>NC_065889.1:5000-10005000 GCF_905147045.1 Nymphalis io | reverse complement strand
TGGCAGAGGCAGTGGGCTCGGATCGTATTGGTTGTCGAGCGAGGGGTACCACCAGCGCAGAGGCTTAAGCAACTTTTGGCATATAGTCAGCCAATGGCAAACGGGAAGAGGGCGTTAGTTCTGAGGATTAATCAGAAGGTAAGAACTTTTCCTTGATGATGTAGATTGTGATTTTATTATAAGATATTATAAGAAGATCATTTTGATTATAAATTAATAAAAGAATGAAATAAATGAATAATTACAATATCATACAAACGGGATTCGTAACATTGACTGCAAATAATAGTATATGAAGTGATTAAAGTGCTTTTGTGGTAAGAAAAATATATTCAAAACTCATAATACTTAACGTATCTTGCAAGAATTATGTATGCATACATCACATAAATAATTTGCTATGATATATGAATCATAATAGTCTATCGCAATAATTAACAACCAGAATTCGCACTGTCAATGTGAAGTTGGCACCGAGTCACAATTAAAGCAATATTTGGCTTCAAACCAACTAATGGCTAACGTAAACATACCTCTTCGTATCTTGAATTACGAAAGAGCTTATGGATGTAGTATAATTATAGATACAGAATGTTTTCAATATTTACTGAAATACTAATACTAAAAAAATAATTATTTATTTTATTTAAAGTGGTCGTAAATCGATTATAATTTAATTAAAACATATTTTTGCCATAAATTTGGCGAAAATTTAACATAGATTTACCTACTTTTATTAGATCTTAATTGCTATGGCAACATTTCATACTACATATTTTTGTATGACATTTTGTATACATTTATTTTTAATTTTTAAAAACTCTACTAAGTGAATTACAGAAAGTTACTATAATTACTTTATCATTACGAGCTTAGGTGTTTTGTAATATATATTTTATCGTGTTCGGTATTTAGTGTTGAAAGAAATTCATGTCTGTAATTTATAGGATGAGGATAAAGAAGAAATGAAAGAAATCTTAGAAATGAAGCGGACACATGAACGTGTCGTGGCGAAGAGGACGCAGCGGGAGGCTGAAATGAAAGGTGGTAAAGGGAGACTCCCACCGCCGCCCGTTAGAGATTACCCCATTACAAAGAACCAAAAGGTCGCAACTAAAAAAATCTAGAATATACTTATATTCGATTCCCTTAGTATGATATGTAAGATTATTTTGAAATAAGTAATTAAAATGTAGTTAGTATTATTTTTAGATACTAATTTTACTTATAAGCGTTGTGGTGTTCAGTGAAACACTGATATCTGTGTTTCTGTCATCATTGATTTTGACATTTTAAAGAAAAAGATCTACCTGTAAAGGACATTTATAGGTTAAACTTTAGTATACGTGTGCATTACAACTTGAAAAATGAATTATTTAATTTTTCACAATTTCATTTCTCAAGCAACTATCGCCCCCGTTAAAAAGATAACAATTCAAATTAAATTTGAGAATCGTCAAAACTCAGTCACTCTTCTCTTCTCCCACACTACAATCGTGCAACAACACTTCTCTTTACTCAGTATACAATCTCGTTTTTGCTGGTGGTAGGGCTTTGTGCAAGCCCGTCTGGGTAGGTACCACCCATTCATCAGATATTCAACCGCAAAACAGCAGTACTTGTTATTGTTGTGTTCCGGTTTGAAGGGTGAGTGAGCCAGTGTAATTACAGGCACAGGGGACATAACATCTTAGTTTCCAAGGTTGGTGGCGCATTGGCGATGTAAGCGATGGTTAACATTTCTTACACTGCCAATGTCTATGGGCTTTGGTGACCATTTACTATCAGGTGGTTCATATGCTCGTCCGCCAACCTATACTATATAAAAAATATCACAATATCAACGTTACAATATTATTACTATTATAGTATTGCGAAAGCTAAAGTATTATATTGTCCTTAGCCAATATTTATTTTTGGAATAATAAATTACTTTTGTATTAGGTATGTAAAGGAAAACGTTTTAAGGGGATGTTCTTAGTGTTAGTATAATTAATAACTTTATTTTAACACTTCCTAATTACCTAAAATATAGTACTTAAGATGGAATGGCGAATTTAATTGTACACATTATGGTAACCTTTGTTCTCAAGTAAGTGACTATAATATGTCTTATTGAGAATAAATGTCTTTAAACCTAAACCTATTATTTGAGTCTGTAATCATTAAAATAAAGAGACTGGGGTTATATATACATTATCATAATCAAACTATCACAATATAAGCAATTTATTTCCTGGTTTATGTAGTAAACAAGTGCTTTATGAATAGTATTTAACAGTGGAAACTTTTTAAAGATTTTGTTTATTTTTTTAAACTTTAAAATTGCTTTAATTATAAATAAATATGCTCTTATTTGAGCGCATTAATTAAATAAACTAGTAAAGACTAGTTTTGAAAATACGAATGTCAGGTTTTATTGAAATTAATATACTATTTCCTTTTGTTGTGTTTAACTCTTTACTTTGTAATCAACTTAAAAAAAAAGATAATAATTATAACAAATAAAGAAGCTTCGAAAATAAGTCGTTGTTATTATTTACAAGTCGCATATAATTTCCTATAATACTAATAGATTCTACGGTTGGCCAGTGTCTATGCGCACTTAAGGTACACTTACCATCAAACGACCCCTTACCTTCCTGAAATAAATTAAAGTTATAAAGATTTTAAGCCATTGACAACGACAATATTTCTCAGTGAGTAGATTTTAATCCAAGTAAGTTTATCAGTACTGTTCTGTAAGAACTCACTTCATTACTTACTCGTTAAATGTTATATATATATATATATATATATATATATACATATATATATATATATATATAAATTAAATTTTACGATCGATTTCTGCGGTGAATTTCGAACTCGTTCTCATGGTATAACCTAACTAGTTTCGGTCGCAATATCTAATGTAATCTTGGCAGATAACTTTAGTGCAGAAAGTTGGTCAAAAAGAACGCTTTACTAAAGTTATATGGAGCTTAAGAAAAGCGGCGTTTTCCAGCAGCATCATAAGCTGTTATCGCCCAATGTTGCCAATTATTTATTACATGATTATGCCAGATAATATACTACTAGACTTTATGACGTCACATTTAACATGGCGTACTACTACTATGATAAAATAAAGTTTGAAATGATACAGCATTTCAAGATGGGCTTTATTATTATTTTTTATAGTTCCAAAGGTCAAAACAAAAAAACGCGGACGTCACTTCTTTTGTTGTTTATCTATGTCACGACCTTATAGTTTTTTTTCTTACTGAAAGTTTATTTAAAATCAAGTTAAGTTTACGTGTCCGATTTCTTATATATTTGAAAATAAATTGTTCGTTTAATTTTAAATTTGGAACATACTTAACATGTCTTCGTTATCAATTAATTTAAAAAATTTAATAATTAATCAAAAAACGCGCGTATTCTCGGATTACATTTATGTAAAATTTTCGTTCTGCGTAAATTCTTGCTAATATGCAAATACAATCGCTTGATATCGATGATGGATATGACATCTCTAACAGAAATGGGATGTAACATAAATTACCATTAGAATACATTTAGAAACAGTATAAGGTCACAGAGAATAAATTATTATCTAATATATTTGCGTTGGTTACAACACATTCGAGTTCTCTGGTGTATACAAAGGTGTAAATTGTGACCGTGTGTCGGTCGCTTAAATTTCACTCTTACCTCATTGTTTGCGACCTCCGACCAGTAAAGCTAATATCGCTAGCTTTACCCGCAGCTATGTGATAGGCAATAATGACCTTTGTAATTACGATCATACCATAAGTAATCTTTGCAAATTGCTTGAAGAGATCATCCTACAGAGTTTTGAAGTATTTGTATTATTTGAATTCAGCTACTGTTAAGAAATCGCTCATTGGTGAATACGAGGTAAAATAAAGATATTGGATCTCTGCTTTATGTATTTTTATGGTCTGTTAGTTTTTGGTTGACGTGCAAATAGGCCATCTGATGACAAGTGGTAACCATCGCCCATAGACATTGGCGCTGTAAGAAATATTAAGCGTTTTCAGTGTCAGACGATATTCAATTTGTTTTGTTATTATATTTACACGTGTTAGCACTATTCAAATTTACTAGTACATTGATAGTAAATTCTTATCATTCTATTTATACTTAGCGTCTAAATTTTAACAACTATGTTGTCTGTTGTAATATTTTGTAGTGGCTACAAGACTATTCTTTAAGGTACGGTAACTATATTAAAAAACGATTAGTTTTGCTTACGGATAGTTAAATTGTTTAATTGAAGTTAAGATTTTTTTTTATTTAACATTTAGTATATGTTATCTTAATACATTTACCCTTACATCCGTTATTCGTCCATCTAATCAGTACGTAGCAAGACAATGGCAATATCTGAATTACGTCTCGTAGGCGATCCTAAACCATAAAAAAGAATTGTTGTTTTAAGATATTAATCAAGCATAAACAAAAGTCGAATATGGCGCTCGATGCGCAACTTGATTGTAACTTCACCACCACTAACACTCACCCTTTAAATCGCAACACAACAATACCAAGTAATGCTGTTCAGGTCCTAAGTTTCTATATATTTTCAGGCCTTTGCCTATTTGGACTTACCTTATGTAAAGGCTCAAGGTCAAGAATCCAAACTTTTCTGTTGTAGAAAAACAAACTCGAGGTAAAGCTCAGGTATTATTTAGTTTAGATATTTTGTGCTACAAAAATACTATGCGAATAAAAATTAGTATTTTTTCATTGTCATAGAATATACAAGTAGTTAAATTATAGTATAATTATGCGTGTCAGTAACGCAAGCGGGTCTACATAAGTTACGTATTAATTGACAAATTCGTTTGTAGAAAACACAAAAATATAAAGAAACGTAATAGATATTTATTAGACACGTAATCGAACTTCTAGGTCTGCTGATCTTACATTGGAAAATTCTTCACATCTTGTATAAAGATTATACGAGGAAACCTAATATATCGTATTGTTTGGCAAGCGAAAGGTATCCACTGGATATTGGATGCCGAAAACAGGTTTTATCATACACAAAATATTTTCTCTTAATCATATATTAGATCTTGTATGTGTTTCCAACTTATTAAAGTTAAAAAAAATACGACATCAAATAAATATTTCAATTGGTTTCTTGAAAAATATATTTTAATAAAAATAGCTCCTAATTTTATTTTGAAGTGACACCTAATCTTAATTTTATTGATTCCATTCGACGATAACAATTTTAATTGCATCTTAATAGTTTAAAAAAATGAAAAATGTTTCTAAATAAATAAAATGGCAACTAATACTGAGCTTTTAAAAAACAAAGTTGTTGTCTTTATTATTCTGCTAATTCTATATTTTTGTGAAGCTAAGCTATGCTAATAATTATTTATTTATTCAATTTATTTGTTGCAAAGAAATTCTGTAACTATATATTTTTTAAATACTGTATTACACGTCATATAAGTTTTAACTCGCCTGCGAAATCATTTCCCAATAAGATAATGTTAAATAATAAGTTTTTAAAATATTTTATTTTTTATAAAATATTTTATAGATAAAGTGGGTTGTAAATAATAATAAGTTTAGGGTACTTAAAGTAACGTGTATGTAAACTAATAATAAAATTTGATGATGATAAAATTTCATATTAATTTTACAAATACGAAGCTTATCGATCTAGCGCCTAAACAAGATTTGATAAAGATCAATACGGTTCACTTCACAGGTAATATTATAATAATATTAAACTAAATAAAAACATCACATACTTAACCGGGTTATATGAAGATCGACGTTGTATACTACATAAGATATGAAAATTTTCGTAACTAATAAGTAAATATTGTCAAATAAAACCTATAATAGTATCTAAATGAAAAAAACAACAATAGATTGCGATTAATATCGTAAATCGTCATATGGAACTGGTAGCAAAATCACATATCAAACGAGATTTGTGCAATCGTTCATGGTGATCTCCTCCATTCATTGACCGTGTTCGTGGTGGTGGTGAGTATAAAACGAACATGTTTCTGTTCATATCGCACACTGACTTCAACATATCGGAGACATGCGACACACGGTGAGTAAATGTGACAAAAGTGAAAATGTACACACGGCCTAATGTCAACGCGACTCGGGTCAACTTTCTGCCTATTCAAATAGTCAATCATAATGAGAATAAATTGTTTATTTTGTAAATGGATATATATATATTGATTTGTTTAACTATAATGATTTAATCGAGTTTAATGTATCGTTTCGTGATTAATGTTAATTTATTTGAGTGAACATTTATATGATTTTAATTCTTGTTATTTTGTTTTCAGGTTCTTTTAATTTCGCTAGTGGCAGCAGTGGTGGCTGAGGCACCGTACCACTTACCCCGACCACCGCCGCAAGCACCTGTGATTGGATACGCGCCACCTTCACATTATCCTCAACCACCGCCACAACATCATAGTCATCATTCATCAATTGGTTATAATTACCAAAGGCCACCAGTACAGCAGCCACAGCCACCACCGAACTATCGGCCTCAGCAAGTGCCCCGACCTTTACCAGTGTATCAACCTCAGCCACAGCCTAGCCCATCTTATGGGGTCCCCCAACCGATACGCCCTCTCCCAATAATTGTTTCTCAACCACAGCCTATTCCTCAACCACAACCCATATACCAACCACAGCCTATTCCCCAACCACAACCTATCTACCAGCCGCAACCACAACCCATTTACCAGCCGCAACCACAGCCAATTCCCCAACCACAACCTATCTACCAGCCGCAACCACAGCCAATTCCCCAACCACAACCCATTTACCATCCACAACCACAGCCAATTCCCCAACCACAGCCAATTCCCCAACCACAACCCATTTACCAGCCCCAACCACAGCCTATTCCCCAACCACAACCCATTTACCAGCCGCAACCTCAGCCCAGCCCCTCATACGGTGTCCCTCAACCTATCCGCCCTCTTCCTGCTATAATTGCTCCTCAACCTGAACCTCAACCTCAACCACAGCCCGCACCCATCCAATATTACCAACAGCAAGAAACCCAGGGGTATTCATACCAGCAATCCTCTCAGAGTCAGCCTTTGTCGAGCGGTCAACAAAATGGCAATTCTGGTCTATCAAGCTATCAGGCTGATTTTGCCCAGTACAATAGTCCACAGCAACAACAAACACACAGTGAAGCTCTCGATGAAACAGTCGTGTCACGAGTACAGAACATCATAAAAGACGCTGAACATTCGTCCGCCAGAGATGCTGGGTACCTGTCACTAGTTTCAGGAGTTTCGTTGGAAAACGCGAAGCCTAGTATCGAAGTTTTATCATTCGTACACAACTCACCGTTGTCGACAGGATCCAGCCAGAGTTACAGCACAGAGGTTCAATCCAGCGGAGCTAGTGAATCGGATAGTATTGGATTTTTACCTCAATCTAAGCCCGCTACATCTTATGGTGTGCCAAACTAATTATTAATAATCTTGATGAAATACACATGTAAATATACGCTTAAATGTTTGTAAATAAATTTATCATTTTTACCGATTTTGATTTTTTTTCATTTCAAACACTTATTTTCACTTGTAAAGTTATTATATTTTAACGTAAAACAATTTCTTTTATTTATGGACACATATTATCTTCATGAATACCGGATTATTGCAATTTATATCGTTTTCCTGTAAAGTAATATATCTATTGTATAATATGGCAAATATAAGTCTTGTTTCCTCATTTAAAAAAAGCTCACTTACCAATACTATAGAATAATCAGATGTTTGCACGCTATCACTAACCAATGTTGATATAGATGATTTGTGGTCTCTCGTATTTGGTTGAGTTTTGGGAATTACTGCAATCTGTTGAATTTAAATATTGTAATCTAGTGCTAATTAGTGCTCTTAGTATGTAAATGTCATCGTAGTAATTAATAGAGGATATATACTAAATATACCAAGGGTATATAAACGAAATAATAAAACAACTATGTTTTTAATTCTTTTTGTATTTTAATTTTATTAAACTTTTTTAATAATCAATAAGGCATAATTATGCGCAGCAAAGTTAAAAGTTACTACCATATTAGTACACCTATGTTATTAAAGACGTGCCTCTGTTGAGAGCAATAGTCTCGTGTCGGATTGCCGATCCATTGGAATATGAGAATGAGAGTTGTTTACACACACAAACTTGTTCATTATAATATGTCCTGCAAAGTAAACTAGTATCCTTTGTAAATGGCCGCCGTGGCCGAAGTTGGTCAAATGAGTATATCATAATTAGAGATAAATTTATTAGTGAAGAGTAAAGTAAGTAAGTTGGTGTATTAAATGTCACCTTTCGTACAACTTCATATTCTGATTTTCTTTTGTAACAAAGGCATGTATTTGATTTGTCGAATTTACCAGAAGTATTTTCAAACGTCCCGTAAGAACATTGACAAGATACGTCATTCCTTTTTTTACTTTTAAACGCTGTTGGCTCTTTCGGGAAAATTTGCCTTAATATCTTTTGCTCATTGTTGTTTTCTTCGACTTTATGCTAAAAACGTAGTAATATAATATCGTTATGTAGGATTATCCTTATTTAAGAGGATTTTTTTTAACGTAGATCATTTCTTCGTTTTTAGAAAGTACAGTTTTATAAAATGTTTAGGTGTTAAATTTGACATAAAAGCAACGATATTGTTTACAGGCTACGTCACGTGTCCTAGAAATGTTTAATAAAACTGGTTAAAAATATTGTGATATGACCTTTAATTCCTCATGGTTCGCGTCTTGAAGAACGTCAAAAGGTATAATGTATATTTCTTTTTCCTTGAGCACACTCGTCAAGCTTCTAGATGTGGGTCTTAGCTTCATGTGTAGAGCGTTCTTGTTGGATATAATTCCGTTGTTTTGTAAATCAGATCTAAAAATATCAAAATATAAAGTAAATTTTTACATTATATATATTTTTATTTTTAAATAAGTTTTTTTTTCTTGTAAGGCTTTTGTAGGCGAAAACATGTTTAAGGAAGCATTTAAAATAGATTATAAAAGTTTTTAAAAAATTAAATTGTAAATTAACTTGCTGCGAAAAACAAAAATGTAATTAATTAAAGAGAATTTTTTTTTATATTTGTAAATCAAATGCCAAGGCATTGATTTCACTTATAAACAGAAGTCATTTACATTTATAATTTTTTTAATCCCAATGTGTAGCCGTAACCTGAATAGCTGGTGTTAACTGTTTATTAAATAAAATTAAGAAATCGATCAAACTTGATTCTTTTATAATTATATTTTATGTAATAGACTGCTCATCTCATTATAGAGAGACTGCCTCTTTGGTCTAGTGGTTAGGTTATAAAGCTGCAGATATTAAGGTATTGGGTTAAACGCCGTGACGGGTCAATAAAAAGTTACAAGTTATTTTGTACCTTTGACAGCATTCTGAAGCTGGACGAGATAAGTTTTTAGGCTTCAAAATGATTTTCATGCTTTGATTTGACCTACAAAGTACACGTATAATGAAATTTACGTATTTTTAAACAGAAAATATTCGAGTTAATCTTGATTTGCTTAATTATAATTTATAACTTACTTTGAATATTTTTTGTTATAAATTTATTGAATATTCATATGTAGCACACAGATCGGGATGAATGAGAAAATAAGTACTTATTTAAATTATTTTTGGTGTGAAAATGTGTGAAAACATTATTATGAACATATATTATGTATATTAAATAAAAATTCGTAGATTTTTATATTATTTTATAGGTAGGTACTCACTTAACAGTAACATCAGTTTCGTCTTTTTTTCTGCGTTTATCCCAAGGGCTGAAATTTATCAATTTAGAAAAGACTATTAATATTCTAATATGTGATTAAACAAACGCGTCTTCCTATAAGGCGCTAATATATATTCTTTACGAGTAAACAAATTTTAGATTTGCAAATCCAAGCGGGTGCAATCTCCGTATCAAAATAATATCAAATCCGTTGCGTGGTTTAGAAGAATTAAGCGGAGATACAGAGAGAAGTCAGATGCAGAAAGCGACTTTATTTAATATTACTTAGAAGTACAACACTATACCACTTAACTTCTTATATCCACTTTAATTGTAGGACTTTTGTCTTACCTTCTTAATATTGGAAACTTCTTTGAACCACGTACTTTATTGTCGTAACTGAAAAATAACAAAAAAAGTTAATTAACATTTATAAAAAATATATAATTTCAACGTTTAGTTAAAAAGAATATTGTTTTTTCTTCTGGTAAAGCGCCATAGGTACGCAGTGAAAATTCCCCGCTTACGTACGATGCTCTTTAGATCTACATTCATCATTCGCACTGCGAAACTGTGGAATGCTTTGGCTGAGTCTGTATTTCCTGACAGGTACAACGTTGGTATCTTCAAATCCAGAGTAAACAGGCTTCTTCTAGGCAAGCGTGCTATATCCTAGACCGTGTTGATGCTTACCATCTAGCAAGTCAACGGACAAACGCTGACTAATTAAGTGTAAAAAAAAAATCTTCAAAACTTGCCATCTCTGCAAGATATATCATAATGTGGTAATACAGGTGGTGGACTTTCTTTTCCATAAGCTCATAATCTGAAGACGAAACGACACAACCGGGGAGGACCAAGCGTGGGACCAATGGTTTAATGTGTTTTAACTCCGGATTGCTTTTGAGTATTGCTTGACAGAAAAACTCACTAACTTTTTATAAACCCGACTCGACTTTTAACCCGAGACCAACGAGCCAGTCAACAAACGAAAAAATATCTACATAACTGTATACACACATATGTTCATCAAGTGTAAATTTATTTGCAATAAAATAAGAACTACTCCCAATCAGGATTCCTAATTAATAAAAAAATACCTAATTTAGTAATTATTTGCTGATATATTATCAATCAAATCTTTACTAATACTATAAATGTGAAAGTGAGTTAGTTTTTTTACTCTGTCACATTTTAACTACTCAAATGATCATCATTAATCGACGAGCCGGTTGGCGTGGTCAGTGAATGCTTGCCTTTCACGCCGAAGGTTGTGGGTTCGATTCCCACCCAGGACAGATATTTGTGTGCATGAACATGTCTGTTTGTCCTGGGTCTGGGTGTAATTATTTATATAAGTATGTATTTACAAAAGAAAAATAGTATATGTAGTATATCAGTTGTATGGTTTCCATAGTACAAGCTCTTTATAAGCTTAATTTGGAATCAGATGGCCGTGTGAGAAAAATGGCCCAGGATATTATTATTATGTTTTGTATACACGTCGTTTGGGATATAGAAAATGACATATAACCTATCACCTATATACTACACCTAATATACGTATTATGTACTTAGTAAACGGTATATAGAAAACGTTGATAACTAAGTTCTTTTTATCGTCAATGGTAATTTGGTGATTAAGAGCAGATAAACGTACATTTTAGCGCCACTAATTAATTCGAGCGTGGAGCTTTGATTCAATATGCATTGATTTTTCTGTATTCGATTTGTGTCCTGATATTCATTATATTTCTCATCAAGCCACGTCGCGAAGCCTTTTATGTCCTTATTAATTATATTATTTGATGAATTCGTCTTTTTAAATGGGACATGTTCCTAAAAAAGAAAAAAAACATTACGTTAAGAATCATTCACCTTTGTTTTAATTTATATATAGCATATGATAAAATGTAAAAGTCTTACTTAAAGACTGAGATGACTCAGTGGTGAAACCACGTGAATCTTAATTGAAGTTTACTCTTACTTAAGTTTAGTTTTCTTGTGTTTATGGTACATCACGTGCTCGTCGTTGGAGAACAACATCGTGATGAAAACTGCATGAGTCAGAAGAAAATCTGCTACATTTATATTCAGTATCCACCGACCCCCATTTGAGCAGCATGGCTGATTGAGCTCCAAAGATAATTCTTAAGAGGAGAGGAGTTCTAGGACCCTATAAGTGGGGACTACTACTTTACCTACGCTAGGATAGATTACACCAATGTAACATAAAAAACTTTAATCCGAATCACAGGTATAAAGGTATAATTGGTTGGTTTTAGATTAACTAGTGGGTGGTACCTAACCACACGAGCTGTTAAATAGACATACTACCAGTTATATATAAATTCTTCGCAAAAATCCAGACTTTATTGAAAGTAAAAACTCATTACAATCATCTAAAGTTCCTTTTTAAATTATATGAAAAGAATTCTCGCAATAGTCACCTGAGTGTACCAACGAAATGCTTTAACGAAACAGTTCGAATTGTTGTTTTCATTTTCTCTGCTCCTTCGGCTACGTCTCTTCGGCTTCTAGAAATATAAAAAACAAATACATTTTAATGAAAACTGTAACGGGTAGAAACTTTAACTATTTTAATAATACTTTCGTAGTTACTCGTACTATGTATTTTTTAAGTACTTTATTTGTAACGATGGGACCGACATGGGCTGCCTATAAAGGTCCCTTAAAAATACCAGAAAAAAAGAGTATCTTATTGTTGCTATTAAAATAAAAAGTATCCAACTATAGGTCGGAAAGACTATCACAAAACACACAAAAATAGTAAATATTGTTAATTATAATATCGCATATATTAAAAATAAAAATTATATTAATACATCTATATCTTGTCTGTATTATATGTTTAAGTTTCATGAATTATAATAACACTATTAGGTAATTGAATTTTATTGTATTGTATATTCTTCGCGTGCCGCGAATAATATATCATAATTTATGTACAGTACAGTAACAGCCTGTTAATGTCCCACTGTTGGGCTAAGGCCTCCTCTCCCTTTTGAGGAGAAGGTTGTGGAGCTTATTCCACCACGCTGCTCCAATGCGGGTTGGTAGAATACACATGTGGCAGAATTTCAATGAAATTAGACACATGCAGGTTTCCTCACGATGTTTTCCTTCACCGTTAAGCACGAGATGAATTATAATCACAAATTAAGCACATGAAAATACAGTGGTGCTTGCCCGGGTTTGAACCCACGATCATCGGATAAGATTCACGCGTTCTAACCACTGGGCCATCTCGGCTTTTTTTACAATCCTTAATAAATAAATAAACACATAATTTATGTGTTTATTTATTTATTAAGGATCTCCAATAAAGGATACATACTTACGAGTACATTACATCGTGGAATAATGTTTTAAAATATGTGTACTTATTCAATTAAAGGAGACCACAGCAAGCACATAAATAATGTCTAAACAGAAATTTAAAAAAATGTTGAAATAATAGAAGGTATAAGAGGGTATGTAATATGATATGTGAGCATGATGCTCTCAATTTGCACGTTAAATTTTGTTTAAGAATCGCACTTTATACAGTTTCATCTCATTGCTCGCTCTAGCGCTTTGTTTATTCGTTCAACGTGGTGTTGTTTAGTAATCCTATCTGCCTGAAAACTTACAATACTCGGAAAATGACACTTAACAATTATATAATAATAATAAGTAATAGTTTAAGAGTAAAATGTAAAATTTAATTAGTTTTAAGTGCTTTTAAGATGTAAGTATAATGATATAATTAGATTTCGAATTCAATATCACAACTGTCCTCTTTTCTTGCACTAAAATTAAATGATTCGTTATTATCACTTCACACCTGAGAAATAAAAACTAATAATATAATTATATTCAAAGACTATAAACGAAATATTTAAAAAATTGAGTTTTCTCGTATTAATGTGTTTATTCTGTTCCTAAGAATATGAAATCTTGAGTATGCATATTATTACTTACGACTTCAGCATAATAAATTAAGGGATGCCCTAATCCTGGATAAAATGGCGTTCTTCGGTTTGAGTTGGTTCTAAAGCTTCTGTAAGGTAAATATTCATCCTCGGAATCGCTCGACGACGTCGCTAAATACATTTAAAAAAATATTATTCATACAAAAATACTAAGGCAATAATATCGTTACATTGTCAATTTTTTATATATCAAAATTGTCAATACTCTGATTGACACGATTATAATAAATGTCATAAAATATTTATGTAGAATAAGTAATAATTTAGTTATTCAATTATAATAGAATGTATAAAATTCTGATATTTTTAGTCATTCATTGATTTAAATAAACAAAATTAAGGTAGTTTTATTAAATGTAAATACAAAAAATCTTTTATATCAGCCATTTGCGATTCACTTGGAAGAGGTCCAAGGTGCAATAAAGGTCGCCTAACCGTGTTATATAAATTGGTTATATTCATAAATATTCAATAATAGGTTTCTTTTATCTTAATAGGCAGGTACTTGACATTGGCATTATATTTCTGCAAAGATACAAATTATGTAAAAAACAGAGATATATCCGAGTTTTTAAGCGTGGCTATATCGATTTATGTGTTTTGTTAAATATATTCTTACGTCTACGTATAATTAGAGCCATGGTTAAGTTTCCTCATTTAATATTCCTTGGATTTTATTGTTCTCTAAGTGCTGCATACAAGAATCGTTTATACACAATTGCAAAAATTGATGATAGCAGGAATAGAGGTAAATAGTAGTTTTATCTAAGATGAGTTGAAGAGCTTCTCTTTTGTTTCTCGACTAATGATATTACACATAAAAAATAAAGCTTGACTTACAACACAGCCAGTGTAAGCCTTTAGGAAGGTCCCTAGGACTCTGGGCAAGGGAACCGGGTTATCCACGGGATATAGGAATTCATGACTCTTGTAGAACTGTGCTCAGTGGATATAGGCATATTATCCTAGAAAAATCTGCGATAGAAAGCGCGGGTAAAAATCTTAAATCTCTAGTCTTGATTTAGTAAATTGTTATTTGTTTCAGAATATAAATGTCTTGAGTATCAAAGTGTTACAATTCAATTACCGTTGGCGAGAACGAACTCTGAAAATGAAACGTTTCTTAATTTAAATTCAACTGAAGCGTCGTCCGATGTTTATGGCACTGAAAAAAGTACGAGTTATTTTGTATCGCAAGCTTCAGAAACACAAATGTTATTATTAAATTCATTGTTGTCGATTGACAATGAAAAGAAGGCAATTGCAAACAAACGACTAGAGTTTGAATAATGCGAGTTAGACATTTATTTTGTTTACCCGCCTTTGTTCAGGCAAAGGTAACACGACATTGCAGCCTAGTGAGTGTCCTTTGAAGAAAAGTATATACAAAAACAAACCTATGAAAATAAAAAATAATAAAATAAAATAAAATATTACTTTTTTATCTAGTTTTGATCATAAGTAGCTGGTATATGTGATATTTTATGTATTCTATTTTCGAATATTATTTGAATATTTTAGCGCATGTTTGATAAATATAATTGTTTCTCTCTACAGTTACAGATCCCTTTGATCAATTTCAAAGCTATCTCCATAAATTTCTTTATGGTGAAAACGTAGAAGTGGATGGTATGTTAATTGTTTTCTAAGATTGTTCGCTAATTAATACTCAGACACTATATCAAGAAATTATTCGTATTGCACACGGACGGTAGACTTGTCTACAAGGTGTAATTCAAAAGCGTCTCAAGTTGGCATGTATGAGACGTAAAAACTTATATGCACAACTTTAACGACTCGTTACGCGTAACTTGAAATCTATCTGTTACTGATATACCTTAACGATTTATTTTAATTAAAGAAACCGTACATTACTATTCTCAAATTTTAACGATTATATATTTACACAGATACCGAAAAATCCGATATTTTTCTATCACATAAAAATACTTCCGACGACTTGAGGAATTATGTCGCTGGCAATTTTATGAGGTTTGTACAAACTAAAGCTCTTTATTTAAAGATAAATAACTTTATTCAAGTTCTAAAAAACGAAAGCATTAAAATCTTAAAATAATATTGCTTTTCATCTTAGAGCTGAATTATTTAACAATAAAAGAGGCGTCCACCTCCCTCCGCTAGAACTTCTGCATCGTGGACATTGTGAATTAAATATAACAAGAGATTTGATGCAGACGGCTGTTAATGCATTCGCCATCTTTCTTTACGGCACACTTAGTGATATTGTGCGATTACCAGCCGACTATGTTATTAAATCCGTTAGTAAATTATGTATCTAATATTATCTTTATTTATCTTTTGACTTTTTATAAAGATAAGGGACATAAGTAATTTTTATTTTATTTTAAAGTTGTTATGTAATGAAGTGCCTTTATTTCATCGTCAGTTAACTTTTAATTCGAAGAATTATATTTGATAGTTTTTGTATAGACAAATTGTCAAAACGACAATACTTTTTTATATAAAATTAAATTAACGATTGAAAATCGGCCTTATGAGGAATACTTCAAAGTATTGGTGAATGCAAATCTTAATAGCTGCTTTTCTGCACCCTATTGTTATTTTGAATCGTATAATAATTTTCCATAGGCTCGAACCATTTCAATGATGAAGATAGCGCGAGAAAAGCTTGCAGCTACTTGGCTAGTGGTACGTCAAGGGAAACCTACCCGCATGATTTCACATAATACCTTAGAACTGTACCGGCCATTGTTTAAATACGTTACTGGGAGAGAAATGGCCAGACTTAATTTAAGTGATGAAAGGATTCTGACTTATATTGGCACCCACGCTGATCTGGACAGACATCAGGTTTACATTACACCTTTTGAATAGTCATTTATTAATTTAAAATCTTGTCTCTCAGGCTAACTAAAAAGTAATTGAAATATTTTCTTATACAATATTTCATAAATAAAAGTAAATAATTGCTTACTAATATTATAAAGACGAAAGTGAGTTTGATTGGTTGTTTGCTTTTTTGTTACGTTTATACTTTAACGTCTTAACTACTTGACCGACCATCATGAAATTTAGCACGCGGGTGAAGCTGTGGCCGAAGAGAAGTTAACTTATTAAATTTATATTACATTATTATTCGAACTTGTGATTATTGACCAACTTTGGCTGCCTCGTTGGTCTAGTGGCTTGATGTAAGGTCGCAGATCCGGAGGTCCTGGATTCAATTCCCAGGTCGGGCCTATTGGCCCGGGAAAAGTTATTGGGTTTTTCTGTCAGAAAATTCTCAGTAGCATCCCGGAGTCTGGAAGTTGGAAGTGTGTACACTCCCGTGCCTCGGAAAGCACGTAAAGCCGTTGGTCCTGCGCCTGAACTCTTTCCGGTCGTGTCGAATTGCCGTCCCATTGGATTAGTGATAGTGAGGGAAGACAGAGTGCACCTGTGTTTGCGCACACACTTGTGAACTATAATATCTCCTGCGCAGTTGGCTAATCTCTCTTGAGATTGGCCGCCGTGGCCGAAATCGGTCTGGAGGACATTATTATTGACCTACAAAATATATAAAATAATAATATATCATAAAATTGCTTCTAAGGTAGGCGTGGTAGCTAGTAAGTATATTAAAATGAACAAGTATTGGTCCGAGCCAAAATATTTAAACCTTATGAATAACTTACTGTGTGGCGTCCCGATGACCTTCATGAGAAAAATCCCTGAGAACACGTACTTACAACTATCGCATCAGGTATCATTTACTTACAATACCTTGTATTTTACTTATATACTATTATATAAAAAAAACTTGTGTAAAAAATATTGCAGGTCTTTTATCATATTCGAGCATGCGATCCTTTACAACGTCGATTTTATTATGCTATGATGAGCAAGACACAGGTACACTTTGAATTATTAAAATTTTTAAGTGAAAATCTGAAAATAAAAAATAACCGATTCACCCAAACGTATAATTGCTCTTATAATATTGGCAGGCGTTCGGTAAATCTTACAGTTGGAATGCAAGAGATGTTTCGCGATTAGGCCTACTTTTAGCGGAAGTGGACGGTTCAGATCTAAGTGCTATTAACCCTGAAGCTATGGCAGGAATCACTGCTCAAGTAATATAATCAACTGATATATATTTTTTAAATATATTTTTTTCTAAACTAAAAATCACCACGGTCATGTTTTCGGTCCCTTTGGTGTATTCTATTATTTCGCAGGTGTTGCTTGTTTTTTGTTTCTAGGTAGTACCATCGAAAATTCTAGATTACTATTTTGTTTGCCTTCTGTGAGAATTGTTTTGTTTGTTTTGCGAATTGTATATCAGTCGTATTATATAATATGATTATATAATTTAACGTAAAAAATTATTTTAAGGTGATGATGGTAATGTCACCGCAAAATTTGCAACATTTATCGGAATTGCAATTGCAATATATTGGACCGAAGCCTCTCAATATACTCGCCCGAAAACTGAAGATTTACTATGACCAACTGCAATCTAACCACAACGTAGTCCAAAATATATCTAATATTTTGATAACCGTTACTATTATATATTTAAGTACAATTTACCTATAAATATAATTAACGGTCCGTAAAAAAGGAAAATAATAAATGTGTTACATTTGATCGATGTTATATTGCTTAAGCAAGGACAAGGCTGGTAAGTGAAACGAGTAACGTCCTTCTTCGTGAATTTTGGCTTGCAACTGAAAATTAAGTAAAATCGTTAATTTTCATTAAGGCTAAATTTTTTGCAAATAGTTATACTTAAAAAGAATTTCAAATGAACTGAACGAAAACTACTTTTGTTAATTGTGCATTCAATTTTTACCGAAACTCACCACAATGTTACACCATCCAGTTTGAGTGGACTTGTCATCAAATATTTTGGATAACAACGATGGAACATTTTTCTCAACAGTGATCATATCATGTTGTAACTCAGTTTGTAAATATGATTTATTTTCTATAGAAACTTCTCTTAATATTGCGACTTTATCTTTAGTGATATTTTCTGTTTTATCGTTGTTAGTATTAGCCAAGTTCAAGCTACTACTAGAACTAGACAACGACTTTTGAATTCCCTTGTTGACCATTTCAATTTTTTCTTGATTACATTTACAGCAGCTAAAAAAAAAATGATGAAAAAAATTTAAAATGCAATACACATTATAGAAGACGCTTAAGCTTTATGTTTATATTTATTGTAAACATACATAATATAATAATATAATTTCTCTATTCTCTGTCTACGGTAAATAATTAAAAATTATACGTCAATTTACGAAGTCTGTGTTTTAATATATAGATCAGGTTAATAATCAGAAATATTTTTTATTTCCATTTATTACTCAAATAATAAAAATGTTAGTTACCTCTTTAATAAATACTCGTTCATTTCTGTCGGTAGTATGAGCATATTTTGTCGACATGAATCATTTAGTGGACTAAGTTTTGGATAAAAGTTATCGTATGTGCAATGAACGAATATCTCTTTTACTTCATCATTACTAGGTATATATTCTTCATATTTTGTTATATTAGAGTTCTTAGATTTTTCATTTAGAAATAAGTAATTGTTTAAAGTTAATATATCTTTACCTAATATCACATCAATATTTACTTGTGATGCCATTTCTTTTTTTATTAATGTAACAAATGATTTGTCTTTTTCTAAGTTATTCCCACCTTCAGACTTAAGGCTTTTCAAATCTTCTAATTTTATTCTAAGTTTTATATTGAGCTTTTGCTTGTTATTATCGGGCGGTAGATTGACAGTGGTTTCATCGGTAAAATGAATAGACGAAGCAGTGTCCATTTTTAAAATATGTGGTGTTAATATATTATTAAATTCATTATCTTTACATACTTCAAATATTTTTTTTGTAGAATTACCATCAATTGTATTTGGGTTTGTTTCAAGGAGTACTGATTTCTCATCACTTTCATTCTTTTTGTAAACCTGTGATTCATCTAATAAATTTTTATCAGGATCATTTTCGATATTAGTTTTTATAATATTGGTATTATTTAAGACGCTAGGCTCAAATTTAGAATTATTTACTATTTCAATGTCTTGAAGGTTATTTCTTTTTGGATTAGCTTTACATTCGACTCTATTTCCGCTAAATGATTTTCTTTGAATCCGTGAATATTTTGGTGATATTGGTTTATTACTGCATTTTTGAGGTTTGAGAATGTTTTTCGTTTTTACCAAATCATTTTTATGAAGTTTTGAAGGCGGCTTTTTATTTAAACTTGCACTTCTTTCATTGTCACTAGATTTTTTCTTTTGAAATAATTTGTCGATCTTAGCTGAGTTAAGCTTAGAAAAAGTAGGTTTTTCGACAGTTCTTTGGGCCTGATTAATTGTTTTAGTTGGTTCCGGTGGAGAACTATCCTATCGGACAAAATTAGAAATTAGAACTTAACAACACTTTTTATATATTCTTATAAGATGGTAATAAGTGGAATCAATTAAATACCGATTTCAAAGAAACGATTCTTACTATTTGTTCTATCGTAGTGATGTCCAAAAACGTTCCCGTTTTATCTACAAAAAATTAAATATAATTGAATGCTTAAGTTGATAAATTTCCTACAGCAGTTTACTATATTCAAAAAACTATTTAATTTTGTCTACGATTGGTACAATAGTATACGAGGCGTGATTACCAGCATCTCAATAAAAAAAATCCTAAAAACGCAGGAACTTATAGGAACGGTAAGTTCCTGCGTCAGATAGATGCGATTGAATTAATTTATGCAGTAATGAGTCGTTGGTTCGGCCTTGTAAGATATTAACGGAATACTTTCATGAAAAAATATTCAGTACTTTATGTATGCACACATTACGAGGTATTAATGTTTACAAAGTAAAAGAACTTGAAACATAAAACTTTTTTGAATGTAGTTTACTACTATTAATACGAGTGCTATCAAAAGCAATTTAAGAAATGATGTCTATTTCTTTACCTGTTCTTCCTACGACATAACCATTTGATAACTTTCCTTGACGTTTTTCCCAGGATCTGTGGATGACAAAGCTGTTTTAAAACTTATAATTAGTATATTTTATTAATATTTTGACGTCTCAGTATCTAAATATTTTTTATTATTATGATAATAGTATATAGTATAGTTAAATTATTATTTTGAGTTACTGCGTCTCACCTGGATGCTTTAAATAGGTATTTCTCATAACCAGCTGAAATAAACGTGTCAGGTGGTTCTACGGCAACGTAAGCTGCAGAATTCTTTAACTCTAAAGGACCTTCAATTTTTTGCCCGTCTAGTAAATATAGATCTATAGTGGAATGCCTTAAATTAAAACAATAATAATATAGTTAGTTATTATTAAACGAGTATTTATTTTTTACTCCAATATAAATTACTCATATTTTTACTACACGATAAAAAAAGCTAAAATGTGAGTGAAAGAGAAAGCTACAGTCACTCTCACAATTTCAACAATAAGTGATTGTTTGTAATTTACAATATTATTTTGCTTACCTACGTATTAGTAAAGAGACCAAATAAAACGAATGTTGAACTATCAGATATTGATTTTGGAGATTCCGATATATGTAGAGAAATTTTATGCATGTAAACATATGAAAGCTAAAAGTAGATAGGCAAAATAAGGCAATATAAGGCAATATAATGCGTATCTTTTTACTAGTAGCGTTTGCAAAAGTATTAGAGATTTTTTTATTTTCAAATTTAATGGGTAAGTTAGATCGATTACGTGATTAATTTGTATAACTGAAAAACGAAAGTCTTAAGAGTAACTGAGTAAGTAAGCACTAAACCAACTAATTATGATGAAATACATATTATCTCACATAGAACCATATTGAGATTTTGCTAAATAAGATTTAGTGGCATCCCACCATTTTAAATCGTCAGCTTCCAAGTGATATTTTCTTGGAGGCGAATATTGCTGTCCATTTGAAAACACAAATATATCGATGGAATCCCAATCTCTTGAATTACGGGGAACATGTGGTCCATTCATTTATATAACAAGAGAATGAACAGATCCAAATAGATTACAAGAATGCTTGAGTTTCCTTTTTAATATGTTTTTTAAATTCGTTTTTTCGTTTTATACGGAATAATACTTATTATTAATTTTGGGATATTGGTCAAAACGTGAATATATATTCTGTAGTGAATAGATTCAGTACCAGTTTTATTAAGATAATTTCGATATAAATTAGCTAAATTATAAATAAATAAACTAAAATGAAGTTGTCATTATTATAGCTTTTTTCTTTAGCTTCGGTTTGTATCTGGAAGGATAGGCGCAATTTATTCTGCCAATGTCACGAACATAGGTACATAGAAGACTGATCCATATCAGAATTCTCTGCTTATAAAATTCTTATACTTTGTGTTATAAGTGTTATGACACATTAAATTTAATTTGATTATACATTAAACAACTTGTTTTTGTACTTAAATCAAATAAATAAATAAAGTAAATGAAAATAATGTCGTCGAATTGTGTTTCTAATTTGTATTATTTGACAAACTTAAGAACTTAACTTAAACTTATTGACTTAACTTGAACTTATTGACTTTGACACTTTATGTGATATACATATATATATTCTTAACCATCTTCGACCGAATGTATCAGTTCCTTTTATCGGAATATATTTAAAAAAAAAGAAAGGTTCATCACCCGTCATAGAAGAAGAATATCACTTTTGGCGCGAAGTTTGGATGCTTCGAACATAAAATTATTGAATTGTAATTTTTAGTTGGTTATGTTAGCATTTAAAGTAATTTATGATTGTTTTGCTTGTTATTTACGTATTTCTTATTATAAAGTCAAATACTTATTTATGTATTCTTTTAAAAAAGTCATTTTCACTTCTGGTTTATAAGAATATATTATCGTCTTAATACGAGATAAAGAGGATAATACAAAAATCCACATTAGTATGAAGTTGGTGGGGTTCATTCATCGGACATATTTTGTTTTTAAAATTCGAATAATATAGACACAGATATATTTAAATTGACAAGTGTTATTATAAATTCTTTCATACGTAGTATGTTTTTGTTTAAAAAAGTACAATCATATTTACGTAATAAACATTTTTTACCCAAAATAAGGTAGGGTTCACACCCTATTCAGTATTGATGCGCTTTATAAGCTAAGGTGAACGGTCGCCGCGCCCACGGGGTGGCAAATGATACATTAAAATATAAATTACATAACGTTACCCTTGAAAGGTTTGTTAAATATGGAGGCGATATACGGCTTAATGGCCAATTAGGAAAGTCAAACATTGTCACAAGACCAAAAAAGCCAACATAAGTCTTTTTATATATTTTTGTTTGAAATTTTAAAGCCTGCTTGAAAAGATTATGTTATTTATATTGAGAAATTAACCCAGCCCTGCTACAATGCTCCAGAGAGCAAACAAAGTAATTTCTTATCATAATTAAGCTCCTTTCACTAGATAGCACATGGTCACTACTTTTTTAAATTAGATTAAAACGACAAAGGAAAAAAGTAGATAATTAGGCTTAAGCTCATTAATTTTTTTTTATATGTCCGGGATGGCAAATGACTCTACTCCACCTGATGGTAAGTGGTAGTAGAGTCCAAACGCGACGACGGCCAGTACAGTCGGGAAGAATGTTCTGTACTAGCCGTCATCGCCTTGCCGGCCCGCAAGATGCCTCTTCACGCCTCGTTTGAAGGAACCCGGGTTGTAAGAGGAGGGGAACACGTGAGCTGGTAAGGAATTCCATTTTTTGGTAGTGCGACAAAGAAAGGAGTTGCCAAATTTCTTTGTGCGCGATGGAATTGATGTCACAGTTAGGCGGTGACATCGAGAACCAGCTCGCGTGGACTTAAGAAGGAAGGGGGAAGCAGGAATTAGAGAGAATAATTCCTCAGAGCACTCGCCGTGATACAGTCGATAGAAAGCGCTCAGTGCTGCTATCTCGCGACGCAATTGTAAAGGTTCAAGGGTGTTTGTGACCTTTACGTCGCCAATAATGCGTACTGCACGTCGCTGCAACCGGTCCAAGGCCTCCAGTAGGTACTTAGCGGAGCCATCCCAAAGGTGCGAGCAATACTCAACGCAAGACCGTACCTGTGTTTTGTATAACAGGCACAGTTGTTGCGGCGTGAAAAACCGCCGCACCTTGTTCAGAACTCCGAGTTTTCGTGAAGCTGTTTTTATAATAGCCTCGATGTAATCCCTTGGACTAAGGTCGCAGCGAACGTCCATCCCCAGCATGGCGATTTTGCTTTGTATCATCAGCGGTATGCCACAGAGGGAGGGATGAGGGTAAAATGGTGACTTTTTCGCTGTGAGAGCGCATACCTGTGTTTTCTTGGCATTAAACTCAACAAGATTATCAGAACCCCATTTGGCAATGAGCTCTATCGTCCTATCGAGCTCAATGACAAGATTCTCCCGCCTCTCATCAGTTTCCGCCCGCCCAGCCACTGCGCGTCTGTGGTATCCACCATGCACTGTACTATCATCTGCATAGCAATGTATGTTCCCAAGAGAGAGCATATCACTGATATGCAAAAGAAAGAGTGTGGGAGATAGCACAGACCCCTGGGGGACCCCAGCATTCACTACATAGAATTGTGAAATGCAACCATCTACTAAAACACGAAGGCTACGCTTGTGTGGGAAGCTGGCAATCCAGGTGCATAGCTGAGCAGGCAGACCATATGCCGGTAGCTTGGAGAGAAGACTTCTGTGCCAGACCCTGTCGAAAGCCTTGGAGATATCGAGGCTGACAGCCAACGATTCTCCATGCTTGTCGATAGCTTCACCCCAGAGGTGTGTTACGTACGCTAGAAGATCACCTGTGGACCGTTTTGGTCAAAACCCGTACTGACGATCATTAATTAGACAGTGATCTTCTAGGTAATGGATCAGTTGGTTGTTTAGAATCCGTTCCATCACCTTACAAAGTACTGAGGTGATAGCTATTGGTCGATAATTTGCCGGGTCAGACCGATCCCCTTTTTTGGGAACCGCTTGCACATTAGCTCTTCTCCAAGCCTCCGGCACACATCCCGAAGAGAGAGAAAGTTGGAACAGGCGCGTTAACACAGGAGACAGCTCCGCCGCGCACTTCTTCAGCACAATGGCTGGTATTCCATCAGGACCGCTAGCTTTCCGTATATCGAGTGATTGCAGCTCCGCACGCACATCACGTTGCCTGATTTTGATGTCAGGCATCGTGTGGCCACATGAAGGTATTGTTGGTGGCTGCGCACTACAATCATCGATCACAGAGTTGTCGGCAAAGAGTTTAGCCAGGAGGTCGGCTTTCTCCTGCGGACTGTGAGCTAGCGATCCGTCCGGATTTCTGAGCGGTGGTAGCGAAGGTTGGCAGAAATTGTTTTGCACAGACTTGGTCAGACGCCAGAAGCTACGGGAGCCCCTAGGATGCGAAATAAGGTCATGACCAATCTGTACAATGCGCTGTGCATCCGCTCTCGTGCCTTTCTATAGGACTTGGAATTTTTATTGTAGTTTGCTTTCAGTGAGTCAATGTTAGATGCCCCGCTAATGCAGCCGTTGATCCACGCGCGATATGCCGCCTGCTTAGATGACACAGCGTCGGCACATTCACGAGTGAACCAACGGTTACGCGTGCCCCTATTGATGAGATCTGAGCTAGGAATGTAGTATTCCATTCCTAACATGATCTCATCAGCAACAGCAGCGGCACTAGCTGTCGGGTCATTCCCACTGAAGCAACGTTCCTTCCAAGGGACTGACGCATAGTAATCGCGCTTACCGTCCCAATCTGCCGACTTATGCCAAACGCGACGTTTGCATACCGCTGATGGCGGCAGCTTGGCCTGTGGCACTTTGGTAGATATAAGGCCGTGATCCGAAGAACCAAGTGGAGCTTGAACCACAACCTGATATTCCACCGGGTGAGAAGTCAGCAGAAGATCCAGTAGAGAAGGCGCTTGCCCATCAATGTCTGGGATCCTGGTGGGCTGATCAACCAGTTGGGTCAAGTCGTGTGTGAGAGCAAAAGTATGAGCAGTTCTTCCAGCATGGTCAGTGTTGAGGGATTTCAACCATGATTCATGGTGAGCATTAAAATCCCCCAAAAACACCAATTCCGCGTTAGGAAACTGCTCTTGCGCAGCATCTGCCACCCGACTAAGATGGTCAAATAATCGGCTTGTCTCCAAGTCACCATTGTGGATCTGTAGAGGCACACGTAGACTCGACTCTGACGAACCAGGTCCACACGTACCACCAACATGGAGAAGGAGGGGTCCTCCAAGCAGCGCAATCAGTGACAACAAACATCCGCCCTGACGAACAAGCATACTCCGGCTTTCGCTTTAAAAGATTCTTCTAGCATGTAGCCGGGATAGTTAAGGTAGCTGGTGTCGGCAGGGCGGAGTATTTGCGTCTCCGTGAGAAACAGCATTGCTGGCCGTGCTGTCTCGAGATGGTGGTGGACAGCGTTGAGGTTAGCGTGGAGTCCTCGGATGTTAGAGAACTCGACCTCAAACAGCGTGGGTATGGTGAGGGTGTGCACCGCTGAACGACCGTTATTTCTTAATTGCGCTACCATTTGGAAAAATAAGGAAAAGAGACGTGAAGCGAGCGACGTATTGCCACGATAGGGATGGGCAAAGTATGGAGACGTGTTTTCCCAAATGTTTGCCAAAAAGGAAAATATACTGATCCGCCGGACGGAAGGGCCCCCGAACCCCCCCGAAAGTGGCCGCCGGGACCCCACCTTCCGGTTACCAACCGGCACGACGGTCCACCCCGAGATTATGCGTGGCCTGGTGGGGCAGCCTCGCGAGCTGGTTAGGCACGCTCGGGCCCCTGTACTATGCCACGGGCGGCCAGCGGAACAGCTGTTTCTTCGGGTCTCCCTATCCGGCAGGTCAATACAGTTTCCCCCGGCATTGGTTCAACAGCCGTCTCCACTGGACCAACACCCATCGCGGGAATACTCGCTCGGGCCCTGGCTGTACGCTGGCTGACCTCGAAACGCGGCTGCAAGCCACTTCACGAGTTTTTCACCATGCGTACGGTGGTAACAAGCCAGGCGGATGTTTAACATCCTACCACCAGATGAGCAGATGGTCGCTCAGATATCCCTTAGTCGCCTCTTACGACACCCATGGGAAAGAGAGGGGCAGTGAAATGTATTCTTATTATAGTATTTCGTATAAAATTTATATAGTATTTCGTTAAAAGTGTCCTTTTTATCAAAAAGGGTAACTTTATAGTCTTAAAGGTTAACTGCAGTATTTACTGTAATCAGTACATACTAATTTATTACTACACCAAGGTGCATTAATCAAACCCCATCGGTTGATAAAAAGTTTTTCTGTCGAGATATTGGCAGCCCGGAGTCCGGAAGTTGATAGAGTTTATACTCCCGTGCCTCGTAAAGCACGTTAATCCTGCGACTTATCTATTCAGTATTGTCAGACTGCCGTTTAATTGGGCGCAGAGGAAACGGTTGAAGGATGCTCTTGTGTTTGTGCATACCTTTATGCCCTATAATAATATGTCATGCGCAATGAAATTGGTCAAGAGGACATAATAAACTAGTAAAACGATGACTCAAAGTCAAATGTACCTGTAAATTTCAATTTATATAATGTTTCCGCTCCTGGGTAAGACCACCCACACATCTATAATTCTACTGTCAAATAGCAATGTGTCGTATGTACTTGTATCCGGTATAAAGGGTGAGTGAACTACAACAGTGTAATTGTGGGTAAAATACATACAGTGATAAATATCTTCGGTGAAGCAATTTACCATTTATTGATCTTGAAGAGTAACTGGCCATAGTTAAGTTGGATTGGAGTACAAATGTCGAGTGGGTCAAGTTAAATTGGAGAAAAAAAAAATTTACCACATTAACCCGTGTCATTTTTCGTTGAAAGTCTTAAATCAAACCTAAATATATACATAGTCATAGGTGAGTGCGCTTGATTTTATTTAACTAATAAAATTTACGTACAAATATATTTATACAAAGCCAAGATGGCCCCGTGGTAAGAACGCGTGAATCTCAAGCAAAGATTTCGGGTCGTAACCCAGGCAAGTACCACGGAATGTTCATGTGTTAAAGTGTTTATAATTAATCTCGTACTTGCCAGCGAAGAAAACCTAGACGTTTAAAGGCCGTTATTTACTTTATTTAAATTATGACACTTAAAATGAGTGTTTTATTATTTATGAAAACATTCTCGTTTGGTATTTTTGCAATTTTCTATTTTTATACGTTTTGGGAGTTTTTTTATACGTTTTATACGTTTTTTTATATTTTAATGGTTTTATATGAACAGGTCTTATCTCTAAAATCAACACTACTGAAATATACATTAACAATATTATGAGTATTATTTATAACGTAAAAGCATGGGAATCAGTAACTTTCTTAAAAAACAATGTTGACTCTAAATATAAATAAAAAAAAAAGCAATTATGTTTATGTCCTTGAATTTCTGTATTAAATAAATGAAAACATTATCCTTAAAAATAAACTTTTTATGTAAATGTAAACGAATACGGACAAAGTAACCAGTAATTGCTGTAACGTATTTGCATTTTCATTCAAAACATTAAAGAGCGCGTGCGAATCATTTACGTTACAGACGTGAAACGTTAATACGACGGAAAAGTTTTACTCAAATGTTACATACATAAACGTTACATACATTTTTTTTAGTTATTAGGTCTTACTTTAACCGCGCTCAACGTTACACTCGAACACTTTTGATTGAATTGATATCGAATGTTCAGCTACTTAATTAGAAATGAAATGTATGCTTAAGATATTATAATTTACGAGTATAACTTATATAAATTGCTCCAATGACTTACGGCACACATTGCCGTGCTGTCTATAATATTTAAAGTTTATGCAACACGCTGTAAACACAATTACAAGTAGTAAAAGCGATTTGTCACGGTATTAAATGTATCGCCTTCGTTATACTTGCGTGTTTTCACTTGCTACAGATTTGAATGCGGTATCTGAGATGTCCGCATTATTTGCAACGCAAATCGCTACAGAGGTCACAAGATCACTTCGATTTCACAATTTTAAATTGTATCCTAATTTGCTATCCTACTTACTTTTTAATAATTATTTACAAATTATAGTTATAATATAAACAGGCATACTGATGGTAAGGTATAACTATTGCCCATAGACAATGGTAATGTATGTGTTTTAATATATGCTGTATGTATATCCTATGTGCTACCGTATAATATTTATAATATAATAAAATTAACGTTTTTTTCCGTCTAGAAATTCTGTCTTATGTCGGAAAGCACGTAAAGCCATTGGTCCTGCGCCTGAACTTTTTCCCGTCGGGAAAGATTGACATATGTCCTATCGCATAATAAGAGTGAGAGAGTGTGTACCCGTGTTTGGATACACACATGTGCATAACATCTCGTGCGCCCGGTGCGCAGTTGGCTAATCATCGTTGAGAATGGCTGCGGAAAACGGTCAGAAGAATATTATATATCATTCTTGGTAGATTTATAGTAAGCTAGTGCATATAAAACGAAGTAAAAATTATAACCTTAAAGTAAAATCATATATTTGATAAAAACTTGACGTTAATTGCAACGAATATAGCTACCGCACCTTAACCGGCTTGATCCGTATTTTAAAATTTAAAATATACCAGTTTATTTCCCGTATCGAGTATCTTTTACTTCGATAAATCGATTTTCATTGAAGAAATACTATACAGTTCTAGGAAACGTGATGTTTACGCAAACTTTCGAGACGGCTGCGGTTACTCCAAAGTTGGTATGTTTTGGTAATTCCAAGCAATACGACTAACACCGTAGTATATATTATCGTGTAACAGATCATACTTTATTTAATTTTTTTACTTATTTTATTCGTAAGAAACAATGGTATGTTTTTTTATGTTGGTGATAGAATGTTTATAAAAATCAGCATTTCGCCGGCGGGAATTATTAAGAATGATTAGCCAACTATTATGCATATATTTTTAGACAAGACTTGTGCAGAATAATATGTCCTGAATTTATGAACACACTATTGTGTTTGTTCGCAAACAAAGGTGCACTCTCATGATCCGATTGGACGGCAAATCTAACGCGACCGGAATCTGAGGCAGGAGTGTCAATTGACTAAGAGCCGGTACTGAAATTTGTGCCCTTTGCGAGAAGTAGTAGGAAGAAAGGGTTTTTGCCGATCAGTTGGTCATTTACAGGCTGTGACTTTTTTAATACTCATAGTCTAAAGTGATTTGTTCAAATTATGAGACAGTAAAATAATAAAAAAAACACATATTTATTAGGTTTTTATTGTAAAGAATTAGCAAATACGAATTGAAGGAAACGACTATTTAATAATAAAATATATACGCGTCCGATAAAATTAGTTGGACTCGCTGTTGTCATTTGTTCTTACTCGAATTTTAGGAAACGAATTAATATTCATCAAAAATATGCATATCAACGACATACGCGTACATACAAACAATGTATAAGCCTTAGATTGGTCTCAGTGGCATACTTTTTAGAGGTCTATATTCACCAGTAGTTGAACCCGAGCTTAATGATGATGACCTACCATTTTATTATGATGATAATTTCTGGTATTGGTCTGGTTAATCTATGTAGATCCAATTAAACTACTAAGGCGTGGAGTTAGTATTAATTGATTTTAATTCAGAATATACATAAACATAAATAAATAATTAATTTATATGTATAATCCTTGTTAACACAAAAATGCTTAAATAATAATAAACCTTTATGTTTAAAATGTCCGCGTTTACTCACATAGCGACGACACAAGCGTATTGCGTTTCAGAAAATGTTTTCCCATACAAATATTAGTACAAATTTTTATTTGATTTATTTATAGTTTTATTCAGGCTGAATCTATATTCGGAACTGGTGGTAACGTTTCATTAATATGGTAAAATGATCATTCAAATAGCACTACTTAAATGTAGTTTATTTGTATCCGTTTTTTAAATTTTTATTTTGAAAATTCTTACTCTATGATTATACATACATAGCAGTTACTTGTTCGTGTATCGTTTTTTGCAATTATGTAAGATAATGTATGGCTTCACTTAATTGTATAACACTAAGTCGATAATCCAAACATTACAGACATGTCATTTATTACTTCAGAGTCAATAAGCTGTGTATATATGTGTATAAAAATCTCTTTTTGATAATATAATGACATTGTTTATGAGAAACACTAATAAATTATGATAAATATTATTATATAAATTAATAAGAATAAGTTTCATATCTTAAAACGGTTAGGTACTGGTTTTAATTGGACTTAAGGTAACACGATCTAGGTGCTACCAATATTGATAAGTTCCTATAATATATACTTTTGTATCTTATTCCATAATTTTGAAGGCACGTCGGGACGACTTAAAGGAATCTACATGATCCATGATACGAGCACATACTTAAATTTAAAGTCTTAAAATTTAAATATTATCGTCTGTAAATTATATATTAACTTTAATACATAATTGCTGGTGGTAGGGCTTTGTGCAAGCTCGTCTGGGTAGGTACCACCCACTCATCAGATATTTACCCGCTAAACAGCAGTACTTGGTAGTATTGTATTCCGGTTTGAAGGGTGAGTGAGCCAGTGTAATTATAGGCACAAGTGACAAAACATCTTAGTCCCCAGGGTTGGTGGCGCATTGTGCGGGCGCACTTACCATCACTGTGCGGGTGCACCTACGAATTCTATAAAAAAACACGTTATATTTTACATATTATATAATATCATTATTATTCGTTTAAAATATATTCGCAGATAGTGATTAGTCTTGTAAGGGACGATAGCGTGTCTGAATAGATCTGGAGATAAAGATGACGCGCATAGCGTAGAACAGTGAAATGAGTAAAAAACTAGGGGAGCATAAATAAATAGGCGCGCGCTATTCGTGGCGGCCGCGCGTGCGCCGTGCGCCATACCCACAGATATAGCTGATGAGCATGAGACTGATTTAGTTATAGCACGATTATTTCATTGATGATTTTTAAAGATAGTTTTGAAGATATTTTTTGCTTGTCAATTGTAAAATACACAAAATCCATTTCAACTTATTAATTATTTACAATTTAGAAAATTTGTAAGATGTTAGATTTTTGAAAATAAATTTCTACTTATATGCAATCATAGAGCTGAATACAATAGTTTGAAGTTAGTTTTGTAATTGATTCGTACAACTGAATTTTTAAGTTTACATGTAATACTATTACTTATTCACCTTCAACAGCTTCTAATAAACTTATATGATCAGATAAGTTGCACATTGGTCCGATTAAATAAGTTTATGTGAAGCAATTATCATAGAATAGAAAATGAAAGAATGGAAACTAATTATGAATTGACAGTAAAAATATCGATACGTCTAGACCGTGAGTAGTAGTGTAGTCGTAATTTTATCAGGTGCTAACCGAGTGAGCAAGGAGGACATGTGCCGGGAGCGGGAGCACGACGCCGGAGGGAGCGGCGAGGGGCCGCGGCGCGTCCTCCGTCCTCCCGGCTCGCGCCTCGCGCCGCAGTTCGCGCGAGGTGCCGCCGTCGGCTTTACGTCTGTTATTTGCGCTATACACACGCCCGCGCCGTTCGAATCGCGCCGCATACTTTCGATACACCGACCGCCTTTGTTTACTCCCCACGCGCGCTCATACAAAACAGCTGTTCCTAGCGATCTGTCGTGATCACTGTTAGTGTCGTTTTGTGTGCCAGATAGGAATAAGTGTGACCCGTCCTGTGTTCGTATGTTTATTGTGTGTTCATGGGGTTCGCGGCGCGGCCCTAAAGTGCAGCAGTGCTGAGCTCGCAGTGTGACGCGAGCGACTTGGCCATGGCGGCGACTGCCCGGCGGGAAATAGACACGGGCGAGGAGGATATAGCTGCCATCGCCAAACAGATTTCTGATCATGCGGAAGCAATATATCAGACTTGGAAAGCGCGTGGCCTTGCGCCCACGGAGATTTTGTCATGCAGGCCCACGCCCGGGCTCAAGCTGGCTGAGAGCTTGAGGACGAAACCGAAACCAGAGCCTAAGCCTGACATAAAACAACGTCCAGAGTTTCGTAGAGACCGCCCAGAGCTACGTGAGCAACGATCCGAGTTACGTGCCGAGAGAACAGAACCAAGACGAGATATTCGACATAATCCGGAAAACGAGACAATAGAAGTTACGCTACCGCCAGATTTAGTACCGGAGCGTAACGGAACTGGGTCTGGAACGAACGTTAGACGCGCTGATGTCGCTGCAATGCGGCTGGAGGTAGCTCGAGAGGAAGAAAGACTTCTTCGAGCTTTGCGCACAGGGGGGGTTGTCGCCGAGCGTCCTTCAGAAAGGCCCGATGTCGTACCTCCCGTTTCACTTGTAGATTATGCTAAAAGTCGGTATCAGGACCGGTTGGATACTGGGGCAAGAAAGCCAGCAGCGGGCGCTAGTGGAGAGCGGAGAGCTTCGTTTGGTTCTCATGTCACTGAAGCCAGATCCAAATTTGAGGCACGAGCTCGTCGCGCTTCTAGTGCTGGCACTGGAGAAGCCGCGTCTTCACAGGGCACTGCGCCTGTTCGTCCTTTTCTAACGCGTGGTTCTGTAGCTGAGCGTGTACTTATGTTTGAGCGATGTCCTAGTGAAGCAACGCTAGAATTAGCGAAAAGGAAGTCTCCGGCAGCCACTACGTGGCGAGGACCGCACGATGTCATTATAAGAGCACAGGTAAGTTCAATACGTTTACTTAACAGATCAAAAATATGAAATTGATATAAACATGCATTGTATTATGACAAGATATCTCATGCTCATTGTATTATTTTATTGTATGACGTAGCAGTAGCTGTTAAATATATATATATATATATATATATATATATAATGGCAAAAATTTGTATATTCCATTACAACGCCAACTGTGCATATTCGATGACATCACCTACCAAAGGACAAATGATTAGATGATCTTTTTAAATATCAAACCTATTAATAATTTCATGTCAACAAACTGAGAACTTGAGTTTAATAACAAATACGCATTGTGGCAAGGCTTGTTTAAATTTTGACAGGCTTAGAAGCCAAATATTCTTTATATTCTTAGCCTTGATTTAGCTTGCTGTCTTCTCTGTATACGTATATAAAAATAATTAATTTTATCAGATTCCGATTTCCTTATCAACTTTCATACTACCCACTAACTATTATTTTACAAGCAATGCTTTTATTAGAAGTTATATTCACCACTTACTGCAAACAAACACCGTTCCCTGTAACACCAAAATAATATTAATAAATTATATAATCAATTATATTGTTATAAATAATTATATTGTTGAAAAATTTCAATGGATATAAGAAGTTAATCTTGTAAAAAGTCAAAAAGTTTAGTTTTTGGAGGACATGAATAATGGTTCTCGTCGATGGTCTTTGATTTTTTTTGTCGAATTGCCAACACAATGCTCGTTGAACGCAATTGTATTTGACACCCTTTATTTATTTCATACTTTCTATATCTATACTTTTATAATGTTTTTTTTTTTGAATTATTTTATACAAATACCAACAAAACTCACTTTACAGACAAACCCATATTCATTTGAAGAGTTCTAAAAGTATTTAAAAAAACCTGTGTACGTATAATACGTTATTTCAGTTAAATTAAATTAATGAAAATGTAAATTGTAGCATATTCGGAAAGGGAGAGTTTTAAATCAGTTTGTTTACTTTGTACGTTTTTCGGCTAGGTTTTGTAGTTTTTTAAATTTCTTCAAAATATTTGTATTACTAATAATATAATTTGTCAATCATACATGAGTTTCTTTAAAGAAGACAAATATAAAGCCCTGTAATTGGCTGTCTTTTACATCATATAAAATGTTTGCTTAAAGTCATCATAATGATAGTAAACGAATTAAAATTATATATAAATATACATAAATAAATAGAAAAATACACGTTTCTCATATAGACTGAGCAGTATTTTATTAAGCAACTTCAGATGACATTTTATTAATAATTTATTAAGGTTTTCATTTCCATGTAATGTGCTAAAATAGGCATGAGAAAAAGTGCAATCAATGTTGACCCCAATATTACTAACCGCTGAATCCTCTCGGTGATGATGAATACTTGAAACCAGTTGACGAGCAGTTTCTATAGCTCTTTCCTCTAACTATGATGCCGTAATATCTTATAACTGGCCGCATATTCACACTAAATTATATTAATGTGGTTCGAAAATGTATTTCGTAATTGTATTATGATAAGATCAAAGTATATGAGGCATACCATTGTAAAATTATTTAAATTTATCACAATGTTAATTTTACTTTCACAGATCTTATTCAGATAATGTCAGGAACATTATATATAGAAATAATGTAAAAGCTTAAATATTTTGTGTACAGTTTTTAAATACGTATTATACATGTGCTGTATTTTTCACATAAAAGACACTAAAACATATAAAAATAATATAAATGCTTAGAGCCTAGAAAATTTAACACGCAGCTTACCAACTTTTCAAATGGATATAATAAAATATTTCTAGGAAACCCCGTCATTTTGCAGGACACAACTATCATTTCATACACAGAAATAAATCTAATATTGGTTTTCCTTTTTTTCAATTATACATTTTCATTTACAGATTAGTATATAGACAACATTTTAAAGAAATTTTTTTCTTTGTCCATTTATCGGTAAGTGATGATAATCTTTGAGAATTATGAGAATTATTGTTTTTTTTAAATGAAATGTATATATTACAAATATAAAAACTTTTTTCAGTGAAAATTCAACACAGATAATCAATGCTCTAAATTTCAATGTTTTACAAGTGAGCGAGATAAAAAGAATTCTTTTTATCTCGTTTTATTCCCAATTACATTTTTACGAGTGTTATTCATGATCATGCTTACTTATATGTAACTATACTTATAACATATTATACCCTTGAAATGAATCTGAATCTTTCTCTATATAAGTGAATTATTCTAACTAATTCCTATTTGCAGTAACTCGACAAAACTATTATTCGATTGTAATCGCGTTCTGATTGGATCGTCTCAATTTCCTTGTGGCATCGCGTGTTTCTGAAACGACATCAATTGAAAACGTACGTAATTGTTCGTGAAGCAAATTACTTAACACCGGCTCACTATGTCGTTTATGTAAGATTTGACACAAACGCGATAATCGCTCTAATTGGAATAAGAATTCTGGTACCAAATGATATGTAACACCGCACTGTATAAAATAAAAAAATATGCAACAAAAAAAGAGATCCGCTTTATTTTATGGATAAAATACAATACATATTTGTGTTTTATTTATATTAAAAATCGATATTTCAAACAAACGTTTTGAAATTGCACATTACAGATTCCTTTGAACAGTTCTTAATACACAAAAAAAAAAAAAACATTATAAAACCATTCCACAAACGTAAAAGGGCACAGAAACAATTATTGTTGTGTATTTTCTTGTATGTATTTATATGGTACAAGCACATCGACAAAATATCGTAAATGCTAAGAATAAAGTTTTACATCGTTCGTTTCGTTGCACTGTTTAACGATGCGTCAACTCTAAGATTTACGACATACGACGAAATTAAAAACAATTTTATAAATATTATGAGGTCATTTTCTTTAATATCCCTTTTCCTCCCACAATTCGAACCAGCTTACAACACTATAACATCCTTATTATATAAACTATGAAGTAATTTTTAATATAAAATATATACATCGCTAAAGAAAGAAAGAGTTATATATCTCTTTTAATATACTAGATAATGTGTATTTGTTATTTGTCCTTATTTTGTATCGATAATGTGGTTTATCCTTGTTTCAAGAAGCAATACAGAAAAGTGATTTTTGAATGGTGATTGTTTGAAACGGTATTAAAAACTAATTAAAAATATAATAGAACAGATAACATATACATAATAGAATAAATTAAATAGGTTATTTTTTTTGTATATAATAGGTAAGCGGACGGGCAAATAAAAAAGCCGAGATGGCCCAGTGGTAAGAACATGTGAATCTTAACCGATGATCGTGGGTTCAAACCCGGGCAAGCACCACTGAATTTTTATGTGCTTAATTTGTGATTATAATTCATCTCGTGCTTTACGGTGAAGGAAAACATCGTGAGGAAACCTGCATGTGTCTAATTTCATTGAAATTCTGCCACATGTGTATTCCACCAACCCGCATTGGAGCAGCGTGGTGGAATAAGCTCCAAACCTTCTCCTCAAAAAGAGGAGAGGAGGCCTTTAGCCCAGCAGTGGGACATTCACAGGCTGTTACGGTTACGGTACGGTTACGGACGGGCAAATGGGCTACCAGATGGTAAATTGTCACCACGGCCCACAGACTTTGGCGTTATAAGAAATATTAACGGTTCCTTACATCGCAAATGCACCACCAACATTGGGAACTTAGATGTTGTCCCTTGTAACTGTCGTTACACAGGCTCGCTTCAAACCGGAACTCAACAATATTAGGTATTGCTATCATCAAGTAAGTTATAATATAAAATATCGGTAAAAATTATCTGTACTCGTGACTTTTGCCGTCGGAAACCTTTTATTTGCGTTGTACTTCCATTCGAGGGGCCATTGACACACATTTTCGTGTATAACAGTATGTTTACGCGTTTAGAATTACAAAAGGCGATGAACAGGATATGATATGAAACATTCCGGTCACCGACTGAGTTGCATTGTAAAGGTATGCATAGGATAGCTTATAAACTTATCTCATTATAGAAATTCTAGGTTATACAAACAGGAATTTACGATTCAAACGAATTGTTGTCTTTAAATAGTTGACGTGAGTTTCTAGAATTGGATTGAAGAGAATTGTACATAACTTGTACCTAACTGACGAAATTAGAACAAGTTATAATTTTTTCTAATTTCGTCAGTTAGGCAATTGATTCAATAAGATATGCAACTATAGTTGCTTTTAAGTTTTTTTATTTTAATCAATTGCTTTTAGAATTGACAGTCTAATACAAAAGTTTTTAATGTTTTGTGTACTTTTTACTAATTTTCATTAATTGTAACAGTATAATTGAATAATGAATTCAAATACTCGTACTCGAAAAATATGTTTTTTTTGTTATAATAAAAAAAGAGATTGTTCACTTCTACGGACGTGTCTTTTACTACTCGGACAGAAAAAAATGTGTTCCAAAATTAAACTCGAAACGACAGCAATGGCTTGGCTGACGCCCAGCGGCGCGGCGCCGATTAGATGTGAGTGACAACCCACTGCATACGAACTCGATGAAAAGTGTACTTAGATTTATGTTTTTTTCTCAAAATTAATAAATCCTTGCAATTCAGTACACGTAACAAAAGTGAAACACATAAGTGTCAAAAAAGTTTCACTCAAACGTTACATATATAGCAACCTTGCGATCGAGTTCGATCCAGAAATTTGCATTTAAAGAAATATCGAACAAATATATGCGTATAATTATAATTTTAATTATTTTTATTTTTTTAGATTTTAAAAATTAGTTACGTGACAGAGAGCGTGTTAAAAATATTTTAATAATTTAATTATGTTATGTATCTGCAGTTATAACATAGGTATTGTAAAATATGCAGCAATCCAGTGCTGCAATGCGGCTGGAAAGGTTAATAGGTATGAAGTTTCATCCCGTGTTTTTATTTGGCTGAGATATATTGAGTAAATATCGACTTTGATTACATGATGATATATGCCAAATTTCGTAATGTATCGGAGGTTAATAATCTAATACGTAATTTAAAATTCAGCAAATTGCATAAAACTTTTAAAAAATATTTATTAATTTCTCGTTTACATGTTTTTCAATTTTTCAGACTTTTTTTCTTTTAAGCCATAAAGTTTCACGAGTTTTAAATTTAACTTTTTTTTAATTTAAATGTCGAATGCTGAAATTTTGAAATCGATTATGCGATATTACGTGACTACTCCTAACGTAATATTATTTAGCCTAGTAAACATAGGAAGCTAAATCGGTCAATAGGAAATGTTCGATAAATCGAACGGAAGTGAAATGAACGATGACTTGAACGGGTATATTGTTCATACAAGTGTAACCGCTACACGTGAAATTCTAAATAGGGATGTGTACGATTCAGGAAAACACAAACCTGCACGCGGATCAATTTAAAAAACAAATAAGCACATAGGATACAAATGACTATTAGGTAGATAGGTGAGTTTTAATCTGCTTTAATTGTGTATATGAGTCATCTTGTGTAGTTTGATAGAGCATTCCCGATTAAGGGAAGAAAATCTGTCAAGAAAATCTTAGTAGCAGCAGAGATTGGAAATTGGTAGTGGATACACTCCAGTGCTTCGGTTGGTCAGTCAACAACATTTCCGGTTGGTCAGTCGTCCCATCGTTATGAGAGTGAGGGATTTGTGAATGCTCTTGTGTTTGTGCCCACACTTGTCGATTATATTATTCTGCGTAGTTGCCCCCGTAGCCGAAATCGTTTAAAATGTTATTAATATTACATTTATTAAAATGTTTAACTATTTACTCTTGCCTAATTAATTTAAAAACATTATATTTAAAAAGTTATAACAATCATCATAATTCATTCACCATCATTAATACGTTATTGATACCATACAAAGTATTGAACCAGAGAGATCTTTATAGAGTTTGTCATATAGTAGAAATGAAAAATAGTTGTAATATATTAAGCTATTTTCAGTATACTTAACTGTGAAATAGTTGTTACAAGGGTTTTACTCAAACTCAACTAAACTCAAATAGAAATTTAATTTACCTGTTTTTGCTTTTTAATCCCGGTGCTGAAATGTAACTCTCCAAAGCGGTATGACGCGTACAATGTCGTATGTGTAGTAATTTAGTTTCTCAACTACAAATTCCGTGAACTTTCAGTTATATTCGCATGTGAAATTTTGCAAACTCTACGCCGTATGGATACGTCAAAGTAAACACAAAATAAACTTTGTCATTTCGAAGTTACATGGAATGAAATGTCCCTAATTTATGTGTACACTTGAATAAAATCAGTTTTCTAAACATTTCAAATGTTATTAACGAGGCCCTTGGTATTAAAAGTAAGTTAATACAATCAACAATCAAGTAGAGTGCTCAGTGGCTCGAACATGTGAATCTTAACCGTAGATAGTAGGTTCCAGCTCGGGAAAGCATCGTTGAATTTGCATGTGTTTGTATTTGTGTGACATAATTAATCAGTGATCGGTTGTAAAGAAAAATCTTGTGAGGAAACCAATACACTTGTGTATAATATCCACCAAACCGTATTAAAGCGGCGTGGTCGAATAAGCTCCAAATGTTTTCAACAAGATAGGTTGCTAGCTTCCAACAGTGTAGGCAATTTAATAAATATTTTAGTGAGCTTGTTAAAACATCATAGTAATAATACTGTACTAGTGACGATTACTGGCATGTATTCATATTAAAAAGGTAGCTAAGACAGGAAGTCTTTACTGATAACTCGTTAAGAAGCAAAACTGTACATAACCATCACTTCTTACTAAGCCTGGTTTAAGTCACGCAGATGCCCCAAGGCAATGTAACACTCGGGGCCCCTCTTCAGTGTTCTAACTTTCTAAAATATTTTAAACAACTTTAACTTATTTCTTATATACGATAAGATACTGAATATTACCCGAATATAACATAAATATAAATACTTACGTTTGTTTTGCTTAACTTATATAATAATTAAGATGTTTATTATTTTTAAATTAATTCGTTTGTTATTGCTTATTAATTTATTCACACTATTAATTATATTCAATAATACGTATAAGATACATTATTTGTTTCTTAAAATAAAGTGTGTTTTTTTTTAACTTATAGGCCAATGTTTGACCGTTGACTTGCCTGATGTTAAGCGTCGACACGGTCTAGGATGTAGCACGCTTGTCTAGAAATATATATATATATATATATACTTGGAAAGTGGTTTCCACTTTACAAATATCTGAAAGATAATTAATATACATAAGACTATGGCGGACAATAAGAGAAACAATCAGTCAATAGACTGATTGTTTACATATAGGAATAGGATACACAATATAACTGGTATAAGTGCTCTTTGCAAGACGCAAATTAAAAAAAAATCATCTTTTTTTTTAATTTAAAAAATGCTCACATTTTATTCTATGATATAATACTGTTTTAAACCAAATTTAATTGAATCAGTTCACCAGTCGAGTGATTAAGTAACAAACATTGAAACATATGAACTTTTGCATTCATAAGTTGACGTTGACGTATGACGTTAATGTTTAAAAGAACTGTAAGATAAAAGTATCGTATGTGTGTTAAGTCGCGGCAGGCGGAGGTATGCTTATCAAAATGATAACAAATTATCTATTTTGTTAAGAATACTTATATCAATTGCCTCGTTGGTCTAATGGCTAGCTTGTAAGGCCACAGGCATGAAGGTCCTTGGTTCAAGCTCCAGGTCTAGCCAATAATTAAGTTATTGAGTTTGCCGTCGAGAAATTCTTTGTAGCTGGAAGTTTTCAGAGTTTACTGTTCAAATTTATGGGCACGCACGTACGCATGCAATGCCGTTGGTCCTGCGCCTGAAGTCGTTTCGGTAGTGTCGGGTTTGCTGTCCCATTGGATTACGAGAATGAGGGAATAGAGAGGGTACTCATGCAGTTGTCTATTCACAGTTGGCTATTCTCCTTTAGGCCGCCGTGGCTGAAACCAATCAGTAGGACATTATTATCATTGTACCTTTAAAGTTATTTTATTAAATAATTGATGATTTTAATATAATTATTTAATTAAAAACCTCATCCATATGACATTTAATATAAAACCCAATTGAATCGGCAACCCAAAGAGTTTTATTAATTATATTTCAAGTGAAAGCAGCTTTTTACACACAGCTTTTTAATAAATGCTTTTTCAAAATACTTCCTCACTCAAAGATAAGAGTTTAATTAAATTATATTCGTTTTTCAGCTCATTCGCCGAATTTAAATGGGGCATGAGTTTTACAGGTTAAGAATTTGTAAGCGTTAGTCCCGTTTACGAACAAGTAATGTATGAAACTATGTGTGTATATGTTATGTGCCAGATTTATTTATTAATAATAATTATATTTCATAACTAAACCACATACCTTTTTGAAATTATTAGTTAATTTCTTTAATAAACGATAATAATATACTTTTAATTCATAATAATACATAATTTTTAATTAATTATTTTTTGTTTAAACTTAGAATAACACTGTTTTATTTTTTAAACAGAAAACTCTTTTCATAATGACGTTTCTATTTATAAAGAGAGAACAATTTGAATATTTAATTTCAAGATTCAATTTGTCGATCGCAAAAGTATGGGACGAGATTTCTTAAGCTCTTGTGCCTAAACATGATGACCTTAATCTATTAGACATGTTCACATTGGACGTGTCGTGCGATTTTAGAACCGACGCAGATGGGTGAGCCAAATAAGAGGTGCTTACGTTTCGAACCATTCATTAGAGCGCTACTTTGAAGTGAAGATTACAAGCAGACGCAATAATGGCGGAGCACGCTACCTTATCTGAATGCTAATTGCTGATACACGAAATATCTGTCGACTATACATATTGTTATGTCTAATGTACATAATTAAGCCTTATTTATTTGCCAAGCCGTTTAGAAATGTGCTAAATCTTAGACATCTTTGTTCAAAAAATATAAACTCCGTTTGCAATTAAAATGTGCTAAAATATAATTTTAAATATTTAGTTTTTTCCAAATTTTTTCCTCATTATCGAGGAATTTAAGGATGTTATGTAAATACTTACCACCATATTTATTGAAATACGACATCCTAAAAAGCTTTAACTCAATGCAAATGTTGCAATACTTTCTCTTAGAAGTTTTTTTTTTACCAGTAATGAGAAAGCAGACGACCAAATGTAAACTATCTGAGGATAGGTGATTATTTTTGACTTTGAAATTTAATTCAAGATAACTTTATGTTGATGATATTTTGTCAAGCTTGTCTAAGTCGGTAATCAACACTCATCGCTTATTCTTTTTTTAAATTATTAACGAGTAGGTGGGTCACCTGGTATTAAGTGTTTAGCTCACTTTTAACAATTGCAAAACCGGTGGAATCGCCGAAGCTTAGCCGATTTTCATTCTACCGCCACAAAAAATACTTTGTATTGCTGCTTTGTTCTGAAGGGGTAGCAAACTAGTGTTAATGGAGGTGCAATGACGGTTTAAGGAAAAGTTAATATTTCTTTATTTGAGCTTCGCCTTACACTGGAGCCAATCTCAAAACAGAATAGCCATTGCGTAGGAGATATTGCACAAGTGTGCGTAAACATAGGTGCATTCTCTATATCCCCTTACTACTATATTACGATGAGGCGGCAATCCGACATGGTTGGAGAGAGTAAAGTCGCGGGACTAACGACTGCATGTTTTCCGAGGCACGGGAGTGTAAAAACAAAAAACTTCTAAAATTCTAATCACGACAAACGCAAAAAAGCTGTATAAATCTTTTGTTGTATGTGAAAGTTAAGTTAACCAATTTGCCCGAAAATATAAAACATTAACGATTGTACCACCATCAGTAGTCTTCATCGTCACCTTAAAGTCTTCATTATCCACATTTGTTATGTTCTAATGCATAGGCATTAGATAAAACTAACGGTTCCTGAAAATTTATTTAAGTAGTAAGTCAGGTACAGTAGGTTTTGTTCTCAAGGTCAATGTGTTGATAGCATGCTCCACGCGATAGCAATGGAAAGCATTACGGTGAGGCGATAATCTCTTATGTTATGGCGTGATGGTTAACATTAATCGAGTTGCTGGTGATTTCAGCTCCGAGATTAAGAGTTGGCTGATATGAAAGTTTGATTTTTAAGTAATTTGCAATATTTTATGGTGGGTTATTTATCTTGTCTTCATAATTTGACTTTTAGTTCATACTACATTTTAATTAATAGTAGGTAATGCTCGGCGTGCATTGTATAATGCTTAAAATTGTATTTTAAGCAAATATTCAACACGACTCGTGTGCCATCTAGTACGTTGATAATATTATGCAAGAAACTTCAAGCAAGTATCAAAACTAACTGTACGAATTCTTAACTCCAGATGAATAGTATAATACGTAATTTACGGGTATGATAAAGGCATTTATCATACCCATCAAACTTAAATTATGTCATTGCATTCACTTCGTAGTGTTTTAAAAATCTATTATTCCTACCTACAAGACTTAATTTTAAATATAAATTAGTACGATAACAATCTGACAAAAATATATAAATATTACCTTTTAATAGATATATCTCAGTTTATTACCTTTTTGAAAAAAGTTTTTATATTTAATAAAGACTAAGCTTACGCCATATGTAGACCCATGTTACCTCTGCCGCGGTTATTTCATAATGAATAAAGTTTTGTTCCAATATGTAGTACAGATAAAAAATCAAAGAAGATAAACATCTTAACGTTACATACGAGGGAAAGTGATTTAAACGAGTACTATAACGTTGATATGAAAATAACAGGTTCCACACGGCACATTTTTTTAATCTGCTTTAAATTAGTTTTATCTCATATTCGGATTGTGGCGTATAAATATAATTATATATGATTTCCTAAAAGCTTAAGACAATATCGCATTATTAAAAATAAAAATAAAAACAAATAACAAATGTATATCAACAATGTCAACATTTAAATTTAGAATGCGATCATTTTCCTCGTTCAGTAATGATTTAGTCTTAAAACAAACAATATAAACGATTCAATACGTTCAATACGTGTTCATTTGCTACTACAGTGTATTTAAATTCGAAAAGAAAACAGCCTGGGACCTTACTGTCGAAAGCGATTTCACTTTCACGCCGCAGATAAGCGCCTTTCATAACTCAATTTGTGCCGTGTCACGCTATGATGTGAGTTTTTTTCACATTTCATGGTTATTATACTTATATATTTTCCTTACTGCGACACGTTGTCCCTTTAACTTTTACTATCCCACTGATGTTAGCTATTGTAAAGTTAAATTTATTGTTGCTATAATAAAAAAAAATGAATAAATACTTTATTCATTATATTTAAATCAGCTGTCCCATGAACATCAGCGCTGTGACTGCAATAAAATGCGTATTTCCTTACCAACGTTATTAAAAATATCTATAAAAATACAAATGTACATGTAAATTTTATCGTTGTTATGTGAAAATCTTCCTAACCAATAACCTTGTTAGAAGGTTAAGCAAAAACGCATAAAACACCATGTAAACACATTTACAGTATTAGAAAATGTAGCTATTAGAAATCTCTAAACCCATTCGGTTCAAGCGTCAAGAGGTCTAATTATTCCTAATACCAGTTTGGCAAAGTAAATGAAACGCTTAGAGCAATCAATCTACGCAGTTTGTACGTGTAGCTTGTTTGATGTCATTAAACTGGCGCTAATAATGTGTTTTCGTTAATACCTTTTCCTTTCTATACGATGTAGTAATGCGATAATGTATTTTTATTTCAACAATTAATTCGGTGTCTGATACAAAAACAAATCAAAATATTATTCAAGTAGACTTTTGTCAAGTGTCATTTCGAAATGTGGAAGTTACTGAAAAATACTGGCAACTCTTTTCTTTTTTAAATAAAATAATACAAATTTGTGAAATTTACTTACAAATAAGTAGTTATTAGTTGCACGAGATCTAGCTATGCTAGGCATTTGTGTTGGTTATGCATTCATAAGAGGCTTTTTCATATGAGATTCTTTTAAAAAAACATTTTTAAATTTCTTAATTTGCTCTAAAAATTAATTTGTATCCTTATAAAAACGAAAGCTTCGAGTGATTACTTACAAGACTATTTAGCAGATTTTATTCATTAGGTATATACATATCAATATAATTTAATTGAAAAAATACATATTTCAATAAAAACATTTACTAATTACTGTTTTAACTTATTATTTATCAATTTTTATTATGTGAACAGGTAACCTCATATCAGTAAATTTAACAAGCGAGTTTCGAACTTGGTGACTATTTATGCATTACCGGTTCGTGGCGAAGGTTGCCAGATATAAAAATACGTGATATTTATTACTTTTTACAAAGTTATACAATAGTGACGTGATATTAGTCTATACTGTTGTATGAATTAGAATGTATTTATTATACCGGTGGTGTATGTAATGGTAATGTAAATATATATATACATATATTTTCATGTCGGGGAACACATAGATGGGAAAAGACAGTTGAAAACATTGTAAAATAAATCGGACTATCTGTAAATTTTTTAAAGTATTAAATATAATACATCTTGCTAGAATATAAAAAAATTAAGTTAATGTTGTTTATTTATTTATTTATAGTCTTTAATGAAATCATCACGATATTGCTTATTTGGTTCGACGTCCTTGAAATAATTGATTTTTTTAAATTCAAACTCGTTTACCAAATACCGCATAAAATAAATTAATTTAAAGTCACTTTACGTTCGGCTTATTTCTGAAATCGCAGCCCACTTTATCCATGGATTACCTTGCATTGCGTGTTCAGTGGGATTAATAATATATTACAATGCATCGGCAAATTTGTACAAATATTCATATATGTACGATTGTACGTACATAGTTAGCCTATCATTTGCTCTGTGTTCGTGTTGAATACATGCATCATTGGGCTCGACTTACGCTTCGGAGCTCATGCAATATTTAATTTGTTGCGTGATCTCTGTGAACTAGTTTATAGGGCTTCGTATTGTGTGATTATACAGGCTGAGCCCTAATTTCTGCCATTGTTAGTTCACTGTTGTAGTAGATTTGTTTCTAAGTTAATGCACCGTTGCTTATGATATTATTATTAACTAATCCGGTTTAACTTACGTTTGTCGAGGAATGCTGGACATTTTTCGAAAAGACTATGGTTGGGTGACTTTTAGACGTGATTCCTTTATAATAGCTAATGTAGTCATCTCGAAACATTTCGAGTATACTCGACATATAACGTAAGTAAAGTGAAATAGTTAATGATTAGTGAAAATCTCAGACTTGCCAATTGAGCAGTTACGATACTGCACAAGTATGCTCTCATGAGCACCAAAGTGGATATCTTTTTTTGGATTGCAATTGCTTCATTAACATATGGAATACATTATCTCATCCGTTGTCGTAAGTGAAAATATTGCCAGGGTATTAAATAATTCTCAAATGCCACCTTCTTTCGCGACGCATTGTTGGATTATCCATCTTGTTTTGGTGACAAAATTTTCTATACTAGTTCAGTTGTGAACAAAATTGTTACACTGTTGTGGAATTATTTGTGTATTTCTGACTAACTAACAGTGTAAACGTACTCTAATGAATGATCACAATGCATTAATTGCCTGTTTGGTTACTCATAAACCTTTTAATGTTATTCCATAGTCAATAAAAATAGAATAAAAGTATAAGTACAGCCGTTATTTGTCTTACATTGTGTTTTCACCTGTCCATACAGTACCTCACCTCAACAACCTTCCGAGAACCAGATAGAGCGTAATTGCGTTTATGCGTCATTTGCGTTATCAAATATTAATTACACTTTTAAGTGCGTATGTATTGTACATATGATGTTATGAAAATAACTAGGACATCATATTAAAAATAACGTGAAACTCAGTGTATATTAACACCTTAATGACCTTGACCTATGACCTTGATTTGAATTATTTTATTTAAAGATAGATTTGCGATTTTTTTAAATAATTCAAATCACTATTTAGTATTTCGATATTAATGTGTTTGTAATCTGATAAAGTTTGTTTCTTTGTTATTAATTGATTTATCTTAAGAAAAATGATGTTTTAATTTTTTCTTAAAACAACAGTTTTTGCCAACATGTATATTGCCCACAGTAACGACCACAAGTAATTATCGTACGTGCCATATATTATACGAGATCTACATTTTTTATATTACAATGTACACATTGCAGACAAAGAACAATAAAACTACATATATATACATTATACATACATCATTCCGCTCATTCCTATTTCATTCGTTCATTCACATGTCTCAAACACTTTCTTAAAGCAAGCGTGTGATCTCGGACATTTAGTAAAACAATGTATTTCAGCGGTCGAAAAATGTTACATTTTATCTTAAAGCACGAAGCCGGGATAAGACTTCGTGCTGATGAAATAAAAAATATATCCGGAGCTTTTTTCAGTCAATATGACATTACTTAGTCATGAATAAAAAATATATTGAATTAAAATATATTGACTAGAGGTGCTGGGTAGCTGAAAATTAAGAGCTGATAATCCAGATAATAAGTAAAAAAAATACTTCAAAAAAATCTGTCAAAGACGAAGAAGAAGATTGACGAACATACAGACATCGGAATTTTACAAATAAAGAAAACGTTAAATATAAAAATGTTCTCGAGTTCGATCTTGAAACCTCCCATTGGGACCATGGAAAGGTTTACTTAAAAAGTTCATCTGGTTCTCACGTATCGATACTATCGGCTCGCTTGCAATATACATATTTATGCTTACTTACTTAAATGCTAATACGTATATAACTGTACATCATTCAATAATCCAATTTGGCAAAGTATGTTATTTATATTATCTATAATATTATTATAAATGCGAAAGTAATTCTGGCTATTACATTTTCAAAGCTAAGCACTGAACCGATTATTATGAAAATTGGTATAAAAAAACTCTCCTCTTAACACGTGGTAGAAGTACACAGTAACTAATACATTTTTACGTAACGTAAAAGTAAAGAACACGTCAAATGACTTTATTATATTTTACTATTGGATGTTTGTTTGTTTGTTGATGTTAAATGTTTGAGTTCAACGTCATTTTGTTGATTGTTGTAAGGTCTAATGAGATCATATGATTTCTGTATGTATTTTAATAATTATGTGTCTTTCATACCAATCCAAAAAGCGAATGTGATTTGGTTACTCGATATTATTTTATTGGACACGTAATATACGTGTCCAATAATGTTTCATGTTTTATACTAAGAATGATTATGAAAGCTAGAACAAAATTATAACAAATTCAAAGAATATGATTATAAAAATTACTAATAATAATGATGTTAAATTTAAATAAAACTATTTGATAAAAAACATTACAAATTAAGCTATTGAGATTTTTAGTGATAATTAAAGCTTATAAAATTGACAAATTTATTTATCCTTTTTCTTACGTAAAGGCAAAGGTCGATAGTATGCTGACGCCTCCGCCCATATACATTGATAGAATAAGAAGTGGAAGCCATTCATTCCGTCATTGTGTCATATTATGTGGAAACCATAAGATTTAAGAGTGTTTACTTCTTGTGCAATTATCATCAAATAAAATATCCATAGTTTAAAAGTTGAATTTAAAAAGTAGGTACTAATTGGGCGTTCACGAGTTGGCTTCTAACTCTGAATATTGTGGGTAGTTACCACATTTAGCGTGCGCAGAGTAAATCTGCTCAAGTCGTTGACCCTGAGCCATGTAAATATACAAAGACTTTGGTTTTATTGCCCAGATAAAGTACGATAATGACGATACGATAGGTCGTCCAGTTTATATGTAAGTGATTTATATTTACTTGTAATTTTGGTTTCATTGACATCTCTTAATCTCTTAATTTCAGAACGAATTAATCACGAATAATCATCAGAAGACTTTTAAAATATTTAAACCATCATTTTGTAAAATTTCAATTCACTTATTTGCGTATTGAAGGCACTAACTCAAAAAACAAGTTTATTTTACACGATTATCGCTGTTTATCTTTAGAACTTTTTTCCTCATTTCACATTCCAAAAAGAAATAATAATATTTTCAATAATATATTCTGTATCTTTGCACCCGCAGTTAATGTCATAACTTAAACAGAATCTATGAATAAATTCAGTTGGACGTATATCTTTTGCTTTTACTTTATGGTGCATTTACGCCAGGTCAATAGCCGAGCCAATCCACAAAGCCAATCCAACAAAAAAAAAACAATCAAGGTATATTATGTATTAAGTTTACTAAAAAGAGTATGATATGATATACTCTGATATGCATATAATATAATGTAATATAAAAAAAAAACCGCGATAGGCGGATAAGCACCCAGACACAAATTTTCTCATATAAATAATATGTTTTGTCTTGTATTTGACATTTTCTTGGCTCTAACAAAACACTAAAAAATACATAGAGCGTGCGAATATTGACAGGAGTATATAGGAATTATTGACTCTGAGGGTCTAAATAAATATATAAAAATAAAAATAACTATCTACTGTTAAAATCACGACCGCGTGGAATGGTGGCAATAACACTGAAGCACTTTCCTGTTGAATCGCAATTCCCTATGCAATATCTAATTCTCTGTGAAAAAATAAACCAGAAGTGGATGTACTAAAACGGAGTTTTTTATATGTTATGAAAAGTTATTTTTGCTTATGTAAATCATATGTTCCTAGTAGGAATGTTAATTTATAAGACACTGGTCTACGCCCGCGTGTTAGGGGAGGGGTAGGAGTTAGGTATATAAAAAGACTATTATGTCCTTACTTGGGGTTCAAACTTTCTATATTTCAAATTTCATCAAAATCGGTTCAGTAATTTAGCCGTGAAACCGTAACAAACAGACATAGTTACTATCGCATTTTTAATATTAAAATGGATAAAAAATTAATGTTATAATTAATATTACTTAAGTATCAAAAATCAAAGTATCTTTGTAAGATTTATATGTATTTGTATTCAATTGTATGTACATACGTGCGTATGTGTTCGTGTAACAGGAAAGCGAGCTATACGCATGAATGAGCGAGCGCCAGTGTGGGCTTAATGGTTAATTGACCGAACATCTGATACCTCGACCACGTATTATACCCGCTATCTCATATTACTATATCATAATACATTTAATATTTTATAATTCTTATTTATTTGACATAAGGATCTAATATATAAGAACAGGCTAATTATGCGGTTTTATTGCGTTACAGCGAAACAGATTATATCATTTCATTGAATTATATTTGGTTGTGTTAGTTTTTTGAAGGTTATAATAATCTAAACGTTTCAGTGAGTTTGTATGTTTGTTACGTTCCCATGTCTTAACTACTCATCATGAAATTTTGCATACAGAAAAGGACATAGGTCACCTGCCCCTCCCCCCTTTATACCGAGCGGTTGCGGGAACTAATAAGCTATGTATTTAAAATATATACCAATTTGTTTTCTATCTTTATAACGAAATACATATTTTGATTATATTTATTTTCCAATAAGCAAATATGAAACAAATAAAAAAATCCTTCGATATGTTTTTATCAATATTACTATTTATATTTATATTATAATTTATTAAATAAAGAAGAAACGAATTCTGCGGCAAATAACAATATTAATGAATACATTAGCTTATATTTATTAATAATAATTCTTATTGACGTCAGGCTGAGTCTAACAAATATCAAGACATTGCCAATTAAAATGTCGCAAATGAAATGTTTAATATTGATATTTTAAATCTAGTTTACATTATTATTATGATATGCATATTAATGCAAGTTTTTGAATATCATTTTGAATATCATTTATATAGTTTCTCACAAAGTCAAACATACGCAATCATAATTCAAAAAACAAAAAATATCGTTTGCTGTCTGTAAGTCCAGACGAACGAATTAAAAATAATATTCCGACTTTTGACAAGGACACGTTTTACGTGTTTTTTATATGTTTGTATAATATATCTAATTTTTACGTTCAAGTAAAAATTAGATATATTATACAAACATATAATCTAAGCTAACGTTATAAACGCGAAAGTAACTCTATGTCTGACTGTCTGTTACGCTTTCACGGCTAAACTTGTGATCCGATTTTGATAAAATTTGGTATGAACCCCAAAGGAAGACAGGTTACATACACTCCTCAAAATTTGTAGGTGGTAACTTTTGTTTAGTTTTGTTTAATTCTGTTTTAGTATACAAAATATTTAATGTGGCATTTTCTATTTTCAAAAGATACTTCATGATGTAGATATACATACATGACGTAGCTGAAATACCGTGCCACCAAAAGCGACCGGTCTATCCTTTATAATCAAAACTAATAAATTTTCCACAGACAATGATTTAAGGCAACCCTTCCTATCCATTAAAGCGAAGTCTTTTGCGTATAATATATGGCAAACATTATAAGAAGTGAATAATGACATATTTATGATTTTGCTGAACCAGTAATCTGGTCAGGAACAGATCAGGCGAATGGATTCACATACTTTCCGTTGCATGGTGATGTTGTTTACGTTTCTGCCAATTTATGCTGATACTATTAGTAGTCCACTAATGACAATTAATTTACAAAAAAAAAAATTCAATAACTTTTACTGGTTCGAACTGGAATTTGGAACCAGGACCTTGAGATCTACAACCCAATCTGATAGACTAGGAATTATATTTTATTAATTCCATGTATTGTTATTATTGTACACTTAACATCTAACGACTACTCGTGTCAGGAAGTTTAGTACACACCTAATTAATTCTTACCCACACTACCTAAAAAAGCATTCACATTGCAATACTATCTGAAATTCCACTAGTCTAATAATTAATGCTTGTACTAACTACTTTAGTATGCATTTAGATTATCTGGCTAAGTCATTTGAGAGAAATAGGCAGTTCGTTATGTAAATGTTAACATGAATACGTCGCGACATTGCCGAATACTAAGAGGTATTTCCAGAAACTCAATGAATGGAGTTAATGCCGGTAGGGTTTTGTGTCGTCAAAGAAGGGAGGGGAATAACCCAAACAACAGCTACTCTATTACCAAACAGTGATAAATGGTAAAGTTGGGTTCAGGGTTTAAAGGTTAGTGAGACAGTAATATTTGTTTTTAGTGAAAAAAAAATGGTCCAGAAAACAAAAATCAATAGTATTATCACTTGCACCAAAAGCTTATGCAAATTTCTGCTCAATCTGCTGAAGACTGGCATAAAATTCTCTAGATTGGACCCACATACACTGACAGATGGAGTTAAAAAACCTATAAAAATACACAGAAAACGAGACATCGTTTGCGACATTATACACAGTCAACTTTGACATTGAATTAACGTGATATCATTGGTCGAGATCTTGAATAATCTATGGTATTCCTAATTCGTGATAAAATTCATTTTGAATATTGGCGAAGTTTTATCGGAATTTCTGGATTAAAATTAAAGTGGATGTAAGTTAAATAGTATCTTATTATAAAGGTATATTAATCAAGAACTGTTTTCAATATAGCAGAACTTACATATATAAATTATAATAGGCTATTAATAGGCTATTCATTGCAAAAATAAGCAACGTTGTAGAATGCAACAATCATTAATACTGAGACTACACGATTCATGCCGTTTTTATTGTATACGGAACCTTAAACTCGATAACACGCAACATGTGTTTCAAGAAACACTCTCGATCTCATAATAATCTTTATGTTAAAGTTATAAAACTCTATTTAATCTTTCACATCTCTTTCAATCTCGTAAAATAAATATATTCATATATCTAGACTTTCATTTCATTTTCATTTTCTAATAAATAGATAATATATTTTAGTTTTTGCTTTTTGATATTATGAGTATATCCATTCTAATATTATAATTCTAATATTAAAATTGACTGTTTGACCGCGATATAGTCAGGATCCTTGTGATCGATTTGAATAAATCTTCTTGCGTTAGATTCACAATTTATTGAGAAAGATTATAGTTTACATAACAACACGGTACAACCTCCGGGCACGAAGTTCTAATGCATAGAGAAGTAAATATATATCCCTTCATTATAAAGCATTTATGTCTAATCTAGTTGAGTTATTCAGTTTACAAAGTAATAGTATATAAAAGATCAAGCACGCTTCCTTTTTTGTCAAAAACATTGGATTTTGAAACTTTATATATATCAAAACATTGTGCTTAAAGTCAATCCCAAACTTCTGATCTTAAAACGCCCAAAAAATAACACTTAAAGAAATGATCATAACATTTACAAAAAAGTAGGAGCGGTTGAATTGTTTTTATTCAGCATAACGTAGCCTTGATAACAGAAACTGAAGACGGACTCGTAATTATCAAAGTAACAATGCCATGTAATCGTATTGTTGCTTTTGATTCACAATGCACATTTAAATTCAAGTTCAGCCAAGGGCATTTGAGGTGATATTTTGTAATGAAGTATTGTTTCTTTGGGACCTTAAACATTACACGATTAGCGCTCACGACTAATAATCGTGGATGTGACTTTAGCCTTGAAACTCTTCAGCTGGATAAAATGTACTATTTAATTTGTTTTGTCATTCGTAAAATTTGGTGGTGGAATAAGCTCCAAACCTTCTCCTCAAAAAGAGGAGAGGAGGCCATTAGCCCAACAGTGGGACATTCACAGGCTGTTACGGTATTCGTAAAATTGTTTGAGTAACTTTATACTAGCCCAGGCGTAGCATACATATAGATATATATTGTCAGGACGAACTTTTAACAGTTCATATGTTACAACAAACTAGATATGGTAAAAACTTTCTCCATGAAAAATATAGCATGTACCAACTCCACCTGAAAAGACGAATGCGAAACCGCGGGTGAAAATTAGTAAAATACATTTTTAATTGAACTGAATATTTAGTTGTATTTATAAATTTTGTGTTACATTATAAATAGGTCTCTGTGTAAAAGCTGCCTGGAAGGTACCGGCGCTTTAGTGATAAATGACCGCCTGTTGCATTTGATGCGTCAATGAGCTTTTTAATTTATTTTTAGATTTATAATTTATGTTTCTATTCACAATATATACTTAGAGTAAATAAGGTTAAGAAGAACGTACGTAGAATACATACGTATACATATTAATTCATTCATTCACAAACGTATATTTAAACAGGTTGGAATATCATATAAATTCAAGAAAATACTAAGATACCCATGGACCTGCATAAGTAATATCAACCACCTTTCCCTTTCCATTCATTCATGCAATAAAGGTAAGTTCAATCGTTTTCGATTAAAAAATGGTTTCTCTTTTAACAACTTTAATGAAAGTATGTTTCAAAGATTTAAATCAAGAAAGCAAGATATTGCAAAAGACGTTTGTACTTAACTGGATAGGAGGCGTAGTTTTTGACTCGAATGAGAATATTGTTAATTATGGATGTAAATAAAGACGTTACAAGTCATAGACGGAGCGGAATTACTCTATTCATTAATTATTATAATAAAATGTTCCAAAATCCTACTTTAGATAAAAAATTGCGTTAGAAAATGTATTATAAATCATAATGGGATATCGGTACATGTTATCCGTACCCCCTACAATTCGGACGTATGTTGAATGCATTGTGCAAGTAGCCTTGTAAGTTGTACCCACGCCCGCCCCCGCGCGTTTTACCTTGCAGCAAATGACGATCTTTAGAGATGGGACACGCGAAAGTCAGCGTAGGTCTAAATGCCTATTAACATATTTATTCGATTAAGTCTGTCTTTAATTATACTTGTGACCTAATTTATTAAATCTCACAACAACATGAGGCAATTATCGTCTAAATTTACCAAAACTTATCGAATTTATTTATTTATTGATATAAGAAACACCACCGGCATATTCACAAAATTTACAACAAAAAATTATTATAATAGTAAGCTACTGCAGTGCGATACACTATAGACATTTACATACTAACTATATAAATACGAGACTGCGTTTGTTAGTTTATCCTTCTAATAAACAAGGACGATAAAAATCATAAACATCTAACGAATACGACAAACACTCTATCCCCTCAAAATCGAATCGATTTTGCGAGGATAGAGTGTGATGTAATTTTATCCGGGAAAATGCAAAATAGCCAAGCCTCGGGTCTTAATTTGTTGTCAATATAAATATATAAGTTTCGTATGTGTTACATAAAAGAAACAGCCGAAAATTTTATTAATGCGGTGGTGGCTTGAGTTATCATTGCGCTCAGTTTGTTTACAAATATCTATAAATAAACCTGTCTGGTTTTACAAAGCAATGACTAAGTTAGTCGTGTTGATTGTACATGCGCAATGTGTACGTCAATGGCTGCCCATGCATCATTTAAATGTAATGACATAGAACTAGCGAATAATATGCTTATTATAATCGTATCATGCTACTAATAATTACTAATAACCTGGTAGCGAGGCTTTGTGCAAGCCTAGCTGGGTAGTGACCCACCATCAGATATTCTACCACCAAACAACAATATTTTGTATTATTATGTTCCAGTTTGAAAGGTGAATGAGCCAGCGTAACAGGCAAAAAGGACATAACATCTTAGTCCACAAGACTGGTGGCCCATTTGCCGGTCCACCTACTTCATAAAAATATACATATTTTCACGTTTCATATTATGGTAATGGGACAAAGTGACAAACTTTTTATTATTCATTTAAGTACCTGGGTGACTGAGTTATTCTCAAATTAAAAAATGCTAAACTTAAAAAGCAAACCCTTGTTTAAATAAAAAAAAAATAGCCAAATCGTCAATACTGTTTCCGAGGTACACAGTATGTTATATACACAAGAACTGCTCATTTAATATTCAATTTAATTAATCATTCAGTCAAAAATCTTTAATTACGTAACGTGTGGCAATGTCTTTGGCAGTCTGTCAATGTGGCAACACTGTCAATTTTCCTTACAACTTAAATATGTTGTGTATTCGATTGACGATATTGTTTTCGTAAATTTGATTATTTTTTAGGGGTCTGTATAATTTGCCACGGGAACCCCCGTGGTGAATTTGATTCGATTTGAGGCTTTGATGTATTTGAGGCCCGCACTGGTAGGTAAACAGTCAATGTGTCACGGTACGTCACGTGCAAAAGCGATCTCGTGGCGTTTAATTTTTAATTACAGCTAATTTTATTTTAATTACTATTGTTTAGTTTTAATAATATAATTTTAACAATTTGTATACTCTTATTTTGGCTTTATTTACGAGTAAAATAATTTGTAATGTAATAATTTTTTACACAAGCTTTTGGATTACCTACCTAAAAAATAAGTAAATGAATGCATTGTCTTACTCATTCAATTTTCAATTCAATGATGATAGATGGAGAAAAAATTAGTGTTCAAATATCCGTAATAACGTTAATGATAGGATATTTAATTTTGAACTTCATAAGAATTTTCAATTTTGAAACGAATTTATTTTGTCATTTTATATGAAATTACGGCCCGTTAAATATGTGTAAATTAATGTGAGAAACAGATGCTAAGTTTGTGATAAAAGACAAATTAATTAGCTGTTTTAATTAACTAAAATATATTATATACAAAGAAGTTTTTAGTTTCCTCATGCTTATTCTCAATATAAACTTAATTAATTATTATAATTTATTATTTTTAATTTATATTTGGCCGCTATATATACACAATAGCAGCGTGACTTCGCACGCGCGGGGATGGAGGGCAGAGGTTAGGTAACCTTATATGATAGCGTTTTGTTTGATTGAATACAAAACATCCAGACATAAAAACTTTTACAATTATAATATTAACAGGATTATTCGTTATTAAAGCCTTTATATGGTAATGATCAATTCACATCTTAACGGACAAAATTCTATTTTAGAACAATACCTACGTCTCCTTGACATTATCGTAAGGAATTGTGGTAAAAGGCAAAACTCGAACCAATATCGGTCATTGTCTTCAAACTTGTAGAACTTCGACAAACTTTATAAATTTCGTCATATAGTTCAAATTATTTAGACGCTTTTTTTCTAGATAATTTGTTTATTGCTTATTACTTACCTCTTTTTAACTTTAGGAGAGGTTATTAACATATTCTTGTACTCGTTCAATTATTAAGCAAGTAACTGCTGACAAATTAACTACAAAGAAAATATTATTTCATTTTTTATTGAAGTTTTGGAACTTATTCAAGGCGCTGTTCCAAGGAGAATAGTTGAATAATAAGACTGGACTTATTCGTTATAAGAAAAAGACGTATTTGTGTGTAATGTAACAATGAAGAACTTAGAGCCGAAATTAAAGATTATTTATATAATAGCGGACGGAAGCAGCCATAAAATATACGTTATAACTAGTAACGAATTTACTTATCCATTTGTTTTCTGACAAAACAGGTGGGCCACTGCCCATAGACAATGCCATTGTAAGAAATAATAAGTATATCTTATATCGCCAATGCGCCACCAACCTTGGGAACTAAGATATCACGTCCCTTGTGTTTATAATTACACTGCCTCACTTACACCACTTTGTGGGTGATACCTACCCAGATATCCTTGCACAAAGCCTTATAATCAGTCGTCCCGTCACCAGTGGAAGTCATCATACACATACATAAAACGCGTATCCCAAAATCCATCAACATTATATCATCAAGAGAGTAAGTGAGACATTAAATATTTTCATTATAAGTTTTATGAAGCGACTTCACTGTCCTATAAAGCAACGATAAAGCTGAATAGCGCTATAGTGGTTTACTCATGGTTAATGAAAGGTCTGGCATAAAGAGAGCAAAGCGGCTAGTCATATAAAGTATGGTGTAGTCTCCGTTCAACCGCCAAGTAATACTACTTTATTTTACGACATCGGGAAATATTGAGGCTTACAAATTCCCGAATGAAACGAGATGGCCTAGTGGTAAGAACGCCTGAATCTTAACCGATGATCGTGAGTTCAAACCCGGGCAAGTACCACTGAAATTTTATGAGCTTAATTTCTGATTATAATTCATCTTGTGTTTGACGGTGAAGGAAAACGTCGCGAGGAAACCTGCATGTGTCTAAATTCACTGAAATTCTGCCACATGTGTATTCCACCAACTCGCATTAGAGCAGCGTGGTGGAATAAGCTCCAAATCCTTGTCCTTAAAAAGGAAGAGGAGGCCTTAGCCCAGCAGTGAGTCATTCACAGGCTGCTACTGATACTGACCAATTCCCATCTGATTTTTATAAAGAACTACAGTAATTATTTATATAAACATTAACAGCTTACTAATATTGTAAATGTTTGTTTATATATACCTTGACTTTATGCTTTAGTGGCGAGCTTAGTTAAATGAAATTGGTAACTTTGTCTGTCCGCGACTACATCCCCTAAAATCCGTAAATATCCATACTGGCCACACTGCACTGAGACGTAGTACTCATTCTATTTAAAGGCCGGCAACGCACCTGCAAGCCTTCGGGTATTGCAGGTTTCAATGGGCGGTGGTAGTCACTTTCCATCAGAGGAGCCTACTGACCGTTTGCCCCCTCTTACATAAAAAAGGTGACTGCTAAAGTTGAGAATCTAAGAAATCTTTTTTGAAGTAGGAAATTTGGTTTCTTTTCAATGGAGGGTACCATAAGTGGTAATATGTACCTATGTTTTATATAAAATAGTATTTCCTTCATTTTGCAAATTATTTAGATAATAAATTATTATTTCGATTCCAGGCCAATTTCATCCGCTACTTAATGGTATAACAAACAGAAATGCATTTAAATATGAATTTGATAAAAGAGATCAAATTAAGGGAGACAAATTGACATTGCGACCAATGTTTATAATTTCAAAATACGATGACAATTTATTTTTATTATTCGTAAAACATTCTATTAAGTAATATTACTCTTATTGTTAATCGTATTTTAATCTAACAAATCGAACGGGTAATCTCCTATCACTGTAACGAAGATTTATGTCAGAGTGGCCAGTCGAAGGCTGAGCATCGAAATAACTCAGTAATAGGGTAATTGGACGAAATGGGAAACTATTGTTCGGCTTGAGTTAATGTATAGACGTCAGTCATGGTTAGTAAGTTAGTATAGAACAGTTAGAATAAAAATTGTCTAGTATTCTACATATTTTATTTCAATTAAAAAGGAACCGAGATATCTCTTTAGATGTCAAAAAATTTTCTTAAATTTACAGTCATTTAAAATATTCAAATAAAAAATTTTATATACAAAATATAATTTTGGTTTTATATATTATTACACAATTTAACATTTCATACTGTAAAGAACCAAAATCAAATACTGTTTATATTATCAAATCTATTAACAGACCTCCATAATGCAGTACAATGATAAGACATTCACGTCAGAACTTGCTAACAGTTGAAACTGTACGCCCACATTTTATTTAGCGAACAGGTTATCAAACAGTTCATCACATTGGAATTATTAACAAACTCTTAAAAAAAATACACTTATTTAGTTAGTTATTTAGTGCTGTAAAAAATTTAGTTTAATGTATTTTTCAAATAACAATGATATACAAAATGTTATGTTTTGGAGCTATAATTAATCCAATGCATAAAGTTCGTATATGAACTCTTTAGAAATCAGAAGACTATCAAATAAATTAATTTAAACGAATCTTCATTGGAAATAATAACTATAAACAATTTAATATCTTGTTGTGTTGTGGTTGTTAATAGCTGTTTAAGTCGAGTACCTAATCATGTTTAAAGCAAAATTGCGGTATCATAAAGAAAAGTGCTATCATGTCAATCGAATTGATATTTTTATACCTATTAAGCGTACAATAAAATTTATCGCGCTTCATACATTTATAATGTTATAGTGTACAATATTTATTAATAAGCGGCTTCTCGCCGCAGTTATACCAATGTTAAAATTTATTTCTTCGTAAACGTGTGTCCTAACATGACTCCTTTCCCAATAAAAGGGTTAACTCAAAATGATTTTACAAAATTGGAAAAGTAGATACTAATATATATATATATATATATATATATATATAGTATAACAATTGAGAAACGCTTGTGTGCAAAATGATTATTATTTGGTTATCATACAATTAGTAAGTTCACGGATGTTAGCACGGCTCGGCTATTTCTTTGTTATAAAAATTTGTAAGCAATCACTGAATTTGACAAAAAATAAACCGCTGTGCTTTATATGATATGATTTGATTTGAGATCCTGAGACTAGCGCATTTAAAGAAACGAACTCTTTAGCTATATAATTTTAATAAAGTTAACCAAAACAAAACAATAAGTTAACATTAAGTTACCTTTTATGTAATTAGCTTTTATGCTCTGTTGTAAAGTACACATAATTTTACAAACAAAGTTTTTAACTTACAGTAAAGCTTTATTATCATTTTTTGACCCAAAACTTATCTGAACAAGATTTCATATCGATGCGTTACACTGTTGCCGCGAGGAAGATGACCAACAAACAAATTTTTCAATTTATAATATTTGAAGGAAATATATATTCTTTTGACAAAAACAAACTTTTGCTTGATTATATATTTACACTTATTTATTTTATTTATATATTATTATTATTATTGCACAACAAAATTAAATAGCAAAAAAGATAGGCGGAATTATACAACTGAATTTCCCGGCCAATCACAGTGCGTTTAGGAAAGGTTCTAACATAGATATACCTAAATTATCATTCACCATTTGTCTGATCACTCCAAACAACAATATTTTGTATTATTATGTTCCAGTTTGAAAGGTGAATGAGCCAGCGTAACAGGCAAAAAGGACATAACATCTTAGTCCACAAGACTGGTTGCACATTTGCCGGTCCACCTACTTCATAAAAATATACATATTTTCACGTTTCATATTATGGTAATGGGACAAAGTGACAAACTTTTTATTATTCATTTAAGTACCTGGGTGTCTGAGTTATAGTCAAATTAAAAAAATGCTAAACTTAAAAAGCAAAACTTTATCTACATAAAAAAATAGCCAAATCGTCAATACTGTTTCCGAGGTACACAGTATGTTATATACACAGGAACTGCTCATTTAATATTTAATTTAATTAATCAATCAGTCAGAAATCTTTAATTACGTAACGTGTGGCAGTGTCCTTGGCAGTCTGTCAATGTGGCAACACTGTCGTTTTTCCTTACAACTTAAATATGTTGTGTATTCGTTTGACGATATTGTTTTCGTAAATTTGATTATTTTTAGGGGTCTGTATAATTTGCCACGGGAACCCCCGTGGTGAATTTGATTCGATTTGAGGCTTTGATGTATTTGAGGCCCGCACTGGTAGATAAACAGTCAATGTGTCACGGTACGTCACGTGCAAAAGCGATCTCGTGGCGTTTAATTTTTAATTACAGCTAATTTTATTTTAATTACTATTGTTTAGTAGTAATAATATAATTTTAACAATTTGTATACTCCTATTTTGGCTTTATTTACGAGTAAAATAATTTGTAATGTAATAATTTTATACACAAGCTTTTGGATTACCTACCTAAAAAATTAGTAAATGAATGCATTGTCTTACTCATTCAATTTTAAATCAATGATGATAGATGGAGAAAAAATTAGTGTTCAAATATCCGTAATAACGTTAATGATAGGATATTTAATTTTGAACTTCATAAGAATTTTCAATTTTGAAACGAATTTATTTTGTCATTTTATATGAAATTACGGCCCGTTAAATATGTGTAAATTAATGTGAGAAACAGATGCTAAGTTTGTGATAAAAGACAAATTAATTATCTGTTTTTAATTAACTAAAATATATTATATACAAAGAAGTTTTTAGTTTCCTCATGCTTATTCTCAATATAAACTTAATTAATTATTATAATTTATTATTTTTAATTTATATTTGGCCGCTATATATACACAATAGCAGCGTGACTTCGCACGCGCGGGGATGGAGGGCAGAGGTTAGGTAACCTTATATGATAGCGTTTTGTTTGATTGAATACAAAACATCCAGACATAAAAACTTTTACAATTATAATATTAACAGGATTATTCGTTATTAAAGCCTTTATATGGTAATGATCAATTCACATCTTAACGGACAAAATTCTATTTTAGAACAATACCTACGTCTCCTTGACATTATCGTAAGGAATTGTGGTAAAAGGCAAAACTCGAACCAATATCGGTCATTGTCTTCAAACTTGTAGAACTTCGACAAACTTTATAAATTTCGTCATATAGTTCAAATTATTTAGACGCTTTTTTTCTAGATAATTTGTTTATTGCTTATTACTTACCTCTTTTTAACTTTAGGAGAGGTTATTAACATATTCTTGTACTCGTTCAATTATTAAGCAAGTAACTGCTGACAAATTAACTACAAAGAAAATATTATTTCATTTTTTATTGAAGTTTTGGAACTTATTCAAGGCGCTGTTCCAAGGAGAATAGTTGAATAATAAGACTGGACTTATTCGTTATAAGAAAAAGACGTATTTGTGTGTAATGTAACAATGAAGAACTTAGAGCCGAAATTAAAGATTATTTATATAATAGCGGACGGAAGCAGCCATAAAATATACGTTATAACTAGTAACGAATTTACTTATCCATTTGTTTTCTGACAAAACAGGTGGGCCACTGCCCATAGACAATGCCATTGTAAGAAATAATAAGTATATCTTATATCGCCAATGCGCCACCAACCTTGGGAACTAAGATATCACGTCCCTTGTGTTTATAATTACACTGCCTCACTTACACCACTTTGTGGGTGATACCTACCCAGATATCCTTGCACAAAGCCTTATAATCAGTCGTCCCGTCACCAGTGGAAGTCATCATACACATACATAAAACGCGTATCCCAAAATCCATCAACATTATATCATCAAGAGAGTAAGTGAGACATTAAATATTTTCATTATAAGTTTTATGAAGCGACTTCACTGTCCTATAAAGCAACGATAAAGCTGAATAGCGCTATAGTGGTTTACTCATGGTTAATGAAAGGTCTGGCATAAAGAGAGCAAAGCGGCTAGTCATATAAAGTATGGTGTAGTCTCCGTTCAACCGCCAAGTAATACTACTTTATTTTACGACATCGGGAAATATTGAGGCTTACAAATTCCCGAATGAAACGAGATGGCCTAGTGGTAAGAACGCCTGAATCTTAACCGATGATCGTGGGTTCAAACCCGGGCAAGTACCACTGAAATTTTATGAGCTTAATTTCTGATTATAATTCATCTTGTGTTTGACGGTGAAGGAAAACGTCGCGAGGAAACCTGCATGTGTCTAAATTCACTGAAATTCTGCCACATGTGTATTCCACCAACTCGCATTGGAGCAGCGTGGTGGAATAAGCTCCAAATCCTTGTCCTTAAAAAGGAAGAGGAGGCCTCAGCCCAGCAGTGAGTCATTCACAGGCTGCTACTGATACTGACCAATTCCCATCTGATTTTTATAAAGAACTACAGTAATTATTTATATAAACATTAACAGCTTACTAATATTGTAAATGTTTATTTATATATACCTTGACTTTATGCTTTAATGGCGAGCTTAGTTACTGGCCACACTGCACTGAGACGTAGTACTCATTCTATTTAAAGGCCCGCAACGCACCTGCAAGCCTTCGGGTATTGCAGGTTTCAATGGGCGGTGGTAGTCACTTTCCATCAGAGGAGCCTACTGACCGTTTGCCCCCTCTTACATAAAAAGGTGACTGCTAAAGTTGAGAATCTAAGAAATCTTTTTTGAAGTAGGAAATTTGGTTTCTTTTCAATGGAGGGTACCATAAGTAGTAATATGTACCTATGTTTTATATAAAATAGTATTTCCTTCATTTTGCAAATTATTTAGATAATAAATTATTATTTCGATTCCAGGCCAATTTCATCCGCTACTTAATGGTATAACAAACAGAAATGCATTTAAATATGAATTTGATAAAATAGATCAAATTAAGGGAGACAAATTGACATTGCGACCAATGTTTTTAATTTCAAAATACATAAGTAAAACATTCTATTAAGTAATATTACTCTTATTGTTAATCGTATTTTAATCTAACAAATCGAACGGGTAATCTCCTATCACTGTAACGAAGATTTATGTCAGAGTGGCCAGTCGAAGGCTGAGCATCGAAATAACTCAGTAATAGGGTAATTGGACGAAATGGGAAACTATTGTTCGGCTTGAGTTAATGTATAGACGTCAGTCATGGTTAGTAAGTTAGTATAGAACAGTTAGAATAAAAATTGTCTAGTATTCTACATATTTTATTTCAATTAAAAAGGAACCGAGATATCTCTTTAGATGTCAAAAAATTTTCTTAAATTTACAGTCATTTAAAATATTCAAATAAAAAATTTTATATACAAAATATAATTTTGGTTTTATAGATTATTACACAATTTAACATTTCATACTGTAAAGAACCAAAATCAAATACTGTTTATATTATCAAATCTATTAACAGACCTCCATAATGCTGTACAATGATAAGACATTCACGTCAGAACTTGCTAACAGTTGAAACTGTACGCCCACATTTTATTTAGGGAACAGGTTATCAAACAGTTCATCACATTGGAATTATTAACAAACTCTTTAAAAAAATACACTTATTTAGTGCTGTAAAAAATTTAGTTTTATGTATTTTTCAAATATCAACGATATACAAAATGTTATGCTTTGGAGCTATAATGAATCCAATGCATAAAGTTCGTATATGAACTCTTTAGAAATCAGAAGACTATTAAATAAATTAATTTAAACGAATCTTCATTGGAAATAATAACTATAAACAATTTAATATCTTGTTGTGTTGTGGTTGTTAATAGCTGTTTAAGTCGAGTACCTAATCATGTTTAAAGCAAAATTGCGGTATCATAAAGAAAAGTGCTATCATGTCAATCGAATTGATATTTTTATACCTATTAAGCGTACAATAAAATTTATCGCGCTTCATACATTTATAATGTTATAGTGTACAATATTTATTAATAAGCGGCTTCTCCCCGCAGTTATACCAATGTTAAAATTTATTATTTTATTTCTTCGTAAACGTGTGTCGTAACATGACTCCTTTCCCAATAAAAGGGTTAACTCAAAATGATTTTACAAAATTGGAAAAGTAGATACGAATATATATTTAGTATAACAATTGAGAAACGCTTGTGTGCAAAATGATTATTATTTGGTTATCATACAATTAGTGAGTTCACGGATGTTAGCACGGCTCGGCTATTTCTTTGTTATAAAAATTTGTAAGCAATCACTGAATTTGACAAAAAATAAACCGCTGTATTTCTTTCGCTGGTTCTGCTCAGATCAGGGTTTTTTTTATCCGAGCCGGTGGTAGTTTTTAATTTGAAAATCAATAAGCAAGTGTAATGTTTTATATGATATGATTTGATTTGAGATCCTGAGACTAGCGCATCTAAAGAAACGAACTCTTTAGCTATATAATTTTAATAAAGTTAACCAAAACAAAACAATAAGTTAACATTAAGTTACCTTTTATGTAATTAGTTTTTATGCTCTGATGTGAAGTACACATAATTTTACAAACAAATTTTTTAACTTACAGTAAAGCTTTATTATCATTTTCTGACCCAAAACTTATCTTAACAAGATTTCATATCGATGCGTTACACTGTTGCCGCGAGGAAGATGACCAACAAACAAATTTTTCAATTTATAATATTTGAAGGGATATATATATATTCATTTGACAAAAACAAACTTTTGCTTGATTATATATATTTACACTTATTTATTTTATTTATATATTATTATTATTATTGCACAACAAAATTAAATAGCAAAAAAGATAGGCGGAATTATACAACTGAATTTCCCGGTCAATCACAGTGCGTTTAGGAAAGGTTCTAACATAGATATACCTAAATTATCATTCACCATTTGTCTGATCACTCCAAAATTAATCTTATTGACGAATCGATCTCAACATATATGTACATAGAATTACATTGAATTATGCCAGAAATCATGACACACGTCGCACATCATGAATTGTATTAAAGCAATAGCGTGACAGGGTTAGTCTAAACTATTGTCTAATGCAGATGTAATTGTCTATAATTAAACGCGTTATATGTATCATTATTTTATTATTCATCCGTACAAATACTACTTACATGGTTTCAAAACATATTTGCGAAAATTACTACATTAAATCTTTTTTCATTTCATATTACTTCAGAATTTTTAACTTAATTATATATACAGAATAATTTTAAATACGAGAATCTCTTGAAAGTACTAGAAAGCATAGAAAATAAATATCTCGGCCAAACGGGACGTCTGCCAAGCGACATAATCTTCTATATCACATTATCATTCGAATATTTTTTTTTGGCACAGATACCACCAAAGATGCATTAATATTTGATTTCATGTTATACTTTTTACTCATATTTTATTTTATTTTTGCTTACAAAAAAGATCTTAATAAATTGGCGGAAGTTATATATATTCAATTGATTGTGTTGCCAAAAGTCGACGAATGTGAGACGCTTCTGATTGTATCGAAATTAAAAACACCATTCGTCAAAAAACAATGGACACATAAAAACTAAGGACATCTGTGAAGCGAGATTGAATCCCTGCACTTACCGTCTTCCGCTATTCTCGAGTCTGAAATCAATTTATTTTTGGACAACTATTTCTGTAAAAAAAAACTTTTGTATACTTCCGTTACTGCTATGATCTAACTTTGTCGTTTAAAGTAATTTAAAAGTTTTCTATTATAAATATTTATTTATAATTAATTTTATCTGTGTATACATTATTTAATATATATTTAAAGTTTATCCTGCATTAAACTCTTATTAACTTTTTTTTTATTAATATTTCATATTATATGTCTTGTCTATCGACGATTTTAAAGTTAATTTAAATACAAGAAAGCTATTTCTTTGGAAATGGTAATGTCTGTTTATAGAATGATTTTAAAATGTCATATGCCTTTTTATTAAATACGAACGCAGATGGAAAAATGGACACTTGATTGTAGATGGTCACTATCGTCGATTGACGAAGCTTTATAAGAAATATTAATTATATGCGAAATATAACGGTACGTCACAGTCACATCGCAATACAAAATATTGCTATTTTGAGGCAGGGCAACTGATCAGTGGGTGGTACATGTCAGGACCAGCTAGTACAAAGCATTATAACCAGAAGGGTTCTAACCAGAAGGTCTGATCTTCACCTTTACTATTATATAGACATTAATCATTGTGAAACTGAAGTTACCTTTCATATTCGAACAGTCGAGATTATACAATTTACTATTTAATATCAACTTATGTATAAATTCAATGTCGTTTAGTGGGTGAGGCGCACGATCATGCGGGCGCAATGCGTGACGGCGCCGGCGCATGCTTACTTCACATAAACTTGTTTTTTGTTATATCCTAAATCTAATTATAAAGTATAATGTATACAGCGTATATATATGTCAACAAAATGTTAAATGATTACTCATTTTTACTGTATTTATTAAGGACTTCATTAAACAGACTTTATTTTATTTTATGGGTAAAAATCATTTGAATATAATGTATATGTATAATAAATTATTATTTTGACCGTGCCAAAATCAATATATTTACAATCTCATATTGTTTACACTTTAGGGTGTCTAAAATAAATATTGTATAAAGATAAACTTTAATTTGTAAATCAAAAATCAAACTAGTTCTAGATCAATGCCATCAGAAGGGAAATAAGATGGGCTTTCTGTACCACTTGAGAAACATTTTTACATTATATTCTCCGAGGTCCTAGGGAAATCTGTGAATTTGTTTAATTGTGCAACTATTTTCCTTTTAAAGTTTTATATTAATGTGATACAAATTTATGGATGAAGTCGATTACTTAAGATATTGAATTAATTATATTCACATTATTGTCCCGATCAATAAGGCGACACGACACGACACGACACGAACACGCCGATTAAGTTAAAAAGTTAAAAGACAGTAAAAACCACAGGGTAAAAATCCAGGCAAGCATCACTTCAATTTTATTTGCTTAATAATTAATCGCAAGAAATAAAGGCAAACATCATGAGGAAACCTGCATATGTCAAATGTTATTCTGTCACATGTGTTCGTGTCATACTGGAACAGCGGGTGGATTATTCCACGAATTTGATTGAAATCTACTATTTATGAAAAGAGGAGGTCTATGTCCGGCAGTGGGACTGTAACTAGCTGTTACTTAATTCAAATTTACTCGTAAAAGCTTAGCCGATGATAGTTATGCAAATTACTAATATTGCTTTGAACTATTATTGAAGCAAGTATTAATACTAATGGTAACTCTTATAAAAGCAACAGATTATAAAGTCCCTTTACATAATAAAGAGCAATTTATCTTTATTAAGTTTTTATGTATTTTCTTTGCGATGACTAGACTGATAAGTTAAAAAATATTCATTTAAAATAAACCTACGAAATTATAAAACAAATTACTAATTTTTTCTAATACTTAAAAGATTTAATTTTTTTTATGTAATGTATGTAACTCACAATAAACAATTATATTGCAATTTACATAATGATCTTTATTCTTAAAGCGTTAAGAGTTACATGAAAGTAAAACTATAAACGTAATGTTCAACGCACCGCTGCGCCCGCGCATGTCAACGTGATGTAACCAGTGTTCTCGCAAGGTCGTTTCTCTGTGGCTGTGCAACCGGTTTCTGATGGATATTCAGTGAGATAATGCGGAATATATTTAGATTAAAATTTCATTGAATAACAGTCAAATCTGGGTTAGAGCGAGACCGACTTTACACATTGTGTGCAAATATTATTTCTTGGACTCAGTGCAAATATTTGCTTTTATCTACGAAAATGATACGGAAACGTTAAAAAATCTTAAGATTTTTTGCATATATGTACATTGCATAGTCAACCTTGCCATATGTTATGTGACTTCTTTTTCGAATGTGTGACACCGGCATAAGAAATCGGAAACATTTCCGGCTTAATAACGTTATAAGAACGATGTGTGTGTGTGTGTGTGAATATTTTTTAATATTGACTTGGAAATAAAATATAATAACATTACATCATCCATAGAGAAGAATTTTGTTATTTCTTCGATTTTACTGTAATCTATGTAGTATTCAAAAGAGAAATTACATTAAATAAATATAATTTCAAAAAGCTTCAATTAATTAATTAAAAGTAAATAACACATTTAGAATAAAATATTGAACTTAAACCATCAATCCTATGGTTATATCTACATGTTTAAGGAACAAAATATTTATAGTATTAATATTTGTCACTGTGGATTTTCAGACTTTTCGATTCGAATGTACTTCCACAATATTTTACGTAGTTCCTTTTCGCATCGATCGCTGACATTTGAATAAGCTATAATACAAGATTTTAATTCATAAATATCGTTTTATTCACTCAATGAACTTGATTTTTAAATTAATCTGTTAATTAATTCAAAGTCGCGAGAATTTTCAGAAATGTTTTATACTCATACACGTACATTTATGGAATTAATTATTATTTTATTAATATATTCAGATGTCTTATTTAATAGTCCTTATTCTGTTTTTTTTTCCACTTCTTGCTTAACTACTTTCAATATTTTTAATATACATTTATTTATTTTAAATCGTCATTATACAGGATTATATTAAATGTAAAGCAACCACCGGTTGAAAATGTAGATTCTAATGATAAGAACCGGAAACCTAGTATCTTTTTCCCGCTCATTTCATATACAAAGTTATAAAATCAAATACACTTAAATTGATATATATATATATGTATATATATATATATATATACGGACTATATATATATATATATAGTCCGCCTAAAAGTCAGTAAGTATTAACTCCGCGCTTTTTTATTATCGACGTAATCATGTATTGAGTAACCTTATATATTGATATTTTTTTTATTTATCTGAATTGATTAATTAGAAAATTTACTGACCGTCTATTTAAGGCTTAATATTTGTAAGCAACGGAGTAAGTTACGGAATATAGTCCAAGACACGCTTAGAGAGGTGAAACCATACACACACGTTCGTTCTGAATACTTAACGAGGATTGAGAGCACTTGCACTCGCCATATTTAACATCTACTCGCACCTACAAACGTGGAAAAGATCTATGAATATTATAAAATTCCCTTAAAATCTTAATACTTATAGAACTTACTTGTTCGTGTGTTACTATTAATAAAATAATTTAAAAATAAAAGTGTTCTACAACTTTGGAAACAGATCCTCTCGGTTTAATCTAAGATGACTTTTTTGTGAAATAAGTGGTAGAATATTCTTCTAAAACAACGATTCAAAAGTGTTATTTACTAGTTCATGAATGTTCGTGACTGGGCCGAGCTATATATTTATGTACGTTTAAAAAAAAATCATCAATAAAAACATTTTAGGATATTAGTCAAACAAAAAATAAATATTAATACAAATTATTGAATTTCTGTTTACATGCCGCAGGAACATATTAATTTATAAAATTAAAAAAAGAACGACAACAAAATAAATTTTTAATCTTTGGATTAACGGTTTTTAACGGTCACAGTAAGTCTTATTATCTACATTGTAATAAATTATTTTTATGTACATCAATATTAATATTATAAATTCAAAATGTTAGTCAGAACTTAAGAGAAAATATTGGTCTAGTTCGTCAGGATATGCCAAACTTTTGTCAGGTTCAATTACCTTCGTATCTCGCCACATTATATCATCATTTGAAATTTGGGGAGCAACTGTACTTAAAGCATTAGACCAATCATTATTTTCTGGATAGCTGTCTGTTGTAAAATCCTCTTCTAAAGATATTTCCTGATCACTATTATCTGAAAAGCTCTGCATAATATTTTGTTTCTCAGTATCATCAGGTCCAGATATTTCATCTTCCTTACCCATTTCATTAATTACATTCGCCTCGCTTTTACAAAAATCTGATGCTTCATTCTTACATGTTATGTCGTTTCCAGAAATAGTACTCGATGCTAAGCTATTAACTGAGGGACACGTATTGTTATTGATTTTAAAATTATCCGATTCTTTACAAGTTGATTCTTTGGAATCCAATTTAAAGTCACTCGTTTTTGTATCGATACAAACATCTGTACGCTTTGGGTCTGGCGTGGTCGATGTTAATTTTTCTTCACATAAAATATCCGATTTTAAAGGATTCTTATTATGCTCTGTCTTTTGACTAATATATTTTGTCAAATCAATTTTATTTCTAATACTATCAGCGACTGACTTTATTTTTAATGTCATCTCCTTATCGAATTCTTCTGCTATATCATTGATAAGTGTTAAGTTTAATTCCCAATTGTCATTCAAAGTCTCTTTAGAAGGACTTTTATTTTTACTGGATTCTAAATTCGTTGAAATAATATTATCAGCAATTGTTTTTAATACTGATTCAATTTCATTCTTAAATATTTCTGAATGTAATAATTCTTCAGGTAGCAATGTTAAATAAGATACATCGTCAATGTTAAGAACATTTGTTTTATGTTCTAATACATTTTTATCTTTAAGGCAAACATCACGATTGACGTCGCTTGGCGAAACTGTTGTATAAAAATTACACAATTTCGAATTATCTAAAGGAATATTTGTATTTTCATTTTGATTGCGAGTTTTGTTGTCGTGAGAAGAATCATTTGTGAAATCTTTTAGGCCCTTGGTTTTTAATAAAGCTAAATTTTTTTTTGAATCGCTAAACGATTTTGTTGAGATTTTTCCTGTTTTAAATTTTGTTTCAAAGTTATGCTTAGACTTTACTATTGAATGTTCATTTAACATAGAATTTACATAGTCCGTATTTACATTTTTGTTTGAATAATCTGTCGAATAACTGGTCCAGTAATTTGGTTTCCACGTTTCTCTAGCGCTCAAGGGATATTCGACTTCGGGAAAATTGCACAAGTCACGATAATTTGGTGCAGACGAAAATTCTGGTGGGATAATAAACTCATTGTCAACCATTTCGTTTGATGTATTTTCTATACCTTTTAAATAATTATTGTTCTGAAAATATCTTAGATGGGATTTGCATTGAATAGGAGATTTATTATTACCTTGGTAATGTAACGTTTCACAGACTGGATCATGAATTAAATTCCAACTGTCATCATTTATATAAGGATTACTTGAAAATGTATGCGGAAAACTGCAAACAAGTGAAACCTGTAATAAAGAAAAGTTATAAAAAAATCCATATCAATTTTGTAAGGGGATGTCTCTTCTGTTGCCATTTGTTTTATACGTATATTTATATAAAACAAATGTGTAAAATATTCTTTATTAGTAAACTATGTACAGACATTTTTATAAAATACATATGTTAAAATTATATATTAATGAAGACAATATGTCTTTATATTTCATTCGTCTTAAATATAAAATTTAAAATGATAAAACTCATCAAGAGACTCAAACTCTGTTTTAGCTTTAAACTAATGTATCTTTACTCAATGCTCTTCAAATCTAATTAGAAAATTGTATAGTATCTAATTGCATTCTAATTATCTACAAATTGAGGTCTAATAAATTTAGTGATAATTGGATCGTGCAATTATTAACATTTTAAAAGATGAAAATATAAAAAAACTTACCAATAATATTTTGAACACTATAATAGAAAATGATATTTTTTTCCGAAACTTCATAATGTAATAGATATAATGTATCTTATCTTTCTTATTTTATACTACGCACTTTGTTTCATAGCAATTGATGAAAACGTGACGTTTATAGTCTTGAATTTGGCTTATCGATTACATAGGAATATCTGCGCATTGTTATTTTGTAATGTTTAATTGTGAGTAACAGTTTAAAATTATCTGAACTGTCTCAATTGGAGGTAAAAGCTTTTATATGATTTTATCTTTAGGGTTCAATATTTACAAAATACTATTACGTTCCTTAATATAAAATTATCATGAAATTTAAAATCTGAAGAAAATACTCAATACGTGAGAAATGGATACAAGTACCATTATCCGCACTTGATTGAAAGACATGATTAGAAAAAAATATATTCTTTATTTTGTACGAGTTAAAATTTAAATTATACATAAAAAGTTTAACACTTTTAAGAAAACGTTATAATAGATTAAAACGATGGTAACTAATTTTTACATTTGTGATTGCTCAAAATTGAAACATATACAGAAATAAATCCAAGATGATTCGAATAATAATTTTGATACTATTAAAATATTTTTTGAATGCGTATGCGTAAAGTATGCGTAATTTTGGCTTTACTTAATCTTCCTCAGAAGAAGATTCGTCAGAATACATTACTATATTTCTTTGCTTGGTCTCACTAAGGTTATCAGACAATGTAGTATCATTCATTTGACATAATGTATCAAGTGAAATAACAAAATCTAGAAAAAAAACCCCGTCATCGGTTTCTTCGTAGTCTTCAACATCTTCCGTTTGATTTTCAGCTGTTGTATTATCATGTTCAACATGTATTTTAAAGGTTTCTATATAATCGTGGGTATCTGGAGTATTGAAAATTGTTCCATTTAATGGTAATTCTAATTTTGTAATGTCTAAATTGTTTTCATTGAGTAATGCTAAAAGTGAGTAGACATTCTCACTCTCTTCAGAAGATTCTAACGATAAAATTTCAGTAATTAGTTCTGTTAATTCTAAATCAGCATGTTTAGAACTATTTAATAATAATTTCAATATATCTTCTGAAAATATACTCACTTCTTCGGCTGAACAATTTTTATATATACATTGTTCACCTTCGGAAAAAAATGTTTCGTTTTCTCCATTTGCAATACATTCAAAAATTTCTTTCGGCAACTTATTCAAATTTTCTGTCGTAACAGTGACATTATGTTGTCCAGGAACTTTAGATACCTCAATATTTATTTTAACTTTTATTCGTACGTGAGGCTTATCTGATATTGTCTTCTGAAGTAATGAATTATTCTTCGTTTCGATGATTTCGTCCGAAGCATTAGAATTACTTACGTTACTTGTTATTTTATATTCTGTGGATGCAATTATATTGCAATCTTGACTGTCAGACAATAGACTGCGATTACATTTAGTATAGCTATCTGTTTCACTTCCGTTATTATTTAATATACATAAATATATCTGTGATATGTCATTTAATTTGTCGTCTTCATATATTTCAGTTTCATTACACTCTTTACTTGTTATTGTTTCCTCTGAAGAAATGTTATCATAGTCCTGTCGAAAACTACAATTTTCTTTAGATTCTTTATATACTAATTCTTTTGGTTTGTTTTGTTCGTTATTTTTCTTGTTAATTTGTGAAGAAGTCGCAATAGACATACATTTTACTTTTTCGTCTTCTAAAATTTTCGGTAAATTATTTGGTTTAGTTTTCTTATTATTGGAACTAATACATTTATAAGCTGATTTCACATCTTCATCAAAAGGCCCAAGAACTTCGTCGTAACCATTAGCTAAGTAATAGAAGGGTTCACCGATATCTAATATACATGTAGGGTATATAACATCAGGAAAATAATTTTCATATACACTTGTAGTTTTATCAGTATCTGTACCAGCAATGTTAGTTCCTGACCAAACTGGGACTAATCCAACGAAATCAGAATTAAAAGGACATTTTCTTTGATTCATTGTAAATTTACCATTGGGGTTAAAATCGTTTGCAAGACTTATGCTTGAAACCACCTAAAAATAGACATTTGTTTATTTTATAATTTGTTACACTGGAAGTTTTAGATTATATTTTTCACATTTTACTTACCTGTAGTGCTATTACTAAGACAAAGCACCTTAATGTCATTTTTCTGTTATATTACATCGATAAATACATATATTTCTTAAAATTTCCAAATAATGAATTTTATTTGAAACTTCAAATGCTCATGGATACGTTCTATTAAAACAACACGTCTATAAAAATAGGATTTCTATGAACAATTTATTCACTTATTGTAATGTTGCTTTAATTTATTACAAAACAAACATTTCTTCAAATATTTTGAGCAACTATTAATTAAATTATTATCATTCGTTATCTTATCTACGTTTCGTTTAATGTTAATGTGCAATCATTAAAAAAATCAGGTAAAATGGGCTGTGATAAAGAAGGCTTGATATAAACTCCCAAGTATATGTCAAGTGAGTACCGAAAACTATACTACGAATTGTCTTCAATTTATTTTTATAATTTTTATGAGATATACATTATTTAAATTTTTAAAGTAATTATTTATTTCAGTAAATTTCAATAAAATTCTGTTTAAGCTTGAATCTTTATTCATAAAATAGAAGAAAAATGATGATTTATCTTTATTTATATTTCGGTTTCGAGTTTCAATATCCCGATATCAGCATATTGGTCAATAAAGAACGCCTACATCTGCCGCAGCAAATAAATTCTATAACCACAGCATAGAATTGACACAGTCACTGTCTCACAAAATAATAGGAACAGAATAGATGGAGTCAACTCTAGGTCATTAACATCTTCATAATTTGTATCCATGTGGAATACCGTCGTTCTGAAAGTTGTAATCTTGTCAACGATGTAAATCACCTAACAGGTGATCTTCATTCAAGAGCATTAAAGTTAATCATCATAGATAATAATTACTTAGTGCACTATGTACTATAAAAACAATATTTACAAAATACTATTTGTATTTGTAGTTTATAAAATAATATTTGTAGTTAGTTATGTAATGTTAACGCCATTTTACCAGGAATAGCATTGGCGGGACATATAACAGGGGTTACCACGAGTCCAGATTTTGCTAGAATTGTTTAGCACTTTACGATCGTGTCCGGAAAAATATTTACGTGTCCGGTCTTTTCGTCTTTTGTTAGTATGTCACACAGAGTCTAATACAGTTGCTGAAACATAATCGAACGTTCTAAAAGTTCTGTCTATGCTTAAAAATGCATTACGCTTATACGTAAACAATACGTTTTAAAAATGTGACGCTTTTATAAGATACAGTGTAATTAAAAAATATCCTAGAAACCTATTGTTTTATATAAAAAAAGTGATATTAATTAAAACAAATAAACTAAAGCGATTAACGGCAATATTTTCTAAAAATGTTACAAATTTATTTTTAAATATATATAATGTATATATTTTACTTTATTTAGCTAAAAATTAAATAAATATGACAACATATTCGGATAAAAAACATTAGTATGGCTATTTTGGCAAACGATGACTAAACGATAATAATTTTATTATATAATGTATTTTTTGTGCCTAAGATTTTCCTACACAATGTACTATATTGAAGGAATATAAAAACTTTAACTCAATGGTTTTGTAGCATAGTAAATGTATAAAAAAATAACCCAATATTATTATACCGCAAAATGAATCATGTGGCTGGTAAATTACATTAAACTGTATGATAACAATAGATTCATAGTAAATTGTTGAATGAGCAATAAAGTAAGCAGTATTATTCGAAACATATATTTTATTCCAGGTTTACAATAAAAACATCTGAATATAATACAAAACACAAAACAATTTTAAAAGAGAATTTCATTGTAATAGTAGTATTAGTTTTAATTACATTAGTAATAATAGCAGCTGTCGCTTTTATGTTTTATGCCATCGCACTTATTGCAGCGACCGCGGTCTGAATTGGAACGATTATGACATTTCGATTTTGATCGTCCTCTTTTTCTGCATTCACCGCAATCCTCACAACCGCTATCGCAGTACGGTCCATCGTTCTTACACGACTTACGGTTCCCCTTGTTTTTGCAACCGCAGTCCGAATAGCAATCGTAATCCCAGTCGAAATCATAAATACAATCACTGCAGCACACTGATACTGGATATGGAATATAAATTGGTTCGTTATCAGATTTATCCTTCATAGAAACTATAAGGGATATTATTTCTAATAATTCGTCGCGATCTTCATTTTCCAGAATAATGACAATAGGTTTTTGTGAATCATCTTGATAGGGATAATAAGAATATTGTTGGTAGTTAGAAGTGACAGGTTGAGAATACGGGTTGGCATAAGCGATCTGAACATACTGTGGGTAATCGTAAACAGGCTGTTCATATGTATACAACTGTAAATAAGGGTCTAAGCAAGCTCCAACTAGATATCCATTCAGCCATTGATTTTGCGCCAACTTAAAAAAAAACACACACACCATAAAATATAGAATATAAATTAGATAACAAAAAACTAATTAAAATATTTACCTCAAACCACAAAAGAAATATCAGCAGAACTCTTCGGCTTGGATACATGTTCTGCTTCAAATTAATTATAAGGGAATAAAAGCAAAACTGTGCGTCTTATATTTAAGATATTAGTGAAATATCGGTCATGAAATGAACTTGTAACCAAAATATTACATAAAAAAATATTTCATTTCATAATATACATATGTCATGTACTAAACGTACGTTTGTTCATTACACAATCCTGTTTTCCGTAATTTGAATAACTAAATATTTTGTTGAAAGAAAAGAAAAATCTTCGAACACTTCTTTGTCCAAACAACTGTTTTTTTGCGTCATATCTCCAGATGATTTTTGTACTGCAGTTATATGATCCACGATTAATATAATGAATATAATTTAAGTCGAATTAATTTTGTAGTTATAAAGAATAATGTGCTCAAAAGAATTTTTGGTCCAAAAAATCAACCATTCTGCGTAATTTATGTTCAACTACTCAATAGTTTGGTGTACCAAATCCTTTTAAAGAGACCAATTTGCATTATTGCCATTGTAAGATTAGTAGTTGAGACCATAAATATAAATATTAGATAGATTAATTTTAAAATACTAATAAATTAATTCTCTTAATTCTCTCTTTCTCAGGTTCCTCATTCACTTTATTTATATTTATTTGAAACAAATAAAACAACTTATTTTCCTTTTATGCAAGCGTTTATTAACAATTTTCAGGCTTAAGTATAATGTTAATTTCGTTCGTATCTTTCCCATAGTAAGCCTGTAATGGCACATTATTATCTTCATTAACGCTATATGAATTTGTATCACAAAAAATACCACCATTAGTAGGAACAATTATCGGATAAGGAACGTATGTAACACCGTTTCCATTGTTAAAATCGAAAAAGCGATTTTGGCATCCACATCCGCCGTAACAACCATCGTTACCAAAATATCCCCCATTACTGTAACCATAGCTTCCACCACATCCACAATCACCGCCAAAGCCACTGCATCCTCCACATCCGCAGCCACCTCCACATCCAAAGTTTCCGCCGTAACCTCCTCCGCATCCACAATTTCCGTTACATCCGCAGCTTCCTCCGCACCCGCAGCCTCCTCCAAATCCAAACCCACCTCCATTTCCGAAATTTCCTCCACAAACGCATCCTCCTCCACAGCCACAACCTCCTCCACATCCACAGTTTCCTCCACATCCACAATTTCCTCCACATCCACATCCTCCTCCGTATCCACCGCTTCCTCCACAACCGCATCCACATCCCCCGCTATACCCTCCATATCCGTTTTGTGAATATCCGCATGAATTACACCCATTTCCCGATCTATTTTTTAGTGCAAATATAAGAAAGTATAAAAGAGAACGGAAGTCATCATCGTCGTCACGTCCGCCAACATAATAAGGTGGTACAGATGGTGGGTACATGGGATAATTCGGATAATTGTAGCAATTATAGTCTGGAAAACTTGGTACAATAGGAGGTTCGAAAGAGGTGTCAATCAGTGGCTTGATAACAGCTGGAATTACAAATTGTCCAGTTGGTTGGATATATGATGTAGTTGAAAGCGTCGCTGGTGGTGACACAAATTCCACTCGACTTCTACATTGAGCTGATCCATTGTAACCCTATAAACAAATAAACCAAATTAATTCATGTATAAATTAGGTAATATGTAATTAAGTCAATAAATCGAATCATACCTGTGTTATGAACAACAGTGTTGACAAAAATATTCGAAGCCCCATTTTGGTGTAAGTATTAAAATTTTGTAATTACTCTTCTTATATACAAAACGGATTTCAAAATATAGGTTACATAGAAATAAACATGATGTAACTGAGCTGTTTGAAGGACTTTAACACGTTTTCTTGTAAATATAAAAAAATAAGCTACAATTATTATGTACGTGATAGTTAAACTAAACGAGATATAAATATAAAAAAAAATTCTAAGTATAAGCAAAATAAATAAATAAGAAAAAATAATAAACGAAAAGTAAATTAAAGGAATTATGTTATTATCGCATTGTTGAAAGGGATCGGTATTGGATAAGGGATAGGTATTGTATTTGATCCAGAATTTCGATTACAAAACCCCCCACCACAACCTCCACAACCACCACCTCTTGCACCGAATCCTCCATTATCGGTTAATAACAAAAGTAATATGGGCAATATGCATTTCCAATCATCGTCGTCATCGTTCACAACGACAGGATACGGTGTTCCATATCCTGACGATCCGTACCAACCGGGATACTGGCAAATTACAACATTTATCTGAAAAATAGTAATCATTATACAAAAAAATATGTTTCATATATATATAATATAAATCTCTCGACATTTTATAAAAACTAACTGTGCATTCGCCATTTCGTTTAAGTATATACTACTTATATACAGATTTTGTAAATGTTGATTTCAAAGATAAGGTGATCGTAACGATAAAATTAAATGAATATGATTATGAATCATATACTGTCTTGTTATTGAGAAAAGTAGGAAACATGCATGTTTTCTAGGTATAATATATAAAATTTAGAATAGCAGCACTTACATTAGAGTAAGCGACGAAAACCAGGCAGCCTAACCACCATAAAGTAGACATATCTACTAATTTAAAACAAGAATCAGTTATAAGTATTCTGATTTATACAAATTATTATCGGATTTTGAAATGTAATTCGTATTTTGTTCAATTGTATTTCTAAATATTTTATCTTTTGAATTCTCATGATATTATGAAAATAAATGTTCCAATAGAATATTATATCAGATAAGTAATGATTATATTTTCGACATATTATAATGATGTAACATTATCGGACGATATGACATCAACGAAGCTTACAGCCGATTCAAGTTGAAGCGTTTTCAGTTGTCTTTCTTCCGCAAATCTTTGATCACGTGATAAATAATTTAACATATCTACACATTTATGTGATTTCTATAAGCGAAATCGTCAATTGTTATGTATATATATAAGTCCTCCAGACTGATTTCGGCCACGGCGGCCAATCTCAAGAGATATTAGCCAACTACGCAGGATGGTGCACTCTCTATTCCCCAACTCTAATTCGATGGGACGGCAAACCGACACGACCGGATAAAGTTCAGGCGCAGGACCAACGGCTTTACGTGCTTTCCGAGGCACGGTAGTGTACACACTTCCAACTTCCAGACCCCGGGCTGCTACTGAGTATTTTCTGACAGAAAAACCCAATAACTTTTTATTGGCCTGCTGGCCGCCAAAAAAATCGACCCACCCGTATTTTTTTACTTACAAAGTTGTTATCTTAACTATGCGACGACCTAGGTGGATTGTTTTACTTATGGGACATACATTTAACATTTTATTACCCACTTGATATTGATTTGGAGGAGTTGTAAGTGTTATTGAGGATATTTGGAATATTTTTAAAGTATTGATAAGAAAACGTTACTTTGTGCACAAAGTGCATGGTTAGTTTATTTGCAGTTCTTAACGCGGAGTCATCTCGGTTCGATGTTTATTATTGATTAAGTGTATGAAACTTTGTTGAAACAATAATTTTAATAAGTTTAAACATAAAAAATTGATACTACTGAAGCAGAAGCTGCTCAAGTCGTAGCTCTTATTCATGAGGGGTTAAGTCAGCGAAATGTGGCTAGAACACTAAAATTAAGTCGTTCAGCGTTGCGAAGAGTGTACAAACGCTACTTGGAGACTGGGGAGTATCGCCGGAGACCAGGATCTGGCAGGGGGCGTGTCACGAACCCGACCGATGACCGTTTTATTGGTTTGACGTCTTTAAGAAACCGACATCTTTCGGCTGTTGACGTTCAAGGTAGACTCCGAGAAAGTCGTGGAGTGTCTGTGAGTGAGAATACTGTAAGAAGAAGACTTCGAGAGCAAAACTTAACCCCTCACAAGCCAGCAACAGGACCAAAACTCACAGCATCCCATCGACAAGCAAGACTACAATTTGCTAGGCAGCACGTCGATTGGACACTGGACCAATGGGAGACAGTATTGTTCAGTGATGAAAGCCGAATGTCTCTAGTAGGCTCTGATGGACGACGTAACGTCATGCGAAGGCCAGGAGAACGCTACTCTCAGTGTTGCATTCGAGAAACAGTCCGATTTGTTGGAGGCTCTACAATGTTTTGGGGAGGTATTTCTTTGACGGGACGCACAGAGCTGGTTTTTTTCCGTAATCGTGCTGTTAATGCTGAAACTTACATAACGGACATTCTGGAGCCTCATGTGATGCCTTACGCTGGATATATTGGGGATAATTTCCAACTTATGCACGACAACGCACGACCTCACGTCGCTAGAATTGTTAAAGACTATCTCAGGGAAGTCGAAATTCCAGTTATGCAGTGGCCAGCCAATAGTCCGGACTTAAACCCGATAGAGCACCTCTGGGACCAGCTAAAACGTACGGTTCGAGCACGAAATCCAATTCCAGAAACCCTGAATCAACTAGAAGCTGCCCTAACTGAAGAATGGCAACGGACCCCACAGGAAGACATTAAAAAGCTAATCAGGTAACTTAATAGGCGTATGCAGGCAGTGATTAGGTCAAGAGGAGGAAACACTCCCTATTAAAGTAAGATTTAGGCACCCAAATTTAAAAACAAACGGCATAATCGTTTTGTACACAAAAAAATAAAATTGCGTAAAATTTTGTGTTTTCGTGTTTTGTCACATATTTACCTAAAAACCTATTTTTTGCGCACTATTTCTGTTTTTGTACAATCCTACAATTGCATTTTTTCATTATCAATCTTAAAAATAATAGTTAAAAATAGTTTAAAATCATACGATAGCTTTTTTACAAAAAATGTAGGTGGGTCGATTTTTTTGGAGGCCAGGTATATGAAACGATATCGAAGTTTCATATCTAAAGGGTGCAATATTGTTCTTTTCTTACCCATTATGGCACACAAACGTGGATCAAATTATCGTTTATTTGGACTAAAATGATCGCAATCACAGCACTTAACATTTTTCCCAAAAATACGTATTGGTTTAGACCAAACTTTTATTCAAATGCTTGCAAAATTGTGGGTGTGAACTTTGTAATATTATTTAACTTTCCATTATTTTCACATTACTATGTGATATTGTAAATAATTTCATAATATTAATGAGCAGTGTATTATCGCTAAGTAAAAGAGGACCAAGCTTACAGACCACTGAAAGGTTAGTAAGAGTGAATGGCTTTCAAATGTGCTTTTGTTCGAACTTGTAACGGCTTAAGTTAGTCAATATTAGACCTTGTTTGTGCCACTCAAATGCTTTCATCGTATCAAGTGTAATAAGTAAGAAACGAATATTAAGTATTTTAATATAACATAATGTAAATTATATGTGCCTAGTTATTAAATAAAAGCATTTAGAGGAAACGATGTAATATTCATCTTTTATTATATATGTATACATAATTTCTTCGTTATAAATTAGAGCAAAAATATTATAAGCTCTGAAATAGTTAAATATAATCGAATATTAAATAGTCGATAGTTCAGTATTTAAAAAAAATGATTTTTTTCTGGACAATAAACAACTACATTTAACATTAGAAATATGTGACGTGATTATAATTTTATGAAAGGCCTTCCTTATCAGCAATCAATAGATTTTTCTCTAAGTCGTCAACTCGTTCCATTAAGTACGGGTGAGGAGGATATAACAGTCGTGGTGCTAGAATAACAGCTCTCCTGCTGATAAGGCTGACTGGCAACGCTGCTGCAGCTGGGCGTGATCCACCTAAATATCCGCCACCATAACTGCACACATGACCTTATTCTGTAATCTTTTGTGAAGGGATGATATTAATTCTTAATTAAATACTAATGATTACTGACTGCATTATTATAGCACTGTGGTAAATCTTATGATTAAATTATAAACAAATATCACACATTCAGATAATTTGGTGTTCTATTTGCTTGTGATTTCGCGAGATAAGATTGTTATATAACTGAAGAAACCAATTTCGAATTTATTAGTTCATAGAAATCTTGTCGGAAATTATTTTATTAATATTAAAGTTTGTCGAAGTCTAGAATGATATCTTGCAAATGTAGTTTGCACAGCAAGGTCGCTCTACGTCCGAACCGATCGGATGGAATAAGGCAATTACTTGGTAGATCGAAATAAATTTGACGCTCGTTAAATTCGGGAATGATATTGCTTAACTGATACAATTTCAGTGATGGAAGTAGAATTACTTTAATGTTTATCTTAACTTAAAGAAATAAATACGAAATGCTCTTGAACAACGTACCAACTCTAGAAATAAGCATATTTCAGTTTTAAAAAACGTTGTATCTTAAAACTTACTTGTGATATAAAAATAAATGCTACAGTAAGAAGATATGCTGGTTGAAATTAATTTAGGTCATCAAAATTTGTTAAAACTAAAAACAAATTTTGTTGGCTGTGTTGTGAAATAATTCTTATAGTAACATACATGTACATACTTCTAATATACGTTCTAAAACTTACATTAAATATAACAAGGACGATAAAAGAAACAATCCACGTTGCAGGACTCATTGCTCTCGTTCTATGAACATAACAATACAGGATACCCAGCTTTATACTAAATTTTATCTTTAGCATTCCTCTCTTTTGTGTGAATATCTTTGTTTATAAAAACTGTTATTAATGTAACACAGGTGTCAGATATATAACAAAGAAATTCGTGACTCATTTTTAGCACAGAGTATCGCTGTATAAAGAATTGTTGACGTAATACAATTATGCTTATCATTATTTATATTTCATTTATTTTCCTAATTGTTTTTACTACTATTGCTGGAATATTTTATTCATTATCTATAATATGAATCTTATAAATTAGAAAGTAAATAAACAATACAATTATTAAAATATTTTTATTTTAATTCTTATCAATAATATAAATACTTATTTTCAATACAATTAAACGTGAAATATTATCTTAATCTAATCTTCTTCTTCCTCAGATAAGTGGTCATCATAATCCGTTTCACTACTTTCATTGCTAACGTCAGGAATAGTTTTAGTTTTTTTGTAGGTTTGATGTTCTCTAGTAAATCTAGGAGTATCCTCTGCTGATTCGTCGTTGTTGAACATCTCTTCTTTTAGACTATAATCTCTTTTCTTTGAATACCCTCCATTACATTGGATTTCAAAATCTTTTTGATTCTTATTTTGTCGGTTACATTTACAACCTGAGTGACAGCCACACCCTTCTCTTCTATCTTTTATCAAATTCAAAATAACTGGCAGAAGTGCTTTCAAGCTCGACGATTTCGATCCTTGATTCATTTTGTATGGAGTATAAGGCGTGTGGGAACTTCCTTTATAACTTGATTGAACATATTTTGATGACTTCTTCGGAGATTGTAATATTGATAACAGAACGGATAATAAATTGTCAAATTCAAAAGAAGTTGCTTCATCGCCTAACGCTAATTCATTATAATTATCCGATGGATTTTCATAAATACCAAACATTTGATTTTGATAAGGCATTACTACACTATTTCCATATGTTGTGGGATTAGAAGTTGATAATACCGTTGTGTATGGTAGTGGGATTGACGATACAATTTGCCCTTCCGGCACAGAAAAGGGTAAAGTATTCATGGGAACTACATAATTACCGCTTAAATTAGTTACAAAATCCATTCGTTGTCCTCCACATGTAGTCACCGGTGATGAAGAGGATACATATGACTTTGAAAGGGGAATAGACTGAGAAACTGGCAATGGAATTTGTTGAACCACAGGAGTAACCGTTTTTGGTTGGTAATTTATATTGGCTGCATTACTTACTGGTACAAAGGAAGGAGACGTCTCTAAAAAGTTACAAGGTTGTTGTTGTGCTACCGATGATTGTGGCAATACTGGTTGTGATATAAAAGATGATTGGGATTGGTATAAAATGGGTTGTTGTATGTCAGAGATCTGAGTTGGTTGTTGATTTATTAATTGTGAAATAATTTGAGGCTGTTGCAATGGAAATTGTTGAGACAGAGAAAGCGATGACTGTGGAAATGAAGAAAGCTGCGCATTTATTTGATTTTGGGAATTACAATTTGTTACTCTCCCCAAATTTTCCTTTTGAAATAAGTTGTCGTTTACGCTTTTAATACTCGAAGCACTTTGAAAACCTTGCTTAATATTGTTTTGTCCAACAGTCGGATTATTCATTAAGCTGTTCAACTGTCCGTGAATTCCCTGAAACATAAATGTATTCGTAAATAACATAACATGTAAAACAAAAATAAGTATTACACCAAAAACATAAACAATAATTACTTTAAAATATATTAGAAATGCCGTAACCTGAAGCACTCTGGCTAAAGCCATCTTTGAATGTACAAAATGTCATCTGGATTTTACAACCAATTATATATTTTTAATATTGTGACGTGAGGCAACAGTGTTAATCTTATCTTGTATTAAATATCTTATCTAATCACGTAACAACATCTTGCTTTTTGTATCTCTCAGTTAAAACATCTTAAGTGTTGAGCAACAAATGATATTCAAATGACATAGACAGGAATTTCTTCGTAATATTATGAGCTGTTCATAGTATGTTATCGCCTTTATCTTAAATTTATTAGAATTAGTTAATATGAATGATCCTATTTTCTTTCTTTCTGGAGTTCGTACTATGTCTATGATTTTAGTTTATTAACTTTAATTTATGTGCCTGCATGACTATTCCCAGGTAGCGTCACAATCTATGTGTCAGTATTAAAATTTGGTTGAGATATGGTATTCTTTTGCTTTATAAAATGAACGAACAAATGAACCTATTAAGAATTGAATAAAAGGAAATACAATCGCATGTTAAATTATGTATGTATTATAATTGTGTATTGTAATTGAGAAACGACCTCGTAATAGTTAAAGATATTTGTGATCATGTGCAAATGTTATCACGTTATATCTGTACGTATTCAGCTAGTCCTTGGCCCTGTGCTAATCATTTACAACCCAACATGTTGCTTAACGTATTCTCTTAATTGACATAGTTAAAATTGAGAAACTTTAAATTCCATGTTTGTTATTTATAAAAACTTAATTTGACGTATTATTTATACATTTGAAATCAATATTGTTTTTTAATCCATTAATACTAGGTTAGGTACTAGGTCTTTGTACATATCCGTCTGGGTAAGTATTATCATCAGATATTCTACCGCTAAAAGCAATACTTACTATTGTTGCGTTCCAGTTTGTAGGATGAGTGAGCTAGTTTCACTACAAGCACAAAGGGATACATCGCCATGTAAGAAATATTAACTATTTCTTCTATAACATAAAAAGAAAATCTAAATCACACTCATAATGGCTCAAGACTTATCAAGTAAATTTTTAACGTATCTATTTTGTTTCATATTATTCTGGAGACATTTTTGAGATCTTTAAATTTTCCCACAAAAAAAGATAAAAATTAAAACGTGATCAAATACGAGCGATTTTTATCTTTACTGATTTCATTAATATATATTACACAAAATAAAGGATTATTATATTATGTTAGAAATGTCTATTTTAAAACCGTAAGCAGTTTTTTAAATTTATGTTATGTAAAAAAGAGTAGGTAGCAGTGTGGGTGAAATCGGAAAACAGCTATCAATATTATAAAAGATATGTAAATATAATATTAAAATTTACAATAATATATTTAACAAATATTTTATAAATTTTTTTTAGAAAAAAAATTACCTGAGAATTACAAAAATATGCAACTTAATTCGTGAAAACGTTTTAAAAATAAATAACGTTTTCAATTCGACTGTAATTCTTTTTTATATCAAATTTTCTTATATTTGCAAATGATTATGTTACGTAGGAAAAAAAAATTAAACGATAACGTTTTAAGACATGGTGATAACGATTCCAGCTTCCCAAGAGTGTGATTAAAATATAATAATAATATAAATTCAATGAAATCAAACCAAGTATTTAACATTAATTATGATAAAAAAGTTTATTTTTATTGATTCTCATGCAGCTACAACATGGTTTGCAAGAAAGTTGACTTTGGAGCTGATTTTATATTTGGGTCTTCAAAAACTTGGCAACGCTTAAGTTTTTTTTGGAGCGCAATATTTTTAGCTACAATACATTAAAATAATACTACCTAATTAAAAAAAACTATATTTGGCAACTATTAAATACATTAATTTAATTGTGCTAGTAAAATAACGAACTTGTCAAGTTTGCTGTAACGATTGACAAATGTATTTCGGAATGGATGCCAGGGTTATGTTGTACGAGTAGGAAGACGCAATTTTAATTGTTAAACATTATAACAAACATGTTAAAATTATTGTACACAGATAAATGGAGCTATGGTAAGTCATTAAAAACTCGTATTATATTTTTGAAAGTTTTATTACAAAATCTGTTATAAACAGTCTTATAATTAACATATTAAGTTTCATACTATTTTCAAAGATTTAAATAATAAATTTATTAAGCAATAATAAGTATCTTATTGTTCAAAGCTAGATGCCTGAATTTGTTCAATTGGAACAGGTACGTAGGTCAGTGTGTAATTCGTTGACGACGAATCCAGAAAACTTTGTTTTGAACTGGAATTGGGTACTATTTTTTCAGGACCATCGTCATCATCATTCGTATTCCTGGAATTCTGATTATTTATGATCGGATTGTTCGTTGGAAAAGGTATCGGAAAAGGGACAGGTATACTTTTTGTCCCGCTTCCACAATTGCAGCAGTTACAACAATTACAATTTTGGGTGTTTCTATTTCTAGCTGCCAAAAGCAGTACAGTTAGTAGCAGTCCGAGGTCATCTTCTCCGTGGTTGTCGTACGGTATTGGCGCTCCGCCATACATCGGGTAGAGCGTTTGGCCTGATACTTCTTCCTGGAAACATATTTGGGTTAGCTTAGTAACAGGTTATTGACATTGTTTGACAAAACGACGTCAAGTATATGAATCACAAAAATTTTAGTATCAATGTATTGTTTAAAGATTATATAGATCATATATATGTAGATATCCTAAAATATTGTACATAATATGTAAGATTTTGGTAATTTATTGAGTTTTTAATTTCAAATTATTTAAAAATACTTTAAATAATACTTTATGTTTCACTTACTATGTAGTATGGTGCGAAGAATGAAGCAAACAAGCAAATTTTTATAATTCCAAATGATTTCATTTTTGAAGTCTTGATAAAAATTCAGAGAAATATTGAAATATGAATGTGACTATTGAACTAGATCTTATACAGATATAAATTATGCGTGAAGATGAAGTTATATTGCTTTAATTGCGTCAGATATTTATTATCTTATCTCAATTTATCAAGACATGCTAAAAACCACGTGCTGATCCAAATTCTTACTATCTTTAAAGGAAAATGTTGTGATTTTGGCTTAAAATTAAATAAATACAACTATTAAAAATACAATTTATTTAATAAATTATTATTAATTATATTTACAAATTTGTCCTTTTAATTATCTTCATCGTCGTCGTCTTCATTATCTCTATGCCCTCGTTTACGAGAGGAGCATGAAGACTTATGGTTATTTATGATGGGGCTATTTACGGGTATTGGTATCGGGTATGGTATCGGAATCGGGCTATCTGAATTACAACAACAATTGCAAGGACAGCAACAGCCGTTACCGCAAGAACCTTGATCGCTTAACAATGTCAATAATAATATTGGTAATAAACTTTTCCAACATCGCGATTTCTTCCTTACAATTGGTGCTGGGGGAGGCGGATACCCAAATTGAGGAAAAGGAGGAATTGCTTCGGAATTCGCTGAAGTTACAGGCGGTGGTGCAGCGGAAACAACAGTAATTCTCGGTGCTGGAACATTTTGTGACGGTACATTGATTTGTAAATGTACAGGGATGCCATCCTCGTATCCATTTTTTAACATGATGGACTCTTGAGACACTCCTCGACTTATTTCGCTTAAAAGTTCGTTGATTCCGGATTGAGTGTTAATTGTTGGTAATATTGTAGATGAAGGATTCATTTGTAAATTAACGGGAGGATAATTAGACACATCGTTTGTGGGTTGTGTAATTTGCCAGACTGAAGATAATTGATTCGTTGTCGCGTAATTTTCTAGAGGAATTCTGCCGTTGCAAGATATAAGTTCTGGTGTTAGTATAGGATTATTACCGGACGCAGTTTGACCAAAAAGTGTAGAGTCTTGTGAATAGCATGATGGTGTCTGTACTGTTTTTAGTCTATCATCTTGAATATTCGTAATAAATGTATCTCCTATCGCTTTCGAGGATGGATTATAATATTTCGAGACATCTCTTTTAACGTATTTCGTTTCATACTGCGTTGGTCTTTCCTCTATCTGTGCTTTTTGGCAGTATACATTTGCAGTCTGTAACAAAAGAAAAGAATGTATTGATAGATTTTTTTACATTTAATAATCTAGAATGATTATATAAAATAACATACCTGTGTTATAAAAAATATTATCGTGTAAAGGACTGCCCAACTACATGGACACTCCATTTCGAACAATTATTAAAAAAGTAACAGTTTTCTTTTATACAATCGAACAAGACAATTATCTTGTCATCATAAATTGGTCATATTTCTTATAAAAATATTATCAAAATTAAGAAATACCTTGCATAATTGATTGACGTTTTTACACACATTATTATTAAGTGTTGCCTAAGAAATAACTATAGGCAATTATTGATAACTATTAGGTACGGTAAATTATATAATATAATTATATAAAGTTTTTTTATGAAATTGTAAACTAACATTTTTTTTATTTCTTTTACAGGTAAGCTGATCAAAACATCCAAACACGTTTAGGTATGATTGAAAATATTGTCTAATAGTAAGTTACATATCAAAACTATTGAGTAGGCGTTATGATCTATCACCATTATAATGAAAATAGTATTGATATGTAAAGCCGGGTAAATTTTTATCGCATTTGCCAAAATCGTGGCATTTATCGACTATTTAATGTATTTTAATTCACAGTTTTCCAAACTGAGCTTGATTTATAGCAAGAATAGTATAGACATTTCAAATATATTCCATATAAGTTCTTTATCGTTTCCATACATAATGTATGGTTATTTTAACATATGCTTAAAAAGGTCTTTGCATCAATAATAAAACTGATTATAACTCTAATGTTATGAAATTTGGTAATCTTAAATCTTGTACGAGGAAATACACTGGCTCGTTCACAATTCAAACCGGAACGGGGCGGAAGGGGGACAAACTGTTGTCGTTTGGAAGTAGAATAACTGGTGAGCTAGACGAGTTTACACAAAGACCTACCACGGTTTAAATAACGTGTTACATGAAATATTTTTAGTCTATCACACACTATTAATGATAAGATGCCCCGCACAACATCACATTTCAAACAAAACGTTCTCTATGTATCTATTTATATCAAAAGCGACTCCTATTATAAGTTTATTACTTCCCTTAGTAAAGGAAATGTTTAGCTTTGTTGTCGCCGGCGGAGATACGTACCATGTTAGGACAATACGATAACAACATCCGTGGCGTATTGCATGCGGCATGACTGATGTTCGCTTGCGGTTTGCTTTCAGTAATTGCCTATCTCTGTGTTACAAAGATTAAAATATCAGGGAGATGAATAATTAAATGAAAAAGACATTTTTTTTAATGCTTGCTTTTGCTTGTTCTGTTCGAATATATATATTATAATAATACTTATATACAAATATTTTGTAATTCAAATTTATTTAAAAAATCGCTGGCGATCGAATAAAACCACCTGATGGCAACTGGTCACTTCGTCCATAAACAATAGTACTACTAGTATAAAGCAATTCATAAACTGCCAATACGACGGTGAGAGCTAAGATAATTTACTGGCACATCGGAACACAGCCAGCAGCGTACCTTGGCGAATTAAGGCCCCAGTGCAGCGTTACATTGATTGGTATAGATGTCGCCAAAGTATAAAAAATAGAATACTAATAAAGTTCAAATAAGAATGAAAATTAATACAAATTAAAAAATAAAAAATATATAAAATTTGGTATTTTATACTAGCATAGAAATCTATTTCATATGTTGCCCCTAGGGCCACACCTTAAGAGGCCCAGGTGCACCGCACCGCCTTGTCCATGATAACCACGCCACTGAACACAGAAATACAGAACTTCGATGATTGGCGGTAGAATAACAATAATTAACGGTAGAGTGAAAGTAATAATAAGTTTGTATTAAAAAGGTAGTAGGCAGTTATTAGTTGTTCCATATACATATATAAAGAAAAAAGAAAACCCAACAAATAGTTAACGTCTAATTGTGGCTTGACCTTTGAAACAGTGACCTGCTTTTGCGCTGGCGCATCTTATGTGTTAGGTACATAATTAATTAACAACAGAAATTTATTCAGATGTTATGTATGTGAAAAGCATAACTGAGACTGGCTTAATGAGGTAAATAGGTAGCTTGTTAATTAATAGTCACCTATTGGAGGTTGTATGATACTTGATACTAAAACTTCCACCTAAATACTAATATCTTTGCTCATAAAGTAACTAATCAAGTACAAACATCTGTCTCTTGTATAACTTACATATATATTTCCATTTATAATAATTTCAGGTTCTGCGTTTATCTTTATCATTTACGAAATTAAACAATAAATATTTATTGATAAGTTTTACGAATTTTAAGTTCAATTTATATTTTTATTATAAGAGATTGTACAGTTGAACTAAAAGCCCGTTTATTGAGAAAATTTATAGACCATATAAAGCCACGATAGGACCCTTAAAACGACACGGGAACTATAAAGGTCAAGTATTTATTATGTGTAAAGAACTGACATGTATAACCAAATTGAACGCCATATGTAGTATATAATATCTAGTCTAAATGTTAATAGGCAAAGGTTCTGTTTTTCAGACGATTTTCTTTTTTTTTGTTTTGTAGCTATTATAAAAAAATTGGACACAAAAGCATTAAGAAAAATGTTTTAAATTTACGAAATAATGTATATATTTCTCAAGAGTTTCATAGTCGAGTTTTGATCATTGGGCGAACAGTTGTCTAAATATCTATAATATCCTGAAACTGAATCAATTTCAATATTTTTTAATCGGGCTAATTAAATAATTTGCTTACATCACCATACGTCATTTTAATCATAAGTCAAATGACCTCTTGAAGTGAAATGTGTTCTACGTAAATTATGGAACTACGACAGTTTCGATGTACCTAGGAAGTTTGAAAATGAGTGATAGCGGCCGTTGCCCCCTCCCTACCTGCTGTTATCGGTCGCACGCGTCTTATCACACGCTGTGAAATTAACGCTGCTATTGAGTAATACGGCTTGAATGCGTACGTGAGCGTTTCAATATTTTTAATCTTATTAAAAGTTGATAATAGTTTTGAACGTGGTAGTGAAAAAAAATGTGACCTTTGCCTTATATTAAATTCGGTTTAACTTGTGACGTAATACCATGTGACCAAATACATGTGTGTGTATTGAAACAATGTATCCCAATGCGTGTTTTCGTATTAAAAATTAAACAAATTCTATGATTATACTTAATAATGTGGGTGGAGGTAGTTTTCCCGATGGGGTGAGTTAGCTATAATTACTAATAATATTTTTTAAATTCTGCAACACTAAAATGCCACAAAAGACATATCATTATTAACGTTATTATAAAGTACATATAATGCGATCACAGTCATCATCATCATCAACAGCCAATCAAAACAGTACAAGGGAAATAAGTTTTGTTTTGTTAAATAAACTCCTGCAACCCGATAATAGCTCCATCTACCGGATCCTGTGTAAAACATCCAAGGGCCTACTCAAACACATATAAACTGGGTCACAACGACCCTGGCCCTCTGGGCCAAAATATAACGACACGACGGATGAACCGTCGGGGAGGAGCAGCCCGGGTAGGGGGGGCAATCCCGAGGCCCGTACCCAGACTGGCCTAGGCCAGTCAGAAGGACCCTCTATATATACACATATAAAATTATCAAAATCGGTCCAGCCCTGACGGAAGATTTCAGTGATATACACGCGTATAGTAGAATTATATATGTATACATAAGATTAGGTCATTCTTCGTATTGTTGGTAAATTATCCAATCCACTAAGCTATGAGATGAATCAGTCGAATGAAAAATGTAATAGAATTTACACCTATTCCAATCGAAGAAGGAGTAAAGATAAACAATCCTTAGATTTACATATCCCATGCGATTTGCTAATTGCTCTGCTGTATTATGCACTACAAATATTTCTTGATTAATTTACCTTTATTTATAATACAACACTATTCCATTTAACTAATTATAACCACTTTAATTCAACTTTAAAAGTGCCGATTACAACTTCGCGGACGTTGAAAACGCCATTTTTTCGCAAATCCATTGTGAATGTCATAGATTTTTCAAGATTTCGACCAATATCGCCTAATTTAGATGTCAAAGTTGTTTACTTATGGTTGGAATAACTTATAGGCTTTAATTTTTTATTTTTTGCTAGAAATCTTTCTATTTCAATAGATTAGCTCGAGGAATGGCTTGAAGACATTCCAGTGTAGTCGATTCTCTATTTACACGAAACTAGCATTGGCTTGGCTATTGATTTCGTGTAAATGCAACATTAGATTGTCATAAGTCATTCAAAAAGCCCTGACTTCTATATTAAATAAAGAATTTACCTTTCAATGAAAATGTCCTAAGAAATGGGTTTTAATAAAAAAATACATTAATTTATTTAGTTCATTAATGCTCTACATTTCTAACGTATCAAAATATAGAGATTATGTATACAAATTTAGGCTGTCTTCTATAGCGAGAAAGGTGCAAAATCGTGTACAGCACTTGATATCTAAAGCAATCGGGCAGAACGAACATATTGCTATTTCTTTCACATAACTGAGGTTAGAAAGGATAGCAAGTTCAAACAGGACAAAATAGTTTGAAGATTGGAATAAATAGAATCGGCATCATTGTACGGAACATTTCAAGATTAAAACAAGCCGATATATGTATATAAATAATGTACCATTGTCACATTGATTGAGATGAGCGTGAGTTGGCGTTTTAATGATACAATAAACATCACATTGGTATTTATAAATACCCGTCAGAATGTCTGAGTAAATATCCTTGAAAACTTGACCGCGAACTTGTTAATTGCTTAATGAAACATCAAAATGTACTTGATAATCATGCTTGTGTGTAAAAAAAACTGTATGTAAAAAGGTATATATACCGTTTTTTCATAAGATATATATATCAATGGGTATATTTAAATTTTTTTCTACGTAAATATAAAAAACAAACAACAAAATCATTTTAGAAATACATACGTGTGAATTAACTATTTGCTTTTTACCGACTATAGACGCAGGCACTATATGATCGTCCACACGCTGCCGGAAGTTATATCTATTGTTCCTAATTAAACAGCAATCAGAACTGGTGTGTCGGTGGTCTCTACCCAGATGGGTCTGAATAAAGCCCTGCAAGAGTGAGAACTAAATTAGTCTTTTATATATTGTCCCTTTTTAACAATTCCTTATTTAAATATAGCGACATCATTGGCATCAAAGTTATAAATGTAGTATTAAAAGTAATCACCATGTCAAGTGTTGTGAAAAAATTTATGTTATTTCCCCACGATTCTCATGCAAACGGAAAAATTTTGACCTCTGTAAATAAAATTGGTTATTTTAAATAGAATAATTGTTGTGGACGTTGAAACATATTTATATGAATATTATAAATCAACGGCTAGCCGCTATATAGATTTTACAAAGTAAACGGCAAGGAGATATCGTGAACCCCGAAGAACGACAGACGCTTTAGAAGTTGTTCCAGATGTGTTCTATGTGGTGACATTACAGCCTTACTTGTAAGCATTGTTTAGTGTTTGTTTAGTTAAGTATTCGGTCGTTGACATTCTAAAATAAGAGCATTCTTTAACTAACCACCCTGTAAACAAAATATGTATGTAACGCCAAAATAATATAAGTAAACGTCAACTAGTGACGTCATAAACTATTAAGATTGTTTTGTACGCCTTTCTCTAACAGAAAAGTTAATTCGAGAAAAGGATGTTACGGCTGTGCGAGACTTGACTAAAGCACTGCCAGGCCACAAGATTAATAATTTATGTACCTTACTACGCAATTGGTTTAATTTATATTCCATAAACGTTTAAAAGGTTTTACCTCAGTAAATTAATTTTGAATCTGAAACATTTCTTAGTAAATAATTCTAAGCTACGTTTCAATTTAACGCGTTTTAAATTTATAAGCCTCAATATTTTTGAATATTAATGAACTCAAATAGAAGTGACTCATCTATCAATTATTATTTAGGTAAAAGTAATACGTTCAATAAGTTCTAACAAGCTATTCGTTATTAAAAAATAATATAAATTCCATTTTGGTTTAATTTTTTCCATCGACAAACATTAATTCATAATTTGAATTATTATTTTTAGGTATTTAGTGAATGAATCAATGTAAACAAACACGAAGACAAAATCAAAATAATTTTCATTAATGTAGGCATACACACTTTTTTAACTTACTTTAAATAAAAAATAAATTTAAGATCGAAGATTTTCGTACTTTTTAAATATATATTTCTTTAAATAAGGCTTGTAGTCGAAAAATAATGATGTGACCAAAAGAAGTAGTGGTAAATTTATACATTTAAATACAAACAACGTTATTATCAAACAATTTAAATTGGTATAAATATTTTCAGCACAACAAACTGACTATCTATGGGTGCAAAGAATAAAAATAAATATTAATATTTTGTTATCAAATCAAAATGATAGCTTAATCAGATAGATCTTATAGAGGTAATCATTTTTATGTCTCATAATTAATCTGACATTCGAAGATGTTAATATATACAGCCAATCACGCAAAAAATATAAAAAACTTCAAAAACATATTCATCATTCGTCGGAAATAGAAGGAACATAATTAAATTTTAGAATCGATAAACACATTGTAGAGTCTGAACAATAGCGTCTCTGTTGGGATCCACAAATCACTTGAATGCTGTAATCTCGAGTAAGGAGAGGTTGACCTTTTACGCGAACTCGATATCGTTTAATTTTTAATTTGTTACCTGTGTCGACGATGTATACACTTTTGAATTATTTGTTTTTTTTTCTAAAAACAAATGTGTTTTCGAGGGTGGCGTTGAATTTTTAAATTGATTTTAAATATAGATATTTTTAGAATCATTGTCCAATTTACTTATGTCCAATTCAACTATTATTTATTTATCTATTAATTATAATAATTTTAGTAATTTCGATATATTTTTTATGAAATAGCAATAAAAATAATCGAACAAAGGTGTAATATTTTATAGTAACCTTTTTATTTCATTTAAATACGCTGACATTTATTTTATATTATCTGTTCTTGTATATTAAAGTCCACCACCTACGATTATTGTACTTAATTTAAATACATTATCGTCCTTATATCGAAGGCAAACAGGACATAAATTACACATGATTGTGCAATATATTATTTAATTACAAAAACATTTCGTCATAATTAACTAGCTTAATATTTTTAAGAATAAATTAAGTAATACCATATAAAGTTATGACATGAAATACTACTTAAAATTCTATATGTTACGAACAAATAAGACATAATTATAAATAAATAAAAATAATACAGTTAAGTAAAGTAACGGCCCCTGAGTGTCCCACGATTGGACAAAGGTCTCTTCACCTATCAGAGAGGTTTTGTATAACTTTCCTAACGTATGCATAACGTATATATATATAGAATAGGAAGGCGGACGGACATATGGGCCACCTGATGGTAAGTGGTCACCAACGCCCATAGACGTTGTCATTGTAAGAAATGTTAACCATCGCTTACATCACCAATGCGTCACCAACCTTGGGAACTAAGATGTTATGTCCCTTGTGCCTGTAATTACACTGGCTCACTCACAATATCAACTACTGCTGTTTTGCGGAAGAATATCTGATGAGTGTGTGGTACCTACCCAGACGAGCTTGCACAAAGTCTAATCTACCACCAGTAAAGTAGTGTAACTGTAAGGGTTGATAACTATTACATTTTTTTCTAGTTGTAAGTTTGCTAATTGTGAGATGATTATGAGAAATCATATAATCACCATTTTCTTTCTTTTTGGTATGGTAAGTGCCACTGCTTATAGACATTGGCGTCGTAAGAAATATTAACCATTTCTTACATCATCAACGCGCCATCTACCTTGGGAACTAAGGTATTATGTCCCTTGTGGCAGTAGATACACTAGCTCACCCACCCTTTCAACTGGAACACGATAATATTACGTATTGTTGTTTGACAGTAGTATATCTAATGAAATCTACCCCGACGGGCTTGCACAAAGATCTAACTCCAAGTCATATATATAATAAGTAATAATTTATATTTATATGCTTTACATAACATTACAGTATAGATACTTATTAGCTTTATATAAGAGCTAACAGCTAACAAGCTGAGATGGCCCAGTGGTACGAACGCGTGAATCTTAACCGATGATAATGGGTTCAAACCCGGGCAAGCACCACTGAATTTTCATGTGCTTAATTTGTGATTATAATTCATCTCGTGCTATACGGTGAAGGAAAACATCGTGAGGAAACCTGCATGTGTCTAATTTCACTGAAATCTGCCACATGTGTATTCCACCAACCCGCATTGGAGCAGCGTGGTGGAATAAGCTCCAATACCTTCTCCTCAAAACGAGGAGAGGAGGCCTTTAGCCCAGCAGTGGGACATTCACAGGCTGTTACGGTAAGAGCTAACAAACTATCTAAGCCTCGTCGTAAATATGCCTTTGCAATATAAGATTAAAAATGTAAAAATAAATAATAAAGTGACAGGTTTTTAGAGTCTTTATAAAATTAAGTATAACTTTAGCGTTAAGCCTCGCTTCATTATTACTAAATTCGTAATCAGCCTTGAAAGGTCGACTGAAGGTACTTTCGGTGGCTCCCTCTTGTGTTTTATTTCATTGTCTTTTGTTTCAGGCTTTACGTAAGTCTGCTAAATTTCTTTTTTTTTATAAGAATAGGTATTTTCATATCGCAATGATTCGAAAATTGCGAGAATTTTATTTTGCACGTGTTACACTGTGCGATTTTTTTATTTACTTTAACTTTGTGTTTATATTTAATCATGTACCTAAGCCTGCAATTGTCACATATGTTTTTTCGCTTGGAAGCAACGTAGTAGGACAAGTTCTACAACCAACACCCCAAGAAAGATTTCATGGGCTAGGCATTAGTGGGACACATCGTAACTTCTAATTTATTTTCACAGTTTAATTTTTTATCAGCTTTTGTTGTTAATGTAATAAAGTTATGATATAATTCTAGCGAATACTATATAAGTATTAAATTGTATCCACATGGATAGTATTCAATAAAACGTAACAGTAAACATCTCCCATCAGGCACATGCCCCATGGGAGTTTTTATCGAACTTTTAGCAAATGTTTTTTGTAACCTGCTGTCTAAAATTAGTTCCGCATAATCAAAAAACTAAAGAGACGTCCATAAATACAAAAATGACGCACTTGATGCTTGCTTGATGATGCTTAATAAAGATTTTACTTTGAGTAAAAAAACCAGTGACTGTTTATATCTTTCATTAGTTCATTTTAGTGAACATTGTCTATAAAATATTTTTAATCTTTCTGTTAGTCAAACTAATTTTATAATACGAACTCTTGCTAAATAGAGACGCTTTCAACGAGTGATCACTTTAATAATAAACTCAATTTAACTAACAACATTATACTCAAGTATTCAGAGTCATTCGCAGATGCAATGTGTGATGTGCACTTGAATTTAAGCCTTAATTGTATTCATTCAAAGTCAATTTTCCTCTGATCCGTTTTTGCCGCAGTAATGCAGCGTTTTGGACGAAGCACATGTCCATTCCATATTATGAGAATTCATTAAACAGTAAGTAATTGAACTATACGAGAATGTCTTTTCAATGCACTCAATTCTAAATAGTGTTATAGCTTTCTAGTTGCGACTGATTATAATACACTTTGCAATTAAGTTACCATGGACTGTCGGTGGTATTCCCGATTTATACATTATATCTTATTCAATGAATATTAAGGAGTGAGTAATTAGGACACGTATTAATAGTAGAGCTTTGTGCTTTGGAAGGCTGTATATTTAGTTACCGCCTACTCAACCACTTTATGGCTAAACAACAATACTGTTTTGCTATTTAACGCATTAATTTATCGTCTGAGTGCGTCAATCACAGTTATATGACTAACTTTAAAAAATGGTAAATTTCTAAATATAAATAAATAAAAAAAATGCTTTTAGGTTCGTATTCTATTCCAATTTTGTCTATTTTGTTAAGAAATAGTTCTAGATATTTGAATAAAAAACGTGGGGCGTGCAGTGAGATGCATGTGAGTGCACAGTATGGGCAGATAGATCGCGATTCTATTTATTTATTGATTATATAACAATATTTAAATTTCCTTACTAAAAAAATGTGAGCACAGTATTTATTTTTGTGAGAAGTCGGGACGAGTATCTAGTTTAATCATTTAGAACGTAAAGACGTGACGAACATATACAATGAAGACATATTATACTTATTTAAATATACTGATGGATAATATGCAAAGACAATATGCAAATGGAACACCTGAGGGGTAGATCTCATATCTGCCCATGTACATTTGAATTGAATTATGTTGCTCCTATTTACCCACCAATTATGCGTACAACATGAGTTAGTAGAGAGGACGACAATAGGCCAAGGGATCAGGATCGATCCTGCGACTTTTACATGGCTAGGCGGCCCATTGCGCTATTGACGCTTAATTGCTTGTGATATCTTGATGAGCTTTTGTATCCATTTGAGAGTTTTGACGAGTTTGCAGCTTAATCCACCACGTTGCTCCAATAAGGGTAAATGGATATATATGCGACATATTTTCATACGACATGTGCTAGATTCCTCACGATATTTTCCTTCAACGCCGAGCACGATATGCAATTACAAATTATGGAATATTCATTGGTGCTTGTCCGGGCTTGAAGCCCCCAATCTTTGGTTAAGATTCACGTTTTCTAACCACTAAGCCATCTTGGTTCTTAATACTGTAATATAATATCAAGTAATTAATCCCACTAAAGCGCGCAATACATATAAGCCTTTTTTATAAAAGTATAACTACATGTTATAATTAAGAATGTTATTATTCAATTATGCAGATCGTTATTGTTTACTCGTGTAGCGCGCGCTAAAGGACGCCTTTTTTTCTCTGCATCCCATTTTGAAACTAAATCATCCATTTTGAAAATAATTAAGTCATTCAAACATTTTTTTTAATAAGAATTTCCAAAAAGCAAATAACAAATTTCATTTCATAAAATATTATTTGATTTCATTTCATAAAATATTATTTAATTACTATATTTGTTAGGTTAAATAATAAAAGTAATATAAATTAAAGCTTAAAATTGAGTACATTTGCAGAGTAAAGCTTTTATGAATGAGTGAGTGTTTGTCTAAATTGTATCTTTTAAAAAACGATATGTTTGAAAAATTTTTATCATCAGAATAGTTCCTGAAAGATTTTTTGTAGAATTGTTATTTGTCGTACGCTTTTTCAAAGTTTTACTTAAATGTTTGCTTGTTAGTTTGTTTGGTCAAATCTTGAGAACTGTATACCACTTCCTCTTATTCTACGTAGTTGACATTTTAAACATTGGTTCAGACCCGATAACAATGCGTTTTCATGGTAAGTATGACGTGATTATACACCCAGTATTGACTCCAGACGAAGAAACTTTTCAATGATTAGCAGCATTGACAAGAAACTTTGTAAATATAAAAGCTTGCTTTATTAATAATAATTTATTTGTCAAAATTAAAGAAATATTTAAAAAATGTAATAAAACAAACAAAAAGATGACTATTATTTTAAGCTTACCAAAATATAATTGTCACAGTTTACAATTTACACACACATTTGATGGTCAATAGACGCAGACTGCATTCAAAATGGCGCTCGATCAATGGTTACCATGGTGACGCGTCGGGACCGCTCAGCTGGTTTGAAATTCCTGAAACCATAACACCAGAGCCTTATGTTGCTTTTTGCTTAACAGAAAGGGATGGATGTTCAATTGAACAAGTAAATAGTATGTGAAAATGAGACGGAGAGAGGCTAAACTTGATATTGCTTCAGAGCTCAGACGCTGAGTTTTAATGTAATCTTAGAAAAATTTTCCTTTGACAATTGGCTTGCTATCGATACCGGTAAATCATTTTAAGATATTTTATAACTAGTAGGTATACCGTGTAGTTTGAATTTACGCCTTTTTTTATTTACACGATGAACAACCATTTATTTTTTGCACAATACCTTTCGGATTACATAAATTTCGTTCTCATCCTAATAATATTATAAATACTAAAAACATAAACATATAAAATTATATCAGTTCTCGTAATAGCGGCTCTTGTAGAGGATGGTAAGTAGTGTGGCTTTAGCCTGCTTGTCATCTTTACACAATTTAAGTTTGATCAGATTTAAAAAAAAAAAGATTATATATGTTTACACTTCAAACCAACGAAAATTGTATTCTTCAAATAATATATAATTAACATATATTTATATCTACTGTAAGGTAAATTAAATTTGGCTATACTTCAATCTATTACTATAAATGATTGCTTGTCACATTATCTAGTACATGCAATTTTATTTTTAATTAAAATTAACAAATTTTTAAACCTGCCTAATATTTTAAATGTAATTAATTTTGTATAGCACTTTATTGATTGTGTATTTAAACGAAATAAGGTATTGGTATTATATTTAGAGATACAAAAATGTCAGTTTTATTTCACAAAACACCAATTTGATGAAAAACACAGCGTTTGACCAAAAATTATAAATTATAAAAACATTTTTTGACCGCATTGATTTTGGACAGATTTGTTGCTATTCCCGTCACGTTCCCATCGACATTGGTTTAGATTTTCTATAAATGGCATTTATATATAATAATCGTAGAAAAAAACCTATAAATAAAAAATAATTAATATAAACAAATTTATGATAACTCTTTGTAAAACCGTTAAGCCGAACTGAGTAAATAGATTTTATAAAAAGTAGTAAAGCTATCGTTAATCCGTTTAAAAACCTGTAGAATAATTCAAGAAAATTAAATTGTTATTCGCAATAATTTTCTACACCAACCAAACTTAAAAAAAAAACTAATACAATCATTCGAAATTCAAATGTCGTAATTATCATTCCCTCGTAAAATGAAGTACTAAATATGTTGTAAAGCGATAATTATGATTCTACTCGCTATCCCGCCATGGTTATCAGTAGGAACATAACGAATGAAATATGAATCACACTTAATATTGGATACATCGCCGTCCTTAAAGTTCATCGAACGAATGATATCGACTCGATATAAATCGAATTAAATTGATTACACGATTCTTTTATTACATCGTTCTGTCAAGTGATTGCTTAAAGCTATAAAACTGAGATATGCGTAAAATACAAATACATGACCAAGTGTATACTTTCACGTAGTGTTAAAAAAGATTTATCAAATATATTGTTACGTCTCTTGATCGTACTTATTATAGCTGACATATCCATTTTAATAGGACGTTTCATATTTTAGTGACTTTTTATTTTATCCGAACACAAATCGATTAATATTGATCTCAAATGAAAATCTTCGATTGTGATTCACGTTTTCAAGCCGTTGGGCCATCTCGGTTCAATATGTATGGATATGCATAAAATTTAAAATAACATAATACGTATTAATATTAAGTTGGACACCGACACTATATAGTATATAGTAAACGATATGAAAAGACTTCGCACATCATTATTTTTATTGACATATAATTCTGTATTATGTTATGCCTCACGGTTTCATCCGCGTTAAATTATTATTCAAACTTATTGATATTGATATATATTGGTATTTATATATCAGTAGTCTACTAATGCTCCACGTTTTGAGTTCATGGCATGATATAATAACTAACCTTCCCAATGAATGAACTATCTAACGCAAAAAGAAGTACTAAAATCGGGCAGGTAGCTTTAGATATGCATATTACTGCAGTCATATTTATAATTTTGACATATAAATTACTACCATCACCAGTAAACGGTGATCAGGACTTGTTCAAGACCGTCTAGGTAATTTCCACCCACTCGTCAATTATTATACCGCTAAACTGAAATAATTTCTATTTTTGAATTCCGGTTTAAAGGGTGACTGAGCCAATGTAATCAGAAGCACTAAGTATAAAACAGATTTATTCTCATGGTTGGCACAATGTTGGTATATGGAATGTTTCTTATTTCTTATAGTTCCAATGTCTACTTACCAGTTTGTGAATCTGCTTGTCTACAAAAAAACTAACATTTCAATATCAAATTTATCACAAATTCTCAACATTGCGATTCAAATAAAACAGCAATGATATCAGAGTATCGTATCCCGAGTACGAGCTAAATGTACCCATATATGCGACCGCAGCAGACTTGTACGAATTTATGTGAGCAAAACAATAAATCGGACACGCAATAATAACATTGAAAAAGGTTGTATGACCTTCATAAGCATGAGATTTGATGTGTCCTCGAGACCTTCAGACTTTCATTTTATTTTACGGACAACTTTGACTGAATAAAGTAAATCAAAGATGTCCCTTAAATAAGATGAAAGTTGATATAGACTTATTTTTATAAATAAAAAATATATATTTGAAGCTTTAATAGTTGTACTATCGTCATCCCCGCTTCTAGAACAAGTTTAACGTTTAATTGGAGAGAAAAATTTTAGTAATAGTATATTGATATTTATAAAAATTCTAGTCACTGATTTCTACATAATATAAATAGAATAATTAATAACGTGACTGTAACGTCTTTGAAACTTATTTTATTACGACCTAAATTACAAATAAACACTATACACGTGTGATAAAGGTAAAAATAAAATAGAGTACTTAGTGTTTGTTATTGTATTTTTAAGAGAAATATTCTCTATATCTTTTAATATTGTGTTTTTTTTTAATTGACTTAAATAAAACGAAGGCTCTATTTTCTCGTTTGTAAATTTTTATGTTTGCAATATTTGCAAAAACTGCAGGACTTTTTCATTGTAGCAATATATATATATATATACTTATAAAGTTTTATTAGATGACATAAACACAAACATTTATTAATCCGTAATATAATATATTACGATTTATTTGGAAAAAATGCTTAATTTTATATTGATCAGTTAAATTATAAATACTTATTAAAGTCAGTTCACGTTTCGAAGGCTGTTGTTTTACATAATACACCTTTGTTAACGATAATGGAAAATGTAAATTGAGAAGGTAAGGGAAATTCAAAATGAATATATTACGACTTCTTTTTAAAATTCTGTAGACTACAGCAGTACATTATATCACCGACATCACAAGATCAAAATGAGCTTTTATTCTATGGTACTTTTAATATAATAGACAAATATTGTAATGCAATAAATATTGAGCCAAGCTATCCGACCGTACTGAGCAAATACGTCTTGCCATTTCATTTTCCCGTACGATTTTTCAAACATCATTAATGTATATAACTGGACCAAATCAAAGATATTCTAGTAGTCTTTTGAACCTCAATATTACAAGATTATATATGTTACATGTCATATCAGAATAGATCAGCTTTGTCTTGTTCGAGTTAACGCCGATTCAACAAGACCTACTTTTTTTAACATAGTAAATATTTTACAAAAAATATTTTTTAAGTGTATTTGCCAATTTTTTTAAATAAATTTTCATTATTTGTTTTTTTTTTATACTAGAAAAATATAAGTAGGTCCTTTTCAATCCGTTGTTATAATAAACAGCGTCGGCAATAGAAATAAGCGATGACTCTCCTAGTTTCTTCACCTTAGCGGTGTCACATGTATACATCCACAAAGTGTAATCGATTCGTTAAAATATTTTTTCAATTGGCAAATATACCGATTTCGGACTTTGTACCTTGTATTACACACAATTTACAAATCGCCTAATTTTCCTTTAATTTTTATGGAACCGCTCTCAAACTGTAATCCATTCAATAAAATAATCTCACAATAGTAATATTCTATAAAATTAACAATATACCAATGATTTTGCTGTTGGTGCAATTTCTACAAACGAAATTCTTAGGCCGATTTTGCAATCACAAGGTAACAAGGTAAGTTATATCTGGCGTAATAATTTGACGTCTTGGCTGTTTTTGTATAAATTAAGAAATGGATTTGAAAGTTCATTTTACCAATATGCTTTAGTGCAGGTTGTTAGATATGTGTTACCACATTTTCCTGCACCGAGATGAATTAGTAACATATGTGAACTCAATAATACTCAATGAACATGCGACTTTCGGTTGAAACCACGTGATCGTCCAATCCACTCGATCCCCTGGGCCATCTCGGCTGTATGTGAAAGCCATGAATTTCGATAAAAAATATATCCTCTAAAAAGTATCCACGTAAAGTTCCACATTTATTGATTCACTATCGGCCATTGCCGTTTCCCAATTTGGCGTGCGCGAGCGGACATGCGCGCGCGACTATTTATACAACGCGCCCGCGCCGCTCTATCCCGTGCCTTATAATTATAGACCAGAATCCATTGCGAATACGATGTACCGTGTATGCGATGATTGGAATACGTATGCCATGAGTCACTTGGACACTTAGGTGCTATGTAAAATATTGGGATTCTTTTGCGATAATTTTGTTCGATATGTGTGAAAGGTTTTTACAAAAGTAAACACTGTAAACGATGAAAAAATATATCATTTACTTTTTTATTTTATAAGATTTATTGCACGATTATATTAAATGAGCTTAAAATTTTTTTAAAAGGCGATCCCTTTTATCTTATTTTGTGACAGAAATTATAAGGATTATAAAATATAATATAATAAAAAAGTAACATAGAATATAGTTAAAAAATACTTGCGAAATTAATATAAGTTACACATATGTAAATGAAAAAAGTACATACTACAATACAAGAAAAATATATTACTTTAGAATATTATAATAAACTTTGGAAGTCAGGTTCAAAGTTCATGCACGTTAAATATTTAAACACTTTCAAACAAGTCTTAAATATTTCTCATGCCAAAGAAAACTCATAGAACAGACATTTTAGAAATAAACATAAATCCACTTTTATACAAGCAACCTATTATAAATTATAATAATATGGTTGAAAATTATCTTTATAATCAAGCATTACAGATGTATGGTCCAGGGTCAAAACACGTGAAACTTAACCGAAAATTGCGGATTCAAACTCGGGCAACCTGTGTTTTTATGTGTTTATATCTCGTGCTGGGCGGTGAAGGAAATCATCCTGCATGTGTCAGAAAAAAATCTGTCCAGCAGTTTTGCACAGCACATTTACAAGCTGTACTTACAGATATTTCTTCATAATCCGTTGTGTTTTTGTTTTTAATATGTAGAGTTACAATGTAGTGGTGACAGAGAACAGATGTCTCGCACAACAGCGTTACTTATAATAAATTAAAAGTCATAGAGTGAATATATACGTTTTTATATAAATCTCATTCGATATTATATTAAATGACGTCAAACATTTGATATCATAAGGTTTATCGATATTATAATTTTTTAGTTCGTTCGCAACAATTACACACAATTTTTTTTCAGGTACTTTAACATAGATAAATAAATATTAGAAACAAATGCGAATCTAGATGATGACGTTTTTTTTTAATTAACACGAAACTATACCAATATAGGGTTTTCTCACAAAATTTTTCTTCATCGACGAGAAACAATAAACATAAAAATTTAGATGACCATTTACGTCTTCTATCCACTGGGTCACTACGGCTCTGTCAATAATTTAAATCCTATACAGAGCGCCCCCCTTTTGCGCGGGCATAACAGCGAACGAAAGCTACTTATACATATATTAATCCTCATGTGTTGTACATAAAGTAAAACGCAATTTACTGACACACGTACAATATATAACACGTATAATAGTATATATTGTGGAAATGTATTGCGCTTTCCATCGCATATGTATGTACGCAGTATATAACATTACATAGTATTAACGCATTATCAAATTAATACAACTACCCTGGTGTGGGATTCATCACCAGCCGAAAGACGTCCACTGCTGGACAAAGGCCTCCCCCAAGGATTTCAAGAAGGTGTGGGATTATCATTTATCTATACATATAAAAATAATATAGTTCTGTACGCTAATGTCTAGACTTCGTGAGTACAGCCATCAATCGTTCTAACCAGTACGGCCCTTACAGACTCTAATTTATTTAGTTTTGTTTAACCCTAATAACAAACTTAGAGATTTTGTGTATAATAATTAGTTGAAATATAATTTAATCTGATACATACGTGATCCATTTGAAATAATATTCTAATTTCTCACCCCAGCTTAGCACGTATAGCACTCTCTTAATAATTGTTTCAAGTAACTATTTTAACCTATATTATTTTTATATAAGTTAGATTTAATCAGCGCATCGTAAAGATAGTCTCCCTCAGGATTTATATTTTCAAACTTAATCAACAGATATCGTTATAATTATATATTACTTGCACAAAATATATACCCTAAATATACTCCAGAATGAACCTATTAGTAAATACAGATGCGTCTATCTGGCGGGCGATAATACATATATTTAACCTCCTGGGAAATTGTGTCTGGATACAAATTAAATTTAGAACATCATTAAATGATCAAATTTTGATTCCATATACCTATTATTTCGTCCTTAAACTCAAGTGAGTAAAGGTCGTAGTATGTCTATGTTCACTACAGTGTTCGAAAGGCCGTTTTACGCAGACTGTGTTGATTCACAAACATTTAGAAAGCAAAATATTTTACGTTCAAAGCTTATACGCATTGCTCGACAAATACACGCGGTCTTGTATAAGCAAATTATTGTAAATCGTTTAACATGCGTACAACGTCTACCTTTAATTATTATAATATGTTTATTCTTTCCTAAGACAATTTATGCGAAATCTCCCTTACAAAATTCGTTATGAATAATATTTCGAATTTTCTAAACTATAAATAGTTTTCTTAGTCCTAATTCTTTAAAAAAAGAAATTTATACAGTTGTGTTGTTCGTACGTTGGGCTTATCTTTTTTCTTGTTTTGATTTTATTTAGTTTTTAATGTGCTTGTACTTGTATGTTTTTATTTTATGACAGCATCACAATCAAGATTGCTGATGACGTAAGGCGCATACATCTTTTTGCATTTAATTATGTATCAGCTACAGAAAACATACAAGGTCGAATACATTATTACGTCACACAATGAATGGCTATTAATTATTATTTTAAAATATTTGACAACAATGATTTGACCCTTTTACCCATCTTAAGTTTTTCGCTATAATTACTCTTTTCCTATACCTTAAGACATTTACACGTAATCTGCCTGTATTAATTAAAAAAAAACATTTTTGTACATACATGATTGTATACAGTAGTAATGTGTAGTAATATTTCCACAGCTAGGCTAAGGCCAACTCTCCTCTTGAGAAGGCTTGGAGATTATTAAACAACGCCGTTCTATTGCGATTTTATAAATTATCCGAAACATTTTTCTCCAGAGCATGAAATTGATTTTAAAGGCAAATTTAAGTACATGAAGACAGTGACGCTAACGCGATTAAGATTCACGTTTTTCATCTACTAGGTCATCACGGCCCTAGCTTGTGTAGGTCACTTCAAAATATAATTTAAGCAGGTCGTGCTTTAGCTTTATAGCGTGAAAACGTTGATGTTGCCCCAGCACTCAACACACAAACTGCTTCGAGGATGACACCTTCAATATTTTCACCACAACACCAACTTTCTCTGTATTTAATCGCAGAAATCATTTTTTGTTAATTTGTATCTTATAACTTTAACAAATATATTTTAATAAACATTCTTATCATGTTCGTATAATAAAATAACATACTTCGATTTCTAATATTTAATATGTTTTATAATTTAGTATATAATTAGATTGATCAAAAAAACGAGTCTGATATTATAGACATTATAGACATTATCTATAGTATATTCCAACGACAAGAGGAGTAAAAATAAAAAAAAACCATAGATCTACATTCCATCCTATTAGTTACTAGCTCTTGATTAATATATAATTATTTATATAACAAAACTATTTATGTAATTTGACTTTCAAAGTACCGTTAACAATTTTACTTACATTAAATACGCAATTTCTTCAGGAATCTATAATAAATACTTATCACAAATGATTTTAATCTTAACTCTACTTGAATTCAAGGTTCATTGCCATTGTTCATTCAAGTTGTTTATTGCCTGCAATTGGAATGCGACTAAAATGTGAAATATGAAAAGTAAAATGGGAAAAGTGTTTTTAGTATACTAAAATTGAATAATAAAAGTTAATGAATTGTTAAAAAAAACAGCTGGGTCATCACTTTCAATTCTGTCACACTTAGTGACAACTATTTTTTAAAAAGAAAAGTACTATTTTTTTTTTAAATATATACTTAATAAATATTCAAAGTTAATTACGTATAAAAGTAATTAGTGGTTTAAAGTCATTGTCATATAACTTGTTAAAATATTTTTTATTTTATTTTTATAGTATAGGAAGGCGGACGAGCACATGGGACAACTGATGATAAGTGGTCACTAACGCCCATAGACATTGGCATTTTAAGAAATGTTAACCATCGCTTACATCACCAATGCGCCACCAACCTTGGGAATTAAGATGTTATGCCCTTGTGCCTGTAATTACACTGGCTCACTCACCCTTCAAACCGGAACACAGCAATACCAAGTACTGCTGTTTTGCAGTAGAATATCTGATGAGTAGGTGGTATCTAACCAAACGAGCTTGCACAAAGCTCTACCACCAGTAAATAATGACTTGTTATTAACTTAATAACTAATTAACTTATAAACGTTGTTTAGCGGGTGATTAGTTAAACAATACTGTCTTATTCTTTCGAATGTCACATCAATAATGACAGAAAGAGCGAAAGCAGTATTTATCTATACAGACACTGTTTATAAGTAAGGCCGACTATTTCTTTAGGTAACTTTATTGTGATCAACAACACATCTGTACGACGTTTTAATAGCTTTGTCAGTCTTGAAGTAGAAAGCTAAGCTAAGATATTTTCTCTGTATTCTTTGACACAGATTTCTATGTCGTATGAATAATAATCAATATTTCATTTACTTAAGTTAAATTTACGTCAGCAAAATCTCTTTTGCTTAGTATTTATTTATAGCCGGAAACCAGACGGTAAAATGGGTTACCTGAGTGAATTTGATGGGAAACTTTAAACGTTTTACAACACCACCAATACGCCGCCATGCTATAACCCTTGTACCTGTAAATATATAATTTAATATAATGAGCAGTTAGGCTAATGTTATTATGAAGTTTGGCGATTAAGTCGAAAACAATCTGCCGTTTAAGAGCTTACATGGCGTGCGCTGTGTAAATCGATGGAGTTTTATCGAAATTAATATGTCGGAATTCTTACTGAACAAACAGTTCTATAGAATGGTCCACGACATAATATGTTATCTACCTATCTAGAACCCGTGCGAAGTCAGGACGATCGTTAATAATTATTGTGATTGAATAATAAATAAATTATTGATTGCAGTTCTGTGTCTGTCTAAAAAGTTGTTCTCAATCTTAAACATACGTTATAATTAAATCATTAAGTTGATCATTAATTATATATATACTATGATACACTGAGTTTCTCTTGCCAGGACTATTTTCTCGTATATGAGATTCTTATTAATCGATTCTAATGTAGATATAAATACAATATAATTAATTATATAATATCGAATATCGAAATCGCAATATTACAAAATAGTGAAACTTATTCGGCTTATGAAAAATCATTAAAATAATAATTGGTAATTATATAATACAATAAATAAATCATTTTAATCAATTTAATTTGAAAATAATTCGATACAGGACGTTATTTACAACATTATAATAACTTCATATTTAATTTTGCGCTGGTTGATTTATCTAGACTAATATTATAAATCCGAAATTTACTCTATCTGTCTTTTACCCTTTCACGCCAAAACCACTGCACCGTTTTTGATTAATTTTAGTATAAAGCAAGCCTGAACCCTTTTTTTTTACGCTTAAAAACGCTTTACGCGTTTCCCCCACGGGAACAGTGGACAGTTTTGTGGGGCTCGCCGGTGTCCAAGGCGCCGAGTGCGCCCCGAATATCGGAATACCCACTAAAAAACCAGCTGTACCCTTTTCCTCTTAACGAGGAGCGCCACAGGATCGCTTTCGCATGCTACCGTGACGCTCTCACGGAGATGACATGAACCTACCTAGCCTTGAACCCTGAGGTAGGACCTAGGCTTCTTTTTTATACCTAATACCTGCCTATCTCTAACACTAGTTATTAATTGCTTATTCCCTTAGTGATTTTCCGTTTGACAGCTGTCAAATTTTTCTATATAAGTACAGATTAATTTATATGTAAATGAGATAATTATTGCTAGTCTAAACTAAGGCTACCTGCATTAAACAGTCAAAGATTCTTTTAATTGGTATAATAGATTAATCAATCAACTTGCCGTTTTCGAACACGAAGAACTGACCGGCCGTCTTTAAGTTGTTGCGATGTGTGGGAGCGGTCATTATTTACTAGTAAAGTCTCGTGCAAATGTATTTTTAATCTCGTACGATGTAGACTACCAGTCGAGGACTTTAGAAACAAAATACATAACATACACATACATAACAAATTAACAAAAATGTAAGTTTTTATAGAAAAAAATATTCAACACAACCGTCCGTTTATATTACATTGCTTAGAAAAATAATATACAGACATATATGGCATTTTCGTATCCCAAAAAATATTTAAGCTAGAAAGTAAATTCCGAAATTTTATGTACTCGTAACATAATTAATTTAACCGTATTTCCTGTGAACTTCGCTTAACATTGCGGACTTCAGCTTCAAGGTTATCGTCTCGATCCGCATAATCTGATAAAAAAACATTACGTACATAGAAAAATTCAATATACTGACGTGATCACACAAAAGGATGTGACAAATGGTCGCTACAGGGAATGTAGGCTTCTAACGAGCTGTTGTTGATTTTTGGAAGCGTAAATGTGTTTTTAATCTATAAATAATACTAAGGATCATAAAATAGCACTATTTTGATAAAAACGTACGTAATTAATAATTTATTATTATTAGTGTAAGCTGAGTGTAAATTAATTTATCATTAATTATATCGTTGTTAATTATTTCCTTCACTTAAAAAGCGAGATATTATAATTAGGTATACCAATTAAATTAAATTTTTACATAAATTGCTTAACTTAAAATCATTTAAGTATAATGTGTATAATCAGGCCGTAATTATCTTATGTCAGCTTACTGTTTAATCCTTAAGTTGTTTTAAATACTTAATTAGTTTTTTATCTTCAATAATAACTTTTTTTAATTTCCTGGTGGTAGAGCTTTGTGCATGCTCGTCTAGGTAAGTACCATCCACTCATCAGATATTCTACCGCAAAACAACAGTACTTGGTATTGCTGTGTTACGGTTTGAAGGATGAGTGAGCTAGTCTAATTACAGGCACAAGGGACATAACATCTTAGTTCCCAAGGTTGGTGGTTTAAGCGATGGTTAACATTTCTTACAATGCCAATGTCTATGGGCGTTGGTGACCACTTACCATCAGGTGGCCCATATGCTCGTCCGCCTACCTATACTATAAAAAAAAGTTCCTCGATTCTTTAATTATATTTTATCATTTGGGTCATCAAATTAGGAGCAATTTATCTTGGAAACTATATTTTTGGCAATGGCTCCTCTTCACTATGCCAAGTTTCACTCTTCGAATCTATTCATTCATTTTTTAATATACATGTAGGAAAAATTACCCTTTAATGAGGATTGCATGTTTTTTAAAAGTTCGTGGACTTGTGACGTCTATAAAATTGTAGGCCAAGGAGAATCCTAAAACGAATTTAACAGGCGTGCCAATACCGAAGCGATGCGTATCCGTTATCCGAATAGATTGGAATGTTACCACAGATAATAATTAAACCTAGTTGTATCATAGAAAATTAATGTACTACGTAATTATTGCTATTTTCTATGAAGATTTTTTAATAGAGAGTTAAAGGAATAATAATGATGACGTTTAATAATGTTTAAAAACAACAACAATTTCATCGATTTGTGAAAACTTCATTGACTTTTATTTATGCTCTTAATTTTGTCTGTTGTTGAGCCTTTGTGTGTTTTTGAATTAAACTGGTAAGTGCTTACAAATATAGTTATGATGTAACAGAACAATGTAAAATTATTGAATATAGACAGGTTCAAGCATATTACTTTGACCTTATGGGTAACGAAATTCGATTATAAATTTATTTAATTCGTAACCAATTTGTACGAACGCGTAAAATGTTAACCATTAAATAGAAATTGGTAGTAAATACAGAATTTCTTAAACTCTGGTTTTTGGTCTGGTTGGCATTTAAATAATATTTATATAAAAGTGTAGGTAAAATGGTCTTTCACTCTTAACTATAATAAATTTTACCTAACTAAACATTAATGTACCGTTTAATAGTTTTTTTACATAACAATAAATAAACAAAAGCCAGCGGTTTCCTATTTTCATGGTTCGTGGATCCTTTAAAATCGGTGTAATTGTACTATTGTGATATCAAGGTCTTTTAAAATGGGTAGCATATTTATTTCGTGTTGATGTTGTGTTCATTAATAATTGAATTAGTTTACTTAATTATAATGGTTGAGTAGCTGTGCCCATCCGTTTATATTATTCGATTATATTTAATAAGTTATCGTTCGATTTGATTCAAGTTATATTTTTAAAAAGAGAATAAAAAAAACCACTAAAAAGCAAAATGCGGTTTCATAACTTTCTCCATTTTTTATCTGTAAGGAAGGAGGCGTATAACAAGGTCATAGACCGACAAGACTAGCGTGTTCGAGTGGGAACCACTTAGCTAAATTCGCAGCAGTGCAGACTGCAGCTGCGGCCAGAAATAGCAGGACACTGCAATCGATAAAAATGAAAATTGCTGTTGCAACTTGCAATACGCACTTGTATATGTATGCACATGTAAATATATAAATATTTATATTATTATTACGAGTAAGAACAATCAATTAAATGTACGGAACGTACGTATATCGAAAATATTTCAATAGCTCTATGCAAATACTATGTTTGAGGTGTAATAATGGTTGTATGTGTGTAGCTAATATTAACCCTAAGCCTTATACTACCTTTATACCTTTTTTAACCAGTAACATTAACAAGTAGTAGACTGGTGGTAGAGCTTTGCACTGGTGGTAGAGCTTTGTGCAAGCTCGTCTGGGTAGGTACCACTCACTCATCAGATATTCTACCGCAAAACAGCAGTACTTGGTATTGTTGTGTTCCGGTTTGAAGGGTAAGTAAGCCAGTGTAATGACAGGCTCAAGGGACATAACATCTTAGTTCCTAAGGTCGGTGGCGCTTTGGCGATGTAAGCGATGGTTAACATTTCTTGCAATGCCAATGTCTAAGCCCTACCACCAGTAGTTTTAAATATATAAAGAAATGCTGGTATATATATTTTTAAGCCTAGTTAATTTAGATCTACATTGCATGACATTAGTCCACGACGTAAATTTTACATGACATATGTACACGGTGTATATTGTATTGTGTATGAAAAACAAGTAACTTCAACAAGTAGAGTTTTTTTTTTATAGAATAGGAAGGTGGACGAGCATATGGGCCACCTGATGGTAAGTGGTCACCAAACGCCCTTAGACATTGGCATTGTAAGAAATGTCAACCATCGCTTATAGCCAATGCGCCACCAACCTTGGGAACTAAGATTTTATGTCCCTTGTGCCTGTAATTACACTGGCTCACTCACCCTTCAAACCGGAACAAAACAATACCAAGTACTGCTGCAAGTTTTGCGGTAGAATATCTGATGAGTGGGTGGTACCTACCCAGACGAGCTTGCACAAAGCCCTACCACCAGTATCTTCTCTTATATTATATTTAGAAACTCAGTCTTTATGAAACATATTGATCATTCCTACATTAATAAACAGCTTTTTAAATTTAGTTTATTCCAAGTTATTTTGTATATTCCTACAAAATGCATATCTATACTTATAAAATAGCTTAACCTGAAAAATAAGTTCTTTTTATTACGTAAGCTTCTGATAAAGAAAAAATTATATAAATGTCAACGTTAAGGGGGCTAATGGAAGGGGTAACTTTGAATGAATTTTGTTCAAGCGAAGTCGGGACAGTGAGCTAGTTCCCTGTAAACTTTTATTCAGTGATTCCCAGTCGATTCCCGTTTCATTGTGAGAGCGATAAAATGTTCCAATTTATATTATATTGAATCTAACCTCACCCACGCCGCCGTTATTTATATCGCGATATTTTCGGGCGCTTTGTAATATAAGCGGGAATCGTTTACACAAAAATCTATACAAAATGTCATGACAACGTTATAATCTTGATACATACGAATATATAAATATAAAATGTATGTTTGTCCTCTATGCGTTCCTAAGCCTAAAAAACCAAGTTTTTTTCTTTGTGTATGTCGTACAATATTTTTTTGTGTGGACCTTTATGCTATCCGTGCAAAGGCACTACTTTTTATTTATTAGTTATTGGGACAATTTTGAAAAATCAAGCTTTTCATAATAAATATAACGAGTAATGAAAGATGCAGTTATAAGACCGTTGTAGCTAGGGGAAAATATAATATACATATATTTAGAATTAATTGATTTAATATAATAAAATTGATTCAAAATATTCTGTTTGATTATAAAATGAAAACTGTTTTTTTCTGAATATTCAAGTACATTGTTACGTAGATAAGTAGATCGTTTCAGTTAATTTAGCTTTATTACTTTATCTCTAATGTATATAAAGTGTTCAAATTAGCAGTAAAAACATTCATCGGCTTGATTCACGTTTATCGTTCACCTCGTGTAATGGCAAAGGATAACAACGTAAGAAAACCTACATATTTTCAAAGCCTTCTACTTGAGTGGTATTTGCCCAGCAGTGGGGCATTTATGAGCTGTTATTGATTGATAGTTTTAATAAATATATCTCAATTTCAAAGATACTTTCTTTCAATGGTTTTTTCCACGATTCAGAGAGTATTAACCAAGTATTTTTTAATGGTCATTATAATATATCGCTCATGTATACCGTTCATATTTTCTACCCATAATTCGGATTGAAATCCATTTAAACTATTGATACGAACTTTTAATTATTATTATTTTTTAAATATATAATTGGAAGATGGACAAACATGTGGCCCACCTGATGGTAAGTGGTCACAAACGCCAATGTAATGTAAAAATGTTAACCATCGCTTACATCGCCAATGCGCCACCAACCTTGGGAACTTAAGATGTTATGTCCCTTGTGCCTGTAATTACACTGACGCACTTACCCTTCAAACCGGAACAAAACAATACCAAGTACTGCTGCAAGTTTTGCGGTGGAATATCTGATGAGTAAGTAGTACCTCTCCAGACGAGCTTGAACAAAGCCCTATCACCAGTAAAAATATAATGTATTTGTTAATTATTAATTAATCATTTTAGTGATCCTTTTCCATAATTTTAGTACACTCGGGAATATTTGTAAGTGAGAACTATTGATGATAAGACCGTCTTTTCTTGTAATTTTATATTCTCTTTTTTTTAATCAAGTTTACATAAAGTTTGTTACCTACTCAGTGTAGTAAAGTTTTTTTTACCTATGTTTTGCAAATGTACACACATTTTCGAAATGTCTGAAGATATATTTCTCAATCGTATATGAGTTTTATTAAATTTTGCTTCGAATTCACAAAATTAACAAGTAAAACGGATGTGTGCTGCAAGTTCGTGGCTAATTTGATTTCACCAGTGATGTAACGTTGACTGAAAAGATAACCGAACGTTGATTGAGACGTAGGCGTGTATCCTTAACGAAGTTATGAATGCAGCTATTTCAAATTACGAACACAAAATTTCATGTTATAACTGACAATTTATTCTTAACTCGCGCTCGGATTTCATACTGAAATAAAGGAGTTCATTGACTTTATTTTTTTTATTGAATCCCAAATATTTTATAGTATCATGATAATGTATCTTTCAGCCCAGTATGCAAACCTATATAATACATACACTATGATATTTATTATATATGAACATTTAAACTTTTAGTATATATGTACTAACGGTTTTAATTATTCTATTGAAACGGTTAAATTTACATTATATTACAAATAAGTAACAAACTTAAGTGCATTTAATAAACCATAAAATTTACCTATAATCCTACTTTTGAGCCAGAGCGAATTTAAAACTTTGCAACAAACAAAATTTAATATTTTTATGGGATAAAGTTGTTAATAAAAAAACAATCACATGATTAAATTTTTTTTTTAGATATAAGCATTTTCTACATGTTAGTGATGTACAAAAAAGTATACATTAAATTAAATTGAAATCTCAAAATACTTGATATTTCACACTTTCAAACAATTCAACGTTTATTCTTGGACATAAAAAAGGACGTACGGAACTCGAAATATGTAGTGGGATCGACTTACGAGATAATGTAATTCAAAGTAATGTCCAAAGGGTTTTTTTTTGTTGCAAAACAATTTATTAGGAGATAATATTACTTCTTCCATTCTTGGAACGTTAATCTTAATAAATAAGTTCTTCTTAGCCTTTTCGTCAACACGACCCGAACTTTATTCGTAATAAATTCGCCATAAATACTTATATAACTAAGTAACACTTACAAAAATACTTAAGTATATCATATAAATACTTAAATTATCATTATATATAAGAACATGAAATTCAATATAAATACCAAAACACGATGCATCATTTATTAGTACCTATAGATATAAATTATAGATTTTCGCAATTTGTAAATAAAAACCACACATACGATACCACACTACATTATCATGTCATTTATTTATGTTTTTTGCTTGTTACTACTATAACGCAAGTCATATCCGGAAAGTTGGATTAAAAATGACATCACATAGCCTATGACACGCGAGACACTGAAAGGAATACGACCTCATTAGGTAAAATATACATTACATGCACAAGCACAGTTAAGTTAAAAAGACATATACAAAGAATGCTAAAAACCCCTTCGTTTTCCTTCGCCGAAGTCATATGTAACCTATGTGTTCTCTCAATTGTAGTTAATACATCTTTAAAATATTAATCATAAATAAGGCATATTAATCTATGAGATTATATAGTTTGTTTTTCATACAGGATTCATGTATATTGATATTTGATTCTTACATATATTTTTAAAAATAGATACATGAGATTTTTATTGACAAAAATAATGTGTAGGTAACTACAAAGTTTATTCTCAATAGAATCTACATTCCGAACCTGTGTAAGTGAAGTGAAGTGGTAGCTTTAATATTTTTCTACATAATAATATGATAAACAAAGATTTTATTTTTTTAATCTACTTGAATTAAGAATCTTTATTTCTGGTTTTGATTTGAACATATAAAATACCTAAGTTAAAAAAATCATTAATATAACAAAAAAATAACTAGTTATTTTTTAATTATTTTTAAAATAAATAGACATTTACTTAGTTTGTTATTCCGTACTCGGGCACTCGCGTAAACACCAGGTATTGTTACCGAGTACGATCGATCATAGTTCACTTCTCGAAAGTTTTTGCATATTTTTCAATAATTATTTGCTCGTTCGAAACGTTGTAAAATATTTTAATCTATTCTTAACATCTTTTTTACAGTTAGCAATATATCGTAACAAACGAACAATAAAAACTTTGAAATCGTTTTTAAAATACTTGACTACTATTAAAAAAGGAAATAATTTAGATATTTATTTTTCCTTTATCTTTCCAGAACTACGCAGCGTCGACTCCCCCAAAGCCATCATCAGCGCCCGCGCATACGACTCTCCAGCGGTCAGTGCGCGCGGCGGGACCTTCGCGAGTCATACCGCGCTTTCATTTCCCCAAAGGCCGACCACCGCCCGCGCACCAGCAGGACCACGCACTACATAAAGTACAGTCAGCGTTCGCGACCTTCCCTAATAGTCAGGTTTGTACATATTAAATATAATAATAATTCTTTGTTGAGAGTTGAATTTAAGGTCGTGTTAAATTTACGTGCAACATTACTGTATTATAACATTCCAGTAAAACGTTTCTGATGCATTTGTGTTTTAATTTCTGTCACGTGTAGATAACGTTTGCACGCGCTTATTCTATTTTCAAATTACTGAAGCAAATGACAAAATAATCGTAGTAGTGTAATTACTTTTTTTTTTCTTCACTACCTACAAGTGCCAAACAATACAAGTGCAAAAATAGTTTTATACTAAGGAGTTTACATGTTTAATTCCAAATTAAATCATACACAAAACACTCAAAACAAGCAAACAAACCACAGCATTATTTTAGAGAAATGAAAACGTAATGCTTAATTTTAGTATCGAATATTAATATCAACGAGACACTAACGTGCATGACTTTGGGGCAAATTCAAGGTATGAATAACTTTATATATAATATAAGCTTGAAACAGTATATTTAGCAGAAATTTTATCATAACCTTTCTAATTTCATTCACTTGACCTAATTTTTGGATTCATAATAAATTTAACCTTCAAAGAGCATATTAAAGTGTATCAACAAAACGATTGAAATATTAACCTGTTTAAAACACAAAGGCATTGACTTAAGATGTATGAGCTTTCAGAATTAGGTTTGAAATATGCATTTTCCAACGTCCAATTTCTCGGCGCAGTATTTTTCAATTTTTTTTTAATATCTTCTTATATAATTTTTCTTTAGCAAGGCAAAGGAGTAATGCTTTGACCCCGTCTGTAACTTTAAATTTAGAACAAAAGTTGTCTGAATTAGATTGCTTAAGCGAAACGATCGCCTGTTGATCTGATCGTAAATGTATCTTTGTAGTTTCCCTTATTTTTTATTTATAGTGCTTCTTATCAATTGGAGTTCAATAAATAATAATGAAATAAATAAATAGTTGCTCGAATTTAAATTAATCTATATTATTTATACTAATCTTATAAAGGTAAAAGTAACTACGTCTGATTGAATCGCTTTCACGGTTATTTGGATGAAATTTGGTACGAAATTCTCATCCATCCACTGACACGCCGGCAAAAACTAATTTATGATATAAGTAGCAGACACACTTACTTATTGATCGTCAAAGTCAAAACTAAACGTTTCAGAAAAGAAACTCCTTGAATGAAACAACGGATTTTTTTTGTCAAATTTTGTAATTATTCACTTTATGCGATTCTTATCTTTACAGGAAAGATATAACGTGCTACGTTTTAGATTAATAAATATAAGAGCTTCTCGTGTTATTTATTTATATGTAGACCCATTACGTCTTCTCAACCTTCTGACAGCAAAGAATTTCGTAAATTTTTCGTTAGTTTCGTAAATTTATTTGTGTTCAATTTTAATTACCGCGAACGAAGACGTGACGGCGGATGACAGATAATATACAATATACAATCACCGTTTTTTTTTTAAATAAAAATATGTATTTTTATACATTAAGATTTTTTGTAAAAATCTTTTAAAAACATATGTATTATACGTCTTGTATTAAATATTCATCATATATCATTCAATCATTTATCACTAAAAATTACGATATAACGCATAAATGCTTTGTGCATTCATGCTAAAATTCCACTAGGTCATGGTGAAAATTAAATACATACACATTATTTCATATAAATAAAAAGGGTAAATATATAAAGGTTGTCAATATGAAATATAAAGCAAATATTATAAATACAATAATATTTAATGTAGTAATTGTTGAATACTTGAAAACATCGTAAATGTAATTTTATAATTACTTGATGATATGTTGTATCAATAATCAGCTTTATATGGAGTTTCATTGAAAGAACAGATAATATTCTGGAGCAATTCCAAATATTAAGCCTTTTGTATGTGTGTTTGCAAGATGACGGCTTATGTTTTGTGATCTTTTGCCAATTGGTACGAGCAAATTGCATGTCAACATTTTACGATTCTGTAGTCGAATGATACTTTAAATCAATAATTCAGTTTTCATATTTCGCACCACTATTTTACTTAATATTTTAAATGGTAAAGTTTTTGTGTATGTCTGTTTCTCCTTGTCCTTACAAAATAAGTTCTTAAAGAAACAAGTAATAGTCTGTTCTCAACTGATTCAAGCCTGTCAATACCGTAGATTAATCGATCTTTATAATGTGTGACACATTATAAGTAGTCTTTTATCTTATTTCAATTATTGTTATAAAATAAGATAAATTTTCTTAAGAAATGTTAAACAACTTAAATGCACAGTAAACCAAATTGTTCAAACGTACAAGGTGACCGTATTAATAATTTTGTACGACGGTCGAAACTTATGAACTGTGTATGTATTTTCCAGAATTACTTATGATACGGCTGTACTGGGCAAGGTATTAATATAATATTTCATTTTTAAAAATAGATAATTGACCACTCAGTGTCACAAAATAGTGATTTTACTCATGGCTATAATTTTCGGCGGTAACAAGCAAACTGTTCAGGAGATATGATAATACACAAGAGTATGCGCAATTACAGATGAACTCTTTACCCTCTCAAGGCACTCTGGCACGAAATGAGAGAGATCAGGTGCAGGATCAATGGTTTGACGTGTTTTCTTGAGAATTTCTTGAAAGAAAAATAACAATGACATTTATTGGCACTATTCAGGATTAAATCACAGGAGCCTCTTCATGAATCCGCAGCCTTACTAGACCTTGACTGGGCCAATGAAGCAGTTCCAATGTAATAAACTAAGTATCCAAAGGTTATCCAAGGATTTAATTTCTTTAATGTCGCCTTCGTACGTAATAGGTATATTTATTTGTCTAGACAGTTCAGATATATGGCAGCCATCTTTAATCCCATATATTTACCAAAATAACATTCATAAAAGATAGGCACTTCTTTCAGCGCTTCAATTTTCTTAAAAGAAATAATATTTCTACAAGTATCTTTATCAAGCACTATCTATCTGCTTTTAGTTCGCATGGATAATATTTTTTGAATGTTTGTTAGTTTTATTTTGAAATTGTTGTATGTAATTTTGTTGTTAACAACCACTGTTTGACATAATATATTTTTAGCATCCAGTAGTAAAACTAATTAAAAAAAAACCTTAAATTGGACTTTTTTTAAAAATAGAACAACAAATCATACAAATTCACACTTACTCACTCAATTTCTTTTAAAAATCCAAATAACACAATTGAACACATTCAACAAATCACAAGTCGCGCAAATAATGGATTCATCAATTATTAACCTTTCTGTTTGCCAACAAAATGGCGGTTTGAAATATGCGCATATCTTTTTTTTTAAATAACGGATAAAGGAATTTTCTAATTATAATATATTCAATTAAAGGACACCGACGCTTAGCCTGAGGACAATAAGTAGAAATAATAAATTCCCATTAAAAAAACTCCCAAAAGTACCTTAAAAAAATTCAAAATTGACTATTAGTTCGATCGATATACACAAAGTTGTTTTTGTATTTTGCATTTAACTAATGTTAAAAATAAATAAAAAAACGTCGCCGGCAAAATAATAAAAATACATCGGAATCCTGTTTCAAAGACGACGCCTCACGGAGCCCGTTCCTTGCAGTCAAATCTGGCGCTCGTCCAACGCTGGAACATGCCACAGCCTTGTTTCGCCCTTACTGCGTCAAATGCAGTCAGTTAAACGGATATGAGGATATATTTGAACTGTCTGCTCTCACTTGAACATTTCAGCGATGCCGTTCTGGCAGAGACCGAGACAAGAATGTGAAATGCTTTCCGTCTCGAGAAGTATTCCTGAAGTGACACGCTAATGACGCTGCTTAACATCTCCGTTCCTTGTCTCTCATGAATGGTTCTTTGTGTGCGACAAAAAAAAATTGCCATGGCTATAAATACTTAATTTTAAACCCGTTGCTAAGCTTTTATGGTGACAATGGAGCCATTAGTGACCAAAGTAATTTTATCGTAAAATAATAATGTCATAATTATTATGGTAAATAGCCTTAGATAACTGCTAAATTTGATTCTATAAGATGCATTACAAATGGCCATTTCAAATTCGATTCAAACTTCTGACATGAGATGTACAGGCGAAAGATACTCATCGAGGTTATGTTTTTTTGTCACCAAGTTTTAGTCAATGGAGGGTTGGTGAAATTTCAGGTGACCATTAACAATTGTTCTACTACTCAATACAAATATGTGATTACAACCATAGAGACCGATTTCACATTAGTATTTATAGTTTTACATAGATCTGCTTTTTTAATTTATAATTGAATACAAATTATAATATGCATGGCTGCACCTTCTTGCTCTTCATTTTTATATAATTTGTCAATTTGATGACAATTAAACAGTTTATATATTAAAACGAGCGCGTTGATTGTAATGTTAACATAAAAATAAATATATTTTCCGTTGCCATTATAAACTGAATGCAATTAGAAATTTGATTAAAGAATGTAGGTAAATCCCATTTTGAACAACACTACGAACACTACACACACTATACACATACACACTACATGAAATATATATATATATATATATATATATAATATATATATATATATTTCATGTAGTGTGTATGTTATGGGTATTTCGCTTATATATATATAAGCGAAATACCACTCATCACTAGTTCTTCTAAACCGCCCGATTGACTTGAAATTTGTTAAAGTTACTCCTTCCCTGACGTAGACGCTTACTAAGAACGGACTTTATGCAAATTCTATAATCTATAAAACATTAAACAAATCCAATGGTATCATAACAACATGAAATATTATTGGCAACAACCACAATAATTATAAAAAAGAAAAAGTCTATACCTACGTAGGACACATATAATGAAAAACTTAATGAAGATTCTATATATTACAGAAACTTCATTTATTATAACTAAGTATCTAACGAATAGTAATTTGATATTTTTCGTCTTTTTAACTTTAAAATGCTAAGATTAAGCTGAATGGAGCGAATCATTACCCATATACACTTAAAAATAAATTAATACAATTATATTTGTTTCTCAAAAATGATTTTCTTTTTTAACTGTAAGTACAAATATTGTAAATTTATTCATAAATTTTGATTAACACAATTAAAAATAAAAATGTAAATCCTTAAAAATATGTCAATTATATTTCTTTCTTGATGATACGGTATACCGTATAAATTGTTAACGACGACACGAACCATTGATTAAGAGGAATGTAACAATTAGAAAGAGTAATTGCTCTACGACGATTAAGATAAGAGACGTTTAAAAATTACCGAAAGAATATTCAATATAAAATCAGTAATTTATTAGTTGAACGAATGCAGCCAATTTATGTCTTAACTTACTAATAAAATTGGTCATGGTTTTTTGTATTGAGATTTTAAGTAGCTATCAAAACTACCACTTGGTGCAAACTCGTCTAGGTACTAGGTACCCATTACATATCCACGCCATATATACGCTAAACAACAACATTTACTTACTTGTTGTGTTCCGTTTCGAAGGGCGAATGACTCCGACTAAGGACTGTACATGGAGTTTTGTATCCCATTTCTTATATTCTTATTCTTGATTCCATTTAAAACTTTGTCTCCCGCGAGAAATCCAAATATTTTTCTTGGAAGAGCCACATACACACCTATATGTACTTTTCAATACAAAAGTTTGTTTCTTACATAACATTCAATCTTACAAAAAAGAAAATCTTTAAGTATTTATAAATGTTAATTAAGGATCATTTTGTTTAACATATTTTACTATGATCTGAATTCATTCTAAAGATATAAAGGAAGACACAAAAGACTATTAATAAATAAGGCTTAATATATTGTACAGGATATCCTTATTATATTATGAATGTGAAATTGAGTTTGTTTGTTTGTCTGTAACTCTTTCGCGAATTAACTAATCAACCGATAAATTTCGCATACACGTTGTCAGGTGTACATAAAAGTTTATCTGACAGGCGAGCAGAACTGGTGATAAAATAGCTTGGAGTAAGTATTCGTCAATTTTCATACAGGATACGTTAAAATAATTGTATATGATTAATAGATGAAAAAGAGTAGTTTCTAAGGGCTTACTTAAATAAAATATATGTTGATGTTGTGGTTTGTCATAAGCTTGTGTATATAAAAAAATTTAAGTGTATGAAAATTTGATTACTTTAATCACAAACAACGCTTTCCATTTTTTCAAGTGATTTATTTAGTATTTTGCAGAACCGCACACGAAATGCCCGGAGCGCTTTCATCAATCACAATTTTCATTCCTCGCTAAACAAAATAAATTAAGCCCCGAAAACGTTTCGGTATTTATTTTCTAATATATGCTCGGTTCAGTTGCATGTAAGCTTTTTTTTGAATAGATATGTAGATAGGAATACGGGCCACCTGATGGTAAGTGATCACCAACGCCTATAGACATTGGCATTATAAGAAATGTTACCCATCGCTTACATCGCTAATGCGCTACCAACCTTAGGAACTAAGAAGATATTTTCCTTGTGCCTGTAATTACACTGGCTCACTCACCCTTCAAATCGGAATACGGCAATCCCAAGTACTGCAGTTTTGCGGTAGAATATAAGTAGTCGCCACCGCCCATAAACATTGGCACCGTAAGAAATATTAACCATTTCTTATATAGACATTGTTTCACCACTCTAGGCTCCCTCGTGTCGTCATTTACACTTAACTACATAACAATACATAAGCCGATAAGCCTACTAACCCTTCAAACGTGAATACAGTAACATTAAGTATTAATAAATAAAATAACCTAACGCCTAATTATTTAAAAAGATTAAGTACATACATTACCAGTGAAAAGATTACTTTGAAGCGTTACTTTGTAAATGTTTCTTTGTATATTCGTGTCGCCGCAACATTTCTCCCTTCTTCCGTTAGACTGAGCTGTCTCGTCGCTTTTCTTACAATGTATATTCAGTAATCGCTTTTGTCACATTTTTATTCTTATGGAAGTAACTAAGGGTTGTTTTGAACATACTAGAAATATTTTACGTTGTTAGCCTTGATGTAAACAAAATAACAATTTAATAATATATATATATATATATATAAGTATAACTATTTTGAACTTATGAGAATAAAATTATACTTCACTATTAAAAAAAACCGAGATCTGATAGTTATCGAAAATATCTAAGTGAAAAAGTAGAAACAAATATGGTTCATATCAAATTCTTTATAATTTCGTGCACAACGCTTAAGGGAATCAGCGTGAGGAAATTTATTTGTGTAGGATTAACAATGGATCAGCATGGTGGGATAAGCTCCTAACATATTCCTTAAGGGAGAAGGCGTTTGCACAACAGTGGGACGATAACAAACTGTGTTTTTTTTTAAAACACTCAAATATTTTTATCGTAATAAATACTTTGGACAGAACTTTGTAAAGCATTGCGTTGAGCTCACTTTTATCTGTCTGTCCGTTTATTCGTGGGAGTGTTCTCACGGATATAACAGCGTAAACAACGTAAATGACATCCTCATACGGCCATTGTGCCCCTTCCGCACGTTGGGACTTATTGTGATTATACTTAATATTACTTCTTAATGATTATATGAATGTTATTTTCGTGATTTCCTTATTCGGAATATTTTTTGTTTATAAAAAAAAAATGTTTTTAATTTTAAAACAACAAAAACATTATAAGTACACAATTATATGTTCAAACTTATCTCAAGGTCTTCTGAAAGTAATTGCAATTATAATCTATATTTACAAATATAAAAATGTAAATTCTCTTTTGTACATTTTATTATTAATGCAAATAATATTATTAAAATTAAAAGCCAAAAACGTATCGGTTGAAATCAATAAATGCGTAATACCTAGATACAAATTATGCTTAAAATAATCTAATAGTGAAATATTTTATATAATTTTGGTTGAGTTTAAAGTTCTCAAGTGTGTGCGCAAACTCAGGTGCAATCTACTACAGATTGCCTTATTACCTTAATCCTTAATTAAATTATTATATTAATAATGAGATGGTAACCTGACTCTACTGGAATGTCAGACATAGGGAAAATAGCTTTACGTTTTATCCGAGGCTCGAGAGTATTAACGCCGTCAGATTCAGGGATTCAGGGCCCCAGGATGTGCAGCCTTATAAACAAACATAAGGTACAATAAGGCAGCCAAAGTAAACACTATATACAAATAATATTATTCTAATTTTGTGTTTTATAAAATTGTCATAAAGCAAATTTACTTTGATGTTTAGCAACACTACAACACACCGATATGATATAATATGCTCTCAGCTCTGCACTCGAGTTTTGCGTCACTGATATTATGATTACAAGATCAATAACACTTGAACGGTGACTTTGTATGCTTACGATTTGATGGCTGTTAAAACGAATTCTGTAATTATTATTATTAAAATATATCGTTAATGTCTTAAAGTCATAGTCATGCTCTTCAGTTAAGATGAAACATGTCAATTCTAGAACTTACCTTGTGACGTTGCTTTGCTCTGTGTATGTGCGTGCGTACGAGAGTGCGTGCTTGTGTGTATCGGAATTCCTTCCAACGCATGCGCTTTGTGTTTACGGCATGTATGTGATAACATAAATATAGCACATTAAATACCTAGCGGTGATTGCACTGCTATAAATACTATGTTCTTCGGTTAAGGTACCATTACATGTTCACTTTTATCTTGAATCTATTTATTTAAACTGTATGACTGTAAAATCATTTATGAACAAGATTACTTACTTATATTGTAAATATAACAATACTTGTATTGTAAATAATATTTATAGAAAGTCAATTATAAAGTCTAAATTGAGGTATTACCATTTAAATGGATCAATTTAAGATAACAATGGCATATCGCGCTTGCTCTTGTATCCTAAGGCAGCGCATCAAAGGCACGTTCAGCCGAAACCACTTGGCAGCTTAGTGACCTAATTTTATATGTAGGCCGATCGCTTTTCGTCAAAATTAATTTTATAAGCGTTTCATGGTATCTTATGTAAAGGCCTAATTGTAACGAATGTTTTAAAGGCTTGACGTAAAACATATGTGCCTTATCAAATTTATATACTTTATTATTTAACATAGAAGCATGCGGTATGGTTTGTAAAAGAAAATAACCTGACCGGAGAAGAACTGGCAAAAGCCATATGCCAACGTAACAGGAGTAATAAGTTTGTGTTTGTTCCTAGTAGCAAATTTATGAGTATCATATTTTCTCACAAATTCTTTAATATTTTTCCGAACATACAAAAATACTTTACTTCATATGCATTTATCGGCTTCAAGTATTATTTATTATCTAAGCCAATATTATATATAAAATTAAATAAAAAAATATATAATAATAAACAAGATTTAAAATCCATCCATGACAATAGCATAATATTTTGCAACTAAATAAATACTTTACCACATATTAACTATCTACTAAAATTAATATAATAATTAATAACAGTTCAACAACGCCTTTACGTAGGTGCTGATAGGTTAGCCTCGCTTCTGTAGTGCTTTAGAGATGTTTGCTGAAGCGAATATAGACAGTTTTTACGCATTAATGCGGAAAGTGTGTAGATCATTGGTTCGCAGGGTGCGGCTAGCTCCAAGAAAATTCTAAACATGATCGCTAGCACAATAGATTTTGCATTCATAAACCGCTACTGTAAAGTTTCGGCAGGAGCAGTTCACTGTAGTAATAATAGTAATAGATAATGTTTCTTCTATTGTTTTTGTTAACATAAACCCGTTTTTTTTCTTGCAATTGAGTCTCTGTTACTTGAATAAAAAAATTATTCCAGTGTCGAAAAGAATAGGCTGAATACCAATTAACATCTATACCAGCTTATATAATTACTTTAATCTACAGTAAATGTTCGTTATTTATATCATAAAATTATTATATAAATAACGAATTTATTTTATTTAAAAAAATATTTGAAGAATTTGACTAGCAACTAGCAATTATTATTATATAATTATTGAAATTAAAACATTTACGATTTCGATTTTAACGATAATAATCATTATAAAAAAATATTTTAAAAGCACAAAAACTCGTTGAAAGTATAAAAGTGAAGAGGAAATAATAACATACTAATTGCAAATATACAATAAGCCGTGTGGTGACGGCGACGAATATCACCACCCCATCTCATGCCGTGGGGGGCGTAGAAGTCGACCCGAGGGAATATACACCAGAGAACGGGCAGCAGCGTCTCTCTGAGTAACTTACTGCGATCGCCAACCCGTCTGCCAAGCGTGGCGATTATGGCATATCCCCTCAATGATTCGCGCAACTAAACCACGGCCCCTAGTCCCCGGCAGCCCTGCTATTCCTAGCTTTGGTAACAGCTGTGGTAACGGCGGGGCAGGGGGTGCTAAGAATCCCCGGCAGATTTCGTGTTACCAACACCGACGACCTCTGACCCTGGCAACATATAACACGCGTACACTGCAGACCGACGAGAAGATCATCGAACTGGAGGAAGAACTGAGCAGGTTACACTGGGATATCGTCGGATTATCCGAAGTCCGAAGACAGGGGGAGGATACGATGATCCTGAAATCCGGTAACCTTCTCTATTTCCGAGAGGGCGATCAACTATCTCAAGGTGGTGTCGGGTTCATAGTCCTCAAGTCCCTCGTTAACAACGTTGTGAAAATCGAGAGCTTGTCGACTAGGCTGGCGTACCTCATACTCAGAATCACCAAGCGGTATTCTTTAAAGGTCATACAGGTATACGCCCCGACTTCGACACACTCCAACGATGAGGTTGAGGTCATGTGTGAGGATTTATCTAAAGCCATACATAGCAATAAGACTCATTTCACTGTTGTAATGGGGGACTTTAACGCGAAGTTGGGCAAACGATTTGGAGATGAGTTAAAGGTGGGACCACATGGAATTGGTGACCGCAACCCTCGGGGCCAGATGTTGGCCGACTTTATGGAGAAGGAGGGACTCTTTATGATTAATTCCTTTTTCAAGAAGCCAGGTCAACGTAAATGGACCTGGGTGAGCCCTGATGGGAAAACCAAGAATGAGATAAACTTCATCTTGTCGACGAGAAGACAAATATTTAATGACGTCTCCGTGATCAATGCAGTCAAAACTGGGAGCGATCACAGACTAGTAAGAGGCTGATGAAGTCTACGCTCCTACCATCACCTCTTCAAATCCGAAATCCCGAAGCCTTTCAGCTCGAACTCCAAAACCGATTCGATTGCCTAGCAGACTGCGAAGAAGTGGACACATACAACGACAGGTTTGTGGAAACTGTCCGTACGGCTGGGTCTAAGACCTTCAAGACCAGCCGTACAAAAGGAACCAAAAAGATCTCTGCCTCTACCCTACGGCTTATGGAGGAAAGACGGAAAATGATTCTGACGTCCCCAGCTGATGCTGCCAGCTATCGGCTGATCAACAGACAGATTTCAAAGTAGCGAAATTAAACTCGCGACACTCACCAATTTAATACAATGCGCATTAAAGAGGCCATCGAGCGGAACAAAGGCTCTAAAGTGTTCGCCAGAGATCTGTCTGTTGGGCAGAGTCAACTGACAAGGCTTAAAACTGAGGATGGCAGAATAGTCACGTCAAGATCTGAGCCGTTGGAAGAGTATTGAGCTGTACACGACAGCTCAATCACCTGTCAGTAGTCATGCTGCAGATCCCAGAGCAAGACTAACCCGACACTACACTGAAGATTTTCAGGACGTCAGTTTTTTCGAGATTAGAATGGCTCTCGAACAACTCAAAAACAACAAGGCACCTGGTGATGATGGTATTACAGCCGAGCTTCTGAAGGCGGGTGGTACACCGATCCTCAGGGCTCTTCAGAGGCTTTTTAACTCCGTCATAGCCAAAGGTCAAACGCCAAAGGCATGGCACAGAAGTGTGGTGGTACTTTTCTTTAAGAAGGGTGATAAAACCCTTCTGATTACAGGTCCATCTCACTGCTGAGACATGTTTACAAGTTGTTTTCGAAAGTCATTACGAATCGTCTCGAGCAAAGGCTTGACGACTTCCAGCCACCAAACAAGCCGGATTCCGGAAAGGTTTTAGCACCATAGACCACATACATACGCTGTGGCAAGTTATACAGAAGACTGAGGAGTATAACCAGCCACTTTGCTTAGCGTTTGTGGACTATGAGAAAACCTTTGATTCGATCGAAACCTGGGCCGTGCTGAATTCTCTTCAAAGGTGCCAAATTGATTATCGGTATATCAGGGTGTTAAAGTGCTTGTACGAGAACGCCACCATGTCGATCCGACTCCAGGATCAGAACTCACAACCTATCCAACTGCAGAGAGGTATAAGACAGGGAGACGTGATATCTCCGAAACTGTTTACCACTACATTGGAAGATGTTTTCAAGCTTCTGGACTGGAACGGACTTGGCATCAATATCAACGGCGAGTACATCACTCATCTTCGATTTGCCGATGACATTGTAATTATGGCTGAGACCTTGGAAGACCTCGGCACTATGTTCGATGACCTCAGCAGGGTTTCCCAACAAGTGGGTCTAAAAATGAATATGGACCCAAATACCAGTGTCTCAAATCGAAAGTCTTCGACCAGTGTGTGTTGCCAGTGATGACTTATGGATCAGAGACGTGGTCGCTCACAATGGGCCTCATAAGAAGGTCACTCAGAGGGCAATGGAGAGGGCTATGCTCGGAGTTTCTCTGCGAGATCGAATCAGAAATGATGAAATCCGCAGGCGAACCAAAGTAACCGACATAGCCCGAAGAATTGATAAATTGAAGTGGCAGTGGGCGGGGCACATTGCTCGCAGAACCGACGGCCGCTGGGGCAGAAAGGTTCTTGAGTGGCGACCACGAACCGGAAGATGCAGCGTGGGCAGGCCCCCTACAAGGTGGACCGACGACTTAGAACGAGTCGCGGGAAGCCGTTGGATGCGGGCAGCGCAAGATCGGCCAACGTGGAAATCCTTGGGGGAGGCCTTTGTCCAGCAGTGGACGTCTTTCGGCTGATATGATGATGATGATGATGCAAATAGACAAGTTACTAAAATTAGTTTTAAATAGAATAACAAATGTATGATTTGAAAGGTGATGTGATTTGGAATACATTACACTCGTAAATACAACGAAACCATTAAAATAAGCATTTCAGTTTACTGGCTAGCTTGTCGCTCTAGTTTCAAATCCAATAAAATTCAATGTATCTGTTAAGAAGTTCAGCTCATCAGTAATAAGGTTGGATTAGAAAGGTGGAGCCCTTGTTAATACCCTCGGAAAACGCTTAAATGCGTTGTTCCTATTCTTGATCTATATTTGATTGTATCGAAATTTAGTCCCATATTTAGGAAATACAGAATGTACCTTTTTTTTGCAAATATCATTTGAGAATGACTATTACCGAAATCAGTTTAACTAATACAAATAAATCATGTGATAATAAGGCATTATATTAATAATTTGCCTTAGGTGAGTTTGTTAGCTATATTTACAGTCCAATCTACTATTAGAATTTACATCGTTCACATTAACCTAACTTTCTAACGGATAAGTTATCTATTTTGATCGATTAGATTGAAAGTAATTACATATTACATTATCTTTAGAAAGCTATTAGACATTATCGCGAAACACCTATCCTAGTTAAGTAAATATTCAATATACTTTGAAAATTTATCATTTTTGTAACCATCAAACTACACTTTTACATTGTCAAACATTATTCAAAGAATAATTATTGTATAAACAATAGATTAAGTTAAAACAACTGGAATGGAAAAGTCCTTCTTTCCTATTGAGGAAAAGGCTCCTCTGATAAAGCTAATTCCACCAAGCAGATCCAATACGGGTTGGTGACATGTGACAGAATTTTATCCAACACATATAGTGTTTATTTGATCACGATGGATTCTTTTACAATCGAATTCGTACGTAGATTAATTATTAACGTACATTAAGTTTTATTTTAAGGATTTGAACCCACCATCTTCGGTTAAGTTTCACATGTTCTAGTCATTGGGATATCTTGGCCCAAATTGCGACTATTGTATGTAATACGCCTTTATGTATGGAGCGAGCTAGTTTGCCCTTGACATAGTTCGAGTGGACGGGGGATATAAACTGCAGATATTTTAATATCCCTCTGTAACTTTTTACTTTCCACCATTTTTAATATCATACTGAAGTGTGAGCTGTTGTTAATTAATTCTTAGTATCAGCCTGGATTTTTTAAGGTAACTGCGCTTACATTGCCTCAGAAAGCACCTAAAACCGTTTATCACTTGTTTTTACCTGTGTACTCTCTCCGGTCACATTGGATGCCTTCCATAGGATTATGAAAGTGAAAGGATAATGGATGCAGGATGCTCCTGTGTTTGCGCACACCCCTATTGTCTAAAATATATTTGTAGCCAATAATAAGAAAAAGAAACATTTCTACGTTTTTTTTTTGGGTTTTGTGTAAGTTTGGGCTGTCAAAAAAAATACCGTAACCGTAACCGTAACCGTAACAGCCTGTGAATGTCCCACTGCTGGGCTAAAGGCCTCCTCTCCTCTTTTTGAAGAGAAGGTTTGGAGCTTATTCCACCACTTTGCTCCAATGCGGGTTGGTAGAATTCACATGTGGCAGAATTTCAGTGAAATTAGACAGATGCAGGTTTCCTCACGATGTTTTCCTTCACCGTAAAGCACGAGATGAATTATAATCACAAATTAAGCACATGAAAATTCAGTGGTGCTTGCCCGAAAAAAATACATATATAAAAATATAACAAAGACCATACTAGACACAAATATCAATAGAATAAAAAATACTAATATTATCAATGTTATTAGCGGAATCGAACACGCAATAATGGTGTCGAAATTTCATTCGTTAGAAGTTAATTCCAGGTTCAAGATTATTTTCATCGGTGGCGCAATTGACCTTGAAATATTTATTTATACATAAAAAATCGTTACACTTTTCTAAACACAACCGACGATGAGTAAGTGTACAGGCACAGGGGGACACAGCACCTTACTTCCTAAGGCTTGTGGCGCATTGGCATTTATGGAAAAATATAATACGTGGTTATTAAAACGTGGTTTGTTTATTTTAAATAACATAAGAATGATTCTTAGTATTAAATTTCAAACTTATGTGAAACGTTATTTGTTTGATCTAAAAACTACGTTTCAATCTCACAATAGCTTGGGGCTTCAAGCATCGATTGGGTGACTTCAGTATAACAATCGCTTAAAGTGAAACAGCGACAAAACTTGTCCATCAAGACGAAACAGAATTGTATGTCAGAAGTAGGTACAATATTCTCGCGGTTTGTTTCATATAGCTTCTTGAATATGAGTTGAAACAATATAATTTGATTTATTATATATATTTTATGATTGATAACTTTAAAAGATTTACTGTAGTACTACCATTTCATTGTTGTGTTCACAGATAAAAGGACATAAATTAATTTCATAGTGCCCTGTTTCACTTTTATATGCTATAGTTAATTAGTTCAAACCCATACGATACTTATTATATAAAAAACAAACCTCGCACCGATGAAGTTCCTAATTCCATATTCCACACAATAGTAAAATCCAATACAATGAAGTATTTATAAATGTCGACACGTACAACAAAATTTCTAATGTATTTCTAATACCGCAAATAAATATATGTATTCAGCATACTTGTAACAAGATTTCTCCTCATATATTATGTAAAGGCCTAAAGCCTTCTCTAAACAAAGATAAAACTTATAAATCAGCGCACGTATGGTAAGCAAAAACAATGACCATAACAACAAAATGCAAGTATAACTATTGATTTCCTAATTGAAAATAAACAATCATTTCTGTTCCAATGACTATTTTGTTCTATCTTTCTAATACACTTGACATTCTAAGCAAGTAATGTAAAGTGTTATTCTTTTAAAATCGTTTGTTTTCAAAACTTATTCCGAGCAAGCGTAAAACATCGTATTTACTTGTATGGTAGTTGTTAAACATAAAATGTAAATGTTAATTCATTTGTAAACAGTTAAGGAAAAATATTGACCGACTTACCGAGATTGTTAAAAACTTTTTACAAAAATACTTTTAGTGAAAGAAGGTAAATAACGTCTAGATATTTTTACTAGGCGTTTTTTATGGCTAGGTTTTAATTAAATAAAAATAAAATTCTGCAGTCTATAATTGAGTTATCACAAAGCAGGCTTCAATTAGTTATAAAAAATAATCTTATTAGTAAAGCCTATTACTGTTACTATAATATTAAAATATGTGTGACAAGAATGCGTGGATTTAATGATTGCTTGATCTCGTACAGGAACTAAATGTATAGTAATTGATATAAATTTGTATTTTTGTAAAAAAAAGAGTAACTACTGAGTTTTTTGCCGGTTCTTCTTTTTAAAATTCACATTCCGAACCGTTAGTAGCGCTTGACGATTCATAAGTTCATCATCTCAGTCGATTCATACTTGTAAAAGTCTATTTTAAAAAAATACATCGGTTTATATTTTTACATCGGCCATATAATAAGTTCAAAACGTATGTTATGTCGGTTCTTCTGGTTAGAATCTATCAATCTACATTCCGAACCGGTTGTAGCATTAATAAATTGTAGCAGTAATTAACGCAATATGACGATTCAACAGTTCTAATCCTTCTAGAAGCCCTTTTGAGTAGTTGAAAGTATATTTTGATCACTAGAAGATTATTTTATCGCAAAAAATGTTTTTAGATACGAAAAAAATACATTTCAAATTATATATCTCAATTTAAACTAGCGTTTTCAATCTCAGACCGGTGGTTCGCTCAACCACCAGCCAGACTTCAGCATTACCCAATCGGGGTCAGTATTTTCTAATGCCCTTGAGTTATTTGTTTTTTGCCTTTGTTTTTGTCTGTCGTTTCCTAGCCCAGAAGGGTCATTGGCCGAGGAAGTAGGTCACGACGCCTTCGCCTATTTATAGCGAACGGGCTACTTAGTTTGACAGACTGCCCGATCCCTGTTACGCAAGTTACGGAAACTAGACGATGGTATTTTAACAATAGGTATAATATTAATGAATTGGATTATATAAAATTTTTTAATTACAAAATGTGTCTTTTAGATTAAGAATTTCAATTTCAAAAGACAGAAAGAGGTATCTCCATATGTACACTAAACCCTCTAATATATTATACACAATTGCGCTACATAAAACGAGGTAGTTGACATTTACCATACATAAAACCTAACCTCAAATATGCCTCGATTTTTTGGGTTATGAATGTTTTTTTTAATTTTTCCTTATTCATTTCATTCGCTTATATTAAAAAAAAACTAGAATGTTATAAAAAAAACAATATTATACATCGTTCGTTTATTCAAAGTACAGGATAGTAGCGACGGTAGACTCTAACTATTGCTTATTAAAGAATAAATGTAATTGACTAAACAGGAAGTCATTTCCAACTCCTTTGTGATATGTTAAGATCATTGCACGATGTCCTTTTATAGTAATACTATTAGTATTTCAACTTTAATCTATTTATCTTTCATATAAAAATCTATAAGAGTATAGTTTTAATAGAAAAAAAAAACGCTTTAGTATGAAGAATATTCAGGTGTGGGAATTATCATTATAGAAGTAAAAGACATAATTTCTTCACTACTTTATCGTGATAAGATTGCTGACTTGACACGTGTCAGCGACCCATATTCTATAATGGCGGAAGTCGGACAGCCCACCCGCGGGACATGCGTGACCACATTGAACATCGCGACTTTTCCACACATTGCTTCACCATTACCGACATTACTACTCATAGAATAATGGTCAATATTGTGTAGATATAACGCTTTGTCAATACTTGGTCTGTTAATACCAACTAATTGTAAGCATGATTCCTCGCTTGTTGCTTTTTATGGCACTATAAGTTTTACTCTTTGCCTAATTGATTACTCCGTTATTGCACGTAAATCTAAAATACTCCTATTGAACTGGCCTCCATATCCTGAACCAAATTCAACCAAATAATTTCGAAGTATACTAATTTATGGACCGTTTCATTGAAACAATGGTCCTCAACTCAATAAATTCGGTTCAAATTTCGCTTTTACGAGTTATTAAACTCACCCACCACACACCCTTATTTCTAATAGCAGAATTATTTTATTAACTTGGAAGTAAATACAAAACGATAAAATTACATAATTATTGTACCAATTCCCGCAAGAAATACTGCAAATTAAGATGTATTTTTGTTACATGTTTTAACATATAAGTAATTTTATACGTTATTATGTATTTGTGATGTATACTAAAATATAATAATAAGTTCGATATTCACATAATCTGTCTTCCACATAACATCGTCAATGCCATATATAAATAAAGTGTCGATTTTAATTGCTAGGTACAACACTGGCTAGCACATTTGTCATACCATTAGAATTGCGATTCAACGGGGAAATGCTGCTGGCACTCTTGTCACAATTCCACGCGGTCATAATATTATAAATGCGAAAGTGTTGTTAAGTGTGTTTATTTGTTTGTTTCTTACGCTTTCACGTCCTAACTTCTTAACTGATCATAGTGAAATTTTGCATACCTGTTGTCAAGGGAAAGAAAAGAACACAGAGTACTCTCCCATGTACCTGCCTTCCCTCTCGTACGCAGGCGAAACCGCGAGCGGAAACTAATACTTATTTATGAAAATACAAATCAAAATTTAAATATTAAATACATTATATACTCGAAGTAAACTGGTTTTACATACACAAATACAGCATTACTAATATATATTAATGTTCACATCATCAGTTTCTGTTTCGTAATATTTAATTAATATTGTTATTTCATTTCAATTCTCAGGTGCCGAGAGAAAGCTTTAAGCATATCGTGAAAGCGTGCGAATGTCCAGTCTACTGGAAGATGCCATTGTTCCTGGCCACACAACAGAATCTCAACGCTGCGGTCGATGGGCATAAGTTCATTGATTTCTGGAGAGAGTGAGTACCGAAATCGATTAAAGAAAAATAAATGTCACGATTTTTAATATAACAAATAACCAATGAGGTTTTATTTAAAGTTTTTTTTTCACTCGCAAGAATATATTATTATATCCATAAAGCTATATATATAGCCATAGCCTTTAGAATAAATTGTACATTGGACTTATGTATTAGAAGATTATATAAAATATTATTGATGCTAGATTTGTTAATTATTTTAGTCTATCAACTAGCTTATAAAGCCGCACTTCCCGGACTCGTTATTTGAAGTAATCAGGTGGAAAAACAATTGAAAATTCTAGATAATTATTTTGAATATATGTATTGTTTTACCAGAATGACAACACAATGTCACGACCAAGCGTCCCGGTTTGTGTACATCCTCACCCGAGGCAAGAGCAACACTCTCACCCCTGAAGACTTCGTGCCCCTTGTGCAGGACGTTGTGGACACGCACCCCGGGCTTTCGTTCCTAAAAGAAGCTACAGAATTCCACTCCCGTTATGTTCATACTGTAAGTATGTTTTAAAATTAAAAGTGTAATTTTCGAATCATTATATTCCTATACACAAGAAGTATCCAAAAATAATACTTCGTATTATTTTTAATCTGTGTGTCCGATCATTTAGATAGGTACAAATATAAAGAAATAAAAAGTAAAAATTCAAATCGTCGATGCGTTTTAAATCATAAATATCTATTTTAAAAAAATGTAAAATATATTTATATAAATTTCATGAAATTACTATTTAAAAAAAAACTTAATTAAAAATGATAAATTGCACGATAAAAAACAAATTTCAGGTGATCGCTAGGATATTTTACTGCGTTAACCGATCGTGGTCTGGAAGATTATCGATACCGGAACTCAGGAGATCTAATCTACTCCAAGTTATACAACTCTTAGAAGACGAGGAAGACATCAATCAAGTTACGCAATACTTTAGGTGAGGACCGGATACGATTATATTTGTGGTTTTTAATTTAATTTTTACCGGCTTCTCAAAATCATTTCTCTATACTAATCGAAGAAAATTAATAGTTTTTTGTACCAACACGATTAAAAAGCAAATCAAATTCTATTTCCAATCAAAATCTATGTTCTCCAAAAGATACATGACGTGGAAAATTAAGTTTTTTTATCTATATGTGGACAAAGAAACCGTTATAAATACGGTGAAATTAATTACGATCTACGAGGTACTTATTGAAATTAAGTACTTATTGTTTACACCGAGATGGCCTAGTGGTTAGAACGCGTGAATCTTATCCAATGATCGTGGGTTCAAGCCCGGGCAAGCACCACTGAATATTCATGTGCTTAATTTGTGCTTATAATTCATCTCGTGCTTGACGGTGAAGGCAAACATCGTGAGGAAACCTGCATGTATCTCATTTCATTGAAATTCTGCCACATGTGTATTCTACCAACCCGCATTGGAGCAGCGTAGTGGAATAAGCTCCAAACCTTCTCCTCAAAATGGAGAGGAGGCCTTAGCCCAGTAGTGGGACATTAACAGGCTGTTACTGTTACTTATTGTTTTCAGTTACGAACACTTCTATGTCATATATTGCAAGTTCTGGGAGTTGGATAAAGACCACGACTTGTTTATCGACAGACACGACCTTGCTAGACATAACGACCACGGTAAGTAGAGAACTTTCCTAACCTCTTAAGAACTTATTTAAATAAACTATTTCCGTTTAATTTAATTAATAATTGGAGTCAATGAATAAAATAAAAAAAATATAGGTTGAAAATGATATTTTTTTTCAATTACTTATATTGTTTGCTTTATTTTAGATCTTAAGTCTATCTACATCAATTAGATCTTTAAGATCGAATTTTTAACCGAACCGTAATGTACATTTCGGTCGGAATATAATTTAGGCACTTTAGACAATGTCTTTTTTTTAGGATTCATATTCTTAATCCGTGATTGTAATTCATTTTGTGCTCGGCGATGAAGGAAAACATTGTTATTTGTCGGATGAAATTCTGTAGGCTTCATACACCTTCTCCTTAATACGAGGCCTACGGAGGAATACGGCTTCATATCTATAATATTACATAATATTTAAATTCTCAAAAATTAATTTTGTTCAGTTATTCTTTTCTTATTATGCTTTAGAATGTATGTTTTAATTACATAAATAGCAATTAAATAACAAAATATTTCAGCTCTGTCTAGCCGCATGATCGAGCGAGTGTTATCCGGGTGTGTAACGCGCGGTAACCAGAACCGTTTGACACCTGACGGCGAGCCTCGTATGTCGTACACTGAGTTCGTGTGGTTCTTACTCGCAGAAGAAGACAAAACTCATCCCACAGCTATTGAATACTGGTTCAGGTAAGCTACGTCTGTCTAGCTGCGTCTTTTACATTCAATATAATCTTTCCTGCTTGAATAAAGATTTTTTATTCTAACATTTTTGTTATTATATACATATGTTTGTATTGATATTTGCTCCGATGTTATTTCGGCGAATGAGCTAGTCTAATTACAGACACAAACGGCTTAAGGTCTTAGATCAGATGTTGACATTATAAGGAATGAGCTGTAGTACATCTATCTTAGAGGACTACCTATCCTAGAAAATATATAAGCAAAGGTGTCAAGAAACCACATGCCACTTTAGGCCAATTGCCAGTAATTTTTATATTTTTCAGATGTATGGATTTGGATGGCGACGGCTTTATTTCCATGTATGAGTTAGAATACTTCTATGAGGAACAAATGCAAAGGATGGAGGCCATAGGAATTGAAACTTTGCCATTTAACGACTGTCTGTGTCAGGTAACATTGAATTGTAAAACTTTTTTTTAACAAATCAACGTTTGAAAGAAAGGAGTAAGAAAATTGATTTTTCAACTTAATAAAACTTAAAAATAACAACGAAATTTAAAATATCATGTATATTATATTGATTTAATTAATCAATAATTCTTATTTTTTTCAATATGTATTGCGTATTTTTAACTAATTTTAAAAAATCAGCTACCTAAATATAGATGACAAGAAAAAAAATATTTAAATTACGTAACCTTAAACTTATTTAAAAATATATTTGTAGATGTTGGACATGGTCCATCCAGCTGAAGATGGCAAGATAACTCTGACCGATCTAAAGAAATGCAAGTTAACACCGATATTCTACGACACTTTCTTCAATCTGGAGAAGTACCTCGACCACGAGCAGCGAGATCCGTTCGCTACACAGCGTGATTCGGACTCTGAGGTATGCATTTATTATGCTATTCTTAATAAAGTGGTATTATTGTTACTTTGTTACATGGTCAGTGGCTATTTAGGTAGTCAGGTAGGAGGGCTTTTAAGGCAAACCCCGAATTCCATTGCCAGTTTAGGCCGATGTAATTTAGTAACACGATTAAATAACACAACACAAATATATAAGAATTTAATTTTTCATTTGTAACATAGATAAAAAAGACAAATGATATACAAGTACAGATAAATAAAAGCTATGGTAATTAATTACAGATGTCAGAATGGGACAGATTCGCGGCTGAAGAATACGAACTTCTAGTGGCCGAGGAAGGCGGTAGCGACGCCCAGGACCAAATGTAAGAACTCTATCATTGATCAAAGTTTATTTTACCTCAATTAATTCATAATATTTTTTTCTTTAAAAACAGGCAGTTATATAAAATAATTAAAGACTCCGAGAAAAGGAAGTTTATTAATCGTTTCTATGAGTTGTACAAGAGTAATCAGTTGCCGAGAATTAAATCAAACAAATAATACGCTGAGTGGTAAAGTAGTATTCGTGATAAAGCACCAGCTCAGTTAGTTGAAGCATTATATAAGCATTGTGGAGCACATTACGCTCTAAGCGCTTAGACCCGCACAATACCCTGTCATACCACAGATGTATTAACAAAATTATTCACGTGAAATTATGATATGTTCTGAATGCACACCAATAAGAGTAACTTAATAGATGAATCTTCATTCCTATTAAATTTCATCATCCATATTATGAACCTTTTTAGATTCGCTATTTATATATACGATTATAATTTGCTTTGTTTTTTATATTTTTTTTATCATAAGTATATGTATTTATGGAATTGTATATGTAATATGTAGTTATCATATATATATTCATTCGTTTTGGTTCATTATTTATTCTAATTTCTTTCATCAGGGAGGAAGACAGAACTGGCTATGCTAGGGTAAGATTGTGTTCGTGTATTGCAGTGTATGTAATGTAATTTTTCTGCATTGAATTTTGCACAAATTTGAATCGAAATGAATTTAAACATTGCTCGATTTCATCGACATCAGAACGAATCTACGATCAAAACTGTTTTTAGTTATATATATTTAAATAATTTTGATACATATTTGCTAAGCTAAATAACATTCTAACAAGCATTCTGTTTGACAATATAACCGTGTTCTGATTTCGAAGCCTGATAAGTCTGAAGTGATAACTCTGCGACGTTTCGCATCGAAATTTGCATTTTGTTCTTCGAATCGAATATCGCTTACGATATCTTTGTACGTGTGCTGCGTTGAAATGCCATGATCATAATACATAAGAACATATTGCAGCAGATGTTTGTACAGTTCGTTCAGTTTCGTGACGTCACTTGCTTGGAAAGTCTGCCTTACTGATGAAACATATATATCATACCTGTAAATACTTTCCATTTATCAATATTTATCCGCAGCTTTTGTTTGTAAATAATGTTCATAATCATCGTTTATCAGGCATGAAGCGACTAACATTGAAATAAAACATGCAGTTCTGTTGCATTCAGTACATATAAATATGAGAACAGATTTTTCAACTCATATTTTAACTATATAATTTAAAAATTTCAGCTCTTACGATGAGACAGACGAAGACTGTTTATCGCCTAATCTAGATGACGTTACGAACACTGAGGTAGTCGAAGATTCCAGCATGGATGAATCAACTCTAAGCGAAGGATATACCAACATTGCTGCCCGCGTTAAAGAACCCGCGGGTGTCGCGGCTGGCCCGCGGACCGTTGGGGCTCCGCCTGCCGCTGGCTTCGTAAACCTTAGTTCCATATATTCAATTGGTAACAGCGAGAAATGGACCAATCAAAATAAAAACGTAACACCAGAAAGAAAAGGAGAAAAACCCATCCCACCCGAAAAGCCCGTCAGCTTGATGATGATGAACGGCAAAATGGACAATAGATGCGGTGGTTTTGGCAACAACAGTTTTCTTTACTCGCAACTCCTAAACTCTAGCAACAGTGGAGCTAGAGCGAAAGATCCACCGTCTTATACAGCAGCTACCAGCGGAGCACTTTTCGACAAAAATGGCGAAGCAAAAAAAATGATAACATCACCCAGTAAGGTCAAATCACCAGTTTTGAGTCCAGTAAATGGTGTAAGTAAAATCTCTGACAATTATGAAAAAGCTGTAGCCGAAAGATTGAGCCCTCAAAGAGAGATATCTAGACTGAACCGTAGCAGTCTTTTTAGTAAGGTTAATACTGGCGTCGTATCTGGTAAAGTCAAGAAGACCCGCAACCACGAAGAAGAAGACGAGGATTACGCGAGAGATAGCGACGAATGTTCCATTTAGACTCTGTTGAAGGTGTTATGCCTATTATAATAAATGAAACTGTATTTAATGTGATCACCATTAAGTGTCATCGTAATTAAATGTGCATCGTAATTAAATGTGCAAATTTAAGGTTGGTGAAGTTTTACATCAATGTTGAAGTTACAATGTTGTGTTTTTCAGAGAAATATTTTTCCAGCGTATCCTAGGTTCGGTACGTGCCTTGTGAGTGTAGAACAATACCCTTGTGTGGACACTAAACGTAGGCTTAGAAGATGTAGTAAGATGTAGAAAATAAAGTGCGTTATTCTTCGGGGACGGTTTTAGAGGGTGAACGGTGTGTTTTAACATCGCTAAAGTTAGTTTCAGCATTTTATTAGTATTATGGACATTTAACAATGTTATTTTAATTATGTATTTACTGTAGCGTATAAGCATATCAAATTATAGGCATGGTTCAGATGTACTTAGTTTAGGAATGTTGAATCATGAGCAATGGCGTATGTCGTTACAATAATCTTTACCACAATCATATAGATAGGTATTTTAATAACAGCTTCCTGTTTCATAAAGCTAAAAACAACAAGAATCATTACACAATACATAAAATATAAAAAGGCCTCGATATAATCCGTCAACGCAAATCGCTATCGCAATTACTCATATCATCACTCCATCCATCACAGATTAAAATATTTTGGATATAGAAAATATAAAAAATAAAAAAACAAAAAATAAAGATTTACTGATCACAGTCAAAAGCTTTTTTTACATCAAAATTAAATTATAGTAAACACGCACAGTTATTATTTAGATAACAAAATATTTTTATAAGACGTCTCGTTCGCATAGTTTTTTAAAATATATATAATCGTGTCAAATTAATTCGATATATCAATGTATCGATAGTTTTTCATGACGACGTTCAGAGACGAATAGAACGATTAGGCAATGGTTAGACTAGGATAATACGAGTATTATTTAAATTTTTAGTAACATAAAAAAAAATATGTACGTGTAGTTTTATATAGTAAAAATCTTGGGGCCCATGCGATTTCTTTCGCGATTATTTGCGCCATCAGATCAATCAGTAAAACCGCCTGTGCAAACCATACTGCAATAGTTGCGCCTTCGTCAACGATGCGGTTGCGCGGTTTTACTTAAAAATATAATCAAAAACACCTCCAATTAATATTCACATAATATATTTTGAATCTCAATATGTATACATCATACCATTCATTTTTCTATTCAAAATTATTTATTTTAACGAGATATACATCAAATTGTCATTGATAAGAATACTGTAACAATATATCAAATTTTATGACATTCGACGATGAACATAAATGTTAAAGGAATCGTGACAAAGTATTTAATAATAAAAATAAACAAGACAGCTGTATATAAGCTTGTAGAAAATACAGGTAGATCACAATTTTTCTCTAGTCTACAGGGTGCTGAATACGAGCTAATTGACGGTCTACCTTTCGTAAACTTTAGTTTCTCAAATGTGTACCACGGCCAAAGAATGGGTTGTTTAAATTGCCTATAAAATGTTGACTAATCATATATTCGACTTTTGTTCTTAGATATACTTAGATATATTTGAAAAATTTTATTTAATTTTAAATAAATTTTTTATTATTCAATTTTGTGATTACTCATTTGAATTGTAAAATTGTTTTAAGTAAATGTTATGACGATGTATATGTAATGTACAATACATTTAAAACATATTCGTGCCTCATTATTTGTTAGATTAATTTTTAAAGAATGCCTAATATTTCTTGGAATTCGTGAATCTTTTGTTACTAATATTACTAGTCATTTCAATTCTTCGTCAAACTGAAAATCACAAATGATTAACATCTACCAATTAATTATTAACCAAAACAATTGTTCATGAGTTTAATAAATTTTATTAATATGTTGTAACCTTTGTAAGTTGTTTTTAAAGTTTAAGAACGTAAATATTTATTAGGCGATTATAATGTTTCATTTTTACAGGGACATTAAACAAGGGGCTTGATAAACAATAACAAAATAACACAAAAAAAAGCTAAAACTATAAAATAATTTCAACTCATATATATTGGGTTAGCCTCTGTTCCTTAAATATTGTAAGACCTAATTAGTTTAACAGCTATTGTTAAATTATGTTTGACAATAAATCATTTTCATTTATTTGTATTATATCTATTACGATCTTAATATGTATATATTCTTAGATCGTATATATATAATTTATATCATGTTATATTTATCATAGCTATTTACCTATAGCGCAAGACAAGCTTATTACTCTAATTATATTTCTAATTAAGTTATTAAACTTGTTAAACCACCAAAGTGAGGGAGGAAGCTTTCATTTTCTTGTTAAACGAGATGGCCAAGAAAGTAAGTACTACTATATGTAATTTAACAAGCTGGTTAATTTTTCATATTATTAAAATAAAAACTCGAAAGTTTCACTTTTTTAGTAATAAAATATTGTATTCATAAGTATTAAAACAATAATGACAACAGCTCGGGTGTATTCAGTTATATTTAGATATATTTTTTTTGCTAAAAATAATTGGAATTTAAAGTTTGTCTATGTAAGTGTTATAATAAAAGAACCAATATCTTCCAACTTATAACCCCAAGCCATTAATTATATTTAAGTAGTGCCATTAATATAATATTTGTGTGTTAGTTTGTGTGACAATGACTGAATATGATCTTAACTAATGTAAACCTAAATCCATAAATGTGACGTTTTATTTTTTGAATACTGATAATGATAAAAATGTTGCATTTGAACAATGCTGATTATATTTTGATAAAGCCTGGTAGTCATAATCAGGTTCAAGTAAATTTCAAACATTGTCAGGTAATTCTATAAATGGAAAATATTTTCTGTAAAATCTTTTATTTATTAAGTATTACACATTTTTTTAATTAAAAACAATGCATTATATTATTCTTTTTTAAATTTTAATTAGGCTTGTTTGTCATAATGACAATATGTTTAGGGGTATTTGACTTATACATTGTATTTTTAAATACTTATTAAACAATGTATGATGTAGAAATTTGGGAGTTTGAATATTTATAGAAAAAAGTGACATTTTAGTCATACGACATTGGTTTTGACCACTCAATTAAATCTATGACCTAAATCACAGTACGGAAATATTTGTATCTGTCGGTGAAGAAAAATTTTAAAATACTAAGATAAATACATAATATGTATTGTCACATATTATAATACGATAGACACAGATGTAGCCGTAACTTAATACTTATTTATAGTTTTTATGCGTGTAACCACACCAAGTGGTAAGTTATGTTGCTAGAATATTATTACAATAAAACCAAAACAAGATTTTTTACAAATGTTAGTGACGACGTAGTTCGATGTGTTAACACGGAGGTATGAGACCTAATTAAGAATCCTAATAAAGTACATTATTGTATTTCATTTTATCTTTTATTTATATTCACCCAAGCCAAGCCCAGTTATCTAAAGATAAGCATGTCTATATATCCTTCACTGGTTTTGATGTATTCAAAAATGAAATCCTGAACTTAGTCCGAAAGACTTCGGAACTATGGCATTACAGAGTAATTTTGAAAGTTGCGGAAATGAATTTTGCAGCACATATCTGTAACTTTTTAGTGTATAGTTTTTTTTTTACATTACTTAGTAATGCGATTCGTCCGTGAAACTCTGTTCTAACTATAATTAAATTTAATTATCTATTATAATATATAAAATATTTAATCTCTAATAATTAAGTTATTTATCTTATGAATACAATTGACAGTAAGGATAAAGAAACTGACCACACAATAATACTTCCGAAATTGACAGATTGACATTGACAAGTGACATTTGACAAATAAAAATTGACACAAGTCCGCGAACAGTTTCATTTTAAAACAAATAAATGTTATGGAAGGTAATCACGAATCACTGGTTCTTAGGATCTGCTAAAACCGTAATTACAACTTTAAAAAATATGCCGTTTTACGCAGTAGCCAAGGGTCGCACCGCAGGTATTTACATGACTTGGCCAGATTGTGAATCTCAAGTCAAAGGATTTCCCGGTGCAAGATATAAAAAGTTTGATAATATTGTCGCCGCTCAGGATTTTATAACAACTGAAGGAGGGAACAAAGTACCTCAAAAGGCAAAGCCTGTGGCCAGCCACTCAAGTATTGGAAGTACAAATCCTAACCTTAAGAGAAATTTTTCAACATCAACGAATAATCAAAATGACAATAATCACATTCCAAAGAAAAAACCAAAATCTAAACGCAAAAAATCTGAAAGTAATGAAAGTGAAGACACAGATGATTCTGACGACTTGAATACTATATTAATAAAACAGATGGATGACATAGAAAAAAGATTAAAAGGTTTTGAAAAAGGTGTTGATAAGATTATGAAGAAAAGTAGCAAAACTGACCGAAAGAGTATATTAATAGAGCCTCAAGCAGTGGGAGCAAGTAATTTGAATGAAGGCAATTTTAAAACTGATGAAGATGATTATGTCCAAGTCTATACCGATGGAGCTTGCTCATCTAATGGTCGTAATGGCGCAAAAGCGGGTTTAGGTGTGTATTGGGGTGAGGGGCATCCATTGAACATCAGTGAGCCTGTCTCTGGCCGTGCCACAAACAATTGTGGGGAGATCCAAGCTGCCACTCGGGCTATCACAATGGCAATAAACCACGGAATTAAGAAACTGGCTATCAATACTGATTCGAAATTTCTAATAAATTCTGTGACAAAATGGATGCCAGGTATGTGTTTTTTTTAAATATAACTTGAAATATTATTAAGATAATTTGCATGTAATAAATAAGTGAGCATGCAACAATTTGTTTTTTTTATATAATTTGAATAAAAGTTCCATTGTCTGTAAAAAAATTATCAACTTCAGGTTGGAAACGAAAAGGTTGGAAACTTCAATCAGGTGAGCCAGTGAAAAATGAAATAGATTTTAAAGAACTTGATAATATTCTCAACAAAATCAAAATAAAATGGAATTATGTGGAGGCTCATCGTGGTATACATGGCAATGAAATGGCAGATCAGCTAGCAAAGGCGGGAGCAGCTATGTATAATAAGTAGTATCTAAACTTATTATTATTAGTATTGAAACAGTTGATTTACTGATATATTGATCTGTGTTAATAAAATTATAATAATAATATTTATTTCTCTTCACAAAAACAGCCCTTAAATAATTAAAAGGTGATATTTGTATCTAATGTTATACATTCTTGAATGTGTGAAGAGCCGGTGTCTGGATTAGGCTACTAGGATAGGATAGTCTAGGACTAATAAAAATGAATCAATAAAAAAAGAGCTGATGATTTTGTCTTTAGAAAAATATGATCTAGGCATACTTTATTATATCAGGAATATATATGCGAGAAGCATGCCGTGAAATGCCAACATGCCTAGATATGTTGATTGATTTGTATCTGTAATGTGGTTAGTAATGTTAATTAATGTCCCAGCTTACCCCAGTTTTGACAATGATTGATAATAAACCTGGTAAAATGTATTTTAAACTACGAATGTTTTATTGCAGACTCTTTAGGTGTACGTGAACCCGACATATTAATATATTTGAATCGTATTGTATATAAATAGCAGCGACAACAACAAATAAATATAGGCTATACACTAATATTTACCCGCTAAACGCTTGCACTTATAAATTGCGGCAAGTAACCGTACGTGTTAGATGTGACGTTTGCGCAAACTCCAATAAGCACTTGTTCACTGCACTGGTGGGACCTTTTGCTGCGTCTACGCGCCTAGTACTTTATGCACAAGTTTTAAGGCTCCTGCAGTCCGAAGCACTTTGTTAAGTTATTTTTACTTCTAACTCTATTATTTAATGTATTTTCTTTTTGTATTTTAATTGTACTAAATTTACAAAAACAGAATTATACAACCAAAAGGAAATGTATACATGACTCAGCATACACACCATACATATAGACCATAGTCATACTAATATGAATTTATTTCTTTGATACATGATTAATGTTGAAAAGTTTTTAATTTAATTAATATGTAAGAATAAGACCAAAATAATTTAAATTTATTAATCCTATTTTCTTCATTATTTCTTTAGTTATAAAATTATTAATCCAGTTCAGCATTTACATATTTAAATCAGATTAAGTTGAAAAATTAGTAACTTTATTACAAATAATTTCGATTTAAAAATAAAAAATAAATTTGAATCACTTTAAAAGAATAGTATGGTAGTTATGGAATCGGACATTTTATTTGACACAAAATAAAATAATTATTATAGTCTTAAAAATTCCTTTATTGAAACTAAAACATTTCGTATCTTACATACTAGAAGCGACTCGCCTCCAAAAATCCTAACGAACTTCACATGACAATGACTGCTTTCCTATTCATAATCGTTTCGAATTAAAATTATTTTTACAAGAATCATTAAATTATTGAGATATTGAACATTTTAATGTTTTAACTAATACTGAGTTGAGTGAAATAAAGCGATACAAAACCTAATTTAGCTTATAAAATGAATCGTAAAGCATGTGTATTTGATATTAAGGCTTGAGTCCTATTTATCAGTCGCTACTTGAAATTATCTTTTACAAATACATGAACATTTATGTGAAAAGATATAATATTAAATGATTAGACCATGATGATTATAATAAAGATATAATATTATATTGAGACATTTCAAATATATGTTCAAAGTAAATGTAGCTGTTTTTTTTTTAATTTAAAACGAAACTAAAACATTTTAGTTAATATGTATCCGATTATTGTAATACATAAACTTTATTTAAAAATATGGAAATTATAAGAGTGTCATCACATCTCTTCGCAATTCACAACCAATATATGAATCAGGTTGTTCCAAAACAATTTTTCTTAATTGTTGGTGAATTTCTGACATATTGCAATTAGTTGGTTTCCCAGAAATTGCCAACTATTTCAGAAACTCACTATTAAAATACAAAAATATACAAACACAATATATGCTCAAGACATTATTGAATGACAAATAAAAAATATGGCATTAAATTAATGCATGGATATTTCTAAGTATAGTGCCCGTCAATATAAAATTAGTCAATTGTCTCTTTTCAAAGGTCGATGAGCAATATTTATTGATGGGCACTATATGTTAATTTATCATGCAATAAAGTACTTATTTACTTTTTAAATTTATTTATTAAGTAGTACCAGTCAGCCCTCCCCCCAATCTGTTTCTAAAAATTTGATATTGACGAATTTGAATTTGAACATGATTAAAAAAAAAAACACAAGACGAGTACTACTTGTTTCTATCGTCATCCACACCTACTGACTGGAATTTTTGTACATTTATAATATTATATATATTTTTAGACAATTTAGTTTAATAATTTTCATATATATTAATTTGGCGATGTAGCTCTTGTTTGCCTTTTAGATCCGGAGCTTGTTAGTACCAGTCCGTAAATGGTACAAGATCAACTTCTCTCCCAACAAAGTAGTTAAGAATACATGGAATTGGATTCATAAATATGTACAGTTTTTTTCAAGTTATGTCTCATACGCTTTAAATAAAACTAAAAATCTATACTTTACTATGTGTGACCCATAATAAAAAATATAAACAGTTGTTTGAAACATGGCTCATAGCGGAACAACATTATTTTTTATAATGTTTTTAACTCATAAAGTTACTACATATACAATGAATTATAGCTTTATTTTACTCAGAATATATTTAAATTATATGAATAAATTTATATACAAAAATGTATATTAATAATGTAATATTGGAATATACTTAATAAAAAAAAAATTAAACATTTTTAATAAAATATGATGCCTTTTGCATAACTTAATTGTTAAGGATATTACTTGTCTGGTCTATGCATTATATTTTCACATAATTATTCATTTAATAAAGTAATTAATTCAGAAGTATTTTGGCACAATAAAAGATTCTTTCACAATCTTATTTACAAATTGCAAATTTAGGTGCCATTACATTTTTGAAATAACATATAAAAGAAATATATATATATATAATAATTATTATTAGCTTTTAATCTGGTAAGTGGTTTTAACCAAATCAACTAACCAATAGACAAAATAATATCTATCTTCTTCCATCTTATCCATTGTTTTAATTGTAAATATTATTATTACTAGATTTTACAAAAAATAACTTTACATCATAACATAGTTTCGCTAAAGTACTAGCTTTTTTATTCCATTAATTTTTTTCATTCACAATTTAGAAATAATACAAATTAACCGCTTACTTTAAATTCCGTCATGGCAGCACAGATAACACAGTCAACCACATTTAACAACATTAAATTTGAACACAAAATATTATTTGTCACCAACATAACCGTTTGGATTGACGTCATCGCGAATCTTTCACATTTTCATCATGTTATTCTTCCGAACAATATATTTATAATGTGCATTAACCACAATTATAAGCAGTCTGGTTTTTTAATACTAATGGTTAAATCATTTCACGTGTAGTACTGGATGGTGTGCGTGCGTCGCGAAGGCGTCACGAGGGGCTGGTTGCCGGTACTAGCGCCAACAATGAGATATCCGCCTGACGTGACCACTTTCTTCGCAGCGTTTTCTTCGTTGTTCATTATCTATGAAATATAAAATTATTTGTAACAGCTGTAATATATACTAATATTATAAATGCGTGAATAACACTGTCTGTATGCCTGTTTGTTACCTCACGACTACAGCGTTAAACTAATCGTAATGAGAATCGACATTTGGTATATATATAAAGATGTCCTGATATTATGTACATGCTTATATAATTTTGACGTGGACGAACGAGAATCGCAGCTAGTATTTTATAAATATTATCTCACACATTTATTTCATTTGGCAACTGTCTCATATATTAATCATGTGTTAATTTTTTTTCTTTCACACATTTCACAGTTCCCTAAGTTAGAAAACGGATTTAGTAATTGTATCACTCTCAGCGTAAACACGAATATGTACAGTGCATCACTATTTAGTAATCACAAATAAGACTGAATAATATATATGATATAAGTTTTCATATATGTGCATTATAAATACATAGAGAAGTATGAGCGTCAAGTGAAATTTCTCAGACATGACGATAGAACAAACATAAATACACCATTAGAATCGATACGCTTATAGGAAGTAATCCTACGCTTCCTAGCTAAGAATGTTGAAATTTTCACTTTTCTATTGTAAAATGTAACCTTTTCGAGAGGAAATCTTAGCCCAACAGTACAATACAGGAACATTTACAGGCTGTTACTTTACTACTTAAAAAAGGTAACTGATATGTCTCATCCATGGTGCCACAAATAAATTGCAATATAATGAATTATTTAATATAAATTTTACATACTTGTTTATTTAGGATTAACGGCGATACCTGTGCGCCAGTTGGCTTGTATGTGCCCAGGCATTTCACTGTCTGGGTGCCGCTTTGGTCCTCAACCATACTCACTGAAAATATTAATATACATTATTATATGCTATATATATTATAATTAATAATTATTTACACCTGACCGCTTTTGAGCATGATTATTTTTGATGGAAACTAGCTTACACCACCAACTTTCCAAGCTACTGCTGAGTTTCGTAACAGATTCCAATAATTTTAACTGGTTTGGGCGGTGGACTCAAATCCATGACCTCATAATCTAGAGCCTAGTTCTTTCATTTATTATTTATGAATAAAACTAAATGTAATAAAATATGCTAACCATTTCCATATCCGTTCTTTTGGCGATGTTCTGGGTTAATGCATTAAATGAAAGATATATATTATAATTATTAATATATAAAATAAGGTAACTATAATGTACACATCACAAGGCCACATTCCACGTACAAACACCACCACATGCAAACAATATTACGCAATTCTTTGTTTAAAATACATTAAATAATAATAATGTCCTGGGACATTTTTCACACATGGCCATCTGATCCCAAATTAAGCTTGTACAGAGCTTGTACTATGGAAACCAGACAACTGATATACTACATATACTACTTTTCTTTTGTAAATACATACTTATATACATAATAACACCCAGACTCAGGACAAACAAACATGTTCATGCACACAAATGTCTGTCCTGGGTGGGAATCGAACCCACAACCTTTGACGTGAAAGGTAAGTATCTACCAACCACGCCAACCGGCTCGTCAAATTGAAATTGAAGCTACTTTGATAAGATTTTTGACAAAAATATCTTAGTTTAATATGATAATAATGTAATTGACGTTGACTAAGGTCCATACTATATAAGGGTGTTTAATTTCAATATAATTAAATGAGTAAGTTATGATATTCTATTATTTATAAAAAAAAATTAAAAGGTCTTTTATGGATATTATAAATATTTATTTTTATTTCTTAGTAACGTTTATTTAAAATATAACAAGACAAAAAAGCAATTAAAAATAAAACATGCTGACGGTACTATAGTCACAGGCCGCCATTTTAAATTATTTTCTTTAATCGAGCAAGTGCAATCAAATTTAGCGTGAGTATTTCCGCTGTTTAGTAAACTATATACCTATAATGGAAGTCTTCTGTGGCTGTGTTTCCGGTGCGTAGACGCGCGTGTGGGCGATCTTCCCGCCCACCGTTAGCGCCGGCGTCTGGGAGCTCTTCTGCAACGCCAATAGAGACATAACGTAGATGACATTACTTAATCAAACCAAACTTTATTCTATGTTAATTAATTATAAAAAATCAGGATTCGATATGTTTTGAATTAATTCAAATTCTATTAATTTGATTTTAATGGATAATAACTAAGTTTATGAGTAACGAATTAAAATATATATATAATATATATTATTATATATATATTATATATATATTATTATATATATTATAATATATATATATATATAAGTATATATTTATATATTAGGTATATAGATTATGAATATACTGGGACATTATTCACACACGGCCATCTGATACCAAATTAAGCAGAGCTTTTGCTATGGAAACTGGGTGGGAATCGAACCCACAACCTTCGGCGTGAAAGGCAAGTATCTATCAACCACGCCAACCGGCTCGCCAAAAATACATATATATGCCAAATTTTATGATGATGATTCAAACGGTGTCATTGTCTCATAATTATCATATATGTCTCATATTGTCATATATGTATATATATATACACATATATGACAATATGTATATGGTCATAGTATAGTATATTAATCTGAAAGTGATACAACATCAATTTCGCATACAATTTTTATTTTCTTTAATATATTTCTTTCATTAATTAAAAAAAAGTCGACTGTTTAATAAGATTATATTTATTACCAAACATTTTATCAGGTTAAATTATGTTATCACATCTCTAAGTTAGTAAATAAATAACCATTACAATTATCACTCACTGGCAGATTATCCGGAGCCGGTTGTAGTCTTTTTTCTAATAAATTCCCAGTGTCGTTGCCATTATTTTCCTGTAAAAAAAAACTTATAAAGAGGATTTCATACAAAAATATAATATATATAATTTATTAACAGCATGGAAATGCGGCCTGCGTCATGGGCAGCTTTGCGGCGGGTGGGACTGTTTCAAATTTGATTAAAAAAATAAGTCATTAATCATTTACAGTTATCTATTGTGATATAGTTATCTATTGTGTAGATGATGTAGATCACTGGTGGTAGGGCTTTGTGCAAGCTCGTCTGGGTAGGTACCACCCACTCATCAGATATTCTACCGCAAAACAGCAATACTTGATATTGTTGTGTTCCGGTTTGAAGGGCGAGTGAGCCAGTGTAATTACAGGCACAAGGGACATAAAATCTTAGTTCCCAAGGTTGGTGGCGCATTGGCTATAAGCGATGGTTGACATTTCTTACAATGCCAATGTCTAAGGGCGTTTCGTGAGCACTTGCCATCAGGTGGCCCATATGCTCGTCCACCTTCCTATTCTATAAAAAAAAAAGATTAGTGAACACATAAAAACAATGTAAATATGCTTGTCATACCTATTTATTCAGTTAGTAAAATCTCATTGTTCCTCTAATCGATTTTGACAGCAGCTTTACTCAACTACTATCCAACTCTGTATAGAAGATATTATAGTGCACAAGTGCTTTGTCTCTTCGCTGACTCTTATAATCCAACGCAACCGATTATAGACACAGAACCAATGGAGTAAGCACTGGCAACTACCAAACTACAGGTTGAAATAATTTTCCGATAACAATATATTGAGTTTCGAGCACAAAGCGAACATAAAAACGTAATATTTTAAACAATATGGTATAACATATATAGTACAACATATTGGTATACCATAAATCAACCCATTGACTAATTGACTAGTGAGGTATCATTATATGGTATAAGCCGAGATGGCCCAGTGGTTAGAACGCGTGAATCTTATCCGATGATCGTGGGTTCAAACCTGGGTAAGCACCACTGTATTTTCATGTGCTTAATTTGTGATTATAATTCATCTCGTGCTTAACGGTGAAGGAAAACATCGTGAGGAAACCTGCATGTGCCTAATTTCATTGAAATTCTGCCACATGTGTATTCTACCAACCCGCATTGGAGCAGCGTGGTGGAATAAGCTCCACAACCTTCTCCTCAAAAGGGAGAGGAGGCCTTAGCCCAGCAGTGGGACATTAACAGGCTGTTACTGTATCATTAGACTCGTTTCCGAGTGCTGTGTTATAGTCTATTAAACAATTTGAAACAAATTTGAAATTTATTGTTTACAATTTTTGTATGAAATTAATATTTAGATTTATTAATATATGTGTTTCGTGCTTCTTGGTAATCAGATTTTAGTTTTTAAAACTTATGTAAATATTACATGTTTGTTAAGATAATAACGTACCTGATTTTTCTGCTGTGTACAGACAGAAAAGTGTTGGCTCCAATGAGCTCGTTGACAAGGATAATCACAGTATGATGTGTTCCAACAACAGTAGAACAGAGCTTCTTGACTACAATTAGCGCACCTGGGAAAAATACAATACATACATAGTGTATTACATACAAGTAAATTTATTTGTCAAATGTTTTAATACTACCTTAAATACCTTTTTTACAAAAAACATACTAAGAACAACTAACTAGCCAACTATGAAAGCTATATTAAAATGCAGGCGTATGGGCGCACTCACAATCAGACCTTTTACCTCATGTTCATAGTCTGATGGAACGGTATTCTGACACGACCGGATAGATCTGTTCTCCTAGTCCTGTTCTATATGTACGTGAGTACAGCGCTACCAACTTTCAAAAATCGTGCTGCTACTAAAGTAACCTCCCAAACTACAAGACTTCATAATCTGTAGCCACAATAATAATAATGTCCTCCAGGACGAATTCGGCCACGGCGGCCAATCTCAAGAGAGATCTGTAGCCATACGAGATAGACCCATATAAAAAGGGTGATTGAAACATCATAGTCCCTTTATATCCTGCCACATACAACTTACCACTGTTTCGATTTAGCCGCTTTGACCGCAGTCTCCAACTCAACTTGCGCGGTGCGACGCGCCTCGCTGATCGCCCGCGATTTCTCCTTCTCGAACGATGCTCGCATTTCAGTGATGGTAAGATCTAAAAGTAACAATATCCAATTAACATTAATTGTTTGTCTTGTAAACATCAGAACTAATCAATAAAAATAAATCGCTTTTAAAATACATTTACATTGGTATAAATATAAATGTGCAAAGATTTAGACATTAACGAAAGTCAACATCTATTACGTTTTTAATAGAGAACCTTACGTTTAGTTCAAGTTTCCTTAAATAGATGTTTAATGATACAACATAAAATATAAAATATTATATAAGAATTTTAAATACTGAACGTAAACTTACTTCTGTAAGAATACAGACTCCCGCTCACTATATCAATATGACAAAGTACGTAATTTAAAATTAAAAAAAAAAAAAAAAAGTTTGATGTAGCAGAATGGCGCCATGTTTAAAAAAATAATTATATCCAGTGTCAATTGGGATAATATGGAAAGAATTTTAGCGATATCCCTTAATTCAAATCTGTTCTATATAACTTAAGTTATCGTGAAATTAAAAAAAATACATATCGCCTATTCCAACCACAACAGGAATAAACCAAAATAAATAACTTTGACACTGATATCGAGGTCTTGAATAATCTATGATATTCACTATGAATTCGCGAAAAATGGCGTTTTCAATGTCCGCGAAGTTGCAATCGGAACTTCTAAAGTTCCGATTGCAACAAATCTGGTTATAACTAGTTAAGTGGAATAGTGTTGCATTATAAATAAAGGTAAATTAAACAAGAACTGTTTATAGTGCATAATACAGCAGAACAATCAGAAAATCGCATACAATTCGAAAATCTAAGATATGTTTACCTTGAATAGGGTACATGCATGAACCCTGAAAACATTACACTTTTTTTTAGTGCAGTCATGTAATAAATATAATAGATTACCATGGTTGTGTTTTAACTCCTTGATCTCTTGTTGATACCTCCACTGCATTTGTTCCAGCTGCAACTTAAGAATCGTTGCCTGTGACGTTGGCTCATCGACCTTCTCTAAAGAGTCTTCCAAGAGATTTCGGAAGAAATCTGCCAACTGAAAAGTAAAATCAATTTATAAAATGATGATTATGATAACCGCTGGTTTTAGTCAAGCCACTCACTCCAAGACGAAACAGTTGAATAATAGAAAAGTAATGATTTGATATCTATTAAAATAGATATAAATAAGATGATAATAAATGGATGTGTTGTCAGAGTTATTAGCAAATCGCATGGAATATGCAATTCTAAGGTTGGTTGCTTACCTTCTGCCATTTGAATGGTACTCATGTTAATTATTGAGATAGCTCAGAAGATATATTTTTTTTTAATTGGATAGAATACTTGAATGTTAACACTTTCACTGCGAAGCTCATTTAATAAAACTGTGTTTACATTTTTACATTTAATCAAGCAGTGTCCCGCAAAATTGACGTATGTACATATTCGAGTAAATCAAAGCGATTAACGTATAACGGTAGGGCGATGGCACTGTGTCCAAAACAAGATTAACGCACCAGCGAGTAGGGTTATCAAAATTACTTACTAGATTTTATTATGTTATTAAGAAATTTAATTTGTTATGAATAAATTACTATTTCACTACATTGCCCTTTGTAAATCCCTTTCGCAATGTTGGACAAAATAAATTAACATTTAATGTTAGGCTTATTAAGTATATTTAAAAATTACACTCGTCAAAAGATTATGCTATACAATTGTTTTATAATATATAAAATCTGAAATTGTTAATCAAAAATCAACGGCAAGCATCATAGAACTGACATATGCTTTGTTTGATTTATAATTAATCTTGTTCTTGCTCAGCTGTGAAGGAAACTGTCATTGTTTTTTATTCTACATATCTTCTAATTATAAATTATTTTTATTTTAGTATATTTACCTTGACTGCATTTTGGTTTAGTTTCGCGGTGAGTGGTCCAGCAGTGGACGGAGGCGGTACAGATCCAATTGGTGTGTTTGAATCTAGAGGATTAAGAAGAGGTGGTCGCTGCTGCAGTCTTGGAGGCTGAAAGAAGGGAAGAGTATATTCTATCACATTATTGTATATATATTTATGAGCTATATTTTTGTGTATATTAAATAAATCAGACATAAATAATGTGGCTTACATTGATTTATGAATCATTTTATGAAAAAAGAAAATTATTTTGTTATAAATAAATGAATATAAGCTCTTAATAGTTAGTAAGTTAAGACTAATTATTATTTATGTTATATGGTGTTAACATCTTTTTATTTTAGTAAATAAATCAATTTTATTATGGACAAAATTTTACCTTTTTTTAAAAAATAGAATAGGAATGCGTATGTATATGGGCCACCTGATGGTAAGTGGTCACCAACGCCCATAGACATTGGCATTGTAACAAATGTTAACCATCGCTTACATAACCAATGCGCCACCAACCTTGGGAACTACGATGTTATGTCCCTTGTGCCTGTAATTACACTGGCTCACTCACCCTTCAAACCGGAACACAACAATACCAAGTACTGCTGTTTTGCAGTAGAATATCTGATGAGTGGGTACCTGCCCAGACGAGCTTGCACAAAGCTCATTACACATTTGCTTGCACATTACATATTTTATCTGTATGTATCTTATAATCAAATGTTATTGATTTCAAAGTTAAAGGGGACCAGCTGGCTCCTTTAGTCTTACAGCATTATATTGTCATTAATAGTATCGTAATAAAAAAAGTTTCTTCCTTTCAATTCAAACCACTTTACATACCTCTCCTGGAGTGCTTTCACTACTTGTGGTACTACTAGAAGGTTGTGTTGATTGCGTGTTCGGTGTGGGTCGTGTTGATGTATTAAGCGCAGGAGCTGATTGCGAGGTGGATGCGGCTGCTACTGGAGTCGCAGTTCCTGAATTATTGCGATCTGACAAGCCATTGACTACCGGTGGTGACGCCGTACCCTTAAACATAAAAAATGTGTTTAAAATAAGTCCGGTCCACTTATGGCAATGGTAAGAGCATACCATCACACCAATACCTTGTCTGTCTTGACTGCCTCGTTGGTCTAGTGGCTACATGTAGGGCCGCAGACCCGGAGGTTCTGGGTTAAAATTCCAGGTCGAGCCGATAAAAAGTTATTGAGTTTTTCCTTTCGAAAATTCTCAGTAGCACTCTGGAAGTTGGAATGTGTACACTCCCGTGCCTCGGCAGGCACGTAAAGCCGTCGGTCCTGCGCCTGAACATTTTGCGCAAGTGTCGGAATGCCGTCCAATCGGATTATGAGAGTTGGGGCATAGAGAGTGCACCTGCGTTTGCGCGTACGCTTATGCACTATAATATGTTCTGAGCAGTTGGCTAATCTCTCTTGAGATTGACCGCCATGGCCGAAATCGGTCTGAAGGACATTATTATTATTATTAACTTGTCTGCTTTTCTTATATATTTAAAATATTGAGATTATTATAATTTTGTATACTTACTTCAAGAGCACCAACTGACATAACAGGTTGTAAACTAAACGTCCATTGCCCATTAAGAGATGTTATCAGTGGTACAGTGTGCACGGTGGTGGGGACTTGTCCGACGGTGGGCACGCATATCGTGTTCGTGGTGTTCGCAGCTCCAGTAGACGTAGAGATTGGGTTAGCGTGGGATGACGTCATAGGAATTAGAGGAGTTGTCATAGTGTTGACTATGCTGTTAACTGCAATAATATAAATAGATTACACACTGTTTAAGCATATTATTATAAGCTTCATTTGGTCATGTCTCATATTCGTAGCTTTATGATATAATATAAAAAGTCAGTAAATCAGGGTCGGCGCCACCCAGTCATCAGTTACTCTACGGCCAAAAGACATATAATGTTATGTAAGACGTATCGACAACGTTAGGAATATTCCTTAGTAATTTCAATAGGCGGAGTCGACTATTACCCATTTTGGTAACCTTCAGAAAAAAACGTAAAGAAAAATATTAAAAAGAAAGTTAAGGAAAGTACAAAACCAATATACCTTTATTAAATTACTGTGTACTTTACTGTATTGCTAGTTAAAAACTACATATTATATTTTAGGTGACTTTGAAACTTACCATTAGAAGTGACTGTTGATACTTGAGGTCTAACAGACTGTGAGTTCGCCATTCCGTTCAAAGTTATAGGTCGTGTTGGCCTAACAGGGGCTTGAGTACTTGGTGGCTGTATAGGAATATAAACCATTGAATTCTTACTGTTCAACTCTGATCTGCCATCATCAACCTTCTTTGGCTGTGGAAAGGTTTTCTTAGCTTTGACTCGGGCTTCTGGAGGTTTAGACACAGTTGACTTCCGCGCAATAGGCGCTACAACAACCTTATTTATTCGCACACCTCGCAAACCGGAGCTAGGTGGGTTTACTGGACGGAGATGGAACGCATTCATTAAATCCATTTTCTCCGACTGCCTATCAGCGTCGTCAAAGTCGATTGGTTCAGATTTGATTTCAACTTCTACACTCTCAGTTGGTTTGGTGTTTGCTTGTTTTTCGGGAGAGGTCATTCTTGCGAAGGAACGAACTCCGACCCTCCCCACTACAGGTGGCTCCGTCTCGTTTCTTAGCTTCTGAAGTTTGTTCACTGCCTCCTTCATATTGCGAACGTTATCTGTGCTTGTTGGTATAAATATACTCGAATCGGAATTTGCTGTAACTGTTATTTCTATGTTTTTATTGTTTGTTGACGTTTTATTATTTGTTTCAGAATTTTGTACAGTTGAAAGACTTCGGACGCTGCTTATCGTTGGAAGACCTGGAATGGAACTTTTGGTACCGTCTCGAGCTATCACCGCTAATGTTGTGTTGTCATCGAAATTCAATGGGCCTGCAGTAGATTTTGAATTGTCTGTCATTACATTCGATTTATTTGATTTTTCTGTAGATTTATCAGTTTCATTACCTTTAACCTTTGTAATGGTTATGTCCTTGCTTTTATCTTTTGTGTTACTGTTAGTATTGTCTTTATCACTTTTTTTCTCAGTAACTTTTTCTTTCTCAATCTTTCCAATTTGACTGTTATTGAAAGATTTATTTTTTGAATTTCTCCTTTTTTGGGCTTTACTCTCATACTTTTCTTTTTCAACTGGAGTTGATTTTTCTGATCTAGCAGGTCTCTGCTTCGGTGTTCCTTGTTTCTCGTCTTTTTCCTTTGGAGTACTTGTTCTAGTTGGTTTAATTTTAATGTTTATTTTAGCGGGAGTCTTTTCAATTGGAGTTTCTTTTTCTACTGCACTAGTTGTCGATTCTTTAGCATCGTTCTTAGATGACGAGGGCAATACTTCCACTTTATCATTTGGCGTTTCATTTATATTATCTTCAGCCTTGGATATATCTACTTGATTTTTTTCTGATTTATTTACCAACACAAAGTCAAGTTTTACATCATTTCTTTCAATCTCAACCTTTTTCCTTTTGTCACTATTGCTACTTTCAATTATAGTGATAACAGCTTCCTCGAGATCCGACCGACGTCGTTTCCTTGATATTTCTTTTTCTTTTGATAGGCAAACATCAATTTCCATAGATTTATCTCTGTAAATTGAAATCATTATTATGGATAATACTTAAAGACTTATATTTTGACCGACAAGCTCAATATAATATGGCCGCTGGATGACACTTCATTGATTTTTAAAGACACTTCTCACAATATATATTCTATAATGAGATGTATGTTATTAAAAACGTAAAATATTTTCTGTAAATTATAACGTACTTTCAATTAACGCCAGAAACAAGCATAAGCAAGTTACGAATGTTTTCCGACTACACAGGGCTACTAAATCTTTTATGAGACAATATCGTATACAGTTACGAAAGGATACCAGAAAATATTAAAGCAAGTCAAGCAAATATTACAATTAATATTTAAAAATATCGTTAATTTTTTGATGGACTGCTTCTATTTCACTGGCTTTGGTTGTAAATAGATTATAAAAAAAGATCTAAATTTTTTTAAATGTTTCTTACTTTTCAATACAATAGTCTTCTTCTCCTTCACGAGCGATTTCTGCTCCGTCCGCCATCTTCCTAGATGTGGTTGCTTGTGGTTCATCATTCTCACTTATATCACTGAAATTAAATTATTAATTATGAAACTAAGTCGCCTATTGTAAATACGAACTTAATAATAGTCTACCAACTAACATAACTATATATAACTTTAAATAACTTTAAATTGCACGAGACATTACAGTGCAGACTTATTTTCATAAACAAAGATGCACTTTCTTTTCCCTCTTCATAGTCCGAGGGAACGGCAAACCATTTTCCGGGGCATGGGAGTCTCTTTGCTGAACTAAGAATTTCTCTAAAGAAAACCAAATGAGACAGCAGTAGCGGATAAAAGTTCGAGTGAATACATTGGTCACTTACCCCTCATTAACAGAACCCTTTGAACTCTTTGAATTAGATCTCCTCTTCTCTTTAGCGGGATTCGGTGACGAATTCGACTTTTCTTTGACAGGACTTCGCAACTCACCTTCAAATGTTGGTATCTGAGAAAGCAAAATATGTGTCATTAAACTCTTATTCTTGGTTTTATCTTTGCAATGTCTTAAGAAAATAAAATGCACTTACCATCATTTTCAGTTGTTCGGTGAGTTTCGTTGGATCAAACGGTGTTTTAAACGGTGGGTACAAAAATTTACCGTATTTCCGAGATATGTTTCGAATGTGTTGCTCTGCTTCCTAAAACATTAAAATAATTGCATCACATACATAGAATTAAACGTTGTAGCAACTCTAAGAGTTCTATTATCCCAGTTTTATAAAGTTAATTCAAATGTTTAGATATATTTAAGGACTCCAAAAATAAGTTCCGTAAAAAACCATTAAAATTTTAGACATGGTAAATCGACGACAAATAATTGAATGTTTAACCAAATCAACTACATTTTTAAAATTTTTTAATTACAATCGGACGTTCAAATGATTATTGTCATATATTTTTTGTGTATGTAATCTAAATCTCGTGTTTTTTTTCTTATTATTTCTGAACGTGAAAGTTTTTCGACCTTAATATTAATGTAGTTATCAATGTTTTAGTGCAACTACACTAAAACATTAGCGTTAATTTTTGTTTTGTTTTGACTCATTTACACCAAAACTGTTGAAAGGGTTCGAGTTATACTTTACACGGAAGAGTCTTTTAATAGAACTTTGTTGTGTATTTAAATTCATGAATATATTTTTACCTTTTAATTTTAAATAGTCATTTATATTGTATATTACCTGCATACTGTCGAGTATGTCCTGTCGTTTTGTTCTGAAGTTGTTAGGATCTTTCTCGCAGTACAGGAAACAGTCGCGCGCAGGCACCCAAGCCCTATCGTGAGCGCCAAAGAATCGCACGTCGACCAAACCTGCACTGCTCACTGACATACCCTTTGCCGGCCAGTAGGGAAAACCTATTTAAAAAATTAATTTACAATCAGAATGACTTTATATAGTGATATTACAATGAAACAACTACATTTAATAAAGTTGTAGAAAAAATATATTAATGAGTGTGAGCGATTCGAGGTTTTTTAAATTCTTGTCTGTATGTAATATAATCTGTATGTAAGCCAATCTCTAAAACTACTGAACGGTTTTTCTTGTGGCTTTCGCAGGTGTAACGGTGCAAAATTTTTTTATCGTATTTTAAAAAAACAGGGGAGCGTAATAAAATGCTCTACTACGCGGACGAAGTCTCGGACCCCGCCTAGTTTTTCATAATTGCCAAAATTTGACGTAAATTTATTTTTGTATTGTATAGTATTTTTACCTTAAAATGTATACTTATGCAACCTTTCCTGGGAGTCAGTGTTAAATTCCTCTTACCTTTCAGTTTAGCCCACAGCAGTACATGCGGGGTGGAGCACACGTCAGTGAACCAGGTAGGTCGCCGCGCATGCGCCGCCGCGTAACATTCCGGACACGCTTCTATTTCACCCATCTCAGCTCGACAGGACCGCACCAGGGCACGAGCGCCGCCGGTCAGTTTTGATTGTACTGAAATGGTCATTTTTTTTATTCATAACATTTTGTATGGCTTAAGCAAATAATTTATACCGCATACACACGTGAAGGTCAAAAAAACAAACGAAATGTAAAGAATTTTTGTGGCTTTGAAAATTTAGACCATTTAAACATATTCGACGTTTATTTACGATATGAAATTTCTACGTCGCAAAAAAATCAATAATCTTTAATAATAGGGTTATTACAGATTATTGAATTTGTTGTATTTATTTTATTTAAATAATATACATATAATTTTGTTTATTTTGTTATCTTACGTGTATTGAATATGATGCTGTTATGTAATATCCATTGCGCGTCTGCAAGGAACGCTTCAGTGCTACCGTACAGGCCGTCAGCAATGTTATTCTTCATAAGCGTGAGGTCCATTGGATGTACGACGTATTTATCGTAATCGGGGAACGCCAAACGGTCCACCGGATTTATGAATGGTTCAACCTGAAACATTATTAGTTACAATGTTATTAAATCAATTTTAACCAACGGTAAAGTCATGCACACTTGTCAGGATAGTATCAACTTTCGTCAAACTATATTTTGATTAAGAATTTACTTTTAGTGCAAAAATATTTTTTTTGTACAAAAACAGATTTTAAAACGGATGAAACTTATATAATAATATTATATACCATTTTTTTTCCGAAACGCGCTGCATTATCTGGTATAAGTATTATGTATACTGGTTAGGTGTTACAAAAAATAAATCTGCTCACTTATTAGCATAAATAAAGGTATTTCTCGACATATGCTATGATTGACAGTCAATTTTAAACCACCACTTTACTTAATACCTTGTATCAATATCAAATCAAATCAAAGTATAGTCTCAACAGTGTGATATCAATCAAAAGATATTATAAAGACCTATAAAATGGAATACACCGAAACAGATGTTTTAAAGTTTAACATTTTTCATATGTTAAGTACATTTGAATATATTGTATTTATTCAATGATAACAAGTAGAAAAACAAAATATATTTAGATTAAAAACCGATTCAAATATTAAGACAAATACGAGTTTTTCAATAATTAGCAATTTGACCTTAAAAACTCTCCAAGGGCAGATTCATAATATTAGTATGATTAAATACCTATCTTTATAATACATGTATTTTTTTTTTATAATTTACCACTTGTATGTTTGTATATATAGTTTTTCTAAACATATAATATTTATTTCATTTATTTAAAAATATTTTGATGTGTAAACCTTTTTTATATATATGCTTTACATCTTTACAATGACAAAGGCCACGAGGGCGAAGTCCCGGACAATAACTAAGAATTAGTTAATTGTCGGCAGTACTAAATTCACTTTATCGTGAATAGGAAAATGACTAGACTAATGTGATCCCCCGATTTGTACATTTACATTTGACTCTGAATAATTAAATAACAATTATTATAAACATTTTATTGCAGTGTTTAATAATGCTATTTGAAAATAAAACGTGATATTTTCTTATAATATAAAATATTAAACGGTAGGTAAATGGTATTGAAAACAATAATTCGTGTTCAAAGGAAGGTATGACAAATACCGATCTCAGAACTGCAGAACAAGCGAAACAAACCGATCTACGTGAATCGTTTATTATTAGCACAGAGCGAGACAGCACTCTCGAATCGTGTTATCGATTAGTTAGCGTAAGAGAGAGACGGGTGTTACCAGTCCCCGCCTGCAGATAAGTAGCAAGGTCATTTCACCTTAGCTGCCGACGCGGTTGCGTTTCGTACTGCATACTTTTTTACGTGTGTACATTTGTTACATTCACGTACGGTGAAAGTTTATAATTTATTCTGAGCATCGAGTATGATATGAAATAGTGATTGACAAAAAAAATCAAACACAAATGTTGCCTATATTAAATTTAATCTAGAAGGGAGCTTTTAAAATTGCCTCGAATCAAAGGAATGAATGATTATTTAACTCATTCGCGTTCAAATAAAATGAATGACATTATTAATTGTGGCATCCATTTTGTTGTGCCGATGACGGCCATGACGCTTATTACTGCATTATTGTTTATATAATTTTTTTATCTTTACGATTAATCTGAACTATTAATTAAATGGTCTATAATCATGAGATATCACTAATTTTAAAAATGAAGATATAAAGATACATAGTTGAGATGATTACTGAATGTTACTTTACTTCACTTTGCAAGCAAAATTATTAAAGCTACTTATGAAATAGTGAAATAAATATACAATATTAAATACAAAAAATGAACCTATTATGGTTTTTAGATTAAACCTATCAGAATAAAATTAAAGTTTTCAAGAAATAATTACTATTATTCCTTTATTATGATTAAAAGGGAAATAACTGACTGAAATAGCCTGATAGCCTTAGAAATGATAAAAAACATATTATATATTTGCTTAAATATTTTATAATTACCCCATTGAGATCCATCATTCGCTCCAACGCATGCTGTAACAGTTCACAAAGGAGACCTAATGATATCTTCTTCATGGCCGGTGACCTGAAAATAATGTTAACAAATGGCAATGTTATGTTTATCAAAGTAATAATAATAATTCATTAAATGTGCATTCAGTACACACACATTGATAGTCTTATCAATTTATCATTTTTTGTTGAGAAAATTTATAACATTCTGAAATTGGTTTGGTATATAACTGTTTGTAAGCTTTGTATTTTATATAAACTTTTAAATAACTAACTAAATAAATTTGTAAACAAACTAGAATATATATGTAGAACAATGGTTCAATATATTTGTTTTGCATGTATTCATAACATAAATTATTCATAATAATATCAATTTCATACCTTGTCTCTGAGCTTTCAGCATGTAACACAGCCAAACATTCAGGGCAGACCCAACTTTTGTCAGTGGCTATTTTACTCCTTTCATTGCCAGATAGACACTTGTAATGGAATGAACGTGGGCACACTGTGCACTGCATCGGTGAATGCCCTTTTTCATTGGATGCTTGTTCCACAGGCCAGTGACACCGCCAACAATAAGAGTCTGAACGTAGCTTGTTAAGTCCAGGGCTCTGAAGACAATTCATTGTATTATATTATAAATACAAATGTATATGTTTTATAAATACAAAATACAACCATTCTAAATTGTTACATTTGTTTATAAAAAGATCAGTGTAATTTAGTTTTATTGTAATTTGTCATATATTATATCAATATTGAAAAGAGGTCAGATACCTTTTTATAAGTTTCATACAATATTATCTGTGCAATGATAATTTAAGTTTATAATGTAACACTTACCATTTCGGGTTGAGGAACTTCTAATAACTTTTTCTTCTTTGGGGATGGTGACATGCTTTCACTGTGAGTTTCCTTTTTATTTTCATCCATCTCATCATCAGATTCACTCTTTGTAAATTTACCAGTGACAGAATTTAGAAATTGCTTAACCTTGTGTACAAATTCTGGATTCTGAGACCTCATGGATCTTTTTGGTGCCTTTTCAGATTTTTCACTACAATTGCTTTTTTGAGAATTGTTGCTACTACGTCGTATTCCCTGTATTCTATCTGCCTCTACAGAGGAATTCAAGCTTACATTAGAACTGTCCAAGATTATTCTGGACTTTCTAGTTTTACTTGTGAGTTGAGTACATTCACTAATTATCTTAGATTCTTTAGCAGATTTAATTAGGGACTTGAGTTCTCTACTTATACTTCTATTATGCTCCTTTTCAGTTACATCAGAATTTGCTTGAGAGTCATTTGACTTATCACTTATGTCAATGGATGTATTTAAAACTATTTCTTCCTTTTTATCATCCTTAACTATAGGGTTTTCAGGATTTTCTTTGACAGTTTCAGAATCAACTGCAGGTTCTTGAGTGGGAGAGATAAGGTTTGTTTCTGTTTGAGGATTTATAGAAGATGAAGAACTTTCAATGATCTCAGCACCAAGTTTTTCTTCTGAATTAGATATTGAGGTACTCTTTGGAGAGTCTATGTTTACTTCAGTATTTTGCAAGTTTATTGATTTAATAGGGGGGTTATTAGAAGTTTTCTCATTTACCTCTATCACATGTTCTGATTTTTGTACATCCTCCTTAGGAGATATAACTAATTGCTCAGTTTTGTTCCTTTGATTTATATCTTTTTTGGGAGAAATAATAATTTTCGATGTTTGGCCCTTTACATCAATTATTTGTATACTTTTACTAGGAGTAACCACAAATTTCTGAGTTTGGCTCTTGTGAGTGATATCTATCACTTGAATATCTTTACTTACAGAAGTCATTTTTTTCTGCACTTGTATCTTTTGATTTAAATCTTTATTAATTATTTTCTCTGATGGGCTAGCTTTACTGATGTTTATTATTTCAATATCATCATCATCAGAAGTAATTGTTTTCTGTATTTGGTTCTTTTGATTTAAATCTTTAATAGGAGAACTAATTGTTTTCTGCGATTGCTCGGCCTGTTTTTCATCTATTATAGTGGTGTCTATGCCAGGAGAAACAACATTTTTCTGTGTATCATTCTCATTACTGACATGTTTTAAATGGGTTTCATCATTAGAACTAACACATTTCTGTGATGGAATATCTTCCTTGGGTGAATCTTTGGGACATTGATAAGATTCACTATCACTTATCTTAACTTCTGGCGAATTTTTATTACTAGGACCTTCTGCTTCCTCTGTAACATTCTCCACTACAATAATCATCTCAACGTCGCCATGTGATCCTGACAATTGCTGGGTCTCAGATACGTTTCCAGAAGTTGCAGACACGTCGGTTTCCATTTGAAGTTTAGAGTTCTCCTCCATATCTTGAACAACAAAAAAATGAGTACAAGCGTTTGAATGAAAATGTCTAGAATATAAAGGTATTTGACATAAACAAAAAACATCAAAATATTAGGACCGGTCATTACCCAAGCCCAGCCATCCAGCCAGCTACTTACCTACCTACTTTCAATACAATCATATAAATTCATGCACAAACTTACCGCACGTTTTGGCCTTTTCTGTGATTGAAGGCAATTTATTTTTTTAATATGGAGTTTTATTTATGTTATGTCCAATTTTGTTTGTCCATTAATGCCACCAATGTAACTAATCTGTCCAAAAATATTATAACGAACGGAAGAATTCACACATTGCCAAGCAAAACTGTCGTTCATTTCATCGTAATTCGTACGTATGTCGTTCTATCTTTAGTATCATTGGCTAGCGTATAGATGGAGCTCTATTTTACTCAGTATCGTATACTACGAAATGTATTTCCATCTCTTTCGTCCAAATATAAACATTATATTCTTATCTCTTTTTAATCATTCCATAACAGAAGTAAAGCCATCTCCTTCCTTTCGTAAATATGTGCAGGAGAACCAGATAAAAAATTAGTAACTTAATGTTTTTTATATTTTATATGGCAAGTTTTTCGTTACTAATTTTGTAATATATAATAATATTTTGAAAAATGGTATAATATCTATGATTTACACTTTTGTAATAATTTATCCATTTGTATTCCGATAAATTATTTTTATCTGAAATACTTGTTAATATATAAAATCAGCTGCTATTTGACATTTCTCATTTTGATTAAAATGTCAAGTGTCAACTCGTTGCAGGCACCAGTAAATAATATGAAAAACTGAAAACAATAAATCTATCTAGTTAAATAAAAAACGGTCTAATGGAATTTATAGAACTTATACTTATTAACAAATTAGATGGAGTGATATTAAAATACCCTCATCATGACAACGTGGATGGAACAGTCTGCATAACAGGACATCACCTTATTTTAAGTTCCAGAAAAGAAGGCGTTCGGGAGCTATGGGTATGCTGACAACAATATTACTTATCTAACAATATACTGATAATGAATTATTTAAGTAATAATAATGAAATGATTTTATATTTTTTTATTTCATTAGTATTTGGAAAACATACAATTTCATATTATACTATTTAATATTTAAGTAAAGCTCATGTATCAGTTAACTTTCCACTTTAAATATTTTACTATCTCTTATTCATTTAGATAAGTTTACTTTGTGAATGGCAAAGAAGTTTATTCTTCTGTTAGGGGAATAATTTAATAAAGATATAATTTATTTAATAATAAAAGTAAAAAATGTTGCAGTATATAAACATAAAATTATAGAGAAGATGTGGCATTTTCAGCTTTTACATAAAAACATAGACAGCATAGAGAAAAAAGAAAACAAGCTAAGTGGTGGTATAGTTCAAGGCGGGTCACTCTTTTTGAAATGCAAGGATCTCAGGATATTTCAACTGGACATCAGCAACACAACAGAACTAAACCTCGTCACACAGACCCTTGAGAATCTGTCCGGCATACAAGATCCAACACTTTTCTACCCATTCTTCTACAGACACATGCATCCTATCATGGAGAATGGCTATACATTATATAGGTAATGCTATCGATTTTTCTGTTACCGTTTACTCTGTGTCTAGAAATAAATATAAATGGCTAAACTAAAATTATAAACAACTAGTTTACGTTGTTAGCTTCGCCCCCATGTTGGTGGGCGGTAAGTGTTAGGTAATATTAGTATAGATTGAATGTTCATAGAGAAGGACATTCTATGTATTCATTTATATTCAAATTAAACTACATAATAAATATTATTAATATTAAAGACGGTTCCAGACATAGGTAAGCAAATTTCTTGTTCTGTTTTAAATATGTTTGCTCCATAAGATCAGAAGCCTTAGTCTTCCCTAAACACGGCAAGCATTCCTATAGCAATAATGTTAGCAAAACAACTCATAAATTCTTAGAAATCTATTTTTAAAGACCAATACTCAATATTATATACATATATATATAAAAGGCAGTAGTTGTTTTTCTATTCCAGTCATGTGTCAGTACTATACAAGAACTGCTTAAAATATTTCAGTTTTAATTAAATTTTATTATATATTTCTAGTGTTGAAGGTGAATTTACTAAAGTACTAGCTACAGAAGAATGGCGCATCTCCCGTGTCAACCAACATTATACGATATGCCCCGGCTATTCCAAAGGAGTTGTTGTTCCTAAAAGTATAGATGATGACACATTAGCAGCGGCTGCTACTTTCAGACAGGGCGGAAGATTTCCTGTCCTTTCTTACAGGCATACTAATGGTGTAAGATGAATTTTAAATTATTTACTTACTTTTATATTATAATTACTGTTATATGACATTTAGGCAAAAATTCTATTCAATATATGTAGAGAGACGGGCCAATAAGCCATCCAATGGTAAACGGAGTACCTTTTACAATATCAACTTCTATTATCATTGCCAATGTATTGAATATTCATAGTTTATACCAATGGGAATAAATATATTATAAGTTTTGAGTTTCAACCTTCAAACAATTTATACAAGTAAATGACCGCTCTTTGGTGATAATAGATGAGTGGATGGTATATATCAAGATATGTTTCCACAAAGCAAGCAAGTTTTATTATTAGACAGCATATAATATGATTTCTGTTGGAACATAATTTATAATGAAGTAATTTAAACAATATATCTAATATTACACAGGCTGTGTTACTGAGAGCTGGTCAGCCACTGTACGGACCAAAGCATAGACGCAGCCGGCCTGATGAAGCGATCCTCAATTCAGTTGTAAATATCGGAATGAAGGGAGTCATCTATGATCTGCGGAGTTCTAATTCTATATCACAACAGCAAAGTAAAGGTAACTTCTATTTATTTTTCAAAAACTTCATTTTAACAATAACAATATTTGTGTGCAGAACATTATTTATATATATCATATTTATTGTCAAACAGCAATATTTAGTATTAAAATCCTGTACTTGGCCCATCTTCCGGTCCGCTTACTAATATACAGAAACTTACCGCTCACTAATTACTATATAAAGAAATAAATAAACAAAACAAAGATTTGGCAAAAAAAAAAGGTTTTAGGCAGATGGACGAGCAAATAGGCAAAAACTCTAGTAATCAGAAGAGTATTTTGATGTGTATAAGGAATTCGATCGAATGTCATTATAAATTGTTTCAGATAATTGATGCTTTTCTTAATTGGACAGATTATACTAAGGTAGTGAAGCCTCGCTGCCCATCTCAAATTCCACACGCTATATTAGTTATACGGTTTTTCATTGAAGCCTTTGCTGTTCTTTTAAATCATACTTTATGTGATATTGAATATTATTTACAGGAGGTGGATCGGAGAGCGCGGCTAATTATTCCCAATGGAAAATATACAACAGATCAATGGACGACGTTGACAACCAACAGCAACTGGCCGAAAGTTTTTCGAAACTTATAGAAGGTACAACACACACTTCCAACTTCCAGACTCCTTACTCTTGGCTACTTAGATGTCGCTACTTGTCGAAGACAGGAAAACTCAACATATTATTTTAATTTTTTAAATTTAGAAACGAAGAATTTTGTTTAGCAACGGTTTTTTTATGCTAATGCTAAAAGCTAAATAATTATAGCGTTCATAGCGGTCGACCGTAATTATTGAGGAAATAACTTGAAACGTGAATTTTCGTATACGGAAAATGATTTTCTAAATTAAAGATTTTCTTTTTATTGCTTGGATTTATAACTTTTGGATTGGAACATATTAAGATATTTGTGTACGAACACCTAAAAATTATGCGTCATTCATAGTACATTACGTTATTTTTTTCTCAATATATTTCAAAACTACTTGTGGTAGGGCTTTGTGCAAGCTCGTCTGGGTAGGTACCACCCACTCATCAGATATTCTACCGCAAAACAGCAGTACTTGATATTGTTGTGTTCCGGTTTGAAGGGAACTTTATTGCTAAGGAATAAAAATATAGCCTCTAAATGCCTGCATGGCTAAGGCCTGTTCTTCATTGATTTTATTTCTTGTGCATTTTCTGGTAGCTGTGTTATATGTTACAGTTTGCGTGGATCGGGAAGTGTCGTGTGATAAGTGGTTGTCCAGGCTGGAGTCGAGCGGGTGGCCCGAGTCTGTCAGGAACTCACTGCACACTGCCTGTATCGTGGCTCAGCACTTACATCAGGTGAGTACATTTATTTAATTACTAGCTGTTGTTGATATTTTAGCCGTATTTCTAAATTATATAATAATTCCATGACTTTATCGACTCTTTTGTTAAATTTCTATTGCCAGATCCGACCAATCGTTCGAAATGTTAGTAAGAAATCTAATAATTTACACGCACGCACGCACACACACACACACACACACACACACACACACACACACACACACACACACACACACACACACGCAATATACTATATGATAATAGTTTACACTTATTATTATTACTTAAAATATTGTTACTGTTTTTTTATTATGCAGAAGCAAGTCCTTCTGATACAAGCTAACCAACAACTTAACCAGCGCAGGACATATTATAGTGCACAAGTGTGTGCGTAAACACATGTGTATTCTCTATCCCCTAACTCTCATTATCCGATGGAACGGTAATCCGACACGTCCGGAATGAGTTTAAGAGTTCAGTTTTTTATACATATACAGCTAGTGATGCTGTTAATTTTGTTCAGAAAGCGGAACCTGTCCTCATACACGGAACGCGTGGGGAGGACGCGACGCTGCTCGTCTGCTCGTTGGTGCAGATCATACTGAACCCGGACTGCAGGACTATAAGAGGGTAATGATATTGTTATGGTGTGTTTTCAAAACAAACGAATGTCGATTTAATTTTTTTTAAGTATTTTTTTATACAGGTGTACCAAAATTCAAACATTTCATTTCAGGATGTTGACAATTTTATATTTACCATGAGAAAAATATGTAAAAATATGAAGACGATTTCCTTAAATCATTTTCAAATAAATTGATGAGATTAAAAACGATACTACATCTTTTAAGTATTGTGATAACAGATTTGTAAATTATACTATACTTTTTTTAAGTCGAGATGGCCCAGTGGTAAGAACGCGTGAATCTTAACCGATGAACGTGGGTTCAAACCCGGGCGAGCACCTCTGAATTTACATGTGCTTAATTTCTGCTTAAAATTTATCTCGTGCTTTTCGGTGAAGGAAAACATCGTGAGGAAACCTGCATGTGTCTAATTTCATCGAAATTCTGCCACATGTGTATTCTACCAACCCGCACTGGAGCAGCGTGGTGGAATAAGCTCCAAACCTTCTCCTCAAAAAAGGGAGAGGAGGCCTTAGCCCAGCAGTGGGACATTTACAGGCTGTTACTGTACTATACTTTTTTATACATTATCCCTATTACTAACCCTAATGCTATTGATTGATTACATCTTTCATCTTGATTACTCAAGGTAAGCCTGTGGACTGGATACTGAGAATTGCTTTCATATGAAAGTATTTGATTTCATATTGATTCAAGATATTAAAAAAAAAAGTGTTAAAATTTTTGTTTTTAACGTGTTTACTCCCATAGAATGAAACTTTAAATTTAAAAAAGGAAGTCGATGTCAAATATTTTCTTAATCTAATTCTCATAATATTTTCAGTTTTCAAGCGCTCATAGAACGAGAATGGCTCCAAGCCGGTCACCCATTCGGGACCCGCCTCCGCTCTGGACCGTACTCGTCTCCACAATCTCGTTCGGCTCCAACCTTCCCGCTGTTCTTGGACTGCGCGAGACAGTTCCTGGAACAATTTCCATGCAGCTTCGAGTATAGGCAGTGTTTTTTGATCACGCTCTTTGAACACGCGTATGCTAGTCAGTTTGGTGAGTTTTATTTTTTAACTGTTTTGGTTTTTTAGCTGTACTCCGCGGCTTTACATGCGTTAAATTGGTATTATTTAGATGATTGGACCTAAATTTCAATAGGTACGCGGCAAGTAGGCAAGTGACTTTATTTTTAGATCCACTTTATTTGTATCTACGTTTAAATTCGTGGATATAACCTTGATCTGCTGTCGAAATGTAGGAAAGCTGTATTAACCCTTTATAACATCACCAATAATATCTTTCAAAAAATCTGTTTTTAAATCTGACTTTAATATTGTTCATGATCATTCCTTCCCATTTGTACACCATGGAAACAAATATAAGCGCCACTTTTTTCTGGTTGAGTGAATATGTTGTTTTGCAGGTACTTTCATCTGTGATAGCGATCAAGAACGCGAGACTCGTGGTGTGTACGATCAGACGACGAGTATTTGGTCATGGATCAACCAGCCCGATGAACTGACCAACTATATCAATCCACTGTACGACCCTACGCCGAATGTTGTTTGGCCATCGGTCGCTCCAATGAGCTTTGTTATTTGGGAAGGTATGCCGTAGTTATATCAATCTTGTACTGCCTTGTGATTTTGTTTGGATCCTTTAAAAATTTTCTGCGATCCTTTTTTTTCCACGCACTGGAAACCTTCAGATAGGTACCCAGCTCCCATGGGGGGGGGGACGAACTGGGTTATGTGAAATTTTTACCCACTAAAACCACTGCGATGGCCGTCTTCGGTACGGATCGGAGAGGCTGCGGGATCGTGTTGGTATAACGCATCCGTGGCCTCTCCCGTGCTATTTTTTTTCTGCGATTTTCTGCGATTCTCTTGTAAAGCGTATATATTAATCCTCATACTAATTTTGTGTAATCGGGTAACATAAGCTCAGGACCCAGGCACATATTATTATTTTATCACTAATAATTTATTGACAAATGAATCTAATATTTTTTATTACCCTGACTCGGAATTAAAACCTAAAACCTAGGAATATGCAGGCTTATTAGCTAGCTACTACAGTTTATATTAGGTCCTTACATATGAAATTAGTGTTTTGTCGTACTGACATTTTGATCTGAAATATCTCCTCTTTGGTTAAGAATTCCAAATTCAAATTTATAAATTCATTTAGCCGGTACATTTGAGTTTTGAAAACAGTCATTCATTTGTTTTTTCCTCATTATTTTTTTCTTTGGCGTCGCTTATTACCGCATAATAAAAAACACGAAATATCGGTATATTTACGAGTACGAGTTCTACCGCGGCACCAGTGCTGCAGAAACAGCTCGAAGAATTAATGTGTACGGCGCTGGTGTCGCAAAAGAAAGCACGGTACGTTTTTGGTTTCAACGTTTTCGTTCTGTAAATTTCGACCTACAGAACCAACCCCGTGGACGGGGGGAGACCAAAGTGGAAAATGAAGAATTAAAGGCTATTGTGGAAGCGGATCCATCACAAAGCACTTCAGAGATAGCTGCAGGCTTCGGGGTAAGTGATAAAACTGTATTAATCCACTTGAAGCAAATCAGGAAAGTAAAAAAAACTAGTTCGATGGGTACCTCATGAATTGAGTGAATTGACGAAAATTGACTCAGAAAAAGTTACTTGTGAGTGTTTGGTAGACTAGCGCCGGTGTCGTTCACTACAGTTTTCTAAAATCTGGCCAAGCGATTACGGCAGATATCTATTGTCAGCTACTGCAAACCATGAAGGAAGAACTAGCTGCTAAACAACTTAGATTGGTCAGTTGCTCTAGGCTACTGCTGCTTCACGTCAAAGCAAGACCACATACTGCACAACAAACAACCAAAAAGTTAGATGAGCTACAATTTGAATGTCTGCGACATCCACCGTACTCCCCGGACCTTGCTCCAACAGATTACTATTTCTTCCGGAATTTGGACAACATCTTACAAGGAAAAAAATTCAACTCCGATGCGGCAGTCCAAGCCGCCTTCAAAGAGTTTATTGATTCTCACCCCCGTGGTTTTTTTAGAAAAGGGATCAATGAACTACCTATGAGATGGCAAAAATACATAGATAACAACGGTGCAAACTTTGATTAATTAAATATATTTTACAAAAAAAAAAAAAAACTTTATATCCCTCCCGTACAAAACGCCAATTTCATATGTAAGGACCTAATATATGTGATAGAGACCGAATGAGTATTATATTCAAACACTATATAGTATAAATAAAAGAAAATGTGACTCTCCAGCAATATATATATAATAATATATATATGTTTTAATTTTATTATTATGATATAATGATTCGTTAAGTATTCTTAAATATTATGCGAGGTCTCCACAAATTGAATATGTTATATATTAGTTAATAGTAGCATAAAGCGTAATTACAGGCACAAGGGACATAAAATCTTAGTTCCCAAGGTTGGTGGCGCATTGGATATGTAAGCGATGGTTGACATTTCTTACAATGCCAATGTCTAAGGGCGTTGGTGACCACTTACCATGAGGTGGCCCATATGCTCGTCCTCCTTCCTATTTTATATAAAAAAAAAATATTATTATTAGTATTTCTATTCTTAAATTCACGAAAATATATTATAATTATATATTTAAATGACCGCCATATTAGGCGACAACATCTGAATGCGTTATATACCTCCATATTACCTAATTCTAATTAATGCATTTTGTACTTTATATAATAAAAAAATTTAAACTATTTACGTACAATATTCTTTCAGAACTCTACCTTCGTTGGTTAGTGGTCCAACGCACAGAAGATAGGGAAGACCAGTACAAAACGATACGCACAAGGGAGCAACATTTACGTGCGCAGGCGCTCCAACTGCGACGGGAACTGCTTGATCTCGCGCACCAATACTATGATGAGACTAAATGAACAGGTCAGATCTAGTCGATTTTTGAGTGTATCCGAATAGTTTATAAGAATATATTATATGAATAGTGATTTTAGACAAAATTAATTTAATGATTGAAGCGATTTCTAACATTCTTATGTTCATTAGTTTCGCTTCTATGCAATTTCAGGGATGAAATCCTATGTCACTCTCCTTCTTATAAACTACCTCTGTGCCAATAATTGTATCGATCAACTGACCCACTGTTGCCTAAATTAACAATTGTTCCCAAAATATATATTCTTTCCTGAATATGCGCTTCGAGTAAAATATTAATAATGTTCAATAACAATGAAATCGATATGGACCAACTTGGAGTTATTGTCAACCGAACGCAAAAATAAATAATCAAAATCGGTTTATAAATAAAAAGGTATATAAGTATATACGAGGATATTGACTCATGAAACATTTTCGATTCTCTAATTAAAAATATTTTATTTATATTCAATATGTATTTTTTTCAAAGACACATGAATATTAAATTTCCCTGTATGTAGGTAGAAATGAAAAATTACGAATAGCTTAATTTTCATGATGTATTATTATAATTGATTATATATTCAAGGCCTTAATTTAATTTAGCAGAAATCATTTTAGAATGAACATTTTTTATAGATAATATCTATTATAGAATATCAAGTAAAGTTTAGTACATTTTTTGTTTTGTCATCAGTACCAAAAATATGTGTAAAATTTCAGCTGTAACTTGTGTAAAATTCATTAGCAAAGCACACACATACTAACAGCTATATAAATTGTACATAGTACAATAATAAAAGCTTGTAAAATTAGTTATTCCCTTCTGAATTAAGACGTGGATATATGTAAATTGGGTTGCATTAAAACCTTTTTTGTCGGCTATTGTTATAAGAAAAAACTAAAAAAAGAAATATATTTGCATAATTTATAACATATCCTCTTCGCTTGTTTTTTTTTTAAACAATTAAAAATAATACAAATAAATAAGCAAACGATACTATCTTTTTTTACGTACTCTGTCGCCTAATAAATTAGTGCGCGACGAGACGTGCTGAAAAGACCTTTGATACTTTTCTTCGCAAACGCAGGGCACAGATGTAGTGAGTTCTCCGCGCGGCATATTTATCGGTAACGTCCAATCGGAGACGGTATTCCAAGACGTATATCCACCTCTTAAACTTTGTGCAATATGAGAATTTTTAAAAGCATTATCGTAAAGACTTGCGCGATGAATAAATGCGTAAAAATATATGCTTAAAGAATTTAACTGCCAATATGTAAATAAAAAAAATAATTAACCATCGTCTAGAAATTTTCTATCATTATTTTTTTATATAATTAAGTAACTTTTAAATAATAATCATTTATTTCTTATAAACGTAAGCTTTATACATTTTTATAGTATTCATCGGATGCTTTTTTACATATTATATTATATAAATGGAACTAGTAATATATTATAGCTTTATAAATGTGTGTATAGCTTATTTGGTCAGAATATTCTAGAAAACGTTCTCTCATGGGTGATGATGTAACTATCACCTTTTGTTCAGAGGTTCGCAGTCAGTGATCCGTGGAACACTAGTTTTGTGCGAAGCAAGCGTTCCGGGTGATAGCGTGCGTCAAGTACCTAATTAAAAACAGTTACAAAAGTTTTTTTTCCCCAAAAATAATTTTGGTACGGCCAGTCATTAAACTTTTTCCTAATCAAGTTTTTTTTTACTTTACAAATTTTACACGAAACAAATATTCTGACCCGCGAATCGCAATGCGATTTGAATTATGTTTTAACTTTTATTTATAGTTTACATATAGAACTCCATTCTTTGAAAAAAAAATTGTAATTGTCTCCTCTTGTAAAGCCCACGACTTATCATAAGTGTTTGTTTATTGTTCTTCGTTTAAAGAAAAAAGAAGAAAGCAGAGAGTCACTGCACGTTTAAAAAAAAACAAATTTTCGGTAGAACTGAGTTGAAAATTATCGGTCACCCTTACACATGTGTGACCGATGAGCTAGAATACTGTGACCGCTGTGGATAATATATTGCAAATATAAATACCGGATAATTGTTAGGGCCGTAGGTAAATTAGCATATCTCGACCAAAAAAATTATAGACAATTAAATTTCAATTATAAATGCTCCGATAACAATTTGTCGACAGTTTTCAATCTATCTAGATAAATAATTATAAAATAACGGTATTTACAATTACACGGTAAGATATATTTGTAAAATAAAAATGAATGCGATAGTTGTAAAGTTTGTTCGGCCTTGGCCTAATATGATGTTGGTCTAATATTTATACAACATAAATATAAATTTAAAAAAGATAAGTACACAGATAATAGCAAGACTGCATTAATGTATATTTGTACCAACATGACAAATTTACATTCGTTTAGAAATAGTTCTCTAAGTTCATAATCTCTAGTATTGTGATTTTAAAAATATTATTTCTTATTCAGCTTATAAAATTGCGAATTTAAAATTAGACATTAGTATTAATTTATTAAGAATGTTTTTTAAATATATATTGAGGGTTTTAATTATTAACAATTTTCGAAATCACTAACTGCCATAAACATTTCTTATTACGTCGCCTAGTTAAATTTATAAATATTTTTTCATGTTTATTGTAGAAGATAAGTACTTAAAATGAATAATAAAGACACATCATATAATATGTATTCTTAGTTTTGTTTTAAATATGTAAATAATTTAAATGCTTAATAGAACAAAATATATTATAAATATAAAATTTTATATGACCGATCTGCTTAGAAATTATATCAAAAAAGTTTTTATTCTAATTATTAATTAAAAAAACTGTTAAAATTGAGTCAATAAAATGTATAATATATTTATTTGGTTTACCGGTAAACTATTTATTTTAAATTAAGAGCGTTAAGCAAACTTGACATACATACAAAAAAATAATAAACATAAAAAAAAATGTAAAGGAAAAAATATTAGAGAAAATTCTATAATGAATTGATGATTTATTTTATTAATGAGTAATTATGAGCCATTATTCAGTTGCTTTCAATTTTATATCATTCGCTAAATTATTTAATTTCCTTCATAATTAATATGTAAAATGCATATTATAATCCATACAAAAATAATTTACGAAATAAAAAGTCAATTAGTATGAAGATGTTTTATTGCAATTAACATAACTAAATTTGTTGTAACACACTTTTGTAGGCACACGCAAGAACGCGTTGGATTTGATAAACGCTCTTAATAAATGTTTAAGTGAAGCTCTCTGTAATCATTTCAATGTATAAATAATATTTTCCTGTACTTGTATTTATATAAAAATGTAATGTTTTAATTTTTAATTAATTTAAAAACCCTTAATTTGTATAAAATCTGCATAAAAGTTCCTATGAATAGGACTATAAGACTAACATGACTAACTTTTGAACATTCCGATATGTAATATATTTTTTTAACAAATAATCTTATTCCCTGAGTTTTAGCTATTTGTGTTAAGTATTAAGTTATTAGCATAATGTAAGTTCAGAATCGAATTTTCTTTATTTAATATTATTTGTAAAAAAACTGTTCGAATTTACCCTTGTACAGTACTGGCAAGTGTGCGCTCGCTATTCGGTTCGCTGCTCGACAACGCTCAGCGAAGACATCGGAAAAAGTCGTTTGACGCGTGTATTTCTATTCCAACCGGCAACTATGGATGACATCTACGTTCTTATAGCCGCACATAAATAACAATTTCGAGATTTTGTGATCGTAATTAATAAGTCTCTTTTAGTTATTTTTAAAGCAGATTGTTTTTTTTTTATAGAATAGGAAGGCGGACGAACATATGACCCACCTGGTAAGTGGTAACCAACGCCCATAGACATTGGCATTGTAAGAAATGTTAACCATCGCTTACATCACCAATGCGCCACCAACCTTGGGAACTAAGATGTTATATCCCTTGTGATTGTAATTACACTAGCTCACTCACCCTTCAAACCGGAACATAACAATATAAAGTACTGCTGTTTTGCGGTAGAATATCTGATGAGTGGGTGGTACCTACCCAGACGAGCTTGCACAAAGCTTTACCACCAGTAGAAAATTCCGGATATTATTATACAGTAAAAGTGTTATTTAATATGACATAGCTAAAAATAATATATAAAAATATTTTTGTAATTTAGACTAGTGAATTCTACGCTAAAAGTCTAAAATAATTTGGTTCATACTCGCCTTATGGTTTCGTGCCTAAAAACTTTTCCGCGTAAACACCACGACCTACGAATAGGTGCGCTTTGAAGTGAATGACGAGCGCACAAGACATTCGCACCGCAGTCTTCAGCGGCGCTCACACGTGTGACTTTAAACAATCATCAAATTTATGTGTTACATAATCTGTGCTAAAAGTTAATTAAATGATTTTTTAACATCATGACATTAAAATATTCACCACTATTACTTACAATTATAATTTTATTTTGAGTTTCCGACAGTTTTTTAATTACTCGTTACATATATGTATATTAGGTAAATAAGAAAAAAACAGGCATTATCATTACAAATGTGTAATGTTAAACAATAAACCCGCCTTAAAAATTAATTTTGTAAAATAATTGCACTGTATCGTTCATTGAGTCGATTGTTTTTTTTATGTATAATTTAAGTATATGTATTGTCAATTTTAAATGAAGGAATTATTTGTCGTCAATTAAATTGAAAATTTGCACGTCAATCTTGGTTTTTTATTTCTTCTATAATCTATGCACTTTTTTATATTTTATCACACTACGTTTATATCCCAGGCCTGGGAACTACTTAGAATTTAAAAAAAAAGATTAGAAATACGAAATTGTATGTTCATTTATATTTTTTATTTATAAAAAACAGGGAGGCGGACGAGAAAATTGATTACCTGATGGTAAGTGGTCACCAATGCCCATAAACATTGGCGTTGTAAGAAATATTAATCATTCCTTACAGTAGTAAATAGTAGTTTCTTGTAGTAACACTGGTTCACTCACTCTTCAAACTAAAACACGAGAATAATGTAAAGTATAATTGCTGTTTGGTGATAGAATATCTGATGAGTGGGTGGTACCCAGACTAGATTTGAAAAAAGTGATTGATGACTACAAGATTTAATTAATTGATCATTCTTTCATCATAGATTTATATTGTTTTTAAATACACTTATTAATACAAGGCGAGGTTTTAAAGTTCGCGGAATGCTGGGGTTAGCAGGGGCTAAGTTGCTCATCGAGTATGCTCATTGTGACAGTATTTACCAAATTCCAGCCTAATCTAGTTATCGACAAGAAGAAAGAAGAAATTAACCACTATGGACAAAATTGAATATAGACGGCGTACGTCTCAAAGTTCCTCACGATCCATAATTAATTGTGTATATACCATTAAATAGTCGAGTTCGATGTTTTATAACAATAAATAATAGTAAATATTATATTCTTTAAAGTAACCTGTAAATTTCCCACGGCTGGGCTAAGAACTCTTCTTTTTTTTAAAGAGACTTTCATTCGCCGCATGCAGGTTTCCTCGATTTGATCGATTGAGCCCGGCTTGCCCAGGTTTGAACTTGGAATTTTCGATTAAGATTCACGTCTTATAACCACTGGGCCATCATGGCTCACGTTATATCCTTTATCTAACCTGATTTTAACCTTAACCCAGCAGTCGTATAGGGCAGGCTATTACTTTACTTTTATTAAAAGCATATCAGCACTTTTTACTCTGTTTTCATTAGCTTTTTTCTCATTTGTATCTAGATTGTGAATACTATAGAGTATTTTTACTCCATCATAGACCACGACAGATGCATTACAATGATTACGACAACAATATTTAAATTATATGTTCTACGTACGAAATACTCTGTACTTCCAAGTACAATAGGCAGATATTACGATCAAATAGCAATGCAATTACATAAAAACCTAAAATACCGGGCGAATCCAATTTAAAAGGGACTTAATTTCAATGATATAAGGACTAAAATACAAGTGCATAATATATATTAGATAAGTATAGGTTTTTGAGTGAATGTTAAATAGATAAAATAATAACAACAAATATAATTAATTCGTTTGCTTGATATCATTCATGGCAACTTTGTATATGTGCAACTAGAAACCTGCAAAGTCTAGTGGTTGTGAACGGACGTGAGCAACATTCGTTGTTCGCAGAAGACAGGTGCGTTGACCAATATGATAAATGTTCGTCGTCTGTGTGTCGCCATTAACTTGTCTACTAAAGCCACTTTAGTTAAATTGTCTATTCTTTCATTGTGTAATTTATTATTATAAGGGGGTTTTGTATGTCTTCTGTATACTTTATTTTTTACGGAACAAAATATACCTTTTTATTTAAGACACTTACAAGCACTTTAACCACGTTGCTTAAAAACGTTGTTCAGCAGCTGTTTTTCTGTCTCCTTCTTACGAATCTCAAATAAATAATGACAGTAAGAGTGAAATTAGTGATTAACTAAACGCAAAGTAAGGTTTATAAGTTAAACGTTACATTTTACATGATAAAGCTACCTCCCGGTCGTAATGTAAACATTACCAAGAAGAACCGACAAGGAGATCACAATAATATGCCTTATTAATTATAATATTTTTAGTATAAACATTTTTGTAAATGGTTTCTCGTTTTCTTGGGAAATGAACTTACTCTATGACCTTATTCACGAACAAAGCGCTGTTTTAAAGAAGATTATGAAAATCTTATAGATATTAGTATAATGTTCTTGGATTCAATTTTAATTTTAAGATTATATAAAATGTAAATTTAAAAGAAACGAAATATTTTATATACTTTATATATTTAACAATCGAAATCACGTAAAATGCAATATATAATAATACTAAGTGTAACTAAAAGTCCATGGATAACAAAGGCTGCGCGGGCGCAAGTTGTACTCGTACTCTAGCGTCTCTAGCCCAGTAATGATGCGGTTGCGGTAATTGCGCGCGCAGTCATTCACCCTGTTTGTTATGATGCTTTTACACGGCATTTTATAGATCCAGAGCGCTTTCCCACAGCGAATGAAAGCCGAGAACAGATAACGTTTTGATTGCTTTTATATTAAATTGAAATTCGAAATTAGAGTATTGTTTTATTTATACGCACGCTGGAAATAACATAGATCAATTTTATTTCTCGCTTTGGTAAGTGTATACTTTGTTTATATTTAATTCGATGTTTTGTTTATGGTATTCTACTCTATGAGAAAGGCAAGACGAGTTTGGTTTACGTATTAACAAAAGAGTATAGAAATTATATGTATATATATATATATATATATATCAATATATTATATATAATATATATATATATAATATATATATATAATATATTAACTTTCTTCATATATAAAAACTTATACGATGACGGTTTAATGCAATAATAGCTTTATCGTCAAAGGCAGCGAGTTTTGATTCTCTTTTAATAGTTTTCAACGAAACATATATTATTATCGCTCTTGATGTCTGTTTTTGTAATAATTTTGATCATACATCGGTAAAGAAGTTCGCATTTTACCATCAATAATTTATCATCTACTCTTGCATATGCTAGAGAATTATTATCTGTGCAAAACTTTCAACAACCTTAGATCGCTTGCGTATGAACAGATAATGCATATCTTGCATAATTTTATTACACTTAAAATTACAATCAGTAGGGCGATTGTGAAAAAAGAAACTCACCAGAGAATATGATCTTGAATTGTAAGAATACGACATTTATATATACATATATAAATTCTATAATTACTATAATATTAAAGTTATACATACTTATAAAAATATACATATCAAAATACCGTATAACCATAAGCTAGTTTTGCACATTTCACGAATGACCTACGAAGTCATTTCTAACAGAACACAGTTATAGTAATCATAAGCAGTTCAGTATATACTAACTATATAATAAAACAGCTGTACGCAATAGCTACTTTTTAAGTTTCAAAACATATTATCATAATCATAATAATATTATTATATATCCATATACATATATTTAAACCATCAAAATGTTATTTATTTTTTATAAAACGCTATGTGCTCGTACTTGACTAGCAGTGTTACCGTCATCCGACTCTCGCTAATCGGTAGTCAACGAACTCCTGTCTTCCCAGTATCCTTACAAGTGAAGCAAAATGTATCTACACTTATGTTATTACTTAAATCAACAATTGATTTGTATTTCCTGTCATGAATGCATCTTAACATAATAATCATGTATTTCTCATCGACTTTTGTATACGGGTGTCAAACAAAAGGATAAGAGAAATTTCACGGGTGAAAAGTTAATAATCCCAATCCTACAAACGTTCAAACTCTCTATTGTAGTATAATATATGTAGTAACTTCTCTATTGCAATCATGAGCAAGGGTTCATAACTGCAATAGAGAATTTCTTAACTGAAAACTCAATAACTTTTATCAGTCATATCGGCGTTCTACCTCGTACCTTCTGCAGCTTTATAAATTAGCCATTAGACCGGATAAAGTAATAGATTTCATAGAACATGTTACGAATTGAAAAGGGCTAGGGGCTCTTATCAGTAGAATCCACATTCCGAATCCATGGAAACTTTACTTGTAACAATAGTTTGTTACAAGAACCAAAGAGTTCTAGTGAACTTGTTAGTGTTTAACTAATGATTCGAAATTTTACAGGAATTTTACTGGTACAAAGTATATTCCAGACCAGATAAAAAGCCAGGATGCCACACAAAATTAAATGTGAAATTAAATTATTGTTTGATTCGTATGTGGTATTAAAAAAAGTTTGTTTCTTTCTTTTTTATTTTACAAAATATTTAATATTAAAATCATTTCATATTTGATATAAAACATTTCATCTATGTATAGGGATAGGCATTAAATGCTAAGGATAAAGGGTCAGGCACGACGCTGTGACCCGCATGGCATGCTATTAGAACACCTTTAGATAACAACACCTGCCTATAGAATTGTATAATTGGACAACAATTGGTGCAAAATGGTTTGGGTCTTAGTAAAGTAACTTGAAATAAACTATGTTATACGAGAACTAGTGTCGATTTATTACACAACATCACATGTTTGAACTAAACATAAATAATAAAAGGGCAAATGAAAATCAGATACTTAATAAATAGCGGAACTTCACTTGGTATAACGTTCGCTTATTTGCATTAATTGTCTGATCGTAGATATGTTTCGAGGACATATTTGATTATGTGTCCACATTTGCTACATAGCAATTATTGCAAATAGCAAATACGGTTACTGTCCACTTTATTGACGTCTCGTCCCTCGTATATTTTCCTTAGGTATATGACTCCTTTAAAGATAGATTACGTCAACGGATTCAAAGATTTCCGTTGATCGACCACCTGATTCGATCAATAACATTGTGCCTATTTTTTTTTACTGTGCTGTGAATAATTAAATGTTTTTATAAAGCATATTTGTGTTATCTAGTGTTTTACATAGAGTATGTATTTAATTACCATGGTCTAACAAACAAAGAAATATCGCTAAGTAAACACGCGGAGGGAATTGGAAAAATACTAAAAATCAAACGCGTATTAAATAATAAGAATGGTTTGTAAGCGTCAATGACCCACTCATTGAGTTTGTCCTTTAACGTTTAATTTAGTCTAAATTCATAAGCTATTTTAAGAAAGCCCTTTAAAATTCAGTTACACAAGATTTTTTTTTTCGTTAATGAACGCAAACGCATATATCTTCTGGTGACGTCAAACAAAGTATAAGGTACAGAAAACAACACCACATTTGCTAAAAAAGTTAAAACGCTTAAATACTAACCAACATGATTAAAACGCTTAATGTTTCATCCAAATATAATTAACGCATGACCCTAGTGGGAACTATAATCGGTTACAAATTATAAATCTAGCTCTACATTCAATGGCGATCAGTTCTTCTAACGTTATCAACAAGTATGGTAACGACTTGTTGGTATAAAGAATCTGAACGTGAATGATTTGCGGACATCCATAAAAAAAAGTATTATTAACCAACGGACAAAACAAACATGCCACTGACTATTACTGTAGAGGCAATACACGGCGATCAAGTTCACACACTTGGTCATAATGAATAATGGATGAAATAGGCATGAGGCGTAAAAATCGTGGGCGATTATTAAAATCGTACGCAGTGCCCGTTGTAATTGGCTATGATTAGCCTCGTCATTTCAATACTCATACCCATAGGAAAGTAGAAACAGTTTTTATATTAATATTTATGTTCATTATTTATTTTATACAAACACTTTTTGTCTTTTTAACTTTATATAATACTGGCAGCATAATATAGTAGGCACCAGGGATAGGTATGTCATAATAGATTTTTAGCATAGTGGTGCGTTGACGGCGTAGTTACGGTGGTGACCATTTGCCACAACGTAAGTTGATCGTCTGCCTTCCTCCCGTGAAAAAAAGGAAGTTTTTGAACCAATAGAGAAGTCTCAGTAATTAAATATAACTTTCATTAAAATAACTCATTATGTATTCATAACAAGATAGCTACCGCCATTTTGTATGCACGCTTTATAATTCAACAACGTCGTTATCATTACGTACTGTTTTAGTATTTTGTTACAACATTACGTGTGTTTCATTTATTATTACAAATAAAGAAGGCGTCACAGACCGGTAATTAATTACTAGTGCCCGCCCGCTACTTCGCCGACGCGGGAGCGGGGAATGGAGTGTTACTTAACTTACGCCCTTTTCTAAAGCCCTGAAAACGTATATACTAAATTTAATGTTAATCGGTTGAGTAGTTAAGAATATGTAGGTAAGCGTAATAAACAAACACACTTTCGCATTTATTATATTAGTAAGAATTTATGTGTGTAGATATTTAGCAATTTTCAATTGTTTTGGATTTTTTAACAAGTGTATATATTACCTTGTTAGTTTTCTTCTGTGGGTTAAATCTTGACATCCCCGCCCCACCAAACAACATGTAAAATATTTAGGTAACTTGAATTTCATGCAAATAAAAATAGGCGAATTAAGATCAAACGCAATTGTAGCTAGTTACTTTGTTACCACTCACGTACCAAGAAATGCCAATTTTGGAATAGCAGTTTCGTTCGAATATGGTCATTTACCTGTTTACATCGCTCTATGGGTCAAAAGATCAGAAGCTATTGGGAGACATAAACACAAGCTACTCGGAAACCAAAGCTTTCTCCGTTACTATATTGACCGTTGTTTCGATTGGATAACCCCTTTATATTTTGAAGAAGAAAGAAAATAAAACAAATATTATATATAGTACACATATTATTTTAATTTTTTAAATTTAGAAACGAAGAATTTTGTTTAGCAACGGTTTTTTTATGCTAATGCTAAAAGCTAAATAATTATAGCGTTCATAGCGGTCGACCGTAATTATTGAGGAAATAACTTGAAACGTGAATTTTCGTATACGGAAAATGATTTTCTAAATTAAAGATTTTCTTTTTATTGCTTGGATTTATAACTTTTGGATTGGAACATATTAAGATATTTGTGTACGAACACCTAAAAATTATGCGTCATTCATAGTACATTACGTTATTTTTTTCTCAATATATTTCAAAACTACTGGTGGTAGGGCTTTGTGCAAGCTCGTCTGGGTAGGTACCACCTACTCATCAGATATTCTACCGCAAAACAGCAATACTTGATATTGTTGTGTTCCGGTTTGAAGGGTGAGTGAGCCAGTGTAATTACAGACACAAGGGACATAAAATCTTAGTTCCCAAGGTTGGTGGCGCATTGGATATGTAAGCGATGGTTGACATTTCTTACAATGCCAATGTCTAAGAGCGTTGGTGACCACTTACCATCAGGTGGCCCATATGCTCGTCCGCCTTCCTATACTATAAAAAAAAAAAAAGAAAATAATCTTCAATCAACCTTTACTTGCATCAGAGCGTTCAATTTCATACGTTACATGTTATTAGTATTTCCAATTAAATTCCACAATCATTCCATTATCCACTCTATAATATTAGGGCTTATGTGTAAAACTAATTAATAGATGAAGAGAATGCACGTTATTGTATACAAGATTATAGAACAGCGTAGTGAATTTTTTTGCTCATAAAATTCATCTATTTCCACCAATATAATAATGGTATTTCGTTTATTTATAAAACCCAATAACTTTTACTGATCCGTCACGGGATTTAAAATGTAAGTTTTTTTAATGAGTTTTTACTCATTAGCTACGTTGGATGATGGCGTAGATTCTTGATAGATTTTTATCAAGCGGCATTTCCCAGTGGAGAATAACTAGCTGCACTGGATATATTATAGCTTAATTATAAATTTTCAACAAATAATCAGATAGTTAATAATAATAATACCCTGGGACATTATTCAACACGGCCATCTGATCCCAAATTAAACAGATATTGTGCTATGGAAACCAGACAACTGATATACTACATATACTACTTTTTTTTTTGTAAATACATACTTATATAGATAAATACACCCAGACTCAAGACAGACATATTCATGCACACAAATGTCTGTCCTGGGTGGGAATCGAACCTTCGGCGTGAAAGGCAAGCCAACTACGCCAACCGGCTCGTCAAAGTTATGAATAAGTTACTGAATAATGAATACATCCAAAATAATTTAATTAAATAATAATAATAATTATAAGAAATTTATTTATTCTCTCCCATAGACAATAATGTTTACATTTTATTTTAAATATATATATATATAAATACAGTTATATGTGGGTGTTACGTACAGCACCTCAGGGAAGTTCGCTGACGCAGCACATAGCCGCGCAGTCGCCGCCGCGACCAAGTTAAGAAATCAGTAGGTTAAACAAATTACATATTTGTCACGTACAGCCCTAAAAACACCTAGCCGGGAAGTCTCCGCTGCGAGTCAGCTCTGCACATACCACCTAAATTAATCTAATAGATCAGCATTTTCAGCCCTATATATTAGGATGGAAAAATTATATGTATTATTCAATATGTGATCCAGTAACGATCAGTATTGTTTCATAGGATTAAGTTTATATATAAGGTAGGAAACAATATCGGCATCCAGCATCGAGCAGTATTGTTTCTTAGGATTAAGTTAAATATTGGTTAAACTTTGGTTTTTCTCAAATCCTCCGGCTATCGTAAACGTAACTTGGGAGACAGGAGCCCAAACTAGGTTGCCCTGTACTAAAGGTCTCCTGGCTCCCGCTCTTTGGTAAGGAACTTTATTTATTTAATTTTATAGAAAACAGGAGAAACACTAAAGTTTTTACAATATATTATCTAGTAATAAGTACTTATGCTAATAGAAATAAAAAGATAATGTATGCTTGTGAATATGTCCGTGTGAGCGCATGTGTATGTACTTTTATTTGTATGTGTGTGTGTGTGTATGTATGTGTATGTGTGTGTGTCGTGTATGTATGTGTTTATATGTGTGTGGGTATTTGTATATATGCTATGGGTGAGTAGATTAAATTAGTACATGCTACTTTTTTACTACAATTGCTTGTTTATTATTAATATATTAAATTAATAATTTTTCTCTCTTCATAGTCCAGTTTTAAAAGCCAGTCAGTTAATCTTCTCTTATATGCGAATTTTAGTAAATTTTAAATAGAGAGTAATTTATTTAATTTATTGCAAAGCCTTGCTGCTTTAAAATCATAGTTTTTTTATAAATAGGCTTATGATTGTTGATAGCTGGGGTTATAATTTTCTGGAACAACTGTCTTTTTAAGTAAATATTGGCTAGCTTAACTGCATCATCATCATAAGTCAATAATAATCCACTTCAAGACAAAGGCCTTATTCACGCCTTGGACCCTTTAAAAAGGTACCCCACCTCATGCAGAGAACCAGCTTATGTGGGATACTTACCAACTGAAACCACTGTGGCCTCCTTGCGGTGGCCGTCTTCACTAGTGAGTACGACAGCGCGGGGCCATCCTGGCTGCCACCTCTTCGAGGCGTTCAGAAATAGACGCGAAGCCCCCAACCCACGCGTCCTCGGCCCCTGGGTTACGTCCTATTTTTTAAGTTATCCACCTTCCGCTTCCAATCGAATCGTAGTAGCCACCTTCTTTAGGTCATCGGTCCATCTACTCTGCGTTAGCCGATCTCATAAAGGTATCCCCAGCTCTAACTTCCATTTGTCCTGCAACGTAAATGACCAGCGCAGTACCGCTTCAGTCAATTTTACAAGCTGTTTTCGTAATTTTGTTCTGCTCTAGACAAAATAACATCTGATTTTATCCTTAAAATATCTTAACAATTAAAAAAGTATGTTTAATCGAATATATGCATAATTTTATCTGTGCAGGTATTTTTCTTTGTTTCATAGAACGGTGTTATGTACTATAGGAAAATAATATTCTTGAAGTTTTGTGTGACTCATTGTATATTTTAAATATGATAACATTATTTAAGACAAGGTAATGTTATTTATTGTTCTCTACGTAGTTAGGAAATAACCGCGCACCGGCAAATACCATGGCATTTTGGATAACAATACTCCACAATTCGTAATTACCTTTATACAAATGAGGTACCAACTTTGTTTAACAGACTGTAAAGCTTTTGTACTAGCTATACAATCGACAACGACTTTACATTTAATCCGGATAAAACCTTTTTTGTTCATAACCTCTTTGTATGATATATAGAAATCCTTAATTGCTTCAGAGTTAAGATGTTTATGTTTATGATCTTTTTTGTTATATCTGTTTTAATACATTTTAATAGGTTACTCTACGGATGGACTTTCAAAATATATGTATGTGATGGATTCAATTCCTGGCTCCAAGGAAAGTAGAGTTTATAAAATATATTGAATGTGTTTCCGGGATCTCTATTTTTTTTAATAAGTCGCTGCAGTTTCAGGTTTTGTCCATTTGAGTACAATTACAATATTCGTTTGCAATAAACATTGGCTTTACTATGTCAATTTATAACACCATCAAAATTGAAATAAAATTTTGGAAGCACATGGAGTTGAACTCGCAATCTCAATCTGAAGGCTACAAATAAAAAAAAAAACAAACTACGAGTAAAATTTCTTTGTCGATAATAACAGAATTGTACAGATATCACTTTGTTATAATTATTATAGATCCGACCTAAATTATATGTTTTATACAAATGTTCTCCAATTAATATGCAGCTCGATTTTTAATTTGAAAACTTTACTAGAATTTACTTATCCACTCATTTCGTTAACAAGTACTTTTTTTTTTTTTTTTTTTTTTTTTTTTTTTTTTTTTTTTTTTTTTTTTTTTTTTTTTTTTTTTTTTTTTTTTTTTTGTCACCTGATGGTAAGTGGTCACCAACGCTCTTAGACATTGGCATTGTAAGAAATGTCAACCATCGCTTACATATCCAATGCGCCACCAACCTTGGGAACTAAGATTTTATGTCCCTTGTGCCTGTAATTACACTGGCTCACTCACCCTTCAAACCGGAACACAACAATATCAAGTATTGCTGTTTTGCGGTAGAATATCTGATGAGTGGGTGGTACCTACCCAGACGAGCTTGCACAAAGCCCTACCACCAGTAAGTTAGTTAAGTACGTCTAACTTCCAATAATACTGATCAAAGTTTGATCAACTAAGTTAAATTTAATATGAATTGTAATTGGTCCATAATCCGATGACGTAATAGGCAACCAATGAGAATTAAGTATTTGGTCAGATTTTATAAACGAGATATATATACGAATATTCGATCATTTCTTTTGTGTTGTTAATCAAATGTTGCACATAACATACTAGTATTGTTTATTATAGCTAAATTATTCAATATAAATCTATGTCAAGAAAAACCACGGCGTTCTATCATCACGACTCTGCGCCGCCCCTTGCCTTCCGGCTTTTGTTGAAGCTTCGCATTATACTGTCAAGTTAAATTGTCTCTATTTTGTTTACAAAAGATGACGATGGGTTTATAAAATTAATATTCTATCATGGATAGCAGAACTGTTTGTAACAAGAAGTAATGGATGTGTTTTCATAGAAAAACATCAAATTTTACATAAATAGCCAAATATAATAAATTATTATGAATTTAAAAAAAAAACATACTTTATTCAAGTAGGTTGAAATTGAAAACATTTAAATACAAGCACTTTTGAATTGTCATTTTAAAGTTTTATATTAATATAAAGCTAACAGTGGGACGTTTGTGAGCCAGATTGTAACTATTTATTTTGTAGTTGGGTAAAAAATGTTTGTCGATATAAAATAGAACATAACTTTATATATCAACGACGGTAGGACATCGCGACAGCGTGGTTATCACCCACACATAATTTATTCTAACGTCACACATATACACAATAGTAGTAACAGCCTGTTAATGTCCCACTGCTGGGCTAAGGCCTCCTCTCCTTTTTGAGGAGAAGGTTTGGAGCTTATTCCACCACGCTGCTCCAATGCGGGTTGGTAGAATACACATGTGGCATAATTTCAATCAAATTAGACACATGCAGGTTTCCTCACGATGTTTTCCTTCACCGTCAAGCACGAGATGAATTATAAACACAAATTAAGCACATGAAAATTCAGTGGTCCTGGTCTCCTCGGTAAGTCGTATATCTGTGTTAAAACGTAGATACGACATGAGATGATTTCACTTTGACCAAGTCATATACACAATACTTTTTATTATTGTGTTTCGGTTTAAAAGACGAACGAATCAGTGAAATTACAGACACAGATGACATCGTCTAAGGAGTAGTTCATACTTCTTGCAGTGCCAGTGTCATGAGTGAAGGTGTCCGCTTACCATAAGGCAGGGAACAATCTCAGAAACTTACCGAAAATCAACATTGCTTATGTTTTTATTATTGTACTTGCGATTGAACGACAACCATTTCTAAAAGACGATGATGAGGACTAGGTTTGAGCGCGCTTGCCTAAAAGATATTCACTCTTATTCTGAAGGCACTCAGGTCATATGTATCATGAATCACAGAAGCTAGTATATAGGCAGATTGTACTTCCAAACTAAACCAAACAAACTTTATTTTACATTAATTGTAAGCGTAGTGCTGTGAACGGATACGACAATAGATCTACGTCAAATTAAAATCAGAAATGCTACTTTCACAATGCTTTAAAGCTTCAATTAAACTTTTATTGTAAATTAAAGTTTTTATAAATAGTAGTATTGATGGCTGTACTAGTAATATATATGTACCATAAAAATATTCCAATATGTTTTTCAAGCTTGTTTACGATTAACACGATAACTTGATAATGATATGACCTTTATTTTTTTTAGACACACATTTGGAAGGGCACTAAGGCGGCAGGTTTTATTGGCCTGTTGAACCGCTCGTTTCATTCGTAATGGAATGAAAATGCAATAAAAGTTTATATTGAGACATTTTAGAGGTCAAATTATACACAGTCTATTTACTTATTACAGCTTAGTAAAATAAATTCCATAGCATAAAAACAAATTTAATACTCTACTTTTAATATTAGCCATGTCGACTTGAATTAAATACGGTAGGTATCTTCTTTTCATATATATTTTTTTTACTACACATAAATACTTTATTCACGGGCTACAATGGCATGGGACAATGGTTAAATTTACAACCAATGTCGATGGGTATTTGGGATAAAGTTAATACGCTTTATGTAGTTTGATAAGCTTATTCCACAAATTATTTTATATCCATATCAATTTTTTGGTCGGGGGGATAGTGTTATTAATAATTACATTGTATATACTTATATTATCCTAGGACATTATTTACACACCGCCATCTGATCCCAAACTAAGCAGAGCTTGTACTATGGAAACCAGACAACTGATATAGTACATATAATACTTTTCTTTTTTAAATGCATACTTATGTAGATAATTACACCCAGATTCAGGACAAACAGACATGTTAATGCACACAAATGTCCGTTCTGGATGGGAATCGAACCCACAACCTTCGGCGTGAAAGGCAAGTATCTACCAACAACGTCAACCGGCCCGTCATTTATTTGGTGTTCATGGTTTCTTCAACGTCAACTAATATGGCAAACTTTTTGAAACAGACACTTTCAATTCAATTTTAAGCTTAACTGTTAAATAATAATCATAATAAGAAACATTTGAAATGAGATTAGAGCAATGGGAATGTTGAAACATTTTCATATTTATTAGTCAATAGATTGTCTTAAAGGTTTTATGCAGATCTGAGGCATCGACATTTAGAGAATTTCTTGGCTCTAGTGTCGCGACCTTAATAGTTAATACCGCGGTACATAACGACATTATTGCAGTTGCTATTGCTATAAAAGTTGTATACAATTCCTTTGTCTCTGTTAATTAATTAAATTGTGAACGGCAGTACGTTAATCTAACCGCGCAACAACACATACCTAACCTTAATTCCGTTGCGCAAATAACGAATGTATTTTTATAAAATGTCATCAATCATTAAAATTGTAATCCATACGTTTTATTATGAAATTTGTAGTTTTTTTACGCTATGAAATATTCGTACGAATTACTTGTATATAAATGTATGGTCAGGTGTAATGTATTAGTCATTACTATTGCCTAATGCATATACCACATTGCATTATTTACAATTCCATTGATATATTGCTCTTCACTTCCACCCGTAAAGGTAATTTGTCTCTTTACACGATAAAATATGTACATATAATGGCGTTGTCTTATCGAAAATAAATGATTACATCCTTAATACATTATATCGAAAATATATGAAACTTAATAAGACATAATATTTTCTCTTTTGACATTATTTTAGTTTTTCTTATAAAAAAAAAAGTTGTGCTGTGTGGTACTGGCAGTATAGAATAGAACCACCCTATTAAAATAAAATAAACTAAACACTTAATGGAAAAAGACATGTGAAATATTATCGACGTGTACAGACAAGTTACATGTCGATTTAAGAAAACACCAATATACTTAGAAATTACAAAATTATTGGCTATATCATCGTGATTAACTTAGGAAATGGCGGAAATCGCTTCAACTCGAATCGAATGGATTTGTCTTTTATCTATAGATAACAACCTAAGGTGAAACCTCGTAAATTTGAAGCCATATTTGCGTCATGTTTTATATTAACATTATTTTGTGTTACCGTTTAAATAAAATAGGCCATATACCACAATCATCATTAAAGTAGTTAATCATTTGTATAGAAACTTTATAACTCGGGACCTCCTGTGATCTGCACTCGATAGACACAGTAAACCGTAATCCAATCTTGCAGAAAGCGTAAGATCTAATAATCATGAACACCCGAACTAAAAGTCAATAAAGGTCATCAAAATGTCTCTAAATACGCCTACATTTACATATTTTACATTAAACGACCGCGATACGATAACGACTAAATTATTGAATTTTAGTTTGATTTTTATAACATTTAATATTTATTATCTGTTGTTTAAAAATACGTAGTAGTAATACATATTAAAAACTAAATATTTTTTGTAAACGTCAATTCAAATATATAAATCAATTATTAAAGATTAAATATTCAACACGAGGCGAACGGTGTGGGTTTTTGCAAAATTTAAAATTGTTAGAGGCATTAAAAACGAGCTTAAAATAATAACGGTCACTAACAAATGTTTCTTATTAAAGACCTTATCTTTCTCGTAATATCGTTATAAGTATATGTTCGCTCATTTCGCTGATAATTACTTATTATAAGCCCATTCTAATAATTGTCCCTTCACTGTATTGGTATAATTTTCTTGATGTAAAATCAATTCTGATACATGTTATATTGTACTTTTAAATAATAATTTATATTTAATAATATATACTATTGTAATCCAACGGGAAATGTTGCTAATATTCTTACCATCTCTCTACAGAGTACGATTTGTTCAGTAGCTAGTTTTAATTTCGATTTATGAATATTTATTTCCAATAAACAATTAAACTGTAATGTATAAATAAAAGCCGAAATGGCCCATTGTTAAGAACGCGTGAATCTTAACCGATAATCGTGAGTTCAAGCCCGGGCAAGCACCACTGAAATTTCATTTGCTTAATTTGTGATTATAATTCATCTCGTGCTGTGAAGGCAAACATCGTGAGGAAACCTGCATGTGTCTAATTTCACAGAAATTTTGCCACATGTGTATTCCACCAACCCGCAATGGAGCAGCGTGGTGGAATAAGCTCCATACCTTCTCCTCAAAAAGGGAGAGGAGGCCTTAGCCCAGCAGTGGGATATTCACAAGCTGTTACTGTACTGTACTGTAATGTAAAAATCTCTTCTGATCGTCATATTGTAGTGATATTTTATGATATTAAATACGTAACTAATATGCGTACTTTACATATTGTGAATTGCTATCAATATAAGCTTTTATCACATTATTTAAGAGAATGTCAAGTGGTTAACCAAGGAGTTTTTACATGTGCCTTTTTTGTTTTTTCAACTCATACTCGGTAGTGTAGAAAAACAACAACAATTTTTCATGTTTATGATGAAATTTTGCCACATCTATATTCAACGAAAATAGAACAGTGTGGTGGTCTAAAAACTCACCTCCTAAAAATATAGGACTTCAGCTAGCAGAACATTTTTTTTTCTACCATTGACAAGTCTCTGTTTCTATTCTCTTTTTTTTCATTACTTAAATGAAATAAGTAATACTTGTTAAATCCTAGTTGAATAAAGAACGTTATAACTTTTGTTTTTTTTTTCAATAATATTCGTCACAAAACGTTCTTTATTTGAATAATGATGATGTAAAATAACTATCAGCAAAACTTACTTTTCCTTATTGGTAAAGGTGAACAATTTACAATATTTTTGCAATATGACCTTTCCTCTAATATTCATAGTTGTATGAAATAATAATAATATATTACACAACAGCTTGTTAGCATAAAATACTCACATAGCAACAAACTAGATTTGTGATAATCATTTAAATAAGCAGTTTTAGTTCTTAAATCATATGTCATTGCACTCATTATCGTTTGAATGGAAAATTCGAAGGCTCTTCATTGATGTCGAAACAACTTTATTAATATTTTTTTCACTGATTAGAGATTAGAGATTTCAAGGATACATTTAATTTTTTTATTTAAAAAAAGTTTGTCTGCTATTTCTTTTTTAAATATAAGTACCACAACTAATTTTGAAAGAATGTTTGTTTTTATTCCTAACGTAAAAAGAGTATACATAAGATACCATGTTTTTTTTTATTTAAAAAAATAATTTGCTATATAACCATCTCAACTAATTAATAAAAAAACTTTTGTTAGAATTTAACCTTAAAAGACTAAGTACAAAAGTATTTTCTAAACGTATTTTTGTTATGGCTTTAGTTTTATTAGGTTTAAAAAACAAATCCATGAAATGTGTTATTAGACGAATATAATGTTTGCATTTAAAAATATATGTAGATATTCCATGACGATCTAAGAACTTTTAATAAATATTATAAATAAAAATAATCTTTCAAAATTGGTCGGTAACATAACTAACGGACCTTGTAACGCGCTGTTGCTAACCAATAAACCTTATTATCAGTAAGTATCAGTTCTTCCTAACCTGTTTTATACAATAGCTTAAGGCAGGTTAGGATTCATCCAGAAGGTTAAAATTTAAATGTTAAATGGTCAACGGTTACTTACCACGACCACCGGCGCCGCGTCTCGTGTTGCCCCGCGCGGAATTCTCTGAAAAAATTAATATGATATTTAAAAAATTAGCTCAAGTGTCGAACGTTTTGTTAGCTTCATTTAACATAATGTTCCTGAATACGATGTGGAATCGGCTTAAATCGCGTCTAAGATAACATAAAGCAGCGCCCACACATGAACATGTCTAAAAGATTTAGTCCAAGATATAGTTACGAAATAAATCCAAATATTTCATTATCTATTAATTTTCTCTATGGTTGTTTATAAAGAGACAAGAACCTACATTGTAAGAGCTGTTCAAATCATTTCGTAAAGGTATGACTAAGCCCACGAGGCTAGTCACGAGAACACGACATGTTTCTAAGAGAAAATACGTCAATCCCAAGTTATCGATAGCAATCGTCCATTGCCGTTAACACATACTCGTATGTGATTAATTAGCCTATTTTCAACTTGTCCTTGACGTTGCCGAGGTCAATTGACAGTCACTTTGCGTTTAATAGTAACCAGTTTATTCAAAGTTTAAATTGAAATATTAAATATACCACGGCTGTTCTAAAAAGTGATATTTAAATACAAAAATATGTTTTTTCCCACAATGTGACCACACAAAGTCACCACAGTATTAAATATTTTTAAATAACTCACAATAAAGTTGTGTTCTAAATAACTAAATATATAGCGTTATAATTTGTAAGCAAATGACTTAATTCGACATCGCCCGAAGCCGTTAATTTAACATTAACCGTACGGCGTAGGTCGTTTATTTTTGTACAATGTAATACATATGAACGAAAGGATGAAATACTTTCCCGGTCAGCTCTAACTCTGCAACCCTTGCGAGCTTTACTTTTGTAAAGTACTAACAAATCGTCGGTCGTTCGTACGTTCAGGTGATTTTCAATAAAAAAGCTGAAATAATTATTTACCGCAGAAGGAAAGTATTTATAGGAAAGTGAATTGAATTATTTGTATAAGCCTTTTTTATTAACATTCTTATTAAATGTATGTAGACGTATATAAGTATCTAGAGTGTTTTGAACATAGTTCTAAAAATAAATAAAACGTTGAAAGAAATATCTTTGAGGGATCCTAATATATAACCTTCTATATAATATATATAGAAGGTTATTTGATTCTGGTTGGATAATAAAATGTGTACTATAAATAATACTTTAGAATTTGTGATTTTGATTGATAACTTTTAATATATTTATTCCTTGTTCTTTTTGTATGTAGAAGAAAATTTATATTACAGGTACCGACATATCAAAGTTTTAACACTAAGATTAACAGCTTAAATACAACACAGAAGGAATCCACTTCGAAAGGCGAAGTCGACACTAACGTATAGTATGCATGCAATAAAAAAACATATCAGTAGTTTGTCTCGTAAGCAAATATAATATATTTAACTGAGAATGGACAAAAGTTAAGACTTTCATTCTAAGAGGCCATAATGTCTGCGCCGGTATCTAATGGCTGTCTAATTTCACGGTTGGTGGCCCTCGAAAATAATCGAACGGGTTATATGAGAATGTTATACGAAATTATTGTTTATTTTTTTACCGCAGTTACACGAAATGCTGGATTTTTTTATATTTCTTCCCATTATAAATTCAATTTTCTTCACAAAATTGCTTAAACGTCTAAATATTTTATCAATTGTGACTTTACCCGACTGCTCTATAAAAATATCATCGTGAGCTCTAAAATGTTATGACATTATACTTAGGTCTATAAAGCCTACTTCCACTCTGAAAGTACATATTCTTCATAAAAAAAATCCGAATTTTATCCGATTAGTGGTTTTGCATGTATCTAAACCAAACTTTATAGTCCAAGGTCCCAGGCCCCCTCAGTCGGCTCTAGTGGGCCCTGGAGTCTTACTCTATTATAAACATAAGTATGTTGACGTGAGATTGAGACCAGAGATGGTCTCTTGGAAATAAACACACTGATAATAGAAGATGTTCGCGGGTTCAAATCAAATCCATGCGTTGTATTCGTTAAATTCTGCCACATTTTTATATTATTTATCAATGAAACTTTTAAGTAGCTTGATTGTACTTGGTAATAACACGAGCTTATGTAACATGAAGATAAGTTGAGATCCGTCAGTAGTGCATATAATAAGCATATTTGTTGTGTATTTCATTATTTATTGTGACTAATAATGACGAATTTGAAAATAATATATATGCTGATGATATCGCTTAAAGTTTGCCATTTCGTTTTGCTATTTATTAATATTAGACATTAAAGACATACAGTTAACAGTATTCTAATAGACTATTTTTTGTCTGACATGAAGATATGAAATGCAAATTTTTATTGAACATTGACCGTTAATTATGTACAAACATAATATTTTTTTGAGTTTTAATTAAAACGTTCATTTATATTAAAATGGTCATAAATCAATTTTGAAGTAAAAAAAATAGTTTACAAGTTTTAACAGCTCATTAAAATTGCGGGTGTACAAGCCATCAATTAATTCATCGCCATTTACAAATCGTACTCACATTTTTAAACTATCCATAAATAATTTTATGTCCATCAAAGAGGCTCGCGTGACGGCAGAAAGCTGTTCGACGAGGCAAGGAAATTCGAGCCCATCACTGGCGTCCATTCGATTCGTATTAACGCTCAAGTAATGTAACAAATAAAGGGGAGGTCGATGCCCTCGAGCAAGGCACGGACACAGCAAAACCAAGTCTGGTCCTCTCACAAAAGAAATAGTTAATATTAGAGCTCGGTTCTTCACGAGTGTCATTAGTAGCGGCACAAAGCTTCGGAGTCATTCCACGCTCCTACTATTTGTCAGCGGCAAAAAGTGCCTTGTCCACAATAATTACGGGACCGGCTTTCGAGAGCGCTCATAATTCGTCATGTTCTGGTCGGCCGCTTCGTTTCCGAACCCGTCCATAATTTGACATTTCCCGCAGCCGTGGCAACTAAACGCGGGAAACAATACTGTAAAAAGTTTTCCTAAACAAATATTACAATTGAATATCCATTTGAAAAAAGTAATGGTAAAAAACTAATTTTAAAAATGTTGAATTCGTCTCAACTAATTTCAACGTTAATAAATCAAAAGCAAACATGTTAGGTTTCGCTGTAATGTTGCCTTAAGAGAATATAATAATCTATTGCGCACGTACATCCTTGTATTTTATGCCCCAAGCCTGGACTTGAATTACGGAATAGCTTGTCGGAATAGAAACGAAGTTATATCTGTTAGAATTTTAGTTATTATTTTTCAAACCGAATAAAAACTTCCACTTTTTCATTGATATAGCGCCAGTTAATTTATTTAATTTATCGCTAAATAACATTTATTTGTTAATAAAAAAGGTATATTATTTATTGGTCTTAATTCACTTGTCAGGTCGTCAAGTGAACGTGAATGTCGTTTCTCTGTGAAAATGTATAAAATCTTAGTAGCAGATTTTGTAGAACGAATTGGTCGGTGTTTTGAAATGGAGCCGAGTGGAAAACGAGTTCAGTGACCGGAGACACTTTACCAATCAATTGATTGTATTATTACACAATTGTCTGATCAGTTTTTTTTTAAATATGTATCTACGAATAAACAATAAAAATTATTGAGAATCGAAATCGTGAAACGAGATTAACAATTTCACTTTTTATGAAATCAAATTAAGGTATATTATGAAAGTACTGTTTTTATTTTAATTATTTTTTATTAAACAAATTAAAATTAACTTCTTGTTTTAAATTTTATCATCTTAATGACTATTCATTTTTGTCACTTTTAATAAAGGCGAGTACAGTTTCTGAATATATATGGACGACTTTATAAATATACACATCGGTGTGAAACGTTCAATAGACGTACGAAGTTCAACGTTCGTCGTCGAAATGACTTTAATGAGATGACTATATTTACTTAACACTTTACACATAATTATCAGTAAAACGTATTGACAATGTTGTTACTATAATATATCATTCTATTACTTCGTTTTTTTTATATATCTTTAAAAATATTATTTTTTTATTAAAGTATGCGTAGTGTCACATTTGTGTTCGAAATTTAATATATTTTTTAAACACTCCTCAGAATATTACAGAACCGGTAATCGATAACTCATGAAACCTGTATCACACTCAATCATCCCAGCCGTCGACAACGGTCTATCAAGAAAATATTTGCAATTGCATGGTGTTTGTGCCATTAAATCCGAGATGCAACTTTCCATTTATTAACTTTTGCAACTAAATTGCTAATCGATTTAAGTGCTATCCTAAAATATCTTATAAGTTGAGAAATCCTACAATTTCATTATTCAGTAATTCCACATCGTTCGTTATCCGCGTTGGTATGCTTTTATTTATGATTAAAAATAACTGTGTGGGAAATTCAATGATAATAAAAGCAACGGTACATTTAAACGGGACGTGTGAAAATTTAGAACGATGGGGGTACTTGCCCTAATGACACCAAGAGGGTTTGATAAGTAATATGAATCCACCCGCAGACGTCACGTGCCGGTATGCGGGTGCACGGCGTACGCGCAATCCGAGCTAAATTAATTAAGAACATTTTGGTTCGTTGCACCATGTTGGATGGATTTTGATTGGTATAATTAATCGTTTTATTTGTGTTATTGACGTTTTTGTATTTTATAGTGCAGCTTAAGTTCTCTGTGCGATAACAACTTAGAAAAACAAATTCTTCAAATGTTTTAATAATTTGAGAATAAGAATAACTTCATTCAATAACTTTTTTAAGAGGAGTATAATGAACTCAAAAATATAAATAAACTTTTTTTTGGAAAGGAAGGTGGACGAGCATGTGGGCCACCTGGTGGTAAGTGGTCACCAACGCCCATAGACATTGGCATTGTAAGAAATGTTAACCATCGCTTACATCACCAATGCGCCACCAACCTTGGGAACTAGAGATGTTATGTCCCTTGTATACTAAACAATATAAACAATAAATAAATATAAAAACGGTTAAAACGTATTTCTGTAATTATCATACAGCTGGGCTAAGGCCCCCTCTAATTTTGAGAAGAAGATTATTCCACCACACTACTCAATTGCGGGTTTTGGATACACATGTGACAGAATTTTATTAAGCATACGAAAATTCAGTAGTGCTTCCCTGGTTTGAACCCAATCTTCGGTTAAGATTCACCTGTTCTAACCACCACATATATACACTACACGAACAGGCTTAGATACTGTTCTAGATAGCAAAATAGCCTGTGCAGTTACAGAATAGTTACAACATAGCCTGTAATATAAAGATATGATTATATGTAATATGATTTATCAAAATAAAAATAGCTAATGTAGTTAATTCAATAATTTTAAAGTCATAAGTCATCAATAATAATAAGAAATCATCGATATTAATTATATTGCAATGATACTTCTATGTTACAGAATCTCAATGGGTAAGTGAGTAGATAATACTGAGTATTTTTAAGAAATGTTTGATCTGTATTCGAAATGACGTTAAGTTATAGTTAAGTTAATATAAAAAATTAGCACCTAACATCTAACTACGTGAACAGTATTTAACAGCTGAAATTCTACACCTCATAGAAACAGCAAACTATAAAGGAAATGATCAACTATTGATATTTGTAAATAGACAAACGTAATTGTCCAGAAATTAAGAGCTTACAGCGGTTGCTCAGATTTCCTTAACACACTTTTTTTCTATAAATAAGGACTAGTTCGAATTGCTTGATCGCGTTGAATTGCCGTTCCCGCGGACAATGAGAGTCAGGGAACAGATAATGCACCTGTGTTTGTATACACTTGCAATATTATACCTTAGCTATAGCTTGATAGTGTTTACGACTAGCCGATGTTGCGTTTTCAGATTTTGATATCGCTCATAATAGAATAAATAACTTTCGTTCTTTGATCACACTTTCAGTGTGGACGAATAATCTTACTTAATTTATTTAAATTTAGGTTTTCTTTTTAATTTAAACTTTTTTCTATTACATTGTTTTAAAAAGCTATTTTTTAAACGCATTTTTAAAAGGTAAAACTGTTACTCTAATTTATTAATGATTTAAAAAATAAATAAAAATTATGTTATTAGGATATTATTTTTTTTTTCAAAGCACATTCGATGACATAATCATCAATATAAATATTAATAAAATATATCGAGTACTTTTTAGAAAATATTTTAACTTATTCGTTTAATTAGTGGTTATCTTACACATCTTGAGGTCCTATTTTCATAGTGTTTACATAGCGGATATTACTTTCGCCCTGTCGTATCAGATTGCCGTCCCATTTGACTATGAGAGTGAATAATAGAAATTGCACTTGTGTTTTTGCACTTTGTGCTGAATATTACACATACAATAATATATAATACACTATAGTATGAAATATCTGCAGCCCATTTGATCAGTCTCCTTTGAAATTGGCCGGAATCAGTCGGGAAGACATCCTCGTAATTATGAAAAATCGACGCAGACGCAATTGAAATTTCTAACTGCCACAAATTTCCTTCAAAATGTACACGCTGTATAATAGTTTCACTAGTACACAACTAATAAAGTCAGTTTCCGAACAACTCATGAAGTCCATTCAAACCTAATTCTAAATGTCGAATCGATTTCAAACTTTACAAGCGTAGATACGTATTTCGGATGACAATAAAATAATTTTATACCATTGAGCTGATAGTTGTAGGTTACATTTCATTGACAATACTTTTTTTTTCCTAATTATATAAATATATAATAATCATAAATATAACACTAAATATGATAGTAAAATCTAACCTGTACCCCTGAAACCGTGTATGCAAAATTTTCTGATGATCAGTTGAATAGTTAAGTCGTGAAAACGTAACAAACAAACTCACGTATTTATAATATTAGGATTCGCTACATTATTTATTTCCACGTCGTTTGAAATCGTATACAATTATGTGGTTCGAGGTTGGTACAGAGCATGGGAACCTTATATACTTAAGTACAAAAATACACAATACACGTTTACAATAATACAATACTGAAGTAACGATAAACGTAAGTACGTTACATCATCACAAATTACATGACTAAAATATGACTATCTGTAAAAAATATAGTATAAAACTTAATAAGGTAACTCGTGTAAAATAAATGTAATAAAACAAAATGATAATTATTACTACTCATCTAACATCACAGGTAGTTTGACTGCCCCTCGTTTTAGTTTAGTGGTTAACGTATAAGCCTTCTAATCCCGATTCGCTTTGATAAACGTCATTGTTAAGAAATTCTCAAGTAGCATGGAGATAGGTCGGCAGTATTACATTCCCATCGATCCTGCGTCTGGTCTCTCCCTGGATGTGTCAGAGCCGGTCACACACCGTTAAAAATGGCCACCGTGTCTGATCAGGGGGTGATCAACATCATGCCAAATCTTTAAGATCTTTCTTGTTACTGAATAACAATTAATATTTCGTAAAGCGTAAAGCTTATTTTAAGAGTGGAGATGACTAGCCCAACGGGTCAGGATCGAACCTGTGACTTTTTACATCGTTAGGCGGCCCTTAAACCATTGCGCTATTGATGCTTATATAAATATATTGATCGTATGTTACATATTTATTAACAAAAAATAGATGTTCTTGTGAAATTAGTAGGCTTATACCAGATTTCCCATCATTATAAATTTTTGATTTTAAGATAACTTCTTTATTAAATTATTGATCTAAAAAAAATTACCATATTATAAATATTACCATATTATTAGCAGGATTCCTCCAAAAATAGTCAAGGAAAGACATATCTAATCTAATCTTAAAACAAAACATGTTTAATTTTTATAAAAATAATTTTATAACATTAAATAGTCGTCTTATATAAGTCAAAAAGGTTGAAAAATGGAGCGACCTTGTGCCTGAGCAAAGGTCATTATACAATCAGTGCTAAAACACGAGACAAGTTTAGTGCCCATGAGAGTAAAAAAACCTGTGTATAACTCGTAAACCGATTTATGTATTTGTATCTACGCACTGTTTGCACCAACACAAAGATAAATTTATAGACCATTACATGATGGACCTTCAATAGAATGATTTATTCCATGTATTATTGTGATTTAAAACAACTAAAGCGACAGAGTGAGCTCACCGTTAGTTGGTCGAGGATACGCGGTAAAATAGACGAAGACGAACGATGGTATCTGCACGTGGAACGTGGTACAGCAAGTACAACTTTTTAAAGAATATATTATACTGACGTACTATTTTCATATTTACATAAATGGAATACGGCCTATATTTCTTTGATAGATTTTCATTAAAGTAACTTTTAAGTCTACAGTGCCGAAGGGCCGCGATGAACCGGTTTTGTAGTAACCGGCGTAGGGCACTCACTAGCAGCCTTACGTTGCCGTGTCGTAGTCCGGAGCATGCTTTTTATCGAGTATAGTTTTATTTTCATTGACAATTCAATGACTGAATGGAAAGTTTAATAATAGATATAAATTATAAAACCAGTATTATTTCGTGATATGGAATGTCATTGGCATTTAAGCTATTATCTACTTACATATGTATCTTTAATAAATAACATATATTGTGGAAGTTTGGACGCCTACGCGTTCTTGTTGCTATAGATTATAACATAAAAATGATGCATAACATTTTATAAAGTTATTTCATTTTTTTTTAATCTGTGTCGATTGTGTGCATCATCGATGTAACTTGTCCATCACTACGAGTTCGTCCTCAAACAAAGAACTAGGCAGAATCCGTCAAGTCACGCCGACCAATGCGCTCTACCACCTAAATAACAGCCGAAAACTAATCGAAAACACCCGGAACTAATCATTTTTTAATTATAAAAAATGCGGATAACATCGGATTCCACGTCTCGGTTAAATTCGATTGAGAAAACTCTAACGTCGAATAAAATTTTATTCTTTTAAAATCCGTTAATACCACGCTATCCAAATCAAGAATAGAAAAATAATATAGTTATGGTGGCTTTTGCAAGATTTATGGAGATCAGTGTAGTCCATTAAAACCTGTAACGAACTAGTTACATGCAACCCGGATCTCTCCCGCTATTTTTTGGTGACTGTTTAAAAACTGCTTGAATTTATTATTGAAACTTATTGAAGCACATCGCTGTTTTTTTTTAAACTGATCGAATCATATGACGGTCAATGAAATTTACACATCAACTCCGAATAAAAGTCAGTGTAACTGTCAACGTTTTCAGTTAGTTTAACGGTGCATATATAAAAAAAATATATAAGAGACACAACTGTGACCATCATTGAAACCGGCTGTATTATAAATTAAACATTAAAAACTTCTTTGAGAATTGTGAATCATCTTAATTATTTACTTCTATCTGTATTATCTCCGAAATTGATTTTAATGCGTGTGAATTTCCCGCCACAGGTATCGACCGTGCCCGCAGCGTCACCCTCCTTTTATATTGGCCCTTATAATTACGATGTACATTAACATATCACTACATAAATTATTTTTATTCATTCCGGTAATACATGCAATGGTAATAATTATATTTAATGAGTCAACAATGTATTTCACTTTGTACTTTAAGCGTTTATAAAAAAACGAAATTCTCAAAATTATAGTCAGATAAGATAACGTATCATGTTAAAACATATTTTTGTTTACAATTTTGACCTCAACTATTCCTGTGTCATGTACTTAATAATAATATAATCATATTAAATACTTAATTCATCGAAAAAAAACATAAGAAATACTTTACGACTCGCAGAATAGTTTATGGGAATACATATCATAAAATATACCTGTAATAAAAATTAACTTGGTTAACTGGCATACTATTTACATAATTATGTATATATTAAATAAATAATCGCACCTAGGATACGTTTGAAAGATGACTGCATCAAGTTTTCGTGTTATATAAATACATTTTTATATTAAAAAGATTTTCCAGCTTCAGAATGAGCTCGAATAACATTTTGTATACTTTTCAATGTATAAATATATCAATATTTAATAACTCGACGAAATATCTTCAAAAATTTTATTTAATCTTTGCCGGATGCAATATGTTATTATTTAACGACAGACCGGTTTTTGACTGTTAAAATTTTCCATTATTATTTTAAATATTAAGATTTTATATTTTCGAAATTAAAATTGTTTTAAATATTAACGATTTTTTATTCTATAAAGCAGTATTCATCTGCTTTTTCATTCACCCAAAAACTACTACATAATTAGATTGATATGAAATATAATATACTTACTCCATATAAACTTTAACTATTCCAAATCTCACTCTCCATCGAGTACGCAATAGATTTAATAAGGTTACAATTTTTTCTCTTCACGTATTAATATATATATATATACGTAGGCGCAGGAAAATTTTATTACCTATATTATTTTTAGTTATAAATAATCGAACTCTTTTTTTGTTTATTTGACATAATTAAATATTGTAAAAAAACATCCAAATATTCAGTATTTAGTAAGTTTATTAAAGTATTACGATAAATTAAAGGGTTAAAAATGTTTTTTAAATAAAATCTTGTTAAAATGTAGTTGTTAATTAAAGGGCATAAGAGACATTTAGCGTCTAATAACAAATTCATACAGACATACATTCATAATAAATTCGAGCGGCGCACCGTTGCCTTCCAAGAATATTCCGAAGGAGTATGCTTTGACGAAATAGATTCCGTCACGCTGCCTTCGCTATTTTTTTTAATGTGTTGTCATGCCTACAATTTACGAACTATTTCTCTATTCAATATTCGAAGAACTTATTTTATTATCATGTACAGTACAGTAACAGCCTGTAAATGTCCCACTGCTGGGCTAAGGCCTCCTCTCCCTTTTTTGAGGAGAAGGTTTGGAGCTTATTATTGTTATCATGACATATTTAATTATTATTGTTATCATGACATATTTACAACTGGTATATATTGTTTATTATATAATGATAATCAATAAAATCGTTATTTAAAATACAAACTAAATAACTTAATCATAAAATTACTACTAGTTTGGCAAATTAAAATGACTATTAAAATAAAATGAAGTAGTTTTGTTTTAACAAGCTTATTGCCTTCGCCTGTCATCATCATATAGGCCTCTGCATCTTTGACAGATGATTTAAGCGGCATCGCGAAGGCACTTGCGTTCATGACTGAAAAGACCAATGCGAGAGAGGATCCTTCGGCCGCACTTCCGACAAGTGTATGCGCCCCCAGATGGGCGGGGGTTTGAAGCCCGCTCATGACGCCTAGTGCGTTTTTCTTTTATTAATTTAAACCAGGCATTGTCGTGCTTTGATTGACCTTCGTGAATAAGGCGTCGCCACTTGGCACGGTCCTTTGCCAGTTCCTCCCATGGATTGCTAGGGATGTTAAACGCAACCATATCACGCTTAGCGCAATCTTTGTAACGGAGCATAGGCCGCCCAACAGACCTTTTTGCATCCACAACCTCTCCCAGTAGTATTTGCCTTGGAAGACGAGTCTGCTCCATTCGATGCATGTATCCCAGCCACCGTAACCGTTTTTTTTTTGAGAATGGCCATGATGCTAGGCAGCTGTGCCTCGCCTAGAACAGACTCGTTTGTCACGCGATCCTGCCATGTGATGCCCAGAATGTTCCGAAGACAGCGCAAGTGAAATGTGTTTAGTCGGCGTTCTTGTTTTGCGTACGTTGTCCACGTTTCTGCTCCATACAAGAGTGTGCTTAGGACACATGATTGGTAAACAAGCATTTTCGTTTTTACCGTAAGGTGTCTGTTATCCCAAGGTAGCAAAATTTGTTAACCACCTGTAAAAGTGCGCCGTTAAGCAAGATGACTGGTTGCTCTAAACATCCTTGCGCTAAAATAACGGTCTTCTTGCAGTTTATGGACATTGAAAAGAGGTCGCACGCTCTGGCAAATTTGTCCATTAGACTCTGGAGTTGAGCTTGGTCATGAGCAATGAAGGCAGTGTCGTAAGCAAAGAGGAGACAAATCTACAAATATATTTATAAAATATCTACAAATAGGTCCTCCCTGTGGCGTTTGGACTTGAGCATTGAGATGTTGTACAGCCTACCTTCGGTTCGCGTGTGTAAGTCAAGTCAAGAACGCCTTGCTGTTCATCTCCAAAAGCAACCTTCAGAAGCACCAAGAAGAATATTCCGAACAAGGTGGGGCCCAGTGCACAACCTTCGCGAACACCACGGCGTACTTCGAATGGCGTGGATGTGTTGCCATTGTGCAGGACGGTGACTTCCATATCTTCGTGGAACGATTGCACTATCCTTAGGAGTTTTGGGGGGCATCCAATTCACTTTTCTTGTAACTGTCTGAGTGAAAATATCATGTCGACAGTTGACCGTTGGGACCTAAAACCACATTGTGCCTCAGGGTATACGCGGTCGGCGTGCTTTTGTAGTTTGCCTAAAATAGCCCTCGCAAAGGCTTTACCGACGGTGCTAAGAAGAGATATTCCGCGGTAACAGTTGCAGTCGTCACGATCGCCTTTGCCTTTATAAAGAGTGACGATGTTAGCGTCTCGCATATCCCGAGGGACGTAGTTTTCTTCCCAGCACTTAGCCAGGTTGTTATGAAGGATGGGTAAGAGACACTCAAGCTTGACGACTTCGGTGACAACATCGTCTTTTCCGGGGCTCTTTCCGCATTTGAGCTTCTTGACGGCCAGATAAAGTTCCTCTACTGTGGGTGCAACGTCTAGCTCGTGCCAAGTTGCCAGAGTCGGATTCGGACAAGCTCCACTGCTTGTGGGTGAATATCCACTGGGCACGAGTAGAGCCCCTTGTAGTATTCTACCCATCTTGCCATCTGACGGGTGCTGTCTGTTATAACAGAACCGTCGGTTTCCTTGAGAGGTGCCGTCTTTTTTGGAGTAGGGCCAAGAGCTCTTTTGATGCCCGCGTACACCCTGCCAATATCCCCCGCGTTTGCGCACGCTTGGATGCTTTGACAAAGCTCTGTCCAATACGCATTTACAAAGAAACGCGTGGTACGCTGGAGTGAGGCTTTTGCCTTCGTGAGATCTTCACGCGTCGCATCGCAAGGGTTAAGGCGAAAATTTAAAGTGGCTTGGCGTTTTGAGTCAATCAAGGGAAGTAAGTGCTCCTCGTTTTCTTGAAACCAGTCGTAAGATTTTGCCTTTTGATAGCCAAAAACCTTGCCTGCAGTGTCAGTGAGAAGAGACTTGACTTTTCCCCATTCGACTCGCGCTGATGCCGTACTGTCCCAAGTTGCAACTTCTTCGCGGACGAGTTCCCCAAATGACTCCACTACTTCCATGTCACGAGTCTTGAAAAGATTTATCTTTTTTCGACCGAGTGGCTTGGAAATGGACTCTCCTAGGGACAAGTCGGACTTTAGTAGCAACGAGGCTGTGATCGGTGTCGCAATCGGCACTGTGAAACGCCCGCGTGTGGAGTGTTCCCGTAGATCCCTCCTTCTTGTAAGAGCAAGGTCTAATTGGTGCCAGTGTTTAGATCGAGGGTGCATCCACGAGACTTTCCGCATCATTTTGCCTTTAAAAAAGGTGTTGGTAACACACAGCTGGTGCCTTGAACAAAACTCCAACAATCGTTGTCCGTTGTCGTTAAGCTTGCCTATGCCGTGTGCACCGAGGCATTCAGGCCAGGCTGATGTGCCCTGACCGACGCGGGCATTAAAGTCACCCAAAATGTGCAGTCTGTCAGTTGGATTCACCCTGCGCTCTGTCTCATCGAGCTGGCCGTAGAATTGATCCTTGGTCTCGGGTTTTGAACTAAGCATCGGTGCGTAAGCGGAAATTAGCGTGACAAAGCCGCTTTTTGTATTTAGACGCAAGACCATAATCCGCTCGGAAACGCCTAGAGGTGTCTCTATGGCGTTGATGAGATGGTTTCGAACCGCGAAACCTACACCATGCTCTCGTGTTTCCAAGGAACTCTTACCCTTCCAGCAAAAAGTGTAGTTAGCTTCACGCAAAGACCCTTCGTCTTAAGTTCTGGTCTCTTTTATGGCTACAATATCGATATTGAGCCTTTTAAGCTCCACGTCGATACTGTAAGTTTTGCGCAGTTCTTGGGCGCAATCGGAGCTTCCGTAGGTGTACGATGAGGAAAGGCTTCCCGAAAGCCTTCCCTCATCGTTTCGACATTCCATGTCCCAAAGCGCATGTAAGCAGCGTTGGTGCAGCGAAGTGTCCTCTCCGTGGATGCTGCTACGCCTGGGCCAGGCAACTTTATGGCAACACGGGCTTGCCCAGTACCCATGCCACCCTCTCCTCCTCCCCAGCAGGATCCGCAGGAATGACGAGTCAATACGTGTGGTGCTGGTTTGGCCGCAGGTGACTGGCTTACGCCTAAACGGAGGCACCGCTCCGGGTTTAATATTAGTTTTCCTTCTTCTTTGGCGTGACGCTGGGATAATTTTGGGAAACAGCATATCAAGGAGAGGGGTGAGGATACTGTGATCACGGAAGATACAGGAATGTGACACTAGTAGCTAGCTTTACTTGATAATTTATATTAGTATATTTATACTATATAATAATATTTTTTTAATGAAAACATAGATGTAGGTAATGGAATTAGAGTAGATTCAATTTAGATTAGTATTTCCGTCGGAGTTTGCCTATTGACCGCTCGTCACGGCACGGGGTCGATTCGTCAAGCTTCAAAACTCGAAAAACAAGAGCCAGAGGGGTCCGTGAGACTAACGAGTATAAAAACAAGAAATACAAAGGGTGGGGGAAGGTAGGCTACATTACGTGACGCTGAGCGTAAGATAGAGTGCCGTCTAGTAAATCGTCGGTAATCTGCGTTATGGTGCGGCGTTTGTACAACGAATTTAAATCAAGCTGCTTTATTGCACACAACCCCAACAACATTGACACTTAAGACCTTTTAATTGCAATATTAATAAAAACGAATTACTCGTTTTACTATTTAAATAAAACTATATAACGTAAATACCTACATATCAAGTAATTTCATATAAAATACGCTAATTATTTGGAATATATATTCGACTACCTAACTAGACTAAAAACTTTCTTTAAAGTTGGTTTCGTGTCTTATATTCATCAAGAAAAAAAGATATGAAAACCACAATCAGTTTTGACCGAAAATTTTAAAATATATTTGTAACGTACCATTTAAAACACTCAAAATAATAAAGCATTGTGAGTAGAAAAATTCGACACAACGAGGCTTACGGTGAGTCACAAAGAGCGTTGAACCTTAGCGTCAGCCATCTTACTTGCGTCCGCGCAGCCCTCGCTCAAGTCGTCGAGGGTAGATTTCTTAACATCCCTTTTGAATAGACTATAGTTAATTTATTCAATACGCAAGCTTGACAGGACACGTTATTTCAAAAAAAGTTCTTTAAAATTCTTCTAAACCTTAGGTTACCTACTTCGGTAAATATTTTTGTTTCACGCTCTTAAAATATCGACGTAATGATATTTATATAAACTAAAACTAAATATATTTTATATCAACATTCGTTGTAAATTAAAAATATTGGTTTTTTCATTTAAAAGCGTGTAGAGGTTATACTATTTATTTAAATATAAAGGTGTTTTTATAAAATATATGCAAAACTACATGATCGTCCCGACTTCCTACGGGTAAAATTCTTAATTTTCAAAAAATATTTCTTTGCCAATGCTATAACCTATGTTCCAAATTTTAGCTTTCTTGACTCAGTAGTTTTGGTTCGTTGATAATCAGGACTCGGTCAAGCGATTTTATGTGTAGATTTTTATATATAATATAATGTATGCTCGTGTTGTTATTACGTAGTACGTCTACAATAAGAGTTTTTGTTGTCTCAATAAATTTATTGTATAGCACCGGTCCCGATACCTTTTGTTAAAGATTAGGTACTACTCAGAATTCTCATCATCTACGTCTGTTACAAAGATTATTCAAAACAAATATCTTTCCTACGTTTTGGATTTAGTTAAAAGCCAATCTTGCGATTCCGACTGTTATATTGACCATTTTGCGGTCGTACTATTTTATTGCATTGTAAACTACTGTAATCATTGTAAAGCGAAACAATTTAACCGCCACGGGCCTCTCTGACGTCACTCGACCACAATAAAACGTGAATTGTGCCTCCGCAATGCCGGTACTATTACAGGAAAATGTTTAAATACATACACGGCTATTTATACTGTTGCTATGAATAGATTTTATTTTCTTATACAAAAGTCAGCCCGTTAAGCAAGTACGAAACGAAATGTATACTATGTAATACTTTTTTTTTAAAAGTCGACATCAATGCAATCAACTAAACAAATAGACCGTCATAGTTCTCTTATTTTATTGAAATGTTTAGTTATTTAATATAACGTCAGTAAGATTGGATATTTCTTACAATATAAGGCTTTGCTTTTTCTTTGATATTTATTAATGTGTATATTAAATTAAAGTTACCCACTGCATTTGTCTGTATGTATCTTAGAGCTAATCTTAGAAAATGGTATAGAGATTTTTATTCAGTTTTCACCAAAGTACTGTCATATTCTGCTGGGTACGACGTACTGATATATCGAAACGGTGACAGATTTATATTTAAAATTGCTTGTTTTACTAACACTTGTAACTTTTGCACTTAATTGAGGCTTAAAGCTTATGGTCTTGTTGCCAAAGCAAGGTCGACCGCCAGATTCTTCCTCGGCATACAGGCCGATTGTGCTGCTGAACGAGACGGGCAAATTCTTCGAAAAAATTCTCGCTGCCCGTCTTATTCAGCACCTCGACGAGGTGGGGCCGGGTCTGTCAGAGGCTCAGTACGGGTTCAGGGCGGGTCGATCAACTATCGACGCCCTGGACGCCCTGAAAACCCGGACCACGGATGCGGTGGCCCGAGGGGACGTAGTTCTGGCGGTATCGATAGATGTTGCGAACGCCTTCAATAGTCTTCCTTTCGAGACTATTGGGGAGGCACTCCGATACCACGGGGTGCCTTCCTATCTCAGGAGGCTGTTGGGGGCATACCTCCAGGACCGGGTAGTCCTCTGGGAGGGGGGCGATGGGCGTCTTGTCCGGCGTCGGGTAGGCTGTGGCGTTCCACAGGGGTCAGTTCTCGGCCCAATTCTGTGGAACGTTGGCTTCGACTGGCTCCTGCGGACATCCGTCCTTCCCAGAATGGGGGTGTTGTGCTATGCGGACGACACTCTCATCACGGCGACAGGGCGGAATTATCAGGAGGCGGCTCGCCTGGCCGAAGTCGGTACGTCGCTCACAGTGGACCGCATAGGAATGTTGGGCTTGAGGGTCTCCATCTCAAAAACGGAGGCCCTCTTATTCCACGGTCCACGTCGAGGCCCCCCTCGAGGGGCGTTTATCACCGTCCAGGGGACGGTGATTAAGGTGCAGGCCCACATGAAGTATCTGGGCCTGACCCTGGACGGAAGATGGAGCTTCGGGCAGCATTTTGTCCAACTTGGCCCGAAGCTCATCAACGCTGCTGCTGCCTTAAGCCGGCTCCTACCAAATGTAGGAGGGCCGGAAACGCCATGCCGGCGATTATACGCCGGTGTTGTGCGGTCCATGGCTCTGCACGGTGCTCCCATCTGGGTGGACGCTCTCACCGCTCGGAACAAGGTTCTCTTGCGAAGGCCGCAGAGAATCATAGCGGTGAGGGTGATACGCGGATATCGTACGGTGTCGTGGACGGCGGCAACACTTCTCGCGGGCGATCCGCCTTGGGAGCTCCAGGCGGAGGTGCTCGCGGAAGTGTACCGGTTCCGGGCGGAAGTGAGGTCGCGTGGCGACCGTCCAGGGTTGGAGGAGGTGCTGCGAATCAGGACTCTCGCCCAGCAAGCCCTGATTCGCAGGTGGGAGGAGGATCTGAGGTCCCCATCAGCAGGCCTGGCGACAGTGGAGGCGATCCGTCCCCACTTGAGTCGCTGGGTAACGAGAAAAGGCGGCACACTGACCTTCAGACTGACTCAGGTGCTTACTGGACATGGGTGCTTCGGTAAGTACCTGCACGGAATAGTCAGGCGGGAGGTAACGCCCTCCTGCCACGAGTGTGGTGCGCCTACGGACACGGCATGCCACACTCTGATGGAGTGTGCCGCTTGGGGGCCTCAGCGCCTTTCCCTGGCGACTTTAATCGGCGGAGACCTTTCGCTGCCGAGCGTGATAAATGCCATGCTTGGTAGCGAAAGGTGCTGGATGGAGATGGTCTCCTTCTGCGAAAATGTCATGTCGCAGAAGGAGGCCGCGGAGCGGGAGCGCGAGGAGAGTGCCTCCGCTGACCCGCTTCGTCGAAGAAGACCGGGGAGAAGACGCCAGCGCTATGCGCATCTTCTCCTCCCGCCGTGAGTGTCGCCGGGGCCAGAGGGTCTCTGTACCCCGAGTACCCCCTAGGATTTGGAGGCCCGCAAAAGCGGGCCAACCGTCGGGACGGCACGGTAGTATGCGCAAGCGATCCCGTGACGTCCCCCGACAAGATGGAGTGGGTACCGCTGGTTTTTAGTGGGTATTCCGGCGCCTTCAGCGCCGGCGAGTCCCACATACCCCCCCACCTTATGTGGGGGAAACACATAAATGTGTTTTTCCAGCGAGAAAAAAAAAAAAAAAAAAAAAAAAAAGGCTTAAAGCTTACCGTAAAAATTCTGATCATTATCACAAGTACAACTTCGTAGCTACGGGTGCAAAACTGGGACCCGTGACAGGTATTATCTGAAAGAAACTCCTTGAGAATACACTATACTTATATGTGATTTATTTTTATTTCAGTTTTTCAAACCAGAGGTAATTCAAAAAAGGAATATTATTTTTAATTTAATAAATATGTATAAAACGATTATAATTTTTATTTAATCGAACTGCTTATAAGCATAAAGTACATTCATATTTATTTTCAATAGCTGTTTTCAATATTTATAATTCTAAGACATTACTTGCATAACACCGTGTGATATTCGCGCAACTTAATTCTAACCCAGCTCAGCACTCCATTGCAATCGTAAACGTATACTTTACGACCCACACATGAACGTGTGTGGTCACAACTTCATTCAAATAAAAATTATAAGCGAAAGCAGTAGTGTAAGAACTTCTTACACTGGCAATATAATCCAATCTAATTGCTTCGTGGTAGATCATTGCTAAGTTGGTAGTTGGCTTGGCCATTTACAAACAGGCGGCCTATAGGCGCGTCTGAATGTTCAAAATAATTAAAAAATAATAACGATGTCGTGGATAAAGATTGAAAAGCGCTGGTACGTAAGATTTTGCGATGCACCAAATATGACAAAACTATGTTATTTAAAACATATAAATACATAAAATATTAATAAAATGTTACATTTTATAATAATAACAAGCTTCCCGTCGTCCCGGCTTTACACAGGTAGAATAAGGGTCATAAAACGTTTATATTCATGGACATTTTTGTATTTTCACAAAAAAAAAACTTATTTTGTTTGGGGCCAGGAACTTAACAGGAATAAACACGTCGAACAGAGGATAAACACACAGTAATAAATTCATTTTTATTTATTAAGAATAAAGATGATAACTTGACAATTTTTCTGTGCAAAAACAATCAAAATTGCAAACTAATTCTTCAGTCAACAAAATAACTAGCGATTGAAACCACCAACAGTAATAAATTAAAGTAAAGGCTTTGATTTATGGAAATTTCAACGAACAACATTTTCTTTTGTCTTGAATATTTTGAGTCAAAATTATGACAATGAACTTAGACATACTTTCATATTTAACCTTACTATTAATTTATAATATTAAAAGTTTAAAAAACTACCCTGATTTTATTTGAATTACACATTTGTTAAAGTAACTAATTTTATTTATTTTATTCTCATGTCTAATTTAATTCTTTTTTAATAAATCGTAATATTAGTTTTGATCATTTTACACACAATTTCTAAACGAAATTAATTTGTCGGTACTAAAAAAACATGCGTTCCACACAACACAAAAGAGAAAGAGATAGTAATAATTTTGTACTGTCAAGTTAATTACTTTTATTGAAATAATCTGTCCACATACACACATTGTATTTATGATACTAATATTAGCATATTCAGTATCCATCGGTTAAAACTTAACCTGGTCCTGTCCTGTTAGTGGTTACACGATAACCCGCAACTGCCAATAACGAGTCTTCAGTTAGTACATTTTATGTCATCTTACCGGTTTATAGATGCTCTGAGATTGGAATGATAGCTGACGACTTTCCTGTGAGCTCGTGTTACAGGTACGATCATATTATACGATAATCACGGTTTGGTTCACATTTACACTTTATTACAAAACAATAATACGTATCTTTACAAATAGACAGTTTAGAAATTAAGTATTTTAAGATTTTTGTGTAATATTAATATAATCTTTAAATAATTAAAGAAAAAGATTTATGTATTATAATAGACTTTATAATATAAACACTATTTTTTTGTTAGTGTTTATATTACTATATATTAGTATATATATAGGTATATATACTCATTATTATATTATAAAATAAAGTCTCTCGCCGCATCTGTCTAAACGCGATAAAGTAAAAAACTACCGAATGGATTTTCATACGGTTTTCACCAATGGATGGAGTGATCCATTAGGAAGGTGTAGGTGTATAATTTATTATGGTTTTCTGAAAATTGGAAAAACCAACTTGGACAATATGCAATCTTAATATTACAGAATATATTGTAGTAACTACCACATAAATGGCGAAAAAAGGCTTAAGAGCACTACCACCCATATACATTTAGAATTATTAACCATTCCTTACATCGCCAATGCTAACTAAGATGTTATGACCTTTGTGCCTGTTACACTGGCTCACTCACCCCTCAAACCGGACCGCAACAATACGAAGTTATTGCTGTTTAGCGCTAAAATATCTGATGAGTGGGTGGTATCTACTCAGACGGGCTTGCACATAACACTACCACCAAGTAAATACCGTATTTCTACTAAAGTATAATATGCTTTTTTAACATTATTTAAAAATAGACTTGCAACGAGTAATATATTCGGCCTCTGATCAAATACCGAATATGACATGACAACTGGCGAGGCCGATTAGCCGAATTCAGCGAAACATGAATGAATTGAATGGTAAGCCGTAATGTTGATTTTTCTGCACCATGCCTTCGACTCATTAACTTCTCTTATTACTATTAGTGTAAAACAAAAATAGTATTTAAATTTTCAAATAATTTAAATTTACAATAATTTCGAAAACGTATTTTTTTTGGCTTTCTAAACAAAAGTATTAAGTTGATTCTGTTAGCGTTTATTTAGTTATAACTAACCTACATAATAACTACCTAGTTGGTTTCAATTTCACTGGTTACACATTTTTTATTTCATAAATAAAAATATTTACATAAATATGTGACTTTCCATTGAGATACATAATAGTAAAAAATCCGCTTTTCAGAATCAGCAATGAAGTACACGTGGTTATAGAATTAATGAAAGTTACATAATAAATTGACTGTGTTTTTGTTATTTTTTACTTCTCTTTTTAAGTATTCGGCGGAATATAAAAAAATGACCAGACACTGAATATTCGTTGCAGCTCTAATTAAAAATAATTAAAGATAAAAATGCATTATTTATTTTGAACACGTATTTTATATACATTCACATTTAGAATTTAATGAAGCAAGCGTAACTCATACGTACATAGTTAACATTTCAACGAATAGCAACAGCAATTAGAGGGTAAGTTAGAATGACCAACGTTTCAATTGCTCGACGACAACTATTTTTAACCGTCATCAAGTGTACGTGTCGCTTTGTAGGAAGACCACATATTTGTTAATCATAAGCCTTAGATATTCATGGAAAGTTTTAACCGTTTACCTTAAACTATTTGATATATTGGACGCGATGTAAGTAAAAAAAGACGAATTACTAGTAACGTAACGTTTTTACTTGTAACGTTTAACTTTAGCTTTTGAAGAAGGATTTAATGTCTATACTACACGCGACTTAAGTTTTTATAGAATTTATCTAATAGGTTAATATTATAACAAAAATAAAATGAAATAGTATCTTTTTACACTCATTTTTACAATTTAGAAGATGTGTCAGCTATAAGTTTATAATACTATGTGATGCTATAATAATAAATAACAGTTTTTTTAATGTCTTACGGCGTGTATCTACACTGGTTGAGCGCAAAATATAAAAATGTTACGATGTCAGTGTTAGGTTGTACAGATATATGTAGAAGGATTCACACAATTTTATTGTTAATTAATTTGCTCATAAATTTTTATTCGTACTAAAAAGTAATAATTTGATTTTTTATAATAATTGCTGTTGCCGCCCAAATTAAATTTCATTGAATATGTTTTAAGTACTTTATTTAATATTTCTACAGTATATTAGTTTTTTTGTGTTATTTATTACAACATTATGCGAAATAATTAAAAAGAAAAATGTTTTGTGATCTTTAAAGTTCTATAAAATGATTTTAACACGTTTTGTAATGAATTTAACAGTCTCTTGTTTTTTACGACACACGGACACCTCAACTGTCGGAAAATATTTGTAGGAATAATAATAGGTTATAGTTTCAACCAACATTTTTTTGGAAGAATCGTTCCGTGTAATTGTACGTTTACATTTAGACAATATTTTCTGTACTGACTGACACGTTGTTTTTTTATTACATTTGTGATTTGTATAATTTGAAAAAACGGAGTGTACTTACTTTTGTATTAAATATATTAATATTATGTATTTTTTTATTTTAAGAAATAAAATTAAAAAAAGTGAATGCGCCACTTTATGGCAATAACCCTAACCCATACACTGGCACCGCAAGATGTAAAAACTCCTTACACGATAAATATGCAGCCAACTATGAGATCTAAGATGTTATGCCTTGTGCCTTTTATTACACTAGCTCATTCGGCCTTTAAAATACCCATCCAGACCATCCAGCTCCAGCCTGTAAAAAACTCTACTGCTTGTAAAAACTACCTATAACTAAATGTTGTGTATAAAGAAACTTTGTATGGTCATTATAATGCACACAGATTATAAATAATAATCAAATCCAGAGTAAACAGGTTTCTTATAGGCAAGCGTGCTACATCTTAGACCGTGTCGATGCTTAACATCGGGCAAGTCAACGGTCAAACGCTGGCCTATTAATTGTAAAAAAAAGTAACTAAACAATAGGCATAATATTTACTGTTTAATCTAGGACTAGAACAGCCTTTTGTTCAATTGTTAGAAATGTAGTTTATTAGTCGTTAAAGCGCTCAAATTATAGGCTTCATTTTCGGATAGTATTCATATAATGTTGCCTATTATGGATTTTTGAATAGTTTATCTTTCAAAAGTATAATTCAAAGTCGGTTTTCGCGTCAGTCCGTTTGTACGTTCATTTCTTTTAAGCTATAAAATGGATATTGATTCGGTTTTCATAATACTTTAGGTAATATACTTAACCTTACCGGAAGGTAAGTTATGATAGAAAATAACTACTAGTGGCGATTATTTTATGTTTATTAATCGAGTCGTTAAAGGTATTTAAGCCATAAAAGGGCTAAATATACATAAATTTTCTACTATTAACTGAATCGTAGTCATAAAGTGACCAACTGAAAAAGTATGCGTTTTCATAATATATCTCTTTAATAGATAAGTTGAGCCGAAATGGCCCAGTGGTAAGAACGCGTAAATCTTAACCGATAATCGTGGGTTCAAACCCAGGCAAGCAACACTGAATTTTCATGTGCTTAATTTGTGATTATAATTCATCTCGTCCTTTACGGTGATGGAAAACATCGTGAGGAAACCTGCATGTGTCTAATTTCACTGAAATTCTGCCACATGTGTATTCCACCAACCCGCACTGGAGCAGTGTGGTGGAATAGGCTCCAAACCTTTTCCTCAAAAAAAGGAGGAGGAGGCCTTTAGCCCAGCAGTGGGACATTTACAGGCTGTTACGGAATAGATAAGTTAAAGCCATCATCGTATTCAATGCTAAGGTATTGGTACAGATAGAAATGCTATCATCATGCGCAGCTAGACTTCGCTCTCTACCGGGACAACATGTACCTGTGTTGTCCCGCTAGTGAGCCGAATTTTTAGACCGAAACACACCTTTTGTCACTCCACCCCTCACGATCCTGCGCTTGTCTAAAAAAAACTTAAGAATTTGTCACAGTATTCATCCTTGTCAAAATAAAGATGAATTTGCTTTTTTTTAATTTAGATCAGTATTTTTAGAGATATTAGAGATATTTTAAAAATATTTGGCAACGAACGGTTCGGTTAAATGAATGTAGCGGATATACCTGTCGCTTAGGTCGTTCGTTATTTTTTTATATGTAATATTTGTTATAAAAAACGAAAACCTTAACTTCGCCTCTAGTTATCAGGTTTGGCAGTTGATATATACCGTACCAGTAAAAAATTGAAAGTTCCTATATTTTCTGGCAATATCTATCACTTTATTTAAATTTAGATTTTGGCTGGAAATTCTTAACAATTCGCTTATGTATGGTTCTCAAAAATCGTTATCAACGTTTGTTAATTCAATTAAAACAAGATCGTTACATTTATCACAAATATAGAAGCGAGTGTCAATAATGGCTGAGGCTGTTACATTCCCATCGCCGGTGCATTTCCTTCGAACTACTAACGATCAGGTGTGGGAATAGACGTCTTCCGCGTTGTCGCTCCACGGCCTTATGTGGAGCGATTGCGTGGAATTTATTTGTATCTAAACTTAAACTTAACTATAAAATGTTTTTTTTAACGGCGAATAAATTCAAGCAATGATGTAATCTGTTTATGTTTCCTGTTTATCCTATAGGAATAGATTTGAAACTATATCAGCGGAATATTGTTTGTCTTTAACAGATATATAAAAATCGTAGGTATTATTATTAGTATATTTGATTATAAAATAGATAATATAAGATATGTACCATAAAACCGCATTAAAATTACACTTTGTAACATATTAAAAGGTAAAGTTACTTCAAAATGAAACACAAGTACCATATTTATCGAACATAAAATCTTTCAAACCGTTCCTTAACACCTAGATAATCAACTCTATGCCGACAAAGTATATATATAATAAATCTACGCAAATGAGAAAAATTATTCACAAGGCAACACCAGTAGTTAAATGTCGTTAACTTGTTACATTTATTTTATTTATGGCCTTACACGTTGACCGTTGGCACCTTTATGTTGCACTAATAACTTTATACTATAACGTAACGTATAACGTGTATTGATTTTACGAGAAAGCTTTCGTAGCCAATATAACTTCTAAGTTAAACGTTGTTTTGAATTTATTGATGTAAGTTTCAAATACAGTACATACAATGTAACTGTTTTATACTGAATACTGAATGAATAAGATTTAAGTATTAAATAATTATTTGTTTCTTTCTAATCTTTTCATTCTCATCCGTCAATAAAATAACAACTTTAATATAAACAATACTAAGTAATATAAATTTTTCTTTTGAAAAACAAAAGAGAAATAGAGAAATGAAAAAAAAACTATGGTGTTTTAGAAACATATTATGAAATAGTTTTAAAAAAATGTCCTGCGAAATACTTGCCGTTAAGTAAAATAAAATAAAATTTCCAAACATCATATTGTTACATTATGATCAACGAGTTATCGCTGATAGAACGCCATGAACGAGATCCCGTCCTTAAATAGCCGGTCATCGAACCTGTGGCCTTGCCCTTCGTATCAAGTCACTCTTGATACTTCAATCCGGCTGACTGCCGAGTGTCGACAGCGCTACGTGAGATTTATTACTCACAAACTTATGACGTTGTTTTACTCCTTATGAATTTGTGAATTATCTGTTAAAACTAAACGTACTGGAGGTACCTGATGTCATTTACGTAAGTAAATTAAAGGAAAATAATTCAGTGATCAATTATTACTACTAATAGATTTATTGCAAATCTATACTCATTAAAGTTAAAAACAGCACTTCGTAAAAAATATATAAAAAACATAATATAGTGTATATTATGCTTTTTAAAATTATAATAAGCAACAGCTTGCGTACCCAGCAGCTGGGCTAAGACCTCCTCTCCCTTTGAGGAGATGGCTCGGAGATGGCACGCTCCTAACGTGAGTGTTTGGAGGATTCACATGTGGCAGAATTTTAGTAAAATTCTACGGATGAATTTACTCGCGATATTTTCGTTGACACAAGCACGAGATGAATTACAAATACAAATCAAACACAAACAAAAATTGCGGTGCTTGCCTGAGTTTGAATCCGCGATTATCGGTAAAGATTCACGCCTTTTCACCATCAGGCTATCGTGGCTCTTGCTAAATTTACAAATAAGTTACTTAAATACAGTAACCCGTTCTCCGGATATGATGGCGAATACGAGTTTTTTTTTTGTAATTAGGAATAGTTCAACATGTACCGACAATATTTTGAATAATTCCTAAGTATTTGCTCCTTAAAAAATATTTATAACTTTTTTTTTCGTTAATAGGCAAACATGATTAATTAATATGGAGGCGAATTAAATTTTGTAATAATGAACGTTTATAATTACATAGATATGTAATTGAAAAAGGGTTTAAATTCAAAAATATAAAATAATATGTAAATATTTCAAGCTGTAGTTTTCTTAGTTTTTTGGAATATTTAAAGTTCCACTCAATAATTCAAATCATTCATTTGTTCATGTTAAAGTTAATCGTGTCAATCTATTTGGTTTTAGTCACATGTTATATAATACTAATATAATAAAGTATTAACTTTGTATTATGTATGTTAACTGTTGGAATACCAAATGAATAAAGAAATAAATAAATACAGCATTAGTTAATAATTATCTAGCGTTCATTCGCCTTTTTTTTAAAGGTGTTTCTTTCTGTTAGCAATAACTTTATGAAGTATTGCACTTCATATTCGTCTTCAACGAAATGAGCTCATTCAACGACTAGACTCTAATAACATTATCGTTTGGTACTAAATTTAATATATTGTATAAATGAAACTGTTTTCATATTTATATTGATAAAGTAAATAAGTATAAACTAAATCTTCATCATTCTGCTTAGATTTGATCTCTAATGCTTATCTTGATATGACGAAATGAGGATTACGTGTTGTCATGAGAAACCTTCTAGGAAATGCTTTTCGAGGTAGATTTATTACCAGTTTACGGAAAGCCGCTATATAAACTTCATATAATAACAGCTCACTACCGACTGAGTGAATAATTACAATTTTTAATGATAACACCGCGCAATAAACACTACATTTTTTCTCTTACTGATGACTTGAGCAAGAAAATAACTTTATAAAGTGCTTTTTATTACTTATTACTACCTTTTTTTAAATTTAAACCTTATCCATATCATTCAAATCTAAATATTTCGTACAGTATTGAAATAAAATGAAAAAGATGCAAGACCATAACAAAGAAAACTGAAAATGATATATTATTCCAACGTATATTTTTCCAACGTCGATAAAAACCGACGTTTTAAATTATAGAACATGCGTTACGATCTCTTACTAAAACGTTTCAATCCTTTCGTACAAAAAACTTGAACGATGACTAACGAAATGAAAGTTAATATAACTCACAAAATCTTACTACGTTCTCTATAGTTGGTATGCACGATCGTAGCGTATCACGATGCAAAAGCGGTTCAAAGGGACCTGTGGACCTGCAGGGGCTAGTTTTTGTTGCATTAGATAGAGGGAGTTAATGTTGCTTTGATATTGCATCGAATGACAGTTGGCGAGCTAGAGTACAGAGAAATGATTGAAAATTCCCTTCTGAGAAACGTGAAATGAGAGGAGGGTGGTGCGGCGCCGAGCCGCCGGCAGCGCCGCATTCCTCCTTACCACAAGCCCTATGTTTAGAGTAGGATTGACATGTTACCAACGATATCTCGGACGATTCTTGAGAAAATAATATTGCAAGATAGTAAGTAAAGTACCCATGTATAAAAAAGGGTATTTTTCTCAAAATACATTAATTATTATTAATCATGAATGATCTTTTTAGTTAAAAAATGGATAAATTGTACCCTTTTTTAATGTATATATGATGATATGTGATTATTAACTAAATTCATTGCAACAGAATATCTGTCCGTATTTAAAATTGAATATTAAAGATTATAAGGATAATCCTACATAATTAAAAGTGTTCTGTCATCGTACTTACAATCTCTGCTATATAAACTTCTCACTGGTTTTAGGGTTCCCTTGCCATATTAATGAAAAAAACAACTTTAGTTCTTCTAGAATTAAGAAGTTTAAAGTTAAAATCTTTTACATAAGTAACTAGTATTCGCCCGCAGCTTCGCCCGCGTGTTAGAGTAAGAGGGCGGGTATTATGTAAAAAAGTATCCTTGAAAGTATAACAGACAGACAGAATTACTATCGAATTTATAATATTGGTATAGATATAGATTAGGTACATATAGTTATAATGTTTATTTCATATAATGTCGCTATTAATTATATAACAAGAAATAAAGTTTTTCTTAGAAGAATTCGCAGGTGGTCGGTCAATTGGCATGATACGACGTAATTACAAGATTGGCTAAGTTTATTTTATATTGTCTTTTAAAGTTTTTCTCGCCACTTTCACGACATAGCATGGCATTGCGCAACAGTTACGTGTTGTTTAGGATTCGAATTTTATATTTTTTAAATAATTTTGCTTAATAAAAATATTAAATCTGCTTAAAAAGAGGCTTTTGTTTGAAGTTGTTTCTAATAATTTTATTAAATAACTTTTAACATCAATTTTATAAATTATAATATTTAGTATAACAGATTTCATTGTTGAAAGCATGAAAAAGGATGTGTATAATTTCATCGCAATCAATTGAGAACGTCTTTATAAACTTTTGCTATTGATCCAAGCATACCACCAACCTTGGGAACTAAGATGTTATGTCCCTTATGCCTGTAATTACACTGGCTCACTCAACCTTCAAGCCGAAACAACAATACCAAGCACTGCTATTTTGCGGCAGAATATCTGATGAGTGGGTGGTACCTACCCAGACGACCTTTCACAAAGCCTTACCACCAGTAAACACCTGCTTATTGGTCTTACTGCACCTATTTTATTTCATTCTTTTTTTTTCAAATAATAAACGTACCTCCTAAAATATCAGTTAAAAAAAATAAAACTAGTACGAAAAAATAAACTCAAGAATTTTCGGTCATGGTTTTTTAAGTATTATTTTAAAAAGCGAACGAACGTTATTTCTACTCGTATAGTTATTCTATACGAGAATATGATAAGACCAGTTTATTACGGTTTCAAATTAAGACTATTTTAATGGCTTTAAAAATGAATTGTGATGATAGGAACATTCCATCTCAATCATATAAGTTTTTGCGTGAATACAGAAAAAGCACCTCTCTAAAACATTTGTATGATAATGTTAATACTTCTACTAAAACCGTAACTGACCGTGACCGAATGTGATTTATTCATATATATTAAAGAAATAATTGTGAGAAAAAATGTTACTAAAATAGGAGCTAAAAATAAATGTATAACTTCTCAATAATATTAATCAAAATTCAAATTAAATTTATTCAAGTAGGTATTGTTAAAAAACGGTACAACAACGGTTTTGAATCGCCATTTTAAAAGACTAAGCTAAGCTGCCTTCAAACGGCTAGGATTGTAGATTCTGCTATAAAAAAGGAAGCAAGGATCCAGTAGTTGCTCTTTTTCGACAGTTAGTTTACTTATTATGTTAAGTCTTACGTACTCCAGCTCGGATTGAAACTCTGCTCCCACCTCACTGTCGCACAAATCCAGCTATCTCGCTTGCACCACGCAGCAACTATCTTGAACATTGACAGATGGCAGGTAAGAATTTATTATATCAATAAGCAATCACTTTATTTTCTACAATAATTTCAATGGAATTACGCGTCACTTATTATACGTAATACGTATAAATATGCGTTCGCGCAACCGATACATACTCCCCAGACAATGTTCAAAGCCCGGAGCGCTAATGATTTAGTTTGGCGGCTTGGTCGAGGCAGGAAGAATTAAGCGTACCTAACCGTTTTTTTTTAGTTTAATTTCTAACAACGAATTAAGTCTTTATTGTAAAATTTAAATTACATAGTATTTTCATACTGTATTAAATTTAATTTATACAAAATTTTCATTTATATTGGTGTACACAACAATACAATAATTGTTTGGTAATATATCTAACAAAAAATCAAATACCTGTGATGACTTGTTAAAGGCACGCTCTGATCCAATTAGTGCCCTAAACAAAGTTAACAAACTTTTTGCTAATATTGGGAAAAAATTGGCGTCTAGTACAATAGTTCCACAGCAGAAGTATATAGCCCATACCTTACCAACACTCTTCCTATGTCTAACTCAATGGTTTTAGATAACGTCGATGAATCCGAAATCAGATCTATTATTTTCGGCCTAAAAATAACTGTACGGTGGGTTGGGACGGCATTACATCTATTGTGAAAACTTTTGAACCTATTTTTACCCCTTTGCTTACACATATTTTTAATTTTTGTCTGAATAAAGGAGTTTTCCCCAGGGTCTTTACGGGCCATCGTCCACCCTATTCATAAGAAAGGAGCGAAGGACAATGTCAATAACTACAGACCCATTTCGGTCCTGACCACTTTTTCGAAAGTACTGGAAAAAGTCCTTAATCGTAGGCTTATCTCTTATTTAAACAATTTCGGCATATTGGCTAATAATCAATACGGGTTCAGAACTAGCAGATCCACGGAAGATGCTGTTATGAGCATGATTAACGACACGGTTCAAAACATTTATAATAATAAGAACACCGTTGGAAATTTTTTGGACTTATCGAAAGCATTCGACAGATTTTTATACCTTTATTTCTATAAAAATTGGATAGGATTGGCCTTAAGTATCTTCGAAAGTTATCTTAGTTAACGGGCTCAATAGGTCTCTATAAATAATCAAGTAAGTGATGAGGAAGATCTTTTCTATGGTGTTCCTCAAGGCAGCGTTACCGGGCCGACTTTATTCTTGGTCTACATTAATGATCTGTGCAGGCTTAAATGACCAAACTGCAAAATCGTAACATATGCCGACGACACCTCACTAATTGTCGATGATGAAAATTGGTCAGATGTTCGAAATAAGGCAGAATTGACCCTTGCTATCGTAATGAACTGGCTGTCCTGTAACTTATTGACTCTTAATATATATAAAACGCATTGTATGACTTTTGGCTCCAGCTATACTTTACCGGCTACGTCATTTCCTATTGTCGCTCATAATTGTTCTGAATACCAGATTACTGGTCTCTCGCACTAAGACCATTGAGTATCTCGGAGTAACTATAGATGAGGGGCTAAATTGGAGTGATCACATTCAATCTGTAATTTCACGTATAAGGAAAATAATGTAAGTATTTAGATATACATATTTATCGTATTTAGACAGTCTTTAAAAACTGTCTATTACGCACCTGTGCAGTCTAATATAACTTACTGCATCACAGCGTGGGGAGATGCTGTTAATATCAATATACTTCAATTAGAGAGCACAAAGACTTTTATTAAAAATTATGATCTCTCAGCCTATCCGTTTCCCTACAGTTGAACTATATAAATCCTGTAAAGTTCTCACAATGCGTCAACTGTATATACTGCAAACAATTCTGCGGAAACATAAAAATATTCCCTATAATACTAAGTTTGTATCTAACAAACGCAAAAATGATAGGGTTTGCCGGAGCATTCCATTTAAATCAGCAATAGCAAGTCAACAATACAATTACTTGAGCTCGATTCTATATAATAGAATAAATAAGAAGAAAAATCAATATTTTCTCACTAACGACTTACCAGTAACAGTAACAGTAACAGCCTGTAAATGTCCCACTGCTGGGCTAAGGCCTCCTCTCCCTTTTTCAGGAGAAGGTTTGGAGCTTATTCCACCACGCTGCTCCAGTGCGGGTTGGTGGAAATGTGGCAGAATTTCGATGAAATTAGACACATGCAGGTTTCCTCACGATGTTTTCCTTCACCGAAAAGCACGAGATGAATTATAAACAGAAATTAAGCACATGTAAATTCAGAGGTGCTTGCCCGGGTTTGAACCCACGTTCATCGGTTAAGATTCAAGCGTTCTTACCACTGGGCCATCTCGACTTATATTATATTATACTTACCAGTGTAAAATGCAAATGACCAACTGGCTTCTCAATTTGGGCTATGATGAAACTTAATTATTACTAAAACGATTAATATAACATTGACTTAACTTATTTTTTCTTCCTACCCCATCCCTTACTTATTATACACTTTACAAATATTTTTAGTATATATATTTAGATTTACATATGTATATATTATGTTTTGTTAAATTATATAATATTTTAATTTTATGTATGCAATGAACAAATATAATAATATAAATAAATGTGCTGTCGAATTGGAGGGCGTTGGTAGCTACGACACAGTATTATATTATTGTAATTACTATCGTATATATTGTTAATGATATGTATAATTTGTTCAAAATAAATAAATAAAATAATACATATTTACATACATATAAAGTACTAAATAATAAGAGGTATGTTTTTTAATTTCGAGGTACTCGTAAGCTTGTGGTGTTATGATACATCAAACAAAGCGATTTGAGGTTATATAGACTTGAATTAAATATATGTATCCCGTTTATTTTCTATGTGTTATATCCCAAATTTCGAAAAGTGTGCCTAATACTGCAAAGTTGTAAACAATTACAAGACATGACAAAAAAAAATCACTGAGTTGCCTACGCCGGTTCTTTCTAACTTAGCAATCAATAAGTGTAATGCTTCTATATTGAATAAAGTATTTTGTTTTGACTAACGTATTAACGTATCCTCTAGGGCCTCTCGGCTTAATACTGTCTATAAGGGCGTGAAATGAGATGCTGATAGTGTGGTCAGAACAAATCACGTAGACATATTATCATAGTATTTAATATCTATCTGAAACTTGTGGATTTAATTAAACACGACTGGATTTTCTATAATATAATTATATACATATGTGAATCTCCACAGACTTTCGCCTATGACTATTTGTATTTATACTATTATACTAGGTAGGCGAGCTGGCAAATGGGCCACCTTATGGTTATAGTCAGGTACCATCATACCACCCATGTACATTAGAGTTTATTATTTTTAGATTAAAATATTAATCATTACTTACATCTTCAATGCGCCACCAACCTTGGAAACTAAGAAGTTATGTCCCTTTTGCCTGTAATTTTACTAGCTCAATCACGCTTTAAAAACGATATTAACTAAGTAATGCTGTTTAGCGGGTGGGCCTACCAAGAACGCCCAGGGTACATGCACTACGAAGAGGTGATTGAACATCATATGGATGAGGGTATGGACCCTTCAACAATCATAAAGACTGTGAGTAAATGGTTCCTCGCCGTATATACTGGCATACTGCTACTTGAATTTAGTTTGTCATACAAAATAATCTTTGATTGCTAACAAATCAACGGATCAAAGATAATAACCATATTATCAGATACAAATAGCTAAATACATATGACACGTTGCACAATAAAAAGATTACGATGTAGGACAATGTAAAAATGAATGGCGATCGTACAGGAAACGGCTCAGCTGGACACGCTAGCACAATTAGCAAGGCACCGTCCGTGATTACCGTCACGCGATACATTATAAGTCATTCTAGCTTATACATCTATGTTTAGCCGGACATAGGGTTGCCATGTGTAAAAAAAAAGATTATATTCCTATTAATATTTCATTTGTACTTTATTTATTTTGATAGTAATGTTTTTTTTTAAACTAAATCTGATTTTAAGGATGGTCTAGGTTGTGAAGACTTAAATACTAATTAAAAAATAAAATATTTGTTGGTAACAGCCCTAGCTAAGGGGTTACTTTTTATATAGCGCATGTTTATGCCTTAAATTAGTTATAAGCGTAGTCTTAAAATGGCCGAAATCGTATCTACAATGTAAGAAACCTGTTTGAAACCATTTTAAGAACAGATTTTTATGTAGTGGTGAAGTAATTAGGTAGCATAATACTTAAAATACTCGGAGGTGTCGGGACATAAGGATTGCATTACTTAACATTTGCTTATATACGAACATCGACCATAAGTTAACTGAGATGGGTTTAAAAAAAAAGATAAAACTTCAGTTCAATAATTCGTCTTTGATATATTTATTTTGAAAATATAATTTCAAAAATGTATTTTCTGTAAATGTTATTGTTTAAATTATTTACCTTGCTGCTATACATAAAATGACAAAAAAATATATTAGAAATTTAGTAGATATCACGAATATAAGAAAATAAACTTCAGATACTATTATTTTTAATTAAATATTATTATTTAATTATATTAGTATTGCGTTATTGACTTGATTTATTGGAGAAATATAAGGTTGCTTAGACGGATTATGCAATTGTATGATTTATTAATAATCCGGAGAAGGCGGTTACCCGGTGAGCTTTAGGGCCAAATTTGTCTTACTTTGCTGCTTAGAAGATTGCGCTTGCTCAATTCTTGGAACAAATGTCTACTCCGAATGGTGAATATCGTAGCGAGGAATGAAGAAATGGCTTTTATGTCGTATGAACATTTACAAAATAAGCGAAATGGGATCAGTGGTTTAATGATTTCCCTCTAATGTCTCATTTCGATGCAATTTATGATTCTAGTTATTTATTAACTCGTTTATGTCCTACGTGTTCATTTATTAAATATATTGGGCTGTATAAAGTTCTCATATATTATAAATAATTCAAATACGAACAGTTTTTTTTTCTCGCTGGAAAAACACATTTATGTGTTTCCCCCACGTGAGGTGGGGGGGTATGTGGGACTCGCCGGCGCTGAATACCACTGAATACCCACTCCGTCTTGTCGGGGGACGTCACGGGATCGCTTACGCATACTACCGTGCCGTCCTGACGGTTAACCCACCTCTGTGGGCCTCCAAATCCTAGGGGGTTCTCGGGGTACAGAGATCCCCTAGCCCCGGCGACACTCACGGCGGGAAATATGAACAGCTTACGGTAACCATATAGAAATCTTTGCTTAATTATGAATGCTTTAAAATACATATTAAATAATATTTATTTATTATTAGATAAGGCTTGTAACTAATAGCTTTTTACTATCCAAGAATTTCTTCTTATAAGTATAATATGTTTAGAAAATTTCAGTAATTACCATTGTATGTACACAAGGGTGAGTAAATAAAAGATACTACATATTTATTTCTAATTCTGCCTTAACAAATATTTAACTTCTTAGAATTCTGCATATTTCCAACAATTATCCAAAGCATCTTCTCCGCCACCAGGAAGCTGGTTAATAAAAGAACAGTTATCAATTATCATGGTAAAAGTCGAGGCTGCGCATGCGCAGGCTGTCATTAGCGGCGCTGCTGAGCACGACGGTCACAGATGCCAGCGCGCGTGACACGACGTACTAGATAGCACAAGGGCCGAGATTATCTTTTATAACTATTTTCTGGGAAATATAAATTAATGGCGACGTCATAGCGCTGTGAATTGTTGTTTTCTACTATTATATTCCGAGCAATTATCTCCTTTAATCCATAATGTATTTATTTCCTGGGGAGAACAAATCTTTCTCATCTAGGTCCATATAAAGCAATTTAACTTATAAAACGACTTTTAAATTTCATTAAAGATGTCGTTGAACCTCGTCGTTGCCTCTATAGGACGGCTGGTTCATTTTCCGCCCAGAGGATCAAAATTGCGATTTAAAGGAAATGCTGCTAGCAGTCTTACCACCATTCCATGCGGTCATGATATCTATTCTAAATTGTTATTTGTGTAAATTTAAGGCTTTAATGTATTAATAAAAAATTTATTAAATCATAAGTCGTGCAAAATAATGGAGTCCATAACTCGATTTTCACATGATGTATGTTGTATTATAGTAATATTTTTTTTACTTTTGGTCGACTTCTACGTATCTTTATCCTTTCTCAACAGGGTATTCCCCTATTAGGGAGGAGGATGAGGATAAATATCTATGTACTTATATTATTCATACACAAGTTTAGTTATTGTTTTACAGTTGCAAGGCTACACTTTTCGCGTAGGTTGTCATTAGCGCCGCTGAACATATCGCGGTCACAGCACGATGCCTGCACGATACGACGTAGGGCTGAAACAAATTGTACACCAGGTTTGTCAATGTTTTTTACAAAAACTTTACGTACGTTCTTCATTTTCTTAATAGAAGAAAATCTATTTTAACCAATGGACCGCTTGTTGGGCCATCATCAAGACTAACAAACATTGGCAAAGTAAAACGTATCAACTTTTCTCTGATGCTGGCACTGGATAGGAGCACTGGGAAATAGTGCTTGTGATTACACTGGCTTACTCCACATTCAAGCATTCAATTGACACATAAAAATAAAGCTTCATCCGACCTCTGCAAATTCGATGTTGACAATGATAGAGGTGATTATTAGAGGATATTCATATGTTTCTTCTGGTGTACGTGTAATTAGGTTGGTTGAGATACAATATTTTTCTTCACCCCGACTTTAAATCAGAATAAATGCTTGGTTTTATCAGTTAGAATTCACTTTTTTTTAAAGGTCGATGTGGTTTTTTTCAGATGAAGCTAATCCTATTTTGTGCAATATTTGACTCCAACAGTCAGTTCTATAGTCGTGTTACATACACACCGTGTATATGTTGTATAGGTATATCCTAAGCAAGCAAGCAAACAAGCAAGTAGCAGCCTGTGAATATCCCACTGCTGGGCTAAGGCCTCCTCTCCATTTTTGAGGAGGATAAAATAATAAATGGAATTTGAAGGGTGAGTGAGCCAGTGTATTTACAGGGGCAGAACATCTTAGCTTCCAATGTTGGTGGTGCATTGGTGATGTAAGTGATGGTTAACATTTCTTTCAATGCCAATGTCTATGAGCGTTGGTGACCACTTACCATCAGGTGGTCCATATGCTCGTCCGCCTTAATCTAAAAAAAAGGTATATATAAATATGCGAAGCCGATGATCGTGGGCTCAAGCACCACTGAATTTTCATATGGTTAATTTGTTTTTATAATTCATCTCGTGCTAGACGGTGAAGGAAAAACATCGTGAAGAAACCTGCATTTGTCGAATTTCACTGAAATTCTGCCACATGTGTATTCCACTAACCTGCCTTGGAGCAGCGTGGTGGAATAAGCTCCAAAGCTTCTCCTCAAAAAGGGAGAGGAGGCCTTAGCCCAGCAGTGGGACATTCACAAGCTGTTACTGTAGCGTTGTACTGCTCTTAATTTGTATTTAAATTTAGACAGCTTTCATGAATACAAATGTCATTTTAATATTGTATTATAAATAAGTAACAGCCCTATTACATCAACTCATAGTTCGGGGCCCCGGGGAAGTCAATGAAACGTCGCTTTGACACGCCGGCAGCGGCGACACGCAGTATGCTTCGCAATTTGTCTCCCCACTGTTACGCAACAATAAAATTGTCGCTTACATTGCACTCCTCGTTACGTATATCTACGCTAGCGAATAAAATGACGACAGCGGAGCACGTACTCAGCAAACGTGGTTAATATTTACCTTTATATAAAACCAGCTGGAACATGCCATGCTTCATGAAATAATATTCGTAATAAGAATATTTTTTACATTTTTACAAAAAATAAAAAAAACAAATACAAAAAAAGTTACAAGAATACACATTACATAAAATTATAGAGAATAAATTTTATAACGTTAACATAATTTATTATTTAAATATTTACAATTTACAATTGTTTTTAGAGTCGGCACCATCCAAGCAAATTAAGAAAAATCTATTTCTTTATGAATACATAATGTACGTCATCATAAATAGGCTTATACAATTTTAAATCCAAATATTTAAATTAAGCCTACCGGAGACAATGTTTCTTTTGTTTTTAATAAATTCTATAGTTTAAATTGAAGTAATAAAAGCCTTTTTTTTACATGATACAAGTAATTAAAGTTTTAATTTTACACGAATTAATTTAATGTTTCTGTTTTACAATTTACACAAGCAAATAAATTTAACAAAAAAATCGTAAACCTCAACAAAGCTGTCCTGATGTTTCGTTTTTGTTATTTATCGTAAATATAGTATCTACCTAATAGTATTTTTTATATACTACGTGTCACGGATTTCCTAAGAATTATTCCTTTGAAAGATTGCTTTTTAGAATAGTAGGTTGGTAATAAAAATATTTTACAATTTATTATTGTTCTAAATGTCAATAAAAGGAAAAGGTATATATATATATATATATATATATATATATATATATATATATATATAAAGATATATATATATATATATATATATATTATAAATAAATAACGTATCAATATATATATATATATATATATATATATATATATATATATATATATATATATATATATATATATATATATATATATATATTTAATATTCCAAGTATAAGAACGGCCGTTTTACAGTTATGTATAGATAAATTATATAACCTAGGCTAACTCGCTCGGCCGAGCCAGGTTTCCGCACCAACAATTATACACGTGCAGATTGCAACTAATCTGATGCAGGATTTCCGCTTGGAGCTGTCCACTACATCCTCCGCCATTAGAATTATTTATTTTATCCACATCTTATAAGATTTTAAGACAAGTTTTAAATATATACTTATACAACTATAGTACATTTATTGTTATTGTCTATGAAACTTATCGACGATTCAATACGTATGTTTCATACAAACAATAACTTCGTTTAAGGGTTATTTAATATTTTAATTTATTGGTGATTAATAACAGTTACAGTTACACTCAAGTTTTACCGTCGAGAGAAAAGTACTAATTTATCATATTATTTAAAATTATAATAATTAAGATTTATATATAGGCTTTTGGTTCATGAAGCAAAAGTCTTATATTAACATAATTCAACATCCCTCAGCTGAGCAAAGACCTCTTTTTTAAGGAAATAAAAGCTTAGTATACATACAACTCGCCTACTTACCACACGAACTAAAGTCTTTTGTGTTGTTATATTTGTCACTTATATTTAAGTTAAGTCATTTTATAATTATCTATAACAGTAAGCAGATTGACTGATGAAAAACCCAATAACTTTTTATTGGCCTGATCTGGGATTTGAACCCAGGACCTCCGGTCTGTGACCTAAAACATCTAGCCACCATACCATCTAGAGGCAGTAAAAAAATATCTATATATTATGTATCTTAAAATCACGCATAATTTCAAATATTCGAAATCTTCATTTGTTTAAAATTACAAGTTTTCGACTTGTCACCTTCATGAACTCGGCATGTCTTCAATTATTTTTATGTTTATTAAGAATTTCTTTAGACGTATAAATATTTCATACAAAGTTTTTGTAAATTATTTCTTTTATAGTTTTACAAACATCCAAGACGAGAAAATCTCTAAGTATATAAAAAACATATGAAACCATATTTATATAATATTGCTTATATCCGAACAAAACTTGCGTATCTCTTTATAATTATATAATATACTGGTATAATTCCACTGGCACTTCGCAATTGTCCACAAACAGCTCACAAGCCGTGATCTACCGACCAACTAGCAACCAATTAATCCGTCCAATTGAATATCGGCCACATCTAGCGAGCGCTGTATTGTTAAAATACCTACCTACTAACCTCAATCAAGTGTTTAACAATTATTAGGGCAGGACGATATAACATTATAACTATGACATATGACTATTTTACTATATTTAAAATTTAACATATTATGAAATGCAAAAAATAATTGATTTCATTATATTGTATTTCTCATTTCTACCTTGTTTTAGATGCCTATATTAGAAACCGATTACTAAATATTTTGCGCTAAATTAGCAGAGATATGTACTAGATATAGCCGGAAACTGGATACTTATAAATTACCTTTTCGTCCCGTTATATATAATAAGTGTAATAGATGTGTACGTTTAGCTATATTAATAATATTAATTTATTATTTTTAGTGAACTGGAAATATTTCTTGTAATTTGTATATTCCAAGTTATCGCTGTAACTACACATTGGACATAATTTTTTGAACAGGTTTAAATTGATTTTAATTACGTTTATAAATTATTTATATAACAGTCGCCTTGTGAGTGACGTTCATTGAATTAAACGATTTCAAACTTTAGTATGGTAAAAAAATATGATTAGTTTTAATAAAATAGTTTTATCAGTGCTGCGAATTGTTAAAGTATAGTATAGGTATCTTTTAACAGTATTTCCCATTTTGCTTTGACATTGAATTATCGTGACATCATTTGTTGATCCTAAATGTAATCTGTGATAATCGTTATGAATCCGTGAAAAAAATAAGTTCTTAATGTCGGCGAAGTTGCTATCGAAACCTTGGTAATAAAATAAAGTGGATATAAGTAGTTAAGTGGAATAGTGTTGTATTGAAAGTAAAGATTTATTAAACAAGAACTACTTGCATTATATAATAAAGCTATTAACATATCGAGTTAATATCTTAGTTTTTTATTTCGATTCCTTTCATTCGACTGGAATAGACTAGAATAAACAGATTAAAAAATATACAGTATTGGATTTCTTGATTTTATACGTAATCATTAACTATAATAAAAAGTCATAAAGTTTGGACTGTAGTTTAATAAATCCGATAACAATTATTTGTTCCATTTGTTCTTAGAGGCTCCGATGCTGGTAGCGGAGGTAGAGGTCATCATCCTGACATGGCCCCTTGCTTTATTCGAAAAGATCAGTTTTATATAAAAGATAAGATTACATTTACATATTTCAAATGTGCTAGTCATGTTTTATTTTAATACGAATGCATTAGTAATAGTTCAGGATATAGCACACATAACCGCTAATATATTATCATAAAGTTATACACTAATCGAATTTTACAATATTTTAACAGATTATAAAAACTTATTTGTAAAATTTCGTTATAGAAGACATTTAATTAAAAAAAATATAAACACTTTTATGTTTTCACAAATTAATGTTATCTTATTTATTGTTGGAGCACCATCTACCTCATATCCTATGAACTATCACTTACTCCGTTGGTTGCCTGGAAGAGATCGCTATGAAGGGATAAGGTTTTGTATTTTTTTTTTCTCTTTGTGGTGTACAATAAAGTATAAAGTAAAAAAAAGTAAACACTCATTAAAGGTTTCAGACAATTATTTAATATTTATTTTTTTATTTAGGTACACAAAACAGAATGTAATCAGGACATACAAAAAAAATAGGAAACTATACAATTTTAATAAGATATATACAAACGTCATTTCTTTCATGTCTCAAAACTGATAATGAAAACTGTTGGTAATTGTACCTATTTATATTTTCAATTTTCACTTTTCAACATGCTAAAGAAGTTGTATAGATTATATTATATTGTATAGTTTGGATATGATTTAATTATAAATATTAGTACAAAACTTGATTGATATTTTCATGTATTATGATAAATGGGTATAACTGATCTTTATCCTAAAATATTCCTTAAATGGCAAAGAAACTTTTGATCCTGTTTGCCTTAAAATAATTAAGTTAATACTTATTCATCACGCTGATGTCGTGTTATTAGAGTGGCTGGATATAAGGCAATAGATCACGAGGTCCTGAGGTCACGCCAAGTCGTATGAATAAAAATATATTAGGATTTTCTGTCGAAGATTTTCAGCAGTAGCCCGGAATTTTGAAGTTGGAAGTGCTTACATTCCCGTGCCTCAAGCACGTGAAGACGTCGGTTCTGCGCCTGAACTCTTTCCGGTCGTGTCGGATTGCCATCCCATCGGATTATGAGACAGAGAGAATAGAGAATGCATCTGTGTTTGTTCACACACTTGTAGGTACACTATAATATGTCCAGGACATATGTCCTGTACAGTTGGCCACCGTGACCGAGGTTGATATTGGTCAAGAGGTCAGGTCATTACACTACAAAACGTATATCAGAATTTCTTTACAGTTGAAGGTTTTAGAATCATTGCCTGCACAATATTATCCTTAACTGCTAAGCACTAGGTGAATTTGTAAATATAAATTGAAAATTCAAAAATCTCTTTGTTAAAGTTTTAAGAATTATATGTTATTAATTTTTACAAGCTGTTAGTTTTGTTCAGCGTAAATAAAATTTTAGTAATAATGTTTTATAAAACAAAATAGTACCTACCCTATGTGTGCACCACAACAGCACCAAAATTGTTATTTGTATGTCCAGCAGTTGTTATTTGATTAAGCAACAGATATTTAAACAAACAAACTACTGCAATTATTGAGCAAGAGTCTCGATTCCAACCAATTCAATCCGTTCTATTTGTGTTTAAATATATCTCAATAATTCGTTTTTGCTACACTATGAACCGAATTCAATTTATTTCTTGGGACGCTTACTTAAGTATACTTACACCGAGTTTCTGACTTGCTGTTTAAAGTCAAATAATTGCAGATTAACTGAAACCTCATTGGTCGCCGATAATATCATGGGCTGCCACCGACCAATGGCCATTCAGATTAAAGCTAATTTAGTAAATTTAACTCTAACCACTCTTTCAGAAACTAGTTGGTTTACTAATAGGAAATATTTTCAAATTTATCTGAAGTAAAAAAAAAATTTGTTTTTTTAAATACGTTCGAAATTTTTTTTAATAACTTTTCTTTTTTAATAGACATTTTTGACTGATCTAAGTTCGTATTATACATGTATTACTAGAAGTAAAAAAAAGATTATTTAATATTTCTAATAGTGTAAGCATCAAATAAAAATATCTTGATACTTGAAAGATTCCTTACAAGTGAATAGCACAAATAAACGCGAATAATTACGTGATATAAATGAATAGTAATTTACATTTTAGTGCTATTAAGACTTACATGTATAATTACTGTTAAAATTAACTTCTTGATCAATATCAGAGTCGAGTCGCATGAATGAACAACTGTATATAACAAATGAGCAATGGAGCGAACATGGATTAGTACGACCCACTTGCTGGAAGTTAATTAATTCCATCTAACGTCCTTAAGGTTGCTCCCACGGCACTGGCTCAATCAAATCGTTTCTTGTTCGACCACGGTAATATCGTAGTCGATAATTGACATTTGCTCCACTTATAGTGAATGATACATTTTACATATTTCAGCTCGTTTAGGCAACTAATTATATTGTGTATTTCTTTGATATAAATACCAAGTTTAGGTGTGTGTTTTAATATAGATTTGATTAAACATTAATCAATGCTATCTAAGAAAATTTATTCAAATCGTTAATGATAAATAAGCCACTCCGAGCTAATAAAGCTATTAACAGATAAAATTTTACAATTAGATGTAACTACATCATTTCCTTATGAAACACTTAAGTTGGTAATGTTTATGGGCAAAGATGGCTTCTCATCAATTTGCCGATATAACTATCGACATTCTTGTTATATAACATAATTACTTATACATATGTACGCCTGATGAGGACGTCTTCGCACGTTTAGAAGAACAAGGGTCTACATAGAACGCTTATATCGTAATACATATACGTATTGTATATGCGGCGCACGTTACTATAACTCCCAGTGGGCTGGATTATCTTTTAATTTCAATAACCATCGTCATATTTTAGCCATTTCACACAAAAAATAAACATTCATCAATAACTCCGTTTATTAGTGAAAACCGTATGAAAATTCGTTCGGTACTTTTTGAGCTTATCGCGTTCAAACAGATAAACAGGTGCGGCGGTAGGACTTTGTTTTATAATATGTAGTAGCGCTAGTGATTGCAAATCTTTAATCTAAGTCCATAATATTTCTTAATACTTACTTCTTAGTAGTGACCAGAGTAACATGAACCGCAACAAAGTTAAAGTTAATCGCTTCAAGATGGTTGAAGACTAAGATTCATTTGTTTTATAGATTAAGAAGAATATTTACTATACGAAGGCATAATAAAGGCAAACGAAGTATAATTTATATTTCGATATAAAAGTGTATTTTGAAGTAATTTTACACGTGATAGGCGAATTAAAAATCCAATCCAGAAAAGAGCAGTGTTGCCAATTAAACTCCTTCTTAATAGAAGAGATTAACACAGCAATAAAACATTTAAGTACATTACTTATTACTGTTAATTTATAATTAAAAAAAAACTATACAGATTGTTATGAATGATCACAATCTGTCTAATTTTGATACGATAAATCGTATAAATTTTCGATAGTTTATATAAAGAAGAAATATTTATTTACTTGTAATCGATAAACTTTGAAACTACTGAATTGATTTTAATCATTCTTTAAGCAACAACAGGTATATTTTAGTTCAGTAATAATAAGATTCCAGTTTGTAAGTATTCTTACAGTCACAAACTGAATCACACTCGGGATCTTCCGGTAACAGGTCTATTTCTGGGTGAAACTTTTGCAGTTGAATGTCATTTTACAGATTCTTGGTAACCCTGCTTTACGATATAATTTATCTATTCTTCATTACGCAGTGAAATTGTAAACCGGTGTAAATTGTCATTTGTTATTGAAGAGTTGACCTTATATATATGAACATAATGTCTATGATCTTTTAGATTTAATTATGAGCGAAGTCGAGATGGCCCAGTGGTTAGAACGCGTGAATCTTAACCGATGATCGTGGTTTCAAAGCACAATTGAATTTTCATGTGCTTAATTTTGTTTATAATTCACTTAGTACTTGACGGTGCAGGAAAACATTGTGAGGAAACCTGTATGTGTCTAATTTCATTAAAATTATGCCCCATATGTATTCTACCAACCCACATTGGAGCAGCATGGTGGAATAAGCTCTAAAAACCTTCTCCTTAAAAGGGAGAGGAAGCCTTAGCCCAGCAGTGGGACAATAACAGACTGCTACTGTATGATTAAAATCTATTCTATTAAACATTGCAATTAGCCATATTCATAAAAATCGATCAATTAAAGTTGAGTATTAGATTGGCTCATCTGATAACTTATGAAAAACGGTAAAGTTTTATTTCTATTAGGTCGTTTAGTACGTCTGTAAACCTTCATTGAGTCTGCATTTATATTATGGAATGGAATTTAGTTTTTAATTACTATTTATTTAAACGGCATTGAGATTTACAAATCTTTATTGAGCCATACATTAAAATCAAGACAATTGATGTACCTACCTACCTATATAGAACAATAATATTAAAAAAGTGTATTATAAAATATCTCTTAAAATAACAGAAATAAAATAATTAATAGTGCATTTACAGAGTAAAGCACAGCAGTACAGTAGTGGACTTTCAAGATTTCTTTCTCTCCTCGTTTGAAATTTTTAAGTTTCATATAGAAAAAAATCAACGGAAAAAGAATCGTTCGTGATATTTTCTGGTGATGAGTCTCCGAAAACTCTTCTCTTAACCTTCAATTTAAGCAAAAAATATTTTATATGCTAAAGAAATGCTGTTGTGCTTTAATTGTTTAGTTGCTATTTTCTCTTTCGGATGTTTTACTTGCTTTATTTAAAGGAAAAGCCTAAAGAATTACATGTATATGGAATGGCGAGATCATTTTATCAATCATTTACGAATACTTTTATTTCTGAGGGTATTATCTTACAAAATGTAGAGAAATTTGATTGAACATTTGATAACAGAATAACTAATTACTTTTTGGATTGAAATGATAATTCAAACGGCTATACGAAAAAGCTACTAATAAAAATTAAACAAACCTTTACTGTTCCCAACTGTTACCAACTGTTCATTAATCAACATTATCGTTATTTTGTTGGGTAATTTCGTATTTATCTATCATCGGAAATTAAGACAGTAAACGGGCACTAGATAAGCTTTATGTGCTCGGAACACTAAAGCTAGTTTAAGGCATTGTATCTTTATTCTATCTCGTAGAAATGATTGATTAATTCAAGTCTTTATCATGAGTGGCAAATTTAGTGCGAATGAACACATTCATTGACGTGAACAAGTTTGATTAATAGTTCAGATTGTTGAGAAACGATAATGATTGTAGTAACAAGTTGACGGTAATCGTGACCGTGGAGGGATCGAGGTGTAGATCAAATGTCCGAACTAAAGTACCACAATCAACGGTTGGGTAAAACCGTACTGATAGATTTTATTTTTAAATGTAAAATGGTTTTGTATATTCATTAATTTTATACCCATGTTGTTTAAATTATGTTAAGATATTTAACACTTGTAAAAATATATTTACTTCATTCGCCTTATATTTCAATAGTGTTTTGTTTATTGCGTATTATTTTTATTTATTTGATTTTATAGTGTATGTTAAACATTGAGAAAATATGACGAATACGTTGTATATAAAACGTAGGCGAGTTTCAAATCGAGCAAGCATCGCAAGAGATCAGCCGAGTGGTCCACGTAATGACAGCTCTGCCGCCATTAACTCTCATTACCCCCCAGTCACGTACCGCAGCAGAAATGGATTGTCTTTGCGAAAATGATTGCAGATTGCAGACCGCCTTCGGAGAAAATTAGATTCGACGCGTAAACAGGACTTGAGATAGACACGTTTTTACCTCACAATTGAGTGGTTTTTGCTTTGATAAAACAAGGAATTAATTGTGACAATGTTACCAACGTATAATTGTCCCCACAGGGAGGACATACGAATTGCGATTATTGCATTCCCTTAACTTGAACACGATCGCAAACAAGTATGTTTTTTGTATTAGAATAATTGCCTTTAATGCCTAAACCATATTTTTACTGTTTCTAACAAAAGAAAACGCTGTGTCAAGGATATATTTATTATATCACTATTAGTCTTTTATCTCGGTTTTTACTTATACGTTGTATTCGTATCCACTAATTATTAACACAAATTGAAACGTTGAGGCTTCGATCCATTTTTACTTTATTAAAATACAACTAACAATCATAACGTAAATTTTTTTTATTCGCATTCTAATTGTCAACGTCAATGTCATACGTATAGTGACCAAGTCTATTAATATTTTTTTTAATTTCATGCAAAGAAGAAGAATTAAAAATGAAAATAAGAGCGATATTTCTCGTTATGCGACTGTTACTAGTATCACAAAATTCGAATGTTTTATTATCGCAAACAAAAGTCACAGTTAAAGTTTAGCAAAGAATTGATTGGACGACAGTTTTACATATAAACAGTTATATATACATTCGTAGACAATATGTGTGCTTAGAGATTATCAATAAAGTCAATATTAACTTAATTTTTATGAACTCCCCTGTACTGAATATCAGCATGACACAACCCTATTCTCTGAAATTAGTCAATTATACATCAAATACATTAAACAATATATAAATTATATATTTAGAATATAACAAAACGTATAGCTACATATAATGCAAGAGGAATCACATTATCGATGGGAAATTTGTTTGTTAGAAACAACCAAATGCTGAAACAATACAATCAGTGTATGAGTCAGGCGTTACAACTGTGTAACTACCGGTTGCTTAAAATTACCATGCAATTTTAACTTATTATTTTATGTAATAAAATTTGGAATTACTTTATGTTCACACAATATAATAAAGCTTGAATTTAATTGAATATTCAACTATGACTTGACTTTTACTTTAATGCTCCGATCATGTACATTTTAGAACTTTTTATATAACTTACCCTTAGTCGAAAACTATAAAAAAAACTTCAAAAGTTCATAGATAATAATTATGTAATAAATAGAAGTCTTTAATCGGTAAAATAGCAATGTGAGATACAAAAGTTTAATTTTTTTTCGGTCATAATATTATTCGGTATTAAATGTTACGAAAAGGTTCCATCCAAGAGGTTTTGTATCCAGGTTAATTCTACATTAGTCAAATACATAAGCGTCACAGTTTGCGGCTTCTGCCGCATATATGGGAGGGTGGTGTGTTAGGTACCATATGTTCTTTTCTGCATCCCGTGCAACGTGTATGAAAACTTTTATGAGTAGTTAAGACGTAAAAGCATAAGAAACAAACCTTTGCAATTATAATATTAGTAAGGAATTAAAGTGCCACGTAAATTTTAAATATAATAGATAAAAACAACTATTTCAAGGACCTACCTCTGTGATAAAATAGTTTCTTAATTGTAGCAAATAACATGTTATTTAATTCCTTGAATTCTCTTAGACAATTATTCTATGTGATTGTCTGCATTTTTACTAAACATAGATTAAAAATATAAGCCTACCAATAAAGGAGAACCTTCTAATTTGTAGCATAGTCACTAGTGGTTATTGAACCTAAAATAAAATAAAAAAACAAATAAAATATGTAGTAGTAAACAAATAATAAGTACAAGTGCGTACTTGAGATGAACGTTATAATGCCGTGTATCTGAACAGCATCACTTGCGTGGCAGCATGCACTTACCCGATGATTACGCCAATAAACGTTTCAGAAGCACGCTACATTCACGGCCAACCAATACTGTCCCGGGTTTAATAAGTAGACATACATTTATACGAGCTGTACATCCACATACCTAGGTACACATAATATAGTATAGTAATATAATTTTATCACGCATAATGATTTGACGCAGCCTAGGCCTTTTTGATCCTTTGTATCTCTATAACTTTAATCGAATATTATGTTCAGGATAAAGATAATTAAACCTATATATATACCAATTATACAGGCGTAAGTTGAGCATCGAAAATTCAGATGAGAACTTCAACGTAAAGTGCTCAGCAATGCATTTTGTCTTCATAAATAATTTGTAGTATTGCCAACTAATTATTATAATTTGCGTCATTTTGCTCACGCAAAAATCGATGTGATTTTATCGGTTAAGATTCACGCGTTCTAACCACTGGGCCAACTCGGCTCGTTAATTTAGATGGTATGTATATTTTATGTAATATGCATATTAATTCATGTGTTATATTTAATTCAAATATGTAAAGTTTATAATATTCACAACTAACAAATTATGAATATCGAAGCTAAATACAACGCGTCAAATAATTTGCATCCCAATGAATCTCTTGAATGAACTTCATCATGTAGGTACATGATGAAGTTCATTCAAGAGTTTTGCGTAACGAAAAACAAGAGGCAATCTGCGGTCAGCAGAATAAAGCCATCGACCTCATACCGCCTTCAGTGAAGTACAAAAGAATTACCTAATCTAATTGCAAGTAGTGATTGAGTACAGCCTTTCGCTATGGACGGGTAACGATAATACGTTAAATTAAATGTCTTTGTGCAGACTAATATCTCTATAGTTAAACGTAGTGTAATCAATAACAAACGTTTCTTATGTTGCAAATATTATTATTTTTTAAATCCACGTCATTGATTTTATTTGTGGCTCATAGTTGTGCCTTCTAGGCACAGATTATTTCGCCAATGTCACGTGCGTGTATATATCATATGTCACAATAAGTTTTTATTGTCCATATTCTTTATAGTGCGAATCATTGAATTTGATAAAACATAATACTCAATATTCCGTTACTTATTAGTACATATCCTGTAAAAAGATCTGCCAATAGTTAATTTTCTTTTCTATATATTATAGTCACTAGGCATGTGTTGCTCAACTCTTCGGTGTTATACTGTTGAGAATCTTTACTCGATGCCTGACTTTAGCACATAAATCATTTTCACAGGTCAACGACTAAGCCGACAAATTGCGCCACAATATAGAAAACACCGTTTCAACTAATTGGTGACAATAAACCAGCAACTTTACTCTGTACCAAGGGGTTATTTTGTACAATAAATCTATAAACATAACAGTATGTTTTAAAATGATTACTTTCGTTTTACATTTAAATTATATTTTAATGTTGCAATATAATCGTAAAATAAATTATTTAAATTTGCATATGTCCTCTATGGAATTTGGACAATTTTAATGTAAAAAGGAATTAAAGCGTTTATTTATACTAAGAATGAATCTTTTAACAATTATTATATACTGTGAAGTAAGTTCCCACAATACTACGATTTCACACAGGAGTTGTAAACGGTTAACGATTTGCAGTTCAAGAAGTCTAGCGGTTTCTGAACTGTGCGAGTGTTATGTCAAACAAAAGAAAGTTACGCTAGGTCGGGCGGTTCGCTCAACCCTAACGTTCGCACGGCCCGCGGAAGTACCATGTTTATAAAGCAAAAAATGAACGCACGATACCATAACGTACCTATGTGCCATGGGAGAACGACTAGCTGCTACGCGAGGCGACCTTTTGTTATAAAATAATTATTTAATTACGAAAACCGAACATTTCCTTCCTTGATTTATATTATTATTTTAAATTACGTTTAGGGTATTTGAAAAATCTAAAGTTTTTTTACGACGCTATTATTGCATCTTATTTTAAAACTATCTTCAGAGCTGTCAACATGCGATTTAACACTATCTCAAAACTAAAAACAGTACCTATATTAATTTTAAAGTAAGAATATATATATATTCTATTTACATAATATATATATAGAAATTTAAATAGAAGCATATGTAAATAGAAGCAGTTTCTTACGATCAAAATACAGAATAAGGAGGTCAATCTTAAAATCTGTTGTTAGTATTCAAAGTAATAAGTATGTACTTACGCATTTCTGTAAATAATTTTCATACAATTGGTATAAATAACTTTACTCAGAACAAAGAGTAAAATAGACGAAGCTGTAGAGCTTTTTAGCAAGCTAAGGTACACCGAATAGCTGAAATGGTAGTACCATTTCAGACGCAGTCAACACGAGCTGTGATCGAGAGAATATCTGCTTCCAGTCAAACAAAAATTGTAATTACGCCGTACTGCGTCGTGAAAAGATGTAAAAACACAACGGCAATAATCATTAAACACAAAATACAGTTCTTATTCATTTGTAGTCTTATTAATTAACAAGTAATACAAAATAAAATATGGTAGAGGTTTCATAATGTTGTCAAATCGCATTTATCTTTTTCACGAAGTATAATTCTGTTATATACATGTATATAATATGATATATAGTTTATTTTAAGTCGTTTATTAAAAATATTTGTAAGCCTACAAAAGGTTACCTGAAAAAGAAAAATTACTCACACACCGACAACCTGTAAATATAACGCAGCCACACTAACAGCTTAATATGGTTTTGTTTTTTAACGCTCCGTCTATTTTATTTCTTGGTTTGAGCTAATTTTGAAGAATTGAAATGAAAAGGCAGATCCTGAAGCAGTTCACTTAATAAAAAGCAGCCATATTTGTGGTTTATGTAATCCTATTAAAATTATTCATTGAAAAATATATAGCATCGCCATATTGCAATGGTAAAACCTTTATCCACCATTAAGAAAATTCCTCTTTACAAAGAGGCGTTTAATCAGAAGGGTTCTTGGTGGGATAAAGGATTTTTTTTATTATATATTTTTAATTCGACTACATTCTTTTCGACACTGTATAATAAATTCATATGTAATAATAATTTAATATTATGAATTTTTTACTTGAAAGTACAGCATAATATGACGCTAATAGAATTGTATTACAATAAACATATAAACACAATGAATACAATATAATTATATAGACGTGGACGACCACAAGCAGTTGAGGTAGTACCCATAAGGTTTGAAGTAAAATAAATCTCGTTTTTGGTTAACAAGTCTAGGACTTAAAAGTATAAGCTCATGTATTTTTTTCTTAATGGAATATACTGCGATATAAAATTAAAATCGCAGAACTTAAAAGAGACCATTATAATTATAAAGTAAAAATAAAACCCAAAGCCATTAAACCAGAGTAGGAACAGCAAAAACATTTCAATTTATCTTACTACACAAATGCGGTTAGTTTATAAGGCCGCGTATAATGTCTGTCCTTGTTTTTTTTTTATTCGTCGTGGGGCTACTTTCTTTGCTCCAAAATATTTATTTTAGTTATTTATATATTTTATTAGCTAGATTTAATCATTTAAAACGAATAGCTGCAGCATTTGTATCTCGTTTCAAGTTAGTTTAATATTAAGTTTATTTTTTTATATAAGTTGATAGCCAGTGATATGGTGATGGCATTCATTTTATTAATAGTTTGGTGATAATTATAAAACAAAAATATAAAAAAGTTTTTTTGTTTTAAGAAATATAATGTTTGATGAGTTCAGTAGCAATACCAGACCGCTAAGATAATTAGATAACACATGAAGATCAGCTATCATACAATTATAATATTATTATTTTAAACTATTTTAATATCATGATATTTAACGATGAAAGTCAAATCATTCAAAAAATATTTTTCATGTTTCGTTAGTGTAACACCTGCTCTTTTCTTTAGTACTTTATGTTAAAATATAAATGTTTAATGAGGTCTATGGTTCTGTTGAAGATCAGAAATAAATTTTAAAAGTATTTAGTGAGTTATAGGATTTAATTGTGTATTATTAAATATTTTATATTCATAGTCTTTTGTTTTATTTTTTTCTTTGTTTGTATGCAATAAATATATTTATTATTATTATTATATAGTATAACATTGTTGCTACTGAGAGCTTGGCGGTTCGTCACTGTCGATTGTATATTTTGAACCGTTGGCAGCTTTAAATTAAATTTATTTTGTTAAGTAACGATTTAAAAGTGTAAGAATTTATATCGCAGGAAATAATTCGTAAAGAAAAGGAATTAAATTTCGAAATAAAAAGAGTATAATTTTTTATGTTACTAGCCATTACTAAGTCATTGCTAGCTTAAAATAAGAATCGAATAGAATAGATAAATAAAAAAAAAATCTTAGTACCTTTTGTTAAAACGCCCTTGTTTAATAGACAACGGTCAATTTTTTTCATAGATTTTTACCTGACATAAATCTACCTGCTATACACAAGCACTACCCGGAAAGGCTTTTAACCGATTCCACAAACATTATAGAATATCGACTCGTTTAAGCTACGGGTCTTTCAGAGAACGAGGGTCATTTATTCTAGAATAGCACTTTAGACAAATTGTTGTAATTTTGTGAAGCCACAATGACTTTTTTTGTATTTCCTGTTCAATAGGTGCCATTTTACCAAATAGTCCCTTTACGCTACATAATTCTTTATGTCGAAATGAAATATTTCTGCTCCAAGCCGAACATTTTTTTTAGTCTTTCTAACCAATCAAAAATATTAATACCTGAATACATCACCATTCATCAAATTAAAAAATGTAAAGATTTCTACCTGTAAATTGCTTACCTAGTTTACAACTAGGTAGGTATGTTTTATGTAATCATTAACACGTGTAAAATAAAGCTCGTGTTGTAATTTCTTTATCACAACGAAAACACCAATCAAGGTACATATTATAAAATGATATTGTCGATAGTGATGATAGATAGACGCAATTTTTAGTTTAGTCTTTTTTGAACCTGTATACTAAGTCACGCATCTTTTACATACTTTTTGGACATTTTTGAATAATTTAGATGCAAATTTTTAGTCTGTTTTGTATTATCATTTTTATTTAAATAAATACCATTTTAATGTATATACCATAATAAAATTAAACGTTTTTACCATATTTAGATTGTAAATCATATTACAAATGCTTAGCTTATAAAATTGGCCCCGCGAGGATTTATACCTGGCCGTTAACTGGAAATTGCACAATTGTGTGAAAGATTAGAATCTTCCTCGACGTTTGACGCGTAATTGAATATGTATAATCAAAGAATGTACATTGTAGTGGTGTTGTAAAGGGAAGGTTGTTAGCGTCAGGTTGTCGGCCCCTGCCCGTGACGTCACTTCACTGACCATTCCGGGACCCGCCACAATGGCCTTTCTTAGAAGGAGCAGATGCGCTTGCGCCGCTATTTACCGCGTCCCTCGCTTCTCCCGTCCTTCGCTTGCCTTGCCCGCCAATATTGAGACAATAATTACAAAAACAAAAATGACGATCTTGTCTTAACATTTCGAATACGTTACCTGGTCGTCTTTGATAAATGGCCTTCGTAAATAACAAGAACACATAAAAAACCATTGTAAAAACTCACTCTTCATAAGAAGCGGTTAAGTTGGCCGGAATTTTACGACTTGACGGACGGCGCGGGCACGGGCAGGTAGACGCTGATTACCTCAACCACAGCGCGTACCTGCGCTCAACGTATCATTAGTACGGTACACAATAATGATACCTCTCCGTAATCATCAGCGCGCAATCACGCCCCATGTCCTAGTCGCCTTTCGATGAACATCGCAACTTCCATGGATGAGTGTGGATCTAGTCATGATGTAAGAACATGCACTAAACCTCCACTCATCGAAAGAAATTGACCTTTGTGCTGGCGGCGCCGGTATCCGGGGTACGATGCACTGCACGCACTAATCGTTTGCGACGTCACGTTGCACCGAACCGAAAGTTAATGAGCACGTTGCTGTGTTTAAAAAACAAGTATGAAATGTTGCCGCGCGTTTCTGGCGACACGGCACGACCGTGCGCTTCGACCGTTCACTATGAAATAAACGGCCGAGATTTGAAATCTGAAAATCTAGACGCTGCGCGTGCGGCGGGGAAGGAGAAGCGGCGGTCGGTGTCGACCAATAGCGTGCGTGCGCGCGCAAACCGTGACGTGGTGGGGAGAACCGCCGCGCAACACCGTCCGATATTATCTTTTCTTATGAACGTTATTTTCTTTCTTTCCTACTCGCTCGTTCGTCCGTTCAACCGGCAACGGAAGTGAAATTAACGTGCGCGTAAACTATAGACCTGGTAGTACCACGACGCCAGCCGCGTCTTTGTACACCTGCTTGGCTTGCTCATCAAATGATTTATATGTAATATAAATTAGATCGGTTACATAAAGTTTTGAATTTATGAAACGAATGTCAAAAAAATTAAATGAAATTCTCTTCGGGTACTTAATGAAACATTTATTACAAAAGCCACAACAATAGCCCGTTTCTCAGAATATAAAATTAAATCATCAGACTTGACAATAATGTTTCACAGTATTGATTTTTAATAATCATGCAAAAATACACCTTCCAAACGACATTACACTTTATAGCAACAGCATAAAGGACATTATACAAAAATAATAACAATGAATGATATTTTAGTCGGGAATGTATTACATAATTCGGTACGTAAAAGTATTACCTGGCTAAACATTGGCGTGAGAATAAATACTTAAGGCGTTATGGATTTGATTAAGAAAAATATGCAAAACGCTTGAAGATGTCATAGTATCAAATATAACTGTTTATTGAAAAAATCAAATAGACTTAATTATAGTCTACTACGACAGTGAAGGAAAACATCGTGAGGAAACCTGCATGTGAAATTCTGCCACATGTGTATTCTACCAGTCCGCATTGGAACAGCATGGTGGAATAAGCTCCAAACCTTCTCCTCAAAAAGAGAGAGGAGGCCTTAGCCCAGCAGTGGGTCATTAACGGGCTGTAACTGTATAGTCTACTGGATTCCCGTCCCAAATTCACAAATATACCTCCTATTTCTTACATACAACATTTATATGGACAATATACATAGCTAAATTCTGTTTTTTTATGTACTAGGAACCTTCTCGGATAAACGCGGTAAAACTTACGAAAATTTCATCGGAATCAGCCGAATGGTTTAGGAGCGTATTTATTCAGTAATATTATGTAGTACGCACTTCGTGAATTGTCGAAATACGACTTTCGGAGATACGCTTTTGTTATGCGTGTATCCTTTTCATGTATTAATTATAGTCAATATATGTTTAAGCACGCAGCACCTAAACAAGCTGACAAGGCTTATAGGTGCTAAGAAGAAAAATAAATCTTAATTCTTGGATGGAATTAATAAAATAATACAAATGTTGTCGTTCTGACATTTATGTATTCTACGGTTAGTTTCGATTTTATTATTACATAATAGCTTTACATTCTACAGTACAGTTACTGGTGGTAAGCTCGTTTGGGTAGGTACCACCCACTCATCAGATATTCTACCGCAAAACAGCAGTGCTTGGTATTGTTGTGTTCCGGTTTGAAGGGTGAGTGAGCCAGTGTAATTACAGGCACGAGGGAATAACTTCTTAGTTCCCAAGATTGATGGCGCTTTGGGGTGTAAGTGATGGTTAACATTTCTTACAATACCTATGTCTGTGGGCTTTGGTGACCACTTACCATCAAGTGGTGGTGGGTGAATTGATCTACATTAAAATAACAAAGGCAAGACTTGAATGAATTCCTGATTATAAAAAGTATTTGACTTATTTAATAAACATAATTTCACACTTGAAAGTAAACATTTTAATAAAGTCAAAAAGTCCATTAATTATGGATCATTATTTGCCATAATTATCGTGCAGCCTAAATCAGTCAGTTGCATGACTTCAGCGCCGCCATCCATCAGCCGATACGAGCACACCGCTACTTTTTCACTTATAACACATTTCTGTTTGTTGGTGAGGTGACCAGCCTGCACCACGGTAGCGCTGAGTTGTTCCAAAAGTTGCGACGCTGAATATGCTTCCATGAGGAAACTGCAAAAAGTGATTCATAGTTAGAGTTAATTAATTTCTGAAAGTCTTTATTATATTATATAAAGCAATATAAAACATTCTGCCTGTGAAAAATGTCCATACACCCTACTACACCTGGTTAAAATACTGTAATACTTAGATTATGATGTAACCTGGCAATAGACATGAAGGCACATAAAAATAACATTGAAAGAAATTTAAGGTAAGTTACACAAAGGCACGGACAACACGTCTGGGGAGATGTAAATACAAGAAAAAAAACCAAATCCACTAATTTTGGTTGGGTCCTGGGATAGCTTTTGTCATATTTCGAAGTTATTGGCCATAATATGATATAATGGCCGTGAAAAATTACACAATAAAAACGAGAATATTAAGGACCAAAACTCGTCACGGTGATCGGTTGAGGGGTATAGAAGATGATGTGCGGCGACATCTAGTGGCTAGTTATAACAAAATGAAAATTATAATAACTAGATTTAACTAAAATAAATAACTATAATAAACTTAGAGTAGAATATTGAATACTTTATTTTATAATTAATATATAATATTAAATATCGAATTAATACGTTTACAAAATAATACATTTTTCACGAAACTTACAGATTTACCTTAAAAATAAAGTTGTTTAAATAAACAATCTCTCAATCAACAATCTTATTCATACTTAGAAAGCAGCACGAAATAGATCATAGATTAAATTACATTAAAATAATTAAGAGGTGAGTTTTGTACGGTGTCGCGCAAAAATGAACCCGATTGATATTTTTTTTTTTTTCAGCCTTTTGCCGTCCACTGCTGGACGAAAGCCTCCCCCATAGAACGCCAACCATCCCGATCTTGGGCAGTCCGCATCCATCCCGAACCGGCAAAAACCCCCCTATGAGCGACCGATTGATATAAAACTTCTATATTATTTTAGTTTATAGTTTTAGAACAGACATATATTATATAGTATGTTTATATGTTATTGACTGCCTCGTTGGTCTAGTGGCTAGATATAAGGCCGCAGACCCCGAGGTTCTCGGTGCAAATCCCAGGTCGGGGTAATAAAAAGTAATTGAGTTTTTCTGTCTGGAAGTTAGAAGCGTGTACACTCCCGTGACACAGAAAGCTCGTAAAGCCGTTGGTCCTGCGCCTGAACTCTTTCCGCTCTTGTCGGATTGCCGTCCCATCAGGTTTATGAGAGTTAGGGAATAGAGAGTACACCTGTTTGAGCACACACTTGTGCATTATATAATATGTCCTGCGCAGTTGGCTAATTTCTCTTTAGATTGGCTTTCGTGGCCGAAGTCGGTCCGAAGGACATTATTATTTTCATCATATCATATATTTTATTATTATCATATATTTCGAAGCCGAGATGGCCCAGTGGTAAGAACGCGTGAATCTTAACCGATGATCGTGGGTTCAAACCCGGGCAAGCACCACTGAATTTTCATGTGCTTAATTTGTGATTATAATTCATCTTGTGCTTTACGGTGAAGGAAAACATCGTGAGGAAACCTGCATGTGTCTAATTTCACTGAAATTCTGCCACATGTGAATTCTACCAATCCGCATTGGAGCAGCGTGGTGGAATAAGCTCCAAACCTTCTCCTCAAAAAGAGGAGAGGAGGCCTTTAGCCCAGCAGTGGGACATTCACAGGCTGTTACGGACGGATATATTTCTCAGCTCATGGCTGGTTTTGGCTACATTTACGGGCGATAACCAAGTAAATGCAGAATGTGGTATGTCAATTTGGTAGTAGGCTATCATTTTCTACTATTTGCATGAATTTTCTCACGATTCTACAAGTATTCAAAATAGCTGTTGCCAGATTCGCGCGATTTCTTCTCTAAGTTCTGTGAATTTGTTTATTTTTTCGGTAATTGTTTTTTGTATATTGTGTGTTTGGAACTGCTTTGTCTATTATGAAAGTCGACTTGTTTTTTTTTATCTTGAAAGATTATATCGGGTCTATTGTAGTGAATAGTCTTGTCGGTGAGTATGGCGCGGTCGTAATAGACTTTGTGTGATGTATTTTCAAGAATAGTTTGGGGCGTGTATTTGTAGTAGTTTTCGTGTTTTGTATTAGTGAATGTGTGAGTGCCAACTTTAGGTGAATAATATTAACTACTTGGTCGTGCTTGCGAGTGTAATCAGTCTGTGTAAGGGTTATGCCAGCTCCTGTGATATATTGTATAGTCTCCGGGTGTCTATGACATTTGCGGCATTTATCGTTTTTCACAGTAGGGTCTTTAATTATATATTTCCTGTAATTTATTGCGTTAATGATTCGATCTTGTATTGCTATTATAAATCCTTCATTTTCCGGGAATAAATTACCAATTTGCAGCCATTTATTTGATGCTATTGCATCAATATGAGGTTGTTCCAGTCCATGAGGATGTCGCCCATGAAACATTTTCTTTTTCCAGTTGTCTATTTTTTTTTTGCGGGTCCTTATTACTATTATTTTCTATTTTATTCTGTTCGCTTAAATTAAGTGGAGTATGGTTCTGATCAGTCACGGTTATGGCTTTGTGTATGTGGCTGGAGTGAGATTTTAAATCGAAAAATATTTTTAAGTTTATTAATTTGTTTTTGCCATAAATTTTGAATATCTATTAAGCCTCTCCCACCGTTTTCTCTTTTAATAGTCAGTCTTTCTATTGCTGATTTAGGATGTAGGTTATTGTGTTTTGTAAGTGTAGTACGTTTGGATCGTTCTTTGTTTTCTAAATCTGTTTTTGAACATTTTATTATTCCAAATGAGTACGTTAAAATGGGAATAGCGTAGGTATTTAAGGCTTTTATTAAATTATTTCCATAAAGTTGTGTTTAGCATACAGCATTTTTGTATTCCGTTGTAATTACCTGTTCAATTATTGTGTGGTCCTCTACTTTGTTTGTAGGCCAAGTATTTATATAAAAAAAATTGGTTCCATAGCTGCTAATATTTCATTGTTATTGACTGCATAGTTGTCAGGCTTAAACTTACCCTTAATTATATATATAGTTTTGCACTTATCTGGTCTAAATTCCATATTTATATCTATGCTAAATTCTGTTGTAATGTCTATTATTATTTTCATGTCTTTTTCAGTTTTTGAATATAATTTAATATCGTCCATCCAAATGAGATGTGATATAATAGTTTCTTTTCTGAGTGTTTAACGGAACACTCCGTTAAACACTCAGAAAAGTCTCTCTGTTTAAAATAAAACTCCAGCTGTTGTTGATATTTTCATATATAGCCCTTGGGGACTAAGATTTGACAGACATGTCGTGCCAGGCGCAGAATATTTTATGTATATATATATATATAATATTATATATATATATATATATATATATATATACATATACATAAAATATTATATTTCTCGGTCTTCTGTATTACTAAGTGTGTGTATGTGGTCTACGGTACAATTTGTAAACATGGCTTAAAAGTGGAATGGGGCGGCAGTTGTTCAGAAGAGCTTTATTATCCTTCTTGAAAAACAGTACCACCACACTTCTGCTCCATGTCTTCGGTGTTATACCATTCTGGAGGACGGAATTAAAGATGTTAGCCAGCTCTCTCAGAACTGGTGTGCCTCCTGCTTTGAGAAGCTCTGAGGTAATTCCGTCATCTCCTGGAGCCTTGTTGTTTCCAAGTTGTCCGAGAGCAATCCTAATCTCGCCCAAATCTATGTCGGGAAGATCGTCTGATAGGTGGCGTGTCAGTCTGGCTCGTGGGTCATCCGTACTGTGGGACTCAGGTGGAGGTACTCGTGATGAGTATAAATCGCCATAGTACTTTTCGACTTCAGCTAGAATCTCTGTTTAGAGGTGACGGTTGTGCCTCGTATGGTTCTAAGTTTTGTTAGGTGACAACAGGAGGTATGTGATTTTGCAAGAACCTTTGAGCCCCTATTGACTGCTATAGCATCTTTAATATTCCGGGTATTCGCTCGTCTTGTGTCACGCCTTATTAGTTTTTTAACCTTCCTGTTAAGTGACACTCAGATGGCGTCATGTTCTGCTGTTCTCGTCTCCTCGTCATCTCGTCCAGAGTCTTGCCTGAGAGCTTCGACTTATGTCCATTGCTCTTTTGTCGAAAGTAATTTTGGCCTACCTCACGGATGACACGCACCAGACTATTGGTGGCATCGTCGATGCCCTGCCTGGTTTCCAACATGGCAATTGGGTTCTGTAGTTCCAGCTGGAAGCTTTCGCAACCAGCTTCGACCTGGGGCAGAGTTGGCCTAAGAGTCGACTTCAACCGCGATCGTTCGATTTTAGTGTTAATATTCAGGGTGCCTCTTACCAGGCGGAAGTCACTTCCAGTGTTTACCCTGTTGATCATGGAGTAATCCCTGAATATTTGGCGCTTATTGGATAAAATGAAGTCGATCTCATTCATCGCTATGTTATTGGGGCTTCGTCAGGTCCACTTCCTTTGAGGCTTTTTCTGGAAAAATGAATTCATCAGAAATAGTCCCTGAGCCTCGAGGAAGTTTACCAGCATTTGCCCCCGATGATTTCTGCGCCCATAGCCGAATTTTCCTACCCTCGATTCACCATCTTCTTGTACTCACTTTGGCATTGCAGTCCCCCATAACAATTGTGTAGAAGGTACTGGTACGAGACATAGCTTTCACTATGTCTTCGTACATGGCTTCGATCTCTTCGTCAGTGTATGTAGACGTTGGGGCATTGGACTTGTATAACCTTCAAGGCATACCTCTCGGTTATCTTTAAGACAAGGTATGCCACCCTCGCCGACACACTGCCAACCTCCACGACATTGGTTCTGAGTGACTTGTGGATCAAAAAGCTTACGCCACCTTGCGATGGTTGGTGTCCTTCTCGGAAGTAGAATAAGTGACCGCCATCTAGTGTCATCGTGTCCTCACCCTGTCTTCGGATTTTTGATAGACCTACTATCCCAGTTAATACGACTTAACTCTAACTTCAATTCTGTCAGATGTTCGTCCAGCCGCAGAGAGCGCCCATTATACGTGGCCAGAAACAGTCGCCAAATGCGTATGATATGTGACCTAAAACCTAAAAAAGACTGGGGCTTCGCAACTATGGCGACACTCTTATCAAGGCACTCTTTGAACATAATATATTTATTACTTGCACTTACTTTTCAACGAACACCTCTAATTCGCTGTAATTTTTGATGCCAAGGTACTCATCCGTCAGTTTCTTAGGTACAAGACCTGTTACCTGCAAGACAAATACTTTTTTATAGTATTTTAGTTTTAATATCACAAGCAATATGTGCACGTAGCCTATTACATTTAACTTTACTTCCAAAGTTTTGATAACAACTGCCAAACTTCCCCACAAATTCATAATGAATACCATATACTATTTGACGAGCCAGTTGGTGTGGTTGATAGATACTTGCCTTTCACGCAGCAGGTCATGGATTCCCACACAGGACAGATATTTGTGAGTATAAACAAGTCTGTTTGTCCTGAGTCTGGGTGTAATTATCTATTATAGTACTTATTTAAAAAAAAAAAGGTAGTATATGTAGTATATTAGTTGTCTGGTTTCCATAGTACGAGCTCCGCTTAGTTAGGGATCAGATGGCCTTGTGTGAATAATGTCCCAGGATATTATATTATTATTCAAGATCTCAATCAATGATGTTAACTAAATTCAATGTCAATGTTGTTTATTAACCTTTACTAATGCTTTGATTGTGACAATATTATTATAATTTTAAGCTTATTTCAATTTACAAGGAATTAATATGTAATTAAAAACACAATGATTTATAAGAGATCACATACTATAAAAAATTGTAAAAAGATAAAATTACCTCAATTAATCCATCAGAAGTAATTTTTCCAATTAAGCGCTGGCAGCACTGTAAAGCTGTGAGGGCACGACGCAGGTCACCCTCACATGTGTCTACGGCTTCGTGTAAGATCTCACCATTGCCTACATCTACGCCTTCTGCTTCACATACATCTCGCAGTCTAAATCATTTATAAAAAACTTAAGTTTAAATGACAATCCATTTGTAAACTTATTGTTTACTATTAAAATAATTACAAGGGTAATTAATTTTTATAATGCATTAAAAATTATAGAGTAATGAAGAAAATACCTTTTTATAACATTTTCTCTTGAAAGTGGTTTAAATCGAAATTTAGAACATCGACTTGTAATTGGTGGTATGATTCTAGAGACATAGTTGCAAATGAGACAAAAACGAGTTGTGCGTGTTTCTCTTTCCATAGTTCGACGCAATGCTGCCTGAGCTGCTGTTGTCATAGAGTCTGCTTCATCTAATATCACGAGTTTGTATGGAGGGCATGGTCTGCCACTAAGTAAAATACATATATTTTTAATAAATTAAAAACTTTTGGTAAAATATATTGTCAAGAGATTTTAAAAAGATACTTACTCAGGCCTTGTACTGCTGACTGTAAGTTGAGAAAATGATTTTACTTTATCTCGTATCACTTGTATACCGCGTTCATCTGACGCGTTAAGTTCAAGGACGCGATCACGAGTAATATCCCCGAACAGCTGACGCGCAGCTGCGAGAATTGCACTCGTTTTGCCTGTTCCGGGCGGACCATAAAACAACAAGTGGGGCAGATCTCCACCCGCCAAACACTCACGAAGAACTTGTACTACCTCTCCTTGGTCAACAATATCGTCTATTGTTTTTGGCCGGCTAAAAAATTTAAAATGGGTTATTATAATTATAAAATAAACAAAATTCAACAATCATTAACACAAACATACTATTTTTCAACCCATGGTGCAGGAGGTTTTTTTTTCACTGATTTGACTCCCGATGAAGACGGTTTATCTGCACTTGAAATTTTGCCAGTTTTTAGAAAAGCTTGCATCGTTAAATTATTTTAAAAGTCTGTAAATTTAATGAAAATATAACACAAAACAAACTTTAAGCTTGTTAAATGACGAAGGCGGTAAAATTAAATTGTCATTTGTCAGCTGTCTCTTTCCATAGTTATATTAATGTCAAAGTCAACATAACTTTCGTTTAAAATCATTTGTATAGGTACTTTACATATAAATGTTATAACAACCATTGACCGTTAGATTTTTTTATATAACCTATAATCGCAATTTGTGAAGTTTTGTCCAAAACCAGAGCATTCGGTTAGGAAGAAAACTTTTAATCATGTATTGATTTTTTTTATCATGGCAAACATACACTCAGCTGATGCCATTGATATTTTTTTTATTTCATTCATATTTTACATTGACTTTTGACATTGAACTGACTCCTGAACTTGAAGAAACGAGTCGAAGAGTGGCGGGAAAATAAGTAATCCTTAAACATTTCGTTGTTTTGTTGACAATAACGAATATTTTAATAATGACAACTAGGTCACAAAAGAAAGCATCATCTACTGAAACAAAAGACTCAGAAGTTTTAAAAAACCGTATAGAAAACTCTTGGATTCTTCTTGCAAAGGGTGAACAAGTGAAGTTATCCAGCAGATAAAATACAATGAATGTGTTAGACTATAGTTAATAACTATTTGTGTATTTTTCCAGAATCGTTACTCAATAATAGTAATTTTAGTATAATAACACTACCTCATCCGGCACATGGAGATCCAACAAAGTATTGTTTAGATGAAGTTAACCACAAGATGTATGAAATCATAACATTCAGTGAACCATATAGATCGTGGTTCATAGAAGATACTGTTAAATCTGATGGGGGTTTCTTAATGATGACACCAATGAATCCATTATTTTTAGGTCAGTGTTGTTTATTTATAACTCAATTGTTTCATAGTAAATACAAGATGTAGCTACATTATTATTTTTACAAAATCATGTAAATCACATTATATAGTGATCATTATGAGTATTATGCATAAAAGTTGTTTTATTTTCTTACAGTTTTACCAAGATTAAGGGAACAATGTAGCAACAGAGCAATACCATTAGAAGACTTATTAGCAGAAAAAGGTTTTGATAAAATCATTGATTTCATTGTTAATGTAGATATAATCGCTGATTTAAAAGTGAGTAACTATATAACATAAAATGTTCCAACAATGTTTTATAAAATACTTAAAACAAGTAACTTAAATTTATTATTTTACCTTTCAAGAAATTTTTAAATTTATAATTCAAGGGTCCAGCTGACATCAAGGCCTACAAATATAATGAAGAAAAAACCTTAAACTGGCTTGAAAGCAAAGTACGTAAACTAGCTCAAAAATTAAATGAAAAAAATGTGCATGTTACGTCAGGTGCTGTATCTGCAACATTTGTGTCAAGCAGTGCTAACAATGAGCATGTTGATGAAGGTAAAAGAAAGAGAAGGCACATAAAATGATAAATATTTAAAACTATATTTAATTTCATAATTTTAGTCTAGTTATATTTAAATTAGGAAATGTGTTAAAAATCCATATATTTTTCAGAGTTTTATCTTAAATATGCCAATGGAATCATATCAGGGTATCTTGAAGATTATTTAATAGAAAAACTGGAAAAGTGTTTTGATTTTAAAACAGAATTAATAGAATATATTGGTAATAAAAGAAAATCAGAAGCAGATGATATTGAAACAAACAAAAGAATTAAGCATGAAACCAATGAAGATTCTAAAGACATAAAAATGATCTTAAATAATTCAGTAACAGAAATAAAAAAACCAAAAACATTATCAGCAAAGGAAAAAGCAAGGCAAAAGGCTGCTACTGGAACAAAAACAATATCTTCTTTTTTTAGTAAAAAGTAATAAAACTTTGTGAAAAATGTTATTGTTTTAAGAATCATAATAATAAATGTAATATAAAGGCAATATATATCTATTATTTTACTAATAATTAACTTATTTCTTCAATTCTTGCATTAGGAAGGTTATGATCTTGGAACAATTACATAGCAAATAAAATATTGTTGTTTTTTATGTTTGTAATTATTGCTTACAAAATTCTGATATTACAGCAAATTAAACTGTGTTTTAAATTAAGTGGACTTTGAAATCATGAATTGCTCATAAATTAGATTTGAAAATATTTTGCATTTTAGTTATATTTTCAAAACGCTTAATAATTCTAATAAACGTGAAACACCAATTGTAGCTGAAAAAAGTATTAATATTTATGAGCTTTTAACTTTGCCACATGGGAAATAAAGGTTATTATTGTTTTAGATCTATAAAACTGGCAACACCTGATTGGTCGCCATTGCTACGTCCATATTCGTTCCTATTCCTTTTCGGACATTCATTATTTCTTTGTACAATACTGACTTTTTATTATTTTTAAGTGATTTTAGGGTACATCGGACATTGTGTAGTTTAACTCATGTGATTAATACTATTATTGTCGTGAGTAAAGACTTTAAAAAGTGTTCAATACGTTTAAATCGCGGCCAATGTCAGCAGGCGTGTCAGATCAGGTATTTCGCATTATCGCCTATTTATGCTTTATTTACGTATGATTATAGCGTTATCTTTGCAAATACTTACACCTTTTGTTTCTTGTTTCATGTTTATTGGACATGTAGCGGATGAAAGGGCAAGGGAACCAAGGTAAAGATGTGCCATTATGACGTTGCAGGTGTTTTCTTACTAGGAAGAACCTCGTACCGGTCGACTCGCGTCCGGTATAATATGCGAACATGATGCCTTCGTTAGCGTCATATAAATTTCACTTTCTATACTATTGCGTTACAAATATTAATCATTTCTCAACACAACAATTTACTACGATTTTTTTAATAACACTCATTACAGAGAAAGTTACAAGTGAATCATTAGAAACCGAAATATTTAGATATAATTAAATTAATTATTAATCACCAAAACAATTTTAACTATTAATCTAATCTTAAAATACATAATAGTGATTACTATAAATCATAGGGTTTTCATTGTCAATATGTGCATATTGTTATTTACTTTGTATTTGATTACATAATGTTATTGAATATTTGTTTTTATTCCTCATAAAATAATTTACTATTCTCATTTAATCAATAGTTTTCAAATTTTTTTATGTATAAATCATCACAAAATATTTTTCTATTATGATTGTATATATTTAAATGAGTTCGAATGTTATATTATTTCTTATTTGGTTTTTTTTTATAATACTATCATACCAGCAAAAACTATTTTTTATAGCCTATGTAGTGTGTCAATACAGTTCACTATATAAAATTTAAATATGTTACAAAATAAAAATTATAATATAGGACTATCTATATAAATAATGGATATGATTAAAAAAAACATTTTTAATTAATACATAATATTATAATTTAATTTCAAGCGTTTTTTATTGTCTCTTATGTAGAACCTCATTATATCTTATCTTTTAAATAGACAATTCCCTTATTTGCATCTATTGTACTTAGTATTTTAAAAGTATTATAAGGATATGTTTTCGTTTTTATAATTTTAGTATAGGTTGTTATTTGCTTTGGGCTACTACATTTGTTATCATACTGTAAGTATATTGTTTTATTGTTGTTTGTAATATAATGTAAGTGACAATGAAAAAGTTATTGACCTTTATTAAAAATATTAATTAATTGAAATTAATCAGTTCAAATAGTTACTTGTAGTTTCTCAGTAATGACTGCTGCTATAATTGGAATGTTACTGTGTTTAACTTCTTTTTCAAAAGTGTTTAAGTCACTGAGTTTCTAACTGAATAATAGATGTAAATGAATTTAAAAATAAAAATTATTGTTATTGAGTTTTTTTTATTGTACACAAAATATATTGGATTTTTTTATTAAGTCAGAATTTTATTAGACTAATTTTTAGTTTTCTTAAAAATAATTTAATCTATTATTTACTAAGCTTATTATGTTGAATGTTACCTAAAATAATTTTATAATAAAATTAATTTTTGTTACACAAAAAAAAAATTGTTTCTACACACACTCAAAACATATTTCATTAAATATAACTGTGTTACTTAATTATGAAAGTTATGTATCCAAATTGTTTCACTTTTACATATGTATTACATTTCAGTAACAAATGTATCTAAGGAGCAACAGTTAGAGAGTGGTGGCGACGAGTTGGCGGAGGTGTCATGGCGTCATCAGCAGCAACCATCTTATGCACCACCCATCTCGTCAGCAGCCGACCCCTACAGCGCGGCAGGTAGGTACATACATTTTATTCAAAAGTTTTTAGTAACAATTTAGACTTTAGTATAGTGCTATCAATGCTTATATTATATACTAAAGCTTTCAATATTATTTATTAATGCACATGGCTTCATTATTTTGTATTAATATAATATATTTCATACCACCAAGCAACAATACTTTGTATTGCTGTGTGCTTGCCTGAATGGTCACTTAGCCATTGTAATAACAGCACATGGGACCATAAGCCCGTGGTTAGTGGAGCAGTTTCACTTTTAGTACATAGTAGTATATACTGTATTAGTGCAAGTGCTTATAGGTGTGATCACTTGCCATCAGATGCTTTGCTTTTCTAAGATAAAAATTGAAAATACCTACTCATTATAAATTTTTTAGTAATAGATAATGGCATTGTTTTATCTTTAAGTGATTGTACAATATGAATATTTTATAGCTGCCACTTTGAACTCGTATATATAAGTAACAGTGCAAAGGATGTAAAAGAAATTGTCATTACTAATTAATGGTTAATTTGAGATTTAATACTATTTTAAGATAAGAAAATTAAACTAGTTTTCTATAAATTCTATAAATCAATTGTAACAAAAAAATGGTGTGCTTGTGCATTACTTTCAAATGGTTAAAAGAAAAATGAATATGGGTAAAATAATTAAAAGCTATAAAGTCATAATAGTGTATACACTAAATAGAGAGAATGAATGCTGATTAAACTATTGTAGCCCGCGAACTCACTTGTTGCATTTTCAGAGCTGTAATAATAAAATGTTTGTATTGTAAAAAATCTGAACCCATCAGAAAAGAGTATGAGTTGGTAATAATAACACTATTTACTACAACTGCACCTACTTAACAATTTTAATTACATTTTTATTTTTAGTATTTTGGCTACATATTTATTATTTACAGAAAAATGTATATTATGAAAACAGCCACTTGTCACCTGTTAATGATATTACTAATATATCACTACATTATTTTATATTCTTATGCAGTTAAGATGATTTTTTTTACATTTATATATTTTTAATATTAATTCAATTTATAAACATTTCCTATTTTTTTTCAGGTTATTATGGTACAACAGCACTTCCTTATCAGGCCTTTGGAGTCGGAGATGGAACATGGTCTACCAATGGAACAGATCCAATGACTTTCCTTGGAGGATACAATCCTCATGATTCTTATGGCATGGATGGTAGCTAGTATTTATTCCAGTCAAACTATAGTTATGATGATTTACCGAAAGTCGTACACAAACTTAGTTAATAGCATGATTATTTATTGAATAAGTATATCATTTACGAACTATAATTTCAGGTGTCTTTGGACCATCAACAACGCCGTTTTCGACAGCTGCATTTGGACCAGCTTCAACATTTAATTATTTTCCTGGAAATGGTGATTACTCCACTTGGGGTCAATTAGGTCGCGCTAAGCAGTATGATGACTATTATAGAAATGATGGATTGTACGTCCCAGATGGAATTAAGGCCGTTGAAACCGGCGTACAGGCACTCTCGCTCGGCGAGCACAACAAGAACGATAAAGACCGTACTCCTGAACTTAAAGATGTTTCAAGTGGATCGCAACCCAAAAAGATGACATGGGCTTCAATAGCGAGTCAACCGGCGAAACCAGCTCCGTCCTCACAGAGTGGCGGATTGAAGAAGAAGGGGCCTGGAATGCCACCTCCACCAATAGTGCCAGGGAAACATAACATGGATATTAGTACGTGGGATGCTGGTAAGAGTGCTCCTGTAGTGACTGCACCGCCTCCACCGCTACAACCGCCGCCCGTGCCAGCTCCACTACCGATGCCGCAGCCTTCACCATCGCCCGCCGCTGCGCCTATGCAGCGTGGGCCGCCGCCACAGCATCAGCCGCCCCAAGCGTGGACTCATGCGCCTCGTGCTCCACCGCCGCATCAGCCTCGCCCTTCTCATCCGGTGCCTCCTATACCCGCTCAAACGGTTGTCAGTGCTCCGGCGCCGGCAACGGCACACCCCGTGTTAGAAGAATTACGGGTTAAAAATGAATACAATCCTAAGGAATTTGATCTAAGTGCGCCTCTTACCCGTTTCTTTGTCATTAAGTCTTACTCTGAAGATGATATACATCGAAGTATCAAATATGAAATCTGGTGTAGTACAGAACACGGTAATAAACGTCTTGATGCTGCATTTCGCGATCGCGAGCGAGAGGGAGGGGCAGTGTTTCTGTTCTTTTCTGTAAATGGCAGCGGCCATTTCTGTGGAATGGCGCGAATGATTAGTGCCGTTGATTATAATTCCAACTCAAACGTGTGGTCGCAAGACAAGTGGAAGGGACAATTTCGTGTTAGGTGGATATATGTTAAGGACGTTCCCAATGTTCAACTCCGTCATATCAAATTAGAGAACAATGAGAATAAACCAGTGACAAACTCTCGCGATACACAAGAAGTCCCGCACGCCAAGGGCCTTCAGGTATTACGAATTATGCATAGTTACTGCCATTCCACTTCTATATTCGATGATTTTATTCACTATGAGCGCCGTCAAGAAGAGGAAGACTCGCGCAAAGTACCTCACCACCCTATACAGGACAATAATCGCGAAGATCACGAGGGTGGTCGTGGATATCGAAATTACCGAGAATATAGAGACCATCGAGATGGACGAGACGGCCGTGAACATCGCGATGGACGGGAGCCCAGGGACCACCGGGACGTCCGTGAGCCACGTGACCTGCGGGATGCTCGCGACCTGCGCGATCACAGGGAAGATCGTGACGGACGAGACAATCGGGACCATGGTTACCGCGACCGGGATTCAGGTTATAATAGATCACATCATAAGGTTCGTCTTCTTTTAATTTTTAAATGTAATGTAATCTTGTTTTACAACTTGCTTATACTATGGAACTGTTACAGGACCGCGATGGTTCCCGTGGACGTGGAAGAGCTCGGAACTAATCGTGTATAATGTGTGAGAACTATTTGAGGACTGGCTTCTCTCCATGGACACCTAGTACTCAAGTAAATAATTGGTACCGCATTACAAGAGTTGTATGCCTAATGGACATGCAGATAATAGCAATGAGGAACCTACATTCGATGTGACTCACTGAAGTTGCATTAAAACTTGAACTATTGTTACATAAAATAGATTATTAATTGTTTTGAACAGTGCTTTGCTAAGAGAAAAAAACACTCAACAAATTAAAATGTGCTAAATAATGTTTTATACTGGAAGAACATTTAATTAAATAATGACTAGTGAACAGAACATTAATTAATTATCATAAATTGTCATGTGTTGGTTTCATATCACATGATGTTGTGTGGAATTGTGGACTTTATTTCAAATTTGTGGACTAAATTAATGAAATATAGTAATTTTATAAATAGAAAAATCTGTGGTGAGAGGGGTTGATCCTTTTGATTAAAGACTGGTGAAGTTTTGGGGGTATAATGAAATAGCAACATTGTGCACTGATAGTGTAGTGTTCTAATTATTCCCCCGGAGATCAGTGTGAAGATAATACCAGCTAATAGTATGTACTAATTGGTGAAAAACTTGTATAACTTTTATGATACAAGAAAACATAATGTAATCACATGGGATGTACAATGGACATTTTATATACAGTTTTATAATCATACAGGAATTCTCTCGTAACATTTTTTATTTCATACATTAAGTGTTATGTCACTTTATTTTAGCATTGTTTTCATTAATACATTTTTATAATATTGTACTGCAATACCTATGGTACTTGCTAAATCACTGTAAACAACTTTTTATTACTTTGATTTAGAGTAGAAATGGATTGATGGTTTATTTTAAACATTTGTAAATAATATGTATTTTAATAAAGAAGAAATTGAATATTTTCTACTATTAAGTGCAACAACAGTGTGACGAGAGAAAATTGACAATGGAAGTTTATGATTTACTGTATCCTTTTGTTGTTAATGTAGTGTCGGTTTGGTGGTGGAAGCAGAATGCTTCAAGATTTAATTACCCCACCTTAATTTTACATGTGCCTTTTTATTTCAAATCAACTGTGATTAGAATCAAACTATTCACTTTATAATACCTTTCAATCAATTCTTAGTTGTACCATTTTTTTTTTGTTTCATACAATGTTACAAGAAATATGATGTATAATTTTTATTTTTATAATAGTGTATAACTGCAACAAAATAATCATATGCAAAATATCATTGCATGTTAATTTTCTAGTAAATTCGCAATGTTTGTTTCTTATAACAATTATGTGAACTTGTATAAAGTTCGATTGATACTGGATTAAACTGTCATAGACGTTGTTAAGCATTATTTTTATCCCATTTCAGTCACTTTCCTACCAAAGTACTTTGTCAGTTATTTAATTATATTCTGAAAAAAAAAAATATTTTGAATCACATATGAAAACAATTATATTCAGTTTATTAAGAGTGAATGTTTGAAAAAAAAAATTATACTGTAGGCAAATTCTATTTTAGTTTATTAGTATGTACTATACTGTTGAAGCAAAGGGCTTAACAACAGTAAAAATGAACATTGTAAATAATTCAATCACATCTATTGTGGTTGAATAATAAAACAATTTTGTCTTTTTAATTATTTCAGAAAGACAAGATTCTGAATTTTTAGGTAAAAAATGGTCACCTTCGTATCAACACAGGTACTGGAAAATATAACTAACGGTGCTACAAATATTTGGCCACATTACCTAATAATGGTAAACAAATACCATACAATATTTCTATAGGTAGGCAGACTGGCTACTGTTAGAAATATTAACATTTCCTTACATTGGTAATGTGCCAGTCCTCACCAGCCTTGAAATGTCCCTTGTTTGTAGTTACACTGGCTCACTCAGCCTAAACATCGGAACACGACCATACTAAGTATTGCTGTTTAGTGGTAGAGTATGTTATGATTGGGTTTCAACTACGACTGGCTTGCACCAAATAAAAGTTGTATTAAAAGTTACTTAACCATTGCACGTTATTTAAAAAAAAATAACTTCAAAAAAGTTCTGCCAGAATATTACTGTTGATTCTGATATATAAGTCAATTTTTGAATAAATTATATTCGGTGTATCGCCTATGAGCTTGCGACTAACATCGCGATGCTGCCGAAATAACGTTGAGCTATTGAGGCTAATAGTTTTGAGAAAAATATTCAACGGAGATGGAATAACTTATTCGTGGAATCTAGTATGTGCCCCGCCTTAGACCAATCATGAGTTTATTATGTATTTAAGATATTATTCACTTTACAATGGCTCACTCTATCTTCACAAAATTATAAAGTATTTTTGTGTGGCGACAGTGTTATACAATTATCGCGTTGATGGATTTGAAAATGTATAACCGTAATTTTTTTTGCGGCGTACGGCTTAGTTTTAGTATATGAGCTTGGGAGTGAAAGTGATAACTAATGTGTAAGATAAAACCTAATGTTAAACTACAATTTAAGCACTTGTAAGGTACTTTGTAATGTGAAATCAAAGAGAATGTAATCACTGATGGCAATATTTTTCGGTTTGTCATAGTCCTAACTTAACTATTATGACATTGACACTTGTCAAAAGTTACAACATGACAACCTAAAAACGCTTACTTCACAGTGTACGCAATATTAAGAACTCTTATTTATTTACAATGTAGTTTTAAACCTTAATTTAAATATAAGTATTAATTAACAATGTGTTTAGTTTTAAGTGTCAAGTGAAGATTGGTATTTGAATGAAACATATAAATGGAGTGTATTGTGTTTTTAAATGAAAAAAACTGCAGTATGTTTATATTCGCTTGGTGTTCTGTCACTTCGAGACCCATACTCGTTGAGCCACCGTCTGATGGCTCAGTCTCGCATTTTAGTATTGGCATCGCCGCTGACACAACGCCCGTGTGATATCAGCAAAACAATGTTATCGAACTCGTATCACTATCAGATAATAAAAAGACGATAATAATAAAATGAGTTCGATGCGAAGTACCAATTTATTACAGACACTATAATGTCCGAAAGACCGAAGTAGTGAGTGATCGATTTAAGTATTTTTTTAAAAATGAGACATGCATTCGGCCGAGATGCAAAAAAGTGTTTCAGTGCAAGTAGATAGTGATTTTGCCCTACTACTGCCTAGCGGTGCATATGAAATAAAGAAAATGGAGCCAAGATCGAAGTTACGGAAAGTGATATTGTTCTGTTTACTACTTTCACTGTTTGGAATGGTGGCATTTGGATATTTCTGTCCAGACCAGGTAACAACTCATATTTCATCACCTATAATATTATATAGACAATTTGTTATATTCAAAGATTAAAAAAAACTTTCACTAGTGAAGTGAATAATTATTATCAAATAAATAAAGTATTTTTATGGGATTTCATTGAATGTAGACAATTTTTTGTAAAAAAGTGAATTAATAACAAATCAAGTGCAATAATGCATAATTTTTTTTAAATTTTATATTTGTTATACCCACATCGTAATTAAAAAATATATGCTTGTAAGTCAATTGTATAAAAACACTAAAATGGTTTTATAAATAACTTCCAATATAAAAGTAGTAAAAATTTAAATGCTACAACATTTATAAATAATATTACTTATTCAAATTTAAGTAAATATTAATTAAATGCAACAAAATGTTTTCCTTATCATTTGTAAAGTAAGTTACCGATACTCAAACAAAATTAATTTGAAAAAAAAACCGCAATCAGTAAATATCTTATCCTAGCCATCTTGCTCTTAAAACAAGCTTATAAAAAAAGTTATGTATAATGTAATATGCACAATTTTATTTGGTATAACATTGCCTTACTGACAATAAACTCTTTTTAATTCATAACATTGAATTAAACAAACAAACAATTGTTTATTATACAAGTTTGTCATTAGAGGATTTTTGATATTGGATATAACATTGGTAAGATAGTTAAGAAAACAAAATAATTTTATTTAATTTTCAAATAAAATAACTTATAATTTCGATTATTAAAAATAAATATATTAATTAAGTATATCTAACAATAATTTTTAAACTTAATCTGGGTTCCAAAATAAAAAAAAACCTAGTACTGACACACATACCTAGAATATATTTTATATGTTTTTTTTAATATGACCATGAGTTGCTTACTGTGTTAAAATATAATTAAAGCAACAATAAAAGAATAATAATATAGTGTAAACTAAAATTGTAACAGATTTTCTTTTAAAATAATTAAAATTTATTTTTAATACAATTTAAAAAATAAATATCAGAATAATAAATCGTATGGCTTATTTAACAGAGTCACAGTTGTGGCTCGTCAACTTCACTAATTAAAGAGGGTGGCAGCCATGCAAGTGGTTTTCATTTGTTTTTGCGTTCACAACCAGGCAGCGGTAAAAAAGCCGCTCGCAACCCTTTAAGCAGCTTAGAATGGCTTTACTGTAAAGACGTGTACACTGTACATCTGTGGTTGCGGTCTTTGACCGGAAATTTCTTTAAAAAAATAATAATAATGTTAATGTTTTGCATTTTGTAACTAGGTATTTATAACGTAAACTCTAGACTAGTATTACATTTTAATTCCTAAATAATCAATTTATTATTCGTTGTGTGATTGTTGTTTTTCAAATTAATTAGCATAAATGTTATATATAGCATTAGATTAATGACAAATTGTAATTCAATGCCTTGCTTAGTATGATTGAAATTGAATATCGTAGGTACATTTAATATCTGTATTCAATGTTTAATTGTTCTTACGTGTTATATCGTACACTGCTATTAAAAAACAATAATACGAAAATAAATAACAGTTCTGGTATTTTTTTTAAATTATAATTACACTTGAGCAATAAACAGCGATTGCTTCATTATCATTCAAATTAACAAATATGATTTCGAATTAAAATGCGATGTAATCTTCGCTATATTTAAATAAGCGTACAAAAATAATTTTATCTGCTACAAGGATTATATTTCCCAGAAAATTATAAAATGTAAGATCTTTCAATTATAACGAAAAAATGTTTTTAATAATGCAATTATGTTAATTACAAAATATGTTTTTGTTACTGATATTTCAGATTATTCATAATAATGTAAGTCGTTCAGTAAAGCGCGAAAACCGATTGGAAATGAAACGGCTAAAAGCGCAGTTACTCCTATCATGATTCTCAAAGCTTTGTTGTCCCCATCGAATGAGAATAGGATCAGCCATATATGGACACTCACCGCGCGAGTTCCATATAGGATTGTTTCGAACATGGCGCTGCCCATTAGCGACGGACATCGCGCCTCTGCGCCGTGTTAAAAATTAAACTTGTACTCACAGGCCGTGTAATATGTAAATTGAAACTGGTCCAAACGAAATCCTAGTGGAATTTCGTCTGGTCCTTAATATCCCTCACGTGAATGCATAAAACAATCCTGTTAACAGATATATCGTCTCTTGGTTCAATCGTACTAACTACTGTCAAGTTTTGTATAGATAGAAATATATACAAACTAACTCATTAATAGAAACCCAGCCTGATTTCGGCTATAGTTGCCGATCATAAGAACTAAACAATTTGCGTAGGTAGGAGACATATAGGTGGACAAGTATGTGCCCGAACACAGGTGCATTCTCTATTCGGGCGGAAGTCTAACACCACGAGATTAAAGCGGCAGGTCAACTTCATAACTCCGGGCTGCTTTGTAGAATACCTTGACAATAATTTAATTCAATCGAATTTTATAGAGCCGTCGCAGGATAGAGGTTTGTAATTACATTTAAAGTGTTTTAGGAAAGCATATCGTAATTAGGCGATTGTGGAATCCGTTTCTTTATATTTCGTTTAAATATGTCTTGTCTAAAAAAAGTAACTACGCAAGCTCTCTTCTTAATATTTCGTATAAGCCTATTCAGTCTCACACCACAACTTAAATTTTGTCTCTTTTTCTTATGTTTTTTTTTTGTTAATGTGTACAAATAATGGGAACAAGATTTGGAACAAAAAAAAACAATTTATTCAAAATAAGATCTGATTTTAAATTAATTATTCAGAATAAATATGATGTAGTAATTCCATGTATACATGAGCCGAAATAGCCCAGAGACTGAGTTCGAACCCGGGCAAGAACCGATGAAATTGTTGTGTTTGTTGATGTGTTGTATTCGTGATTATAATTCATCTCATGGTCGGAGGCGAAGAAATACATCATGAAGAAACCTGCTTGTTTCTAATTTCACGGAAATTCTGCCACATGCGTACCCTAACCTGCATTGGAGCCGCGTGATAAAGTAAGCTATCTCCTCAAAATAAAAGGAGCGGATACTTTAGCCCAAGAGTGGGACATTTACTTTTGGAGGTATTTTTGGGTAGTGCTAGTAACGTATGTCTTCCTATTTACCTGTACCTGTGTTCTGAGAACGTGAACGTGAATGCAAAATTTAATGATGACTGATTGAGTAGTTAAGACATGAAAGCGTAACAAACAAACAAACAATTAAATAAACAAATAAACTCACTTTCTCATTAATAATATTAGTAATAATATTTCAATTAATGACAACTTGTGCAAATCGATCAGAATAATACATGTTTTCTTAGTTATTTGGTGCACGTTATTGGAATTACAACATCAACCCGTTTTCGTCTCACGCTTAAAATTCAATTTGCAGAACCAACAGTTAAATTGCAATTTTGTTCGTCGCGTCGTGGAAATGGTGGCCATCCTCATTTGGTGTCGAATGGATCGTGTCATCCATGAGACGGTAGTCAGGATTGCGTATTGCATGATAATGGACAGGATAACATCTGGCCTCTGTCGCCCACGGTGAATTGCCTCAACACACCTCTCTAATATAAAGGCTAAAGATTAAATTGCTACATTATAAATAACTCGCCGTTTTAGTTTGAACCCACTATTCTTGGGTGGTAAGTCTAAATGTCATTGATTAGATAAAAATAAACCATGGAAGGAGCTGACCTTTCCGCTTGAATAACTTTCTGATTGGTTTTATCTCTTTGGGTGATAAATGAAGATTGAAGCTGTTTATTCGGAATTTTTATTACTATTTAATTTTAATACGCGGTATTGTTATTTGGTTTCATTTAAAGACTTTTGTACTTTAGGTATTTTGTTTTGAAATTTTCAGTAAATATAAGTTACATTTCATTTAGTAATCAAGTAGTTAGTGAGTGTTGCATGTATACATGTAGATATTACTTATAAATATTGTACGTTTGGCTTCTATGTCTATACAATTAAAAATCAATCGCTGTCTGTCTGTGATTCCAAAAATAACTGCCGTTTTTAAGGTTATGTAAATGTTAACCAAAACCAAATCAACTATTACTTCTATTTTTTGTATTTCGGTTTGTCCGGGAGTAATTTTAAAAATGTCTAAAAATTACATATTAATTATTATAATGTTTATTCCAAGGTACGCTTTACTTTTTATTTCATCAAAATCCGCTATCTATCAAAAGTTATAACAACTTAAAATGTACGAACATGTGTTTATTTCATGAAAACCGCGGGGCATGGTTAGTCATTAATAACGCTTATATATAAAATAAATACGTCGTTAATAATGTTTCTAATGTAATAATGTTATGTATAAACATATATGCTTGACATTGTTTTTATTCTTATGCGTTCACGCATCGTTCATCAAATCGCGTTAATTCTTTGTTCGGTTTTGCTTAGTATTTACTATTTATGTAAAGATTTATGTCATTGTAAAACCAACGTAAAAATTACGAAGCGCGATAAATATTTACAAAAATAATATTAAAAGCAATTGTATTAACTAAAAACATGATTGTGTAATAATACATAACAGACATATATATATTATAATATAATGTGCAATACACAAATTGTATGACTCATATTAATTTGCTCATTGTTACAGGAAAAATGATAAATTTCAAAGTTTAAGCCTTAAAATTTATATAATCTATATATATATATATATAAAATGACTTGTCCTGACTGACTCATCAACGCAGAGCCTAAACCTATATTAACACTGATATTTTACAGCCCTTTTGGTAATCATTTATAGTTTTCATCATAAAATATTTAATTATTTTATACTTAAAGAAAAACAAAATGACACCTGATGGTAAGTGGTCACTAACGCCCATAGACATTGGCATTGTAAGAAATGTTAACCATCGCTTACATCAGCAATGGGCCACCAACTTTGGGAACTAAGATTTTATGTCCCTTGTGCCTGTAATAGCACTGGCTCACTCACCCTTCAAACCAGAACACAACAATACCAAGTTTTGCGGTAGAATATCTGCTGAGTGGGTGGTACCTACCCAAACAAGCTTGGACGAAGCAAAAAATCACGCATACAATCGTACAGAGCATACAAAGAAACTTCCCTTTTTAAAGTCTGTTAAAAATATTAACGACTGGAATAAAAGTCAATCATTACGAGTCTTTAATTAACTTCACTTATTAGTATGCGTGAGTCAGATCTTTCAACTGAATTTTAAACCAGTTCCACACAACCGATGAACTGAAATTTTACATAAACTTTTGGTATTGGTGAGAAAAAATACTGGCTTCAGCGCGTGGTTTAAATATGAGTTTCCCTTTAAAAGTTGTGTTAACACTTGTGGGTATTTATGTGGGTTGATTGAGTTAATGAAAAACAGTCCAATAATTAATACACTCCATTTATAATACTCAGACAGCGTAACGTTGTGGCAGGAATGATTTAAAAACGAATGCCCTGCTTTGGCGCGTCCTACCCACTTTATACAAAAATAATCGGAAGTTAGTTTACGAACTAATAAAATATTGTTTACAACGTTATTTAATAATACGATGATTAACGAAATTATTAATAATGAATTATAGGTATAATAAGGTAGGTAGTAAGTAGGTAAATCACCGAGATGAATATCGTTGGGAGTAGTTATTATACGCGACCTGGGCTGGCTGGGCGCCTATGTGGTACTTGTTAACAGTTGTTTTTAGACTATTTTTTTAAATTAAATATTTCGTTCTTTCGCATGATCTTTGAAGATGTACATATAAAGAAGTTAGTAAGGAACTTTTTGTTAATAAATTGAATATTTCTTTTTAAAATAATGTATTTAACATATATTCGAAGCAATAATTGTTTTTATAAATGGCGTAATTAACTTGTTATTAAAGTTCATTGAATAACACAATTAAATATACTTTAAAAACAAAAGTTGAGAACAAGCAAGAAACTCGGTAATTATTCTGTTTTTATTCATTGAAATAAATGTACCTATTACAATTTTACGTTTAAATTTATATACTTTATACATATCAACGACAACAATCTCCATGACTTTTTTATCATTTATACAATCTTGTAATATATAATAATATATTAATGATTATTATCAATATAAACTTTAAATTTTTTGATTTTTCATATTTGAAGTGTGCGGGATTTTGTTATTGAAAGATCTTGATCCAGGAATGTTGTACTGACTATACGGAGTCGCCAACTTGAGTTTTACATTAAAATAATAAATTACATTAAATTAATTAGTTTGAAACAATTGAGAATATCAATATATTTATTTAGAGAGTGCATCTCTTATTATTTAGGTAGACTTAAAGTTAGTACGTTGGTATCGCATCGAGCTCTGTTAGAATATAGTTACCGAAATATGCTTAAAATATTCTCTTATATAGGAATGGGAGGAACGTGATTGTTGTTAAAATATAATATATAAAAAAATCTCCTAATATTTTTTGAATACGTACCAAGTAAGACTGATAAAATAATTGTCTCCATTAAAAGTTTTAGTCCGTTTTTAATCCTATATCCTCGACTGTGGTGCTAGAACGAAATAACAGTGAAGTTCATATTTAGTTAATTGCTTTATCTAGTATCAAAGTCAAAGTCAAAAATCTTTATTCAATATAGAAGCGTTACACTTGCTTATTGATTGTCATAAATCTACCACCGGTTCGGAAATAAACACCTCAGACCTGAGAAGAACCGGCGAAAGAAACTCGGTGAGTTTTTTTTTATATATCATCGACTGGCAAACGGTTATTACGCTCTGTAAAATAATATCCTCTTTAGTTTAATTAGTTTAAATTAAAATGGCACATGAACGATGAGCACGATAAATGTCCCGGTGAGTAGGTCTTTTACTTTACATGTAATTACCGCTTTTTTTTAAATATAATAACGCAAAAGTTTTATAATAATATAAAGAAACATATATGAATAATGGTTTTGATAATACTTAACATAAAACAACAGCAACAATTAATTAATTACTACAACAAAAATGACAATAAGGCCAAAAGGTGATTACACTGTAATGTATAGAATTACAGTGTTACAGAATATGTAAAAATATTGTTACATAAAAAGAAAAGTAAAAAATAAAAATAAAACGCTAATCAGATATTCAGATACGCGCGTGTGTGTAATTGCTGCGTATGCGTGAGTGTCTTGATGTGGTCATGTGTGCATTTTTTAATAATATTTGATATTTTTTGTCTAATAATTTGTATAAATCAATTATGCATAAGAATAGGAAGACGCATAAATGCGGTATTATCGCTGGAAGAGTGATCGCGATTGGGCATTGAGCTAGCCATATGCCCGGAAAATGTTTCTAAACCTCTAAGCAGACTGTTAATAAGTGTATAACACTAACCCACATACTAATTAATAGTGTCATAATCAGTGGCCTTATACATATTTGCAGAATATTTAAGCGGAATCTGTAAATTATTAGAGACACTGTCTTTGGTGGCTACATAATCCAATACGATAATAGCAAGTTCTTCCACACCTCGCACAGTTATATGTTTATATGTTCCGGTGGATTAACTGTTACGTTTCTCATAGCAAGTCTATCAAACCAAATTGTGTCGTGGTGCTTTCGACCCTTTATCACATTTTTAATGTCAAATTAGCAAGAAATCAATGTGCGTATGTAACCATCGTTGTCCCTTTCATACAGTATTATAATATGTATCAAGTTACGAAATAAACGTTTCGTCGTTTTTCAATCGACGTTTTTCGCGTCTGTCCCTTTGTACGCTTATTTCTAAAGCTTAATTTTACTGGATTTCGATACGGGTTTCACAATTATCGAGGTATATTTTCCGTAAGGTTTTTAAGTATAATACCTTCATATTAATAAAAATAATATTAATAAATGCTTCTGTTATAATCAAGTCCATAACAATTGTTAATTTGACTAATCTATAAGGGTACATCGGATGAATGTAATATATTAGTCTTATAGTGTACCTATATTTTTTAGATAAGACACATAATATATAAAAAAAATAACAACAATAATTGATATTTATTTGTCACACAGTATTCTTTCTCTTTGCAATTTAGACTAACATTTTTGAGATATACATATTATGTATATCAGTAAATTAAACGCAGTGTGCCTTTCTAAATCAATAAGCTAGGTACCTATCCAATATTGTAAGTCGAACTAGTTAGTTGATCCTGAGATTAGCGCGTTCAAACAAATGAACATGTAGGCTTCATATATTGTAATATTAAAGACTTTTGAATAAATGCATATGACGTGGGCGTGAGATGAAATAGATGAGCGCAGTATAAGCGGATAGATTGCTTGGTTCGATCGCGATTGTATGATAGTAAAATTGTTCATTTCTTATTTTTAATAAAATACCTCGGGGTTATAATCTTAATATTGTTATTAATGCCCGCCTTTACTTTTATACGGTTAGATTGCTATTAAAATATAAATAAATACATTATGTGTTAATATAAACGAAAGCATAGCGTTTTAGTTAAATGTTTGTACGGAGTGCTGACTAATCGTGCACAATATACCGCGGTCAGGTCAGCGCGAGTGTTTCAATAAGATTCAGTGAATAGGTCCCACTCACGCGACCGTTACCTTTGTTTAGTTCATTGCTGCCATTAATCTTGTTACAACGTGTTTAATTAACTGCATCGATCGTTTAATTCTCGTCATTATCATCTTGCACAGGCTACCGAGTATGACGTCTTGCGTCGTTCCAGTTGCTTTTAATGCTGATAATAATAATATAGAACCAAAGATAGCGGGTTCAAACTCGTACACTGAAATTTAATTCATTTTTTATTTTTATTGAATAGGTAGGCGGACGAGCATACGGGCCACCTGATGGTAAGTGGTCACCAACGCCCATAGACATTGGCATTGTAAGAAATGTTAACCATTGCTTACATCGTCAATGCGCCACAAACCTCGGGAACTAAGATGTTATGTCCCTTATGCCTTTAAATACACTGGCTCACTCACCCTTCAAACCAGATGACAACAATACCAAGTACTGATGTTTTGCGGTAGAATATCTAATGAGTGAGAGGTACTCAGACGAGCTTGCACAAAGCTCTACCACCGAATTATTATTAAATCAAATTAATGTAGTTAATTTAATAATAATTAAAACTGCCACAATGTGTATCCACCAATCCACATTGAAACAGCGTGGTGGGATAAGCTTCAAACCTTCTCCACAAAAGGAAACGCCTTAACCCAGCTTTGGGACATTTACAGGCTAAATATTTAACCAGTATATATATTAGTATTTATTTTCTTTATTAGCTATTATTATGTATAGTGCTTATTTATAGTTATGTATGTGTAAGGAATAAATACACCAACAATTTTAATTTCAATTTACAAATCTCTTAACCTAAAGGTTATCTGAAAGAAATAATTACTATCCGATAAGACTGTCGTTTGTGCTGCACATATTTTTATTTCTTCTTTGTCTTATACGTATCCTATGTAATTTGGTGTACAACAAATATAATAAATAAAATTAAAACATTGCATCAGATGTTCGTTTCCGTCATTTTATTTTCATTTAAAATATTTTTATTTAATTAATCAATATTGTATCTTCAATAAAAATTATTAATGCGTGTATATATCATTAATATATAATGCCATGTTATTAACATAAACCAAGGATTTCACATGCATGACTTCGTTACATGAAACGGGTTTCAATATTATATTTTTTTCATAAAAAAAAGTTTAGCTTGAAAGTAAAAACATTACTCTAAACACATGTGTTATTTCACATCATTCGTGTTGTAACAGCGCTGAATAACTGATTCGGTGGCTTTGTTGCCGGTTGTACTTTGTCGTAGTGTATTTGTAACTTCTGCCACAATTCCCTTCATGCAGTTTACCACAGACGCGAGTTTTCGCCGGCGGTTTGTTTGAGAATATATTACATCATTTTAATACTGTTGTAATTAATACACGAATGTGGTTGAATTAATGTATTCTTTATTTTTGACATATTTCAAAGTCGAAACGAAACGCAAAAAGATCTAGTTCTAGAGATTTCGATTTTATTCTTCCTAATTTGAATTTACGGTAAAATAATTAGAATCCTAGAATCGGTACTTCTAATCGCACACTCGTATAAATGATTTCAAAGAAAGTAATGTGAGTCGGTATAATGTTGTTGTTCATCGAGCTAAAGAGGCTGTTTATTTAAAATCATCGAGTCACCGAGTTCCTACCTATGAAAGAATACCTATACCTACGTATGAAAGATTCTGGAAGCGGTTAAAGAGGAATTAAAATTTCCTTTTTTTTCTTCATAATATAGGAAGGTAATTAAACTGGCTCACTCACCATTCTGTCGGGAACACAACAATATTACGTATTTTTATTTTTAGTTCACAAACATAAAGTTACAAGTAGTACATATAGTATGCAAAGGCGGCCTTATCACTTACAGGGATCTCTTCCAGGCTATGTAATGTTGTTTGGCGTTAGAATATGTGATAAGAGGGTGGGATAGTATATTTTAAATGAATTCGTAATTTTTTTTTAAAATATTGTAATACTTCGTATCAAATCATAAAGCTCACTGAATATGGTGAGTCACTGGCGCCGTATCGTGTATCGTTAGTTAACGTTATTATGGAGACGGCTGTCGATGCATGAATGGCAGTAATCTAATACAAGAGCCCGCATAATAAACTTGCAGACTGATCGTATTCATTGAAAAGCTCCGATTTCTTGCTATCATTATTAATTTAGATTTTTAAATATTTTTATAGAAGGCACACAGTTTTTCAGCGTTTTTGTGCATGGAATAATTAAAAATCGATAATCAAACTATGTTAATGAGAGCAAAACAACGCTTTTTATCGTAACTTCAAGAAATTTTGAAAATTATTTATTAAGAAATAGTTTTTTGTGACTAATAATAATAGTGACGAATAGTCTACCTGCTTATATGCCTTTTTTTGTCGCTGAAAAAACGCATTTACACGTTTCCCCAACATGAGTTGGGGAGGTATCTGGGACTCACCGGCGCTGAAGGCACCGGAATACCCACTAAAAAACCAGCGGTACCCACTCCGTCTTTTCGAGGGGGCCTCACGCATCACGCTTGCGCATCCTACCGTAACACACCGACGGTTGGCCGCTCCAGCGGGCCTTATTTTCCTATTCCTTATATATTCCTAGGGAGGTTCCCGCGGTGCGTTGTACCCCCTAACTCCAGCGGCACTTACGGTGGGGAAAGAAGGTGCGCATAGCGTCGGCGCCTCCTCCCCGGTCTTCTTCGGCGGAGCGGGTCAGCGGCGGCACTCGCCTAATGCTCTCGCTCCGTGGTCTCCTTCTACGACATGACACACTCGTAAAAAAAAACCACCTCCATCCAACACTTCTCGCTGTCAAGCATGGCGTTAATCACGCTCGGCAGACTTGCTTATATGCCTTAATTAGCTGTACACAAATACGTTACTTTTGGTTTATTATATATGATATTACTTTTGATAGATTTTGATGAAATGAAAACTGAGTAGTAACTTGGAGTATCTTATAATAATTCAGATATATATTTGTCTTCTATAGGTAACGCCGGACAAACAGACAGAGAAAAAAAATATACAAATAATGCTTGTTGTTGTGACTTGCAAATAGCCATTTTAACTTTAATAGAGGCAGATTTGAAATTACAGACAGACACCTCAATCTTATTTATTTGTATTGAGTAATTTAAATTTTATACATATGTCTTTCATATTAAGGATATTAACCTTATAGGATTAGTTTTCATGAAAATCAGGAATGACACGTCATTGAGCGTTTTGTGTTTCGTAGTTTCGTATTTGGGAAACCAAGCGCACTTGTACGAATTTAATTAATACGGTGTAGGAATGTGTAATAAAACAAAGCAGGGAAGAAATCATCACAATTTACGAGGAAGGAGTCTATTTCTAGTGCAGATGTCTTAGATAAAGCTCACGTCCGTCCAACGATGGGACAATAATAGCCTATTGTAGTGATAGGACCGAAATAAACGGCGTTGAGAATTGTTCTCAAGTATTTGGTGAAGCAAAACAGACCTTTTATATGGTGCGAGTTAGGTTTAAATGGATTTCAATTAAAAATTAATGAGCGTCACTAAACGACTGAGGTATTCAAGGTAAATACTTAGACGCTAGAAATATTCAATTACGGAAACGATATGATTTATTGAGCTCATGGTATAGTATGGGCTGTATGTTTAATGTAATTAGATTGGATTTTATTTTGAGATAGGTAGACAGACTGGCTTATGGGCCACGAAATGGTATGCGGTCACCAACGCCCATAGACATTTTCTCTATAAGAATTTTTATCAACCCCCTACATTGCCAAAGCGCCACCAACCTTGAGGACTAAGATTTTATTACTCTTGTGCCTGTAGTTCATCCTTCAACCCGTAAATAATACTATACAATAAGTATATAATATATACTAACTAATATACTATATAAAAACTAACTATATATACTAAGTAAAGGACCTACACAGCAGGCTTGCCTACCACCATTTAAAACGTAAGTAGGTGTTATTCGCTCTCCGACTTAAGATTGTGCAACGAATTATACCGATTCGTTGACTATTAAACTGTGACCTTCAAATCGCTATTTGTACCACGTACTATCAAAGTACTTATATAGTACTATAAAATAATGAATTATAAAATAGTCAATTTTAAAATAGTAACATACGTTATACAAGTAGCTACACAAAGGGAATCACTTCTGAAACGTCCTTTTCCAAGACTAAATTGAATTAAACACATTATAAACTTAATTACGGCTTCGGCTCCGGTTCGAATTCTGCAATAATGTAACTGTTATAGCAATATCGTCAAAGGCATCTCTGAGTTAAGTTCTGGCACTTGTGTTATAAATAACATATATCTATTAAGTTATTGTCAATGGTATTAATAAATAAAATATTCTGTAAAATAGCTTCTCACGAAGCAACGTAAAATATATGTTTTTATAGCTTAAATGATAAAATGAACAGTGGGAAACGCCATTTCATAAACTATACGTCAGGAGATGCACGTTTTCGCTCTTTATAATCTTTTCGATAACACAAACGTGGTAGTTACGGTGACGGACCCTAGCAACATATAACTGACGTGTTCCTTCCAATCTTAATACTGAATATAGGGAAAGAAAACATGTAATTTTGAAAAAAAAAACACGTGGTTTCTTACCACAGTGACTATGTACCGCGTGACTGTCATTAGTGTTAGCTTTAACTTCAGTTCCATTAGCACATTGTGTTGAGGGATTGTCTTAGACAACGTAAGGCGCATATCACCTTTCACTGGTGGTAGGGCTTTGTGCAAGCTCGTCTGGGTAGGTACCACCCACTCATCAGATATTCTACCGCAAAACAGTAGTACTTGATTTTGTTGTGTTTTCGGTTTGAAGGGTGAGTGAGCCAATGTAATTGCAGGCACAAGGGACATAAAATCTTAGTTCCCAAGGTTGGTGGCGCATTGGCGAAATAAGCGATGGTTAACATTTTTTACAATGCCAATATCTATGGCGTTAGTGAACCCTTACCATAAGGTGGCCCATATGCTCGTCCGCCTACCTATACTATAAAAAAACCTCTAGTCGATTATGATTATTAGTTTTCTTTTCTATACTAAAGATATTACATAATATCAAAAAACCACGATGGCTCAATGGCCTACAATATAAGGCGCCTACTGATGTAAAGACTACAGATTCGATTCCAAATCCTTGGTTTTGGTGGGACGTTTAATTATTGGGGAAAATAAGAATATCAGTAATTCCTTCAAAACAGGCATGGTTGCTCAAAAAAAGTACACTAAGCCCTTTTTAATTAGCTCAGTTCCGCTCTCGCGATTTACGCTCATCCTCTTGACGTCGAGTCATCTCGTTATTACTCATATTTTATATTTTTAATATTCGAAATTAAAACGAAATTATTTTGCATGTGAAAGTAATTTTTCTTATTTTCTTTTTGTTGTAATTATTATGAGCGGAATAAATGATTAACTGTTTAAACAACTAAACCGTCTTCTAATAAAATTCGAGCCCATAAAAACTTTCATCTCCTGTTTTGTCATTTTTAGGGGTGGTATATTTTTTCAAATTTAAATGGGACCAAAACAAAAATCCAAATCGGTTCATAAATGACAGAGTTCTGAGGTAACAAACAAATGAAAAATGACAACTGAACCTCTCCTTTAACTTAAATTAAGAACCTCTCCTCCTTTTTTTGAAGTTGAAAAGTTAACATGAATTATTGATTTCTGTACTTTTTAGCCGTTTTAAAGATAAGAAATATACAGACAGACAGACTTAAAACAATTTTCTTATAAGGAAAAAATTATGAGAAAACCACTAAACATTTTCCTCGAAAAGTAGATAATACCTTGGTCCAGCAGTTGTTACTTGGTGGTAGGGTCTTGTGCCAGCTCGTCTAGCTAGGTACCTTCCACACTTCAGATATTCTACCGCCAAACAGCAATACTTAGTATTATTGTGTTCCAGTTTGAAGGTGATCCAGTGTAATTACAGGCACAAGGGACACAGCATCTTAGTCGCCAAGGTTGGTGGCACATTGGCGTGTCTATGAGCTGCGGTGACCACTTACTAATAGGATGTTCCATTTGTCCATCCTATTTCATAAAAAAATAAAAGCTGTTTTTTCCATCTCGGCTCCCAAGCTAAATTAAAAATGTTTATTATATTTTAATTTGCCGACTTTTGTCATGGCTTAATAATGATTCCAATCATTTGTTTATATATTTTTACTCGATTGTGCGAAATTTAAAGAACAGAGTTATACAAAAGAATGTGTGCATAAGAAAAAAAAGTTTTCTTATCGCTTAAAGCGACCCTCAGGTAAATTGGCTAAGTTAGGTAATAGGTTGGAAAAGTGTAGATGAGAAAAAAAAAACAAAATCAAAAATATACTTTATTCGAATTGAATTTTACAAGCACTTTCGACTTGTCAATTTACTAGATAAATAAAATTTGAAACTACCGCTTATGAATGTAGATTCTCTTGAACAGAATCAGCAAGAAACTTTTTTTTTTTCATCAATCTAATACAAAATATATTTTTTTATAAAAATGTAATAATATATACACACTTGTAATAAGTTGTTATATATATATTGTAATACATTGTTATAAGCTTTATGTGGGTCTTGCACTAACAAACTAGTTACATTCGACTTGATTGAACTGAAATTTTGTACATACTTTAGATTCTGGTGGTGATGTGGACGTATCGTACTCGATTAAATATTTTTAGCCTATTGCTCAAATTAAGAAGCTTGTTCTGAAAGTGCGTATTAAATTTATTTTAATAAGTCCTCCAACAGTCATGAGATGCATGCCAATATACCTATTTATATTTATGTTATTCAAAGCTAAAAGGTAAGAAGGTATATTACACTACACACTAAATACACCTTAAAAACAATTTTAACGTATGTATCTTTATACTTTATGTAGAAATACATTATGTGGACTCTATATCGCGATATCAAAACCAGTTCCCGAGTAATTCTACGATAAGGAAACTTACTAAGTACGGAGTTTTATTTATTTTATTATTTACAGTTATCATAAAGCCGCCCCAAATAGCCTCGGCCATACAGTGCACAATATTTCAATTGTTTAGGCCCTTATGAAAGCTTAGCTTCCGAGTTATTTTCATTTCAGGGAAAACATGCTGAAGACGGAAAATCAAATCCTTTCAAACCGATTATAATATATCAATTTATTTAATCTAAAATTGATTGTTTGACTCTCAATTGGGCCAGCTGATGGTAACAGACATTGACGCTGAAGGAAATATTAACCATGTTCTGTGTTTGTAATTACACTGGCTCACTCGCCTTTCAAACCACTATTGCTGTTTGACGATAGAAATGTGAAGATATTTTTTTGACGTCCTTAGCTATATGTTTATACATAATATATGTCACTTGATAGTAGTTTTTACATGCAGCGTTTTGCTCTACTCGCAGTCGTGCTCTTGGGAAGATAATTTACTTTCAGAAATCCCTCTTCATTCGGCTTCATACTTTAATACCTTTTACGATTCAAGCTATTCGTTTCTAGAACTTACTCATCTAGAAGCGAAACATGCACACTCGCTTGTTTCGTTAAATAAACTATTAAAGTAACACTATAAACTTTAGTTCTTTATGTTTAACTGTAAATAAAAATTGTATTGTAATTGCTTTGTATTATAATTAAACATTCATATGTGTTTATGTACATTAATATTGTTCGTTTTTTCCTCTATCTTCAGTTGAGCTCGAAAGATATCACTATATATGTATATATTCATATATATATATGTATATATTCTGTCTTCAAATTCTTAGCGTACAATAAATAATATTGCTATTGTATTTTAATACAATAAAAAAAACATCTATAATATTAACCGCAAGGTAGAATTAAGATATTAATAAAAAAAAGTAATCAACTTCTCTTAAAAAGTTTGTTCCTTTTTAAGCAAAAAGTGGTGGTTTGACGAAACCGGAAAGTATTTGTAAAATCGTTGAGTCGAATAGAAGATCGAACGTCTAGAAACTTCATTAAATTCACAAGCGCCACATAAGAAACGTGATCCTCTTGGAAAGCTGTTTCGTAGACAACATTTCCCAATTAACAATTGCTACCCAGAAAAATAATATCAGCTAAGGTTGAACGCACGTTCTGCGTTCATTGATAATTTGTACCTCGTGAACAATTTTTGTCAAATACTTTCATTTCGATACTTATATTTCAATTTATTTTTTATTTAAAATTTCTTGGCATATGTGTAGTGGTCACTGTAAGACACTTTGGGAACTAAGATGATATGTTCCTTGTGGCTCTCATCTCATTGTCTCATCTCATCTCATCCATCCATCAAACCGAATTTCTGGATTATACAAATGTGTACGACGTATGAATGTGATGTGTTATTTTTGGCCTAATTTAACGTAGAACGTTTCATTTAATGTACTTCGTTATTTGTTAATGTTAAAAATGTTTAGTTGATACTTCGATCACTAATAAGATATAAGTAATCGAAGGGTTGATATGATAATTATAATAAACGGTAACTTTTAAAAATATTGTATGAATTAATTTGTTCCTTGAAATATTGTCGATATTCATATTCATATATATTGACCAAATACGTACCATATGCATACATATGTGCACCAGACGACATCCTAGTTTTTTAATCGACATTAAAAACATGAATACTAGACATTATGACATTATGTATATTAAACATTGTAGTGTGAAACTAATTAATAATATTATTGTTTTTTTTTTTTGTTGTATAAAATGAGATCAGTTTTTCAAGTGGATAGCGTCAAACTTGCGACTTTCGCGTCACTAAACCCTTAGAATGATTAAGGCTTTTACATAACTTTAACACTAATTTAGTTATGTGAGTAGAATAACAAACACGAAAATGCTCAAGATACATGTGAACTTCTGAAACAGTGTAATAATTTAATAAAGATTTTTTCTGATCTATGTAAAAATATAATATACAAAATCTCCTACAATACAAAAATTCCTGCTTTTAATGAGGCGATAGTCGAACAATAACGTGAGAGATATTTAAAAAATCTAATCATACGAAACGATAGTCAATGAAACGTCCTAGAGAATATCATCCAATTAACAGGTGCTAAGTAAAAACAAATCTAATCTTCGGTGCGAAGTGAACCTTGGCCGAATAACATCCTGTAGAGTGCTGATTGCGACTGTATATTAATGGATGAAGGCCCAGCCCACTTCATTAAAGCGAACAAACAAGAGGGGGTGCGAATAGGCTCTTTATCTCGTCACCCTCTCAACCTTCGCGCTACCCTAAACATTAAGATGACATTACAGTTACTTCGGCTAGTAACTTTTAAATTGTATCGTGGGTTTTATTTTTGATTTCGCGTACCCTATTTGTTTCAAGTTTTGCAATATATATCATATTATAAGTTAATAATGAATTATAACCAATGCTAAAGTTATTTTTTGAGTTACGAGTAACGAGCCGTTTAAGATGCATTGTGCCTTCACGTGACGTATATGCGCCTTCAAAACTTAAAAAAATCTTGATTTCGCAATGTTATTACTTTAACGCTTTTGAATTTTTGTAAACTTTTCTACTATCCGTAAGCATGACGATTCGTTTCTTCAGTGTAATAACCGTCTGACCGAAATCTATTCAAAGAACTTTTATATCGCCTTTAATATTTGCGTCCAAATTTATAAAACAAAAGTGTCGTTTTTGTATTTTAATCCTGTAGTAGTTATCGATTTTTCGTATTTCGATGGAATTTTTTTATTTTATTTCACTTCTCTTTGTTTCCGTGAATTTTATTCCGTTATTAAATTCTGTTTTGAATGTTTTTCATTTTAACATCGGGGCTAATAAATCGTGTTGTTTGTTTTATGGGGTACGAGACATATGTATATTTATTTTGTTAAATAAAACCAGTTAAAACCATCAAAGTGAATTTATATGTACATATTGTTTCCTTGTATGGTACGAGTATATAGTTTAGTTATATTTATTGGGTTTTAGTAAGCGGGCATTGATTAAATTTTATCTCGAATTTCTTATTTGAATAATAGTTTTGTTTTTTATTTATTTAATCATGGGCTACTGATGTTCTCTAAGCCCATGATTATATTATTTTGTTTAATTTGAAAAGAAATTATGCGAAGCTTATCTTCCTAAAACATTGACCAATTAATCATTTATTCACGAAATTCCCGTATTTTTTACTATTAAAACGTTTGGTGCTCGAAATATAAAATTAATTTATATTTTTCTCCATTCTTATAAAATATAAAGACCCGAATGTTACGCTTTTAAATTATTTGATAGTGAACTTTTGTAATATAATGGTGACAGTAACAAATGTCTTTGTTTTAGGTGTGTGCGTTATCGCCAAGGGAGCGGATGTCAGAATCCCTCGCTCTCACATACGCGGAGGCTCCAGGACGGCCATTACCTGACCTGATCGCTCAGCCCGGCCTCTCGTATGACGAGGTCTTACACGATGACTTTAGATTCGATTTGAATGCGCACGATGTCATGGTCTTCCTTCACATACAGAAGACTGGAGGAACATCCTTCGGAAGACATCTAGTGATGGATCTCGATTTGAAGGTAAATTTACCCTTAAGTTTTTGTCCACCAGACTTATGAATATAGTAAATATTGATTTATAATTTTACTGAATGATGTATGATGAAATTATAGCGACAGAAGTATTTGTATTACTCAAAGTTGTCTCTTCTATCAAAGAATATTCAAACTTGAATTACAGTTTTATTGTTCTAACAATCAAAAATGTATACAATTTAAATTTTCAGTCTAATCCTTCATTTATATTTTATTGAGTTTGAATATTGATGAGTTTGTTGTAGAATTTTATGAACTGTAACTATGCTAGCGTGGAGTCCGCCCCCGCAACCAATATCGTAAATTCGTTAATCAGCATATCATTCTGCTGATTGAGTGAGTCGCCTTGAGGGCCTATCATATGTTTATGGCGTCGTGCTACTACAAATATTTATTTTAAAGCTTGGACTGGAATTTTAATGCTTCTGTTTTTACTGAAAAATATTTCATATGGAATAAAAAATATATAATCTGTATAAAATAAAATAAAAATGTATAGATAGTGTACTTCAAAATATCAAATGATATAGAGCTCGGGACATTCTTTCAACTCCATAATAAGCAATTATGACAATGTATCTGTAAAAATCAACCTCCACGTAGCAGCAATCCGTCAACTTTTTTGGTAATCAACCGGGGTATAGGGAGTCGAGCACCTAATCCTCGATCAATTTTAAATGTAAAGTCTCCATGAAAAATCTTAGGGGAACGTGGAAAACATGTGAAGTGGCAGAGCTCAGCCAACAAGCTATTAAAGCAGGCGTGTGTGCGATGACGTCGCAAAAAACAAAATGGTGGAAACTTCGAAAGAAAATCTAACGTCACGCCTTTATAATTGCGGCCTTAGCAAGGCAATCGGTTTTAAATTTATAAGTTAACGTTGTAAAAAAGTAATACCCTGAGCTTTACAAGATCAATCATCTTTTTATATATAAACGTTAAAATACGAGCGTAATAAATTTGTATATAATTACTATACTTTTTTATGTATATAAAATATAATTTATTATAATTATTTCCATAAAAATTAAATAACTAATAAGTTTATTGAGTTAGTATAAACGGTAAATGTACCTATTATCAAGTATATGTTCGAAAAGCTTATCTTAATTTTCGTTGTTTGGAATTATTATCTGGGAACGATTGCCCAAAATGCTAGGTATTTGACGATAATTGAATTAATAGCAAGTTTAAGTTCATAGGCCAAAATAAATATAATATTATAAATATTAATATAAAATTCAGCTCTTTAACACAGTTGTCATTAGATGTTGTTTTATTTTTATATAAAAACTAAACTGAATCCATTCAAGTAGTTATCGAGTAATTATGAAGCAGTGGGCTGTTTTTAATTGCGTTCTATGTGGTTAAGTGGCACTATATAATTATGATCGTCGTCGTTTTTTTTAGTACTTTCATTCGGTTTAATTTATGATGTTAAAGAATTATGCTAGGATGTAGAATAAAGGCATATGTATATATATATGTAATAGCAAGGTATTATTTTTCAATTCTGTAATATTTTGAGAAAAATTGATCGATATTGCTTATAGATTTTTTTATTGTTTCTAGTATACATATGTAGTAGTTAAATATATCAAAGTAGAGTAATAAAGTGAAGTGATTTATAAACGGAAACATTATTTTTTTGTTGAGTACTCAAAATATTAAACAACTCGACCTGGGCGACTTCGCTCGGTTTTTTTTTGTGAAAAATTGCATTTATTCAGGAAAGTCAATTATCTAAATATCATTAAAAAAATTCTCATTTAATATTTTATTTATTTATAGAATAGGAAGGTGGACGAGCATATGGGCCGCCTGATGGTAAGTGGTCACCAAACGCCCTTAGACATTGGCATTGTAAGAAATGTCAACCATCGCTTATAGCCAATGCGCCACCAACCTTGGGAACTATGATTTTATGTCCCTTGTGCCTGTAATTACACTGGCTCACTCACCCTTCAAACCGGAACACAACAATATCATGTATTGCGGTTTTGCGGTAGAATATCTGATGAGTGGGTGGTACCTACCCAGACGAGCTTGCACAAAGCCCTACCACCAGTAATATTATAAGATATTAGTTTTAATGATATCGTTTTTCTCATAATATTATATTTGAATAACAGTTTTTGTTTATTTTACTGTCTCGTCTCAAACTACGACTGATTACTGTGATTAGTTTACGGATATTTTAAAACATATAGAAGGATATATACATTTATTGTTCTGATCGTAGTATTTAGTATTTATTACGCGAGACAGTCAGCCAATCAACCAATAACCTAGTTTTTTAAATTTGTATCATTGTAAGGGTGAGGACGCACTGCGAAATCACACCGCGCGATTTTTTCCGCAGTTTGAATTGACAGTAAACTGTATTTCATTTTAGGCGCACTGCGAAAAAAAACCCTAAAAATGTTAGTCATTAGAACTGCAGTAAAAGTTAAAAAATGTATAACGGAACTCAAAGTTAAACTTTTTATATATCATATAGACGTCATAAATCCCAAACTTCAAACGGCCTTGATGACACTTATAACAAGATTTTTTCGGAATAAAATATTAAGATCTCCGAAAATACAGCATCTTAAATTGTTTCCCAGCAATGCCGATGTCGGAGCGGAAGCCGAGAGCTAGACATTCTTCTATGAATAGCAGCGAACGAATGAGCAGGCTCGCATATTGCGCGTATGTTTTTTCGCAAAGCGGTAAATGACAACTCCATACTAAACAATGTATTTGCTCGAATTAAATAGATTTTATTTTCGCGCGTATTTTTAATCACATGTGCTAGCAGTATGTACATCATTTGACGACTATGAACACAGAAATTTGAAAAAAAGAACCACGCAGTATTAATTTCAATCTTCAACAAAAATTAATATATATAAAAATTATTGCAATGAAACAGCTTTTGGCACCGTAGGGAAAGTAAATATGTATCGCGGTTTCGGTAACGCGTTACGTTTACGCATTATAGTTACGCGGTACGTGGGAATGTGTATATGCGATTCAAGGGTATAATATCCAATATTATTTCGCTTATGTCAGTGCCAAAGATCGTTCGTTAAAATTACGTTCTAATTTCAAACGGCAAAGTAATTTGTTGCTGCTTATTGTTGATTTATAAGATAAATGTTCCAATCCTCTCATCGCTAATGCGCCACCAATTTTTGGAACTAAGATTTTATGCCGCTGTAATTAAACTGGCTCATTATAATTCAAACCGATACACTCCAATACTAAATATTGCTCTTTGGCGGTAGAAAATGTGATTAGTTGGTGTGGTACCTACATAGACGGACTTTGCATCCCTATCAATAAATAAATAAATTTAATATGTAATTGAATATAATTTCATACTAACAGTACCAACCTTTTTAAAATAAGATATTTATCATTTTGAATTTGGATTGCAAATCAATAAATAGTACACTGATTATTAACATTTATATATATATACTCACATCAGTACTGTATATAATAATTCACCATTATTCCGTCCGTTTAATAAGACAATAGTTAAATTACAAGTTCTAGTTGGGTCGCCAAGTTTGGACGGTTGTTTTCAACCGCACTGTAAATATTTAACGGTATTCTAGTTTCGGCTTTTCGTGCCGACTGCTGTAGAGCAGACAATATTAGTAACGGACAACGAACTTATAAGGCTACAACCATATTGGATGTGGTATCGTCTGTTGTACATCGAAAACTATTTATAATTTAATTATAATTTAGTTGGTGGAATACATATATGGCAGAATTTCAGTGAAATTAGACACATTCAGGTTTCCTCATGATGTTTTCCTTCACCAATTTAATTAAAACTATTATGTAATTTTAACCAATATATAGTTATAATATATGATAGTATTGTGAACGGCAAAGAAATCAAAAATCCCGGCAGGCGTTGTCTTGTCTGTAGAAATGCATAAAGACCTTTTCCATAAAAAATACGAATACCAAATTAAATAGTAATTAGTCAAACGATGGCGTAATTTATTAATGGCAAACGGATACCTACTACCCGAACCTACCGACATCCATTATATACACAGATATGTATATTTTAATTATACACGAAACATTAACAATAGAGATTACCCTTTTTTAATCTCACATAACCCTAAAAGGCAAGGCTTTATTTGGCAGAAGTAAAAAAGGCACATCAGTATGTACGAACGCGTTACGCGATAGATCGGATGCGGTATTGTCGGCATCATTTGCCTCGATTCCTAGGAAAACGAAGATTTGAATGTTAATAGCACTTATTGGAGCGCTAGACACGTAGATAGTTGAAAAAAAACAATAGTCTTTATGTAAATATGACCCAACTACGAACTATCCGGTGTTATTTTAATAACCTCTTCTGCGAATGTATATACCATAAAAGGCGCGCAACACAAAAAACGAACAAGACAAAGACGATAAAATTTTGTATATAGTCTAGTAATTTTTACAAACGAAATGCCTGAAAAACTTCGGCATCAATATAGCAATTGTCTTCCAAATGTCACGAACTACCCTTTTATATAGCATTAACTTAATCTTGTATATATGCCTAGTATATAAGGCTCAAACTCAAGTAAGGTTACTATTATATTAAGCATATTTTGAAAAGTCTCACGGCATAAACATAAAAATCAAACCAAACGACTTTATCATTTATAAAAATATCTGACATAATCAGTCATAAGTAAGAATCCGCAACAACTGTAATAATGGGTCGCCTAAATATGATGATGATCTCCTAACCGATTTCGGCCAGCAAACTGCGCAGGGTATATTATAGTGCACTCTCTATTTTATCATTCACATAAGATTCTTACTCATCTAGGCTTGACAAGCTAGGCTCGTCGTTTCATTGAAATAATCGTATAATTATGGTAACACATAACGCCTTCGCATTAATAATATAATATGAGTAAGATGAACTTAGATAGAAAATATAAACTTTTATGAAGGTTTCATCGTGGCACCACAATCGTTACCGTAATCTTTTCCAGCTCCATGTTCCCAACAAAGGATAAATGTATTCAGACCCGACTTTAATTTTATATCTCCTGTATGAATATGAACACTTTCGTATAAAATCCTGTTAACTCCGCATTGTTCCTTAACACTAACATCCCAGCACTTGTTAAACCTCTATTGTTGCTCGCTGTGCGTGTGAGTGAACGTGGGGTGTATTAATGTTAATGGTTACATGCATTCGTTTTATCGATATCGTCTTTATTTACATTTTGTTGCTTTTAACATTTTAGTTAGGCTGCTATGTAGATTCGTTTTCGGTTTTTTTTTTCGAATACATTCTTTTTTTGAATGTTAGAAGAATCATAAGGAAACACGTCATATGAACAGTTCTAAGTTTAAGTTATGTAAGATTTATCTTTATTCTGATTGTGAACTATTATGTAAAATCAGTGTGTATTCCTATTTTGTTAAATATTACTAAAAAATGTATTCTAGTTGACAGATTTTGGTAGGATTTTAAAGATTTTCTCTTGATATTCATAGAAAGCTTCAGGCTAGTATGACAGCAGGCTATTCGGGCAAATGAAATTTAGTTCTTTTACAATTATAAATTTTTCACGTGCAAATCAATAAAATACTAGTTATCGGTGATATAATTATTAAAATAAATATTTCTTTAGAAGTTCAAGTAATTTACATGTTGCTTACTTAGTTAGTCCTCTAGACAAGGTTGAATTTATTGAAAATATATCTTTTCAAACGTCACGTTACGTTTCAAGTTATTATCCGTTTATAATATAATAAACAATTTATATTCAATTTAAGTCTCACAAATAATGTTATAAGATTTTTTTTATGTGTTTTCTAATTTGTTAATACCATTTTTAAATAGTTGCAGTGTTTGAGATTGTTGAAATAAATCGAGAGCATCTTGTTAAATTTTTACAGTCTAAAGCGTTTGTCCACGTCGGATATCCGCTCCCGCGCAACGGTACTGATTTCACTGGTAATTTCCGCGCCCGTGCAAACTCGCTTCAGAGAACCGCTGCCGCCGCCCGCAGGGGGAAATGAAAACGCTTTGCATTTTAAATCGCGTGTGTGTTATTGGCTTTTCTGATTTGAACTTCCTTGAGTAATATTTTATACGTAACTGTGCTAACCGCGATGTGCCCCGTCGGCGTGGTACAGAGTGAATATTTAAAATATCCATTGCATTTTTTTTTCATTGCAGAGGCCGTGTAACTGTCAACGTGCGCGTAAACGCTGCCATTGTTTTCGACCGCACAGCAACGAAATATGGCTCTTTTCGAGATACTCCACCGGCTGGAAGTGAGTACCTTTTGTCTAGCTACGCATACCGTTTTCCCACATGGCGACGAACTAGAATATGAATAACCCAAAAAATAAACGATTCTCACAGTTTTTTGTTGTCATATGTTCTTCGATTCATTTCGTGGCTGTAACCGTGACAGTTCTAATCTACACGTGTCTCAGCTTAATCTTAAGATATATTCAGACTAATAAGTAATAAATTCATGTCATCGTAACGATTTGAAGGCCTAAAATTTAAATGAGAATTATTATTGGTAGACACTTCGATTTGATTACATCAGCCCGGCGCCGAGACTCGTCTTGTCCTCGGACTCGACGGCGGCTCGTCCCGTTTTGGGCATGCAAATGTGTCGAATATGCGTACTTAGTGTACAGCCATGCAAATTACCTCTCCAGACTATTGTCCAGCGCCCTTGGGGATTACACGACCGTTCCATTAGACGTGACACGAATAACTGATTGAAAACGATTTTCGATTTGACTAGTTGACTAGAATTCACAATTCGGCGCTCCAGAGGCTCACAAATCACAAACCTTTTTGTATTTATAGCTCTTCCGGAGGCCCATCGGGTATTGGCAGTATAACATACAAAGGTTGCGTAATCAAGTTGTCGTGTTATGCTATTATCCCTAGTAAGCACGCGTACATAATGTTGATTACCATTGACGGTTATTTTTGTGTTAGGTGTGAACAATTGGTGTTGAATTGTTAATCGTTGATTAGATCAAATTCGTAGCACTGCCGCCGGTGCCTCATTGATATGCTTAGCGTGTGCGGCGTAAATTAACGTACCATAACGTAGATTGTTGATTTAAACATCGGTGCTCTATTGAATTAAAAACACGTGTCGTAACTAAATTCAACTTCGAGCTACCGTTTCCAATGGTGACGCCGAGTAAAAGGGTTCTCAAGGTCTAACATTAATACTATTTTATTATCACCCTCGAGACGCGATAGACACCGCTAGAAGCATTTAGTCAGCGATAAAATATTTCTTATCTTACGTATGAGGCTGCAAGTTATTTGTTTTGTGATGTTTATTTTATCTTGTAAGCGGGGGTTCCGAACAACGCGAAGATATGACATACTATAAACAATCGTTTTGTTTTGTGGTCGTATAATGTATCGTTTCTCGAAATTTAAAGTCTTCAGATATCATCACCACCACAAAGGTATCATTATTTAGATGATCGTGCCGAGACAAACTTACGCTACCAACTTAACGATCCATTGAAAGGCTTTCGACAATGATTATTTTATTTAAATATTTACGTAGTTCGAGCGTTTGGTTTAAGTATCCCATGTATCAAAGATACATCAATCTACACGTGGTTTCTCGTTTGAATGCAATGAGTATTTTTTTTTATTTCCGCTGTCAAAAGTTTTTCATTATTTAGTCACATTGTTCTGTCCCTATCTATCTCTACATCGAGTCAGTATTTTTATATGACGTTTTACACGTTGAGGATCAAAATTTATTTTTTAAGTATTATGCCTAAATGATATTCCCGCAATATAATGGGTAGCTAATGTTTTTTAATCTCGTTTCGTAATACATGGAAATCGTAATAAAGGCGTTATATATAAACTAACATTTATTATTAATGTGACCAATTGCTTTGTGGGAAGTTTATGGTATTATGCAGGTAAACATGTCCTTTTAGGTATCTACATTAATAATTATGTTTCATTTTGATGAATCGGAACCTTATCATCTTCATGGTTACCAATAAAACTAAATTTGAAAAAAATAAATTACGACTTATATATCTAATGTTACAAGTTTAAACCACACCTTACACTTTCAATGCACTGCCGCCGATGATAACTAAGATATTAAGTCCGCTGGCTCACCCTCCCAATCAAAATGTAATAACAGTTCAGTGCTGTTCAGAAGTAGGCTAACTGATAAATGGGTGGTAACTACCCAAAAACCCTACCATAAGTAATATTCTTAATGGGCTTTGTGCCAAGTGAACGTAGATTACTTCGACATTTATATAGGGAACATATAATATATTAGTTAATGTATTTATAAATGTAGCTGCTTTAGAAGATTAATGTCATTCCATTCACAAATGATTTTCACGAAGACAAAACAATGGGAACATCGGCTATAGTTTTAATCCTAAAGCTATTTAATCATGGAAGGGATTAAAGTATTTGAATTTTGATAGTTTCAAACTGAAGAATGCTCAGAAGCTTAAGATCTTAAGGTATTTTTAATAGAACTGATGTCGTTACCGTTTCCACGGGTAATAGAGGTGTCTTTACTACCGCCTTGTAGCTATTAATTCGGTAACTCTTCTCCTACAGACCTCCCAAGGCGTCCGCAGGCGGGCGTTCTCTTAGCCCTCTGACAAACAAAAGATAATCTGTAAAACAGCACAAGCGATAAACAACCGTAATTATATAATGTTTAGACTCAAACGAGTTTAATTTGTAACTTTTCGTGACTGCGTTATTCTAGTTCGTCGAGATTAACTTTGCGTCATTGTCTGTTTGTTTAATATGGATTGTGTAAACGGGACCCTTGAATGAAAGTTCCATTGATGGGTTAACGTATAAAAATATTTTTATTATTGTTAAGGTAATTATTTTTATGTTAATATAAGCAATGTTCTAAAAATTTTAATTATCTTTTTAAAACACATTTTTTGTGCTCTTATCTTAATCTATAGAAAGTTGGAAATAAATTCTTAAGACTCTCACGTAGCACTACCCATAACTGCCAATTGAAATGCCTAGTCAAAATGACGATTAATTTCGTGAGCAACGTTACAATACGTAATGTTTCAAAATAAAACGCAAATTTTCTCGCCTTTCGTAATAGCTTACAAAGTTAAATGCGTTTGTTTCTTGGTTTGACAGTGCGAACAATTTCAATATAATTTCTAATTTAAGTTCGTCGCAGAGTTCGATTGCGTTCGATTTTAACGAGTACGATGTATATCTTCTACCCAATCTATCACGTCTCCGTACGCAGTTATCTTTCATCGTAAATTAACTCAAATTATCTGTCGCCGGGCTACACGGTCTCCACTGCTGGCATATTGTAAGTCATTACTTATATTCTAAACACGAAACCAATGTTCCGCTTCGAGAGGATGGGGCTAAATTAATTTGTGTTTCTCGTTTTTTTTCTTAACAACCTTGCTGTGTGATGTATACAAAAAGGGGTTCAACAATATCGTATATCTCTTTTAGTTAAGTTGAAATTTTCATGATTTCATTTTGTTATTTCGTATTGGTATCAGTGCGTTTGTTATATTAAAAAATGTAATTTTAAAATAAAAATTATGTTTTTTGTAGGTTTTAATGCAGTCTTGATTTAATATTATTTTTATATCTTGTAACTTATTTTCGAAGTATAAGTTATAAAAATATACATAAGACTAAAAACATTCAAAAGAACCTGTATTCTTGTATATATACACATATATCCATATACACCTATAGACATTCTAAAATCTTCTCTTCGAAGTGTGGATTTTTCAAAATCGTAACTTCTAAATATTGAACAAGGTAATTAAAATATTCAAGGCAGCATGCGCAAGCGATCCCGTGGCGCTCGTTAAGACGGAAAGGGTACCGCTGGTTTTTTAGTGGTTATTCTGATGTTCGGGGCGCACTCGGCGCCTTGGACAGCGGTGAGCCCCACATATCCCCCCACTGTTACCGTGGGGGAAACGCGAATTGCGTTTTTCTAGCGTAATTAAAATAAAGGTAATTAGATATTAGAGCCTCAATACCATATAAAAATATATAACTACATATTTATTGTTGTTGTTTATTATCATTACTTTTCTTTAAACACGATAACAACTTCGAATGAAATGTTTTTTCAGACTTGCACTAGAGTTTAATCCATCGCGAGTATAATGTGTAATGAGTAACAATATACAATGTTATATGAAATGGAAGAGTAAATAATTAACTGGAAGAAAAAAAAAACTCAAAACAAAAGTGGGCGTGTATTCTCATATTAATGTTCTGTTTTTAATATAACTTATACGAGTTTTCATATACATGTAAATTCGCAATGGAGATAATTAAAAAAAAAAACCTTTTGTTTTCATCTAAACATTTCGCGTGAACGCGCAACGAAATTCATCTTGTTAACATCTTCAATTTTCATTCTCAGTGTAATGTTATAATAAACGTATTCTATATAATCAAAACAAGCGTTTGTCCCGTGGAATAATACGCTGAAAATAAATGATTTGCATTTAATTCCTCGCTACGTATTAATCATTGTCTGCCTGTCTGTTTTTCTTAACACTAACACTGTTTCGCTTTGGTATTTTCTTTACAATTATAACTTTGTTAATTTATTAGCTTAAGTTTAATTTTTTTTATATAGTACAGGAAGGCGGACGAACGTATGGGTCACCAACGCCTATAGACATTGGCATTGTAAGAAATGTTAACCCCCGCCCACATCGCCAATGCGCCACAAACCTTGGGAACTAAGATGTTATGTCCCTTGTGTCTGTAATTACACTGGCTCACTCACCTTTCAAACCAGAACACAATAATACTAAGTACTGCTGTTTTGCGGTAGAATATCTGATGAGTGGGTGTTACCTACCCAGACAAGCTTGCACAAAGCCCTACCACCAGTAAAAATTAAAAATTTATTACTATACTAAATAAGGCATATGATAAAAAAGTTAGTATTTTGTTGATTATCATACCGAATTGTATTTTATTGTAAAAACTGCGTTTCTTGTGGATTTTCGGTAGAATTACTTTGCATTAAATCGAATTCCATAATATGACGATTCAAAAGGAATTAATGTTTTTTTTTTGAGTTATGTAAATGTTTGGCTTACCGATTGGTGTAGACGAGTTTTTGTTCGTTATGTGTATATCCTCACTAATATCTTAAATGTGACAGGGAGTTTGTTGGTTATGCGTTCTCGACTCGACTATTCAACCGATCATTATGAAATTACAGCACAGAAAAGGACAAAGGGTTCCTAACACCTGAATCCTTTACGAGTCAATTCCACGTAAAGAGCTGTAAAAGGATTCAAATTCGTTCGAAGTTCCAACTACGTACACATATAAATAAGATGATTTTATCTCGATGAGTCATTTATATTTGACACGATATTCCCCATTTCGTATGTAATATGTAACAAGTGTAATATGTGCAAGTATGAAACGAACATGACTTATGTGTATTTTTATTCTTATACATATTTCAATATTTTTATTCTTACTTCTTTTTATGAAGAAATGAGTATTAAGTTTCATAAATGGAATATCGTTTTAAAAAAAAAAGGAGTAATCATGACATATTATTAGATATTAGCTGATTATTGCACATGTGAAAATGCCTTATTTTGTTTTGCGTTTCATTGTAACGGAGTGAATGTTAATACTAAATTTGTAACTAAAATCACTAAAAGTATGTGTGTGTGTGAAACTCTCGACGATATAATATATCGCCTTCCTACACACTTATCTTTTTATTAGAAATGTTTTGATGTCTTGATTAAACATCACTTTTTGTTCTTGTTTAGCATTAAGGTTTTTATACTTTTTTCTTAATTATCTGTTTTCCACTCCTTGTTGATATTGCTTTTAATTGTGGGTTTGCTATCACCATATGGACGGTTGAGGTATTTTCACGCTCGATTGATGAATACGCTTAACAAAAATAGGTTATCCGATATCCTAGTTATCTTTATACATATATACTACTAACATTTGTGTGTGTATTTTATATATTTTCACTATGCGAAGTTACATTTGTTTTAAGAATAATCTAGGCCCATATTAAGTAAAGGTAGTACTGTTGAAAATGTGCATGTGTCAGAAAAGATGAAAAATAGGTACTCGTCAACCCATACTGCATTAGCCTGGTGGAGTAATTTCCCCTTAGCAGAATAAGAGGTCTTCTCATAGCAGTTGGACATTTAAGAGTAATATTTCACTACTTACTGGTTGTATGTAGTTAGGTACCTGCTTTGAAATAATCGTTATCCAGACGACATTAAAAAGAAAAAAGGAAAATTCAAAAAGTATAAAATTCAGTGATAGAATCTAGTAGGTACAGGCAAATTAACGACTAAATAATTTTCATTTTAACTCGAATTCAAGCGTCATGCACATAGAAGGAAAATTTCCACAAAAGCAATTTAGCACAAACCGGAATCAAATACCTACATTTGAAAAATCGAATGAAATTTCCCACAAAAAAATGTCATTTCCGATTTAGCTTCCAATCCCATTGAATCCGACGCTAGCGAAATTGTTAGAGCGTTAGCGTACAATATTCCTAAATTAAAATTGACAGTACGTGTAGTAAAGAAAAAAAATAACGTATTTGAATTTCGAATCTAATTAAAAAAATTATATATGCTGCCCTAAAAATTACTAAACATTTTTTTCATTCTTCTTTTAGATTAGTGAAATTTTTCATTTATTCAATTTATTTAAATAATATCATAAAAACTATTTATCTTTTTACTGTTGTAGTCTTAATTCAAAAGATTAATAAATTTAATTGGTATTTTCTGTGATCATATTAATTTTAAGATCATTCTAGCCGTAAAAGAATCGCATTGTTGTCTATCTACAAAAATGGATGGATGGAAAGTTGGCATTTGATGTATATTTATGGAGATGGTTTTTAATTTTTTACCCCGTGGTAATTGTTCAATGTATAACTTGTTGTAATTTGCTAAGAGATGGCGCTGCATTAACATTTTCTTATTCAAAAGTAACTACGTCTGCTAATCCGTTGATACATAATATGGTGTACCATTAAAAAAAATCGTTTGGTTGTCCAGTGAACTATTGCAAACTAATCTATGAGCTGAGATAGGCGGACGAGCTTGCACAAAGCCCTACCACAAAGTAAACTTACTTTTACTTTTAACGAAACATCTTAAAAAGTCGTTTGACCTGACTGATCGAAGTCGCATACCCAATTACGTTTGTGGAGATTGACGAGTTAGGTGACGAATGATTCCTATTCGAAATTGTTAGAGCGTTAGCGTACAATATTCCTAAATTAAAATTGACAGTACGTGTAGTAAAGAAAAAAAATAACGTATTTGAATTTCGAATCTAATTAAAAAAATTATATATGCTGCCCTAAAAATTACTAAACATTTTTTTCATTCTTCTTTTAGATTAGTGAAATTTTTCATTTATTCAATTTATTTAAATAATATCATAAAAACTATTTATCTTTTTACTGTTGTAGTCTTAATTCAAAAGATTAATAAATTTAATTGGTATTTTCTGTGATCATATTAATTTTAAGATCATTCTAGCCGTAAAAGAATCGCATTGTTGTCTATCTACAAAAATGGATGGATGGAAAGTTGGCATTTGATGTATATTTATGGAGATGGTTTTTAATTTTTTACCCCGTGGTAATTGTTCAATGTATAACTTGTTGTAATTTGCTAAGAGATGGCGCTGCATTAACATTTTCTTATTCAAAAGTAACTACGTCTGCTAATCCGTTGATACATAATATGGTGTACCATTAAAAAAAATCGTTTGGTTGTCCAGTGAACTATTGCAAACTAATCTATGAGCTGAGATAGGCGGACGAGCTTGCACAAAGCCCTACCACAAAGTAAACTTACTTTTACTTTTAACGAAACATCTTAAAAAGTCGTTTGACCTGACTGATCGAAGTCGCATACCCAATTACGTTTGTGGAGATTGACGAGTTAGGTGACGAATGATTCCTATTCGAAATTCAAATAAATAAGCAGCTGTCATCTAATGTATGAGTGTACAACGTCTCACTGTTACATCATCGCACGACGGACACCAAACAACCGACTATCTTTATTAGTATGATAAACAAGAAACTGGAACTATCGCGCGAATTAATCGTTCATTGACCTCTGCACCACCAACCTGCACCTTGTTATATACAATATGCCATTATTCGATGAACTTGTTTGTATCGCTAGCGAAAAACAATTAACCTATTGATATAGTATTATAAATTTTAGCTGATATCGATTTGTTGGTACTCGTGTCTTATCTGCGCTATTCAAAATTCAACTTAAAGATTATGACTGACATTTATGATAACAATTATTTAGAGTTGTTTATTAAAGGGCCGATTTTTGATCGCCGGTTAAATTTTATCTGAAAAATTAGTTTTGACGTTTTAAAGTTTGTCAAAACTTCAATTTTATTCTTCCGAGAAAAGTTCCGGATATCTACTAAAGTTTATCTTCACTTTTAGTTTAGTTTGAGCGTTCGTGTCTCAAAAGTGAGCTCAACTTTCCGATTGTGTTTTTATTTTTTCTTTCAATAAGCTACTTACTTGGTTTTCCAATTCAACTTACAATGAACGTAAACAGTTTGTTTTTTATTATTAATCAAAACATATGTAATTTTAAAGAAAACTAAAACACATAATGACTAGGTACGATGAAAAGTTCCGATAAAGATAAATAGTCCACAGACATAACTAACTTCAGCTTCATGTGTGTGTGTGTGTGTGTGGGTTACACATGAATGTTCCACAAACTTGTCTCACTCACATACGTAAGCAATTAATATTTCGTCTTTCCAAGCACGATTGCGATTCTAAATTATTGTGTGAGTCTGTCCTGTTTCTTGCTCCCGACCATAAAAATGCTATAAAGAGTTACAATGTCAACAATATATTATGTTATATGTACTTTTAAAATATTTTATAACCGAATATTTGCGAGCAGAACATTTATATTTGTGTTCGAAAATATTTACTGGCTATTATTATCGTATATTTTTTTATAAGAAATAAGTTTATTGAATATTTTTTTATAAGCAAAAAGATGGAAAATGATCTGTGGTATTTTCCATCTGAGTTTACGATAGTCTTGAGAAATTCGTAAGTAACTCTGTTTTTCTATAACGTTTTCACGGTTAGAATACTGAACCGAATTTGATGAAATTTGGTATGAAGCAAGCCCGCCTCCCAACGCCATCCTCTCCCCTCCTTAACTACCGTTTATTAACTGTGGTCGAAGCCGCGAGCGGACATAAGTATTGTATAAAAAAATAGACTATAGATGTAAAAAAAAAAAAATTGGAAAAGCTAGATTGTAGAAGCATAAAGCTCTTTAATGTGTGTAATTAAACTTAGCACAATAATACATATCCCTACGGTATGTGATAAAATTGAATTTTCACGTCGGTACAAAGTTGGGCGAATTCGTTCTGAAGTTGTACACGTTTCTATAACTTAACATGTCATTGGAGAATATTGCCTACAAACTCGTTATAAACGTAATTATATGTATTTAGCAACTGAATAATAAGTTATTTAAATATAAAGACCATGTGATATACCTCGTGGATGTTGAGCTTTGTGCAAGCCCGTCTATAAAGGTGATTAGTGTAGTTATTATGAAAACCCAATCATCAGATATTCTACCGCAAAACAGCAGTACTTGGTATTGTTGTATTACGGTTTGAAGGGTGAGTGAGCCAGTGTAATTACAGGCACAAGGGACATAACATCTTAGTTCCCAAGGTTGGTGGCGCATTGGTGATGTAAGCGATGGTTAACATTTCTTAAAATGCCAATGTCTAAGGGCGTTTGGTGACCACTTAGCATCAGGTGGCCCATATGCTCGTCCGCCGTCCTATTCTATAAAAAAAAAAATCATTCCCATGGTTAGCAGCGAATAAACGATGTAAGTGATAGTTAATATTTCCTATAACCCAATCCAATCAAAGACCAGAGTAATGATATACGACCCTTACATTTACAAATTCCATGCGATTTGCCAATAGCTATGCTATATTATGCACTACAAACAGTTTTAGAATAAAAATTGATATGTATTTAATTATAACAACACTATTTCCCTGAATTATTTATACGTACTTTAATTTGTACTTCCAAAGTTTCGATAACAATTTCGTCGACAATAAATACGACATTTTTTCACGAATCCAAAATGAAATTCATCTTTACTCCCCTTGTGGTTGAAATAAACAATACATTCTTCTGTGCGTACTCACTTACAATTATTCCATTTGCTGTGATCTACCGTTCCTTTTTTTATATATTTCAGTTTATATATCTACACAAATAAATAAAATTAAAGTGTCTGTGTGTTATTTCGAATTAACATTTTTTTTTCCATTGGGCAACTATATGTAGCATGTTCAAGTGTAAGTCATGCCAAAGATATCTTTGTCCTACCAAATGGAAGTACTACCCCTACTACTACTAGTATAGTACATAAGGAGGTATTAGAATAATTCAGTAAATCTATTTTTCTTTAATTACTAGAATAACTGCTTGTGTTCTGTATTTGTTCTTTAAGCTTTATCACAGTTAAATATAACATAATTAATATACTTTGGCCATTTAATCCTTTTAACTGGATTTTCGATTATGACGCGGGTGAAGCTGCGTGTGAATCGCCATTACATATAAAGCCATTACATATAGTTGTAATATAACGTATATATTGTGAGGAGAAAACTTATCTAAAGCATTTCAATCGATCGTAACGTCGAATGCTTAACTGCAAGGACTGAATGACTTCTGCTAAGGTTGAACTTTAAACACATTAGCTATAATTGAATCAATTATAACGTAAGCTTAGCATACTTCGTAAGGAAGTGAAGAACTAGAAGTGAGTGTCTAATCGTTTTAAATATTTAAAATATTAATAATATTAAAGCAAAAGAAACGTTTGATTAAATGAAAACAAAATAAATATTCTATATAATAACAAAGTGTGGATTATCCGTTGTTTTAATATATAAATGTACCAGTATATGTTATAAATGCGTATGTAAGTATAATATGTACAGAAATATTCGTTTGTTGGCATGTGGCATACTGCACGCAGCAATAAATAGTATGGCAGCGGTAATTTGGTTAAATAGCTACTAGTTTCATATAGTTTACCGGTCACTACCCACACACTACCCACTGCCCCTACCCGATTTGCATTTATCCAGCTCCGTACCACCGACATAACAGTTATTATACCACCAAAAAGCAATACAATTTAATTCTGTCGAATCTTAGTAATGGTGAAGTCCCGTGGTTGGCTCTATGGCTCTGGTATAATTATAATAGACAAATATTACTATCAGCAAAACAAATTAAAAAATATATAGATGCTAAAAATAGTGGACTTATCGCAGAGCGATCTGGTCCAGGCAACCCTAAAGCAGGTGAAAAAGTCTATTGTCGGTATACATGTACAAGTTTTACAAGATACGAACAATATAATTGTGTATAAATCTAGGCAGAAGTAGCTCAGTGGTTAGAAAACATATTAACCGATGATTCAGAGTTCAACCCTGGGCAAGCACCAATGACCATGACTGGGCAAGCTCGTCTGGGTAGGTACCACCCACTCATCAGATATTCTACCGCAAAACAGCAATACTTGATATTGTTGTGTTCCGGTTTGAAGGGTGAGTGAGCCAGTGTAATTACAGGCACAAGGGACATAAAATCTTAGTTCCCAAGGTTGGTGGCGCATTGGATATGTAAGCGATGGTTGACATTTCTTACAATGCCAATGTCTAAGAGCGTTGGTGACCACTTACCATCAGGTGGCCCATATGCTCGTCCGCCTTCCTATTCTATAAAAAAAAAAAAAAAGACCTTTTATGTGCATTTGTCTAGTTTATCTCGTGCTCGACGAAACACCACCACTCGTGTATCCACCAATTCGCATTGAACAAGCAGCGTGGTGAAATAAATTTCTATTCTACTCCCCAAATAGGACACGAGGCTTGAGCTTTGAAATATTTACAGGTTGAATATTTTTTGTTCCTAAATATATGAATAAGATTAAGTATTATATATTTATAGTAACATTAATTTTATTTATTGTTGATTTAATCTTCCAGGACTCTGATATAAACTGATGTGTTACCTTATAATTAATTTTTGGAATCGCTCCATCGATCTAACTTAATTAGATGTTTTGTCGTTATGCATTGCATCATCACGTCATGTTATTTGTCCAACTTCGGTTAAAACGAATCCGTACTTAAAACCTGTTCTCACGAGTTTGTTAACTTCATGATGGACGTTTATAGAGTTTAATCTTTTCATACTCACCACATATTATCAGCTCGCAGTCAATAAGCACTCCATTTTATCTTATGTTTATCAAACAGGTACTTTAATTGGATACCAATTTTAGATAAGTGAAGGATCTAATTGAAGAAACCTTGAACAATATTTTGATGAAGTGTTAAATACTTTAAATGAAACACTTCATCAAAATATATGAAACGTTTCATAGTTTTGAATACCAATTCGATTTTCTACATGTGCATTGTGTTGATTAAATGACTGAAATATAGTGCCTTAAAGCCTTTATCTTACGTAGATAATACAAATAGAAAATAAGTTAGTAATATTTTTGTCAATTTGGTTACGAAAGGTATATCTAAAACGACTTTAACTCAAAATAATAGTTTAAAAGTGCTTGTCGTCCTCTTCTATTTTACTGTCAGGACATGTGTCATGAGCAGATACTCGTATGTGTTAATCCCAACCAATCAATGCAATTGATTGGTATAAAACTTCGTAAATATGTGCCCTTATAGTGCAGGGTACATTTTGATTAATATCTCTATTTCTTTCGACTTAATATACTGAAAATTATAAAATGTGGTAAAGTATTTTTTATGTTAGAAAAAGTATGTATATTTACATGTGTATATTTACTTAAAATTAATAACATTCGATTTCTGAACGGATAAGAGTTCTTCGAGTTGTATGTGTAAATGAGGTTATTGATATTTCTGACATCTCAACGAGGTGTAATGGGGTGTAAAATACCAATGATCATGTTAGCGAAGCTACAAATTTACGTACGTTAAGGTTATTATAAGGAATACAAGAACGATATTTATAGCGAGAGCTGATTTAAATATTCATACTTAAGATCAATTTAGACATTACAAACTTAAAAAGTATTTTATGACATTCGATAATCTTATTTATTCCATAAAGTAGTCCAATTAACAAAAGATACGTGACGTAGGCCAAATGGTTTTCCTAAAATTGCATTCGGTTTTTGGTAATGTTGTATAATTTAATTGATGTTTTGTATTGTTGGATGGTTTTACTGGCTTTTCACAAAGAATAGATTTTCATAAAGTGTTATAAAAATCTCCACTACATATTTTGATTAGAAAAATTACACGAGCACGGCATCGAACAAGTGTAGGTGTAGGTGACAATGTTTTTGTATTTTTATTTTTGTTAATTGTATATTCCTTAATGTTTTTTTTAAATATAATGTAATAATATCTTATGTGAATATAAAATAAAATTTTCTAGCATTATACCAGCAAAAACAAGAATTAAATTAAAATGTTTCATCGCCCACGTATTGAATTATTTCCTTTATGAAATAATATCTAAAAATTTAAGGCGAATCTGATGAGCAGGAAATTAAAGTCGCTGTGTCAAGAGGAAATCTTGTAAAAGTAGTAACACAGCGGAACGACGAAAATAATTGACTTACAAACAATATTAATACGTCGATAAGATAGAAGTGAGACGATAACGGTATGTTGAGTTCAATTCTAATTCAAGCGATAATATATAATTTAATTTACGATGTTCGTTTACACTAAACGGGCACTTTCCGGTTCTCTTTAATTATTTTGTAAAAGACAAACATTTCAAAACAAAGACATACATTTCAAAACAATGGTATAATTGATTGAAATATTGCGAGTGGCGCATTTTAATGAGGATTTACGGCGTAAATGGTAATTGCATTACAGTCAGTTTCTTGACAAATGATTTTTGCTGGACTCCTGTGTGACTTGCAAATTATTGGGCGCGAATTGTTAAAATACCCTCATGAAACAGGCGCCAACATTACTGGAACTGTTCTAATTATGGCGGTTGGTTTATTAATCCTCAATGAAAGGAAAGAGTTTAAGAAATTATGTTAAAAAATATATATTACGTCTCATTAATATCGATCCTTTCAATATGCACCATGCGTGTCTAATCAACTTGAATTTATTACAGATATTTTAACACGTTATGTAAAAATTGATAAATATGAGAATATAATGAGCAAAGTTCGATTCGGCAATTTAATCGTCATTTTACAAGATAAAATTAAATTTGGAGTTATCACCTGTTCGGAAACTAGGTTCTAATCTTATTCTCGGTAGAAACTACCAAGAATAACAAGCAAGAATCTCAGTAGTTAATTATTACTGATATAGACAGATTAATCAAATAAATACAGCTAAATATTTATCCTACTAAAAAAACTATTGTAACGTTAAATGTTTTTTATTCCCAAACGGAAATGATATTTATTGTTTGCTCGACTAACAGAGCATACTGATTGAAGGGTGTATCAGATACCGTTACTGTTGTTATATAGTAGTACGTATATAGTATATACAGTATTCTTTATAAACACATTTACATTGAAGCTTCAATGAGAAAGCATCGATTTAGCTCCGCCATTTCCCCGCATGCTGTTGACGCGCTACTACAATAAATTAACTACAATTGCACTAATTGTGCAGCTAATGGCCGCATTCACTAACGCATTGTCTAGTTTCGCGATCCGAGCATTAATTGGTACGCTTGTTATAACATATCGATGTGTCGATGACATTCGCGTCATATAAACAATGGCACCCTTGCTTCTTAGTTTTCTAATATATTTCGTTATCACCTTACGTGATACGAATATCGGTAAGGTAACATTCCTTACGGTACGATAGAATCAATGCTATATTGTTCATATAAATCCCTTTGGTATACGAATAGGGAATATAACTAATGTTTATATTTCCGAGGTTGGGGTGGGATTGCCAATCGGGGCGCTTGCGGGGTACGATACTCAAATTGCTTTCAATGTAGACCGTTCGCGTGAGTCGCGCGCCAATCTAGCTCCGATATAAATCTACAAGCTTGCCGAGTTTCGAATAGATTGCGAACTATAAGGATTCGTGCAATTCGTTCTACAATTTATCCACACTCGGCCACCGGCGGTCCGGCCACGCGAATTCAACAATTTGTCACGTCAGCTTTGACCGTTTTTTGTTGAATACCGAACGGGCAATACACGACACAGAGATGTGGGCTTTGTGCCTTTTTTATTGTTAAATATCTTTGATGTATCCATGTCCAACGCGACGTATGCAATTGCCGAAAACATTCATACCTTTAATTATAATTGTCATTTCTTGAGAACGAATTCATTCGTTGAATTGTTTTTATTTGATGTAAAAAATATACTTTACAAGCTAGTTTTTAAAATTTAATTTTATAATAATTCATCAAATCTATTTTAAAAATTGAAAATATAGAAAAGGAATATCAAACTATCAATCAATGACCGTTAAATATTTTTAATTACTCAATCAGTTTAAAAGAAACACTTAATAGCTTATTGAATATAAAATAATTTTCCCGTGAAACGTTTCGAGTTTTAATTGTTTCCTTAATATTGTTTAATTGAACGTTGACAGTATTAGAATAGTTTATGAATACGAAAAATTAGCCTGCGATATTTTTTTAAATATATAGCGAAAAGCGGGAATGTCTATGCTTCATTAAGTACTAGTTATCACCGTCCTATATTATGTATATTATTCAATTCTGATCGGCGGTCATGAACTGGTGGTAGGGCTTTGTGCAAGCTCGTCTGGGTAGGTACCACCCACTCATCAGATATTCTACCGCAAAACAGCAATACTTGATATTGTTGTGTTCCGGTTTGAAGGGTGAGTGAGCCAGTGTAATTACAGGCACAAGGGACATAAAATCTTAGTTCCCAAGGTTGGTGGCGCATTGGATATGTAAGCGATGGTTGACATTTCTTACAATGCCAATGTCTAAGAGCGTTGGTGACCACTTACCATCAGGTGGCCCATATGCTCGTCCGCCTTCCTATTCTATAAAAAAAAAAAAAAAGAACTACTGTCAGCGGTTCATTGTATCGTTCATTTATACTGTTCCCTGTTTTATTTATCCTTGAAATGTGTCGTTTCTATTTGCCGACGTTTTAATGTTTGCAATATTTTGTTTGCTATTTGCTTATATAGATTAGATAAATCAGACTGTTTGTTCAAGTAGAAAAATAATGATCATTAATTTAAAGATCTTTTGATTGATTTATGATTTTGTCTATAGGACTCCGGAGATCGAGCTTTGCTCATCTTTTTTTATTGTGTAAAAAATAGCGATATTTTTTCAAGAAAGACCAAAATAGAAAAAACGCAAAACATCTACTATCCTAATACAAAAATTGAGCCAAATCGTAAGAACCGTTTCCTAGATTTACGAAATGTAAGAATTGCTCATTTATTTATCATTTAATTTTATAAATGTTAAGTAACTTCGTCCGCGGTGGCCGACACGTCATTAAGATTTCCATGATGTGGGTTCATCCGTTCAAACAAACAGGTGGGTCGACACACGTGATTTAGTTTGTATGTTTAAATGTACCTAACTTTGTGTTCCCTTTTGTATATATGTGTATTAAAAATATAAAATATACATAAAGGTAAATGATCCGTTCAATCATTTAAAACAATAATAATGAATTATTATAGTACGCCATAACTGATGGGTCAGTTTAAAAACGACTAGCATCCAGGATATAATAGGTTAATTAATTTACTCGCTTCCCGGTTCCGACGTCTCCCAGTTCAACCATCTGTCTGGCTCAATGGAAAGCTCAAGCGAATCGGCTAAATCAATTGGCTCCGCTGTTGATACCCATACTGGAACATTAGCTCGTGATTTAACTACAACGAATGGGGAAGGAATATTCGGAGCTGTTCAAATAAAATGAGTAAATGGAAAAAAGTTCCGAGCTACGAGCATCCTCGTTTCGGATTATTTGATATTCAATATTTGTAAACTCAGCTATAGGCTGAGTATTAGACTATTATACATATATATATGACTTATATTATATATACAGGCGAATATCATATCGCTGGCCGAGAAGTTAATATCTTAACTGATGTTAATTCGTGAAGGAAAATATTGTATCGAAACCTGCATGTTTCTAATTGCGCTAAAATTCTTCCACATTTGTATTCACCTGCATTAGATCAGCATGGAAGAGGATACTTTAGTCCACCAGTGAGACATTCACAGGCTGTTACTTTTCTCTTATATTCTTTTTTTATTATATAAAATTTCTAATAGATACAGAGGCCATTTAGAAACATATTTGGAAAATACTCACAGTATACAACACTTTTCATTTGAAGGAAATTATATATATAAAGTTTCCTTCGCTGCTGAAGGAAATGATTTATATACTCAAAGTTACATTTAAACTCAGTGGCACTCAGTACAGTACAGTTTGCTTGTGGACTTAAGTTAAAATATGTATCCAGGAGTACTTTATGTTAATTTATGGTATGTTTTCATATGAAAATATGATGTGAAATCTAAACAAATGAATTACCTTAACACGAGTTAGAAGATAAGAAGAATTATCGGCATCTGTTTTTATAGATTAATCTTGTGTAGTTAAATGAAAGTGTATAGTACGACGCGTGTTGGGCCGGGTGGTAGTGATGTAATTGTTTTGGTACAGGATCGCCGGAGCACATGGTGTTGACAGCGTGTTCAAATAGGGTTGTCTGTTTTTCATCTAGTTTAGTTAATGAGCGGTGCAGAACGGGTTCATTTTGAATAAGTATGTGAACAGGAAAAGGATGTTATATACGTATTATTATTTTGTAAGACTTATGAGAAATATTTTTTAGTTTGATTAATAATTAAAAAAAAAACGTATTTTTGGTTTTATTTAAAGTTTCGTTGTTCACTTTGATTTTTATAGAAACGAATTAAGAGAAATGCTACGATATATGAAGTTATGTGAAATCCTGGTGGTAGAGCTTTGTGCAAGCTCATCTGGGTAAGTACCACCCACTCATCAGATATTCTACCGCAAAACAGCAGTACTTGTTATTGTTGTGTTCCGGTTTGAAGGATGAGTGAGCCAGTGTAATTACAGGCACAAGGGACATAAAATCTTAGTTCCCAAGGTTGGTGGCGCATTGGCTATGTAAGCGATGGTTGACATTTCTTACAATGCCAATGTCTAAGGACGTTTGGTGACCACTTACCATCAGGTGGCCCATATGCTCGTCCGCCTTCCTATTCTATAAAAAAAAAAAGAAATCCGTATGGAATAATTTGAAAAGTTTTTAAATAACTCTGCTTACGAGATCATATAGAATTGTTTTGAACAGTAGGCAAGGCTTGTGCAAACACATCACAGCCCTGAGTGGTCGCTCGTTGTTTCACGTTTGTTTTCCTTGGGCAGCCATTTGTTGGATTGTTTGATCTAAGTGCACGCGCACAACGGCCGGCTGCTTGAATTACGAGTTAAGGTAAACTCTCTATTATTATGAAGAAGGCGCGTTTAAAAATACTGGATTTGGAAAGTTGATTGTTGTTTATAAATCCTTCACCATTTGAGCAAAAAAATACAAATGTTGTTAGAACTTGTCTCACACGATTTCTTTATGTATTTATTTTTTATAGTTAAAAACTTCGTTGTAGCCAGATAATGAATTACGCGTTCGTGCTAAAGGATGGTATAACATAGAATAAAAACCTTAAAAGACCGTAGTATATAACGAAATGTTCATACAAGGAACACAACATAGGAAATTCTGAGTTTAAAAATGGGTAGAAAATTATCTAGATAAAATAAATTTTATAACAATGAAAATACTTTTAGCGATATAAAAGGATGTACACGGTACGTTCTCAACAGATTCTCGTTCATAATAAGGAGACGGAAAAGTTGCAAAACAATATGTGATAAACTTAGAAATCCCGTACCAATTTCGTGTTCTTTATTCTTGTGGAAATGAGCGACTGAAAACTGACTATGCTTGATAGAAAAATAAGTCTATAGTACAGATAAAATTATTATATTCATATTTACTTGGTAATTAGGTTTTAATGTATATCAGCCGTGGTGACCACTTACCATCAGATGGTCCATTTGCCAGTTCGCCTACCTACCACCAGGAGTAGGAGTGTAATAGATAATATTATTATGTACAATATATATATATAAGTTATTAACGATTTATGTCTATAAGTACTCAGTCGTCATAAATTTTTTTCGACTTTTTCAATAAGTATCGTTAATTTATATATAAATTAATAATAAATATATTTATTATAAAAAGACTCCTGAATAATACACTCTGATTAATCCGATTTGGCTTGCCAAATCAGTCTTATCATTAGGTTATTGTTTTATATACGTTGGTAAAAAATCTGAACAACAACTAAACATAAACTTTATGAAAATATAAGGCACAAGGTTTAATATTTTGCAAAAATAATAAAATTCAAGTATTTGATAAGAAAAGACTTTCCTAGCTCTAACCCCGGCCCCAGGGAAGTTAAAATGACTAGGTATTTTTTATTAAGTATGAAGGTAGATTATATATTTTAAGTGATATATATAAAAAAAGTGATAATGTAAATATTGTTTATCGTATAAAGAGAAATTTGGTTAGTCATAATATCAGGTGATTATTTATTTTAAGGGGTAGGGGGCGGTATCTTGCTGTGTTCTGGTTGAATGTTGAATGTTGAGGATCCATTCTCATAATGTCAGGCGTGTTACATGGTGTGGTTGACGTTGCATTGATGGGGCAAGGTGATCACTTACTATCCCGTGGCCTATTTGATCATCTGTTCCGTCTGACAGTCAGGCTTCCTAAAATAAACTAACAAATATATATCACATGCGTTAAAAACTGCGCCCGAACATTATCATTCCGTAGTTATGATTAACGAATCCGTCAACCTCGTCACCATGTTTATTATTTCTATTCCTCGGAAATAAAATAAAGTAGAAAAGATTCATCGCAGCGTTGACTAACAAATAGGGAAAAAGAGGGGCGTGAGCTCTCAGGGGAGACGCGGTAACGATTCTGGTTACAAATAATGCTCCCCATTTGCACATGACATCAGTGTCAACACTTTCTTGACCCGCTTTAAGGAATACCTGAGATGTCAGGCGCGTTTCATTAATACACCTATATTTTACTCGTGACAGTCGTTGCTTCTAACTTATAATAAAATTATAATCTTTTACTGAAATTATATTTTGTAAACATTTTGTTACAGAAAATATGATTACGTGAAAACGTAAAACATCAGTAAATCTACACAAAACTAATTTCCAATTCCAATCAACGAATTACCTTGTATAACTAAATTTATCAGAGATATATATACGAATGTGTTGTATAAAGGCTGAACCAAATCGCGACCTATGTCGTTTCAAAAATAAAATAAATTATAATGAAATACAGTTATGTATGCTAAAGAATTTTAAAATCACAGAAAATGCAATAAATACTGCTGCAGTCATTTATATGCTTTCGAAAGTTTGAAGCCTTAATTATATATCCAAGTTAGAAAGAAGCCCCTACAAATTAATGAAGGTATTTTGGAAATAAAAATAAGATCATATATTATAAATTAAAATAAAATTTTAATTTCTGTGTTCAATGAGGAGTCAAAATAAATGGTTTCAAAAGGATATAATATTCTATTTTTACATAAATATTTCGTTTCAAAAAACATAAATATTGCATCAGCAGTTTTTCGTCAGAATTTGTAATGAGATTTAAGGTAAAAACTCCTTCGAAGTCTGGAGCTGACGTAAAATGGTATGTAAATTATTGTAATAGTATTCATTAGTTAAATATGGTCATTTATTCCCCTGGTAGTATTATTCAGAGATATAATATTCTAAATTCATTCATTCAGTAATTCTTACTTCGAAATGTTTGATTCTTAAAAAATATTTTTATGTAGCGACTAAAGTGTTTCTTTTCACTCTGAAATGCGTACTTCAAATGTAATGTTTCCGACTGGCTGGAACGGAAAATGTCTTTGTTTGACCGCGGATGCTTATTACGTCAAGTCCGGAAAATTCGCTTCGGAATGAAAGAGCCGGACCGTACTTAGTGGGTTCCCATTGTACAGGGTCTCCAGCGTCGCTTCGACAATGTAAACCACTTTTTGTTTTATTACGTCCATGTATCACCTTCTCCGACACGCGTTTATTTAATAGCATGTCGTTTTTGATGAGTTACTGTGATTTTCCGGGGATACGCTTCAGCTGTTACGTTTGTGTTACGGTTGCTGATGGGATTTGGGTTGTTTGTTCAGTGGTACGTTGATTTATTCTGTGATTTAGATATTGATTCGAGAATATTCACTTAGACTCGGACATTATATCATTTGTTATACTCATATAGATGTATTTTAAGGTAAATTACATTTAAAAAGTGACTAAAAACGACGTTGCTTGGTTATAGGCGCTAAGTTGGAATGAGGAGGTCAGGTTGTCTTAGATTGGCTCGGATCCCCGCAAGTCCTCGAGACGAATCGAAACATTCCACTTGATTAATTTAGACGCACTTCACAGACAAAAGTGTTCTCGTCGAGGTAAGTGGTTCATCTTCAAGTCTTATGGAGTAGAAAAGGTCGCATGAGACGTTTTTTTTAACATTTAATCAGCTAGACATTTTTTGCATCGATGCGCGTTACGCGGAACTGCGATTTCATCGACACGCGATGCATTCCTTGTCGGTCATCTCACTGAAAATCATTACGCATGTTAAAATACGACTTCGGTGCTTACGCAACTAATATCATTAGTGTAATTAAATTAAAAATGTTCTCAATAGTATTTTAACATTCAGCAGAGGAGATATAGTAAGGTAGTAATATTAATAGATACTTTACAAGTTTTTACTTGCACGTAACTGTTTTTATGTTTAAAAGCTCATTTGAATTATATTGTTATAGGATTCTTGTCATCCAAATAAATATCATTTGATATAAACGTTTTGAAATAAGTCTATTCAATTAATACGATGTAAAAACGCCATCTATTGAAGAGTAGAAGACGCGGAGTTCGTGACAAAATAAATGAAATTAATTAAAATCACTACAAAAGGAAGCAAATATGAAACGAATGAATTCGTACACAACTTATCACCTTGTCGAATTAACCGAGCAGAACTAAATACAACAAAAACTGCTATAAAGTTAAACATTAATTTTATTATATAATGTAGTTCTAAAAAAATCGATGCATTAGTTTTAATTATACAATAATTATCATAATGTATATCTGCCATTTTGTTGGCGCAGTTTGTAGCCGTCGCGTGTTGCATTACGTTATTACACTCATTTCTTTTATACGGAAAATTTCCAGTTCGTGTCAAGGTCTGCTTTTAATCTCAGCTTTCAGAGTTTCTCGTAGTTTTTGCAGGTCAGATAAATTCAAAGATAGAAAGCGATTTTTTCATACGAAACGTACTTATTTAAATATAGTGTTTAGTTCAATGCACTTTTTAATATATGTACCATTTAGTTATTAAACCAATTTAATTAATATTATTATTATATAAGAAAATTTTAAATTAAAAGCAATTATCGTTTATTTTGTACCTTGTAGTAATTATTTTAAGAATATATAATATATTCATTGAATTTTTTTTTTATTATTTTATCATTTATTTTTTACTAGCTACAATATTTACTAAACCGAGATAGTCACATATATATATATAGTAAATAAACACGTAGATCGTAACCTATGTAAGATAGTAGGTTCAGATACGAGCAAGTACATTTGAGTTTTTATTATATATTATTAAAAGGAGGGGAGGCATTTTGTCAGCAATGGGCCATTAACATGCGTAATTTTATTATACTTTTACAATATTTATAGATAACATTGACAAATCAACAGAAACGTGTTGACTACGTAATTTGTAGCGATCAATCAAGCGCAGATGAAGTCACCCTCCTGCGCAGCGAACGAAAACGTTTTCTGTAAATACTTATAGCCCCTACAACAGAGCAATATTGTTTTATTGATGTCTATTTGTATGAACTGGCGGGACGCGTTGCCAATTTACGTGATATTTTAGTAGTTTGAACACGAAAAATAAAAATGAATCATATGATTTTAAGAATTGCCTTTGTTCGCTACTATTCAAACTTCTACTTCAATAAAACGTGTTTGACATTAGAGTTGAAGGACGCTGTCACTTTTATAATCGATTTCATAAGACCTTGTCAGCTTTAACTATAAATGTTGTTTAAGGGTCGAATGTCTAATAATGATGAAAGAAAGAGAGAAATCAGTATTTAACTAAACACCCGCTAAATAACGATTCTAAGTATGGTCGTTACGTTAGTTCGCATTTACCGTTGCTAGGGACTTCTACAGGTCTATTGTTTCCGGTTTACACGTTGATTGAGCCAGTGTAGTTAAAGATACAAAGGATATATCATCTTACGACGTAAGAAGTATTTTTTATTTTTCAGTGTCTATGTACAATGATGATCACTTACCAAATGGTTCATTTACTCGTCTACCATCTTAAAATAATTTAAAAATGATTAGCCATCACATACGAGTACACCTATTAATATACATATTAGCAGATGTTTAGCGCGCCGTATCAATTTAATGTTCGACGCGGCTATAAACATGGCTAGCAGTATCAGCCATAATATTTATCGGTCCTATCTAACTACTTCCCGTTATCATTTAAAAACGGAAATGATCGTTAGTTACAAAATTAAGTCCTTTAAAAAATCACGAGATGAGATGAGATTGTATCTGTACACGTTCACGTACCGCATTGTTTTCCCACGGACGATTGTAAGGCAACACCCGAAAATCATTATCATAACAAGCAATATTACGGTGAAACGACGACGGATGCCTACGCTTTCTTATTAATAAGCGATTCTCGTATCGGTGTCGATTGTTTTACGTTTTTGTGAAATCGATTTTATTAAAATGATTTTACAAGTGCATCGTTTATTTGCTGCTTGTTTATGCTGTGTTCATGTTTTAATTATAATTCGATATGCGAAACAAAAGTGGAATACGATCCCCAACTATGATTCACTTGGAGTATGGTTTAAAGTGCAAAAGCAGTTGGATCATATAAAGTTTTTCATATCGACGGTTCGATATTTCGAGTATAATTTATAATTCTTTTATTTAAATAAGCTATTTGTGTATATTGCGTTGCAATTTGCAACGCAATTGCTTTTTTATTTAGTTTGCATATTAAAGAATAATTTGCGATTTTTATATAAATAAAAAACAAATCTCAAGTTTAATTAAACAAATAAAGTAGTTTTATATTTTAAAGGCTAAAAGAAGAGCTGAAGTCCAGTGGTGAAACACGCGGATTTTAAACAGCTAACTGTGAATTTAAATCCGGGCAAGCACCATTCTTTTTTAATGTGCTTAATTTGTGTTTAATACTTATCCCGTACTTAACAAAGATAATATTGTTAGGAATTTCACCAAACCACACAGTAGCATGGTACTCAAGAGGATAGGAGATTCAAAATTGCCCAGCAGTGAGATATTTACAGGCTGTTACTAATTTTCAAGGTAAAAATGTTTATCACGTATACTTCGCTCAAATATCATTATCAGATATTCTACCGCAAAACAGCAATACTTGATATTGTTGTGTTCCGGTTTGAAGGGTGAGTGAGCCAGTGTAATTATAGGCACAAGGGACATAAAATCTTAGTTCCCAAGGTTGGTGGCGCATTGGATATGTAAGCGATGGTTGACATTTCTTACAATGCCAATGTCTAAGAGCGTTGGTGACCACTTACCATCAGGTGGCCCATATGCTCGTCCGCCTTCCTATTCTATAAAAAAAAAAATACATAATATGTATTAACTATATGTAGTAAAGATTTTTATTCCCACAACAAAGTAAGATTTATACAGTTTTATTTCAGCAGTGGACTTCAACTATGTTGTTCATATTCGAGCGGTTGCATCTTTAAGTTCACCTAATTAATTGCATTGAGCGAATTAAGTCAATGTCAGGGGTTAACAAGATAAATAACTGGATCCTATGTTACAGACATGTCCAATAAATGATTGCTGGTGTAATAAAAACGGCGATCGACGTTGTGATTGAATAATGGCGCCTATTGTGGTCAATTTCATCGTAATCGTTGAAAAAAGTTGGCAATTTATTCTATAGACCGCTTTCCCTTCGAAGTCAATTATCGTTGAGATAACTTGTCGGACTTAAATTCACCCATTTGTCTAGCTTCTAGTTAAATTTACCTGTGATTATGTGCTGGACAGATGTTAAACTAAATTTGAAACCAGTTGCATCTAAAAAGTCGTTTATCTAATGCTTTTTTAAATTAATTTTACGCTAGTTACTTTTTTTTACTAGAATAATTTAATATCATAATTACAAAGGGTTTTCCTATGAGTGAGAGTCGATGTTGAAATTGAATGAAAGAAGCTGTATGTGAGCTATTAACGTAATTTTAAGTTGAAAGGTCCATGTATGGAATATAATATAGTTAAAATTTTCGCCGCGGCATCTCATGGTGGCACGAATCCGAAAAGTCCAATTTACAATTACTATACCGCATAGATCCGGCTGAATTTGAGTGATGACCTGGGTTATGTTGACCCTAAGGGCATACATTATATTTTGGTAAACCTCGTGTAGGTTGTCCGTCCAATATAAGGATTTTTTTTCCAAATCTGAGCTTTGTCGCTAAATATGATTTTTTGCCAAAATCGGAATCGACTTGCAAGCGCGCCGAAGCGAGTAAACGACGTTGTCTATGGCCATTAACTTTGGGTCCTAGATCAAATAGATCTTGCACAAGAGTAGGCTCAAGTTCCGACAAAATTTGCCAAGTCGTATTCAACGAAAGGCCGAATTTTTATATCATATTTATATATATATATATATTTGAGCATAGAGATGAATCGACTGTTCTCCTGCACACTTTCACGGATGATGTTCTCGGCCGATCCGGCATCCCTTTGAAGTACGGGTGTTGGCCGATTGTTTACCGAACCGGCAGTCTTTTTGGTCACCAACCGAAGGAGAATCAAGTAATTGACTATCAATGTTTGTTAGTATAGAGAAACGTTTCTTTTGGAGCACCGTCTGTCTAAGTCGTAAATTAATTTTATTGGAAACGGTCGTATTATGATTCGGAAAACGATAATGTATCTATCACACAAAGTAAATGAATAAAATATTGTCAATTCTACTTTAAAATGTTTACAAAACACAAAAACCAACAAACACCTACATACTCAATGTGGGCGAACTTCAATATCCGTAAAAGGTTTACGTAGTCCGGAAGAAGGGCAAAGTGTGGTTGAGTTTAAATCAGAACTTGAGATTATAAAGTTTGTATTTATCCTCAACTTAAACATCGTCTCGCCGGAATAGAAAATACTACGAAATTTTTTCTGCGACGAATAAAGTATACGATGTAATATTGCAAGCGTCAATTAATTGGAAATAATCTTAGTATTGTAGAGCTGAGAAAGGCTGAAACACGTAAATCTTAATTTATGATTGTCCGCAATTCAATCCAAACACCATTGAGCGCTTAATTTGAGCTTATAATTTATCTCATGCTCGGCGGTGGAGAGAGATCGTAAGGAAATCTGCATGTGTTAGTTAAAATTGTTCTACATATGTGTGCACTGTGCACCAATCCGGATTGGAGTAGCTTGATGGAATTCGTACCGAAATTTTACTCAATAAAAATTGAGGCCTTGCCCAACATTGGGATATGTGTACTAGCAACAGACGGATTTGAAGGCGATAAATGAAGTAAGAACTAATTTATTAATTTATGTAATTATCGCCTCTTACACAATACGTATGAATATATTTTATTTTTTAACTGACTGAAATGGTTACAAATAGAAATAAATATTGTATTCTATGCCATGCTCGAATACCGTTATGGAGATGGCTCCCCTAATAAACAACGAAGTGAAACAAAAGCTCTATTAAAACGATTGAGCGCCCCTCGATTGATACGGACGGACTCCCCAAATTTGCACTTCGTGCCATAAAACAATTGAGGGTCGTACAGAGTAAGTTAACACAGAATATCAAAATATTTTGTTAAAAGTGTTTTATGAATTAATTACTCTTAAACTTTTATAATTATCATTTTGAACAAATTATAATATGTGTAACACCAAATAAAAGTTACAGAAATTGATCCACACACTAAAAGCTAAAGTTAAATAATTAGCTAAGAAATTACTTTATTAAGAGACAAATTTCGTTAATATTACTATTAGCAATATCTGTGATTATTAAGTAAATAAACGTTTATACATATACTTGTATATGCATAAGTGTATTTGTTGGTCGTTTTAAATTGAAGATTGTGTGTGTGTGTGTGTGTGTAATAAAACATTAGGGAAACGGAAGTTGTAAAACATATCATGTAACGATTCATTGTTTGAATTCGTTAAAATTCTGTCATAGATAATTTAATTATTGATGTTCGATAGATTTTGTGAATCATCGTTATTACTTTATCCTGCACAAATTTAATTGTGACGTCACAAAACCCCTTTGTTACAACATGATGTTCACGCATAAGTTCATTCACAACATAGTTTTGTTGACTTTAATCTTAACTGGAGGCTGCAGATTCAAGCATCACTGAATTTTCACGTTCTTAATTTGTTTTTATAATTCTTCTCGTACTCGGTGGAATATCGTGATGAAATCTGCATGCGTCGGATGAGACTCTGCTACATGTCTACCCACCAACCCGCATTGGAACAGCGTGGTGGAAAAAGCGTTAAAACTTCGACCTGACCAAAACGAGCTGTTACTTCAATTTGAAAGAAATAAAAATATAGAGGATATTTTATTTCTTCAATCAAAATAGTCGGTAAAATTTAAGTAAATAATTTATTTCTCCTCAATTAGACCGCGATTACATTCCATTTCGTAAAAATGATAAATAAACAGAACTCGATACCTCCCGTCTTCGAACAACTAATCAAAATTACCTTTGATATTTAATATACAAAGCGTAAACACCGTATTAAATATCTGGCGTCGTAAAAATAAAACATGTCGCCGACGATAAAAATTAATCAATTCAGAGATAACATTTAATTACAAGATTTATAAGGTCCACTGAGTTTAATGAACGAAGTCACGATACTTAAATGTTTTAAGAGGTCTGATCGAAGCACTCGTCTTATGAATTAACGATGGGAGCATCTTGTGAATGTACATTTGTCCAGTGATCGGTGATGCTGTTCTGAGCTAATCATCTATATTTTATATAGATTTGTTATGGTATAATGGGTGATGCAGCCATTTTTTATTGCGGTGGAGCATTGGTATGAGGTTACTGTACAAATTGGAGCCATTACCATGAGGTTTAAGAAGTTACCAGTGCTTACACTGGGTCACTCACCCGAGACATAGCAATTCAAAATATTGATATTTGCGATAGAACGATTGCTTCGTGGCTGGAAAACGTCTGGGACGTTTGCCTTGCACTATGCCTTACTAAGTTATGAGATACTTCTTAGTGCCAATGGCCGATAAGATGGCTTGTTGGATGTTACTCGCCGTTTGTTTTTTCAACAGGGTATGTAATCCTTTTAAGAATATTCTCTATTAAGTTAAAAGCAAAAAAATGCGATTATGTCATGCTACATGCAATAAATTAGATAAGAGCAAAGAGTGTATATGTGTCGGTCTTAAATTAGATAAGGCCACATATAATATTCGTCTTAGTTTTTTTTAATTTGAATGTATATATTCATGGTGTCGGTCTTTTTCATGTCATTCCGGTTCGGTAACAAGATATGACGAACTTAATGTAACCTGTATTCATTACACTCCAGTTTTGATTCGATCTCCATTTTGCTTATAATGTTTATTTATTTATTAAATGCGATAAAATTTATAGAAATTAACTTCAATAATGTGAAAGAAATGGTTGTTGTAAATGGTCCACTGCTGTGCTATCTAAGGCCTTCTCTCTATGAGAAGTTTTGGAGCTTATTCCATGTGGCTCCTACGTGGGTTAGTGGGTTGGGCGTGTCAATAGTAATCATAAAAAAATGCCCTCCAGGTTCTCACTAAGAATTTCTTGTCAGGAACTATTACTTTTTATTCACTCCACCAGTAGTTAAAACCGGGTGCAACGGGATCTGCAGCTTTACAGGCTAGCCATAATTGAGGCTGATAAAAAAGTTAATATATCCGTATAAACTTAAAATAGTGTAAGAAATAGGGTGCAACCCATATTCCCTCGACTAACATCCCCCCCATGCTAATTGTTGCTTACAATTAACGTATTGACATAGTATGAGTACAATAAGAAGGGGTGATTCGGTATCCGAAGGTACATGAGACATCATTTTTACGTTTTGTAGATTTACAAATGACTCAATTATTTGTATATATATATATAGTTTTATTTCAAGTTTCAAATTTCTCCACCTTTTTGATAATATAAATTACGAAATGAATTGCGCGGAGGACCACCGGCGACATTTCCTATATATTATAATTTTGTATTGTGTGAAATAGATATACTTGGATCTTTTGATTCATTAAGTACCAAGTCACGTCTCAGGGTACCTTCAGAAAGACGTCACGCGTCTCTCTTCCGCTGCCTGCCTCGTCATAATGACATACGTCGGTGGGAGCCCGGACTGAGGAATTTTTAAGTAGCTTCCATATATGCAAATAATTTTCTACATCTTACTTGTATGTGTTATGTTTAGCATTCGTAATTTGCTTTCAAATCGGTCCCATCAAATTTTGCAGATATAATCTTCAGGATCTGTTTAATACGTCAGCTTCACGTTAGCATTTAATAATAAATGTGTATTTGAAACTTTCTTTTTCCGAAAAAATTACTTTAGTGCGACATGAAACTTAATTTTTATTTAACCCAACATTTTAAAAATCTTTTATGACAGCGCTGATATTATTTAAAATTGAAAACGTTGGAGTCAACGTCGATGAAAAAATATTTTATACCTGTATTTTTACCCTTCTTTTTTTTAATCCTTATAGATATTTCAATATTTTGTTTACAAGCTCAATTAAATATTCAGTTAGTCATATTTTGGATGAGTTTCCAATTTGAAATTGTTCCCATCGAATCAAAACCGGCATCGTTAAACCGCTATTTTCCGGAAGAAAAATATGCGGGTCACAATCAAATGTTGGCTCACTGGTTGACTCACTGGTTGGTAAGCCAACAATTCAAGAGATAGTTTTTTTTATTTAGTACTTATATTACATAATAATTTAATTTCATATACATATATACACACATACATAAAATTTCTTAAATTTCAGGTGAAGTAGAACTTTGTTCCCGGGTAAAAATTATACCAGTCTCGTTATATATATCTGTATTTGTGTTACTGAATTCGCTACATTGAATAAGATGTAAAAAATATTTACGTTGTTGCTTTATTATATTTTTCTATTTTTTAATATTAATCTTTAACTTCAAATGCCAGCAAAATACTATTGTTGTAAGGAATATGCTAATGAATCACCGCAATATATAAATGATGTTTTTCCAAGTTTTATGTAAATAAAACATTATTCAGACATTTTATACTTATCATTACACGCACTCATTGTTCTCGCTCGGAAAGTAATTAAGTTTTCGATCCGCACTATTTATACATATAAAACAGCTCAAGGCTAATTCGTACTTTGCGTTTCTACTGCCCGGTAGTTTCCTGGCATGACTATTTTACAATGTTTTGTTCAATTCACCTTGACCTTATAGGAACTTATACTTACATTTTGCTTTAAATATTTACAGGGGATTGCAAAGAGATCTTTGAATTTACTTGAATGTAAAAAAAAAGCTTAGTAAAGGTTAGTATCCATTAAGTAAACGCTGAATACGACGGGGGGATACTAAAACGGAACTATGTTTTTTATACTTTTAAAGGCAAACGTTACGTTACGAAAGGAATCGTATAAAGCTGCTCGCTCGTTTTCCTTAACAGCCGCTCATGGCATTTCTTTTCGATGTACTTTCAGAACTTTTTAATACTAATTTTCTTTGCAAAGTTTACGCCGCCTTCGGAATTTGTAATTCTACTTTTTATTTCAATACAATCAAAGGCATTGATATTTTAAAGGGTCCTGTGTAATTTAATTTAGTTACATCTTTTATAACTGCTTATAATTCTTAAAGGAATTCAAGAGATTGAACAGACGGTAATGCGCTTACGGGAAATTAATTCTCAGCTAGCTGGTAAATAAACTATAACAATGGTCTCAGGGCGGCTTTAAAGTCGGCGAACCATGCGTGATTGCACGAAACAAGCATAGCACGTAGAGGGTTGTGTAACGAAGTTTACCTTCTTCCTTCACGGCACAAAATAATCGTACACACAGTTTCATTATACGTTCATAAATTTAAGGCAGGCGACGTTCGCCCGGAGCCGAACGCACAGACAAATTCATGACTGCTGTTTATAGTAGTTATTTGTTACAGTTTCCGCTGGCGTTGACATTTTCTCCCCTCTGGGAATTATTTGATATATTGTCAGTTAATAATACGTCTGCAACATAAAATTATTTGACCAGAAAACTATAATGGCAACATGCTGTAGATTTATTGTTACAACCAACTTTCGACCTAGAAGTAAATATATATTTTTCAAAGTTCGAACGTAACACTAAGTATTGTTGAACATGTATTTAAAAGTAAAGCTGTAAGGGGTCGTGATCACGCAGTATCCCCGAATCTGCAAAGCAATAGAAGTTGATTAATATGTAAGACGAGGGCTTGTTCATGCGATTAGAACAGCAATAGATTGGAGTGAAGCGCGTGACGAACGGACAAAGGGATTCCTGAGACGAGTCGACGAGTTGCAATAATGAACCCCGCCCGAGGCAAGTGCGCCCTATTGTCTGTGGCTTTAAGGTTACATCTCCTATCTCCGTTATAAACGTTTCAATCAGACCTATTCAGTGTACACGAGTATTAGACTTATAACAAAAACTCTAAGACACCCCCGACCTTCCTTTGAATACGGAAAAGGATTCGTTGCGATCGTGACGCCGTCGTCTCGTCGTTTAGCTTTAATGAGAATTTTTCCGTTGCAAACACTGTTTCCGAAGCTTGCTCAACGAGCAGAAAATTAAAAATGTAATATCTCAAGAGGTTTTACTGTTTATAAGTTAAGAATGAAACAAATTGTAATTTACTTTTACGACTTGTTTTTAAAAATTAATTAAAATATCCGCTCGGGCTTAGGATTTGCGTCTTAAATGGCGCCAATTGAAATAAAGATTGTGCAAGGGTGTCTGCTAATCGGTAGGAAGTTTATCTTAAACCCGTGAGCGGTGAAATCGTGGTCGGCAGTGTCGTAACTTACTTATGCATCAGCAAATTTATTTGAAAGAACTTTCATTATAAATTTCAAAGTTTTATTCGCGATTGGTCGAGACGAATTGAAGTTTTAGCAAAATTTAAATCTTCGTAAGTGATAAATGGAAGTTTTAGTTCCATAATAGAAGGGCCGGGCCCGTTTTCGATAAAGCGTAACTTTATCGAAAACGGGCCCGAAATTGTTCAACAATGACTATAATTTTTATGATGAAGATCAATTAAACACTATTTTTTTTAAACAGGAACAAAAATTCAGTAATCTCATAAAATTGACAATGATTTTCCGTACTAAATAAATAATATTTCTTTCATTTTCTAATTATACCTACTATAAAGTAATAAAATAAAAGCACAGCGGTGTATTTATAAAGTTTGATTTGAGTGTTATTGTATTACGAACAATTACTGTACGTCAGGTTGATATGAACGTCTTTGAATGCTTTTCGTCTGCTTAAGCAATCCATTTGATATCAATATTATATATTTATATATTAAGATATTATAGAATACTAAACTGTACATATATCTCGTAAGAATGAACTCAAAAATCACCGCAGGTGTGATCGTGGATTGTCAGATATGCGACATTAATTATGAATTTCATCATCATCATCATCATCTCGGCCGGAAAACGTTCACCCGCAGGTGCGATCGTGGATTGTCAGATATGCGACATTCATTATGAATTTCATCATCATCATCATCATCTCGGCCGGAAAACGTTCACTGCTGGACAAAGGCCTCCCTCAAGGATTTCCACGAGAGACGGTCTTGCCGACCCGCGTCCAACGGCTTCCTACAACCCTTACGATGTTATCGGTCCACATGAACTTATTATTACGTTATTTTATTATTACATACTCTTGATAAGTTTTTGTTTTTTTTTTCACGAGTGAGATACAAAATGAGTTCTTGCAGAATAGCACCACAATGAGTGAGTGAGTTTTAACCTTTGTTCTAACCAAAAATGAGTAATATCCAATTAAAAATGTACGTGAGTAATTTATTTATAACTTTTAGAAAGACACGAAATTATATTTTTGTATTATTCTTATATTAAGGAATATATGATTAAATATAACTACAACGTTTAATGGTGATAATCTATATTCACAAATAGATTTTTTTTTACGTTTTCAAGGTAGAATACGTAGTTTTTACAAGTAGTATATGCGGGTTAAATCTTCAACTGAATATTAATCTTGTTCCACACAACCGATCGAGCTATAATTTTTGATACATTTGGTTCTGACAATAATACAATTTATTCGTTTTAAAACATGAACTAAATAAAAATTATATCTATATATACATTTTTACGGAATTAACATCATGCTACAAAAAAAAAAAATTGTTATATTTTTTTAAATTCAATTAATATAAAACAAATCATCAAATGAAATAACACTTGCTTGTTTATTCTGTTTAACATAAATTTTCAACGTTTTCCCAACTTACATTTCAATAAAAATCTCAAATTATGATTAGGAACATCATCGCCTTTTTATTCGTACGTCAAACGAGATCAAGATAGTAAAAAAAGTTGATTAAATCTCGTCGCAGACACATACCGTTCGCGCCTCCCGACCACCAGGTAATTTGTATTAACAAAGACTTGGCGACATTCAGCAAGCAACGTTCGGTTCTTTTTACCCATTGCGGCGAGACGGCTTCTCAAAATATACCACGCGTATCAAAAATAAACTCAGTATTCGATATTTTTGTCCAACTCTATCGGCAGGTACTCGTTAGTATGTGCAACTGGCTGAGAGACAAAGGCACTTACGTTTTCACAGTTTTTTTGGTAGAATTTTTTTTTTCGTTCTCTCGCAGTACTCCAGTTGATTGGCGATTTCGGATCTCAGTAATTATCGCAGCTGGAGACAGCTTTTGATCCTTAAAAGGTTTTTAGTTTTAACGCACTTCAGATACCATACAGTTTCAATCCGTATATAGAAAGCAAATATTTGGTTAATTGGATGATTTTGCAAATGATCGTACGCTATTTTATCGCCTTCCTTTGTTAGTCTAAAACTGATATATATGCGAAAATTTTAAATTAAATAACATTAAAGTTTTACTGTTTTCATTAATGGCGGACTCGGGTAATAAATTTCGGGTGTAAATTAAAATCGCCATTACAAAGGCTGAAAGGCTCGAAAGAAAAAAAAAACTTTTATCCAAATTACATTTTTATTACTTCCTATAGTAAATAGCATGTTTTTAATTAACTGAATAAACTCGTAATTTATTATATCATTCTTTTGTAAACGGACACAGTACACACATGTTTAACAATACACGTATCACTTTAATTACTCGCTCACTTCTTGATTAAGTATTTATAAATGTTTTGATTTTTGAAAGGTTGGTCTGTTTTAAAAACAGAATTTTAAACAAGTCTCACCTAGCATATTGAACTGAAAATTTGCACCCACTTTTAGTTGGCAATTTGCACACATAGCACATTTTTAGTGCTGTCGACAATACCATCAAGTAGATGGTTAAAATATAGACAATTTTATTCGTTTTTAATAAAAGCTTGTTTTTAATTTAACTATTATAATGTTATTTGATCGTGATATATTTTATCTCCATGGTAAATTTAATCAAATTTAGTTCAACAGTGCCATTCTCTTAGAACTCACTCGTGAAATGTTGATAACCGTCTTACTGTGAAACGTTAATTTGATACGTGTATCATTTAAATGTTACGATTATTATATTCAATGTCACATATCGCTATCTGACATTTCAAGATCGTTCTGCGGTGAGTTTCGAGTTTGTTCACACAGAATAGCCCTACACGTGTAATTGTGTAGCAAATGTTTAAAATGTGTATATATATGCTACGTTGAATAATAATTATTCTGCCGTCCGTCAAGAGACCGCCTGGCAACTAACTCGGTTAAGCTGTAGGCTCTTGCAGACGCAAGTTACTGGATTATCCGGATAATACTATTACGCTCAACTCTGATACTCTTTATCGCGAGATGCTGCTAACGACAACATCAAAATAAGTATAAATATATCTTATAATTTTTGAATTAAATATATTATTCATACAATAGTATATATACACATTAATTAACCGAAGGTATGGGTTTAAATATTTTTATATGCTCATTTTGTACCGTTGGGGACATTGCGGGCTGTGTTAAATTCCCAGACATGGGAATACCACTTAAGGGGTTAAGTCGTGGAATAACCTCCAAACCTTCTTCATAAAAAGGGAAGGAGGCCTTAGCCAGGGGATTTACTTTTTTTTTAATATTATTTATATGTATTACATAAAAAAAATATATTAACAACATGTTTCAAAACGATTTGCTAATTTTATCATAACAATATAATTAGTCATAATATGTATGTTGGTTAAACATAACTCGCGGCTTAAAACTTTTGTTTGTTTAGAAATCAGTAAATTGAAGCGATAAATTCTGAAATTACTTAATTGTAGCCCAAACTTTACACGTGGAAAATAAGTCTAATAATAAACTAGTTATAATGATTGGAATGCGTTGCAAAGGCTCTTAAGTTTTTGTTGTGAGATATCTATTGACGAGCATTGGGGGTGAGTGGTGACTCGGGTCGACCCAATGCCGTGACGGCAACCGGCGTTATGTTTTCATTTATTTTACTCCTACATTTTTTTACTGAAGTATTTATGATACTTTCAATAACCATCAACTGTACATTTTAGATAAGAATCAGCTAGAAAGTTAGTAGTTATTATATTTATATTTACTGTTCGTTAATTTGCATTGATGGTCTAGTGGCTAACATAAGATAGACCCCGGGTCGAGCTAGAAAAAATCATCGTCAAGAAATAATCACTAGCAAATACACTCTTATGCCTTGGAAAGCACGAAAAGCTTTGTTTTATGTCAATACAAGAATTTCATGTTCTTATATTTCTATAAAGGAATTTAAATCTAAAACGTTTAGTTATGACATGAATATTATGCAAAGCAGATTCAACGATTAAATTCCGCAGGAAATCTCAGGCTTGACAGTTTCAGCATCGTTCGAACAAGTTTTGGGGATAATCTGGATTATACTATTACGGTTAACGCAGATCGAGCTGAAATGTTCAAAGGAATACTCGAAAATACAAATGGCTATAGTGTTATACAGTTCGAAGCAATAAAAATTTGGTTCTCGTTACTATTCACATAGGTACATATTATTTTACTTTTGTAATAAGGGTAACCATTACCATTATAACTAGATAAGCGCCACGAATTCGCACGGGTATTTTGTTAGGGTCTTAATCCACGATATGTTTTAAATAATGAATTATTAATCAGTATCATTTATACAATAAGTAATGAGCTAAGCGACACGAGTATCTCCGCCCGCATTGTGCTAATAAGTTTCGCTACAAATAACAGTCATCCCACGCCTTTTTTAATCTCTGGGTTTTATTCAAATATTTTGTCTATTAGAAAGAATAGAAAACTAGCTGATAAGGATTAATATGTGTGACAAATACTCACTTATATAAAATTATAATATGCATCAAATATTATATTTGATTTAAAAAAAAATATACCGTTTGTTCGAAAGAAATATATACCTGAGAAATTCCGGCGACAGGAACTCTGCGAAGAAATTATATTTTTTCCAGTAATTGTTATTTATAATGTAGTAAAATAATTGTATTTTTTCTTAGAAATGCCTAGAGTTGATCGTTTCATCTCCGATGTTTATAAATGCTATCAGCCATGAAGTCGTGGGTTTTTTTACAGTTACCTTTAGTATACAATCGTTAAATGACTATTTAACGATTGGAAATTTTCTAAGATTTTTTGATATCCTGTTTTTTATTTAACAAACAATAATGTATACATTTAATATCCTCAGTTTATGGATACATTACAATTGCGTACTTATTCATTGAGTACAAGCGCCTGAACAAGACCGAGACTGTGTCTCATTATACAATTTTAAAAGTGTCATGCTAAGTACATCTTAATATTAGGAAAATAGCCAATTGTCGGCAGTAGTGTATTTATAGTAACAAAACTTTTTTTTATGTACCGACTCGTTTACGATTTGTTTGGTTAGATTACATGCGAACTTATACATTTTCACCTCTTATTATATATCCCATCAAAAACATAAACGTGAAATGAGAGCCAAGTTCAATATTAAGATATATGCCTTGGTTGTTGACTTCAACGACAAAAGAAGGGAGATCTAAATGGGTGCCAAGTTCAGTGGTCAGTCCTCAAATTTATTTATAATAACATTAGTATAATATATTGAAGCCTAAGGTCTGACTTGGCTGGTTCTCATATACGAATTATTATTAAGTACCTACTAAAACAGTCATGGAAGAGCCATATGTTCGATGGCTAGTTTCTACCAGCAAGCCAAATTTTCGAAAGGATGAAATAAGAACTTACAGCTTTAGAACTTGCGAAGGCTATAATATAATATATATTACACACGGTGCTGCTCGCCAGTTCTGTTAGCTTGAACTTGGCTTGACACGTTACCGCATGATTAGATTGTCTAACCAAATTGTTACTAACTCTGTAATCGAGTTACAGAGGCTTATGTTGTAACAAGTTCATGTTTGTTAACTTATTCTTATCTTACAACGTCCATACATGTAAAAATTTAATGGGAAACATATCATAAATATTATTAAAATAATTTTATGAAATATATATTTTTTATCTGTTTTCGTAAACTTTGACATTAACAAGGCGTAAATTATAATTTTCTCCTACTATTAAACATTACTAAGTATTTTTGTTTTTAATAAATATTTTGTATGTTTCGCGCTTATGTAATAGCGATCCGTTGTTGAGGATTACTTTGATAAAGGTTTTCAGTAGACAGAAAAGGGAGCAAAATAAAACATGTAATTTCGTTCTCATGTTTAAACCGCGTTAATACGGCAAAGGGTCGAGGGAAATCTTTGGTCGAGAAATTAGTACCGGCCATTACTGACTTTTCGTCAACAATTCTCGTCCACGCTAATGTTTGCTCATTATATGTTATGCCCTTTGTTTTGAGTCGAGTGCTGGAAAAAAATACGACCGACCCTCACTTGAAAATAATCTTAAATCGGATGTTATATAAAATAAGTAAGTTTTTTTTAATACAAGTTTTTATTAGGCGATCATTTTCAACAAATTATAATGTTTATTAAAAGAGGTCGTAGATCACGAAAATTAAAAGTCTGTGCAAATAAATAAATTCATCGATTGGATTGAACTGATTCAAAATTCAGTTGCAAAACTTATTATGGCACAATGAGTTCTATTACAAATAGGCAAAGATAAAATGATTCAGTACTTTTTTCTCCTCTATTTGTCAACAGAATTACATTTTTTTTTGTTTGGTTAGTTATTGACGAATTCCAGTGCAATTAATAAACAATTGCTTATAAGAGTAGACAAAAAATATTCGTAACACGCAAATTTATAATATTTTCAATGATGATTATGTTCTATGATTATGTCTTATTTATTATATTTAATTTACGCAAATATTTCGTTCTGAAACAATATATTACAACACGCTTATGTACTACATAAGATCCACGAATTTTAACTTCACTTGTGTATAATCTTGTATAGAGTAATATGTCTTATCATGTGTTTTAAATAATTGATGTATCTCATCTTTATTAAACAGTTATTTAATTACTACTTATAAAAATATATCACAGGAAAAGTTTAAGAATGAAATAGATTTTTAATACTATTTACCGAGCAATATGGACTATCAATGAGGGAAAATTTGTGACAAGCAAAAGACGAAAAGATTTTAACAACAATGAGAAATTACATTGAACGTCAAACTCCTAATGGATATTCCCGATAGCTCGGATAGCTTTTCAAAGTTGTACCCCAGACCAATTTCTGAAAGGATTTGTGGAAACTCGTTAAGAACAAAAAATTTCAGCTCGAATTTGAGACAGAACTTTGTCGACTATTTTTTAATCTTTCTATTCGTAAAATGAATGGCTAGCTTTCTTTTGGATGATTCGTACAGCCTGTACATATATAGCAGTTTTTTTTAAAACGTTGCTGATGAATGTTGATTTAAACAAAAAATTACATATTGGCTAAAACCAATTACTTCAGAAACATTGACAACGAATCGGTGGACGCTTTATATTCAATTTAACCTTTGAAATGACTAACTCGTACTTGTTAGAAAGTACATTGCTTATACTTCACCGTATCTCAGGTAATTTATATTATAAAGTTATAATGAATCACGTGAGACAACTTCGCTCGCAACAATTGAGGGCGACTGAATAAAACTTAGTAAAGAATACAAAAACTTAAATTTACAAAAAAATATTCAACTACTAGGTAACGTCCCCTATATATTTCGCAACTCATTCGACTTCTTCAATAGTTGTGACGTTGATGAATGTTCTTCGAAATATGTATCATAATATTTAGGTGTTGTTACATCGATATGAAGATGAAGTTTTATACATTATAAGAGCCTATCATGAGGGATCGCTGTTTCCTGGGAAGCTTGTGCCAAATCTGGGATTAGGATTTTTGTCCTTTGGCGGTGATGTCTTTGAAAAAGATCAGTTCGAGGTACTTTGTGGATATGATTACACATGGATGAAAATGGATAAAAACAGGATACCATTGGGAGCTATACCAGGTGGATATTATAAAGATGGCCATGAAATTGTGTATGTTGGACGTGGTTATTGCGACACTCTTCTTATCCCAGGAAAAATACATGCCTCACGAGATGGTTGTTATATTGCATATGAGGGCAATGAAGTCCTCTGCCAGATCTATGAAATACTGGTTACACCTCACATTAATAGGCAAAGTATTAATAATTTCTACTTCACTGGTATTGATTATAGTCATGACGTTATGTTTAACCGGTATGACAATGACGAAAGCGATGAAGACTATGAAACTGTTGGAAATATATAAGCATTTTAAGTCTTTGTTGTATAAAAGTATTATTTATTGTTGTAAACATAATATTAATATTAATTATCAATTTATATTAAAATTGTGTCTATATTTCATCTCGTGCTTTACGGTGAAGAAAAACATTGTGATGAAACCTACATGTGTCTAATTTCATTGAAATTATACCACATGTGTATTCTACCAACCCGCATTGGAGAAGCATGGTGGAATAAGCTCCAAGCCTTCTCCTCAAAAGGGAGAGGAGGCCTTAGCCCAGCAGTGGGACATTAACAGGCTGTTACTGTACTGTTACTGTTACATCGATATCCTTTGATATTTGCTAAGTTTGTCTGAAGTACCGTTGCAGTTATAGTAAAGACTGACCTCCTTTTGTGTTTTACATTATGCAAGGACTGGAAAGTAGCACAGTTTTATGTAGCTGCCTCTACAAGAGATGGAAAACAAAGTTTGCGGTTTCACGATACGACGCGTCGCGTCGGAAAGCTTGGAAACAAAATCTCTTTTGTTGTTGAAGCATGGCTTGGCTTATTTTAGTGGTTCCTTTTCACAAGGAAGCAAACGTCGTTCGTCATTGTCGCTTGTCAATCTGACACTGGGGACTGAAGATTTGACACGATAATTATATCTCCTAATCTAAAGGTTTCGGATCGAGTGATAAATCTTTTTTCGTCGCCGCTAATGTATTTACGATCCATCATTTATTGACTAGAGTTTTTTTTTTTCTTTATAATTAAAAGTAACGATAAGAAAAAGAAATTTTAGCTTTTTCTTTTATACATAATTCTGAGTCAATGTTATATATACTCTTTAGTAGCGAGTGATTTATTTGGTTCATAAAGGATTGTTATTTATATAACTAGAATATATTACGTATAACACTATTTATTTCTTTTAGTTTTCGTTGTTGTTATAGATAATTTTGTATGTCTATCAAACTAGCCAAGCTCTTTTCCACTGTAATACAAAAGCAATTGAAATGACTTTCGATTTGAAATATATTTTGAAAGTTGTAATAAACACATCGGTTCGCGACATTTACACTTGAGAATTAAATAGCTTTTATAAATAACGTCTACAACTGAAATAGATAACTGAATGGTCTAGACAGAGATCGTTTCGGGTTTCATTCTAATATGTGAATATAAAAAGGTGTCTGTTCAAAAAGTGCTTATATTTACAAAGCAATCTGGCACTTATGCGAAATATGAATAGATACAATATTCGTATATCATTATTTTCCATCGTTTCTTTTTCTAAACTTGCTTATTCTGCGTCATAAATATGGTCTTAAATGACGTTTCAACTAAAGGAAAAATTACTTTCGCGTTGCCAACACGCTTGTCAACAAAATTGAATGTTTATGACTTTCTGAATAATTGCAAACATAAATATCGCCTATAATTTCAGTGCAAATGTTAGATTACTCAATGGCGAATGTTAGGGGACTTATCTAAATCATAATGAACGTAATCACGAGCCTGTCAAAGCATATTACATAAACATAACATAAAGGATCTTATATTAATAGCTGTATCGGACCGATAATGTTATATCGGTCTTCATACAATAAGGGACAGATCTATAGCGTTCAAAGACACGTGTATTGTGATTTATTCAACTATCTCCTTACCAATTTTTAGTATCACCAATTTTTTTTAAATACTACAGTTAAATTAAGTGTGCTTGCAATTGAAAATTATAATTTATATTATGATTTTATAGATGATAAAAGAGCTCGAAGTAAGTATTCATTGATTGACATTACAAGATACATAAATTTTATTGCATATAATTATTAGAATTAATTAAATCCTGTGCTTAATTTTTTTTTCTGTAGTCTCTACACCGGTAGACTATACATTTTTTGATCTTGATTTCTTGATAATATAATAAAACCCAAGTTGTTGCTAGTTAGAAAAACCATAAGTATGAATTATAAGTGTCTGAAGTAATTTTTATTATAAAGTTACAAGGAAACACGTAAAGCAACTTCGCTCGCAACAATCGAGGACGACTTTGAATAAAACTTAAAATGAATTGAAGAAAAACTTACATAGTTTCCTGTCATGGAAAAATATTCCACTACTAGGTAACCCAGAAGTAGGAACTTCGCAACTCATTCTACTTCTTCACCAGATATGAAGTTGATGGATATACGTCAGAATCTACCATAACATTCAAATGTCGTAACATTGCTATGCTCGAGGATGATCGAGCAGAAGTCGAATAATAAATTCCAGAAATTTCAAACGTTACTTTTTATGTGTCAATTAGTAGACGATAGAGACATACATACAGCATCAAAAGAAGAAAGACATAATTCTCAATCTTTGTCAATCAATCCTTATAACACTGACTCACTAACCCTTCAAACTGAAACACATTAATATATAGTATTGATTACAATTATACCTACCATCTAGTAAGACGAATTGCACGAACTTAATCCTGTGACTTTGTGATATGTTTTCGAACCACTGGACCATCACGGCTTTTATCAATAAATAATATTGATTATTCCCAAAAGTATAATTCGTGCCTCTATTGCTGTCATTTTTGGTAATCTATCGATCTGATGGTTCTACCTTTTACCCGGGGACCGTTATCACGCACATCTAATTTATATGATGCGGGGATAAATAACATGTCATATTAATTAGATTTATCGACAGGATATGATAATTATAAAATACATTTCAAATTAAACTGATATTTGGAACACAGTATGTTTGATGTTAATACACGATGAACTAAACTTCAGGCATAAGGTATCATGGTAGGTGGCGCATTGTTGATGTAAAGATGGTTAATAATTTTTACAATGCCAATGTGTATGGTTGGTGGTGACCACTTACCATCAGATGGCTTGTCAATCTGCCTAACTAATATCATATAAAATGCTCCAATCTTTGAATTGGTGTTGGTTGTTGTAAATCCTAGGTTTAATCCGAAGCATCCTTTTTTTGTCGTTATTTGTCGTAAATATTGACAAATAGATCAATATCATTATCATATAGATAAAAAACAGAGTGAACGAAAATAGAATTTTTAATAGTTATTTACACTGTCACCGTGGAGGTTTTTATTGTATAAGATCGAACGTGGTTGAAGTGCGATATTTTTTCTTCAGTTCCGCCGTAGATTGGCGATGCGATAACATTGTCATGCGGACCCTGAGTAATGGAGCAGGTAGCCTTAGGAAACTTGCTTTGTTTCTATATCCAAGTATTAATAACATGTTGGATGAAGGTTAACATTATCTAATTTATAAAAAAAAAACTAAATGGTTTTTCGTGATTGTGATGTGATGTGTGACACCACTGAATTTTCATGTGCTTAATTTGTAATTCTAATTTATCTCGTACTTGACGGTAAAGGAAAACATCGTGAAGAAACCTGCATGTGTCTAATTTCACTGAAATTCTGCTGCATGTGTATTCCACTAACCCGCATAGGAGCAGCGTGGCGGAATAAGCTCCAAAAACCTTCTCCTCAAAAAAGGGAGAGGAGGCCTTAGCCCAGCAGAGGGTCATTCGCAGGATGTTACTGTATAAATTTTTACCGATAGATAGATAGTTATAATGTACACTATATACATGTATCTGTATACATATATAGTCAATAAGTGCCCGCATCACGCAGAGAGCGTTGGCGTTTGGCTAAAGAATGAAATTGACGCCTGAACATGACGGCTTATACCCGAGTCAACATACACTATTTATCACAGGAAATGAAAGTAATTTCTTGGGTTAGTGTAAAAATATATAAATACATATAATAAACTCGTGGTAAAGTTGTGGCTATAAGTTTTTGCTTTAAATTAGATTTTATCTACAAAATATACCAAATTTTGATTTAATGATGCAATGACATGAACAGCAATGATTGTTACGTTTATTTATTGCAGAAATACATCTTAATATAATCTAAATATTTCGTATTTCTTTAGATAAAAGGGTCGTATGAAAAGTGCACAAAATAAGTTTGAATACTACATAATTTATTATTATAAATTTAGCAATTCAATATTATAAATGCATTTTTATTTCTTTTGTTTCTTAATACGAATAAATAGAAATAAAATTTAACTTTTTAATAATGTTGTCATAACCATAAGATCTTTACCTAAATTTTAATCGTTTTAATGTACAAAATTGTATCTCTAGTTTCAGCTATTTGTCTTATTCACATACTATTTAATTAAAGGTCTCCTCGCTTGGCTAATTTATATAAATTTTGATTATTATATAGATTTTTCAAAATACAATATAGTCGGTTTTGTACAAGTACTATTGCATCGTCGTTGCAAGATAAATTAAATGGAAAGCTGCCATTGGGTCGGAATGCAGTTTATACTGAGAAGATAGTAAAAAGTACCCTAGGATAACTACGACATACTGACTTGGATGCTAAACTTTGTTAGAATCTATCCAGCTGGTGGTAGGGCTTCGTGCAAGCTCGTCTGGGTAGGTACCACCCACTCATCAGATATTCTACCGCAAAACAGCAATACTTGATATTGTTGTGTTCCGGTTTGAAGGGTGAGTGAGCCAGTGTAATTACAGGCACAAGGGACATAAAATCTTAGTTCCCAAGGTTGGTGGCGCATTGGCTATAAGCGATGGTTGACATTTCTTACAATGCCAATGTCTAAGGGCGTTTGGTGACCACTTACCATCAGGTGGCCCATATGCTCGTCCACCTTCCTATTCTATAAAAAAAAGCTGCTGATAGTAGCGTAAACAAGTAACATATTACATAAACAACAACTTAGCCTATAATATTATCAAGCTTTATCTTTATCAGTAGTTCTTCATTAGTAATATTTTTTTACGCCTGAAAAACACATGCTAATACAATGCATGCTCGTTTGCTATTAGGTAGTATGCTTATATCCAATTTATATATTTAATAAGTCCTCGATTATAATATTTAAACTAATAAAATACGTGTAAGAACAGAATTGAGATAACTAAAAATGTTTGGCAGTAGGCGCTGTAGCAGATAATATGCGGTCCAGATTGGTAAATAGAGTTTTGGCTACGGTGAATGAACCACGTCGGAATCGGTAGGAGATCGTTGGTGGCGTGATGCCAACCGCTCTTATCCTCAGCAAATGTTATCGATATACGAACCATGCCAGGACTGGCTGTATTTGTCAACGAATTATCTGTTGAAGTACGATACTCGAAACGTATGACGTATTTATGTTATTTTGTCTATGTAAGTACATTTGTCAATAATAAAAAAACATTATTCTGTATCCGGTTGCGTTGTTTATCGAAGAATGCACATGTTTCTGGAGATTATAATTCAAATCATCATGCTGCTGACGACCTGACGCGTGTAATGTATCGGTCATTTGTATTGAAGATATGAAATTGTCTACGACGCGTAATTCGGAAGTTATCATTGGCTCGTTACTTACGGATCAGAAGGTTACGAATAAAAGTAAATTGTTATAAATATGAAGAGGATGTACTAGTGTTTCGTTAAATAATTGTTAACGTAAATTAGTCAATTCTTATGTCGGTTAGCAAAACGAATCTTATTTAGAATATAGCAAACGGGTTTCAATCACGTCTTTGATTGCTGAGAAACACGTCGAGCATTCCTCGATAAAAGACGCAACTAAAGCCGTGTTACTTTTTATTTTTAAAATATATATTGATATGCCGTATTACTATTTACTTGGTGGTATGGCTTTGTGCAAGCCCAAGGTCGGTACAACCCACTATTCACTTATACACACGCTAAATAGCATTACTTTGTGTTATTGACATCCAGTGTTATTACAGGCACAAGGGGCCTATCTTCTTAGTTCTTAAGGTTTGTGGCGCATTGTTTTGTTTGGTAAGCAATGTATAATAATTCTTACAGCGCCAACGTCTATGGGCAGTGGTGACCAATTACCATCAGGTGGGCCATTTGCCAGTACACCTTCCTCTAATAATAAATAAATAATTACACGCTAATAATATTTTGAAAACTTATTTCACAGGTCCTTCATACATATAATTAAGCAGCAGAAACCGTGCCTGTACAACCTGTACAATATATACATAACTTGTACAATAAATAAATTTATCAGATAAAATTAGTGTGGGGGATAAAAAATATAAAGCACACGAAATTTTTTTTTTTTAATATATCGTAATAAATCCGCCTTTCACGCGAACGAAGTCGCGGGCATCAGCTAGTTTTGTAATAAAAACCATTATTGAATTTAACGAACAGAACAGTGTATATGATTAAAGTTAAGTGAAATCAATATATTTTTTTAAATAATTTTGATAAATATAATACCTTTTTGGTAATAATGTAATTTACAAAATGTTATTATTGAGCTTTTGAATAATTACATAAAACCATCTCATTATGGCTCAGTGTTGCTATCGCTAATGCACAATGCTTAACCTCAGTTCACTTTACGCTAATTACAGTCGCACTTGATCATATTTATGACTGCGTTTTAAGAGTAGAATAATAATTTATGTACTAAAGTTATTTAATATATTCAACTAATGTAACCGATGATTATTCATACGCACACAAACGTAAATATTACACACTCAGACTTATAGATTTAAATACAAATTACGTCGAATTTAATAATGTTAAACATAGAATGTTTTGTTATGATAGTGTGAAGATTTTTTGATATGATCAATTCCCAGCGAACCGTGTCTTATAGACTTATAAAAGGTTCGACGTTAATACTGCGGTGAAAAAATAACGAAATCGTGGGTTAGATTTCCGTGGTGGCTCTCTGCCAAACCGCTCGAATATCCTCCACGGAAAACCTTATCGAGTAACACTTCACTTATACGACCACCAAATAGACGGTAATATTTGCCAACATACTGTAACGTTACCAAACCAGCCGTAACCTATTTACGGAGATAAGCATAACTCGATGTGTTATTCGATTCTCGATCGTTTCACCGCATTGCCATCGCACTGCTCTTCGAATTTCATGTAAATGATATTCGCTTCGCAGACGACGAAGTTCTAGTATTCATATTATTTGATTTAAACACGTCGTTTCAAGTCCGCTTGCCAATAAGTTTTACTATTGTCTATGATGACTTCTCCTCGATTTCTGCTTGTCCGAGCGTTGAAATTGTCTGTTCCATCGAGTGAAATAAGCTCATTTTATTTCGTAGTTCCAATAAAAATAAAACAGAAAAATAAGTTCTTCTCGCATGTAAAGTATGCATTTGATTATTATGTAAGTTTACATAATGAAGTATTGTGCCAAGTAAAATATTTTTCTAATGATTTGCCAAATGAAACACCTTTGCGGGGATTGTACTAAAAAAAAAAAAACAACTTTTAAACAAGAGTGTTTATGCGAAGTTATTTCATATACTTATGTTAATGTTTGTCGGTTCCGCTAAATGATGGATATAAAAATAAAATATTTTACATTTTCCATCCGACATTGGCGGCGTGCCAGAGCTTTAAAAACAATGTTTTACAAATATGTTTGACGTGTCGTGTTTACGTGAGCGTTAAGGGAAGCCGAGTGCATGTTATCCCATGTATTTAGGTTCTATTCCTTTATTTTAATGAAAAAGTGGTTTTTGTATTTTATTTTCATCTTAAAATTTCAAGCCATAATAGCTCAATGAATTGAGGTTATAAGGTATAACTTTACGAGCAACTTAGCGATATAAAAGTGACTATGACTTATTACTACTTATTAGAACACGTGAATCTTAATCGATGATCGTGGGTTAAAACCTGGCAAGCACCACTGAATTTTCATGTGCTTAATTTGTGATTATAATTCATCTCGTTGACGGTGAAGGAAAAAATCGTGAGGAAACCTGCATGTATCTAATTTCATTGAAATTATGTCACATGTGTATTCTACCAACCCGCATTGGAGCAGCGTGGTGGAATAAGCTCTAAACCTTCTCGTCAAAAGGGAGAGAGGAGGCCTTAGCCCAGCAGTGGAACATTAACAGGCTGTTACTGTACTGTATGACTTATTACCGTGTACTTTACAAGCTTAAGGCTTTATTAAAAAAAAGGAATATTAATCCTTAAAACAAAGGCATCAGTAAATATTCTTACAGTTATACTCGTTTATAGTTTATCTATATATAACACATTTTCACAGTTACATACTTTGAAGTTTTTAAATGCAGAACTTTAATTAAACAAAATTAAAAAAAAATCTAGACACGTAATATGATATGAAACGAACTTTTAAATATAACCATTTTACCAAATAATTTCAGTCGGTGGTCACAAATTCATGGCAATAATTTGTAATATGCGCGTTCGATGATCCATTAAATTAGAATGGTAGAATTAACGAGCATGTGTAATTTGTACCGGTAACGGTTATGGCAGGTTGCCAAACGTTGTTAAGCTACGTTCGAAGATAAATGTTTATCATGCAAGGAAGAAAATTGCTTTGAAATATACCGCCCCTGCAGCCGTATATCAATATCTTTCTTAAGAAGCGGAGTGTAATGCATGCATCGAGAGAAAAATGACGTTCTAATAGATTAAATATCGATTACTTATTCATTTTCGATGGTGATTAATATCAATCAATCAATCAAATCAACAGCCAATCATTGTCCACTGCTGAACATAGGTCTCTCCCAAGGTGCGCCAATGCTCCCTGTCCTAATATGTGATTAATATATAAGTTTTTAAGTGAGTGCTCTGAAAGCCTTTGATTTGCTATAATAATACCAACCGATTAATAATCTTTTCTTATGATGTAATTCCTAAAAAAAACACCAAAACTGTGTTTTTTTAGGAACACAAAAATGTTAATTTGCTAATATTTGGATCTTCGATAATGGATGTGATATTCAATTTCATTTAAATACTAACTAGTAAAAGTCAGTATTTAAACGAATTTTAAATAGAAATGAAAAGAAAAAAAAACTATATAAACATGTGCATCCCTTTAAGAAAATTATTTCATATTCATTTATATATGTTAATTAGTATTCCCTAACTGTGAGAAAATGGAAAAGAGAAAAAATAAATATACTTAAAATTAGTTAGCAAAGTCGCATCGTGTTTTAAAAAAAAATCCTTACCACACAATAGTATAAACTCGTGTCGATTTGAATGTAATGTATAAAAAGATATAATGTTGAGACGCCGTCTTGTGTCTTACAATTCAAAAAGTGTCTCACGACAAATTAAAATGATTTTTTTTTCCTTTGTCATAAAGTATTATTTTTATATGAAATAAGTTAAAAGTCATATTGTAGGACCCTCCTTTTTCATTGTTCGGCGCGGCGTCTCTTTGGGAGAGAGACCCCTAAATCCAACCCTGGATTTCAATAAAACTTTCATATCCTAGATATTTTATGTTCGGGCTCAATATATTTTTATATATTCCGTGAAATTAATTTAACCAATTCTATTTACGAAAAAATATGAAACTTACTAAGCGTTCAGTATTACATAAAAAGATTACAATCTGAATTTGTCTTCTAAAGTCGATCCGATTTTATGGCGCCTAAGACGTCGATAGCGACTTATGGTAAGGATCTATGGTTTAAGTTCCGACCTTTCTTAGGCCGTTTTGTATCACAGCTCAAGTAAATAGCCCGAAGGATGTCCTAACCACAATGTGTGTATCACAGTCACAAAGTGACGTATTTGTCAGTAAACAATTCACATCACTAGTATTTGCGACTAACAAATATGTGTTGTGGTCGCCATATCTAACCAGCAGTTTCAATGTGTGTTAAGTAGCAACGAATATGAGCAGGCATTTGAATACTTTTTATAGTTTTTATATCCAACAATATTTTTTGTCGTTTAAATAGAATGGAAGCGAAAAATGCTGACTGTTCGATTTCAGTAAAAAAGCGTATCAGATTGTCCATGACTTATACAAGTTAAATAGTAGAAATACCAAAGAAATAGCTTAATTTGTAACACACGATTGAGTTACAAAGCGTCATTTTACATATAATTTCGCTCTCAATTTAGTTAATAATGTTAGTGCTCCGTTCGAAGCTTTCACACGACCTTTCTAAACAATTATTTGTTCTAAGAAGTGTACAGACGATGTGTTTTACATTGTTGCAATGTGTATACAATATAAACTTATACACAAAATTTAAATGAAAGAAAATAATACTACAGTCTCTGTTGATAATTTGTTTTTTTTTCAAGTCACAACAATCTTCAACCATTTTTTAATCATTAAAAGATCTCGACTAGTGCATTCGTACTATAATAATAATTACATTGAAAGCAATTTATTCGAAATACAGAAAACGAAATATCGTTCGCTTTTAAATGTTATTCAGGTCCTTCAGTTTATTACCTCGTGCACACAGAAAATCTTGAAATCCAGCCTTGTTCAAATAAATCAGATTTTCTACGAAATCTGTAAATAGGAAGAGAGATGAGCGATAAAATATTGAATTTGTAAATTAATTAATTGAAATATATTTTATGTATCTTTTATAAGCAAAAATCGTAATTTAAGCTGAAAATACGAAACCATTAAATATAAAGTAAACAAAGAGAAATATCGCTTTAATAATACTTTCCAATAAGCATTTAATAAACATTAAAAAATACGGAAACAGTACGTTGCTGATTATATTTAAAATACTATGTAAAAAATTGTTGTATTATGTTTGTATTATTGTATATCTATATATAAATAGACAAATACAAAACAGGTTAATTTGGTACTTGCCACGATTTGAACCCGCGGTCTTCTTTTATGATTGCGTTGTTCAATCTACTCAGCTTACCCGTTCAGCTGGGTGTAATAACAATCAAAATATATTTTTTAAGTCCTTCTGCCATAAGTTGAAATAAATGATTTTTGCTAACCAAACTTTATTAGTCTTTAGCCTAGTTTGACATTGATTGAGTAACAAACATTCAAACACGCAAATTTTCTCATTCTTATTAAGATTTCCTACGTGATTACTTACAAAACTCTGGATGATTTATATAGATTTTACTCGCTGCAACATATAATAAATATATCGACGGGTAATGTTCTGTTTTCTAAATTGAAAACAGTGTCGAGTTTCATAAGTAATATGCAGACGTATTTATGTTTAGCAAAATATGTGGTTAACATTTTAAAAATATCGTCACTAGAATTTTCTAAAAATAACGTTAGAGTCATAATGTGTAATTATGTATCTAAATCTAAGAATTATGGATTATTTAACATAAAGGATTGAAGTAATAGTCGGTAAACGTTCAACTGTGCTGCTTCACTCGAGGAGATGATTTTGATGGTTATTCCTGCATACTGCAGTGAATCATATGATGCAATACGCTATAAACATTCTTAAGACAAGAGAAGGACCTTGTCTAGCAGTGGGACATCGTTGTTATATTCCCTTCGTTGGCATTACAGCTAAGATAATAAACCGGATAATTACATGTAAACTTGTTATAGTAGTTTTTGGAACATATTTCAAATAAGACATCAGTATAGATAAAGTTAAAACACAAAACCTAATTTAAATACAAATGTTGAGTCTTATAATAATTAGAGCCGTATCCGAGTTTTACGAAATAAAATTTTATATACAAGAATCGCTCATTTATTATTATAAGAGAATTCCTTACAAATATATAATGAAGTTTCTGGTAATTGAACTCGTCTAATAAATGGTACTAGTGGAATTTTCCTATTATCCGCTGTAAGGAAGTAATTTTAACACTAGCAACATTAAATTCTCGTTGTGCACTCAATCTCGTATCTCGATCAAACACGAGCGGCTATAAACCCGCCCACGTCGCGTCGCCACGCCGTCTGAAGCCGAACCTCTTGAACAATTCCAATAAGGAAATCTATATGTTGCATATTTATGGAAAACTCATGCAAAATACGCTCGTACATCATTCGCTCCAGTTAAAACTGGTATGTCTAGTATGCGGATCCGATTTACAACCAGTCTATATACTATATACAAATAAGAATATAATGTAACCATTGTGTAACAGTGGAATCAGATAAATTCATGTTTTTTTCAAATTTAAAACCAAAATATTCTTTATTAAAATATATAACTATTTTAACTTAAACTACTATGAGTTCGGTATGTAGATTCTACCGATAAGAACCGGCAAAAACTCGTTAGTTACTTTTATACTCAAATTAAATACCTGTCAACTATATATATAATTAAATTTATGTGTCCTGCATGAAAATCAAGGACTACGAACACTACGTTTTTTATCATCAATGTATGTATGTATTATAGTATTGTATTCTCATATGTATCTACTTGATAATAAATATAATCCATGCCACTTTAGATATTATATCCAAAAATGATAACAATCTGGCTATTTTTTTTCTCAACGTCATTTACGTGAAATTTGTTTATGAGGTACCAGTGGTTTTGTTTTGTGTTTTGTACTTCTCGTAGTATCAGTGTGAAGAGGGCACTAACTTACTACCAGATGACCCAATTGATCGTTTGCCTTTCTAAAATAAATTTAAGAAATTAATGTTTAACGTTGAATATATCCTAAGATATGTTTAACTTTTAGAATAAATATGTTTCAATATATTTTAATTGGATTAAAGTAAATTTCAGTAAAATCAGCAAATAATTTCAGGTAGTATTTATTTAAATAGTTGGTGGTTAGTAGTATTCGTTATTACAACTAAAATTGGTTAATAAAAATAACTTAACAACTTTAACGTGATTTACGGCAAAAAATGATATTATGAAAATTAAATTTATTCAATGTTTTGCAATGAATGTTTTGAATTAAAAACTGTAACCCTTTTATTAAAGCTTGAGGAGATTTCAAGTTCTGAAGGCAATCCAATTGTTACTTACACTCCAACTTCGTTAAGCCTACAAGTTTTAAGAGTCGACTTAACTTTACAAAATGTCAAAAGCAGTTTCAAGTCGTGTAATTACGATCTTGGCTCCGATATAGATTGTGGACTTTCACATTTAACGGTATTATAAGGGAGAATGTAACCCGAATAAATTTCTCGACTTTCGACAGGAATTTCTGTTAATTTTATCCTTAAATATATACGTAACTTCAATTACCAACATAGGTTATGTTACTGGGGGGACGATTTTCATTATTATGCATGTATGTATATTTAACTGAAAATTAAATTGGTAAGTGCGTCAGTGTACCCACACGCCCAAGAAGCGTAACTCCTCAATTTCCGTGCGCATTAACTGTGTAACGAATGTTACACATATTTCTTAAAAGTGCTATGAAAGGGTGATCACTTGTGTTCACCACCATATAATTACAGGCCCAAGGGACATAACATCTTAATTCCCAAGGTTGGTGGCGCATAGGTGATGTAAGCGATGGTTAACATTTCTTACAACGCCATTGTCTATGGGCGTTGGTGACCACTTACTATCAGGTGGCCCACATGCTCGTTCGCCTACCTATTCTATAATAAAAAAAAAATTCGTAAACTGTAGACGAAATATAAATATAAATCATTAGTAAAGAAAATTTCTTAATACAAGACAAGGGATCACACACCCAGTGTTAGCATCCCTGGTTATAATGTAAATTTACTCGGTGCTGTGTAATATTTAATTTAATTAGTGTTGCCCTAATTGTCACGTCGCTGTATTATACACATTTTAATAAGAAATGAAAAAGAGCAGAGATAGCCTAGTGGTTAGAAAACGTATATCGTAACCGAAGATTTGTTTGAACCCGGGCAAGCACCATTGAATTTTCATTTTTATCTGAAATGTGCAGGCTTGCTTGCGTGTCATACGAAAAAACTGTCAAAACGCATTAGAGTAGCGAGGTGGAATAAGCGCCAAATCTTTATCGAGAGCAAACCTTAGTTCACCTGTGGGACAATTACGGGCAGCAGCCTAATGTAAATTATATACTAATATTATTAACATGAAAGTTCGTGTTTGAATATAATATATTACATAAACAGACTTGTACAGTTGATTCCAATGTGGCATTGAAGTTGTTTACGTCGTGGAATAAGATATTTTATACATAATATGTATATAATATACGGCTAGCGTAGCCTTTCGTCAAGCAAGCAAGTATTACGAATAATAATAATTGATATTAATTTTACACGTGGTATATAGTAGTAAGTGGAAACGATCTGATACTGGTGGTAGGGCTTTGTGCAAGCTCGTCTGGGTAGGTACCACCCACTCATCAGATATTCTACCGCAAAACGGCAATACTTGATATTGTTGTGTTCCGGTTTGAAGGGTGAGTGAGCCAGTGTAATTACAGGCACAAGGGACATAAAATCTTAGTTCCCAAGGTTGGTGGCGCATTGGCTATAAGCGATGGTTGACATTTCTTACAATGCCAATGTCTAAGGGCGTTTGGTGACCACTTACCATCAGGTGGCCCATATGCTCGTCCACCTTCCTATTCTATATAAAAAAAAAAGATCACCCGAAGTTAATGTCAATGATCCAAGCGAATGTAGTCAATATCGTGCAAGTTAATTGAATCCATTTATAAGTTAGTTTGAACACAATATGGCTTAATATATCGAAATTGGTTTGCGGTGACATATCGTCAAATACGGTTACGTTATTCAAATAATTAGATCTACTACTATGATATAATTTACGCTTATATTGGATATTCATTCATTATAAACGTAATTTAGCGACTGTTTTGTTAAACACTGATTTATCTCTTTCTGTCATTATTTATTTGACATTCGAAAGAAAAAGACACAGCATTTTTTAACTCATTACCCGCTAAACACATTTATAAGTAAAGTCATAAGTCTTGTTTTAGTATTTATGTAGAAAACATACAAAATATTTATAGTAATTTTTTTCGCTACTGCTTTCCATGTTTCAGGTGTAAATATTACAGTAACTTAAAAACTCCTCTGAGATTATTTGGTACACTTCTTGCTTTTTAGCTTTAATATAGATGTATTTGAATTTTATTCTCGCATGGGTTTTTATTCACTATTAAACAAAACATTGCAATATATTATATAACAATAATAAATAGAAAGGTTACATAAGTGATGATTACAATTTTATTTTCAACTTCAGTTTCTGACAAGCTGAGTCTAAAGTTTTTAATCTGGACGGTCATTGGTCGCTGGCAGTTTATGACGCAATGGTCGACCAATGGGCGTTCAGATTAAAATCAAGTTAGTTAATCTGTCTTTGATCAGCGTTATAGAAACTGAACGTTAGTGAAGTACATTCGTCCTTTTTGTTTTGTATTTCGTTATTAAATGATAATCTTCCTTATTAATATTATAAAATACTAACACTCTTGGTGGTAGGGCTTTGTGGAATGAGCCGGTACCATCCACGCATCTTCTTTTTACCGTCAAATAGCAATAGATTGCATTGCTGTGTCTATAATCTTAATTCTCAATTTTTAAGGTCTATTAAGAGTGAAAAGAATGATTAATATTTCTTACAGTGCTAAAGTCTATGGGTGGTGATGACCACTTACCATTAGGTGGCCTACTTGCCTATCTGTCGTCCTGTATTAAATAAATCACTGGTTGCCGACACGACTTAGTGAGACGATAAATTATTATTAATGTCAAGTATTTTTAGAAATGTTTGTTGTTTTTTAAAACACACGCAAAAAAACAAAATGCAGCGCGCATTTAATGGACTAGAACCGTGATTATTATGTAATTGTTTTCCCATCACGTTAATTAGTCGTAGATGCAAACAAAGATATTAATATATTGCTTAAACCATATAAATAAAATAACCAATTCAGGTGTCTTATATTTATTTTGTAATCATGTATAGTATAAATATGATTAAACGATATGTAAAACGCTCAACAAATCGCTTAAACTTTTTAAATATATTTTGTAGACACGTTTGTCTTATATTTGTATTTAAAAAGAGCATTTAAAAAAAAGCACGCGTCGCTGTCGAACAATCTCTTACACGGTTGACTGCGTTTCGCGACAGGGGCGAATATATTTCCAAAGACCGCACGGTCTTTTATGTTTAACGGATTTATTTAAAATCTTAACCGGAATATTCTCGTATAATACAAATGTCTCTATTGTACCGATTTGGATAACGACATGTGTAATATCTAGCCTAGTAAACAAATAAACGTCTCGCCACGTCCCGTTGTGGATGTATGCGTGGAACGCTTGCGGCGTTCGAGATCAGCCGAAATAATGTGCCCGCTCGATGCGCCCATTAATAAGTTCCTTTTGTTAACATTTGCTGGTCGAGCAATAAACAAGACCGTCCCGATGCCAAACTATATACTTCACGCCCCAGTACACGTCCCGGATACAGCAGACATGTTCGTCGTGAATTTTTCTCGAATGCTTTTTGTTGTAAACTTTAGAGTACCACATTGAAATATCTCTGTATGAAATCTTAAGTATAACTTTGTCTGACAAAAGTTTCGAGTATATTTTATAAGGATTTCGTTTTTATTCATCTGCATATATGTCACTTGAATATTTAGATATCATATCTGGTTTTCTTATTACGTAATGGCGCTTTGACCTCGGCTTCTCCTGCATTTATAATAAAAATATCTGTGTTATTATAATATATGTATATCAACAATCTTTATTAGAATTATGTGATTATGTGCTTTAATGCCTACAATTAAGACAAAACTATATATCGCCTTAAATAGCGGTAAACATATATGTATGTAAATTTTAAGTTGTTATAACTTTTGACAGACATCGAGTCGATTTGATGAAATAAAAACTATATAGCACCTTGGATTCACAATTTATATTATTTTCCCTTTTAGAAGCTTAACCCAAACAAATATATATAGAAAAATAACAATATGGTCTTAGTTTTCGTTTGTTACGTAATTAAAAAAAAGAGTGTAATCTCTGACAAATGCTTAAAATAATTTATATAATAAGCGCTTTAATAACTGACAAAAATCACCAACAGTTCCTCAAGATTGTATCAATTCTCGTTGACAACATAATATAATTACAGAAACCCTTTTCACTTAATCTGTTTGTCCTTAGATGCGGTCTTCATGCCGATTTCACGGAGCTGACAGCGTGCGTGGGTGGAGAGCTGGATCGACACGAGGGTTCCGCGGTGCATCGGAGATATTTCTACATAACCCTACTAAGGGAACCTGTTTCCAGGTAAATAGTAAAATATTGTATGTTGTTTATAAATATATTTTACAATAAAAATACTGTTTTAGCAAGAAAACCGTTTCATTTAAAAACAAAGTTTTAAGTACTATTTAACTGTGAAATGACATTCTTTTCGCGTTACAAGAAGTTTCACTTCAATAAATGCATAACTTATATTAAAAAATCAGGTTTTTTTCAGATTCTTTAAATGAAAAATAATCTATTTAGTATAAAGTATATTATAGAAGGAGATCGCTAGAACAGAATTATAATTTATAGTATTCCATATGAAATCTTATATGAATTGGAATAAGTTATGAAAATAACAAGGTCAGGCCGTAATAACGCGACCTCGATGGCGAAATTATGCATGACATTATTACACGAAGTTCTTTACGATCTATGGAGGGATTCGGAGCGGTGTGGATACAAATACGAATTCTTATTCATTTATATGCGATCTTAAGTGTTATTAGTGTACAAAAAAATGTTTGGCGCCCACATTGTTGACTGTTCTTATGTCAGATTTTTTATGTAGCAGAGATCGCGTAGGTATTGTGTGGCGTGGTTGGTGGATGCTTGCCTTTCACGCCCGAGGGTTGTGGGTTCGATCCCCACCCAGGATAGATATTTGTGTGCATGAACATGTCTATTTGTACTGAGTATGGGTGTAATCATCTATATAAGTATGTATTTACAAAAGACAAATAGTATATGTAGTATATCAGTTGTCTGGTTTCCATAGCACAAGCTCTGCTTAATTTGGGATCAGATGGTCGTGTGTGAAAAATGTCCCAGGATATTATTATTATTATAATTTTATAATTGATGCATTACATACATACACATTTGTCTAATATAGTTAGTAGATTCTTCATTTTTAATTTCTGTTAAAACCCTCTTTTTAACCGTAAAAATCGTAGGTCTCAAACTAATGGACCGATTTTGATGCGGTTTTTGTGTCGGGGGTTATTTTAATTTGTAATTTTACTCATTACAAAAAAAATATGGCGACATTTCACTTGGTAGTTATACGTAAAATGAGTCAAATAAGACAAATATTTGCGTTAATCAATATAGCCGGTTCGCTCAGTATCATCGCTATTTTTGATAGTCGATTGTTTGGTAATAAGCAAATGTTTCGACATATCTATGTAACTGAGTTGCATTTTAACTTCACTTTCTTGTTCGGATGATATGTTTGTTATATTTTTGACTATTGTTTGACAACTTATTTTTTTACTCGAATGAATTTATTTGTTCCACTAAAGTTTACATTTCAGACATACTTTTATGTATTTTGTTTGTATATAATATGTATCCCATCAAAACATAAATGTGAAATAAGAGCCAAGTTAATTATTATGATATATGCCTTGGTTGTTGATTTCAATGACAAAAGAAGTGAGATCTAAATGGGTGCCAAGTTCAATGGTCAGTTCTGAAATTTATTTATAACGACATAAAATATTTTATAACAACTTAAAATATCATTCTTCTTATAACATAGGATAATATATTGAAGCCTAAGTTCTGACTTGGCTAGTTCTCATATACGAATTATTATTAAGTACCTACTAAAACAGTCAAGGAAGAGTCTTATGTTCGATGGCTAGTTTCTACCAACAAGCCAAATTTTCGAAAGAATAAAATAAGAACTTACAGCTATACAATATAATGGCTGCCGTAGGAAGCTCAGTGGTTATTGTTTTACACTTTGTACAACGAAAAACATTAGATTGTCGTAAATTGAGAAATGTTTGCTACATTCTTCTTTCTTATAATAAAAATACTTATACATGCTTATATACTTTGTATATATGTTTTTTTTTAATATATTTAGTATGTACAACGGCGGATCTCATTTATTTTAAGTGCAAAATATTATAATAAAAATATTGATCAGCGGAGTCAGAAAACCTGTGTACATAATTTAAGTTTATATTTTTAAAATTATTTTTTAAAATTACAACGTTTGCAGGCATAAAGCTTTATGTATTATATCTGGTGGTGGGATGCTAAATCTGGTGGTAGGATGCTAATATCTGGTGGTAGGATGCTAACATCCGCCTGGCTTGTTACCACCGTACGCATGGTGAAAAACTCGTGAAGTGGCTTGCAGCCGTGTTTCGAGGTCAGCCAGCGTACAGCCAGTGCCTGAGCGAGTATTGCCGCGATGGGTGTTGTTCCAGTGGAGACGGCTGTTGAACCAATGCCGGGGGAAACTGTATTGACCTGCCGGACAGGGAGACCCGAAGAAACGGCTGTTCCGCTGGCCGCCCGTGGCATAGTACAGGGGCCCGAGCGTGCCTAACCAGCTCTCGAGGCTGCCCCACCAGGCCACGCATAATCTCGGGGTGGACCGTCGTGCCGGTTGGTGACCGGAAGGTGGGGTCCCGGCGGCCACTTCCGGGGGGGTTCGGGGGCCCTTCCGTCCGGCGGATCAGTATATTTTCCTTTTTGGCAAACATTTGGGAAAACACGCCTCTATGCTTTGCCCATCCCTATCGTGGCAATACGTCGCTCGCCTCACGTCTCTTTTCCTAATTTTTCCAATGGTAGCGCAAATAAGAAATAACGGTCGTTCAGCGGTGCACACCCCCACCATACCCACGCTGTTTGAGGTCGAGTTCTCTAACATCCGAGGACTCCACGCTAACCTCAACGCTGTCCACAACCATCTCGAGACAGCACGGCCAGCAATGTTGTTTCTCAGACACAAATACTCCGTCCTGCCGATACCAGCTACCTTAATTATCCCGGCTACACGCTTGAAGAATCCTTCAAAGCGAAAGCCGGAGTATGTTTGTTCGTCAGGACGGATGTTTGCTGTCACCGACTGCGCTGCTTGGAGGACCCCTCCTTCTCCATGTTGGTGGTACGTGTGGACCTGGTTCGTCAGAGCCGAGTCTACGTGTGCCTCTTCAGGTCCCACAATGGTGACTTGGAGACAAGCCGATTATTTGACCATCTTAGTCGGGTGGCAGATGCTGCGCAAGAGCAATTTCCTAACGCGGAATTGGTGTTTTTGGGGGATTTTAATGCTCACCACGAATCCTGGTTGAAATCCCTCAAAACTGACCATGCTGGAAGGACTGCTCATGCTTTTGCTCTCACACATGACTTGACCCAACTGGTTGATCAGCCCACCAGGATCCCAGATATTGATGGGCAAGCACCTTCTCTACTGGACCTTCTGCTGACTTCTCACCCGGTGGAATATCAGGTTGTGGTTCAGGCTCCTCTTGGCTCTTCGGATCACAGCCTTATTTCTACCAGAGTGCCACAGGGCAAGCTGCCGCCACTAGCGGTATGCAAACGTTGCGTTTGGCACTATAAGTCGGCGGATTGGGACGGTATGCGCGATTACTATGCGTCGGTCCCTTGGAAGGAACGTTGCTTCAGTGGGAATGACCCGTCAGCTAGTGCCGCTGCTGTTGCTGGCGAGATCATGCTGGGAATGGAATACTACATTCCTAGCTCAGATCTCGTCAGTAGGAGTACGCGTAACCGTTGGTTCACTCGTGAATGTGCCGATGCTGTATCATCTAAGCAGGCGGCATATCGCAAGTGGATCAACGGCTGTATTAGCGGGGCATCTAACATTGACTCACTGAAAGCAAACTATAATAAAAATTCCAAGTCCTGTAGAAAGGCATACACGAGAGCGGATGCACAGCGCATTGTACAGATTGGTCATGACCTTGTGTCGCATCCTAGGGGCTCCCGTAGCTTCTGGCGTCTGACCAAGTCTGTGCAAAACAATTTCTGCCAACCTTCGCTGCCACCGCTCAGAAATCCGGACGGATCGCTAGCTCACAGTCCGCAAGAGCAAGCTGATCTCCTGGCTAAACTCTTTGCCGACAATTCCGTCATCGATGATTGTAGTGCACTGCCACCTACAATACCTGCATGTGGCCATACGATGCCTGACATCAAAATCAGGCAACGTGATGTGCGTGCGGAGCTGCAATCACTTGATGTACGGAAAGCTAGCGGTCCCGATGGAATACCAGCCATAGTGCTGAAGAAGTGCGCAGCGGAGCTGTCTCCTGTGTTAACTTTCTCTCTCTTCGGGAAGTGTGCCGGAGGCTTGGAGAAGAGCTAATGTGCAAGCGGTTCCCAAAAAAGGGGATCGGTCTGACCCGGCAAATTATCGGCCAATAGCTATCACCTCAGTACTTTGTAAGGTGATGGAACGGATTCTAAACAACCAACTGATCCATTACCTAGAAGATCACTGTCTAATTAATGATCGTCAGTACGGGTTTCGACCAAAACGGTCCACAGGTGATCTTCTAGCGTACGTAACACACCTCTGGGGTGAAGCTATCGACAAGCATGGAGAATCGTTGGCTGTCAGCCTCGATATCTCCAAGGCTTTCGACAGGGTCTGGCACAGAAGTCTTCTCTCCAAGCTACCGGCATATGGTCTGCCTGCTCAGCTATGCACCTGGATTGCCAGCTTCCTACACAAGCGTAGCCTTCGTGTTTTAGTAGATGGTTGCGCTTCACAATTCTATGTAGTGAATGCTGGGGTCCCCCAGGGATCTGTGCTATCTCCCACACTCTTTCTTTTGCATATCAATGATATGCTCTCCCTTGGGAACATACATTGCTATGCAGATGATAGTACAGTGCATGGTGGATACCACGGACGCGCAGTGGCTGGGCGGGCGGAAACTGAGGAGAGGCGGGAGAATCTTGTCATTGAACTCGATAGGACGTTAGAGCTCATCGCCAAATGGGGCTCTGATAATCTTGTTGAGTTTAATGCCAAGAAAACACAGGTATGCGCTCTCACGGCGAAAAAGTCAACATTTTCCCCTCTTCCCTCCCTCTGTGGTACTCCGCTGGTGATGCAAAGCAAAATCGCCATGCTGGGGATTGACGTTCGCTGCGACCTTAATCCAAGGGATTACATCGAGGCTGTTATAAAAACAGCTTCACGGAAACTCGGAGTTCTGAACAGGGTGCGGCGATTTTTCACGCCACAACAACTGTGCTTGCTGTACAAAACACAGGTACGGTCTTGCGTGGAATATTGCTCGCACCTTTGGGATGGCTCCGCTAAGTACCTACTTGAGGCCTTGGACCGGTTGCAGCGACGTGCCGTACGCATTATTGGTGACGTAAAGGTCACAAACACCCTTGAACCTTTACAATTGCGTCGTGAGATAGCAGCACTGAGCGCTTTCTATCGACTGTATCACGGCGAGTGCTCTGAGGAATTATTCTCTCTAATTCCCGCTTCCCCCTTCCTTCTTAAGTCCACGCGAGCTGGTTCTCGATGTCACCGCCTAACTGTGACATCAATTCCATCGCGAACAAAGAAATTTGGCAACTCCTTTCTTTGTCGCACTTCCAAAAAATGGAATTCCTTACCAGCTCACGTGTTCCCCTCCTCTTACAACCCGGGTTCCTTCAAACGAGGCGTGAAGAGGCATCTTGCGGGCCGGCAAGGCGAAGGCGGCTAGTGCAGAACGTTTTTCCCGTCTGTACTGGCCGTCGTCGCGTTTGGACTCTACTACCACTTACCATCAGGTGGAGTAGAGTCATTTGCCCTCCCGGCGAATATAACAAAAAAAAAAAATGTATTATAGTTTTACTGGTAGTAGGGCTATGTGCAAGCTCGTCCGGGTAGATGCCATCCACTCATTAGATATTGTACCTCAAAACATCAGTACTTGCTATTGTTGTGTTCCGGTTTGAAGGGTGATTGAGCCAGTATAATTACAGGCACAAGGGACAATAACATCTTAGTTCTCAAGATTGATGGCGCATTGGCGATGTAAGCGATGGTTAACATTTCTTTCAATGTCAATGCCTATGGGTGGTTGTGACCACTTAACATCAATTGGTCCATTTGTTCGTCCGCCTACCTATTTTATAAAAATAAAAGTTTTAATATATAAGTACATTGATATAGAACCTTTACCCAAAATAATCTTTGTTATAGATATTTATCAGAGTACCGTCACGTGAAGCGTGGAGCCACGTGGAAGGGATCCAGGCACTGGTGTCAAGGGCGTACGGCGTCAGGTTAGTACCATTCCTTACCACGGCATTTATTATTTTATATTTTTAAATGTTCGTTGCACGCAACGAACTGACGTGTGTAATCGTGAACGGACGTCATGTTTTCACATAGGGAATGTACATGCTGTTCATGAAAGTCAGTTTTTTTGGATTTTTATTCTTTAGACGATTTATGAATTTACTATTAGAATATCTTCGTGTATAATATGTAATTTTAACAAAATAAAGAGAAAAGAGCACAAAAAGAAGAGGAAAATCATTGGTTAATAGTGCTTTATTGGTTTTACTGTAAATTTGTGGTTAAAAGTTGTTTCAACTAACGCTCTTAGTGAAAACTACTTTTAACCGCTAGGGCATCAGTCAATACCACTTTAGATTGATTATTTTAGATTAAAACATATACCACATACTATAACAGATATCACTCAAAAGTATTATTAGACGGATTCATTTAGCCCAAACCAATATTGACAAAAGATTAAAAAAAAATACAAAATAATTCAGTTAAAAGGCAACGGTTAAAAGTACTTTTGACTGGTTAAGAGTTTTCACTGCGACGTATATATATATATATATTACATTCATATGAATTTTAATTTATTTATTTCATTATGCGTACTATCAATATGTTCTCAATCATGTCAACCTAAGATACTGTTATCTTGTATCTGTAAAGATTGACTGTTTAGTGATATTATATAATATGAGTTGTACCTATCAAAACGGGTTAACACTTTCTACCTAGAGGTTTACTAGTCTTAAACAACTTGAAGCCCAATGAAATCTCAAATATGGCTTAAATAGTTATTATAATATTATTTTGTAATCATTATTACTGACCGGGGTGCAAACGATTTATCAAAATGTTAATTAATTAAAACGCTTTCTGGATTTATTAATACATAAAAAACTTAACTTAAGTTACTTAAGTGACCTTAAGTAAAAACTTATTCAATTAGATATCATCTTTCTGCTGAAAAAGTCGCGTGTAGTTCGTGTCGACGTTTGAGATCGGTGATACGGTTTTTGACCTTTCATATACAGGGATAAGAATCTTGTATGTTGACGGTGTGTACTACTGCTTAGGTGAGTTTTATTAGAGTCAATCTCACATCACACACACACACACACACACACACACACACACACACACACACAAACAAACACAAACACAAACACAAACACACACACACACACACACACACAATCACACTTGGGCTAGTAACACTTAGTTTTCATGTACTAAATTTATATGGCAAGATGTTATGTTCTTTGTGTCTGTTACAACAATTTCAGTCGTTCTTCAAATCGTAACACAGAAACACTAAATATTTGCATAGGCTGGTGTGCACAACAAAGCTTCTAACAGAATAACATCCTTTTATTTTAACATCGGTATTCAACTTGCACCAACGAAGATCCGGTAATAATATATGTCAACCTCATAAATCTATTATTGATTGATGTTTTGATGCGGCTATATCAAAAAACTATTTAAAAATAAAGATAACGCACGATCGTATGTAACTCGAATATTTATCTATTCGAATAATTTATGTACATAAGTATAGTTAATGTTGATGACTTTTGGAAACTTTGAATATAAAAACTTCGAATTTGAATTTCGAATGATAAGGTCATTTTTTTTTATCAATCTCTACTCTCTTCTCTTTTACCGTTTCCGATTATATTTAACGCAAACGTATACTATACACGTAGGTTCATAGTCGAGAGGTAGAGAATTATTTTATACTAAATCGAGTATGAAAAAAAAACTATATTATTGCAATATTTAAAAAAGTATATAGGTGTAATTTTTATATATTGAGTAAAGATTTACTTTGATTTATAAAATGAATATGATAACGAAGGAAAATGTTGAGATAACGTTATTGATACAATTTTTATTCGTACGGAACCGAACTATCCCGGTCCGTCGATACGAACTTTTCGTTTTATTTTTTGTCATTACTACATTATCTGCGGTTGTCTGTTTCGTACGCATAGAAAGTAATATTAGTCATACGTGAGAGTCGACAAAGTCGATTTTTATACAGCGACTACTTCGTTACAATAAATTATGACGTAAGTTTTCTTTTCGCTTTTAGATTCCGCATCGTGAAAACTACATACTATGTTAGATGTATTTGTAACTATATAAAAGATAAATACTCGAAATGTAAATACTCTTTTGTACAAGTAGGCTCACACTTTTGATTCGTCGTATATTGTGTTAAATTCAATGTAATGCTACCACCGGATCGGAATGTAGATTCTACCGAGAAGTATTGTTTTTGTTTAAGTAACAAAATGAAGATGTGAAGATTCGTTATCATTAATATTGTAAATTTTTAATTATATTTAATTCTTTTTATTATACAGCGGCCGAGGTTCCACCTTGCTATACCGGCGAGTCTTGGCGCGGCGTCACCCTGGAAGAGTTTGCGGCTTGCCCGTGGAACTTGGCCAATAACAGACAGACTCGCATGCTTGCCGACTTGGCGCTCGTCGGCTGTTACAACGGAACATTACGGCATCGGTCTTCAGACACGGATCGAGTACTGCTCGCGTCGGCCAAGCGAAACTTGGCTGCTATGGCGTATTTCGGACTCACTGAATTTCAAAAGGTAAATAAAAAAATGACCAATTATAACTTATTCACGTTGCATTCAAACTTTGATATTTTATATATGATTATTATTATTATTAATTTAAAACTGATTATGTAAATTACTGTTTAATCCATGCATCAAATTAGCGTCGTTAATACTGAATGATGTACAAAATAACAATATCTGTCACTGTCAGTAATCATGGATTAGACGAAGACAACAAACTAATAATATACATAATCGGGACACGCCTAATAGGAATATTAAAGTATTTTCGGAGAACCGGCCCATAATCCTAATTGATCTTTTAAATTCGATAGCTATCAACACAGACTCGTTGGGCACTGAATCGACGATAATTCTTTAAATAAATTAATATCGAAATATGCTTTATTCGAGTAGGCTTTTTGTGATAATTTTCAATCATCGTATTACAATTATCTTATTTGGAGTCGCTATCATGACGCTGACGTTACTATAAAGAAACGCTACTGTATTCGGAATGCAGTTTCTTCCAAAAATAAAGACAGTAGTACTGTTATACTTAATTAAATTTATTTAATATTTGATCTTCTATTTATTAATATTTTTTAATGTAATGTATTAGACTTTTGTTTCCTATTTTTTTGTGTCGCCTTTTATTCTCTCATTCTTTATCGTCTACAAACTATAATTTCGAGTAAAACTAGAAATAGCCTATCCTTGTATGTTCTTGATTGACGATGTTCTCCCGGGCACTGACTGGAGACTAGCTGCGCTTAAAATACTATAGTGTAGAAGTATATGTATAGCGTAGACACCGTTCAATATTTCGACCAATGATATCTAAATTCAAAAGTAAAGTTCTTTATTTGTCTTTACTCCTGTATGTAGAATGGCCTATAGGCGCTTTTGATTATTACAATGATCTACCAATACCAATTATTCTGACCATAAAATTATGGAAAGTCCACCCTTCTATGGTCAAATTATAGTATTACTCAGTCTTATTACGAATCATTATAAAAAATAAAATCGTTAAATTTAATTTTACAAATATAAATAGAGTTCGTATTTAACGAATCCCTTATACCTAAACTTGATATTATAATTTTGATCCTTTCATGCCAGTTATGATTTAAAAGAGTTGAGGAAAAGGAAGCGTAATTAGATGCTATTGTCTGAAAGGTTGAAGCTTCATTTAATTTGAAGGATTGAAGGGTTATACTCAAAGCTTTGAGGGGAAGCACTTTTATATGACGTCCAATTTCAAGTTTTTCTTAGTGAATACTTTGCATTTTAACTCGGAATGATTTCTTATTTCTTTTTTAATACTTATTAGGAGAAATGAGTAGTTATCTTATTAAATGCGCTAGAAAAGAGATTTGAGATTATTTTATGCGCGTATTATCCAGCTTCGAAGCTTTGAAGAGGGTGAACGTTAAGTACGTTACGCTGAATGTGAGAGTAATTGTCATAATACGACGTTTTGTTTGTATGGGGAACTCGTTACCATAAGGGGACTGATGCTGTCGCCCTATGATTCATTTTATTATATTACCACCGACTTTTATATTTACCAATATTTGTTTGTTTACTTACAATGTATTCGTTTTTGTCATTACGATTTGATGGTGTGTGTGAGGTTGTGCGTTTGTTTATTTATTGTTAAAGTAAAGAAGTAAATTCTTTGTAATACATATTAAGAGTCAGAATATTATATTTTTATAAACAAAATCTAATTTAAACCTTTAGATTATTTTTAAATCAATTATTCATGGGCATCGCGGATCATACAAAAAAAAAACATATGAAGCTTTACAGTTTTATTCAATAATTTGCGTTATAAAATTTCGAAATCAATAAGTATATGTTCGTGTAACTCATATAAGAGTTAACGCAAACGTCCCATCCAACATACTCCAGTCCAACGACCCTCGCAGAGATAAGTACAGCCATTATTTGCACTTAACTCATTGTTCGTATCTGCGCGTTCGTCGGCTATTTGCCACTGCCAGCACGAGCCTCCATTGTTTCTATGAATATTTATTACATACGAGTACTTAATGTTCGGTTTCCATAGAGACGTGTGGCCCAGATATGCCCCGGATTATCGGGTATGTACCCAGATAGCGTTTGACCGATAGATATTCGTTTCGAAGTCTAGAAGCTGAGAACCATTTCGATAACCTAAATAGTTTTGTGAAAACTTGATAAAATGTAGTATTGGGTATGATTTTTTTATGCCCGATTATAATATTGCCTTATTTTCATTCTCTCTTAGCTTTACAGAATTTGATTCTCTCTTTTAATGTTTTGAATATAACTTTATATAATGAATTCATTTTACCTTACGTATTTTAAAGAAAAAATTTGATACAAACTCCCAATTAGTTTCATATGCGATATTGCATATTGGAACTGAGATGGTCCTATACATAGAAAACACGGATCTCAACTAAACTAAAGGTCGCGCGTTCAAATTACGTTTTCATGCTTGCTTATTGTTTGTAATTAATTTCATGCCTGTTGGTGAATTAAGCAGTTTTTTCATGAAATGCTATTCTAGTTTTTTTGTTACTTAATAGTATATGTATATTGTATACAAAACAACTATTCTATTTGTAATAAAAAAAATTAAGACAGCCTGTATACGTCCCACTAATGGACTAAGGCCTATCCTTTTAGTAGTTTTGGAGCTTATTCCACCTCTCCAATGCAAACTGGTGGATGCACATGATAGAATTTCATTAAACCCATGCAGGTTCCCTCGCGATGTTTTGCTATACCTACCTAAACACAAATTAAGCACATAAAAATTCAGCTGTACTTGCCCAAGTTCGCAAACGCAATATTGAGCTCAAATTCATGTGTTCAAACTGGGTCATCTATTTTTTTTTAATATTGAAGACTTCACGTTTTATATGGAAAAAAAGACGAAATATGTCACGTGTGTTCGGTCGATCGATTGTCTAGAAAGCGTGCGCTGTCTCGTACAATGTAACACTCAAACATTAATGCAATAAATTACACAATTTTATTATATTTCCGACGTGAAAAAAAGTTAATAATACTTCCTAAATCGACTATACATATTATCGACACAAATATCTTTAATTTATTATCGATACGATATTATCGTGGACTTAGTGGTTCGCTACTAAGGTTGGAGCTCTCGAGGTTTTGGCTACATTACCGAGTTGGTCGAAAAAATATTATTGAATTTTTCTATCAAGAAATTTTTATTAGAACCCCGTAATTTGGAGTGGACAATATGCTGACTGTACTTCTCCTGTCCCTGTGAAAGCACGTTGATTCAGCACCTGAGTCGTGAAGTTTTACTGGTCGCGTTGAATTTGACTGTTTATAAAAATGAGAGAAAAGAGCCCACATACATATGTGTCTTATATATTCTGCGCAGTTGGCTAGTCTTACTGAAAGCCATCCAAGCCAGTGATTGCCATCGTGACCGAAGTTTACTCACTCCACGGAGGAATTTACATTTTGATATGAATAATAATAATAATGTCCTTCAGACCGATTTCGGCGATGGCGGCCAATCTCAAGAGAGATTAGCCAACTGTGCAGGACATATTATAGTGCACAAGTGTGTGGGCAAACACAGGTGCACTCTCTATTCCCTCACTCTCATAATCCGATGGGACGGCAATCCGACACGACCAGCAAGAGTTCAGGCGCGGGACCAATGGCTTTATGTGCCTTCCAAGGCACGGGAGTGTACACACTTCCAACATCTAGACTCCGGGCTGCTACTGAGAATTTTCAACAGAAAAACTCAATAACTTTTTTTATTAGCCCAACCTGGGATTTGAACCGGAAGTCCTGACCTCCGGGTCTGCGTCCTTGCATGAACCACTAGATCAACGAGGCAGTCACTATTTTAGTTAATATTACATTATATTTCATGAGCCTGATCTTGATCAGTTATCTATATTTATAAAATCATTAGTCTCGACTTATTACCGACGCACAGTCAATAGAAAGAGTAATGTCAATATGGACTATAGGTAAGCATTCATTAAGACAGGTAAATTCAACTTTAAAGGTGTTAACTTCATATCAATCCATCCATCCAGCAAGTCCCGACTTCGAACGGGTAGACTATTCGAAGTCTGGACGAGATAGTATGAAAATAAATCAAATTGTTTTGTTACGTTCGTTATATCTTTAACCGAAACTAAGCTTTCATGAGATGTAAGTTCCATCCTGATCTGTTAATACGATTTCGTGATGACAACGAAAAAAAGTAAAAAAAGTATGAATACTTTTTTTAATATTTTTTTTTTCCAAATCTAACTGCCGTACCGTTATCTGCATGCTATACCGTGTATGTAAGTAGGTACTATAAATAAAATTGAAATTTTATATTCAGCCAGTGGAAACGGTAGGATTTATTTCCTCATCATGAGAGTATTTTGTTTCTTATTGTTTGTATATTTACATACGAATAAAAAACATATACAATAAATTGTATACTGAACGTAAATATATTTTATTGGCTTATCAAATTACTTCGTAGTATGTTATTGACGCTTATATAATCATACCAAATTTAATTTATTATCTTACGTTTAAAATTAAATAATATTTACATCGAAATTTAAGACTTGCTATATTTTTTCGTATTACTTAAGTTATGCCAACCAAAATGTATTCCTCTGTGATTATAAAATCTAATTATCCGAAACAAATTAACTACATTTTAAAAAGAAATAGTAGAAATACGTCTTGAGTTGTCGAAACCGAAATGTTCAGCCGCATTTATAGTAAAATTTCTTTTTCTTACCATAAAGGAAGACGGACGAGCAAATGAGCCACCTGATGATAAGTGGTCACCACCGCCCATAGACATTGGCGAGGTAAGAAATAATAAACCATCCAATGTGCCTACCTACCTACCTTGAGAACTAAGATGTTATGTCCCTTGTACCTATTCCTGTATTCCTGTTATCTCGCTAGCTCACCCACCCTTCAAACCGGAACGCAACAGTACTAAATATTGCTGCATCGTGGCAGAATATCTAATGAGTAGATGGTGGCTGGTGATACCTACCACTATAGTAAAAACCACCAAATAAAGCTCATTCCTACATTTGACATAAGAAGGTTAGATTTCGGTATATGTTTTAGAAAATAGAGAATTGTCGCTATGTTGGCGGGTGCTAATAACTGCATCACAGTTTTTTATTTTTTATTATATAGGTTTATGCATGTGTCTAATTTCACTGAAATTCTGCCACATGTGAATTCTACCAACCCGCATTGGAGCAGCGCGGTGGAATAAGCTCCAAACCTTCTCCTCAAAAAGAGGAGAGGAGGCCTTTAGCCCAGCAGTGGGACATTCACAGGCTGTTACGGTATTATATAGGTTGGTGGACGAGTTTATGGGCCACCTGATGGTAAGTGGTCACCAACGCCCATAGACATTGGCGTTGTAAGAGATGTTAACTATCGCTTAGATCGCCAATGCACCACCAATCTTGGGAACTAAGATATTGTCCCTTGGGCCTGTAATAACACTGGCTCACTCACCCTTCAAACCAAAACACAACAATAACAAGTACTGCTGTTTTGCGATAGAATATCTGATGAGTGGGTGGTACCCACTCAGACGGGCTTGCACAAATGGTGTTACCATTTTACACTATAGCAGTTATTATTGTTCACATTTTGTTTCTGATCTGATATGATAGTTTTTAAATAATATTATTATTATTATATGGCAGAATATATAAAAACTAGCGACGAGACCGGGCTTCATACATATCAATTTACTAAAATAAAAAGAATGCGCTAAACAGCAAAGTATAATAAACCTAATTGTTTATTTAATTTATAATGTATATTTATTGTATAACATTATTATTGTTATTATTTATGCCAAAGGTTAATTACATATACTTATCTAAATATGGATTCATAATGAATTAATTCTAGAAAATGTTTTCGCAAATAACCTACTATTTTTTTCTAATCTATAATAGATAAAAAATAGTAATTGTGAGTGCCCTTTAGGAGATAGACACATGCTATCGCTGAATATTCTGTAGGCTTTTTAAGACCTAAAATTTTCTAGTACACTGTTTTGATGTATCTTCCAAGAAATATGCAGCGTTTGTCATGTAAACGTACGAAAACACCGTTTGGACAAAATACCGTCAGAGTTTATTTTGTACAAAATATTTACAAATTATATACATAAACTTTTTTCGTTCATCGCTCTTACTTTTAGTGTATATCGTATCAAAATCCATTGCAAAGTTGAGAAGAAGTAAGCGGATATACAGACAGACACAAACAGCGACTTTGTTTTAAACTATTTATAGATATAATAAAAGATATAAGTTAGTTATAAGTAAATATAACGAATATATTTTTTTATCTCGTAGATATCACAATACGTTTTCGAGGAGACGTTCAACCTACGTTTCGCGGTCCCGTTCACGCAGCATAACGCGACAGTGTCGGGCGCGACGCTAGCCGCGCTGTCGCCGGCGCAGGTCGCGCACATCCGACGCCTCAACTCGCTCGATTTAGAGCTTTATGACTTCGCTAAGAACCTTATGTTTAAAAGGTACGTTAATACTTGTTTTCATTCAGATTTCTTCATCTCTGGAGACGTAGGAACAATAATTTTAATTATAAAACTACTTAATTTCCTTGTGTAAATGTAGAATAAGTATCTTTAAGATTAGAACCATAAATACATAGCGAAATATCTCTTCACTCAACTGAGCACCAGTTTTTCTGTGATGAAATCTTTTCAAATCTTGTCGTCCAGTACATACACAGAGAATAGGCAGACAGACATACAGCCTAGGATATACAGCCAGATATATAGACAAATGATACGATCACAAGGAATCCGTGTGAAAACACGCAAAAATCCGATGAAATTCGAATTTTAGAATACTGCTTTTTACCTCTGTATCCTTTTTTTTATTAAAAATCATTTTAATACAATTGTGTAAAAGGCGACATTCGTAAAATGATTATGTAAACATGAACTATATATAAAGTATATATAAATGCCCTTGAGCTTGCTAAAGTATATACATTAAAATCCCTACAAATTTTATAAAGAACTATAACAAAAAAAGGATACGTTACAGATAGTTGGTAGATATGACCGTGCCGTAATAAAATGTATACAAAATCTATTCGGAATGTTTTCAACGTGTAAAATGTTTGGTAAAACAGGTTCGAAGCGTTAAAGAAACGTGATAGCGATTTCGAATTCCGCTGGCGACATCTCGGCGAGGTGGCGCCGAAAAGCGGTGTCACCGAATTCGATTGGGACAGCAACCTAGAGGACGCCACCACTGAGAAGTCAAGAGGCAAGTTAGCATAAACATTTTCATCACTATAGATATTGTTATATAATTAAATTTAAGTTAATTAATTAAATCCAACATAACCAGACTCCTTAATGATACGTTGATTTGAAATAGTAATGAAATTTTGTTTGAATTTTTTAAAGCTTTAACTTAAAATTGTATATACGAAGTAGTATTTGAATGTGTTGTTGTGGGTTCTATCTTTGAAGATTCAAAGTTCAATTCTTGTTCGCCTGCACTACGTGTCCATTCCTAACGATATTACTTGGTGTGCAGGCAAATCCTTTAAGACGAAGAAAGTTTGAGATCCAAGTCGCAGTAAACCACAGAGCAGTGGCTGAAACTACGTTACATTACTGGTGCATGCTTATCTCTAAGGGTAAAGATGTATTAAGCGTTTTAGGATTCGATGTCTAACTATTATCAACTCTTCGTGTTCAAATTCTTTTTCTTATTTTAAACTTTTTTTTTTCGAACACATTCTTTTTTTAAATGTTAGAGTTGTTAACGGTTATTCCCTGCATAATACAACTAGTCAATAAAACGTCTATATTATAAGATAATTTTGGTTGTCTGTTTTTTTTTTTAATATTTTTTAATGTAACCTCAGTGCAACTTTTGTTAGTAAAAAAGGCAGCTAAATATTTTCGCATCGAATCGATGAGATAAAAAGGAAATGTGTTTAGAGTTTGGGACTTTCAATAATACAGTGTAGTTGTATTGGACTTAATGTGACAACATTACGAGGGGGAGTGACGTGTGAGAGACGTCGGACAGACGGCGAGGAACACATTCTGTTTGTATTCCGAATGAAGTGATCGTATCGAATGACATCCGAGTTAATCGGTAATAAAAATCGGTTTCACTGATTATCCCATCGATTGTCCGGAATTTATTCAGACTTACATTCCTTTAAGCATTGTATAAAGAATAATTTATACCTTTTACTCCTGTTTTAATTTAAATTTATCGTTATCTACGTAATATTTTGTGTTTAATAATAGTATCAAATGTCAAGCGTAAAAGATCGACTATTGTAACAGTGACGTCACTTGACATTTTGATCGAAGGGAATTGATATGTTTTATATGAAGTTAGGAAAAAGAGCTCTATGTGAATATTGTAGTTCGAAAATGACTCTTAACTTGATAGCCATAAGAGAGATTTTCACATGAACGTATACTCAAAATAAAATTTATAATATTTTTGTTAATTAAAATTCTCATAAAACATTGATATTATTGTTACGTAAACGGGCTCCTTTTCTTAGTGATATGCATCGTGTACAGTATGTGTAATTAGTATAAAAGTATTTTCTAAGAGTGATCCTTAGTTTGTGAATGTCTACAAAATGTGCTATAAATCCATCCCCTAAACATTTGTATAAGCTTATTTTAGATAGTTATTATCGCGATGAGTGTTGATATTTAATAGTAACAGGGTAGGTTATGCATCTAGAACGAACCCAACGAAATATGAACCTAGTTTAACTTAAAATAAAGTACACTTTTGATTAATGAGCAAATTTTAATTAAAAATCGTTGTTATTTTGAATGTAGGTCTTTCCATTTGCTTATGAACTCTTATTACTATATGTCTGTATCGATTATTATTGTTTCAACACTTTAAGCGGAGTAAAGTGATTCGTGTCAATGAAAAATATCATATCAGCGATGTCGAGATCACGTTGTCATGTTCTAGTTTTTTGAAAAAAAGAAAGAGATGTTTAACGTATAGGCAGCCTCGTTCATATACTCGTTGCATGTTTCCGGGTTAATAGAAAATTCCAGGTCAGGTAAACAAGCGAAGAATGTTCGAGAATGCAAAAATGCTGCCAAACCGCCGAAATTTCTAAAGGCATTTCTAGACTGGAACGCTCTAAGGAGCACCAGGTGCTATGAAAAGCCTAAATATCTCATGTGAATATCTCGTGAATATTTTACATGCGAGCGCATACGCGGTAAGCTTATATGAGAAGTGCAATAACGTTCTTGTAATGTACTCACAAATTATGTTATAAACCATTAATTATTATATGCATGTGTGAAAAAAACGAGTATTTTTACAATAAGTAATATATGGCTTGTATTTAAAATGGCATCGCAGTTGGTTTCAACGTTCATCTAATATATTAATCTAAGATTTGAACAAGCTTTCGATATATTTTTTTAGTAATGCTTATAATAATCTTTTTAAAAACAATTATATACACTCGGACTTAAGTTACCTCGGTTAGTAAAGTAACGAAAAACTAAGTACACAGCTACGGTAGAACTCTTGTTTGGTATTTTTCATGCACGATGTTTAATATTCGATTAATTTTTAAATAGTTTTTTTTTTGTTTGTATCTCACGTGTGTTTTTATATGAAGCTCATTAATCAAATTGTGTTTTTATATTATAACGTTGTAATATTTCTATCCGTAACGTTTTGTATATAGTTATTTTATAGCAGTGTAATATGACATGGTTGTAGCGATATTTATCGCTTCATCACATTTTTTTTGTAGATATAGTATTGTACCTTATTTCATAATGTCGTATCTCTATGTTATGTTTTATGTTAAAATCGATTCTCAATTAATGGAACCAAAGAACAAATTCGTGTGCTGTATAAATTGGATTTTCATCTGAATGTTTTATTTTTATTCTATTTTTAAGTTAGGATTGGCCGGATTCTTGATTTCATGTGACACTTGGCGCTAAAATGTTAATATTTTTTATCTGTAAGCAAAAAATGACAGAATTAATGTTGTCCTGCCAATTTAACGAAGTATTTGGTTCATTGTGTTTTGTTGGATTTTAATTTGTGGCATTATGTTTAAAATGGCAACCCTATTCGTGTTCCATATTTTACCAGAGCATTGATATTATTCACATTTATAAGAATTTAATTAAATCCTTACGTTTTGTTATAAAATATAAGCTGTTTTAACTTAAATAGTATTTTTGTGCATTTTTTCTTCGAACAAGTATTCTTTTTATCTCGCTAACTTTAATAAGACAATACAACTACAGATTGCTTTTAAAAACGGATTATACCACGAGGCGTCCGTTCCGAACACTTTTATCGTTAAACTTTTGACAAACAGTAAACATTAAGCTCTGTTGACTTAGAGAAGACTCGAATTGAAAAAGACTTTTAAAACTCAGCAATATTTTTTTTTTTTCGTAACAAATAATTTATCTTAGCAAATAAAACTAAACTGCTTTTATTAATGTTTTCAAGTCTAATTCTTTAACCGGTAATTTAAAAAAAAAAGTATGGTTTCTTTAAGTACAATTGATCGCATACAACCGAGTAGACAAATTTAATTTATTGATTGTACATCAATGTTTATCGAATGATAGCGGCAGTTTTTAATCGATTTGATGTTTATTTTTCGTAAAGAATGTGGTGGGATCGGTTACTCATTCACTTAGGTCAAGGTTGTTTAAGAATATTGCTTCTTCTAATAAAAGCAACATTAATATATTCCGCGAAAAGGATGGGACGTATATCGCCTTATTATATATAACCGTATTTTGTTATATTATGATTTAATAATAAATGGTTATATATTGTAAATATTATATACTAACAATATGTATAATCACATAAAATATATTTTTATGAATTGGAGAGTGTATCTAGTGACTCTTGTTAAATGAAAATGAATTAAATCGTTATATAAGACAAGTATATAAGTTGGAACATGTGTCTAAAGTTGACAATAGTACGTCAGTATTATAAGACAAAAATAATGTGTACATTTATGCGCGGGAGTATTAAATGTTTAAAAATACTTACATATTCGATGTTATAATTAATTTTAAATGTTGTAAATTTTTGAAGATTTCGTTATTTGTCATTTAAATTATAAACTACTTATTGAGAACTTAACTCATAACTAAAAAAAAAAAAATATTTTTATTTTTTATTTTGAGTGACATTTCAAAAAGTTACCGCCTTTTAAGTACCTACTACATTGATACGTTTATTAATAAATTTTAAACTAACATCCTTAAATTATACCAATAATGATTTTATATGTACAGTAAACCTTAAAAAAATATAAGTTGAGAAACAACTAAAATATTGTCTCATTTTTACAATATGATATAATGTACGACTGACTGTACATTACTTACAATATGATACATAATAAAATAAAATATTTAGTCAAGACTTGCACAGTGAATCAATATAAAGAAGGTATCAAATTATCTTCGATTGTAACAAAATAATATAATATAATATATAGGATATTTTGACTTGATTTCGAATATGTATGTATGTACTATCACTTTATTAATATCAAAACCGTATGATCGCGTATAAATTTCAGAATATAAATCCAGAATAAGTTAGTTGTAATAATAGTTTAGCAAATGACAGATTGTGGACAACGTCACATATCAGATAAATGTCTAAACGAATTATATTACTTGTGAGATATATATATCCTATGATAAAAGAAATGGAATCCTATCAAGGTAGGATACATATGACAAGTCACTGTTTTTTCTATCAAGCAATAGGATTCGAGGCTTTGACGCTTTCCTAGCAATCATTTAGTTATCTATGTATTAAAATTAATCCGATTGAGTGAAAACTTTACTTGCGTGAAATATTTTGGCGTAGTGTTATCAATTTTATTAATGTGCAATAAAAAAATACGTTAAGCGGTATTCCAAAACACACTGTTAAAAATGACATCACAACTGTACTTAATAATACCCATGAGTATTAAATAAACTTGGTTTAATACTCAAAGCTTAATACTGATAAGAATTGATTAATTAACAACAGTGTACACTTGTACTAATAAATATTCAATTGTCATATGATAGCCTGACTGGCTTCCATTTGTTTTTATTAACCTGTAATTAGATATATTTTTTAACGCTGGCAATCTCACTCAGTCATTATCATACGAAAGCTTCGTAAATATTACCCGATAAATAATTTCGTTATAATAAATATTGAAATCTTATCGTTTGTGATATTTTGTTTTTGATGAAACCTTGGTGTGCTGTTATGCGTACTGTGAAGGTTCGTGGCCCAAATAAAAACGATATTTTTTATTTGTATGTTTGTCCTTTAATATAATATTTTATTGTAAACCCTTTTTCACCCGTGCAAAGCCGGGTAGGTAGCTAGTATAGTGTTAATTATTTTAAACAAGTCGTCTGCCATTAGACGTCGTCCAGAATATGTCATGTGCTATGTTGTAAATAAACGAATAAGCGAAGCGAAGAAGCCATAACGGATATTAAGCCAACTGTATAAATGTTCGTGACATGTTAAATAGTTCGAATGATGTTACGCATAATTGCACCGTGCGATGCATTCTAGTACCAAAAGTGTAGTGTTTAGTTTTTTAAGTTTCCGACTGAACCAAAACATTGTAGCTACGTGTGTTTACATACACTGGAGTAATAAAATATTTGAAATTTCATACTGGTTTTCATTTCAACCAATCCCGTTTGAGTCATGCTATATACGATCTGATCAATTAAGAACACAAGTAAATAAATATTGCCAATTATACTCAGGGTTTCCACATGCCTTGTTTCATAACTATAACAAACTATTAAAACATTTTATTTCTTAGAAATTCAATACACGGACTCTTAAGAAAAAATACTTATTACGTTTAATAAAAAAAATATTTAAAAATTCATAAGTTTATTTATACATGTGTAAAAAAATGTAGGTGTTATTAAATCTATTTAACGCGCTGGCAACCCTATCAAGTTTATATGAAACTCGCAAACTGTAAGTACCTATCCAATTAACGCTAAATGAAAATAAAACCTAGCAATAAAAAATGTATATATGACTGAAATGACGCCTAATTAGAGACCTAAGAAACGTTCGTTAGACGCAGCATTCGACCAGATATGGCATTTAAAACTTTTTAATAAAGCGATCGTGTTGAAACGCGTTTGAAACGCAGGAAGCTTGAATGGTTGAATTTGCATTTATGTTATTAGGACGCATCCGTTCCGCCGCGTGGAGCCATGTTGCACCCCGCCGCTCCCCACGCAGGAAACGAATTGTCGTTCGATATTCTTGTCAAAACTTTTATCATTCAATCGAGTACGTTGATACTCGTATAAGTACATCGCCCCTTTCACATGACACATATCTTTTGAGAGAGTATATTGCAAGGATAACAGAAAAAGAATATTTGTTTTAACAGTTGGTTACGTCAGTACTACAATATCTCATATGCTATGACCCTTGTCCCTGTAATTATACTGGTTCAATCAACGGGGTACAAAGATTGTGTGATAAAATTATTAGTTAGTGAAAAACTAGATTTTAATATGTTTAAAATCTTAAGTATAAATTTAGACTGTATTCAATAAGGAATTGTTGTTAGATAATATTTATGTTTACTTTATTGTCTTGATAGTATATATTTATAAAAAAAAAAAACTTCATATATCCCTTTTTAAATGGACGTATATTGACAATCAGCATGAGATGTCGTCTAATAAATCTTCTGTCTGGCTAACTTAGCATAATGGCCATATCCTCTTATCGGTGTTGCCACACGTAATAGTGCCGCCTTCTATTAGTTTAAATCAGTTTTGACCGTCATTGTATGTTCTAGGTCATTGGGGCATAGAACACTTGGTACTAAATCTGGGTGTATTTTTAAACTAGTACTCCATATTGAGTATAGACATTGATGATTGCACGATTCGAATCAGCTGATACTACAATTATTCAGATTTCTCTTCTTGCTTGCTTTTTTTATTATTGCCATATTGCTAATGTTCACCGTATCCAACCGCCCATAAAACAGAGATAAGTTTTAAAGTGGATGTACGTCAACAAGTTAAAAATAAAAGAAAAATTAGTAAAGATCAGAGGTTTCGTTGGCAATTTTAATGAACACATTATATTACATTTTTTAAAAATTTAATATTTTAGTCGAATATTAATTTCGTAGATTGGAAGACAATACAATAATTGCATTTTTGCGCTTGTAATAATTTATAATACTTGCAAATCTAATTACAATGAATACACATTAATTCTTTCCAACTTATAAAAAATATATATATTTGTGTTCCTCCCTCATTACTGTTGGGATGTCGTTTGACCAATCAACGACGACAATGGTTTCGCGCCATCTTGAAGAAACTTCTTGAACGTGCGGTGGCGGCATCGGAATAAAATATACTTTTGTGAAAATTCGGTGCTCCCTTACATCAGCAAATATAAAAGTTATTGGTTGATTGGTTGTGAAGGACTAATAATTAAAACTGAGGTAAGCTTAGCATAACTTATCCATTATAATTAATTTCATTACAAACACAACTCGTACGATAGTGACCGGCATTTGCAAAACTAAATTTTTATTAGCAATCGTGGAATCCCACCCATGGTTATACCAAGGAAGATTTCGCCATCAGTGCTGATAATGTCCCTAATAACTAAAAATAATATTCGGCAAATAACAGAAAAGTGCTTGCTTAAGCCTAAACTAAGTCTTTTTTCATATTTTCCTCCATCAGTCCTAATCATGACGCTCAATTTTCAACATAAAATCCACCTAATATAAATATTTATATATTAGTAAATATTAATTCTAATGCTATTGTCAAAGGCACATAAATCGTAGAAATAATAAATGCCCAGTTAAAAGATAGTAAATCCTTGTAAAACATAAATCAAAGTCTAAACTAAGCCACATCGAAATAGTTGAGATAAGGCAAAAAATTTGTTCCCTCGTCCAGAACAGCTTGACGTATTCGTTCACTTTCGAGATAACTCGGATATATTAAAACGGTTACCTTTTTACATCGCCTTCCCATGGACTGGGGAGGTATTGTTGTTTATTTATTTTGTTTAGTATTAACAAATAAGTACTGGCCTTGCGTAAGATGCAATAATACCTTATGGCAGAGATCCCTTTATTAATTAATTATTACTTAGTTTCCATATCACTATTTAAAAACAAAAAGTTTTTTATTTTACCTGCGCAAAGTCGACACGATGTTCGAATCGACTAGAGCGTGCTATGTCGAACACTGGTTACGTATAAAAAAACAATCAAATCACATATACACCTAATTAGAAATACAAGTATATAAATATTATTTCAGTTATTAATCTCCGTGTACATAAATAAGTAACGTTCAAGGACTAAAGCCTTTCTGTCTGTCTGGCAATATAATATGTTATTTGTTTGTAATATGTACACCACTGTATGTATTAAATGTAATAATTGTATATAGTTAAATCAATTTATTGAAACACAAGTTATTGACTTAGAGAGTCATGTTTGTAGTATAGACACGTGTCGGTATTATATATTTAACTTAAAAATATAAATATATAAATACTTACATGCTGTGTCCTCCTTAATGGGAGAAGAGGCTTTAGCCCACCTGTGGGACGATCCGAAGCAGTTACTATATTATTATTTTTTTCACCGTATATTTAAGGTTACTTTCTAAAACATATTTCTAATAGTAGATGTATTTTATTATTAATAGAAATTAGAAAAAAATATTATCTTATCATATTATTATATAGGAATTCATATTATACAAAAAATTGTATAAAATTAATATAAAAAACCACAACCGTTGAAGCAATAAATAAAGAGATTATATACCTAAATCAATTACACGCCTCGCCGTACAATATAATATAAGGTATTAGAGTTGAAAAAATTTGTATGTTATATTTTTTATTGACGAGAAAATGAAATGGTTATCGAGAATTTTCAACGTAATATTATACATAGAGATGCCCACTCGTTAGCCCTTTTGTAACCTGAAGTGTGTATAATGACTTAATCTGCTTAGCTTGCAACATGTGAACAGCTACTACACGACCGGCTCTTACCCCTTTCAAACAATCTTGTAAGTACATAATATAATAATTTATCACTATATACTATTAATAAGCCGAGATCGCCCAGTGGTAAGAACATGTGAATCTTAACCGATGATCGTGGGTTCAAACCCGGGCAAGCACCACTGAATTTTCATGTGCTTAATTTGTGATTATAATTCATCTCGTGCTTTACGGTGAAGGAAAACATCGTGAGGAAACCTGCATGTGTCTAATTTCACTGAAATTCTGCCACATGTGTATTCCACCAACCCGCATTGGAGCAGCGTGGTGGAATAAGCTCCAAACCTTCTCCTCAAAAAGAGGAGAGGAGGCCTTTAGCCCAGCAGTGGGACATTCACAGGCTGTTACATATATACTATTGTATCTATATTCACTTTTAAAATTTGACATGGCTCTAGATAGAACGCGTCGATCTTCACCGAAGGTCACGTGTCCACATCTGGGCACTACTAAGTTTTCATAATATGCTTTATTTATATTTACACTGTATCTTGTTACCGGTCGTGAACGCCGTTATTTTTTTTTTAATTTTATGAAGCCTGACATCTTTAAATTTAAAATAAAAAATTATTACGTTTCTAATATTATGCTTACTAGTAGTACTTTTTTGTTATGATGATCGCTTAAATGAGAAATATTTTTACGAAATGTAACCTACGTGTGCCTACTCTATGAAAAAACCTACATGTTTAAAATACTAAAACTTTGCGTTATTAAAACAAGCAAAGTTTTAGAACGCAAGCAAAATTGAATTTCATTATAAATCAGCCATATTGTTTAGGTATTATATAAAATATCATAAGTAAGCTTAATATGATTATATTGTGGTTCTTCTCTCTGTCGGCGCCATAATTCCGTCGCGTCATAATGAATGGGTGTATAAATCAGATAATTAGAATCCATTAAACGATAATTATACAATAGACTTCTATTACAACATTCATAACAACGCGACATTGCTATAAAAAGTCCTAAGTAAAACACGATTATATTTACGAGACGGGTAATTAAATAACCAATGTTTATTTGATTCGAAGTAGCATTCCACAATGTTTATGTACGTAAAACAATTTACTTAAGAAACAAATGAAGTATTAATTTGTAATATTAAATTTTCCAAAGATGATAAATTTTAATATAATATCTCGATGGATTATTATTATTCCCTTATGTTATAATAATTCATCTTAGCATAATTTTGATGAAATTTAATTTTGTGAAGCCAATTAGTTACTTTTATAACGAAGTTAATTTCTTACAAAACAATTTAAGTTTAAGGAATCTCTTTGTATAAAGATAATTAATATTTGTATTTTATTTACATGTTTATTATTTGTTTATTATATAGAATTGTATACTAGAGACAGACTGCTAGGAAGTGCTTAACATAGTAAGCGATTAATAAGCGAATGACATAAATAATATACTATTATAAAAGTATGACAAAATGATTAAAGATTATATGTTATGAGTGTTTTTTGAATAAGTTTGTAAGAGCGTTCTTTTCATATACATAAGAACGGTGCTTGATAAGTAGGACATCCGGTGAGCCCGGATGGTTCTGTATGTAGGCATTGGAGTCGATCTGAAAGGACTTGGATGATATATCGTTTCTGAACCGTAGATAGTGCGGAGATATAGCAGATATAATTCCGTCATATAAGTATAGTTGAATGATATTAGTATCGTGTGACTTGACCTGAATATTGCTTTTTTTAATCCACTTATTCAATTCAATTAGATTAAACATAAAATAACAAAATATAAAGTTTGACGTTTTATTTTTCAATGTTATATTTTTGTACGCTACTAAAGGAAAAATGATCACGTGTGCATTATTATTTTAAGGATATTACTTGGTGATAGAGTTTTGTGCAAACACGTCTGGGTAGGTCCCACCCACTCATCAGATATTCTACCGCAATGTTTTGCGGTAATAAATATAATTGTAGTGTTACGGTTTGAAGGGTGAATGCAGCCAGTGTAACTTCAGGCAGGATGTTACATATGTCCCATATGTAACATCTTAGTTCCCAAGGTTGGTGGCGTATTGGCGATGTAAAGGATGGTTAATATTTCTTCCAATGCCAATGTCTATGGGCGGTGATGACCACAAACATCTATTGGCCCATTAAAAAAATAAATTTTGCTGTAAATTAAATAGGAAGTATTCAATAAATATACATGTTGTGTTTTTGGTTAGTATATTTAATAAAAAAATCACACTTATAAATTTGAGACGGAAAAATATTTGCGCTTCGACCGAGACGTACGAAAAGTTTTGTTTGTTAAATTTAATAGTATAAAAAATCCGCATTCGGATAAAAAGTTTAATTAAAAATACTTTTGGGAAACATGGACAAGGAGGATCAAACGGAATATCTTTCACTTGGTTATAGATACCTAAAGTTACTTTACAATTCATATGTTTTGTTTTAAATGATGTTCGGAATATTTCCTCCATTTTATCTATATATTCCACGAAATCATCACTGGGTACTATTAAAAAAGTTTGTGAATTATTCTTAGTGTAGTCCCGGTACCTTAAATATTGACTATCTGCGTTGAAATTCTGACTTCTTTGATTGGGCTTTGCGTGCGTCTTCAAAGCCTGATAATCATGTTATTCTAAACGCTTAAGAAGATACCAACAAACATAAAAAAAGGATTTTTTTCCTGGCATGTCTAGCTGATTATAATCAGAACTAGTAATTTGGACGCTGGAAAATTCTTCATTATCTGTATTTGATAGTTTGTTGGTAGGTACAGGTATTGCACAGCTATTAACTGTTTTATGAGTCGTTTAAATAAGAAGTTTTCCGAAATCATGAATGAAAATGGAAACCTTCAATTAATCTAACACTTGATATGTGGTCACGGCCATTCTTTGGGTTTATTAATTTTTAACTCTAAAATAAGCTTATCATCTTTTTGAAAAAAGCCTTTTGTGATTCATCGCCTGTAAACGCTCTTTTATATTCATAATTATGTCTCAAATTAGAGGTATTCAAAGAATCGAACAAATCATTCATCATAATTAAAAAGCAGGCCGTGTCTCTGCCGGATTCTTCAATGTCCTTATTTTCTATACATATACCTACAAATGCCATTTGCAATGGACTTACTAAGAAGTTGTGTTGCAAAGCAAACCTTCATCTTTTCAAAGTACTTGGGCTTAATATAACTGCTGGTAAGATTAGGTGCAAAGCTGAAACTTTTTTATATCCTGATTATAAAAGTGTATAATATGATCGTATTTCGCTATAGAATTTCCGAAGGGACAATCATATTGGATCATATTATTTCGCACGTTTTTGATTGGATTAGGTGCATCATAAATATAATATATTTTCTTATTATTAAGAAAAAAAAATTTGGCGTTTCGATAGAAACTGTTCTTTTTTTGGAAGCTTCCCATAAATTAGACTCTTGATCGGATACAAAAATACGGACCATAAGTCCAATTTCGAATAACTTTTGTAGTATTTTATCAATGCACTTATTTATTTTATCATGGTTTCGACATTCTGAGATTAATGCGTATGCTACAGGCTGTTTCCAGTTCATAAATATACCACGCACCATTATTACTAACGCATTATTAGCTAGTTCAGGAGACTGCAATCCTTCAATTTCGTGGAATCCGTTAATTTTAACTTCTATAATATTAAAGAATAGGTTTGCTTTTAATGACATAGCATCAATCATAACTAAGCAATTTTTTTCAACTTCTGTTATTCGTGCAACTTTCATTTTAAGAACAGACATATCCCTTTTATTTTATTTTAGTTGAGAATGGGAAAGAATATTTGTACAATGTTGAAATACAGGGAAGACATAACACTTTTTGCAAAAACCGGTCAGCTCGTGGCCTGATGTAGTATAAATTTAAGCAGTAAGTGTGTAGTCTTGGTTGTATCGATTTCCTTTTCCATGTTGCTTTAGGTTACTCTATATTTTTATTGGGAGAGCTAGTTTATTGGTCAAAAATTTATCGCAAAGTTGATAGAAAGAACTTTCTTCAGCTTTTTGTGTTTTATTTTCAGTTTCCTCTAGTTTTATTTTCTTTCTGCATTAGAAGAGTTCAGCATTCAATTTTCTTTTCCTTCGAGTGTTGCAGGTGAAATTCGTTGAGGTTTGAGTATAACTTTCATTCGCTGCATTTTCAGTCTGTGTACAATTATCAACTCCAATCAACAAAACAGTTTGAGTTTGTTTGTCTTCTTTCCGAGATTCTCCTGGAACGGTACTTGGTAAGCTTGGCAGCATCAATGATGGAAGGACTTTCTTTTTTAATAGTTTTCGATTTAATGATTGTCGTATGTCCGCCACATTAAAATGTTTTTCACAAATCCGGTAGGCAGCAAAGTTAGTTTTGTTTTCTAAATCACTTCGATCGATTAGTTGCAGCCATTCAAGGCGTCTGAAAAAAAATAGATTTCTCTTTAGTCTGGGTAAAAAAATAAATTGCTGAGGGTTACCAAACTCCTATCCTTATCTCAGCTTATTACCTACAGTACGGAGCAACTTGAAATAACAATTTTATTGGTCACACATCGATGTCGAACTGCTGCAAACGCTTTACATCAACCATATCATCGCGTGTGCGCTACGCCACGCGCGACTATAGGTACTTATTTCAAGGAGTCATAATACTGTATATATAAAATTACTACAAAAGTTATTTTACTCGGTGGAAAAGCGACATTTTATTTAAAAAACAAAAATTACGTACTAATGGATAAATAAAAGTCATTTTAGTCTTACCTTTCGGTGATTCCGGGTAATTTAAAAAATGTTATATCTGGGTGCGTTATTGAAGAATTCAAACAACCAACAACAGCACAATATAGTCTATAATTGCTCTTTGCCATATTAAGTAAGTGCTTGTATTTATTTCAATCAAATATTCACAAATCGCAGAGTTACTGCTTACAAAATCAACACACCGTTCGTTCGTCACTGCGGCTCATTCGCGACTGTTGTGTACCGAGTGTATACCGAACTTGAGGCGCGTAGGTATTACTCACGTTTTGACAGTTATATGAAGATAGAATATTGTGTATAAAACTTTACCGTGCTATTGATACCGCATAGATGAAATTTGTAAAGAAGCTGTATGATTCGTTAAAAAATGTGGATAACACACAATACTTGTAAACGAGTGAAGAAAAATGATAAACGAGTTATTATTAACATATTTTTTAATATTTTTCTTTAATTCGATTAATTGATTAGATATGCAATTGTAAAGAAGTCTCCTGATCGATTTCGGCCATGGCGACCAATCTCAAATGAGATTAGCCAACTGTGCTAGACATTATATTATAGTGCCCAAGTGTGTGCGCAAAAACAGATGCACTCACTAATACCTCACTCCCGTAATCCAATGGATCTGCAATCCTATACGACCGGAAAGAGTTCAAACGCACGACCAACGGCTGTACGTGCTTCCCGAAATCCGAGGCACGGTCGTGTACACTATTTTTTTCCTGTGGCAACACTTTGATATACGTCTTTGAAACCTATCCCAAACTTTTTAAATTATTTTATTTATTTAATAATTAATTTACTAACTAGATACTGTGTACAATATAAAAACATAAAAGATTTCCCTAGAAACAGTGATGTACATACTGTTTACACCAGGAACACGTATATACTTACAACTACTATAACCCGATTACACAGGGTTAGTAAGTCTTTTATGAGACATGTATACGCTTTTACAACAGAATCCCAGAAAACGTTCAAAAATATTCAATTTTGAAATTCAAAAGAATCGTTATGGAACGCTTGTGTGTTAAAATATATTACACCAACCAATGACTTTTCAGATGATTGCACACCTTGTGAATGAAACGATCGCCTCCAGGCCATTTCAAATAAAAAAATACAATTAAATTATTGTATATTTAGGAGATTCCTTGATCTGTAAAACATCATTGTTAAAAAAAAGACACGCGTTAATTTAGGCCAGCCATTTTGTTGGTGGACTGAAGGGTAAAGTAAATAGTAATTAATTCATTATTGGCGTGACTTGTGATTTGTTGTGTGTTTAAATGTGTTATTTGAAATTTTAGGAGTTATTGAGTGAGTTATTTACAACAATTTGTATTATTTTCTGTTATATTTAAAAAGAAATCAGTTTCACTTCTGGATGCTAAATGTATATTACCTACAATTTTAAAGTAATGTGATATAAAAAAAATCTCGCTGAGTTTCTTTCGCCGGTTCTCCTCAGGCCTGAGGTGTTTATTTCCGAACCGGTGATGACTTTACACACTTCCAACTTCCATTCTCCGGGCCGCTACTGAGAATCTTCCTCAGAAAGACTCAATAACTTTTCATTGTCCCGACCTGGGTTTAAACCCAGGATCTCTAGATCTGTGGCCTTATATATAGCCAGTAGACCAATGAGGGCTGCAGTAAACAGGCAAACAAAGTACTTACATCGGTATCTTAATACAAGTAGTTGACATTAGTTAAGGGATTAAATAAATAAATAAATGTATCTTGTATTTTGGAAAACGATGTTTAACTAAAAATAACAGATTATAAATTATTATCAACTATGTATTTTCAATTTGAGTAATAAGCTTCTTTGAAGTTTGTAACTCTATCACAATTACTAAAAAAATTTTTTTAAGTTTCTATGAACAAAGTTATGTTACATAAGCTTAAATAACGTTTTGTTTATTTTTCTACTTACCTTAATATATCTTAAGATCACATTAGAACACCACTCGTCTATGTAAATACCACATTATTTAGAGATCTCATGTTACAACGATTTAAAGCACAATTAAAACTTGTAACGTAATACGATATCAATTAAAGTATCGTGTCACGTGACCCATCTGTGACGTCGCCCTGACAGGTTGTCACGCTGCGCAGTAATCGAAATGATATTAAAGTCAATTTGTTGACGTTGGACCCTTTCTGGTGACAGCGAAACGACGAATTGACAACTAATGGAGAAAAGTAATTATGTTTACGTTGATCTATGCTGTGTTTTTGTAATTAAAAATATAAAATAATAATTGTTTAAGAAACAGTACCATGAAAGGCTGGACTGATACCAGGTGTATCTGCAAAGTTTTTATAAAGGTCGTCTATCGTTCGACATTCACTTAATCATAGTCGAGCCAAGAAGGTGCGGTGGTTAGGACGCGTGAATTACTGATGACCGCGGGTAAAAACCCAGGCAAGCATCACTTAATTTTCACTTGCTTTCCATTTCAATAACAAATTTGTTTATTTGTCTTTACTCCCCTTGTGGTTGGAATATCCTATAGGTTTACATAAAGGGGTACATAATATATACACTTATTAACATCGATTAGCAAGAAAATTTCATAAAATATTCTTCATTTTGTATTAAACTTGTTAGACGATGAATCTTGCTCACCATATGTTCTTGCCCATAATACAATAATAATGAAATTTTAACAACATTAAGAAATGAGACATTGAAATATTTAGATTAGGAACTTAAATTAAAAAATAATGCATTTCCTGTCATTGTTTGTTAATTTGTCTTTGATTTCTTAAATATTATTTCTTTTTATTATTAGTATTAATTATGACAGAGGTATCCGGCATAGAACGTATCAAAGACAACGAGATAAAAGCATAGACAATTTACTACTTTTTACTGTGTTGACATATTCCTAACATTAAGTCGAAATTATTGATATAAGTATTATTATGCTTATAGCTTATAAGCATTAATAATTGCCTTTACACTTACTGGCAGTCACTTAAGTAGCACTTAGTTAAGTATCTAAATAAGTCACGATCGGATGTGTTTTGTGGATAGTTCAGTGACAGTCCAGATAAATGAAAGTCGAAAAAGTCCAATAAATAAATACATTAAGTGATTTGGCTAAATTTGTTACACTTCAAAATATGCTCCAGGTATATGTCCAGACAGTTCATATAGAGATTTAAATCATAGGAGTAAAGACGAATTTGACATTAAATTGGCATGATATCATTGTTCGAGGTCATGAAAAATGTTGTTTTGACTGTCGGCGAAGTTATTAGTTGTTGTGATGACTAAGGACGTTAAATTAAGTTACTACATAATTTAATTATTTCAGGACTTAAGAAGATTAATGTTGTATGCATTTTTTAAATACGCAGTCTTCAAATGGAAACTTAATACTAAGCTGGTTTGGTAGAATATAAAATAAGTGGGTGATGCGGACGGGCTTGCACAGAGCCCCATGACCGAGTACATTAACATAAGAATTATTAACATTAAAGTCTTACCTATATACAAATAAAAATGATGCCAAGGAGTATTTTCCCGTGAATCCCAATCTTATCATGTGATTGAAAATAAACCAGCACTCCTGTCACGGTGTCTATAGAGGATTTAAAACTAGGATATTATTAATAAAGATTTTTGTACTATTTCTTCAAGGTCCAAGTGCTTCATCTGCAAACGGAACTAAGATACAATTTGCATGTTTTGTATTATGAAAGCTATTAGCATGAGATATATAAATCTTAGGTTTATTGCTACTTCTTCTAGCTTAAAGGAATAAAAGCGCATCATTGTATAAAACCACATTTTTAAAATCCATGTATTTTAAATTTCTAATAATAACAACATTCTACGGCTATGTTTATGTAACATAATTATAGTTATATTTGTTTAAAAGGACTCGATATTCATAAAACAAGATACATAGTGTACCTATGTGTAATAATTTTAATAATCTTTATTATTAAAATATTTTTTTACCAAATTGTTAATTAATCGTTTAATTACGGAAAATACTTTATAGTACCTACATATATGTCAGGAGAAACAACGTTCTCCTTGATATTGTCATTAGTAGTTACAGGCTTAGTGGGCGTCATTAGTGTAATATGCGAGTACAAACGCAACTTCCGCAGTTTTACACTTTAATTTATTAAAATGAATAAATTAACAGTTTTATCAAGTAACAACAGCGGGTTCAGGGCACCGATCTGACTTTGATCAACGAGAACACTTCAACGATCCAACTCGATCAGTAGACTACTAGAGAAAGTAACTAGATCAAATCTTTCAAATGTGTTTCAAAAACTCTGCCTCCCTAAAGTAAAGATGGCACCTCGACCCTGCTCGCGGCACGTGCTCCGCTTTGATTGGTTGTTACGAGAATTAAAATATTCATAAATTTTTTTATAGATAAAAACCTATACATACATAAACCAACCTATACAACATAGATAATTTATTGGTTTTTAAATTTTAGAAAAATGTAACAAATCAAATAAAATTAAATCAAGAATTCTAAAAGTACCAATAATAATAATCAAAATGTAGGCAAATGATATTGTGTGTCAAACATCAATCAACCGACTCATAGCTGAGACTTATGTGAACGGTTATATGATGAGGCGGATGATCCAGAAGTCTGAGTAATACTCTGGTTTATGTGCCTTATACATGATCTCTCATTTAATTTCCTAAACCACGCCAATTTTTGTTATAGTAATAATGCATATGTAATAATACTGTTTTATTTATTATTTATTTAGAATAATTATGTATTTTTGTTTATGGACAAAAAATCAAAACAATTTTTAAGTAAATTATACTAGATCAACTATCAAAGAAAATCATTTTTTTATTGATTAATTAAGATAAATAAAGTATAACGAGACTCATAGCAGACAAATATATGAGATGTTAAAGCAGATGCAGTTTTAACTAAATAATTGTTCATTAATATGCATATTCATATCGTAATAAATACGAGACTTAGTTTGAATAAAATAAATTTTATTTAAAAATTTAAATTTAATATAATACAAAATATGAAAAAAGACGAAAATTATCTTAACCAAGCAGATCCTCTACAAATGGAATAAAGCTGAAAATCCTGAATTTACAACGAAGACGGAGTGAAAATGTAATAAAAGTTAAGCGCACAATGTAAATTTAAGAATAAAAAATTTAAAGTTAGCATTACAAAGCTACTCTCCGTGTTGTATTCCTATAAATATTTAGGAACAGGCCTCCGACAGCGAGGGTCTATGAATAAGGAATAGTTCAGGATTTACTCGAACGCGGTCAGGAACACGAGTAGCGTCGATGTACAACAAGTATGTGATAAACAACAATTGACTTGCACGATGAAAACAATAGCAATTTAATTGAGAACACCGGGAGTCAGGTCGGCGTACTAATTTATCGGTATGCTGATGAAACTATTAAAATATCTGTTGTTGCGTGTTCACATACAAATTGTACTCATACGAAAAAAAGTCGAATTATAAAAAAGTATAGTAAGATAATGTCTTTATTGTTGGATTTTGGCACCCTCTACTTTGGGGGGGGGGGGGGTAGTTGAAAATATGGAACTTGCTCCATGCTACTTTAAGGAACATCTTGCAGAATTTCATTTGACCTGCTTGTACGGGCTTGAACCAGCAATCTTTGGTTAATATTCAGGTTGTCCTAACCACTATGCCAATTCCGGATTTATTTTTAAAGATACGGGATAGATAATTATATAACTAGAATTAACTAAAATACAAGTAATTCAGTCTTATTTTTAACAAACATATAAAGAAATGTTTTAGCAAGTATATAACTGTCCATGTATTGAAAACCTTTAATTGAGACCCAGTGTTCAGTAATTTAATTATAATAATATATTAATATAATATATCCGTAAAATGTTAAAAATATAGCACGTGTAATGTACAAACTGTCATTATTTAAGATTTAACTATTATACGCTATTGCATGAAGTTCTAATCAATTTACTGTGTTATACAAAAATTTATAGTTATTTTAACACATTCAAAGCAATAAGTGAATCGTTCACACATTCGTTTCTCTTCCATCCGTTTGATATCATCGGACGAATAATAAAACGATCAAATTTCCAGTAAGTGTTGAGGGGTATGCATTAACATGCACCCGGGATACTTTCGTGTGCCTTCAGTTAAACGAAACCATTCCTCGAATGCCGTCCGGAAATAAACTACGCTATTCCGTGGCGTACGAGAAACAGCGGTCCGTAAACAAACCGATTGAATAACCATAACGTAATCACTAATCTTACTATACTACCTTAAATTACTTTGAATAAGTTCAACTTAAATGTAATTTGTAATAAACTATTTAATTTTATAAACTTGCTGTGACTCGTAATTTTACCCGCGTTAATTTTTTATTATAATATGATGTATCTAAAAGAAATCCTAAATTTAACAATAACAATTGAAGCAAGATAACGCTTCTGCACTTATCTCGGGGGATTTACGAATATTTGTACTTACGTAAACTTTAATTGTTATAGCTTTTGATAGTCTACGGATATTAATCAAAAAAATACTAAGCGGTACATTGAAATACCGGGAGTATAATAGTGCTCTTAACCATTTTGACGAATAATAGAGACATATAAAATAATGTTATTTTTCGTTTTAGTAACTTGCAAATAGTCATATATAATTTTTAAAAAACCCAGTTATTTTGAAATCACAGACAGATACCTCAACTTTATTTCTATTTAATGATAATAATTATATACATATTTATTTTAGCTTCAATCGAAATGTCTATGGAAAAAATAGGTTTTTTTTTAATTAGGTTGAATGTCAGGCAAGTTAAATATTCTGCAGGTGACATTAATAATTTCGTGTTTAACTATAAATTAATCAAGAACTATTAATACTTATTAGTAATAATTAACAACATTTTATTTATTGCGTAACAAATTTGGCGAACGGAAAAGATACCATCTGTCAAAGTGAAAATTGAAAGAAACCACAAAATCAATAACAACAAATTACTAAATGACCAGACTATAAGCCTTACGCACGCAAGCTATCATCGTTGTTCATAACTTAATTTATTCTTAAGGTATTTTTAATTATATTCCGTCCTTTATTACCGCATTTACTCGAAACATTTAATAAATTATGATACGATTTTATGTTCCGTTTTTAATACATTTTCTTTTATTTTATTAAATTTTATAATTGTTATTTATATTAGTATATATATTTGTTAATAAGTACCTACTACCTATATAGATTTAAAAAGTGGGTTAGTTTGAAAAGAAATCCGTTCTCATTCCATACTTTTATTTTCAATTTACAATTAAAAACTTATACGTCAGTAAGTTTTATTAATACAGATAATTATAATTCTGAAAGTTATATAATGTCCTCCAGACCGATTTCGGCCACGGCGGCTAATCTTAAGAAAGATTAGCCAACTATGCAGGAGATATTATAGTGCACAAGTGTGTGCGCAAATACAGGTGCACTCCCTATTCCCTAACTCTCATAATCCGATGGGACGGCAATCCGACACGACCCAAAAGAGTTCAGGCGCAGGACCAACGGCTTTACGTGCTTTCCGAGGCACGGGAGTGAACACACTTCCAACTTCCAGACTTCGGGCTGCTACTGAGAATTTTCTGTCAGAAAAACCTAATAACTTTTTAATGGCCCGACCTGGGAATCGAAACCAGGACCTCCGAGTCTGCGGCCTTACATCAAGCCACTAGACCAACGAGGCAGTAAAAATATATAGAACGTTATATAATACTATTTGTAAGATATTTCAGAAGACGCCCCTCCAAGAAAATAGTAATGACCGCCAAATATTATACGTAATCATTCAAACGTAGTCTGGTTTACTTTACACAATTGCTACAAACCTTGGGCCAAGAAGTTTGCCCCAGCCTTGATAAAGGGTAAGCTAATATAATATCAAGTTAAGTTAGTATGTACAGCTGTGGTTAAACTGTATCCTAAGCTAACAGAAACGTGCTGAAATACGAACAATACGACCATAAAATTAATTTATTATTTTCTTAAGCATGTTGTAAGTGAAACTATTATTAATTAATTTGATCTTAACAAACGCTGATACTGTAAAAGATAAAAATAAGAGAATTAATTATTGTTACGTGAAACAATTTTTTATTTAAATTTACAAATAAATTCATTAAAAGCCTAATTGAAAATAGTATAAATAAGTTTAATAATCAGTATAACATTATATCGATGTCAAAAGAGATTTTTACACAGGATAAATAATTTTTTTTTTTTTTATAGAATAGGAAGGCGGACGAGCATATGGGCCACCTGATGGTAAGTGGTCACCAACGCTCTTAGACATTGGCATTGTAAGAAATGTCAACCATCGCTTACATATCCAATGCGCCACCAACCTTGGGAACTAAGATTTTATGTCCCTTGTGCCTGTAATTACACTGGCTCACTCACCCTTCAAACCGGAACACAACAATATCAAGTATTGCTGTTTTGCGGTAGAATATCTGATGAGTGGGTGGTACCTACCCAGACGAGCTTGCACAAAGCCCTACCACCAGTAAACCACCCTTTTATTGTATATGATATTATATGCATACTTTTTACTGGTGATAGGGCTATATGCAAACTCGTCTGGGTGAGTACTCATCAGATATTGTACCGCAAAACAGCAGTACTTGATATTGTTATGTTCCGGTTTGAAAGGTGAGTGAGCCAGTGTAATTACGTGCATAAGGGACATAACATCTTAGTTCCCAAGTTTGGTGGCGCATTGGCGATGTAAGCGATGGTTAACATTTCCTTTTTCCTGATGAGCTCTCGTTTCTAGACACAGTTAGTAATGAATTTAGTAGTACAGGCTCATCTGCAATAGATACAACAGCAGGAATGGTGCGTGGACGGCCCTATGGTGGTGTCGCACTGCTTTGGCGGAAGAGCATGTTTGATAATGTGTCACTCATTCAATGCGATAATCCCCGAATTTGTGCTATAAAAATAATAGTAAATAATAAATCGGTACTAATTGTGAGTGTGTATATGCCAACGGATGAAGCCAACTTAATAGATTTTATGGACTGTCTTGGTTCTGAGAGATTTTGTAATGAATTGTTATCAGTTTGTGATGATTTACAAAGGACCTGTATAGATGTGAAATTATTAGAGTTTCAAGCAGATACATATACGTTTATTAGTGATGTATACGGGACTAGGAGATGGTTAGATCATTGTATAGTAACTAAAACGGCTGAGAACTCAGTAGTTAATACTTATGTTAGATATGATGTATTATGGTCTGATCATTTTACGTTAGTAATTGAATGCAATTTAGATTATATTATTAACATTAAAAAAAAATGTCAAATGTAATAATCCAGTAATTTGGAATCAAATGTCTTTGGAACAAGTTCGTGCTTACAAAAACAAATGTCATGAAAAATTACGACTTATTGATTTCCCAGATGACTTTAGAATTTGTAGTGATTATAAATGTAATAAATTAAACCATAGACTAGTCATAGATAAAATGTACAATGATGTTATAAGTGCTATAAGTGAGTCGATCATTCAATGTCGGGAAAGAAAAACACTTAAAAAACATAAAAAAGTTATTGGCTGGAACAGACATGTAAGCGACGCGCATTGTGAAGCCCGGAAACAATTCTTACTATGGATTAATAATGGAAAGCCTGTTGCGGGTCGTTTATATGAACAAATGTTTGAAGCTAGGAGAATATTTAAATCTCGTCTGAAATGGTGTCAAGATCATCAAAATCAAATTAAGATGGATATTTTAGCTTCACGTCATTCCAACAAAGACTTCCACACTTTTTGGAAACACTCAAATAATCTAAACAATAAACCTGGCATTCCCGTGAGCGTTGATGGCGTTAGTGATTCTATAGAGATAGCAAATATTTTTGTAGATCACTTTTCTGTTAAATCGCCTCTAGGTTCTACAAAGTCTACACTTAATTCTCAATCTGGAGATAAAATTAGAATAAGACTTACCGCCTTTGACATTGCACAGACAATAAATAATTTAGCTAGAGGTAGATGTGATGAGGTAGGGGTGACCAGGAGGTCATGATGGTCTCAACGTTGAGCATCTACAACATGCTGGTCCTCATTTGCCCAGAATCTTGGCAATGTTATTTTCCTTTTGTCTATCTCATGCATATTTGCCAAGTAATATGATAAAAACAATAGTGATACCTATTATAAAAAATAAAACGGGTGATAGTTCAGATAAGAATAATTATAGGCCTATATCACTAGCTACGATAATTTCCAAAGTTTTTGACAGTGTACTCAACAATCAAACTAATAAATATTTTATGCCACATGATAATCAGTTTGGTTTTCGATCTGGTCTTTCGACTGAAACTGCAATATTAAGTTTAAAGCAAACCGTAAAATACTATACGGACCGTAAAACACCTATTTATGCATGTTTTCTCGATCTGTCGAAAGCATTTGATTTGGTTGCCTATGATATCCTATGGACAAAGCTGGAACAAACACAAATACCACCAGAGGTTACTAGAATTTTAAAACATTGGTATAGCAATCAAATTAACAATGTCAAATGGGATGGAGCGCTATCTCGATCATATAGTTTGGAATGTGGGGTAAGGCAAGGAGGGCTAAGCTCACCTACGCTCTTCAATCTTTATATTAACGAGCTCATTGATATACTCAGTAACCAGCATGTTGGTTGCCATATTGATGGAGTTAACGTCAATAATATCAGTTACGCTGATGATATGGTTTTGCTTAGCGCATCAGTTTGTGGTCTAAGAAAACTATTAGCAACTTGTGAAGGCTATGCCAAAACGCATGTACTTATATATAATGTAAAAAAAAGCGTGATAATGATATTTGAAAGTGGTAATAAATGTCCAAAAATAATACCTTCGGTAAAAACTAATAATCTGAGCTTGACTCAAGTTTTCTAATTTAAATACCATGGACATATACTAACCACCAATCTCAAGGATGATAATGACATTGAAAGGGAGAGGAGAGCATTGTCAATAAAAGCTAACATGATTGTCAAAAGATTTGGGCGTGCTTCAAGGGCTGTAAAAAAAAACATTATTCCGCGCTTACTGTACCTCTTTTTATAATTGTAGTTTGTGGGCTAATTATTCATTAAAAACATACAATGCTCTTCGTGTCCAGTACAATAATGCCTTTAGGTTGCTGATGGGTTTGCCTCGCTTCTGTAGTGCTTCAGGGATGTTCGCTGAATTGAATATAGACTTTTTTTACGCATTAATGCGAAAAAAGTGTGCATCCTTGGTTCACAGGGTCCGGGCCACAGTAACAGCCTGTTAATGTCCCACTGCTGGGCTAAGGCCTCCTCTCCCTTTTGAGGAGAAGGTTTTGGAGCTTATTCCACCACGCTGCTCCAATGCGGGTTGGTAGAATACACATGTGGCATAATTTCAATGAAATTAGACACATGCAGGTTTCCTCACGATGTTTTCCTTCACCGTCAAGCACGAGATGAATTATAAACACAAATTAAGCACATGATAATTCAGTGGTGCTTGCCCGGGTTTGAACCCACGATCATCGGTTAAGATGCACGCGTTCTAACCACTAGGCCATCTCGGCTTTTTTTTCCGGGCCAGCTCAAACAAAATTCTAATCATGGTAGCTAACAGACTAGACTGTATATTTATAAACCGCTCTTGTAAAGTTTCGGCTCGACTCGAATTATATAAGTAGTAGATAGTAGTGTTTATTTTATTTTTTGTAATTTTGTATATGAGTCTTGTTACTTAAAGAAATAAATTATTATATTATAATTATTATTAATGTCAATGTCTATGGGCAGTACCGCTTATCATCAGGTGGTCGTCCCATTTGCTCGTCCGCCTACCTATACCTTTCCGTCCGCCTTCCTATATAAAAAAATACTATTGATGACAAAGAGTAACCTTGACTTGACTTTCTTCTAAAGTACTTATTAGTAAAAAAATGTAGTATTAGTAAAAGTAAAAGTTTGCTTGAATAAAGTATATGTATTTTGAAGTATTTTAATTTTGAATTTAATCTTGTTAGTTGATCCAAAAGTGCTTATTAACGTATTTTAAAATAAAGTTTAATTTGATTGATTTTGCATGCCGACATGCAAATAGGAAGATGCTTATTAATATTATGAATCATTATTCAATATTTATTTATTATATATTAAATATTAATTTATTGAAAATACAGACCAAAAACTTCAACTAAGATTTTATCAGTCATTTAGAAATATTATCATTAGATTTTAAATTTAATTGCTTAGCTCTATAGAGAAAACCATGTATGGGATATACATTTTTTTTTTTCACATACGTCTGCGTCTGCACCTTTTTGTTTTGGTCGAGTTGCTATTATTATTTAATGCTTAACCTAATTATTGCTCAATATTTGATACAATTAATCAAACTTAAATCAAAACGTTGTCATAGTTTACATTAAAAAAAAACACATAACATCCATACATCGCTCTACTACTGTATAGTTCTTATCTAAAGATATTCTTATCTTTATCTATTTATGAATTTGTGATACATTTTACTAGGAATAATGCTGCTTCCACTGTTATATTCCTTATTGTCTAAATTATTGTTACCCTGTTCTGCGTCGGTCCCTGTCCTCCGAAATCGCCTGCGGTGGCGCAATATCGTTTTTTTTTTATTTATTATTTTTATATAAGTCATATATATTTAAGTATTCTAAATTATTATTTGAATAAGAGCACGAATGCATAGCCAATAATAAATACGAAATAGGATTCACTACATAATCGCCAAATCAGCGCCAATTTAACGTTAACTTCTTAAAAGATTAAAAATATGATTTTTACTACTCCCTTAATATAAAATTTATCCAAACTCTAATTGGAAAAAAAATTAACAAGAACTTCTGTATATATATTCAATAATTAAATGAAAAATTTCCATATCTCATTCGGAAATTTGCAGACTGGCAAAACAATATCCAGCTTATTTAGAAATCTGTCACAACTCACTCGTCCTTTAACTAGGAATACAGCAATAAAGTAACACCCCTGTGTACAATTCGCACAACGCCGGACTCAAAAAGAACAAGGCATTATCTGTATCGCGTATTTACTTTCATGAATATACAAAAAATGTGTCAATACAAAAAAATAATTTGCGTTAATGGCTTATATAATTGAAAAACACATTGTAATTTATATTTTCAAGATAAATTTCACGCCTAAAAATAACTCAACAATACAAGGAACAATAGAGGGAATCCTTTATATTGTCAAATAAATAAAATGTCCCTCTTAAATGTTATTTCCAAGTTCGTATTGTAGCAGGTGCTTAGCGGGGATACCGTATATTTCTCCAATTGAACAAAATAAACGCGCGGAAAGTTCCCAACAGAGTCACACAAGGCGGTCGGTTGTTATCAAAATAATTCTTTTATTTAGGACTCCGAACTGTGGGACACGTCACTGGCGTCTGGTGGGAAATATAACTTTTCTTTTAAAGATTTTGTTAGTTTTTTAGAGGTGGAACATTTATTAATTTTGTAGATAAATTAAATTAAAACACGCGATGATATTGATTAAGAATTAAAGATATCACAACAAGGATTATATTTAACGAAAAGTAAAAAAAATGTGAGGATAATCAGAGCCACTATATGAGTCACGATAGCATGCGAAAGCGATCCCGTGGCGCTCATTAAGACAGAAAGGGTACCGCTGGTTTTTTAGTGGGTATTCCGATGTTCGGGGCGCACTCGGCGCCTTGGACACCGATGAGCCCCACATACCACTGTTCCCGTAGGGGAAACGCGTAATGCGTTTTTCCAGCGTCAAAAAGGGCCACTATATGAATGACAGTTTGTTAGATTTGTTACATTATTTATACATAGAACTTATGCCCTGTCATATTAGTATTTATTATCTGTAGTATCTATGAGAGCTATATCTATATAAATATTATAAATACGAATGTAACTCTGTCTGTCTGTTACACTTTCACGGCTAAACCATTAAAAATGAAATTTTAATTTAATGAAATTTGGCACGAAACAAATTTTAACCCCAAGGGAGGACAATGGCACTTTTTTATATCTAGCACCTGCCCTCCTAACACACATGCGAAGCCGCGGCCGAAAACTAGTTAAAACATTTTGTCAGTCTCATACGATTAAAAAGACAAGAAGGAGACCGATTACGGCAAGTTTCATCGGTTTAAATGATGATATGACAATGTACAATGTCCTATCATAAACACAGTACCGGACTACCATACTAGACCAGACTAGAAATAGTGCACATAACAGTAGATGTTTACATTATTTATAACTCATTATTAAATCGTTTTTTTAGACATCCGACGCCATTTCCTTTTCAATTATTTATGTCAGACAAAAACAGTGCTATTACGAAGCGTACATACTTTTTATATATAAATACTGAGATTTTCTTTGCGAATGAACAAGACTCAATGAGAGACACTTCACTGTTTTAACCGTTTGAAGTCTTACAAAGGAACGCGAGAAACCTTCGGGTTCTTCGAAATGTTGCCTACATGGGAGATTTTCCTTTTAATCAGGCAAGACATTTTATAGAGGTACCTTCACGATTGTTTCAATGTAAATTGCAAAGTTGTTTAAAGCGTTGAACGATCGCATAATACATTGTGACTACTGTTTTAATGTAATATACCTACAATCGTGTTAATAAATTTGTCACAGTATTTTATTGTAGGACGGCAGGACTCGTCTGAGGGAGTCCCTTTCATTAATTTATTATTAATATGTTTCGGTTTGGAGGTAGTAGTAACAGCCTGTTAATGTCCCACTGCTGGGCTAAGGCCTCCTCTCCCTTTTGAGGAGAAGGTTTGGAGCTTATTCCACCACGCTGCTCCAATGCAGGTTGGTAGAATACACATGTGGCAGAATTTCAATGAAATTAGACACATGCAGGTTTCAGACACATGGGTACATAAAGTCTTAGATCCATTGTTTGGAGACGCAATATCAGTGCAGTGTAGCTTTCACTTATTACAGTTTTATTGGCCAAGGGAACTACTTACCATCAAGTATTCCATTTCTTCATCTACATTACATTTAATTCCATAGTGAAAAATATATATTACTTTAAGAGGGAAATTGTCTTAACTGTCTTTAGACGGCAACACTAGTGGCATCTAAAAGCTTTCAAAACTCGAATTTTGAGTGGCTCCGTACTCTTTGTCTTGTGTTGTGTTCCTTGTAGAAGCTTTTGTGCCCTTATCGCTACCGATTCGTAGTTATTATGCGGGTTGGTGGAAACGCGATTCAGGACTTAACACTGAAACTGATAAAGATTCCCTTCTCGAGTTAAGCCCGGTCTTTTGGAGAATTTCGGAGCGCTTTGTCTATTTATTTTTCTTTACTGAATTAATTTGAATGAATTTTTGGCGTATACCAAGATCCGTAAGTATTTTAAGATAATCTTTGTATAACCAGGGATGTCTGGCTAATGAAAAACGTACAGTATAACTATAAGTTATATAAACTTGATGATTCTCATTTAAAGTTTCATTCTTTTAAGCACACGAATTTGAATTTCATATTGACTTTTTTTAATGAGACTAATTTGTCAAAATGAAAACAAATATAGTTACAACCTGTACTCACTGCTTGCCTAAGTAGCTTCCTCTTCTTTTGAGGTGAAGGTTTGGAGCTTATTCCACCACGCTACTCGAATGCGGGCTGGAGAACAGCATGTGTTTTATTTCTACCTTACCGTGTTTGCCTTCACTGCCAAGCAAGAGATGAATTAAACATAAATTAAGCACATGAAAAGTCAGGCTTGTCTGGGTTCGAAAAAATAAGAAATGCAACTACTGTTTCTTGCCGTTTCGTCACGATAAAATCTACAATCTGAACGGGTTGTATGTTTACAATAAGCTTTTGAAATGGCAATTCAAAAGTGCCTTTAAGTACCAGCTTGAATAAAGTATATGTTTATTTTATTTAATGTAATAGAGAGCTAGAACTCGTAATATATTTAAATACATCTTTTTATAAGATTGACTGAACTTCTGGAATTTTCAGAGATGACGCTCATCTAAGTACAGCATCCTGGGTAGAATACAGAATTGACTACTAAGCGGTTAGGTATTTATACAATTTGTCTGTTTATCTTGATTAGTGTTTGCCATGTTGTCGAATTTTGATCAAATTAATTATTGAAGATTTAAGGAAAACACGTGAATTTGTATATTTCGAACAATTTTTTCTACTCTTATTATTATTTAATGTATAAAAGAATATTGTGGTTTTTATTTTTATTTTATATGTCTATAAACCTTTGTAATAACCATAATAGGAGAAAGGAAAAGTTAATTCCACCAAGGATGAATGAAAAATTTTTGTAAAAATAATTTGAGATTACCGAGATACTGAAACAGCTTGATTTTTTAGACAACTTGCAAAATGTAGAAACTTAAATTGAATAAAGAAAAGCAAGAAATATGTACGAAATGTTTTTCGAAAACATTTCATGATTTTTAAAGTAAAACTTTTTACATTGACAGTAAAATTTGAAAATCTAATGTGAAGAAGTTATGTTTTTACGTGTAAGTATTGCTATTTTTAAAGAAAAAAATAATATTAATCTTTCGCTGATAAAATATATCTTTACAAAACCTACGTCATATTGATTATTTGTAAAATCGTCGCAAGAACAAAACTCATATTCAAGCGCCACCCCTATTGCTAGGGAACACTCGAATCAGGTCATCCTGGGCTTAGTAATAACGTTCTAGGTGACTGCTCAGCTCCACAATAATATCTCACCTATTCACTTTAAGACAATTTTAAAGGTGCATTATGCTGGCGCTTATTTCTATACTTGAATGGTCGAATCGGGTCAGCTTGATCTCGGTCGGGGTTGGGATACTTCGTCTGCTCCGTAATCTCACCTCTCAGTACTTTGAGTTCGATTAGTGATCAAAGACGACCGAACAAGCGTTGGAGTGTTGAAGTTATTAATATCTTAAGTTCACTTTTATATTGTAGAGATAAACATTGTATATATTATGTAAACAAGAAATTCACACTTGTGATGTCAATGATATAAATTTAGGAGTATAAAGTATAAAAGTCTAATATAATATTTATTTCATTCTGTTTGGGTAAACACAGCTCAATTTTAAAAATAAAATACTGTATGTAAACTCCGTTATATTTTGGAGGGTTGTGTCTGATCAAAAACAAAATTATCTCGATAGAAAAAAATCACGAAATTTCATCTAATTTGTACCTTTGTCTATATAAAATACGCATAACGCTCTGTTATTGAAACATAGTTATATAATAAATTGTATTTACAAATAATTTAGGGATTTTTTGCAAAAGCCATTCCTTCTATTATTATAACAATAAAAAGCTTTTGGCGCTTACTATATTATCATTTCGCGAAAACCACATGTCCTGTCGCCTTTAACCTTGATACTTCAAACATACTTTATAGACACGAGAGAACTACGGAAAACATTAACAGCACTTCGTATTAATTATCATATTATATAGTTAGAAGAACTATATTATATTCTTCTGAATAATAATTTGTAAATCGCGTATAGAGATGAGCGCGTAAGGGACGCGCGGGTTAAATGTGGAATTATGTTGGCTTTAGGATCGCTCTTAAGTAATCTCACCTCTTATTACTCTAAGCTCGATTAGTGATCAAAGACTATCGAACAAGTGTTGGAGTGTCGAAGGTATCAAGGTGCAGGCCCCGATGAAATACCTGAGCCTGATCCTGGACGGGCGATGGAGATTCGGGCAGCATTTCGTGAAACTCGGCCCGAAGCTCGTCAATGCCGCTGCCGCCTTAGGCTGCCTCCTACCCAACGTGGGAGGACCGGGATCGCTATGCCGGCGCCTCTATGCCGGTGTAGTGAGGTCGATGGCACTGTATGGTGCCCCGATATGGGTGGACGCACTCACCGCACAAAACCGGGCCCTCCTGCGGAAGCCGCAGAAGGTCATAGCGGTGAGGGCGATCAGGGGATATCGTACGGTGTCCTGGACAGCGGCGACTCTCCTCGCGGGCGACCCGCCCTGGGAACTCCAGGTTGAGGTGCTCGCGGAGGTTTACCGCTTCCGGGCCGAGGCGAGAGAACGCGGCGACCGTCCAGGGTCGGCGGAGGTCGGGCGGATCAGGGTTCTAGCCCAGCAGGCCCTCATCACCCGATGGGAGGAGGACCTGGGGTCCCCCACGGCGGGCCTGGCGACAGTGGAGGTGGTACGTCCCCACTTGAGTCGCTGGGTCAAAAGGAAACGAGGCACGCTCTCGTTCTGGCTGACGCAGGTGCTTACCGGACATGGCTGTTTCGGTAAGTATCTTTACGAGATAGCGCGGTGGGAGGTGTCACCCTCCTGCCACGAGTGTGGTGCGCCATTCGACACGGCGCATCACACCCTGACGGAGTGTGCCGCGTGGAGGCCCCTAAGGCATTCCCTGGCGGCGGTTGTTGGAGGAGATCTCTCCTTGCCGAGCACCATCGACGCGATGCTCAGAAGCGAGAGGTGCTGGTCGGAGATGATCTCCTTCTGCGATAGTGTGATGTCACAGAAGGAGGCTGCGGGCGCGGAAAGAAGATGCCGCTGCAGACCCGATCCGCCGGAAAAGACCGGGGAGAAGAAAAAGGCGCCATGCGCACCTTCTCCCCCCGCCACAATAGGCGCCGCCGGGACTAGGGGGGGGTTCACAGTACCCTGGGAGCCCTCCCTAGAGAATGGAGGCCCGCATAGGCGGGCCAGTCGTCAGAGCGCCACGGTAGCATGCGAAAGCGATCCCGTGGCGCTCCTCGTTAAGACGGAAAGGGTACCACTGGTTTTTTAGTGGTTATCCCGATGTTCGGGGCGCACTCGGTGCCTTGGACACCGGCGAGTCCCATATACCCCCCCACTGTTCCCGTGGGGGAAACGCGTAATGCGTTTTTCCATCGTTAAAAAAAAGTGGTTAAATTCGGTAGTAGTAAGAGTTAACAAGAAAATCTACATGTACAAGCGACAGGTAGATTAAATAGAACGACAAGGAGCCGTTACTCAATCATGGCATAATTTTTGACAAATCTTACGTATATAATGTAAAAAAAATAGTTTCTTTAAGTTTTCATAGTATCTTACATAAACAAACAGAATGAACAGAATTAACTGACTTTTCCTACTATATATCATGGTATATCAATATCTTAGACAAATATTATTATATAGATTTTGTAATTTCAAATAAATTATAATTTTCAACTAAAGCGAATGTACAAGAATGTTGTATTTCGTATCAGCGACGCCCCGCGAGGAATACACGCACTTGGTCGGGCCGTAAAATATCCACAACTGACTAACCACATATCAAAGTAATAAGAAGAAACTGAACGTGAAGTGTGAATGATATTTTCAACGTCGCAGAACGCAAAACGCGATGTTTAAAATAAAATGTAATTACTATTTTTTTATGGCGTGAGACACATTTAATATATAATAAATAAATCCTTAATAGAATCACCATAATTTATTTGTATGTAATTCTCTAGGATAACATTTTATTATTTGGTTATGTGTTTTATTCTTTATAATAGATTGGTGGGCTGGCAAATGGACCACCTGGTGGTAAGTAATCGATGTGATTGGCGCTATAAGAAATAATAACCATTACTTACATATTGCTGATACGCCACCAATCTTAGGGACTAAGAAGTTATGTCTCTTGAGTCTGTAATTACACTGACCCACTCACCCTTCAAACCGGAACACAACAATATTAAAATACTTGTTGGCGGTAGAATATGTGATAAGCGGGTGGTATCTACCCGTGCCGACTTCTGCGATGCCCTACCAATTAGTAATGTCGCCATTTTGAATATTTGCTTAGCATACAGGATTTGAAGCAGACTAGCCAATCCAATTCCTTACCTTTATCTTTAATTATCGGTCTGGATGCGATGTGGATAAAATTTTCTTTGGATTTGACTTATTATCATTCGTTCTCGTGATATGCGTGGTAAAAGAAACTTTCTCGAACAAACGGTTTATGTATGTTAAACACATACTTATAGATCCTTCTACGAAGCTTATCATCGAAACATGAAATCGAGATGATTTGTAAAAATTTGAACTTTCACATAAAATAACTCAAAAAAATTTAAATTGATAAAATAGGAAGGTAGAATAACAAATGGAATGGTCACCGCCGTCCATATTCTTTGATACTGTAAGCATTATTTACTATTCACATCGTTAATGCGCCGCCAACCACGGTGGGATCTATGATGTTCGATTCCTTGTGTTTGAGATAACTCGACACAATGGATTTGTGAGGAATATTCAAGAGATTTGTATCAATTAAATATGAATGTTACGCAGTAGAATAACCAACGTGTCTTCTTAGTTTAATTTTTAATCCTCATTCTATAATATCTATTGTAAATCTTGTAATCAATTTCATATATAAATTTAAAATATAACACGATTGTTCTACATCAAATTTCGAGTTTGTTCTTACAGAATACTAGTTACGTATGTTTATATTTTCAACAAGACCACCAATGATTGAATATTACTTTTCTAGATTTTTCCAGTGTTAACCAGATTATGTGACGTCATCAGAAATCTGACGTCGTGAACGATAGACAGCTGACATGTTCAAATCTGTTTTAAGCCTTATCAGTTCCCTTATGAATTATGCCAATGAATGAATGTGTACTATAAGATTCATATAAGAAAAGAAACTTCAATAATCTCGACCTGTCAACTGAAATGAAAAGGTACGGTTCGCAAAAAAAAGGATTAATATTGTAAAAAGGGAAGTTTTGCATGATTGTTTTTTACTGGTTTCTCGCAAAAGTAACTCGATTTATATGGAATTTTCATATTCACTTTATTGTTTCTGGATGGACGTAGGCTACAAAGCATGTCAATATATTGCTTATTTTTTATATATAGCTTTTAAAAACGAGAAATACATTGACAAACTATAGGTATATATGAATAACTAACGATAAAAAATAGATATCCTATTGATGAATTACTTTTTTTTTTAATTAATTTAATTGTACATTACATTTTATCCTCTGATTTATTTTCTAAAATTATTTTTACGTACAGTCAAGTGCCTATAAAAAAAAGCCGAGATGGCCCAGGGGTAAGAACGCGTGAATCTTAACCGATGATCGTGGGTTCAAGCCCGGGCAAGCACCACTAAATTTTCATGTGCTTAATTTGTTATTATAATTCATCTCGTGCTTGACGGTGAAGGAAAACATCGTGAGGACACCTGCATGTGTCGAATTTCACTGAAATTCTGCCACATGTGTATTTCACCAACCCGCATTGGAGCAGCGTGGTGGAATAAGCTCCAAACCTTCTCCTCAAAAAGGGAGAGGAGGCCTTAGCCCAGCAGTGCGACATTCACAGGCTGTTACTGTTACTTACTTACAAGTGCCTATATTGTAGGTATACCTACTTACTTGACTGTATTGCACTTACAATCCATTAAGTACACATTGACACATTTTTTAGATTTTCAAAAGATAAAATTAATTTATTTTATTAATGTAACTAGAGTTCTATATGATTTATTTTCTAATTACAGCCGTAATGCCTAAACAGTATAGCCACCAAGCGATTATTATTTATTAGAGATAGACCTGATATATTTATTGATAAATTGATAATAAGGTACAAAAGCTACATAAGTATAAAAGTTGCTGCCACGGAAGATTTATAAATGCGCTTGATGTTAAGCCGTAAAGTCGCTGCCTATGTCACAATTTTTGAAATACTAAAAATATATTTCGATCAAATAGAAAAGCCACGATACGAAAATAAAAAACTTTTATTAACTCTTGCGATGTATTAAAAAAAACTGTAGATAATTCTTTATTTACCACTTGTTTAACAAAAAAAATAAAAATAAAGAACTTGCAACTCAACACGCGAAAAGTTGCTATAGTTTCGAGTTTATTATCATATACAATGCAACAAAAAGTTCCGTAACAAATATATTGCTTTACATTTTATTAACAACATTTTTGAGTTCGAACACTCTTATACCATCAACTACATAAAAGTTTTAACTCAAAAAAAATGCACGCAACTCAATACACGAAAAGTTGCACTTGTTTCGACCTAACTCATCACGCTCAAAGCTTAACTTCGACACTAACATTAAATATACGTATTTACGTTTAAGTCTTAGTTTCGATACATTGCGAGTAAAATAACAAAGATATCAATAGTTTATTTGTATAGATTATGCACACTGTAAGCCCGTGCCTCTGCGGTTAAGCGGTGAATTGATAATAAATATCGAGGTGGTTCAATTGAAATTGAAAATGAGTAAATAACAATTCGATACACTGAAATGTTTTGCTCTTTAAACATATTATAATCATTTTGCGGCGAGAGTAATAAAAACTTTAAACAATAGAAATTAACCTTACTTTACAGTCGCCTACTTTTTGCGACACTCTCCGCTTTGATTGTCTTGAATATTTACTCAAACTCAGTATATTTACCCCAAAATTTTATATAAATGTGTGAAAAGTTTTTCCTTATTTAGCGTTTACAAATCCGCTACACTACGTTCGGCAGGTATGACAGAGGCCTTTGCTGCTTACCTTGGGTTCAAAGTGCTTAGTATCATGTACTTATAACTCGTAACTTCACTCACTATTCATAGCTGTTCTCGACAACTGGATGTTGTCACAATAGTAGACACACGAGGCGAACGAAACAGCACCAGCCCCCAATGGATGTCTTATGATGTTGACACTGTAGGTAACTTAATAGAAAGAAGATTTGGAGAGTATTCCACCAAGATACTCCAATGCTAGATGATTTCCTCGCGATGTTTGGGATTGATGTGTGAAATTATTTTTACAAATTAAACAACAGTAACAGTACAGTAACAGCCTGTTAATGTCCCACTGCTGGGCTAAGGCCTCCTCTCCCTTTTTGAGGAGAAGGTTTAGAGCTTATTCCACCATGCTGCTCTAATGTGGGTTGGTAGAATACACATGTAACATAATTTCAATGAAATTAGACACATGCAGGTTTCCTCACGATGTTTTCCTTCACCGTCAAGCACGAGATGAATTATAATCACAAATTAAGCACATGAAATTCAGTGGTCCTTACCCGGGTTTGAACCCACGATTATCGGTTAAGATTCACGCGTTCTAACCACTAGGCCATCTCGGCTTAAATTAAACAAGTGATAAGTCAATAGTGCTTTTCCGGGCTTGAACAAGCAACCTTGGGCACGTTCACGTTTTCTATCCATTGGGAGTTCTTGACAAATCAAATATAGATCAAAACTTAAAATACAGTGAAAGAAATATTGAAATCCTTTCATAAATTACTGAAAAATATATTATTTAGCTTTACGAATTTTAGAGCGATGTCACTGACATTTTAATTTGCTTGAGACGTTGATATAATTGAGACCACCACAAATTAACTAATTAATCGTTATCAAATGTAAGTCATAACTTGATAAGTAATTGTAGAAATATTAATATCACATAATAACCGTGGATATAAAGATAATTACATTACACTATCTAAACCCGGTAGACCTTGTCCTGTCTCTTTATGTATATATGTGTATGTATATGTACCTATGTTGAAAACGACTGGTTGAAAGATATAAAATTGTTGATGTATTATAGCGCCATCTAGCGGCGAATAGTAACAAAGTTTTTTTTATAGTTACATGTATGTATATTTTTGTGTACATATATTTGTATTGTTGTTGATACATTACTGATTACCGCCTCCACGGATTTCTGCTTAGCCTAAAGCTTGAATGGCAGAGAATGCCTTCAGGCATTAAGTCCGCCTTTTGTTCTAATTGAATATTGTCATTAAATTTTTAAATAAAATAAAGTTGATAATATTTAAAACCTATAAAATACTAAAACCTATAAAGTATATAAAAACTAAATACAGGTGTATATTATTCCACGACATACAACTTTCATGGTGTCTTTCGAACGGTAACGAAGTTTATTAATGTCTACAAATATATACAAACATTTATGTATATGTTTAATATATAATAGATTTGACTGCTCGTTAATCTAGTGGCTAGATGTAAGGCCACACACCCGGCGGTCCTGGGTTCAATTCCCAATCGGGCCTATAAAAAAGTTATTGGGTTTTTCTATTAGAAAATTCTCAGTAGCAGCCCAGAGTCTGGAAGTTGGAAGTGTGTACACTTTCGTGCCTCGGAAAGCACGTAAAGCCGTTGGTCCTGCGCCTGAACTTTTTCCCGTCGTGTCGAATTGCCGTCCCATCGGATTATGAGAGTTAGGGAATATTGAGTGCACCTGTGTTTGCGCACACACTCGTGCACTATAATATATCCTGCGCCGTTGGCTAATCTCTCTTGAGATTGTGGCTGAAATCGGTCTGGAGGACATTATTATTAGTAGATACTAATTTTCACTAGGAGCTGTACTACTCTGTAGGTTTTCGCTGGATAACAGTTTTCTAAGTCACTTTCCGGCTCATAATCTCTATGCAAATATTGCTGCGTGAAAGAAGGTCAAAAAAACAAACGCACTTTGGCATTTATAATGCAAGGTAGAATTAAATGCAAAAACGTGCGTTTTAATGAAACCTATTTAATTTGAAATACGTAGACTTTCTTAATATAGGTAGGCGGACGAGCATATGGGCCACCTTATAGTAAGTGGTCACCATCGTCCATAGATATTGGCATTGTAAGAAATGTTAACCATCACTTACATCACCAATGCACCACCATCCTTGGGAACTAATGTTATGTCCCTTGCGCCTGTAATTACACTGGCTCACTTACCCTTCAAACCAGAACACAATAATGTCAAGTACTGCTGTTTTTCAGTAGAATATCTGATCAGTAGAATATATGAGTGGGTGGTACCTACCTAGACGAGCTTGAACAAAGCCCTACCACCAGTGAAGTACTTCATACAATAAATGAGAGCTATAATAAACTCGTTTTTTTTTTCAATAATTAGTGTCGTATTTTAAATTCGTGTAACTCGTGAGAATGTGTATTTTATTAAAACACACATTTTCAAATAAAGCTTTCACTGAAATGTCAACGTTTTGCCTATAACTTAAACGTGTTTTATTTAATATCAAAAGTATAAAATAAAGTCCACTTGTTATTCGCATAATTTAATGTTTCTATACTTAGTTAAAGGTACGTTCTCTGACACGCCACGATTTTGATTTGTTGGTTGACCTCTTAACCCGCTACAATAAATTATCCCTTATGAAAAATGAATTACGTAGATATTTTACAAGCATAAATTAATAACACATTTTTTAGAAGCCCTCAATATGATTTTTCTTCAATTAAGGTTTGCTTAATATTTGTAATGGCAACACAAAATGACAGTTTACTTCGGTTAATATTACGTTATACAAACAAAATTCTTTTACTACCTTAAACAAGTAATGTTATATTTTAAAAGAAGAAAGGATATTAAATAGAAATAGTGACGGTGGCATTGTGTCGAGCCACATTATGGCGCTTGTTCTCTGAGAGGCGTCATCTTGACCCTTCTCAATCCGAGTGTGTAACATTTGCAACGAGAACCATAAACAACTGTCCCTAAATTGTAAATGTTTTTTTGTTCAGAATTTTGAATATGTATCTTCTTGTGACCGCTATACTTGATATTCTTATAATATATAAATATTTTATTAGTTCACCATTTAAAAAAATATTATTAAGATTACAAATTTGTATCACATTAAAAAGTTATTTAAATTATTAAAGTCTAAATCTGCACATCTTCTATTAGGTAGGGTTAAAAATTATAATTAGCGGAAACCAAGCAAATTATTTTTATTCAGCAAAACGTCTTGCTTTTAATGCATCCATTTTTAAAATATAATGTACTCTAATAATTATGAAAAATATGTAGAATTTCCGTCAAAGTATAAAGGTTTTTAAACCTTTTTGAAGTAAACGTAGGAACTAATTCCCTCGGATGACCTTTTCTGTTATAGCAAGACATTTAACGTGAGTAGAGGGCAGTGGGACACGAACGGACTGTCCCTCTGAAAACGGAACGTGTGGTCACTTTAATTGGTTGATGAAGACTAAATGATATCTAATATTAATTGTTTTTTTTTTTTGCTGTAAAATTTTATTTTACTCGTAACATGATTAACTAACTGTACCCACTGCTCCACCCTCGTTATGCTTTAATAATAATAGTTAAAACGTTTAATATTTTTAAATTATACATTACTAATGTTTGCACGTAGCTTCGCCCGTGTGTTAGAGTAGAGGAGCTGGTGTTAGATAATAAGATAGCCTATGTCTTTCCTCGTGGTTCAAGCTTTCTCTATACTGATTTGCATCAAAATCGGTACAGTGGTTTAGTCATGAAAGCGTAACAAACATACAGAGTTGATTTTGCATTTATAATATTCGTAAAGATCTACTCAATAAATTTAAATATTTACATATAAAGGTATATGGATGAACTTTTGACGAGCCGGTTGGCGTGGTTGGTAGTTACTTGCCTTTCATGCCAAAGGTCGATTGGTTGGGTGGGATTGGATTGGTGGGATTGAATGGGTTCGATTCCCACCCAGGACAGACATTTGTGTGCTTTAACATGTCTGTTTGTCCTGAGTCTGGGTATAATTATCTATATAAGCATGTATTTACAAAAGAAAAGTAGTATATGTAGTATATCAGTTGTCTGGTTTCCATAACACAAGCTCTGCTTAATTTGGAATCAGATGACCGTGTGTGAATAATGTCCAAAAAAAAAAACTTATTCATGTTTGTTGTCGGAACGGTTTTTATAAATTGCTAATTAAACGCTGTCGCGAATACAAGCGGTATAGCTTGCAGATTAATAAGTACTAAATGATATAAGTACTAACTATGGATCTTACATTTTACAACCAAGTACGTAATGTACTGAGTAATATCTCATTGTCATAATTTTATTATCTCTGTTGCTAACATCGTTTGCGTAAAGGGTTAGACGAATGTTTGGCAATAAAACCCTTCGTTCAAATTTAATCCTTGTTTTTATAAATTTAACATCTAAATTTGTTATATGTCAACAGGAAAGGATGACTACGTTTAATTTTCGAGGGATTAACATATCGGGGTAAGCGTACACCAGGTGCACATTACGAATCGCAAAAACTTTTTACGTCTTCATAACGAAAACCAGTCACCCTAAACTCGGCATATTACGAATTATAAATCAATATTATAATATAATCATTATTATATTCACTTGGTGGTGGCTTTGTGCAAACTCATCTCTGAAAACAATAATACTTAGTGTGCTGTGTTGAAGATTGAGTGAGCCAGAATATTTAAAGGTCACCACCGCTCATAGACATTGGCGATAAAAGAAATACTAATCATTCCTTTAATCTTGATTGGGAACTAACATGTTAAGTCGAGATGGCCCAGTGGTAAGAACGCGTGAATCTTAACCGATGAACGTGGGTTCAAACCCGGGCAAGCACCTCTGAATTTTCATGTGCTTAATTTCTGTTTATAATTCATCTCGTGCTTTTCGGTGAAGGAAAACATCGTGAGGAAACCTGCATGTGTCTAATTTCATCGAAATTCTGCCACATGTGTATTCCACCAACCCGCATTGGAGCAGCGTGGTGAAATAAGCTCCAAACCTTCTCCTCAAATAGGGAGAGGAGGCCTTAGCCCAGCAGTGGGACATTTACAGGTTGTTACTTTTACTTTTTTTTTATGTTAAGTCCCTATTTGCCTTTAGTTACACAATAGTAAGTATTACTGTTTAGCGGTAGAATATCTGATGAGTGGGTATTACCTACTTAGACGGATTTGCACAAAGCTCTACCACCTAAATAATTATTGCCTGATAATGTTAATCTTCGTTTCTTATGAGTAGTTGAGTATTGTTACTTAAAAGAAGAATTCATCGCGGAAGTATATTGTTAATAATCCCGACTACTTTTGTTCTATTAGCGGTAAATACGGTAAGTTATGATTAATGATCCTGGAGAAGAAGCCTATCAAGTATATTTTTTTTTTGGGATGGAAAAAATATTGGGATAATAATAATGGAACGAATATTGGGCACCACGCGAAGTTTGTTAAATTTATGCGGAGTCACTTCGATAGTGAAGCCAAGGAATATAAGAGCTTCCGTTTGGCTCTCCAAACAGTGGCGATGGTACCAGGACAATGGGAAAAAACATTAAGTCCGGTGAGATTGCTATTTATTATGACAAGACTACTGATACTGCTGACTACCATTAAAGAGACAGATGTCGTTAAAAATATAGTAAAAAATGACATATAAAACTTTAGTTTTTATTATTATTATTATTATTATTATTTCTAACAGTGTTTTAGTTTAAAAAAGAAAAATATAAATTAAAAAAATATAGTACGTCGACTTCAATTTTTTCTTATACGGCCTTATAAACGTTTCGTGGCGATTGTTCAGTCACAGACTGATTTCGATCTTTCTGTCATTATCGATTTGACATTCGAAATAAGAAGACACAGCATTGGTTAATTTGTTATTAACTAATTATTAGCTCAACGATTATATACATATGTATGCATGTACAAATCTAAAGAAACGGGTAAAACATTTGTAAAGTTATAATTTATTTCCAGATAATTGAAGTCCAGTAGTTAGTTCAAGGTACAATCCGGAAATTTTTGTTTACTCTACTGTAAATTATAAATTTATTTGAATTTGTTTAAATAAACTTAACCATAACCTTTAACTTACTATAAACAAGTATAATCATTCGTTCAATAATAGCTATTTTATCTGGACAGGTTTTCAAATGCAGTTTCCTTGCAAATTGCTTAAAATATTTTATACATGAATGCAGTTGGATATTATATTATTAGCACGTGGCGGCACGCGCTCGCCTTATTCAATAAATACTTGTTTTATAACGTTTTTTATAAACAGTTGCAATGAGAATTTATATTATAGAAGTAGTAGTATAGTTTATTTTATTTTCATTTGGGTGAAAAAAAATCATATTCTGTGCTTTCAAAGACAAATAATCCACACGAATCACTTATGGCCCAATTTCTAAACTTTTTTTAGCGGCTGCTTAGCTTTGTCTTTTTTTAATGACAAGTCAATAATGACAGAAAAAGCGAAATGAGTGCTTAACTAAAGAGCCATTAAGCAACATTTATAAGCTTTTTGAGTAAAAGTGTTCTGTGTTAATAAGTAAGGCCGTTAGAAATCACGTGTTATTACGGAGCAATGATAGCTGTACCAGTAGTAACCCGACAATATGCGGTGCCTAATATATAATTACTATATATGTCGCCGATTCAAATGGATTGCAATTTTAATAGCCGCCATTGTCGTCCAATATGTTGATTTTATTAAATCAGTCAGTGCGCTCGTCCGGTGCTGACGCTGTCCTGATAGCAAGAAACCAAGAGACCAAGGGGGTCGCTAGACAAACGATCACACGCGCTACTGACAGATACACTATTATATTTTATATTTCCATTATTCGGCTATACAATAAAATAGGCACCCGTCTATTATTTTCACAACTTCACGTCTGACAACCGACCAACCTACATGACATACATCACGTTGTGTGGTGTTGCTATTCTAATAAGTGACGTCGTATAACCGCTTCAATTATATTATCTGACATATATATACTCGGTTGAGCGGTCTCCAATTTTGAAATCACACTACTTTACAGCGCTGAAGTCCTGTAAGAACTCACTTCATTACTCATCCGTGAAATGCTGACAACCGACTTATGAGTATGAGTGATATACTATTTTGATGCGTGTATTCTTGAAATGTTCTCATTATTAAAGTCAATGTCACTTTTTGACATTTCATGACCGTTTACTGCAGTATGTTTCGAGTTTGTTTTCACAGAATATATCTACTGCTTATTAATGTAAGTACGTGATGATTTGTTTCATTGTGTTTTATGATTGCTTTTTTATTTACTGTTTTTAATTTATATTAGTTACATCTTAGGCTTAAGAAAGAATTACTTTGGTTTTTATTTTAAATTTATTTTTAATAGTTTTATTTTTCTAGTCTATGCTATTTTAGTTGGATCTGAATCGAATAACATCTCGATTTAAATCTTATACTGTTAGGTTTGATATTAAAGTAAAAAAACTCGAGACAAAGCTACTCGCTGTTTGTTTTTTTCCCCACCAATGCCGTTTCAGTAGCATTATCTGTTATGTCTTAGCTCCCTTATGCATGATGAATTCATCCCCTTCATTGTATTTTATTTATTTCATTGCTATTTAATATTTATCTTGTAAGTAGCACTTGTAAATCCTTATAACAATTTGTCATCTATAAAAAAGAAGTTCAAGCATTTTAAGCCTTAAATAAAAGTATATTGCGGAATAAAATATTTATGTTTCTTGAAGAGCAGTTTAAAAAAAATTGTGCAACAAAAATGTTAAGGTATATATTTCGTGTTATTTAAAGAAATCCAATGCGAGAAAAGTAACAGATTACAGATAAAATATAATAATAATTACCGCATTCCTTCACTAGAACAGGAATTCGACACGATCCTAGAAACCTTTCTACATCTGTGTAGGTACATCGTATCTCGTAATACATAGATATCTCAGGCGCAGCGAGATACGTAGGGAGTGTAATCACTTTCCACTTTCTTTCGTATTGCTGGAATAGGATATAAGAATTCAATAACTTTAATTGATGGGATTATGTTTTGAACGCGTGATATCGGAATCTGCAGCTGTACATGCTAGTACTAACTAACACGATAATTTCTGGAACGGACTTAATTTAATAAATCTCCTAATTAATTTTATCTTTAGGTTTAAAGCACATACACTTGACATATTAACGATCATTACACGAACAGAACGATAATAAATGTACAGTATAGTAATAGCCTGTGAATATCCCACTGCTGAGCTAAGGCCTTCTCTCCCTTTTTTGAGGAGAAGGTTTTGGAGCTTATTCCACCACGCTGCTCCAATGCGGCTTGATGGTAAATGTAATTTTTGGCAATAGTTAACATGCAATTTATTTCAATAAAGCTAAAAACATATTTCGTTAATATATGACACATAACCAATTATTTTGTTTATCTAGTACTATAATTTTATTCAATTCAATATTTATTACGCAAATACTCTTTAGGTTCGCTATTTTCAGTTGTAATATTAGTAATTCGAGTCATAGCATATGTATATCTTCTTCTTCAGAGTAGTATGAGCGAGCTATTCCGTGATGGTAAGATCCACCCGCGGGTAGTAGGGGAAATGCGTAAATGTGTTTTTCCAGCGAAATAAAAAAACTTCATATTGGAGCCGGTTGGCGTGGTTGGTGGACTTGCCTTTCACGCCAAAGGTTGTGGGTTCGATTACCACCCAGGACAGATCTTTGTGTGCATGAACATGTCTGTTTGACCTGAGTCTAGGTGTAATTATCTATATAAGTATGTATTTACAAAAGAAAAATAGTATATGCAGTATATCAGTTGTCTGATTTCCATAGTATAAGCTCTGTACAAGCTTAATTTGGGATCAGATGGCCGTGTGTGAAAAATATCCCAGGGTATTATTATTATATTATTTTAAAATCTTAATATATTTTTAATATTTCAATTAAATTCAAACCTTTATTGTTATCAAGAGCTTTTTTCCCTATTCCTCCTACAATATATAATACGTTTTCCCCTTATATTAAACGAGCGCTGATTTTTTCTATATATTTTTTGTAAATGTTATGCTAACTATTATTTATATTCTTGTATTTTTGCTGACCGTGGATTGAAAGTAAAAATAATATCCATTGACACGATTTTTTTATATTTTTAAAACACAAGTCACAAGTATCTAAAATTATAAATCTGGCAATATAATAAAATTTTAAAAAAGTTTTAAAAGCACCAACCGTTTTAGCATCATAATAATAATAATGTTGAATCTAACCACAAATTGGAGTCGATCATGCAAACCGTTTTAATACGTAGGCTCAAGAATTTAAAAGCGATATTCGTACACGTATATCCACGACACTTATCACGTTTATGTTGCATTTAATAGCTATAATGGAGTCAGTTAATAACACGGGAACCTATTTTGAGGTGCGATGTTACATATGAGAGCGTTTCATGAAATTGCCTGAAATTACAAGATTAATTTGCTCTTCGAGTAATATATGAGGTTTATAACTCTACAAGCAGTCTATAGACTTTGTTTGCGTAGGTTTGGGCCATGTAGATACAGATTTTTGACTAATTGGAATTTACATTCAACCCCTGTTTACTAATAAATTTTTGCTTCAGCTTCGAAGGAACCCATATTCGTTTTGGTATTCGTTTATAAAATTCTATCCCCGTTCTGCCTTCATACATAGCTAATTAATTTCCGTTCATTTTATTGAAAGTTAAATAGAAATATACTTTTACATTATTTGGTTATATTCTTCTTCATTTTAACGCTTCCGTTTATTTCATGACATCATACTACTTGTTAGTGCGGGATAAATAGTAACTGATGTCGCGTTAAGGGTCAGTTCATATCTGTCAGAGCGCAGAGAGTACAGTCGACAAAAGCACGCGGAAATGGACAATTTTATATGAAAAAACCCACAAAGGTTTGACCTCAGTCTATTAACAAATGAAATGTATATATCATATCATATCATAATAAAATAACTTTATTCATCAAAAAGAAACAAAGACAAAATTAAGGTACAAATCCATAAAATAAGAGTTAACAATGTGATATTTGATAATTTGGTGAAAAGGTCGTAGCCTTAGCTAGGCTGCTTTTCAGTCTACTCCTTGCACATATGCTGCCAACACAAACTTTATGTTAATACAAATAACATATTAAATACGCCCAATGGGCTAAAATAAAATAAAAACATGCGAGCATTACTAAAACAAAAAGAGGTCTGTTTTTTGTTTAAATTCTCGGAAAACGGATAATGAATATACTAATAGTTTAAACTAATTTATAAGTGGATTGATTTATCAATAAATTCCCATGGCGGCTCGTACTCTCTATGCGCTCTTATAAGCATTTTTGCGTTCCGCATTTTGCGCCTCGACCCGCTATGGTGCTTTTAATCATCAGTTATAGTTTATATTGTAGCCCTATATTATTTTTTTAAAATATTTTTAATTTTAATTTTTTAATATTTAATTTTTATTAAAATATTGTATTTATTAACATTTATTATCTATTCTGTTTGAGCGATGGCAGAACTACGTTGTTAGGTCGTCCTTTTGACCGTTGAGCAGGCGCTGCAGGCGCCGGTCGCTTACCGACGCATGTCAGTTTTAAACGATTAAATATATTCCTTTTTGTAAGTATATTCGTTGAATATAGTGGATTATTGGCATTGAATATACTGTTTGTACATTTCGTATATTGGTTTTTATATTCGTTTCAGATTGTATACAAAATTATACTAACGGAGGCTTACCTACGTCATCTACTTTGTAAAACTTATTTGAGAGGTCCGGGTTACCAAACCTCATAGTATCAAAACCGTGCCACGTGCAATATAAGTCATATATTGCCTTATTTCTACATATTTAAACACTCCTGAGGGAGTGTTTATTTTTCTATATATACTTTGTATATTAAATTGCAAAGTAATATAATATTGTTCGGTGAACTTAACCGAGGAATTGTTGCTAATTTGTAGCTGTTGGAGGCTCTGCTGTTTTATGGAGGAGAGGCTGCTTGTCCAGTGGCCTGCTGTTGCTGCTTTTTCCTGCTTCGCACTGCTTTTATTTATTTGCTAACTCATTGTGACACTGCGTTCAAGGTTTGTACTATCCTGCTTATCTTTTTAAAACTATCACTTAATTATAACCGATGCCAACTCACCTACAGCTAACTCACTCATAATATTTTATTTTATTAATGTGAACTTAATTGACCAGATACTGTCAACGGGCCACCCCGTGATTTTTTATGTTGTAAATTTTATAATCTTTATGACGAGTTTTATTAATGTAACGGTCTTGGTGGAACGAACCCCGTACACCCGAGAACCCAGTGACAATATATTATATTTCATTGTGTGCTATTGTGTGTGTTATTGATTTATTAGCAATGAAAAATGATCTGCACTGCTCTGTAAAGCGCCTTAAGCGCTTTTAAGGTCTAAATTTATCAATATATCAAAAACAACCATTGCTTTGACGCGTGAATTCTTTTACTGAGTCTAATTCTCTTGTATTAGTCCTCAAACAACAAATAACCCATTCACCCTCTATATATATTAATAATGATTATTAATCAAAACAAAAGTGATTCGGACAAAGGATAAAAATCCATTATATATGAATATGCGTTTGCATAATATAAGTATTATATAGCATAAAATGCTCTTATAATGGTGGTTGGATAAGTGGTGCAAGGTTGAATTCGGTCATTAAACATCGATTGTAGATGAAAATAGATTGTTAGTCTGTGTCAGCTCTAAACGTTCCGTCCTAAAATATACGAATTTAGTAAACTGCTATATATATATGGTTGTTTTACAAAAGAGGGGCTTCAAATAGCTTTGATTCTTTTTAGGTATGTATTTCAATCTACACTAATAAATATTATAAAGAGGAAGATTTGATTTTATTTTCTCCTCCTCTTACAACCCGGGTTCCTTCACACGAGGCGTGAAGAGGCATCTTGCGGGCCGGCAAGGCGGGGGCGGCTAGTGCAGAACATTTTTTCCGACTGTACTGACCGTCGACGCGTTTGGACTCTACTACCACTTACCATCAGGTGGAGTAGAGTCACTTGCCCTCCCCGAAATATAAAAAAAAATTGTATGTTTATTTTTAACGGATAAACTAAAATTCTACTCAAACGAAACCGAAGTAACATAGGCTATACTAAATTTAATAAAAATAGAGATCCCTACTAAAATAATAATGTAACCCAGGGTATCAAATTTCTTCCTATAAAAGTCATTATTAGCGAAGAAAGGTTAGATAATTAATTGTTCAAACCAGACAAAGTCGGGATGGGCAGCTACCATTAAATATAAGCTTATGAACACAGTTAAATATTGATTTCAAAATAAAAATGCTCATATATAGTAATTAATTCAACAATAAATATCTCCGAATGAAATTTTAACGTTTAATAACCTGATTATACTTGAAATGTTGTTTAATTAAAACTTTTATAAAAAAATACATTAGCGAATGAACGTTAAATTAATATAATAGTCTTATAGTAAACGACACCGCATCGTTAGCACCACAGCAAACGACGCGAAGTACCTAACATTTTCGCTTAGCGAGAGGAAATTTTAAATAAAAGTATATAGCATCAGTGGCAATTTTATAAAAGTAAGTACTATCCCACTGCTGGGCTTATGCGTAATTTCCTGTTACGGTGAAAGATTTGTGACTAAATGCAGCACTGAGCGCTTTCTATCCACTGTATCGCGGCGAGTGCTCTGAGGAATTATTCTCTCTAATTCCTGCTTCCCCCTTCCTTCTTAAGTCCACGCGAGCTGGTTCTCGATGTCACCGCCTAACTGTGACATCAATTCCATCACGCACAAAGAAATTTGGCAACTCCTTTCTTTGTCGCACTACCAAAAATTGGAATTCCTTACCAGCTCACGTGTTACCCTCCTCTTAGAACCCGGGTTCCTTCAAACGAGGCGTGAAGAGGCATCTTACGGGCAGGTAAGGCGGGGACGGCTAGTACAGAACATTCTTCCCGACTGTGCTGGCCGTCGTCGAGTTTGGACTCTACTAACACTTACCATCAGGTGGAGTAGAGTCATTTGCCATCCCGGCGCATATAAAAAAAATTTAAAAAAATAATAATAATTCATGATTCTCCACTGCAAGGTAGGTATATAAAATTGTGCAAGTTTTTTAAACACATTTAGTTATCCATGAATGTCGAGTACAACATTAATTTTAAATAAAATAAAGATAAGTAATAGCTTGTAAATTTTCCACTGTTGGGCTAAGGCGTTCGGGTTTAATCCCACAATCTACGGTTAAGATTCACGTGTTCCTACCACTGGGCCATGTCGACTCAGATTATAGATACAATTTGGTAAATGAGACTTACTAATTGTCCTGCATTTTAACCACGGTCTTTGGTAAAGACCCACGAGCTCTATCTACTAGGTCATCTCCGCTTTCTTTTTGTAAAATATTAATCTTTTATGCCCTTTTTCATGATGTAGATATGATGCATTAGATAGAACACGATACTCTTCACCTAATATCGCGATCTTAAATCTAATAATTTTCAGGAAATATTCACGTCACTGAAGAAAGATATGTGACATTCTATCAGTCTACACTTGAGCAGAATGGTGGCTATTCTTTGTTACTTGTTTAGTCATTGCCATTACACTATTATTTATTTAACACGTTACAAAAAATTGATTCAAAAATATATCATAAGAGAACTAAGCCATGCTTATTCCTTAAAAATAAGTGTGTCTCTCAGCACACAAAAAAAAGGAATAGAATTAAGACAAATAAAAAACAGGCAGACATTTAAAATAATACAATAAAAAACAAGATTTGATTACACAATAACCAGCCGAAGTTTTTCCATCGGATTATGACAGTGCATCTGCACTTGTGCATAGGTATGTCCTGCGCAGTTAAAACTTTCACGAGATTAGCCGAAAATGATGACAATGATCGAAAAAACTTTCACTCGCTGCTTTACACAGCAGAATATAATTTTCGAGCTGAAATTTCTTTGGTCCATGAGGTTTTGCTTATACATTCGTTAATTTAAATTTAATTGTTAATGACGTGTGTTTATGTATGTATATGCACTATGCACATCGATATACTGCTAATTAAACAAATATTGCGGCAATATCAGAGTTGGCGCTGAACATTCAAGTTTGTTAATATTACATAGCTTTGAAACTACTGATTATTCGTGTTCGGTTTAATTAAACTACTAACATAATATGTAATAATATTATGTATAATGTTATTAAGTTATAAGTCGTACATGGCTGAATTAGTGTAAACATTTTTATACAATATTTATAAAGTGATTCAAAATAAATTCTTATTATAAGCTTTTATTCGTAACTTAAGTAACTTCGGATTATACATTTTTTTTATAAAATTTTAAAATTTGTAACTAACTTAACCTGTTTGTATGGGTTAATCATACATTTTGGTGCAGTTGACAACACAATCTAGTAAATTATGTTGGTTGAATACAATAACATGTAAAATATTTTTAACTGTAATTTTATTTTTTACATTTACAAGATACAGAATTTATTGTGAAATGTTTCATTTCATATTGTTATGTCAGTTAATTGTAAAAAAGAAGTGTATGGTCATAGCGGTTTAGTTCATAAGATGAAATGATTAGCAGAAGCGGATGGAATGCAGCTTATAGCATTTTAAGTTTATGAGGCGTCTGTCGCCTTGCACAGAGACCGCGTAATTATGCACATTGACCGGCTAAGCAACCATGAAGGAATGACATAGTATGAATGACTTACCGTTAAGGGTTACCCACTCGAAAAAATTACTAATAAGGATTTACTTCGCCTTGTTTTATGTGGCCTTCTATAATAATTAATATAGTTTCCCTGCGACTTTGATCAAGACAAAGATGGAACCTAAGCTGTTTTGCTGTCTGTACCGTGCCTGTCTGTTTTGTTGCCGTGGAGTACCGGCTTAGAATAGTACTCCCCCAATCTCATCCCGTGGGTGTCGTAAGACTGAGGGACGGGGAAAAGGGGGGATGGGCAGCAGCGTCCCCCCTCCCATAAACATCTTACCCCCTACTGCGCTCGCCAACACGCCTGCCCAGCGCAGCGAGTATGGGCAAACCCCTCCCTTAATGGCAGATGCGCCCAAAAAAAGGCCCCCAGTTACCGGCAAGCCCGCTAGGCCCGACCAAGGTAGCGGTCGCGGTATCGGCAGGGCAGGGGGTGCTAAGAATCACCGGTTCACGGCAGGCTACCGTATAAAACGACTGAAAATGGCAACGTATAATGGACGCTCGATGAGGCTGGACCATCACCTCGCCGAATTAGAAGTAGAGTTAAGTCATATAAACTGGCATATACTGGGGTTATCTGAAGTCCGAAGACAGGGGGAGGACATGATAACTCTAGAGTCCGGTAACTTACTCTACTTCCGCGAAGGTGATAACCTCTCCCAGGGTGGTGTCGGTTTTCTAGTCAAAAAGGATCTCATTAGCAGCATTGTGGAAATCAGTAGTGTGTCGAACCGGGTAGCGTACCTTGTCCTAAAACTTTCCGACAGGTACTCCCTGAAGGTTGTACAGGTATATGCGCCAACTTCGACATACTCTGATGATGTGGTCGAAGCGATGTACGAGGACATCGCAAAGGCCCTCAACGACACCTCGAGGGCCCACTACAATGTTGTTATGGGAGACTTTAATGCTAAAGTGGGAGTACAAGATAGCGGTGAATCGAAAGTCGGACCTTACGGCTTGGGCTGCAGAAATCACAGGGGGCAAATGCTGGTAAACTTTCTCGAAGCGCAGGGGCTTTTTTTGATGAATTCTTTCTTTCAAAAAAAGCCTCAGAGGAGATGGACCTGGCGAAGCCCCGATAACGTGACAAGGAACGAGATAGACTTTATCATTTCGAATAAAAGGCACATATTTAGAGATGTTTCAGTGATCAACAGGTTTAATACCGGAAGTGATCACCGCTTGGTTCGAGGCACTCTAAATATCAACTTAAAAGCCGAAAGATCGAGAATGATGAGGTCTACTCTCCGACCTACCATGCTCCAAGCTGCTCAAGGCTCCGAAAAGTTCCAAATGGAACTTCAAAATCAATTCACCGCGTTGGAAACCATAAGCAGCATTGATGAGAGAACCGACACGCTGGTCAAAATACTGCAAAACACATCCCGCAAGTGTTTTCCGCCACAGAGAAGAGACAACGCACCAAAACTCTCTGCTGAGACACTCGAGCTCATGAGAAAACGACGAGGTGAGATGGTAGTTACCATCGTTTTTGTCAGATAAGGCCTTAAACCGAACAATAAAAACGCTGACGCGACGCGATCTCCGACGCTCCAATACCCGTGCCATCAAGGCTGTGATTGAGCAAAATTGGGGATCGAAAGTGTTCGCTCGCAAGTTTGGGAGGCCGCGTCTGACAAAACTTAAAACTGAAAATGGTGGGGTCGTTACCTCTAGGCCTGAGATTATCGGAGAAGTAGAGAGGTTTTATGGGCAGTTGTTCTCTTCAAGATCGGATAAACCCGTGGGAATCAGTATTGAAGACCAGCGCGCCCCTCTTATGCGCCATTACTCCGAGGAGCTCCCGGTCGTTGACCAAGGAGAGATTAGGGCGGCTCTAGAACAGCTTAAAAACAACAAAGCTCCGGGAGATGACGGAATCACAACAGAGTTGCTTAAGGCAGGCGGGACTCCGGTCCTGAAAGAGCTAGCAAGCCTCTTTAATTCCGTCATCCAACATGGCAAGACCCCGGAAACGTGGAGCGGGAGTGAGGTGGTACTGTTTTTCAAGAAAGGTGATAAAACCCTCTTGAAAAACTACAGACCAATCTCCCTCCTGAGTCACGTGTATAAGCTGTTCTCAAGAGTCGTCACGAACCGTCTCGCCAGACGACTTGACGAGTTCCAGCCCCCAGAGCAAGCCGGCTTTCGATCAGGCTACAGCACCGTGGACCACATCCATACTGTTCGGCAGATTGTGCAGAAGACCGAAGAGTACAATCAGCCGCTGTGTATGGCATTCGTGGACTACGAGAAAGCCTTCGACTCCATCGAAACCTGGGCAGTGCTCGACTCATTGCAGAGATGTCATATCGATTGGAGATATATCGAGGTACTGAGATGTCTGTACAACGCCGCTACAATGACTGTCCACATCCAGGACTGTAAGACGAAGGCGATCCAACTGCGCAGAGGGGTGAGACAGGGGGATGTAATATCCCCGAAACTGTTCACCAACGCGTTGGAAGACGTTTTCAAAACGCTGGATTGGACTATGTATGGAGTCAATGTAAACGGCGAGTACATCTCACACCTTCGATTTGCCGACGATATCGTCATCATAGCAGAGTCGCTGGAACAACTCACCGAAATGCTGCGTAGCCTAGGCGAGTCTTCCCGGTGTGTCGGTCTCGGTATTAACTTGGACAAGACCAAGGTCATGTTCAATAGGCATGTCGTGCCGGGACCGATATACGTCGAGGGGAAACCTCTCGAAGTTGTTAGTGAATATACCTACCTAGGACAGATAATACAAGTCGGTAGGAACAACTTCGAGAAGGAAGCCGATCGAAGAATTCGCTTGGGATGGGCAGCATTTGGCAACCTTCGTCAAGTCCTCAAGTCGTCTATACCGCAATGTTTGAAGACGAAAGTCTTCAACCAATGCGTCTTACCTGCCATGACATACGGTGCCGAAACGTGGACACTAACTGCGGGACTAGTCCACAAATTCAAAGTCGCTCAGCGTGCTATGGAGCGAGCTATGCTCGGAGTATCTTTGAAGGATAAGATCAGAAATGAGATTATCCGGAAAAGAACCGGAGTCACCGACATAGCTTGCAAAATTAGCAGGCTGAAGTGGCAGTGGGCTGGTCACGTATGTCGTAGGACCGATGGCCGTTGGAGCAGACGAGTCCTAGAGTGGAGACCGCGAATCGGCAAGCGCAGCGTAGGGCGCCCTCCAGCCAGGTGGACCGACAACCTTAAGAAGGTGGCGGGCACCAACTGGATGCGGAAGGCGGAGGACAGGGAGCTTTGGCGCACCTTGGGAGAGGCCTATGTTCAGCAGTGGACAACGATTGGCTGTTGATTGAACGCCAACAAAGACTAGCGACCGTAAAAGATATTATAGTGCACAAGTGCGTGCGCAACAAACTGATACGTCTGAGACAGGCGATGACCAAAGACTTCACATGCATGCTTTGGTTGTGAATTTTTGACAGAGAATTAGGCTAGATCTAGGAAATCAATAGACCAAGGAGACATTCAATAATACAATATCTAATAAACTACTGAGTTTTTTGCCGGTTCTTCTCGTTAGAATTAACATTCCGAACCGGTGTTAGCTAATGGGTAGGTGGTGGCTTTGAAAATATACGAGTATAATATATATACATAAGTATATTTATAAATATAGAATACATACAAAGTAATTTAATTAATTTTACTTAACGGGCTTATAACTTTATAATATTTTCTCATAATATTTTGTTTTTCAACTTCGGAGTTATTGTTGCGAGAAACGCGTGCACAGTAAAATAATAAAATAAGATAGCTGGAATCGAATAGGGGTGCGATTAGTTTGATTATTTTGTCGATTAATAGTTACATACTTTATCGATTCTTTAAGATATACAAATATTTTTTTGCGCACAATAAAAAACTACATTTATGTATTTACCTTAAATAAATATTTATTAATAATAAGATTATTAAAGTGTATATATTTTCAAATAAAGTTGCGAATTATTAATACAAGATACAATAGTGGTTTTAGAATACTAATTCTAAAAGGCAATAATACCTTGTTTTATCAGTTATCGGATAATTTTCTTGCAGGTAGTAACCCTGTGTAGGGCTTCCGCGTTAGCATGTGTTAGACTAATGGCCTACGAAGTGTTTATCTTGGAGTACTAATACTTAGTTCAAGAAGCTCCACAGATAAACTATGACGAATACATAGATTTTATGATTGATAAAAGTTCCTATCATTAGAACTTTCGTGCCTGCTAATATTAAGTATATAAGTGTTCTTTTTGGCTTGTCCTTTTGTTCACGCAGCAATGAAAAACTATAGACGTACTTTTACGAACTTAGTTTAAATATAATAGGAAAATAAAATAGTACACCATCCTTTTATGTCATCTGCAGTAAAGAATAATATTTCTTTTTATTTAAAATATGTAATTTATGAAGTCCTGAAGGATATTATAAAAAAGAGCATACACATATAAAATGAATTTATCGTTATGAGAAATACAAATGTTATTATGTTAGAATTCATATTATTATCCGACTTGTGTTCAACGACCGTATGAATGCCGTGAAGATATTGTAATGAAAAATAGAAACTATTGTTGTTGATTGAATTGAATAATTAATAAATTAATTAATATATAATTAGCACAATTTATTGCAAGTATACATTCATTGTTATTGGTAGTCTTATCAAGAACTTAATATCATTATGCCACCTAAACCAAAACCGTGCGCTAATTGCTCAAAAAGATTAACAAACAAAGAGTATCTAAACTGTTTCTTATGTAAGGACGCTTACGATATTGACTGTGCCAAAATAACACATCAGCGTTTTATTTCTATGGAGAAGGATGCAAAGGACAAATGGAAATGCTCTAAGTGTAAAAATAAAGAAAAAAAAGGCACTCCAGTCTGTGTACAAACTATTGAAACTACCGATAGCGACAACAATATTTCTTCTCACGGCGAAGATGAATCAGATCTAAATGAATCTCCAAATTCAAACATTCTAAAACCCACGCTACTTTCAAGCATACGATCTGAAATTCAGGCATCTATTGATAAATCTCTTAAAATGACCCTTGAATCCACGATAATGAAAGAATTTGCATATTTAAAAAGTGAATTAGCGACTTTAAGTGATCTTAAAAATTGCTTAGAATTTTTAAGCGCAGAATACGATTGCTTAAAATCAGACCTCGTAGCTTCAGAAAATAAAATTAAAAATCTCACTAAGGAGAATATTAGTCTTAATAGTAAAGTGAGCGATCTTACTAACAGACTCAACTTGATTGAACAACATTCACGTGAAACTAATATTGAGATTAATGGCTTACCAGAGAACAAATCCGAAAATTTAAACTCTATTATCGTACAGTTATGCTCTGTAGTCTCAGTACCCTTACAAGATTCGGATATTCTATCCTGTACTCGAGTACGAAAATTAGATGACTCTAGTCCTAAACCACGAGCGGTTATTGTTAAGTTACCGACTACTAAGCATAGGGACGTCATACTAGCTGCCGTAACAAAGTTCAATAAAAAAAATCAAACAGATAAGCTTAACACTAATCACCTGGGTTACAGTACTAACAAATCACCAGTATATGTCTCCGAACATTTGTCGCCACATTTTAAAGCTCTTCACGCACGCACTAGAAAAATTGCACGGGATAAGGAATATCGATACACTTGGATTCGTAATGGTCGCATTTATGTACGCAAAAACGACCAATCCCCTGCCAAACAAATAAAATGTTTCGAATCTCTTGATCACTTGTAAACTATAAAACCGCTGCTAAGTGCCCGTATCCATATCTCTTCAAAATTCAGGATCTATTACCAAAACTTTAGAGGACTTAAAACTAAAACAAAAGAAATAAGACTATCTTCAATGACATCATGTTTTGATATTATTATTGGAACAGAGACTTGATTGGATGACAGTGTTCACGATAAAGAACTATTTAGCAACAAATACAATGTTTACCGTAGAGATCGTTCATCTACTTCATCTTCTGGAAAAACTGGAGGAGGCGTTTTATTCGCTGTCTCTAAAAATATTTGTTCGAAACGTGTTGATCACTTTGAAAGTTCTATGGAAGATTTGTGGGTATCAGTGAAAAGTGACGGTCAAGAATCGAAAGAAATTTTATTTTGTGTGCTTTATCTTCCTCCTCCAGTGACAAGTGCTTCATTGGACCCGATGTTAGAGAATATTAGTCATGTTATGCAATCTCACGCCGGTGATATTATAATTCTAGGGGATTTCAACCTAGGGTTCATAGACTGGAAACGAGATACCTCTGATGTTCTCGCACTGACACCCTGTAATTATAATTGTAATCTTGGGCGTAATTTCGTAGACTTTATGTCTTTCAATAGCCTGTCACAATTTAATTATTTAAAAAACCACAATAACAGAATCCTAGATTTAGTTTTAAGTACCTATGAGGATATTTCCATAGAAGAAAGTATTAAACCTCTTAGTAAAATTGATTTACATCATCCTGCTTTAGATATCGATTTAAAATTAAATAAGCGTTTACCAACTATTAGAAAACAATTTGCGTCTTATAACTTTAGGAAAGCTGACTATACTTTAGTTAATGCTAAGTTATGTCAAATTGATTGGGAATTGGAGCTATCTCCGTTTAAGGATGTCGATATGGCTGTAGCAAAATTTTATGACTTACTGGAAATTATAATTCAATCTACTGTACCCAAAACAAAACCTCGTAATTTAAAATATCCTTCTTGGTTTACACGTAACTTGATTAAACTTATCGCTGAACGCAACAAAATTCTCAAAAGGTACAAACTATACAAAAACCCTAGAGATCAATTAGAACTTCAGTTGAGCAATGATAGGGTGGAGTCTTTGACAGCTTCTTGTTATTGTATGCATATCTTAAGTACAGAAGAATCGGTTCTTAAAAATCCTAAGAAATTTTGGTCTCTTGTAAAGGATCATCGTGGTGAATCTTCAGATCTTCCTAGAGAAATGTTCCTCAATAATATGACAGCAAATACAGGAGAAGATATTTGTAATCTTTTTGCTTCACAGTTTGCGTCAGTCTATTCCCCACATGATCAAGGTCGTATATCATATCCAGCAGATTGTTTTCCCCAATTTTGCTTAAGTAAAATTTCTTTGACCAAACGTGAAATATCTAAAATCTTAAAATCCGTTGATATTAGCAAAGGACCTGGTCCTGATGGAATTCCCCCATTATTTATTAAAATGACTAGTAAGTACTTAACACTTCCATTAAAAATCCTTTTTTCAAAATCACTCGAATCTGCTAAATTTCCTACAATATGGAAAGCTGCCAATGTTGTTCCTATTTACAAAAAAGGCGACAAGCGTAATATCAAAAACTATCGACCTATCTCAATTTTAAGCGTTATTCCAAAACTTTTCGAAAAGCTCATTTGCCCAATTGTAACCAAATATTTCAAAAATATCCTCTCTACACAACAACATGGCTTTATGCAAAATAAATCAACATCGACTAATTTATTAGACTATGTTATAGACCTGTCCGAAAACGTTGATCACAAGACTCAAATTAATGCTATTTACACGGATTTTACGAGCGCATTCGACAAAGTTAGCCATACAATCATGCAATCTAAGCTTATGTATTACGGAATCCATGGTATTTTGCTGAATTGGTTAGTATCCTACTTAAATAACCGATCTCAACGGGTGATTACTCACGGCTATTCATCTTTTGCATTTGTTCCCACATCCGGGGTACCCCAAGGATCCCATTTAGTTCCAATTCTTTTTTTAGTTTCTATTAATGATATAGTAGACAGCATTAAATTTAGCAAATGCTTAATATTCGCCGACGATCTCAAAATCTACAGACCTATAAAAACGTTATCCGATTCTGACCTTCTCCAAGCAGATATAGACGCTCTCGCTAGCTGGTGCAATAAAAATAACATGGAATTAAATGTTAAAAAATGTCTTCATATAAAGTTTACAAGACGCAGAAAACCGATATTATCTAAATACTCTATATCTGGCGATCCTTTATCCGAGGTTAATTCAATTCGAGACTTAGGTGTACTTATCGATAGCAATTTAAATTTTATTAATCATCTAGACAAAATAATATCAAAAGCTTGGAAAATGTTAGGATTTGTAAAACGAACATGCAAGGATTTTAAGAATACTCGCTCATTGCTCTGCATTTATAATTCTCTTGTACGTTCCAATTTAGAGTATGCATCAAATATATGGAACCCTTTTTATAACACTCATATCGAAAGACTAGAGCGAATACAACAAAATTTTACCCGTTTTCTTGCATACAAGGATACTAGTTGTCCTTATCGCGCTAACTACAACAATAGGCTAAAACATTTTAAAATGATATCACTTAAAAGTCGCCGTGAAATCAGCGATGTTTTGACCCTACACAAACTGATCCATGGTCAAATAATGTCATCCGAACTACTTCAGCAAATCAATTTAGTTGTTCCCCGCAAAATTCCTAGACACCCAATAAAAAAACCTTTTAGAACTACAGCTTTTAAAACAAATTTAGGTAAACATGCACCCCTCAACAGAATAATTAATTCTTATAATGAATATTCTTCTAACGGCAATATCGACATCTTTGCCCAAAGCAAGCCAACTTTTGTGAAGCTCTGTAAAGATCTCATAGTATAACTTTAAAACCATTTTATTCATAAATTAATTATTTCAACCCTTGTAGATTTTTGTTGTTGTATTTAAATTTTATTTTATGTTTTGTTTAATTATCTATAATTATCTATAATTTATTTATCTTTTTTAATTTTTAGTTATGACATAATTAGGTTAGTATAGTCTTATCTTAAGGTCAATGTTGTTTACACCTGTAATGATTTATTCACCTAGATTTAATACCCTGTATCTAATGCTAAGTGAATGTGTTAGTGATAAGTCGATGGTGTAACTATTTCCAATAAATAAATAAATAAATACATATAAACAAAAGACGGACTCAAAGCTTAACGCATTCTCTCCCAATCAATCTGAGGTTCTCGTAATGCAACAAAAAAATATAGGTGAGCAAAAACTTTAAAAAATCTCAAACTTCGTACATGTTATAGTATTAATATTCATTCATGGTTATACATATGTATATCATACAAGCTGTACGCTTAATTGGAGGGGTAAGTAGGAACATCAGTAATTCCTTAAATAAACAGGCATAGATAAATAATATGCTTTTTAGACTTTAAGAAAAATAATTATGTAAATAATAATAATAATATATGGTTAAAATATTATCCAAACCTTTCTAACTATAATAAAGCGGGTGGACGAATAAGCGAACAGTTTAAACCTAATTAGCCGTGCGAGTACCTAAGTATCGCAATTATATTATGCCATGATAACATTGCATGTTGCACAAACATAAACCGCGGGCATTTAATGGGATTTCCAATGACTAAACCGTGTCTTTGTTTTGATAACATTTTAACAAACTTCAATAATAATTTCATAAAGTTATAGTTCGTTGTGAGAAAAACCAATTCGGTGCCGAGAAAATAAAAAATATAATTATACATTGTATAAAATACAGGTACGGTTTGAAAATATCTATTTGCTTTAGATAGCTCATTCATTCTGAAAGGTAACCATAAAACATCTACACACGGAAGCTGAGCACTGAACAGAAACATTTAATACGTGTAAAACCACACAAAACAAGTATATATGTATAGTATATATGTATGCATACATATGCATATATAAATCAGTTTAATATGCAACTGAAAATCTCATTTAAAATTACAAAATATGATTAATTTATAACTACAGTTTAATATTTACATTATTCATAGTTAATATCAAGGAAGTTAAAATTACATATGACATGCATGGCGTCTTCGTAAACTGCGGCCCCGAGCGACAATATTAAAGTGATTAAAATTCACATATGATTGGCAGTTAAAACTAATGGCAAGAATAAATTACGTTCATGGTACGTACGCTCGAGAAATATACATTGAGTTAAAGATTCATATTTATGAACGCTACTAGTAATTTTTTTGATATTATTTTATGCATGATAAGCACGACAGAAGCAATACAGTTTTTAAAAGGTTTCGACTAATAAATCCTAATTTTGAATACCAAGGGTATTTAAGGTATAATAAGAATTAACATTTTTTTTGTAAAATATGCTAAATAGTAGAAATTTCCCAATTCTGGGGAAAGTTAGTAAGAAAATAAGTTCCTTATACCGTGAAAGTGCTTTTACCTCAGTTTAAACTATTTCATAACATGAATTCAACATTCATAAAAGTGATAATATAACCACAATCATATTATTAAATTTAATAGTTGTATCCCGTGTTTCGTAATGTCGAAAATGTCTCCTGGTGTCTTACTTTCTTCATCTATCTAATATGTTACATAGATAGATACAATTTGAATCCATTTTTATCTTGTGTGTTAAACCGCCCTTTAAAACATTCATAATAATTTATTTTTCACTTATTTCTATTTTATATTTGCGTAGTACGTATGTCGTACATATACCCATGTTGGTTTGTGTACTGCGGTGTAGCTCGTTAGCAATGTGTACTGCCGGTAATCGCATTTACGAAGCACAGTGAGCGGTTTTCCTCTTAGGCGCCGCTTCTACATGCGCACCTTCTTACATTCACTTCATGTGCTCGTTTTTCTTCCATCTTCATTTGCGTGAGGTGTTAAGTATACACGTTTAATTATAAGAATCGGCTGTTTAGTTTTTCTCTTTGAGTAAAGTTCTGCTGGGGAGAAAAATGATGTTCAAACTTTTGCTAAAGCATCATATTTCTGTAGAACAAAACTCGTTAAGCTAAGAATGTCCGTAAGTCCGTTGCAAGATGACATAAATCCTGTCACATTTATAATATTATAGACCATACGTTTTGTTTTTATGACTTACTGTTTAGGAGGCAATTTTTCATTGTAAATGATGGATTATCAGCATCTTCTAGGTTCAAATTTTGAAATGGAAAAAATAAATTGATTAGATTTTTGTGTGTTAATTATTTCTTAATAGAAGGAAGTAGTCAATACATTCCACTGAATGTATTGACTACTTCCTACTACTAAGAAATAATCCCTCAAGCCTCTCTCATGTTCATCTCTCTCCAAATTGTCGTCTCACCATTCGGCGAAAAGTAATAAAAAATGCATCTTTAGCTGGGCACACGCTACCGCATTATTGTATATCGTGCGACAATATTTTAAACGACAACAGCTGGTCTAAAAGGTTGGCCACTAAGACTGAAATTCAGTCGTAAGGCATTATCTTTACATATATATTTGTTTCAATAAAGTAGAATAACAAATAAAATACGTAAAACATCGCTCCCACGATGCAATATGCTAAATCTAATACACTGCAAATGAACGGAGCGTGAGACGCAAGCCAATGAACCCAGGAAAACCCTGGACACATCACTTTCTTACATTTTTCATAGGATAATAAGACACATACTAGATCTTATCTCTTAACAAATAAAGGTTAAAATTGTAGAGAATTATCATATTATTATACAATCAACATTGAATTCGAGTTAGAAAACGTTGTTAAGCTAATTTAGGTTTTATTACAATAGTTTTAGAGTCATTTTGTTGTGATTACTTTGATTTTTATACATAATAGAAAGAATTTGTTAGTAAAAGATATAAGGACATTGTCAAGTAATTTGCAAAGCTTTATATAGCAAATAGGTAAATTGAGGGCATTTAACTCTGTTATCTTTATGCTAACTACTTGTTATTCATTGCTGGTTAGAAGTTGAACGAGGATTTCAGAGATCAAAAGAGTTAATAATGTAACTGCCTATTAACTAAATATAATATTATTATCGTTAAGCAGTCAGTATCTTCAAAGTATTTCAATTAAAATATAACTATAATAGCATACTATGTTTTTTATTTAGAAGTAATATTTTCGTTAAATACTAAACAAAGTAGTCACGAAATAAATAACAATATTTGTTGGCATCTTAAGTTAATTGATTTAAGCGTGTTAGTTACGCGATACAGAATTATAAAAAAAATTTAAAAGTGTGTACTAAAACGAATAAAATTAACGTTACTTATTGTATTGTCATCAGCGTCAAAACTCTGCAGAAACAATTAAACTGTAACGGTTGAGTGAAAAAAAAAATCTTTTTTAACAAATTTATTCGGGGTCATATACCTGTATTATTTTACGTCTTGCTAAAAATAATATATAAAATGCTACACTATTTTAGATGCTCATTAATGTGTGCATGGTCAATATATTAGATGATTTAAATATTATATTATAATAAATTAATTTTAATTCCTGTCGTAAGTACCGCTAAAATTTATTTACACATAATCACGTCGCGTGTCCATCCGGATATCACGAATTACAAGATGTCTCCTAACTCGTTATTAAATGTTAAGAAAATGATCTATTGCGTCTCAGCCTTCCCGTGAGATTATACGAATTGCATACAAATCATGAATTAAATAAATAAACTTTTGATAATAGTTATTTATTATTCATAGGTAAAATGTTTAATTATAAGCATGTGATATATAACACTATCAGAAGGAAGGAAACTATGTTGAAGATCCGAAAATAAAACATGTCTGTACAAATATTCGTCAACAACGGCAATCGTATTAGTCGCCTTTGCAACGATCATTTCGCGAATCAGTCTAAAATATCAGTAAATTAAATTGTTATTAAACTTTAAAATAATTTGTTAAATAAAATATAAGTAGGTACAAAAATTTTTACTAAATTTTTATTAAAAATTTAATCGTTATTATTTTAATACATCGACTAGCAAAAAATTTTATGCATAGAAACTTAAATTAAACATTGTTTACGTATAAAAAAGTGGTTGTTAGATATTCAAATTGAAAAGCTTCAAAATAAAAGTCGATTATGTAAATGAGGAAATGGATCAAGAATACCCTTATTTTGCCTAGTTATTGGCAAGGAATATAATTATAGCTAAAAATATATTTATAAATAGTATACATAGTCATTTTATTACATAAAGCAAAAACAGCTTATATTATACAGCTATAATTAAACTTACTTGTTGTAGTTATATTTAATAAATGATATATTCTTCTGAATAAATAAAAATTAATGTTTGTGTGTCCTTCAAGACAAACGTTCTATGTATTGTTCTACCGGGGCATGTTGCTAGTTATTTATAAAAGTGTTACTATCGTATAAGTGATTGATGTCGTCCTGCTCAATTTTGATCACGGCGGCCAATCTCGGGAGATTAGAGGTGCACTGTCTACGTTAATCCGACACTACCAGTACACTACTATGTAAGTATGATACTATTAAAAATACATTTCAAGCCACCAGTCGCGAGATGCTCGCCAAGTGTTCAACATTTTCAATACAAGCTTAGTCCACCATAAACTTGTGAGCTTAGCTTGGAACGTATTCCCTTGACTACCTAAAGAATTTTCAAGTTAAGAGCATAGTTGCCTTGTTGCCGTTTTTAAGTTAGAAATATTAATAGGCGTCTCTGTAGCTTCGTGGAGTTGTATTACATTTTATACCACAGAATGAAATGTATAAAATTGTAACCTAATAAGTAATGTAATATTCATAAGTTATCGCAATCATAATCATAATATATATAAGATAATGTGATGAAAATTCAATGAAATATAGCAAAACATTTTTGTAAAATGTATATACAAAGTTAGTTTTGCAATAACCATTAGGTCAATTATTTTAACACAGGTGAAAAATTACTTAATTTTAGCGGATTCACCTAGACTTATAATCCACCACTCCGTTCTGTTGAAGTTGGTATACTAGTCTCAAGTCTTCGTAGATAGATACGCAAAGTACAAGATCATTTGCAAATATAAATGATGAACACAAATACGTACTCCGATTTGAATATTAATCTTATCCAATCACACCTTTGGTTAGTCCAACTTGGACTTTTGATTACTCTCTGATTTCTGGCTTGAACATAATTAATTCGTGGAATATATTTTAACTTTACAAATATCAACATGGATTGTACAAAGTAAAGAAAAACATAAGCTAATTTTCTTATAACACAAAAGAGGTTTTATTAACTTCTGTGAACCAATCACAGAAGTTAACAATAACGTTTTGGTAGCGGAAGCGATGTTTTCATATAATTTATGGAGTAAATATATAAAATTTCGTTTAATAAACAATTAGGCTCTTACTTAAATATCGATAGTAATATTTTAGTAACAAATAGACCAATTATTGGTGATAAAATTAAAATATAATTACATAATAATAATTAAACTTCATTCAAACATTAAGCCTTATTTGCAAAGCCTCAGGAGATAATTTTCTATGGTAGCTGAAATATGTTTTTTATCACCAGACGATACAGCCAGACCAGACAATACAGCCAGTATTTACAGATATAATATTACGCAATTTTATGTCTAATTAAGTATTTATATGATTTCTTATAAGTGTGTTGCTTGTATTAACTTAAAAATATTTTTACACTTTATGGTTGTATGTCTAATAATTTTGTCTTATAACGTTGGTACTCGAACCTTCGCCAAAAAAAATTTCTTTAGCCGTTGATCAAATGCTTCACAGCTAAAGTCAAGGACGACAATTATTTTTCTAATAAAATACCGTTATGTTCCACCGTTAAGAACTTTATTGCTTTTTGTTATAGGTATGGTCCATGACTTATAGACAAAGGTGAGTGTAGATTATTTCAAATCAGACTGTGTTTGTGCGCTGCTGAACAAATCCTCGAAAATTCGGCTCCTATTTTCTATCCACCACCAGCCTTCAGAGGCGGAACATGCTTTTTCAGGCTTAATGCAAAAAAAAGATTTCACCCTCTGTTTGCTTATTATAAAAATGAACCTGGACTGCCGAGGGTTGGACGAGAAGTCGGAATAAAAACTGAAATTGTCATTTTTCTTATCTTAACCTATAATTTATAAACAACACGATCAAAATATAGAAATAGTGGTAGAAAAACTTACCTTAGAGAACCGTTTACCGCTTGTATGTCCACATAAAAAAATGTTTTTTATATCAGTCTCTAAGAAAAAAAAGTTTTGTAATAAAAAAATCGTTAGTAGCTCGCTAGGGCCCCTTGAATCAGTGGCCCCATGTGACTGCCTTGTTTGCATTGGCGTATACATAGCCACGTCACTGCCAACTGTTTGAAGCATCTCTCTCGTTTACCAAGACGTGATATCAGATAATTTAGCGGAATACAAGGCGATATATCTAAGTAATAAACTTCGTTTTAAAAGCAGATATAAGATATTATAGCTTAAAATATTTATGTTGCAATTTTTCGAAGTATTCGTACTTAGTTATAGTTATACAACATAGTCATCGTGATTAGTTTTTTAGTATAAAAATTAGAAGATAAATTAAATATAAAATCTTCAAATTTATTTACTTTTCAATTGAAAAAAACTCTCGTCCTTGTCTAAATTAATTTAATATATAAGTTGCTCATAAATTATAAATAACATATTAAATTCCACTCCTAAATCTAATACGAAGACGGTACTGCCTTTAAAATTTATAGTCATGAAGCAAATGTAATCTCGCGTAAGAACCTCGTAACGTATCATTAGCGAAAATATATCTACGAGTAATATGCAATTGTACATATAATAATTCAATTAGTTTTGTAAAGCTTCAATAGAATAAAATTACAATATGTGTATATTTTTAAGAAAACAAATTTAAAATAAAATAAAAGTTTTTTAAGTTAATACCCACCTAATATAGTTACGTAGAGGCAATTGTACTACCTGATTGTAAGCGGTCATTACCTTTCACGTACATTGGCAGTGTACGAAACATTTATCGTTAAGAATACCGCCAATGCGATACCAACCATGGGAACTTACTCTGATTCACTCATCCCTCACACAGATAAACAAATTATTGTTTAGTGATAAAGTATGGTAGACATGATTGGGTGGTACCTACCGAGACGACCTTGTACAAACACGACCACAAGTCAACTCAAGATATTATCAAATTTTATTAGAATTTCCAATTAATAAATAATGCATTGCCCGTTAATGTGCTACTGCAACAAAATTCGCCTCTCGTGAAAATTAAAGCTTGCTCATGACATTGCCTTGAAAACACAAATTATAACCTCAGTAATAAACTTATGTGGAACCGAAATGGCCCAGTGGTTGGAACACGTGAATCTTAGTCATTGATTTTGAGTTCAAACGCGGACAAGCATCAGTAAATTTTCGTGTGCTTAATCTGTGTTTATTCATCTCGTTCTCGGCGATGAAAGAAAACATTTTAAGAAAACCCGCATTGGAGCAGCGTGGTGTAGTAAGCTCCAACCTTCTTCTCAAAAAGTGCTTAGTCAAGCAGTGGGATATTTATATGCTGATACTTTACATTACTTTCTTATTAAAAAAACTGTGTCGTAAATTATTTCGTAATACTAAACTTAATAAATAATAAAATAGGCATAAAAGATACATGACTTACAAAAGAATTTATAATGTCGCGTACGTCACTCGAAAATTTATAGGTGAACATGACACAGAGTTTCAAGACGATAAACAGCTTAGCACAAAGTACGTTACAATGAAACCGATTCCGTTATGAAATATAGCTCCGGCTCAGCGAGGAAGGTTGTAAAGTTATGACTTGTTAGAGTTTTTAGGGTTGTAAAGAATACTCCAAGCCACTAGCAAATTTATTCATGCACTTGCTTTCATTTTACTATTATTAATTGTCATTTAAATTATTTCGAGCCATTCCTAATTAATAGAATATGTTTAACGTCACGTTCGTTACGTCCTGTTTTCGGTGTGTGAGTTCGATTTTCCACAAAATATCCAAAATTTCCCGCTGTGTCAAAACGGGATGCTAATATTTTAAACAAGTAATAAATTAAATTGAAGCCTTACAAAGGAAATACTTTAAAGTTAATTTGGTCTTTCGACATGATAGATGTCAGATTGTATGTAATATTATGTGTTATATATAATATAATACGAATAAGTCAGTAAAAGCTTACATTGTCCATCCCTCCCACGTAAAAGACCATACACATTTTTGACATTTTTGTTTCTTTGTAACTCCGCAAGTTAACTCGTCGGCAAGGTATTATTTAATCCTAAACAATTTCCTTTATTAGATATATGTTTGTGGTGTATAATAAATATACATATATAAATATATATATATTATAGAATAGGAAGGCGGACGAGCATATGGGCCATTGGCATTGTAAGAAATGTTAACCATCGCTTACATCACCAATGCGCCACCAACCTTGGGATGATGGAATGGATAAATGGGATGGATGGAACTAAGATGTTATGTCCCTTGTGCCTGTAATTATACTGGCTCACTCACCCTTCAAACCAGACACAATAATACCAAGTACTGCTGCTTTGCGGTAGAATATCTGATAATTGGGTGGTACCTACCTACCCAGACGAGCTTGCACAAAACTCTACCACCAGTATATATATTAATTATTTTAATAACTACTAATATTAAAAAATATTTTCACGTAATAGCTTTACCCGTTTCACCCGCATTAAATTAGTATTGCATAAATTGCCCGTGTCATACAGTTTCTCGAATTAGTTTACGTTTATGGTTACCACCCCTCAGGGTCGTAGCATAAAATTACATATCCTATAACTTTCTTCAATAAACATTGTTACGCAATAATATTATTATTAAAATATATATAAATCATTCAAAATTATCTTATATTTGTATTTAAGTAAAACGCAATATTTAAGAAATATTATTCAATTGTAAGCTATAGAAACAAATCAATCATTCTAAGTAAATTATTTAAATTGGACCAGTTCAACTGTAGATAGTTTACGGACAATAGACTCTACAAGTAAACTCTATGTACAGATTTATAGTACAAAAATGGATAAAAATATAGATATTGGTTTAAAGGAACTATGTTCGTTGACAGAGCTGACAAATTTATTTGTTTTTACTCAAAGAAATCAATCGGACAAATGGATTGAAAAGGTTTTTTTGTAACGGCTACATCCGAGATAGAGGCACGTGCTCTCAAAATACACGAATGGGATAGAAAGGCAATCGTTAAAACTAAACGAATATCTGAAAAGCTAGGCAAATAAATATTTTTTCCAAAAGTCTTTTTTAACTTCACAATTGTGTGTGGACCAAAATTTTCATTCGACTTTAAGCCAGTTACATCAAGCTGATTGAACTGAAAACTTGCGCAACCTTTGGTGATAATGACATTTAAATCGAAAGTCAAAATGACATATCCAAATATTCTTCAATAAACTGTAAGCATTTTTAAATCGTCATGTAATCGTCATATTACATTAAATGTAAAGTAGTTCGGAACGCAGATTCCACCGAGAACTACCGGCCAGAACCACAGTAGTTATAATAATAATAATTCTTGTCCGCCAATTTATTGATTTATTATTAAATACAATGTTATAAATATCATTACCATCATCAACAACCCTTCGTCGTCCACTGTTGGACATAGGCCTCTCCAATGGCACACCATTGAGCTCGATCATGGCACACCATTGATCGATCAGCTCTCAGTCTCCATCCGCTGCCAGCCACTTTGCGTATATCGTCACTCCACCTAACCGGAGGGCATCCTACGGTACGTTACAAATAATATATTATTAATTAACAATTACATACAATTCAATTTCTTATTTATCCCATCGATGAATAGCCACCCCATGATTTTTTATTATATATATTTGCATGTCATTATATACCCTCTGTAAATACACTACCTCACTTAGCTTTTGAAATCAGAAGGATTTAGAAGATATATTTATGAGTTTTGAACTATAATTTAACAACACAGAAAACGTTTTAGTTAATTATAACTTTAATTGTTTTTGATTCTAATGTTCTAATGTCATGAAACATTTCTGTCCAAGAACCCATTTTCATTTTAAAACATTTAAGCTTGAAGACTGTATCGCATTATATAATTTCGTACTTAATATTTAATGCACATGTCATGAATACACCATTTCGCATTTAAATGTAATGTAAGTATAGTTTTTTACTGTTTGTAATAAATGAAAATAATAATCGTTAAATAATTAATACAAACATAATTATAATTAACTAGCTACCAGTCACGGCTTCTCACGGGTAGTATAAGGAATTACCTACATAAAATGTTTATATCGTAATACATATAACGCTATTGTTTTACGCGGCGTATACCAGTAAAGCTTTTAGTCGGTATGACTTTTCCCGTCATATTTCAATCAATTTACACAAAACCTTAATGAATACGTCTATTGGTAAAAACATTTTCCAAAAGTCCGTTTTTGACAGTTGAACTGAGTGGAGTTTATCGCTTTCAGACAGACTTCGTTTTAAAATGTGTAGTGATAAGATGTCTAATTCAAAAAACCTTCATGAACTGATAAACAGAATTTTAACTTAATCGCATTAATGATATATCTCACACAAGAAGGGAAGTACGTTATACGTCAAAAAAATGGCGTCAGAAAAATGGTTTCAATTTATTGTGAAATACACTACAATTATATATTTAGAATAAATCTGTTAATTGCTTTAGCCGTTAGATATACCAGATTGAAATAGAACTTTCACATCGCGTTCATTTATAGTGACATGAAGCATTATGTCAACGAAGTCAGACAAACAATCTCCGGTCCGGACTCTAGCAATACTATAACATATGAAAGCTTCAAGAATTTAAACATCGAAAAATATTACATTTAGGTATGTTTTAATTTTGTCATTTCTAAAATCTAAGTCACAATAATCACTTTTTTATGTTATATGATTATTTATATTACCTGATGGTAAGTGGTCACCACAGCCCATAGACATTGGCGATGTAAATAAATTTAAGCATTCCTTACATTGCCAATGAGTCACCAACCTTGGGAACTGAGATATTATGTCTCTTGTGCCAGTAGTTACACTGGCTCACTCACCCTTCAACCCGGAACCTAAGAATACTAAGTATTACTGCTTAGCGGTAGAATACCTGATGAGCGGGTGGTTTCTGTAATTCTGATAGAAAATAATTAAGTTGTTGCCGAAATGTTTTAATTATATTTGTAAAGTCGGGTGGAGCTGTTAATTGCTACTTACGTTTGTGTCAGTGACACGAATTTATTTATCCTAGAAAGAAAGAGGGGGCGTACTGCCGATTTAATGAACTGATTAGTCAATAAATCTAAATCTAGACAAGATTTAAGACCGCAGTCTTATTTACACATAAATTATAAAATTACCTTAACGAAAACAGAATAATAATTTAAATAATTTAATTTTGTAATATTTAAAATTCATTTCATTACAAGATTAAATATTTTTATCAGAATACTAGCAGCCCGATGGATTTAATTCCGACATATTTTTCCTACGATTATTTTTTCATGCGATCTGTTAACCAGTACTGCTCTAATCTGTCGAACAACACGCCCTGCGTATTTTTTCACGTATGAATGTGAACATAAAATTATTTACAACGTTAACACCTTTACGGGATTAGTAGTTTTTGCGGGAAACCGTAAAAACCACACAAACAAAACTTACTTACTAACTTAATTAAAGAAATTGTATTCATTAGCGTTCACAATCACATAATATCTTGCTTTAAATAAACACAATTACGAATATGACTGCATCGTACAGTTGTATATCTCGAAGCCGGCAATTAGTAGTACGTGAGTTATGTTATGAGATCCCGGCCTGATTTAGATACTGCGGCACTCGGTCGGCACGGTCTTAAATTATGAACTGTTTATTCCTGTGGGAGTGCGTAAATCTGTACACGTAATAATAATCATAATAATATCCTGGGACATTTTTCACACACGGCCATCTGATCCCAAATTAAGCTTGTACAGAGCTTGTACTATGGAAACCAGACAACTGATATACTGCATATACTATTTTTCTTTTGTAAATACATACTTATATTAATAATTACACTGAGACTCAAGACAAACAGACATGTTCATGCATACAAATATCTGTCCTGGGTAGGTAACGAACTCACAACCTTCGGCGTGAAAGACAAGCATCCACCAACCACGCCAATCGGCTCGTCAAGTAATAGGATAGTTCTGTAGCAATTTGTACATACACTATTAGTTATAACGGTGATGAGTGAATGCTATTTTTTTTTATTTAATTATATGAATGATAAATTAAGATTTGACCACTTGCCATCAGGTGGCCCGTAACCGTGTATATTTGTAAAAAAAAAAACTGTTGGCTGTGAGTGTTCCATTTTATGGTTTTTTGCACTAAATCAACATACAATACAAGAGAAATAGTATTTATTATAAGCCAATGTAATTTTTGCACAAAATATAGATGATGTACAAGAGGCTGCCATTATCACTTAGGAAACATTAGCTTATGTTACCTTACCTTTTGTTAAGCACATAATACAGGCATATTAAAATAACATAAATCAATTTATAGACAACAAACAACAAAGGAACGGAGATCTCGTCTGTGGAGATAAAATAATAATAATATGTATATTGTAAGTATTTTGATGAGTAAATTATTGTAGAATTAGTTATTAAGTCGACTACACCGCCATGTATCTCACTTGATAACACAAACAAACGTATAGTGTGAATGTGAATACAATCCGTCTAGTCGTTAGGAAGCTAAATCAATGAACGCACTGTTCATTTTAAAAATAAGATTAACTGAGGTTAAATGGAGAGAACACAACCAAAGGTCGCAAGATCAAATCCCGACTAGATATTTTTGCTACTGAATCTAATTAAAAAAAAATCTGTTATTTTTTTACTATTTACTAAAAAAACTAAAGACACATAATTTAGTAAAATACGTTTACTATCATTTATTTTATTTAATATTATATATTATAACAGTAAATAGTTTATCCGTATACATTCCTCCTTTAGTCGGATTCAAAACTTCGGTTTTTAGATTCAACACATATATATAATATAGGATATTCTTGTGAATAAAGTAAATTTTGTATCCAATACATATTATTTATTTTATTTCCAGTAGTATAAATCAAGCCGCTCACTCGTATGAGACCGTATAAATGCGAAAACGGTTGTTTACTAAGAAAACTTAGAAGTTAATTATTGCGAGGCCGTCATGAGTTAATTAAGACTTTATCTTAACCCTTGGACCCATTATTTTGAATGTATAAGTCGGCAAATGTATGAAACCCTTTAATGGAGTTGTTTCTGTTTCTTAATTAACAGGAATCTTATTGCGAACACGCAGTAACTGTAATGAAAATAATGACTATTTGACTATTTAAGTTTTAAGTGGGCTACGTTTTTAATTGCGTTCAAAATTTGTCGTATTACGATTAAAACTTAAGTAATTTCAATAAAACTAAAATAAATTATGCATTGCACATCCCGTTTAACAACCGACTAGACTCTCATAATTATGCATTTTAAACTTCATTTCAACGACGCTTCCACATCCAACGACGCTTAAATTACTGCGATAAAGCGAGTAAATTGCACGCACATAAACTAAATGTTTGAATATGAAATTACGAGAAAGTATACGTGTTCCCTCTCTCGTATGTCGTGTATAAGTGGAACATCCCTAGAGGATTCTGAAATATAATTGTCGCGGCGCCGAGCGTTCGGGTTTTTTTGCCGTAAACGGAAAGAGATCGGTCGCCGCCTCCCATAGGCGCCTGACAGTTCGATATTTAAAAGCTTAATGGCGTCTTGGGTGTTAATTTATCCATCGAATATAACTCCCCAAATAGGGGAACGATTGTCTCGGGAAATAACTTAAATAATGACAGATGAGTATTATGGCGTGAGTAATCTGTATCAGACTTGGGGGAGCAAGTGAAACGCAACCACTTCGTAAACGTACGTACTTAAAACGTATTTAAAACGTGTTCAAGTAGTAGTTGTATGTTTTTTAATGACTTAGTAGTCACGCTCGATATTTTACTTTTGCATTCTGTGTAGAGACGTTGTATGCGAATTGTAATACATTATGCATATAATATTCATATTTCATATTCTTCGTGAATATTTATTAAAATAATAATTGAAAAAAATCAAACTCATGCAAAACAGGCACCTGTGTATCTTAGTAGTAATAACCAAAAAGTTAAGATTTTGTTTCCCTTTTTAGATTTTTTTTATTTTTTTTTTATGTTTTTTTTTTATAGAATAAGAAAGCGGACGAGCATATGGGCCTTAATGGTAAGTGGTCACCACCATACATCACCAATGCGCCACCAACCTTGAAAACTAAGATATTATATCCCTTGTGCCTGTAATTACACTGGCTCACTCACCCTTCAAACCGAAACACAACAACACAATAAACACTGTTTTGAATCCGATAGAATAGAGTAGAATATCCGATGAGTGGGTGGTACCTACCCAGACGAGCTTGCACAAAGCCCTACCACCAGTCAAGCTTACAAAAATATGTTTTTTTTAAGCAAGGCAATAATTCCAGTTAAATAATAAATATCAATAAAACTAATGTCCCTAGAAACATTAAGTCACAAAGTAAGTCATTATTAAGTTTTATCTATATTAGATCCCACTCTGTCGCTTTCATCAACATTAAAAACACGTCAAATATAAACATAAATATAATTCCTATCAAAATATCATTAATATTACAAATTTGAAAGTTAGTTTGTTTGTTAATGCCGATGAAATATTATATTATAGAAATATATAAGGAAATACAAGGCAGGTGTTGATTAAAAATATGGCTCTGTTAAACATTATTTGTAATAGATCCAAAATTTAAACTAAACGGTAGACACATTGTTAATTGAATACTTGACGGGCCGTTTGGCGTGGTTGGTAGATATTTGCCTTTCACGCCGAAGGTTATGGGTTTGATTCCCACCCAGAACAGACCTTTGTGTTTCATGCACACATCTGCTTGAACATGTCTGTTTGTCCTGACTCTGTGAATGAAAAGTAGTATATGTATCAGTCGTCTGGTTTCCATAGTACAATCTCTGCTTTGTTTAGGATCAGAGTTCCGTGTGTGAATAATGTCCCAAGATATTACTATTATACTTAATATCATAGATTTAATTTTTTATTAGTATTAATGTAAGATAACACCGGAAATATGATTTCTGGAACCGACACATTTGTAATTAAAGATAGTCAGGACAAACAGACATGTTCAAGCAGTGTGTGCATGAAACACAAAGGTCTGTTCTGGGTGAGAATCAAACCCACAACCTTCGGCGTGAAAGGCTGACTGTCTCGTTGGTCTAGTGGTTATAAACCTAAGGCCCGTCCTAGGTTTAAGCCTCAGGTCGGGCCAATAAGCATAAAAGCCATTGGTCCTGACCTGAATTTATTTGTCTCGTCAATGAGAGTGAGGAAATAAAAAGTGATGAGAACGTCATCATAATTTAGAAGAAAATTTAGAAGGTCCATAATGCCATTAATAAGTAATACTTTATTATCCATATTAATTTTCATTATTATTTTTATTTTACTTTATTAAATTTTTATTCATTGTTTTTTTTTTGTGCTGTAATGTGTATGTTGCCTTATTGTTCATGCAGTTATTACCTGTAATTGAGGTACCACTTCTTCTATTATTTATTTTGTGAACTGTGTGCTATCATGTATCTGTGTGTACTTTGTTAGTAATCTAATAAATAAATAATCATTCAGAAAAAAATTACAGTTAACCGACGTTTACACAACTTTAGTAAACCAATAACTAGGGACAATTTAACTAGGAACATCAGAAACGGGACACAAGACACTAGACATGTTTTGTCATTTTAACAACTTTATTTTTATTTTCAATCAATATATACTAATGAATAAATGAGGTAAAGTGTTCTTTGTAATGCCTCAATGAAAAAAATACTTAACCGATATATATAGGGAAAACTTATACTAGAAAATGCAGCGCATTTTGGAGAAAATTTTACCAAATAGCATATAATATTATTGTATAAGTATCTGCGCTTCAAAGTTTCACCCGCTTTAAATTTAGACTATTGCCGTAACAAGGCTGAATTTCATGTTCTAGTTATGAATATCCTAAGAATACATCAACAAAGAAATCGGATTTTATGTAACATTACGTCTCATATAATTTACATTATATATATTTTATTCCTTTATTCGCGATGCTGCTTAAATCATCTGTCAAAGATGCAGAGGCCTATATATAGATATATATATTTTATTAAACTTATTAAAAAAAATCTTATGACATAAATGCATATTTATAAACCAAAATTATTTTATGAAGACGAATTATGTAATATATATATATATATATATAAATGTTATGGACCAAGTAAAAAATTAGGACACTCTTCATAATGCATTATAAACAATGACAAGCTACTTAGGGCCAAGTAAATAATTATAAGTTGAACTTCCTTATTTATCACATTGCCTAGACATTATGAATATTGCCGTGTGGTTTTCGGACAATTTCATAATACACAGGTACATTGCATTAGCAACTAGGCTATTTCAAACGTAGAATCAATACTTAAAAATAAATCGAATCTTGCTAGGTTTCCTCCCCGCACATATGCACATTTAACGGGGGGTTGAAGGTTTAGTTTGAAATAAAAATAATCGCAATAAAACCTAGTTTTAATTATTCTGTCCCATAGGCAATAAGGAATATAAATAATGGCCGGACGATTTGATTATTTCAATAGTTTTTATCACACTGCCCTTTCATATTGGTCATTTCTAAAACTTGTCCTTAACATATATAGCAGGTTGAAATAGATAATATAAAATAAAATTTAGTATTATAATGAACACATATACATCACTATTACATATTATAAAATAAAATTACCGAAAAACTTCGGTTCTTTGTTCTCTTGACGATGATTGTTGAAGATGTTGAAAAATATATCAACTGAAAGCTTTATCTACTGGCTTGAGCCGCGTAGGCTAAAAGAGTTACAAACCATATAATATGTAGTGATATATAGTATTACTATATAAATCTTTTACCATTGTCCTACGCGTGCGAAGCTAGAAAGGGTAGCTAGTTATCTGTATAATTATGTCTTACTTAAATATGTCGACGCAGTCAAACGGAAAATGTTTGGCCAACAAGAATATTCGCTCCATTTATTTTAAGTATTCTATAAATAAAATCTGCCTTTGCAATTGGGTAACTTTGTAATTTTAACCAGTTGCTACAGATATGTTAATAAAAGTTTGAAAGAATGAGAGAAATACATAAATTAATTCGTGGGACAAATAAATTGCTATTTAAATTTTGTAGGCGTCGATTATGAACAAAACATTCTTACAAAATTTATAGTAATGCCTATTTTAGGGGGATAAAATAAGAATATATCTATAATATCAACTATGGCATTACATCATCGGGTATAGTATCATATATACTCCTCTCGACAGTCTCATTAGTCTAGTCTAGAGGTAAGCTTATAAGGACACAATTCCCGAGGTTTCGGGCTCAAACTCCGAATTGGGCCATTTTAATCAAAAAACTAGCTACCTCTTGCAACCTCGCACGGGTCAAATAAGGTTTTTTTTTATATTCTAATACATAATATCTGATTACGCGGCGTACGTCGGTAAAACTCCCAGTCGTTTTGATTTTTACCAACATCTTCAATATTATACTTTTTTTTATTTTTTTTCTCGCTGGAAAAACACATTTATGTGTTTCCCCCACATGAGGTGGGAGGTATGTGGGACTCGCCGGCGCTGAAAGCGCCGGAATACCCACTAAAAAACCAGCGGTACCCACTCCGTCTTGTCGGGGGACGTCACGGGATCGCTTGTGCATACTACCGTGCCGTCCCGAGGGTTGGCTCGCTTCTGTGGGCCTCTAAACCCCTGGGGGATACTCGGGATACAGAGAGCCCCTGGCCCCGGCAACACTCACGGCGGGAGGAGAAGATGCGCATAGTGCCGACGTCTTCTCCTCGGTCTTCTTCTGCGAAGTGGGTCCGCAGAGGCACTCTCCTCGCGCTCCCGTTCCGCGGCTTCCTTCTGCGACATGACATTTTCGCAGAAGGAGACCATCTCCATCCAGCACCTTTCGCTAGCAAGCATGGCATTTATCACGCTCGGCAGCGAAAGGTCTCCACCGATTAAAGTCGCCAGGGAAAGGCGCTGAGGCCCCCAAGCGGCACACTCCATCAGAGTGTGGCATGCCGTGTTCGTAGGCGCACCACACTCGTGGCAGGAGGGCGTTACCTGCCGCTTGACTATTCCGTGCAGGTACTTACCGAAGCACCCGAGTCAGTCCAGTAAGCACCTGAGTCAGTCTGAAGGTTAGTGTGCCGCCTTTTCTCGTTACCCGGCGACTCAAGTGGGGACGGATCGCCTCCACTGTCGCCAGGCCTGCTTATGGGGACCTCAGATCCTCCTCCCACCTGCGAATCAGGGCTTGCTGGGCGAGAGTCCTTCAATCGAAATTCCTTCCATCGTACAGCGGTGGGGTTCCACTTCCTGTGGAACCCCACCTGTGTACGATGGCAGCCTCCCTGGCCAGCTCACGCTCTAGCTGGCTAAGAGACCACCTCGAAAGCGTGGTTGGCACCCTTGAGGGTTCCACCGACCTGCCAGAGGTAGAGATCTCAAACCGGATGTACCTGTGGTCCGACAGGGTCTCCACCTCCTCTACTCTCCAATTCAACACACTGCGTGCTACAACATGGGTGGCGAAAGAGAGATCCACCACGGAACCCCCTGTTGCCGCACGCACGTGTAAACCTGCCCCCTTTCAACATTATACTTAAGTCAATGTATACAAAACCTTAACACTATCCATTGGTAAAACCGTTTACCGCTTTCAGATAGACAGATCAACAGACAGACAGATGAAGCGGAGGGACTTTGTTTCATAATATGTCGTGATTTGTGGATAGTATGATGATGTACAAAATTGCATTAATGTTTAACATATTTTATAGTATCAAGAAGTTAAGTTTTAAAAATTTGGATATAAAATAATCACAAAAATTACTCATCCGATTTCAACAATCCATTCACCAACATTTAGAATGATCATTCAGGGTGGACATAGGATAGACATATATTATTCAGTTAAAATAAAAAGGTTTTTCGTGAACAACTTTGCAACGTAAGTTAAAGAGAAAAAGGTCAAGCGTATGAGTGTTACAAACGTGGCCTTAACTGTAATAAATATTTTATGAAATAGGCGACAAATAGGCCATGTGATGGTAAGTGGTAACCAACGATAGACGTTGACAATGTAAGAAATGTCTCCGCCAAATAATGTGCCACCAACCTTAGTAACTAAGATGTTATGTGCCTCTAGTTACAAACTGGCTCACTCACCGTTCAAACCGGAAAACAACAATACCGAATATTGCTCTATAGTAGTTAAAAATACCTGTAAAAAGTCTAATGTGACGTAAATCTATTTTACGGTTAATTCATACATTGATAAAATATAATGAAAAGATATATTATCAAATTAACTTTAATATACTATTCGTACATAGTCTGCCGGATTTTTCTAAGTAATATATAAAATGAAATAAATGTAAATGATTAACTGTAGACTGTATTTTCGATAGATAAATTCTAGAGAGGTAGCTTTGGGTTAAATTAACTTGTAAAATGCTACAAAAACCGTGTAAGTATGTATAGGCTGTAAATAGACCAATGAACATTTATCTGTAAAACGGCTGTTATATATCAGGATAAACTGAAAAGAAAAATAGAAATTACACTTATAAGAAAAAATACAGGAAGCAGTGTCATAGCTGAGGGCTGGCCAAGCGTGCGGCTGCCCGGGGGCGCACCTTTAGAGTGCCGCGCTGAGGAGTAAGCACATACAAATGAAACCTTATGATAATAATATAAATAAAATAAATTAGCACATAATTAGAATAGACATCGTGGCATAGAAAAAACTCGAGTTTTATTAAGTCTACATACTAGTAACAACTATTTTCATTCTTAAATTAATTATTAAGTACATATTCATAGTTACGTCGTTCTTCTTCGTAGAAAAACTTTGATAAAGTCTTAACAGAACAAATGCGTCACATTCTAGCTCGATTAACGTCGTTAGAGGAACAAAACCGTTCATCTTCACTCGGGACTCCGCTGCAACCGCGGGAAGTGTCGTTCTTCTTCGTAGAAAATAAGTATAGGTTAGTGCAAAATTGATCCCGCCAGAGACGCTCATGGCCCTACGATGCTAACAGGCGGTATAGTGGTACCAGCCGATTGTGTCGTTAAAGAATTGTGAATGTAGGAATTAACTAGAAAGTAGGTAATATAAAACGGCAAATTACTTATTTACAATAAAGTACTTTGAGGTACTCATGTGTAATAAACGGATTCAATTTTAAATTTCGTATTTTAATTATGTAATATTATTAATATATGCCCAATTGATTTATTAACTTCATCATTGTCTATGGGATTCTGATTATATATGATAAGATCCATAAAATACATATTTATTATATAATTGGAACTAGTGTGATAATAATGGAACATATTTTCTAATTATTATATAATCGGTATAGAATAAACATTTACCATATGTGTATATAACGTAAAACCTTTTTTAGTGCTAGTCGTCTATTTCTACAGTTCAGTTTTTATTGGCGATGGGTGTGGCGTAGGTGGAACAGGGTTCCGATAATGTTGGTTGTAAATCTCCTCCCAGAAAGCACACCGCTCTTTAATCACATATTTTAGTTGGGATTCTTGATTCAAAACCATGTAGGGGATTCCGTCGCCGCTCACTGGTAACCATTCAGGAATATCGGAGCTTTCTGGTTTTCTGTGAAATACAATAAACTATTAACCTTCTTATCTACGCAGCTACAAGCCGTGTCTGGCATCATCGGGTATTGAACAGCTGTCAGAGTTTTTGAGATAAATGGTCCATATTTCTAACTACAAAAATCCCGACTATCCATACAAACTTTGATTCGCTAAGTCGCTTCTACACCCACCAAATTAGGCTGTGCATTGTGTATTAGTTTTTGTTTAAGTTTTATTTAGTAGATAATTTATTATTAAAGAATGACTGTATATTTTATTTATCTTTCAAATTATATGTATACAAAAACGAATACATTAATCGTCTTTTATAAATGTCTGTTTATATGTTTAATTATAAGTACAACAAATATATTTTTTGTTTATAAATCCATATATAATATCAATTTTAACAGACTTGTAATGAAGGAAAGTTCCTTCTTTCCGACGTATGTTTGCATATGAAAATATTTTATAATTATTTTAGTCGGGTCAATTAGACGAACGGACAAGTGACTAAAATATTAACTATTCATTACATCGCCAATGTTCCAAAAAATAGGAACTAAAGTATTATGTTCTTTGTGCCTATAAGCCTATTTAACTGGCTCACTCAAATTGCAAACTGTAACACGAAAATACCATACTTTTTGTTTTGTTTGTCAAATTGCTGTTTGACGGTAGAATACTTGACGAGTGGATGGAACCCAGATGGGCTGCCCTACGACTTAGTTATTTTATAATTAACTAGGTACATAAAGGATGGTTTTGGTTTCTAAATTATAAGAGCATCATCCTTGTATACAGATTTACATATGCTTATAATGATTGATCATACCTTTTTTAGAGTATTTTTTTCATAGAATAGGTAGGCATATGAGCCCCCTGATGGTAAGTGGTCACCAACGCCCATAGACATTGGTATTTTAATAAATGTTAACCATCACTTACATCGCCAATGCGCCACCAATCTTTTGAACTAAGATATTATGTCCCTTGTGCCTGTAATAACACTGGTTTACTGACCCTTCAAACCGAAATTCAATAATACCAAGTACAACTGTTTTGCGGTAGAATATCTGAGGAGTGGGTGGGAGCACCTACCCAGGCGAACTTGCACAAAGCCCTACCACCAGTAAATAATTTTATTTATTTATTAATTTCTTACCCTTTAGTAATAAAATTGAGCCATATTTCTCTCATCGTGTTTTTCCATTTTTTCAAGTCATTTGAAATACCATTTTCATCGCTATGAGTTATATTAATTCCATCTGCAATTACTAATGACTGTGCACAATGATCTGCACCCTTACGTTTTGTGTGCGGTATTAACGGCGTGCTGATGTCGGTGTGAGCGTACTCGTACAAGTATACCTGGTTGTTACCCGCTTCTAACAATAGTTTTATAGTCCTTAATGTTGGACAGATGAATGATACGTCTGTACCATAATTAATATAATTTAAAATTGTATTTTCATCTACAGGCTTATCGTTGAAATAAAACTTTTTAATATTTTGTGCGACTTTATATTTTTCATTTTCACTTGTAAATTGCAAATCGGCTGGAAGAAAATCTTCAAACTTATTATTCATTTTGTTCTTCCATTGATCGAAAACTGGTACATGGCACAGTCCTTCCATATCAGTAAAACCGGGTAATATGGGTAATTTTACAAAATCACCCTTTTTCAATATACTAAGAGGATAATCTTCTAGAAATCTTTCTTGTCCGATGTCACGTTCTACACACGGCGCGACGGGCGCAGTAAAATCAGCTCTATGTAAATTGTCCACAGATTGTAAAAGTTCGTATGAGGCATTTTTATAAAAGCTTTCTAATGTAGAAATATCATCTACATCATCAAAATTTAACAATTTTGCGTATTCTCTTGCATTATCAATAGGGTTCAGTTGGACACTGAACGGGGCAATTATTTCACCGCTTTCTGGTATTACTTTATTAAATAAACCTCTCGCCATCTTCGAAATCATTAAGAGTCCCACGGAGGCAGCTCCAGCGCTTTGTCCAACGATCGTAACTTCATGAGGATTACCACCAAAACTCTCAATATTAGCTCTGACCCAGTGCAGCAATGCCACCTGGTCTTTCATACCTGCATTACCGGGTGCATCTTCAGTGCCCAGACAGAGAAAGCCGTGCGGCCCGAGTCTATAATTAAATGTTACCGCAATTATTCGTTTACTATTAACAAGCTTTTTAGGAGTAATTAGATTTCCATAACCAAGTATAAATCCGCCACCATGAACGTATACTACTACTGGTAGATTTTTTTCATCTGTATCGGGCACAAAGATACTCGCAATAAGGCAGTCTTCTTTCATTAGTTTGTTTTGTGGAAGTAACCCGAAGGTATCTGGTTGCGGGCACACCACTTTTAAGTCAACTGCATCAAATGGCTCCGGCCATTGACTCGGCGGAAGCGGAGCCTAAAATTTAAGTTTAACGTAATAAGTTATGAATACAAATTAATTTGTTTTCAAATTAATTATTTTTATTTTTATTAAACATATATTTAATTTATTTGTTCTACAGAATACCTTTTTTAATCATAATATTAAATAAATATTATATATGGAAGTTTAGATGTTTATGACCCAATCACGCAAAACCGGCTTAACGGATTTGAATGGAATTCGGAATACAGATAACTTAAACCTTAACTTAACACATGATTAACACGAAATCCTCACCCCCTTTCATATGGGTAAAACTGAGGGCAGAATTTATTAATTTTTTTAACATGTAGATTTATAGTAAGCTCTACGCAAGGAAACAAAACGATAATATTTAATATTATATTGGTTAATATCCTTCTTATAGTATACATTTTGTTCATTATATGGATATATAGACAAACATTTAATTAGATTAGATAAAAATCAATCGTAGATGCGCATATTAAAAGCAAGTTATCGGTACACTTCAATTAAATAATAATATCTAATTACACACTTGAAAATAATTTAAACTAGTTCAAGTACATACATTTTGTTTTCTATTGCGTTTATAGAGACCCCGATAATAGTTTTACTCATATATCTTCCATTTACAGATAGCGATCACTTACATTTTTATTATATGTATAGAATAGATAGATATATTGAATTATATAACATATAAAAGTACCCTTTTTTGTAAATATATGTTGTTTTTTTTTTAATTTACCTTGAATTTCTGTGAACCAGTCGGTGCTGTGGCGTAAGGAATGCCATAATATACAAATATATCTTCATTAGGATCCTTGAAGCCCCGCACCGGACCCTGAGCTGTGACTATTACACGTGATTCGGTTTCATCAGACAAAACGTTGCTGATCAGAAAAATGTAACTAGCAACTGCGTAAAACCACATGTCAACACGACTATCGTCCGTAGCGTATAAACAAGACTGATTCAACAAGATTCTTAGTCGTTTCTCATTGGTCTATAATTAATAATAATAACTTGCGAAAAAAAAAATGTAATGAATGAAATCTAACAAAATATTTATATAACAATTTTAAATTGATCTTCATAATGTTGATGAATACGATCCTGATTGTGACATATATTATACAATGTATACCAGGATTTGTCGTGGTTTGTACTTTTACCAAATTTAATTGTAAAGTTTTAGCAGGCTTTGAACTTGCAGCATTTTACTTTATTTTTCAAACATAAAAACACACAAAATAATTATATGTCTATTTCTCGTACAAAAATTGGAATGAAATTATCCGCAGTGGTCATTAAGTGTGGTGAGAGGTCAATTGCTATCCTTTTCGTTCAATGAGGAAAAGAGGACGTTAACGTCTGACGGCACCTCGTCCTTGATTTTTTGAGATACATCAGTTATATTTTTTGCAACAACAAAATAAACATAATGACATACGTTTTTAAATTAACAACACCGATATATAACTAAATATATACTATAATAATTTAAGCCTTTGGCAATCATGCATTTAAGCCTTTGGCAATCATGCGGCTACCGTACTGCATTTACAAATTATGATTCCATTCGAAAATCCAGTTCTATATAAATAAGTATTTAAGTAATTTTTGAACACCCCGCATTTTTCTTGTATGAAAAGTAGCCATACTTTCTTTTGAAAGAATAATCGGTAGAATAGAGCTTGGCTCGCAACCTTTAGATGCTTAGTTTGGGTTTGCGATACATCGCCAATGACTCTTCTAGCTGCTCCGAATCCAATGCCGCTTATCCTTGTTTGGTATACCAAAGTTTTTGCCAGCCACCTTAACATTAGACTCGTTGATATTCGAAGATATGTAGCTACCACTATATCTTACAGAATGGAGTAATATTTGTAAATAAACAGATTTTTATAAAAGCTTTTAAGCCAACAAAATTATGTTGCGATGATATTAAATTAAATATAAGCATTTTCAGTTCAATTTCAGTTTATTACAAAGCCAAAAGTAAATTATGCATATCTTATCTAAATAAATTCCAATTTAGCTCATACCGGACTTCACACATAGATAGTAAATTTCCTTTTGGAAATGTTATAAGTTCAATTGTGTGTATGTATGCACTATGTACACAGTATGCACTTTGTTAAGTGCATACGTAATGTCTTAATGAAAAGGTGATTTTGAAAACTCGAAGTAAAACTATTCCTGATATTATTTGGTAGCTTCAATACAAATCCACATAAAGCTATATTCACGTCATTTGTTTACAAGACCACTAGCCCGCTCTGTCCTTTAAGCCAGAGCACAACAATCAAAAGTACTGGTCTTTGGCGGTAGAATAATGCAGTAGAATTATTCGTAACCGAGTTAACAATGTTTAGATTGAACAACTAATATATTCATTCTAATATATAATTCTCAAACGCTCATTATTATCATAATTTTTTATTTATATAAATATTCTACGTTATCATATGTACAGTTGAAAAATTACCCAAAACTTACTGTAGTTATATCTTGAAAGCAAATGAAAGTGTACGTCTAGTTAATCATACATTCGTAACATTGTGAAATGTCGTATCACTGAACATATGGTATCAAGTCATGTTTGCAGTAATGACATTATATTTACCCCCTTTTACTATCGAACGGCCAAAAATGCCATAGGTACACAGTGGAACTTCCCCGCCTACGTATGAAGCGCTTCGAAGTTCCTTCAAACGAGGCGTGAAGAGGCATCTTGCGGGCCGGCAAGGCGATGGCGGCTGGTGCAGAAGGTTTTTCCCGTCTGTACTGGCCGTCGTCGCGTTTGGACTCTACTACCACTTACCATCAGGTGGAGTAGAGTCATTTGCCCTCCCGGCGAATATAAAAAAAAAAAAAGAATCCAAAATTATTATTCGCACTGCGAAACTGTAGAACGCTTTGCCTAAGTTCATATTTCCTGATAGGTACAATGTTAACTTAAAGTGTTACGATACAATGTTTTTACCACATTTTACATTAAAAAGTTATGATATTACACAATAATTATGATTACACAGGTCTGCGATGGTGTTAACCTATAAGTTGCAAATATTAACTTTATTTTATTGTATCACGTCACATTTTTTTGCATTTAAGTTGAATAAATATAGCTATTTTTGCTTGACCAATGTGACAGGATATAATTTTAAAAACCAGTACCTATAAACACTAAGAACTTCGAAGTGCACTTCGAAGTGAACTTCAAGTAGTGGTGATATTTTTTACCCTACAATTGAGCCTCGCCCTTTAAATCAGCAAGAACTGAATGATGTAGTACGGGATCTTGAATTGCCAAAAGATACTGCTGAACGTTTCGGATCTCGCTTAAAAGAAAACAATTTATTAGATGCTCAGACGAAATTTACATCAATACCTTTAGTTTATTCAGTGTATCTTAAAGAAACTTACGAAAACTTGAAAATTGTTTTGGAAAAAATAAACCAAACACGAATAGTTAATTTGCGGTGTTTTCCTAAAAATCTTGGCGACTACAGCGAGGAACAGGATGAGCGGTTCCATCAAGATGTTAAAGATATGGAAAGAAGGTATACAGGTTATTAGGATGTTATTAAGATGGCAGACTATTGTTGGATGTTGTATAGAAATGAAGCAAAAACTCATAAAAGAAAATCAACTAAAGGTAAATTTTTTTTAAAAAACAACATTATTATTAATTGTTCTGTTTAAATGTACTATTAATAGTTAAAGATAATAAAATAAAATAGTTAAAGATTGTATCACGGCAAGTGTTCTGAGGAATTATTTTCTCTAATTCTCCTTCCTCCACAAGTTTACGCGTGCTGGCTCTCGACGTCACTGCCTATCTGTGACACAAATTCCATCGCGCACGAAAAAAAATGGCAACTCCTTTCTTTGTCACACTTCCAAAAATGAAATTCTTTACCAGATCACATTTTTCCCCTCCTCTTATAACCTGGGTTCCGTCAAACGTTGCGTGAATCGTTCTTTCCGACTGTACTGGCCGTTACGTTTGGACTCTACTACCACTTACCATTAGATGGAGTAGAGACATTCACTTTCCCGTCAAATACAAAAAAAAAAAGCATTTATTGTTAGTTACATTTCCCGTATATATATATAATATAATATTACATTACATAATATAACATAAAATCTATATTGGTGCTAGACGTTTATTCCTATAGTTCAGTTTTTATTGTCAATAGACGTGGCGAAGGTGGAACAGGGTTCTGATAATATTTCTTATAAATCTTCTCCCATAAACCACACCGATCTTTTAGGAGAGATTCTTTCAGTTCGGATTCTTGCTTTAGAGCCATGTAGGGGGTACCGGCGCCACTCACTGGTAACCATTCCGGAATATAGGAGCTTTCGGGTTTTCTGTAAAATACAATTCATCTAATATAATACTTAAATGAGAAATCTATAATACTTCATAGTTTATTTTTTATATGACAAGTTATCTGTCATATTAGTTTATCTATTTAATTGATATTCGCACTTTCTGTTAATGTTTGTTTGAATATAAACAGTGTAATATCGAGAGAAGATGATATTGCTATGTTCTTAGTTTACTTATCTTCTTCATCCTTCTATACCTGATAAGTTCCCAGAACACTTCATTTGTTAAAATGCAATAATTAAGTAGTTTCATTCTAATGTATAATAATACAATTTCTTACCCTTTTGTGATAAAATTGAGCCAAATTTCTCTCATTGTGGTTTTCCACTTTGTCAAGTCATTTGGAATAAGACTTTCGTCACTTTGAGTTATATTCATTCCGTCTAAGATCACTAAAGACTGTGCACAATGATTCGCACCCTTCACGTTAGTGTGCGGTACAGCCGGCGTGCTGTCGTCGACGTAGGAGTACTCGTACAAGTAAACCTGGTCGTTACCAGCTTCTAACAAAAGTTTTATTGTTCTTAATGTTGGACATGCGAATATTACGTCTGTAAAGTAATTTACGTAATCTAAAATAGTATCGTCACTTACGGGTTTCTCTTTGAAATAGAACTTTTTAATGCTTTGCACCTCCCTAATCTTGTCTTCTTCATTTGAAAAGTGCAAATCAACTGGAAGAAAATCCTCAAAGTTAGTATTCATTCTTTCCTTCCACTGATCGAAAATATCAATCCGCATCAGCCCCTCCATATCAGCAACACCATATAAAATGGGTAATTTTTCAAAATCGCCATTTTTCAATAAGCTCATAGGATTATCTTCTAAGAATCTTTCTTCTCCGACGTCACGTTCCACGCAAGGTGACATGAGGAATGTGGATTCGGTTCTATGTGCGACGTTTCCAGATACTAACAATTCATAAGAAGCATTTTTGTAAAAGGTTTCTAGTTTAGAAATATCATTTAAGAGTATATTATCAACATCTAACGATCTTGCGTATTCTTTTGCATTATGAATAGGATTAACTTGGACACTGAACGGAGCAATTAAGTCACCACTTTCAGGAATTACTTTGTTAAATAAGCCTCTCGCCATCTTCGAAATCATTAGGAGTCCCACCGCGGAAGCTCCAGCACTTTGTCCAGCGATCGTAACGTCAAGTGGATCACCACCAAATCCTTCAATATTAGCTCTGACCCAGCGCAGCAATGCCACTTGGTCTTTCATACCCGCATTACCGGGTACATCTTCAGTACCCAGACAGAGAAAGCCATGCGGCCCGAGTCTATAATTAAATGTTACCGCAATTATTCTTTTATAATTAACAAGTTTTTTAGGAGTGAACATATTTCCATATCCAATTATATAACCGCCACCATGGACGTATACTACTACTGGTAGATTTTTTTCATCTGTATCGGGTACAAAGACATTGGCGATAAGACAATCTTCCTTTTTTATATTATTTTGGATGAGAAAGGAATCTGGTTGAGGGCATATTATTCCTAAGTCAACAGCGTTGAATGGCTCTTGCCAGCTAGGAGGCGGTAGTGGTGCCTAAAAGTAGAATCTTTGCATTAATATATTTGGTACAAGTTCTTTCGAATATTGTACGTAAGTCTCATAGAAACAATTCGACAGCAAAAATAAGCGAAGTAATCAAAAAATAAAAAAGTAAAAAAGTGACATGAATTATAAAAATAAAAATAAGCCTATGGGTGATGGTGATAACTTACCATCAGTTGGCCTATCTGCCCTATAATAACTAAACTATATATTATCTATGACGTACGAACCGCAAGAGCGTGAGGTGTATCAAACGTGAAAAGAAATAAGGCTTTACCTTAAGATAATAAAATATTAATATAATATGATCATGTTTTATCTATCTATGCTTTTATTTTTTTTAATATTTATTTATTTACAAAATATAAATAAACATTACAGGTTGAACCTAAAGCTTTTACTTACTTAATTAATACACTTACTTACTTAATTATTACAGTTTGTATGTTATTGCCGTTTTGCGAAATACAGCAGGTGATGAGTTAAACAAGTCAAGGCTCGGATTCCAGGCCAGGAAACCATTGAGCAAAGTCATCGCGCGCATCAAAGGTGACTTGCTCACTAATATAATATTACTAAATTATAATTAAAAATATGTTTAATTAATTAATTATTAAATGCAATCTGCATTTAATAATTAATTGGGCATATTTCTAATATTTTATTTTTCTGTGTACATGGATATTAAAGCATAGAGTATGTGATAAATGGTACCTACCCAAACAGACTTGCACAAAACCCTACCACCGTATTTATGATAACATAATATCTATTATGTGCTTACATATATGATATAATATATAACTTACCTTGAATTTCTGTGAAGCAGTAGGTGCTGTGGCGTAAGGAATGCCATAATATACAAATACATTTTCATTAGGATCCTTGAAGCCCCGCACGGGACCCTGAGCTGTGTCTATCACACGTGACTCTGCTTTAGCAGATAAAACTTCTCCGAACATAAACAAGGAACTAACCGCTGCAAGAAACCACATGGCGACACGATTGCCCGTAATGTAATAAACGAGAATCACTAACACTTGTTTATCATTGGCATAATTATACTGCAACATACTTAAATGTCTATATGCTATCAGAATGCTATCATTTTTATCTTAGAACGTTTAATTATAATGACTTGCGAAACAAAATGTACAATTAACAAAAAAAAGATAAAAATTTATTTTATACTAAAACTCTTGTTATTGTAGCATGAAATAACTCAAAATATTACAGGCAAAAATCAAAATATTAAAATGGTTTTTAAAAAAGCACCCTTCATTTTTAATGTATTTACAACGTTTTAAAAATTTATCTTTTACTAAACATTATGCTCCAGCTTCACACGGGTATAAATCACTAATAAAGAAAATGATATTAAGTAAATTTATTTATTTTATAACGTTTATTTATGTTTTCATAAATATGACATAAATGAGAAATAAAACATTAAACAAAATGGGCCCACGGGTAATAGATTCAATTTGGTTAATTTTAACCGTTACGCAATTTGGTTGCACGTATTTTTGAACCTGATATCTTCTAAAGTATTCATTCGAATGAAATAGTGCAAAAGACAATTTTAATCTGTATTAAGCAAATGCCCAAAGTAGCATTAATTATCTGATTAGGTTAAATAATTAATTGAAGAATACACCTTCGAGTAAAACCTATAGTTTTTACTAATAAATAAATAGATAAAATAGTTTTTGTACAAGGAGTAGAAAAAGGTTTTTTTAAAAAAAAAAAAGTCATGCGGAAACAGTTATGTGCAAAATACTTAAAAATTATATACAGGAACCTGCCTCATTTATCGCACTTTCTTTTATTAAAAACCGTATCAAAATCCATTGCGTGGCTTAGAAGAAGTACGCGGAGATACAGACAAAGGCAAACAGCGACTTCTTTATATCCAATTTAGAGATACATAGCTTTCGTGCATCGGCAATAGTTTAGACTTTGGACAGTACTCACCTTTTTTTGTAAATATGTCGCAACAATTTTGAACTTCTTGTCCGATTTGCAAAGTTTAAAAGGTAATATATATCTACATAAAACATTTAAAATTATTATGTTATTCATTTTGATGTGTCTTTGTAAATTAAAATCAAACTAAAGTTGCCGTAACTTTTCCTACAAATATTTTATATAAAGGTTTCGTGGGTCTCTTATAGTGTTGGCAGTGTTCACCGGCGTCTAGAGCCCTAGACCGGCAATTTTATCGCTGACTATTTCAGCATACATTTCAAGAAATAAGCAATATACTTACATAATACATAGCCTATGTCTGTCCTGTAACTATTTACTAAAACATTATAAAAGTTCCATGTCAATGGGATTAGTTGTTTTACATGAATTCGGAAAATAACAATAAATAAACAAAACTTGCCTTTTATTAATGTAAGCCGATGATAAAAATAGCTAAAAAAATTAAGAAACATATTTGTTACAGGAAATTTAATTAAAGTGATGCCTAAATATACTTATATATTTAGCCACCATATGCATGCTCCTCTTATATCTCTTCCCTATTTTCTTAAGAATCGCTGTTTTCTGGTGGAGGAGCTGGAGGCGCTATTGGGTACGCGTAATACTTGTCGTAGATTCTTTCCCAAAATAAGGCTATTTTCTTCATCAAAGATTTTCTTAATTCAAAAATTCTACTTATATACAAATGTGGTGACCAATTCTTACCCACTGGTTTCCATGTCCTTAACTTAGACCCGGGAATAATTGGTTCACTGAAAAAGATATTCTCATACAAATCAAAACTTATTGACATATTACATCACAAGCAATAAAATTAATTTATACTTACCCTTCGGTTACAAAATTTAACAAAGTTTCCTTAAGTATATCTTTTATTGTCTTAAGATCTTCAACATCATATTTATACTTGAGTGTTTCTTCCCAATAATCTTTTAAAACTCCGATCGTCTCAGAACATTGGTCAGCAACACTCGCATTAATGGGTAATACTGCATTATCATAAACATTTTTCGAAATCATATATAGATATATTTGTTTGTGTCCAGATTCTACATGTAATTTTGCTGATCGCAGTGTTGGGTATGCGAACATGACATCTGTAAAATATTCTACAAATTCTCTTGTCGTTTTTTTTCCTATTATTTTATCACCAAAATAAAAGGTTTTTATTTCTTCTGCGACCCGACGTTTTTCAGTTTCATTTTCAAATTGTAAATCAGCCGGCAAAAACTCTAAAAACCTTATATTCATCCAATATTCCCAATATTCTAATAACGGGACTCGTAATTGTCCTTGAATTTCGCCATAGCCATACAACATAGGAAGCTTTTCATAATTTCCAGATTTTATTATATTAACTGGACTATCATCTAGAAATCTTTCTTCCCCCAAATCGCGTTCTACACAGGGAGACATCAAAAAGGTAGAGTCTGGCCTGGCCAAAACATTTTTTGAGTTTAATTCTACGTAAGATAGATTTTTATAAAAAAATTCTAACTCATCAAAATTATCTACACTTTCAAATTTAAAGAGGTCAGCATAGCGTTTAGCATTTTCAATAGGATTAATCTGAACACTAAATGGTGCAGTACTAACACCGCTTTCGGCGATTACTCTTTTAAATAAACCTTGTGCCATTTTTGATACTGACATTAGATCTACTGAAGATGAACCGGAATTATAGCCTGATATTGTAACCTCATCAGGGTTTCCACCGAAGTTTGCAATATTATTCTTTACCCAGCGTAGTAATGCAACTTGGTCCTTCATACCAGCATTACCAGGTACATCTTTTGTACCAAGACAAAGGAACCCATGAGCTCCTAATCTATGGTTAAATGTAACTTGAATTATTTGTTTACTTTTTATATAATTTCCATCAGTTTTGATATCACCCCATCCTATAGTAAAAGCTCCGCCATGAAAATGCACTAGGACTGGAAGCTTTTTCCCATTTGTTTCAGGCGTATACACATTCGCAATAAGGCAATCTTCTTGAACGATTTTAGTTTGAGCAATCATGGTCATTACATCATTTTGCGGGCATACAATATCTTTATCGATAGCTTCAAATGGTTCCGTCCAAACTGGTGGGGGGAGAGGCGCCTGAAATCACGGAAAACACAATTACATGGCGAGCACTGGTTTTCGCATTACCATTGGATATTACACAACTAATGTTAAAGGTTAACGGAAACGATTTAGTTCTGTACAAGGTAACCTTTTTTTAATGCAGGGTATAAAGCTCTGTATCGATAAATTTTAAAAATAACATTCCCTTCGCGTATGTTATTTTGTATTCTATTGTTGACTATTAAAAAAAATGGTTAAAATTCAGGTAAAATTATTGTAAGTACATAATTATTTTTAAAACAATGGTAGAACGGGAAAATCTTAAAGTACCGATGTCCATCTGACCGATTTCAGCCTCGGCGGCCAATCTCAAGGGAGACTAGCCAACCCTCGTGCGGTTGGCTAGTCTCCCATATTATAGTACACAAGTTTGTTTCTCTTAATCATTTCACTCTCATAATCCGATGGGATGGCAATCCGACACGACCGGAAAGTGTTCAGGCTCAGGACCAAAGTTTCATGTGCTTTCCGAAGCGCGGGAGAGTAAACAATGCCATTTTCCAAAATTCCCGCTGCTACAGAGATTTTCTCAATAAAAAAACACAATGACTTTTTAATGACCCGAGCTGAGTTGGCAATACAAGACCTCGGGATCTGCGGCCTTAAAAGCTAACCAGTAGACTTACGAAGAAATCGAGTTACAATAGTACGAGAATTTAAACGATTACTAATACGAATTGTGTTTATCCATTTCATTTATTTTCTTAAATACTGACAAACATTATGCATGCAAACAACCTGTGACCAACATCCCTTCTTACAGTAGGATTTGTTTAAGCGTAAACATAAACATTTTACAAGGTGGTAGGGCTTTGTGCAAGCCTGTCTGGCTAGGTACCACCCACTTGTCAGATATTCTGCCGCTAAACAGCAATACTTAGTATAGTTGCGTTCCGGTTTGATGGGTGAATGAGCCAGTGTAACTACAGGCACAAGGCACATACACCTTAGTTCCCATGGTTGGTTGGCGCATTTGCAATGTAAGGAATTATTAATATTTTTTACATCGCCAATGTCTATAGGCGGTAGGGTTCACTTAACATCAGGTGGCTCATTTGCTTGTTCGCCTACCACTAACATAAAAAAAACTTCTAATCTAGTTTAGTTGCATATATACATATATTCATCTCCAACCTTAATATAATTCAACTTCAGGAATATTTTATAACTAACACTAAAATAACAAATATTTTATGAGTTTTATTACTAACTAACTAAGCCTACGTACTGATAAGTACCTAAGTATTTTCTATCGGTGACGGATATCCGGGTATAAGTTACGTCGAACAAAACTTGACAGGTCCAATCTTTACAATAGCTATATATCTTCTAAATTTAAAGCACAACGAGATATTTTTATTTAGCGAAGCGAGTTAGCTACTAAAACAATAAATAAATAAACGACGAATGTCGTGTATATTATACGAATGTGGTGTATATACTCATTGCATCTAAAAGCGTCATCGTTTTAAATATATAATTTTATAGAGTAGTATAAATTGCAGAGATGGCCTAGTGGTTAGAACGCGTGAATCTTAACCGATGATCGTGGGTTCAAACCCGGGCAAGCACCACTGAATTTTCATGTGCTTAATTTGTGTTTATAATTCATCTCGTGCTTGACGATGAAGGAAAACATCGTGAGGAAACCTGCATGTGTCTAATTTCATTGAAATTCTGTCACATGTGTATTCTACCAACCCGCATTGGAGCAGCGTGGTAGAATAAGCTCCAAACCTTCTCCTCAAAAGGGAGAGGAGGCCTTAGCCCAGCAGTGGGACATTAACAGGCTGTTACTGTACTGTATATATTGCGAGTATTTTCATACAAAGATTTGTTACACATCTATAAATGTGTCAATGAAAAAAAAATATATGCACTTGCCAAGCTTTCATGCAATTTAAGTCAAATATTTGAATTTTATCAACAACTAAATATTAAAACTATTCTATTTTATATTCTATATAATAATTACTACTATTTATTTAGCTAACACCCAGTGGTCTAGGCGTAAGACGTAGGTATACCACCTCCATTAACTACTCAAAAATCATTTTTTTTTTAATTTATTAATTTTACTTTAGTAGTTTCAAAGTAATTATAAGTAGCAAAAACACAATTGCTCTAACTTAATTTTATGTAATATCCAGTAAGTTGGATTAATTACAGTAAGACAAAATAATTAACAAATTACAAGATTTTTTTATGTTATAATAATTGCAAGTAACAGTTCATCAATCAACTGAGAGAATAGAATTAAAACACGTTCTAATTGACTCATTTAACCTTTAAAGCTGATTAAAATATTATTCAGTTATTAATAAAATAATTAAGTATAAAATGTTAACTTATTTGAATTTAATAACATCTACTCTTAGTAAGCTAAGAAAATCATTTTCTTTGATTTGATTTTTTTCTTAATTATTTTCTTTGGCAAATGAGCAGAGGCCATCCTGTAAGTAGGTAGGTAGGTGTAGGTGACAACCTACGCTCATAGGCACTGCAAGATATATAATATACTTATATTATCAACTATGATCTAAGCTGTAATACCCTTGATTGATGAAGCCTTATTTTTAAACTGGCTTACTCACCAATCATACCAGAATAAAGCAATGCAGAGTCTTGATGTTTGACAGTATAACTGTTGAATAGTACCCAGAAGAGCTTGCACAAAGCCCAAGCGCCAGGAAATTTGGATGTAAACTTTAATATGTGTATGTTTATTTTGTACAAGATTGATAAATATAATATAAGAATCAATTAAATGATGTGATAAAGTTCTTTCCTCCCTTCCAGTCAACCTATAGAGATATTATTACTAATTAAACATTTACGAAATTACATTACTGTATACTATAATTTTATTATAATCATTCAGATAACATAAAAAAATATAATTTATAAACATATTTAGATTAAACAACAAAGCTATTAATTGTTTAGCTAAATGTAATGCTTTAAAAAACGTTCAATAACAATGTCTAAAATTAGTAAATACTGTATTAAAATAGTAAGGTACGCTAAGTAAGTTTATAAGATTTAGATTTCGTACAATGTAAGAAAAACATTTTTTTTATTGCTTTGTGTATAATTAATTATAATCATTCCATCACGTCGTACACAATATTAGGTACACTAATTTTCACATCATCCAATAAATACGCATTTTAATCTTATATAAATATATTCAATTTGCATTTTTTGCACTTGATATTTTCGCCAAGGTAATATCGTCTGTCAATGTCAACTATCATCTGTCATGTGTCATTTTTATTCAATTCATTCTTCAGTCTTCTTTGTAAGCATAGTGAGGTTTTAATTTAATATTATCGTTCAATTATGCTTGTTCATAATGACAAATAAAAAAAAATATAAATATATTATTATAATAATAGTAGTTTATTATTAGAGATGAAATCTTTAAAAACAATACGAATAAATTAGTGTTAAATTTATAATTCTAAAAGTACTTCAATATTAGCTTTTTTACTGTCTAAAATAAATATATAATAAAGTTTTCAAAGTAATAGGTATATATTGAATTAGTGTTCAAAAATACTGGAACATAACACACAAAACAACTCTAAAAATATTTATTTATATTTCGAACAAAGTTGAATAAAATCACAAAAGAATTGTTAAAGATGTTACAATAATATTAAAATATTTTTGGTATGACTTTCTTTACCAAGTGGGAGAAGGCAGATATCATAATTGAATATATGTAAGTATAAACTTATATATATATATAAGTTATATATATATATATATATATATATATATTATATTAAGTTAAGATAAACATTAAATGACTAATTCGCGTAAAATACAATAAATATAATATATTCTACTTTATATTAAATACTTTATCAAGCATCTATAGTGTATATATAAGATATAGGAAAAGACAATAACATTTTAAATTAAAGGGATTAATGTATATTTTAAGCTTTATATATCTTGTGTGTTAGTCAAAACCGTAAAAACTCTTTATAAACAAAATATGAATTAAAATTTGTTTTTTCATTTAGCTTGAAAATAGAGATACAGAATTATTCTAAATAGCCATTCCATAGGACTGATGCATTAATTTTCCGGTACTTTAATATAAAAACAGTAGTTAGTAGTTGCAAAATAAAACTACAAAAAAAGTAGTCTTTGACTAATTGTTGTTTAAACTATTTTCATGCATAAAATCGACATGTCGAATTATTATTCTTTAACTTAAATGAAAGAGTGATAAATAATCAAACATATTTTCGCATATTATATAATATTAATGGTGATGTAGTAAGAATACGTTAATTTCGTTTATCATTTATCATCACACATATCATTGCGAATAAATTGCATTTAAAACCCCCATGGAACATCTTTAAGGTGAAATGAATCACTAAATCAATATTTTAAATCGATTATTTTAATCGATATTTTTTCCTCAAATAACCAGTTTTTCGATAAATCACTAGGTAGGTTTATCAAACTAATAAAACTAGGTATGAGTTGTAGGTATACTGTCGTATGTATAGTATACCTGCAACTCGTTGACACTTGTTTATAAGGAAAAATTCAACAAAAAATTATTACAGTATGAATTATAAATAATAAAATTGCACGTTCAACATAATTTGTAATGGGCATATACAAATTCATGAAAAGTTATATATTAAGTATATTTTATTTTTAGTTACCTACCTTAAACTTTTCATGGCCGGTTGGTGCTTTAGCGTAAGGTATACTATAAAATACAAAAACGTCTAAAGCTAAGTCCTTATATCCACGGACGGGGCCTTGAGTCAAATACACCAAACGTGATGGAGGGTCATCACAAAGGACTAAGGAAAATATGAGAAAGTTAAGATACACTAGCCAATACATTTTTGCACGGCACACCTGACGTTTGTAACGCAAACACGGCGAATGAATTGAATGACGCTAGCGGTATTCATAAAAGTCGGTAAACCAGTTAGCCTATATGACAATGCAGGGGCTCTAATTTATTTTCTCGTCATATTACGAATTATTTAAAAATTATGCCAAAAATGTATATGTTCATAAAAACTGACTAAATTTATTTATTAGTAACATGCACTATCTGACGCGGTTTCTTGCCTGCGCATATTAAAAAAAATATATCTAGCTTACATACACTTCATCTAACTGTGACTTATTTATAGAAAGCGATCATTTGTATGTATACTCCACACATGATTACGATTCGAAGCTATTACGTCCATACTTTTGGTCGATTTGTCTTTGACAATCAGTATTTATCTATATCATAATAAGTAACGTATTCATTTAAAGCGTTTTTATAAATATAAATCGCCTTTTCCGTTTGGACGCGTAGAATTAGAAATATTCGAATAAACATGAAAAAAAATAATGGCAATCGGTAATATGTGAGTAATACAGGCGGCGGAGAGATAGTAATGGCTCAATACGGAATATAATATACCTAATGACACATATTTGTTTTAATATCATTATCTTCATCATTAGGTGATCTCCTAAATTTTCCCTATTTGAAGCCGGTACAGCTCGTAGTACCTATGTGATTTTAAGAAAATTGTAAAATAATATTATATAGATAGATATAGATACGGTAAAATAGTAATAATATTATCATCATCATCATATTCAGCCCACACTAATCCACTGGTTGACATAGGCCTCCTCACAGGCGCGCCAGTTCTCCCGGCCCTGTGCTAGTCGCATCCATTGAGCACCCGCCATCTTCCTAAAATCGTCTGACCATCGGGCCCGTGGTCTGCCCACTGGCCTTTTAGCTTCTCTAGGCCACCACTCCGTGACGACTTTAGTCCACCTTCCGTCTTCTCGTCTGGCCAAGTGTCCAGCCCATCTTCACTTTAACCTCGTGAATGAATATTATGCTCACTCTAAAACATTATCTATTTTTTTTCTATATTATCTGTTGTTTTGACATATTTTGTAATATGTAATTAACATATTATAAAATAAAGTTGGCCGAATTTGTATGCCTGTCTGAACACGATAAACTTACAAAATTACTGAACGGATCTTCATAAGGTTTTCACCAATGGACGTAGTGATTCATGTGGAAACATGACAATAAATGTTGAAGGTGTCAAAAAAAAAACATGCCGTTGGGTTCTTTTCTGTCGTGTACTGTGATATAAATGTTCTAGGTAACTATTTGTTGATATAATGAAAAAATATGATTCAACGGTGCACTTATCTTGATTCCCTTTTAACAAATTAAAAAAATATATATTAAACAGGAAAACATTATTGAAAATGTAATCATTATAAACATAATAATATATAGCTATATCACTTACTTACCTGTCATTAGAACTTCAACTTTAAGGTCATTATATACTCTTGTATCTCGATGAAGTATTTGTTATTGAAGCATATGTTATGTAAGCAAGATATGCTTACAAAATCATTAGTCTATCCTATAGAGAAAGAAAGTACAATACAGCAACAGTAACAGCCTGTTAATGTCCCACTGCTGGGCTAAGGCCTCCTCTCCCTTTTGAGGAGAAGGTTTGGAGCTTATTCCACCACGCTGCTCCAATGCGGGTTGGTAGAATACACATGTGGCAGAATTTCAATGAAATTAGACACATGCAGGTTTCCTCACGATGTTTTCCTTCACCGTTAAGCACGAGATGAATTATAAACACAAATTAAGCACATGAAAATTCAGTGGTGCTTGCCCGGGTTTGAACCCACGATCATCGGTTAAGATTCACGCGTTCTTACCACTAGGCCATCTCGGCTTCTCGGAAAGAAAGTGCGAACTACGAATTAAGATACGAAAAATAGGTTACGAATTATTATAGACAACAGTTAATAATATAAATTTCTAACCTTTATTATTTTGCAAAAACCGCTCTTTATGAGCGTCGACTAAGATGCAACGCAAAGTTAAAAATCAAGTAGTGTAAGTAAAAGTATATCAAGTAGTAACGATAAGAAACGTGCGTCGCTTATTGTACGTTGTTGGCACTATGCCAGAAACCATCACGCAAGTGTCAACAACAACTGTACAAAGTTTCAACTTAATCGAATCAACGGTATAGGAACGCTTTAGGGATAAATAAGCAAACAAATAACATGTAAGGAACCGAAAGAAAGCAGATGGACCACTCGGTAGAGATCTTCTCGGTTTGTCCTCCTTAAGCACCAAAAACCAAGCAATGTTTAAAATCTACGATCCGTGTGTGTACGGTAATCTAGTGGCAAATGACCACAACCATCTGATCTATTTTTTTCAATAAAAACCGTACTCAACCCTTATGTACTCTGGAAACTCTAATATAGATTTTATACATATTTTTAGTTTTTTCTTATTTAAAAAAAATAATTTTGTTACAACAACTATCAATATCTTTAAAGCTGAGATAGATTCATAGTAACAGCCTGTTAATGTCCCACTGCTGGGCTAAGACCTCTCTCTTTTGAGGAGAAGGTTTGGAGCTTATTCCACCACGCTGCTCCAATGCGGGTTGGTAGAATACACATGTGACAGGATTTCAATGAAATTAGACACATGCAGGTTTCCTCACGATATTTTCCTTCACCGTCAAGCACATGATTAGAGAGATGAATTATAAACACAAATTAAGCACATGAATATTCAGTGGTGCTTGCCCGGGCTTGAATCCACGATCATCGGTTAAGATTCACGCGTTCTAACCACTAGGCCATCTCAGCTATTAATAGATAGATTCACATATAGATATATTTTAATGACAACTGTATCGTTGGTCTAGTGGCTAGCTTATAAAACTGCACATCCCGATATCCTAGGTTTACACACCGGGTTTGGCCAGCAAAATGTTTTAGGGGTTTTCTGTTGAAAACTTCAATAGAAACACGGCGTCTGAAAGTTAGAAGTATGTAGATTTCCGTTCTTCGGAAAGATGTGTCTTCGCTCGTTCGCCTGAAATTTTTCGTTCGTATCAAAATTGCCGACCCATCGAACTATGAACTCTCATAGAAAAGAAAATGCACATTATTATAATTATCCTAAATTCGACACTCATCAAAATAGCTGTGACAAAATCTACGTGTGTCGCAATTAATTTAAGAAACTTGGATATATTTGAACAGCAGAGTGGATTATGCTTCGATCCGTCTCCTTAAGGCGAGAATCTATGTTAATTGGGCTTATTTGAATGGTATTAAAATCTTTTCCCTCGGTAATCGTTAGTAAAAAAATAAATAAAAAACTTATAAATTTATTAATTTATATCATCATTTCCCTCCATTAATCAAAAAACAATTAGATGCACTAGAAATAAATAAGCAAAATACTGCCTATTTTCGTAATTATTCCCTTTTCGCTTTTATCACATATCACAAGTTTTTTTATTGACTTATATATTATTATATCAGCATGTTAAATAATACAACACCAACGGAATCTTTGGCTTGTTTTCGCAATCTAATCTACGTTTATACCGTTTTTAGCGACTCTTGTAAGTACTCGATGCGCGCAAATCTAAAATGCGGGTTGCATATCTCTATCGCCTAATAAATGGGTACAGGACGAAACGAGCTGAACAAAACTATGACAATTTTCTCCACAAACACAGGGTGCAGGGAGTGCGAGGTCTGCCTGAGGCATATTCATCGTTAACGCTCAACAGAGTGAAGTGAGACATAGACATATAAAGAAACCCGGAACTGGAAGAATCATTTCGGATTTGTAATTTTACTTTTAGATTTTGAAAGACAAATTTCATACAGTACAAAACATTTACTGAAAAATAGGGTTTTACTTTTTTATATCCTTGTTTAACTTAATTAATTGCCCCAAAAAACAGAACATTATATTCATGTTCTTATTTATACAAATTCTCTGAAATTCTTCAAAGCTCAGATTTTTGTATAAAAGGACGAGTAGGTTTTATAGGAAACCGATAGTATTTATCATAAATTTCTTCCCAGAACATCATCCTTTTCTTCAACAAAGGTCCTCTTAATTCTAAAGTGTTATTGATGGACATATGTGGTGACCAGTCAGATTGTACTGGCCGCCATGCTGGTAGCTTAGAATCAGCTGGCACAGGATTTCTGGAAAAGACAAAATACCATTTTCAATTCGCCGTTCTCATCATTATGATGATTGATGTACTGGTAATCATCATAAATGATTATATTAGTATAATAATATCATCATTTATGTCATTGTTATCTGTTGTCTCAGAAAGTGCTTGTGAAATTAATTCTGTAAAGATCTTTATGAAAATTTCACTGTAGACCTTCATAGATGCTTTTTTTTACACAAGGTACCCGACCCGATAAAATCCGGTAACGATATTTACTTAACGATACCGCAACGCACAGCGAACGTTTTGCATACGACTTTTTGGCTATATCATCGATACCACTATATTGTTTTGAGTTTTAATCTGCAACCATATATTATGTTGCTGACAGCACAACATACTACTATTTTGTCAATAGCCAAACAACCGTGATAGAATTGTTGTTTTTAAATACAAGATAAATAATTCGATTAAGTCGATTAGTGTTGTGTAGCTCGCCTTTTCTTTTTTTATTAAATTATAACTAAGATGTGAACAAGATAAGGAAGCAAGTGGTACTCACCCAGTTGTCATAAAATTTAACCATAATTCTCTTGTAATCAATTTCATTTTCTTAAATTCTGATGATATTGATTTTTCATTCATTAAAGTTTCGTTCCAATATCCATCTAAAACAGCTACTGTTTGTGCACAATGATTTGCTCCGCGAATATTAGTGTGCGGAATTATTGGGGTATCGTTGTCTACAAACGAGTACTCGTATAAATATATTTGGTTATGTCCATTTTTCAGGTGCAACTTTACTGACCTTAGTGTCGGATATGCAAAAATAATATCTGTAAAATAGTCGATATACGCTAAAACCGTTTCCTCTCCTACCATTTTGTTACCAAAATAAAAATATTTAATTTCTTTTGCTACTTGTTCTTTTTCAATTTCATCTCTAAACTGTAAATCGGACGGAAGAAAATCAGAGAATTTTACATTCATCCGGTCCTTCCAAATGTCAAAAAGAGGCATGCGAAATAATCCTTCCATTTCAGCAAATCCATATAACATTGGAAGTTTTTTATAGTTACCAGACTCCAATATTTGAACTGGGTTTTCATCAAGAAATCGTTCTTCACCCACATCACGCTCCACACATGGGGACATCAAGAAAGTAGAATCTGTCCTCTCCATGACATTTGGTAAATTTAATTCTTCAATGGATACCGCTTTAAAAAAATCTTCTAAAGCGTAGAAGTCTTCTACATTTTCGAAATTAAGCATTTTTGCATACTCCTTAGCATTCTTAATGGGATCGGATTGAATACTAAACGCTGCAGTATTTGCACCACTCTCTGGGATAACTCTTTTAAATAACCCTTGTGCCATTTTTGAAATCATTAGAAGATCTACCGCGGATGAACCAGCACTATAGCCTGCTATTGTAACTTCATCAGGATTGCCGCCAAATTTTGCAATATTTTTGTTAACCCAACGTAATAATGCAACTTGGTCCTTCATACCAGCATTACCAGGCACGTCTTCTGTACCAAGACAAAGGAATCCGTGGGCTCCTAATCTGTAGTTAAACGTTATCGCAATAATTTTGTTGCTTTTTACCAATTTTTTTGGCTTAAATACGTTTCCCCAACCTAAAACATAAGCGCCACCATGGACATAAACGACGACTGGAAGTCTTGTATCAATTTTTTCTGGGACATAAATATTCGCAATGAGACAATCTTCTTGAGAATTTTCACTGGTCATATTCATATAGCTGCCTTGTGGGCATTTAATATCCTTTTCCACGGCATCAAAAGGTTCAGACCAGGTTGGTGGCAAAAGAGGAGCCTAGAAAAAAACAGCAATTTATTTAGCAACCGTTTTTGGGAGAAACCATAGCTAATATTTATAATAGAATAACATCGCAACAAGTACCAATTGAATACCAGATACAATTAAACTTTTCAACTTTGTTTTTAATTGCTGTTACAAAACGCGCAATCTAAGTTGACCGGTCGGGAATTAGCACGAGTGGCGGCGCAGATATAATTTTTAGAAACAAAAGCGAGCGCGCATGGTAACTAAGATTAGTGATCAAAATATATTCTATATTCTGCAGTTACATTCAAACTTACTCGTACATAAATTGTCGATTAGCGTTATTTTTTTAAGAACTTAGGTTCAGAAGTTAACTTTACACTGACATGAGATTCCATCTATCCTTGATCGGTGTTGAATTTAAAAGTATTAATAATTAAACTTAAACCTTATAACACACTGTAAATAGTACAACAACCTCAGACTTCATTATTAAAGGACTTCAAAAAAGCAATTGGTGATTATTTCGTCTGTATATTGTGTACATTTTTTTGCGATTTCACTTTTTTTGCTTATGAACAAGTTTTAATGATTCTTTTTACGTTGGGTTCAGTATAACTCGACAATGGCCCCATCTTAATTCCATTGGCATTGAGCATGATTTAATTTGTAATTGAAGCATATATTGAGGCTATATTTAGTCTTTATTTATTTTCTCTCTCTTCACACAACGGACATTAAAATATTTTTTTCACATATATGGAAAAAATCTTGTCTTACGAATAATTTAAAACATTTTTTGTTTTAAAATTTGTATAATACTTTTTGATGAAAGACTCAAACTATTATAATTATAATTTATTACAGTTATAATAAACACTATAAAAATTACGACTAATTTTCGATATACGATAAATAATCAATTTGCGAGATTATTTACAAATTAATTTAAAAAAAAAAAAAACGAATAAATAATATCTAATAATGTGTCCTTATATTACCTTGAATCTGTCGCGTCCAGTCGGCGCTGTAGCGTACGGTATACTATTGAAGACAAATACATCATCATTTACATCTTTATATCCACGCACGGGACCCTGATCAAGCTGAACTAAGCGGGATTGAGGATCAGCACAAAGTACTGAGTATAACAGATAAAGAAATATTGCAATCCGATACATTTTCACACTACTGGTTCGTATCACAAACACTTAGTGACTGAAGCTTGGCGGAGTTGTTATAAATATTATCTCGGAATGAAATTCATTACACACCTACAAGTCATCATTATTGTACAAATGAATTACACTTATTATAATAACGAGTTTCATTCATAAGTCCAATGTGTAAAGGTGATCGGAAATTTCGTAGAAATCAAAATAAATGTACAAGAAAATAACTTGGTATATAATTTTACAAAACTATTCTATATTATTGTATTATGTGTATATCATAAGAATATCGAAGTAAATATCGCAATGAAAATAGTAATTGTATTCGCTTATAAATGTTTTTTCTGACATTTTGTATGCTTTATTATACTTTCGTAAATCGATTTAATCGAATCGCTTCCGATAAATTCGAATAATATATCTAGAATATGAAAAGTTTGGAGTTTTAGGCATTTTAAAACGATTTGTTATTTATGATAAGCTATAATTATTTACGCTTTTTAATTTTAGAAGCTACTTTAATATAATAAATTGGCGATTATTATTATAATATAATATTTAATGGTTATATATTTTTATGTAAATTTTACTACCTTTTATTTATAATAAATTAAACCTGCTTTGAAAATATAGTACCCAAGAAGAGACATAACCATGACTGGTCCAAGAAACAGCTTAGAGTCAGCTAGCTGTTACTGGATTGCTAGAAAAAACCATTTTAAATTCTCCGTTCTCATAATTATAATAATGTACAACATTGTGTTGTAAATAATTGTAAACCAAAAATATAAATTAAAGATATATAAAAAACAACATGAATTTATTATCTGTTGTTTTTGACAAAATAGTTTTAACATATTTTGTAATATGTAGTTAACATATTATAAAACACAGTTCGCCGAATTTGAGTGGATGTCTAAACAAGATAAAACTTACAAAATTGTATAAGAATATTAGATAACGAAAAAATAATAATAATATTATGCTTACTCTAAAACATAACCTACTTTTCATTTTATATTATCTGTTGTTTTTATTTCAAAATAAATAATTTTAACATTTGTAAATAACTACATATTATAAAACAAAGTCCGTCGCGTATGTAAGTCTGTCTGAACGCGATAAACTCAAAAATTACCAAACGGACCTTCATACGGTTTTCACCGATGGCGGATGTGATTCATCAGGTTAGGTGTATAATTAGTGGAAATTGGCTGAAATATGACGTTTATATTTATAAATGTTAAAGGTCAAAAAAAAAAACATGCCAATTAGGTTCTTTTCTGACGAGTGCCGCGTGAATCAATAGTTATATTCATTATGATATCTTCCTTGCTTTCTAACAAATAAAAAATAATAATATATAAAGTGTTTAACAGGAAAACGTTGTTAAAAAGGTAATAGTTATAGACATAATATGTTGCAATAACGTATCATTAGAACTTTAACTTCAAGTACATATACTCTTGAATCTTATCTAGCTAACAAAATAATTATCTATCCTTTAGAGAAACAGAAATAAATTATTAGATGGGATACGAAATGTATATTGCGAATAAAATAGTTATTATTATATATTCCTAACTTTTATTCTTTGGCAAATGCCGCTCTTTATAAGCGTCGACTATAATACGATAACGAAAAATTAAAAACCCGCTTACTCCGAGTTAATCTACATAAGTCAAGTAGTGTCTGTAAAAATATATACATACAGTTCGCAAATTATATATATTTTTATTAATAATTAACGATACGAAACGCGCGTCATTTATTGTACGTTGAACTATCCAGAAACCACGTCGCAAGAGCCCTCCAGTGTTCCCGCCGCTTCAACACCTGACTGACGACAGTATCGTTGGTCTAATGGCTAGTTTATAAGGCCGCATATCCCTATATCCTAGGTTCAAACCCCAGGTTTGGCCAGTAAAAAGTTATTGGGGTTTTCTGTTGAAAATTTCTTTTCTGACAAAATGTATGTGTCAGAAGTAATTTAGAAACTTGGATATATTTGAACAGCCAAGTGGATTAAGCTTCGATCCGTCTTCTTAAGGCGAGAATATATGTTAATTGGGATCACTTTAATGGCATTAAAATCTTTTACCTCGGTAATCGATAGCAAAAATTTTAGGATCTGCAATTTTACTTTTAGATTTTGAAAGAAAAATTTCATTCAGTATAAAACATTTACTAAAAAAAGGGGTTTTACTTTCTTGCTTGTTAACTTTGTTTAACTTAATTTATTGCTACAAAAAACACAACATTATATTCATCTTCTTATTTATACAAATTCTCTGAAATACTCAAAGCTCAGATTTTTTTGTAAAAGGACGAATAGGTTTTATAGGAAACCGATAGTATTTATCATAAATTTCTTCCCAGAATATCATCCTTTTCTTCAACAAAGGTCCTCTTAATTCTAAAATTTTATTGATGGACATATGTGGTGACCAGTCCGATTGTACTGGCCGCCATGCTGGTAGCTTAGAATCAGCTGGTACAGGATTTCTGGAAAAGACAAAATACCATTTTCAATTCGTCGTTCTCATTATTATAATGATTGATGTACAATCATCATCATGAATGATGATGATATTAGTATATTTTTTTTTTTTTTTTATATTCGCCGGGAGGGCAAATGACTCTAGTCCACCTGATGGTAAGTGGTAGTAGAGTCCAAACGCGACGACGGCCAGTACAGACGGGAAAAACGTTCTGCACTAGCCGCCTTCGCCTTGCCGGCCCGCAAGATGCCTCTTCACGCCTCGTTTGAAGGAACCCGGGTTGTAAGAGGAGGGGAACACGTGAGCTGGTAAGGAATTCCATTTTTTGGAAGTGCGACAAAGAATGGAGTTGCCAAATTTCTTTGTTCGCGATGGAATTGATGTCACAGTTAGGCGGTGACATCGAGAACCAGCTCGCGTGGACTTAAGAAGGAAGGGGGAAGCAGGAATTAGAGAGAATAATTCCTCAGAGCACTCGCCGTGATACAGTCGATAGAAAGCGCTCAGTGCTGCTATCTCACGACGCAATTGTAAAGGTTCAAGGGTGTTTGTGACCTTTACGTCGCCAATAATGCGTACGGCACGTCGCTGCAACCGGTCCAAGGCCTCAAGTAGGTAATAGTACCATTACAAGGCATATTTTTCATTAATTATCATCCCAATTCAAGAAGAATTATTTAAACTTTAAAATCGTACGAACAAATTATTGTGACTTAGCAAGACTAATAACAATATTTGTATAATAGCAAAATTGTTATCTGTCTATTTTATTATGTGTGTGTATCTTATTATGTTGCTGACGGCGCACACTGTACTATTTTGTCATTTACAAAACAACCGTGATAGAATTGTTGATTTACGAGATAAATTAAATAAGTCGATTAGTATTATGTAGTTAACCTTTTCTTTTTTCATTAAATTATAACAAAGATGTGAACAAGATAAGGCAAGCGGTACTCACCCATTTGTCATAAAATTTAACCATAATTCTCTTGTAATTAATTTCATCTTCTTAAATTCTGGTGATATTGAACTTTCATTCATAAAAGTTTTGTTGAACAATCCATCTAAAACCGCAAATGTTTGTGCACAATGAGTTGCTCCGCGAATATTTGTGTGTGGTATTATTGGGGTATCGTTGTCTACAAAGGAGTACTCGTATAAATATATTTGGTTATGTCCATTTTTCAGGTGCAACTTTACTGACCTTAGTGTCGGATATGCAAAAATAATATCTGTGAAATAGTCGATATACGCTAAAACCGTTTCCTCTCCTACCATTTTGTTACCGAAATAAAAATGTTTAATTTCTTTTGAAACTTGCTCTTTTTCATTTGCATCTCTAAACTGTAAATCGGACGGGAGAAAGTCTGAGAATTTTACATTCATCCGATCCTTCCAAAGCTCAAAAAGAGGCATGCGAAATAATCCTTCCATTTCAGCAAATCCATATAACATTGGAAGTTTTTTATAGCTACCAGACTTCAATATTTGAACTGGGTTATCATCAAGAAATCGTTCTTCACCCACATCACGCTCCACACATGGGGACATCAAGAAAGTAGAATCTGTCCTATCCATGACATTTGGTAAATTTAATTCTTCAATGGGTACCGCTTTAAAAAAATCTTCTAAAGCGTAGAAGTCTTCTACATTTTCGAAATTAAGCATTTTTGCATACTCCTTAGCATTCTTAATGGGATCGGATTGAATACTAAACGCTGCAGTATTTGCACCACTCTCTGGGATAACTCTTTTAAATAAGCCTTGTGCCATTTTTGAAATCATTAGAAGATCTACCGCGGATGAACCAGCACTATAGCCTGCTATTGTAACTTCATCAGGATTGCCGCCAAATTTTGCAATATTTTTGTTAACCCAACGTAGTAATGCAACTTGGTCCTTCATACCAGCATTACCAGGCACATCTTCTGTACCAAGACAAAGGAATCCGTGTGCTCCCAATCTGTAGTTAAACGTCACCGCGATAATTTTGTTGCTTTTTACCAATTTTCTAGGCTTAAACATGTTTCCCCAACCTAAAACATAAGCGCCGCCATGGACATAAACGACGACTGGAAGTGTTGTATCAATTTTTTCTGGGACATAAATATTCGCAATGAGACAATCTTCTTGATAATTTTCACTGGTTATATTCATGTAATTGGCTTGTGGGCATTTAATATCCTTTTCCACGGCATCCAACGGTTCAGACCAAGTTGGTGGCAAAAGAGGAGCCTAGAAAAAAACAGCAATTAATTTAGCAACCGTTTTTGGGAGACACCATAACTAAAATTTATAATAGAAAACATCGCAACAAGTACCAATTGAATACTAGATACAATTAAACTTTTTAACTTTATTTTTAATTGCTATTACAGAACGCGCAATTTAAGTTGGCCGGTCGGAAATTGGCACTAGTGGCGGCGTAAATATATTTTCTAGAAACAAAAGCTAAGAGCGCGTATGGTAACTAAGATTAGTGATCAAAATATGTATATTCCGCGGTTACATTCGGACTTACTCGATTAGCGTTATTTTTTTTAAGAACTTAGGTTCAGAAGTTAACTTCACACTGACATAAGATTTCATCTATCCTTGATCGGTGTCGAATATTAAAGTATTAATAATTAAACTTAAACTTTATATCACATCGTAAATAGTACAACAACCTCAGACTTCATTATTAAAGGACTTCAAAAAAGCAATTGATGATTATTTCGTCTGTATATTATGTACATTTTTTTGCGAGTTAACATTTTTTGCTTATGAACAAGTTTTAATGATTCTTTTTACGTTGGGTTTAGTATAGCTCAACGATGGCCCCATCATAATTTCATTGGTATTGAGCATTATTTAAATTGTATTTGAATTATATATTGAGGCTAATTTTTAGCCTTTATTTTTTGGATAGTAAAATTTTCTTCACACAACGGACATTAAAATATTTTTTTCACATATATAAAAACAATGTTGTCTTACGAAGGATTTAAAATATTTTTTGTTTTAAAATTTTAGTAGCATTAAATTTTCTGGCATAATACTTTTTAATGAAAGACTGAAACTATTATAATTATAATTTATTACAATTATAATAAACACTATAAAAAAGGTTACGACTAATTTTCGATATTCTTTAAATACAATTATATTCTTAGAAATACGATAACTAAGCAATTTGCGAGATTATTTCCAAATTAATTAAAAATCAAACGAATACATAACAATAATGTGCCCTTATATTACCTTGAATCTATCGCGTCCAGTCGGTGCTGTAGCGTACGGTATACCATTGAAGACAAAAATATCTTCATTTACATCTTTATATCCACGCACGGGACCCTGATCAAGCTGAATTAAGCGGGATTGAGGATCAGCACAAAGTACTGAGTATAATAGACAAAGAAATATTGCACTCCGATGCATTTTCACACTACTGGTTCTTATCGCAAACACTTAGTGACTGAAGCTTGGCGGAGTTGTTATAAATATTATCTCCGAATGAAATTCATTACACACCTACAAGTCATCATTATCGTACAAATGAATTATACTTATTATAATAACCAGTTACATTCATAAGTCCAATGTGTAAAGGATTTGATCCGAAATTGCATAGTAGTAAAAATAAATGTACAAGAAAAATGACTGATATATCATTTTACTAAGCTGATCTATACTATTGGATTATGCGTATCTCATAAGAATATATATACAGTAATAGCCTGTGAATGTCCCACTGCTGAGCTAAGGCCTCCTCTCCCTTTTTGAGGAGAAAAGTTTTGGAGGCTTATTCCACCACGCTGCTCCAATGCGGGTTGGTGGAATATATATGTGGTAGAATTTCATGCAGGTTTCCTCACGATGTTTTGTATAGCGAATTATAAAGGTAATATTTTATTTTCGTTAATCGATTTAATCGATTCGCTTCCGATTAGTTTGAATGATATGTCTAGAATATGAAAAGTTTGGAATTTTAGATATTTTAACGATTATATACGAACGATTTATAATAAAATGGTGTATATTATTATAATTTACTATTATTTTTAATGCGCATGGTAAATTTGATGTGAATTTTACAAGCCTTTTTTTAAAATAAATTAAATCTGCTTTTGAATGATAGTATCCAAGAAGAGTCTAAACCATTACTGGGCCTAGAAATAGCTTAGAGTCAGCTGTTACTGGATTGGTTAAAAGAAAAAAACTACCATTTTAAAAATTATTTTTTTACACGAGGTATTGTGTTACTGGTGGTAGGGCTTTGTGCAAGCTCGTCTGGGTAGGAACCGCCCACTCATCAGATATTCTACAGCAAAACAACAATACTTGGTATTGTTGTTTTCCGGTTTGAAGGGTAAGTGAGCCAGTGTAATTACAGGCACATCTTAGTTCCCAAGGTTGGTGGCGCATTGGTGATGTAAGCGATGGATAAAATTTTTTACAATGTCCATTGACATCTATGGGCGTTGGTGTCCACTTACCATAAGGTGGCCCATATGCTCGTCCACCTTCCTATTGTAAAAAAAAATCTCCGTTCTCATAATTATAATAATGTACAACATACATACATATATAAACAATTTCTGATATGTATATCAATTATAGCGATAGGATATCGCATAAACTATAAATATAAATTTAAGATAATGATTTATAAAAACAGCTTGAAGTTAAAGTAAATATATCAAGTAGATCTATATTAAACATTACTACCCACTATGTTGATGATAAACTAACCGAATTAAAATGAACAAAGAGCTTTTAAAAAAATAATTTAATAACCATCGTGAATGATGATAATAATATTAATATAATGATCTCATAGACATATACTTTTATTTTTCATTTACTATATTCATCATCCCAATTTGAATATTATTATTTCAATTTTAATATCATACCGACAACTAATTTCGACGGCAAAACTAAGCAACATAAATCATTAAATAGCAAAGTTACTATTTCTTGTCTAAGAAAGTGCATGTGAAATTCATTGTGTAAAAAACTATATAAAACAGCATTATAGACCCAAACTGATAAAATCCAATAAAATTTACTCAACGATACCGCAATGAGTTTTAATCTGCAATTACGGTACTGAAATCACACTGTACTACTCTTTTATCTTACTCTTTTATTATTTTTTTATGTTTTAAAACAACCGTGATCGAATGTTTGTTTTCAAATACAAGAAGGTAAATAAAATAAGTCTATTAGTAATGTGTACCTAATCTTGTCTTTTTTCATTATATTATAACACAGATGTGAACAAGATAAGGCAAGCGGTACTCACCCATAAAATTTAATCATAATTTGTAATCAATTTCATCTTCTTAAATACTGGTGATATTGAATTTTCATTTCAAACTTCATCTAAAACAGCATTTGTTTGCGCACAATGATTTGCTCCGCGAATATTATTATGCGGAATTACTGGGGTATCGTTGTCTTCAAACGAGTACTCATATAAATATTTTTTTTAAATTTTTTTTAGTATATACTTATATTTTATTTTATATTTGTTTATATCAATTTTCCACGTACATCTTTACTGATCTCAGTGTCGCATATGCAAAAATAATATCTGTGTACTTGTATGTATGTGTACTGTAAATATACCATTTTGTTACCGAAAAATAAAAATATAAAAATGTTTAATTTCTTTTGATTCTTTGATTGCTCTTTTTGAATTTGTTTCTGGGGCGTAAATATTAGCAATATTTCATACATCGTCAATGTCTATATAACGTGAATGAGAGGTGGTGACCACTTACCACTTACTTATCAACTTACCTTTAACATAAAAAAAACATTCAGAAGTCAGAAAAACAGTCAGAAGAATGTGTAATTTTTATGTCGTGATGATATTAGATGGCTATCGTTTTATTATCACTATGTAGACAACTGGTTTGCTACTTTACTATCATATATTACTCTAGTACATTATATAAATAATTAGCAAATAGTTCCGGCTTCGCATAACATTCATACACCAATGTTTATATCGTTTACACGATACACGTAAGTAAAGCTCCTTGTAGGCATGATTTTTTCCGACATTTTCAACAATCATCGTTATACTTTAATGAATTATACATCTCAACCTTCCTCTTGAATTACTCCGTCCATTGGTGCCATAATGTAGAAATTACCCTATTTAGCAAGGTAGAGTATTTTTTTTACATACATGGCATGGGTTGGCCTGACCGCAACAGTTGAATAGCCTCAAATGTGAGCCGCACATGGCGTAGAGATTTGACTTAAAGCAGCCACTAATTTCTCTTCTCTCCCCTGACTAATAGAAATGTCATGTCACGAGATAAATATGATCGCGTTATAATTGATACTCATGGTTACTATGAACAGAATAAGAAGTCAGTCATCTTTTATAAATACTCTAATTATTTAGTATTATACATATATATTCAGCTATTGCTTCAATTTTCAATATTATACATTGTCACTCGTTAAAATTAGTGGTAATAAAGGCATCTGGGTAGAATGACGTATTTATTACGACTCTCTGTGTCTGATATTAATTTTGCAGGATAAGGTAACAAATTATTGTTAATGAAACGAGATATATCTACTTATTAGCGTACGCCAGATTTTTTAATGGAAATGTTATGCCATGGTTCCCAATTAACAACACAAATTGCAAAATAATAATATAGTAGTTATCATTGTGTGTAATAAGCCGTGCCAGCCTTGGTTTGAAGATACGTACTTTGTTTACAAATAAACAAACATGCTAGTTTTTACTTTCGTGGACGTTGGCTGTAGCAATAAAGTATTTACAAAGTATCATATGTGTTGACTCAGACATGGTACATTACATAAGATGAAGATCATGGGTCGGACGAACAAAATTTATTAATTTATCCATTAAAAAGCAGTAAAAAGCAGTTTCAGTAGCAGCCCTGAGAGTGGAAGTTGCCAGCGATACATTTCCAAGTTTCGAAGAACACAAAGACGATGGTTCTGCGCTTGAACTCTCCACGGTGGCATCGAATCAGCTGAGCCACCCTATCAGATTATTAGAGCTAGGGAATAAGGAATGCAAAATATCTTCTTTTGTCCTCCGCAGTTGACTAGTCTCTGTTGAGAGAGGCCGCAAACTTGAAAGCGGTCTGATATAATCATAAAGAACTTTGAGTAAGGTTCGTAATACAGAGAGTATTTCTTTATATTTCTTTATATTTATCAGAGAGTTTTAAGATTAAATTATTACGATAATGAATGTATTTAATTATGCCGTTTTTGTATATAGAAATGAGATCGTATATAGAGCCGGACGTGTAAGGGATGTACGGGTGAAATTTGAACTTTTGCTGGTTTTAGGCGCGCTTTTATTACCTAACCCATAGGCATACCTACCTACCCCTATCTTACACAGCCACCACCAATTTTGTCAATGACACTGTAACTAATAATAATAATAATTAACTGGAAAAAATTATAATAATTTTATATTGTCTTTATAGATATACATCCCACAATTATATAAAATTTAATCGCATTAAATATTATTTTAGTTATTTTTGTAACGTATATATGTCAATAATTATTATTGGCATTATGTCTATGTTAACAGTTATTTTAAATTAAATCAATCTTATTAATTACAAATTCTAGGCTCCTAAATCAATTTTGCTCCGGAGATCCATATTTGTTCTAGAACATCGGATAATTAGCCATAATTATGTAGATTTACTGTTACAAGCAAGTAACACTGAGTTTCCAAATATACAATTTGTATATAACAAATTCAAAAATTGAATAGAGGTATTGCTAAGTTTTGAGACGAATTAAATTAAAATTTTGTTTATGTAGAATGGCATAATGGACTTAACTTCGATTCTTCTCCATAACAGAAAGCGTTATTCAGGAGATTGAATAGTTTCAGAGCAATACGAATTTGCGTCGTTGTGAAAATGCTATGAAGATCATCTCCTGGGAATGTCTTCGTGAAGAAACTCTGAAAACATACCCTTTTAAGCGCACCGTGTCTCGAACATCTCGGAGGAAAAGTTTTGCTTGCAAAAACTATGAACTGCACATTTTAAGAAAAAGTTTATATTGTTTTTTTTTAACAAAACCGCTGGCACTACGTTTTGTAACTTTGTCTGTCTGGATTAATAGCGAATTTTTAAATTACCGTTCCCTGTATAACTATAACTTGATTTAAACATTTAGATCTCTGCTTATATGTGCTAGGTTATTTAAACACATCATGCAATAATGACGTAATTAGATATCGAGGGCTAACAGTAGATCTCGGCTTTAAGGGTCGGGCAGCAAAAAGTTATTGGGGTTTACCGTCCAGAAATCCTAAGTAGGGGCTTGAAGTTTGGAAGCTAGCGTGTTAACACTCGCCTCGCCGCCCTTTTGTGCCTCAGAATGCACATTAGATCGTTCGTCCAGCGCCTGAACACTCGCCGTGTCGGATTGTACTATAGCTTATAAGAGTTAGAGTGTACCTGTGTTCACGCACACACCTATGCACCATTATATCTAATGCACCGTTGTCTATTCTCCAACAAGAATTCTCGCCGTAACCACAACTGTTCAAATCAAAACTATATCCTTAAAATACTGTAAAACAAATTTTAACCAGCTACACTACATTTGGGCTGTACCAAGCATGTCCTCAATCTGTAACTTCATATATGTATTCAGTCGGTTCTAGCCCAGCGAGGAAACGTCATACCGTAACTTAATGCTAACTGCGCAACTTACGATACTTGTTCGTTTGTTTGTTTTACCACATTCACGCAGAAACTACTTATTACTTATATAAATTTTCAAATTATGAGAAGTTATACTTAAAACTCAAACTCACTCAATATAAATGATTTTAAACGTTTCATATTTTTTAAGATGTGCTTATGCTAACATAGCATAAGGCACAAGAAACCGAGATGGCCCAGTAGTAAGAACACTTGAATCTTAACCGATGATCGTGGGTTCAAACCCGGGCAAACACCACTGAATTTTCATGTGCTTAATTTGTGATTATAATTCATCTCGTGCTTTACGGTGAAGGAAAACATTCTGAGGAAATCTGCATGTGTCTAATTTCAATGAAATTCTGACACATATGTATTTCACCAACCCGCACTGGAGCAGCGTGGTGGAATAAGCTCCAACCCTTCTCCTCAAAAAGGTAGAAGAGGCCTTTAGCCCAGCAGTGGGACAGGCTATTACGGTATGCTAACATAGGGATAGATAACTAGGAAATTCGTTATTTCTTTCCTGCGGTACTATCTTGTCTCTGAAGTTAACATTAAATAATTCCTTTTAGAGGTAAAACTGACGGTATTGATTTGTATTATTCATTATATTATTGAGTCATATTTTTATAAAGTTTACATATTTTCAATAGAGGCGTAATGTGATGGACAAAGTTTTTAAAAACACAAATATGTCATAACTACGTTTAAAAACATCGTTATCAAAAATATTTGCTGATTTAAATGGTGTCGCATAACATACTTTAATTTTAAATTCATACTCCTGCATCGTGTTAACTAGGAGTTTGAGCCAAGTGTAGCGGTAGCAGTGCAGCACTTTTTAACACAAAATTCAAATTTATAGCGTGAAATGGCATGGAAAGCGCTCGCTAAAGCACTCTACATGGCACTTCGCTCGACAGGAAATTTGCAATAGATTTAAGCGAGGGAAATATTCAAAAATGCTTTCGCGATGAAATCTCAACCGGCCGTTCGGAAATTGCGCAATGATCGAAAAAATTACATTCGATCTTTAAATGTTGACTTATTTTCAGTTGAGTCGGTTGATTATTTCATTCGTTGAACGGAGAAAGTGTTTTAAGATTGTAGAGAATAAAATGTGGAATGCTTTTTATCAAATTTGACGACATATACCTACTTTTTTAATCATAAGTTAGATATATATGTCTTCACGTCTTTACAATATTTACTTGGTAATCTCATTACTAAAAAAATTACAACGATGTATTTTGCAATAAATCATTCATGGTGTGAGTTAATATATTCTTTTATATATTTCTTTTGTATAAGTATTTTTTTAATCTTTTGTATAATTATTCGCTTATTTCGTGCTTATCTTTAAATATATTCACACTACTCTATAGCTTATTCCAATGGAAGGAGGAGTCGTTATAAAAACAACTTGGTCCTTGAATTGATATGCAATCATCGATCTATAATATCTAAAACAATCAAATATTATATCTAAAGTATTCATTATAAACTAGTCTAAAAATTGCTTTTTGTATGTTGCTGTTATATATGCGAAAATGTTATCGATTAGAAATAAAATTAAAGTCGATATACTAAGTTTGTAGTGAAGTAATTTTGAATTACAGATTAATAAAAATATTAATCAAGACTAGTATGAAGTGCATTAATATAGCAGAGCAAAGCAGAGAAAAACAATTAAATTTAAAACATAAATATATAATTTCTTATAAAAACAAACAATTGTTTATCTCTGCCATTGAAAAAGGCGTCGAGAGTAATCTCATTATACCTAGGTGTCTTGGAAATAGTTCGTAAGTAGTGTTTGGATATTTTTTACGAACTACATTGTGAAGTTACGGATTCTCACCAGTAACCCTCCATTTTGTTATTGTATTCAATCAAAATGTTTCATTATCGTATACAATTACCTTTAGAGATAATAACTGTATAATTCTTACCCAAACATATATATAATACCTGATATGATTGTAAATTATAATATCAGATAAAACTAAAAAATAATGTAGAAACAACAATCAATTTTTAATCTGTACTTATAGTATTCATTCATATAATAAACGATTTTAAAATTAATGTTGAATACATTCAAAATACTTTATTAAATATAAGAGCATCACACTTAATTATAGATTGTCAAACTAAAATTTCCACTACGCTCATATACATATGAAATTCTTCCAGCATATGTAAACACATAGTACAAAAACTAACATTCGATAAGTATCCCACAGCTGGGATCCTCTTCTCTTAGGAAAAAAAGTTTGGAGCTTATTCCACCGCGTTGCTCCAATGAGGTTTGGTGGGTACACATGAAGCGAAATATAAACATACAAAAAACTTCCTCGTGATGTTTTTTAAATTATTAAACGCACATACTTACTACTGGTGCTTTCTGAGATTTGAAACTGCGGACTACAATTGAAGTCAACATATACAAAATTTAAAGCATGTTTTATTTATATAAACAAATGCTGTATATATGTAATTAATCCACGTATATACTTTATTGAACATTATCCACGCATATATAACGGTTGCAATGTTTCGCTACGGGTAAGAATGATCATTTGTTTGGATCTCAGTTGAACGTTACAGTACAAAGTTAATTGGATATAGGAAGGAACAGGCGGAGTTTGGGCGAAACAATTATTGCTCGGAATCAACTTACTCCGTTTCCCTTACTATGGAAAATAATCCTAAATATAATAACTTACTTTAACCAAAAAAAAAATGTTTTGAGTAATCTGTTTTTTTTTTCATTTTACTTTTACTTTTACGTTACTGCAACAAATTCCAAAGAGAATTCAATTTAGTACCAAAGTTCCTTTTTATGTTTTCTTAGACCTCAAAATTATGTCATGAAACAACTTAGTTTACATTTCCATTGGGCGTTAAGGTTACCGGATTAATATAGTTACTGTTATCCGTACTAAGCCTGTAAAACCTGTTACGAGTTGCAGTTACAAAGGTTTTAAATATAGCTTATTTTGTCATTTGTAAGGAACTTATTATTTGATTTGTTATTATTCAAATTGTGAGCAACAAAATTTTTTATTAATGATAAGTAAAAGAACCAGTAATAGAGACAAGAAGAGATTTGGTCACTAGTCGCTAGATAAAATACACCCACCCTACTTCAGTGATTCTCAACCATTGTGCCACGGCACTTTTGTGTAGCGCAAAATTCTAAAAGTGTGCCGCCAAATTTTAGACATAATTATGTTATTATTATTAAATAATATGATTTAAAAAGAAAAATTGTTTTAACAGGAATATATATATTTAAATCCATAAAATTTGATTGGGTTCGTAATCTATTTTACGCAGTGTGTATAGGTAATAATTTTTAAACTTATATTTTCTTTGTTGTCCGCCGATTTTGTAATCGTTAAAAGTGTGCCGCAACAAAAAAAGGGTGAGAATCACTGCCCTACTTACTTATCAAATAGAGGCGGTATTCTGATTTTCACTGTTACGTCATTACATTTTATTGTTACTAGTATTTGTTGCACAAAAAAAATATTTACATCTGTCAATTTTGATGTTTCCATTTTAATGGTTTCGCATGTTAATGTTTTAGTTCAACATGTCATAAATAATTAATATAAACGTACTAGACCCATTAGTAATGGTTCCGATACAAATAAATGTACAAATTCACTCAACTGTAATATAAACCTCCACGAACGAAGTTAGTGTTCTGATGCGAGAAGTGATCGGGGATTACTCGCCCCAAACAAACTTAGATCAGTCCTTGACAAATTGGTCTACTGCCTGCAGATGGCATGTCGAAACCAAGTCTTGACATATATTACAATGTTCAGGAAACTAATATATTTTTGTGTTTTCAATGAACATATTTTTTTTTTATATATATTCGCCGGGGGGGCAAATGACTCTACTCCACCTGATGGTAAGTGGTAGTAGAGTCCAAATGCAACGACGGCCAGTACAGACGGGAAAAACGTTCTGCAGTAGCCGCCTTCGCCTTGCCGGCCCGCAAGATGCCTCTTCACGCCTCATTTGAAGGAACCCGGGTTGTAAGAGGAGGGGAACACGTGAGCTGGTAAGGAATTCCATTTTTTGGAAGTGCGACAAAGAAAGGAGTTGCCAAATTTCTTTGTTCGCGATGGAATTGATGTCACAGTTAGGCGGTGACATCGAGAACCAGCTCGCGTGGACTTAAGAAGGAAGGGGGAAGCAGGAATTAGAGAGAATAATTCCTCAGAGCACTCGCCGAAAATGAAAAAAAAGTTATTAAATCTTCATTATAATTTATTAAAAAAATTGTCACTGGTATATCTGTACATACCTCTGAAATATGACGGGCACTAATACTATCATTCAGGTATCATGTTAAAAATCGATCTGAGAGGAAGGTAGGTAGCCAATTTGTTGCATATAGACAGCTAGCTGCCCGTGCCGACGTCTTTTTTGATAACTTATGTTCCAAATTTCAGATATTGAAAAATAATTTGGATAGGATTTGCGTAAAATCCGAGCATCTACGACGCGAAAGAAGTGACTATGCTAAATTTCTATTCAATCGGACCTATAGTTTCAGACATCTCGTGATGAGTCAGTCGGTTAGAGGTAGTCAGGTAGTGGTTTATATAATATAGATAGGTGAGTGTAACGTGAATCGTATTGTATTGTATTTTCCCAGTTTTAACAATCAACTTCATTAATTTCATTTGATTTTATTCATGAATTGTTTTATCTTAGTTTGTCTTTTTTAAAATGACATCTGTATTTCTGTAGCTTATAGTGTGATGCTTGATAAATTTTATTTCATAATTAAGGATAATTTAAAGAGCTCCCTGCCAATCTAAAATGGTATGATTTTGAAACATCCCACTTCACATGTTTAATTGGAGTTATTATTTTTATAAAACAAGTTTAATGCTTAATATTACTCAGAACAATTAGTTAATTAACGCGTTAATTTTTACGTTAGAGTATTAAAAAAAAATATAAATTGTTACATTTATTAGGATTAAATCATAGTTTGTATATACTTTCGGTGAACCATCCGCCTTATCTGAGTTAAAACAAGTCACGATCGCTAGAGCTTTTTCAATTTTCCGCGTGTCTACTGCATTCCCTCTCAATAATTTTCATCCTTTACATCACATAACAATCATATATTGATATAATATTATGTATGTAATGTTATAAATCAAGAAAAAAATCTTTAATGCTACATTTAATTAAATTTCATTAAAAAAACCCTTTCAATTATATTAATATTATTTAGAGCAAGAAAGTACATCGTACGTAAAAATGTCGTAAAAATATTCATATAAGAAAATATTAGGTATGTCTATCTATAAGTTATAAAATGAGAAAACCCTAAACTAATACGGCGTCCATAAATACTTCAACGAGAAACTCCTTTTACGGCGCTGTTTTTCATTCAATTTGCTGAAATAAAGGACTTGAAGAGATCGCGAGAGTACCGCCTCTGAAGGAAACATTTCGAGATATCAGACGTATTTGCATAATACGGCCTCTGAAATGAATTTATTACGAGAGTGAAAATTAAAACATAGGACGATTCGTATTTCGAAATTGTCGTCGAGACTTTAGAGATTGAGACAAATGTAGTACATGAGTTTGATACGGCTTTGCAAAAAATGTAAGATATGTTTATAATATTGTCTTGTAAATCTTAAATTAAAAAGATGAATGATTTTGCAGACAAAAAGACCTATTAGCGATCAATTAATTTGTGAGTCAATAATTAATTATATACGATAGGAACAATGAATTGATATAAATTATTATTTGAGCCGATATGGCCCAGCGGAAAAATCATGCGAATCTTAAGATTAAAGACTTATTCTTACAATTAAAATTTAAGCAACATCAAGATTTTCTTTTTATTAGTTTTTATAATTCAGCTTGATCTCGGTGGTAAAGAAAAATATTAAGAGGACACCAGCTGTCTTTCACCCTGTGTATCCATATATCGATGCCCACATTCGATAATACAGTATTTGCTCTCAATTTTTACAAGAAGAAAACCATTTTGTGTTTTTTGGTCTATTGGTATCTATTTTCAACAAATCATTATTATGACAACATTGTTTATTAAAATGTAATTTATTTTCGTATGTATAGTGCTTATTATTATTTAATTATACACTTACAGATTTTATATCTAAACATAAACATAAATATTACCGGAAATATATTTGTAACATTTTAACAAAAACTGTATTTATTTTAAGTAAGAGTGGGCAAATGTGTAAGAGGCTGATGGAAAGTGACCCCCATCACCCATAGACATCTACAACACCTTAGGGATTGCATGTGCGTTGCCGGTCTTTTACTAATAAGTAGGCTCTTTTCTTGAAAGTTCCTATGGCATATCGGTTCGGAGAAACCACCAACGAAAGGTTCCACATACTGGTGATTTTACGAGGTAGGTTTCATTTACATGAACTTGCGAGATTACTTTGGTAAAATAAACAAACTTAATAACATAGTAATATCTATTTAAGTGGTAATTAACGAATTTTTTCATTGTGAAGACCGATTACTGAGTAATCAAATATTGCCATTGTCCTATCGTTTTGGTCATATGTGAACTTTTTCTCGTTTCTAATTTGCTGTATTAGTATAATTTTACACAATTTACTGCAATTTGCCGATATGGCCCAGCGGATACAACATGGGAATCTTAAAATAAAGACTAAAGATTAAAATTTTAGCAAGCATCGTGTTTATTTAATTTTCAAGTAATCGCTATAAACAAATACATAAGAAAAAGTTTTTTGCAGTAATATTAACGTATCAAACAATATCAGACAAGAATTTTGAAACCTAATACGTATAGCTTTTTTTTCACCGTAAAAAAGTTCCGTTCACTAAAAATATCATTGGTATTTTATAAATAAAATACCATAAAACAAATCTCATACGTATGTAATATACTAGCATTAACGTAAATTTCAATAATGACTACATATCATATTAGAAAAACTTAACAATTTCTACTGTACTTTGCCTTTGTTGAAGCAGCCAGTGGTCAGAATGTGATAAATGTGTACTCATGTGGTAACAGATAGCCCCAACATCGTATACTGCGCCGCTCATCCTCATAATATACTTTAGGTACGTTCTTCGGCAATAGATATAAAGACTATAATGAACGAATTATTTTTTTCGAGTTGCTTACCGTACTCTCCCTGTCCTACTCACAGCCTGATGCACATGTGTGTCACATATTGGACGACGTACATTAATAAGCTTTATAATTTATAAATACTTTACTTTATATATAAGCAGCTCCATTCAATTAGTCGATTAAAGATTTTTATAATATTTATATTTGATTTCGTATCGTTATTTCATTTGAAAATTAGTAATTTTAAGCCGATAATTTCAAATGGACTTCATTGGACTAGTTTTCGAGTGACGGTGGTGATGGTCATGACGCGATGTGCACCCGTTAAACCATTGACTAAAAATATTATAAATCCGTAATTATTTTTAAAAATATACCATTTTTGATTTTTCGCAATCTGTTCTATTTTAGGGTTTTACATCTACGGTACCTCTTTTTTTATCGCTGGAAAAACGCGTTACGCGTTTCCCCCACGGGAACAGTGGGGGAGTATGTGGGGCTCGCCGGTGTCCAAGGTGCTGAGTGCGCCCCAAACATCGGAATACCCTTGCGCATGTTACCGTGACGATCCACGATACCTCCTTACTAACCATTGAAAATCCCTTATATAAAATACAAACAGTATCATCACAAAAAATAAATAAAATGCTTCAAGCATTTCATATCCTTCCTAAGGTGGCAAAACTGACTGCAAAAGAAGATCGAGGCTTAGAAACTTGTTTCGCAGCGCTCTCGAATAATGGAATCCTCATGACATCTTCTTTAGAAGACGGAACAGTAATTAAGAGCACGCCTACAGCCAGTAAAATTTCAGATTTCACCCCGTATAATATGATTCGCTCAAAGTAAATGTAGTAAACGCCAAAAGTTAAAACGAAAATGTTTTAAAAAAATACCTTCTGACAGTTACATTAAATGAATTTGTGTGTAAGTGTAAAATATTGTTACGTACGATTGAAACTAAAAACAACAATTTATTTACGTTTTAATATTAAATTTTGTTCTATAAAAACCGTAAATAAATCATCACAAAATGTGTCAAATTACATTCGATAAAGAGGAAAAAGTAGAGAAGAAGAATAAGCAAATAAAACATTTTGCTTATTACGAGCATATCATACAGAAATGACTTACCAACATTAAAATAACAATGAAAAATGCTACACTGAAGAACAAAAGAAATATCAGGGCCTTTGAAATTAATTCTGCCGCAGAAAAATTACATTAGCCGCCGTTTTAATGAATATTAATTGGCCTGTCGCCGTTGCAGTCGCGGTGGCGTGCACCTGATTAATATTTAAATTGTTTATTTATTGGAACCCGTAAATACTATGAAGAAAGACCTTATGATATTAGACGGGCCGGTTGGCGTGGTTAGTAGATACTTCTTGCCTTTCACGCCGAAGGTTGTGGGTTCGATTTTTGTGCATGAACATGTCTGTTTGTCCTGAGTCTGCGTGTAATTATCTATATAAACATGTATTTACAAAAAAAGGTAAATAATATATGTAGTATATCAGTTGTCTGGTTTCCATCGGCCATCTCAGCTTACAAGCTGTGCTTAATTTGAAAGATGGCCGTGTGTGAATAATGTCCCAGGATATTGTTATCATATTGTATAAGTAAATAGTTTTACATTAAAAAAAGTAAATCAACAACAACAACAACTTCGAGAGGTTTCCCCTTGACGTATATCGGTCCCGGCACGACATGCCTATTGAACATGACCTTGGTCTTGTCCAAGTTCATACCGAGACCGACACACCGGGAAGACTCGCCTAGGCTACGCAGCATTTCGGTGAGTTGTTCCAGCGACTCTGCTATGATGACGATATCGTCGGCAAATCGAAGGTGTGAGATGTACTCGCCGTTTACATTGACTCCATACCTAGTCCAATCCAGCGTTTTGAAAACGTCTTCCAACGCGTTGGTGAACAGTTTCGGGGATATTGCATCCCCCTGTCTCACCCCTCTGCGCAGTTGGATCGCCTTCGTCTTACAGTCCTGGATGTGGACAGTCATTGTAGCGGCGTTGTACAGACATCTCAGTACCTCGATATATCTCCAATCGCTATGACATCTCTGCAATGAGTCGAGCACTGCCCAGGTTTCGATGGAGTCGAAGGCTTTCTCGTAGTCCACAAATGCCATACACAGCGGCTGATTGTACTCTTCGGTCTTCTGCACAATCTGCCGAACAGTATGGATGTGGTCCACGGTGCTGTAGCCTGATCGAAAGCCGGCTTGCTCTGGGGGCTGGAACTCGTCAAGTCGTCTGGCGAGACGGTTCGTGACGACTCTTGAGAACAGCTTATACACGTGACTCAGGAGGGAGATTGGTCTGTAGTTTTTCAAGAGGGTTTTATCACCTTTCTTGAAAAACAGTACCACCTCACTCCCGCTCCACGTTTCCGGGGTCTTGCCATGTTGGATGACGGAATTAAAGAGGCTTGCTAGCTCTTTCAGGACCGTGGTCCCGCCTGCCTTAAGCAACTCTGTTGTGATTCCGTCATCTCCCGGAGCTTTGTTGTTTTTAAGCTGTTCTAGAGCCGCCCTAATCTCTCCTTGGTCAACGACCGGGAGCTCCTCGGAGTAATGGCGCATAAGAGGGGCGCGCTGGTCATCAATACTGATTCCCACGGGTTTATCCGATCTTGAAGAGAACAACTGCCCATAAAACCTCTCTACTTCTCCGATAATCTCAGGCCTAGAGGTAACGACCCCACCATTTTCAGTTTTAAGTTTTGTCAGACGCGGCGTCCCAAACTTGCGAGCGAACACTTTCGATCCCCGATTCTGCTCAATCGCAGCCTTGATGGCACGGGTATTGGAGCGTCGGAGATCGCGTCGCGTCAGCGTTTTTATTGTTCGGTTTAAGGCCTTATCTGACAAAAACGATGGTAGTTCTCGTCGTTTTCTCATGAGCTCGAGTGTCTCAGCAGAGAGTTTTGGTGCGTTGTCTCGTTGTTGGTCGGAGAGTAGACCTCATCATTCTCGATCTTTCGGCTTTTAAGTTGATATTTAGAGTGCCTCGAACCAAGCGGTGATCACTTCCGGTATTAAACCTGTTGATCACTGAAACATCTCTAAATATGTGCCTTTTATTCGAAATGATAAAGTCTATCTCGTTCCTTGTCACGTTATCGGGGCTTCGCCAGGTCCACCTCCTCTGAGGCTTCTTTTGAAAGAAAGAATTCATCAAAAAAAGCCCCTGCGCTTCGAGAAAGTTTACCAGCATTTGCCCCCTGTGATTTCTGCAGCCCAAGCCGTAAGGTCCGACTTTCGATTCACCGCTATCTTGTACTCCCACTTTAGCATTAAAGTCTCCCATAACAACATTGTAGTGGGCCCTCGAGGTGTCGTTGAGGGCCTTTGCGATGTCCTCGTACATCGCTTCGACCACATCATCAGAGTATGTCGAAGTTGGCGCATATACCTGTACAACCTTCAGGGAGTACCTGTCAGAAAGTTTTAGGACAAGGTACGCTACCCGATTCGACACACTACTGATTTCCACAATGCTGCTAATGAGATCCTTTTTGACAAGAAAACCGACACCACCCTGGGAGAGGTTATCACCTTCGCGGAAATAGAGTAAGTTACCGGACTCTAGAGTTATCGTGTCCTCCCCCTCTCTTCGGACTTCAGATAACCCCAGTATATGCCAGTTTATATGACTTAACTCTACTTCTAATTCGGCGAGGTGATGGTCCAGCCTCATCGAGCGTCCATTATACGTTGCCATTTTCAGTCGTTTTATACGGTAGCCTGCCGTGAACCGGTGATTCTTAGCACCCCCTGCCCTGCCGATACCGCGACCGCTACCTTGGTCGGGCCTAGCGGGCTTGCCAGTAACTGGGGGCCTTTTTTTTGGGCGCATCTGCCATTAAGGGAGGGGTTTGCCCATACTCGCCGCGCTGGGCAGGCGTGTTGGCGAGCGCAGTAGGGGGTAAGATGTTTATGGGAGGGGGGACGCTGCTGCCCATCCCCCCTTTTCCCCGTCCCTCAGTCGCCTCTTACGACACCCACGGGATGAGATTGGGGGAGTACTATTCTAAGCCGGTACTCCACGGTAAAAAAAGTAAAAAAAGTAAAGTAGCTGTAAATGTCCCACCACTGTCCTTTCCTACTTACAAGATGGTTTAGAGGTTACCATGGACACACGTGGCAGATTTTCATGACCGAAATATGCAAATTTCCACACATTGTATACCCTTACATGAAAATTCAGTGGTTATTGCTTAAAATCACTCTAACCACTACTTCATACCGGCTCATTAAAAACAATGCTTAATATTGACAAATATATATATATATATATATCCGTCACAACAAAGTTATATCCGAGTTTAAAAAGATTATCAAATATTCGTCACACCTATGATATAGAAAACATTAAAAATAATGATTGAAGCGATAAGTCGCTTTATAATATAATATTTAAATTTATTTGTTTATTATGAACGATGACAAAAACTATTTTATAGAATTGAAACGGGCGCACGGAATTGATTGGTCCGATAACCAACCATTCTAATAATGAAATTGAAAATTAGAAGTTTGGTAATGAGAAACATTTAGCTGGGTCAGAAATTAGGAAATTGATTGACAACATTTCATTGCAGTAATATTTGTACTTCTTCTTCGGTTTTACTTACTAGTAAGCCCGTCTTGGTAGGTAGGTACCACCCACTCATCACATTTTCAACCGCCATGTAGCAGCAAATAGCAAATAGTATTGTTTTGTTCCAATATCAAAGGTGCCAACCAGTGTAAATACAACAAGAGACACGATCATCGGTTAAGATTCACGCGTCCTTACCACTGGGCCATCTCGGGTTTCCTTACATCTCTTGTTAAAATTCTTACTATGTCAATGTCTATGGGCGGTAGTGACCACATACTAGGTGGTCCGCTTACCAGTATGCCCACCTAAAACAATAAAATGTAAAACGGGCTAGTGTGTAGTATTTAGGCTAGGGTAAACATATAAAAAACCCAGAAGCAGCACTTGGTCTTATAATAACTTATCGCTTGCCTTAAATTTGTTCTGTATTTTTTTTATTATTTTAAAAAGACATGCAAATTTCATTGCAAATAGAAACAGACATACCTAAATCTTTTAAATAGTTATTCATTGTAAGTATAACAGAGGGCTTCTATTTAATATCTCCACTTAACAATAAGTTTCAGCATTTAAAAAAATGCTTCTCCGTTAAATGAAAAAAAACATATTAATGACATATAAATAAGCATAAATAAAGGAATAGAGAACAAAAATTCTTTTAAAAAACTGTACTTAATGTATTGGCAAAGTATTGAATGTTTTCCTTATTCAAATTTAAATTTAAACAAAAGCTTTATGGAATATAAATTGAAACTATCACCTGAACAACGTTGAAACGTTCAGCGATAAATGCAATATCCTGAAAACATTAATCATAGAGGACTTTTAATATGCTAATAAAATGGAAACTGATACATTTACCGCGTGAATTTAATTTTAGTTCTCCATATTTCGAACGAATTCCAGTGAATTCGTTACATTACATATTCGTTACATTACATTATACGTATATCAGAGAACCAGTGTTCTCTGATATACGTATAATGTACATGCAATATATTCAACGGGTTTTAAATCAATAGCAATGAAATAATATTCACATTCAAAAATTCTTTATAGCTTAAGATTAATTTTACGCTTTGCGCTTCTAATTACTTCAATAATATTTAACAATAACGCTGCCCGTTTTTTTTAAATAATGCTTTGAATTTTTACCAATATCAAAACTTATGGAATTTAAAAATATCATTGATATTGAATATTTCAAAAAATGTGATATAATTTATATTTATACCTAATATCCTTTATTATATCTACATTAATAAGTTAGTTAAAGTATAGTTAAGTCAAATATTTGGTATTGTATTAGAAATAAGGATAAATATATTAAAGATGTATAAGATAGATGAATAAAGATGAGATTATAAATAAAGATAGTCTGGAAGAGATTACTGTAAGTGATAAGGCTTTGGATACTTTATGATCTACCTGTTCTTCTTTTATATATAGTTTGTAAATTGTGTGCAATAATTACGTAATAAATAAATAATTAAGACAAACATGTTCATCAAGAATTGTTTGCACTGCAAAATATGGCAGAGCTATTATAACAAATGGCATGGAATATATGAATCTAAGATTTGATAATAGATAGATCTGCTCTTGCGAACAACTTGAGGTCAATTAAATTAAAATATCTTTTTGTTTTCTCTCATAACGCTTCAATCACTGTATTCTATACTAGGTGCATTATTTATTTCATGAGCACGCTGCAATCTCCTTTGTACTCGCAGAAAAACCGCCACTCAACGTATCTTTTAGACCACGCCGCGTTTGACCGTAATGGGGCTCGCAACAGACACGATAACGTGCTTACTCGACAGTGTCACACATTACACGCTATATGGTTTACTGAGAAGAGCTTAAAATACGAATATTTACGTGGTTTGCATGATTAAACGATTGCCGCTAGGAACATTTTCCTTGCGTAAGAATAACCATCAATAAATTTGCGTCTATATACTTCTGTATCATTATTACTTACATAAATCATATACCTATCTAATGTAGCTTTTATCGTCTACGAGACGTAACTCAAAAACTTCCTTTATAAAAAAAAGTTTCGCATGTATCAAAGTCCATGCGAATTTATATATATATATACTATTTGTATAGAAACAAATATAATGACTCGTTATTCGTAATTCAAAAATAATCGGTTACTGATGTATATTTTATTTACTTGTTAAGGACCATGAGCAGTCACTACAATTACGTATTTAATAATAAAAACTCATGCATACTTAATGTAAAGCGCGGGACTCTTCAAGATGTCTATATTTAACAATTTGTTACGTATATTACACCGCAAGCGTTAATATGTATATAAACGTAAAGTTACAGTTTGTATATGTCCCACAACTGGCCTACAGCCCCCCCATTTTTGTGGGGGAGGAGAGAAAAATCGCCATACACTGTTGTAATCATATTTAGTTTTAAATATGATTGCAGCTGTGTGTATGCTACTTTCTATACAATGAAAATTCAACAACAAATTTAGATCCCACTAACGTTAGCAATTATTAAATACAAATAATAAAAATAAAATATACGCTTGTACATACGTACGAAACAATAGCTTAGCCTATACCTATGATGCTTGAAAATAGCAAAAACGTATTCGGCTAAACAGCCCGTGAATATAACGCCGCCATTTGCCCGATATTGCAATTTGGATTTCCAATAGCGACTTTTTGTTCTATCCAATGAATACTGAATATATACATGAAAATAGTCTAACCATTCGTATTGTAATTTGATCGAAAACGTTTTAAAATAAAAAATACACCAGCAATATTATATTATGTAAAAGTAAAGTAGACTTATGTTTATGTTTGGAGTATTAGTACACAACGCATGCGCCATATTCATTTTTCTGCGCTTTTTTATTTACCTCTGAGCACGAAATTAATTTTAAACACGAATTAAGCAAATGAAAAGCGGTGCATGCCTGGGATTGAAGCTACGAACTTCGGTGATGATTCGAATATTCTAACCACATCTTAGCTCATTTGTATTTAACAATGTCGTGCTGCTGTTGTATTTAAGTCATTATTATTTCTTATAGTTTAACGGCTTTGTTTGTTTTTTTTTCCTTTTGAATATGTTCCTTTGCATAAATATTACAAGGTAAAGGAAGACGGCGACGAGAAATTATAATCATATTATTAAAATGTTTGTTGTCGTTACTTCTTTAATGACTCTTGTCATTATATATAAGATGACTACATCCCTCCATTTTATATTATATATTGTAGGAGAGTTCTATATGAACCTTGGGGTTCAACCTTACTTCATACCAAATTTCATCAAATTGAAGTGGTTTAGCCGTGAAAGCATAACAGGCAGACGTACAGAGACAGTCTCTTTCTCATGTATAATATTAGTATAAATTATCCAATGTATCTAATTCCTATGTGTTCCTTTTCTAGATGGTAGAATTCATTTCATTTGTTGTTCTGAGTTTCAATACGTTTCATGTTTCTTATTTTTGACGCATAAGTTATGATCGAAAAACACCTCAAACTATATTATACTGCCTGGTGTATGAAATGAAATATCATATTTAACTTACAATATTGAAATTATTTTTTTTACTAGGACTTACAAAAATAAAACATTGTCTAAAATTACAAGTCACTTTATTAAAAAAAAATCTTATTGGAATTATTTTCTGATTCTTTCACGGGGGTATTTTTTAGTTAATGTTATAATAACAAGTACTTATTATAATTTTATTTTACAACAATTTTTTGTCAAGTGTTTGATGCCATAATAAAACTATCTGATTATTCATTATTAAACATAATATATAAATCCAAAAATTTTTTACTGGGTAAATACATAAATAAATACAATATAATTTACTATCTATCAAACATGTACATTTTGCATGTACATAATGCCGAATTGAGATCATATTAATATTCTGCCAATAAATATATTGCATTTTTATGTGCAAAAAACTAAATCTAAATAAATAGATATATTTTATATGCTAAAAATATAAACGATAAAAGAATTAATTCAAATAACTAAGAGTTAAAATTAATGTTACAATATATACAATGAGAATACATTTTATTTTTATTGTGTTTCAATAATTGGAATGGTATAAAATATTTAAAAAAAAAATAGATAATATTATTTTAAACGATCAGCCCAAATTTCTACATAAGGATAACATAATTATCTATATAAATAATTAATATTTATGTTCGAATATCATGGCGGCCAATTTCATAATCTATCCTACTCAGAAGATATAATAGTTCAGGTGTGAGTGCCACACAAATGCAATCACTCTCATAGTACAAAACTGCAATCCAATGAATACCTGACAGAGAACCTAATAAGCCGGACCCGAGATTCAAATCACATAGCCAATCTAGTTCAACGAGATATTAAATATATATAATAGGATACAGGGTTTTGGTTTATTATGAAACTTTTTTTAAGTAATACTCATATCTAATACCTATGTGGAAAGACTTGATATTTTTGGTCCACAACAATGAAGAATACGGTTTTTATTTTATTTAAAATATAATTTATATATGTTTCAAACTTATGTCTTTAAATTTTAAAGCTTTAAATAATAACAATCAAATAATAGACACAGGTTAATCCTGAACCTACATTTATTATGAATAAAAAAAAAAATTACCTAAAATATAGGTTAAGAAATAATGTAAACAAATATATGATATTACTGTATTGCATTACAATTAATATTGATATTCCATAATTTAGAAGCACAGAGGCACGCTGTCACACCACTTGCAATAGCACATAAATACAATTTAACCAAACAATAAAAGCACATTCATTTTTTGAATTACATACAAAGTCAAATTCTCATAATTCATATTAAGATAATATTAAATATACATCATTCAAGTAAACTTATGAACAAACATTGGGTTATAGTTTAAAAATTAACTAAATATTAATCTTTCAACATAACAGCTTGGATTACTTACTGGATTAGAGACTGTTTTACGTTATTCAGTGCCTTGCCAAGCTATTATTTATATTTATATGTACTAAGATATATAATATGCTATTAACATAACCAAATTAATTACAATAAAAATTCAATTAGATAAGCTTATACTTAGGAATCAGTTATCACATCTTTTCTTTAAGTCTTTAGTGTGATCATTGTTGTGAATGACTTGTTCAAATACACCCTAGGTTCAACGCTTATTTATTATCTGTCCAACATAAACCGTAGCCTCAAATGCAGCTGTATTCAACCTGCGGCCTGTGGGCCTCATCCAACCCGACGGGCTTTTGTGGTTGGCCCTGGTGTTACTATTATTATTATTTTAAATTCAAAAGAGTTTTTTATGAACCCATAATTAAGTTAATAAAAAAAAGTAAAATATGCGCAAAAAAAATCACTATATAAATATTTTTTATTTGCTGCCTTCGACACCATGGCTAGCACATATCTGTGGCCCCTATAAACAAAGGTAAGTATGACTCCTCTATAGGGTCTTCAATCTGACTCGCTACACACAAGATAAGGATCCAAGTTAGCTATACATGTATATTATATTGTAGTCATTTGTAATGTCATATTTTATTAATATTATTTTGATTCACTTCTACAAAAATTGTAAATGACAGAGTGAACTCCTTGTAGTAATATCAAAAATAATACTTTATAATTATTAGGAAAATATAATATACCATTATATAATTATAATAAGTTAGACATCTAATACTCCACACAGATTATTGGTTGAACAGCATATGACAGATGAAAGCACATTATCATGTTTTATATTTAATTATCTCGAAGAGTGTCACCTATATAATTTTATCTTAATAATTATAAGGATATGAAGACTTACAGGATTTAGACAATAAAAGTTAAGTCAAACAATATACAAGTCAACAGTCTTAATTAAGAGTTTATGCACACATTTATATGATCACATTTAGAGTGAGAATACATGAATGTTCATATGCACACACAAGCAATTACTCCTTAACTTTATATATTGTGTTAAAGAAGGGACTGTTCCACCATTATTTTGGCATATCCTGACGGCGGAGGGTATCTGAAGTTGTCTAATATTATATCCAGAATGGCACCGTCATCCACTGAAAAAGTTATAGTTTTACACATAAATACCATAAATTACAATGCAGTAAAAAATTTAATCATATATTTAATCTACAGTAATAATAATAATAATTCAATGTTCCAAAATTGTATTAATTACCTCATACATAAATACATAGATATTATATAATTTTACATGTATGTACATTAACAACAATAAAGACATTGCCAATTTCTACTTACCATAAAGTGCCGGGTACAGTGTGCCTTTAATGTTTCTAACAGGGATCTCCAAGTTTACACCATTAAGAAAAAAGTTTAGCTCCACATGGTCATATGCTACACCAATGACATCTCCTTCTCCTGGCATTACTGCAGCACTCTCCTCACTCTTTTCGCTCTCTGGTTTTTCATTCTCTGCCTGGTTTTCATTGTCATTTGTAGATCCCGTTGTAACTAATAGTTCTGAGGTAGGAGATTCTCTTGCACCTGGTTTAAGGTGATATAGTTCAACATTATCATGTCGTACTGTTCCATCGCTGTTTAAGCACCAGGATTCTTTGTCGACACCACCTTTAATTGTACGAAAATTTTATTAATTAATGAATGCAAATGAACTACATTCATTATGAAATTTTAATCAATGTAAATACATATATATAATGCTATTCTGTAAACATTTGCAAAATTTGACCTAATTACAACAGTGTGCTTCAAACTTGGACGAGGATGTATGTTTCAAATAATGCTAATATTATTGTTGAGTAACATTGGCAATGATTGAATTATGTCATGAGTCATTTAACCTACAGTTACGTTGACAATGACCCACAGATGGATCATCCAAAGAATGTTAAGTGGTCCAATCCTGAGGTAGGAAAAATGAGACTTAGGTTAAACTGAATCAATCTCATTTAAAGCTATTGTGTGTGACTTAGAATTCTTGATTATTTTGGCAATAATATAATGCAATACTTAATTGTTTTAGAACATTTTTATCATAAAATATTCTTACCATGGACTCTATTAAGGTCGGCGTCCCTTGTTGCAAGGCCTACAGCCCACACACCTCCCTGTTGAAGTTTAACTTCAAAATAAGCTTTGTTTTGTACAAGTGGTGCATTTCCTAGAGCACATCCAGAACCACAAACACGCTGGCCACCTTTGACTATTACTACCTCATGTCCTACAAAAGAAATATGATATAATGGTTAAAAATTGGCAATACAATATAAACTTAAGTCCAACTTAAAACACTATCAAAATGTCATCCCACGCATTTGAGGTATAACGTGGAAGTTTAATATAAACTTTAATAAATAAATACTTTATTTAATACGGTATGTTAATTATATTTGTAGATTATTATCGTATACCATAAAAAAAACTACATATTACCCATATGCAAAGTATCTAACTGGACTGGATTACTCTTCACACGTATTGGTACGCTCGGGGTTAAGGAAAATCCATTTACGCAGTTTTTAAAACAACAAAACATTTTGTTAAGTTCAGTATTCTTTTTTAAGTGAAATCAAAATTGCTATTTAAAGTCAATATGTTTTATTTTTAAAACACCTATTTACTTTAGACAGTTACAACGACGTCATTTTCGTATGACATTTGTGTTAATAAATCAAAATGACATTTGAGTCTTGCTAAAGAAATTACAGTAGTAACGTTCTTAAATTTCTTAGTTTAAGGTAGGTATCGTATGTGCTATTTTTTTATTTAAAATGTTAAATATCTTGGGGTAGCATCGGATAGTGAAGATCATTTTACAAAAATAACTCTTAAGCTAAGTTTTAATTTCGATCACCTACCACGCCATTTTAAGGTACACCACTATTCAATGCAGAGTTAACGTGGTATGGTGTATCGGGGGACAGATTTGATTCTAGTCTACTGCCCTAAGAACCTAACAAACACGTACATCAAATTTGATTTATTTTCATTCATATAAAAACGTTCACAAATTAATTAACTCATATGGAAATATTTGTTTTTTTAAAAGTCCTTCCTCATAGTTCACAAATTCTTTATATAATATGTATTAAACCAACAAATTAACAAATACAACATCAATTCTATCTCTCCCTAATAAGCCATATTATTATAGGTGCACTTTTAGATTTCTTAAGTCCGTGGTGATCAATATTAGTAAATTGAACGAAATCTGCCGTTATTTTTTAAAGTATTATTTCAGTTTCATCATGTCTGTGTAGACAAATGATTTTGGACCAACGTAGTGAATATCCAAAATCATTTATTTACCAATGTTATGCTATATCTACTTATCATTAACATTATTTCATTTTTACAACAAATTTTTACTTAATTATTTTATTTACGTTTTAGGAGACGTAGTAAAAATAGTAAAATTAACCTAAAACCTAGTAAAATTTTAAAACACACAATTACGAACCGTTTCTTAATTACTTACCCATAGCTTTAAAAACATTCTTAACGTAACCACTTAAGTAAACATCACGTAACATAACGCGTTTTTACTTGTTTCATACTAAGCATTTTTTTTTTAATTTGCTTATTTGGTAGAAAGCATTAAACATACTTAAAAGATAAGAATTAAGCGTGCGAATCTATCAAGATGTCATTTCTACCTAGTAATAAAAACATGTTTTATCTGAACACATGCCCTTTAGTTACAGTTATGTTAAGATTTAATAATGATATAAATACATAAATACATTATCGGTAATCGGAATTATCGAAAATGAAAATATGCAGCTCTATCAGTAATGAGATGACAAAGTGATAATGCGTAATTGACATCATAAATGAGCAAATAGTTCGTTAAATTTCGTTATCAGAAATTACATTTATAGAGGAGATAATTCGTGACATATATAACAAATAGAAAAGAAAATAATATGGATTCTTTTACGTGGAACTTAAATAAAACATAATATTAAGCTAGCCTTAAGCCTTATGTACAATTTAACCTTCTCAGTAAAATACATGAAGTTTGTCTCAATACTCCTGTTAAACAGATCGCTATTAGTAACAAGGCCGTCTATGCTTGCAGTTTTATTTTCTGTTTCCGTTAAATTTGTTATTTTTGTAATAGAGTGTAATAAAATTTCTATCCACGTATCTCCTTACTATTGACCCATTCTTACGTTCGAGGCCAAAGGTGGAGTTTAATTTCCTTATTTCGGATTAATTATTTACTATGAATTAGTAATGCAAATATTATACTTATTGAATGCTCTATTTGCGTTAAATATTGATCCATATAATCCATTTTCATCCATCCATTTCGCAATCACGTAAACTAAACAATCGAAAAGACGTATATTTGACTTAATATATTTTTACTAGCTGTTGCCCGCGGATCCGCTCGCGCTTAACTATAAGGAAAGTATAAATGATAGTTGGAATTCTGTAGTGTGATTTTAAAGTAAGACGCATGAATTGTCATTCTGGTTAGAAAAAATAAGGTTAAGAGTTTTTTTTTTAATTTTTACATTGATGATTATTCTTTAAATAATCATCAGTGAACTTACTGTAAATCCCTAACTAATATTCCGATCCACGATTCTTTTGCTTAAATACCCCGGCATCTACCCACGCCGTTTGATATAGTTAATACTGTAATGTACCAATTTTTTTTATTCTATCAATTCAGGTTGAACAAAACTATTCAACTCACTAAAACCTTTATTTATAATTAATAATCGAAGCACCACTCTCTAAACGGTGGTAGGCTTTGTGCCCTACCAAGCCCGTTCCTGAAGCCTGTCTGGGTAGTTACCCTCACTCGTCAGATATTATACAGCTAAAAAGCAATAGGTACTTTGTACGGTTGCGTTCCGGTTTGAAGGATGAATGAGTAAGCCAGTGTAACCACAGGCACAAAGTACATAACATCTTCGTTCCCAAGATTGGTGTCGCATTAGCAATCTAAGGAATGGTTAATATTTCTTACATCGGCAATGTCTAAGGACGGTGGCAATCACTTAACATCAGGTAGCCCATTTGCCCATCCTATAATATAAATAATAATAATAATAATAAATTTAATTACACCCAAAAACATGTACACAATTTTAGTTGGCAGTTTTATCTAAATCTAGGCTTCTTACATAAGCAACATAGGTGGTGGCAACATAAATTGTAATATCAGAGTTAGTGATTCTGATATTAAAATTTATATACATACATATTATTTATATAAAAACGACGTTTAAGTTATTTCCTTTTGGGGCCAAAGTTACTCGCAGAGCTTACTCAGGAGCATGCAACATAAAAACTGTCCATGTGATAACAGTTCTCACTAAAATCAGTGCCGGCCATGTTCAACGACAGGCAATTGGACTTTTGATTGCCATGGGGAAGCACACTTTACAGAGGGAACTATGTACTTTCAAATTCGAATATTTCAAAATAGATATATTCTCATGGATGGCATTCTTGAAATGAAAACTACCTCTCCTCAAACACATCCTAAAATAAATCTGTAGGAATTGAGGGTCATGTTGAGGTAAAGCTTCAAGACTATCAATTAAGTGGTGCACATGGCAATAATGGAATACGTTTTCTTTATAAATACTTCACTAACATATTGAAGTTCATTTAAAAAAAAGTATTACTTGCACCACCCTAGAAAATATTGATATTAAGACATTGTGTATTTTACATTTGCACCCAGAGTTATGTGAATGAAGTTATTTAAACGAATATGTACATACGGCCGTTCTTATGATTTAAAAAAAAACTAAAGCAATTGCCACCCGTTTGGGTGTAATTTCTAAAAACTTTGAAATACAGGTATATCAATCCAATCAAGAAACACAAATAGTAAATTTCAACCAGATCGGACAATTTTTTTTTTCACAGTAACAGCCTGTTAATGTCCCACTGATGGGCTAAGGCCTCCTCTCCCTTTTGAGGAGAAGGCTTGGAGCTTATTCCACCACGCTGCTCCAATGCGGGTTGGTAGAATACACATGTGGCAGAATTTCAATGAAATTAGACACATGCAGGTTTCCTCACGATGTTTTCCTTCACCATTAAGCACGAGATGAATTATAAACACAAATTAAGCACATGAAAATTCAGTGGTGCTTGCCCGGGTTTGAACCCACGATCATCGGTTAAGATTCACGCGTTCTTACCACTAGGCCATCTCGGCTTCATCAATTCATCAATTTTTTTTTTCATTTTTATATTAATGTTTCAATCCCATTTCTTCCGTTTGGGGTTGAATTTCTAAAAACGACGAATAATGTATGCATTTATTTTTAATCAGAAGCTTCAATATTTAATATCAAAAATGATGGAATCCCCATACAAACTTTCGACCGCTATTTTACCTTCTCAGGGGGTAAATTTTCAAAAACACTGATATACATATTTATTTATTTATATCCAGAAACTTGTATATCAAATTGCATGCCTTCTAAATTCAAAAATGACGGATTTCCATACAATCGTTTATCCCTTACTTTAACCCTTTAGGGGTGGAATTTCCAGAAATCTTCCTTAGTTTTGTATCTGAAAATGTATCAAATGCCAAAAATTCAAGTTTCTAATCCCTGTAGTTTAGGCTCTGCGTTGATGAATCAGTCAGAAAAAGTCAGGAATTGTGTATAGATATAACAACAAAAATACGTTGTTTTTATAACTTTTGGTAGACTCAACCGATTTTGATGAAATAAAGGCTAAACGAATCCTCAAAATACTTCTTATAATAATAAAGTTATTATAAGAAGTAAGTGCAATTGGTAATTTTCAGCCGTTTTCGAGATTAGCCTGGACAAACAGACAGACAAAAATAAAAAAAATGATTGTTTTTGGTTTTAGTAAATCGCAAATAACCATATTAACTTTAAAAAGGGCAGTTTGAAATCACAAACAGACACTTCAATTTTATTTATATATATAGACTATTGTCAGCTTTGTAGATTTATACAATATAATATGTTGTAAATAATATAAAATGTTTAAAAAAACTCGAATCCAGTTGTTTTGGAGCTTCTGTATTTTGACATTATATTATTATTTCAAGACAGACAGTATATCTGTATACACAAATGTTTATGTTTGATAGACAAGATTCATTTAAGCGCTGGCTAAACTATAGCATTGATATCATAATTTTGAATTAATGTAATTTAACACATCATGGAGGCAAAATATATTATAGGCTATTATAGGCTGAATAATTTAGAATCAATAACAATTAGTGTGCTTTTATGATTATAAATTAAATCAATAAGGCAATCAATAGTCAACTTTATTTTTATTTTGATGATGGATATCGATAAATTATTAAACATACCTTACCCAGAGTTAAACCTGAACTGACAGAGTTAAATGTCTTATTTGGTTTTTAAACAAAAGACATAGATATTATATATATTTGATTTATTTCAATACCTCATAATATATAGTATAGAAAATTGAAAATAAAAATATAATATATTACAATTTACAATGACTTAAAAATTATTGAACATTATAAAATAACTTGCCACAAACTGCATCAACTATGTTTGTGATGTCATAATGTTAACATTTCTCATGGTTTAAAACGGATTGTTGATGCAATCATTTTAGTGTAGAAGTTGTGATTCTAAAGTTGCTAGTTTTAATAGACGATCAAATGGTTTACTTTATCATATTCTAATATAGTCACAGTCCAATAATATATTCTGGAGGATCGTAAACTTCAGTGTTTTCAGTCAAAAACTCTTGAAGTATTTGAATTTGTTTTCGCCTTTTCTTTGCAGCTGGCCTGGTTATTGTACTGTTTTGATTTTTATGATTTTGTTGACAGGTAAACTTGCGTGGTATAACATCAACTTTGATTCTCGCTCTCCCTCCCATTGTAATATAATAATTATAATTCTCCATATCTTCTTTAAGCTAGAATAAACAATAATTACCAAGATTATTTTAATACCATTATGACGATGGAATAATATTATTATTTTAATTTGCAAAATATCTGTTACATTATACATTTTGTTCTTGTAGAACATGGCTTAATTTGTAAAACTTTGAAGACAAAATTCTTACAATATTAGTACACAAATTTATAAAAAGATACATTTAATAAAAAAATAACGAAACTTTTGTCAGTTTGTTGTTGTACCAATATAATTCTAATAGCCTTGATTACGTTTCTATTCGTATTAAATATTTGTAAGGTATATGTAATATATTCTTAAAAAATGTTAAATACTTACATCGAAATGATCTTCACAACAAAAATAATGTGATCGTGATGTATTTTTTGGATTAATACGTCCTGCTGATTGGAACCATTGATTCCGACGTTCAGCGTCTCGTGGCACAATTAAAAATAATTTTTCAGGAGTTCTTTTTGTATTATTTGTACAAAGCGGTACAAAACAAGCACGATAACTTTTTAAATTAGACATTTTCAATAATACAGTTTCAGTTTCAGTTAATACCTACATTTACAATTAATATTCGCTTCACATAATTGAATTACTATTTTGTTATTTGGTAACGAAATCAGCTGTCTGTCACTTTGAGGTAAAATTATTAACGTTATGACATCACAATATTTACAATCACAAATCTTGAATCGTGATATGTACGCATTTCGCTCGTGTTTTTTCGGTAACTGTCGTGAGGAAAATCGAATAATCGTCATCGATATTCGTATTTTGTACTATTATTAATTTAACGGCGACACCTCTTTTATTATATATAATAGGTATTCTAAATATTTATTGATCTTATGTACTTGTTTCAACATATTATCAGTTATTTGATTGCTTCTGCGTCCGTTTGCTCGACTTTGCCACTGTGATCCCTGATCCTAAGTACTATTTATTTATTATATTCACAAAATAGTTTGAATTCTATAAAATGTCATTGAATAATAATATTGATTGAGTATTAAGTACCTACATACATGTTTTTGATCATAACACTTTATAATTTGTAAAAGTAGGTACTTATAATTCTGTAAAACCCTAACAAAAACCAGTTAAATACGGTTTATTTTTTTAACTTTGCGTAAACATTTTTTATAACCATTCAACAGGTTGTATTTATAAGTTTATAATGCTTCATTAATATTCTATTACGGTGGTCTATTCCAATAATATTTTAAGAGAATCAAAATAGATAGGTTATTGAACTATTCTGTAGGGATTAAGATTTTATTACAGATAGATTTTTAAAAAATGTAAGTTGATTTGCGGTATGTGTTTGTGAAAGTCTCCGGAGGGAATCAGCGTGAAGTGCCCTCTTTATGTGCAAAGTATGGCATGGAAGAGACAGCGGATGCATATGTGAAAACGATATCGCAGCCTCTCCTGCTGAAGACGGTCATGGCTCGAGGTGTTAGTTGGTAAGAATCCCACATAAGGTTCTCCCCGGGTACTTTCGAAAAAATACTCTTTGAAAAAAAAGCCAAAAAAAGGTTTTGTGCAATTCAATGCTGCTCACCTAATTATCTAACTGATGAGTTTACAACTTATCTTAGTGATTCTCTTGCACCTCACTAATTTCTTATTATTATTGTTAAACACTCCAACAATATTAATACACATTATGTGTGTTCCTCTTTTCAGGACAAAAATGTAAATGACATTTTAATTTCAGAAACATGCTTAATACGTGTTTACTTTAAAACAGTTATTGGCTTCCTAGTTTTTAACTGATTAACAACAATCATACTGGAAAAACAGAGGGCTTTAACCATATCACTTGCTTCTTAAATCGACCCAAGATCATTCTGCTCAACTCGGATTGTCAATAGAGCAGCATTGTTATTCTACCACTCTTTGCAACTCAGACTTTTTCATATTGATTTCAATTTTGTTTCATCAGTACATTATGTGATTACGATCAAAAAAAATATTTAAACATTTACTCAATGCAACGAATAATTTGTACTACTAGCCGTATGTAATTATTCAGTTAACATAAAATCATCACATTTTATTTACTTTACCTAATAATAAAAATAAAGCCCCTAAATGACACTTATAAAATTATCAACGACTGTATGTATTTTTATTATTATAGCGATTAAAATGAAAACATATTCTACTGTTATCTTATATGTGCCGCTACAATGACCATCAGATAAATAAACTACGGTTTTTTGCTGCCAACTTTACCGTCCCAAAATCGACAAGACCGCCAACTTGTGTACGAACAAAGAAAGCAGAGATTAGCAATACCGGCACGTATGTAAACGCACCGCGGTCTGCCAAGAATGTTCTAGATCCACATAGATTATATTATACCTAGTTATATGTTTTTATAAATTTATCAATAAAGTATATACTACTAAAGTATTGTTAAATGCCATTTTAATTATTTTTAATATGCATCAAAATGCAGTGATTATTTATTTTTTATTTTGTCGCTCATAAGGAACAATATTATGTTTTGTTGTTGCTATTTTATTATGTTCATAAGTTATCACTTATTGACTATTGTTAATCACTATTTATTTACATATTTTATTGATAATTCCATAAAATAACACAGGCAATTAAAAGCATCCAAATTAAGAAGGTTAGCTACCTTCTTAATTTGGATGCTTTTAATTGTCTCTAAAATATTTATAAAAGTTATTGTATGCTATAGTAATTTTTTAATCATCAAATTTGCTTTTCTTTTGCACCTTTTCGTAATAAATTTTGTAATGGCTTCGTCATCGTCACGTTAACGATATTTTGCCAACAAATTTCTCCGTGACTAATACTACAACAACATCAATACAGTAACATTTAATGTATGAACCACTTTGGAATTTTAAAAGGATATGGATTGTGTTCTAATTTTTAATTTTAAATAACGTAAAAAAATATGTATAACCATAAAATTAATTTAAAAAGTTATATTAAAAAGACTTTAAAATAATGATAGTAAAAGATTAATTTTATTTTAAAGAAATTATGAATTAATATGTATTTTTTTTTTCAATAATTAAATAACCTAAGTTTTATTTCTTTTGTGGACCTTAAGTTAAGATTTAGTTAATAGCATTGGCCAAAAAATAAAGCTTCTTCATTCTACCACCCCACAGTTGGTCGGATACCTTGAAGATCCGGAGGCGAGGCTTTCCTCCATATAAAACGCACGCAGTGTGCCGGCGCATCAGTTAGTGACGGTTCCGGAAGACAGACAGACCACAACGTGAGTTTTTTTATTATCGTTCGCATAAAAAATAATTTCGGTTCTATTTTCCAATATATATTTTTGAGATGATTTAAAAAAACTCTTGATGATCAATAGTTTTTTAAATCATCGAGATTAAAATATATTTAAATAACATGATAATAAACAACCGGTCTTCTAAATACAAATAAAAATAAATAAGCTTTATAAAAATAATTCATTTGCATCTCTTACAACAAAAACAAAATCAAAGTTTAATAAAGAAAATAACCTAAAGGTCGAAACTTGAGAGGAACGAACCATCTTGAGGGCAAGGTCGCTTTCTATAGCCCTAGAACCGGTCCAGATTTCCTTACGTAATCCATTGTAAAATATTGAATGGAAAGTGTTTGTAAACATTTGACGCGTTATTCCGTAAACCAACTAATTTGTTGAACTTTATTATGGTTAATAATTGCCATCAGAAAGCCTCACATATATATATATATATATATTATTTTACAAAACGTAATTTAATTATCCTTTGGACGTTGACGAATTAGCATTATACCTAACTATTGTAAGTTGTGATCACACGATTGCTTGACCTTTTAGGCTACATAAAAACATTGTTGGTATTTTCTAATCATCGATACAACAGACGGTGCGAAATCTAATTAAAACTGCACATCCTCCTATAAGCCTTTCCGTATTTGGTTAAAAAAATTTAAATTTAAATTCTAATTAATAAAAATTCCATAACCAGTTTGACTGCTACGATCATGCTATAACTGTTAAATAATAAAATAACTTATGATTTATACTAATTTAATATGAACTGTTTCGAACCAATAGTTCATTGAACTCTATGGGGTTTTATGACAAGTAAATAACTTTGTAGAATATAGTTTTAGATTTTTCTTTTAAATCAGTTGATATGAATATTTATTATTTAAACTATAAACGGTTTTTTAATGTTTTTTTTTTAAAGTTATTTACTATAAACTAAGGTTCAGACATTTAGTAATTTTCAAAAACTAATAATATGTACTCACTCTCTCGTATACTCCGATGGGGCGACAATAATGAGAATTTCTTGATAAATCAACACAATTGTTTCTTATTGTCATAATCATATCAGTCATAAGAATAACGAAGCAATTGCTTCTAACTATAGAGAAAAATATAACCAAGAAAAAATATAAGATTAATTTAAATCCAAATGATTAAGTACGAGATATGTACCTACCTACTTAATGAGTTTTAGCCGATTGTGAGTCTCTTGCCGTGTCTCCTCGATATAATCTGCCATTCAAATGTGCTTGCAAAGAATTGCTTACATGTATAACGTATGTTATGATTAATTTGTTTAAGTTTTTACCGATTTATTAACCGATTTAGTTCGTATTTATATGTATAACGCATATTTTACCGTAAGCGAGGAATAAAAACCATTTTCACTTATAACTTTAACTTATATCTTAAATTATAAAATTCAATTTTATTATAGACAATGAAACGATTCCTGTTATTGTCGGTGCTGGCGATTGCTCATGCGCAGTTCCCGAACGGACGCATCCTAGAACCTCCAGTACCCTCACAGTGCGCGCAACGCGTCATTCATGAAAGATACGCCGACAGTAAGTAATATTTTTGACTAGATTTTAAGTACATCACCTAAAATGCTTTGCCTATTAGCTGAATCAACCTTCGACCTGGGCAAAGAAATGCAAAATATGGTTTAAAGGTAGAATATTTGTTGAATAGGTACTCCGGAATATCTATACCCTACTCCAATTGAAGAAAGACTAAATATAAAAAAAAATCTTATATATTATGCAATATAAACAGTTCTTGATAATTAATATTGTATTTGTTTATAATACAACACTATTCCACTAAACTATTTATATCTTTAATTTCACTTCCAATATTCCGATAACAACTTTGTCGACATTTAAAAAAGCCATTATTACGCCAATTCATAATGAATAGATTATTCAAGATTTCGACCAATAATACCGTCAACTTCTAACTTTGAAATGTTATATCGGCAACAAATCTTATAAAGCTACCCGGATCTAGGATATGTAATTTTATAATATTTTATTTCTAATTCTATAATTAAATAGACAAATAATGTCAAGCAAAATCGAACGGGTACTCGTAAAATGTGTTTTATTTTTATTTTAAGGATGAGTATGTATATAATCGATAATAATATAGTAGGTCAGTTATTTTTTTGAATATAAGGCTCTGATTATAATATTGTTATACAGGACAATAGCTTACCTACTTTATGAATGATAGAGCGACGCGGAAGTTTCTAAGCATATTTTTTTGTCGAATAAATGACTGCGTCAAGACATTAGTATAAAAACGCCGTGTTTATAAATGCGTAAGCCACGCTTATCTCTTTCTTCCCGGATGCAAGATAACTAAACCTGTTCCTAAACGGGATTCCATAAAATATCTTAGATAACCCAGATTTGTTCCTTGAGAAAATAAATTTATCTACGTATAATTAAACAATTTAATATTCCAACATAATACCATTTATATGTTTAATGAAGTTATAATGTATTAATTACTATCGTAATAGTTAAATAAATACTAATATAAGGTCAATACGCTGTTTCCTTGAAATACATATATTAAATTCATTTACACGACTAAAGCCCGGATAGCTCAGTCGGTAGAGCATTGGACTTTTAATCCAAGGGTCCAGGGTTCAAGTCCCTGTTCGGGCGGCTAATTTTTTTTCTTAAATATTTTTTTATTTCTTAAGTAAACTGATTGATTTTAAGGAATCAATATTTATTCTGTGGTAAAAATTAAACAAGACAATGTAGTCAAAATACAACTAGTTTTTAAATTAACCTAGTAGCGCTGAACAATAGCAGGTGTTTCTTTTTAGTTCTGTATGGAAAGTTACTTTTCCATCGACAGTTGTTCCCATGCTGCATACAATGACGTCGCGCACGGTACATAGTATAATGATTAATAGATAATATGTCCGTACAATCAGACGAATCACATGTAGGTAATTATTATTATTACATCCTTATTCTGTCTGCATTTTTATTTGGGCCTTAACAAAAGGCAATAACTTATTTAAAAAAAAGTATAAAATATTCATACATAATAGAATTATTACTTTGCGCTCAAATAGCGTACACGCCAGAAAAAAGAGAAAAAAGTAAATAAAAAAATAAAAGCATTCTTTTAATACACAAAATTACGGCTACTTATAAAAACGTAATAGAAATATCTGTATATATGTCTAAAATGTCAATATAGAAAAAAAACATAAAACTTTTCATAAAGATGATTAAAATGTTAGATAAACCTTACAGAATAATAAATCATTTATCGTTTTGTTTATTACTGTCACATGACTTAGTTATTTTTGGCGTTTATTTTTAAATCGGTAATATAACATTTTTTAATTGAATATCTTATGTAATTCTTATAAATATATTACACAACGAATTACCATCTATGTGTTACAAAGATAAAAAAGAATCCGTTACATACAGAAAACCTCTTTACCTCGTTATTTTTAATCATAACTCAAATTATGAAGCTTTTGTTACTAAGTAATTAATGTTGTTAACTTAAGTCACGAACTTATTGTCATTCCACTTTGTTTATCGTTAATGTTAAACATAGATAAATGTTAAATAATTTATATAGATGGTGTATTGTATTTAAAAATGAAAAAAGAATCAATATGTTTTCAACAGATAAAACCGGTACTTATCAATTGAAATACTACCACAAACTACTGTTTTTTTTTATTAGACAAGGGTTACTTTTTCTCATGGAGGGACCCCGCCTTACGCGGAGTTGAAGAGGACTGGCTGAGTGCAAGAAACTACTGTCGTCAGCGTTGCATGGACCTTGTCTCTTTGGAAACAAGTGACGAAAATGAATGGGTGAAAGCTCGTATCGTTCAAGATAAGGTAATTTAAATTTTTCTCATAAATAACGTTATTTGTTACACAACAAACACGCGATACGTGAATAACGTGATCGTGTAATTACTGTTACGAATACAAACTCCTTTTATCACGACCGATTTCGAATATATTAAACTTAAATTCCTATTTATATTAACATACTCGTTACTAGTTTGTTCAACAATGCAGTAAACAGTCTTATCCTGTCTTTGAATTGTTTGTAAATTGGACTTAAATCGTAAGACGTGTTTATATAAACTTTAGCGTAGCACTTAGTTTGAAATTTCAATGCTAGCAAAACAAAAGATGATAATGTTCCATCCTTGACCTGCATGTTTTTACATGACAAAGCAATAGGTATGTCGTTATTCAACCCATTTACTTTACACCCACCGCTTGTAAGAAGTGAAAACGTTTTTTTTTTCAAACAATCGAACTAGAAAGTAGCCTTTTAATTTCGTTCCTCAAAGAATTTGACGTGTTTGTTGTTTAAACGTCGTTACAAATTCAAACGTGTTTTGAATTTGACAAACTTCAATTGTTTTATGATGCATGACGAGTAGTACCAGAACAATAGTTAATTTTCCTCTTCCAAGTTTCACTTTATTATTCAACTATGATTTTCCCGTCGTGGGATGCGTCGTTTATCAATATATAAATATCGAATTTAATATTTACTTAGAACGTTTGGGTTGTTGGAACTGGGACCAATTAAATATTTACTTACATGATTATTCTTATAATTTGGCATGTAAATAAAGTAATTATTCTATATCTCGACTTAAACATAGATAGCAGTAATTTAAATTTGATAGGTATGTAAAATTCTTTGAAAGTTATAGATTTGTGACCGACTCGAATAGCACTTTTTTGTTTAAATATTTTTTTAATTTAAAAATTATAATTTAAATTACAAAAAAATGTTACATCATACCATTTTTTAAGATCAAATTTGTTTGTTTTCTACAGATCAGGTGGCATTTTCATTGCCTAACCTTGATCTTCTTCGAATTAGCATACCATTATTTTGACCATTTCATATTAATTATGTTGCTAGTGAAACCTATTTCTTTTTTATATTTTCTTTTGGCTCGTCTTCTTCGAATATTTTGTTTAGAAGAAATCAAGCTAATTAATTTAAAAAAATGGTATTGTTGTATATTCTTTCCAATTAGAAGTAGGGTTGAAAAAGTTCTAAGCTTTCTCCTTAAGAGAGGAGTTCTATACCAACAAGTAGGTCATCGACAAATGGAATTTAAAGCAATTTTACATATTTTTAAAGGTTAAATACATATGGACTTCGGGACGTCTTTGCGACTTCAAAGGCTGCAACCGGCCCGATCTTCTGCCCAACGAGGTCAACGGATGGTTCTGGACTGCAGAACTTCAAAAGCTTGCCCCTACTACGAACCGCCAACAAAACGACTGGTCTGAAGGCGGTGGAATTGGCAAACCCCAGCCTGACAACCGGGTAAATTTCCAATTTTTAATAATATAATGCTGCTCTTCCTATACCGAAATATTTATTGTTATACTATGTTTATATAGATATTCGTGGTTTTAGAAAAGATTTGTCGTTGACAAATTATGTATTATTAATTATTACGGAATAAGTGGCACATTATTACGACACAAATTTCATGTATGGTGTGGTAATGTTTGCCGTTAAGGCTCGTTTGTTAAAAGTGAGGATGACGCGTAATGAAAACGAAAGCGGTGTAAATATTTATGTGCCTGCAAATTATTCGCCGAAGGGCGTACCCGCATGCCTGTAACCCACTTTCTACAATCTGTACAAAAGCTTATCGATATGCAGCTTATGTCGTGAGACGCGACATAATGTTTGATACCACTTTCGCCGCGACAGGTGAGTCGTCGCACGCAACTACAACTGCGTCCTGAGGATGATCCGCATCCGCCTTGCTTGCGTCACAGCTATTCATAATGCATTCGTGCCCCTGCATTATGTGGTTTCTTATATAATTTTCACTTCTTGTTACGCACGTTTATGGAAAATTAAATTACTGTTTAAAACACGCCAATGGATTAAGACTTAATACAACATACGTATCAACACTCGGTAAATGTCTCTGCTGAGCTAACTATCCTGTCAAAATAGGAGTCCGAATCTGGGATCTAGGATACTGTTTGATTGCGGATTGCTTATAGCCTTTCCTATGTTTTCTTCAGGGACTAACTAAATGATTTGTAAAAAACACTCCAATTATTTTTCGTATTATAAACAATAGGAATAATACAATATGTATTTTCAGGAGCTGATCCAGGGCGGCGCTGCGGAACACTGTGTGGCCATTCTAAACAATTTCTACAATGACGGCGTCCACTGGCATGACGTCGCCTGTCATCATCGCAAACCATTCGTCTGCGAAGAGAATGATGCGCTCCTAAAATATGTCCGATACACTAACCCTAATTTGAGAGTTTAATATTCAATTTTTAAAGATGCAACTAAGGATTTTAATAAATTCTCATGAATGTAACCGAATTGACAAAAATAGATAAAAAATTACTACGTCAGTCTATCAAGATACATTACGAGCGAAAACACTTAAATTTAAAAACCGGTAATTTCTTATAAAGTTTTAAAAATAAAATATTATCTTAGATCTAAGTCTTACCTCATTGAATATTTATTTCAGTATTTAAGCATACGAGTAGTCAGTACAAAACCAACAAATATTTATTTAATAAAGACTGCTTTAATTTATCATGTGTTTTACTGATTCCCAAGAATTGTCTTTTTTTTATAGTACCTACAAGGTATATATATAGGTAGGCGGACGAGCATATGGACCGCCTGGGCATTGTAAGAAATGTTATGAATCGCCCTCATCACCAATGCGCCACCAACGTTGGGAACTAAGATGTTATGTCCCTTGTGCCTGTAATTACACTGGCTCACTCACCCTTCAAACCGGACACAACAATACCAAGTACTGATGTTTTGCGGTAGAATATCTGATGAGTGGGTGGTACCTACCCAGACGAGCTTGCACAAAGCCCTACGACCAGTAAACTTATCTTCTATGAGGTGTTGTGGGCAGGTGTTAGGTATCAATAAATAGCCTATGTGCTTTCTTGGTGTTCAAGCTTGCTTCGTACCTAATTTTTTTTTCGTACCGAAACAGACACGACAGACAGTTACTTTTGCATATTTAATATTAGTGTATTGACAGTATTTGGTATTTCCCAATAATAATGTCAAGTGGAAAGCGCACATAAGTATATCATAATTATATAAATTTTATTTTTTGAGTGATCTAAGAAAAATGTTTGTTTAGGTACAGAATAAATACTAAATAATCCTGCAAAGCCAAATGCACAATACAGAGCCCTTATGCGAAAATTATAACAAGGTATATATATAGTACTAAATGCTGAAGTATTTTAAAGCTGATCTGTCACATAATACAGTCATTCTGATGCACACATTTTTATGAATGAATAATAAATAAAAATAAAACTATCAAGCTGTAAAAATGCTTTTTATTTTTATGCAAACAGTTCAGAGTATATATTTTTATGATGAAGTTATGTTTAACATATACTTGAGTCTTCTGGACGACATTTTCTTAGCCATAATGAACAAAAGGCATATATTACAAAAGTTTGCAAGTGTCAGAAGCATTGTTACGTGCATTAATCGATACAAACGCAGGAAACTAAGCTTCAAACCGTAACTGCAACAATAGTTAATTGGAACGAACTCGGACGGCATAGGCATTGTATGACATCATTCAATTGAGAGCAGGTTCAAATCATCCCATGATCAGAGGTGAAAAATAACATTGTGAAGAAACCTGCATGTATCATATGGACACTTGTTGCTAAAGCAATATAGAATTTAAATTCTAAGGAATTTACAAGTAAGAGTGTGTGTATTAGTTTTATCAATATTTAATGGGATTATCAATCAGCGTTTAAACTTATGGCAAGTGGATGATCATCATCATCTTCATCAACTTATGGCTGTATCGGTAAATAACAGTAAAAAACTAGTAATGTATCAGATATTTGACCACTGTTAAAGCCATTTAAGCCCCTAGTCTGACTTTAAAAAAAAATAAAAATTTAATAGTTTTTTATTAAGTCTGCACTCAAATTGTAATAATTAATTGTAATTAAATACCAACTTACTCTCTATTAACAATATCATCAATATTTGATCTTAATGATATATTGGATCGCTGTGGATCTGGTAGAATAAGTAAATCCTTATCAAATTGTTCTTGCAAACAACAAATTCTTTCCATGATAAATAACAAAAGTATCGCCCAGAAGTATTCAAACTCTAAACCCATTTCGCTCATTTTTTACCTTCAACCATTATAATATGGTAGCCAAACTTTGTTTTAATTGGAGGATCGGTATATATAGGATTCGTGACTGAAGATATGGGCAGAGCAAAAGCCGCATCTTGAAAGGGCCCGACCATAGAACCTCGGGTCATCCAACCAAGGTCTCCCCCTTGTCTGGCTTTATCTTCACTATATGCGGCTGCTACATCAGGAAATTTTTGTCCAGCTTTCAATTTTTCCAGTGCTTCCAAACACTTAGATTGTTTCTCGCACAATATGTGCCGAACTTTGACAGCTGTCCCACCTTTTTTTTCTTTTCCTCCGGCTTCTAAATTTGAAATACAAATGATATTTTTAAATGAGTGTTTTCTATTCAATTATATTTTTAAATAATTCAATATCTACATTTTCTAACCTTTACTATCACCGCTTGATTTTCCTCCACTGCCAGTTTTATTACCTCCAGCACTTTTACCACCTTTCTCTGGTTGTTTTTTTGGCGGCATGACGATTCTTATGTTAAATCTATTAAAATTTTATTTTTAAAGTATTATAAACTACAATTTGTACACAAAGTTTATTCACAAGTCGTTTTATACTTTATCTTCTTATATATAAAAATTATATTCATCTAACATTCATTTGGTACCACTAGTTCACATTTTTCTTATGTCAATGTCATCATGGTCATGACTTCTTTATTTTTTATCTAAAATTGAACACAAATCTCTCTAAGCGTTTTTGTTAATTTATAAAAATAATGATTATTTCTGACTTTATTTCATTATTCACGGATTATAAACTATAATTCATAAAATAATCATGGCTTAATAATTAAATTCAACTTTCTTCGATATAAATGAATATTGATAATGTAAATAGCCTTACAAATTCAGATAATTCTTTAGCCTTGTGAATTGTGATATTGTTAATAATGATTATCACCCCGAAAAGTGAAAACTGCTTGTTATTTTGAATTTATATATTTTTGCAGTGTACAGAAGTTTTTAATTTAAGGAATAATTTAAATTTTGAAGAAAATATTATATGCAAATATTGACTATTTGTATTGCCCTAAATTTAATTTAATTAAAAAAATATTTTATCTATGTTATTATGAGTTTGTCTTGCCAAAACTATAATGTCAGAAATTTGAGTCAGAAACAGACCAAAGGATTGTTTTTATATAAAGATTTGTTGTTCTTTCATTGATATAAATTTTACTTTTTAGAACTGTACCGAAAATATAATGATTGAAGCATGTATCATATAAATTGTTTTTAGATGAAAGGTAAATCTCACATATTTTGACGAGAGTATCATGTAGAGCGTATGAATATGTAATGTAAACTTTGTGTTAGTATTCTAATTTAAATGGTAAAAATTTAAATGTGCAGATAAATCCCCACATACCGATACAATGGGTATAATGTATGAAAAGCGGCCCCTAAAAAGGCCTCGGTTGGGGCCTCCAGATGTGTACCCACAAGAACCACGACAAAAAGAGGACGAGCTCACGTCTGCCAACGTAAAACATGGATTCACAACAACTCCGCAATCAAATGATGAATTTGGGACAGCGCGTAATTTTAATTACTCTGCCTCAAAAGTGAGAATATAAAATATGTATAAAATAGTATATAAACATATCATCAGTGTAAAACAAACAATTTTATGTTATTAAATTATTAGTAATTTTATTATACGAAATATTTTAGATTGGACAATTCTTTTCTGGAATCTTATCTAAAAAAGAAGAACTAAATACATTACCTGACTGTGGTAGAAAAAGGCAGCAAGTCAATCCTAAAGATAACTTTTGGCCAGCTACTGCCAGAACAAAACCACAGATTGAAGCTTGGTTTAAAGATTTAGCAGGTAATAAAAATAAGTCTTGAAAGATGTAATTATATTAAAAAAACATTTTTAGTATGGGAATTACGCAAAATTATTGACTATTTTATTATATAAATTATGATAATGGTATTTATAATAGTTCCACTTGACTATTAGTCATAAGTACTTTAAGAAACATTAATACTCTGAAAAATATATATATGATAATTCTTATTCTTGCATTCATGAAAGAGATTAAACTATTCTTGTTTATACAGGAAGCAAACCTCTATCTCAGCTCGCTAAGAAAGCACCAAATTTCAACAAAAAAGAAGAAATATTTATTACATTAACGGAATACCAAGTAGCAATGCCAAGAGCTGCTTGGTTTATCAAACTCAGTTCTGCATATACCGTTGCAGTATCTGAGGCAAAGATTAAGAAAAGACAGCTCCCTGACCCAACGACTGGTATTTACTTTATTCAAATATGTATTAAAATGTATTTTAACTCAATACAAAATATAAAATTGAACAAACGATTAAATTAATAAAAAATATTATAAGAGTAAACAGTTTAAATATATATTTAAACTTTTTATGTTATAAAAATTAATGTTATAAAGTTATGTTCTTTAACTGTTGTAATGGTTGACTTTTAGAATGGACGACAACATTGATAAAGTTCCTAAAAGATCAGATACCAAAGCTTGCGGAATATTACCAGAGTGCAGTACCGGGCAATATTTCTGATAAGACTCCACCATCACAATCAGGTATGTATATTATATTTTTTTTCATATCATAATATGATGTTAATTAAAAGGCACGCCTCTTATGCTCTTGAGAAGGTTCAGAACTTACTCCACCACACTGCAATCCAATGTGTGTTAAATGTTTATTAAATTTAATGACAATAGTACTTTATAAGCTATATTGTATTTTTAAATGAATTTTCCTTTCTGTAATTAATTGTAAATTATTAAATTTATTTTATTAATTAGATAAAAATAACCGAGATGGCCTAGTGGTTAGAATGCGTGAATTTTAACCGATGATCGTGGTTTCAAACCCAGGCAAACACCACTGAATATTCATGTGCTTATTTTGTGTTTATAATCATCTTGTACTTGACGGTGAAGGAAAACATCGTGAGGAAACCTGCATGTGTCTAATTTCATTGAAATTATGCCACATGTGTATTCTACCAACCTGCATTGGAGCAGCATGGTGGAATAAGCTCCAAACCTTCTCCTCAAAAAGGAGGAAGCCTTAGCCCAGCAGTGGAACATTAACAGGCTGTTACTGTATCAATTAGAAATGTTTTTCATAGTATTATTTTTTTGCAGGTCAAGGTACTCCTAGTCACAATTCTTCCGGCAACATGCCTGGAGGATCAACACCAAACAGCTCAACAGTACCAAATTCTATGCATTCACCTGGAAATTCTAGTGGTATGAAGAAATTCTTTGATAACATTTTTATTGTATCGTAAATGAAATAATATTTTAAATTTTTACAACATTTCATAGGACTCGGTTCCTCAACACCCAATTCAAATGAAAGCACTGACTGGAGACAAGCACTGCGACAGTGGAACTATTGCTGCCGGCTGGCTCGTTATCTCTTGGATGAGGGTCTACTTGACAGACATGATTTTCTTACATGGATAATTGAATTACTCGATAAAAGAGCACCTGATGATGGACTCTTGCGGTAAGAAATTTAACTAATGAATTATTTTTTTATTTAAAACAATACGAAGAAAGACACATTCAAATTATTTATAAAAATAAAGATCAAAATTACTGAACACAATATTCTTGCTTAAACTTATAATAAGGTAAGTCTTATCTCGTAATTGCAATTTCTTTAACCACAACCTTGCAATTTTTAAAGAAAGAAATGTGTGTGTAGTACATTAAAAAATGTATATGTATTGAAGTCGAGATGGCCCAGTGGTAAGAACGCGTGAATCTTAACCGATGAACGTGGGTTCAAACCCGGGCAAGCACCTCTGAATTTTCATGTGCTTAATTTCTGTTTATAATTCATCTCGTGCTTTTCGGTGAAGGAAAACATCGTGAGGAAACCTGCATGTGTCTAATTTCATCGAAATTCTGCCACATGTGTATTCCACCAACCCGCATTGGAGCAGCGTGGTGGAATAAGCTCCAAACCTTCTCCTCAAATAGGGAGAGGAGGCCTTAGCCCAGCAGTGGGACATTTACAGGCTGTTACTATTACTATTATATGTATTCTACTAATAAATATTTACATATATTTTTTTGTTGTTGCTCCTACAACCTGCTTTTTTTTACAATTGGGTAATGGCCTTAACATTACCTAGATATCATAGACTTTACAATTTTATAGAATAATAAAATAAAAACAGAGTTTTTTAAATATATACCAAATTGTTTTATTTCTAGATTGTTCCTGCCCTTGGCATTGCAGCACATGAGCGAATTTGTATGCTGTGAAGGTTTGTCTCGGCGCCTAGCTACGTCGTGTGCAAAAAAAGCTGCTGCGATATGTTCAGTGCTGTCTGATACAACTCTAAGAGCACTCAATCAGCCTATTGTATTTAACAAGAACCCCGATAAGAATGGAGGTACACATACATTGAAGTTTTACAGTTTAAATTTACAGTCAGCTTATTAAATTTTATAATATTAGGCTAGTTCTAATGAGTTTCGTTCTAAATACTAAATATACATAAATTCAATATGATAATTGTCAAAATTTGAAACATAATAATTATAATAGGATATATAATAGATGTATCTTTGTATAAGGCTTTGTATAATTTTTTTGTAAATATGTGTCAATCATATTTGAAAGCCCTTTGAATTAATAAAATTTAGTATTTTAACTTTACATAATCTTAAATATATATTGAATCTAACATTTGTATAAATGTACTTAATTATATATTTTTAATCCTTGTTTACCAAATACAGACACCAATGGAGCTCCGATGTCCCCTACAAATGAAACCAATGGAGATGTAAAGCCAAATGTCTCACAAATAAAACGGTCTGCAACACCAGCAGATCCTAATCACGGTACTCCTAATCCAAACCACTCCCTTGGAACTCCGAATCCCAATCATTCTCTTGGAACTCCCAATCCCTTAGGGACGCCTAATCCTCAACAACCAATGGACGTTCAAGTGAAGGAAGAGGCAGGGTCCCCACCGAGAGATACAAAAACTACACTAACAACAGTGATAGCATCATCACTGAATCCCGTTCAAGTGGGATTTGGAGAGATACTTAACTGCGCATATCACAGAGATGTAATAATACAGCTTGCTACGATCTTGCAGGTACTAATATATAGTTCATTTTTGTATATATTTCTTTATTATGAAATATAATTTTTACTATATTTTTTTCATTACAATAAACTTGTTTGTCTTATAATGTTGAAATACAAAAGATTTATAACGTTTCAGATAATCTGTATCGAGTGTCCGACGGCGCTAGTGTGGTCGGGCTGCGGCTCGTCGCTGCAGGGCTCCCCGCTCGACCTGCTCCCGCTGCCGCCCTCCGCGCTGCCCATGCCTATGATGGACTCCGCCGTCACCGAGCACCACCGGCGAATGGTACTCGCTTTTTAATCAAACAACTTTTATTTATAAGATTTATCTTCAAAACATCATATTAGAAAATCTCACACAAATAATTGCATGTTCAATATTATCACAGGTTTATGAAGCGGAACAAGAAATTTCAGCACGAAGCAAGAAAGCAGAGAGCAAGTGGTGTACAGACAAATGGCAGACCAGCTCACAAGGTATTTTATTACACGACTAGCTGAGCCCGTTGCCTTATCAGTGGGTTATACGTAGAATAATAAAAAATCCTAAAACATAAAAATATTGACATATGTAAAACAAATTTTGTGATGCTAAAAAAAGTTTTTACTGACTATAGTTTTATAATATATATATATATATATGTAAATTTTAAATTGTTATAACTTTTTATGGCCTCAACCGATTTTGATGGAATTATACACCTTTTAATAATCTTATCATTTACTATTGGTTATTTATTCCTGTCACAAACCGATTGTGACAAAAACACACTTGTAAATAGCCATATTATTGTTTTTAAAAAAGGCAGTTTTCAAATGACATACAGACACTTTAATATTATTTATTAATTTATCTGTATATAGATTTATATTATTATTCTTATATGAGTAGAAATTTTGATCATAAAATTATTACAATTCAAATAGGACTCCAAGTGTTAAAGGATTCAAAAAATCTTATATGATTTCAAACATCATTTAAAGTAATTAAACTGAAAAGGTGTTTTTAAAAATTTTATAGCTCGAGTTCTGGCAGTTCTTGAAGCTTTGGACAGGCACAGCTTCGATCGAGTCGATCCGAATAACAACTTGGACACCTTGTACAAGGAGGTGTTCGCCAACTGCACTCCGACCAATAAAGATGGCAACCCTGATCCTAAAGATCCGGTAATTACTTATTTGGCTTGTCACACTCGGTATAATGAAGCTCGCTAGCTCCCTGTTATTTTTAAACAGTTTGGTTAAAATTCAAACAGTTATTATGTTGGGAGTCTGAATTGGCGTAGACATTTAAGCAAATTATTCTGGTGTTGCAAGCTGCATACAAATACAATAAAAATATTTCATTCTAATTGATTAAGCGCAAATATCCTTGGGCTAAAACTTATTAAACCAAACAAGCATTTATATTCAAGCCATTTATTTCGTGATACTTTGGGTTTTGAAGAGGTCAGCGCAGTTGTCAGGTCGTTCTTTTTTTGTGGTCTGGGTGAAGAAAATTCTTTACAATAACGGTGTCATGTCGCAGGAGTGGGCGTGCTCGTACGCCGTGGTGCGCGTGCTGTGCGAGTGGGCCGTGTGCGGCGCGCGCTGGGGGGAGCACCGCGCCATGGCGGCCGCGGCGCTGCTCGACCGGCGGCAGCACCACCACCACCACCACGACCATCAGGGTACTGACTCGCAACTACCGTATTAAATATGAAAATGGGAAATTGAGTTTTAGAATAACTCTTGAAGATTCGATTAATGCAGACTGGTTGTCAATTTTATAATTGCTTTACATCTTTTATATACATCAAATTTATTGTATAAAATCTTTGTATATATTAAAAAAACTGTTAATTTTCTGTTTCTTTAATTCGAAATGTGATTTATTTCTTTAGGATCCGACGATAAGGAGTCGATAAGTTCTGGCACAGGTCTCTACAACGGACCTCCGATTTTCCAAAATTTGCTGCTACGTTTTTTGGACAATGATGCACCAATTTTGGGTAAATAATATATTGATTTGGATAAATGATATATATATTTTTTAGAATACCTATAAAAAAATATTTTATTACTATCACAGATGAAAGTCCGAACGCACCGCCGGGCAACAGGCAACAATTCGCAAATCTAGTGCATTTATTCGGTGAACTGATACGACGCGATGTGTTCTCCCACGACGCGTACATGTGCACTCTCATATCAAGAGGTATACAAAAAAATACAAACAAACACGATTAAGATAGATTGCGCTCAAGTCCTTTCTAAAACAAGATTCTTCTCTTTTTAAATACTAAACGGCTTAAGAGTTTACATTTAGCACCTACACAGATAATAATTAAAATTAAAGTAATTCGACTAATCAGTACATCTCCGCTTTATTTATTTATTTATTTCATGTCTTTCACCCAAAGGTTGTCTGGAAGAGACCGCCTTTTGTACAAAATAGTTTTCGATTTTTTATGTTTGTCTTTAAAATGGTTTTGTAACTCTTTTTTGTTGTACAATAAAGCATATTCTATTCTAATTTATGAATTTATGAAAATTAGTCGAATTTTCAAACGTGCGGTAATAAAATAATGGTGAATGGTGTTCGACGTGCAGGCGACCTGATATCCCCCACGGAGCCCACGTCGTCCGCGGCGCCGCACACAGTGGCGCCGCCAGCCAGCAGCGCGCCCGCCGCGCACAACATGGACGACGACATCTTCGCCGGCATCGACCTCAAATCCAAAATGGAGGTATGACTAACGACTACGTCTAATTCACATTGGAAACGAATACGTGATATTTCATATTTCCATAAAACGTATATTTATAGTATAATATATGTATTTTTTTTTATAGAATAGGAAGGCGGACGAGCATATGGACCACCTGATGGTAAGTGGTCACCAACGCCCTTAGACATTGGCATTCTAAGAAATGTCAACCATCGCTTTCATAGCCAATGCGCCACTAACCTTGGGAACGAAGATGTTATGTCTCTTGTGCCTGTAATTACACTGGCTCACTCAACCTTCAAACCGGAACACAACAATACCAAGTGCTGCTGTTTTGCGATAGAATATCTGATGAGTGGGTGTTACCTACCCAGACGAGCTTGCACAAAGCCCTACCACAAGTGAATACTATGTGCTTAAGAAATCATTAGTTTAAAATTTTTAGGAGAACGTTCGAATGGATCTCGACGACTCCAAAATAGACGACGATCTTGATAAACTGCTGCAGCACATCAAGGAAGATCAGCAAAATTCGATGGATGCACCAGATAGTCCGAAGGATCCTGGAGAACCATCGCATAGGTGAATAAATCATTTACATATTTAAATGAATTATGTACAAAAAATACAGTAACAGCCTGTTAATGTCCCACTGCTGGGCTAAGGCCTCCTCTCCCTTTTGAGGAGAAGGTTGTGGAGCTTATTCCACCACGCTGCTCCAATGCGGGTTGGTAGAATACACATAAGGCAGAATTTCAATGAAATTAGACACATGCAGGTTTCCTCACGATGTTTTCCTTCACCGTTAAGCACGAGATGAATTATAATCACAAATTAAGCACATGAAAATACAGTGGTGCTTGCCCGGGTTTGAACCCACGATCATCGGATAAGATTCACGCGTTCTAACCACTGGGCCATCTCGGCTTTTTTTTTTATGTACAAAAAATAAGTTAGTCAATATTACTATAATTCGATTAGAAGTATTAATTATATTTAAAAATACTTTGCTATATATATTCTTATAAGATGAAATTATATATTTTATCTATTCGCTGTGTGCGTAACCCTAATTAGATGATTATTTTATGGGACAATGTAATTTCGTTTAACAAAATGCTTTTGCAAATATAGTATTATAACTCGAAAATTATTTTTTTAATACATCGAAATAATACCGACTTCTATGCGGACGAAGTCGCTGTATTTTAATAAAGTTTTTAACCTTGATTCCACAGTGTAAACTCACCAATGATGGGAGCGAGTGGAATGAGTATACCGGGAATGCAATCAATCGGAATGGGTCCAATGTCCGTACCAGGTATTGTATTTTTGTTAATAAACTATTTCCGTTTGTTTGTCGATTACGCTTTCATGGCGAAACCACTGAACCAATTTTGATCAAATTTAGTATAAAGTATGCTTGAACTACAAAGAAAGACTTAGCTTTCTTCTTAAACCTAACACAAAATGTATAAAAAAAGATTTGCCACTCCACCATTAAATAGCTTGGTTGAGATGCTTATGTGCTCGATCGATATGTGCACTTTAAAATCACCTGAATTCGGTGTGTGGTGGTGTGGTGTGGGTTAGATGTGGTGATTTTATACACTACACACGGCTTTTGTTGTATTACAACGATTTTAATATCATTAATTATAAAGTTGATTTAATTAAGTAAGTATGTGATAATAATAAAGATTGTATGCGTTTCCAGGCATGCGCTCGTCGAGCTCGACCGGCGGCGGGGGCGGCGGCGCGGTGTCCCGCCACTACCACTACACCATGCACTTCGCGCTGCCCCCCACCGAGCCCGAGCACACGCCGCACGACGCCAACCAGAGACACATCCTGCTCTACGGCGTCGGCCGCCAGCGGGACGACGCCAAGCATGCCGTCAAGAAGATGACGAAAGGTATTGCCGACGGGCGACTCTTAAACAAAAAATATGAATTGAAATAAAATGGAAAACATTAATATTTGAGGTAATTTTTTTAACGATTTCGTCATTGAATCTTTTGTCGTCAGAGATCTGCAAATTGTTCTCAAAAAAGTTCTCCATCGACGTCGCCGAGGGGGGTAAAATTAAAAAGCACTCCCGCAGCGAATTTAACTTCGAAGCCGTGACTCATAAATTTCAGGTAATAAATTTTGTAATTAATTATATTTAATGTAGAAATGCTGACGGGAAAATGCCAAATGAGAGCGACCTCTCTCACTGGTAAAGAATCAAATTTATACAATTACTTGATTTTCAACCGTTGATTGGACAACCTAGCCTAATACTAACTCCCCCGCAGGCGATGTCGATGTACGAGCAAGGCGCGGTGTCGTGGGCGGTGGGCGGCGCGGTGTGCGAGGCGCTGGCCGCCTACGCCGCGGGCGCCACCACCTACCTGCCGCAGCCCGAGCACGTCGCCTTCGCGCTCGACCTCATGGAGATCGCGCTCAACGTGCACGGCCTCATCGAGACCTGCATACAGGTGACGAGGACGCCTCACCTCATATCGTTCAACAAACGTTAACGTTGGCCGTGCTTGTAACTGGATCCCGTGGCTGTATCAGATCCTCAAGGAGCTGTCGGAGGTAGAGGCGGCGCTGCTGTCCCGCGGCGCCCCTATCAGCGGGCTGGCGGCTCCGCGCGCCTACACCTCTGCGCTGGCGCTCTACACAGTCGGAGCGCTCCGGAGATACCACTCCTGCTTGTTGTGTATGTTCTACATTACTTTTACATTGATTTATTTGAGATTTCAAAGAAACGGAACTTTTTTTAAATTGTTTAATTGACGTCGACGAAAGTATGTTTTTTGTTCATTTACACTTTCACTGCCTAGATATTATACAGAATGTACGCAGTGATGAGTACGCAGTGATGATCATGACTCAGATGCCGAACTATTTGTGTACTGTTTTGCGAACGAAATATAGTAATAAAATTCCGTTATTTATAGTTAGTTTACCAACACTGGTAGCTTGTCGCTGAGCGAGCGTTCGGGTTTTCGCAATTCCGAGTCGCGAGGCATACGGACGAAATGACAGTGAAAGTGCTAGTGCAGTTTATTTATAGAAAATATAAATATACACACAGACAAATGGCATGCGGAAGAAATGTAAACCACTTCAGATACCGTCGCACCGGCAATTATACTGGCTCAATCCCTAGTTAACCGGTACACAGTTATACGAGATATTGATTGATGGGCCTAGACCGGTTTAACATTCTTCCTTAAGTAATTATTGTTTTGATACGTTGATACTCATGTTATATATGTTGAAAAGTTAAATTCAGCTCTCTTGTTGTCCTGTCAGTGTGCGTGGAGCAGACGTCGGCGGTGTTCGAACAGCTGTGCCGCCTGGTGAAGTGCGTGGTGAACCCGGGCGACTGCGGCTCGGCGGAGCGCTGCGTGCTCGCGCAGCTGCACGACTTGTACAAGGCCGCCGCACATCTCTTCCACGCCCCGCACGCCGATACATTCGCCAATGCTTATCCCAAAATCAAGTAAGTCTCTAAGATTATATTAACATTGCCTAACACTTAAGTATTTAATCAAACCTGTATCGATATGTGACAATAATTTTGTTGAATAAAGTCAGATCGCTTTGCATCTTTTTGTTTACATACTATAATATAGTACATATAATATGATGACTTTTTTTTTTCAGGCAAGCACTTTACTCTCCGTTGACCCCGACGCCATCTAACTACCCATACAATCCCCAGTTTTTGAGCGAATTCTTCACTAACCCGAGAAAAGGTTCAGTAAATTTGATATTCATCACATTTCTACAACTGCTATGGGATCAGAGTTTCATAAAATTATTTAAAAACAGCTATCAATTTCATACAATCAGGAAAAATCGAGGTATCGTGGGCACGCCAGGTGGCGGAGTCCCCGGCGAACAGATACAGCTTCGTGTGCTCCGCCATGCTGGCCGTGTGCCGCGAGGTGGACAACGACCGCGTCAACGAGCTGGGCGTGGTGTGCGCCGAGATGACGGCGCTGTGCAGCAGCCTGGCGGCCGAGTGGCTGGGCGCGCTGGTGGCGCTGTGCGGCGCGCAGCACTACCCGCCGCACGCGCAGCACGCCGCGCCCGCGCTCTACCCCGACCTGCTGCACCCGCGCGACCTGCACGACGCCGCCGCGCACGACGCGCTCGCCGTCTTCACCTGCATCCTCGTCGGTGAGCCCGCCGTGTCCACATTCCTTCATATATTTTCGAAACTATTGATCCTTTAAATTTTTTTTATGATTGCATCATTTTATATGTGCAGTCCTTTGATATTTATCTTCTATTAAATATTTCAAAGTTATGAAATTTTTTTCAGATTATACTTTAGATCATATATGTCAAAAGAGAGTAAAACCTAAATATATTATTATTTATATATCAAAAAAGAAGCTTCGGTAGTTTTAGAGGGCAGCTATTGTTAGTTCGCGTGCCATTTTGGTAATACTACAAGGTAAGTTTAAATATAAGTCTTTTAATGCCGTCGGTTTATGTAGCGCGTCATTGCTTTTCGCTGGAGGACTTCGTGCGCCACGCGGCGCTGCCGTCGCTGGTGAAGGCGTGCGGCGGGGGCGGCCCGCTGCCCCCCAACGCGCCCTCTCCCGACGCCGGCGCCAGGCTCACTTGCCATCTGCTTCTCCGACTCTTCAAGACCGTGGATACGCCGCAGCCGGGTACTTGAGATGTTTCGTAATTAGCCAACACGATATCGTTTTTCTCAAAAAAATCGCGCCGAGTCTCTTTCGCCTGTTCTTCTTAGGTTTGGCGTTATTTCATCCCAAATCGGTGGTAGATTTTTAACAATCAATAAGCAAGTAAATAGTGAAGTTAATACTTCAAGTCAAAATCTTTATTTAATTACTTAGACCCACATCTCTTGCTATTCCTCTAACCGTCTATCTCCGGTTTTGATATCGGACCTTAGCCTTGAATACATTGAATTAATTATTTCTGCCAGTTAACTCTATACGAAAGTTATCGTTATCCAATCGTATATTTCCCTGCAGGGCTGTACAGCGTGTCGACGTCACCGGGGCCGGTCGGCGCGGGCGCAGGCGTGCGACTGTCGTGCGACCGACACCTGCTGGCCGCCGCGCACAAGAACATCGGCGTGGGGCCCGTGCTCGCCACGCTCAAAGCCATCCTCAGTGAGTTACTACACCGGACAACTACATCCGTCTGATCTCATTGCCGTCGCGGTCGCTTCCACACGAGCTAAGTTTACAGTGTAATTACAGGCACAAGGGACATAAAATCTTAGTTCCCAAGGTTGGTGGCGCATTGGCTATGTAAGCGATGGTTAACATTTCTTAGAATGCCAATGTCTAAGGGCGTTGGTGATCACTTACCATCAGGTGGCCCATATGCTCGTCCGCCTTCCTATTGTCTAAAAAAAAAAAAGTTTGTGCAGGGATGTTATAGTGCCGGTCTAAGTTTAACAATAATATACACTCCGGAATAATGTCTCCCACTCTCATAGTTTGATGCGAACCGATACATCCAGACAGAGATCAGTCGCAGGAGCAACGGTCATACGTGCTGAGTCACGGAAATGTAACACTAATACTAGTGTTAGAGCTTTGTGCAAGCTCGTCTGGGTAGGTACCACCCACTCATCAGATATTCTACCGCAAAACAGCAGTACTTGGTATTGTTATGTTCCGGTTTGAAGGGTGAGTGAGCCAGTGTAATTACAGGCACAAGGAACATACCATCTCAGTTTTTTTTTATATGCGCCAATCCAATCGATCGTACTATGATACTCGGGCTAAAACTTTTTTTATAATATCGCCAATAGTGGTAGGAGATTCTACGGCTCGGGACGGCGGTAAGCCCAGCGGAAAGAAGTCTAGCGAACTCTCTCACATACTGGGGACCAGTGACACCGTGCCTACAGACGCGCAACTAGATCTCTTGTCGTAAGTATTAAACACCTTCAGAACCGATCGTCTAAAATTTTTTATTTATTGTCTACATAGACAACGTGCAATTTTAAACCGCCTAATGCCACAGATCATGTTATTATTTACATCTTTAAACTATCATACTATTGTTTATGACGTATAAAAAAATGTTTTTTAATTTATCTATATAATATGCAAATGTTTTTTATTCTTAGGATGGTAGATACAGAGATGAGTGGGGGCCATAGAACTCCTAGGTTTGTTTTTATTTTATGAGTTATGAGCACATTCACGTACCTTCATGGCTTCACAATTCCGTGTGGTTGTCACCTCATCACCTCGCCCGGTCCTCTCACCTAACTATAAAACTAATTTAAACATTTTTAATATTGTATCAATATTTATTTTGCGTATTATTGTTCAACTTAAAAAAGTTTTTAAATAAAATCGATTTTTCTAACATTGTACCTATCATTGGTAACAGGCCTTTCAATAAATTCAGAATAAAATGACAACGACCTCTATATTGTACACAATGTCAACTATTTTGACAATATTCATTAAATATATACCTATTTCGTCCTCATGTATGGGGTTAAAAAGGATAGCAAATGTCATCGCGTCATAGTATTCATTCCACTTCCTAACTCCAGCTCTATATTTATTTGGAAGGGAAAATAGGAATATTAGTAATTTCTTGAACTTTTTTTTTAATAAAAAAAAAATTGTACAACATAATATATACGAATCGCATTGGTCGTATTCACGAAGACTGGAGCTTAGTATAAACTTATATGTATATTTTTTTCTTCACATACATTTCAAACGAAACTGATAATAAAATAATACGTGAAATAAAAATATAAAATATTTCTACCTCTCTCTCCCTCTCTTACGGTTACCAGATTACTATTACCGGTTCATAGAATTAAAATATCCTAAAAAAATATATTGTCAATAATTATCTGTTGCTTTGCTTCTCTTGTGTTGCTGCTGTCATTGTCATAATACTATGTTAAGTTAATTGGGATAGATAATTAAAACGAAACGTTTAACATATTTTTCATACCGATGTTAATTTTACTCAAATAATTTGTTCTTTATTACAAGCTTTTATTTTACAAGTCTGTATGTCAAACTTTATCAATTCACCTTAAAACATTTCCATTCAACTGATTGAACTAAAATTGTGTATCAAAATCGAAATTCTCTTACGATTTTGGTATTATGCTCTTTAAGTATAATAAATATTGTAATTTATATACAAAATTTCGTCAAGTAAAAGCTTGTTTTAAAAAAGGTTTTTAAACTTTAAATTATGTTCATATAAAATGTATGTAAATAACTCTCAGCTTTACATATAAACGTTACTTAGCGATTGATTAGTGAAACACTGATTCCTCGCTTTCTGTCATTATTGATTTGACATTCGAAAGAAGATGACAAGGCATTATTAAACTAATCAACGTTTATAACTGAGGCCGTATATGATTAATGTGTATTGTTTATATAGGTACTAGATACCGAAAAAGAACGATAAGTGTGTACAAAAGAATGACAACTGTTTACATTCATTCATTCAACATCAATGTTCAAAATCATTTCGTTATGAAAAAAACAAGGCATATTAATTTATATACAACAAATAAAAAGGCGTGATGTTAGTATTCGTTGATATTCATACAGGACATGTACACTTTATTGTGAATTAATTTTTTTTTTTTTTTATAGAATAGGAAGGCGGACGAGCATATGGGCCACCTGATGGTAAGTGGTCACCAACGCTCTTAGACATTGGCATTGTAAGAAATGTCAACCATCGCTTACATATCCAATGCGCCACCAACCTTGGGAACTAAGATTTTATGTCCCTTGTGCCTGTAATTACACTGGCTCACTCACCCTTCAAACCGGAACACAACAATATCAAGTATTGCTGTTTTGCGGTAGAATATCTGATGAGTGGGTGGTACCTACCCAGACGAGCTTGCACAAAGCCCTACCACCAGTAATAATGTGATGTAATTTATAAAAAGAGTTATTTTAAACAATTAGACTCGCCTTCTGTGTTTTTTATCTGTGCAACCAATCCCAAATTACCGAGCCGGTGGAATTTTGTAACAGAGCTTGTAAGAGACTAACTTTAATAAGTTATATTATGTATATGTCTTGTATTTAGTTTAGTTATTTATATATATTTTTTTTATATAATTTTGACTTAATTAATCACGTCCATACACTTGTCGTTTTTTATTCGTAAATAACAAAGTTTAAATGACTTATTTAATCTTATCAATAAACGTGTTATTGTATAACACCATTGTATACCCTAAAACATTATATACGTGTTTCTATATAATTGGGGATTTAAGTGTGATTTTATCTTCTATTTTACTCCATTTTTGCACTTTTTCTTCTTTCTATTATGTATTCCTTCATCCTATTATGTATCTAAATGTTAATTTAACGCGTTTATTAATAAGAGGGATCTATTTTTTATCGTTTCGTTCTCATTACCTCACTTTAACGGTATCTAATATTTTTGAAATAATTGAATTGTTTTAAAATAAATCGTTTTTATTTACAGAGGGAGCGGCGGTGTAGGATCTACTCTCCTAGACTCCTCGCAGTCTTTGTCGTCGTTAGCGAGGCGTGTCCTTGCCGAAATCTGCTCCGAAGAATGGGTCTTACAGAAATGTTTACAAAATCCCGACGAACTTTATCAACCAGACATGCTTCTGGACTCGATGCTTACACCGAGGCAGGCACAAAGGTCAGCGTTACAATGGGCCGTAATATCGTGTTATTGTTTATAGATATCGTAAAAATATATATACAATTTCATCATTCTTGTCAAACATTAATGATTTATCAATGCTTTTAACGAACTTTTCTTGGGATGGCAGATGGTCAAATGAGTCGTCTGATGGTGAGTAGTCGCCACCGCTTAACTATTCCAGTTGTCAGCAACCATGAAAACTAAGATGATACATACCTTCCTACTATTTTCTTTAATCAGTAAAGTGCAAACTTCTTCGACGTCTCTTCGTGTCACCTTTTGCATACTAGTGTGTGTTACTAACAGTTGGCTCCTTAGTAAGTATTTTAACTTTAAATGATAACAATTATCGTTGTTCCTTTCAGATTACTTCATATGATATGCTATCCTGATTCAGCGAGTCACACGCACCCTGACCTCGACCAAAAGACGATGATAACTCGTTTGCTTGAGGTAATTAAAATTTTATTACCTGATGCTAAAATAAGAAATTGAAATGCAATATCAAAAAAATTATTGCACGCAAGCATAAATCCTGTGACTAAAAAACAATGGGCATTAGCCTCAGTAGAATTAAAGTCATTTAACGTAATCGCGATGGGTAATATATGGTTTTATTACTATTTTATATACATGTTTGTAAACTCACTCACGACGCCTGCGTAGAACCTGGAGCAGTGGTCGCTTCGCATGTCGTGGCTGGACCTGCAGCTGATGTTCAAGCAGTTCCCGAACGGCTCGTCGGAGCTGAGCGCGTGGCTGGACGTGGTGTCGCGCGCCGTCATCAACGTGTTCCAGCAGCCCGCGCCGCCGCCCCCCGACAAGGACAGGTCTCTCGACTGCCGCTCACCCGGACCGCACTGGTTACACATGAGTCGCCGTATACATCACGCTATTGTACCTCCAGGATGGGCACGGAGCGGGGCGTGGTGAGCACCAGCAAGTGGTCGGAGTCGGTGTGGCTCGTGGCGCCGCTGGTGGCCAAGCTCCCGCCCGCCGTGCAGGGACGAGTACTCAAACAAGCGGGTCAGGTAAGGGACCTACCTATATAATATTATGACAGATGATGACTGCACATAAGCAGGTGGCTGAGTGGAATAGAGCCAGCCATTTCATTTCAAGCCGTGTGTCCTAGAAGTCAAGAGAATTTCTGCTAGGAGCATCCATCAATCGACAACGTAGTGACGTCAATATAGTGACGTCATAAGCTGGTTAGGTGTGGCAAGCAAAACAAAATCTTTTAAAAATATTTATTATTTTACATAACCATAATTGTGAATAAACTTTATCTATAAGGTCCATCATAATATCTGCGTTATCTCAATTTTATATTTCTATGCCCTTTTTTTGTCGCCGGAAAAACGCTTTACGCGTTTCCCCCACGGGAACAGTGGGGGGGTATGTGGGCTCGCTGGTGTCCAAGGCGCCGAGTGCGCCCCGAACATCGGAATACCCACCAAAAAACTAGCGATACCCTTTCCGTATTCACGAGGAGCGCCACGCGATCGCTTTCGCATGCTATCGTGAATGCAGTTTACACCCTGGCTGACACTCAATAAACGGGATAAAAGCAAACCAATAATGATGAATATTGCATACATTCTTGTAGGCATACAGGCTTTGATTGCTTATTGAAACAATCATATTTTTGTTTTTACTTATTTGAAACATTTGTTATTGTGATTTAGAGATCAGTGGATATATAATTGTCTACTGTATGACAAGATGTAAAGACATGCTTTTAGATGTTGTTTATGACCATAATGCAAAAAGTTTATTATTTTTTAGATATTAGAGAGCGGGTGGGGTGCGGGTTGCAGCGGAGGCTGCTCCAGCGGCGGTGGCGGTGGAGGTGGCTCTCACCGCGACTGCAAGAGCCACCAGAGCCCTAGCTATAAAGGGTATATTTTTTTTTTTGCATATTTCTGACTCGCATACCTATTTAATACTTCTATATTATTATTAATTGTATTTTTTGGGAAAAACAGTTCATCGGGTGCTGGAGGTGGAGGGAAACGAGGTGTCGGCGGTGGAGGGAGCTGCTCATGTGGCGCCTCCGCAGTGCGACTCGCCAATGAACCGCTGTTGTCGCTAGTGTTAACATGTTTGCGGAACCAAGATGACCAAAAGGTATCAACGTTAACCATTTAAAATAATAATTAGGAGCCGTGATAATTGTCTCAGCGGCTAGAAGTCCTATGTCTTAATCGATGATTTCGAGCTCAAAATCGGACAAGCACCATCGAGCATGAGAAGGATAACATCGTGAGGAAAACTCCAATGCGGGATGGTGCGTGCGCCCACCATCGTGGGGGAGGAGGTATGACCTCCTCCCCCACGATGGTGGGTCCCCAGCAGGGGACATTTACAGGTTGTCACAACAATTAAGTCACATATGCCGTAGAACCTATGGTCGGGGAAGCAGATTGGTTCTTTTGTGGTCAGTGGCCGCGTTTAGGTCGTATTCATGTCAAAACTATTTATTTTATTTAACCTTTAGAAAAAAATGACGTATTGACAAATAGTAATTACATCTATTAATACGTAAAGTAAATATGAAATGCAACGAAGACACACATCGTACGCGCTAAAGGCTCGGCCCCGCAGGAGAGCCTGCTGAGCTCGATCCACGCGCAGCTGTCGCACTACCTGACGCACGCGCGCGACCACGAGCGCGCGGCGTGCGGCGACGCGTGGCACGACGAGGCGGCGCCCGACGCGCTGCGCCTGCGCTTCTCGCTGGCCGGCGGCATGTTCGACGCCATCCGCCGCTCCTACCAGCTCACCGCCGACTGGGCGCTGCTGCTCACGCAGCTCGTCGCGCACCAGCTCATCGACGCCTACAACAACAGGTACGCGCACACACACCACTCCAGCTAAAACGTTTCGTGACAGATCATGCTGTCAGCTTAGCTCTCTTCGAATACAGATATTTATTTATTGGGAAACATACAACCAGGCCGACAAAGTTTTCACTTTAACATCAAAACGTGAAGTGAACTTGAGAATAATAGTCATTTAAAAAAAAAATAAGAATATTAATGTGAAATAAACTTTTTTTACATATATATTTAGGTGTTCGATACATAACATATATGAAATGCGGTAAGAATTCCCTTTTTTTTCGCCATGTGTTGTGTATGTTTCATAGTAAAGTTGTACTAACTTGCCTTGTTGTTTCACGTCTTACACAAAACTCATTTTAAAATATGTAATTTCTAATCAAGTAAACTATACGACCTTGTGGTGACCTCCGCCGCCCGCCCGCCACCGACTCACGTAACGTCAAGTGCGTTTCTCGGACTCGTTCACATCGGCAGTTCGGTCGTACGTTCGCGAATCGTTTTGAATCGGTATAATTGTTGAATCGCGCTTTGACTGTTGGGTTCTTTGTTTTATCTTAATTGTAATCGACGCGTCAAGTTTAAAATTTATTGACGAGGAAATATCGGGATTTAATATATATAACAAATTGATTAAACTTTATTGCTTTATCTAAAATATTAAAGGCCTACAATCAACATCGTCACATATAACAACTGTCTATTTAGCTTGGATAACTATACTATAGATATTCTAGTCGACTCAAATATTTATCGAAATCATCCGAGTCACATCACTAACCTGGTGGATTGCTTCCATTTACTGTGTCTGATCATCTATAAACTACGCAGCACGTCGAATCATTTGAAACGCTTCGGGCTGTATTCAAAGTCATTGATAATACAAAAATGCATCTTAAAGCGCATATTAATACCGACCATTGGTACCATCTTGTCGCTTCTGACGTCATACGCGACTTGCTGCGTAGCGAGTCTCGATACTTGTGTCTCTACAATAAATTTATTGTAGTCTGTGTCACAGCAACTTGTTCACAACCTTGATCGACATGCTCGCAACTCTGATACATTCGACGCTAGCCGAGGGCAGCGACGACAACAACCGGAAACACTATCAGAATCTCATGAAGAAATTGAAGAAGGAGATCGGCGACCGCCACGGACCGAGCGTCCAGGCGGTCAGGCAGCTCCTGCCTTTGTCAAAGAACACAATAATAGAGGTAGCTAACCAGTATTTAAGTTAATAAGTACTTTTGAATCGTCAACCGATTTCATACGCAAGCGTAAGCTTTCTCAACTCTAAACTTAAATAACGTGTGCAGGTCATCGCTTGCGAACCTCTCGGCTGCCTCGTCGATCAGAAAGGGAACAAGATAACAGGGTTTGACAGCGACAAGAAGCAGGTACATACATTTATACGATTAACATAAAAGTCCAGAAGACATTTATACTGAATCTTTCGCATGGCGAAGATAAACGATTAAAGAAAACTAAATATCTTATCTTTCTATAATATTTTTGACTTGTAAGATTATTGCCGCATTAATTTCTAGGGTCTTCGACTAACGGACAAACAACGTGTTTCGAGCTGGGAGCTGGTTGAAGGAGGCCGAAACCCTGCTCCGCTCTCTTGGGCGTGGTTTGCGGCCACTAAAATCGAAAGGAAACCATTAACATATGAAAATGCTCACAGGTAAACCAAAAGTATGAAGTCATCCTGGTCGAATTATGGCCACGGCGGTTACAACTATCTACAGGAATAGTTATTTGCAAAACAAATATATATATTTTTTTATAGAATAGGACGGCGGACGAGCATATGGGCCACGTGATGGTAAGTGGTCACTAAACGCCCTTAGACATTGGCGTTGTAAGAAATGTCAACCATCGCTTACATAGCCAATGCGCCACCAACCTTGGGAACTAAGAATTTATGTCCCTTATTCCTGTAATTACACCGGCTCACACACTTGAACCCGGAACACAACAATATCAAGTACTGCTGTTTTGCGGTAGAATGTCTGATGAGTGGGTGGTACCTACCCAGATGAGCTTGCACAAAGCCCTACCACCAGTAATCTATCTATTATTTGATGTATATAGTGCAAGCGTGTGTATGCAAACACTGATGCACTTTCTATTTCCGTATCTAGTAATCGAGTATGCACAAACGGTAAAGATCTGCATCCGGAAGTAGTTGACGTATCTAAGACACGTACGAAATGATTTGCTTCCTCGTTTCTGATACGCACCGCTAAGATCTGCAATACCCACCCGACCTCCGTTTTCCCCACCACCTACATTATGGTACCTTCAAGTCAAGAGTGAATAGGCAACTCCTAGGGAAGCACGCTCCACCTTAGACTGTATCTTCACTTTCCATCAGATGTGATAACAGTCAAGCGCTAGCCTGTATATTTAAAAAAAAAAGACAAACTCCATTTCCTAACCCCCCACTCTTCTAATCCAATGCATGTGATATACAACTTTATAGACAATGACGGAATTTTTTTGGCTACGGCGGTGAATCTCAAGGACAAATCAATTACAAAGTAGATATTATAATGCAGGCGTATATATATATATACTAAGAATCTATCAATAACTCCTATATATATATATATATATATATATATATATATATATATATATATATATATATATATATATACTAAGAATCTATCAATAACTCCTAAATGTTCTTCGGTGTACCCACTAAACCAATGAGACAGTTCGTAACAAACACTGACCACCAAATTAATAGTATAAGGTCAAGCGAATGATCATGAAATAGCGTAACGCTAAAACTCTAATAGTATGCGCATTAACTACCAGCTTCTCAGTGTCTAAGGACACCTCACCTTTAAGTTCTTATGTGTTTAAAAAATTGCAAAAAAGATAAAATTACTATATTATACGTAATGTGGAACAGTTACTTCGAAAGACAGATGTCAAAACGTGAATAGCCAAACGTTCAGAGTTTAGTGAATCGCGATATATACTTTTCTATTTAACTATGCTTTTTTTCATTAGGTTACTGAAATATCACACACACAGTCTCGTGAAACCGTTAAGTTACTACTTGGAACCTTTGCCCTTACCACCGGAAGACCTAGACACGAACGACAACAAACAGGTAAGAAAAAAAAAGTGAAGTATTCTTAATTATTTTACTATGTTATATATCATACTCAAGTGATTTATATCACAGGACAATGGAAGCTTGGATTCGAGTCCCACTGGTTCCGGGAAAGGCCGGAAGATGTCGTGCAAGATGAATAACAAAATCAGTAAAAAGCCTAAACCAACAACTCCGGTAAATTTTATTATTCTCTTCTTAATATAACAAATACTTTATATAATTCGAACGATGGAAATTAACCCAAATTTATTTTGATTTAGTTCATATAAGTAATCATATAAGCTATGTAAGATAACCAAAAATTATAAAACGGATAATCAGAAATTAAATCAAATTAAATTTCTAAGAGGTTTTTTTGTACCTAAGATACATAGTCAGCTTTTTATTTAATATTTACAAATTCAAATTAATTATCGTCATATAACTTGTATATATATAAATATATTTAAGACAAACGGTGCGACCACGCCGGGTGGATCGGCGGCCAGTGGTGCAGCAGCCGCACAGCAGCCGCAATTCATGCAGCAACAGCAATGGTTCCCGCCACCCGGACAGGGCTATTATAATCCACCAGGTTAGTAAATCGTAATACGTATATCATATAGAAAAATCAAACATATGATAACATGGAATATATGCCAAATAGAAATTTATTGTGATTTTGTTACACAGCAGGCGTAAGTCCACGTGGAGTGGCGCCCCCCTCCAACACTCAATCGAAGCAAGCACTCAGCAACATGCTACGGCAGCGATTGCCGTTCACGCAGATGTCGCAGATGCAGGTAAACTTTACGTTGTGCAAATACAGGCATATACGAATTCTAGCGTGCATCCATTTCAACGTGCGCATTAAGCGAGTTGTAGAAATGTCATGTTAAACAACAAATAAAATATCTTACTGTTCCTTCACGTTGTCATCCAGAGTGGTGGTTACCCTGGAGCGCCACATCCACGCGGTCCATACCCACGACAAGGTATACGGCAAATGCAACCAAACCAGATGGGACAGATGCAGTCCAAGTAAGATAATTCACTTGGAAATAATAAAGTTTATGATTATTATTGTGTTTGTATAGTAAAAATAAATTAATTTACCTTTTAGTCAAATGAATCCCATGAGCGCGATGGGAGGTATGGGACCAATGGGCCAAATGGGTGGTGTTCAAATGGGACCTGGACAAATGAGCGCTCAAATGGGCGCTGGTCAAATGAGTGCCAATCAAATGAGTAGTGCACAAATGGGTGGTGCACAAATGGGTGGTGGACAAATGGGTAGTGGACAGATGGGTGGCATGAGTGGCCAGATGTTCGGCGGACAGTACGGCGGTATGCAACAGAACTACGGATACGGACAGCAGATGATGCAAGGTGGCCAGCAACAGATGATGAGTCAGGTATCAAAACTTTGCTCTATCTGTAAACATAAATATTTTCATATAACTATGAAAATTAAAGACACGTATATATAACATAGTATTAATTTTCAGGGAATGGGTCAAAGTAGCCAAATGGGGCAAATGGGTCAGCCGGTTAATCCAATGGGGCAGGGCGTTAATTCTATAGGTCAGAATGTTGGCCAAATGAGTCAAGGTGTAGGACAATCTGGCCAGATGCCGCAAGGAATGGGACAGATGGGTCAAGGTATGGGCCAGATGGGGCAGGCCATGGGTCAAATGAGCCAGATGGGACAGGGAGGTGGTATCGGAGGTATGAGTAATCAGAGTGCACCAATGGGACCACAAGGAGGTAATGCTATGGGTGGATTCCCTGGACAACAAACATTCCAACAGGTAAAATATTTTTACATTTTACATACCAAAATATTTTTATAACACTCAAAACATTTTATTGATTAAATATTTGTCGCTAGAATATGATGAGTGGGCGTGCAAGTCAAGAGGCATATTTAGCGCAACAAAGGCAAAATGCAAGACCACAATATATGCAGGTTAGCAATGATACCTTAATTCAAAGACATTTCTTCTAAAAATAGTTTTTATTTAATATAAGAACATAACAATAGTTGACCTGTTGGCTAATTCTATTGGCCTTACAATGCAATATTATACAATAATAATTATTTTAATAAGTAGATAGATCACCTTTATTTGCAACAAGTTAATGTAATTAGCTCAATGTTTTAATTAACATTATTATTACAATTAAAGGAGTAACAATTATCTGTAAAGTGATAAATTACATTAAAAAAATTACGATATTAATCGATTGATATCATACAGCAGGCACCAAATGTGACAATGGGTGGTATGGGTGGTCCCGCGCCACCGTACCCGCGAGCGCTTCAACCAGCGCAAGCTGGCCAGTACCCGCAGATGGCGCAGCAGCAGCGTATGCGGCAGCAGATGCTTGCCATGCAGCAGCAAACCCCACTCGTGCAACATCTCCAGCGCCAGCAGTACCAGCAACCTTATTAACACACATAACTAAACCGACCACAACAGACAAAGAATATCACAACAAACTTAAAATCCTGTTCGACTAAAAACATAACCAATACCTAGTAATAACTCTGAAAAATAATTGAACATTGGAAGAATTTACATGATAAAAGTTTACTTGAACTGCGGCTTCGTCATTCCGAGTCAATGTTCGTTTTTATTATAATGTTTTTAATAATAAAACAAACAACACAAATCTACAGTTTATTAGCAACAACTTGTGTAATTAGATAAAGCTTTTACCACAGTTAAATGTTATTCTAGTTACCTGTAAAGGTAAGAAAGTTATAACAAGTACAGTATGCAGATCGTTGTAATATAATAAAAATAAAATAACTTTCATATCACTTAAACAGGTCAGTTAATTCAATTAATTGGACTTGTTATAATAATGACATGTTCATTTTGAAATTTATTTTTCTTTATACTGTCTATACTATACTTCTACTATCGTTTAAGTTAATATTGACTTTTTCTGTTGATTCAACAAATCAAAAAATACTGTATTAAGTTTTGTTTAGATATTTTTTCGGTTTTAAATGTCCAAATTTGAGTTCGCCTTTTGTACAGGTTTTAATGAATGAAATATTGTATTTAAATTATATATAAACATATAATAAGAATGAGGGCCTGTGTTGGGTAAAAATGACATTTCGTCAAAGATTTATTTTATTTTTGTAATAATTAAATAAGTAGATATGTTATTCTAAGTGAAATAGTGATATATTTAGTAATATTAACAATTTTATAATTATTTTTATTTATATACAGTAGATGAATTTTGTAACTCAATGTAAATATTGTGTAAGAAATAAAAAATAATGTAGATTAACTTATTTTATTGACAACTGTAAAAGTTCCCTTCCTTTATTTCCGCATCAAAAATATCAGTCGACTTAGAAAAATATTTTTTACAAGAAATAAAGCAGACAAATTGTAACAGTACAGCCTATACTACTATTTTTTGTTCCAAAACTGGAACAAAAAATACAACACAAACAACAGAACAGGAACAGGTAAACACCTGAATTATATATTTTAATTGAGTAATAAATTGGACTTATTTTTTAGGTAGGATATGTGAAGTAGTAAGAAACTTAAATTAATATTAATAAAAATCCTATATAAACATTTATCTAACTATATATCCACAAAAAACAAACATTTATATGATCCTCGATCACTTTAACTACGTGATTCAGGTATTTAAAAGAACTCGTCTCATATTTCTGAAAGCTTACAAAAACGTCAAATTCAAACGTCAGTCATCGAGAAGTAAACAAATATGTTTTTTTGAGGTTATATTTATATTTTTAACATGTTTATACTTGTAAATTTATAAAAGAAAAATATGTATCATACTTTTAAGTTTAACAAATTTAGGCTTAAGCCTTTTCTTAACATCATAAGTGACATAAAAAAAATACACAATGTAGATCTTAGCGATATTTCGAAAGTAACAGTTACAAATATTCGTAAATTATTACGACAAAAAGGTTTCCCTGTTCAGGATGGATTTACGTCTCTTACAACCAAATGTACAATATGTATGGAAGAAAAAACCGAACAAAAGAATGCCGAAAATAAACTTTTTGTTAATAAAACTACAGGTGAGCATTTCTAGTAATAATGCGCACCAAAGGAGTAATATGATTGTACGAAATAATCAGGTACAATAGCCCTTTTATTACCGTCGCTGGTTCCTTTTTTCCTATTGGACAGTTGCACATCAGAATCAATGTTATATTAAATATTAAGGTTATTGTATCACAAGGTGTTGCTCATTAAAATATTTTTTCAGGTTTCTTTTTGTGTCCTAAGTGCAATATACATGGAGAATGGAATGTACTTGAAAGGTTAATGAAAAAATCTAAACCCGAAGGTAGTATAAAAGACTATATCGATGATTTGCAGCAGAAAATAGACAGTTTTAAAAAACACTGGGAAAATATATTAAAAGATACTACATCAATACTAGATTTAAGTGAAAATGAAACTTTAGAACTATTCCGTTTATTTGAATATCCAGTAAGTTAAATATGATATAAACAAATTTTAACAAACATAATTCAATGAGATTTATATATGTATATTTTATTCCATAATAGTACCATCACGAAGCAAGTAAGGTATTATCAGACATAAGAGTATCAAAGGACCACACAGTATTATATTTCCCTTTAAAGAACTCTTTGGATAATATAGTGGGATACCGTAAAGTACAAGCAGGGAGAGAGGATGAGACCGAAAGCTTTGGTCTGTATGCAGCTGGCTTGTTCCACTGCAGAGCCAGTAGAACAAGTCGTAATGACCAAGCAATTCTAGTGCCAAGTATACAGGATGTCCTACATTTAGCTGCATCTAAGGTTCCAGGTACATCCACAGCTACATAAATATATTAGTTAATATGCTATAGTATAATAATTATTGATGCATATTTAATTTTTCCTTTATAAATATTTTAAAAAACTACAGGTACTCTCATTTGGCTGAATAACTGTAGCCTACCCCCCGTCTTACTACCCTGTCTAGAAAACTACCAAAGATTATGTTTATGGGGAGATTGGGACAACATGAGAGCTGTAGCTGAGAAGCTTGCGGAAGAAAGATGTCGATTTGTAAGGTACATATTATTTTAGATTTTTTATTATTATTTAACTATCACTTCCACAATGCAGGAGAGTAAGCGTTTAATTTTGCAGAGAAAATAATTAAAAAGTTATTAGTAAGGCGATACGAGGAGTAGTAGAATTGAATGTGTGTTTGTGATATTGGTTGCAGGCCCACAGATGGCTTAGTGACAGCAACTGAGGCGGCCGTCGCAAACTTATCTTTAAAGACTCTTGTCTCGGAAGCGAAACCGGCCGCCCACAGATCCATCACCACTTTCGCAGCCCTACGAGATGACGTGTATGCTGAACTTACCAATATAGATAAGGTTCTTATTTTAAATAGGCTGTAGTTATTTATATAAAAAAAATACTCAGTTGGATTTGCGATAGATAGTGCAGTTTTTCTTTCGTCAAGTAACCTTAGTTTGTCATACTATAGGTATATAGTCTTGTTTTCAATTCCTCGTGACCCGACGGCGTCCTAAGCCGAAGTCCGGCCTCACAGGAGGCACCCTTAAGACGTCCGTTTCTCTTGAGCCCCTTGTGTGGCTCCCAACATCCGGCTGAGTTCAACTCGCCCATCCCGCCCGGTGATGCTGTAGATGCCACAAGGGCCAAAAGCAATACACAGTCTGAAAAAAAATATCCTCGTGAACTTTTGATACATGCTGAATTAACTTTTTATTAGGTTTAACTTAATTCGTTTTATTTTTCGCGTTATAAATATTACAAATTTAGTTTTTATTTTGCATAATAAGATTGTAATGGATAAAAACTATTTCATCTACTACTATTACATTACACGACTTCATCCGAACCAATTTGAGCCACGGGAGCTATTCTTTGGAGAGATTAGGCAAGGCACAAGTGTATGCAAACAGAAAAACCTGATTTGATGGGACCTGGGATTACGACACGGGATCAAGATTGTGGTCAAATAAACATACATTTATAATATATACGTCAGGTTCGAGGCGTGAAATGGCGTCGTTTCCCCGGGCTGACGCGCTTGCTGGGCGGACACCGCCGGGGAGAGTTGACCGTCCTCACCGGGCCCACGGGCTGCGGGAAAACAACGCTCTGTGCAGAAATGTCACTCGACCTCGCACAACAAGGGGTAACGACAACTTAAGATTTATTTATTTCGAGACGAATTTACTTTTTATTTGACTTATCTGTTACTGGCTTTATTTATTTGCTAATCGAAAATTTTTAATAATCTACGATTATTATCAAATAGATATAAATAAAATTATGGAAAATGAATAATGAAATAAATGTTAACGGCAAGCTTTTATGTGATGACAATTTGGCATTACGACCTTTAGTAAAGTAGATTGACTGCCTAATTTTAAGCACCTTAATCGGTTGAATGGAACTAGATTGGATCCACACATACTAAAAGGTGAAGTTAAATACAAGCTTGTAAATATGTTAAAGGAGGTTACTTATATTTGTAGTCTTATTTATATATTATACCTTGAGAACTAAGATGTTATGACCCTTGTACCTGTAGTTACACGGGCTTACTCACCCTTGATATCGGAACGCAATACTGAGTGTTGCTGTCAGTGTTGCTGTTGGAATATCTGATGAGTGGATGGTACCTGCCCAGATGGGATCCCACAAAGCCCATACAACCTAGTAAATTTAAATGTTATAAATGAATTCAAAGACACATGTTTTATTACTCGAAGCCAATTATGTCCAAAAAAGAGTTCATGATAATCACTACTCTCAGTCTAGCCTCTCTCTAATTTCTGTTAGAGTAGAGATTAAAATTATTTTGTCTATCTAGACGTACTAATTTATTTTTGGCAACGATGTTTAACCTAATAAATTTAATGAGCTAAGTACATACTTACTCTCTGCAAACATATCTTTAAACTGATTTTTAAAAATATAATAAAAAAAATTGAATTGATTTCCAAATCCATTAAAAATATCGAAGTAACTTCTGCTCGTAAGGTTACAACTTTATGGGGAAGCTTCGAGATTCGCAACTCACGGCTGGCTCGCACGATGCTGCAGCAGTTCGCAGGCGTCCCGCTCGAGCAGAACCTTCAGGAGTTTCCAAAGTTCGCTGACGATTTTCAAAAATTACCAATCTACTACCTCGCGTTCCACGGACAACAGCCTATCAAAGTCGTTATGGAGGTATGACGTTACATTATTAGAAACATGGCGTACATTTTATCAGGCATTAGCCATTTGAAAAGGATGTATGTAAAAAAAATATGTTTTTATTGATTACAATTAAGCAATAAAAACTGGTTGAAAGGGCCACTGTATTAGGCTTATACCCGTGTTACTGGGTACCCCGCTCTTCTACTAAGACAAACAAAAGCTACCAATAATTAATTGATCCTAAAATATGAACATAAAAGTTTAATTACATACTTCTCACTTTATACCTGTGTGTGTGTTTGTGTGTATGAGTTTGTACAATATTTGCTGTTGTTTTGCCATGTTATAATAAATTATGGTTTAATAATTGTTCCGTTTTGTCACAATCTAATTTGAGTAAGGCTTCAAGCTTTATTTTCTTCAGTCAGATGATAAATATTTAAACTGCTGTTGAATTTATTATTAAGTAAGGTAGATTACTAAGAATATTGTTTTATTTTTATTTAGTTTTTAATAAAATACATTATATATTTATGTAGATTTTAGGTAAAATATATAAAATAGGGGATATAATAATATATACGCATCAAGCACGGTTTTCGTGCGTTTATTTATAATTATGTTTATGGCTTCTGTGTCAGAGGTGACTCATCATACATTCGTCCCACGTTATGAAATAAACCTCTTCAAAAAGGTGGCCCGTTATTTTTTTTATTGCAATAGTTCACCACCACACATAGACATTGGCACTAAAAAATATTAACCATCGCCAATGCGCCACCAACCTTGGGAACTAAATTGTTATGTCTTGTAATATTATAGTATATATAAATATTTTGCTATTGTAAAAGCTACCCTGCAATAGGGTCGTAGGGTTTTTATTTGTAATTCATATATAACTTTTTGGGTCCTTCTATTCTCTTATATTCATTATATGGTTTTTTTTTTCGACATCTGCTTTCGAAACAAAACTAAATACTGTTTTATTATTCTTTATTATATTGGTTTAATTGTTATCGATTGAGATCGGTTGAGACAAACAGCGCCATCTGTCCATTATCTGTTTATGTATGTGCGACGCTACTTAAAATCTGTTAATTTAGCATTAGGTTCATTAAATAACTCCGAGTAATATTAAATTACAAACAATCGGAGTAAGATATTTCCTTGCGGGAAAATGGAGCCTATATTTTAAGCTAGACCTCTAGCAATACATCGGTTCGTTTCAAACCGCATTCAATTATATGCAGTAGTTTTTGCGTAATGCGGGTACAAACAAACATACAGACAAAATTCTAAAAACTGTTGTTTTTGTTGCTTTAATAAAGACCGTCCATATTAGTTTTTTTTTCCAATATCTATTATGTATAGACATCGGCCTGTTACAATTTTATTACAGTAATAACTTCTTTATCTGTCTCTGTCTTTCACACCCCATATCTTGTTGTTGCATGCAAAGACAGAAATGTTAATGAGTCTTCTATAGTTCTTAGAGAAGAAGTAATTTGTGTTCTTTCATTGTTTTCCTGAGACACCCACGATAATAAAATACCTTTAATTTCATTTTTGATCTCAGAGAGTTCGTCGGTTATGTCTTCCGAGCGTTTACACTTGTTACGAATGTTCACACAGGTAAACAATCAACGGCGTCAGTCCTAACCCTCGATTTGACGTAGGTTGGACTTGGAGTTCTCTGGTGTACGCAGCATTATATAGCGTTTAAGTGCTCATAAAATACTAGGGCCGCAGAAGTGCAATTTAGTTTGTGAAGCAGTTATAAATATTTAGCTAATAATTTATCGGCTGAAACGCAAACTCGTAAACCTAACTCAATCGTTATTGGTGTATGCTCGCCAGGGCCATTGAAATGAGTACGTTGCTAGTTGTTTCTGAACAAGACTTTGGAAGCGGTGTTTATTTATAAGAATGGTTTCATACCCGTAGATTAAACTCCTGCACAGTTATGAACTCTGCAGGTGCTATTTTTGAAATTGAATTTGTCTAATTATTTTTGATTTTTAGTAACAATTATTTTGTAGCAATAGGGAAAGGGGATGTAGGTTGTTATTTTCTAGTACTATTGCTGTCTTATTAATTTTTTCCAGCACTAAAGAAGAGTGATTATATAATATTATAAATGTGATCCTCGGCACCATTACCCTGACATAAAAAATAAATTATTCAATTTCTTTTATTTTTTACTAGAATTCCATTATTCGAAATTTCATCCAAATCAGCTTGACCGCTTTTATCGATATTGACGTTAAGACGAGGCTGAAAATATGAGCAGTTTTTGAGAAATGCCAAGTAAATATAGGCGAACGCTGTGCAGGCGGTGGAGCACGCGCGGTACATGCACGACCTGTCGCACGTGGTGGTGGACAACGTGCAGTTCATGCTGGGAGTGGGCGACGAGCGCGAGGGGGACCGCTACCTGCGCCAGGACGCCGTCATCGCCGCCTTCCGCACCTTCGCCACGGCTAGGCACTGTCACGTCACACTCGTCATGCATCCCAGGAAGGTACGGCTCGCGAACCCCTCTACCTCTTCGGACTATAAGAGTGAATAAATCCCTCATCCATGAATAAAGGGTGTCTATGCTGCACGCAACACACCTGCACTATTATATTACATCTACACTTGGCAATTCTTAGAATTTTCTGCAGTGGCCGTTTGGACAGGTTAACAATAAAAATAGACATGTTAATGCACACAAATGTCTGTCCTGTGGGAATCGTACCCACAGCCTTCGGCGTGAAAGGCAAGTATCTACCAACCACGCCAACCGGCTCGTCGATGACTGGTGTAGCAATCTTTATGATTAAATTTTAAATTCATTCGAAATATACAATTAGATAAATTCTATAAATATGACAAATGAAACAACAGTTACGTATTAAACGTATGGAATGAGCTATATCATAATATGTTGAGTTAGTAGTATCGATTATATGGGCATTGCAAGGAAGTCAGCTTAACTCCCAGGATTTGGTATTCATTCCCCTGAAGCGCCTGCTCCCATGACTTGAAAATTATATATACCTATGACAATTAATTAGTCACGTCACCGGCTAGTTATTTTTTACTCATGATAAATTATTGTAAAATATAAACTTAATGCACTGTATTTTATATAAATTATTTTATTATTAATTACAGGAACGCGAAAGTGAAGATCTATCTACCAGCTCCATTTTCGGAAGTGCCAAAGCATCCCAAGAAGCAGACAATGTTCTTATAATTCAAGTAAAATGTTATCTAAACTTCTTTTTCTTTTTTTTAATGTTATTATATAAATTATTCAATAAATTTATATTTTTTATAGGATAAAAGACTAACAGCCGTTCGTGGAAAAAAATACTTGCAAATAGCCAAAAATCGATACAGCGGAGACCTCGGCATCGTCCCACTGGACTTTGACAAAGACTCTCTCAGTTACCAGTCGAAAAAGAAAACCAAATGTAAACATGATGAACCAGACAAACTCTTGGACGAGTGCTTTGAAGAATACTCCTTAGAAGCTAACGATATTAATACTAGCAGAACGCCAAAAATTCAGAAAAACAAAAAGAGTAACAACGACGCCGATACATTCCTTAGTGATATTTTAAATTTAAACAGAACAAGATAATATTAGCTGAGTGATGTATCGTATTTGTAATATAGAAATCACGTTAAATAATTTAAACATTTTACTAATATAATTAAGTTTGTTAGTGACTCAATTACAACAAACAGCTAGAATTGAAATAGAAAAGGATCATATCTGGTATCCAGGAGAAGATTTAATACCCTGGCTGCCCTATTCCTATGGAAAATTGCCACCAATCTCTGAAACATTTAACAATCGGTACGCCACATTTTTTTGCGAGGTGCTATGGACGTCTTTTTGAATTTTTAAACGTTGACGAATGGGGAAAAGCGATTTGTACACAAAATCTCACGGAGTTTTAATGCCCCTCCTGGAACAGGAAATCCGCCACCTGTTTAACATGAAACGGAATATTTCAGTATATAGTGTGTTTGTATATTGTTGTGTGAACTAATTTTAAAAGATTGCTGATAACAGAAAAAGCGAATGAAATCCGATGAAACAATAATAAACCAATCAACAAAGGGAATTGAAATTAAAGTATCCGAATCAATTAAAATATTTTATTTATTTAACTCACTTGTTATAATGTAGTAATGACCACTTCATATTGAAATAATAATAAATCTAGGGCGTAATATTGATAACGCAATGATAAGAACCGTGAATCTGTTAAAATAATGAGGAATGTTACGAAACACTATTTTTAGGTGATTTTCTTCAAACATAAGGCGAAGCACACAGTCGAGGCATAAGGTTACTATCACTTAGCATTTACCATTTATCACAATTTAACGAGTACTCTTGACAGCCTGGTTTTCCATATTTAGCATCATAACACCTCAAAAAAATAACAAAAATTGTTATTAATTTTTTTTAACTGTGTTGTTTTTTACATTCAAAATTTTTAAGTAATATATATTTTGAGGCCCAATGACTAGTTGATTTACTTATTTTTCTTTGTAAATTAAATAAAATAGAAATGATTATTAAATAAATTATATGTATGTATTATATTACATTAAATAAATTGTATTTATTTATTATATATATTATTTACGATATGGTTTTAATTTTTGGTTTTAGTAAATATATACATAAGCCAATTAAGAAAAATACTCAGAGTAATTTGGGGATAATTACTCTGCATTGTTCTAGTTAATTTTTTTTTTTTCATATATTATGGCATAAATTTATTTAAATACAAGCTATATTCTAGATACATTTTTCTATAACTCTATATGTAATATATTATTTGTAATTATAGGAATCTATGTTAATATCCTATTATGTAAAGTAATTATTATATTAAACTACTACCATTGCATGGCTAAAAACAAGATTTTTAGTTATAAACTAGCATATATATATACGCATCGTAATTGTAAATTATGAAACAATAGTTATTGCAAAAGCACACAATATCAGCACATTACAATACTCATATCTGCTTCATATAGCAAGTTATTAGTTTAATGGCCTACGAAAGATATCATGACGTTGTGAAAATAAATCATCCCAATTCACAACATGCTATCTGTTTGTTTTGGTAAATATTGTTTACAACATTATTATTATTTATTAAAATGACTATGAAGAGCGTCAACCAGTGACGTGTCACTCGTTCTATCTTGCCTCCTTTTGCATTTAGGACAAGGTACGTTCTCATTCAGACACTTGGAATGAAATACACTTGAGCATTCCTCACATCTGTAAGTGGAGCTAGTCTCAAAAGGGTATAAAATCTTAGGATCTCTACACACTTCACAAATAAATCCCTTTTGACTGCAAAGCCAACAATCAAGTACATGCGATTTTGCAAATTGTACTACTTTCTCTAGTTGTAAGGCAAGTGAACCGTTCGGAATTTGTGCCAAATCAGATATTGTGTATGTATGGAGGTGATCATATAAATACTCCCTAGGCCAAACTCGTTTCTGCAATTCTTCAATGACCGGTTCTCGACAGGTAAATATATATGCTCTTAGAAAATTAAGTTGTATTCTTAATTCTTGCAACTGAGCCATATCTGAAACTCCACAGTAGATCTTTGGATTTAGTTTTTTCATGTCTATCCATGGGTGATGTTGAAATTCTAATAAAAATAGCGCTGACTTCTTTGACACTGGATATCTCCTGAAATCCCAATTGTGAATGACCCGAGATGGTATAATAAAAACATTAGGGTCCATACAATTTGAGCAGTAATATTCCCCAGTGTATCCACACACTTTTGCTTTTGATATGGTACTTCCTAATAAATCTTGACAGCTCTTGCATTGATAGTTTTGATAATCAAGACCCTTTTCACGTGACAATGTTCCCAATTGTTTGACCATTTTCTGCAACTCTTGAGCAGTGAACGAACCAGTTGTAGAGTTTGGTACTACTTCGAAATCCAATCCCTGTAATGTAGGATCATCTGGAAGAGCTGTCTCTGTCTTCACCTCACAGAACTCATTATCGTCTGGTGTTAATTTCAATTCTTTATGAATATCTTTCATAATATCTCTCAAATTTGGTGTGTTAGAAATTGTTTCATTAAAAGTATTTGAGTTATCAACAAGAGATGACAGGCTTTTTATTTCTGGTGTTTTTATCATACTGCTTCCATGAGACGAATTTGAATTGATTGATGTATTAAGGTCATCATGACCATCATTTGACCATCCTTTTCCACATAGTGAATTTCCCGTAACAATTGTATCAGCTGTTGTTATAAATTCTCCTGAGTCTACAGATGAGGAATAAATCTGTCCCGAGTCAACTGGCTCATGACTTGTTGTGGGCTGTTCTATAAGTATTGAACTAGTAGCAGCTTCTATATTCTTTTCTACATCCTTTTCATACTCTTTTTTATCTTCTGTATTCTTGCCTTTGTCCTGTATCTCATTTGTGTCCTTAGAAAGTATAAACTTCAAAGCTTCATCCTCACTTAAGGATAACATTCTACCCAAACCTGTAATATTTGAGGTATGGGATGGAGTTGATGCGAGTTTTGGTTTTGATTCATCAGATAAGGTGCTGGCAACATCTAATCCTGCAGTTATTGGTGCTACTCTCATAGTAGGCACCCAAATTCCTGCTTGCATTAGAACTTGCTCTGGCCAATTATTTAATAAACTAGAATTTATAGGTAAATTAAATTGGACACAAGTTTCCAAGCCCTGAACCAGTTTTTGTGCTACTTCTAATATTTCTGTATCACAAACAAAAGCAGTTCTGTTATAAAATGGTTTCACTGCTGATATGTTTTTTAATAATGTGGACATATAGGATGACAATAAACATTCGTTAAGAGCGATCCTCAGCCAGGCTCGACATTGGCCTATTTCGGTGTTTATCTGGGGAAGGGACGAAATTTGATCAATATTTTGCCTATGTGATAACACAAGTATAAGAGGCCAAAAACTTGATTGAGGACGGTAGTCGGGATCGCCAGATATAACATTTTTAGCTTTTCTTAAAAAAGTATCTTTCAAACCATGAAGGAATACAGCTTCCAAAGCCATACACAAGGTATTTGTTGAATCAGTTGAACCAAGAACACTGTGAAAGTTTTCTTCAAATTGACTGTTGTATTGAATGTCTTTCACGCACTCTGATAAGTTATTTATAAGAGACTCCTTGAGAATTGTATCACGACTACGAATAGCGAAGCTTGATGTAACATTCTTAAAAAACGACATGATTAATAATTACTTATAAAGAGCGAATGTTACAAAAAACACAATATACTTTATTGATAACTTCGCAGTATTAAACTGCTTATTTATCGTTGATAATAAATATAATAATAAACAATATTAGTAAGAAATGTCAATGTCAACAACTCCTACAGAATATTCCCTATAGGACCAACTTCAAATTCCCCTAAATATCAATTAAGAACCCCTAATTCTTTTCTTGTTGTTTGAGAAGTAATGTCAAATACAAATTAAAAATACATTCAAGTAGTATAAAATAGCTATTGTATTTGTGCGGGTGCTTTTTACACCTTTTTTTTTAATGACCTAATAATATTAATGATGAAAACAATGAAATTAACGATTTTTACTTTTCATTCGGTGAAATCAAAGCCCGGTGAAGAAATCGAAGCCCGAGCCTCCTAAGTGTTGTACACGTTAGCCACGCTTGTAGTTTATATTTGGTTTATTTTGTTGATTGCGTTCGAGGCTTAATATAAATTGTATAGAGTCGTACGTCTTTTTAAGGAAAAAAAAATCTTGAATAATAGAACCCCTAAAAAATCCCACTAAATAAATGTACCCCCTAAAAAACCCTTGGACATCTAGATTCCCCTAGATTTGGGGGGAAAACCCCCAAGTTGGCATCACTGCCATATTGTGAGCTCAGAGCTGTAGTGTGTCTAAGAGACACGCAAAGCTCAAAATCCAGAAAGAAATTAAAAATAAGCCTTGATAAAAAACAGTACAATGTAAATCAATTTGTTCCATAAAACTTGAATGTACTATAATAAGTAAAAACAATCTTAAGAAATATAGTGGACATAAAAATAATTGATCGCAATGTAATCTACAGTATTTATGATTCCGATATTTATGACTAAATTGTCAATACTGTCATATGAATGTCAAACTGAAAGTTAAACTACGATACAATATCAACTTACAATACATGGTTTCACAATATTTGTATGTATATAAAAACTAACATTAATTTTAATCAATTGCTTAATTTTATGCTACATATTACCGCAGTTTTCTCAGCATATAAACTTAATTTGTCGTTAGTGACAAATTAAGTTTAATCTCAATCTTCAAAAATAAAAATTGGATATATAAAACAATAAAGTTGTTAATTGTTTTTATTTTGATTTAAATTGCTATAAAAGCATGATTTACGTACTCTATTTATTGTTGTTATATGCTTTAAATTACCAATATACGAAAGCAGAACAAAATCCTTACTTTCAAAAAAATGGTCAAGGTACTTATGTTTGTTATTATCAATTATTCTTTATAAATATATAGAAAATCGTAAAAAAATTATCTGTTTTACAGAATTACTTTTATGTCGAAAATGCGGTGCTGATGTGGCCGATTCAAACTATTTAATTAATAAACATAGTCCAGGAGCACAGAAAATTGGAAAACAAAACTTATTTGGCAAACAAAACATTACAATTCAGACATTAATCAATCCTTTTGGTGTTAAGTTTGATATTGTTACAGCTGAAAAAGCAAGATGTAAAAATATAGGACCAGTAAGTAAACTATAATTATAAGTATGAATATGTATTTATATTACATAAGAGTAATGTCCTATCGGTATTATTATTACAAAACATTTTTAATCTTTAGAGACAAGGAGCCGACTCATGGTTCCCTGGGTATACTTGGAATATTTGTACCTGTCCTCATTGTGGACAACATTTGGGATGGTCTTTTGAAAGTTCTGGGGGAAAAACAGTTGACAACAATGAAAGTATTCATTTGTTTCATGGGTTAATATTAAGTAACATACTTGGAGAAAATTGTAAGTACCATTTGATATAAGCAATATATTCAAATATATTTATTTAATAATATGTTATATTTTGTTTCAGTTACAGATTCGCTCATAATGATGCCAAAACTTTATAAAATGTAAAATTAAATTTAAGCAGCAATGTGATAACTCAAAAATTGTTCAGGAGTAAATAAATTAATGTCAAATATTATTAATAAAAAAGTGTACATGAAAGAAGCAGTTTATTATTAAAAAGAACATTTATCTCACTAACTTAAAGTAACAAAAATAAGTTTAGAAATATTATGATTTGCAAGTAACTTATTTGTAAACACACACTTATGAGCTAATAGTTAATACAAAATCAATGAGCTGTCATTTTATGTTAATATAATTTTGAATGTGTGAAAATCAATAAAAATTATCAATCATGAGATTGCAAGTAATTAGAATGATACTGTATCTACTATACAAAACAATATAGTTTCTATAGTTTCTTAATACTAAATGTTATATTATGTACATTTAAAACATAAAAATAAGTTTTATGTCGTTGCAAATCTTTGATGTAGGGTTTGCTGCGTAGCAGCTGGGGTTGGAGAAAAGTTAACACCACTTGGTGCTTCCAGGTTTGTTTTAGGTGTACCATAAGTTTTACCCTGGATAGCTGCAATTTCTTTCTGAAGTTTTGGATTAAGTATTTGCTTATTTACAAACTTCCGTCCTATTCCACGACTAGATCCCCTTCCACGCCCTCTTCCCCTAGACTGATTTGATCGTCTACTAGAATTGGATTGATTAGACCTATTTGATCCAACTGATTTTACACTTCCAGGGCCTCTTCTTGTGTTGTATCCGCCAAAATCATTAGTTAAATTGGCTAGAGTTTGCTTATTTAAATAGCCTGCATTTCCAACACTATTTCTGCGTCTTTTTGCAAAATCATTGGCTACACTAACTGTTAATTGTGAAGCTGAATTTAGTGAATTGTTTCTAGAGCGTGTAAAAGTCTGTGACTTTATTATGTTATTTTGTATAAAGTTTTGACGTTCTTGTAAGATTTGGTCGGATCTTAAGCCCACAGAGCTGTAACGATTTCTAGTGATAAGACCACGACCCCGTTTAGAAATTCCTCTTTTGGCTACTGCTAAGGGCTTGAAGGCATTCCCTCCGCCACCTCTTCGATTGTTTAATCCAAGTCTGCTATGAACATTACCTTGTGCTTGCTGATTGTAATTTAAATGCCGGAATCTTGTTTGAGGTCCTCCTATTCAAACAGATTTAAAAAAATATATTATATATAGCCCTATCACAATTAATGTATATTTAAATTAAGCTTATTTAAAAATATTTAATGGATTTTACCTCTGTTTCCTCTGTTTGAGCGCACTAGAGCTGGCATATCATCATGAAACACTGCATTCTCTAGACCTGCTCTTGCTTTTGGAGTCAAACTTCTTAACTGAGAGCGAGAACGTGAAGCAGATCTGGTTCTAGGATAAGAAAAGCGCCTTTGTCGGGATTTTGATCTTGCCCGAGAATCTGAACGTCCACGTGACTGTGATCTGCCCCTGGGTCCACGAGACCGTGAGCGAGATCTGCCCTGCCTGTTATTGCTTCCACCCCGTGATTGGGAGATTCCTCGGTCTGAACCTCCTCCTCGACCTGCGCGCCCTCTACGACCACCGCGGCCACCACCACGTCCTCTAACGTTTCCACCACCTCGACCTCGAACTCGGCTAGTTCTGTTTTTATTCTGCTTGATAATTTCGTCTAAAACATATTTAAAATTTAAATATATCAAACCATATGTTCCTGCTTGTGCTATTTTAAATACAAGCGTCATTAACAACAGAACCTAATATTGGCACATTCAAGTTTATTTTTGAAATAATTTAGTAAAATCAAAAAGAACCAATAAGGTAAATTATTAATAACACTTAAACAAGGTCTGACTTTACGGTCTATTTTCCAGCTATCTAAATTTATAACAAACAAATAAATGCTTACCTAGTGACATATTTACAGAATCACTCATTTTATTGCTTTTAGTAAATATTGAAAAATTAGTAGATGCTATAATTTGCACTAAGATATACTCTTTTTATGATTTAGATTATAAATTGCTTAAAAGAAATAAAAGCTTTAAAATATTATAGTTTTCACTTTCCGCCTAAAATAGTCATCGGCTTATCCAAAATCGGATACAGACAGATCATAGTTACAGATACACAATAACCACACAGTCACATACTAATACAGAGTAAAAAAACAGTTTTATAGCCTATAAAATAGTGATTGGTAATAAGATATCTTATCCTTCAAAGATACTCCGAACATAGCTCGCTCCATAGCACGCTGAGCGACTTTGAATTTGGTAGGTAAGACGCATTGGTGGCCGCAGTAGCACGCGCAGGGGACTGCTCCCTAGAGGAGGTTAGGTGTGGGGATATGCAACGTGGTCCCGGTTATATGGGGATGGTCCGGGTGACGTGCCTCATTACAGCAGCGAAAAGGCTGTCCGAAGCTGGTCGCCTCCTGGTTGGGTGGAGCTCGGCCAAGGTGTGCGTGCTGGAGCAGCGCCCTTTGCGCTGCTTCAAATGCATGGGCCTTGGTCACACTAAGGCGCTCTGCCTATCTAAGGCGGAAAGAGGGGGACTTTGATACCGGTGTGGTGTCGAAGGCCACAAGGCAGATACCTGCACCGGAAAGTTGTGCTGCGCTGTATGCACAGATGCCGGTACGCCTTTCGGGCACGTAATGGGGTCAGGAGAGTGTAACCCACCGATCACAAAAGGAAAAATGGTCTTAGGCACCCAGACCACTGATAACGTCGGACGGCGCCAAGCTGAGGAGGAAGCTGCCATGTCATCATGAAAGACAAGCTAAGCTTCCTCCAGATGAATGTCAACCACTGCGCCAGGGCTCAGGACCTGCTACTGTAGTCCATGGCGGAGTGGCAAATTGACCTGGCTGTGGCCTGCGAGCCCTATTTCATCCCTTCCCTACCTCACTGGGTAGGGGATTTGGATGGCACCGTGGCGATCCTCACTCGGAGCGGAACGGGCCCCCCCCTCTCACTCATTGAGAGGGGCTCGGGCTACGTAGTGGCGGGGTGGGGAGAGTACATAGTTGTGGGAACGTACTTCTCCCCTATTCGGGGCCTGGCGGAGTTCGAAATCTTTACCTCTCTCGCTACCGATCATGGCGTTTATCACGCTCAGCAGCGAGAGGTCTCCGCCTACAACGGCCGCCAGGTAATGGCGCTGAGGCCCCCATGCAGCACACTTAATCAGGGTGTGACGCGCCGTGTCCGAAGGCGCACCGCACTCGTGGCAGGATGGAGTGACCTCCCGCCTCGCTATCCGGTGCAGATACCTACCGAAGCAACCGTGCCCGGTAAGTACCTGCGTCAGCCTGAATGTGAGTGTGCAGTGACTCCGTTCCACCCAGCGACTCAAGTGGGGACGGACCGCCTCCACTGTCGCCAGGCCTGCCGAGGGGGACCCCAGGTCCTCCTCCCACGTGCGAATCAAGGCTCGCTAGGCTAGAGCCCTGACTCGCTCCACCTCCGCCAATCCTGGACGGTCGCCACTCGACCTCAATTCCACCCGGAACCGGTACACTTCCGCGAGCACCTCTGCCTGGAGTTCCCAAGGCGGATCGCTCGCGAGAAGTGTCGCTGCCGTCCATGACACTGTACGCTAACCACGTATCGCTTTCACCGCTATGACTCTCTGTGCTCCGAAGAAGAGCCTTGTTACGAGCAGTGAGAGCGTCCACCCAGATGGGTGCACCGTACAGCGCCATGGAGCGCACCACACCAGCGTATAATCGCCGGCAAGGTGTTTCCGGCCCTCCTACGTTGGGTAGAAGGTGGCCCAAGGCGGCAGCGGCGTTGATGAGCTTCGGGCTGAGGTGGACAAAATGCTGCCCGAAGCTCCATCTTCCATCCAGAATCAGGCCCAGATACCTCATCTGGGCCTGCACCTTAATCACCGTTCCCTGGACGGTGATAGACGCTCCTCGAGGGGGACCTCGACGTGGACCGTGGAATAGGAGGGCCTCCGTTTTTGTTACAGAGACCCTCAAGCCCAGCATCCTGATTCGATCCATCGTGAGCGACACTCCGACCTCAACCAGGCGGGCTGCCTCCTGAAAAGTACGTCCCGTCGCCGTGATGAGGGTGCCGTCCGCGTAGCACAGCACCGCCATCCCGGGAAGGACGGGTGCCCGTAGGAGCCAGTCAAAGCCAACGTTCCACAGGATTGGGCCGAGAACCGACCCCTGTGGAACGCCGCAGCCTACTCGACGCCGGACAAGTCGCCCATCGCCCCCCTCCCAGAGGACCACCCGATCCTGGAGGTATGCCCCCAACAGCCTTCTGAGATAGGAAGGCACCCCGTGATATCGAAGCGCCTCCCTTATTGTCCCGAAAGGAAGACTATTGAAGGCTTTCGCCACGTCCAGTGATACCGCCAGGACCACGTCCCCTCGGGCCACCGCCTCCATGGTCCGGGTCTTCAAGGTGTTCAGGGCGTTGATAGTTGATCGACCCGCCCTGAACCCGAACTGAGCCTCTGAAAGACCCGGTCCCACCTCCTCGAGGTGCTGAACAAGACGGGCAGCGCCAATCTTCTCGAAGAGTTTGCCCGTCTCATTCAGCAGCACAAATGGCCTGTATGCCGAGGAAGAGCTTAGTGGGCGCCCCTCCTTCGGCAACAGGACCAACGTTGCAGACAACGCAGTCCAATCCAGCGTCTTGAAAACGTCTTCCAACGCGTTGGTGAACAGTTTCGGGGATATTACATCCCCCTGTCTCACCCCTCTGCGCAGTTGGATCGCTTTCGTTTTACAGTCCTGGATGTGGACAGTTATTGTAGCGGCGTTGTAAAGACATCTCAGTACCTCGACATATCTCCGGTCGATATGACATCTCTGCAATGAGTCGAGCACTGCCCAGGTTTCGATGGAGTCGGCTTTCTCGTAGTCCACAAATGCCATTCTTCTGCATAATCTGCCGAACAGAATGGATGTGGTCCACAGTGCTGTTGCCTGATCGAAAGCCGGCTTGCTCTGGGGGCTGGAAATCGTCAAGTCGTCTGGCGAGACGGTTCGTGACGACTCTTGAGAACAGCTTATACACGTGACTCAGGAGGGAGATTGGTCTGTAGTTTTTCAAGAGGGTTTTATCACCTTTCTTGAAAAATAATACCACCTCACTCCCACTCCATGTTTCCGGGGTCTTGCCATGTTGGATGACGGAATAAAAGAGGCTTGCTAGCTCTTTCAGGACCGGAGTCCACTCCTGCCTTAAGCAACTCTGTTGTGATTCCGTTATCTCCCGGAGCTTTTTTGTTTTTAAGCTGTTCTAGAGCCGCCCTAATCTCGCCTTAGTCAACGACCGGGAGCTCCTCGGAGTAATGGCGCGTAAGAGGGGCGCGCTGGTCATCAATACTGATTCCCATGGGTTTATCCGATCTTGAACAGAACAACTGCCCATTAAACCTCTCTACTTCTCCGACAATCTCAGGCCTAGAGATAACGACCCCACCATTTTCAGTTTTAAGTTTTGTCAGACGCGGCCTCCCAAACTTACGAGCGAACACTTTCGATCCCCGACTTTGCTCAATCGCAGCCTTGATGGCACGGGTATTGGAGCGTTGGAGATCGCGTCGCGTCAGCGTTTTTATTGTTCGGTTTAAGGCCTTATCTGACAAAAACGATGGTAGTTCTTGTCGTTTTCTCATGAGCCATCTCTGCTGAGATGTCTCAGCAGAGAGTTTTGGAGCGTTAACTCTTCTCTGTGGCGGAAACACTTGCGGGATGTATTTTGCAGTATTTTGACCAGCGTGTCGGTTTTCTCATCAATGCTGCTTACGGTTTCCAACGCGGTGAATTGATTTTGAAGTAACATTTGGAACTTTTCGGAGCTTTGAGCAGCTTGGAGCATGGTAGGTCGGAGAGTAGACCTCATCATTCTCGATCTTTCGGCTTTGAAGTCGATATTTAGAGTGCCTCGAACCAAGCGGTGATCACTTCCGGTATTAAACCTGTTGATCACTGAAACATCTCTAAATATGTGCCTTTTATTCGAAATGATAAAGTCTATCTCGTTCCTTGTCACGTTATCGGGGCTTCACCAGGTCCACCTCCTCTGAGGCTTCTTTTGAAAGAAAGAATTCATCTAAAAGAGCTCTTCGAGAAAGTTTACCAGCATTTGCCTTCGATTCGATTACAAACTTCGATTACATCATCAGAGTATGTCGAAGTTGGCGCATATACCTGTACGACCTTCAGGGAGTACCTGTCGGAAAGTTTTAGGACAAGGTACGCTACCCGGTTCGACACACTACATTTGACTAGAAAACCGACACTACCCTGGGAGAGGTTATCACCTTCGCGGAAGTAGAGTAAGTTACCGGACTCTAGAGTTATCGTGTCCTCCCCCTATCTTCGGACTTCAGATAACCCCAGTATATGCCAGTTTATATGACTTAAATCTACTCTAATTCGGCGAGGTGATGGTCCAGCCTCATCGAGCGTCCATTGTACGTTGCCATGTGAAGTCGTTTTATATGGTAGCCTGCCGTGAACCGGTGATTCTTAGCACCCCCTGTCCTGCCGATACCGCGACCGCTACCTTGGGCCTAGCGGGCTTGCCGGTAACTGGAGGTCTTTTTTTGGGCGCATCTGCCATTAAGGAGGGTTTGCCCATACTCGCCGCGCTGGTCAGACGTGTTGGCGAGCGCAGTAGGGGGGTAAGATGTTTATGGGGGGGGACGCTGCTGCCCATCCCCCCTTTTCCCCGTCCCTCAGTCGCCTCTTACGACACCCACGGGATGTGATTGGGGGAGTACTATTCTAAGCCGGTACTCCACGGCAATGAGATTATCCGGAAAAGAACCGGAGTCACCGACATAGCTTGCAAAATTAGCAGGCTGAAGTGGCAGTGGGCTGGTCACGTATGTCGTAGGACAGCTGGCCGTTAGAGCAGACGAGTCCTAGAGTGGAGACCGCGAATCGGTAAGCGCAGCGTAAGGCGCCCTCCAGCCAGGTGGACCGATGACCTTAAGAAGGTGGCGGGCACCAACTGGATGCGGAAGGCGGAGGACAGGGAGCTTTGGCGCACCTTGGGAGAGGCCTATGTTCAACAGTGGACAATGATTGCCTGTTGATTTGAATAAGATATCATAAAAGCAGTCACTTGTTGATAAAACAGTTTATTCGAGATTTATTAAGATGCTGTTAATATTTTAAGTAATTTAGGCAATTCTTTTTATAAGAATACTGAAATTAGGTAGCAAACATATAAGACAGAATATAATATTAATCAAACTGTATACTGAGTTCTAATGTGCTTCGTTATATGTAAATATGTTATTTTAATTTATTTGTTCTCCTTTTATAATTTCCTAACGACAACAATATTTAACATTCTTCATGAATTTATAATATTATTAGATTCCGAGTCTTGACTCGGATATTAACATCCAACGGATCGGAGGTTAACATACAAATATATATATGGCAACCATTCTTTAGTAATAATTTAATTGAGTGTTTTAGATTTCAACTTCTGAGGAGAATGCTAATCCAGTACCATATAAAGATGCTGAAGTACTATTGATAACGGAAACAAAAACAAACAATGCAACAGTTTTTGGGTGTAGTTGCAAAACAAAAAAATATTTTATTTAAAAAAAAGTATAATAAATATTAAAAAGTAAATTTGATAAACTTATTTTGTTTTAAATAAATCCTAAAAATTATTTATCTCGCAAAACGGGAAATGTAATGACTATGGCAACATTATACGCACACATTATTAAACTATCTCTGTCTCAATCGCGGTTTCACGGTCCCTTGGTCTATTTGTTTCTCTGTCTACGAGTATAACAAACTAAATATACTCATTCATTCCATCTATTATTTGACTAAAAAAAATTCTTCTTTGATCTTAAACTTGTCTTCCGAAAAGAATGTCAGATTTTTCTACTTTGAATTGAAAAACACTATATTTAAAAAATGATTCAGAATAAACGATCACTATATAATATAATAATTTATTTGTCACTACAAACGTTAAGTTTAGTTTGTTTTTCATCCGTGCAGTGACAGAGAAAGAATACATTTCACTGCCCCTCTCTTTCCCATGGGTGTCGTAAGAGGCGACTTAGGGATATCTGAGCTACCATCTGCTCATCTGGTGGTAGGATGCTAACATCCGCCTGGCTTGTTACCACCGTACGCATGGTGAAAAACTCGTGAAGTGGCTTGCAGCCGCGTTTCGAGGTCAGCCAGCGTACAGCCAGTGCCCGAGCGAGTATTCCCGCGATGGGTGTTGGTCCAGTGGAGACGGCTGTTGAACCAATGCCGGGGGAAACTGTATTGACCTGCCGGATAGGGAGACCCGAAGAAACAGCTGTTCCGCTGGCCGCCTGTGGCATAGTACAGGGGCCCGAGCGTGCCTAACCAGCTCGCGAGGCTGCCTCACCAGGCCACGCATAATCTCGGGGTGGACCGTCGTGCCGGTTGGTAACCGGAAGGTGGGGTCCCGGCGGCCACTTCCGGGGGGGTTCGGGGGCCCTTCCGTCCGGCGGATCAGTATATTTTCCTTTTTGGCAAACATTTGGGAAAACACGTCTCCATACTTTGCCCATCCCTATCGTGGCAATACGTCGCTCGCTTCACGTCTCTTTTCCTTATTTTTCCAAATGGTAGCGCAAATAAGAAATAACGGTCGTTCAGCGGTGCACACCCCCACCATACCCACGCTGTTTGAGGTCGAGTTCTCTAACATCCGAGGACTCCACGCTAACCTCAACGCTGTCCACCACCATCTCGAGACAGCACGGCCAGCAACGTTGTTTCTCATGGAGACGCAAATACTCCGCCCTGCCGACAACAGCTACCTTAACTATCCCGGCTACATGCTTGAAGAATCTTTTAAAGCGAAAGCCGGAGTATGCTTGTTCGTCAGGGCGGATGTTTGTTGTCACCGATTGCGCTGCTTGGAGGACCCCTCCTTCTCCATGTTGGTGGTACGTGTGGACCTGGTTCGTCAGAGTCGAGTCTACGTGTGCCTCTACAGATCCCACAATGGTGACTTGGAGACAAGCCGATTATTTGACCATCTTAGTCGGGTGGCAGATGCTGCGCAAGAGCAGTTTCCTAACGCGGAATTGGTGTTTTGGGGGATTTTAATGCTCACCATGAATCATGGTTGAAATCCCTCAAAACTGACCATGCTGGAAGAACTGCTCATGCTTTTGCTCTCACACACGACTTGACCCAACTGGTTGATCAGCCCACCAGGATCCCAGACATTGATGGGCAAGCGCCTTCTCTACTGGATCTTCTGCTGACTTCTCACCCGGTGGAATATCAGGTTGTGGTTCAAGCTCCACTTGGTTCTTCGGATCACGGCCTTATATCTACCAAAGTGCCACAGGCCAAGCTGCCGCCATCAGCGGTATGCAAACGTCGCGTTTGGCACTATAAGTCGGCAGATTGGGACGGTATGCGCGATTACTATGCGTCAGTCCCTTGAAAGGAACGTTGCTTCAGTGGGAATGACCCGACAGCTAGTGCCGCTGCTGTTTCTGATGAGATCATGTTAGGAATGGAATACTACATTCCTAGCTCAGATCTCATCAATAACGGGGTACGCGTAACCGTTGGTTCACTCGTGAATGTGCCGACGCTGTATCATCTAAGCTGGCGGCATATCGCGCGTGGATCAACGGCTGCATTAGCGGGGCATCTAACATTGACTCACTGAAAGCAAACTACAATAAAAATTCCAAGTCCTGTAGGAAGGCATACACGAGAGCGGATGCACAGCGCATTGTACAGATTGGTCATGACCTTATTTCGCATCCTAGGGGCTCCCGTAGCTTCTGGCGTCAAACCAAGTCTGTGCAAAACAATTTCTGCCAACCTTCGCTGCCACCGCTCAGAAATCCGGACGGATCGCTAGCTCACAGTCCGCAGGAGAAAGCCGACCTCCTGGCTCAACTCTTTGCCGACAACTCTGTGATCGATGATTGTAGTGCGCAGCCACCAACAATACCTTCATGTGGCCACACGATGCCTGACATCAAAATCAGGCAACGTGATGTGCGTGCGGAGCTGCAATCACTTGATATACGGAAAGCTAGCGGTCCTGATGGAATACCAGCCATTGTGCTGAAGAAGTGCGCGGCGGAGCTGTCTCCTGTGTTAACGCGCCTGTTCCAACTTTCTCTCTCTTCGGGATGTGTGCCGGAGGCTTGGAGAAGAGCTAATGTGCAAGCGGTTCCCAAAAAAGGGGATCGGTCTGACCCGGCAAATTATCGACCAATAGCTATCACCTCAGTACTTTGTAAGGTGATGGAACGGATTCTAAACAACCAACTGATCCATTACCTAGAAGATCACTGTCTAATTAATGATCGTCAGTACGGGTTTCGACCAAAACGGTCCACAGGTGATCTTCTAGCGTACGTAACACACCTCTGGGGTGAAGCTATCGACAAGCATGGAGAATCGTTGGCTGTCAGCCTCGATATCTCCAAGGCTTTCGACAGGGTCTGGCACAGAAGTCTTCTCTCCAAGCTACCGGCATATGGTCTGCCTGCTCAGCTATGCACCTGGATTGCCAGCTTCCTACACAAGCGTAGCCTTCGTGTTTTAGTAGATGGTTGCGCTTCACAATTCTATGTAGTGAATGCTGGGGGCCCCCAGGGATCTGTGCTATCTCCCACACTCTTTCTTTTGCATATCAATGATATGCTCTCCCTTGGGAACATACATTGCTATGCAGATGATAGTACAGTGCATGGTGGATACCACGGACGCGCAGTGGCTGGGCGGGCGGAAACTGAGGAGAGGCGGGAGAATCTTGTCATTGAACTCGATAGGACGTTAGAGCTCATTGCCAAATGGGGTTCTGATAATCTTGTTGAGTTTAATGCCAAGAAAACACAGGTATGCGCTCTCACAGCGAAAAAGTCACCATTTTACCCACATCCCTCCCTCTGTGGCACACCGCTGATGATACAAAGCAAAATCGCCATGCTGGGGATGGACGTTCGCTGCGACCTTAGTCCAAGGGATTACATCGAGGCTATTATAAAAACAGCTTCACGAAAACTCGGAGTTCTGTACAAGGTGCGGCGTTTTTTCACGCCGCAACAACTGTGCCTGTTATACAAAACACAGGTACGGTCTTGCGTTGAATATTGCTCGCACCTTTGGGATGGCTCCGCTAAGTACCTACTGGAGGCCTTGGACTGGTTGCAGCGACGTGCAGTACGCATTATTGGCGACGTAAAGGTCACAAACACCCTTGAACCTTTACAATTGCGTCGCGAGATAGCAGCACTGAGCGCTTTCTATCGACTGTATCACGGCGAGTGCTCTGAGGAATTATTCTTTCTAATTCCTGCTTCCCCCTTCCTTCTTAAGTCCACGCGAGTTGGTTCTCGATGTCACCGCCCAACTGTGACATCAATTCCATCGCGCACAAAGAAATTTGGCAACTCCTTTCTTTGTCGCACTACCAAAAAATGGAATTCCTTACCAGCTCACGTGTTCCCCTCCTCTTACAACCCGGGTTCCTTCAAACGAGGCGTGAAGAGGCATCTTGCGGGCCGGCAAGGCGGTGACGGCTAGTACAGAACATTCTTCCCGACTGTACTGGCCGTCGTCGCGTTTGGACTCTACTACCACTTACCATCAGGTGTAGTAGTCATTTGCCATCCCGGACATATAAAAAAAAATACGTCTTACGATTCGTAATCGAGTTGTGATTCGTGAGGCACGAGGATGCAATAAGTTTTTCCTTGAAATTGGGGTAGATGACAAGACGGAACTGACAGTAAAAGTGTTAATAGTGACATACTTATTAACTTTGTCAAAATAAATAACATATTAATTTAAAGTCTTCTGTAAAAGAAAATTGAAAGCTAATATAATATATTTAAATAAGCGCATGAGAAAAAAAAGATATATAATGCTATAATCATGTTATCTCGTTGATTATGTTGGCTAGTTTATAAGACACCAGATACAAAGTACAAATGTTGTCTCGTAAAGCCGTAGGTCCTACTCCTAAATTTATTTGTCGTATGGAATCTGTAGTTTCATCTTACTATTCGTGTGACGCAATAGAGAATAATTTGTTCTGTACAGTTAGTAAGATGATAGTATTATCCAAAAATAGGTTATGATAATATTAACATACTAGGTACGACTTCCTTGAATACCTTGTGGCTAGTTGTCAAAGCCGCAGATCTCAAGAAACTAGGTTCAATTCAATTGAAGTAATCCTTAGCAGCCTTTAGAAAGGCTATACAACACAACCAAAAAGAGCAGTTGCTCTTATATATTATTATATTCGACCGACAACAGATAGAGATTGCACTTGCGTATGCGCATACATGTGTGAAATATGATAAGTCCTGCGCAGTTGGCCATTCTTGGTTGAGAGTGGCTGGCGTGGCTGAAATCGGTCAGGCAATCCTTAAATAACACTATGATTATTTGAGAAAATATCATATTGGAAAACCCCTTATTTGAACCACGTTTAGTATAGACTGGTAGCTGCTAGCTTATTGTTACACATATTGAAAAAAATGCTTTTAATAATGAAAAATTTAAACACAGAAATAAATTTGAACTTATATTTTAATTTTATTAACAAAGTGAAATAGGTGAAATAAATAACATAATAATATATTTTAAAGAAATATTAATTTGTACATTGCATATTTTACCTTAAAATTATTTATTTCTTTAAATTCATATGACAACAATGTAATTTTGTAACAACTTTTCGTTTTGTTTGTTGCTGTTAATATTTAAACTTAAATCTGATAAAATTGACATTTTCGTAGTCAAATAAAATGCAGTTTTTTTAAATAAAAAAGTAACTTTTTGTACAATAAACATAACTATAAAATATCAGCTGAGTTTGTAAAGTGAATCACAGATTAAGTGTGGTGTTCCCAAAGGCCATTGATGCAGGCATGATTGAAATGCTAAGGCCGTTATATATCATAACATTTAGAATATTCATTTTCAATACAATTAATAACAGATTTCTAGTTATGACAGCAAAGTTAACAATATCAATTTTTTAAGTACATTAAATTGACGTGCAAGACTTTTCATGAGCAGTGTCGTTTAAAACCAGAAGTTACATTATTTATATGAACCACTTCATTTCTCAATATATGTTGAATCAATGTAAAATACAAATCTATTAATGATTTAATCTAAGATTAAGAGAGGACGATATATCACATATACACAATTATACTGTTTATTTAATTCCTGACTACGCGAGAATTTATTTATTTCGAATAATATTAGCTTTTATTAAAATGTAATTAATTATATTACAGTAATCGGTGCTCGGAAGGAATCTTTATTTTGATGTTTTATACTATTTTTCTACATTAAAATTTACATAAAATATAATACACAAATACGTAGAGTATGGTACTTTGTGTCAATAGATTCAATCTTGGGTACTAAACACCAATCACAGAAAAAAATAACTATTATAATTCTTTAGTATATTTATATTTAACTCCGCAGTATTACTGTGCTAGAGGAATGAGAGTCCAACCGCCGGTAGGGCGGGGTCACAAAATACTTGGCACCATTTGAGTATTAACACTATCATATCATTTATTAGACCATATCGATACACTCGTTCAAAAAATACTACTACAAACTAGAGGAGGCACATACATCAGGTCGACGAAAAGAAGTTCGAAAAATATAGCAATAAATACAACCATAGTTCAAATAATTTACAATCGCACCATCACCGCACACCGCGCTCAGCACCATTTTGAGTTAACACTAGAAACATAAACGGAGATAATTTCCTCGCAAGATAGTACGAGCGTGTGCTACAGTCTGATGTCGTTAGTGGCGGCGAGCAGCGGCCCGCGAGGACGACGCCACGTTTCCTCGTCTCCCTCCGCACCCGCGCCGCTGCCCTCTTGCTCTGCCGTGCGCACAAACGCGTGACACTGCACATCGTCTTGCGCTCCGTATCGGTGCAATGTCAGAAACTTTAGATTTGCCACGATCGAGGAATTTATAGGTCTCGTTGGGATGTTGACTGTGGTCGCCGAACGCTCGATACGTTTCGTCCTACTCTCTGGCGTCGCAAGCTCCAGCGACTGGCCACGGTTGTACAAACGAGACTGCCCAAATCGTGGAGTCAACCTTCCGATCAGGTTATCCTCTTTTCTCGTACATTTACTTGAGGCTTGTGAATCCTCCGGTGGCTTAGGTTTTTTCTTTAAGAAGAATGGCGTTAGTCTTTCGGTGAGAGGGCGAGAGGAATGAGATCCAGCGTCTTGTACGTTTGACGTGGAATTTGAAGTTTTTAAAGGCTTTATGGAGCTCGATTGTGTTTTAATAGGGTTTGATTTCCGTTGCAAGCTTATTCTTGAAAACATCCCGTATTCTTCCTTTTCTTTTATATCTGTAGATTCCTCAGATTTAATATCACTCTTGTCGAAATCTGGTACTTCATCTTCACAAACTTTTAAAACACAATATGTATCTCGTTGCAATTCATCAAGAAGGCTATCGTCATTTGATACAGTATCAATTTTGCTAGCCGGCCGAACATCGGTGCCTTCCGGAAGATTTCTTCGATCTTCCGAGCTGGTACCTTCAGGAAGACTCGTTGTTGATCCACATACAATTTCGTGTCTGAAAGTTGCGTGTTCATCCGATTTCGTAACATCGATTTCTAATGGCTTAGCTTGCACTCGCACTCGAGACGCCGTATTTCCACGAGGAGGCACAGCGGGTGGAGCATCATCGTCGGATGTATGCGCGTGGCTCATAAAGTTGGCCATTAGTTCGTATTCTCTGCAACGACTGGAGATGTCATGTTCCGGTCGTTTAGTAGGTGTGAGATCAGGCTTGGGTCTACGCAGCGGCGGTTTTAGCTCGACATCGACGTACTCGCAAAGCGGCAAGACAGGCGAGACAAGAGGCGCCCGCGATGGAGATAGGCGCGCGGGTTTAGGTGGTCTTGCTGGCTTTTCAGTCGAAGCGTCACTGTCCTCGGACGGTTCATGTTTGATGCAGGACATAGTGAGATACCCGCTTCCGGTGGACTTGTTCGATTTGCCAGAAGAGCGCTCGTCACCGTGTCGTGCTAGTTTTAACGACTCAGTACTTGAGCAGATGTCGTTTGGCGTTTGCAGGGGAAGCGTTTTGCCATCTAAATCGATTGTAGGCGACGAATCACCACGCCACGGTCGCCAGAAAAAGGAACCACTGTCAACGTTATTTGCGGCTCCTGCGAGGTGAAGGTAATTATCGTCGCCAATTGGAGCTTGTCTGAAAATTCATTATAAAAATTAAATATATATATATATATTTTTAAATATTTTATAATATCTATTACAGAGTTTATTTAATACACTCACTTGCTTCCATATTTTGTTTCTCTCGCTAACGATCTTCGATATATACAGTGACGATGTTCAAGATCGAACATAATTTTTTGCAATTCGCGTAAAGTTACCGCTTCCGCTTCGCGTTCTTCTAGACTCGTATCATCTAAAATAATAATAATAGTTATATTTTCACTATCAGATTGAGAATAGAATAGATATTATGCAGATTAGATCAACTTCAGCAAATGTACAGATTATCCGTGGTAACGAACCAGGCGGGCGATGCAAGCGCTCGTCGAGACGGTGCACGTGTGCAACGAGCTGAGCGTGCAGACGTTGCAGGTCTCGCGCGGGGTCGAGTCGCAGCGCGAGCGCGGCCGTGCCCCGCGGGGCGTCGCGTTCGCCCTCTGCGCTCTCACTCGCGCCGCTACCACATCCCTCTGCGTCCGGCTCTGATCGCCCACAGCTGTAGATAAAGTATTATTAAATTTTCAATGTTCTCGAATGGAAAAGTAATATAATTAAATTTTAGAAATGCTAAATTTATAATTTATTTAAAAGAACATTCAGTGTAATTTGTTTTTTGTTCTTTAGTTTAGAGTATTAATTAAATATTGTTTTACGAATTAGTTGCTATTGCCTTTTCGATTCATGTGATATTACCATGTCCACTTGGAGTCAGCATAGTATCCGGCATGGAGCGTAGCGGGTGAGCGGCGGCACAACGCGGACAGTAGCCGCAGCCACTCGGCGCGTTCCACACAATTACTCGCCTGCACGAACAGCACGCGCTCGCGGTGCACTGACGGATATCATATAACGTACATTATTTAATTTGATTCGATTATTTATATTGCTTTAATAATAATATTTAAGTTATATAATACTAAATTTACTATTTTCATTTTACTTTTATTAATACATATATACTTTATATAATAGTAGAAAATAAAACTAAATAAACTACGTGCGAAGCCCTTTGAATCCACATTTATTATTCGCACTGCGAATCTGTTGAATGCTTTGCCTGAGTCTGATAGGTACAATGTTGGTGTCTTCAAATCCATGGTAAACGGGTTCCTTCTGGCAAGGCGCGCATCCTAGACCGTGACTATGCTTAAAATCAGGCAAGTCAACGGTCAAGCGCTTGTCTATTATGTGTATAAAAAATTATTGTCAAATGTCATATGTACGTATGTATTTCTCACCTATTTGGAAGATGTTGTTGGCGTCGAGTGGTGCGCCGGCGGGCGGGCAGTCCACGGGCGCCACGCTGAGCACGCCGGCCAGCGCCAGGCGGTGCGCGCCCGAGCCCTTCGCACCGCAGCGTGACCACGACAACTCCCCACTGTTATGAACATATGAGAATTTGCTTACATTTATATTATATAAAATGGCACCTGTCAACTGATATTCTTTTATAGTATATAAAAGGTATAGCTTGGTATAAGTATTACAAAAAAAACGTTATGACGTAAAATAAAATTTATTGAACTTATAGCGATATATGTAACACATTGTGATCTGTTTATATAATTATAAAATGATAAATATATAATTTACCTAGTGAGTCTGAAATGTCTCCGCTTACAGTGCGGATGCGCCGAGCGCGCCCACCGCCGGCGCGGCGAGCCCGCACCGCCGCGCACGCCCTCCGACCGCTTGATCATAGTCCTGTACGCAAGCCCATCGTTATACTCATTGCACTGCCCTTAACCCTACTTATATATTACTATACCGATATACATCAAAATAATACGAAATATATTCTATATTAACAATTATATTATGTTCTTGTTGTATTCATTTTTAATATGAAAAGAAAGCGAATTTAAAACCAATCGTTACATAAAAATAATAAAGTACGTAAAATAAAAAGTGAAGCGAATAAATCAAAAAAGAAATCAATATTAATGACAAAACAATAAAAATATTTCATAAAACATATCGCCTTGCAAAATAAATGATCGAAATTAAATGATACATACCCATAACTTTTCCAAATGATGCATAAACAAAACGATAATATTTCGATTATAGAAAAATCCATAGACAAAATAAAGTGCCGATTTAAGTGGGAGAATTAAGTGATAATGGTGTCTTGAGTGCTTACCCCTCTTTTAGTAGAACGGGTGTCTCTTGCACGTTATTATTTTGCGTGTCTGAGCTTGTAGAGATTATTTCCAAAAACTGCTTTATTGCTTGTACCTGCAGGCGAACATTTAACGAAATTTAAAAAAAAAGGTTTGATCGTAATTCTGTCCCTTAGATATTTTAAATGTTATTAATTCATGGTTTCTTATATCGTCAAATTAACCATACTAATATTTGACGTATGTGGCTATTTTTGGATGTCGCAAAATATTATAGTACTAACTTGTTTTTTTTTTTTAAATACAGATCAAAACAAATATTATATATAATTAGTATCGTGCTAGCTAGCCCAAACATTAAGGGTATATATTACCGATATAAATAATATTTCCCATACTAAAGGCCTATTTAGTTTAGTTATTCTACAATTTAGCACTAATATAACATATAATTTTAAAATATAAGATAGTTACTGTGTTAGAGTGTTCGTTTATTAGTATAACAGTATACTAACATGTCTGGGTGTGCAAAAGCTGCGGTAGAGTTCGGCCATATACTCCTCCTTGCAAACCTGCTGTGCCGAGCGGCTGCTCACAAGGTTGCCCAACGACTGAATCGTCTTCGAGATTAGTGTCAACGTTCGATTTGTTTGGGGATCCTAAAAACAAGGAATCACGTTACTTATTTAAGAATAATAATTTGATCTTTCATTACAGAATATTGTCAAAGTGAATTTGAATAATCACATCGAATTTAAAAAAAAAACCTGCTTTATGGAATTTAATACCAGTTTATTTTAACATCCAGACAGAAGCTGAAGTCCATCATTAGTTGGTATTGTCTTACATAGTGATGTTACTTGTAAAGAACAACAAAGCTTACAATTTGTTCGGTGGTGAGATCGAATAATCGCGGCCCGAGGATAGCGGGCGCGAAGAATCTCAAGAAGATGAAGCCGGAGACGACGGAGTAGCGCACCTCCGCGTTGGCGGGGAAGTGTCGCGCGGCGCACTGCCGCAGCGCGTCGAACAGGCGGCACATGGCGGCCGGGCACTGCGCGTACGACGACGTGATCGCCGCGAACACCTGCGCGTGCGCATGATTAGCCACTATAGTATAGGTAGGCGAATGAGCATATGGACCTGATAGTACCAGTGTCACCAATGCCCATAGGCATAGGCATTGTAAGAAATGTTACCCATCGCTTACATTGCCGCTATGAGTCATCGACATATTATAACGACACGGATAAGCTTTTTAATATATATTTTAATAGTTAATTTTAGTAAAAATATTTGCATGTCAAAAATATAATCACTTAACATGTATAATATATTAGGTTGAAAGCAAATAAATTGAATTGCCCATAGGCTGACTTTGCAAGAAATATCATATGATAGTCCGTTTCTTGCGTTGGAGACAGTACCCGCTCGACGTAGTCCTTGAGGTTGGCGAGGTTGGCGGCGACGGCGGCGGCGGGCTTGACGCGCGCGGGGTCGATCTCGCAGGGCCGGCGCTCGGCCAGCACGGCGGCCAGCGTGGGCCGCAGCACGCCGCGCAGGTACGACGCGCCCGTCAGCCGCATCGCCTCGTCCATCATCTTCGACACCAGCGTGTTACCGCGGAAGATGGTCGTCGCGTCACTGGAAACCAGACGAATTATACGAATAAGAAAAAATCATATTTAGTTAATGTATTATGTTCATATTATTACAAATAAGATCGGACGGATGTAATCGGATCGGAGTAACTTTATATTATAATAAAATTCGAATAAAAAAGATATCTAGATATCGTTGAATAAATATGAAATAATTGTAAAAAACTTTGTAAGTATAATAACTAAATTGATTGTTTGTTCATTTTACTTGAGCAAATATATCAGTATTATGAATACGATTAATTTAAGGATAATATTTTCGTTGCCCGTTTAAAAGTACAAGAACTATTATTGATTATGAAAATGATACATAAAATAGTTTGAATCATATTGTAAAAATATATATATCAGCTATTATATATTTGACTATACATTATAGGTACTTGTATATAGCAATAATTCGAAATACGAAATTCATACAAGAAATACACATCGTTAAAAGGTAAAGTGGTCAAGGTAATTATTGCTGTAACAAAAATGCTCTAAAAATTCTCACAAAAGCGTCACATTGCATTGTGAATGCTGTCGTAATTTCTTCATGATTATAATTATGGGCATTAAAGTTTATTTATCCTGCTAGATATACATCGCCCCTTAATGATATGTCATTAGAAGATAGTTTACCTGAGAACGGGCTCTCACAAATGTATTTGTATTTAGATTGTAATAACTACAGTGATTATCTTGTGACGATAACTCTTTTACGATCGTGGGTATGAACAGCGTTATAAAAGTATTGGGCAATGTTTTATGAAAAATATTAACCTTGGCATAATTATATATATAAAAAAAGATGCGACACTATTTCGCAATATTTGGAAAAGACGTTTAATTACATTTTAAATGAATTCACAAAATTAAAATTTCTTTATGTATTCGGTTCTCTTGTAAAAAAAAATGTTTGTATTTGTATATAAAATTGGTTAAAGTTCGGTATGCGTGTATATGTAACGCCTCTTCAATTGGTTTTTCAAATTAATAGCCCGATACGATTTTCGTGTTACTCGATTCGTTTAGCCCTTAATTGCATATGTATATGATTAACGTATGTCCAAACTTACGTGAGGACAGATATCTCTGCATCGGCGAGCTCCTTCACGATGGGAACGATAAGGTCGTGGTGTGTGAACAGTCGTACCAATGGCTGTGCCGCATCCGTCTTGCTTGATACTATCTCACCGAGAATGTAAACAGCCGATGTCGTGATTGGCTGAAAGTTGATTATTTTGATTAAATAAATAAACTCTTTGTATAAAATAGGAATTTTTTTTTTCGAAAAAAAAGCTAACTATTATCGGTGACTAAATAAATCGTTCTCACCTTTTGATGGACACTCCTGAGGAATAGTTCCTCCAGTTGTGTGTAGTGGTGCAGCGGGAAGACGTGGTCGACGGTGTACTGCAGCAGCAGCCGCAGTGAGCCCAGCGTGGCACTGCCCGCTGCCGACAGGCGCGTGCCTGGCGGGGTGGCGCCGCGAGACAGGGCGCCGCCCGCGCGCGACGTCAGGAAGAACCTGCGGCAGGAATACTTTTAGAATCTAATGAAAACTCGAAACGTTCTTGTAATATGATCGGGTGTAGTGAAACCACGTTACCTTTTGGCTAGTCTGACATATTTACTTTATAATTGATATTTTTTATAACTGCTTTATTCTTACCATGCGCAAAGAGGAGCGGGTGCGGGCTGCCGCAATTGTAATCGCACTTCGCCAAGGAACACGGGTGTAGCCCCGTCGTGCCAAACAGACACCCTCGCTTCACAAGCTACTCCGGCCTGCGTAAGGAATTCATATGTTAATCTCTCTCTATTGCGACAAACTGTTCTAATAATCAGGTCAGATTAAGGAACTTACCGTTTGTGAGCCATCTTTATCTTTAGGATCGGCTTCCATTACTAGATCGAAACAAAAAATTTCATCAAATTGTGGATTGACCGTCTTCTTTTTGGGTTTTGTGCGTTTTTCGACTCTTCGTCCATTTGAATACAATAACGTAACGAGAGCGAAGGGGTCACATTGACCGTTTTTTGTAGTAAGTTCTGAACATTCTAACACTCGAAGTCTTAAAGTGTCAGGACCTACGCGGGCGGCACAATGTCTTTCTGGATCCGACCAGTAGTCGGCGGCGGTGGGTGTGGGTGATGCATCGGGTTCCGACATCGCATGCATCGGAGGTTTCGTCCGCACAGCCCATTGTGCGCGATCTTTTAAACTCTCCGACCGCGACAAGGCTAGCGACGGTTCCGTCGAAACAGAACTGAGAAGTTTTTTGCTCGTCGAGCTAGAGCACGATCCAAACCTCATGCTCTCTTTACAATATTCCGATAGTCTAGTGAGATTATTAGCTTTCGTCTTCGTCGAGAAGTTGTCGGCATTCGCGTCCGGATCGGGCGGTTTCGGGTCCATTCGCAACCGTTTCCTCGAATCCTCGAGAGTGAGTTCAATGTAGGCCTTTCCCTGAACCTCTGAGTCTGCGTCCACTGGCCGCAGAGCAAACCAGTGGTCTTTATTGTTGTATCGCTGTAAATCCTCCCGCTTGATAGCAACTTTGCCGAGTACTTTGTCTTGTTTGAGATGTTTGTCGCGATCGAACACGTATATGGACAGATATCGGAATCTTCGCGGTACCTCGAACTGGAATTCCTCGCCGAAAAATGGGCTGTAACAAAAAGTTCAATGTCAAAATCGACATGTAACAGAAGTATTTACAGAGATCCAACTAACCAGAGAGAATTATCGAAATGTAATGATCGTTGTTCGAAGTGAGTTCTCTAACTTCTTATCAGTACCGAACAAGTGTTATATTTATAAATGATATACTCATACAATTTAGGTATAGTTATGTCATTTACGGAAAATTAACTAATTGAATGCGTAAAATGTATTTATTTATTCGCATAGTAACTAAATTAAGATGTCCTAAAATTTTAGTGCAAAGTATTGGGGATTATGTTATCACATAACTTTTTCAGAAACAGTCTTTATTTTATTGTTATTTCATACCCTGGGTGTTTTCCTTAAAAATAAAAATATAATTTGACGTTTCGGTTATTTAATCGATTATTACTCAACTAAAATATGTAAATGTAAATTAGTCTTTATTAAGATACAGTATATTTTAATCAAATCTTTTTCCAAGTAAAGTAAAATTTATTTTGGCCGTCATTGATATGTCGAAAGAAAATGGCTATTGAAATTTCAGAACAATCTTAGAATCAAATTTTAATATATAATGCAAATATCTTAAATTTCGATAAATAATATTATTTTTCTATGTAAGGAGGCATTAGAAAGCAAACAAGTGTGAATGTTTATGGTAGTCTATCCCTTCAATGTGAACATGATAATCATCGCGGCACGGATACGCGTGGGCTCGCATCGTTCACGACAAAGGTGAAAGTTTCGACACTCGCCTTTATTGTGATACTACAGAAATTTAAATGCACAAAGACTATTATGAAAATTAACGCCGCGAATGTAAGTATGACGAATTGTTTACACTGTCCACAACTCCATACCAAGCCGATTTTAGAATTACGAAGATTTACCACGCATGGCCGTGTGTGTTTATTGTGATTTTACTAATTTAATTATGGAATTCGCATGCATCACACGATATGGCAAAGACGTCGTGCATCATAATCGATCATTCGGATGAAAACTTGACGTTGATAAATAATTAATAGTTAAACATTTGGGTAACAATGTACGTGAAGTGAAATCATCGCGATCAAAGAGTGATCTAAATCACAATTAAATAACAATATGAATTCGTGTATAATATTATTTACTGTATATGTTGTACAGACAAGACACAATTCATGTTTATTATGCCGTTGTATTGCAATAAGTATGAAACATACTAGTGTAATAAAACAGGCTCGCTGGGGCATCCGGCGCCGCACTAATATTTATAAACCGGAGGCGGAACTGCCACCAGCTGAGAGGGGGCGGCGCAGGCGCAACGCACACGCATGCTCTTTTTTTTATTACAATTAGAAGTTAAAGAACGTGATTCAATATATAGCTGTTATGTTTTTTTTAGAAACGAGTTACACGTATTTATATTCAGATAAAATAAATGCGGGATATTATGATAATTATTTAAAAAAAAACGTAAGATGAGAATTTATAATTATACATATTGTAAAGACTGTTTATTCGCATATATAAATCCAACAAGTATACAAATTATATAAAATGACAAAAAATTGGTTACGAAACTTATATAAAACATATACCTACACATAGACTTTAACTGCACACGTCGGCCTAATTGTTTGATTTTATAATTGGGATCTGGACAAGAGTCACATACGAAATGCTAAGTGAAACATCCTAAAGCGAGCTAACAAGTATTTCTCACGTCTGACAGGCAATAATTGGAACATACCACACCTACACCTCTTAGCGCGGTCTCAATAATCAAAAAGGATGGACGGTACGTGGAACAGAGCAATGCACTTAAAGTCGTCGACTGCCGGTGCCGGCCGTCCGTTTTGACGCAGCGATGATCATTTTACGCGCCACGAGGTTCCGGCATCAATTTATCACTTAAAAGCTTCCGCTAATGCAGCAACACTATGAGATTTGAATAGATCGGTTTTTATGACGTTCTCGAGCTGAAACGGCTTCTGGAAATGACTTCATACGATGAATGTTCTTAGTTAAATATAGGATTAAGTTCGTTCATATCTTATTCATAATATCTTTTCAGTAATTTCACAAACACAAAACGAATCATTTTAATGTTTTTTTTTTTTCAAAAAACGAACGTATAGCCGTTTCTTTTTGTATGTCCGTGTAAAATATGTTTTATATAGTGACGTAATTATATAATATACTTGGTAATATCGATTTAGAAAGTATCAATGGATGTTATTAGAGGTGTACTGATCATTAACGTTGTGATAACGGTCCTACATAGACTACAGTGTTACACAGTTGGCCGTTTGAAGTCATAACTGATAAGGTATCACGAGACAAAGAACCCATTAAGTCTCTCGCTGAGTGACGTGACATTTCCTTCGATATCCGCCGCAGCGTCCTGCTCACCTTTGGGGTCACAAATCATTATCTAGCTTCCGCTTAATCAATTAACAACGATACACTTCTTTGACAACTGTCAACATAACATAGTAATAGAAAAAAAAATATAAATGAGCCGAGAAGGCCCAGTGTGTAGAACGCTTGAATATTATCTGATGATTACGGGTTCAAACTCAGGCAAACAAGACTGTATTATCATGTACCTAATTTATCTTTATAATTAATCTCGTGCTTGGTATTGAAGGATAACTTGATCGTGACGAAATCTGCATGTGTCTAATTTCACTGAAACGGGCTGTTACTTTACTTTAACTTAAAATGGAATATAAAAGTTATATCCCTTCAACAAAGTTATATCTATTGTGCGTATGTGCGTGTTCTATTTAAAGAAATGTTGGCATTTTATCTTTGCCAAGATATTAGATGAATCGATTTCTTCTCCTAAAAATAATGATTCCATTTAAAACATGTTTATTTTACCAACAGATAATAAACATTACATTTACATACATTGTAATAAGATAATATTATAATAACAATAACAACGCATATCAACGGCAACAGGTTTAAATGTCTGTTTATTATGAATCAGTTAGTTCCTCTCCCCGCATGGGGTTTTTATGTAAAGTGCATGGTTGTAATCGCTACTAGCGAGTCTCATTCATTTCCAAAAATGAATGGCGAGGGGTGTAGCGGAAGGGACGTTCCGCGCCGACGCACGCTCGCCGGAAATGCATCCGGGACGTGGCGCGACGCCGCACCGCCCTCGCTGGCTGCGTGAATCCCTAGCCCTCCCTTTTCCAAAATTATCGCACGCATATAATTTACTCAATCTTTTTCAATCCAGTTTCACATGTTTACGGCGCATTCTTTGGTGTTGTTTTGTTAATAAAGTTTTATGATATTGTAATGAATTCTATTATAAATAGCGGTTATTATAATTAGGTTGAAATTAACTGTTTCAATTATTTCATTAATATAAATTTTACTATCACAACGATTGTAAATCATGCACAAATAATGCTGTTATCGTCAAATTAAATATGAATGTTGTTTCAGAGGTGTGATGGGCTCATTGAATAAATGCACGTCTTACGAGCTCATTAGTGCATCTAATTAGGAATGCAAATATTTTATCGAAATAAAGAACAAAGTAATTGTTTCCTAAAATTTACATTATAAAAAAATATATTTACACATAACAAACATTTTTATGTTTCGATATTTCAATCACTAAGTAAAGTGACGAAAAAATAATAGTTTTTCGAAATATCACTATTTCGAAAAGTTTAGCGCTTCTCAGTTAATATGTTGCGCAATTATTTAATGCATCTATTTACTGCATTTAACACGCACCGCTTAATGCATATGCAAGGAACGGAAGTAGTTTTGCATGGACGGTGAATGCTTTATAAATACAACGAAAGTAAAAGCGACAAAGTTTATTGTTTTCGAGAAACAAATTCGTTACACTCGAATAGATTTAGGAAGAGGAAAAAGATGGCATCGACACTAATAGTCGACTACATCCTGTAATCTAGATTTATTGGCGGGCTTGTAAAAAAACATAACATCACCGGTTTAAGAAAGACAAGACTGCAAATAATATGTATCCTGGTAATTCTGTAGACCATAGTAACGTTTGTATCTATTCGATTTTGTAATTTTAATCTTATAGCTACCAATTAAATTTATTTTAATATCTAAGTATACTAATAAATGGGGAGACTGTAATGTCTATCTGAAAAATCTACTAAATTAATATATATATCAAATTTATACAAAAAGGTCCGCATTTCTGAGGTTTTAATATATAATATAAGTAGCTGCGTTTTGCACTTTCACCCTTCCATGAAATATTACGCCTGTTGACGTGACATGTCGTGAATTTCATGTTATTTTATATAATATATACTATATAAATAAGGACATGTAATTCGTAATACCTAAGTAATCACCGTTAAAGACGTTACAAAAGATACAATAAGCTCATTATTGTGCTAACTTCGCGAAACGAATTAATAAACAATTGAGGTTATGGACGGACGCCAGGTACATTTGCATATGACATATATTTTAGGAAGAATGAAAACAATAGTGTGCCAAATTCCACCGACACACACACACACACACACACCGAAACAGCGGGAAACGTTAGCGTACTCTAATTATTCTTAATTCAGAACTTCTAACGTATAATTTGACAACCATTCAAAACGACACGAACCTTGACCCACTATTTGTGTTTGCTCCCTAAATTTAATGTGCCAGTAACGTTTCACACCCGATAAAACCGGAACAGCGCCCGGAAGCAGTACAAAGGGACCGTTATACGCGTACTGGACAAATATTGAAAACTTATATTCATTATAATTAAATCAAAATGTCATAATATTTTTTTATAGTTTTATATGAGAGAATCTTTATATAAGTGGACGTAAGAGTGCCAAGCATTTTATCTGTGTATTAAACTTATTATATTTATTTAAATTTGTGTGGATGGATGGATAGAGTTTTGTTTGAGTTTTGTTTCGATGGATTGAATATAATGAGTCTGTAGAAGAGATAGCTTAGTTTACAAGCTATTATATATATTATAAGCTAACACACATGCTACCTCATACCTGCCCTTCTACCTTCACAAGCGTAGCCGCGAGCGGAAATTAGTATTTTTATTTTCGCAATGACAGTGTCTACGGGCGAATGTGAACACTCCCAATCGAGTGACCCATTTGTTCGTTCGCTTTTCTAAAATAAATTAAAAACAAGTATATACTCACTTAAGTGTTCTCTCCATAGTGGAAGTGCGAAATATCTCCTCTTGGTCGAGTGACAGCACACAGTATATGTCACGCTGGCAGGCGGCGCCATTGTTGCGAGCGGGTAGATTCTTAGCTTCACCTATTTAAAAATAAAATGCATTATAAAAATATAAAAAAAATAAGTATGTTTAGATCAAGTAAAAACTAAAAATCCTCCTTGAAATACTCTGTTCGGAAGGGAATTATTTATAAAAATTATAGTTTTAAATATTCTATAATAAGATTAATACTTAAAAGCGTATTATTTGATAAAAACGACTTAGTTTAGTAATCTACACTACGACCCGATGGTTTATTGTGTATATATTTAATATAATATATTGTAAACAAAACGACGATTCAAAAGTCCATACAAAAGCCTAGATGAATAAAATATATTTAGATTTAGCAATAATGATAAAAAAAAATTGAAACGAAAATATTTTTTTAATCATCCGGCTCAAGACCGACAGCTTGCGTCCTACTTCGATGAATCTGGAGAATATCACTAGAGATTTATTTATAGATGCCGCACGTAATAACTGTCAGGATATACATGTATGATGAATACGTGATAACGAATAACTAATGCACGGGTATAACGCTAACGTTATTATGAAACGAATCGTAATAGGTATTAACTATGCCGTGTAGGTATTTTAACTAATAGTAAAGCAATTCATTCATCGCACGCGTACAAACGATACCAACTCATATAGAATACGACGCCTAACGTCACCTAACAAGGTGTCTCCGATTACATGCGCCATTGGCTTTCCGTTTTGGTTCGCGTGTCGTCATCCATTTAGGTTCTTATTGTCATCAACTAAAACATACTTCAATTAAAAACATATAGTATTCAGTCGAATTCAAAGTCGAGAAATTCCAATTATAAGTTAACATAAGTCCTTTTCATGATGATCAGTTGAGTATTTAAAGCATAATAAATAACTCACTTTCGCTTTTATAATACAATAGTGTTGTAAGAATAGCATAACTGAGTTACTATAGTTGTCAATAAATTATATAGTTATGCATATACATGTTTGTGTGTAATATAGGTATCTTTAATATCTATTTAAATTTGCCTTTTTCTTCTATACATCTGTCATCATCTCTGCTATGTTTTTTATTTTATTCCAGTTATTTACTAACCAGCCAGTCCCCGAAGTATGAAATATTACAATAATAAAATTTGAGACACAATTATTGCTATTTCATTCGTCATCCCAATTAAACGGACCACATACGATTAAAACTAATGAACTCTTACAAACTTGAGGTCTTAATTGACACGCGCTCGCGCAGCCTTGACAGTTTCGATTTAATGTGCTGTTTTCACGATTTAATCCATTGTATTATAAAATGGATTTTGTCATATTTGTGCAAGCATGAGATGTAGTGTGACGTGACAAGCGTAATTAAGTCCGATTGAACGATTAAAGGTCGCTATTTCTGTGTTAAGGAATTGAATTTTATAAAATAGAAGGTCCATACGTTGTGCAACGGTCCGCACTCTATGACCTCGTCAGACATAGCTTTATACGGCAAAGCGAGGCAGAGTGACCATCGTGCCCGTACAATATGTCCATGGAACGTTAGCAGAAACTTTTTCTTTTTAAAGCCCTATTTGAGAACTAGTATTTCTTAATACTATTTTAGTTACTTATAGTATTTTATGTTACACTCGTTATATATGTAAATCAAAACTGTACAAATGTTTTTTTTATATAATAAAAAAAAAAGTTTTAATATTTATATTACTTCGTCTAGGTTATATTGAAAAAGCATTTCAAATGACTACTATGTTTTGCTTGCAAGTCCATCCGTATAGCTGATAATAATAAATACATTTTGTACATATTATCATATAAATAATTTATAAAAATAAGGGCCGGTTGTCGTCGTTGGTAGATACTTGCCTTTCACGCCGAAAGTTATGGGTTCGATTCCCATCCAGCCCACATTTGTTTGCATTAAAATGTCTATTTGCCCTGAGTCTGGGTGTAATTATCTATATAAGTATGTATTTACAAAAGAAAAGTAGTATATATTAGTATATCAGTTGTCTGGTTTCCATAGTAAAAGCTCTGCTTAGTTTGGGATCAGATGGCCTTATGTAAATAAAGTCCTAGGATATTGTTATTATTATATGATTATTATTATTTTAATAAGATATATCGACAAGAAGGGTATACAAGTTGCGACCATACAGCTAACGATACAATCAAGAGCAACGGATGAGCAATACATAAACTTGCGGTCATACCACATAAGAAACGATCTTTAACAGCTATCATTAAGGTCAAGAAAATGAATAGAATTGAACAGGCAAACATAAATATGTACATTTATTTAAATACATTTATATGTTATGTAATAAACCAATACAGAATTATCAATAAATAATTAATAAATTAGACTTAAATAGGAGAACAAGATGGTGGACGTTTTACTACATTGTTAAAACAAATTCGGTGCATTTCAGACTTCCATAGGCAAAGAGTTGCAAATAAAATTATATTATATTATATTATTATTGGAAATGTCGTTCTATAATAGTATTTCATTCGAAATCATAAATAAATAAACTCAAAAATGTTAAAAAAACAACAGTAAGGGAAAGTAGATACAACAAAGTCGGCCTTTCACTTAAACGTTGTGACTAAATTGCCACTCATCATTACACCCGTAATTACTGCCTTCGAGTGAGATTACGGCGATTGTTAGGGCCAAAACAAAGACCTTGTATCATCGGTACACTGAACACTCCCACAAATTCGTAATTGGACTACGAGAGAAACTAGCTAGTTGCAACAAACTGTACATAATTGTTGATGCAAAAACAACCGTCATCATCATCCAAGACGGTAACACACGCCACCGAACTGGGTCGTGGGAGTGAAACGGGACCTTTGAATAACGCCATGGGTACCTGAGGAAACGTATACTTGCTTTGTAGTTTGTGGCAACAATAGCGAGTGTCATTATGATATTTCCACACTAGTGCGTAGCTCGCGCTCTTTCGAAATCGAGAGTTTGTAATGTGTAGTCAAATATTTTAGAAGCTACATAATTGTAGAGACAGTCATTGTGGTATCGTAACTGTGAGCACGCAATGTTTTAAATAACGAACTTTCGAAATAACTAACGCTTGTATATTATAAAATATGTAAACTAGATTGGAATAAAAAAATATATTATTATGTTCGTTAATTTCCAATAAGGCTCATTGGACATATCTTAAGCCTAATTGTTATTATACGGTAAATAGTCACCTACTCACTTTAAACGATGACGTAAGAAATTAATCACTTGCATCCGAGCCAATTTTGATTGTACTCAATTATTAGATTATGTTTTTAAACTTCATCTAAGAGCGTTTGAAGTCTTTACAATTTCATACCAAACTGTTAGGTCCAAACATAATAAATTAATGAGAAAATTGATTTATATCCTTAAGTTATGTGTCCTTAATCTAAAAGTTATGTAAATATTATACAGTACCTACCTAAAGTTCCTTCCCACATAGGAGTCAGGTTTGAATCTAGGTCCTCACCCACATGCTTAGCTATAGCAAGTGGCCCAATCTAAAGTTGAGTTACATACATATTTCAGTTGTAATAAAATATAAGGCGTTCGAAGATCAATTAAAAATAAAAAGTTGAAATTTTTATAAGGGTCTGATAACGAATAACGACTAACGATGAAATCTAACCAACAATCTACTTGCTTATGTTTCATTGTTGGCAATACGTATGTATACGCAATAATAATATACGCTATTTAGAAATTTATTTTTATGTAAATCTTGAGTACATGAAAATGAAATCTCTCCATTTCAATGTAAACTCATCACAAAGCCATTTCGGTTAGTAATAACTGCGTATATATTATCGAGGCCATTGCCCCGTGAGGCGCGCCCGCTCAAAGATAATTACAAAAACAATTTCGCAAATACCAGTCGCTAATTCATGCAATTGTAGGAGCATCGAGCTAACGATCTTTCGGTTCGATAAACAAGTGTACCGTGCTGTGTGTATCTTATCATTGATAGTCGTTTTGAATGGAATCATAGCGAACCACGTGAGGAATCGTCAAGGCGAGAGCGCGCATCGATAAAGATTAATGAGATCGTTTTTCATTAACGGAGCGACGAGTTTCCATGAATGGGTACGCTGAATGAAAAACGTTAGTTCGCCCCATTCACGGAGCGTGGCGTGTCGCAGATAACTACCACAGCGAACGACGCCTATGAACGCGCGCCGCCTGCCGCCCGCCGCTCGACCACGCGTACGTTTTCATGTCACTCATCGGTTCGCACTATGTTGTACCAAATACGTTACGTTACGCCTCTGAAGCTGAACTACATACCTTGATACGCATGCAACTCACTGAGAATACTTTTGAACATTTGTAGTTTTTAATTAGAGCTTCTATCGGCTTTTTTTATAGACGTTGTTTAGCGGATGTTTAGTTAAACAATGATTTCTATCCTTCTGCCATTATCGATTTAGTATTTTAATATAAGACAGCATTATTTAACTAATCACATCTTAAAAAACTATAAATTTTATAAACATTTTAAAAAAATTTATAGGTAAACCGAAATATTTAAAAGACGAACATTCATTAATAAATAAGAAAATCAATATTGTTCTATTTAATCTTCAAAGCGATACAAGGGAAAGTGGTTTAAGTTATAATAATATAAATAATTTTATCGATGAAAATATCGTTGCGGATATGCTAGCTGATTACAACTTGTGTTTCTTCAAGCATTCATGCGATAGTGATCAAATATTCCGGAAAGTATCAATGTCGTGTCCGTTGTGTTATGAAAGATTGCTCATAATGCATAATGCATTAAACGTCACATATTTTTTACATAGATCTGAGGAAAAATTCCACAAATTTATAACGATTACTATACGTTCCCTATTATATTTATATTCCTCACAAAAATAAACCTCAGTTGAATCGTAACTGAGATGGCCTAGTGGTTAGAACGCGTGAATCTTAACCGATGATCGTGGGTACAAACCCGAGCAAGCACCACTGAATATTCATGTGCTTAATTTGTGTGTATGATTCATCTCGTGCTTGACGGTGAAGGAAAACATCGCGAGGAAACCTGCATGTGTCTAATTTCATTGAAATTCTGCCACATATGTATTCTACCAACCCGCATTGCAGCAGCGTGGTGGAATAAGCTCCAAACCCATCAGTGGGACATTAACAGACTGTTACTGTTACTGTTACTGAATCGTAAATGAGGGACGATTCTACTACTCTATTAATTTGCAATGGTTACGTTACGTTCCCGATTCTATTCCGATCCAACTTCGATCGAACTGCAACGGGTTTGTTGTATTAGAAGAATTAGAAAACGGCTAAACAGCAACGATTACGTTTCGATTCGATTGCGATAAACTGATAACTTGTAAGTACTCTTTCTGCTTCATACTTCAGGCTTAGATTGAATGTAAATATATCACCGGTTCCGACTGAAGTTCTGTATATTTCAATTAGTATCTTGAATTAACAAACATTTAAACCTACCATTACTTATGTATATTTCTCTTGAATGATAGGTTCGAAAAAAAGCGACATAATATGAAATTTAAAAAATGCCCAAACTTTAGAATGACTATATACAGACATTAGATATATATGAATTTCTTATTTGATTACGCAACCTAAACTAAGAATGTGTACCACGAAAAAAAAGGACCTTGCCATGAATAAACCTCTGACCAAACAGAGCCGGTGGTCTTAATCATCGGCGCGGATGGAAGTCGGTGTAACTGCAGTCTTTATTAAATTAGGAACCCTCTATCTAAGATTAACCATCTCTTTGTGAAGACATGTGAATAAGACAAGGTATAATGTTCTTAGAACTAGAATCTAGTTCTTAGAACTAGTCTCATGCAGCTTGGCGCAATGGTTAATACTAGTGTAGGCTAACATCTCAGTTAAGCCTTAGCCTGCATAGTCACCCGATATCAATCCTATAAAGAACGCGTAGGATACTTTACAAATATCTGTTACATATGTAAACTTAAAAAATAAATTAAAATAATATCGGCTGTATTTATATGAAGCGGTTGGATATACGTATGTCCTTTTTTAAAACTTAAAATTTGCAATTAATTTCGTAGTAATTAGTAAAAGATTAATTTAAAATAAATAAATCAACAATCAAACGGAACAAATAATACAACATAACCGTAATAAGTAACGGGTCGTATTTGCATCGTTATCAGACAAATATACTTCGTTTTATCATTACAAATTACTAAGTGCCTATGTTTAACCTCGCATTGCTAGTAAACAAGTACAATATATAAATATATCGTAAATATTCTTTCCATTACTATATTTTACTATTACCCTCATAAGCAGCGTTTATTCTACAACTCTCTCAAGCTCTCAAGGCCTTACTATTATGGTTACATTAAGAAAGATGATTTTTATTTATAGCAACATTTAATTACTGATAATTATTCTATTACTGGAATATATTATTAATAAAAATGTCTTTAAGTTGTTTCTAATATATATATTAGTGATTGCAATCGTAGTATATTATATTTATGATTAAAACATTGGCGCGGATTCAGATGTACGCACTCTATACCAATTTGACAGGACTAAATTATTTGTTACCTTCTTTTTAAACAAGCGTATGAGATAAATTAAATAGTATTAATTATTAAAATCAAATATGACTATTTTTACTCGTTACATTATTATAGTTTTAGGTAATTTCATTAGGTTAGTTTATGATTATGTTTTACATAATCTACCACTATCGTCCTTGAATAAGCGAGCTTATTGAATATAAACAAATACAACGATATATATATATAATATCATTATTATATAAATATACTAGTAACTATATTAAACTCATTAAAAATAATAGGATTCATTTAAATGCGGCCCATTTGGATAGCTGGACTAAATGATGGCAAGGAACAAAGGTGTAGTACAGATAAGGTTCAGACTCGGCGGAAGTTACCATAAGTACATATTCGCTGTATATAAAGCTGGCAATTGCTAATAGTGTTACCAGACGGTTAATCTAAATTTAAGCACGATTTTATTAATACTATAAGTAATCAGTTTGTATTATATAAATGCTCAACAATATCGACACTAATTAAGCCCAACTTCATGATGTTTTTAAAAAATATTTTAATATCAACCTCAAATTGGAGCAAAGGCGTAAAATAAGCCCAAAACTTTTCCACAAGAGAAGAGAAGCGTTTTCCCAACAGTGGGATGTTTACGCGGTTTTATTTACACAGGCAAGGCGTCCTGTAATATTTGTCACAAATATTAGTAATGCATTATTTTGTGATAAAATCAAATATACAGTTAAATTTGTGTAATCAGATTCGATTATTAAAAATAAAATAAACCAAAATTCGTTTGGTCATACCGTTTAGAGCATGCATAGTTTGAAATGGGACGACCAACTTAGATACTATACAAATACCAACATTTCAAAATCGAGATTATATAAAAACATTTAACGTACATATTTTTTAGTAAAATGTTACAGAAAGGAAACGACAAATGTATAAATATATAGCTAGTCGCCCCGGCTTCGCGCGAGTAGATAAGAAGAAAAATATAATTGGATAGGATTTGCATAAATCCGTTCTTAGTGAGATATAGATTTACACATTTTTTTATAAAGTCCTCGTTGTACACCCGTCATTTGTTTCATCTCGATGGAACGTACACTACAAATTCCACGCGAAGTCGCGAGCAAAACTCACCTCACGATATATCCGTAGTGAATAATATTATTACAATTAAACATTTAGCTTTAGTATTCGAATAGTATTTTGATAAAATAAATATTATATAAGGTTCATTGTTTGTTATATCTAACAGTTCAGTTGAAAGGGTCTAGGGTCGCGCCCCGGAAGGCATACTGCACCCTTATCGCGTCAGACACACTTTGTGTTATCTTTGGATTTATGTGTTCGCGCCGCTACCGACACACAAATCAATCATCTGCACAGTTACTACACTTTAATAAGTTGTTGCTATTTCAAATTAATGAGCTATGGTATTACACAATGAAGATACTATACTGATGCAACATTGTGATAGATTGTTCAAATTTAATTAAAATTCTTAATTATGTTGGGAAACTACTCGAATTAGTCAAGTAAAAAAAAAACAGAACCGTAGCATGGCAGTAACAAGATTGTCAGATTTTATACATAAATATATTTATTTTTTTCAAATAGAAAGCATACATTAAAAAATAAATGTATTTATATTTATAGTTCATAATAGGAGATTCTAGATGAGCATTAAAAATTGTAATTTAAGCAGATGACAAATGAAAACAATTAAATAAAAAAAGGTTATATATTATCTTAAAAACTATTTAGTTGAATGTGTAATCTTTTTGTTGTATTTTTTTTCTGCTTACAATTTTATTATTATGTATTATTTTATATTTAATATCACTACATTTTCCTCAATTTCTATCCTTTTTTATTACAATGTCTCTACATATATAAAATGTCAACTATAATGCAAAATTGCTTAACTTCAATTTCAATTGCTATAACTCTTAAACTAAAAACATTTATTATTGTTTTTTAAATCTTACTGAGCCAAAAACTTCTTTTAAAAATGAGTAATATGGTAAGCATTATTTATATTTATATCAAAATTTGAAATCATTTGTTAATTTTAAAAAATAATGTTAATATTTGATAATATTATTGAAGTCTTATATCTTATTAATAGATTGCATAAAATCAATTACTTGACCGAGAATCACAGTGGAACCACCAGGTGGTCCCACGATGAAGTGCAATCTTAGAAATATCTGCAAGACCTAGATGGATAATTATTTCTAACTATAACTAAAGAATAATTTCACCCAATCATAACCTACTGCCACATAGACATTAAAACAATATTACTTTTGCTCCATAGTAAGCATTATAACTGGAGAATCATACATACATATATATAAATCTGTTCAATCATACATATATTTGTGATAAGAATTATGTTATACAATAATTACACTTGGATGCAGATATTTTATCATTCTTGTTTTAATTTGTGTTCATTAATAACTTGTTTTAAAGTAATGAAAATGACCTTCTAATAGAAGTTAATAACTTCACCTGTTTGTATGAATTTTAAGCCCCTTCCACCCAATTAATTGAGCTAGAGTTTCGCAAACAATAAATTTTTAATGATCTTTTTTCTTTAAATTAAAAAATCTAAAGAGATGTTTCTGTTAATTTGATTGAGTTTGTTGTGTCAGCATCAGAATAAAATTTCTGAAATAAAAATTTAATCACCTTTTGTGGTTTTTTTTAGCGACATCTTTATTTTCATATGCCAGTTAGACAACTGTATTTCTGACTGTCTTTGAAGAAAGTGGTACACTAAATTTTATTCATTTTTGTAAATGGATCTTTAATACTGATAACGAGCAATATCACTGACTGTGTTTGGATATCTTTGACCTCTTCAGTGCAATTTTATAATATTATCTTAATTCTTTATTAATCATACCAATAATGATAATATAATATATACCTAGTAAAGCTAAAGTAATAATAATTGCACAGTTGTTTTATATAGGTGATTAAAATAAATTAAAGATAGGTTTATCGGCCACTATTCTGTATTCCATCATCATAGTAACAAATATAACAGAGTCAATACCGTTAATAATAAATTCTTGGCTTCATTTGCTTTGTCAAAACTAATTTTGTTAGGATATGATCATTTCGTGCTATTGAAAATATTCATTTAATTTGAGAGCAGCTATGCATAGTTTATTTAAGTAAATATCTCGTGCCTCAGACTTTGATTTTAACAATCAGTCAGTTATCAAATATGTTTTCTAGAGTAGCTGTCTATTGACAAAATTCAGCTGTACCACATTACATTATAATAGGAGGTATACAAACCTGTGTGTACAATAATATAGAAAATGTTATAAAAGTTATAAATTTCGTTTTTCATATCCCATAGCATATGAAAATCGAAAAAAAACTGAATTATATTCATTATACCTATCACTGACATTCAGCCCAAGGGAATAATGAACATTATAAACTAATAAATAAATAAGCCACATAAGCCACAATTTTATGAACAAACTTACATACATAAGAATAATATTTATGTAAAAATTTAATTAAAATTAAAAATAGTTATAGTACATTATTTCTGTTCGAAAATATCCAAAAACAAAATATTACATTGGCAGTTTAGCAAAATGGATGACGTGATAATAAAATACTAATACAATAGTATACAAGAGATATCTAATCTAATATGATCTAAGCACGAGTTCATTGTGTTCACGGCATTCATTCATAAACTGTACACGAACTGTCAAAGTAATCAACGACAAAAACAAAGGGCCGTCCGATACTGTTAACTCGTCTAAGGAGATACTTGGTAACCTACAACTGTACCAACCTTGCACTGATCCCTAACCTACTCCGTAAACTTTATCCATGTATGCTAGCTCGACAGGAAATCTTAAAGTTCTTAGGTACCTACCACCTGTTCATCTCTGTGACAACAAATCATGTATCACTCGAAACTAAACCTAATTAGTTACATTTATTTTAAGGTAATCTAGTCTACTATAAAAACTCAACCCATATTGATAAATAGCTTATAAATAGTACGTACCAATCTTAATTTTCAATCTTTCTTCTACTCGCACTTTACGCGTTTCGTCCGCCATGTTAAATCCATAACTGTTTATCTCTTTCATCCGCTGTTATCTCTTTCGGAACGAGCCCCTCGGCCGGCTTGTCCCGCCACTTCCGGAGTGTCGTAATGTTCTACTTGAGCCTGTTTTTAACAAGCTCTAAGTAACTGGGCAGATCCGATATGAACACAAGAAAATATGTAAACAGTTTTATTTTCCCACATCCTTCAGGATTCGAAGCACAGTTAAAATCGAATGAATTTTTAGTTGCATTGCGCATGTGCTCAATATGTGCACTTTATTTTATCAATGAATGCACTTTACGCCTAGTTAACACAAATATTCACTTCACTGAATTATAAAGCAAAATATAACTCATATTAGATTTGACTTGGACAGTCACAGTTGTAATTTGATTTACACAACACTTCGTCAATAAAATATTTGTCTCATTGAATGAACAAAAAGTATGAATGGACAATTACGTCACGTCATAACTGCGCCTGCGCGGTAGAAGATTCATGGACAGACAGCCGATACATTATAGCCACTGACAATTATAATGTGACAAGCAGCCATGTCAATCTTTTGTCTATGGTTTAGACTTGTAAAAGTATAGACAAAATATAATGCTTAAAAACATACATCAGCTTTGTAATCAGAATGACTAATTAGTACAAAATCGTAATCAATTAATAATGCATAAAAACTACAAAAATAATCATGGCATTTACATAACAGTTATAATTTTGTTATAATTTGACACATAGGCTCTGAATATTGTTCATTAAATGCAATGATAAATATAGATATGTTTACCCTAACAAAACAAACAAAATAAGTATTTAATAGAGGCAATCAAGTATCGGGGAAGATATTTAACAAAAAATAAAACATGATAGAAATGGAAACTGAAAATATATTTATTCTGTAATTATTCCTTCATATTTTATGATTGGCTTAGTTTTATTTTCTGCATTTAAATAGAAATACATAAATATTTTTCGGTATTTAAAAGAGGTATGTCATGACAATGAGATATATTTTATTTATTTTAGATTCTTAAAAGCTACACTTTAGTAAAATGATAAAAAACGTACCAATTGGGACGTTTTTCGTCTTCATGATTTAATGAGACTTAGGATCGATTGATCGATACTATTGATTATATTAAATTTAAGATAATCGACTATTACAATGGATCTAAATTAATACTTGATACTATAAATAAAAGAAAGCATCGAGTCTGAGACAATTAATTATTTTATTCTTATTTTTTGGGACATGTGCCACATAATTTATTTTATCCAATTTTCTGAATAATATAAATAATCAAAAAGCATCTTAAAAATCTACTTCACATCTAGAGAAAACGGAGAGAATTGTAATAAGACCTCGAATAGATGGTTTCATTATGGTGGTTTAATATCACTACAACAATTTCACGAGACAATTATTTATAGTGAGTGATCCAAATTAATTTAGTCTAGAATCAATCATTTTAGCCTAAACAAAATTAAAAGGGATTTAGGCAAATATTAGTTAAGTTCCTTCACCATCATTAGCGTCAGTTACAGTTGCTTGAGTAAATATTGAGAAAATGAATTGCCGAAATCCGGGAAAGATCTCATATTTATTTAGCCAATTATAATAATAAAGATTGTTACTTTACATTTATATATAATACGACACAAAACAAGTAATGAATGGCAACAATAAAATGAGAAAATCGAATGATTTTTTTTTCTTCCCTTTACTGGCGAAAAAATCGAATGATTATTGTACTTATATGTTATATATTATGATACCATGTACTTCACGTGTTCAAGTTTAATTATTTATCTATTTCTATTTAAATTTTACTCTTGGAAAGGCAAATATATTACACCTAGAGCCTCGAATCAGTAATGTGTCTATTAAAAAAAAAAATTCTAGCAGCATTTCCCCTTTGAATCACAATTCCGATTCTCTTGGCGAAAAACGAACTAGTTCAACCAGCGCTCCTGTCTAATTTTAATAGAAATGTAATGTGACATATAAATCATAGAAATTGCTTTTTGTCAATGTTTGATGACAGCAGTTTCTCTTTCTATTATAATTCGTAATAAACAGTAGTAAGTAGCAGTAAACTGTAATAATTTTAATCATTATATATATATTATTATTAAATAAGAAAAAAAAATTGTTTATCATGTATGATAACTATTTACATAAGGAGGATGGCATTGTTTACGTTGATGAAAACATTCCTGGCCCTGAGGATAAAACTAATGAATATGTTAGTTTAATTGAAAAATTTGACTCTCAACTTGCACATAACTGTGATTGTAATGTTATATGTCAAGAAGATTTTTGTAATTGTCTTCAAATTTCTGGTGGTGCAAATTATACTTCACATTTCGAATCAAAATATCTAGAGACATTTAAATTAAAGGAACAGACAGGTTCTCATTCTTTCCCAATAATTGAATGCAGTAAATATTGTAAATGTTCAGAAAAATGTGGAAATAGAATTGTTCAAAATGGACCGATAGAAGCTCTGTTTGTGACAACATGTGAAGATATTTCTAAAGGCTTAGGGCTATTTACAAGCAAGTTTATTGCTAAAGGAACATTTGTCTGTGAATACGCTGGAGAAGTCATTACTAAATCAGAAGCTTTACGTCGCCAAACATACAATCAAACACATAGCAAAATGAATTATATTTTCTGTTTAAACGAACATGTGAATGGAAATGTCATCCAGACATTCATAGATCCTAGTTTGTTCGGCAATATTGGCAGATACATAAACCACAGTTGCGAATCTAATTGTGAAATAATACCAGTTAGGGTGAATTCTCCCATACCTAAACTAGCTCTTTTTAGCTGCGTAGATATATCTGTCAATGATGAAATTACATTTGATTATGGTTCAAGCTATCTAAGTAATTCGACTCAATCTATTTCTGAAAATTTAAACAACAGGAAGACATGTTTATGTAGAAGTACAAAATGTAGGGGGTATATGCCATATGATGTTTATTAGGATTACAGTTTTTTCAAATACATTTTTATAGATATATTTGATTTGTTTCTTGATGACAAGTTTTAATGTGGTATTATGGATATTTAGTATAAAAAAACACATATTTATATTGATTACATTACCAAATATTAACCCAACTCATTTGTTAAACTTACTGAAAAACATATTTCATAATATAATTTTTGGAAAGTATGAGTATAGACATAAGAATGAAAGTGACTAAAGGTATTCAAGTACCTTATATTTAATAATATTTTTTTGTCTTTGGTTGATATAAATTCTCAAATATTTTACATACCGTTATTAATATAAAAGTAAAATTGTCTATGGAATCCTGGTAGGATGAAAAAGTGAAAAAAGCCATGATAAATTAATGGTGAGCGGCCATTAAAGAATCATGGAAGAGTTAGAATCTGTTTTAAGTATATAACTTTTTTTTTAAATTTAGATTTAAAATTGTATCAAGTGATACACACACACACCTATGATAAGCTCTCTGTCTAGTGTCACGATAGTGACTAGTATTTGCCAATAGTAATTGCTCAATGAAGAAACATTGGTACTTTGTTTCTTTATTGAGCGTATCCAATTTTGTAACAATATTCCTATCGATTCTTTGTCTAGTGTGACACTATGGCTGCATTAATTATATGTTGTGAAGTCTTGGTGGGATTTTATATATCAGAAATATATAGAGATAAAAATGCAGCCTGTACCAATAAAAGAAAAATAAATAAATGGTTACTGATCTTGTGAAATCTTTCTTTCACACTAATTGCATTATTGGTGTACTTTTACAGTAAGAAAATATAAAAAACTTAAATTTGATTTAATTTGAAAAATTATTGAAATAAACATTGTATTGTAATAAGTTTACTTTATTACTTTGCTTAGCCTTATTCACATAAAAAATAATTTGATGTAATGCAATTTATTTATTATAATTTCTTAATTTTAGTAGTTGGTTTAATAGGAAATAATTGAATTTTCTCATGGAGCCTAATTTTTATTTTATTAAATGTTAATAACATTGTTGGTATATTTTAATTTATTTTATTTTCAATGGTGTGCATACAAAAATCACTATTGTCATTTATAAATGGTTTCTTTACATTACATAATTTAACGTTAAATAATTAAAACAAAACGCAAACTTATGGCAATAAAAGCTTGTCTCGCTCTTGAGGTTGCATCTGCAATTTTTTTATTTATTGATAAAATGGCTCTAATCACATCACTATACTGTAGTTTCAGCCTTTATTTTTGCAAAAATAAACTTATGAGTGTAATTGTAAAAATAAGCTAGTCACTATCCTACACAAACGACCTGTATAAATTTGTAATTTGTTTTTGTTGTTTTTCATTGATCTTGTCCAGTAGATAGAGAAAGTAGATCTTGAGGTGTCTGGACTGTCGGGGTTCGAACTTTATTTTTTTTTTAAATGTATAGGCTAGCGCTTGACTGTTATCACACCTGATGGAAAGTGAGATTCAGTCTAACTTGGACCGATAAACGTTATTGAGATTTTCTTACCAAAATTTACAACAGCAACAACTTAAAATGCTGGCAATGTACATTGCCATAAATAAAGTGATTTTGGTACACATACATCTACGCTGCGATATCTTCTACACATTTAGGTCTAATCTGAAATTTGTCTTTAAAAAAAAATCTATTCACATAGGTATATTATATATCTATCGTAATTATAATGATGACAAATCATTTCTAAATCAATTCTATCGATGTTGTCGATAGGGCATAAAATTTGCCTTTAGTAGTAGTATACCTACTTACCCGTTTCGTTTAAACTTAGTCAGAACAATTGTGGTCTAAAATATTGGCGTACCGTTGATAAGCATAAGGACGATGTTATCAACAAAATCGTTTCAAGTATTAAAATCTATTAGAACTACCGATTTAGAAGTACAACTTTGTGTAGCAGTTATTATTATTATTATTATTATTGACACTTTATTGCACCCAAACTTAAAACTAAAAATTATAATTTTTAAACAAAAAAAAAAAAGTTGCATGAGGTGCAACAGGCGGCCTTATCGCTAAGGAGCGATCTCTTCCAGGCAACCTTTGGGCAGAGGATCATAATATTTATAAATGGGAAGGGTACAAGCCAGTTTACCTATATACTACATACATAATACATACATACATATATATACTACACTACTATTATATATAATATAAATATATATATATATATATTCACGATTCAAACTCCTGTTAGTATTCAGTTAGCAAATTTGCATGATAGTGTAAGTTTGTGAACGCAAAATTATGAATAATATAGGATGTGAACAATGATGAACATGATATTAAGGTACAGCTGATAAACAATATTATGTAATTTAAGCTCTTGAAGAAATATGCATTATTTTATTTAAACGCAACAAACGAGTGCCGTAACGTATTTCGATCTATTGAATCTCAACATTTTTTTTTCTTAGAGATCAAAGAAATAATAATTTAAAAAATATTTTAAAACTAGCTTTTTTTGTAGGTAGGAAGATTGTATTGTCACCAGTAAAAAAATAGTCTGCAATATGTAACTGGCTTAAAATTGTAAGATTTGAATTACAAATGCTAGGCGAAGTTCAAAATAAAACACAGTATACCTGGGTTAAATAAAAACCTATAAAAATATCAAAACCTGTTAAAATACCTGTTTATCAATTAGAAAACTACTAAGATAAAATAATTAACCGCTCGAACTGGTTAAAAGTAAAACCCAGAGACTTTTTCATATGTCCACTGCTCAATGTTATAATCATTTTTACAAAATGATAATATGATTGTTATTTTGTAGTAAAATTTATTTAAATCATAATATACATTGTTTTGTTATGGGATAAGTTTCTTCGAATCATAATAAAAATCCCAGGCTCCGCGCTTCGGAAAGTCCGGTTACCGAAAACAAATACCTAGATATAGATCGCATACATATGTAGATGAGATATAGTCATATAAGCCGCGGCTCTGGGTTACTAACAAGTTCCACGCAGTTCGACGGAGGGGACACACGCTTGTTATCGGTCCACCATTAGTTGCTTTATAATTTACCTTCTATCAAGGAGTGAATGCGGAACGTGCCAGAGCTTGAGTGGCAATTGTTGCAATCATCTCATTGAGCAAAAACAAACCAGTGAGTATAGTTTGGTTTTATATAACACAAACCGGCTGTAAATGAATTTCTTCGACTATAATAGGTCCATGATTACGGCACTAACATTTTAACACTATAATGTGATCGTATTATTGTATTTTTATAAAGGTGTGATAAAATTTAAAACATTTACTGGTTTTAATAATTAAATAATTATTTGTGAATATATAATGTTTTCGCCCGCGTTTTAGGAGAGTAAGCAGGTCTTAGGTATAAAAAAGTATGTATGGAGCCTATGTCCTTCCTTGGGGTTCAAGCTTGCTTAATACCAAATTTCATCGAAATCGATTCAGAGTTTTAGCCATGAAAAATTAAAGACAAATAGAGCTACTTTTCCATTTTAGTAAAAAGATTTATTTATTTAGATAATTATACCAAATTAATAACTTAATGGTTCAACTACTCATTTATATTGAGGACGACTGTCAAGCTTCTTTTTTGGTTTGTTATTATATGTAGCTATATCTACCCTAGACTAAAATGAATAATATAAATATAGTAAGTTACACCGTTACACAATGTACTCGTATGCCATCGACGTAGGCACTTATATTTCATGCACTATTGTTCCCGGACTTGTTTGTTTGGGTTAGTTATAAAGAGAAAACTTAAATGTTTGGCTATTTTTAGTAACACTCATCAATATATTAACAATGAATGAGATTATTGTAATGTAGGTAAATGTATTTATTATTTAACTAAGTATTTCAAGCTTAAAGTAATTAAGTAATTTTATAGCGCGATGCGCATTTTAATCGTCGATTTTACAACATTAAATACCTACGTAAGTGTTTATTAAAGCTGTTGTAACACTTAATCATAAATACATATTTATCTTAATTGACTAAGACAATATAGAAATATTCGAAATCATACTAATACAATAATAGGAAAAGTTATTTTGCTTTGTTTCGAATTATTACTAATCCGATTGAGATGTAACTCGCACAGCACAATATTTTTAAAATAAATACACCTAGACTATGAAGCCTATATTATTAATTTATATGTAAAGAATTATAAATATATGGAAATCATATTTTAAACTGAAAATTAAAATAAATGTATGTTTGTTGAAATAAATATGCCTTAAATATGAGTATATACATACATATACATATACATATAAATATATATATATATATATATATATATATATAAAATATGAGTCTGTGATATATCAATAACAGATTTAATGTAATAATAGTTAAAATATTTGACCTTCGTTTGATTGGTGCACAACATTAGATTATCATTATTGAAATAAACCACATTAAAGCATTATGCGTATATAAATGACCTGATGGTTTTATCTTGGTAATTGGAACCATAAATTTCCGAGATATTATAAATATGAAATAATAGTTTTCGCCGTAAAGGCGTAATGACAACAACAAACACACTTTCACATTTAAAAATTAAAATATTATTTAGGATGTTAATGAATATACTTGTAGGAAGCCGGTTACCCAACATACCCAATATTATAATGAATCAAAAACAATTTCTAGAATATTATTACTTATTCTACTAAGTTTGATTAATTTACCGTTGTTTCTAGTTTATAACCGTAAGAAATGAATATTCAATGAGAAGTTTTAAGTTGTTTATCTTAGCAACAGTGAAGTTATATTTATTTTTTAACGCTTCAGCGTTTTATAGACGATTATTATTTGTTTTAAAATTAGGTTTATCGATATATATTAATGGGTCGGTTGGCTACCGTGGTTGGTATATACTTACCTTTCACACCGAAGGTTGTGGGTTCGATTCCCTCCCAGGACAGAAATTTGTGTGCATGAACTGTTTGTCCTGAGTTTGGGTGTAATTATCTATATAAGTATTTATTTATAAAAAAAATGAAAAATATGTAGTATATCAGTTGTCTGGTTTCCATAGTACAAGCTCTGCTTAGTTTGGGATCAAAATAAATAAAAAATATCCTAATCAGTACATTTTCAAAAATTTTCATCATTATTTTACATTTTTTACACTTTCGGTATTTCCCATTAAACATCTGACGTAAAATTGTATGAAAAGTTATTTACACTGTATTATAAAATAAATTTTAGCAATAAATACTAATAAATAGCAAACGGAATGAAGTGACATTCCAAATATACGATAGATTAATTTATATGTACATATATACTTCGCGAGTGACCTATGTATCATGAGTTGATAATCTCGCCTTTTATCTCTATATAAACAATAACTTATTATACCGTATTTACCCAATACAATAATTTAATTAATTAAATTACATACAGTCAATAATGACAACCAGCTCTACATACCTACCTACCGACACCCATTTAACATTTTTTATTATTTGTAACTTATATTATAAATATATATATATATTATGTATATTACTGATATATAACTTTAAAAAGTGCATTGCAAATACGGGCATAAGAAACGAGAGATTTAACATCTGATCCACTAAGAGATTACAGGGGTAAAAAAATATATCTTAGATGACATGGTTAGCGGCGCATTACCGGTTTAACAATTGGTCATACAGTCTATATGTCCATGGACGGAGGTGTTCATTTGTTCAATTAACTTTAGTAGGGCTATTAGAGCTGTAAGAACTACCTGGAAAGTGGAAACTCACCGTAGAACACATTTGATTAATAAATACGTATATTATAGCGAAGTGAAAAGCCGACATGGCCCAGTGGTTAGAATGCGTGAATCTTAACCGATGTTCGTGGATTCAAATCATAGCAAGCCACCAACACTGAATTTTCATGAGCTTAATTTGTGTTTATAATTCATCTTGTGCTTGCGTGCGTGGTGGAATAAGCTCCAAACGTTCTCTTCAAAAAAGAGGAGGCCTTAGCCTAGCAGTGGGACATTCACAGGCTGTTACTGAATATAGTGAATTAAAAAAAAAAGAAACAAGACTAATATAATATATAATAAAAATGATGATAACTATACAATATACAATGAAAATGAATTTAGGTACCAATCTGTGATTGCGTATGTATTCTTAAACCATTTATGTGATGGAGTTGAAAATTTGTAACCATAGCCTATAGGGGACCCATTCTACTAATATATAATGTTTTTAATTCTATCCGATTCAAATTCTAACGAATTGCAACTGGATCGTTGTGTTAGTATACAAGGAAAACGGTTAAACGCCAACGATTACGTTTCGATTCGATTGCGATAAAGTGACAATTTGTTAGTAGAATTAGATCCCAGTTGTTGTTGACGCTTGCACCGTGATTGCATAGTACCATATTATATAGTATCAAATGTTGACGCACGAGTTTTATCATATTATTATTTACAAAAAAATATATAAAAAAGTATAGAAGTGTATGGAAAGCAGTTAATAAAAAATAGATTTAAAAGCTTTAAACATTTAAATAATATGTGTGTATCTTTATTCGATCAGAATTTTATTGCATCATTAAACTAAAAATAGCTAGATATAAATTTTACTTTATAAAATCAAAATGAATAGTTAATTTGTTATTTGATAAAAATTTAATTTTAACTGTTAATTAATTTGCTATTTACGATATTACTGACTTTAAACTGTAATGAGATGAGATTTTTGAAATTGCTTTTAATACTTCAATTATCATGTTCGATGGATAAGATGATAAAAAAATCATTAATGCTAATATGATATATGTTATTGTCTGAAATGTTAAATCTATATAGATTTGGAGAATAGTAAATGATGCCTTAGAATCATTTTAAATTTTTAACTTTTTTACATAAATGATTGTGCTTCTATGTTAAACTGTAATCTTAAACATTGTGTATAGAATTAGTTTTTAACCTTTCTATCATATTTCTTGATCTATATTCATTAATTTTTGTAATAACATTCACACCACAGACATTTCCAACCCACATTAGAGCAGCATGGTGGAATAAACTCCAAACCTTCTCCTCAAAAAGGGAGAGGAGACCTTAGCCCAGCTGTGAGACATTCACAGGCTGTTATTTTATACACACTATTTTTGTTGAACTTATGCAAGATTGATATCATTCAACTGAATTTTCTTATAGTTTTGCTATTTGTTTATGCATTACTTACATTATTACTTATAAGCTTAAAATAGTAGTTTTTAATAATAAAAAACAAAACAAAAAAAAGATTGATAATTTTAATCATACTTACAACTACGTATGTACGTGTAAGTACCTAAATATTATATTATATAAATATGATATAGTTGGAATATATATTTTTTATATTATTATCTTATCTTGTAAACAAAACACTTTAGCTGTTGTACACTGTTATTTGATGTTATTTCACACTATGTACTCAAATAATATTAAGACAAAAATTACATGCAGACTTAATATATATGTCTACATATATATTAAGTATATGTAGTAAAATTATAAATATATGTAGTAAGACACAGACCATAGCTCCAATGGTCGTGGGGAAACATGGCTTTTAACATAAAACTGTTTTACCGCACATAAGGCACAACACTATTACATATATAATAAACTGTTGGAGGAATGATAATAATGTAATTGATAAAATAAAGAGTTTTTCCTTGTTTCAGATTGGTAAAATGCAGCCGCTATGGCTGTCCGTGGTGTGCTGCGTTTCCATTTTAGTGATCCACTGTTATGCAGCCGCAGTGCCAACTCAAGATACGTTTGTAGTCGCTAAAGCTGAAGTGAGTAATGTCATTCGTATTCTTTACTTTTCGAAAGAACTTTAGAATCCAAAGTCTATTGACCTTACAATGTTTTGTTTCAAATATTGAATCATCAATTAAAGCATTGCAAAGCCAAATACACCGCACGCTAAACTATCAAATGGTGATCAATATACACGAGTGTATAGTGTGGTGAAAGATGAAAGTAACGATTAATGTTATTTCTGTAGGACTCAGAAACAGCAGACGTGACCACAGAGGAGCCAAATGCACCAATCAAGCTGACAAAAATGCAGGTGAACTCCGAGGTGTCGTTGCGTTACGCGCACACCGCCATCGTCACCCACGTCCGGAACCCCTCGCGAAGTTCTCAACAAGCTACGTTTCACGTACTGTTGCCGGAAACTGCATTTATAAGTGGTTTCGTTATGTACGTAATGAAACAGATGATCCTAAAAATTAATTACTGAGACCTAATTTTCTGAGACATTTCTGAGAAAATTAGTATTATTTTTATATATAATTATTTATTATATTTCGTTTATAAAATCGCATTTTGGCTGCCGAATTTGATTGTTAAAAGGAGAAACTCTGAATAATAATTTTATTATTATATTTGTAGGACATTAAACGGAAAATCGTATAAAGCCTATGTAAAAGAGAAAGAAGAAGCTAAGAAAATCTACAGTGAAGCTGTTTCTCAAGGAATTGGTGCTGCTCATATATCAGCTAAGTTAGTAACGCTGTATACTAACATTAATATTATCGATTATTCCGTGTCACGTGTAGTTCCAGCACAGTACAATAGTCACCCCATTTCAATCCGTGGGTGCCGTTAGAGCATCTTTATATAACTTATTGCTTATTTCTGTTAGTAAATTTTAGAATAGTATATATTTACTTCAGTATTACAAGTCATAATGTTAAAGATTTCGTTCTTATGGACTTAAGTTATAAAAATAAAGTTCCTCAACGACTTTATGGGAATCCAAGCTACAATTTGATGACAAGTAGACAAACACAAGTCACCTTAAATAATACAAACTGATCAAATGTTATTTACAACTCATAAACAGGGCCCGCGATTCAAACCACTTCACAGTGTCGGTGAACGTGGAACCCAACACCGAGGCAGTGTTTAACCTGACTTACGAAGAGTTGCTGGTGCGGCGCAACGGAGTGTACAACCACGCCATCAACCTACATCCTGGCACGCTCGTGCCCAAGATGGAGGTGACCGTGCACATCAAGGAATCCCAGAAGATCTCACTACTGAGGGTGCCAGAAGTTAGGACCGGAAATGAAATTGACGCTACCGAGAATGACGCTCGTGAGTCCTGTTGAAACTTTAGGATAATTTGTAAAATGAAAACAAAAATGGCTAAATAATGTAAAACGACATCATAATCACCTTATTCAGCCCACATTAATCCACTGCTGGACATAGGCCTCCTCATACGCTCGCCAATTCTTCCGGTCCTGTGCTGATCGCATCCATTGAGCACCCGCCATTTTTCCAAAGTCGTCTGACCATCGAGCCACCCAGTCTGCCCACGGCCTTTTCGCTTCTCTAAGCGTAAAACAAAAACGATATATCAATTTCAATTAAATGACATTTATTTCTTTAGTCAACTTTAATATCTACTTAAGTATTCTAATAATATATTAATCAACTACAATTAAACTAAATTACCAAAGCTTATTTTATTTGAACTATTTGTACTAATGTGTTTGCAAAATTTTCAGATAACTCGAAGGTTATTATACAAAAGAGCGACGATGAAAAAGAGGCGACCATAACTTTTACTCCTGATCTTGAAGAACAAAAACGACTAATGTCCGTTTATGCGGCAAGTTACTTTTCTTTTAAAGTAAAATTAAGTTATTATAAATAATCAATATTTCTGTTAATAGCATAACAATACATGTGAATCTTATAAAATTAAATGAGCAATTTTGTACATAAATTTAATTCGTGTAACTCGGTAATGGCTCTAACGATTTGGCTCAATTTTTTTTATTTAGATAAGGTTTTTCTTTTTCAGTTTATCTATATAGGTGGATTTACTAAAAAAAAAAAACCAATTTTATATACAAAAAAAACTAGTTACTAGGTTGTCCCGGTACTAATTACTAAATATGAAAATCTCATACGTTGCAGGATAAGATTAAAGAGTCAGCAACATCATCGCACAATTGGTATTCGAGACAAAATGATGACGAGAAAACGACTGGTGTCCTTGGACAGTTCGTAGTTCAGTACGATGTGATACGTCCTGAAAAGGGAGAGATTTTGGTAACTTTTTAGCTACTACTACTACTTTTTAACTACTACGACTGTTATTTTTATCTCAAAATAAACATTTTTAGATTTTTTCGATTATATAATTTTTTATAAATTTAGATGTTATGTAATGTGTGACCAGGGAAGGATTTAAAGTGAAAGGAGGAAGTGAGTTATTTATCGAATTCTCGTAATCTGTTTTCGTATCAGGTGAACGATGGTTACTTCGTACATTTCTTCGCACCGCAAGAGCTGACGCCACTGAGTAAACTCGTGGTGTTCGTGTTAGACACGTCTGGCTCCATGAGCGGCCGTAAGATAAAGCAGCTTCGTTCTGCCATGCATGCCATTCTTGCCGATCTGCGTACCACTGACTACTTCAGCATCGTCGAGTTTAACAGCAATGTCAAGGTTAGTGTTCATAGACTTCTATGGTAAGGAGTGGTGCCTAACTGAGTGTGGGTGGGAGTGTGTGGTTGGATTAAAATTCGGGAATTCGTAAATTTATCATTTCGTTTAAAAAAAAATGAAGATATACTCATAGAATATTGTACAAATCAGACAAATAGACGCGATGCCATAATATATTATTTTATGCTACAACAAAAAAAGGTTTTCAATCAGTAAAACGTTTTTGTATAATGTGCTCCATTTGCTTATTTGCCTTGTAATTATCAATAAAATCGTGAGTACACAAAAGTTTTCAATTGGTTAGGTGCACAAACTTTCGGAGGCCCTCGAGGAGCCGACGCGACCGCATTACGAGTGGAGCGCCGTGGAGCAGCCCGTGACGCTGGTGCCGCCCGCGCTCGCTACGGCCGACAACGTTGCTAAGGCGCAAGTCATTATATCCAGGCTTTCTGCTGGTGGCGGTACGTTATATTATTTGCATATTAAGCTTTTATGTAAAATAAGAGAAAAAAATATATTATTGCAGCATACGTTTGAGAATATTTACAAACATCCAAATGTGGAGTGTATAAATATTTTAAGATTTTTTTTTGTATACAGGAACCAACATACACAAAGCGCTCGACGTAGCTGTAGATGTCATTAATAAAGCATATAAACCAAGTCAAACCGACCCCAGTACTGCGGTCAATACGACAACTACAGACACTGAAGAAAGAATTAATGGTATGACAGTAGCACTTATATATTATATTGCCGTTATATATAATATTTCAATACTTAATAGTATGATATGGTCATCTTAAGAATAAAGTCCGTAGCATTGTAACCGTATACGTAACGTAATACTTAAAAATAAATCTTATATAACTAATTATTCGTATTCCAATTGAAGAAGGAGTAAAGATAAGCAATCCTTAGATTTACATATTCCATGCGATTTGATAATGGTTCTGCTATATTATGCACTACATACAGTTCTTGATTTATATAAATTTATTATATAATACAAAACTATTCATTATCTACTTTTATTCACTAACAACATCAAATTCGCCGACACTTAATAACCCAATTTTTGCAGGAATCCATAAAGAATACAATAGATTATTCATTTCAAACTTTTCGACATTTAAACCTTCTCCCCAAAAAGGAAGAGGAGGCCTTAGCCCAGCAGTGAGACAGGCTGTTACTGTACTGTAATCATTTCGACCATCGTGATATCGTGTCAATTCAACGTTGTTTATATTTTGTCTTTACTCTTCCTGTGGTTTGAGTCGGCTATACTTGCATGGTTTTATGTTATTACTTATATTGAATTTAATCACATCCTACTATATTTAAAATATTAATGTTGTCTTAAAAATAACAATTATTACAGGTGAGTTGCAACCGATTATTATCTTCTTAACTGACGGTGATGCGACCATGGGAGAGACCAACCCTAAACATATTCTGTCTTTTATCACCGAGAAAAATGCTGGCGAGAAGAAGGCTGCAATTTATTCCCTCGCTTTTGGTAATTGAAAAACTTTGTTTTTAACGTAATAATATTAATGACATTTGAGAGTCGTTATCATAAATTCGCTTTGTAATCACCAGGCCAGGACGCGGATCGCGACCTTCTTCGAAAGCTGTCGCTTCGAAACGAAGGCTTCATGCGCCAGATCTACGAGGCTGCTGACGCGGCACTGCAGCTGCGACACTTCTACCAACAAGTCTCGTCGCCGTTGCTGGCGCACGTAAACTTTGTGTACCCGTCCAACCAGGTCTGTGACTGTAACAATCTTAAAATTTAATGATGGGTGTACTGCGTAGACAAGGAATTAGAAAGTCTCAGAGAATGTTAATTTCGTTAGATAAAGTAGATTACTTGCTCCTAGGTAATCCGTAAGTAGGAACCGTTTTTCTCTCATTTTAACGTATTAATTACAGCAAGTGAATAAAAAGAAATAAAATAATAATAGTAAATAAAGATTACTTCTTTGAATATAAGATACAGATTCTTAGGAAAAAGTTTCTTCGGTTTTCATATAATTAATAAAACTGCAGGTTAAGGCAGTGACGCGACACGCGTTCGATGCTATGTTTGCGGGTGCAGAGACTGTAGTGGCGGGCAAGTTGGAGCCGGGCGTGCAGGAGCTGGAGCTACGCGTGACTGGATTTTGTGCGGACGATGACCACTACGGCAGGGTACAGTCACATTCCATAGTATATTAGTTATTAACGTTTATACACGTGTTGTATGTTGTGTTTGTGGTATGGGCACTATAAAAATATTTATTCTGCGTGTCCTAATTAAGTAAAAAATAATAAAATATATTGATATCGTCCGCCAGAAACGTTACGAGGTGAAGAATAAGGTGAAGGTGAGTGAGAAGAAGGAGGAATACCTTCCACTGGAGAGGCTATGGGCGTACCTCAGCATCAAGCAGCTGTTGGATGAGAGAGACGCACAGGAGCAAGTCACCATTAAAGACGAGAACAGCCCCGAAAAGCGTGCCTTGGCCATTGCACTCAAGGTAACAAAGTAGAAGACATTTTTTTTAACATAGCTAGAATTTTCGAATAATAACTGGGTCTCTTGGGTCGGAATACCGTTGTGTTAAATTCAGGACATTTATATATCTTATCTAGCTTAGAAGTAAATACGAGTTTTCCCCCAATCTTGTAGATATTATTATTGATAAAATGAAACCATCGCAGTTCCTGAATATTCGTAAAGTAACCATATTATTAAAATACTATTGAAATTTTATTAAATATTCGTTCCATTTAGTACGAGTTTGTGACGCCGTTAACCTCACTTGTGGTGGTGAAACCTAATGCTACCAATGCCGTGGATACGGAGTCCGCTGACAAACCCGGTGCGTGGAATTTTCTTAATCAATACCTGCTAAGTTATAATATTAGGTAGAATATTGGTTTTCTTATTCATGTATTATTTCGACAGCATATGCATTGCCGCAACGACCCTTCCTTCAACCAATCTTCGGCGCAGGTGAGCATCTTTCATTACTCTTATTTTAAATTATACACAATGCATTAATTGAGATAAAATCTCTGCTCTAAATCGAATAATGGGTGGTTTAAATGTAAACTATTTATTTATAAACAATTTTTAATAATCAATACTTTTCATGTATTTTTTTTAGTTTGATTGGTATAAAAAACCAGAAATGTTTTTAGTTTAAATGTAACAAATAACTTTAAATTCTTGGAAGGAAAGTGTCAAATAGCTTTTTTTTTCAGTTCCGCTCAGTTCATCGTTTGCGTCTTCATCTTTAGGCTTAAGTTCTGGTAAGTCGAATCGATGTATTTTATATAAACATAATTTTCAAAATTAATATTTAATTATCTATATCCAATTACAATGGGAGTTGGTGTAAAGATAAATAAACAACTGATCTTGAATCGACATTATATCATTGGTAAAAATCTAAAATAATTTATGGCATTCATTATGGATTCGTGAAAAATGAAAGTTTGTATATCTGCGAATTTGGTATCGGCCATTTGAAGTAAAATGAAAGTGGATATAAGTAGTTAAGAGGAAGGAGGAGTTACTCCAGAACTGTTTGCTAATACATGTTTTATAATATAGCAAAGCTATTAGCAAATCGCATGCGATATGTAAACCTAAGGTTTGTTTATCTATACTCCTACTACTATTGGAATATATTCATTTTTTTGTGGATGTGTGGATATTTTTCACAATATTCTATTGAAGTTACGTGTTTTTCAAATTGCTTAACTGAGAGGCTTGGGTAATTAATTACATACTGCTATTTAAATAGCTAAGGTCATGTGATGCTTATAAATAAATGTTCCAAATCGCATTGTCTCATACGCTGACCGAATGTTAAAAGGCATGAATGCATATCGCATAAGTTTTTTTTTCATTATTATAAGTTTCTCTATTCTTTGTCATCTATGGGTAAGTTACTATAGAGTTAGACATGATACATTTATTTAAAAACGTTTTATTTTATTAATTACCTACTAGCGAGACTAAGAGTATCCGTATCCAGTGATCTCGTTACCCGTTTTTAGATGAAACAAAGCAACATTTGTTAAACGTCGTAATATATATATATTCATACACATAGGTTCACAAGAAACGCTTTCATATCCATTCTTAATAATATCACATAATAACTCTGAAACTATCGTCCAAATGAACGAAAAGTAAAAAACCGATTTAAATTAGGAAACCATTTCGGAAAATTTACCATAAAAAGAAATTCGAAGCATTTTTTCCGAAAATAATTAACTTTCTAAAAACTGTACAAAAGACGAAAACAGTTCTAAGTTTTACTTTGGAGCGGACAGAAGGGCAGAAACGCAGGCAATCACTAATACAAAGTAAATTAAGGTCGTATCAACGTTGAACTCTTACAAGTCGGATGTAAGAATAGAAATTATATCTGTATCGTTTTGCGAAGTGATTATGATCGATAAAATTAAGATGAGGTTGTTATTTTAGGCCAACTTATATTGAGCGGGCAAGTTAATCCACTTGCGCTCGGCGGAGCCGATGACTTGGAACTAGAGGAGGAGGACCCAGCATTAGATATGGGTGAGACTTCTACTACGCCTGCGTTTTAAGCTGTGTTTCCACAAAAGGAAAATTTGCAACTAAAGTGTTGCTAATCAAACTTTTACAATTACCTTAAGTTTTCAAAATGTCGTGTAAATGTTAAAAACTGTCGTAAGAATTGCGAACAAAGAAATTGCTAATTATTTCAGTGGACGTCTTCACCGATTAGAACGACCATCTCGAGGAGTAACAGAGTTTTACGTGTCGTGCTACGGAGCGCAATAGCTCACTAGATTTAAGAGTGCAGTCATTTTGCGGTTTGTTAAACTTGGGTGAATCTTGGCTGTCATCAGACACCACATGAATTTTAGGTTAGTTCTTCTGAACTGAATTTCTAACAAGCTCATATTGGTTGAGTTAGGGAAACGTTATTTGACTTGATATATTAGTGTTAGGACTTAGAGGACAAGCAATGGTTAATCAATGAGATATGTGATGAGTGATGATAAGGTAGATAGAGAGAATCTTTGCAGTTTTTGCCGCTTATATCGGATACAACTTTAAGTTACTCTAATTTATCCAATCTCTTTCACATGATATTTTACTTTGGTGACGTTCTGGATCTTTTCCAATCTGTCTTATGATTGTTCGCAACGTCCAAGGTTCCCAATACTATACAAAGTGTTTCTTCTCTAAAACATTGAAAGCATTTTAGTATATAAAATTAGTATATATTATATACATATATTAAATAATGTATATACTCACTAAATTACTTTTCTATTGTCGGCGTATAAATGCCAGGTGTAAGGAAACATTCTATGTTCCTGTAACGTCGTATCAAATCATATCAAAAATATTTTGACTATTGATATAATTAATTGTCATTAAATGAATTTGTGATTTCTCTCTCTCTCTCTCTCTCTCTCTATCTTTTGGACATAGTTTCGAATTCATTGATAATTTATCTGTTGCATCTAAGCCTGTTATATCTTAGTCAATCATCGGAAACGTTAGTTGGTAATGATTTGTTAATATTTGACATTTATAAAATTTATTATGTACTGTTTGTTTCCATTAAATACAAATAAATAAATATGTTTATAACGTTGTGTGATGCTGAGAGTCTGAGACGATACTAATAATAACAATGCTGCGGTGGTGAAGTGTAATGTAACATATGAGCATTGTCGATAGGATATAAAAACCATATAAGAACGTTACAAATTGAAACGAATTTTTAATAATTAATTAAATTGATATTAAGCCTGTTTTAAAAAGGAAACAATAAGAATGGCAAGGAAACCTGTTCCTTTTTAAGGTGAATTAGGTAAATGTTGATTATATTGGCACAAAGTTCAGCGGAATCAACCCCAAATGATTAACAATTTTATGTTTTTAGTCGTTTTTATTATATATCACGGTATTATAAACAATTAGACGACCAAATAATAGTCTCTACTGAGGTTCTAATTATAACAATAAAGAAGTCCTAAAAATAAAAATATTATTTACAAATGTGGTCTGATCATTTATCGAACTAGCGAAACGAAATCCGGGGAATCAAATGCTTACTTTTGTAACTTATACTAGTGCAACGAAATGTAAAATCTTCCTTCGCTGCTATTGACATTTGATTTACTCATTTAAAAAGTTCCATTAGTGACTTACGCGTAGTTAAAAGTGTCAATTAATTCAATATTTAGGTCCGGACAAATCTTAGATTTTCTTATAAATAAAGATTGATGCTATTAAATTACATTATATATAGTTAAACGAGGTACATATATTATCATGCCTCAGATCATATGAAAAACATTAAGTATTAGGTGTAGTTTTTAACCCGGCTGTCCAAAATTTAACGTTCCAAGATTCACCCAAACGTATATAAAAGAAATTACATATTTTCATACATCTCATTTCAGACATTTTCACACATCTCAATTGTACGGCGTTATTTAATCTAACCTTTATAAATAAAAAAATGTTTTTTCGCTTCATGATCGAGCACTCGTAGTTGTATTTTTACAAACATAACGGTTATAACAGTGACAATGGCATGTTTTAGAGTTATGAAATAGCATGTATACAATTTCACCGACATTAAATAAGATTTTTTTTGCGAATGCTTGTTTCATGGGATGCACATACACGGAACAACCAACGGTACATTTGATTGAATTCAATGATTGTCGAAAAATTAGTTAAACGTAATGTTATTATTTATAACCTCATTTTGGTTCCCTAGGTTATTCAAGTCGTTTAGCTAACAGAGGCTTCGTGAGATATGGTAAGTTTTAAGAGCTACTATAATAATTTTGAATAAATGTTACTTTTTAAAATGCTAGAAAAGATCTAACGATACAAAATTTATTCCCTCTTAGTTATTCCACAATCTGCATCTCATGGTGAGTATTAATAGGATAATACGCATAATAAACACTTCGATATCAATTAAAGCTTTCCACACTAAGAGCCGAGATGTCCCAGTCAATAGAATATAAGGATCTTAACAAAGATTGCGGGTTTAAATTCGAGCAAGCAAAAATTAGTTTCATCGTGTTAATTTATATTAACCTATTACTTCTGTGATACATAAAATAATTATGAGGAAATTTCTAAACTCGGTTGATATTTTACCACATGCATATCCTACAATTTTGACGGAGGAAGCTGTCTTCTTAATAAGCTCTTTTATTAAGGAGACAGCTTCCTCCGTTAGACCTCTGCACAGTAGTAGGACAGTATTAGGTTCTATTGATAATAACAGTAATTTGATGAGTTAAAAGAGTGATTTGTTCTTTACTTATACTTATTTCACTTTGTTCAATGGTTTCAATTCTGAGTAATTTAAGATCTGTTGTAAAGGCGATATAGTTGATGGTATATATAACGGATCGCTGTGTAAAAAAAATTATTATATGAAATTTATCTGCCTATGACACAAATACCTTGTATAAGAGATGCATTAGCAAGCTTCCTCCATTTTTATATTTTAATGATAATTTTTTGTTTTAAATGTTTTTGTGTTCGATTTTTATTTCGATTATTTATTTCCCCCAGGCATTGATCTACCAGATGGTTTTATGGTCAGGAGAAGAGATGGTAAGGCTAAATCGATTGGTTTGCTAATAATTCTTTTTAAATTGGTCGTCATTGTAGTTAGTAAGAATATCTCGGTTGGATAGTTATTTAAAATTGCAAAAGGTATCGACGAAAATGTGAATGACTCAATCTTTTAGATGGCTCACGGGTAGTCTGAATTCGAAATGGTGATTAAATTCCGCTGTTCATATCAATTGCCGGGTAATAAGTTTTACGATACTTTTTTAGTTAAAAATAAACTATTTTATTGTACAAAAAGAATCCCTGTGATTCCATTTCTAAGGTTTTCAGTAACTTATGAAGGTTAGAACAATATAATTCCTCTCGGTATTTTTTGCAGTGTAAAGGGTTAGTCAAATAGTCTTTTTTTTCTTCTCCAAGTGATCTAAAAGTGTTTTCGTGTAATCCACCAAACTCGTGACCAATTTTCTGCACGCAATTTCAAGGTAAGATAATAAAAAAAATACTATTTTCCTATATAAAAAAATAAAAAGTGAATTGTATTGGTGTTTGTAGATTTAAGATTTAATTCTATTTGTTTAGTTATGAGTGTATTGAAAAAAATACTTCAGGACATAGTACATTTTAATGGCTCATTAGTTTATTAATTTTCTCTAGCGGATGACAAATAAAGACAAAGAAATTCAACGTGGGTTCCATGAGGATTCGTAAAATTTACGATGACAGAAGGGAATGTTCTTCTGCACACAGCAATAATATATGACAACAATATATTGTGATTTATACTACAGATACGAAATAGAGCGATATATAAAAGAAGAATGACTAGGCTAAAAAAAGAATTGTGCAGATTTTCAACTGTTTTACAGCAACCTTAGAAACGGATTATTAGATTATCGATATATGGATAGATTATGTTGAGACACACAACAAACATATCATGTAAGATCATAATGTACAAAACGTACAACTAAAGTAACCAAAATATTGTTTTTCAATGCAGAAGCTGTACACTTCCTCTATTTAAATTAAAAACCACCATCGGTTCAGAAAAGACCAAAGATCTTAGAAGACTCCGCGAAAGAATCTCAGCGTTTATTTTATTTTTATATGTATAAAATTTTTCGTTCGTTATTAATTACATAAATCCTAATAAATTGTTAAGCCACAAATACAAGCTTTAATTAGATTTTTGTATGTTTGATTACCTTATCTTACCCGTTTTTGGGTAATTATTATTAATTCCTCCACCCAATCATATATGTTCTAAAATAAATAATCTATTTACTATATATTGTAAGTATATGATTGGAGATATAATGGATTAAGCGTATCCTCTTGTATACTTTAACTTTTAATATTATACGTATAATACATATGTAATTGAAATAGGTAGCGCAGATTATAATAATAAATAAAACATGCCATCGTCACATAATTATAATTATTCGTATTATTTTATGTTTTCGAGATAAAAGATATTATGTCGGAAACCCATTTGAAACAGGTTAATGTTCAAGTCAGTAACGATTGAGGATTCAATTAAATGTTCAATTTCACAGAACTATACTGATATATCAGTTCAGTGAAGATGAACCTTAAATAATATAATAATATTATGACCTTTTTACTATATATAATCTTATCTAACTTGGGCATAATTGTTTCAATGTAATAATTAAATAAATTAACTATGTTCATAAGTATTTTATTTATATATTTTAATTAATAATAATTTATTTATTTATATTTTATTATTTTTTTAATATCACAGATTTTATACCTATGAAAAATAGTTTCGACATGTTTAACCCTCCAACTGCTGTGGCTCCATTGTCTACCACTGCCCTCCCTGCCTCTACGACTGAATCTCTGGAAGAGGCCTATCACTTACAAGGCTACAGTTGGGCATTGAACTTGATTGACAGCAATACAAATTCACTCGAGTTTGTTTCAAATGGAAAGAACGTTACGCTTGAACTTTCAAAGTCTAACGCCGTAAGTTATTTCATGATTTACAATGAAGGTGTCGTCTTATTGTACCAATTAATCAATTGTTTTAAAATGTTTATATATACACCTACTTTATCGAAATACATAGAAGAAATTATAAATTAAAATAATGAATAAATAAATGTTCAGGTACCTAAGGCGAGCGACGGTGACAGCGAGTGCGCGCACAGCGCGGGCGTGGGAACCCCCGGGGAGGCCGGCGTGTGTGTGTATCTCACGCGCTGCGCCGCCGCCAGAGACATCAGCGTCGACGAGTTCCGCAACAAGTACTGCGTCGTCGAGAACAAGTAAGCAACACGTCTATGGGAGTCTCCTTGTTTAGGCGGTATTAGAAGAACAGGGAACAGTTATTTTTTTGTATTTATTGGTGTAGTCATAACTACGAGTATCTATTATGAATATTTTTATTTTATTAAGGAATGCTGAACTATTTATATGAAAACAACAATTCTAGTGACATACATCGCTCATAAATAATATTAAGCCATGCAAATTCGAGTTTTGCTGTTAAAAAAAGTTTCTATTTAATTGATTCGTACTTTTCCAGATACGCTGGAGTCTGCTGTCCGAGGAACAAAGTCGATATGACAACACCTTGACCTAAAATAGCATAACTTGATAAAAATGTTATATATTAAACGAATGTCAAATGTTAAGTGCCATTTTTAAGATAACTATTGTTAAAAGGTGCATTTAGAAACGAGTTTTATATAAAAACATAACATATAAGATTAAATAAAGTAACGTTACTATTTGTGTGTTTTAATAACCTTTAGTTCAGTAAAGTACCAAAGTAAAGTATGACAATATCTACCTTGTATTGATGAAATAACATATAGGTGTTATGACAAACAAAAAGTCGACATTACATAGGTACCTATGTATAATTATTATCAAACATTATTATACAATTCAATTATTAAATTCGCGTGATATTTTTTCGTATGTTACGAAGTACTGAACATTCAAATTATATAAATAAAAAAACAAAGCAAAAAATTAATTCATCGGTTAGACAAAACGTCCGAATCAAATCAACTTTTGTGCCATGACGCGCCACATGTTGATTCTTTACCGACGCCCTGCCACGATCTACATCAGTCCGTGCCACTTAGCATTGTGCTGTAGATGTATTATAAATGTATAATAAGTATCTCTTTGCTCTGTAAATTTTAGTCTTATAATCTTACGAAGGGACATAACATGGTTGGTAATTTAATTGAGTAATAGTAATTTTACCAAGTATGAAAAATGTTTCAAAGACAAACAACTGAATCCTTGAAATTTGAAAAAAAAATTAAAAAATTTAACCTTGAAAATATCGCAAATGTTCGCTCTCAGACTCAGTATTCGGTTATTTCCCGTCTCGACGGATGTTTCGTATTAACATCATTAAGTAAATATGTTATCCATTTAACAAAAGAAATCGTCGCAATATACATAATTTCACCTTTGTTCAGATCTATTATTATTGTAATACATCCTGATCTTTGATGCTTAAACATATCTTGTTGTATTATCATTTGTTAATATTTGTCTTGAAATAATTGACTTTACTTATAAGGGCGAGTAATTATAATGTCCTCCGGACCGATTTCTACCACGCAACCACTCTCAAGACTGATTGGCCAGCTGTGCAGGACATATTATAGTGCACAAGTGCATCGTGCACTTTCTATTTCTGATGAGACGGCAATCCGACACAACAAGAAAGAGTTCAGGCGCAGGACAAAACAGCTTTACGAGTTTTCTATGGGCGTGTACACACATTCAACTTCCAGACTCCGGGCAGTTACTGAGAATTTTCGACAGAAAAACCTAATAACCTTTTATTGGCCCGATCTGGAATTTGAACCCTGGACCTCGGGGTCTGCGGCCTTATATCTAGCCACTAGAACAACGAGGCAGTTAGTCTTTACTGTTTTAGATACTACAGAAAAAATATAATATAAAATAATGGACATTTAAAGATTATGAAAAAACAAAACAACAAAAGAAACGGCAAGTCTCACATTATTTTTCCTTGATCCCTATCGATCCTATCTCATATAAATTAGAAATCGAAGTAAGACTCAGTTTAACAATTACATAAAACTCTATCAAATTAAATTCTCTTTTTATTTTTACGCTATAAGCTGTATGATGTTTTATATTTGTTTTTCAAAACAAAATTTGTAAATTATTATTTATAGCTTTTAATTAAAAAAGGCGGTAGATAGGTACCCAAGTAAAGTAGCTTGACATTTGTATGAATCATCGCGCGTTTATATTATATTTTTACATAATAATACATTAATGACAATTATGATGTTTCTTTGCATAATATACGACTATTGTATTCTTTGACCAAACGAGTCCAGTCTCAAGCAAAAAACAATCTTTAATGTTAACAAGATATTCAATGTCAGCATAGCTAAGGCAATTTTTTTTAGTAGGTTCTTGTAAAATCATAAATATCCTAGGTATTTAAAGTATTGTTAAATATCTTGTTACTTTGGTTAAACATCTTACAACTACGACTTCATAAATAAGTACAGCAAATATTTTTATTTTGAGGTTTTCGAGCTATATTTTATGAAAATATATGAACCAATAAAATAATGAAAAAAAAACGATGGTTGCTTAATAAAGTGAGGATATTTAAATTTATAACAGACTAAATGTGGAATTTATGTTAAGGATTTGTCCTAACAGAAATTCCATGACACACTACAACAGTAAATTATAGTTTTGGATATTTCCCTATTTGGGATCATTTTTTTTAAATGCCAAATGAAAAACATCCTGGCATAGACAGTAAAATTTGTTTTGTTTTTCTAATTTAGTGATACGAAAATCGGTGTTTGGGTTTCGGATTGTGAGTAAAATACAGCGTTTTTGCAAAGTCATCACTCAATGGGTAAAATTGAGTATAAATGTTTGTTCAGAAGTTTGTCTTAGTTCGTTCGTTTAGAAGTGGACTAGATTATTAATTTAATATTTTAATTCGCTTTAAAAACATAATTAATCTGGGGCCACGATAATGCCCCTGCCAAGACGAGACAACGGAAGCGCATAGCACTACTTACCTTTTCTCGAAACGTTTAGTCGTATATTTGTACCCTTTTAGATTAGGTCCGGACAGTGCTAGAAAGTCCAAATTACAAGTAAGTCAATGGAGTACTCATTAAATATTTCAAGTTTTAAATGTATAATCATTATATTTTATTTAATATTCATAATGCTTTGTTTTACAGTTTACAGTTTACAGTTTTCTGGAGCTAATCCTAGGCATAGAATCAGGAATCATGCTTACCATAAAAACGCATTGTCATCAGAATTGAACCAATATGTAAAATTTCAATTCCTTAGGATAAGAGGAAGACTAGAGCTTGCAGACTTTTTTTTTCACGCCAGAAAAACGCCTTACTCGTTTCCCCCACGGGAACAGTAGGGTGGTATGTGGGGCTCGCCGATGTCCGAGGCGCCGAGTACGCGCCGAACATCGGCATATCCACTAAAAAACCAGCGGTACCCTTTCCTTTTTAACGAGGAGCGCCACGGGATTGCTTGCACATGATACCGCGACGCTCTGACGGACGGCCTGCCTATGCAGGCCTCCATTCTCTAGGGGGATTACCAGGGTACTGAGAACCCCCCTAGTCCCGGAGAAAAGCTTGCAGACTTAAAAAAAAACTATTAATAAAAAAAAAAGTTACTCGTAACAGGATAAATTTCTTGAAAACTTAAACAATACATTTTGATTTAGCTCTGCAGAAATACCGGTTGTTGAAAATAAATATATGTAGATATAGGTATAATTACGTGAGATGAGATATAAGACATAAAAGCTGCGTATCAGGGTCACTAACAAGTTCCTCGTTGTCCGACGCAGACTCTTTATTCTACCATTAGTTTCCTTATATAATTTATCTTCTATCTGTTAATAAGAAACGTGCGAGAACCGCTGCTGTGATTGTTTTGTTCTAACAGACTGGTGAGTACCTTCCCTTTTTTAAGCATGTCTTAGAGAGTATGTGACTGAAATTATTATTATTATTATTTTCGAATTGACTTGTTGCTGTTGGCCCAAATGGCCTCGACAGCGTCACCGGGCCGAGGACGATTCTTTAATATACCCAGCCGGATGTTGGGAGTCCACTTAAGGGCTCAGATTACGTGTGTCCTAAGGGCGACTCCCGTGAGGCCGAACCTCGGCTAAGGAAACCGTCGACGTCAGGAAGGAGGACACTATGTGTGCAATGTCCCCGGCATACGCCTAAGCGCGAATGGGTTATAATAAAAGAGGGACCTCGGCCCAGGCGGCGGGGTCGGTATGTGTTTGCTCTGTAACCTATCGTGTTGATATTGGCCGATGTAATCTTATCATCGGGGGCAATAAGGACGTCTTTAGGACGCCTACGGATCGAAAAGGGAGACCACTGAGGGCTATGCTTTCTAGTATTTTAGATAAGTGAAACTAATGTTATTAAGTAAAAAGCAAGTAATGCACCGCAAGCAAGCATTTATTAAGCGGTACATCAATAAATAAAATATTTGAAATATAATAATCAATATCAATGTTTATACAATCGCTTGTAAATTATAAGTAATTGATTCTATAAATAATGTCAAAGTAAACTTTTGTCTGCAATGATCTTAACTATATCATCATAGTGAGTGAAATATTTTTTCATGTGCAATTAATTACAGCTAACAAGCTGTATACAAATACTTCCAGTAAATAAAAACTATTTAAGTAAATTAACTAATGTAGAAGGTCCTAAAATCATTAATAATTATTTATTTACGCGAACAGTTATGAAAGTTTTTTTTGCTAATTTATCGATGTATTGAAGTTCACTATCCAAGGCAGACAGTATGTTTGATATATTTGCAGAATATGACTACCTCGTTGGTCTGGTGGCTAGATATAAGTTTACAGATGCCAAGGTTTTGGGTTCAAAACCCAGGTCATGCCCATAAAAATTTATTAGGATTTTCTGTCGAAAAATTCTTAGTGGCACGAAAGCAATTCTCGGAAAGCACGTAAAGCCAAAGGTCCTGCGCCTGAACTCTTTAAAGTCATGTCGGATTACCGTCCCATCGGATTATGAGAGTACAGAAATAGGAATACAGAGTGCACCTGTGTTTGCGCACACACTTATTCACTATAATATGATATGCGAAGTTGGCTATTCTCTCTTGACATTGACCGCCGTGGCCGAAGTCGGTCGTTTTCCCTGAACTATTTCGACCTTAGAATTAATTCTTAAAATGATGACACTTGATGATTATCTCTAACTTCGATGATTTATTTTTGTGGTTATTGGCACACATTGACCCAATTTTTTTTTTTAGTTTTATATTTTTGAATTATTCCTGGCACGTACCCCCTTAACCATGTTGTAAATGAATGACTTCTTATAGTTGTACAGCAAGCAGGACACAATAAATATACCTGATAATATAAAAAAATAACGATCACGTCTGTCATTTCAAAAAAAATAAAAATAAAGGAGTTACGGAATAAAATATTTTGTCTAACTATATTAACGAGTTTGAGACATGTTATAATACTAATTTACGAGCTCAACTTGGTAGATGAACCCAAAGAAATAAAACCGTAACACTAATTTTGATTCGTTATTATTTTACTTACATAGAAATAGAGCCGAGATGGCCCAGTAGTAAAAACGCGGGAATCCTAACCGATGATCGTGGGTTCAAACCCGGGCAAGCACCACTGAATTTTCATGTGCTTAATTTGCGATTATAATTCATCTCGTGCTTTACGGTGAAGGAAATCATCGTGAGGAAACCTGCATGTGTCTAATTTCACTGTAATTCTGCCACATGTGTATTCCACCAACCCGCATTGGAGCAGCGTGGTAGAATAAGCTCCAAACCTTCTCCTCAAAAAGAGGAGAGGAGGCCTTTAGCCCAGCAGTGGCCCACAGGCTGTTACGGAGAAATAGAGCCTCATCAGTATACCTGATGTCCAAACAACTTACCGAACTAATAATAAAAGTGGACGACCAAATTATTCTTGATAGGATTATTAATCAAATGTTTTTATAGCTAAGTTTTACAAAGATAAAACCTGTAAACTAATAATTAAGCTCTATTCATAACATACCATTTTGTATAGTAACATATAAAAAATCAAAGCTCTTCTGCAAGATAATTATTAATATTGGATTTTTTGTAGTAAAAAAAAAAAAAAATCAACGAATAGTTTTTTGTTCATTTGATTGCTATCAACTCACGACTATCGTTTAAACACTAAACGACTTTACTAGGAAATTTCGCGTAAAAAATTATAATGAAATTATATTATCGATTTTAACATGTTCATCATTTTGAACATTTTTTTTAAGAAATCATAATTTAAAATGATGCTTTTATTAAAATATTCGTATCGATGTATTGTGATTAGCTTCGCTATTATAGATTTTAGTTTCTAACGATGATTTTAATTTCCTATTTTTAATAACACGTTTATTTATTATTTTCTTATTCTTTTTCAAAATAATCTTATATAATGTTTCGACGAGCCGGTTGGTGTGGTTGGTGGAAGCTTGCCTTTCACGCTGAAGGTTGTGGGTTCGATTCCCACCCAGGACAGACATTTGTGTGCATGAACATGTCTGTTTGTCCTGAGTCTGGATGTAATTATCTATATAAGTATGTATTTACAAAAGAAAAGTAGTATATGTAGTATATCAGTTGTCTGGTTTCCATAGCACAAGCTCTGTACAAGCTTAATTTGGGAGCAGATGGCCGTGTGTGAAAAATGTCCTAGGATATTATTATTATTATTATTATTATTATTATTATTATGAATTCAAATGGGTAATTCTCCTTGGTTTTCTAATGTCTTCAATATAAATTAATAATATCAAATTAAATGAATTCCTAACTACTCTTTCTAAACATAAACAAAACAAACCTATTCAATTATAATTAAAATAATTTACCTATAAAAGCTAAAAAGTATTTCTGATTGTAATAAATGGGGCTTCCACTTAGTTTCGTTTTGGGTTCTTTTTTATTATTAAATTATATTATTTTATTTTCTAATAAATTTTCGCTTTTTTCTCAAGTTGAAAGTATCAATTTAATACTATTAATAATTATTATTGTTATTGTATGATTGTAATACAAGAAATAATAATTAACAAATCCCGCCAAGATCTCGTACCTATTATTTAAATTTTTGAGTAGAATATGCACACGCTATTTAAAAAAAATAAATTAAGAATGGATATATGATGATACGTGATACGTGATGATACAAACGCTGTTTGTAACAAAACATTGCATGGTCAAATCAATGAGTTTTCATGTGTTTTTTTATATAATAGGAAGGCAGACGAGCATATGGGCCACCTGATGGTAAGTGGTCACCAAACGCCCTTAGACATTGGCATTGTAAGAAACGTCAACCATCGCTTACATAACCAATGCGCCACCAACCTTGGGAACTAAGATTTTATGTCCCTTGTTCCTGTAATTACACTGGCTCACTCACCCTTCAAACCGGAACACAACAATAACAAGTACTGCTGTTTTGCGGTAGAATATCTGATGAGTGGGTGGTACCTACCCAGACGAGCTTGCACAAAGCTCTACCACCAGTATGTTATAGTTATATGTGTGATAGTTTTATGTGCCTACATGTTTATATTTCCAGAGGCCAAATTACATTTATCTATATCGATTACGATACGTTCCCGATTCAATTCCGATCCAACTTTGAATAATCTATTTAATCGACTCGGAACCGAACCGATAATATAAACCGATAATCCGATAATATATTTCGTTATGTCAAAATTCAACTTAATTGTTAACTTTTATGGCAATAGTCGATAATTAAAGAATAGGAAAACGGATAAACGGCAACGATCATGCTTCGATTCGATTGCGATAAAGTGACAATTTGTCACTTTATCGCATTGTATGTAGAATCGATCCCCAGGCAGCATCACAATCAAAATATTTGTCTTGCAATAAATATAAGTATATTTATAAAAAAAAACCTTGAATTGGTCTTTTTAAAAATAGAACACGATGAAATGAATCTTATGAATTGATGTAAATTACTCACTCAATTACTCGTAAAAATTCAAATAACACATTTGAACACATTTAACAAATACAAGTCGCGTCAATAATAAATTAATTACTTTATCTTTCTGTCCACCAACAAAATGACGGCTTAGGATTGGCGCGCGTCTTTTTTTTAAAAGCGCTGTTTTATGGATCAAGGAATCTCCTAAGTATATATACTTATAAGTTATATTTATTTTATCTCCATCTTGTTTTGTGTCAGTTGTCTTTCTTGTGATTGTCAATTGATTTGAGTGGGATTCTGGATTTCGGGTTTTCGGCCGGCCTGTGGGGTCTCTCTATTATAATCATCATCAATAAAAAAAAAAATATGATTATGATGTTTTATTTTGATTCACTAGACTAAAGTAGTTGTGATTATACACGCATCAAAATTACGCAATAAAATTTTAAATGACAGAGATTGAGCGTTTATAAACTCTCTTAAAGGACTAACAAAATTAAGATTAAGGTATGCTTTGCCTATAAAAATTACTTGTCACGTTGATATAAATTAACTTAAACCAGGCCGTTGCTACACTTTGAAAAAGAGAAATAATAATTGTCATTATCAACTAAAATTAAGCCGTTTCTTTTCAGATTGATAAAATGCAGCCGATATGGCTGTCCGTGGCGTGCTGCGTTTCCGTTTTAGTGGTTCACGGTTATGCAGCCGCAGTGCCGACTCAAGATACGTTTGTTGTCGCTAAAGCTGAAGGCGAAGTGAGTAGTTTTTCAAATCGTAGGTATTTTTAATACTTTGGAAACATATACTGTATTGTGCTTTAAAAAATACTAAAAATATAATTAAAATTATTATTAGGTACAATCATTTACTTTTCTCCAGTTCCATCTTTGATTCTTTCATTAAATTTTTATTCCGTTCATTCATTATATAATATAGTAACACATATATTAAATAAAGTATATGTTGCGCAAATGCGCAAGCGACACAAGTTCTTAAAATTCTCCTTTCGAAGCCCTAAAAAATAGCGGCGAAAAGAAGAAAGAAATCCGGCGGCGCGGGTCGGGTGGTAATAACAATAGGCATGATGACTTATTTTGAAATAACCTTCTGTGATGAAGGTACACGTCTACTATTACTGAAAATAATATTATTTGAGTAATAAACTAACTGTTAATTGATAATGGCATTGTCATTTACCGATTTTGAATTTCGCTCGAAAACACCCGCAGGTGTCATGGCGCCTGCACGTGACGTCACGCCTCAATAAACGTCAGTAAATATTGTATTATGTCTATACTCAACGAAGAAAGGCAGAAAATATTGCGTATTTCGTAAGGTTAAAAATGAATTCCAAAGTTTACAAGTGGTGTGCGGTCCCTCTGTGTAAAAATACATTCGAATGCCAACCAGATCGAAGAACAATCTACAGTAGCAGAACGACCATATGTAAGTAAGCAACGAAAGATGATGGTTCTTGAAGAATGTGAAACGCAATTAAAAGAAAGTATGAGGTTCATATATATTTAGATTTATAGAAGTATTCGTACATTTGTAAATTCACAAATTCAGTACTAGTGGAGCTAAATGAAATATTGTCTTAAAAGTTCTTACTGGTAAAAATATTAGGGCTCTTCATATGCGAGTAATACTATATAGTTAACAGAAAAAAACCTATGATAACACTAAAGATAAATAAAAATGTACTTACAAGAAAGTTTTCACATTTCGAAATTCAGATGAGCAAAAGTCTTTATTTGATGAAAGAAACTCTCCTAACATCAACACATCCTGGGCAAATTAGAGGAATTTACCTTAACAGAACCTTGTTCCATCTTTGATAAATCTTGGATGTTTTATTTTCTTCACAAAAACGCGAATAATCAACGACTCAACTAATTAAATGATGCAAAATAATTTTGAAACGCGTAAATACAACAACTGTTCAAGAGAAACGATACAGATACAGAGGCGTGACGTCATTCGCTCTAATTGGTGTTTCAAATAAAATTTTATAGAATAATTGCAGAATTTTATACTTTTATTAAAATGGGATCATTGTTTAGAATTCTTTTAAAATAGTTTCTTCTCTAACATCATTTATTTTTTAATTCTTGAATACTGTCATCATGCCTATTAATCGTACATGTATTTTTCAGAGTATAATTTGTAACAACGAATTTTAAAAAAAAATGTAATTTACAGAGTACCCTTATTCTAACAAATTAATTATGTAAACTACATTTAATACAGGTTCTTTTATCAAAGTTAGTTTCTGATCTTTTAATATCGTTAACTTATTTTGGAAACATGTTTTTTAAATTTATATGTATTAGTATACAGCTCAAACTTTTCTATATATTATTTCCAATCTAATTAATTGAAGTAAAGCATTGTTATGAAATGCGCTTCGCATTTGAGGTTATATTGTTCTTTAATAATGAAAAATATTATACTAAAAATATTTTCGAATGATCTTTAGTTTAAAATCAATACAATGCCACTTGTTACTAAGCATTATCTTTAAATGCTATTCACTAAAAATATAGTATATATATTATTTTTGACAGTGTGATAATTATGAAATGAATTTGATTAATATTTGCGGTTCCATCTTCAATCAACAGCCAATCGTTGTCCACTGCTGAACATAGGCCTCTCCCAAGGTGCGCCAAAGCTCCCTGTCCTCCGCCTTCCGCATCCAGTTGGTGCCCGCCACCTTCTTAAGGTCGTCGGTCCACCTGGCTGGAGGGCGCCCTACGCTGCGCTTGCCGATTCGCGGTCTCCACTCTAGGACTCGTCTGCTCCAACGGCCATCGGTCCTACGACATACGTGACCAGCCCACTGCCACTTCTGCCTGCTAATTTTGCAAGCTATGTCGGTGACTCCGGTTCTTTTCCGGATAATCTCATTTCTGATCTTATCCTTCAAAGATACTCCGAGCATAGCTCGCTCCATAGCACGCTGAGCGACTTTGAATTTGTGGACTAGTCCCGCAGTTAGTGTCCACGTTTCGGCACCGTATGTCATGGCAGGTAAGACGCATTGGTTGAAGACTTTCGTCTTCAAACATTGCGGTATAGACGACTTGAGGACTTGACGAAGGTTGCCAAATGCTGCCCATCCCAAGCGAATTCTTCGATCGGCTTCCTTCTCGAAGTTGTTCCTACCGACTTGTATTATCTGTCCTAGGTAGGTATATTCACTAACAACTTCGAGAGGTTTCCCCTCGACGTATATCGGTCCCGGCACGACATGCCTATTGAACATGACCTTGGTCTTGTCCAAGTTCATACCGAGACCGACACGCCGGGAAGACTCGCCTAGGCTACGCAGCATTTCGGTGAGTTGTTCCAGCGACTCTGCTATGATGACGATATCGTCGGCAAATCGAAGGTGTGAGATGTACTCGCCGTTTACATTGACTCCATACCTAGTAATCCAGCGTTTTGAAAACGTCTTCCAACGCGTTGGTGAACAGTTTCGGGGATATTACATCCCCCTGTCTCACCCCTCTGCGCAGTTGGATCGCCTTCGTCTTACAGTCCTGGATGTGGACAGTCATTGTAGCGGCGTTGTACAGACATCTCAGTACCTCGATATATCTCCAATCGATATGACATCTCTGCAATGAGTCGAGCACTGCCCAGGTTTCGATGGAGTCGAAGGCTTTCTCGTAGTCCACATATGCCATACACAGCGGCTGATTGTACTCTTCGGTCTTCTGCACAATCTGCCGAACAGTATGGATGTGGTCCACGGTGCTGTAGCCTGATCGAAAGCCGGCTTGCTCTGGGGGCTGGAACTCGTCAAGTCGTCTGGCGAGACGGTTCGTGACGACTCTAGAGAACAGCTTATACACGTGACTCAGGAGGGAGATTGGTCTGTAGTTTTTCAAGAGGGTTTTATCACCTTTCTTGAAAAACAGTACCACCTCACTCCCGCTCCACGTTTCCGGGGTCTTGCCATGTTGGATGACGGAATTAAAGAGGCTTGCTAGCTCTTTTAGGACCGGAGTCCCGCCTGCCTTAAGCAACTCTGTTGTGATTCCGTCATCTCCCGGAGCTTTGTTGTTTTTAAGCTGTTCTAGAGCCGCCCTAATCTCTCCTTGGTCAACGACCGGGAGCTCCTCGGAGTAATGGCGCATAAGAGGGGCGCGCTGGTCATCAATACTGATTCCCACGGGTTTATCCGATCTTGAAGAGAACAACTGCCCATAAAACCTCTCTACTTCTCCGATAATCTCAGGCCTAGAGGTAACGACCCCACCATTTTCAGTTTTAAGTTTTGTCAGACGCGGCCTCCCAAACTTGCGAGCGAACACTTTCGATCCCCGATTCTGCTCAATCGCAGCCTTGATGGCACGGGTATTGGAGCGTCGGAGATCGCGTCGCGTCAGCGTTTTTATTGTTCGGTTTAAGGCCTTATCTGACAAAAACGATGGTAGTTCTCGTCGTTTTCTCATGAGCTCGAGTGTCTCAGCAGAGAGTTTTGGTGCGTTGTCTCTTCTCTGTGGCGGAAAACACTTGCGGGATGTGTTTTGCAGTATTTTGACCAGCGTGTCGGTTCTCTCATCAATGCTGCTTATGGTTTCCAACGCGGTGAATTGATTTTGAAGTTCCATTTGGAACTTTTCGGAGCCTTGAGCAGCTTGGAGCATGGTAGGTCGGAGAGTAGACCTCATCATTCTCGATCTTTCGGCTTTTAAGTTGATATTTAGAGTGCCTCGAACCAAGCGGTGATCACTTCCGGTATTAAACCTGTTGATCACTGAAACATCTCTAAATATGTGCCTTTTATTCGAAATGATAAAGTCTATCTCGTTCCTTGTCACGTTATCGGGGCTTCGCCAGGTCCACCTCCTCTGAGGCTTCTTTTGAAAGAAAGAATTCATCAAAAAAAGCCCCTGCGCTTCGAGAAAGTTTACCAGCATTTGCCCCCTGTGATTTCTGCAGCCCAAGCCGTAAGGTCCGACTTTCGATTCACCGCTATCTTGTACTCCCACTTTAGCATTAAAGTCTCCCATAACAACATTGTAGTGGGCCCTCGAGGTGTCGTTGAGGGCCTTTGCGATGTCCTCGTACATCGCTTCGACCACATCATCAGAGTATGTCGAAGTTGGCGCATATACCTGTACAACTTTCAGGGAGTACCTGTCGGAAAGTTTTAGGACAAGGTACGCTACCCGGTTCGACACACTACTGATTTCCACAATGCTGCTAATGAGATCCTTTTTGACTAGAAAACCGACACCACCCTGGGAGAGGTTATCACCTTCGCGGAAGTAGAGTAAGTTACCGGACTCTAGAGTTATCGTGTCCTCCCCCTGTCTTCGGACTTCAGATAACCCCAGTATATGCCAGTTTATATGACTTAACTCTACTTCTAATTCGGCGAGGTGATGGTCCAGCCTCATCGAGCGTCCATTATACGTTGCCATTTTCAGTCGTTTTATACGGTAGCCTGCCGTGAACCGGTGATTCTTAGCACCCCCTGCCCTGCCGATACCGCGACCGCTATCTTGGTCGGGCCTAGCGGGCTTGCCGGTAACTGGGGGCCTTTTTTTGGGCGCATCTGCCATTAATGGAGGGGTTTGCCCATACTCGCCGCGCTGGGCAGGCGTGTTGGCGAGCGCAGTAGGGGGGGTAAGATGTTTATGGGAGGGGGGACGCTGCTGCCCATCCCCCCTTTTCCCCGTCCCTCAGTCGCCTCTTACGACACCCACGGGATGAGATTGGGGGAGTACTATTCTAAGCCGGTACTCCACGGCACGGTTCCATCTTATTGATTGAAATAATAAAAAAGTAATATGCAGTTTTTGAATTTTATAAAAAAAAAAAAAATTATTCAAAAATTTTGTATATCATTAAACACTTCATTTGCATTTTCAAAGCAATTTGAATTTAAATTCACGATCTTGAAAAAAAATATCAAAGAAGATATAATTGATGTCTTTAACGGGTAAAATTTCTCTCATCTCATCAACTTCCATATCCATGGATGAAATGTGGTTTCCAAGAAAGCATTCAAACAATAGCTCACCGGATTGACAAAATTTAATACCATTTGTCATTATTTCTGCAGAACACAGAAAAATCGGAAAAAAATACTGCAGAGGAGCCAAATGTACCAATCAAGCTGACGAAAATGCAGGTGAACTCCGAGGTGTCGTTGCGTTACGCGCACACCACCGTTGTCACCCATGTGCGGAACCCTTCGAGCCGCTCTCAAGAAGCTACGTTTCATATACTATTGCCGGAAACCGCATTTATAAGTGGTTTTGTTATGTACGTATTAACATTGTATCTCAGATATTCAATCGATGCAGTAAATTATATTATATTCATTTACATTATAATCATTTACATTATGCAAATGTATATTAAATATTTATCTATTACTATTATATATTTATATATGGTAGCTTAGCCAGTCAGCGAACAACAAATGTAATGATTGTAGTTCGTTGGATATTGTTGTACAAATACAATCCCAATTTTCGAAATCTCTTACGCTTTAAAAGAATATCTTAATAATAATAAACTCTAACGTTAAGTTAGTTGTGATTCGCCGGCGCCGTATCAGTGACGACAATGTTCAATAGACCTGGTGTTTTCCCTTTTTTTCTAGTGGATCTTATTCCTACATTTGACTTTGACTTTGAAATAGCTACAATTTCCAAATTCACATATTTGGCAAGTCCTCATCTTACCAAAACACCTTTTTAAACGAAAATGTTAAAAGCTGACCTACGTACAACAGGTTTCCTTATATGTATATAATGTATGCCAATTTATCTAGCCTTTAAAATGTGACACAATATTTCATCATCGTTGTCATAAGAAAAAAATATTTCTTTCTAACTTAATACTTTATACTTCTATTTATATGTACTTCTTTCTTACATATATGACATAAGTATTATATTATATTAAGTTAGTAAATATATATTTTTTAATTATTTGTAGGACATTAGATGGGAAATCGTATAAAGCTTATGTAAAAGAGAAAGAAGAAGCTAAGAATTTGTATAGTGACGCTGTATCCAAAGGAACTGCTGCTGCTCACATATCAGCCAAGTAAGTATTTTTTTACCGTAAAACCTAACTAATAGTATTTACTGATTAAATGTTATTTACAAATTTTAAACAGGGCCCGCGATTCAAACCACTTCACAGTGTCGGTGAACGTGGAACCCAACACCGAGGCGGAGTTCAACCTGACCTACGAAGAGTTGCTGGTGCGGCGCAACGGAGTGTACAACCACGCCATTAACCTACACCCTGGCGCGCTCGTGCCCAAGATGGAGGTGACTGTGCACATCAAGGAATCGCAAAAGATCTCATTGCTGAGGGTGCCAGAAATTCGGACTGGAAATGAAATTGACGCTACGGAAAATGACGCTCGTGAGTTACTTGTAAATCATTAAAATGATTTAAAGTTCAACAATATTTAATTAATTTTTTTATTTAAATTTATTTAATTAGTTTGTTTTGCCTTTTTGGTCTTTTTCTAATTTCGTTTCCCTAATATTCTGAATTTACGAAAGTTCGTGGTTCAAACCCGGGCAAGCACTACTGAATTCTTATGTGCTTAATTTGTGTTTATGATTCAACTCGTGCTTGACGGTGAAGGAAAACATCGTGAGGAAACCTGCATGTGTCTAATTTCCTTGAAATTATGCCACATGTGTATTCTACCAACCCGCATTGGAGCAGCGTGGTGGAATAAGCTCCAAACATTCTCCTCAAAAGGGAGAGGAAGCCCTAGCCCAGCAGTGGGACATTAACAGGCTGTTGCTTTACTTTTTAATTAAAAAAGAATATGTTTAATATTATTTGGTATTTATAGACAATGCAAAGGCTGTTATAAACAAGAGCAACGATGACAAGGAGGCGACCATAACCTTCTCTCCAGATCTTGATGAACAAAAACGACTAATGGAGATTTATTCGGTAAATTAGTTTTCTTGGTATACGATCTTGACTAAATATAATATACAATATACATAAAAGAAAACAAACAATAATAACATTATAATACATATACCTTATTTATATGCAGTGTGTGACTCTTAAGAGGGAAATAAATAACCCAATCTGAAATAAAATAAGAATTCTTCCACCTTCCAGGATAAGATCAAAGAATCAACGACATCTACACATAACTCGGACGTTGAACAAAGTGATAACGAAAAAACAACTGGAGTCCTTGGACAGTTCGTCGTACAATATGATGTTATTCGACCTGAAAAGGGAGAGATTTTGGTAACTTTTTATATAATTTATAAAATTTATAGCCAAATGAAGCTTATTTAGTAAGGTTAAGATATTTTCGTAATATATCTTTTGGAAATCAGGTGAACGATGGTTACTTCGTACATTTCTTCGCACCAGAAGAGTTAAAACCGCTGAGCAAGCTCGTCGTGTTCGTGTTGGACACATCGAGCTCCATGTACGGTCGTAAGATAGAACAGCTGCAAACGGCCATGAAAGCAATTCTCGCTGACCTCCGTTCTAGTGACTACTTCAGCATCGTTGAATTTAACAGCGACGTCCAGGTTTTTATTTAATTATTTAAAAATTATTGAACTAGGAACAAATTAGCTTTAACTTTCAGCAAAACCAGTGTTGCGATTTTATGTTCTTGGTCTTTATTTTTATGGAGGTAATTATGATTACATACAAATACGTTAAATAATTTGGTTGGCAGAGCATGAACAATGTGGAGGTTGCTTCTTAAAGTGAAATAATATTAGTAGTTCTTTCTATTTGATGCGAGTTTTGCTATCCTTATTGATATTTCTTTTTTTATATATAAAAAAACTGCATGGTGTACTTGATATCGCCATAATATTTGACTGTCAAATATCGAATGCACCGGTTCTTGCGAGGTCGACAACGCATCTGCAACCTTTATGTTGCCAATGTTTATGAAAGACAGTAAACACTTAACACCTGGTATTTTGCCCTGCTAATCTAGCATTTACTGGTCTGTATTCATTCTATGAATACAAATTGATATTGTGATTTTCTATTGGCAAGGTGCATAAGCTTTCGGAGACACATGAGGAGGTGACAGCTCCGAACAACGACAAAAGCGGGTCTGATTTTGAGATTGGTCTGCCTGGCTACATCGCTCGTTCTGAATCTGCTTCCACGATCACGTTACCCGTGGTCGCCTCACCCACCAATATCGCAAAAGCTCAAGACATCGTGTCGAGGTTCTCTGCTCGCGGAGGTACGAATACCCCTTAAGTCTATAATTCATGCGACGTTTCGTTCTATTTATAATTTTTGAGCCTTCATATAATTGAAAAAAATAATTTAGAAACTATGATTATGTTCATACATAATTATAATATACTCAAATATAAAGTACTTTTCACCTGTAAAAAAAGTCTTAACTTGAAAAAAAATAGTTATTACACATTGAATATATGTAATTTTTACAGGAACCAACATCTACGAAGCACTAAATATTGCTATTGATGTCATCAAAAAAGCTTATGAAACTAATAAAACAGAGTCCAGCGCTGCCTTTGACAATACTGAGGCAGAAAGAATTAAAGGTTTGAAAATAATCATTGTACTTCTTTTAGTTTAGGATCTTTATTCAATCTAAACAAAACAAAAATGATTACAGCATTGCAGCCGATTATTATCTTCCTGACTGACGGTGATGCGACGGTGGGAGAGACCAACCCGAAGCGCATTCTCTCTTCCATTACTGAGAAAAACACCGGCGAGAGGAAGGCTGCGGTGTACTCTCTCGCTTTCGGTATTAATTTATTTTTTTACCGAAATAAGCTTTATGACAACCATGAACCGTCATTTCATTCAAAACACAATTACCAGGCCATGACGCAGACCGCGACCTACTTCGTAAGCTGTCGCTTCGCAACGAAGGCTTCATGCGCCAGATCTACGAAGCGTCTGACGCGGCGCTGCAGCTGCGACACTTCTATCGGCAAATCTCATCACCGCTGCTAGCGGACGTCGACTTTATTTACCCGCCCAACCAGGTCTTTAACTGTGATGGTCTTAGAAATTTTTGAACAGGCTCATGTTTGTGATGCAAAACTGCAAATAAAAATATTTTATTACAATTGTTAACAAATATACATATGTTTGTTTTAATATAGAGAGCGATCACTGGCTTTTTCGTTTTAAGTATCTAACGTCAATATAAATCGGTACGTTGTAGGTAAAGGCAGAATCATTGACGCGGAATGAGTTTGACACGTTGTTCGCGGGTGCAGAGACAGTGGTGGCTGGCAAGCTGGAGCCAAATGTGCGGGAACTAGCGTCGCATGTGATTGGCCTCTGCGCAGATGATGACAACCATTATGGAAGGGTAAACTTTATCGAAATAATTTAAACAAGCTGATATTTAACACTAAATTGCGTGATTACTTATTTTTACGCAAAATGTGAGCGAAACGACATTCCATTGTATTCAACATTACATTTTTCACCAAAAGTTTACTATTATTACCCTATGTGCATACATTTGGTAATTTTGGTTTAATTTTAACAGCTTGGTATCATAATGAGACCCAAACCGAATGACTAATACCGGAGGGAGTGGGAATCGAATCATTAATCATTATTCATTGCTATTGATATGACTTATTATTTGGATAATACACATCGAAGGTATATGTAATATATAGCACGGAGATTATATTATAATTAAAAAAATACTTTGGCAGAAAAGTTACAAGGTAAAGAATGAGGTGAAGGTGAGCGAGACGAAGGAATACCTTCCCTTGGAGAGGCTGTGGGCGTACCTCAGCATCAAGCAGCTGTTGGACGATGTAGACGCTTTCGACCACGATGATAAGGATGAGAAGAGGTCCGAGAAATATGCCCTGTCCTTAGCTCTCAAGGTAAAGCATGCATTGAAAAATTATACTTACTAATTTATCACGATCATGATATTTGTACTACTGTCTAGCTATTTTTTGCATTGTCAATATATAATAATAATAATAATAAGGCGGCTAATCTCAAAAGAGATTAGCCGACTAAGCAGGACACAAGTGCGTGCGCAAACACAGGTGCATCCCTGTTCCCTATTCCCTAACTCTAATAATCCGATGGTATGGCAATCCGACACGATCGGAAAGAGTTCAGGCGCAGGACCAACGGCTTTCCAGGCTGCTATTGAAATTTTTTGAAAGAAAAACTCAATAACTTTTTACTGGCCAGACCTGGAATTAGAACCCAGGACCTCAGTGTAAACCAACGAGGCAGTTTGTCAATATATATAGTGTATAGTAAATAAATTTGAGCCCAGGAGCTTAGTTCCCAAGGTTAGTGGCGCATTGATAATGTAAGCGATGGTTAACATTTCTTACAATGCCAATGTCTATGGGCTTTGGTGACCACTTACCATCAGGTGGCCCATATGCTCGTTAGCCTTCCTATTCTATGAAAAAAAAATGTACATTATTATCATCAGAACACAATCAGAATCTAAATATTTGCAGAATATATTAAATACCAAATCTAATAACTAATTATTGCAATCGTTTTTAATTGGCAATCGTAAAAATTTAGGTTGTGATGCTAAGTGGCTTTAAAAAACATTAAAATATAAACGTAAATCAATTTCTATAACAAGATACAAAAAAGGCTTTCCATACAAGTCTTTGGAGTTATTATTATAATTTATACTCATAAACAATATAATAGTAATAATAAAATTATATAAAAATATTAAACTTTTTCAAATACAAGATGTGTAAATAACGAAGATATCAGACCCTACTATTACTTCTAAAATTTGTTTAAAGTTTTACATAATTATTGTTTTATTTTTAGTACGAATTTGTGACACCTTTGACGTCACTAGTGGTTGTTAAACCAAACGCTACCATTCCCGTGGATACAGTGTCTGCCGACAAACCCGATACTGAAAAACCATCAAACACTTTTTATGCAAGTAAGTAAACACTTTAGTATATTTATTATTTATTGTAGAGATTAAATGTATATATTTTTTAAGAATATTTTAAGATAAAAAATCACAAAATTAGTTATCGACTTCATCGAAATAATAGTTTTAATTAACTCCATAAAAATCTTGTCGTAGGTAAAAAGTACTCTAATGCAACTGGCGCTACCTTTTTAAAGTAGGCTCTTGTAATCACTTTAATTGTCACGTTACAGTATTGTCATCGTTATGTTAATGAAATGTTTAGCTACCACCGGTTCAGGTAAATTCCACCGAGAAGAACCAATGGAAAAAATACTGATTTATTTGCGTCCCTTTCAACTTTTTCAACCATTGAAGATCGTGATTGCTATATTTTTAAGACTATTTTTTAATAAGCTCAATTTAATTAAAATGCCTGTTTATCGGACTTATGCTTTTGTTTATATTGAAACACGACAACACAAGTACAAACTTAGTACCTATTAATTAGTTCTTTGGCGCCGTGAGCTTTTTGTAAACAGTAAAAATTCGATTTTCTTTTTTAGTTCCGCTAAGCCCATCCCCAGTTCATTCCAGTATTGGTTTCGGTGAGTTCAATTGACATTATTTTTATCGTAACACTTGGTACCTTATATGATTAAAAAAAAGAAATGTAACTTTTTTGTAATGTTCTAAAATGTGATGATATTTCATTTCATCATTGCTCATTTAATATCCCGAGCTGACCATTGCTTCATTTTTGTTTATAATCAACGTCGTGCACGGTGGTGATGAAAAACCTCGTGAAGAAACTTCTGTATATTGGATGCAGGTGTTCCACGTGTAAATTCATCAATCCCCAACAAAAGAAGCGATGGAATTAGCTACAAGTCACCTGTGTGCCAAAGTGCTTGTGCCTTTAATTTAAAAATCCACATGTAAATTTTTATTCAACCCTAATATAGCTAACCGTTATGTGGGATTTTTATTGCTATACGATCATCTATAAAAATAACTTGAATCAACTACTAGATTGTTATTTTAGGACAAACAATACCGTACGCCGAAGTCTCACTTATCGGCGGTGCCGGAAACATTGCACCTGAGGATAGCTTTTTGGACACAGGTGAGACTCAGAGCGAGTCACGAATGGTGGTTGTTTACCTAACCTAGTATAGTTTTTTATTTCGTATTTAGAAATCTACGATGGAGTTGGGATATGTGAAACAATGTTTTTTTTTTTTCGTTGTTCGATATTAATTACTTAACTTTTTACCATTAAGAATTTTCACTAGAATTAGCATTGAATATGGTGATCAAGTTGGATATACTATTAATTACAGTGTGACTGTGGCATGTTTTAAAGATATTTTTATAAAATCATAAGTAATAATAAAATATACACGTGTACAATTTCACAAGCTTTAAATAAAGTTTTTGTAGGTGTACCGATGCGAGTTTAGTATTATACTCACTGGACACGACTAAATAAATATTATTTTCGAATGATATAGGTACCTTTTTTATTGAATGAACATAACTAGTTTGTGCTTTAATCTACGTTTCACTGTAACCAGTCATTAAATGTTCTAGGATATTTCTGATATTATTCACTGTCTAGAATGTCTAGATCTTGTGTGATTTGGGCCTATTGTATTACATTCTAATAGTGACAGTAAATTCAAGGTGTGATATTGTACTCATACATAAAATGATGTATTATAAGTATTATATTATTTATTTTTTATCGTAGACAATTTGTGGGGTCATAAAATAAACCATTTTATCCCTAGTACAACTGCTCCGTTATTTACCACCGCCGTTCCAGATTCTACTACTTCCGAATCTCTGGAGGAGACTTGTCACTTAGAAAACTACAGCTGGGCGTTAAACATTCTCAATAAAAAGACAAACTCGCTTGAGTTTTTGGCAAATGGAAAAAACGTTACACTTGAACTTTCGAAGTCCGATACGGTATGTTAAATCTTTATAAATAAACATTATTCTTTTCTATATTAAAATCATTTAAAATACTCTTATGAAAACTCTTTGTTAGATTACACAGAATATAATAATATTACACTGAAAAATAATTATATCATTACATTTGTTTAATTCATTATTAATTAAAGTGTCGTCGTTTTGATATATATTTTAAAATCGTTACATACTTGGTTTGATGAAATTATAAGGTTCTGATATTTTATTACTATATACATGTACGTTTATATCACAATATATAATATTCAGATCCCTAAGGCGAGCGAAGGCGACAGCGAGTGCGCGCACAGCGCGGGCGTGGGAACCCCCGGGGAGGCCGGCGTGTGTGTGTATCTCACGCGCTGCGCCGCCGCCAGAGACATCAGCGTCGACGAGTTCCGCAACAAGTACTGCGTCGTCGAGAACAAGTAATGAAACACACATCTTATAAATTATTACCTAACTGTACTCCACTGCCCATACATAAAGCTGTGGGCGTGCACCTAATCCCTGTCTAGTCATTTCGGATTATCGTCACATTGGACAACGAGTGTAATTATAGAGAGCGCAACCGATTTTGAGTCTACACTTGTGCATAATAATATTGTCTACGCAAGATTAAAAATTAGATATATTATAATATTTACTATCTGGTCTGACGGAGACGGAGCAACGTGTAATCAAGATTTGATTCATTAAAGTTTACTAAGCTAATAATGTAATGTGAGAGATCGATTTATTCCATTAAAGTTAAAATTTTATAATACTCGATTTTTATTGTTCAAAATTATAAATCCGTTTTTCATGTTTTTACAGATATGCTGGCGTTTGCTGTCCCAAAAATAAAGTAGATACAGAAAAACCTTTACTTTAAATTAATTACTTTAATAAAATGTTATTGATAAAAAATAATGCCCTTTGTGATTTACAATTTCAATGAAATTATGCTATTTGATGAAAAAAAATATGAAAGTGAATGATGAAATAAAGAAATATTAGATTCAAATCGTATTTTTACTACTATATCCTAAAGATTGTGAACAGAGTACCTAGCAAAAAATATTAAACAAAAAGTAGTTTTTGTAATGTTATCTTTAAATAATATGTTGTGAGTATCGCAAGTCACAATCTCCACTCCCTTACAACTCTTATCAGATGGAAATGAACTGCTACCGAAATTTTTCTTCTTTGATTTGGAATAATAACTAATAAATGTATATATGTATGTAAATTTTCAAAATAGGTTTTGAAAGGTACAATACGGAAAGATCCAAGGGCTGCATCTGTTGTTTTGTGTGAGGAGGAAGCGAAAAGTAAATCACATTATGCTGTTTCGCATATTCTATAGCCACAAAACATTTTAGATGTTTGATAGTGGTGTTGGGCGGACTGTATTGTTTATGCAAAATTTCATCATCATATAGGCCTCTGCATCTTTGACAGATGATTTAAGCGGCATCGCGAAGGCACTTGCGTTCATGACTGAAGAGATAAATGCGAGAGAGGATCCTTCGGCCGCACTCCCGACAAGTGTATGCGCCCCCAGATGGGCGGGGGTTTGAAGCCCGCTCATGACGCCTAGTGCGTTTTTCTTTTAGTAATTTAAACCAGCCATCGTCATGCTCTGATTGACCTTCGTGAATAAGGCGTCGCCACTTGGCACGGTCCTCTGCCAGTCCCATCGATTGCTAGGGATGTTAAACGCAACCATATCACGTTTAGCGCAATCTTTGTATCGGAGCACAGGCCGCCCAACAGACCTTTTTGCATCCGCAATCTCTCCCAATAGTATTTGCCTTGGAAGACGAGTCTGCTCCATTCGATGCACGTGTCCCAGCCACAGTAACCGTTTTTTTTTTTTAGAATGGCCGTGATGCTAGGCAGCTGTGCCTCGCCATGGCGATTCTGCCATGTGATGCCCAGAATGGTCCGAAGACAGCGCAAGTGAAATGTGTTTAGTAGGCGTTCTTGTTTTGCGTACGTTGTCCACGTTTCTGCTCGCTCTGCTGCTTCGTGGAACGATTGCACTATCCTTAGGAGTTTTGGGGGGCATCCAATTCTGAAAAGAACCGAGTACAACCCCTCTCTGCTCACGGAGTCAAAAGCCTTGTTTAGGTCTACAAATGCAATGACTAGGAGGGTATGTTGCTCCCTACACTTTTCTTGTAGCTGTCTGAGTGAAAATATCATGTCGACAGTTGACCGTTGGGACCTAAAACCACATTGTACCTCGGGGTATACGCGGTCGGCGAGCCTTTGTAGTTTGCCTAAAATGGCCCTGGCAAAGGCTTTACCGACGATGCTAAGAAGATATATTCCGCGGTAACAGTTGCAGTCGCCACGATCGCCTTTGCCTTTATAAAGAGTGACGATATTAGCATCTCGCATATCCTGAGGGACGTAGTTTTCTTCCCAGCACTTAGCCAGGTGGTTATGAATGATGGGTAAAAGGCAGTCAAGCTTGACGACTTCGGTGACAACATCGTCTTTTCCGGGGCTCTTTCCGCATTTGAGCTTCTTGACGGCCAGATAAAGTTCCTCTTCCGTGGGTGCAACGTCTAGCTCGTGCCAAGTTGCCAGATTCGGGACAAGCTCCACTGCTTCTGGCTGAATATCCACTGGGCACGAGTAGAGCCCCTTGTAGTATTCTACCCATCTTGCCATCTGATGGGTGCTGTCTGTTATAACAGAACCGTCGGTTTCCTTGAGAGGTGCCGTCTTTTTTGGAGTAGGTCCAAGAGCTCTTTTGATGCCCGTGTACACACCGCTAATATCCCCCGCGTTTGCGCACGCTTGGATGCTTTGGCAAAGCTCTGTCCAATACGCATTTACAAAGAAGCGCGTGCTACGCTGGAGTGAGGCTTTTGCCTTCGTGAGATCTTTACGCGTCGCATCGCAAGGGTTAAGGCGAAAATTTAAAGCGGCTTGGCGTTTCGAGTCAATCAAGGGAAGTAAGTGCTTCTCGTTTTCTTGAAACCAGTCGTAAGATTTTGCCTTTTGATAGCCAAAAACCTTGCCTGCAGTGTCAGTGAGAAGAGACTTGACTTTTTCCCATTCGACTCGCGCTAATGCCGTACTGTCCCAAGTTGCAACTTCTTCGCGGACGAGTTCCCCAAATGACTCCACTACTTCCATGTCACGAGTCTTGAAAAGATTTATCTTTTTTCGACCGAGTGGCTTGGAAGAATGGACTCTCCTAGGGACAAGTCAGACTTTAGTAGCAACGAGGCTGTGATCGGTGTCGCAATCGGCACTGTGAAACGCCCGCGTGTGGAGCGTTTCCCGTAGATCCCTCCTTCTTGTAAGAGCAAGGTCTAATTGGTGCCAGTGTTTAGATCGAGGGTGCATCCACGAGATTTTCCGCGTCATTTTGCCTTTAAAAAAGGTGTTGGTAACACACAGCTGGTGCCTTGAACAAAACTCCAACAATCGTTGTTCATTGTCGTTAAGCTTGCCTATGCCGTGTGCACTGAGGCATTCAGGCCAGGCTGATGTGCCTTGACCGATGCGGGCATTAAAGTCACCCAAAATGTGCAGTCTGTCAGTTGGATTCACCCTGCGCACTGTCTCATCGAGCTGGCCGTAGAATTGATCCTTGGTCTCAGGTTTTGAATTAAGCGTCGGTGCGTAAGCGTAAATTAGCGTGACAAAGCCGCTTTTTGTGTTTAGATGCAAGACCATAATCCGCTCGGAAACACCTACAGGTGTCTCTATGGCGTTGATGAGATGGTTTCGAACCGCGAAACCTACACCATGCTCTCGTGTTTCCAAGGAACTCTTGCCCTTCCAGTAAAAAGTGTAGTTAGCTTCACGCAAAGACCCTTCGTCTTCAGTTCTGGTCTCTTGTAAGGCTACAATATCAATATTGAGCCTTTTAAGCTCCACGTCGATACTGTAAATTTTGCGCAGTTCTTGGGCGCAATCGGAGCTTCCGTAGGTGTTCGGGAAGCCTGTCCTCATAGTTCGGACATTCCATGTCGCAAAGTGCATGTAAGCAGCGTTGGTGTGTGTTCTGGGATTTTTATTCCTTTGAGCGGGTGGTTAATATCACAGCGTCAACGTCTAGCTGTAAGGCTTGTGTTCCGTTCACCCAGGCGGAACAAGTTAACGCTGAGGCGGATCAGTCAATACGTGTGGTGTTGGTTTGGCCGCAGGTAACTGGCTTACGCCTAAACGGAGGCACCTCTCCGGGTTTAATATTAGTTTTCCTTCTTTTTTAGAGACTCGGTGTTGACGTCTCTGCCGTTATGGGGTCACAGCCCTCCCCTCATCAGGTTTTATTTCACGAGCCGACGTGAAGAAGAAGAACGTAGCCGCTGTGATGTTATTACAGTTTCTTATAGCTGCTTTAGTTGATTTTGCTATTATTATGCAAAATGTAGATTATAAAAAAAAATATATAATGTACTGTATTGTATGTAGCGGATACGTACTAGCTTTGCCTTACTCGCTTTGACTACGAGCACATTTTTTATTCAAGGAGTGATAATATATAAAAAATTATTTTTTTTTATCTTGTTACTAGCTTAGATACAACTAAAATAAAAAATTATATGCGGCGACGATACGAAATACCTACCTAATCTATAACTTTAACTTACAAAGTTATTGACAAACCGAAAACAAATATTTAAGTATGAGTATTTTCAAATAACCTACTCAATTACCTGTTCGAAATATGTCGAAAATTGTCTATAAACTCCTCTTTCATAAGAGTTAATACAATGTTTATAAAAACGGCTTTACAAATAATGCATTATTTTAGAACCAATTTGATCACCATAGAAAAGGTTATACAGGTGAGTCACCTTAAAAAATAGATATACGTTACTGCGGACTTTCTTTAGAACTTTTTAGAAAACAATTCCGTCATACATGATTGTTACGTAACTTTAACCGTTTACGCAGTGCACCAAACGGAATAATTTTTCCCGTTTTTGCAACATTTTTTATTGATGCTCCACTTCTTGTAGCGTAATGTCATATAGCCAATAGCCTTCCTTAAGGTATGAGATATCCAATACTGATATTCAATTCGAACCAGCATTAGCGCGTTTAAACAAGCAAACTCTTCAGCTTTATTGTATTATTATTATTGTATACATAATAATAATGGTCTGGTCTTTTGGAATCGTAGTCGAGTATTAAAAAAAGGTAAACTGTTTATTTTTGTCGATTAATATATGGCTACATTACAGTATTAACTTTTTTTGTCGTTCGTCGGGAAGCTGCTATAAATCTTATAATTGTAATTTTGCGTTTTTTTATAGACTTCCTTCCCTAGTAACATTTTGATACGATTCATTTTTTTTAACTTTTTTTACCATTTTATAACAGTTAATATAAAGATTTGTTATTAATTTATCAGGATGAAAACTTCGAAGTCTGTGCCAACAAACATCAGTGATTGTTTTTTTTTATAGATGATTTGATGACTTTGACAATGTGAGACAACTGACAGCTTAAACCAAAAAGCTTAAATAACTTAAATTGTAATTTTATCATAATTTATTATATCTCAACTCTGAACAGTGATAAAGTGCAAAGTTTTTGATAAAAAAAAATATATAAATATAATACCTGACGTAATTTCACTTTTAGAATTTATTATTTACTGTCATTCTGTTAAAATAAATCAATACAATAAAAGGTATGGTTAATCTCATCGATACACTTATGATTAATACGGTGACGGAAGGAGCTATGAATGTTTTGCGCAATATAGTAAGTTTCGGGCTTAATACAAATTATCTGCGAATCGTCTTTACTAAACCGTAATAACTAGAAATATTTTAACATATTTGAAAATATATTAACGTTTGTTAAATTCACAGGGCGTGTTGAAAACCAAATCTGATATCTCTCCTCCACCCATAATAATCAAAATGCCACTATGGGAATTAGCGCGAGAAGCCGGCCCCTTTGTGAGGCTAGCTGGCTTAAGTGGTGCTTCTGCCGTTATTCTGGGAGCAATGGGCGCTCACCGCACTTTTCCAGAAACGGAAACAAAAGAAGACCTTAAGAAAATATTTGAAACTGCAAACAGATTTCATTTTCTCCACACACTGGCTCTGATGACAGTGCCTCTTTGCAGAAGACCATACATTGTGAGTTTTCACTGTATAATGTACAATAGACATTTGGTTGTTACTAAAATGTAATATCATTTTTTTTTAAATAATAACAGAACAAGATTCTACCTAATTATTGATGTTATTCACCCAAATATCTAATTCATTTACTAAACTAGCCCTGGATTTAAAAAACATGTCTATATTATACAGGTTTTATTTATTCTTGTGTTTTTAAGTAACCAAATCTGTATTATGTAGCAGTAGAAAAATAAAAGATATAAAGCTCTTGCTTTTTACTGGTTTAAATGGCAAAGGGATGAATTAAATAATCTATGTGTTATCTCATATTTTTACAGGCTGGTGCATTCTTTATTACTGGAATGGGGCTCTTCTGTGGAACATGTTACTACCATGCCTTCACTGGTGAACGAGCACTACGTCGTCTTACTCCAATTGGTGGTTCTTGTCTCATTCTGGGGTGGATTGCAATGGTAATTTAAATTGGATTTGTGTATTGACATTGTAGCAAAAATGTATGTCGTATAGGTGAAAGGTGTAAATTAGTCATTCCAATAATTCTGTAATATCTTTGTTATTAACTTTTGTGATAGATAAAACATACAACAAATACAGTAGTCCATTATAAAAGTTTTAGGAATTTATCTATCAGACATACTACACAAGTTTTGAAAAGCTCTTTATTAAATTTAGATAAAATTCAACTTTGTTTATGATAAATGTAATATTTGTTTGTGAGAGTAAACTGATTCCAAGTATATCCATAAAATATCCAATATAAATTGGCGTTATCTTTTTTTATGATAATTTGATAACACTAAGAAATATTACATTATATTGTCAAATATCTAAACTAGTAATCAATTTGTAATTATTCATATTAATAGTATAATTTCTTGTAAATATTACAGAATTATTTATTTCATTAGTTTAATTTGTGTGTCATGGTTTTTGTTTAAATATAAATAAGAAATACTTGGATTATTGTTAGACAAAATGTTTATTAATTATATGTTTCGAAAAAAAAATAAGTTTTTTACATTTGAAACAGAAATTTGCCTCTCTTTAACAGATTGAATGTGAATATTGGGTGGATGCCATGCTTCTATTAATATCAAGTCTACCAATATAACATTTTGAAGTGAATGATATGAAAAAAAAAAACAAATATTTGGATCAATATTGTTTACATGGTTTTATTGAAATTGTTACATATTAAATTTTGCACTTTCTCTTTACACATTTATGATCTTAATTTTAATCAAAACATACATGGTTTGGTATTAAATGCTATTTTAACGCATATGGGCTCTCGAAGGAGGCTTAATGGTCCTTCTTAATGTAACTTATGTAGTAAAATATATTGATATAATATAAGTGGTGGAGAATTTAATCCTCTATTATAAGAGACTGGATGGATAGTGTCATAAATCTGTATTTGAGGACAGTTCATTTCACACACCATAAACTACCATATTGAGTTTTTATCTAAATAAAGAAATATACAAAGCTATCACATTAAATTAACATAAAATATAATTATTAACATATCTCTGTAATCTTAAAAAAACAAAAAGAAAACAAATTTATAGAACACAGCACTTTTAGTGTCTGTCACATAGGAAAATAAAACACTCTGATTGCACATAAACGACAGTCATTCGGAGCTTGCGCACCGCTATTACAACGAAATTGTTAACTATATCACTAACCGCATTCACACATGTATACAAGGATTAGTTAAGGGTCGAGCGCACAGCAAAAGTGAGGAACGAATGATTCACGACAGGTGGAAGGAATGCTGCCCTTCAGATGCAGCGAGACGTAACTTGGCGCGCATGACCTCAGCGCTGCTATAATCCGGCAACTTAAGGTAGTTGACACAAGTCATCACTGACGGCAAATACTCATCAGGGTCGAGAGAGGACTCGAGGGACTTGCGCACCACTGTCAATGGTGGGTTCAGAGCTTTAAAGCCTGCAACAAACATAATTATATATGCTAATGAAAATGATGTCAATATTAAAATTAGCAAAGATATATTTTTAGTTGACTTGATGTGGGTAATATAAACGTAAAAATTATAATCAAATATCATACCCCCAGTCGGTAGACGTGGACTTCCAGTAACAAATTGCAAGAAAAGTCGTTGTTCCTCACGATTGTACGAGGCGAGAATGTCTATTAGCATGCGGATTGCACGCGATTCTGCGTTATAACCATGATCCGGCCGAATACAATCGGCAAGCATTCGAGGATCCCATCTTTGTTCACGACCACCTTTAAATAAAATATATTGAGAAAAGTTTTTATAATCAATAAAAACATTAGGTGAAGAAATCATATTTACCTGATGGGCTTCCACAGAACACTTGTTCTAACTCTTCGGGATAAAATATTTTTAAATTGTTTAATGGGAATACTGATTCAAATCCTTCCTTGAAAGCTTCCATCTGCTTGGTTACTCCTGTTTACAGATAATATTTTTACTATTCGTTCTTACTCACAATACAAACTAATAAATTATAGTATATACTATTACTATTGTGAGTAATTATATAATTAAGTTAAAAAATCAATAGCAATAAGTCATGATGATTGTTTGATGTCCTCCTCTTCGATGTACATAAGGCACGGTATTGTACACACTGCCAACTTTCAAACTATGGATTTGCACTGTGAATATTTTCTTTATAGAAAAATCCAATAACTTTTTATAGGTCTTATTTGAAATCAAGCAATATAAGGAAATCAAGTAATTGAGCAGCAATTAGTATTACCTTCATAAAGTAACCAGTGTGTGACGAGGGCAATATATTCGTGTAAGTTGTGAGCGGTAACGGGCAGATCGCTGCCGCCACGCCGAAGTTCGGTGCATCCGTCGCCAGGTAGTATAAAGTCGAGACCCAACTCCTCGATAGGACATCCGTCTAGTTCTAGGGCATTTATCTAACAAATTGAACATAAAATTATAATGTAGTAAATACAGGATGTACTCGATTTAATTTTAAATGTCATTATAATAACAAACACAAATAACCATCTGACTGCGCTGTTCAGGTGTGTGTCTTGTGTCGGCGGCGAGCGTCTGTGCGCGGTCGGCCACACGGCGTAGACGACACAGCGAGCGCCACAACTCCGGCGCTACATGTCGCACATCGCTTAAGCCGAGCCATGTCTGCTCGCTCACAACCCATCGGTACATGCTTACCGATAGCGGAATGTCCACCTTTATATAAACATATCGTAGTAAAATTGATTAAAAATTTTATAATTTTATTAATTGAATTTAAATATATAAAAGTTCATGAAAGAATATTACGAAATCAAATCATTATTGTTATGTTATTACCTTAAATAATCAATTATTGTATTCTAAAATTAACTTAATAAGTATATATATTATAAAAATCCTAAAAATGACTTCATTTTGCTAAGAAGAATCTACCTTTTACAACTCTTATACAAACTCTTATATTTATTAATTTATCAAATTTTTCACCATTCTGGAATCCATAACAGCTTTAGCCATAAATTTCCCAAGGAATCGGAATTTGGCTTTGACTCTTGATAGATGCGATGGACGAGCGTTACGGCCGATGGCCTGAGGGAATAGGCCGCAGGGCCAATTTACGTAGGTGGCGTCGGGTGCAGGGGAAGGTATCAACGTCTCCTTCTCCAGATCCGAGGGCTCTGGAGATCTTTCTTCGTCAAGATTTAAAGCGTCCCGCACTGAGGACGCTAGCCTCGTGGCGGCATCTGATGATCGATCCGTCACAACTGGCGGCTGACTTTTAACAATTTCCCCGCCAAATGAGGTGGGTTTCTGTTTAAAGTTTTCACTGCCGTGCCATAGATCGAGATCTGCACGCTGTAGTTCTTGCGACACTAGAGCGTAAAACTCGAGGGTAGGCCCAAGACCTGTACCCACTTCGTTTTCGTATTGAATTTCTAGTAAAGCCTGAAATGCAAAATAAAAATTAATTTGTAGAAGAAATAAGATTTGTGCACTTTTCATTAAAAGATTTGGATCTTCGATATGTATTATTATTATTATCATACAAATATATAATATTATTCTGCTGTACTTATACGTAAACGAGTTCGTTACTAACGATCCGAAATGTACGCGTACTTTCTATTAAATTAGTGTGTAATTTACCATGAAATAACATCGCTACTGATTTACAAAATTCGTAACGTTTTTCGACTTAAAATAGTCCGTAAAATACATAACGCCAAAATATTTGTCTTTTAACAACAAGAACCTATTATAAGCGTCATAATATTGAAACGAGTAAAATAATTTCACTAGAGAGGTACCTTCGAGTGCGCGAACTCGTGCATGACGTGCTCGGCCTGGCGCAGCACGCTGTGGCGCTGCACGGTGCGCTTGCGCCGGTCGAGGCGCGGCGCCACGCGCTCCGCGTCCGCGCCCGCCGCCGCGCGCTCCCCGCCCGCCTCCAGCAGCCGCTGCAGCGCGCGGTCGCGGTCGAACGACACCACGTAGAACAGCAGGTGTCGGCACTCGAACGGAAACACGAACGGGCTAGGGACGTTCATGTCATTTAGGATATTATCGAATTAGTACTTTATTGAAAAAATATCAAGGTTTCCATGTTGCATTGTATAGCGTATGTGCTATGGGTTATGTGTTGATTTATAAATTATAGTTCCGTAGTAGTAGTATTCCGAATGAAGTTTTCAAAACTAAGTGGGTGTTGTGTCCTTTCGTTATAACAACCCACTATGCTGACAATGCCCTAAACTGGCATTGCAATAATAAATCTAATTTATTCAATAGCATTATATAGTTAATGAGATCTTACCAAGCATAAGCTATCTTTTTCAGCCAAGGCGGCAGATTTCCTGTCATGATAACCAACGGATCCTGAAGTTGTCGGTTAGCTTTTGCGGCAAGCTGTAAATAAGTTTTTTTACATTATTTTATATGATAATATATTAAGAGGAAATATTAGTTGTAGTAAAAGTACACCTTGACTAGTCCTAGTCGGTATCTTAGAATTGTCTACCAACCAAATCTGGTTCGAGTGCAGGACCAACGGCTTTACGATACACGAGAATGTGTACACTGTCAACTTTCAAACTAGGAACTGCTCTTGAGAATTGGTAGACGGAAAAACCCATAACTATTTATAACCGATCGGGACGACTGTAGAATCTGCAGCTATATAAGCTAACCATTAGATATATAAGGCAGTTCCAATGAAATAGTTTTATTTCTATACATATAATAATCAATGGAACACGGTACCTTAGCATTAATGAAGTCCACATTGGGCACGAGCGGACGATGGTCGGGCAGACAGGCGGCGCGGTATAGCGTGTGCCAGTGCCGCGACAACGCGTGCAGTGCGCGCAGCAGGCTCAGCGCTGGCAGCGCTGCATCGCGCACCTCCGCCCCGCCCTCGCCCCACAGCGGCGTGCGCAGGGTCATCACCAACGGCGACGCACGCGCCGGGACTATACCCTCTACATGCATCACATCACGAACTATTACGATATCTCATTACCGAATACACATGCCGCATACTGGAGGTTGACTTTTAATTTGATAAAAATAATAGTCCTCTGTTTATATTATTTTATTTTAAAACAATTTATTAAATTAAAGGATTTAAATATTTAACATGACCGAAGCAAACTAACAAACTTACCATTCCAAAGCAAATCGGGTTTTCGTCTGGAGGACAGCTTCGTAGGCTGCCCCTTGCCCTTGCGTGAAGCTGTGGCATCTGTGCGCGGTGGGTCGCCCGCCTCTACCGCGCGATAGTAGATCGTGTGTGTCAAAACCCAGATACCCGCGTTCGCTGCCGATGCATTAATATATTATTAGTATTGTTAAGTCTAAATAAAGAATTAGTACAGACTACTGATGAATAATTCATTATATTTATATTCTACGCAATCAATATATGCTGTATATAAAGTACAATATTATACATATATATATGTACTATTTTCAATATATATCCATACCTAACGGCGTCTCTGTGTCAGTGTCAGCGTCAGTTTGTTCTCCAAATTGTCGCACAGCTTGGTAAACGGTCATATTGTATGGCAACACCGTGTCTCCGATCAGGAATTCCAACTTGTGGTCGGTACTGTAAATAAAAAAAGTATCAAATACCTGAGAAACATTCTGTCATCTTATGTTATTCTTAGATCTAGGTTCTTAAAACATATTAAAAATTTATACATAATGATAAAACATACTCTTCTCGAATATAAGGTAATAATAATAATAATAAAGCTTTCCGTCGCATTCATACATACAATCTGACATGTCTCCTTTAAATAAACTATGCAGATTTTTGATATGATTAATAATATTCAAATTTAAAATACGACTCCCTTTTGTGTAAACAAATACTAGAAATGAAACATGTAGTAAGTTAGTCTATATTAGCAATACTGACTCCGTAGGGTGGTGGGGCGGCGTGGCGAGCGCGTCGTCTACGTCGTCGTCCGAAGCGGGCTCGTCGTCCGACTGCGCACCCGCACGTCGCGCATAGCCGCGCTGCGCCAGGTATCTGTCAAGTCAGTTTTTTTTTGTAAATGTGACATAAAATATTGATCTAGAAAATGAAAATCCATCCATCCATCGAAATTTAAATATATATAATTTTGCTTTTGATATGAAAAACTTGTCCGGACATTAAATTTTATTGCTGCATAGCATGCGTTCTCATAAATTTTTACTTTCCTGTGTGAAATTATAACATCAAATCAAACTATAAAAAGTAGTTTTGCTCTGTGGTGACATATTTATTGTTTTTTCATAAGGTAAAAGTCAGTCTGTCACTTATCAGTCAAATACGAAAAGTGCAGCTGAAAATTATGCATAGCAAAAACTTACCGCTCTATGGCTTGCACTAAAGCCAATGGATCTATCCTGACTACACCTCCTTTCCATTGTTTTAAGTTGGTGCAAGTTGGATGACGCTTGAGATCACACTGAAAATATTATTGTTATTAAAGCCTATTATCTAAGACATTACTATCTTTGTTATATGAATGAAGGTATAAATAGTATCAGCGTGCTTACCATGAGCTGATGTGTATTGAAGAATTTGAGCGCGGATGTCGCTGGCCGCGCGGGCAGATCGTGCACGCGCACAGGGAACTGTTCCAGGTGCGATACGCACGCATTCACTTTACTCACGAGCCCCGACAGAGCGCCCGCGCTGCTGCTCGCCTGCACGCCCATCAGGCTTGCCTTTTCATTCCATTCCTTGTCGCTACAAAATTCAAGTCACATTAAATACATTTCATATGTCCCTATAAAGAGACTATGTTCTTTTATAGTCAACTCCAACCACAAGAGGAGTAAAAACAAAGTTGATTATACTAAAATAGGTGAAAGAGTTTTGTATTATAAATAAATATATATTAATCAAAAACTGTTTGCAGTGTGCATAATAAAGCAGAGCTATCAGCAAATCACATAAATTATGTAGAGGTTTCTTCATCTTTACTCCTTCTTCGATTACAATAGTCGATACATAAGACAAACTTACTCGGGGGCAAGTGGCATGTCGGCAAACACATGTAAGAAAAGTCTGAGACGTTCCTCGCATGTAGCCATTTGCTCAGGTGAGTCGCGGTCATCGTGCTCTGCCTCACGATCAGTGTCTGTTCCGGCGGCGCCACTGTTAGTCGCTTCCGGCTCCGGACCAGTACCAGTCAAAAATTGTAGTAATGCACCAAGCACACCGGAATGATTCACCTGGAAAGTAAATTTATAACTTATACATATATAAACCAATTTCAACCCGATTTAAATCCAAAATATTAATTCATAACCAATTCAAATTTATTAAACTATTAAACATAATCCGGGAGAAAGATAATATGTTTCTTATAATTATCGCTACCACTTGTTCATATAATAATTTATAATTGTAGTCAGATGTTGTAAGACACTGGCATAATTAAGGCCAAACTAAACTAATAAAAACTTAAAAGCACCTTTAATACTTATCCTGTACAATTTTGGATAAATGAAAAATATCAGCAGATGTCTAAAAATACGTACTACCTATAGTTACAAACGTACGTAAAATACACATTATAAGAGGATCAGTTGCATGATGATTAATTGAAAAGTTGAGACGTGAAAGCTTACATTCATAATATTAGCAAAAATTGAAAAATACTCAGATTTGTAGTTGAAAACTTATCAATTACTTCGAATGGTGATACGTCATGGTTGAGCAGTGTGTCGCGCAAGTGCTGCAGTGCAGCGCGCTGGTGCGATGGTGCACGAGTAGGCAGTGCAGCCGCCAACGCTGCCAGCTGCTCGAGTGCGCCTGCACCTCCACCCAACGCTCCCCAGTCGCGTTGTAGACGTGCTGCGCGCCACGAGACCCACTCGCGAACTTTCTCTCTAATAAACCGATAAAATCGTACTTGTAGATGTATCTCTACGCAACAACCATAATTGTATTCGACTTTCATATCATGATAACTTATAGTTTGAATAGATTTATGTTTACCCATTGTATATATATATATATTATTGGTATGTTTATTTATTTAATAACATTAAATTGAAGTCATGATAAGTAAAGCGCAACAAATAAAACAATCTATAAAAGCGTTAGGAACAGTTACTTGTTCTGCACGGTGAGATTAGCTGCGTGTGGCGCGGCGAGCAGTGCGGCGTCCTTGTGCGCGTGCGGAGCGCGGCCCCAGCGCGACGGGTTCAGCGACGACAGGAACGACGACGTCTTCGACGCGCCTGCGCGTGCGCCAGAACGCGCGGATACTACTGTCGACGCTGAGGACACATTGCACTCATTAATCAAATACACAATGATATAATATATGCAACGTTTCTTCTTCTTACCGAAAAAAAAACAACGAAACGCTGTCGTTCCAGATAATGCGACATAATCATCATGTCTGTAGCATGATCTTTCATAATTATTAATTAATTTAGAATATCCAAAAAGATAACTCATATATTTTTACAAGAATCGTAAAAAACATTAAAATGTTTAATATTGTATTTATTTACTAGATATATTGTAGATATTTATTTACTGTTAATTGTCACTAATGTTATTTATTTCAAGTGACTATTGCTGACAAAGTTACTAGTGTCGGGTAAATAATAAAAATAAACGAACAGTGTGCCGTAACGGTGGTGGCGGCCGTGGCGGCGGGAGCGGCCACGGGCAGCGCGTGCGCGTGCGGCGGCGCTTCTTCGCGGCGCCCGCGCTGTTGGCGCGCGCCGCCTGAACGCTTCACCGCGCGTTTACGCTTCAGCATCTCTGCCAGCTGCAGTGGACTGCCCGATCTGATAAGAACAGAAATAGGGAAATGGTCACAAATTATAAAAATTTGAATTTTTCCTGCATTAAATATATATAATATACAAAATAATAGTCTTGTATATACATGGCATTTTAACATCATGCCGAATCATTTACTGTAACTCGAGGTATTCATAAATATATCAACTAAAGAACAAAATATGTAACATTAAAAAGAACCTCTGTACTGTAGTTGTCTGTTGATGTGTCGACGCCGAAGTAGCCGGTCCAGCTTCTGAGCTGCCACTGTCATTTCCAGCCACTGTAAACAGTAGTCAAATTGTTATAAGAAAAAAGAATATTAAAACAATTAGAGTTTTTACAAAATTGTAATAATTTGTCACATATATAATTAAAAGCAAACTCCATCAATCAATTCTCAGTCAAAGTGATGAAGCGAAGAATATGGATAGCCTTTTAATTCCCATACCAACCTTATATAATATCATATATTGTATATCATATATTGTAATGTAAGAGGGAATGTAAAAAATACACTTACATAACGAACTAGCAATAAATGATCCAGAAGCAGAAAATCCCAATGATAAGTTGTGATGGTCCAAGGAAGAGGCCGATGTAGATGCAGGAGGGGAAGAACCTCCGCTTGAACGCAGGTTTGTTCCACTTGGGCCCTAAATAAATAAAAAAATATATTACCAATGACAGTATTTTTATTACGTGATTTATTATATATACAAAATAACTTAAATTATACTATATATAAATATATATATAGTATTATAGTAGAGAATACAAATATACTATGCCATGCTCATGACTTCTTACTTTCAGTTTGGTCTGGCGCGTTGCAGGCGCCCCAGGGGCACGCTCGGAGAGCTGCGCCACCTGGTGAAGCACGCCCTCACGACGGAACTGAACACCCATTTCTTCAGGCAGTCGCTGCATCAATATTTCGGCGAGTTGCAAAGAACCGACGACAATACGTAAGTCACTCGAAGCCATCATGCCTGCGATGTGGGACGAAATCACCTGAGAATAGATTATTTCTTTAGCGTATATTACTTTTTAGTACGTATTATACGAAAAAAATTAAGAAATATCTTGCCTGAGTCTTGAGTACTTGTCTAAGCAAAGGCGCATCGGCGTAGTATACCGCTCGTAGAATAGCCTTCAGTGCCTGTGCACGTAAAGCGGGCCCGGCCGAGCTCCAGTACACCTCGTGAAGAACACCGAGCAGAGCACGCACCAGGGAAGGGTTACACCGAACCATCGCAATGCGCGGGTCTAAAATACATGTGTCATGTCATAAAAATACAAAATGATAGTATAAAGTCCAAATTAGGGCAACCACCGAGCAAGTAACGCTAGCTGCTTTCGAGTGGCAAGAGACTCACCGGGCGCGGCGCAGCCGGGCGCGGCGGGGTCGCTGGGGTGCGGCGTCGGCGCCACGCGCTGCACGGAGCGCGCCGTGCCGGTGTGGTCGTTTAGCTGCTGCATGGCCGTCAGGTCCACGGTGTACGAGCGGCCCAGCGTGCTCAGGCACACCTCCTCCTCTCCCGCTACCGCGCCCGCCTCTAGCGCACGACATTCTGCCCATGAGTACGACCTCCATACGCCTATAAAGTTTTGTGTGACTAATGAAAATATAATGACGGTAATGATGTTACTCGTCTCGTCTGTGATATTACGACGAATAAAACCAGGTTTAGTTTCCCTCGTTGCGCAATAACTGTTGCGATGAAATTGTCACTTATATAAAAGACACCTAGAAGAAGATGGTGAATATTTGACCCTTAATTGCAATATTATGTTACAACATGAAGTTGTAAATGCCAAATGTGTTTAAAATATAAAAAAAATGTGAAAAAATAATGTGCACACTCATGTTCTTTTTTGAGTGTTATTTTAAAGTAATATATACTAATTTATTACCCCTGTCGTCTCTCCACTGCCATTGCGCCGAGCGGTCGGCGGGCGCGGACCAGGGTCGGTCGAGGTGCGCATCCACCGCGAAAATGCCGTCGATGGGAAGGCGAGGCATTAGTTCGCCGATTAGACAAGTGATCTCGTAAAGTTCTTGTGGAAGACGTGGTAACAATTCCACTTGCTGAAAGATTTGTATTTATTAATGTTTACATTTAATTCGTTTGCACATAATATACGTGTATAGTACACTATTCGAAACACGGTCACTTGTAAAGTGATTATTTAATATTTATTATAAGTATTAAAAACAATAATATTTTTAATAAATATTATATTTTATTAACATTATTATTTTTTATATGATTGAAAATAGCCTTAAGTCAAACAAAAGGAGTTCTAACACAAATATTTAAGATACACAATAATAGCAAGTTATCACCTCCTGGTGCAGAGTGGAGCCGGTGAGCAGACACAGGAGTGTGTCGGCGATCGAGCGCTGATGCAGCGCCAGCGCGAGCTGCGGGCACGCCGCGCACATCACCCACAGCAGCCGCAGCACAGTGATGAACGTGCCGCCCGAAATCAACGGAGGCTGCACTACCAGCTGATTACAAACGTCAAAGGATTACAATTTGAAACATTCATCTGTATTTGTTGTATGTTGAGGTTCTAACTATGTTATATTTTTTAAAATACATTTTCACATTTAATAAAATTGATTTTACTTGTACGTATGTATTTTGACATTGCTGACTTTAAAATAACAATGTAAGTTATGTAATAGACTTACAAGTTGTTGCAAATTCGTAAGTAACTCCGGTGTGGCAATTTCTTGTAGTCTAGCAGGGTCATGCTGAAAGCTGTCGACAAGTCGTGAAAAGGCGAGGCACACGCATTCCACTGATTTTTTGTCTTGTATAGTAAGTCTGAAAGGAAATAAATAATTTATACATACAATATTTTATTTAAAACTACGATTGCTTCATACTACAATATACATATTTAAAAAGGATAATAATTGAAATTTATAACAAAAGTAACTTACCTATTAGCAAGTAATTGCAAGGAGTCCCTAACAAGATGGAACTCATCTGGGGTGAGATTCTGACAGCAGTTGGCCGTAATCGAAAGTGCTGCACGTTGGGCGTTAATCGAGAAAAAGTCTAGATAAGTCAAGCAGGCGGACACGCCTCTCTGTCAAAAAGAAATGTTCATGTTTAGTACGTAAATAATACCATGACGCCTTAAACCAATTCAACGATAAGGACAGACAACTCACCGCTTGCAGTATGGCTTTGGAGTGCCTGCGAGACAACATATCGAGCGCCGTGAGGCTCTGCTCGGCGACGTCCATGCAGGTGATGGCCTGCAGCTTGTCGAGGAAGGCGGGCACGGCCAGCGCCACGGCACCGCTGCTGCGCGGCAACGCCTCCAGCATATATGTGAGCGCACGACACGCATGGTTCATCTGTGACGGATGCGTCAACAGTATGTATATATAATTTAAGTATTAATTGTTTAAAAAAATTAAAAACAGGATTTCTTTACATACTATTTATTCTGTTATTATAAATAAATAAAGAGTTGTATTTATAGTACACATCAAAATATTCATTTTCACCATAAAAATATATATAGTATTCTCGCAGTCACACTAATTGTATGTCTAAATATGTACACCAAAATAAAACAGCATAGTAATTAGTATATTTAAAGCACCAAAAGCAAAGAAGCTGATCTGTGGAAACTTTACATTGTGGTGACATTCAAAAGAAGATGCAATATTATTTGATTAATCAGTGGCTGAACAGTGTAACTGAGGCTGTAAATATATTAATAAAACTATCTTCGTTAAATGACTGTGTTGTAATAATAAAGTGTGTTGTTATGAACTTGAAAGATACATACTTAAGAGTATCATCACTTTTTATGTATTTTTTTATTTCTTCCTTTATTTAAGCTTATATTTTTGTTTTGCACTGTTTTCAATTTTTTCATCACTTGTAACTTTTAAGTAATCTCTATATATACCGTAACAGCCTGTGAATGTTCCACTGCTGGGCTAAAGGCCTCCGCACCTCTTTTTTTTTTTTTTTTGAGGAGAAGGTTTGGAGCTTATTACACCACGCTGCTCCAATGCGGGTTGGTGGAATACACATGTGGCAGAATTTCAGTGAAATTAGACACATGCAGGTTTCCTCACGATGTTTTCCTTCACCGTCAAGCACGAGATGAATTATAATCACAAATTAAGCACATGAAACTTTTATATATAATCTATAATCTCTATATATAATAAGTTTGTTTTAAATAATTCCCTACAATTACTTACACTTTCATGTATGTGATTGTAGGGAAATCTAATAAATAAAAAAAAACAATGCATTGCGTTTGCTTGCCTGCCTTTGTATTATTTTAAATCAATATTTATGTATTAAAATTTTTACCATGTCAAAGTTGTGTTCTGCGGCCAACAAGTTGACGAGCGCGGGCACCACCTGGCGCACCGGGAAGCCGGCCAGCGTGTCCTCGTTACCCATCACCAACAGCTGGCACATTTCTATGACGGCTTGCAGCTGCTGGCCCTCGTCCCCGGTGGCTTGCAAGCCAGCTAAAAGCTGTGCAGCTTTTGAAGCGGCTGTGTATAATAAACATCATGTCATCACCGTTAAGTTATTATTATGTATAAATGAAAAAAATCATTACCAGTGGTTCAACATTTGTGCATTATAATATATAAAACCGCACCTGAGTTAGCAGTGACGGTCCTATGCAGCAGGTGCTGCATGCGTGGGCCGAGCGCGCCTAGCAAATGCGGCGGCAGTCCGCGGGCCTCCAGCAGCGCCTGCAGCCGGCCCACCTCGCCCTCCTCGGACGAGGACTCCTCGGCCGCCGCACTGGCACCCGCAGCTGCAACGGCGCCCGCGATCCCCGCACCTCCCGCCGCGCACTCCTCCGCTGATGATGAAGCTTTAAAAGTGACGATTTTTGTTACAAATTATACATGAGCTCGTAGCCACCGTTCATTTTTATTTATCGGGTTCGCCGCAGTGTGATAGTTGCTTAAGAAAATGTTCTGTCAGACATTTACGGTCGGCCACCTGCCTGACGCAACCTTCTTCGGACCGCTGGTCCTCTGTCACCATAAGGGCGGATAATGTATTGCTAATAATCGTTGAAGGTAATACGAGACATTAATACAATATTTAATTTATTTAGACTTACCTTTGCCCTTAGGCTTTGCATCGTTAGACGCGTTGTCAGGCATCGAAGCGGCGGAAGCTGGCACCGGAGGTGTAGACGATGTGGATGCAACGGCACCCTAAACGCATATTATACAAATGTAAACCGTGTCACATTTGAGATTTACAATTTCTACAATACAATGGTGATAAGATTTTTTGTTGAAAAAAAGTATTCATACCGTGGTTAAAGGTTGTGAATGAGAGCGGCTGGATGCGCCACCGGTACTAGCACAGGAACCCAGGCTGCCTTTGCCTGCTGCAGTTTTATAATAGGTCATGCGTTATTCAGTCAAGTGAATTATATATATTTTTTAAATATGGTAAAAAATAATGAACTGCTACTGAGAATTTTCGACAAAAAACCCAATAAATTTTCATTTATCCGAACTGGGATTTGAACTCAGGACATCGGGGTCTGCGGCAGCCCACCAGTACCCGCCGGTGCCGTGCGGGGCGCTCACCTCGCTTGTCTCGTCGCGTGGAGGGCGTGTGCGGCTGCGGCATGTCGCGCGCCCGCGCCCGCCGCGCGCCGCCCGCGCTGCTCGCCGCCTCCTCGCCCGCGCCCGCCTGCGCACAACACCACTTTCCGCTTGCTCAGACAACACGAGTAATTTTATCGTCATTCCGAAAAATTAACTAAAACCAACATCTTAATAAAAAGTAATATTCATTTAAATATTTATATTTAATCCTCATATAAATATTTAAAAAATTTAGAATAATTTGTAATCATAAATAACGAAAAATAATGCGAATAGCATCACCCTGGGCATTAGGTTATTAATTTTTTGACATCTTCCTTAATGGTTCCAGATTAAGGACGATTGTCATGCGTGATAAATATAGTTACATTCTATGGAACTCAGTAACGGGATCGTGTATTCGCTGCAAGTGAATAAATCGAAAATAATTGTCTTACGTTAATAATAGTAAGTAAATATATAAAAACGTAGTATCCACTCATCAATAAAATACAAAACAATCCTAAATACCTACAAATTTTAAAAAGAAGGCTTAAAATTGTGGTTCTTCGACACGAAATAAATATTCACAAGTTTTATTACACAATAAATATGTATTTAAGAAATTAAGCTGTAAATTTTCATGACCTTTTTATTTATATATATAAATGCATTAGTTGATGGCACCTGATCGCAAGTGGAAACCACCGCCAATAGACATTGGCATCGTAAGAAAAAATATTTATAATTTATGGATGGAATTACTAGTTGATAACGCAATTTAGATTTATATGTATATATGGCGGCAGATTAAATATTAATAATATTGGTTTTAACCATTCCTTGCATCATCAATGCGCCACCAACTTTAAGAACTAAAATGTTATGTCCCTTGTGCCTGTAGTGGTGTAGTTCACCTTTCAAACCGTAACACAATAATACTTAGTATTGCTGGTGGTAGAATATCTGATGAGTGGGTGATACCTAACGGGACGGGCATACACAAAGCCCTCCTACCAAGTAATTTAAGACATCTGGTACTAAGAAAGTTCTCTTCTATGTAGGCAAGTAATAATTGTGTTACCTGTCTTTTAGAGGCAGTGTCTTGTCGCTGACGCTGAGAAGTGCTGGCCCCCCTCGTCAAGCAAGCACCCAGGGTCGCACCCGTTGCAGCAGCGATACTCTGTAAACATAATTTGATCCAGTCAATAAAAGTTAGCTTACGTCGCTGCGTTCGAATTTGTAAAAAAAACTGAACATGTCCTCGTTGGCTTTTTTTCGTTTTAATAAGATATTTAAAAACCCCTCCAAAAGGCAGATATGACCACATATTTTACACTTTTTTCTTTACATTTCTTAAGCACTAATAATGGACAACGCAGAGGCAACATAATGGCACTCCAATTTTCTGTGGTCCTTCACAATGTCATTAATCAAACAATTTTTCACTCAATATATTTGAGCCGGTTGGCGCGTTTGGTATACTTGCTTTTCACGCCGAAGGTTGTGAGTACGATTCCCACCCAGGACAGACATTTGTGTGCAGGAACATGTCTGTTTGTCCTGAGTCTGGGTGTAATTATCTATATAAGTATATATTTACAAAAGAAAACTAGTATATGTAGTATATCAGTTGTCTGGTTTCCATAATACAAGCTCTGTACAAGCTTAAATTGGGATCAGATGGACGTGTGTGAAAAATGTCCCAGGATATTATTATTATTGTTAATAATAATAAACCCTTTATCATAAAAAAGAAACATATATATTAATGATTACTACAAAAGGCAGAACCTATCCTATTTCCATAGTTTTCAGAATTATTCTAAGCATCAGCTCAGAGGCAGGTAAGCAAAAAACAAAGTATTCTTTTACTTTTTTTACAAATTTGCAGCACCGATAATAGACAATACGCCGATTGTATTGAGTGTATTGAATTTGAAAACTCGCTACTAAAATTACGTGATATTAAAGAATAAGTGATTAAAAACACGACATACCCTTCTTGCGTTAGTTTGACGTAAATATGGAAGATCACGGGGTACTATTAATAGTTTGCTGTCAGAATTGTGGTCCTTTGACGAGCTAGCTTCTGAGGACAAAATAAATTTTATTAACAAAAATAGCAGAAGTTAATTACTTATATAATTAATTAGTTATACTCCTTCCATCTGGTTATTCAATTTTTGAAAGATGAAACTAGTGAGTGCGGCAACGTAATATTAAAAATATTATCGATTCGATTAATGACACACTAAGTTTGCAGAAGAATAAAAAAGTCTTGTTTGAAGAAAAAAAATTTGTTTTGTTGACGGTTTCTTTGTATTTAAATACAAAAACAATATCAATTTGACACAGCAAATTATTAAAATATAGTATTCTATAGTTTGTCGTATCGATTATGTAGGAATGTATACACATATATGTGTAGCTTAATAAATATTAAGGCACATCGCTTTTTGTACATAACATTTTATGAAAGTTTTAAAATATCGAAATAAAACATGAAGTTAAGTATGGTGTAAAGGACTATACAAAAACAATGTTTTGGTTTTGGACATAATTTTTTTTTTTATTTCAGTTAATTTTACTTAAAATACATATTTATTGTATCAAAAATAATAATAAAAAATTTAAATTCTGAATAATTCTTTGTACAAAACTCACAAATTAAAACCTTTTTTCTTTTAAAATATATAAGTATATATTTAGGTACTATTTTTTTTTACTTACGGTATTATAATCTATGTAAGAAATCATAAATAAGATAATTAAATAAGATTTGGCAGTTTACATATTTATTTTATTACGCATTTAAAAATTAACTTTCACGTAATTTCGATTTGTTACGTTCTACGGTAAATGTCAAAAAGTGATTAACCATATGGGCAGAGTCAATAATGTCCTTACATATAAACAAGCGTTAAGCGGATGTTTAGTTAAACATTGACATCTCTTTCTGTCATCATTGATTTGACATTCGTAAAAGACAACGCAATTCTTTAAATCACCCCAAATACATTGTACGTAGTTACCTTGTAAATCCCTGAATGGTGGTGGAGTTGTGGTCCTTCCTCTATAATCTGCGAAACTCTTACGTTCTGCTGCTGTCTGCGTGTGCACCACGTCGCTTGTTGACGGACTCGCTATAATAATACACAATTATTATTTATATTATCTACAATAATGGGTGCACTTGATGGGTGATAAGAATTTCTGATAAGCCACATAGCAAGCTTCAATTTTAATGTAACAAAATGCTTGTGTGTGTTTGTGCGGGAATGTGTGTGTCGATATGTCAATTATGAGTCAGTTAATGAATTAACTGCCTCGTTGGTACGATGGCTGGCTTGTACGGTTGCATATTACGAAGACCAGATTCTAACTTCAGGTTGGACCAGTAAAGGTTGTGTGGGAGCTCTTTCATGTCAAGAAACTCTCACTAGCCCATAGTTATGTAGCCATAAAACCGGTGCCTAATGTCTCTTCAGTCGTGTCGTATTGCCGCTACGTTGGATTATGTGAATGAATAGAGATAACACTGAATAGTTTCGAAGCTAGGTAGTAGGCGGCGTAATCAAAATTCATCCAGGCAGGCAGGCAGTATATTGTGAGTAAATTAAAAAATAAATATTTGTACTAGGATACGAACGAAACATGTTAAGTGAATCTGTTGTTACCTGTATCACTAATAACAGTAGAGGTTGGTGGTCCGAGATTGTTTCGATTACGCAGTCGGTAAGTACAGGAAGCTTGTGCTGGAAACGCTTCTCCTCTTTCAAGTTCGTAGTCGGGGGTTCGACTTTCAGTTGAGTCGCTTTTACTGGTTTCCACGAGCTCCTTGTGCGAGTCTATTTTAAATTTCTTCCTGCACTCCTCTAAGTCAACAAAGCAATTGCTTTTTCTATGTGACAACGAACGATGTGACGAACGTTTCCTCTTTTTCCCCTTTCTACGGTTCGCTGTAGGACTGTAGACGGAGTAGTCAGAGTCGAGAAGCTCTGTGATAGTCGAAGAGCTGAACGGTGAATATGCGTAATCCCTTTCGTCTAGAGGAAGTAAGCCTCCCTCTGTCTGATTCAGTAGTGGTTGCTGAGACGGGGCCTCTACAGGGCTTTGATTTGAAGTGTTTCGGGAAACTGAATTCGCTTTTAGATTGTTCGGCACCAGGTCACTAACGCTCTCACTCGATTTGAGAGCAGTACGTGAGCGTGTGCAATATGCGACACACTCGTCTTTCGTATTGGTATTTGATGTGTTATGACTTTTCTGTTTTTTCCTGTCATGCGACGACGTCCGCCCGCGTTTAGATGGACTGCCTGAAGGCTTAGATGTATCTCCGTGTTTGTAATCTGTGGTATCGTAGCGAGTTTCGTAAACGTCTGTTCCGTAAGACCAGCGTTCAGAGAGAGAATAGTCTGAACGCGGTAACGTATTAACGAGACGTGAACTTCTGCGAAGTTCCACTTGCGTCCGCGGCTCGGCGTCGAAGTTACGACCAGAAGAATGTCGGCTGTTGCGCGGTAAAGGCGATGTAGCGTTACGTCTGCTGCGACGACTGCGGCTTGCTTTACGCACTTGACGCAACCACCGACCGCCCACCACCCTGCTAGGAGAAGACCTGCACCAGACGTACAATGATTAAACGTAAACAAATTCAATACTGTTAACTTATACTACAATATTATTTGTCTGTAATTGAATTGTGTAGTGTTTACATGTATGTAGTTGATACCTGGCCATTTTGAATTTCTTAATGGTTTAATTATGTTGTGAATACCCTTTATCATTATCTAATATACAGAACATTAGTATAATATTGGTATCGGTATGGTATCATATTTACACCATGTTTGAAAATTTATTTCATTGTTAACAAAGAAAACAAAATAGAAAGTCAAATAGAGTAGGTCTTTTCGAATGTTATTCTTTTTTTTTTACCCACAATAGGCAAGCACTTGACCGTTGACTTGCCTGATCTTAAGCATAGTCCCAGTCTAAGATGTAGCGCACCTACCTAGAAGGAACTTGTTTACCCTGGATTTAAAGACACCAACATTGTACCTATCCTATACCTATCAAGAAATATGGACTCGGGCAAAGCATTCCACAGTTAATTATAATTATATTCTCCCGTTTTGGTGCACCAAAACTTGGAACTATAAGTATTGAATATCCAAATCAATATATTATGACCAATTCTGAAAATTGTTGTCATTCAATGTTCTATGAACTTAAATTAATATTATTAGACTGGGCTATGCTATATTAAGCATTTTTTATAACCATAGTTCACAGATTTATGCTCATGGTTTAAAAAAATATTTTTTTAATTACTATTTCTCATCAAATTACTGTGAGTAAGAATTAAAAGGTCAAACTTTTTAATAGAAATATATATATATATATATATTGTAAAAAATTAATGACTCGACAAAAAATGCAATAAAGTAACTGTTATGAACCTATAAATAAAAATATTCATTAAAAAAGATTGTTCTAACCAATGTGGTCTTGCCATTTAATTATCCATTAATTTATAAAAAAGTTGAGCAAACTATATTTTAATCACAATAATATATTTATAAAATGAGCGGCACTAAACTTGTATTCAGGGCTTAGAATTTATAATATTGTCAAAAGTTTGTAGCCTCTGACAAAACTATAAATACTAAAACGACATATGGAAATATAAGTACTTTAACGTCACAAACTGAATTCCGAACTTGTAAGGACACAGGTTTTATTAAATAATATCTTTAACTTGTTTCATATAATAGATTCAAAAATTTGATGTCAAAGCTTTGTACATGCAGTTGTTTTTAAATGAGCATATGACTAACCAGACTTCATATATCTAATTATTTACAAAATGTTGAGTAACCTATCAGAGGCTTTGTGTATTATGTAAAATAAGCCCGCTCCCAGGCCACATGAACAATATGAAATATTTTGAAGCATGTCATTGTTTATGAATTTACCTGCTGGACTCTCTCGTGAGTGCAGAGTGCGACGACGGTGTAATTTGTTGCTCGGCCATAGACGACGCTGGAAGACACGCGGCTGCTTGTGTGGGGCCTGCGCAGGCCGCCCGCGCCCGCTACCTATCCGGCACCATGCCCGGGCGAGCGCTATACCGCTGCCTCTGCATTCACCACTTTCAGCCGTATCACAAACTCATCACCACAAAGCACTACAGACACAGTCACACTCACTGGATCTTGCTCGATCGTTACACTTCTGCTATCTACTCTCAGCTTAACTGGAACAAAGACAAATGCATTGTCAGCAACATGAATAATGCTGCGTTACATAAACATTTCAACAATTAATTAGTACCACTTGCTGCCACCGGAGCAGGCTGCTTATGTTAAGACTATTTGTGTCGAAACCTTAATGAAAATATTTCGTTTATTTGCATAAAACGTGCTTTTTCGTTAATATCTGAAGTATTTTAACACCACGTTTCGTAGAAATTATCATGATAGATGACACATCAAGGACAGCTACACTTTTCGACTTATTTTACAACTCGCATACAGCTGGCTGCCTGTCAAAGAAATAAAATGTTGCCAGCGTACCAAACTAAAATCCCACTATGAACAACTATTGATTTTCTATAAGTAAATAGATACTATATTTAAAAAACTTTAACGATCTCAGAAAGTGTTCAATATTATTCGATGTACGATTTATATTATTTCAATTGCATAAAAGTTTGAATGATTTGATAAATTTCTTACCCATAATTTTACCATTTTACTCAAATAATTACAATGTTATAATTAATCATCAACTTTTAAACTGTAATTTAAATTAACAGTTACATATTTGTAAATTTTGCATAATAAAGTTTCAAATAAAATAATCATGATATAAAAGTAATTTAGACTTGTTTTTAAGCTAGTAAATTAAACATTATTTAAATCATAATTACACATTTTTTGTTGTATTAGATTTGTTTTTTTTTTTTGTTATTATTTATTGTAAGCAAAATATTCATTAGTTAATATTTAAAAAAAAACTACCAAATCAGTACCGTTTTATAGACGCTAGCAACATTCATTGAAAATGGCAATGCCACTTTGCCAACATGAAAATTATAACTAGAACAATAACAACATGTATAAAATACAACATAAATGACGTAGTAAAAAAAAAATATATATATATCAAATAGATATGATTTGCGGAATACATGGTTTCGAGCATACGTTACGCACTATACGTCACTATATAATAACTAAATAACTTGCAAATCATTACATAGATTTTTCTAAGCAGATTTTGTAACCGTGCATTACAAATAAAAAAAAATCAATGTTAAAATTAAAGAATCAATTTAATAAATACAAAAGACTCGTTTATTTATTTAAACATATTAATTATACTGAAACATAAAGCAATTAAGAAGTCATTTTATACCATTCGTGTTCGACCTCCTAACCGAAATCTGCATAAACCTTCGCTTATCGCTAAGTCATAATACATGTTAATTTCGGTGTAATACCTACATTGCTATAAAGTAAATTAAAACAGCGAGTTTACGGCCGCATTTACAATTCTGCATACATTTAGAAATAGTAAAAAAAATTACCTACGAGGGATCTACTTATTTATCTAAATAAGAGTGTTATACGGGTTTCCTATGTGTTTAATGTTTACATATCGTTGCGCGGGAGGCGGTACAGAGCCACTGGTGATGGTTAATGACCGCACAACACAAGCCTACAGGTTAATTTTTTGCTAATATGGAAGATTAGAACAGAACGTAATAGGGACAGTGACGTTTAAGAAACTTGCCTAGAGTTTGTGTTTCTTTTGATGGGTACGTTAAACTACTGAACGGAATCGAAAAGCTTGGTACGTTGTTTAAGTATCGAATAACAAAGGATATTTTTTTATTCAAAACATACTACTACTTATGTAGTAGTATTGAACTAATACTCATTTCATTTATACTAATAATGCGACTGTAAATGTGAATATCAGAACCATGAATGAATGAAAATACATTATATATATATATATATATATATATATATATATATATATATATATAATGTATTCATGGTATGATATATATATATATATCTCTAACTGATAGTAAAAATCGAAATGACTAAGACAATATACATAACGATTGGACCTACATCGTATCTTTTTCTATCCATTTCTTCAATATCACTATCTCAAGCAAACATTTCGTACCTAATTACAATCGATCAACGGTATTAAGGCAGCCAGCAGAACGACTTCAACCAGTTTAAAATAAACTCGCTTGCTTCGAGTCGATCTTGGGTCGATAGTAGGACGAAAAATAAACCAGAATTATAAACAGTCGAATGCAGGTAGGTAGGCCATTGTACGTCTCCGCTTTTGTTAACCGTGAAAAACAGGTAGTTATAGAATAAATGGATAATACATAGGGTTTCCGAATATGACGCGGTGATACTTACACAAATATTGATTCGTTTCGATTTAACATTTGTAATACAAGGAAATAAAATAGCGAATGCATTGATTCCATGATTTGTTATCGCTACGTGACTTGACCGTTTTCAAAGAATCATTGCAAAAAAAGTAATTGTTTTAACCGATATAAAAAAAAAAACAGTTTTTATATGTTGGTATATTTTACGTAATACGTATTTTTAATAGCAATGAGTTTGATTATTATATATTGGTTAGTGAAAAAACTAAAACATATTAAAAGACCAGCCGTTCTTAGCGACTCCATACAATATATATATCCAGGTCCCAGGCTACCTCTATGTCAAATTTAATTACGATCGGCTCAGTGTTTTAGACATTATAAGGTAACAAAACGACAGGAGTACTTTCGCACTTAGTCTTATTATAAATGAGATTTTATTTTCATTTCAATTTCCATATATGTACGTGAACATCGAAAATGATTACCAATTTCTTTTTATTATTCCTTATACAAAGAACTAATTAATTAGTGCTAAATGTGCACTAATAAGGAAAATTTTTGCATAAATAAAAATTTGCGAATTTCGAATAAGCGATACTGGATAAGTTTAATCACCGTATAATTTATATACATACATATTACAAGATATTTTTATAGTTTTCTTATCAAAAGAATTAGGATTATTATTAAAAAAATGAGAAATATTAATTTGTTTAAGATAACATTAATAAAAATGTGGGTAAATGTTAGATGAAGGTTGGAAACATAACTTAAAATGATTGAGATGATTTGAAATTGGCTTCTTTTTCATAATCGAAATAAAAAAAACTTTATTCTTTAAATCGTCATTTTACTAAAATATAATTAAATGTAAACCGTTTAATAGAATGTAGATTCTACCGAGAAGTAAAATCGAGATTATGATGATGTATAATATATAATATTTCACATCATTGTTGACTTCGAATATTGGTACAAAAGTGACATTTGAACACTGAATTATCTTTAATCTTTATATTTTAACGTATCAAGTAAACTTTGGAAAGTAAAACGTTATAGGTATAATTACACGGTATCAATGCGGTGTATTTTGAGATGGTAGGGGCTGCACCCCAAGGCCGACGGTCGACAACCCGACTGGGCTGCAGACACGAGTGAACCCCGCTTACCTCGAGATAAAAAATCACTGACACCCTGTCACTAAGCGTTACTCCAAACGATTACTAATTGAAAACTGTTAAATTATCTTTCTATAATTTATTTAATACTTATTAAAATCTTGTAATGTTCTTGTTTTATTTTTATAGGTACCAAGCTTCGGTCGGTTATAATAGTTAATTAGTTATAAAATAATATAAATATATATTTTATATAAAATTTGAGCCAAATCGTGAGCGCCGTTTTCTAGATACAAGAAAAATAAATGTATGGTAGGAGTTGCTCATTTCAAATTATAAGATAAAAACTGTTTGGTTTTAAATATAAATTGGTTAAAATGCATTAACAAAAAAAAAAAGTAAATTTTTTTAAAGCGTCACAAACTTTTTAATTCCAAATATTGCAGTCAATATCGACCTTAAAATTGTACCCTTGCCAAAAAATCTTTGATTTAAATTACATTTGTATTTAAAATATGTAGGCATGTATTATATGCTAAATCATTGTTCATACTTATATAAGCTTATAACGTGCATTATTCTCAGCCTGCCAGTGTCATCTTATCAAATACTCGTTACGTCTAAATTGATGCTTCAGTCTGGACGTTTCGGTCACTGTTATGATATTAGACGTACAATAGATAACGTTATTCCCCACCGAATATGACACTCGTTCTATAAGGGGCACAAGTCAGATGGATATCAATGTGTGAATATTTATGAGTATAACCTGGAAATGTGACTAGTAATATGGACAGAATAATAACTAGATTGAATCAAACTATTTTCAATGCATTCAAGTCACATAAACGATATATATTCCAATGTAGTATTCACAAAATTCACAGAAAATATACAATAAGTACATTTCCATAAACGAGAACAATTATCGAGAGCTACATTCGCAAATTCTTCGAGTTGTGTCGCATTTTTACACGCTTTCCAAACTTAAACAAGTGAAAATAGCAAGTCTTAGGTCTAATTTTGTATATGCGGGTAATTGTCGAATCATTTCGTATTAAATGTTTTTAAACGCTGTCCTATTTTGTTAATTATTTGTTAATATTTGCTTTCCTGTAATAGGATTGCGGTAAGACTTGCGGTCGCTGCTATATTATAGTTGCCTTTCCTGGTTAATATTCGAGATGCACAATTCCAGTCTTTAACTAACACTGATATGTATGCATTGGTTTGCCTCCACTCCTTAAACCGTTACGTCGTTCGGTGGTTAAGCATGTGCTGTTATATATAGTGATTCGCTTATATGCCCACTATAAATAGTTAATCGTAATTAAAAATAATAATAGGTAAGTTTTATGTCTACAATGTTAATTTTAAAAATTTTAGAAATTCGGATATATGTATGTACGTATGAAGTGCCATGTTCTAGTTGTCGGTAGACGTTACCTACCCAAAACAATGGACCAAAGGGGGAACGGGAGTAACAAAATCAATCTGTATTTCACACGAGTGCAGCAAGGGGGAGTCAACGACCGGCCCAGTGCAGCGCCCGCGCCCCCGCCGACATCGAAACACACGCGACTACGGATCCCTACAGGTTCAACGAACTCTCAATCGACCCTTCCATTTAACCACTGCAAATAATAATAAAAAGCAAAATTCAAACTAAGACTAAAAAATTCCCCCAAGTTAATATATGAAACGCAAATTTCCATCTGGGTGATAATGTTATTGTTTAGTTTTGCTATCAGTAGACTCGAACAAAATCAACACATACTACATCACAGTTACTGTTTATTTACATTTATATGACAAAACCTATATTCGTTTTGCTACATTATAATGAAAATGCACTGAAAATTCTTATTATTGGAACTCTGTAATGCCCGTATTATTGCGAATCATTTCTTATATGCCATGGGTAGGTAAGTATAAGCGAATACGCCATATTATAAGGAACAAAACGGTGCTGTGCGTCGTCAAGTGCTCTATAAACCAGTTTCCTCCTAGTCTTACCGCTGGCAAGGTCGTGCCGCACAAACAACATGCAAAGCCGTGTTTATACCTATTGCGTGTCATATACACTAAAAAATACAGCAATGTATAGTATATTTTACTATATTTCTTTGCAATGATTTGTTTTGCTTTTTATAGAGGAAGTCAGTTTTGTCGATCGTCTGAACATATGAGCCTGAAATAGCATTCCCTGAACTGTGTTCATTGAAATCGATTGGTTCACACGATTTGATTTTAGTCGGTCATTGGCTAAATCAGAAGAAATTCGACCTTCTTTCAATCAAAAATTTACTTAATATTTTCTAGCCTTTCATCTTTTGTTATTCATTTTTACTTTAAATCTGTTTGATTCGTCTAATCCTGTCTTAATGAGTGTCATTGCTTAATTGTCTTAGAACAAATACTTGAAAACATTAAAAAATATATTATTAAAATTAAACAATGTTATGACATTGCATTCGTTTTCATACATCACAAACGATCGCTATAACATAGAATGTAGGTACTATAAATAATAATTACCTTTAAAATAGAATAATTCATGATATAAAGTTTCCAACCGTTTTATAAAATTATAATCCGAGTAACTTAAAGAGTTTAGTTTTTTATTTTTATTGCGTAAAATACACGAAGGTGACCCAAATCTCGGTTAAAAATATACTTTGAGACTTGTAGAACAAAGAACGGGAGAAACAAAGTAGGTACTAGTAAAACTGAGAGCATTGGGGTGACTCTTATCTTTTAAGCTGATGTATGAATACATGTAGCGGTTATACAGTAGTTGACGTTGCAATGTAACGAAGTAGGAACTGGAATTGTACAGATAACTATAAATAGAACTAAATAGTGATAGAAATAATACTAACTACGTAATGATACGAATAAAAAGGTTTGCAGTCTAAAGGAGCTGATATACCAAGTATGTGTATGTGATAGGTATGTGTGCGTGCATAAATGAAATAAATCATGAATATCGTCTTTTAAAAGAATGGCTCTTTATCTCCATTTCATACTACTTACCTTAAGTTTTATTTTAATTACGATTAACCATAGACCAATGATATGTACTAGAAAAAAATATATTTTAAAACACGCGCAAATTAAGATAGGCTTAGATCACCACAAACGATGCAATAAAAATTAGAGAAACCAAACAATCCACTCTCAAAAAATTATACTAAAATTGCTTTGAACACCGTAACAAAAATAACGGTAAGTTTTTAAAAAAAAGCCTTGAACTATAGCGAATGGCGAAGAAATAATCGAAAAGCTTAGCGTTGTTGGTGAACGGAGAAAGCTATGGTGTCGTAACGCGCCGACATGGAGCCAAAGGTTTCGTGACAGCTTGTTCTGCCTCTTGCTCAACCGAATGCTCTGCGCACACTGCTGTTGTACACCACAGATTTAAAAACAAATCCAAAAAATATATTATATCTTGTATTAAATATAGATCATAATTAAAACTTATTACATGTAATTTATTTGTTTAAGTACATACTAGTACAGCATATTGTCGAAATTAGCCCTTTTTATTTGAATATAATTATTTTTTGTGTACTTTAACCCTTCGAACGATATCGGTTTTATTTATGTCCATTTATAATAAATACTGAAAAATGTCACGCATACGTCGCGTATAAATATATAGGTTTCCATTAGACACGATATATGTACTGTTTAAGGCGTGAATAATTCAGTTCAAGTCTAGGGTCGTTACACAATGTGCCTAAGTAGGCCAATATTAGTGTGGAATCGTCGATAGATTATAATCGTTTAACTTTGCATTTTAAAACATTTTATTTTAACTTATCGCGTTCCATAAATATTGGGAAATAATGAAAGCGTAATATAATAAACTTAAATACAGCTTGGAATATTTTACCGACCGCATGTAACTTAAACGTTTCAATGGTTCGCTGCTCCAATTTCCATAACGGTAGATGTTGGTAAACTTTGTAATAACATGAATAAAAAGGTTTGAATGAATAAAATGTTTATCGAATATTAAACATTTATTTTTCATCGAAATTTCAATTATGTAGTAGTTATAAATGCGAAAGTGTGTTTGTTGTCGCGTTTTCTTTAACGCAGCAGCGGAACGACCGATCAAAGTGTTTTTGCCTAGAGATAGTTTATGGACCGGAGAGTGATTTTAACTGTTTTTTATTCTGGAAAATGCAAGGAGGCACATCTGCGGGTAGAAATTGGTAAACCAATAATGTGTGTGTGTGTGTGTGTGTGTGTGTACATACGTTTCACATTTAAATATAGACGATTCGACGAGAGATACGAGCTCAAATATAACGTGTAACACATTTTCGTCGAGATAAGATAAATATCATCTGCAGAAGCGGAATGTTTAAGCGGAATATTTACGTCTATATATGCGAACAATATTCAGCAGTGCTGGTGGGGGACAGGTGGTGGCCTATTTCTGTCGAGTGTCAAATTACCAAACATATAGTTGGAACATCACCCTACATCGACCGAGACAGCGATATCTCTACGATTGCTTATTCATACGAGCACGATAGTACCGATGAACAATATTGCTCGCGACATGCAAAATTAGGTATTTGATTTTACGTAAAAGAATATTTCATTTCTGCAATATATCGTATGTCTGTTTATATATGCTCTTTGTATGATACAAAATAAAATTATTATGGTATCAAAATTGAATTTGAATTTAAGTCACTATCATTTTATACGCCTATTTGAGATCATTAGTTAACCACTTGCTATCAACACATTTTTAGGACATAGCTAAAATTTTTGAATTACATAATAATAAATAACTTTTTGTGATGTTTAATCAACAACAACAAAAGAACGATATGCGATGAAATCTAAATAATAAAGTTTAATATTCACGCCGTAAACATCTAAATAACAATAATTATTTATAGACGAACCAATTGGAAGATCTATATTCGTAAACTGTATATTTCTGTCTCAGCCATATTTAAAATCACGATTGAATTAATCACACGACTAGACGTGACTGAATCAACAATGGCGTAAGCAATGGAACAGCAATCGAATTTAGTTGCTATTCAGTTGTTTTATCGGGTGATATAATCAAAACATGCTTCTAATTAAATTCCATTATGGCAAATTATTGCAATATAATTCATAGTTGCAGTGGTTCACCTGTGTACACAATGTCCAGCGGTGGTGGTATGAAAATCATAGGTTCAATCTTGATCTTTGGGTTATTTTCGTAGCACAAGTACAATGCTTAATCGGAAGGGAAATAAGCATTGCTATTGATATTATTAAGCTTATACTCACTTTGTTACGTAGTTGCTTGATAATATCGAAGTAAATAAATATATTTTTTACATTTTAAGGGGTTAAAATGTTGCATTTTTAGTCACAATTGAATCGGTCGTATTGTTAATGTTTATGTAACAAGGTCGGTATTTCAAATAAAAGGCAAGTGATTCACCACCTGTAGGCTACCTGATAGCACCTTTACCTGAGGCCCGTGAAATCCGATGCTATGTGAGAATGTCGGTTTCTAACGTAATCAAGTATTTACCTAGCCAGGTGCTACCGTAGGTGACATCAAGGATAACGAATTTACATTTTAATGGTTAAAGGTAAAAATGTAACATTTATTAACAAGATTATTTATTAATATACGCGCATAAAGATGATAGCGAGAGGTGTAGAGCCGGGCCCAGCCGAGACCCGATCGATACTGGCGCCGCGATGCCCTGCCGTCGTACCCCGCACAAATTAAATATGGCACTTTGCTACTATATATGTATTATTTTAAACAAACAAAGAAAATTAAGCTCTGTTCGTCTTAATTCATGTAATTATAATTTATTAGTAAGGTCAGGCATCTGACGAAAGAAGTGCTCGTTTTTATAACAATTATATATGTGATATAAAATAAATTTATAAATGATATATAATAATCGACATGGCCATGTTGGACAACATTATATTATACTTTATTATAATAATTTATCTAAAAACAAATAAGATCCTATATTTTGATAGTCAACCAAATTATGGCATATTTCTAGAACAATCAACTAAACTTCATGCCTAAGCAATCTAAAAAACTACCCCTGGATTATGTATACATATATGACTAAGGTATCTTTATCATAAAATTGAAATTACACATTATAATAAAATCAAAATTCACTGGAATAATAACCAGAACTATGTAAAATGTAAAATTATTAATATATTAAATAATTATATAATAATAACAAATAATTATTATAATATAATTAAATAAATCTATTTTGTATTTATATAACATAGTCATTTTTAAGAATCTTAATACTTTTATATTAAATAATTAAAGTGTGATGTATAATCATTTTAGCAATGCGTTAAAATATCATGAAAATAACCACAATAATGGTAAACTATACCCAGTCATAAACAACAGCAAATTTGTTTAGGGTTACCAATTTAAAAAAAGTATTTATACAATGTTATTACAGAGAGAATACATAGAACAATGTAGAAAACTGTGAATGACTTTAGTTAGAAGTTGTATAAAATCATTATTTTTTTTAGCTTATAACTTGAATATTTCACAAACAGATAAAAAATTTGAGAAAAAAATTTGGTTTTTTTTCTATCTCTTATTTATTTAAATTTGTGTCAAATATGAAGTCACTTAGATATGAGTGTTAGGTAAAAAGCCAAGATGGCCCAGTGGTTAGAACGTGTGAATCTTAACCGATGATTGTGGGTTAAAATCCGGGCATGCACCATTGAATTTTCATGTGCTTAATTTGTGTTTAAAATTCATCTCATGCTTGACGTTGAAGGAAAACATCGTGAGGAAACCTGCATGTGTCTAATTTCATTGAAATTATGCCACATGTGTATTCTACCAACCCGCATTTGAGCAGCGTGGTGGAATAAGCTCCAAACCTTCTCCTCAAAAGGGAGAGGAGACCTTAGCCCAGCAGTGGGACATTAACAAGCTGTTACTGTTAGGTGATAGGCTATAAGGCAATATTTTTGTTGTTTATGGACTTTAAGCAGGATGACATACGTGAAAGATGTAACTGAGGATATGAATAGAGAGAGATATTAGAAGCTAACAATAACACAATGCTAAAATTAATTTAATAAAGGCCAGGGAATAAATATGAGGTTCCTTTACCAATATAGTTTAATAAACTAGGTATATATTTAATAATATAATACAATGAACTAGAATTAAATTAAGATTTATATTCAACATTGTAATTTATATGAATCCCTTTCAAAATAAAGTTTACATCACAGATATAGTAAATTAGACAATTTTACACTGACAAGAGTGAAGACATGTTGGGGATACTGGTGAAGAAGGCATAAATAAGAAGATTCTGGATTACAATCTAAACTATCCATAATAAAGATCACCTAATGATGGACAGCTGAATACCCTCCAGACCAACTGAGGAATCTAGAATCCCAGAAAGACCTAAAATACCAAGGAAGACAACTGGCACACATTATGAGTAAAGAAGTTGTTGTCATAGAGTCCAATGCAAATTTAAAAGTTATTCGCATAATATGAATAAAAACGAAATATTCATCAATTTGCAATTCTACAGTATATACATAAATAGATTGTGATTTTGCCTGACACTAAATAGCAAAATAAAGAACATGTTGGTTACGGAACAAACATTAGCATAATATAAATCAATATATAAACAAAATACAAAAAAGGCACAGAGAACATGTTTGTGGATATAAAAAAAAAACAATTAAAAAAAATATCACAAAATTAGCACCATTTAAAAGAGTTTGTTATCAATTTGATTAAGGATATATAAAAAACTATCAAATTTTTCTAATAAAAAGGTAATCAAGTATTATACTACCTAATGGGTAAAGTGACCTTTTTGGTTTTGTAAATTATATGTAACTTTAAAGTATTTCTCAATTTACTTTAAATTTATTCAATGTTACTAAATTGGGACTATACTTTTTTGGGTTAAGTTCTTAAAAAAAGAATGTATGTACAAAGTAAAAATAGTTGATTTGTGAAAGAAATAATAATTTCATTATGTATTTACAATTCAATATTTGAAATGACTCGTATTTAAAAAAAAATGTAAATAAAAGTTTTTATTTAGTATAAGTTAAATTAATTAAAATTATTTTATTGTATCTAAATAAATCAATGTTGGATAGTCATATTAACTTCTAAAAATCCTATTTTAAAAAAGTAGTTCCAGAAACGTATCCAAAAACGTGTCCTACCAGCATCATACCAATACCGTCATAACTATTGTCAGACACTTAAAGAATATAATAAAAAGGTCCTTTTTCCTCTCTCCTTAGTAAAGGTAGAATACAAAATAAATGTGGTAGAATCCAATACTTGCAATTGGTTCTGCAAGATGTTTGCTTAATCACTAAACATGACATTATGAATATAAATATTGACTGACTAATTGATATTAAATATACTAGATACTATTAACACAAATTCAGTATATGAAAACTCAATGCTATTTAAATCTGCAAATCCATCGTCTCGGTTCTATGTTAAGGTACTTTCAAGGAAATAACTCAGTTTGCATCATTGTTAAACAAAGAAAAAATATTGAATAAGAGTTTAATTAATGCAAGGAGTTATTCAATTCAACAAGACAAAGACAAACAAATCTTCTGTTCAGTAAGATGAAAAAAAATATGAAAATCAATTTATGTTGCATAAGGCATTATGATATGTTCTAATTAAATTAACGATGAGTCACTCAGAATGTTCTAAATAATACAGAAAAAAAAAATACTTGAGATAAAAGAAATAAATATTAAAAATAATAATTACTTTTATTATTATTATCATTTAACTTCATACACCATTTGTTTTTTTTTAATATTTTCTATGATGGAAATAAGTAAATAATACTTTATAAAAAAACAAATGTTTTTATGGACACCTTAACAATACACAAAGAAATTAAAAAATAATTGCAGGAATCTGAGAACAAAAGATTCCAGACTTGTTAAATTTTAAACAAAATGGAAGGTGTCAGGTAGGGTAATAAAAATGACGAACACTTTTCTAATCAATAAACCATGATGCGCTTGTATTAAGTAGTTGACGTGCACAATATTTTAACTAAATATTTACATAAATAAGTATTTATTAACTTCAAGGTTTAATTACAATGCATGGCCTTCATAAATCGTAGTGTAAAATCAACAAATATAATTTTGAATAAATCCTTACCTTGTTCTTTATCCTTTAGTTTTATACAGGATTCGATACATAAAATGAATCACAGTTCAATAGTTTAATTTATACACATCGCCATCAAACTAAAGTGCGACGTAATAAATTACTATAAACGTAGTATTGTCGTATGGTTTGACAAAACCTTAAATCGATTATTTACTCAACACTGTGTTAATTTCAGAATAAGTAACCAAACACATTCAGTTCACAAAATGACACCTTTGAAGATGATTGACACTGTTCAATTTTGATCCATAATGATTTACACTGATTTTCAAACAATCAGAATAAAAACAGCTGGCTGATACTAACGCGTTTTTTTTCTTAATTCTACACAGACAAAAGTTGCACACAACGACACAAATCCAATCGCCATAGTATATTAACTTAACCGGTATCAACCATAAGGTTTTGAAATATTACCGGTTTTGTAAATTTGCTTATTTTTGACAAGACAATTTACTTGAACTGAAAATATTTTATTCTCTAATAAAATTATTATGCATCATTTAATTTATTAAATATCATTCATTACTAAAGGATATTAATCGTAAGTTCATAAAGATAAAAACTTGTACAAATAATACTAAAGTCTAAATATGATATTAAAATTTTAATATAAATAAAACATAATAATAAATTATTAAATCAGAATTTAAGCTGATAATATGCTTACTTAAATTGATAATATGCTATTATTAAAGAAAACTGACTTTCGATAAATATATAACATAAGACTTAGTAGCATTAAATAACAATAGCTTTTTTGGTTATACCTACGTAATTTAGATGTAAGTGTGTATTTAAAAAAACAATTGATTCCTATAAAAATATTTCATTTTCGACGTTTACATTATATATTAATTACATTCTAGGAAATAATATCAAAAGTCATTAAAATCTTTATTCGTAGTATAGCTCTTTGAATTATCACTGTTATGTCCACATAGAAAGTCCTCATCGTTAGATAAGCATAAATTTTTCAAAATCTCAGATGGAGATGGTATACTTTTGTCATTTAAAGGCACTGAATCAATGAATTCATCTATATTAGATGTCAGTTCTTCTATATTGTTTTCATTCGATACGGCGTTGGCTGCCGACGTTGGGTAATCAGAGCATATCGTATGATTTTCACCGAAGGCTTCTGTAATTATTGTGAAATTTTCAGATTCCATATCTTCCAATGACAATTTGGCTCCAGTTCGCACTAATTCAGCATTAACTTCTGATACTTCAAATTTAGTATTTTCGAATAAGTTTTCAATTGCAACGTTATTATTGAAATTAATGTCGTCTGATTCCTGTTTCTTTTTAAGTTTTTCAACGAGTTCACCAACTTTTCTTACAACAGAACCTGGTGGTTGGACTAAGCATTTATGAGTTCGCTGAGATACCTAAAATATATAAAGTAAGAAATAATTAGACAATAAATTGAAAATTTATTAATTTTTTTTACTTTTTATAATAATTGTAAAGTATTTGTCATACTTACTTTATACCTAAAACTTTTTTCACAGGCTGTACATTTATAGGGCATAGCACCTGTATGTATGCGTCTATGTACGAGATATGATACTCTTTGTCGAAAACATTTACCTGTAATTTTTTTTATTGAAATAATACTTTAAATTAAAAGATGTATAAATATTCTAAGAGCATGTCTAGTTATCTAATTATATATATATTGATATTTATATTATTAACATAATAAAATATGCTAATATAGTTACTTTACTTTACTACTTATAATATTTTACTGCTCGAGTCATAATTACCGTAGTATTTTAACTAGGTAATATATTAAACAAAAAGCTTTTCAGTGCTTGAAATAATTTGGCTTAATAACCCACCACAAGTTTCACATGCAAAAGGTTTTTCACCAGTATGAATTCGTTGATGATTATGCAAAGTCGAAAGCTCCTTAAACGCTCGGCCACAAAAACTGCACGTATGAGGTTTCTCATCATTGTGATATAAAAGATGTTTGTGGTAAGATTGCTGAAATGTAAAGGTTTTGTTGCATTGAGTACAGGAGTAGGGAGTTTCACCTGAAAGTAATAAAGGATATTCTATTAAACACGGAAAAAATATGGAAAAATGCATAGTATATACAAAATATTTTATATAATAAATAAAGCCTGTCAAAATTATATTTAACTCGACACTTAGAAATTAGTGCTAAATATGTGAAACTGAATTCTAAGGTGTGTGTAAGGTCGTTTTGTTAGTATAAATTACCTCCCAAATTAACACCAATTAATTTTAACCTGTATGAAGTCGTTTATGTTTCTTGAGAAAATATTTTGTTGTAAAGCATTTTCTGCATACTTCGCATTGCCATTGTTTACCATCACTTCTATGAATCTCAATGGGCTTATCTTCTATGACAATGTTACTGCTTGCTTCTGTTCTTTCTTTACTCTCACTAGACTCTGAACTGTTATTAGATGAAAAACCATAATGAGCTACTCTTAAATGGACCATCAGAGATCCTCGCATCTTAAAATGTTTAGTACATAAGTGACAATTATATCGAGTAAATGTATGTTGAGAATTATCATCAATGTTGTGAATTAAGCACTTGTGCATCCGTAGTATATCAGTATCCACAAATTGTAAACCACAGATATTGCATTTATTATTTGTCTGTAATAATGTAGATTCTGTTTTAACATTTGGTAAAAAAAGAGATTTGTTACTGTTAACATTACAATCCGAATTAGGGGATATTTCTACTATTGGCATAGTACTCAAAGCTAAAACTGGGAGCTTCGGATAAATCTTAACATACTTCATTGGTGTATTCGCTGTGGATAATGATGTTTTATTTTTGGATATAGGTTTCATTTTCTTTTGTTGGTCTGATGCCGTTTCCTTATTTTTATATGAAACAGAAACTCTTTTCTCCGAGTTTCCAGTTGTAGACATAATTTTCACATGACTGAATAAATGTATGGTGAGTTTATCTAATCCCGATACTTCTTCTTGGCAAACTGGACACAGAATCTTATTCGTTGATACGAATATGAGTCGATCTTTAAGAGATTGCGCATTATCAAAAACTCCCGTATGTAAACATATGGGACAAGGTAAAGTTGCAGCGTCAGCACTCATGGTATTAATTTGTTAAAAACTTATTAGAACCGGTATAAGCAATATGCCACAGCGTTAGCGTGAAACTAACCTGTCCGAGAGTTATTTTTGGAGGATTGCGTGTTTATTCTTTTGGCTGCATTTCAAGAAATTTTACATCGTAAACTCTGTCTGTATACATGAATTGAGTGCCGGAATGATTATACTTATATAATGAGACGCCACGCGTAATGTTTAAATTTTATATAATATTTAAATTAAATTTAAATAATCAGTTTACTTTTTCAACGAAATAAAACTAATTATATTAAGAGTAAATCTAACTAACTAGTCCTAAGTTAAGAAGAAAGTTTATCTTCTATAAGAAAGTAAAAAATAAGTATCCATATTGCTCTATTGTACTTATTACCAATTTATTTTAAGAAATTTATACCATTAGAAGAATAAAAACTGTGTTTCTGATTCTTTGATATAAAATCACATTACATTATTGTTATTTATTGAATTACATGCAGATATCGAAAACCAACGAAAAGTTTTTAAAATACTAATGCATTTTAGTATTAATTTGTTAGTTGGGTACCATTTAAATTGACTGAAGACTTTTTGAAGATTGTCAAGGATAACATAATGCTACGAACACTTATGATCGTTATTGTAAAAACTTAGCTGCTGAAAATTCATCCTATAAAGAAATAATGGGGTTTCTGTTAGTTTAATTAGTCGTAAGGAATTAAGTATAAACATGAATTGTGATAGAATATATTAACGATACTAATTTTTCAAGGAAAATCAATAAAAACTGGAATTACAACGAATAATTAAATATAATTCATTCAATACTTACGACTGAAAACCGACAAAGTTAAAGATTACGATTGCTGAGCACTACCCTTGATAAAATTATTTTTGTATCTGTGTGAACATTTGTTTATTTTCATATTTTTTAATTTGTTGTTTTGAATTTTCGAATGATGGCGGTGTGTCTGTCAGGGAAACGAAAATTATTGACTCTAATAAACTTCGATTTAACAGTCCATAGTTACATTATTAAATGCGTCAGTTTTCTATGTCGATTTAGTTAAAAAAATTTTCTAAAAATGAGTAGTGAACAAAGTGGAAAAGTGCCTAGATATATGGCCCAACTCTTAGAAGAACTTGGGTGGAATCAGGGTACAAGAATACCTTTAGCCAGCCCTGATAATCAAAACTTTGAAACTGTTTTAATTGAAAGGTAAAATTTATATATTTTCAGTTTATTAAACTTTTTATATTAAAATAAAACTAAATTAAGTGGTTCATTTAAAGGCAAAATGAGATACAACGCTTAAAAGAAAGCCTTATCGCACAAAACCAAAAACGAGATGACCTCAACAACTACAAACAGCACGTCCAATCTGAGTACCAGGAAAATACCGTAAGAACTATCATCGAATTATTATACAATATGGTTATTAGATTTATACAAACAGGATCATGAAATTCAAGCGTGTCACATCAATAGTCTAAATTTAAAACGGATGAAACTGCCAAGCGCAGCTACTGATATAATAATAGTATATTCTAAAACCTTCTTAAAAATCATATAAGTTTATGTATATTGCTTTAGTAGTAGTTTATTATAGATTTGGGATATGTAAATTGTTATTATAAGCAATTAATTAACTTATTTTGAATTTCAGCGTCTACTTTTTGCACACAAACAGCAGTTGGAGCAAGAAGTGAAGTTACGGCAGCTGTCACTCAATGAAGCAGATAGATTAGATCGAGATATAGTTGACTGCAGCAAACAGACCAGTTCTATTAGTTCTCGCAGAGATAATGTTCAAAGTAAAATATCATAATTTTATTATAGGATATGAGAATTATACTGGTTTTTATTAATAATTTATACTAAATTGTAATATTTGTTTTGTTATATTTAATGAATGAATTAATTACGAAAAAAAATTAACAAAACATCAATGTATTTCAGTTTCCATTGCCCGATTATTAAAAAAGGCTGATTCTTTAAAAAGTGAGGTGTGTGGTGAGCGGGGAGCTTTACAAGAATGGAGGGCAGCTCTTGAGCGAAGTTCCGGAGATATCACAGCCATAGAACAGTTTACTAAGCAAGATCTTTCAAAGGCCAAAGTAATAGAAAAACTATATTTAAAATTCAAAAATATTAGTTCTGTAGTTATGCTGTTAGCTGAGCTTCAGCACAGAGTCACTATGCAATGTATCACAACCATTTCATTAGGTGCAAATTCCAATGGCTTTGTAAAAAAACTGTATGCCATAAATTGTGTCATTAATAAATATACTGTATATTATATAATAATATTACTTAACTTTTGAAGCGAGTATGTTTATTTCACGGCATTAATATTTGACTTATGTTGAAAGTAGTTCTTAAGCATGTTATTGTATTGAGTATTTGTATTTATTGTTGATTTTAAATGTTAATTTCTAGGCCCTGGAGATAAAAAGACAGAAATTGAAATTAGAACATGACCAATTACAAGAGCATCTTAATCAAGTTGTGTCCAATCTTAATGCGGAGGAAAGGGCATGTGAAAGAATTTCTGTTCAGGTAAATTTTAAGGTTGTACATTAGTTAGAGCATACTTACTTAGGAAAATTAGACTTCTTTGGGTGGGTGACTCACTACCTACCAGCCATCGCTGAACACATATATTTTCAAGGGGAATAGTTAATTTGATTATATACATAAAAAAGTAATTTAGTATCATGGGTTGCAGTTTTGTTTCAAAAGTAATAACTTATTTACTAATATAAATTCATCAATGCAATTAAGTAATATTTTCAATTTTGTTACGCCAAAAATAATTTATATTTTGTTCAAACTACTATAAAGATTTATAATTATTGTTTCGGTACAGAAATAAGTCCAGAATCATAACATTTTAAAATAAAATCAATGTTAATTTTATTTTAACTCATTTTACAAATTAAAAATTAATTATATAATTCGATTTAAATACATCGAACAATTTATAATTTTATCCTTATATAAATCAGTGCTTTGCATTGTCTTGGTACCCTCCTACTGATTTCAGTATATAATAAATTTGTTTTTATGCTATATTCTCTTTGATCTACTAAAAGGTTATCAAACATTATGACAACATTTCTGGTAGATAGACTGCATTTACACATGAAAGGGCAAGACTGTTCCTATACCTAAATATAAATAAATGTCAGATAATCGGAATCATATGGTCTAAATATCTTTGACCTTAAGTTCCAGTTTGCTGCGCGCCAAATTTAATTAAAATTGATTTTGTGGTTTACTCGTGAAAGCGTAAAAGTCAAACAGAGTTATTTTCTCATAAATAATATTAGTAAAGATTTATATGTTTACAGGTAATGGAAGGTATGGAGCAAAGGAAACAAATGATGATGATGTGGACTAATGCTGTAGAGAACCTGCGCCAGCGGGACACAGATATACGTCACATTAGAGAGGTAGGAGGATGCTTAGTGGTTACACTCGATGGCTCCACTTCGACAAAGTGTATTGTGACGAACACGGTTTATGAACAGTGTTTTCCTACACTAGAATTGTGTGATCTATAATACTTGGATGTTTGGCCTTTACTTGATAAAATATATTAATATTTTATTTATTGTATAAAATATTTAAAAAATTAAATATCATGCTTGCGGTTCTAATGAAATATTTTTATGCAAATGCCAGGGCTCGGACAAGCTTGTTTGGTTGCAATAACAAGCAATTTTTTTATTACTATGTTTCGATTTCAAGTGAGAGCTTCGTTCTGCTGAGTAAACCAGTATAACTGGATGCGCAATGGACGTAACGTCTTCCTTCTCACACATTAAACGTATAAGAAGTATTTATGATCTTACAATGATTACAAATAAACAATTTACAATAAGGTGGCACATTTGCTTGTTAACTTAAAAAATACTTTAATTATTTCTATGGCAGGATTATGCAGTACTCGAGACGGAAGCGAACACCCTAGCGGAGCAGTGTCGCGAGCAGCAGAGCTTCTGCGATCAGCAGCGGGGCAACAACGCGGACGCGCAGCGCGACTGCGACGCGCTCGCGCAGCGACTCGCGCAGCTGCGGCGCGCGCACCAGCACCTCGCCGAGCAGGACGCCGGCCTCGACAGCGAGGCGAGTGCCGGCCGCTGCGGGACCGCAGGCCCAGCACATGTCTCGCCCGCACGTCGACTTACAATCTCGTTTATAAAATTACATGAAAATAATATCGTCAAGATAAATGAGAAAGCAGAGTTATAAAAGGGAAATAATGTTATTACCGTAACAGCCTGTGAACGTCCCACTGCTGGGCTAAAGGCCTCCTCTCCTCTTTTGGAGGAGAAGGTTTGGAGCTTATTCTACCACGCTGCTCCAATGCGGGTTGGTGGAATACACGTGTGGCAGAATTTCAGTGAAATTAGACACATGCAGGCTTCCTCACAATGTTTTCATTCACCGTCAAGCACAAGATGAATTATACAAATTAAGCACAGGAAAATTCAGCGTTGCTTGCCCGGGCTTGAACCTACGATCATCGGTTAAGATTGACGCGTTCTTACCACTGTGCCGCCATCTCGGCTCTTGTTAATGTTATTTAAATTATATTTTTTTTTCAGGTCCACAGTCTTCAGCGAGAATTGAGTAATATGCGTATTGCGCTGGAGAAGCTGCACATGGAGAACAGGCAGTTACTTGATGACCAGCATAAGAGAGACGTCGCGCTGAGCGCGCTCAACACTAAGGTACGGAACATTTATTATTCAGTCAAAAAATTATGTATGTATGAGTATTACTTCACAGGCTGTCTCACTGGTTGCCAAAGACCTGTTTCTCCAGTTAAGGACAAGGTTTAGAGCTCATTTCACCACAGCATTATTCCACTGGTATGTGTGCTATGAGGGAATTACAATTCCTATTTGTTAATTTGCCAGGTCACAACTATAAGAATCGGACATTCTTGATTTGGAAACAGAATTTTGGCCTTTAACGGTCTTGGGCTATTACCCCAAATTTAACGAAGCGTATCGACAACTTGAAGCAGAAAATCGGTGCTTCGTTTGAACTTGAAAAGTCCGGGAACTTTTCACTAGTGATCTCACTTACCTAGCTCATGAGTCAACATCTACAATTTTGTCTGTTTGTCCCAATTTTGGTGTAATAAATAAATATCAATAAATAAATACCTTTTGCATGTGGTTAGTTCTTTAGATAGGGATAAGGGCGGTCGCCCTTCATTTGTTAAATACTAGTTGCTATTATTTTAATTTGTATTATTTATTACAGATAAAGGAATTGAAAGAGAAACTTCTGGACTCTACGGACAAATCGAAATGTTCTGAGAAACGGGCTAAAGAGTTGGAGGACATGCTAAATGTAAGTATGTTAATATTGTTTTGTTGTCCTTATTTGTTACATTTAGAAACAGTGCAGTGTGTCTCTTTCATTCATCTCTAGTCATATCATCACCCTTCTTGCTAATATTTCGATCCTACTCTTTTCTTCTCCCATTCCCCATTTGACGAGCCGGTCGGCGTGGTTGGTAGATACTTGCCTTTTCACGCCGAAGGTTGTGGGTTCGATTCCCACCCAGGACAAACATTTGTCTGCATGAACATGTCTGTCTGTCCTGAGTCTGGGTGTAATTATCTATATAAGTATGTATTTACAAAAGAAAAATAGTGTATATGTAGTATATCAGTTGTCTGGTTTCCATAACACAAGTTTTGTACAAGCTTAAATTGGGATCAGATGGCCGTGTGTTAAAAATGTCCCAGGATATATTATTATTATTATATTATTATTCATGCTTGAGATTCTTCTTGTAATTCACGTTTTCACATTTCAAGGACAAGGCAAGATTCTAATCATCTTCAGGCTTTTTCGTCACCAGTGCTACTTTTATACTTTTAAATGTATAATTTCGTAAATATAATTTTATATCTCCATGCGCCACCAACCGTGGGAACTAAGATCTTGTGTCCTTATTCTCGTAGATTCACTGGTGCAGTCACCATTTCAGCCGGAACACAACAATACTAAGTACTGCTTTGCATATTTTGATCATACAATTTATTTACATGTTTATTTTATTTAATAGGAGGAAGAGCGTTTTGCTAATCAATTGACAGTGAACCAGCAACGCGCCATGCACTGTTCATTCGTCGAACAACAGAAGCTTCTAGTTCTTAAGAACGAAGAGAAATTGTTCCACATGCAACTCAAGTGTAAGACACCCTTATAATATTTTTATAATAAATTCGTATCTATAGTCTTTCTTGCTCTATATAAAACACACGTAAAAAAACTAGCAAACATCTAATTATATCTCAAGTTTGCTCTTTTTTTTTATAGAATAGGAAGGCGGACGAGCATATAAGCCACCTGATGGTAAGTGGTCACCAACGCCCTTAGACATTGGCATTGTAAGAAATGTTAACCATCGCTTACATCACCAATGCGCCACCAACCTTGGGAACTAAGATGTTACGTCCCTTGTGCCTATAATTACACTGGCTCACTCACCCTTCAAACCGGAACACAACAATACTAAGTACTGCGTTTTGCGGTAGAATATCTAATGAGTGGGTGGTACCTACCCAGACGACATGCTCAAACATTATAATATTTTCCCATTTAATTTTCTCCCTTGTGCATTTAATACTACGATGGTTGATAAAAAAAATACGGTAAAGAAATATATTACGAACAAAGTAATAAGCTTAATTTAAATTTTAATTAATATCTATCATGTCCTCTCTTAGACAAACTCTGTACTTTGTTCAATGTTGATAACAAGAAGGGAAGCGTAGCTGGATTTTTTCATTTAGAAGGATCTTTAGTTGTTCTGTTGTAGATGTTGTCCTTAAAGGTCACGAGTGGCGTGAAAATGTTTGCCTTTTTGTACGGTTTTTATTTATTTATTTATTTATTCTTTACAAACATTTAGTATTATTATAATAGCAAGTATAACATATTGTATGCAAAGGCGGCCTTATCACCTGTAGTGATCTCTTCCAAGCAACCTCTGTAATGAGAAATATTTATGGTTTTTATTTTTGGAAAGAGACAAATCTCATGATGTTATATGATTAGTAAGGCTGATGTAGTCAGTTTGGAAGTTTACTTTCGCCTAAATTACAACCTGTTTGGAGTGTGTGGCGAAGCGAAACTAACGACCCATTTTTAAACCGCAATTCAAACTTTTAATGGCCCTTGTAATATTCGGAGTATATCGTTTTTCTCCTTGAAGTAAACTCTTTTCGCAATATCACTATAATAAATATATACCGATTTAGGATATTTTTCTTACATGCTACATGACTGCCTCAAAGGCCGCAGACCCGGAGGTTCTGGGTTCAATTCCCAGGTCGGGCCAGTAAAGAGTTATTGGGTTCCCACTCTACACTCCCGTACACCCCCCTGCCTCGGAAATCATGTAAAACCGTTGGCTCTGCGCCTGAACTCTTTCCGGTCGTGTCGGATTGCCATCGGATTATGAGAGTTTGATTGAGATGAGAGGAGATATTATAGTGCACAAATTGTTTGCGCACACACTTGTGCACTATAATATATCCTGCATAGTTGGCTAATCTCTCTTGAGATTGGTCGCCGTGGTCGAAATCGGTCTGGAGGACATTACATGCTACCACGAAAAAAGATGTACAATAAAGTCTCATATCATATCCAGGCACTTGAACTTCAATTGTCTGCGAATCCCACGTTGATTGTCATTTTACAATTTTAAGTATGAATTCGTCGCTAGCAGGAGTTTGTGAGGTGTGCGGCGGGGCTTGCTCTAATTTGCCATACACAACGCCAAACATTTTGTCTTTAGAACGCCCACGGTGCTACATAGCCTAAATAATCACAATATCAGCAGTGTCAGCTTAAACACGCCGTATTTCTTTATCAAAGCTCGTAACTAACTGTCCTTTTTTGTGGTGTATGATGCTGACAATGGGAATGGTTGTACTTCACTTAGTTCATCATATTCAATTATCACTAACGCATGCCCTATTGACCACTAACATTGCAGCGTCGAAGGCGGTCATGAGCAAACTGGACACGAAACAACGTGGCGTGGAACGAAACTTGCAAAGTCAAAAGGAATCACTTTACGCGATTGTACGTAAATCGTTTTTCGTAACTATATTCGGAACGCTTTTGTGTATATTAAGAAACTACTGGAAACTTTGGTAATTCATAAGTAAATCGAAAGCGTTTTTGGAGCTCTGTCCCGGTTAATATCTGCAATCTTCCGTTCAAATTATTTATGTTACTTACTACCATTTCGACGTTAATGTGCTTTTAGCAATTAAAATAGTTTTGTTAAATAACCAATATTATCAAATATATATACATAATGGTCATGTCTCCAGTGCTACCAAGTGGAGACGATCGGGTCTCAAGTGTCGCACATGGAGGGGGCGCAGGCCGAGCGCGAGTGTTCCGCGGAGCTCGCCGCCAGGGAAGAGAGGTTGGTTGGTGGTGATATTATTGATTTTATAATGAACCAGCTGCGAGCTATGACCTGTCCACTTAGCTCGGCTTAAATTTAATCAATTTTTATTAGTAGTAGCTGGACGACCGCGCTTCGCTAAACTAGGTTATTTTTTTTTGATAATTGCGCTTTATCAGGAAAGATAAATTATCTAAATACAAAAGTTGTATCAAATATTTAGAGCCGTTTCGGAGATATACGAAATAAATTTATTTATTTATCTTTAAATATTATATGATATTTAAAAAAGAGTCCTCTGTTAATTAATTTATTACCTTTTCATCGAATTTGACTGTAACCCGTTTAAGTGTGATCGAATAACCAGGAATGTAAAAACTAAAACTATTACATTTACTCGTAATGTGTTCTACATCGGTAAATGAAAGATGTAAATAACATATGCCTCCCGGGGCTGGGAGATAAAGTACGTGTGTCGTTTGTTTCACGGAAAAAAATTTGCGGAGTCGTCATAACATTATGATGTCCCCGCAGGTTGAAGGACGTCCTGGCGCGGCACGCGTCGCGTGTGGCGCTGCTGGAGCGCCACGCGGCGCGCCTGCACGACGACATGCGGCGTCTGGCGCGCGACCTGCAGCAGCGACACGCGCACCACGGCTCGCTGGTACCACAACCTCCTACAAACACAGTCTATTGAGAATGTTTTGTATAATTAAATGAAAATGACGCAACGATGATAGCATTGCTATTATTAAAGTAACAATTTAAAGCAGCGGTGACTATCCCGCGCTCGTTTTTACTTTTTCATACTAGACTTACTTTCGCGAATCTTTTAAAGATTTTGTGTCGATGCCTTTAATTTATTTCCTTTTCCAGCAAAGTCGCCTAAAGACGTCGATGCTGAACGTGGAGGGCGGCGAGAAGGAGGTGCGCGCGGCCCGCGACGTGTGGCGCCGCCAGCGGGTGGAGGAGGCGCTCATGCGCCTGCGGGTGGCGCACGCCTCGCGCGCGCTGGCCGGGCTCGGCGACGCCGCCTTCACGCTCGACAAGCAGCGCCTGCAGCTCGACGCGGTCAGCGACTTTATCGACTACCTAGCACTCGCCGAAGGCATTCCTTAATAGCACCACCACAATCACTCATAACTCACAAACGAACCTGCTAGCAAAAGCGTTTTCATAAAAAATCATAGCGACAGGTATCCAAATAAAAGACTGTCAAATCCTTTTTACAGATTTTTAGCCCGTCAATAATGGTTTCAAATACCAAAGCGACCGCTCTCATTTGTATCGTATGGTTGATGACTGAATATGCGGTTGAATATCCATGGTATATGCGAGTGGCACATGCCCAGACGAGCTTTCGATAGCGATATACCTTCCCAGTGTAAATATGATATACCGTTGCAGGCGATGAACGAGCGCCTGGTGGAGATCAGCGCGCGGCGCGACATGTTCGGCGTGCAGCGGCGCGCGCTGCTGGAGCACTGCGGCCGCCTGCGCAGCGAGATCCGCGAGCGCCAGCAGCGCGTGCTGCAGCTCGTCAAGAGGTACTTTTCACTAACGATATTGGTATGATGTGTTTCATCATCACTTGCGTGCCCTTTTTCTAGTCTCTGGGTCGCACACTGTTTTATTTCCCATTTTTTTTCCTATTTAGTTTAAGTTCGCATGTGTCATCCGTCCATAGTCCATCCGTCTTAAACAACAAGAGCATTCACAGCACAATTCCATAGTCGTAATTATTAGATGGAATTTTAATATTTTCTATCTGTGGCTATGTTAATCTAAATTCGTCGTGTACTTTACATTGCAGATACGACATTTTCATTGCTTCATTAGGAAAAGACGAAGCGGGTCAAGAGCTCTCTGTAACATTCTTCAAAATAAAGGTATTTATCAAGTCAACAAGTCATTTAAATATATTTTTTTATTGAATAGGTAGGCGGACGAGCATATGGGCCACCTGATGGTAAGTGGTAACCAACGTCCATAGACATCGGTATTATAGGAAATGTTAACCATCGCTTACATCGCCAATGCGCCATCAACCTTGAGTACTAAAATGTTATGTCCCTTGTGCCTGTAATTACACTGGGTCACTCACCCTTCAAACCGGAACACAACAATACCAAGTACTGCTGTTTTGCGGTAGAATATCTGATGAGTGGGTGGTATCTACCCAGACGGGCTTGCACAAAGCCCACCATCTTACTTTGTCGATATAGATATGAAACAATTAATAATGGCATACATATCGCAACCGCATTATACTTTATTTATAACCTCGCCCGACGGTTCGACAACGTTGCACCCGTCGTGGTCATCACCTGACTGGGACTCCGTAGTCGATAGCACGAGTTTTCTGGATACGAGAGGTATTCGTTGGATGTCGCGACGCACGATAGCGCACGCCGGCACTGGAGTAGCTAATAGCTAGCGTGTGCGGGGCGGCAGTTCGCGGCGGAGCGCGCGGAGCTGCGCGCGCGCGGCGCGGCGCTGGACGCGGACGTCTCGCGGCGCGAGCGCGACGTGGCGGCGCTGGAGGCCGCGCTGCGCGTGCTGCACGCCGCGCACGCGCACTTCCTGCACCGCGTCGCGCCGCTCGACGACACCGGTCAGTGCGCACTTACATAACAAACGCAATACTTTCCTATATCCTTGTTTCGTACCGTTCGTAACGTATATTGAATATTAATTTATTTTTCCGTGATCTGTCAGCGCCTGAAATGGAAGAGGTCTCGGAGCTGACAAAGCGATACTACGCCAAACGGGACGAGCTGAAGGCGTTGACCGCCGACATCGCTGAGGCTGAACAGGGTTTAAACGAAAACAGTTCGAGACTCACCATGATCACTGACAAATACAAACAGCTAACCCTCAGAGAGTGAGTTATTTACTTACATATTAGTAAAGTTTACTTGTAACAAAATAAATTCAAATATTTTTTATTTAGTAGCCTCTTACGAGGACTTTTGAAGCATTATTTTACAAGGTTAAGTACCGATTTAGTGCGCGCCTTTTCATACTATATATAGCCTTTTCCGCTTCTTCGCCGAGCCCTGTGCCCAAAGATTGCCCCGAAGAGATTGCCATCTTATCCACATGCCTTTGTACATCTCACGCTTTTGTATTTATAATTGTTTTTAAATGAGTATTAAAGCGAGCACCGACTTAGAGAGTAAATGATTACAAAAATAACGATAACAAAAAATAACGATAACAAAAAATAACGATAACAAAAAATAACGATAACAAAAAATAACGATAACAAAAAATAACGATAACAAAAAATAACGATAACAAAAAATAACGATAACAAAAAAACCTTATAATCATAATTGTTCAATAATCGAGTTACGTATTACGTCAATTGTATACAAATACTTCATTTAATAATAGGTGTCCTTCAGGTGTAATCTCGATTGAAATTTACCGTATCGCAGATTAGAGTGTGAGAATGAGCTGGACAGCGTGAAAGAGAGGCTCGAGAAGCAAGAGAGACGGTTGCAGAAGGCGCATGAAATCGTGCAGAATAATGCGCGTCGCGCTAAGAAACTAATAGAGGGAGTTGACGATTGGCGAATATTCCAGGTATGAAATACTTACCGTTTTTTATGGTTTTGTTTGAAATCGATCATTTCCAAGCTTATGTCTTATAAGTTGTTGCTTCATGGATTGAATGAAATCAAGATTAGGCGTTGCCATATTTTGTGTGTAAATCTTTTTAAAGATTATATAAGTATAGAAACGGTCGCAATGCTCCTCGAGTTACTGTAAATAACGAAATAGAAAAGTATTGTATGAATCGGAGTGAGTGCGGTGCGGGCAGATGTCGCTGTGCGTGCGGGACTGGTGCGAGGCGGCGCACGGCGCGCTGCAGGCGCTGGCCGAGCTGCCGGAAGGCGCGCCCGCGTGTGCCGCGTGCCTGGCCGCGCTGCTGGCTGCCGCGCAACTCGAGCGGATGCTCGGCGCACACCAGCGGCGCCTCCACGTGCTCGTGCAAAGGTGCGCCCTCACCGTTCAATTAATTCAACATATTTATCGCTTATTGCACAAAATGGTATTGACACTTTAGATGTCCTATTGTAAATGTCCGACGAGCTATATGTTTTTTCTTTAAAATTCAAATTTCTGTTAATTATATATATTTGTTTTATAAACAGGATAATAAATAATGGAACAGCGCTTGCGAGAGACTCGTCGACGGAACAAGCAGGTAGGCTTTAAGCGAAGCGGCTGTTAAAACTTTCTGTAATCGCGCATATGTAATATATGCGCGATTACAGAAAGTAATGATGAAAATGTAACAATAATAATTGCAGAGGGCTTGTTCTCGGCGTCGTCGTCGTCCAGCGGGAGCGGCGTCAGCATCGCCTCGGGGTTTACGCGTCGCCTAACCGAATTTCGCCGCCAGCTGGCGCCCAAGGTGCAGGAGAAGGCGGTGAGGCCCATTTTGTTTATGCATATGTGCACATTTTGCACGGTTAATAATTATTATTAAGGTCTGATGTTATAATTTCATGGAATTTTAATTTTTAAATTTATTTATATCCAATCGTCTTCATTTCATACAATACCACGGACATTCAATGTTTATTAAAAAAAATTATTCAACTCAATTAATTACTTATTGAATTGTTAATCTAGATATGAGTTTGTTCGTATATCGAACATAGTACTGCTTCATACTAGAAGCAATTATTACTATTATAAATTTTTTCTTGGAAATGTTTACATGATGCCTACTGATATGTCATTTTTGTTACAGTTGATTGACGATATTCGTGAACAAGGTATGTTTATATTTTTTTACACCACAGATAAAAAATAATCTTTACTAACATTATAAATGCGACGTAATTACATATGTACGTTACGTTTTCACAAATAGAACACTGAACCGATTTTGAAGAAGTTTGGTATGAAGCAAGCGTGAACCCCGAGAAAGGACATAAGCTAATTTTTATATCAACCCCTCCCAAAACACCAACATCTCCCCCTCTTACCTAACATGCGGTGCGAACACTAGTTTAATATAAGGTGTTTGAAAACTCAGACTTAGAAGTAATTAGAAGAACAGTGCATTGCTATTCTATATACATTTAATTTAGGTTATTTTTAATATTGAGTGAGATTAATAAGAAAGCGTTTATTGAGTCAATTTAAACATTGATCAGGTGATTTTCTTTCCGTAACCGTAACAGCCTGTGAATGTCCCACTGCTGGGCTAAAGGCCTCCTCTCCCTTTTTGAGGAGAAGGTTTGGAGCTCATTCCCCCACGCTGCTCCAATGTGAGTTGGTGGAATACACATGTGGCAGAATTTAAGTGAAATTAGACACATGCAGGTTTCCTCACGATGTTTACCTTCACGAGATGAATTATAATCACAAATTAAGTACATGAAAATTCAGTGGTGCTTGCCCGGATTTGAACCCACGATCATCGGTTAAAATTCACGCGTTTTTACCACTGGGCCATCTCGGCTTCATTTTTCTTAAAAACCAGCAAATACAATGTATTCAATCTATCAACTTATTTTCCCACATTGATCTGCATTTCAATATGCATTAAAATCCTAAATATTGCTCTATAATTATTATATTACTAATTGATAAATTATTTTCAAAAAATAAATATCGGTCATGTTTTATCACTTTGCTCAATTCCACTTGCTTTCTTAGTATCTGCGTTTATGTGACAGTTTATCTTAAAATTAATTGTATTATTATAATTTGTATCGCTTATTTGTAATATTTTATAGAGTAATGTGCCTTGTATATATATTTATTATAAATCAGTATTCAGTAGAAGATATAAATGATAAAAAGTTTGAAGTATGTATTCGTTATTTTTTACAGGATATATAAACTTATTTGTATATAATAATTTCATATATATGGAGTATAATATTTTTTTTTTAAATAATTATGTTCGAATTAAAATATAGCACATTCATGACATTACATCTGATATTACAATTATAAAAAAATAAGGCTTATTATATTGTACGGGTTTTTATAAATGATAGAAGAGCGCGAAGATAGGATTCAGTGATGTTCATACAGGATATATAATTGTATATGATTATTTTATGTATTTTTTTTATTCTTAAAAATAGAGTGATTTCTTGTCAGTTCTTCTTGGTAAAATCTACAATCCGAGCCGATGATAGCTCTAAATTGAAATTAAAATTGTGCAATTAATATTTTAAAAGCGCTAGAAAACGTTAGACTTTGACTTTATATTTAATAATTCAAATATATCGTTTCAGCGCGACGTTCCTCGATTTCATTGCGAGTTGTGACACTAGGACTGGAAGATGTTGCTCCCATGATGGTGTCCACGTTGACGTCGCGCAAGTCATTGAGATAAAATTGACATACTCCTTATTAATACGACCGGAATTTGAGGATCACGATATTAGGAGCTTTACTCTTGCATACATATTAGCAGTTAGACTCTACTCAATCGTAACTACACATGCGATTGAGTAAATTATAAACTATTCAAAAATATATTTGCATATATATCTTATGACAGGGAAATGATAAAGTATTGATTTCACGATGTCTGTTTAAAAAAAAACAAACATTGTTTTGATTCATTCGAATTGAACACAGATAAGATGGCATTCATTACGCATTGTTTCATGCATTTTTACAAGCTTCATTTAGTTTTGTTTTTGCATGTGTGGGTGAAATATTTCTATTGAATTTTGAACTAAACATTCAAACGGTTGCGCTAAAATTTTGGTACTGTTGACAAAACAGTCTTGTATTTTAAATTATGTGTCATTGTATATTATATAAGTAAAAGCTCGTTTTAGAATATATATATATATATATATAATATAATATATATATATATAATATAATATATATATATATATATATATATATATATATATATATATTACGGAGGCGATATGTATTTGTAAACGCTTTTCTAATTAAAATTATTGTATGAACACTATAAATTATATTTTTTTACATAAATGTATATCAAACATTAACTTCAAAATAGTGAAGTAAAAACTAACTAGACAAATATTTTCTTCCATTCTTGGTGTATATGTAAATAATTTTTAAAGTAAATCATTTATTTTTGTATAATACTTTTTTGATTGCTTTCAGATAAGTTTTTGACTTAACCGTAAATGCTAGTCATTTGTTATATTTACTAATAAATATTTATTAAATTGAACAGTTTTTTTTATTATTGAATGTTTACATACATTTGTTATTCAACTATAAAATATTATAGATATAACAATCTACAATATTTTGAAGTTTTATTAAATCAGCCATTGATTGCTAACAATTTTAATGAAATTAAGAATGATTTTAATGAAATGAATATGAAACGTAAATTTATTATAAATGTAAGAAAGCTTCAATTCAAAAAATCATTTTAGTTTACAGCAATATCTATATAAAGTTACTAATAGTTGCTCATTAATAATTAGTTTGATGAACTATTTTGCTGACTAAACGATTAATAACCGAATACAGAAAAGTTTTCTAAATCGCTGCCGATTTCTGGACTGTTTACACGCAGTTCGCACACTACTCTGTCGGTCTTAAAATATGATTTCGATTTGAAATTTATACAAAGATAATGTTTCGCCATTTATAAATATTTTCTTCGAAGTAGTTTTAATATCGTCAATTAATAAGGGCAACAAAATAATTATAGAGTAGGCAGCAACACTTCGTTAGGGCAACTATTCTAGATATTTAGTTTTGGATTATTTTGCCCCTTTTAATTTTCCTAGATTATTAATGTCGGAATCAAGGATATTACAATTCATGGTCGCTATATTAAAACATTGTTAACTCCAAATAAAAGATCTTATAAAATAATTATTTTTTTTTCTAATCCAAGCTATACTTAATAGTTCTGTAAACATTTTCTCAATGCTACTACTATTTTAATTCAATACTTCGAAAATGCATACTGTAATAATATGTATTTTATCATTTTCTAAAACAATTTTATTATCTAAAATTTTCGTCTAACAACTTTAAAACAAAATTATTATATCGTTTCCACGAAATATATTACGAAATATATGTAAAATTATGAAATTAAATGTTTATGCAGTGTTTCATAGTAGATACTCAAGGCTTGATCGAAGTTATATTTGTTGATAGGGCCCACAATAATACTAATTTATTCTTGTACAATTTTATATAGTCTAATAAAAGAATACTTAACATTTAATAAAATTTAGATATATTTAGATTATAGAGTAGGCAGCAACACTTCGTTAGGGCAACTATTCTAGATATTTAGTTTTGGATTATTTTGCCCCTTTTAATTTTCCTAGATTATTAATGTCGGAATCAAGGATATTACAATTCATGGTCGCTATATTAAAACATTGTTAACTCCAAATAAAAGATCTTATAAAATAATTATTTTTTTTTCTAATCCAAGCTATACTTAATAGTTCTGTAAACATTTTCTCAATGCTACTACTATTTTAATTCAATACTTCGAAAATGCATACTGTAATAATATGTATTTTATCATTTTCTAAAACAATTTTATTATCTAAAATTTTCGTCTAACAACTTTAAAACAAAATTATTATATCGTTTCCACGAAATATATTACGAAATATATGTAAAATTATGAAATTAAATGTTTATGCAGTGTTTCATAGTAGATACTCAAGGCTTGATCGAAGTTATATTTGTTGATAGGGCCCACAATAATACTAATTTATTCTTGTACAATTTTATATAGTCTAATAAAAGAATACTTAACATTTAATAAAATTTAGATAGAAAAACATTCTTTCAATCATAGTCACTACCAAATTCCTATGAAGGACGTTTATTACAATATTATGTTTATTAAAAAGAAAAATTTTGATCTAGTTTTTAAGATTTATTGCAACATTTCAAAATTCTTAATACCATTGAATTTTTAGCATATATACAAAATCTTTCAAAATAAAGATATTAATTAACTATGGGCAAGAAAAATATATTTTTCAAACAGCATATCAGGTGGGATTCGTACATTATTGTCAAATAGCTACAATGCAACTTTACACATTAATATATTCACAAAATTGATATTAGTTGCACAGGTACATTTACTATGTGAGTCATTTTCTACTTTAATGTGCTAATATGGATATGATTTTATTTTAAACATTAATAAATAATTTCTAAAGGTCTTTTTTATTTTTAAATTATTAGCAAAATTCTTCACAACACCACACTACAAATAAGAAATCCAGAAGGCACAAGGACTTTGAAATGATTGGGCCGGTCAGTGACATCACTGATCCGAGGTACACAGAAGTAAATTTCTAACATTGACAAATACATCATATTAAATTCCATTCAATACTAATTATATCTAATGATCTACGACTAAAACATTGTCATTTGAAATAAGAGAATATTTAGTGAAATTCATGATCTACAAGCATATTACAGGAACTTTTTAAATAAGGTGTATCCTTATAATTTCCACTCAGAGGGCACCACAATGACTACTTTAAAATATGACATAGTTTAAGTAAACATTCTTTTTAAACCAGTGTTATTTTCCAAAATTATAAGACAATCTATTTATAATTGTTTATACATAAATTAATGGAAATTTCAACTTTTTGAAATAATTTATTGTGGCTGCAACTATCAAAGTGAACATGATAAATACACCTCATTATAATTTAAAATAGGCCTAGTGTTTGTTAAGTGTGATAGATTCAGGCCATCTTGTATTGGGGTAACATCTTATTCTAAAATTGTCTAATTTGTATAAATAAAACTTTACAAGAAGTTATCCCCTAAACTAAAATATATAAAAAGCGATAAATATTCAATAACAATAAAATTATTAAATCAATGATTAGAAAATAAATAATTACATCACTCTTAAGATGATGTATCTAATAATATTGAAAACTTGTAATACTATAAAAAAAAATTAAAAATTGTATCTATAAATAAGGAAAAAAATATTTATTTAACATAAATTACATGACAATTCACCACAAAATTTACAAATCAATAATATTTTTTCTCTACTCAACAAAAAGAATGTAATGACTTGAATAAGAACTACCAAGGCCAAATAACATTGGTATCTCAATAGTGAGAAGGCCATGTGTAGACCTGTAGTGCTTATCACTAAGGGCACGCCGTACCCGACCACACTTAACTTCACGTTTCCATATTGGTCTTTCACTAATTTGAAACAATGTTAGAATATCAAAGCGTCATAAATCAGGAAAACGTAACGGATCTTCAACATAGTCTTCGGGTATAACAAACAAATCATCAGGTATATCATCACGAAAATCAAATTTTTGAAATGTTATTTTTGCAGTAACAGTTGGAAGAATTGGGATATCTATTTTCACTGGAAACCCTTTGGGTAATTTCATAGCAACAAATTGTCGTAATTTGGCAAAGTGTTTAAATGGAGCAATCACTTCAAGTACATTCAGGAGCATGTCTACACTCAGCGGGAAGTCATCACTCATAGCTATTGTAGCTCGAAAATTTCTAGATGATTCCTTATACACAAGCTCTCTCCCCAAGCTAGGATATTGACCAATAGGAGATGATATGTATGTATCCCAATCAATGCCACTCTCAGGAGGAGGGTTCAGAGAAGCTCGCCTCACAGGTTCTCCATTTGTATCTAAGTGTTGTGTGTTACCCTTAGTCAAACTCTCTATAATAGCTTTGTTCTTTTGCAAATCATCAGTAGACAAATGTTCTCTCCTTTTCCGTGACTCCAATACAAGACCTGTAATTGTATAAATATCACTCTTATATAGACCAGCCACAGTTTCTTTACGGTCTTCACGGAAAATCCACCCTGACTGGGCTCTTGCAAATGAAATACCTTTCGTGGACATTTGAGCAGCTAAAATATCGCTTGACATTATTATGTCCACCTCATCTTCAATCTCATTTTCAGTTTCCTCATAGCGAACTTTTTGATATACTTTGACTTTGTTATCAAGAACAGTTAGTGACTCACTTGGGGGTTTTTCTCCTTGGAAAATAAAAGATATGTCACCCCTCTCCCACTTCATGTCAGTAAAATCAACCAACGTTGTATCCAATCTGATTCCTGATCCAGATTTATAAATTTTACAAACATCTGAGGGCAATATTCTGGAAACCAATGGCACCCATGAATGAAAGTCCCATTTCAATTCCATATAAAAGTTCTGTATTTGAGATAAAGCTCTGATGAGATCTGGTCTTCTACATTCCATCTGTTCTCGTGCTTGTTGCTTAAGTTTACGAACAAGAGACGAAATCGTTTGTCGATCTCCATAGCTAGTGGCTTCTGCAAGTGGTGACCAACCAGCAAGATTTTTCACTTTAACGGGCGCGCCATGAGCCAGCAACAACTGTACACAATCTTTACGACCTAGCATTACTGCTAGATGTAAAGCGGTATTGCCATGTTTATCTTTTCGCGTCACATCGTTAAATCTCAGTAACGAAGACAGCTTTCGAACATCTCCAATGAAAACGCATTCATGAAGTGGATATGTTTCAGCTTCACCATTACAAATCAGCGTAGACATTTCGCATGTACGATTTGTTTAAATCATCACTATCAATAGATAATTACTCCAAAAACGATACAAAGGCTGATCTAATCGATCAGATAAGCTTAAGGTAAAAAATATAGCATTTACATTTTGGATTATTCTTATTAAATGGCAGATGTTTTTTGAGTAATAAAATATTTATTATTACTTCCTAATTTAGGACAGGAACATCTTATTAATTTAAAGAAAGAAAAAAAATTAATCAATTAAATACATCATAGAAATTGCAAGTTTGACTGACAATGACGTATTGACATTTAAGGTTTTAAGGAGCAACGTACTGCTCTATGGATGAGAATAAGATGATGCTGATGGGCAACGGGGCGCAAAACATGCGACAACCAATATAATCAATTATCATTGAATGAAATGATTCTTATACAATAAAGGATTATATTAATATATTTGTTAGAGAATTTTCAAATAAATATTTATTATTCTTTTGTTGTCTTTGTTTAATAATTTTGATGTTTTTTTTTTTTATTTAAACATAAAAAAGCTTGCCCTGAAATATTTTATATAAAAATTAATGTGTGTGCGTTACTAGACTTTTCTTTGTGATTGTGATGTAACTTTGATAATATGTTCCCCCTAATGCCACCATTTCACGGGGTCATCATTTTTGCAATAGTTATTTTAATTTGGATTTAGATATTTTACCTTTATGTCAATGTATATAACTTCAAAAATGAAATATTTATAAATACATAATAATATAAGGTTAAGTTTTTTAGTTCAAGCACTCTTCCTTTATGGTAATGTATTTAAGGTAGGGCCTCACGTTACAAAACCGTTTGCATAAGTGCATAGTACTCATACTAGATGGCTCTTACGCCCTTGTTTTTAAAGCAACAAAAGCGTAGTTTGTGAGTGAGAAAAATTGACAATTTGACAAATACGCGCAGAAGTATATAGTTCCTGTAATCCTGACTCCTGTTAGTTTTTATTGACTTCTACATAAAAAGTGCATTTTATCAAGGCAAAACGCCCAAATTACTCTGTGTAATAAAACTTGCTCGAGTTGATTTGTTTAAAAATGATGCATAGACTTTCTTTGTTTTATTGTAAATAAATTAACCGGATTGAAACTATTAGAGTTAAAAATTAAATATTGTTCCTTAATGTTTTGAGAGTAAAAAAATATAAATTTTTGATTCGAATTCTATTCATACATATTAAAAAAGTGCTTATATATTTGGTATTTTATGTTATTTCGCATGAGCCGGTGTAAAGAAAAAATGTTTTTGCCTTACTGACTTTATTATTATTTTAGTGTGATTGTTATTGTCGTCAGCAGTTCCTGATATTATAAAAACATGTAAGTATACTTTTAAATTTAAGCTCTACTTTATTTTTTGTTATTTAGAAATTATATAAATATAAGAAATTCTATTGACTAAGGAAGAAAATCGAATTTACTAATATATACAAAATTTTCGAAAACACGGTCTGGCCATATCTATAACAAAAACCAATCATTTATATTACTGAAAAAATAAAAAACAAATTTATAATATATTTTCAATATTCTTTTATTTATTTTAATATATGTGTATTCTTCATGTAATTGTTTTCAATAAAAACATATTTTTGAATTGTATAGTATATTCATATTTTTTCTTAAAATTAAATCAATAATGCAATACGTAACATTATAAAGACCGGTATCAAAAATAAATATTTCTTATGTATTATTAAAAAGGCAAAACCCATCATTTAAATCTTCAATTATTATTAAAACATAGGTAAAAAAATCATGTTATTATTAAAATCATATTTGAATATTTCTGTACATGCATTATCAATAAGAAGCAAACATTGTTGTATCCATCGAGTCTTTTTTATCAATAACAATTATAAGAAGCTTGTTATAAAAGTCAAGGTTTTAAAAAGATAAAAATATATATAAGAGTAGGTAATTAAAGGAGTTAGAAAGTTATAAAGTTCAATCTTATTAATCATTTTTAACATTGAATAATTATTATTACATAGGAAAAGTACATAATGTTACCCATAATGAGCTTCCAAACAGATGTCTGTTAAATTACAGATAAGAATTTTATTTTTGTTTGTTGAATCTGAATGATAATGTACATTTTATCTGCTTATAGAGTATTACAAGTCTACCTTATTTTGTTTTATTATAATTATTCACATCTGCCTTTTAAACTTTGTAACTTTATACAAATTATATATACCTTTTCCATTTTATAAACTACATAATACATAATACATAATTTTCCATTTTATAAACTACATAACTTACACTATTACAGATGCCATTAGACAAAGATGGCCACTACTTTGTTCATGTGTGATGGTTTTAAAGCTCATATAATTTAAAAATTTTTTCTTTACTCTTCATCATAAAATTAATTTGTTAAATATACACTTGTGGCAAAACAGACTTTTGTTTTGCATATTCTTTTTTTGATTCTGTGAAATATTTGTAAACAAAGAAATAAAAGTCTTAATCACTGGAATCAGATGCGTATAAAATATTTTAAACAAAATGTGTGATGAGCATTTAATAAGAAGCAGGTTTATAATCATCAAAACCAAATTATAACAATTTAAACTTCGGTAAATTTTACAACTTCGATGTATAAAAATTACAAATAATAAAAAAACAACTTTCATAACATATTTTTAACCTCATTCTTTTTTAAATGAATATAATAAAAAATAAATTATACTACAATAATAACTACATTATTATTAAAACCTTGAACACATTGAAATATCAATATCTTATGATTTTTAAAATAGTTCTAAGCCATATGTAGACTGTGTTTATATGTCAATTTATGAGGTGTAACTAACTAAGTTAACACAGTAAGAAATGATAAACAGTTTTGGTTTTTAATGACACTTCATCTCAAGTTATCAATTGCATTTAAAGCTTTAATCTAAATTCCAAATTTAATTTCCAAAATTTATTTAAAAGCAAGCCAAATAGGACTTATTTAAAGATATTGTTTAACAGCCTATTTTATTAGGTGTACAAATAAGTTTCCGCCGTTTGACAAAAGATGGTTCTACCCGTAAATTTTGGTTAAAATGTTCAAATGTAAATCGTCTTATCATAAGATTGTGATTTCTTGCAATACTGTGATTTCGTAGTATTAGCCAATTTGTATCAGCATTAGATACTTTTCTTCGTGTGAAAATGTCCAGTTTTGAGCCAAATAAACGTCATTAGCGGATTTTTTTATTTACTTCTTTAAATTGAAGAAATCTGCAGCAGAAGCGCATTTTTGCTGGTACAAGTAAATGGTAAGGCTGCTATAAGTTAGAGAAGTTCTCGTGAGTGCTTCCAAAAGTTAAAGAACGGTGAGTCGAAGACAAAGAAAGCAGCGGAAGGCCGCAAGTGAATGAAGATACGGCATTGGAGGCATTATTGTAAGAAGATCGAAGCTGAACGCAAGAAGAACTTGCACTCACATTAGGAGTGACTTAATAAGCAATTTCAAATCGCTTGGAATCGTTAAAATGAAAATCGTTTGGAATAATCCAAAAGCATGAGAATTGGGTCCCATATGAACTGAAGCTGTTAAGCATTAAACGCCGATTCTTTACGTGTGCCTGCTTGCCAGGCATAAATACAAGGGTTTTTTGCATGGTATGGACATGGCATGGTTATAGACTGGTAAGCTGGGAACCACATGGAAATGCTGCAAAATCGACAGCAAAGACGAATGTTCATAGAAAAAACTCTTATGTATTTGGTAGGACCAGCTTGGTGTCGTGTACTATGAGTTGTTCAAACCGAACGAAATATTTACAGAGGTTATCTGCCAAACACAATTGATGAGATTTAAGCCGAGCCCTTAAGAAAAAACGGCCGCTGTACCAGCAGAAACACTAGAAGTTGATTTTGCTACATGACAACACGCGACCACATGTTGATGATGAACCGATGAAAACCTTTATGGAAATATTTAAATGGGTAATTTTACCCCACCCGCCGTACTCACCAGACATTGCCCCTTCAGATTATCACTTATTCCGATCGATGGCGCATGGCTTATCTGAGCAGCACTTCGCATCATATGAAAATCAAAAATTCGATCGATTCGTGGATAGCCTCGAAAAACGAAGCGTCCTTCCGATTCGGTATCCGTATGCTGCCAGTAAGATAGGGAAAATTAGTGACTAGCAATGGACAATACTTTGAATAAGCCATAAGGTGCCGTTCTTTCACGAGACAAGACCAGTTTTTGATAAAAAAAACGGTGGAAACTTATTTGTACAACTTACTTTATTACTGCATTTCTTAAACAGTTGAATATAAGTTTTTAACTTACTAATAAGTTTATCATAATAGGATTGCATATCATCAATAGATTATTATTTATATTAGTATGACATGGAAATGGTTCAAGAAACGAACCCTGTGTGATTTTACATCGCTTTAAGTCCAAAGTGATCTGAAAGGATTTGTCATTTACGTCAACTTAAGTATGAAAGTGAAAGATTGGGCGCAGTTTCTTAAATGCCTTCAGTGGTTTATTTTTTTTCAATTGTCTCGTGCTGTACGTACGTCATTAAAAAGCGTTGCATAATTTGCGACAATCATAGACATTCTGAAACTTTTTTCATGTCGAAATATATTTAAATAATGCACGCATTATTTTTTGAGCAATTTATTTAATGTATAACATGTTATTTTTATTGGAATTATATTGGCAAGTTTTGAACGTTAAAACATTTTATAATGATTGAATGCATTAGAAAAAGGAGTAGAATGTGCGATAACATGTATATATATACGAGCAATGGGTATAAATTCTAGAGATCGTTTCGAGAGATACGAATTTTTTGAAGGTTTCCATTCTGAGTAATATAGATCTTGGAAAAAATCATATCCCATACGAATTTCGTTTATACTTTGTCGTCTTTAAAAATACGTCACGGTTTCCTGTCTAGATTTGAAATCGATTTACTTTACATGGAAAATATACTGATAATTCTCTCATGATAATGAAATCACGATAAATGCGTACAACATGAAGTCAGATGATACTAGAAAAAGAAACTGAGCAGGGTTGGGAATTTCCTAATCGTAATATCTTATTTTAAACATACTAAAATACCTATATTTAATAAGAAACCTTTTAAAACGAAAACGAATCTGCTTCTAGTCTAGCGTTCAAGTTGTTCAAAAAATATCTATCTTTACGTTATATCTATCTTATCGTTACGTTATATAGTCCATATTAACGAAGTTTGTTTGTTTTATATATGAAAATATTTTTGTTAATTGTAACGAATATTGTAATAAATCTAACTTTATATGGTATGGTCCTTAAAGTAGAGTAAATCGATGGTCTAAATACGAGCTACTAAACCATTGATGCAACGAAATGTAGGTAATTTAAAAATCAATATCGATACTGACCTGTGTAGCCAATGACATAGCTCGTGTGTCTTTGTGAAAAATGTACGTATTATAAGTAATGTCTACGTTTTATTTTATTTTTAGTGAACTTCGACGTTATTTGCTTTTTATATTATGTAAATCGAAATAAGTATTTTTATATACGAAGAAATATTAATTACATAATCTCTGATTTTATAAAGATTTTATGTTCCGTAGCGTGTACTTATATTTAAAACATCAACGAAATCTTTGAGAAATTTGACGTTTATATTCAACAAGCACAAATTGATATTTAGATCGAATATTTGATAATACACTTAAGAATTAGTATTCCATTTTTTTTGTTGTTGATTAGAATCTTCATATCATAACATCATAAAACATTGCCTCTTAATTATCATATTTTATTATGATAAATTTATTGGCGACACTGTAAATTTCAACGATGTCGATAAATCGTTCAGTGATTATAAAGAGGAGGCGAAAGGGTGAGGCCCACGTCGGGCGCCATCGTCATGCGCCGCCTACACCGCGCTCCCCTCTGAGCTCTTCTCTTTCGTACAGTTGCACGTTTCCAGCCATCGAAGTAGACGTGTGCGCGATATGCCGTTTAATCCACCGTCAGCGCTTCTTCATGCGAATTTCGCACATTGGTTCGTTGCATCGATGCATGGACCACACTAGAAGCTTCTGCACATAAAATCAGTCATCTAACATTTTAGGGATGTTATCATTACCATTTATTATTTTAATCATAAAAAATAGACCCATTGTTATCACTTAGAATCGTTAGAATCATTTGTTTAGTTAAACATTGAACAATTCAATCATGATGCAACTCATAGTAAATAAATAGACGCAATGAAAGTATTAGGCGTTGATGTTTTAGTTTATGTTAAGTGATATAAGAGCGACATGTGAAAGTTTGGTTTTGTTAGTTGTGTATGATACATAATATTTTAAAATTAGTCCCTTATATATAATTGTTATAACATATATTATTTGCGCTTAAGTTATTATAATCGAAAAGCAAAATAATCCGTGAAAATCTAGGTGATTAGCATATTGACACACATGCCAATTTGATAAGAATTATAATAGCTTTGGTAACTAAGTTGTATTATTCGATATAGTTTTATAGTTATATTTTCTTTATGGAAAATCATACTAAAAATAACGAAATAAGTCATTTGTTCTTTAATGTGGTGTTTCTCTACTATGAAGTAAACTCACTTGGATATATATTGAAATCTACACGTTTGATTATGTAGTCTATCCAATACGTGGGTATAGTGTATAGTGTATAGAAGATGTATAAAAGCACAAGTCGGTTCTACTTTGCAACGTAGTTCAGGGATGCTTTTGGTAATTTTTTGTATTCCATCAGTTTTTTTGTTTCCGCTGCTCTCGCTTCCCGATGAATTACTTGTACCTACGTAAACTCGGCTCTTTTGGTATGACAATAGAAAAATACTGTTTCAGTAACTAATTATTCCAATGTTATTATCTAATAGAATATTAATTGTTATATAGAACTATCGATTATGGTAATTGCGTTAACAGCGATGTTCACGATGTAGATAAATCGTTTGTTATTCCTAAGAATTTAACTTGTCAAGAACGTAGGTGTTAAGTAGGTTAATATGTAAATTCACTCAAGTGCATTGTAGGGTAGGGTGGAAATGAGTCTCTATCTAACCCCTATTATCTATTCAATTCTTATGTATAGGTGATATGTACTTGATAAATAAAGAAACATGATAATTCTGAACAAAATAGGTATTTTACTAGAAATCGAACACCTCGACGCTCGGAGAGAAGAATGTTTTCAATGCTATATAAAAGCGCGTGCACGGAGCTCGTTGCCAAGGTTACAGGGTGGGTGCGATCAGCTGGACTTACGTAAGGCACGCGGGCTAGTGAGGGCGGGGGCGCCGCGGGCTGAGGTTAGGGCCGATCGATACCTGCCTTCTCTTGCTGTCGCCCGGTTTTTACTGTAATCGTAACTAAAGATAATTGTACAAACTTATTCGTTTAACTTGATGCAGAGGGATAAATAATTGTAGCTTTGTAAACTACAATTTTTATATGTTGCTTAGTTAACTGAAATTATGCAATTGACTATAACAGTCGAAGCCAAGGCAATTACAATTTGGCTCGTTAAACCGAGGGTATAAATTCACCATATGAAATATAAACTTATATATATTTGGCATGGTCCAATATGTATAATGTATGTACGTGGTACATTTTATCTTAGCACTTAGACGTACATATAACAAATTGCTTTAAGTTGAGATGGGGCTTCAAGAATATTGCACGCGAGAGGAAGCGGTGTCAGATAATGGACTGTCGCGGGCGGACGTTGCACAATGGTGTGACGACGTCATAAATTTGTTAGACATTGAATACGAGTATGCAGTACCTTGTACGACTGGCAAGCTTTTGATATTCAATCTCTTCGTTGATGAGTCGTTTACTCATGAATACGACGTCTAATTTATTATAAAATTAATTGTCATCAATGAATTAATATAAAATAGATTATTGCTTAATTAATTGACATCAGTAATAATTATTTTCGTCGTTTTTGGGAAAAGGTATGATATAAAACGACGTTTGTTACTCTAATAACTTTGAATTTATACTTCTTACAAAATGTCGCGGAATGTTATTTCGTTGTTCTCTTTGTATTAATTATTGCTTTAAAATGTTTGCTTAATTAAATATTAATTTTAAAGTATATCAACCTTTTTGAATGAATAGAAAATACTACTCTAGTGGTTACAGAGTATAGATTAAATAAATAGCTATTTATTATTATATATTACCTTCGAGAACTTGTTTGTATTATAAGATAATGTTTGTTACAAGCACTATACAGAATACGCACGTCTCTGATATTTTATCTCGACGATTTAAAAATTTTCCTTATGCTTGACTTGAGGTATACCTACTGGCTACACCTACACGAGAATATTAACATTTGGTCATGTTGGTACATAGTAACAACGGTGCGCTGAAGCAGAAATGCATAATTTATTTTTCACACGTTACTCTTATATTCTTAGAACGACTTAAAGGTGTCTCGTGTTATGACTGAGGAAGTAATTAACTGTTATGTATTAACATTTATAATAGGATTTACGCGTAGAGGAAAATAATATTTAGTTTAGTTTATTATTAAGTTGTGTTATTATAATAATAATAATATCCTGGGACATTTTTACACACGGCCATCTGATCCCAAATTAAGCTTGTACGAAGCTTGTGCTATGGAAATCAGACAACTGATATACTACATATACTACTTTTTTTTTTGTAAATACATACTTATATAGATAATTACACCCAGACTCAGGACAAACATTCATGTTCATGCACACAAATGTCTGTCCTGGGTGGGAATCGAACCCACAACCTTCGGCGTGAAAGGCAAGTGTTCTACCAACCACGCCAACCGGCTCAATCATTATCAATATAGAGAAACAAGAAATGCGCATTGTGAGATAGTTTGCGCTGTTTTTGGTGCATTCTTTGTTAACTAACATTATAAATATATGGTATGTGTACAGTCCATGAATAAGATATGAATAATAGTTTTATTTATATATTATATATTTTTTAATTAAATTACTTTTTTTAATAACTATATACATCGATATTTATTACTACCGCTATCTTAATTTCATGACAATTAAGTTTATTATAAATTAATTGGTTATTATAAGTTAATTGGTTGGTTAATATTTCTTTTCATTTTTAAAAGGCTTAGTCCAACTGTCTAAGTTAAATTATTGAAAATTTACATACAACTTCAATTTTCTAAGTAATTGCTTAGGATAATATAAATATTTTAAAAATAAGACGTTGAACATTATTGTAGACCATATTCTATTGAATGTACACGACATCAGTAAACAGGTTTGGCATGTATAAAGTGACTTGTATGTCGTTATTGTTGTTCGATACAACGATGGAATGTTGTGTATAGTATCCGTCTCAAAACCTGTCCGTAAATATTTAAATCCGATAGCCTAAAAAATCTTAAGAGTACTTATAATAAATTTACTGCAACACGTAATTGCTATTAAAATCTTGAAGGCGTTTTGTATGGTAATTTATAAACTCGTCTGGGTAGGTACCACATACTCATCAGATATTCTACCGCATAACAACAGTACTTGGTATTGTTGTGTTCCGGTTTGTAGGGTGAGTGAGCCAGTGTAATTACAGGCACAAGGACATAACATCTTAGTTCCCAAGGTTGGTGGCGCATTGGTGATGTAAGCGATGGTTAACATTTCTTACAATGCCAATGTCAAAGGGCGTTTGGTGATCACTTACCATCAGGTGGCCAATATGCTCGTCCGCCTTCCTATTATATATATATATATATATATATATATATATATATATATAAAAATTAGTACCTATAGTATATTGATGTTAAAGAAGTTTTTTTTTCATACATACTGTTATTTTTAATGTTTAAAATTAATTCGTCTGTCCTTTTAATAATTTTATAACCTATTAAAATAAAACTATTTTCCTGTGTCGACTTATAATACCGATCACTAAAAATTCGGAACTGAGGAAAAATATTAATATTTTCCGCTATTGATATTGATACGCCTTTAACACAGTTATATTTTAATTTGTTACACGTTACACGCTTTTTACTGCACATTTCTTATTTATTTTTGTATGATTTTTCCGTAGGACTATTTGCTTTATCACCCTTGTATTCACCTATTTGATTTTTGTTTTGATGCTTCGCTTTATTTATGTGGCTTGGGTGGTCTGTTATGTTGCAGCGCGCGTTTGTAATGGTGCTTGCCGATTCAGTGATGTCATATTAATGTGCAAGCGTGTGTGATATTGCGCTGGCGCAGCTCTTAAAAGTTCGTGATGTCGTCACCTGCGCGTGCGCCATCCAACACCGTGCCACCCGGGGCCGGCATGCTACCACCCGGTCCTGGACCTTCTCGACAGCGCTCTCTTAAGGACCGACTCAAGGATGGGATCACTGGACCCTTTCATTGGCAGTAAGTGCTTATTCAATTTATGCTAAAAGCTTTTTTTCACAGGAAGTCAACACCTCTTGAATTCTCTACACGCTTTTGTGTGTGTTGCATGATTGTTCTTAAGTACATGGTTTATAATTTTTTCTTATCAGCTCTGCTCTCTAACAACATCTTGAGAATGGCCTGAAAACGTCGTATTTAGGAAATAAGATCGGTGTTCATAGTCCGTATCGTAATAATCCTGTCCTCATGATTTGAAATCTTCGACAATAGCGTTGCGTGTTTTGGCTATTTCATTACATTTTAGATTATAATTTATGAAATCTTTTCTACAATATATCTAGTACGTATCAGATAAAAGAAATATATGTATCTTAAAGAAATAATAACAATATTTGCTAATAAAAAAGCAATTGCTATTAGTTTAAAATATAAATATGTGTAGTCAGTCAGTTTGAAAGTAATAAAATGCGGATGAAAAAGTTATGAGAAAAGAACGGAACTGAAGGAATACTTTATTTGTTACGCTGTTTCTCTAGAAAATATTTTTAAAATAGGTTGGTTTGTTAGTTTGTATTCGATTTGCAAGGCTAAGAGCTTGAAGTCGGCTATACTTTTTTGCGGTAGAAGTGCATCTGTCAACGGGAATTCAATTTGTTCTGAATCCAGTTCTCTATCTTCTATATCACGTATCTAGAAATAAAAGTTTATGCTTTACATCATCACGATTTCCTAACCTATGAGTGCTATAACGCAATTATTGAAATAAGTAATTTAGTGTGTTATCTAGTATAGTTTTACATAAATATGAAATTAATTGCTTAAAACTAATCGTTATAACAATTTGCTTGTGATTTATATTTATAGTAGGCAGTAGCCCACATTACTAACACTTTAATAAAGTAAAAAAATATTTAGTAGTAATATTGGTAATGTCTGGATGACCACTTTTACTATCCTGATAATAAAAAAAAACTAATGTATCTACAGATATGATACGATTTAATCAACCTAAAACTAAATTATGTTAAACTTTGGTATAAATAATTAGAGAACAAATTATTAGTTACTTGACATTCAAAGGCCAAACTTGAAACGAACGAAACAAGAATAACTAAAATATATTATTTATCTTAGGCAAATGCTTACATTTGTAACTGGCAAGGCATCAGAATGTTTCCTACCTACAGTACTTCATAATAATTAGTGTTACAAATATTAACGTACGTGTAGTGTAACCTTTATTATCTTTTACGCGTACATTAGCTCCAACTACTAGACCCTCATCTCAATGAACAGAGCCTGAGGCATTTCTGGTATATATTATGTAAACGTAATTTAATTAAAATTACTACTTCCGATTTCTGAGACCCTGGTATTTATTATGTATGTATAATGTGACAAAATAATTATTTTGTGTGTTTAAATTACCGGTGTAATGGTCTGATATTTAGTTTATTATAAGTGTATTTGTACAATTATCATATTAAATTCAGATTTGATTTTTATTCTCTAAGTATTTTGATCGCAAACATTATTATTGTTTTTAAGTATATTGATTTTGAATTCAGGAAAAATTTCTTGTTTATAGGTACGTTTTTCTACGTTATTGTTGTATAAAACTTAATATACATACCTATGTATATCTGATAAAAGCAAGTGTAAGTACTAAAAATTACAGAATATTTCGTATGAATCAGAAGATATTTAAGTTAGCTGTAAGTAGGTTAGTCTTAAAACTCATAAGAACTATACGATGCTAATTCCGTGGCGTTAGTCGCATCGCTTATCATGCCCGGAGCGTTCTTTGTTATAGAGCTATGCGCCGTGGTTCATGTGGCACGCCGTCCTTGGCCGACATAAAATGTTTAGGCACAAACCATCGCGAACCAAGTGGTAGGAGGAGGGTGAATCAACCGGCATTGTTTCCTTTGTCCCATCTTCTACGTATCTATATCACAAATGAGCTACGTTTGTAGTAAAAAAATGTAACGTCGGGTCTTTACGGCTGCTCCCGACTGCATTCGCAATTCAGCCTATATTAGTCGCCTTCCGCTCTAGTTCCTTTAAATTGTAGTCTATCTTAGTGCTTATTATTTATCATGATACTAGTGTTTGAATGAGAAAATTGTAGGGCATTTATGATGTTTGCATAACAGACTCATTTTAATGTTCTACAACATTAGGCTTTAGACATATTTAAATTTATTATAGTATAGTAGAAAGTGTTATGTAACAACAAGGGAAATGCTTTCGCCATTAGAGTAATATCATTCAAATTTTTCTTTTTTATGAAACAACGGCAAGAAAAACTGAGTTTTTAGTATCGTAATGTGTGTTTATAATTCCTCTCGTGCGATGATAGAAAACATCGCGACGAAATATGAATGCATCGGACGAATTTCCGTTACTTGTGTACATCAATGCTCACTGGAGCAGCGTGGTGGAATATACTTCAAAGTTTTTTCTTTAAAGGAAAGGAGAACTTTGGGATTGGGGCTTTTAAAAATGATGCCTGTATAAGAACCCTATCCCAGGCGTTGTACCTACGAGTAGCTTTGCGGAGAATACGATATGAAATATTCCATAGCTTGACGTATAATATATGTTAGGACATGATCCCGTGCCCTACTGCTGGTACAAACAGCCGGGCCTTCGGATTCTGTATTATCGTACATACTTTAAGGATAGTCATCTCCTACGGTGTACGTGTAGGACATCGAGCAGCAAAATCTATTTTCACGACCCTAAGGAAGCGAGTTACTTCAATCCCTATTATATAGTTGGATATTTATAAAAAATTGTACAAAGGGTTCTGAATCGTACTACTTTTCAAGGAATACTTAATATCTACGCGGTCAAGTCTAAAGTCTCAGGTGCAGCTAATTTTGAAATATTATTAAACGAATGTATTAAATTATTTATTTTTAGTAAATACTACGTTTTATATTCAGATTTCTTTTATTTTATGCACATTAAATCTAGATTATATAATATGCATTAATGTAATAAAGTTAGAAAAAAAATTGGAGCATTGACTCTAAAATAATACTAATCACGTCGAATAGTTGACAAAGCATACGATAGATTGGCTTTTGGTTAGAATCGTGACAATCTCGAGTACACGAGGTCATGTCACATTGAACGGGTAACACCAGAGTCACGCGCGTCTTGCGCCGTACAAAACGAGCCGTCTCATCGACCACCTACCGCGACCGATCGATTTCACACCTACGCCTTTGTCGCATCTATATCCATTTTCCCTTTTCTTATTTACATATCAATATTGCATCCAATTGTGTGATTGTTTATTAGCATATCTTTGTTCAAGGGAATTTAAACATCTTCGAAGCGTTGTAAACATATTCGTGATTAACTGTCACTTTTTATCAGTACAAGTATTGCGTATTACGATATCATTTCAGTGAAATTTGTCACTTTGACATAATCTACGTAAATCTTCCAATTCAGCTATCACATAATATTCGATTCCAGCGATTTCTTAGTCATGGTGTAATGAAGTGCTTTTCATATCTACGTTCTTTAAAGTACTATTATTCATCATCAAGATATATTATTTTCCTGATGAAATTGTAAATATTGTCACAGCTCTATATACCTAGACGCCTAAACCTACTTTCATAAGCATCATTGTAAAATGGACTATATCTTTTAGTTCTGACAGGCGAAATGCTACTGCGCATTATATGTTACAGATAACAAAGAGAGTACGGAGATAAATGTAGTCGAGCCCCCTGTTTTATGTTTGCCTGATATCGCTTGCTCCCATTGTTTAATTTGCAAATAAAATGGATAAGATAACAATGTTGCAAGGCTAACTCTCACTGTAGGAAATCAAATGTTCGCAACTGACGGCAGTTGACAGTGCTTTTAGTCACGTACAAATATTTTGCAAAACTTACCTCTTTAGTTGACATATTTTGTTTTAACTTTAGAATGAATTATCTTAAATGATAACTTAAAAGTGTTTAAAGAATGTCTAATTCAAATATTGTGTTAGTTTAAATTGTTCTACATGTCAAAACGATATTAATTTTGTTTTTCTTTCTAGAGTTTTCGAGATATACATTCGCATTGTTATAGATTAAATATATCGTGATTCCGATATTTCATTTCGCTTCGTGTGCTTCATATTCCCTAAAAACTTAAGATGAAACTTTTAAAATAACTTGCAAGGATATACGTTCATGATCGCCGTTTGAAGCGTTATCTCTGGATGATTCGAGTCCATTCTGTAATTGATGCCCGGAGCGGTGCAATGAGAAGTGTGTAATTGAATGATTGGCGGCGGCGCCAGCTGGACACCTCTCGAGATGATGCTCGGCAGGCGCATCCGTCTGACATACATCATTGCTTACTGCGCACTACTCTGCTTGTATGAATATCGAGGGGATTTTCTTGTACTTATTTATTTAATATTAAGGTCCTAATAGGATGCATTTACGTCATGTCTCGATATCGTGTCGAGTTCAATTTGCACATACCGTCTATAGCATGGATTACTGCGTATATTCCGGATTGAATCCCGTATCTTTTGGGTGTTACGCTGGATGTAGACTGTAGATAATAAATTCATCGAATTAATGCACTATACAACGATGAATTGATATTCGAGACGGAGGATCCTAATATCTAGCTGCCATATATTGTATCTCGTTACCGTGATAAAATAAAATCTCCAGTTATTTCAAATTATTTCTTATATTCTATACGTATATATTTATTTATTTATATTTATATACTCTTTATTGCACACCAATATAGACAAAAATAATAGGAGTAAAACAAAAACAAAGAAAAGAAAAATGTACAATAGGCGGCCTTATCGCTAAAACAGCGATCTCTTCCAGGCAACCTTTGGTAGAGGAGAGAGATAGGATGGTAGGGGTGTACAAATTATTTACGTATTCTATCCATATTATTTATAGTAAATTTATTTTATTATTCAATAATTTCATAGTGAATAGCGCGTTTCAATATACTTCCTCGTTGTTTACGTAACCGAAAATAAATTCTTATATTTAATATTTAAATGTTATTTACAAACAAAATCGTTTATGTCGTCTTACTATGTTGTAACGAAGTTTAAGAGAAGCAATACACTGTAAAAAGCCGAGATGGCCTAGTCGTTAGAACGCGTGAATCCTTACCGATGATCGTGGGTTCAAACCCGGGCAAGCAACACTGAATGTTCATGTGCTTAATTTGTGTTTATAATTCATATCGTGTTCATCCTTGTCGGCGAAGGAAAACATCGTTAGGACAACTCAATGTGTCTAATTTCATCGAAATTGTGCCACATGTGTATTCTACCAACCCGCATTGGAGCAGCGTGGTGGAATAAGCTTCAAACCTTCTCTTCAAAAGCAGTGGGACATAAACAGGTTGTTACTGTTATACACTGTAGTCTGTATTACGGCTACAATTCGTTTGAGTCATAATAATTATAAAATAACGTTAAAAAATATAATGCGTTTTGCTTTATCTTAATAGCTAGCTATTATGAATTTTGAGAATTCGTAGACTAATAACACTAAATATTATACTTTCAAGTACACAAAACACGGTGATAATGCACAAGTGCTAAAATAACCCTATAGATATATATATTACGGATAGAACATATTAATCTAAAACGAATGTTCTAGTCTGAAATCCAGGAATCGTTGAATTCATCAGTAGTTTCGTGTTCGGCGGTAAAGGGAACCATAGTGACTGATGAGGAACCTTGAAAGAAATTACAACATATGTTATATCCGTCAATCCGCGTAGAAGTAACTTGGTAAATAAACGTCCATTTCATTCTTATAAGGATATCCTCTCGATTTAGCAGGAGAAAATTCACTATCGATATTATCTTTTACGCAAAGTAATGTTTCCTATAGGTTCATAATTAATGTGATTCTCTTAGATCAGGTATTTATAAATTTCAACCGTTTTAAAAACTAAACAGAAAGCAGATAGCATATAGATCATGCAAGAATCGCGTGGCGTCAATTTAAAGACGGAACTAAGGGACGTAATCATTCAAAGTGCTCCAGAAATATTTGCAATGTATTTTGTAAACAACTAAGAAGCGAAATTAAATAAACATACCTCAATATGCGGATGGTATAAATTTTGTGTTTACAATTACAGTTTAATGTACATTGCATTCAAAACAACCTTAAAATATATTTCAACGTTTAACTATATTTAGGAGAAATTTCATATCAAGTAAATTAATTGAAATTATATGCAGTGCATAATCAGTAATGCAGATAGTATTTTTTTTTCTTTAATAAAATAATTCATACATTACGAATGTAGGAAGTCGATGATAAGGATAAGTGTTCTCGGAAATAATTACTTCTTCAAGATTCATAAATATTTTAATCGTAATATGTCATACATGGCAATGTCAGAAGATAAAGATATAGTGAAAGTACAGAAACACCCGTTACATAAAATATTAACGCACAAATTTTATACACGAGCCCCTGTCGTCTAGTGGTTAGAACACGTGAATCTTAACCGTTCAAAACCAAAATACACAAAACCGCTTAATTTTTGTTTCTAATTTATTTCGTGTTCGGCGTTATTACTATTTTATAAGTCTGTCAGTCTTAGATTCGGAACTTCCTTCATCACAGTGTTAGGTACCTTCATCACCTTTGATTGGTTTCTTATTCGTTTAACCCGCAATCTTTGGTTTGACCAGCTCGATCTAAGCACTTCAGGTGTTTGAAAAATTAATAGATCCTTATATTTACTTGGTGGTAGGGCTTTGTGCAACCCCGTTTGGGTAGTGATTATATTCACCGCCATTATGTTTACATGAGTACTTAAAAGAGTGATTGAGCCAGAGTAACTACAGGCACAAGGGACATAACATCTTAGTTCCCAAGGTTGGTGGCGCACTGGTGCTGTAAGCGATGGTTTAATGGTGGCCCATATGCTCGTCCGCCTACCAATTCTATATAAAAAAAAACTTACAGTGTTAATGTCCAGTAATGGGCGATATATGTGTACTTAAGATATTACGATACCGAGTTAAATAAAACAGTAGTCTTCATAGTATGCGAGCATCTAGAGACACTATATTACGAAGTGGTTAAAAAAAAAAACAATTGCACTGGCGGTGTACATGAAGAGTAAATTTTTTTCTGATTTAATATTTCGGACTTCCAGATATATAATTATTGATAATGATAACACACAATAATTATTATCTCGACGCCAAATTAGCTACGTGTTAGCGATAATGTTTTAAATCAATCGATAACTTATACTGCAGTTGATTATTATGTATCATTTATTTAAATAATAACCAGTTATATTATTAGCGTGTTATGTTTTACTTAGTACAAGTTTAGTTAAACAATGTTTGATATTTAAAGTTCGCTCGAGTTACACGAATGAATTTTTTTGGACTACTTGGGTATGTATTCAAATCAATGTATTATGCGTTTTCTGTTTTATTGATTTCGTGAACAATTTAGGTATTTACTTTTAGTGAAAGAATGTTCTGGAAATTCGTTATTTATAAGTTTCTGAATGTCTGTCTTAATTAATAAATGAATTTAATGTTAATAAATTCGTACAGCGCGGAAATGCGGCCTGTATTATGGGCAGCTTTGCATCGGGTGGAAATCGGGAGGGACTATTTTAAATTTGACTAAAATAATAAGTAAAAAATAAAAAAAAAATGACATAGTTATATTTCTGTGTTAACGTGTAAAATATTTTAACTTATATATATGTTTATGATATAATATTTATGTTTCAAAGTAATACTAATTAAATTGTTGTAACATTAATAGAAAATAAATAATTGTAAATATAATTTTAATGTAATGGATAAATGAATTTATAATTAATCCTATCCTTAATGTGTGTCAATTGTCATTAAGGTACTTTGTTTAACTAATCATCATTAATTTGATGATATTATTTGTTTGGAATAACGAAGTTCGTGAAATATGTCTATTATGATGATGTTTCAGTGGGAATAACGTAAAATTCGTTGCTTTAACACGTAAATCATAGCTGTTATTTTATAACCCGTATATAAAACGTTTCATAAAATTGTTAAATATGTTTTATTAACAATAATGTTTATATTATTAAGATAGTAAATAAAAAAATCCATTTTATGGCTATTAAAGTTTTAGTATTATATGCATAGAATAAATATAATTATGGAGTACCAGTTTTTAAAATATGCCACGTTATTTATTTAATTAAAAATAAATAACATTATCTTATGTGATAGACACTCCACTATTTAATCGACATCAGTATTATTATGTTTTTGATTGAGTAACAAATTTCTTCACACATAACTCGCATTTCTAATATTAGTAAAAGGAAATATCAGTAACATTCCACAGTAGGTGTTTGGATTACACAAAGAAAATCAGACTTAGTACTAAAATGTATTCAATTGATCATAGATACATGTTGCAAATAATACAATAAGCGGGCGAAAGTAAATATTTTTATTTTATTTAGGAAATAAACAGTACAATATAACATTTATATAAAGATAAAACATTGAATACAGAAAATACAGAATATGTAATAATTTTTCATAATAAATTTTAACACTAGTTAACTTATATATGTTACGTTATATAATTCTTTTAGTTTTATTTACTCGTAAGTTTTCAACGTGCGAATTGCTTATTTTCGTCTTGCTAAAGTAAATACTTGCGTTTATATAGACCGGAAAACTCATTAAAGTTCCTCAATTGTTGGACGATAGGCAGAAAAGTTTTGTTTTGAAACACGGATTAATTAATTTGTGTAAACGACCACAATGCCTTGTCAAGTACAGATACCCTTTTATTTTATCGGGGCTATTTAATTGAAATCTTATTTTGAGAACACAATTTTTTTGAAATGCTTAAAACCGATCTTTTTTGACTTTAAGTTTTCATTGTACATATTTTTATTGTGTAATAAAAATTGCTTTATAAAGTCATACGATTCATAATAATTGCTGTTGCTTTAAGCTTATTATAAACTTGGAACATGGGCCAAACTAATTACAGTAATCTTGTTAACATAATTAGGATCCCAGTGTGTAGTAGGAGAGCTTATTGTTTGCCAGGTCAGTGTATTGGTACCATATTAAAAGGGTATCCAAAATGAAACGAAAATATACTTAATTTAAGTAGACTTTTAGTTACGAGCAGTTTCGAATCGTCATTTTACAAGAGTAAACCACCGATTCGGAATGTTGATTGTACCGAGAATAACCGGCAAGAAACTCAGTAAATAAGTAGTTACATTAAAGGGCGCCAATCCTTCCGTTGTGTGTTTTTTTTACAGTATCGTATATATATTTATAGTATCTTTAGCCTTGTACCTCATACGTTAGTCGAAGTGTCTGCCAGCTCTCGGTGTATCGTCGCATCTGAGTTATAACGGATTTTATTTTAAAAATGGATATATATTATTAAGAAAAGAGAACTCGGTACACGAGATAGAAGTGAAACGTTCCTGAATCGTTGCATTACGACTCTTTTCGATTAAAAAACAACGGTAATTTATAAAACTTATTTATATAACTTTTTGTGATAAAAAAAATCTCGACAAATAGACATAAAATCATAATATAAAATTTATTTTTCTAATACGGAACTATAAATAATTAGTTTGAAAATAAAACCTACGTCATTATCAAGGTTTACGCCAGCTATAAGTTATCCTCAACATTATAACTCAATTAGAATGAAGCCAGAAGAAAGCTGTACATTTCCACAATATATATTATATGTAATTAAGTTGTTTTGACTGAATAAACTCCAAATTATATTAAAACTTGTCACCAGCGATTTTGTCTGTGTTAAAAACTGCTTTTGCAAATTAGTTTTATAAGCCGAGATGGCATAGTGGTTAGAACGCGTGAGTCTTCACTGGCGATTGCGGGTTCAATCCCAGGCAAGTACCCGAATTTTCGTGTGCTTAATTTGTATTTGTAATTCTTCTCTTGGTCGGCGTGATCGTCAAAATCGTGAGGAAATCTACATATTGTGTTTAATTTAACTGAAATTTTGCTACATGTGTTTCCACCAACCCGCGTTGGTTCAGCGTGTTGGGATACGATACAAATCTTCTCCTCTAAAGGAGGCCTTAGCCCAGCTATGGGATATTTGCAGGCTACTACATTAACAAATAGGTATATATATGGTTTTTATACTATTGGATTTGTGCGTGTGCTTGTTTATTCTCAAGAAGCCTTTTTTTCGACTCATCAGTAAATGCGTTCTTTTGTGTATATAATATTAAGTCATGTAATTTTAAAACCCAATTAAATGTATTAATATTAAATTGAGTTTCTTAAATGAACTAAAATTAATGCCCATTGCTTAAATTTAATTTATCAATATCATCATACCTTTCATACTTCTGTTACTTACTTTTTAATTTATTAAACACGTGATAGAAACAATCATAACAATAATTAATTATAATAACTATAGATGTCATATACATTAAGTGATGATATTTGACCTCATAACAGCCTGTGAATGTCCCACTGCTGGGCTAAAGGCCTCCTCTCCTCCACCACGTTGTTCCAGTGCGGGTTGGTGGAATACACATGTGGCAGAATTTCAGTGAAATTAGACACATGCAGGTTTCCTCACGATGTTTTCCTTCACCGTAAAGCACGAGATGAATTATAATCACAAATTAGGCACATGAAAATTCAATGGTGCTTACCCGGGTTCGAACCCACGATCATCGGTTAAGATTCATGCCTTCTTACCACTGGGCCATGTCGGCTTTTTTTATATATATATTATATATACGGATATTTGACCTAATACATAACAATATACATTCATACCGTAACATTTAATTGAGTTCAAATAACACAAATAAATATTAGGATGTAATACAATTTATAATCCAATGATGATGTAGGTGTAGGCAGACTTGTTAATAATTAAGAATATCAAAAACGTGAAAGGTAAATTATTCGATCATCATCTTCTACTTTCGCCATTGGAAAATATATAATATAATAATCTTTAATGGTAGGTAGTATTCTATAAGTATAGGTGGTAAATTTGAAATAAAATATCCAATTTTGGTATTAAACATATAACGGTTGATTTAATATGATTACTCGTGTTTAAAAATATTTTACCTTGTTAGCTGTTTCATGTAAACGTGTAACTATCTTCCTTCTCGGAAGTCTTGTTTGTTTTAATACTGGAAGCAAGCAAACTTATCAAGATAACGTGAAATGTTTGTACAGAACGCGTTGTCATTGCTCTCTCGAACCGTATAACGCTCGATCATATTATATTTAAATTAGGATACTTGAAAATGTTCGCTGAACGTTATTTATATTCACGAGAAGAGATATTAAAGACCACGTAAAGGGGCGATCTCAGGGACTTGCTTTCGGGTGTTACGGTAGCAATCGCAAGCGAGCCCGTGACGCCCTATGAAGATACGGAGTAGGTACCGCTGGGTTTTCTAGTGGATATTCTGGCGCACCAAGCGCCGGCGAGTTCCATATACCCTCCACTTAATTAAGTGGAAAAACGAGAAGAGAATAAGAAACTCATTAATTTTGTATACCACGTTTTAGCTATATGGCGTTAACCCTAGATTCGTTTATGAGTAATCAGCAAAATGAGAGCTGAGAATGCTCACATTGCATAAAAACAAAAGTGAATTGAAGTGTCTAAGTACTTTTTCGAGCTTGGTGTGTCGGAATCAGCCAGAAGTTAATGTCATGTTATGGACTGTAAACAAATAAAATGTGTTGTTACGAACATCTGTTTCCTTCGTAACAAAATACTCTCATTTTATCTTTAATGTAACTAGTTTTCGCCCGCTGCTTCGTCCGCTTGTTAGGAAGGTATTAGGTAAAGAAGTAGCAAAGTCCTTCCTTGGTGTTGAAGCGTGTTTCATACCACTCTTATTTCACCAAAATCGGTTTATTGATTGTGAGCCGTGAAAGCGTAACAGATAGACAGAGTTACTTTCGCATTCATAATATATATAATAGGTATACTAAACCTAGATGTACATGAATTCAGTAAGTGATATTTTATATTTTAACAATTAGCACAAATTCTTTATAAGTCAAAATAACGCGACGACAGCTATATAATTTACTGTTGCAGCTAATTGGTGTAAAAATATACAAAATTGAATATAAATTAGATTGCCTTTAAGGTTTGTGGTTGCGCTCATAAATCATCAGTGAGTGCAATTATAGTTCGTACGTATTGACTGGAGCGATTATTTTGATTTACACGGCTCGTATTACTGAAGGCTGATACATTACGTCGAGTCTCCACGTTAACAATTTAAATTTTTATACCATTAATACGCGGTGCTGTCAAAAGTTACCGTAATTACCCGAAGATGTCAACAACAATTTCAAATTAAACATCGAACATTGTGTCGCCATTTTAGGCGGTATTCAAAGGCATAGGAAGAATCAAGCGTGTACTCGGTTAGGCTTATTTTAATTCGTTGTGAAAGAAAACTTGGTTATTTTCTTATGTAATGCAAATTTTCACTTTGCCAATTATTTCTATGGAAACGCACCTTTAAACGTTTTTCGTTGGCATTTTGACGGTCTGATAATTTTGGACGGGTCACAATTCATTTTAAAACTCGATAGTGAGTCATGTTAAAGTTTTAAGGTATGAAGGTCGACGAAGGTTATAGATATATGAAATTGTTATTGTACGCTGCACCTTCTGACCTTGGTGTTGTAGTGAATGGTAAACAAATGCACCGAAGGCGGCAGATGACTCGCAGCTGGATGCTGTTTAATAAACATCGTTATCCTTCGTTAATTTACATTTACGTTACGCGAAGTAATGAATTTATAAATAGAAGTGGAACGCTTATGGTTTATATTTTGAATATACACTAAGAATATTAAATATGTTATTCATGAATTATATGTATAATAAGGAAATATGGTCGTAAATGACTTCATTGTTCTCAATACTTATGACTTTTTTGTTTTATTTACTTCCAATAAATTATTAGATTACAGCACAGTTAGAATACAATATATTATTTTCATGATATACATGAAATAATAAAAAAAGAAATATAAGTGTGTAAGATGTTTCATTGTTTATCTAACGCCGATTCACATAATTGGAATTATATAAGCATTATTGCTTTTTGCTACTTTATTTTATGTAGTTATTTTGGGACGTATATATAGTTTGACCGATTACTATGAACATTGGCACAAATATTTAATTTTAAATTAAGAAGATTTTCATACTATCCATTCGTCACTAGATGTCGCTGCCACATATAAACATCTATACCGTTGAAGCATTCGTCATTAAATTAAGAATACACTTAAGCACGGAGCATATTAACAATAATAATAGTTTACAAACAAAATTAGACTCATGCAACGCATGCCGGGCATCAGTTATTATAATATAAAAGACCAAGATGTTATCAGGTCATTGACAGAAAACTACGTCATATATAAACTGTCGTACTCTTGGACAAACGTACTTCGGCTCTGTATATGTCGAATTTGTAGCCATCGCCGCCCATTGCTTTCGACAAATGAGGTGACATCTGATTGCCTTATTTCACATAATGACATGACGCTACTGGGTTTTTAAAACAGTGTGCCTAGTACGAGTTCCTTATTTATTCGATTGCGTTAACGGTAACGAACGACGGTGCGCAATTCCAATTATTGTCACTAGACGGCGCTGTTAATACGCTGGGTACATATCTGACTGTAACTACATCGTAAGATTTTTGGAGTATGATTTTTTAAACGAACGATTGTAATGATATTAGATGGTTCCTTATCTCTATGAAATGTATGATACATTACCAATATTCTCCTCTCGACTTGTTGAAAATGCAAATACATTTAATTTTATTCTAATAAAAATATAGTTTGCTATTGATTTAATTGTTAATTAATTATCGATATTACTAATCCATTATTGCTGAAGCGTTGTAATGTCAGTTAAACGTTGTTAGCATATACACTAAGATAAAAAAAAACTCATTTGAAAATTGACTCGTACTATTCGTTACATATTTATGAACTGGTAAGTTATTTTTTAATTAGGTATTCTTTCTTTAATCTGAAAAAATATTTCTGGATTTTTTAATAAGTTACATACATTATATTTAACAAATGTTTTTAACAAATTACATACATTATATTTCATGGAGTCTAGTTCATGAATGAATGAGACAAGAAAAACTTAAAATATAATATGCAAGCAGTTTATAGAATTTATAAGAGGTTATAGGAGGTCTTTATCACACTTGGACATCCAACATTGATAAAAATCTTGATAATAAAAACACTTGATAATAGCACTACAGATATTAAGTATTACAGTAAACACTAGTAGTAACTCCGAGCAATGAAAGCTGTCGTTTCTGTTGGTTCATCATGGCACCGCTAGCGAGTAAGGTCCTAACGCTGTCGTGGAACTCTTATTCGTTAGTGCGGCAGGGTTAATAAAATTTTATTTTAAAAAATCGATAATAACCAAGATTCGACCAACACTCGCAAACGGTAAACGTAATTACAGGCACAATGGAAATAACATCTTAGTTCCCAAGGTTGGTGGCGCATTGGTGATGTAAGCGATGGTTAATATTTCTTACAATGCCAATGTCTATGGGCGTTGGTGACCACTTACCATCAGGTGTCCAATATGCTCGTCCGCCTTTCTATTCTGTAAAAAAAAGCGTTCAGAGACATTGGACATTCCTAGAGACCAGCCAACACTAGCGCCTCTCGTTGCGAATTCAAGAGCGATAAACCTGTGAATAACATTGTAATCGAATCGAAATAACTTTAATCATACCTGGGATGATATTAGATCATTGAAAAATGATCAATATAAATGCTGGCCTCATTTTATAAATTGAAGTTACAGTCAAAGTACCGTTTGAAACACTTTCATTATTTGCTCGACGGGCCCCCGTTACCTATTCAATTATGAGTGAACAATGTTCGTACTGTACGACTTCGTTCGCCACTAAGTGACACTATTGACCAACATAAGACAAAGACATTAACCTTATATTGTTTTATCCGACGTACGTTCACATGACTTTGTTTGTTTGTTTCGTTAATGCATTCATTGATGGTTGTATTGAACGAAAACATCGTTTAATTTGCGATTAACGTCACGTGTCGGAATAGGAGTATGCGGTAAAAATAGTATTTAATGAGTTTAACAGTTCTATAAAATTCTTATCAGCTTCGTTTATAACTACGTGATTTCATAAGACGATGCGTTTTTTTTACTCCTCGATTTGTTCCGCTACCTCGTTATTACGACTTGGGCTTATACCTTACATTATTTTTATGAAACAATTTAAACGTTATTATATCATACCTTATGTGGTAGTGGGAATATTATACGGATACGATAACTGTCATAAATAAAATGACTAATAAAAGTGCTTTTATGAATAATATACGTTTATATGTAGGCGTGGTGAACTAAACACGTGGGTCTTACCAAGGTTCAAATTCGGGTAAGAACCAATGAGTTTTCATTTGTTTAATTTGTGTTTATAATTCATCTAATAGTCGGCGATGAATGACAACATCGTGAGGAAACCAATCGAATGATATGACGTGCCGGACAGGAGGCCTTTGTCCAACCGTGAGATTTTTAAGCATTTATGTTATATATATTTAAATATATTTACTGAAATAAACCAGTATTCTACCGATAGTGAAATAAAATAACAATGTTAATTAATATAAATGTAAGTTGTAACAATGAATCTTGGTATGACGATTATTCGCTGTCTCGTATGAAAGATCGCGTAGTGAGATTGGTGAAGGTTGGTTCGTGTTATTAATGTTTTAAAAGCTTACATCACTGACTTAATAACATATGTCAAGATCAATAAAAGGGCACGAGTTGTGTAACTATTGTGCTGAAACTTTATAACGGTTTAAACTAAAGCAATTATCTACATTTTCATGTACTTGATTTACGCGTATAATTCATCGCTTGTTGATGAAGGAAAATATGAAATAGGAAACCTGCATGTGTGCACACACTTCACGACACACACCAGCCCGCAATGGAAAAACTTTTTGTATTAAGCTTCAAAACCTTCTTCTCAAGCCCTGCTGTGGACATTATAGGCTTTTAGTTTTTTTTTACTTAAGAAACAAGATTGTCTAATACAATACATATACATGATATAATAAATGATATATACTCTAGTGTTTGGCGTTACCTGTAAAAGTTAATAGTTGCAAACTAATCGTACTGTTTATTTAATATTGCAAATAGTTTTGCAATATTTAAACATAATATTACAAAAGCGTGGAGCCTTTGAATGTTTTATTTTTATTCATTTCACATCATTCTGCACAGACATGTTCGGCCGGTCCGAGCCGAGTTTTTTCATTTTTATCTTAGTGTTTAATATCAAATTCGTTCCTTATTTCACTTCTTTGATAAAATGTATCAAAAAAACAAAGACGGTCTAATTGATAAACGTCGCTTAGCGGTTGTTAAGTTAAACACTGATTTTTTTCTTTCTATCATCATTGATTTGACATTCGAAAAAAATAAGACAATATTGATTAACTAATCGCTCTGCCAACGAAGAGCGCACCTAAAGCTAGCAAAATTTCAGATATCACCCGCGCGTCCGCTACTCGCTCCTCTCGACATACCATTTCATTTCTATGATTTTTCTATCTAAAACGACCGGCAGCAGATATTTTATTTCATTCGTTTTCGTGTTGTACATATTTTACAAAATATTCTGAAGAATATGATATAGTCATCTTAAATATTAGATTATACAAAACGCTGTAAAAAATTTTTCCATAGCGCTCGTAGAAAATGTAGTAAGCGCCAAAACTGAAAGGATTTTAGACAAAATCTCATGATGTAACCCTCGAGTTTTTGTTAATATAATTCATTATCCAGTTTTTATCTCAATAAGCTGTAGCATTATGAGTATAAATCAAAGCCATGTGAAGATTAGAGAAAATTTCTTGGTTTTTTTATTTAATCTATGTTATTGATCTGACACACCCCTTGACAATATAATGTTATAAAAAGCAATATTTTATTTTTATCTTCAAACTGGATTTACTCATGTAAAATCAAATAAAAGATTACCAATTTTTCTTTATACGTCTCTTAAGTAATAATGTGCGTCAACGAACTACTATAATGTATAATTCCAATTTTGAACAAAATACCTACTACTACACTACAACTATACTAGTATTACAATATTTTCTTTATTTCTACATTATTCCTATTATTATTATTCATTTCATTTATTATGAAGTTCGCGATGTAATAGTGACTCCCTTTTTCTAGTTTGTGAGCTGAAATATGATATTTTCAGGAACAACCAGAAAAGACAGATTCGATAAAAAATAATTGCGTTAGATTATAACTACAATCTTGTTAAGCCTGTGTATTAAGTAAGGATGCAGGCTTAGGAACTATCTTGTAAACTTGCCAGGTATTTAGTTAAGTTCACTTTGCAACATAAGCTGTCACCCTCAAAGCCCTACATAATCATACTGGTGGTAGGGCGTTTGGATAGGTACCACTCACTCATCAGATATTCTACTGCAAAACAGCAGTACTTGGTATTGTTGTGTTCCGGTTTAAAGGGTGAGTAATTACAGGCACAAGGGACATAACATCTAGGCTCCCTTACTGCGCTGGTATGGCATTGGCGATGTAAGCGATGATTAACATCTTTTACAATGCCAATGTTTATGGGCGTTGGTGACCACTTACTATCAGATAGCCCATATGCTCATCCGCCTACTTATACTATAAAAAAAATATAACCAAAATAAGTGCGTAAATAACATGTTTGAAACAGTTGTATATAATCTAAAATTCGGATAAATCCGCATGTCATGGTAAGCGTAATTGTAAAAAAAATACATGTCTTAAAGATTGAATTTACTCCGGCTAAGTTTTCAGAGTTCAAGGTCAAAATAGCACGACAAGATTAAGTTACTTAAGATTCTTTTGTTGACATTTTGCGGTCAGATGATTTTAATTTACATAAATACCTACCGTGTAAATGCGAAGTTGTCGTAACGTATAAATTAATATAGATGAATAAATAATATTATAATTACAGTAGTTACCATTAATTAATATAGTAATTATAATCTTTAGATTTGTATAATTTGGCTATAATCGGATTTGTGTAGGTTTGTTAGTTTAGTTTAGAATTAGAATAAAAATATATATTTTAATAAAAAATATATTAACTCTCATCTGAGATTATCCCACGTATACTTTATATTGCTTTGTTTTGGTTGATATGAGTTAGCCTAAAAGTACAAGGGACATAATGCCTGATTGATTACAGTTATTGACGTATTGATTGTGTTATTCATTAAAATTAATCTCTCTGTTTCTTTCGGCGGTTCTACTCCGATCTGAGCGGTTCCTTTTTGAACCGGTGGTAGATTTTTGACTATCAATAAGAAATGCTTCTATGTTGAATAAAGATATTGAATATTGAAAAAAAATGTGGTTTGTACTTATTGTTGTGCCGGCGTTTACGAGCGTTGGTGACCACTTACCGTTAGGATACGACGGTGGCCTATTTGCCTGAAAAGATTAATTAAAAATATGTGCGCGTGCGCAACTTTGAAACGTTAATTGAGTTAAGGAATACTCGAGTGAGTATGTGGTCCGAAATGAACTTGACCTCATTAAGTGTCGGATAATTTAGTATAATGCACTCAGATAAGAGATGAAGACGTGAATGGAACGCTAATTACATGTACTTATATTTACAAGTTTGGACATTTTTTATCTGTTATCTTTTTTTTTTTTATAGAATAGGAAGGCGGACGAGCATATGGGCCACCTGATGGTAAGTGGTCACCAAACGCCCTTAGACATTGGCAATGTAAGAAATGTCAACCATCGATTACATAGCCAATGCGCCACCAACCTTGGGAACTAAGATTTTATGTCCCTGGCTCACTCACTCTTCAAACCGGAACACAACAATATCAAGTATTGCTGTTTTGCGGTAGAATATCTGATGAGTGGGTGGTACCTACCCAGACGAGCTTGCTCAAAGCCCTACCACCAGTGTTTAACAAGCGATGTATAAAAGAAATCCATAATGAAGTCACAATTTATAGTTGGTGCTTGTTAATTTTATTAATAATGTGAATTTAAATTGATTGACTAATTTACATTCATTGAAATTTGAGTTTATTTTATATGTAAAATTTGTCAAGATAAAAGATATGATTTCTATAATCTCGACGATGATATCTTCCTGACCGATTGCGGTCATGGTCGCTATTTTCATTTGAGACTAGCCAACTGCGCGGGAAGAATTATACGAGTGTGTGCGCAAGGGTATGCGCACACACTCGTCGTTGTAAGCGATGGGGTAGCAACTTGCATGGTCGGAGAGAGATAGACAAACACATGATATGTCGGTGCTTTTCGAGACACGAAGTTTAACACTGTTACTCAGCTCCGGGCTGCTACTAGGAATTTGTTGACAGAAAAACTCAATAACGTCATATTATTACAGTAGCAGTAACAGCCTGTGAATGTCCCACTGCTGGGTTAAGGCCTCCTCTCCCTTTTGGGGAGAAGGTTTGGAGCTTATTCCACCACGCTGCTCCAATGCGGGTTGGTGGAATACACATATGACAGAATGTTAGTGAAATTCGACACATGCAGGTTTCCTTACGATGTTTTCCTTCACCGTCAAGCACGAGATGAATTATAATAACAAATTAAGCACATGAAAATTCAGTGGTGCTTGCCCGGGTTTGAACCCACGTTCATCGGTTAAGTTTCACGCGTTCTTACCACTGGGCCATCTCGGCTTATTATTAATATTGGGGAGAATTTGAACGTAGCGCCGCGGTCGACGTGAAGTTTTTGATTATTTGATAAAACATTAATTCGGTTTCTATATAATAACAACATGAACTACTTTGTGGCAGTAGTAAAATATTTATTTAAATAATTATAATTACATATAAACAACTTTATTTTTTTTTATTTCCATCCCATGTCCGAGATAAGCTATAATTAATTGATCACAATATTTTTGTTTTTTTTTTTTTTTTATTGACTCCGTCGTTTCGGAAATACTATTTAAGCTAAAAATAAAATTAAATCACCATCGCAAACTTAAGTCTTTACTGCCCCTTTTTCTTATTTTCGATACCAGTTTTAACAAAAATAAAATTAGTTATAAATTTTTATATAAATTGTAACTCGACGCAAGTTTTTCACATTTCAAATAAATAATGTTTTATGATAATAGTCACAAACACATACACAGAATAGGACACACATTTGGACAGAAAACATCAAAATGTCATGTTGGTTGGGTTTTGTTTTTTTTTTGTATATATGTTGGTAATATTCTCGCCGACATAAATCGATTTTGATAAATCATGTACTAGAAAAGTCACACCTCAGGTATTAATACACAAAGTAGAACACTCAACAGCAAAGTTTTTTTAAAACGAAATAAATTAAATACAATATAAAATAAGAGCTTTTTAAATATCAAATCGGTTGTAAAAGATTGATTTATAGTCGGGTTTGTTTTTGTAAAAAGAATAATTTATTCATTCTAATACCCCATATATCATATCGTATCAAAGACATACTTTTAATTCGGTCACACATTATCTTAACGTGACTATTTCGAGTCACATTTCACTCTCAATTTCATGATTGTTCTAGATTTGACAATAAACATTTTGCGATAACCGCATTTCATCCTGATAGATTTTTTCCACACTTAATTTTATCGTTCCTAATATAAAATCTATTCTTTATTTCCCGCTTATACAACCGCTACCGCTTGTCTCGTTGGCGTAGTGGGTAACTGAATTGCAGGTCCTGGGTACAAGTTCCGAATTGGGCCATAATAAAATTAATTTTATTAAATTGTCAATAACATACTGTCAGTTCCATAGTTGGAAGTATTAACCTTCCCGTACCTCGGAACGCACCTAAATTCGTTGGTCGCTTGAACTCATTTCGAGTTGTGTTGGATTTGCCATCGAATTATAAGATTGAGATAATAGAGAGTGCTCTTGTGTTTTCACACACACTTGAGTATTTCATTGTCCTGTGCAGTTGTTAAATCTCCTATGAGAATAGCTGAAATCGATCTAGCCACAATCTTAAACCTAATTAAAAAAAATCCCTAAATCTTACGTTCTTTTCATTAGCGAACTTTTAAAAAGAGATTTCAACATATTTAATTTTGTCCAATTAATTGAATTCAGATATGTAATCGATTTACATAGAACTATACTAAATATTAGGTAACATTATGAATATATTCATTACGTTGCCTATATCTTAAGAATAATTTTCATCTACCTTATAACGTGTTCATTTAGATGCATTCTTAACTACAGGCGGTTATTCGATTTGAATACAATAATCGTTAGTGGGATGCAATACCAATCAATATGTTATTAAATATACAATGGATTACATACGACACAATGTATTAAAAAAACATATTGAATTATAATATTTTCTATTCATTTGTATAGAAAGAAGTACGCCAAAATAATTTATATTAAAAACTAGTAGTATATGTATATCAGAGGTCATTGATATCAGAATCCAATGGGAGGTTATAATTTATTTATTATGGGCTAAAGTCCACAATTAATTATACCGATGAGGAAAAACATGACTATAAAAATATTAAGATGCATGAAAATACAAGTATTAAGGGTATGACGTCTAACAGCGGGGGTTGATTTCAGACGTTTTATCAGGTGATCGCGTTATCTCAGACAGGCCGGTGGCCCCTCCACAGGCTGCGATACCTACCAGCAGTCAGTAGCATTCAAATCGCCGCGAGGTTCGCACGCGGTGACACAAGCTCGCGCATTTGTAACGCAGTGAAAGTCGCACGCGCAGTTTACGCTACGAATTCGTACGCCGACATCTTCGTCTAGTTATTTTGTTTGTCCGTTGCGCCAGTGCAGCGGGGAAAGGAGGTCGGTGCGTGGCCGCTACCCGTAAGAACTTAGAACGACGCGATTTGTGTTAGCAATGTTTTAAATAAGTTTCGCACTTGTGTTGTATTACCAAATATTAAATATCATCGGATTTCTCCAAGTGCCTTGTTTCGGCCCTATTGTTAATGCGACCGTCATCAGTTGAATCGTAAACTACCCTCATTGTTGAAGTATTGCGTGTTTTGTTTTATTTTTTCTATTTTTTTATTGTGTATTGTTGCAACTTTTAATACTCCGCATTTATTAGACATGCTACGACGTTCTACGCAGCTCGTAGATAGCATTTTAATTATGTAATATATCACACAAAAACATTTTTGATTGAAAATAAATGAAATATATTTGTAAAACGATCGATAAACATCGAATGGTTGAGTACGTCGATACTTTATAATTATGTCAATACAAAGGTCACTGTTCGTGAGAACACGCTCACGAACTCATTCATAAGTTCTTGGGCCCTTTAACATTTGAAGCTTGGTACATTTTTTCCTCATTATTTTTATTTAAATAATATTAACATAAATATTAAGAACATATAACATAAAATGAATATTGATGAAGTTACAATCTTGTTTAAAATCAATTACGCTGAATCTTTGAGATTTAAAAACGTTTCGTTAACTCTTTACTATTTTTTCATTATTTTAATTTATTGATTATTTGTTTTTAATCATTATAATGTAGCGTAAATAAAATGTAATTATTATAGTTTTCCTTTAAAATATATAACGGTACTATTAAATTTATAAAATATTCATCTAATACTTATCATATTTCCGATGTGCAGTCTAAAAGTATTCTATTAAAGTATTAAGAAAACGCGAAACAAATACTATTATTAATGTTATTATAATATATCTATATGATATATAGATTCTGTTTGCTTGAGTACATCAGAAGACGTGCTATTTAGCTCGGCACAATAGAGACGATGCTTTCGTTGATTCATAATAAAGAAGCATTTTAATTACTTCAAATGCTCCATACGTTCACGAACAAGGCTATAAATACAATATATCATCGCGAGCCGGGCACAGACGAAAATTATATGCACGATGTTACCGAGTCGAGTCGTAGGCGGGTCCCATTTTTTGTTGCTTCCAGCCCGTTTAGAAAACTTTTACTTAACAACAATACGCATATTGTACCACCATACTAGACGAACATGTTTCATACTAACTTTTTAATTAACGTAAAATGTCACGTGTGCAATTTTTTCATTTACCAGGGTAACATTTGGACTAATTGTTATTTTATCGGTTCAGTATTTAAAAGTGAATTAATAATTGTCAGCATAGATTTATTAATCAAATCAGTATTACTGTAAATATATGGTCAACTATATATTCAAAAAAGAATATTATTTATGTATGTTCGGTGTTATCAAATTTGGGGTTACAAATATATAACATTGAAAGATAAAACACAGTGATTCAATTGGATTGTGATTGAAATAATGTGTTATCTTATCGATGAAATATACTTATAATGAATCTTGGTCGATACGATAGGCTCAATGTCACTGAAAGTCGGGTGTCGACGGCGGGCGAGGCGAGGCTCGAGTTATGCAAGTCCCGCTGCGCTTTGAAATCGGACACGACCTACATTTTTCTAGCAATAGACGTAACTTGAGAATTATGTTATGTCAGGGCTGACCGCCGCGACATCTGCTGACTCGGCGCTTCGTCGCGATAATAGGGCTGTTTTCAAAACGATATAAAATATTCCATCGTACATTTCACAATCGTAACGTGGTAGCTTTGCGTTAAAATACATTTAAGATCAATGAACTATACTATATGTATACTATTGACGCGTACGTTATTTGAAATGTAGCCTTTATTTTGAAATTTGATATATAATTGAATTTGTTGACTTAAGTAATGGTAGCATTCTAACGAATTCACACATCGATCACATTTTGTGATATAACTCCTGAAAAACTAAATGAATACGAAAAAGGGTCCTAATTATAACTGATAAATGTATCTTAGAACGGTCTTAGAAGACAACCCTAGGTATAGCTAAGTTATGTTAAACCAAGAACGTTGACCATTTGTGTCTACTATAAAAAATCGGGTCAAAGGCTTTAGTAATCTTTTTATAGAGAATAAAAACGGCAACGGCCGACAACTTTTTTTAGTTACAATAACATAATTTAAACAATAACTTTGTAACGTCCACAGTTGTTCGTCCATTAATATTCTTTTTGATTAATATTATTTAACGTATAGATGATTCGTGTTGTACGAGAAATGTAAATTTTAAATGTTTTTAATCAAATAAAATACTATGGATAATTGTCTACTGAGCTAAAGTAGATTTATGTATGTGCTGCAAGTCCAGCCTCTAGTTGACCTCCGTGTACATGAGAGGCATTTGTACCTCGATGTTATCGAAAGGAATTCATCTCTGCATTTTAATTATTTGCATCGATCCTATTGCCAAGACGAGTTTAATCCATGCCATTGAATTACGGCGTGCAGATCCTCACACTTGATTCTTCCTCTCCGATGTACTAGATATCGTCACCACAGAGAGATCATTGAAGGTTGAAGTATGTTTTTATTAGCTGTATTTTTTATATTGGGTCGATTGAAAATGTCTTAAGTTATACAGTATGAATACAGATTTATAAAGATATATTTTAATAATTAAAATTATGTAAATATACGTACGTAGTTGTAATGCGCAGTAAGCAGGAATTTTAATACCTAATTTCAAACGACAAACTTAGCTAAATATTGTTTACTATGTTTTTACGAGGGTTCATTTGAATTTTTTTTCCTCTTATTCGTGAAACGAAATCGGGACAACAAGACTGCAAAACGCGTTTAGAGAGATTTATTTGTGGCAGTTGTTAATTTGGGAATATTCTCAAAGAATCCTACACGATTTTGTGTTCAATTTTAATAATAATAACCAGAGTAGTTGACGGGCCTTCATTTGTTTATTTCGAAACGCATGAATAATTTTCCGAAAAAGGAACTCATTTAGTATGTTGACTTTTATTTATTATATCATTTAGCAAAGTCATTACTGTGTAATAGTTGACGTTTCAACACATATTTTAGACGATATAATCTCTAACTGTCATCATGTCGACTAAACTGAAAATAGAAACTATAATTATTAAAATAATATTATCTCTTAAAATAGTTCCAGTAGTAAAAGTATATGGGTTAACGTGTTTGGCTACACAAAGCTTGTAAAATTTTTAAGGATTTTTAGTAATGGAGTTTTAGATAGTATTAAATGAAGTTTTATAGACATTAAAAAGGTTTTATTGTAAAAGTTGGTATATTTAATTATGTTTCGTCCTGCTAATCGAATTAAAAAAGATCATGAATGTGACGTATTTTCAAATAGCTACGCAGACATACGCGTCATAGATTCACTCTTTGTACGCTTCATTGCGTGCAAATAAAGTACTTAATTCGTTTACAATAAGTTATTTATATGACAATAAAAGCTTTGTTTAGTCATTAATAAGTGGCACTTGTCACAATCATCGATGAATATTTTCTCTGCGTTTCATAACAACGTAAGTGCGTATCGTTTCCTATATCCAATAAAATATCTACATATATAAACGCGAGCGTTAATTTCCTATTCATTATGTACGTATTAATGAGATTGATTTTCTTTGTCCCATGCTAGTTTATTGTCGTAAATAATTAATCAGTATTCAGTTCAGCTCCGAGCTGAGGACTTGGAGTCTCATTAAATATTCGTTGTTTGCATTTGCCGACTGTCTTTGTTTGTGGACATGTATTGTATCTTGCTCTAGATAATGTATACGCTATAATTCAAGAAAATTATGTATACAGTTTTGTCTTTAAACAATTTTACAACGCGTTCCTCTAATGATTTTCATTCGATATTTCCATAAATAAAAAGCAATAAAATTGTCGTTGATATATATATATTGCTTACTGAGAATTGGTTCTTTGCAACGTTTTATATTATTATAGCTTGTAGACGCATTATTTCGTCAAACTCGTATTTCAATTAACATCATCGTTTAAAATAATAAAATGTAAGGACGTTCAGCCGTTTTTGTAATTTATTTTATATATGACTATTTTGTCTGGATCATTATCTTAATTATAATCATGGAAATTTATTATATTGCTTTAAATATTATAAATAATATAAACATTAAACGGATACCTTATTAACACCCATATATGTTTGCTCGATTTAGATTATGAAGAAAAACTGTTAATTTTATTTACGATATTTGTTTTTATTATGGTATATGTAATAAAAAATATACATATAAATATGACATAATCTTTTCGAAATGTTGCATTAACTCATTGGCAATAGATTTAAAATAAATATCTCATACCGCGTCAATCGAATTATACATATGTCTAAAGCAAATATGTTCATTTGCCAAGTTTTTTTGTAAATATCGTGTATGAGAAATTTACAAGTCAAAATCACATCCGCGATTAAATTTATTTTTTGAATATAAGATAAGAAATTGTTTTTATAAACACGTATAAGATATTGTATTCCTTTAATGTATGTAGTGGTAATAGATTAATTAAAATAAATCAAACTTATAAAACGATGGAAGCGTTTAACAGTAATTGCAATTGACTTATGCGTAGTTGCAACGTGCGATAAGTAAGTAACAAAAGGCACAATGAAGGTCCATGGCATTTACGAGCGATTGTGCGTGCTCTATCATTTCCCCGGCTATTACCGTAAACCGCGTAACATTTCAGCAGAGATTTTCCACGATTACTTCTCACTATGTAGGAGGGGGCTACAGGTATCTCGTAGATATAATGTTCTTGAAACGTTTCAGGCATCCTTGTATAAACCTCTAGATTCTCTTTAGTTTTATTTGATAGTGTTTGTACAACAATACATTTTTAACGTACCACAAACTTAATTATCACGCATATTTAAATGCTAAGCTATATATATCGATAGAACAATAGTCTAATAAAATGGTAAGGCTTATCTAAAATACTTTAAAATTACGGAGAGGAAAAAAGGATAAGAATTCGGAAATAAATCCACTGTTCTTGTTCTGTTGTAGACTGACGAATAAACATACATATGTGTATCAGAATTTCTACAAAATATTTAGATAGTCTTAAGAATTTGTAAAGAAAACGTTGCACTGTACAAGATTTTAATTTTTTTTATTTTAGGTACTTGCTTCTAATGGATTCGACCTTCGTATAAGATCTCGTATTCCATCCACTGCACAATTTTGTTTTTATATTTAATTAATAGGTACATATTTTTTCCAATGTACTTCTATTCAAAATGTACGCCATTTTCATGCATTTTTCTTCGTGACATCTACAATTGTGAATGTCAAATGTATCCACTCAATAACGATATTTTTCACTCAGGTATCATCAATCATGAATTACATTAGTTTTGTATTGCATCTGCATTTAAATATTACTTTTAAACTTGATCAGGCTTTTCATTAAATAAAAGTATCAAGAGTAAATATAAAATAGATTAATAAATCTAGACTACCGCCGTTAAAGTAACGTAGTTAATTTTAATGACATTGGAATATGCTCGATTGAGGACATTAACTGGCTTACCTCAGAGTTACAAGAAGAAAAATATAGTAATTTTTTTAAGTGCTCTTAATGCAAGTTCAGTTATACTTGACCTTCATTAGTTAATAACAAACATTGAGCTATTACAAAATTTCCACAAGCGAATGCTACAGATTAATTAAAAATAATACAATTTCAATACTTTGATTTTAAATATCACCTGATCTCAATCTTACGGAAGCTCTTGTATGTATAGCTTTCTACTGTTTTTTACCGCTACTTAATTAATATATGCTTATTTCGTTGGCAGTATAATTAATAGAATGTGCTATTTTTAATAAAACGCTTTATAAAGTCAATGAGAGACAATTAATAAACTCAATTGAAATGCGACCTTGGTGATGTTGTGTGTCGGCCACATCTGATTGTTTTTCTAACTATTTCAAGCGAGCACGTGTCATGCCATTCTGGTTCAGATTTAAATAACTGTTTTTTCGGGGTAACCCTTAAAACACTATCGAGTGACGTCATTAATTCGTCTCTATTAATTCGTTCTCGTTCGTGTAATCCGCGCGTACTGCTTGATTGGTCGCGCCATCAAGTGATAATGAAATCGACCTTAGTAACGCGAGACAGCGATTTGTACGAACCGGTGGCAACTTTCCCCGCAGCGTCGCGCGTGAGTCGATGACGACTATGCAGTTACGAAAGCTGCACCTGCGTATATGGAATAGCGCCGGCACTTGTCGATGGTAACAATATATTCCCTAGACTATCGCATACATACTGACCCCGTATTGTAAATTTGATCTTAATAGCTTTTATATCTCATCTTTGCAACTTCGTACAAATATATTATGATCGAGTTATGTGACGTCACAATCTCTAATCACTGCTTTTGTAAGTGATAGTCAGTGACAAATACTAACTAACGATGTGGAATTAAACGGTTTTGTTCAATATCGTCGTTAATACCGTCCTGTCACACTTAATTATTGATAACTTTGTTTGTTCGTTTACATATATTTTACTAAACGTAGGAACAAAAAGTTATAGAATTCCTGATATTGACAGAATATTGATGCAAGCGGATTAGTAAATGGACCGTAACGAAATTTCGGCTCGTTAAACCGGTGTCAAGACACTTGGATGTAATATTAAGATAATTGTTACCGAGTTTATTTTCTTCGAAATTAAAAGTCACATTATTTATATTCATTGCATACAAGAGTTTCGGAAATGAAATAATTACCATTTTTTTCACATAATGCAACACAAGTGCCACTTATTAATAAACTATATTAGTAAATTGTATTTCACAGAGGTTCAACGACAAAACAAAATATTGCCTTGCCTATCGCAATGTTCGACGCTGTGATTAAATATTTTTTATCAATGGAGCTAATAAAATAAGTCCTCAAAAAGTATTGTGTAAGTGACTGAGTGCAATAGTGGCAGTGAGTGACGATGAGTGCTAGCGAGCCAACCTTAACCGAATCGCCGGTGCCGCTCGCTCTGGCGCGGCTGCAGGGTCGGCCAGGGCGGATGCCGCGAGGAATGCGCACGCACCGTCCCAGCTTGCCACTGGCAAGTCTGCAGGAGGCTATCGACGAAACTCCGCGACGCTTCAGCGAGGAACCTTACCCGCCAGACACAGACGACGAGGAAACGTTTACCGAACCCGTGGTGGTAATCAAACGTTCTCCATCGTCTTCCAATGGGCGTAGAGCTTCCGAAGCTACATTTGCTGAACGATATAGGAAGCTGACTGAATTTGATGATCCTCCGCTTGATACACCTCGCCGAGCCTCTCTGGCCGTTCCCGTCGGAGCGGACGGTTACGGACCTAGCGATAAAGGCCGCAGGCGCTCGTGGGCAGCGCGACTGCAGTTAGAACGCAAAAAGAGACGAAAATCCGGTGGCAACGACACCGACGAAGAAAGTGATACACCAACCTATACACGTCAAAAGAGACCTTCTTGGTGGAATGTCTTCGTTCCGGATAACATGCTGAAGCACAGGTATTATCAAAATACTAACGTCAGTATTATGACGTTAAAATTGTTTGTGATGGCTATTAAAAAATACATTTTATTTCTTAAGACTCAAACTTTAATTCAAAACATTATTAATTCACGTTATATCATAAGTTTATAACAGTTAAGTTAACATTTGACTTTCTTATAATATATTATGTGTGTATGGGATTAGAATGGAAATGTGTAAATGCAGCACCATGACACTGGATTTCCTTGACCTAGCTCACAGCTCTGGTTCTTAAGCATTGTGTCTCGCTTTCATGGTTTGATATTTGCAATTTTCGAGTAACACTAGTGCTATAAAGTATACTTTTTCAGCTGGTATCGTCACTGTTCAAACATAAACCAAATAGGATCTTATTGTTCACTCTCATCTTATCGTTATATTTGTTTTATTCACGATATTTTCTTTGTTATAGTGTTATAAATAACATTGTGTTAGCAGAAAAAAATTCCACGATCAAAGTCCCACCGGTTAATTTACGCGAGAAAACTGTATTTGTGTACTTTCTTGATAAATTTATGATTTTAGTTATCTTTTTGAACGTTATCTTTACGTATGTACGTACTTCCGATGTTATCACAGTTTTTTTTGGGCTTAAAGTATAAAATTGTTGTTATTTCTCGTTCACAATATAGTATATAATTATATTGTGAACGGTTAAAAAGTCGATATATGGAATTGCATTAATATTCATTTGCATAACCTAAATTTTAAAGATGAATACTAGTACCTTAAATTTAATATTGAAAATACAAGAAAAGTGTCTTATCTACAATCTTTTCTCCAACAAAAACTTTTGAAAAAAAAAAATTATCTCCTGCGTCCACTCTCGTTCATTTTAGATTATACAAATATACGTGTGTCATTTTTGTCAGTAATGCTCGTCTTCAGCCTATATATTCCTTAATAAATTGACTATCTCCCGAAAAAGTATTACAAGCACAGAGCTTGCTTTAACATAAAGTAACTGTTCCCCGCGACTTAATCAACATGCAATTTATTTTTTACCTAAATCTTGTAACTTATATTTCTACTTCTTAAGTCAAACAGTACGTCTTGTACTTACGATCTGCTTTGTGGTTTAGCCGCAATATGGTAACAAATTGACATACAAAGTAACTTTCATACTTACATATATAGTTTAAAATCTAAAAGTATATATCTAATAGTAAATACGGACTATTACCTAAATTTCGTAATATTTTATTATAATTAATTTCAGTAAATTCCCAAGAAATATTACTCTGATGTAAATCATAAAAAATGCTATAAAAGATAAAAAGATTAATATATATTATTAATAAAATTCCAAAAGTATTCAGTTCTGATTATAATATATAACCTACTTAGATAATAATTTGTTTATAAAGTAACTTTCAAAAAAAAACCGACTTCATTTAAAACTAATTTAAAACCCGCGGCTTAGTCAGATTGGAATTCAGTTTGTGTCGAAAATCCTTCAAAATCTGCCATTTCAACGTAAGTAATGCCGATTCGAATATACGTATATAATATTTAAATTATTAGGTAGCAGCAGTTGTCTAAAATTAAAAAGATGGATTTTTAGGTAACTCACGAGTAGCCATATTAACTTAAATACAGGTAATTTATCTTAAAATAACAGATATACACTTAAATTTTATTTATTTGTATAGATTATGTCGAAATATATCCAACTATAAGTATCATAACATATCTAGTTTTGTCGACGGCAGACAATTGTGGTAAGGAATGCAATTAATATCGAAGCTGCGTTATAATATGGACATCCTTTAATACCTGTGCTCCATACATCTACATCTAATTGACACGAGTTCATTATGTATATGTTTTAATTATTTGTTGTTGGTGTTCATTCATTATACTAAGAAATGAAGGTCGAATTGTTTCAATTTTAAACACCGTTTTATTTTAGCCGAAATGAGTTGCTAGAACACTTCCATATGTGTATCCACTCAAATAGAAAAGGAGTGCGACATTTAGAGACTATTTACTTATCTATTTAACCTATCTTTTCGTCCTAATCTGACTAATCTGTAACTTTTTTATTTTAAGTTTTAAATTGAAATACTTGTTCTGAATGTTTTATTTTAAAATACATATCAACGTGTTTTGAAAAATATATAATATAAATAGAATTTTATTAAGTATATACCTATTTTAAATTAAACTGTTTAGTTTAGTAGGCTATCTATTTAGTCCGACGCTAAATTATAACATCTTATAAATTAGGAAAACATATATTTAGATTAGAGGTCTTCCGGTTATAAATTTTTTGCTTGAGGTGTCAGGTTGCCTCTCAACTTGTTTGTGATTTGTGACAGTGTAATACATAAAAAATAAATGCCTTACTCTTTACATTACTGTGTGAATTGTGGCTTTCAAAACTAGTTAATTCCAGTAATTGGATTGAAAAACATTCTACACAATAAATAAACTATATGTGGATGTTAGAAAATTTAGTTCACGATTCCTTTAGATCGAGCTGACGAAAACGTGTTTAGCGTTTTAACACGCTGATTTGTACAATATATAAATGTATTATTTTCTCCTTGAATCGATTGATGTCTCCTAATAGAAGGCACGTACAAAACAAGCTCTTAGTCACGTTTAGCATTTTTCTAGATGTATAACTTTTTTTTTCTGCATGTGCAGTAAATTTGACGTTCGCAATATTTCTTTTTAGGACATTCACAATGGTCCCTATACACGTTGTATAAAACTGTTAAAAACTTGTAAGAAATATTAAATTAATTTTGATGATTCAGACGGCTCATCTATGTGTTCTTCTCACGCTTTCACGATATGACAATGTGAAACATAAACTTGCTTCAATAATACATCGAATTTCATCGTACTACTTAGGACAATAAACATTAGGTTAATAAAATTTCATATTAATCTAAAATGTTCCGTTTTCGATAAACAAATTCTTGTACAGATTGGCCCCGAATTAGTCAGCTGAGGCAAGGTCACGAGTATAACATACATAGGCGACGTATTAACAATTTGCATAGACCTCCTCGATGGCTGGAGGTCTTGTAAATATCAGTTCCGCAAATATAAATCCAAAATTGGTTAGAAGAAAGAACTATCGAATGTGTTATAGCCCGGAAGATGGCTGTCAATAAATACAGTTTGTTTTTTGTGGTCTGCAGGTACAAAACGGTATCCGCGACACGTCATGGGACAAAATTGTTTCATCATTCGTAACGTGGCCTCGGATTTTCTTTCCGCAATCGTACGTTCACCTGTTTCCTTTGTGCTGCAAACTCTTTCTTCTTGATCTGTCTCAGCCGGTATCGAGGAATTAGAACGTCTTTCATCTAGGATTTAATGTCATTACACGTATTGATAAGTTGCTGTTAAAGTTTCTCTGTTCTTTTGTATCATAACTTCAATTACATTAAAATTGTGTTAGAACATTTTAGCAATTTTTTTTTTTATCATTCTATTTATATTTTAAACTTAACGCTTATTTTTAGACGGTTCTTATTTTATTGTAACTCGATATCGACTCGCTATGGTTTTTAAACCCATACATAAAAAAGTCCGCTATATTTGTAATTCTGTCGAATTGGTTAACAACATGGGATCTTAGTTGGCTAGTCAGAAAATTGTTCCTGGTAAATGTTAGTTTCGTTTTAAGGAATAAACAATGGGAGTGCGAGGTGGTTACTTTGGTTAGAGATGCAATCACTCATATTGCATTCGTACAAGTTCCGTAGTTGATAAAATTATTATGTTATATTGCATTACATGCAAGAATATTTAGAGTAAAACTTGAGGGTTCATATCGTCCAACTTTATGTGGAGGGCATACTTAACACATTTTACAGAATAGAATCGGAACCATCGTTGGATGGTAAAAGAATCTTTAATTAATAACATTAATCCAAAAATTTATCTGTTCTTTACAATTATAGGTCAGTTGCATTTATATTCATTGAGTGGGATTATTGGTATTGCCGTTTCAGTGGTTTTGCAACCGTGGTGTAATATATCAGTACTGAGGCTGCTGGCATTTGTGTACATGGTATCAGAATTATATCGCAGTTTGATGTGGGAAGTGTGCCAACATTATATACTAAAGTAGAATCTTTCTTATTGATGACATCATCATCATCATTTTAATCGTAAACATTACACTTAATTATTGTTTATTCTCTAATTAAATTTATAAAGAACCATTATTTATATATACATTTATATCTTTGAAAAAATAAATAACGCGGAAGTATTATTACGTGCTTTAAACTATTTTTACAATGTTTATAATAATCGAAATCTATCAGAATTTAGAATTTAGCATGGCATATTATTTAATTTTATTTATATACATCTGAAACTTCTTCAACTTGTCAATCCAATCGTGTTAGATAAAAGTGATACAATAGATAAATACTATATTACATAAATCTATTTTTGGCTACCTTGTTGTTTGTTTGGGTGTATTACATTTATTATTTTGAAAGTAAGTTGTTGGTAAGATTGGCGTTTGTCCAGCGTTGCCGGCACACCGCGACGCCATACATACGACGCTACTAAATCACTCATACATATATACAAAACACTAACGTAAGAACATAAGCATGTCATAGTGGTCTCGCGCTTGTTTATACCGTCTGCTCCAATGGCACCGATACGAACATATTCTTAAAATATATTTTTAAATTGCTAATGTAATCAGTACGTAAACTACTGTCACGCCTTTTCTTATTTTAATTAATTGAATGTTTTTTACATAAATATTCTTCTAAATGCAGTTTTTTTTTGAAAATCGAACAATGTTTATCGCAAAATCTTGAAAGCCTTCGAGCCTTGAACCGATTTGAAAAACTATACTTTTTGATTTCTGAAAAATCAATTTTCTTTGTCGAGGGTCAAACCCGTTGATTGTAAAAACCATAGCTATATTATTGCACAACAGTACAGTAACAGTAACAGCCTGTTAATGTCCCACTGCTGGGCTAAGGCCTCCTCTCCCTTTTGAGGAGAAGGTTTGGAGCTTATTCCACCACGCTGCTCCAATGCGTAGATTGGTAGAATACACATGTGGCAGAATTTCAATGAAATTAGACACATGCAGGTTTCCTCACGATGTTTTCCTTCACCGTTAAGCACGAGATGAATTATAAACACAAATTAAGCACATGAAAATTCAGTGGTTTTGCACAAGCCGATAGTGTTTTAACAAATTGTGTCATAATTTACTTTTATTTCATCATTTTCATATATTATCCGTCGTAAATGTTTAAATTGACATGATACTCAATTTCATAATCTAGAATCATCTAGAAACTTTGATTATTACCCACTTGCATTCACCAACGCAACAGTAAGTAGATTCAAATCAGTTATAGGTCACGATAAAAAAATATTGTATATTTGGACTTGATTTTTTGTGATTCAAATATGCATTTAAGTGCTAATTTAATGCTTTTAATAATTATTCAATTATTACAGAAAGGTGATCAAAGAGATGTCGAATAAAAATTTTTTAACTGGCACCATTTGACTTTCGCGATCTCATTTGCATTGTTTACAAGACATTCTATTTTCAATTCAAATTCAATTATTGCATTATTGTAATCTTACGTTATAATGTTATTTTTTTATGTACACTTTGTCACAATCGGCTATACAATGGCGTGCAGTATAAATAATTTTGGAGTACGTATAATTTATATTGCACAATATCGTCTGATTATTTTTCGATGGTTACAGATATCAACAATAGAAAAATTTAACGAATTTAAATATTATAAATTAACATACAGAGGTCATCATATAAAGAATATATAATTTGTTACATGTGGTCAGTGAAACACAATACTATTTTATATATTAAAGAATATAATATAAACATATCAACGCAACCTTCTACTCACTTCACTCACTAACTCAATGTAGAGTAGGCAGTGGGACTTATCAGACTCTTAATCATCTTATTTATTATATCATGGTAGATTTATTCGATAAGCATTCCAAAAATAATTTATTTGATATTATTTGTCATTAAATTAGTCCGTGAAACTGTTGTGCAAACAAAGCTTTTTTATTAGTTCTTGTCATATCTCGTTTATATTTTGAAATGGTAAATGTTTTTTTATTTACCGACAATTTACTGAAAAATATAAATAATTTCGAACGGTCGCGGTAGGGATTCTTGGCAGGGATGAGATGAAACGAAAAAAAAGTTTCCTTATTTACGTACGCTGTAGCACTTACGTACTTTTATTTAACATTTTACGTCAAGGTTTATTTTATCGTTGAAGTTCTAATTTTAAATAATTCAAGATTGCCCTGTGGGTATTATACGTCGAACTTTCCAGAAGATCGCGAGTTCAAGAACTGAGTTTTCACGTGTCTGGTTTGTGTTTATAATTTTGTACATTTATATGCACCAACCCATTCAGCGTTCAGCGTCCTGGAATGAGCTTTCTTTAATAGAAGAGAGAATAAGCCTTTATTCAGCAGTGGTATGCTTACATGCTGTCACTATAATATACTGTATTTATTTATTATTAGAAAGTAGGACTATTAAGTTAACAGAACAAATTTTATAACCAAAATAATTAAAAAATAACTACTTAAATGTAAAGATTCATTAAACATATTTATGGAGACAATTTTGTTAATCCGCGCGGTTCAACGGCTTATTGATTGCCTTACGATGTCAACGCCGCAGGATCGATCCTGATCCCTTAAGAACACAACAGCATATAATTTACTATACGATTACTGTACAGTCTTAAGGTATATAAAGATTTTCTTTTTCTTGACCATTAGTTTAATATAATATATACTGAAATGTATCGATATAAGCGATGACTAGCCAATCGGTAATTGAATTGATAAATAATTCATTAAATACCGTCGCAGAATCAGTATGATGAACTGTGAATGAGTAATTCTATTTGCTGATGGAAAATATATCGAAAAGCTTTCAACAGATAACAAGGTTTATATGTATTATAACGTGTGTTATTTCGAATGTTATTCAAATAATTGAGGACGGTGTCATTATTTATTCTGATTAATAATGATTTATTATATTTACGAGTACAATAATCAAAATAACACAGTAGCAGTAAATAGATAACATAATAAATTATTTGACGTGTTTTATTTAATTAGTTTAGTTAGACGATAAATTCATGACGCTGAGTCTATATAAAGTAAGAGAGACGGTTTTTTTTAAGCTATGTATCTATTGATATACACCCATCTGAACAATAATGGGTATAAAACAAGATCTTGTTACTGTGCTCAAGAAGATTTCGAACTTGATTTTCATCATGCATTGGCGAATACACATGTAGCATGTTTTTTCGAAATTACTTCTTGCTCTTAGCCCAAGTGGCCTCGACAGCGTCACCGGGCGGGGGCGAGTCTTGTAAGATACTCAGCCGGATGTTGGGAGTCGACTTAAGGGCTCAAAATATGCGAGTCCTAAGGGTCGTGAGGCCTGTGAGACCGAACCTCGGCTTAGGACACTGTTGGCCTCGGGAAAGAGGACAGTGAGTGTGCAATGACCCCGTCATAAGCGCGGTCGGGTTATAATAAAAGACACATGTATGGACACATGTATGGTTTCTCACGATGTTTCACTGCACCGTCGAGCGCGAGATGAAGTATAAACACAAATTAACTAAAAAACTCAGTGATTGTCTTTCGGATTCTAACTCGAAAACTTTAAGTTAAGATCCACACGTTCTATTTACTGCGCCTTCTATCATCTTGTAATTATTGTAAAGGTTACGGTTATTGAAATGCATGTTTATAAATCAATATGTTTTCAGCTCTCCATAGTCTACGTTTTTATATTATAGAAGTCGAGTATGTACGTATGTAAATGATTCTTTCGTCTTACGTAATTCAGTGAAGAAATGATGATACAGACTCCAAACCAATTTAATCTGACGCGCAACAGCACAATGAACATCTGATTAAGTTTTTATGGATTTTGATTCAACTGGTTTTTTTCATAATAAAAAAAGGGATAAAAAGAAGTTGAATAAAATCTTGAATTTTTTAAAGTACTTTATGTTGTAAGACATTTAAAATACGATACGATTTATCGAGCGTTAGAAACTGACCCACGTGTGCAGTGCGGTGACTATGTGGTTGCGCAAGGACGGCAGCATTCATACTCTATTCACAGCACCTATGTAGAATTCACGCATTTATTTTATTACAAATCAATTTGCCTTGAGCGTTATCTACAACGTTAGCGTATTTACTTACGTTTGTGTTACAATATAATATTTTCTTAAATTATATGTGAATGATAAATTGGTTTATATAAAAGTGCACGTCGGTGGTTCGTAGGTATATGTATGTTGGGTGTTCAGGGATAGATGTTCATTTCCTCTCCATTGCGCCAATTGCGCTTGTTTGTGGACGACACTGGACTAATTGCGAAACTCCGCAATTAACAGTCGCCTGATGGATGAATGCGCACCTCACGACATTCGTCCGTGGCATTCAATGTAATGAGCTATGAAGCGCTTAATAACAGTAACTGATATAGGAGTTTACGAGTTTCGTTTTCCTATATTTGCTTGTTTGTTAAAAAATAATACCGCTTTATGGCTACTTAGTTACATTGCCACTTAGTTTTATTATGACTAATAGCTACCGTTTTAATAGTTCTTTGAGACGTCTGTCTGCACTCTGCATAACTATTACGTCATTTGACTGATTTCGATCAGGTAATTATTTTATTAGGTCGTTACTAATCGATGTTTCGTCGACAAGATCCGAAGCATTTCATTGACTATTGGTCTATTCCAAGATGAGTAATTTTATAATTTAACGTTTAAATAGGCAAAAGCAGACGTTCATAATACTTATTTATCTTATAACCGTGGAAAAAACTTATATTTATATAAATTATTAATAAATTACTTCGTTTTTCCCGAAAACGTCTTAAAATCTGTAACAAAAAATATACATATCTCTACATATTTGTTTAGTTAACTTTAAAATTTGATAAAAATAACGAGAAAAAAGACTTAAAAAAATTAATATATTAATAAACATTGTCATAATCAAATTAACGTTGCTGATGCTAGCCACTTTGACAAGCCATTCTTGATACCTTATTATTAGATATAATACCGCCAAGGAGCAAAACTCCGTACCAATATTCACCATAACAATTAAACCATTGAAAGGCCCATGTTATTGTAGACTCGAAAACATATTACAACTAGATTAGTGCATGGTAAGGGGTTATATTTCTTACGATCCTAATGTATATGGACGAACGTATTATCAGATTGTGGTACGCAACATTTATATAAATTAATATCAATTTTAATATATCTTATAAATTGGAAAATACGGGCGCCGTTTAAAAATATAAACTTGTTCAAGCGGTAAGCCCCAAGTTTTAAAAACCAGACGTGACTGACTCATCTTTATGTATATATAATTTTCCTTATTACGGGATTCCTAATCTGATTGATCGTATTCGTTATTTTTATTACAAGACAATCGTTATACAAAGCTAATTTATGATATATTTTTTATTGAATATTTTATATGTTCAAAGCATTGAGCACAAACAATACTTCACGATTGATTATTAATGACAACCCAACAAATCTATTGTAAGTACGTTTATACGAGGTGCGGCAGTTATATCCCATTGTCTTTGTAAAATGTAAGCGCAATGGAAGGTCTTTTTTGTCATTACGGTCAACTGGTTTATATCTCGAGTCATAATTAATGGTAACACCTACACGTTATTCTAACACGTTTTTATTTGTGATCTTCAATTAATATTCGAAATGACTCAAACAAGTTTTGCACAAATCAAATTAACATATTTTTGATCAAATAGACTTTTTCAAGTCCTATGAATGGTCGAGCACCACCACCGGTTCGAAATGATACCGATAAGAATCGGGAAGAAACTCCGCGGTTAGCCTTTAAAAAAAATACAAATTTGTTTAAATTACATACACTTAGTTTCTAAACGAGATCCAGCAATTATTCAATGAATGCATTTTTCCATATATTCAGAAACAGAGTAATTGGCTTTACTAATAAGAATATTTTTTAATAATTCATTGAAGCCCGCTCATTGGCAACTCAAGTGTAGACTGTGGAAATAAATTAAAATGCGTATACCTAGTCCTAAAAACTATTTATTAACTTAAAACTTAAAATTAGCTCAATATTTTAATAAAAAAACTCTGAAATATCTTCAGATATTCACTTAAGACGTTCGAAAGTAAGGATTAGCAATATGATTTAATTCTTAGTAAATGTTCAGCACACTGTTTCCTTGCACTCGAAAATCTAATGGAACAGCAATAAACCAAACGCATGGAGAGAACAAAAACTGGATCACTACAGGCTTTCCGTACTTTCCGGGGCACGGGAGTGCAAACACTATAAACATCTGAGGAAACATTGCAAAACTACTACTACTACATTTTTTGGATAGAAAGACATATTTTTTTATAGGCCATTATAAGCTAGACTAGACGCAGTTACCAAATTGTTTGGTAGGTCAATAAGACGACCGCAGAAATTTTGGCAGGTTCATGGAGTGACAAGTAGGCTTGAACAGTTTATGGAGCGCACCGCGACTGTAATGTCTACGTACACGAATATTAAAAGCCAAGTAATTTTAATGAAACACTTAAAAATGTATATTGTTTAAATTACATAATATTTTAATTAATTCTGTAGATAACATATTTCGTCATGTAAATGTAAGTAATTTAATATTGCACCAGTAACGTATCCGTAACACCAAACAGATTGCAATCATTAATGCGTTCCACATTGATGAATTGCGGACTCAGCCTAAGTCGACGTCGGCGGCTACCTGGCTTGTGTCAGTTGTATCAATGCCCCTACAACATACTAATAATGCTAAAATATATCCATGTACGTCAAATCGTCAACGTGTTCTAAAAATAAATTTCCTTTGACATATGGTATACATATTATAAACTAGATTTGGCTATTTGTGAACCATATTATCTTAAAAAGAGGCAATCATTTTGAAATTATAGACAGGCACTTCAATTTTATTTATTTGTATAGATTGTTAACGTTGAAGAATCAAGCAGACTAATTTATTGTTAAATTTATTCTTTATTTTAGCTTGCATTGATACAGCTAAATCATATCAATTAAAATAGCTTACAATATATTAAAGTGAATCTATTTGTAACTTTTACCATTACATTTGACCTGCGTCATTACGGAGACTTATTTGCATCATGGAAATTAAAATAATCATGTAAAAACTGTATTTTTACTTAAGGCTTAAATAATCTTTATAATTAAGGGATGTTTCTGTTCATATTTATTGTGGTAAATGCTTATTATATCTTATAAGTTGGAAAATACGGGCGGGCATATACTATTATTATGTCTTTCTTGTAATTTCCACGATCAAACAGATGATTTATCCCTCCTGTGACTAACCCGCTACGTCTTGGGTTGTGTAAGATTATAAAATATTGTGAGCGCCCTCCGCGTACATGCGATTGTGCGCGTAGGCAGTTTCACAATGACCACAGTCCATTGACCTCGCGTTTCTGTAGGTTACTAGATATGCCCATTTCCGTACATACTCGAAACGTTCTATCAATATATTATATGGTATCTGTAAGTGTTTTGTTTGTTTATAAAACGATCGAGTATTCATTATTTATTATTTACATGAATATATCACCTACATTCTAATTGCTGTAGTATTTTTTTCAAGTAACTCGCTAAAAGTGATTAGCTTTCAAAATCAACTAGATAGTTGCATAATGTTTACAATTCTCGAATGTCTATCTGCATTAATGTTAATTGCTGTTACAATTGTTCATAATTCGAGATTAATAATGCTGTTTTTTTTCTTCTCATTATTCAATGATATTGCGTGTGGTTGATTGACTAATATGTTTTCTCATGGATTATCGATTGCTTTATAATGTCTCGTAGTCATTACATGTTAAGTTTCACAAACCAAATGACCGTGACAAGTGACGGCATCAAATCAAAGGATTGACAGGACTCATATTATTTCCAGCAAAATACATTCGAGGTATTTCATTGTAACATTAAGTAGGTATGATTGTATCGTATTTTACCAAGTAACATGATAGTAACGTAGTTTAGATTTATATCATCTTTATTATTAAGAATAATCTCTGTAATATAATCGTTCGTATTAGATAAAGTTACTTGAAGAATATTTATATGTTTTGTATATTAATTATTTGTTGTTATTATTAGTTTCATTAAGCAATTATTCATCTGTTGCGCTTTCTAAGAGCACTCATTAAGTAACTCTATAGTTAAATGAACGCCACAAAACTGGTTTCCCGGTTACAGATACGCGATGAATACAAAAGTAACGACGGGGAAAGGAAAATATTGTGAAGTGGGCCGTGTAATAATAGCAACAGTTAGCCTGGACCAGTTTGATATTTCAATACAACTACTCTGCTTTTAAAGTTATATGAAGATAAAATTGTATTTTTAATTAAATACTAGCTAATTGCGAATAGTTTGTAAACAAATATCGAATACAATCAGACGGACAGAGTTACTATCCCATTTATAATATTTGTATAGATGACTTGACACCCTTACCCTTCATCTAATTTAGATTGACTGGACTACGCCTTACTACCTTCACTCAAGATTCGCGAACTTATTGAATACGAACAAAACAAGTACAATAATGACATAATTTAAACAATGTACATTAACCACATACACTATTAAGTACTTGCATAGTTTTGATGCAAGAACAAAATATAAATCAGTTATATGACGGATAATGTGCATACGATTAATCTTAATGAGAATGAATAGCCTGTGGGAGATAAAACAGACGGTGCGATACATGTTTGTAAATATATAAGAGAGCGAGCGCCCGTCTGATGTCAAGGACGTGCCCTCCAAGCTCCGCATGTGCGATTAGCCCGAGCGAGTCCACTTAACCAAGATCTCTTAACATATGCTCACTTAAACCACATAGCTAAGATTAAATGAAACATCGCGTATCACTTGTAAATGGTTCCTCTTATTCCTCAAGGGTCGAGTTCTAGTTACGGCGTTCGCGAAACGTTTATATAACACATAACGCGAATCATTTCGTTTTAGATGACTTATTCGCTTAGTGCCGATTAATCGTTGAGATATATTAAATAACTCCTTGGAGTAGTGAGTGTCATTGAAAGTGATCGAAGTTAGATTCATGATAACTATAGTAGAATATTTTAAGGCTAATTGGTAATTATTTTGTGTTTATCACTATATTCAAAGCGCCGTTCGCTTGTTTCGCTTTTTAATGGAAGTTATTACTACAAATATGTAAATATAGTGGTTAACACTAAGATTTTCGAACAATTGAAATATATAAACGAAAACTAAATTTTGTTAACGGTTTTAGTGGAATAACTTAGTAAGAAAATAAGTATGTACTTTAATATAGTGACCAAATAATCGAAATAAATACATACATTTGTATGAGGCTTGTTAATTAGATGTGTAGTGAATATTAGCAAATATTTTTAGGCATATTTTTTTGCTTTGCGTAACGTATAAATTTTTTCACATATTGTAGTTAACTCTATTATGCTTATAGCACTGACAAGTATGAATTACGTCAAAGGTAGAGAAAGTAACACAAGGAATTTGTATTGAGTGTCAAGTATTTTGTGTGACAAGGCAGTAGCGAATTCGCACTTATTTTGTGTAGTTTAATCGTCATTAGAAGGTATCGTTTGGTATTTTGACAATTCTTATTTTGGCATTTATATCAAAGCTCGTACGTTCGAGATATAAATTGTATGCATTTTATCAAGAGTATAGTCGTTCTGAGTGTTACTATAATACGGTATATTTACTGTCATTTTGTGCAATTTACATTGTAGTCTCATACACATGGACAAATAAACTTGCTATAAAAATAGTAATAAAAAATAAGTTATTCTTTAAATATGCTAATTAAATCGCATATATTTTTTTGTCAGTTTTAAAATATATTTTTCTGCATTGATCTCATTTAAATTATTGAGCATGAACCATCGCATGGACCGATGTTGTTTTTTTTATATGCTGTATTATTTTTATTTATTTATGTAATGCCAGGTACATTTTAATGAGAATTTTTGCAGTGGTAGTCCTTCCTATGTTTCCGATGCAATCATTCTCTTGATTGTTATTCAGACAGTTTTCGATAAGTAAATAGTCGTGTTTTAAAGAGTATCCACGAATTATACCTTAGCATCGCAATCTCGTATTTACTTCTTTGATAAATAGAAGAGCATTTTAATTCATAACGAACGACTGTATTGACGTTTGGCTGCTATTGATATATAAAACGGTATCCGAAACTGTCTGTATAACATTATCACATGTTTCTGCATGCATTGCCTGTGCTAGCGAGTGGTTGTGTTGCATGCAGGTCTAGGCGCGCTTCGCAGCAGCTGTCCAGGAGCGCTGAGAGCATCGACCAGGCATACAAAAGGTAATCTTATACTTTGTTTTTATTTGACACGGAACAAATATTTAGCGAGCACGTGTAGCTTGATGTTTGTGTCATATTTTTTGCAATTTTGTCCTCGTTTCAATGCCAAGTATTTTTAAAATCGAAACTAAATTTTAATCATTTAGTGGTTTATTTAAGACGATATTCGACTGCGCTGTCAATGTATCATATACTTATATTTATACTATCGCTATGTTAATGAAATGAGCTTCGATGTCAACAAATCAATCGTTGTGTCTCTCAATTATACTCACCATCACGCACTTTTAGCGCAGTACATTTGAAAAGACATTAACATAAACTTACGAAACTCTGATTGATCCTGTTTGTTTATATTGAACGAGTTCTCTGAATGTTATTTACGGCGTTTTCTTTCAACATTTGCCAATTATTCGTACAGTCACACGGATTTTTATACTTTTTCCCGTCATACGTGATCATCAAACCGGCCATTATTCCACGAGACGTTGTCGACGAATGCTTCTCTTGTCGATTTATATTTAATTTTTATTTAATTAAATTAAAAATTCATGTCTTGTTTGTACCCGAATTACTAATGTGTTATAATAATATTATATGTAGCTAAATGTAATTGTAAGTTTAACTTTTGAAATATGAAGTTTTTTAGTTTTAATAATATATTTAACTCTGCTGGTTTGAAGTATAACTTCAAATGCATAATAAAGTTTTTTTTTTTTTTATTTTTTTTAGTCGTTAGCTATTTTCTTTATGATGCAATAAGCTGAGATTCGAGATGGCACAGTGATTATATGCCAATGAATTTAATGTACTTAAATTCATCTCGTGCTCGTTGGTGAAGGGAAACATTGTGGGGTAACTTGCATGCGTCAAATAAACCAATTCCCATTGAAGCGGCGTGGTGGAATAAGCTTCTAAACGATTTCCTCGAGAGGAGACCTTTCCCAGTAGTGGGGCATTTACAAGAAAAATATCTGAAATGTTTATTTTAACATCTAATGAAGCAGCAAATATTATAAATAATAATATGAAAGATACTATTATAGTTTTGCACAATGTTATATATAAAGTGATATTTAACATTGCAGGTCGAAAAGTCGCTCAGTTGACCATGGCTTCGCTGCCCCCTTTGACCTGGATTCCCTTCGTTCCAAAGTCGAGGGGAGATTTGACGCTGTTAACAGAGGTAAGCATAAGATTTTTCTTTACATATGTTTTAAATTCTATTTTAAATTCATATTTGATACAAACTCGCTAGTTAGTCGCAATTCGTCCGCCGGTCCTTGGCAAGGGACACGAACTTGTACCACGTCATAAACAGAATCCGGCTCTATCGTAATAAATTAATCTTGTATATTCGTTACATCAACAAATGTTTGCTTATTTTGCTTCAGTTTTGCAGGATGCTAGTTATAATTATTTAGCTCTGTTCAATGATGATTTATGATTCCGTCAATGACTAAGGAGTTTATTTAAGATTTATATCCAGATGGATTTTAAGACTGATGTCATCAACAAAGTAACGAGAAATCCGTTCCGAATCGAATTATAAATATTTTTGAATTTAAAGGAAAACAAATTACATCTTAAATTATTCTTGTCCAGCTTTAGTGCTGGCCCGATGTTGTTGCCAGCTGTCGTTACGATATTGAAATAATACATCCAATTCATATGTAATTGTTTTTTTATAATTTGTAAAATTCAGTCATTCAGTGCGTCATCTTACCTAAATAATTTATTATTCGATTCCTTTTTTTTCACTTTGCATCGAGAATAATATATTATTTACATATAAGAATCGTACCTAAACCCTTCGTGACTTAAGAAATCACTTGAATAGATTTTATTGGCAATGCGTCAAGAATCAAGTGTCGTACGAACACCGGCAACCCATTTGGCGTTGCATACGATTTGAGTATCGACGTAGCTGCATTTTCAGATGACATAATATAATTTGTAAAAAAATAAAAGTATATTTTTTTAAATTTAAAAGAAGTCGTTTTTTGCTTATATTTATTTTTATATCATGTTTATGCATTTGTCATAGTTCTAAATTCTCTACTTACTAATTCAAAATATATTTTTTGTTAGAGCTTTCTGTAAGGCCTTCTGTGTAGGTACCATACACTAAGCAGATATTCAACCGTCAAACAGCAATATTTAGTACAGTGTTCCGGTTTTAAAGGTGAGTGAGCCAGTGTAACATCAAGCACAAGGGACATAACATCGAAGTTGTTTGCGCATTGGCAATATAAATAAGGTTAATATTTTTTACTGCGTTTGCACGTTCGCTTACCTATTTTATAAAAAAATACTATATTATATTTATATTTTACAATATGAAATCTATATTAATAGTATAATTAGTTAAATGGTATAGAAATTGATGTGCTTCAGCGCCATCTAGCGACGAGTTACAATATAGTGTATATTAGATATATATATATAAAATTTAGAAAAAAATACATTATATATAAATAGTATATGTGCCAACTTTGATTGTGTCATTGGTCAAACGGTGTCAATTTTCTTAATCTCAAACAGATAAATGGACATTTATTTTTATATATAAGATAATTAAATAAAATACACAACTAATACGAATATTTTTTTACGCATGTGTATTTGTAAATTTTCCAAACGTCTAAATACTCACCTAAATCAAGTAAAATATTCGGCAACATGTATTGATTTAACGTCATAGCCAATAGTTGTTCCAGCTTGAACTGTGACCTTTATCCCTGATAGGAATATTAATTGTTTTCGAATATGATTCCTAATCGTCAAAATCTCAACGTCGGGAAATCAATCATAACTGTATCTGTATCTGATGTGGTTGAATAACAGTCGTATCGGAATTATTTGTACCGGGTTCATTAGGTTGCTTTCCATTTCCACGATGTATGTTACATAATAATTATATTGAAACTTTCCTATAGAATTGTTGGTGTACTTTATCATTTAATTTATTCAATGGCTGAAAAACGTTTTGCACATGAGTGTCTAATAAAATAAAAAAAAAAAAATTGAACATGCTCGAAATATAAATTTCAAAATACGTTCACATATGTAAAAAGTACGTAGATATGTCAGGTTTTGATAAAACATATATCCGCTACATTTAAACTTTGTTCAAAGCACTATTTTTGCCTTGAATCACATACAAAAATATATATTTAAGCAGACTGTACTTTTAACTTTTTCCGTATACAGAATAGCTGATACGGAAGAAATGCATACATGCTTATCTTTAACTAGATGTATGTATAGATATGTTACTACGAGCTAGTTATATTTCAACCAACTTACCATGAAAGATTAATGAATTATACACTTAAAATTTTCTCGTGAATCACTTCGTCCACTGGTCAAAGCCGTATGAAAATCCGTTCAGACAGCAGACAGAGGCGGCAGGGCACTTGGTTTAATAATATGCAGTGATGTTGATAGCATAAATATATCATGTATTCATAAATATATGATAGCATAAATATATCATGTATTCATTATAATTATATATCGAAGGTGTACTAAAAAGTAAATAAACGTCGTTGATAACCTTACTTGTTTGTAAATATGCTATAAGTAACTCTCTTATCAATATACCTGATCTGATTTATTTAGTCAATGTCCATGGAATATAGTGCGGAAGTGTAACTATTTCAATTAACATCTTGTTTATCTATTCCGGAATTGAGATCACGCCTTCGAAATCAAATCTTAAAATATTGCTGGCGACTATTTAATAATTATAATTAAGATTTTAGAAATATCAGTAGAGGTGAAGGGTTTTGTGCATAGATGAGCTCTGTATGTAGTCTTGTCTCTCGTATTGGGTCGAACGAAAAGTCATTTGAGTTTTTCTGGCAAGGATTCTCAGTAACAGCCCGAGGAAGATGTTGAGGCCTTGGTGTTTCCGAAAGCACTTGAAGCCATTGCATGTGCTCCTGATCTCTTTCAGTCTTGTGATGGAATGCTGTCCTTTAAGATTATGAGAGTGCGGCAATAGCAATTGCACCTGTGTCTGCGTACACACTTTTAATGTTATATCATAAAATCTCCTCAGCACTTGGGTAGTCCTTGAGATTTTGGTGTCGTGGACGAAATTGGGTCAGGAGAACAGTTAGATGGAGGGATTTCATTAGCACGTGACTGGGCCTCGAATGTACAGTTTTTTGCCTTTCCCTTCAAACCTTTTTGTAGAAATGGTGTTTTTTAGTGTTTCCATAATAATGTTGTATGATATCTTTAGCTTAATATGGTATATTGGCGTCAAGGCGATAGGATGGTTGTGGTTTGTGAATCTTGACTGTTTGAGATATTGTTCGAATCACAGTACAGTTTAATAGTAATGTTTCGAAGTAGATATGTAAAATGTATTTTTAAATATATTAAATTATTCTATTGTTGCAGATGAAGACGAGCAAATCAAGAGGCTCCCTCCACCACCACCGATTAAAACTACGACGTATACGGTAAGCGTTTTTTTTTGTAATATATAGTGTAATACGTACAGTGACCAAAACCGGAACAAACCGGTTTACTAGATAGTAAATAAATAAATAAATAAGCCTAGTGCTTAGAACGCGTGAATGTTAACCGATGATCGTGGGTTCAAACCCGGGCAAGCACCACTGTGTTTTCATGTGCTTAATTTGTGCATCTCGTGCTTGACGGTGAAGGAAAACATCGTGAGGAAACTTTTATGTGTCTGACTTCAATAAATTCTGCCATATGTGTATTCTACCAACCCGCATTGAAGCAGCGTGGTGGAATAAGCTCCAAATCTTCTCCTCAAAAGAGAGAAGAGACCTTCGCACAGCAGTGGGACATTCACAGGCTGTTACTGTTACTGTACTATACTAGATACTACGAGTACGTGCCTCGAACTCTTGTATAAGTAGCGTTATAAGTATCATTTTGTTTATTTTCCTTTCATTACTAATTAGGTCAAAATAAAATATATGGGGGATTGTGAAAACTTATGTCGCAAAAAAATGTCACAATTAATATGAATAAAATTAGCTGAGGGCTTTATTAGACTGGTTAAGTATATTTGGATTTTGTATTTTTGGTAAATTTTCGTAGGTCCGTGATCGCGACACGCTGACGTCGCTGGCCGCCCGGTTCGACACGACGCCCTCTGAGCTCACAAAGCTCAACCGCCTCGCCACCCAGTTCATCTTTCCCGGGCAGACGCTGCTCGTCCCCGATAAGAGGAAAGGTTTGTTGAAATATATCATACATTATATAGGATAGAAAGGATAGAATATAGGAAATATAGGATATAGGAATAGACGACAATGTAGTATCAAAATTTTTTATTTGTTGTAGTATTTTGGTCAGGGCAAGTCCCCAGTGGCAGTCCACCCATGTAACAGACTTCTAGGTCCAAACTCCGAGTTATTATAATTATTGGGGTTTTCTCTTGAAAAAGTTGTGGTAACAGCATGGATTCTGTAGTTGTAATCGTGTAAGTTCGAAGTCTGTACACGTTGGTATGCGCCTGAACTCTTTCCGCTGGTGTCGGATTTGCTGTCCTATCGGATTATGATAGTGAGCGAATAGAGAGCGCCTGTGTTTTAGCACACACTTGTGCACTATAATATTTCACGCGCAGTCGGCTAGTCTCCTTTGAACTGAAAACTGAAATGCAAAACAAAAAACAAACACATATTACGTTTAAAATTCATATATAAATCTTTTAATTATAGCTATAATTACTTTTAAAATAAAAGTCGGCATTTAAAATATAACGACGTGCATATTTTATTATTAATATAACGAAATGCGTCAGTATATATCCACATTAGTAATTTTATAACAAGCGCCTACGAGAATTTATAAGCACTCTTAATTATAAACGATTATACATTTATTGTCTGTAGCAATGTTCCTTTATATTACAATTATTTAAATATTCTGCAGCTTACAATAATAATATCGTTTATTTTATGCTATTAATGGCCTTCAATATTTTTAAAACCAACAATTGCAGTCTTCATTTGTCAACAGTGACTACCGAGTAACAGATAAATCAAACCGCGACGAATCGTACAAACTAGAAAATGCCTTACGAAACTGGCCTTCAAATCTTGATGCTTTGCTAACTAAAACTAACAATGTAAATCTCATGAATTACTTCACGTAAATTTAGTAATTTCGAAACGAAACATGTAAAAGTCAGTGCCACTTTCGTTGGTGTTGTGTTAACTTTTATATCTTATATATAATTATTATATATTAACTTTTTTTTTGTATTAAATGGGAGTCGAATTTCACTTATCATTCGAAAGTTTCCCATTGATTTGCACCCAAAATTATTGGGTCAATTAGATGAAGTTCCAAGCGATACTGTTTTAGTTTAAATCATGATCGAATCACATATTAAGGGTCTAATGTATGTTTACTATTCCTATTTTACGGAGTTTTGAAACACTTGGCACGATATACGTACTCGCGTTTAATTTTATTTACAAACATGTTCGGCGAATGTCTGTCTTCAACTACATACATATGTGTCTAATTTAGTAATTGTTTAATGATGTGATACCCGACTATGAACGTGGACTCTACAAGATCTCAATATATTTTGTATATATTCATTTAATTAATAATATGTATGTAAAATCAACTTATCGCTGCCAATTGTGATACTAAAATCATGTTAAAAAATTAAATGAGTACCGCTCGATTTATATATAATCGCATTTTAATTAAATAAATACAAAAGATAAATGTAATTTTAAACACATCTACAAGTTGACGTAATTACGTTTTTACGTAACTGTTAAAAAGATAAGCGAACTCTTCCCAATGAAACACTAAGTATTCACTATTCAGCCATGGTGATCGCGTGTGACGTCGTCGTAAAACTTCCTTTTTTTCACTATTTGCACGTCGAATAAAATTTACAACAGTCATTGCCGGCAAGTCGCAAGCGCGGCCGCGTTCACGCGCCAGACCAACTTCTATTTTCATTACAACTGAACTATACCGGTCTGCATTCGTTAATTGTACTAACTAACGTCGCCTAGTACATTTCTAACGAACAATGTAACCCTAATTGAGGTGATATGAATGTTTTATCACGTGTGATAAGTGTACCGACATAATGGACATTATACTAATACAGCTGTTCAAGAATGTTCACGTTTGAGTTTATGAAACGCTGGTATCACGGTGCGTTAATAAAATGACGTTTAAAGATAATTATACTTGTTTACACATGTGACTGTTAAACACGTTAAAGTGGAACGTAAATAAATGACCTGGTTTTGATAGAGATTATACTATTACTGTTTCAGATGGCGATAAGGACTCGGATGGCCCGTCCGAGAGCGGCGATAACACGTCCGAATCAACGCAAGGTGCTCCAAGTGAGCCGGCACAGGAAAAAGGTATATAACGATATATATATATAATACTTCATATCGCTATGTAGAGTTTGTGCATTGTTATTGTCTTTATATAGTACGAGTTTATGTCAGTAACACTGTTTTCTTAGCGGTTATTTGTGATTTTGTCAGTTATTTGTAAAGCCTTTTATTTCTTGTCGCGACTTAATCTCTATTATAAATTATAAATTTACATTATTGTAATTTAATACGTCTTATATAAATAATAAGATTATTATAGTTAATTGATTATTAATTACAGTACATAACATAATGTTTTTTTTTATTTCGTTATATATGCTCAATTATTACTACTCAAATTTCAAATTCAACCACTGTAATTATCAAAAAAGTATTATTCTGGCGTTAGAAATAATAATCTGCTCATGTAAAAATAGTGAAAAAATTGCATAACCATCTTTATTCTTGGACTTGTAATAAGTAAATAACACTTAATTCAATACACTGTATGTACATTCAACATCTGCTATTTATTTATTATTTTATTTTACGTTTAACATTCCGTTTGTTCCGGACTGTAATAAATTTCAACCATATAAATATTTTTCAAGGTCTTATTTTATAGACGTAAATATTATTAACAACCGAGTATCGCTTGATCGTAATCGTAACAGCCTGTGAATGTCCCACTGCTGGGCTAAGGCCTCCTCTCCCTTTTTGAGGAGAAGGTTTGGAGCTTATTCCACCACGCTGCTCCAGTGCGGGTTGGTGAAATACACATGTGTCAGAATTTCAGTGAAATTAGACACATGCAGGTTTCCTCACGATGTTTTCCTTCTCCGTAAAGCATGAGATGAATTATAATTACAAATTAAGCGCATGAAAATTCAGTGGTGCTTGCCCGGGTTTGAACCCACGATCATCGGTTAAGATTCACGCGTTCTTACCACAAGGCAATCTCGGTATATATATTTGGAATTTTGGAATTACCTAAATATCGCTTGATATTTAGGTAATTCCAAAGGAATCATAATAAATGGCTCGTTTTCCTTGATTTAAATGTGACTACAAATGACTTAACTACTTGAAAGAAACAATTGTGGGAAAAAATATCTCAGGTTTTCTATTTCATCATAACATAACTTAAACCTTTATCGCAGCTCCGTTATGTATTTAACGTTATCAAAAAATGTTGTTATTTTAAACAATGCGTAATTTAATGTCATGTTTTGTAGTTTTATATCAAACATATTCAAAATTCTTTCGGTGTAACGTATTAAATATTTGATCTTAAAAATAAAACTACTTCCTCTTTAAAGAATAGATTCCCGCAATATAGGATCATTTAGGTTTTTTTTTTTCATATTCACTTGCTTGAGTCGTTATCGCTATGATAACAAATCAAGCAAGTCCTGTAAGTTTAATAACATTATTTCTTTAAATGATAGTATGTTTATCTGATGATAATATATTTTGTACTTTATTCTTTCTCAAAATCTTCGAATGGTTTTTTAATGGTATAATTATTTCGGGAACAGAGATCCTGGACAGCCTTCGGCCCGTGTCGCCCGAAGCGCCGGCCAGCAGCAGCGCCCCTCAGCGCTTCTTGAAGATCAATGTGCGACACATTACTGATGGACAGGTAAAAATAAAAATAACATTTCTTTGTTATCTATAATTTTATTTTCTACCGTTTTGTCATTATTAAGATATCATAAATCGATAATTATATATGCCATGAAATTCTTTTCTTGTTCTACATATAGTGTGTTTATCGTAAAAGTTTTTGATCCTCTGACATAGATATTTAATATTATAATAATAGATAGATAAATTATTAGCCGAAAACAAGTATTCCAGATTATAATGCTAGAAATTAAATACCGACTATAAAAAACGCATACAGTATCTGAATTCTACTAATAACCTGATGGTTGTGTCGGAGCGGAAGGGTTCATTATAAAATATATTGGTATATAATCATACGTACGATATATTTGGTCACACAGCCGTAAAAAATAAGTAGTTTCTGTAATAGAATTTACAGCTTCTATCCGTTAGTTTGAATTCAAAATTTTTTTTTTATAGAATAGGAAGGCGGACGAGCATAAGGGTCACCTGATGGTAAGTGGTCACCAACGCCCATGGACATTGGCATTGTAAGAAATGTTAACCATCGCTTACATCACCAATGCGCCACCAACCTTGGGATAGTTCCCAAGGTTGTTGTCCAAGATGTTATGTTCCTTGTGACTGTAATTACACTGGCTCACTCACCCTTCAAACCGGAACACAAAAATACCAAGTACAGCTGTTTTGCGGTAGAATATCTGATGAGTGGGTGGTACCTACCCAGACGAGCTGGCACAAACCTCTTCCACTGATAGAATTAATTTTATATAAGAAAAAAACTGAACAAGTTTCCAATTGTAATGTTTCCCGCAGGGGGTTGTTTCCGGAGTACTCCTCGTAACTCCCAATGCCGTGATGTTCGACCCGAATGTGTCGGACACGCTGGTGATGGAGCACGGGCCGGAGTCGTACGGCGTGATCGCGCCCATGGAGTACGTCGTCAACGCCGCCATCTTCTACGACATCGCGCACATGCGCACACACGGACCGGACCACAACGCTCACAAGTACGTCAATACATTACTCATTTATAAATTGACTTTATAAATATTGTTAACTTTGTTATGTTGAGCATAATTAAAGAAGCCCGGATAATAAATTATTCCTATGAGCTGAATTATGCTCTGGGCATAAAACTTGTGAAAATACCGAAGACCGCAGGTTCATATCCATCCATCCAATCCATTATATTTACAAATTATCTCATGGCTGGTAGTAAAGAAAATATCGTGAGAATATTCAAACCAAAAACTCGCAGGCAACCAGCGTGGAGAAATAAGTTCCAAATCATCTTCTTAACGGGATAGGGCTTCTTAACCCATTACAGCTTTTAAAAGTCGAATCCTAAATATTTGAACCATTCATATACTTACAAAGTAATTTGTATCTGAGTCTTGGCTTTGGTCAGTTGCTCATAAGAAAAAATAATAAAATAGAATATAATGTGCTGCACTTAATTAGTTATGCAGTATGAATCCCACGGCACAGTGACCCCTTTTCAGGCAGCCATGAATGTAAATTGTATTGTGTTTTGTTTTGTCGCTGACGCTAGCATTTGTTATTATTCACTAAAGCTAATCGTATATAAACAGTTTTACGACTGAACTTGCGTTCTTATGCGCGTCAAATACAATTGACACGGCCCTAAAAATAATCGAATCGGTATTTCTTATCGAGAAAATTGTTTGTTGCTCTGTTATTGTTTGGTTTGAAAGTATTTACACGACTAATTATCACGTATTTATTTTCTACATTGTAGAGCGGAGCAAGCCGAAATCTACTACATGAGCAAGTCGGAGCATTCGCCCGGCAAAGATTCACTTCTAGTCAAAGTGAGCATTTATCATTTAATTACATTGTGAATTTAAAAATGAGTTTTCTTTAATGGTCACATTTACAATTGTTTGTCCTTAGTTTATATCCTTATCCTTAGTTTATATATTGTCCGCTAATAATTAATCAATCAATCATCTAACGGAAGTGTCACTATATTTCAAGTAGTAATATACTTTTATAGTATTCAAATGACAGGATGCCTTCCTGCCATTGAAAATGATATAGTGGAAAGTTCGCCAATGAGTCGAGTTTGTTTGTGCAGGACGAGACGTTCCCCGAGCTGCAGGCGGCGGGCGGGGAGGGCGGCGCGGCGGCGGCGGACGAGCGCCCCGCGTCGCTCGACACGGAGGAGCGCGGCGGCGCCGCCTTCCCCAAGGCCTTCGACCGCGACCTCGTCACCCCCACCCCGCTGCAGGTACGCCGGGGCTCTACGCCTCCAAGCGAGAGGGTCGCGGCCTCCAAGCGATTATATCCTAATGAAATGTTAATATTTTTTAGCAGCTGACTACTGAGGAGAGGCGAAAATCTTTACTGGACCACCACTGGGCAATCCCGAGCAAGGATAGAATGTCCATCGACCAAGGAAGTGAGGTTAGTACACTGCTTTCGTATGAGCTACCTTTATATATATTCAATCCAACTATTGAGTTTTTTTCTATAATGAAATAAATTCAAATTAATCAAAGCATCCGTAATTGTTAAACCTGTAACATTCAGTGATACAGAAATACACCGTTTATGTTAAAGAATTATTCCTAGTATTTATTTTTCAATTCGAAATACAAGTTGGAGAAAATTTATTGTTTTAAATGATATAAATTGTTACAAAACCTACATGTTGTCGGTAGGTATCATCGAGTGCAGATCAAGGCAAGGAGGAAAGCCTGGAGGCGTCCATCGCTGAAGGGTCCGAGGCGGAGCGCTCGGGGAGCGCCGCGGAGGGGGCGGAGGGCGACGTGGAAGAGCCCCGTGGGGATGCCGCACATCTCGTGAAGCTTTCCTACCACGACTCCGGTATCGACATACGTGACCCGCTGCTGCACGTCAACACGGCTAATTCGAAGAAGGTGAGTTGTGAACGACGAGGTTTATTCAGGTCTATATTCGAAAACACATCGTTTGTTTGTTTAAAATTAGTAACATAACGTTACAAAACGTCACATGTACGACCAAGAGGCGATAAAATCCTCATTAACCAAACATACGAATAGTCATTAGTAGTTTACGAAATAATATTTCGATACTGCTAACGTGGTAAATATAGCAACCAAGTGTTAGGTTGTTTTTCTCATGCACGTACGACTGACAGACTAATAATAATATAAATACAGATGGAAGCTTCCTTCGTCCCGCCTGCCTTCCGCCCCTTTTACTATCGAACGGCCAGGCAAACGCGACCAAAGCGCCATAGGTACACAGTGGAAATTCCCCGCCTACGTACGAACCGCTTTGAATCTACATTCATCATTCGCACTGCGAAACTGTGAAATACTTTACCCGAGTCTGTATTTCCTGACAGCTACAACGTTGGTGTCTTAAAATCCAGAGTACACAGGTTTCTTCTAGGCAAGCGTGCTACATCCTAGACCGTGTCGATGCTTAAGATCGGACAAGTCAACGGTCAAACGCTGGCCTGTTAAAGGTAAAAAAAAAGTCGAATGGGTTTAACAGAATTAATTATTTTAGGGCCATCACCATCACTTAGATCACGCTGACTTCTACCACCATATAGAGACAATATACGAGATACCAGAAATGGATTTGTCTTTGTACGATTGGCATCGAGATTCAACGTATGAAGCGAAGTTTTTAAATTGCTTTTTCGTTGGCCACCATGATATTGAAATGGTCTCCTGCCATTCCTCTGACGAGGTGAGATAGGAACTGTCCTAAACTCCTCTGTGTGTTATTCTTCGGTCTCCGGTTCGGCGTCCATTGATTATACTTGGTCTTTGGTTTCAGGAGTCTATCGACTGTATAAAAATTTTGTGTGGTTACGTTTTGTAATAGCTTCTCTTCCTCCTTAGCATTTTCAGCATATTGAGCTCTATGGAAATATTGTTTCTGATCTGTCGTGTTTTGTCCGATGTCGTATTTTCTTATTTCTTCCAAATTTAATTATCTTCAAAGTCTACTCTTTGTTTTATCTTGCTCTAGGGCCTCTTCTAAACTGATAATGTTTACAGGTATACAGTGATGCAGACATAGTGCTGTCAGCTGATTGGGTTCCACCGGTCTGCCTGCCTCGTACCGAGCCTCCCCTTTCTGCTCCACCACTGGGCGAGAATGAGAGGGCTCCCCGCAAACCAGCCGCTGTTTCTTTCTCACTGGATGGCACTCAGAAGGAAGACCCGGGAAAACCGGATAAGAAGAATAAGGTAAACATTTGTTACCAATATTATAGCATCAACTAAACTAGTTTGATCCGCTTTGAAGTAAGGAAGAGCATTAATACTTTTTTAATTAATCATTTAAATCTCCTATTTGGCGATTTTTATTAGTATCCGTCCATACGATCGATAGTACCAACTCCAACTAAGAGGAGTAAAGACAAATATACAACTTTTAATTGACGCGAACTCATTGGTTGATATCATTTAAAAAAATTATTGATTTTTGTCACTTTAAAATGTAAGACTAATCTCCAGTTTCGGAAACTCTCATCAAAGTCAGATTAACTACAATCTGCATGGTCATTGGTCGATAGCAGCCCGTGACGCATCAGGCGGCCAATCATTATTTATTTAGATTATTAAATCATAATTTCTGAAATTATGATTTAATAATCTAAATAACTTACGGTAAGTAATTATATATTACAGATGCTTAAACGTCTCTCATACCCGCTGTCGTGGGTAGAAGGGCTGACAGGGGAAGCGCCGCAAGGCTCTCAGAGTGACTCTCTGCCTTCCTCTGCGGACACCCAGAACTCGACCTCCGTCTTTTCGAAAGTCTTCAACAGGTAGGAATTTGCTTTTAAATAATGTTCTCCAATTATTAACATAATTAATTAATAAATGGATTTTATTAAAAATTTGCTACTCAATTTGTTTAAAATATTTCTTAATTATATTATTATTTAAATATGGCGACATTAAGAACCTATATTGTAGCCATTACAATCATTTAAAATAGATATACGAAAATTAAACATGTGTCTTAAGTTCCACTTCAATGGTGTTGCCTAAATAAATAACACTCGCTTTAAGTGTCATTTAAAATTACTTTGATATTACAATATTATATACATATACATAATCTATAACGATATATAACGCAAACAGCATCCTCATTTATTTTAAATAAATAAATCTAATTAATGTCAACATAATCATTTATCAAGTTAAGTTATTTCTCTTGATAATCTGTGTTCGCAACCCTAAGATACTTTGTAACTATCCATGCGACTATCGAACAACAAACGAGCGACCACTGTTAGTCCCGGTGCTTGCGACCCCATCCGACACAAAACAAACAATCTGCACACATGCATGCGATTATAATAATGGTGCCAATCTAAATTTTTCCTCTGCTACCGTGGATGCTAACTTGGACGTACCGATATCCGCCGGCTCCGCTTCGTTCATTGGTCGTAGCTCACCAATGAACCTAGTGGAGTTCGGTACTGGTTTGTTCCTGAGTAAAACCCCTTCGGAGGAGGCGCCCGGTGACGTCCTGTCTGGGTACGTGAGCCGCCGCTGCAGAATCGATGTGCCACTCCGTTATGTGTTGCCTTTGATGAATATGTTAAAGCCGCTTCGACACAGATGGAGCAGATTTGTAACGACACGAACAGTTCCGCGTCTGTCCTTCAAGTACCGCGCTCTCTGTGTCGAAGTCGTTGATCTGTTTTGTTTAGTCTCCTCTTCGTAACCACTTTACTGTTTCTAGGACACACTGAAATGTGATTGTTATTTTGTTATCGTCTGTGTGACTCTTGAATGTTGGATTACAGACATTCTATACAATTGATATATTATACTTTGTTATATAATAATTCTGTATCGAACTAACATAGATTGTTGTTACGTAATCCAAAATTCAATCCGTACTTTCCTAATGTTATATATGTAAATGAATCGCTATATAGCATGATATATATGTATGTGTTAGGTAATTTAGAAATTATGTTAAGTTAGAATGTTTACTAGAATATTCCATGTTTGTTCTATTGTTAATGCACTGGCGGTGTGCCGATTCGACACGCTTATATAGATTAGACCGAGCTATTGTTCTTATTGAATAATCGTTTGATTAAAATTTCCTTAAAAAAACAGATTCATATTGCTCTTAATATTAATTAATAATAGCAATTTCAATTAGAATTTAAATGCTAAATATATTTCTTTGGCTGTGATATGGGTCTGATTGAATATATTTCCGTAACTTCATATCGAACCCCCGATTGGCTGCCTATCGCTGTGGCGTGCCGTCCTGCGGCCTACCGCTAGGTACTAGGAAGATTATTGACATCAGTTGTAACTTATTCTAGTACGTAATGGTGGTCTCACTTGGGATTTATGTTATCATGTTCACTCATAATCATTTTATTGGCACCTCTGTTGACGTATTTGTTAAATATTTTAATATATAGCATGTTTAGTTACCCGTACTCGATAAGTAATATTCTTTTTCACAGATGCTGCTAATATTTCTTACTGTGTTGATTTTACTAGTGTAATTGTTTTTGCTGATATTTATATATGTACTGAAAATGTTATTATCGTCATAATCGATGACGATGATTAATTTAAAACGATATGTTTATAAATTACTAATTTCGTTTACGACTAAACAGACGGAGCTCGCTCGGCGGTTTCGGTCGATCTCACACCAAGCCGAGTAGCGCCACCCAGCCCCGGCTCGACTACCGCAGCATGGTGTCAGTGGACGACATGCCCGATCTATTCGCTTCTTTCGATAGTACGTATTTTTTAAATAATTTATTATACACTATTATGTCATTATACTCTTTATATAATAGGGTGTATACTAGTGGCCAACTAACGCGATCGCTCGTTGCGCAGAGCTGATCCCGCGGCCGGCGCGGCCGAGCGACGACCCGCCGCTGTACCTGCGCCTGCGCATGGGCAAGCCGGCCGGCCGCCCGCTGCCGCGCTCCACGCCGCTCATGTCGTACGGCCGCAAGCGCATGAAGCCCGAGTACTGGTTCGGGATACCCCGGAACAGGTGACGCCTCCTCGCTGATTACTTGTGTAGCTCGCTGATAGCCGATGGCCCCGTTTTCAGTTTACATGATTTTTATGCACTGGCCTATGTCGATGTACAAAACGAATCATAATTCTCACTTTATATGAGAAAACCAAAGTGACCGAGATGACTCAGTAAATAGCACATAAGTATTGTAATGTAATGGAAGATTACGGGTTCAAATCTGGAAAAGCACCATATAGCTTTCATGTGCTTTATTTGAGCTTAAAACCAAACTCGTGCTCAAATGTAAACGAATATTGTCTATTTTATGTATTCTTATTGCGTGAAACACGAATCACCCACGTCACAGCAGTCAGTGTAACATTTATGAGTTTACATGAAAACTACATTTTTATTTCATACACGCGCTAAAAACAGTCCTTAAACTTTATATCATAATAGTTTCAATTAATTCTGTAACTGCTTCTATATATTCAAGTTCATTATGATCACGCGTCGTTTAAATGGTTCAAAGGAATATTTATGGAACCTGTTTGGATATGTGTGAATGTACCAAGTGTAGAGCCGTACCGCCTCCGGGCGCCTCCTACCGGTTTGAAATAGATTCTAGCGGCGTTGTTACCGCATTATTGTCATTGTTTTGTTCACATTCATACATAAACAATTGATTTTATGAATTAAACTGGAAGCGTGTTATGACTTGTAAGGTATTCAATAAAAGTAAACACTGTCAAGTTTATTTATTTATTTATTTATTTAGGTACACAAAACAAAATGTAATCAGGACATACAGAAAAAATAGGAAATTTTACAATTTTAATTAAAAATTACACTCCAAAGCGTATGTTAATTGTTGTTAAAAATATATAGATATGCTTTTTTATTTATATAGGTAGGTAAATGCGTCTACTGGTGGTAGGGCTTTGTGCAAGCTCGTCTGGGTAGGTACCACCCACTCATCAGATATTCTAGCGCAAAACGGCAATACTTGATATTGTTGTGTTCCGCTTTGAAGGGTGAGTGAGCCAGTGTAATTACAGGCACAAGGGACATAAAATCTTAGTTCCCAAGGTTGGTGGCGCATTGGATATGTAAGCGATGGTTGACATTTCTTACAATGCTAATGTCTAAGAGCGTTGGTGACCACTTACCATCAGGTGGCCCATATGCTCGTCCGCCTTCCTATTCTATAAAAAAAAAAAAAAAACTTGATGGTAAGTGGTCAAAACCGCCCAAAGACATTGACGCCGTATGAAATATGCTACAACGACCTACAACGACAATGCGCTACCAATCTTGGTAACTACGATGTCATGTTTCTTGTACCCACAATTACACTGACTCGATCACCATTCAAAGCGGAACAACAATACTATTGCAACAGTATTCCTGTTTGGTGGTTGAACATGCGCTGTTTTATTTTTGATATCTGATATTAGAAATTGCAAAGTAATAATAATTTATTTTATGTTGGGTATTAACTATTTTAAAGATCAATGCGATCTTCATGAGAAACGAGTTAAAATTTTCCCTTCATGTGAAAAGAAAATTATTCGTTTCAGAAACGACTCAAACCATTTAACTGGAAATTATATTTATGCGCACAGTGTATGTATATAAGTGATAATAATCTCGGCTTTTCTACCAACATAGCCCAGTGCATCTTATTTACGGCTAGTGCTCCGCTCGTAACGCTGGTGGCATAAAGTTTTATGGCCTAGAACCTTTCTCGATATACGGGCTATCTAACGAAAAAACTAATAGGTTTTTCCACTATTGATATTTAAACGTATAAACACTTTGGAAAACAATAATTATACACATTTAGAATAATAGAAATCACTCTTTTTTTCTTAGTTTTTTATTAAACGTTTTATGTTAATTTATTAGATTGTTATTCATACGTTATATTTAATAGTTCTAAGACTATGTTTCCCGTATGGTAACGTGCGTGTGGTGGTCGCAGGGTGGACGACCTGTTCAAGTTCCTGACGCACTGGGTGCCCGAAAGGTACGGGCCGCTGCGCGACGTGGCCGCGCACGGCTACGAGCTCATCGACAGCGACACCGAGTGGGACGACGACGACGCCAAGCCCGGCCACAAGGTGCGTACTACACGCACATTGATGACGTCATTGGGCTTACTTAGTGGGGCTCTTGATTTTGCGTGTTGGCAATATCTTCTTTCGGAAAACAGAAGATGAGTATCGGTCTCGTCGAATTGCTGATTAGATATTACCCATGTGTTTGCGCACGTCCTTGTGCAGAATAATATTTCACGAGCAGTCTACTGATCCTTAAGATTTTTTTTTTAATAGAATAGGAAGGTGGACGAGCATATGGGCCACCTGATGGTAAGTGGTCACCAAACGCCCTTAGACATTTGCACTGTAAGAAATGTCAACCATCGCTTATAGCCAATGCGCCACCAACCTTGGGAACTAAGATTTTATGTCCCTTGTGCCTGTAATTACACTGGCTCACTCACCCTTCAAACCGGAACACAACAATATCAAGTATTGCTGTTTTGCGGTAGAATATCTGATGAGTGGGTGGTACCTACCCAGACGAGCTTGCACAAAGCTCTACCACCAGTAAAATTTATCACACCAGATTAGACGGCATCGGTGAGATGGCAATTCAATTATTATCGAATTGAAAACCCTTTGTGGGTTACATACATTTTGCCCTTTCAGTATTAACATAATATGATAATGAGCTACTATCAAGTTCATTTAAATCTATAAATCTATTTTATAAATTAGATCTTTAATTCATTACAAGATGAATACTTTCAAAGTATATTAAATATTTATCGTCATTGTAAGTGGCCAGCTTGCTGTCTAAGTACATATGTATACATAATATAAGACATTTAAGACATAGCAAGACCTTAACCTGCACCCCTTGTATCGCTGTATACAAGGGGTGCAGGATGCAGTCCAAGATGCTTTTTAATAAAACAAGGCAAACTAGTAGTCGCAGCCTTGTGGTTGTAATTTCTGATAAGATCTAATCTGTGTGAAGCGTCGGTTATGACGTAAATATTTAATCGGAGTCACCGGTTTAAAAATCGAAGTGTACATTTTTCATATGATATATACAAATATATATAAATATACATAGCATATGAATTTTTTCTCGTATAGTCTGTGGCATATCGTGCCTTTGTTGTAACTTCCTATTAGTTTATAGTTTGTTTTGCCTACATGTTTTAGTTTCCAGGCAGTATCACAATAAAAAATTTTACATTGCAATTTTTCTTTTAAATAGTTTTCGGCCAGCTTTTTCGTCGCAGATTTTATATGAATGACCGTCTCGTTATTTGTATAATATGATATTTAAATTATAAACTCTACACATTATATCTATCTATACTACTCTGGGTAGGTACCACCCACTCATCAGATATTCTACCGCAAAAGAGCAGTACTTGATATTGTTGTGTTCCGGTTTGAAGGGTGAGTGAGCCAGTGTAATTACAGGCACAAGGGACATAACATCGTAGATCCTAAGGTTGGTGGCGCATTGGCGATGTAAGCGATGGTTAACGTTTCTTACAATGCCAATGTCTATGGGCGTTGGTGACCACTTACTATCAGGTGGCCCATTTGCTCATCCGCTTTCCTATTCTATAAAAAAAACTCAATTTCAAGTAATAATTTTATATATTAAAATCTTTCTGTCCAAGTCATCAAAATGCAAAGACTAGCTAGCAATCGTCTTACATTCTGTTCCACGGGCATTTAAAAAGAAAAAAATATAAGCGTGTTTTATGTCTGTAATTTGTTTCAAAGAAATATAAGAAACTAATTCATCATTTATAAAATAATGAACAACAAAACATTTAACGCTTATATAACAACGTAATTGTATTCAAACGACTGATTTAATTATTATTAACAATCTAGTTCTACGTTCCCGCGATACGAACTCGTAGATCTTATGCATAACAAATTATTATTTTTATTTTTCCATCATCATTCACCGAGATAAGAGATTCTGCTTTACACTATAATAATTAAGGAGTCTATAACGTTGGACTCTCCATGTTTACATGACAATTTTAAATTTTAACATATATTTAAAGTTTATTTTTGAAATAGTTTTGAATAAATAGCTCACTTCCATATATATTATATACCCATCTATGGATAGATTTACTAAAAAATACAAACTTCGGCCACGACGGAAATATAGTGCGCAAATTTTGCGCATACGCAGGTGCACTACCTATTATCTCACAATCATATAATCTCCCGTCAGACGTCACCCCAAGTCGATTATAGTGAACTCGGGCGCAAGACCAAAGATTTTATGTGCTTACTGAAGCACGGGAATGTAACTGTCAAATTGTCCGACACATTGATGACGACTCCGTCCGTCCGACGACTTGAACCCAGGACCACTGGATCTGCAGTTTCATGGGAATTACTAGAAATATGAGGCAGTTGTGACGCTGCTGTCATATAATAAAATACTAATTAATGTAACTTAAAAATTATAAAACATTTGGTCTAATACCGCTTCTGTAAGATGATTATCGCGGCTGTATATACCATTCTTCGAAAAAAAAAAGTATTTTTGTAAAAGTGCTTCTAATAATTGCACACCCTACTTACATTATAATTTAATAATTGTAATTAAAAATAACCTCGTTTATAGGAACGTTCCGGTAGCACTGGCGATGTTTCGGACATCACAAGAGAATCGTGGGAGGTATGTTCATATTGATAATACTTACCTTAAGATATAATCTAATGATGAATGAACTTTGCTCTATAACAACACTCGACAACGCATTACCCTCACATATCACAATGCAGTACACATTGAACTAAATAATTACGCCAGACAGGGTCCTTGAATTCATGATACTGGCCTTGAAAATTGATCTCAATGTCATATGGCATCTACAAGAATCAACCTTATTTATTAATAGATTTTTCTATGTCTCCTAGTATTGTCTATTTTTTTAGCCATATAGTATTGCAGTGGTCATTTTGTTTCGTTTACGTTTTGAGCCGGTCTTAACGAACGTTGAACATTATAGTTCCAAATGTAATGATAAATACAATTTTGTTATTACTGCTCTTGAATTTGTTTTGCATTAATAAAACTAAAGCTCGTTAATAGCTATATATAAAACTGTTGACAAAAAGAGAAAAAAAATATATTGAACTCTTTTGTCTTTGTCTTTCATAATTTTTGGCTTTATGAGTTTTGGTTGGGTGTTTTTTTTATAATATGCTAAAGTGTCTCAGGAGAAATAAAATTCGATACTAATAATATTTAACATAGCATATTGAAATATTATTGTATGAAATTAATTATAAACATTCCGTAAACCGGCTTATCTCATTTTTTTGTAAAAAACGATCGTGGAGTATTAACCCTGATTACTCTGTGGCTTAAAAAAAAGATTAAAAAAAAAAGTTTTTGGCTTTATATTGAAATTTAAGTATTTGAGAACATAAAAGCAATAAGTAAATATAGCATATTATAACAATCTTAGATATTCAAATATTGACAATCAAAAAATAAAAGGTTATCGTAATATTTTCGCTTCTTTTGTACTTTAACGTTAGCTATCAGGCCGTAATAAGTTAATAAAATATAAGATAACAACGTTATCTAATTCGAAAGCAATAGTATATTATATGAGAGCGTCATAAATTATACGTAATTTGAACATTTGAACGATAAAATACGACAACTATATGAACACACATGAATCAATACATTCGCAACAATGGGTCAAGTTTTATTGAGTAAACATTGATATATGTTAAAAAACTTTTAACCTTCTGTAAAGTTATTAAAACGATTATAATTTATTAACTCTACTGATTCATAATATTTGATTTAAAATATAGTATCGCGCGTTGTCGAAATATGAACTTTTTTATACATCTAAAAAAATTTGGCACCTATTTTCGATGTTTACATAAGATACATATCTGTATATAGATTATAATATACAAACTGTTATGCTTTTATATTTCACTATAGTGATAAGATTTGACCCTTCTATAAAATTATACACATATATAAACTGCTAATTGGTATGCGGTTATACATAGCTGCTGAAGGCGCCGTATGTGAAAATATATTCTATAATGAAGAGTCAGGCCGAAGCTCTGGGCGACTCTCTCGGCGAGGAGCCCCAGCCTGAGGTACTCACCTGACTACACCGATGCAAAAATATTTTTTTTTCTAGCTAAATTAGCGTAACTTGAAAAGTACCACTTTAGGTTTCTTAAGCTATAACAGTTACGCCAATAATTTCATACTCTAGACACAAAGATCTGAATGTTTAGAATAAGCACAAATGCATGTAAAGCTCGATCGTCCAGGACCGGAAATACTAACGTGACTTCGGCTTTGTTTAATTATAAATTAATTTTTAATAAGATGATAAATATTTTATTTTTGTTTCGACACTGAAGTTGAATATCATATTATCATTTAAATCATCAACACCTATTCACGATACGTACGTTTGTGTGTGTGATCTCGCACACGTACAGCTAACTCTAATACTGGTATTGCCTACAAATTGCATCAGTAATTTGGTGACTAATTTTTTTTTTAGTATGTGTAATTAATTTTAATTTCATTATATAAAAAACACAATCGACAATATATTTAATATGTCATAATTATTAATATATTAAATATAAAAATAAATTATTTTCCACATAAGGTTATATCATTCTTTATTTGATAATAATATTGGAAAATTATGTAAATTTTCCATTTTTTAAATTTAATACGGAACTAAATTAGAATTAACCGATTCAATGTTTCAATGTCAATCTATTTATCTAGATTATTCTCAACTAATTTTAAAGGTTATTCAAGTCTATCATACATAGATTCGTCTAGAAAAAAATTAAAATATTTTATGCTAAGATAAATATAATTTAGAATGGTCCCGAGAGTGAAAAAATATCCGTTTGGTGAAATTTGAGTCACATTTGTTGATTCGACCCACACATACAAACAGGTTCAGTCAAATAAAAGCTTGTAAACAAATGTTGTTAAACTAAAATGCCAAGTCACGTTAGGTATATCAGAAAATTTCTAAGTAGCGCGAACTATGCACCAATAGTGATTCATGTCTATTGCACAACCCCTAGGAAACTGAATGACTTGGCTATTTCTATGTTAGATTAAGTTATGAGTGTTTCGTCGTTTCTGTTTGTCGTTTCATTTTCTTTTCCTGTTACACTATTATACTCCTTTGTATTATAGTTTTTATAAATAGTATCTCAATAATTATTTACGGCTTAAATTATTTTAAGGAAAACGATAACAATTCGAAAATATATGTACTACATTATTTTTAGGTAAAGCGATTTTATTTTTAAAATAAAAATCTAAATATAAAAAGTTACATACAATCCTTACAAGTTTTTTTTAATGTTTTCGAGCACAACAACAATAAACAGGAAATCGTAAGTAAGCTCGCTTACGACTATATAAGTAAAATTTATTTGTAACATATTTCCTTAAGAAGTAACGCATTGAATACATACATTACAATGTATTAATAATAATTAATATTACGTTATTGACGTGGAGAAAACTTTGTGATAATCAACAGAACGGTGAATGCTGTATATGCTACTTAAAACTTTAATGATAGAAAAGATACAATGAAAAATGACAACTCGTTCACAATGGTAGGGAACCGCGAACAATGGAAATCATGTAATACAGCCGCCGCGTAATCATCTCTTGTTAGATGCCGGCGCGCTGCTATTATACAATGACATTGTGCGACTCTAATGGCGTTCGCTTTAATCCTTATCTGGAGTACCAGAGCTGAAACACGTCGAATGTGTTTACCATTAAACGTCACATTATTTTCGTCGATAGTCATTTGACGTTACTGTCTGTTATATGTAGGTGTGATTGGAATGTCTTTAAATTCCATTTTGTAAAATTTTACATTAATCGCTCCGAAAGAACTGCCCTTTTTATTTTAAAATGAATAGGTACTAAAATAAATTGTACTACAGCTTTCAATGTTTACATATTGATGTATAGATACAGTATTATATCCGTAACCGTAACAGCCTGTGAATGTCCCACTGCTGGGCTAAAGGCCTCCTCTCCTCTTTTTGAGGAGAAGGTTTGGAGCTTATTCCACCACGCTGCTCCAATGCGGGTTGGTAGAATTCACATGTGGCAGAATTTCAGTGAAATTAGACACATGCAGGTTTCCTCACGATGTTTTCCTTCACCGTAAAGCACGAGATGAATTATAATCACAAATTAAGCACATGAAAATTCAGTAGTGCTTGCCCGGGTTTGAACCCACGATCATCGGTTAAGATTCACGCGTTCTTACCACGGGGCCATCTCGTCTTTATATTAATAATTTCAAAATAATGTTTCTTGATAGAAAAAACTGAATAGTTTTATACTTCATAATTTTCAGATTACAATCGAAAATAGCGTGAATATAATAATAATAATGTCCTCCATACCGATTTCGGCCACATAGGCCAATCTCAGGAGAGATTAGCCAAGTACGCAGGAAATATTATAGTGTTCCAGTGTGTAAGCAAGCACAGGTTCACTTTCTATGCCCTAACTCTCATAATCCGATGGGTTGGCAATCCGACATGACCGGAAAGAGTTCAGGTGCAGGACCAACGGCATTACGTGCTTTCCAAAGCACGGGAGTGTACACACTTCCAGACTCCGGGTTGCTACTGCGAATTTTCTGACAGAAAAATTCAATAATCTTTTATTTGCCCGACCTGGAAATTGAACCCAGGACCTTCGGGTTTGCGGCCTTACATCAAGCCACTAGACCAACGAGGCATCATAGTATATATATATGTATAGTAACACTAACGAGTCTTAATTAGACTTCTTAGACAATTAAGTCGTGAGTCGTGACCTAATTTTACGGTTTGTCAATCGGAAATCGTCAATATTCTCCCGAACGTCGATTATCGAAAAAAAAGTACTACCATCGCTATAAATTTCTTTCATGACGTCAGCAAACTTTCGAACTTAAATATTATAATATAACAAGCTCGTCTGGGTAGGTACCACCCACTCATCAGATATTCTACCGCAAAACAGCAATACTTGATATTGTTGTGTTCCGGTTTGAAGGGTGAGTGAGCCAGTGTAATTACAGGCACAAGGGACATAAAATCTTAGTTCCCAAGGTTGGTGGCGCATTGGCTATAAGCGATGGTTGACATTTCTTAAAATGCCAATGTCTAAGGGCGTTTGGTGACCACTTACCATCAGGTGGCCCATATGCTCGTCCATCTTCCTATTCTATAAAAAAAAAAAAAATGCTTTCGAGTATTACTTGTAGAAAAAGAAAATGAACCTCCGATACGAAATTGTCTCGGTAGTTTACTGTTAAACTTGTAAGTCTAAAGATCCGAAGGGACTGGATTCAAAGCACGGGTTAGATCAATAAAAATATTTTTTTAATGTCAATAATTCTCAGTATCTACGTAGATCTCCTGACGAAACCAAACCTGAATTTTAATCCCTATCGATATGTAACATAACTAAATCATATACCGATATGCTCGCCAGCTGCTATCGGACCATTGATTGGGCCAATGGTATTAGTGCATGTGCAAAACGGATGGGGCATATTTAGCTCTTGAGTTCGTCGCATATAAGAAGTCTTATTAGCTTACAGGAAAACGTTTTGCTACTCAACAAAATAATAAAAAAAAACAATTTCATTCTAATGAAGCCCTACGCACTCTTATAGCGTGACATTTTGCATTTTGTTGTGCGTCACGCGTTTACGTATGCCATACGGGTCGACCTTCCTTGCTTCGTAACGAATTATGCCGGCGACATAGCACAGACATTGGTTACAGACATTGTTGTCTGACCTATTAACCCAGGACATAAAGTATTCACGCTGAGTTGCTTTCAAACTCGTTCACTTGTTATCACGTTATGCGTGTACAACAAGACGAGCAGACAGAAAGACGAATGGAAATGTGTTATTCCGATAGTAGATTTCTACGAGGATTCCATGTTAAAGTTTTAATATATTAATACGATTAAATACTTCTTCTATAATTCTATTATATCTGTTATGCAGTGTCAAATCAAAATTCTGTCAAAATTTGTTTGTTTATCTAATAAATAAAAAAAAAATTAAATACAAATAATTGCTAATACTAAGTGATTTTATCAAAAATGAAGCAAAGCACGATATCGGGTTTAGTTTCGGTAACATATTATTTTATTTATAAAACGTAATTTGTTTACTCGCTTATATTTACGTCAGATCTATCAGATAATTATAGGTTATAATTTCAGTATGAATATAGGCATGGTCTGTTTATATGTTGTATATATCTAGTAAACTATAGCTTAGTAGAAGTGAAAATTACATCTGTTCGGAATTCGGACGCTTTCTAAACGAACTCGCCACCGCTTTAACAGATAAAAACTTTGTAATATATTATATCTTTAATAGATAATCATAGCATTCTTATGTTCAAGAAATTGAAAAAACTAAACGATGAGTTTATTTGAATATATTAATCATAATTAACAATCATATTAACAAAAGGTTAATAAGGTGTTATTATATCCCTGGAACAAAACAAAACTAAGTATTACAATTTGGAGGTAGAATCTTCGATGAGTCAGTAGGCAGACTAGACTCTAAAACTGGTATTGTAGTATAATATTTGTTTATATTAAAAAAAAAGGCTAATCTTACCTTAATTTCACCTGAGCGAAATCAAGACTATGGCTAGTGTTATATAAAAGTAATCGATTTAGTGATTTTCCTTTGATGTAGCTATAGTTAGAATTTAATGGAAAAATCTATTTAGATAAAAATTAAATTGTTACACGACTAATGGCTCATTAGCTTAATTGTCGATAATTAGAATATAATCATCGTGTTGTTAAACTGTTTTTGTTTTGTAAATAATTCTATATTTACTTTTATAAATTAGATGCTTGTCTTATATTAAAGATATTATATTTTATATATTTTTTATATGTATGTTTATGGATTTAGATATTTCTTTCTGAAAATCGGCAAAACGAACTAACGAACGAATGACTGCAAGATATACATTTTGATAAGTCAAAAAAAAACGGACGACATCCCAGGAAGCTAGTAATAAACATTTTTATTGTACTTGAACAGTTTTAAGTAAATTTAATTTAAAAAAATACTTTTTTTATGTCTATATTTTCGAAATCACGTAGGTACCGAGGCGATTTGCTCAAAAATTTACCGCCATCTTCTTGGAGTTATTTTATTTTTACATTAAAAGTCATTTTCATTTGCCTCGGGCGCCGACGTAGCTCGGGCCGGCGTTGAATATGTCGCTTCCGCTAGATAATCACGTAGATATTGAATATCCGAGTTTCTATTGTCAATTAATTGAGAGCAGTATCAACGCTTGTGTTGTAAGAAACGACATTATTGCAAAATTTAAACTTACTACATTTTAATTACATGAAAACTGTAAGCAATGAAAATGATTTTGGTATATTATAAGTAACTTTTCATTATTTTGGGCACATGTTTGATACACTATCAAGATCTGCGAATTAAAGATAATTAATTAATCAAATTTTTAGAAAGAATCAGAGATTATTTGTAACACAGACAAAGTAGACCTAGAGAAAGTACATCATATATCTAGATAACTAAAAACTAGAACGTTGAATAAATCAATTTATTATATTTTATTGATTAATACAAAGATTGTAAATTAATCCATAACGCGTCTTAAGACGATCTTCAAAAACGTGAAAACGTTTTACTAATAATTTAAATATTTGATGTTGTGAATAAAGTATTTCCAATGAACATCGCCCTTTTAAAGACCTTACGAATCGATTATATAGAAATCAATTTGATATAGAGACGCAACCTTGTCCTTATTTCTGGGATAATTCCGCTGTTTGTTTTCTATTTACGGATTTTTTATTCATGTTAATGTAATCAGTATAAATATTATATATCATTCGAATATAACTATGCGAGTAATTTTATGTTATAACTCATAATGCATCTAATATTAATTTGTTCATCTATATATATATATATAAATTAAACAACGGTAAGTTTTTATCCAGCTATCAATAATGATACTGTATATTATTTTAGAATATATTCAAATTAAATTTTTATCAATATTACGTGTTTTCGAAGCTTTCGCTCCTATGTGATAGGAGTTTTCCTAAAACATTTCGAGCGTTCCTCGATAAATGTTACTTGGCTTTGTGCGATTCTACCGCTAAATAAATACTTAGTATGGTTGTGTGCCGGTTTTAAGGATAAGTGAATCAGTGTAACTGCAGGCACGAGGGACGTTACTTCTTTGTTTCCAAGGTTGGTGGCGCATCGGTGTTCTAGGGAATGATTAATATTTGGCAGTCGTAACCAATTACCATCAAGTGGTCCATTTGTCAGTCCTACCAATTTTTAAATAAAAAAAATTAAGTTAAGTCGGGTTAGTTGATAATGATATTACAAACACTTGCGTTTCATTGAAGTAATTATGTTTTTGTAATCGAATGCTTAAAAGTATTTGCTCGATGCAATCCAATCAAAGAATTCCAGTCACGTTTTTATTAATTTTAACTCATAGGTTGATTAATGGTATCGCGTTTCTTTATTTAAATTAATAATATATATATATATATATATATATATATATATATATATATATAATGCACGTATTAGATTTTATTGGTCCTTAACAAAACGTTTCAATAAACATTTGTTTAAAAGCAGCTTCTTAATTACTAAACGTTAATGATCACTAATTATTTGTGGTGGCGAGACTATTGTAGAGCATTTCGTATAACCCTATACGTTAGTTGTTTGCATTTCGGTTTGGAAAACAAAGGACACGATTCAAATAACCTACCCGCAGTCAGATTTTGGTACACAAGTTACTACCAATAAAGATGCTCCTTACATTCGCTTAACAGTTAGAACATAAAAAACTAAATTGCGATAATACAATAATTCCATAATTTAAGACGTATCAATGACTATGTAAGCCGACTATCAAAGATTAACTCAGTTAACTGCGCAAACTGGTTTGCACAAATAAAGTCAATCTTCTTTTCGTGTTACCGGGCAAAATAAAATTCAGATTTTTATCATCAGTTCAGTTTATCTTATAGTAAGAGAGCTTATCATGTAATAAGAAAATATTCTGTATGATTAATTTGAGCTCTTTATCGTGTTCTTACTCATCAGTAGACCGCTTGAGGATTAATTTTATATCGCCGAGTCTTTGATCAATATTGCAGATTCTTCTAAATCCTAACGAGTTTATATCTATTATTATTATTAAAATAAAAATACTAAAATCTTTAGTCCACAGAGTAGAAGATTCATTTCTTATTTTGAATAGGGAATGCAAATCTGATAACAACTATCATCACAAACGTGTTTTTTTATTACGATCTCGAATTTGGAAAAGTTTTTAAGTCATACATTTTCAAATCGTATACAATTAATGAGCTCTTTTATGAATTCATTATTTTAAAAGAAGTCGCTTATAATCATCAACAAATATTGTCTTTGTTTGACTAGAAATATAAACTATATTACTAAATGAACAATTAATAGTACCATTACCTAATTGAACACGCTTAATGTATTTTTGTTTAGACAGACGTCAATTGTTGTTTTATGTATATTATTGTTTGACTCAATTACTTATTTGCTTATAGTAATTTTTTGGAGTACATAGAGCAAAATAAGTTTTGCATATCGATAATGCAACTAACTTAGCAAGTGGGGCGCTCCGTATGAATGGGAGAGTGGCTGCGCAGCCAAGCGCGTCCGGACCGATACGTGAGCCGACGTCACCTTCGCTCGCGTGGGTCAGCTGCTACTATGCATTAACATTCCCAATGCCGAGCGCCACTCGTCTGAACATATTTAATTTCGATATAGTTTCAAGAGATACTTTTTACATAAGTATTGTACAAAATTTCATTTCGAATGTATGTATTCAGCGCAGTCGAATTAAACAACGTTGCAGATTTAATTCGTAAGTTAATTTTTGGATTCATTAGCATTCATAAAAATAAATTTCGCGCATCGTCTAAAATTAAAATGAGTACAAAGTGCGTTAGACTATACATGCACACACTTTTAGTCAACATTGCGGCAGGGCCGGGCTGGTTACCGCGGTCCTTTCTTTCGACTCTAGCTAGTTCCTTAGTAGCACCACTCCGTTGTGGTCGCCCGTCGATCGCACAGCTCATTAAAATAATTAGTTAATTACCTCGCCGCGCGACTGCTCATCGAAGCAATTGCAACGACGAACAATTTCCGTCATTATTGTAAAATACACCGAAATAAACGGTCGTTGTTTATAAGCAAACGCACGAAGTGAAGTTCTCAGTACGAAACAGTTTTGAAACCACGTAATCATCGTAGGCGATTCTAAATACGGAGCTGGCAAATGTGCGCGCTGTTGATGTGTTCACGTGTTTTGTTGCAATTTGTTTCGTAGCGCGTTGATCTTTGATGTGAACTAACTATAAACTTGTTAAATACAAATGCAAACTATGAAATGGATAGAGATGGTGCGCTTCGGACCTACGTCACCGGAAAGGTCTTCAGCTTTCGACAGCGATAAGGTGAGACTGCATTCGGTTTACCGTTAGCTAGCAAGAAGTGGGCTTACAAAGAAATCTGACATTATTGAACATCGATATTGTCTAAACTGCGAGTAATTATTTTTGATAACACTTAACGTGTATATTGTACGTGATCGTATCACCACTTATTAATTTTATAAATTAAAAATCAGCTTTCACGCGCCACGACATGTGTACGTATGATACGGAATATTTAAAGGTTGGTTATCTTTGGTTACTTCGTGCTGCGTTTTTTTTTTGATTCGTTGTTGATATATTACTACTACAATATTACTAATTACTAGTAAAAATATATTCGAAACATTTTATATTTTATTATGATCGAAAACGTAGTATTGAAATCTATATCAATAAATTTGAAGTTTACAAATAAGTAGTCTTGATTAAGAAATGATTTAAATACATTAATTAAACATTTTTGGTTATTATTTTCTTATTATAAATTCATCTTAATATATATCATATTTATTAATGGTTTGAACATAATTTATGTTTATGTATTACGATAAGATTTTTTTGTCGAAAATTTCGAACTTTTAATATATTCAAAACAAGTATACGTTCTTAGTGTGGTAAGACTGTATTTCGAGTTAGGAATTGTTTTTTTTTTTATATATTAAATAATCGTTTCTATTTCAAAGTGTATATTCAAAATGTAAATCGAATAGAATATATTAATATTTGATGAGAATTCGGTGTTTGTTTAATCGAATAAGTTTAAATTTTTTATTATCTTATGTCATTTTTGTTCTAAAGTTTGATGGGTATTAACTTGCGAGCGTTTTTTTGTTTCTTAAACTAGCAGGCTCACAAACGTCCTTGAATTTTTTCTAATTATTATTTCTTCCACGTTGTCTATATATGTATATATTGTTTACATATGAAAATATTATAAAATTATAATTCATTAAATATGATTATTATTGTATTAAATTATGCAATGCCATTATTATTTTTTTCATAATATGTAAACGTCTAAAACACGTAGTATATAATAATAATAATAATGTTTCTGTCGTGTTCGTGAATATAGATTTCTTAATGCAATAAGAAAGTGCTTAATGGTTAATAATTTAAAAAAAAAATCCCTATCGGCTACCTGTTTAGTTACCCGTTTATTTTATATAGCTAGAGAGTTTGTATGTTTGAACGCGCTAACCTCAGGAACCACGTGTCTGATTTGAATAATTCTTATTGTGTTAAATAAATCCGTTCATTATCCTATGATATTTTACGGGGTTGGGTACCCATGTTGGGAGAAACATTGACGAAAACGCAAAATGTACAAAATAGAGATATGTAAAAGGCATATCATATAGTATGAGATATTAAATCGGCAATTTTTCAAACAGAGAGAGAAATGCGAAAATAACTCCGCGCGTGTGTGTGTGTGTGTGTGTGTGTGTGTGTTATGGCTAAAACACTGAACCGATTTTGATGAAATTTGGTATGAAACAAGCTTAAAATTCATGGAATGATACACTATTTATTTATACCTACCTCCTAACAAGTGGGTGAAGCCACAAGCATAAACTAGTTACGCACATTTAAATTTTTATATTTTTGTTTAATATTGTTTACATTTAAGTTCATATAAAGCTGTCTGAAAGAGATCAGTACTTAGCGATAAGACCGCCTTATTTTCTATTTATTATTTTTATTTTACAATATTATGAAAGTTAAATCTTTATGGTGTACAAAAAATATTATTATTATCAAATAATAACTCCGTAATACAATTTTAATTACTTATAACATTCGAAGTAAACAATATTGTCAATACAAAGTAAACGTAAATCGACGATGAAGTATTCAACATTCCAATGCTCACTTAAGCTTCAAGGTTTATAACGAGCTTGAAAAAAATATGAACTAATGAATCGTTTTAAATGAATAAGATTACTTTTATGCTATTATAATCATACTATAATGTTATTTATTGTTATCCTATAAATTAAAACTATACGTCGCCGTCTGAGAGAAAAAACTTAACTTCTTATTATTTATATTTTAAAAACTTTATGCTTTCTAAATCACCTATCGACACAAAAGAATGTCTAAAAATAAATTTTGTCGCGTAAAGATTTATAAGTGTTTCGGCTTAGATAACGTTTAAACGCCTCCGAAAATATCTTATTCTACAGTTAGAATAGGGTGTGATTATTTTGAAGTTGGGTTGCCTAAAATATGCTTCCATAAAAGTTCATCTGAGTTACTAAACTCAATTACAACATACAACATTATACTAATAATGTTGAAGAGAAATATAATTAAAATTGTGCACGTTAGAATGATAAGAAAGCGATCACAGTGAGACTGTGCAGAGCACATTTTACTGCCAAATATTTTATTAATAATATAAAAAAAATATATAATCTTTCGAATTTTTATTTATCGCAATTTTATAATTCATTCATTATTTTACGTGGATTTCTCTACGTATTTAATTTCTATAAATATATTTATTGAATATATATGTTTCGAATAATCCTACCATAATCCAGTTGATTGTTTTGGATATCTCTAAATCATAAATGCATTATGATAAAGGCACGCTAAGATAAAACGATCATATTTTTTAATCAAAGAGTATTTACTAGATTCAGTTAGAGCTACCACATGGCGTGATGTCTTGACGATTGGAAAAAAATATATAAAATAATTATAAAGTCTTAATTTTTTAGATTTATATACATTTATTTCTAATAATAATTTGTTAAAAATTAAAAATGTTGCGAAAAGTGTTGCATAAAGTAATTAAGCATATGCGAAGAGTAGATAAAATAACTTTGAATATAACGGCGAAAAGAGGTTCTATACAATCGATATGTCGGAGAGGAACTGTGCATTGTATTTGTGAGGTAAGACGATATTTTGTATGCGAACCTTAGGCTCAACAAACCCATAGCTATATTATTAAAAAAATACATTTATATCTACTCAAACAAGTAATATTAATTACTCTTCAAATATCAAATGCATAATTAAAATGTGAATTTTAAGTTTTTTATATTTACAGGAAATGATAAATTTCACTTTCATATGTGAGTTTTTTTCATATATCCATATTAAGTGGTTACGAAAATATTATGTAAAATTTTGTTTGCTAGCACATATTTTAGCGAGGTTACATATCTAATAATGGGCATGCGACTAGTTGGTTCAGCCTTTTTTATATTTAAAATCAATGTTTTTTTTCTGTTATCCTGTACACTAGCTATTTGTTAATAGAGGAAGTAGTGCTCACGCGCACGCTCTGTTCCGAGTGAATGTTGAATGTGAACTGTAGTGATTGAGAATGCATTACATTAGCGCCATTGCTCATCCATTTACTTATGTTATTATATTCATTAATGAAATTATTTCAATAGCATTATACATGATCATTATATTATTGAAGTGACATCAATCATTTTCATATAATAAGGTATGATGCACATGTAGGTATATACAAATTAAAACATAGTTTACACTGAATGTTTCATTATTATATAAGTACTTCAAACAAATTAACCAGTTTCGTAGATATTAGACATATAACATTACTTTTATATACAAATTGTAATGAAGTTGTTTTTTATTTTCAATTAAATATATCGTTATTATATGGTTTCTGTTTCACTTCACTTGGGAACGCGAACGGGGTGACGTACGTCGACGATCGTTACAAATTGTGAAACTGGTTCATTTTGGGAAAGTGCACTTGTCTACCGGTTCAAGACGACATACTTTATTTTAATTATTTTACAGTATGTACGTGTAAGTCGAGTCGAGCTTCAGCTTGAAAAGAAAACGCAACCGTAACACAGATCATCTATTTCCATGTGTCCTTTTATGTCTTTTTAAAAAATATATTACAATTATATAAAGTGATATGTGTCGCGTTGTAGGTGTTGTCAATGAGCGATGAATTACGACGCGCTCTCTACTCGTCGGGCGCATCCGTCGACATGGAGTTTTCGCCACCCGATCTCATCGGAACCTCAGAGATATTCACTATGGAGCACAGGTGAGATCGAAAACTAATAAAAAAAGGAATATTAACATTTTATTATAATTAATGTGTGTATCTAGAGTTTGATTGTAGAGTGTATTTGAACTTATGTAGTTTATAAGAGGAAACGTACGTATGGATTTTGTTTAAAGTAGCGGTTTAAATCTTAAACGAGTTAAAAATGTCTAGTAATTTTCATATCACATATTCGAAAACTCCATTATTTTCATATTCAAGCAAATCGTTATTTAAATTCTTCTTCTTATTTTATATCGAAACATTACATTTATTGATTGCTAGTTAAAACTACCCCCGGTTCGGAAAATAAAACACCCGACCTTAAGAAGAAATAGTGTAATAGTGTCATCTTTGTCGCATTTCATAATCGTTTGCACTTATTATATAATTAATAATTAATTAAGTGTAAAAAATAATAACAATATTGAAGTGTGATGTTTGAAAGAATGTTTTTTTTTCCGTCGTGCAAGTGCACAGCAGTTGCGGATATTATATCGCTTAAATGATTTTAATTGCATTGACATCATCGTGACTTACCACGATTATCCACTTGAATATATTTGTTTTTATAGGGATAAAATACAACTTGCATTCCAGTCACGTAGGCCATGAATGAATGTTAACAAAATGCTTACAATCAAAACGCATTGTGTTTTGTCGCTAGCTATTTTGTTTATTTCGAGATATATTATCTGATTGTTAGTTATGTACATATGCAAATGTTCACGGTTCAAAACAATTGGAAATATAGGTATGCATAATCAATTGAATTTGCTAAATAAACCACTTTAATGCCTGCCTTGAATAAGTTATATATTTTGATTTCAAACATGATAGTGATAAATATTTGCCACTGTCATATTACAAGAAAAACTTTGGCTATAAAGTAAGGGGTAGACCATTCGAAATATGTATGAACTGGTGATTTCAGTAGAGATGGAATGAATGGACGACAAACCACTATAAAGATTGCGGTTCTTTATAGTGGTTTGTCGTCCATGAATAATATATGGAAAGCAAAGGCAGGAGGCTGATAGGAGACGACACATTGGCGAGTCTAGGCTCCAAAGTCTCGAACATCGACGTGTGGTTGCACCGCTCTCAGTCTTCTATCGAATACATTTTGGATGTTCCATTTGCTCAGGAATTACACGAACTGATTCCTCCCGACTCTTTTACTATCGAACGGCCAGGCAAATGCGACCAAAGCGCCATAGGTACACAGTGGAAATTACCCGCCTATGTACGAACCGCTTCGAATCTACATTCATCATTCGCACTGCGAAACTGTGGAATGCTTGGCCTGAGTCTGTATTTGCTGATAGGTACAACGTTGGTGTCTTCAAATCCAGAGTAAACAGGTTTCTTCAAGGCAAGCGTGCTGCATCCTAGACCGTGTCGATACCTAAGATCGGGCAAGTCAACGGTCAAACGCCTATTAAGAGTAAAAAAAAATGACATTTGCTTTCTAATTTTTCAGAGAGAAGTTATGCAGCGTGTTGCCGGCCCGTGCGCAGGGCTACATGTGGTCTCTCGCTTTCAGCACGAGCCAGCACGGCTTCTCGCTCGCCTCCATGTACCGCAAGATGCAGCGCGTCGACAGTCCCGTGCTGCTCGTCATACAAGACACCGATAACAACGTGAGTGCTTATTATAATTAATTATATTTATCTACGTAATAATTCTCTACGAGCTCATGAGTAACGAACGACGCGATCGACGTGCAGTAATTCCGGGCCTTTCCAGACCTTATTCATTTTCAAAGAAAGAAAGGTATCGTAGCAATCTCGAAAATAATAGGCTCTTATTAAATAAGGTAATTGTGATTTGTTTGTTATTAAATCAGCCTTCAATCACTCATTGTTTTAAGATTCTTGTATATATTCAGTTAGTGACGAATGATAACACTCTTGTTGCAGGTATTCGGAGCGTTGACGTCCTGCGCCTTCCGCCCTTCCGAACACTTCTACGGCACGGGCGAGTCGCTGCTGTTCTCATTCCAGCGCGTTGAGGAAAGCAGGCGCTCACAGCCGTCGCCTGACGACGGACAGAAAGAGGACAAGGACGATATAAAGGACAACAAAGATGGTAACTATCGAGGTAGGACCTCGTCGGTCGAGTCTAGCTAGTTTGTACCTACGGCTGCCGATCATAAGATTTTCTGTCTATAAAATGTCCATAGCAGCTCGTAATGTTATGTTATCTTGCACCTAAACTTTCTCCGGTCTGAAAAAGAGAACGGCGGCCTGCATGTATTTGTGCACACACTCCTGCAATACAATGTCCACAGCTCATAGGCTGGTCCTCGTTAAGAATGCCTGAAAGTTAAACGTGTGAAATGATCATTATACATGTTCAAACAGGAAATACTCTTATTTTTAATTATATAAATAGCTTGGATTTTTATGATTAGCTATATTTTATATTTCCACTCATCAGACTTATAAGGTTAACATTAAATTTCAGATGAAACGGAACTGGCTAAAACTAAATTCAAGTATTGGGGCTGGACCGGAGACAACATGTACTTCATTCGCGGAAGTAACGATAACATTTCTATTGGCGCTGGAGAGTAAGTAGTATTTTAGCTTTCAGTTTTAGTTTCGTTTTTTTTTAATTGTTTCTAAAACAATTTCCAAGGTTTGTTTCCTTATAACTCTAGTTTAGTTCTGAGTGGTTACGAGTTCTACAAAGATTGATAGCTAGTTGACCTCCGCTATCCATATAAAGGCAACCAGTGTTAGATTATAATAATTATTAACAGTTATCGATCACAATAAGATAATTGTAGTAAATAAAGGATCGGCGCTTTATACGTTAGCTCTCCACCATGAAAAGCGAGAGACGACATTCTAAATACGTCATATCGTATACATATTAATGAAACATACATTGAAATGATAAAAGTTTAAAGCTAATTAACATTTTTTGAGATTAGGATCTCAGTAATGCCAGAAAAAATAATATGTGAGTTTTATTCACTGAATTGCTTCGTTTGATTTGTTCGAAATGCGTTGTATTTACCTTCCCCGTGCCCCCCCAGCGGCAAGTTCGGGCTGTGGCTGGACGGCGACCTGTACCTGGGCCGCACACAGCGCTGCACCACGTACGGCAACGATCCGCTCACCACGCGCGAGGACTTCGTCGTCAAGATCATGGAGTGCTGGACCTTCATCTGAGCGCCCGCAGCCACCCCCCTCCTTCGCATCGATAAGCTTTAGACTATCTTATGAAATTTGCTACGAAGATTTGACACTTTTACAAGTCAGTCTGTTCAACTTTGATACGGTCGAGTCTGATTGTTTTGTACTCGCGTCGACTCGAGCGGCCGTCGCGCATTTCTAGTCAAACGTACTGAAACCCGACCAATGTTTTCATTCTCTGCGAATTTAGAGGCGCGTTCGGACCGACCTCCGGTGACAGCGAGTGCAATAAACCTAGTCAATTGTCGTTCGAGTGTTCGCGAGGTCCGCGAGGGCTGTCCGATAACGATTACGTGTCAATTCAATTATTACTGTGCATTGTTGTTAAGGAAATTTAAAATCAATGTTACGTAGAGATTTATATTTAACGAATGAATTATTGTCTTTAGCGGCCCACTATTGGTGTTGCGCATGCGTTTGTCGGTGTTGTTGAGACATAGATCGTTTCGTGTCACGAGACGCCCGTCGGGCGAAATTAAACGTGCTGATATAGCTTGCCAAGTGTAGATGGCAACTGACGTACTAACTATACTTATATAACCCGGTTTGGTGACCGTCAGTATAAATGATATCGTTTATAGCTTTCATTCATTTACTTTAAAAAAGTTCGTTGTCTGTATTTTAGTCGTAATTTTTAAGTTAGTGAGTATAATTTATATTACTTTCACTGTGATTTCATTAATATGGTTGCATTTTATTGTCATATTGAAATGTAATTGTTAATGACTATTTAATATCGTAACTTTTAGTTGTAAACCATTCGATTACAAATTTTATTCATGATTATAATCACAATATTCCTTAGTAAGAATGTATGTTAGGAGAGTACATTCAGAAATATTTGTTAAATAAACAAAACATAAAATATTTTAATGGTGTAATGCTTCAGTACAGAATTGAGTAGCCGATTCAATATTAAATTAATTAGTAAAAATTATAAAATAGCTATCTTAGAGCTTGATGAATGCAATCGTCATTGTGCTTAGTTATTGTGTCACTTAGCATGATGTTACTCGGATTTTATCTGGTCGTATAATGTTATTTATTAATTATATTTTAGTATATTACGTGATAAACAAAGCCGGTCGCTGTTGAGAGCCGCTCGCGAACGTTGAGTGCAGTCGCGCGCTCACTACGACGATAATGCGCAATACAACTGCCCTACTGAGCTCAACGTGGGCGAGCGATGGGATACTCATGAGAAGTACGCTCAATGAGAAGGAATTCAATGGCCAGTCCATTTGCATGATATTTGATAATATAGATCGATATATTGCAGAGATATTCTTATCGTCATAATTACTAAATAATAAAACATATGTCTCAGTTACGACTGTTTCTAGCTTGTATCGTTTAGTTGCTAGGCAGAGCGTGAATAGGTTGTTATCGCATTAAAATTATAGACGATGTTTAAATAATCCTCGATTTTCTTATATAATCTGTACACGGTATAACCTAATTGCTATATGAGATTACTATCAGATATATTTTTGTGAATAAATTCGCAACGTATTCATGTAATTATTATTGACAGTAGAAACAAAGTAAAAGATATTGTTAAGCGCCAACTTGTCGCGAGTGCATCTGTCTGTCCATGCAACGTGTATTGTTATCGTTTGTCATCGGGAAGTTGTAGAAGAAATTAGTTTCCAGATAATATTTATTGGCGTAATTTAATATTACGAATATATTCACTAATGACTTGTTGAGTAGCAGTGAGATATTTAATATTTATTAATTCTGTTGTAATTTCAGTTATTCGATTGATGCTGTAGCTGTATTGATTTCTGGTGATATATTATGTAATTTTTAAGTTGTTAAAATGTAAATCAAGCCATAATAACATGAGAATATATTCTTTTGATGAAAATAAAACGTCTTTTACTTTATCAAACTATGTATTTTATGTATAAAACGAAACCGTCACCTAATTCTATTAATAGTAAGAATGCCTCGAGCGAATAGGTCCATGTGAACTGTTATAGTCATTATATCTCCTGTGGTCCGAGTTATTTCTGCTTTGATAATCTCTATTTCTACGCTGATACGGATGACTATGGTGGCGACGCTCATTTCTTCGGCCAGAATTAAAAGGCGACCACCATTTCTCTAAAATTGGTGGTGTAGATGGTTCTTTGCTGAAGACTTTCATGAACTCCTCGTCTTTTTCAGTATATCTATCCTTAAATTCTTCTTCACATATTTCTAAGAACTCTTTATCTTCATCGGATAAAACATTGACGTCCATATTTATAACAAACTATTTGGGTATTTAATGAGGGAATTTGTAACTGAAAAAGTTATTAAAATTATTAAAACATTGCATTGTTAATTTTTAATACATTTAAACCCATTTTGGCTGAAACATTGTAATACATACATAAAGCAATAGAATAAAGTACAATTCATTCTAATAATAATATGCTAGTATATTATTATTAGTATATTAGTATTTATTATTATTATATATATTCATAATAGAAAATATTCAAATCTTTCTTAAGATAAGCAAAGCTGATAAAATTATATTTATCTATCTATGACCAGACATGTAAGTACAGACAATCACATCACTCCACAATCACCAATTAAAAATATATATATTTACAATTTTCACTAATTAGATTGCCCAATATAAGGCCAAAAAATTGGTCAGTTTCAATTATTTTTGTGTTATGTTGTTCAAACATCCAGCCAATTAAAATCCCACATTCAGGACAAAAACATGGTTTCCAAGTGTATCCTGGAAACCATATTTCTTTCTCTTCCCACTGGAATTTAAGGAAAAAACCTAGGAATTTTTTGAAGGATTCAGTTCATTTATTTAATCAATATCAAATAGAAATATACATACTTGTAATACTAATTTCTCAATATTGGGTTTTCGACAACATTTTATACATTCAAAAATGAATACCATCAAACATACAAATGGGGCAGTTTGTCAGTTTTTTTAATAGTTATTTATAAACAAAAATTAAATTGTGTTAATAACTGACGGTGAAAAAATGGAAGTAAGATGCAACATTTCTTGCAAAGCTTTTCTTTTTTTTATGTTGGTTATGTTCAAACTACAACTGAATTTTAAACCAGTTCTGCCCAATAGAAGATTAAATATATGGACTGGTGACACACAAGCTTTAAGTACTGATCACAATACAAACTAAAATTCTAACTTTTGACTGTTTTAGTACATAGATTAAATAAATACTTCATTATAAAGAGTATTTTTCTTTTTATATTGGATTGAACATCTAAACCTCAACTAAGAATTGCAAGTTGAAACCCGGGCAAGTACCATTGAATTTTCAATTGACTTATTTGTGTTTGGAAGCATGTGTCCGAACAAAATCTACATGTTTTAGTCATAAACCTGCATTTGGAGGAAAGAAAAGAAGTCAACCTGTGGAGCAATAATAATAGCAAACTACTTTTATAATAATAAGTCCTACAATTTTTTATACATCTTATTAAATATCTTCAAGTCAATTGATTGAAGACAAATATTTCAGAAAATAATTCAGAAAATTCAAGTAACTAAGAAAATAGTTTCTAAAACAAATTCAATGTATTTCAATTGTGCTATAAATAAATTCTAAGTTACTTGAATTTTCTGATTTTTTTTTATTAAATTAATTAATTATCCATAAAAGATAATAATTAAATTATTTTTCAACTGAGTGATATTTTTATGCACTTATATAGGCTATAAAACTGAATTCATATAACAAAGTACAATTTGTAGTTAGGAAAAAAATAATTTTACCTCTTCTTTTACTATGCAATCAGCCTGACTCGAAGTTATGACAGGAATTTGCAAAAAGCCGTCTTGTGATAACAACTGCACTAAAACTTCATTTCTATTAAATAATGTATCGTTGAATGTATACAGAGCAGAGGGGCTGAATTTAGAAGTTATTTTATCCGACGTTAAAAGGTAACTACCGCAATAACGACACAATATACCATCTGAAAGGAAAGTAGATGTGAATTATTTGTCGTTAATACTTAATGATTAGTACTAAAACTGTTTCAAAAACCTGTCAAATTATATGTTTCGCTGTTCTCTATAGAACAGAACAAATTGACAAAGAGTAGTAAAAATAAAGTCGTAAACATTATTATTTTCAAAAACGTCACACTTCAATTATTTTTATTTTTTGTTTTCTCTGGTGTCTACGCTAGTAATTATTATTTATTACAATTATTTTTTATCCACGTACCTAAGTAAAAGTCAAAATCATCCACGCTTATGTCAAAGAACCAACCAAAGTGTCAATATATTGTCATGTTGTCAATGTCAACTAGACAACTATAGCCTATTCCAACCACAACAGGAATAACCCCAAATAAACAACTTCGACACCGATATCAATTGACGCGATATCATAATCTATGATATTCACTATGGATTCGCGAAAAAATGGCGTTTTTAATGTTCGCAAAGTTGTAATCGAAACTTCGAAAGTTACATTAATGTGGTTATAACTAGTTGAGTGGCATAGTGTTGTATCGTAAATAAAGGTAAACTATACAAGAATTGTTTATAATGCGTAATATAGCAGAACAATTAGAAAATGGCAAGCTATTTGTAAATTTAAGGTTTGTTTACCTTTATTCCTACTCCGATTGGAATAGGGTATACAAAAAACTTGACTGTAGGTATATTGTTTTTTTTTTAAAAGTAAAAAGTTTGTTATAGGTACTCTCGACTGTCGATTTTGTTAATCATTTTTTAACAAATGTTACTAGTGAGTGAGTCATTTAGATTATTGATTCGATTATTGACACTTTAAGTGGTATGTTTTAAGTGCAGCGTTTATCGATTTTTGCTATTGAATATAATTTTTTCTTCGGTGGCAGTTTCTATGCCTTGTATTTACTATTTTTAAAACTAACATAATAATAAAACTAGTAAATATTTATTTCATTTTTCAATTTATGTATGTATAAAATTAGGCAGTTCACTTATTGCTTTTATTACGCACTTTAAAGTTATTTTACACTAATTTAGAATTTGGAACAGTAACAGTAACAACCTGTGAATTTCCTACAGCTGGGCTAAGGCCTCCTCTCCCTTTTTGAGGAGAAGGTTTATGAGAATTTGGAACATTTACGATCTAATCATCTAAAGCATGTGTCAAAAAGTTGTAGGTATCTCTCTTTGTAAGTTTGTAGATTTACTGCCCAGCACAGAATAAGTCACAGAATACAGAGTGAGATCTCTCTGTCCTTACTCTGTGAATTACTGATCTAGGCACTGCCTCCAGTGCCTAGATCAGTGATTCTCAACCTTTTTTTTGTTGCTGCACACTTTTAATAATTTCAGAATTTGGCGGCACACAAAAATATCTTCTTCTTCTGCCTAGCGTTTTCCCGGCCTAGTAACGCCAGGGTCCGCTTTCCTGCATCTATGCCTCCACTTTGCCCGATCTAAAGCGTCCTCCTTAGTTAGATCGTGCTCTCTCTCATATCGTCCCTCACAACATCGAGCCAGCGCTTCTTGGGCCTGCCGCGGGATCTAGGGCCTTCGACAACAAAGTCCAGGCATCGGTTCCCGACATAGTCTGGTGATCTGCGGCTTATGTGGCCAAACCAACGCAGACGGCTTTCCTGCAACTTATCCGCTACATCGCAAACTCCAAGGCTACCACGAATGTGCTCGTTATGAATGCGATCTAGTCGCGTAACGCCACACATCCACCGCAGCATCTTCATTTCCGCGACGCGAAGTGAAGAAAACTGAACATGTCTCGCGAGAGCTGGCCACGTCTTGCCGCCGTACAATAAGACTGGTCGGATGATGCACTTGTACACAAGGCCCTTTAATTTCACCGGTATCCTGCGATCACATACCCCGGTGCCTTCTCGCCATTTGGCCCAGGCTGCGTTTATTCGAGCTCTGACGTCGTGGTCGACTGTACCAGACTCGTGCAGTACGGACCCGAGGTATTTAAACTTTTCCGTCTTGATAACGGATTCTCCGCCTATCTTTATGGGTTCGGGGTCCGTACTGCCACAGGCCATATACTCGGTCTTCGCAACATTTAGCATCAGACCTCCCCTCTCTAGAACACCCTTCCACTGGTCTGGTTTCACCTTTTGCTCCAATACCTGTTTGTCCTCATCAACCAGTGCAATGTCATCAGCATACATCATGAGCCATCATTGATTCCGAATTATGGTACAAGTCTCGGATAATGTCAATATAGATTTTTACAAAGAAAAATATAAGTTCAAAAATTATTTACTTTCCTATACACACTGCGTAAAATAGATTACGAACGCAATCAAATTTTATGGACTTACATATCTATTCCTGTTAAAAGGATTTTTCTTTTTAAATCATATTATTTAATAATATTAACATAATTTTGCTTAAAATTTGGCAGCACACTTTTAGAATTTCGCGGCACATAAAAGTGCCGTGGCACAGTGGTTGAGAATCACTGGCCTAGACCTTAGTTGTATCAAGTATCAACAACTTTCCTATATAATATTATTATTTAGTATATCTGTAAAACAAAATAAAAGAAAAACGAAGATTATTGCAAATAAATTAATATTTTGAGTTTGCCATTATTTTACATATTTTTAAACATCACTTTATTTAGATATGTAAGGTAGAAATTAATGCATTTACTTGATTTTTGTATATTACCTTGTATTAGATATTTAAATACAAAATAATGTAGTAATGTACTACTAACATCTGATAAGAAAAGAAAGTGAAACGCATCGTATTTTTTTATTTCTGTAGATCGCGCGCATTTGCAACTGTCAAAGTTGTTTATTGTTAGGTTATTAATTGCAGTTTTTAGAACTAAAAATTATATAGTTTAAAATAATGATACAAATCTTAAATAATTCTAAGTACTTGTAGTACATGAAACTTTGTTCATCATTTAAACGTTTTAGAGGAAACCAGCTGGATCTGTGTAATAGCTGTCAAAAAGTACGCGAACATTTGTGCACTGGCATTTTTTGCATAATGTTCTCGCACAATGTATGAAGATGAAAACATTACTTCTACTCCTAAGCGATATGCCTTAACAGAGGTCACAAATGCAACAAGTTATGTGTCGCCGACGGCTAACCTCAAGTTGTTAACTAATGTCGCTCTGCAGTATCCCACGCCGCCTCCGAGCACAGTGCATCGCAAAGAAAAATCGTTACAAATATTATGTGATAAGTAAGTGCATAACTTTTTTTCCAATATATAATATAGAAATATAATTTATGATTATAAATTATTATATTTACTTTTTCAGATTTCTCAATTTGTATCCTTTACATGGAAATGGCACGGTTGAGATACAGTTGGATAGCACTGCAGCCAGGCTAGGAGTGGAAAAACGGAGAATGTATGATATCATAAATATCTTAGAGGCCATGCAGTGTGCAGTTCACAAGAGAAAGAATACTTACTTATGGCATGGAGGATCTAGACTGAACTCTTTTTTAAAAATGCTAAAAAAGCAGGGAGAGACCCTCAGGCTATCTGAAGCCCTTAGGGGTAGAGCAGCTAAGCCACCAGCTCCCAAACATAAGACATTAGGAGTCTTAGCTCAAAGATTTTTAATGCTTTTCTTAGTGGAACCACCTGTAAGTATCTTTAGCAGCATACAATTAATTATTTTATTTGATATCCTAACCAGTTTTTGTTAGAAGTTTCTAGAACTTTTCAGAACTTTTGACTATATTAACACTATCTTCTTTTTTTTATATTAATGTATGCTTTATTTCTTTTAGAACACTCTCATCAATTTAGAAATGGCTGTTAGTGTACTTATTGATTCATCAAATAAAAATAAGTCTACCCTCTCACCAGAGCAGTTAGATCGCCAACATAAGTCCAAAGTCAGGAGGCTTTATGACATTGCAAATGTGTTTATTTCAATTGGTCTCATTGAAAAGGTATCAGGTAATTTAATATTAAAGAAGCCAGTATTTAAGTATGTTGGGCCATTTAAAATGAAAAAATCAGACAAGGTATTTCTACACACACTATCGCCCATCACACCTCTTTCAGTATTAGACACACAACAGCAGATGACACCGTGTCATATCTTTGCCGGAAAGTCTAAACGAAAATTGGAATTTACTACACCAAGTACAGATAAGCTTGGTGTAACAACCCCACCTCATACTCCGTCACACAAGTGGGATGAAATTCTACTTGTTGCTGACATGGAACTGAATAGAATTAACAATGGTGTCACAGAGTGAATTGTTTTAATAGGAGTTATGACACAATGTCCACTAATATTCAGAACATACTCCTAGGGTTCATTGATACACCCATTTGAAGTCTGATTAAATGGAAAACAAAGGTATCAATTATAGTCTCTAAACTATTTTGATAATAAAATAAAAAACTGTTTAAATCATTATTTTTTGATGTTTTCAAGGTTCCTTATGAATCTGTGCAGGCTCAAGAGCCAAGGCTCAATAAATACCAATGGGTGTACCGAGAACATGCTTGCCATTTGTTTATATGATTTGGCAGTAAATTTAAGTATGAATTATGTGTATATTAAGTGGACTTGACTGAATGTTTTTTTATGTAAGTCAAATGTTGTATACTTGTCTTCCAGGGGATATTTGAATAGGTATCTTATGACTTATACATAAATGTATGAAATATTCTTTTTATTATAATATATAAATTTTATGATATGTTGTTGAGAACAGAAGTTTATCTTTGTCACAGACATCATAGTGCAATTAACTTAATGTTATTTGTATTTATTTTAGGAATTATGTAATAATGAATTTAATAAGACTTATACCACACTATATATACAATATACATTAAATATAATAAATAAAGCATATTTATCAAAATTTTAAAGAATTTTAGAACACATTCTAGAAAATGTTACAAATCTATTTTATTCATTTTAGTCTTTTTCTTTTCTTTTCATTGTATTAATGAAAACTCAAACTATTAATTTTATAAATGCTACTAAAATTATAAAGTGTTGATTAAAATATGTAAGGAGTCAGTACCCCTGGAGCCTTAGGACTGAGATGTAATAGAACTTTATTAAAGTATGTAATAAGTAATATTTATGACTATGTTATCCTATATTATATATGTTTTCGTGATTTTATCCATAATTAACCGTTTATATAATGATGTTTTGACAAAAAGTAAAGAAATTTATGCATTTATCACTTGTCGACTTTGATAAGTAGTTATTATAATGAATTTTATATAACAAAGTTGCTTTTATTTTATATTTGTTCTAAGTTACGTGTAATATTAAATAAATGGATTTTAATTTTTTTCTTTTTTTTAACATTTCTATCTATTATGTATCATATGTTCGATCAAATCAAATCATGAATTCAATTTCAACTTATAGTAAAGCTTAGCTTCACTTACATATTATGTAAGCGTATCCTTTCTCTCTTATTTTTTATCATATCAATTATTACACTTTTTTTATAGCTGCAACAACCTTATTGGAGTCGTTGATAAACTATTAACTTTACTGGGATTTTCTGTTAAAGTAAGGATTGTTACACTCTCGTGGCTGCAACATATTTTTAATGACACTGTTGATTTTGTGCCCAATCTCTCGTCACGCTGATTTATCACTTCGTTGGACTACATGTGCTCTTGAGAACTTACATAAAAGAAATATCAGCCGAAGGTATTAGGATGGGCTGTTTTGTTTTTAAGATTTTTTTAGGGCTGTTTAATTTTATTAAAATTGGATAAAAAATAATGTGATTATAGAATTTTTAATGTTATATTTAAAACAGCATCAAGAAATAAAACTATTTTATAGTGAAATTACTATGGATTTAAGTGTTTATGTATTAAAACATTACACAAAAGAAAAAATATTTAATTAAATCAAATATATACAAGTAAATGTTATGTGTAAATATTATGTTTCAAAATTATATTAATAATAAATAATTATAAAATTAATTATTTAGCTATATTTACATTTGTAATGGACACAATATAATTATATTTTTGTGCTTTGGCAAAAATAAAGGTGAAATTCAATGAGATTATTTAAATAATGGCAGTGTCCTTTCAGTTTCATATTTTTTGTAATATTCAAGTGACTTGTATCAATCAACAATAATTTGGAGACGAATAATTTGGCCTGTTTTTACTTACAACTAAAATAATTTCAGCATTATTAATATCAATAAATATAAGTTAATTTTTATTTATTTGATTAACGTGCAACACTGCTATTAAAAAATCTGTGCCATTTCGTTTTAAAGCTCGCAAATAATTATGCCGGTGTAAAATTTTTAATGCGAACAATAATTATGTAAAATTCATTTCAAATATTAATATAATCTGCAATTAATTATTCCTTTAAGTCTATAATATATTTATTTTTTCTAAAAATTCATTATAATACATTTGCCTGTGTTATACGTATTAGTAATTACTAATTAATTAATAATATCGCTTTCGATAATAGTTCGGTTAGGTTGATGCCATTTTGCAATTGTTTGGTGGGGGAAACTGACGGGCGGCGGCAGGAAGAACGGCAAGTGTCCGTGTCACACTTGCTCCACCATTGGAAACTGTTCAAGATCGGTACTCGGTAATGTTTCAGCATCAAAGAAACTTGCGTGTAGAGCAACCACGGTCACTGTAGCCCCTGAAATAATAGACAATCGGAATTGAACATTACAGTATATGTATTTGTTTTTCTTCTTTTTATATATAAGGTAGGCGGACGAGCAAATGGGCCACCTGAACGTAAGTGGTCACCAACGCCTACAGATATTGGCATTGTAAGAAATGTTAACCATCGCTTACTCCGCCAGTGCACCATCAACCTTGGGAACTAAGATGTTATGTCCCTTGTGGCTATAATTATACTGGCTCACTCACCCTTAAAGGGTGACTGGAACGGTTTTCCGGTGGAATATCTGACGAGTGGGTGGTACCTATCCAGACGAGCTTGCACAAAACCACCAGTAAAGCTTTAATTATAAAGCTTTACTACGATAATGATAATTACAATTTATTTGGTATAAAATATTCCTTAAAAAAATCGCAAAAGCGAAGACCCGCTTATGACACGAGGGCTATCGTCATAAGTGGGTTTTCCGACGTAGTGGGCGGTAAACATGTCGTTTTACGAAAATATAACATATGATTCAGACGTGTGACAGTGAAGTCGTTGATGCAGCGAAAGTGACGCAATATGTTTAAGTTTTATTTGTCGTGGTGATTAGATATTACAACATATCAGGCTTACATTTCAATTAAAATATTTATTTATATTAAGACCCAGGTTATCAATAATTAATTAAGAAAAAATTAACTTACCTAAAACCCAAAACAAGACCGCCCCGGCACCGGCTAACCAACAAAGAGCCATAGAACCGGCCGCTGCCACTGCATACTGTTGAGTCTTACTCAATTCCCACCCACCAATCTAAGATAGAGGAGAGAATTAAAGGATATAGAAAGAGTTTCACAGTTAAATATGACAGGATATTAAATAGAATGCAGTTAAAAATAAAAGTGCTAATTGTATGGTAGATGCGACTTACTTGAGGCTGAAAATTTAATTTTACATGTTAATAACATCATAAAAAATAACTAGGTTGTGATGATGATAAGTGAATTTCTCTTTACCTTCCAAGTGTTAGGTCCTGAGGTGAGTTTCCGATATCCAAAGAAGCTTGCTACCATGGCAATCAAAAGTAATGGCGAAGTTATCCTGAAATATATATTATAATATGAATGTTATCTATTAATCTTACTGCCTATATGGGGAAAATTTGACTTGCAACTGAGATAGAACAAACATGAAAATAAAATTCTGTAAGATGGTAAATTGTTAAAAATACAATAGGCCCAGCCCAGGCTCTGATAATTAAAGGGGCAAGAAGTCCATATCTGACTGCAATTTTAATCCGGCTAAGTATCACTGAGTATATGCTTAATTTGTGCTTTAATGCCTAAGCATTAAGCAACTCTAAAGTTAATCTCAAGTTTGTGAGGAAGAAATTACTGTCAATCAATTATCATATAATATAGGTGAACAGGATTGTTTGTATCTCGAAGTATCTGTACAAAAGAAAAATTTGTGATACCCACTGAACATAAAGCATTTCGATAAGATATTTGTATATGTAATTTCGTTGTTGTATATTAAATTTATTTTATCTTAGAAAAAAACCGCCGAAACAACAAACAACAACAAGCCGAGAACAAGCCGAAATGGCCCTGTGGTAAGAACGCGTGAATCTTAACCGATGATCGTGGGTTCAAACCCGGGCAAGCACCACTGAATTTTCATGTGCTTAATTTGTGATTATAATTCATCTCGTGCTTTACGGTGAAGGAAAACATCGTGAGGAAACCTGCATGTGTCTAATTTCACTGAAGTTCTGCCACATGTGAATTCTACCAACCCGCATTGGAGCAGCGTGGTGTAATAAGCTCCAAACCTTCTCCTCAAAAAGAGGTGCGGAGGCCTTTAGCCCAGAAGTGGGACATTCACAGGCTGTTACGGTTAGAAAAAAAAACAGACAATGTCTACTACATTAATACACTCTAAAAACATTGTCAAACATAAATTATCACTTGCTTGCACTTATACTATTTGTATGTACACAGTAACTTCCTTCTTACACATGTCGTCATGCACACAGTTCAACTTCATTACTCATTAAATATTAGGCGCAATACTCACAAGCAATAAGCAAATAATCCCAAAAACACAATAAGGTAATTGGCCTGAAAATATTCAACATTTCGATAGAATCTTCGTGATAATCTTGGCAAAGAGGCTGGTACCTGTGAAAGAAAAGAATACAATAATTACTCAATAATTGTTTGGAATGTGCGAATCATGCGGAAAAAACAGGCTGGAGTAGATCAGTCATGTAAATATATCTATGTAGGTGCTATTAATATAACTTATTTGTCATTATTTTGTTATTGAATTAATTAGACCAGCTGTACCCAACCTGCGGCCCACCGAGCTTTTGTGGTTGGCTCACTTGATGTTACTTTATTTTCAACTACTTTAAATTTCAAAGTTTTTTATTTACACCTAAATAATTTAAATTAAACAACTGCTTGTGGCCACGGAGACAACTTTCAAAGTGTTTGAAACATCATGAAGCGATAAAAAATATGTTAAAATAAACGCAATAAATCCGTTCATAGTTGTTTAATTTAATTTGTAGCAATCCATAAGAAATCATTAGCTAAATATTTTTTGTTTGTGACCCGCGACAAACCTTCTCCTTAAAAGGGAGAGGAGGCCTTAGCACAGCAGTGGGACATTAACAGGCTGTTACTGTACTGTACTGACCCGCGACACCATAACTAACATGTGTTTGAGGCCCCTATAAAGAAAAAGTTGAGTATCGCTGAATTAGACATACACATACCATCAGGATATATGGCTAATTACACAATTAATTATTGCAAAGACCTGTTTAATTCATTAGTTTAACATTATAACTTTCAAATTTATAATAAATATACATTACTTTAAAGTTCTCAGTAGCGACAAATTGTGTCCAAGCTCTGCGTGAAGATAATACTCCCATTACCAAGGCAGGGCCTGCACCATTGCGGACATGTTGAAGCAATCTTTAAATTATACATGAAATAAATTATAATTATAACATTACTGTTTTTAAATAAATAAACTAGTTGTTAGTGACAAATATATTTAAAAAAACATATCTTTTTCATAAATATTTATCATAAAAACATATTTTAATGACAACTAAATAATTTTGAATAACAAAAATTAATTAAACTATTTATACCTAATGATAAATGCCGAACAGTGTTCACAGATTTTAAGATTTGGCATCAAAAAATTGTATCTCGAATATGGGGTTGATAAGGGTTGTTTTTATAGGGGTTGGTTGTCCCTTTCAAACGAAACCCCCTTAATAGATATATAGATAGACCAGTGAACAAGAATTGAACCCCTATATGTTCCCAATTTTTATATAGTATAAGCACAAATAACAATTTATCACTAATTTGTTTATCTACAAAAAAAAGTGGTAAGCAGAAAAAAGTAAAATGTAAGTAACAACTTATATTCAATAATTACTACATGATGATTTTTAAAATATCATATAAAAATGCTACAGGTTCTATCTATTTTCGAACATAATAAAAAAAACTGTTTAAGCTTTTATTAACTGATTTATTTGCTTATTTTTTTATCTTTTAATATTATTAAAAATATCTTTACCGGTAAAAACTATGTAAATCTAGCTACACGACCAGTAAATCTAAATAATAAATAAGGTATGAATATAAGATTCCATACATATGTAATTTTGAAAAATCTTGATATTCTAAGCAATTGTACTGATGTAATGTAACTACGAAAAATATAGCTTATAATATGAAATAAAATCATTTCTAAAAGCTTAAATTATAACGAACCACGTAGCATTTTAATAATTTGTTAGTAAGACTTACACTTCCATTTCATTCACATACTTTTGTAATCCTTTCTTTTCTGTAGTAGCATTTATTTCCCCTGATAAATCAATATTTACATTTTCTGCCATTTTCTGTTTTTTAAATTAAGTTTCTCTTAGATCTGGAGCTAGAATAATACTTAGTAACGTAAACACAATACACTCTGTAACTATGTGTCAAAGTCACATTTGACTTGTGAGTTTTGTTATTCACTTGTATTTCATGTCAGTTTCAGATCCTGATATTAAAAGAAAAAGTGAATTATAGTTTCAAGCACTATTTTTTTTAAAATTAATTTTTAAACATGTAGATTGCGTGTGCAGGTATATACAATAAACTAAATTATTATTGCATATTTTTATTCAATTATGAGAACTTGTGCTCTGTTTGTGCTCACAATATAACGGAAGTTAATTTTGCAAATGTCTGAAATGTCTATGGATTTAAGAAAGGAAGTGCAAGTTTTGCGTCATATCATGGCTGCCATAAAGCTTGATCTTGGTTGCTTTTCTTACGAAAGAGTGCTTGGTTTTCTTTGAAAGTGGTGATCTCTGTCAATTTGTCTTTTATTTACATGTCGACATGCTTTGTTCGGTAAAGTTCGTGTAAATTGATATTAGTAGTGATAAAACGATAATGTATTCAATTTAGAAGGTGCAATATACTGCCAAAACAAAATGAACGACGGGGATTGGATATGTAGCGATCCGAATTGTGGGAATATAAATTTTGCGCGGCGAAATTCTTGCTACCGTTGCAATAAGGAAAGACCAAATGCAGCAAAACCTTTTAAAAAGAAACTGGGTACTGAAATTGGAAAGTCAGCTGCCGAGAAATCCCGCGGACTTTTTAATGCCGACGACTGGCAGTGCAACAAATGCGCTAATGTCAATTGGGCCCGGCGTCAGACTTGTAATGTTTGTAATGCGCCGAAGTTTGGAGAGGTAAGTACATTATTATGTATTATAATTATAAGTTTATTCTCATTTTATTCAAGTTTTACATACACTCATTTTAACTTAATTTCAGGTTGAAGCCCGTACTGGTTACGGGGGAGGCTACAATGAACGAGGTGTAGTCGAGTATCGAAGAAGAGAATCGTCTTCAGACGACGAATATGACGAATTTGGGAGAAAGAAGCGAAAAACGAAGGCAAATTCAGAAGAAAAGGTATGGATGTTTTTAAATTTTGTTTATTTAAAAATTGACATTAACAACTTTAATGGTAAGAAATTTTAATTTTCTAACAGTGTAAACATAAACCGCTGATTCTATTGTATACATATTTAAAAAAAATGGCAGATAATGGAATTTGAAGCTAAGAAGACTTATGTTAACTACTAAGTGAAATAAATTTTGAAGCACATCATTATTAAAGTGGAGATAATTTTTCCTGCCTTCAGGTTGGCATCACTGAAGGACCTGTAAACAAAAAGTTGCCATCAACGATGCTGCAGAAGGAAATAAATATGGACATTGTTATGCCGGTACCTGTTTCAAATATATCATTACCAATCAACAATATTCCTGACAAAGTAAATGGCAGTCTAAGTGATGGTTCAGTATGCGACCTTCCTCCACTCAACAAAATGGCATTAAAACGAAGTCAATTTCAAAATCATCCTAATTTTTACCGTCGAGAATTAAACATTCCACCTTACAAGAGTAATGGGATTCAACGCAAACGTTTTTCCAGTATTGGTGATAAAGATCACACAGGATCTTCAGGCTATGACACTAGTTCAAAGAAAAGTAGGAATGAAAGTAGTGTTTCACCAGCTTTAAAGTCTTATAATCCAGTCATGGAAAATAGAGTTTCATCTACTAATAATGATGTGGTCTACAAGTTCACCGGTTCAAATCCAGCTGAAGATTTTGAAGTGATTTATACAGTTGAAGAAAGAGTTAAAGCAGCTGCATTTGCTATAGTTTATAACAACTGTAAAATAAGTACAGACAAGTTTGAATCATTGTATGACAAACCAGCACCAGATTTTAAGACAATTTTTGCTTGGAGACAAAGACTTCTAACAACTGGATGTTTGGTTGATTCACATTTAGAGATACCTAAAAAGGACACAGAGAGACCTTTTAACAACCAAGCTGTTACGCCTAATCCTCCTAGAAACAAGATATCACACAAACTTCCTAATCCTGATGAAATTGCCATAATATCAGACAGTGATGAAGACTGTTCTAAAAATCCAGAGATGAATAATCAAGGTATCTTTGATAGACAAAAAAGTGTTAGCACAGATACTTTACTTATCAGTGGTATTGATAATGAAACAAGAGCTGCTGGTGGTTCTGTTAGTACTGTAGATGAAAGACTGTCACAAGGTAGAAGTCACTCAGCATCAACACATCATAGAACAAGATCCAGTTCCTGTGATAGTCAAGATTCTAACTATCCTGAATCGGAATTGGAACAACTCAATTCAAAAACTTTAAATACGAGAAATACCTCTTCTGTAAAATCAAATAATACAAGGCAGTCAATTTGTGATTCCGATTCAGAATCAATTTCATATAATAGTGATGAAGTAGACTTTCGGTCACGTATTTTCGGCGATGGAAGGAAAGTAAAGAGAAAGGTAAAAAAACGTGCTATTCCTTCTAACGATGTTAATTCCTATATACCTGCAGAAAATCCATCATTTCAAGGATATAGTACTCTGAAATTAAAAGAGCAGTCGCCGTTAGTGACTGGAAACATTTACATGTCCAATTTTCAAAATATGGGTACAAATCAAAGAACTCAAGATACACATACACTGGACACTGATGGCTACTCCAGTGAATATGTTCCTACAAAGCTGGGTGTAAAGGCCAAAAATAATTATCAAGATTTTAAAAATAATGTAAAGAAAAGGGGATTCTGGGCGAAGGGGAATGCAAACTCATTTTCAAATGCAACAAAAAAATCTAATAAAGAACTTAAAGATATTTTTGTTGAAAAACCAACTAAGGACTACTTTGATTCCCAAGAATATACACTGCTTCCAGGCTTAGAAAATCGAGTTGAAGATTTTACCAAAGATGAAATTGATAGTTGTGATATAGCAGACCAATACATGCCATTTGATAAGCCAGTTGAAATAGCTTCAAATGTTTTGAAAGCAACTGAACATTCGTCTCGCGTTTTTGACATTGTACAATCGAATACGGCTGTAAAAAATAGAAGTATAATGGACATTTTTGGCAATAACGAACAGGAACGAAAAAGTCCTGAGAAAAACAATGATGTTGATCATTTGGATAGTGTCAGAAAAAAGTATGAAACAGAGTGGGATGAGGATGATGACGCTCTTTATAAAAATTCTGACACAGTTGATATGTTGCTTGAGAGTTCAAATAGTAAGCGTACACCATCACCACCTAACATTGGATCAATACGAGCTGAGAGTCCAATGACAAATATGTTATATGGTACAAGTTCAGATGTCCAAAAAGGTTTAACTGAAACTAATTTATTAAACGAAGATATAATAACCGATAAACGCGATATGTTATTAGGCTTACTGAAAGACTTGCAAGAAAATGATGACAAATTAAATACTGGTGATATATCATGTTCACCTATAACTTCAATTTTAATGAAAAGAGAATCAAATGAAAATATTAATAAACCACAGATTATGAAAGCTAATTCCATTATAAATAAACCAGAAATCATTCCAATAGAACAATGTGAAATGAAGTGTGTCACAGGAGAAAAGAAAGAAAAATTATTGCCACCAGCAGTACCTGAAATAAAACCTAAGGTTGTAAGTCCTTCCAAAAGAGTACATGTATTGGAATCAATAACTATTAAAGCAGATAGTCGAAAAGATATAATTGGTATCCAGGATAATTTAGAATTGAATCAAAAAAGCATAGAAAAACTTGACCTACCAAATAGATCACCAATGAAACAATCAATAGAAAACCCACCTCAAGGGGCAATTATTAATGATATTAATAAATCTCAAACACTACAAAACAATATGCCGTTTGACCTTTCAAATATATTATCAAATATAAATACAAATACACTTTTACTTGCTCTTCAAAATTTGCAACAAATATCTCAACAACCAAGTGATAATATAAATCAAACAGCTAGTTACCAGGATAATGTTAATAACAATGAACAAAGCACATTAGAAACAATCAATTTAACTAATGATGAAGAATGGGAGAAAGAATCAAATCAAGATGAAAGCATAGAAAGAGAATTAGAAAAGTTAGATGGAAACACTGGCGATACTCCTTTTTTAAGTGATATTTTTGATCCGGGTCCAGTGACACTGCATCCGAATGTTAACAAAAAACTAAACATTAATCTTAAAAATGACGTTAAGAAAAATCAAACGGCACATTTAAATGAAAACGCGCCAGTGATAGGGAATTTTAAAAGCTTTGCATTGCCAAAACCGATTTTGTTAAATAGATTGAAATTGACAGTCAAACAGCCAGAGAAGAGTGTGAAGGCTGGTGACGGGAAAAGAGTCAAACGAAAGAAAAAGGTTTGTATGAAACATATTGAAGAGTATGGAGATATATTATTTGTAACGTGTCATGCTATCAATCTAGAACATAAATATGATTAAGAGCGTTTACAATATTTACACCTGAATGTGTTTTTTCCAAATTTATCAGTCCACTAAACTTACATATTCAAGATTCATTCCATTCATAATTAATTTTTAATCTCTTTTTTCTGACTTTGCACTCAACAAATATTAAAATGTTATTTAAATTTTAACTGGTGTCACTAAACAAATATGCTTTATTATATTATTATATATAATTTAATTTTTATTTACTTTTTAATTTTATGAGTGGTCGGTCGATATTAGTCGATTCAGAATGTTTTTAGTTTTAAAGTTGATTTCATATCCTATTAAAATATATTCTTTAATCTGATAGAGACAAAAAACTATTTGCTCAGTGAAGTTTGTTTATCAACCCTTTGAAAGTCACTATTAATATATTATTATTCAATAGTTTCGGTAAATTATTTAAAATGTAGTCAAGATATGATATAATATATAAGTCTATAAATGAATAGACTTGAGCATCGGCGATTTTGATAAACGCTCCTAACCTTTTATTTAATTTCAAATTAACTTTAGAAATATTTTTGAAGATAAATAATATAATTGTGTTTTTTTATGATAGCATGAAGTTTAAAAATATGTCTTTATTTTGAAAAATATTTGGGAAAATATTGTAAAGTTTCATTTGTTACAGACTAAGCCATCTGGTTCTCAAGAGGGTGAGGCTGGGGAGGAAGACGATGAAGAAGAGTCTGGAGATGAAGCTGATCTCTCTAAGTATGATCTATGGGGCAGCGATGGGGAACAGGGCAACTCTTCTAAAATGGGTTAGCGGTGTTGATTTTGAAATGTACTTAGTATTTTTTGGGTATAAAAACTATTAAAAGTAATAAATAAGGCTCATATTGTCCCGAATAGATCATTAACTATCAATTACTCATATTTCAGCTAATGATGATAAACAAAAAGACGACGACAGTCCTAAGGACGATAGCTCAAATACCATAGATAAAAATGGAAGAACAGAAACAAAAAGTAAAAAAAGGTAAGCTGTCATGAAATGATTCAGGACCGTACTATGGTGATAATTTTTTTTTTTTGTGCTAAAATGAATATATTGTCGTTCCAGATCTAGAAGTTCGTCATCATCGTCCACTTCTTCATCGAGTTCAAGTTCTAGTCACAGTTCTACGCAAACGCCTAAAAATAAGTAAGTATATGAAATGATAAAATTTACTATTTTTTCGGCTGTTGCTAATGTCTTACTTCATTAGTATTTTAATGGTAACACCAAAAGATTATTATAAAAAAAAACAATCTTTACTAGTGTGTTTCTACATCAATCAGTTGATTACTGGTATTTATCTAGCGTGAAAATAAATAATTTATTTATTTACAACAAAATATTAATGCTTAAATCATTTAAACTCTAAGAAAGGTTCTAAGAAATTATATTCCTTCTCTAATTATTAATATTGCAATAACTTAAATTATTAATGAAGAATCGGTTTTTCCTCATTTTCAGTCATTTGTATCTTTAATTAAAGATAAAATATGTCTTCAAATCTCGATGCGAACGAATAACAATAACCACGCTAATAATAAAGCACAGAGAAAACTTAGGGTTTTTTATATTTGTAAGATATTTATGTATTTTTATGAAATACTTAAATCGATAGTTGTTCGTTATTGCAGATTCGATGACTTTAATCTAAACAGTGAGCGGGAGTCGCAGCACGGTTCGCCGAAAGGCCGTAAGTCGCGGTCGAGGTCTCGATCGCCACGATCTCGTTCGACGAGCATCCCCTCCCGAAGAAAGTCACGCGACAGCCGCTCGGGTGGTGAAACCAGGTGTGTGTTTTTACATGTCGTGTACCAGAAATAAGTATATAGTTGTAAATCTCATGTGACATACAATTACAAGAGTGGAGGCAAATTGTCACAAACAAACAAATCTTAATAACAAAACATCCATCCTTTTCATTATAAGTTAAAAAATAATACTAATAATAGTTATATTATAGCTCGTGAGAGCCATCTATGATTGACATATAGGTTTTCAAGTTAATTAGTGTTTAAAGTAATTTTGATCTGCAGAGTCAATGTACTAAGTTTCCTATAATTTTTTGTTAATGATTTTTTTCATTTTCGAAATGGCCTTTACTTCGTGACCGGTTGACAAGCCGAGTCCTGAGACTCAGCAGAAACAAAGAAAAGAAAACGTCTCTGTTCAATAACACATGTCTATTAAAATACTAGATTTTATAAATTAAAAAAAATCAAATTTTATATTTAAGTAGTTTCTGCCCGCAGCTTCGCCCGCGTGTGTGTTTAGAAGATTTAAGTACCCTATGTATTAATATTTATATAAAAATTGCTATGTCCATTGTGCCTTAATGATAATATTTATTAAATAAAGGAAATAATTAATTTAATTAACTTCGTTAATAGGAGTCATGACACCTCCCGCGAGAAGGAGAGAATTCGCGATCATGACCGACGGGACAGGTCGCGCGGTTCCCGTGAACGGAAGGAACGTCGATACAGCCGGGATGGTTCTAGCAATCACTACAGTGCCAGGGGAAGACATCGCTAGATACCACACATTTGAGCAATAACTATCAACTCGTTAACAGCGTGATGCCTCTCGAAGTGTTTTTGACTTTAAACGAATGGTTGCTGGATTAACTATTTATCAAAACCTATAATACATTTATAATATATTATCTAGAATCTGTTACGCAGTAAGCGTATTATAGACCATTGTGTTTTATATAAAGTGGTAACATTGTCCTATGCATTTTATTTTGTAACTATTAATCTAGTGAGAGATTTCTCTTACTTAATAGACATAAACATTCATAGTAAGTTTATATATTATGAATTAATATTTGTTTGTATAATTACGAAAACTCAAGTCTTATATATATATATATATAAGGTATTTTGTATAGATGTTAAAAAAAATATCAATAGCACATCTCTCCGTAGTTGTAAAAAATTAAGCTTGGACATTATTTAGCATTTATGATCCGATAAATGTAAAGTGAAATGGTTTCAACTTTTTTCCTGTTTCAATTAATAACTCAAAAGTGTCAACTTGTGATCTTTATTTTTTTTTTCAATTTGTAAATATTAGGTATCATAATGGCTTTGGTATAAATAAGACCTAAGCAAATTACATATTTTCCATTAAGAATTACTTTTGGACATTGGAAAATGATTCTGTTATCATTTAGTGACTATGTAACTATCGATATTTTATAAGAATAAAAAGGTAAATTGATTTACCAATAAACATGAAACGATATTTTGAATTTTTATTTTGACTTAGTTATAAAAACTTAGTTTTTTTTTTAATTTACATAAGAAAAACATTCGAAAAATATTAATCTCCATCCATACAGTGACACTCATGCTGCTGATGCTGGTGCTGCAAAAGAGTTACCTTTTTGTAATATAGAAGTTTGTATAATTTGCATTATAGAAGTTTTATATTTATATTATATTATAGTTTATGTTATATTATTTTGAACGCAACTTAAGTGGAGTAGGGGAGAGCGGATCTACTTGAGTCAGTGCTTTTATAACTATATCATATTATGTTACACTTTTTCTTAACAATAATAATTCCTTGTAAATAAAAAAATAATATGTCAATGGCATTAACTAATAATTTTCTAACACACTAACTCTCCAGTTATTTAACATAGCATGGTATATATATTCATAAAAAACTACTGCTTGAAAGATTATTTGAAAATGAACAAAGTTCATGCATACTGCAGTTATAGGCCTCTGCGGTGTTTTCGGTTGGTCGATCTTTTTAGGCTTTGATGTGCATGAAGTGTCAATCACGCCACCTGTACAAAAAAAATATATTACGCCATTACGTAATTAAATTAATTATTAAGTTAAATAAATCATTCTCACCAGAGCCAACATTTGCTCCCTCGACTGTGCTTACTTTATACATCTGTGAAAAATGAAAATAGTGACCTAGAATGTATCAATTAAGTAAGTGTTCTACATAGAATTAATTAATTATTTTATCTTAGAATATATCTATATATTTATAGAATAGGAAGGCGGACGAGCATATGGGCCACCTGATGGAAAGAGGTCACCAACGCCCATAGACATTGGCATTGAAAGAAATGTTGACCATCGCTTACATTAGCAATGCACCACCAACCTTGGAAAATAAAATGTTATGTCCCTTGCGCCTGTAATTACACTGTATTCACCCTTCAAACCGGAAAACAACAATACCAAGTACTGCTGTTTTGCGGAAGAATAACTGATGAGTGGGTGGTACCTACCCAGACGAGCTTGCACAAAGCTCTACCACCAATAATTTGATTAATACTTATTTCATTAATAACATTTACCCTGCCATCATCACCGGCAGCGAGTGCCGAGGACAGCGGCACGACGTCTGGTCCCCACTGCTTCATGAAGTGTCCAAGACGTGCGACTCGTTGCATAGCCGTTGTTACAGTGTGTGAGCCACCGCAGTATCGGTTACATATGTGTTTTCCCGTATCCGACCTGGATACGAATTCGCAAATGATAAAAAGTTGGGAATAAAGTATAATAATCCTGAAAAATATAATTTATTTTTGTTTTAGAATTTTTTGGTGTTAAGCAATCAACTAACAGCTAACTAAAGTTAATTTTGTTGCATATTCAACATATATATATATTATAAATTAGCTTACCTAATTTTTTGTGGCGCTTTCTGTTGAGACATCTGCTTGTCGATGTTCTCCCAGTCATGTAGATTTCGCTGCGGTACGTTTGTTGCTTGCGTCTTACGTATTGCATCTATATGTGTATATATATATATATATATATATGTATATATATATATGTATATATATATATACATATATATATACATATATATATATATATACATATATATATATGTATATATATATATATACATATATATATATATGTATATATATATATATATATACATATATATATTTAGTTAATATATATATATATATATATATATATATACATATATACATATATATATTTAGTTAATATATATATATATATATATATATATATATATATATATGTATATATATATATATTTAGTTAAAATTGATTTTTTATCGTCTTGAGTTCTACGTTGTTATAAAAGTTCTAGTTGTAATGTAACTTGTAATGTAATGCAGCAAATACGACTCGTCCATAGAAATCCTTGTAGGCTTTCAAATCTTTTAAGTTAAAACTACTCGATAAAGTAACATAGAATATTTTTTATTTGCAAAATTGAATTACCTAATTCATAGCTGAGATATGGTTTCATAGAAATATTAGCTTGCAGTGGCCTTAAGACGGGGACAGTCGTAGGCGGTTCCGTAGGCATAACTGCATTGGCATCACAGGATATGCAGTTAACATCCCTGTTATGTCAAGTTCGAAATTATAATACCTATCACTAAAATATTTTCTATACTCTCAACGATACTATATATATCTATAAAGACGAGATTGCTTAGTGATAATCCGAAGCGAAAAGATCAAGACATAAATGACAGGAGGCCTTTACCCAAAGGTTCAGTTCCTATGGCCGATTAGTGTACAGTACTTATAATTTATGTTAAATAGTTACACTATAAAAATAATAATGTAAAATAGATTTGTAATTCATCCAATACGTCATGAGTGGCAGTCTAACATTGTTAGTAATATACCTAAGTAGGCGACGTTTTGTCCCAGCTGCTTCAACTTCACGTCGCAATGAAGCCATTTGCTTGAGGTTATCCTGCAGTTGGCGTAATTTGTTGTTGAAGAAATCTTTTACCGGAGACAATTCCATCTTGTCGAGTTTCATTTCTATCTCTCTTTGAATGTCGTCTAGAGCTTGTTGCCATAATGCCTCCTGACCAACCCAAAAAAATAACATTGATTAAGACATTTAGTTAACCCATAGTGATGTTAATGTTCCTGTAACGTTATTGTATAATATAGACAGTAAAGTCGGGCTGACATGCGAAAACTTGATGCCTCTCGATCATTATTAAGCCCAGCTGCCAGAAATTGGGTCATATTTCACCCAAGTACAATCAATCATACAATCTATTCTTTTTTAATTTTAATATAGTATGAAAATAGCTTTAGCACAGAACAGACAAAACTATAATAAATCTATGTTGTGTTTTGATTTGTCCCATTTAATTTTTTTTTATATATTTATGGTTACTGTGTAATATATGTTGTCGTGGACTTTTCTGTAGACTATTTGTTGTTGTCTCTCATACAAAGTTTTTGTTAAACTGTTACAATTTTGGCATCATTTGCTTGGAAAGCATCTGGACAGTGTTCTCTTCGACTGTGTTGATAATAAGCTATATATAAAAAATATGCAACTTATAAAAATATTATGTCCGTACGGAAATAATAAACATTGCATAGCACAATATGTATTGTAAGAATAGGGGAAAATAAAAAAACTGATCAACCTCGAGAGCCTACTCTTCAAGGAAATTTTTTAGACACTAATGTAAATCCAAAATTACTATCTAAGTTTACAAAGTCAAGTAAAGACTACAAAAGTTTCCGCTATATACATAATATAGATTATGTTTATAGCGGAAAAGATAAATAAAAACTAAACTAAGCATTTTTAAATTTATGATAAATCTAAACTAATAGTAGAAAACATGAGTATTTCAAAACTTACTTGCATGTTAAGTTTTCCAAGCGCATGTTCTAGACCCCGTGAGAAGTCGTCACAGGCTAGTTCGAATTGGTCATGGGACACTTTACGCGCTAACATTCGCAAATCTGCCTTATCAGCCATCGCTTCAACCATGTCTTCGCGGTCAAGTTTTATTGTTTTCAACAATTCTATCTGTTCCAACAGAACCTAGGCATAAAAAAAAACAATTATTTTAATATGTAATTTCTAAATAATCGAACCTCTTAAAATGTATTTTATTACGACATTATTTACATTCATGTGGTACTGTCGATCTTCCTTTTCAGTCGCCAGTTGAAGTGCCGTGTCGTGCACCTGTTTCAACTGTTCTTGCAATTCTTGAACCGTTTGGAAAAGTGTCAATACACCTGCAGATAAGTTATATTAATGAAGTGGAAATGTAACATCTATTTTCATTTGAATTATTCATACCTTGTAAATTCTTTGTAAGATCCGGAGACAGTTTACCAGCAGACACAATTTCTGTTAATGATGCCACTTGTTTTGATAAATACTCCAGTTGATCTTGTAACGAATTTACCTGAAATTTGTATTTAAAAAAAAATGCATTTTGAAATCTTTTATCTCATAGGTCGCTTTTAAAAATAATGATTCTCACCTGATCTTGTATCACACCATCATTTTTACCGATGCTTTCACAACATTTGTTAAGACGTTTTTCTAAATCATTTATTCTTTCAATAAGTTCAGCGATCAGGGCGTTTGACATTGGAGAAGCATGCTTAGGATATTCTGATGGTCGCCGATCTAAAAAAATAACATTAAGTTATTATTATTGCGGCTTGAAGATAAATGATCGGAACCATCTTTATCTCTGTTTTTCTGAATGCGATGTTATCAAACTTTCTTGCATGAATGTTATACTATACTTTGACAATTTTTTTGAATCGATCGACTTTATTTATAATAATCGCAATCGAATCAAGTGAACACAATTTGATAGCTAAATATCACTTATGAAAATTGTTATAAAGGGCGTGGTCTTGTTGGCTAGGTCAATGTGTCTTATTATTACATAACAAGATTAATCCAGTAACATTATTTTACCTCCAATAAACTTTAAATTTGTCGTAATTACCTGAAGACATCGGAGGCTTGCTTGCTGCGTCTGATGATTGCAATAGTGGTGACAATGCTTGCAATTGTGGTGGTGGTACTTGAGTTTGCGGTGATGGTGCTTCTAATTGTGACACTGCTTGCGATTTTGGTGGTGGTACTAATGATAAATTTCTTATTAATATAACAGAACATTAAACACTTTAACAGTATTTAAAAAAATAAAGAATACTTTATTAATAATCTTATTTTTTGAATCTAATGTAAATCGCTTTTAATATTAGACAAAAAAGAAATGAAAAAAACAACACGTGTGATTTAAAAGTAATATCATAATTTATCTCATGAAAATAATTTTATTCTAAAGTTTTCTTAATCATACCCAATCCAGTGATTTGGTCACCAACAGCGGTATATAAAGTGTTCGTCAAGTTGTCCAGATCACCCCGTAGCCGATCTATCTGTGCTTGCACAGTTGATATTTCCTTTTTGCTTGAGATGTCGCCGTCAAAAGTCATATTTTGAGGTTGTGGGGTGATTGATGACGGGACATTTGATGGAACTGCTGATGGAGCTGGAGTTAGAGCCGGAGCTGTTGACGGACGATGCAGCGCTGAAGGACTATCAAGTAATCTCAACTTTAAATTACCGTTAAATATGTAATTAATAGTATATTGTTCTTAGAAGTAAAATATTTAATAAGATATAGTTTTTCTTACGCTATAGAAGGTCTACTTTTTAATTCATCTTGCAAGCCCGTCGTTTCTGTTATGATATCTTGTACTAATGAGCTTAACTTCGCGAGGCCAGCTTCCGTTGCTTCTAATCGAGAAGATACGTTTAAGGAAGTCCACATATCAGTGATAGCTTTGAGATTAGTTTGTGACCTGTGAAAAATAAATGAAAGAACATCATTTATTTCAAATATACTGGTGGTAGAGCTTTGTGCAAGCTCGTCAGGGTAGGTACCACCCACTCATCAGATATTCTACCGCAGAACAGCAGTACTTGGTATTGTTGTGTTCCGGTTTGAAGGGTGAGTGAGCCAGTGTAATTTCAGGCACAAGGGACATAAGATCTTAGTTCCCAATGTTGGTGGCGCATTGGTGATGTAAGCGATGGTTAACATTTCTTACAATGCCAATGTCTATGAGCGTTGGTGACTTACCATCAGGTGGCCCATATGCTCGTCCGCCTTCCTATTACATAAAAAAAGTCATTATTTATATTAAAACTACTCACATAGTTCCGATTTTAGGCATTTTTTGAATGAGCTGAATGTAGCCATATGTAGCCAATGTAGCCATAACATTATATTCAATTTACCTCACTTCTTCCAATATATCTTCGTTTTTCGGTATACTCCCATACACACGATTCTTTAAATCTTCAACTGTGTTTTCGAGGGTATTAAATTTACTGATCGTGACGAGGGACAATTTCTCCGTGGAATCGATCGCTTGTAATGGTGATGCCTCGTTGGCAATTGGAGGAGAAGTCCGAGTGCGTTGTGGTCCAGACCCTAATAAAAATTTGCAAATGTGAATCCACATACCCACAAACGCATTGGAGTATCAGAGTTGAATAAGCTTCGGAACCTTCTCCATAAGCAATCCTTAGCTTAATCTTTAAAAGCTGTTATTTAACTTTTCTACTTATAAGTAGAGATGTTTCGACGATCAAAACTTAAAAGAAGCCATAATGTAAATGATTTTATTAACTTGTTAATATGGTCATACTAACCTGGTGCTTCTATCAACATTTTTCTCTCAACTGTAAAGATATATTATAATATTAATCTGAGCTTATGATACTTGCGTTATAGATATCCAGGTATTCTTTGTTTTAAGAAATTCGGGAATACATCATGTTGTATTATTATCAGGGGGTAATAATGGGATAAAATTATAAACAAAAGAAAGGCTTTATTGCCGTCCAGATCTTTAATAATATATTTTGAAACATTTGTGATTATTGAATAATCTTAAGAAATAATAAAATCATAGTTACCTACTAATATTGTTTCTTGATCGTTAGCAGGGATTTGAGCAGGGGCTGCAACGAAATTAATATTATTATACATACGTTTTATATTTAGGCCTGGGATTAGAAATCCTATGCCTCTGGAACTGATATTTGAGCCTATTTTCCGAAGCTGTTAGAAAAAAATTATATAATTTTTGGCTTTTTTTTTTTTTTTTTTATAGAATAAGAAGGTGGACGAGCATATGGGCCACCTGATGGTAAGTGGTCACCAAACGCCCTTAGACATTGGCATTCTAAGAAATGTCAACCATCGCTTATAGCCAATGCGCCACCAACCTTGGGAACTAAGATTTTATGTCCCTTGTGCCTGTAATTACACTGGCTCACTCACCCTTCAAACCGGAACACAACAATATCAAGTATTGCTGTTTTGCGGTAGAATATCTGATGAGTGGGTGGTACCTACCCAGACGAGCTTGCACAAAGCCCTACCACCAGTAAACGGCCTAGAGCCCACCCAGGCTGGGTGGGCTCTAGGCCGGTGGCTTGTAAGCCTAGGCATAAATTCAGGGCTTATTATATAGACATATTTTAAAATAGATTAGAAGCTTAAAATAACAATAATAATAATAATATCCTGGGACATTTTTCACACACGGCCATCTGCTCCCAAATTAAGCTTGTACCATGGAAACCAGACAACTGATATGCTATTTTTCTTTTGTAAATACATACTTATATAGAAAATTACACCCAGACTCAGGACAAACAGACATGTTCATGCACACAAATATCTGTCCTGGGTGGGAATCGAACCCACAACCTTCGGCGTGAAAGGCAAGCATCCACCAACCACGCCAACCGGCTCGTCAGAATCAAAAAATCTTACGTAGTTCCGTTTTCTTTGCCATTTTCGCTGCTGGATCCTGAAATTCATATTGATTATGTTACAAGTAATTAATATATTATTTACTAACTTTGGAATTATTAATTCGAAGGTGGATATATTAATGACATATATTTAATGTATTATTGCGACAAAATGCTGTCACAATACATGTTGAAGCTCGATTTAAAATAAATAACAGTCAGAACATAAAAAATATTAAAGCCAGAACACTACCGAGCTTAACAGACGGTATTGAATCTTGAATGGCTTGTCACAGATGGTTCGTTGCTCCCTGGTTTTGATTCGTAAAGGTTTAGCGTATTAAAGCATGAAAGTAATGTGACAAACGTATCACCGAATTGAACGAGAAAGAAATTAATTTTTCTACCTAGCGTTGCAATCCTACGGATATAATATGATGAATTTACTCTCGGGCTAAATGTCAATTAAATCAGCGCTATCACATATTGAATATTATTGTTTGCCTCTGCTTGACTCTGCGCGAAGGGCTTATTACATTCTAATATGAGATTTTGTAGGTGTTCTAACCGTATATCATTATGTAATTTAAAAAAATACAACCTTTTCTTGTGTATCAATAATGAATTCGCTGATTGTAACAGTATGCGCCTTAGTCCTTCCGATGGGTAGCCCGCCAGCATTTCCTCTCAGCTCTACATTCTTTCCAGTAACTCGCAGTTGCTGTGCGAGACAGTGTAGCACCGTATGCACCATGCCAAAGTCTACAACGCCTACCTGCCATTAGTCAAATTTTATATTTATTTATATATATGACATTGTTACATCCTGGAGTATAAATAAACGGCTTAGGTATGATTATATTAGGAGTAAGTAGCATATAACTATACAACTAACATTAGCAAACAGTCTAAACATCTTTTTAATATGGAATATAATAAGTATTTTAGTAGGTTAATATATATATATATATATATATATATATATATATTACATTTACAAGACTGCTATATAGTAAATGTCAAATATTAGTCGGATTTCCATGGGTTTTGTTTAATAAAATAGCATTTTTTTTTGTTTCCTTAAAATGACCTTTTAATACTTATTGAGTTTTTATTTGTAAATGAATATATTGTATATATTGAGGATTATAAGCTATTACAAGACTAATATTAATTTCTTTTATGTTAAAAGTCAATAATGAATCGTAATTTGAAGGCTTTGCCCTTTGGCATTTTCTTATCTCATAAATAAGGATGTGAAGATCAAAAGGGTTGAGGGCGCTTAGCAATACTATTCATCTTATTGATAATGATTTTCTGAAATTCTGAGTCCAATTGAACCTTAGTGATCAATAGATTCACTTACAAAATTACTTACCTTTAATAGTTAGTACCGTGGTTATAACGTTTGTATTATTTTATATACGTATTAGTTTATTAAGTATGAGTATATTCAGTAAAGAAATGACTACGAGAGCAAGGAATTACTACTTACGAGATTAATTTGTCTCAAACGACTATCAACGCACAGTTGTTTCATTAACAACTGAGTCTAGAAAGTTTAAATTTAGAACGTAGGTTTATTTTATAAAGTAAGCATCCGCTAAGAATTTTCAGACTTTTTGGAATGGACGGTGTAACTTTGTATGAAAGTTTTTGTTCTCTGTTAAAAACATATACGAAGTCTAGCTAGTACTAATAATCAATGTTTTTTTTTTAATTCGACAAGATTATTTGTACCGTCGGCACGTACGTTAAAGTTTCTGCCTTAGAACTACACTACTAAAGCTGGCGCGTGATACGTATCGAATGATTGTTTACGAATAAATAAATAAATGATTATCGGGCATTTGTACATTATTGATCTGTAGGTATAATATATATTATCTTCATTAGTTACGTCTTTTTATCTAGGAAATAGACAGAATTTTTTTCCGTAAAATAGATATTTTACGAGATTGTTCGGAACCTTGATAAGGACAAACGCATAAAATTACAGGATTTACGGAAAAATGTTATGACACACAGGGCAACAGCTATTATTTCAAAAAGCGACGCTACTCTTTTTCATTTTAATATAACAGAAGCATGAATCCATCATAATATTAAATATAGTAGATACCTACTATCTAACTGCATTAAATTTTTTAATCCACAGGTCAAGGTATTGTGCCACATATAAATAGTATGTAGGTATTTTAACGTGAACATTGTCAATTTTTGTACATTTTTATTTATTTAAGTATGTATATACGATATACGAATTTTACTGCGCCATAGATTTGCACAAAAAAGTCAATATAGTCTACTAAAAAAAGGGGAAATTTCGAACAAGCGCGATACTAATTCAATTTATTTTTTCGCATGGTGTGTGTATTGGATCAAGGATTATTTATTTAAAACGAGACTGTCTGTATTAGTCCAGCCATTGGTAGCTTTATCTGGATAGCCTTTTTTGAACTACAAATAAGTAATTCGTGTTTTGTGTAAAGATTTTTTTCAGCTTTGAAACTAACAAAACTGTTAAAAGACAATTTCTCATAGACAATATTTAATACGTAGCTTTAATAATTCAACGATATAACGGTCGCCTTGCGATGTAAGTCGTAGGTTCGATTCCGAGCCCATGGATTTATCCGTACGAAAGTTTTAAAATCGCTCGCTTATTTGGTAAATAGGAACGTCATTCCTTTAAAATAGTCATCGCTAAAATTAATAATAATTTTTGACAAGAATATTATAATATTATAATTATAATTAATCTTAAGTCTTCGAAGACTCACTCAGTCATTTCTTAATATTACATAAAGTTTATTCAGTTTTTGAATTATATTTCTAAATGATAGCTTACCTCCGGCGAACCTATCGCGAGATCAATCATATCCCCAATGTTAAGTAACACAGCCGTTTCATCTGAAAGAAAAAAAAATAATGAAATTGACACACTTGGAAAAAGCATTGTAAACATGATAAAAATGCGAATACCCAGAGCTATAAAAATTAATTTTGAAAATTAGTATGCAAATTTTTGTACTTTTCGTTAATTCGTAGACTATTTTATGATGTAATTTGACTTACCCGCCATATTGAAAATTCAATTATTTTCTTAATACTCTTTCATTTAAATCAAACTGCAAACAACTAAAATATTTATAAAATAATGAAGTAAAAAATATTATTAAACATGTTTTGCAATGTTTACGAAAAGTTGTTGACATAATATATTTTTTTTAAACAATTAATAACGTATAAAAGAAAAGAGATTTTACTATTAATGTCTATGTAGCTAAACTTACGTTACTTTAAAAATATGGAATATACATTCATATATACGCAATAAATGTTATTATTTATGACATAAACATACTTTACAACAAGCGCAATTGTAGTTCACCAGTCTGAAGTTACAAGACATTTGTTAGTCTATTTAAAACAGTAAAGAATTATCATTATTCTTATCGAATAAGTACGTAACTAAGTTCGCACGTATTATACGAACGGTATACATGACATGGCTTAATAAATAAAAGTAGCGTGTATTGGAGAGTAGTAATTAATCTGTTCAGGAGAAAGATTTAGTCGTAAATTGAACACACGTTTACGTTTACTTGTAATATTTTCACCAAAGAGTATGTATTGAAACACAAATTAAGCACTTGAAAAATAAAAACATGGACCGTTTTACAGAAATTATCTTTTGGTAAGATTTACTCAGTAGCGGATTTGATTTAGGTACACGCCGCGTGATCCGAGGTTAGAGAAATCGCCTAAGCTAAAAAGCAAAAGAGAATCGCCATAATATCAAAACGAGATTTTTATAAATTTGATTTAAAGATTTTGCAATATTAATTTGAATTCTGCGATATATCGTACACAAATAAAAACGTATTTACAATTGAAGGCATAGCATTATAAACAGAAGTTCGCTATTTACTTTATCCGCCCCGTTCAACGAGCCACTACAGATTTTATTCATTGAGCATTCTCGGCTCAAATAAATAAGTCTAATAAGAACTTCCTTACAAGCGTCAGTAGAAGACCTATAAAGAACAAACAGGATGTACGGAGGCAGGTGGACTTGAGAGCCTTCGGGTGGTCGATTTATACTGTGGATTGGCAGTTAGAGTCGTATTTATAGTTAATGCTAGCCATATATTCATCACGAAACGGCTTAAATTTACGTTACATAATCTAGAAATATGTAAATTTTCACCTCGTTGTTCTGCTATTTAAATAATGACTGACTTTTAGACTAGGTAATGTGTCGTTTATAATTGATTTCAAATAACCTACCATGTCATTGTTTTCTGAAATATTTTTATGTTTTAGTTAAAATTGTAGAAGCAGGAAAAATCCAAAAATCTAAAGCGTTCATGTATATGTGATTTAGTCACGAAGATAACGAATATGTCAACATCCAAGATGTGTACATTTTTCATTTTTATAAAGGGTTTCGTTACATTTTTATTGTATAATTTGCAATTAAATATCATATATTTAAATTATACTTACAAAGCTTGCTTTGAAAAATAAAAGTCGAAAGGTGAAGTGCCAATATATATCGTATATATAAAAATTAATGCTTGATCTTGTTTGCGTTTTATGATCAGTGTTCTGACATCGTTCATCCGTTTGTGTTTAATCGTTGTATATGGTTTTTGTATATGCTGTTAGCACGTGCGCTAAAGTTTTTTAGTTAAAAACCTCCACGCACGCAATATGATTAGGTAATAAAAATAATCAATATACGGTGGCGCGTGAGTCGTATCTGATAATTAATTGTTTACAAAACAAATAATTAAGAGAAATTACAACGCAAGCCGAGCATACCTAGTATTGTATCCAAAAAATATAAAAGAGATTAAGTATGACTAAAATACTATTTAAATAAAAAAAAATATGTAAAAAAATATATTCATTTGCGTAAAATATATATAGTAGCTATTTTATATTAAGAGCTTGTGTATTTTATTAAATGACGTCAGTACAGTAAAGTAACAGCCTGTAAATGTCCTTCTCCTCAAAATGACGTCAATCAAGGATAAATAAAAACTGACCACAGTTATGTTTATGTATTTGATTGAATCTTTTATTAAGATATATTACATCATTGTTGAATTTCACGATGACTTAGATTAAGGAAGCTGAGTATACCTATTTTAAATATTTACAAAATAGCTTGATTCGCGTGATTGTTATCGAGGAAGGAGTTATTACGATATTAAAAATGTTTCTAAGAGAAGGAGTTTCTATATGTAGTATTTTTTTATTTATATTCGATGACGTAATCGTTAATGATTGAATGATTAAAACTGTGTTATTGTAGACATCGAATTGGTCCCGTATATTTTTCTAGAACTTAAATAATACCGTTTTTCAGAAATTCGGAAATACCGACGTTATTTTATTAATAATAAAAACGCAAAAGTAGATTTAATAATCTACTACTAACTTTCAATTTCTATTAAGTTTGCAAATGAATTATTAAATTTAAAAAGTCGTAATTCTACAAAATGCCATTCCAGAAATTATAAGTTTTCTGATAATTTATCGATAAGGTACATCACGATGAAGTGATTGTTCAAAGAATATTTATTTCTTTATGATAAAATAATGTACATTAATACATTTGTTTTTTTTTTCATTTTGCCATTACTATCTACATAATTTATCTACATTTTTGACTATTTGACACAGCCTTTTTATACCTTAAAAAGGCCAGTTAAGCTTGTAAGCTCTTTTAGGAATATGTTAAATTTATAAAAAGTTTTAAATTGCCTATGGTTTCATCCTAATATGTTTGATTAGAAGTCAATATGCCTCCACTGGCGATTCAATGGGGAAATGCTGATAGCATTCTTGCCTCAGTTCCACGCGGTCATTATTTGTTCAGTTGCTTTTTATAATTTTGATTTGTTTGTGCTTATTTAATCAATGTAATTTATAATTAAACGATGTAAAATATTCTTATGTAAATAAATACCAGGAAAAAGTAAACTTTTGACTTTGTTTTCAAAAGGATTTTACTGGTGGTAGAGCTTTGTGCAAGCACGTCTGGGTAGGTACCACCCAATCATCAGATATTCTACCGCAAAACAGCAGTACTCGGTATTGTTGTGCTCCGTTTTGGACTTCCGAGGGACATAACATCTTAGTTCCCAAGGTTGGTGGCGCATTGGTGATGTAAGCGATGGTTAACATTTCTTACAATGCCAATGTCTAAGGGCGTTGGTGACCACTTATCATCGGGTGGCCCATACGCTCGTTCGCCTTCCTTTTCTATAAAAAAAGGATACACATCATTCTCATAAATACAATTTAACATTTTTTTTTTACGCGAGAACATTAAGAAATGTTAATATTGGCTATATTTAGTCATTGACTTGACCGTCTGTTTATAGATAAAATGATTTTAGTACCTTACATAAACACGTATAATATTTATTAATATTCAATAAATATCGTTATTAACAATTAACAATAGTATAAATATTGTAAGGAATATGTACTTACTGATTTTAGTGTGTTAGTTTTACTTGAATGACAAAAATCAAGATCAATATGTAATAGTTAAGAAAGATTAAGATATATCCGATTTGAGAAAGCGACGTGACATTTAAAAAAAATCCATTTTAAGTTTTAAAGTCGTCGAAATACTGAGTGCCTTGCAGTGTCCCGCTCCTTAAATCCTTTCAAGAGTTTGTGTTTGCGTAAAACTATACTATATGACACATATATAACGAGACATTGAATTAAATATACTTTACTATGCTTCGACATAAATAATGTACGTTTAAGATAAAATATTATAGTTTCGCACATTTTTCTATTTCTTTTCTTCGTTAATATCTTTATGCGACGGCAATTATTACTATTTGCTATTATTATAAATGAAATTTTGTTAATAATTAATAATATTACATAAATTTTATAAATAGATACCTATCTATATTTAAGCAAACCCCGCTTTGTACATTATACAAGGTAGTGATTTTAATGAGATATAATCGGTAATATTTCGAAATAATAACGCAAAATATTTTTTAATAATAATTTATTGCATCATGTCACTTTAACTTTTTACCTTTTAATCTAAATAAATAAATAAAATTTGAGTGTTTGTCCATAATTTCAGAATAACTGCGTCTTTTTAAATAAACATGGCTTTTGCAAGTTACCAAAACAAAAACAACCATTTTTTTTATGGTGCTACCTGATAATTTAATTATATTATAATATGTATATTATAATATGTATAACTCAAATAGGCATTATGTACGTTAAAATGTGAGATTATGAAAGATTTTCATCACAAGCTAAGGTCCACGGTGACGACGCCGCGGATTTTGCTAGTATATCATAAGACATATAAGATTAATTTGTGAAAGTTTCAATAACGATAGAGTTAATTGTAAGTTGTATGGTCGACCGTCGACGCGCGAGCTTTTAACACTTGAGACTTAAAGCACGAATTTCACTGTTGATATCGCTACTTACAAAACAGTGAAGTTCGTTTGCACAAGCATATCGAACCTGCCTTGGATAATCTTTGGTAACAAAACAGTGGAAACTTGTCTTAACAGCGCAATAGGGTTTGTAAACATGCCGAGAAGTTTCTTTACTTTGCATGCATAAATATTGACGTAGGATGTTCACCGAGATAAACCATGGAAACAACGGGTGAATTGAATATGTGCTTTGTAACGATGAGTTGGTTTGTATCGTTGATTACAGGTGGGCCGCTAAAATGCACTCTTGTGTATTCGGTTCGTTATCAACGAAGCGTTAGTTTCTTGCCTCGTATCATGCCAGATCTATAGACAGCATCGCTCCCATAACTGCAATTTCCGAGATGCTGAATGATAGATAATGTATCCAAATTATAGCTTGCGGCGTGCGAACGGTTTGTAGTTTGTACTTTGTAGTATAACCGATGCGTGAGAGAACGTTTAAATGAAACTGGCTCAGTCAGCAACTACCCTGGATGTCAATGCGGGCTCGATAAACGAACATCCCGCGTACCTGTCTATGCATAAAGTGCTGTTTGGTGTGGTTCGTATTTCGCCGAAATGTTAGGATCCTTATTTTTTTAAACAGCAGGTGACCGGTTGCGCGAGCGGGATGGGTATCTTCTCCGGCGAATAGTCGAATACGAAAGCTCGCGAGAGTCGGGAATTCAGACACAGTCTTGCGTCGGCACGGCCAGCGGCCGACCGTCTTGTTAGCTGCGTGCTGTATCGACTCCGACCTATCATAAACTTTACGTATACATCGATATTACGCATGTTATATGTTGTAAAAATTTCTGCTTTTCTTAAATTTATTAATCACAGTTTTAATTGTGCTCATGGTAATAGTTTTTTTTTTAAAATAATTACGTGTCTTTTATTTTGTGAAAAATAACGTTATCAAGTGCACGCCAGTGGTAGATCCTGTTGCACCTTTGACATTGGTGAGTTTTAAACTAAAAGTAGGTTCATCTGGGCTATTTCTCAATATAACTTTACTTTATACGGCGTGACAAATCACTTCGTGCTATTATCTTTAATGAATAGATAAGATACGCTAGTTTAATTTTAAGGCGGCAAACATTGTGCAACTTAATTTTTAACATTGTCTTCATATTTTTGTACTTCAAGTATATAATATATATTTCATTAAATAAAAAATGTGTTAATATAATATAGTTACTACTGTTTTACTTACCGAATGTTATGACAATTCAAACCTACCACAAAAAATACCGGAACAGTATAATTATAAGAATATACTTTTTATGCTAAAACATTAAGGTACTTATTTCATGATGCATTTCATTTATTTGCCAATATAAATTTATTGTGATAAAATTTAACGTTTATTAAATGTTTATATCAATTTTAGTATTATGATTGGTTTTTGAATATATTAGATAATAATTTGCATTTTTATACTAAATATTGAAATTATATTATTATATAGAAGTTGTTACATAGTATATTGTCTTATTTTGCAAAATAAAATAAAATAATAGTAACCAAACTAGGTAAATCGTATAACTTACAAACATTTTTGAATCGTCATTATAGAAAATAATATTAAAGGAAAGCTAACACCGGTTCGGAATGTTGATTCTACCGAGAAGAACCGGCAAGAAACTCAATAATTACTCTTTTAAACTTTACCAATTATGTAACATAAGCAATAAGCATATATTAATAAAATATAATCACATTTATATATCCGGTATGAAAATCGACAATGTAATATGCCTTATGTATAAATTAATTTCTTACAGAAGATTTATTTATTTATTGAAAATGCTTGAGACCAATTTCTAATACACCATTCATATATATTAAAATCATATTTACAGAGTATATAATACTTATTTATCAAAAAAATATGTAAAAGCATCCCGAAATATGAATATTAAAAATCAATATCAAAATTAACACAAATAATTTCATTTAAAGACAATAATTAGTCGATACTTATTTGTTCTAAGATGGAGTAGTGTCATGTTTCACTTATATAAGTTTAAAGATTTTTATTCTCAACTTTATTTATAATTATTAATAATCGAAGCACCTCTTTGAACGATTGCGGTGTTTCCGTTTGGGGCTAAAATAACTAAGTTACTCACAGAGCTCAATCTGGAGCATGCAATATAAAAACTGTCCGATATATATATGTTGATAGATGTGATAGCAGTTCTCACTAAAATCAATGCCGGTATTGTGCAACGAAATGCCTTTGGACTTATTGATTGTCATTGGACACTTTAAGGAAAGTAAATAGTTTACTTTGAAATTCGAATGAATATTCTCATGGATGGTATTCTTGGAATGAAAACTACCTCTCCTCGAGCATCTCCTAAAATAAAGCTGTAGGAATTAAGGGTCATGTTAAGGTAAAGCTTCGAGACTACCACTTAAGTGATACACCGAACAATAACAGAAATACGTTTTCTTTATACAAACTACTATAGTGAAGTTTGTATAAAGAAAAGTATTGCTTGCACTTCCCTCGGAGATATTGATGTTAAGATTATTTGTATTTTGCATTTCGTTACTTGCACCCAGAGGTATGTGTATAAAGTTTATTAAGGAATATGTACATACAAACATCTTGACTCTTTTAAACGAATATAATAAATTTGCCACCCGTTTAGGTGGAATTTCTAAAAAATTATTATTTTGGTTTTTGGTAAATCGCAAATAGCAATATTAACTTTAAAAGAGGCCGTTAATTTGAAATCCCAGACAGACACTTCAATTTTATTTATATGTGTAGATAAGAATAGATAGGTAATCACTTTCCTGAGAATAGATTCGCCTTGCAATACTAACAGTTGAGGCTTGAATGGTGAGTGGACCAGTGTAAATATAGGCAACAACATAGAACACAATGTACAAGGGACATAAGTAACATCTTAGTTATAGGAATAATTAATATTTTTTACAATGCCAATGTCTATAGGCAGTGGTGACCACTAACCATTGAGCGGCCCACTGGCCGGCATTGGTATTATAAAAAAAAAAAAAAACAAAAAAAAAGCACTCAAAATTCTGCTAGAGTTGATAGTGCTATGAGATCTTAAATATATCTAATTCGAATGTGGAACTCATTAACATCCCCATGGTACAAGGGGTCGTGTATAAAGAGATATTTTCTATTAGACATAGGTAATCCTTGTATTGTATGTCCTTAGTATCCATACGATAAAACAGCGCACGTTAGTATTACAGATGCATAACTTCACGCCAAGTTATGGACGGTATTGCACCGTAAAGCGGGTGCTTTAATGTTCCATTGTGGTCGGTGACCTGGGTCTTTCATTTAAATGAGTGTTCTCTTTTTAGTATCTCGTTTAAAATGTGTAACAACATTACTAATAAAGAATAGTAATTTGATTTATAGCTATTAGTAGCTAAAGATATTTATTTTCAAAAATTGAAATAACGCATACGCAATAGAAATAATGTGAATTTCAGTGGAAACGCATATAAACCATACTATAGCTTAATTATAGTACTATTTATTATTTATATTAAATTCTTAATTTTTTTGGAGATGTTTAAATTTGTCATTAAATAATTTCCATGGCAATATTAGCGTGTAACTTTATAATAAGATATTAACTTTGATTATAAAAAACTGGATATTTTAACATGCACTATCCCATGTCGAATGGTATGGTAGGGTCAGACCGCCAAGTCCGACAAAGGGCACAATGGAGCCGATTGAATGACAATGGACTCCACGCTCCAGCGCCGCTCTGCTGCACCATGAAATAAAAACCGGTCAAATTAATCCCACAAAGTTTTTTTTTCGAAATAGAACTGGCAATGTAGAGATGGCTTTGCGCTGCTTGTTTATATATCCTTGTTAATGTTGGATCGGGTAATATTCTAATAATACCTGTAAAATTTATCGAAATATAATTGTTAACTGTTGGAATTCTTGGTATGATAAATATCTGGCTTTACTAAATCGGACGGGTTTTTGGCAGAACGGTTTTCGTGTACCTTCGCATAATTCATATACAAAAATACAAGGACATGCTTAATTGTCGTGTCATTTTTTAAATTTATTAATATTATTTAAAAAACAATTTAGTACTAGATTAGTCGTATTTAGTCGTACAAAAACGTGTACAAGCACAATTATTTTATCAGGTATATATATCGTTTCTAAAGATAATTATTTCTGATAAATGTATATGCTAAATTTATTGGCTCTCGCTGTAATGCCTTTTTTTCTAGGGGTCGATATATGACAACCAATAAAAAAGTATAGATACCTAATGCTACAAGTATGATATTTTAAGATTTCCGCATTTTTTTACGAATCATTATTAATTGCATGTATAATTTTCATATTTAGGCAAGAAATTAAAAATAGGTTAAAACGTATGTATATTGAATATAAATCATATTTATTCAAATACAAATTATTTATATTGAGAATTTAACTAAATGAAAAAATAGCTATTGTACAAATCATGACTGCATGAAATGATAGCAAGAATGCGAGTAATTATTTTATTTTTATTTAAAGTTTTTCTGTGAGAAAAATAAAGCGTCTCCTTAGGTTAGGATCAGTTTTAGTTTTTAATTTACAATTTTTATTTTTATAAAACGTAAGTTGTCTGGCAAGCAAATAGGCCACCTAATTGTATGCCCATAAACATTGGTGTTGTAAGAAGTATTAACCATTCCTTACATCACCAATGCACCACCAACCTTGGTAAATAAGATGTTATACCCCTTGTGTCTGTAGTTACACTGCCTCAATCACCCTTCAAACTGTACCATAACAATGCCAAGTACAGCTGTTTGGTAGTAGAAAATTTGAAGTGTGGTTGGTATCTACTCAGACGGGCTTGCACAAAGTCCTATCACGTAGGAAAAGTATTTTTTTATTTAGTATAACCAATCTAGTAATAGCCGAGATGGCCTAGTGGTTAGAACGCGTGAATCTTAACCGATGATCGTGGGTTCAAACCCGAGCAAGCACCACTGAATTTTCATGTGCTTAATTTGTGTTTATAATTCATCTCGTGCTTGACGGTGAAGGAAAACATCGTGAGGAAACCTGCATGTGTCTGATTTCATTGAAATTCTGCCACATGTGTATTCTACCAACCCGCATTGGAGCAGCGTGGTGGAATAAGCTCCAAACCTTCTCCTCAAAAGGGAGAGGAGGCCTTAGCCCAGCAGTGGGACATTAACAGGCTGTTACTACTACTTATAATCTAGTAAAAGGTTATTGGTTTAACGCTTTGGTTGTGAAACTTCAATGTTGCGCTACTTTGTATGTTATATACTATGAACATCTATGAAAGATAAGTGCGTTTTGATTTAGAAAATTAATTCTCATAATTAATTATACTTGTAATTGTGTCTATAAACTATTCGGCGTATAAAGTGGAGCGCTTCCACAAGCCGCATGCGATTCTTTGCATAAATACATGGTCAATTACGTTGCATTTGTAATTATCAGTCGAATAACTTTTCTAAACCTTTTTAAAATATCTCTACACTATTCAATATGAGAAATATTTGTATCCTGAGGTTGTCTGTTAGAAAGTCCAGTTCAGCAAGAAGTACGCCTATTTTATTAAAGAGCTCTACTTACACCTTAAAAATACTGCATATTTTTGTAACAATCCTTTTCTTTTACTTGGCGTACAATAAAATTTTCATTATTATTATTACAATTAAATTTAAAAGGTAGAAATTATTTAAATATTTATATTTATATATTTTTGCATATGTATAGATAATGGATATTATGTAAATAAATCATTTAATCTGCTACTTTTTATAACTTGAGTATCTATGAACAAATGTAATGTGATATATGGTACGCCCAATAATTTTAAAATTGTAATGATAAAATTTGTCTTTTGTAATTATCAAATAAACAAATTTTCATAACTTATTATCTGCTATAAATTAAAAAATAGCTATATAAACTTTAAGATGAAATAGAATATATATTTCAATTTTATAACACCATATAGTTATATGTTTATATACATAACTCTAAGGATTTAATAACTCATAGTTTTTAGTTATTTTTTACTTTAATATTGATATATATGAATATAACTGAATTTAGTTGACCTTCAATGCTGTAAAATATAATAATTTATGATCATCTCGCCCTACTTTATGTTCATTCTAGATTGCCTGTCATGGCCTTTTAGGTTATTAAACGCACGATTGAGAATAATTTTGACTATAATTTATACCATATGCAATTGCATAGTAGCGTATACATATATTTATATCTTCTATGGAAAATAATCTTTTTAATTATTTCTTTTTTGCTCGTACTAACGTTAAATAAATAGATATATTATATATTATTAACCTATCCAATATATGTTGTTGTCTTTGATACTAAAGTATATAAGCATTTTGTTTTTTTCGACTATGGTTCCCGCTTTTTTTTTAATTATACTTATAGCTCAACAGATACGTAAACACAAATTAATTTAAACATTATTGTCTCGTTTCTTTCTTAATAACATGAAATAATTGCTTATCGAGGTAGATATGTGACAAATATGTGATTAACTACATTTTGATTTTAAAATTTAATGATTTTAATAATAAAAATATTGAATATATAGAGTACTAAGTATATAAATGCTTAAGTAAGTGCACTTTCGATATATGGACGGACAATTGTTTAAATTATTTGTACTTTATCATTACTGTAAAAGAATATTCATTTCTTAGGTTGATTTATTAGTACATATATTATATATATAAATATTAATATTATTAAGCGGTAGAAATATTTTCACGTTGCCTAACACCAGAATCCTATTTGTTCACAAGATAAGTCGTTCGCTAATAAAAATAACAAAATACTCGCAGCTCGGCCTCGAAGCCAATGGCATTGGCCGGGTCAACTTTTTGCTATTCCACGCAATTTGCAAGGAGTTGTAATGTCAATATGAATAATTGAGTGCACATCTTTTATTTACATATCTCTGATGTTTATATTATATTTTCCAAATAAGACTCCAAAATATACACCTAAGGAGGAGTTTGCTTAAGTCTTGTAACGATCTTTCTTTCACCGTCGATCAATCGTCACCCAATGCTGGGCATACACTTTTCTCCAGGTTGGCGAACGCTTCCATTTATCCGCCTTCCACGTCCTGTCGGGTCCCGCCACCTTCTTCAGATCACCGGTCCACTAAGCGTTCTATGCTGCGTTTTCCGATCCGCAGTCTCCACTTTAAGTCTTGTCTGTTCCAATAGCCGACATACGTACCCAGCCCACTGCTACTTCAGTGTGCTTATTTTGGAAGTCTTGGATTAAGAATAATATTTCTGTTAGTTTTACCTTTTTAAAATGTTGTGAGGGTGTCCACTCCTGTCCTATCTTACAGGATATTAAGTTGTCTTAGGTTAGGTATTAAAGAGTTCTCTAAAAATTTTTTTTTAACTAACTTTAAGCAAAATGTTATATTATTTGAAACTGTGTACTGTGCAAATAAATATTTCTTTCTCGTAACTCTCGCAAGATATTAATTAATGACATTTATTGTAACCTAATAATAATAATTTGTTTGATTAATTCTCCTTTCGCTGTGTAATTAAACAAGTTCTGCTTAGAAAGCTGGTGAAACATTTGCTCTTGTATTAAACATTAGCAAAGTTGGACGCATTGGACAGGTCCGTGACATCGGAAATGCGCTAATAACGGGTAAACCAGATGTTCCCTTGCTAATGATTGTAACATTCGTTTTCAACCCTTAACGGAACACAATTTATTTACGTATGTTATTTTGGTTGATTTAAATATAATTGAAGTGATAGATATTTGCTGTATTATATCATTATAAGAATTTATAATTTTGTAATTATTATTACATATTATTACTTTAAAAAAAAAGATTTTTAGATAGAAGATATAACACTTCGTAGAGTGAGTCGCAACTAGTAAATAACATCGAGATAATAATACCACCGTGATGAGGCAAGTTAAGATCAAAACTATAATAATACATGTAATACACCGTAAATACATAAGTGAGGTAGATTAACTAGACAGTTTACTGCGCTCAAATACAAAATAAAATAAGAACCATTCGACAGCTTACAAATTGCATGCAAATACGGTCTACGCTGACCTCTTTTATTTCATTATATATTTCATAAGTGCACAGAAATCCGAAAACCATTATAACTTTGTAATCTCTATTACCTCATTAATATTAGAATGTGCAAGTGTGTTTATTAATTTGCACGTTTTTCCTTCTTTAACCCGTAAACTATAAAAAAATAAGAACCATTCGACAGCTTACAAATTGCATGCAAATGCGGTCTACGCTGACCTCTTTTATTTCATTATATATTTCATAAGTGCACAGAAATCCGAAAACCATTATAACTTTGTAATCTCTATTACCTCATTAATATTAGAATGTGCAAGTGTGTTTATTAATTTGCACGTTTTTCCTTCTTTAACCCGTAAACGTATCCACAATTTTTTTTAGGACCGATTTCAATAACTTACACGTACATATGTTGTTCATTAAAGACCTTAAGCTGGGTCTGTATTAACAGTAAATAGTTTTTTTTTCGGTGGGACGACCACAACTCTATGGGCAGATATGGGTTAATATTTTGTGTATGTATTTAATGAATCGATGTTGTACATCAACCAATCGATTTTGAGTTTCGAGTTACGCCGTACCTTATATGCGACTTATGAAAAACTTTTATACGGAAGATTTCTATCATCTGTAAGCAAAATGATTCATTTAATTGAAAATAGTAACCGGATGTAATACAACAACAGTAATTGATTGACGTTATTTTTTGCTTATTTAAAATAATTTAAATATTTATTCCAAAAGATGTTCAATATTTTCTGTGGTAGATTTATTTATTATTATTTAATATAGGTAGTCTGACTAGCTTATGGGTCACCTGGCGGTACTGTAAGATATTGGTACTATAAGAAATATTTAACCATCCCTTACGAACCATAGGAACTAAAATGGTCGTTTTTTCCTGTATACTGAGTCACTCACCCATTAAACTACACAAATGTCTACAACCAAGATACTTTGTACACAATCCCTTTACGTTTATAAACTGACATGACAGGCGGAAGTTACCGGTAATGACATTAGTTTATCATCTTATTTATATGTTATGATTTTCTATGACAACCATCGATAAATGTTTCAACTTGGGATCGAATGTGGCTTCCGATTAAATAGTTCAAATAAATAATATTTATACATATACCAATTTCAATGATGGAGAAATAAATATTTTAAATGTTTTTAACAACTTAATAAAATTTCAAGCATAGTTTTTCTTTCTTTTAAAGGTCGGCCTTAATGTGAATTTAACAAATGAAAAAACTAATTCACGTTTATCCGAACTTGAATCCGCGACCTTCAGTTAAGATAGGTCATTAATATGTGTCTTTATTTATCGAAATCTATTTAATTATCATCTTAATATCGATATAAAATTCTAAGTAAAACTTGTTAGAATTGGTATCCGTATTTGGCTAGACGATTTTATCAAACATTTCTCAGATCAAGATAAAAATATATATGTTTGTAATATATGTCAGCAATCGATAAAAACAGGGCTTCCTCGTATTTTAATATGTATAGCATAATGATGACAATATTATTACTGTAAAGAATTAAAAGGGAAATTAAGCATAGACGTTATTTGCTTGAAGATGTTGAGTAATGACGCTGATTGGAACGTGTTTACTCAGACAACTTGGTATTAATTTATCGTGTAATTGCTTGAATTCTTTTTAAAGCCGCTTAATAAAAAAAATATTGTCTATAGAATAGATAATTTGTATTAAAAGGTTTCATTTATAATTTTAAAGATATCTTAGACTGTTTTTTATAACGTAACTTTGTAAATAAGGCTTTTATGTAAAGTGGAATAAGACGTAATTAATAAGATATTTTTTTTATTCTTCAAGAGCTTAAATATTTTCGCCTTTGTCTAAAAACAATACAACAGTAAAGAGGTATAAAAGAGGTCGTTAAAAGTCGCAGACCAGGTGTCGGCCTTTATTAAGTGACATAGAATAAAATCTAATTACGAATTCATTCAAAAGTACTTATCGAAACTCTCAATAAGAGTTGATTTAGATTCGAATATTGAAAAAGAATCCTTTTAATTTTTTTTAAATATTCAACAGTTTATAAAGAATATAATCTATTCGTTTTTTAAAATCAATGAATAAAAGGATAAAAATATAAAGTACTGTGGATGATTTATAAAATATATATTTAATGTTATTAATAAAATTGCATACGTAAAATAATTGTATGAGTTTCGTTATATTTTAGATATTTTTTAAAGGAGTATAAAGAAAGTAACTTTTGAAAAACCAAGCGCCTCAAATATGGTCAGGTACACCTAAGTTTTTAACAGTAACTTGAAGGGGCTCTCGGCCTCCTTTTATGACGCCTTTGAGCGCCTGCGGCGATTCCTTACAAAAGAAACCAAAAGATGAATGAATGACTGGCGGTCTTTGTCTTCCATTCATTCGAAGCGGCGTTAACTAAAATGTGAGATACAGTGACAATTGACAATCGTATCGTTTAAGTGCAGCCAAAAACAATGGTCCTATGTGTGTGTCTTAAATCAACGTTGCCTAGCGTGACTGGGCCTTTCGATTAAATGCTGAGAGAACTCTATGCATGCCACCTTTATATATATAATTAACTAATTCAGCTATGATATAAACATTTTATGACTGTTTGAATCTTATACGGACAAAAATATTTTTTATATTTTTGTATTGACTTTTTTTAAAAATGATAATCGATTCTGTGGACAAGTTTGGATAATAATAATATTTAAACATTAACTTTTAATCAGTTGATAAATATTGCTACGTTAATATAACTAGTGTTTTTAAAATTATATTCTAAATGATGTAAGTTTCAGGAACAGTGATTGCATACACATCTTACCATCAATCAAATTTCACGCTACATTAAGTTAAAACTTAAAGATTTATGTAAATAGATTCTATAGTTATTAATTTCACTTATCAGCCTCGAAGATAATATATTCGGAACGTATGTACGTTACTACTACGTGTACTATAATGTATATTAATTTAAACGCTGAAAAAAGTATATTGTCGGCTTAATAGAATCTACATTCTGAAACTGTCGTATATATATATATATATATATATATATATATATATATATATATATATATATATATATCTCAAAAATCAATGAATAAAAGGAAGTATATATATATATCCCGAAGTATATATATATATTATATATATATATATACTTCGGGATCATCGATCGACTACTCCTTATGTCAATCGCTACAGCGCAAGTGTGTAATGTAAGTTGTAATATTGAAGCGCGTGGACTGAACTAACTATATTTTATTTGAACTTGTAAAATTGCAATTGAAACCATTTAAATCCCACGTATTATTTTATAATATCTACATGTTACATCATCCCATCACTTTATCGATTATCACTATCATGGGTTTTATGACACTAAAAAGTTTCTTATATAGGTCAGTACATGACTGAAAATACTTATGTCAAGCTGATAGGAGATGAATAACTAATTTATATAAGTTGAATAACAACATTGCTATGGAAAATCCGCTCCTACAATAGTATGACGGATTCATTGGCCTAGTGGTTAGTTTATAAGGCAGAAATCGAGATCTTGGGTTCAAAATCAAGCGAGTCAATAAAATTTTAATGCAAATAATAATAAAATTATTCGACAAATTCCCAATAGTAGTAGCCCAATGATTGAAATTTGCCCGTAATTCGAAAAACACGTAGTCGATTGGCCCTGCGCCTGAACTGTCATTGGTCGTGTCAGATAGCCGTCCAATCGGATCGTGACAGTTTACTAGTTTTTTTATTTAAAATGGCATGGCAGACTATCATATGGGAAACCTAAAGGTCACCATTTCTGTAAGTTCTAAAGCCCTGTAAGTAATATTAACAACCCCTCGCCAATGCGCCAAATAACTACGACTAAGAATATGTTTAGTTTGACTTCTGATATAATACACGATCCCGTTAAATGCAAACAACATATAGCAATAAACAAAAATAAATGGCTTATTGCCATTATTGCGAAAACAGACGAGTAGTTTAATAAAAACGTTTGTTTTTATTCATTTCGTTTTTTACGTTTATATTTTTGTTATTGACGTTGGTTTTTTTTAACTTAACTCAATACGAGATCCTGATAAGAATGCAGGACTACGTACGCTTTGTACTTAAAAAAAAATCGAGCTAAGACCAACCAAAGACGTAGAGGAGACATGCGCTTTTATCTGGCTTTTTTATGGAATAAGACAAAGATCAGCGACAGATATGTAAACAGTATTTCTCTTTTGACGTTTTTTTCCATTTGAATATTCTTATATGGGTTGTCCAGGCGATACTTAGGTCTATGGTAGTGACGGATAAGGTGTGAGCGAGGGTGCGGATCCAAATACGGTATTGAAATTCCTGTATAATGAAAGCATTCCCAGTAATAAAGTTCTCGGCATAGATTTAAATGGAATGATGATAGTTATAAGGACGTGCTCGGCTAGATGATCAGATGACTGCTGGGGATGGGTATCTCTACACTATCTAATTAGGAAACTTGTACTTAACTCTTATTAATACACGCGTATGTGTAGTTTTTGCAATTACGTGTATAGTCTTCTACGAGCAATCAGAAACAATGCTGCTTCTAATAAATTAAATGGATAAAAGCGGTTTAGTTACTCTTAATATAACAACGCTAATGTCCAAACGAAAGTAGCGAAAATTGATTATTTTGATATATTATATTATTAAATAAGTAATTATTTGATATAACATATATATACATATATATACGGAAAATATATGTTCTTGTATTAAGAACTGTATGTTATCGCTTATTATTATTAAGGATGACGCGATCGTTTAATTCAATATCTATCCTGAATATTATCAATTAATATTTTGTCGGATTTGACCGGTAAATCTAGTTTTATGCGTAAACTCACATAAACGGAATTTAAAGCTGTCAAGCGACATTATTGCATTTTAGGGTACCATAAATGTATTATACATATGTAAATCAACTATATGTATATTACCATACGGTGAGCTTTAAATACAATTATACTGTCTATTTAAACTATATATCACATATTATTAATTAATTTTGTTCATAACTATTATTTTTGATAATTTATTAAAGAATAGGTAAATTAATGATACTGGCATTAAGAAAATAATGAAAAAATAACACGTTCGTAAACTTATATGTGATTTTTTTAAATTATAATGAATTCGATTGATTATAGAACTCGTTTGAATAAAATCTCTTGTGAATCTATCCTGTGACGACCTCGCTTAATATTACATACTGCATTTTATTACAAGAATTCTCTTAGCTGTATTTTTTGCTACATTGAAATGTAATAAGAACAAAATAATGTTGTACGGAAATTACTTTGCATAAATCTAGACGAAAGCAATCTACGTATTTGTTTTGTGTTCGGATAAAATGTCTCTTTGCGAAATAGCAATGTATTCAATGAGCTTTATATTCAATGAGCCGCGATGGCTCATTGAATATAAAGAAACTATCATAGCCGAAGATTGCGGGTTCAAATGCGGAGAAGCAATGACTATTGAAGTGTTGAATTTGTGTATTATTCATCTCGTGCTCAGCGGTAATGAAAAATATCGTGAGTAAATCGGCATGATGTGTGGTATGAAATTCTAATACATGTAGATTAGGGTGCCAATTTATTTTCAAATATATCATATAAAAATATAGTATTTTATGAGAAAAAAAAATATATATCTTAGTAAGTTTTTTATGCACTTTTTGCATTTGGTAATAATTTTTTGTCGACCATAAAAGAAATTGTTTGTTGTAATGTTTTACCAAATATATCAAACATTTTTAACGGTGGTTTGGCTTTGTGCAAGCTCGTCTGGATAGGTACCACCCATTCATCAGATATTCTACCGCAAAACAGCAATACTTGGTATTGTTGTGTTCCGGTTTGAAGGGTGAGTGAGCCAGTGTAATTACAGGCACAAGGGACATAACATCTGACGATAATAAACAGCAAAAATGAAATAAAAAAAAATTGCATATATTTTATTACATATAACTAAAACATAGTATTTTGCGTAAAGAGTATTAACCCGAAATATATATAGTACATAAAATACTATATATTATATTACGGTTGGCAACCCTAAAATCCATCAATCCGCACTGGAATATCATGGTGGAATAACATCTAAAATCCTTCTCCTTACCAGAAGAGGTTTTACCTATGTTACAAATTTCAGCTTTCTAGACTCAGTAGTTTTGCCTGCGCGTTAGTCAGTCTCGGTCAGAACCAATGATTTTATATTCTTAATAAAAGTACATATACGTTCAATAAATATTCAATAAACTCAAACAAGTTAATATTCACAAACATTGAAAAAATATGTAAATGGTTAAACACGGTAACTTCGTTTAACGTAATTATTTAATCGTATCTTCATAAAAATAAAGCAAATTATACGGTAGTGCTCGCGTGTGATCAAGAACGCGTTTCCGTGTTGAATTGGTACACTGATTCGAGCAGAACACAGCTCTCTTGTCAACTCGAGTGCAAATACTTTGCGAAATACTTCCGTAAAAATTATAAGGATCAAATATTTATTATATTTTTAATATATTTAAAAAACGACAAAATAAATTAAGTAGTTATAGCAAAAAATAAATAAATCAATCAACAAAATGTTTTCGTCTGAGAATTTTTTATGCAATCATTTAAAAAAATTTACTCCCATTGCGTCTAAAGAGATTATTAAAACACTATAATTAGTTAAGTTTCGATTAATTATAACCATTAAAAATAGGGCTTTCAAATAGGTACACGTGACTGAAGAAACTCCTTGACGTGTTAGAAACGTTACCAAAATGTTGCGCTAAAATTTGACCTTGGAACTCCACTCTCATCCATTCCCAGAGAGCTTAACTTCAACAATATCAAGCAATTAAACTTTTATGAACCTCAACTCAAATATATATGTATTTGCTAACAATATTCAAATACTAAATAAACAATTAAGATAACATTATATATAATTAACTGTACAAAGAACGTGGCGTTTTATAAACAATCCAGAGCTATTGTACACAGAAGCTGCCGGTTTTGTTTCTGAATGGCATTCAGACTTTGAATAGAATAGATTGGAAGAAATATAACTTAAAAAGGATTTCGTATAATTAAAAAATTAAGCTATTTGTGGTTCTGTTTGCGATTATTGTTTCATTGGCAGGTTGTATAACAAAATGGGGCATTGTGAATGACTTCAACAGCTTTTGTTTTTCCATCAAAGAAGATAAGGATATTAGTTAATATAGTGTAATTAAAATAAAGATTGACTTAAAGAAAATTATGTAATTAATCGTAGAATTAACTGTGTTTTACAGTTTAAGTTTTGGAAATAAGATAAGCTTAACTACCACTGTAATACATACTACTAGTATGGTATAAGTTAGGTATTTAAATAAAATAATATTTTAATTAGATACTTAAACACTTTTTAATATTTATTATACATAAGGCAGGTGTTTGTTTGTTTGAGAACGCTAATCTCAGGATCATTAAGTACGATTTTGAAATATATTTTTGCGTGAAGGCTATAGACTATATGAAATCACGCTGCGATCCGCGGGGGCAGAGCGGTAACGTTTAACGCGAGTGGAACCACGCTGGGCACCTATTATATAATTGAAATCAGTATAAGGTTTAGTTCGTACTGGTTATTTCGAACACATGCAATGGCTATACGCAACATACTGGAATTTTAATACAAAGGAAGGCTAAAATTATAACAATAAAATATAAAGAAAAAAAATGTGATACTTACTAGGTATAATGACGTTAATCGTTCCACTTAAGCAAATTGGCAATAAAAGGAAATGTAACGATTATTTTATCCTTTCTGAATGTGTCTTTATGATACAATATACTTGTAGTTTGCGTGTAATGGAAAAGCGTTGTCGCTCCTACGCCGGCGACCGAAACGCGATAAAACTAAACCTTTATGTTGCTTTTGAAAAAGTAGCACTCTATGTCATGGTAATTTGCCATATTGCCTTATCCAATAGAGGTAATATAAACATAACTATATACGAGAAAGCTTATCTATATTCAATAGTCTTGAAGTCGCTATTTATTTATTTTTCAAAGTTATACAACCATCTTGTACTTTTTTTTATTACAGCAAATCGCAAACTTTCGAGAAGAATTATGTTTGAGTCTATACTTTAATTGACCTTGCGACTACCAGCTAGCTATAAGGCTAGCTTATAAGATAGCAGAAGCTTAAATCCCGGGTCGGCCCATAAAACTTTATTGGGTTTTTCCGTTAAAAAAATTCTCCGTCGCACCCTGGAGTCTGAAAATTGGAAGATTTTACGTTTCCATGCCTCGGAAAGAACATGAAGAATTTTCTCCAACCCCTAATATCGCTAATCGGTCGTGTAGGATTATGAGAGTACACTTGTGTTTGCTCGTGTGTATTATAATATATCCTGTGCAAATTGACTTGGAGCAAATTGGATTGTGCAAATTGGATTGAACCGTGGAGTACCGGCTAACCGTGGAGTACCGGCCAACCGTGGAGTACCGGCTTAGAATAGTACTCCCCCAATCTCATCCCGTGGGTGTCGTAAGAGGCGACTGAGGGACGGGGAAAAGGGGGGATGGGCAGCAGCGTCCCCCCCCATAAACATCTCGCCAACACGCCTGCCCAGCGCGGCGAGTATGGGCAAACCCCTCCCTTAATGGCAGATGCGCCCAAAAAAAGGCCCCCAGTTACCGGCAAGCCCGCTAGGCCCGACCAAGGTAGCGGTCGCGGTATCGGCAGGGCAGGGGGTGCTAAGAATCACCGGTTCACGGCAGGCTACCGTATAAAACGACTGAAAATGGCAACGTACAATGGACGCTCGATGAGGCTGGACCATCACCTCGCCGAATTAGAAGTAGAGTTAAGTCATATAAACTGGCATATACTGGGGTTATCTGAAGTCCGAAGACAGGGGGAGGACACGATAACTCTAGAGTCCGGTAACTTACTCTACTTCCGCGAAGGTGATAACCTCTCCCAGGGTGGTGTCGGTTTTCTAGTCAAAAAGGATCTCATTAGCAGCATTGTGGAAATCAGTAGTGTGTCGAACCGGGTAGCGTACCTTGTCCTAAAACTTTCCGACAGGTACTCCCTGAAGGTTGTACAGGTATATGCGCCAACTTCGACATACTCTGATGATGTGGTCGAAGCGATGTACGAGGACATCGCAAAGGCCCTCAACGACACCTCGAGGGCCCACTACAATGTTGTTATGGGAGACTTTAATGCTAAAGTGGGAGTACAAGATAGCGGTGAATCGAAAGTCGGACCTTACGGCTTGGGCTGCAGAAATCACAGGGGGCAAATGCTGGTAAACTTTCTCGAAGCGCAGGGGCTTTTTTTGATGAATTCTTTCTTTCAAAAAAAGCCTCAGAGGAGGTGGACCTGGCGAAGCCCCGATAACGTGACAAGGAACGAGATAGACTTTATCATTTCGAATAAAAGGCACATATTTAGAGATGTTTCAGTGATCAACAAGTTTAATACCGGAAGTGATCACCGCTTGGTTCGAGGCACTCTAAATATCAACTTAAAAGCCGAAAGATCGAGAATGATGAGGTCTACTCTCCGACCTACCATGCTCCAAGCTGCTTAAGGCTCCGAAAAGTTCCAAATGGAACTTCAAAATCAATTCACCGCGTTGGAAACCATAAGCAGCATTGATGAGAGAACCGACACGCTGGTCAAAATACTGCAAAACACATCCCGCAAGTGTTTTCCGCCACAGAGAAGAGACAACGCACCAAAACTCTCTGCTGAGACACTCGAGCTCATGAGAAAACGACGAGAACTACCATCGTTTTTGTCAGATAAGGCCTTAAACCGAACAATAAAAACGCTGACGCGACGCGATCTCCGACGCTCCAATACCCGTGCCATCAAGGCTGCGATTGAGCAAAATCGGGGATCGAAAGTGTTCGCTCGCAAGTTTGGGAGGCCGCGTCTGACAAAACTTAAAACTGAAAATGGTGGGGTCGTTACCTCTAGGCCTGAGATTATCGGAGAAGTAGAGAGGTTTTATGGGCAGTTGTTCTCTTCAAGATCGGATAAATCCGTGGGAATCAGTATTGATGACCAGCGCGCCCCTCTTATGCGCCATTACTCCGAGGAGCTCCCGGTCGTTGACCAAGGAGAGATTAGGGCGGCTCTAGAACAGCTTAAAAACAACAAAGCTCCGGGAGATGACGGAATCACAACAGAGTTGCTTAAGGCAGGCGGGACTCCGGTCCTGAAAGAGCTAGCAAGCCTCTTTAATTCCGTCATCCAACATGGCAAGACCCCGGAAACGTGGAGCGGGAGTGAGGTGGTACTGTTTTTCAAGAAAGGTGATAAAACCCTCTTGAAAAACTACAGACCAATCTCCCTCCTGAGTCACGTGTATAAGCTGTTCTCAAGAGTCGTCACGAACCGTCTCGCCAGACGACTTGACGAGTTCCAGCCCCCAGAGCAAGCCGGCTTTCGATCAGGCTACAGCACCGTGGACCACATCCATACTGTTCGGCAGATTGTGCAGAAGACCGAAGAGTACAATCAGCCGCTGTGTATGGCATTTGTGGACTACGAGAAAGCCTTCGACTCCATCGAAACCTGGGCAGTGCTCGACTCATTGCAGAGATGTCATATCGATTGGAGATATATCGAGGTACTGAGATGTCTGTACAACGCCGCTACAATGACTGTCCACATCCAGGACTGTAAGACGAAGGCGATCCAACTGCGCAGAGGGGTGAGACAGGGGGATGTAATATCCCCGAAACTGTTCACCAACGCGTTGGAAGACGTTTTCAAAACGCTGGATTGGACTAGGTATGGAGTCAATGTAAACGGCGAGTACATCTCACACCTTCGATTTGCCGACGATATCGTCATCATAGCAGAGTCGCTGGAACAACTCACCGAAATGCTGCGTAGCCTAGGCGAGTCTTCCCGGTGTGTCGGTCTCGGTATGAACTTGGACAAGACCAAGGTCATGTTCAATAGGCATGTCGTGCCGGGACCGATATACGTCGAGGGGAAACCTCTCGAAGTTGTTAGTGAATATACCTACCTAGGACAGATAATACAAGTCGGTAGGAACAACTTCGAGAAGGAAGCCGATTGAAGAATTCGCTTGGGATGGGCAGCATTTGGCAACCTTCGTCAAGTCCTCAAGTCGTCTATACCGCAATGTTTGAAGACGAAAGTCTTCAACCAATGCGTCTTACCTGCCATGACATACGGTGCCGAAACGTGGACACTAACTGCGGGACTAGTCCACAAATTCAAAGTCGCTCAGCGTGCTATGGAGCGAGCTATGCTCGGAGTATCTTTGAAGGATAAGATCAGAAATGGGATTATCCGGAAAAGAACCGGAGTCACCGACATAGCTTGCAAAATTAGCAGGCTGAAGTGGCAGTGGGCTGGTCACGTATGTCGTAGGACCGATGGCCGTTGGAGCAGACGAGTCCTAGAGTGGAGACCGCGAATCGGCAAGCGCAGCGTAGGGCGCCCTCCAGCCAGGTGGACCGACGACCTTAAGAAGGTGGCGGGCACCAACTGGATGCGGAAGGCGGAGGACAGGGAGCTTTGGCGCACCTTGGGAGAGGCCTATGTTCAGCAGTGGACAACGATTGGCTGTTGATTGATTGATTGATTGAAATTGACTTGAGACGCCATGCTCGTAATTGGTCAGAAAATAATCAATTATCTATCTATTATGTTAGGTAAAACATTGGCATAGTATATATAAAATCTTTTTTTGAGTTATCCTCTCATATAATATTATTACATTAATAATAAATTATACTAATAGAAAAAAAAGAAAGATAATTCATAAAATTAATAAAAAAGGAGTACTGCATTACTATTTCAAATAAATGTAAAACTTTAAACAAAACCAAAGAATACTGATAACTGTATTCTTAAAAAGATTAATAATTTAACATTGTAAAAGAATAAAATACAGTATCGCAAACTTATTTCGAGCTTTTCGCCATTTATCGGCTACAGTAATTATGCGAAACGTTTAACACTACGAGCATTTTAAGAATATCTATTTTTTATAATAATTTGTCTGACATATAAAAAGCGTAATGATTTTATATTTTACGCATTTAAAATACATCGTACAATTTTAATATAAATATTAAAGTATCATATTCATCATACGTAATATTTTTTATAATTGTTATTTCTTCTGCCCATTTTTTTTTCTCTTTCTGGCGTGTATATAACTTCAGCTCATTAAACATACCGCCTATGTTTATTAATTTGACATTAACATGTATTAAAAAAATGATTTGTTCATCTTTATAATGTAAGCAATCTAAAACAAAAAGGTACATATTTCTTAAACTTATATTTATATTAAGTCGTTAATAATCGTTTGAAATACAAGTACCTAAATTGAAAAATTATAATATTAAATAATAATATAAAAAATTATAATATTAATAAATTATATTATTATAAATTAAATATTACGTAATAAAGTTTATTTTTTGTAAACTGCAAACAGTGCCCTTTTCGGTTTCGGGTTTTCGGGTTATAATCTAGATAATATAACAATTTATGGCTCGGTGAAAACAAAGTAAATGAAAAGTCAATTAATCTTCTTTTTGCCTGACGCTGAATTCACTAATGGAATTTTAAACGCAGTTTTTGTATCAAAAATACTTACTGGTAATATGAAGCCTTGAGAACTTTTCTTGTCATATCTGTGTTATAATAGCATCATTGTTATTGAGTTTTCAGTTTATTGACGTTTTCAATATCAATTGATTACTTTCTTCCAATTGCCTATTATGTGCGTGCGTAAAAAAGTGTAGCTTTCTTTGTGGCTTCACCCGTGTGGGATTATCTTTTATTTTTTTCATTTAGGGTTACCGCTACACACAACCTATAGCTACATTTTTCTATATGCCCAAGGGAATATATCATATACATTTGTACATATAATAGAGTAATCCAGAATTCAACCATTGAGTAACGTAAAAGTCAGTAAATGTCCCACAGATGGGCTAGTGTCCCTCTATAAGGGCCCTCTCTTTATCAGGAAATGGTTTGGAGCTTATTCGCTGCTTCAATGCCGATGCGATGTGCAACAAACATGTGACAGAATTTCATCTGCCATATGTTGGATTACCTAAGATGTTTTCCTTCACCGCCGCAATAATTATATACACAATTAAGCACACGTATATTTAGAGTTGCTTGTCCGGGTTTGAACTCGCAATAATTATAGTAATACTCGGCTTAAAATTTTGACAACTTGGAAAATGTTACGTTACGTAAAAAATAAGAAGGTTAGTTAGAATTTAAAAAAAGAACAACTTAATTTAACAAAGATTCTTATAAGAAAAATCACATTTTTTTACAGGAAATAAGGAATTTTTAGTTTTTGATTCACAAGTTCATTGAGTTTAATAATTACGCTGTATTTTTGATTCACACGGTGAGTTGATTACGTATTGCATTTGGGAACAAGATGATGCGCGTTTTTAATAAGACTGGTTTATAATTTGTATTTTGTCGTAATATAAACTTCAGATTTCGCAGACGTAACGGTAGTTTAAAGACCCTTTAAAAGACATTCGGATTTACTGTTTTTTGTTAAGAAATTTAAGATTCTTTGGGAACTGGTAAAAAGTTTTGAGCAAAGAGGAATAAGAAGTTGCTTTAAGATTGAAGCAAAGTCTTGGGCATATTGAATACTTATCAACAATGCCTACTACTTGACAACATATTGCTTCAAATCAATGATGACAGAAATAGAAAAATTAGTATTAAAATAAATTCCCGTTAAACAACGTTTACAAGTAAGGCCAATAATATTGCCTCATTTTATTAAATATATTTTAAATTCCAATATCGTAAACGCAAAAGTATGTTTGTTCTTCAAAAATCTCAAGACACTTCAGTGGTTGGAGCTTGAATCTCAGCCGAAGATTATCTAGGCAAGCATAACTTAGGAAGCCGGCATTTTTCGAATGTCCCACCAATCTTCATTGGAGGAGCTTGTTGAAATAAGCTTCTTCTTAAAATGAGTAAGGAGGTGGTGGAAGTGCAGTGGAACATTTGCTCTTACTTTGAGAAGTTCATTAAATATATACATTTTATTTCTTTCGAATGAATGGACACTATTAGTTTTATGGTGGTAGGGTTCTGTACATGCTCGTATGAGTAGGTACCACTTATTCATTATATAATTTAACGCCAAACAGCAATACTAAGCATTGTTGTGTTCCGGCTTAAAGGATGAGTGAGCCAGTATGATAGGCATAAGGCACATAAAAACTTAGTTCCCAAGATTGGTGGTGCGTTGGTGATAAGGGATTGTTAATATTCTTATACCATCAGGTGGTTCATTTGCCCGTCTGCCTACCTATTTAAAATAGAATAAAATCTTTTATATGTGAATATAATATCTAAGTAGATGTATTACTTAATAAGCAAATCTGCATTACTTATATAAGATAACATTGTTTTACATTTGTCCATAATAGTGACAGCAAACATTAAATAGTACAAATCTAGGAAAATGTTTCATATCTTTGTCTTGATAACTTAGACTGACTTCCGTTATGAGCTCGTTCCTTATTTAAGTGTCTATTTTTCTTTGTCTAAATGGAAAGTCTCATGACTTAATAAAGTAATACCGTTACTATATTAAGGCGTGAGACTTTCCTGCCTTAATGTGTTGTTACCATCTGTAGGTATTGGTGTGCTTAAATATCTTTTTTTTTTTTTATAGAATAGGAAGGTGGACGAGCATGTGGGCCACCTGATGGTAAGTGGTCACCAAACGCCCTTAGACATTGGCATTGTAAGAAATGTCAACCATCGCTTATAGCCAATGCGCCACCAACCTTGGGAACTAAGATTTTATGTCCATTGTGCCTGTAATTACACTGGCTCACTCACCCTTCAAACCGGAACACAACAATATCAAGTATTGCTGTTTTGCGGTAGAATATCTGATGAGTGGGTGGTACCTACCCAGACGGGCTTGCACAAAGCCCTACCACCAGTAAATCTTACTATGTTGCAGTTCTAACGAGGCAGTTAGAAAAAGTACATAGAACTGTACCATAACCAACTTACCATAATATATCAGCTTAGTGTGTTGCCGATTCTGTGGTTCCGGGTTCGATTATTGGATCAGGCCAAGGAAATATTTGAGTTATTATCTCGAGAAATGATTCTACTTTTATAAAATATATATAAGCTAATAATTATTATTATAGGTATAATTTTGGGAACTAAGTGTTCCTTGTGTCTGTAGTTACACTGGCTCACTCACCCTTCAAACCGGGATACAACAATACTAAATACTGCTGTCTGATGGTAAAATATCTGATGAGTGGGTTGTCAGACAGGTTAGCACAAAGCCATACCACCAAGAAAAGTGTGATTTTTGCAGTTATTATGTTCGTTTACAAAACTTTCATTATAATGGTGGTTCTTCTTTGGTATAACGGACAATAATACGTTTTGAGATGAGAAGGACGCTTAAGTTTATTCATACAGAAGTTACAGTTATTGATACAGGATTGTATTTAATTAAAAAACATATTTTGAATATGACGTTCGCTATATTTACTGTCTCTTTCCCCCGCAGACAATAATCTTTATGTTAAATGGCGATGAATTATACTCAATCATTTAATTGTATACAAGTTATCCTTATATAATAAGAATGAAAAAATGTATTGTTATAACTTTAAGAGCAAAATTATAATTAATACATAAAATACATGTTCTGTTGGCTTCGGCCACTGAGAATTTCATCTCAGAAAGTTCTCAAAACTTTTACTGGATTTGCTATGCCAGTGACAAATTTGTTTAAATATATGATTGCTATGTTCCCATCAGTGACAAATAATAATCCATGGATACGAGATCGAGGACAGAAATCAAATAGTTTTGCAAAGAACTTTAAAAAGCAATGGTTGTTTTAGTTGATAATTATTCTAGCTTTTATTATTTGCTCGTTAGATATTTAATGTATTGTGCTTTATATGCAAATCACATCTGTAATCTAAATAAGATCGCTACGGATGTATTTGAAAGTAACAGATTTGCAACGTTATAAATTATGCACGCTTTTACGAGTTCAAGAAGCGGCGAGTATTAAGTGATCCGGTGGAGACGGTTAAGGAATGCCATCTCGATTTGTAAGATATTTTCCGCGGTTTGTTATAACCGTAATATGGACGCAACTGGTATTAAGTTGCGTTACTTTAAAGGCAAATATAATTATTTACGTAAGACACCACCTGCTGATTTTATTGTACTGTTGCAACTCGTGTTATTATAAGAATTGAATGATATTTACACAATAATTCACAACTTCCTTAACGTTTGTTACTTGACGGAATGCTTTAAAATAAATAACAAAATGAAATGCACTTATTTTACACTTTTATATATGTGTGTGATCCATGTGTGAAGATGAATTAGAAAAAAAAGGTATAAATAATTACCTCTGTGTTTGATACTGAAGCACTAGGCTCATAAATGTGCCTCAAATAAGGGTACTTAGGATCTTATAAAATAATAACTAAATGGCATAAATCATTTAGATAGAAAAATACATCAAATGAACACCTATGTTCTTAAAGAAAATTAACAAGGTTCTAATTTTTTTTTTTAAATACTATTTTGTATTTTAAAATAATATTTTTACAATACGTAAGTCATACTATAGCTACAAATTAGCGAGTTAGTTAATAATATTCAGAATCACATGTCTTCGAGTTACACAAGACATTGCTTATCTATTGTTACGGTTTCTTATATTAACTTAGTAACACTTTTCATATTAAATTCGACAAACGGTTCGTTTTATATTTCGGAACTTCCTTAAACTGTTCCGATAACTTTAAATGACGTCACTATTATTAGCAGTTTGCGTAACGTATCAGGAAAACCGGGCACAGGTTATAATTGTTTTTATATATATGTATTTATATATCAGGTAATAAAAATCTGCTACAAGAAATACAATAGTTAATTAAAAGTGCTAGCAACCCCGAACGAAGTTATTGTAAAGTTGGCAATAAAAGCTAACTTCAGAGCGGTTAATTTATTGAAGAAAAGGCTGTATAGTGTAATGCTTATGCCTTACTAGTTTCCTAGTACCCCTGACAACGTATGGAATAATTCATGATTGTTCACTAGTTAAGACTTGTAAGCGTAAAAATAAAAAACACACAAATAAAAAATAAACATTTTCCTATATGTACGAGGATGTGTAAGATACAATAAAAACAAAACAACAAATTGTCACTTGTTTAATAGATACATAGGCTAAATGTTTTGATTAAAACTTTTACTTCACGAGTATATTTCGAAATTATGAATGTCAATATTCATTTTATCCACTAGTTGTCTCTTAACGCAATAACAGGAAATATTGCTGATTGATGATTGCATGTTCATTTGTTGATGAGTAACTAGCTTAAGTATATATATAACGGACATATCTGAAATTGGCATACATATTACGCTTTACACAACTAAACTTTTTATTTATTAAAATCCTTAGTTACAATACATACATAGGTAGTATGTGTTGTGCGTTCTTGAAAAATGCAAAGATATTGAAACGGGTTTACGGAATAAGGAGAGACAGCAGATGCCATTAATAATTTCGTTAGATGGCTTTTTAATATGAAATACTATATAATAAATTAAAAAGCGGTTTCGGTGCGACTTATATTTCTCACTACTAACTTATAATTTAACATTTAAACATATTCGTCTATTATTAAAACAGTTATTTATTATTAATTCTTACATTACGTATCGAATTAAATTGGTTTTAGTAGTCGATATGAGTTCTTAAGACCTTGACAAGTGAGACAAAAGTATCCATAAGCATACAACGTTCATTGTAATATGTATTGTACACATAACCCCTTAAAATGCAAACATAAAAACAACACAAAAAAAAAGTAAAACAATGAAACCAGTAATTTTCTTTTATATATTTTGAAAATTTGAAAAAGGAATGCACAGATGTCGTTGGATTTATATTTTATAAATATTTGGTATTCAATTCTTCAATAACCATTGTTATTTTTTGGTTCTACAATGAACAGCGCTCTGGATCTCGGAATGGAATGATAAATATTAAATTAATACGTAAAAGGACATATTGGTTTTGTCATTGCATACCTTAGAACAAATAGAGCGGAATTATTAACACGTGCATAAATTATACTTGTTGCATTATGTACTGTGCATATTGGTAAGGTTTTTGAATTGAAATTCCTGGATACAATGAGGTCGAATTTAAGTGCAACATTGTATGCGTAATGTTTGTATGAAACACTGCTAATGATAAAAAGTATAACTTGCGTTTCTTACATCTCACTCGACTAAACTCTCCTAGTTTACATTAATATTATTTTTAATATATAATAATATAGTTTATTTTTTAAAAGAAAATTACAATTACCAGAAACGTATTTATAGTTTATAATCTACGTCGATTTGGTTAAGAAGAAGGTTTTATTTATTTTTATTTCACTTCTAGTATTGAATATATTCTGTGACGCTATGAAGCTAACGCGAGTGGCTCAATCAAAGTTTGCTTTAGAAGAGTGCAGTTTGGTTTGAAATTATTCGGAATTTTGATGATGTTCATTTTTATTCCGACAAAAAAAAGGTTATTGATATATTTTATTTAGTTAGTCCTGTAACATATTTTATTACTATGAATTACGTATCCGCTTAGCTAGACGTGAACTAAAATTTGTATTAAGTATGAATTTAAAATAAATAATAATAGTATCTTATGTACATAGTGTGTATTTTTTTTTTATTTTCATTTTAATTTTAATATTGAAAAGTCGAATTTTTAAAACTATTTTAATTAAGTATGTTACAAATTAGGTATCTTTAGTTTTACTCCTAATCATCTTCGAAGTATGTGATATGTTTGTGATAAGTTATTTAATCAATTTTCATACATTTTAAAGTTACTTGTTTCCCTTATTTCTGTGGATCATACAACGTGTTGAGTTTCCACATTATGTTAAATGTGTAATACATTGTCCACTGTTCACATAGAACATAGGATATCAGGAATAATGTTGAAACCGTGTGAAAACTTCATTCATTTTACGGTCTCATACGAAGCATTTAATTGCACTTAACGCTTTCTGTTTTTCTATCTGGCTTATCAGCTGCTTAGTTAATGTAATTGCGTGTGGTTGGTTTTAAAATCTTTAAAACGGCAACATTAATATTTTTATTGTTTCCAAGTTCCATTAAAGTTTTTTTTTAACGTAATATGAATCCGATCACCTTTTTAAAGCGAAGATAAATCCAAAAACTATCGATATCATATACAGTCAGGGGTGGCGTTGTGGTTTCAGATAACATAAACTGTCATTCATCGGTTACCCTCAATATTACCGACATTATCAAAATCAATCAGGCTATAGAAGCGATACAATGATGTTTTACTAAATAAAATATACTCTTTTACTTTTACTTATGACAAATGTAACAAAATCTGGATGGTTATAAACCTAACTAAGCATTCGATAGCTATTAGTGTATACACTCAACATATAAGTTAGAACTATAAAACATCATCTCAGAACACCAATAAGTTTGCAGGTATTGTCCGTCGTAGACGTAAACGATGTCGCGAATACGAGCTTGTTAATAATAAAACTTTTATATGTCTCTCCTCAGACTATATTGGACAGGAAGTTCGCCTTCGAAAGTTTCATATAACCCCGTAAAAGTACATAGTAAGCTTTACTTCTGTAATCCCCATAAAGCGGTATAACTATCAGAATACAATTTATATTGCTACTTCAAGACACTAGTATTTATTAGGCTGTAAACTATCCTTATACGGAAGAATCTGCCTTTGTTATAGAATTTTATGTCGAACATGTATAACCCTATTTAGTATTAAGGAAATTGATAACAATATATTTATTACATATATATTAAGTTTTGCCTGTTATGAAAATAACTGCCTTATTAAGTTAATACATTATTTGCATGATACTAAAGCCGACACAACATTTATTTATATTTTTGTCTGTCTGTTTGTCCGGCGTAAGCTTCGAAACGAGTTAAAAACACAAATGTACACAGTTTTCAAGGTACCGTCAAGTCGATTTAGTCAAAATCTTCTTTTGGTATAATTCTCGTAGAAAAAATCATGTGTCTGACGAAATTCTGTCACAAATTTATCCACCAACATGTATTGCAATAGCGTGGTGTAATCAGCTCCAAACCTTTTCTATAAGAATAGAAGACATTTTTCCTGTAGGACATACAACGGGCCGTTCAGTTATTTTACTTTTTTGCAAATAAGAATATATTTTTAAAGGTTTTATATGAGGTGTTTATTTCAACGTATATGTTACAGTTATTTGTATTTCAATGTAAAATATGATAATTTTATTTAACAAGAAAATGCTTGTTTACGTTTAAGAAAATACACGTTTTAATTGATTAATCAACTTTTACTAATTAATATATAATAATATTAAAAAATGGAATTATATTCACTGTTTTAATACTCAGTGAAGCTCATCTTCAACAGTAGGTTTTATTTATAAAATCATTATATTAATAATATATAAAGAACTATACCAAATCCGGCGGAAATTTATTGCTAGACGCAGGACTGGCTTAATTAGACGAAGGGTAACGTTGAGCCAACTGTGCTAAGTAAAATATGACACCTAGAGGCTTAGTGTAATAAATGTCGTATATTTATGTATATAATGCCATAGATATGTAAATGAATATGAAGAGCCGAAATAACCCAGTGGTTTAAACACGTGAAATTAAGTGACGATTGCGGGTTCGCAACTATGTACTTAATTTGTGTTTACATTTCATTTCGTACTCAGTTGTAAAAAACATCGTGAGGGCAGGTTTCTCATGTATAGAATGATATTTAAGACCAGTAGTAAGAGTGCAAGCTGTTACTTTTTTTTTATAATATGCATACGACGCAAATTAATGATTTGTGAAAAGAAAATATTTACGTTAGAATAGACTTGAAGCTGTCAAGGAAAATCGTTGATAATATACGTTTATATTACTACGTGGTTACGATCACGTTGTATTCGGTAATGTGTACATACATATATAATACGTGGTATAAAAATAAATAAAATGACAGTGCATTGTTTTAAATAAAGCCCATCTAACACGATCCACACATTAATGCATATTATATGTAAAATAATGCTTAAAATATGGCAAACGCTGACGTGCGTTACGGTTAGCAAAATAGAGCCAAGGAAATATTGCACGAAGCAGAAAAATATTGAGGGAGCCAGGCAAATATTTGGCGACATAACGACGGGGTAAAAAGCAAATGCCACGTATCTTTGCAGGGTTTCCAAGGGCTTCCCTTGTGAAATATTAGCTAAATTTGTCATACCAGCTGCTTATTCATACGGTCGGCTTAAATTACGTATAAAACTAATTCTCGGAACCCAACAAAAAGTAAACTTAAAACTTTCATATTAAAGTTGAATTATTCAAACTGTGATTTACGAAAGATTACAGTAGATGTGTACATTTGGTTCATTTGGTTTGTGCTTCTTGGCGTATAAGTTCATTTTAATTATCATAAGTGTAATCATATGCAATGAATCACTGTCAGATTTGCGGCATTACAAAGAAAATCGCATTAATGTATTAAGTAACAAATGAAAGAGTAAATTTTATTGCTTAAATTGATTACATCTTCAGCGCCATTTAATATATATTAAAATTCAGTAGACAGTTAAAATTTGTGGCGAGTGGTTTTATAATCATTTATGTACATGACAAAAATGTAGAAGATATATAAAAATAATTAACAATTTATACACTAAACGTAATTTTTACTGTTTCTTGATATCGATTAACCAAGGACTTACTATTTTTATTCTTCTTTTGTCTTTCTTAGCTTTTTTATTTCGTGTCTATTTTTAATACTCAATTTTTTCATCACTCAAACAGTCTGTATATGTGTCATTTATACAGGAACAGTCGGATAAATAAGTATAGCGGATGGTACGTAATACCTCCGTCCATTAGAGTAATATTCACCATTTCTTTACCGTCAATGTGGTACCTAATTTATGTTCCTCATGCTTTTAATTACACTAGCTCACACTCGCAATTCAAACAGAATCACGGCAATATATATTATAATAATTTTAGTAAGTGACATCCTACCACGAAATTATATCCAGAGTCATAAAAAACGGTTATTATTTATCAAGAAACTTTTAATCACATCACATACTTTAAAAATGTTAATACTAAAAAACTTTAGCAACAAGGCATATTGTCTTATGACATGGTTTTCAAAGCAATATTAGTTTTAATTGTTTTATGTAACAAAAGTATCATTATATTTTGTTTTTAATAAATCTTGTGATATATATCACTTAAAGTTTTGAGTTCGTGTTTTAGTCGGTATTTGTTTTATATTAATATTTCAAATATATCGACTAAGCAAATATGTTTCCGTTTCATTTTTGTTTAGTTTAAAATTATTTTATAGCTCTTTGTTTTAAGTTTTCGAATACCGATTTATCTTTATTTCAATACGACAGAAACTTACATATTATTCATATTTACCCAAACATTTTGAGACTAGAATGTTTTTTTAATGACGCCGAAAAATGTGCTAAGTTAACACTTGTATTGTTCTTTTTTAAATTCTTAAAATTATTTAAGGCATTTGGAGATACCTATAATATATTTGGTTTAGTATTTCTATAATAGTATTCCCATTATTGGTCGTTATTTACTAAACGTGTTGGAATCTCCATGAAAACCACTATTTATAGACAAATATCTGTTCTTAATATATTGAGATGACTAAAACATTTTATTACAGCAGACTTAGGCGTCTACTTTGTAAATCCAGGTAATTATTATGTAGCACGCAATAAGCCTTTATTTACGTGAACTTGGCAATTTTATGCTTCTATCATTTGTAGATGTGGAATGCCTCGGTAATACCTTGGGAACAAAAGCTGGTATTTAAGTTTGAGCTAAGTACGGAGTTGTAAGCAAGTTATTTTTACAAATGAATTTCGAAGTTTATTATTTTCCGGTGAAGTAAACAAAGGTGCATTGCATCATGAATCACTACATGAAATTATTTTGTTTTTACAGTTTAGTTATATTTTGGCAATATAGAGACGAATAAAATCCGCTGAGTTTCTTTCGCCGGTTCTTCTCAGGGCGGATTTTCTTTTTCGAACGGTAAAGGTGATAGTTTTTACTTTGAGATTGAGATAAAGATTAATTTATTGTAGGATGTATTGTTTTGAAAGAATTAATATATTAATATTGTTATTACAATTTTAAAATATGTATTATATTTATTCTATATGAAAAAAAGTTCGACGCATCAAAGCGCTTAATTCGAAGCTCACTTGTTTTATTAATCGTTTTGGCTATCTTCAAGGCGCCATAACCTGCCTAATGACTTAATGTGTAGTGGTTATATGGGTGTGGTGCATTCATTACTGGTTTTAAAATTATAGAATTTACATATTATCTAACATAATTTAATTAAATCGACTATCTTGTTGATAATAATTACATTGATTGAGGATAAAAATATTACGTTATAAATTTAATTCATTTTAAACATGCACGGCTTATGTTTGAAGTATTTTTTAACTTATCAGTGTGAGTTGTTCGTTAATATATCAGAGGGTTTCGATTTTTTGTATTCAATGCAAGTCGAAGCGATTTTCGGTCGCCTTTCTTTCATCAGTCTTTGATCACGTGACTAATGTCCTTCTTAGATACATTCTAGGGTTTTCTACGAACAAATTTGTTAATTGATTGGTATTTAGGTCTGCCACTAATCTGCCTTGTTAATTAGCTTTAACACGCGGGATCGCTCACATTCATAATAATTTTATTATTTGATTTTTATCTAAGCAAAAAATCACACAGATCTGTTGCCAGATGGAAACGAACAAATACTCTGATATATAAGGATATTTGATATACAAATATTACTGAATGAAAAAGTCATGGTGACCGAATTCCTGGTTCAGGCGAAAGCGACCAATCTCAAGGACTTTTTATCCATGTAAGAGAGTGCATAAGTAAGAAAACACAGGGGCACACCGGTTGGATGGCAATCCGACACGACCAAGAGATCAGGTGCAGGACCCACAACTTTAGACGCTTTCCGACGGTAACACATCTTAACTCCGAGCTGCTACTGGAAATATCTTGAATAAGAAACTCAATAACTTTATTATTGGTCCGAAGCGGTATTTGGCCCTGGGATTTTCCGACTTATATGCTAGCCATTACATTTATAAAATTAGTATGGATTTTACAATTAGTCAGAAGTATCTTAAAAATTTGTCATACAACGAATTTATAAATCGAAATATAGCCTGGTATATTTATAAAAGCAAAATTACTTGCTTAATGCAATCAACTAAACGGCTCAAGTATTCCACTAAACAATAACAATGTTTTGCAAAAATTATAATGTGACCGACGATAAATAAAAAAATATTTATTATTTATATTTTTGTTTTGAGCGTTAAATAAAACATTATTTGAACTTGACCAGGTATATTATAGAAGACTATGGTGGTGGTAGTTTAGAAGAAAATATTTTGTTATGATTATTGTAGGAAGTATTAATGTCGTAAATTTTAATTTAAGTTCTGCGTGACATTTCTAATGGGGACATAAAACGCAGCAATATTGTGGCTGACATCACTCGAATGCAATCTAATATTAGCTGAATGTTGATCCAAATGCGTATTTCAGTATGTTTTGGCGAGCTGCGAGCTAGTCAGGAAGAGAAATCCTATTGCACGAACAAATGGAGTAGACGCAGCCTGGGCTTAGTCTTTTAGGACTTATTTAAATGCAATATATTGTGGTCGTGGACGCACGACAAACGCATCTGTTATTCCGTGTTCTTAGAACCGAATACAACTATTTCGTGTTTACACGATTTCAAACCACATTTCACAACATAAATGTAAGATTCGTGATAAAACTTAGCACAAGTCTATCAATTATTCTCAAATACAATATGTAATCTAATACAATTAATTATTTCTACTAATAAAAGTAGATATAATTTAAAATAAATATATTTTTAAAAACCATCCTGATTTTGGCGACATTTTTCAAGATATTGTCACTGCAGTAGAAAAAGTGCATTCAGTTCAATTACACTTATTGAAACTTCACACCATGTATGAGTGTATATGTACATATATATATACTGGCATGGGTAAATAAACACTTGAAAAATGCGCGTACCTTTTGTCAATCGTCCTTGTCTTGTGTGCGCCCAAGGCCGTGTACCGAAATTTAGCAATAGTCTTTGATGATTATTATTACTTTCCCATTGTGTTCCCATAATGTTAATATGTATTTAAGATAAGAAACGAACTCGTCTAAATGGCTTAAAACTTTTAATCGCTTGTGAGTAATATTTCTCGAATGGACGATAATGAGTTCTTAATGGCCGTTTTTAAATAAACATCAAAAACCGAACGATGTTTTTTATGTTGTCAGTCGAGATCTTGTACCTTCTCATTTATTAAAATACAAGAAGGATAAATAAAAGTCTAAAATAAATGAGTCTTAAAATATATAGATTTTTTAAAAAGAATATTAGCAATGCCCATTTTATTTAAGGAATTGCTAGTATTCCTATTTACCCCTCCAGCAATAGTCTAAGGAGTCAGAATCAAACCTGCGACTTTTACATCGCCAAGCGGTCCGTATACCTAGCGCTATTGACGATTGGTCGAATTTATTCTTTTGATTATACATATATTATTTTCTTAAATTAAAATTTTTATTTCACCCATTATATTCTTTGTTTCCTTCACGCTTCGACAGAGCTTCAACTGACAAGGTCACGAGTTGATCACGGTTAAAATTCTTATATAATGCATGAAATGGATAACCTACGTGACGTAGCTAAAGTCTACACCAATAATAGCCCCAGGACATGGCCCTCCAAGCAGCACACTCAATCAGGGTATTACGTGTGTTGTCCACAGGCGCACCAATTTTCTGATTAGTGTCACCCGCCTTGCTATTTACGAAGATATTTATCAAAGCAGTTATGTCAGGTAAGCACCTGCATCAGCTTTAATGTCAGCAGTCCAGTTCTCCTCTGGTTTTTTGGAAGAGAGATATGTCGATAGGACTATCCACATCCTTTGAATTGAACGAACACCGTTTGCTCACTCGGCCACCTGGTACCTATATACTTCCGCGAATACCCCGACTTGATGTTGTATCCAGGCCGCCTAACGTTTTAAAACTCCTAAAAGAAATTCCTAAGAAACAGGTATTGCAAGTTTTTTTTTCAAATAATAAAGATTAATAGCTTCGTAGTAAAAATAGTATTAATATAAAAAAAAGTATCTACATGTCCTTTATAAGAACTCGTTCGTCATAAATTAAAACATTTTGTCGACCGAGCTCAGACCGTAGCTTAGAATTAAGCCCATGTAATGTAGTTATAGATTGTTCGGCGTGTTGTTGAACAAGTCCGATTTTGCTTATAAATTACATATTATTCTATATAATGAATATAATGTTGGTGAACATGTTCGATTTTGCATAATACTATAACTATATAATAAAACTTTGATTTAAAATACAATTTATTGAATGTATTCGCGTGTTTGATTAATTGGGATAGTTTTTTTTAATGAAACTTGTCTGTCATTTTCAAGAAAACTTTAAAGGTGTAACTTTATACATGTAACAGTATGAAATGAATGAAACGTTTCTTGTACAAAACGATATACATTTTTAACATTAACCTAATAGACCACAATGGTTTATCAATGCCGCACTTTTTACCTCAAATGTTAAGTGTGATTTTTAAATATTACAAATCCGTACATATAGAGCCTTTTCAGTTTATTATTTAAGAAATAATCTTTTTGTTGCCACACACTTAAGTAAACAAATAAAGTCAGCTTAAATTTTATTTATATTCTCTGGCAAAAAGGAGCCAACTAATTATAGCTAAGTACATAACACTTGTTTTCATACTACCTTAATTTGCGAACTATATTATTATTATAAATATCAATAAGCTGACAACTACCATTTGCCTTAATTCTGGAATCAAAACAACGAATCATGTGTTTAATGTATTCAAACATTGTTGTTTAGTCTAATGACGTATGTATGTGATGGGAATATACGGCAATGTTTATAATTATGTATTTATTTTTGTTGGCGATTAAATAAATTGTTACATATATACTAGGAAACGGCGCGCAGGCGCCACATGGCCCGATCTGCGCCTGTGCAACCGTGGGAATTCGTTAAATACGCAACTAGTTTTAAATAGTATAATGTTTTGACCTGTCATGATCTAGTCTAGTTTTATATATACCTATATATATAGCTGTGTCAAATCAAATTAGAGGAGATAAAACACAAGTGTATGAGTGTACTGTACAAATTTTTGGTTGACTTTAGAAAAGCACTTAGGAATACTGTTTTATTCGAGATTTAAAGTAAAAAAGTAACAGTCTGTAATTGTCCCACTTTTTGTATTATTTACAATGCCTTTATTGTAAATGTTAAAAAAAAACAGACGTAGCAATCAGTAAAAACTTTGCATCTGCTTGCTTATCAACTGATGATTCAGACCTGACTTTTGGCATAAGCAATATCAAGAGTATTCAAAAATTTCATTATTGCAGTAACTTGCCAACAAGATCTCTAATCATAACAAATAGTGTAAAGATTCAATGATTATTCTTACGAAATAACGTCATCCCTGATACTAAAATAAATGGTAACACTTTTCTTTTTTTTAAATGTTTAATAGAAAAATAAATTAACAAATTACCTGATGAGGTTTATCGTAAGCACAACCAATTTATATTGGCAGTAATATATATTGACTGTTTCGTAAGCTGTCAAAGCGCTGCTAACAATGGAAATTAAGATTTTATGTCCCTTGTGTCTGTTTATATTGGTTTGTACTGGCTTATCAAACCATATTTAATTATTCCATCCATTATTTTGGTGGTAGAATAACAAGACATGTTTGCGCAAAGCCCTTCTACCAGTTAGTAAAATAAACGAGTTTTGTATTGTATACTTTATATATATAGGCGACCAATTCTACTAATTTATAAAGGTTACGATACGTTTCAGATTCAATTCCTCACTAAAATAAACCTTAGCTGAATTGTAACTCCTTTAGATCCTCAATTTTACTATTATGAAAGTGTTATGCTTATCGTAAGCATAACTTTGCCGATTCTATTCAGATCGACGTTCGACCGAACCATTGTGAGACCGTTGTGTTAGTAGAATAGGAAAACGGTTAAACAGTAGATCTCGAGATGCTGCGTGAAAATTCCAAAATTGGTCATGTTCGAAATATTTCATTGAGTTTTTTAGTTAAGGGATTCTTTCTAGTAGCTCGAAGTTAGGAAGGTAAGGTTTTATTAGGCAATGTAGTTTCCCTATTTTATCACGTCGTGTCGTGTCGACTTCCTGTTTCATTAGATTATGAGAATGAGGGTATAAAGAGTACACCTGTTCTAGCACTACACTTGTGCACTATAATATCTCAAGCTCACTTGGCTGGTCCTGAGATTAACCGCCACGCAGGAAATTCTGTCAGAGTGACTTCACACAATAAATAGTCTACTTGATATTATATCAAAATAATTCTAACATATTATTGCCAATCTGAGCTTACAAATTAATTTCTAAAGTTATTCGAGATATTTATTGCAGTGATAAAATATAATCACGGTATGATAATGACTCCGGCGTATTATGTCAAGTATTTCTTAACGGACATGCGAGTCGTTGTCGACATTTTGATTGCTTGAAGTGGTTGTTTGAACTTTAATGTACAAGTTTATACGAAAGTGAACCACAAAATGCATTAATTATTAAATTATTTTATGGTTATTTAATTATCGTAAATTATTCAAACCGAGTCGTCATTTTCTTTCCCTTTCGTTTTTTTGTATGGTTTTGTTCCCCACGTTTCCTGTTCTAAATATAAATATATTTAATTTTATATTTGTGTAACGTATGCATGCGTATCACGTGCCAGTATTATTAATCTTAAACCTTGTTATAAATTATTAAACTGCGTAAAAACATATTAATATCCACAGTTATTTTAATTGAATAGAGCTATTACTTTAATTTGTGCGTTGACTACATTAATGCGATAATTTGATATTAATTAATCGTAAGGTTTTAATGTGATGTGACAAGTTGTTTATTTGATTTGGACCTATGCTGATTATACATCTGTGCTTACGTTTGATATGGTCTTCTTAAGATATATTTTAGTTAAACTTTATTTTTTATAATGTATTTTTAATATTCGATAAAATTAGCAGAAACATATTTCCTAATAGGCGCACTGTAATGAGAGCAGAAAACCTTTTTTTTTAATTATGTAGTAATGGTTATTATTATTTGGGATAAAATAATAATTTTTTTTTTGGGATGTCAAAGGATAAATAATATGGAAGTAGATAATTACTTCCACTGGTCGCAGGGAAGCTGGTTAATTTCTTGTACAAAACATCGAAATTACTATTTAATGGTAAAATTATAGGATTTTTGACAATGTTTTAACCAAAAAAATAATAATTAAAAACTATTATTTTTATATACAATAGAATGAATTGTTATTATTATCTTGATTACACAAATAATGAAGTTGTCACTAATAAATAATATTATGTAAATTGTTTCTTATGTAAAACTTAGTGCAACTTGAATTTGACCTAGTATATATGGTAATAAATATGATGACAAATAAATTTATATTTTACATTTATTTTCCAATGTGGTAACTACTATCCGAAAATACCCTTAATTATTTAACTGAGATAAAGAAAAAAATACAATCCTATGCGTAGGTTACTTATATTTATATAAGGTCAATTACAATTTGAATCCGGTTTCTCTATACATTCACCTATGAATAGCATTGTAGTTTGATTATAGAATTAAATTCTTTATGCTTTTATACAAAGACTGACGAATTTTTTTACGTGTATGTATTTGGCGCCATGTTTTTAGGTATAAAAGTGTCTAAAAAGTATTTAAGTTTTTGTCACGGCAAAACGAAGAGGTGTTAAATACATGATACCGTATAATATTTATAGGATTCTGTCTATTAGTAATTTTTAATATCTATATATGCTCTAAAAGAGTACATTATTTTGTTGTTTCAAAAGTAAATACCTAAAGTAGGTCCTGTCCTGATTTTGGCGAAAGTCAACCTCGAGTCGCGTCGGTCTCGTTTGACCTTTCTGGAGTAACGGAACTTAACATTTCAGTTGCTTTTCGTTCATGATAAAATGTTATCGTTGGTCTTTTTAACAACTATTTCCATTTTTAGGAAGTAATCTTGGAATTTTATCAAAGTACCGTAGTAGTAGTAATATGGTACATCAAAAACATTCAAAATTAAGACTATTATTTAAGTGGAAATCCTACTATTATTTTTTGAGAAAATGTACGTTTAAATATTAGGAGCAGCGTGCCTATTATAACAGTTAGAATGAAAATTAAAGTCTAAAAAATATTGTTCGTATAAAATGAGCGAAGACGAATGAGAATTTATTTGAATAAATTATTATATATATTAAGGAAAAGTATTAGAGAGGCTCTCAACTACTATCTATAACGGTGATTCTCAACCACTGTGCCGCGGCGCTTTTGTGGGCCGCAAAATTCTAAGTGCCGCCAAATTTTAGACACAATGTTAATATTATTAAATAATATGATTTAAAAAGAAAAATCCTTTTAACAGGAATATATTTAAATCCATAAAATTTGATTGGGTTCGTAATCTATTTTTTTGTGTATAGGGTAAGTAAATAATTTTAAAACTTATATATTTCTTTGTGTGCCGCCAAATTTTGAAATCGTTAAAAGTGTTCCGCAACAAAGCGAGCGCAGCAGCAGAGATAGCAGATAGCAAAGATGGTCTAGCGGCTTTATTAATCGCGAGTTCAATCCCAGCCGAGTACATTTTTAAGTGTTATATTTCTTTATATTATTCATCTCTTATTCGACTATACTACAGTTAAATAAGTACTCAATTAATCAAACAATAACTTAACAATGAAAAGCTTTGCAAAAGCGATTCGTAGTTCTATTATCGTGGTCATGGTGCCAGCGGTGGCACTGCGCCATGCACTAATGAAAATATCGCGTGAAGGCCGCTCGTTTAAATCCCATGAGCCAGCCAATCTTGATACTTGATTTTGTTTATAGTCTGAATTTGTGCGCTACTATTTCGGTATCGTATACTTTTTTTATTTCCATTTTATTTAATTGTTTTATTTTTTATGTTACTTTATTAAAATTATTTTAAATGATATGTATATGATATGATATGTTTATTTAAATTTAACTCGATTTTAACATTACGTTGATTTTGATTACGAGTCATTGAATTAGAATTCAACATTCCTGATGTCCGACGTAATATTTCTTAAACCTTAAATTACCAACTTGCTATATAAAACATACAATATCTTAAGGCAATATTGTTTATTTAATTATTTTCTTTCCATCCAAGCACCGCTTTGCAAATTTTATAGTCAAGTCCTTTATCCAAAGGTTGTCTAGAAAGGTTCCCTCTTTTAGGGATTAAACCGTCTTTCGTACATACATTTATTTCATACTAGCTTTCGACTGCGGCTTCGCCCGCGTGTTAGGCTAAGCGTGGTCGTTGGGGCTTAAATTTGCTTCATACTAAATTTCATTAAAATCGGTTCAATGCTTTAGACAAAGTTACATTCGCATATTTATTATTAGTTTATAGTTATAAGTCAATTTAATCTATTACTAGTAAGTACTAGTTGACTAAATTCGGTATTTTTTTAAGTTTAAACGTCATTGAGATTCCCGTAAAAAAGTAGGTTCTATCTCTATGATCATAGTCGTCATTAATCAAAATTCAAACACCATTCAATGTTCGTAAATTTTAAATTTTTTGGAACTGGATTCTTTAAAATTTCTAATCTGTGCGGTCTTTTGACCACAGACTATTTGACATTGGCCGTATGAATGTTATATTTTGTTTAATATAATGATTTTTGTAAAACAAATTATAATATATAGATTTTTGTTTGCATTCTTTTTCAATATAAACTTTAAATGTGTATAAAACGATTTACAAATTGTTTTCGAACATTATTTGTTTATATTTATTTATTCGTTTTATTTGGTTTAAGAACACATATTTTCTTTTTTCATCAAAACAACTTGACGCTGGACTCAATTTTGGATGGTTAAATGATTCGTTTGGCTTGACCTCATAGCGTTCACTTCACCCACATTACTAAGTACTCTCCCAATGTAGCGCTTTGTGAGTTATACCTTCATTTATTCCGCGTTTATTTTGTCTAGTGCTAAATTAAGACATGAATACATTTTTCATAAAATGTTTACTTGCATATAGTTTGTATAATTTTTTAACTTATTTTTTTACAAAACTGACATTCTCACACACACTTCGACATTTAAAATAAGATAATTTTAAATAAGTATATTTCTATTGTAATATTATATTATACCAATACTAATAATAATTTTATAATAATAATAGTTTATATCAGGGCAAGTCCAGTACCAATTAACTTAAATACTTATGTTAGTAGATGTAAAACATTGTCGTTTAAATTACCTTATTTTTAATAATTCGTGTAGGTACCTAAAACCAATGTCATAACATTGTGAGATGCCCATGTCTGCGTAAACCCTGAAGAAAAAAAAATGTTGCTATAGCGTATTAATTTTAGTTAATATGAAAAAGTAAAAACGTAACAGGGACTTCCTCTCGGCTCGGCTCGCGGCTGTCTATAGACATGAGCTGAATTTCATTCGGCATATATAAATCTCTTTCTCTTTTTATAAATAAAAATTAATCACATGAAAACGTAAAGTACTTTGAACCTGCAATTTTTTTTAATAATAATAATAATAATAATAAAAATTTATTGCTTCAGATAGGTCGTACATTACAAAGTAACTCTCAAGAAAAACATACATATTTTTTATGAGATACAAATTATTCATACTGGACACATTTTTTCTAATTTACCACTCTTTTTCATTGACGACCGTATCGCAATTGGTTGCAAGCTCAGCTATGTGCTGTGCTATGCCCAGCGCTGATTTTCAGCTTGCTCCTTCTATATTATGTTGATTTAGTTGAGAGCGCCGCACCGTTCCGTATCATATTAAAGTATAATGAAAATGATAAAACAAAAAATAAAAAAAACAAAAACTGATATAAAAGCAAGTAAAAGAGAAACCAGTGACATAATTATATAGCACAAAAAGAAGTAAATAAGCAATTTCTCCAGATCAATAACTACATTTTAAAGCTGAACATTAATAGAACAACAAAAACTTAATACACGCATGCACATCTTCGCATCATAACAACCATAACTCTATGTGTACGTCATGGCTAGGACAATTGAAACTATGATTAAATAAAAATAAAGAGAAGTCTAAGTTTTTAGGATTCTATTCTTTCATATTTTGCTTCATTCGCATTAATTTGTAAAGTTTTTGTTACGTAGTCACTTCTACTTGTAGACGAAGGTAATATTCTTTAAGGCATTTTTTTAAAATTACAATTGAAAAATGACATTCACGTAAGGGAGGTGGTAGGTTATTCCAAATTTTTGCTGCAGCATATTTGAAAGAACCTTTAAATCCTACTGTCTTATGTTTAGGAATTAATAGTTTAATCTTCTCATTTTCTCGGACACTCCTATCTTTTCTATTCTCTAGCCAGTCAAGCTTTTGATATAAGTAATTTGGCTTTTTGCTCCGTACAATTTTATGTAAAGATACTGCTAGATGAAGCTTCCTACGTGATTTCATGTTTAAAATATTGTGACAATTAATGAAAGGAGCTACATGTGATCTCTTAGGAACGTCAAAACAAAACTTAGTGCAAGCATTTTGAACTCTTTGTATAGCTTTTTCGGTCTTTTTCAATAATCTGGGACCATACACTGTGTCACAGTAATTAAAAATCGATAAAATAAGTGACTCAACCAGGGTAACTCTCACTTTCTCCGACATGAAAGGTCTCAAGCTATATAGAACATTTAATTTATAAAAAGCATTTTTTATTTTCAGATTTAGATGTTCTATAAATCTGAGATTTTCGTCAACGTATAGACCAAGATTTTTTGCAACTTTTACTTGTTCTAAAGATTCATTGCCTATTTTGATCTGTAAGTTGTGTCCCTTAATGCATTCACGTTGATGTTTGCTGCCCAGTACCATATATTTTGATTTATTCGCATTAAGAACTAAATTATTTTTTTTCCGACCACTGAGATATATGTTCTAAATCATTATTTATAAAATTTACTGAAATGTTTGTATTTTTTGGATCAAAGTGTAGATATACCTGAGTATCATCTGCGTACTGATGTATCTTACAGCTATTTAACTCGCGACTTAAATCCACTGTATATATGATAAAAAGGATTGGGCTTAGACTTGATCCTTGGGGGGTTCCACGTGTGTTAGATTTAATGTGCGAAATAAGCGGTTCCTTTTGTTCAGAACTTTCTATAGTAACATACTGTTTTCTTCCCTTTAAAAAAGACATGAACCATTTACAAGCATTGTGTGATATTCCATAGTAATATAATTTTGCCAATATAAGTTCAATATTTATACAATCAAAAGCTCTTGAAAAATCTAATAAAACGAGTATACTTCCGTTACCATTATCTGATGCCGAAAGAATATCATCTGTTACTGCTGATAACGCAGCGGCCGTTCCATGAGCTTTTCTAAAGCCAGATTGATGTTCTGGAAGTATGTTATGTGTTTCTAAGTAGGTTGTTAGTTGCATACATACGATTTTTTCTATAATTTTTGACATAACCGGAAGAATGCTGATGGGTCTTAGATCTTTATAGTTTTCTACTGATGTGATTTTTGGTAATGGTATTACTTTTGCTATTTTCCATGAGTCTGGAAACGTGTGTGTTTTGATAGATTGATTAATGATATAGGTAATAATATCAATATAATTTTCGGCTATAATTAATTTTTTTAGCCACTTTGCCACATCGATCATGTACTTCTAAAAGATAATATTGACTATTCATTGAATAAAATTAGTATGATCTGCTAAACCGTTAATTCTATTCAATAAACCTACGCTTTTGTGGGTTCGTTTGCGGAGCATTCTCGCAAATTATCTATTCGATATTCTGTGACATCGGAATTCAATAATGGGAGACCACTTTTGAGACATTCTCTAATATAAGACATACCCAAAACTTAAGGGTATGATATTATGTAAATATATTACATAAATAAAATGATGAATATGATATAATTAATTTCAATAAAGTATTAAAAATAATGTATGTATTATAAATAAATGCCATAATGTTATTTTAATGAAGTTATGTGCCACTTATTTTACGAACAAGTTAAAATGAAATATTTCGACTTGATTTGATTTAATTTCCTTTTACAAATACATCTCAAAGTAGCGAATATTCACTGATGTGCTACTATTATCCTCTTTAAAACAACACCAGGATAACGATTACACACTATGACTTATTTACTTGGTTTTGAGGAAGTCCATCTGAGTAGGTACCACCCAATCATCAGATATTCTACCGCCAAATAGCAATATTTGGTATTTTTTGGTATTGAGTGCCGGTTGGAAGGATGAGTGAGCCAGTTTAACTTCAGGCACAACGGACAATGTTATATCTTAATTAAAAATAAATAAAAAAATAAAAAAAATAACAACGTTGGTGGTGCATTGGCGATGTACGAAATGGTTAATACTTCTTACATGCGGTGTCCATCTTATGGTAAGTGTGACCAAATGTCGAATGACCTTTCGGATTCTCCAATTCCCGCCAATTTCTTAGGTCCCGCTGTTACTCCTTTATAAACCATCGTACAAAAATAGTAAGGCAATAGATACAATTTGAAATTAAATTTTATAAAAACAAAATAATTATTCAAATAGTTTTTGAATTGGTTGTTACTTACACTATTAAAGAAAAATATATTGCAGTGCTAATTATATTCTTGTGCCAGTTGCATTGTAAAATTTTGAGAAAACTACGACCTTAAAACAAAAGACTTGCAAACTAATAATATTTCACACTGTGATTTATTTAACGCATATTTCATCAACAGGCGGGTTAAATTATTAAAACACGATAATTAGAATTTTTAAATATGAATTCCATATTTTTTATACTTCAAATTAATAATAAATAAACGTAATGGCAATCAATTGAATTAACTTTTTTTAACTTTCGTAACGTACAAGTCAATGAACCTATCTATCTGTCAAAATAAAATGTGAAAGAAGGAAGTCTAAGCAATTCCTCCGAGTTGAGAGCCATCACTACTAATAAACGATCATGGACGACCAGTTTTAAATGGCGGTATCAATATCAAGTCTAACAGTTACATTCCCAATCAACGGGAGCAATTTAATTTTAGTGCTGACCACACATCGGTGCATTACTTATTTAAACTGATTGATCTCGAACTCCAACGTGTATGGAAACGAATGGTGCAAATTAATCAAGTTGCGGAGACGAGCTTTGAATGATTAATGTTAGAGAAATGGTTTTAACATGTTTCCTTTTTTAATTTGTTAAAATAAATAAATTGACTAGATCGTTGAGACTATTTTACCACGTGGTAACGTTTATTAACTCTTGCTAGCTAGCTTTGAACAATGTCTTTATTGGTGGAATTTTGTATTTTATACAAATAACTCGTCATTTTAAGAGCTCTTACTGTGTACTTCTCTTCTTGTCATATTATCAATATATTTCATATTAAATAAACACCTGATTATTTGTATTATAAAAAGAGGATTCATTGAAATAATATTCATGAATTTCGACGTCTTCTATATTTAAATAATGTCTCGTGTAAGAAAATTACAGTTGTCGAACAAAATCGAATAATACCTGAGGGTGAACATTAAGTTCGAAGGGGTCGTTATTCCTTCTATCTTGACTCTGTTCTTCATTTAAATATGCTAAAGCTTGTAGGTACAGCTGCTGGCATAAAATACTCAATGTATTGTTAACAGGAGCTCGCTGATCGTGATCTACTGTCTATGAAGGCAATAAGACCCCTACTACTAAGTCGTATATCACGCTGTACACGAACTTGAAAATAAAACAGCCAAAGTGTAACCATGAGCGAAGACAATTGTAACAAGAAAAATGAAACATAGCTTCAGTGCAATTAAATATGATATACTGTCTCATAATAAAACATTAAATATTTGATGTTTCAGACAGGCTTGTACGGCTTAAAATTTATGACCGACTAAAATGAATATTAATCTCTGTTAATACTTCATCCAATATAGGACTAAAAGCAGAGTCCACATTCTTACTCTTTAAGACGCACCTTTATTTTTCAAAAGCACAATTTTTAATTTCGATCCACCAAGGCAAGAGATTAGATTTATTATAATTTATATCTATTTTATTAAACACATATTAATTTTAATTAAAAAAAAAATATATATCCTCCAAATAGATTATTAGTAAAAAAGTGTTGTTTTTTTTTTAAATCTTTAATTTTCTGTAAAACTTAAATGTATAAGATAAATATGACAGAAAATATTGGGCATTACATAAACGATTAGGTATTACGAACCTAAAAAATATTTTAACGATAAAACATTTCGTTTACTAAGCAAATGTAAAGCAATATTATGCAATGTCGAGTGCGCTCGTCATTTTGATTACTTGTTATTGTGTGCTGTTATTGTTTATTGAGTCTTATGGTTTGGAATATGTCGCAAGATATTTGTAGTGACATTTTATTTTATAGAATAGGAAGGCGGACGAGCATATGGGCCACCTGATGGTAAGTGGTACCAACGCCCAGAGACATTGGCATTGTAAGAAATGTTAACCATCGCTTACATCATCAATGCGCCACCAACCTTGGGAACTAAGATGTTATGTCCCTTGTGCCTGTAATTACACTGGCTCACTCACCCTTCAAACCGGAACACAACAATACCAAGTTCTGCTGTTTTGCGGTAGAATATCTGATGTGTGGTTGGTACCTAACCAGACGAGCTTGTACAAAGCTCTATCACCAGTAAACATAACATAAAAAATAACGATCTATACAGGCATTTGTATATATTATATGTAAATAGAATATGACTGTAATGAGGCTTTGTGTGTATATGCGTTATGAAAATATTAAATTATTATAAAAATGTCATTATATATTTAACTACCAATGAAAGCTACAAAATCATTTCTAATACATTTGTAAGACTTCTATTTATTGTAATTTTATATTTATATTATAATTATAAAATATATTTATATAATAGTTATGTATTTATTTTTATAATTGAATTAAAATAAAATAATGTTACGACTAATAATCGATTATATTAATCTAAATCAATTAAATTAATATTCTGCAAAACATTTGAAGATATTAAATTCAAATTGATAAAAACCTCCGCGGAATCTATAATGAGCTATTAATTTTTTATCAAGAGCTTCATTACAAATAGCCGTAAGAATCTATTTTTTCTTTTTAATTGTAAACTGTTATAGATAATAAAAAGCAATTCCATAGGATAGTGAGTTTTATTTTTTTGATACATTGCATGTATATTATCTAATTAATAAGCTTATATAAAAACTAGCGCTTTATCGACGACTGCGCTCGCGTTGGAATACTAATAACCCCAGTTCAGGCTGTGCGTTGATATGCCAGGCAGTCATATCTTCTACAAAATTTGTTTGCATGAAACTTTGAGATGAAATTCATGTTCAGAAACCAATCCTACAAAATTTATTCTGATGTATTATATGATTTCCATAAGATCATAAGAGAAGAAAGATAAATTATGTTACTTCCGTATTTTTCAGAATACAAAGCCGTGGAAATGTCTCATCTGAAAAAAATACATGCTTGCGATTCTTTAGATAATTTTCGTACCATATCTATTTAAGTATTTCTTAATTTTAAAAAACATTGGATATAATATACCAAAATATGTTTTAAAATATCTATTATAAATATATATTATAAATATATAAAATCTGTATAAGGAGACATATTTTTTATCTATCTTTAGAAGGCTATATAAAGATAATCTAACATTCAAAATATATGCAATCTTTAATGTTTTCCTTCAACTCTTAAATCTTGTAATTTAAAATGAAACTCGTTTAAAAAGTCGGTCAGTTAGAGTCGTGAAACTTTAAAGAGACGATGGTAATTGTTCACAAAATGGTGATTGCCGTCCGGCTGTTAACGAACGCAGTAAAACAAGTGCACTTAAAAAGTAATGAGGCTCAAATTAAAGATGCGATTCACTAAGCGGTGTAATGAGTTTTTTGGTGAGAGGTAAATCGTGGGTACGCATACCTAAATAACAGAGGACTGCGCTGAATTAACAAGTCAACGGAAATAAAACGAAATCTTGGGCTTCATAAACATTAATTAAAACAAGGTTTCGGTCATCTTCTTCACCTTTTTATATCTAAGGCTACTTTCACGGATATTGCACTGTATTATTACTTATAATTTAAATATAATAAAATATCCAATTATACTCAATTAATTGCTAACATATTGGCAATGATTGTTTATTATAAAACTTATTAATTGAAAATTGCAAACTTTAAACGGAAACATCACATATTATAAAGCAAAGTCACCCCGCCGCGTCTAAGACCGAAGGGAGTTTCATCAATGGATAGAATGGCTTATAAGGAAGGCTTTTGGTGTATAATTAATTATGGTTTGTGTAAATTGGCTGAAATGTGACGATGATTGTTGAAGATGTTGGAAAAATCATGACGACTCGGTGTATTACTGGCGTGCGCCGCATAAACTTATATATTGCGAAATTATTATTTTTTACCCTTATTTGACCCGCATGAAACCGCGACGAGAAGTTTATAAAAAAAACGATTGAAATGAATCGCTAAGTTGTTTATTTTGACTAAGATTTATATTTTCTGACAAATTAAACTATAAATATATACTTGTAAGAACGTTTTCTACATTGTCTTATTTGTTTATTGCACGCACAATTTACAAACACACAAAATAACAAGTAGTACATGTCTCCAACCTCTATAAAATGAAACATATTTTTGTTTTTTAGTCAGGAACATTATTTGGGCGAGGTGTGCGATCAATGAAATTAATTGTAAGATATATTTTATATTTTATAATGTAGCTAGATTTCCTGTAGACATTATGAAAATATACAAATCTTACGTACAAAGTTGTTGTGTTAAAAGATCCGGCAACATTCGCTCGGAATTTTACCGGTTAAATTTCTCTCTGACTGAGTTAACATAATGTCTGACTAAAAATATATATCTGTCTTGACACTGAATAGTTTTAAAACTATAAATATATATTTCTGTGTCTAGCAAAAAAATAAAATCTAAAATAAAAAATCTATATCAAAATAGACAAAACAAATAGTAGTAAGCTTATGAAAATTTGAGTAGTGCTGAAAATTGGTACATGTTTTTAGTATACTTAAAATATCAAAAATGTTTGCTTCCGATTTACATTTTATTAGGTCCTGCTATCGCTGACTGAAACTGAGAATGACTATTTTTTTTTAAATATATCTGAATATTGGACCTACAACTACAAAAATCTATTGTTAGTTTTTTCCAAAACTAATTTAAAACAGAAAATTGTTTTAACATTTTTTTCCAAAATAGATTTTGCACGAAATACAAACGAGAAACGCATACTATGTATGATGAATGAATACCGAGATGGGCCAGTGGTAAGAACGCGTGACTCTTAACCTATGATCGTGGGTTCAAACCCGGGCAAGCACCACTGAATTTTCATGTGCTTAATTTGTTATTATAATTCATCTCGTGCTTGACGGTGAAGGAAAACATCGCGAGGAAACCTGCATGTGTCGAATTTCACTGAAATTGTGCCACATGTGTATTCCACTTATCCGCATTTGAGCAGCGTGGTGGAATACTCTCCAAAACTTCTCCTTAAAAAAGGGAGAGGAGGCCTTAGCCCAGCAATGGGACATTCACAGGCTGTTACTGTAATGTTAATAATAATAATGTCCTCCAGACCAGACCTCTCGGCCACGGCGACCAATCACAAGAGAGATTAGCCAAATATGCAGGAGATATTATAGTGCACAAGTGTGTGCGCAAACACAGATGCATTCTCTATTCCCTAACTCTAATAATCCGATGAGACGGCAATCCGACACGACCGGAAAGAGTTGAGGCGCAGGACCAACTTTACGTGCTTTCGGAGGCACGGGAGTGAACACACTTTCAACTTCCAGACTCCGGGCTGCTATTGAGAATTTTCTCAATCCAATAAATTTTTATTGGCCCGACCTGGGAATTGAACCCAGGACCTCCAGGTCTGCGGCCTTACATCAAGGCCTTACTAGACTAACGAGGCAGTCAGTGTTACTGTACTGTTACTTACTTACTGAATTAATTCAAGCGCCATAACTGAAGAACCTTGAGAAATTTTGGGAACATTTTCAGTGTAAGATTCAAAAGTATTAACTTGAACATTATCCGCGTTGTGTATGAGTTTAGGCTGTGAGTAATTACCAGAAGCAGTGTTTACCGATTCTAAAATTAATTGAAAGAATAATGTTTCTCGAAACCATTAATGAGGTTTACATAAGCTTTTTTCAAGGTTGTTGCTAAAACTTTCGTATTCTATCATAATGTTTTAGTATCGTATGAAATATTTTTATTACCGATGCTAAAGCTTCACATTAAAAATAATTATACTTTTAATTTAATTAATTTACGAGTTAGATATTCATTCGGAACTTACTAGCAGGTGGAATATACATTCAACGGAATAGAACTTCTTTTGTATTTAAAAAAAAACTTGAGTATCTGGACACGATATATGATGAGGAACAAAAGACCTAATTAATGAGCCAATAATATGAATCAGTGAATGCTTCTCAGAAAATAAAAGAAGAACAATAACTGGCGAGGATACGAGGGCGACATAGGAAGAATTTATATAAACATTTTATAATTTACATTATGTAAGGATTAGTTAATATTTCTTACAGCGCGAATGTCTAGTGGCGGTGGTGGCACTTACCATCAAGTGGCCTTATTTAATTTGCCTACCTAGTTTATAAAAAAAAGAGTAGCACTAGCAGGAATAAATTGGAAGAGAAAACTATAAGATCTAAAAGAATGGAAAGCAAAATTCTATATAATTTTATAACATGGTATAAAAACCCCCTTTAACATATTGTAAAAAATAATAATATATAAATGCAATTGTCATAAAAGTTAATTTCATAACAAATGGAGCAGTTAGCAAACTTTCAATGGTTTAGTCTGTTTTAAATTTAATATTCATCAAGATTTTCTTACCAACCATGGCTTATTCTCGTTGAAAATAGAAAGCGTGCTTTAAACTTATAAACAAACGAACAATTTCAATAATGGTATACTGTAATGGAGTATAAACAAAACACTAGGTGTCAATGAACCCGTTATTTATAAAAATATCAAATTGCCGTTTTCACGCGTAATACATGCAATGTGAACAAATAATTAACATAAGACAAATGTTGTTTGTACTTATAAGACAAAACACTTATATTATAAATATAACACACACACTTATTTTATAATACATATATATATATATATTATAGTATAGGTTGGCGGACGATATTGGCCACCTGATGGTAAGTGGTCACAACGCCCATACACATTGACATTGTAAGAAATGTTAACCATCGCTTACATCGCCAATGTGCCACCAACCTTGGGAACTAAATATATATATTTATATATATATAATATAATATATATATATATATATATATTAACTTTAGCATTAGCATTTAGCAGTGTTATATATATATATATATATATAGATATTATATTTAGAGATACATATTTAGAGATGTTTCAGTGATCAACAGGTTTAATACCGGAAGTGATCACCGCTTGGTTCGAGGCACTCTAAATATCAACTTAAAAGCCGAAAGATCGAGAATGATGAGGTCTACTCTCCGACCTACCATGCTCCAAGCTGCTCAAGGCTCCGAAAAGTTCCAAATGGAACTTCAAAATCAATTCACCGCGTTGGAAACCATAAGCAGCATTGATGAGAGAACCGACACGCTGGTCAAAATACTGCAAAACACATCCCGCAAGTGTTTTCCGCCACAGAGAAGAGACAACGCACCAAAACTCTCTGCTGAGACACTCGAGCTCATGAGAAAACGACGAGAACTACCATCGTTTTTGTCAGATAAGGCCTTAAACCGAACAATAAAAACGCTGACGCGACGCGATCTCCGACGCTCCAATACCCGTGCCATCAAGGCTGCGATTGAGCAAAATCGGGGATCGAAAGTGTTCGCTCGCAAGTTTGGGAGGCCGCGCCTGACAAAACTTAAAACTGAAAATGGTGGGGTCGTTACCTCTAGGCCCGAGATTATCGGAGAAGTAGAGAGGTTTTATGGGCAGTTGTTCTCTTCAAGATCGGATAAACCCGTGGGAATCAGTATTGATGACCAGCGCGCCCCTCTTATGCGCCATTACTCCGAGGAGCTCCCGGTCGTTGACCAAGGAGAGATTAGGGCGGCTCTAGAACAGCTTAAAAACAACAAAGCTCCGGGAGATGACGGAATCACAACAGAGTTGCTTAAGGCAGGCGGGACTCCGGTCCTGAAAGAGCTAGCAAGCCTCTTTAATTCCGTCATCCAACATGGCAAGACCCCGGAAACTTGGAGCGGGAGTGAGGTGGTACTGTTTTTCAAGAAAGGTGATAAAACCCTCTTGAAAAACTACAGACCAATCTCCCTCCTGAGTCACGTGTATAAGCTGTTCTCAAGAGTCGTCACGAACCGTCTCGCCAGACGACTTGACGAGTTCCAGCCCCCAGAGCAAGCCGGCTTTCGATCAGGCTACAGCACCGTGGACCACATCCATACTGTTCGGCAGATTGTGCAGAAGACCGAAGAGTACAATCAGCCGCTTTGTATGGCATTTGTGGACTACGAGAAAGCCTTCGACTCCATCGAAACCTGGGCAGTGCTCGACCCATTGCAGAGATGTCATATCGATTGGAGATATATCGAGGTACTGAGATGTCTGTACAACGCCGCTACAATGACTGTCCACATCCAGGACTGTAAGACGAAGGCGATCCAACTGCGCAGAGGGGTGAGACAGGGGGATGTAATATCCCCGAAACTGTTCACCAACGCGTTGGAAGACGTTTTCAAAACGCTGGATTGGACTAGGTATGGAGTCAATGTAAACGGCGAGTACATCTCACACCTTCGATTTGCCGACGATATCGTCATCATAGCAGAGTCGCTGGAACAACTCACCGAAATGCTGCGTAGCCTAGGCGAGTCTTCCCGGCGTGTCGGTCTCGGTATGAACTTGGACAAGACCAAGGTCATGTTCAATAGGCATGTCGTGCCGGGACCGATATACGTCGAGGGGAAACCTCTCGAAGTTGTTAGTGAATATACCTACCTAGGACAGATAATACAAGTCGGTAGGAACAACTTCGAGAAGGAAGCCGATCGAAGAATTCGCTTGGGATGGGCAGCATTTGGCAACCTTCGTCAAGTCTTCAAGTCGTCTATACCGCAATGTTTGAAGACGAAAGTCTTCAACCAATGCGTCTTACCTGCCATGACATACGGTGCCGAAACGTGGACACTAACTGCGGGACTAGTCCACAAATTCAAAGTCGCTCAGCGTGCTATGGAGCGAGCTATGCTCGGAGTATCTTTGAAGGATAAGATCAGAAATGAGATTATCCGGAAAAGAACCGGAGTCACCGACATAGCTTGCAAAATTAGCAGGCTGAAGTGGCAGTGGGCTGGTCACGTATGTCGTAGGACCGATGGCCGTTGGAGCAGACGAGTCCTAGAGTGGAGACCGCGAATCGGCAAGCGCAGCGTAGGGCGCCCTCCAGCCAGGTGGACCGACGACCTTAAGAAGGTGGCGGGCACCAACTGGATGCGGAAGGCGGAGGACAGGGAGCTTTGGCGCACCTTGGGAGAGGCCTATGTTCAGCAGTGGACAACGATTGGCTGTTGATTGATGTATATATAGTAAAAGTAAAGTAACAGCTTGCAAACTTTAAACAGTCATTTTTGAGGAAAAGGTTTGGAGCTTACTCCACCACACTTCTCCAATGCGAGATGGTATCCACCAAATTAGCCACGTGGTGACTTTCTTAACTCATGTGCAACCTGCACAATCTAATCTCTAAGATTATCCTTTACCGTCGAGCACGAATTGAATTATAAGCACAAATTAAATGTCCGGATTAAAAATTGCAATCGCACAATTACATTTTAAAAGGGCTAGTTAAAGTCTACTTGAAGGAAGTTTTTCGATTTTAATATATTTTGTCGAGGCATTTTGTTTTTTTCCATATACGATAAGTATTGGAAGATGTATGAACTTTTAAATTGAGTGGCGTGGCTAGGACAATATTCTTGTCTGCCGCTTGTCCACATCGATCGTTCGGAGCCCCTATCAATTACGTCACGGTCTGCACGAACATAAATCAAGATCAATGGCGCGCGCGCTGGGGTGGCATGCATACGAACAAGATACCATTTATTTGTAATTGTTACTAACATATTAGCTATATGTGACCGTTGATAATATTGGCGATCCACTGACGCTTTTCACAATATGCCGATCCAAAAAAAGCACTGCAAACATTAAAACTGCTTTTTAATTTGTAGGTCGAATTCTCTGAATTATTATTTATGTACTTGTGATTTATAAATTAGCTGTTGCTATACTTTACTATATATTTTGAGAAGGTAGGCAAATGAACTGCCTTAATGCAAGTGGTCACCTCTTCAGGTTTGGAATTCACCAAAATTATAAAAAACTGTATTAAGTTAAGCACTGACCTCAAATAAATGGGCAATGAGTGTAGTTGTACCAGAAAATAAGTGATGCCGTTTTCTTCACAGATTTCGGCCACGGCAGTCATTTTCAACAGAGAATAAAATTTCTCCTGTGCAGTTGGTCCAGGAGAATTAAAAGTGTTCAATTTTGTTAAATTATTTACAATTTTTCTTACAAATACGAACGAATTAAAAAAATTATTTTATTATAATTTGTCCCAATGTGATAAAATACTATCTAGATACTAAATGTACCATACCATACAAAATGTATTTCTATTGAAAACAAAATACACCATCGTTTTCTCATTATACGTGAGTAGTTTTTACACGTTTTTAGAAACACGTACACGTTACAGTACGTTAGTTTCTAAGCGTGTCTTATGTCAATTGTCAATAGACCAAACTGAGCCTGGCATGCGATTGTTTTTCTTTTCGCATTTTGTTTCTCTTTTAGCTCGGACACTTGATCTTGTACCCAAATTTCATTGTTGATGGCCAGTGTTATTAGTACATTACAACTTCTTTTAGACTAATCTCATTATAATTTTTCTTGTTTGAATATTTAAACAAATTAAAGAGTGTACAATATCATCCATTATACTTGTAATTTAATTTTTAAATTCTAAATGATATCATTTTATTCCGCACATTATTTTTAAGATTGTCACTTAATTGAGTTATTATGTATAAAGATATCATATTTAAATTAAAATAGGTACATGACACTTAATAGGTATAGGGTTAACAGGAATTGAAATTAATGCTGACAAGAGTCTGACTACATGTACTATTATATAAAACTAAGGTTTTACATATAAGCATTACTACGTTTACATAAGCAAAAGTAACAGCTTGTATACACAGCTGGGCTTAGTCAGTCAGTAGTAGATTTTCATCTGACACATGCAGGTTTCCTCACGACGTTTTCTGTAATCGATGAGCACGAAATGAATTATGAATACGAAAATTAAATGTTTACAATAACATTTTGTAAATATCTGTTAGACAAAAATCTTTAGTAATTAACATGACACGTGTTAATTGGAAAAGGATGTTTTTTCACGATCTCTTTCTTCACCTTTCGACTATCTATGCGTAAGGTTAGTTATAAATAAATAAGATACCGAATTAAGTAAGTATTCGTTAGTTATTGCTCCGATTTACGCTCAGGATTTCGGTTAAAATCTACATGCTCTAACGGTTTTGTACTCACAATACATTATATATATGGTACAATAATACTGCTACTGTGTTTGCTACCGTCGCAATCATTATTTTGTACAATTATTATATATGTATATTATATTTATTGTCATATGTCAAACATATGACATAAGAACTAAAATTGTAACACAATAATTTCTTTTTGTTTTTTAGTCTATCCATTAAGAAATTTACTTGTCTCTAAATAAATGAATAAATAAATTATTGGTAATCAGTTTTAAAGTTGCTAAGTCTTTGAATTGATTTAAACATAAGAAAGTAAATTGCTACTCATTTTCTGTTAAGAAGAACGATTTTGTGTCTAATCACTTATGCGAACTCCTGCAGAATAACTGATAATACATGTCTCAAAGTTTCTTCGCAAACATACAGACTTTCTTATCTTAATCCACCATTAACATAAGATAACTTAAATGGAAGAAGTTGGACAAATTAACTTACAACATTCCTTTGCGATCTACATATTTAATAAGCATAATTACTCTAACAATCAGGTATTAATGAAATGTCTAGTTTATTAGGGTGCATTATTATTGGATGAATTAGATAAGTGTATAAAAGTATCAATTGGGTTTGAAGGAAAAGAGCATTTTATTTTTGCAAAGGGCTCCAACGCATGCCAGTTCAATTCTGTTAAAAGCAGTTCCCTGATTGCTTCTCTGATATATTGCCATAAAACGTTTCATGTACGCTAGAGTAACTCAATATTTTAATAGCTGGAATAAAATTGCGAGGTTATAGTGCGGCATTACGGTCTATGTTTTCTCTTGTGATTTAATAGCTTTACGATGGCAAGGTATGGTCAAGTGCATTTGTTTTTCTGGTGCAGACAATAGTTTTATTAAACTATTTTAAGCTTGTTGTATTATAAGAGTGTGTTTGATCATAGATTAATATGTTTATACAGAATAATAAGATAATTGTATAAAGCTATAAATATTAAACAAGAAGATATAGAACCTCATTTAGCATTTCTTAATAAAAAAATTATAGATGCAGTAAATTCTCTTCTTATATCCTTATCTATCATATAATTTGTTTTATATTGTTTCAGGTAGCACAAGATGGTACTTGGAATGTTAAAACGCTTAGTTCGGGTTACGCAAATAATTAAATATGAAGGATTACCATAAAATTTTGGAATTATTATAATTATTAAGCACTGAAGCTTAATTTACTAATAGAAAATAAACATAATATAAAATGAACTTTAAAATAATATCACTATTATTAACATGGAATTTTCTATTAATCACCGCAAAAAGGGAATCTCTAGAAGACGAAGATTCACGGGCTAGAGAATTAAGAAATAAAGAAAATAATCGGAACCGGACCACTTTTAATGGAACTCTGACAGATGTTCCAGAAAGGAGATACTTAAGGCACAGAAACAGTTCAAGATATCGCAGCGATAGACGGAGATTTTGGGAACGTGAACATGAAATCAGACGCGACAGGAGAAGAGGCTCAGATGCTTACTCTTCTGAAGAATTAATAACCAATCGGACTGAGCCCTACAATAGACGAGATGACAAACCTCGTAAATCAGAAAAACACTGGAATAAAAGTAATTCAGATAAAGCAAATGATAGAAAAAAATCTGGTAACCAAAATAAACCTGATCGATCTCCAGTGAGAGAAAACACAACTAGATTCAAACCAAAGTTGACTAACAAATGGCAGAGTGGTGGATTCATTCCATACCCACAGCCGAGAGAAAAGAAGCCAAACATAATATTAATCCTGACTGATGATCAAGACGTTGAACTCGGCAGTCTCAACTTTATGCCCCGGACTATGAAGGCAATTAGAAGTGCAGGAGCCGAGTTTCGCCATGCATATACGACAACGCCAATGTGTTGCCCTTCAAGGTAGGTTCTATATTTAAAAATAGTTTTAAAGCTATAGCTACATAAAATATAATATGACAATATATATTCGATAAATTAATTATGCTCTTTAATCTGATGGGAATTTAAATATCAAGCATAATCCTTGACAATATTTATTTTTAAGAAATTAAGAATTTAAATGGGAGTATTCGAGATTAAACACTTTGACTTTAAATCATTGGTCAATTAATTTTCGTAATATGACCTATATGACTGATTAGATCCTTTAGATATACTTTTTATTTACTCCTTTGGACTTATATTAGTTTTCTTCATATTAAATATATCACATTAATATAATAAATAAATAAAATACGTAAATCGTATGTACATTCATGACTTATTATAGAAATTATTATACTGAAATATCCCACTGGTGGGCGAACTTACAAATTAGAAATTCGTACATAGTTATTATAAACTCTGTCTTTACTTAACAAATATTTTGTGTTCATATTATTAGGAGTTCCTTGCTTACTGGTGTCTACGTTCACAACCACAACGTGTACACGAATAATGACAACTGTTCATCACCGATGTGGCAGGCCAAGCATGAAACCAACACCTTTGCCACATACCTTTCAAACGCTGGTTATCGAACTGGTAAGTATTATTTTATTTAGAAAAGCAAAAACTTTATAAATACTAAACACAACAAAAATAAACAATGACAATTTGAATTTTACATAAAATGTTGTATTGCAAAAGGAGTCAGCAGTCGAAAAAGAGTCCTGGTGTTGAGGTGGTGCTAGTGTGGGGGCCCCACACCCTATAGATCTTATCAAAATTAAGTTTTTTTTAAGGCTTAGGTTAGGTTGAACAGATCTTTACAATATAATGTTAGAATAAATTGCACAAGTGTGTCTGCAGATACAGGCGCGGTCTCTATTACCTCACTGGAATAATGTAAAATGACCTTATGATATACATAAAATGTCCGGAAAGAGATAACGCGTGTAACGGCTTCTCGTGCTTTCCGAGACACACGAGAGTAATACTTACTAGTTTACCAATTTCTTAACTCTGAACTGCTGCCTAGAATAACTTGACTGAAGACTCCATAACTTTTTGAGCCGACCCGAGATTCAGTCTCGTCATCTGCAGCCGTAGAAGCTAGCAGCTGAACCAACGAAACCTTTAAATTTTAAACTTGGCTTACTAATAAATATGCAAAATCCCCGCCAAGATAGTTACCTAAAGTTCCCTTATTCCTCTCATTATAAGTTTTATCATTTATAAGCCTGAAGCGTTGCAAATAATTTTTAAAAGCCATCTCAACTATAATATTGGTATAAAGTTTTTTTAAAACATGTTTGGTTAGCATCATGGAATTTGTGCTTTAGTTATTTATAATTAATATGAAGCAGTAAAAATCAAAACAAACCCTATTCAAGTAACCAAAGCTACTCAAGCACTTTTCAATCATCATTTTACAATTAATATAAAACAATGCTACCAAATGATGGAATGTAGATACTACCGAGCAGAACCGGCAAAAAACTTCGTAGGTACTCTTTCTGATTGCTTAGGTATATGTATTCATTATTTACAAATACACTTTGCTTACTGCACTAATTCTACGCCATTTTATTATCTATGTTTTTATCATAATATCTTGTCTATAATATTTTTTAGTATAAAATATATATAATATTCATTAAGTAGCCAAGCTTAGTTTGAAAATTTGCATTAAATTTAATTAATAATAAACAAACAAATATTAAAATACCATGAAGTAACAAATAATACATAAGTTATGACACTTCACATGCTCACTTTTACGGGACATTTTAAAATTTATTGCCAGTATCAATCTGATATACAGCTGTAGTTACGAAAAAAAAAGTTAAATATTACCCTTTTATTTATAACGTTGACATTTATAATCGAGTCCAGATGTTATTATAAAGTGCTATTTGCGAAAAATCCTTTAATTTATTCGTTAAATTATAGGTATATTTGAAATGATATTTATCACTCTAATCATGTGTACTGAATATATTTTTTATGTAAGTATTTCGAGTAAATAATGTAATAATTTAGTTAAAAAAATATGTCAAATACTTTATGCATATTTGAAGTATAATATATAATATATAAAAGACTAGAAAAAAACATAATTTTAATAATAGTATAATAAACTCTTTTCTGCAGTTCCATTCGTATCAAGCTTATATGTATATATTCAAAGGCAAAATTCCATTCGAATAATCTTTTATTGCGTGTAATAAAATTTACACGTCAATAATAAGAAATCCATAAATCGGTTTATCGGAATGAAATTTAATAGTTACTATTAAATAAAAACGCAGGTATTTATGATCCGCTGGAGCATTAATATTGATATCAATAACTCAAGATAGAGTTGTTGGTATAACCATAGAAATATGATACCTACAACACCTAAGAATGCACCTCGCTTATCTCTTCAAGTGTACAATCGAATGTCTTAATACAATTTACTTAAGTTTATTTTTCTTATTAAAATTTTTAAATGATAAATAATAACGTAATAAAAAGTTTAAGGCTTTATATGTTAAATGGAATTAAAAAACGTTCTAAATTAAAATGAATAAAGCATTAGAGAATAGTTAATTAAGAAAATAAATATTTTAATATTGTATTACAATAAATTATAAAATCATATACTCTGCAATGATAAATGGAATTAAATAAATATAAATTGTGACCATGTATACTCAAAAAAACATTGTACAATTTTATTCTATTATATTTTTTTAATAAAGTGCTTATAGGTGTTGCCACATTTAATATAGCGGTATAAAGTCGTATCAGGATAGAATTGCGCTTGACAACATATACGACGTGGCTGTATTGTATAGATATAGTTCTAAGACGTAATACCTGAGGAGCGTTGAACGTTCATCCGACAAATACCTACCCGGGGAATTTAATGATGCAATATAATGTTAGGAATTTGAACTGACTCACTACTTTCATATCACTTCGAGTGGAATTAAAATCTAAGTTATTATTTTTTAATAATTACCGTAAAAGTAAATGCTACACTTACGTTTTAATATATATTTTTCTAAGCTGTCAAAATGATTACATTTTAGAAAAATAGAAAAATTTAGACTTATTTTTTAATTTTTATTTACCTATTGGTAGCAATTATCCAATTTTTTTACAATTAGCAAAATAAACAACAATTTCACTCTAAGTATCTCTTAAAATGTACTTAATTTCTCGAAAACTAAAACGATAAATAAACGATAGATTTATAACGTAATTATAAAGATATTATTTCCAATTATAAATGAGGTATTAAAATTATTAACGTTCCTATTAAATGACCGTAAATGATAATAATTATAATTATCTCTGTGTGTGGGAATTTTATACATAACTAGATGTATATTATAAATAATGATAAAAACAACTTTATTCTTATAGATATTTAAAGTCCTCAGTGTAAACGTTTTAGATGGCAAAGAGCATTATTTATATCCTTAACGCTTGTCCGGTCGTTATCTTATCATTTCGCAGTACAAAGGATCATAAGTCAATACCGATAAGCCTTAGCCGACAGGAGTAATTGTATAAACGTCATTTAAGATTTGTTCTAAATATTGTATCATAGGTCGGGGCGTGGGCGCACGTGGGTCGCCGGACGTCGGCTATTTTATCGCATCACACTCGTCTTACCGTCACGTATGAATAAATTCAGATAGAAATGTCCTTGTCTGTATTTGGGGAGGGCGATCGTACTCCATCCGGTGAAGACGCGAGCCGTGATTTGAACAGGACGGAAAACGTCGTTTGCAAACGTCGCATTGTCGTCTATAAAACTCGCAACACAATGTAAGTGTTACGGGCAAAGTCCGCGGGCTGGGAACGATCAATCACGACCTGGTGCTTGTATCTTCATTCAGCGAAATCCGAAGTCATATTTGTTACAGTCTCATCCCAATTTATTCGGTTAATCGATGTTTTTGTACTAGCTTGGGGATATAACCTATATAAAAAGGTTGTGGTAAAAACATTTCATGAATTTTATAAATAAATCGTTAAAATCAGATTCAAGTTAAAGTTCAGAAATATTGGTGTGACATGACAGAAGAATATCGAAATAAAAAAAAAACACCGAAAGTTCAATATTATTTACAATAATTAAAACTTTGTCATCAATAAAACAGTCGGCAATGACGAGTACTGTTCCATGTGTGAATTTCTCGTTGCAATATTAACTGAGAGCCCATACGAAGATCGGCACGTGTCAGCGATATATCACGGCGTCGTTAAAGAGTCCATTTAGCTTGTAAATTTATGCTTGAAACGAGCTATCATAAATTCGCCCCGTGCTTTCCTTCCGCCATGAGTGGATGTGGGCGAAGGGTCCGCCCACCGGAGAGCATCTAAGATACTCCGATCTAATCACTAGATTGCTGCTTCCGTTGAAAGATGAAAGTGGAGAGCGTGGGTACGCTGGTTTGCCATTAGGTAGTAACTCCAATTCTTTTTTTTATTTTGCCTCCAATGGTCTTTTTAATGTGTCTTGATTAGTATATAAAATACAAAGAACGCGAAACATACTATATGTAACATAAGTGTATTCTTTCGTTTTACTCACTACACTTACAGAAATTTTATTTCAAAAGCTACATCATCTATAAGTATAATATTTTATCAATTCAATTTATAATAAAATTTAATGGTATTTTATTGCCATACTAGCTAAAACCCGCGATTTCGCGAAATTAAAAAAAATGCATTTTCGTGTTCTGTTACTCTTTTTTTCCGCCCACACTCATACTTTGATAAATTTATTCAATGTACAGACGCATTTACGTAGATTATAAAATAAGGTTAGCTAGATTAACGAATTTCAACAACAAGACACGTGAACATGGATACAAATATATATATTATTATTAAATATAGCATAATGAAATTAATTTATATAAATAATATCTTCAAATCAAATATGTTTGAAAATCTCTGTAAAATTTCATTATAGATATCGAGCACCGATTGGAATTTTGTATGTTTATTTTTAACACAGGTGTTTTTTTCCCAAGTAATATTCGATTATTTATATGTAAGTCAGTAAATGTTACGTAGAATTCTAAGTTCCGAGAACAACTCAAGTAAATACGTGTATTTATACGTATGCTCCATTTGTATGACTCTGCATTTACACATCTATTCCATTACATACAAGATTTATACCGTAATTTTTATTTAAAGAATAATACCTCTCATAAATATTTAGATTTCAACGCCATTCTAAGGAGTTAAAAAATCAAATCAATTTCATATTTATAATAACGACAAAGGTAATTAAATATTTTTTTAATTCAAAGCCTACTGGGCTTCGCACAGCTGTGTATAAATGCCCTTAATATGTACATAATAATTGTTATTATTTTATAAGACTAACGAATTGTTACATTAATACTACGCGATTATAAATCAAATCAAATTTTTCAAATCAAAGCGTTTTTGATTCGTCAATAATATTAACTTTTCCACCGTTTCGGAAAGCAGCGTCTGTCGAGAAGAAACGGTAAGAAACTCGCCTAGTTTCTTTTTTTTAAATAAACCAGATTTACAATGTGGCAACAATTCACAATTATTGTTTCTAATCAGTCCAGAGTTGTAACGTGGTCTTAAATCCAAACATCGTTAAACATTATTTTAATGCGTTATAAGATTTATTGAATTATAATGTGTTGTAATCATTTTAATTTGTTAAATGGTAAACTAATTACCCAATTACATTGCCCAAAAATGTTCCCTGTACCTTACGCAATCGTAAAGCAGGGGTTATAGTTTATATTTATTTCTAGTATTTATATAATAACATTTCTTATTATTTCTAGTAAAAGTTCACGTAAACTATCATAGAATAAAATGTCTGGCCGTAGTAAGTAAACTAACGTACTCATTGAGCATAGACTATTTTTATTAACAATAAATAAAGCTATTTGAATTTAATTTTTAAGAGTTCAATTGAACTTTTATTAAATTCAATATATAAACAATTCAACGATTAATTTGTAAAATTATTCCATTATGTGAATTTTGCTTGTTTGTTTTACAAAGCGAAACATTAAAAAAATTAATTAATTAATTTACATTAAAAAGTTATGCAAAAATGTTTGCACAGAAATTTGTTATTACTTTTTATTATATCTATGTACATATATGTCTTTACATATGATTGGCAACGATTAACGAATATGTATGTGACTTTCTCACATATCAAGTTCAATTTTACGTGAATATGATTAATGCGAAATTAATATTTTTATTATTGCGCTTATTCCGAGTCAAGTACCTAAATAACGGTACTTGGATACTAGATGGTTACTAAATTAATTATATAAAATATATATATATATATATATAAATATATTAGTTTAATAGTTTTACGTATATATATATACATAAAACATGTTACGCACCCATTTCAACTAGCTTCCATTTTCGTCGTGAATACAAAATGAACTTAGTGAATATATATGACCAATTTATATTTATTGACCTGCGTAGATAAGGCATATTCAATTGCCTGGACGTGATTCAACACAAGTCTTATTTAACTATAGTCTACAAAGGAGCAAGGGCCTAGAAATAGTAATGAATCAGTTTTTGTCGCCTGCTTAGTTAAGCGTAATTAAATATTTTATAATTCAATTAAAAGTAAAAGTATTTTCTATTTTGTAGTTCAAGACCAAATTGACTACTATTATAAATTTTACTAGAGTACGATTTATCTGGTGGTAGGGCTTTGTGCAAGCTCGTCTGGGTAGGTACCACCCACTCATCAGATATTCTACCGCAAAACAGCAATACTTGATATTGTTGTGTTCCGGTTTGAAGGGTGAGTGAGCCAGTGTAATTACAGGCACAAGGGACATAAAATCTTAGTTCCCAAGGTTGGTGGCGCATTGGATATGTAAGCGATGGTTGACATTTCTTACAATGCCAATGTCTAAGAGCGTTGGTGATCACTTACCATCAGGTGGCCCATATGCTCGTCCGCCTTCCTATTCTAAAAAAAAAAAAAAAAACGATAATTCTATCAAAATCAAACTAACAAACATCAAGAAACACAAACTTTCACATTTATCAAATACGATACTAATAAGTATAAATTAAAATATACAAAAATCTTGTCTATCTATCTATTTTCAGCCAATCAAAGTGTTTATATCAATTGTGAATTACCATTTGGATACATTTTTATCGTATGTTTTATCAATTTTTAGTATAAGAAGAAATTACAAAAAAGTAAATATAATTATATTTTTGAAAAAATTGTACGCTCCAAAAAAAGAATACAAAGTGTCCATTAATATTCTTAATAGATTAGTGGAATTTAAACAGCGGGTTAGATAACATAAATTAAAATTAATTTTACTCGAAAGGAGCTTATCCTATTACCTAACGAAGGTTGTTAGCCTCGAATTCGAATAAGCACCTTGATTGTAACTGCGATTTCCTATTTATTTATGAATCTTTGATAGACATAACGTCTAGTATAAATGTCAAATTGAAAGCCAAAGTGATAAATTATTTGGTACAAATTTAAAATAAAATCTAAAACATGCGAACGTAATAATTATGTACAATTATTTCGACTTAGGCGGTCAATCTCAGGAAGTACAAATATGCACAAGCAACAAGGATATTCAACCTTATTTGCTTTTCGAGGCGCGGCAGTTCAACATTGTCAACTTCCATACTTCGAGCTACTGAGAATATCTTGACAGAAATACTTAACAGGATTTAACTAACTAGCCCGGAATTTAAACCTACGTTATCTTAGGATCTGCAGCTAGTGAATAAACCAACGGGATAAACAAACACGCACGCACACAGCTGAATTGTAAAATAGTTTTTTTTTTAAATTTCAACACAGAATTTAAGCTTTTTTAACAATTCTTTAAAAATATTTCATGTGACGTCACGTTTTCTTAACTATTTTAATGTAATAGATTGTATGAGTAAAAAATAATTATAAAAATATCTATGAGAATTATGATATTTCAGTTTGTACAAAGACTAAGTGGAACATAAAATCTCAACAACTCTTTAAATAAAACAAACTAATGAATTAATCAAAGCAAAAATTTCAGTAAGAGTTATTTATTATTTTATTAAACGAATGATTGAGACTAACCCAGTCTTCATCTGCTTAGCCTAGCTTCTGCGCCAATGGCTGCCAGCTCGATCCCCGCTTCTGACAAATATTTGTCTCGGCTATACGGGTGTTTGTACCAGTCTGTGTGTTTGCATTGGATGTGTTTCCGGACCCCCGACAAAGTATAGATAGGGCTGTTTGTTTTTCTTTTTTATAAAATAAAATACAAATATACCTACACTCAAATAATATAAAGCTAGTCATCAATCGATGTGTAATGGTGCACTTATAATATATAAGTTTACAAAATTCTTTAGAGTATTATCACCGTGATAACAAGTGAATTTAAGCCTGAATAAAAAAATGAGTGGTTCGCCATATTAATTAAGGTATCCTAGATAACACATGTAGAATGATGAATAACAGCAATGAAACGATAACATTTATAAAAAAAAAATACTATGAAAATAATAAATTGAATTAAAGTTTAAAAGGGATCTGAGGATCACATTCAGTTCCCACAAGTACAATCATCTTAATGCCTCAGCTGGAGACAGGAGGGCTGGTTCGTTTTTCGCCAAAGGAATTGAGATTCAACGGGCAAATGCTGCCAGCATTCATTCTACTAGTCTACGCGGTCAGCATTTGTCCAGTAGCTATTTTGAATTTTAATATGTGCATCTATTTATAACTTCTTTACTGCAGGTAATTCAAATATAATAAAGATTTCCACGTGATCATGATTTGTGTAGTATCTTACTTAAATTATGATTTGCTATGTTTATATACATCACAAACACCCAATTACTGTATAAAAAAATCATATTCTAAGTTATATTATTGGATACATAATAATTGTCTATGAAAAAATTATAAAAAAAAATAATTGATTTATTTAAAATTTAGTATTTATATCTCTTAAAGAAAATATTAATGCGAAAGTTTAAGCGATTAGATGTTATTTACTCAATTTTGTATTTATATACATATAACATTCTGCAAATGTTACTTTCAACATGAAATTAAAAACAGAGCAGCTACTATATTTAGATACGCTCCAACGAACGCCAATGGACCCTTAACATACCTTCGCGTTATTCAGAGGTCAGCCACTCCTATTAGATAACATCACAATTGATATATATGTACACTCAGACTCAATATAAGCTGTCTTCACTTTCCTTTTAAACTATTCTGATTAAGTGAGTATATTTCAAAATATAACAGTTATTTCGACATCAAACAATTTTTTTATGTTATTGATACAAGAGGCTGCAGTAAGTCTTCGTTGATTATCATACAGGAACATAAATAGAATTGTATATGATTAATACATATTTTTTTGATTGATGAAAAATAGCAATCAATGAATTTCTTGACGCTTCTCCCCGAATCTATAGCAAGTAATCCCGGTAGTCTTATATTATAAATAACCTTTTAGAATTACGTTTCAAAAGTGCTTGTAAGCGCCTACTTCAATAAAATTTACTTTGGTTTTTGACCGCTATCCAAGTATTTATTATATATATATTTTATGTCAATACTGTATTTATACTGATTGATAAAATCATTATTTTATTTATCTATTTCTTACAACTACCATTACATGACAATATGATATGTTACTGTAGTCTCATCATTACATGATTATTAATTTTTGGATAAATTAAATTCTTTATTAAACACAGAAGAAATGAGTAAATTATAATTTTCGGCTACATATAAATAGAAGACGATTAATGTTAATTAAAAGTGTAATGCCTTGCGTTAAATATTTACAAATCTTATCATTCAAATTACAATGGATAGAGTGTAAATCTGTTCATCTCTATAAGACTCACTGTACCTTCTTCAAAAGAAAGTTTTGTTCGACGTTTACTAAATAAAAGAAAGAGGGTCCTTTATTTAGAAAAACGTGTCGAAAGTACGATGACATTTCGTTAAAGTTTTCTTTATTGATGAAGTTCGTTTGTTATTCGTTTTGTTTTATAATTCTGAATGTATGTTTATATACATACCATTACATACATTCTAATGAAAGTTTTTCTAAATCATAAAGCCGTAAAAAAATGGTCTCGAAAAAGAAGCAAAGATAAATAGAGAGAGTGAGTGAATTCTTAAGTAATAGACCTTTTTTTACTTATTGATGTGTCTATATTCATGTACCATTAATTAACTCTAAAGACTGTTAAGCGTTTAAAGTAACTCCATCTAAAGGCGTAAGAAATTATATTTTTGTCATAAAACCGAATGGAATTGAAAATTATACTGTATAGTTTGTGGTATTAAGTATATTACAATATTGTATTGTAATATACTTAATACCATATATATATATATATATATATATATATATATATATATATATATATATATATATAATATTAAATTATATACATTATATATAATATTATACATCTATTGTGTTCTTTTAAATTTAGGTATAAATTTATTATTTTTATTTTAGTATTACATCATAATTATGTAAGAATTTGATCCATAGCTCCTCCTTTATACACACCTCCCATCAAATGTTGTTAATTGCCGGAATCATTTAATATAAGAATAATACTTCAAAGTATATTCATTTTGTTTATTACGTAATGCGTCGTGTTCCGTTAACAGCTATCGAACAAAATTATCTTTATATCGATATCTCGTTTTCGTTTACATTCTTAATGAAATAACTATATGGGTGCGATACTGAATCGTGTTATTGTAATCTGGAATGCGTGGGCGCAGCCGCCATACTGTCTAGCACTTTGTTCGTGGGCTACTTAAGAAAACGAATCGTTTCAATACTTTTAGAAATTGTGCATAATTTATGATATATATTCAATTTTAAACGGTTTTGCATAAATATATAATTAATATTATTATGGAATTTTCTAAGGTCATTAATATTAAGTAAGCCGAGATGGCCTAGTGGTCAGAACGCGTGAATCTTAACCGATAATCGTGGGTTCAAGCCCGGGCAAGCACCACTGAATTTTCATGTGAATGAATTTTGAAGGTGAAGGAAAACATCGTGAGGAAACCTGCATGTGTCTAATTTCAATAAAATTATGCCACATTTGTACAGTGTATTCTACCGCATTGGAGCAGCGTGGTGGAATAAACTCTAAACCTTCTCCTCTAAAGGGAGAGGAGGCCTAGCCCAACAGTGGGACATTAAGAGGCTGTTACCGTTTACTGTTGTAATATTAAGTCTATTAAGTTGTAAATATAAATTAATATTCTTGTTCTAATGAACAAGACTAGTACAGAACTATTTATCTTAAAACTATTTAAAATGTATTATGTATTTATCTCCATATATTTCTAAAGGAAGTTTTATTTATTAATTTTTTTTCATTGAAGATATCGAAAAAAATAATGCCGTCTGGGAGCTTTACTGGTGTGCGCCACGTAAACTAATAGATTTATACATATGTATAATATTACGATATAAACGTTGTCTGTTTAACCATTATTCTATTCGTGAAACCGCGAACTGTTACTTACAGATCAGAAGAATACTAATAACGGATAGTAATGTTAATTGATAAAGTTATTATAATAAAAAAAATTCAAACTTAATTTGTGGTCATCGAAAATAGACAATCGAAACGTTAGTTTTTATTATTTATAGTACATTTGTTGTGTAAATAGAATTGCGATTCGCATCGATATTTTGATTTATTTACTAAGAAGCTGTCTCTCCGGTGCTAATACCTCCAACACGGTAGTCTAAATACTGTTCTACATTTTATAAAACTGGCTCGAACAAATTGTTTATTCTATAAATATTTATACAAGGCGTGTCTCAGTAAGGCCGGGGTATATAAGTAATGGACTTTCAATGTTCGGGACAGGGATTATTTATATAATATTTAGATTGCATTGTTTTTTTTTGCTTTGATCGTTTTAATCATCGTTAAATATTAATAATGTTACAAATATAAACATTTTCGTGGATCATATTAGTTTCTTTCGCCTAGATCATAATATTTTTCACGGTCGGTTAATTTTTCTAAGCTTAGCAAAATAGTTTATCTTTATAGGAGCAATCCCCGCGCGTTCTGGAATAATCGCTACCAGATATGTATGTATGTATGTATGTATGTCTCATCATATATTTATTACATGCAGGTTTCTCGCAATATGTTCTTTCACCGGACACAGTACGAGTTAATTTATTATAATAATACTCGACAGCGTTATAATTTTTATCTTTAACCCACTTTTCATCATTTATTTAATTCGGTTGAATCATCTCAGTAAGATACAGATCTTAATAATAAGTGTCAGATCGTATAAATAACACAAAATATTATATTAAAACAAATGAACTTTTTACATGCGCTACTCCTTAAATTGTTACAAATTGTACTTATTTACTTTTTTAAGCATTAAGAAAATATATTTCTTAGAAACATTAGGTTCCTAATAAATAAATTAAATTAAAACAAATTGTAAGCGCTATAGGCTTTAATAGGGGTCTCTTTTTGACGTGAACAACTAAGTACAACATTTCTCGTAATTAACTCATAACTTTTAATATAAATCTTGATAGCGAAGAAATAATTAAGGTAAGGAAATCTAAAACAACTTTATAAGCATTATAAACATAAACACCTACGATAACTTATCAAAATACAGTTAGAAGCAAATATTGATCAAACAAGCCCGCGAGGCACGTAGGCCGTACGGACGCCGGCATGTCTAGTTTATGCGCCCGCGCACGTCTCATTACATACAAATTACCTACAGAGCTGATCATTAAGAATACGTTGAGAACTACATAATTATTTATTTATATTCTAAAATATAAGTAGATGTTAGAAATAGAGTTTTGTTTCTAATATATGTATAAATAGAAGAAGAACAATCATATACACCCATTATATATCAGTCTAATAAAATAATATTAATTAAATATTCTTATGTCAATAACCTATGTACTTATACATATATAATATAGAACGAGTAGTCGGTTCATACAATCGTAATTTCTCTGTAAAAAATAGGTAAACGAAAGAAACTAAAGATTTATAATAATCGTAAACTAATAATTATTGCTGTTTTTATTAGTTTTAAACGACATTATCACACATTTAATAATCCGATATGTTTTTAGTGTAAATAAAAATAACATAATATTATAATGTTACCAATAAGAGTTGAAGAAACGGAATATTTATTTATTAATTAATTATTAAAATTACACAAGATTTCCATAAGTGGAAATGATTTCTAATACGAATTATAGTGAAATATTATACGTTTCTATCACAATCAATTTAAGCAATCACTAGAAATAGCCATTTATAATATTGTATATCTTCCTGGCACACACATTGGGCCTTATCACCTATAATAAGTTCTGCAATCATGATCCGAGCCAGCTTAAAGGTAAATGTTGTTTGTATACGAACTTGTACATTTTGTATTAGGTAGGTAGACTGGCAAGTAGCACTTCCAAAAATGGAATTGATGATGAAATGAAACCTGGGTGAAGAGGCATCTTGCAGGCCAGCAAGGCCTAATGCAGATCGTTCCGACTATACGGGCCATTGTCGCGTTTGGATTCTACCACCAACAAGTGAATGTTAATGTTAAAGCAAACTTTGATAATACAGAGAATAGCAAAGAGTAATCACTATGAATATTTCTTATCTTAGAAACACTTTGCTAACAGCTAATATTTTACAGATCGCACTTTACTTATCTAAGTAGCAGTAAAAGGACGTATGTTGTGTCAACCAAAAATGTTAATGGCCATTAGCGATTTCGTAATCGGAATCGTAAGCTTCGCGTGGGGGACGGTTACCGGCCCTAAGGTCGTGGGCGAATAGGTCAGACAAGGTGTCGTGACTACTTTTAGTTGGTGATTTGTAAATTATGCAAACACTTTAAATGCCGTAACTTTTTGATAAATAAATTTAAGACCTAATCGAGAATTCTCAGGTATTTTAATTTATATATAATACATGTAAGCTAATTGGAGTTTGTAAGTGTTGTGTTTTACGGAAGTCCATCTGAGATGTTGCCACTCAATTAGTATACCGCCAAATCCATCTTTATTGAATCGTTATGTGTTCTGGTTTGTAGGGTGAGTGAGCCAGTGTAATTGTATATAAGACGTAACATCGTAGAAGTACTTAAAATATTTCTTACATTACCAATGTCTACGAACGATGGTATATTTGACCGCCAGCCTTCCTATCTATACGGATTAATAAAATTAAAGTGAGTTAAGTCTTTATTCCAACGAAATCTATTGAGCTTTTTAGTACTTAAAATTTAAGTATAATCGCTAATAACTATATTTCTATTATATACAATTCCCCTGGGATAGGATAAAAAGTTATTTTGCTTCCTTTGCTATTGTAAAGTTTAGGATTAATATTATTTCCGTATAATACAAAAAAGCGTTGTAAGCTCAGCCTTTAATGAAAAAGAAACAGAAAATATGTTATACTTTAATCTTAGTGGGGCGATTTTGTATAAACAAACTCAAATCAGACCGTAGAAAATGGTCGTGAAATATTAGAAAGTGGTATACGACATTGACCATAATAATAATAACATTTCAAGGCGAACGCATTAAAATAGTATATCACTATATTAAGTCTTATAGAATGGCACTGCAGGTTCAAATTACTACCTTCATATAGATTTACTGACAATATTATTGCAACAGTTGGAAGAGGAAACACGATAAGATATATTTATAATATAAAACTAATTGATATTGTACCTGCACCATAAATATGTATTACAAATAATCTCCACTAGATTCAGGGTTTCTGGAAGAGATCTCTTGTTAGAGATAAGTTATCCCTTTGTACACATTTTTCATTTATATAATTTTCTGTATACTCTGTTGGTACATAAATAAAAAATAAAATAAAATAAAATATTTTATTCGTTCATAATGATATTAATATGAATATAATTATATGTTTCAATTTATTCGCTTTTTGTAATCGTGTGAAGTTGTGGTTAATTGTTAGCTTAAAGTAAAATATTTTATAATCTATGAACCACAAAGTGTCAATGATGACAGGTGACATGTTAACTCGTTCCGATCTGACCGCAGACAGATTCAATTCCTATTCGAAAGATTTAAAAATAAACTACTCGCACTTCAAAGTGGAACAACGAGTTTATTTCTAGCGTCCTTAATGTCATGTTCAGGGACTTTCGTTAAGAAGATAATTAGTAAAACGGAAAGGACATGTCATAGACTAACTTAAAACTAGCCTTATATTTCAAAGAGAAAATATACAAAGAGTACATGTCGATGACAAAATGCATGCATACAAGAGTTAATCCTAATGCTACTTATGACTTATAAGACTTATGCGCTACTTTATGTATAATTAACTAAGCTTAAGTAACTTTAATCAATATGAAAATGTATGTCTTATTTGTTTTTTTTTTAAATACGAGATAATGAGTTTCTTAATTGTTATCAAACAAATACACGCTGTGGTGTTTGGCTTGAAGAAATAATTTATATATAAGAGATGAGCTTTCCTAGGTAACACACTTTTTTCATGTTAAATATTCCAAAAAATATGATTGGTTCATAAATAACAATAAAAAAATGAATATATCATCTTTTCCAATTATAATTTCCGCCCACTTGTGAGGGTGAAGTGTAAAGTAAGAGAATGCAAGGAAGGGAAATCAACAGAATTAAAGTCGTATGTAAACTATTTGGTCAATAGAATATGTTCTTTATAATCTTGTAACTCGACGTTCATTCTGATAATACGAATTAAAATTTAACGTCCCCCAAATTCGACAATAAACCAATTAGGATATAATTTATTTTGTGCTGTATGGAGGTCGCTAATTGAATCTAATTCGAATTTTTCATAATTACGCTAGTAATTTTGAAGATTTAGTAATTTCATGTAACGACAATTGAGACAATTGTTCTGTTAATATTAAGGCCATGGATGTCCTGCTTACAAACCGGATAACCACTAATTTAGTCAGCACCATGTTAAAATTGTTTCTTTACATAATAAAACTAGCAAAGGTTTAATTTTAAACTTCCATGTCATTTGACGTAGGAACATGACGAGCCCATTTAGAAAACTGAAAATTTTATTGTTATTTTTTTCATTCAAGTTTTTTGAATATTTATCAATTTAATGATAAATGTATTGCAAAAACAGATTTATACAATATTTAGTTCTCAGATGATATTTTATTCTCATATTTTATTATCAACAAAGTAATGAATTAAAAAAGTAAATATATAATGGAAATTATAAAAACAATGTATTTTGTCAGCCTTACTGTGAAAGTAAGAAAATATGTTACTCGCTGTTGCTTTCAGGTGTATAATTATTAAACATTAAATATAACTCAGCCATAACTGTTTTTTTTTTTTAATTAAAATTGAACGTTATAGAAATATCGTTGTACATTAGTTACAAACAAACCACCAAAGGAAATAAAGATATATAAAAAATAAGGAAATATTTAGGTTTTTATGGTCTGCAATAAAGTAGGTAAAACAGGCAGTAACAATATTTGTTTACCTGTCTATGCGTAACGCGGAAACCACTATGAAACTCGGTTAGTTGTTAGAGGCACTTAAGACAATATATTTATTTCGGGAAAAATTAAAGGAAGTTACAACCACATCGTCGTGTAGTAAAAATAGAGTATAGGTAGTCATTATGTATATTTATAAATATATGTTCTTTCTTACTAATAAATATGTACCGCCGTCGTTATTTTAATTCTCAGTTTTATTATGACTAAAATATGATGTATTAAAATTAAATTTGAATTTATGTTAGAAGAACATCTATAAAAAATAATGTACCCACAATAAAATGCAAATGAACACAACGATAGGCGTTTCGTGTGGTAGTTCGTTCATTCATTAAAAGAATGAATGAATGACAGGTCCGCCTACGCGTTAAGCATATTAAGGCGACGTTGTACAATGAATTTAAGGAGAAAATAATTGTTAAATATATACTATGTAAAAATATATATTTTTATAAAAAAAAATTATTCACCTTTAATTTGTATTTCTAAAAATAATAATAATTCATTTAATTTATTTTGGTAAAATTAATAATTTATGTTGTATCAATAAATACATCCACTATTTTTTTCATTTATTTATCGCGTGTGGATGAAATTCGCCTTCTTTTTTTTATTGAAAAATTGTACAAGAATATTCGATGTTTACGATAATATTATGTAGATAAAATATTAAAATAGATCTTTGTAGATTTCAGTATGTTGGTCAGTTAGAAACGTTAAATAAACTTACGAGATGACCGTCGTAAAATTAATGCATGTACAAATCACAATTACATGTTTAATATAAATAAAATATGTACACTCGATTTAAATTCATTTTGGACAACATCATTACAGGAAATGAAGCTAAAGCTACCCAATTTATTTGCGATTGTTTATGTCGCCTGCACACGAATGCGAGCCATCTTATTTTTCACCGGCGGCAGTCCTCCGAGCACCATTGTATTCCTAATTAAGTTGTCAATCGATAGCCGTCCTTGACTGGAACTCCTTTATATTGGCCCACCCACGCCTGCGAACCATTAAGAACCTATTTATATTCGTCCTACTTGGACCAAGTACAGATTCTAAATGATGAAAACATGTAAAACATAATGCGTTCTATATAACGTTGGATACACGGTTTGTAGTAGTAGTAGTAAGTAGTCAAATGTGGGTAAATTAATGGGGGCGATGTGTTTTTGTGTGTGGTAAACATTAAGGCTTACATGTGTTGTGGTTATGCGGTCCTCCTACGTGGGTCATGATGATCTAACACTTAGTTTTCTCTGGTACAAATATTGTATAATATATAAAGGTATTTTTTTAGGTTATTTGAATTCTGTTTTGTTTCGATCTGGACTAAATTATCAATATGAAATTGATAAGTCGTGACGAATCGTTTTTAACGCCCTGAGAGATTTTTGTTATTATTTAGTATTTTACACTTTACCGTGAGATGAGAAATTGTAACAACTATACCAGATCGTTCCTACCGATATTTATTTATTAAAGTAAAGTAATATACTTATAATAAACAAGTTTCCGTAAGCGGCTTCGCACGCGTGTGAGTGGGGAGATATTCTATGTCCTTTTCTGCACCTCTGACTGATGCATTTACAATACCAGTATTTACAATATCAGTTATAATGTTATTATTTTTTATTATAGCTTATTATTAAAAATAATCTCATAAATATAACCCATTAATATTATCAAAATCTGACGCAAAATACATTGAAATGCCACGGCGGCCAATCTCAAGAGAGATTAGCCAACAGCTCAGGAGATATTATAGTGCTCAAGTGTGCGCGCAAACACAGTTGCACTCTCTCTTCCCTCACGCTCATAATCCGATAGGACGGCAATCTGACGTAACCGGAAAGAGTTCAGGCACAGAACCAACGGCTTTACGTGCTTTCCGAGGCATGGGTGTGTACACAATTCCATCTTCCAGACTCCGGGCTGTTACTGAGAATTTTCTGTCTGAAAAACTCAATAACTTTTTATTGGCTCGACCTGGGAATTGAACTCAGGACCTCCGGATCTGCGGCCTTACATCAAACCACTAGACCAACGAGGCAGTCATACAATATATCTCCGGTATCAACATTTCGAACCGATGGGAGCTTTGTGGCAACACTTTGCGATTCAAAGTAAATGTTGCCTTGAATAAAATTTACGTTTGATTTAATTTAAAATTGATATATAACTTTTTTTTAATTATAATATTTAATTTTAAAAAAGCATTCAAAATCGCTTCTCGTTTGTATATTATACTAAATGCAACAGAAGCGTAATAGCGGATAAATGGACAAATCGGATGACACTTCCTGCCTCTCACTGCGTGGGTCTCGCACGTGGCGCCTCGCCACCTCGCCGCCTCGCATGCTATTCAGAATATGTTACTCAATGAATGTTAGTTACATTTGGTAGGGTTGCCACGATAATAGATGGTGGAAATATTTTCATTTGATTATTCTAGAAACTGTGACGTGCACACTATTAATACAAGGAACAAACATAAACTTATTAACTCTATTACCCTAGTTGGGATTGTTACAGGCTTGGTAATTTGAGGATATTGTATGATTTTAGAACAGGATTCGAAAAAACCTTCAAAATGTTTCAAGAATAAAGTTAAAAAAACCGTTAAAGAACGTATTTATGTGTGCTAAAGGTTATATAGTAAAACTTACGACTATTTAGATTATGAACCTATAAACTGATCACATCCAGGCCGTTGTTATGAATAAATAATTTTTGTAAATAGATTTATGATACATGTATATATATTATATACTATTCAGCTGAGTTTATTTCACAGGTTTTCTGGGTTAAGGTATTTCTTTTCGAACCGGAGCAAGCAACCGCAAGCAAGTATAGATAATGCTTCTAACTGCGATCTGATTATTTCTTTGAAATACGGTTGTGGTTCTAGTTGTAATTTTGATCTTCTTCTTTTTCGTCGTGACACTCTTGTCAGAGCGGTCGGCGCGAAGCGGCGGTAATTTAGATATTAAGAGAATAAAATAAAAATAAATTATTAGTTAATAAAGTGGTAAGGACTGGAACTGTAAAAACGTAATTATTTTTTATTTAAATTTAAATAAATGTTACTTCTTCTTTTAATAATGTGTCAGTTTGTAGACGTATTGACAATGAAGTTTAGGTAATATAGCGTGAATTAACGGACAGGGGACGGGACAGTCTACAGTAATACATGTCTGTTTGTCCTGAGTCTGGATGTAATTATCTAAATAAGTCTGCATTTACAAAAGAAAAATAGTATATGTAGAATATCAGTTGTCTGGTTTCATAGTACAAGCTTAATTTAGGATCAGATGGCCGTGTGTGAAAAATGTCCCAGGATATTATTATTATTATTAATAAAATGATCAATTATATCATTACTTTATTTTAAGCTTTGCGAAGTATATAAAATTCCCCTTTCATACGATTATAGTCAATGGCGTCCGGGAAGCGCTGTACGGATAGTAAAGTTGAAAGCGTAAGCCTCCTCGATAATGCGATAAGTCTGCATTATGTAAATGATTGAATTTTAAGCAACAATGGTTTACGGCTTACATCAACGTCTATTCAAATTATAACGGGACAACAGTTTTAAATCGTATTTCATTTCCAAACAACATTACATATGTTGTATGGAAATGTATATGTATGTCGTATGTACATGCCGTCATTGTCAAACTTTTTAAACTTAATAATATAAACAAAACATTTCAAATTGTTTATAAATAACTATCTCATAAAAATATACTAACATGAATAACATATAATATACGAATATATTTGTTTTTAAGTAAAGAAATTAGCGTTGCATAGTTTTATTATTTATTTGTAATTCACGAAACTTACGAAAACCGTTTGTTCATATATTCAAATAATGAACGATTAATATTTTGACTAAGTTATTAAAAACCTTATTTTTTATGTTTATAATATATAATATACATATAATAAAAATATAATTAGTTCATACTCCACACCTTCCTTTTCATTCACAAATAAATCGGCTATTAAACTTTTTTTTTGAATGGACTGGCAGATCCTTAGATTAGCTCTTTTAATGAAACAAACACTCCAGCTTTTTCTTAATACTTTTGCTGTTATAATAAATTCTTATTTAAGTTTTGGTTTGCCCGTGTTTCTGTTGAATAATCATGACATGCTTAATTCCAGTATACTGACCTAAAATATAAACGCCCGACTTCTATTAGTTTATCTAGAAATTATGACTCACTGGTTCACTAGAAATTAGACACGACAGAAACAGACCTGACTGTTAAATTAACAGCTATTTCGTGATTTCTCGTCCGTTTAAATGTTCAGATAAGACTTAGCAAGCTGTCGACTAATTTACAGCCACTGAATCACCGGGAGACGCGCGTTAATTATTCGCTTGTTTCTATTATTATCTAAACACTAATTAAAACTTGTTAACTAATGAGAAAATGTTTTCATTATCTAAGCAGACTCGTGTAGTAGTAGAGTATTTTGTTTAATTTTTCAAGTAAAAAATGCTATTTAATGCTAATTTATGCTATTTAAATAGGTGCTTTTAAAATACTTTTTAAGATGTGTTGAGTATAATTAAATTACTATTTTGTAATTATTTACAACAAAATTATTAATAAAGGCTATGTGTTATGGGAGTGATAAAATATGCCCACTATTTTTAAAATTCGAGGAAAGAAAATTTAACCTTGCGTTCAAAGCCTTAATAATAATTGTTTTAAGCGTAAAAGACGGCTGTCGATCTTGAGTTCCCGGGCTCGAAGTTCACATAACTCTTTGTACCTCGGAAAGCACATAAATCCGTCGGTTCTTTGGCTGATGTCTCCCCGATTGGGACTAATTGCCGCTCCATCTGGGAGAGCACTTGCCTTTGCGCTCCATCTATGTAATATTATATAAGTCTTTAAAACTGGCGTGACCTTGAGATTAGCGATCATGGTTATAAAATCCGGTCACAAGGAAATCGCTCATCTTTTATAATATGTAAAAAACATTTCTTTAAAATAAAATGTACATGTATGTAATGAGTTTATGTAAAAAGTTTTTAACAGAGAGATTCAAATATCTCGTAACCATAAGATTGATGTCCGAAAGCGGACGGACATTGTTAGTGAGCGAGCACTTACAATAAATGTAACACTTAAATTCTATTATCATCAGCACTCATAAAATACTCCAGTGTGAGGAACACTGTTGAAATGATCAATTGCCACTCAATATGAAATGAATTAGTGTCTTGTTGTCCATGTGTAAATAAAGGCTTAGGCGGCGCGTTTCTGATTTCGAAATTGTGTACCAACCCTGTTATAAATAGATTCGCTTGTCGTGGTTTCCGTTTCTTGTCTAATTTATTGCTAGGAACTGGTTTACATGAATATGTACTAGTAAATTTATTGAATAAAGTGCTTTTCACATTTAACAGTTATTTTGTGCTGTTGTTGTTAAGTAATTGGTCATTAATTGGTTACTATTGGTAAGGCCTGTCTGGGTCGGTTAGGTATATAGCAAGTTGACTTATAGCCAAACAATGTCTTAAACTAGCATTTAAAGTTTGAATTATTAATTCAGACGTAGTTACCATCAACAGTATAGACAACAAATATTGTTTATAAAAGCTTTTTTTTATTATCATTTATTTAATAAATCTTTGCACTTAGCTTTTAAAATATGTATTTATTTGTCAGAAAGTAAAATAATCCTTAGAAGTAGTTTATTTACCCTAATAAATCTATATAGAGATAACAGCTTAAAAAAATAAAATTATGACACCAAATTCAGCAAAAGGATCACTCAAAGTCCAACAAGATTAAGGTCTTCAATAAATGAAATTCCAACGACCTCCGTAGGAGCAAAGAAAGGCCGTAAAGTTTGCGGAATTTTTAAACGATAAATATAGATCTTTTAAACTAGGTCATAAGCTGCTTTTAAATTGTGGATAATTAAGTGTGGCGCGGCCTAATTGCTTTAACATACTATATAATTATGCTTTTGATCTAATTCGCAAAATTTGTTTACTATGTTTCATGTATCGAGAAGGTTATGAATATTTATAATTATTTATGCTATCGAGGATTGTGTTAAAGCTTCTTATAATTTCTTAATGTAAGTCAAAAAGAAATTCTTCGATAAATGGCTAATTCAATGAAGACTAACGGCCAGTTTCTTAATAGGTAGTAAAAATAAAATTTATAGCAATGTCATCTGTTTCATCAACGATTTAACAGATTAACTGTTTATGAAGGAAAGGCAAGCATAGCCTGTATTTTTTTTTTTTGCATTTGTTTCAAATGTATTGAAAAAATATTCAACTTAATACGTTCGATTTTAATATTTATATCAAGAGGCGTGACGAAAGTACAACAGATAGTTTTTGGGATGGGTGATTAATTTATTCTTATTAGGAGGTATATTAAAATATTTTAATATTTGGTACTTATTGCATAACATCTAATAGAAAAGTAAAGTAACAGCCTGTGAATATCCCACTGCTGAGCTAAAGCCTTCTCTCCTTTTGTTAAGGAGAAGGTTTAGAGATTATTCATGCAAAATTTCAATGAAATTAGACACATGCAGGTTTCCTCGCCATGTTTTCCTTCACCGTCAAGCACGAGATGAATTTATAAACACAAATTAAGCACATAAAAATTTAGTGGTGCTTGCCCGGGTTTGAACACACGATCATCGGCTAAGATTTACGCGTTCTAACCACTTGGCCATCTAATGTCTAAATGAAAACTTATGATACGTACGGGCACACGACAATTGATAAAATACTAAAACGAGTTCATGAATTAAATCCTGTTTGTTATTATTTGTTTGTATTTGATGAGCTTCAACCGTCTTGTCGATTTAAACAGTATAACATGACAGCATTTCGATAACAGTACGACAGCGAGTCGGAGATTAGATACGTGCTTTGCATATTATAGCTTAAAATTGACAATCATGAATTAAATTTAGTTCGACTACGTGATACCAAATACTCGCTCTAAAATATCAAATCCATATTTATGCGTGAAATGAAGATTAGTTTTTATAACCTAACTAATTGTTCCTAGCGGTTTCGTCTGTGCCATTGAATGTGTGATATTTTAATTAATTCCCAATAGTTAAAGTTTATAAATCTTCATATAAAATAGTAAGGCAGATTGTCAAATGTTGTCAACTGATGGTGTATATCCTTCAATTCGGAACATAACATTACTAAGTATTGTTGTTGAATATATAATGTACTCATTACATATTATTACCACCCTCTGGTGGTATCTGCCTTGCTTGCACAAAGCCCTACCAGCAAATAAAAAAGAATTAAATGGAATCAACTACAATTATATAATATTATTTATATTACACAATATTATAAATTTGACCATTTTGACCCTCTCTCCAGAATTAATCTACTAACTGTCCAAGAATAAATTTTAGACATGTCCATTCTATATTCAATGTATCTTTGACCCGAACCAAATTCGCAGGAAATGAGTTCATTATTAAATGCTGCAAGCAATCTACAAAGCTATTTTGTAAATTGAGTCTGTTTTATGTCTCTCACACATAATCGAAATTCTATTAATAATTTATTACATAAACATATTTTTTCGGTATTATTCATTTCATAAACTGCATATTCCATAAAATGTTATGAACAAGCATTATATGCGTTTTACATTTTTCTATGATTTACAGTTAGTAGTTTTTGCCCGGGTAGGGGCAAGTGTTAGGAATAATAAAATTGCCTATATCCTTTCCTGGGGTTTAATGTTGCTTCATACGTGAAAGCGTAACGTAGACAAACTGTCAGTCAGGAACAGCCTGTGTATGTCCCACTGCTGGGCTAACACCTTCTCTCCTTTTTTGAGGAGAAGATTTGGAGCTTATTCCGCCTCACTGCTCTAATGCGGGTGGAATATATACGTGATAGAATTACAGTGAAATAAGAAAGATGCAGGTTTCCTCAAGATGTTTTCTTTCACCGCATAGCACGAGATGAATTATAAACAAAAATTAAGAGCATGAAAAGTCAGTGGTGCTAACAGACAAACTGACAAAGTTATATTCGCATTTATAGCATAAGTATTAAATATGTACTGCGTGATTTGATTTTCTAACGTATATAACTTATATAATTATATGCGTATAGATATAACGCTGAAGAGTGTGTTTGTTAGTTTAAATACGCTAATCTCAAGATCTACTAGTTCGATTTGTTGAGGCTTATATACTAATAATTTAATGTACAAGCGTTTTCACTTTAACCTATAAACATACAGCTCTTGTAGTCTACTTAGGAAATAATTTTGGTTGTTAAAAACGATTTTTAAAGATCTGCATCAAATATTAAATTAAAATTATGCTTTTTACAAATTATTTAAAAGTACTTTAGAGATTACTTTCATTTCATAGTACGAAATTCGAGTGCTATTTTATAGAATGGCAAACCCTTATACATTGCAAAGGTTTCGCTTGAAATCAACTTGAATTACATTCAACAGACCCAAGCGTATTCACATTCATCATCCAAATACCAGCTGTCCATATTAATTACTCAGTTTCTGGGAAAATGTGGCCAGCTTACTTTTAAGCACATAGTAAATAAAATAATGTGTTGATCTACTTTGTTATATCGAACGTTTCCAGTAATAAATGTGATTTAAACACTATCTGGGACACTTGAAGCCATTAAATATCATAAAAATATTATTATAAATCTATCATTTGACAGTGCTGTGCTGATTTATGTTTTTATAAATCGTGTTCGTCATTAACGTGCAAATATAATTTAATTAGTAATAAATAACAATTTATAGTCATGATGCTGTCCTTCTCATCAAAACATCATTATCACATTATATGATAAATAGTACATTATTTATAATATTATACTTTTTATATTTCTTAGGTCTAGTTTTGTTTATTTTTCTTATTTTGTGAACGACATTTTGACGAATTTTGATAGGTCTATTTTTTTTTTTACTGATGGCAATACTATAGTCTATTAAAGGAATTACCGTAACCGAAACAGCCTGTGAATGTCCCACTGCTGGGCTAAAGGCCTCCTCTCCTCATTTTGAGGAGAAGGTTTGGAGCTTATTCCACCACGCTGCTCCAATGCGGGTTGGTGGAATACACATGTGGCAGAATTTCAGTGAAAATAGACACATGCAGGTTTCCTCACGATGTTTTCCTTCACCGTAAAGCACGTGGACTGTAAAGGAATTAGGATTCAATTAACTTGGTATGATAAGTTGCTAACTCATGTAAATTTTTGGTAATAAGAGCCATATATATAGTTTATTTATTCTCAATTCTTTTTTGGAATTTGTTCATTTATTACATGTTCAATTATAAAATGAGAAGGTTAATAATTTACAACGTGGATTATAAGCTGCCATTCGCAACAAACAGATGTATATAAAATGAGTTAAAAAGTACAAACAAAAAATAAGTACTAATAGAAAAGTCGTATCCGAAGTAAAAGTAGCACGTAGCATTTATGAGAAACAGTCGAGCAATGTTCTTAAAATATTTGTCTTATTTTCATGACTGCACAGGGTTCAGTATTACCATTCAGCGTTGTTTACATAAGACGGTTCCCAAGTAATCAACGCTCCGTCACTTCATCACGCCCCTCGGGAAAATTAAAAACCCTTGCATTTGCATTCCCATTGCCGAAATTAATATTTCAGAACTATTGTCTCGCGAACAATGATTCCTGGCGTGGGACTTTTTATTCGGTCATGAACGTTTTTGTGTTAAATATTACGTATGTTTTGCGTTCAGTGATTCAAAATATAATCTGATTATAATCTCTGTCTGCAAAATGAAGCTTATGGCTTCGGCTTGTGCTATATTTAAGTTATTTCACGCTGCATCGAGGACTTTCAGTTATAACTATTATTATTTTCTAAACCTATAATGGTTATTATCTTGTCAATATGACAATTGCAATATTTTGTCCGTCTGGATTATTGTTATTCCATTAAGCCAAAACTTGTGATTGGGGTTTAACGACAAAAGTTTCCCTCTCTCTTTCTCATTTAAGGACATGATACTTTTTTGTTCAATTTATAATTTTTTGACGATTATATTAATTATTATTGCCCTGGCTGTATATAGATGTCGTTTGTCATATCGATCGACTAAATGGCTTAAAAGTTGATGTACTACTGCGCTGTCAAATGGTGATTTACAACAAAGTGGATACTGGGTAGTATAAAAACATTCTCCACGAAAAAATGCATGATGTGGCAACTTTCATGGTGATCGGGCAAATAGTGTCGAAGTTTATTAATCTCAAACATATCATACCAGCATCAATTTATATAAGTATATATTAGTTTCAGTTATGTGTTAAGTACCCTTTATATATATCCTATATCACCTTTTTTGTACCCCTGAATACGTGTATGAAAAATTTTATGACGATTGGTTGAATAGTTAATACCTGAAAGCGTAACAAACAAACAAACAAATAAACTCACTTTCGCTTTTATAATATTAATAAGGAAAATAATAACCAATATATTTTGACAATATTTCTTCAACATTAAATATTTAAAGCCAAGATAATTTATGTAAATATTATAAGTGGTTTATTACTCTTTGTTCCAGGTTATTTCGGAAAATACTTGAATAAGTACAACGGGTCGTATATACCCCCAGGCTGGCGCGAGTGGGGCGGACTTATAATGAACTCAAAGTACTACAACTACAGTATAAACATGAACGGAAAGAAGATCAAGCATGGCGACGATTATAATAAGGTAATGTTTGACAAACAACCGATGTCTTGATATAAGCATTGATCTTATACATGACAAAATAATTTTTAATTAATTATATTTAGTCATCGCCATGGCACAATAAGTATTTCTAAAATTTAAGTAAGGATAACTAAATCTTAGTTGGAAGACTATTACAGCTATGAGTGTAAATAACTGTTTAATATATAGAAACTGTATAATGGTAACGAAACTGTAGATAATAACAAGAACAAAATGTTTATTTGTTCGTATTCTAAGCTTTCACGCATCCTTTATCCGATTGAGTTGAAACATTGTACAGTTGTTGTTGGCACTTGGCCAAAGTGACCCAGTGGTGACTGTAAGTAACCCAAACTCAGGAAGCTTAACCGTTGATCGCGTCTTCAGACTTAGGCAAGCACCACTGAATTCAATGCTATAATAATTTGTTTTTATAATTCATTTAATCTTGAGAAAAATTTTAAGGAAACCTGCATGTATCTAATGTCACTGAAATCCACAAACTCGCATTGGAGCAGCGTAATTGAAAACGATCCAAACCTTCTCCTAAAAAGGAAAGGAGGCCTTAGCCAGAAGTAGGATATTCACATACTGTTAGTTAGGTGACGTGCGAGTCGTTTCGAATTAAAAATGGTATTGCATTCCTTACCTGGGATAAGCTTTACTGTATCACAAAATGTTATTTCATTAAACTTGCTTAGCTAAGTTAAGCATAAATAATGTAAATTAGAATCTGGCTTCGTTGGGAATTATTTTTCGAAATATCGCACAGTATATCTACTAATTGTACACTTAGTCGTTATTTTCTTAATAAGGAACGATTTATACTCTTTACAGTGCAAAGACCAGGCCCAATAACCATCATATCACGTATTTTATAGTTATGTTCCGAAATGTAAACATTTTAAAAAATAACGTAGTTGTAGAGCTTGCAAAGTTGAATGCATTCTCTCAGTGGTCAGACTTTAAGGGACCACCAGTCCGATTTTTCTAACTATATGAAACGGTCTTTATAATTCATTACCGGGGGTATAATACCATTACTGCTAGTAAATAAATAGTTAATCAAAATATTTAATGCACTTGTGTAAATATTATAATGATTAAAACCAGTTTTGCAACTGTTTATTTATGTTTGTAATTAAGCTCTTAAAACCTTATGAAGTTATTAAACATTTGGCACGAATATACGCTGTTAAGTGAAGAAATTAATTAAGGTAATCAAGTGTTGCGAGAATAATTAATATCGTTTAAAATTAATTGATATCGATGGTGAACATTATAAATATCGCAAATAATAAACCTTAGTAACGGTAGGACCAAAATACAAAATATTAACAATAAATGTCGCCGTCACAGGACGCCTGGCAGATGTAAAACATCAAAGTTAATATTATTGTTATTAATTATTGATTAAAAAAACCCCTTTTTTGAAAAATAATCTTATACAACTACTATTCTGTATTTTAGACCTATTATGTAAGAACAAACTGGAAAGTGATTACAAAATACGAATGAGGAAGATCAGAAAGTTATATGCCACATTGACTATAATAATTAAAACTTTAAAAGGATACACGTATCAAAATAGCGTATGAAATGAATTGTTAGGTAATAGAACTGCTGTATAAAGTTTTAACGCAATAGAATGATTAGTTATAAAAACATATAAAAGCATATACTTTATTGTACACCACAAAGATTACAAAATGGCATAACACATGAATACAAACCAAGTAGTAATGATGTTTATAGATATATTTTTCAAGTTGCAATAAATTTTATTCGGTAATTCGTGCATAGATTAACTTAACTGTTTTTTGTTTGAATGTAGAACTTTTTTTAAATTGAATGTAGAAAATAAGATGTAGTTACAGTTATATATTTTAACCAACCGAAACTTATATATACATATATTATAAAATACCGAAAACAATAATTGTAATAAAGTATTAATCGTAAGCGACTATTTATACTTATTTGTTAATTATGGGTATTTGATTGGTATCTGACGTACGACGTACAGAACCCTCAATAAAAATATCTTGGCATGTCAGCTTTTTATTATCGATGCAACATCCCGGTCTTGAGTAAATAAGCCCGTTATATCACGAAAAACGTCATTCTTGTAATGACATCGCATCTTCTCTTATTATGCATTTATTTTAAAATACGATATAATATCATGACTCATCTTGGCATACGTCCAATTATATTCTTCATGTGACAATAATTTTAAAACTTCTGATGCTACGATATATCGTACCTACTCTTTGAATTACAGATCAAAATATGATTAAGATGATAAATAACGTTTGTAAGGGTTTTTTTTTCACATTTTGAAGGAAAACAAAAATGTTATATGCTAGTTGTAGTATTATGCTAGTTTATTTAGTGGTAAGTCTAGCACCAAACAGCAATACTTAGTTGTTATGTTCCGGTTTGTAGGGCGAGTCAGTGTAATTAAAAGCACAAGGTACACAACATTTTAGTTCCCAAAGTCAGTAGCGTTGACGTTTGCAAGGGATGGTCAAATTTTCTAAAATTGTCGCTGGAGCGCAACCTTTCTATATGCCTTCATTTTTCTTTCAATTTTAGTCAAATTTGAAAACCGAAATTTGAAACATTATTCAATGACGTTTAAAATTTATGTCTATGACTTTATTGGCGCTAAAAATATTAGGCGATGCTATCTATGTATATTAGCAGACAACTGATAGAAGCTACATTCGTAAACGGTATATTTTAAATAAAGTTCTACATACAACATTTATATTGAGCAACAAAGAAAATTGTTGTTTCTTTGTTATTAGAACGCTCGGGCTTACGCTGAATAACTCTCCAAAATTACATCACAATCGGATGACTGCTTTAAGAACGGAGAGTAAGAGTAAGAGAACCTAAATTGACAAAGAATGTTATTTATTTCTGTCATCTAAGAATAAAATCATTGCCACTTCGTTAAGTACAAAAAAGTTTATGATTAAAAAAAATGTGTTGTTTCAGGATTATTATCCAGACTTAATAGCAAACGACTCAATAGCATTTCTTCGAGCCTCGAAGCGGAGATTCTCCAGGAAGCCTGTACTTCTGGTGATGTCTTTTCCAGCTCCTCACGGGCCTGAAGACTCTGCGCCCCAATTCTCTCATCTTTTCTTCAATGTAACAACGCATCAGTAAGTATATAAACGTCTTCTATATGTAGTTTATATAGACATTTTTTTTTATTCTTACTAAATAATTTTGAATTAAAGCGGCATGCGTCAAATATTTTTTTAATTATCTAAAAAAACAAAGCATAACTTGTAAAAAGATACGAGATGGCTTTATTAATGACCCACCATCCTTACACGTAATATGCAGAAAGTCAGTGGCATTTTCATTCAAAAATACCTGCAAGTCTGAGGAGCTGCTAGGAATGCCATTCATTCACCTCCGCTCTATCCACCCACGTAATATAAGACGCCTTATCCTAAGCGGGACTTGAAAGGATACTACATCACAGTCACACTCATCTTATTTTACTTCTACTGTAGACTTATAGAAATAATTCCAGTCGTAAATTTTATTTCACTTGAAGTCAATATGGCATTTATACAAAGGTGCACTTACTTAGTTTTTCTTTTACTAATGAAAATTATAGCAAAACCTTTTTATTTCCAAGGTATTCGTTTATTTTTCTGTCTATGTATGTGTGGGTAAAATCATGGAACACGCAACTGTATTTTAAACTAGTTTGAATCAACCGATTGAGCTAAAACTTTGCGCCCACTTTTGATGCTGATAGGTGATGAAAATGTAAATTATTGTTACTGGTAGTAGTCAATTTTATTTCAGAACATATATATAAACTTTTATATATATGTTTTGTAACTATATTTTACTTTTTCATATCATTACTATTTTTTGAGACTATTTGATTTATTGTTTGTATAAGTTTCACAATACTTATTAGTTATAATTCATACTGATGTTTTTTTACTGGTGGTAGGTACTTGAGCAAGCTCGTCTGAGTGGGTACCACCCACTCATCAGATATTCTAACGCAAAATAGTAGTACTTGGTATTGTTGTATATCGGTGTGAAGGAGTGAGCCAATGTCACTTTACAGAGCCACAGGCACAAGGGACATAACATCTTAGTTCCCCAGGTTGGTGGCGAATTGGCAATGTAAGCGATGGTTAACATTTCTTACAGAGTCAATGGTGACCACTTACCATCAGGTGGCCCACATACTCGTCGGCCCACCTATACCATAAAAAAAGTTTATACTTAAAGTGATAAATAGTGATATCTATTGAACGAATAATATTTGTCGTCTCAATTACAAAAAACAAATTACTATCATTATTACAAAACAAAATTTTATGATAAAAACTTAAGTTAGAATAAGATTTATATTTAAATAAATTAAATACAAATAAATGTACGTATAGCTTGCACATTTCCCACATCACAGTTAAAAAGTCCACTCCTTTTAAGGATGTTTGGAGCATATTTCACCAAGTTGCACCAGTTTGGATTGGTGGTGGATACATATGTGACAGGCTTTCATCCGACACATGTCTTAACGATATTTTCCTATACCGCTAAGCACGAAATGTATAATAAACACAAACTAAGCACATGTAAATTCCGTGGTGCTCGTCAAGGTTTGAACCAGCATTGGGCCATCTTCATTAAATTTAGATATGTTTATACTATACCTCATAAACGTTTCTCGGCTGCTTTGTTTACCCTTATAGAGCTACTATTAGGATAAATAAACAAAGGGGCCATTAGTACGAAGGACCTACACGTTTTGTAAATTAACATATCGTATACCTATATATTAAGTAAAAGCAAAAATATACAATTTACGTATGTTATTAATTATTACCACGATACCATTAATTGAGACCATTTCGTAAACAACGTCGACAATTCATAGCGATTAATCGTGAATACCCGTTTGAGTTACGGGAATGTTTTCCCGGTCGTACATTGTTACTCGGTACGCTTTTGTATCGAACCTTATATGATATTTAAAAATAGCTATGGAAAATATAAAAAGGAATGTATGTCTTTAATACAATTAAAATATACGTGAAATGTAGTAAGTTGAATTACTTCTGTATTTGGAACCTTGTTTATACCAGTCTTGTTCTTCGACCACTTATTCTCTAAACATTTCGACAAAATACTAATTGCTGCGAATTCTTTGCGGTCGCGGCCATCTTACCTCTCTTTAAATATTTAAGAAGTTTCTTGCTTGTGGGGTTCCTTCACATCGTTCACAAGATTTGTTTGTAATAAATATGATATATGATCTTTCGATACTATTGAATTATAACTGATTTATATTTAACATAATATTTTTAACATTCAAAAGTGTGTTTAACTATGTCATTAGAATTATATTAAAAATTTACAAGAATATATTTTTCTAAGAAATACTCGTTAGAAATATATTTTATGTTAAAAATAAGTGCCACCACATTGGCGTTGGTATGATACGAAATCACTTTGGAAAAAGCCAGTATAAATTGTGATTCACTCTATTTTAATTGAATAATAAAAAACGACTTAAATAACGTTAAAAATAATGTTTTATCGAATTTATTAAATATATTTCTAATGTTGAATTTGTCATGTCTGATAAACGTGACTGACGGATCGATAACGTGTCGTTTTCATTATGTAGGTATAGGTATTAAATCTTTATTAAATGCATAAACGTTTAAGATATAATCGCGAAATCGTTCCTTAATTGGACACCGGGGCGCATATTATCAACGGAACCATGTATTCATATAAAAAGTGTTAAAACCTTGAGCCCGACCTTGTTTTTTCGCTACTCGGAAATTCGCGTACCCAACTTCGTACTTTACGGAGCGCCCTGAATAATTTTACCGCCACTCAGCCTTGCTGCTGATTTATGTTTCATAAGAATATTTAGCCCTGGATTACGGTCTATGCTTTTGAATTTTTCGGGGTATTATAATTTATTTACAACATAATTTCTAAATGGTTTTGAATGATTTTTAGAGCGTTTTTATTTTATATCACAGTATGTATTGACAGCTAAGTATTATTAATGTATATATATTCATGATTGAATGTAGAATACATTACATATATATAATTACGTTTTTTACTGTTTTTGGAGCGGTAGGTAGATGAAACATTATATGAGTGTATATTAGGATAATCAAAATATTACTGTTCTAGTTTGCCAAGGAATGATTAAACGAAAAACTTTACGCGCGACGCGGGTCGTTCACACTTCTTAAAAGTTTTCGCTCATCTGATACATAAACATACATAAAAGAAGAGGCGGCGTTTTATAAAATAGAGTTATGAGTTGAATCCTTGACTTTGCATATTTCGAGACGTTGAATTTAATATTCTCTATTTGTCGCTATTCACAAATAGTCGCACGTTTGGAAACAGTCTATTTCATGAAGACAGCGCAGGATGCTGACGACAGAAATTGTAGCAGCTGTGTTTTGTTATTGCTTGTGAAATTCAAATGTGCCTCGAACCAAGAAAGTTGTCAACTACTTCAACTCACATTGTACTGTAGAATAAATGGAAAAATATTTATGGAAATATGCCAATAGAATAATTTATTAACTATTGCGATATGGAAATCACACTAACAGTATTTTAGCATGAATGTATGTTATTTATGTTTTGCACATACCAAACAAATTACATTGATAATAACTATATTATTCATAGCGTTTAAGAATATAGAATAAACGCTTGCACTAATTTTCTCATATATCAGCATATTATTTATTTTACTTATACATATTACATTGCCAAAAAATGCATGAAAATAATTTATACACATATGTTCAGTTTATTATGACATATACATATTATTATATATAAGTTATCCTTATCTTTTCGGCTAATGAATACATAATTTGAATTCCATAACAGCGTAGTTAAACACATGAATTACATCGAAACATAATGTTTTTTGGCAGTTAAATAGCTTTTTTGCGTCAGATAACCATGGGAGTACATCAATTAATGTAAATTAGTATTCATTTAAGATAAATATCTTGTCGGTTCTAAAGGCGCCGCGGATATCTACCTACCTATGTAAAAACAAAGTTTGCAATTTGTGAAGGATTCAAACTGAAAACGAAATTATTTTATTTTAATCGTTTAAATTAATGTTAAATTTATTGATTATAATTTTTGTGAATTTTAATATGTGTAAGAAGTGGGAAAAAAAGTAGGCGCCGATACTTTAAAAAAATGACACTTGTAAACAAAAAAATGACAAATGACAGGACATAAAAAAATATATACTGACGTTTATAGAATACTGCATAATGTGACATATAACAGTGTTGTTAATTTAAAAAACCAAAATTAAAATCAGACTAATATAAATAATTGTTACCACATACCTAGGGCTAAAATTAAGGTCCTAAAAAAGTGATGCGTTTAACATTCAGTTCAAGCATTTTGTTCAAAAAGCCGAGATGGCCCAGTGGTTAGAACGCGTGAATCTTATCCGATGATCGTGGGTTCAAACCCGGGCAAGCACCACTGTATTTTCATGTGCTTAATTTGTGATTATAATTCATCTCGTGCTTAACGGTGAAGGAAAACATCGTGAGGAAACCTGCATGTGTCTCATTTCATTGAAATTCTGCCACATGTGTATTCTACCAACCCGCATTGGAGCAGCGTGGTGGAATAAGCTCCACAACCTTCTCCTCAAAAGGGAGAGGAGGCCTTAGCCCAGCAGTGGGACATTAACAGGCTGTTACTATCAAGCATTTTATGGCCACCTACCTTACCTTATTAGCTACCTACATCAATAAAATATTCGATATTTGAAAGATTTAAAACCGAATGTTTTATTAAATCTGTATAATAAAGTTTTATTCCTATTGTTATGATATTACAGCTTAGAATAGTTGTAGCACTGTAAAAAATAACAAGTTTTTCGTTGAATTGTCATTCTTAATGAATATATACAAAACATCGTAAAAGATTTCTATCGATTTCTGATTCTTTTCGTTTTGTTTGAAAATTATAATCAGTCGAAAATTTAAAGAACTCTGCAAAACAGAATAAATTTCACATCTTACTTAATTTTTATGTAATGATCTACACCAGACCGATTTCTTACAGCTGGTATTCTCAATGGAGTTTCAACGGAGCCAATAGCGCAAGAGATATTTAGTAAATAAGTGTACGTTCATATTTCCTCACTTTTAAAATTCAGTTGACGGCATTACATTATATACATATAACTAGGGTTCAGATGCGAACACTTTTCATGCTTTCAGGTTTAACTTCCAAATTTCGAGTTGCTACTGATATTTTTTTATTGGCCCGACTTTTATGCCTAAGACTCCGATCCTTCAGCATTAAAAAGCAATGTTTGATCGTATGTCCAACTTTTGCAAAGAAATAAAATAGTTTAATAATTAATGTGTCTTTCTTTCTTTTTCTTGTGTTAATTGGAATATTTATTTGTAATTATTCGGCGGGAAGACATCGCACGACGATACGGCGCCGATAACCGGTGTCGAACTCAGGACCAACCGCGGTTCCTTTAATATTCAACTATCGGCGCTTTGTGTGGTCGCCAAACCTGTCCCCGGGGGTAAGGCGCCGACATTAATAAAAAATAAACTTCCATAAAGAGTTTTTATTCATTATATTTCAAACATAAAGAAAATAATAAAAATCATCGTATTCAATATCAAGGCGGCTGCGGCTTTGTGTCTGTACAGCGTGCGATAATACTTATGTTTGCGTTCTTATTAAAACCTTTAGCGAATCGAGAAAAAAGGTTTTTATTAATATATGATCTTTTTTACTCGTGTGTAAAGACTACTTTTCATGCTGAATTCGTGCTCAACATGTCGTCTTGTGTTCAGTGGTGAATGAATATTTTGTTAAAGAAGCTTGATCGATAAAATTCGATAATATTTTATCTCTGCAATAAAGTAGCCCAAAAATATATATAACAGACCTATTAATTACTAAAATCTTTACAACTTTACAAATTGTTTTCGGCGTAAATATGCACATACGCACAGTAAATACTTAGGACCAGCTGTTGATCTTCCTATTATACAAAAACTATTACAATCTTAAGTAAAGTAGTAGCCTATAAATTTTCCACTTCTATCGTCTACTCTAGCACGCTGCTCCAATGCAGGTTAGCACACACGTAACAGAGGTTCATACGGCTATCTTTCATACGGTTATCTTTACCGCTGGGCACAAGTTTAAAAAAAAATACAAATTAAGAACTTTCAGTAGTACTAATCGGTATTTGAATCTACGACCTTCGATAAAGATCCACTTGTTCTTTCCATTACACGATCATGGCATTCTCCGCCATAAATAACAGTTGGCTATAAAGATATATCAAAAAATGATTAATAATTAGCGAGGTTCTATTATGTCATATTAATTATACACTATCTACCTACCTACACAATTTGTAACATGTTACTTAATTTTTTTGTCAACTGTGTTATTTATTACCTTCATTTTGTTCTACATCATGCGCAAAAAAAAACTTAATTCTCTGCTCCTTTTTGCGGTCACATACCGTCTGACGTTTTTGTGGTTTCATTATAAAGTTGTCGACGACATCGGGCGATTTAAATATTGAAATGCATAACTTGTCATGTGCGGAAAATATGAAGTTTGTATATATATGTATATAATATTCGTGAGATAAAATTTTTTTTAGGACAACAAAGAACATAAATATAAGGCATCAATTAAATATCATTCAATATTTTTAATTGTTTCATTCCATGTAAGTAATAATGTAATGACTGCCTCGTTGATCTAGTGGCCGGATATAAGGTCGCAGATCCCGAGGTCCTGGGTTGAAACTCCAGGTCGGGCCAATAAAATGTTATTGTGTTTTTCTGACGAAGAATCTCAGTAGCAGCCCAGAGTTGGAAATTCGTAAGTTTGTACACTCCCGTGCCTCGGACAGCACGTAAAGCCGTTAGTCCTGCGCCTAAACTCTCTCCATTCGTGTCGGATTGCCGTTCCATTGGATTATTAGAATGAAGGAATAAAGAGTGCATTTGTGTTTGCGCATACACTTGTGCGTTATAATATGTCCGGCGTAGTTAGCTAATCTCTCTTGTGATTGGCCGCCATGGCTGAAATCGGAAAGGAGAACATGATCAATGTAACCAAATATATTTATTTTGACAAGCTTGAATTTGAACTGTTAGTGGGTAAAATCGACCATAAGTTAAATAAAGACTTGTTTTTAAAAATATTTTTAACTTTATTTTATTATTTTCAGCACTCCAACGTATGACATGGCTCCAAACCCCGACAAGCAATGGATATTACGAGTAACGGAGAAAATGAAGCCAATTCATAGACAGTTCACAGATCTTCTAATGACCAAGAGGTTACAGACATTACAGAGCGTGGATATGGTATGTTAATAACATGACATTCTCTTGAGACAATATAAGCGTTTGGTATTAATATCAATTTTGTCTGGCAACACCAAAGATTGCAAGTGAAAGATCGTTGTAAGCGATAGTAATGTCTTTACTCGTTATTATTTTATATTTAATAAATATATGTACATTTAGCACTTGTCTATATAACTAATGTTTTGTTTTCTTCTTTCGAATATCAGTTTACTGATAACAGAAAGAGAGAAATTGGTGTGAAACTTTACGCGCTTTACAACGGTTATTAAATGTGTTTAATATTATATTAAGCATATTATGAAACTTGGTACAACGTATAATTGTAACAACGAGTATTTCGTTCGAGCGTGCTTTTCACGATATATCTAGTCTATAATTCAGATGGTAAATGTCGATTATATCAGTTCTTAAATTGCAGGCAGTCGAGCGAGTTTATCAGGAGCTCAAAGCGCTCGGGGAGTTAGATAACACTTACCTAGTCTACACATCGGATCACGGTTATCATCTAGGCCAGTTCGGACTGGTAAAAGGCAAAAGCTTTCCTTTCGAATTTGATATACGTGTACCGTTTCTTGTCCGTGGGCCTGGGGTGGAACCTGGGACAGTGTAAGTAAATATTTTTGAATATATTATTTATAATTTAAAACTTATTTTATAATATTATAAAATAATATGTTTTATCTTTTTATTTTATAGGGTAGACGATATAGTGCTTAATATTGACCTAGCACCAACGTTTCTGGATATGGGTGGGGTAGAACCGCCAGCTCACATGGATGGTAGATCTTTACTGCCGTTACTACAACCACGACGTAGACGGGCTGCTGCAGCTCACTGGCCTGACACATTCCTTGTTGAAAGGTAATATATTAATATTTATTTTATAATCATACGGATATAATAGTTTCGAGCATATATATATTAATCAATGTTGTTATTAAATGCCAACTTAATTGTTTATTTGTACTTATGGTTGCCCGTGAAAGTGCTTTTGATTATTCCTGAATACGAGTATGTATGCATTGGTCACATTTAAATTTTTCAATAAAACAAAAAATTGCTAAAAACTTTTTTAATATTGTTTTAAATAGTTCTGGGCGACGTGAAACGCAAGCCCATTTAATGGAGGAAAGATTGCGCGCGCAGAAATATAGTCGGGAGATGAATGAAAAATCAACTACTGCACAACCACAAGATACCTCTTCAGAAAGTGGAGACTTCGAAAGTGATGCTGAGGATGATTTCTTGGAGCTTGATGATGGCGAGGATAATGATGACAACGTGAGCTTTTTTTATTATTTCAGATATTATTTATGATATTAATTATATTTTCAATGCAATTTTATTACTTATATATTTTGATGTTTTTCTAGGAAAGTCCAGAAGCAAGCGAATCAAATAAATCTTCGGAACCACTTATATCCAACGAGAGTCACAATCCAATCCTTGAAGCAAGTTTAGAAAAAGTTTTGGATGCTGAAGAGGCAGGAACAAACAACCAATTTAATTACTTAACCGCTGCAGGTATATTTAAAAGATTAAATAATAATAATCAATTGTAACTCAATTTGTATATCGTATAACTAATTTACAATTATACTACTATAACTAAAGTTTTAAACTTTCTAAACTCTATTACAGAAATCGAAACTAGTATTATAAATGGAAAAGCTGCTCGCTTAGCAGCTGAATGCTCTAAAGCTGAATTACGTGCTCCTTGCTCCATTGGACGGAAGTGGAAGTGTGTGCTGGTTAACGGACGATGGCGTAAACACAAATGCAAATATGAGGTACCTTCAATTTAAATGAATACATTATACAAACTTAGAACCACCTGAATACTAATTTTTTTATTGTAATATTTTTAGCCAGACATAAATACTCCACAACCAAAGATGAGTACAAAAAAATGTGCATGTTTTACTCCAAGTGGGCTTGTTTATACGAGATTAGAGACTGACGGTACTATTGCTAGAAGGCCAGTTGATTTACAAAAGGATAATAATACTAGAAGTAAAAGATCAATAAGCAACGATGTATTTGAACCTAATACTGTGGATAGCATTCTCGAGGAAAATCCAAGCATTGGACATTTGAGTTTTAAAAATGAACCTGTTGATGAATCAGAAAAAAGAAATATAGTAAACAATATTGACAAACTTATAAAAGAAACTGAGGCATTTCTTAAGGCTTATGAACGTACCAAAGAAAATATAGATCATAAGAGGAGCAAAAGAAGAGCTCAACATTGGAGTCATAACAAACATAAACAACGAAATGATCCAATGTTAAACAATAATGAATCATCTCTAGAATGTAAGATAGAAAAAGACGGTACAGTTAACTGTTCGCAAGTTATTTATAATGATTTGAAGGCATGGCATACAAATAGATTAAGTTTAGAAGACCAAATAAGACAACTTAGAACAAAATTAGAAGACTTAAAGGAAATAAAGAGGCATTTAAAAATTAGTAAGCCTGCAGTCGAAGTACAAACAATAACACCGACATATCTTAATAATCAATTACTTAATAAGACTGTAAGTCATGAGAATAACACTAAGGACACTTTTAGGAAAAATCGATTACATAGATTAAAATCCAAACATAGAAACGGGACTTTGTTTGATAAAAAGTTTAGGCAGTCAAATGAATACATAATACCAACAGTAAATGGTAACACCAGAGATGACATTTTTGATACACAGTTGAAGAATGAAACTTCCACGGAGACGGTGATGCAAACCCTTAACATTTCTGATCACAATCATAGCGAAAATGTGTCAAACCAGACTTATCATGTAGATGTATTACCCATATTTCCATCTACCACAGTTGTTACAGAAGGCAATTCCTTTGAACAAAATTTAATAGAGGAGAAAAGCACACAGCAAAGTATAACCACAGAATTTGACGATATCACGGAAACTGAAACAACAAAATTAAGGGACATTATTAGCACAAATGAAACAAAACCTAATGAAAATCCAACACAAGTTACAAGTGATTGGAAAACAACACCTATTGATTTTTTCTCGACGTTACATTATTATAGTTCAGCAGTGGATAAAGTTATTTCTTCTCATAAATCAAGCACAACGCTACCAATAACAACAGCCAGTCATCATACTACAACAAGTAAACCCACAACAAGGCCTAGAACAACTGTTGGTACATTAGGACCTACCAGATTCGATGCATCCGAGTATGAACAAAGAAATCCAAACAAGGGAAGTTCCAACAACAATGGCATATTCGGAAAACCTCCAGATGTTTTTCAAAAGAGACTCCATCCTTTATTTATTGAAAATGAAGATCAACACGTGTGTTATTGTGAGGAAAATCGGTAAGTTTCACTTTTTCGGTTAAATATAAAATTTAGAACATATTTCTAACTTTTAAAAAAAAAAATTTCATATATTTACAGCAAAATAAAGCCCATAGGTCATTCTTATTTGGAAGCAGCACAGAAAGCTAGAGAAGAGCGAAGAAAACTAAAGGAACAGAGACTACGAAAAAAGTTACGAAAAGCTAAAAAGAAGGTATGCATTTATCTGAATTATAAATGTTGAAAATATTAATAAATTGATAATGACAAATAGATATTTAGTCATGCTTTTAATGTAGTCCGTGTTCTTATAGTGTTTTATTTTCAGGCGGAATTGGAAAGGTTATGTGAATCAGAACGCATGAACTGCTTCCGACATGACAATGACCATTGGCGCACCGCACCGTTATGGACCGCTGGACCATTTTGTTTCTGCATGAGTTCCTCCAACAACACGTACAACTGTGTTAGAACAATCAATGCTACCCACAACCTACTCTACTGTGAATTTGTCACTGGATTAATTACTTATTACAATTTACGTATTGGTATGTTGGATATTGACAAATACATTAAAGTTATAATATTACAAAAATAATAAAAATAGCGTTATTGCCAAACCATCCAACCATTATTATTGCAATGCCGACAATTAAAATATATAATATGAGTACATTCCTTGTCGACACAAACAAATGTCTTATTTTTACAGATCCTTTTGAAACGCAGAATCGGGTGAAATATTTGACAGCATCGGAAAAGGAATACTTCCATAATCAATTGCACCAACTGTTGAATTGTCGCGGACCTTCATGCAGGCGATACTCTCATTCAAATTTATCTGGTTAGTTCTTATATAGGAATTATAAGTAATTTAATCCAAATGCTTGTCCATGTGTTAACCTCGATTTATTTTTAGGAAGCCATGAGGATATAAACAGACGATATGAAGACGACCTTATGTACGTAGGTGAACCGGTAGGATACAGTGGAAGGTACTTTAAACACTTATTTATATGTTAGGAAAAATGTTTAAATAAATACTATGCTAATAATATATTGTACATTTGAAGTTGTCACATTGAGTAAGTTTTGTCAACGTACATTAAGTTCTGCGAGACGTATCAACTAAATTCTTACAAAAAAATATAATTAAGTCATTGCGACGCGTTCACTAGTTTTAAATAAATCATATATTTAAATTTATTGCTTGTAATGTCAGTTTATCAAAAATCTATTTTACTGATCTTAAAATAAATTATATACCTATTTAATAGATCTATATACTAGATATCTTCATATAATTTAAAATTAAATATATATATTTTCTTATACAGATCATGGCGATGGAACGGATATGGTCGACGATATGCTAGAGCAAGGGAGATACATCGGCGCCGACATACGATGGCGTTCTAGTCGTTTTAATTTATTGGAAATATTTATGTGGAATTGTCATAGTCTTGGCGTAATTGAACCAAGTGAAAAAAATACTAATTTAAAACTGACAATGCACAAAATGCAGCGTATTAAATAAGAGAAAGCAATCGCATAAGCTGTGTATTGTTCATAAAACGACATCGAATCTTGTAGGGCTTCCTATTATAATCAAACATTATCAGTGTATATTTACATTACTTAATAAAAGTACATTTATCTCAAAATAGCGCTTGTAGTGATAATCTTTTCTACTGTGACTGTATCCCTCTTTTAATAAAAGAAATGTATTTAATAGCAAAATGGCATGTATTGGCTTATATAGTCTTCCCAGATTTTCATAAGAGATTTCATCAGTTCTCGTATAATTATTAAGCTCTTAGATTATTATTGTTGCAAACAATTGCATTGCTACCATAAAGTATTATATGTAATATTAGTCCTTAGCATTTTATTATAAAAACTGTATAAGATCAATATATAAGTATTGCTCTAAACTGACTGTAAAATTTTACTGTTTCTTAAGCAACCAATGAAAAACAGAGATTTTGGTAGAGTATAATGTATGTGTTACAAAAGTATGTTTGTAGTGTTTTATCTATTAGAAGTAAAAAGTGATATGAAGATGTTGCCATGTGACAAATAAGAATGTTATCATAGACATTAAATTTAATTAGTTGCCAAATGTCTAGTAGTTTTTCTTAAAAGAGTTTGGCATTTATCTTTGGAATGTCTTGTGTATCAATTTATTAATAAAATTAAATGTAACTTTTGAATTGTTTAATTTTTATAGGTAGCAGAAGTTACAGATCTAATATTGTATCAATTTCACTATCATCACATAATGAAAATAAAGGTTGTTTATTGCAGTTTTTTTCTGTTTCTTCGTTATCACTGTTATTTAAAACTTCCGAGTCAATAAATTGTACCCATTTCGAATCTTTATAAACTTTATTTAGTAACAAATTTGGTATTATATTTTTTGTTTTCATCCTGTTGTTAGTATCATCAACATTTATGATTTCTGGATTAATATTTTCTATTTTGTGATCAATAATATTTGTAGTGAACAATCCTTTAGAATCCATCTCATTATCCAAGTGATTGTATATATTGCTTTCACTATTATCTTTATTGTCAACTGATTTTCGATAACGTTTAATATTTTGCGACTTTCTGTTCAACTTTCTTTTCTGTGGTATTTTATAAAGTAGTTCTTTATTATTAATGTACACTGGTTCACTTCTTTCAAATTGTTCTTCTGGTTCATCAATATAAGCTGCCCACTTACTTTCTTTGTTAACCTTAACTAAAACTTTTGTATCATCAATGTTAGAAGTAGTATTATCTACAATATCATCGCATTCACTGTCCTCCGAATCAACTATGTTTACTAGTGATTCCTCTTTATCACCTCTCAGTTTGTTCAGTTTCTGAACGTGTGTCCTGCAATCTTTACTCGTTCCTATGCCGTAGTGTCGTTTAACGGATTGTTTCTCCCCACAAATTTTACATACCCATTTATTGTCCTTTCTTGTTTGATGTACCTTTAAATGTAAAGCAATAAGGATTATTCATTATATATATACCGTATTTCTTCACCATAGTAAAATATATATGTACTAATAATTTACCTGAAAAATTGAACATTTATAGCATCTTAACACTTGAAAGATCTGTGGCATAGTGAAAATACACATTTAATAGTATTAAGGCAATATAAAAGAAGATTAAGTATTATTTATAAAATTATTTCATTTGTATATCTTATATTTTTTATGTGTTAAATTCATTTCAAAACAAACAGTCTTACATGCTAACAATTGAAAGTGACAGCTGACAATGACAAATGACAGATGCTCCGAAAACTGATTTAACCTCAAATTGCCAGTTCAAGTTTCGTTTCGTAACTGAGCACTATTTAAATACAAGCGTAATACCAATTTTAATTAGAGTAAAAAATTATTAATATTCTATTACGCATTTTTTTTATTTAAACAATATTTTGATCACAGTTTTGCACATATTAAACTATACAGTTGTAAAAATAAAGGTCTCGATAGGTGAGATTAATGCTTAAATGTTATATATATACTATAGTTTTACATAAAAACTAACGCTTCGATATCAGAATTTTTTCTTTCGAAAAAAATATTTACTTTCCTTACCTGGTTTTTGTATCTTTTTTGCCATTAAAGTAACCGTCATATGTATAAATTACTATAAAGCTAAATCAAACTACTGTTGTGAGCCTGGAAGTTATTTAATTATTAATGAGAAACTAAACAGCAATTTAATAGAAAGCATGCCTTGGTCATTAATATTTTTATCTATTCAGCGTGTTGTTTTAAAACTCTTTACTAGGTAATACACGACGTATTTTTTTATTACTGGAAACAGCTAATAACTAATAAAGGTGAGGTGAGGACCAAATTTTTGACGAATACAAACTTAATGTGGTGTCCGATTGACTATTAACAAAAAATATAGTATAAAACATGGCTACAAGTAGTTTTCGATATAATTTGATACTGCAAAAATACATTATGATGTAATTTATCAAATTATTAACTCAGTTGCTATAATTCCTCTTAAAAAATATAAAATCATACTTGGTATCTATGTACGCCACTTAGCAAACGCATGTCCCTTTTTTAACGCGGGAAAAACGCATTACGCGTCTCCCCCACGGGAACAGGGGTATGTATCGCCGGTGTCCAAGTCGCCGACTGCCCGAACATCGGAATACCCACTAAAAAACCAGCGGTACCCTTTCTGTCATAACGAGGTCACTTTCGCATGCTACCGTGACGAACAAACGCATGTCCTATGCTGACTACATAGGAATATTTTTGATCCTGTTTTTTTTTTGAATGATGATGAACGATACGCTGGTATGATGATAATACCAGCATATCTTTCATTAAAGATAAAAGCATCGTAATATTCGTTATTAATAGTTTTTAAAAGTTATTATAATACGTCCCAAAAAAAAATCCGTTGGAAAATTCCTGTTGTCCAACATGATAATTTTAAAACCTCTAAACTTATGATTTTCTTGACTATTTAGTGTAGTACGGACTTTGAACTGACAATTAAATTTCGAATAAACCGCTGTTATTTAGTGTCAATTCAAGATTTTCTCTTTTCGGGATTCGGGAACACAACAATATCAAGTATTGCTGTTTTGCGGTAGAATATCTGATGAGTGGATGATACCTACCCAGACGAGCTTGCACAAAACCCTACCACCAGTAAGTTGAACAAAATGTTGCCCAAAGCTCCATCATCCGTCCAGGGTCAGGCCCAGATACTTCATGTGGGCCTGCACTTTAATCACTATCCCCTGGACGGTGATACACGTCCCTCGAGGGGTCCTCGACGTGGACCGTGGAATAGAGGGTCTCCGTTTTTGAGATGGAGACCCTCAAGCCCAACATTCCTTCTCAGTGTCGTCTGCTGGCGTCGTTAATTTTTCAAAACATTAGGTAAGTTTTTTCAGAATACACAACCAATTTTCTACGAAAAAAATAAAATATATTTCAATCTTATTTAATGAACTATTCAAAGGTATGCAGTATGTATTCGAATATTTTTAAAGCTATGTTCACAAAAATGGTATTGAATATCATGAGATTTTTTTTGCAGAATATGCCTCGAGTTTTTGCAATACCTACTTTATTCATATATTTATTCAACGTTTATTTTTATTAGAATATGGCATTGGCTTATAATAATTAAGTAAAAAAAAAAAAAAGGTTGGTCAAGCAAATTTTGCTTTCTATGGAATTAACGGTTTTTTAGTTTTATTTATATACATAATCATACTGAATATTTAGTTAATTTTCACGACTCTGACTTTCGTTGTTTTTTAACTTTATTTTTTTCGTAGTTATTTTTTCACTAGTGTTTATCGACACATGTGTAACATGCATCGAAATCTTTACGGTCTTACGCTCAAAACCAGCAATAAAAAATACTATAATTGTGAATTAATGAATAAATGAATCATTTAGATTTGATTTGTAAGAGCTTTTTTTTCTAGTGTGAGAAGAAAAGCTGGAAGGAATTAAAAATTAACATTTTGAATGAACGATGTCTAAAAAATAAAAAAATGATTTAATAGATTTTGTATTTATTTTTTTGGAATAAATTCTTGTTTCCATTGTGATTTCCATTGTGCGAATTCGTAAATTTTTTCGTCCTTACCCAAATATCGATACATAAAAACCATACAATAAAAGCAAAAGAGTAAATCAAGAGTAAATCAAATGCATAAAGAGTTTTTCATACTATTTTATTATCTGAGCCACATTCATCACAGTTTTCGTATATCAATTATTTTTTAAATTGCCACATTATTTCATGTATAAGAAACAAGTCACAATAATTTTATTTATATATTGAATTAAAGATTCAAAGATTCGTTCAAAAGTACACTGGAATGGTAGATAAGAAATTTTATATTACAAAATATTGCACACGTATAGAATGTTAAATTACCTAATTAAAGAAATATTATTTTGAGCGTTTATATTTATATAACTATTTACATATAATATCCTTATGATATTTTAATACTGGTTTTACAATTTAAAAATTTTAATTTTGCGTTTTTTCTTACGACTTCATTTAAATTTTTATTACGTAAATATAAATATTACATAGATAATCTTTGGTAAAACAAAATTTAAGAATAAAACATAATTGTAAGATTTTAGTTTTTACAATTATTAAGTTAGGACATTTAATTATTTTTAGATTTGATTGTCTTAATCTAGTTGTTAGTTTTTCAACGAAGGGAAGACGTAAAAATCTTGTGTAGTATCATTCCATTTTCCATTTCAAATAAAATACAATAAAGACTATTAAAACATTATGTATAGATATTTCGGTTCTATTTTATGGTTCTGTTTTGTTTATAATAAAAACTATTTTATATTTGAGCAGAATTGAAAACTATACATTGGTTTCTCTGAATTAGATATCCCTATAATTTTTTTAATTCGCGAAAAACAAATTCAATTAAAATGGATTTCTATAAATGACACGTAATTTGAGATATTTTGGACGAATATTTGATATATACAACTAGCATTAACAATTTATTTTTATGAATTTTAAAACTTATTTTATAAATACTAATAAGAGAAGAAGATTCTAAGGGAGATAGCGTATAGATTGAGATGTAGGAAATATATATAAATGTGATAAAGTATTTCTTTATTTACCTCGGCGTTCAAATGTATACAATATATTTCAATACAGTACCAGTATATACAAGCCATCCTATCTGTCTTTAAGCGGAAGTTTTGGAACTTGTAATACCTCGCTGCTCCAACGCGAATCGGTGTGTGGTCTATATAAGCTATCATTATACATTTGTATTTACGCACGAATAATCGAATAGTGAAATGTAAGAAATTGAGGTTATAATATCGAAATAGCTCAATGAATATGACCGTGACATTGCCATAGCTTTGTGAAAGAGTCGTCGAAACTGTTTTTTGATAGGTTCACCCTCGTCTATTAGTTAACAGATTCGTAAAGAAATAAATCTTCGTCATATGTCCACGTAAAAAAAAACAATTTATTAAATCTAAAGTAAAATATTTATTTTTAAAAGGTAACATTTTTTTTTATTTGATTTAATACGATAATATATAATTGTGACAACGTAGAAAAGTGCCAATGTATAATTCCACGGTTGATTGATTAAGGAATTGTTTAAACTTCTTACACTGTCAATGTCCAAGTGACGTACGGTCGACGAAATAAAATACAAAAAATACACATTGAGCCGTTTCGATGTATAATTCTAGGTATAAGTAAAGATAACACTATATACAATACAAGTAACATTCATATAATACGTATGTTTGAAATATCTACACAAGGAAAGTAATATTAGATACAAAATAGTGAATATCTCCAAACAACTTATCCAGTCTCATTTCTCGCTCTTTAAATTATTTAAGATTTTTTTTTCAAGATGCATTTTCTCTGTTATTAGTATAAAAATAAAATAAACTTTTAAAAAATATATCAGATCTTTATGGTTCGAACCTCCTTGTAAAAAAAAGTATTCACTATATCCAACATCTGGTTAACTCATTAGGAACCGAGATTTTATATTATTTTGTGTACATCATCATCATAGTCTATATTATTTCCAGAAAATTATCTCGGCCTTTAAGGTACTGTGTACTGTATACTGTATAATATTAATATTGATAAAAAATGTATTATGTTAAAATTGAATTCACCGAAGAGCTGCCGAACTTTCGAAACATGATAAAATCTCTTATTAATATTTTTCTTTAACAAAAAGATTCATTTATGATATAGCACGCGTATTTTTGGCACTATAACATGAATATTTGACACAAAATTGGCACAAAATATGAGCACTCACAAAGGCCTTATATTAAACATAGGCCTCGTCTCTATGAGAGTTTCAGGAACTTTAATTTAAAGTCATTCTTTTAGAATTATTTTTGTTTGCTTAGCGTTATGTGTGCATAACGGTTGTTCTACGCGAGTAGCCGCGTCGAGCGGGTCCTCCCGAGCCTTGAGCCTCGCACTCTCTCCGCACCCGATCTATGATGTCTGCTACTAACTTCTCCTCCTTTGATCGCCTTTCTTCCCATTCCGATTGGCTAATATTTTCCCATGAACTTCCTTAATTGGCAAAAAGAAAGTCACTATTTATTAATTAAGTTTTAGTCCTTACTTAGAATCATAGGTCATCGTTAGTCACATTCATGAATGTTACTTTAATATTTTAAATCTAAGATAATCACATCTCGATTTGTAAAGGTATTTTATGTTTGTCGAAGACTTAGAAAAAGCGTTTCCATTGTCATTAGTTTTTCTTGCATATCCCCTTAAGAAAGAACTCGAGTATCTCTATAGCAGAAATCATATAAATCTATCTAAATAAATTCTGTTTGTTGGGAAATACATAAGTTGAGAATGTCTGGACTTGGCGTTTTTGGAAATTTATGTTACAATCCAAAAAAGTTTTTCTGAGAAAATCCCACGATAAATTCTTATCGTTGATTGTGTTTTTTTTTTTTAAATTTATACGATATTTATACGGTACGGTCCCTTCATATAACTACGCGTTCCCCCAGAGGTACGCATACCACTAATTGGGCAACACCGACTTAGAAGAATGAAGAATAAAGAGTGTACTCTACAAAAAGTGAATTTTGTAAATTGAAAGCTTGTAAAATATATTTTAAAGTTTCATTCATATTATCATATTTTTTTTTGTGATATTTTTTTCTTAGAATTTACCTTTTAAATAAAAAATCGAGAATCTGAACATAACTTGGTTAATTAAAAGTATACGGTTACAGTATTTGATGAGATCGACCATGTTATTTGTTTATGGGAGACTTATTTACATAGCTGTTAATACTTAAGATGGTAATAAAAAAAGTCACTATGTACGTAAGAAACTACTTCTACTAATACTGCTTTTATACTTACCTCTAGTATTTCTATGACCTTTTTTTGTTTCAGGAGTTTTAACTACCGTGTTATTTAATTGTTTTCCATTAGTTTGGTAATTTGGCACACTGGATTTTGGTATAGACAATTCTGGATCGATTTCTTCTTTTATATCAGTTTGAGTGGTTGTTGTCGGTTTTGTAGTTTGTTGTTGTGATAGGGCTTCGGCTTGTGAATTTGTTAGAACAGGACTGGAGTCTTTCAAAACGTCACTATGTCTGCTTGCTAAGTGACCAATATAACCTAAAGACATAATTTAGATCAACTAAAATCTGGTGCAAGTTAAATATCCTGGAAAAAGAGCGCAAAAAGGTATACGTGACAGAAGCGAAGCTTCGTTTTCCGTCACAACCGTTTTATTTTGAAACGTTATTATAAGTATAAACGTTTAATCTCAAATCAATCTTGAAACACACATACACACAAATTTTATACATATCTAACTTACCTTTTCTGCTTTTGAAGTACACCAGACATTGTTCGCATTGAAAGAGAGGGGCCGGGTTCAAAGGTTGTATGACGTGTAGCTTGTATTTGTGCCTATACCAATGCGTTCGACTTTGTAAGACCTCCCCACAAAGCTTGCAAACAACACTACCGTCATTTCTAGTCATATATTCTAACAAATCATTTCTTACTTTGGGTATGTCTTTCGAATTATCTTGGTCTTTGTTCTCTGTTTCATCTCCATTGATAGTTTCTGTCAAAAAATGTACACCTGATTCTTGTATTGCTTCTATTGTATTTTGTTGAATTTCTATAATATTCTCTTCTTTATATTCAGCTGCTGAAGAATCTGACAAAACTTCGAGTGTTATAATCGGTATACTGTTGACGTCATCTTCGAAGTAGTGATATTCTGAAATTTAACAATAATAAAAAATAAAACATGGTATCATGTTTTAGATATATTTGTTTAATTTATTAAGAAAAGTACGATAAATAAATAAAATTAATTTGCATTTATCAAGTTCAGAACATATATATATTTGGGAATTAATTAATGATTCAATTTAAATTACCTAATAACTTTTCATATATATTTTCAATGAACACATTTTTATTTATGATAATTGGTTTTACCTGAAAATTTTAAAATTAATGAATATCAAATACTTCACCTTTATATTTTACATTTACTTTTGAAAAAAATCTTCTCGGATGTATCGCAAATCATATATATTTTTTGAACATATACGTCAATGTTCAAAATTATTATTAAAGTCCAACCAAAAATCCATATAATTGATAAAAAAGGAAACCCTTTTTTGTTCAATTTTTTTATGCCTTTAGTACTTTTCGAGACGAGTCGGCTAAACAAGTTTGAGTACCACTATCCTAACAACTATAAATATATTGTCAAAAGAAAAGTGACAATTGAAGTTATTCAACTATTTCTTAAGAAACGTTGACTACATCTGCTTGATGGATGAAATAGAGGAAAAGTAACTTCCTACAATATTGACAATTTTTTTTTTCATCATACCGTTTTTGAGATATATCTTTGCAAAACACTTTATTCAAAATGGCGGTATATTATAGTAAAATTCAAAATGTAAGTTTTACAATGTATCATTTGAATTGTGAATTATTTAAATGATACATTGTTACGCTTACATTTTATTAGCATAGCTATATCTGTACATCCATATAATAATTATTACACTTTTTACGATACATAACTTCTGTAAACAAGAAGGGTAGAATATTAAAAAATAAATGGACTCAATTAGTCTTTTATATTTTTATTTGAATTAATATTTGTAGTTTACATATTTTTGCATTGCATTACAATGCGTTGGTAAGATTCTTTTCCTTAAATAAAAACTAGTTTAATTTCTTGTTACATTTAAAAATTATTTTCTTCATATTTCGTAGCTTAAATCAAATTTATGGTTAAAGCTTTGCTGTTTGCAACGATAATTTACCTCTAATTAACATAATTATCCAGTTAAACTGTGGTAGTAATGTTAACGTATATATAAAGATTATAAAATACACAATATATTTAGTACTTATATTGTAAAAATACTAAAAGAATATTAAATGTTAGTGTCCAATAACAAACGTAGTCTCTGATTATATAAAATGCTATCGACAGTTTTGATGAAAAACCATAGCATTCTATTTATAATATACACAAAGTTACAGTAATACTAACACCGTTATTTATGTTGAAACGGCACAATAAATATACTTCTGTACTTCAGTTAACTATTCATTCAATAGAATATAGAAAAATTCAACACGCGTATAAAAATTGCACTACCTTGAATCTAAATCTTAAGACGTAGGACGTTTAATGCGTAAAACGTTATTTTCTCTTTTAAAAAATTGGATAAGCTTTTATATATTTTTTTTTTCTAAATAAATTTTAAGAAATCATAGTTACGAAATTTTAAACTTTAAACTGTTACAACATTTCTATAAAAATACTACGCAGAAAATCTGAATCGCTCGAAAGTTTTTATTTATAATTTTTTATAAAAAATATTGTTTGTTTAAAACTAAAATAAAAGGAGTTTACAATATCAAATCATGTCACCATTTTTAAACTATCAATAAAAGTACGATTAAATAAATTTTGTGTTGAAATCGATGTGGTTATTCAAGTGTGCTCAAACAAAAAAAAATTGCCTTAAACAAATCGTAAATAATATCAAAAATGAACTGTACTGTACACAAAAAAAGAACACAACTTTTTTAAAATAATAATGTTGCCATGACAACCATCGCCAATATTAATTATCAAGTAATTGTTCACGAATTCGCAACCATAATACTTAATGAAAACGATAATTCGTTTTATATAATCTATATTTATACAATATAAGCTGCCTTGCAGCATGTGGTTAGAAAGGAAAAGAAAGATAATGATACAACAATGAACATGTTGCTAACTTAGTTAGCACTAATATCACAAAACAAAATACTACAAAAAAAAAAAAGAAAAAAAAATAAAACATAAATAACAAGTCGCCACTCGAATAAACGAATTCCGCAAGGAACCGAAAAAGTTTATAACAGGAATGGAAAAGAAAAGACTAAGATTTCAATTTAAAACACTTATAAACGCAATGATAAAACAGATTTTGTGCGATTGACTGGCGCTGGTATACCTATCTAAAAAATCACACTGTTATAATTGTTAATACCTTATCGGCAACTATAAAATATATAATGATCCAAGTCTAAGCTTAATTATATACATCAACTTGAACCTACCAACCTTATATAAACTTAAAAATTGTGCGCTAAATTTAAACACAAAACTCAATAATAATGTTTTAAGTAGCTAATAAAGTAAATCTAAATTCTATACATAATGTAATTATATAATATAAATTGCTAGTGTTATCAACTCTTTTTAAAACATAAAACTAATTTAATTACCTTTTTATTTAAAGACGAGAACTTAATTAACCTCGATATTAATCATAAATTCTAACAAATATTCCCTTATCAATGGAAGAACTGCTGATTGTCGTTTCTTGGGCTCTAGACGAACTAGAACCTACGTAAAACTAAGTTATATAATGAAAAGATATATATGATAACGTTATATACAACATTAACATATGTGCTATGGCACTAATAAATTTTACGTAAGCATATTTATTGTATATATTTTTTATCTATAACTTCACTTGATATAAAGAATTAGATATCGTAACAATAGGCTCACTAATATTCAAACAGTAATTTAAAATATTTCTATATATAAAGTCTTTAATAAGTAATAATAATAATTGATACTCTACCACGTAGGGATGTATTTTCGCAAGTTGCCAAACATTTTCTTTGTTTTCAGAACCCATTTAGAGAATGAACGATTAGAATTAAAACTGTCAAATACAGCAGCCAAAATGGCAAAAAAACACCGTTTTTTTTTTTAATCGTACTATAGAAAAAGTCATCTCGCTTGGGCCTTTGGCCTTGTACATTTAGGTCAATTTTTTTGTTCAATGTATATTGCGAAGACAGATTAAATGTTAATAATGTACAGTCTTTGGTTGGTGTCTTGCGATATTTTAATAAGTATAATTATATTTGTAATGTAACTTTTAGTAAAAGGTTCAAAAATCTAGAGTAGAAAATGATTGGAAGGCTCATTTCAGACTTGCAAAGCACCTATTAATAGAAAATGTAAATATTAAAATTTAATACGCCGTAATAGTTGCGTAACTGGCCTCCATTAAATTGTGTATAATATTTATTGTCTAATATTTGCACAACCATACTTTTAACAAGTAAAACATAATGAGCTCTATGTAACAAACATTAGATATTAAATGCATAACAGTATCATTGGAAATACTTAATAAAATGTACGTTAAAATTTCACTCCAAAAATAGAACAAATACTATGCCTATTGAACTCTGAACTTCTATAGAATAATATTTTCAAGTATATCTATAATATAAAGGCGTTTTCAAAGGCACTATATAAATGGTCCAAAACGATAAAAGTTCTCTGGAATCCGAAATACTTGTCACAGTCTTCCTCAAACTTGTGCAGGATCGGGCGAAGAATGTGAGGGCGTTGAACCGTGTGGCGATCCCGAACCTATTGCCTCTAATTTTATCCCAGGAGGTAACTGGCCTTCCATTCCTGGCAGCATGAAGAAGGCATTCGGTGGATAAACACAATCTTTCGGCACGTAACAGTCGTGAGTTGTTTTCATATGGTTCTTCATTTTGTCGGGTCGGGAAAATTCCTTGCAACAAACGGGACATGGAAAAACTTTTCTTTGCTGACCCTCGTGATAGAGGAAAGCATGCCTCTGGAATGAATATTTGTTTTTAAACGTTTTTTGTATATTTTCTTTCGCGCACTCTGTGCATTGGTACACGCCTTCATTGACAGACGCGTATCTGAACAGATTCAGGCCCCGAACGGACATCTCTGTCAATTGTTCTGCCGGGTCGTTGGAAGCAGAGTTAGCTCTTCTTCGAATACGTCTTCTAACAACTGGTCTTTGCATCTGGCTCCCTCCTGTTGGTAACGTATTATTATTAATGGAATCATTTTGATATTCATTCGAAGTAGATGCAGATTGTGTTGCAGGATTAATACGGATTTTTCCATGACCGTCATTTGAGGGTGATTGTTCATATTTAATGTCTTTATTCTCAAATTCAGGTGTACCGCGACCTGAAATTATGTATTTTATTATTATACTATATACTTTGCAATAATTAATTTATATTAACATACACATACAACAGAAGATCTACAAAAGAAAATAAAATGAAAACGTAATTTAGCAATGGAAAATAAAAATGGGTATAACCAAAGGCGAATAAAAGAAACAAAAGACGAAAATATATTAATATTTATTTGTTCAAATTGTATGACGAAAATAATTACACCATGATAAAAACGAAAACCACGTGATAGATGGAACTACGAAAGACAAGTTCGTCAAAATAAATTAACTTAATATTGCTGAAGAAATAAGTAGCACCAATGTTTTTTTTTACTGATAAAGCTCGTATTACTGTACAAATACATTACAATGACAAACTCGTCCAAATATGAATCCTTAAATAAAATATATATCAAACTAGAAACAAAAATAAAAATTTAAAACATAAAATATAAGTAGAAATTATCGATATTCCTATGAATATTTTAGATACAAAATAAAAATTTATGCTGTGCAAAATAATTTTTTCCTTTGAGTAAACACTAGGCAGTGGTTATAGAAAATTACAAAAAAAAAACATTTGGATAAAACAATGGATTCCAGTAAAGTCAAACTTCTAAAACTATATAAAATAATCATTAAGTCTACGTAATAAATTAAAAAAATAATGTAACAAAAAAGATAGTTTTCACTATGTTAAAAATAGGACTCAAGTGTTTGCATTTGGAACTATTTCGGCAAGTGTGGGTGCATTATTTATATAAAATAACGCATTAGTTTTCCTTAGCTCATAAGATCACATAAGGTGGGTTATTCAGTTGAGATAGACAAGTGAAATTCTGGCAAGGATTATTTTTAAGTAATTATGAATAATAGCTGCCATCATCGTTTTAACATAACCAAATAACATAGCCTCGTAGTGGATTACATTTTACAAGACATCTAAATCTATTGTTTAAAATAAAAAATACAAAAGCAACAATTTGTACTGAACCAAAAATACTTTGTTATCGCATAGCGTCAATTTGAGCAACATAGAAAGCATGTTAACGTAACTAGCTCTAACCACACCGACTACGTGAGTAGTATCATATGACAACATACCTACCTGATCAGTCCTCTCTTCGTGACTACTAGTTTTCTACCGAATAGAAAATTCACTCCATTGTAAACAACACAATTTATGCCTATAATATTATAAATAACTTAAACTAATCTTTACTAATAACCCGTGTTGTTACTTTGCTACTATTAAACATAGTTTATTCTTCAATAAAGTTTGAATAATTTTATATAATAAAGTAATAAGCATCGTTGCTGATATCACCATAAAAGGTACGCTTTAAGGTAAAGTCGTAGCATCATCAATTTATTGTAGTTTAGATTAACGAAATGTGGAAATATATTTGTCCAATATGTGCGGCCATAATATTGGATACAGATTTATAATAGAAACTAAGTACTTGTAACAAATATAACAGAAACATAATAAGGCATAAGGAAAGCGTATTATTAACTTTTATAACATTTAAATCAACTCTACACGTTCATAAAAATCATTTTAAATATCATAACATTTTGATTAAATTGATCCGTTAATAATATGCCTTTACAAAAAGTCACAATAAATTAAAAAGGTATAAAAGAAAAAATAAAATAACGAATGGAACAAAAGCAAACAATAACATTAATAGAAAACATTCGGTTTAGCTTTAACTTTTATTATTTTCTTTAAAGATTCTAAAAATAGTAATTAACACCTTATTGTATACGATCGTATTTCTTTCAATAACAAATAATTCTATGTCGTGTAGCTTTCGAATCTAAATTTGTCTAAACTTTACACTTTGCATTTGCTATTGTCTATGTGCAAATAACAAAAAATATGGAGTCAACATTTGGCTAAGAACTATGTTATATAATTTAATAATATTTTGCGTCAAATTTACTGTGTCATGTTAAGATAAAATATTTATTTGTATAGTTTTATTTAAAAATACTTACGAGAGGTGTAGAACGGTCTAATTTTTTACTCTCACTTCTTGATTGGAATTTAAACTGCTGCAATCTATTCTTAACCTAAGACCGAAAATTATCTACGATTCGAAAACATTTTTCAATAATAAGAACTTCGTACTGTTCTATGACTTTGTTATCCAATAAACAATTGTTTAACAAAACCTGCATTGTAATTTTTTAACCAAAAACTTTATCTTTCAAAAATATGTCTAAAGATTGGCTCATTTTGTCAATCGCTTTTATAACAAGTCTGACAAATAAATCTTTTATTATATGAATATTTCCATCACAAAACAATAAAAAACCTACACATTTATCTATAAATGTCGTTTAGGGGTGATTAGTTAAAAAATGCTGCGTCTTCTTCTTTCGAATGTGAAATCAATGATGACAGAAAGTGAGAAATCAGTGTTTAACTGAACACCCGCTAAGCAACGTTTATAATAAAGGCCGTCAATCGACTTGACTCAATTGACAAAATGGAGCTTTTGATTATTGTACACCTATTTTTCATCAACTGATTTTGAAATTAACCTAGTTATATATTATTAAAATGTTCATATAATATGTAAAAATTCAGCTAGTTATGACTTGAAATTATTGTTGAAACACCTCTCTAAGTTACAATAGTCAATATTAACATTACAATAGAAAATAAATAATCATTGTAATTAGTTTAATGCCATAATTAATTATATAATTTATTCTCTGCAAATTTGATAATTTCCCTACAAAATTTTAAGAATTTAATATATTTTGTAATATTATAAGCATATATATTCTTTAACAATGAAACGGCTGATGAATAAATCTATTTTAAATCTGTGTTATAATAATGTTAAAAATATGTCAATATATTATAATCTGTAATGTTATATATATATAATGATATAATATATATACATATAGCATCTGCTCATAAAATTCTCATGTATACATATAAAATGTCGATAGCTGCACATTTTCTGAAGCCCCAATGAAAACAATTTGTTTTTTTAAAGATAAAAATAATAAGGGCAACACAAGATGTTTTTTAAAATAACAATATTAACAAACAACATACACTTTAGGGGACATTTTTTAATGTCACATCACATGTGACGTCGCCTTAAGTTTAATTTAGCACCAATTGATGATATAGCTTTAATTAAATAATGTTCCATCGATATAGAAATAAGATATTCTAAATAAGATATTTCTCATTAACATAAATATACATTTCATAATTGTTTATAACAAATACAATAGAATTTATACTTTATTTGTATAGAATTAAATGAAGGAACTCTGAAAGGAGAACGTTACCTGGTTTTAATTAAGGAAATGTTAAAGGAGTTCAATTTTACACGTTTTAAGTTTAGGCACTGGCTAAATTGACTATCTTTAAGTATTTCGAAACATCCAATAATAGCCTCACCTTTTAATATATCTAAATTTCCCTTTAAGTACCTATCCATGTTCAAAGATAAATTTTTCATATAAAGATTATGAAAGGTACAATAAATTCGTTTATATGAATTCAACAGTCTTAACATTTTTAACAAGGCGAAGAAATCGCCTCGATTTTTTTATATTATGTTTTTTTTTTTTTATATTTACGAGTTGTTCCGATTTTTCATATAAAGTGGGAAACATGAGATGATATCCCTAAATTTAACTATAAACATCGTATTTAACTACTTGGGCCTAGAGGTTTCTATAATCCTAAGGAAGCTTCTTAAAGTAGATTGTAAACTTTGAATAATGAAAATAAATAATTATACATAATATTCTTTGAAATTTCTTAGTCACCTAGTAGTCGATTTAACTTATTAATATACAAGTAAAGGCACACTAATAGGCAAGCGTTCCCTGGACCTACTACGTATTAAATTGGAAACGGTTTGTTTTTGGGTCGACAACGTAATGTTAAAATTTTATGCTTTGTCTACACTTGTAACCTGCAGTCGTCCAACGTCACGACTCGCTTGCATTGTTTTGTTTCCTCACAAACTATAGCCCCGCAACGTGTATAAGTGTAAACTTGGCTAAGAGACTAATATTTTTGACAATGTATCCGAATATTTTTTTATTCAAATTTTTATTCAACAACTGAACCGATAATGTGTTGCTATCATTATATGGAAGACTACTTTGCCTCTAAATTTAACTAAATAATTTAATAAGTACGATTCCCTAATATATATTTAAGGCATTTTGATTTCTACTAAAATAGAATTTACAAATCATCTCATGGTTCCAGTATTTTTAAATTTTTCACAAAGCACCTTGCTAAAATCACTTTTTACAACAAACATTTCGTCGTTTAAGTATTATTTACAAAACTAAACGATAATATTTTAACTTTCATACAAGTTATAAATCTGCTATAACATGAAATTGGTAGGAGAGTTATTTAAATTTGATTGTTACATATAACGTCCCTCTTTATATCGTTTATATATATATATGTTTCCCCCTACGGTTATATTAAAATATTGTCTTTGACAGATACTTGTTTACAGAAGGTACATAATTGACCTATAGATATATGTATGTAAAGTGTATAAATATACATGCATCTCGATAACGAAAGAAGAAAAATGGAAAATAGTAGTTACTCTTTTACTACTGATGAAGCTGCGTACATTTTATGGAACTGAACCTACGCTACCTTTTTATCAATGAGATTTATTGTAAGCTATTCTATCTTCTTCGGCCATCGTGTATTATGGTCTATTTTGAATAGAATAACGTTTACAACCAAACATTTCAACATCGATAAACTATTTTAAATTAACCTTAACAAAATCTACAAATTAAAATCATAGCCCGTGTTGAGTTTTACTTCGGAGAAGTTTTATTGTAAATTATAAAACTAAGATCACTAATAAGGCAAGTTAAATGAAAATGCATTTCACACCACTACTGAAAATGGCCTTAGTTAACCTTTTTTAGAGCATAGCCTCTCTTCAGGAAATATTAAATAGTCAGAACCTTAATAAATATAATTTATACTAATTTTAAGTTTAAAAAAGGCTCCGCCATTGGTATACTCGTAAAAATAACTTCTAAACTACACTAACTAATTCAGTTCAATGAGAATTGCGTGTAATCGAATAGACTACGTTTGAATTAACGATCACCGTGAGTAGTTACTTTGTACCCTGAAATTTTTGTAAGTAATAAAATTAAGTAACAAGTGAGTGCAAAATAACAAGTAAATTATAGAAATTTTCATAAATCTCTTTGAAGTTCAGCACTCTGAGAAACAAATGGAACAACATAAATAAATAGATTAATATAACAACAAACGACTTTTGTCGCTTAAAATACCAACAAACTTATTGTTATATCGTGAAACTTAGAACTCGAACGCCTATTCAATTGCAATCTACACTTTAAACGCTATTAATGAATTCATAATCTAGTTTTCCTTATGATTGAATTAAACATTAAATCAGATCTTTTAAAATAATATTTTTAATTAGCATATAACGCCTCTTTTGTCTAATTAAGACTCTTGCTTTGCCGTTTGCTCATTGGCATTTGGCTGATTTTTGTGAATGATTTTTAGATGGGCTATCATATTATCCTTTCGAGTAAATTCTTTAAAGCAAATCGGACATGGAAAAACTTTGACGTCTTTTTTGTGGGAGGTGACATAATGTCGACAGAAATTGCTAATGTGAGTATAAACTCTTGCGCAAATTTTGCATCTGAATACATTTTCACCTTCCTTGATACAATAGTCCCGTACAGATTCGTTAGTGTCCTCGTGGTAATTGCCAACGTTACCGATGTTATTTTTTCTAATAGGCGACGGGAATATGCGATGCTCCCAATTAGTCTGCGCTAAATCGGAAACTTCGTTGTTGGCCATATTCAAATTATTTTGTTCTAATTCAGCCGCGAACAATTGAGTAGCAAGCGCAGGCATGAGAACGGTCTCAGGGGGGAATTTATCGAAGCTGTTAAGAGCGGGATTCAAATTAGACAAACCGGAGAGTTGATTGAATAGGCTTCGAGCTCTAAATTTAGACATTTGGGGTAGTAATTTTTTACTATTCTTTGGCTTTAAATTACGACCTAGTCTTGTTTTGTCATCTGCATCCTTTACCGGACCATCCCGAGAGTTAGAATTTTCACGGCTTCTGTCTGGGTTGTATTTGTATTCGATCGGCTCATTATATTCGTCAGTAGTTTCAGAAGTAGGCTCCTGTTTGATAGATCCATTTTCAATAGACAAAACCGGACCATTCGATGGAAAACTATGGTGAGTTTCCTCTTTTGGTTGTTTTTCTACATCTGAAATTTGACAATATAATGTCTTACTTTCTGAATAGTCTTTTATACATTTAAGGTATTTGATGAAAAATAAATTGGAAATATTTTAGCACGTAACTTCTAAGAATAAAAACTATAATATTTCCAATTAAGCCTTAAATGAAGGAAAGCTATTGGGAATAAGCCTTGTTTGTTTTCCCGTTTCTCATGTAAATAATATATTGAGTTTTAAAAAATTATAAGAGTGAAAATATATTGCTCAAACCATTACCACACCGAAATTGCCCCTGGCCATTCCTCTAATAGCTCTCCCCGAAAGCAGAAAAGCAAGCAATAGTTATGTCTTGTAGAAGTAATAAGCATTTCTTTTCTCGAATATGTACGTCATAAAAATTTGAGAGATTATCACTTACCCCTTCAGAATAAACTTTAAATAAATATAATATAGTTATTTTAATTACACTTCACTTTTCACTTGTTACATCCTAACATCAAAGCTTATATCCCAGTAGCTTTTCTCTTTTAAAATTTCGTGATATTTTAATTATCTTAAACGGTGTTAGGTAAATGGAAAGGAAGATTAAAATATTTACAAAAGATAAGCGAAAATTATCTTATTTTCTTTCACGATAATGTACAATTGACATAATTTTTCGCTTTATTGATTTGATCTAATGAAACCGATTATTTCGTTCAAAATATCAAAAAAAGGATAACTTAATCTAATTATTTCTACAAAGAGCTAAGGACGAAAACTTAAAAATAAAGTTCTAACGTCACGTACCTGCTGATTCAGAATCTTTGCCAGATGTAGGAGCCTCATTCGACTGAGCGTCGTCACCTTCGTCGATCATTAGCGCCTCTCCACCATCTTCACCGCCCGATGTTGCCCCATCTTCCGCGTTAAATCCATCCATTGACATTTTCACCTCTAACATTTCTGGCGAGCCACGTAGTAATTGATCTCCCGCTCTGTTTGAAGATGCATGTGATGCAGATTCCGGAATAAATTCACCAGGTGGACTGGCGGCTGCGTTTAAGGCGTCACTCGAGCTGCCACTCAACTTTCTGGGTCGACCTCGTTTTCGCTTCGGTTGCATTAAAGCATTGCCCAATAAAGGCATCAATAAATTAGGGGGTGCTCCTCCGCTAGGAATACCAGATGCCGGCCTCTTTTGATGTACATAAGGATGTATTCTGTGTAATTGAGGCGGAGAAGTATGTGCAGATGTGTTAGTCTGTTGTTGTTGAATTAACGAGTTAGTTAATGCAGGTATATCGCATTTTTCCTCGTTCACTTCTGTTAGTCCTTTTATTCTTAAACTCTCGGCAACTTTAAGGAATGCGGTCAAACGTTCTTGGTCGACGCTGACTTCTCCTCTGTACATAAAATCCAGTAAGCTTTTCATATCAGAGTATGGAACATCCTTTAGAATAACAATAGGATGTTTCTCTTGGTGATTAACAAAGAGAGCTTGAAAGTATGGACTACAAGCCGATAAAACCATTTTATGTGCTTTAAGCAATTGACCTTCTACGGCCAGAGTTACGTCAGTGAACGTTTCTGCGTGTAGTAGCTGATCAAACACTGACAACATATTGGTCTGGTGGTTGTTCCACCTCAAACAAAATCTTTGCGTAGCCATTTTTACACTTTTTATCTTTCTCCAAAAGATATGATAAATACCAGTCCTGCCTTAGAAGCTATCAACAATATTTCAATGATGTATACATAAGTATTCTCTCTTATTTCATGAACAATACAACAAATCTTTAACAATGAATAATGTTTACTTAGTAGCCATCTTTAATTTGTTTCATAGTGTTAGTGCTTTCGTTGTGATGGGCGCAGGGAGTTCTGTAAAGGAGAGACAATATGTTTAACAATCGACAAATTAAAGTGCATTTAAATCAATAGCCAAACAAATTTGATTTCTAAATGCGTCCATTCAATAATTCGCCGATATGAGTAAGAAATATAGCAGACAAATGTTAATGAATTATTTTAAAAATTAAGAATAAAAAAACAAATCAGAATTAAAGACATCTTATATTCTCCATATATGAATAATTCAATTTTAAAATTTATTCATGTGAAACTATTCAGTCAAACATTGTAATTATAATGCAATTATTTTGTTGTTGTTATCTTGTAAACATTTAAAATATAAACTCTATAATGAAAAGATTTGCTATTGCGATAAAGTTTCGTCAGCACATTCGACAAAACATTTAAAATTTCTAAATCACGAATATCATGTATTTAAATTATAGAACATAGACAGAAAAAGAAACAATAGCGCCCAACAAAATCATATAATTTTACTGTAGATTCATTAATCAATTATAATAAATCGAAAAAGAAAAAAAATATACACATTTTATTAGGTTGTAAATTTAGATTTTTTTGCAGTAGTTTAATAATTCCAAAACAAAATACAGAGTTCAAGGGTATAAACGATAAAAGATAATAAACATTTTATTTAAAGCTAGTCGTGAATAATCCAGTACTTAGATACTTCGTAGATTCAATCAAGGTTAAAAAAATCGAGGGCGCCTCTAGCGGCGGGAGGCGACTCTGTGCATCGCCGAGCGCACTGCAGTAGGAAAACATTATACGTGTAAACGCTAGGTATATATAATCATCATACCTACAAAAAACGTTACTATCGTATGCAAAATACATCACCGTTGAAAGCTTACATGAACGATACACAGATAAATTAAGCCCGCGAAAAAACAAATCGTAATATCCGAAATCCTATTAGAATCCAATTAGAACCTGTGGGAATTTATTAAATCCTTGAAAACATTACATTTGTTCCACATCCACAGGTGCTGACCACAAATGTTATCGCGGTATAAACGGGCGCACGAATTATTACTACGCACCCAGTCGAGCGCGTTACATTACGTCATCACAATGGCATTATTACCTACGATATACACATTAATTCAACCGATACGATGAGATAAGAACAGTTTGCGAATAATTATATCACTGCACTAACATAAGAAAACATACCACACGTATCTGCACCACAATCAACTCGACCCTTTTATGGGAATGAGGATCAGCCCTTCCGCCATAGTCCGAGTCCGCGTTTACGTCGCACCCCGCTCACCCGACGACTGACGGCCGCAGCCCGCAACCCCGCGCGGCGAACACCGACTCGCTCCGCTACTCGAATATCTCTCACAAAAAATACGTCGTCATCATCGAAATGGCGGCAGCGGATATATTCAGCGCAGGGTGCACGGTAAAATATTGATTTATTGAAATTTATTGATTTACTCTCCTGCAACCGAGATCGCCCTTGCGCTACTGGGAAATAATCCGACGTTACTAGACATTATTGGGGTAGCTAGTTTATATTTGCCAGTGATTTTTAATGACCGGGATATACCGTATTAGCAATTACGTTTTACATTTGCATGATAGGGGCGAGGCCGGTACCTATAACAGATGACTAATCCTATTTATTAAATCGACTCTTACAAAAAATATTATTTAACGTGCCACATGTCTTATCTTAAATCGATATTTTTTAACGGGTAAGGTATTTTTAAAAGCCACGCGTTTAAAAATAAATATAGGATAATCAATATAAAAATAAAGCCTTCTCATCTTCTCATTGCTCACATTTCATTCTATAATGTATAAATGTTTAAAAATAAAATTCAGTGACTAATAAAACGACATAATGTATTACATTAACTTCATCACCGACGTACCTTTACATGTACATATTCAAGGGATGAGTTTTCCACGTGAAAAACATCAATCCATTCGTGTTGTCGCCATGTCAGCAGCGTTCTCTGTCTCTGTTGCGCGCGGGCGGGGTGAGTTGGACGCCTTCCTATCGGCGATCGCCGCCGGAGATGCCCGATGCTCCACCACTTTTCGCAACCGAACGCACGCGATACCGTACGGAAAATAGACCGCGGGGCGCACTGTTATTTATTTATTTTTAATTAAAATTCACACTTTAAAAACACTCAAACGAAATAAATCCATTTAAATTAACTGTTAGTATTTAATTGTCCACTTCGTTTATAGCATTTAATTTTTATACATTTTAATTTTACTTTTCAAGGGTTTAAGGATAATTGAACGTAAAAGTCCGCGCGCGATTTGTGACTCGGAAGTGTTTTTAATAAAAATGGCCTGCCGCCTCGGCGGGAGGAGTGGCAATGGGCAATGAGGTCGGTACCCTCTCTCTGGCACCCGCGCGCGCCCCTCCCTGCCGCTCCACTCCGGCACAGGGTTAGAAAGTTACAAAAGTGAATCGAGGAAAACGCTTAACGCGCAGCAAAGCATTAACGTCCTGGATGATGGGAACGGATTACTTCGTCAGGGTAGGGTTCAGATTAAAAGACGGCTACTACTAGCCGTATAACCCACGTGCTCTGATTTTGGTTTTTAAATACGAAATAATAAACAGATATAATTAAACACACGCAAATGATTGAAATATCAATTCAAATAATTTAAATGCAGTTTGCCTCTACTGAAAAATATCGATATACTTAAGCCGTACCTATTTTTTTAAAAACGTTCTCCATAGATATATAGTTTAGATATAGTTTAGATAGATAGTTTTAAAATTAAAAACTAATCATTATATTTAGATAATTTTTTATTTGGTTAGTGCATTACATACGAGTATCATAAGCACTCCTGTCAGGGGTGGCACGTTACATCGAGATCAAAAGTATTGAAACGCGTTTATCACAAATTTTATCTCTAACCTATCAACGAAAATAGGGTATATCATTCATTGACATGACATTTAACAGATTTCAATTCGTTTCGCTATCCTATCTGGCATTCACGTGATTTTCCGAAAATAAAACAACAAAAAGTTATGTGATTTGTTTTTTTTAATTATGTTTTATTAGTATTTAAAATATTATTCTAATTTTAGTACATTTTAATGTTTGACGAAAGTACTTAATATTAAATTACGTTTAAAATTCCATTGCATAATGTTATAATTAAGTATCGACATTAATTATTGTTACGATTAAAATATCAATTAATAAATAAATATTAGTAAATGAGCCTCAACTGACCTTTATTTTTTATTATTTTATCAATTACGCAATATCAAATACCTACTGTATTTCAATTGTCATTTATTTCTATAATAACCCAAACCTTTTAAAAATTAATAAATTAATTTAAAATACATTTCATAACTATTATTATTTATTCTGTCTTACTCGGTTAAGTAGATATATAGTTTGTAAAAAGTAAAAATTATACCTAAATTGAAAAAAAATGCTTAATCAAATCGAAAATATACTTTATATATATATATATATCAAATCGAAAATATACTTTATATAAATATAATTTTCATTACTAGTAAAGACCAAAACGGAATTTAAATACTAATTGTATTCTCATCTACGAACAGCTTTGAACACAACCACTTTAACTTTATATCAATTTCATAAACCTCTTTTAAAAATATACCCAGCATCTTCTAGAAAATTCACACACAAATTAATAAATTGTATTTATAAGAAAAGTCAGTCAGTAAGTCAAACCGTAAAATTTAATACTTTTTTTGTATTAAAACCTCATTTTTGACCGTACTTTTAAAATGCGAACCCAATTATGATATTTCCGTAACAACGAAAACTCGGAAAATAAAAGCTTTTGTATCGATTTCGAGCCGGCAAGAGTAATTCAGTGGCGACCTGACCTAGGTTATCGTGTCACTGAGCTGAAGTCCTTACCCAGAGCTGACCTAGTTTTCACGAGGTTGGTGCATAAAGGTTTACACTTTCCGAGTAATAAACGTGCCCTGAAATCCTGGATACTGAAATTATGAGCCATACGTAAAAAAAGTTTACGAATCATTTGTTTATCTAAAAGCAAGTATTCTTGTATTAATAGAGAAAACATATGTTTGTATAACCTGTGCAAACATGCATCAATATACATCTGTATTGATACTCTATAAAGTTTTTTTATCCAACTTCAATTATATATTTGAATACTTTTGATATAATATATCATATTTATAATATTATTTTAACTAAGAACATGAGACAGTATTTTTTAATCAAAGCTAAATCCGATATTTCTATTGTATGGAAGGTGTGCCACCAAATGTTAAAGTCGCGTCCTCCCACAAACATTGGCAACGCCAGTAGTGTTATGTATATTGCAATTTTGTTGCCAACCATATACTTAAATATGTTTTGCATTTGTGGTTATTTTAAAATATTGAAAATGAGCAGTTAAGTCATTCCAAATATTTAATATAGAATATACACCAGTTATTTTTACTCTTAAGTTTCCAAAATGTATTATCCTCCTTCATACAACTGTTTGTAACAGCAAAAAGTGGTCTTATTATATTTTTATTTTAAGATCGTAATAGTCTCTAGACTAATTTTATAAAATGAGTAATCAAAAACAGTAATAGTAAACGTGGTGTGAAATACCTAAACTTTGGGTGTCCGAACGTCCAATGAATAAGCGGAATCTTCGTAACGGCTTACAGAGAGCTGTGGATAACTGTTAAAACTACGAGAGTGGTAAGAGCTGCGAACAAAAAGAAATCCTTTAGCTTTCTAACAGACGTGTGCACTCTCATTCGGTACGGGAGACGATTTCATCTTCACCCAATATGTCTTTGCACTGTCGCCGCGTTTATCTTATTTACCCGTCATTTGCAAATGTTTTTATTTCTTAACCGACATAAAAATAGAATCTTGATTTTCCTTTTCCCCAGAATACCTGTATATAACAATGTGATATTTTCATGAACAACACAACATGTATAAATTTACTCTTACGTCTATGGAAGGTTTTATTAAATGTATAATGGATTAAAGTACTATTCTTATGTATAGACTTATGAAAGTTACTAGCGGCTTTTTAGTTAAACGATTTCTTTTATTTTGATGTAATTTTGATATGATTCGAAATAAGACGACGCATCATTGTTTCACTCTCCTTCTAAACAAGGTTTTCTAAAGTCGTAATATTTAAGTAATTGGCTGATGAACCGGATTGTTTAAAAAAAGTTGTGTATGCAATCGTATTTGTCTTCTGATTTTTAAATGGTGGTGAAGTCAGTAAGATCGAACATTTCTTATAACATTGATCTCAAACTGATGATATCTCATTAAATATAATAAAATACGTTGAATCAAATAAATCTAGTAATCACCGTGACGACCTTTATACCACTTTACTATACTACTTCGTCCATTTTTGTAGAACGCTGCTGAATATGATAAAGATAACACCTGTTGACTGACTTTAATTAATTAAATTTATACAAAAAATGTTTTGAATCTTAACAAATAAAACCGTTTACATTTTTACCAATTTGGTTAATAAGGTTGTATTTCAGACATCCGCTAGACATATCTTAAACTTGAACATCTCGTCTACATTCCGCGACCATTAATTTTGGACTGGAAAAATTAGATGCAATAGTGGGAGGTAGAAGGGCCCGTCCTGCTAGATTTGAATCGGTACGACTAACGGTGAGGTTTCGGTTCATTGACTCGATTCGGACGCTCAATTTTCGCTGGGTACTGTTAGAGATTTAACAACAACAGATCATACTCCGTCGATAGATACGTCCCGAGGCGATGTCGTGGCTGCAGACGATCCTTCTCTTATCTAGAGGAAATTGTATATCGTATTATTAGTTTGCCGAAATCATTGTTATAATTAAAAGAGTTGAAATACTTATGTACCTTTTATTTTTGATAAAGAATAGGACTGACTTCATCTACTATCAAACACTTCCTGTCAGTGTTAAAAATGTACGTTAGATTACGTTTGTGTGCTGATTAGCAAATAGATAATAAGCTGATGAATCATTCATTCATTTATTTGAGGAAACTCTTTTTTTTATTTTTTCTTTGATATTTTTTTGAAAACAATAATATAAATTAAATAAGCATAAGACTGCGTAAATATTATTACAATTGTTTCAGGTATATCTAATTTCCTTAGATACATTATCGTGTGCCGTAATATTAGTTTATTTAGTATGAACCGTTCGTGTTATAGCCATGTCGATACGACACAAGTATCATATATATACTTGTAAAGCGTGTCATGAGGGAGTGCCTCGTCCTGTCGCTACCAACTCCCAGTTCTCAGAAGGGCGCGGGTAAGACTAGTGAGAGCCAGACCTTATCAAACATCCAGCCATGCATTCCTATACATTATCGACAAGTCAGATATATTACGGTACAAATTATTGAACTTAAAAAAATATATTCGAATATATTTCCTCGTGAAGTATGCTTTGTTGAATCAAATTACGGATGTTTTTGAGGCTGAAATATAGCGACCTGAAGGGGGTTATGTGCTTTACTACTTTGCCCCGTATGTAGGTCAAGAGCCGCAGAATGCAAAATTTATATTAATGTATGTTCGCACACGCGCCCTCGGTTATTTTGAAGAAAATGCAAATGTTTTATTACATAGATGTGCCTTATTTCTACTCATTTCACTATAATGAATTTACATGAATCACCTTCATTCATTATTAAATTTGAATCATGCTTAAACTATTACTTAAATGCCTTATAAGTTTCCATTGCAGTGATTGATATTATAATGGACGTTATCAGAAAATCCGGTTTTAGCAGAAAATCATCATTAATTTTACAATCATCTAGATTACGTTTAGTTACCAAGTATTTAATTAGCATATTAATTATTGTTAACGCATCATTTATAAATATTTTTGCATTATAACTTGCTTATTATAAAATTTACAATCTTTCTTGTGGCTATTTGATCATTTGGCCTCTATAAATGACGTTATTTTTTTATAAGCCATTTAAGTTAACCTATTAGTATGTTTGAGTCAGATCATATAAGTAAATTTAAAACCAGTTTCATCTAACAGATTGCGCTCAAATTTTACATACACTTTATTTCGGGATGATAATATAAACAAGAATACGTACTTTTTACAGTAACTATTATTACTATTAATAAACATATTTTTAAAATTATGTATTACAATAAAATATACTGAATTTAATTGAGTGATACATATAAAATCACTATTATTAAAACATACGGTCTTACAATTGACAAAATAAAATATTTTTTATTCAAATATGCTTTAATAATAAGTAGGTACTTTGAACCCATTATTGTAAAAGATGTTTATTATTATTATAAATTTAATTAAATCAGAAACATTGTTTTAATTATAAAAACTCTCCTAGTTTTCATCAATTAAATAGAAATATATATAAAAATATTATTTTTTATGAACGAAAACATTAATTTTCTAATACTAATTTAAAGCTTTTAACTTTATTAATTAAAGATAACAATTTGCTTACAAAATATTTAATATTTCTATGCAAAATTGTATAATAGTGTTAAAGTTTCTGTTACTACTGTTCATATTATGTGTTTTGTACACATATACAAAAGAACATATAATAATATGTCAGACATATTGTTATTTTTTTAATAAATCGTAATAAGATTATATACGATCATATGGAGTCTTAAGCCACCTGACAGACGATACAATACCGATCCCCGTTAGCGAGATATTCCGTTACTACGCGGATGAGCTCAAATTCTATCTCACGATAACTCGACATTTGCCGGTAAATCGATTAACCCTACCAACCAAGGCCTACTGATAAATGTTTAAAAAAATGTTTAAAGAGAAATTTAGTAATAGGTTATTACGAACATTTCAAAAATAAACCAACTACATGGATAGACGTTAGGAACTTTATAGTCCTTTAAACGCACAATTTTTTCACCTTAATTAATCTGTTTTTTGGTGACAAAAATTCACAAAGTAGCATTCACGTAGTTCTGAGATAAACACAAAAGGTAACTAGGATTGTCTGTTTTTAAGAAATTACTAATATTCCCTTCCAATTAAGCGTAAAGTTTGTGGGTACAACATCGTCCAAGGGGTCAGAATTGAACCAGCTACTTTCACATCGCCAGCTGGCCCTTAAGCCGTTGCACTATTAAGGAAAAACTTAATAAGCAAATCACTTCCAACTTGTCAGCAATTATTCCGGTAACTTTGATTAGAACGAACTTTTATTTTTATCTTTACCATATGTTTTTTATTTAAATTATACTTATTTGTTTAATTCGCAACCTATATTTTATCTAAAAAATATAAAACGTTTCAATGTCATTATATATTAAATACAAGTGAAAGGTGGTGAATATAGTCCATTGAGGGGAACCATTATATACTTAAATAAATGAAATACCATTTTATATTTTAAGTATATAGAAAGCATGGAAAATGTAGATCTGATGAAAATAATGCAAAAAATCCAGTAAAGCTTTGTATAGAGCTGAGCTGATTTGTCTTAATGTTTATTTATTATTTTTCCTGATACATATAATATTTTGTTACATGCTTCATTGATTCGTATACTTTTGCTTATATTCGAGTAGTTCTATTTTTCAAAACCAATAAGAAGCTTTTTCAAAACAAAAATAATTGTCATTATTTAAATATTATGTTAAAGTATTTTGTTACTTTTTATAATGTGATACAACGCGTTTAATAATAATTGGAGCAAGATGAATACAGAGTCGCATGTCGAGCACGACAAACCTGCAATATTGCATTATTTTATGTTTTGTATATCTACTACGATGTATGTATTTGATATTGTTTGTGATATTATCAAACCTTTATATTTAATACTCTTTCAATTCATACTGCATAATAAGGAAATACTCCTTAGTAAGAAGTAATTACATAGATAACGTTATGAAAAAAATTAGAATTGAGTTCATTAGGGTATCGGCAAGATGGCGAGGCACGGAGCGCGCGCTCGCAGGCGCGGGCGCGCCCGAGTGGTTGAGATTGCGTAAGCACGGGGCCGATTTCTAGCTGATCGGCTCCCACGCCGCAAGGTCAACCTTCGGGGACTGCTCCCACTTGCCATACACGTATCGAAAATTCGAGATAATTTTAAAATTATTTTGATGATCGCAAAACTTTATATTATTCGCGTCGTCCTTAAATATTAATTTTAAATTGGTATAAAGTATTACAATAATTCACTCATTCCACATAACGACAAGCATTATAACAAAATAAGATAAAACATTAATATTAATACAAATTATTTAAATTGAATTGTCTTTATTGAAGGAAAATTTAAAATAATATGCTAATGAAATCCATGAAAGATAAATTTTCCACATTACGTTATTTACACTTGTTATTGGGTCCGTAAACTAAACCGACGCTCATCTTCCTTTTCCAATTATGACTTCCTAGTATTACTTTCACGCGTTTTAATTATGTACTACGTTACGAACGTAGGGTAAATGTAAAAGTTCGAATGTATGCAGTCTAGTTTTAGTACCGTTTTGTAGCCGTTTTATGATTCGGTGTGTTGATCAAAGGTTTTAATCATTCCTACACGTTGCGCTGCACAAATGATGTTCATACAACACATGTTCGTGTATGTAAGTATACTTAAATAGATAATCTGCGCAACCACCATCGTGGCGTGAGACCTTGGGAGGCGACGCCTACCTACTTCATGTTAATATAGCTAAGTACGTTCGCACACAGAGGAAATCTATGTTTTTTTAAGAGGCCACAAGTCGCAAAGTTTATAAGATCGTTGTTACGGTTATGTTGATTTGAAAAATCACAATGTACGTGGATATTGTTTTTATTAAGTTATTTATTTATTTGGTTAAACAGAGTACGGTTACGCCTACGCGATTTCGTAGCGTATCAATGTTTCAATTTAGTTTTTAATTTCTTTACAAACCCCATAGAATATAGAAATATTTTTTTGCTTATATTTAGTATAACTCAATTAAAATATACTTTGTAGAAATTCAATGCAGATATTTATTAATAACAAAATGTAATACTTATTAACTTTTCGTTTACATCTTAACATAATTATATCAGAAAACATGCACATTTATAATTTAATATATTATTTATAATATGCCTTATAAGTAGGTGATTCTATATTCGTCATTAAATATTGTAAACAGGAAATTATATGAGTGGATTCAACGCGAAATAGCGGTAACATTGCGTTCTCAGAGCCTCCGGCGACAAAACAAATGAAAAAGAATGATCAGACGGCAAAAGATAGAAAAAAGTGGGTTCCTTTTCTCCTACGTTTCCACGGTGTCGAGTGAGAGATGAATGTGAATAGAATAGGGATCCATGAGAACCAACATACACCTAGGCCTATTACATTATTTATCTAAGAAATATAAAACATAGTATTTGTAATTTGTACTAATTACTAGGTATTTACACTTAATGTACTCGTTTAAAATGTTGATTCCATACAAAAAAGTAATATTACTATATGCTTAGCATTTTTATTAGTCGTCTTATAAATTAAAAACTGAGATTTTATTTTTTTTATATGCTAAAATAATGAAAGATCAAAATTATTTGTAAAAATGTTAACTTTGTTATATAAACTATTCCTTTTTTACATGTACCTGTTTATGCAACACTTTATCTGTTTGTTTGTCTAGTGTGTCATAGAAAAGGACAGAGGTTTTTTGATAGGCGCTTCGGATGGCATAGTGCGGCGCGCGCGCACGTGAGAATGATCCGCGGGAACGGTATAGAAATAGTAAACGCGGAAGGTTAGAGAGAGAAGATGAATGTGAAATTAGGGTGGTTCCACGTGAGGTCAATGACTCTCCGCGACACGCGTGTCGGTGATTTTTATAATTTAGATTTTGGGATAAATGTCCATCACTAAAAAAAACAAAAAAGAAGGTTGATTCCGATTTCAATTTTATTGTTAATAACATGCAAGTTGTGTCAAAACTCGCTAATTAATTTAGCTTAAAAGCCTTTTAAAACAGTAGTAATACTTTTTAATATTATATAATAAAAAAATAATCGATAAGTATTTATTGCAATTTGCGAATCGATTTATTATGATAATAAAAAACAATAATAATTCGCGCCATTAAGTAATTTTAAATTCAAGTTGCATAATGTTTTATGTCTAGTTTCAATCCGTTGATGTCGTCTGTCCGTATACTTGATTGATTACTAACATCAGAATGTACGTTGAATAAACGAATGTCAGTTTGTTTAATTTTAAAATAAGTCGATATTTTATACATCAAAACATGATGGAGTGAACTTTAAACATTTCTAAAATCACTATAAGGATACTAAACGTTCGAAGAGGAAATAATTAGGAGTTTTTTTAATTTAATAAAATTGTATGAGACTTTATATTTTTAACCTTATTACATTATGAATTATTTGAAGAGTATTTTAAGTAGGTTTCGTAATAAAAAAATTATATTTGAGTTTACGGTTGGAAACCTTATATTTAAAATAAAATTTTATGCTTTTTTTATATTTACTTATGAAAATGATCGTGCCCATACGAAATATAATGAATAGTTTTTCTATATCTCAGAATAAAGCCATACGTCATAGCTTTTTATAAAACAGAGTATTTCCCGAGAGAGGTTTAAAATATTGAAAATCAATATTATTCAAGCGAAACCAGGGCGGGCCATCAGACGTAGTACGTAGATACGTAATAACGTTGAATGTATTCTGTAAATAAAAATATATTCTGCACTGCTTGAAACTGATTTGAGTAGTTTACTGTCGCATGTAATTACAGGCATAAGGGACATAACATCTTAGTTCCCAAGGTTGGTGGCGCATTGGTGATGTAAGTGATGGTTAACGTTTTTTACAATGCCAATGTCTATGGGCGTTGGTGACCACTTTCCATCAGGTAGCCCATATGCTCGTCCGCCTTCCTATTCAATTATATTAAAAAAATATATAAAAAAAATTCTTTTTTCGAAATGCTTTTATCTTAGTCTTTTAGACGACACTTGTACAGGCAATATTTAACACACTTATCCTTTTCGATTAAATATATCGCTATATCAAAATTGATTATTATCAATTGGTTATCGCCATTTCGTAGAAACTACGAGGAAATTAAATGGCAGATGAGAAGTTATTTTGAATCATTTATGCTCACATGCACTTAAATCAAATCAAATTAAATCAAAATCGCTATTCAACATAGAAGCATTATACTTTCTAATTGATTATCATAAATCTACCACCGTATGATGATTTGATGACCTGATTCAAAATGAAATACCTTAGACCTGAGAAGAACCAGCGAAAGAAGCACATCGGGATATATCATAATCATTACATAGGATAATGTATTGCGAATATTATTAATAAAACACAGTAGTGTGATTAAAAAACAAGCAGTATTGTAAACTATGCATGTAATTCGACAATTTTTTAACAATAAAAATGCGTTAATACGGTCTATCGTTGAAAACATTTTTTTAAATCGAATTTTGGTCAAACGGCAAAGGTAAGTATTCCATAGACAATTTTATAAATTACCTATATAAACATTGGGTTATTGGCATGTTAAATTTATAGTTTACTAGATGATTTTAGTGAGTAGACCTTACTCAGAAGATTAGATTATAGGATTTATAGAGTTCAACTATTGAGCTTGAATTTAGAAGATAAAAGATAAACGAATATACGGTTAATTTTTTCAGTGCTCCCTCATCATCATTATTTGTTATTTGATTTAAACAATTAATTTGTTGTTTTTTTTTTTTTCAAAAGAATATGAAGGCTATTATGAAAATCTCTGATAAAAAATAATAAGTGACAGTTGATCACATTCATACGTTAATAGAAATCGTAAGCAAATAATAAAACAGGCGTTATAGGTTGGTTCCGGTTTGCGATACACAATTTATAAGGAAAATAGTTTTTTTTTTTTTCAAATATTAATGATACAGTAATTTTTTCAAATATTACCTGGCCTAACTTTTATCTGGCCTAGCTATATATGCGAATCCTTAGAAAGAAAAAAATGTTATTATGTTTCAAAAATCATTTTGTGATTGATTAATAACTTCAGGAGTCATAAACACAAAGTAACTTATATTTGAGATCTAAATGTAGACAGCAATTGTAGTGTTATGAATAGCTTAGTGTAATATTTTAATAAAGTCGATTCATTATTCTATAAAAAAGAGAAAAGTAGGATCTACTATTTTCATTTAAACGATTGGCTGTTGATTGATTTGATTGATGCTTGTTTAAATCAACTGCAAAATTCATGAGGATATCACACATTAATAATCAAATGAAGTCAACGAGTTTGCTTATATAATGATTTTGTCATCGTGTTTCACAAACACCTATTTTATGATAATCGTGACCTTCGCGTCAGATGTACTTTTATCATCCCCAATATTAAGCATATATTTATCAAATACAGTGTCACCTTTTAAATTGCACATGTAATTGAATTCGTTAAAGAGAATAAGTGTGCGAAGTCAGCTTCGATAATTTCGCAACACATTCAAGTCATTAGTAAGCTAAATCAGATAATTTCGAAGCACTTAAATATGTAAATGCACTTGTAAATGTAAGTATTATGTATTATCGAATATATTTAATCGAAAATATTTTATTTAAATACGGAAATATAATACACCGGATACCTATTATAAGAAAAATTTACTTTGATAATAATCTTATTGAATTTCATCTTTATTTAATTCTACTCTCAAAATAAACCATAGCTTATTGAATTTAAATACAATCATATGTCACGATTTCTAAGATACAAAAACAAATTATGTAATAAAAATGCAAAATATATACAATATGCAGTATATTATCCTCGCGCAAAATACTCGCATATTGTCGCAATACTATATCTGCATTACTTTATAATTAAAAAAACTCAAACAACATACAGTCAAGGTTATAAAACTCGCGCGAACAGCTTGAATATTAAGTAAAATAAGATTTTAAGTGAAACGGAAATAGTCAAAATCTTCGGTCCCCCATTAAAGCCTCTTGAATTCCGCCTTTCTCCATCGGGCCGGGCCATCGGCTCCAATAGTTTGGGAGCATAGCCTTGGTTGCGCAAAGGCAAACGCTTCCCACACGTGTGCATCAGAAAGGCGCACTCTACGAACCGTTATTTTTCCTACTTCACAACAAGTATTACAGCGTCATTCATATCGTAAAAGTAGGAATGTTTAATTAGAGAAAGGGCGCTCACTGAGTGAGGATTGAGAGACGTTATTGCATTATTACATTGACGTGACAAATCACGAATCCCAGTAATACCCTTTAGCTAAATTATTGCAGGGCTATCTACGTAGAAGTAACCAGGTAACCTATGAAGACTAAAGTTTACTTTTGTATCAAACTTTTGTTATCTTTGCCATACCTATAATATTACAATAATTATTGATTGATGTATTTATGATCGTGTTTTATTTTTAGAAACATAGGACATATAATTAAGTATGTATAGGTTTAGGTAGGCACTACAAATTACTTGCTTTTAATTAAATGCAAATTTATTTTTTATTTTAAATTGTACTTATATTGAATATTAAGATCTCTCGAAGTATAATAATCTACATGTTAGTTTTGAAGGGATAAATCTTAGATTCGATATGTATCAACATAACTGATAATATCATATCGTACAACCCTGAGTCGCAGACGAGTTGCGCGGGCGACGTTTAGAGGCCCCACGGGTGAGCTGCGCCCGAGCCGCTTTCCCCCCGCCCCTAAACCCCTCACCACACGCGGGAAAAATTGTACCTGAACACTTATGTCGCTGTGACCGAGAAAATTCCGTGTAACAATTGATTTGCATGCTACTGTCTTGCTCTCAGATATATAATTTCCTTACTTAGTCATTGCCAAGTTAACATGTAGGTATGTTATTTACCATGCACATATATTGATGAATATATATTATATATAAAGTAAGTACCATTAATAATGAGCTATTAATTTAACTATAGGTACCCGAGTTATTATAATATTATGTTAGTAGTTTTTATAGGTTCCTGAGCTTATCGTTAAAGGAAGAAAAAAAATACCTATTTTAATACTAGTTAACTAGTTAGCCTTGACTCCAGGTAATTTGAGGAATAGATTCACTCACACAACGAGAACTCACGCTACGCAAATTGAATAACGTTGACAGTAGACAATTTTTTAACGTACCATTATTTTTTATATTATATATTGAAATCAATGGTAGTATTTTGTTGTTCATCTACTTTGAAGCGCTGGAGATAGATCAAAACATCTTCACGCATATCAAAATTATTAAACGGTTGCTTCGCAGTTATTTTGTTCACTATGGTGAATGTAATTTGCCGCTGCCTAATCATTACTAGTCGGACATCATATGCAAATTTATAAAACATTTATATACAAATTGAATGATTTATTTATTTATCAAAATTACAATTTTATCAATATTATTTATGAGATTAATTTGTATTATGATTATGTTTTATCATCTTAATAAATATTCCTCATATCTTTAAAGTAAAGAAATATAATTATGATAAATATTAGATTTCATTATTAAATTCCCATTTGGAAAAAAATGTAATGGTTCCAAGAATTCCAAAGTCCGCTACGATTATGTATTTTTAATTATAAACTTAAATCAATCCAAAATGTGATAGAGAAATCTGTGTACATGTATTATGTGTTTGTGTAGTAGGTTTACGTATGTGTGTGGGTGTAAATGGAAACAAAACTGGTGATAGACTTTATATAAATACCATACCATGGCTTTATGCAGGCTGCCGACCACTTAGCTGGTCTTAGAGGACATCAATTACTGTACCTCCTAAAAAACAGTACGTACTTTCTAATGTTGTGATCTGCTTCGTAGGTAGTGAGCCAGTGTAATTGCAATCACATGAAAAATAATTATCTGTTCAAGGATGTTTTTTCTTAGAATTGTAATGTCTTGACCATCACGTGGCCCATACGATAGTCTTGATTTTTATTTTAAAAATTATATAACTTATATTAAAGAACTTATCTGATGTCAATTATCTTTAAAGCTTTTACTCTACTTCTTATTTGAACTATTTACATAATTTATTTATATGTTAAAAATGCATTAAAACTATACAAATCTTATTCCTAATAATAATGTAAATGTAAAGTTGATAGTAATATCACCACCCAGATGAATTTCTAGAACTTATGTATAAAACTCACTTCAATAACTTTGATTACGTAGATACAAAATTCACATGTCGCGCAATGAAGCACATTCAAAATTGATAAGAAAATATAAATAAGATTTGGACGATGTAGGTATCATCAAATCGTAAGAGTACAGGACGCGAGGGTCGAAACGTCCTACAATATCAGGGGGTCATGGGTCTTTCGATAAGCGCTCTCCACTCTACTAACCTTATAGAGCGATTGTAAAGATACCACTGCACTCCGCTCGTTAGCTGACTTGCACAGATAATCAAGGTTAAGAGTAGTTCAGTTTTATTCTATTCTTTTTTTTATTTAATGTAATTCCCTGTATGTTTTACATTATTCTCATCTGATAATTATAATCTGTGTATTTTATGAACAATTTAATTTTATCTTCAATTGCGGTACTGTTTAAATTTAAAAAAATGCATATGGACAAGTTTTTAGTTTTATAATATTTATATTATAAGAAAATTGGTAATAAATATAATTTTGAGGAAATAACAATTAGATAACTATTTAACTATTTACTTTCAAGATTTGTTTACAATGAAAATATTTACTGAATAATAATAATAATCTTTTCTCTAAATGAAAAAAAATGGTAATAATATATCAAATTAAAAAATAATTATATTTAAAATAAAAACAATAAAAAAACCGTTCTTGTTCCTTCGTATGTATTTTAATTTACTAATATTATATAAATATAACAACTTTGTAACATTAAATCTTATAGAACATAATAACAATATCCATTTAACGGTCCATCTGATCAACTTTAAAATATTGTAATAAAAAAGCTAATTCAAACATAATAAAGGAAAAACGAATGAGTGAATAAAGAATGTAATCATTAATAACATGCAACCTTTGTCATTTCTATATCCTCATAACAGTTATTTCAATAACAGTAACGGCCTGCTAATGTCCCACTGCTGGGCTAAGGCCTCCTCTCCATTTTGAGGAGAAGGTTTGGAGCTTATTCCACCATGCTGCTCAAATGCAGGTATGTAGAATACACATGTGGCATAATTTTAATGAAATTAGACACATGCAGGTTTTCTCACGATGTTTTCCTTCACCGTCAAGCACGAATGAATTATAAACACAAATTAAGCACATGAATATTCAGTGGTGCTTGCCCGGGTTTGAACCCAAGATCATCGGTTAAGATTCACGCGTTCTAACCACTAGGCCATCTCGATATTTCAATAATTGATTGTAAATTTTCAATATGATAGTATAATGCGTGTTCGTGAAAATATGTTGTATAGATTATTCTAGAAATGTTGCCGTACATACTACGAATGTAAGCAACAAGCATAGAGTTTCTATTATTCAACTACACAGAGTTAGTAGGTAATTATTTCGTAGGACAATGTATGTGATATATTGTACGATCACAGCAAGAAAACAAAATTACCAGATGTTAAATATATATTTGACTTTTTTGTGATAACCTTGGGTAATGAAATTTTCATCTTCAGGCATATTATGCAGCATCCAAACTAGTCAACAAGGCTTATGGGTGCCAAAACTATAAATAGATGTTAATACTTTTGTTGGAATGAATAAAATAAATAAATAAAATAAATACATAATTATAAACAACAATTATAGAAATATATTGGAATCCCGTGGAGTTTCTTTTGCTGGTTATTTTCAGGTTTGAGGTATTTCTTACCAAACTAGTGGTAGATTTTTGATAATCAATAAACTAATTTAATATACTTTTATATTGGTTTAAAAAAAAGCAAAAACATATAAGTATAGTTTAATGTAAGAATTTATTGGTACGTGCTGGTACCGGTCAAATGAAATTTTGACCGAAACAGATAAAGTAAAACGTGCTTTTGATAGAAAAGCAACCTTTTATGCATTAAAAGTCTATAAAACTGGCAATAAAACTAATCTAACTTATGTATTTAGTCACTTAGTCTGTTTACGTTAGGCTGATTTTTACGAAAAAAAAAAGCTATAACATACATTTAGTTCATACATCCTTGCAAAATAGAGACGACGGTATTACATTGTATGTAGAATTTTATGGCAGTGGCTAGCCTAGCCTCGAAATAATATGTCATTATTACTCTCAGTTAACTCTAAACTATGAAAGTCATAAGTAATCAAATTAAATATAATATGATGCTAATATGTAAAATAATACCAAATTTGTAATTACTTATTACAAAAAAAAACGTCGTAAGTTACGAAAAATTAACATCTACGAAAATAATGACATCAATATAGTCCAATTACCTAAAAGCCATCAATAAATATTACGAGAGTACTTTAAAAAATTGTGATTTTTCCATCAAGAAAAACATCGGAAACGAACATTTATTAGCGAGATTACGATCGGGGTCGCATCATTGAGAGGGCACGGGTTCAGGCCGGAAGTTAGCTAGCGAGGGTTCTATTTGATTGTGATGCAAATTCCTTATTTCCGGTGGGGGACGCTACAGGTGGGGGTCGCGCCACCGTCAATCACTGCTCCGACTACCACTCAATTGTGTAACAGATTGATGGTGAAATAGTCATCCTCTTTATCTCGTCTGTGATTTTCTCTTTTAGTCTATACCTAAACATGGTTCCTCACAGGTTCATTTCGTTAATGTAATATTTACTTAACCTATGCCTACGCTTACTTTTATTAAATTTATTAAAATTATTATCATTCGGTTAAAGTAAACAACTGAAAATAAAAATAAATTAATATGATTAGTTTTTAAAACCGTATACAAACTGTATACACTATTTAACAGCCAACATATACCATATAACTGACAAAACTCAGAAATGTAGATACATCAAATTTCATGAAAATTTACCAACCCAGGTCACCGGAGATGTCTCAAATCCAGGTGGCGACCGACTGCTTTAACGCCAATATTGTATCAAAAAATAAACTTGTTGACTAAGCAAAAATTAGGTTCATGACGTTTTCGATATATTTCCGAGGTAAAATGCTGAGACTTACGCTACAGTGAACGTATCTGTGCCTAAGAAATAGTTACAAATATGCATTTATTTAATAACTTTGTTTCTGAAATCTAAGAAACGTAATATAACGTAAATTATTTGACGGTCATCATCTGAATTGTGATAAATGTCTTAAAAAATATATTTTTAAGCTACGCAAATCCTCAAGTCACACTAAAAAATCATCATTTTTTTTTATGTATTCATTTTTAATTTAGTAAGCCAGCACAAAAATGCAGCTCCAACATTTAATGTGGAACTGGTTTAGTTGCCAGATTTGATGCTCAATGATGTCTTCCTGGTCGACTTCAGTCACGGCCATCTCTCTCAAAAGAGAAGAACCAATTGGATACTAAATATCATAGTGTTTGTACAAACAGAGATGCACTGTCTATTCAGTCACTCTTATTATTCCGGTGGGACAATAATCCCATACGACTTGAGAGAGTCCAAGAACCAGATCGATCGAACCTGGCGTTACGTGCTTTCGGAGGCAAGGGATTGTTAACACTTTCAAACTCGAGCTGCTATTGAGAGTTCTTTGACCGAAAAATTCATTAACTTATTTTTATTGGCCCGACCCAGGGTTTGAACAGAGGATCTCATAATATGCAGCCTCATAAGCAAGCCACCAGACCGACGAGACAGTCAACAGTCGTGTATTGTTGTTGTTGTAAATATTTTTATTGCTCACAAACGATCATACAAAACGGAAACTGAACTCATAAAAATAACAAAACATGTGAGAGCGAAAGCGGTCTTATCCCAAAAAGAGATCTCCTCCTCAACCATGTTAGAACTAAGTGGAGAATAAATCAAATTAATAGAAAGAAAGTGTACAAATTTAAAACAAAATTGAAATGAGCAAAACGATACTATCGCCTGTCATTGTAGACTTTCTAAGCTGTATCCTTGAGGAAAAATGGAAATTAAAATATACTTTACTCATATCTATACCTAGCTTCCTATCGAAGATTCCTCATTAACTAGATAAAAGTGCTTTTTAGAATAGATATAAATAAACCTCATAAATCACTCTACTGCATGGACCTATTCTTTTTTAAATAATAGATACGGTTTATACCACAATATTAGATAATTACATAATTAAAAACAATGTACTGGGACAGTTGTAATAAAAAATATTGTAATATGAGTTTTTAGAGAACTATTCTCTACCTACACTTTAGGAATGAAACGAATGCACCCGGGCGATTTCTTATATTGTAGATTATGATGAAATTTGACCAAAAAATCTGCTGAATTCACCGGTTCTATTGAAGTATATGTGCTTTCTTTTCGACTTATAGCGATATGCTTATTTGCATGTATTTCTGAAAATTTATAATTATTATGGTCAATGTCGCATGTCACCTTCTGACATTTCACGACCATTTTCTGCGGTGAGTTTCAAGTGTATTCTTACAGAATAGCTCTACTTAGCTAATTACAATACTGAGGTGATTAAATTATAATATCATGTAAGTTATATTTTATTTGTCTCTATTTTTATGAGACATAACTTAAAAAAACCATTTCACTCAACAATAAACAGTGTAATTCAACTAAATATAAACAAAATATATAAATCACTGGCTGCCCGACGGTAATTACCATGCAAATATCCTTTTCCGGTTTAAAATCGTCGCGTAACATAAGGGTCGTGTTTACTTCAGCGTTAAAAATAAAATGCCACATACTTTCAACAATAATTGGTTCCATCACCCTCGGAATATTATGAGCGAGGGTCAGTTTTAATTATGATTATGTCTGCTTCGTGTTTTTAACTTTTTATTCTATATTCTTTTATAAACTCGATTGAATTTTGTGGTTAATTTTTTTAATCTTATTTAGTTAACATGGCAACTTTGGCAAGTTTCGATATAACTATTAGATAAACATTCAATGGGCAAAATATTTTATGACATAATGTATAGAACGTAATTGAATCAACTAAATTAAAAGAGCTCTTAAGTATCCTAGAATTCAAATTTAAGTGAAAGAAAAGAAAGACCTATTTATAATATTTTTTATCTTAGGAAAATCATAATTTATTTGTAAAAAAATTTATTTGATAAAAATGCACTTCATATGTTGCTACATATTCTCAAACTTCAAGTTTTATACTTTATTAATATACAAATAAATACAACAGTTTCGGGTCTAAATAAATCCGTTCCCTTAGACACTTAAAAAAAACTGCAAAAGTTCGTTGGGGCGAAATTTAGATCTTTATAAATACTTTGTTACAGCCCGTCACCCAAGCGCAGACGCAGGGGGCGGCCACCCCGGGCTAAGGTCGTTCACCTCCCCTCTTGCGCCCGCGCAGCGATTCCCTCGCAATCACAGCCCTTTGTGCGCCCGCGCAGAGGGCTACTCGGAGGGCAAAGACTCCATTTGTATTTCTTTGTTTTGAAATGCCTTCTAACTCGAAGGGTCTGCAGGTACACAACTGGCCATTGGAATCTTTGTTTCCGAGAAGGAGATTTCTTCCTTTTGTAACTGTGACCGAAAACTAAAATTGTCAGTAAACGAATTAATAAGAAATAACAATAACTGTCATTATTGCAATTTTGAATGATGTATTTAGTTAACTTATTAATTATTTATAACGATAAATAGTAACTTATATCTTTAGCTCAATAATAACATGGCTTTATATGGCTATAAAAAGAGATATTCTGTGTCGTAAAGTTATAATAAAATCATTAGCATTATGATTTACATAATAAGTACGTTACTAGTAAATGGAGCCGTTCAAAAAAATAATTAAAACAGGGTTTGTGTTAAATAGTAACTTTCTATTCCTTCCTTTGAGGAATTATTTATTGGACCGAATTACTGTTCTTGGGGTACTTACTGGAGTGTACCGATGAGATTAAGTACCGATGCATGAAGCCACCCCTCAAGTAATCAACGAACTATCACGCTAACGATAAGTGATTTCACCGCAACGTTCGTTGTGCTAACGGACAAGTGCGTTACTCGACACGTTGTTATCGAAAAAAATTTTTTGAATATACAGTTTACATTTTTGAATATGCAGTTTACAAAAACATTAAACCAAATCCTAAAAGTGCATAATAAAAAATGTCGAATATCGTTAACACATTTTTAGAGACAATTTAACACGATTTAAGTGTTTTTAAGTGCGTAATGATAAAGCCTGCTATATACTCGTATAGCCCCATGATAGTATATTATAGGTATTTAATTACCGATTTATCGTTGAGTGTAACGATAAAGATGATACAAAGGAAAAAATTTAAACGTATAGTATGTTAAAATTTTATTTAACATCTTATTTATTTATCAAAAAACTTAAACGTAAGAAATTTCTCCATACGTTTAAAAACATTCTCATTAGAGAAAATAGTCATTAAGAGTTTGGACCCATAGACAAGTATAAATAAAACTAAGTTTAATTTTAATTTCTACTCAATTTTAAAGTATTGTTGTTATAAATGCATTTATAATATATAATTACTGGTGGTAGGGCTTTGTATAAGCTCATCTGGGTAGGTACCACCCACTCATCAGATATTCTACCGCAAAACATCATTACTTGGTATTGCCGTGTTCCGGTTTGAAGGGTGAGTGAACCAGTGTAATTATAAAAAAACAGGCACAAGGAACTTAACATCTTAGTTCCCAAGATTGGTGGATGCGCCACCGTATGGATGGCGATGTAAGCGTTGGTTAACATTTCTTACAATGCCAATGCCTATGGGCGTTTAAGAATATTCATATTTAAAATTATTTTATTTTTAATATGAATATTCTTAAGGTGAATATAACAAATAATAAAAGTTCAACCACACTATTTAAGTAACAAACGGCCTTACACTAAAAAAATACACCCCTTCACAAAATAAACGGGTAGCAGAGCACAAAAAGATTAAAAATAAATGAGCACCCCGCCCGCATACCGACGCACCGACTCGATCGTGTCAAATTGAAGAGAATTTACTACATTACAAAACCAATTACGAGGACAAAAATATAAAAAACAAACTTTTATACCATTCAGAGCTTTACACCGTTGAAATTAGATACGAACAATTTTCTCCTACAAGAATTTTTACTTGAATATTTGATATGCGAGGGTGCGAATAATAGGGGTGGTTTGTTTCTATCGTTGAAAACAATTTATTCATTTAACTATAATTGTGTGATATTTTCTATATCGTCCGACACAGAAGGGTGATTTTATGTATAGCATATCCGAAATAGCGTTCGCTTGGAACGAATAGGAATGCTAATTTTTCGTATAAAACACGGGAAGAACCTGTTTTATTTTAACTTATTATGTTTTTTTATTGAACAGATAAAATTTAATGTGAAATCAGAGATTTTAAACAAAAATAGTACATTATTTTTAAAGGAAATAATAAAGAAAAACGTATAGGACGTTATGCCTATATATCCAAATCGCTTTAAGCAAATGAACGACATTTATCCAAAAGTAATAAAAATGACCCAAATATCTAGACTATTATGACGTCACCAAAGTCTGCCTGGCAACACTAAATAATGATTATTATGGCGGAAGTCACTGCAATTAAATAAAACATGTTCATCTACAACACGTTTTAATCCTAATAGTCTGCTTTTCCATTACTTTTTAGCATTTACCAGTCGATGTTAAATTGAAAACTGCTTAAAATTGCCTTTAATAAAATAAAATAGTGCACAATGATGATCTATTTAGTGAAAATAGATATTATGGATCAGTATATAAGGTTCAAATTTGCTAATACATCTAAAGCAAGCAGTTAAAAGGAAATTCAATTTGCCTTTACAATAGGAATAAATTATGTGAAAGTAAATCAAATTCGATAGTCATTCACAAGTATTATACAAAAACAAACAAGATTTATTCTAATTATTTATATGTACATAGTTAAAGTAGCATCCATACTTCTACTTATTTTATTTGCCACAAATTTAAATCCCATTTAACTATCGATATAAAAGAGCTTGGTGTTAATATTCGTTGATTTACATACAGGATATATAAATTTAATTATATAGGTAAAAATATGACATTTATATGATGAAAAGAAGTGCTCATTGAGCTTCTTGCCGGTTCTTTTCGGTGTCATCTACATTCCGAACCGGTGGTAACTTTAAAAAATTATCTTACAAGTTCATTTGAATAAAGTATATTTTTAGTTTTGATTGTAATCAATTATCAAATTGATAAACAACAATTATTTTATCTTTATATTAAACTATCACACAAAAACTACATTAGGTTCTATTAAAGGATTTTTTACTTTCTAATAATCCAATGTTCATTTTGACATACGTGTAATGACATCGAAACCACGGGATGTAAATATAAAGTATTAAAAAAAATTGTCATCCATCTTATATATATTACAGTATTCAAATAGTTGCATTGTCATTAAATTACTATTTAAGTAGAAGATAAACCGACTAATTAAAATAATAGTAATTAATATAAAAAAACGTACACAAATACACAAATAATAAAAAATATGTACCTCTGTAATTACTAAGATAATTAATAATTATGAATTAATATTATAAAATTCGCAAAAACGACTGGATGAGAATTGCCCAAAACAGGAAAAAGTGGAGTGAGATGGAGGATACTAGTCGAGAGGCCCTTAGTTAAAGTTATATAAAAAAACACTGTTTTATTAATACTAAGGACTTAAATAAATAAATAAATAACAACAGGTTCCTTTCGAGCTTAAGTAAAGTTCAAGCGGAAAGTGTATCGATTTTGTTTTTTATTCATGTAAAATTCATGTAAACTTTATTAAACTTACAGTTCAACAAAGTGTAACTACAGATTATATTATAAATAGTTTCAAAAGGATACATTCTAAATTTCCTCGTCGAACTAAAATAAAAATTTGCTCTCCACCAGCTAGGGAATATCACTTACATAGTCCGATAGCTAATATAATATTCCTATACAATTCGTTATCGATAATGTAATAAAGAGACTCCCCCACACGGGAACCAGTGTAATAACCTGTAACTGAAGCGCCCTCGACTCTTATCGGGTCGCGGTGTCAAACGACAAGTGCTAGCTAGTGGTTTTCACGGTTACGTTATTAAATTGGCCTGGAAGTGACAGTACAGTTTATTTAATAAAACGTTTCCTGATAATGCACTTATAAAAATAGTTTAGTCAAAAATAATCGTTCTTAATTCTTGCGTTTTAAATACTAGGTATTAATATAAAAACAATACATATTGTTTCAATTATGATGTACCATTTGTGTAAGCGCAATAATCGATAATACGAATATATTTTATGTAGCAATAGAATTTATGTAATTGGAGTGACACAGGAACTTGCAAATTTTCGTTACGTTTTGCTAAGTGACAATATTGAAAGCTTGTTACTTACATATTATATTTTAAAATAAATTAATTTGCTCACTATATACCATGCTTGCCATGAATTAACTTGGTTGGTACCATCGATTGTAAATTATTAATTCTATTCTAGTATCCATACGTCTAGAATCAGACGTCACAAAGCGAGTCACGACATGTCACGTGACAGCACCACCGACATGGGGAGTGAGTTCATTCATATTTGTGAACCGGTCTAGTGATCATGAATGACAAATGTGCTTAAAATTTAAAATTTATATAGTACAGCATGTTCAATTCAAATTTTAATTTGAAAATTTAGTACCACCCGTACTTATTCGTTAACAAACATGTTAATGGTTAAATTAACATTTTGGACAAAAGAGCCTAAAAACATATAAAGCCTTTCCATTTGGTATATAAGTAGTTTCGCAAGGAATAGAATATTCGGCTTTAAAGCGAATTCCAAATATTCGATCAGTTGCGTGGCCAGTAACCGGCGTGGTAACTGCTATTTTTCTTTTTTAGTTGTATTTTTTTTAGTTAGTGTAATTCAATTTGCAACTCACTTAAATTTAAGATATCCGTAAAACTTTTCAATATTCTAAATATAAAAGACATTATATATACTCGATATATAATGTCAGGTTCTAAAGCACTATAGCAATCCTGTTCTTTTGCAGACAAAATTTGGAATTCTCATTTTACAAGACTATTTTTTAACCCTCAATTACTTTTTTCACCTAATTAAATAACATAATTAAAAAAAAACACTAAATACTCACTCTTGGCCCGTCTGGGTGGGTACTACCTATCATCATATCATCATCCTTTTGTCGTCCACTGTTGGACATAGGCCTCTCCAATGGCACGCCACTGAACTCGATCTTCCCACAACCTACTCTGGGGGGTACTACCCACTCATCAGATATTCTGCCGCTAAGCGGCAATACTTAGTATTGTTGCGTTCCGATTTAAACGGTGAGTGAGCCAGTGTAACTACAGGCACAACGGACATAACATCTCAGTTCCCTAGGTTGGTGGCGCATTTGCAATCTAAGGAATGTTTATTATTTTTTACATCGCCAATGTCTGAGTGATAATGATGATTTCAATAATCATCCGTTGATTTCAATAACAATCAAACATATTTTAACGAGATATTCATAATCGCAAGTGATAAGAAAAAACATAGACAAATAAATAAATAAATATGTGTCATTTAATTAAATACTGTTGTCTAGAGTTGATAAATAGAATAGATTTAATTAAGTAGTGGATATTTTATATAGAACACTAAACAGAAAGTAAAGTAACAGCTTTTAAATATCCCACTACTGGTCAATGTTCTCCTCTCGTCTTCAGGAGAATGCTTGAAGCCACACTTCGGGTTGAACACACTGAATTTTGAAAATTGAACACACATTGGGCAGAATTTTATCCGACGTAATTTTTTCTATACGACCTTTTCCTTCACCGCCGAGCTCGAGATTTATAATGTAAACGTAAACTTCGAGATAAAGACAAATTAAGCGCATTAAAATTCAGAAATGTATGCTTATCGTTAGACTTGAACCCGTAATCTTTGGTTAAGATTCTCGCGTTTCTACTGGGCTACCTTAGTTGATTATATAGTATATATTTATTGATTTTATAGTTGGCATTGTTAGAAATATTAACCATCGCTTACATCGCCAATGCATCACCAACCTTGGGAACTAAGATCGCATCTACCTAAGGTCTTGTGCCTGTAATTACACTGGCTCACTCACCCTGCAGACCGACACAAAAACAGCACAATATCAAGTACTGCTGTTTTGCGGTAGAATATCTGATGAGTGGGTGGTACCTACACATACGAGCTTGCACAAAGCCCTACCACCAGTAGACTGTGCTTAACGACTGATTATAATCGAATAAAAAGAACAATAACTATAATTGAATCTTTTAACACGGTATCCTCATAAAAATATATGACGTAGTAATTCAACGCAAACCTACTTAAAAAAAAAACTAATTAATCATTATTGTTTGAAGAACGTTTACAAATTGATATCTATTAGAATTCGTTTTAAAGAACTAAACAAAAGGAGACGAATATATGAGAGGTTTGAAATCAAGAAATGTATGAAAACGGTACAAAATTATAAATCTATATAGACATAAAAAATATGTTATTTTATTTGTACCGTATGCATTAATGGTACCATTTACCGTTGAAAGTTTTATAAGTTGTGCACGAGATCGGAAAGTGCAAGTTTTAGTACAGATATTTTAAAATTCAGTCTTTAAAACGTTTGCGTAGGCAACCGCTAGTTTCAAATGAAATTATATCATATAATATAAATATGTCTCATCGTCAGTGATTGAAAAACTTGGGTATTAATTAAAGATTTTTCATGTGCTTAGTTTGTCCCTTTAATCCGATGGTAAGGCTTTTCCGTCTGAATAGATACAACCCACTTATCAATTCTATTTTTTCTATTCTACCGCCACTAACAAAATCTTGTATGGCTTTGTTCCATTTTGCAGGATAAATGCCAGTTTAATTTCAGACACAAGAGAGCTTCGTCTCTTATCTTAGTACTCATTGGTTGCGCATTGTCATTCTAAGGAGTGACATTTACTTCTTATAAGTTACCCAGCTGTTTTTCAACTTAGTAAAGGATATTCTTGATAATGAATTCTACATTTTATATCATATTTTTGTATGCTATTATTATATACCCAGGAGAAAACATTTACATAATGTAGTATAATAGATACTACAAGCTCGGACGGATCGCTTTTAAAGTTCTAGTGAAATACGTCAACGGGTTATGGTTATAAAATATTTATTTACGTGATTATAATTATATAAATAATAGCCATAGAAATAGTGACGACATTCAGAGTTATTTATTAAAAGTATGGCGACTTTATAAAATTGTTGACACGAAGGTAATGGACATATGATGACCGCATAATCTCAGGACAAATGATCTTACTTTTAACTATGGGTTCTAAACGATTTGTTGCACAAAATTACCATATATTTTTATTGGATATTAATAAATAGACTCGAAGCTATGCTATGCTATACTTATATAGATATATTTTTTAAATATTTGTTATTGACTATTTTTACTATATTGATAATCTTTCCTAATAATAGTTTATATTATATGTCTGCCTCGTTGGTCTAGTGGCTTGTTGTAAGGCCGCAGACCAGGAGGTCCTGGGTTCAATTCCCAGGTTGGGCCAGTAAATTGGGTTTTTCTGTCAGAAAATTTTTCAGTAGCAGCCCGGAGTCTGGAAGTTGGAAGTGTGTACACTCCCGTGCCTCGGAAACCATGTAAAGCCATTGGTCCTGCGCCTGAACTCTTTCCGGTCGTGCCGGATTGCCGTCCCATCGGATTATGAGAGTTAGGGAATAGAGAATGCACGTGTGTTTGCGCACACACTTGTGCACTATAATATGTCCGGCGCAGTTGGCTAATCTCTCTTGATATTGGCCGTCGTGGCCGAAATCGGTCTGGAGGACATTATTATTATTATATGAATCGAGTGATTCAAGACAATCACTAATTAGACAGTTCGAACAGTAGGCAGAATAGAATAAATTCTTTTTTTCGGATTTATTAGGTATACATAAAAATATGTCTTAAAAATAATACTATGATTTAATGAAAAAAAAATCAAGTTTATGACTTAACTGTAACTGTACTATTATTACTATTACCTATTCTCATTTCTCATTTTTATAATGTACCCTAATATTTTCTTGTTTTTGCACTTCTCATTTATCTTTATTAGTAAATTCTTCTCGTGCGAAGCTGGGGCGGTTCGCTAGTTTGTACAATCATGTAATGGTATATTTTTGGACTCTGCATCCATTTTTTTTTTTCTTTACTTAATGTACACCATGAACACGACGCTTTTATAGACTTATTATAATAAACGATTATACTCGTACACATATATGTATTTACATTATTAAAACACATTACAAGAATGTCACATGATGAATAAAATATATAAACCTATGGCCGTTCAATGTTCAAGAATAAAATTGTTTCCTAGGTAGCGTTAATGCTTCTAATTGCAAGAGTACAAAAAAATCAAAATCGTGAAGTCTCCCACGAGACGTCCCTCGACGAGAGGGAAGGGGACGAACGCCTGGGAACGGGTATGTTTTGTTCTTTTTAAGTCGTCCGAAGGGGGATGACCGGACCGTCTTTGTCCCTCCTTGCACCTCTTATTTTGAATTACAAAAGTTTCCAATCTTTATGCTTCTTATTTTAAAATGAATGAATATTTTCTTTAAATGGCAGGACTATTTTATTTTTATATTTCAATAAATGTTTCGAATTTCATTAAAATTTAAGTTTTTTAGATAACAGTAATGATACTCAAGAAATGTTATTTAATTTGTTTTTAATGATTAACGGTATGTTCCAGCTATATTTATTTATTGTCATTAAAAATAATATGTTTATAAATTAATCAATGTAAAATTATGATGTTATTGTGTAGTATCATAGTTTTACCTTCCTATTAGAATGGAAACGGTAGTAATAAAAGTTTTACAACAATAAGTAAAGTAACTGTAATTACGGACGCAACTGTTGGCTTTCTCCAGTTATGTTATTTTACCTAATGTCAATACTATTAAACTATGTTTGCTTATTGTTATTGCGAGCTTAGCTTCGTAAGTGATATTAAATATTACATATTTATTAAAGTCACAAAAAAAACTTTTCGAGAACGCTATTCTTAATTTTTTTTTAAGTGATTAGTAGTTTTTTATTATATATGAAAACCTGTATTGAAAACTTATCGATGTATTCAGAGATTCTGTTCTAAAAGCGCATTGAATTAATTATTAATTTGTAACATTAAGGTTTGCAAACATTGCATATCTCAAGTAAAAAAAAATCACCGTTATAATACCTTTACACGCGTGTTATTTTTATATCAAATACCTTTATTGGGTAGCAGACTACTGTATATGTTTAGCTGTGAGAAACTCTTTTTTTTAATATAAAATACTCCAGAAATATTTTAACATAATTCTATACGGTTTTTTTATTATCGTACAGGACTAGAATAGCGAGTAATATCGATAAGGTAACGAAAATGGTTTCTTTCCATACGTTAGAGTAATATTATTCAGCAATATCGAGGTTTGACTGTATTTATCAAGTCTTTTTTTGAGGTGATATCTATTTTATTTAATAGAATATATTATTTTCTAAAAAATTAAAATGAAAAATTAACAAAACACTACACAATATATTAAAAAACTTCAAATGCTTAAGTTAATATATTTTGTAAGATTATTTTATTAATTTCAAGTATTATAATAAAAATAAGAAGCAAAAAATATATTAAACCTAAACAGTCTTATAACGAAGAATGGTTAAAAATGTGTACTAGATTTTGCAGCGTCCTTTCAATGACATTTCGTAAAAAAAGCCCTAAGTTTATGGTTTGTCGGATCCCTCGGAAAATATGTAATCTTATAAACGAGTATGATTACAATAAATGAAAATAAATAAAAAAATCGAATTAAATCAAGAACTAGTACTACAATAGTTATCTTAATGAAAACGTTATTGCATTCCATTATATAATTAATTTCTAATAAAAATTCTTAAAAATCTTCTCTATGTACCTTGGTCCATTTCACAGGTAGATATAAAAGCAACCTAGTTTGAGCTACATTTCAAGTCTGGGACAGAACCAAATGCACTAAATATAACTTGGATCAATAACTGAAATAAATGACGTAACAATATGCCATGCCAGCTCAGTTTGGATTACATGAACGCAACTGCTAGAAGTTATAGTATTTAATATTTATTTTGTTATAAAAAAATGTTTATTGTAATTTAAATCAATGAAGGAAGGCATAATATTAAAAACATAATTGTTTGCTTTAAATTAAAAGTAGTTATCAAGTTGAAAATCTGTTTCAAGCTTTTATTATAAGCATAATTTAATATATCAAAATTGTATTGTTAAGCGTACTAAAAGTGTATGCAATACAGCTCAGTCGTTTGTGTAAAACTTTTTTTTGTATCGATCTTTATATACGTATACTTTTTGAAAAGGGTTTCGGCTTTTCATAGAGTTTGCGTAGAGTTTATTGCAAATTCTTTAATAAATTCAACTTATATCAATATCCAACGATTTTTTTCGTAAATATTAAAAGCCAAAACTGGTTTCATTAGCATATTGTGCGATAGCTAATCTATTTCGGGGCGTTGCAACCCTCTCAAATTGATCGCACTATACGGGCGTTATCGACAATGTATCGACGGGGAGACACCACCCACCCCACAACCCTCACCAACAAATTAGCGTTCTAATATAGGCTCTATTTCAAAGTATTAAAGATCAAGGATAAATAATAGAAATATCTGTTCCGATCGATGACTGACATGGAAAACTATCTACACGAAAAGCCAATTAACTCCTTCATGTGCCCGTATTATGTGACCTAATTGATATTGTCCTGGCGTTTCCATAATCAGAAATTTAACGTTTTAAAGTCTAAATAAAGCCACGTGTCTCAAATGACTTTATTTCGTACAATTTGCAGAACATGTAGAACCATAGTCGACACGAACAATATGTGTAATACACGTGAAATAATATTGAAATTGTATTGATGAAGAGTTCCAACTTTATCTTATTAGAAAGAAAAAAAACAACTCATGGATTACCAATATTTTTTTAAGTTCTCTGGAAGCAAGGGCAAATGGCTCGTAGGAATGTAGGGATATGTACCACTGCCGCTTAATTATATCGGCTCACTAATCATCCGAAATGGTGCAGCTAAACAAATAATTGCATTTTGGCGATAAAAAACTGTTCGCTCTACATTAATCCTATTCTTAACCGATGCCAGTAGTCTTACTTTTCATAAAAAATTAAACTAATAAGACTAGTATTAGAAATGCCACTCTGCACCTATGCTTGTTACCTAATCACGACTAAATTACTGAACCGATCTTAATGAAATTTTACATAGAATTAGCCCTAGACCTGGATAAGGACAAAGGCATATATCAGTTACTTCATAACGGAAACACGAATTCGAAAGTCGCGGATAACAATTATATTTTTATAAGACATTCTTACTATTTGAAAAAAATATATACATTAATTGTAATAATTTATTATTACGATTAATGTATTATAACAATTAAGCAACTCTATAACGAAACTTCGGTATAAGATTTTTACCATCATAGCGTACCTATTTATATTCAACAATTCAAATTCAACGACCGGTCTCTAATTTAATATAACAAATTTAATTATACCTACAGTTTGTTCTATATATATTATATGGCCAAAAGTATGTTATTACCCTTTAAAGCAAATCTCTATCAACATCTGTTTTATTATTTATTAAATAAAAATAATCTTATATATATATTTTATTACACTCGAAATATGATTTTTTAAAACGTTTCTTTCAAAAACTACTCGAATTTTAACTAAATAAATTCTATGCTTATACCGTAACGACCCCAATTATGGAAAAGAACACGCTATGAACGTCTTTCGAAAATGCTCATAGCTTTATTAACATTCTAATTTATGACATGATATACCTACTTAAATTATCCGGTAGCCAGATACTTATAGATTATATTATTACCACATATTATGAAAATTCAATTAAATTCAATTTTTTTTTTAGCTTTTGTGTAAGGGATTGATAAAAAAAACATCAAACGGTTGGCGTAAAGGCATCATTATTTGAAAGTAATATCCAGTAAAATATCATCAATATTGTGATTTTTTGTAGTTTATGATTTATATTTTATTTAATATTGCGTAAAAAATAAAAACATTTTGTCAATTACTTGTTTTGCTTGTATCTTTAATTTCGATGTCATAACTAGTGGAACTATCATTATAAAGCATTTGTAGCATTACTGGCAATCAATGTCATTAACACTAGCTGCAACGACGTTCGCTGAATTCATGTAACCATAGAATATAATTAAATGAATGAACACCCAACTACCCAATAATTTTGCCTACATAATATGTGTTATGTCTATATAAATTATGTACATTATAATTTTATGACAACCAGTGTTAGTAAGATAAATATTTCATTTAAAAAATTATGGAACATTGATGATACAATTTTGTTGTAAGTACAAAATCTCTTAATGCAAACATTTTGTACCTGCTTATAATTTGACGGGACAAAAAATAAAAACCTATAATCTCTTTCTCAATTATAGAATTAAAATTGATAACAAGTCTGACTCAATAGACTGTGATAGAATTTTCTGACAAATTAGTTTAGGTCATAGATTGTTAAAAAAACAATCGGCACTATCGCTATCAGACATATCTTAATAAAACTATTTATAGTTAAAGATTAAGCCGTGACTGTCTACATTAACACGTTTCCTCCAAATCTAAAATTCGCACGAGCAGTCGTTACAAAACGACTCGTCTATTACAGTACCCATATTTCAAATAAATGTAACAGTAATTTTATTATTAACATAATTTATCATAAGAACTATAACAATATTTTACAATTTTAAATTGCACTTTCTGAGCTCTAGAATTGTATTAAAGTTAATTATTTTCCTATGTTCCTATTAAATGAAATTAAAATTAGGTTTTAACTAAACCATTGTTGACAAATTACAAGTTGTATTGTGATAAAATTTCAAACGTGATACAAAACAAAATACGTTTATCCAACTGTTAAACGGTTTGAACGTTTAATAATGATGTTACGTAAAGAACGCAAATTTCATTTTGTAATCAGTCAAATGTCATTTAGCGATGAGCGTCTATCCAATCTCAAGTGTTGGCTATCCATACAGTCACAGAGGTGGTCATTGGAAAGGTTGCCACCTCGGGCACACACCTGCACATTCTCGACACGGCAATAGCCGAACTTATCGCCATGCGCTGACGCAACCCAAACAGGATCCACCTCCCAACAAAAAGTTCCACGGCCACTATTTCGAAACTCGTGCGCACCTAAATAGAGAAAGGCATCTATGTGCTTGTACATCATTTGTAGCTCCGCTAGTCACAACCCACGGGGTACGGGGTGAATGCCCTTAATGTCCTCCGTCCTCTTCAGGCATAGCTCCCTCCCGTTCTAGCGTGCGAGAATCCCTCTTCTTTTGACTTTGAAAAGAGGGCACGTATTTGAGAACGGTATTATAATTTAAGCTTTAAAGCTCAGAATTCAGAGTTTATTCTCGCTTGTTTATGTTGCCGCTGTATTCAGTTAAGGGTGTGTGCGCACGCGCATTGCGTTTGTATTCAAATGAGGACAGTGCGTTCCGCGCCAGAGAGCACTATGATTGTACTTTTTTAGTCTGTGAGCTGTAATCAGCTACAAGGAAATGAGCATCCTTAGGGGTGGCGCGAGGCGTCGACCACGCTATTGAGGACAGCATCTCGTTAATACGCGGCAATTAAACGCTATGAGCCGGTCGCATTGTGCGACATACATATTCTAGATCACCGACTGCCGCTATTAATATAAATTTATCATTGTCATTGGTTCACTTACTATGAATGAATGTCTGAATAATAAAGTAAAGCTAATAGAAATAACTAAAATTAATTATCTTTCGTTGGTGAGAATAGAAAATAAAGTAATGATCAAATTTAAAAAAAAAAAACGAGGAAATAACAACAGCCAATTAGTAGTAGATGCCACTATTTTGACTCACACACATTGTCATTATTTAAATTAAATTTATATTCATATTAAGTGCGCAGAGAATCGTTGTATAATAATTATATACATTACATCATTGTTTATAAATATAATAATGAATCAAAACATTGAATTTAAAAGTTTTCTTGAACAAAACCAAAATTATAAATACAGATATTTAAAAAGTGAATAATATTTTTTATTAAAAATATTTTAAATATAACTTAATTAAATAAACCTAGTATGAAGCTATTTACAAACCAACAAATAATTCATTTATTTTATGGAAACCGGTAAGTTCCTACAAAATCTTCGAAGCTGATTATCTATAATTGCATCGGGATAACGCCATCATTACTGTAGTAAGAAATTCAATTACTTTCAAATATATGGAATATAAAATAAGTTTGTTGCCAGGTGCGATCCGTATATCTCCATAGGTTGACCATTGCTTGAGATTAAGCAGTTGATAAAATGTTTATATCCACTTTAATTGGAAACTCATTTTTTTTCTTTTGACGCGCCTAATAATATATTTTTTTATTTGTTAATAGATTTATTTTAAAAGCAACGTTACATTCCATTCGTAAACCTACATAAATGTGTTGTTAAAACAAAAAATATAAAATACTATATATTTGAATGTATACTGAAATAATTGAAAGTGTAAATAGAAGAAAAAACATACGTTATGTAAATATCACAAACTTAATATTACTTAATAAGAGTTAAAACCTAGTAAGTAATGCCAACACACTGTATAAAAAGAGAACTCGATACCAACTTAATTAAGGCTATTTTGTTTTAGTTTTTATGTAATATTTTATAATAACCCCGTAATAATGGTATAGTTGTATACAGATTAATACTGATGTTTTCATTAGGAATCCAACAGCGCAGCACGTTGAATGAATCAACGTTAAGCTGACATTGAAGCTTGTCCCACGTATACCGGTTGGCAAGGTTTTGCGAATCTCACCCTTAATCATATTCATATACAAAAGTTTTATCTATTATGTAGACATTTAAGTCCTATATAATTATAGTTCGAATATGATTGTTTCATATTATATTCTCGTAAAAAGTACAATCTTACCTAAAGATCTAGTATTACCAGTAATTTACTGACAATAAAATAAATCATTAACAGGACTAATAAGTTAGTAATAATTATATAACATATAATCTATTCATTTTCAATCATAAACGAGGCGTATGTACCTAACCTTTTATGGATGTAACGTTATATCACTTCATAATACAAGTTTTAAGTCATATTGGAGTGTTTTCTGTCTATCGCTTAAATAATAAAAATGTACTTATTCTTAAATGCTGTTACCAATATCTTGTTCTAAGTAAATAAAAATACCTCATAGATTTGTAAATCTGGGCTGAATGATATTGGTTTGTATGTAAGTACAGCGAAAAAAATATCTCTTAATGTCAGATATACATATATATATTTTACGTATATATTTTAATTTATATCAATTCATCAAGTATGTTTGCATATAAGAGGTATAAAAATGATAGATAATTAATTAATACTCCAAATAGATTAATTATATATTTTCATCTAATCGAATAATTTTCGGATTTAATTTCTTTTATATCAGTTACAGTATAAATCGAAATATACTTTTTTCAAATAAGCTTACAAGTATTTTTAAATCGTTCGTTTATAATATGGTATTAAAGGAAAAGCTACCACCGGTTCAGAATATAACATCAGTAGTTTTCCACCAGTTAAACCATATAGGTATATGTTGACAAATATAATATGTAAATACAGATAATAATTATATTAGATTATATTATTATATAATGTGTTAGTCTCTGTCCTTAAAATACAGAAATAAATATTCCATCAATTCAACCAAGTCACACTTAGCGAGCGTCACTCGTCATCGTAGTTACTCGAAGGTGGGCGTTTCGACCTTCGCGGATCCTGACTCGTCTCTTGTTTTCCTACAATACAACTTATTAGTGTCATATTTTTCATTGAGCTCACAAACAAGACACGACTTAGTATAAGACAAGTTAAATGTATAAGAGATATAATATAATACATACATAAATGGAACATTTTCATATTTTAACGACATAATTAGAGTACATAACATTGAAAAATAGATTTAATGTTAAAAAAATACTGCCTATATAATAAAAATAATAATATTAAAGTTTTGAAATTATTACTTAAAATTTACAGTGAGTTTTGCTCTGCAATGGTTGCTACAAATAATGCAAAAATGATAGGTTCTGTCATTATTTTATTTTAAATCCATCATAATAACTTAAATCGTATATTTCAATATTCAATTATATAATGTTACAGTTTTAAAACAGCTCTTCAGTAATACCGTTATGTACATCCGATGCTTCACGGCGTCGTTGTAACAACGCATCGTCTTCTGCTCCGAGCTGCCTGGTCCAGCAATAAAATATTTCTTTTTATGTCTCTCTCGTGTAACGCTTGAACCCGGCTGTGATTGCGCAAGGTGCGTTCCGTGTTTACGCCTCACGGACAGTACCCTCGTGCTCTGAGGAAGTCGAAAACGTGTTTCGCCTATTATCAGTCGAGTCAAGTTCAATATCGAAAAATTGGTCTTTCTGGTATTTGGTCTGGCCACACTGTACCTTCCCATTTCACTTACATACAATAATTTTCGATTTGTTTAATTTTTAATTGTGTCATTAAGTTTTTACGCTTTGAATGGAATTGTGCTTCGATTTCATATAAAAATTAAATAAAAAAAATAGTAACTATAGTAAGTTCCAAATAGGTAGTATGTGAAACTTTTTTTTTAAATATATTTGTTATCATGACGATAATGGTAGTTATATAAGTTGAATTAATAGTTTGGTTTATTATTGGCTTAAAACTTTATACACGTAAGCATTGTTTATGTAGAGGTCATTATTTAAGTAGCTAGATACTCGTATCTATATTATAAATGCGAAAATAACTCTGTCTGTTACGCGTTCACGGCTATACCACTTAAGTGATTTTCATGAAATTTGGCGTTAAGCAAGCTTGAAACTAAAGAAAAGCTACTTTTCATACCTTACACCTGCACCCTCAAAGCACGTGGCAGAAGCCGCTGACGAAAATTAGTACAAAATAAAATTAGCTACCACAAAAATCATAGTTTTGTCACGTTGTCATTTTCATTATCATTGCGTAATAATAGTACTGACATGAATACTAGGCTTTAATTTCTTATACTAGCTTCCTCGCGCAGTTTTTTTTTACTGAATATCCAGCACAAAGATATTTCTTCAAAATGACTTGGTAGGTCCATTAGGTTATAGATGAACGCGTTCAAACAGACAAACATTATAATTTAGATATTAGTATAGAAAAACACATTAATACTCATGTTATTTAAATGAACATTTATAACAGTACGAGTCCTTGATCATGGTCAGAGAAACAGAAGTTGATGCTGGACAACAGGTGAGGAAGTTATTAAATATTTAACTTAAACTTCCTTTGTTTACTGACAAATTTTATTATCAGTTTCCAATTTTAGACACCTTAGCAGTTAATATATATTTTTAACAATAATGATTTCTTTATATCATTTTTTTTCTACTAATTATGACCTAATCAAACCTTATGGTGGTACTTATGGAACTAATTTTGAATTGTAATTAATATTTCGAACTCATATTATCATAATCACACGCTCCGCTTTATCCAGTTTTTGGAGTTTTGGAGTCGGCGCAGTCGCTACGTATACTGTATGAAACACAAATTTACAGAATTTTAACGACCAATAATCTATGGAAATGGTTTTGCTATTAGGTTCGTTTCCTGCCATGATATACAATGCTCAATTACGCTTATTGAAAATTTCCTTATCCCAATCTTACGCCACCCATATAGAACTAAATATATATATATATATTTATTTAATATATATGCATATAATATACTTAGCGTTTTCACTATCTTCGCGGTCGTCACGAACTAGATCACTGTTCGATCCGTATAATATGCATTACAAATCGCAACGTCTGCATTTTTTTTTATTCTTAATAGATAACACTTCTTAAAGTAATAGAAACTTTTCCATCCTGCGTTTCAGTTTATTTATTGTCAAGTCACTGGTTTATTTGTCTTTGCAAATATTTTAATGACTTTAAAACGAAAATCAATCATTTCTCATTTCTGTGAAACAGCAGGTAGTGCCGGCCTCAATTTACCCCACTGTCTCCGTAGTTTCCATTCGCAGTCGCAAAAACTTGTGAACGGAGCTACGGGCGGGGCGACTATATCAACTATCTTGCTAATGTCCAGTGTAACTTGACATGTATCATTTATAAGCAATCCCCCTATGAGAACGTTAAATTAAGAACCGAGGGAGGATGGGTAGATCACATTAACTGGTGCGGATTTAATGACACATTGTTGGAGACGGAGAACGGTTTGAGGTATTGAGAAGTTCTTGTGATGCGATGCAAGCGCACCGTTATCCTATTTCCTCCCTCCTTAGTTTGTTGTTGCTTATTATAAGATTTAGCGAGTACACGTCACTTTAGTTTATGGAGAAACTCATTATTTCTCATGAGACATTACGCTTTTCAGCCATAAAACTTAGTTTATGTTATATTGGACACAATGACAATAAAATTATTTCCTTAGCTTATGATGTGCTATAAAAATGAAACAAAGCGAGTAGTATAACTTCGATTATGAAATATATAATAAATCGCTCATAATTTATTATAGTGCAACCAGAAAATTACCTCTATTTTAAAGAGTAAAAAACTAATAATTAAAATAGGTTTTAGAAATCGTGTTAATGTTAAAACATTAACATGATTTTCTTTAGCTTATAAGCCATAATGTACGTAGCTCGTCGTATAATTAATAATAATAGTATTATATTTTAAATTCACTGTAGTCTATAGATTTTAATAAGAATTACGCAATTTTTTTGTCTAATTGAAAAACAAATATGAAAGCAATTAAATAACTTCAGAATGCAATTAACTATACACTCGCAGTCAAATGACGATATACAAATCAGAAACAAAAGTAATCTACTTAAAACAGTTGAAAATTACTCGGAAAATTAATGCATCTTTCTTTATAAGTTCCACATATGAGCGACGGAGTACTGCGGCTCAGTTCGTAGGAAAACTATAAAATGCATACACGGACGTTTCCAATGGAGAGCGGGTGATGAGAAGGGGGCGATGCGGGGCGAGGGGCTAGTCGACACACTTTCTGAAGGGCTCTAAAACCACGGCTTTTGTGGCCACCTTTATGAGCCATCTATTCGTAGACCTTTGATTTATCACAAACAGTTAAGGCCAGTTTTTGTGTAAATAGTTGGTATTCCACATTTATGTACATATGTATGTGTTTAGAACTTTGAAATAGTTGTTCTGTCACACACATCACCATATCGAAGACTTAACAAATCTTCAATCCATTTTACTTTAACGTTAATAATACCTGCTTATATGTTAAACATTCTTGTGAAAAAATTACTCGCAACGTTCCTATTAATTATATGATTGTGTTATAGAATAACTGTACATAATTGTCTATTTTTGTTATGGCAATTATTTTATTATTTTATATTATTATTCTAATAGATTTACGAGATTACAATTACGATTCTATAAACATTAAAGTCGATTAAAACTTTATCATTTCCTTCCTGAAACTTATTAATATAAGTTATATATTACAAAAAAATTGTTAAATTAGTAAAATACATAGCTGTAACTATTTATCATATTCAGAATTAATGATTGAGAGTTTGATTAAATACATAAGTATAACTATCGAATACATATAGAAAACAGATTAAATTCTGCTCAAACAACTGCAGTACTTTTCATTATTTTTTTCTTCATTTGAAAAAGTACAATATCTGTCTTTTTTTGTCAGTCATTACAAAACTAGCGCCCTGACTGACAGTAGAATTGTTACACGAACTTTTTCATCTAAACAAAGGAGCGAAATATTTTTATTGTAATCGTTTAGATAATACATTAAAGTAACAAGCTGCTGTATTGTACCTACGTAGCACATTATATTTACATTGATTGTTAGTTCAATTAAGTTAGTTAAAGGAAAAAAAAACTTATGCTTTCGAGTTAATTACTAGACTATTTGAAAAGTGTATGTATATTGTATATAATAATTTAAATAAGTATATATCAAACTCTGTAGGAAAATTTATGTAATAAATTAACAAATAGATATGTACAATATAAAATATGAAGGATTGAGATATATATAAATCAACGTTATAAAGAAGAAGAATTTTTAAACACAATAATTGTTAATATTATTTTTCTATCGTGGTGCCTTCCTTGAATCATGAAGTACCCGAGCGAGGGCAGTGGTCTCAGGTGGGAGGGGGATAGTTGCGCAACGCATTACAATAACGCGACATTACGTGCCTTGGCCGCTGCGCCCGCGCCGGGGTCATGCGCCGCGGTTCGGGGAACGTTTACACCATTGTCACGTGGAACCGAACTTTAAAGTTCGCAGGATCAATTTCTATATCAATAAATAATTTATTATTATTTAAAATTATTCTTAAAAATCTACTCTATCTATTTTAAAATATAGTCAGGGTTATTTATTTCTTTTAAAGTACCTAATAATAAATACGAAGAAAGCGATTTAAATCAGTTTCTTTTAGAAATTGTATGATATTTAATTTAAAATATTAATACACATCTACAATAAAATCACCATATGGATATGAAATAATGTTTTTGGCTCGTTATTAAATCTTACCTTATATCAATATCTCATTCTTCAACAATACTAGATTCGCGACAAAGGTAGTTGACGATGTCAACAGCAACAGTGTTTGAAATAATTATAATAACACATTAATCAGCAACGAGACCGAGTCCACTCACTCCACGTGTTAAGGTCAAAAACTTTGAACGTTTCAAATAAAATTATTACACAATTCTTGAGTCAACGCTGACTATTATTTTTAATTATTTAAAAATTGCTAGAATTGCGATTTTAAAAGAGGGCTATACTAGTTACAAAGTAGTACAAAGAAAGTAAAGGTATTAAACAAAACTAACATTCATCGAATACTAATTCCAAAGCTGCCCTTGATACCAATTTATGCGATCGGAATTAATTGGCTTGATCATACAAGTATCAGAGGGTGAACTGCAAATCAGATCTCGTTTAGATAGTTAAGTACGCTAACGATAATACTAATTAATACACGATTAATGTTACTGCGTACCTCCAGTAATGTAAACATAGCGACAGATAGAGTTATGTAAGAAACTAAATAATTCATATATAATTCATAAATATAATAAAAATTAGAACTAACATTAGAAATAAGTTCGTCAATTTTGTAAAAATGTTTGTAAGATGATATTGTACACCTGCTTACAATCACACGGAACACATCCATATAACCTTATTACATAACATATTGCTGAAAGTCGAAACTATTTGAGTTTAAAGAGCCTTTTCGAGAGGTGTTAATTCTAAACATGATAGATTGTAGAACTAGCGATCCAGCCGTCCACGCAAGGATGCGCAGGCGACGCGTTTCTTTTTAGAAAGTGGCACGTGTCGGGGTTGTTCACCCTACACGATCCGGGTCACACCGCGTCCCGCGCGCCGCACTCTTGCGCCGTAAGTACTATACGTACTAGTCCTTGATAAGGAAACTCCATTGACACCATAATCGAACCGGGTCGACGGATAAGGCACTCCTTGTGAGATATATAGGACGCCTGATATGATAGCGTCGAGTCACATACTATGTTAAGATTTGAATTTGTACATAGTGTCATACACCTTGTATACATGTAAATCGTGACTAATAATGGTAGCGCAGTGTCAATCGAACATGCGCAGGGCGTCGAGTTAGTCGATGAATTTGTAATAAGCATTGTAAAATTTTGCACAGAGCACACTAAACAGTTCTAAAAATATTTTTACTTGAACGCAATTTGGATTCGGCAAAAAATATAAAGTTCTTTGAGTTAAAAATTTAATTATTCGGTTATATAACTAACAAATTTAATTCGTTTCAGTATATAATATTTTTAACAAAATAATTTAATGGATGACTTATATAAACGATCAAAGATTTAATTAGAAATGTGTTTCGGTTACCATGACTAAAATCACTCGTGTTTTAATAACATTAAACATTTTGCTATTAAAATGTTTTAAATTGGATATAATGCATCTCCTGTTGTAACCTGATACCCCGTACATAACAAGTTGTCATGACGAGCGTGTACGTTGTAGCAATTTAAGTAGGTATTATACCTACGTCCATCGAGACCACAACAATAGGGTTTATTTGTAGAATAGCCTTCTGTCTGTTTTCTGTTTTGTATTGTCTAAAATTATTTTTGTATTTCTAACTCAATTTGAAATTATAATAATCTGATTAAATTTTTTTCTATTGAATTTAAAGTGAAATGGAATTACGAGTATGAGCGCTTTTATTTATTAGTTTGATTATCTTAGTCAGGTACAAGACGTTTGTTCCGACATAAAGTGAACAAATTTATTTATTAAAAATAATAATAAATTCGTTCGTTGGAAATAATAAATTATGGTAGCTTCATATTGCTTGAAGGATTACATGTTTATAGTATTTTGGTTAAGCCTTTAACTTTTATAAGCATTATTTTTTTATCATAATTGCTCTTTATGATATGATTAAATACGAAACATTGAAATAAACTATTTGCTATTCGAGAACCAGAAGATTAAACTATAATAATATACAATTATTACTTTTTATACAAAACATTTGAAATAATCACCAGTTCTGACTACAGGGATGACACCCGCATAGCCATACATTGTCCCAAACTAAAATACACCACTTAAAGACTCAGCTGCTCCCGCAGACAACGAAACTGGGTCAAAATGATTGACTTATTTCTCTATTTATGACGTTACAGCCCTAAGCGTCTAGGTTTTTGTCACTTGCACAAAATGAGTTTTGAATAAAAAAAGACTCGATTCAATGCGTAAATGAGACGCCAGATCGAATCCGTAAAATAAAAACATTTTAAGCGTATTAAAAATATATTATAAAAAGTCTTAATGATAAATAAACATTTCTTAATCTTAACTATTTATAACTTATTAATCACTAATGAATTTAAAAACTATTTTTATTATTTAATTTCTATTTATAAATAAATTATATATTTATTAACATTAAAACTTATAACAATAGCACGTGTGATGTTTAGTACAGATTAAATCATCGCATTTAAGAATTTATGATATTTCTCTACGAATCCTTTAATTAATGTTGCTAAATTAAAAAAAAAATATGAGCGAAGAAATAAATTATTGAACCTAACCACCTATAAAAATCAATTGTATATATATCTGCTATATGCACATAAGTTATAAAGTAAAACTAAACAATAATAACTCTTAGTTAACATTAAAAATTTTAAAACGTTTTCAAACAAAATATTCTTTAGTATAATCCTACCTAAATCGTTTAAATTATCATTAACATCTAACACTTGTGATGCTGTCCATCCGTACAGCAGAATTCTTTACCCGCGGAAAAGTTAGTAGGAGTCCACTGCCCGCCGCAGTTCCTGATAAAGAGGAACGCCTTCTCTCGACGGACGTCTCGCTCTACTGCGCCACAGATTACTGGCCCGGCGCGCGGCAAGTACTTTAATATCTGAACATTGCGGAAGAATTGAATTAGTTCTTTATAATGTATAAACTAAATTAATTCTAAAAATAAAATAATATAAAATAATCACAGATCAGTATTCCTCCATATATTTATATTTCCTATAGTATAACGTTATTTTATTTTTTTATAATCGATAAAAAAATACATTCCACTTCTTTGAATCGAGCTTTTTAAAATAGAGCTTTTTTTAATGAATGGATAGAAGAACTGCACATATTTTTGGATCATGTTTGAAGACAAATTTTCCAAGTATTTTCATTAGCTGACTCATTAGTCAAGTCAATGAAATAACTGGTCTACTAACAATGTTTTAACTCAAATTGTACTTATAAATTACTAAGAAATATATATCAGTGTAATAATTAGAATGAAATGACCGAAGTTCTATTAAGCATCAAAGAAAGTATAACAATTAATAATTCCTCTCGGTAATGTAAATCAATGACTAATTAAAACGAAAAATATACGAAGGAAGTGATTGCCAACATTTAATACACTACATTTTATTGTCTATCTGCATAACACTTTCTAAGCAACAAATGTTACATCAACACCTGAGAATTGATTATAAAAGAATAAATGAGCTAGAAATCTATGACAATATTAACAAGGAAAGTTAAAATCTAATTTCCTTTACTATTACGGTAATAAACTTTATTATGAGTTTATTAGTAACATTTTCTAAAAATGGTATAAAATTGTAGGTACAATTATATGTAACAAGATGTAGGTACATCTTATAACTTTTATGCACTATAAAATAATAATTTATTATTATTTAATAGAGATACATAACGAGTTGCAGTGTGTGCGATATATAATATATAAGAGAGATAATACATACCACATCCAGGCATTTACTGATGCAGTGCTTAAATCCCCCAGTGCCGCACGGCAAACTTGGATTTTCAGTGTCGTACGTGACCACGGGCTCGCCCTGTGGCGGTCCTCGCGGCCGACTTCGACGTCCCTCCTTGATTCCCACTTGCTGTGACATGAACACGCCACATTGACATGGCTCTAACTGTAAAAGATAGGATTTTTATTGTAATTTATGTTTAAGATTACGAAATAAAATAAAGAGTACTAATGTTCCACAGCAAGCCCTCTCGAGGAGCATCGCAGCTTATTCCACTTTGGTGGTCCAATGAGCTGGTGGCTCGACCTCGAGATAAATTATAAACATAAATAAATAAATAAATATAAAAACTCAATGGTGCTGGGCTGAACCTGCAATCTACAGTTAAGATTCACGTGATCCAGCCACAGGGCCATCGCGGCGCTTACAATAATTATAATAAATAACAAATTTATTTAAATTAAAAATAAATGTACTAATTCAACATTATAGTCAAAAAGGCTAAGAAAATTAGATTCAAAATATACAACTTCATTTTGATTAATTTTAATTAAAAATAATTAAGATTAAGTTTGAACCAGTGATAACTAGAAAATATATTAATAATTGACCATTAATTTAAAAGCAGTCGCCCAAAACAACTCGTAAAATATAAAATTACTATGATTACTCTTATACATATTTTTAGCCAGGTCTGAACAGAAGTTCATAATGAATATATAATAGTATTTTTTTTAATAATCAGATCAATTACCTATATCACAATTTAAAAAACTTAGTAATACAAAAAATATTAACTTACCTCGTCAAATTCTTCGTCAAAATCAACAGTCTCCACTGACTTTAAGCTTTCTACATCGTCTCGCTTCAGTTTGCGCCGGGCCTCACTCGGTCCCGCTAACCACAAAAATGCCACCAAGAGTGCACACAGCCGGATCCCAATCATTGTACAGCCGATGAAGTTATCTATTCAAACTATATTATTAACGGTCAAAATATAATATGATTATCTAAATGATAAATTTAAATAATTTACAGATTCACATGTAGATTCGTAACAAACCATTGGACTGAGCTTTGTGACTCTAAGGTTCCATTGACATACCAAAATTACTGCTGCTGAGTACGCGAAGCGATTGGAATTTTTATCGTGACGTTAGATTTAATTTTTCAGCAATGTTGAATTCGGTACTAAGCCGATACAGTCATATCTTACGTGGGGATGGCCATCGCAAAATCGAAAATGGTCTTATATCCCTGACCGATCGCAAGGAAGAAGACGACCACACTCAACTTGGTGGTTAAAAGTGCAGAAAGAGAACATGGATAAACAGATAAGCCAGAAAAGAGCTCTATGACGCAGAAGGACAAGTAGATCAGACCCTGGCTCTGGAACTGCTAAGAGGGTTCGGACGAAGAAGAAGAAAAATTAGAACTCGGTTCCACAATAATGCCATAAAATGAAGTGACGGGTTAGTAACATTATAATAGAAATGAAGTCAATAAAATTATAAGACCAAGAATACTCACGCATTCGACATAAGATTACGAGCGGAGTTAAGTCACATCATGGTTAAATCCCAAATGAAAAAATATAAATTGGATAACATACATCGCATTTAAAGCAAATCATTTTTAATTTATAACATTCAATTTGCTTAATGGTGCCTACAGTTAGGTCGCTAGCATGGCATACATTGGATAAATTATAAAAGATACATCAAATGAATAAAACTCCGGAATCATAGGTCTTCAAAGTCCTACCGAAAAACGACAGCATAGATAAGAAACGGTGACCATTTTTTTTTTGTTAATAAAAGGGACAATGAACTATAAATTTATTTCCATTAATTTGTCGTTGTTAATTGAAAAGATATGCCGAACTACTATGTTTCTCGCCAATCCCGAGAGCTGCCAGCAAATAGCAGAGCCGCAAATATTTTATTATTTAAAAGAACTTCAAACTGTTATATCTGGTAATTATATTCAAAGCTAAATAACATTTTATTCGGAAACCCCACTAAATTATAATATAAAATTATTCATGATAAAACACATAAAAAAATATTTAAAAATTATTTTATAACAAAATTTTAACCAAATAAGAAAAAAATATAAACCCTATATTTTAATCCTTCTTGGAATGCGAAGATGAAAACATTTATTAATAAACATGTCAAATTTCTAGAAATCAAACTTACATAATATTTTTGTAGATCCCCACTTAATGATATTAATGTGACATAGGTATCTGAATAACTAAAACAATATAGATTACCTTACAGTTTAAACATCTCTATTTAAATCCATATGATCAGGAATTTTAGTTTGAAACGTCACTAAAGAATGCTTAGTCAGCCTACTGTTACGTGCAAAATACGTGCATTCAATCTCGGCTGTATCGATGTACGTGTCGCAATTGATCGGAGATTCAACGAAGAAAATGCCTTTGCATCGTGAGATGATAAACGATTTATTGGAATTTTTGTACCATCAAAGTCTCACAAGATAGGATTATGAAATTCTAATATTTATAACTAAAAAATTGCACAAATCGTAAAGCTTACATTAAAATATTTATGTTTAGGCCAGTTAAAACTAAAATTGCACATTTGGCTAAAGCGTTTTAAAAAAGAACATAAATTTATCATGTTATGATAATATATCATTTTATATAATTACATATTTTATTTAAAAAAGAAAAATATGTAACTTTTGGAATAAAAATAAGATTTCAGATAAATTGAATATAATGTTCTTTCTTCTTTCTAATATTGTTTTATTAGGAAAAAATGTGTAAATTCTACGTTACTTTATTTATTATTTTACGATCACTTATTGTGATCGTAAAATATTAACAATTTTACGATCACAATAAGTGATCTTTGATACATTTTTGACACTGCTCGTGGTTTTATCTCTTCCTCCAGCGCAAAATCTCCAACATAGTAGCACCTATATTTGTAAAAGCAGTTTGATGGTTCTTAAATGTAAAGTATGGCAATGTCAACTGGAAATTTAAGTTTTAACACGTCTGAGTAATCCTTTTATAAAATTTTTCGTTTTATGCAAATTTTACGTCAATGAAAACATCAATCTTTATATCAAGAGAAGAAGCCCGTACCCACCTGTTAGACAATTAGAGGCTGTTAGCTGTCTTTACTTTATATGTATACCAATATATTTAGGTATGAGTTATTGGCCCGACCTGGGAATTGAACCCAAGACGACTCTGCGGTCTTACATCTAGCCACTACATGATTACACAAGACCAACGAGGCAGTTAATAAGAGTAACTACGAAGTAAACAACGAACAAATTATAAGCATAAGAGATCGTCGTAACATTAAAATAATTTAAAACGTAGTGATTTTATTCACTTTACATGTCTTATTAGATCCCATGGTTAATGACTATATAAGAAACATTCTTATGGTCCAGTCCAGTGTCTATGGGCGAATGTTACCACTTATCAGAAGACCAATTTGCCTATAAGGTTTCCTAAGAAAAAACAGCGTCAGCGTTTTATTTACGAAAATTATGTATGTTGCATTTTTGTAAGTAAGAGTTTACAATTAAAACAAACAATAATAAGCAATCCTGAAAGCAATATTACAATAAAACATTCTTGCTGCGATACTTTATGTTGCTTTTACTTAACACTTTTTCTTTTTGCCTCCTCTGTTATTTTTTATATAGGTACCTATATAAAAAATAAGCCTTGACTATATTAATAAATTAATATATAATCTTTAGAATGCTCATTATTAAAATATTCACATGTGTTGTTTTTTGATAAATGTAATAGTCTGTTTGCTATTAACTAATTATTTTTATATATCGTATATTATATGTTCTATATTATAATCTATGGTATGTTCCCCTAATAAAATTATATTAATACCTAAATATATTATATTGCGTCATATAAATATATTGCGTCATCAAGACAAGATAACAAATAGTTAAACAAAAACTACTCTTTCAAATTATTATTAGTATTTAATTGATATATTATTCTTCACCACCTATAACGAACTTATAGCTTCAAATTACAAGATAAAATATATTACTGTTGTTAAGTATAAAAGTTTAAACATTTTATCTCACTTTTAGACTATTATTCATAGACAATATGTAACATTTAAATTCCCAACAAACACTAACACTGATGGTGTTATCTCAAACTAATTTGTATAAAGATTAAATATTTATTTCATGTAATATAAAACATATTTTTTTATAAAAAAGGTGATTATTATAAAAAATATTACATTTTTAAAATGACTTATTTAATAAAAGCTGATCAACAAATCTATTCTGATAAAGTGGTCATAATAAATACCAAGGAATAAATAACAAAGTAACAAATAAGATTTTGTTTTTAATTTTTTATTTTAACAAAACAAGGATTATCAAATATTGCTACTGTTATATTGACATTAGTTAAATGTCAATGACCTAATTATAATTTGCTTAGTACTAATTTTACATTAAAAAAAATGCTCCATTAATATCAAAAAAATGCAATACTTTATTCACCATAAAACAAACAAAATGTTTATTTATAATAATATACAGTACAGTAAAATCATGTTTGTAGACCTCAAATGAGGTAGGTCTCAAAAAAGGCCACATATACTTCTTCAAAGTTTATCACTAAATCAATCTCTTATATTAAATTATTGTTTGTTTGTACAAAAAATTAATAGATCTTCCAAAGTCTTTATCATAAATCTAAGGATTCAGAAAGTAAACTGTGTTTTAATTAAAACCTTTTGTCCAGTTTTACATATCACAAGTAATAATAGGAATAATAATATCCTGGGACATTTTTCACACACGGCCATCTGATCCCAAATTAAGCTTGTACAGAGCTTGGACTATGGAAACCAGATAACTGATATACTACATATTTTTCTTCTGTAAATACATACTTATATAGATAATTACACCAAGACTCAGGACGAACAGACATGTTCATGCACACAAATATCTGTCCTGGGTGGGAATAGAACCCACAACTTTGGCGTGAAAGGCAAGCATCCACCAACCACGCCAACCGGCTCATCAAAATGACATGTGACAAAAACACAAATGACAAAACTATATATTATAATGAGTCAAAACTTACATAGCCACCAGGGCTTATAAGTCTTTTAAATTTCAAAACATAACAGTTACCTTCGCTCATAGACAGTATAAGCCAACCATAACAACTTATGTTCTTGGTGCTACATGCATTTCAACAATACAATACATATTGTATTTCATCAGAATATTTAGTACAGAATAAATTGTAGTGTGTCAATACACTATTTAAAATTAAAAATAACATCAGCATATTCAATTTGAAACAATGTTGATTTACTTCAACTCCATATAAAGATTAAATGAGATGTAATGTTGACAAGAAACCTTACATTCAACTGTTACTTTTCTTTTTCAACAATAATAATCTACTAGTTATCAGTCTCCAGTAATTATTGACTTGTATATTGTACATAATGGACAGGATACATAATGAGTTTGATATTTAAAATTATTAAATACTTTCAATTTGGTAAGGAGCAATTTTATTTGTAAATCTTTATTATCTATTTTCATCTTGTAAAGTTAATTGGCACTCAAAACACATGCATTTACACATACCTTAATTATCCTTACAATTAATTCTTTCAGAATAGAGTTGTTTTATTTAACATTTAATCAATATTTAATATTTAGAATAAATAACACATTCAAACGACCATTCTAACAATCTTTAGCAAGCATCAGTTTAGCTTCACCTTCAAACACAACCTTTTTCTCCTCCTCGACAATACAGAAAAATTTAACTTTGAGAATTTTCCTCACATCAACTAGTTCCACACTTATAGTTAGTTTTTCACCAACAAAACATTTATTTGGGAATTTCATGGTCTGCGACACAAGAACTGTGCCCGGCCCAGGTAAGTGAGTACCTATCAAACCAGCCACAAGACCATTTAAAAAAGCCCCATGTACAATTGGTCTTTTATTCCCATTATTTTTATGGAGGTAATTGTGATCACTTGTAAGATTCGAGAATGTGTCCAAGTCCTTTTGAGTTAGTGTCTTTTGTATTCTTATTTTATCACCGGCTTTAAAAGATGCTCGGCTAAATGAGGATGTGTGAATTTTGCATATCTTTTGATAATTTTTACTATTGACAGCAATATAAGGAAACCTATTTGATAACATCTTATTCATTTTAGTTTATTGACTGTTTTATCTTTTCAAATATTAATTACCAGATTAATTAGATCATATCAATTATTCTTACTTACATCGTCTAAGAATACAGTAGCTAAATTTGCAACCACTTTATTTTCTGAATTTTTTAAGATTTGCATATCTTGAATAAATTCAGGACTGTTTATGGTTGCTTTTGCATGACTATTAAATAAATATATACAAATTGCTACAGCATCAGCTAATGTTTCAAAGTGATTTGATTTGAGTAATGCTTGTATTGGCTTTACTGCTGCATGGTTCAAAAGGTACTCAACGTTTTCTGGATCTGAAATCAAAATATTATGGATATTTATTATATACAAATGTTAACTCAAAGATGTGTTTTCTTTAAAAATTATTAAAAATTACCTATACATAAATTACAGATTCCGGATGCTGCAAAATGTAGAAGTTTGTCGTTTTTTTCATTCTTCAATACAAAAATAAATATATCTAATACTCCAACCTCTCGTATGTAGACATAGTTTATTGGATCATACGCGAAATTGGCCAAATTCGCCAACACCTGACATTTGGCCTCTGAAAATGATGTAATAATAAAACATTAAGTACTATAAATAAGACAGAATTAAATGTCTAAATAATTAATTAGTCGTTTGCCAGACACAATAAATATAATGGGAATATCAATACCAAAAGAATTAGTGTTGATGAACTCATCAACTAATAGCGATAAATAATTTTCGCGGTCTGTTCCATTTTCAGGTGTTCTCTTTCTCAGTTGTGCTTGACTGGTGAACATGAATATATTTAAATAACAACAAACAAAAATAACATTAAAACAACAATAAAGTTGTTTAAGACATAAGACAAGGAATTGAGGAAATCAATTTTTATTTGAAAGCAAAATAATAATTGACAACTTGTCAAAATTTATCCTGAATCCTTCGCCATTTTAAGTATAGACTATATATTATATTCAATTAAATAATAAATGGAATTGGCTTGTAATAATTTATCTAGCTAAATAAAAAAGTAACACTGTTATAATTTTTATAATTCATTTAAATAAACAAAATAAACAATGGGGTGGTGTTTACTATTAATAAAAAGAAAAAAATCATATTTTATAATCAAAAATTATTAATAGATTCATTCGAACAGTTACGGAACAAGCAACCTTTTCGTTATCTTTTTAATCAAAGCATAAAACGTTAAAAAAACTAAGACGAAAAAATATTATAATGAATGAATGTAATCTTAATAGTTATTAGCTTTCAAACTTTATTAACTTAAAGAAATTTGATAGTCTATTTTATATAGTATATAGTTTATTTGCAATGAACGTAAAAGTTATGTACATATTTATGCAGCAGAGTAGGTATTTAATACTCATTCAGAAACTTTAAGTGATACTTAATTCGGGAATTTCCTAATATACATTTTTGTAAATTAAATACGTAGCAAATCAATTGAATTATATATTGAATTAACTAATACTATTAGCGTGCCACATATACTTTTTTCAAAATTACCACTAAGAGATTGGTCACCGCGTGGTATATATACAGTTATATCATATTATACGTATTTTTATTATTTATACATAAAACATATTTTATTTTCCTGGATGTGAAAGTATAAAAATTCCAATAAAACCTTTAGTGTCACTATCAGTTGTCAAACATGACGTTTTATGATTTTCTAACTTTCTGTTTCATATTCTTAACGCGTGTTTTTGACGTGTAATTACAACGTGAATTATAAGGATAATGTGTAAAATACAGTAAATAAAGAGACACATACATTTTTTTATAAATAATGACTACCATACCATCGATAGCCGGTAACATATTATATACTATTATTGAGCTAAATATACACAATGTTGTGGGTTACATGAATATATATAACTTTCAGGCTTAACTAACCGGAACTTGTTTCGGATTACTTTTGGGGAACCATACGAGGAAGTTAATCTTAGAGATGAAACTACTACAAATATACGAAGTATCGTATTTAGCCCAAAGGGCACTTACCTTGCTTACCGAACAGATAAAAAGTAAGTTTAATTAATCACACATACAATGTCAATAATTTTTTATTTTGATTAATTTATTCATATTATTAAAATTGGATCAATGATTGTCTAACAACATGAACAGTAATGGTAATTAACAAATTTCAATGTCATTTTTTTATTTTAATATATTATTTAATATTAGCTATAAATGATCAAGTAATAATATGTATCATACCTTTAGGGCTGAGATAATAAAATGTGCTGACTGGTCAGTAGCTGTTTCTATTGATGGCAACTTTAAAGAAATGTTTTTTTCACCATTGGATAATTATTTTATTGTATGGGAAATGTATGCTATGACAAAGGAAAATCCCCAGGTAATTATTTATTTTACTTTTAACTTTAACTGAGATTTATATCAATTGTATATTTTTGTTGCTTTTTCTTTTATATTACAGGGTAAACCTAACCTACATGTCTTTCAATCATCAAATGGAAACAAGATAGGGTCATTTGTACAAAAGAATCAGACTGGTTGGTGAGTAATTATCAAAAATGTAATAAAAGTAATGCTTATGTATACTTGTAAAAAACTAGTTTCCGTCCACTAGACCAACGAGGCAGTCAACTGACAATGTATATGCAATATTTCAAGATGGTCAGTCGTTAAGTACAGGAACAACTTCGGACAATATTATAATAATAGACATTATAGTATAATCTTTTATTAATTGTGATTTTTAACCTATTTAGGATTTTTTTTTTTTGATATTTCATATAAAAACTCATATGAATCTTTTCCCAGGGAACCGAAATGGTCATCAGATGAAAAATTATTTGCGATACTCAATAACAATAGAGTACTAATATACGAAGATGTGAAACTTGATCACTACACTCATCACATCCAAGCAGAGAAATTGCAATCTTTCAGTATATCACCGAGTGCAGCTCCCACCCATTACTTTTCAATATTTACATTAGGTATGTTAAGTATATACTTATATTATACTATAGTAGCAGTTTTAACTGGTGGTAGGGCTTTGTCCAAGCTCGTCTGGGTAGGTACCACCCACTCATCAGATATTCTACCACAAAACAGCAATACTTGATATTGTTGTGTTCTTGTTTGAAGTGTGAGTGAGCCAGTGTAATTACAGGCACAAGGGACATAAAGATCTTAGTTCCCAAGATTGGTAGCGCATTGGCTATGTAAGCGATGGTTGTCATTTCTTACAATGCCAATGTCTATGGGCGTTTGGTGACCATTTACCATCAGGTGGCCCATACACTCGTCCACCTTCCTATTCTATAAAAAAAAACATAGTTTTATTTGTTTAAATTTCCAAAATTTGTGTCTTATAAAGTAATGAATACATTAATAGACAACCTGATCGTGATAAGTCTTGTTGAATTTGCAACAGCAAATAACCACCATACTATTACAATTTAACAGTTGTAACTGAAAAGCATTATTCCCAATATTTATAAAATGTGCAACTAAATGATCTAAATGTAGAACTAAATGATTGATCGATTGATAAATTTATAGGTAAAGCAGGCCAGCCTTCCTTCTGGCGTGTATTCAAGTATCCCCAGTTTGACCAAGCAGTCGTTAGCCGATCATCATTCCAGGCTGACAAAGCAACCTTTCACTGGAACAGACGAGGCACCAATGTATTTGCTTTAACACAAACAGATGTTAGTAAACTATATTATATTATATAACCATTAATTAAATATATATTTCTCTTCCGGCTTTGTAATTTTGTATAGATTGACAACACAATATTCATTATTAATATTATTAAAAGTAGAGAAGAATCTAAAATAGATTGTAGTGGAGTATTAATTTTTTAAGTAATAGATATTTATTACCTGCATTTTATTTGACTGACAGCATCCCAAAAGCTATTCATAACAACCCATGTAGATGTGATTTTATCATCGAAATTTTTGATTTTATTTTAATTTTAAAAAGTCATTTGTAACTGGATATTGTATTAAAATATTGTGAATAGAGTCTACACTTTGTCTACTACATATACTTGATCTATAATATATATTATTTACTAATTACAGGTAGACAAAACAGGCAGTTCTTATTATGGAAAACAGTCTCTGTCATATGGTGATGTAAAGGGCAATGCAGGGAATATGGCATTCAGTAAGAAATTTGTTTATCAACTTCACCCTATTTCACTCCGGGATTGTTTATATCAATCAGTATTATAGTTGTTTAAGGGCACATCATAATATATTTCCCTTTTGTAAAATAAATTTAAATTTTGCACATTTATTTTTCCAAGACTGGTGGCACATTGGCAATGTAATGATTGGTTAATATTTTTTACAGTGCCAATGTTTATGGGCGCTGGTGACTACTTACCATAAGGTAACACATTTGCCCGTCCGCCTACCTATTTCATAAAAAAAATTAAGATGGCCTAATTCATGAATTACTTAATCTTATCTAAATAAAGCCGAGATGGCCTAGTGGTTAGAACGCGTGAATCTTAACCGATGATCGTGGGTTCAAACCCGGGCAAACACCACTGAATTTTCATGTGCTTAATTTGTGTTTATATTTATTGGAGCAGTGTGGTGGAATAAGCTCCAAACCTTCTCCTCAAAAGGGAGAGGAGGCCTTAGCCCAGCAGTGGGACATTAACAGGCTGTTACTGTTACTGTTATCTAAAGATTACAGTTTCAAACCCACACCCAAAAGTACCATTGAATTTTCATGAGCTTAAATTGTGTGTATAATTCATCTCGCGTGGCTGTGAAAGAAAACATCGATCAATCATACATTATTTACCTTGCGGATTACATGTACCACCAACCCACATTGGAGCAGTGTGATGGAATAAGCTCCAAACCTCAAAAGGGGAGCAGGTCTTAGTCCAGCACTGAGTCATTTCCAGACTGTTACTCACTTTTGTACACTCTAGGTAAAGAAGGCCCGATCCACGCGATATCCTGGAATCCTGGTAATTGGAATGAATGGGTAGCGGTGTACGGACACGCACCGGCTAAGGCTACTCTTTTCAACGCCAAATGCGACCCGCTCTTCGAGTTCGGAACAGGCGCTTGGAATGCCATTTACTTCCCACCCGAGGGAAATTATATCCTTTTAATACTTTATATTTTTAGGACATGATTTTTTTATTGAAAGTTAAAAAAACACTACAAAGCATATTAGATTTAAAAAAAAAAAAATTCACTCTCGCCTGTCGTGTCGGATTGCCGTTACATTGTACATTGTATTGAATAAGGGTGTACATAAAAGGTATATATTGCAATATTATATATATATATATAACACCACGCACTATATATAAATATAAATAAATATATATATATATATATATATATATATATATATATATATATATATATATACGCACACCACGCACGTCCCGCACGCGAGTAAAGCTCCTGTCGGCATATTTTTTTCCGACATCTTCAACAATCATTGTCATATTTCAGTACTACTTACTAAATTATACAACTGAATCATCCTCATGAATCACTGAGTCCACTAGTGAAAACCGTATGAAAATCTGTTCGGTTATAGAGTTTATCGCGTTCGGATAGACAGACAGACGCGGCGGAGCTTTGTTTTATAATATGTAGTGAAGTATTAACCTTAACCTCATTGCACGGGTGTTATTGGGTGGCTTCGGCAACATCGCTACAGGTCACATATCGGTGTGGGACGTACGAGGGTACAAGAAGGTCGGCGAGTGCACGGCTCCGGACACCACGAGCTTGCAGTGGGACCCGCGGGGGGAAGCGTTCATCACGGCCACCACATATCCCAGGCTTACTGTTGGAAATGGGTAATTATAAACGTCAAACCGAAGTCAAAAATGTTTTATAAACAAACTTTTATTTTATTGTCACCAGCAACAACAACAAAAGTGTCCAAAATGTTAGCTCAATGATGGTTGTCGCGCTTGAATTCGCCGCGGGAGGCGCTAGTGTAGTGAGGTCTCTAGGAATGTCAAATGTCACTAGACGTTTATCGTTTGCGAGCTTTTCATCGCGGATTTTTCCTAAATACTAATGATTATTGTAAAGTTTTTGCCATTTCCAATTAATTATCGCACACCCCTTCGGTAGACCACTGTTACAGGCGAGTTTTAGTTTTCGAAAACGTATGTCCTTTTTTTCCGGGACATACTAAACGGGACTGCATAACGCTGTGACATAATCAGTATTTTATTTATATAGTTATTATCAATTATAATTTAAAATTTTATTATCAAACGGCCAGGCAAACGCGACCAAAGCGCCATAGGTACATAGTGGAACTTCCCCGCCTGCGTATGAAGCGCTTTGAATCCACATTTATTATTCGCACTGCGAAACTGTGGAAAGCTTTGCCCGAGTCCATATTTCCTGATAGGTACTATGTTGGTGTCTTTAAATCCAGGGTAAATGAGTTCGTTCCGGCCAGGCGCACTACATCCTAGACCGTGACTATGCTTAAAGATCACGCAAGTCAACGGCGCTTGTTTATTATGAGTAAAAAAAATAATTAAAACAAAATTTAATTTATTGGCCCTGCCGCATTTACAAATTTTCAAACAAACGTTTTCAACGACAGCGATAGGGCTTTACTAGTTGCGCCATCTTGTGTCACCAGAATCGATTTCCCTCATTGGTTGAATGGAACTGGCTTAGAGATTAGTAAAATGGTTGACGCTCCCAGGTTGAGTTAAATAAAAGTTTGTAAAAAATAGTTCATGATAATTAATATAAATATATATAAAATAATAGATAAAACACGATACGAATCGAATATTTAATGTTGCATTCCTTTTAATTTATTGAAACTTCATTCTACGTTTGATGCGAGATTTATTTGCAAACAATTTTTCGAATTTGGCTTTCTTGCTATTTAATAAATATAAATTAATTTTAATTATTATACACTTTATTTTTTATACAGATTTATTATTTATACATTAATATTTGTTTGATTATGTGAATTAAAACGTTTTGTTATTGTTTTATAATAATAGGTATAAAATTTGGCATTACTCTGGCGCACTTATGCACAAACGTACTTGTGTTGAAAAAGAAAACTTACTATCTATAAGTTGGCAACCTGGTAGTTATCCAAAGAGCGAGTTATCAAAGACAGCTCCAAAGAGTATAGAACAAGCGACACCGAAGGCGACCGCGGCGTACAGGCCGCCCGGCGCGAGGAACAGGCCGTCGACCTTCGTACTGCATGAACACGAGAAACCTCACAAACCGGGCCAGAGTGTTGACGGTAAGGGTTTTTACTATTTTTTACAATTAAAGTATTTCAAGACGTAAAAGTATTTGTTAGTTATGTTTTTGCATTCTGGATTTCTCTTAATCCATTTTTTTGTATTTCCGTTACAAATCCGGGTGGGGTTACCAATTTTTATTGTTTCACAAACATACTTATTTATAATATGATCAATTATAGCAACACCGTCAAAGCAAGCCATCAAGCAGAAGGAGAAGCGTGAAGCCCGCAAGGCGCGCAAGGCAGAGGAGCGCGCGGGGGACGCGTCCCCCTCCACGCCGCCCCCCGCGCCGCCCGCAGCCGCGCGCGCGCCTTTCGTGTCCACCGGCGACCCCGACAAGGACAAAAAGATTAAGAATATTAACAAGGTTTGGACAAAATATATAACATATAATATCGATGTATTTATTTTCAGTCTGAAAAACATTAATAGTAAAAGTTCATTTATATCATGTGACTGTTGACGCTACTCATGGTTCTTCCTAGGTGTATTTCTTAAAAAAACAAATTGCTAGATTTTCCTTTATTACATTAATCTGTGTCGTTTTTTAAGTTATAGCTTACACGAAATAAAATTTCAATATTTACAACGGGAACTCAAATAATCAGACTATTATTTGTCGTATCTTTAGGATATTCGCGAGTTCCGTATGTCCTTGTATTCTGTATTGTATAAAATTCATCAAATACGATTTACGATATTACACGTAGGATGTATCGACATCGTTGCGATAAATGTTTTGTGTGGTAGTTTATCCGTTTATGTTTCTATTCCTTTATTGTATAACTAATAGAATATTTCGTGTTTCTATTTCTATATCAAATAATAACGTTTTGATTTTTCAGAAACTGAGTGACATTGAAAAACTGAAACAGCAGAAGGCAGCCGGTAAGCCGCTGGAGCTGAATCAGTTGGCGAAGATCGACAACGAACCGGCTTTACTGCAGGAGCTGAACCAACTCAGATTATGATCTACAAATGTTACTATCTTGTAAACTATGTAAATGACAGATTGTTTTAATGACAGTTGTTGTAACGCTTTTTTTAACGGCTTATAATTTTTTTATCTATCACAACGAAACAAAACACAAAGTTAATCTTTTTTTTTTTAAATAATCGTCTGATATAAGTTTTATGTGTATTGGTTTACTAGTTTTTAAACTTACATTAAAAATGCCTTTATTTATTAGTATATATTTACACAAACGTGTAAACGTCAAGTGTTTGATACAATGACATACAGCTTAAATAGCCTTTAGAACTTTAAATTAGCATCGTGTTATATGTTTTTTAAATAAAGCATTTATTTTATTTAGAGCAGGATCTTTAAAGTTCAACAAGTCCGCGGTAATAGTCGGGACATACCGCGAGAAATGAGCGCGTTTTCGAAAAGTCGTACGCCAATATCATTATATTGGCGTACGACGAAAGGTCGTACCTAGCTAACTCATTAGTTAGCTAGGTACGACCTTTCGATATAAGCGTAAGCTTCCGCTAAATATAAATTTATCAATGTCCTATAGAGCTGTGGAATGTGTCACTCGGTTAAAGGAATGGCATTCTGGTGTAGTGCTCGCTTGGATTCGTATACTCGACATTTGCTTAATATCTATGTGTTCAATAAAATGTTTGTAGCATTTTAATAACTTAATTTTACGTTTTAATTTCTTTTGTGATTTTTTTGTTTCTAGATGAACTATTTTTGTATATTAATACATACTTACTATTTTTTAGTTTTGATTTGTGATTAAAATTTGACTTTTTATATAAATGCTGTTTAGAGAATGAGTGATTCCGTTAATAATATAATGAATGATGACATGTCTCTATCGAGAGAAATTAGCGCTTAACTAAACACAAACAACGTTTATAATAAAGGCCATTTATTAATAGTTAATATATGGATTTTATATTAAATATTAATTAATATTTCTTATTCACATTTGTCAGTTTTGCAAAGTTTGCATGACTCTGAAATTAATCATTGATTTGATGCTTAAGTTTATGTTATTATAAAATGTCATACTTTCTCTTTAGTATTTGTTGGATTTTTTTATATCAAATATATGATATATAATGTTATATATGATTATCTAAGTAAAAGTGTAAATCATATTGCATAAATAATAAAACTTTAAAAAAATATTGTTTATATTATTCATTGATCTCTCCTTATTAATATTAAATCTTCAAAATATATAACATAAATTATGTAGTCTTTGAAATGATTCGATTTTTAAATATATTTAACAACCGTTATAATAATTAGTTTAAAAATACTATCAGCAATAGCAACCATAGATAAAATTTACTGAAAAGGAAACGTCGCGATGTTATCGTAGCTGATAGATTTTAGAAAAATTATAAAAAATTAAAATCGTTAACCAATTCCCATGAAAAGTAAAAGCATTTCCGTGTATGATTTGCTTATGTGTCATATCGATAACGATTAAAGTTCTTTTTCTAATTAAAGTCTTAATTCCTTGCGTTTTTGAGTTAAAATTTATAAAATATTAAATACGATGGCTACTAAATTATTCACTCGTGTCTGTATAATATTATGAGCCGAGATGGGCGGGTGGTTAGAACGCGTGAATCTTAACTGATGAATGTGGGTTCAACCCGGGCAAGCACCACTGAATTTTCATGTGCTTAATTTGTGTTTATAATTCATCTCGTGCTTGACGGTGAAGGAAAACATCGTAAGGAAACTTGCATGTGTCTAATTAATAATATTCTACCAACTCGCATTGGAGCAGCGTGGTGGAATAAGCACCAAACCTTCTCCTCAAAAGGGAGAGGAGGCCTTAGCCCAGCAGTGGGACATTAACAGATTATAATATTATCTTAGAAACAAAGAAAATCCACGAGGCAGACATCCGAGGTTTTGCAATATCGGTTACGTAATTATCAATAACTTAACTAATTGTAAGTGTAATGAAATACGCCCTTACTGATAAATTATTAGCCGCTGTTTAGTGAAACACTTATCTCTTTCTGTAACTATTGATTTGACATTCGAAAGAAGAAGACACAGCATTGCTTAACTAATCACTCGCTAACAAACGTTTATAAGTAAAGCCGTAATATTTTAATATTACAGTCCAGTTAAATTGAATGACACTATTTATAACAGTATATAAAATCAGATTAAGCTTTGGACACAATAAGAATAAATCTCTTTCTCTCACAATGAAATATTTACAAAATAATTCATTTACAAATATTTGTTTATTACGTGTCGTGGTTTCATTCCGATTCACACCTACCTACTCTTAATATAATATTTACTATCCATATGATTAGTGACGAAATAAAATATCACATTATATTTTATAAATTTCAAATAGGCAGGCAGACTGGCAAATGGGGTACTTCATGGTAATTGTTACCACTGCCCATAAACATAGGTAGGTTACCATACCATAACCATGGTACTGGAAGAAATATCAGCCATTCATTATATGGCTTATATGCTGTCGACCTTGAATTAAGATGTTATGTTCCTTGTGCCTGTAATTACACTATTTGGCTATAAAATATGTGATGAATGAATTGATCCACCAGACGGGATTACACAAAACCCTATTACCAAGCCAAGTTGATTCGTGTAATAAAAGTTTTTATTTCGTTTTAGCGATGGCTTAATAAAAATATCATGTTTAAAGCTTTTTTTTAACTTAAAATATCTCTATTCAATATAAATAATATTTAAACTCTAAAGATGGTACAAAAAAAACAATTTCCTAAATCCTATTCGATGTTTTAAATCATCGAAGTGGACAAAAACAGCGTGTAAGAGCAACAGCAGTTGATATTTCCTTCTGACAGAGGGAGCCGTGGTGACCAATTTCGAAGATAAGCCAACTGCGCATGATATATTACAGTGCATAATTAATGTGTGAATCAACATTCTATTCCCGACTTACTCTCATCATTCAAAGGGACGGCAATCCAAAATTAATTCGTTCTGTTACAGAAAATTTCCATAACATTTTTCATTAATTTTTAATAATTTTTATACATTGAAAATTTTTATGCATCGAAAAACTCGATAACATTTTTCGTCCGAGCTGTGAATCATAAAATTAAATATTGCAAGCCTCTTACATTTATACTTAATACATTGAATACTTGAAATAATAATAAACCAACTAAAAATATCGTTACAATAATTACTATAAATAAAAAGTTTATAATTTTTTTTTTTTATAGAATAGGAAGGTGGACGAGCATATGGGCCACCTGATGGTAAGTAGTCACCAAACGCCCTTAGACATTGGCATTGTAAGAAATGTCAACCATCGCTTATAGCCAATGCGCCACCAGCCTTGGGAACTAAGATTTTATGTCCCTTGTGCCGCCTGTAATTACACTGGCTCACTCACCCTTCAAACCGGAACACAACAATATCAAGTATTGCTGTTTTGCGGTAGAATATCTGATGAGTGGGTGGTACCTACCCAGACGAGCTTGCACAAAGCCCTACCACCAGTATTTTAATATAATATTTGAAATAAGATAAATAAAAAAATCAGCAGTGATATTATGTAAAAACTCACTTCATTACTCACGCGTTACGTGTTGGCAACCGATATTTTTGAGTAATAAGTAGGCGGACGGGTAAATGGGCCTCCTGATGTTAAATGATCACCACCGTTCATAGACATGCGATGTAAAAAATATCAATCATTCTTTACATCGTCAATGCGCCACCAACCTTGGGAACGAAGATACATGTCCCTTGTACCTGTAGTTACACTAACCCTTCCAGAACCAGAACTCAACAATACCGAGTATTGCTGCTTAGCGATAGAATATCTTATGAATGGGTGGTACCTACCCAGACGGCTTGCACAAAGCCCTACCACTTAGTAAAATGGTGATATACTATCTGACTATCGTGTATTATTGAAATGTTATAAGTATTACGGTCAATGTCGTATATCACTTGCTGAGATTACACGACCGATTTCTGCGGTTAGTCTCGAGTTTGCTTAAAGAATAGCCCTACAGGTGTAGCAATATAGTTAATGTACAAATAACCGACACATATAAAATATACGTCGCGGATAAGTACGGATTCTGCTTTCATACCAAAAATAGAATAGATAAAATAGGTCTACTCTATTCGTTATCTTTATTTGTTTTATTCTGTATTCAAATTACTTATTGTTCGTGTCGTTTAAAAAAATATATTTTTGTGTCGAATTCAGACAAATCACTTAGAAAAGTAGTAGGTACTTACATCTTATTTTTGTGAGTCATCTCTGATCGTGGCTCATTTTCTCGCTGAAATATCGCCACTGTAATTTCAGAAATATGGTGACTGCTGCCGTTCTTGAAATGTGTTCAGTAGTTATCTAATAATTTTAATCTGTATAGGTATTGCATTGCATAAAGTATTTTGTCATATGCAAATATACGATAGTTATTATTTTACTTATTAATAAGAAATTTATTTCTAATTAATTTGGTTTTAATTAAAAAAGTTTGCTATTTATGCAAAATATGTTGTAAATTATGATAAAAAACATTCTAAGGCTCGAAAGTGTGCTCAAAGAGGTAATGACCTTAAATTATACAAGTGACACTATCCCTTCGGAAGTTTTTATTTACATTAGATAAGATAAATAATTGATATACGAGGTAGATGCACAATCGCTTCAGTCGTCACTCGGTTCGCGGCCGCGCGTATTGACACATTAAGATAATTAGTTTATGATCTTTTAGGGCTTTAGGATTGTTGTCGTAAAATGCACAGAGACAGTGAAGATACAGACGAGAGTGCGAATTTATTAAACAAGTCGGATAAAATACGTGAAAGAACTGTAGAAAATTGTAATGAAGCGATGGCTACTTCGTCCGAAACTATAGTTTTTGATAGTAAGTTGATCAAAACATCGACTCAAACAGAAGAATTAGCTGCCACGTGGGGCGGCCGCTGTTCGCTACCAGATTCTGGAAGGTTAAGAAGAACACATTCGTGGTCAGGCGGTTCGCATCATGACGTCCCTTCTGAAATCAGAATACTACGAGAAAGGTAATGTAGCTCATTTAAAATTTTTTTATTAAAACGGACAATAATTAATTGAACAATAATAGCATATTTTTGCTTGTAATTTTAGTGTATATTTATTTAACAATAAATAAAATACGCATTGTAATGATGGATGATATCGGATACCTCGAGATAATTTATTGGATGTTAAACTATGTAATAAGTAATAATAATGTAATCATAATATTAACTGGGATTTAATCAATTTGTAATTGATAAAAGATAAGACGTCTAGCTACACTTGTAAAAGCTTTAAACCGTAATATTACCATAACACTATCCGTAAAATTAACTATATTTTTTAATGTATCAAACAAAATGTAGCTAGAGTTATGAAAGGCAAGTTTTATAAAATGAATACACAGGAAAACTTAGTTATGCCATTTCGGATTTAAAAACGCGATCTTTGGTTCGATTCGCCTGCCTCCTTAACCGAGTGGCTAGTTTATAAGGCGGCACATCAAGATTTAAGCCTCGTTCAAACCCCGGGTCGGGACATTAAAAAATAATTAGCTTATTCGGTCAAGAATTCTCAGTAGAAGTCTGGAGCTTTGTGCTTGTGGTCTCTTTCGCTCTCTCTCTATAGTCGTGTCCGATTGCCGTTTGAAAGTAAAACTGTGTTTACGCACACACTTGTGTATATTATATCTTCTGCGCAGGTGACTTGGTATTTGTTGGAAACGGTCCTTGTGGCCTAATAAACGAGACATTATCATAACATTAGACCATCTCTCTTATAGGTTGTCGTTATATCGGCCTATTAATAGTTTTGGTCTCATGTTAAAAAAATATTTATAATATCCATAAATAAGGCTTATTACTCGATACAATACTATAAAGATGATGAAAGTTAGTATACGTTGATTTTCATGCAAGGTATAATCAATGTAAATGGTAAATGTGGAGTTTCTTGCTGGTTCGCCTCTGTAGAATCAGTATTCTTTATGTATTATTAATGTACAATAGTAAATTAACATCAATTTGGTGTTTTTTTGCTATCGAAAATATCCTGATTAAATATTACCGACCTACATAACCAATACGCGTGCTTACCATAAAATTCAATGTAATTACAATTCTGAAATAGCGTTTCCATTAACTTGTAAAAAAGTATTCACTTATTCTACAAGTGTAGAGAGATGTGACTGCACCGTTGGTATAGTGGCTAGATATTAGGCCACAGATCTCGAAATTCTGGCCTGGCCGACCTAGGCTAGGCCTAGGTCGGGCCAATATAAAGTTGTTGGGTTCTTCTGTCGAAGATTCTCAATAGCAGCCCCGAGCATTCCTATTCCTCGGAAAGCACGTAAAGCCGTTGGGTCCAGCGCCTGAACTCTTTGCTGTCGTATCAGGGAATAGAGAATGCATCTGTGTTTGCGCACAACTTGCACTGAAATATGTTCTACGCAGTTGGCTAATCTCTCTTGAGATTGGCCGCCGTGGCCGAAATCAGTCAGTAAAACATCATCTTATAATCAGTGTAGTATCTACACTAAATAAATAATATGATTGTGTTTTATAATATTTTAGATTAGTGCGCACTCAAGCCAAATTGCGTCCAGGAGCCGTGCGACATCTCTCCCGTCACCAACGCCTGACGCTGGCTTCACTTGCACTCGTGGACTTCATGAGCTTCTGTTCTATGAGCATCATGGCGCCATTTTTCCCTAGAGAAGCTACCGATAAGGGGTTGTCAGAGACTATGTGCGGTATAGTCTTCAGCTTCTACGCCGTCGTAATGTTTCTCACATCGCCGTTTTTTGGTAAATATGTAAGTTCGTATTTGAACACATTTAACACAATAAAAATATATGTTTTATAAGTGTAAGCAAATTAAAATTGAAAAATAATACAAATGAGGTGCAAATTGGTATGAAAATAAAATTTAGCACTTCTAGAAAATAAAAACAATGAATGTTTTACTACAAACGCCTTGAAATACTCAATCGTTGTTTATTAATAAAATAATTTTAAATCATAAGGGTGAAAGTGTATCTGCACTTGTCCACCGATTCATATCGGTGAATTATATTTATAAATTGCCCTTTTTATATATTGTATCATCTTTTTAAATGTTATTGAATGTATCCTTTGTATTTGTTTCATATCAAGTACCTATAAGTTCCTATTAGTAATTAATGTTATATGAGTGTATCAAATTACTCGTATAAGTTAATTAAATCAGCAAATAGAGGGTTATTTTGGAATTACTTGGTGGTAAGATTTTGCAAGCCCGTTTCACCCTCTCATTATTATTACATATTCTACCGCAAATATTTGACACGAATATTTAGTAATGTTTTGAAGGATGATGCCACTACAGGCGCCAAGAACGTAACATCTTAGTTCTTAAGTTTGTTAGCGCATTGACGATAGTTATTATTTCTTATAATGTCCAATGTTCTTGGGCGGAGGTGGTCAGTCTATTTTCTAATTAAATAATAGTTAATAGACACCTTTAGGTATAAACTATAAAATAATAAAACGTTTGTTCTTCATATAATCCTCATTTAATTTATACCAAATAAAAAATTTGGTAATAATAAAATATTTGATATTTATTTACAGCTACCGAAAATAGGAGCCAAGTTCTTGTTTACTGCCGGTATGTTTATCGCCGGATCTTGTAATGTTCTATTCGGGTAATATATATTTTTTGATATATATTTTTTGACAAACACAATTAGGTATTTAAACAAATCCATTTTTGTTTCTTCATTATATTTTTTAAAATATTTTAAGCAAAACATACTTGTGAAAATAGAATTTAAAAACAGCAGTAGCTACTAATTATTTTGTTAAAAACATTAATTACTAAAAAATAAAGAAACATCTTTTTTATAAAGTAATATCCATCTATATCGATTTTCCCGGTTTTAAGCACCTCTGGTTACGGATAAGATTCTGGTATTCTAACCACTGGTCCATAATATAATATTTAAAATATTTACTTTTAGAACTTTAGTATTAATAAATGACACCACGACGTTCACCGTACTATGCTTCATGGTGCGAGGTATGGAAGCTCTGGGTGCCAGTGCATATTCAACCGCTAGCTACGTGTTCGTGGTCAATGCCTTCCCAGATAATATCGGATCTGTTCTTGGCATACTGGAGACATTTGTCGGCCTGGGTATGTCCGTTGGACCGGCGATAGGAGGCTTATTGTATTCGGTATGGATTTGGCTAAATTCTGTGACGTCAGCTTTTTATTTTATTAAACCCTTGTCTTATTTAATAACTAATTAATTTATATCTATCTAATTAATCTATAGACTTACTTATATATACGATGTTAAGCAGCTGTTTAGTTAAACACTGCTTTCGATATTTGTGTCATTATTGATTTGAAATTCGAAAGAAGACACGTTTACCTAAAAAGTCAGGCCGTTAGTTCCTAGGATTGTTTCAATTACTCCTATATAGGCCTAGTCCTGTATTACCTATACAGGACTAGGCCTATGTGTATATACATCCCTAAGTAGTGGTCAGTACCTAGCCTAATTTTAAGTAAGCTAACAAAATATATTGACGAAAATATAACTAAAGTAATTTATATTTTGATGTAATTAAGGTACTTTGCATACTTTGTGTATTACGTTGTTTTCTATATAGCTCCGAAAGTGAATGAAAATGTTTAAAATAATAATGTTTCAGATAGATCGGAGGATTTGGTCTACCATTTTACAGTCTAGGAATCGTGATGGTTTTAACTGTACCTATAAACTTCGTTTTACTCACTGATTGTGACGGTACGTAAAACTTATATTATAATTCAAAGCATATAAAATAATATCAAAACGATCTAAAATACATTATAAAATATTTCAGAATACGTGTCTGGTTCGAAAACTGCATCGATTCTTCGACTGTTCAAGATTCCATCGATAATCATCACTGGTTTGGTGATCGTCGTAGTCTCAAATACGTGGGCCTTTCTCGATCCGACTCTTGAACCTCATTTGAGACAATTTGGACTATCAACAAAACAAATAGGACTTATATTTCTCTTGTTTTCCAGTTTGTATGGAATCTTTAGCCCAATTTGGGGATGGGTCGCCGATCGGTAAGTTTGATTTAATTTTAAGTTTATTTATTTGTTTCATTACATATGGTTATTGAAATTATTATTTTTAATTTTTCCAGGGTACACAGTCATTGGTGTATGATGGTGTGGGGTTTGTTTCTCTCTTCAATCGGCTTATTACTTCTCGGTCCATGCCCATTCATACCTAGTCTTCCGCAGTTAGTATGACTTCATCATATAAATATAAGACTGAAGCTATATGACAGTTTGTAAATGTTTTGTATTTTACAGGGATTTATGGTTGGATTTGGTAGCCCTGTCTATACTGGGTATGTCAGTGGCATTAACTTTGCTACCAACATTTCAAGGAGTATTAACTAGTTCCATGTTAGTAAGCACATTTAATGAATTAGCTAAATTGAATCAATGTATTCTCTTTATTAAATTGCAATATTTCAATGTAATAATAGATATGAAGGTGGTTGTCCTGAAGCTCTCGCAACGTATAGTGCAGTGGCGGGTGTCTGGTCCTGTTGTTATTCCTTGGGAGAAGTCCTAGGTCCTGCACTAGGTGGAGCGTTAGCTCAGCAATATGGATTTCCACTCTGCGCCACTCTTTGTGCCGCAGCCTGCTTTACGATGGTAATACTTCTTAAATTTCATATTCATATAATTACAAGTATTTATATATTCCTATCGATTTATATTTTATTATCAAAACAACAGATACCTGCAGAAAATATTTCATTGAACGTCACACTCACGATCACTGTTTAATATTTTTTAAGCTTAATACTAATGTTTTACCCATTTTTAGGCAGTTGTGACACTGACATTTTTCTCTTTCCGGGAATCTTCAAAATGGATAGATCCAGAATCAGAGTCACATTCCATTCCATACACAGATACAACTTGGAATAGCAATCAGTTTTGTCAAACACAAAGCGCACCAGAAAGTCGGTTTGCAGAGAGCTCACCGCTCATACCACCCTGTTCATGTTCCTCCAGAACTGGTATTATTATTACTTTAATGTACTTATCTATATTATCACGGTGTATTTGCTGTCTCAATTAAATATAAGTATTGTTTTTTTTACAGCTTATTACGTTTTTCAAAGTTCATCATCTAAGCAAGTTTGCTTCATGCATAATAAAAGTAAAAAAAGTGGTTCAGCCAGTGTAGCCGATATAGTTGCATACTTTTTAAAGTTTCAATATATGACTGATATTTATGTAAGAATAAGAAAAGCTAAGGCAAAGATATCTAAAGCTAAGATAGCAAGTAATAATGAAGAATTGTACCAAAATTACCTCGAAAATTGCGATGAAAACGACTGCCCTCAACATTCAAATACACATGACAGAAACGATGGTGAAACAGAAATTCATGTAAGCAACAATGTTATTGAAAACGGTCCATCTCAAAGCAGTGAAAATAGCTATTGTTCGTATTTAGACAAAACTATTTTTGGTTCAGCGATAATGAAAATGAAGAAAGAAAATATTATTATTAAACGAAATAATAAAGGTCTCGTAGCGAAGCTGGTGACTTTTGAAGAAGATAAACGACATTCAGATGAGATCATAGAAAATAATCTACAAAAAGTGCATTTTTATGAACAAAGTCCTGAGTGTAGTACACTAGAAGATATTTTTGTAAGTAAAATAACAATATAAATAAAATATTTCGTGTTCTACACGTATAATGTATACTGAAAAACATGTTTTTTTTTTGTACATTCCAAAGTACACGTAGTAACACTGATTGCACGCAGTACATAGTCCAGGAAGATTTTAAATCGTTTATCTCGTTCCTTTACTAGATTTACTAGATTTGGCTATTAACGGAGTTTACAGTTTGCTAAATAGCATTGCGTTTTCTTACTTTTTTATGATATTTTATACAGTCTTTTTGCACGATGGTGAGAAATCAAACTCTGCTTGGATTTAATTGTTGATTCAGGATTAAATTGTACTTATGAAAAAAAATATTATGCTTATTATTATACTTATCCTTTAAACTGATTATTTCCTAATATTTTATTAGTAAAGTGGAATCTTCAGCTCAGGGGTTACTAAAAAAATATATTTCATTCATATAATGTAAGTCATTAACATGAAAAGTATTGTCATGCAAACATTACACAAATCTTATGTTACTAGGTAGAAAGCTCTAAATTATGTTTTAAAAACTTTATTTAATATTTTAGCCAAAATCATACTTTGCCTGCAAATAAAACTCATATTAATGAGAAAAGTTTGACTACAATTCAATCTCTCACACTACAGTATAATATATTTTCTCTCTGCTTCTTTAAAGCTAAGCAATGTATATACTTAACGTTACTTCTAAGCCATTCATGAATAAATAATACGAATTAAGACTAATTATTGTCCTTATTTTAGGATGGCTGTGACTGCAGAGACGAAGTTACATATGTAAGAGGAACTGTTACACTTTCTTCAACAGGAGCCTGTGAAGTTTAAATGAATAACATATTTGAAAAGCAAAAACGGATTTTTTTAGTTCACAACCGTTTTATAGTTAATTCAACTCATTAATTATTATTTTAAATACTGATTTATAAATAAATAATAAAAATAACTTTTAATTTTAAATAGTCTTGTTTATTTCGTCACCTGGCATATTCGAATAGCAAAAATATTTTCTAAATCTCATGGTATACTAGGACTTTAGAAGTGAAAAGCGGTGCATGGTGCTATTTCTCACAAAGGTATAGAAAGGAAAGGAAAGGCCAAAGTTTACTGCGTCCCTTTTCCTTGTATGCCTACGTGTGCGTTATTTATAAAAGTTGTAACTGAAAGGAAGACTGCCAGATCAATGATGCTACCCTAGTGTATTCGACCTCTGTTGACGATTTCTTGGCATTTCCGTTATTCCTAAAGGCTTTTTGGTCACTGTCCATTCACTGTAGTGTAAGATAAGTATATCTCTGCATTAGATGATGGACATGGAAAACTGGTTATTTTCCTCCAGCGAATAAAGAGGCTTGTACGTGGATCGCTTGCTACGAGGCTACGACATATTGAAAACATGGACACCAGGAAAACATAACGGTTGAGAGGTGCAAGAGTTATTTTGAAGTCAAATAGTTATAAGAAAAGTTATAATAAGTGCAGAATAAATCAAAGATCTCTAATAAAAAAAAAAACCAACAGCAGCAATGGAAAGTTTATAATTGTCATGTTTCTGTTTTATTATATATTAAATATTTGAGTGCAAATGGTCGTATATAAATATTATTAACTTTTAATTTAAAACTTCAAAAAATGTGTGTTACAGAATTTTTTATGTTCATAAATTTAATGTTTTGGAAATTAAGGTTATTATTACTATTTACAGTGGGAGAAATTTAATTATACTATTAAAAAAATACAAAAAAATCTGTTGGAGAAATTTTGAATATAACCAAAATCACCATTATTTTGTTTTTTTCATCAACAGTAAACAAGGATCTAAGATTGTTAAACAAAAACTTTATATTATTGTGATATGTAGAAAATAGATGCAAAAAAAACTACTTTTTTTCTCTGTGTCTTTTCTATCTGCATCGTGAAATTAATTAATTTTATGTTATTAGTGTATTCAATTATAATTAAAACCTGAGTTATATAAATACTTTAATTACCTATTTTTTAAATTTTACTTGTTATTTTGTTATTGTAAAAATATATTTTTCAACTTTGTTTATAGTATCTATACATAGTTATGCATAAATAATCGCGGGTGTAACATAATTATAGATGTTATTTTAATGATTGATATACCGTAACAGCCTGTAATTAATAATAATAATAATATCCTGGGACATTTTTCACACAAGGCCATCTGATCCCAAATTAAGCTTGTACATAGCTTGTGCTATGGAAACCACACAACTGATATACTACATATACTACTTTTCTTTTGTAAATACATACTTATATAGATAATTGCACCCAGACTCAGGACAACAGACATGTTCATGCACACAAATGTCTGTCCTGGGTGGGAATCGAACCCACAACCTTCGGCGTGAAAGGCAAGAATCTACCAACCACGCCAACCGGCTCGTGTTGAATGTCCCACTGCTGGACTAAAGGCCTCCTCTCCTCTTTTTGAGAAGAAGATTTGGAGCTTATTCCACCACGCTGCTCCAATGCGGGTTGGTGGAATACACATATGGCAGAATTTCAGTTAAATTTAGACACATGCAGGTTTCCTCACGATGTTTTTCCTTCACCGTAAAGCACGAGATGAATTATAATCACAAATTAAGCACATGAAAATTCAGTGGTGCTTGCCCGGGTTTGAACCCACGATCATCGGTTAAGATTCACGCGTTCTTATGACTGGGCTATCTCGGTAAGAGATTTTAAATAATTGATATTTTTGTATAAAATTGTATACGATGAAAATATTATGAGAATAATATTTTAAAACATTGTCGTCATTCTCATTGTCGACACGTACAACTACACTTTTGTATTGAAAGGGTAAATTTTGAGGGTGAGTAGGGCGTGGCGGTGGGGAAACTCGTAAGAGGGACGGCCCTCTTTGTATTGAAAGGAAATCAATGTAGTTATCTCTATCTCTTTCTAGCTACGAAATATCTCTTTCATTCCATGATATCCTGGTAAGTACTACGTAGGGTGAAAGAAAATCCTATAAATAGAATCGCGAATCGAGGGATGGTGATTAAAAAAATAATATCAGTTCGCGATATTAAAAATTAACCTTTTTATATTTAAACCAAACTTATTATTAGGTAATTAAAACTCATAACATATACTTCATTGTCTGTATGAGATAAATCGAGATAACAATTTGTTTATATAGCAGAAGAGAATCGCAAATACAACGCCACGATTTTTTTGTACAGAACGTGACTTGCTTATCATCTAACAATTATGCAATAACAGCAGGAACAGACGCCCATTGAATCGATTTCAACTAATTGATCCATGCTCTCATTTGCGTTCATGTCACATTGTGATATACCGTGGAACAATAAAGATCGTGACCACTGATCAAACTCGCAAACAAAATTTATTAAAAAAAATATCGTATCGTGTAGAACAAATTCTGTGATGAAAATTTTACTAATAATTTGTTTAATATGTGTAACTTCCGCCAAATCGAGCGATATCGAAACGTCAACCGTAAAAAAGTGTGAAGGGATACACGTACATAACAAATTTCACAAAAAAGATGTCATAGGCTTGGGATTGAACCGCCCTTATCAATTAGCCTATGATCATAGTGACCATAAAATTTTCTTCAGTTACAACACCGGCAAAGACGATGAAGACTCATTTGAAATTGGATATATTGAAAAAGGTCATATAAAACACAAAGTATTAAAAAGTGTAGAAAATGGATTCGCAATAGCGATTGACAATAAAGATAATGTCGTATTTTTCGGAGGCAGCGAAGGGATATATAAGCAGCACCTCAAAACGAATGGTAGTGAAGTAGAAAAAGTTATAAGCCACCATAATATTTGGGATATGTTCTTTAAACACCACCTATATTTCATTGAATATCCATCGCAGAAATTATATAAGTGTGAACACGATAAAACTAATATAAAAGTTGAACATCAAAAAGTCATTCATGAAAAAATATTTCAGTTTGCAATTGATGGTGACGATGATATGTTTATTACAAATGAAACCGGGCTGTACAGAATCAAAAACGGTTCCGATCACCGTATTTATTACGATGGACCTAGAATATATCGAGCTATCGAAATAGATAACAAAGGTGTAGCACATTTTAGTGGTCAAAATGGAATTTTTATTGTGAATAAAGATAATAATACACTTGAAAAAATTGCTCATATCAAAAATATATTCGGTATAACATTCGATAACAATAACAATATCGTGTACTCAGATCCCCATGAAATTGTTAAATTACTGCCCGAGGAATGTTAGTATTAACTACTATTATTTGTTAGTTTTTGAAAAATGATCTTTCAAAATTTAATTATTTGATTAACCAATCAATTATATTAATATACTATTTCCCCTATAATCGATTTTTAAATTTATTTTAAAATAATGTAGTACGTATGTAATACTAGATTTATTGTATGAGTGAATGTCTCACGTCACATAACGAGCACATATCAGAACTATAATTATATCTAGAATACGTATTTATAGAATGGCATTAATAATAAAAATTAAATAATTTTAGGTTGTTTTCTTGTAAATTTCGACAAAATATCGCTCGACACTAAATTTCACGAAACATTACGAATATTTGACTTAGTTTCTTTTTTTTTGTTTTATTATTATAATTTATCAAGTAAACTATTCTGATAAAATCGTTTGTCCTAACTAATTAATTAGTCAAAGCCACTAAGACAAGAAATCAGAAATATATTCCATATTATAGGTTTATTTTATAAAGTAGGCATCAGTAAAAAAGAGAAGAAATTTTAACTCGAGAAGAGAAATGATTTTTAACCGTTCGAAGTCGAGACGGGACTAGTAAGTCTATAATGTTTTTACAGGTTGAAGAGCGATGTGTAGCCATGCTTAGTTAGTTTCCACCCACTGTTTTCTAACCTAAACTCAGAGCGTTTTTTGTGTCGTAAAATTTATTTTCAAAAAATAATTACATAATTTTATATTCGCAGCTATTAACTCATTATTTGTTACCAACATTTCTTGTTTTCTTTGATTTTATTTTTTTTAAAACTATTAATCCTAGTGATTAATCTTGTTTTTAATTTAAGTGATTAATCCGAGTGACTTAAAAAAGAAGTAAGTTATCAATTCTGCCTTATTTTTTTGTAATTATTTTCCTCGGTAGCAGATATTTTTAATTTTTATGTTTTTTTCTTTCTTGCATAATTCCACAGCGTATTAAAGATAAGAAACTAGTGGATTACTCATTTTTCTATATTGTTCGATATTTATTAGCTTAGATTTTATTCGTAATCATGTATAATACCTATTGCGGACTATCCTATAACTCCACGCTGAAAGGTTTAATAAGATAGAATTGAGGAATTCGTCACCTTTTCTGTTTATTGTTCGATATCTTTACCGATCCTAAATTGATTTTAATGAAAAAAATATATTTTGAATGGGTAAACAAAACTAAAAAGGGAAATGGAAAGATCTAAACAAATATTACTTATATAATTTGTTTACATAATAATTTTTTAAAAAATAATAATTAGATAGTAATTTGGTTCGTCGTGTTTCTATATCTCGACGTTTCTCATAATGCTACGGAATCTTTGAGTTAGAGACGAAAGACTTCATGTTTTTTATGTACTTGTGTTTTAATTTAATATTTTCCTAACTAATCCGACAAACGTTTGTGATCCAATTTACAACAACTCGTATTTATCTATTCTCTTTAAGAATCTTGTTAGACAATTTAATACCTTATGATTTGGGTTGTAAGTTAATATTGCAATGGCTTGTAACTTCAAGGGTAAATGTCAGTGTGGCTTTAGTATAATGACGTCATACCTCCCCTTTGAAGAGGGCGCGGGGTGGGAATGTAACGAGAAGGCTTTCTTTGAGCTCTCTGCTTTAACGAGTAAATGGTATTAATTCACATGATACGTTTCTACGTATATGTCAAGCAGATGTGTTACTATTTTATAATTTTTAAGCATTGTATGTAGCTGGGATGGCCCAGTGGCGAGAACACGTGAATTTTAACAAGAGATTGCAGGCAAGCACCAGTGCGTTTTAATGGTCCTAATTTGCGTTTAATTTTATCTCGTGCTTGGTTTATAAACTTTTCAGATGAAACTGTCGCACGTGTATCCACTATCCCAAATTTAAGCAGCGTGGTTGAATGAGCTAGAAATCTTGTCCTCAAGAGGGCATTACCTGGACGACGTGCTTAGCAATAGATCATTTACAGATGTTATTTTTAAACCGAATCTAATTTTATATGATTGGCAAATATCCACGTCTATTTTATATATAATATTGTTTGTTATGATATTGTTAATTGATTTATCGCGATTGAGAAAACATGTATATTTTCTTAAAATAAAGTCACAGTATATGATGAAGCATTTCCTTAATTATAGACATACTCGTAGTCCCCACTAGTTTTCTTCTATAAAATCTCATCATCACAATTAAAAATTCTTAGCTCTCTTGTTAAGTCAGTAATTTGCAAGGATAATTTTGTGCAACGCAGTGTGAATGTGTCACAAAGCGGTCCTATTTCCGACCTAACTCCAGAAAACTCGGTGATAAGTTGGATCGTACCAAGTAATTCAATTTATTCAACGAAAACTACTATTAAGCCATATAGGAAGAATTAATTGTTGTTTTAAAGGTATTTTTTTATCATAATTTATAATTTGCTTCGAGGGCTGAAGTCTTAAGTTTCTTTTTTTATTAGCCAGCTAAGGTTTTTTTCCAAGGAGCTTAGGTAAACTTTTTCGCCATTATATTATCTTAATAAAATAAATGATAGACTCCATTGACATTCCTGAGGTCTCTGAATTATTTTTGATGATGACAAAATACCTAATGAACTCACACTGGTTCCCTGGGCACGCGCACGGACCTTATCGTAGAATACCTCATGCGTTGATATATAGCCGCTTATCAAATTTAAAGCGCAATAAAAAAACAGCGCAAATATTCATCCGTAATTCCAAATAATATTTTTGTGCTGATTGCACTCGTGACACTTGGGAAAATGGAAAAAATTGTACCAATCATTTCTAAATAATATTAAATCCATCTTATCTCCTCTAGGGGCACATGGTATGGCCATTTTCATTTACACGTGGAATCGGTATTGCGATTCAAATCATACTGCTGGTAATATCGGTTCTAGGCGAGCAAGATTTTTCTACTAGCTATTTTTAATTTTGATTTGTGTATATTAATTAAAAATCTCAATATAAATAATTGAAATATATATTTGTCAGTGGCTGATCCATGGAGTCATAATGGGTTGTGAACAGTGTCCAAGATAGGGTATAATTATGTAAATCATCGGCCATAGCCGTGCAAGTTATGTGGGGTTTTGATATTTCGTATGTTGTATAATATAACTAAGATCTGTACCAATTTTGTGCTCTATGAGAATTATTGGTAGTTGAATTGTCTATTTTGACCGAACTATGTCACTTCTCCACACAGTTCACAAAGTTTAGTTGAAAGGTGGGTTAATGTGTATATATAAAATATTCTTCCTTATAAATTAATATATATCATTGTAATCGAATTAGATCCCCTCTCACTCGAAGGCTGGCCCTCTTCTATTATAAAAATATTCATATTGGATATACTTATTTAAACTATTTAAAGACTGCTGGCTGGAAAAAGTAGAAAAACCCTTAATTAATAACTATATCAAAAAGACTAAATTTTTTTAGCTTATCAGGGTCGTAATAAATTTTACCATTTTTTATTGAATATTTACCTGATTTTATATAAATAATGGATAACCGTAACAAAAATACCAGATTTATTTATTTAATAAATATAATTATAAAAGGTACCATAAATAAATACTTAATAATTAGTAGGTAGTTTCATCATAATATTACAAGATGCTCAAATAGTAATTCTTATACTTATAAATTATCTTTGGTTCATTTTATTTTTCAAATGTCACAACAATTGTACTTATAAGATAAATTCTGCAATTATATTTTTTGTTGGGTCACCAAAATAAATTATTATATAAGATGTTATTTTTTAAACTTATTATTGTTATATCCATAGGACGGAAAAAGTAGGTATTATCATTTAAAATTATATGCTTTGAAAAAATGTACACTATATAACACACATGTTGACGTTACAAATATGATACATGTTTAGTTATTTTATATTAATAACATACTTTGCTAAAATAACAAATAAAATCGTGCTCATTTAATTTCTGATCGATTCGAAACGTAAAGATGAGATATTCAAGTATCTTACAAAAATACAAGGCAGTTCAACGTTTCAGTTAAAAAAATCAATAAATAATAAACAGCACAATATAAGAAACAAGAATGAAAATAGTTTTTTGTTACAAAATATTATAAGGCCATTTTTTATTTCCCTGAATAACTTTTAACGACAAAGATATAGCTAGAATAAAACATCAAGATCGTAGACAAAACAAAAAAATAAAGATGTAATTTAATAAAGTTTTTTTTTTAATGTAATGTTAGTCTGTGTTAGTGTGTTATCTGTGTATTGAGATATTGTTCAATTATACTAAAAACAATTTGAGTAGATTTCGATTACCCATAATGTAACAATTATTTATTTTTAAATTAAATACAGATACTATTAATAAATTTTAAATGAAGAAAATTAGGTGTAATTTACACGATCTCTCCCGAATTTTTAAATAAATAATGTAAAAATACATATTATATATATTGTGCCATTGAAATAATAATTAACTATTATTTGTTAAATAGATTGATAGAATCTATTAAAGTGACGAGATTTTAAAAAGCACACAAATGGTTTTAAATGACTGACTTCTTTCTGACTGATGTTACCTGACTTAATGCTTAGACATATCAATATACTTTGTCGATACACGATAATATATGTATGGGTTAACAAATCAAAATAGTGAATAATGCTTTACTTGTTATCTTTGAAAATGTATTATATTCAATTTCTTTATCTGGGTTAGATTAACTCAATTGATGTCCATAAATAATAGTGTAATTATATATTATCAAGTTGATGGTACCATGCCAGAAATTTTCACTCAAGTGTATAAAGAGCTTCTGATTGCTTACGACACAAAGATAATAACAGCAATATGTGTATATAAGATAAACTTTATAAATACGGTTTGTAATATAGACGTAAGTGTATTCGTAAAACTTTATTTTTAATTGCCTTATTCGTAAGTAAATTAATGATTTTAATACAGCTTATTTTAGAATACAAAAGTAATATGAAAAAACAATTATAATACTCACAAACTATTATTCTTTATAAGTCTTATTGCTTCTCAAAAATAAAACTATTTATAAATTATAAATGCAATATTGCAAAACTTATGACGAACGAATAATATACGCTATTAGGCATGAAATAGTAGAAAAAATTAGACTTGTAGTTGATTTTGGCGCGCTATTACCACAGACCATCCGTCTGGAAGCCACAGAAAGATTTTTATTTTGAAGCATAGCATGGACCGCTTCGATCTCCCACCGGGCCATTGATCCTGGTTCCCTTGAGAATAGAACAGTATACAACTGCGCCGGTGCACCGTTAGATGCTTTTTGGCAAAAATTAAGGACCAAATGATCGTTAACAGCCTTCAGAACTTGAACGGCTCCATTAAAATGCATATACGACGGCCGGGACGCTAGTGTTCCTGAAACAATAGGTAAACATTTTGTAGTACATATACCTATAACAATAAGTGCATGTACATATGTATAATAATTTACTTAAAAGTCTCTTACATTTTACAAAAGATAAATATTGACAACTGCAAAGTTATATACCAAAAAAAAAAAAACAAAACACATAATCGCATTAACAAAGATAATATTTTATAATATTGTTAAGTCATATTTTTTAATTATAATGAGATTTTGTTTTAAAAATGATTACCATTTTGTTCATCATAGACCTGCCAGTAGCCCGCAGAGTCGTTGCGGAAGTACAACGAGTATTCAATAGTCTGTCCGGCTTCGTCCCATAATAACCGCAAATGGCGGTTATCACGCAAAAACTTCTCCTTGATATGCTGCACGTGATAAAGCTGGTTCTCGGTTGAAGGCTGGAAAAATATAAAATTATCTCATATATATTACACACCTTTGAAATTTAAATCCAATGAAAAATATTTTGTTTTGATAATATTTTAAATAAACGTTTTCGATGAGTACTCTGTATAAAGCTTCAAAGCTAGAAAAATTTACTTTACTCCAGTGTTTACAGAAAGCGCTGTTTGGGCAAAGGCAGCTGGTTTAATTCACTATATTGAATGCCGTCGATCATGTTTATAGACAGTTGAAGGTCAAATTTATTTTTTACTTTTTTTATTTTTAGACTGTTAGATGTCAGAAAGTATCCTTTACTTTATACTTTATTGTACACCACAAAGAGAAAAATACAAAACATGTATACAGCCTAAATAAAAATACAATTATAGCGACCTTATCGCTACATAGCGATCTCTTTCAGGCAACCAACAGTGTAAGTAATAACTGATAGGATATGAGGTAGGTGGTGGTATAAATAAAATAATATTAATTTATAATTAAAACAAACTAATAAATAAATGTAAATATAAAATACACATATTATATATCAATAAATAAATTATATTATCCGTAACCGTAACCGTAACAGCCTGTGAATGTCCCACTGCTGGGCTAAAGGCCTCCTCTCCTCTTTTTGATGAGAAGGTTTGGAGCTTATTCCACCACGCTGCTCCAATGCGGGTTGGTAGAATTCACATGTGGCAGAATTTCAGTGAAATTAGACACATGCAGGTTTCCTCACGATGTTTTCCTTCACCGTAAAGCACGAGATGAATTATAATCACAAATTAAGCACATGAAAATTCAGTGGTGCTTGCCCGGGTTTGAACCCACGATCATCGGTTAAGATTCACGCGTTCTTACCACTGGGCCATCTCGGCTTATATATTATCAAAACATACAAAATTACAAGTATATAATATAAATACATACTATATACAACAACAACGAATAAAACGATAAATCCTCAAACAACAAGAAAGAGAAAAGAAAAAAAAAGAATAATACCAAAAAAATACTAAAATAAAAGAAATTATTGGTGATAAGGTATTTAAGACAAAAAATTATCTTTTACAAAAAAAAAGTATCTATATATCTATATCTATAATATATATTTAAAAGTATCTACAAATGAAATGAAATGGAAATAAATAAATATATTTTAGAATTACGAGATTATAATCGAATTTATCTCAAATACTTACAGGTTCCTCGTCTCGCATAAGAAAAAGCCAATTTAATATGTTAGTTTTTTGTTAAATTAGGGTGTGACCAATTAATTACGTCACGTCTTTAGTCATATACTTAATTGGTCTAACATATTTCGTAAAGGGAACGTTTTAATTCGACCACAAGATTAAATGGGTCACTCAGATTGACCTACCCAATACATGACTCAAGTGTAATTTACGTGGGCGACTAAGGTTAGGCCACAGGTCACTTCCAATAGTATCTTGAAATCGGATAAACAATATCTAAGAGACACATGTGCCTTTACAAGTATGACCATAATTAGATAATTACATGCGTCATGGTAGAATTACAGTGTAGTTTTCGTTTTTGGATTCAACGAAGCAGAAATATCTTTGTTATGCAATAATTGATACTTTTAATGTTTTCTTTGGCGAGGTCATTAGGCAAGGTCATTTCAATACTTATTATTTATCAATTCATAGCCTAATATTGTGGTCGTGCTTGTTAACACTTCTTTGGTTGGTGTAAAAAAAAATTAAAAGAAAAATAAATGATCTTTTAATAAAAATAGCGGTAACCTTAAATAGTAGTCTATTAAGAAAATAATATTACAAAAATGTTAAAGGTAATACAATTTCGTATATCATTAAAAATTGAATGCAAATTCGGTATGTGATTGCTGTTGGAGGGGAAATGAGAACCGGGAAGGGACATGCCGGATAATGCAAATCAAAATAACAAATACGCTGGGAAACTGGAAATCCCACTGGAGATAATGTGATATTACATACATATTAAACGTATGAATCATAGGTACACAATACACGAGCATTATAATATAAGCAGTTTAGTATATTTGTATGTTTATTAAATATTTTTTTATAGTATAGGTAAACGGACAAGCAAATGGGCCACCTGATGGTAAGTGGTCACCAACGCCCATAGACATTGGTATTGTAAGAAATGTTAACCATCGCTTAAATCACCAATGCGGCGCCATCTTGGTAACTAAGATGTTATGACTCTTGTGCCTGTTCTGGCCCCTTCACCCTACAAACACTAACACAACAATATCAAGTACTGCTGTTTTGCAGCCTGAGCTTGCACAAAGCCCACCAGTGGAAAAATATAACATTGTTTAAACTTTTTATGGCTGAATTAATTTGCTTAATTATCTACCGATAATTCCCTAATTCATGATGCATATTTGAATTATATTCGATTTTATTGGTTGAAATAATACATCATAACAAAATAAATAATATGTAAATATAAATGTTATGTTATTTTTACATGTTAGTCACGACATCAGTCAATTTATGTCGCGGTGTGTTTAGATTGGACATTGTGTATACATAATCATTTATATGTTCGACTTTAACTAGCTCCGAAGGTAGCATTTTATTAGTTTTTTTCCTACTGGCAACATTCATCTTTAACATTTGTTTTTACATTTATACTTACACCGCTTCACGTTTGTAAACGATTAAATATTTATCACTGTTGAAAACTCTACAGATTGTTTTATTTATAGATAAAAAAAAACATTTAGAAAAACTACCTAGTTGTATTAAAATCGCCTTAAATATTATGCACTATCTGTAAAATAAAATGCAAACAAATGTAATTTCTACTATCAAAGCTTTATGAAAAATATCGTGTAAAAATACCAACTCGTTTATCAAAAATAAATGTCAGTACCTACAAGTATTATTCACATAAACGAACATATCGCAAGATTTTAGTTTTTTGACAAATGGATAGATATACATTTTGAAAACAAATAAATATTAAATAATTATAACAATTTTATATGAAATTGTATCACTTGATTAACCATTCCGAAAACGTACCCCAAAAGTAGAACGGGGAATTTCGTACGTCTCCCATATTATAATTTTGGGACAAGTCTGATACGTTTTGACACCCTCGTTACTTAGGTGCGTGTACAGCTCTACCGCCCCCCACTTCCCCATCACGCTCCTTACGTCCATATCATCATATTCGTGTTCTACATTGCACGTCACTGAATTATTTCTTTCAGTTGAATTAGTTGTTTCATCCGCTAAAACGAACAAAAACAGTAAAAAAATCCAAGGAAGTTTTAATAAAGTGCGACCTTGAACATCCATCTCAGTTTATTACAGCACGCGATTTATTTTCGTCATTTAAACACACATTATAGATGCGTACTAGGCGTATCTTTAAAATCTTTCGATTTCTCAAATGCTACAGCACGTGCGTCAAATATTGCGCGGATAACCGATAGAAGTCAACTGACAGTAGGAACGGTATTGCGCGAGCGCTCCTGACTCACATTGTCGATGCTATCGTATTTGACCCTTAGCCTTACGTTCGCACAGAGGTGTCGTTTAGACGAAAAAATGCATGAGGATCGCTGACTTCATTGTCACAGGTATTATCATAAGGACGAATATAATTGCGTAGCTGCAAGATGTTAGATAAACTTAGTCGTAAAGTAATTAGACTTATTAACTCGGAATATAAATGAATCTACATTCATTTCAGAAATAATGTTATTTATCTATATAATCCAAATATCTTTTTGAAACGGGGTTTAAACAAAATAATTTTATTTTAATCTTTCGATTAAATTAAGTTTAAAATTGAATCATTTAAATTATAAATAAAAAACGCGATTTATTTTGAACTATGTAATTTTTTTCAATATAAACAATATTATTCTTGACAATTACGTTCAACTCTTAAGTCTGTGGCATAATCGAAGCTGGTATTCGTCGCAACAATCGAGATGTAAACGAAGGCAACTAATTGTCATTGTTAGACGATTTTCTTCAAACGACAGTACGAACAGACAAATGTGTCGATTATTGTAATTTAATTTAAATTCTAAAAGTACTTCATCGATAAATTATACTTATAATACTAATAGACATATATATGCCTTGTAACATTCATTATATACAAATCAAGTAAGATGATTTTAAACATTCGTTATTTATAAAGAAGACGATATATTATTTGTAACAATTAACTGGCGATTTTTTTTCTCTTGACATAAACAGTTTCGTTGCAGTGGCATATACTTGCTTAAGTACAATCATTTATGTAGTTAAAGAAATCTTAGCTTAAAAAAAATATGTTTCTTTTCCTACAATATTTAAAAATATATTTAACTGTATTTAATAATCATGCAGATACAGAGACAAATACAAAAACCTACTAATGTGCAATAATTGTCATGTGGTAATATGATGTGAGCATTATATAATGTCCTCCAGACTGATTTTGGCCACGGCGGCCAATCTCAAGAGAGATTAGCCAACTACGCATGAGATATTATAGTGCATAAGTGTGCGCGTAAATACAGATGCACTCTCTATTCCCTAACTCTCATAATCCGATGGGTCGGCAATCCGACATGACCGGAAAGTGTTCAGGCGCAGAACCAACGGCTTTACGTGCTTTCCGAGGAATGGGAATGCTCGGGGCTGCTATTGAGAATCGCACATGTACACACTTCCAACTTCCAGACTCGGGGTTGCTACTGAGAGAGTATGAGAGAGAGAATTTTCTGACAGAAAACCCCAATAACTTTTAATTGGTCCGACCTGGGAATTGAACCCAGGACCTCCGGGTCTCCGGCCATACATCAAGCAACTAGACCAACGAGGCAGTCAAGCATTAAATGTATATATGATTGTACTGAAAATCAAAGAACTTCTATTCTTTCTAATTAATTTCATCGAGACTTCTGCCTTTTTGGTTTTGGCTTTATCAGTTTGGTTATTCTCATACAAATTATATTATTTTGAAATACTTTTTTTGCGTTTCGATACAAGTGCACGTGTTTCCCTTACAAGTATTTTCGCTGCTGTATTCTGCAATACAGAACGTTCATAAATTTTAAAATCAAATTTATCCTAAATCGCGGATGTTACAGAGGCGATAGTAAAATGGAAGGTTATGGTTATGACGATAAGGAAGTTTCCAAATATTACATATGGGCTAATAGTTCACGTTAAACAACATATTTTAACACAACTAAAGAGTCATGTCTCTGGCTGCGATACCCCTCAAAACACCTTGAAAAACTGTTTACAATGAGTCCCCGATTGGGAGCACCACTGTGCGTTAAGCACAGATGCCCGTGTGGAAAGAATGTAAACTCTTTTAGCTTACAAGGTCATTCTAGAGGAAGGAGTTTTCACTAAGAATTCATTTGACCCATTTCAATAATAAATTATTGCAATTTTTACAAATAAGAAAATACTCTTTAGTGCACTTTGCTAATTTTTCTTTGTTCGAAATAAATTGTATAGTAAATGATAGTTACATTTTAAAGTAACTACATTTTTTGTTCAAAAAAGATGTTTTTTTTACAATTTGTAATTGCTGAATCTGATTTTTTACCAGAGGTGAACTTATTTTTTCTTCTAAGTCCTCAATGTATATTAAGCTTAAGATTAAAATAAGTAATTAAGTTTATTTTTTTACAGTATGGATATCTATAGGTATACATTCCAAGAAGTAAGATGATTCCAAGAAAAAATAGTGTGTATTTAGTAATCTTGTAGCTTTTGAACCACTTGACCGAATGAGGTCATTCTCGCAAAACATTTGTCGACACGGTTGTTTAATACTGTAATCCGATAGGTGACGCTGTCAATTTATTTGCATTATTATTTATGGACAAGGTTACATATTCACAATCACATTATCGTAAAGAAATATCGTGTAAGACATAATAAGACTATGGAAATTGGCGAAATATAAAAATTATCTGTATCGATATCAGTTATGTTTTACTTTTCTAGTCAAGTAAGCTGTTAAAGATGACGAACGAGGATTGCACTAAGATTTCTAATGCAAGTGATTTCTAAAAGATCACTGTTGTTTAATCTTAGCTTAATACTATATGTGCTTACATTCGGTAAAGTAAGCAATATTTATTATAACGATAACAATGCTAACGATCAAAACTGAACTTGCTTGTTGTAAATTAATTTAAAAAAATCTGTTTTTACTTAAAATAAAACATGTAGTGAAGTGAAGTAAACATTATAATAAATATATTTAACAGATAAGGGAAGATCATTTTCATATTAATACCTTTTACAGATTATATATAGTGTGTAAATAATACTAGTCATACTGACTGATGACGTTATTATTTGTATAAAGTTACTTTAACTATCTGCGAATTATCATGGAACAACATTAAATTTATAACCATTTGACTGACGCTTATATAAGTTTAAGTGGAAATAAAAGTAAATAAAAAAATAACATTTGTCGATAACAAAGCACTCTACTACGCGTTCGAGTTATGCAATTGATAAAATAAAAATAAAAAAGTTCTTTGATTTAACTTCTGAATTTTACTCTTCAAGGTCTTGTGTACGTTTAAATATATAGACTACTAGTTGTTAGTGAAATAAGAAATTTACAAACACTGGGCCTAAACTTAAGATTAAACCATCCAGGGACTCAAATACACGCAATTAAATTCATTCAACAATTCAGTTTTAGGATTACAGTGTCTCTACACACCTAAAGTTGATGATTTATAAAATAGGTAGACAGACATGCAAATAGGCGACGGTAGTAAGTGGTCACCATTGCCCATAGACATTGACGCTGTAAGAAATATAAGGCATTCCTTACATCACAAATGCACTACCAACCTTGGGAACTAAGATGTTATGTCCCTTGTAGTTACACAGACTCACTCACCCTTCAAACCAGAACACAACAAAAGTAGTGCTCTAGTAAAGTAATGCTCTTTGATTGAATATGTGATGTGTGGGTGGTACCTACCCTGGCAGGCTTGTACAAAGCCTTAACACCAAGTGAATATATAGATAGGCTGGTTAATACGATATATTCAAATCGAGGTTATAATACGACGTTTGACGTTTTTTTCTTAACACCTTAAAAACTTATGTATCATCTTCATACAAATGTACACTCTATTATTCGTATCGCCTTCTGAACCGTAAATAGCAAGCCAATGGTAGCTTCGGAATTACACCTCGTAGAAAATTTCACTATCCGATTCATTTCTTGAACATAGTATAGTAGTAGGATAGGCTTATGACCGACGATGGCCGCTAATATAGCAATATGTGTGTCGAAATCTAACGTATAAATCAATACATCCTAAATGTATCGGGAAATTATTTTCCGAAATTTTTGAACGATGAAATTTTAATGATCTCTTATTGTTTTATGTCGTTCTATGCAAAGAAAAAAATTCCTAGTTAGATACATAAATATCGAAGTAGTTTGAGCGCTGAGTAAAAAAGTGCAGGTTTGAGTACCGCAAAAACGAATTAACTATAAAGATTAAAGATACATAGATTTTATGATAGATAACTGACAAATAAATTCTATTCATGTCAAACGATCCGATAAATCTAAAATGATCACAAAAATAAAGCAAACCATGAATGATAAAAAAACTCCTGTACAGTCATATTCGAAATTTGAAAAATCTCTATATAATCCAGAATTGAATCATACTGACCTTATCCCGTGGCTCCGAGATATGTATAACAATGCAGGTATTTCCGTAATCGAGCCTTGCGTCTCCCGCTAAGTGCTGGATGAATTCGACACCATACCACATTCCAGTTAAACTATTTACATAAATACCATTCTGTGGTGATCTACTCACACAGTATTCGCTATTATATTTCATAAACGGCATCTCGTATGATGTGATCCCTTGGCCATAATTCTGTCCATCATAATAACCTTGCCCATACTGATAGCTAGGGGTTGTATAGCTTGGCTTTTGATAAATACCCGAACTTGGAGTGTTGTACATATTAGGTCTTGAAGATGAATAGCCAAGATTATAGTTAGGGTAGCGGGTCGCTTCAGGGTATCTGTCGATGTCGCTGCTATAGCTAGTTTTGTATGGGTTTTGGTTTTGGTTGTAAGTATTTGAGGCGGTTGTATAACTTGAATACTGACTAGATTCACCATATTTTTGATAACTGGCACAGTAAGCTGTCGTAAATAGAAATGAAAGTAAGATAAATTCATGCATTTTGAAAGTATCTCGTGAACTTTTCGAAAATCGCGTGATAGTTGTGTAGCGGTTGATAGCATGTGACTGATTCAACTACTACGATAGTGGGATGTAAACTAATTAAGTCTAATTGTGAGAACATAATCTAAACCAAAAGGACATAAGAAGTTTCTTTATAAAAAGCACGTAATTTTTTTTTATATTTAATTAAAATTAATATATATTTAAATTAAATAAAACCTTTTTACAAGTCTTAGCAATATTCAAATGAGGCTGAAGTTTTGTTTCACATTATTTACTACTCTGCCGGTTATGTGGATAAACTACAATTAGGCAGCAATATGAAACAATATGAAATGAAGTGTTCTTTCAAAAGTTTTTCATTAAGGATTTCAATAGTGATTGTCAAAAACGAGATTTAAGCTAAGTAGAAGTTTAAAATTTCTCACAGTCTATCCTTTTAAAATTTCAACCGCTGGAATATATTATTATGATGTCCCATCGTTTCCGGTATCAGAGACTCATTGAATGACCTCATAGGTAAAATAATTAGAGTAAAAATCTCCAAAAACAATATTTATACCGAAAAAGGTGTAACTAAATAATTTTAAAAATGGATTGTGATTTTTTTATATAAATAGTAAATTGAAAGGTAAATACTTTTCAGTTTTTAACTTCCGCCACTTTCAATGAGATCAATAATGACTTGAAGCTGTAAAATTACTTAAAAATTTCTCAAATACTTTTAAAACTCATATAACTAACTTCATATTTTAATTATATATTATATATTTTTAATATACATTACATTGTTATAAAAAATGTTTTAAAATAAAGACATCATTTATAATATTCTCTAAACAGAATTTTGGAAATATTTAATCAGTTATTTTTATAACACAATAAAACAAAAAGTAATCGAGGAACCGTTGATACTTGGATTTTTTTTATTCGTAAAATGTAAGGTTAGGACGTTTTACCGATTATACAATGTTGTTAAATTTTTAATAGGTGAAGGGTTATCTGGTTTGAAGTGTCAATGTGTAATGTAAAAGTAGGTATATAATATGATGATTATTTTATTTATGTTCGTATTATTTAAAACTTACCTATGATACATATATTTAATATCACAAATGTTTAAGTACAAAATTTACTTGCTTAAACTTGTGTTTAAACAGCGAGCCGGTTGGCGTGGTTGGTGGATTGCTTGCCTTTCACGCCGAAGGTTGTGGGTTCGATTCCCACCCAGAACAGATATTTGTGTGCATGAACACGTCTGTTTGTCCTGTGTCTGGGTGTAATTATCTATATAAGTATGTATTTACAAAAGAAAATAGTATATGTAGTATATCAGTTGTCTGGTTCCCATAGTACAAGCTCTGTACAAGCTTAATTTGGGATCAGATGACCGTGTGTGAAAAATGTCTCAGGATATTATTATTATTATTAACTTCTATAAAGTAGCTGAGACTTATTAGGAACTTTATCTAGCAGACAAAAAATTAAACAATGGTTACAATTGGCGGGTTAATTGACATAATTTAGTCATAAAGAAGTTCCTGTCTGACTTGCAAAGTGCCCTGTACTTATATAAGGTTATAGGTTACTTAGCACATCCTCACAAACAATATTATTTAGCTAATCAGCTAAACGGACAAGATCCTTAACCCAATATTCGAGTGCTAAAGGTGCTAACAATTACAACATTTTTTAATTACAACAATTAATCGTCTAAGTTTTCATTTCTGTATTGCTAGGTAGATTTAGGTACAATATATAGGTACGTACTAAGTTATTCAGAGTTGAGTTTAAAACTTATATAAAAGCTTTAACTGGAAACACCTGAACGCCTCAACGTAATAAAGTGGAACGTCAAATTATTATACTCGTACAAAACCATGAAATGTCGCGTCAATAGTGTAAATTTGAAGGAGGTGAAACTGCGAAACGCAGCTCGGTATAATGTAATATTATATGCTAAAACCTTCCCTGAAATGCGCTACATCTTCAGCTGAGCTAAGGCCTCCTCTCCCTTTTTAGGAGAAGGTTCGGAGCGTAATCCATCAGACTGCTCCAATTCGATTTTTTGGATACACGAGGTAGATTTTCAACCACCATTTGCAACCTGCATAATATGTCCTCACGATGTTTTTCTCCACATATATAGTATAGGGTTCCAATTCTATGTTATGTTGGTTTACATTTTTTTATTTATCTATTGTCTTGATTTGCATTACCATATTTTTAATTTCTTCTATTTAAACTTCTGCCAAAAAAAGTTGAAAATGCGTTACAGGCAAAAAGGTACAAAAAAATATAAACAAACACATTGATTTAATTTTACTTTTTTATAAACGAAATGCTTTATTGATGTTAATAAAACAGTATTAGCAGCTTCTACAAAAACTTTATCAAAATAAAATAAAAAATTAAACAGTCACCAATTATTGTAAAAAAACATTATCGTAGGTAGCATTAAATTTTGAACGTTTTGCTATGCGAGCATTGTCCTCAAAACATTACCTCAAATACGTCGTTAACGTAGTTATAAATTTTTTATCACAGTTGACTCTCATTTTATAGGCAATAAAATACGCATTTAAAATTAGGAAAGTAATATTTTCAAGATTATATATACAATATATACTATTTTTTGATTTAGTTACTAACCTTGTGATTAAGATAATATTAATTAAAGACTTTTGGGGTTAGGAAACCCTCAACCTAAAAGGCTATTCCACCATGCTACTGCATGCGGAGTTGCGGATATAGTATATATAGTCTGCTATTTTTTACAAAAATTAAGTACACGAAGCAAATTAACTCAATGGTGTCTGCCCGGTTTGAACCCCCAATCTCCTGCTTAAATTCACGTGTTCTCGTCACTGGCCAGCTTGGCTCGTTAATGTTTAGTAACTAACCTAAAATGTTAATTACAATTAAACGGTTTTTTTAATTATAACATAACGAAAATTTTATTGTTAAAAAAAAGTTTGTTAAGTATTTGTAAGTTGTGAATCTGAAAGGATTTGAATGAATGCTTCACGGTTATCATTTATTATATTATTTATAGCTACGAAAAAAGCGATTAGTTTTAAAGATTTAATTATTCTTACTTATTTTATCATTATATATTATTCAACAAACGTATATTTATTTACATATTACCATTAACTTAGTAGAAAATGTCGACTTCAATCTTGATTTGTTCTATGATATCAAGGTTTTTGTGTGGTATATTTAATTTTAAATATACCACACAAAAAAGATAATATATATATATATATATATATATATATATATATATATATATATATATATATATATATATATGTTAAGATTTATTATATAAAGTATGACTTTAAAAGGGAAGGGAAGGGGAATTCAATTGAAACCACCATATACAGTTAATATATCAGTCATTTATTATTTAAAAATACATTATTCAAAACATTTACAAAAAAACAACTAAACAAAATGACGACTGATGTTATTTGAGTACACGCCGAGCATACAGCCGCTTGTCTATAAATATTGGGTAATTCAAATTTATAGAATTCTTTCTGATATTTATACCATTCCCACCGCTGTACCTTTGAGGGTGATCTTCGAAGAATTAGAGAAAATATACCACCGTTACCCACTTCCGAACAATGATTTATGATAAGTGTGTGTGGCGTGACCTTTATTAACCGGATCACATCGGGATGTCGAGGCGGATCGTCTGGGTACCATACATCTAAAAAATAATAGTAACCTTATTAAAATTTGGACCTTGAAGAAATATTATCAGATAATAGCAGAATATAATATTTGAATATATTCAGAAACAGACCAATGCCTCGATACATCATCTCCTTTTCCAAGGGTCGCAACTTATCCGCTGTCCAAAGCCCAGGTTCTTCTGGATAATAAAGATAAACTTGCTCCAATGTATGTCCATCTTCATCCCATAATATCCTTACTCGTTTTTCGTCATCTAAAATATTTCTTTTAACCTTTCTTTTTAATCGAACATCAAGCCAGGGTCCCGCCATTGCGTTTCGTGACCATGGATTGCTTTTTGAAGACCGCCAATTTTGATCTGAGAAATTTTTACGCAATATCTGTAAGATAAGAGCAATAATTGAAGTATTTATTTTTATATACTTAATATTATTTTATATATAAAAATATACTCACGGACCAATCGAGCCAATTGTCTTTAAGTTCATATGCAGCATCTGTTATATATAGAGTAACGCATCCTACTTCATTAGGCATATTGGTCATATCTGGATTGTGCTGAGCGTACCCGACGCCGTACCACACCCCATAGACCTCGTCCATGTTCACACGGTGGGACCACTTTATAGAGTCACCGCAAAGCCCTTTAGTTTGATGTATGGAGTATAATATAAAAAATGGAAGCAACAGACTAAACATGATGACACTTGGAATACTGCGGAGAATATGGGACAAGGCGTCGGTCTTGTGCGCATCGCATTTAATTAGCAAATTGGTCCAGCAAATCTTGAATTTTATTTCGTAATAGCGTCCTTAATCATTATTCAGATTATCGTAGGTTTGCCGTATTAATTAATGTAGTACTTGTCAATTACTAAAAAATATATATTTCAAAAAGATGTATTTGTGGTTATATATATATTTCAAAAAGATTTTTTTGTAATACTTCTATTAGGTACAAGAAAATAAAAACGACATATTGAGTCAACAGAGCCCAAAATTGGCAGCTACCTCAAACAACTCATTACTTAAAAGCTAGACACAAAATATACTATTGTAAATTGATATTCGTATAAAATAAATATAATTTGTATTAACAGGCTTTTATTTAAATTCACCTGTTAGTAAATATGTGTGGGTCACTTTGAAATGAAATTTTGCACACCTTTTGTTAAATATAAAAAAAAGCGGAATAAAAGATTATTTTTCAATTCATATGCATAACATTGCCAAAACAAAGAATAAAGTTCTCATTTATTACTTTTTTTATTTACGATTATATTAAAATAACTTTTATGAATTTTTCTTATTTTATTCAATTATATTTTATCTCTAGAAACCTTATATTCTTAAAATTACTACTACGGCTAAGGCCTCCGAAATTTAATAAACTAAAACTTATATAACTATTTTATTTTATAGTATAGATTATATGTGCTATTTTTATTTGACTACCTCGGTCTAGTAACTAGATGTAAGGCCGCAGACCCGGAGGTCTGGAAGTTGGAAGTGTGTACACTCCCGTGCCTCGGAATGCGTGTAAAGCCGTCGGTTCTGGGCCTGAACTCTTTCCGGTCGTGTCAGATTGCAGTCCCATCGGATTATGAGAGTTAGGAAATAGAGAATGCACCTGTGTTTGCGCACACACTTGTGGACTATAATATGTCCTGCGAAGTTGGCTAATCTCTCTTGAGATTGGCCGCCGTGGCCGAAATCAGTCTGGAGTCGGTGCTATTTAAACTGACTTACATAATTTATAATATAAAATTAAATAGTTTTTGAGACAACGCACCTTTACGGTTTTCCAACAGAATCCGGAAAAATATCAATATATAATTAATAAACAAACATAAAAATATCGTGAAGAGATGTTTCATGTACATACAATATATGTATATCCGATTAGTGAATAGTGGGTTGATAGATTATAGAACACTTGGGAATGAAACGAATATTTTTGATATAACAAAAATTTATTAGACCATGAAATGTATATAAAAAAATGTTTCAGCTTTTGTCACAGGTTCTGTTCGGGCCTGATTTTTTTTTCTGAAGCAATGTATGGTTCTCCTTTGACTGTACCAATAAGTAATTATATTTAAATATTGGATATGAACATTTAGATTCAGAGATTTTTTAGGAATTAGGAATAGAAAGAAAATTATGGCTATTTTGTTCTTTTACTACTAGATATCTACTACCACTAGATATCAGCTGTTTTAGATCAAATAGGGTTTTCGTGTTGAATCAACTACCTTGGTTAGATTGATTTTAGTTTCAACATAGATGAAAATTACATTAGCCATATTATTAGTATTTATTAAATATTTAAATTATATAGGAATAAATTAAAATCGAATTCATAAAACAACTTTAATTTAAAAAGAAAATAATCATCATATTATACAATTTTTTTAATTTAACACATAAGAATTGTTATACGTTTTGTTAAAACTTGAACGATTTTAATTTTGAATACTAAAGGTTCTTCCATATGAAAAACCCAATAAGCAAAAGCAGAACACTAGATAGTTTTAAATTAATAGCAGAATTTTCACACACACGTTTCAAAGAAGAAGTAGACAGGTTTTTCATAGAAAATATGTTATGTATACTAGCTAAATCTTCAGGAGTAAGTTGATTGTCGTTTCTCGCTAAAACGACGCTGTAGAGTTGAGAGTGAGGCAGCCTCATGCAAAAGTTTAGGACTAGATGGTTATTTGAGACCTTCAGCACTTGGATGACACCTCCAAAGAAACGATACATTTTGTCGACGGCTGAAAAATAAAAACTAAATCGTATAACACATTTCCAGATTGTAATAAAATAAATAATTATTTATATTTAATAAATAATGAAAAAACAAAAAGTGTTTCTGCTGTCTGCTAAGCAGAATAGGTTTCTTATTCATCAATATAATGAATGTTTGTAAGGAATAAAATCTCTGCTTATATATAATCGTTAAGTAAAGCTCGGTTATTATATTAAAAAATGACTCTTTTTGCATTGGAGTAGTAAAATTGTATAATTGACACTTACAATTTTTAATTGAAATACTATCATCTGTCATCTTAGTACATTGACCTCCCCTACTATTCTATTATCCGTAAGCAAAAAGAATCGCGTATTGAATAAAATAGCCGTACACAATCTGTCAAGGAGGTTAAAATAATTATGTAGTTAGAAAGCAAGCAAGCTAGAAATATTGCATTGGCCGATAGTCAGCTTTTATTCGTCTGACAGCCGAATGTAAAATGTTTTAATAAAAATGAATGAATGAATGAATGATATTCATAAGGGAACTCACATTCATAAGGGACGTCAGTAGGCCAAAATCCTTTATGAGAAGTATTGACTTTAATGTGATAGTCATCCTGATAGTGTCCTTCGTGCCATTCCAAAACGAAATGCCGTATCCTGTACTGCTCAGGGAGACCATAGGCACGGTTTACGTAAGGAGAATTTGTCATAGGCGGATATGGTGTTGGAGGAGTCGGCTGGAAATACAAAATTATATATATATAATTTTATTACTGTATAAATTTTAGTTATAATCATTATAGCATACGAACTAACTATATACTTAAATATATTACCGATCTAAGAAAACCGGCAAAAGATACATCAAATCCTTAACCGTTAACAGGTAAGTTGTGTTAAGTTAATACCGGTAAAAAATTATTTATATATTTGAATTTTTACACATTTGTATCCGTTATTTTACACGAATATTTTAATTTCAACCAGTGTTAGGGTTCGGAATGTCGATTTTAACGAGAGGAACCGGTAAGTAGCTCAGTACATCTGCCACCAATTAAATTACGTGCATATATTATGTGAATTAAACATTATATATATATATATATATATATATATATATATATATATATATACCCTTCCTGAAAATAACTAACATACATATATTAACCGAATCACTCACAAGATCTTTGTTCAACAGCCCACCGCTCACATAATCTTCAAATTTCCGTATTTGAATGATAGGACAATACGGATTATACTCGGTTTTAATAATATGATCTTTATGAAATATGTACTCCCGTATATACCACATCCCTAGAACAGCCTCCTCGTCAAAGTCACTAATTGGATGTAAGTTTGGACAGAAATTTACGTTTGTAGCGAGAATTTTATTGAATAATACAATTATTATTACTGCAACCGAATTCATTTTAACCTGTTTAGTTATTTTAGTAAGTTAGAGCCACGAAGTCAAATGTTTAATTGAAGGTGTCTCAGCTACGGACGATACATGCTTATGACACAATTACGTCGTTCACTTTTAACCTGTTAATTGACTCACCGCGACCCCTCGTCCGGGATTCTGACGTAAGATAGTGATAATATCATAATACATAGAAATCTTTTATTTTTTTAAGCGAGTCCTTTTTTTAAAATATTAATGATAAAATTTTATTGCCTGTGATTACTAGAAAAATATTTGCATTGGATATAGCATTTTTAATCCAGATCTTGAGATACGAATTAAAACAAATACTGGTATTTATGCATTTAGCAGAAAATATATTGATTATCAACAATCAGTGAATCTCTTCTTACGCTTGTAAGATATAATACTTTTGAATCGTCATTTTACAAGATTCATTTCAATTTAAAACTAACACCTTAAATGTAGATATATCGAGAAGAAATAAGAAATAAAAAATCCTGCCACATGTGTATTCCACCAACATGCATTGAAGCAGCGTGAACAAGCTCCTAACCTTCTCCTCAAAAAAAAGGAGAGAAGGCCTTTAGCCCAGCAGTGGGAAATTCACAGGCTGTTACGGATATCGAGAAGAACCATCAAGAAACTCAGTAATTTCTCTTTTCTTACAATTAAATTACAACAATAGGATTATTATTAAATACATACAAGTATAGATTTAAATATAGTTTCTTTTTTTATAATTCATGAAAATTAATGAATGCCTATCTATTTGACTTGTTAAATCATTCTTTTTAACCTAGAAAAATATATTTCGTTTTATACAGATTAGCTTCTTAAAGGCTTTATTTATAGTAGGCTCTTAAATTTTGAATAATACGGTGTGGTTAGGTTAGGTCCCTAACGTGTTACTTAAAATTAATAATAACAGTTGGTTCATATATTTTTGGCATGCTTTACTGGCATTAATTAACAATTTATATATTTTACGCAATCTTTAATAAAAATATACGTCACGTTGATTTTTTTATAACACCTAGCTGAGATTAATGCAAAATAATGAGATAATGCTCCTCAAAATGTATAAACGTTACTTTTGAACAAATCTTTTTTTTTTGTAAGAAAACCGTCGAAAAGAATACCATATATTTTTTTCAAAATAATATTAAATTAAAAAATTATTTAAAGATATTTTTTTTTTAATTATTGAAACTCAAGTAAATAGCATAAAACCAAACCTGTATATGAAGTTCTCTGATGTCAATATAGAAGCACTCATTAGTATGTTCTATTCTATATTCCCCCTTTGTGTGAGGTATTTTTTCAACCCCATACCAAATACCCGAAATTTGCTCCAAATTTATGTCACCGACGTATGGAGATAGGTCATCACAGTATTTATCATTTTCAAAATAATAGTTACTTTGGCCGAAACATTGTATACATCCTAAAATAAGCGCGAAAAAAAAAATACGAAAACCTAAACAATCCATTGCGAAAGTTGGTTGGCTTTTTTTATAATCCGGACAAAATCGGATAAGAATTCGGATAAACAGAACCGGGAATACTAGGCGACTATACACTACAGGAGGTGTCGCGCAGATTAACCGTCGGATTTAGTAGAGAAGTGCATCGAACACGTGGGCGGGCTCCGAAATGAAGCAGCACACTCGCTCAATTGAAAATATCACTGGACTGGTAATTTGCTCATTACGCTTGAATACTTCCTTCATAAACATTATTAACTGTTTGACAGTCCCCCCATCATAATAACACCACTTCATAACAAAACAAAAGCGAATTGATTCATACTTGATTCCTATATGACAAAAAATATCTATTAATAAGTATAGTAAAACTCTCGCATTACATACATTCATTTAAAAAAGTAAAGTTTTTTCAGGTTTTCTTTCCAAGAGAAAAATGGCCAAGTCTTCGCAATGCTTTTCTCGGCATACTTAGGTACTAGGATATCAGAAACGTTAGCATGTGGTGTGGACTAAATCAATACAACCCAATGACGTCACGGAGGGTGTTCATTGATCGCTGGCGATTAGACTCGTTATAACTTATATTGATTTCGTTTCCATGTGTGGGTACGTAAACACTTATATTGATATGATAATAAGATAAATATAAATATGTTCTGAAAGAGATGCAAAATACTTTGTTTTCAAAGTGAATCTAAAAAAAATCGAAAACTTCGTTTTATTTATTAAGAATTTCAAACCTATATAGCTAACAGCTAGATATTAAGTAGTCTCTATGGGCTTTAAAGAGTTAAAAATATCTTAAAACTACTTTAGTATATACTCGTAATAGATAATATCACGTCACACTGAATTTTACCGACATATATTTTATTTATTAAAAATTATAATTTTTAATTCTGTATCTGTATCATAAGCAGTTTTCTTATATCGTTGGTTTAAATATGCTCTTTTAGACGAATGTATACCATTCCGAAACAGAAATACTTAGGTATGTTATTATGTTTCAGATACAAAGTGATACTAATTAACGTAATTAAGGCTCAAGAAAAGCCTTAATGTATTAAATGTACGAACATAGTTTACTGCGGCCCAAAAAATATATAAGACACTAAATATCATGATTATATTCCAGTACTCACTCATATATCATACTCTTAAATTGCAAATTTTCATCGAATTTATCTCAAACTCTCGTTTTTATTTGTTTCGGTTTGTTGTTAATCTGTTATTTATTATCTATATAAAAGAAATATTTCTATATATAAGAATAATGACACTTTAAACTGAAGTTTAACATTTTATTTTAATTTGGTTTTTGAGGTTACACAAATATAATATTATAATTTTCTCTATAGTATTTGTGTTACATATTTTCTTATATTTAAGACACTAAATAACATGATTATATTCCAGTACTCACTCATATATCATACTCTTAAATTGCAAATTTTCATCGAATTTATCTCAAACTCTCGTTTTTATTTGTTTCATATTTAAATTAAAATTTCAAGTTATATATTAAAAACGAGAGTTTGAGATAAATTTCCAATTTAAGAGTATGATATATAAGTGAGTACAAGAATATAATCATGCTATTTAATATATAACTTGTAAATTTAAGAATATTATGCCAAAAGAAGTAAATTAAAAAACACGACTGCCCGACGACTACGATGATTGATTCAATGAATAAATTATATTGTGTATAATTAAATACTAAAAATGCAGAAGAGCTTAGGCCACCTGATAATTACATACTAGAAACCTTGTCATGTTAGAACCAGGCCTTGTAACAAATAATTATTCCCTTTGAATGAAGATGTTTTGTTCCTAGTGTAAGTACTTACGATAGCTCACTCACCTTTTAAACCGAAACACAATATAATGCTGTTTGGCTATAAAATAAGCTATGAATAACTATTACCTACTGAGACGAGCGTGCAAGAAGCTCTACAATCAAGATGAAATGAAAATTTTATTAATAGTATATGAGGAAATTAAAATATTTGACATAGTTACTGATTGTAGTTCTTATTAATAAATTAAATAAAGATTCGGTTGATATTTTATAAGCTATTCATGCACAATATAAATACTTTTATAAGGTTATTTTAATTTCTTCCTGAAAGCTACGACTTCATCGTAATGAACGCAACGAGGAAGAAACATTATTATAATATGGGGCTACAAATAAACATATTTCATATCACGTTACGATTTTTTATTATATTTGATAATGTAACAAAAGCAAGTAATGCCTTATTATTGTAAATTTTATTTTGATATTATAAAAATCTAAACTTACGTATATTTAAAACTATTGTTTTCTTCAAAATAACTTAACCTTAATATAGCATTACTATTTTTTTACAAACTAGTAGTAATGTATATTTTTTTTATTAAAATGTAGAACTGTATTACTAAAGCATGCTATAAAACTGACTACGCGCCTACAGGCTACGTAACTGAAGCCTTCGTAGCGGCGTAGCTACGGAAGCTGAATTCGAGTACGAAATTTCCATGGTGACGTAACACCTTAGCTACGAAAATACTAGGGAAGCATGAATTGTACGGGAGTACACCGACGCTCAAAGCTCGATATCAAACGCGGCGCCCCGCGTAAGTTAGTGTGCTTCAATAGGGTAGCAGAACTGCGAATAGGTGTAAATAGTTGCTACGAACTATCAGTGATGTTGGGAGGGTGAGGGCGAGGGTGAGTGTGAGGGTGGAGTAGTACACATAAATCAAGCGCATATTCTCTGTAGATATTATAACTAGAATGTTGTTGAGATATAAATTGTGAGCTAATATTATCTATGTCTTATTAAAGACTTGTAATACCTTTGTTTGTTTGCACTTTGTTAATTTTTTTATAAAAAATTAAAAATAAACTTTATTAATAAATTATAAATTGTTAATAAAAAAATATATAAACACTTAAACTTTGTTAATCTGTTAAAAAACATGCGTAAATAAATAAAATTGATAAACAATTAGTTTATGTTGATGTAAGCCAGCGTACACTACACTAGTACGGTGACATTTTCCTAACAAACATCAATTTTTTGAAAATACATCTAAGTCCAACAGTGGCTTTATAAGCTTAGCATTGATTTAAGTAAGGTAATTTACAATGTCGTTTTAGTAGCGGTGACAACATACAATTAGATGATAGTCTATCATTAATCAAAAAAAATAATACTATAAAGAAATACTTATGATGGTTGGATACTCACCCTGAGTTTCACTGAGCTTACAATCTCTCTTTGCTTATTAATTCCTGGTACATGGGGTCACCAAGGAATGCTAACGGGTACAAGTTGGGGCTTAAGTTATTCCCGAGGCCTTATAAATAAATAAATAATAAGATTGATAATTATAAATAGAAATATGTAGAACTACAAAAAGTAAAACCCAAATCCAATTATGCGACAGAAACAGCTATAATCTGTGATTTAATAATAATTAATTTATTATATTAATACTCATACCAATCAATATATCAGTACTAACGAACTACTTATTTTTTAGGATAATCAACTTCAACGCTATAAGAAACCTTTATGTGCCTTTATAAACACAACGACCTTTGACATTTAACGTGACCTTTATACTCAAAAGATTTTCTCTAAACAGGGGTGACGCAGTCGCCTCAGAGGTCGATTATACTAGGGCTACATAAATATAAGAATATGGCATTTACAGGCTACTTTGTGCAAGTGCTACGGTTCTACAATGCTACGAGAGTATTTTACATTTTTAACATAACAATAATAACTTACACCATGAAATATATAATTTCGAAGTAACTTGAATGAAATTCTTTAAATATTATCTGATATTTTATATACTTCTAGACACCCTGTTTACAAACAAAAAGCGCCTGTTATAGATTATTTCCGGTTTTTTTTCCACATGAATCGAAAACCGAAAAGTAAGGTCTTCAGTCTGCAGTAGTACAGTACAGCACAGTACAATAACAGCCTGTTAATGTCCCACTGTTGGGCTACGGCTTCCTCTCCATTTTGAGGAGAAGATTTGGAGCTTATTCCACGCTGCTCGAATGCGGGTTGGAAAAATAAATAGTATATAGACAAGGCAATAACAATTTAATACAGACAATAACATCATCAGTTTCAATAGTATGTATATCCAGTATATAATGTTCATCTTACGAATTATCTTACAAGTATTTTAAACAGTTGTAAGTTTTATTTGTAAATTTTTTTGTGGTTTTTTTTTCCAGTTTTACACAAAAATACTTAACTGATTGATATGGAAGTTTAAAGTTAATTTAGTTTATAATTTCAAGGTAGAATTGAAATATCTAGTATTGTGTTGTCGGTCCGGGCGCTTAACAAGACAAAATAAATGATCGTTTGATTAGATACAACACTATAATTTTTTAAATGTTATTATTTAAAAATCATGGTGTAAAAACCATAATTTTACTCTTGCGAATACGGGAGCGATAGCTAAGTAATACACACACACACATTAACTTACATTCACCAAAAGGCAGCAGCGCTGTCGGCAGACACGTGGCGTTAATACTAAGGCTTCATACCGAGATAGAAGAACGAAACAGTAAAATAGACTTTATTAGATTTAGCGAGGAACGAAGAAACCTTAAAAAGATTTGGTATACAAAAATAGCCTTAAGCTCATTATAAGAATTATTTTATTTATATTAGAAATCACTTAAATTATCTAATTAACTAAGTTATACATGATACATTAAAACCATTAAAAAAGGTTTATGTAGCTAAATAAATGTACAATTTATAAATTGTTAGGAATATGGCAAAACTATAAAAAGTACTAAAAATTGTCTATGATCTGATCTCGATATCTTTCATAAGAGAAGTATTAACAGTCTGCCTCAAGGCTACGTGTGGTGTATGAGAGTTCGCTCAGTGACAATTAATACTAATCAATCAATAATAATAACAATAATACATAAATGTACGAGAAGTAAAATGAAATCAACGACAACTTTTTTTACGTATATCTACACTTTATATAAAAACTGCACAATAACCAATAACAATGAAATTTAGAACGGATCCCCTTGAAGCTATACTGATCCTAACATAAAAATAATTATAAACCAAAATAATATAACCTAAAACATAATCAAAAATATATGTATATACAGAGAATTTGCTCCTTTTTTCAAGTCGGTCAAATAAGTCTGAAATATTGGAAAAAAACATCTTTATATTTTTAACATAGAGTATGTTACTTGATCCTCAAAAATTGACGCATATTTTTTCAGTGTACGCATAGCTACATTGTTATATAACATTTACACAAAAAATTAATCTTGTTCAAAAAATTTGTATCTCAACTGTTACTAATCTAAACATAAAACAGTGTTAAATAAAATATAATTAACAAGAAGATATAAAAAACCAGCAATTTTTAATACTTTTTTAATTTCATTACCATTTCATTTTTAAAGTTTTTGTTATATAAAATACTTTTTGGTGACCCGCTCCGCCCTAGCCCGCCCAACAGCGCTCCATAGGGCGGCAACAATTTTCCACGGGCGGCACAGTTACCAGGATATCAGAAACTATGAAGAATGTTTACCAACACAGCTATTTGAAAGTGTATTTAACAGACATTGCAATCAAAGGCCTGCTTGTGAGGGTAAGCGCATGCGCTCTGTATATTATTGTGCTCTCCCTTTCTGAAATATAACTTTTCGTTCATATTTTATTTTGATGTGTTAACAAAAAACTTAATTATTGGAACAATCTATTTACTTTCGAATGAATTTTTAGTTAAATACAATATTTATAAATCACTAGCCCGCATCAAAAAGAAAATTTAAATTTTGTTTATATTAAGAGCTTGAAAATGACGTCTTTGCTGACGTAGAGGCACACTTATATATTTTATTTTACGTAACGTATTCGAAGTTTCACGGCATTACAGGAGGTCGCGGGGATGGGGTATTGAGCTTCGGACGTACGGCGTCGTAGGTCGTGACGCGACGCCGATGACGTCACTTGCGCGGGTGGAGGGTGCGACAACCGATCAGGGTAGTCGCCCCACAGTGAAAGTCGGCGTCAGTACGGTCCGTACCGACAACTAAATTACACGACGCGCTTACTATTTTCTCTATGTACGCCGAAAATATAACCTATAAACTTTTTGCAGCGTTATATCAGTGGTACAGTAAGATTATTTTTTTGCTTTAAATGTTAATAATTATTTTGAGTGAATTGTGAATATATAGTATAGCTTTTAATTTTATTATGAAATTAACACTTAAAATAAATTTAATTCGATTTTATCACATACTTAAACATAAATAAGATAAAACTATTGAGAAAAATATTCAATTCACTTCGTTTCATGATTTTCCTGGGTCATTTGTATTGGTAAATTTATAACATTAAAAAATAGAATACTTGTTATTATTATTGATACTAACAAGATGACTTATCAAAAGTATCCAAAGGGGATTCCTTTTATCTCAACATTTTTATTTACAATCTAATTTCAGCGCCAATGCACGAAAGCTGCTAAAAATAGTCGGGGTTCGCGCGCTCGCGTCGCCCGCAACCGGCTCTCGTTTTCACTACTCATACTATTTCTGTCTATAGAAAAGCTATAAGGTAATCTATGCAAAGGAAAGTAGATGGACTCCTGTGCAGACAATGAAAAAAGTGCGAAAAAAATACCGATAGTCGCGAAGCGACAGTGTCCCCTTATGTTGTTATAGTGCAGTGACTAAACTTAAAGTATAACGACGCACACGCTGAAAAGTGAGTAATCCATATATTCTAGCTGTTAGTCAAATGTATAAATTATATCTGTTATTATTATAATAGAAAAATATTGTAAATAAAATAAATATAATAAATACTTATTATCTGATATATATATATGATTAGATTTTACACCGAGTTACACTGACACACTTTCCTTGTTCGGCTACCCGTGACGACATCGATGTCATTGACATACCGCTGTGGAAATTATAAATATGCTTATAGAATATTATAATGTAATAATTCTTCTTTAAAAAATAATTCGAATAAGTTCATGATCTGCGATGAAAATTTCAAAATATTTAGAGTTTCTGTCCTGATTGGTTTAGCTACTTATAATATTATACTTATTCATCATTTTCAGATTGAAATAAAAATGTGTTAAAAAAATTCATGGCTTACATCTCTCAAACTTATTGCTAAAATATTGATAATTAATATTTTAGTAATTTTCAGATTGGTTTTTTTTTAATACGATGAAATAACAAGCAATACTAAATTCAAATATAAATTGCAAAATGGCAAAAGATTGAAAGTTTTTAATTATAAAGCCATTGAACTAAGTTTTTAATTTAAATATTAATATACAAAATAACATGTACTAAAGCTAAAACAATAAAAAAAACTATTTGCTTAAATAAAAGGCATTCGTAAATTTACATTCTATGTATATATTTATTTTAAATTTTCTACCAAGCTGAGAAATTATTTATACCATAAAAAAAAATCCGCAAGCCGAGCCCTCCATGTCATTTCCCACTTAACACGCTTAAATTAAAACACTCGTTTCAGGCCACATTTATAATAAAAAAATATTTTTCGAAGTATTTTACGCGAAATAAATATAGAAAATTTACTTCTCCGTATTTAATTTTAAATTGCAATAGGCAGAATATGTGTATTAATTTAGAAAAACGTCACGTTTTAGTCTTCGACCAATATACATATGTTATTTAAGTAGACGGGTCCTTGACATACAAATTGCCCAATAAAAACGAATCGAAACAATATTCAAAATCTCATTAAAAATCTAATCTAAATAATTAATCTCAACTTAGATTCGTTATGTTACTAAGTTATAACGATTATAATATAGTTGTTTGGATCGCTTGTAATATTAAGCGTATGTCTCGCATCCCATGCAAAAAAAGATTCAACTCAAACGAAGTAAAAGCTGCGCTCACTTTACAGACTTGAAAAATGCTTTGGCCTGTTCATTTATTTTGTATCCGTCCGACCAGGACGTTTTAGGTACCTAATGTCAAGATATTTTTTGTAATAAAAGCGCAATGAACACTTCATCAATAATTTTAATAATATAATAACAACAATCAAAGCCAAAAATTGTAAACAATCATGTACAAACTTTAATTTTGGTATACTAGCGGACGTCAAATCATTGGACATAATTAACAAAGCAAACTATTTGAATTCTAATACAATTCTAACAAAAAAAAATATTAATACATGTAAAATAATAACATTTAGCAACAGGTACGTTATCTTGTGCTAGTCTTACTATATATATCTATAATTAAATTGACTTTCTCCCACAACAAAACTCTAAATCAATATCACTAACAAACAACTCAAAATATTACAAAAAAACATTCAATTTTAATACTATGACAGAGTTGAATAACAAAAAATTGCACACACCCGAAAATATTACGACATTTTATATACCTATTGTTAGTTAATAATAAAAATTAAAAAAAAAATCCATATAACAACTTTTAAAAACAATAAAATTTGTTGCTCATATTATGTTTCTTGTACTCTAGATGCTGTAACAAATAACAAAGTTCATGTTTTACAATGACTAGTAGTGATAACAATAATTATATGCCAATATTTTAGTTATACTATAGCATAAAACTAAATATCTAAAAACAATAGACTTATAACTTATGAACACTACAGCTGTTGCCCCCCTATTACATTCTTAATGTAACAACCTGTAAATGTCCCACTGCTGGGCTAAAGGCCTCCTCTCCTCTTTTTGAGGATACGGTTTGGAGCTTATTCTACCATGCTGCTCCAATGGTTGGTGGAATACACATGTGGCAGAATTTCAGTGAAATTAGACACATGCAGGCACATGAAAATTCAGTGGTGCTTGCCCAGGATTGAACCCATGATCATCGGTTAAGTTTCACGCGTTCTTACCACTGAGCCATCTTGGCATACATTCTTAATGTGTATAAATTTTATTTATCACAATTACAAAAAATTTGCATCATCAATTTTACTAATTGTGATATGTCAACTATATTTTTCTTATATTTTATATTACAAAAATAACTTTACATAGCTACAAAACAGCTGAATTTGTAAATAGTTTTTATAAAAAATTTTTAAGTACAAAAATGCTTTTTATTGGAAGACCATTATTAAAAAATTATTATAAAACAGTATACAAGTTTTTAAGACAAAAGTATTTATAACATAAATTACCAATAGTTTGATTATATTTTCATGTACTATGTTAAATTATCAGATTTATAATTATTGTCAAATATTTTAGGTATTTTTAAAGTTGTTAATAAGATACATTTGTTCAGATAAAGTGCAGAGAGCCTTTTGTTTTAAATGAGATTATTTAAGGAACATATGCTTTTTTGTATAGTTTTGTGCTACATTTTATACGAAACCTAATATTTGTAGAATAGTTTAACGTTTTGATAAATAATATTCTTACACTATTTTAAAATAGGATCCAAATAAGCTGTCACTTTGGGCCAGATTTCATCTGATGTTCTCCCTTCAAATTCTTTGAGAATTCCTTTATCTTTATAAAATGTTATTACTGGTCGAGTTACACTCTCATATATTTCCAATCTTTTTTGCACAGCTTCTGGTTTATCATCAGGGCGCTGAATCAAATCTTCACCGGTTACATCATCTTTACCCTTCATTTTAGGTGTATTGAATCCTATATTATAAACTCTTCCCGAAGGCAAATGTACCCACCGATTTTTCACTCTATTGATAATAACTTCAAATGGCACAACTAAATTCAAAACTAGATCAACTGGTTGGACTTTCCAAAGAGCATTTGCCTGAGCCACTGTTCTAGGAAACCCATCTAGAAGCCAAGGTTTACTTTCAACTTTCCGCAATTCCGTAATCATAAACTTAATTATTACATCGTCAGGTACAAGTTTCCCTTCATTAAGGTATTTTTTTACTTCCTTACCTAATTCAGTTTGTTTTTCAATATGATCTCTTAACTTATCTCCACTAGATATATGTTCCACATTATATTTTTTCACAATTCTCGACGAAATCGTACCTTTTCCAGAAGCTGGAGCGCCTAATATTAAAGTTTTTAATATCTTTGCCCTAATAGTCATTTTCGCGTGAAAACTACAAAACGACCTTTGCTTCGCGTACTTTGATACGATGAATAAATATTATTACCTTGCTATCTACGTTGGCCTCGCTTACGTCCGCACTAATAAACTGTATCAATATTATTAATATGCTCTTCCCAACGTAGACCTACGTCATTTTGATAAAAATAATTAAAAATTAACTTATCATTCCAGTATTTCTGATAAGTATTTCGTTTGTAATTTAAATGTTTCGCTGCATTATTAATAAATTACGCTGACAGTTTCAGCTTAAATCATTGCTTAAAGTATGTTTGTAAAAAAATATATACAAATATAAATATAAAAACAACAATATTTAAATAAACAGCATTAGAAACACAACTGAGAGTTGCTTTGTCTGTCAGGAGTGTCAGATTGCACAACTGACAGCTATTATTGAAGCCGGCCAAATGTCATACGGTGGGAGAAATGCGTTCACTGTTGGCGCTCGGTTAAAATTATCTTAGATAAGTTTTTTTTAACTATTTCTATTAATTTCAAAAATTAATGACGAAATTACTACTAATTTGAATACATTTTATTATCTGAAATTGACTATATATATGTTTTATTTCATCAATAAAGAAATATTTTACGTGTTTGAATCTCTCGTTCTTGTAACGTTAAGATATAAAAGTACCGAATATACTAGTTAATACTAGTTCTTCATCCACAATATAAAAAATATAATATTGATTTATATTATGATTTTAACAGTAGGTATTTATTATTAATTTTATTTATAGAATGGCGCTTGTTATGTTACCATGCGACCTGCCATGGTGGACTTCTGTGCAACGCCATCTCAAACATTTGCTCGTGGCTTCCTCACCTGCAAAATTAATGGGCAGCATGCTTAAAATTCATGATATGTGCAAGTAAGGTTGCAACTTATAACATTTATCAATTTCTTTTTTCTATTAGTTTACAGCTGCATAACTATATTTGTTATGTATGGTCTTTATACGTATTTAATGTTATGTTTTCATGATTATTTTACTTAAAAGTAGTAAATAATAAAATAAAAATCGCTCATAATTAATTGTATTTATTATAAATAATTCTTATTTACATATTACTTATAATATAATGGTACCTATTTTTTTTTAATAAAATTAATATTCTCTCGTATCACAGTATTGGTATAGATCCTGATGACGACGTCAAAGACCCAGAACTTATGAAGGGGTTGGAAGAATTTATAGAAGAGGAAATGACAGAGGAGGAAAGGCGGAACTTTCTAGACAATACAATACGTATCATGGTGAACAAAGCACTACATTTAAAAAGATGGCGCCCACCGAAAGGACTCATGTTTAGTTTACAGCAACAAAGTAAGAAATAAATATATAGATCTATTAGTTTGCGCTACAAGATTTTTAATCATTGCTAATTTATAGACAATATTTATTATTATAATAGTCAATTATAAAGTTGTGCATGTGCAATTATATTTTTATACAAACAAAGACTATCATTCTCATTAAAAAAACTTTGATATATAAACCGATAAGTGAAACAATGCCGTAGCCTAATCTGTATTACCCTATACTTGATAGATATAACATAATTAAATAAGCACTTTGTCCGATATTCTAAAAATGTATCTATTCTCAACTCAAAATAACGCACGATTGGGGAATATCAGTCCCTAAAGAGAGCTTTAGGCTTAGTCCCAACTCTGCTCCTCAAAAATCGGTAATGTTGTCATTAAACTAGGACCAATGCAAATATTCCACATTTTTTAACTAACACAATAACTAAGCTAACGTAATATACATACATTTTTATAACAAGTAGGAGCTGAAAATATGCTATATACATACCTGATGGTAAATAGTTACTACTGCTCATAGACATTGGCGTTTTGGCTTAAGAAATATTAACCATTCCGTATATAGCCATTGCGCCAACAACCTATTCATCTAAGAGAGTTCCTGATACTGATGTTCCGGTTTGAAGGGTGAGTGAGCCAGTATAATTACAGGCAAAAGGGACATAACATCTTAGTACTCAAGGTTGGTGGCGATGTAAGCGATGATTAACATTTCTTACAGTACCGATGTCTATGGTCGTTGGTTACCACTTACCATCAGGTGGCCCATATGCTCGTCCGCCTTCCTATTCTATAAAAAAAACGGTATTACTAATTGTAATATATCAAAACTTTTATTTTGGAGCGATCACGTTTAGAAGAGTCATTCTGAATGTTGTGTTCTTAATGTTGATAGGCGAACAGTATTAATCATATAAAACAATACTTTCAATACAGATACGTGTTACATTTAAATTTAAACATATAATCTATCCTACAAAAAAGGTAGGAATTTTTAATATTATTTGGTTATTTATATAAAAACAAATAATAAATAAATAAAAACTGATATATGTACAGTCATTTTTATAAAATATAAAAATTAAAATACGCATTACAAATATACAATTGATCTCTGTTTTATTTGTCTTTGTTTTGTTATTATACAGCTTCTAGCCGTACCTATTGTAATATTAATACCACGTTTAATTCATTTTATACTTCCAGATTGTGTTTAATTTATTTTTATTTTTTTCCTTATTATTTTAGATGCTTACTGTCATTTTTGTATGTCGTGGTAACCTATAAGTATGGCAACTTTTACCCTTATACCTATTAATTTGTAAAATTTAATTTATAACTATTACTGTATGTCATGTTTGTGATCCTAAATAAATAAATAATTTTTTTTTTTTTATAGAATAGGAAGGTGGACGAGCATATGGGCCACCTGATGGTAAGTGGTCACCAAACGACCTTAGACATTGGCATTGTAAGAAATGTCAACCATTGCTTATAGCCAATGCGCCACCAACCTTGGGAACTAAGATTTTATGTCCCTTGTGCCTGTAATTACACTGGCTCACTCACCCTTCAAACCGGAACACAACAATATCAAGTATTGCTGTTTTGCGGTAGAATATCTGATAAGTGGGTGGTACCTACCCAGACGAGCTTGCACAAAGCCCTACCACCAGTAAAAGTATTTCTTAAATAACAAGATTTAGTTTTTGCATCATTGAATATATTCGAATACGTACGAGTATGTATATATATGCTTGTAAGCATTCAATATAATGTGTTAAAAAAGTTAAACAAAACCATTTTTATGAAATTAAGTAACGAAACGCACAGACTTTATATAGCTTTCGTTATTGTAATTTTCAGCTGCAAAAGCTTTCAAAGCTTTTTGGCATCTGTAGTATAAATAATATGTTATATTATTCGGCGACTAGGTACTAATAAACTGTCCCATGTCATATTACTATGAAAAAAATGCACATTAGTAATACAATATTTTATTACTATTACTCGTAGATATAATATTTAAAACGCAGTCGTTACATATTCTATAAAATACTGTATAGGATATCATTTTCTATTCATAGAATATATTTTTTCTGTCTTGGGAATGACAAAGGTATTGATGTATCTGCCTAACAGATATAAAACGTGCTGATATAATAATAATTAATAAATACACAATTGCAACGTATTTCTTATTATAAGTAATTAATGTAAAACACACATAATGAGTGGGTGGTACCTACCCAGACGAGCTTGCACAAAGAATTGAATATGAACTCAATGTGGACAATCTGTTATTCATAGGCAATATCTTACTTTATAAGTTCCTAAGGATAAGTACTAGTTATTTTATTACCCGTTGGTCTAGTTGCTACCTTTCTAGCTGCAGATCCCGAGGTACGAGATTCGAACTCCGAATCCGGGTCAGATAGGATATTTTTAATATTAGCCGGAAAGTAAGAATAGTGTACAATTTATTAACATTTTATAGGTTACAGAACATTTTTTTTTTCAGGTGATGTGACTGAACTTGATTATAATTTCCTTTCTTCACTCGTTGCTCACGCATTCTTCTCTACTTTTCCAAAACGCACGCTCAAAACACATCCAACGTTGCAAGATTTCAATTTTACGCATTTTTTTAAAAATTTACACAGGTACGTTATATATCTATTACAATTTAGACTTTACGTATTATTGCCGACACATTACATGTACGCAATAATATTCCTTAAGAAATTAAGTTTCTTTTTTTCTTCTTTTTCTGTCTTGTATCTACGCTAGTTGAAATGCAATATACACATAAAGTTTCACTTTTGTCATGTGTACGGAATAATATGTTGTACGTTCAAATTATTTCATAATAATTATTAGTTGTCAAATATATTGTTTTTTTTTTTTGGTTTCAGAAAATCGCAAAGAAATAAATTAAAAAGCTTGCTTCATTACTTCGAATGGCTAGATAAAAATAGCAACGAAGGATCCATTAAATTAAGTAGACAGGTAATGGTATCTTTACGATCAGATGTCCAATTAGTATGATCCATATTAGCTTTTACTTGCAATTTGTGATTGGTTTTATTCGATTATACCACGCTTGACCTTGAATATCATGTTTTATCTGTAGTGAAATGTGCTATGAGAAAATACGACATGTGTTTTCTCTTTATTATTTAATACAAATCAGAACTTACACGGATACTTAAATACAAAAATATAAGTAGTCCGTTTTAAAACTAAAATTTTGTAAATACTTCTGTTGTGTTTTTAATGATAGGTATAATCATGGTATTTTAATTTCTGAATTAACATATAAACATATTGCTTAAAAATGCATAGTATAAATATAATTTAAGGACTACGACGTATAATAAGAAAGATAGCGTCTGAAAAAGTTATTAAAAAAAAATAAAAAATACACATTTCTTTGTGTATGGATACTCTTTTTGATGAACTTGAAAATTATTTTACCTACTTCGATGAAGTCGGACGATTAACTTGTAGTAATCGAGAAATATCTATTTATTAATTACTATTTTATACATATATTTGTGCCTAATTTAGTAATTCTATACTGACCGGTATAGAAGTCTTAGATCGATAAGTTAAACCAAAATTTCTATTCTATAAAAATCAGCTTTCTTGATTCACAAGCATTTATACACATTTTTTTCCGACGTAATGATTTTACTGTCATTATAAAAATATAAAAAATTACTTAATTAACAAATTTGAAGCATTATAACGTCCTATTTGACCGGACCAAATCAATCCGTCTTTACTTTAATCCACTATCGATATTAAACATGAGCAATTCATATAACCATAAGTAGCAAAACGTCGGTCACTTAAAAGTGTAAAGTGTGTTGTTTTAAAAATAATTACAAAAAAACTTTAACAGACTAATAATTATTTCAGTGTTTTTAACAATATGAATTACAAAAAAATTTAAATGTATCTGAAACTTGCAATTCGTGGTCCGTGCGAAGTCAGAGAAAAATTTGTTAGTTTTTATATATTTTTTTAGTTTGTTAAAAAGTTGTTAGTTTTTTGTGTAAATTTCATAATATACAATATTACAATCCATTAGGCAACGTAAATAGAATTTGGCATATTACCAGTTTTTACATATAGCAATTTCTAGATAATCATTACAACTTGAGATTCATTACATTCTTAACTCTCATTAACATTATTAATAAACATCGAATTTCATTATACTCAGAAAAGTTTAAAATATTGTACAATTATTTAAAAATACGAATGATCATTTCATCCGTCTCATTTATTTATAAGACAGCATTCCGATCCTCACACCAATATATAAAAAACATAGCCACGGATCGGAATAAGACAAAATTAAACTATAAAAAATGTTTAAATCCAGGTTATGACATCAAAGCAGTGGTTGACAATAGAAGACTGGTTGGAATGTACACTTCCCTTGTGCAAGTTGTTGGTCAGGCACGAAGGTCGGCCCGAGCGCTGCGAGAACGATGAAGCGTTAAAAGTTTGCTTCGCATCTAGTCGTATTGGTGGTGATGCACTCCTTGATGGGGAGTCACAGGTGTGATTTACATATGAATTTTCAAAAGTTGATAATATCTGTTTATCATTCTCGGAAATCTTTAGTTTATCGTGATAGAAAATACCACTTCGTTAATAGCAGAATAGAAAAAAAAGGTGAAACAAGGCTTTTTGATTAGTTAAATTGGGGTACCACATGGTTCAGTGACCACACCCACAGACCCTTGCAATGTAACAAGTATAAACCATTTCTTACACCGTGCCTGTAAATACACTGACTCACCAACATTTGAACACAATACAGAAAAGCGAAAAAAAAAATAGAAAAATAAATCCCAAAAAATAAACCTTAGGCTGTTGCGCAAAGCTACAAAGTCCTTCCATTCATTCTATTGCAAAAAATAGCAATCATTATTTAGGCATGTAGATACAATGTCGGAAAAACTGATGAAGTTTTTCTGACATTTATTTACATTATCCTAATTTATAAAAATATGTTTTTTAGGAATCCCTTACAATGTTCATGATGCCGGAATTGCTACCCGCCATGCTTTCCGTTGAAGCTCTTGAAGACAACGAAGTTTTAAAAGTAGAAGGAGTTAGAATGTTTAGCAGAATTAGTGACAAACGACAAAAAAATAACGTGGAGCTACTTGATGAACCAAAAACGGTAATTTTTTTTAATTAATAAGATGATAATTGAACAGATTTATATTGAAAAAAGCTGATCAATCCATTTATCTATATATCTATACTAATATGATAAAGCGAATGAGTTTGTTTATTTGAATGCGCTATCTTTTTATCTTATTTTTTTTTTTTTTGAGCGGCGTTTAAACTATAAAAGTTACTAGAACTCTTAACAAACTATTGTTTATTGTATTTTATGTATAAACACAACAAATGACATTAGCTATGCTGAGTGTATTCACGAAAATGTGTATGAAAAAAGAGAAGCGGCAAATATGATCTGCACTAACATATTTAAAATCCAAATTTTCTTCAAGCCAATTACAAGATTATATTTTCTACTAACTGCGTTATCTTGTACACGTGTTCTACAAACCCACCTGAATGCATTGTTAGTACAGAACATTCTTCCCGTCTGTACTGGCCGTCGTCGCGTTTGGACTCTACTACCACTTACCATCAGGTGGAGTAGAGTCATTTGCCATCCCGGGGCATATAAAAAAAAATAAAAAATAAAAAACAAACAGGTATTTCTCTTCGATTATTTCTCATTTTCATCTAATCTAATCCTACAGGTTACAGTTTGCCTTATGGACGCTGAGGACTACAGCGCGCTGCCTCTTGGTCAATGGGAAGAAGACAATGTACTTCGAGAGCTAAACAAAAGTTTATTAGCTTTTCAACAAACTCCTATGAAATGTCGCGATTCTCAAAAACATGAAAGGCGACTATCACCTATTGGTAAGTGTATTATTGCTATTATTGGTATTTAGTCTTTGTTTATACACCTATATATATACTATTCTCGTATTAGTCGTTACTTAATTAACTGACATAGACCTTGCTCACGTTGAGGTGAACTTATGAAAGATATTAAGATGAGATCATAGACAATTTTTTGTACTTTTTATAGTTTTGACATATTCCTAACAGTGTATGTTTATAATGTTTTAATTACATTGATAACAATATAATATTTGAACGACCTCAAAAAAGTAATCCATTCCTTACAGTAAAATCGTAATATTTTTAGCCTTGGGACAAAAATTCCCAAAACCAAAAACTGGAACTAAAACATTTTTTTGGCTATCCTCTATTTAAGTACCTTCGGGCAATAAGTTCCTGGAGCATTGCATATACAATACAACTTCTGACAAGATTCGCTAAGATTGATTTAAGACGAAGAATAAATTGTTATAGTTTTCGAAACACCAAAAAATGTACATCATTTTTTAGGAAATTGTAACGTAACGAAAATTCGAAAAATAAATATGTTACGATTAAGGAATAAAATTTAGTGAAAAATTGTATAATATTTGATATCATTGATAAATGAAAAAAAAAATCTATTTATTAATTGAAACTTTACCCAACTTATCGTGCAGTTTTGTCAGCATACAAAATAAAAGCTCAAAAACTATATTATAATTCAAGCGTAATTAAAATTAACGGCACCCTTTGATGACGTCCAACCACGCCAGAGTGACATAACACCAAAAGTATGCAATAACTCTCGTCTAAAATTTAATAATCTAACGATAAACCGATGACGGCGCCACAGCCTCGCCGTCAGAATTATTTATTTAAATAACTTTAAATGGCCTCTCCTTGTCTCTATTTTTTAATAAAATGTATTTCCATATGTATATTTCCAGGTGAATTCTTCAGCCAAACACCACCAGAAGTTGAAACGACGGTTATGATAAAGCAAGCGTCTTCATCAAGTACGATAAACAGTATAAGCAGCAGGAGTCCATCGCCGCAACACTACACCGCAACAGAACTAAACTTGAATGACCCAAGTGAGCGATACATTTTAGAGAGAGAGTATTTAAAAGTAAAAGAAATAGGACCAGTCGCTGTTCACGGTTGATAAATGCTTACTCTCATTTAAAGGAGCTTTTTTTAGCTTAGAGCTTATTCCACCGTACTTGTTTAAGTCAAAACTGTAAATGGTATAGTAATTGTAAATGTCTTAGTGCAAGCCCATCTGGATAGGTACCACCAGCAATACATAGTATTTTTGTGCTCCAGTTTCAAGTGAAATAAGTCACTGTAACTACTGGAAATAGAGACATACGTCTTAATTCTGAAGGTTAGTGGCGTATTGAAGATGTATGGAATGGAATCATACAGCTCCAATGTCTATAAGCGATAGAGACCATTTACTATGAGTTGGCCCGTCTGCTCATCCACCTTCCTATTTTATAAAAAAAAAAACAATTATTTTTGTTTTCTTTTTAAAATAAATAACGTAAGACTACGTATGTCATTCGGTACTAAGTCTATAAAAAAGGAAACTTGGCGATACAATGTCGGTGTTTGCAGGTGTAGAGTTACAAAAACGTAAATGCTGGTTGTCTCCTGATGCTGGCACGTTAAATAACCGACGAGGTAGGTTCATCGTGCTAGGCTCGTCCGGCGAGTGTCTACCCGTCACCCGGACCGCACACCCTAACCTCGACACACAGGAAGACAGTCTCTATTCGAGCTGCAACTCTAGTGACGATGAATTCCACAGTGCCAATGATAGCTTCGATTATGGTAAGAGGACTAATAAATTTTCAAAATAACTTATGTTAAAGAAATACTGCAACTATTCATAGTATTAATAATTATAGTAAAAACATTGAAATATTAAAAGATTATTTATAGAAATTATACATGGATGAACTAAATGTTTTAACACTGAATGCAGGTAGCGAAGATGAGGGTAGAGGGGAAAGTGCACGTCCAAATTCATTCCAATATTCCAAAGAACTTTCTACCGAGGAAAGAAGAATTAGTTTCGCTGACAGACTGCGTGAAGCTCTCCGAAGGGAAGCTGAAAACTCTTGCACCACAAGCACCACTGGGGACTGGTCCACTGACAGTTCTAGTTATGCTGTCGGTATCAGCATATCTGGAGCTGAAGTTAATGACAATGACATCAGGTACATTTCACGCTCAAATTGGACCACTAATATTACCTTTTAATAGAGAAGATGATTAACAGTGTCTTCGATTTAGGGTAAAACGAGGCGGCTCCGTCGGATTCGTGTTAACGGAGAAAGAAAATTTGGAAAATGGCAACAGGCCACCTCGACTTCTTTCCAGGAAAGAAACTGGAAACAGTTCCAAGTACAGTTTTAGTACTGAATATACGTAAGTATTTTATTTATTTAAAAACCAACCGTGTAATTATTCTCAGTCTTAAAACACAGCTATACAAAGTATAATGTTTTGCGGTAGAATTTTTGATAAATGAATGAATAAACAAGACGAACTCATAGAAATGTCTACCACCAGTACATATTGATCGATGCCTCATTTTATTGCTCGATGCACCAGGTTGAGGATAAAGCTTTTCACATTTTTTTTACAGTTCAGAATTAGAAGAAGTTTATGAACAATTTAACCAGTGGCTGAATGATCCCATAGTGGATAACGATAGCTCAGAAAATAAAAATAGGGAACTGGACTCGCGAGATTTGGCTGTGATTAGGTAAGTATCAATATGAATAGAAATGCCCATTTGGGAATATTACCTCACTTCTTCAGTGTGGTTATGATTACAGCAATACATTACAGACAAGACAGTCGCTCTATCATATATATAGTCTATAACTTATAAGGCGGCAGAACCCGACGTTCAGAGTTCAAATCCCGGATCGGGTATATAAAAGTTATTGGGTTTTTGCCAAGTGGTTTTCAAAAACTACGCGGACTAAAAAACAAGACAATATTACAGAGCTGTTCACGGCGCCACCACCCCAGGCGGGCTAGCACGTAAAGCTGTTGATTGAATGTTGCCCTCATATCTAACTATGACAGTGTTATAGTAAAGTTATGTACGCGCACACACTTGATTATTATATCAGTAAAATGTGTTTTAAAAAGTAATTACTACTTATTCTAATTTATTTGATCCATATTAATTACTACGTCAAAAGCATACATATCTCTCTGTGAAAGAAGAAGGAAATAATGATCTCTTTTGTAATAAATTAAGAATAAGACGATGACAAAAGGAAGTAATATTAATCTTAGAATGGTATGAGATATTGATTGGGTAATTTTATTGGTGCAAACTTTAAAAAGTGATTTAGATATAAGAACGTCTGTTATTTGAACTTACAGATTCGCTGGGTCACTTTTGAAACGAACGCTGAGCGAGTCGATGGCGAGCGGCGGGGGCGACGGCGCGGACGCGGTGGAGCTGTACGGCCGCGACTCGCGCGAGCGCAGCGCGCCGCGCCGTCTCGCTCTCGCCGCGCGCTCTCTGTCCCTCGAGCTCGCGCGACATCGCCACCGTCTAGCCGCGCATTTGGTACGCACCACACTTGTATTGTATGCTAAACATTATATAGGCACGACGGTGTTCTTATTGGACTAACGCTCCTTAAGTTTGAACCAGTGATCTTCGTGTACATATTGTTCATGTATGTTCCAAATAGCTACAGACAGTCTTATTTAGGTAAAATATAAATGATGTCTCTTTGAAAATTTGGCCTCGTTTCATGACACTTAATAACTTATTCGGTACCTATAGATATACAAAATACGAAAATATTGAGGTCCCTGGTTTCAACTAATGAATTCCGTAGATGAATGTTAAATATTTTGCTTTTTTTAAATCATGGTAAATCATAATGTAAACGTATAAATAATAAAATTGCTTAAACCATTCCTTTTATGATAAACTGCATTTGTATTTATACATAATATTAAGAAATGACATTAGATAAACTTCGTCCATATTCACATACGAGTGAAAAATAACATTCAACTCGTAATATTGAGAGGATATTTTAATTAAAATAATGTGTAATTACTACTTATGATATTATATATATACCGCTATCTACATACTAGACACATAATGCCCACGCGATACCGTACGACAAATGAAATTAATGGATGGGCTTCGATAATAAAATTCATGGAGTGCAATATTTTGACAGAAACGTAAAGTAAAAGAATCGATACCAGAGGATTTATTAGAAACGAGTACAAACAACAATACAGAGAACGAATCAAATGATAACGAGTCGAGGTCCATCAGCTCCTCAACCGAAACTTGTTCGACGCAAGTGTCGAATCCGATTAACAGAAAGAAAAAGTTAAATTGGGTAGTAAACATGATAGTCGAAACGATAGAAGAAACGGTCGAATGCGAACCAGTCACGATAAAAATAAAGAAACCAAAGGTCAGACAGTCTGCCTGTCGCTAATTCTTGAAATAGATCTCTTCTAAACATATACTAACCATAGCTTGAATGCACTCGCTTGGTATGCGTGAAACTATGTAGCATGACTTTAAAAATATTATTTATATCAATTATTATATTATAAATATAATAAGCACTTTCTATCTAAAAATGCTAGACATATACAAATTCAAATTAAATAATCTAACAAGTATGTATATGTGATGTTCACGTTTCTTTACTTTTTACTTAATAAAAACTCATTATGTGTGTTTAGATTACATTAATTACTTATAATAAGAAATACGTTGCAATTGTGTATTTATTAATTATTATTATATCAGCACGTTTTATATCTGTTAGGCAGATAAATCAATACCTTTGTCATTCCCAAGACAGAAAAAATATATTCTATGAATAGAAAATGATATCCTATACAGTATTTTATAGAATAATGTAACGACTGCGTTTTAAATATTATATCTACGAGTAATAGTAATAAAATATTGTATTAATTAATGTGCATTTTTTTCATAGTAATATGACATGGGACAGTTTATTAGTACCTAGTCGCCGAATAATATAACATATTATTTATACTACAGATGCCAAAAAGCTTTGAAAGCTTTTGCAGCTGAAAATTACAATAACGAAGGCTATATAAAGTCTGTGCGTTTCGTTACTTAATTTCATAAAAATGGTTTTGTTTAACTTTTTTAACACATTATATTGAATGCTTACAAGCATATATATACATACTCGTACGTATTCGAATATATTCAATGATGCAAAAACTAAATCTTGTTATTTAAGAAATACTTTTACTGGTGGTAGGGCTTTGTGCAAGCTCGTCTGGGTAGGTACCACCCACTTATCAGATATTCTACCGCAAAACAGCAATACTTGATATTGTTGTGTTCCGGTTTGAAGGGTGAGTGAGCCAGTGTAATTACAGGCACAAGGGACATAAAATCTTAGTTCCCAAGGTTGGTGGCGCATTGGCTATAAGCGATGGTTGACATTTCTTACAATGCCAATGTCTAAAGGCGATTGGTGACCACTTACACATCAGGTGGCCCATATGCTCGTCCACCTTCCTATTCCATAAAAAAAAGAAATAGTTTGTGAATGTTTTAATGTATAAAAAAGTTATAGTTATAAATACAACTAAAAAAAACTTGGTGCTAGAAAATAACGATTTATCTTGCCGAACCAACTATCGTTTAATTCTCAAAACGATATTACAATATCTTATTTCAAGATGATTATTTTTAAACGAACGGTATGAAAAAAAATCTACTCAGTCTAAGCTTGCTTTCGAAAAGTTTTCGTAACTATTCTAAAATATCCAATAATAATAAATTGATAATTGCATTATAACATAAATATAAAGGAATGTAATATAAATCAAAGTTGGCTTAACGTAATATGATATTAATATATATTTTTCTAGCTAAACCAACTAGCTCATAAGATAGTAACGGGCGGGTCGTGTCGTCCCGTCGCTACCGGCAACTGGGGCTGCGGGCACCGGCAGCGAGGACACCCGCAACTCAAACTACTGCTACAGTGGTTGTCTGCCAGTGTGGCTGGCGTGCCAGCGCTCATCTATTACACATTCGGGAATGATAAATTGTTTAAAGTAAGTGCTAATAGTTTTGGAAACTAGGAATCTAGTTCTATCAATTTCAATTTTTAATATGTTCATTTTTCATATAAATGGTCATAAAAATGATAATACTATTTTCCTATATTGTAGACTGAATATAAGGATAAATATATAAAAATTAATTGTAACTCAAAGTGTATAAAAAGTGTATGAAAAATATCAAATTAATCTGTTTATCAAAAAAATCCTATTAAGCGTATTAAGGTTAATTTCATCTGGGGTTTCCAGGCCTCCAAATTAAGCCGGGCAGAGTTAAATTTATTGGATGCGTGTCCGAACAAATTAGACAGTATTCAGGCTGGCTTTTGTTTGGCTTTTAAAATTTGACCAGGGATGATAATTGAAAGCATTCGACGTGTAAAGAGATTTACAATTAAATTATGAATTAAAGCTCATCTGCCAAGCAAGAATATTATACATTTATATTTTATTTAGTTAATTAGTGTTTTGAGTGATTTTGATCCATTGCAACAACAAAAATCCGTAATAATCAGGAGGTCTACCCAGCTATTCGATTGTAAGACCTGGCAACCCCCATTTTCAGATATAGGGTATATCTGTAATTTGCGCCATTCTGGCAAGGCAATTAATGGAACCCTTATTTCATATATTTCGGTAGAATCTTTTTCGGGTGAAGACCTATCTGAGATACTTAACTTTGATTGATGAAGATTACACTATAAGCTATGCAAATTAATACGTATGCAGAACAAAATATAGAGGTTTAATAATAGATCGCTATCGTTTATATCCTATATTATATATATGCAACATCCACAACAGTGTACTATAAATAAAGATTAATGTAATTATATGTTATTTTTAATGTTACAGCTGGACACATTGGTAAGGGTGCTTACAGATAGAAAATGGACAGTTGGTCAGCTGTCACGAGCCGTTCTTAAATTTTCGCGGCAAACTCTACACGAACCGCACGTCATTCCCGATAATCATTCACTCTTCGATGAACTAATCGGTATCGAAAAAGTTCCGGATAATTTTTGAATCGTCTTCTATTTCACATTTATTGCAATTTGTATCGGCATTCTAAATTCTATTCACACTATAATGGTACATGATGATTTTTATGATAACCGTTTGTTTATTGAAAGAATTATTTAAATTTTTTATTAGCAATAGTAACAAATTCTTTGTTAACAACACTAAAAACAGTCAAAACGTCCAAAAATTTAAATTTGCTAATTATATCATCATAATTTTAATATTTAAATAAAATATCAATAAACTTCAATTATTCTTACATTTAATATAAATTTATATTAGAAATGTGAGAGTAATGTTTATTGCTTCTTACAAATTTACTGAATTACATAAACGTTAGTGAAATTCATTATTGAAATAATAATGAATTTGATTACTTTTGCTAATAGTAAATGTGATACATTCACACTATGGTATTTATGTTATCTGTAATCGAAGAGAATAAATGAGAATGACATACATTCTCATTTTACAGACACATAGTAGAGCCGAAATGGCTCAGTAAAAATAGAACGTCGATCTTAGCCTAAGATTGCGAGTTCGGGCGAGCACATGTTGATTTATCATTTTCTTTATTTGTTTGAGTTTATAATCCATCTCGTGTTAGGCTACAAAGGAAAACATCGCGAGGAAACCTGCATGGTCTGATTACATTCTTCCACATGTGAACAAGCTTCACATTCAGAGGAAATGAGATGTTTGCAGCAGTGAGCCTGTACGGGCTGACATAGTATATTTAAATTTTTTCGCCTGGTATTACCCGAGCTCAATATAATAAATAATTACATCTTTCGATGCATTTATTTCAAATATCGTAATTATATTATTATTATAAACCTTAGAATACATAATATTAAAAAAACTAATTATGTGATTATGGCAGCTGTGGCTTAATTATACGATGTTTGTGCAATTTGAAGTAGATTAAAATAAAAACTACTTAAAAGCAATATTATAATTGAAATTTAATATTTTTGTACAAATAATAAGTACAACTTGCGTGTAACGATTTATATCGTAGGATTTTTATGAAGTTATTTGAAATAATTAACTTGTTAAAAAAAACTTTAAATAAAAATTTAATACACGTACTTTAACCTAATTTTAAGTCATTTTAATAAATCTTATTGACCTACATCCATACCCTCTTCTAAAGAGTATTCGAATTATCTCACCATTCATTTCAAGATACGATTGAGAAACGGAATATTTATAACAGATGAAATAATTAACTCGATAATATCGTCTTATATTTGTCAATTTTTTAACATTAAAACCATCGAAAAATGACATTATTTTATATAGTTGTAATATCAAACAAACGGGCATGTTAGTACTATCATTGAAAGTGTGTTACATTCAAAAGGTCTTCCATAGCATGAATCTCGATGTGTCCAAAGTTTGTTAATTTTGTGTAATTAATTGAAATAACCAAACCAGATGATGCCAATAAAACTTTGGGTCATAAGTAAGTGTTTTATTATCCTTTCCTTGCAATACTTAAATAATCTCTATATTTTAATAAACAAAGACAAAACATTTGTCAACCGACTTCCTTTTTTTGTAGTTGTTGACGAACTTCAGTGTCATCAATAAAATAAAATATAAATAAGAGTAATAAAAAAAATCGAAACATACAAATTCATGTGTTTTCATCAAAATATCAATAATGATTATGATCGAATTTCGACCGTTAAGTGTGGTTAAGTGAACATTAGTAATTACAACACGTCGAAATAAAATGCTATGTTTATTTTTATTATGATTTTAATAATCTAAAAAATTTACATATCCAGTTACATACATACATCAAATGCGTCATTAACCGGCCCATTTATGTTAATGGCTTTTTTGTTTTTACAAACATAAAAAATACACATATTAACAGTTTTAAGACCTCTTGAAACTATGTGTTTATGATATTTGACTAAACACCGACATTTGACAAAATCCATTCCAAATCAGTCGGATAATGTTTAGTGCCCTTCAATAAATATTGCACATCGACCTATGAAAAGAGACAATCAACTAATTTCGGCATGGTAGAGCGTTATCTCTGTCGCACAAAACACTAACAGTCCGGTGTCTATTAGGAGTTGTAAAACAATTATGAATTTCTGTGTCATTGAATAAAACACACCATTTTTTTATACATATATCTGATCAGATATAGCATTGTTTACAACGTCATATTGTAGTTGTTTCCTTTTAATTTTACATACATAACAAACACCTTTAAAATTCCCAATTTCTTCCATTTCAATATCTGTGCTCTAAACCGCTGATATAAACATTATCTTTTTATTTTATTTTTCTACAAGTTAAAGACAGCATTTATATAAAAAAATTTGTATTTTATTCAATTACAAAGAAACTCATAATTGTTTTACAACTCCTAATAGATACCGGATTGTTAGTGTTTTGTGCGACAGAGATAACGCTCTACGAAGGCGAATTGATTGATTGTCTCTTTTCATAGGTCGATGTGCAATATTTATTAACGTGCTCTATGTGATCCATTTTTATGTTTACGAACAAAACTTACATCCTATTTGAGGCTTACGTTTTGTTCTTATAATGAACGCATTCATTATTTTTCATTCCGTTTCACATTATGACATTTTTACAATGGAACGTGACTAACGGTTAGTTTTTAAAACGGACATTTTATTTAACTGCCTTGTCAACACGAAGTCCGCAAGAAGTACATTCGATTACGGATTGGAGATATACATTGTCTTTTTAAACATTATTTATTAGACTAGAGTAATATAATATTATTGTTGCCATCTGAATTTTTTCGTTTGGAAACGGCTTAATAATTCATTTAAAAAAAAGTCAGAGATTGCAAAAATTTGTGACGCCTGCTATTCCGATTTGCTTCCGATTTGCTCGGATTAACATAAAATTAAAAAAATAGATATCCATCATGCCCGCAACATTCGCGATTGCAATTTAGGTCACATTAGTTACTAATATTAATTCTAATATGCGAGACTTTTCGATATTCCATAATGAATACAATCCCTAACAAATTTCAACCTACACTTTATTATTTTTTTTTTAATTTACTGAATAAGCAACTTAAAAATAGTTTATTCTGCAAGGAGTTCTTTAGGTTAATAAGTTGTAAACTTGTAGATAACACGGGTGATGAGTTTTTTATTAAAATTTCAACCAACGTTGACAAATAAAAAATATTTGTAGACAGTTGAAACCAATGTAATCTTCCAAACATCCTATAACACACAGCCTAATTTAACTTTTAATGTTTAATATTAGAGTCCGCCCTAAAAGAAAAGTCCCCTCATGCGGCGTCCCATACCCTGCCTGTCGTACAAAACATTGAACCTGTTCACGAGTTGGTTGATCGCGTTACAGCCCTTCGTGATCGTACCCAGGTAAGTCATAAGCGCCACATCATTACATTGCTGAAACGAGAGAGGAAATCATTATTAAACTAATTTGTTTACTGAAAAGTTTAATACAAATCGCCTTAAATTACAAAAAAAAGGTAAAAATTTAACTTTAAAATTTCTTTAAATGTACGTTTCGAATAAAAACACATTTTTAAATATCAATGTGAAAATAGTCATTAAAATCGGTTCATAAACGGAAAAGATAAAAGCGAACATACATATAAAACATACATATGTTTAAACAAATTTACTGGTGGTAGAGCTTTGTGCAAGCTCGTCTGGGTACCACCCACTCATCACATATTCTACTGCAAAACAGCAGTACTTGGTATTGTTGTGTTCCGGTTTGAAGGATGAGTGAGCCAGTGTAATTACAGGCACAAGAGACATAACATCTTAGTTCCCAAGGTTGGTGGCGCATTGGTGATGTAAGCGATGGTTAACATTTCTTACAATGCCAATGTCTATGGGCGTTGGTGATCACTTACCATCAGATGGCCCATATGCTCATCCGCCTTCCTATTCTATTTAAAAAAAAAAGTATATTGACGTCGTTTAATAATAAACGATGATAAAATATAAAGTTTATATAAAGCAACAAGTTCAACGTACATTATAGAAGTGAGTACGGAATTGCTGAGAAGTCAGCAGTGGAAGTCGGTTAGAGAGCGCTCTCGCTTCTCTCAGGAGCGCCGGCCGCGGCGGCAGCGCGCCGTCGCGGATGGCGCGCACAGTCGCCAGCACGGCTCGCACGCGGGACACCAACATCTTTATAGCCGATCTCTGAGCCGTTAGATGCTCCGCAACTACCATATATATTATTTTTATTTATAAAAACGTTAAATAAATTATGATATAGTGTGTGTGTACTTTGTTTTTGTGTGTGAAAATATTAAAAGCGCTATTTATCACATGTATTTACGTTTGTATGAAATGTATGTATGTATGTATTTACGTTGATATGAAAAATGGCTGTGAATACGTAAATCTAGAAATGATGTAAAAAAATTGTATACCCAAGCTATTAAGTGCCGCTTCGCCTGATGACACTCTCGCTACATGATCAACACCAATCCTTTCAGCTTCCTCAGCAGCTAAAGTGTATGTCAGAGGTGCAAGAAGCATAGTAGCCCGTCCATTCACCACATCTATTACCGACTCGTACAATACTACTGGCAATTGCTGAAAAGATTAATAAGTACTGTTTTAACACTTTTTTTAGGTAAAATTAATTATATTCAGGCGGACTGAAAAAAGGACCATCTGATGGTTAGTAACCACCACCACCCAGAGACATTAAAGCCAGAAATTAACTATTCCTTACATCGCTAATGATAGTGGCTCATCACCTTGGAAACAACGAAGTTATATCCCTTGTGCCTGTATTTACACTGGCCCACTCGACCCTCCAATTGAAAAACAATAATACTACTATTTAGCAGAGGATTAATGGATGGATGAATAATGGAATGGATGCTAACTACCAACACGGGCTGGCATAAAGCATTAGTCATTACCACTAAGTAAAACCTTTACTTGTTTACGTCGGTACATCGACGCAAATTAAAAAAAAAATCTACTCACATCGCCCTTCCTTCCGGCTGGATTGAGCATCAACATCACTGGGCACTCATTAATATCACAAATTTGTCGATGCACAGCTATATCCCTCTCTGTTGGAGTGTCTCCAGTAGTATACCAACCCAGAAAGTCCATGTCTGAGAATACTTGCTTAACTACAAACATCAAACTAATTAATATATATTTAGTCTACGAAATATAAGTTCTTAACTACTCAATAAGAAACATATTTCTACTTCTACATGTGTCGGTACCATATTTGCCTGTAAAATTAGTATGATAACCTGTATGTAAGTTAATGTAGAATTCAAAGGAATACAAACACTGGTTGATAGACATATATTTGAACATGTCTCTTTCCAGGCAAAATACATGTGCTTCTTGAGTTTTGAAGTGATATAATCGACGACATACATTGATGAAGGTGTTATGTCGCATACATCAGAGCGTCACGGTAGCATGCGAAAGCGATCCAGTGGCGCTCCTCGTTAAGACGGAAAGGGTACCGCTGGTTTTTTAGTGGGTATTCCGATGTTCGGGGCGCACTCGGCGCCTCGGACACCGGCGAGCCCCACATACCCCCCCACTGTTCCCGTGGGGAAACGCGTAACGAGTTTTTCCAGCGATAAAAAAGGGTGTTATGTCGCATTTTTAAAATCTTTATATTTGTGACAATCAATGAAAACCTATGACTGAATGGAACCACTATACACATAATGGTACCTTCAAGTTGCACATTTTAAATGTTTAAAAGTTATAAACATTATGGATGAATGGCATATGTACATGAATAAGTAATCAACTCAAAAACATAACTGCCAATTACTTAAATGCATCTTTTTTTTATCACAACACCTTTCCACTTATGTCTTTAATTATATTCTCAAATTAATCAACGACTAGAAAAAAATCTGTGAAAGCACTACAAAATGTAGTTATTGTTTAGAAATATATAAAAATTACCCATCTATTATCTGTATAACATAACATCTTTCATAACATAACATAACATTCTTGAGATGCGATTTATGTATTACTAATATTTACTTTTAAATTATTAATTTCAATTGTGTTCATTTATTATATATATACTTATACTTCATATACACAGAAAAATATGTATGCATAAAAATATGGATAAGCATACAATATAATATACTTCATCTATATAAGTAAATAAAATTAAAGTTTCTGTCTATGGCCGGCAAGGCGGAGGCGGCTAGTGCAGAATATTCTTCCCGACTGTACTGGGAGTAGTCACATTTGGACTCTCCACTTATCATCAGGTGAAAAAAACTCCCTCATTTTAAGGTAATATGGCTATTTTTGCGAGTTACCAAAACCAAAACAAAAATTTTTTGGCAATGTTAATCTCTATTATGAATCTACAATTTGCCAATTTTAAAGAATTTTTGTCTCAAACTGAATTACACACTAGAGAAGTTGTGGATTTTCTACTTAATCATATTTAAAATTTATTGAATCAAGACAAAACACCAAAGAATATCAAATACTTACATTGTTCTTCTTTTAAGTTATAGTAATCTCTATCTATAATTATATCACCATCAATGACACTAAAAACTAATTCAAATGAGTTCATGACTTCTATGTTCCGACCCTTTTGTTTGCCGATGAGAGCTCCAATTACTAAACAAAGAAAAAACATGTAAACACACAAGAATCACAATATATAATTATTAAAATGATTAATTGACTTACCAGTTTGTGGTGAACCCTCTTGTGCTCTTAACCTAGTCCAGTGTTCAGAAACATTCATAATGACTAAAGGATGAAGGGAGACAGTAACGGAACCAGACGTAGCGGTAGTTACCACGACACTTTTAGGGTTCCCAGCAGTTGAAGGAGCGGGAGACGTGGGATTTGGCAAATCAACCGGCGGTCCCGATGAAGCACTTTCTACTTCTACCTCCATCTCAAAATCAATTCGATCTGCGCTAGACATGGCTCTATGATTACCTTGTTATACAAATTTCCTCAACAGCGTAAACATATAAATGAAATATTTAATGAAAACAGTTAATATTTAGCACATAATATTAGCACTGTTTAGTATTTTCTTAATTTTCTTTAACTGAAGTTTACTGAACTGAAGTTCAATAACTTGAAGTTTATAATTTTTTAACATTCACATTTGACATTTAACAATAGTTAAATTGACGTTTTGACAATCGTAGATCTCGTCACAGATTAATTAGTAAATAGATATAAAATAAGAATAGGATCAGTTATACAATTTATAATTTAAATGCTTAAAAAATCAATCAATCGTTTTTGATTAAAAAGTTTTTCCAGAATAAAAAAATAATAAATAACAATTTTCTTTAACTTTTATTTATTTACTTTGATTTTTATTTTAATAAAAGATTAAAATTTGCATATTTTCACTTTTAATTCTATAATCTTTTTTATAACTTAACTAAAACTAGGTTATATTATTCGTGACTCGTATATTCCTCGTAAGTCCATGATAATGCCATAGATAATGTAATGGGTATGGTACTATCAACTATGGTGTCGCTTTTAAGTTTTACTTTTGGTTGCGTGATTTCATTTTTGAGTTTGACGTTTAATCTGGTCATTGATTGACAAAATGTGTTATTCTCACAGTTATTATTCGTCGTAGCGTAGTGTATTAAAACTAACCAATGAACAAACCCTTTCAGCATTACTCACTATAATATTTTATATTATCGAAACAAAAAATAATTACACAGTTGGCGTATATTATAAATAAAATTCAAAGGAAACTGCTATACATACAGGTCAGCTTACAAACATCCTTATATTTTGTTACTAATAATGGCATCTACAGTGGTAAAAGTGGCGAGTGCTGTAAAGGATATTTCTCCTCTTTATTATAGAATATTATCCAAATTCCCACAGAATTTTACATTCTGCTTTGCATATGGATCAGCTGTAAAACCACAAATAGGCAATCAAAAGAAGCATAATATGATCGATCTCATATACTGCGTTGATAATTCATATCGATGGCATGGCGCTAATATTGAGATGAATCCATCTCACTACTCAGCACTCCGTTTTCTAGGAAAAGGGTTTGTTGCAAGATTTCAAGAGAATTGGGGTGCAAAAGTTTACTTTAACACTTTAGTCGACATCAAAGAAGAGAATGTAACTATAAAGTATGGTGTTGTGTCACAAAAAGATCTCATTGCTGATCTTCTAGACTGGAACGACTTATATCTGGCTGGGAGACTTCATAAACCAGTGGAGATAATAAAACAAACAAACAGTTCCCACCTTCAAAATGCATTGCAATCAAATTTACGGTCAGCTGTTCACACAGCCTTATTAATTCTACCTGAAACATTTTCAGAATATGACTTTTATTTTGCAATCTCAAATTTGAGCTATGCTGGTGATTTTAGAATGACCTTTGGGGAAAACAAAAATAAAGTTCGAAATATTGTTCAACCACAACTATTGAACTTTCGAGAACTCTACAGGCCAATCTTACAGCAATTTCATGCATATGTAGATTTTCCAACGGGCGATGCTCAATGTCATCAAGATTTAAATCCTGAAACTAAATTGCATCACCTTATGCAATTACCTATGATTCCACAGCAAAGAATAGTAAAGTTTTGGAATCATGGTGGACTTCAGCAAGACATGGAGGATGTTCTCCGAGCTGTAGCTTATGACATTGATTGTGCTGTTATATTAAGACAAATTTTAAAAGATCTAGTGTGGCAGTCTAGTGTGAGACAGTCATTAAAAGGCATCCCCACAGCTGGGATTTTTAAATCAATTCGTTACAGTGCAAAGAAAATTGCAAAAATGTTTTAATTTCATAATAATCAAAAAATTGTAAATATAGTTTAAGATGATAAAATCTAAAACAATAAAGCTATTGGATTATGTAAGTCATACTTTGTTTTTTATTCATAATCATATATAATTCCTTTTTTGTTTTTAGGTAGCAATATGTTATCAGATGAATCAAGCAGTGATTCAGAAACTGGCAGGTTCAAATGTCAATCAAAAACTCAAGGTAAAAAACCAAATGAAAATGATACCAAAAGGGAAAGTTTATTTGGTAGATCTTCAGGAAGGAGTAGGAGACCTGATGACAGGTTAAACAGAGACATGGACAGAAAGAGAGATGAAAGAGAGAGATTTGAAAGGCACTCTAGGGAAAGACATCGATACTCTAGATATTCTCCTGCAAGAAGAAGACATTCTGGAGATAGGACTAGGAATAGACGCAGTCCAGATAGGTATAGAGATAGACATGCCATTGACCCTATTGGGATATCTAGGCAACGAGATATTCGTAGCAGTAGTAGAGACAAATATAGACGCTCGAGATCCAGATCTTATAAATCTCCAGGAAAAGTACGAATTATAAAAGATACGATAAAAGGCATAATAACAGGGAAAGAAAAAAATGTAGATGAAGTTGAGATAAAATCCAAACTTGACAAATCATCATCTCCAGAAATTATTACAAAAAAATCAGCAGTACACAAACCTGCTACTTCAGAAACTCAAAAAAAAGCAAGTGATAGTCCTATTTTAATCGAAGAAAATGATGGCAGTGATGCATCAGATGTAGTACAACCTGGATCTTATTATAAAATGATACCTGCAATTGTAAAGGAAAAATCTGAGGAATCTAGTGAAATTGACTCATCTGATGATGAAAAGCTCAGAGCCAAATTACTAAATTTGGAAAAAGAATTGCAGAAAACGAAAAAGAAGAAACATAAAAAGAAACATAAACGAAAAAGCTCAAAAGCTGATAAGGAGAAACAAGAGTCTTCAGCATCAGTAGAGGTAAGTAGTACTACTGACATACAAGAAGTGAAAACTGATGTTCCTTCTAAAATCCCCGAAACTGAAGTAACTTCAACCCAAAAAAATAATCAAAAAGAGAGTAGTGAAGAAGGAGAAATATTAAGTGATGACATTTCCCAATCAGATATTGAAATTGATCCTAATGATTTACGTCACAAATTAAAACGATCTAAAACAGATACTCAAGACAAAATACCGAAACTTGATGTATGTGGACCAGCTTTACCTCCACACCTAGAAAAACGTTTTCAAAAGAGCTTATCCCCTGTAACTGAGGGTTCATCTTTGCCTAAACAAAACAAGTCCCGAAATATAGGTAAACATCTGTTCGTGTATTTTTATAATTATAATTTAAAAAATAAATTCGAATTAACAATTGCATTTGCTTACAGGACCATTAATACCAGAAAATATGCGCGAAGTTTTAGCAGAAAATAGTGAAGTGGTCAGAGAAATAATAAAATATGAGAGTTCTGATGACGATGGCATTGGCCCGTTACCTGCTGGTGCGGAAGACAAGTGGTCTGATGCTCATCAGCGCCTCGAAGAGAGAGCTATTGAAATGAAAATTAAATCCCTTGATGGTCATTCATTAGAAAATTCAAATATCAAGTCTCGTGAGCAATGGATGTTAGAGCTGCCTGAAGGCAAAGCTAAATATTTAGGTTTGGAAGCTCGATCCTTTAGAGCAAAAGCAGGACCTGATATGTCAGACAGGTAACACAAGCTTTTTAAGTAATTTCATAATTTAATTTAATTTTTACCACTATAATTTGAATTAGTTACAATTCCATTTTTTCAGTTCGCCGTTTATAATTATATTATTTACTTGTTGCATTTATTCTTATAATATTAGTGCGAAAGCTCCTTGCCTTGACTTTGAGTTAGTTTTCAATGTCAAAGTCATTTCAGAGCTCAAGCATAATAATTGAAGAAAACCCTTACCTTTGACTGCTGATAATAAAACCAACTAATTTAATACATTTGTAATTTTTATTGATATGTTTTTTCTTTGATAAATTATTGTAAATGTATTTTGCAATCTATTAAATTTATGTGTTGCCTATTCTAATTGATACCAATGGTCCATTCTTTGTGTAATAATTTAGACTTCTCTGATAAGGTCGAGTTGGACTGATACTCCAGAAGATAAAGCCCGAAAAGCTTTAGGTATAGCTAAAGAAGAGGATGCAAATACAACACTTCAAAAAGAAGCACGTATCCGGCATATTGAAAGTAGAGACGAGGAACAGGAGAAGGCTGTTAGGTAAATTTAAATATATTCATTAAATATAGAAGCGTTAGCACTTTAACCAGGGCTTCACTCTCATCATAATTCAGAATTGCCTAATACCAATTTCTATAGCTTTCTCAAAACTATAGGATTAAATGAGCCGGTTGGCGTGGTTGGTAGAACACTTGCCTTTCACGCCGAAGGTTGTGTGTTCGATTCCCACCCAGGACAGACATTTGTGTGCATGAACATGTCTGTTTGTCCTGAGTCTGGGTGTAATTATCTATATAAGTATGTATTTACAAAAGAAAAATAGTATATGTAGTATATCAGTTGTCTGGTTTCCATAGCAAAAGCTTTGTACAAGCTTAATTTGGGATCAGATGGCCGTGTGTGAAAAATGTCCCAGGATATTATTATTATTATTATTATTATAAATGCTTCCTTAGTGCTTTGCCTATTGTGTAACCTATATGTAAATTTTCATGGTACTCGAGCACTGAGCACGAGTTTGGGCTATGCATTGATATGTCAATCAGTCAGTTATTCTTTTATTTCTATACATAGATTATAGTTACTTATATAATAAGATTTTTTACATTAAAAGCCTGTGAATGTCCCACTGCTAGGCTAAGGCTTCCTCTCTTTTTTTGAAGAGAACGTTTGGAGCTTATTCCACCACGCTGCTCCAATGTGGGTTGGTGGAATGCACATGTGGCAGAATTTAAGCCGAGATGGCCCAGTGGTTAGAACGCGTGAAACTTAACCAATGATCGTGGGTTCAACCGGACCAGCACCACTGAATTTTCATGTGCTTAATTTGTGTTTATAATTCATCTCGTGCGTGACGGTAAAGGAAAACATCGTGATGAAACCTGCATGTGTCAAATTTCACTTATATAATAGTCAAAGCATAATACTACCATCACAAAGCAAAAGTAATAAATCAAATTAAAATATATTAACTGTTAATCTTAATTTTACCCTTTACATAATTTACTTAATTTTCTTACAGAAAACATAAAAAGAAACATAAAAGGGAAGAGAGCCTGTTGGAAATACATCAAAAGAAATTGAAGAAGAAGAAGAAGGTATTATCAGTCTTCTAATTTATTTTTAATGAAATTTACTATATTATTACGAATATATAACATATTGTAATCATTAGAGGATAACAATCTTTACTTTTTTTTAATAACATTTATTACACATGCTATGTAATATAGTGGATACAGGTGTTTTTTTTATAAATGCACAAAAAAAAGTAACATTTCAATGTTTATATTCACAGAAGGAAGAAAAAGACGAAGAAAAAAAGGAACGCCGCCCGTTCAGTCGAGACGTTGATTTGGCTGTTAATCGCTTCGATGAGGCTCAAAAGAAATCCATAATCAAAAAAGCACAAGCTTTAAATTCGAGATTTTCAAGCGGCGAAGCAAAATTTTTGTAAAACTAAAACAAATAGTTATGAATTCCATATGATTTTAATTTACTAGTTGTTATAAATGAGTTGATCATTATTATGAAGGTTGACTCGGCTGACTAGCCTAGACTGAACCACTGTTCAATGATATGTAATACGTATTTGATGTGGAGTACATACGCCTTGACAATGTTGTAGTACTAAGTTCTAGGTGACGTCATCATAGTCTCGTTTTTGTCTGTCATCACAGTCAAGCTTCCAAAAACGAAGACCAACGCTCGGAATATAAGTAAAAGATATTCTTTGTAACGGTTCATAGTGTAAATATGTTGACAAAAATAGTAATTACTAAACTTTTGTCCATATTTAATTTAATTGTGTTAGTGATAGTAAGTAATGTTAGGAGCAAAGAAAAGAGTTGAAGAGGATATAAGTTAGCACTGGGTTTTTAATAATTTTCGATGGTATTGTAATTTAATTGTTTGAAAAAATAGCAGCAGTTCTTAAAATTATTTTTATTTTAATACCACTTTGCCGAACTTTATTGTCATTAATTTTGTTCTCAATATACCACAGGGAAAAATTCCAACTGTATTTTTTTAAATAAAACAAAATTCTGCTGTATTCTGCAGTCGGGTATAATTTAGAAATGCGAACGTTTACAAAGAAACGTAATAATTTACAATATACTTTTTATATAATAATTGTAGGTACTAACTTGTAAATAAATCCATATTTTAAATTTAAATGAAATTTTATTTCAATGAGGTAATCCTTTAAACAAAAAAGACGTTTCGTAATAAGAATGAGAGATAAGAGTAGATTGAAATCTAGACTCCAAATGCGTACTAATCGCTATAACCTTTTACCATGCGTAATATAATAAATCAATAAGAGTAATGTTCATTTAATCATTATGTTTTGTAATTATAATAAATAGCGAACTATAGTTTTGCTTCTGCGTTCGCAGCAACAGTGATGTCTTCGACTGAAGAACAAACTTTAACTTTTGAATTTTCACAACAAAGAGGTTCCTCTGCTGTCATTTCTGCGTAATACCACGGCCTTTCGCAAATCTTGTAAAATGCAGAAAGCTGAAAAAATACAAATTGCACGTGACTTCGATTATACAAACTTCTATTTAAATAATGGAAAATATTTTTTTTTGGCTATTATCGGTTCACCTTATTCCTTTTTTTGACATAGTAGTCACGCGAAATTGACAAGATTCTTGTGGATATTACATTTAATAAATTTTTGTTGTTGTTTGGCTGAATAGAAAATAAGAAATAATTTATACAAACTTATCATTTATTTAAAAAAAATGTCTGTTGTAAATGTATTTTTAAAACACAACTGACAAATTATATGATCAGTTATGTAACTGATCATATAAATCTGATATTAAAGAATAAAAGTTTCGAATAAAAATAATTTAATTATGTACCAAAATCATACCTTTATCTCATTAACATCTTTAAGTCTGGCACATAAAATCTCGGGTCCTTTGGCTTTTGTAGCGGTAGCCAGAGCAAGACAAAGACTTTTGCAAGTTGAGGCACCTTCTTCATTGCATTTTACAGACATTGGTGTCTGAGATAAAAGTGGTTCACTGTCCTGGTCCGGAGTAAATGTATCAAATCCTCCGCAAGAACAATTGCCATTAGGGACATCGTCTAACACCGATGTACTAAAAAAATATAACGTTTGTAAAAGATAAAAATACTTTTTCGTATTATATATACAATATACTTTATTACATACAACGACAATTAACTACACACAAATTAAAAAAATAAGTAATTTTGTTTTAGTTTTTATAATACATTGAATAATTATTGTGTTATATTATTCTTGTACACCTTACCTTGTAACGAATGACTCCTGCGCGAGGACTCCAAAAAGTAAAGTCAAGTAGATGTAGAACATTTCGCTGTGTAATGTTGAATAAATTACAAAATGAAACTGACAGAACTAGCCTTACGGCTTAACTTAAATACCTCAACTTTGCATTTCCTTTAAGGGTACCATTGACTAACATTGATTTTAGGACAAGTTTTCAAATATTTGTTTTAATAACACTTATTATGTTATATGCCAGCCAACTTTTTAAGCTAACTTAACTTTTTAAGATATCAAAAATCACTTTAACAAATATTGAAAATAAAGAATTACATACAATGCGATATGTTTCATTTATTCACAGTAAATGAGTTAATTATAAAAGCAAAGTTATAAATTTGGTAATAGATGAACTTAGAAAGAAAAGAAGAGAAATAATAGTATTTTTAGAGGCTCAAAATACAAATATTAACAAGATTGATTAAACTTATTTAGAAATTAGGATATATTCATTTTGTCCTTAACTATATGATTGTATGAACTAATGAAATTTTGTTTTTAATGGGACGAACATTTCTTAGCCCGTTAAAACAACTTAATGTGGTATTAATAGAATTTAAAATAGGTAGACTTCAGTATATTAGTAGACCAACTAAGAGTGCTATTAAAGTTATGTAAACAAAAAATAAAAAGAGATAATGTTCAGTATACGATAGAAACGGACTGTTACGGGTAGAGAGCTATGATGTCCCAATACAATTTAATTTACTCTTCGCTTTCTTTGCACAATATAATTCAAGTTGTGTCTCAAAAAGTAACAAATCATAGACACTGTGCTGTTTTATAAGGTAAAATGTTTTGGTGTGAATACGAGTAGAGTGTTATGATCGTATCAGTTATACAATAAGCAGTTTTGGTAATTGTTAAAGGAAAAGAGACAATTGATACACTAGCAAATGTACTCGAGCTGTAGGATTTTCATTATACCTTCAATGTTTTCTCAACATTTTTTTACTGAACATATTTGTATAATATATTGATTCATTTAACGTCGCGTTAAGCTGCGAAGGCAGTAGAGTTCCTTGAAATTAAAATTAAAAATGTTTCTGAAATTATTTTTTGGTAATAGGCTACCTACTTAAAAAATATACAATTAATTCAAAAGTACAATTTATAATAGCGACAGAAACATCCTGTTCTCAAATAAACCAATAAAGTATAATAAGTAAGGGATTAATTATTGACAATATATCTACTACTATACCTTTATTATTTCAGCAACATTTTTGCAAATAATGGGGGGAACTCAAAGGTACACCAAATAAAAAATAACCCATTACCAAATCAAGTAATTGGTTTAAGTTTATGTAAGCCTATCAAACGTTCATTTAAATAATTGAAATAACAGTCAGAATTTTACGAGCATTAAAATATTTAAATACACCTACGATTTCATTGTTTTTTCATCAACATTTAATGCGCCTCAAAAGATAATTACAATAAAATATTTATTTTATTCGAAAAATATTTAAAACTGTTATTGTATTAAACAGTAGGTTTACATTTTTCATTTACTTAGTTTTTTTAGGTATTTTTAAAATTTATTTTATTCCGCGCTTACTGTACCTCTTTTTATACATGTAGTTTGTGGGCTAATTATACATTAAAATCATACAATGCTCTTCATGTCCAGGCCAGCTCCAACAAAATTACTAACATGATTGCTGACAAACTAGACTGTATATTTATAAACCGCTGTTGTAAAGTTTCAGCTGGATCAGTAAATTGTATAAGTAGATAGTAGTGTTAGTTAAACTCCGTATTATATGATCTAATCGCAGCATGCTTAATCAGCGGCGGATTTTATACCTTGATTGCCCTAGGCCGATGAAAGGTTGCCGCCCCCTAGTTGAATTTATCAATTATCGAAAAATCTGCAAACAGATAATGTTTTTGTGACATTCTATGGACACATATTTTAGATGCGACTACTAAAAATTTCTCTTAATTTTGGCGCTCCCTAAATTTTGCCGTCATACGCCCGGGCCTACTCAGACTGTAGGGAAATCCACCCCTGTAGGTACCTATTTAATATAAATCCTCATGGATGGCGATGCAGGTATGATTGATAAATAAGCCTGTTAATATGTATATATGTAAAACCAGTTATTAATAAATGATTGTATTTAATTGTTATTATTATGTTGTTGGTTCACAGCAAAAAATCTCTGAGTGTCTTAATTAATTCTTATTCATTATTTATTTACATAATTAATAATAGTACCTACCAAACAATACATAAGTATAGCTCAAAGACGAAGGGTACGGCATATGTACGGGGTTTTTTTTTTATAGAATAGGAAGGTGGACGAGTTTATGGGCCACCTGATGGTAAGTAGTCACCAAACGCCCATAGACATTGGCATTGTAAGAAATGTCAACCATCGCTTATAGCCAATGCGCCACCAACCTTGGGAACTAAGATTTTATGTCCCTTGTGCCTGTAATTACACTGGCTCACTCACCCTTCAAACCGGAATACAACAATATCAGGTATTGCTATTTTGCGGTAGAATATCTGATGAGTGGGTGGTACCTACCCAGACGAGCTTGCACAAAGCCCTACCACCAGTAATTTGCAAATCCATAGTATTATTTCTCATACAATTGTTACAGTATTGTGTCACAGAAGTTGTACTTGCTACTCAGACACAATTGACGACGCAACCGCCCTTTTCATTCGGTAGGCATAGGCTGCTGAGCAAGCGAGATAAGGGATTATAATATTAAAATGACAATAAAAAAGGGCTAAAGATAACCGAGGCGTTTTTTTGCTAAGACCGTGAAATTGCAAATTATATGCTGCAGTGTTCACAGCTACTTTCTATACTCTTACAAGTGCTTATATGAATAACAAAACATATATAATATATTGTATAAATAGGAATTTAGCATGTTACATACTTATTAGTATTTAGACTATTACTTAATATAAAATAAATAAAAGTTGCCATTGACCATAAGTATGATATTATAATTATTTAGTTTTTGTAATTTTAAAATGGCAGCAAATATGTTATATAAATTAATAAATAAGGTAAAACCATGTCAGACACAGATATAGATGTCTGTGGGGAAATTGTAACTTAAGAAAAAAATACAAATGAATTTTAATTATCTATACAGGGTTACAGGGTAATATGTCACGATCCTTTTAAAGGGTTATAGTTCAGGACAATAGCTATCAAATGACCCCCAAAATGCTTATGCAAAAGTGTATCGTTTTCGAGTTATTATTTTTTTAATATTTTTTTTATTTAAAGGATGTTTAAGATTGTAAAATTCAATAAAAAAAAAATCAACGTATTTTCCCTATTTTTTTTTGTATTTCTTGCTAGGGTACATCCTAGTTAATAATAACCAGTTATAAAACAAAAGTCGTGCCGTGGAGTACCGGTTTAGAATAGTACTCCCCCAATCTCATCCCGTGGGTGTCGTAAGAGGCGACTGAGGGACGGGGAAAAGGGGGGATGGGCAGCAGCGTCCCCCCTCCCATAAACATCTTAACCCCTACTGCGCTCGCCAACACGCCTGCCCAGCGCGGCGAGTATGGGCAAACCCCTCCCTAAATGGCAGATGCGCCCAAAAAAAGGCCCCCAGTTACCGGCAAGCCCGCTAGGCCCGACCAAGGTAGCGGTCGCGGTATCGGCAGGGCAGGGGGTGCTAAGAATCACCGGTTCACGGCAGGCTACCGTATAAAGCGACTGAAAATGGCAACGTATAATGGACGCTCGATGAGGCTGGACCATCACCTCGCCGAATTAGAAGTAGAGTTAAGTCATATAAACTGGCATATACTGGGGTTATCTGAAGTCCGAAGACAGGGGGAGGACACGATAACTCTAGAGTCCGGTAACTTACTCTACTTCCGCGAAGGTGATAACCTCTCCCAGGGTGGTGTCGGTTTTCTAGTCAAAAAGGATCTCATTAGCAGCATTGTGGAAATCAGTAGTGTGTCGAACCGGGTAGCGTACCTTGTCCTAAAACTTTCCGACAGGTACTCCCTGAAGGTCGTACAGGTATATATGTACGTACAGCCAACTTTGAAGAACTCAAAACAAGAATAATGAATGCTGCAAATTCTATTCGACATAGCTTGAGTAGTGTTGTAGTAAAAAGTGAATTAAGAAAAAGAATGCGTATTTGTATACGAAATAGGGGATCTCATTTTGAACACGAATTATGAATAATAAACAGTGTAATTTCGAAAGTATGGAGTAACTAAAAAGATTAAGTATTTTGTTTTTGATTTAAATTCAAAATTGCAATGACAGCTCTGGTTTATCTCTCCTTTTTTACCTATTACCCCTATTAAAAATAATCTTTAACTACTTTGCATTGAGGTCCTTTTGTCTTTGATCCAGATTTAATTTCTTAACAATAGCATTTCTTAGAATTTCCTACCTGGTCTCTTTGTTATCTAATTTTCTCCTGAGTTTATGATTGTTACTGTACTTTTTATGTACCGATGGATAGCTAAGGAAACGCAGATGTTTTTAAAATGATCCGCACGATAAGAGCCATAGTGATTTTTACAAAAAAATTGCGAGTAACTTAAAGAATCAAAATTAAAAATCGAAAAGTTGTACAGTTTTGGATCTGTAATTTAAAAATGCTTGAAGATTGTTTTTGTTTTATAACTGGTTATTATTAACTAGGATGTACCCTAGCAAGAAATACAAAAAAAAATAGGGAAAATACGTTGATTTTTTTTTTATTGAATTTTAGAATCTTAAACATCCTTTAAATAAAAAAAATATTAAAAAATTAATAACTCGAAAACGATACACTTTTGCATAAGCATTTTGGGGGTCATTTGATAGCTATTGTCCTGAACTATAACCCTTTAAAAGGATCGTGACATATTACCCTGTAACCCTGTATACTATGTACAAACTATAGAAAAATTTATGTGTGCATGACACAAACCATATTGAGACAAATTAATCTGTTAATTAATGCACCTCATGACTTTTTGCAATTAATGAATTATTGCGGGAAGCCAATGATGTTAAAGTGTATTAAAGTAATCATGGACCATTATTTTTTTAAATAAACCATAACTTGTGAGAGTTCTAATATTATAAATTTTGATTAAGGATAAATAAATCATATTTATAAAATAGTTAATTCTTTATCGAGTAATACAGATACAATAAAAATAATTGATTTCATTATATAGTAGTATTATCTTTGGGGAGCTGGACAAGGCTTTGGCATTTTTCCTAGAAGACTTTGAATTTCTTTTTTCTCATCATAACTCTTCCACATTTCATATAAATTAATTATTGATCTTACTATTTCTTGTATCTGTAATATTAAATGACAATTAATAAAAACTTTTGGTACTGAACATGTATTATATCTCAGGTAAACCATGTCAATATCTTACTTTATCCATATCCACATTTAATTCAGCAAACCAGGGTTTCAAATTCTCTTTTCCGAGCATGACACATGCTATGTGAAGAGCTCCAATTGCAATCTAGATGAAAATGAGTTATAAAACAAAAAATATAATATATAAAATGAAAATAATAAGAAATAAATTGGTTTTTAAAGTTAACAAACTTATTCAAGTGTAACACATTTTATACACAAATGGATTACCTGATATGGAGGGTACAATAAGCTAACATCAGTTCTCAGAGAATCATTAACAATCCTCCAGGCATATGTAAGGAGTTGATCATCTTGTCCTATATCTTGTACAAATAGTAAAAGAGGTCTATATGGTTGGAAAACAATAAGGCAACAATCTAAATTCTCCAGTAAATAGAATTCACATTCCAGTATATGATTAGTTCTATATGGAAATTCTTGCTGTCCATATGCATAGCTGAATTTGTTCTTAATTACAGTTTGACATGTTGTTATCAGTCGTGAATTGGATATAACACCAAATTCCTCAACCTTAGATGCTAGAAATACACAGGTCGGAGCTAAAAGTAATGGATCTATACATTTTAACGAGTTCCTTGCATAGAAGCGCTTGAAATACACAGTGGCAGTAGCAATTACTTGCTGCCGTAGTTTTAATTGCTCGCCTAATACTTGTATAATGCTCGCAAAGAAGTTAAATATTTTTTGATATTCTTCTTCGGATAGCTTTGCTAAATCAAGTTGACGATCTCGAACTAGATCTTGTTTATCCAGTATCCATTGTTGATGATGTGAACTTTGCCAAAAATTTCCAGCCATATTCAGAATTTTACAAATTCCCTTGTTATAAGATTAATCGTTATCTCATATTCTAAAAACTTTTAAAAATCTAGTGTAAACCTTAGGTAATGAAGCCTTTAGTTTATATTATTCAAAAATTACAGCCAAGTATAACGCTGCGTTACCGTTGTTTGTTACTTGACAATGACAAATGTCAATTGATTAATAAGAATAAGTCAGTGTTACCAGGTACACAGTAATTATCTTAGAAACACAATATTTTTGGCTTAAGCTCGATGTACGGTGTATTTAAAAAATATAAACTATACTTTACTTTTACAAATTATATTATATATTTAGCATTCAGAAATAAAATGATTTTATAAAAACCTCGAATTAATCTTTTTAAAAATAGAACATAAAATCATATAAATTACTCACTCAATTACTCTTAAAAATCCAAATTACACAAATGAACTCATTCAACAAGTCGCGTCAATAATGAATTAATAAAGTTACCTTTCTATCCTACGGCAAAATGGCAGTTTTTAAATTAGCACGTGTTTTTAAAAAACCCTAATGCAACTATTTACACATAATATTGTTAATTTATGTTATTAACATATCATTTGTAAAAGAAACAATTATTTTTTTAACATCAATAAGACAGAAAATTTACTATTATAAATAATAAAATACAAATGGTATAATGTGAAAAACCATTCTAAAACTTAAATTAGTACATGTTGCCTAAATTTTTTTGATGTTTGTAGATGTAAGCGGAAATTTTTAGCCTGGCTCTCTACCACGCCCTTTGATGTTATTTCTCAGGGAAGTCCTAAAATACTTTTGAAATTCATAGACCGTTATAATACAAAATAAAAATGCAAAGGTATGTATTTCTTATAGTGGTTTGTCAATTTTTCCAACCGATCCGAAAATTGGCTGTCTAATAATAAAATTAATTAATGAATCGTCATTATCTTTGCGCTTTTTTATTTCAAGCACCCGATTGACATTTGAAACCCGCTTTGAATACGGTGCTTTGAGTAGGTACGGGCATTTGGGGCACCAGATGGTAAATGATCTAAGGAACTACGCAATACTTAAACATTTATTTTGTTTTTGTTTGTTTTAAATAATAAATTTCTTCCGTTTATTTCACTACTTACAAGATTTTAATTTTTAATAATTTTTAATAAATTCATTTATTAGACAATTATATAATTTTTATTTCTCCATTTTTTCGATCACATAAGACTTGGTACCGATATAAGTGATTATATTTAAAAAGTCTTTAAATGTGACGCGAGACAAATACTCATTAGCATTTGGCACAACGTAGTCTCTCACTATATCGCTTATGTTTTCGTGATAACTCTTCAAAATGTTAACACCTTCACTATTGAGCACTTCGTTTATAGGCCAAGAACTGTTCTCTAAATTAACCTAAAAAGGTATAAACAATTTTAATGAGTATAATACAGATAAACATTGACAAATTTTGTGTTTTTTGTTATTAACAATGTTGTTATGTTACAAAATTTGAAGACTTTGTTGGTTATTATTAAGATTATATTATATAAATTGTCAGTAAAGTTAGTAAAAGTAACTAGAGGTACAACTTACTTCAACTATGCTAGTACTGTATTTTAGTGAAAAATTTGATACCGATGTATAAATATCATCAACGTTATTAAAAACAATATTGATTGAAACCACATTATTTCGTGATACTATCCTAAAAGAAATGAAACCTCATATTATTATAAAACCTACACAAAAACTTTCAAAGTACTCTTTGAAAGTTATTGTGAAGTCTGAGGTGTAACTGCTCTAAGTACAGTTAAGTCTTACGTCATTGCACCATTTCCTTTCAATGAATACACGTAGTAGGCACGTCCAACTAGTGTATAAGTATCTAAAAAAATAATATTTCTAAACAATATAATACAAACGATGATATGTAACAAGATAAATATAACTACAAATAAAAAAAAATAATATTTTGAAAATGAAGATAAGATGTAAAAATTTATATACATTGCCTACCTGAATAAAGGGTCAATTTTGGAATTAAAACTGTGGCAGAAATAATTAAATTATTCTTTGTTTGTGCTATATCCAGTGCCTCAACAGAAAAATTATCAAGTCCCGTTAACTTCATTTTTCCAATTGCATATAATATTCTGGCGTAAAGAATAGAAAATAATGTTTTTAATTCATTCTTACATTTTCCCTTTAATGGATTTCATATAAAATGATATGTTAGGAAACTGCTTGATCTTATTGTTTCAAACCTAAGCTAAAAAATTCAAAAGGTTCATTGCAAGACGGAACTCTTCTAGATCTGAAGTGGGCATACCAATAGGATACATTTTAGACCCATTTGTTTTGGATATTAACAAATGGTTGGAAAAAAACATAAACTTATATTTATGTAGAAATAATTACAAAAATCATTTTGAATAAACTTAATATTGTACCTAGTTGTCACGAAAATCATTTATTTTCTTGCATTAATTAAAATAAATTAAAGCTGCGCAAAAACAAAAATAAATGCAAGATAAATATTCTAAATCCTTTATTTTTTCAAATGACATAAAATGATAAACCAGGCTTAAAACAAAATAAAAATATACTTTTTTTCAGCTTTTTTTTACGTTTCTCGAAGTTAACTATCAATATATTTTTGTGGTATGCCACGTTATAGATTTCAAAATACAGTTGTTCATGCTATTCATGTATACATAATCTTCCTTTCTTTAATAAAGTTACTTAATTTGATTTTCCTATTCTTATGATTTATATTTGTGCATTTAGGAACATAATTACTTGACTAAATTAATTTTATGAAATTGTTTTACACGTTAATTTACTATTACACATATGGATTCCACACAAGCAAAAACTGTAAAAAAGAGCTCGAATTTAAACTCACCTAGGGATTAGACTTTCATCGTGTTATATGAAACCTACGATATAACTTAAAATAATCACATAAATCTTACTTAATTCCCATTTCTTCATAATAATTCTCCTGGATTTTTTCTATGCTAATAGACTTTAAAGATGGCAGTTGAAACAATCCTGTATGCACTTTTCCCTTTTGCCATTTATTAAACAGTGTTAGTACTTGTTCTTCGAGATTATTATTTGCTAATTAAATGAATAATGTTTTATAAGTATCAGTGCAACTAAGTACTTAATAAAGGTTATCGATACATATGATATAAATTACTGTTTTGTTTAGAAAATATTACAAACCCTACATAAATTAGTCAAATCACGTAAAACAAATTACTCACGTAATGCTTTATCGCCACTAATTGTGACTGCAAAAGCGAAAACTAATAATATATCAGAAAATACTTGATATTTCATTATTGGTATTATGAAGTCAATTATTTGGAACAAATGATAAAATCTTAGTTAGACTCAACGTTTAAATGTTTTAGTGTTTATTTAATAGCATAGTATGCTGTATGATTACATTGTTTACTTATCGTTAGCTCATTAAATTATCCTTTCCTGAAATTCTTATCACGTCAATTTTATCACTTGCTATCAAAAGGTTTTAATGCTTTGCTTCTTCATGTAAAACTGACGAAGAGATTACACAAAAGTTAAAAGTATGTAAGGTGTAAGTAACATTTATTACTCTATTTACATGACCCACAAAGCGAAGTATTTTAGGTCAAGAGTAATTGAGGCTGTAAACCATGTAATTGAAAACAATCATTTTAGATTTTAACGGATAAACTTTATAGCAATGGTAATTATAGAAGACTTAAGAGATTGCCATCGCGTAACGATGAACTAAAGAAAAACGCCACAAGGTTCGCAACAAATTCAATTAAAATTGACTAAAGTCAACAAATTGATTTAACCTTATTAAAACGATCACAGGAATATAACATGTGAAATATATAATTGGGAATTATACACCTATAATTTGATGTTAGGAATTTTCGAATCAAGTTTCTCTTATAAAACAAAAACATACGAAACTTTGCGATTTATCAGATCTTTAACAGTAAAGCAGAATCGCTTTATAGAACTATGATGTGACAAAAATTGAGTCAGAGAATTTATATAAAATCCTACAGAGGAATGAAGTGTATGAATGAATGATAAAAAAGTAAGCGTTTTTGCTGTTGTGCATGGTATAGAGACTAATAGTACGAAAATTATTAGCACAGCAATTATTTCTTATAAAAGTACCTTGAAGGTATATCGGTTGCATCCGACATGCGCATAGCAAACAACGAAATTATGGAGGATAGAAGTAATTCTAAAAAGCCTAGACGAACTTACAGATTTAGAAAAATCTAAAGGTCATCCGAAACAGTGTAGACATGATGACTGATTTTAAAATAACCTTCTATAATGTAGGTACACGTCTACTATTACTAAAAATAATTTTATTTCAATAATAAACTAACTGTTTACGCAAATAATTGCATTTTCATTTACCTATTTTGAATTTCGCTCGAAAACACCCGCAGGTGTCATGGCGCCTGAACGTGACGTCACTCCATAATAAACGTTGTATTGTGTCTATACTCAACGAAGAAAATCAGAAACTATTGCGTATTTCCTAAGGTTAAAAATGAATTCCAACAAGTGGTGTGTGGTCCCTCTGTGTAAAAATACATCAATATCAACACCATCATCATCCCCATATGACGGTCGTGAGGATCTAAAATAAACAAAATTGAGATTAATATACGAATACAGAAGGTGGCAATGGACAAGGTTTTTATTAGCTTAAAATAATCACCTGAGATTAGGTGTTTCATTTAAATATATAGAGGCAGAGATTCATAAAGATTTATTATATGTTTATAATATATTTAGATTTATAGAAGTATTCTTAAATAGGTAAATTCACAAATTCAATACTGGTGAAGCTAAATGAAATATTGTCTTAAAAATTCTTACTGGTAACAATATAAAGACTCTTCATCTGCGACTAATACTATATAGCTAACAGAAAAAAACCTATGATAACACTAAAGATAAATAAAAATGTACTTACAAGGAAGTTTTCACATTTCGAAATTCAGATGAACAAAAGTCTTTATTTGATGAAAGAAACTATCCTAACATCAACAAATCACTCCTGGGCAAATTAGAAGAATTTGCCTTAACAAAACCTTGTTCCATCATTGACGGTTCTTGATTGTTTGTTTTATTTTCTTAACAAAACCCCGAATAACCAACGACTCAACTAATTAAATGATGCAAAATTAATTTTGAAACGCGTAAACACAATAACTGTTCGAGAGAAAGGGTTATACCGTTTTTTTTCCGCTGGAAAAACGCATTTACGCGTTTCCCCCACTTGAAGTGAGGGAGGGTATGTGGGACTCGCCGGCGCCGAGTATGCGCCGGAATACCCACTAAAATACGAGCGGTACCCACACCGCCTTTTCGAGGGGCGTCACGGGATCGCTTGCGCATACTACCGTGACGCCCCGACGGTTGGCCAACCTCTGCAGGCCTCCAAATCCTAGTGGGTTCTCAGGGTACAAAGACCCCCTAACCCCGGCAACACTTGGGGCGGGAGGAAAAGATGCGAATAGCACCGACGCCTTCTCCCCGGTCTTCTTCGGCGAAGCGAGTCAGCGGAGGCCCTCCCGTCACGCTCCCGCTCCGCTGCCTCCTTCTGCGACATGACATTTTCGCAGAATGAGACCGTCTCCAACCAGCACCTCTCGCTACCAAGCATGGCGTTTATCACACTCGGCAGCGAGAGGTCTTCACCGACTAAGGCCGCCAGAAAAGATCAAACACACATTTATCTTAATATTGCAAGAAATATAAAAATAAAATAAATTAAATTCATTTGCTTAACAAATAATACATTTAAACAACTATTTACCACAGAAATAATAAATACAAACAAGTATATCAATGAGCAAATACAACTCAAATTTCAAACATCAATAACTCAAAATTATAATTTTGTGGGTTGAATCCTTTCTGTGTAACTACGTGTGATACATCTATAGTCTAATGAAAGTAATCAAAAAATTAAAGTGAGTTAGTGAGTAAAATAAGTGCCGCAAAACATCCTCGCGCGCGCTCTGCAAAATAAGTTAAAGTAATCGTGATTGTTGATTAAATATTGTAACCGGAATTTTCTTGTCTTGTAATTTTTTCTTATATAAATTCATAAGAATTATATAAGAAGTAATGGAAAGTAAATGCAAGCAAAACATCTTATGAAGCATACGGTTAATTTATACGATATCGAAAACAACACAATATGCTTTTCTATTAACGATATAATTACACCTTATTAGTACCTATTTTTTAGTTTTTTTTTTTTTGCTATCCTTTGTCCGAAATACCGAAAAATTGTCATCATGCCTTTATGGGCTAAGCAATAAAAAGGAAAATCAACATTTTAACAATCTGTAATCAGTCACATCGTTAAAGCTTGAAACGATGGACTAATGTACCTCAAAATGTATGAAATTTAGATTTTTAGGGTCACTTTTTATACACAAAGATACCACTCTCTACCTCTACGCTCCCTGCTTGAAATCAATAAAACGCAGTCATTATGTACTTCGTTTATGGTTGAGATTGATACTGCTGACTGAGATCAAACGTAGGTAGCGGTTAAATTCTCTTTGACTTGAGACATTGACGTAGTTGTCAAAGCTTTAATTTTAAATTATCTTATAAGAGTTACAAGTTAGAATAGAAAATAATCACGCAGCTGTTAGTTTAAAAAATGCGGCTGTGTCTGGGTTTGGTGACCTAATCCTGAAATAGAAATAGCTTTCAATAATCGGCATCAAAATTTTCAAAGCAATAGTTTGTTTTAAAAGAGCAAAGGCTTAAGACACTCTTTTCGTTGGAGAATCGTACAAAATGGGCAGCCGAATTAGATTACAAGAGAGTAACCATGAAAAAATGTTTTCATGGAATTATTTAAAAGGATTAGTGGTGAATCCGGCTCAACTCCCTTTTATGGCTTTTCTTATAATAGTTGCCGAGTTTATCCTCAATGTATTGATAGTAGAAAAAGTGCCGTATACAGAAATAGATTGGAAAGCGTATATGCAAGAGTGCGAAGGATTTTTAAATGGAACACTTGATTACAGCAAACTTCGAGGAGATACTGGACCTTTAGTATATCCAGCAGGTTTCGTGTATATATATTCTATATTTTATTTTCTTACAAATAAAGGTCAAAATATAAAATTAGCCCAACACCTTTTTATTATGGTCTATCTTTTATTACTAAGTTTTGTTCTTAGAATTTATATTAAAACTAAAAAGGTGCCTCCATATGTTCTTGTTATTACAATATTAACTTCATATAGAATCCATTCTATTCACATTCTACGTATGTTTAATGATCCAGTGGCTGTTCTTTTCCTATACATATCTATGAATTTCTTTCTTGATTCAAAATGGTACTTGGGTAGTATTTTTTACAGTTTAGCAGTTTCAATAAAGATGAACATTCTTTTGTATGCTCCTGCTTTATTTTTCTTTTATTTAGTTAATCTTGGACTTAAGCATACCATTATACAATTATTTGTATGTGGTATAATACAATTAGCATTAGGATTGCCATTCTTAATAGTGAATCCAATGGCATATATCAAAGGTAGTTTTGACTTGGGCCGAGTATTTAATCACACGTGGACAGTTAACTATAGATTTTTAGACACTAAATTATTTGAAAGTGTCTATTTTCATCTGACATTGTTGTCTGTACATATTATGCTTTTGATAATATGTGTGCCCATGTGTATTAAATACTTTCAAAGTTATTGCCGTTTGAAATTTGTACAAAAACAAGTACAACCGCAAATAGAGGCAAAGAATAAGGAAAGAAGGTCTAAGTTGAAAAAAGACATTAAAATGAAAATAAATTCAAATATTGATAAAGAAGAAAAACTTTCTAAGGAACAAGAACAATTTATTAATTCTTTTGAAATGATGCTACAAAAGTCTTCACAAAAAAGTGGCGATAAGATATCTAAGAAGATTGTTAATAATGAGAATGATATGGCTTACAGTATAAACTTTGACATTTTGTCACAATTGTTTGTCCTTCCGATGTTTCTAGTTAATTTTATAGGCATTGTATGTGCTCGTAGTTTACATTATCAATTTTATTCATGGTATTTCCATACCTTACCATATTTATTATGGTCTACTAATTACACTATAATTATCAGATTTTTAATATTAGCTCTAATAGAATTTTGTTGGAACACTTATCCAAGTACTGATATAACTAGTGCAATGTTACATATATGTCATATTAGTATATTATATGGAGTTTGTAAAAAAATGTCTGCAGAATTAAAAATAGCATCTAAGATAAAATGACAGTGTCAATTGTATACATTATATATGAAAGGTAAATAATATTTACCAATAAACAATGTTGAATTTGTGTTTATTTATTGTATTCTTTTTTATGTATATTTGGAATAGTTAATAAAGCTAATTAGGAAATTAATAATCTGTAATCTATATCAACTCTTTTCTAATTATAAATTAGTAATTTTTTGCATCATTGCTTCCCTTTCAGTGTATAGCTATATTGTACCTAATAAACATGTATGAATCATTTATATATTTTATTTTTACCTCATATATTCTGTTAATTCTTTTTTTATCACAGTGTACCGCCAAACGGCAACAAAATATAACTTCATGCAATTAATATAGTAAGTATTTATAGGCGATGGTTCCAAATTTGCCGGTCCACCTACCTAAAAAAATATAAGTTGATAATTTAATTCAATGGAGCGATAGATGCGACGATAAGGAGCGACAAGCTAATAAGATTGGTAAATGAACTAAACAATTATTTATATAATAGTGTGATGTAATAGTAATAATACTTGTTTTTATTTATTTATTTCGGAACAGTTTTTATTTTGAAATATAAGTTTAAATATTTTGAATAGTATAATTAAATAAATCTTATTTATTACATAATTTATTGAGTCCAGCATTACAAATTAAAAGGTAAAAAAAGAACAATGTAGTTACTATCTATAATGTATATTATCAATAAATTTTTAAATAACATGAAATTCGAATATGTAATTTTGACTACTGTTTCGGGTAGGGTTGCATTTTAAGTAGTGATTTTACGTCGATGGATTGCCATCATTTTCAATAGATCTCAAATGCCTAATAAGTGAACCAAGCGTCAACTGACTTTAGTCATATTAAGCAAAACGGAATAATTTACTACGAGTGCCACTAACAAAACGTTCCCCATGGAACCCTATGAAAATAAAAGATTAATGAGTGATACCTATTTAAACGGATTTACACAAAACCCTACAATCTAGAACAAATATTTATCTATATTTTATAAAACATATATCAAGGTTTATTAAATAGGCGACGTCCTCTTTTGACGTAATTTTTGTCTGTCTTTAAAACTGACGGAAAAACCGTTCAGACAACGTTGAAATGCAGTAACGAGAGATTTATATCTTCATGGTTTTCATTACAAAGGCCGTCATATTCAATGAATTTGATTCTAGTCTTTTGTATTAAGTTAATTTCTAGCTCATAAAAAAACTTACATAGTATTGTATTCAGATTTTATCTTTATCTCGATTCTAAATTTTCAGCAAATACTAATTTTTCTTGTTTCATAAATCGCATGTATGATAGCTGGTTTAAATATTGTTACCCAGATCTACATAGGATGCTTTTTATTTGAGTGCTCTTGTGGTACGAAGAAGGTTGGAAGGTATAGTTAGTAAGATATTAGCTTTATTTAGTAATTGCGATGTCGGCGCCATTGTCCACTTATGGGCTGCATCGCCACTGTGGGAAGTCTATGTTCTCATTTAATTATAATTTAGAATAACCCATCAGACTGGAAAAAAAAATTTTTTCCGCATCCTCGACATCCGAACGTTGATCTTGGTTGGCATGGTAATATAAAATATAGGTAATCTTACTAATATATTGTATTAGAGCCGAAACACTACAATGGGATGCGACGTCATAACGCAGAAATGCGTGAGCTCGCACGACAAATACTTCGAACTGATTCGTAGGTGATGTAAATATGTTAACTCGAACCATAGTAGCGAGTCGCCATGCCGCATCAAATGACATCGCAGTAAGTCGCGTCGCAGCTCTGTATGTTGCGAATTTGTATCGAGGCGATTCACACTTTTTTTGTTTTGACCCTTACATTTATTTTTGGTAAGCAATTAGATATTAAGTATCTAACAGCATCGATTGCTAGCAGGATTTTATTACAATGCAAACAACAATATAAGCGTTTTGAGAAGTATTTATTATGAACCTTATTAAATACAACTAATCAAGGGGAATCTAATTGAAATCTTAAATTTAGAGATAGAGGCGCATAATACTTCCTCCTTTATCACAAAATCCACTATTAATGGAATCCAAACGCCTCTGCCCAGTATTCCCAAACAAATCATATTTGTAATATACCCATTATCTATGATCTTATATATTTCTCTATATAACAAGCTTGTAAAGAGAATAATTTTAAAGTATATTCTTGAAATATCTTAAACCATTCAAAATAAATAGGAAGAAAAATCAGATGCATTTAGATTAAACGGAAACAATAGTAAGAGAATAAAAAGAAAACTTCTAAACGGGATTTAGTAACTGCCGGAATATTTATATAATAGTGTTGACTTTCTTATTATTTTGCGTCAATATATGCTTGTCCTCGGTGACAATATATATATTGACCTTTATCAAATTTAATACGCCGTTGTAAAAGACGCGTACTGTTGACTGATGAAGTTATATTATACGACTGAAATTTCAAAATGGCTAACAATCCAGTCAATTGTAATTTTATAACTGTATAATTATAAGGTATTCTTTTAAAATGGTTTGTATATTATATACTTGTGCTGAAAATAGGGCTATTTTTAAAATGGACAATTATTGCATTCGGAATATAATTATTCAGTCAAATAACCCCAAGTTATAAATTTTCAGTCATAATCGTCAAAAGGATATAAATCATACATTTATGTACGTACTAGTGCTAATTTTCCGACATAAGTTATTTATGGCGCTCTATAAATACAGACATACAGTATCGTAAAACTAACACAGATAGAATACAACGGCAGTCTTAAGTGACTGAACTTATAACTAAACGAAATACGTTGTCGTTGCGAACAAGATTTACACAAAGCCGAAGTTCTTAGTTTTAATAGCGAGTAACAGTTTATGCTTGAGCACGTGTCGCGAAGAGTAAAGGGGTATGTAGAGTCGAGAGATGCACGTGTTAGCGGTGGGTAGATGCGCGTCATCAGCTGGCCGTATAGTGACCGAAGGCATAGGCTGAAAGCCTTCCTCCGATGCCGGTAGTGCCGGTGATCCTGTCCAGAAATATACCTACACAAAAGTAAAAAAATAAGTATCAAATTAAGGTCATTATACTTTATATATCCCCAAACAAATATATTTCACTTACTAAGTCTTGTCTTTCTAAATGTGTCATTTTGTCTACAATGGCCCATAACCACCGTTTGAAACGGGCTAATCGTTCTGGTGGTTCACCGCTTTCATCGTTGAAGCTCGTGTATGAAACGAGTGCAGTTACGTTTATATCTCCTACGCCATTTAGTAAAAGTCTCAAATCTTCAGCTGTTAATCCTTCTAAAGCAGATTCTGGTAAAACATCAAGAACGCCAACTCGCATTGCCTGTTAAGAAAATTAAAATTAACTCATTATTATTATAATGAATATATATCATATTTTAATTAAATTTAACAACTTACTTCAAGCGCTTTTTCTTGAGAGAGTAACATACGATGTTGTGCGTATTTTCGTACATAGTCATACACATTGAGCGCAGTAACTTCGATCTCCCGACCGCCAGGAACTAATTCAACACAACCGCCACCTTCTTCTTCACACATTTCCAAACTAAATATAAAAATATTACATTAATTCTGTGCACTAAACACTTCGATAAATCGTGATTATCAAATGTGTGAAATAATAAAACTAATATTTAATTGAAACCATAATGCACGAATATAAATTTATGAATGAATATATTGAAGATGAATTTTATCTTATGTTAATTCATTGAGATTTTCGATACAGTACCTAAAGTTGAGATCAAGAGTAGCAAAAAGCGAGTGAGAGTCGCCAGTCTCGGCGTCGACGACAAGTTGCCTCAGACTTTCGTACACTATAGGATCGAAAAAGGCCAGATCGTGGAAACGCACTGGCCGCCCTAATATATACTTCAGTACGTGTCGATTGAGGAACATCGGGCATAGCTCATTTTGTAATAGACACAGGCCGATTATTCTGCAAAAAAAAGCGGTAAGAGTTACGTATGTACTTAATTAATTATGAAATAATTCAAACATATATACAAGTATATATTTATATATACACAAATGCATAATGCCCTGGGCATTTGGAGCTTATTCCATCACACTACTCCAATGTGGGTTGGTTGACTACACGTGGCAGAATTTCAGTGAAACTAGACACATGCAGGTATCCTCACGATGTTTTCCTTCACCGTCAAGCACGAGATGAATTATAAACACAAATTGAGCACATGACAATTCAGTGGTGCTTGCCTGGATTTAAACGCACGATCATCGGTTAAGATTTACGCGTTCTAACCACTGGGCTATCTCGGCTTACTTATTGTGCGTAATATGCTTAATATATAAATAAGTAATTCTTTTGATAATTTACCTGCCGACATTTCGGAAGGCATTGATGCGCTCAGGTGTCGCACGTCCCTGTCGCGGCGAGTAGTAGCCACGCTTGCCGGGCGAGTAAAACAGAGGAGCGGCGTCGTCCGCGGCCGCACTTGACGCGCTCGCGTTGCCAGCGCTCGCTGCGCCCGCGCTGCTGCTGCCGCTACCGGCCCCGCGCTCTGATAGCGAGAACACGTCCAAATCTAAGTAGAAAGACGAGGTTTAAAATAACGTCAAGAATCGAAAATAGAAAACATGAGTTGTATTTAACAGTTTTAAATAATAAACGTTTAGTTTCCCAACAATCAAACTGATCCCTGATTCAAGATTGATATTGATTCGATTCGTAACCGAAATAAAATAATTATGATTTTTTATTGCCATTTTTTCAAAAAAGATTACTTTTAGCAATAAGAATAGAAACAATGAACAGACGTTTAATATAAAATATGGCTTTTTGAACCATTTTGAGTAATGTTAAGCTTATGCCATTTTAGCACAAGGCTGCAGACAGAGTTTTAAATGGTAGAAATATATATACATCTCATCAACTTAGTAAAAAACAAAAAATATTAAAATTAATAAAAACTGTACCTAATATCGCTTCCGAAGGATGCATTACAATGAGATCCATGGCTTCGCGGACCTTCTGCCGCAGTGCATCTTCACTCGCCAGCAGTACAAGTAACTGCGCAGGAGTCAACTCCAGTAACATACCTGTTATTTTTCCCGCAAATGTCGGATGAAGAGAATGCACCTGTTAAATTAATAAGACATTTCCATTAGCCAGCCAGAATTTGAGAATAATTATTAAAAAACCCAAAAAAACTTTTTTCACTTTTCATTTATGTCTATACCTATACATTCATTTGTTATTGCACGCTAGCATTTTTGTTTGTATAATGTTCCCTGCACGCTAACGCGCGTTCACTATCCAAACTTCGCCTCTAACGCACGTGTAATCCTAATTTAGATCGTTATTAAATATAGTTCATATGTATCGGAGTACTAGTTCTTTTACTTCATACTTACAACAACGAACAATAGGCAAAGATTCATCGATAGTGTCATTTTAAGAAAAAAATTGGAGAATATTTTTTGTATTATAGGTATACTACGTGTAAATTATTGATGGTTTCCAAAAAATGTAGTATTGGACAGACTAGGCAAAATGTCTTTAGATTAAGAATTATAATGAGTAATAATTAATCGTGATTACATATTAATGAAAGTAATCAAAAAGGTTAGTTATATTTGCTGAATAATAATAAATTATAGTTTTTTATTCATTTAATATAGTATAGGTTGGCGGACGAGCATATGGGCCACTTGATGATAAGTAGTCACCAACGTCCATTACCAATGTCTATTACATTGGCATTGTAAGAAATGTTAACCATCGTTTACATCGCTAATGCGCCACCAACCTTGGGAACTAAATATATACTATATAGTTAATAAATATTAACATGAGAAATGTTGAATACATATAACAGTAACAGTAACAGCCTGTTAATGTCCCACTGCTGGGCTAAGGCCTCCTCTCCCTTTTTTTTTTTTGAGGAGAAGGTTTGGAGCTTATTCCACCACGCTGCTCCAATGCGGGTTGGTAGAATACACATGTGGCAGAATTTCAATGAAATCAGACACATGCAGGTTTCCTCACGATGTTTTTGAATACATATATTTTGTAAAAATAAATCATAGATATTCGTAATCATGATTAATGTAAGCATGATTATTTTCAACAAGATTAATAATCTGCTTACAAAAATAGTTGATTACACCTAATTCTGATATAAAGATTTGGCTGTAACAAAAAAATCCGAGTCTGTTAGAGGAGATATTTAGAAATTACCATGTGTTTGCAGCTAACTTATTTAGAAACCTGGCATCACGTTAACCCTAATGAACGCTTCGAAATATGGGCTCCCCGTTTGGTTCATCAAATTTTATATAACAATTACAAATATATTATTAACATTAATAAACAGATTATATGTGAGATAAAAGGAAACATTTCTTACTTTAGGATAAAGCCTTTCTCCGAGTTGTGCTTGATGTAGTGTTAGATGTTCATTGTGTCCTCCAGGTCTGTCTCCACTGTAACCAGCACCTTCAGTTCCAGGAGCAGCCTATTTAATATAATAGATATTTTTATTGTTTAATAAGAATAATATAAAGTGTATTTATTACTCCTCGTGATTGAGTCGTTCAATGAATAATTTGTTGGATTATGTATTATCAATTTTATCACATAATATCTATAAATATCGACAGACCGAGGATCTGGCTAACATCATTTTATTTACAACTTTTACATATAATGAAATGACATTGTTATTTTACATTATGTTTCGTTGTTAATTCAATTACCTGCGGCGAGTACGGGCGGGCGTCGACACTGAGAACCCTTCGCGGCTCGCGTGCGGCGGGCGGTCGCGGCGCGGGCCGGCCCGGCGCTCGCCTCGCGTTGTCTTTCGCGCGGGCTCGACCTGCACCACTCCTATAAGCAACGGAAAATGTTACTTAAAATACACAATAAAGCCTTTGTTTACGTTGTAATCTAATATGTTATATAAACCGCAGAGCTTTGAAAATATTATATTATAATAATTACCGCCTCTATGAAATATTATATATAGGTGTATAAATAAGTTTCCGCCGATTTTTAACAAGAAAATGGGTTTTTCTAGTGAAAGAATGGTTTATTCAAAGGATTGTCCATTGCTAACTAATTTTCACTATCTTTCTGGTAGCATACGGATTCCGCATCGGAAGAACGCTTCATATTTCGAGGCTATCCACTGGTACAGCGGCTGTTTTTTCTTTAGGACTCGACTTTCTCATCTCATCAATTGTTTTCGGCAGAGAGCCTCAGTAATGGTATTATACTCTTCAAGGCACATACACTACACAAGCCGGTCCCACTAAATACACAACAAGAGTTTTATTCCAGGAATATTCGGTTTGGCTGTCGACGTTGAACCATTTCCACGTGGTTCACAGGATTTCCTCTTCTTTGGATTATCATAGTGGATAGATTTTTTATCATCACTAACTATACCATGCAAAAAACCCTTGTGTTTGCCTGGCCAGCAGAATTTTCCACGCAAAGAACCGGCTTTCAATGCATAACATCTTCAGTTCATATGGACCCAAATCCCTGGATTATTCCAAACGATTTTAATCGATGTAAAAAAGCTTTTTGAGTCACTCCTAATGTGAATGCAAATTCTTCTTGCGTTCAGCCTCGATTTTCTTCCAAAATCGCCTCCAATTCCGTATCTTCGTACACTTGCGGCCTTCCACTGCGTTCTTTGTCTTCGACCTCAAACTCACCGTTCGTAAGCTTTTGGAAGCACCCACGACAATTTATCTCAGTTATAACAGCCTTACCATATAATTCTACAAGCGAAAGATGCGCCATAGCTGCAGATTTCTTATCAATTAAAGAAGTAAATCAAAAATTCCGCAAATGACGCTTGTTTGACTCCAAACTGATCATTTTCGCACGAAGAAAAGTATGTAATACTGATACAAAATCGCTAGTACTTTAAAATTAGTGTTGCCGGATGTCCAATCTTACGATAAGATGATTCACATTTTAACCAAACTTATTTGTACACCTAAATTGCACAGAATGTTTTCAATCCTCTTACAAAATATCACAGTTAAACGTCATTTAAATTAGAATGAAAACAAATATTTAATATAATTTTACGATTGACAACTGGTTTTATCTAGTTTCATTGATACTTCTTAATATAAGAAAAAAATAGTACATCAATCAAAGATACATATGTAAACATTTTTGATAATTTTGCTAAAAACCAACCTTGCTCCACTATTGCTACTAGCACCACTAGCAGCCGCGCCAGATGAACCTGATGTACCATTGGTTGTTGTGTTATTACTACTGCTACCTGATGTAGATTCTAATGGAGGAAGTTTTTCGTTTGCGAGTAAAGCCTGAAATTTAAGGAAATCTATATATACAAGCTCTCATATAATTATAACTATGTTACAGATGTGCAATATGAAGACACACTTTTTATACAGATTATATAAACTAAATAATTGCAACTGGAGCAACTTACTTCAGCAACACTGGTATAGAAGGAGCGCGCCACTCCGCTGCCTTCTCCGGGCTCATCTCGGAAAGTAACCTTAACGCGGTTGACAGCTAATGGTGGCTGTGCACTATGAGCGCGTCGGTTTTGTCCCGAAAATGCACTGTTCAACTCGGCGAAAGTCTGTTGTAACAATTTTGCACGATCGCGTTCCATCTTATAATGAGAAAAAAGAAAGTGTTGTTAATGTTAACGTTTGCATGGTTTTTAATTTCTTTTGCGCATTTTATACAGTACAAAAAAGTATTTCATAATAAAAAATAAATTACTGTATTCACTGTAATATTTCTTTACTTAAACATCAATAATACCTTGTGTAAAGTTAAGTCCCTCTGTTGTGAGTTACGTAATTTTTCCATATCTCTTCTAAACTTGACTTCCTTGACAGGGAAACCGCCAAGTTCAGCGACTACTGATCCCGGCTCCAAGCCCACGTCCTCAGTGAAAACACGCCCGAATAAGTCTAGTGACAGCCTCCAACGACCTAATAGTAAGTCATGTGATACGGAGGCGCCCAAAGACGGACAAGCGCGCCTGTTAAAGAAGGACAATTAAAAAATAATATACACGGATTTAAACTTTGTAAACACGTTTATTAGAGTATTTTACTCTATGTGAGAAAAAACTCAAAAAATATTATTTATGCTTGTGTAGAATACAATAAGAATGAGGATGTATACCATATATTAGAAGAATGTGTCCGAAATGAAGCAGAAAGAAATATTTTATTAATAAGATTTAATATTAATTTATTAGATATAGGAGCTTTTAACAGCACACTGGCCTATCCTGTCTCAGATCAGGCTAGAATGTTATATAGAGTAGTACAAGCTGGATTAAGACATAGAATTATTTAATTTTTGTTACTTATAAGGCTGATTTTTTATGTTTAGTTATTCCTATAGGGGTGGCATGATCACTCGGTGACCAAACTCCTCTAAAATAAAGATTTAAAAAAATAATAATAATATAGATAAATAGATAACTTAGGCAAAAAGTAATCGAAAGTGTTAGTTTTAGTTCATAAAATTATTTTTAAATTCACACTGCATTCAGCTTTTCAAAATTTTAAAATATAAAGTTAAATGCATTTTTATGGCACCTATCGATTGAATACAAATTTTGTGTTTTTTTAGTGGTGTGTTATTAGCATTATAGAATCTAATTCAGACACTTAAAAATGGGTTAATACCCTATTGAAGTCAGAAGTATATGAAGCATTTAGAGTTATATAAACTCAATAAATTATTATATGGAGGTATATTTGCAAATGTTATGTCATGTTAATATAAATCAAAACACTCACGGCTGAGCTGGAGCATTGAGGACTTGAGGAGGTAGTAATGGCGCCGGTGGAAGGCCTGTTGTTTCTACAGTGACATGTGCTGATATTTCTTGTGATTCTAGAGGGTCAGCAGCACTAAGTAATTCGCCCTAAACATATAAAAAAAATCATTAAATATCATTTTCATGTATGGTATGTATTATAATAAAGAGCTTAAAAGCCTAACTTTCCCAGAATTAAATCAAACTCGAAGAAAAAAAAAATTGTCTGTTATTAAATTTGCAATAAGATTTTTACAAACCAACTTAAATTATTAAAAAATTGTCTTATATTAATCGGTTCTAAAAATGATTCGTAAAAAAATCACAAATCCATTTTAAGTTTGGGTATATTTTTGTTAAGAAAAAGTCCCCCAAAAAAGTGGAGTGACTTACAGCACGTACAATAACGGTCTTGCCCGGACTTCGTGAGGACGATGCGCGCGGCTCCTGCACTGCTGCGGTTGCATTGCTAGGCCCTAGAAAAAATATTTCATCAAGATCATCATCATTTCAGATGGCGCAGTATGTTTTATTACAAGATAAATCATTTGTTGGACTTTTACGGCCAGCCGGTGGAATGGTTTCTCGCCATTATAAATGTTGTTGAGGGACTTTGCTATGTGCTTAAGATAACTACGACTCAAGATGGCATCTCTCTATTTTACTCTGCCCAAAATGACACGGTTTCACACGAAGATTATATTGCGTCAAATCTAATTCCAAATTCATACCATAAAAAAGGAAATTTCTATAAATTCATTAGGTAGTATTTAAATAATTTTAAACAACTAGTTTTAATATTCAATACAGTATATAAAAAGTTTTTGACCTAAAAATTTGATTTTTAATAAAATAAAGTATTTACCAGGTAAAGGCACATTCTGTTGATGAGGGGCTTCCATTATTGAACAAGCTGTGTCAACTAATGTGTGGAATTCAGATGTGGACGCATTGGGTTCCTGATGACTATTACTATTCATTGTGGCAGCATGTGGATGCCTGCACAACCAAATTATAAACACATATTAAATTGACTCTCACAAATTATAAACACATATTAAATGACTAAAAAATACTCTTCACGAAAATATGTATTTCATACAATATAGGAAAGAACTTACATTAGTAATAAAACTCAAGCATTGTAACTGGTTGTTTATAAGGAAAATATTTATACTCAATCTTATTCAGATTTAAGTTCGAAGAATTTAATCAGATACATAGTAAATATTGCCAATAAATAATTAATTGACATAACAATATCTTTGAACAAGATATCATTGGATGTTGATTATTTAATTAATGATTGGAGTTTTATATGGCAGCTTCGGTTTATGAGCTTCAATAAATAGCCTAAAGTATGAATAACATATAAATAAAAATGTTAGAGGCACAGTCTTTATTGTCATCTGACAGTATTTATAATAATTTTTTTATTATATAATATAGTTTTTTCTTTCACCTGAGTAAATTTTACGAAATAAAAAAAATGCATCACTAATTTAATTTCTTACCTATGATGCTTCTTTCTTGGTATTTGTCTTGCTTCATTTGAATCAGAATCAGATAAATATTCACCATCTGTATCAATGTCCATTTTCGTCACAGTATCCTTAGCACAAGATAAGTCCTAAAAAATATAATTTTAGTTAAATAACGATAATGTCCACACGACATAATTTTGGGGACGGCAGCTAATTTTAGAGACTAGCAGATTATCAATCACAGGAGTGCTCTCCATTTTCTTACTCTTATAGTTTGACAGGACAGTAATTTTGCACAACTGAAGACAAGGCATCGACCGTTTTAAACAACCTTTCTAGCTAACCAATGACAAAGTTAAAAAATTTAAGATATGAAATTAATTGAATACCAAATTATTTTACAGAGTTCATATTATAGAGACTAGATAATATAATATTTTTTCTTATGTATAATAATGTTTTACCTGTGGTTCATCTCGAGTTACAGCATGATTGTGTGTAGGTGGTGCAGATGCCGGTCGCGCCGGAGGAGACCAGCCACGCTCAGTTCCACGACTTGACAATCCTAATCGCCGTGGTACAACTAAAAAATAAGTAAACAAATATACATTATGAAAACTGTAGTAATAAGCTTATCTAATGTTGAAAGCAAAAGAAATAAAAAATTAGATTTAAGTACACATTTGATTAGCTATAGCTTTTTGTACCTTCCAGTGGGTTGTTAGCTCCTGGCGGACCGTCTCCAGATGCTGGTACTGTTACTGGCTGACGCGGCATACCAAATAGCTCCTCTCGACGTGCATTAGGCTGCAACAGCTGGGGTTGATCGGCAAGGGGTAGGGCGTCTTGCATCGTCACTACAGAAAGTTTGTTACATTCATTATGTAAATAAAAATTGTTAGTAATTAAACAATATATTTGGGAATGACTATAACTATAGTGTATAAAATAAAATTATGTACAAAAAAGATATTATATTGTAATAATTTAAATATTATGTAATTATTTACTTACTATATTCTGCTTATTCATTATGGACAGAATATACAGTAATAATAATATTTGGACTAATAACAGATATAATCCACACAACTTACTATTGAATGGATCAGGTGGTGGACAACCCAGACATAGAGTGGAGTCAGAGCGCTGGAAAAAGGCATGTGCTCGTCCTCTAGCTCCTTCGGCTTCGCCATCTGACTCCGCAGCGGTACCACCGCCTACTACCATCTCTTCTTCCCCTTCTTCGTTTTCATTTTCATCCTGATTAGAATTAACAGTCAGTCAGTTAATTTAATATATAAATAAAAATAATATTATAATATTGTTTTATAAACTAAAACTAAGAACTGATTTCTAAAACAGTCAAATATAAAACATACTGGAGCCCACAGGTGCTGATGATGATGTGGCTGAGGTTGCGCTGCTCGCATATAATAAACTAGTGCATCTAAGACGTAAGCTACATGTTTGAGCGCCGCCACGTCGAGGACTGGTAACTGTTCAGCGTGTTCCGCACTATGCGCCCTCAGTAATGACAGACAGTATGCTAGAAATTCTCTGCGAGCACTTCCTGCTTCGACTCCTAGAAATAAAACATTCAAAATAACTTATGTAATTATTTAAAATACTAAAAAAAAAAACATGAAATGAATTTACCTTGTTCCCGATCCCTGGCTCTGGGAGCTTCAGAGAAGCCAATGATCCTGGTCGCTGGTGATGTAAATGATGTAGTTCGTCTAGTGGCCGGTGCAGATGAACGGCTTTCCCCAGTAGAAGAACTGGCGTTATTAGAAGTAAGTGATGCACCAAATCTTAAACAAATATTTTTCCAATTTAATAAGTCAAACAAAGGAATGGGAAGCTTTATGTTATTAACATTTAAATTATTGATAAATATAAAAATAGAGAACTGACTTATACCTAAGTTGTGCCTCAGTTGCGTCCATGACGGTGACTAGCCAATCCCAAGTTTGTTTAAGCTGTCTTTCAAGATAGCATTGTAAGCGCAACGCCTCACGGTAAGCCAAAGGCAACATACGCGGCAGTGGCAAAGTGATTCGCTCATATTCCCAGAGTAGATCTGCTATTTGTCGTATAACAATTCCTAAAACATACAAAGAATTATAGATGTGTCCATTTTATTCATAATCTATATAAATAAACAAGAAGCATATTTAATATGTTAATTTACTAAACCTACCAAAAGCTCTAGCAAGAAAAGATGCAGTAGTAGATGTGGAGTGAGGATCCTGTGCGCCGGCAGCCGCAGCGGCTGTAGATCGACGTAACGAGGACGGGTCAATGAAAACAAGCGATGAGCTACCCGTCAATCTTACTCCGCCCGTACCACTTGTTGTACCTCGTGATGTCTCGCGAGAACTGCAGGAAAAATGTATTTATGTCGTTACTTATTTGTAAGAACACCACCTCAAGTATTACTTGTCAATGTTGCTTAAACTTTAAAAAAAATTAAATGCATAATTGAAAGAATATACAATTTTTTTTTATTATACAATAAAAAGTAAAGTAAAGCTCACCGAATAGCCCACTGCATGGAATGAGGCGCTAAATTAGGCCTGGATGGCGGTGCAGATCGTCGTTCAAGGGGTTCTCCATCGTGTAGTGGAAGCTCGGCTTCGGCGTCTTGTTCATCAGTTTCTCCAGCTTCTGAATCTTCATCTTCAGGCTGCGTCGAATCACCGCTTTCATCCTCTGGATACAACAGCATCGACGCTATGCCTGTCACGGTGCACCAGATAATTTCAACAGTAATAAGTCAGGCCGAAAGCCTTTGACATTCACTTGTTTATATTGGAACCTAAACTATTGTCTAACTAGTCACTATTGATCGGCTCGAATATATTATGTTACATTATTTTTGTTTTATATCAAGCATAATTCAAAAGTTAAATCTAATAACTATTTCAGAGCAATCATTTATGATTATAAAAATTAGGCTTAAAAACTATTTTATTTTATTAAAACAGTTATAATTTCTTTATTCTTTTTCTTACCAGCATCTGATCCTTGTGTAGCACCAGTCTGCACACTGCGTTGCGCGGATTCAGCGTTATCTTGGTCGTCAGAGTCACTCTCTGTCTCGACTTCAGCCAGTAAGTCTAATTCACTCTCGCTTTCACCACCTTCGACGCGCTCAGTTCCATTTTCAACAACCACATGTTGCTCTTGACCTCTTTAATAAAAAGAAAAAACTTTATTTTAATAAAGTATTAAACCATTCTCACATTATTGATTTATAATCATAATTTTAGGCTTTAAATTCATGAAAATTATATAAAGGTAAAATCCAACATAGCATATCGAAATTATCGAATTTTTAAAATAATCAAAAAATACTAAACAATTTTTGCGAAAAGATTACACCAAGAGAAATGAAGTGCTTTAAAGTTATTGAAATTACAATGAAGTATTTTTGAGTTTGGTGTGAGTGTATTGTACTTAAAATTATGAATGTATTATATTTAACATATCACGGGCAATGGAATATATTATGCTTTTGTTTAGAATGTCCAACATTTCAGTAAACCTGAAAAAAAACATGTATATCACTTACCTATCACCCATTGGGTCATCGTGATGCTGAGATTCAGCTGGTGCTACAGGAGCAGGTATATTGGGTTCATCAGTTTCAGAAGCATCATCATCTGCACCTAGTGCTTCTCCGGTGACATCATCAGGGTACTCTGTAGCTACAGGAGTGGATGATCGATCAGGCACTAAAGTAGAACTCCCCATTGATGTACCAGCAGCAGCACCACCACGCCCCCCGGTTACATTCGATTCTCTAATGAAAAAACGGGAAATATGATAATTATTTTATTATATTGACTAATATTAACTGAGACAATGATATTTTTTTTCTAAGCGTCAAATATATCCAACTAATTAAGTAACCAACCTGCGTGAATGAGGTAGCCGTGAGTGTCCGGTAGATAAAGGTTCCACACCAAATAAGTCTTCACTGCCATTAACTAAGTCTACATAAGTTGTTGCAAGTGGAAAAGGTGCAGTAGGGCGAACAACACCCAGACGCACTGGAGCAAGTAATGCGTCAGCTGCTTCCACCAATTCTTCTACTGCGAGAGCTACTAAAGCTGCAAATACTCGACGACAACGAACCAACGACGATGTGATCGATAAAGGCCTAAAAGTGATAATTTTAATAGAAATCATTTATTTAATCATTAAATTTAATTGATATTTATTAAAATAATAAACATTCATAATCATCTTACCCTTTTTTCTTAGCGGCACCCGGAGCCATTTCTACACTGAATATTACAAATATTCTAGCAACTGACCGAACGAATCGTCGTGTAACTTCTCTGGAACGCTCTGCTCTTCCTGGTACCGCGTCATTTTGTTGCTCTCTGATCAATGTGTGCAATAGTGTGTCTAACATCTAAAATATGTTGGATTAAATTATATTATTTTATTCTAAAAATAAAAAGAGAGACTATTTTCCTATGAATTATTTCTCTTATTACCTCGTTAGTACATTTGACTATAAGAGCATGAGTGAATTTGTCTAACAATGTTGTTCCAGATTGATTAGGTGCAGGGCTATTTGATCCACTTCCTCCGTCATTGTATCCATTGGATCCGCACATAATTGCTGCTTCTACCGCCGGCCAGTCACCTACGTAAAAACATATAATTGAATTCTGAGGGTCGAGATTACCTTATAGTCTATCGATTAGTTCAAGGTAAACATTCCTCGCAAGATATTTTGCTTTTTATTTTTATACTGACATAAGAACACTTTATAACATATTTGTGAATTAAGAACTAAAATCAATAAACATTGGGCAAAACTTAAATGTGCTGCGATTGTGCTCTTACCTAAGAGGTGAACAAGTGCTCGTCGTGCAAAACGTGGTGGCTCCAAGTCATGATCAGGCACATCAACCTCGGCATCTGAGCCGGGCTGCTTGCGCGGACCACGACCTCGTCCGCCACCTGCACGGAACTGACGTTGCTCCACCGCTTGACGGCCGACTGTTTGGACCAGAAATAGCAAGATCGACTCGCCTCTGAAAAATAATATGATTTATATAGCCACCTATTAATAATTTTAAATTTATTGTTTAACTTACAAAAAGTCACAAACATAAAATTAAAAAGTAATAAAATTAATACCTGGAGTTAAAATGGGTAGCAAGTTGCGTATCTCTAGCAAGTCTTGCGAGTAAGTCACACCGCGCAGCCCAGTTTCCACCAACCAATGCTTTACAACGGCATTTTTCCCAACAGTCACAATACGCCGTGGGTGAAGTACGTTTCAATTTGCAATCGTGACCTTTGTGGCATACCTTCGCGCATTCCGTGCAACAGCAAAGTGATCCAGTCAGTCCACAAGTTTTACATTCAAATATATCCTGTAATTAAATGGTCGAGTTGTAAAAATATGCCTATTTATGTAGCATACAATATTATTTTTCCTAACAGTACATTATGTGCTTTCATTTTCATTCATTATGTAATTTCACCACTGGGTTCTACTCAAATAAGTGCAACTCGGTCATTTTAACTAAAGACTAATATTTTCACTACTTTATAAATTTAGAAATGAAGTAACCTTGTTGTTGTCATGGGTTTGTTTTTGATTAAAACTCATAATTTTTAAAAATAAATTTGCACATTACATACAGTTACCAGGCAATTTATCAGCCATAAGAAACATAAGGGGGGGATGGGCAGCAGCGTCCCCCCCCCCATAAACATGTTACCACACTACTGCGCTCGCCAACACGCCTGCCCAGCGCAACGAGTATGGGCAAACCCTCCTCAATGGCAGATGCGCCCAAAAAAGGACCCCAGTTACCACAGGGAGCTTTGGCGCACCTTGGGAGAGGCCTATGTTCAGCAGTGGACAATGATTGGCTGTTGATGTAAGAAACATATTTGTATAACATACTTGATTTATATGATCCTGTCCAGTCCATGTGAAACTGCAGGTATCGTTACAGCAAAGTACAAGTAATGGAGAATGATCCGGGTGCGCATTGGGCGGGAAGATAGCTGCAGAGCGTTGTGTTTCGTCAGCATCTGGGCACGCGCGGATGGAGTCTAGAAGAACTAACGCGGCACGATATGCGCGTTCTGCTACTGCAGCCATTAGAGGTGTTTGCCCCATGCCATCCCTAAATTAATAAACGTTTCTTTAGTATTTAGTGTAAATATTCCAAATATAAAAGCAGCATGTTTCATATATAATAGACAAATAATGAACTTCAGACAAGTTAAAGATGTTTCTTACTTGGCGGTAAGCAGTTGCATTAAAAATGGTTGTAATGCTGAACTCTCGCACAGGGCACGGAGCGCAGCTAACGCATTTCCTCGACGTTCTGCTGGGTCTGCACTTACTGCACTACCTCCATTGTTGCTCCCACTTGTCATTTTTCTATAACCCAATCAATAATAATATCAATCTACTTAAGTCTAATAGTACATTATTAAATTTACGATAATAATACTATAGTTAAGTAATGGACAATTACGATTTATTATTTAAGGCATTTGTGCCTCAAAATAGTTACAAGATTAGTTGACTATGGTAATTAAATGAGATCAATTTCCATTTTTGAGTAAATATCTGATTGTAATTTTTGGTCTGTTATATTTTATTGCCAGTTTTTATCACTCACCCGTTATTAGTCAATCCCATTAGGCTATCTTCGTCTCCTGAAGCTTCGAATGTTTCCGGCGGCCACGTAAGCGCTGGCACAGCTTCTTCTGCACTTGCACCGCTGCCGCTTGTACCACTCGGTATGTTAGGCATTGAGGCGTTTTCAACTTAATATAAAAAAGAAAATCATTACTTTTCATGTGCAACCAGTTTTACTAGTATTTACTCAATTAGAATATAATAGATTTATACTAACTTATGTGGTAAATACAAAATCGGTTTCAACTTAATGTCTGAATCAGTTCATCATTTTAAATTTCAATGATTATATTTCAAATAAGTTTATTCACTTTAAATTATACTAACATAGCAAGGATGCAAAAATAATTAAAATCAAACTTAACAAACATTATATGAAATGGACACCAAATACTCAAATATGACAAATACTCCAATAATGGATTAACAACTATCTATTTAAACTGGTATAATCTGTAATCATAAACTTTTAAATCTCATACTATATGACTTTGCTTACCAATATCAGGTTCCTTATTAGATGTCGGCGCACACATATGCACGCAAGCGTGTAGAATGTTTCTATTACCGTCGCAACGCTCTTGTAATATTGAAAGAACTTGTTGTTCTGTAAGTAAATAGTAAAATTTATATTAGTATTTGATATAAATCGTTATAATTATATATTTAATATTGTTAGAATTGATATAAAAAATAAGATCAGTAACGCCATTTATTACCAACTAGCTGTAACTGTCGAATAAGTGTCATTGCTTTTTTAGAATCAGCCTGTAATTAATGGCTTTCATTTCAAAAAATATATTATAAGTGGTACATTTAACAATACTCAACTTACTGTTAGAGTCAGATTCCAACTGGTGTAAAAGTTGACGAACGCCATCTAAATCGCAGCGTAAAACGCGAGGCATCATGAGTTGTGGTTCGGGTACCATGATAATAAGCGCCACCTATATAAAAAATTTAAATACAAGTTAAATTAAGAATCGCATAGAATTAGTCATAACTCATATTCTCTGTTTATAATTATTTATTTGGACGTTATTGCTAAACAGAAAAAATTAAAACAATATAACAGAATTAGCGTTAATTAGAGTTTATACTAATATAATTAATTTTGTTTGTTAGAATGAAATCCAATTTTCACATTAATTACCTTTGTTTTAAAGTTCGGAAAGGATATAAGCGATTTGTCGAAATCGTAATGTCAGCAAAAAAAAATTACAACAGAATGTTGTTCTTTACTTTGTTGTCGACAATTAAATATAACTCAAATATGTAACCTTTGACGGTCAGTAGTTTTTCAACTCCCTACTTATCATATTTCATAACATTATAATTTTTCTTTTGAATGTACATTAATGTATATGTGGAATATACGTTAGAATAGTAGAAGAGACATTTAATTGCGGGTTTAAATATTATACCTGCGACTTTAGAGCGGGATGGTGCGGATGATGAGGGTGGTGCGGTTGCAAAGGCAACGCATGTGCAGCCAGTGCCCGCGCTGGTGGCAAGTTCAGGGGTGGTGGTTCACGCACTGCGCCTACGCAGTCTCGTGCCACGGGGTAGAGTGCGCCGTTTCCGTCTAACATCATCACTACTGGTTCACTTCCCTGTTGGTATAATTTAAATTATATGTAGGACTATTTCAATATTAATATAGACAATTTTATTCGTTCTAGTAGAAAAAAAATAACCTCTGCAGCAGTAGTAAGTTGTATAGCTTGGCCATTTGAGTATCCAAGCAGTGCACTGTGGTCTGTTGGAAATGTACTATCGGTGAGCGCACGCGTAGTTCCCACTGCATATACAGCATAAGCTAAAGCGCCGCCAGGACGGCGGACAACAGCATGTACACCACGATTGTCCACCTTAAAAATAAACTTTGTTGTACAGGTAGGTGAATCTAAGCATATAACTAGGAATTCGTTTCAGAATATACAAAATATCTTAATTTTTTTAATAATCACAATAAAACTTTTTTATACAACAACATAAATGAATAACTGTTATTACTGTGACCCCTGTAGATAGTGTAGAAGGTACTTACTGCAATTGTAATAACATTCAGATCTGGGGGTAATGCAATCTTTCTAGGGGATCGTTGTAAGCAATCAGGACCGCGTGGCCCAGCCGACCCTCCAGCGCCCCACTTCACTGCTACCAAATCGTCTTTGCGGACTAAACGACAATCTTGCAACAATGCGGTCCAGTCTTCTGGTGTAGTTGGCACAATTTCTTTTCCATCTTTCCCAACAGATGGAAAGCGAACAGCTGCATATGCACCATCAACTTTCAAAACACGTCCCAAGGGCACACTTTTGACATCTTCCAGAAACACAACTTCTTTCAGAGGCCATTCTTCTTCGTCGCGTTTGGACCCATCATTGGACGAACCTTCTTCACCACGGACAGTAACACGTTTAGCTCGTTCTAAAATTAATCATATTAATATTTTGAAACCAAGAATAATGTTTTTCACATTGCAGTGCGAGTTTTATGATTGTCACTGATGCATGCATGCTACATGCTTATCAGTTATAATCAAAATGGTATAAAAATAACTTTTTTAGCTTTATTTCCACACTTTTTGTGTATGCAAATTGATATATGTTGGACTTTAAATATTGGGTTTTAGTTTCAGATATATTTATAGTTAGGTTAAGATAACGTTTATAGGACTAGCAAAGGCATGACATGCCATGATCAGGTCATGCAATACAAAAATTTCTTATGGCTTAAAGTTCAATTGGTGGGATAAAGTGATATAGCGATATTAATATACTGTTAAAAAAGTTGTATTCATTAATAAACGTAAAAAAACAAATCAAACTTACTATGCGATGTGCTTGTATCACTGCAGGTCGAAGATGCAGGACTAGGTGGCGGGGGCATATCCAAACGGTCTGCCATATCTTTATTACTGTCTTTGCCACCATCCTTGTTACTACTGCTTGAAGAAGATGCCTTCACTGATGACACTGTTAGCGGCGATTGGTTCTGCAGCAAATTATATTATTATTATTATACTGTTAAACATTGAAATATTTTCTTTGTCTTGTGCAATGAAAAACTGTTATTAGATTTACCTGTAAATCTCTCTTGTCTTTGTCTGAGATGGAACGATCAGGCTGGGGTGGTGGCAATAGTTTGAAACGGCATGTATCAGATAGATTCCATGCAGCATTTTGCAATATTCCCACCTTTGGTACACCCGTTGACATGTTGAAACCTAATAATTAACATAATAATTGAATATTATAATAGAAAACAATCTATTGAATAACATGTAGCTTTAAGTTAGGCTAACATTTATTTATGATGAGACAGCAAAAATTAAATCACCTATAGCTCCCGGTTGATACATCGGCGCATTCTTCATAGTGACGCTTTGACCGGCTTGCAGATCCTGAGGCGTATTCGACGAGTGACCGCGCTGTTGCTTACGAGAGCGCGCGCGGTGCTTCTCCCAAAGACGGGCGCGTTGACCAAGTGGTAATACGCCCCTAAAAACAGTAATTATGATTCAATACACTATTTCAACTACAAATACGAAATAAATTTAAAAAGAATTAGCTAGAAATTATTACATACCACCAATAAAGTGTACCAGATTCCAATCTCGCAACAGTATACAGTGAGCAAACATGCAGAGAAACAGCTTTGTCAGAGCCAAACTCTGAAAAGGTTTGCAGAGGATGCTCTAACCTTGCAGCACCAGGAGCATGAGCTATTTAAAAAGGGGTAAAAATAAATATGGTTGGTTTTACATTGTTATGAATAATAAAATCATATAAAAATGTTTTTATGATATTACCTATAGACTCGTCCAAAAAAGTCGCAACGCGCCCACCGTCGGTAAGCACAGACACACGTATACCAGCTGCGCTCATACTTAAAATTCTTTCTCCAGGTGTCAATCCTAGCCAGTTTCCTCGAGGGTGAAACATGCAACCAGATGCCTGTTCAAGGTTAAATAAACAAATTTTGGCTTGAAATATTAAATTTAATTCAATTGGAATCAATATCACTACTTCTACTTCTAAACTATACAAATTGTACATATAAATTAAATACTACTACTACTCCAATAAGTTGTATATGACTATATTTTTTATTAATAAATCTCATAATTTATAATTTACGTTATTGATTAGTTACCAAAAACTATATTAATATTATATTATAAGGATAGCATTTACATATTGTTCCCTTATTTGTATTTACATCCCTTATTTTTTGACAGCAGAAATATATTATAATTGTTTACACTATAGTGAAATGTTACAGATAAAAGAATAGTAAAAGACCTAAGAATATTGATTTCGCGTGGCAGGTTCATTGCACAAATTAGTGTTAAATATTTAATCGGATATATTTTATGTACAGGAAATAAATATTATTGACTATTTGAATAATTTTTCAAAAATATAGTTTACGTTCATTTTGAATTTCGCTATTGCAGGAGCATGATAATATAATTAATAGAAATATACCTTTATTAGATAATAATCTGAGTAAAAACATTTGATGTTATAAACTCTATATTCAGTATTTCATTGGACAAAAATAGCGAAAAATTACATTTCAATTACAGGCAACTCGTATTGACAAATTTAATTAGTGTAGTTATTGTAACAAAATATAGTATACATTACTATTACTATACTTTATATTTTTCTATGAGGTTTTAGGTTGTCACGTTGGTTATTAGGCTTATCTTATGTGAATTGTCTGTTTACGATATATTATGATAATCAATGTATATGTAAAATATATATATAATATAAAAGTACGTACATCATTACGCTGATATGGATGCGCATCAGACCAGCGCCACTGATGCAACTGTCCTTGGGTAGAGATAGCGATCAGTTCACTATACGTAGCAGCAATGTGAGTAAAGCGAATGTTACTGTCCCAATATTCTAACTCTTCAGATACCCACAACGGCGAGGCTGCCATTGCCGAGTCTTTCTTTTTGCTTTCTACTACAATTTTTAGAAAAAATACACATGAAAATTGTATATAAACACTGCAAAATGGTTATTAAGTTTTTTTGGTTTTAAAACTATTTTTACCTCCTTCCTTATCCCAGGATGTATCTCGAAGAGCAGATTCCAGCCATCGCCGAGGGCCGAAGTATTGTCTTTCTCGCCACCGGCTGAATTCCGAGGGTCGGTCTTGAGTTGAGCTGCTACTCTCGCGACTGGCGCCAGCACGTACACCTCCACTACCGCCTCCGCCTCCACTGCGACTGTTTATAATATTATCACCAACTACACTCATATATAAAAATTCATGGTGTTTCATACCATACTACATCTTTAACATGATTTGCAAACTGATATTAGTAAACAGAACTAATATAATATTGATGTTACTTTAGTTCTACACGTTTAGTTCGCCATGTAATGATGTAGTTGTTTATGATACACCATAAAAGAAATACAAAAAAAAACTTAAAACACCCAATCACAGAACAGAAACGGAAACTGCGTAAGCGTTTTGCGTGCTAGATTGGGTCGAGGACTACATTTAACTATAGTGGTAGGAGAGATGAGGCCGAGGAGCGTAGCTTGACAGGATACCTTCTGACAGCCGCGTACCCGAAGATGTCCTCCGAAAACATGGCGTCTGCGTCTATAATCACTGATTGGTCTTGTTGGGTAGCGTGAAAACCTCCGTCGAGAAGTGAAATGAGGTCTTCGGGAACGTAGCCATCGCCACCCTCGCCACCTTCCGGTTCCTCGCCCTCCTCGTCATCGCGGGACAATAAGTTGTTAACGGCCTGATTTACGTCGAGATTCGTACGCTACAACAAATTGCGTCAAATTAGGAGCAATTTCTCTATATGAAGTATTAATCTGACACTTTTATTATTAACTTGCCTGCAACTCTCTTATTATAAGGCTTCTGCTTTTTCCTTGAAGAACCACCTGGGCTTGGGTTACTAAATCCTCTGGCACGAATGGTGCTTGTACAGCTGAAACTACTCGACTAGAGCCTGATGCGCCGATTATCACACCAGTAGCCCTGCTTGTAGATCCTGTTGAATCATTAAGATTTATAATAAATATTACTACTACAAAAGAAAAACATATTGAGACCAAAATAATGAATATTCGGCAGCTTTATATATATGTATCCTAATCAGAAAAATTCTCAACAAAACCATCCACACTAATAAGTTTTACCAAAACAAAAGAACATCGTAGCACCCGACGAGCTAGCTTTCTTGTCTTACCCAAAATTAGGACGTCATATGATACAAAAACCCTTACATATGAAGGAGCAAGACTTTACGATAAATACATAAAGAGTACATAAAAAATGTCTGTCACTCATTTTATGCATTTCAGACCAATTCAGACCAAACTGGCTGAACATATAACAGAACAATCATTTAAAAAAAAAACCATAGAAAAGAAAAAATAAAAATAAGCCAATGCGTTAAATGGGTAACTACTACAGACTAATACAAATGTTATATTACTATATATGTATATTCATATGTAAGCAACATGTCTTTTTTGAGAATAAATATCTATAAACCCATATTGTATGTCCATTACAATGTTGATAATGAGATTGTTAAAACTTTGCAGAAAATGATTTAACATTACATTATTAATGCCGTAATGCCGTAACAGCCTGTGAATGTCCCACTGCTGGGCTAAAGGCCTCCTCTCCTCTTTTTGAGGAGAAGGTTTGGAGCTTATTCCACAACGCTGCTCCAATGCGGGTTGGTAGAATTCACATGTGGCAGAATTTCAGTGAAATTAGACACATGCAGGTTTCCTCACGATGTTTTCCTTCACCGTAAACCACGAGATGAATTATAATCACAAATTAAGCACATGAAAATTCAGTGGTGCTTGCCCGGGTTTGAACCCACGATCATCGGTTAAGATTCACACGTTCTTACCACTGGGCCATCTCGGCTTTTTTTTTTTTTAATAGAGGCTAAGTAAAACATGAAATTATTCACCATCAGTTCAGCCTTCAAATAGAGCTGGCTAAGCCCAGCAGTAGGATATGTACACACTGTTTACTTTATACAATACATCAGAAGCAATAGAACAAACCATCTTAATCATTAAACACAAACAGTATGTTATTAATTAAGAATTTTTGTCAACATTAAGTCATAAATGTGTGAATGAATATGCAGCACCTTTTTTTACACAACATTTATTTTTTTTGTCAATGTCAGTTAACACATGTAGTTTATAGGATAGCAATATTAGGTTAAATAGGCTCTTAAAAATATTTGCATTAATGTACTTATTAAAATTATTTTTTGTTTCTTAAAAGTTTTGTTAAATATAATGTTTTGGTTTTGTTATCTTGAATGTTTCTTTAACAAATTGTCCATTGCTGAAATTGTCTTAAATAATTGTTAATTTTTAAGACTACACTTTATTTTGATACCATTACCCTGAATTACTCCACACAGTTTTAAGTCTAGTGCTGTTACAAAAATGTATGGTATAAAATTATAACAGCATAAAACTCTCATAAAGATACAAATTACTTTATTACTATTATATTTATCATGTTTGTTATATTTAATAAGTTTAGTAAAAGTTTCTAAAATACCTTGTGAACTGGGTGCGGCACGAATTGAATTTCGCATAATTCTTGCTCTTGTGCGCGGTTGTTGCCTAGATCCACACCCACTTCCACTCCCTCCTTGCTTGCCTCCACTAGTACCACCGCCGCCATTACCTCCCCCACCGTTTCCACCATTTTTACTAGCATCTGCTTTACTCAAGTCTAATCTGTCGGGAATAATGGAGAACGCAGCTCGACATATACTACCATCTTCAAGCAAACAAGCTATATGGGCTGGTCCAGCAGCAACTGCTCGAACACCCCTTAAAGAGGTTAGAGCAGATGGCGCAGCTCCAGTACCATATCTATTCCAGCGCTCTGCTACTTCTCTAAGTCTGTAACACAAAGTATATAATTAAATTTTTTTTGGATAAATCAAGTGTGTAGATATATTTACTATATTTATATGTGACATAACCTTTCCCCTATATATTTCTTCATATTAAAACATAGCAGCAAGAATGATTTTTATTATGGTATAAATATATATATTTAACACTTGAAAACAAGACCACAGTTCCAACATTCACAGGCAGTAAATATAATGAGGTATATATTCATTCGTTTAATTATCATTATCATCATCTAACTCAAGAAAATAATAAATAGTTAACACAAAAGTTTTGAAATAGAACTGATTAACTCTTTTGGTAATATATATACTAAATATGGAATAGGAGAACAATCTGATGTTGGTGCAATCTATCTTATCATTATTTTAAGGAATAAAACTAATGCTAAGTAGTATTTTTTTGTTTGTGAAAGAAGTAAAGTAAGTATTTAATTTGTTTTGCGCTACATTTAAATAAAACAAATGTATTAACAACAATGTTTTTTAATAAGTATTTTGATTATAGATTGATGATATTTAAAAAAAGTTTTTATTTAAGCTTAGTTTTTCTTTTCTTATTATTATTTTAACTTAACCTTTTTTTTTTACAATTACAGCAATTTTTTTAGTATTATGAAAAATATTTATGAGATAACTGCTACTTAAATTCAAAAAAATGTAATTGCTTGATATTATTACCTTGTTCAATAATTATTTATATTTGACAACAAATCCATAAACAAAAGAAAGTATTGGCATAATTCAAATAATAAATTTTTAATAACCAAATGAAACAAATTTAACACTGAGTCATCTAAGTTTAATGTATATACATAAATATAAAGATCTAAATTAATTAAGCAAAATCATATAATGATAACAATACATTTTAATGTAAATATTTATGCACACTGCTAAAAGTTATTATATACTGGCAAACAAGGTATTATTTTATTTAAGTTTTTTTTTTAAATGTAATGTCACTTATATATTACTTATATAAAAAAGTTATATATATCACTTATATAAAAAATGTGTTTTTATATCCAATATTTCAATATTCAACAATGTTTTTTTAAAAATAATCCAAAATACAAATTACGATAATATACCATTTTTAACATTTCCAATGTGGGAATAGATCACTGCAATTGTAATGTACACATTACAGTAACAATTTATAATATATTAATCACAATTTATTTTGTTAAAGTTGTAGGCTAAATATTGTAGTTATGATTTAATACACATATTTTAAAGCCAAATAAAATGTATAATTTCACAAGAAAAAAATAATCATTTTTTCATACAAATTTATTTATTATGTTCATAATAATATATCTATATAGTTAAGTGTAATTATTTGCTATGTAATTAAATTGTATTGGACAAAAAACATAAAAAACATATTATTAGATCATATATGTGAATAGATAATACTTGGAAAAAGTTGATTTGGATAATGCTAGAAATAGTATATTAAGTAAATGGGGTTCGCAAATTAATCGTGATTAACATCGTGTACACAAGTCAAGAGTAGGACAATTACAGATTACGATTTTATCAATATTCATTTATATATTTGAAATATGAAAATTTAACTAGAACAGCCATACTTTTATATAAAAAATAAACTTGACAATCAAAAACGAAAATGCTACATAAAGTGATCGTTGGTATCGCGAGCATCACGATGAACAAAAATCCTTTCTGATGTTACATATGATCTTTACTTTCATTATAAATGTTTGATCTCGAATTGTAGATCACGGTAATGGAGTCAAGTAAAAAGTTAAATAATAGACTCACCTATCTATCAATTGATCCTCTGTTCCAGGCAATGGATGGACTACGAAATGCATTGAAGACATTTCAAAGAGATCTTGTCAATTTTATACAGAGATCACTTCCACATTTGCATCCACTAAAAAGCTGAAGAACAAAAGAACACTCCTATCTATAATCGTTTTCTAACCACCATATTTCTTGTGGTCCTTTCAAATCTCAATAGCGTTTTCCGTTCTCAAATACATGTGAGTCGGTACATGACGAAAAAAGAAAGAAAATATCAACATGGCTTCTACATCTGAAATGTTGGTAGACATGAAAATTGAAAAGCGTTCTGTAATGTACCCATTAAAACAACCTCAAAATAAAAGTTCAAAACCTAGTAACCTAATGTCTAATTTTTAATAGTAATAAAATTTTGTTAAAAATAAAGCTTAAATTAAAAATATACTTACAATACTTATTATTTTAAATAAACAAAAAATATTTGTGTTGCTTACTATAATTATTTTTGTAGCAGTTAGTACAGATACACACTATATTTGAAATGTTTTTCAACCCAAATACATATACATTTTTTTATTATATATATTAAGGTTGGATTTAACTACGTGCTCATATTTTATTGTTTAAGTTTAAATAAACTTACATTTAATAGGAATTATGTATATTTTTGTGATATTTGTTATAATGTAATTAACAAACTTCATGAGTCTATGATATTATGCATATGACATAAACATCTGTAAGTAGAATAAAAAACAATGTCAAAAATGGCGGCCAAGTCAAAGAAGCGGCTGTCTAAAATAGAAAATAAATTATTAAAATTAGAAAAATTAGAACTTAGCGATGTTATTTGTTCAATTTGTCAGTCAATTTTAATAGAACCAGTAACTCTACCATGCAATCATGATTTTTGTCAAAGTTGTTTTAATAGAAGTATTGAAAATAATGCTTTGTGTTGTCCTCTATGTCGACTACGAATAGGTTCTTGGTTACGAACAGCGACAAAACAAAAGAATTTAGTAAACAGTCAGCTTTGGAATTTTATGAAAAACAAATTTATTGAGCAGATTGATAAAAAATTGAAAGGGGAGGATGTTAATATATCACCAGGTACATATGCTTAATTTTTATCTGTCTTTCATAAAACCAAAGAGCAAACAATAGTGCGATTATTTAATTTTTTATTTATATATTATAAAAATACACATTTACTATTCAGTTTATAATTTATAAATCAATTAAGTATGTATTTACTATGTGTTTTGTAGAAACAATATTACCTAGAATATGTGAACCAGGAGAAATCCGATCTGAATATGAAGCTGAGCTTAAAAGGTTGAGAGTAGAGCGCTTGCGGCTTGAACAACAGGAATTTAACAAAACAGAGCTACTCATCAAGTATGTGGTCAATTAGTCTCCTAGTCTTTGTTAAACTTTTTTTTTATATAATATCCACTAAATAATTATTTGCAATATAAAATAACATATAATTATTATCAAAACCAAAGTTAAACAAAAGCTTAAAAAAGAGAGAAAAGTTTAATTTTCTTTTTTATTCCTAAACTACTTTGTTTATCAGATTGATGATTCTTTCACATAATGATGATAGCTTATAGATTAGGGAAAAATGTGGGCTATACAAGATTTTAAAATATTGTATTACTATCTTTTTGAGATATAGCATATAATTCGATTTATGTCAAAATGTGGAGAACAACATAAAATTAAAATTGTAGTAAAACAACTTTCTGAATAAATATTATGTAACTTATTACCTCATTGTCAGTCTATATCACCTAATTGCCCAATTATTGATAGTTCAATGTATAGCTTATCGTCTGAAGTCTTATCATCATTGTTGGTGTCACTTTATAAACTGAATGTTAAAAAAATAACATTATGGTTTTTCAGAAAACTTAAGGAAGAAGAAGAAGAAGCCCACAAGAGATATTTAGAGAACATAAAACAAGATGAAATTCTGGCCAAAAAGTTGCAGCAAGAAAATTCAAAGACCCCGACAGTGTATAAATCTCCAAACCATAGAACAATAACAGTTTCCTTAACTAAACCTCGCTTAAGACCAACAACCATAGATAGTTATTTAAAGAAATCAACAGTACAAGCGACTATTGTTAATAAGTAAGAATTAATAAAGTTTTTTAGTGAATGTCTGCATCAAAGATATTTTGTTATTTATTACTTAATGGCAGTTTTTATTAATAATATTGTCAATGTTTTAGCAGCCCACATTTGACTGATGATAATACTAGTACAAATATATCAACACCAATAGGATCAAACAAATCAAACAACAGGCTTTCGCCTGAAATGCTTCCAAGCTATGGGAAACTTTTAAAAAATTTCTTAGATAAAAAGCTTAAAAGTGAAACTAAAATGTGGAACAAAGAAAATGGCAAAAGCCTTCAAGATGAGGTGAGTTAATGGTCCTGTATAATACTATTTATTACAAGGTAAATCTCTTTTTAATTATATTCAAATAAAATTAGAAACAATCAATTTATACTTAATAACTATCAAATTATTTAATATTTATATAAATTTGCAGAAACAGAGAAATGAAATACACTAAAAATTGTCTTATTTGTTTCTCATTGACAATGTTGTTAGATTTGCGATTATATGATTTCTTTTCAGAAAAAAGAACAACAGGCTGTTGACAAAAGCCAAGATACTACTGATGAAAAAAATGTGGTAAAGACAAAAATTGGCATACAATCATTACTTGTCTCATTGCCACTTCCCCATTCAGGGATATTGCATAAAACGAGTATGCCAGAAACTCGTAACATTGAAACGAGTAGTGTGGATTCAATGCAACAGGAGCTATGCTACTTTAAACCGATAGAGGGAACAACACCTACTAGGTAATGTTTCCTTGTATGATACATTTATTAGTCTTATAACATAAATACTTACTTTACTTCTGTCACAAAGAACTTAGATGCTAGTGAAACCGTTCATTTCCATACAATTAAACTATTTTACAAAGTTTAAATTTAAGTATTTTTTTTTCTATTTTAATAAAATATTGCATTCTTTATTATGAAAAAAAAAAAAATTTTACTCATGGAATTATGCATGTATAAATACGTTACTTTTTAGCATTTTCATATGCAAAACAGACAGGACCATGAATACTAAAACACTATATTTGAATTAAGAATTATATATCATATAATCTGTGCATGCTTTCTTTCTTCACATATATAACTATTGACATTTTTAAAGATTTTTGAACCAAGAAATTAATTTTAACATATATGTGTGAAATTGAAATTTTGGTTTCTATATCCTTAATTATATAAATAAAATTTTATATTTGGTTACTTAAATCTTACTGGTGGTAGGGCTTTGTGCAAGCTCGTCTGGGTAGGTACCACCCACTCATCAGATATTCTACCGCAAAACAGCAATACTTGATATTGTTGTGTTCCGGTTTGAAGGGTGAGTGAGCCAGTGTAATTACAGGCACAAGGGACATAAAATCTTAGTTCCCAAGGTTGGTGGCGCATTGGATATGTAAGCGATGGTTGACATTTCTTACAATGCCAATGTCTAAGAGCGTTGGTGACCACTTACCATCAGGTGGCCCATATGCTCGTCCGCCTTCCTTTTCTATAAAAAAAAAAAAAAATCAAATATTCAAAATAAAAAAAAAATCAAATATTAATTTTATAAAGTACCTAAATATTTATTACCTATCATTATATGAAAAAAAAATGCTCTATGGAACTATTTCAGATCATATATCTTTATAATTTATGGTTGTTTAAAATTATTTAACCTGTGCGTATTTCAGTTTTAAAACAATAAAGGGTCTACCATTGCGAGTACCATGTATACGCGTGGTCAAAGATATTGATATGCCCCTGAATGAAGCTCCACCAAGCCGTGATCAGTATATTGATGGATTATGTCAACTTAGGAACTTGTCGTTGGCTCAAAACATGCCTTCTGCTTTTGTTATCGTGCTTGGTTTACTCAAAGCTAAAAAGGTATTTCTATATATCATTTAATTATAGTCATAATACAAATACAAAGTTTAATTATTATTTGAAATGCTCAAAGTCGTAAATGCTATCTTAATTTTAATAAAAATCAGCTGGATCAGATTCAATTTATGTTATTTCTTGTAGGTTTCGGTTTGGCTATCCACAACCGCTCGTAAAATTTGCTTTCAATATTTGTTTATTTTGAACAGTACACACAATGGTTAAGTTTTTGTTAACCTCTTTTTTATATTAATTACAGCATAGTTTGAAAAAATGCTCTACTTACACAAGGTCGAGGGGTAAAAAAAGTTCTTCTATAAACTTAAATCACCACGAACTAACTCTACCTTCCAAAGGGCCGAACAAGAGTAAAGGATTAGAAGTCGATGGTATTATAAAACTTGACGATAACATGTCGACTCTTAGACGAACCAGATCAATGGGAAGCATTTCTAAGGATGACAATGAAGTAACGCCTAAGAAAAAAATTAGAGAGAGAAAATTTAATTCAGATAGAAAACCATATTTAAGGAGCGATTCTAAAAGAATGCATCTTAAAATTGATTCCTATAGTCCACCGTCTATGAACGAATCGATAAATAATAATAAGGTCGATTTAGCTGTAAAAAATTTATCTAGTCCGTTAGAAAATTGTGATGTCAAAAGCATTTTACGAGAACAGCTTCGAATTGAGGAAATTATTGAGCAAGAAAAAAATGACTTCGAACTGGCTCTGAAGATCGACGCCGAGTGGAACGGCCGCCGGCAGCCGCGCCGCCTCGCCGCCAAGCGCCGCCAGCCGCCCGCGCACGCGCTGCGCCCGCCCAAGAAACTCAAAGTGTAGGGCACACATTCTACCTCAGTAAAGGTTATGTTCTTTTTCTTATTTTAAATTTTATTTCAAATAAAAATCGTGCCAATGAGATACATTACTGAAGATTAGAGAATTACATAATTATCGTACTGCCATTATATTTTAAAATGTACTTAAAATTATTGGAATTTATGAAAGTAATCTAAATAATACATAAGACGTAGAACCATTTCATGTAATACAGGGTATGTATATTAAAATTTGTTATATAACCTGATATGCACAATTAGTAGTGGAGTTTTACTCTTAATCTTATTAGCATGGTTTTTATAATTGCAATTTTAATTCTATATTTTACCTTTAATTAAAGAAGTGAATAAGTAAATTTTTAAGTATAGTGATTGATTTTAAATAATTTATTCTCAACAGCAAATTACCCACCTCGATTATTTTCAATCCAAAAGTAATTCGTATTTTTAAATAATTATATTCTGACTATATTTTATGATATCATTTTATTCAATTTTATTAAATCTTGTCTTCCGAGCCATATTAAAATAGAAAATAAAATCTTTAAAAAAGATTCAACATTGCTTTATAACATTCACCAATTTATTGATTATACTTATATTATAGGAGACTGCTTTAATACCTTGTAAAAAGTTGTATACATTATTTTACAATAATAAATTTATTAAAAAAATTGGAATAAAAAAATACGACAGGTGTCCGATATACAAAAGTTTACTTATAAATCTGATTTAAATAGGGAAAGAAATTTCGGGAGAAGCTTAAATATCTTTAGTTTTTCTCCTCTTCCGATACCCGATTAAGCCGCCATTTTGCTAAAAAGTTAAATAGAAATATATTATGAATACATTATACTAATATCACTGCTCAGAAATATTTTACGATAAAAATGGCTTATATTATAAAATTATATAATATAAATGATGTAAAAATAATATTTTCCGAGTCAGTTACAGCCAAGAAAACTTTTATTGCAACTTTTAAAGTATCTCGTGAAATTCTCACAAAATCTTGCAGTTACGAATCAAGAACAAATATGTCGATAAAATCTGTACTTTTAGAGAATATAATATGACACTATCGATAACTTTCAAAATACAGTTACAGTTGGACAGGCGTTTTCGTTAGTATGTTTTTATCTGTGTCTGTAATGTCGATTATTAAAAAAAAAAACATTGTTATTGCAAATTTTTGTTAAAATATCATGTTATCCAGGGGCTTGGGGTAGTAGTAGAACGTAATGTTTAAAAGAGGTATAAGAATCAGTTCAAACTGTAAAATTTCTTCCTGATTTAACCTGTAATCTAATACAGCTGGCATAAAAATAATAAACGTAATAACATAGGTATGGTCAATTCAATCGATGTTAGCTACGAATAAGATTCATTCATACCGGCTTTACTTTTATAAACCTGTACTCAACAAACGTATTATTATGATTGTGTTTAATTCTATTAATCGATCGCCGTCTTAAAGTATCATCACTAGATCTTGTCTTTTTTTAATTTTTTTTTTTTTTTTGCTATTTTGATAAATATTTATTAAAATCTCAATCTGAATTCTGAAGCATCTTTAAAACTGTACGCGAATGAACATTACGAGTTTAACTATGTATCTTAATACAGGAGATAAAATAATATTCAATATGCTCTCGTAAAAATAAATAGTTAAATTAAGATAAAACAGTTAATGTTACAAGACTGTGATTGTATCAATATCAATTTGGTAGTAGATTTTAAAATAATATTACGTACAGCCAAATCAGCGTGAAAACACTTTTGCCTTTGTAGTAGTGTACCGTCAGCAGATTAATAAATAAATACTTTTCATATATATTTTACTTAATAATTTATACCAAACATAACTTTTAATAGTAAATTTCTTTAACATCCTCATCTTCGCTTTCATCCGATATTATTAGTTCTGATATTGTATGTAAAGCCATGTCTCTACCCTCTAAGCTCTGCAGTTATGGCACAAAATTATTCCTGAAGATATGTCACAATATCATTCATACCCATTGTGACATTTATTTGCAAAGTAAGTTTTTTCTATCCCCCATATATTTTATTGTAAACTAATTAGTAAGAAAATAATAAGAGTAAACAAAATGTCATGACACTTCTAACCCTAGTTATGCGAAAATTCGTGGCACGTGGTAACTAGCGCAAACTGGTTTATACCGAATTTAGTCACTGTGTATTACACTACTGCAAACGGAAAAATCTCTTCAAACTGTTTTATCTGTAGTCTATATTATCAAATGTACCTACTTTTTTTAAGAGTTATGCTTATGAGGAATATGCATGCATACATAAACCAATACATACTTCATTAATATATTAACCATGCGAAGTTAAATGGTGGCCACCATTATTCCATATGTCCGTATTTTCGGGAATTATTTATTTCAAAGTTTATCCCTATGAATCTTTAAAGATATTTAAATTGAAACAATTATTATTAATAATAATAATAAATATCTTTATTCACCAAAAAAAACAAAGACAAAAAAATTAAGGTACAAAACCATAAAATAAGAGTTAACAATATCATATTTCATAATTTGGTGAAAAGGTCGTAGTCTCAGCTAGGCTGCTTTTCAGTCTAGCCTTGTACATATGCTGCCAACACAAACGCTACATTCAGTGCAGTAAAAGGTAAAAGAAGATAAAATTACTTAAATAATAAAAGTTAATACAATTTATAACACGCACAATAGGCTAAAATAAAACAAAAGATGCAAGCATTACTAAAACAGTAAGTTTTTTTTTTTAATTCTAGAAAAAGGAAAATATTTCATATTGAATAAAAAATGAAAATAAAATAATAATAATAATATTTAAAATGTTTAAACAAACAGAGATATATGTTTTAATAAATTACAATCAAAGTAACAATTAAATATTGAAGCTTAGTTACACACATTTGTCCAGACACATTGCGTCTTTTGCATAGATAGAAGCCATTGCTTGCATTGTGCCTTAAACTTATTTTGAGACGTACTGTTCTTAATCGGAGGTGGGATATCGTTCCAACACTTAGAAGCAGCGAAACGAAAGCTACCTCTAAATGCTTGCAAACGTGGTCTAGGCAGTACTAGTCGCGGAACTCGGCTCAATCTACAATTAGATTCATTTGTTTCAGACAATTAAAGTTTATCCGCCAAATAATTGGGAATTTTACGATTAACTTATAAAGGTTGCTTAGCAGTTGTTTAGTTCAGCACTGATTTCTGTCTTTCTTTATTGAATTGACATTCGAAATAAAAAGAAAAATCTTTGTTCAACAACTAATCACCCGCTAAACAACCTTTCAAAGCTCATAATGATGATCCTCTAAGAATTAAAACGAACTCCATATTAGCGCTGCTCAGCGTTCATTTACATTATATCCTACCTCTTGATGATCGAAATTTCCCAGTATATGCAACTTGAATATTTTCAAACAAATAATAATGTAATATTTTCTCATACATTGATTTCGGTGCCATTTTGATGTTCTTGACTAAGTTTTTTTATACATACATATTCCTAATTCAAAAATTAAGACAATATGCATTTCATTGTAGACATACTAATAATTACCACTAATTTCTATAAACATTAGGATTTAAAATTATCGATGCATTGTTAACGTGTAATTTTAATACAATATTCTACTTCGTATGTTTTTAGTGTTTGGTCGCTGATGCGACACGAGTAAGATTTAGCTACTCGAGCGTTTCCAATCGGTTTTCATGCCATTCAGATTGGTCTCACGTGTTCAAGTCACTAGAATTGTTTGACTTTATTTACGATTTTGTATATTCATATTCGATTTATAATGTACGATATTATTCACAATATTACAATCAAAATCATATAACAAAGAAATAAAAACATAACCATACGTAGACTGACAATATAGTTATAAAAATTCCACCTTCCAATAGAAATTAATAAAATGTTCATCAAATTCAATTTTGACGACAATAATTTTATTCTAGACTACATAATATCATTACAAATTAAATCGAATTTAACGTTTCTGTTAGAATTGCGTATTTAAACGTGTAGGTAATTGTCGTTTTGTAGTTCTACGCTACCGAGTTTACACGGAGTGGTGAGTTTACTCACTCATTCAAATAACGACACGTAAAAGTAAAGGAACAGTCTATAAATCCTACTGTTGGGCTAAAGCCTAATTTCCTTTTTGAAGAGAAGTTTGCTTAACTAACGAAGAAGCAGCTTACTCCACCACGCTGCTCCAACGCGGGTTAGTGGATACACGCTTTATACACATGCAGGTTTGCGTACGATGTTTTTCTTTACCGCCGAACAAATTATAAATATAATTTAAGCACATAAATATTCAGTGGTGCTTGTCCGATTTTGATATCGGATCTTGATCATGATTCTCGTCTTCTAACTACTGGGGTATCATGGCTCTACAATCATTATAAACACTCACTCAATGCAGTGTTTTTGGCAAGTTTTAAAAATTTACGCTAATCGCATAACAACGATGTGTTATTTGTTAATATTAATTTTTATATAAAAATAATTTATTTGAAATGTAAAATTAAAAGTCAATATACGATTTTTATCTAGGAGAACTTCCATAACTTATTAACAAACTTCTATGACAAATAACAAACATACTCAACGTTATTGAAATATATATTTTTTATTACTTGAAAGAATTTTTCTGAGCATAATTCTTTTTTTAAAGTTACTGCATTAATAATGTAAAAAATATTATTTTATCAGAAACACAATATGGTATATTAACGATTTAACATAACGATTGTCAGATGCCATGGCAAAGAATATACTTCCAAAAATTCACCCTACATAGTTATACATTTCTGAAATCCGTCCATTTCAATTGTTCAAATGATGTAAGGCTGTTGTGGCAAGTGTGACTCAATATATAATATATATATTTAAATTAAATTTGTAACACGACCAAAAACACAAGACAAGTATAAATCATCTTTAACTTATATATGCTTATGTATATATTATGTTCTCTTATTATTTATCCATTGTACGTAATTTATAACGGCTGTAAATCAGATAATTTAGTCTTCCATTAATTATATAATATTATTTCAATTGAAGAACTATTAAAGATAAACAAACCTTAGTTTTACATATTCTATGCGATTTGTTATGCGTAACTCTGCTATATTATCCACTACAATCAGTTTTTGATTAATATCTATTATTTGTAATACAAGACTATTCCACTTAATCACTCAATGGTATTCATTATGGATTCATAAACAAATGGCGTATTGAATGTCAATGTTGAAAGTCAAGTTAATGTGGATATATCCACTAACAAATAATTTTGTCGATCGCGTCACTCCTTATATTCATCAATATTATATCATTAAGTTTTGTATTAAATTTTTGAATGATCCATGGACAAATGACAATGTTGTTGTCTGACAAATATCTACAACCAAACAATTATTATGGACGCTATATGAAACTATAGAATTAAAAGATATGTCTCTTGAGTAAAGGGAATTCATAAGAATTATTACTTGTTTGTTAAGGGGTATATTGTCTTCAAGTCTCGATGACAAATTTTTTTTAATTCAGTCACCGTTGCCTTTAAAGGCAGGGAGTCAAAGATTTCTGGAAATGTTTGATTCTTCCAGACTTGTTCTGGAATTTTCCGCCATACTCTTTTTTTGTATCTGACTTCTTTGTAACATCGGTACACCATTTGATACCTGCATTCCGTCTGTTTACATAATAACGCCTGACTTCTTTGTCATATTGATAAAATAGAACATCGACCATTCTGATAACTATTTCCTATCCACCAACTCCAGCTTTCCAAGCACATGGACGTTTTTGTATCCTTGCTAATAAAACATTGAAAAGCCCACACAGTTACGTATGATTTTTTTTGGGGTTATTTTAAAACAAAATCAGCAATCCCGAGTAAAATTGCTTTTGCGGGAGAATTTTCATTTTGTGTTCCATGGTCAACGGTTATTTCAGAGGATCTGTTCTTACTTCCAGTTCAGGCAACATTCTGGTTATGATTTATACAGATTTTTACCTCGAGCCGCCCAAATCCAAACCGCTTGAATGCACCGGTGACCGAAACCAATAAAGCTTCCCAGCCATAGACACGCGGATAGTCATTGAACGTTTTTGAAAAGTGTAAAACTGTTTGTAAAGTGCTTGTGCCTTGTTAGCACTACTACATTATTCTATATACACAATTAACAATTCACTGTACCGTAGATGGAACACAAAACTATAGAACTTTTGAGTGTTCTTTTACTGAATGTAACGTAGATAATGTCATGTCAATTGTCATATTGATTACGATGTTAACTATGGTCGGAATAGGATAACTCATATACATATTACACTTGACAATTATTGTAATAATATCTAGTTTCAGACAATATTCTACCATTCACATAATAAAACCTTTCTAGCAACATTTTAGAAATTGTGCTAAGCTTAAAGCGTCAAAGCTATAAGAAATACATACAGTTGAATGTACACTTCTACTGAAATAGCTCTGGTTAAACATATGAAAACGTACCTTTAAGCATATTTAGTTTGTGTTTATTGATCTTCAACTAAACGTTATGCGTACCTACTATTAACGGTCAATTTTAACTGAAATTATCTTATTCGAAAAATTTCGTAGTCTGGCTAATAACCTTGTTAATACGCGCTTTTTATATTAAGCGTGATAAGTCGTAGAAAACGAAGTGTTCATTATGAAGATTGCAAAGTTATGTCTGCAACGCCATTTTAATATGTAAATACTTAATCGAAGTTCAATTTTAAGATATGTATATATTTTGTTTTTGTAATAGGTAAAAACTAAGTCGGGACTTTAGTTTTCTTAATTTTAGCTATTCGTTTATTAAATTTGTTTATGTTAACCGAAATTATTTTTGACATCAATTTGTATGCATAGCATATTTCAATATAATTTCTTAAAAAAAAAACCTGCAAACAGTTAGCCTGAAATTTGACATTGTAATTTTTTTTTGTTTTTTCCTTCGAGTAGAATAGTAAACCAAGAAGTAAGTACTGTCTTATGAAGCCAGTCTTTTATCTATAGAATGAAGATAAATCATACATATACTTTTATGTGTATATTGGCATTATATTGTCCAGAGTAAAATTTTTGTATTAATGTTAACCCATTTAATGCCGAGGCCGTCCATCGGCTTCTTAATTTCATACCTTATTATCTAGGTCAGATGACAGTAGAAAAGACAGAGATTTTAGCAGATTTTCAATTTTATTTTATATTTGGTTTAGCCGAACGGTCTGTGGATTTCTAAGAAATGACGAATTCTAAACTGACTTGCCGAGGCCGCCCATAAGCATCCATATAGTAAATTCAGAGTTTCCAAACCTTTTTATAATATTGATGTACCATATATAATTAACTAATGGCTACATTTTTATTACATAATGAAAATGATAAGTTATTATCATTTAATATCTATGGTAGATTTACTTCTTACATTCTATTCTATTAATAGTTCTTAGCATCAGAGTCAGATAGATTACCAACTGAAATACTCCTCCTGCACAATTGTGTTTTTATCGAGATAGCATAATGTCACTATGTGATATTATCTTCTTAATCAAATATTTACGATGTAAAATTTGTCTAAAAACATTAAAAACACCTATATAACTGTTATGTATTTAAAAAAAAAACAACATAAATATTAGATATACTATATTTACATTCTTTTTTTAAAAAGGTTGAACCTCTGACTTTTAATGTCGAAATCTATGGTCTTGTGCCGACTAAACCAATACATGACTAAGAAAAATATACAGTGGCCCCATATGGCAAAACTATTTTCTTGGGTGGCTATGAATGATGGGTTTATACATTATTCATTCAAACACGAAAGATACACTTGAACAGTAAATGTTTGTCTGAAAGCTCTTAAGCCTTATACCTTAATATACTACCTAATATACCTTAATATGTTTCTGATTATTTTAATGTTGGATCTTATAATTACTATTAAAATTAAGTGATATGCTTCGCAAATGTAATTGCTTGAAATTGTGTAAAGTAATTGTAATTATTAGTCATGTCAAAGTAAAGTTATTGTTACTAGCATTTGTATATGCTAAAGATCTCTTAGTTTTAGAAAACAAAATTGTAAAATCTCCATTCGGTCATGAATGAATGAAAACAACAAAATTTATAATATTGTTGCCTCCTAAATCTAAGTAATAATGTATCTATGTAATATTCTCAATACCATATTATGATTAAGGTCTTGATCCCCTTTGTTATTACTTGAAACGATATATGTATAAGTATATTGGACAAAGGGGGACAAGACAACATGTATATTATTAATATTTATGAAAATGCTTGCTGTGATATGCCACAAGTGTTGATTATTTTAGGGTTTACTTGTACCTATGATAATATTAAAAATTGTAATACTTGTGGTAAGAAGTTTTAGTTGTGATTTCTTTCTAAGTAAATGTACATCCATGTGTAAATATAAAGTTTATTAAAACTCATTCAACAATGTTTTAATAAAAACTATTCAACAAAAATACATTGCAATTTCTATCCATCTCCATCCATGATGTGACGTCCATTGCACCTGAAAGTAAAATATATATATTGTTAAACTTATTAATTTTGTATTTAACCAAGGATACCTTTTTACAAGAAAATATGAATGCTATACATATGCTGTATTGATGTTTCAGCTATGAGGGTAAATGAATTACAGGAACAAGTGATAGTGATAGCAACAATATCATAGATGCAATTATTGGCCAATAGCTAATGCATGGCCATATGATTCATATGTTTTGAGCACTAGTATTTGAATGACAGTGAACACTTACCATCAGATAAATAACATATTTCACAAACAGCTTTGATGTTTTGGTTCTATCAAATGATAAAGCTTTTATTTATTTAAAAAAATAGATTTACAAATGGAATACTTCACAGTAAGTGGTCACAATCACCCACAGACAATTACATTGCTTATGAGCCACCAACCTTAGTAATTAAGGTGTCGACTCTTGCCTGTTATTACTCTCATCATCCTTCAAACCAGAACAATACTAAGTATAGCTACTTGATGGAAGAATATGAGATGAGGGGGTGGTTCCTAACAGCCAGGCTTACACAAAGCTTCACCAAACTATTACCGCATAAAAATATAAAACAGTGAACTATATATTGAATGAAGTTCCTAATTGCATAGTAAAACTTACCTTCCAATTTTTTATATAAATTTCATCAATGTTTTTCTTTCAATGATAATTCATTACTCCATTTGATTATTCCCAAATCAACAAAATGTATCTGTAAATAAGCTATAGTTAACATAAGTTCACCTTCATTAGTTAAGTAAATTTTAAACTATAAAATATAGTTAACTTGTTAACACCAAAAATGTAATTACCATATTTTATTAGCATGTTACAAGGCATCATAATTAAATCAACTGGTTTAACTTTTTTCATAGCTACAAATAAGAACATGTTCCTTTTATGCAAAATATTAACATCACTTATCATACCATTACTGCAACTCACTCACCACTTTGATGCAGACGCACTCAGACGGTACTTTTCTAATTCCAGCAGCATTGAGTAGCCACATCTTGACTATCACTCACTCAGACGCCGAGACGTCTGCTACACATGTTCATTTATATACATACCATATTTTAACTCACTCCATATCCAAATACATTCATACTCAATTCCTAAAGAATTGAGATCAATGCAATCAACCAATTCCATTACTCAATAAATGTTGATAAAATAAAATTTCACCCTTAAATCTATCATTCTTCAATGATACACAATTATTAACCCACCCAACAGCGCAATTGAAACATCCATCTCAGAATGCATACTTTATTAATTCAATATCTCTCACATCATGCCATATCACAAATTACACACAGAACAATGTCACCTTAAATCTACTACAATCTGTTTTATCTTTTTACAATTGATTTTTGTGATAAAACTATCATATCACTATTAATATATGTATATTCACATAAATAGCAAAATCAATAACATTTAAACACTTATCTTATACCTCCCCACACAATCATCTCTGCTATGAACATTTCTAGTGTACGCTCACCTCATGTCTGGGGTTTGTTGTTATTCCATCCACCATTAGACCCTGAACTCCCTGAACCTCCCCCTCCATTACCACCCCATCCTTGTCCATTTGGCCAGTTGCCTTGATTCCAATTGCCATTTTTTCCACCATTCCAGCCTGGATTATTACTTTGATTCCATGATGGGGGAGGTCCATTTTGACCCCAATTTTGATTATTATTCCAATTTTTACCTCCACTGCCTTGAGGAGGGCCACCCTGCCAATTATTTGGACCTGAATTACCTGGACCACCCAAAAATCCACCCCAGCCAGCTTGGTTCAAAGCTGCAGCAACAAGACTTATTGGCAAATTGAAGTTAGCTGGTGGACCACCATTTGGATTTATGCCTAAGTTCTGCATATTGAGAGTATCAATGTTATTGTTGCTGCCACTGCCATTTGACCCTCCAGATGGACCTGACCGATTTCCTTCCCAATTGTTTGGTCCATAGGAGTCATCTTTCCAATTAGGATTAGATTTACTTTTAATTTTTGGTGCAGCACTTGACACAGAAACTGATGCACCTTTTATAACGTGGTCTTCACCACATAAACTTTGTGCCACTTCTGGATCTAAGAAAGTAACGAACCCGAATGCTCTGAACGGTCGCGGAACAAAGACATCTGTTACTTCACCAAACTTTGAAAAATATTCTCTCAAATCATCTGCTGTCATATCTTCTGTACATCTGCCGACAAAAACTTTACAAGGCATTTGCGGTACTACTCCCTCTTTAGAATTAGGAATACGAACATCAACCCAGCGACCGTCTATGTTATGCCTTTGAGCAAGAGCTCGCATTTGTGAGGCATATGTAGCAAACCTTATAAAGCCGAAGCCTTTAAACAATCCGTTTTTATCTCGTTTTAACTGAACCATTACAACTTCGCCGAACTTTTCAAAATATTGTTTAATTGATTCTTCAGTTGATTTCCAAGGTAAGCCAAGACATATCAAATCAGAACAAGTTAGTTTCTTTTCTAAGCGTTTAGTTTTAGCCGCTGAATTTTCCGGTGATACGTCTTCCATTTTGCGTTTATTTTCCTTTGGAAAAACGCATATAAATAAAAGTTTTGCCCAACCTTGTTCACTCGGTGGATGCAATTTGCCATCACTAAGACGTATTCCCCGAATAGTTTTGCTATCAGGATGGCGGTATTTGAGTCCGCAAGCTCCAGGGAATTGTGCCACTAGCGTAGATAGCAATAAGGTCCCGTCTAATTCACAAGGAATTTCAACAGCATTTGAATCATCTTCATCTTCACTAACTTTAATATACTCAAATATATCTTCACTGAAATTATCTTTATTATTCATTGTATCAAATTCAAGATGTACCTAATGTCTAAATACACTCTTTATTTTTGCACAATAAGTCAATATGGCTACGGAATACAAGTACAGTCAATAATGCCAATATAAAAATAATAAATGGTAATTGGTAGGGTAATACGGATACGGAAAACTGCCACTGGACGGGGGATGTCAGGTGTAAAAATGTTTATATCCTAGTTAATATACTAATGCCAATAAATGGATAGGTTATCATATTTTATTTCTAATGTGTTGCTTTACATGGTAAGTGGATGGCTCTATTATTAAAAAACAAAACAATTTTAATAGTAGGCCTGAATTGCTGCAATAATTTGATTATTTAAAATAAAGAATTAGTTGTGCTTCGTTTGAAACTGGCACCTATATGCAAAAATAAATATAAGGATTTAAAATTTTATCTATAATTTATATATATGACATTGACAGGGACTTGGTGTGAGGGCTACCAGTTAATAAAAAATCCTTACTTTTAGGGAATATATCAACGATCATTAACGAGTTTTGTCTAATTGAAGGAAATTGGGAATAGTACCCATGTTTTCAAACAAACTGAGTATAAGAATTAAAAAGAGAATTGTTAATATTTTAAAGCTACATTTAACAAACTATTGTTAAATGTAGCTTTAAAATATATTATAATTTATTTGCTTATAGTATTATCTCAAGAGAAAATACAAAGTGTATTTCAGGTTATTTTACGCCATCTTCGTCATAATTATACTTGAGATACATACTATTGGTATGCTTGGTACAACAATAGTACTGGATAATACTTTAGCCAACCATAGAACACAAAAGATAGCTACGGTTATATGTTTTCGTTATTTATTATGACTTATAATATAGCGTCAAAATATCCTTGTCAGACTAGATATCATTAGGGATATTTTGGCGCGTTGCCAAAATCGGAATTAATATCGTCATCTTGTCAAGTGTCATATTGTGATAGCCGCTGCAACTGATAACTCATAGTATTTGTTTAACAACCTTTTTTGAAAACTGAGTTAATAAGCATAAAGAGATAGGGAGATTAGTTCTACAACACTTATCATCATTAATATTGAATACCTTCTAACCAAACAAAATTATTGTTGTTAGTATATTCATAACAGTATTAAAATTAGTTTGAATAAATACCTTTTTTCGTATTCGTAACAGCCTGTGAATGTCCCACTGCTGGGCTAAGGCCTCCTCTCCCTTTTTGAGGAGAAGGTTTGGAGCTTATTCCACCACGCTTCTCCAATGCGGGATGGTGGAATACACATGTGGCAGAATTTCTGTGACATTAGACAAATGCAGGTTTCCTCACGAAGTTTTCCTTCACTGTAAAGGACGCGATAAATTATAATTACAAATAAAGCATATTAAAATTCAGTGGTACTTGCCCGGGCTTGAACCCAAGATCATCGGTTGAGATTTACGTGTTCTTAATACTGAGCCATCACGGCATCGTATCAATCATTACCTATATTCTATTGATTAAGTAAAGAGATTATTATTACAAGTTCATGTGTCGCAAGTAAAAAAAAGAAGTTACTTATAGTAATGAAATAAAGCGAAAAGAAAAATAAACTTTCTTCCTCTTCAAATAATTTTATTATAAAAAAAAATATTCAAATAAATTTATTATATGGGCCTTGATGCCTGAAAGATTATTATGATGATGATTATTATTATTATTAAGAAAACCTAAACAATCTTCAGATTGACGATGGTGAATATTCTTACGTAGAGTACATAGGGATAAGGGCGGCAAAAATTAAACAACTTATACTTGGAAAATGTATACTACTCCACCGTTTCGTGCCATCTTCTACCAAGGAGATATGGCTCCTCCAAGATCACTATCTTGCAAACAAAATTTCTTTAATTATGATTTGCTCATCATCATCAGAAATAATAAAAAGTGATAATAGTGCCATAAGAAACTTTTTTCTTAAATAAAAAAAATACGTCCGAGCTTTCTATTCCTATTACTCCTGAAGAAACTGTATATAATATAATAAAATAATAATATAGACTGTGAACTTACTTTTAGTGCAATGCTGTTCGGTACTTTTTATTTTTATAAATTTTATCATTCATTGTCAAATTTGTCAAAAAAATGATTATTAAGTATTTTAAGGGTTGATGACTGCACTTGAAAAGAATAGCCATGATGTCGAATGGTGATAGAATTTGAGCTTTATCAAAACTGACTGGAGGTGACGAAAAGCCGAGAAGGAAGTTCGAAGATCATGGAACTTCCAACTTGGTATGGTTATTGTGAAATTGATGAAAATTGTTATTGTCAAAATGTTATTACTTCTCGTAAGATTTTTTTTAGTTTATATTTGTGTAATTAGAATAACAGTGATTCTATTATAAGAAGAAAAAATATTTCATGAATAATGCAAGATTTTCACTGGTGGTGGTGGTTTTCACTGGTGGTAGGGCTTTGTGCAAGCTCGTCTGGGTAGGTACCACCCACTCATCAGATATTCTACCGCAAAACAGCAATACTTGATATTGTTGTGTTCCGGTTTGAAGGGTGAGTGAGCCAGTGTAATTACAGGCACAAGGGACATAAAATCTTAGTTCCCAAGGTTGGTGGCGCATTGGATATGTAAGCAATGGTTGACATTTCTTACAATGCCAATGTCTAAGAGCGTTGGTGACCACTTACCATCAGGTGGCCCATATGCTCGTCCGCCTTCCTATTCTATAAAAAAAAAAAAAAAGATACGAAATAATACTATTTAATAAAATAAGTTGTGGTAATAACGACTTTACCATTAGCAAGCTTATGCTTAATAGAGAAAAAACATTAGTGCATTGTAATTTATAATATAGAACCAAGTAAATTATTACATTAAAATTAAAACAATTATATTAATTACTTACCTGTACCTACCAACGGTGCTAATACATATGGTTACCGAATGTGTTTTCTTCTCATATGCTTATTAAAATAACACGTAATATCACTGGCCTGTATATACATAATATATTTATTATAATATATTAATAAGATAAAAAGAAACAATAATGTTGTCAATCAAACAAGTGATCCAGCCGTATTCAGCGCTAACGTTGGCCTTTCCTATATGTTTTTGGCAGGGTTGAATCGTATTCCAATTATCCGGTTTGAGCATCAGACATCGAACCAATATTTATCAATATCTATATATCAATAATTATAAAAATGCATGATAATAAATAATACTCAGAAACGAAATTATAACAAAAAAAAAGATACAGTGATTTCGGTAAACATTTTAGTTTTGTTTGATTGATGTACTTAATAAAGATTGCTTAAACCTATTACCAATAATAATCAATTCGAGTTGAAACTTAATCGTAGGTATCTTAATTTTACATATATTATAACAAAATAAGATCAATACAGGTTCAACGTATATTACTTATAGGATTAAATTTATATTGTTTTAAACTTAAATATTAAAATTAGATAAACCTAAGGTCCTCTTTCAAACACATTCTTGTAACGCTAATTCATTCAAAACTCTTCATTCGTATTATTTTATATTTTTCTTTGCTCAAATGTAATTTCATAGATTTTTTAATTATGTACACTACAGCGATACCCTATACATAATGCGCGGTTCGGTTTATAGATATCGGATATTATGTCGGTCGGTCGTTGATCGCCCACTCCTAGTTTTTACAAACATCGCATAATACATTCGACAGAAATAGTTCAAGTTCAAGTTGCATCGTGGAAACGGTATTTTTATTTGTTGAAAACGCTTAAAATTAATAGGTAGGAACTTAATTTTTTGATATAGATTAATACTGTGTCAAATAGTTTTAAGGAAAGTTTTATGGACATGGGTGTAAACGCTTGTCACGTTGTAGTTGGCTAATCTCTCTTGGGATAGACCGCCGTGTCCAAAATCGGTCAGAAGGACATCATCAATATGTACGTACTAATAGGTTATACAATATTTGAAGATAGTAAAAAACACTATTTTACTAAATTTTATACATTTCTATAAGCCATTCATTATGCCTGGTATAAAATGTGATAATACCTACTCGTAGCCCGCAAGCGGATATTTATCCACTCACTTGCTGGCCTTGAATGTTGACTTTTACCACTATTGCCTAATTTAAATCTTCGTAACCTATAAAATTATAAAAATTACAGCTTTAACACGGCGATAACTTCTTGATTTATAATATATAAATAAATTTATAATTAATAGTGATTTAGGGATAACAACAGAAAAATAAACGCATAATTACTCCCTTAGATTATAATATTATCAATGAATGAAATACCCTATAAACCCTACTTTTACATACCCTTATAAACTTGTTCCACCTTTACCCTTTACCCTTATAAACATTATGTTTATTTTAATGTTTATTGTATTTATTAATAAAGAAATCGATTATGGAACACCGGTTTCTTCAAATCAAATCTATACCTACTAAAAAGAAAGGAATTATGTGACTATATTAAATAAATATTAGCGATATGTATTGTTTTGAGTTATCAAATATTTATATATAAATATTTATTTGAAAAAATGTCACCATATTATATGAAAAAGATGTCCAAATGTCGTAAGATGAACTTTCGATCTCAACAGAAATCAGGCAACAACCGGTTCGGACGGGTGATACAACGTCATGCAAATTACCTCATTTTGTTCTACCTGCTATATTAGCATTTTCAATATGAGATATATTAAAAATATATTCTCGTGGATAAATTAAATGTCGCATATATATAATCAAAGGTCCAAAAATTATCTTAAAGGAAACATTACACGGAATACACATGGTAGTGAAAGATTAATTAATATAGGTATTTAAAATTACTATTATTATTAAAATATACTTATTGTGATTCAATTATTTTATGGGCTTAAGTTTAACTTACAAATACTATTGTAAATTACATTTGTTAAATATATAATAAAAAGCTTTTTTCAATTGAATAATTAACTATCCATATCGATAAAGCCGTTGCCGGCAAAACGTTTATTTGTTTAATTACTGATAATTTAGAGATGTCAAATATGTATAAAAATGTAATTGACAACGAGACAGGATCAATATATGTATTTATTTTTATATTCTGTTGAAGGTCATAGACTAGTTCCGCAACATTTCTCTTTTGGCTTGGAACAAAGACTCAGTGCAGTCCCCTTCACTGGTAGCGTGCTGTATGCACCAACAGGAAGCCTGCCCAAGGCGAGCACGACGCTGACGATTGCATTCCCTCGTTTCAGACAACTATCAACCTAAATACTAAACTGCAAATTTCGGGTGCTTATGTTGAATTATCTCTGTCGTTATTATATAAGTATTAAATGCACTACTGTGCACTGTGTAAAATTAATAAGTTTGTAAATATTTCAATTTTTCATATAGATATTTAGCTAAAATATCTAGTCATAAAATAATAGGAACTATGCCTTAAAAAAAGTTTCTTATTTCATTCATTTAATTGGTAGCTAAAATAATCGTATATGACAATCACAAGTTTACCTAAGAGCTGGGGCAACTGCTTAATATTCTGAATGCGTCAGTTCAACAGTGGAATTTCGCCGTGGCGATGGCGGCAGCGGGCGACCTAAGGCCAGTGACTTCTAAGCGACTGCATACGTCCGGTATTTCTTTAAATCAATTTTTAAGCAATCCTATTACTTCCCTGTTCATTAAAAGTAAATTGTAAATCAAGGCCAAAAATCTATTTATATGAAACTGTCTTATGGTAAAGTTCTTCTAGTAACACATTTGTGAATACCATATCATTAGTTTTATTTAATAATCTAAGTTTTGACGTAAGTGGTAAAATAAGTGTATCTACTTATAGTCCATTGTAAGCGTACTAAGTACTAAGAGATAATCATTTAAAATACTCGTGAATTTTATTAGTATTAAATTTAAAACACATACATATTTATTTAATAAAATATACTTATGACAACTATCAGCTTCTTATTTATGCAATTTTTTGTTATGTCTTATATTGTAATTAAAGGTTGCATGTATGTTTTGCACAACGTTCAACAAACAAAGGAAATCGGTAAATGTAAGAATTTATTCGAGAAATAAAGACAACGATGACATTTAAAAGATGTGATGCGATTTGTGAGTTACGACTAGTTTTACTTGTTGTATCTAAATACCAAAGTTTAAAATAAAGTAGTTCCATTGTAATATTAAAGTTCAAGGAAATTTGGTACCTATATAGTTATTTATTTTAATAATGATATAGTTACACTTTTCAAAAACATTTGATGTCGTGTATTACCGTTCAATGATATGTACTTACACAATAAGATATTAACTTCAGCATGCAATTGTTTACTATCTCTATATTCAAGAGATAGAGAAAATATGTATTACAAGCAAATTATATTTGCTTTGTATAATTGTACATGTTTGATGCTATTTATCTCTAAGCTTATATTAAGATAAACGTAAAAGTTCATTTATTAGAATTATGTTAATCTAGTTGAAATAGATGTCGTAAAGAAGTCGAGATGGCCCAGTGGTAAGAACGCGTGAATCTTAACCGATGAACGTGGGTTCAAACCCGGGCAAGCACCTCTGAATTTACATGTGCTTAATTTCTGTTTATAATTCATCTCGTGCTTTTCGGTGAAGGAAAACATCGTGAGGAAACCTGCATGTGTCTAATTTCATCGAAATTCTGCCACATGTGTATTCTACCAACCCGCACTGGAGCAGCGAGGGTGGAATAAGCTCCAAACCTTCTCCTCAAAAAAGGGAGCGGAGGCCTTAGCCCAGCAGTGGGACATTTACAGGCTGTTACTGTAGTTGAAATAAATTACATTGTAAACGAGACCTGGCCTAGAATATTTAGGCAGGCAAAGTTGTCCAATTCAATTAAGGTCTAAAATTTGCACGTGTATAGTCCATCTCATCTGATATAGAGGTAGAGATATGGTAGTTACAAGTATGTTACTACTTATTATCCACATGTTATTCACTATAGATACTCTTAATAATATAGTAAGAACGTAATATATTCTTAGTACAATGCAAAGCTACCGTCTAGAAAACAACAATATAACATACTGTATTATTTTGTATTCAACACGCATTCTTGTTGTAAATACATATTATTATGTAGGTACCAACGAAAGTTAACTGCGTGTTGGAGAAACAATATTATAGATCATCTCCTTTTTTTCAATACTTAAATTAGAGCAAAAAAATCAACGTTGGAGAACGTTATTTATATTACTTTATGTATAAATAATATTTTTATGTATTTCTTACTTTTAGTAAAATTTATTCTAGAACTACTCAAACGAGAGACTAGCTAGCATGTTTAAAGAAATTGAAAAATAGAAAAACATTAACGATAATATGTTATAAACAATATTTTTTTATTTTTATGTTTGAGAGATTTCGTAAATGGTTATTGAGCTAACAAGACGTTTGCATAATGTAAATAAGCTTGATTAGACGGCAATGAAAAGATAATGGAAGATAATGCCAAATTAAAAATGGCTTAAAGCGATTTATGTCTTTGTAGATTTAGAAAATCACTAATAAATGCAAACTCGTTAAATTGTAATAATTTTTTTAAAGAAGTTTTATTTACATTGAGTAAATCAAATTAAAATTAAATCAAATTATAATTAATTATGTAAAAACAAAGAAAAATTGCTAGTCTTTAAATAGTGACCACGTGGCATGGTGGCAGGAATGAATTCCGTTGGCATGGCAGCATTTCCCTGTTGAATCGCAATTTCGAATTAGAGCGAAAAATTTACCGGCTCTAATTATGTATAATAAAATAGGTTTGGAGACGGGGTAAGATCAAAGCATGTAGCGCGTCCCAATGGGACACGGTAAACCAATTAGGAACTAAATAATATACGTGGTCAGGTAATACCAGTCATTTTTCACCGGGCTCAATAAGTAGAGAAAAATAGATGGTGTTCTTTGTATTTTATCACTAAACGAAAAGTGGCAGAAAAGCCCACCTATGCTCCCGGGATAAAAAATATCATAATAACCGAAAGTTCCCTTCTTTCAAAACCTGTGCTCAGAGTAGGTTACACTACTTTGACAATATCGATATTTATATTAAATTTAATATTACTGTGTAGCAGTAGAATATGTGGCGAATGGGTGGTACCAACAAAGACCTTGTAGAAAGCCCTACCTCACCGTAAAAGAAATATCTAATCGTTGCATGGTAAATATATTGGATGAATAAATAAAGAATATTATATGAATGAATTAGGTATATATTTTTTAATTACTGAACTAAAAATTATATTGTATTGTGGCATTAATTTAATGGTTTGCCTTTTTTCTATTTACAATTAATCCCAAATATAGAATAATAAACGAATATTGTTAGTGTAATTTAAGCGAGGTTTTAATTGTAGCAAACTGCCAATCGTAATGTTGCAATACGCAAATGTTAAATTTAAATATCATTGAGGTTACCACAAAGAAATGTATCCCACACGAAGCGAAACAATCGCTATGACGCAAAGTGACTATCTGCAATAAGGTTCTCTACTTTTAACTATTTAATTATATTTTATACAACATATAAAAATAAAATAGGCTAAAATAGAAAAAAATATTAGGTTATTTTATTAGGTTCGTAGAGACCTTAAATTAACTACAGTAAAATAATTTGCTGTTGGTACTTAATTTAAAAAAAAAACATCGAAAAGCTCTTAATTTTAAGTTTACTTTCATTTTTGAATTCGTATTAAGATAACAAAAATACAGTTTTGCTACTTCAGGTATTTTTTTTAAATGTAAAGTCTATAGGCTTAATTAAATCTTTAATTATTTTCCTGTTTTATTTCTCGTAGACTAGTTATACTGGAGATACTTACAACGCCCACCTACAGAACTATTTGATCGTAGTCCTTCATTAGCAGCGACTATTCATTAGTTTCAAAGGGTTAATCAGCGAACTATAACTTGAAGGATTTTATTGAGTCCCCGTACCTGACCGTATATTATGAACTTATGTCACTATAGGATGTTAACCTGAGTTTATAGATTTATACCTAGAAATTTAATTATAATTTTAACTGACTATTAAATTTTTATAAATTACTGACTATAAGTCATTAATAAGTTTTTGTGATTACTACATTCTGCTTCTATTATTTGACCAGTTTTTTGGCATCATATGAATATAATTATTCTAAATTATAATGACAAAAGCAATGACTATGGTCATAATAAGTTTTATTTTAAATCGCATTGTAGTGTTTTTGTCTTATTTCAAACAATACTTCATGTACAGCCCTATTATTGTATGTGTACCTGTATACCTACTATATATACACTATAATATAGTAAGTACCTACCTGTAATATTTACGTAATTTTTAGTCTTTAAAATGCTTTAAAAGGTTTATGAATATTTGCACAATTTAGTGTAGGTAATATTTGCCATAAAAAGAAATATTAATTACCTAAATATCGTGCAATATATCATTTACGAACAGTTTTGCAATTCAAAACAATAATTGTACGAAATACGATTTGCAGCAAGCACTTTCAAAACTAAATTAAACTTGCGGCAAAATAAAGGTGTGTATAAGATAATAGTAGCAATTTTACCTGGTATGCGGTAGAAAAAACCTATTACCTATAGTCGTTTCCTAGATTATTAAATTAGTTATGTTTATTTCTCTTATATATTATACCAATTTTATCGTTGTCTATTACGGTTCAGAGATTTATAAGTTAATTATTTTGCATCCAATGAAAAGATACAACAAAATATAATGAATATCTACTATTGTTCCTCATTATATGTTAAATATTTAAAAAGATATAAAGCTCCTTTGGATTTTTCTTTTGGGCTATTTCTCGAAATTGTCTATAATTACCAGGGTAAAAACTATATTTGTTGATTCGCCAAGTGAAATTCCACCTTGCTGAACCACGAATGATAAAGATACAATCGAATTGCAGTCCACAAGTACCTAATTTGCATACGTACAGTATTTCTAGACAAACTTAATTGACATAATTATAAAAAAAGAAATATCTACAATTATTTTTTCAAATATACACATGTAACAAATATATTTGTATTTGATGTATGTTATTAAGGCCTTGGATAAGCAGGACAAGATATTCCTCTTTCTGCGACGCACGTAGGCGTCGGCCAGTGACCTGTTTTGACCGCACAAGCTGAGGCACTAACTTTTTGTTTTTTTTTTTATTTTCAAAGAAAAAATTATGTAAGTAGTTGCTTACTTTTTATTATTTAATTTAAAAAAGAAACGGTTAATTAATTATAAAACAAACGATATTTTTAATACATAATCAATGCATAAGAAAACGAGTTATGTGCCAATTAGTGTTAAAATAAGACTAACAGGTATATTTTATTCGTGGCTTGGAACATTTTACCTTATCCTACTTTGGAATCTCAGTTAAATGTTAATAAAAGAATCCGACTGAGATGTAATGTGCATATTCTGTGACCGTCGATACATCTAAATATGATGGTGGTTTTGCAAGATCAAACCTGTTTTTTTGTTTTAGGCTTTTCGAGAGCCTTTGATAGTTGAACTAAAAATGCGAAGATATCATAAAATTTATTAGTTTCTTGTGGCATTCATGTTATATATAAAGAACTAATTCTTTATACTACTCGTAACTTATATAATATGTTTTTAGTTTTGTTTTTTAGGCTACACTATTTCACAATTGTCGTTGATTTATTAAATAAAGATTTTGCCTGAGATATTTGTATATTTAATGAGCCATAAAAAAAGAGATGCTGGGGGACTGAAAATTATAGATTAAGTATATTTTATTTTCTTATGTCAAAAATAAAAAATATATGCACGCTAATTTAAAAAAAAACATAACTATTCGGGATGTCGGCAACTGGGACCTACCGAGTTTCATTCAGCTGACTTTTCTGAGCGGGTTATTTTTTTCATTACGAACGCAAGCACACCGGAAATTTATATCCTTATAAAGATATTATTTATAAAGTTCACGTGAGTGTTTCAAAACCTTGTGACAAAGCCTTTTTGTCACTAGGTTTTGCTGTGCTTTTATTATACAGGACGTAATTGTACAACAATTTGAAATTTATGATTGATTTGAAAATGTATAGACAAATTTTATGAAGTTTTTAATCTAAGACTTAATATCATTTCTCTTGAAAAACTCGTAAACAGAGTGAAACGAATTATAATTTAAAAAATAATTTAAGTTTTAGAAGCAACTAAGTACAACTACTACTGCGCATCAAGATTTATAAGTTTTGATGCCTAACTTAGTATAATATTTAGTTATTGCAATATAATAAACTTACATACTTCTACTCTCATAGTCCATCAGTCCGCCCGAGGCGAAACTTAGATCAAGACCAACGATGCTACGTGCTTTTGCACTGGCACGGCAGCGTAATCCATATATGCCTTCCGAGAGTCATTAATGATCATCCAAAAAAATTAAATTAAAAAAGGTTAAATTTTATATAGACAATACAACAGCAAATGTATTAGCTTTGTTTAGCATAATATAATAGTAATAGTAGTAGTAGTGTATTAGTGTAGACTACATGTTATGTTATGTTATGTTATGTTATGTTGTTATAGTCTTATTTTCTAAAACATATAATGTTAAGAGTTTTATTATGTATCCGTACATTCTTTAGCAAATACGTACAAGTATTCAGAAAACATTCTAGTTTATTTTTAAACGATTGCCAGATGCTATAGTTGTAAAATTTAGTAAGGAAATCGTAAAGTAAATAATGATTAAAAAAACATAGCGCATCACTTAGTCGTAAGGTTCCAATCTCTCAATATATATTTTTTTAATTTTAGATAAGATAAATCGAATTTGACAATACATGCTTATCTTTGTAAATAATTTTAAATTGATAATGAAGTACTGAGTATTGTTTACTACATTTTAAAATTATCCATTATTTATTTATCAATGAAAATGATATCGAACTTGGCTCAGACTAAGTATAAATTAATGGATTAAATGTACTTCAATATTAATGTTACTATTTGGTGATTAATAACAATAAAAATACTGAAAGATATTTAATGTTATTTTTTTACTTGAGTCTTTAAATTGGGAATATTTTGTGCTACTCGAACGATCAAAATGCTAAAAAAAAAAAACAAAATACTCAAAAATGTATATAAATACGATTACTATTAACAGCCAGCGAATGATATGAACTATCCTAACTAGCCTCAACGATAAATACAAACTGACTAACGATAAGTGCATAAATAGGCAACTAGATTTTTTTCTTCTTTTTTATGTAGTAATAGAATTTCCAAACAGTATTATTAAATTTTGCTATAGATACCTATTAACGTAAGTTTCAAACTTTTTTTTTCACCACACAATGAGTTCGTCTCATTAGCGTGTCATAAGCGTAATCAAATTAAATTTATTGTTTAAAACTGATTAACGTTCAACGTTAAGACGTTATATATTTAATTATAAATGTAAATTATTGTTTCAAATAAAATAAAAAATACTTTGCATTGACAGGTGCAATAATTATGAAACTAATTATAATATTAAAATAAAAATAAAATAAAATAAAATATCAATAAAGTAAATAATCGGCATTTAAAAAATATCAATACGAATTTAGGCAGATTTAAATTTTAATTCATTTCCAATCTAAAAGAGGGTGAAAAGTATCGATGAACTTTAAATACAAAATAAAACTTACTATACGGGTGTGTATTTTATATACGAGATATCTTGAAGGTTTTATTTTGTAAAACCTCAATTTGAAATATTTATAATTTAATTTTTAATTAAATCTTTTTTTTCGTTTACGATTTTCAATAGTAGGTAATTAGTAACTTATAGATGACAGCGGACTCTCTTGCAGTCATATATACACAGGCCTCTCTCTGTTTCACAACCGACCCACTTGCCTACCGCCACATATACACAGCCCCGCCAACCGTCACCTCTTTGGGCGAGCTCATGATATACGTTGTTATGAGAATACACTAGGTAGGTACATACCGTTCAAAACATTGCAACTTAGTTAAGCAATACTTACACCAACGAATTTCAGTATGATAGACAGGTATGACGACACAACTGCCTTTCAAAATGAATAATCAAAGTTTTTTTATTACAACAGCAGCTTTTGGAATTCGAAGTAACGAGTAGACTTCGCATAATATTATCTAAACATTTTTTGTTTTTTTGTCAGTTACGCTGATGCGAGACTGCTATTCCGTTAAGTATACTCATAAACAACAAAAACGAAAAGAGTAACTGCATTTATGATTCAGAGTTCAATGACTTTAACACGCAAAGTTACCTCAAATGGCTGCATCATTTGACACACAAGTATGTTTTTATGTTTATAATTAGAAAGATTAATATTTTTACCTAATAACTAAATATTTAAACTAGGAATGTGTGTCATTAAGATTTCAATTTAACATGAAGCCTTGTTGGATTATTGGATTTATTCTTGTCGCCACATTTAAGCGAAATACCACTGACTGACTTATCATAAGATCTCCGAAACTATAGGTTGACTTAACTTGAAATGCGGATTTAGGAAATCCTATCCAAATAAATAAAAATAAATTTTTCATCATCTGAAATTTGGACTATAACTTTTAAACTAACTAAAAAAATTAAAAGGGTTACTTTGTATGAATTGTACCCGTACGAAGTCGGGATCGGCAGCTAATAGAATTGTACATGAGTGATTTTTTTCTATCTATTGATTTTTTTGCCCCGTATAATAACAGAAACACAAATTCGTTATTTATTTAGGTTTAGCGATTGTTAAATTACGATATAGTCTAAATTAAAACATTATATTGAAGAAGTAAATTTACAAAAATTAAAGCAAACACGAGTTGCACTTAGTGTAACAAAATGGCGGTAAAGTGGTTTTTATAAATTAAGCAAATGAAATAATATGGTAAAGGTTTCTTTGTATTTACTATTCCTTTCAGAGACTTTTACGTCTGTGCTTTATAATAATTTCACGACTGTTTACACCCAATCCACCAAACAAGCTTACGCTGGAAAATTAATTAATAAGTATAGTAAATGTATTTTTCATTACGTCGAGATATTACAATAATTACGCCATCGAGAATCTGCAACTGTTGTTGTGCGCATAATTACTATTATGCTGCTTGTAACTCTGTGCCATACCGTCTTCACTACCTGGATATGTACAAGATATAAGTATAACTTGTTATTTTGTTTAGTATACCTATGTACTGTGTACATTCTCAGCTCTAAGAAGCATATGCAGGCATTGGACGAATAGATAGAATAGTATCGTATTTAGCACGTATGCTACGGCAATTGGGCTACTGCTTGTGCATAGCAACCGTTATCGTCTGTGATTGTGTACAATCTTATTAAATGAAAATATATTGAATTATAAATGCATTAAAATAACCACCCAATTTCAATTACCAAGATAATTATTAATTAAATAAAGTGTATAGGTACTCGTTACATATTATGTTTTCTTTTTGAATTGCTAGTTATATTAATTGTCGGCAATTAGTGTACATTACATTAGTTATTTGATTAATCTACTGTTAAACCTAAGCAAATAAGAAAAAAATACTTATAAACATTTCAACAATCAATTGTTTCAATGAAAGTAAAATAATTGTATAATAATAAAACGTAATTATTATAATGTTATCTAATAATTAATCAAAGAAAACCAATCGACGTGTTATGATATCGATACAAGGTGTTAAGCGCGATTGTCGCGTTACTCGGAAACGCTTTGATCTATATTTTATCGAAGATAGCCGATTCGATAGATCGTTTATTTCAAAGGTATCAATTGTGTATACAAACACTCTAAGTAGATTTATATACAAAAGTGATAAAGTAAATGGTTATCATTAATTTTATCATAATATACATTATGGCACGATTTTATTTTGTTGCCGCAGAATTTACTTAAACACGAAAAATGCATAAATAATCCATATCAAAAATTATTATGGGTACATGCGTAAACCGTACGGCCATTAATACTTAAAAAATGTTGCGTCCAAGCGTTACTCTTAGCATCGATACTTATTAATTAACCTAGCACAATTGAATAATATTCTCTAGCTGATACTAAATACCACTATAGTATCAACTTATCGATATAATTGGTGTCCAATTATTTAGGAGTGCCTTTAGTATTTCGATATTATGTTTATTGTACAAATACTTACGATTTTATTATGTACATTTATCACGATATTATAATTATTTTTTAATTACAACGATCAGTTTCTTTTTTAAATAAAATTAAACAAATTAAATTTTACTTTACATAACGTATACAGAATACACACCTACTATTCTAATTATGTCCTACGAATAGAACAGTAGTATACAATGTATTCGAAATATAATATATAAAAAAATAAGTTCGATTTTTTATTATTTAAATATATTAAAATACCATGACCAAGTTCGGGCAGCGCGACCATTCTCAAACAAGACTACCCGATTGTGCAGGAATATTATAAGCTCTCTCTTTCTTTATATTTATAATCCTTTGGGAGGGCAATCCGAGAATACCTGAGATTAGACCAATATACACAACAATGTTATCAGATACAAGAACATAACACGAATAACAACTGTAACAATAATTGTCGCATCAGTTTTAAGGCGTGGCGGGCAAAGGTTTAATTTTCATTAAAGATATACGAGGTAAATCAGGTTTGTGGCAAAAATTGTAGTTGAACGTGCTATAGATCTAAAAGCGTCTCGAAACCGACCTTGAAATCGAGACCGCTACCTATATAATTACATTCAAATTCCGTTTGTTAAATATTTAAAAATACCTATATTTTTAAAAAGGCAAAGGTGACGAAGACTTCTCCCTGACCTTAAGATATCATTGGTTTTTAGTCAATATGTATTTTATTTGATAAAACTCATCCGTAAAACATTTTGTTAATTGGTTTAAAAATTTAAATAACAAAAAAGTTTTTACTTTGATACCTTACAATACCGAACATTAAAACTAACAGAATATATATTTTCCTAAAAATTTCCAGTCATTAATTTCCAGTACTTGGCCTTTATTATTGACACTGTCAAACGGTGTAATTATAGTTTTTTTTTTAAATCAACCGGTTCAATGCCTTAGTTAGGAATATTTGTTTTTCAAATACCCCATGATGCCGTTTTAGTTTTTATCAAAATCGTGCCCGAGACTGAGATTATTTTTAAAAATACACCTGTATATCTAAAAATAAATAGATCCAATGGTCGGGTGGAATATCGGGTGGACAGCTTCCGGTTTTGTAAGGACAACAAAGTATCAAATTAAAAATTCTAGTTCCATTCGGTTTATTTTGTACGATAATTAATTTATCTACCAAGTATTTAGTCATGTAAATGTGTATTTGAAAAATTAATCGTAAAGAAAATAACAACATACAATCAAACTTATAGATTTATTTTTAAAATACTAAATAAAATACAAATTTAAAATAATTATCAACATAATTATCTGTTGTACAGATTCTATTTTAAGTATAATAGTTCAAAATTTAACAGGATTTTACATCTATGAAATTGCATGTGCACGAAGTGTGCGTAAATAATTCTTAATATTTATCACATAAAAAGGAGTTATACCATTAACAATATATATAATAATAAACTTATATGAATAAAAGCAAAGGTAGTAGACTACTTAAGTATTAGGTATCAATTTACATTTTACAAATATCTTTTTATTTAAATTTTGATATATTATATAATATACATTTAAGTCCAACAATAGACATATTAAAATATTCTCAATAATAATTTTATTTACGTCATCTTTTCTTAACTATACATATATATATATATTTATTGTTGTGACTAGTAAACCGCATGATTTAAAATCAAATAGAAAGAAAAGTACATACCTATCAATTGAAATATTCTTTAACAACCACATTAGTTCTACGCTATCTATTATATAATTCTAGAAATTGATATTTCCAAACAATAGTATTTTTGAATGGGATGTTGATTCTGTGCGACTGCATCTACTACATTAATTTATGTATAAACTAAATGAAGTTTAGAAAAAAAGAAAAAGAATAGAAAAAGAATAGAAATTTAGTATTTTAAATTATTGTATTTTAATAATGTTATCTATATCTCGAAATCATCCAATTGGTTCTTATTTTAGTTTATTGGTATAAATTACTATTTTCCTCTTGGGATCAAACATCATTTCCACAGAAAAAATATAATGCTCTTAAAATACAATAATTCTTCTATATAATTACTAAAAAAAACACTTCATCTAGATACATACATAAAAATAAAATATTTATACTAAATTGGTCGCAAACATTATTGAAATTCAAAGCGAAAAGAAATTGCATAATTAAAATGACATATTTTCTTATTTTTATGTTGTTTTTGGAAAAATAATATTCCTATATCACATCTAAAACTTAAAAATATTAGTGAGAGTATTTTTATATAGTTAATCTATGCTATGCTATAATCTTTAAAGGCATTTTTATTTTGTTAATGTTCCACGGAGTAAATAAAAATCTAAGGCACACAACAGAGATGGAGCTTTGTAAAAATTACAATTATTCATATTATTTTCTCAAACAGATTTGGTTCAAACGACAAAAGGCACGACCTTGATATATTTTCTGATAATAATGTTGTATAATATTAATCGGTTTTAAATGTAGCAGTGGAATGTTACGTAAAATGCCTTAGTTTAACTTGATTCCATTAAAATTTGGAATGTATAATTAGCGATGTAATAACAAAAATGTGTTTTCTTTTTATCGTTTTAAAAATGACTTAATAAAGTTATAATATACATATATTTAATAATATACGTAATTAATCTAAATTTTCATTTAATTAATAATTACTCGTTCCTTCGTTTTGTAATTAAAACTTCCATATACATTTACAATCAATTCAAGATATTATCGATACAACGTCAATTGAACAATTGCACATATGTAAGTAAATGTATATTAACACAAAATCATTTTAGCCATTTTGTCATTTTGTCGTAAATATTTTTCGCTTCATTGGCCTTCAAAAAAAGATTGCAATTTGCTTTTCTTTAATATCACACGTGTTAACTAGGTATAAAAAAATCCTTTGCAACAAGTAGTTGTGCTAGAGATCGTTGAATCGTATATTTATATAGGAAATAAAATATTATTCAACGGTTACAGATTTAGCGAGATTTCTCGGACAATCTACATTGCATCCTCGCAAAACAGCTATATGATATGCTAATAATTGCATAGGAATGACTGTGAGAACTCCTTGTAAACAATCTACGGTTTTCGGAACTTCAAGTACACGAGATGCCAGAGAAGTAGTTTCCGTATCTCCTTCCTCGCAAACCACGATCGGCCGACCTTGACGAGCTGTTACCTGCTGCAATGCATTCATGCACTTCGTGTAAACGGGGTCACGCATTACTATCATCATAACTGGCATGGAATCATCAATGAGAGCCAGTGGACCGTGCTTCAATTCTCCCGCCATAATGCCTTCACTGTGCATATATGTCAGTTCCTTTACTTTTAAGGCCCCTTCAAGACAAGTAGCAAAATTATAACCACGACCCATGATAAGTAGTGATCGTTGTCGGTAGAGGTCTTCAGCCAAAGCTTTTACCTTCTCATCTAGTGCTAGTACCTGACGAATTTTAGAGTCTAATTCATGCAAACCCTCAATAATATCGGCCCTTCGCTTCTGAAGTGAAATACGATCTTCACTAATGACCAAAGCAAACATAACTAGAGATACAAACTGTGATGTATATGCTTTTGTTGAAGCAACACCGATTTCCGGGCCTGCATTAATATGTACTCCACAGTGCGATTCACGACAGATTGAACTACCAACAGTGTTAGTAATACCAACAATTAGGGCTCCATGACGTTTGCAATAACGGAGAGCCATAAGCGTGTCAGCAGTTTCTCCTGATTGTGAAATAAAGAAACAAACATCATCACGGAACACAGGTGTGTTTCTATCTAAAAAGTCAGAAGCCAATTCAACCATTACTGGGAGTTCTGTCAACTCTTCTAACAACTGACGTGTAGCAACAGCACTATGATAACTTGTACCACATCCAATCAACATTAACCGTCTGCATCTCTTTATTTCTGGAATGTAATCCTTAATGCCACCAAGAGTTACGGTACCATTAGCAAAGTTTAGACGTCCTCTCATTGTGTTTATAATAGATTCAGATTGTTCAAAAATTTCTTTCTGCATGAAATAATCATAATTACCTTTCATAATCTGCTGTATTTCAAGTTTCAGAGTTAGGATTTCTCTCTGATGTGGGTCTGCGCTGCTGCCAGACATACGGTGAATGCTGAGAACTCCATCTCTAATGTGTGCTACATCATCATCCTCAAAATAGAGCACTCTATTTGTATGTTCTATGACAGCTGAAGCATCAGATGCAAAGAAATATTCAACATCTCTTTCTTCCTCTGGTTCAAAGTGAGCATGACTGTTAACTCTGGGTACTGAGGGTACAACACCTCTAGTTGCTTTATTGTTGGTATACATAATCGGAACATGGTCACTTGATAAGCGCCTCCTTGTTTTAATTCCTACAAGCAAAGGGCTACCACGTCTTGTAGCCACACACTCGTTTGGGAAGAAACGAGACTTGAAACACAAAGCAAAAGCTCCTTCAAGTTGTTGAGTTACCTGTTCAACCAGTTCCTGGAAGCTGTAGTCTTTGTGTTGATGATATATGTGGTGTATCAGCTTCGCTATTATCTCAGTATCGGTCTGAGATTCAAATATGTAGCCTTTATTTTCAAGAAAGGTTTTGACTTCTTTATAGTTAGTAATGATGCCATTGTGAATAACAACAAACGAGTTGTCCTCGCCTGATCGTTGCGGATGCGAATTGATGGCACTTGGCTCACCGTGAGTCGCCCAACGAGTGTGAGCAATACCACAATGCGATTCTACGGTTTCTTCAACAGCTAATTCAAGGCTACGCTCTTGAAGCAATTCTTCGAGGGCGGCTACTTTTCCACTTTTCTTCACTACGGCTATATCCTTTTGATCAGCGGCATCGATAGCAACACCCGCTGAATCATAACCACGGTATTCCAAACGTTTTAATCCATTGACCAGCAATTCCAATATCTCTCGCCGGGTCTTTGGCGTAAGATGATTAATATATGCGAAAATTCCACACATCGTAAGCGGAGCAGAACGTTTACGCAGATTCGGGTGCACGAAACCACAACTACCGAGAGACTGCGCGCTACACAATATACAACCGATATTGAAGGCCTTCGTATATAACTCCTACCACTAATAAGTTACTTTCACTTACGGCAAAGCACACGTCATCATGTTTCGTTATCGTAGATACTACTTGTTGGTATCGTAAATATCAGCAAGCATCGGCAAAAACCAGTTCTACTATGACTTCTGACTACCCTTTAAATAAACACATATTTTCTATTCGAATACGTCAATGTCAGTAGGAATGTAGGAAACGTCAATGTTAACGTCAAAATATTTTTTTAACGAAATCTGAAATGTTTCGTATAATAAACTTTATCAATTAATGTAATGTAAATATTTTACAGTACCTACTTATAAATTTATAACGTTGGTAACAATGGTTAGTTTTTCTTGTTTTTTTTCTCTTTAAAGAACCTGAAGGTATAACAATGCTGTTCATTTATCAGCTTAATAAAAGCATATTCTAAAGTTATATCTACAAGAAATATTAATAACATATATTCTAAATAACTTATAAATAAATTTAAATATTAAATTTTGTTATGAAAAATTAACTCCATCAGCGCAATTAAAAATAATATAATGTAATGAACTAAAACTTTCAGGTATATCATAATATATCTTTACTTCCTCCTTCTACAAATATTAATAATTGTTATATAGGGATTCAAATAATGTTGGATTAAAATTTAAAAATAATATCCTAAGTTTTTTAGTTTATCAAGGTCAAGCAACAATATTACCGAAAATGAACACAGAAAATAAATAAGTGAAAAGATTTTGAATTAAGAAATTTATAAAAGGAAGGACTTAAATGGCTGTTTATTGTTAACATGCTTTATATGTAAGTTTTATTTTATTTCATATTGTAAAGGAACAACATCTATTAAACATTAATAATTGTAAACTCAATATTAATTTTAATACACTGGTAACTCTGAGTAGAGACTACCTTGTAATTATATAAAATACCTAGGTATGCCGCGGCCATGCAGTTTCACAACAAATAACATATGAGCAGGTTCTTTTATATTAGACCTGATTGTAAGTGGTCACCAACGCCTATATACATTGGCATTGTAAGAGATGTTAGCCATCGCTTACATAACCAATGCGCCACCAACCTTGGGAACTAAGATGTTATGTCCCTTGTGCCTGTAATAACACTGGCTCACTCACCCTTCAAACCGGAACACAATAATACCAAGTGCTGCTGTTTTGCGGTAGAATATTAATTTGGTTTCATGTTTGTTCTACGCACTCCATTATTTTATTTTGTGGCCTAAGGCTGTTTTTTAAGTTAGATTTTGGATCATAAAATGAAAAACATTTAAATATTAATTTAAATATTTATACATATTAATATATACATTATTAAAATTGTCCTTTGTTGAATTCATTAGCGTTTAATGTAGCTTTTTTTTTTTAATTAATTTTTTTAAATTAAACAAAATAAAATCTAAAAGATGAAGTATTTGAATACTTAATATTACATATAAAAAAAAGTTTAAACGTTTATTCCCTTGTATTATATGATGAATTTATGTAAACAATCATTGTGTGAAATTTGTTATATTGACATTTTAACTTTTATTCGTTTTTATTAGTTTTTTTTTATACTGTTATGACTACATTTGAAAAATAATAATGATTTAGCTTTTTATGCTTCATTATTTATTTAAAACCATTATAATTGTGCGCAGGTAACTCTTTATGCTATGCTAATGATAATTCATCGATAACCCCGCGCAAATTGAAGATAACACTATTTTTATCCCTTTCGCACTTAACAAATAATGCGCTAGAGCACTAACGCAATCGGTTTTTATCTGAGTACCTAGAGTAGTACCAGGTACTTGAAACACGCGTTATGTTTCTTTCTTCCGGGCCTTTGATCAAAATCTATTTCAGCGAAAACCTAACACGGGATACTAAGTGAAGTAAAGAAATGACTTATGCTCTTATCTTAATTGGCCGACAGCGTTTCATTGTTGCAGACATTGTTTTTCGGATATAACTTTTTACTGACAGCATATTTTTTGTTGCGGTCTGGTTATAATGACTCACTATTTAGTACACTATTTTATGACATAGGTTATTGGTGGATATTTGGACCAAGGTCGGGATTTTTGGTCATTCTCCTTTGGTACTAATTACCAGATCCATCTACAATTTTCTACGATATGGGATGGGATAAGACAGAGATAAAATATTATCAGGATACAGTACATTTTTAGTATTGTGTAGTACCTTTGTGTAAATATTTGGTATCTATGGTATCATCAATAAAATATTATTTAAGAAAAATGGCCAGTCATTATGATTTTTCAGCCTATGCGAAAATTATATACAGCCAGTATTGTGTATTTCTCTTTCTAAAGTCATTAAGTGCCTATTTTGTAACCGAACATACATAATTATTAGACCTCGAACTCAAAAAATAAAGATTACATTCTAATGCACACTCCGTTGATCGTGAGTATAAGGACACCTTGCATTTGTTTGTCATATTATACAAGGTACATTGTGTTAGAAATAAAATTATCGATACCAGTAGCTTCTTTATTGGTTTATCAGGATCAAGGTCTTTACAAAATTATTGAAAAAATTACAAAGATACATTTAGCTTAATAAGATTGAGTTCTCTCCGTACCTATGTAAATCTAAACAGTTATCGAAATTCAAATTGAATGTTTAAACCTTTGCGTCTTTACCGTTAACAGGCGAATTAATTTTATAAAATATAAGAGTATAGATTAAACTAGGAACATAAATTACATTTCACTTTACAAATTCCTCAATTTCTATCAAAACGTTCTTAACGCTTTATAACGTACGTCTAAAATCAACTATGGGAAGTCAGTTTAGAACCAACCACCCTCATTTCTACACTCTGATGTTTATCTTCTACTTACATACACATGTTCAATCTTAAGAAAATAACTTTTTATTTTTACCTACTGAAGTATGGAAAAGATTAATCTTAAATAAGTTTATAACTTTATGACAAAACTAGGTATTTAAAATTACGTCGTCATGCTGTAATAAATCATCAAAATCGCTCTTTTCGTGAGCGGGACAGGTAACGTAGTCGAAGAGCATACGAACCAAAATACCCACGGAAACTAGAAACAGAGTGGAGAATATACACTTGAGTACTTTTGTGATGAGACATTGGTACGACAAAATCTCAAATATCAACGTCACGCGATCAATAAGGTCTAAAGATTCAATTTCGTCTATCGCGCCTTTCCTCCTGAATTCCTTGCGATGGAAAAATAAAACGTAACGAGAGTACGGAAACTCAGACTTGGTGAGTAACTTACGCCTAAAATAAGCACAAATACATAAACTTAACATGTAATAATAACTAAAACGAATAAACTTGAGTATCTTGTTCTGATAAATGCACGAGTCGGGGATGTCGATGTCACCACTGAAGAAGCTCCGATGGGGGGAGTACGATGAGGGAACACTACTGAGGAGGCTGTGCGGTGATAGATCGTCATCCGATTCAGAACCGAATGAGCTCTCCGCATCCCAAAATACACCTACATCTGGAGGAGGGTGGGTACGAAGAAGGGGTGCCTCGGGAACCGAGAGGAAATCGGGTTTGCGGATGGGTCTCGTAGGGGAAGAGGTTGAGGGAGAGGGGCTCGCAGCACTGCGGGAGATGGCTACCGGCTGCGATTTATTCGTTGAAGTGCCCCATAGTTATTTTTTCTTCTGGGCCTTCTCCGCGGCCTTAGTGATTTTGCCTGTAGTAACCTCCTTGAAGGTCACACTCTGAAACGAAAACAAAAATTTATTTGATTGGCCATACATATGTCACAGCCAGTTAATGTCCCACTGCTGGGCTAAGGCCTCCTCTCCCTTCTGAAGAGAAGGTTATACATACATATGATAGTTCTTCAAAATATGTTTAGTATTTTTTAGAGTTAAAAATGCATAATTCATGGTAGTCTAAGGTTTAGCATTAGTAGAGCTAATCACATTCACAAAGGTTATATGTAATAACGTCAAGACAAATGCAGTGGCTAATAATAATAACTACTGTTTGATATTAAGTTCGTAGCAGTCAGATTCTAAAATCTGACTGCTGGAAAACATTTTATGTAATTCAGTGCATCTTATGATGATGTTCTCCCGAACGATTTGAGCCACGGCGCCCGTTTCGTTTGCACAAGAAAATGCTCTATTCCCAAAATTTTTTTTGGCCCAACCAGTAGTCTCGTGATTGATATGCGAACAGATAAGTCACGGGTCGAGAGAACTGAAAGGCTTAAAGCTTTACAAAATGACGTCAGTATGAGTTAGGCACTCCCTGTAGCTCCGTCCGGCGCGCGCTAGCCGTTACCTTGATGACGCCGACGGCGACGGTCTGGCGCATGTCGCGCACGGCGAAGCGGCCGAGGGGCGGGAACTCCTGGAACGACTCGACGCAGAGCGCCTTGGTCGGCACCAAAGTCACGATGGCCGCGTCCCCGGACTTGATCGATTTCGGCTCCACTTCGGTAGTCTTACCTGAAAGTTACCTCGCGTGATCATTATGAGTTGTGCCCAGTTATACATTCATTCGCACCGGAAAATTTCGTGACACATTGAATATCGAATTATATTATATCTTGCTTTCGTTATCATTCGCCTAAACGAAGATTTAAGGTGCAATGTCGAAAATTATCTCAATCGCGGTCCAACTGAATTCAGTAATTAAACACGATATGTTTAATCACAAGGTGATTATCGTTGGCGTTTCGTCGAAATCAAAAATCACTGTCGATCTTCGTTTGGCGAATTGATATTGAACATTCGTATATTGAAATGTTATCAAAAGTATACGAGTACCGGTACGACGGTCGCACTTCTCCTTGATCTCGGCGAACTTGCAGGCGATGTGCGCAGTGTGGCAGTCCAGCACGGGCGTGTACCCGTTGCTAATCTGCCCCGGGTGGTTCAGCACTATTACCTGCATTCGCCCTTAACATGTACTTGATTCTGCGATGACTTACTATGGCATTAACGCATCAGATTTTATTACGTAAAGCCTAAATGTATCTTACAAATATATTTAAGTTATTACATTTACTTATTAATTACGTAAGTTTTATATATATTGTTTCTATAAACGTCGGTTACACTATATTTTGTCTCTTTAGAAACTGCAGCAAAACATTAAATAATGTTATAATAATGTACCAGAGAATACTGTTAATGTACACTTATTGTAATCAATTATACATTTTACATATGACAATAATCATTTAATATTAAATTAGTTGATTTATATATATATATATTTATAAGCATTATCGTAAATAAATACACACAATATATATTGTGCATTGCCTGTCTATATAATGAACACCAAAATTTAAAAATATAAAATTTAAAAACATCAGATGAGTCTAATGTGTCGCCTTCCTTACTAGTCATTACTTTGTATACGCACTGTATTTATTTACAAGACTACCCTACTTCACGTCCCAAACTACTCGTACTTGCTTGCACTGCGCCGATACATTATTATATTATTAGGATATTATAACATTCATTGTTTTACTGTCTACGCCTATTCGATTTAAACAATTTTTTATTCTTATTGTTCTGTAATTTTCTCTGTAAGCGATTTGTATGTATCTTTTGAGAAAATAAATGTCTTTAACCGTAAATATTTATCTATTGAATAATCTACATTTACTTAGTCGAAATATAATGTATTGAACAAACTCGAGGGCTTACACAAATCTGGCGTGGAGTAATTTTTGGTATTAAAATTAATTAACAATATTGCATAAATTAAAATGAAATATTTATTAAAAAAAAAAAAACTCAACGTCTGTTCTCAAAAGTATCAAAGTGGAACTATTAAGAATAAATAAATGTAACGTGCATCGAGTTGCCTCGAAAATAAGCTCAACGTTCGAGCGGCTTGCCAAAATCTGCACAAGTACGCTCTGCGCTGCACTTACGTCGAATGTGAACTTATTCCCTCTTATGATATACAACTAGGCATCAATCACAAATATAACAGATAAAGGGGATCAAAATTACAAATACTTTTACTTGTGGTAGAGCTTTGTGCAAGCTTGTCTGGGTAGGTACCACCCACTCATCAGATGTTCTACCGCAAAGCAGCAGTTACTTAGCAGTGCAGTACTTGGTTGCCTTTCGGTTTGAAGGGTGAGTGAGCCAGACAGGCACAAGGGACATAACATCTTAGTTCCCAAGGTTGGTGGCGCATTGGTGATGTAAGCGATGGTTAACATTTCTTACAATGCCATTGTCTATGGGCGTTGGTGACCACTTACCATCAGGTGGCCCATATACTCGTCCGCCTTCCTATTTTATAAAAAAAAAAAGAAAAAAAAACGTTTAGAAAAAAAGTATCATTTAGAAGAAGCCCTAGTTCGCGTGTTCGCGAATTCTTTAAGCAAGCCTAAAAACGGAAAGTGACGGGATTTCAGAGTCCATATTATGCGGTCTACGTGCGTACTGTCCTGTTTCCATTAGGATAAATACACATATTAATTTAGCACGGTTAAAGACTTATGTAAAATTTCGCTCCAATAATAATCTTTACCTAATGAATTTATCCAGTAATTCTATGTTATTAGTCCAAAGAGTTTTTAAGCAAATTAAACATCATATTACAACTGTACGTTTGTTTGAATTTATTTTTAATATATGGTTTATTAAACATTCACATTAACAGTTAGAAATTAATATTTTATATTCACCTAGAATTGAGTAAGGTAAAGAACAACACAAGCGTTTCAATCCGAACATTCTAATTATAGTTAATTACAGGTTACGTAAATTAAAAAAAAATATATATATCGCATTATTATTCGCCGATTGACAAATTTATTCTTATATAAAAGTATATAGGTATGTGCGAGTATTAAAGTTTAAGAATAAAAAAGTATATAGCATTACGATAGTTTTAGTAGAAACAGCCGAGTTAATTTCACACATACAATGCCGCAAGAAACTGGTATTTATAATTATTGCGATGCATTTGTAACTCTTATACAATCTATAACATATCATGATAAAAATGTAACAAGGCCGCCGACTGCTGAAATTAAATAATTAAATTTTCCAAATATTCATAATGGAACTAACTATCTCTTTCACAATGGTCAGGTTAAAAAATATAACTTAATTTTACATTTCACACGTATTTAATTATTTCAGAGGTGACTGCGCCGCAGAGTCAAAAGAACTACAAAAATAATTAAAAAAAAAAAAAAACGAAATACGATAATTTGTAGGTATGTAATCTAATGTACAAAATACTATTTCCGTTATATCCCACTATTTAATAAAGACTATATGTTAAATTTTATTTATTACTATTATCACATTTCGTATTTGTTATCTGTACGTATAGCGGATGTTTCGGCGTCAACTCAATTCGTTTGCGTAAGACCAATCGTTGACCAAGAAGTTTGTGTCTAATATGTTTATCGAAAACGAGTTTGCACTGTGATTATGAATTTCATACAAACTTCAAACCCGTCTACTATAATTAATTATCGCTAGTCGTGTTGTATCGCGTCATTAAGTGAGTTTTATCAAACAAAAAATAATATTAAGTCAATACAAATTATTTTTAATGTCGTGCGATTAGTTTTGACTACATAGTTAATACGGTTAGGGATCTCAATTGGGACTATCGATTTAGTAATATCGAAGTTCTTTGTATCATTTTCATTTAGAATAACTAGGACTAGAGCAAGCACCACCGAGTTAGTTAAATAGTAATTTACTTTATAATTCATCTTATGAGGTCAAAGGTATTCTGAAATTATTTATTTTTAGAAGAGACGTGGTGGGTTCAGCTCCAAATACTTTTGGCCTCTAAAACGACCAAAATTCGAACTTTTGCAAGCTGTTAATTTAATTTCATATCAAAATATTGAAATTAAAAACGATTATTAATTTTATGATGAAACTAACCTGTGCAGTGAAGTCGGCGGCTCCCTTGGGCGGGCAGTTCTTGGAGTCTCCGGCCACGTAACCGCGGCGCAACTCCTTCACCGACACGTTCTGTCGTATACATATTTATTTATTTCAAAGTATCTAGTTTTAATAATTCAATTACAATTGTGCGATTATATTTTATGTATTGGCTATGAAATAAGTCCATTAATATTATTAGTGATCACGACGAGTGTGTCTTCAGGAAAGATTACATCTACTCTGTCAATGTATGTATGTATGTATGTATGTATGTATGTATGTATGTATGTATGTATGTATGAATGTATGTATGTATGTATGTATGTATGTATGAATGTATGAATGTATGTATGTATGTATGAATGTACGTACGTATGTATGTACGTACGTATGTATGTATGTATGTATGTATGTAGGTATGTATGTATGTATGCGCATCACCTTGACGTTGAAGCCCACGTTGTCTCCGGGCATGGCCTCCTGCAGGGCCTCGTGGTGCATCTCAACGGACTTCACTTCGGTGGTTATGGCGGCCGGCGCGAACACGACCACCATGCCTAATCGATACAGTTTTCAATTATTTTACGGCACTATACTGTGTGAAATGTGTTCATGTTTGGCGTACATAATTTATCCATATCCAATTTATATATATCGAATATTCTGACAGTTCTACAAGTACAATATCATACTAATATTATGATACAATATTAATGTCTCATATCTTACTAATACAAGACCCTCACCAGGCTTCAGTATGCCGGTCTCGACCCGGCCGACGGGCACGGTTCCGATGCCGCCGATCTTGTACACGTCCTGCAGCGGAAGCCTGAGAGGCTTCTCGGTGGGACGAGAGGGAGGCTGAATCGCGTCCAGAGCCTGTACCATTATTTTTGTTGGGTATTTCATATATAAAAAGCCATTTAAGAACACAAAATTTATGGAATATTTAATTTGTTATTACACCGTAATATAGTAACGTATATATATTTATCACTATATATATATAGTAACCTAAATGAACACCTGCATGTGTCTAATTTCACTGAAATTCTGCCACATGTGAATTCTATCAACCCGCATTGGAGCAGCGTTGTGGAATAAGCTCCAAACCTTCTCCTCAAAAAGAGGAGAGGAGGCCTTTAGCCCAGCAGTGGGACATTCACAGGCGGTTACGGTTACGGTTATATAAATAGGTACAGGGTATATATGTTGGTCGTTTTAGTCTTTAGTCTTGTTTATTTAATAACTCACTACATAAGTATACCCGACTCACACGTAGCCGCCGTGTCACATGAAGCGTCGTGTCAAATGTTATAGATACTAACTAATCAAATACATTAAGATTTTCCCAAAAACAATTTAGTACTTTTTACTGGTGATAATGCTTTGTGTAAGCTCGTCTAGGTAGGTACCACACACTCGTCAGATATTCTACCGCAACACAGCAGTATTTGGTATTGTTGTGTTCCGGTGGTTTGAAGGGTGAGTGAGCCAGTGTAATTATAGGTACAGTACAAGGGACATAACATCTTAGTTCCCAAGGTTGGTGAGGCATTGGCGATGTAAGCGATGGTCAACATTTCTTACAATGTCAATGTCTCTAGGCATTGGTGACTACTTACCATCAGGCGGCCCATATGCTCGTCCGCCTACCTATTCTATAAAAAAAAACCTAACAAATAATTAAGCTGGTTAAAACCGCTATACCACATTTAGGTCTGCTTTTATAAGATAAAGTATAAGATGTTTGAAGAAGTAATAAAAAAATATCGATTTAATGATGTATGTTCTTTAAATTAGTATAGATGTCTGACCTCGATAAGGGTCTTGCCCTCGACCTTGCCGTCCTTGCGGTCGATGGTCCATCCCTTGAACCAGGGCATCTTGTCGGACGGCTCCAGCATGTTGTCGCCGTGCCAGCCCGAGATGGGCACAAAAGCCACCGTCGCCGGATTGTAGCCTAGTAACCGAATATTTATTCACTCCCAGAACAGGTTCTTATTATGCTACTTATGAATTATTTATCAAATATTTGAGTTACATCCTTTGCCAAAAAAAAATTAAGAATTATTATTAAATGATCAAAATAACGTTACTACGTAGGCTATAATTTAGATATAGGTACCTAAATACACTATATTAATTACCTACTGTTTTTAAAAGTAATTATCTAAGGGGGTTTAATATAATAATAAATTATTTATTCTTATAATTACAAAATACAAGTTTTATATATAAAAACTTACCAATCTTTTTGATATAAGAAGACACTTCCTTCTTGATTTCCTCGTAACGCGCCTCGTGATACGGAGGTTCGGTGGAATCCATCTTGTTAACACCAACAATCAACTGCTTCACGCCGAGCGTGAAGGCAAGCAGAGCGTGCTCACGCGTCTGGCCGTTCTTGCTTATACCAGCTTCAAACTCACCAGTACCGGCTGCCACGATCAGAACTGCACAATCAGCCTGTTTCGAAACAAAATACACTTGCGGTAATAACAATTCCCGATTACTTTTATATTTACTTTTTTTATTTAACCGTAACACGTACTTGAGACGTTCCAGTAATCATGTTCTTGATGAAATCCCTGTGACCGGGTGCGTCAATGATGGTGACATAATATTTAGCGGTTTCGAACTTCCACAGGGCGATGTCGATAGTAATACCGCGCTCACGTTCCGCTTTCAATTTGTCCAATACCTGCAGGTATATAACTATCGTAAATATTCCGCGACTACAAATTGTTACCCTACTTGTTCTTAGGGAAGAAATCTTACCCAAGCATACTTGAATGAACCCTTGCCCATTTCTTGGGCCTCCTTCTCGAACTTTTCGATGGTACGCTTGTCAATACCACCACACTTGTAGATCAAGTGGCCAGTGGTGGTCGACTTGCCAGAGTCGACGTGGCCGATTACGACGATGTTAATGTGCGTCTTTTCCTTACCCATTTTGGTTTTGATTGCGCGATTTCAACAATTAAGATCTGATAAACGAACAAAATAATTAGGATATATAGATTTTTTTTAATTCAGTTGAATATATACTTCTCATTGTTGATTAACAACGTTATTTTGTTAAAAACATGCCTTCATCATATTTCACCCATCTATAACTTCTTACAATGTTACCGATACTAGGCTACAATAGCCTTTACTTAGTTATTATATAACCACAGATGGTGTTAAATACAATGTTTGAAAGTCATCTAATATTTTTGCGCATTGGCCTAATGCGGCATTATTGTTATAATTGCACAATTTAACAGGTTGCCCGTTTCTGCTTCTAATGTCAATATTATACAACACTTTGGCTGCTTGACGACCTTGCTTATGTCTGTAATTGTGCGTCTAGTGCGTAGGCGTTTATGTAAGTTACGGGATACAGAATTTCCATATTTTAATGCAATTACAATACCTATTTCTTTTCAACAAATTAAAAATTGTAAGTATACTTAATGCGTTTGGTATTAACCTACTCCTAGAGTCTAAGTGCATTCTTGAAAATAAAAGTGCATTCTTCAAAATACTCTATTGCTAATAACTAACAAAGAACAAAAGAAAGATTATTGTTTTATAATCAACCTAGGCCAAAGGAGCAGTTGAATATTCTGTATATGTATTTCCTATTTCTTCGAATGACTTCGGTTGTTATTTTCGTTATTTGTTAAGAATAAATATTTTAATAACTAGGGAACCGGAACAGTAAATTAGACATCACTACGACCTCAATGCTTATTTTCTTCCAATTATAAAAAATACCTTGAAAAGTTCGACAATAATTTAATACATTTATGTTCTTTTGTATAGTAATACAGAAAACAACTTTCGAATAAATTGTAAATTTAAATTAATCTATCAACGTCATCAATCACCGAGGTCTGATAACTATAAGTACCTGGGTGACCGAGCTCCGCTCTTTAATCAATTATAAAAAAAGTATTTTTATACACATTAACTTGGAAAGCAAAACCTTATCTAAATATAAAATTTGAGTCAAACGTTAGGGCCGTTACCGATATACGCAAAAGAATTATTTAAAACAATTGCTCATTTAATATTATAAGACATACCTAACAAAGACAAATTTGTTTCTTTTTTTTTAAATTACCTTCCTAATAAATCCAGGCGTTAACAAGGTCGACTAATTGAATGAAATCACTTTTAAAAAGTCACAGTGCCGAAATGAAACAACGAATGCACTGCCCAAGTCTGGAATGCACTAAGTGGGAGGCTTCGATTGAACTGGGTGCAAATCTCCGGGACGAGCTGCTCCGGGCGTGCGCAGGACGTCCGGGACATCGATACAGCCAGTCTTTCACCCAAATATAGAACACTTCGCGACTGACTCTCACAACATACCTACAAACATCTCATAACTACCGATCGATTTTGAACCACCTATGTAGATATACCATTTATGGAGATTAAAGAGATTTAATATCAAACTCTATACAGTTTCCTTTCACGCTTAAGATTTAAAATATTCAATGAAAATATATTAAAAGTATTTAGTAAGCGCCAGCAATAAGGATAAATAGTGTACTTTTCAAACGAGAGATACTGCGCATCAGACCAAGAAATCACATAGATTATTATCACGAGAGTGCATACACTCTAATTTTAGCCGTCTAAACTATATGCATTTAAACAGATGTATTTGCAAATGACATGCTCCGACTTGCAAAATTAGAAGTTGTATGTCGCCTATAGGAATACGTGGCATGTGTACAGGAGACATCTTCAATTCGCACATGGTTTTGCCGGCAAATTTACGGCCTCCATCTTGTGCGGAAACCGAATTAGCGAGTATTTTGTCTCAATTTTTCACTTAACTTGTTTTTTTTCCTATCATAGTAATTGCGATATTCAATAAAAGCAACGTCAATGGCGAAACAAAATAAAAGTGTGCACTGTCATGAGTTTAAATTTAGAAAACATATAATCCTATTATAATATATTTATAATAACGCAAAGCGCATAGGCCAAATAGGCGTTTTAAAAAGGAGATGCGCAAAAAAGATATATTCATTCCATTTATTATTATTGGTATATGGCATGTTGATAAAATAGATGTAAATTATGACTCATCTCTTAAACAGTTCTCACTGTCATTTGACGAAAAATAAATTAGGCAACTAAACATGAAATTGCGTAATTAATATGGGCTACCGGTAAAGTTATGGATATAAAATTTGCAAGAAGTATATATTTTCAAATGAAACCACACCGGTAGATTGAATAAACATAATTTCATTTAACTTACCAGTATTAATTCCCTCCGTGAGAACAATTAATAACAAAGAAAACTTGAAGAGACTTACCTTTCGCAACTGCAGTGACGAATTTTCCTAGCGATTTTCAAGCATGCGCTATGGCAGTTCACCCGGGAATTGCAATCAATAAAATCAAAAGTGTTCCTTATTTTTCTTAATTACGAATACAGTTTAATTTCTTAATAAAAACATTTTTTTAAATAATAAACGAGATTTTATTTGATACGATATGAAATTAAACGAAATTTTATAATAGTTTTCTGGAAATAAGCGCTTATAGAAAAACGGATGTTCATATTTTCTTCTATCTTCGCAGACTATTAATTATTGTGGCCAGGGATGTTTCAATTTATAAATACGAGTACAAAAATTAAAATGTATTTTAATTGACATTGAGTGAAATTCGAATATATATATATTTTTTACTCGTACTTCAAGTATAAAAAAATAATAGTTTAATTTAAAAATAACGACTAAAATATATCATTTACAAATGCAGCTTATTTTTCTTTTTTTATGAAAATATAGAATAAAAATTTAAACAAACAAACAATTTTAACCTAATATTTGCTTTAATTTCTATATTATGAAACAATAGTTTACTTTATTGGTATATTTTAGGCCAAAATAAAACATTATATATTTTGAAAGTTTTTATTTTTTGTATAATATTCAAATTCATAAAACATACTTATTGCTAAATTACAAAAATCGTACCACTACCTATTTATTACGTTCAATCGTTATGACTAAAATATTTACTAAATTAAATGAAAAAGAAAACAATTATTATCGTAGGGCAATTATATAATTACTTTCTTTCGTTGCTAATATCCAATAAATTTAATTTTAACTGAAGTAACAGAGTTATAATTATTGTAAAAATAAATATAATCATTAAAAAACAAGTAAATCAAATTTTAATAGCCGTGTATGGTATGATGAATTGAAATGATCAATTATCTTTATCGTTAACATAACTGAAATACCGATTTATTAATGGAACGCTATTTATTTACTTTGAAATTAAAATAATAACGCATTTCCCAATGTTAGTTAAAAAAATATTATTAAAAAAACATATATTCGGAATATAGGTTATTATTTAGCCCTAAGACTACAATTTAAATCATATTTCATTAATAATAAATAGTAAGTACAATAAAACATCATACAATTTTGACTCATACATGTAAGTATATAATTTTTCATAAGCAAAGTCCCTGACGTACCTTTATTGTTCGATAGTAGCTACTGCCTGATAGAAAAACAATTTTTAATTTGTTACTCTCTATATAAGACATAGAAACTGGTGTTTTATGTGATAATTCTGTCCTCATTGTCACTAACATGGCTTACATTAAGCACTTAGTTATGAGATAAAGATATTTTTACAAGCTTTTCATAACATTAACCTTTCCATAACGTTAGTATGTGTGTAGCAGGACCATCTATTGGAGTAACCAATTGAGTTGAAATTTTGTGTAGATAACACTTTTGGTGTAGGTGTTAAGGACAAGCTTAGAATTATTTTCTTTTTAATTAATATTATTTAAATTACTAAACAAAATTATAAACAAATGCGATGGAATGTTATAAGATGTTAAATTTAATACTGTAATGAAGTAACAACGAAATACAAACATACAACTATATACAATTTTAAATTCTACTGGATTGAATTCAAAACTTAAAACATCGATAGTATTAAAAACTCGCATTTATCTATAAGAAGTTTACTCGCAAGTGTTAATTATTAAAAATAATTAAATTTATATATTAAAATATATATATTACATTTAATAAAAGATGTGGGTTATGTCTTTAAAGTAAATATGACCTCGTCTCACTAACTATACACTCTATGTTAAGTAATTTTATAAATGGTTTTAATGTGAATACATGCTTAACTGTTTTATTAATAAATACCAATCAAATGTCACAAGAACTAAAAAAAATGCCGATATCATCATATATTTCTAATCACAGACGTTTCTTCATACTTCTATCTTCAGAAAGAAGGTCTTATTTTCCTCCGGGCCACGGCAGATAGCTGCCCCAGCCTTTACCCGGGTTCGGATCATGTCCTAAAACAAATAAATTATTAAATACACATATATATATAGACCGTATAGGCACAGTATAAATTTATACAGTATTATTCTATTCTATCTTCATACAAACGGTCAAAACGCGAGTCATACCTACGCGCCTCGAGAAAACTGTTTTTGAGAAAAATAACGTATCACATTTTTTATGTAGGGAAAAAATAAAGCATTTGGAAGAAAAAAGGGAAGGTATTTTTAATATATTTTTTTATTTCTTTTCTTGCAGACATATTTTTGTGCTTCTAGTACCCACTAACAGTTTTTCATTATCCACAAATTTAAATTGAAAGCTATCTTTACATTTCCAATTTAAATTTAAATAAATAAGCAACTCGTTTTTTATCAAATTTATAGATGTCATGTTAGATGTGTTTGATAGGAAATTGAGTATTTTCGCAAACTTTATTTTTATGCAAAACATAACATAAGTATATTTACTAAAAGTAAAAAAGGATACGTTATTATAAAGTATGGTTAGAAACCTTAAAAACAGTCGCTAATGCGCCGCAGTGACGAACGAACGGTGTGGTTTTATAAGTACTAAGCGTGCGTTTGTGAATATTTAAATTTAAATTAATTTTGTATAATTTTAGGTGTTTTTTTCATACTACCCTGGTGCAGGTCCGGTCCGGGTCCGGTTTCAATAAGACCAATTAGATAATGTTATAAATAATAATATAAAAATATATATAAAAGAGCTTTTCACCTTTAGCGATTGCTTGTATTTTATGTGTCTCGTCAGAAGACAGAGTCAGAATCTTTTGTAGTACTGGAACTAATTGAATACGTTCATCTCCCGGTGGCAACGTCAAGAACTATTACAGAAAAGATTTACTATTATAATAGAAAAGTATTTTAAGAGATAGGTATAGGTATACAATAGTTTTTATCAAATGTATCTCAAAATATAAGTAGAAAGATAAATAAAAAAGGTAGTAGAAAATCTGCTAACTGCAGTTGGGTTAGAATCAATCTAAATAACTTCACTCAGAAACATACAATTTTATTTATTTTGATATACTTTGTATAGAAATATAAAAGTTATACTTTTTTTGTGGTCAGTTCTCAATTATTTGTTTTTTGAAATTTAAAATAATGAAATGTTTATCAAAGTGGCTCTGACCTTGAGCGTAACGTTCTTCATGTACTCAGTGTTGTGCGCGTTGTTCGCGGACGCGCGCACGCGCCGCAGCTCGCCCTTCAGCAGCTCACTGAGCTGGCCCAGGCGAGCGCACTCGCGCTCCGATTCGGACAGCAGCACCGTCACGTGCTTCACTCTGACAGCAAAACATATTTCAATAATTATAATCAGCGATAACAGATCTCAATGGAGCAATGTTGATTTACTCGGTGCTCGTGTGGATCTATTGGATTTTCCCTATCACTAACGGGGGAGCGTCTACAGTCAAAAATGTATGCGTGCCCGAAAGAAACTCCGATTCAATTTAAAATACTGTCGTTTCGGTCGAGAAGCAAGCGCGTGACGAATTTTTGAGAATGCAAAAAAAAACCCTCCCCGCTATTTTTAAATATGCTTCAAGTTTTTATACAAACGGTTTAGCTTGATGCCCTAGTCCACATAATCTGACGATGTTTAATAAAGAAAAGAAGCGACCACGCTGGAGAAGTTTAAATACTGTAAATACTAGAACTTTCAAAGCTCCATGCTGCTACTGAGAAATTCTTGACAGAAAACTTCATAAGATTATTGTTTGACCCAGGATTTGGACCTAGGACCGCAGAACTAGCCTCAAGACTAATGAGCAGGTTATGATTTTAGTCATATATATTTTTTTAAATTCAATAATCAATACTTTTATTGTCTTAAATATAATCCATTTTTGACCTATCCCAATCACTATTAAATAAATACTATTATTATTATATAATGTAAAAATATCCCATTAACAAATAGATATTCGACGTCTATGAGAATCTTTAAGAAAGCAGATCTAATTTTATTATACCTTTGCTGCTGCGCTTGAACTTTCCTCCTTAGCTCTGTTATTTCTTGATCGGAAGTGAGAGAGAGGGATGAGGTATCGAGGGAGTCATTGTCAGGCACGCCTTCTTCTAGAAGTCTCTCTAAAGGCACGGGTGACCTTCTGTTCCCACCCGTTAAGAATAACTTCGACAACGGAGGAGATGGCGCTGCTTCAGAGCCCTAAAATTGGAGAACAGAAAATTGAAGAAAGTCTTACATTTTGAATACATTATATTTTTTATAACGTTGCGCGGTTTCACCCGCGTTAAACGTTACTTCTGCGTTTGTTGTTTTTGTGCGTTGTAGCGTAAAGTTACCTTTCTCAATAAATGGAGTATCTAACGAAAAAAATCTGTCTTATTCGTTATGATAGATCCGGAGAGTAGTCCGATCAAACAAATAAATTAATTAGCCTTATTTATTATATACATTATTATGACAAAAAAAACTATTAGTGTCCAGTTCCTTCCATCAAGTCATGTACATTTGTAAAGTTTACATTATTTGAACTATTTATCGCCTCGCTTTATTTCAATAACAGTTTTAGCAATAGTTTTATGGTTCATTTGAAGTTGAATACTTACCTCTCCTTCCTCTCTTGGTATGAGAGATACATTGATGTCAAGTTCACTGTCACTTCCCTCCTCCTTGGGGATCACGGGAAGCAAGTATTTAACACGATTAGTTTCCTCGTCAGATTGCCCAGCTTTCATGTTTTCTTGTAAATGCGTAAGCTGTTTCTTTAAAGTATCCGTCTCTTTTTGCAATTTCGCTTCAAGCTCACTAATTTGTGACTTGTAACACTGCGTTAATGTAGAAATCTAAAATAGACGGTTAAGAAAAATATTAATTAATAATATGTATTAAACATTTAATATTTGCTCCTAAAGGCATTGAAACACTAAGCTTTCAGCCTTTAAATGAACATTACTGAAACTTTGTTTACACATAGCAGTTAGTGTTAAAATGAGTTTTTAATAAAAAATAATGGAGAAATCAATTCAACCTATTTACATTCACCCAAAAGTACATATAAAATTAGATGCTAATTACCTGAATCTTATGCTGTGACCTCTCGGAGTCTAGTTGGTGCGAAAGGCGCGCGAGGTCGGCCTGCAGACGCGCCGTGCGCTGCTGCGCGCGCGCTGTCTCCGCGCTCGCTTCCGCCAGCCGCTTGCGTCCGCTCTCCGCTTCCGTGGTGACTTCCGATAGTTGTTCCCTGTAAACGTGAACAACGTTCAATTAAAAAAGAATGTGCGCAAGAAAACTTTCCAATGGAATAAAACTTACTGCATTACTGTAATCCTTTGAGTTAACGTTTCGACTTGTGTCTTCAGAGCGGCGGCTTCTTCTTTTAATTGCTCTTCTTGACTTTTATCGACCGTTTGATTTTGCCGCAAAACTGCTTGAGCCCTCACCTGAAGTAGTATAAAGTTTCGATTAATAACAATAAATAATTAATAACAAAATCATATATACAATTCGTACTTTATAACTAGTATATTCCGTCTTCAAATCTGCTAGTTCTATGTTTGTTATTCTTAACTTCTCATTTAATTCTGCGCATTTGAGTTCTAATTTTTTCATTTTGTTATTCATCTCTGCCTTTTCGTCCCCAAAGTTCATAATTATTTTTTCTTTTTCGGTTAATAATGCTGTCATTTCTAAGTCCGCTTCTTCATTTTTTCTTTTTTCATCTTCTAGATCTTGCATTAGTTTTGTTATAATATCTTTTTTTTGGTTTACTACATTATCTTTTTCTTTACCATCTTCAATTGCTTGTTGTAACTCTTCTTTAAGAAGTCTATTTTGCGTTTCTTCCGATTTTATCTGCTCTTCTAATAATTTTATCTGAGTTTTCATTGCTGTTATTGTTCCTTCCTGCATATCAATTGTCGATTCCATCTGAAACAACGAAAATATTGTTTTAAAATTTCATCTAATAACAAATAATATGGACAATGCGACTAAAATATATTTTGTTACTTGTATTATCTTTTTCTTATTTTCGTCCATTTTAGTAGTAAGTTCTTTCATAGATCTCTCATAGTCCTCCATCTCAAGGCTTAACACATTCTTTTTCTTCACATCCTTTATAGCTTTTTCTAGCTGTCCTTTTGTAATTTTGTGAGCATCGGTTTCAGCAGATAGTTGTTGACTCTTCTTCACTAATTCAGCTAAACCATAAAAAACATTAATCATATTTTAGAGAATCATAGAAATGTTTAATATATTAAATAATATAATTTCATAGTTTAAACTTTATATTCATAAGGAACAACCATTAGTTAATCAATAGTGTACCTTCTGTATCCTTCAATTTTGCAATGATTTTGCTAGAGGCTTCTAAATCAGCAGTTAACTTCTTCACTTTAGCCTCCAAGTCAATATTATTAGAGTTTTGCGTCTCATTATCGCTCATTTTAGGACTATCAACTACATCTTCTTCCTTGATCTGACTTTGTTTATTATCTAAATTATTGTCAGATATCAACTTTTTCAATTTCGATTTCTCCTGTTCAGAAGACTGTAGTTGTGTTGTTGTTTCATTTAGTTTCTTTTTAAGTTTTAAAGCAAACATTCTCAACTTTGTATACCTGTAATAAAGATTATATTATCTATAACTGTTTTTATTTTTTAATTATAACCCTTTTAAAGTAAATAAACTATAACTTACTTATCTTCAAATGAGTCATCTAATTCTCTCATACGGATATGATCCTCTGCTCTTGAAATTGTTGATGTAGACATATCTTCATTTGGTAGTTCTACAGCTAGTATAAAGTGTCATTAATAGTAAGCATTATGGAACATACATATGTATTAATGCTTATTATAGAATCTTATAAAATTAGAAACATGATTTATATCCAAAATAAAGATTCTTTAAACTAATACAGGGAATGAGAATTGCTTATTTAAAAAATGTATGATTAAAAAAAAAATATAAGTAACGGAGCAACTTACAACTGCAAGCTTGTTGCTTCAATTTCTCTAAATCTTCTTTTAATGATAAGATTATTGCATCTTTTTCTTCCAGGGATTTCAATGCATTATCCCTTTCCCTTAACATTATCTCTGTAGCTTCATTATTCCTGGACGTATTTTCTTTTGCATTTTTCAAATCACCCTCCAAGTTTTCAATTTTATTCAGTAAACTATCTCTTTCTTCCTTGATAATATCTTTATCTTTCTCTAAAGTTTCTATAAGCCTTTCCATTTCTGATATTGCTTTTTGAAGTTTCGATATAGCTTCACCTCTTTCTTTGAGAACTTGGTTTATTTCTTTCATTTCATGAAGCAATTCTGTATTTTCTGTTTTATAACCAACAAGTTTAGACTTCGCATCTTCACATTCTGCTACTAGATTATCAAACTCCTTCAGTTTACTACGTGTTTCTTTAACTTCAAGCAAAAGTGAAGCATTTTCTTGTTTGTATGCAGAAAGCTTTGTTTCTAACTTCACAATATCTGCTTGTAATGATACATTTAGGTCTGATAAATTTTCTGCATCATCTTTTGGTTGTTCTAGCGAAAGTTTCAATGTTTCAACTTCTTCTTGTAGTAAACCATTCAAATCAAGTAAATTATCATATTCTTTCTTCAAATTTTCATACTTTTCCCTTGAAGCAATCGTTTCGCTTTTGAGTTGATTTACAATTGGGTCTTTTTCTAGTTTGTATTTTTCATTAAGTTTTTTGATGTCAGTCGTCTGACTTTCTGTGAGACTTTTTAAATCTTGAATTTCAGTTTTCATTTTAGTGATTTGATCCTTTAAGATTTTTTTTTGGTTTCCCAAATCTATGACAGTATCTTTTGCATTCTGTTTTTCTTTTACTAAAATATCTTTTTCAGATTCTAAAGCTTTCAATTGTAGAGCAGTTTTTTGCTGAGCTTCCTCAAAGTTTTTATTAATTTGTAATAATTCACTTAGTTTTGAATTTTCTTTTTTTAATTTTTCAACATTAACTTCGAGTCGTTTTGATTCATTAGTAATAGTACTTATTTGCATATGTAAGTTGTTTAGTTCTTCTTTAAGCAAGTTATTTTCATCAATATGTTGATTGAAATTTTCACCCATGGCTTTAGACTTTAAGTCATCAATCACAACCTTTAATTCAATATTAGAATTATTTGATTGTGATAATTTTTGTTCAATATCTAATAGTTTTATTTTTAATGCATTCATTTCATCTTTTAATTGATTCGTTTGATCAGTCAAAATACTGTGAGATGTTGATACTTCCTCTAACTCCTTTTTTTTATGTTGAAGCTTTTCTTTCAAAATAATATTTTCATTATTTAACTCAGTCATTTGATTTTCAAGCACCTTAGAGGCTTTAATAATTTCATTTTGCCACTTTGGTATGTTTTCTGAATATTCCTTTACAGTTTTGGTTAAAATAAACCTGGAATTCTTTAATTGATTGATACAATTAGCACATTTAAGGATTTTATCTTTATAAGTTCTTAATTTAATATTAGCTTTTTCTTTTTTAGTCTTTTCGGATTCATATAAATTTGTTAATTCACCAATTTTTGTTTCTAGATCATGAATCTCTTTTTCATTTGTTACTTGACTAGGTTCTGCTAATTTCTTTTCCAATTGTTTAATTTTGTTATTAAGTTCTTCAATTTTTGTTTGATATGTATCATCTGAAACATTTTAATTCACTCATATCAATAATGTATAATCCGATGGTGACGAATTTACTATTATATTATCTAACACAATTTAATAATTATCTAACATAATATTTAAATACTTGAAAATAATTACTATTAATATTTTATACATCTTATTAAAATATAATAGTAAGATTATATATATGGCATCTTATTTTTCATGGACTTAGTTTATGTTTACAAAAAACTTTCAAGTTTTTAAACAAACTTTATAAATTCAAAAGATATAATTATTACTATATCTTTACCTTATGGATATAAATAACATTGTATGTTTGGAACAGTTTATATGTATCATGTTAGTGGTTTCTATTTAAAAATACAAGTGATGAATTTATATTTCAGGATTTATATTTATCCCATAATATATTGTTCCATAATAATTTATTTTATTATCAATATGTAAATTCCTAAGCTGTAGTTGTACTTTTACTTATTACTTCAAAAAATAAAAGAAAATAAAGTAGTAATATATTTAATATTATAATAATAATACCTTGTTGCACTTTTTCCTCTAAAATTTGTAGTTGATCCCTTTGCTGAAGGCCAATTTGGTTGAATTCTTCAGTTCTTGCTTCAAGTTCTGTAAGCTGGGTAATAATTTGTTCATTTTCATCCAAAAGTCTTTTATTTTGTCTTTTAAGTGAAATTACCTCACTATCAAGGTCTGAAAGTTTTTGTGATGCAACAGCAAGGTTTTGTTCTTTTAAATTTAAATCATCTTTTTGTTTCTTTAATTCCTCCTCATATTCGATACATTTGGCAGTCACACCTCTTAATTTAGTCTTTGCTGCATCCAATTCAGTAATAAATGCCAATTTTTGTTCTGTTAAGGAATCGACAAGTTCTTGTAATGTTTGTACATTATTTTCTTTAGTTATATTCTGTTTTTCACAATTTTCAAGCTGTGTTTTATACTGAATAATTTCATTTTGTAGCTCTAAAAATATATATATTCATTATTTAAGATCTACATTAAAGATTGCCATGACTGAATACAACATTTACATTTATTTACCTGCTTTAGCATGTTTTGCTTTTTGGGCTATGACAAGGAGACCCTTACATTTTGCTATTAGTTCATCTTTGCTGAGATCCTCAAAAGGACTTTTTTTGGCACCACCACTTTCGTTCTACGAGCGACATCATTAAATTTATTAATGTATAATATAGGAAATTTTACTTTTTTATTTCGACTACATTTTAATAAATTCTTCCACTTACCTTCACTTCTAAATTATCCATAACTAAAAAAAAAAGTATTATTGCATTTTCGAATACTGAAACTAGAACAGTTAACTTTTTTTAACTTAAAGGATATCTAACATAATTTTTAACAATAAATAGACATTTAATGATTAAATCGCCAATACCGTAAAATGCGTAATCATGTCATAATCAAATGATTAAATCTGTCAGTGGATAAAATTTTTACAGACTATGGAATTGAATATTATTAAAATTAAGTGAATTATTTATTGTAAATTTACACATTTACGTAATTATTTCAATTACTTAGATTACTTAAATATTATCATAAATGTTACAGGTGCCTATAAATAATTTAATAAAATACTAAAATTAATTACCATACTTGTAAATGAAATTATATCTAAATCAATATATTGTAAAAAGTTAACTTCTTTTTACGACGATAATTAAATAAACATTTTATTTTACCACTTACCAGGGAATCTTCAGGGAAAAATTGTCAATATTTATTTTTATTCAGTTTATGATCAGACACATAAATATTAATTTATTATAAATTGAAAAATATTGTGTTATTAATCAATTAATAAGCTATAAGGAATTTTTACATGAATAAAACTGAAAATAGACAAACTGTAATGTAATGGCAGCCAGCCAGCCAGCCACAGAGTACGTATGTCCTACATTATAAATGGCGGCTCTAGTCATCGCTGCTGTCGTTTTGTGTGTGAACTGTGAAAGTTATTTCAAATATCAGTAAAAGTGTACTACTTTGAGTGGTAAAATAAGTTGAAATGTAAATAAAAGCTTTTAATACAACGTGTAGCGTATTTTATTGTTATTCAATATTTTTATAGGTAAGGAAATGTCGTCAAGCAGTACAATTTTGTCGTAGTTGCAAACCTTGCGGGGCGCGTCCATGAGTAATACTCAGGATATTGTTATGTTACTCGCTTTTTATTTCGGTTTTTTGATATTGCAATATGTATAAGTATTTTCCTCAAACATGAGCATTGAGGTATTTGTACTACTGTGCTTGTGTTTTAGCTCAAAAGCTATGTGATTTATATTACATTATAGGACCAGAATAAGCATACACAATGTCTAGCGATGAAGATAAACCACCTGCGCCACCAGTGCGCTTAACCAGCAATCGAGCAACGGACAGGGGCGATTCTGTAGCTTCTGTTGATATGAGGCCTTTACCAAAAGGTAATCAAAAAGTATTAACACACTACCAAGCTAAAATAGTGACTCAGTATCCCTTTTATTTGAATTGATTATTCAAATGAAACAATGGAGACATACAATGTATTTAAACATCTCTGATTCTTATTAGCTGACTTGAGTAAATGCAGTCCTGGAATATGTATTGTTTATTTATTTTTAAATTATTCCTTAGTAAAATCTTTTTTAGTTTGACAAACAAAAATAAATGATGGATTACATATACACTTACTTTGATTAAATAGTTAAATTATATGAAAATATATTTACTTTCTTTCAGAACCTGATGATGGTGGTGATAGAAAAAAGAAAACATTAAAAGCTAAAATAAAAGGTTCTAAGAGTACTGCACACAGTGATAACAAGCCAAATATTAGTTATCCAACTAATTTTGAACATACTGTCCATGTTGGTTTTGATGCAGTCACAGGAGAATTCACAGTAAGTTGCATATTACTTCCTCATAATTTTAGGTTACGGTTTTTTTTTCAAGGTAAAAGGATAATGAAAACTTCAGACTAGTTTTATTTCATATATAAAAAATATAAATAATAAATATGTTATCATAAAAAAGTGTGGTTTAAGGATATGGTACAGATCAAATATGCTTTTGTATTTTGTGCACCAGCCCAATTTTATCACAGATCACGCATTTTAATCAATTATTCAACCTAAGCACTTACTCCATGCAACTAAGGAATTCTCAATTGTTATACCAAAACTATTGCTTATACGAAAAAGCTTACTAGCTTTACTACACAGCATATCAGCTTTGCTTCTTATATTTTACATAAAATAAAAAAAAATAAAAAATTATTTGTTATATTCCATGTCTATGAGACAACTAGACAACAATCAGAGATAGACAAATTTGAAACAAATAAGTTAATTATTAGCATGGTAGAAACTTTAATTAGACATATTAAAAGTTTTTCACAGCAGATATTTTGAATAAGTATATAGTAGAAGTATTAAAGTAAAAAAAAATATAGTTAATCCAATAATGTTCCACACAGTCATAGATAGATGCATGTCATGGCATTGTGAATGAGTATTATAAAATGTAATATAAAAAAATAGCTGTCTTCGCTAAGACAAAATAAGGAATAGAGTATTCATTTAACAAATGATCTTATAATTAGTCATCTGTTTTTTAATGTATGGATATTTTGTTTTTGTATTAACTATGGATCCAACAATCAAGTAATCGATTTCCCTGTATTGCCGCTTTTGTTTCAAGCTGCCTATAACAGTAAGTAATAGCTTAGGTTCTATCTATGTGCATTTTATGCTCTTCCTATTTTTATTTAAATTATCTACTATTAAAATTTATTATTATCTTACAATGTAAGTGATTTTTTAATATTAAACATTTTATTAATTATTTATGCTCATAGGTTTGCCTTGCTAAAATTATATTTATACATATTAACAATTATATATTTTAACTTGCTATTATTGACAATATTTTAAAATTCAAATGGTTATGAATACAAATAATTATTAAATAAATCTTTTTTGTGTATAATTCACAAAAATACTATTATCATATGCAAAAATTTTTATTTGTTCTACTGATAATGAAATAAGCTTACGTATTTCAATTATTTAATAAATAAATTAACTTTAACTTTATAACTTAATAAAATATTATTTGAAAAATTTAGATCATAACTTGTAGAATAAATTTAAGCATGCAATTATATTTCTTTATAATTGTATATTTTATAGATGAGTAAATTATATTTTTATGTGTTCAAAAATTAAACTTTTTATTTTCATTGTTTTCCAATTTTTATAATTCACCTTTGTTGAAAAAGCACAAACATTTCAAAGGCATGATTAGTTTTTACATAATATAAATATAAAAGAATTTCATGTATAAGTTATGTCATTTAAAGGTTTATTTTTTTAACTTTTTTTTGTTTTTAATAAAGGGTATGCCTGAGGCTTGGGCGAGGTTGCTGATGGCCTCTAACATCAGCAAGCAAGAGCAGAAGAGTAATCCGCAAGCAGTTCTCGATGTACTTAAATGGTACGATGCCTCCGCAACGCAACCACCGCCATCAAAGTATATGACCTCGGCACAGATGCATACCACACATTCAGGTATCAATAGCTATAATAATATGCGTTCAAATAATGTGTTTTATAACAATACTTTAAATGTTCAATAATTGTAACAAACTTTTTATGTTTTTTAAATTGCTACATAGAAACTCTTTACATTATTCTAATTGCTTATTTTTATAGATAATTGTATAATGCTCACATAGATAGATAATGAGGTGAAGATTAGGCTAGACAAATTATATAATTAGACATTCTATTTTGCTTACTATTGTATTATTTATTTAATTGGTGCAAGACCTGCAATATCATACTTGTATTAAATTACAAAAAATCAAAGTCACATTGTTATGTCTAAAAGGTTTTATCATGCAATACAAATATAATTTTACATAGATAATGTAATTAAACATTTTTTTTTAAATTATGATTAATATTAATACGCAAATAATTAAATTAAAATTTCGCTTTATGGGGACGATAATTAATGGTTTTAAATAAAAAATCAAGAGTATCAATAAATTGAGAAAAAGAAAAATGAAACTGATATGATTTTTTTATATATTGAAACACAACTAAACATGAAAAATTTTCTTTCAGGTTCCTCAGTGTCTAGAGTGTCGTCTAGTAGTCCATCCTCCTCAACGCCAACAGATACGGAACATCCAGAACCACCGCCGCCACCTCCTTCGCGACCGGATCGCACTAAGAGCATTGTATGTATTAATAATATTCAAAATTAACTAACTATAGTCTATTCCAATGGGAATAGGAAAGAAGGTAAATAAACAACTGTGACCTGGAATTGACATGACATATGAGTTAAACTAGTGAGGAGGAAATTACTGATAAAGTAAGGAATCTCATATTTCATTGTTTTTGTACGTTATTTTATATTAAATTTAATAGATATATGTTATATGGATTGCAGGTAAAATAAAAATAATATTTTATAAACAAAAAAATTATCTGATTCCGTTTCTGAGCTCTCAATGCAAAACTATTATTTTACCTTATAGACAAAATGACTATCTAACTAAATATTGAAATATAATATTATATAGCATTATTTTTTTTTTAGAAATATATGTAATTAAAAATAATGTACCCTAATTTTTTACTGAAATAATAATGTTCAATCAGCCTAATCCGTATTGAAGGCAAAACAAAAGTCAGTAGGCAAAATCAAAAAGTCGTAAATACAAAATCAGTTTCAATCACAGTCCGTTTAAAAAAAGCCAGGTCGTAATAAAAAACTTTTGATAATTCCGAATAATCACCCGTACATATGATACTAAAGATCAGATGCGAATTTCTCTTGTATTGCTTTTAAAACTATAAAATGAGTTTTGCTATACATAGAAGTAATCTATATTTTGAAGTTTTTGTTAACTTTTAAACATTAACTTTTTTTTCGTTATCATACATTATATGTTAATAACATCTTTACCGGATGTTTAGGTAACTTCTACTTTTTTTTACAAATATTTCATATATGTATATACAAATTAATAAAAAAAAATATATTTTAAAAAATCTATAATTTGTGACAAAAACTAAAATATACTATTTTTTAATTATATAAATTCATTCGTTGTCCATTCGTTTAGCGAACATCTTTGGTCGCGATCGTAATAATCAGTGTCAGTTTATCTAAAATTGGCGTCTTGAATGTCAGCAAAATTGTTTTCGAAACTTTGGAAGTAAAATTAAAGAGTAATAAGGTAGTTACGTGGAATATTATTGTAATACAAATGAAGATACATTAATCAATAACTGTTTGTAGTGCATAATATAGTGGAGTTATCAGCAAATCACTTGGAATATTTATATTTACGGTTTGTTTTTAGTAGTACCTATTGTGATTGGAATAGACTATAGCTTCGAGTATACAAATTAATTAAAAAATCCTGAAATTAATTAAAGTATCCTGTTCACTTTCAAGTTTAAATAAATTACACAGGTAACTTTAAATTCTTCGACATAAAGTATATTTTAATAAATACATTTCTATTTTTTTTACAAAATAAAAAAAAAACAATCCCATAGTAAATTCTAGTGTTACTCAACAATTTTTTTTTGTTTCAGTATACCAAGCCAATAGAGGAAGAGGAAGCGCCGCCCCCGAGGCCCACGCCCGCCCCCGCCTCGCCGCCCCACGTGCCGCATCCAGCTCTCACGACACAATCTGTTAGTATTTTTTACTAACACTAACTTTATTATGAAACAAGTTGCTAAAGTAGAAATTAAATGGATGTTTTCACTTACTTTATAAACAATACACGACAAGTGATACGTTCTTCATTACGACAAACCAAAATATTTTATGAGTTCACCCGTGTTTTGAATCATTAAATGCCACCAATCACCAATGCGCCACCAACCTTGGGAACTATGGTGTTTTGTCCCTCGTGCCTGTAATTACACTGGCTCACTCACCCTTCAAACCGGAACACAACAATATCAAGTACTGCTGTATTCCGGTAGAATATCTGATGAGTGGGTGGTACCTACCCAGGCGAGCTTGCACAAAGCCCTACCACCAGTAAACTAAATCTGTCTGTCTGTTACGCTTTCACGGCTAAGCTACTGAATTTATTTTGATGAAATTTGGTATGAAGCAAGCTTGAACACCAAGCAATAGGAACCTAGGTTAGGCCTTTTATATCTAACCCCTTAACGTGCTGGCGAAAACTAGTAAGTAAAATTTTAGAGTCTATACAAATCAATACGTGACTGCTATTATACAGTCACGTATTGATTTGTATACCCGCGGTAAACCTGCCAACCTGGTCAACCTGAGGCCCACGGGCCGCATGCGACATCTGGACTTTTGTGGTTTGCCCACCTGATTTATTATTTAACCTGGTTTTCAACTGTTTTAAATTTCAAAGTTTTTTTTATTAATACCAAGACCACGGACACTGCAAAGTGAAACGCCAGGAAATAATAAAAAAATGTTAAAATATACGCGATAAATCCGTTCATAGTTGTTTAATGCAATTTGTAACAATTCCGAAACCTAAGAAATCATTCAGTCAGTAACAGCCTGTTAATGTCCCACTGCTGGACTAAGGCCTCCTCTCCCTTTTTGGGGAGAAGGTTTGGAGCTTATTCCACCACGCTGCTCCAATGCGGGTTGGTAGAATACACATGTGGCAGAATTTCAATGAAATTAGACACATGCAGGTTTCCTCACGATGTTTTCCTTCACCGTCAAGCACAAGATGAATTATAAACACAAATTAAGCACATGAAAATTCAGTGGTGCTTGCTCGGGTTTGAACCCACAATCATCGGATAAGATTCACGCGTTCTAACCACTAGGCCATCTCGGCTTTAGAAATCATTACCTAAATATTTTTTATTTGTGGTCCGCGTTAACCTGAGTAACACGTGCTTGTGGCTTATATACAAAAACAATTGAGTATGGCTGGAGTGTATTCCAGCCATACTCAATTGTTTTTATATATAAGCCGCACCAGGGTGCCTCACCTCATCGAATCCGTTTTCGAAGTTGGTGGATGAGGACGAGCGGCACACGGTCACTGCACGGTCGGCGTGCCGTGTGAAAACTGTCATAATATCTCATACATTACGACTTTAAACGCATGGTGACCGTGCCATAACCCTGAATGTGAAAAGGCACTTACTAGTTCATTCAAGCATGACTAAATATATATGCTATGAACACAAAAGAAATGTTATGAAAAGACAAGATAAGATATGAAAATTTACTAATACATCTCATTTTTGTATCAGATATGTAGCCGAGGAGAGACCGGGTCAGCTCTGGACCGTAACAAGAACCCAGCGGGTGCACAAACGCCGCCTGTGCCGCTCCCCGCACTGCCCGCGCACGCGCAGCCAGCGCCGCCGTCGGCTAACGGCGCTCCAGCTACTGACACTGGGTATGTACATACCTACTACACACATGTTAATATTATTTCAATAATATTTTTAATTATATATTACTGCAACTGAATGATGACTGTAAACGACAGCTAAGAAACTCCAAACTTAGTAAAAAAATTGAGATGACAGATTTGTTAATCAATTATTACATTACCGTTTTCTACTTCAATCTGATGATAGGTTTAAATAGTTGCATATCAATTACTCAAATGTAAGAGATAGATCAATCAATAATGTAGAGCCAAATCAATCAATCTCATGGAAAATAGCTAGTTTAGTTTAAAGTGGATCATAATAATAATATATCATGATTCTTTTCGTTTTTTATTATTTGTTTTTTAAATAATTTATACCTGTTTTTTTTATCATAGAAGGGCAACAGCCCAACAACAAAGAAAAAAGAAAATGACAGACGAAGAAATTTTAGAAAAGTTAAGGACAATTGTCAGTGTTGGCGATCCTAATAGAAAATATACAAAAATGGAAAAAATTGGCCAAGGGTAATGTTTAAAACTTTGTATATATATATATTTTTTTTATTATTATGCAAACTCGACTTATAAAAAACTTACTGTTATATTTACCTCACCTTCAAATAAGTATGTAACCTATAGAAAGTATATTATTATCTTCTTTTTTTTACAGTGCTTCAGGCACGGTTTACACCGCGATTGAAACATCGACGGGTATGGAAGTCGCAATTAAACAAATGAACCTCAGCCAACAGCCTAAAAAAGAGCTTATAATAAACGAAATACTTGTTATGCGGGAGAACAAACACAATAACGTTGTCAACTATCTCGACAGTTATTTGGTTAATGAGGTAAATATCTAAAAACATTTAAAATTACTGGTGGTAGGGCTTTGTGCAAGCTCTTCTGGGTGGTAGGTACCACCCACTCATCAGATATTCTACCGCAAAACAGGATAACACAATAACATGATATTGATGTGTTCCGGTTTAAAGGGTGAGTGAGCCAGTGTAATTACTGGCACAAGGATACTATAACACAAGGATAGACTGGCACATAATATCTTAGTTCCCAATACGATAGTAATTGTAAGCGTAATTATTGTTAACTAAAGAAATAGTTCGATCTTCGTTAAAACAAGGCCGAATTTTTTCTAATTAGTATTTTATTTGTTAGTTTATATGTATATAATCTATGAACAATTATATGTTCAATAATAAATCAACCCTATTTCGTTTCATCAACTTGGATCTAATTTAAAAATGTGATGCCTAATTAAAAGGGTATAACATAGTTAATTATATGCGGTTGACATAAATTTCTCGTCATTTTATAGGAGTTGTGGGTAGTGATGGAGTATCTAGCTGGTGGGTCTCTAACTGACGTGGTCACCGAGACGTGTATGGACGAGGGCCAGATCGCCGCGGTATGTCGCGAGGTGTTGCAGGCGCTGCACTTTTTGCACACGAACCACGTCATTCATCGCGACATCAAGTCTGATAATATATTGTTAGGCCTTGATGGACAGGTTAAGTTAAGTGAGTAATGTTTTATCTAGTTTACTGAGATAAATAGTAATAAATGATTTGAATATTTATTGCTGGTTCAACAGTAACAATTTACCTTGTCAATCTGTATTTTCAGTGATACATCTGATCACTCTGTTCCTATTGATCATGATGAATATTTTATATTGTTTTTATTGTCATATCATTTGAATAATGTTGTTATTATTCAAACAAATAAATTTTTTATACTTGTATGGTTTTAATATTGTTGTTTAATTTTTGAAGACTAATATAATTTGTAATTTTTAGCTGACTTCGGTTTCTGTGCACAAATATCTCCTGAGCAAAACAAGAGAACAACGATGGTCGGCACGCCATATTGGATGGCGCCTGAAGTTGTTACAAGAAAACAATATGGCCCTAAGGTATTACTTATTCTATAATAATTATAAAATATCTTATTTCGGTTTTTGTTTTGTTTGTTCAAATGTACTTTATGTTTATAATCAGTCAGTTCGTATGAAAGGTCTTTAAATGGATATAGCAATAACTAATTTATTAAAATTATTTATTAAAGGTAGACGTGTGGTCACTGGGAATAATGGCAATCGAAATGATCGAAGGCGAGCCTCCTTATCTAAACGAGAACCCGTTGCGCGCTCTTTACTTGATCGCAACCAACGGCAAGCCTGATATTAAGGATAAAGAGAAGCTCAGCACAGTCTTCCAGGACTTCCTCGATCAATGTCTCGAAGTTGATGTGGAGAGGCGAGCCACGGCTCTCGACTTGCTGAAGGTTTGTTGAATACGAGTTTTCTCAAACTATCTTTGTTTTCATTATAATTTCCTAAAGGTGTTCCAATCTCAATTTCTATCAAGTTTTATAAATGAGTGTAAATTCTGTATATGTTTCTTAATGTATAGTGTTACTTATTAAATTTTACATAACAGCACCCATTCCTAAAAATGGCGCGGCCGCTGGCGTCGCTAACGCCGCTGATCATGGCGGCGAAAGAGGCTGCCAAGGGCCATTAGCGCAGGCCCGCGGCGCCCGCCGCGCTCGCGCCCCCCTAGCGCCCCCCGGCGCACACAGTGCCTACTGCTACTCTACCGCATCATTGTTCTATCGTCATCATCGAATCGGTGTAATCTATGGTTACTAGTGACTATGTTGACGTTCATCGACGAAATTTTAGGTTTACGCGTAGAGCGATATTTATGTTAATAAAATGGCTGCAATCGAGTACGAAAAGTGATCATATTTTTACAAACTAAAGATTGTTCGAGACAGCAGTCCAGTAGCCGTAGTGATTTGTAGGTATCGTGTAGAAACGTTATTTATTGTAATTAGATATGTTATCGCGTATTGCCGTGTTCCTCTCGACCGAGTCGCGAAAAGTTCGGATAGTATTATGTAGATATAGCATATAGACACAAATTGTTGAAAAGTTGCGATAAAATCTGCGAATGAAGACTGGCAGTTAACTCTTAGACGTAAACTAATTATTATCGTAGAATATCGTAGAGGTAATGCAGTTATGGAAAGCCGATTTTACTGTGATGGTAGTGATCAACGAGGTCGAGGGGAACGCGTGAACAGAGTTACTGCTCTGCGGCACCTGCAGTGCGCCCGTCGATAACTGCGATAGAATGAGAGTGCTTAAGAGAAATTTTGTATTAGAACTAAGACAATGTGTATTTTCTTATACTGTTGGTTTTAGAAACAAAATTCTGATTTCATATTATATTGTTTGCTAAAGTAGCACGCATTTTATTAAGATTTTGGAATGAGTGATATTTCTATTTAATACATATTACGTATTATTTTGACTGAATTTTTTTATTTGATAGCGGATTGATTTTTTGTAATGCTTTTGTCGGTTGGTACAAGCTAGCTAGTTTTATCTATATATTATATATCAATCTTTAATACCGAATATTAATTTATTATAATTCGCTTTCATTTTTAGAGATTATAATTTTTATGATTGATCCAATAATTGCAATATTTTAAAATTTTTACGTAAACATTATTCATGGCAATTGACAATTCAATGTTATTAAAGTTCATAAGTCATCGATAAAAAATACCTTCATTTGTGGAAGGTATCATTGTTAGTCATGAAATTGAAGCATTTACCTAGTATTAAGTTTATATAGTTTATTATACCGATTATATTCAAAATAAAAAAAAAATTGGTTTATCTATTGTGGCACAAATGTTTGTAATATAAAGATTAATAAAAACAAATGGTTCATAATAACAACATAGATTTAAACAAGATATTCACCTTAATTAATGAATAAGACAATAGTAGAGGTTAGTTAGTAATCAAAGAAACAAGTTAATCTTTCTAAACTATAAAAAGACTATATAATATTTTTAATTATCATTAAATGACTCTCTGCTTTTATATATAGGTTGTGCCGCAAGACGCTGTTAAATTTCTCTTTTATATATAATTATTTGCTACTTTATTACTTTTAAAATTGGAGTGAATGGAGGACGCGTGAGAATGAATGGTGAAACGTCAAATAGTGATTCGCTCAGAATGAGCTTGTCAAGCTCGTCAACTGTAAATTGTTTAAGATAAATTTAGACACGAGTAGTATACTCTTGACAATATCAATGACCAATTACATTATGTAGATTCCTGCGTTGGTTCCAGGTTGGTGCGTAAAATATATTGTATTAAATTTACCCCATTTCTTTATTTCCAAATACCATAATCAAAAATACCGCATTGGACACGTTCAATACAGCTATTAAACTAATCTTTATTGTGGCTGTATTTTAATGTAATTAACAACTCAAAAGCATGGCCTATCAAAATAATATTTGACACCCGAAACGGCCTATAAGTAAAATAGTACATCTATTTAAAAAAAAAACCTGCACCAACCAATACACTAATAGTGTGCAATAAGTTAGTTATACAATTTTATAGCCGGATCTTCATGACAGCTTAGAACGAAAATAATCCAGTATGTGTATAACTGATATGTTATTATTGTATTAACGATGTGATCATGAAAATGAATTTGAGTATGCACTACATAAGTTGAGATAGTAACTGTAATTATGTACGTAATTTAAGTTGAAAATGTATTAATAAATGTAATATTATATGAGATTATTATGTGGTTTTTTCATGATTTTTGACAGTTGTAAACACCTGTGCCATGTATGAGCAACTTGTGCATATAAATTACAACCATACTATAAATAAAAGACTCAACTTCATATAAAATAGTTTCATTCCAAACTACTTTATCTTACCACTTTATTTATTAAAAAATTTTTAGAAATAGAAATACCAAGCCGTTATTGGTTGTACCGAATGGCTCATAAGACTCTGTTTACAATTTTGAATCACAATGAAAGGTTTATGTCCGAGCAAAATTGCATTGAGTATGCAGCTGAGTAAAGTGATTTGTCTGAGTTTGTTCCTTGTACTAATGTTATGAGCAAAACATTTGCTTAGAAAATAATTCATATCTTTTCATACATAAATAGCATTACAAAATATGTAATGACAAGCAACATTTAACATTTTATTTTTTTTACTTAATTTCAACATCGATCATAAAATGTTTTCAAAAGTAGGTTAGTATTAGGGATGTCGTTGCATGCATTTCATATAATATAACAAAAAACTATAGATCCCAACAACATTTGTTAGCGTTTTTGAGGCCTAGAATTTACGCTAATATGCTACCTATAATAATTGTTATTAAAATGAGATACAAAATTAAGAAATAAAAGTCACTAATTTCAAAAATATTTATTTTAGTAATAGCCGCGACAAAAAAATACACACATTCTTTATTATTTTGTACTATCCATGTAATAAAGGAAATACATATAAGTAATGCAAACAAAATATCAACAAATAAAAAATGACTTTGTATGGTAACTTAATGTTTACTGTAGTACACAGAAAAAAGTAAAATTTCACAAAACAGGTTTGTTGGTATGACATTTCATAGAGATTCGATACACAATTATAAAGTATGCGTAACTTTTATTATGATAGTCGGCTTAATTGATTATAAATTATCAAGCACTGTAAAACATCACTATTGTCATATTTCTTTGTATCATTTACATTATGAGAAACCTGTTTGGTAAATCTATTTAAAATGTAGGTTTTAATTATGGAACCCATTTTGTCTTTTCGAGTGTTAATGTGTCTACACAAATTATCTCTGTACTATGAAAAATACGTGGATGCGAAACCAGGACGTTTTTAGAAATAAAATTAAGAAAGTATTAAATATCCTCATTCAAAAGCGGATTAAGTTCAAAATATTTCCTCATTCATACGAAAGAAGTAATTTCTTATACTATTCTATGCTTCTCATTTGAACACTAAGCATGCAAAATAATGTTTCTTGAATTTAGCTGCTATTGTGCGTATTAACTAACGTTTTATTATTGTGTACCGAAACTTTATTTACACTATGATTTAAAAATATATTATGACGAAGATAGAAACTTAACAAACGATAAATAATACTGACTACTATCATTAAGTGTCATTCTTTTATCTTATTTCAAAACAATTAGACCAGTATTTTAATGATAAAAACTGTATTAAAATTATAAATTATCTATACAAATAATAACATGTAGAGAATATTGACAAGCATATTTTAAAATAGCTATATTACCTTAAAAAAAAATTCATGGCTGTAGTAATTGTAAAACAAACCATGTTTTTTTAAAAACAAAAGTTTTCTTTTATAAATGTTTGGTTCGTATACAATTATACGTCATGCACTAATCCTTTCTTTCCTCAGCTGGTATGAAGTCCAGTGCTGCTGAATTAATACAAAACCGTTTCTTGGTGGGCGCCGGCCCATCATTGAATACGTGGCCCAGATGAGCCGAACACTTGGAGCATCGCACCTCAGTTCGCACCATACCTGGTCGTGTTAAAACCAGTAATATATTCGCCCCAACTTTAATTTTAAATCCCGAGTCCATTCACCAGAAAGCCATTATTATTTACACATCACATAAACAAGAGTGGCGCCATGATTTATCCGATGTAAATTCCAGTGTTCGTTTCGTGAGATGGTATGGTCGTCACAGCAGCAGCAGCCGGTGTCATCCGATCAGCAGCCATCCGTGATGTAAAGGCAGGATGGGACAAATGGGGCATGTCAAGGAATGGAGGGTAATTGAATATTAATTTCATGCACATTCCAGGTGTGTTAGGAAGTAACGAGGAAATCATTTTCAAAGAACGAATACACAAACCCAAATTATGAAATTCAATTAATATAATTATAGAAATTAAAAAGAAAAAATGATTGAAAGGTGATGTATGAAGTACAGAACAGTGGTAGTAAATTAGATGATGAAAAAATGATTTATAAAAACAATTAAATATTGATATATGTAAAAATATACATTTATCATACACAACCAATTATTAATCAAATTGTAATGTAGAGGATAGGATGGAATAGTAAGGTGGTCAAAGGAACGGAAAGACAGAAAAAAATATTGAAATATATTAGCAACAAAATAAAATTCCCCGCACCATTCCAGATCCCATCGTATGAAATTTAAACATTAAAATACTAGAATATAATTTTGGTGTACAATTTGTTTCAAAGTATTTTGTGACAAAATGTATTTTTTAAACTGTATAACTGAAAAATCAAACTATATTTATTTAAAACAATTAGTCTTTACTTGCTTTGATTAATATAATAGCAATGAGATCTAATTTTTTAGAGAATATAAACATCATTGGTCTGTGTTTTCATCATTATATTAATAAAAATATTATTATACTATGGTAGCTGTGATGAAAACTATATAAAGAAGATATTATATAAAGTTTCACAACTAAGAATTAATGAAAAGTACAAATGTGATGAAATATGAAGCAAAGCTAAAAGCAATACCAGTCCATCAATCAACCCCTCACAACAATAAATAAATAATAATAATAAATAATATATGTGTATTATAATTAAACTAATTAAAAATAGTTTAGTGTGTGAAATATTAATATATATAGTTTTTTTAAGCAAAGTGTAAGTGCCATATATAAGTTAAGAAATAAAAAAAGAGTTGAATCATATGTACTATTCAAGTTGAAGGTTAATTATGCAACAAGAGGTTATAATTCTAAACATGGTAGTAACATTGTGCAGCCATATATGTCTAACAGCAAGGGCAGGTAAAGGATATTATAAAAATAATTAAACAGATCTTTTAGAATTTTAAATCTTTGTATAATTTTGTCACACATTTTTATAAAATGTTGTGCTTTTTTAATAAAAAATCCAAATCTCTTTAAATAACCATCATTTTTTTTTATAATTGATTAATTTTTATGACAAAAACTCTTTGCTTTACAATGTTTTATAAGAAAATGAAAAATATTTTATTATTAAATATAAATTTACATGCTAATTATTAGTAACATAATAGTAAGAGAATAAATAATAAAACCTTATTAGTTAATATCTATGCTAAGCCTTAGATACATATAAAAGATTAGACCTTGCATCATAGAATTAGATGATTCTGTGAATAGATACTTATTATTGCCATTGTACATTGACATTGAAAATGTTCTGCATGAATTGACATAACAGAACTTACTACACCAAACCGTGTACTTATAATTACAGTATTGCATTATATTCTACAAGAATTACTTTAATATCATTTTTAAAAGTCATCATATTACACCTTCTTTTTATAGCTAAGTGTAATATTTTTATTATAAAACAACAATGTACAATAGTTGGGATTAGTTTTCATTCGTATTAGTATTAAACAGTTAAACAGCATTTATCTGTTATAATGGTTAGTAATATTATATTGTAGTAAATATCTTACAAAAATACTAAGGAAAGTTATGAACTATACCTGCACTAGTATCCTGATGTAGAGTAACTTTCTCTTTTGCTAGGACATCATTGAAAGCAGGCCATCCACATCCAGAATCAAATTTGGTTTTAGAGGTAAATAGGTCTTGTTTACAAACTACACACACATATAGGCCTTCTTCATAAAATTTATTAAAGCAACCTAAAAATAGTTAACAATTAGTAGTAAATGTAGTTAAATATAATAATAAAAAACTTGTACTAAATCAAAAAGTTATTTACCTGTAAAAGGTCTCTCTGTTCCAGCTTCTTGAGTAACATGGTACTGTAGTGGTGTTAAACGCTTTTTTAAAGCCTCTTTATCTTCCATGGCTCTCCAGACTAATGCTAAAATTATGTTGATTATGTTAAAAGGTTGGGAAAAGTTGGCAGTATTCCAAAAATATCTTGCAAGTGAGGTGCAAATGTCTAACTCAAAAGTTAGATCAAACTATTCTCAACAAGAATGTTTACCTGTTGTAAACGTATTCTTCAACTGAACAGCTCTACTCGTCTGCGCTGCCTGCCTAAATATAGCTAACGACCTAAGTAATACACGCATTACTCACATACCAAAACTTATAACGTGTTGTTATGCAATTAATATCCCAATAACAACTTAAAGATAAGATAACAAAATATCGTTTATATAAATGTAATTGTAAAATTCTTTATGATTTCTTGAAGAACGTATTTTTCACTCTGACATACTTCTCATGTCATCTATATTGTGTCAACTGTCAACAGTCAAGTGTTCTGTGATTGTATCACAAATTATTGTTGACAAATATTTCAAATGACATTGACAACTAAGCTATGATTTCCCGACAGCGAGAGACTCGTTTTAAAAAATATATTTAGAGAAACAATACAATATTACCTTTTGGGTGTTAGATAAATAATGCAGAGAATACATGTTTAGTTTATACATGTTTCTATACTGTTTAATAAAATTATTTATAAATCATTTATCATAGTTCAATTAATAACGTTAAATCGTATTTTAAAATCCTAATCGCAAAATTCCAAAAGTTTTCGTATAAAGAAAACATATTGCGATACAGATTGGACTGATAAATGTTCTATAGAAAGTATAAGAAAATAAAAAATCAAAATTTATGTTGACTATAAGGAATTTGGAAAAATCATTAATTAATTCACTTATAGGACAAAAAAGACGATTAAACTTCTTAGGTGTATATTTAATGCAATGGCAATTAGTTGCTACATACTAGTCGAACAATTAAAATTACATTAAGCTAATAAGGTAATAAAGTTGTATTGAAATTTTACTTTATTTGCTTTGACACTTTTATAATTGCTACAATTATATTATATTTAATTTTATATTAAATAAATGGTTTAGTAAATGGTAAAGTAAAGGTTTAGTAAAGGTTTGGTAAATGATATTTTTAAAACGGAGCTCAAAAAATTCAATGTACTTAAACGTTAAAACTTATTTTGTCTACTTTACGTCCACTTTGAGAATCAACTATTTGTTACTCAATACTTTCATTTAATGATAGCTTGCTATAATTACTTGTATATTGTGTCCGAGATTAAACTTATATTTTAAATATTAAAAACCAAAACAATCATTTTTTTTCCTCGCCTGTCTGTCCGGGCTAATCTTTGAAACGGTTGAGTCCATCAAAAGTAAAAAAAAACTTACGTATTTTTGTAATACATATTGTGGCCATTAGCCTGAAGATGGCGATGTGCTAAATAGGTTAATTTCTGAATCGTGATGTCCGGAGTATAGTGACATTTTGCCATACATATTAGCATTAGCATTTTGTTTAAATTAGCGTTTTCGTTATTCTGTTGCCGTTTCGTTTGATGGTTTAATTTTTTTCGTTAATATTATTATTACAATTAACATTGATAATATTAAATACTTTGTGGATTTAGATTGCAATTATTAACTCGGTTGTTATTTTTTTCTATTAGTCTTAACTTCTTATTCTTATAAATATTTTTGTTTTGAATTTTATAGACTATTTACTTTTTACTTTTAAGATTACCTATTACTCAGTTTTAAGGTTAAAAAAATCTTTAAATTGTTTAGTGTAATCCTTATTAATTAATTATTTATAGCTTCATTCGACAAGAAGATTTGTTATTTTTTTCTTTAGTCTCTGCTGCTTTACCCATGGGCAACTATATGTAGCATGTTCACGTGTAGGCGGACGGATAAATGGGCGACCTGATCTTATCTTAAGTGGTCACCATCGCCCATAGACGTTGGCGATGTAAAAAATATTAACTGTTCTTAAACCGTTCCATCGCCAATGTGCCACTAACATTGGGAACTAAGATATTATGTGTCTTTAGTTACACTTGCTCACTCACCCTTCAAACCGGAACGCAACAATATTAAATAATACTGCTTAGCGGTAGAATATCTGAATGACTGGGTGGTACCTACCTAGACGGGCTTAAACAAGCCCTACCACCTAGTAAACTTAAAAGAATATTTACAGTACTCAATAAAATATCTTCCAACCGGTCTATCTAGGTCCATTTTCGAATTAATCAACAATTTCGAAAAAATTTCGAAGTAAAACATATACATACAAACATAAACGCATCGAACTTAATATGATCTCTTCCTTCTATTGAAGTAGTTAAAAACGTTACACGGCTAATAAAACCGCAGGCAATATTGTTTAATAATTTGTTATAAATAATAATTCATGTTCTTTTATTAAAGTATTTATTAACAAGTAATTTTAGTAGTATACATAAAAAAAAAACTAAAAATAAAAACTGTAAATTACCTATATATTTGTCTACTCTTCAAAATTAGTCGTTTTTGAAAGCGGTAATATTTGAACTTGGCTCTAGTTGCCTCTCATCTTTCTGTGTCATGAAATGTGGGAAAACGTTTATTATTGGGTATGGTTGGTATATTTTACTATTAATAATCGAGTTACATTGGTTGTCTAGCATCGAAGCTATATAGAATATTTTACAATGGCTGTACCGGAGCATACAGACCAATAGCTTATAATTGATGAAATTGATAATATATGACCGAAATTAATAAATTAAACTCATCGACATATGGTATTATTCTACGGCTTAAATCTGTAGAAAATATTATACGGCAATTAATACTCGACAAAGCCGATATTTAGCCTCCGATTCTTTTCAAACTACACATTTTATTTATAAATAATAATTGAAATAATAATAATAGTAAGCATATATACAACGAAATGTTCAAAATCATTTTGTAATGTTAGATTGTATCTAAGATGCCTTGATTAAACATGTAAAGTCTATTTCAGTACCTATAGATGTGCATACATATTCCTTCACAGACATTCAAAACGCGAATCTATAACGAATATCGTAGACTTTTCAAAATATCGCGTCAAATCAAGGTTAAAATAAAATGTCTTTACTCCTGTGGTTGGTATAGGTAGCAGATCAAAAAGCATGCGAAAGCGATCTCGTGGCGCTCCTCGTTAAAACGGTAAGGGTAACGCTGTTTTTTTAGTGGGTTCCGATGTTTGGGGCGCACTCGGCGCCTTGGACACCGGCGAGCCCCATATACCCCCCACTGTTCTCGCGAGAAAGGCGTATCGCGTTTTCCCAGCGTTAAAAAAAATTGTATTACAAATGTTGCGGTCCAAAATTCAATAAACTTGGCATTTGAAAATCGGATATCGGAATTCACTTGGAGATGTATCTCTGATTGTATCGTATTGCCTTTTTTATCGAACTATGGGAGTGACAGATAAAAGAATAACAAATTAACCTACATATATTTCTTCATTAATAATAATTATTAAGAGCAGGATATAGGTTGGATGAGAAGATTGCTTTCTTTACATATCAGTAATAAGTTAAGCTCTCTCTTAAATTGCTTGAAAGTAAAATTATTTTCTTTAGTAAAATATTAGAGATTAAAAATAATAACTTACTTCTACAGACTCCTTACTCTTTTGCATTTGCATCAAAATATATTCAGTTTCATCGTGTTCAGAATCCAAGCACGAAATTTGGTCTGTATGTTTTCCACAGTATTTTTCCTTACGAAGAAGCGGTTGTAGCTGCATTGATAAATGCATAAATAACAAAAAAAATATACTAAGCAGATATTTAAAAAACGAAGAGTTGCCTTACTCGGTTCTGCAAAGATTAAATCAATCGAATGAAAATATTTTTATACAAGTAGAGATTTAGAGATGCTTTTAAATTTTATTTGTATATAAATAGGAGATGGGTACTCACAATAAAGTAAAAACCAATAGCAGTGCATCAGAATAACTGTACAAAGTGACAGATCAGCTTTAAAATACTATCAGTATTCAGTACCTATTTGTACTATTTAGTTGCTTTGCTTAAATATTTGTTATCTATGGTTTCATTAATAAAATCTTATTTTAAAAATGGCTAGTCATTCTGATGTCAAGATGACCGGCTGTTTATGATTTGTGCATCGCGCACAGGACTCCTCATTGTGCATTTGTCTTTGCACAACCATTTAGTACCTAAGCATACATTTTTAGTAGAACACTAATTCAAAAAACAAAGGTACTAAACAATATTAAATGCTGATAGTATTTTAAAAGTGATCCGTTACTTTGTACAGTCATTCTGATGCACGCCCAACACCATATCAGTTTTTGTACTTTTTGTTTTCTTAGATTAAATATTGGTCAAAAGTCTTACACAGTTAGATGTATCTTTGCCTTGTAGATTGAGACCTTTTTGCCAAATGCCTGTAGAGAGTTCCTCGGCTTGCGGTGACATCCATCGGTGTAGATCTTTATGACGATGACGACTATTCGGCACGAGACCCTAAAAATAGCCAGGAATTGCACTGGGATTTAAACTAAAATATACATTACGAAATTTTACTTTTCACTTCAACGTATTATATTAAATGCAAAGTATACCATGAGTGCAATTCCTTGCTGTTCGATAAAAGGAATTACATATTTACTTATGAACTGTCTAACCTGCACGTCACATGAACTAAAACATTTTTCAGTGTCTCTGTGTCTGTATTTCCCATCTATTTTTTGTTCAGCAGCATTACAACACGATACAACTTTCTTAAGAGCATCACAAATCAAAAGGCATGGTAGTGTGATAAAAAATATGAGATTTAATATGAACTCCATCGGCCTGTAATTAAACATGAGTTTTAATCTTTTTTCTATTTTAAGAGTTATATATAATTGTTATAGTTATATAATTGATGACAATATACAAATAAAGTACTGTCGAGTTATCTGTACACACTTTACCCCGTCACCATTAGAAATCTCTATGTAATAACATATAATGGTGATGTCATGTTATGGTCTAATCTCAGACAATAGACTGATTACAATACAAACCATGTAGCTCTCAGTATCGTGGACTATATATTAATGCTTTAAATCAAGCTTAGAAGATAAAATAGGTCTTACTTGCTAATAAGGCGCACGCTCCGCTGCTTCGTATCAGGATGAATCGGCCAGCCTTCATTGTCATACACCACAGTTCGGCATTTAAGATAATTCTCGTAGTATCGGTCGAGCTTCCTTGGTGTTTGTAACAACAAATCAAGGCCCCACAAACCCACGCAGCTTAATATTAGACCAAAAATGGCTTTTATTAAACCTACATTTTTAAATACACATACATTAATTTTGGACTATCGGTGATGTGGATGTTATTGTTAAACAAAGCTATAAAATATAACAAAAATCTTGCTTGCTTTTTATGGGGTAAAGCAAAAAACCAGGATTTTCATATTTTCCAAATCTATTCTTTTGAATTTTTATCGCCCTTATCGCTATTAACTCGCATGTATGTATATTCACCGTCGCCAGGTAACGTTAATATATACAGGTATGTATTTAAGTTTTTTTAAGCATTCCAATAAATCTTTATAAAATTTACAATAAATATTTTAAAATAATAATTTTTTTCCATAAAATATACATTTGTTTCAAACTATACCCTCAAAGTACTGAATAAATACTTAAATATTTAAATGAAAATTTCTTAATTAGATCCGTTGGTCTCGCCATATCGAAAGATAAAAATAAAATTAACCTAGAAGTAACAATGCTAGAAGCACTCCTACAAACATCACAAATAGATTAAGTGTCATCACGTCCTTATAGCATACTGAACGAATATGGTGCGATTTCTCCTGCGTCGAAAGCCCTGCCGCAATGAGTTGGGCGTCTGATAAAGGTCGGCACAAAAGATTAGGATCTTCACCTAGAAATATATAGAAAAATGATACTACTATACAAAAACTGTAATTTACATAGATGCTATTAGGGTGGCCATTGTCTCTGCATTTCTGTGCAGTGCCAGAAAAACAAACAGATGGATTTAAAAAAGAAAGATTGAGGAGATTGTATTTCGAACATAATTTGGTAGATATTTTCATATTAATGATAATAAAATAAATAGAGGTTGTAAATAATTTAAATTTATCAAAAAATATATTATCACAAAGGAATTTGTGATGATTTATCTTATTCCACCAGAAATCCTTCATTTACTAATACACTAACTTAACTTTTCTTTTTATTTAAATTTAGTCAAAAACAGCCAGAATACCTATAGTCGTTACTAGACTTTATAATAAACACTAACTCAAGCACACACAGTCACAATGCCATACACAAAAGCAACGGTCATCTCTTTTGATTTTAACATCCCGAACTGCTACTGCTTCATCATTATCATTCACCAACGCCACTAAAAATTACAATAAAATAATGTATTTAAGTACAATCTACCCACATATAAATTGCGTTTTCAGGCCATATGCATAAATATATATATATTTTAAATATCAACACATTTAATCGAGCGGTATTATGATTGTTTGAAATTGCTTACATTTACTGTTAGCTTATTTACCTTCTTTTTATTTTGTTAATAAATTTCCATAAATCTACAAATAATTAAAATAACTTCTTAGCTCAATAAAATGCAATCATTATAATAAACATTCATTAACTTAAGTAATCTCGATTTGGCAGGACTTGTTCTAACGCCAATCTGTAATGCCTTATATTATAAGCCATTGTAGATACTCGTAATTACGGTGACAAGGGACAAAACATATCAGTTCCCTGGTTAGTTGCTGGCGCATTGTTGGTGTGAGAAATTGTTAATATTCCAATTGTCATAAGCTGTGCCCATCGCTATGGGCATGGTGACTACTTATCATTAGGTAGGTCATTTATAAATTATAACAATGATATAAAAATACCATAGCATTAGTGGTCATACCAGTGCAATGAGCATTATCAACAGGAATTGTTAAAGGAAGATCAAGGCGGAAATTCCGGGTATGCCTTGGAGGAAAAAGCACCGGTCCTGCTAATATGCCTTCACCATCTCTTATTTCAGTGCTTGCATATATTAACTTGGGTGTGCATTCACGAATGACAACTCTAAGTGGCAAATATAAAAATATAAAGAAAATGTTCATAAGATGTTTTCTATTAAAATTAAGCTACGTTATATTGGATAATATAATAAAGAAACGTCATGCATTATAACAACGTTTTGATAATAATATATTAAAAGTAACCGTAGCCGAGCTCCTGCAAGTCCTGTGTTAGCAGCTTGTATTGAGAAAATTGATCGTGTACTTCGAGTTGAATCAGATACAATTGTTGGCAATCGTCCTTGTATTCTTTAAAGTACATATAATAGAATATATTAAAATAACATGTGATTATATATTAATTTATATTATTATAAAAAATGTTGTTACACCTTACCCAACCAATATGAGTTCATTATCATCAGCCCTTACTTCAACGTCTATTTGCGCTCGATGAGGTTTCGAATGGGGTAATTTGAGAAATTGATCAGATCCTCGAGTAATAATTTTGAAATTATTGTAATTTCCACCGAACAGGGCCCTTGTCGTTCTAATTGCTACTCTAGGGTGGAACTGAACAATTTAAGTCTGTTAAAATTTTCTTACATTTTACACAAGTCCATTAATTTATATAGAATTTTTTGTAAAATATAAGATAATGTACTATTAACAAATTATAACAGTAGTAGGTCATTATTTATTGTCTTTGTTGTAGTAATATATTGTTAGTTACCACGGCCAGACAGCCCCCCCCCCCCCTAGGGTGAAATACATCAACTCAATATGAATATAAAAATAATGTAGTTAGGTAAAATAATATATTAGTATCTTAAATAAATAATAGCTTTTAATAACGCTTTGAAATCAATCTAAGTATTATTTAGACCTATTAACAATTTCTAGTGCCCAGTGGTCGAAATTCGACCACAATCATTGTTGAAAATTTTAGACAAACTTATGTAAATTTGCATGTTTGAAACCTGTTCTTGTAATTCTTATTTCCATTTTTATTGATAACATTAAAGCTCATCAAATGCTAAAAAAAAACTTAAAAATAAGAGGAGAAAAAGGTAAAGAATCTGTTTTGTCTTTGCCGATATAGATATATATATATATATATATATATATGAAATGTAAATGTATATATATATATATATATACATTTACATTTTTTTAAATGGTTTTCCGATGTTTATGAATTACTTACCTACTGAGATCGTATATAATATGAACCATGTGTTAATATATATTTATAGTGTAAAATATTTTTATAATAATTATATTCAGTACCTACAACTTTCTCTAAGATAGATCGTAATATCGTAGATCAATATTCTATATCAATACTAATATGATTTATTGTAGTTACGATAGTTAAATTTTTAAATTTTACCCTGCCAGCAATGGTTATGGTATAGTTAGTTAGTTAATCAGTTTTATTCGTTAATTGAAAAAAAAATATATAACGGGTTTTGATATAGATATAGATAATAAAATAGATGGTCGAGTGGTTAGAACGCGTGAATCTTAACCGATGATCGTGGGTTCAAATCCCGGTAAGCACCACTGAATTTTCACGTGCTTAATGTCTAATTTCACTGAAATTCTGCCACATGTGTTCATTTCACTCATTCATTCAATCATTCCACCAACGCGCATATGAGGAGCATTGGTGGAATAAGCTCTAAACCTTCTTCTTTCCTCAAAAAAGGAGAAGAGGCCTTAACCCAACAGTGGGACATTCGCAGGCTGTTACTTTTTTAAGAAAGATTCTAACAAAGATAATTGCATAATATTATCTTAACCTGTCTACTGTCTTCAATAGCTGATTTGCCACCAGAACCAAAAGTATTATCATTTCGTTTATTTATATCTTTTTGATCATTTAATGTAATGATATCATCTGATGGTACGATGATAAAATCACCAAATTTAGCTGAATAAAGAAAAATAAAAAGGTATGTAAATGTTTAAAAATAATGTATGAAAATATACCTATAATATATTAAAATCAATGTAAGTAAATATGATTGTGACGTTAAAAAATACTAAATGTTTTTTACTTTTATTAAAATTATTATTACCTGATTTTAAAGGTACGATCAAACATAAGCTTTCTGTAGGAAGATCAAAATCATCTCTGGCTAACAATTCGATTGATTTGTATTGTATGTTAACATCTTGATTTGACCAATTTGGATTTTTTGTACTTACGCTAAAATAATAAAATAAATGATTTCTATAAAGTGATTAATCAGTTAATTAAAAAAAAAATTACAAAAACAAACTATTATTAAAAACTATAGTTTGCCTTCAATTTGAATCTGATTAATTTATATGTATGTATAAATTATAAAAATATTAATTCGTGCCTGTTACCTCCTCCTCTATCTATCCTCTATGTATCTATCTTAATAAGATTAGATATAAAATAATACATTTATTCAATTTCTTATATACCTTGCTATGGCGTGTTTTGTTAGATCATTCCACAATATTTTTCCTTCAGGAGATGTCATTTTTTCATAAAGCTGCACATGAGCAGAATACCATAAATCCGGATCACCAATTTTATAAAGGGCAAGCTCGTATTCTTCGTTTGTCGTATTACCATGTTCTATAATACTGTCTTCTGATATTTCATTGAAATATTTTTCTGTATTGATTTCTTTAGAGTTATTTGTCCAATCAAAATTAATATTGTAAGGTTTAGATTGGTCAATTTCCAATACAACCATGTCATTTTTAATATTTTTATCAACAACATCAATGTTTCGTTCTTGTGTTTCTTTTCTGTTTAAATTTTTATTAAAATGTTTTCGGTTTATTGCTTTAGAAAGTCTGTTTAAATAAACATTTTTACTTTTCAATTCCGAGTAATTTTCATCATAATTGTGTAGATGGGTCTCAAAATAGTTTTTTCCGTTACCTTCGATTTGATTCAGTTCTTCTTGAATGAAATGTTTAACAGGATTTTGTAAAAATTGGTCACCACCAAAATATTTAGAATTACGTTTATTACAATTTTTTTTCTTTACTTTTGAGTTGTTACCCTTAAAAACGTATGTTGAATCTGTAAATAATTTATTTATGAAGTGCATATTAGCTTGCTATTCTATTACTTATCTATATAAATATAATAAGTAATGTGAAGTGGGTTTTACAAGTTTACAGATATTATTTAAAGGAAAATTTAACACCAAAATTTATAGAAAATATTTTATATAATACTATAATTATTATTGTGTTAAATTAGTACTAGACGGACTTTCCATACTGCTAAAGAAAAGTTTTTATAATAGGAACATTAGTGTGCAATGCACGTGTAAGCTATTTTAATTTTTATATGCGATTAGTGTTGTTCGATCACATTTTATTCTAAAAAAAGGTGTATCGACTGTCCTTCATTGACCTTACATCCATTATAAATAAATCCTATATTTTGATTATCGTTTTAAATTAAGTAACTATAACAAATGTTTGATATAAGGGTTTTAATTGGAACATTGTCCGATGAAATCGGTAGCATAGTATTGGAGTCAACATATTTATTGTATGTTGTGCGCTCATACATAGGTACTTTCCAATCACGTTCCATAAAGAACTGGTTTTCGGAACGACGGCAATGCGCGGGGAGAGAACGAACCCGCGCGAGCCAGCGCGAGGCGGCGCGAGGCCGGTCACCCTGACCAGTGAACGACTGAACGCGACTGCCTAACTACGTTAACACGTCTTATATTCGATACACAACTAGTTGAATTATGGAAACGTTTATTGAAGGGGTTCGTTTACAACCTTGTTTATGGAATCCATTACATCCCGACTACCGCGAGATGCACGTTAAGGACGATGCCTGGCAATGCGTTGTTGACCATTATAACAACAGTTCTATATCAAATAGTAAGTTGCTTTTTATTATAAAAATTACCTTATTCATATTAGAATCAATAGTAATATAAAAGTGCCCATTACTATTCATTTAATATTTCAATTAGTGCCTTTACTTGCCGTGAAGGGCTATAGGGGCTATAGGGCCTATAAAGGGCCTATAAAAGGGCCTATAAGGGCCGTGAATAAAATTAAAATATTTGTTACATTTAAGCGATTTGTTTGGAATAAGTTATAGTAGTTTAAGATACATACATACATTAACATTTTAGGTACAACTAATAAGTTGTGAGATACGGTGAAAAAATATTTTGTAGGTAATTATTTTAATTAGTCCATTCTCTATATACCTAAACATTTATCGAGGTATTAAATGATTAATTAAAACTTTGAAAAATGAACTTTATCGTTAGGTATAATTATTATTTTATTTTTTGATTAAATTATTGAATTCTAAATATTTAGATATACCTACATACCTATATAGAAAGACGTGAGACGCGATGCAATTAAGTTGTTTACTTTAGTAAGTTTGACTTATCAAATATCCACATACTGAATATTTTGTCACAAGTAGGCACATAATATTTATTTGTACGTTACAGTTCAAGTGGCTAAAATAGAATGGAAGAAACTGCGAGATAATCATCGCGATGCACTTAAGAGGGCAAAATTGGGCAAAAATAAATTATTACCGGCTCAAATAACCACATGGAAGTACGCCAAGGCTATGCAGTTTCTCGAACCACATATGAAGTACCGTATCACGGAAAATATTGAAATCGATCCACCTTCTGGAGCTGCGAGTAGCTCAAAGAATTCCGACCACGACGTATCAACGACAGAAAATGGTGAAAATCCTCTCGTAACCGGTCATGTGTCGAAACGCCGCTGCTTAGAATGTAAAGTCGATTACCGTCAAGAGTCGGATGCCCTAGAGTCCTTTTTCAATTGCATACTTCAAAGTACAAAGACGATGCCGCATTGGATGCAGACTCAAGTTAAAAAGAAAATATTTGCGATTATCATCGATGCAGAGGAAAAGTTATCCATGCAGAGACAAACACAAGGCGATAGGGAACTACAAGAAAAACTACCAATCGAGAAGGAAATAAAATCTGAAATTTTCACTGACGACAGTTATGACAATGAATATTCGTAATTAGAAAAATGTAAGGTATACATTTTTGTACGCACGCCGCAGCTTGCGTGCCGAGGTACATAATCTATATCGTAAAAAATATAGAAATAGAGTAAATTAGTTGCATAATGCATATTATACTCAAAATAAAATATAGTTAACTATTTGGGGACCAATTTTACTTATTTTTTTAATATGTAAAATTTTATTATTATACAACAAAATAATATTAAAAAAATAAATATATAAACTAACTTAAAAAAAATATAGTTACATATTTTTGTATGTTGTCATCTCCGAATCCGAAAACTGCTAAGATAGAAAGGTAAGGTAGAAAGGTATTGTAAATACATATTTAAATATATATTTTTTTGTTTTTATTTTAAATGTGCACGCAACATCATACATGCCAATTTTTAAAGTTTGTACATATTGTAATGGGCTGCTCAAGGCGCAGCTCAAATTGGACAATTTTTCATCATACGTGATGGAGTTTTTATTTTAATTTAAATGTCACCATTCTCAAAGTTTAATCAAATCATTAACATTAATAGACAATCAAAGAAGATAATAATAATAATAATAACCTGGAATTAATAATTCACACACGGCCATCTGATCCAAAACTAAGCAGAGCTTGTACTATGGAAACCATACAACTGATATACTACTAACCAGACTCAGAACAAACAGACATATTCATGCACACAAATGTCTGTCCTGGGTGGGAATCGAACCCACAACCTTCGGCGTGAAAGGCAAGTATCTACCAACCACGCTAACAGGCCCGTCAAATGGTATCGAGTAATAAACACAAAACAAGTTTTTTTTTTTAATGTTATAAGCAGGCGGACGAGCAACTGGGACACCTGATGGTAAGTGGTCACTACCACCTATAGGCATTGGCGATGTAAGAAATAATAACCATTCCTTAAATAGCCAATGCGCCACCTACCTTGGGAACAGATTCGTTACTTACAGATTAATAGGTAGGTACATTTATCTACAAATATAATAAATGGCAGATGACATATGCTGCTACTGAGAATCTTCAACAAAAAACCAATAACATCGTACCTCGGGATCTGCGGCCTTATATCTAGCTACTAGACCAACGAAGCACACAGTTTTTTAGACATTTGCGTATTAAATGTCTAAATATAATTAAAAAACAATTAAGTCTAACTAAAAAGTAATACCGTAATTAACCACATCGTCAGGCTTAGTTTTTGATGCGACTTCAAATAGTTTAGGGTTTATGTTATCGCTTTCATCGTAGTTAAAGGTAAAGGCAGAAACAGTGACAACGTCAGTGGACCAGTCTCGGACATTAACTCTTCTTCTTGGTAAATTATGCAAATGTTCCTAAAGAAATAGTTTTAATTACATTTTTACATCTGAAGCGATTGATTGAAAGTCTGTGTTGCGAACCGACAAAGAGACTGCCAAGACGAAAAACGTACGCAAAATTAATAATCTAATTGTAAATCTGGGGTCTTTGTGGTCAAATGCGTTAATCTCAGGAACTTCCAGACAGATTACAATAGTTGTTTTTGTGTTATATACATGAACCAATTACTGCGGTGGTTAAAGGATATATATTTTCGAGCTACGACCCTCAGGAGGTGGCTCAGCATAATCATAAATGTCTACCAATCTGTTTGACTGTATTTGAGATGCAAAGATTATACATATATTCATCATGAACTGTGACTTGTTTAATCAAAAATTGAAGCCGGGGAATCCGCAAGGCACAGCTTGTAATTATGTGCATATACTTTATTTAGCTTACTTTTTTGACACTTTCATTGAAAGCCATACGTTTTTTGTCAAAGGACTGCCATATGATTCCAGTCACTGTCTGCAAAATAAATAAGAAGTTTTTTGTCGTGCAATACGCTATGTATTTATTTATTCAATTAATGATAATAAATACAGTTTTTATATGACAATTGGCTAAGATGCTACCGAGTATTTCAGTATATTATGATTTGCTTATGTTTCATAGCAATAACGATTAAAGTTCAGATCAATACCAATTGCTTTAGCCCAGTTCGTCGGCAGAAGTGATCCATAATCTTTTAATGGCTATTATCATTATTAATAACGTCTACCACATGAGCAAATCATATACCAAAAATTGAAATCACATTGATCCAGTATTTCGATCATGATTTAGTGAGTTAAAGTTAACTTATAGTTTTGCATGCCGTTTTAGCATCTTTGCACTTCTTTGCGTTCATGTATTCATTACGTACTTAAGTTATTGCTTACAGTTTTGTAAAGAAAATATAACAAGGAAACGAATTGGCTTGGCCGTGAATGACCTTGACGCAACTACACTAGGTACGCGAGTCAAGGTTATTCATTCCGCGCACGCGCAGGTGGTTGAATGATCTCTCTCCAGATGAACGATCGCTTTGATTTGTTAGTTTACATACTTCGAGCATATAGGTTTCTTTAATTTATTTCCAGCATCAGCATTCTTATGTTGCAGGTGACCACATACCATCAGGTGACATTCTGTGCGTTCCTGTTTAAAAATAAAATAATAATATTATTAGTTTTTTACGCTTATTAAGCCGTTACACTCACAACGGGTAGTCACCTTAACAATATAAATATAATTACTGTACCAATCTAAATAGCGTGGATCCAGTGGCTTAAATGTCGTGAGCCATGTTCGATCCAGTGGCACTGGATTGCTGTGCTGGATCGAAAAATTGGATCAATGTAAACCGGCCATAATAGTTGAAAAGTGACATACATCAATTCTATGTAGCTTATAACTTTGAAAAGGCAACTTTCTTCGCAAACGTAAAACGTAAGGGTTAAGAAGACGATTTTTTTTCTTATTAGCACCTAATACATGTTCAATCGGTATATATTCATCTCCAAAGGCTTGCTGCAAGGAAAATAATATTTATGTACTTTTATGATATTTTATCTTATACATATTACACATGGTATTTACGTTGCTGGGTTACTTTCTTAAGGAAAAGTTTTGAAACTCCCCCACGTGGTGGAGTACTACACGTGGGGGAGGATTGGTGGATAAAAGTTGTATAATTCTGTCTACCGGACCGACTTCGCCCACGACGGCCTTCTTAGAGTGACTAGCCAGCCAGTACAGAACATATTATTTTAGTGCATATACATATATATCATAGTGCGCAAAGACAAGTACGCTCATTCTCATAATTAATTTGATGGCAAATTATACACAAGCAAAATATTTCAGGCGGAGATTTCGAACTACTACTGAGAAAACTGAACAGATAACAAAGTAATTGGGGTCAATTACTCGACTCGGGCCAGTAAAAAAGGCATCAGTATCCAGGCTCTCGGGATCTGTGATCTTAGAAGCCAGCAGCAGATCAACGACGCACATTTTTAACGTTCGAAAATTAATTATATAAGATGAGGTAAGCTTTTTTATAGAGAGTAGGTACTGAGAAAAGTTCTCATTTTAATAATATGCTTGTACCATGTAGCTACTATACAATATATATATACATATTTGAAATTGTATCAAATCGTAATACAAATCGTTCGATTAATTGAGATATATATTTTTTTCTAACATTGGGGACGCTTGTTGTCTTGACCGTGACAGCCAGTTTCTGTTTACAATTCCGTAAAGCGTTATGTTTGAAAAGTTCTTCACGCTGAAATCTTATCATTTCTTCTTCCAGAGTCATCTTTGGATGTTCCTATCGTGTAAAATTTGTAATCATTTAATACATTATTTTTAAGAATCTAAAAATAGTATAGCTATAGCAATATTAATGTGCAAACTATTATATCAGATGGTATCTGCAATTGATAACTGCCCGGCATCATACAGATATGTTAAACGATACCCTAGACGAGCTATTATCATGAAAAAAAAATCAACCAGGTGCATGTTTTCAATACAGTCCAAACTTTTATCGCCACGACGCTTGCCTACACCAACAGATAAACTTCGGTTAACTACAAAAAAAAAATTACTGTATAAAAAAATAACTAGTTCTTGAAAAAATATAATCGTATTTGTATAAAATCTATTTGAGCAACTGCGTAGTTACTTATTCGTTATTACTAAATATAAATACATACGATTTGACACTTGATAATAACAGCTCGAACTTCCAACTGCGAATTTTCATTGCTATTTATATCAGAATCCAATGAATTAGTCATGGTAATAAAATAGAAAAGCACTGTATAAGTTATTTCTGAAAAAATAAACGGCTTGTTTGATTCGTAATTTGTTCTAATTTCTGATGTATTTAAATATTCTTATGTGCTTAACAATTATACAAAAAATTACCGCTTATTTTAGAATTATAATTCATATTTAAATCTTTAACTTTCTTACTTTAGTTAATCTATTAAAATATCAAACAAAGAAAATAAAATCACTACCGATATCAACATTCAATACGCAATGACAAGCGTATTTTTGTGAGTGCTAGCATCTTCTTTAAAAAAAAAGTTTGTTCCTCCTTTCAATTTTAATCATAGGAATAAATTTCAATATTAAATATATTTCGCGATACGAAAATATCTTCCCTGTTGGCCAAGAGTATTTTACGCAATTTAATTTTAGTATATTTGTCTTAGAATAGAAATGTGACCAACAATTGGGAGCAGTAAGGCTTACTGAGTCTTGAGTAAGAATAAGCCTACAAAGTAATTTTCATTGGTGTAAAACTGTTCCGATTATTATGGTATACTAGCTGGTGCCCGCGACTTCGTCTACGCAGGATTAGTATTTGGAGTAGCTTATATTAGCGTGGCGTAGAAAAGAACTAACATTATGACATAAATATTTTTTGAGTCGCATTTGAAAAATATAACTGCTTGACAATATTTTAACATAAGAAAATTGGCAATATAATAAATATACGGTAATTAGGCACTGCAGAACCCTGATCATAGGCCTATAGTTATCTAGCTACTGCAGTATGCTCTTATAAACTATATTTAACGATTTTTTTCCTTCAGCATAAACATGCAGATTTTTTGCTTTGGAAACACGTGAGCAAGCCACATAGAGCTGACCGTGAGAAAAACATGGCGTGCCTAAATGTATGCCTGCTACCTTTATGGTTTGCTCCTGCGATTTGTTGATCGTCATTGAAAATGCGACTTTTAACGGGAACTGCAGGCGTTTAAAATTGAATGGCAGTTATTGGGTATGATTGGGATGCGCGGTATAAGAACATTGTCTCCCTTGGCTTCTCCAGTTAAAATTGTGGCCTTCACAATGTGCCTTCCTAGTTCGGTAACTCGCATTGATATACATCACGTTATTTACAATATTATAAATCAACCAAAAAAGGACCAATTACTAACCTACCTACAACCTCTGTAATTTACAAAAAGAAGGAATTCGGTATAATGAACAGGTAAGTAACCTATATCTATTAATTTAAATAAAAATGAAGTATCTTATTTAAGTGTAACTCCTAACCAAAAAAAAACTGCCAATACCTAATCTTGAGCCTATATTACTTGAAGTACAATCCGTTTTTAAAAAATCGCTATAACCATGAAAATTCGCAAAACGGAGACAACAGTCAACGATGTCTGCCCTCACGCTTCTGCCCGCGTTCAGGTCGCGCACTCAGCGATGAGCGCCTTCTTCCCCCACACAAGTGCGTCCGTAACCGCACCCGTAGTATCGCGCATTTAAACTAAATGATGTCTATCATACATTATATAATTATGTGTAACTAACGTTTATGGCAGCGCACGCCAGAATAGCTCGCAGAAAGGTAGGTTTTTTCCTAGTTACTTGACATTTAATGTCATATTTTGGACAGCTCACACAATATCTTTATAAATTGTAGCCTATGTGTTATTCTGATGTATAAGCTATATTATTGGAAAGTTTAATTGAAATCCATTCAGTAGTTTTTGCGTGAAAGAGTAACAAACATCCATCCACACATACAAACTTTCACGTTTATAATAGTAGTAGGATTTCACTCTGAATAATTACATTCATTTATAAACTTCTTAGTGCAAACTTGAGAAGGCAAATAAATAAAACTGTATAATTTTTTATTTAGGTATTTATTTCAAGTAATAATAAAGTTCACGATGTCATATTCAAATGAGAAAAGGAACTTACAATCAATCATTTTATTATGTTTCATTAATATTTCAACCATACTTCGGTTGCTAAATTCAATATATTAAATCCGATTCTCATTTCAATCTTTAATGATACTGAATTCACTAAATTAGAGCATCATTTTAGTATTCTAATAATCGATTATAAATAATCGATTACGCCGCTAATTGCAAATTCTGTACCATTATTATAACTTGATATTTTAGTGCAATTACAAAAAGACCTGATCAATTTAATAATAAAATAATTAAAAAAAAACTATATATTTAATAATTACATAAGCCCTGTTAATCGTTCCTTTTAAAGGAAAAAATATATTGATCAGGTCTCTTTTAACAATATTCACTTTAACTGAAGATACATGCTACAAAACTTTTTTTATTAAAAGGCGAGGCTGCAATTGTTTTAAAATTAGATATGACTGGGGTTAATGTTATAAATTTATAAGAAAATAATTTTCGTTTTTATTTTTACATATTTCAATAACGCCTATGAAAATATTGTATGACCCTTTAAAAAATATATTTATAAGTATTTATTCCAATGGTAATAATTGTCAATATAACAAAGTCTGCAGCCTCTGCCACAATAATTTAAATACATATTCAATTTAAAAAGTGAATAGTTTTGGAACAATGGATACCAAACAATTATTTGGAGATCGATATCCAAAAAATACGACATAGTTTTAAAATGTCGAAAAAAGATTTTGGGTAGGAAACTAAATGAATAACTAAATATTTTTACCGGTATCAGTGACAAAATGTATATAGTCAAATATGTATAAATTGCAATGCTGATTATTTTTTCTGTAAATGTACTTATACGGAACAATCTTTTTTCAACATAATGTTTTAAAATTTATTTATATCTCTCAGCGAACTTAATGACAATAAAGGTAAAGAAAATTCTATTCTAATTAATATTAAGGTCTATGAGACTTCATTATAGATAAAACAATACTACACACTTATAAACTAAGTCAAACGCAAGCCACCTAAATTTTATTTTACTATTATCAATTTACGATTCCGAATCTGTTGATGCATATGTTGCTGCTTTGCTTGTCTGTAAATAAATAAATGTATTCTTTATTATATAGTATTCATTACAACTAAAATTTTATGAAATTATGAATATGTATAGTTGATATATATTTTTTTAACTTTAACTGAAAATGTAAAATTTCTCATTTTATCCTTTATACATTATGACATTATGTAAGTTTATTACGTTTAATGAACACTGCCGTTCAAAATGTATCGGGGATTCACATTCTATAGATACAAGTAAAATTAATTTCATTTACCTCACAACTGTCATAGAACTCCAAAGCAGTATTGCTGTCGGGAAATGTAATAGTCAGTGTCTTTTCAGCTGATGCATTGTTTGTATAGTCTAGTCCTGTCCAGGTGCAGCTGTCCTCGGATAGCTGCCAAAATAATTTTTATAACATTCAAATGTTATTTGACAATTTTTAAATAAATCAAAAAACATAAAACATTATCAACCCACACAACAACACTTTTATATATTTTATAACTAATTATTGTTTTTGAATTTTTATTATTTATTTAGGAAAAATTATTAAAAATATACCATCTTTGTATGTTTATGTACCTGGAATTCGGTGTCAGTGTGGATAAGCATATCGGCCAGTATCTCGCCAGTGTTTGAGTCAGTGACGAGGATCTTGGGTGAACAGACTTCTTGATCGAAGGAGACTTGCACGCACGTGACTTCACACGTCGTCTGCTCATCGGCCTGCTTAACCACAGCCTTGCATGGGTAGTACAGCGATGATTCCTCCTCCTACGAAATTGTTTTTACTATGTTTATATGGAATTTTGAGGAAACAACGCAAACTAAGATTGAATAATTGGAATAGTTTATTATATATATTAACAATCTTTGCAGTGATTTTAGAAGTACAATAATCTCTTTAATGTCTATTGCTGTATTTATCACCTATTACATGTTCCTTTTTAGTCTGTTATAGAAATGAAGTAAATGAAAAAGTAACTTTTTTATTTAAGTATTTTTTTGAGGATATTTTACATAGTTATGATTTTAAATCCTATCAAGAAAACGCCAGGTTAACAATATAAACGTGTATGAAAGAATAATAATATACTAACTGCGCCCCCCCTGTTGAGCCTGCGTTAAATTTGTATCATTCATGAAATAAATAAGTAGACACGTAAATTTTAAGATGTTATAACTTTTACATACTTCACCGATTTTGATAAATTAAAACTTACTTACTTTGAAAAAAATATGTGGATATCATAAATATTACATATATATAATTTAATTATGTAAGATACATCTTAAATCGCGCTTCTTTACAAATCTTTCTCAAACGCCCGCGTCGTAAGAGCGCTTAGTGCTGCTAATAGTTAAATTATTAATGTTTAAAACCTTACCTCATTGTAATAACCATCAGAGTCCTCATTGTGGTCATAGCCATGTTCATAATTTTCATCGTATTCCCCTTGCTCTTCCTGTTGTTTCTCGAAATGAACTTGTTTTACTTCGACTTCAGACGACTTTGGTGTTTCACTGCCTTCAAATTTCTTTACATCACTAATTTGACTTTTTTCTGTTTCTGATTTACTTCCGGATTGTGTTTGAGGGGTTGACTTGAGGAAGATGTCCGACCGCGCGTCGCTCTCTAGATGCTTCGGTAAACGTAATGGGGCGATACCTTCGAACTGTTTAACTTTGGCGTCATTTTCTTTTCTAATAGCCTCCGCAGCAGCTACTTGTAATTTCTAAGGAAAATAGTGATAAATTGTATAAAACTACATTTCTAAAATATTAATAAACTTTTCGGATTCTGGAAAAAGAAAAAAAATAAAGGCAACTATTTACAAATATTAAGATTATTATATATATTAATAAAGGTCTATAAATTTATAATAATCTTGATATATATTTCCAATTGTTTCAGAAATATAAAAGTAAAGTGCAGAAGTAAAATTAATATATAATAATAAATATATATTCATTCTTAATTACCACATAATATTAATACACATATACACAAATGAAATAGACCTACAACTTAAAGGTGTATAAAACTTTTGGTTCAAAATGAATATACAACTTATTCAGTTATCTATACATGACAATCAATTAACAAATACAATAACATACCCTGACACATTCCATGACTTTTTCTTGGAAATTAGTCGCTAGGATCACTGATTTGAATCTGACGGCTAGGGTTTCCTGTTCGCCCGCACTCTCAGCGTAGTTACGGCCGCACCACGTCCAAGCGCGATCAGAGTTTTTCATTGGCAATAGTTCTAAATCTTTAAATATCAGCATGTTCAACACTGCTTTATGAACCTGGATAATACATAGCGAATAGTTGATTAACTTTTCTATTTAAAATCTTCCCAACTGATTGACTCAATTTGTCATAAACAGCAATATATCACCTGTTCTCTCCGAAGTAATAACCGGTAACTGTTTTTCTCTGGGTGGTATAAAACTTTCATTTCACCGACACCACGTTCTTTCCATTCACGAGATTTCTCATCGTAGCGATATAATTTACAACGTTCACCAAATAATTTTTCCTAAAAGTATTAATATTTAAGTTAATAAAACATGGATGCAAAGTACTAATATTTTTTAATAAAAAAAGTTAAATACTGCAATTTGTTTACAGTTGCTATTTAGGTAAAGTGTTAGTATTTTTTATAGTTATCCTAAAGCTAATATTAAACTCATCACGTTTATCAAGATAATTTGTGCGTTGTGAACATGTTTACGCAACATACAAACCTCGGTCTAATCTGAACAATAAATTATGATTGAGGGCGATTGGGTCATTTCGATGCGCTAGTTTTATTTAAAGTTGGGAGATAATCACGATATAATGAATAACCAAGATTATGGAGAAATTGATTCGTAGTCAAATGCCACCCTTCAACAGAACTCCAGATCATCATGATGATTCGTTTGTTTTCGATACTTCTGTTAATATTCTACTATATTACAAATTAATGACATATCGATTTGCCACATGTCTATGCCATTAATTTAGTGTTTCAATACAGAGAAATTTAATTGTCATGTTAAAGTATGTAAGTGTACAATTAAGGGGTTATAAGTTGTTTAATTCTTCCTATGTTTAAAGGAACATTAGAATTAGAACACATTACGGTAATTTATATTCATTTTATGTAGATACATTTTGTAGTTATGTTAATTGGGAAAAGCGGCGATTGATATTTGATAAACATTATTATTATGGATTTGTAACATTAATATCAAAAACATCTACTTTGCTATTAATAAATATGATTAAACTAAAAATGTCTTTTATACTATTTATTATTAGTTAAAAAAATATTTAAATACATATTATTAATTAAAAAAAAACTATCTTACCTCATCTTCTTCTCCGGTTGTTACAACAATTTTATCAGGAAGAGGTACAATTGGTTCATAATGTGGGTCATATTCCTCTTCGGTGCCAGCTCCAGCACCAGAGTTATTAGCATCGAAATTACCACCTGTCTCTTTATCCTCACCTTCATTAGATTTGCTTACAAAGAGCTGTTGACCAGCACCTTCCCATCGAAAATCAGTCTTTTCTGTAAAATATTTAAAAATAAATAAATATTAAAAAACATTTTTTTATTATTATCAAATTAATTCAAAGTTGTTTTATGTTTTTATTAAACTGATACTAACTTTGAATACCAAAACCAGGCTCACTCGTTGATAAAGCTGCAAATGTTAATGAATTATCAACCTTAAAAGGAGTTTTTTCTTTTCTAGCATCTTCAGTGTCAAAAAAGGATTTTATATCTTTCTTTTCTATACTAGTATCCTTGATGCCACTTTGTATATTTGCAATGGATACTGCAGGTTTATCAATTGATAGTGAAGTAACAGGAGGTTTGCTACTGTTCTGGTTTTGTAGAATTACATTTTTACCGAAAGTAAACTTTCCAGTAGAATCAAATTTTGATGTCAACTCCACAGTTTTATTAGATGAAATATTAATTTTGTCACTAAATATAGAAGGATTTTCTGCTGCTGCTTTTCCAAAGATAGACTTTGCATTATCCTGACTAGGCTGGGTTACATTACCGAATGTGAATGTTCCAGTAGAACCAAATATTCCAGATGAGATTTGATTTGTTTTGGAAGGTGCAAAACCAAATTTACTTTCCTGAGATACAGGAGGCCCTGTTTTCAAATCTACTGCAAATATTGATTTATTATCTGCTGACTTGTTATCCTCTTTGTTATTTTGAGCATTAAACCCAAATATTGATTGTGTTGAAGATACACCAATTTTATTTTCACCAAATATAGATTTATTTTCAGTGAATCCAAACGCTGTCTTTGATACTGCTGTAACATTGTCTGCTGGTGTTACTGATATAAGCTTCGGTGCGGCTAAGACTGACGATATACTTTGTGCCTGATTTCCACTAACAAAAGCAACTGGTTTAATAGGATTGAGAGATTTTTCAGTTAAAGTATTTTCTTTATCTACGGCATAATTTTCAACACTACTTGAAATAGATGTAATTGGCGATGAACATGTAGTATTTGATCCATTATTGCTTAAAGGAGTGCGGAAAATTGTAGTATCGACTGTTTTATCAAAATTATTCGGAGTACCATAGATAGAATGGCTTGGACTTGAGAAATTGAAAGCAGATGTTTTAAGTGGTGTTATGGTTAAGCCTTGCGTTGGCAGTACTTTGCCAAATTTATTTTTTTCTGACTCGGGTTTGATATCATCTTGATCACAACCTCGACAACCTTGACAAGGTTCTTTATTTTTATAGGTATAGAAATTTTCAGGTAACATTAAATCTTTTGCTTTTTGTTTTTCTTCATTTGTAGCTTGTATTTCATTTATAAATACAACATCATCATCTTTTTTATCATCCATAGTATTTTCACATTCAGTCGAACCATATTTTTCTTTTAATGCTTTATCAATTACATCTTTAAACTGCAAGGCAAGATCTTTATTTTGGAACCTAAGGCAGAATTTTTGAAGCACTATTTCTCCCTCGCTAAAATCATTGGCAACGAAACACCACGTTTTTTCATCTTTTGGTTTGTACATATTATCAGGGCCCACTGCATAATTTAAGCATATCTTATGTACTTGTTCCCTCCGCATAACGACTCTAGAAATAAATAATTGCAATTATAAATATTAAATTGGAACTCTGTTGCAATAAACCTTAAATTGATTTATATAAATTTTACCTCAGCTTTCCAGTATCCTTATGTTTTAATATTTTAACAATACCAATTCCACGTTCTTTCCATTCTCCTGTCATAAATATAAATAATTTGGCTCTATGTCCATAAAGTTCTTCTTCGTTTTCTTCTCCAGTAACAACCTCAATCTAAAAAATTAACAAAATACAAGTTAAAATAACTGTAAATGAAATTTTATAAAGAAGACTGGTTTGTCTTTTATGGATTGCACTTCTCTGCAATATATCCATGAAAATTATTTGAACTATTATTTGAATTATAAAAGTTTTTGAATTATATAACAATAAAATATATAATGGTATGTGAATTTATAGGTATAAAAACTTATGTGTTTTATAAAATATATTTACCTTATCGGGCATTGGAATGACTGGACTAAAATGTATATGATGCCCTTCATCCTCAGAAGGATAATAATTATCATCACTTTCGTCTCCATGATTATCCTTTGGCGATTTACTTGGGCTTTTACCTTTAGCTTGAGTTTTAGGTTTAAAGGAAAATTGAAATGTTCCACTATCCTTATTCCCAAATGAAGCAACATTTGTTTTTGGTGTCGGTAGTAAGGCTGGCTTTATAGGTGTTGTTACAATATTGTCTTCCTCTTTCTTTTTAACACTAAAGTTAATAGGTTTCACTGCACTTTCATTTTCTGGTTTAGCAACATTCTGTGTGCTAAATACAGAAGGAGTTAAAATCCCGGATGTTACTGCATTATTTTGAGAAATTCCAAAGCTAAATTTTGGTGTAGCATTTGTATTTGTTTCAGAAGTTACTGGCTTCGTTAAGGCATAGTTTTGTGGTATACCAAATGTAAACTTTGGCTCTGATGTGCTTAAATTCTTTTGCGTATGACTACTGTTTTCTGAAGGTATACCAAAATTAAATGTGGGAAAATTCTCAGCGACAGGTTTTACGTCTTTTTTAATATTTGGGTCTTTGGGACTATTACAGGCATTACAATATTCAAAATTAGCTTCATTTCTAATCAAACATTCTTTACATTCCCAAGAACCTGGCTTAGGTTTAAATTTAGCACCCCAGTCTGAAGAACTATTGGTAATAACATTTGCAGCTTGAGGATTTGGTGTTTCACAACAAGGACATTTGGTAAATGTTTGTAAATTATTGGTATAACATGTTTCACAGGTCCAAGAACCTGGTTGCGGTTTAAATTTATCTCCAAATCCACCACTACTTTGAATTGAAACATTTTTCTCTTCTTTTTCAGTTTTCGCATCATCTTTGATTGTTAACTGGGCAGTTTTTATAGCATCTATGAAATCATTGCAAGCTTGTACTGTTTTGAAACGTAGACAAAATGTTTCTGCAACCAACTCACCCTCTGAAAAATCTTTAGCACACCATGTAACTGCTTTATCCATGTTAGGCATTTTTTGAAATGACATTTCTTTTGTAACAGCATGATTACAACAAACTTTCATGATTTGTTCTCTTCTCATTAAAAGCCGAAGTTTTTGATTATTATCATTATTCATTAATAATTTAATATTACCTAGTCCCCTTTCTTTCCATTCTTTGCCAGTTGCATCAAATCGTAATAACTTAGCTCTGTGTTCAAACAACACTTTTTCATTTTCTTCACCAGTTTTTTGATCAACTAAAGCAGGTAAAGGTATAACCGGTTTAAATTCAGTAGTTGGCTCAAATTCCTCAACTGAATCAGAAGTATTTAATTTGCTGACATTGGTAATATTTTTTTCTTGACTTTGCACAGAATTGTCACTTATATTATTTGAAATATTCAATATATTATGGAATGGTGTTGAAGTTGCTGTTTTAAATGTTAAACCACTAAAAACGTTAACTTTTGTCTTAGAAATATCCGCGGTTTTTGTATCGGTTATAACATTTTCTATGGATTTGAAAGAAGGTTTGCTGTTAAAAGTAAAACCTCCTACAACTGTTTTTTCAGATTGTATATTGATCGAATCGTCTTTGGCTGCAGCCGCACTTGTTTTAAGGAGAACACTTTTTTCATTTTTGCTTATATTTTCCTTTGAATCAATGGCATTCGAACTTAGGTTAGCACTGTCCTTTCTCGCATTTTCAAATGCTTCGAAAAAGTCTTTAGCTATATCAGCAGTTTTAAATCTTATACAGAATTTTTCTAGTATTACTGTTTCTTCTGCAAAGTCATTAGCCACCCAGAAATAGGCTTTAGCTTCATTTTTCATAGGTTTTATTTCCATTTCTGGTAAAATTATGTGATTTGCACAAATTTTATGCACTTGTTCACGTCTCATAAGCACCCTGACTTTTCCTGTTACGTTGTGTTTAAGCAACTTCATTTCACCGATACCTCTCTCTTTCCACTGTTTGTCAGTAAAACGAAACAATTTTGCTCTAGAACTGAAAATAGCTGTTTCATTTTCTTCGCCAGTAGTCACTTTTACTTCCGCTGGTAAAGGTATAATAGGTTTAAAGTCTGGACATGGATCATAATTCTCAATAGATGTATTACTTCTTTCAGAAAGGGTTCTAGACTTATTGAGACTTGTATTTGGTGACAATCCCGAAAAAACACCATCAACGACATTTTTGGAATTATTAAGATCTTTAAAAGTGTCAGTAGAACTAAAAGTAGGTAATGTCCCTGATTGAGATGTAGCAAATATTGATTTCGCGCTCCAATTTGATGTAATTGAAGAAGTTGTAACAGTTGTTTTAGTACCAGATGTAGGAAAATGGAATACTGGGGGTGCTACCACTTTTGCATCGTTTGATGTAGGCATTTGTATTTGATAATTATGAGGACTACCCTTTATATGTTTCTGAGGTATTGTAACACTTAAAACTGGTGCAGGGGTAACAGTACTTGTAGGCAAAGGATCAGAAGATGTAATGACAACATTCACTGGTAATGATTTAGAAGATTCTTTTGTGTCAAGTACAATTTTATATTTTGGGGTTACAGGTGGAGCAGCCATGGAAACAGGTGGAACTGTAGTAACATTGTGCATATTCTGTGCTGCAGGAGCAGTGACAGCAGTTGGACCAGATGGTAGAGTGGTAGGAACAAGATGTGCTGCATCAAGGTACATTTGATCTGGGTTTGGGAACACCCCTGGATAATTCATTTGAGCTCGAGCAGGATCAAAAATTGGCGGTGCACCAGGTACTGATGATTGAGTAAATTGAGAATATTGATTGTACAGATTATACAAGTTTTGTCCATACAGTTGGTAAGGATTGGGTGGTACAGAAAAAGGTGGAATGAGACGTTGTGCGTATGGTGGTATTACTTGAGGTGCTGTAAATGGAAGATGTGTGCCAAAGTTAGACGTGTTTTCATTAGACCTGTAATCCTCATCTAAATTGTATAAATCACTCTCGTCTATTGTTTGCTCTGAAGAAGTCTTTTTTAATTTATTAACTTCCTTCTTTAAATCTGCAATCTGTTTTTTTAATTCAACAACATCTTTGCACTCTTTTCTACATTCATCAATTTGTTCTTTAACTTGATCCACTGATACTTTCAGGAGCTTAAATTGCTCAGTTGTGTTTTCAATATTCGAATTAATAGTACTTATAATTTGACTTCCCAATTTTCGATTTTCGTCAAACCAGTCTCTGGTTTGTTCCATGAAATCATTAATCGATGTGTCTCGCTTCTGTAAATTTTTTATTTGTTTTTCTATTCTTTCCAAGAAGACTTGATCAGATTGAGTGTTTTCGAATATTTGTGAATCTTGTGCAGTACGATATGCAGTAGAATTGACATTAAAGTAATGTTTTGTCATTTGTTTAGGTGTAGAACTCGTATTTCGAAAAGTGTTTGTTTTAAACCGTATAGATCCAATTTCACTCATAGAAATGTTTTCATCCATCAATTCCTCATTTATAGTAACAGACATATCAGGGTCAACCCTATTAAGAAGTGATTCTATTTCGTCAACAAGTCCTTGTATGTCAGAATACAAAGTTTTATTGTTATAAATTTCTCCTTCCTTTATTTTATCCAGTGCTTTAAATGCATAAGTTTTTGCTTTGTTCAGTAACATCACATACTTTTTTTCAGTATCAATACTTTTAGCCATCTTTTTTTCATCAAGTGCTATTTTTTTGTATGTATCACTAAGATGATAATAGGCCTTAGGAGATTTCAAATTAGATAGCAAGCTAATGACATTCTCATATTCTGCTTCATTTAAGTGATGAAGGGCTACATAGATTTTACTCTCTTCTAAAAGGTTATTAATATCCTTTGTATCAAGGTCTTCATGTGTATAATCAATCATCCTTTTTTCCGGTAATTTAATGACCAATTTGTTTTTTAACTTTTCAAGGAGGGGTATAGCTGATGAATAATAAAGGTAAGACCTCTGTTCAAAATGATTTTTTTCTTCTATTTTAGATGTAGATTTAGCTAACTCACTGAATATACCGCCCAAAATGACTAATAATTCAGGGTCTAAGCCATGATTATCAACACAACGGACAACTTCAATTCCACAGCTTAAAGTAGAACGTATATCTGTATATTCCACACCTAATTCATTTTGACTTAACTTATAAGCGCAATCCCACCATTTCATTTGAGGAAGAGTACATAATAAGTCAGTAATAATCGCTGGAAGTGTTGGTTTGTCTATTGCCATGTAATTCATTTTATTTCTTTTTTTTTGAGCGTTTAATGCTGAACTATATAGAAAAGCTAGAACATCCATTTTATTTAATGATTCAGGGCCAGAACTTGTCGTTGTTGAGGTTAACATATCAAAAAGGGTGCATTTAAAATCTGCATAATTTTTGTAATTAAGTAGAATCCATACAAAATGATGAAGAGAATTAGGATATTCTCTTTGTGCATCATCATCATAAGCTTGAATTTCTATTTTTCTTGGTAACCTTAGTGCTGGTATGTTTAACACATTTGAAGTTAAATAAGATGATTTAATTTTTGCTAGTTGTTCAGGAAGTGCAAATATTTTTTCATAAAGTTTATCTTTCCAATTTGAGCCAGAGCAAAGTTGAGATATCTGATCTAACAGAATTTGACTTTTATCCTGAGCAATTGACTGTAGATAATATCCAGACTGGGAGCATCTGTAGGACCCTTCTAAGTACCAGCGGTGAACTGCATTCTGTTGTCGCTCAGGTGCATGTGTTAACCAATTAACTTTTGAATCGAGAGGTATTGTTTGCCAGGCTAACAACATTAATGGAGCTGAAAAATTCTTAGCATCTCTCCAATTTAATTGATCTTTTTTAGCCTTTTTAAGCAAATAAGTAGCTACATGAAAAACTAATTGTCCCTGATGATGTTTTAAAAGACTACTATGAAATTCACCAAATCCAGGTGATGGCCCAGACTTAACAACAGTTTCTATGGCTTGGTCGTAAGCATAAAGGTGTTCATTACATTCCACCAAACTTTTTGTTGAGGCACTTGGTATTTCTGTTAAGCTCAAAATACAAATTCTTTCTTTAACTGTTAATAAGAGCAGCTGATATAGCCAGTCATTTGATTTCAATGGATTGTATTTCAAAATTTCAGAAAGAGTTTCATACCATGCATAGTTATTGGAAAATAATTTTTTGTCTAACTCAATACTGCAGCTGTGATCAAATGCTTCCTTATATTTATTATGCTTGAGATAATGCTTTAACAAGCGTGCATGAAGCACAGCGTCTTTTGGCCTCACATCTAGCTCACTTTTTAATAACTTGACTACAGCATCTGGGTTTGGGTCAGCAACAGCTAGAAGCTTTTCTCGTAAACGGAATGTAACTGGATGCTTGGGAAAGTTGGCCTCAGCTTTTTCACACCAAAATTTTGCACGTCCTATGTCAATGACGACTTCCTCGTCAGCCAACAATTCACAAACTACAAGAAATATTGATATTATTAAATCACAATCTGGAAAATTATATCCATTGGAAATTTAATTACAAAATGAAACAAAAAATAACACAAAAATAACAATGGTAACAAGGTAAGCAATACAATATGTATGCTAAAACTGTTAATTTAAGAACTTTATTTTCTATTCCAATTTAAATTATAAGAAACTAACATGTGTCGCCACCATTTCATATGTGTCTTTTGTTTAACAAATAGTTAAAGTTATTGGAAATCTATGATAAAATACAAACTGATTTATTTTTCAGAAGTTACATACCATCCAATATTGTACTTGTTTGGGTAGGGTCTATATCAAAAGAAGTCTTGTATTGTTCAAGAGCATTCTCTTTCTCTCCTAACTTTTGAAATGCCTGTCCCAGTAGTTTATGAGCGGCTGCATTGTTCGATTTTTGTGTAAGATACTGTTCGACATATTTCTGGCAGCTTCCATAATCTCCAACTTCATAGTACAACCGTGCTACGGAATATGCTCTAGTTGTAAACTGTGAAATAAGCAGTTTATATTTAAAATATTATTTCCATGAAGCACTAGTTCTAATAAGTAAATAATTTTTACATACCTCTTTAGGTGACAATTTGAACATCAAACTTTCCACGTGTTTATCGACGTCTTTCTTATTTCTATACATTTCCACGAATAATTCTGATCACCGCCTAATGCACTTACTAAATCTGTAGCAAACGAAAGTCAACGCCGTAAAATACAATTTCGGTGAACGGTAATGGACCTCGTCATTATTTTTACTCAAACCTCAAACGCGAGTAGTAAAATTTTATGACTTAACTTTAGAGTTGTCAGAATAAAAACCTAAACCCAACCAAATTAAACCGTAATTTCGAACTAAATAAAAAATATATTGTATCGCTAACAAAATTAATATTCAAGTTTTAAAAAAAAATATCTACACTTTATTTTTTTTAGAGTAATAATAAGTGTAAATTGAACATATAAATAATTAAACATACACACTTTACAACGTAAACACTATATCTAAAAAAAATTAAAGACACAAAACTAAATACATACAACATACTCTATAATATATTGTTAAAGCAATTTTGATTTATGTAATATGCAGTTAGCAAAATTATTTAAATCAGTTAGGGAGGTTATTATGTTCTGGCAAGTTTATAATTAAGCTTTCTTATGTTGGTCCTACTTTTTAATAACAATGTCTGCAAAACTATAATCTATGACTATCATTTAAAAATAAAAACGTTAAAAACCTATGGCTTTACTTATAAACGTTGCTAGGAGGGTGATTACTTAAACATAAACAATGCTATCTTTTTCTTTCGAATGTCAATTCAATAATGACAGAAAGAACGAAATCAGTATTTAAATTAAAAGCCACTAAGCAACGTTTATAATATTATAAGTAAGGCCACTAAATTAAAAATTATTTTGATAAATAAATAGAAATGTATAGCTTAATTAATTTATTTGATATATTCTGGAAATCCATCAAAGTTAATGTTGGAAATGAAAGATAGGTTTGTAATAATGTAGCTTCAATGAAGTAAGTTTCAAAACTTATAATCTTAGACAATTAAAAAAAGGAGTTATTTATTTATTCTTCGTTGGACCGGTGTAACGGGCAATGTCAAATGAATTATGCACCGACGTGTACTGAAGGTTTTAAATCAACTTTTACAGGGTGGACGTGTAGCTATGTGAATGTTTTCGCAAACACTCCATCTTACGATCATGGCTCTCTTTGAAAGAAGTGGAAGAACAGAAACAAAACCCCACAATATGGAACTAAGCCAAACCATTTATTTCACACACTAAAACCTTACATAATAAATAAATAACTTCATAAAATAAAATAATTAATAAATAAAATCGTATTATATAAAGATTATAAAAAAATTAGGCATATAAAAATATTAAATGTAGATGATAATTTAATTTATTTTCAATAATTATAATTTATAAAAATATGATATTTTCTTAAGAGGAGGAAATAGAATATTTTTTATTAATTATTTATAATTATATTATATCTATTGACGAGTATAATGTTTGTTTCTCAATTATATTACAACAGCTAAACTGATTTCACTTAAATTTGGAGAATTTAAAGTTCTGCTTAATAAAATAGGTTGGTTAATATTTTGGTTGTCTCTAATAATAACATAACACCTCGTTGTCCTTCATAACTTCGAACTGTGTTTGCTTATTTTAAGATATATTGGCAAGGGTAATTCATTTATTATATTTTATTAATATTATTTTGTTTTAATATTAACAAATCTCTGTTTTATTATTATTTTTCATTTTGTCATTTATGATTAAGCATTATATCCATGAAGTGTATAGTTTTGTTTTTATTATACAGGTATCCTAACGGATATGATCACCCTTACCCATAGACATTGGCCCGGCTCCATAGATTCAATACTTCCATAGACTATTTATGGGTAGATAAGGTTAAATCATAAATGCTTAAAATGCATATTGCATTGACAGTTGTCAAATAATCTTGTGGCGACACAAAAATAAAATTTCAATTACCTATCGTAGTCGTAGTAGTAGTAGTATATTTTATAAATAAAAAAAAATCTTAAAATATATATTTTGTTGTAATTTATTTAAGTGTTAAAAAATAAATAAAAATTATTTGAATAGTTTAAACTATCATGACGTTTCAATGGCTTTGTAGCAATTAGCGAATACGTTTAATGTTTTTATTTTGAGGAATAATTATTAAAATATCTTAAATTATAAACATTTAATAAGTATTTGTTAAAATGTTTTGTATTACCGTAATATCCAGCAGTTAATGTTGATTGCTTAAATTCATTTAATTTGCACTAAGCGTTACAAATCATTTACAAAATGAGTGACGCAGATTTAGTTTACAGTTCTTCTTTTACTGTAGATTCTATGAAAGTTATTGCCGAGAGTGTAGGTATCGGTAGCCTTGGTGATGATGCTGCAAAGGAACTAGCCGACGATGTAACATATCGTCTTAAAGTCATCGTCCAAGATGCTATGAAATTTATGCATCATTCAAAACGACAAAAGCTTTCTATTACTGACATTGACCACGCTCTAAAAGTAAAAAACATTGAGGTCCTTATTTTTTTTATCTATATAAAATTGATTAATTCATCATCCCAAAAAAATTTAAATATATTTTTGTTTTAGGCACAATATGGGTTTATTCAACCTGACTCATTACCATTTAGATTTGCATCGGGTGGTGGTAGAGAGTTGCATTTTGTTGAGGAGAAGGAAATTGATTTATCTGAAATACTGTCTGCACCTCCACCCAAAATACCCCTTGATGTTTCCTTAAGAGCTCACTGGTTAAGTGTGGATGGAGTTCAGCCTACGGTACCAGAAAATCCTCCGCCATTATCAAAAGAGTCTCAAAAACTTGAATCTGTGGATCCTATAACTAAATTAAGCAAACCTGCTACCAAGGATGCTGTTGGTATGTAATTAAGTTATTATTCTGAATAGTTTAATTTGCATTTAATTAAAAAAAGAATTTATTTTTGTTATAATGTTTGAAATATTAATTATGGTAACATTGTAGAACTTATACATATTTTAACTAATTCTGTAATTTTATATACGCTTAGAGGATACTTCCTTTAAAGTGGTTCCTACCCAGAAGTTGTTTTTATGTCATATTTGAAAAACTTATATAAGATATCTTATAAATAATAATATATCACAATAAAAAAGACAAGATAACCATAAATTGTAATCCTGTAATTTTGATTGCAATACTACCTTGAAATAAAAATATCTAGGCACATAAAACTACCAAACCAATCAAATAATAGAAAGATTTACTAAGGCATATACAACATAAGGCATGGATTGAATAAAATATAAATAAATTATTAAATATTTAAATAAGCTGTTTAAAAAATAATAAGATAATCATATTTTAATATGTGTTTATAGGTAAACCAGTTTGCGGTAAAGCAGCTCGATTAAAAGCTTCTGAGTCTGTTCATGTTAAACAATTAGCTACACATGAATTAAGTGTTGAGCAACAATTATACTATAAAGAGATCACCGAAGCTTGTGTGGGAAGTGATGAAGGACGCCGTGCGGTAGGTTTTAATTTAATCTCTCACAATCATAAGCTCAAATACAAATTTAACAATAGTAAATATTAAACTGACAGAGTTAATTTCGCTGATTCTTGTCAGGTATAAAAAACTACTAAACTAAACTATTAAAAGTATGTATGTGTGAAGTGTTAAGCAAATATAATACTTCTATATTGAATTTTCATTATGAATGTTCTTTAATTTGAAATTCAATGTTATGATATTAATGTTTAACAAGTTTTCTTACAGGTGTATCTTGTCATCTTATTCAATCAACTTATTCTTTTGGTGTTTTAATATTTTTATGTTTGTTTGAACAGGAAGCTCTTCAATCATTGGCATGTGATCCTGGACTTCATGAGATGTTACCCAGAATGTGCACATTTATATCAGAGGGTGTAAAAGTGAATGTAGTTCAAAACAATTTAGCATTACTTATCTATTTAATGAGGATGGTAAAAGCTATTCTTGATAATCAGTCTTTGTATCTCGAGAAATATGTAAGTTCATTATTTAAGTATGAATTGTTTTTAATTATTGAATTATAGTAAATTATATTTAGTTGTTATTGATCTTTAGTATATATCGATAAATTAATATAGAAGTTAACTATTGAAACATGAATTTTGAAATAAGGTAGTTAACTGATCAAGTAAATTTTTATATTGATTTTTCATTAATAATTCTCCAATTTCATGGAATGCACATTTATTAAGTAGTATGCAGTGGGTCATGTGTTTTTTATTTAAATATTTCTTAGGAAAGCTGAAGCTCCTGACGGCTTGAGCCTAAAATACTTAAATGTTTTCCATTCTAAGTGGCCCGTGTAATCTGATAAAACTGCTTAAAATTTAGATTCGAATACACTGACCAAAGCATGCATATTACCTTTACTGTGGTAAAAACTGAAATTATTAGTAGATACCAGTAACAGCCTGTGAATGTCCCACTGCTGGGCTAAGGTCTCCTCTCCCTTTTTGAGGAGACGGTTTTGGAGCTTATTCCGCCACGCTGCTCCAATGCGGGTTGGTGGAATACACCTGTGGCGGAATTTCAGTGAAATTAGACGCATGCAGGTTTCCTCACGATGTTTTCCTTCACAGTCTAGCACGAGATGTATTATAATCACAAATTAAGCACATGAAAATTCAGTGGTGCTTACCCGGGCTTGAACCCACCATCATCGGTCAAGATTTTCGGTCTTTAGATCGGTTTTTAGATGTTTTATCAAAATAGATGTGATCTAGAAAGTAATGCTCATTCGTAATGAATTATAAGAAATATTCAATATTTTAGCTCCATGAGATGATTCCGTCGGTATCAACATGTATAGTGTCAAGACAATTGTGTGTACGCCCTGAGGTTGACAACCATTGGGCACTGCGAGACTTTGCGGCTCGTCTCATGGCCCAAATATGCAAGACATTTAATACTTCGACAAATAATCTGCAAACACGTGTCACAAGGTACATTCTAATTTATAACTAGCTGTGATCGCGGTTTCACCCGGGTATAAATTTAAAAAAAAAACACTAAGAGCAGACTTATAATATTTCAGTGTATTCACAATTTAACAAACATTGTTAGTTTTATTTTCATGGGATGTAAGTATTTATTCGGTTTTTGCCGCACCCGGATCTAGATAGGGCAACATACAATTGGAATCATACATGAGAAAAACATCATTCCCTTAAATCTATTCTGACATACTTGATTGTCTTTCCCTGTACTTTATTTATTGTGACTGCAAACGATACCTTCATAGGAAATTGTGTCCTTTCAAAACTAAAACGTAAATCTGTTTTTTTATATAATTGTTTATTATCAACTAATTGACTTAGTGGTTCATTTTTCGCCCAGAGAATAGGAATTACGATTCAAAGGGGAAATGTTGCTAGCATCCTTGCCACCATTCGACGTGGTCACGATTTGTACTATTTTTAATTTTTACTTGTATATATTTAAGGCTTCCCTCGTCAAACTAACCGACTAAGTAAAAATTTAACAAAACCATGAAAAAAATATATATGCGGCAACGAAACGAAATACCTACCTAACCTATAAACTTTAACTTACAAAGTTATTTACAAACCGAAAAGAAATACGTATGTATGTATGAGTATTTTCAAACAACCTACTCAACTACCCGTTGTAATAATATGTCAAAACTATAAAAAGTACTAAAAACTGTCTATGGTCTTATCTCGATATCTTTCATAAGAATTAACATTTTATAAAAAAAGACTGCAAATTCTGCATTATTTTAGAACAAATTTGATTATCATACAAAATGTTATATTCAACCTTAAAAGATAGACATATATCTACGCATAAGCTAGTTAACCGACTTATACCAGCATAAGTTAAATCCTATTTAATATGATCGATCATATAGATCTGAGTTCAACTTACATTGGAAGAACATATATTTTATTTAAATCGACATTAATAAAGTTTATAAACCGATTGAAATATAACAAACACATTTTAATTGAAGTTAGCCACAATACATTAGTGAAAACCGCACTCAAATCCGTTAAGCTGTTTCTAAGATTAGCGTGCATAAACGCACAGAAAAAACAGATAAAAATTCTAATAATCATTGTTTTGGGTTCTATTGCGTTGATAAAGTCCCCCGTTAATAGCTTTACTCATATATCTTTCATGTACAGACAGCGATCATTTACAGATTTATTATATGTATGACCAATACTGTATATGTGTATATAATGTAATGACCAATTGCATTCGCCTACAGGAGAAACCTTTTTAAGTCCCTAAGTTATATATTTTTAATGTCTTTTATTGTACAGGTTATTCGCAAAAGCTTTGCAGTGTCCATCTCAGACAAACAATGAAAGTGGACCGTCTATGGTCGCTTCTATGAAGGAGTCTGAGAAAACACCTCTCGCTTCTCTGTATGGGGCCATACAGGGCCTAGCGGAGTTAGGACCGGAAGTTGTAAAGGTAAAATATTTTACTCAGTTAAGAGTATTAACGTTGTAATAATTTTTTTGGGTAGTTTTTTTTTTTTTTTAATTTGAACGTTATATTGTAATTGTTATCTGCCGAGTGTCATAGTCAGTGTGCGCTGCGCTAGGTGTTCATCCTGCCGCGCGTGCGCTGGCTGGGCGAGCGCGTGGAGGGCGCGCTCAGCGGCATCGGCGGCGCGGACCGCCTGGCGGCCGGCAACCTCAAGCACCAGCTGCTCAAGGTGCTGGCGCCCGTCGTACGCCAGCTGCGGCAGCCGCCCGACCTGCCCGACGACTACAAGTAATATTATCATTTGTTGATGACCTTTCAATATCATCTTCAAGATTCGCTGGCCCTCATCCCATATACTCTATACTATCCCATATACAATGTCGTAGTCTTTAAATACGCAAACGACCTTCGATTTAAAAAATGTAGACGGCCATGACGTGTCGACCGAAATATCGAGCGAGGTACGACCGAGTTCCGTGTCCGCAGACGCGAGTACGGGTACCTGGGTCCGAGCCTGCAGCAGATGGTGAGCAAGCAGCGCACGTCGCCCGCGGGCGGCAGCGGCGGCGGCGGCGCGGTGGCGGTGGTGGCGTGCACGCCGCCGCTGCTGCCCGCGCCCGCGCCCGCGCCGCCCGCCGCGCACCCCAAGGCCATCGGTATGAGACATTTCTCCTCCTTTTCTTTATCAAATTTTTAAACTCCTATACCCGAATTGTATGGATGAAAAATAAAAACTAAATAGTCACACATTTTCGACATGTTTGATGTAATGTTTCGCTATTAATGATGTGTAGAATCGGTGTCGTCTCGTAACGTGGTCATAACCGCGTCCCCCACGCCGCAGTCGTCAGCGCCCGCGACGCCGCCGCCGCAGAAGTTCGTCATAGTGTCTTCGCAACAGAAACCTCAGCAGGTAACCTTATATTTAAATTATTTTCATGTCTCGGTGAATGTCCAGTTACAATTTCTACGGTATTAAGATAAAGTATTTACTTACTTTTGTTTATTTTCTTTATAATAAATATCATTATAATTTACCGGAACAAAAAAACATGAAAATAAGATTAAAAATATCTCTATCTATCTAGCATATGCGTGTTATAAATATATTTCTTAAAAGAACATATGGCATGACATTTTAATTCGTGCTGACTAATCACTTGTTATTTAAACCCATTGGCTGTTTACATCTATCTATCAATTAATCAATCATTTTTCAATGTCTAGTTAAATGAGTAGATTTTAATGCATACCGCTTAGTTAGAGGGAAAGGAAAAAAAATCAACCAAGTTTTCGTTAACTGTTGATTTTTCTTCTCAGACTCAGCCAGCGAGTGGAGCAGGACATATCGTCGTGCATACGTCTCAACCCACAATAGTTCGCAGCCAAAATGTACAGGTAACTAGTCGAAATGTCAGATTAATGGTTGAATATAGAAGGGTGAGGTAGAGATTTTAAAAAGTGCATGTCATTAAGGTAAAATGTAATATTATGTTAGTCCAGATTTTATATTCACATTCAAAATAGTTGATTTTTTTTAAAGAACATGACTCATAAAAGTAGTCAATCGAGCTTTATAAAGACATAATTATGAAAAAAGTTCTGCCTAATATAGATTATTAGGCAGAAAAAAAAACATATCAAGCATAGTATTTATAATATGTTTTCAAATTGGGGTAGGCACGCTCTAAAGTTAATGCCTTAATAATCTTTCATTTCTATAAATTGCAAACCCAAATATTAATATCGAAAACAGGAATTATCGTACGTTTACAATAAATGTCAAGTTTAAATAGAAAAAAAATAAAATTACATTGTATTCGTCCGTTTACGATAACAACTCAGACACGTAAAGTTCAGTAGCCTAAAAGTCAAATAAAGAACCAGTACCAGTAACAGCCTGTGAATGTCCCACTGCTGGGCTAAGGCCTCCTCTCCCTTTTTGAGGAGAAGGTTTGGAACTTGTTCCACCACGCTGCCCCAGTGCGGGTTGGTGGAATACACATGTGGCAGAATTTCAGTGAAATTAGACACATTCAGGTTTCCTCACGATGTTTTCCTTAACCGAGATGAATTATAAACACAAATTAAGCACATGAAAATTCTTGGTGCTTGCCCGGGTTTGAACCAACGATCATCGGTTAAGATTCACGCGTTCTAACCCTAGTAGTTAGCCATCTCGGCTTATATAATATAGCAGAGTTATTAACAAATCGCATGTAATATGATCTTTAATAATTGTTCGACTGGAATAGGGTATAAATGTTTTAAATGTATGATATTCCGCAAGTATATGGTTAAATTTTGGTTTTTAATAATTATAAAATAAGTAACTTTTCAAGTGTTATTCCGCTATACAAAATATTCTTTAAAATGTTTTAATACCGGTATTTGTTTTTATTCCCAAACTCATTATTAAAGTTGTCTACAATATTTAAAGATTTTTTTGGGATTGTATAATCATGTATCAATAACAATATTGTTCTTGTTTAATTTTATAATGAAAAAGTATTACAATACAAAACCAACAAAAAAAAAGTTATTCAAAGTTCTGGGCTTATATGAACACCCTCTTAAAAATATGATGTACGAGTAAATATAACGAATATTCACAAAAATGATTGGACATAATTGTTTCCTTACGTATCAAGTGACAGTTATGGTATCTAGAGATCATATCTCCTGTAGTAGCATAGTGACATAGTAAATCTCTGCGTGTGGTCGTAGTCGATGGTGGTGACAAGTGGTCCAGCGGGCGCGCAGCAGCCGCAGAAGATGGTGGTGGTGGGCGTGCACCCTTCGCACCAGGGACTGCAGGCCTCGTCATCCGTCACCGGCGTCAGTCAGGTTGGTTGACGGATGCTTTAATAACATGAAGTATTACCGACAGATGGAACGATATTTTCCTCCGATCAAGTTGTTTCAATCACTATTTTAGTTACGCTTTATCTAATGAATCAAATAATTCCCCAGGCCCCGGTGTCGGTGCTGGCGAAGTCGGTGTTCGCGCGTAGCGGGTCCGCCCCGCAGCCGCAGCCGCCGCCGGAGCTGGACGACCTGTCCCATCTCGCCTGACAGCCCCGCACCATCAGCTTCGTCATCAAGGAGTTCCGCAAGACAAGCCCCTGACCTCGCCTGCTGCTGATGTGCCGCGCCGAGCCCGGGCCCGCGCGCCCGCCTGACGACTCGCATCATTCCGAAGAAGACGCACAGCCATAGTGCTTATAGACTCGTTTATTTGGTGACGCTAGTTATTTGTTAGTGTTTTTCGTATTTCGGTTTATGATATATTATCCTTCTTTTTTATACTAATGCGAAATGTTATATCGATTAAGTGTAGTTAAACAGTTTGTATGAGTAAGACAAATCATAATGTTCTATTTGTACATTTTTTATTAATGTAATATGTGTGTTTATGTAATTAACGATATATAAATAAGTTTTGTATTTTAGATTATTTTTCCCGAAGATTTCGATAATTTTATGGTCATTTAGAGTCCCGAATGCAGTAGAAGCTATGTAAATGAATAACTTAGTTTAATTATATTAAACATCAATGTTCAACTAAATGAAGTTTTCATTTTATCTATCCATGTTTAGTTCAATTTCAATATCTGCTAGCAGTTATTGTATAAACAAACAATGATCAAACACGACACACAGTTACACGAAACAAAAACAAGCGGAGCAATAACTTAAAGTTCGGATATATTTAACACGTAACTCTTTATGAATATAATACGTAGCGCTTGAATTGGAGCAAAGTGAAAAATGTTTGCAAAACGATTTAAATGTATCAATGGTTCAGATTACCGTTCACATTCTCGACATGTGAACGGGTAAATAAGCATCGAATCCGTACATAATAGGCACAATGCTTCACAATGAACGAATGCCCACTCGACTGAATTGATAAGTGGGCTGAGCCGCGTGGGGAGCGTGTACGCCCGCCCGCCCGCTCCGACCTACGCCTTAGCGCAACGCGATCGCTCGTCCCTTTAATACCGTCAAGTTGCACGTCCCTGAGAGACAAGAAAGTTCTTTCGATTTATATAATTTTAATGAGGATTATTTTAATTACAGATGTTTTAAATACGAACATTTATTTTGAAATTAACGAATAAAACTAATGTTGGATTTAGTTTTAGAATTCTCAACATTTTTTGTAAAGTTATTAACGAAAAACCTTGATGTGTCAAAGATAAAAGTGATATTTTATTATCTTAACAAGTCTTGAAATTAATTTGATTTTTGCAAAACTAAAACGCGAAGTGGAGATGTAATATACTGAGTGCTCATTTTATTCTTGTCCATATTTTCTAAGGTTATATGATGGTGATAATGTTATCGTCACGGCAGCCATTCTTGAAGGAGACTAACCAACTGCAGAGGACATAATTCACTAGTGTATGCACAAAAACATGTACACTCAGAAAAAAGCTCAGGTGCGACTACTTGCTTTCTGAGGCATAGGAGTCAAACGCGGCTAAATAATAACTTTGGGTTTGTAGTAGTGATTCAGGAACATTATAAAACTTCCAAACTGCTTCGAGTGGCATTTTTTTTCTCAGTTTTTTTCAAATCTGCTCTGCTCTGCTGCGAATGCTCTTCTTGCAACTTAAAAGTTCCATTTAAAAAAACTCAATTTACAATCCTTATGAAATGAGAACAAATTTTGATTTTTTGAAAATGTTTCATTTTATATAATCCCATTGTCTTTTTGTTAATTTCATTTCCCCCAAACAATTTAAGCTCACATATGTTATGGCATATTATTTAAAAACATATTAACAAAATAAGAAATAGAACAATTAAGAAGTTTAGTTGTCCTAAACTAAAATTAAAGGCTATACAATAAAAGTCCTTAGAAAACATTTGACTATCGATTTGTCTTTTAAAAGATACAATAATGACAAAACGCTTCGAAAAATATATTTTTCCCAATTTTTAATGCACATTTATTATTACATGATACATTTTTTTTAAAATGAAAGCCATTACATACATAACATGTAAAAAGCCATTTTTTTTAAAATGAATTATAAATGATGTGTATTTGTTACGCACGTGACGCACGTCTGCATTGCCACCGATTCTATGAGGGGTTGGTGCCGGCCAACGCGGCGGGCGGGAGTCCGCCTGACCACTGGCCGCGATCGGCGTGACGGCGGTGTTCGCACGCGTGCTCTGCGCCCGTGATCCTCTTCTCGCGGAGCTTACAGCGCAGCGTCACAACTCTGCCGTACTCAGCCACGCACACGCTGCGTTATCGCTCGGCTCTCGCAGTCCAATTTTCCCGCCAAATATTTCGCGCGATCTATTTGTTTTTATTTTGTTCATAGTATAGATGGATCCTTTAATTAAACTGTAAAGACAGTTTTATAGTTGTGATGCGCCTATTTATTGTGATTTTTATTCTATTTTTTGTGTTTTTACCGAAATCCACAAAGGCGATTCGATGGCTGTAAGTATTTTTAATTTCTTTTCTTTTTGAATTATTTTTATCAAACTTCATGATAATTACTACTACGTAACATGTATTAGATATACATTTAAGCAAAACAAAAAAATATGTATGTTGAGTGTTAGCTCAAATTTCTAAAGATTAGAAATTATTTATTTTATCGTCAAAATTAATACTATGAATCAAAGTTAATATACCAACAAAAAAAATATAATAAACATCGCCATAACTAATGTCACATCATATATAATTTTACTAAATACGAGACTAGCTAGAAACTATAACAATTTAAATTTTATTATGTATTTTTAATATGAAAGGTGTTGAAAATCTGGAAAATAACCTATTAGAAGTCGTTAGTATTCTACGATTAATAATAATAAAAATTAACTAGTTCTGTCAGTGGTCTAAATTCGACTATAATCAATCATTGAAAAATATATTAATAAATGAATATGATTTTGCATGTTTCAAACATATTTTTCTACTTTTATTTCCATTTTTTAATTGACACCAAAGCTCTTAAAAGGCTAGTAAACAAAAAGGAAAATCGGTTGACAAAAAGAGAAGGTACCGAACTGATTTGTCTTTGCCTATTTATGTATATACATATATACTTAGGTATTGAAATTAAAGTTATCCAAGGCTCATATTTAAAAAAATATATATTTCGTTTTGCTTATTTATATGAAGAATAACCTATAATGTGCAATTTCAGATTGCAGTTTATTTTTATATTTTTACATTATAGAAGTAGATTACTGAGATAATTTAATATTAAAATCAACTTTTTTCAATTTCATTTCTTTTGTAATAAAAACTACATAACATTTTTTATATACCTATTAGAAATAGGTACCTACCTATTCTAGGTAGGATTTATGGCAAATGTAGGTAGTTTTATCTTAGGATAGAAGAAATGTTTCGATACACAATTTTAAAAAGTGATGAAGTTTCACCTAACAAATGTATGTACAAATACAAAAAATACCCTAAAATCTTTGCCTCTTTTCACTGCCCTAGAAATGTTTGACTTTACCCAAATACAAAGTGACCTAAATTCATCTTGTGCTCTTTTATAGAGCAAAACTCACATTTTGACATTTTAACCATGTAAAGTTGTATAGGCAGGCAGTACACATATACAATGATCTGCATCGTCACATCCCTAATAATAGCCGAAATAATTTTAAGTAGTACCAATGATGACAAATGAATCGGTGCCACTTGTATGTTAAATAAGCTTTAGAGCTTATTTTATTATTTCACGTTAATATTTAATAATAGACCACTACTAATTACGTATTAACGTAAAATAATAAAACAAGGACTTTACTAATAAAAATGGTAGGTGCTTATAATACAATATCTACTCGTATAAGGTTCACTGTTAGTCACTCAATCAGAAACTAAACGATCGTCGGTGTACGCATAGGAAACGAGGTAACCCGACGCCCCTACGTCCACAACTCCCTAATTGAACATTGCACTAATGAGCGGCGTTGTTCCGTTGCAACCCGCAATTATTCGACCCCGAAATTACACCCGGAAATATCGTTGGAAATGCGAGCATTGTCGTATGCGATTTCTGAAAATCACTTTTAATTATTCTACCATTAACAACTATCAACAGAAAGCTTCTTGAAAATATTGCGATGTTACTTTATCTTCGGTGTCCTAAACGTTAATAAGAAGTACCTACATAAAGATTAATTAAAATAAATTTGCTAAAACACCATAATGGTAAATGGTACTAACTAACAATATACGAGGATATATTAGTTTTATGCTATATTTCTAAATGTTATTAGTTCAGTTAATTAAAGCTCTCAGAATACATTTTGACAAAGAAAAGAAATTAAATACAACGCATTCCATCACGTAGAAGTACGGAAAAAGCTGGAAAAGATTTATTACGATTTGTCCCACTTTTCTTTTTGTAGTAAAAAATTAATACTTAAATCAAAATCACTTCTAATATATTATATAAATAATGTTTGTTGTGAATTTACTATTAGTATATATTTATAAATTCTATACTCCTGAACTTAGCGCGTTGCAATTCAGTCCAAAGATATTATTACTATTTTATGTGGATACCTACTACGACGTGATACGAAGCTCAAGTTCAACAGCCGATACCATTTTGCTCTTAAAAAACGCCAGAGTCACAATGATTACGACTAAACAGAATTAAAAAGTCACTTAACGCAATCGATAGAAGTACTTTCAAATTAAGCCTTTGGCAAAGTCAACAAGCTTGTGTGTTTTTGTACTCTTGTAGGACACAATGACGACATATTTGCTATTTTCGTCTGCTCAGATATTTTCATTCTAAGTTGCTTTAAAAACGCATAAAACTGCTCTATTTAATAAGATTGAGATTTCACTAACTCTGATATTACTTATTTTTAGGTATAAGTGCCCAACATATTTATTTTTGATACTAACTAAAAATAAAGATGAAATTTCCCTTTTGTTTGGTTGATCGCAAGATCAGAGTTGGGGAATGAACGATGGATAACGCGACACACATACGAACTTTACTAGTTGTAGACGAGCCTAACGTTGCGTTAAAAAGCTTAACGAGTGCAATATTCAAAACTTTGTTGTCAGTTAGACAAGGGCACAAAAAGGCTTAGAAACAAATTGCTTGATTAGGCTAAACACTGCTTGTTACAATCACAGGCCATTACTATTAAGCCTCAGGTGATGATGATATAGCACAAAACATATATATAAAATAAAATAGCGATAAATTGTAAAAAAACAGATAGAGAAACGGGCTTAAACTATTTTTCTTTACCGTAACCGTAACAGCCTGTGAATGTCCCACTGCTGGGCTAAAGGCCTCCTCTCCTCTTTTTGAGGAGAAGGTTTGGAGCTTATTCCACCACGCTGCTCCAATGCGGGTTGGTAGAATTCACATGTGGTAGAACTTCAGTGAAATTAGACACATGCAGGTTTCCTCACGATGTTTTCCTTCACCGTAAAGCACGAGATGAATTATAATCACAAATTAAGCACATGAAAATTCAGTGGTGCTTGCCCTGGTTTGAACCCACGATCATCGGTTAAGATTCACGCGTTCTTACCACAGGGCCATCTCGGCTTATTTTTCTTTAATGGTCATAAAAATATTTAGGAATGTAGTGAATATTGAAGAAAGTCTATTGGAAATGAGCTTAGTTGAGTACGTTTACGCGTAATCTGCATTAATTTAATTTGAAATGCTACTACCGTCAGGCACTACATCTATACCTATGCAAGCGATCTCTACCAACGAACACACTTCAACAATGAGCACATTAAGTTAATTGAATCACTGAAACAACGTAGTGAAGTTTGCTTACTTTAAAATTTAATTAATTTCGAACTTTGTATAATACAACTAAAATACAAAAACCAAATAAAAAGCAACGAGACGTGATAATATATCTTATTATTGGTTAAAGGGACGGTAATGAGAAAGCGTGCCGGATTAAGCTTTGAATACTCTTTGCAAGAAATACATAACATAAAATGGACTAAGAATGATTTATAATAAAAATATATTTTATTGATTCCGATAAGAGTACGTATTTGTATTAGTAAAATAAAATGTTTGTATTTGATTAAATTATATAGTATCTCTTATTGAATAAAACGATTTATGATTTATGAAGAATCTCGTTGAGTATCCTTGCGAATAGCGATCTTAGTTTACGCTTAGTTAGCAAGGGCCGTGTGTGACAGACCGAAAAAAAAATAATTTCTCTCGCTCGAGCTGTCTGTGACTGTTCTGAGCGGCCGTCCCGTGCATCTGGCGGGACCTATTATTTGGGGACGGTTCTTAATGCCTTCTTAGATATTTTTATATGACTACCGTCTTAGTTTTTACGATCCTGATTTTTATTGAATTTTCCCATACTTTCGCTTCTTACCGTCTTGCGATATGCCTGCGGATGAAGGTGAAATACGATCTGCTTCAGCGATTTATTTTATTGCCTTGGACCCGAAGTATTTGTATTTTTCTATAACAAAGAAATATGTCAAGAATGCCTAAAATGTATTGGATTACCGTAAGATATTATTGTAGGTAGGAATTTTTGTTCTTAAAAGCAAAATACATATTACTTTTGATTTATTGTTCATGTAGGTAAATAACTTATTTTACGTATTACAAAATAAATTATACTATGCAAATAAGCGGTGAAAAGGTGAATAAGCTCCAAATACAAGCTTAGTTAGTGAACGCGGAGGGCTTCCCAGGGGTTAATTTTGCGAAGTGCCGGGTGACTTACAATTAGGTACCTATACCACGACCTAAGTTGCGAGGTGTAGCTATGTGTACCTAAATCGATCGAAGTGCAATCGCCTTCTATAAAAAGGTTTTATTATGCATACCGACACGTGGGCCGTTCTGAACGAATGATCACTTCATTCTCATCTTATTTTTTTGTTTAAAATTCGAATTTGTTTTATTTTGTTAATGAGAAGAGATATAACGGAGAGAAAGTGCAACAAATCGTCCCGGGCTCGCTTCATTTGATCTGACACAAATTTATCCACACTGCGGTGCTCTTTATTTTCGCCGCCGACGATGTTCACTTTGTCCTGACAAATTCATAAATTACCAACATCCTCGCGGCAAGGCGTATTGCTCGGCTTTTATCTTACTCACCGATGCTTCGTTCGGCCGTATCGACGGCCACTTTGATGTAGCGTTCATTTAGTTAATTGACGATGAAATGATAAGCAAAATGTAAGTGTGAACTGATACTTGAAATATATTTATTGCACGATAATGTAATATGCTCGTAATGCTTGTTTTTACTGTTTTGTAAAGTATGTAAAATACTAACCAATGAATAATAAGGCGATAAGTCAAATATATTTGTACCTTAACGATATACAGTTAAAGCTGTTAACATGACATGTTTTTTAGGAAAAGAAACATTTCCTTCCTACCAAATTATAAATACCAGTAAATAATGTTAATATTATAATAAATAATTGTTTATTATGAATGAATTAATAAAATATTTATGCACGTTAAATCGGAGTATTCTTATTATATTAAATGAACAATTATTGTCTATAATTATGTATCTCGATAAAGACTAACAATTTTGTTAAAATATTTTAATATATTTAGTTAAGATTTTGCTTATTATGTTTATCTTTATGAATCTTTCTTAAACAACAACTTTTCAACAGTGTCGTAGACAATAAACAAGGTTATCATTTTTAGTATAAAATACTTAAGTCATATTTATTATTACAATTTTCTAACAGTTAAGTAAGAAAATTGAATACCCACGGACAATAACTTTTCGCGGAGACATAGGCACAGTCGCGTCACGCATTCTAATATTAAAATGCTAAAGTAATCCAGTCTGTCTCACAAGTCTGATTGATTTTCATGACTAAACAGCTGAATTAGATTTTTACTATGACGAAAGACGTCTTTTTTAAAACACCTAAGTGGTGAAAAGACTTAAAAATCTTTGTATAAATTGTATTACTCAGATGTAAAACTTAAGATAAGGCATAAACATCATACAAATTTTATAAATAAATATAACTTTTATCTTTAATATAAAAAAGTTTTCTTAATATACATATAAGATTAGTAGTCTTATACATAAAAAATGTGGATACCTGAATTATTGGATGAAAGGAATATACATTTCATTTAGCTTTTTTTTAATTCTGTGGCATACTTATAGTTACTTTGCATCTTTATCATATATCATTTTAATAACATATGCTATAAAAAATGTTGGCAATCTCTGTCGAAAGCAAATACAATATGAAAAATTCGACATGTAGAGTTCAAGTCTTGTACCTATCTGTACGCACGGCTAAGATACAAAAGGTACATTTTACTTTAAGTGTTTATATTTAGGTATTAGTAAAAGGTATTAATATTTCGTAGAGATTGTATCTCGCTAGGATTTATTTTATAAATATTAAGATAGGAATCTTTACAGCTAAATAGAAAAGAATTTATGATAAAAGAATGAAAGGGACTTTAAAATACGATAAATATTAATTTTTTGAATCCAATACACAAAAAAACGACGTAGTTATAAGAATTACTTATTCAGGCAATTAAAAAAATATGAATTACACTATATTTAAAAAAAAAAAGCTTAAGAAATAATTCAAACATTTTTGTACTTCATAAATAAACTTAATAAAAATTCGATAGCGTTATTTTTCACATAATAGAACTTTTTTATTTTGACTTTCTTATTTATTTGATTATTCAACCAGAAATTGTACTCCAAAGCAATTTAATTTAAACCATTATGTATTAATATCGGAAAAAGTTTTCAGAAAGTATTTATCTATCTTCTATATAAATAAAAATGAATGTTTGTATGTTTGCCTTCTATGCGTTCCTAAACCATTGATTCGATTGTGTTTGAGATTGATGAGTTCCTCAATGTACGCCCTGGTAAGTTTCACAAAAATAACTACTTTTTGTATGTTTATCCTTCAATATAGTCATTTTATGTAGGCCCGTGCGAAGTCAGGACGGGTTCAGTTTATTATAAAAATTGCACTAATCTAAAACTATATTACATTTATACAATTTTTAATTGAATTGAATTTATAACATAGAGCATTGTGTATGAATAATTTACTCGAAATAAAATCTGTAAAAGGAACACTTCATTCATGTCTTTTATATATCATATGTATAAAACACATTTTCATATATTGATATATAAAAGACACCTACTATAAACAAAATTATAATAATAATAATATAAACCTTGTATGTAATTCCTTGGTATTGTGAAATCAGTAATTCTCTTTACTAGTGTTAGACTCGAGCTTCGAGTTTCGTAATTATAATTATTAAAATAAACATGATTTACATTTTGTATTACGTTACCAGTATTTTTAAATTAGACAAAAACATTTTAGAAAACGCTGACGGCTCTAATAAAATTCAATTTAAAGATAAGGCACGTTGACTCTCCCTCGACCCTTTGTGTGCCCTTTTGCAAACCTTCACAGGAGGTAGGTTACTCTTGTGAAACATACAAATATTATTAAACGCTTTGCTTTTTGCCTACAACTTGATATTTATTTCATATTTTTATTAAATATTTATAAAATAATTTTAGACGATGTTTCGAGCTTCGTACTTAAGGTTTCTAAAATCCTGTTTTATTTAAGCTACGTGTCACATTTGTAACAATAAAATACAACAATTGTACACTTCAACACGACGACTTAGACAAATCGCTGTTGTATTGAACAATTTGTTGAGTAATCCATACATTTATTTCAATTATTCCAGGTTACTTCTCAATGGGCATTTCCCACATTGAAATTGGTAATGCTTACACGTGCTACGAATAATTTAACTTTTTATTGTGATAGACTCCAAACTCTTATGAATTGTTTTTTGAATGCATTAGGAACACATGTGTTATGTATGTAACCAGAAATATTAATAATGTAATTTACAAATGTAACAGCACTCAGAAAACGTGAAACCTATGCATAATTAAATTTACTACGGATTTCAGCTTCGTTAGCTGCTAGTGATGTAAATCCTCATCCGCTTAATTGAAATTGTAGTTGATCTCGATTAATAACCGTCATTACATCATAATGTACTGGAAATGAGTGTATCGAATGGCTCCTAATTAAAGCATCATTGTTCCTGAGTTTAATGAAGCATGGAGGCTTGCTGTGACACGGCGGGAGTCAGACCGTGGACCCTTGTCGCTGATTGTAACAAATTAAGATTTCTTTGGGTAATATAAATAATTGCTTAGTCAACTTACTACGAAAGGACGCAATGAGAGTATAGGGGTTTCGGAAATGAATCATCAATTTCATATTGTAATTACATCTGTATTTACAAGTTTACAAAATAGTTTAGATAGTAAATAATAATAATATATATATGTAAAGATGAAAAATGTCATATATAACCTTCTATGAATTGTACATAAGCCTTTAAAAACTATCTTTTCGTTTTTCTTACGAGTGTGGTCGACGGCCATAAGTTACGGAGCAATAAGGTTACATACCTTATTGCTCCGTAACGGCTCTCCTCTTAGGAAAAATTTATGCGGCGGAATTTGATCCGATATATGTAGCTCTCGTCACGATGATCTTTACCGCCGAGATTAATTATAAAACACAAATAAATCTAGCTAGCGTTTTATATGGTTATATCGTGTGAAAAAAATTATAACAACATATGCGAAATAGTAAAAAACTCACATTAATTTGTGTACCAAACTGTTTCAGATAAAATGTGCGATATATTATAACTGTAATATTGATTGCCGCGCTTACGTTATTATTGTGTTATTACGAATATGGATACGTAGGTATTAGTTTGGTCGCTCTCTGGTAAAATAAATTAATAAATAATAATTATGTAATTTGCTGGTAACTTTCAATTTTATAAGCTCTACATAATAGCTAAGTTTCAGTAAACTATTTAACATCGTTTATTACGGCAAACGTATAATTTAGTTCCCTCATTGGACAGACTTTCTAAAGTCGCGGTACACGAACGTCGCGACTATCATACAGCATTTAATCATCATTAAAGTTGAATCAGCGACGCACCGTTGCATCAGCGTCAGCTGTTTGTGTGCCTGTAAACTGTTTTTTCTACCGGAGGGTTTTAGATAGCTATTTTCGCCACAGCTGCGAAATCAGCGTTTTTATTACCCGGCAGTTTGATGCAAAAATCAGCGTACATTTACCGACCAAAAATTGCAAGCCCTTGTCTTCTTTGATAAAGCTATCTTTTATAAATTCGTATTCACGAAGCTTTTAGTTGCACATTGTAAAATAAAACTGTAACCTATTTTTAAAATATCTACATCATAATACAAAGCAGCTTGGTCAAAAAGATCACAGTATTCTTTTGTGTACCGCAACCAGTTATGACAAAGCGGACCCTTTTGCCCGTTGCGATGCTTTTTGTCTACTAGATCGAGATAGACGCGTAAAATTCGATACGGGAATTATTTTATTAGATTGTGCTTGCACGTGCGCGGCGTGACGAATGCGATAATGTACGATGCTGGGTCCAGCGCCGAACAATCGCATTCCACATGAATTAACTATAATAGAGACTCGGCTACGGATGCTATGGTAATTTTGCGATTTGATTTCATGTCTAAAGTTAATAGCTTTTACGTCGATTTACATGCATCGGCTGCAGTGCACGATGTTCACGTCGTAGCTAAATGTAGAGTCGATGAGGTAACCCGACTCGCGCACCACCACGCGTCACCCATGACGTCGCGTGCACTCTCCCCTAAATCCCCCTAGGCATTCCGAACCGGATATCAGTTTCCTAAGCGAAATAGGGTAATTAATAATAGTGGAACTTTTAAGTGAATTGCGATAACTATAAATATATTTTTTTAATAAATGTTAGTAGCTACTCTCTATTTTTATAATACTATTCATTTTATAGTATTAACCATAAGTACTTGTATAATCCTAAGTGAAAGAGTTATTCTTTTTAATATAATGTAGTCGTTTAAAAATGTAATTTTAGACACTGTCAAAAATTTTACAGGAGGTGATAAATGTTATTATTAAAATACATATATGATATGTATAATAATATAATATACCTACATAAAAATAATATATTTTTTAAATATAATGTGTTATATTAAACCGTAAAAATATTGCCAAATTCATACAAAGCAAGTTGCTTCAAGTAGTCAGGTACATATGATGAGCGTAACCCTCGTTATACGAAGTCATCAGTAATGAGCGTCCTTGGCAGGCTCGACATCGACGAAACTTAATATACAGTCGACGTTAACCCAGTTATTGTAAAACAATCGTTTATAAAAAGTCACGAGTACAACCATGGCATCCCTCACAAAACGGAGGGCGAAGGTAGGTAGTACCATTTGCCCGTCTGCCACAGCCGCACGTAAGCTCTCTTGACTCAGAAGTCTACGAGCTAGCTACGCACGCAATAGCGAAGTTGTTGCTTCACTTTATTTCTTCGGTCTATCGTTGCTACTGAATGTAACTTCAAAAATCCGACTTTAAATTCTTTTTTGTAAGTTTATTTTAATACAATTTTTGTATTTATTTTTTCTATTCTTATGAAGTGTACCGTTATATGCATGTAGTTTTTTTTTATTAAATGGGACTAAAGCTAAACAGTTTCAGTTTAAATATTGTTAAATTAATAAATACTATTTTTGTTGCAGGAAGGTTATACGATTTATATGTGGCGGTAGAATATTTTCATTAATGTCTACAAACTTATATTATGAGTTTATTTGTTGATTTGCGACAGATAAGAACTTCAGTTTCAAGTTTGTCAGAGATGGTAGACAAAATATCGACATCAGTTAGTAAAGAAAAATTAAACAAGGAACGCAAGAAAAGTGTTGATTCAGCGCTATACGGAAGCTCCATATACAAGCCAACAACATTAGGATTCGGTGTAAGGTTTTCACAAAGTCAGGAGAATATCTGTCAAGATATGCCTTCTTCTAGACTACGAAGTCACATGTCTCTTCCAAATTTAGGTAAATCCGATCACAAGATATCATCAACTCGTCCTAAAATTGTTGAAATCGACGATGAGAAAAATGACAATGAACGTAAGTGCACAGCACAAGTATCTATGGAAAATATAAACGACTGGATTATAGCGTCTTTGAACAAAAGACCTCACTTTGATGATAGTGGACATACTCACCCAATGGACTTTTTGGAAAATGTAAAATATTACATTTCTGAATTGAACATAACGACAGAAAAACAGCTTCCATTTCTAGTTTCATGCCTTGATGGACTTCCACTAATGTGGGCACGCTGTTTTAAAAGTGAATTTAAAGATGTAGATGATTTTTATGACGCCTTCGAACAAGAGTTTTGGGGTTCGGAGAGACAGAAATCTATTCTTTACGATATGAAGTTGGGAAAATATGACGAGAAAAAATCACGTATGAGCATGTCAGAATATTTCTTGTATAAAGTATCAAATTACAAACATTTAAGTCCCCCTCCCTCTGATTTGGAAATAATATATTCTTTAGCAGCGCATTTTCCTTCTGCTGTTGAACTAGAATTACGTCTGACATCAAAACCTACATTGCGGGAGGCATACAGCTTGCTCCGTCGAAGAGAAGGTGAAGCAAATGACTTTCTGCCTAATTACTTGTACGAAATGTGTGAAGCATTCCAACGTGGATCTCAGCCAGAGTCCGCCCGCCGCCCGGATGATCAGCAAAGCTCAAAAATAGAAGATGAAAATAAGCGTTGCAAATAAAGTTAAACGTCTTTACTTTATACATAAATTGTAGTATATAGTTAGTACATATATGTATAATAGTTGTCCGTTTAGTTATTGGTTAATAGCTTATAAAAACTAATATAATGATATGATAATAGAATGATGTATGAATGGATATTTAATGAATATATATATGTAACTAATTACAAATTAATACATACCTATATCTGTAAATAATTGTAAATTTTAGGAATAAATAAATAATCTTAATAAACACTGCATTACTTATTTATAGTTACCGACATTATTTTGCTATAGTAGTATAATATATAAAACGTAATTATTATACAGTAACGCGCTTTGATTAATAATCAATTATTTAAGCAAAAACCCAGACTTGATTTCTCTTAAATAAATATAAGGAAGTCAATTAAAATAGTATTTTTTTCATAAAGAAATGTTATATTCCATATTCTATTAATACTTTAAGATAAAAGAAAATATAGATATTTTAAAATAAATTCTAGAGCGCTTCATGAAAGCGAAGGCAACTGGACGGAAAACGATTGCTACGAAGCACGGCGCAACGGAGTGCTGTGGAGTGGTCAAACGCGTGTGTGTCGGCGCCAACCAGCAGCTATGCCGCACGTAGCGGCTGCGGCGCGGCTCGCCCGTGCAGCTTGCCTCGCCGCGCACGCCGGTGAGCGATGGAATTGTTCATCCATTGAGCTCGCTCCAAGATATACGCCTGATTTGCTTACAGGTCAGTTCAACATCGATTTATCACTTCTACTAATAATGTTATATAACTAATTATACAGGAAACAAAAAAAAATTGAATTCATCAATTCTGTTATTAGTTACAATGCTACTCATCCAATGTAAGTTTAAGTATTAGCAATCAAATTTTTAAAGGTGGTTCAATGTCCATTCATTTAATCTTTATCAATTCCATTTCATTTAAGTTTCTTCAAAAGTCCAGTGTACGAACGGATTCCGTTCTGTCTAGGAGGACTAAAAGAACTTCCGACAATAATGAGAGATAAGAGAAGGCAAGTTTGCAGAGTCTTTTAAATCAGCGGCATGGTATTGTGCGGGAGCGGCCAGCGTAACGACAGCGCCCTTTCTTTTCAGCCGTTGCCTCGTTCCGCACTCGGAGCTCTGTATTTATACGAAACGTTCACATTTATTTATCACTTTTCGGACAATTAATTTTTGAGCAATTCCATTGTTTTGCATATATTTAAATAGAATTAACCTGAACCCAGAGTGTTCATTGTTCTATAATTTTATTTTAGATCTTTATTTTTCATGTAAAATAAATATAATAATACTAAAGTCGGATTAATACGATGTAACAAAACAAACTATTACTACTAAATCGTGTCAGCTTATAAACAACAATGTTGAAAATATCACGTGATCATTACCTGATATTATCCTGGCACGAAACCTGCTCACTGTCTCCGTAATACAATAAAATATATCGTGACATCACTGCTGCGTACACTCGCCAATAAAGTTACTTGTCTACGCTTTTTCGAACAGCACGCGAAAAGCATTTCAAGTTTCCAAACTCTTATTTATACGATTATTAAGGACAAAATTGGCTTAGCTATTTATTGTACTTTGACGAATATTTACTATAAATAATATCGCTTCCGTGTCCTACTATTGATCCTTTTTTTTAAATTACTGCTGTAGCTATATATTGCGTGGCAACAGCAAAATGATAAACACACAAACTATAATTAGTGTTTTCCGGTTTCTAAACGATATGACGATGCATTACGCAATACGACAAATATATTCTATACAAAAGCAAAATTATTTTTAAAAAACTAACAATATGAAACTTAGGAATAGGGAACAATGGACGATGTTTTTCTACTTTCAGCATGTTCTACGACTTCGTGTCGTTGGCAGCGATTGCACCGGATGTTCGCCTCACGTTCGCCTATGTACTCGTATATACTACTAGTACGTACAGAATACGTAACATTAGTTGGTCGCCACTAGCGACTGAGGACGTCTAGCCACTTTGGAAAATTAATTGACAGTTAACGTTGTCGCTCACAAACAAACATGTTTCTAATATTTCGAGTTCTCGTTGTTTGATAAATTTAATTAAAACTTTTGCAAGACAATTAACCTTAAAGAAATAAACATTTAGGAAGTTAGTAAAATAACTAAATTTTCAATTCTTTTATTTTAATTTTTATTAACTATTACAAATCTCTATTTTAAGATATATATTTTGAGATATGATAATAGCATGGAGTAAAGGTACACATATATTTGAACAACATATTAATCAATCACAGAATTTTTAACGTTTCACGTAAAATAAATAGTGTGCAATTTTGAAGAAATAATGCAATGCACCAGACAGACCAGCACGAAAGCTACTTAATCAATTCGCAATCAAAACATTAAAACAAAATCGTAAAAAACGATTGTTGAGAAGTTTTGACTTACCTGACTTGATTTAAGAAATATGGAGTGGGTATTGTAGAAATAGCATCAAGTATATTAAAATACAAAACAAAACGAAGTAAAACAATTTTGTTGGTGTAAATCTCTTTGTTGCACAAGGACCTATTAGGTATAGGAGTAAACTTAACTAAATAAAAACAAGAAAAAAGTGTACAATGAACTCAATAGTAGGTACATATATTATATCCTTTTAATACTGTATAAGTATATATATGTATATTAATATAGTATGTACATATAAGCATTATACATATATGTACATACTATAAAGTAATGTTTTAAATATAGTATATACAAGATGAGAAGATGATTCCATAACGAAGTGTCGTTTAAAAAGAATAAAATAAAAGTTAAAATTTTATGGCAGGTTTTCAAATTTAGCAAAAATTTTGCTAAATTTAAAGACTTAACTTTTGAGTGTATTTTTCGTTTGCCGTGCGAACTTTAAAAGTATCCTAGATGTTATCATAGAGTACATTGTACAACCAGACCGCCGCTAGCCATCTTAATGTCCGGGTACAATAATATCATCTCCTTTTATGAGTACTCGTATATTTGAGGAAAATGTAGTAGAAATTTTGAAGGTTGGGAAAGCTTTACCAATTTCTTCTTTACAAAAGACGAACGGTATTTGCATTTCATTGTACTATTATTGAAAATTAATCTAGACGTTTAGACTCTAGACGTCTGAACTTAAATTTTTAGGTATTTGCTGTATTTAGTATAACGAAATATTATAGGTAGTATCTGCACAATAAGTTTAACGTAGGAATTCGTTCGTAAAGAATAACAATATTAAAGAATAACATTTTAGCATGGTATCGATAATTTTCATGGATCGCGCTTCGTAAGCTTAGCATTATATATAAGAAGATACATAAGAGCTGAAATAACCAGTTATTTTATTTACAGACTAACATGAGCTTAATATGCCCCGCAGCAAGTATGCTTACTGTATTAATCTTTTATTTATCGTCTACATATTTTTAAATAATTAGTTAAACTTTATCGATTTATATACATTTTACAAAGATGGCGTGACCTACTATATATTTTAATTATTTATTAGAGAAGCAATAAATTATTTTTTCAATATTATTATAAGACTGTGATACAAATTTTTTTTTATCTAAGTACTAGGCTAACTACAAATCAAAGAGATATATCACTTGGGAAATCATTACCGACATCGGGATTTGTTGTAAGTTATCTTAGGTTCGGTAAATGAAAAAGGATCGATGAGGCTTACTACGATATCGGCTTAGGGTTACGGTACAGTGGAACGGACAAAAGATTTAATTACACGCATGAATCAAACGTACTGGACGGGAGAGGTCCAGGGGATTCAGCGATAACAGTGATGTGCACTGACGCGCTATCTAGCGATCTGTACCGATAAGCACGTCCGTCGCCATTGTCTACTATGAACGTGCGGGCGCTATCAAGATTATATTACAAAATTGCTTCTAATTAACATTACATATCCACAAACGCATTATTAAGATGTCAACTTAAATATTCAAAGTGTGCAATTAAAATAAATTCAAATTTATAAAGGCTAAATTAATACCAATAACAGTTATACCTACTATTATATCTACTACTTAATATTATTTTTCCATATATGTGCAACGTATAAAATTAGCCTTACCTTGAGTGATCCAAAGATAAACTCAACGTTTAATACATACATTTATGGTGACCCAGATTTAAATTAACTATGATTATTAGATTGCACGAAGCATGGACAAGCTTAGCAAGTAATTTCCTACTTACATTTTGTGATTGCTCTATTGATCACGGGGAATGTTGACTGTCTATTTAATACTTCTGTCACGAGTCATATTTTTGATTCTCTCTCGTTCAAATATGCAGAACAATGAATGTGTATATTCGTTTAATATTGAAGTTGAGATTTAAGCAGTGGATATTTTATATCGGTCAAAATCAAGAAAATGAATTTTAATGATTTTCTATATAAATTGTTTGTCAGTTTACTGCATAAAAACTCTCGATCACTATTATTTTACATGATTATTTAATTAAAAGCATTGCTTTAAATAAAAGAGACATTAATCAGTAGATTATTGAGAGAAGATATTACTATGATACATTTTATATATTTGGAATAATTGCTATAATCAATAAGTACCTACGTTAACAATATGTCACCCATCTTTTTGTGTGAGATCCGATTGCTTAATGTATACCAACATATTATTGATTCGAAAAAAAAATTGCGTGTTCTAAACGGGGCTTAAAACGAGTTGGTTACAAAAGTATCTGTAATTTTCTTCAATGACCTACAATAGTCATTTAATGTGTAATTGTCAGTAACTATTGGAAAAATTGCAAACAGTTTCTGATATGTATATATATATATATATATATATATATATATATATATATATATATATCAGAAACTGTTTATATATATATAAAAATTGCCAACTATTTTATTTGAATTTCCGCAACAAGAAAGTGAGAAGGTGAATGAGCCACCTGAGGGGTTGAAAGTAATTGGTAACTTCCGTGACAGACATTGGATACTGTAAAAAATGTAAATATTTTTTAAAATTGTTATTCGCAGTCAACCATAATATGTTATATCGCTTGGGTCGGTAACTACACTGGCTAGCTCGTCTAAGCAGAAGCAATAAAGAGAAGGTACCTATTAATTTTGAAAAAAAAAGGTGTTGTGAAATTTGGTCCAAGAAAAACTAATGAGTGGGGCACCAGGTATCCTAACCCAAAGCCCATTAAAATTTGATTTATATGTATAATTGGATTTTGCTGATGTCAATAAATTATACACAGTAAAAAAAACTCAATGCTAATTTCGTATACACATGCATTATAGTTTTGCCAGTTTTTACCAGGATAGCACAGGATCGTCTGTTTGTGTTCCTCTTTTACTTCCTTAATTCACAATGCTGAACAAACATAAAACACAATAAACTAATATTATTTTAATGTTAGGTCAATTTTATAACACTCGTAAAAAATACGACATACTTAGTTTTCAAAATAAAAAATCTACAAATAATTTAATTATTTGCAACCAAACAAGTCATTGTATCCAGATATGCGAACGAAATAAAAAGAAAAACATGTATAGTTAGTTTATCAGTCCTATAAGCTTGTCGCTCGATGAGCAAGCGCTCGGGAAAGCGTAATGTCACCCATAGCTACAGCTACGTATAGTTACGATTCGGAACTGAGTCGTGAGGCGTACAGATGAAATACGTTTCGACTCGAAATTCGGGTAGATGGCAGTAAAAGTGTTCATCTATCAATGTAAAAAAAAAATTCGCTACGGAGAACATACCTATTTTTTTTTTTAATTTACTTATCACATTATATATGGATGATAAGGTACTCGCGAACAAGCGTACGTGTACGCGATGTCAGCGGCCGCACTTGCGTGGTCAGTGGCGCGAGCTTGCGCTGCCGGTGCGCTAGCGGCGTGCTCGTGCGCGGCTCCGCCCCGCGCCCCTCCGCGACCTCCACGCCAAGCCGTGCCTCCCGAACCGCACGCGCGCTTTAAATGGGGAGGTTGTGGAGATAACTTGCAATGGTCTGAGAGGTAACAGCTAATCTTTTTACGCCTAAAACATATTAGCCACGCTTTTGTATTTGTATAAAAAATTATGCAACGGATGTAGGAATTAGCCATAATTTAATGATTACCAGTCGACCAGTTAACAGTAAGGGACTGTTCAAGTATTAAGTAAACACCAGAGAGGGTGGGGGTTGATTAACTATGATTTGTGTCAGTAATCACTTTTATTAGTAATTATTATTATTTGCGGTTTTGTTGTTTTTGAATTTGTGGCAATGACCACTATAGAAATAGGGCCAGAAATAGTAACCTATTATGTATTTTATATCAGTCATGTTCGCAATTTAAACATCTACATGATATGGATCTTGATCTTGACAGTAAACATTGTACCCATATTCTCTAAAAAATAATTCGTTTTGAAAATTCACGTTTTTATCAGATTTGCCAAACAGTTTCTGGACGCCCACGAAATAGATGTTCGAGACGGACGATTAGAAGATGAAATTATGGAATTCGAAACAACGACTACGGGAAGAATAACTACTACTATGGAACCGACCACGGTTCCACCTGTTGTGATCCTCGTCGACGACCAGCCTGCTCCTGCGAATACTAGCACAGCTCCGAGAAAAAAGGGCCGGCGTGGACGCAAACGTTTGCCTCGCTCTCCCCGACGAGGTCGACCTACGAGAAAAAGATTCAGATCTAGGTATTTGTAACTTATAATTATCACATTTAAAATCTATAATATATGAATTCAATATATATTTTTATAATTCAATATACGTATACATAATACGTTAGTATATTCGGCTCAGTAGTTTTAGAGATTAAAAAGCAATGGATTGATTAATTCGATTAATATATCTTTTTTATAATATTTTATACTTCCTTAATATCGTTAAACCCGAAACTATGCAGTTAACGAGTTATAATGAATTATCCATTCATTAAGGGTTAAAGCAGTCTGATAATTTACGTTTTGGTATCGTCACACTCTCAGATACGATTACGACGAAGATAAAGAATATCAACATCGAAATATTGAATACCGCATGGCAGCAGATGACCCCCGCTTCGACCCGCAAGTTGATCTGCATACGCGTCTCCAACACCTGCGACCACTCATCGCCTCCGCCAACCTTATCAACAATCGCTTCGGGAGAAAGGTATTTTCCGATATGTGTCTTAAATAAAAATCAACTACTTGCTTATGTTAAAATTGTTAGGAATATATCAAAACAGTAAAGTAGGGTATGAGTAAGGTCTACGCCGGATAACTCTGTCATAATTAACACGTATATAATAAATTGATAAATAAATAAGACTAAAGACTTTTAGTGATAATAATACAAACATATGTAAACTTTATTCTCTCTGTGTCTCACCAGGCCGTGTCGCAGGGCATGCGCACGAAGTGCACGTGTCACGGGGTGTCGGGCTCGTGCTCGGTGCGCACGTGCTGGCGGGCACTGGGCGCGCTCGCGCGTGCGGGCGGCGCCTTGGCTCGGGAAGCGGCGCGCGCGACCGCCCTGCCCGCGCACCCCGCGCCGCGCCGCCCGCACCGCCCGCTGCGCCGCGCGCGCGTCCGCCTGCGCTACGTCACGCCCAGCCCCGACTACTGCGAGCCCGACGCCGCGGCCGGCTCGCTCGGCACGCACGGACGGTAAGATTAGCTCCATCGTTGTCCTATCTTTGAAAACGATAATCTTTACGAGAATATCAGATTCGTAAACCGATATTTTAATAACGTAATATTCAACGTTATAGATACAAGCTCACCTAGTTATGTCGGGTATAATTCGTTTTCAATTTCGACACCGATCGCTTTCGATGCGTTACGATTATCATATCGTTCATTTAAATCTCTAAGGGAAACTCTCGACTCAATATAACGACAACATTTGAATTATAATGATATGTATACGCGATCGAAAGCTCTATCGGTACCTATGCAACGGACCTGCCGGCAGCAAGTGCAACGCGAGCGCGGGCGCGGGCGCGGGCGGGTGCGCGCGGCTGTGCTGCGGGCGCGGGCGGCGCGCGCTGCGCTCGGCGCGCCTCGAGCGCTGCCGCTGTCGCTACCACTGGTGCTGTCGCGTCGACTGCCAGCTCTGTCGCGTCACCACCGAGGAGCACTACTGTAACTGATCTGGCGCAATCGTGTAGCTTCATGTACACTCACCTCCTCCCTCTCCTCCACCACTGCCGCACTTTCCCTCTCGTGCAGAATAATACCTGTTCCCGTGTACGCACACAGCCGTAGTCGTCAAAGGATCAATGCTGGTAATCGACTTGTCCATCTCAACTGACGTAGTAATCGTTTCTGATTAGGTATGTAGTACCAGTCTCACGAGACTTTAATGTGCGTTTTAATTAGGTATTTTGTACTGATTTTCGGACATTCCACGACAAACATAATCTGAATTTCGTACGAAACAACGATGTCGATAATATAATTTAATCATAGTTCTCTCACTGGTACTTCAAGTGCAGCGACGACAATATAGGTCGTTTTATTAATATTAATCTTAAAACAGGCCACTTCTAGTAAAACAAAAAAGCAACCTTCAGTGGGTTATTTAAAGTAGTAATTCTACGTGTACTCTAGAGGTCAGTGTGAAAACCTCATTTGGTCCCTATTTTTTATCGTATCGTATGGAAATTTTTTTTGTACTACATATAGGTATCGTTAAATTTCCAGACAATATTCTTAAAAAAGGCAATTATTTATGATATTTGATAATTAGAATTCATAAGATTTCTAGGATTATATTCAAATAATTAATACTTTTACGAATTTTCTTCCATCCAAGCTACCGGCATATGGTCTGCCTGCTCAGCTATGCACCTGGATTGCCAGCTTCCTACACAAGCGTAGCCTTCGTGTTTTAGTAGATGGTTGCGCTTCACAATTCTATGTAGTGAATGCTGGGGTCCCCCAGGGATCTGTGCTATCTCCCACACTCTTTCTTTTGCATATCAATGATATGCTCTCTCTTGGGAACATACATTGCTATGCAGATGATAGTACAGTGCATGGTGGATACCACGGACGCGCAGTGGCTGGGCGGGCGGAAACTGAGGAGAGGCGGGAGAATCTTGTCATTGAACTCGATAGGACATTAGAGCTCATCACCAAATGGGGTTCTGATAATCTTGTTGAGTTTAATGCCAAGAAAACACAGGTGTGCGCTCTCACAGCGAAAAAGTCACCATTTTACCCTCATCCCTCCCTCTGTGGCACACCGCTGATGATACAAAGCAAAATCGCCATGCTGGGGATGGACGTTCGCTGCGACCTTAGTCCAAGGGATTACATCGAGGCTATTATAAAAACAGCTTCACGAAAACTCGGAGTTCTGAACAAGATGCGGCGTTTTTTCACGCCACAACAACTGTGCCTGTTATATAAAACACAGGTACGGTCTTGCGTTGAATATTGCTCGCACCTTTGGGATGGCTCCACTAAGTACCTAATGGAGGCCTTGGACCGGTTGCAGCGACGTGCCATACGCATTATTGGCGACGTAAAGGTCACAAACACCCTTGAACCTTTACAATTGCGTCGCGAGATAGCAGCACTGAGCGCTTTCTATCGTCTGTATCACGGCGAGTGCTCTGAGGAATTATTCTCTCTAATTCCTGCTTCCCCCTTCCTTCTTAAGTCCACGCGAGCTGGTTCTCGATTTCACCGCCTAACTGTGACATCAATTCCATCGCGCACAAAGAAATTTGGCAACTCCTTTCTTTGCCGCACTACCAAAGAATGGAATTCCTTACCAGCTCACGTGTTCCCCTCCTCTTACAACCCGGGTTCCTTCAAACGAGGCGTGAAGAGGCATCTTGCGGGCCGGCAAGGCGGGGACGGCTAGTACAGAACATTCTTCCCGACTATACTGGCCGTCGTCGCGTTTGGACTCTACCACCACTTACCATCAGGTGGAGTAGTCATTTGCCATCCCGGGGCATATAAAAAAAAATCCAGTATTTTTTTTTATATAGTATTATTATTATTAGGTATTTATAATTTATATTATGTATGGACAAAAACAAAATTTAATCCTCGACCTTTAATTGAATCTAAGATCCCAAATATATGTCCCAAATTATGAAAACATACCTTACAAAATTGTTCATTAATAATTTTATATTAAGGTTTTACCCGGCCATATTATATTTTTATATTATAAAGCTAAAGAATTTGTATGGTTGAACGCGCTGATCTCAGCAAGGAACAGTTTGATTTGAAAAGTTCTGATGGCGTTGGGTAATGAGTTTATACTGAAGAAAGTTATAGGCTGTATGCTGTGTATAACTTTAAGCAACGCCAAGCCGTGGCTGTGGAGCAGTAATAATTTTGTTATGTGATCATATATAAATTTGAATAGACAGGTATAATCCAAAAACACGATGTTTTTAATAAATATCCTGATTATAACTTATTCGCAAACTAAATTTCATAATTTGACATACTTTAGCTTAATTAAGTGTAGAATGATCCAATATATCTCAACCATAACCAGTAGATGATATTTATATAAAACCAGTTGTCTATGTATTTATGTTCTTTAAATAACGTAAAAAAAAAAGATTTTAAAAATAGAAGAAAAGAGTTTTTTGTAGTCGTATTATATCAAGTTATAATTATAAGTTAAATACTCTGAAAATTACAACTATTACATAAACATTGAATAATCATATTTTAAGTGTGATTTATTTTTATTTCAGTAATATTTATTACATACCAAAGAAACTACTGTTTTACACGTACAATTTAGACTAGTCAAAAACTTAGGTACCGTTAGCATCGGCTTAAATTAATTATTCAAAACTTAGTATTACTATTAATAATAAGATACTTAGCAGACGAATCTACTCAGTCCAATTATTTCCATGTCCATAAAAATGTTTTATTCAGTTGACGATTTCAAATATTTTAAACATTTGTTTACAAACATACGTACAGAATTTGACAAAATTCTCAAGCAAGGTGTAAAAATTAGCATTTTACGTAAGTAGCTCTTTGGTCAAAAATAATGATTGATGCATTGTTTTGTGTTTCACATTCAAAACAAATCAACAAATCAAATTTTTATTACTAAAAAAAATCTAACTAAATATCTGTATCAAATATAAGTTTGTCGACTGATTTTAATTATTTACAAATTCAATTGATGCAGAATACAAAACACTTATTTCATTGAACAATAATTCATATTTAATAAACCAATTTAAAAAGTCTTATCATGTGCTATTTTACAATTACGATTTACAAATAACTTCGTAGTAATTTATCCTCATATTCATATTAAATGATAGTCATGAAAATATTCATTAAAAGCTACTTTTTATTATTATGACAATAAGTGTGTGTAGGTGATATAGATATTGCTTTACGTAAAATATTGTTTAAATTCTCACTTAAAATGTATATAAGAATTTTAAATGATTGTAATCGAAAGTTGCGAAATGTAACATAGTAAACAAAGTAGGGATAGAAGTAATGATTAAATGTTTACAACACGTAGTAATATTTTGGGCTTCATATAACTATGGTAGGATGTTATAATAAAATTCTAATTAAATCATGGTTTAACATTGTAAATAAATCTGTACTTAAAATTTTACGAGTGTTTTATTTAACCCAACAGACCAACATATGTATATACTTAAAAGGAATGTCCTTCAGACTTATTTCTATAATATCACTATAATACTACAGCTTACATAAGTGGGGCCCATCAGCGTGGATTGAACTATCTATACACACTGTCAACTTCCAGACTCCCGAAGTTTGAACACAGGGGACCAAATTTAAATTGTTTACTAAAATTCTCACTTTATCACAATCGATCGAATCGTTGCCGTTTAACCGTTTTCCGATTCTACTAACAGAACGATCCATTTGCGGTTCGTTGAAGTTGGAATGGCATAAATGCGATGTTATTGTTACTACTTTTTACATCTCCAATCCAAAAAAAGCCGAGATGGCCTAGCGGTTAGAATGCGTGAATCTTAACCGATGATCGTGGGTTCAAACCCGGGCAAGCACCACTGAATTTTCATGTGCTTAATTTGTGTTTATAATTCATCTCGTACTTGACGGTGAAGGAAAACATCGTGAGGAAACCTGAATTTGTCTAATTTCATTGAAATTTTGCCACATGTGTATTCTACCAACCCGCATTGGAGCAGCGTGGTGGAATAAACTCCAAACCTCCTCAAAGGGAGAGGAGGCCTTAGCCCAGCAGTGGGACATTATTAGTATGTTACTGTACTGTACATCTCCAATGTCTAGGGCCGGTGATGACCACTTCCCATCATGTGGCCTGTTTGTCTATCAACTATCCATAAAATAAATAAGACCAACGAGACAACAGTATATTGCTGGTAGTGCTTTGTGCAAGTCTCTCCGTCTCTCTCTACTCACGTCAGTTATTCTACTTCAGAACATCATGACTTTATATAGCTGTGTTCCGGTTTCATTAAGTGACACTTTTAGATACGTACGAGTACGACTTAGATACGTACGATTGGAAGCGCATGCATGCCTTAAAGAGTTTGTAATTGAAACTCCTTGATTGTAACTGTCCATTGGTGGTGTTGACCCTTACCATCAGATGACCTGTTGGCTCGTCTGCCATCCTAATGTATATACTATATGGAAGGTATAACACGTTTCAATAAAGCAAATACTATGAATGGCAGCCGATCTCGTGACAATTTCTCGCACATTATTCGCATCTCTTTTCTACACGGTTTGAAAAAAAATCGCTAACATAAATCAGTTTGGATTTTAATATTTATTCTACGAAAATATTGCATTTTATAATTACTATTATTATTGTATAATATTAGCTGTTAAATTAATAATAACAAAAATTAAGTAAAAAAAAAATATGCTTTTATTTTATATTTTTTTATTTGCTATTATAATTGTTGTTTACAGACAAATCTATTGCAAAACGGTATAGTTGTGAACAATGAAGGATGGGATATGACTTTAATGCGAGTACCTCCAATCTCTGGAGCTTGAGATCCGTAAGAGGTATTATAATCAATCATTGCAGAACAGAGAGGCATTTTGTAACATTATCGAATTATAAAAAAATAAGCTCGAATCTTATTCTTATTATATAACTCGATTCTTGAATGTATCTCCAGTCTTAAATAATAAGTAGACAAAGTAATAAAGCGACAATATGGCTAAAATAAATGATTAGAAATTAAATTCTTACATTAATCGCATCTCCTCACACTTCACTTCTATACACTTCTATAATATCATCACCTAACTTTATTGATCACATCATTTTCACTTATAAACAATTATAAAAGAAATCGAATATTATATAAAAGCAAAAAAAAAGCGGATCCTTAACACTGGGATTTTTTAAAAATTAACTGCAAACAAAAAATTTATAATAATGGAATTTTAAGTAATATTTACAAAGTACAATGCTAACAAATTTAACTATCTTATTATAGACACAATAAATTTACTTTCATGAGCACTTAAGTTGTGTTTCACACACGCAATACGTTCACAATACACAACCAAAACTCGAATAATGAAACATTAAGTTACATTATTATAAGACACCATCCCATCATAACTCTGTATGTTTGTGTTCATCATCTGTAAAGAATATAAAAAAAATTAAATCGTTATAACGAAAAGACAATAATAATTAATTAATATTTGTTTTGATATGATATGAATGGAGATAGTTCAATACCTGAGGTAGTTCCTGTTTTGGTAAGTTCTTCATGATGTGCATCAATTTCCTGCAAAATTAATGATTTTATAAATATATTTATAATTTTTGACTGCCAAATGGCCTAGTGTCTAGCTTATAAAGCTGAAAATCCCGAGTTCCTTCATTCAAATCCCAAGGTAGAGCTGTAAATAACGTATTGGGGTTTTCTATCGAAAAATTCTCAGTTGCAGCCCGGAGTTACTATTGCACCATTGGATTGTCTTTGCGTAAACATTTTTTGCACAAAAATATTTCCTGCGCCAGATCTTTACGTGGTCGTCGTGACAGAAGTTCGGTCAAGAGGTCTTAGTTAATCCCGAATGCTGTTTGTTAAACATTGACACGAGTCAATGACAACATTCTGGCTCGTTTCATTGAGGATGATCAAACTAATTTTATTTATTATGTATGAATCTTTAAACTATCTGCAATCTCCTCTTTACCAGTCTAACTACATACACTGAGTATATGACATTAGACGAGGTGCTATGGTCGAACATAGCATATGCCCAGCTCTATATTACACGAAATAGAAGAGCTGGTAGTGTTCCGCACCTGTTCGCCGTCGGCGTGCTGGTAGAGGCCGCGGCGCACACGCGCCTGCAGCGCGCGCACCTCGTCGTCGTAGTGGCGCCACTCGGGCACGATGCGCATGGCGGCCGACAACTTCGCCTCTTTTGTCAGCGGGTTGTTGCACTAGTGACATAGTAAGTATTACGTTATACGATGACAAGTGTCGACAGCAAACGACGTCACGTAGGGAACAGTGTTATACTCTAGCGTTTTTAGTCTCTTTATTCTTTTTTGTAATAATATCTATACTATATTGTAAACAAGTAGCAACTCTTTAGCTGTTAGTGATAAATATGTCCTACATTGGTAAATAAGATGAAGTTAATGTATACGTAGCTATATAATAAAAAAAAAAGGTTTTGATATCAATGTATTGTTAGAATCATTATTTCTCGTATCGATATTGATTAATTGACAACTCGACGCTAAGAGCACACCGCTACAGATATTGATTGTACATTCAGATAGTATCTTTAGTTGTATTTTTATTAAAAAACTTACCAAATCAATTGTCTTAGCATATTGCTTTGAATTATCATCACACCAAGTTTCGCACCACAGCCATTCCTGTGGTAGTGACTTTATAGCCACTTGGTGAATCATATTGTTAGGTAAATCTTGATCTGCAACAAGGCAAGTAATAACAAATATTACATTAATTAACTCAGATACAAAAAAAATATACGCGAAATAAATTAACGTAAGCGAACTGTATATACGTTAGTGTGTATTATTAAAAATTAGCATAAGTTGAATAAAAACAAAACATACCCAAGTTAGACAAACTGTTGGGGTCCTGACTGAGGGCCTGATACTGGCCACGGAGGCGGTCACCGGCAGCGATGCGTCGGAAGCGCTTGAGGTCCACCACGTACAGCGCGCTGATGTGGTAGCTGCGACCCTGCAGATGGTTGCGCCAGTAACCTTGCTTCCAGAACCTATATATATATATATAGATATTATTTTTTTTCAATAAAAAAATAAAATTATGTTTGATCTTTTTTAAATTTGATTTAATTATTCAATAAACCAACCTAAATCCTTCCATTTCTTTCCTGCTGTCACAGAATGGTGTGTAACCATAAGGAGCACCAGCGAGGTCCAAATCAACTAGCTCCTTTAAGTCAGCACGAACTATCTGTGACATATGATTATATTCATTTTATTTATTTCATTTGAGAAAATCTTTTTATTTATCTCCTTGTCTCATCAAGTAGAAACAAAAATATATATATTTAACTTTATCTAAAAAATAGTATATATACTTTTATAATAGACCATTTGTCATTACAAAATTATCTATAAAATAATATAAAAAAATAAAAATGTCTTCCAGACCGATTATGATGTGATGTGTTCACAGCTGGGTCATAACATGAACATAGGAAACTCTGTGGTGCTTGGCTGCGTTTAAATCATCGGTTAAGTATCACGTAACAGAACTACCGCGCCATCTCAGTTCTCATAGTATACATTACGTACATATGATGTTTTAGCAGTAAATATCTACAAAGTTAGTATAATTGACATGTAGTAACAGCCTGTTAATGTCCCACTGCTGGGCTTAGGCCTCCTCTCCCGTTTGAGGAGAAGGTTTTGGACCTTATTCCAGCACGCTGCTCCAAAGCGGGTTGGTAGAATACACATGCAGCAGAATTTCAATGAAATTAGACACATGCAGGTTTCCTCACGAAGTTTTCCTTCACCGTCAAGCACGAGTTGAATTATAAACACAAATTAAGCACATACATTTCAATTCAGTGGTGCTTGCCCGGGTTTGAACCCACGATCATCGGTTAAGATTGACGCGTTCTAACCACTAGGCCATCTCGGCTTCCAATACACATGAGCGAAACTAAATAACTCCAAGCAATGAATCATGTCCTCACCTGGTCGGCGTCTACGAATATGATCTTCTTAACGTGTAGCGGGAAGAGCACATCTAGGAACAGAATCTTGTACCCCCAGATGGTGCGCTGGCGGTCGCGCTGTCGCTGCAGCCAGCGCGGCCACTGGTACTGCACCAACTCGTACTCGAAACCGTACTCTTGCGCCATGTACGGTAGGATGTCCTGGACAGATTTATAAACTTTTATAATCCAAATATGCTTTATTAGAGAAGGCGTTTAATTTACAAATTTACATATATTTTTTTTACTTTTGAATCTTCATGGCACAATTAACAGAATAGAGATTTTACCGAAATGCACCGGAAAGAAACTCCGTAGTTGAAAAATAGTTTCATTCAATAAACTACACCTATGTAATTAACTTTATATATGTTACATGAAAATCATCAAATACTCGCACTCTCACACGCTTTTTTATATTCTATAAAACTCTATAAGTTTTATGCTTTTTATATTACGTAATTTAAGTCAATTTTTGTGATTTATAAGTTTGTGGCGCATGACTGCGTATGTGTTTGATTATCACAACAACTTTAGTAATGTTTATTTAAGATTTTTAACAGCTTTTCTTAATAAGAGTATAGAATTCATTATTATTTGGCTCTAAACCAAGATGCATAGTAAAAACATAGAGTGGCCTTACCTTTAAGGAAGGACTTAGATAATTCTTCAAGAACCAAAACTTGACTGGTGACTTTGTGTGCTTCAAAACGGACAACATCATGATACGCAGGAACCTCTCGTAGAGATGACCCGACGCTACCGAGAACACGTTGATAGTCTCATCTTGGGACTCTTGGTCTTCGCCGCCGCCGAATGAACTATTAGTGAATAATTAATAATGAAAATTTATGTAAAAACAATTTAATTTTTTGGCAATGACGCTTTTTAATATATAGGTCAACTCATTGTTTGTTATCCTATAATATTTACTATCCTAAGAGAAAGATTCAAATCAGATCATATTTGAATTTTATCGTTGCTATTACTTAAAACAAAATTCATCATTGTGTCGGTGGCATTAAGATCAGACAAACAAAATATGTTTGTACACATTGTGTTCTTCTAAACAAGGAAAAATAAAGACAAACAAATATCGTTATTCAATGATGCATTACACTTACTTATTGATAGACAGACATAACTACCATTATAACTTTATTCACCTTGCAATAGAGTTCCAAATTCCACCGGTATTCTTTTCATCATTCTCTACAAGTAGATCAAGATTTTGTTTATCTGGTTTCTTACTGACGCGCAATTTTATAACGTGGCTTCGAAGGGAGCTCATCAGGACTTGGATGTCATCACTGCCGGCCGGTGTGTCTGTGTTTTCGTGCCTGTGGTATATTATTAAAATAATTTATTTATATTATTCAACTGTTATATTTTTTTATCATTAAGTATATTCAAAATTACAGTCTGTGATACATTACCCCACAATTTCGTAAATTTCATCCGAGCGACCAGGTCTCAAACGTAACGTCCAGGCTCCAGGATTAGCCTTCAATTGGAAGTAACCGAGATTAGCCATCACAATCGTATCCTTAGTCTCGGGCTTGTCCCTCGTGCCCAGGACGAGCTGCAGGCCGCGAGGGGGCGTTCCTAGATTTGTGTCCCACGCGTGGCCTTCTAGTAGTAGATATTCCAGCTCGAACTCGCTAAACAATTAAAATTTATAGATATAGTTGTTGAAACTTTGTATTTATAGAAAAAAATATAAAAACACCATTAAAATATTTTAGCACCAGTTAAAGGAGAGATACAAATTCCAAACAAATACAAATTTTGGGACCGGTCTAAGAATATATAAACGAATTTGTCCTAGGTCACTAAATTAAGTGTGACGATAGACATGAAAACACTGAATTATTATTCCGACTTTTTATCTGATTAAAAATCAAAACCATCAGTAACCTGTGGACCACGGAGTCGACGTCCGCAAGCCGGATATTGTCGAGGTCGTAGACGGACTTGACGCACTCGACGAGCCAGTTGGGCGGCGTGCGCAGCTCCAGCGACAGCAGCGGCGCGTGCGGCAGGCGGGAGAAGCGCGCCACCGCGCCCGCGGTCAGCGCACCCGACGCGCTGAACTGCAGCTCCGGCTCCAGCACGTAGCGATAGAAGCTGTTAGATCACGGTTAAGATAAAAAACTATTTGAAATAAACAATAATACTAACATTCCAATTAACTGACAATTAAGAGTGAAGCTGGTGATAGAAATGGGCATGACAAACGCGGAAAGTAACGCTCACTTTAAACTAACATATGTATATAGAATCCGTGAGAAAGTACTACAGCTCTGCTACTGATTGATTTAAATTCCTGTTCGGAAAATTAGGCTGTTATTCACTCGGAACATAGCTAGTTGTGACTTACTTATTATTAACATTTACAAAAAACATATCTCAAAACCTTGAACCTTGGGAAGGCTTTAATAAAAGATATACCATTTGTCGGTCTGCTTACCTATTTTAATTTAAAAAAAAGTGTCAAATGCCTTGGTAGTATTTCTTCTTGGTCATATAAATTTACTCCTCATTGAAAAATTAAAAGAAACAAAAATACTTCCTTCTTGAATAACGAACCTCTTAAGCGGCATATCAGAATTCTTGTCCTGCGGGTTGAGGAACAGCCGCAGCCTGCAGTTGACGACGCGTCGTAGCACCAGCAGCAGAGGCGCCAGGCGCTGCGCCGCCGTCGATGCCGGGTCCACCACCGCCACGATCTGATACGCGACAAAGGACAATCGACAATCGACGATTCTTGGAAATTGGCAAAAAAATACGGCCCAGTATCACCGAATCACACGACCACTTAGTGTAAGACGAATGAGACCCTCGAGGCCGAGCAGTACTGACCTCGACGGCCGCCTCGTCGTCGTAGAGAGGCGCCAGGTCTACGACGGAGTGGTCGGCGCGCAGGCCGGCCGGCAGCGCCGTGCGCGCGCGCGGGCTGCGCGCCGACAGCACCGCCACCACCTGCAGGTACTTCTCCGCCGACAGCTCAACCGCGTCATCTGTGCCGAGCCACCGGTTAATGGAATATATTGTTCTACCTGGCCTGTTTACATTATAACCGTGTATCCGCTTTGCCTATAAGACGATATTCTTTGGCTATGATACGATATACATTGGTAATAATAATAATGTCCTCCAGACCGATTTCGGCCAAGGCGAGTTAAGGTGCAGGAACAATGGCTTTACGTTCTTTCCGAGGCACAGGAGTGTTTCCAACTTCCAGACTCCGGGCTGCTACTGAGAATTTTCTGACAGAAAAACCCAATAACTTTTTATTGGTATATAAATATATCTACATCAGTAGGTATGTTGAATGGTATTAATTGTTGTAAGAAATTAAAAAAATCACACAAAGCTACTTACCATCTTCGTCTATATCATATTTGGTCACAGCATTTTTTGTATTAATTACTTCCGACAACTTATCGCCATACACTTGGTTGCTGTATCTATAACAAAGATAATATAATTCATAAAATCAAATAAGATAATGGTAACACTATGTAGAATGAGGAGAAAATACATTTTATAAGTTGAACAACCTTTTTTTACCGATCTCATCATATTTATTTAATAATTTGTCCAAAGTCGAAGCTAAAACGAGCGGTGAATGAATATTTAAAACAAATCGTTGACCTCTCGAGTAGCACGAAGTCGTCGAGGGAGAAGCGCTCCCCGGCGGCGAGCGGCCCCACGAGGCGCGCGTTGTGCACGAGCGCGCGCGCGCCCGCCCGCAGTCGCACCCCACGCGCGCTCAGCACGCGTGAGCCTTTCAGCACCCACTCGTACTTGTGCAGCAACGGCACGAGCTCGGGCTGCGGACGGCTACTCGTTAGTATGATGATTTGATGACGATGAAAGAATATAAAACCTCGATTTTTGATTAAAAAAAACTATCCCTGTTGCAATCTGCATCTCTGTAATCGGTTAAACGAGACATCACATTTTTGCAATTTATTAGGATTAAAGTTAATTCTAAAACATTGGCCTAGAAATTAGAGGCCTCAAGCGTTTTATTTATATAATTATGAGTCACCTGGAACACAGTTTACAAAATTAATAGGAAAGGTTTGAACTTTATTTCAAGTGGCAAAAAATCTATACCAATATTTCACAGTCCTGTCTCTCCTGGCAGCCCTCGTCTTCCAGTAGGCGCACGACATACTTGGTGGCCGCTGCGGAATCCAGCGCGGTCACCGCAGCTAGAACCACCTTATTCAGCGATTGGTCCTCACTCGACGTGCCGTCCACATTCGGTATAAACGCCACACGCGCTCCCCCTGTCTCTCGCTGTATAGAATATTAGAACAATTATTTTTCTGTATATTCAGTATCAGAGTAGGTTACCTAGAGAAAAGTATTTAATGAAATTTATTTTAACTAAATAAATACATATTATTAAAAAAAAAATATTAATATATATTTATAATTCGTCCACAATAACATTTTCATTTGCCCTATAATAAAATGGGATCATCGCATAATTTATCTTTTCTTAAAATTCTCTTGATAACTAATATTAGTTATGAAGATCATTTTAAAAAACAAACAAATTAACATATTAAAAAAAAAACAAATTAACTAATCTGTATCAATATAAATATATAAACTAATCTTAACAACATTAATTGTACAAAAGTTTAAAAAAAAATACTCAAGCTTTTTATAAAAAATAAAAAAGTTTTGTTATAAAGCAAGTAATTTGTGATATTTCTGGACCTGTTAAGCTGACAGAAGGAAACATGGATCAATCCCAATACAAATATATACTGGCAGAAACAATGTGACCGTATGATGAAGACGTGCGCAAGCACGTTTTCATCATAAGGTTATTTGGACATTCCAGCACGACAATGATCCAAGTCATGCTGCACGCACCGTTAAGAAATCACTCTTGTCGCAATCAGATTCCGTCTTAGATTGGCCAGCTAACAGCCCAGATCTAGACCCAATAGAGCATATTTGGTGCGAAGTCAAGAAAAAGGTTTCAAAACAACAGTGTGGAAATTTAAGAGAGCTGTATGACTCTTATTATCATTTTATAGTGTAGATAAGCGGACGACCATATGAGTTACCTGATGGTAAGTGGTCACCAACGCCCATAGACATTGGCATTGTAAGAAATGTTAACCATCGCTTACATCGCCAATGCGCCACCAACTTTGGGAACTAAGATGTTATGTCCCTTGTACCTGTAATTACACTGGCTCAATCACCCTTCAAACCGGAGCACAACAATACCAAATGCTGCTGTTTTGCGGTAGAATATCTGATGAGTGGGTGGTAGCTACCCAGACGAGCTAACACAAATTTCTAGCACCAGTAGAAATGAACAATGGAACTCTATTTCTCCTGCGAAATGTCAAAAATTGATAGAGTTAATGCCTCGCCGGTTTAAATCAGTAATTAAATCAGCCATGGACATGCTACTAACTATTAATTTTATTTTAAAATGTATTAAATTGCTTTTTTCCTTTACGCACTTCACGTTCATGTGACTTTTTTAATATAAGATTCATCATCTTAAAACAAACTTCATTCATCATAAAACAACTCTTTTAAGCAGTTTAATAAATCGTTCGTAATTATTTGTGCAGCATCATTACAATTTTTATATAATATATATATATATATATATATATATATGAAATGTTAACCATCGCTTACATCGCCAATGCGCCACCAACTTTGGGAACTAAGATGTTATGTCCCTTGTACCTGTAATTACACTGGCTCAATCACCCTTCAAACCGGAGCACAACAATACCAAATGCTGCTGTTTTGCGGTAGAATATCTGATGAGTGGGTGGTAGCTACCTCATATAGGTATAGGTATAGGTATATATATATATATATATATATATATATATATATATAAAGCATCATTACAAGTTTGTAACTTTAGAGAAAAAAAAATTAAAAAAAAAAAAAATTTTTGATTTATTTTTGATATACGATTTCCCTATCTCTATATTCCTATAACCGTTTGCTCTATTCATTAGGCTTTTTCATAACATAGCTAGTTACTTTTAAGAAGGAATACATAACTAAACAAGACATGATTTAGATTAAAAAAATCTGGAAATTCAAGTCGTTCTTATTTATATGACCACAACTGTGTATCCTTAAGAAACGTTGGGATGTACGACTTATGGCATCTAGCTTATGTCAAAAATGGGATACAAGTGGAAAATGTCTGCTGACTTATTACCATAAAAGTTAGAGCATTTCTTAGTAATTCCCTCGTATCTTTCTCATTGAGATCACCAATAACCCAGATGGTCTGAGTTATTTTTTCTTGTTTTCCTGATTTTGAAAAGTACTTTAGTAACGGTAGAGCCGTTGCCAGAGCGTCGCGACCTGAAAAAATATATTTACATTTCATAAAATAGCAGAAGCAGCAGACAGATTATAATATTCAGATGATAAAAAACCTACCCGTCAAATGCAGTAGACGATGAATTTTATCTTCTGTAAATAATTTAGTTGAAGATGGAACACCTGATAAATCCAAATATTGAGATGGGTCAGAAGACAAAACTCGACGATTCAATCTAAAAATACATATTTTTTTAGTAATAAATATTATGATTAGAAATTGAACATCACCATCAATATCATATGTTTTAATTATTTTAGTATAGTTTGTTAGTTAGCTATGATCAGCTTTGACTTATACATATGTATATTTCTATAACTCTTATATTAAGAAGAACAATAGATCATTTATACCTCGGCATAATATGAGGCTGTTTCATAAGATAATCCACCGCGTCATCTGTATCAGCAAGTTCTCCGCGAAAAACAGATCGCTGCAGGCGTCCCGTGTGACGCGACAGCGCCGTCACCAACGCCTCCTCCAGCAGCTCCACGGACGACGTCACGGGCGACGCGCTGTCGTCCCACAGCGGTACGCCGTTTATTAATACCTGCGAATTAAGCTGAAATAATATCCAATGCTCTCATATGTAGGGTGGGTGCGATAGGCAGAGTAGCTGCTCAAAAATATATTTGAGCAAGCGAACATCGCACATTTAATGATTTTTCTCACCAGGGGATACTTATCGGTTCCTAATTTCGCCACGAATTCTTCGGCCAACTGATTACCAAAGTTATATTCAGAATCTTCAGATATAATGTCATCTAGGTTAGCGCTAAAACTGGCATACTTCTTCAAATGTTCTTTGATGAGGTCAATGCTGACACCTTCTTCCTGAGCCGACTGTAAAAGCTGCAACAAGAGAAAAGTATAAAACGTCAAACACAACAAAATCAAATAGGAATTAGTAGATTCGAATAGTATTTAGAGTCTAAATATAGTCAGTCACCTGCGTGAGGAAGTAAAATGCTTCCTTGTTAGAGTTCTTCTCCTGCGCGACGTAGTTGAAGGCGGCGCGCGCGGCGTTCGCCAGCGCGTCGTGCGCGGCGGGCGCCAGCACCAGCCCCACGCGCACCGGCGTGGCGTGCTTCAGCAGCGTCTCGCCCAGCTTTAACGGCGGCGCGGACGACGGGCTCGTCGGGTCCACTACTATGACCTGATAAAAATATGGAAATGCGATTCCCTTTAGTCAGTCTTCTAATTATCGTTTAGTTATTATCTCAGTAGGAAATTAATTTTATTTTTGGTTTTGCCATCCGGCCATACCATAATTGCCATTTGGCAAAATTATACTTAAGCAACGATTCTACAAAATTAAGGCCCGGCAGGTGTTTTGTACCAACCCGCATTGGAGCAGCGTGGTGGAATAAGCTCCAAACCTTCTCCTCAAAAGGGAGAGGAGGCCTTAGCCCAGCAGTGGGACATTAACAGGCTGTTACTGTACTGTAGGTGTTTTGTGTCTATCAGTTCCACAGTTAATTATATTCAATGTAATACATTAGTTATAAAATTTTATCATGTCTACATCTGTCTAATTGGTCTTACATATTTAGCTATGATTAATATATTATACATAGACTTACATAGTTATAAATATTCCTTCTTAAGTTTCTTAGCATCCCAGGATATGTAGGCCGCAACAACTCCATGAAAGATGAGGGCCACCGTCGATATCGGTCATCTGATTCCAAGTCATTGAGCCATGTGATGGCTGTATCACGGATATCTAGACCATACTCCTCCCACGAATAACTCTCGCCCACATCAAGCGCCATCAGCTTGTTGATAAAAATCTTTGATAATCCTGTTCAAAAATTAGAGACATGAAATATAAAATTCATTTTAAGTTTGAAAGTGTAGAATGAGTCAGCGTATTTACTATTCCATACATAAAAACTACTGTTAATAACAAGTTTGTGAAATATTGTTATGTTGACTTTTATCTATGCTACTATTTTCAAACGACACCAGCAAGATAGCACAAGATGCGGCAGTGCATAAATGTGTGGATTGATATCCAACACTATTGAAGAGTACTCGGAGAACCAACGGCTTTACGTGAAGCTCGGTATAAAAACTAACAACTACCAAACTCTAAGCTGAGAATTTATTGATGGAAATAAACAATATTTTTTTTATTAGCCCAACATGGTATTTGAATATTTTATCATGACCATTAGCACACATTAACAATGGTGAACACTTCCGGGCGAAAACGATATGTTTGGTTTCAATTAGTATTTAGAATCAAATATTACCGAGAGCATGCAAGGTGTTCATAGGTCCAATGTCATCCCTAAGAGCATTCAACAGGGCTAGCACGTCCACCTCCTCTGCGTCGTACTGGGCGCCTGACACCAGTAACAAAGGCTCCGCGGCACGGAGTCCCAGTGATGACGCCCATATGTCCTGATTGTAAAGCACCTCGTCGCGGAATGAGCGTGGTACGTTTACGTGAATGAGAGACTTTGTCTAAACAAATAAATGTAAATTAATTTTATTACATTAGTTGCATACAAATTCATTGTTGAAAATACACAATAAACGTACAAATTGACTTACAGAAGTTACTTTTAACATATTGACTAAATTTTTAAAATTATATATCATATTGTAAATTTGTGTAATTTTTATAGATACTTACTTGCATAGGAAAGTTTTGTGCAATGGATGTTAAAACTTTGAGAGCTTCATCACCACCAGCGTCATGAGCGTCTATAACGGCAGCAGCCGCTTGCATACTGAGTGCCTGCATCTGCCAAACCTTGAGTGGCGCCAATTCTTCGCTTGTTTCAGACAAGTGACGTCGAAAACGTTCCAATGGTGTCCGCAAGGCAGGAAAAAGGTTTCTATCGCAATATAAACATTACACATTACCATTAATATATTTCAACGAAAGTGTTCATAGTAAACTTATAACTATAATAATGTTCCAATGTAAAAAAAAACGGAAGAAATCACAAAAACGTTTCTTTTAAATATAAAAATCTTTTTCTTCTTCGTACACATAGACTACTAAGATGCATACGGTTTATTTTAGCTTTCAGATTTTATTTATTTGAGTATTTGTAAGATGTTTATAGCAACTAATCTATGATAGTTCATTAAACTTATTAAAATTGTATTAATAAAAGTTTACAGTTTCTGTGATATTGCAAATGATTCAAAACATTTGGCAATATTCTCTTTTGAATTAAACTCCGCATAGTCATTTAGCTAAATTACAGCCATTGTAAAAAGCTTTTTTGTTTTGCACATAAACTGATATATTCAGTCAATCAAAAAAAATATTTTAAGAGCAGGTTGAAAGCAAAAAACAAGAATAAAATGAAAATAATAAAAACTAATACACATTTGTTTGCTACATTACTAATAACGAAACTATTTATTAATGTAAAGAATTCATTGAGTGGACTATGTTACTAATATTGTTAAAACAGCAGCAGATAAACAAATGTTCAGCTGCTAACATCTAGAATCATATGAATTGAAGATTTTTAACCATACTTACTTGAGCCTTCCAAAATTAAATCCATCAATTTGGTTTTGTGGGTCATTTTCATCTTCTTCTGCTGAAGGAACTGAGGTATCACCACTCTCGGACTCCTTTGGAGTGGTATCATCTTGACTTTTGTACTCAGTGCTTTTTAATTGTAATTCAACGCCATAGCCCGACAGACGAACTTTAGGCTTTCCCCGAGGCTACAATATGAAAGTTTACACATTTGTTTATATTTTTCAATAAACAGAGTACTGTTAAAAATTCTATTTTAAAATATTGACATAATCAAAAATACCTTAACATTCCACCTAACTATGTAATTGATTAAACCTAAATCTGCATATCCCGAAAGAATTTTATGTTTTGTTGCAAAATCTGCCAGTCCCAGTTCACCATATAGAATTGCTGTTAGGCTCTTGTTGTCACTGCTTGGATATGAATGGTCCAACAAATATGTTTCTAATTTATGATCCTCCTAGAATCATAATAAAATAATTAATACAATAATATTCAGAAATATATTACTTTATTGGAATTTGAAAATAATATTGGTAGTCAGTATTACTTTTAATTGGCAGTTTAACAATGAATTATTATCTTTGTTACCCACTTGAGGATTAATTCAAATTATCTTTTATTTACTTACTGGATCATACTGATTAGATGATCTCAGTATATCTTTTAATGCATCATTATCACAAATTTTTCTAGATGCTATTGATACAAATGTGTCACAGGAAACATCTTTAGCTCCATTGTCCGTAGCAATTTGATCAAACATACGAACAGTGGGTGATGTTAAATGCATTGAAAGAGCAAGCTTAGCCATCCGCAGTTGGGCTGGAGCCAGTAGTGAAGTTGCTACCCCAATACAAGCATCATAGACTTGTTTATCTGTTTCTGAAAACAAACCACATCTTGACTATAACTTTCAGCCTATTATTTCGATTCTCTGTTTTCATAATTTTACATTACTAAGTAATGTTAATATAAACTATATGTCTAAAATAAAAAGATGTTGTTACCTAGAGTATCCAAGTTTGTTTTTAAGGAATTGATTCTATCAAAAAACGACCAAAATAAGTCTGTACTCTCGCCTGAAAGATATTCAGCTAATTCCAACACTATAGGAGTAACTTCCCATTTAGCGCTTACAAATGTGGTTACTCCTTTAGACTTCTTCTCTTCGCGTTTTAAGGAGTCAGAGTTAGCAGCAAAGGTAAATGAAACGTGGGCTAATATAATTAAAAATACAATTCCACCGGTCGGTTTCATTTTGTTATTTAAAAAATCATGCACTCAATAATAAACTATAAATGGAAAATTTAATTTTACAAAAGACTATTTTAATATAATTTTATCATTATTGGAGTAGTATACGACAATGTTTAGATTTTTTATTTTATACGAATTATCCTATCTACTTTTTGATAGAATTTCACACCAATGACAGATGAACACGGCATTTATTACAACAGCGTTCAAATTTTCCGAGACTTATTCTTCGCAATTTTTTTATTAATACCATTATAACCCCCTTTTTTAATATAGTCATTTTATTACATTATTGTTATAGTAATGTTTTAAAATCTTATTTTATTCTTATTGATAAAAGACAAATGAGTTCCCAAAAAGAGATCTTTAATCTTCAAAAATTATTAAAACGTAGTGATTATATACTCTGTGGAAATAGACAGCTTACCAGTGATGACAACGTCACTGTCAGTTACGTCAGATATAAATGTAAAAGGTATTATCTGTCAGTTTCTCAGTGAAGAGCTATATTAACATTTAATAATCCCGACTATATTAAATTCTATTCTCAATTTCTATAATCTCGTTCATACTGGTACGTGAACAGGCCTGATAAAAAAAGTCATTCTTGCACAAAAAACATACATAATTTTTTGAAGTGCATTTCAGTCGTATATTAAAACAATATTTTCCTAATTCGTCAATTAATCTTTTCAGAATTAATGAAATAACTTTTGTCCTCTTAAGGTTCGCTAATTGACTGTCAACTTTGAAATTGCTATAGTTTTGTGGGTACAATGCAATATCCCTCTGACGAATCTTACACTCGGCTCATAAGCCATAATATGACAGTCCCACAAAGAATAAAGGTAAATATTATAGATTTATAGCAAGCTTAAAAGCATGACATGTCCAAAAACAAAAAATAAAGCAAAATGTTATAATATATATATATAATGTATTAGTTATTAAAATATGTTTAGATAACAAATTAAGTATATGAATAGCAGTCCAGTCATTATTTATGTATTCAATTTAAAACATATTTGTAACCTGCTTTACATTTACTATATTTAAGGCAACGGGAGATATTGGCGATGAAGATAGTGCTCCAAATGGATTGGTTACTGGATGGGATTATGCCAATGAGAAATTTGATATGAAAGTACCAGAGAGAATACTTGTTGTTGGCCAGGACCAACATATAGGTAAATAAATGAGATGGGTTTTATTTTTATTTCAAAACAATTTACCTACATTTTATTCAATTATGATAATGATTGTGTTATTAACAATATAAATCTATCTATGGCTATATTGAGCTCTGCGAATGCCAATAGAGCTTTAAATAAATGTCTAATTCTAAATGTGATATTTTTACACAAAAAAAATCATGTGTGAATATTTTTGTGTAAACCTTATAATTTTATTTAAATACTTTAGAATAATATAATATTTAGTTGAATGTTGGATTTCATTAAATACAAAAGTAGACATAAATATAAACAATGGTAGGATATTATCTTTTTACTTTTGTTTTATTTTATTATTTCCTTATATCTGTTATTTCAATGAGGAAAAGCTTAATCATAAAATAGTGTAACATATTATAACTATGTATTAAAATATTGTCTATATTCTGTATTTTTTTTTAATTATAACTACTATTGTGATTGCTTATTTTTTTAATTTTACTAAACAGGAACAAAAGCTACACCCCGAGAGATTCAATTGGACAATGCAGTTTTGCCGAATGATCCTGGCATGGTTCGCGTGAGCACACCACCTCGCGTTATCACTCTTGATCAACATTACTTTCCATCAGCTGATGATTATCCTATTGATGTGCCAAACTCTCCACCAAAAAATGTTCGAACTATACATGCTGTAGGCGGTAGAGTACAAGCTGTAACACCAATTCCTGACCATTTTAATGAATCAACCATGACTGAATCACGTCTCGTGCTAAGGTATTTTAACAACAAAATAAAATTTGACAATATTTTCGAAAGTAAAAACACAATGTCATTATTATCTTCAATGTTTTAGAGATCCAACACCACCAATGGGCAATGGCGAAGGGCTTTCCACTTCAGAGGAACTAGTACATTTACGAAGACAAATCGTCAAATTAAATCGACGTGTAATGTCTATTGAAGCTGAACAATTGCAGCGACAACAGAAAGAAAAAATTGCTTATGCAATAAGTATTGCTTACTTATTGTTTAAAGTAATTGCTTGGTTAAATAGGTCTTAAATAGAGAAAGAGAAAAGTTTGTCACATTAGAATGAAGTTTTGATTTATTGTTGACTTCATAAAATATACCCATTTGTGACCACAGTAAGTGGTACATTATAGTGTTGCCTTTACTTATTATAGTGTGTACAAGTTGGAAGTGTTAATTATTATTCAATTTTCAATCATTTTAGATTATAGGAACATTCTTTTATAACAAATGATTTTATGACCATCTGTTTACCTAATTTCTTGTAAAGTGTAACAGTCAGTTGTTTGTATATACTATAATTCTCTTTGCATATACTTTAATGAATTGTTAAAAATACTTTTTACTCTTCTTTAAAGTTGATTCAATAGGTGTTTTTTTTTAAAATAAAATAAAATTATATTTACCAAATTCTACCTTTACTTAAATTGTACCATAAGAATAAGATCACTTATTAAAATGAAAAACATTTCAGGGTAACACTCAATATATTCCAAAAAATGCCACAGGACATTAACATGAAACATTCTAAAATGTGAATGTTTAATTTACAAAGAATTAATATCTATTGAAAGTAAGTAAATAATAGAACAGTGACTGTTTTATGAAAGAATACTGTATTAGATTCATAATTATAATTTTAATTTGTCTCTGAAGGCTTATCTTCATAGATAAAAATAACTGAAAATAGTGGACCACCAAGACGCTGTGCTAGCCATGCATTTTTTACTACAGCTAATTTGAGGGAGTCCACAGCGAGACGAGCATTTAAGTTTGTATGTAGAGCTCTTCCCATACCTTCTAAAATAATTAAATCTACTCCTCGTATCTTCATTTCAGAGCAAAGTCCTAAAAAAATGTATTGTTTAAATCACATTTTATTATTTTATAAATATACAAATTCTATTTAAATCATTCATCTCACCTACACTGATAGTTCTAAGATCAAGACAAGGGCCTCTTTGTCCACTAGATCTAACTACTAAATCTCCTGTAGCCATTGCAGCAGCAAGCACAGGGCAGATTAAAGATCCGCGTTGTAGTACTTCCTCCAGTTCAACATTGGTAACATCATTTAAAGCTGGCCATTCATTAGCACACAAAATAACTGATGTCCCTCTCAACAGTAAACCTCTTACAAATGGCAAAATACCAAGCACAATGTCCACACCACTGTTGTCTACGAAAATAGCAGCACAGTGATGAACAGTTTTCTGTAATATAAAATGAAAAATAAAACTTTTTAAAGAAAATAATTTAATAGACAAAGTAATGAAAGTAATAGTGAAGTTACCTCTAATTTATCAATCCATTTCTCCAAGCCATCGTATAACCATGGCCTTTTTTGAATCTTTTGCAAAGCTTCATAAAGCCCACAATTTAAAATTGAAGTAACAGCTTGTGCACCCCAATCAAACATATTACCTGTAACCAAACAGTATTTTCTTTAACAATTAATATTTTAAAACATTTTGTAAAAATGTAATTACTTTACTGTTATACTTACCAGCAAGGACTCCTCTACATAACTCAGTCCACCTTTGCCGGTCATCAGGCAAACCATCAATTTCTGCTAATCTTCCTGCAAGACTTGTTAAAGCAGCTTCATTTTCATACTGCTTTTGTTGTTTCCATAAGTCAAAGAAACCCTGAGAACGAAGGCATGTTTCGTTGACGTCAAGAAGCAATCGAATAGTCAATTGCCCATGTGCACTAAAATATAAATAAGCAATTAATAGAAATAAAATACAATTAAAAATAAAACAAAGCTTTTATATATTTTTAACGAAGCCAATATACTTACAGTGGATTAATTCTAAGCTCTTTTAATGCCTCCACATAACAAGTCTTAAATTTTAAAGCTCTTATTTCAACTGTGGGATCTTCTGTATTTGATAGAGCAAAATTAACATATTTTTCCACGAGCTTTTCACAGGTATTGAGCCAATATTCTCTCGCTTCTTCGTCGGCTAATAGGTCCAAAGTATCTGGACTATATTTATCTGGCTCATATAGAATATGCGATAAGCCAAAATGTTCCATCATGAATTATTACACTAAAAACGTTACTATATTTTAAGAACACTACAATTATTTTATTTACTATTGTGCTATCCCATTGTAATGTTTTATCAATATGCTAATACAATCATAGACTTTTATCTTATCTTTCAAATTATGTCTGTTTCGAGACAATGACAATTATATATTACACACAACAACAAACATATTAAAATCGACTAAGCCAAAGAGTATATAATAACTACAACTATGTAGAATATACAGGCTATAGCAAACCTATGATCTAGTTTCTAGTAGGTATCATAAAATATCTCATCTGTTAAATTGTTATTCTGTGCTCTTCATCTTTATAATTTAGACGTATTCTGTATATTCTGTGTCATTATGATTCTATTGGCATTTAACTCTACATCTACAATAATTAAGTCCCGTACACATATACGTATCTCAACAGAAGAAGTAATTTTATTTGTGTCGATAATCAATTGCTGATATAATTACCAACGACGCTTACATACGATAAATGTAATCAGTCCTTAAAACGCAAACGACAAATTAGCAACTGATATTGCTGCGCTTTAAAAAAAATATTTCATAGTATTTATTGTTCAGCAGATGTCGATATGTCTTATAATTTAAGTAAAAACAGACTGTTCGAAATATTTAAAATTTGTAAGTAAACAAGAGCGACATGCCAGATGCCAGATGCTCCTGACGTCACTGCCGACTTAGATGCTGATGTTGTGCGTCAAGGCATGGAACTCTTTGTTACGTACTCTGCAGTACCCATCGGTGGCAAATCCTAATCTTGGTTTGGTCTTATGTAAAACGGCGGTGATATGGGCTGTCGTTTCGGCGTCTTGTGATGTAAATATAAGCAATTTTAAAAAGAGCTACAACTCTGCGAGAAATCTGTTTGTCTTGATCCTTCAAAAAAATTATTGCTAAAGCAAAGTCGAAGTACATTGGCACAATTGGTGAGAAATTGGTGCGTCTTCCTTCGGAAACACGTGCCTTCTGGTCTGTTGCTAAAACTGTATTAGGGAACATCCGGCCGTTCTATAATTCATATCTGCTCAGACACAAAGATTCACTAGACCAAACTACGAAGGAGAAAGCTTATTATTTGGGCTGTCTTTTACGTTCAGCTCTTGATGAACGAAGAAAGTCAAAACCGATAGTTCTACGGTGGTGTAATACCATGATGCCAGAGATAAATTCTGGGGAATTCAGTTCATACTACACTTCTTCACACACAAACGCAAATTAAAAGAAGATCCCATATAAAAATTGTTGGTACTACTTCGTTCGAAATTTCGTCTGCTTAATGTTGGTTATATGTAACACGACAGCACACAAACTTCATTTTCTGGTTTACTATATAATGCAGAATTTGTGGCTTCAAGCAGCAATTAATATATCTATTTTACTAAATATTTAGAATTTGTTATATTTGTATTGAATTGACTCAAATAATTCATATATATATGTTGGCACGAACTTATTTCATTACTATTTAAAAATATTTAACTATCAAGTTACATCTACTCGCTATTATGTTAAATTGTAAATTTTATTTAGGTAATCTTCTGTGTATTACTTTTCACGTAGGCAGCTCTTCACAAAAAAGATTATGCCAGCGTCTCACATTCGATTTCGACCAAGAAGTGGTGTCAACACAAATTGGTTGTAAATCAGTGAATAACTGTTATTTTAAAATGTATTCGAAGCATGTTAGTATTTAACAAAAATAATAAAAATGATTTTATTTTGAAACATTTAATTTCATGAATATTTGCACTAAAGTGAAATATTCACCCAATGCTCTACAAGTATACCTGCATGATACAATTACTATATTATCTATGAATGCTTCATTCAACTTCATTTGTACTCGCTTCGTTTACGTCGTGTTATTGAAAATTTCAGAAATGTTATTAGATTGGACAGATCGTCGATTTTTTCAAAAAAGACCTTGTGTTATATAAAGTGAAGTGATTTGATGTGTTTTGTTAGGTTTTGTAAATAGTATTGTGATTAATGTTATGTGATTGATATAACGAATCGGTGGTTCGCAAGATGGACGAAATGTCTAAGGGCATGTCACAAGCAGGAAGCATCTCTTCAACTGACAAAAATCAGGAGAATGATGGTAATATTTCTATAACCATATATTTTTACAGGTATTTAATTACACTATCACAATTTAAGGACCTCTATTATTGCTTAAAAAAGAAATAAATCTGTGGTTAGTATGATTACATTTTCTTATTGCTACTGTATGTCAAGATTTAAAATTTCTATGAAACGGTAGAAAACATAGCTTAAATATTTTTTGTTTTGAAGTACTATAATTACCAAATTATTTTTAAATAACGTTGATTTCTGGTAATTGTGACTTTAAAATTCTTAAATTTATTTATTTGGAGTTACATAATATAATATTTGTATTTATCTAATTTTATAGAATATATCAGTGCCTTCGTTAGAAAAAAGAATTTTCAAAATAAAAACAATTCTTAGTGAATTGTTTTTTAATCATAAATTTTATCTATTTAAATATATAATTTATTTATTATTGTAGATAAAATAACATAACATATGATTAGTGGAGTTGAGAAGTTACCTTGATTTTACAAATTATATCTATTGCTGTATTTACATTTATGTATATACAATTTTTGCTGTATATACAATTATGCCTTATTGATTATATTTGTATTGTTGTATAAAATAAAATAGAATTACTTAAAAACTGATTATTACTATTTATATAATTTGACTTTTTGTTTCAATACCAAATCATTTTAATACATATATGTATTTTGTTTTTAGGTACATTTTAAAACAATATCACATTTAATTTAAATGAATGGAAAAAGTTACTACTACTTAACAAATTCAATTTGATAATAGAATATTTCTATTTATGAAATTAATTACAAATTATGGACTAAAGTGTACAACTGGTATCAATTTAATATTGCGGTGATTTATTTCTTATATTTATTTTAGAAAATATGTTTCATTGTGTACAGTATAATATACAGGGATTGTTTTATAAGATGAATAGAAATTATGGTAAAAATCTTAAAATACTTCACTGGGTATATACCAGAATCTTTAACAGGATTATGCTTACAAGCTTATTCTACTAAGCTGCTCTAGGTTGGTAAAACTTTTCATAAGAAAATATCTTATAAGTTATAAATAAACAAGGAACAAATTTTAGAAGTTAAAGATAACTTAGAATTAAAAAAGGCCTTATAAAAAATATCCTTTGCAATAATTTGACCATTATTGGTAATTTAAAATGAAATAATTTCATCATTACTTTTAAAATCATCATTTCATTTTTAATTTTATTAAAAAATATTGTATGTAAATAATAGTTAAGTAATAGTCAAATCCATATAGTTATCACTTTTAGTGTTAATTAAAACTGCAACAGCTGGCACTTAATTAACACTTTATTTAAAATTTTAAATGTAAAATTTATTTTGAAATCTATGTTGATAGAATGTTTAGTCACAACTGTCTTTAGTATTAAGCAAAAGTAATTACTTTAAAATAAATGGCTTTTCTGACTATTCTTATAAATTTCTATTTATATACCTTTGTCAAAAAATTATGCTGAAAATGATGTATAGTAATCATTATTATAATGCCTTGATGAGGTAAAAAAGAGTCGAATCAACATAAATTTTTAATTCTGGACATTGAAATTGAACTTGAAATTGTCTGTGCTATTATTATTTTAATTCATATAAAAAAGTAAAGATTGTAGTATCTTTAAGAAAAGTCACACATCAATTTCTATTATTTCTAGTGCAATTAAATTCCAACAGACTGAAAAATATATAATAAAGAAAGTAATATTATATTGTCTTGAACTTTTGTTTGTTGTGTTGTTGTTTAAAGTCAATTTACAATCCAATAACTCACAATTCACTGGTGGTAGGGCTTTGTGCAAGCTCGTCTGGGTAGGTACCACCCACTCATCAGATATTCTACCGCAAAACAGCAATACTTGATATTGTTATGTTCCGGTTTGAAGGGTGAGTGAGCCAGTGTAATTACAGGCACAAGGGACATAAAATCTTAGTTCCCAAGGTTGGTGGCGCATTGGCTATAAGCGATGGTTGACATTTCTTACAATGTCAATGTCTAAGGGCGTTTGGTGACCACTTACCATCAGGTGGCCCATATGCTCGTCCACCTTCCTATTCTATAAAAAAAAAAAAAAACTCATCAGGAAATTATTTTAAAATCAAGTACAAAATCTGTAAACAAACCAACTAAATAGAGAAAGGTAATCAAAAAATTGCCAAAATTTTTTCATTGCGAATCAATCAATGCTTCAGAATCTATCTTACTAGCTTATAACTTATATTGAACGCACTTGACAACAGAACAGATTTGCTTTAAGAATTAACCATCTGGTCGGGAAATATTAAAATGGTGGAGTTATGGAAGTACAATCCAAAATACACTTCATAACCTATCTATCTAGTTTCATATAATATACAATCTTAAAAGCTTCTGGAATGACTGGGAGGTCTTAAAGTAGTCTAGGCCAATTCCACCCATCATACTTCAAATTGTAACTCCAGTTACCGTACAGAGAAAAATCATAATATATGTGTTGTATGTTTGTAAAACAGAATTGGCCCCAAATGGTTACAGGAATTACGACAGATAGATAAAATCCTTTTAAAATAAATACTTTTTTAACAAAAGTTTAATTAATACATGAACCCACATAAGAGCAAAATCTATCTATCCAAGAAGAGCAAAGAGAAAGTAAGAATTTCTAATTATTTAGAATATTTCCTTGCTATTAGAGTACATTTTTACCAAATATCAAGTAATTTTTTTTTTTTAATAATTACCAAGATTGATTTTGAGTCAGGTTGATCAACGACAACCCCTAAAGCATAGCTTTATAAGCAATCTTGACTTGGAAATACATCAACTGCTGGAGCAAACCGCCAAGAAATAACAGCTGATGTTTATAATGATGCTTAATGATATTATTTATATACTCTGAGAAAGAATAACTTAAATTATTACACAAAATGTATGTAAATATTATACTAAGAAAAATTATTGTATCACAATAAAGAAGTCTTTTTAGTGTTGTAAATATTAACCTTTAGTCTTGTCTACCAACATTAAATAAGTGCCTTACAACACCAACACAAATATGCTAAATCTTTTCATAAATAGACGATAAATTAATTTGAAAAACAAGATATATTACATACTTCATATAATATAATGTTTATCATTATATCAAGATCATAATATATAATACATATAATATAGTTGATGGAAAGTAATCATTTGTCGACTGATGAATAGTTCTTGTGTTTTAATATAAACTATATTTGTATTTTAAACAGAGTGTGATGTTTGTTTGTAGTATGTTATCCAATTTTATGTGTATATTAGATGTGGCCGAAAAGCTTTAGTTCTAACATAAGTTTATTTAAATTATGTAATTTTTTACCATAGTGTGTAAACAAATAGCTGAAATTATAAATTCTATTCAATAATCCTACAGAAAAAATTATATAATAATTAATAGTTTGTTGTGATGATATATAAAGATACAACTCTCTTGTGATTTCTTCTGTCTTAATTGTGTTCTAATTAGATATTTTACAGATAAACTACAAAAACCAGCTAATTACCTACTTCAAAGACAATACAGTCACAATATTTTGCTTAAAGCATCACTGCACATAATATGTTGTAATGCTTGCATTCTGATTCACAATCTAGTGCAGCCACCCTGCACTAGATTGTTGAAGACTGAATTGTTTATTATTCTTTAATTTTTCGACCCTTAGCATTTCACTTTAAACATTCCTTATTTTGAATAAATGTATAACTTATGTGTCTGTTAATGGCTATCTTTTAACTATATTTGTTGTATATATTTAATTACATTGTATTAATGCGGTGACAATATTAGCAGGGTGAAAGTTGTTTTGTTTATCAATGCACTGCCTGACGTTTTTCAACGAAAACACCTTTCATATATGATGATTGATACGCACAGCTTTTACAGATGGCGTAAAGCGTGGTTTGCGGCACGCATGCCAACCATGCTAGCGTTGGTAGAGCAACTGCGGTCATATCTCGGTGGAGGCTGTGAGTTCGCATGCATGAGTTGCATGTCGATTGCACAAAACCACCCATACAAAATCATAACGTGTACCTAATTTAATGGTTTCTCTCAGTTTGCGCCATTATTTCTGAGTATTTGATACAATGCTTTAGGATTTTAGAAACATCTTCACAAGGTATTCTGAGAGAAGCTGTAAGGTCATTGTTATATCAATCTTTACGAGACAAGCTTAGTGACCTAGAAGTTGTAGTTTTGTTGTGATTATATGTAAATATGTTTCCTCTAGCTTCTTTTCATATTTTTATTTACTAATAAACCGTGTCTAAGATTCTGTTTTTTATACGTGTCTAACATTGTTTTTAATAACTATTACATAATAACCAAATATGTTTGACTTAGGGTAAGTCCTTTAAATTGAAACCTAGGACGACAGCTGTGTAACGTATATTAAAAGCTTATACTAGCGACTTCATCCGCGTTGCATAAAATACGTCAAAAATATACGACAAATAAATACTACTTATACTGAATTAAAACTAGAAAATTAATTTCCATTACATTTTTAAAAGTGGTATTACTTTTAAAATGTACACAAGATCTTGTGCGAAGGATTATAGAATCTTAATGTCTCCAGTAGTTTTTGCGTCATGCACACACACGAAGATATACCATTTTAACAAAAGTTGTAGGTTTAATAAGATAATGTGTTTGGAGGAGCTTCATCTATTCAGTATAATACGCCAAAAGAGCCGGGTGTTCCCTTTGCGGCGCACGCGTGAGTCAGCGACCCTGAACCGTTTATGTGACGCGGGAACACGTCCCGAAAGGTCGACAAACATTTATTTATGTTAGATTTTACAAATAAAAGTATTTATTAAGACCGTTGTTGAAACAATCCTGAATGTTTTGAAAAAAATTATGTATTATTATTATTCACTTTATGTATTAAAATTAATTCGATTAAGTTCCTGTTACCATACAGATGGTAAGGTGCCTTAATAATACATTATTACGTATTTATGATAGCTGTATAGAATATGTCAAAATAATATTAATTGAAAGAAACTAAGGCAGTTCTTGTGATTTATTTGTTTTATTTACTAAAGTGGTAACTTAAAACTGTAAATGAACAAACACATCTCAATGATGTTATTAGAGCTCTTTACTTATTGCTGTCTTTAACAAAAATAACAAATCTAAGCTTAATTTTATGGATTGTTTTAAAAGAATAGACACGATGACAGATGGACTTGGAAAACCAAAAGAAATGTGTGTGTTTATATATACATAAGATATACGAACACAATGCTAGACCCACAACAAAATGTAAATAATATATGTAGCAAAAGCTGAAACGACTGAGCGTAAGTTAGGAATAATCTTGTTTAACGTTTGTCACTAAAATCGTGATCATACTGAATTAAGATGTTTTTTAACATTCCCATATTCCATATTATAGACATAGGTAATAAAATGAAATTGTAAATTACTATATAAATTTAAATTATAAGTAAAAGTTATAGTTTATTGAAGAATTATTCTTTAATAACAATATCGATACTGGTATAGTTGTTATCCGACTATATATGTATTGGCAACTTGTAAAGTATATAATTATTTATACGATGAAACAATTATTATTGTGAACGTAAAGACCCCACGTATATTTCATAAACATAATATGAATACATGTATGTATACGAAATGTACTTTAAAATTCAATGTTAAGGGATCAAAGAAGTTAAGGTATCTGGTTCTTATCATTGTGATTTGTCGTAATCAGATAAATCGTGTTTATGTCTCACGACTTCCTTAAGCTAAATACTAAAATATAACCTTCTTTGGAATTTGAAACGAAACTTCTAAAAATAGATCAGCATTTGAACTGTCAGATCCTGCGGATGACGTTCACATTTGCGTCACCGGCGTAGACCTTCATTAACTTCGTAAATATTTGAATACGTTTTTAAATAGATAATTAATAATTAAACAAATTTATAACAAAAAATATCGTTGGCATGATATAAAAAAAATTGTCGTAAATAGTTTGTCTTCAAATTAGCCTAGGGTTCCGCATTGAGTTATCTTTACCATCATTATTATATATATATGTATCTTTAAAGTGTTAGGACCAAACAATTGTAAAAATAATATTAGTGTATATACAAATAAATACAAAATATAAAACTATATAATGATTCTATCGTTTCCTAAAGTAGATCTCTTTAAATATTTAAAATGTCTTCCGTCTAACTGATAACTTCCGGTCATATTTAGGTAACTTGCAAGCCATGATGCCATATTGACTGTTTCCAGGCTCGACAGCGCCGTGTGTATACGTGAGCGAATCGTGCATCGAGTGCGAACGAGTACGCGCTGCATGCGAGAGACTGGGTGCGCTGGCTACGGTGCGGGGCCCCGACTCCCTGCCCTCACCGCAGCAGCTGCCGGCGCCACCCTCCTACCTAGTGACCGCTCCATTTGAGGGAGAACTCTTCGATGCAGCACATAAAGCTAAATATAGGTAAGAGCGTTGTGTCAATCAGCCTGCAATCATTACTAGCATATAGTAAAGTGTCGCAGGTATAGTCATTTAGAATATAATTGTCATTTACAATTAAATTTATGTAATTGAATAAAATTAAAGCTAGTCAGGTAGTGCGTGAATTACGGTTTTTATATTGGGCCATTAACATTTTGACGACTACGCTAAAACTGATCGTTATTTGCAATTAAAAAATATTGGCACACCGCGCGGCGGCTAACGATCTCCACTAAAGCTTTCATGCGCGTTATTTTCTCACAAAGAGAGATTTTTAAATTCACCTACGCAACTGCAACTATTATTTGTTAGTTACACTTATGTTTATGTTATCACAATTGACAAGGTTTTCGCTTGAAAAAGATGATGAGAAAAGATGACTTGTAATTAAAAAGAAACTGACATCGTCAATTAGTATATTGATAAAAATTTAAAAATACAAAAGTTAATTTTACCACTTAAACATTTCAAATGATTAACAAAGCTAAGGCCACATCTGCGAGTTATAACATAAGACAGGGCGACACTAACTTGTTAGCATAAAAATAAAACATCGTATAGTAGATAAGTTTATAAAATTTGCGTATTTTATTAATCTTCAGAAACTACTTGTACTGGACTGACCTGCATTTTTCTTTTTAATAACTATATTTTCGGCTACAATAAAGAAACTTTACAATAAAATTAGACACTGAGTTTTGGCTGTTGGTTTGAATATAGTTTCAGAAATTGGCATCAATATATATTCGTTTCCGTTTAACTGTCCAACTTCGGCTTCCGCTGGTAATCGTGACAATATATTTGGCACTTCTAAACATGGACTTATCATCATAGTACATAATATATTCATACTAATATTTTAAAGATAAAAATTTAAAATATTTTTAAGTAATTTACGATTATCTATAATTTTAGTAAAGAAATGCCGAAACTTTCGTGTTTAATTTATAATCTTCTTAATGAATAAAATTCAGTGTTTGCATGTTTGTAAACAAAACGCAAACAATGCGTTCTTTTCCATGTGTTTCCGTTCGGGCCCAAAAACAAAAGAAGGTTTTTTTTTCTACGTTTGCTTGGCCTTCGATATAAACGTAGGTAGACCCTTATGTAGAATAAATTCGTACGAAATCGGGACGGGTAGCTAGTGCGAAATAAAATTTTCATCGTCTATAATATATTCTGATACTGAAATAATATACATAAAACAGAAGTTACGCATCGGATGTGCAGTACGATATCCGCTTTCGATGTGTACTAGCGTTAAACGTATACGTAGAAATTCTTGCTACGGATAATTTAAAAATTTCAAGCAATTGTATATTATATTAATATACGTAAGTACATTACATATGTATATTTGAAGGTGTCATACATATATGCTATAGAATTTAACATCACTAAGTCCCCGAAGTGGAAACAGGATGCTCGGAATACATAACCCGACTGCACCGAAATGATTGTTTAGATTTAGTTGATACCTAGTCTAGGTCACTATGTATATTCTCAAATAATTAAGTATTTGAAATGAACGACGACAACATTTTTAATATCACTTGCTGCGACCTCTACACGACAACAGAATAGTGTGACTTAACGCACTTAAGCGAATTATTACCATCGTTCAAGGCCTTTCCAACCTCTCGATAACTATTTTAATCTACGATCAATTTAAATCAATCATGCTATAGTTATATAGAATTTCAATAACGTTATAATGTCTATAGCATTCATATCTTTCTTCTTTTTATATTGAACATGAACAAAAATTGTCTCGGTAATCTTTTACAAAATAAGGTTTATTTGCTTTTGATAGAGTAGTGAAATGAGATTACTTATCTTAACAAAGAATACGCTGATCACGAATCGCGATCGCCACCACCACACTAGCCATGAGACAGGATATATCGTAAATTTAACTCTGGCGTAAATCAAAACGGCCGTATTTACTTTATTTCACGCAGAGGATGCTTTCATTGTTACAGTATATAAACGGATACCAATTGATGAGATTAATTGTTTATTGTTTTATCGGCCGCCGTCGCGCCGCATGTTTGCTTGGCGAAAATTAATTTTGGATATCTACTTATTACTATTACCGGGAACGAAACTGACTCATGGCTTATTACATTTTGACAATACCGTGAACTTTATGATGCCAAAATAATATTTTAATGTTAAAATAGATCGTGTTTATGAATTGCTGTGTCCGTGACATCACTATTTTGTTTTTAATTTTTTCTAGTCATTTCCGCAAAAAAGGTTGAGTACTGAGACAATATATTCGTAAATGTGTAATCTCTTCTTCCTCGTGTTGATCCCCATCCATCATAATCTATCAACATGGTTCACTGCAGGTGTACTAGATTAGCTTGGTGAAATAAACTTCACCTCCACCTTTTGGTCTGCTTGTCTACATGAAAAAGTTTTTTTCAAAATTACCTTATGTAAAGACGACAGTGGCATTGATTTTATTACTTCGTGAATTTTAGACTGCTCCGTCGGTCTAGTCGCTAGCTCGTAATTCAGATTCCGAAGACCTGAGTTCTAACACCAGATCAGGCCAATAAGAACTTATTGGGTTGTGCTGTTGAGAAATTCTCAGTAGTAGCAAGGAGTCTAAAATTTGCCACTTACTCTCCCGTGCTTCGGACATAAAGCACGTAAAGCCGTTGGTCTTTGGCCGGACCTCTTTCCGATTGTGTCGGATCTCTCTTGTCTTATCGAATATGAGAGTGCATTTGTCACTGCGAACACCCTTGTGCATTATAAAATATCCTGCAGAGATGGTTTGACTCCCTTGAGTACAGCCGCCGTGACCGAAATTAGAATATTTTAGTTTTAAATGTACTGTATATGTATAGCTTTATTTTTACACAAAAAGATATTTAAATGGAGATATTTATTTTATTGTTATATTAAAGAAATAAAATGAATCTGGCTTGAATCTCTGTGTGTAACTTCTATTTAAAATCACAAGTTCGGGTGCCTCTATTGTGCATTGTAGTTTTTTAAACCTCTACCAACATTGAAAGATGACGTAAGCGTTATTTAAATAAAGACCAGAAACGAACGTTTTATTTGACACTATGTTTTGTTAACGAATTATCGAAATTGCGAAATTCATTAAAATGATTTGTGTATCGTAATACTAAGTATAGTTTATTATTTTAGCTTGGGTAAGCTAATGATAACAACCTCGTGTTGGTATTAACTTAAAGCGGATTGAATCGGTCCATAAAATTAAACATTCAACGTGACTGTTGGCGCCACGACATGCAAGAACAATTTAATAGTCAACCTCACCCTGAATATTATGCCGGGGTTATTACACGCTCACAGAACCTTCCACTAATAAAAAATGGCAAGCTTAGTGAGTGTATTTCACGGAACGATGTAAATAAAGGTGCGGGTAGGTGTAAGCGAGCTGCGACGACGCTCGGCGTAGCGCGAGGGTCGCCCTTGCGGGCGCGCGACGCTCCTTGCTATTTTCGGCCTTACATTCCTCGCGGCTGTTTTTCAATCTAACGTGAAACGCATAACGCGCGTGCCGCCTGCGCTTTGTTGCGGTATAAATTTACTTAGTTAGCGTTGTTAACGTGATCGTTTTGTAAAACTATATCAGCGGTGGCAATGTTTGTGAAGTATGTATGGTGTGAATGGTAAATATATACATTCGCAATGATACATCTCAGTGCCAATGAATGTAACCGATGTGTCACCAGTGTGTGGAACCCACGCCGGACTAGTGTCTGATTGTATTAATAAGTGAAGTGTCAATTAATATTTAATTATATAGTTGAAATGGGACCTACGCGGTTACCATCGACACCAGAAGAAGAAGAACCTTCGCAGCAACTTTTATCTGAACCTAAAACACCAGATACTGCACCTTTGAAATATGAAATGTAAGCACTATAACAGGGAAATGTTTCCAAAAGTATTGTTATCAAAAACACTCTTTATGTAAGTTTCTAATATAGACTCTGTTAAAAGTTTGGTCTGTTATTTTAAAATACCTTAAAATAAAGGCATTAGTAAAAGAACAATCAAAGTGAATATCCTGCTTTAAAAATAGATTCGCAACAAGCATTTTTTTATACGTATATCTTAAATATGTATATCCTAAATTTTTAGATTACTTCATAATTTGATAAAGAGATACAGGACAGATAAAGCGCCACCGTGTGTTATTGTTTCAATTTTATTTATCTCCACATAAACGTAATATCAACTGCCTAAGGCATAAACTTAAATAAAACTTTTTAAGGTTTAAATATAATTCCTATTAGAATTATTATAGCATAAATTGTGAAATAATTATCCTTTTTTTTCGCTATGCTTCCGGTTCGCCTTCGCTCGCGTAGTAGGAGGAGGGGTTTTAAGGTTTTGGATAGCATGTGTTAAATCAAGGTATGGTATCTATCAGCTATCCCTATTCCAAATTTCATGCAAATCCGCCACCCGTTTATGCGTGATATTAAATTGGAAAAATTCACTTATTCAAATTAATTAAGAACAAACAAATAAAGAACTCTATAATTTATAGCGACGCATTGCAATATACTATTATATATAAAAAACCTCTTACATATTGTGCATCTTAATTTTTCGTGTTTTCTTTTATTATTATTATGATCATCCAACATAATAATAAACTCAATAGTTAACCCAATTTAAACTCGACGATTGCTTACACTACATAGTCCGTGGAATCGGAATTTAACTCGTCATAACTATTTCTATCGTTCATAGCCGAAATGCTAGTATCCTGTCCGTGACGTTGTAATGCGTGCAACGCGTCGCTTGCGCGTCACGAGACGCCAGTCTGTCGCTCGCAATAACATTGACAATTTCAACTATATTGTCTCTTATTTCTTATAAGTTAACCCGCGGGTCTCCAAACTCATTAGCGTAACGACCAGACTGAAACCTCTGCTATAGTTCACATCCAACGCTAGCTTATAAGCGCTGGATCCTGCCAGCGACATTCTCTTTCGGGGCCCATTGATTTTCAGCATAATGTTAATCATGTATGCCTAAATTATATTAATTTCTTTATATGCTTATCTTTCTTCTCGAAAGATCCTGTCCATTGGAGTCCTAATCGTGCAGCTTTGTGCTGACTGCTAATAGTTATAACTTAGGAGTACTCCTTCATAAAATGAAGTAATAATGTTTTACTGTCATTACTGGTGGTAGAGCTTTGTGCAAGCTCGTCTGGGTACCACCCACTCATCAGATATTCTACCGCAAAACAGCAGTACTTGGTATTGTTGTGTTCCGGTTTGAAGGGTGAGTGAGTCAGTGTAATTACAGGCACAAAAGACAACATCTTAGTTCCCAAGGTTGGTGGCGCATTGGTGATGTAAGCGATGGTTAACATTTCTTACAATGCCATTGTGTATGGGCGTTGGTGACCACTTGCCATCAGGTGGCCCATATGCTCGTCCGCTTCCTATTCTATAAAAAAATAAAATATTATATGTAATTCATAAAGGTTTCAATAAATATACACTTTAATTATATAATGTCTTATGTTTAGTAAAATGAACAGATAAATAATTTATAATAGATACTTAATAAGTACATAATATTAATTCATGGCAATGTATTCCAAAACACTAAAAATGTCACTATAATACGGTGATATATTTTTACTTTAATTGTATAAATAGCGATGTTTTGTTTTAAAATTAAAATATTTTTTTATTGTATTTATTAGTTACGATATAATCCCAGGAGGTGTATGTAGTTTTTTTTTTAATGAACTGTGACGGTGATTTAGTATAAAATAGTAAATTAAGAACTGAATCCTACTTATACGTACGTAATTTGTAAAATGTAGCAACCAAGAAATATTGTTAATGAAATAATTTATCTTATTCTTTAACTACAATTAGTTATTCATTTGCCTAATGTTTCATTCTTCCGGTTACAAGATAATCGGAAATCCTCAGACATAAATGTTATTAATATATAACCGTATCTATTCTCGAATTCAATCACAATACTGGTCACAAGTGGTTCTCTGTAATCGACCGACGATGATTAATGTGAAGGAATTTATGAAAACGTTTTAGTCTGCATATTCCGTATGACTTATTGCTTTTATTGATGTACGTAATTATGATTGAATCTTAGCTATAATACATATGATAAAATAAGTGTATAGATGTTTTTGCAATTTTGTCGATATTTTTATTTCAGATTTTAATTGTATTATCATATTATATTTAAATTTAACAAATAAATGTTTCATATTGTTTTTTTTTTTTAAAGTATTTAACATAATAGAAGCGTAGAAAAAATATTTTAGAATTTTCTTCAGGTTTCATTAATAATTTAGCTTTTTAAAAGTTGGTAACATTACTATAAAATAATTGTAGTAAAACTTTAGTTTACGTATATTTTATATTTATATCTCGTTTTCGTTAATGACGTCAGGGTCCTGGGGCCCACAGCAGTGCTGCAGCTGGCGGAGCGCGAGGAGCCACCGCCAGCGAACGCACGACCTCTTTACTCGCTGGCGATGCGCGGCGCAGTCATATGCTTCTCAGGATTCCGAAAAAAGGATGAACTTGTACGTGTCTTTACAAAAGCATGAAGCTTAGATAAAAATGTGTATTTAGTCATGAAAATGAATAAAACTATAAATATATTCTTCAAACCCTATAGTAGCCGTATATTTATAATATGTATGTGTTATTGTGTAGGAGACACTTATCGATACATTATTTTATAAATCTTAATTAATTTTTTGCTATCTTCTATTGGCCGTCGTTTGCAAATGAGTTTTTTGGATCTATTTGGATTATTATAGTATTTTTTTCACCGACAGACGTACCTGATAACACTGATCCACTATATGGGCGGGTCAATCCGTAAAGACATGTCGAGTAAGGTGACGCACCTCATCGCTGCGGCGGCCACGGGTGACAAGTACCGGTACGCATCGGGCTTTGGGCTGCCCGTGCTGGCGCGCTCCTGGGTCGACGCCTGCTGGGAACGTCGGGACGACCCCGCGTGCCTCGCGACTGACGATGCTATGATTGTAAGTACTGTAAACAAAGTGTCTCTTTAAAAATCAGCTCGAATTGAAATTAGCACCAATTTTATGTAAATTACTTAAGCTAAAAGCATTTTAAAATATTTAAGCAAAGTATTTTTTTAACTCATAATATATAAATATAACCTTAAACTACATTTAAACCTAACTATTGTTACTGAAAAGGTAAATTTTCATGTACTATACTAAAATCAGAATAAACTAGTAACAGCTTGTTAATGTCCCACTGTTGGGCTAAGGCCACCTCTCCCTTTATGAGGAGAAGGTTTGGACCTTATTCTACCACGCTGCTCCAATGCGGGTTGGTAGAATCCACATGTGGCAGAATTTCAATGAAATTAGACACATGCAGGTTTCCTCACGATGTTTTCCTTCGCCGTCAAGCACGAGATGAATTATAAATACAAATTAAGCACATGAAAATTCAATGGTGCTTGCCCGGGTTTGAACACATGATCATCGGTTAAGATTCACGCGTTCTTACCACTAGGCCATCTCGGCTTTTAAACTAATACCTAGTTAAATGTATGTATGTTTCGCGTAAACTGTCGGCAACTTGTTTTATTTCTATATGAAATGGATGCGGGCAGACACAAATAACAAAGATAAAATCTATTGTGTCATTCAGATGGATTGACAAACAGAAGGTCATCTCACCATAGATGTTTATTTTTACCCGATGAACAAAAAATATCATGACTTATTTAAATTTAGAAAGTCTTTTTTTGTATGTATGTATGTATTTATGTATGTATAAATGTATGAGGGATAATGGAAGATATAATTTTTTTATAAAAATGTAGGGCGTGCAATTGAATTATCAGCACGTACTGTACTAGGGCTTTGGTCAATACTGTTAATCGTAATTTAACAAACATACACGTCACGACAACGTCCTTATTTGTGATAGGTTAGTGATGTCTACTTTAAAGTTAAATTTCAATTTTACAGAAGGAGCACAAATTGAAGGTGTTCGCGGGGGCGCGTGTGTGTTTCGTCGGGTTCCCGGAGGACGAGACGCAGCACATGGCGGAGGTGCTCGCCAGCAACGGCGGCGCCACCTGCGCGCTCGACGACGCCGACTGCACGCACGTCGTTAGTATTCGCTGTACTACTACTTAACATTTACACACGTACACCTTTGTTTACATAAATTTAACATACAAATTTAATTGCATACTGGCTTGTTTAGCGGTTTCGGGGCTGGTGATAAATTGTTATTGGTTTCTTTAACTATCGATTTATTACAATAAAAACTTAATTTATTTTACTTATTTACGTATATTTAATCGATAAAATAAAATATAATTCATGTAACTCTTCCCTATCTACCACCTAGATACTTATTGCTCAGAAAAATATTACTTTATTATATTATAGTACAATAAGTCTTTAGGTAAAAAATGTAATCACCATATTATATGTCCAATATATGGAACAAGCGATGATTGAAGCCAGTCATACTTGATACACTAATGATTTTGTTCTTACGAATATTAATCGCAGAGCGTTTACCTCCAAATTCTTAACATACCAATTTATTTATACACTATATGGCACATTAGACACTAATTTTAGCATTATGAAATCAGCATGCACGTAGTAAGTACCCTTGGGAACACGAACACTATTACGAAGTTTATGGTTACATTGTAGACACTCCGATTACGGGTAGTTGTAGTTACATTATTATTTTATGCTCCCTAATCTTCTTATATCGGCACAGTATTGAGACAATATCTCCTAAAGGCAATTGTTTATAATGCGATTTACGTGCAAAACAATTGACGTATTCCAGGAACGATTTTATTAACAAAACAATACGCTACGTGATAGAGACGTAGAAGAGCGGTTCAGTTATAATTATTCACTGTGATTGTACAATTACCTCTCAATGATACAATGGGGCAAAGCAGTAGTACCACGAGTAGTCTCTTCCTTTCCGCACGGCGCGAAGTCAACCCATTGTCTGTTCAAATGTTGTCTCCAATTAGCTGCAGCAACACAGGGCTTCTATCACTGCCTTATTTTTAACGATCCAATAGCTACCTTAATTCAAAGCTTATTTATATTTACATACATTTCACTCATAACATTAGTGTACGGTATTGCAATGTTTGTTTACATTTGTCACTTCACAGCTACCGTTTGAAATTATCATTTGCTTTCTATTCACGTAATAACCTTGAATTCTGCTTTGATGAATGGTTGTGGGTAATTTCTGTACATTTTACCATATACCCACAACCATAATCTTTGTTAGTCTATGAAATTTAAAATAAACGCTATGATTAAACGTTAGCAGCGAAATAAAGTCAAACTTATTTGACTATAAATAATCGATTTAAAATTACTCGCTTATCTGTGTCTAACTTTTTCTATCACAATAGTAATAAAATCGTTATGCATGTTTGTATTTGGAATGGCTTCATTACATCATTGCGTGGTGTGTTTCACACATGTTTCAGGTAATGGCCAATGGGGAGACTTTCGGTCGTTCGCTTATCCTATCACCTCATCTCAACACTCCCAATACATCAGCCAAACCTCTCCAATCTACACCAAATCGATCCCAAACCACTCCTAAGAGCTCTCTCTACCGTAGGCTCTCGGCTCGCCTTTCGGGCCGTCGCGCTAGTCCAAACAAACAAACCAATCAAACAAACGATGAAAGAATTCAAGATGACAGGGAAGAATGCTTGAAATTAGCGAGGGATAATATTAGAAATAGATTAAGCAATGATAAAGAAAAATCTCAGTCTGAAGATATCAGTATTATTAATATAGGGAAGTCATTTATAGATGATATGTGCTCCGATGTTCATGACTCAAGTAATACATCTAATGCTGAAATGCGGAAATACAAAGGTAGCAATAAAGAAAACAAATATCTGTCTCAAATTATTCACGGTAGTGGCAGAAATAATAGCAAAGAAAAGCGAGAAGTCTTTAGAAATAAGTCTTTAAATGTATTTAACATAGTCGATTGTTTGGCGGAAGCGGGATCTCTACAGTCTTCTCTAACGAAGAGCTTATGTGAATTAGATCCGAAAGATGATCCTGGTTTCCCGTTACCCGTTTCAGCGGTAAACAAAGATTTACAACATTCTAATACTACCATCTCTTCTGGTAAAAAAAGAAGTAGAAATTCTACGGAGTCCAATTTTCAAATTAGTATGATAGATAGTAATAACTTATCACCTGATAAATCTGAAGATGTTAATTGGAAGACAATCAAAAGACTTAAAATTAAAGATTCCTTTAAATTTAAAAATAAACCTACTATTTTTAAAAGAACCAAAAAAGAATCCGTTTCTAAAACATCGGGAGATATCACGGTTGAAGCCTTAACTCCAGAGATTGTAAAACCTACGGACCCAGCGGGAGAATTTGTAGCTTCGACTTCCTCACCCATTAGAGAATACGACAATACATCTATTTCATCAATGAACATTAGTAAGCAGTCCGGATTCTTCGATATATCTTTTGCATCTATAAGAAGTTCAAAAACTATAAAATCAGCATCGAAATTAAGAAGGAGCGTAAAGTCGTTTACTGCTTCATTTAGAAGCGAACGAAAAAAAAAATATGAAAAGAGAGCCGAACGCAATACAGTCCAGGTAGACGCCAATCACCTACCCGCTGAATTGAAAAATATGTCAACGCCAAAGAGAGATCTCGACGATATGAATTTCGATATATCTCCGGTCCAAGTGGACACGGTGGACAGCACCGACATGAGGACACCCGTCAGGGAAGACGTAGATGTTGACGAGTTGGACGATTCAGTAATTTTTAAGACACCTCAAAGCGTATGGCTCCGCGCCCACCGGCACTCTATCTGCGGTGGGGCGGAGCGCGGCGGCCCCGCCCCCCGTCCCGCCCCCGCCCCCTCGCCGCGCCGCGCCGAGCTGCGCGCCTCGCCGCCTCCCACCCGCGACGCCCGTGCCTTGTCGCAATGCCATGGACTATCGCTACCGGTACTAACCCCATTTAATTACAGTTCAATACTAAATATTAGATTAAGCTTGTCATGCCAAATACCTTTTAAATGTTCGTCAACAAACGAATTCGAGATAGGTTCATACTTAAAAATCCTTCGCTGTTATGCTTGCATGTTACGTCGAATGTGTAGGTGCTTATAGAGCGTGCACAAGGAGGTGTGAGTTATTCATATCGTTTATACCATTATTTTACAATTAAAATGACGATACGGTTTTATTATAATTATTATAAACTCTCTTTGTATCGGTTTACTATTGAACGTCTATGATTTAGGTGGTAGACGAGCACAACACGGTGGTGGCGCCAGAGTGCTCACTACGAGTCCATGTCGTCAAGGCGGAGTGGTTTTGGGCTTCGGTGCAAAATGAGGAGGCGCAGGACGAAAGAGAGTACCTTTTCAAAGACGTAAGTAGCAAATTCAAAGACTAAAGTGGAGTAATTTTTATCCGTGAATGATGATACTCTCCTAATATACGAGGTATTTAAAAAAATTGAGTGAGCTGAATGCCAAACCCGCTCCAGTATCTGGAGGAGGTGTCGAGGCGGTCGTCGGTGGGCGGCGCGTGCGCGGCGGGCGCGGACGAGGGCGCGGGCGCGGGCGCGGCGGGCGGCACGCCGGCGGCGCTGCAGCGCCTCCGCAAGCGCAAGCTGCGCGGCGGCGACGCGGCGCTGCACAAGCGCCGCTCCTCAGTGGGCGACGCCGTGCTGCTCAGTCTGTCCGGGAACCTGCTCGACTGCACGCCCTCGCCGGACGGCAAGCAGCTACTAGAAGGTGAATTATCTCACGAGGAACGTAGATATCGATGGTTCTGTGCCTAACTTATACTGAGTAATGTTTCTGTCTCTATAGAGTCCGAAGTACCTGACAATGTGGTGCGAAAATTGATGTCACCGCGACAGCAAGTTTTCATGGAATTACTTCAGACAGAATCGAATTATGTTGGAATACTACACACCATTGTAAATGTAAGCATACAATTTTGCTAAATCGATAAATTTGAATAAATATAACTTGAGTGTACCTGTATACTTGTATTAACATTTTGTAATCGTTTTATAGATGTTTAAACAACCGCTGGAAGAAATGGCCGAAGAGGATAGCAGTAATGGCAAAAATCAAGCTTTGCTCAATAACACGGAACTCAAAATTATTTTTGGCAATTTGCCGCCTATTTATGAATTACACCAGTGAGTATACAAACATATAATCAGTAATATCATAATCGTTTAACAATTATTACTTATAAATGTTAATGTAAGCAGCAGAATCCTTCTCTCTTTCTGTCTGATAAACAATGTCTGATAAACAATGTCTTTCTGTTTGATAAACAATGTTTACAATTATTAATGTTTCAATGTTAAACTTACCTACATATAAATAAATAATACAAATTTATAAATTAAATATAATTTTTTTGCTTTTTTATTCCAAGTAATTTATCTGAACTACAAGTGGCGCGTGTTTAAGTATACCTCTACGACAGTACTAAAAGTTAAAGAAGGATGCAATATTTTTTTATTCATACTTTACTAAAATAACTTTCTCAGACGGATGCTGGAAGAGCTTCATTACGCGCAGGCGCACTGGAGCGAGGAGGTGAGCATCGGGCGGCTCGTGCTCAAGTACACTCCCGACATGGTGAAGGCCTACCCGCCCTTCGTCAACTTCTTCGAAAACACCAAGGAGATGCTGCAACAATGCGACCGTGAGAACCCAAGGTAACCGCTCATTTAATTTAGTGAGAATTAATTATCTTGGTAAAGGTTTTCTGACAAATCTAATCGAGTCACTTGCTTTTTCTTAAATACATTGAAATTATTTTCTTTTTAGATTTCATGCATTCCTGAAAATTTGTCAAACGAAACCCGAATGTGGACGACAAAGCTTGCAGGAATTGTTAATAAGACCAGTGCAGCGATTACCCAGTATAAGTCTGTTATTGGACGGTGAGTTCTTATATAATTGAATTTAAACTTTGACAATCGACGGGTACATAAAACAAACTTAAGTAATCACTTATATTATAAATAAAAATATTAAACAAAGTGTTGTATCACAAATTTTGTATATATATAGAACAAAAATATAGAATAATATTTCTATAAAGCCCTCTAGTTAAAATAGCCCCTACGATAGAAGTTGTAAATAAACTGAAGATTGTGTGACTGGTCCAAATCCAGGCAGGCACTATTGAATTTTCAAGTAATATATCATCACGTGCTCAAATGTTTGGAACATAAATTCTACCAAAAGTTATTTGCGGTCATTAAATGTATGTTATTGTGCGTGCCGCTAACTGGTCGTTGCCCTTTGCAGATATTCTGAAGCACACGCACAAGAGCAACCCCGACCACGCGGCGCTGGTGTCGGCGCTGGCCGGCCTGCGCGAGGTCATGTCGCACATCAACGAGGACAAGCGCAAGACCGAGGGGCAGCTGCAGATGTTCGACATCTACAACGACATCGACCAGTGTCCGGTGAGACTTACACTTTTTCTTTGCTCCAAACCATGAAATTATGAGATTGAGTCAGTTTTAGTAGCTTTGGTTTGTGTTATTTAAAATATCAAAGATGTTGATCGATTTCAGGCCCATCTCGTCTCATCACATAGGTCGTTCGTATCCCGCTGTGAAGTGGTTGAGTTATCGAAGGAACTCTCTGGTCGAGGCGACCATCTTGTTTTGTTTCTTTTTACGGATACAATGGAAGTATGCAAGAAAAGATCCAAGGTGAACTTTATTTTTGGTTAATAATATTATTTACAATGACATACATTTTTTTATGTTATTATTGAAGTCTTTCGTGAATATTATATATCAAAAAATGTACTTTTAGGCTTTTAATAGTAAAAGTCCCACAAACGGCACGGGTACGATGCGCATTGGCTCCAGCAAACCGTACCGACACATCTCTCTCATGCCGCTCAGCACCGTCAAGCGTGTCGTCGACATACGGGAAGCGGAAGGTGACTGCATATTGTAACTTTACTACCAATATTATACAAATTTAATAAAACCTTTACATAAATAGAAAAACCGTCTTATATGGTATTACATTTGAATATCTAATTAAAGCGTTAGCAAAGAAGAAGTAAATCATTAACAGACATATGTTGTCAGATTGTCACAACGTGTTCGCGCTCATGTGTCGGAGCAACCAGGAGCTGAAGGAGAAGTTGTACTCGTTCATGATAACCGATGAGACCGTCGACAAATCACATTTCCTACGACAGCTGTGCAGGCAGATGGCCAACACTGTCTGTAAAGCGGATGCCGTTAGTATCATGTATATTTTAAATTCCGCTCTTGAATGTGTAACCATCACGTTATTTTTATTAATTGAATTGAAATTACCTACAAATCCATAATATATAAATGATACTACAAATGAAGGATTTTATATGTAACAGGACAAATTTCTGGCATGCCTCGAGTCGCATCAGCTCGATATCGACACCAGCGACCTTGCACTGAGTACTCTCTCTAAAGTATCCAAGTTCGCAGCTCGCACCAGAATTAAGGTACCCGATTAAATATTTTTATATGTTTACGGAATACTTAATGTAGCCGAGATTGCCTAGTGGTTAGAACGCGTGAATTTTAATCGATGATCGTGGGTTCAAAAACGGACAAGCATTTTCATGTGCTTAATTTGTGTTTATAATTCATCTCGTGCTTGACGGTGAAGGAAAACATCGTGAGGAAACCTGCATGTGTCTAATTTAATTGAAATTATGCCACATGTGTGTTCTACACAACCCGCATTGGAGCAGCGTGGTGGAATAAGGTCCAAACCTTCTCCTCAAAAAGGAAGAGGAGGCCTTAGCCCAGCAGTGGGACATTTAGAAGTTGTTACTGTTCGGAATTCTTCAAACATATATTTTTTAATTGTAAAATTGTATAGAACTCCAGTTATTTCATCGTGTTTCACGTATATGAGATACGTAGTCATACGTTGTAAAATTTAATACAAAGTGCTATCAGCATGATTTAGTTTATTGTCATTTCAGTTTGAATTTAATGTAACAATAATAACAATATTTGTAACACGTAGTAATATATTGGTATAACATGTGACCATGTAACTAAGGCATGAAAATCAATATCGGATATCTAAGTACCGTAGTATTGTAATATACTTGACATTAAGTTTCATTTTATATGTACAGCTTACTATTACATTTTAGATTCGATTGATTTGGTTTTTATTTGAATCAAAGTCTACTTTAACACTCATTGCATAATCTTGAGACATATATTCATAAGCGTTATTTTTATATATAGGCGTCGAGCGCATGACGCAGTCTTCCTATCAATATGTATATATTTAGATCATCTGAAATAATGCGCATAAGTCGCGTGCCGGTTAAATTATTTGAAAGTTAAATGATCTATAATTCATATCAATAAGATGTCGCAATTCGAATACGATATGAGTGGGTGTGTCGGCCGCTGTAGCGCGCTCTGTTGTAGCTGGAGGCGCTGGCGGGGCTGGGCGGCTGGCTGCGCGCCGACCCGGGCGCCGTCCTGCTAGACACATGGGTATTGCGCGCTCACTTACTCGCACAGGTCTGACGCCACACCTCGCGACACCTTCGCGCGCACGCTGCTCCCTGACCGAATCCTTGTTGTACCCTGATTGTTGAGCATTTTGTACGATCTGTTAACCGTCACCTGAGGCGCTCGAGAGCGATTTTTTTTTCTTGCTTACCAATCATATCGCATTTCTGTGAATCAAGCTTTTTAAACGTAGCAGAAAATGTGACACCAATTATTTACTGTCAGGAATCAGCGTGTATGCATCGGTAAATTTCAAGGCTTATTAAAAACTCATCGCGTCATATCTTAAATGATTGCTATTCATATTGTGTAAATTTAAGAATATCATTAAAATTAACGCTTGTCTAGAGATCATTTGTGATTAACTGTTTGTGAGCGTGCCATACCTGAGGTTTTCGGGCTCTCTGTTATTTGGATATTTCATGCCATTTAAATGTTTGTACTTTAGGGAATTGGGTAACTCATAGATTAACTAACCGTTCATATCTTTTATCACTTTCATTTAAAAATATTTAAGAAATATATCTACATACTGGTCATATCGAAATATATAGTTTTAGTACTTATTGTCTATCATAAATAAATTTATACAATATATTAACAAAAATGTTATATTTTAAATTTACCTTTACTACAATAGATTTTGAAAAGTTCTATTGAAATTTTGTTTATATTTTGTATAAATTAGATCGGAAATTTACTCGGTGTGATGTTTGCTTAAATTACTCTGGTGAGCGTTTTTTACATAAAATATTTGGTAATAATTTCTTATGGGTGTTGTTTACCTTTCTTAAACTTGGAGAGGATTATAAAAAGTTCCAATATAATTTTTCCTACGTAATTTTGAACGATAAAGTACGAATATTTTTTCCGAACGTTAGTCTTGTGAAAAAAAAAACAATAGAGAAATTTCCAGTCTCAAAAAATAAATAACTGACACCTCAAACTGTCCAGGAAATTGTGTATAATGTATTACATTCTAAAAACGAGTTTGAACGTTCGCAGGTCGGGCGAGCGCTCTCCTTCAATAAAACTCCTTCGAAGCTAAAGCGGGCGATGTCGTCCATGATCTCACCGTTCGGCTCCACCTCCAACCTGACTCCCGCCTCGCAACTCGCGCAGATGAGACTCGCCAGCTGTAATAATATAAACGTAAGTCGCTTTTATCAGCGGCAGGGTCGGTCGAAAGATCTAAATCGTATTCTCGTTGAGATCGCGCTACATGACACAATAACTTGCTGCAGGAGATGGGCGCGAGCGGCGGCGGCGAGGGCGGCTCGGTGCTGGTGGCGCCGCTGTCGGTGCAGCCCACGCGCAAGGCGGGCGCGGGCGCCGCCGCCGCGCTGCGCCGCTTCTGACGGCGCCCGCAGCGCTCCGTGTGACGCGGGCCGCGCCCTGCTGCGTCGTCGACGCGCTCGTGATTTGACTTTCGAGTTCGACGACCGACGTTGTCGTCGCTCCACCGCCGGTTCTTAATAATCCTAGTGACCCAGTGCCGACGGCGATCGGACGTAGGGATGTGGCAATTGAATGTAATTTATTTGTTACGAGTACTTTTCGGGCTCGGCCCGCCGAGTGTAGCCGTTGGAATCGGAAGTGCCTTGTAGTATTGAAAGGATCGAAACGATCCGCGTCGGGTCGAATGTCGACCGATAGTATTATTTTGAATTGAAAAGTGAGAACGAAGGAGCTTCGAGTGTGAGGGCGGATTGTAAATTAGATTTATACTAATCGATGTGACGGAGATTGCGTGATCGTCGATCGCGTGATTTGTAGTATCGAGTTGTGCAACTATAAACCAAATGAAAGTCGAATAAAATTAAGTCAATAAGTTTGATTTTTTCATATAGTTGGGTCTCATCTCCACTATTGGCAGTTTTAATCGTGTAGCTAGTTTTGGGATCTGTGTAATATCTTGAATTATTTAAATCGGATATTTAAAATCTTGTGTCACATAGTAATATTGATATTATTGAATAGTCTTGAGTAATATGTACATATTGTGATATTTTAATTTAATCGTGAAATAGACAGTCGTAGGCTAGAGTAGTGTTGTATCTGGTAACCTACCATTTCCGTCTGCTAAATATTTTAAACGTTCCTAATATTTGCCTTGTCGCTTGTGGACGTTTAATCCATTAAATATTCATTTACGAACATCGACGACCGATGTCGTTTTTGTTTTCGCGTGCGTGTTTTTTGCTTTTTTTCATTAATTTTTTAAAACAAAAAAGCTCAAAGCTTACGACACGCACCGACTTTCATATCATGTGTACGCATGTTAATGCATTGTACAAAGTTCTATATTTATAAATATTTTAAATGATTGAAAGAATAAAGGTTTATTTTCAATCACAGGCTTTTTAATTTTAACATGACCTCGTGGGGAGGGCGGTTCGGTTACAACATGTCTCGTGCGCTACTGGGCGCGGCGCACGAAGGCGTATGCGTTGGCGGCGGCGCGCGCGACGGGCGCCAGCGCGGCGGCCGCCAGCGGCGCCACGCCCGCCCACAGCAGCGGCGCCGGCATCTCCGCGCTCCACAGCATTGACGCTTTCATTATTAATGTCGTCTAAAAATTACGGAACGAATTACGAACATCATCGTGATAACGATAGTACATGTAATAATTAATCTTACCAGCATAATAAATGGGATAATCTGCCACTGAGTACTGATTCTCGACGAGCATGCGTTCTCCTCTGTTGCGATATTCATATCGGAAACGAAGTCACTGTTGCGATACACGTACAACAGCGCGACCAACTCTAACAGGCAAATAAAGGGCATTGCGACGCCAGACATTATCGCATCCACGCTTTCAAGTAGCGCTACACCACTCTACAATTGACATTATAGTTAATTGATTACAATTACTTATTGCTATTATATTCTGTTTGGTCCATTTCTAGTTATAAGTCAACACATTTTACAGAAGAATAGAGATCACTTTTCTTAAAGCAAAGCTAAGTTTAACGTAAATAAATCTTCGAATAAAGATTGAAAAGTAAACAACGGTTAAATCAAATCATTTTAGTTGTATTCAAAATATTTACTTGAAAGTTGCATTGCAATTAAATGTATTAATACCGTATAAAATCAATGAATAATAAATAACTAACATTTATATCATATATATCTATATAATCTTGTACAAAATAATATTGTCTTTTTTTAACTTTCCTAACGACGTATGCTTTTGTGCTGAGGTGTTATTTAAAATCTTACAGAACCTGATTCATGAGGAAATTCACTGACAGGTTGAGAGAGATATTTGACCGGTACTATTCTCGGTATCGCACCCAGCACTTTGTTAATCTCTTTAAATAAAAATATCTTACAGTTGTTGCAAAGAGTAGACTTAATCCCATGCAGGTCAAGATCGTTCCAGCCACCACAGCTTGTTCTGCAAATCTAAATGTACAAATTAATATTTAAAAAATAGTTAATTTAAACGCGTCTCGATGAAACATACAGACTAACGTTATATGCTCAGTGACGCGGGAGAGTAAATTGTTTTAATGGGATAAATTGGGAGAATAAGCTGTAAATTGTTTACTCAAACGGAAATGGTATAGCCAATTGCAACAATAAGGAGCTATATATAAATATAAGAAGTATAATAGGAAGCTAATGTGTTTTTTATATTACTAGATGCTCATCCGGACTTCCTACGGGTAAAATTCATACAAAGTGACGCCTTTAATTTTTTTATTTTGGATAGGATTTGCGGAAAATCCGTTCGCGATAGGAAAAATTACTTAATTTTGCTAAATTTAAAAATTAGCTTATTGCAGCTAAACAATACACATTATTTTATTTCTACTCAACTACTTATAATACTTACACTAATTTGACTTTATATTCAAATATTGTGTGAAGTGCTGTTTTGACTAAAACAAATGCCACGCTCATGTACGAAAACGCAATCCCGCTGAATATAAGTGCTGATCTGGATAAAATAAAATTTTAAAGGAATGTATTCATCACAAAAAAATTATACATAATATACTTAACAGAACTCACATGAAATGCGAGTAGTTTTTGATCAATGTACACTTAGAGTACATAGGAATTATCCATAACGTACCTTAAAATTGTAACAGTGTTATAAATTACAAAGAAATATGTATTTATCATTTTAGAAGTGAAAGATAATAAAATCTAAATAAATATTACTTTCCTGCATGGTGTAGACGGCTTTAGTATTGGGCTGTACACAATCGACCAGCGCACAGATGGCAGCTCCACTTGAATGAAGTGCAGTTAGTAAGAGTAAAAGCCCGCTATGCCATACGTTTTCACCGTTTAGATGCGGATCGATATGACCCGAAGCTTAAAACAATAGCTTTTTTTAAAGTGTGAATAATATAAGATTCTATGTCATCACATTAAATACCTACCATAGTGGTTTAAACCTTTTCCGTGAATAATTTCTGATCCCACACTGGCTGAATGTATATACAGAGAGACCTCTAAAGCGTCAGCCAAAGCCTATAAATATCTCATTGGTTCAATACAATTATAAAAATACGGTAACTTTTCCTACCTACATACCTAAAGTCACAAGTTCGATCGTTTCATTGGATTACTTTAGTGCTAACTCCTGCTTATATATTTTCTTTTTAAAATTCCTTTGTGCTGTTATCGTATTTTTTACATCGAAACTAAACGAATTATCGGGCCTCCAACGAGTTTCATAAAAGTGAATAAGTTTTTTAAATTACAGAGTATTCAGAGACTATTGATTGATACAGCAGTCAGCAAAATATAAAAAAAATGCACATACTGAAAGTACTTCTTTAGAACCAATCCTAAAAACTTTATGCCAGACTTCAGGTGAGGTTATAAGTTTTATAACGGAAGTAGTCAAAAGTAATGACGCCCAAAACCACGGCACGACGACTAGCCAAGAATACATGTTATTCCAAATTAACTGTAAAATTAAATATCAACATGTTTGTCAATTTGTTCACAAGAATGATTCTTCTATTATTGCTAAAGTTAATAATTCTAACCCTGCCGTGGGATACACGTTCCTTTATTAAAAGCGCCCATAAAACACCCCACACTAAAACTATACAGAACGACAACGGCATATTGAAATGGCTGAAATTGTAATCTTCACGGAACAAAACGACTTCCACGCTTAAAAAAGAAAAAAAATCATAATTAAAATTTATCAGCCACTTTTGATAAAACAGTGATAAAAATTATTTTGTTTACGATAAATTTTTAATTTAAAAAACTAATATAATATCACTTACTAAAAGAAGTTATATGCTGGAGTGCTATACAGAATCGGATAGCCTATGGAATAACTTTCGTTGCACATTTCTATTGGTTGTAGGTCACCTCTTCGACTAACATTTGGTATTGGTCTAGAAAGTATTACTAATTACTATTTATTATTACATACATAAATAAGTGTAACAATAGGAAAAAATGCTAGTAGTGCAGATGCGAATAGACTTTCGTCATTCTAACTTTTAATTATTTTTATATCAGAGAAACCTTTTACGTATCATGTTTTGGTCAGTTACATTTCTCCATGCAAAATCATACGTCCCGACCGTTACTTGTTCAGGTATTAAATTTTCCTCAAATAGTTCCCCAGTTTCCAACGAAAATCTGGACTAAAAACATTACTAATTATATCAAAATCTCATATTATCATTAAGATTGTTTTTATAGAATGTTGATATAATTACCTCTCTTAACATCATAAAGGTAAAATTTTTTAAAATTGGGTCGTATGGTTTAAGGTCAAAGTCTCTAAAAAAGATCATAATTATGTATTTAGTATTAAGTATATCTATATATAAGAGAATACTATTTAAAGTTACATAAATATGAAAAATTAAAGAAATACTTTCGACTTAACATTAATTTGATACAGATTGAATTATAATTTAATTACGGCTGAATACTGAAACGTTCCTCAAATCAAACACTTAGTTGAGCGCTACTTAACTTTGAGTAGCTCCTATAGCAAAAACATTTTCCTATCGTGTTCGATTGTAAATTAAACATCGTAAGGAATACGTGATGTACGTTTATAAAAGTAGATATTCTTAGTAATTTAAATAAACTTAAACTAATGAAGGTGCCTGTTCAATTCTAAGACATATATATATTCTGTACCTTACTTCTTGAAAAACTTATACCTGCAAAATGTAAATGGTAGTTTAGAGTCTGAGATGGAGTGCACGACGTAGATTGCGGCTATAGCAGCAATTGTGTTACAAATAATTGCTCGCACCAACGCATTAATACATATTGCTAAGCCGATACCTAAATAATTAAACATTAGTAAAAAAACTACACATAAAAATTGCCTGGACTACACAAGAACATTATATGGTCTGTTTTGCTAAGGAATCATAAAATACCTTCAAACATTGGCAGAATTCGAAAGGCACGTCCGGGACCACTAATACTCCACTGTCCAAGGTAAACCTCAAAATGTCGAGAAGGATTTGCAAGTAACCCAGTCGCCATTATTAGAAATAATATGAATACAACTAAAAAAGTTATTAGCTATAGTATATGTTGCATTCAAAATCTAAAAATAGAAAATCGTCATTTGGAAAACTTAATAGGTGAAAAAAATACAAACAAAATCCTCCCGTGAGCACTGAAGCCGCAACTCGGCAATGCATAGTTAAAAAGGCGCCAAGAGCTAGCGAGCCAAGTCTTAAATTGCGACGTCCCTCTGTGCCTCTCTGAACACCGCCGCCTGAAGCGTTGTCCATTCCAGGAATATGGCTAGTTGACCATACGACTGACCATTGACTTTGCTAGTGATTAATAAAATTATTAATATATTTTTTTCTTTTTTTTAATAGTTGAACCAATTGTACCTAACGTATATTTATAACTAGCAGTAGAGTTCAACGTATCGGCTTTAGGTATATATCTTCGAGTATTACCGCACACTCTTCCGTATCGAACGTCTATGATATCCAATAAGTTAAATTATTTAATTGTGTGACTGTGTAAAAAAATGAGTTTTGATTAGATAGTATTATGAAACCTATATGGTACTAAAATAAGAGCACGTGTTATTAATAATATAAGTAAATAATCCAATTTCATGACTAGGAACAATTATAGAACGTACGTAAAACGGAATTAGTTTATTGGTCAGCTCCGACCACAGTCATCATCTTATGCTTTCAGAATATGTGTTTTGTTTTATACGCATGGTATGGATCTGATCAACTTGGACAAGGTTATTGAGGATTCGATATCAATGGCGAGATTAAATAATAATATTTAGGTATATTTGAGTACTCCTAGTTACTGATAGGCCAACTTACCGCATCTCTATTATCATAAGTAAGTATAGTATCCATGGAATTTAGATTTCGAGAAGCCATTGTACTATTTTAAAATAAAAACGAATATATTTCAAATTACAGAAACATCATAGTAGTATTTTTATAATAAGCGCAATCGACGTAACAATATAAAAATATCACATTCTGTTAGTGAATAGTCATTTAGTTGATCAAATTCTATCATTGCCCGATTAATATGTTCGTTCTGTCAATGTCACTTGACCAGGGATAACAGAATTAGTTGTCTATTTGTAAAAAAATAAAAAGTATTCCAATAAATTTATCCAACTCGTTACGGTGCGTTTCCACGGACAATTTATTTATTTGCAACTGTTCAGAAAGGCGCTAAGAACAACATTGTACCATTTTTTTTCAACTAAGTCAATTAGAGAATTGTTATCAACGCTCGTTGAACGGTTGTTAACATTCAACAACACAAATATTCCCACTTTCTCTTAGTCTCTAGGCTTAACGCAAATCTGTACTAATAAATAAGCCAAGATGATCCAGTGGTTAGAACGCGTGAATCTTAACCGCTAATTGCGGGTTCAAACCCAGGCAATCACCAGGTGCTTAATTTGTGTTTATAATTTGTCTCGTGTTCAGCGGTGAAGGAAAACATCGTGAGGAAAACTGCATGTCTAATTTCACTGAAATTCTACCACATGTGTATACAACAACCCGCATTGGTGCAACGTGGTGGAAAAAACTCATCTCGTTCGCCTCAAAGTGAGAGTAGGCCTTAGCCAAGGAGTGGAATGTTCACAGGCTGTAGCGTTTTTTACCTTATAGTGACAAATAAGGAGACTTTTTTCTAAAGCCAAGCTGAGCTGCGCTACGCAGTTTCACCCGCTTTAAATTTAGACTATTGAGGTGACAAGTGTGAATTTGATGTTCTTGTTATTTAGTATATTACAATAACATTTTGTTTGTTTTCACTTGTCCTTAGTTATCGATAGCACTTTCTATCACTACCCTACACTATATAGATTAATGCATCTAGTATAAAATAAAATATTCATATTTAGTTTTTTATTTATTTATACAAATTTACATTTGATAACTTACGATATGAACAATATACTTAATTAAAACTACGTACTTAAATTATGCAGTCAGATTTATCGTTTCAATAGTTTTTTGCGATGAGATTTGTGTTTAACACATGTTCCCATCATATTCTCTTTAAATAAAAAAAAAGAAACTAGAACGGCGCACAACACGATCACGTCACACAAAGTGAACAAAGCGCGCTAACGTCTCGGCGTGCAGGGGTTACAGGCTGAGCGCGGCGCGCGACAGCTCGCGCTACGTGGGCGGCGGCGCGGGCGCTTGCGGCGCCTCCTGCGGCAGCGTGAAGTTGATGAGCAGGTCCCGCACCGCCGGCCACAGGATGCACTCGCCGTGGCCCTGGTTGAATTCCGCGAACCTGCCCATTTTGTTTAGATTTAGGAGTGGAATCCTATAATTTGTTAAATATTTTTTTATAGAAACCTACCGTTTTAGTTGTAAGTTGACTGCGTTGAGATGTGGTTGCTGTGCGTCCCGTCGTTCGGCAATTTGCATCGCGTTCGACTGAACGTCGTACACTAGCGGTAGGACAAGTTGTGTTTCGCCGCGCGTTAAACATATCTGGTAGAGAAAGACAAATCGTATGGGAATGTGTTTGTTTTCTTAATAAAAATAATTTTTGATCTAAGTCGGGTCAGGCGACACATACACACTCTTGTCTGGTCTTTTTACTGTAATATAGAATCGAATATTGTTATAATCATAGTCTACATATAACGGACGAAATGCTTGCTGCGTTGTTGTTAAATTTTAAAATAGTTATTTTAAAATTAATTTTAAATATAATTATTGCATGACGTTCACGCATATAAGCAATAGTGTTTACTGGTGGTAGGGCTTTGTGCAAGCTCGTCTGGGTAGGTACCACCCACTCATCAGATATTCTACCGCAAAACAGCAATACTTGATATTGTTGTGTTCCGGTTTGAAGGGTGTGTGAGCCAGTGTAATTACAGGCACAAAAGACATAAAATCTTAGTTCCCAAGGTTGGTGGCGCATTGGCTATAAGCGATGGTTGACATTTCTTACAATGCCATTGGCATTGGTCTAAGGGCGTTTGGTGACCACTTACCATCAGGTGGCCCATATGCTCGTCCACCTTCCTATTCTATATATAAAAAAAGGACTTACAAAGAAGAGTATTTTGTGCTTAGCGAGCAGCACAGCGGGCTGTCCGGCCGGCACGATGAGCGGGCCAGCGGGCGGGATGCGCAGCACCCAGTGCAGCGTCCACAGCGCGGGCGCGATGGGGGCCAGGTCAGCGCGCATGAGCGCCACCAGCGACGGTAGCGCTGCAGCCGGCGCGCCCCACGCTCGCGCCCAGCCCTGCAGCGCTGTAGCGCGGTAGGGGGCTATTGCCACGCGTTGTTCGAAGAACTTTTCCATCACCTTTCAAGATATAATTTGGATTGATTAATAAATTGTAGCCATAATTAAAAATAAACAAAACTATAATATAATTTCTTCTGAGATGTTTAATTCAGTGTTGTTTAATATATTACCTTTCCAGTGACCATGTTAATATTTTAATTGCGGATGACAATACGTACAGGAATTGATTATTTTACCTGCAAATCATCCGCAGACCAGTTGTCCTTGACGTCGGCGAGTGGCGTGAGCTGCAGGTGCAAGGATTGCATGTGTTGTGGGTGCAGAGCCACTCGGGCGGCTAGCCCCGCTGTATCGCAGCGGAACGTCAACGACGTCGCATCCGTCGAAACCATCGTTAGCTAGACAAGTTTATACAAAGGACTACATCAAAATGCTGTACAAAATCTACTATGAGCCATATTTTCAATTGATAAGAGAAGTATACAATTATAGAGTACCAGGTCGTAGTTAGATACGTACATAATCCTCCTGGTGCACGAATCGTTGCAGCGCGCGTTTCATGTAGACGCAGGCGAGGAAGCGCTGTAGCGGCGCTAGTGGTGGGCCCGGGGGCGCCCCAGGCGGGGGCTCCGCGGGCGAGCACAGCGCCTCCAACTTGCCCACCGCCAGCGGCGTGCCGGGCGTGCCGCCCCACGAGCGACCTGACAACCCGCCCATGCCGCGGTTGCTCGTGGACGAACTCGGTTGCGGACCTACAAAGACAACAGACGCGCGACGATTAAATTATTATATTTCAAATTGGGCGGTCACTGTACAAGTGTAAACGATATGAATAAAATTAATCAAAACGATGGTCACGCCGAAATCATACGAGTTGTAAATCGTGTAAACTGGTAACGCACCCTTGTGCTCCATATGATGTCGAGGAGATGGGTGATGTCCCGGCGAGGGGCGCGGTAAGGAAGGCGAAGCGGGCCACGTGGTGAAGGGCGATGTGGGCGGCGGGTGTGGCGAGGCGACAGGCGCCAGCGGGGAGGGCGCGAGGGGCGAGGCGGGCGAGGCCACCACGCCTGCGCCGCCACCGCCCGCTCCTCCCGCCGTACCGCCTCCTCCCGCGCCACTAGCTGCACCCGGTGGAGACGTCAAGTTGAAAGAACCGCCTCCCATCTATTGACAAACAATTTTATATTTAAATTGAGTGGCCGTATGAAAGAGCATTGATGATATATTAAATTCTTCAAAATAACACAAAACATCCTTTCCTCAGCTATCTTTGAAATTTAATAACATTTTGGTTTCTCGAATCAAATAAAAATATTATTTCTTTAAAAACAGTTTTATCTGGCATCTCAGTTGAATCTTTTCAATCATTTGTAAGTTGTAAATCTATTGCTAAAAGCTGCGAAACATACTATAATAATAATATAGCCCAAACCTGATGTGCCGGCGAAGCTGGGTGAGGTGTGACGGGCGCAGAATGTGGTGTATGCGGCTGCGGAGGAGTCAAGGGAGCATTGAAGCGAAGTCCACCTGTTAAAATCGAAAGCAGTATAAAATGTTAGATGATTATTCACAATACTTTTATTAAGCCAATTTAGGAAATAATATAATTACCTGGCGGCATCGGCGACATGGGCGATGGCGGATTGTCATCTTCTGCTAATAACCTCGCGCTGATGTTGTCGTCAACGTATCGTGACAGGAAAGTCTAACGAAATAAAAAAGTGTTAATTTTATATATAATAATAATTAAGAGTATTGTTCTACGAAAATTGATTGTTAAGTACCTTAAGGCCATGTGCTGGTGCAAATTCGTCAACGACGGGACATCGATCGAACTTAGAATACGAGCCATCGCGTATTGTCACCATGTTCCCACCGCGGATACCCACTTCGATTGAGTAAGCGCCGGCATATATTATGCGAATCTGAAATAGATAAAAAATTTAGAAGTCGACGTTGTGGTTATGTGAATTGAGTGTAAACAGCTATAGTCCAAACCTTCCGCCAGGAGTGCGCCAGCAGCGTGAAGGTGGGCGTGGGCATGAGGGTGCGCACGTGGTGCAAGCCCAGCTGCGGCAGCGCCGGCAGGCGACCCAGCGCCAGCAGCGGCGCGTACGTCTCGCGCAGCACCACGCCCAGCGACATCAGGTCCTTGTGCCTGCCGCCCGGTTTTATCCGTTACTTGTATACGGATAATACTACATGTTGTCTCCACACATACGTATACAATACAATTGTATATATACAATCACATAAGCCGAGATGTCCCAGTGGTAAGAACGCGTGAATCTTAACCGACGATCGTTGGTTTAAACCCGGGCAAGCACCACTGAATTTTCATGTGCCTAATTTGTGATAATAATTCGTTTCGTGCTTTACGGTGAAGGAAAACATCGTGAGGAAACCTGCATATGTCTAATTTCTCTGAAATTCTGTCGCATATGTATTCCACCAACCCGCACTGGTGTAGCGTGGTGGAATAAGCTCTAAACCTTCTCCTCAAAAAAAAGGAGAGGAGGCCTTTATCCCAGCAGTGGGACATTCACAGGCTGTTACGGTACGGTTAAGCATGTTATCGTAAATATAAAACAACGGCTGAATACCTGAAGTTCCTGGTACTATCGTATAGTACTATCAATGTACAATAGGTGGCATGTGAATAGAATTACATAATTTCTTACAAAAACATTGAGTTATCGAGTTAAGTGTAACAAGGGAAGGTTCGTGGTGTATTGACTATGTAAGGGATGGCCAATGGCCAATGTCTATGGGCAGAGATAAACACATATCAACAGGTGTTTCATTTGCACGTCCATGACCTATATTATTAAAAAAATGCTATTACTTTGTAATTTTTGTGTAAATTATCAGTTTTAATTTTGTGTACGTATAGCCATCCTTCTGCCTTGAACTACACTCGATCGCATTGAGACGACGTGTGGAAGTGTAAGCGGTACCAGTTGAGGTAGTGGTCGAGATGGTGGTGCAGCAGGTGGTGCGCGTTGGCGGCGGGCTGGTGCGCGGGCGTGGCCACGGTGTAGCGCTGCGCCGCCGCGCTCCACTGCAGCACGGCCGTGGCGCGCTGCGCGGGCCCGAAGCCGAGCACCAGCGAGCGGTACGTGTACGAGCGGATACACACGCCCTGCCACAGCGACTCGCGCTCTGTCGTATATGTATTGAAAAATAATTATGAAAAACGGATATATTTAGAAAAAAGTAGAAAAATATGAATCATTTCAACAAACCTTGACTAGGTCTGAGCATAAAGTCGTATAGTAGTGTATGAAGATGTACAATGGCGGCCCAATCGGCGAGGAACGCGTCCGCCGTCCTGCCGGCGTCGGTGCCGAGCTCGTACTGTAGATACACACAACGTCGTTCTCCTGCGATTTGTACAAAATTTATTTTGTTATTTATATAACTAAATAAATGTTAGTTAGTTAACTGTACAGTGCACTCGTATTGAATAATTTTTTGTTAAAACGAAATATTAATATGTTGTGTTATATGTGAAATCTTTTAATACCTTGCTCTTTAGGGTTAGGCGTGGGCACGGGCGAGCCGTGGAACACGATCTCCGCGGTCCACACGCGCGCCTGGTTCTTGGTGGTGAGGCGCACGGTGGCGGCCAGAAGGCGCGCGCGCAGCGCCGCGGCCGCGCCCTCGCCGGCGCCCTCGGGCCGCGGCAGCGCCACGATGCGCATGCCCAGCGCCGAGCCCGACCACTCCGCCTGCACCCCGCCGTGCGTCACGCCGCGCGCCGCCAGCTGCACACGTGGGCCGTCTTACGCACATGCCAACTTCACGTCCACCAGCCATATAGTATAAAGTAGTGCGGCGTTCGTTTACCTCCTGTGCGAGATTCACGAACGGCACCCGCTCGTCGGCGGCGGCGACGACGTGCGCCAGCTCGGGCAGGAAGTACGCGGGCTGCCGGACGCGCACCGCGCGATTATTGGCAGGTGATAATTTGCGTTTACCCGGTTGCATACCTAGTATGGGTAAATACGTTTACGATAGTATCTTATATCAGTCACAATTCGATACCAGTTCTTTTAATATGAAACAGTACTTTAAACTCACCCGGTGTATCTAGAGGGGTGAAGGGGCCGTGTGTTAATGTGAATGTGTCGAGCTCGACGAGCGAGTGCAGCCTCAGAAAGGCACGAGAAGTCGCCGGTGTCGCTGAGCTGGACGAGGCCTGAAATATATGTATTTCTTAGTAATTGTATCAAAATAAACTAAAACGCAATTATCTTTGTTTTAATACCATTAAGTCGGCTTAACAAAAAGTAGTGAAATTTTTGCTACTGTGCCCTATTGAACGCTTTGTATAACCGAAAGTGTTTTGAAAGTAATGGAAGCGCACCTCTTCCTCGCACTCGTCGGGCGTGCAGCGTCGCGCGCCAGCCAGGTGGAAGGCCAGCGCCACACTGCACGCACTGCCGCTGTTGCTGCTGGAGCTGGTGGTCGCCGTGCCGCCCGCGGCCACTTCCTTCATCTCTACCACCTGAGACGATACCGCACATATTAAGTATTTTACATAGGAGTGTACAAATTTCATCGGTAATGATCAATATTAAGAAAACTTACTAATATGTGATCGGTGTGTCTGTGTAGCGTGACGTAAAGACGATCAGGCGATAGCTTGTTTAGCGGATGATCGGGACCATGGAGAAAAGGTAAGTGTTCACACACACTCGCAGGTAGGTGCTGTAGCGTTTTCTCGCACCGACGCGCCACTAACCAAAACCTGAAACATTTTTTTTGTAATGACAAACATTACCTTGAAAATACTCTTTTCTTAAAACCACAATATAACACAATACACGATTTAAGCTCTCGAGAGGTAACAGATAGGTCCTTAGGTGGTCGTACCTGAGATGTGTCAATAGATTTCGCACCAGAGTGCGGTCGGCGATGGTGAGCGCGTTGGCCAGTTCGGGCATGCGTGGCGTGGCGGGGTAGGCGGGCACGCGCGCGCGCAGGCGTCCGCCGTGCGCGCCCACCGACACCAGCAGCTGCTCCGCGCGCAGGCACGGCCACACCACGGAGCACGCGAGCACGCACGGCCAGCCACCCACGCTGCATTCCACCTGCGCCGGCAACAATCGAGTAGTTCATAGCCACACCAAAAAGGAAAAGCGTGCACTTTTTAAATCGTGTTTAAATAGAAAACAATTTCAAAACCCTCGTAACAAACATAATAGAAAGCGAACACTGTAACACGCACTTCAAATTATAATCAAAAGGTGGTATGTAAATATTATCAACTTTACAGAAGAACATTAGAATATATTTTTTCCTAGAGCAATGACGTAGACGTGGCTGTATCGAACAATTCTAAATTTCACTAATTCCACACACCACAAACGTGAGATAAAGTAAAATTTGATTTAATAAGCTAATTTAAGGAGAACATCGTGCGTGTATATCACAGGTTTCGTACATGTGAACAATTACACATTTTTTATATAATTACAGATTTATCACTCGCAGACGAACAATTAAGGGGCCGTTTTGGAAACGTATAACTACGTTGACAGTAATATGCAACAATATAACACAAAAAAAGTACAAAAAGAACCTTAGTGACGAGCCTGTTTCGTCAATTAAAACTGAACTCAGCTCAACTCACTCCTAGGTCATTGAGCAGAACTTTGAGGTCGTTGAGGCGCTGCCGGGAGCGCACGTGCACGGTGTGCGCCAGCAGGCGCTCCATGGACGGCGCGTGCGGCGTGAGCGCGCTGGCCACGCGCTCGCCGCCCGCCAGCGCCGGCACGTGCCACACGCACAGCGACTCGCCCTCCGCGCCCACGATCAGCCGGTAGCCTAGCTCGCAGCCCAGCTCCCTACACAAACAAACATTCGATCTATATTGATACTTGATGATAACGATGACGCTTTAACTATTAAAAAAGGATAACTTTAAATGGCTCAAACTGGGAACCCAGGACTATGGGATCAGCAGTCTTATAAGTTAGCCATTATTATTAGACACACAACATGCATTTCTAATAAATATGTCAATCGTGGTATAAAAAAATTTACCTCCAATAGGAAACTTGTAATTTCTGTCCAGGTATATATCTATCCACTTGCAGATGGCGGGCTAAGCGATCGCGACAAAGTCTGAGAGTCTGTGTGTACAATAATTCCAATGAGAGAGAACGACAGAAGTAGCGAAGAGCTGTGAGGGCCCCACCAAGGCCAGCGGCAGCTAATCTTGCTTGTGCGACTCCCCGAAGCCAATTTAGTTGTGAACTATGCACCAATGATTTGCCTTCTGCGAACATTTCACATACAAATAAAGACTGTATTTTATAAATATAACATGAATACATAACAAAAACAATTTAGTTTACCTCCAGTTTCATTATCTTGTATTAAAATAGCTATATCTAGTAATCGCCAAGGTAAATTAGGCGTATCACCCATGACTGTTAAAGATACACTAAATTCTTGACCAACAGAAAAAGTCGCTCTTCCATTCTCTACCTGTCAAAAGTTAAAGAAAATAAAATATAAACATAAGTGCTCAATGAAATTATTGTTATAAAGCTCATCTCATTCCTTTAACCTTTAAGTTTCTGATATCACTTGGTAATGATGCAGTAGTAAGACGCTGCCGAACTACATGGGCAAGTGCACGCAAGGTAGTACGACGTTCAACAGGTGTAAGTGAGGGTGGGGGCACAAGTCGCTCACGTATAACAGCTGGCAAACGGCTATATGTGCCTAGAGTCAATACCTCCACAGCTGCAGCCATGTGGAAAGTTGGCAATCTAGAAATTTATAATAAAATTTAATAATTGCTATTAATATAATAATAAATAGTCAATAATCTTAATAAAATGTAAATAAAAATAAGTCTCATTATATTTTTTTTGTATGATTGTTTTATTATTAGAATCAAGCATCAGATTAAAAGAGTCTAAACCAAGAAAATTATGTTATTAGTTCTTATAAGTTTTGATCAATAATATAAAAATTCATTAATATTTACTGGTGGTAGGTACCAACCTACCCAGACAAGCTTGCACAAAGCCACTCCTCAGATATTCTACCGTAACACAGCAGTACTTGGTATTGTTGTGTTCCGGTTTGAAGGGTGAGTGACCAATGTAATTACAGGCACAAGGGACATAGCATCTTAGTTCACAATGATAACATTTCTTACAATGCTAATGTCTATGGGTGTAGGTCACCACTTACCATCAGGTGGCCCTTATGCTTGTCCGCTTTCCTATTCTGTAAAAAAACTCTTACTCAACTTTTTTTGTTACTTTTAAAATAGAGACATCAAATAATCGAGCTTATGCTTATTATTTTACCATTTTGACTTAAATTGCTTCTGTTTTATAAACTTGAAACTATATTTGATATATTTGTAATAATATAAAATAAGTTATTTTTCACAAAACATAATTTTGCAACAAAAATTTTTATATAAATATTAGGTTATCATGTCAATTTTTAAATTAACACGGCTATATGTGATCTATCTATTGTTGAGAGAGATCGTGTGTTGCGTTTATTTACTTTAAAAAATTAAATATATTTGCTAACAAATAATTTAAAAAAAAGGGGTGTATAACTATCAGGAAAATAGACGTCAACGAGTGCGTATCGCTCACAGCCAAGCGAGTGAAACAGTGAATAAATTAACATCTTGTTGTCACTGTCTTAAGCGCAGGAGCGCCGGCCACTGGTGCCACCTAACTACAGCACTTGCGTGCTTGTAAGCAACCGCTCCGTCACCGCTGGACTCCTAGTACTTTGTGTAAGCTATGCCTATTTACCGGTCTCCACCGCATTGTGCTTCACCAACGCTGCAATTCACTGCCTCAGAACCAAATATATCTCACGACCATGGTAGCGATGCTCAGTCGAAGGTGACATATAGAAGTAAACGGAAACACAACACCGAGCAAGAAATGTTTAAAAAATGGACAAAAGAACAGGACTCTAAATTTTCTATAATAATTGAATCTATAAATGAACTAAAAACACAAAATACGGAAATTAAGACTGCCGTCGAGTTTCTTTCACAGAAATACGATGAAGTTTTAACAAGAATAAATTTATTGGAGGAGAAGAGGTTAGAAACTTCAAAACAAATCCGGAGTCTTGAAAACAAAATTGAGGCCCTTGAAAGAAATACTAGAGCGGCATGTATTGAATTTAGAAATATACCTCAACGACAAAACGAATCCGTTTAATCCGTGTAGTGACGGAGAAAGAATACATTTCACTGCCCCTCTAGTTCCCATGGGTGTAGTAAGAGGCGACTAAGGGATATCTGAGCGATCATCTGCTCATCTGGTGGTAGGATGTTAAACATCCGCCTGGCTTGTTACCACCGTACGCATGGTGAAAAACTCGTGAAGTGGCTTGCAGCCGCGTTTCGAGGTCAGCCAGCGTACAGCCAGGGCCCGAGCGAGTATTGCCGCGATGGGTGTTGGTCCAATGGAGACGGCTGTTGAACCAATGAAACTGTATTGACCTGCCGGACAGGGAGACCCGAAGAAACGGCCGTTCCGCTGGCCGCCCGTGGCATAGTACAGGGGCCCGAGCATGCCTAGCCAGCTCGCGAGGCTGCCCCACCAGGCCACGCATAATCTCGGTGTGGACCGTCGTGCCGGTTGGTGACCGGAAGGTCCGGCGGCCACTTCCGGGGGAGTTCGGGGACCCTTCCGCCCGGCGGGTAAATGTATTTTTCCTTTTGGCAACCACTTGGGGAAACACGCCTCCACACTTTGCCCATCCCTATCGTGGCAATACGTCGCTCGCTTCACGTCTCTTTTCCATTTTTTTTCCCAAATGGTAGCGCAACAAAACAGAAATAACGGTCGTACAGCGGTGCACACCCCCACCATACCCTCGCTGTTTGAGGTCGAGTTCTCTAACATCCGTGGACTCCACGCTAACCTCAACGCTCTCCACCACCATCTCGAGACAGCACGGCCAGCAATGTTGTTTCTCACGGAGACACAAATACTCCGTCCTGCCGATACCAGCTACTTTAATTATCCCGGCAACACGCTTGAAGAATCCTTCAAAGCAAAAGCCGGAGTATGCTTGTTCGTCACGACGGATGTTTGCTGTCACCGACTGCGCTGCTTGGAGGACCCCTCCTTCTCCATGTTGGTGGTACGTGTAGACCTGGTTCGTCAGAGTCGAGTCTACGTGTACCTCTACAGATCCCACAATGGTGACTTGGAGACAAGCCGATTATTTGACCATCATAATCGGGTGGCAGATGCTGCGCAAGAACGAGAAAAAGAAAAGCAGTTTCCTAACGCGGAATTGGTGTTTTTGGGGGATTTTAATGCTCACCACGAATCATGGTTGAAATCCCTCAAACCATGCTGGAAGGACTGCTCATGCTTTTGCTCTCACACATGACTTGAGCCAACTGGTTGATCAGCCCACCAGGATCCCAGACATTGATGGGCAAGCACCTTCTCTACTGGACCTTCTGCTGACTTCTCACCCGGTGGAATATCAGATTGTGGTTCAGGCTCCTCTTGGCTCTTCGGATCACAGCCTTATATCTACCAGAGTGCCACAAGCCAAGCTGCCGCCACTAGCGGTATGCAAACGTCGCGTTTGGCACTATAAGTCGGCAGATTGGGACGGTATGCGCGATTACTATGCGTCGGTCCCTTGGAAGGAACGTTGCTTCAGTGGGAATGACCCGACAGCTAGTGCCGCTGCTGTTGCTGACGAGATCATGTTGGGAATGGAATACTACATTCCTAGCTCAGATCTCGTCAGTAGGGGTACGCGTAACCGTTGGTTCACTCGTGAATGTACCGATGCTGTATCATCTAAGCAGGCGGCATATCGCAAGTGGATCAACGGCTGCATTAGCGGGGCATCTAACATTGACTCACTGAAAGCAAACTACAATAAAAATTCCAAGTCCTGTAGAAAGGCATACACGAGAGCGGATGCACAGCGCATTGTACAGATTGGTCATGACCTTGTTTCGCATCCTAGGGGCTCCCGTAGCTTCTGGCGTCTGACCAAGTCTGTGCAAAACAATTTCTGCCAACCTTCGCTGCCACCGCTCAGAAATCCGGACGGATCGCTAGCTCACAGTCCGCAAGAGCAAGCTGATCTCCTGGCCGATAATTCCGTCATCGATGATTGTAGTGCGCTGCCACCTACTATACCTTCATGTGGCCATACGATGCCTGACATCAAAATCAGGCAACGTGATGTGCGTGCGGAGCTGCAATCAGTTGATGTACGGAAAGCTAGCGGTCCCGATGGAATACCAGCCATAGTGCTGAAGAAGTGCGCAGCGGAGCTGTCTCCTGTGTTAACGCGCCTGTTCCAACTTTCTCTCTCTTCGGGACTTGCGCCGGAGGCTTGGAGAAGAGCTAATGTGCAAGCGGTTCCCAAAAAAGGGGATCGGTCTGACCCGGCAAATTATCGGCCAATAGCTATCACCTCAGTACTTTGTAAGGTGATGGAACGGATTCTAAACAACCAACTGATCCATTACCTAGAAGATCACTGTCTTATTAATGATCGTCAGTACGGGTTTCGACCAAAACGGTCCACAGGTGATCTTCTAGCGTACGTAACACACGTCTAGGGTGAAGCTATCGATAAGCATGGAAAATCGTTGGCTGTTAGCCTCGATATCTCCAAGGCTTTCGACAGGGTCTGGCACAGAAGTCTTCTCACCAAGCTGCCGGCATATGGTCTGCCTGCTCAGCTATGCACCTGGATCGCCAGCTTCCTACACAAGCGTAGCCTTCTTGTTTTAGTTGATGGTTGCGCTTCACAATTCTATGTAGTGAATGCTGGTGTCCCCCAGGGATCTGTGCTATCTCCCACACTCTTTCTTTTGCATATCAATGATATGCTCTCTCTTGGGAACATACATTGCTATGCAGACGATAGTACAGTGCATGGTGGATACCACGGACGCGCAGTGGCTGGGCGAGCGGAAATTGAGGAGAGGCGGAAGGATCTTGTCATTGAACTCGATAGGACTGATAATCTTGTTGAGTTTAATGCCAAGAAAACACAGGTATGCGCTCTCACAGCGAAAAAGACAGCATTTTCCCCTCTGTGGTACTCCGCTGGTGATACAAAGCAAAATCGCCATGCTGAGGATTGACGTTCGCTGCGACCTTAGTCCAAGGGATTACATCGAGGCTGTTATAAAAACAGCTTCACGTAAACTCGGAGTTCTGAACAAGGTGCGGCGTTTTTTCACGCCACAACAACTGTGCTTGCTGTACAAAACACAGGTACGGTCTTGCGTGGAATATTGCTCGCACCTTTGGTATGGCTCCGCTAAGTACCTACTGGAGGCCTTGGACCGGTTGCAGCGACGTGCAGTGCGCATTATTGGCGACGTAAAGGTCACAAACACCCTTGAACCTTTACAATTGCGTCGTGAGATAGCAGCACTGAGCGCTTTCTATCGACTGTATCACGGCGAGTGCTCTGAGGAATTATTCTCTCTAATTCCTGCTTCCCCCTTCCTTCTTAAGTCCACGCGAGCTGGTTGTCGATGTCACCGCCTAACTGTGACATCAATTCCATCGCGAACAAAGAAATTTGGCAACTCCTTTCTTTGTCGCACTTCCAAAAATGGAATTCCTTACCAGCTCACGTGTTCCCCTCCTCTTACAACCCGGGTTCCTTCAAACGAGGCGTGAAGAGGCATCTTGCGGGCCGGCAAGGCGAAGGCGGCTAGTGCAGAACGTTTTTCCCGTCTGTACTGGCCGTCGTCGCGTTTGGACTCTACTACCACTTACCATCAGGTGGAGTAGTCATTTGCCCTCCCGGCGAATATAAAAAAAAAGAAACTAAGGAGTCTTTAATCGAAATTATCGAATCTACTGCCAAGGTATTAAAAGTAAATGTACAACGTTCAGAAATCAAAAATGTTTTTAGACTTAATTCTAAAACGGAATATAAGCCAATACTTTGCGATTTTTCTACTATATTAATAAAAGATCAATTCTTAAAATCCTTTAAAAGGTATAACAAAGACAATGATACAAAACTCAATACAAATAATATTAACATTGAAAGCACTGCAAAGCAGATATACATCTGGGAAAATCTTACTGCATATGCTAAAAGACTCTTTTTTATGGCAAGGGCTTTTTTTGCGGCTAAAGAAAAGGGATACTTATTTTGCTGGATGTCGTCAGGAAGGATATTTGTACGTAAACGTGAAGGTACACCGCACATTATTATTAATAGTGAAAGCGACATAAAAAATATTATTAGACTAGTTATTTTAGCATGCATGTTTTTTTATTCTTCTACTGTATTTTGTAAATCTAAGTTATTTTTATTTCAAATTTATATTAATATAGTTATAATTTTTATCCAAACCAATACAAACACTAAGAAATATTGCAAAAACACTTTCAAAAATAGTATTTTCTGTGCTAATTACAGATCACACACATACTTGTTTACAAATCAACACAATGCTACTATATCGAAGTTTCCAGCGGTTAAATTACTTTTATATACATGCTTAATTAATGTAAATGACTATAGACACTATTTTTCAAAACACAAATGAAATATTGTTTTATAATATGTTTCACCTTATATATCTGCAACAAATTTACTATAATATTAATAATTTCATAGATTCCCATAAAATAGATCTGTGTTTATTCTTTTTTCCTACACATTCGATAATTTAATGATGAAAGATATAGAAGACTAGTAATATTTACTGTAAGCGGATAAGTGATCCAGATGAATATTATACAGCGTTACCATTATCACAGTATTGTTTACGTTATCACAGTATTGTAGCCGTAACTCACTATCAGTTATCACTGTAAACATATGAAGCATTAACTCGAATTTTGATCTTTTTCTAATATTTCTCTGAAGATTTAATATAAACATAGATGATCTTGTATTAACCGAGTGCTGGACAAACGAAAAATTTACACCGCCAAACTTAAATAGCTACAACATGTACCAAACAAAAATTAGTCTAAACAAAAACGATGGTGTCGTTGTTTATGTTAGAAAGGATATTCAGTCATCATCTCATGAACGAAAATGTATAGAAGGCAATTGTATTATAATCCATATCGTCCACCTTGTTTCTACAACCCAATGAATTACATAAACTCACTAGATACGATCCTTAATTTGCGAAAATTTAAAAATAATGTAATTCTAACTGGGGATATTAATCTGGATATCCTGATGGACAATAACAATGGGTATGGATTAGTATACCTCAATTTTATAGCTACCAATGGTCTTAAGCAAGGTATTAATTGTCCAACCAGATCAAAAACTTGCTTTAACAATTTCATGGTAAAAACCAAAGCTACATCACATACTTTTGTTTTTAATGAACTAACTGACCACTCTCCTATTCTTCTGCGCATTGACTATACTAAAACTGATAAAAAATTACCAAATAATTATCAAACAACAGTAAACATGGATGGAGTAAGTAAATTGCTAGCGGAGGAATCGTGGTGTGATTTGTACACTAGAACGAATGTTAATGAAGTAGCACAATTTCTTACACAAAAAATAGAAAATGCAATACAAGCAAACACGATCACTATCAAAATTTCTAAACGAAGAACACCACTTAAACCATGGATGACTATAGGGGTTGTCAAATCAATATGAAAAAGAGATAAATTACATAAACAAATAAGAAAACACAGTGATAATGTTGACCTTAAAATCAAATACACTTTATATAGAAACACACTCAAAAAAGTAATAAAAATGTTAAAAAGACAATATTGTAAACAAAAACTAGAATTAAATAAAAATAATATAAGAAAACCTTGGAAAATAATGAAGGAAGTATGTAACATTGATAAAGTTAAAATTTCTTCTACAGAGTTGTTAAAACTGAGCCCGTCTCCTATAGACTCCCTTGACCATGTTAATAAGTTTTTTACATCTGTGGGTAGTCATCTAGCCAGACAAACACTAGAAAAATTAAATACCAATGAAATTACACTTTCTAAAAATGCTAAATCTTATACTGTACCCCTAAAATCTATGTCGTTATATTTATGGACCCCTGATGAAGTTTTAAGTACTATTTATAGTCTGAAATCAAACAAAGCGTCCGGGGTTGATAAAATATCGTCTTTAATACTAAAAAAATCGAGACATGTTCTTGCCATGCCAATGTCGTATTTAAATTCTGTCGTAAGTCCCATTTACAAAACGGGTGATAAAACAGATGCCAGTAATTACAGGCCTATTTCCCTATTAAGCTCAACTTGGAAAGTTATAGAAAAAATTGCTAATAAGAGATTAATTAGATATCTGGAACGCAATAACTTCCTATCAGAGAGCCAATTTGGTTTTTGCAACTCTCGTTCCACTGATGAAGCTGTTCTTCATTTATCATCTAAAATAACCGCATACCTAGATAATAAAGAGAAATGTCTGGGGATTTTCCTAGATCTACAGAAAGCTTTTGATACAATATCCATTCCGATCGTACTACCTCGTCTTGAGAATATTGGAATACGCGGTAATGTTCTTCAGTGGTTTCAGGAATATCTAACCGATCGCAGGCAGTGCGTGAGAGTCGACAAGTAACTATAATAAAATCACCTACGGTGTTCTCCAAGGGAGTACTCTAGGCCCAACGCTGTTCTTAGTGTATATCAACGAACTATGCAACACCAAACTAAAAGGTGCTGATATACAAATGTTTGCCGACGATAGTCATTCTATTTCATGGTCCTACGTGGGCGGTTGTGCACCACCTGGCAGAAAATGGACTTTCCACTATATTTTTCTTGGCTGGAGGACAACCTATTAACACTTAATACCAGTAAGACGAAGTATATCTGTTTCAGTAAAACTAAGGCATCAGTACCAAAAGACTAAGTTGTACACTCATACATATCCATGTAATAGAATCGACAACGTATCTCACCCCCATTGTACATGCACAAGCTTATCTAGAGTATCAAACATCAAATACTTGGGTATAATTATAGATGAAACGCTTAGTTGGAATAAACACATAGCATCAGTTTCCAAAAGAATAAAAAAATTAATATATATTTTTAAAACGCTCAGGCATATTGCGGATATTCCCCTCTTAATAAGAACGTATAAAGCTCTGGCAGAATGTATACTTATGTATTGTATTTGTTCATGGGGTGCCGCTGCCAAATCCCATATGTTAATGGCTGAGTGTGCCCGAGCACTACTTAAAGTAATTGTGTATTTACCATTCCGATTTTCAACAAAAAAGGTTTTACGAAAAGGCAGATGTTTTATCGGTAAAAAAACTTTTTGTACACCTGTGTATACAAAAATACCATTAAATAGTTGTCCCACTCCTACCCACAACTAATTTCAGTAGAAGAGATAGATTTCCTTACAATAAAGTTAAAAGTAAATTTACACAGCAACAATATAACAGACTCGCACCTAGATTTTATAAAAAAATTAAATCAATTTTCAAGAATAAAGGACATTAATAACTACCAATTAAAAGTCAAAACTAAAACATGGCTAAAACAACTTAATTATGAAGACATTAAGAAACTATTAACTACCTCATAAATGAACATCCACATCACACGCTCAATTATAGCACACACACACACACACACCTTTAAACACTCACGCACACAAGGTTTGGATTAACTTACAATAATTAGTAATAAGACCCTTTGTAATACTTTTTAATAATTGAATGGGAAGGAACTGACTTCTGACGCACAGGTAACACCAGTTCAGGAGTCAGGGCTACTTTATATAATATGTATGTATTGGATAACAATAAAGTATTATTATTATTATTACAAATAAACCATATGTTATTAATTGAATAAATATATAAATTATTTCAAACCTCGCATGAACTAATGTCTCTCGAGCCACACGAGCTAAAACATCTGCAGTTTCGACAAATAGTAGTGCTTGTTTATCCAAGAAAGCCATTATGTGTGCAGATCTGTCCACTTTTGTAGCACTGCTAGCCCATTTAACCAGTGCAAGTAACCGCACAAATAATTGCCTGGTTCTAGCACTAAATTTATATATCTCAATCTTACGCTCCATATCAGTTTTACGAGGTAATCTAAAATAAAATTAAATATCTTAGTTCTGGTACATCCATTTATATTCTATGAATGAGCAAGTTATAATAAAATTAGTAAATATTTAATTAAATATAAGGGATATACATTGTATTATAATTATAATATTACACTAAGAATTAATTATATTCATTTTTAATTACTCTTCATTATACTTACAATTCTGCCAAAACTGTAAGTTCATCGTATGTTCTTTGAACTATAAAATCAATTAATAAACCAAGGGAAATTGATCCACCTCTAGCTCCTCCACCCTCAGTCCCTTGGTTGCATCCTTCAATCGCTACTGGCACCATGATTAGGGATGTTCACGAACGAAATACCGTCTCAAACATACGTCATAAGTGATTACTCTTGATATACTAATTTGCAAGTTACAACAAAATTTTAGGTACCGTTTACCTCTACGAAGTGATTAATAAAATAGACTGTTACTTATTCTTTTTACCTATTATTAGGAAATTTAAATAAATGTATTTATTTTCTAAATGTTTTAATTACATTTTTGTGTCTTAATCACTAGCACAAGTTTTCTTTTATTTTTAATAGGTGTCGACTATCTCCAATACCAAAAACTAGGCAAGCTCTAAACCTCAAAACTGAAGTTTAATAAGGTATAGTTTATAGTATGCTATTTTTAATCATCTCATTCTAAAAAGGCGAAAGTATTGCAATATACAGCCTTGTCGTCAGAATTTTGTTTCTTTATTAGAGTAAAATATGTATTGTTTTCTTACAAAGCTAAATTATATTATTACAATATCTGTGCGCGATGAGATATTTAATATTTTCATACTAAATATTAACAGTCCATTGAATTATGTACCATAAACCTTTTAAGTCTGTTAGTATTATATTACTATTTAATTGGTCATTAAAAATAACCTGGAAGTATTAACGCCTTAATGATTTTTAATTTATGTCTTACAAATTAAAATTTTCTTTTTGTCATGGTTTTGCTATAATCTATCTTAGATGCTGCCTGCTGGTAACATTGGGTTTGACATCAGTAAATAATCTAAAATATAAATAAATGTAATGATGTGATTGCGACAATGAGTATTGAGTTGTTGTCTTTTTATCATTCACTTATAATTAGTGTATAGTAATTATTTGTTCATTACTATCAGTGTGTTTAATATTGTAACATACTAAATCTACAATTTTTGTTGACTATACTATTAGTTTGTTAACCTAAACTCCAGAAAGTTACATTTCAATTATATTATTCGTGCTAGATTTTTTTCTTCTTTTCTTTACTTATTCCAAGTGATTACTGCAATAAATGAACTTTTGTTTTTACGTAAGAAGGTATACTTATACTTGCGGAATTAGTAAAATTGTTTTCAAGTCACGTCTTAATTTACGAAAAATTCAAATCGTTAATATGGGATTACTAACTGAAGGTAGCCCACTTTCATGGGATGAAACCAAAGCTTTAGCAGAGCACGTACGGCACCATGGCGTCGAGCAATTTATTAATCTATATAGTAAGCTAAGAGAGCGCACTGGTGATGTTCTAAAATGGGGAGATGAGGTTAGACAAATTTCTTAAATATATTTTTTTGATTGTTGTTATATTTTTATTATTTATTTAATTTAACATAAATAGTTATACTTTTGTGTTTCAATTAAACATAAGATTACATAGATTTATTTATAAATTTGAAATTTACTAAGCCCTTTATTTTCAGTAAATATTTTTTTTTACACTTATTAGGTTAGCTTTTGACCTTATTATAATAACTTGCCTGAAGTTAAACATCGACACCGTCTAGGATGTAGCACGCTTGCTTAACATTTAGTTGATGTGTTGAATTCTAAATGTGGTTTTTATCATAAGAAATTATAATAATTTGAAAAGTATTTTTGTTAATTTATTATCAGTTCTTATTACCCTACAATTTGCATTGTTTAATTGCACCTCTAAACTATTAAATTTAGCCCAGAATTATTCATCCTGAGACATCACTTTCTAAAACAATGTCTAAGTCTTTTAAAGGAGATCCTTTATCTAAAGGTATTTTATCCACAATAATATTGTAAAGTTTATTTTCTTTTATTTAGGTGGAGTATATAATAGTAAAATTTGATGATATAAACCAACGGGCCACGGTTAGCTTAAGAGCGGATGAACTTCTTCCTAAACTACAAGAAAAAGAACTGGAGGATCCACAAAGTATATATAACACCTATTTAAAAATAATTTTGGTCTATTATAATAAGCAGTGTCATGGCCTATTGTAATAAGAATCATTAAAAACTATTTTTAAATATGCTCAACCTGGCCATTTAACATCGATGTCTATTTAATATCAATATTCAAATTTTAAATTAACATGTACAGCATACACTTAAATTTAAATTTAAATATATAAAATCTGGAATTCTGGTTAAATAATTACAATAAAAACTTTATCTAAACTAACTATCCAGAACCGGTCATACCTTCAATTGAAAATATTGCTAAATAATTTTTTTAAAGAAACTAATTACAATAAAAAAGTATTTCCACAAATTGTCTCTGATGTCTAAGGCCTCCTCCATCTGTCACCATTGAACTCAACCTGTTGCCACTCTAGTCCAGGGAGGTCTTAAGGCTTGTTGGATTCTTCAACTTTGTTTCATTTTGTAATTCTATTTCCATGCTGTTAAGTCTTTGATCATATTTTGGATCCTTACTGAGCAAAACAATATGGTGGGCAATCAAGGTAATATTCAACCAAAAAAATCCCTAAATATGCACCATTAACATGGTCGAAAAACTATGTCTTGTAAGAAAATTCATACATTGGTTACAAGATATTAGAAAGTTTTTAAAATACATGCAAATATTAGTTATTCTATCGTAGTTAAGAATTTTTATCTGATGTGGACATTACATGAACAAAACTCACTGATTACGACAAACAAGATACTGATGTACATAAGTTAACGTTGTAAAATGTGCATTAGAAACCAATATATATATCTAAATATATAAATAAACAATTCGACTTCATTATCACTAACAGTATCTTTGTAAAATGCAAGTCATAGAATCAATTACTTGCTGAATGACTAATATTATACAATGACAAACCAAATATCCTAGTTAATTTTATTTATATTATTTACAGGGTTTAAATAAAAAAATAAGGTTTGATAATAACGAAAATTCATATAATTATCGACACTTAACAAAAGCATAAAAGATGAATCATTGTAATGTTTTATAGTATTGCTCAATATTATGTAACAATCGGACCAATGAGTTTACATTCAAATAAGGAAATCTTACGTTTCATGTTGAACAAACACCATCATTCCGTTTGCTTATTGTAACCATGACATTGTGGCTTATAGAATAACAAAACTGTACATCGAAATAATTTGACGACAAATCGGCAAATCTTTATTAATACACAAACATCAATTATACAATATGATAAACGAACTAATTAAATTAACCAATTATGACCTTAAAATCTCATTGATTTAATTTCTTTATGTAATCTACAATCTTTATGTAATTAGATAAAACAAGATATATAATATATTATTGTTATATCAATGGAGTCTTGATTTTCTGTTATCGAAACAACCTTCGAAGTACAATTATAACCATTGAAATTTTATCTCAAAAAGTTTACTTTCAACTTTTTATAATAATAGTCTTGTATATGATAAGACTCAAGCAAGTATTTTATTTTCTAAAATTAAATTATTTTAGTAATAATTATGTTTATCAATTAACGGAGAAAGATGTAAACAAATTTTCTTCTTTTTAGATGTGAAATCACTGTGGCGCCCTGAATATGGTGCATATATGGTCGAAGGTACTCCAGGCAAGCCATACGGCGGTCTTTTGGCTCATTTTAATATAGTCGAAGCTAATATGAGATATCGTAGAATGGAAGCAAGTACCCTATTAAAAGAGGGTGAGGTTATAATGAGTATCACAAATTTCCCAAGGTATGTCGTAAGTTACTAGACTATAATATATTAATAATAATATATAACTAATAGATTGTTTTGTTTACTAGGCTTGGCTGCCCAAATTTTACAAGTCCGCCATATTCGCCCACGCCAGACAGAGGCGTAACGATGTCGCACTTTTTCCCAGATGAAGGTATATTCTCCGGCCATCCTCGTTTCAAAACTCTAACTTCAAACATTCGTGAGAGAAGACAAGAAAAAGTTTCCATTAATATTCCAAGTAAGAAATAGCTATAAATTTTACTAGTTAATCGTTTTTGGATGAATATCATTATATTGAAGAAATACATTTGTTTCAATTTTAGTTTATCGTGATGTAAATACGAAAATCCCAGTAGACGATTCTCATAAACTAGAGCCCGGAGCGGCTCAGCCAGACTCCATATACATGGACGCTATGGGTTTCGGTATGGGCTGTTGCTGCCTCCAACTTACATTCCAGGCGTGTTGCATTACTGAGGCTCGCACGCTCTACGATCAACTCGCGCCACTATGTCCAATCATGGTATAATATTTTATATATAATTTATTTATATTATGTAGTATGTATTGATATAATCAAAACAATCAAAATAATCAAAATAAGGAGTTTGAAAAGTTGGCAATGCTTGCGCTCCATTATCACCAATATCTCCATTGACAATAGTCAGGCGAGAACCAATATGTGGTATTGGATCAAGGTATTTATTGTAGCTCGCTCTATCGGCCGCGTCGCCCATCTACCGCGGTTTTCTCTCCGACGCGGACTGTCGCTGGAACGTGATCTCGGCCTCCGTGGACTGCCGCACGCGCGAGGAGCGCGGCCTCGAGCCTCTCAAGAACAACAAATTCCGCATACAGAAGTCGAGATACGACTCGATTGATTCCTATCTATCTCCAGACCATGAAAAGTGAGCTGTTTATATGTATTAAAGTTTAATGAATCAGAAGGATGCTTTTAAGAAATATTAAACAAACAAAACTTGTTTATATATTACGTTAAAAATTAAATTAACAAGAATAAAACATCACAATAACATTACTAAGATTGTACCATAAGTGTTCCCTGTTTTTTTTTTTATAGAATAGGAAGGCGGGCGAGCATATGGGCCACCTGTTGATAAGTGGTCACCAACGCCCTTAGACATTGGCATTGTAAGAAATGTCAACCATCGCTTACATATCCAAAGCGCCACCAACCTTGGGAACTAAGATTTTATATCCCTTGTGACGATTGTGCCTTGATTTTATATCCGGAACACAACAATATCAAGTACTGCTGTTTTGCGGTACAATATCTGATGAGTGGGTGGTACCTACCCAGACGAGCTTGCATAAAGCCCTACCACCAGTTTTGATAACTTTTTTTACTAAAAATATATATTTTCGATTGTATCAACTCTTAGTTTCGTTGATTACTTATTATATACCTCAATTAATAAATTTAATTAAATGAAAATTTCAGTTTCAACATCCGTCGCAATGAAGTTGATTATAAACGTGTATTGAAATACAACATGCCGCAGGTACAACGACATTCCGATAGTGCACGACGCGGCCATCTACCGCCACCTGCGCGAGGGCGGCATCGACCACCCGCTGGCCTTGCACGTGGCGCACCTCTTCATACGGGACACCGTCTCGCTCTTTACGGAGAAAGTGCACCAGGACGACGAGAACGATACCGATCACTTCGAGGTACCAATTATCGTGGAGTGGAAGTTGACTACCGTTACTTAAACTTTAGACTTACTTTACTGACTTAGACGTTTGACAACAATCATACGTACATACAACTGATGGTAGGTGTAGTCTAAGAAGAAACGATATTCTATCTTGCCTCAAAGATACCTATCCGGGTCTTTAGCATTATAATTCTTTTTTTTTTATATAATAGGAAGGCGGACGAGCATATGGGCCATCTGATGGTAAGTGGTCACCAACGCCCATAGACATTGGCATTGTAAGAAATGTTAACCATCGCTTACATCACCAATGCTCCATCAACCTTGGGAACTAAGATGTTATGTCCCTTGTGCCTGTAATTACACTGGTTCACTCACCCTTCAAACCGGAACACAACAATACCAAGTACTGCTGTTTTGCGGAAGAATATCTAATGAGTGGGTGGTACCTACCCTGACGAGCTTGCACAAAGCTTTACCACCAATTCTATAGTGCTAAAATTGACGACGCAGGACATTCCATATCTCGCCTGTGCCCATGAATAATGAGGATGCATAACGTCTAATGTCGATTACGTAATACACTTTTACGTGACGGAAGTATAAAGTTATGTTTAGTAACATTTAGCTTTTGTAGAGTATATAATTGGAATCTTATATTTTCAGAATATCCAGTCTACGAACTGGCAGACAATGCGGTTCAAACCGCCGCCTCCGAACTCTCCCATAGGCTGGCGCGTCGAGTTCCGCCCGTGCGAGGCGCAACTCACGGACTTTGAAAACGCGGCTTACGTCTGCTTCGTCGTGCTGCTAACCCGAGTTATTCTATCGTATAACCTCAACTTCGTCATGCCGATCAGTAAGGTGAGGTATACTTTTGAAAGGTGTAACTCCATATCTATAACATCACGCTTTACCACGTGAAAAGTTATTAATAAACAATGCCCTAAAGAAACATTCAATAGATTAATAGAATGCATGTGCATTTCAAAATTATTTCATTGGTCAAGTTATTATTCCAGTATTCGTCGAGTTATTTATCAAGGCAAATGTGATTTATAATTTTGAATGTATTTTTAACTGTAACTAAATGTTTTGAAATCCTACAACATGTAGAATGTTAATAATATACGAAAATTCCCGGAAAACCAAAGTCACTCGCGGCGTTCCGGGCACATATTTGGTCCGTTATTGTTTATAATATACCTATATCAATGATTTTTTTTATTATAAATAAGCAATTTGTTTCGGTGATAAACTATAAATTCCAATACAGCTTAGTCAAAAATATGGTAAACTACAACTCTGGACTCACATGAATGAAACCTGTCTGACACTTGCTTAAAATTATATTAAAAGCACTATAAATAATACTGAATATCTTACTGAATATACGAGTTAAAGTTATTAATTATTAAATTATCAGTTTATTTTATTGTACCAATTAAGAACAATTATTTTTTTTTTAAATTAGTTGACTTGATTTTTTTAGTATCAATGCTATTTTAATGGGTTTATTGTCATGTATACCATATTTGCATGTCTGAAAAGCTAAAGCAATTGAACAGCTAAATCTTTCAACAACCTTAACCTAACATACTTTAAGCAAATAAATTGTTACGATTAAACCAATATTACTTAAACTAGATCATAATAATGAATCACATGGACTATAATGTATAATTTAAATAATTCTTGCATATACACATATTATTAAAATCCACACATAGTACACACAAACAAATACAATATGACTTATTTTTTTTATAAGGAACAACTATTTTAACAAAAGCCTGGGAGGAACCTTCTAAAATACAGCGAATAGCTAGTTTGGAATGAATCGCTTGTATATGAATTGTAAACAAAACTTTTGTATAAATAAATAAATAAAAAGTATCTTGACATAGAGTTCCGTTTCGCGCGGCAGGTGGACGAGAACATGCAGCGCGCACAGCGGCGCGGCGCGTGCAGCGAGCAGCGCTTCTGGTGGCGCCGCGACGTCGGCGCGCCGCGCACCGTGGCGCCCGCCGCGCCCGCCGCGCCCGCCGCGCCCGCCGCGCCCGCCGCGCCCGCCGCGCCCGCCGCGCCCGCCGCGCCCGCCGACTGCGACCACTACCTCGAGATGACCGTCGATGAGATCGTCAACGGAAAGGTACGTCCTACACGCGGCGTGTCGGTATAATTATTAATTATTTACTTAGGTCAACTTAACTCGTACGCCAATTTTCGATCCTGAGCTCTTCGAGTCAATATTGATTGGGAGTGTTCATACTTCACCCATCCCTCCTCCCTTGCTATAGATCCTTATGTGAAGTGAGTTATCAATGTGCTTCTCGGACCTAGTCTTCTTGTCTTGGCACCGCGGTCTCGGTCCATCGAGTTGACGATGACCGTAACAGCGCTCTCGATGCCGACCGCGTCCCGAGGCGCTCTTTGGTGTTAGCGGCTTTCTTTCCTTTGACTTAGACTCTACTTGAACATACATATTGGATTACCGGGAGTGCCTGGTTAGATAAGGGCTGGACCAACGTGGTCTAAATAAATTATAGTTATATAGAAAGCGCTACTTAGTTTCACATATACAAGCGAAATTGAATTCTAACATTTAAACATTGATGAACTTCTAGTTGTAATATTTTGAACATGAAGTTATTTACAGCGTAAAGAGAGCATATAATTTTATAAATCAGGAAGGTGTGTTCCCGGGCCTGATCCCGTTGATCGAGTCGTACCTGTCGGGCATGGACGTGGACGCGGACACGCACTGCTCGGTGCAGCAGTACCTCAAGCTGATCCAGCGCCGCGCCGCCGGGGAGATACACACCATGGCCACCTGGATGCGAAACTTCGTCACCAACCACCCCGAATACAAGTACGTTAAACATTATTCGCTTTGCGTAAAGTGAGTTATCATAGTTTTTTTATAACATTGTTAATCTGTCATCTTTAGAAATGGATTGGAATTTTGATAAATAAATATTGGATGGTCTAATTTCACTGAAATTCTGCCGCATGTGTATTTCACCAACACGCATTGGAGCAGCGTGGTGGAGTAAGCTCCAAACCTTCTCTTCAAATAGGGAGAGGAGACCTTAGCCCAGTAGTGGGACATTCACAGGCTGTTACAGTTACAGTAAATATTGGATACATTGGGATTGCCATACTATTGGTTTATAAGAATGAAAGGATGCAGTGCACTTAAACTGCGCATATAATGTAAATTCGCGTGCGTGATTGGCTAGTCCCTGCACACACACCCTTTCACTGCGTCCCCGTTGTGAATGGCCGTCGTCAGCGAAATCGGCCAGAAGCAGGACATTATTAATTTTTTTTTATAAAAATAATATTTACTAATACGAATAAAATAAATATTTACAGAAAAGATTCAGTCGTGACCGAAAAAATAAATTATGATCTGCTTAAAACCGCTCACGGCATCCAGACGGGCTCGATCTCCGCACCCACGCTGCTGGGCGGCAGCACCGCCTCCAAGACCAACGAAGACATTCCCAACGCATTTAGGAGGATGTTGAGCAAGGACTGCTCCTAACCGCCTCCCTTGCCTCCATGAGTGCCTTGAGCTCTTGACGCGCATATTTATTGCCTGTGTTCTTGTTATAGTAGGTTTGCCTTACATAGTTTATGATTTAGTATGGGTGACTGTACACCGAACATTTAGCAGGTTACAACAAACAAAAAATATTTCGCTACATGTGTGTCTTATTATTTATATTATGTGCATTATTGCGAAATAAAATTATGGTATGGATCATTTATATTACTTAACATTGCTTGATATTATATTGCAGTGCAAACACGATTAATTTAATAATTACTGTTTTCGTGTAAAGCGTCCGGCGAACAGTCACTCAAATTATATATAAATGAAACTTTTTGACTTTTTACCGTATTATAATCGGGCCGCCATATAAACATTCTTATAAATGTTATATGTGAAATATAAAGTCATCCGTCTTATACATAATGAATTTCACAAAATGTCTTTATACTAAGGATATATCACATTTTTGTTAAGGGCTAGTTCTATTTTTGAAGATTTTTCTAACCATTCCAAAATCAAAATTTAAAAATCTGTTTAATAAAAACTTAATTATCATTAAAAATCTCCATAAATATTACTATTTCATAGAATAGTGTTTAATTTTGAAATATTACGAAAAGGTATTTAATTTTTGTTCATGCATTATATTTATATACTCCATATATTCCTAGTATTCTCACAATAATGTTTCGTCTTTAAATATATTATGTTCTTATAATAAAAACATAAAATCTAGTATCACCTCTTAAGTGATTACAAACGTACGTTAATTGTATAATAAAATAGTTATAATATTATAACATTAAAAACACGATCAGACGTGTAAACATACCAATCTTGTTATGGCGGCTCTGTTATATGTGTATTATTTTGTGACGGATAATAAATTGGGTTGTATAGTTTATATATAAATATTAAGAAATTGTGATGAATAACATTCTTAATCGAAATAGACAGACATTTTAATTATAAAACGACTGAGATCCCGTCGCGACAATTCCAATACATAATGTTGGATGCAATATGGTTGGGGTCGAAGGAATGAAGGTAAAATGTACAAAATTATTAGTAATTTCGTTTAAAACATTTGATTTAGTGATGATAATGCTTTGTGCAGACTGGTTTAAAGAATTGACAATATTCAATGACCATGTCGAGAGCGTTAGTGACAACTTACCATCCGGTGGCTTATTTGATTGTCTGTCTCTATTTTATAAATAAATTAAAATGGTGCGAGGCTCGAGTAATTTATTTCTTAGGTCATTTATATGTAAGAATTGTAAGATCATACTAACATACTCAGAAGTGGACAAAGACATTATAAGGATTTTTACCTGTATCTCCAAAGACGTGTTGTCCCGTGCCTTTGGTGTATCTTATTTTTTAATGTGCCTGCATGTTTATTACCAGACAGCATCACAATCTACATTTCAGTATTTAAAAATGATAGAGATATGGCATTTATTTGTAATATAACTATTGGTTTACATTTGACATCGTAGAGTCCAGATGACTTCTCAATGACTCGGAATGTGTGCCAGTTGACTTCCTTAAAAGGGCTGTTAATTGTCTTACACACAATAAGGTTAATGATCTTGTAATGTTACTTTGAATGGATGTCTGCCGTTTTTGGATCTAAATAGGTATGTTAACAATGTTCCTAAGAAAGAACTTGTAAGTATTAGTATCATGCTGCTGTGAATTTATTATTGCAACCCACTATTTCAAAATTAACCTTTTATGCATTTAAATTACATAAAGCAAGTTTTTAGATTATATTGTTATATTTTAAATTTACCCGGTTATCACTTATACTTTTGCCTGTTTAATAATTATGAAAAAAGATAAGTTTTTTTTTTTTTATACCGAAATTTCACGAATCTTCGATAACTTGGTATAATTTCGAATTGATAAAGAATATCATTTATTACTTTTATTTATTTATGTACTAATTATGATTAAGCAATTATTAATTTAAATATTTTTATTTCATATTGCATTCTATTTATCGATTTTAAAATTTTGTTCCTTAAAATATAATAACTAAGTTGAAATAGATTCAACAAATCTTAGATTTAATTATGTGAATAAATTAATAATTTTAATATTTTACGTAATTTTTATTACTGATCAAGGTTCTTAAAGAAAAGTATTTTTTTAAGATAGGACATATGCTGCTTATCGTGTGTAGGTTTGCGGGCTACTTAACATTTCGACTATACAGTATAGGCCCAGTTGGGTGGGACAAATATATACACTAAATTGCAAAAACTCCTTCAGAAGTTTTACCCCTACATTAAAATTATTCAATATTTTAAAGTTATTAAATAATTATAATTTGTTTTTATTTTTTACGATTGAAAATAGATATCGCACGGTACAAGTGTAAGGACTTACTTTGTGTTAAATAAAGTTTGTTTTAGGCAAACTAAGTCCAAGCCCATTTTTTTATTTTTGTGTGAATTAAAAATTCTGAAGGAAGATTTATATTGTGAAATAACCAATTCGACTTCTGGAAGATGAGGATGTATTTTATTTGAAACACATTTGTTGTCAACAAATTACTTTCAAATTTGATGTTGTATGAAGAAGTGATTGAATATACAAACCAGGTTTATGTAAGAACAAACTCTAAACACGATCGTGAAATGTCAGAAAGTGGTATACGATTGACTTAGTATTAACATTCAAATGATACACGTATCAATATATCCTAGCACCGTAAGTCGGTTTTCAACATTTCACGAGTGAAAGACAAAATGAGTTCTTGTATTATAATTATAAGTTAATTCACGTTAATGCTTGACCACTTGTTTTCTATAGTAGTTTTTCGAATTAACGAAGATATACTTAAGATTAGTCTGGGGGATAGAGGTATTAATAATATCGAATTTGTTGACTGTGCCGTGTGTATACGTGGTCTTGAGGCTCGCGTCACCGGCGAGGAGATGCGCCTCGCTATTGTGATACATGTGACTGTTCGGTGAGCCACATATGTGCATTTTTGTAATTTTAGAACGGAAAATGTGTAAACTATAATTTTATTTATGCACATTTATGTATTTTATTCACTGTTACCGATATTTTATTAGTGTATGTCCACATAAAATACAAATATTTTAATGTTTATTTATTGCATTTTATTTAAAACACTATCAAAAATATTTCGCTGATCGTTGGTGTTTTAAAATTTGTCAACAAGTTGCAGTATATGTTGCTGCTCCTGTTGACGCCACTCCTCGCTTCCAGCGTCGCCCAAGTTACCCGCGTACTCTGCAAACAGTAGCATTTATCTATTGTATTCATATAAACTACAATGAATTTTACTACGAGATATTACAATTCATTAAATAAAAATCATTAATTCACTTTGATTGATAACAATAATAATTTATTATTATGTTAATATATAATAAAAAAAAATTGCAAAATTAAATTATATTTTTAATTAGACTACAAGCATAATTATGGCACCACATAAAAAAACCACTTGGGTCACTTGCGCCACACCGTACACAGTGCTACTATATTACTATTTTCCCCTCGACCAAAATGTTAATTTTGTAGTAGGAGTTGGGCGACAATAGCTCAAGGAACTCAAGGACGAGCCAGTTACTTTCACATCGATACATGGCCCTTGTACTTGTTAAGCTATTGATGTTCATTATTAATTTCTAAAGAACTAATTAATTATTTAGTACTTTACCTCTCATAACGTGACGAATGATTTTTAAAGAGCCGCCCCTCAAGGAGAGCACTCGTTGCACTCTCTGCTTTATAGTTGGCGGACCCGCTGTACACACCTGGTGAAATTTATATGTATATGTTTCACTTGGACGCAACAAAAATTACTTAGTTAATTTAGAAATTATTAAAAAAATGGGACATATCTGTAAACATTACCTTTATGGTAATTGTTTATCTGCCTCATTTCATCAATTGTTGATCTAGGGGTTCACTTATATGGCTGCTTATTTCAAAAATTTTCTTTGAAATCCCAGATTGAGATAAAAAACAATAATGTTTGTTTATATAAATAGGCGGAAAGGCAAATGGGTCACTTAATGGTAAATGGTCAACGCCGCGCATAGATTGGCGCCGTAAGGAATAAAGAATGCACCTATTTATCCCAAGTATGTGAGCACTATAATATCTCATATCGTATATGTATGTATAATATAAAATTTAGTGACATACTCTAAGTAAAAAACGTAAAATCGTAGTTAGACAAGCAAGTTAAGCAAAAAAACTTAATATATATATTTTTTTATATTCCATACCATATGGATTTTTTCTTAAAAAAGTTAATGTATGTAATAACTTTTAAGTGAAATGAAATTTGAAGGTACCTCTAAAATAATCCTATCAATGAGCTGCAGCGTAAACAGCCCGCCGGATAACCTCTTCAAATACTGGGCATCGTCGTCCAAGTCTTCAGCGTCTTGCTGCAACAAAAAAATATATTTTCCAATCTATTTTAGTACGAATTTTACCATTAATCTTTTAAATTTCTGCGTCATACAATTGCAATGCTAACCTAGATTGTATATCGATTTTAAGAAAGATAATTTTCTTTTTTATTACATAAATATCAAAGCATCTTTATGATCAGATTGAGTTGAAATTTTATTCTGTTGTTGTATTTTTGGGTTTCGCATGGCATTGTAGTATCAACGTACAATAAGCAGTGCGCAAGTCATATCGGATAAATGCGTAAAAAAAATTAAGACGCGATGCAAATTATGTCGGACATTATCTAGATATGGATTAATATAAGGATTATTTTTTTTTAATTTATTTTACCTCCATTTCTTTTTCAGTTCGGTCTACTTTGTCCATATATTTAAAGTGCAATTCTAAAAGCCTGTCAACTTTTTCAAGATCATTTTCAGTGAACTTAGCTAAAAGTCTCTGCCGCTGTCCACCTTGACAATTACGCAACATCGATGCTATAATAGAAACAACATGTTCTGAAAAAAAATGAGAACATTATTATGAGGCAAGCTCCTAATTAATATGCTTATTATAGAATTATGCAAACCTTCATGTTGATCAACTGTTAGTAATCTTTTCCTTTTTGGTGTTTTCATAAACAGAGGAAACACAGTGCGAAGACCTAATATATCAACAAATTTGTTACAGTTATCCCGTCCATCTGGTCCTGCCAAAGCATGGTCTAAAACCTTCAATGAACCATTACGAGACATTTTCTTTTCCCTGAAAAGTGTAAGTACAATATTTTAAAACATTTAATTTTTATCTTTATTAATATGTAAAAGTGTTTTTTTTTTGTTTAAACGCACTAATCCCGATTATAGCCTATATATACACATATATATATATATATATATATATATATATATATATATATATATAACGCATATAATTATAATATCACAAACGTAAGTTTTAATGCGGGTAAATCACTGGGAAGCAGCAAGTGCAATTTGAAACAGGACCGCACCTAAGCATAAGGTTCATGAGTTGTAACCCCTCTCCCCGCAGAAATCGATCTCTGTTCAAAGGCTCCATTAATGCACAGCAAAGTCCATCGAACATATTCTCCATAGCTTCTTGTTCTTCAGCTCCACTTGGGTCATGGCGTTTGTAAAACTACAATAAAATTAATTATATATAAAAATCACACTATTAAAGATTTTTACACTGGTAAAACATATTTAATAATTTAAGGTGCATCTTCTTATGTTTTGAAAATACATAAAAAAAAATATCTATCCAGCCGACAGCCAAGTAATAATAAGGATTTAATTTTTTAACCACTTGTAAATATTTACTTACCGCTAATTGTTGCAGCAGAACATCAATTCCATCAAGATCTCCAAGCAACTTTCTGTTTTCTGGAGTGTTTTGCAAAAGTATAGATAAAATTTCAGTTGCATACAATTTGTTGCCATCAAATGGGATTTTTATCTGTAAAATAATTATTTCATTGAATTTCAAAAAAGAATAACCTGTATTGTAATTTTTTACATTTTTTTAAAATAAATAGCTAACAAGTAATTTGTTACATTAATTTACCTTTAATCTTTTAAGTATCCATTGAATGAAACCTTGTTTTGCGACTTCAACACACATTTCTGGCCTGAACTCAGTTATATTTTCAATAATGCCTAGAAAAATAATAAGGATTCATATAAATAATATATTCGAAACAAAAACTGATAAAACCTTACAATTTGAACAAAACATTCAAATATAATAAATTCAACAGTCATGAATATATTATTCAAAATACTTCTGTTGATTTATACCTAATGTGTTATGAACAGCATCTCTCTCATCAGGTACTTGCTCATCTAGACGGGCCAGATTATGAAGTAGTAAAGCAGGACACTCCGCTTCAGCTAAAGCATTAATCAATTCCTCTGCGCCTTCCTCGCTCTCATGTAAAATATCCACATCTGTCAGTTCCTAAATTTTACAATATTAAAATAAATAACTTGAAATAATAAAAAAATAAAACATTGTACTGTAATTTGTAAATTATATTTTTTGCATACTTGCAGCAGATGAACAACTTTAGTAGAAACGTCAGTGTTGTCATGTGATAGTAGCTCTAGTATAGAGTTAATGCATTTTAATTCCACCAGCAAAGGGTACTGGTCAGGAACTGTTGCTACTGCACTTAAATCCTAAAAATTAGACGAACAGATTTATATAGGAATTGAGTTTCTTGTCACAGACAACTGATATGTATATTCCAGTTGAAGAAAGAATAAAAATAAACATAAGTTAGATTTACATATTTTATGAGATTCACTAATAGCTCTGCTATATTATGCACTACAAACAGTTCTTGATTAGTCTTTTTTTATATTTACAACACTATTACACTTAACTACTTATATCCGCTTTAATTTCACTCTCAAAGTTTCGATAATAACTTGGCCAACAATCAAGAAACTATTTTTATGTGAATCCATAATTAATAGCAACTATGATTCAAAATCTCGACCAATACCATAACATCAATTCAATGTTAAAGCTGTTTATTTGTCTTTACTCCACTTGTGGTTGGAATAGGCTGTTGTTATTGGTTAAGGTAATGGTAAAAAATAAATCATAAATTTACATTTTAGTTTATATTCATTAGTTTAAGTATGAAATTATATTAAACTGCTATATTTTATTTATGAAAAAAAGTAATTGTCATTACCTGTAGTGCTTCAAACAAATCTATTTCACTTTCCATAAACTTTTCTGGTTGATCTGGAAATTTTATTCTCATTTCTCTATTTTTGAGTGCTTTCTTTTCAAAGTTGAGTACTAATTTTTTTACAGTAGTATCATCGAGAACTTCTCCCTAATTTGAAAAGACAATGTTATGAAATATAATAAAGATAGAAAGAAGAAATTAAGACTTAGCTGAAAAAACTTGTTATTTTAACATTAAAAATATCCAAGGAATTGGTTTTTAAGTTTGCCATGTTGACATCGGCAGTTTGAACATAAATTATGAAAGTTTTATTTCATTTAATGCCACTTATTTAGAACATATACATATATAATTACTTTGAGTGTTCAGCACTCTTTTTCTATACAAATTTAAATATAAAAATCTCACATTCCTGACTGTGTGTAATATGCTTAAAAAGGGGTTATCAGTTTTCTCTTCACATATAGATATTCAAAATATAACAATATGAATTACCTCTGTCACTTCAGTCTCAACAAATCTAAGGATATCTTCTCGTTCTTTGTCTGTAATTGTGGGTTCTTTAGGGAGAACTCTATTTGATGCGAAACGATCGGCTGATTTATTTAAGCGACGAGTTTTTCCGGAGCGGTTTGGTTCATCATCAGAGTCATCCAGCTCGTCTTCATTAGGTCTTTTAGGAGTTGGCGTGGGCTAAAAATTAAATCTCTTATACTCTTTTCTGGTCTATATACTCTTTATGATTTTTTATGGATGTTTAATACTTACTTTAAAAGAAAGTAGTTCACCGACATCCATTTTTATTATATGGTAATATAAGCAGATTATGAATAATAATTAGTAATAATATGAAATAAAATTTCAAACCATTTTAATTGGTAACAAATTTCCTTAAATTACGAATTGCCTTACAACTGTATAGATATTGAACAAATAGTTGATGTTAAGCAAGCTAACATTGACAGTGACAAGTTGACCACTTCATTCAACTGATTGAACTTATACCGTAGACAGAGAAACTAATTCTACGACTTATACACAAATTACAATCCAAAGATTATTTTAAGCTAAAATGTTTTTATCATAGATTATTTATTTCAATGTTCTTCAAAGCTAATACCAATTATATTAATAAAGGACATCTTATTTAGTATCTTACTGAAATAGGGGTTTGTCCTATTTTTTATTAAATAATTATTCGTGGATGAACCTTTACATTCGATGTCACGATATTCTTTGAATTAAAAAATAGGAAAAGTATTTATGTTCCAAATTCCAATTCCCAAAGGTATTTTCAAACTTCCTCCCAAAAACTTGGCGGTAAATATTAAAATGATGTAAATAATAAAGTTAAAAAGAATAGTCATTACAAAATTTAATACATAATAATACATATTTGACTGATTATAGTTATACAATGCAGGATTTTGAAAATAGTACTTTTACGCTAAAACAGGTAAAGTATATTTTTAATGGATTTGTGCTTTTATAAATAAAAATTAAAAGTTTTGTTTTTTGTACGAATGTGTGGTTTTAGAGTAATTTACTATCAAAAACGCGATCAAATTTAAAAGAAGTTATAGAATTATTACTTAACACGTGTGACATACATGTTTTAACACGAATTTTTTCAACTATAGGAATATATTTACTATCTCCGGTAAGTTTATTTAGTATTATATTATTTACGTAAAACTAAAAATCACATTGTTTTGTTTTATGTTATAATTATGTTATAATTCAATAAAATTTACTTTTATCACCAGGATACAAATTACGATAGTATTATAAAATGTGATCCGTTATATGACAAAATAGTAATCGTGTTAAATAGCGGATTGCAGGAGAAAACTACAATAGCAATTAATTTAATTTGTGCATTACTATATATCAACGACAGAGGACAAACGAGGAAGAAGTCTTTGCACATTCATGCGCAAAATATGATAAGAATCAGTGGTTGCTTAACATCCATGACAAATCTCTTTATAAATTTTATGATGGTATGAAGTTTTTTTTTTATAGAATAGGAAGGCGGACGAGCATATGGGCCACCTGATGGTAAGTGGTCACCAAACGCCCTTAGACATTGGCATTATAAGAAATGTCAACCATCGCTTACATAGCCAATGCGTCACCAACCTTGGGAACTAAGATTTTATGTCCCTTGTGCCAGTAATTACACTGGCTCACTCACCCTTCAAACCGGAAAACAACAATATCAAGTATTGCTGTTTTGCAGTAGAATATCTGATGAGTGGGTGGTACTAACCCAGACGAGCTTGCACAAAGCCCTACCACCAGTAAAAGTTGTTATTATCAGATATTTTTATTAAAATTTAATCGATTTAATTAGAAACTGTCCTTGTAAAAAAGAAATATAACGCTGCCTGCGTTAAACAAAGGAGCTCAGGAAAAAAAGATCCCAAGGTTGTCACTGTGAGAACGCACCTCAATCTAGCACTTTGTCAGAAAGGAGGAGCCGGGCTATGGAGCGTGTGCAGTAGTCCTCACTCATGTCAATTCCACCAGCCGAAACGTTGTATGGTGGGGCTTTTGGGAATTTGCTTCGATTCTCCATTTTATTAACTAGGATTGAAGTAGCTTGGTAATGACGTGATCGACAATAACGACTATGTAGAGTTTGTGTCTGCGAATATAGCTAAGTATTATTAGTCTGTCTGTCCCGATATGTCTTCGAGTGAAGGACACACACCAACCAGGCCAGGATGAAGCCTTGAATTCGGGAATTCTGAGAGCTCTTCGCTTTCTTGGTTTATTGGTGATAGAGTCGAGATAACACGCCCTCCTCTGTGTAGGTAATTGTTATCGATTCGCCCACTATAATAGTGAATATCTGGCCCCACTTTAACTTCTGCTTCTGTAATATATACCTAAAAATATTTTCGGACTCGATTGGCTCAGTACTTGAGGAGCATTAATGCACCCAACTCCTTTTCGAGATCAAACGCCGGCGCTTGCTTTGGTCGTTTTAAAGGGAAAATGTCGTAAAACCTTAATCTCGGTATCGGCATCGTCAGGTCTTCATTGATTTCTTCGAAACGTGTTTTGATCACCCTCTCCATCTAAATTATTTACAGTTTTCTTTTGTCAAATACGGATTTTCTAGAAAATAGATATTAATATGGCGAGTGTTTACTATTATAACTTGTTTGCAATTATATCTTATAGTACTTAAAATGACTATATTTTGTCAGCATCAAGACACTCTGAAGGCATTATGCAGAGGTATCAGCGAGGCTTGCCGCGAATGCACAAGCAATCAGACATATTGCTCACATATTGTACCTTTGGTGAGATGTACACAATTACAGTATCGTTTTGTTAATGTCGAGATTGAAATTTAAACAACATTATTTTGATGTTTTTTTTTTTCAAATAGTTTTTCGGATGATTAAACATAAATCATTTTAAAATAAACCTTTTCGGATTCACATACGTTAACTACTTACAGTACAGTACAGTAACAGCCTGTTAATGTCCCACTGCTGGGCTAAGGCCTCCTCTCCCTTTTGAGGAGAAGGTTGTGGAGCTTATTCCACCACGCTGCTCCAATGCGGGTTGGTAGAATACACATGTGGCAGAATTTCAATGAAATTAGACACATGCAGGTTTCCTCACGATGTTTTCCTTCACCGTTAAGCACGAGATGAATTATAATCACAAATTAAGCACATGAAAATACAGTGGTGCTTGCCCCGGTTTGAACCCACGATCATCGGATAAGATTCACGCGTTCTAACCACTGGGCCACCTCGGCTTTTTTAACTACTTAGCGAGCAATATTTTCGATGTTTTTTTATGACAAAAGAATAATTGTTATCATTCTGAAGTCTGTTTAAATTTCGTCGACAAATTGATTCCCAACTATTTTGAGGATTCCTCGACAAAAAGTTCACTAATAATACTTCACAAATCAATAGTTGTGCTAGATATCAATTTATACCTTCGAAAAGAGTAACCGCTGAACAAAAAAGTTACCTATGACATTCATGATATAATCTTGCAGTGTATACGACGATGTCGTGGAGGAAGTTCAGATATGTTTATTGTATTGCAAAGTCTTCTTTCAAACCACAGTAGCAATATTAAATTGTTTCACGAGAACAATGGAATGAAAATATTTACGAGGTATAGTTGAATTTCGATTAGTGTTTTGTTTGTATTTGTTACAAAATGTCTAAATCACGATCATTATATCTTTGCCGTTCTTAAGTTAGTTATTTTTAGAATTATATCAAAGTGAATAGATAAATAGATAATAATAACAATGTCTCTCTTGAGATTAACCAACTACACAGGAGATATTATAGAGCTCAATGTGTGTGCGCAAACACAGGTGCACTCTCTATTCCTTAACTCTTATAATCCGATGGGACGGCAATCCGACACGACCGGAAAGAGTTCAGGCTCAGGACCAATGGCTTTACGTGCTTTCCGAGCCACTTGAGTATACACACTTCCAACTTGCAGACTTCGGGCTGCTACTGAGAATTTTCTGACAGAAAAATCCAATAATTTTTTATTGGCCTGACCTGGGAATTGAACCCAGGACCTCCAGGTCTGCGGCCTTACATCAAACCACTAGACCAACGAAGCAGTCAATAAATAGATATCTACCTTTGAAAGCAAGTATAAAATAAACGATATCATAAAGAAAAAATAATTTGATCATGGTTCTTATACAATTTATCACATTTCTTTTTCTTGAAGCGTAAAATAAATAAAATCTAATCAATTTGGCGATTTATAGAGAATCTTTGCAACATCCATTTTGCCTGCAACTACTAAACACTATTGTTGAAAATACGACAAATGAAAATCATCACGTCATACTGTCGGAATCGTCTCATATATTCGAGCATCTGCGGTACTTTTTACATAGATACGGAGCATCCAATTTGGTAATATACCATATCTTAAAAATCAAAAATAATAATGTTTACCTACTAATATTTCACAATTTGAAAAAAATGCTAAGATCAAAATTACGTTGTATTCTTATTTAGATGTTTGAAGTTGTTGTTTCTGTTTCCTTACAGCTAGGTCAATGGGTCTCTATAATTCTGTTTTCATATCAAAAAGGTTTGTATATGATCTCACACTCATAGTAGTAACTCGTAAATGTCATACTGCTGGGCGTTTAGAAAGATTAAACTTTATTCCATCAGAGAAGAATAAATATTTAAAAAATCGTCTTCGACTTATTTTTCAGTCTTAAGTAGATATGACAGGGAGAAAAATATTGGTATTGAAGGAACTATAAGGAAGTGCAAAGAAAATGATTCTTATTCTCTAAGATATGTAATTTGTAACAAGCAAAATGACACAAACGTATTATTCCGAAATATTTTGAAAGAAATAATAGGAATACAAAGTATCAATAATAATTGTAATAATAATAACAGACGAAAAAATAATAATGGCAATAACATTAATAACGTTCAACGTGCGACTGCGTGTGATAGGACTCTTGTAGAAAGAAAACTTTCGAGAGAAAACGCTGGAGACAAAATAAAATATGATATTTTAGGTGAACATTTTCCCACAGCTAACAATGATCTATCATTTTCATTTTTATACAAAGCTCATCCTAAACAATCAATAGATACCACAAACCACCAAAGATGTGAAACGTTAAGTTACAATCCTCGTTCTAACAGGAAAAAATGTTTCAATAACAATTCCATTGCTAGCTCCTGTTATAACCAAACCGCTAATAATGATACGCAAGATATTAATAAGATTGCTAATGCAACATTAACGCAAGAGGAGAATAAAAATAGTACATTCTATTTCGCGCCACCTTTTGTGTCTACGCCTAAACGTAATACAAAAACATTAAAGTCTAACTCCATATCACAATCTTCTCGTTTATCACTTGTAAAATCAGCTGCGAGTAGAAGAAAATGTTATATGAAAACTAATACAAATAAAACGAAAAATGTTAAGAGAACGTCAGATAATAAAAAATTACAAAATAAAACTATTGGTGGAAAATTTATCGATATCATCAATGGATCTTGTACGACACTCGTTAAAAGTTTTACTTCCTTTAAGAATATATTTAGACATAAAGAACCTTCTACTAGCAAAGATGTATCGACAAGTACATCAGTTGTTTCAACATTTGAATGTAACAGCTTTACAAATTATATGCGTGAAAGAGATGCAAATTCTAGACATTTTGATAAAAAAGGAAACGTAGCATACTTGAAAAGAGAATTCGGCGTTGAAGATTATAATTTCAGTTCTTGCAATACGTGCGACGATACGATCGCCTTAAAACAAAAACTAACGAACGATGCAACTCTACAACAAACAGTTAAGAGATTGAAGTTTGGTATAAACTTGTACGGATGCGATTTTAAGGTAACTTAAGAACTTTCTCACTAAATAACTTTAATAAACTTAATCTTTTCATTAAATTTAATTATCTTTCAGAAAATATCAAGAACTATGTGGCCGAACGAACACTACATGACACCAAGTGTGTTATATAATTTATATCGGAAACTCATAATGAAATAAATCAATTAATCCCAACTATTCATATAATGATTATTTATTACGAATACACTGTGAAAGCACATGTCAAGTAAGGTCTTGTAATTTCAAATGATGCAATTATAACCTACTATAAGCTGACTCGTGACGCACCATGTCTTTCGTGATGTCTGCAATGGTTGGAGTACCTGTAACAACATTTACATAAAATAACCAGTACAGTAGAGCTTTTCAAACAGCAAAATTTTTTACAGATTTTTTTCAGATTTGCTTTAGAAAATCTTAGAAGGTAGTAGATTGTTTTTTTTACGTTTTACAAGTGCTCGGGCTTTATGCAAAATTGATATAAGTAAATTATAAAAAAAAATCTAAATGGAGTAACTTTCAATCTAATTTTTGGTTAAATAATTCGTCTCGTCAACGTAATAAAATATATCTGACCTGCAATTTGGAATGTATATTCCAATTCCTTTCGGAATATACTTAACATTCGCTGGACACCGGCTTCGCCACCGACTGTTAGGCCCCAAATAGCTGGGCGACCAACAAAAACCTACAAGATGGAACTTTATCAGGTCACATAGTATAGGATATGCCTTGGAAGGAGACTTGAAATTACAAAATCATTTCATAAATCGCTTAACTATTAATTTATCTCTAATAAAAAGTCTAAGAATTTAACTACGAAGTACTGTTGAATTACGAAATACGAAGTAATTTCATTACGCAAAAAAAATAAACTACCACCACACTTGATATCAAACCTACATATTAGAACTACTACACATTAAAATTGACTTAACAAAATATTTTAAATAAAGAAGGTCGTCAGTTGTATCATCAATTAGATCTTTCAATTCTTAGTCTGATTACCCGCTTGGCATATGTAATCCCTTAGCTGACGGGTCTTACTACTGCTGTAAGCATAAGTGGTATTTGCTCATATAATTGTTAACGTAAATAAAAATAAACAGTATTCAGTAAAATCCATAAGACCGAATATATATTTGTCCCGCATAAAAAGTATGCCAAGTTTTGTTTACCATTTTTGCTCCTAAAGCTAATGCTTTGTAAACATCTGTTCCTGTTGTTACACCTCCATCCAAATATACTTCAACATTGTAATTTTTCACAGCTTCGACTATTTCTGGTAAAGCTTCAATCTAAAATATATAATAATCGGTCCTTATTGTGTTTTATTCTTCGATCAATTCGAAGGTTTCATTATAATTAAATTAAAATGTTAACATTAAATATTCAAATTACTGTTGACGGAACGCCGTCTAGTTGCCTAGCACCGTGGTTAGACACCAAGATACCGTCACAACCAGCTTCAATTGCTCGCACTGCGTCATCACCACGCAAAATTCCTTTTGCCACTATAGGAAGCTTAGTTTTGCTGTAAAGTTACAAGTTTTTTTCAGGTCTCATTTTAAAGATAATGGTTATAATCTTATAATAAGCTTGTAGAATCATTTACGTCTCTACCTTTGTAGTAAGTATTCACTTACCTCTTTAACCATTTTATTTCATCCCAAGTCAAAGATTTGTCAAATAAATTATTAACATAATTATTTAAACCACTGCCATCCCCTGTACTATGTATTTTGGTGGATAAATTACCCTCAAAATTTGCCAATCTAAAAAATTATCCAAATAAATTATCTTGAAAATTTTAAAGCTGTAAATGAGTATACTCTTTAAAAGCAAAACACATATTATGACTTATGTAATACATATAACTCCTTAAGAAAAGTTTTGACACAATACAAACTTACTTCAAATGAGTCGGAAGAGTAAACTTATTACGAATATCAGCTCTTCTTAGACCAAAAATAGGAGTATCAACTGTTAGCGCAATAGCTTTAAATCCAGCCTCTTCAGCTCTTGAGACTAATCTTTGTGTTACCTCTCTGAAAACATAATATAAGTACCGAACTCAATTTAAATAGTATTTAAAAATACATATAAAAAACTAATGATAATAATATTTGCCTATCGTTATAAATGTATAATTGAAACCATTTGATAGCATTTGGAGCGGCCTCGGCTACTTCTTCAATAGAACTCGTTGAGATTGTACTCAGTGTATAAATCACGCCTTCGGTTTGAGCGGCTGTGGAAAATAACAATAATTTACCAAAAGATTTCTATTACATAATTATAATAAAGATAAAAATAACAACCAAAACAACAAATAACATTTAAACTTAGGATAAAAAGTAACAAATGCGATCATTACACTTGTATCAGTTGACCGACTTATTTTAGTCTATTGCTCGATTTATGAGGTTTGTTTGCGGAGTGTTTATGCGGTTAAAGATGAAACGCACTTATTCATAGATGCTTATTCACTCTTGCTCTAAACATACCCGATTTATGTTGATCAGGAAAAACAGATGCTAGAAGAGCAATACCATACAATGGCTACTCGCATCTAAAGTTATTACTTATTATTAAGATACCTTTTAGTTCTAACAAAGAGCTAGGTACTGAGTGTTAAGAATATGCCAAAACTAAAAAAGGTCGCTAAAATGTGTCTAATAAAAGGTAACGGCAACAGATATCAGGTGAAAGCAACAAAAATATTTTTAATGTAAAAGTGTTCTGTGATCTTATCAGTGTCGTCTTACACAGCAGCCTTGTATAAAAAGTCTCTTTGTTGCGTGTCTCAAGTGATATAAGCTCATAGTGAAAAAAGGGGGATGTTAGGAATATGTCAACACTATAAAAAGTACTAAAAATGTTTAATATTTTACAATCTTTTATAAGATTGGACAGAAGTGTAGACAGTCCAACTCAATGCTGCGTGTGAGTAAGGTCTATGTCAGTTATCTCAGTGACAATTAATACTAATAGTATATAAATGGATAAACAAAGTCTAAAGACCAATTATTACAATAATACGTTCTCAGTATTATTATTAGTCTGATATTGAAAATATTGATCATCATCATCATATTCAGCCCCCATTAATCCACTGCTGGACATAGGCGTCCTCACAGGCGCGCCAATTCTCCCGGTCCTGTGCTAATCGCATCCATTGAGCACCCGCCATTTTTCTAAATAAATATTGATATCAGAAGTTATTTAAAAAACACTAATGATTTTTTTCAAACGCGGCAAATATAAATAAAAAAGCACTTTTTATTTAATATGACAGTCTCAACGTCCTCGACACTATTAATTTTATTAATATTATTTATGTCCTTTACTTATATTTCTTATTGTACTTTATGACGATCATACATGAGATTCTAATAAATATTTATAAAATACTTAGCAAAGGTTTATTATTTTTATCATAGTAATACCTTGAGGCTAAAGGGCAAAGCACATTTCTAATAGTAATACATAACTGCAACATAATTTTGATATAATATTACCAATTACGTATAATTTTTCTTCTATTTTGTCTTTGAGGAGATGACAAAATATATTGAATTAGGAAATATATAATATAGTATTAAAATAAGTGAAAATCAATAGTTCTAGTTGTGAGTAATAAATCAATAAATTATTTAGTAATGTTACTGATTCATATTTGTATATTAAAATGTACTCATATGGGACTTTAGAAAAAAGATACAGTAGTCACAGAACTTTGTTAGATTTAAATCTTCTACGTAATGAACAGAACAAACAAATCATTTTGACTACTCTACTAATGTTGATTTTCATTGGGAAAATCTGAAAAAAAATTGTTTTCAGAATTTCAGAAAGGACTTTATAACCTGATTAAATTAACTACGAATTTTTAGATTTAGTGCTAACTAAACTATGAAAAAAGTACTTGAGGGCTTAAGGTATAAATATAATATTCGTCAGTTCTATAGGACAAGAACTACTAACCGCTTTTCCAACAAAAATAATGATACAATGTTATGAGCCATATTCATTGTGAATTGTTGTGTGTGTCACTTAGATTACAGATTGTTACAACAATATCATCGTCTAATCTAGTAGCAGAGCTCTGCAAACTTTTAAACTGTAAAGGCTAGACAATATAAAATACAGATTTCGTGAAGAACCATGGATATTTGTTTAAGTTTATATGAAATAAATTGGTAAAATGAAATCATAATTTAAAAGTTAAGAAGTTTGCCGTTACCAAGTGTTCCCAATAATTCGTCATTATTGTAGTAAATGATGAAATGACAGGATTAAATAATAATAGTATTACAACTACTAATAAATATAAACATTCCTAATATCAATTTTTCCCCAATACTATTAATTTCGAGTTATTGTACAAATGAAAATCTCCGTCGGAAGGTCAATAAAGAAGTGCTACGAGTTCTCAGTAAGGATCTGGAGTCGGGAAGTAGAACAGAACAGGAGTCCTATGTCTCCAGCCGTTCTAACGCATAATGAAAGTAATACAAAGTGTTCTTCAAAGATGCGTGAGCTACATTATTACCTATGTAATTATGGCTAGTCTTTAGAAATTGACTGCCGTGAGAGAAATTAGGTTGAGAGGAAATTATGTATTTTTTATTTTATTTTTTTTATTACCAAATATATTGCAAAGTACAAAGAAGATACATAAATAATGCAAGAAAAACCTTACCTCTGACATTAGCCGTTTCACCATCAGGATGTGCCATTCTTTGCATTGCAGTAGGAGATATACCTAACGGCATTGCCACTTTCTCTCCTAGTATAGTAGTAGATAAATCGCAAGCTGCTAAGCCGACGAGACATTTTGGGCGTATGCGAAGCCTACAAATTTTATGGGAAATAGTACTATAAACATGTTTACGGTTCTCTCGTGACTTTTGAAAGTATTTTTTTATTTATTTTGCCTCTTAAATATAAAACCGCAATAGTATGCTATAGCGTTTAGAATTATTTAAAATTGATTTACTGCGAATTACCTCTGAAACGCACGTCTATTCTCTGCTAACGTGTATTCCTCAGTTGCACCACTTTTGTAATAATCTCGAGCGTTTTTAGGTAATAATGCTAAAGCAGCATCTTCTAATTCTTTCACACTAATATATTTCTCCATTGTGTAAAATCAAATATTGTACTGTTCAATAGACTGTCATAATTAAAGTAAGTTGTACTGATAAGAAGTAATGTTTTGTTAAATGATTTATCAATTTACATAATACCAAAAGGCCACAGATCAACTTCGTTAGTCTTCCACTTTTTTGCAAGATTTGTTTATATTTTAGCTTGACCCTAATAAAATATAACAATTTATTAAATAAAACATAAGAAAATGTTCAAAATTTATTTTTTTGATTTTATTATATTTGAATGCATTCTGAGAGCATTCTATAATGTCAAATGCCATTCGTTACATATTTGCTATAGAAACATTATACAAAACTCAACTGATCTTATAATAAATTTATCAATTATAATTTTACACTGTTCAGGCGAATAGGCATGCAATCTTTCAACAATTTTAACTTCAAGAATTTGTTGCTGTCCGTGGTCATTATTTCGATCACAGGTTGATTTTTAAAATATGAGAGTTTTCAATTCATGCGAAGGATTTTACGTTTTTAACGCAACTTTTAGACTTATATTACAACTTTCGAAGCTTTATTTGGTTTCTAGATAAAAAAACAATAGACATTCAAGAATGCTGATCATGATATTTACACGATATTGAAACTCATACATGTTTTAAAATTGTTAAATGTGATTGGCAGTTCAGTTTTGTGTCACATCATCAAATATCTCTCCTATCTAAGCCTAAGGTCGATCACAATTTTCTTTTTATTAACAAAACATCATTAGCTTTTGCATTTTATAAAAGATACAAAATATTTCAATCATTAAGCTATGAAGAAAAAGGGTCGCCAATTACCCTTATTCTATAAATCCATCTTTGGTAATAAAGTTAACAACAATTAACGGTCACTGCACCAAGCTTTGCATAATTTAGAAACATGATCATACTCACGCAAGCCTTAAGTTTGTTATGGGATAATATGATTTAAGAATGTTAAAAAAATTATATGACAAGCAATATCGAATTAATTTTGTTGATAATCTTTAAATCTGATAATAGACGGTACAGACTATCAGGTATAAAACCAATTGAGCAACGAAAATAAAAGTAAGGCACAAGGTCACTGCGACCGATATCATTTGTGTTCGATAAATATGTTCACTACATGTGCTGTTAGTTTAGGTAGGAATACGGAAAAACTTGGTACCCTAAAACGTGTAACTATACATTGCATTCTTTAACTATTCAGAATTAAAATGAATACCAACGAACTTACTTTTCTATATTGTACAAAATGTTTTAAATTGCTTAAAGTGTCATTAGAATCTGCATTAGGTTTTTGTTAGTTAAATACTGGTACAAAACGATTAGTGTACTATATCGAGTGTATCACACAAAATTCACACATTTCCCTGATAGCCTGAGCGACGCCACGAATTAGTATCTAAATGAAAGGAAAAAATATACAACCTTTTATGGAATATTAAAATAAATAACATATAATACAAAGCAGAACATCGACGTGGCAACATTTTCCTGTTAGACTAGTGTTTAATACCTCTATAATATCTACACTCTCTACACGCTTTGTTACTATTATAAAGCTAGCAATAAAGTTATAAAAACGTTGTAACGCATAGTGCTCATTAGGCCAAAATTTGGCCTCAACCACAGAAATGTGCAGTCAATCAAATGTAACTAAACAAGATATTTTTTTTAATATAAGTTATCTTTACATTTATAAAATAATATTTTTAAGCTAAATTTTATTATAACTAAACAACTAAAGAGTCGATAAAGCAACATAACTTCTGTATATTCATGAACGAACTACAATTTGTGATGTAGGAAAGTTATTGTATGTTTCTAAGTTTCGATTGTGACAAACACTCGAAAACAATTTCTAAGTAAACGTTTATAAATATTTTAAGATATTTTTGTCTCGTATGAATTTATTAATTTTTTAAAAGTTGCTCATCATAGTTATAGTAAAGTTAGATGTATTGATTTTAAATTACTTGCTATTTTAGTAAAATCTAATGAAATATCGTTTAAAATCTTTTGGAATATTTTCTAGGTAATATTAAACTAATAAGTAAGAACTCATTTCAATCATCTACTTTACACACATTCTTTAACATGCTAGAAGTACTATATTTACTGCCGCTATAAATATTAAGTAAAATTGATGAAAGTATATTTATAAGTGATTTATTATGAGTTGCTCACTGTTGATACTTAATGTGTATGATTAATATACGAATCTTAAACATTAACTGCTTATAATAAAATTATTTCAGTCATAAACAGATTTGGCTATTATTTATTCTCAGGTTTTTTAAAGTACACATTTTTTGAAATTTATTTTCGAGTGTTTTTAATATAGTTGTCGTTGTTATATAGCAGACTACGGGGGGCCAATAATAAGCCTATCCCAGTTATAATTTTAGTGAATCAAACATGATTTTATTTTTAATTTCACTTTTATCCCACGCGCTATAGATCATCAAAGATCATATGGAACGGAGTGAACCGAACCTTATAATGTTTCCTTATAAGAATAAAATATTAAATATGCTTTGCGTCGATAGAAAATAAATCTCCTATCGAATAAGTAAAGAATCTTAAGTCTTAAAAAGAAAAATAATAAATACTATGGTACTTTTAAAGCGGAACATTATGTTACATAAACAATTAAAAAGTAAGCAACGCGTCGACGGAGCCGCACATCCCGAGCGTCGTCGGAAGCGAGCGTACACGTATCGTTAACATCACAGAACAAAACTACGTCTAGGCGGCGGCGTCTCGTACGAAACGTGGGGCGATAACGACATAGGGGACTAGAGGCGCTCAGAGTCCTTGCGGAGGAGCGGGCGGCGCGGGGGGCGCGGGCGGCGCGGGGGGCGCGGGCGGCGCCAGCTGCAGGCGGCGCGGCGCGGGCTCGTCGTCGTCGGGCGCGTCGTCGTCGCCGCTGTCGTCGCCCGCGTCGCCGGAGCCTGAGCCCGAGCCTGCCTCACGTGATTCTTCCTCCTCTTCTTCTTCTTCGGGACACAGCTGATACGCTCTGTCGTATGAATTTCAAATATGTTATAAAAAAATATTTTTTTTTTTGAAAAATAGGCAATTAATTTTAACTGCACTGCCTTAGTATCTTTGTTCATTATTTCAAATTTTATTACATAACGATGTAATGGTTAATCGCCTTCTCCTGTATATACTGCACCGTTACAAGCAAAAACAACCCCATAGGGTGTCGATGCACCGCCAATCAAGTCCAAGATGTTATATAGCTCGAGTTTGTAATTGTAATTAATCATTCTTCAGACCAGGATAAGAATTGATGATAAAGGTAAAAAACTGATGAGAGTGACACACTCAGATGGACCCGAATAAAGCCACCGAATATTAATACATAGAAATATACATAACAAGTAAAACATTACTTTTCAAGTGTCTTCCTGGCTGAATTGCTGCGCTCCAGGAAATATCCACTTGATGTTTCATTTGATATGCTGGGCGGGGACCACGTACCGTACGAGCCGTACCCTCCCGGTCCATACTTCTGAAAGGAAAAACCTGTTATTACCTTTTATTTAGATTTAATTCGAATATATTTTGGGAAAAAAATTATACTATATAAATAATTTATTTCTTTAAGGAGTGCACAGTAATATAATAACTTGGTATTTTAAATGTTAGGATAACTAACGCGGTCGAGTTCGTCTTGCAGCCAGGCGAGTAGCTGTCGCCAGCGCCGGCGCGCGTCGGGCTGCGCGTGTACGGCACGCACGGCTAGCGGCGTGCGGCACATGACGCCCACCACTAGCTTTACACATGCGTAAGCACGCTTCTGGTAATGGCTGCGTGCGCGCAGGGCCGTCTCAAGGAGCCCCGGACGTTCTTCCGAAACACCCTGCAATATAGTGCGATGATACATACTGTATTGAATGAAAATCGAGTTACTGTTTCTTTCATATAAACGTTACATTTAAATATGTTTGATGGGAACTAAATTTCCAAAGTATTGAGATAAGTAGGAGAATTGAAAATTATAATAAATGATAAACCATACTACTATACTATTAAGTAATATCGGCACACTATGGAATACATACCTTGATAGCATTATGTATTCGATGATGCTGCCAGCTGTCCTCCATTAGCAGTAGTGCTGTAAGCGCGTCGGCGTGCCGGCGTAATTCATAACAGAATGCATAAGCCATTTGCCAGAGTAATTCTGCCAGCGCCATGCGAGACCAGCCCGCGTGCTCCCAGCATAAGAACTGCAGTAATCTGATTCCTTCTTCACAGCCACAACACTCCTCTGTCAGTTTCTTCATATAAGACCTACCATTATTACATTTATTATTCTTTATTCATAACTGTCTTAAAATTCATGGAGTATTATTGGAGTATAGACCAGGTCATCCATGTTTACGATAACATTTAAAAATGGTGTACAACATATATTATAAGAAACACATAATATTTACTTCAAACGTAAAAAAAAATATGTAAAAGAATAATAGGGCTACAGAAATGGACTAAGGATGCCAAACATCTCTTACCCGCGGGCGAAGCCGCGGGCGTAAACTAGTATTACATATTATGCAATTTCTGATACACTAACAAATAATAGTTTAATTGCAGTGTTAACCTTCTATAGTTTTTTGCTTGTATTAACGAAATAAAAGCAAATCTAAAAATTTGAATATCTCTAACCCCGTCCGGTTGTAGAGAACATCGGCAGCGGTGGCTGAGAGCACAGGGCGTGGCGAATGCGTGTGCGCGGGTTGTGGGTCCGCGTAGGGGTTGGGCAACGGTAACACTCCGTCGCTGGCATTGGCCGACTGGCATCGCGCGCTCACGTCGCAACAACGCACCAAAGCGCACACAACCTACGAACATAACATCAATTTTCAAAATCTAAATTCACTGATTTCAGTTTCACATAAACAGATAAATAATATTATTTAAAAAAATACGAATGTTAAAAATATAAATACTAAATAATGATACATATATTATTATAAATAATAATATTTTCAAAAATTATATTATTATTTTATAATCTTTATCTCACCTGATGTATTTTAGCCGACTCTGGATATTGATACTTTCCAAGCGAGGATGTCGTATCTTCAACACAGACGGTCAACACGATGTCCAGAATTTTAAGCTGTCAAACGAAAAGGAATTACGTTAATTGTGAAATATATTAAAAGGTTATAAAAATGGAAATTAAAAAAAGTAAGTAGGATAAGCTTACTAACCCGCAAGAGCTGGTGTCGCTCCCCTAGACCGAGCATCGCGTAGGCGTGGAAAAGATTGAAGAGCAGGGGCAGATGGCGATGGTCGGAGTGGTGCGCGTGTGGCGGCGCGGCTAAAGCGCGCGCGCTGCACAGCAGCTGGTCCGACAGCGATGACGCCTCCTCGCGCGAGCACCACGACCCGTACCCGCTGCTCACTATTTAATTACGTTAATGTTTATTATTGTAATAATATTATGTTCTCGTGTCAGTGAATATGATTCTTAATGAGAAATAAAGTTTCTTTAACTCGAATGTTATCGAATTAAGTTCAAACGTTTCTTTAAACCCACAAAATGTTACTCCAGAAACGATATGTAATGCTATCTTATAAATAAATTAATTTTAAATGTTTTTTTTTTATTATTTACATTACATTATAATACTAACCTGGTGGATCCTGAACTGAGAAATGTGCTAAAAAAACTATAATTTTCGTAAACACCACCCTTACTTCGGCTATTGGACAGGAGAGTAAGTAATCGCATAATCTAAAACAAAAAAATATTGTATATAATTTATGTATGTTTGTTTGTGATTTTACTAAATGATACCGTAAGTTTAATTCACATACCTATGAGGATGCTTAAATAGATCTGTTGCAAACCAAGCTCTAACTGCCTGAGAACATCTTAAATGATGGCAGAGAATATCATGCCTGCAATTGGAAGAAGTAAACAAATTATGTATTTTTAAACATGTCACACTTTTCAATCTTACAAAAATATACTATATTTAATTAAACGATTATTAAATTAAATTAAAACTTAACTCTTACATATTTTACCCACAATTAACACGAAATAATGTTTAATAATAAGGCCAGGGGAAAAATACTACAATTACACTAAGCAAGGTCGAAAATACTTTAACAAGAACTATGGTGTTTTGTGTTCACTCATGTTTTTATTTCATCTATTAGAGTAACAGTAATTACCAATCTGAAGGTGGACCACGCAAAGTTTTCTTTGTGTGAAAACCAACTTGAAACAAGAACTTGGAGGCTAATTGCACAGCTAACATTGACATTTCTTCATGTTCTGGTCCCTGAAATGGTTAAGCATAATATTAATTATTAACTTCAATTGCTAACAATTGAGAAATACTATTTATTGCAACTTTTTATTGTACGTACCCACACGGCACTTTGCGAACCGGGTAGCACTTGTAATCGCATACAACAAAGTTTTTTCATAAAATTAAAATGTTCAAGACTAAACTGGTCTTGATTATGGGAAAATGCAATGTTGCTACGACGTACTGAATTCCATATAGGCTTCGGTATGGCACTTTCTCTGTAACAGATGAACACATTTTTAGCAACATTAGAATGTAAATAAATACATCACTCAGTAGATAAAACTCACTTGAGGGTCATATTTTGCATGGAATTTTCGAGACCAGATGTTTCAATCGTGTCTTTCCTCGTATAGAAGAGCATGTAAGCATTCCACCATCTCTTTTGACGTTTATAGGATACTCTTTTTATAGTCGAATCAAATACCTAGAAAATTAGAAACTCTCGTGCAGTAACTTTAGATACTAATACTACTTATAAATTTCTTCTTCAACCGTTCTATTAATTCGCGAGTTTCCCAATTAAAATAAATTTAAATATTTTTAAAATTTAAATATTTATAATATTTTCAAGGAAAACAAAATTATTTTGAATAGCTACGTTTCATCGTTACATAAATGATTTGTTTAGAGATCATTCGCACCTCGCCCATATATTCTCCGCCGAAACACTGCGCCTTCATCTCGTCATCATCATGCATGGCGCACTCTGACACGTCGCCATCGTCCAACTTCACCCAGCGACCCGTTTCACTTCCATTGTCTCTGTTAATGTACATAAGTCGTTATAAGATATACCAAGTAATGTACTACTACAATAAGTAAATTAAAATGTCACTCAATTTTTATACAAGAAAACATTACAAGGATTTATTATATAGATATTTCGTCGTACCTGAGCAAAACATACGAGTAGTAGTGTCCGCCGGACGCCTGCCCCGAGTGCACGACGATGCCGCTGAGCTGATAGTGCGTCTCGGGCGTGCGCTCGGCGCCCTCCCACAGCGACGCGTCGCCCTCCGCGCGCGCCAGGCCCCACGCTGCAACATCGTCTCTACGTTACTATCGTGTACGTTACGGGCTAGTTCATTAATGAGTCGGCTATTGAGTGCAGATTTTAAAGGGCTCAATTAAAAAACTATTTTTATTTATTTTTGAGATGCTGGCGTCGGGGATTGTTAAAAAAATAGCCTATGTCTTTTCACGTGGTTTAAGCTTACTTCATATAAAATTTCATAAAAATCGGTTCAGTGTTCTATACGTGAAAGCGTAACAGACGGCCAGAGTTACTTTCGCATTTATAATATTATAATTTTATTGGCTGCTCACATACCTGTGTAAGGTTCGACGTCCAGTTCTCGGGGAAATTCAAAGTAGTCGTTAAATTTTATAGCACATACTTTCTCGAAATCATATTCGAATCTTTTCAGCTGTATAACTAATACAGGAGGCAATTTGTTAAGACATAGTCGCTTCACTGTTACCACCTACAATTAAGACATTACAGGTTAGTTATTTTGACATTTGTATATAATACAACAAAATAGAAATAAAACAGTTTTCACGTGAGAACGTACCTTCTTGCTGCATTTATCGCAGTAATAAGCATCAGCTCCTTCCAAAAGTTCACCACGAACATATGCCTCTAAGGATTCTTGCAAACGCGACATATTTCTGATATCTAGAGAGACTACGCTAAATGGTTCTTCTTTGCAATATCTGCAACAATACGAAAAAATATGAAAAACTACTTTTTTCCCGTGGCTTCGCCCGCGTGGTAGGGGGAGGAGGGGCAGGTGTTAGGCATAAAAAAGTAGCCTATATGTTCTTCCTTAGGGTTCAAGGTTGCTTCATACCAAATTTCTTCAGTCTAAGTCAATTTCAGTTGTTTAGCCATGAAAGCGTAACAAATAGAACAGAGTTTCTTTCGCATTTATAATATAAATAGTAGTTCGCGGTTGTAGTTAAAAATTAAAAGGAGCAATTATAATTATTTTAATTTGTTTATTGCATTAATTCGAGTTAAATGATCGTACTTATAATAATAAATCGTTTTTATTTGAATACAGTGATTATGAATAAGACCTTTTAAAATTTTACTGAAAAATTCATTTGTGCAATTTTCAAATTCTAAAACTAAAAAAATAAAATTAAAAATGGATGGTCACGGAATGAAACTTGAAGAAAACAATTATGTAAAATGTCTTGGCGTAGAATTGGATCATCATTGTGATTGGAAATTTCAAATAAGTAATCTTACTTCTAAAATAAAGTTTGTTTTTGCTCTTCGCGTTCTACAACGTACTGTTGGCAAAGATGCTGATCTCACTGCATATAATGGATATGTTGTTTCTTGGTTAGTATGGCTTAATTTGTGGGATTGATGGGATAATTCTAGTATAAAACCCGTCAATAAATACTGCACATCGACCATTGAAAAGAGACAGTCGGCTAATTTAAGTGTCGTTGTTTAAGTGTAGCAGAGTCCAGTCGCGTCCAGTTCTAAATATATATAGTTGTTAAATACCCCAAATTTAAATAATTTTAAGTTGTACGGTTGGGTCAACTCTTTTTCCTAAATATACCATATATTTGACGAAATTGACGAAACCCCAGATACGGTATTAAATGCCAGCACAAGGAGAGGTTTACAAAATTTTCCTTGGACAAGGTACTTGCCGAACATGGGCACACTGTTGCGATTGCTACTTGAAAATATATGGTCTTAACAGAAAGGCTATGTAGCCGTTAGAAACGTGGATATGAATGTAACGACATTAAAAAATGTTGACTGAAAAAATAAACATGATCGGGGCTGAAGAATGGAAAACGGTTTTTCAATCATGTGACCAAATGTAAGAAAGAATAGTAAAGAATTAAACACGATCTAGACAATTACACTGATTGACGTTTGATAAATACGGTCTATAAATATATTTATCTGTCAGAAAGTGTATACGAGCTATTTTTGGGGTTCAACCATGAGATTAAAGTAGATAAATTTTTAAAGATAACAAAATCTTGATCTAGCCATATTCTATATTATGGATGCAGCCGTTTGTAAAAAAAATATCCACACTTATTCGAAAAGGCAGGTGATAGAAGCAAGCTTGGATTGATAGATCCTACTAGGTTATTATTGCCACCTTGCCAAAGCGCTCTTTTTCGAAAAAAATTGCTACATAATGTGCATCAAAATATTTGATTATATACCAAAAACTTGAGTTACCATTAAGGTTACTAAGATCTAAACTTAATAATGGTTAATAAATAAAAAAAAATACTGTATAAATGAATATTTTAAATATAAGAATGTATTAAAAGAGTAATTATTTGCTAGACTTTTTTAGCATTTGCTTTTTTATTTGGAATTTTAATCAGTAATATATATATATATATATATATATATATATATATATATATTAATAGAATTATTTTAATGTACTATTGATCTGTATTTAACATTAATTACTTGTTAACAAATATATTTGCTTTCCTATTGTGAGTGAAATGAAGATACCTATTAAGAATTCATAACATAACATCTGTAAAACTACATTTCATGCATATAAATGATTATTTGTAATTTTGTTGTGTTATTTCATTAAAGAAGCTGTTTTTATAACTAACAATAAATATATAAACTTTGGCTTGGCAGTAAATTATCGTCATATTTGTAGTACGGATTAAAAACTTTTTTTTTAATATAAAATAGATATAATTTTTGAATAGTTTTAGTACATAGTTATATACAATATTAATCAAATTTTAAATTACCTGTGAGGGCAACCTTTGCAGATTTTTTGGTCCGAATATGTTCCACCCATAGTTTTAGCCATTAATTGTTCTTGACCAAGTGACTTTAGTGCTTCATCTAGAGATTCTACTAGCGACATAAAAAATTCGACGGCATCCTGTTGTTCGCGTAAATTAACCGGTTCTCCTTGAAGCCTGAAATATATATTTACATGTACATATAAATATATGATGAGATATGGGTATCACATTAATAAAAATTTTTTAAAGACCATGTTTACCTAAAATGTGCCCACAGTCCTCTCGGCACGTAATACTGGAGTTTGCTAAAATGCAAATGTGCGAATATGGCCTGAACTTGTTTTAATATGTTGATGTTATAATCGTTATTATTCTGAAACAAATACTATCATTAGTGATTCATATCGCGTAACCTATTCATGCAAACTTATTTATTTTGATCATGTTTATACCTCAATATTGTTCTCCAGAATGCTGTGGTGATGTGATTCTCCAGAAAAATCTTCATTTGGGTCAGTCGCCGCACCTTTAATATAATTTAACAATTAGAGAAAATGAACTATGAAACACTTCTCAAGCAATAATGTGCGTTAAAGTTACCTTGCACAACCAGTAGCACGTCCCGCACGGCGCGTACGCAGTACAGTTGCTGCAGAACGGAGTTCATGTAGCAGGTGGCACCCGCGTTCTTCAGCCCCACCAATCCCGCTACCGGCCGCGGACCCACGCATGGCATATATTCCCACTCGGTGAGACCCATGCTCTTATCTGATCGGACCACATACAAATATTTATTAACAGTAATGTAACGATGCGAAGTAAGACACAAAAACAATAATTATTCAGAATTAGATCGTCTCATCGTCTCCCCATTAGGAACCATCCCGCACTCACCGCTATAGAACATCCGGTCGAGTAGGTCCGCGAGCGCGGCCATGTTGGGTACGCAGGCACCGACGAGCGCCAGCAGCAGGTCGGTGGCGGCGGCGGCAGCGCCCGGCGTGCGGCACAGCGGCACCACGCCGTCTTCACCAGCTGGCTCGTCCGCCTGCTCGCCAATCTGCTCGCCCGTCTGCTCAGCCGGCTGCTCGCCTATAAGGTCGCCTTCAGCACCCATGTGGCACCAAGCCCAGGAGTACGGCCACAAGAATTCGGTTGTCACCTCCTGTGCGAATTGAATACATCAATTTAAAAATGAAATATTTTTCAAAATGAAGTATTCAATTTGTAGAAATGTTATATACAGAACAATTGTGTCAATGTTTGTTTCTTCCTGCACAACAATTTTTCATGTGATACTAGTTTCCGCTCGCAGTTTGTCAGTGTGTTAGAGGGGGTAAGTGTTAAGTACCCTATGTATTTTTCTGTACCTCATAAACTCATTCAGAGTTTAAGCTTTTTTACAGTTATTGGCGGTAAGTGCAAAGTCCTACCATTAAACCATCAGCATACAATTAAATAGCGCGTCTCCTAGCACTTATAGGTATATTCAATTCTTATTACAAAAACTTTGATAAAATTAGTATTGATATGGCGTAATAATGACGGTAATAAATCTTGGAGTAGTTATTACTATAAAAAACCTAGTAATGTACTCCTGACGAAAACCGGTTCGTCACACCGACCGGTTACAACAGCCAATTTAAAAACGTTTAGTTTTCCATTGCTTTACCTTTATAAGCCCGGAGTCCTTATGGTCGGGATGTGAGCCATACTGGTATTTCACTTGAGCAGGAACATGAGTAAATAATTCTTTGGTAAGATTTAGATGGCCTTCTAGTAAAGTGTCGTCCAGGATTGCGGGATTAGCGCGTACTGCCCGAAGCCATTCAACCTACAACATTATAAATATGAATATTCTGTGAACTCTGTTTCACCGTACTCTGTCTAATAAGTCAAAATAAAAACAACTCAATAAAGTTAGCCCCTGTACTCTTCTGTACCGGACATTCTAGAGTAATAGTCCCGGGATGTCTTGGGACTTCTAAGACTTTTCTAAATAACCAATTTTGCTATCATTTAGTGAGTGAGGGTTTATGCTGACTAGCCCTAAAGCCAGTCTGGGTACGGACTTCAGGGTTGCCACCTTTACCCGGGCTATTCCTCCCCGGCAAGTCGGGGGTGCGGGGTATGACGACTAAGGGGACTGAAGGAGGTGCAGGCGGTGCGGCATTTTTGACACAACTCATCTCGTTCACTACGCGGTTAGGTTACAGCCGCCCGCACCTCCTTCAGTCGCCTTGGTCATTAGGCGCGCAGGCGAGGACTCATTTTTTTTTTTTTTATAAAATAGGAAGACGGACGAGCATATGGGCCACCTGATGGTAAGTGGTCACCAAACACCCTTAAACATTGGCATTGTAAGAAATGTCAACCATCGCTTACATAGCCAATGCGCCACCAACCTTGGGAACTAAGATTTTATGTCCCTTGTGCCTGTAATTACACTGGCTCACTCACCCTTCAAACCGGAACACAACAATAATAAGTACTGCTGTTTTGCGGTAGAATATCTGATGAGTGGGTGGTACCTACCCAGACGAGCTTGCACAAAGCTCTACCACCAGTTAAAGCGGTTTTACTACAATTGTATTTACAAAATAACTATTACTAATACCAAATTTCATCGTAAAGTAAGTCACGAGTCTCGATAAAGTCTACTCGGGCATCACAAATACCCACCTCAACGGTCAAGTCCTCCAAGGTGCGCTCGGTGGGCCCAGCGAGCGACACCAGGCGGCACAGCAGCTGCAGGAACTGCTGCGCGTGTCGCGCGTGCGCCGTGAGGCGGGGCGTGGCCGCCGCGCCGCCCGCGCCGCCCAACGCCGCCAGCGCGCCGCGCGCGCCGCCGCCGCCGCCCCACGCGCACATGGCCAGCAGCTGCTCCGCGCACGACACGCGCACCTGCCGGTAAACGCGTAACTAATTAGGACTGTGCAGTGTGAAGAAAAATTGATTTCCATTTCAGTCATATAATTTACATACTTTGTTTAAAGACTTGGACTTAATTAAAGCCTAGTGAAAATATTCCGTAGCAACTTAAAACAGACCAAATTTTATTAGCAATGAAACTCGTAAAAAAATTTAACATAATGGATAATGGATTCAACCTTAAAGATGTTTTTTTTTTGCTATTCTCTAGTCAATACCAGAAGTCATATTTTAAATAATTGATTACATAAAACTTTAAGTTAATGGAATTTTAACCTGTGGGTTGGGGCAATCGATCATTAAGTACAGCGCCGTTTCTTGCCACCAGGATTCGTGAAGAAGAGACTCCAGATGTCCACCACCCAATGCCATGCATATGGTGACAACTTCCATGCATTCGCGCACCACTGTAAACATTAATCTCTTAGCTTATTTAATAACAAAATAATTAAAAGGTTTCTAATAGGCGACACAATCTGCGTACTCATACGCATAACGGCACAAAAATAACACCGGCGTCACTCACATATGACGTCGTCCGAGTGCACGAGGCCGCTGTGGTCGGTGGGTTGCGCCACGGAGTGTGCGAGCGAGTAGAGCGCGCGCACGGTAGCGGTGGTGGGCACGCGCCACCAAACCAACGACGACACCGAGTCGCTGTCCTCGCTGCTGGTCACCATCTGTTCCGCCGAGATGTACGAACGTTAGTTTAATACTGATCAAACATGCGATAATTTATATAACAACCGTCATACGTCAATTGCTGAGACTCAACAAGTACTGATATTTATTTAGTCGTTAGTAATAAAATTTTGTAATAGGTCTTATCTGGTATGCATGCATTAATCTTCAAAAACTTTACATGTAGTGAATATTATTTTATATAAATAAACTAGAACCTTATGGTCAATCTTGTAATCCAGAACTGGAAAATTACTGTTAGTATTACTCAATATGTTAAAGTAGTCACTAAATATTAGAGCCCATTTTGTTCTATGAGGCATTAAAAGCCTCGAACTTGGCTCATAAACCAAAATTATGGAAAATTGCAAAATGTAAAAATATAATATAGGAGTTATAATCACCTGTTCACCTAAAGTATTCGCCAATTTTTCAGCTATAGCTTTAACAATAAGCTCACAATTATGGTTAGGAACCGTTTGCAATGCCTCCCTCAATATTGTCACATCCATTCTGTAAATATGAACCCAACATAAACTAATGTTGTCATAACATCTATGTATTTTTGTACATTTTGAGCATAAATTTTATGCTTCTTACCGAAACTCCTTATCTACAGAGGTGTCGGAGCCATCTGGTGCGAGGATTTCGAAAAGATGTCCTAAAGTATACAGAGCCAATTTCGATAGTCTTACCAAAGCCAAGTAACCGACTCTGAAATAAAATTAATTATTAATGTTTTTACTTAACTTATGTGCTCAAGTTAACCAGATCATTGTTTACCTTCTAGTGTGTGGAGCCGCATCTTTTAAAAACTCGCTATCAGATAAGCATTGTACTAAAAGTGGAGCCTTTTTAACACACGCTAACTGAAAACTACGGTTACGTTCTAATCTTGTATCCGACGATGGCATCACCATGCTGTATAGGACCTATAAGAAAGCTCAAATTTTTACATACAATTACTTTAAGTATGCAAAGAATGCTTTTTTGGTAATAATTATATAATACAAACCTCTACATTATAAGCGACAGTAGGTGGGGCTGGTCCATACAGCATATCTCTTAGCTTCGTATCATCTCGGCTAAGGAGAGCTTCCGTTAACTTTTCCACCTGAAAAATTTATTCAATCACAAATGGTCACACGGAATGCTAATTACATAAAGTAAATAGCAAATATATATATATAAAACTTACTGTTTGTTTATGACTCGGACAGATTTGTGACAAAAGATGGGCTGCTTCAGTTAACTGAGCATGCCCTTTTGTAATACCAATATGTTCCAAATCCAATATGAAAGGAAGATACCACGAGCCTTGTGCAAAAAGCTGCAAAAGATATAACAAAGAAAATTAATAAAACAGGTCTTTTAGATACTTTTAACATTTACTTGTTTAAAATATACTCACAACTCCTGGTAAAGCATGTTCAGGAGTAGGGGGCAGCGGCGGAGATGACGTACTCGAATCACTACTGGATTCATTTGAAGATCCACAACCACCACTTCCGCACACTTGTCCATCATATACCTGACAACAGATTAGTGGTGGTGAATTTTCAAAATTTCTCATACATATACATATATAAAGATAAGTTCAATATAAAATTCTAAGTGAAAAATTAGTACCTTAGCAACGATTACAGTTTTGTCCCTAAGAGGTATTTGTGAGAGTATTTTACGGTCATAGCTTGTGTCCAAAAGCTCACCATTTACATACAACTCTAACTTATTTATGTACATTTCTAATTTAATATTACTATCAGAAGCACATTTTAATCTGCAACAAAAATTAAAAATTTGAGTAAATTGTCCAAATTTGAAGAGCCAATTCACGAGATTTAATTTACCTTCTTTGAACTGCAGAACGTAATGAATGTAATGTTTCATTTGAGTGTGAAAACAGTTCTATATCTTCAATTTGTCTTTGGCCTGTTTGAAAGTTAAATCTTACTATTATAGTACATTGCCTGCCTCTACCCGATCTATAAATCGGAAGAATTTGTCGCTCTGCAGTGAATCTTCTATCACATTCATTAATATATTCCTGTATGGCACGAATTACTCTACACATCCTTGTACAACATTCTGCAGCATCTGAAAAGAGATGAGTTATATGAAACACGTAACGTATTACGTTTTGACATTTTAAGTTTTTCATTCAAGTGGATTTTCTTAACGTATCATTTAACAATAATAGTTTAGCACAATCCGTAAAGGCCGTACCGCCCAGGTCCATGTCCTTCTGCAGGCGCTGCGTGCGCGCGCAGCAGTGCGTGAGGAAGGCCTCGTGGTGCTGCGCGGGCGACAGCTGCGGGCCCGTGCACGTGCACACCTCGCGCAGCAGCTCCGTGCCGCGCACTGAGATCTCGTCGTCACACTCGGTTATCACCTGTGACACATTAATGCAATTCATAATTTGAAATGCATTTTTATATTTTTTGCTAGTTGCCCTTGTATTCGTTTGTATCTTAGTGAATAGTTAAAATGTAGAGTGGTTAGTATTATTACTTTAAATATCGAATAATTTATGCTAAGCATGTAATATTTACTCACCCTCCATAAATAATCTAATCCTATGAGATCGGCATCGTTTAATAAAAAACTACGTCGTTTAACTTTAAGTTTACCTTCTTTGGAATTAACGGCTTTAAAAAACCTGAAAGAAAGTATTTTTCATAAATTTTTACATTCAAAATAATTTGATCATATCTTGCACAAGTTTATTTACATACCTCTCAAAGCATTTTATTCCGGAGTGAGTTAGTAAATTAGGCGGCAGTGTCATAATATTCCGACGAAAAAAATGCAAATTAATATTCGGGTCTAAATCAGGTTCCTCTCCCATCAGTTTACTAAACCAGCGGAAACAAGCTTCACGATCTCCTAAATGAGCGGGCCTCTCGGCTAGACATATCCAAATTTGTTTCGCCTGAGAAAAACAATTTCGATATTTAACCCGTTATTTCACATTAATAATAAAGGTCAAAGCATGCTCTCAAAAACTCACTTGTTCGGCACAGAGCCATAACTGTCCATCCTTAAGAAGAAAGCGAAGAAAACTCAATCTCTCATGAACTTGCGCCGCATGCGGGTATCTACCGTCGGGAAGCCAATTTTCCCAATCTATTTCACTCTCTTCTGCCAGAAATAAAACATATAAGAAACGGTAACACAAACGCCACGAAGATAGTTCGCACAGGGCTTAGCTAACCTGCCAACTTGGTCCTGACGGCGTCCATGTAGTGCGTGAGCGAGTCGGTGACGAGTATGACGAGCGAGTGCTGCGTCTGCAGGCGGTCGATGAGCTCCTGGCGCGTGACGTGCGGTCGCACGCCCGCGCCGCCGCCCGCCTCGTACAGGCAGCAGATCTCGCGCATCATCTTCAGCGCCGGCAGCACCCACTTGTCGTTGCTCTTCAGCTCCTCCACGCATCTAAACGAGCTCGCTTGTCAATTACCCATACATATGGTTAAATATCTTAAATCTTATAATGAGTAGAAACATAAGACCGTTCTTAAATCCACATTTAATTACAAATAAAACAATGTATTAATAATAAAAAACGGGTTGCGAGCTCGATAGCCGCACTTGGACTTTCAATTGTCTCAACAATTCATCTTTAGAAGATTCTAGAATTTAATTATTTTACTAAATGTTCTAATTTACTAAATTATAAAGGTAGACAAATACATACTTATCTAGCCACAAAGTTTTCTGAGCGTCGCGGTCCTGACTGCAGCTATAGTCGAGTATTTTGATAAGATTTGCCAAAGCTACGTCCATGATTTCCGTGCACACTTCGTCCGAGTGTGCTAAATTCCAGAATAGTACCAGAACCTTAAAATGATATAAATCCTCAAAAACAAATACATTTTTAAAGCGAAAACGCGAAGTCTTTACTTTAAATATCATCATACCTTATTCGCCATTACACCGTCCTTATCGTCTTCTGCGAGTCTTCGTATAACTTCTAGTAATTTGTCACTCTGTTTCTTACTTGATGTTGCCCAACTTGCCTGCAAGTATTCAATTATTTTTTAAGTTATCCTATAAGTTTTTACATAACTTGAGGTATAATAAGAAATCGAAATAGTTTACCTTAAAACAATCAAACAGATGGTCCAGTTGGTCCGGTGTGAAGTCCCAAGCAAGTTTAGCAAGAAGATCGTGGAGATTTTTGACTATCGCCTCGTGTTTACCTTGCTGAGCCCTCCATATTGCATCTAAGTCGTCCCTCGTAAGAGAGTTTTCTTTGATCATGAACCTAAGCATTTTTTCTAATCGATCCACATACTGAGGTTGGTGAAGCGAATCACGTAACACTATATCTACAACTTTATTTTCACGAATCCAGTTCTAAAAAAAAAAAATGAAAACGTAACTTCAAGTAAACGAAAAAAAAAGTTGACTAAAGTAAGAAATTACAAAAACATAATAGACATACCGTAATAACCGCAGGCGTGAGCCATTCAGGCTTAGGTTGTTGTGAAATTGTACTTATCAGTTGATTTATTTCATTTAAAGCTGACATTTTCCCATTAAACGAAGACATTTGTAATAATCGTAAAATCATCTTCAATCGAAACATCTCTAATGCTGTAAAAATAAAACAATATTTTCCTTTTAATAAATTTTAGACTACTACCTTCGACTACTAAGATAGATAATCTTAACATTATTTTTATTACAAATAAAAATTAAGAATTATAGCTCTTCGTACTATATTATAAATAATATTTACAATACAATCAATTTTAAGACTATACAATTTGATTTGAGTCGAAAAGATTCTTGATTAAAATTTTGTTCATGGCTCATAATATAAACAATACTTTATAACATTTGAGAAATTAACAATAATGTTCGACCGCTGTCATCGCGTTCCTGACAGATCCGTGGTCGAATGGACAATGTAACTTTGAAGTGTCGAAGAACATACGGTATATATATTAGTATTGTTTACTAACGAATTATATTATTATATCAACTTAAAATAAATATTAAGATTTTGCGATAAATTTTGTTTTAAATCCATAACACGCTGTTGACCAATAGACAGATGTCAGGATCGCAGACCTCTTTACAAAATAAAACCTGTTACACTTTTTTAACTACTACTCAATAACGGTACATCAAATGCATATTTTACTAAGGATTATTGAAGATATAGTCACTAGGACTATTCAATAAATAGTCACTAAGACTATTTCTTCAATAGTCCTTAATAAAATATGTAATTGAAGTTTTGCGCTTAGTAAATGCATAACCGGATTTAAATTTAAAAACAATTTATAATATAATACTTTTTTTTTAACTCGAAATATAAATTTTAATAATTTATACAAAAAGAAAAAAATGCGAAAGATGCTGATGTGACGATTCTCTTGTAATGACGTTTGTAGGATGATTACAGACAATGTAGCAGCATAGGGGAGAAACTAAAACTGCGCCCCTTAGCAGCTACAGGGTCTGCAACCAGCCTTTAACCTGAAGTAATGTTTCCAAACCCACGTTCATTAACGCTTCTTTTATGCATAATTAATATATAGCTTCATCTTGCTTCTGAAATAAATATTAATAATCAACATTGATAAAAATCTTGATTTTTCGCTGGCCGAACTGCTACAATTCTTGCTTAATTTATAGTTAATACTGTATACACATAAATAATAATAATTAAAAAAAAACAATATGCAACAAAATATTACTAATACATTTTTATATTCAATATCAATAAGTCATTTTTAAAACATTCAATCGATGTGATAAGTTGTATGGCTTGATTCTGCTTTAGTCAATAACTTTTTACACAAAATGAAAAACACATTTAATCAAATATATACATAACAAACTTAACCTTTTTCTACTTAAAATTTCAACAGCTTGTATAAGAAAAGAATCACAGCTCAATTAAAAATTTAAAGCTAAAATAACTTTTATTAATAAGGTAAATAAGATATTTTAATGACAGCTTACATTTAAATAACACTATAATTTACTTTGTTTTGCCTTTATAAAGTAATAATACAAATAAATCATTTTATTACCTTTATGGTTTGAATGCATGTTTAATATTAAGTTTAATTTCAAATTATTTTTAATTGAGCAATCTATTACCACTATAACAGAGGAAATTTGAAAAAAAAATTTTTTTTTTTTTACAAAAGGCAAAAGTCAAAGTATTTTTATTAATATTACAGTTTAGTTTAAAAAAAAAAAAGAAAAAAAAGTATAGCACACCGATTCTCATATAAATAAAATGAGAATATAAAATATTACTCACATTTCAATAGACTGTGATGTTGAGGAGTCTTAACAGAAACAGATTTGCAAGCTCGAATCAAACAAGACACTGTGTCAGTTTTATTTTCACTGCCCCGAGCTTCTCTTTTTAATTCTTCATCTGTAAGACTTTCGAGAAGAGTTGGTATACATTCCTATAAGTAAACAAGACAAATGTGATATTTAATATAAAATTTAATATAAATTAATGTTAATAATAAATTAAATATAATGTTATGGCTAACATACAAATAACAACATTTATAATTACCTTATGAAACCTTGGACCTAGTCACATTTTAATCTTTTTCAATCAACCCATATAAAATGTCACAATTTTAAGCAAACTAAGACTTTTCAGTTGAAATAGATATAGAAAATAAATAAAAAAACGTTAGTTTCAATTTATGTGATATAGTTATTCAAGACCTAAATTATTCGTGGTATTTATTGTAGATATGAAAAAAAATAATACATTATAATTGTCTGTATATTGTTGAAATTGTTATCAGAACTTTCAATGGTGGTAATGATAATGTTGTACAAAAAAGAACTGTTTTTAGTGCCAAAGATACAATAATCACATATAGCATGAAATATGTAATTCTAAGATTCGTTTATATTTTCTTCTACAGCAATTGGAAAAGATTATACATAAATGGTTTTAATATGCACCCACTGCATTCTTTCACAAGAAACATAACATTTAAGCTCACATGGTAAGCATTTTTTTTAATTTGAAATAGGTAGGCAGACTTGCAATTGGGTCACCTTATCAGGTGTAAGTGCTCACCACCGTCCATATACATTGTAAGAAAGACTAATCATCCATTATATCAGCGCACCAACATTGTATTTTATGTTGCTTGTACCCCAGCTATGCTTCAAACCAGAACACAACCATACTAAATTTTGCTGATTGGTGGTAGAATATTCATATCTCAGATAGGTTTGCTCAATTAGTAGTACCTGGGTATCTGAGAATACTTACCGTAAGGTGACCCTTTTGACTTACTAAAATATATAAATAGTTATATACTTACCAATACAGGTAAGAGGTAAACTGTGACAGTGTTTGGAGTGAGGAGATCATGACAAACACCAAAAGGGCGTATTAATTGCCATACAGCAGCTACTCGTGTATCTCCACTTGTAGATTGTTCTAAAGAGGATGGTTGTTCATTTCTTGTGATTGAATTCTGAAATAAATTAATTTATTGGGATATCTTTTTTTACCGTTTAATAATTGATTGGTTTATTTATCCTTTATATTTTTCTCAACTTAATATTTGTTGTAAACAAACCTCCATATTTTCTGTTATCGGAATGATATTTTCAGTTACATTAACTTTAGTCTCTTCATTTTCTTTTTCCATTATTTCACTCAAAACCTTTTCTTCACTAATAACCGATGATGTCAATTCAGATTTCTTAAAGCCCATTATAGATTCAAATCTTTCCCTTAACTTGACAAAACCCCCTGCTTGGCCAAATCTATAAATCAAATTAAAAAAAAGAAATAAATTTATTCATAATTAACACTACAAATAAAGATGGATCCAATTTGAAGTAACAATAGTATTTGAAAGTAAGGTATAATTACTCATTAATTAGATGGACCAGCCATCCTCTTGGTGTCCGATGATCTTGTGATTTTGCAAACACTTCAGATTCCTGTGTTGAACCCTGTCCTGCAGTTGTAGAAACATTTGCTACTGATAAGCCTTCAGATGATCTTGATGCATTGAAAGTGTGAAATCTAAAAATATAACAAACATGAGAAACTGAACAATGAGATGAACTAGACTAATTAGTATTTGCAAAAAAATCATACTTGTTGTTTGGATTGAAAGCTATATGTAGCAAATGTAAAAATCTAGAATCATCCAACTTCATGGCACATAATTTAACCAGCTTCTCACAGTTTGATCGCACACATTGTTGAATGTTATTCTTCCAAGATGAGACTGCATCGTCAGTTAAAATTTTTGTAAATGACACCGTCAAAGCATCACTATAAAACCTTTGACAGGCTGCATTATTTATATCTTCACCTATAATAAAAATAACATATGTATTCAAATTATCACACCACTGCATTCATTTTTAAATTTATTTATGTCCATATTTACTATATTTTTATATAAATGCTCAAGCTAAAATTTACTAGAAACAAACCTTTTGCAGCTAACTCAGTAGAAGCAACTAAAAGAGCTTCTAACTCCTGTTCAGGCAAAACAGGTACAACCCATCGGGGATGGGAAATTTTCTCCTCTAATGCTTTTAGTTTAGCCTCGGGGAACCCCATCTGTAATGAAATAATTTTCATAATTGTCCATAAAAACAATTATTTCAATAGTATACAAAAAAACAAAAGGATATTATTTACCTCCCCGGGCATCTGATCTTGTTCCTTCATTGATATTGTCATTATTATAACATAACTTTAATCATTTCCCTCCTCCTTAAATTAATATAATTAGATTTAAAACATATATTTTTAGAACGAGTTCAACAAACAAACAAAGTGGATAAATAATATTTCTTTATTAAAAGATTATATTGTAAGTACTTTTAATAGAGCTGCCAGTTTATGCAATAAAAAAATGACATTAATAAGCGATTTAAGAAACATATGCAATTTAAAATTTAGTTTCTAATATCACTACAAATAGACTAAATAACACCCTTTCGATATTCATATTTGCGGTATAGAATACACATAATCAATATATTAACATCGTCAGTATGCGCATTGGATTAAACGAAACGATCGCCCAAAGTATATTCCATGGTACTGCCAATCTAAATAATATATATTTTATAGTAATTAACACAAGATACAGTAGAAAAATTATTTAAAAATAATATTACTGATCAGCCGGCGCGACAAAATGGCGTCATTGTCCTAAACAAGATAGGTATTAAGAATATCACAGGAAAACTTTTACGGATATAAAAAACTCTTCATAAATATCATTATTTCAATATTACAAATTGATTTACCTTATCTTTATACTTGAATTACTGTAAAATATTTTAAATCACAAATAAGCACTACACTTTGACGTAATAACGAAAATAGATGATATATTTGTAAGGTTTGTTATGGTAGATGTATCGTATTTCGTTCGACATATACTTTATGTTTTGAAAATAATAGTTTTAGTGTTTAGTAATTCAAATAATATTTTAAGAAGTAGTAAAATATGTTTTTTTAAATAATAATAATTAATATGAAATCGGTAATGTTTGTATATAAAAATTAACATTGCTTATAACGTAAGTCTGGGCATACACTGAGTAAGTTATCGCTTAAATTAATTAATTAATTTAACATTTACAATTTAAAGATTTCATTTAATTTTCTTATATATTTCTATAAATGAAGCAAATAGAATAAATTATATAATAATTGTACAATTTGTAAATGTTAACATGGTTATACAAAATCAAGAAAGGATAGAGTAATGAGTATTCTGAAATAAATTTATAATAAATGATAATTTAATTTGTTAGAAACATTAACGTCAAATAATAATAATGTTCGCAGTGTAACTAACTTTTTTTAATGAATAATATATTTCCATTTTATTGGACTATAAGCATCTGCTTTTTTCTTGCTTGCTTTTAATAAACAAGGTGAACACATTGCTTTTAATAAACAGGGTTGAACACATTGCTTTTAATAAACAGGGTTGAACATTTTGCCTAACATCCTTTTACATTTTTCTTCTAGCCTACTAAATACCGTCAATATTACATTAACGAAGACATAGTTCATAGTGTTTTATTTTAAACAACAACAAGCAATATTTATTTTTATACTTTTTTAGAGCAAACAAACGTAATCGACAGCATTACGTATGGCCTTTGTTAACATTATCATTAAAAAAAACTTTCATATGCTAATATATATATATTATAATTTATATAATGGATGGATTAGAAATAACTGAACTATCATGTGAATATTATCTTTTTAATTATTAAATTCTTATATAATACTAGAAAAGCATGTGCTTGCTTAAGCAGTCATTAAGTATATTTCGGAAAAAAACATTTAGAAACCATTTGTGGGGAAAATGCTCGATAACATTTCGAAAGTCTCGTAAGGCTGCCTTACGCGGAGCGAGAAACCGGAGTGGTGCGACAGAGCAATGTGGAGCAGAGTTGCGGACTGCCTTTATCCATTGAAGCAGAGCGGAGTTAAGTCAAGTCGTTAACAAGACATTCAAAGCGGCCGGCGGCCGGTTTCAGTGTAGTCATACGCGAAATGTTACGTACAACACATATGTCATCGAAAAAATTTTAATATGATAGTACTAGTAACTCACATTGCTTGAAGAATTAAAGTTGGATTCAGAAGAAAGCGAATTACTTATCATATACAATTTAAATAACTCCAAGAAAACCATATCATATACCAATAAGCAATCATATCAAATATAATAATTTTTTGCTCTGCTCCGTCTCCACGTTCCGCCAGTCATCAACTCATCAAATTCATGTTCACCGAAGCAGAGTGAAACCGAGCGGACTTTAAAATTTCTGCGGAATTTAAAAATCTATTGGTCAAAATTTGTCCCACTCCGGTTCGCTTCTCTTTTCTCCGCATCGGTGTACAGACAACCTACGCACCGTGTTTTCGCCGTAAGCATTTACAATTTAAATCTAATAAAAATATAAGCTTTCTCAATTATTTAGAAACCAGTTAAGCTTAGAAGTAACTACAGAAATTTTGCGCAATAAACGTAGTATTGGTTGTAAACGTAGTATGGTATTATCTTAGTATTTACTAGGTCTTAATAATATCGTTATCATGTTAATACCAGTAATCAATTATAAACATCGGAATACCCACTAAAAAACCAGCGGTACCCTTTCCGTCTTATCAAGGATCACCACGGGATCGCTTGAGCATGCTACTATGACGCTTTGACGGCCGGCCCGCCTATGCGGGCCTCCATTATCTAAGGAGGGTTCCCAGGGTACCGCAAACACCCCTAGACTAGAGAATTATATATATCCTTTTTTTTATTTATTTTTTAACGCTGGAAAAACGTTACGCGTTTCCCTCACGGGAACAGTGGGGGGGTATGTGGGGCTCGCCAGTGTCCAAGGCGCCGAATGCGCCCCGAACATCGGAATACCCACTAAAAACCAGCGGTACCCTTTCCGTCTTAACGAGGAGCGCCATGGGATCGCTTTCGCATGCTACCGTGAAAATTATATATAGCCTACTCCAACCACAAGGGAAAAAAATGGCGTTTTGAATGTCCGCGAAGTTGTAATTTGAACTTCGAAAGTTAAATTAATGTGGTACTACTTAAGTTGAATAGTGTTGTATTATAAATAAAGGTAAATTAATCAAGAACTGTTTATAGTGCGTAATACAGCAGAACAATTTGAAAATCGCATGCAATGCAAATGTTATATGTCAATATTATTTTGTTTACGATTCTTAAAAAGTTAATTAAAATGTGTAAATAATCTTATTGTTTACAAAAAATTGTTCGCTGTAAAAACCTTTGTATTTGTTTTAACAATTTTCTCGATAAACACCCAAGAGCAGAATTAAGAGTACTCTTTTTTTATTATCTCTAGAAGTCTCTCTTAAGAGTTGTACTATTCATTTTACCAAAAAAATTCTTTGTCGGAGAAAAATGAATAATGCATCAGCGGGTGGAAAGGAAGTGTTGTGATTGTTGAAAAAAGGTGTTTGATTACTTTTTATTAACCGGTTCCTATTTCGATTTTTGGTATATGTGACAATGTACGTAAAAGACGTATGAATATGACTTAAATCGTACATCTGGCAAGATAAACGCACGTGCAAGCAAAAAGATAATTTATTCTCATAATCTTATTCAATTAAAAATGCGAACAAACCAAAAGTGGGTTTGTTTTTCTATTTATCTGTCCGTATTTATAAATAAGTCTAATTGTTTTTCTTATTTACTATTATAAATTTTTTATTTCATAAAAATTAGTTAAGCAAATGAAATATAAATTTACAAGTGCGGCACAGTCTTCTAGCACAGAATTTTAGTCCCATAAGATTTATTATTTACTAGTTTCCGCCACTATTCACCCTGATCTAGATGACGGGCAGGTGTTAGGAATCTTATGTTCTTCCTTTTAACCCTGCAACGGGTAATATTTCATGATTATTTTTTGAGTAATTGAGACGTGAAGGCATGACAAACAAGCAAACTCACTTTCGCATTTATAATTAGGATTATTATTACTCTGTGGACTAATTTGGGTTTTACTAATGTCAATGTCAAACTATTTACGTGGCTGTGGGATGAAATAGCGGACCTGATTGGAGTGACTGGCGCTAACCAAACAAATGTAGTGGTTATGTTCTCTTTTCTAACTATGATAGTCAGTCTCTTATTACGTAGGAAGTACGTTCTAACAAATTTAAAAACGTAAATATCCAAATTAAAAAATATGAACCCTAAAAGTCTAGAAGCAAGAAATCGTGATGATAATCCGTTTGCAGGACTAAAAATATCGAATTCAAATCCGTTAGATGATTTAAACAATCGTAGCCCATGCACACGTTGTGGCAAATCCCGAATGTATTTCTGCTATACATGTTATGTTCCTGTGTCCTGTTTGGAAGGTCGCATTCCGATATGTACTGTAAGATCATATGAATATTATTTTTGTTACTATACATTTATGTTAATATACATTTATGAATACATATATTTTATATTAATTTTTAGCTGCCAATAAAAGTCGATATAATCAAACACAAACGTGAAATAGACGGAAAAAGCACTGCAGCTCATGCTGCTGTTTTGGCTCCTGGCAGTGTTAATGTCTACACTTACCCTGAAATACCGGAATATACTATTGATGGGAGAACAGTATTATTGTATCCAGGAACAGAAGCTTGTACTGTAAAAGAATTGTTTACGGGTAAATGTAGTTCTCAGACTTACACAGAAAATGTTTTAGCTCAATTACCTACAGGATATAATGTTGGTACTTTAATGACAAAAATCATTAATTGTGATGATAGCAATCAAATACAGCATGTAGAAGAATTACCAATTGACCGTTTAATTTTAATTGATAGTACATGGAATCAGAGTCGAGGTATATTTGCAGATAAAAGGTTACAAAAAATACCTCAAATTGTTTTACAAAATAGAATATCTCAATTTTGGCGCCATCAAAAGGGAAGCCCTAGATGGTATCTTTCAACAATAGAAGCATTGCATCAGTTATTGTTAGAGTTACATATAAATGCTTGGGGTCGTAGTAAAGATTATAAAAATGACCTTACTAAGCATTATCCAATACACACACAAGAAAATCACATATTATGCAAACCATATGATGGACAATATGACAATCTTTTATATTTTTTCAAATATATGTATGAAAAATTACACACTTTGTATAAACATGATGAGTTACTGGCTTACAAAAGGCCCATGGAAGTATAGTTATAAAATTTTACTAATTCTTTGATTTTCATTACTTTTTTTTGTTTCCTATCTGTATATGTACTGTATCTTATCCTATCTGTATATGTACTGTATTACTGGTGGTAGGGCTTTGTGCAAGCTCGTCTGGGTAGGTACCACCCACTCATCAGATATTCTACCGCAAAACAGCAATACTTGATATGTTGTGTTCCGGTTTGAAGGGTGAGTGAGCCAGTGTAATTACAGGCACAAGAGACATAAAATCTTAGTTCCCAAGGTTGGTGGCGCATTGGCTATAAGCGATGGTTGACATTTCTTAGAATGCCAATGTCTAAGGGCGTTTGGTGACCACTTACCATCAGGTGGCCCATATGCTCGTCCACCTTCCTATTCTATAAAAAAAAAAAAAAAATGTTATATTGTCCTATATCCTCTTGAAAAAGTTCTGTTCAAACTGTTATAATTTTGCATCCTGAAAAACCATAATTTACCTGGTGCTAACTTATTACTATTAATGAATCATAAATAGGAAAAAATGAATGTTAAGGAATTATTATGGGTCTAGTCGAAGTTGACCTGAACAAAGGACTGAAGAAACTGTGTTCAAATACTTTTAATAAAAAATTCCACCCATACACCATATTTCCTCACTGTAGAATCTGCTGTTTACATTTTTGGAATTATGGCCTTATCTTAAAACAATGAAAATAATTGAGATGGTCACATATAATATAAAACAACATTCCTGTATTGTTCTGGTAATACAATAACAGTAAAAGAGTGTCAAGGTATTTCACAACAGCATTAATACAAATTTTATATCAGGACAAAATTTATCCATAACTATCATTAATATTATCTTGAGTAACAAAAGTCTGTATAAAAATTTTTATCTATAAATTTTAATATAAGCTAGAGAGTATTTAAATTAATTAAGGATTATCAAAACAAACTGTGATCTTTGTTATTTCAAATATCAATGTTGGTTCAAAAAATTGACATTCTTAAGTTTTAACAAATAATTGTCAATACACATTTTGAGATTGTATTGCTCAAATATCGAATAGATGAAATTAAAGTGTATGATGATTTGAGTATTGTTTTATTATTTCCGTAAAAAAAAGATGTAAGAAAAAACAAAATAGGGCATTTCCCATAGTTTATTATATTGCTATTAAAAATTATTTCATCTAGAAACAATTTTTATTAAATAAAAGTTAATGACAAATAGTACATTATCAGTTGTTTTGTCACTATGATTGTTATAAGAAATAAAATTACATATATTTTATAACTTGCGTAAATCTAAGACAAATACACTTCCATCACTAGCACTTGCTCCTACTTTAGTTCCCCTAGAATTCCAACACACCTCGAAAATTCCTCCTGTTCCTTTATAAGAATGAACTAAGCCTCCTGTTTGAGTTGACCATATGTGTACACACTTGTCAAATGAGCCACTGGCTAAAAACTTTCCATCGGGAGAAAATGCAACACTGTAGACAGGCTCTGTGTGTTTTGTAAGTGTGTGAATACAAACTCCTCTTTCAACATCCCATAAGCGTACAGTTGAATCAAAAGATGCACTAGCAAGTATTAAATTCATGTTTGGATTTTGTGTACCTGGTCCAGTTGGAGACCACTTTATAGTATATATTTCCTTAGAGTGAGCTTTCAAATCATGTACACATGTGTCTTGTTTCATTGACCATATTTTAAGGGTCATATCATCTGAACAAGAAGCAAGTAATTGTCCTTGTGGGTCCCATTTAATGGCATTTACTTCATTCTAAAAAATACACATATGTTTAAATTAAAAATATGTACTTAATAAGCATGGTTATTTAACAATTAATTGTTATACTAACTGTGTGGCCTTGGAAGCTCTTTATAGGTTTATCTACATGAAGTCTGCAGACATGAATACATTGATCTGTAGAGCATGATGCAAATGCAGTATTTGTTTGCCAATCAACATCCAGTGCTGGTGCAGCATGGAAAGAAAACTGCTGTGTACATTGCCCTGATGCTGCGTCCCATATGATTGTTGTCTTGTCAACCTAAAAATGGCTTGTTGTGATTTTAATTGTCACATCATAATTTTAGCATTGTTCTAAATATTTTCTTTAAACATACCCCAGCACTCAAAATATAATTTCCACGTTTGTTCCATTTGAGAGCAAAAATTGGGCCCTTATGTTGACCTAGAGTGGAAGCTAATGTGCCATCTGTTGTCCAAATGCGAGCATAACCATCGTATGATCCAGTTGCTAAAAGATTACCATCACACTGCAAAAAAAAAATCATAAATGAAGTGAATGACACTTATTCAGAGCCAATGATACAAAGCCATTTTTTTTGGGTTATAACTTGTTGTAATTTTTGTATGCACAAATCCATATAAAAAGTAATTAATTATTTTATCATATAACAATAATAAAAATCTTAAAAATACCATAATAATATTTAAGTTAAGAAAAGAAATGGATAAAAATATTCATTTTATAAATACAAAATACAAGAATGGGCTTACATTCCAGTCCAATGATGTTACATCCTTGTTACTGGGCACTTCAGCACCTCCTTTTTGAATACAATGCCTTAAAACCAGCTGGTTAGGAGTAGTGGCAGGATTATCTGACATGTCCCATATCCTATAATAAAATTGTATACTTATGTTAATTTAAGAAGTAATTCAAGCTAATTCAAATAAAACATTTTATGATCATTCATTTTATGATCATTCATCATCAAAAAATACTTACCTAGCTGTACTGTCTCCTGAACCACTAGCCAAAAGATCTGTGCTGGGATTCCATGCACATATAAATACTTCGGATTCATGTCCTCTAAGCACTGTTGCTTTACTAGCAGGTATTTCAATTGACTGATCTACATCCATATTCTCGGGAGCACTTGGAGTAGCAGCCCCACCTGTTGTTGTAGCTGCAGTACATGTAGTTCCCTGGAGATTGATCGCCTATAATAAACAAAAACACATTAAAATAAGAAACAATTGTTTGAATAAAGAAATACATGTCATGGTAAACATTAAATATTGCCTAGCATGTAAAAGATTCAAAAATGACTATTTACATTTAATATACTTACATCAACACCATTTTGTTCCCCTCCCGAGCCTGGTTCTTTATTAGCTTGTTTTTGTGCATTGTGAGCATTTTGTCGAGCAGCAACAATATCAGGCGTGACCGCATCAATTAAACTAAGGCTTTCTGTGAGACGAGTTTCTGTGCCTGTTTTATATGTTTAAAAATTGAAAAAATATGATCTAATATATTGATGGTAAATATTTTTAAGCAAATTAATATACTTTAAAATTAAGAGCTTTAGTAATTATGTCAACTATTATTTTCTATTTTATGTTTAATAATCTGTATAAGGATGAGTCACTATTTCTGTTATATACATTTTGCTATTTATTTAACATTTATTACCAATATATATCTCAAAATTATACTTTTCTTACCGTCTTCTCCAATAGTTATTTCGGCCTCAGTGTATTGAAGACCTTTTTGCAATATATTCAATAAAGCGGCTGGTGGTACCAGAGCTCCGTTTATGTTACTTTGAGAAATGTGAGACTCTATACCAAATGTATACGCCGAATGATGAAAACCTAAAACATAACATCATGATTCGATTTTGTACTTACATAGAAACACATTGGATGTTAACTTCTGCTATATGATTGTCAGATAGTAAATACCAGATTCCTGTAAGTATCGGTACACGAGAAAATTCACTTCATCTATTGAAAAACTCATGTTTACACATTGATGTTTACAATTCAGTCCTTTATTAACACAGACACTAATTAACAAATAGAGCAATCATAATGATTTTTGCACGAGAACCATTTATTGTTTTACACTCTACAGTTTGATTAGAGTAGGTACATTTAAGTAAAATATTAAGCTTCTGAAAAATCAGCGTCAATGCCTAGATCGTATCCGTGGCGCTAGTGAGCACTTGCCTCTGGGCTTTCCACTCTCGTTCAATAGCGCCACCCGCTAGAGTTAGGCACATATACAGATCATTTTGTAATGCTGCGTACAGACTGGTCAATAAATATTGCATTCTAATTACAAATGAAATAAAAATCAATATTTTTTTTAAACCAACCCATAATCAATGTCAAGATATACCAAAAGTACTTAAGAAGAGATACTAAGAAAATATACGTTTATTTAATTTAAACTATATTTAAGCCCATTACATTTTTTATAGTTATATTATGTATACACCACTAAATGACTCGCGTAACATCATTGTAGGAAAAATGAACGCCTGCTATCTATCACACTATTTATTGGACATATGATATACATAGTAACTTAAACTTTACTACACTAACTTGAAGTATTGATTATGTGGATTTCTTTTGAAAAAGTAAAGGACAATGGCCATTACCTAACTTAAAACATGTAAACTAATTGTAATTTTACTTTTATTTATTTATTAATCCTTTATTGCACATACTTTACAAACATTTAGTAACATATAATAGCAAGTATATAGTGATCTCTTCCAGGCAACCTCTGTAAAGAGAAATGTTTATGTGTTTTTTAGCTAGGATCACTAATCGGGCATAGTGTGCTGTTCGCACTTATACTTAAAATTTAAGGAGCTTTATACAAATATGTAATATACCAACCTCCATACATATATATGCATATACACTTATACATACATACAAACAAACAAACTTATATAAGAAATAAATAACCATATACATATAATAATACAACATGCTCTAGTTATATTAATAGATAATAATTATGCAAACGATTCTTAAAAATATGTACGGATTCAGCTTGACGAATTTCTCGAGGCAGGGAATTCCATAGTTTGACTGCTGTAACCGTAAATTAATTGACGTATATTTTAGTGCAACTCAGAAGAATTAGCAATTTATTGTCTTGCTCAGAGTGTAAATTGATTGGTGTATGAGAGCCAAGGAAGGTAAACTGCTCTTAGGTAGGTTGGAGTTTGAGGATGGTAGAATATGGTATAAAACAAAGAAATGACATGCAAACTTTTTAAATTTAATGTGCCGGCGTTAGGGCCACTGACACCTCGGGCAAAAATTTTGTGGCGCCCACTTAAGGAAATCATAATTGCGTGTTAATTTTTTGCTGATCTAAAGAATTTCATCTTTCCTTTAACCCATAGCTAACGACGTGGACGTAGAAAGTTCTGGGTTCTGCTCCTCTTTTACTTTTTTTTCAAATATTTTGTTCTTAGTTTGGAGTCCCCGCAAATTTGGCGCCCTGGGCGGTCGCCCAACTGATTTTTTTACTTGCTATCGATATTATCAAGTTTGTGAATTTTTACATAGCGAAAATTTTAATAGAATACTGAAGTACACTACTTCTTTTTATACGTATAATATATTAATATCGTACACCTCCCTAAATATTATTAAGTGACATTCTGAACATGACATAACAATAAAAAATTCGTAACAGCGCTTTAAAGGTTATTTTACGATTTTTTATAATATTTAAATAAACGTAATGATAATGAAAGCATTTCGTTACTAAAGCTCATTAATTATAAAAACTCAAAACATTAATGATGTTCACAAAACAAATATTGATTTTAAACACAAGAAACGATTTAGAGATTTTATTATAAAATATACAAAAATTAATAAAAGCTGTGTAAATTTTTGAGAAATTGACTGATGAATTCGGGGTTCGGACCTAGGCACTAACAGAACATTTCAATTGGTTACTGATTCTGACTGTTATTTCAGACAAAAGGTAAGGTACTATTTTAGTCGATAAACAATTTATAGAAATTGTATGTACCTCTGAGGGCTGTATGCTAGCAATCTTTAGCCAGTCAGATAATAAAGTAAAAAAAAGTTATAATTTTAACTTCAAACTTCAACTGTCAACTCGCCAGTCAGACAAAATTGTAAATATCAAACTAAAATCTTAACGAAGAAACTGTAAGTTTTCTAAACTTCTATTAATTTTTTGTGTTTTATTTTTATAATACGAATACGATTTTTCGAAATACCACGATTTAAAGGGCTAAAATTCATGTATAATTTATTTTGAATGCCTTCTAATTATAGCGCATTGTTTATCGGAATTTTAAATGGAAGTCCCGGCAAGTACAGTTGCTTCATTACTTCATAAATTGTGCGAAAGATTGTCACCTGATCCAGGTAAGCTTCCTTTTTTAAAAATATTATTTGTCAATTTATTTGTTAGATAGTATTTTATTCATTTTCGATATATTTTAACGCGAAACATGCAACAGTATTTTAAAGATTTTATGCTTAAGCTTAAAAAAGGCCAGTTTATTAATTTTCAAATAAATTAATACTTCATATTATTTAAGCAGTAGTTATATTTATAGACATAATTTTTTTTCAGATGGAGCTTATGAACTAGCACTCTCATATTTGTCTTCTACTAGTGAGAAATCTCGTTCAGCTCAAGATGAAAGATTCCTCTGTCAAAAGATTAATTCCAGATTAGCTACTTTGTCAGCAAAGGATGCAGACAAATTTAATGAGTCACATGCAAAATTAAAGAATTCAGTAAGTCTTACTTCTTTTTTTTTAAATATAAATTAATTATTTAAAGATAATAACAGTGTATTTCTTTTTTAGTTTGTGTTAAAGCAAAGAGTTGCTGTGCTTTCATTACTGCTAGCCCTTTCAGAGACACCACAGAGTTCAGAATCCACGCAACAATTATTTCCCATACCATATCTTGGACATACTGTGAGTTTTCATTTTTCAAATCATTATCACTAGAATATTTTATATTATTTCTGCGATGTAAATTTCTTTAAATATAATTTATATAATAAAAATAAAATATTATTATCAATTTCCAACACAGCAACCATTCATAATGGAGACTAGCCAATTATGTGATATAATAGTGAAAAAGTATGTTTGCTTGCAAATTTAAGTGAATTATTTTTTATTATGGCGTCTGTGGAAATGCAATTACTATATTTGGTGTAGTTTAATAACAGATACATCAATATCTTTAAACTATTTTAAAATAGAATACTTTGTACTTGCTTATTAAGCAATTGTATAATGTATGTATATTATGTTCCAGAAAAAATTGATTGCCATGTACTGGGTTTTATTATTCATTAAATTATTTTACTGATGTAATTCATTCGCAGCATGTATTATCAATGATATGTTGTGAGTAATAAATATTATGAGTTGATACGGTTAAACATTTTTCTAATTTAAATAACAATAATTTTTGCTGTTTTGTACAAATCAGATATCTATCATTCATAGTACAATACTAACTACTAAAGAATGAGTGCTTGTCTTTACTTGAAAAATTAAAAAAAATATTACTATTTATAAATTCATTTAAAATAAAGCAATACATGTTAAAATAGTTTATGAATATTGTTATTTTTAGAATGATGCAATAGGTTCTACAGTGGCAACATCGAGCTCAAGTAAAAGCACCATAGGGTCAGTGAGCTGGGTTAGCAATGCTCTTAAACAAAAGAGTTCTGACCAGAGTCTACCATCTAACAATAGCAACTTGGTTGTGGCATTGCAATCCAATGGTAAATATTTGATAGATATAATGGAAAATTGTTTATAATTATATTTATTTATATAACAGCATTTCTTCTAATTTAAAATATGAGTAAAACTTTTAAAATGATTATGATGTCTTCTTAACCAATTTCGGTTCCAGTGGTCATCTTTAAGGGAGACTAATAAATTGAGCAGGAGATTTAATGCTCAAATGTGTATGAAAATAAAAGTACACTCTTTATTCCGTCACTCTCATAATGCGACGGAACTGTTTTACCTTTTTTGTTGTTTATTATACAACATAAGTTCACTACCTATGTTGTATGATAATCATAACAGTCGTCAGAAGAATTGCATATTTCGTGATATCAAGCTGAGTAGCAAATAAAAGCACTTATATTTTATTGTAGTTTATAATTTTCTTACTATTTATTGCATTTTTTATCGTGGTTAAAACGTTCAAAAGGAAAATAGTTTACGCTTTTTCGAAATATAGAAAACAAGTAAAAAGGAATCGATTTTAGCGAAAAGCAGTGCCAGAAACCGAGACGTTGGAGAAAAACGAAGTACTGCACAGTAATAATGGTTACCTTACTGAAGTATCAGTTGAATTATTTAAGAGCCAATGGTACATTGCTAGCATGTTTAAATATCCGCTGCTTCTACTAGTATAATACGTTAGATTTAAGTTGACCTACAAGAAGTCGGCTTTTCTGAGGCTTTGGCGAATGTATGTATGTCTCTTTGGACGCACTGTCTAAAACTAATGACTGATTAGGGAAACAGTCCGTTTTGTTTGCACATATATTAAGTGTATGTACGTACATTGAAAAATAAATTCAATTTTGTGTTTATGATTAAATTTTCTTTATTTGTACATTTTAATATATGAGCCATACCAAGGCAGAAAAGGCACGGAATGTTATGTCGCTGTAGTTAGAACGGCCAGGAACATTGTTAAAACAATATGTCGCATCACGCTAAAGAATGCAATAAACTATAATTACTATGTACGTAATTGTAACGCGCAATATGCTTTTTTTATCTTTACTTTCTAGCCCTAGCTACCGACACAAAAACAGTTTATGCGCAGCAACCATACCTAGACAAGTTTACGGGAGCAAGACAGACTTTTTTTAAAAAAAATATGTATTTGAATGTTAAAATATTTAATTATAATTAAAATGACACCACCGAACAGAGGCTTATGCTCTAGTCAAATGTTATTCCTTTTTTACAATTCGTTTCCAAGACATATGATCCCAAAGCATAGAATGACACAATGACTTACATTCCGCTGATTAAGCATTTACTTCTATTGTCTTCATGCTTTGAGCTGACATAAGTACCTCCTATTGAGCTATTGTTATTAAATCGTTAACTTAAAAATATTTGTATAATTTTCTAGAACTTGACAATTTTATTTTATTTAAAGAACATGTTCATGAGCGTGCATGTGTACGGGACGCAGTATTAGCCGCCACGGGCGTAAAGGCATCCAATACAGCCAATTGGTCTCGTCCAGCACAAACATTATACTCACGAATAGCTCACTTGGGCTTTCTTCATGATCGTCTGAAGGAGTTCATTGACCCTGCATCAGGACTTATGCCTCAAGGTGTGATATTTAAATATTGTATTCAAAGAAACATAAATGAAACTAATGATTAATACTTCAAACTATTGCAATTATTAATCTTATGAAATTTTACATTAAGGTTTAATGGGAGAAGGATTAGTGGCATCAATAAGAGATGAACTCACTGAATATTATCGGAGTATTGCGTTATTGCAATCCCAGGTAACTATTCTGAGTATTTCGAAAATAATGTTAATTATATTATTTTTTAAATAATATTAATTACCTACATATAAAATTTACAATCTAACAATTTTTATAGGTATGCGAAGGTGACGGCGGCGGTGGTACCTTGCGACGTGTCTGCGTGTGGGCTTATGAACCCCTGCATCGTCTGACCTGGCTCGCCAATATAGCACACACGGCACATCATAAAAAAGGTAGTGTAAATCCGATTTATTCCCATATAACGTTTCACTTCATTAGACAGGCAAATATTTTAATATTATATAGAAGACCCAGAAGGTTCTATCTGTGATAGCAATATGTACTCCCCCATAGGCGGAGAGCTGGCGACATGCGTGCACCGCTTCGTCCGCCACGGAGACGAGCGCGTGGCCACGCTGGCGCGCCGGCTGCTCACCGCGCTCACCTACCCCCTCCTGCTCATGCTCACTCGCTGGCTCCTACACGGTACGCATTCAGCACCGCGATCACTGTTTACTGTACGATATTGCTTCGAATTGTTTGATAAGTATTCAAACGTTGTGAACATTTCTCCGCAGGAGAGATCGATGATCCTTTTAACGAGTTCTTTATCGAAAGCAGAAGTGGCGTGCCGATAGATAGAATGTGGCACGATAAATATAGAGTGAGGTGAGTGTGTATTATTTGGAGATAATTATATCTTTTTTGTAATTTAACATACATTTGTGTTGCTGTGCTCGTAGGGAGTGGATGGTGCCGTCGTTCATGTCGCGCGAGCAAGCGGCACAAATCCTGGCAACTGGCAAGAGCGTAGTGTTCATGCGCGAGGCGTGCGCCGACGAGCCCGTGCCCGCCGACCACCACCACCACCTGCACCAACTGCTTGAGCCGCCTCGCGCCGGTATGTAACTCTACGAATAACTTGTTTTTGAAGGTAATGAAGAAGTTATAAATTTCGCCTTTTCGACGCATTTAATATAAAACGTTTCACCCATAATTATTAGCTATATCAAATTAGCTTTCCGATTAAATTTAAACAGTTTCTCGTATAAATTTTCGGACTTTTTTATGTCAGTACTATTTTACTATTCGTATTATTTTAATAGAACTTATATACAGTTATTTAAAAAAAGTAGTATATTTGAATAGGTAGCGAGAGTGCGGCGTGGTGGGAGGCGAGCGGGCTGCGCGAGGGCGTGGCGGCGGCGCACGCGTCCGCTGCACAGCGCTTGCTGGCCGCGCTCACCACGCACCACCACCTGCTTGACCACCTCGCCGCTCACCGCCGCTACCTGCTGCTGGCGCAGGGTGATTTCGTACACCATCTCATGACGCTGCTGCAGTGAGTACTTTTTATTAACAAATTTGAGAAAATTGTTGGTACTTTTACATATTTAAAAAAAATTGCAACTTTCAAGAAACTTCGAAAAGATCAATACTTAAATAAAAATTAAAAACAAAAATCAATCGCTGTATAGTAATTTATTCAATGTGATATAATCCGGTATGTATTTGGTGTACAGGGAAGAGCTAAACAAACCGGCGACGTCATTGTACGTGCACAATTTGACGTGCACGCTCGAAGCCGCAGTGCGCGCCACTAACGCGCAGTTTGAGCCGCCGCATGTGCTGGCACGGTTACACGTCAATCTCTATCCTAATTGTTAGCAAAAGTACTTTAATTTATGAGTTTTGTTTATTTTATAATAATAATTATTTTTTTCTTTTTTATATTGACTACATTGAGTAATTTTGTTTTCAAACATTTTTTTGTGTCCAGGTGACGGTCGCGAAGATAATGGCTGGGACGTATTCGCATTACAGTACCGCGTAGATGGACCATTGGGAACACTTTTTCCGGCGACCTGTGCCGCCCGTTACCGCGCGTTATTCACGCAGTTGTGGCGCGTCAAGCGCATCGAGCACGCCTTACACCACGCTTGGCGCGACCACGCCATACTGCAGAAACGACTCAAACACATGCCGGGTAAGCTACGTAGATCTTTTTAAGTCTATTTTTGGTACGTTGAGCAAAACTGAATTTATATTTAATTCATAAACTGAGATGGCCCAGTGGTAAGAATTCATAACCGATGATCGTGGGTTAAAACCCGGGCAAGCACCACTGAACTTTCATGTGCTTAATTTGTGGTTATCATCTCGTGCTATTTGGTGAAGGAAAACATCGTGAGGAAACCTGCGTGTGTCTAATTTCACTAAAATTCTGCCACATGTGTATTCCACCAACCCACATTGGAGCAGCGTGGTGGAATAAGCTCCATACCTTCTCAAGAAAAAGGGAGAGGAGTCCTTAGCCCAGTAGTGGGACATTCACTGGCCGTTGCTGAGTAATTTATCATTGAATCCATTATTATAACGACAAGTTGAGCACATGGTTTTTGTAATATCCGAAAATATATCACAAAATGGTAAATCTGGTCTACCTAAATAATCAGCACGTGACTCACGCAGAGGTGTGGGGCCTGATGCGGCGCGTGTCGTGCCTGCGCGCCGAGGCGCTGCGGCTGTGCGGCGCGCTGCAGGAGGCCAGCTGCGAGGGCGCCGAGGCGGCGTGGGCCGAGCTGCTGGCCGCCGCCGCCGCGCGCCACCACCTCGACCGCCTGCTGGCGCTGCACCACCGCGCGCTCGACCGCCACTCCATACACGCCATGATACACCACACCACGCAGGTGACCACTTAAGCCTTGCTCGGACAGCGGACGGGGCGGCGCGGGGAAGCGACACGCTGGCATGACGCTGGAGAGTTGTGTTCTATGAGTTGTTCTAGAAGTCAGTAATCTCATAGTCTCACGTCATAGTAATCACGTCTATAGGGAGACATGGCTGTCGAGCGCGACGGTGTTGTGTGTCTTATATATTAACAAGTATATTACAACTGCTGTCATTCCGTCGCCATCCCTTACCGCCCGCTGTCGTCATATCATTAATATACTTTTAATTCAATGTTTAAAATTATTTTTTATCCGTATATTAATATTTTTCAACTGGACCAAATATGTATTAATCATAATATTTTTATTATAATTAATATCTAGAATTATCAATCATAATACAAATATTATGAAATTGAAAAATTACAGGAACTACAATCATACTTGGGCAATGTTTTGAACGAGACATTAGCCCTACGTAGTTTCGAGACGACGCTACATGCGGGTATTAATGCTGAGCTTGAACGCCGTGATCGACTGGAACAGTTGAAAGCCGAGCGTTTGTCACGAGGTAAAATGAAAATGGAAAATAAACTTATAAATTATCTTCCACTATTTCTTCTTACTTGCAAAAGTGAAGGTAGAATTTATATATATAATATAATGGAACAATAATCTTGGATTTAAACTCTTTCATTTTTATAAAGTTGAGGTCACTTATGATAACCATTTACTATAAAATTGCTTTTTTCCCATTTACATTATATACTAAACTTACATAAAAAAGCTGAAGAGTTTGTTCGTTTTTTGAACTTTAACATAATGACACAATTATTTTAACGTATTCAAGGAGAGTATGCATTCACCGCTGCTGATGAAGCGCAAGACAAGGAGAAGAGAAAAATTTTCCAACAATTCTTAGGTAACCGAAAAGCTGATCTTAATGTTTGGGCGCGTACCTACCGGTGAGTTGGCGTATGCTATGTGTACATTAAGAGAAGAAATCTAACTATATATTTTGAAAGATGTATGACCTATAAACTTAATTCTTTATTATTTTATAGTTTGAGAGTCAGTGCCTTATTAATATGATTTTTTACTATTATTTTTAGAGGTCATGTAACGACGTTGATCCTAAAGCTAGCCTTACACACGGAGGTCTCGCTTCAAACGCTGGCATTCCGACTTGACTACAGCGACTTTTATAAACGCGGCGACGCCAAGCTCCACGAACCATTAACTTATCAGCACAAGCGACTCAGCGAGATTGGACTTCATTTAGCAAAGGTAAATATGAATTGAATGGATATAAATGCAATATTATAGATAATTAATTGACGAGCCGGTTGGCGTGGTTGGTAGATACTTGCCTTTCACGCTGAAGGTTGTGGGTTCGAGTCCCACCCAGCACAGACATTTGTGTACATGAACATGTCTGTTTGTCCTGAGTCTGGGTGTTATTATCTATATAAGTATGTATTTACAAAAGAAAAGTAGTATATGTAGTATATCAGTTGTCTGGTTTCCATAGCACAAGCTCTGCTTAATTTAAGATCAGATGGCCGTGTGTGAAAAAAAATAATATTAATAACTACCTTTAGGAAATATATAACTCTATATTAAAACAATTATAATAAAAAATCACTGGTATTTACGTATTGATGGCATTGTTTTTAGAAGTTTTTTTCATTTAAATAAAATATAGTATGTTGAACTATAAAAAAGTCAAGATTCATGTTTTAGTTCTTTTATCATTGAGGGTATAGGGCGGTATTGTATTGGGAAAAAATATGTGATAAAGCTCTCAACTGTTTAGGATCTTTGCATGCTTAGTATAACAAATTAAGATTTCCACACATATATAGAGTAGGTAGTAGATATGACAATCGACATGTTCATTAAATAGTACGAAGCGGGCCTAAGGGTCTAAGGGTTACGAAGACGATATGCGAGTTAGTGGTGAGAAACAACAAAAAAACTCAGTAACAGCCTGTGAATGTCCCACTGCTGGGCCTAAACCTCTTCTCCCATTTCGAGAAGAAACTCACTTTCGAATTTATAATCCCTATTAATAAGAATTCCAATCTTTACTTCTAACATATGTTTATTACCTTCGATTGGTATATGCTATACCTTTCCACCATGAAAGCGGTATTGAATTTTCATAAATTGAAATTATGTTTTTTGGTTTTAAATGAAGATAAGTAATTGTAAGTATTTTTTTCAGAACAAATTGATTGATCACAGTAAGAAAAAGTGACACGTATCAACGGAACCGCCCACTTCTAGTATCTGTATATCGTGGATCGGTTTCGGCTGCATTTCCTCTAATTAATCTAATTATGCTAAAATCGTAATTTAATTATAATAAATAATAGTTTAAATTTCTTAAAATCTCATTTGTTTATGATTACATATATGGAGTGTATTTAAATTTAATAGTATTGCTGTAAACATCAAAACAAAGACATTTGTGAGGACTTCTAACTTCTTTGTTAAAACTATATATATAGAAAGTAAATAAGACAGACATTGTTAACCGTTAAAAAGAAAAATGAACTGGGTAAATGTTTAAGTAAGAGTATTTTAAATAATATCTTAAAAGCAAAGTGTTAATAATCTTATAAACGATGTTGAGAAACATAATAATTAGGAAAGGACCATTAATTAATAATTTATGATTAAAAGAATTCGATAATTAAAAGTAACGTCTTGATAAACGACTGATTTAATTCACAAATTAACAATAATGTATATTGTATAACAAACCAAATTTATATAAGTGCCATTAAACAACAATAATGTTTTTATATATTCTGTCTCGTTTTATTTCAACCCTCTGATTTCGTATTGTTTCCCTTTTAATCCTAAGTTATAATCTATCACAAGATTTTATTGACATCAGTATATTATAATATTATAAAATATTTATCCATAATAGAGATTGACTATGGTAATAGGCATGATGACTGATTTTGAAATAACCTTCTATAATGTAGGTACACGTCTACTATTACTGAAAATCATTTTATTTCAGTAATAAACTAACTGTTTACGCAAATAATTTCATTTACCTATTTTAAATTTCGCTCGAAAACACCCGCAGGTGTCATAGCGCCTGCACGTGACGTCACGCCACAGTAAACGACAGTAAACGTTGTATTGTGTCTATACACAACGAAAAAAATCAGAAAGTATTGTGTATATCCTAAGGTTAAAAATGAATTCCAAATTTTACAAGTGCCGCATACGGTCCCTTTGTGTAAAAATACATCAATATCAACATCTAACAAATTGTTTGTGTATGTTCCAAACAAGAAAATTGTGAGAAATGAGTGGCTTGATGCAAATATATAGAGGCAGAGATTCATAAAGATTTATTATATATTTATGATACATTTAGATTTATAGAAGTATTCGTAAATAGGTAAATTCACAAATTCAGTACTAATGGAGCTAAATGAAATATTGTCTTAAAAATTCTTACTGGTAACAATATAAGGGCTCTTCATCTGCGAGTAATACTATATAGCTAACAGAAAAAAACCTAAGATAACACTAAAGATAAATAAAAATGTACTTACAAGGAAGTTTTCACATTTCGAAATTCATATGAACAAAAGTCTTTATTTGATTAAAGAAACTCTCCTAACATCAACAAATCAATCCTGGGCAAATAAGAGGAATTTGCCTTAACAAAACCTTGTTCCATCATTGACGGTTCTTGGTTCTTTGTTTTATTTTCTTCACAAAACCCCGAATAACCAACGACTCAACTAATTAAATGATGCAAAATTAATTTTGAAACGGGTAAACACAACAACTGTTCAAGAGAAAGGGTTATAGATACTTATGCGTGACGTCATTCGCTCTGATTGGTGTTTCAAATAAAATGGCCGATTACAGAATTTTATACTTTTGTTTTATTAAAAATCTTATTCATCTCAATATGTATATTAAAATGAGATAATTTTTTAGAATCCTTTTAAATTAGTGTCTTCTCTAAAATCATTTATTTTTTAATTCTTTAATACTGTCATCATGCCTATTATGAAAAATACGTTTTATTATTTTATTAAAATTAAGTGGGTGTAGTACTGAACCTGGTTCTCCTTTTTGTGTGTAACAAAATGATTGTAAGTAATATATTTTCTCTTTACGGTTTTTTTTTATAATGATATTAAACTCTATAGTTAACAAAATAATAACTAACGCAACACCAAAGGAACCTTCAAATTATCTTTGCAAATTGCAATATATCCTTAAGATATTCATTAATGATTTTTTACAAAGTTAATGCGTGCTAATCGCTGGGAAACCCCTCTGTCTTCTAATAAATGTTGAGCACAACGTCTTGTGCCGTACTTGGACGAGATGTGCAATGTAAAAAACACATCTGTGATGATACATTTCACCGTAAGCACAGGGCACAGGGGGTTTGCGGTCTAGGCGGAGCATATTCACCGCCTAATCCCAAAGCCTTTTGAAAACAATTGTTTTTTTCATTCTAAATATCTTTAGATTATCCGTTCCAATTGCTGTTACTCTAGGGCTTTTTAAATAAAACGTCCGTGTGACGTCAACTTACATATGGAAGTACAGCTGCTTTTATCGTTATCGAAGAAATTATGTTCTAATATTTTTCACCTAAACGACACCATACAGCACGTATGGTGTCGTTTATTTAATTTTAATATATAAATTCTTAAAATCTTATAATTACAAATGTCACTGTATGCATAAAAAAAATATCCGTTTTAAAACAAAACCGACTGTTTTAAATAAAATTCGAGCCCATAAAAAATTATCCCCTTTTCCTTTAGTCTTTTATTTTTTCTTCAAATTTAAATGGGACCAAATGGGAAGACCTAGTCACCCTCTGAAAGAGAAAATATATTTCATAATTGGTTCATAAATTATGGTAAAAAAGACAAACAAATTGCGAACCTCTTTTTTTGAAGTCGGTTAAGAAACTACCTTTCAAGTTTTTTATTCCGTTGCTCTCTAAGGTAAAATCTCTTGATGAGAAGGCGTGATCTTGATGAGATGATTTAGAGCTTATTCCACCACGCTGTTTTAATACAGATTCATGAATACAAGAAACCGTGACGGCCCAGTGGTAAGAACGCGTAAATCTTAACCGATGATCGTGGGTTCAAACCCGGGCAAGTACCACTGAATTTTCATGTGCTTAATTTGTTGTTATATTTCATCTCCTGCTTGACGGTGAAGGAAAACATTGTGAGGAAACCTGCATGTGTCGTTGTTTCACTGAAATTCTGCCACATATGTATTCCACCAACCCGTATTGGAGCAGCGTTGTGGAATAAGCTCCACAAATCTTCTCCTCAAAAAATGAGAGGAGGCCTTAGCTCAGCAGTGGGACATTGACAGGCTGTTACTGTACTGTACTGATGAATACAATTTAATCCGACCTGCAATTTTACATACGATGTCTTTAATTCTCCATTGTATAGTTTATAGCAGCTAAGGATTTAAGTAACAGGTTGTTAATATTTTTGTATGTTATTTATCTAGTTTGCTAAACAATATATTAAATTTAGAAAATACCTTACTAGGAATCAATTCGATTATCGATAAAGTATAACTGGAAGTAGGGCTTTGTGCAAGCTCGTCTGGGTAAGTACCACACACTCATCAGATATCCTACCGCAAAACAGTATTACTTGGTATTGTTGTGTTCCGGTTTGAAGGGTGAGTGAGCCAGCGTAATTACAGGCACAAGAAACATAACATCTTAGTGCCCAAAAGTGGTAGCGCATGGGCGATATAAGCGATAGTTAACATTTCTTACAATGCCAATGTCTATGGGCGTAGGTGACTACTTACCATCAGGCGGCCCATATGCTCGTCCGCCTTCCTATTCTATATCGTCATCATAAAAGTTAGTTTTTTTAAAAAAAATACTAAAAAATGAATCCCAGTAGTCTCCCAACTCCGCATTCCCACTGCATTATTTATTTTCAAAATATGATGCTAAGAATGTTTTAAATTTTAGTTTCTTTTTATAGATCCTATCATTAAAACATATTATCTTGCCACGAATTGAGTCCTGTCGAAAAAAAGAACTGAATAGGTAATGCCCTTATCTAAGCTTAATGTTGCTAGCTTAAGAATAGTTATAACTTATAAGGTTGATCACTATGTAATCCTCATTATTAAAATGCGTTCAAAACTCTTATCTATTTTCTCTCTTAGTTTGAAATAGTAAAAACAATTCTTTCAAAATGGTCTTAGAGAATATATTATGTATATTATCTATGTATCATAATATATTATCTAAATAAAATAAATATAATATTTTAACTTGGAATTTAGATGCTTCACTTGATAAATTAGGAAAAGAAACAATATTATCTAATGACATATATCATTCTCCAAGTTTGAGAACAATTCATATTTTTATTAATTATCAAGTTATGAATTTTTTGAAGCTCATGCATTCGGTCTCACTTATTTTATTAACCTAAATAATCGCAAAAACATAAAATCTACTACAGTACTATTTATATTATTTCACAATTCACATTTGCACGCGTTGGCGTATTCTTTTTTGTTTTATTTTTGTTTGTGGAAATCAGTCTCTTCTTTAATAGAATAATATTACTTTATAACTATAAATTACATATTTTTTTAATTATTTACTATATATTACAAAATTTATTTGTTAATCATTTTATTTAAATGTAATTCTTAGATTATTTAACTGCCCTAACAGTTGAACAATGTTAGGGATAAATCATCAATGGTTTTATAGTTGGCAAGCGTGGTTCTTAACGTTTGTATTGTTTTAAAATCAGCTGTCATAAAGTTTAAAGATTTAATTTCATTTGTTTTACACATTAATTAATCTACCGCTGACTGATATCGATGTTAAAATGAATTCTTCCGATAATGAAAGCTTAGACGATGAAATTAAGGAGTTATTAGAAAATTATAAATTCAAAAAGGCAACTATATATGAACCATGTACACTGAAGAACTTTAAAGAATGTTTAATCGGACTGAACGAGGTAAGTAAATTTATGTTTATTCATTATGGTATTTTTTATGGCTTTGTTTTTTTTATCTCTTTATATACTATAGATTTTGTAATTAACAAATTGTAATTTACTCCTGGCCTTAGAGTAAATTCTATGCTTTTGATTTTTGCGAATCTGAGACCACAGAAGAATATTTTTTTATAATTGTTTTTTCTTTTCTTTTACTACTAGGAATTCAACCTGTTAAATATAGATTACGTTTTCAACCCACACACAGATGTTGAGAATGATACTTTAAGTCCAGAGGCCCTTGTAAAACTAATAAATTCAGTTTGGACACTGTTGCATCACTTTAAGAATGTTGTGGATAAAGTTGAGGGCTTGGAAGAGCAAAACCACATTCTCGAAAATAACAACAAACACATAAATGTGAGTTAAATTTTTCAATGTATATAACACAATATAATAGTTAAAGCTACTTTTATTTGTTATGGATTAAAAAAAACCATTTTACCTTTCATAATATAAGCTTCAAAATTTGCATCTCAAAGAGAGTTGTATTTTTGCTGATCTATGTGTAACAAACAATAAACTTAAACCTTCAAACTTATATGCATACATACACTATGGACTACAAACCGTTCAAGATTTATAAATCTTTATTTATAATACAACACCATTCTACTTATATCCACTTGAATTTTACTTCCAAAATTCCGATGACAACTTTGTCAACATTTGTAATATCATTTCTTTGTAAACCGATAATGAATATCATCAATTATGCAAGATAGTCTCACCTACACAACCTACAAGCCCAATAAATATGAAAAATATGAAGGTTAACATTTAACATATCAGCAATCATCATAGAGCAATTTAAACAATGTATTTAAAAATGATTTACTTGGCTTATACAATTCTAGGACACAATTGAAAGATTAAATGTGAAGTTAAGCACTGAAAAGAATGAATCAAGAGCATGTGTTGCATCTGCTCAGCGGGCTTCAGATCAGTCTAGTGAAATATATCAAAAGCTATTGGACACAAAGATGAAATTGAATCAGTTAACTAAACAAAAAGAGACTAATGAGAAATGCTTGCAGAACAAAATAGCAAGACTAAAGCTTGAAAACAATAAGATTTTAGATAGACTAAGGAATAAATCAGGTATGCTTAAAAAGTAAACTTAAAAAATAAGTTTTAATTTCTGCCTAGCTAATTAGTATTGCAGTTAAATATAATTTCTAGTATCTTGAATATTTTATTTTTTATACCCTGAGTCTATATATAGAATTATTATAAAATTTTAAATCAAATAATAATTATATTCTTCTGACCTGTTTCAAGCTTGGTAGCCAGTTTCAATTGAGCCAAGCTAATTATCTACAAGTGTGTGTTTAAAAATGTATGCACTTTCATAATCTGATAGGACAGAAATCCGATACAACTGTTATATACTGTTATATTATTTACAAATAATTTTACATTCTTGGTACACAACAAGAGTTACACCAGAGTACACCAAAGTTCACACTCAGCCCATTTCAAAACTTAGGGATCCTGAAAGTTTTTTGATGAAAATACTCAAAAATTTTATTTAGGAGTCCAGGATTGTGACTATGTTGTTACCTGTTTGCCTGCAGTCTTTTTAGCTAACCATTAAAATTACTGTCAAAAAGTGAAAATATTTGTATAATAGTAGAAAGAAGTAAATAAGTTTGATATTATTACATTAATATATATTTTTAACAGACAACTTCACTCCTTGCACTGATATTTGTGACTCAACACTCATGCAGCTAAAAGACCGTGAACGAAAACAAAGAGCATTAATAGCTCAGCTACAAGCAAATAATCAAGATTTACTAAGAGAAGTGTTGGCTCTCAAGGAGGAGCTCATACTTGAAGGAATTGGAGGTGTGACAATGAAATAGCTTGAAACAAATCCGTAACAGCCTGTGAATGTCCCACTGCTGGGCTAAAGGCCTCCTCTCCCTTTTTGAGGATAAGGTTTGGAGCTTATTCCATTGAAACAAAACCAAATAATAATAGCACAAGTATTAATTGTCTCATTAACTGATCTCTTAAAATATTAAAATGTAGATTTCTAATTATAACTTAATTTTTGTACTGACTGATGGTTGTGTTAACATTAAAAAATACTGTAAAAATTGTTACTTTGAATGTTTATTATTGTGATTTAATATTTAAGATAATAAATGATTTACAAAAAATATTATGGTCTATTTATTCTACAAGTGTCATAAACAGTAAAACATTTAAAATAAATAACTAAGCCTGTGTGTAAAATGTTTTTTATTATTTATATTATGTAATAATTAGATAGCAACTAAGTATCATTTTATTAGTGATAAATCGGTAAATGAATTTAAAAGCAATTAAGACATTGGCAAGGTGGAAAATTAGAAAAAAATATAAATAATTTTTTCTTAATGTTAAGTGTAAGTAAAACACGAATTTTAGTGTAGTTAAGTAATGGCAGAGCAGACAAAACTGACGTAACTCATTTGTTAACAGTTTGGGCAGAATACGTCGATAGAATTAATTAGGAATTATATTCAGTGAGGTCTGCCTTCAATGTGCGCGCACTACGAACAAACTGGCTGTTTGGCTCTGACAAAACTATGTTGAATCACGCGCATTTTAATATTTGTGATCATTCCGCGTTTAACCACCAAAGTGCGCGCGCGCCTTGTTTCAATTAAATTGCCGCGTTATCGCAAATGTTTCTACAAGTTTGATAAGATCATTACATCACTGAGTGTGAGTGATAAGATTCGTCAAGGACCGATTTGTCTTGCCGATGATCAAATCATCGCTTACATTCGATATGTTACGAGTTGTAGTTTAAGCGAGTGTTAAACAATAGACGTTGTTACAACTGTGATAATTGTTTGTGACTAACTTGGATGTGGTGGTAAATACGATGGGGACAGTGCCGCGATTAAAAATAACAGTGGTGGGCGACGGAATGGTTGGCAAAACCTGCCTTCTATATGTGTACACGAGGAATGAATTCCCAAAGGAATATGTACCAACAGTGTGAGTACTATTTGGTAACTAATCGATTAGTTGAGGTAAGTTGATCAAAACTGACTATAGGTCAATGGGTCGATCGTTGAGCTCGACGTGCGTGTCAAAATTAGCAGGTTGATGCGGTAATCTCTTATCTTTGTCGTAGCTTTATTTTTAAATCTCAACAAGCATAATATAAGTATATTTTATTAACATAACTATATTAGTTCAGTGCCTACCTACTATATTCAACGCATTTTGCTATATTTTCCTTTAATAAGTTTACAACCGCGTTATCATTAATGTGACTCATTGAAATACCCATATACATAGTATATTTATTATAAAATTCCTAATAAAATTGCAATGTAAATAAGTAATTCCTATAGTTTTAATATTGTTTTTTTAGAAAGCTCTTTTATAAACTATATTATAATAATATTAAAATTTAATTTTTTTTCGATGTACCTATGTAGAAGTGAAAAACCACTTAATTTCTTCTGAATCATTCTTGTTAGTTTATAAAGATGACCCATTTCATTAGTTTTATTTATATACCATTATGTTTAATCTTATACATATCATTTTCATATTAAATCTGCGCGGACTACTGGGATATCCGACACTGATAAGATTATATACATCCTCCAAATAGTGTCAATAAGCAAAATACATTGAACTCTTCATAATGTATAATTAAGTAAAAGTTCATTTATAACATTTTAACTTTGCCAATAGACAATGTTTTTATTTAAAATATAAGTAATGAATTGTTTGGCTTTAATTTCCTTCTTTGTGTTACATATGCGAACTACTGTTATAATTTTGAAGTTAAAAGGATTTTTTATATTTAATAAATAAATTTAAACCTTCAGTAAGAATCATTTTAGTTAATAATTATATTGTGCTAAAATATTACCGTACAATGTGTCATGTTTTTAACATAAATATAGCCACTGTTCTTGTTTCTACTTGGTAATGGCTAGTCATAAGACTAGCTTGAAATAAGTAATGGTGCTAGATATTAATTCATTTTATTTCAACATTAGCGCAATAGAATGTCTATTTGATGTATAATTCAATTAACTAAAATAAAAAAGTAAACAAATTTTATTCGAAATAAAGTCTTAATGACAGTATTTTGTTAATTATGTTTAATAACCCGCTTCACTTTATTCTTATCTAATCGTGTTATTTGTTAAATTACATTAAATTAAATATTTTTTCAATGGTTCTTATTTAATGCTTTACGATTTATTTTATAAAAGTTGCTTAGCGACTGTATAGTTAAACACTGATTTCGCTCTTTCAGACATTATTGATTTGATCGAAAGAAGGGGACACAGCATTATTTAACTAATCACCACATAGACAACATTCATAAGTAAGGCCGATAAGCTTAAATAATACAAAATGTACTAAAATAACTAAATAGTACATCTAATATAAACAGCTTGTGACAGGATCGTGGGTTCGACACTTGGAACTGATAAGTAAACATGTTTGTCGAGGAACACTGACTGACCTTAACAGTATCATCGTCCGATATAATATCTTTTTATAAATATATATATACTTATAATGCATACCTTCATATAATATTTTATAAAAAAAAGTATTCATATAAGTAACACCTAAATAAACAATTTTTATAAAGTCAGTAATTTTTTTTTAAAGATTTTTATAGAGGAAATATCTTGGCATATATATATTGATAAGTCGTCCTATGTACGTTTTTACTCATTTATACCATTATAGCATATACATAAAAAAGTAAAGGGACCATGTTCGAAAATAAAAGTTTCAATATTTATTTATTTTTGTGTATAAATTATGTTCGTTGGTTCCGAATCTATACTTGCATACGTTTTGAAATATTTTATACATACATATGTTTAACCCAATAATTACCGATTAATAAGTTTGTCAAAACAATCGCGTTTGTCAGAAAAATCTTAGTTAATGTAGAAAGTCGAGAGTTTAATATGTACCTATTTTAAATATTTACATTAATGAATGACAAATCGGCAATAATCTGACGTCATTTCTTCGCTTAATTATGATAAATACCTGTTAGTGAGTTATGGTATAATTATGGTGATGGGTGACTAATTTTTCATTGTCGTTTATTGAACACATTTTAAGCAGTATTACATTATTAAATAAGCTTAAAATTAACAAAAAGTACCTAATATTCAAACATTTGCTAAGTTTTGTTCATTATTATTAACACTTAATAGATGAGAGAATTATTGATAAGCATTTAAAATAAATGAGTCCCTGTTTCCGGCTATGAATGCGATCGTGCAGTTAATATTATTAGTAATGTGCGAAGCAATTCGAGCGCACTATTTATAAAATCATATACGTATCGGCATTGCATCTATTGTGCGAGTCTGTCGCTTCCTCTTTAAGAAACTTGACGCACGCCTACAGAAAGACTTCCTTACAGTTAAAGAGTCAAAGAGTCCATCGCTATAACATTATACCAAGGTCCTACGTATTTTGTAGTCAATGACCGTCACTAAAACTTGTTAGAATTGCTCACAAGGTCTTTTATATACTATTATAGGTTATTTATATTTACTAATTTTGACCGTCATATGTTGAGTTAGGAATTTATAATTTTTAGAGCGTCACGGTAGCATGCGAAAGCGATCCCGTGGCGCTCCACGTTAAGACGGAAAGGGTACCGCTGGTTTTTTAGTGGGTATTCCAATGTTCGGGGCGCACTCGGCGCATTGGACACCGGCGAGCCCTATTGTTCCTGTGGGGGAAACGCGTAAAGCGTTTTCCCAGCGTTAAAATAAAAGAAATTTATAATTTTGTGTATATTATAAAATTGTCGACGTAGCGTTTATTAGTCAACAATAGGAGTAACTTCGTTTTGGGGACATTTTGTACGATATTCTGAAAAATCTATGTTTATAATACTATAAAAATATTGAACGTTCTACGTAAATAAAAAATAATATTTAAAATCGTATTAGTATCTAGTTTAAGATATGGCAAATGAATGAAGAATGAGCAATAAAAATTGCTTTACAAAACACAAATACAATTTATTTTGAAACCTGATTAACTGAATACAGCGGGATTACAACGCCTAATTACTATCGATTATGAAATTAGTTTTTACATTTCAAATAACTGACTGACACTGTCTGAATGGACATTTTTTTACACTTTTTTTATATTTTAGGTAGGCGGACGGGCAAATGGGCCAACTAGTGTTAAGTGGTTACCACCATCCATAGACATTGGCGATGTAAGAAGTATAAACCATTCCTTAAATTGCCAATGCACCACCAACCTTGGGAACTAAGATGTTATGTCCCTTTCCATCCCTGTAAACTGGCTCACTCACCCTTCAAACCGGAACACAACAATATTAAGTACTGCTGTTTTGCAGTAGAATATCTGATGAGTTGGTGGTACTACCCAGACGAGCTTGCACAAATCTCTATTACCAGCAAAATATGTTAAGTAACGTGTGAGAAGATAAGAGATAATCAGATATATTAGAAAATAGCAAAATTAACTTGTCCTGTCTATTTGTTATCCCATCATGAATAAGAAACCAATGAACCGATCTTTATGAAATTTAACATAAAGGTAACCTGAGAATTTTAGAATTTAAATAATATAAATTACGGGAGATTATATAGATAGGAAAAAATATAATTTGACGCGGATGGGGTACACGATAAAGCTAGTTACTTTTATATAACGGAAAACTAATAAAATAGATGCTGTTCTGATTTTAGATTTGATAACTACGTGGGGCACATCACAGTCGATGGACAAGAAGTGGAAATGGCTCTGTGGGACACTGCTGGACAGGAGGACTACGAGCGATTAAGGCCATTATCTTACAATAATGTATGTAACCCTAAATTTTTCAAAATAACAATACATTTATCTTTAACTCAAAGCAACTACTTGTGTAATACAGACTACATACCTATTAAATTTTATTATTGGAAATGCATCTTTTTATTGTAGCTAAAACAAATAAGGTGTTGCTCTATTAACTCGTATTAATTAATATAACATTATTTATAATAATTTATTCGAATCCAACGCCAAATCTAATAAATTTTATAAAATATTGATAAACCCGTTTCGTACTTTTTTTTGTATATTTTCAGACACATTGCTTTTTGGTGTGTTACTCCGTTGGCACTCGGTCTTCATACGAAAATGTAATTCACAAATGGTATCCAGAGTTAAAGCACTTCAGTTCTTTAGTTCCAATTGTACTCGTGGGTAAGCTGAATTTTGTATTACTAATCGTTTACAAATCATATTATTATTAGTTAGAAAAATAATGACAATAACATGATTTTGTTTGTAATATAATTTATAGTTTTTATATTAAATCCAATAATTATTATTTATATTATTTGTCGAATATACTTTATTCAATATATGTATATTTACTACAGCCTCGGTGGTCTAGTGGCTTGATGTAAGGCTGCAGACCCAGAGGTCTTGGGTTCAATTCCCAGGTTGAGCCATTAAAAAGTTTTTCTGTCAGAAAAGAAAGATTGGCCACCGTGGCCGAAATCGATTTGGAGGACATTATTATTATTATTACTAGAAAACTATTTATTTAATTAATTACATTGCATTATCAGAAAAGGTTAATGGGACTCGAATAATGCCGGCGCGAGTCAAAGTTGTTAGATATAATAAAATTAACTTAACAACTGGACGTTCCGCTAATTTGTGACCATTGTCATAAAGTACTTTAATAAGGATGGGCTTATTTAACAGAAATGCCTAAAGCTGTTATATTTTTATTAATTTTGTAGCTTAGACAATAAGAAAATTAGGTATTGTTCTAAATGGAATAAATATAACGGGAATACTCTTATCCTAAACTTAACGATTTTTTTTTACATTATATTACAGCAACGAAAACCGATTTGAGAGCATCAGGCAAAGCTGTTATTACAACACAAGAAGGGAAAACATTAAAGAAGAAAATACGGTAAATTGTATTTATTAAAAATATTTGCTAGATTAGGTATTATAAATGTAAACAATCAAAAGTTCGTATATATACATAATTGACTAACCACGCTGATCAAACAACCTGTCAACAAAATATAAGAGTTAAAATCTTCATTTGTTGGTTACTGTTCCCGGCAATATTCTTTTAAAATATTTTTTGTTGATAGATATTACAATATATGCATTTATGTATATCTCAGTACATTTAGTAATAACATATGTATCTTTTTTTGTAATAAATAAGTTACGTATGTCATTTATAGTGTAAAGAAAAAAAAATGTCGGTTACTATCGCACGCGAACACTGGCAGCTGTGTTATCGTTGCCATTATCTTTCGTGCACCGATAAAGGCTTGTACTGTAATACAAAAACGAGAGAGAGAGAACCTTTGGTGAACCGAATTAATATATTTTTTATATTGAATTTTTTTTACTTAAGTATAAACATACAAAGTCAAAGCGAAATCATAACTAATATGACAGACCTATAACGTAATGAACATAGCAAGGAAAATAAAATTAAATATCTCATGTTGATAAAAATAGAAACAAAAATGTTGTTATGCTAGATTTTATGTCTCTCATTGTCGCTATGGTAAAATGATTACGATGTAAACGTCACGTTTTTACTATATAAGGTATATTGGATCTCGTATAATATAATTATGTAACATATTTGTATAATATAAAAACTTTAATTGATTCCAGTGCGGTCCAACTGGTGGAATGCTCAGCCTTGGAACGGGAGAATATGCACGAGGTGTTCGAGGAGGCTGTGCGAGCCGCTCTTCGTAAAAAAAATGTCCCGAAACGTACTTGTCAATTTCTATGATATACCATTAGTCTTTAATACATAAACAAATGTATACAAATATATATTATTTTAATAATTGTAATCAACTATAGGTAAGTAAAACAAAGCAATCTTAAATATATAATTAAAATATCCTCATGTTTCAGAATAAAATTTTGAATTATCTTAGAGGAAATATATTTTATTACTGTTAATGACTATAATTATATCCATACTAAAAAATGTATTGGAAACATGCATTTTTGTTCGAGTAATTATGTCATAAAAAACTTAAATATTTCACAATCACAATATTAGTGAACATTTTTTTACATTGTATGGTACATACCTACATATAACAAAATGATTACCAAAATAATCTGAAATGTCATTTAATTCATTGAGTTTGGGAAATAACAAATAAATGTGTATATGTTAATATGTATAACAAAAGCTTAAAATTTTTACTGTGAAAAATATACATATATTAATCAACTAGACAATTATTTGATATTTACTATACGTTATATATTATACTCAAAGGTTTCTTCAAAATATATTTTAACGCACCGTTTTTTTTTAATATAACGTTTCTTTAATTAAATCTTATATTCAGAAATAATTCTTTAAAGAGTTAAAATGTATTTAAATAAATGTGATAACGCTGTAGTTATTTGCTTCAAAACCTTTTTGTAAATTATTAAAAATAATATACTATATTCAAAATAATTAATATCTTATAATCTTTCAAAATTTAAAACTTTTCTGCGAGTTCGTCTCTGGTGTATTGAATTTAAAAGTGATTAATACTTAATACATACTCAGTAGGTTTTTTAAGTACCTAACTACACACTTTGATAACTTACACGACTTGCCCGATGCTTTTCGTTATTATTGTAAAGGATGTGTCTTATTTATAAGACTACCGAAACTAAAGTAATACAATTATCATCCGAGTCGTATTTCTATAAATATTTTTTATCAATTTGTCACGCTTGCGTACAAATTTAGGGAGCGCCATAGATATTTAGATACCAATTACTTTTAGCAAGTAAATGAATCGAGCATGTAATATAAGGTATAATAAATTGAATTAATATAAATATTTTATGATTTATTTATGATACATTTAATATACGTTTTAAAACCTTTATTATTCGTATTACTAGTCTTCTAATTTATTTATTATAGACGGAGACGCCACAGATGTAAACGGCCATACTGTATTGAGGTCAGTTATCGAATTTTTCAAAGTCGATCCTTATGTCGTCAAAATCAATATTTCTCGAAGTATATGTAACTATTATAAAAAAGACAATATAATATTTAACAATAATTAAATATCATTTGAATTTGACGTTCAAAACGGAAAGCTTTTTAGGTGTACCTTAGTATAAATGTTAAATGTATAAATTTAAAATGATCACTTAATTTTATTTTAATATTATAAGATTTCAAAATTGTACATACATGTTTCAGTATTGTTTAAAAGTATTTAAATAAAATATTAATATACATTATGTACTTATCGATACAAACTCACTGTGTATTAAATTATTTTATAATAAATGAACGCAATAAATAATAATGGTCTATAACTTGAATAGTTCCTGAACTTTCCTCTATATCTTGCAATTAATCTTATAAATGAAACTAGGCATTTATTATGAAAAGCATCAAAGCTGCCGAATTTGACATGTACCGTATATCGTTTTTAGCAATTATGTCAGAGTGTTTAGTTGTAAGTTCAGATACGGTAATTATTTAAATACAAAGGCACGTTTTTTATAATACTATGACATACTATCCAGATTTAACTGCCTCGTTGGTCTAGTGGCTTGATATAAGGCCGCAGACCCGGAGGTCCTGGGTTCAATTCCCAGGTCGGGCCAATAAAAAAGTTATTGGGTTTTTCTGTCAGAAAATTCTCAGTAGCAGCCCGGAGCCTGGAAGTTGGAAGTATGTACACTCCCGTGCCTCGGAAAGCACGTAAAGCCGTTGGTCCTGCGCCTGAACTCTTTCCGGTCGTGTCGGATTGCCGTCCCATCGGATTATGAGAGTTAGGGAATAGAGAGTGAGTCCTGGTGTCTCAATCATTGCTTGGAGCATTTTGGGTCTTCCGGATAAACCAGCCGTATCATCATCATTAGGCAATGATTGTGTGGGAAAGGTTACTTTAAAACTAATGAAAATTTAATCGATATTCAGTTTATCATGCAACTTTAAAATATTATGTCCCGACAGAGAACATATGTTACTATATCATCAGCAATACAAACATACATACATTTTCATAAGCGATTAAGCAGTCAATAGATTAAACATACATAAATTTTAAATGATAATTTTCAAAACATTTGGTATGTGTATACAAAAATTGTGCCAAAAATCGGAAAAGATCAAAAATAGTACCCTGTGGAACCCATTTTTTACCATAAACCTAGAAGATTTATCCCATTTATAAAGAAATATTAAGTTCTTTGACTTAGATATGAGGCACGGCCGCCTTGAACATAGAAATGTGACTATAAAATCTCTACAATACATTAAATATATTTTTTCTATAAACGTTAAAGTAAGTATTCAGTTTTATAGGTACGATTATCATATTTTTTTCAAAATGGAATATTAGTATTTTTTTTTATTGGCGATTATATGTGGTCTGTTCTTGATTAGTCTTTGAATAATAAGATGACATGTCACTTGTTCTGTCAATGTCAGAGCGTTGTAAGTGACGGCTTGCGAACTATAATTATTGAGACTTGTTAGCATCTTTTTGCAAGTATATTGTTAGTTATAATTACAGTGATTATTTAAATATACTAAAATATTTAAAATACTTTATTATAGGTATAACATTTAAATTTAACGCAATGAAGAGGACCTATGACTCAATGAGTTCTTCTGTTGAAATTAGTTCATATCGAGATCAACATTTTAAGGTAAGAAAGTAGTAAAATATTGTGTTATTATTTTATATAAACATTAACAAAATAAGAAGCTCTATAATTTAAACTATTTTAGGGATCCAGAAGTGAACAAGAAAAGCTACTTCGTGCATCGTCTACACTTTATATTGGAAATTTATCATTTTATACAACAGAAGAACAAATTTATGAATTATTTTCACGTTGTGGTGATATACGACGAGTTATTATGGGCTTAGATAAATATAAGAAAACTCCATGTGGTTTCTGTTTCGTAGAATATTACACAAGACAAGATTCAGAGAATTGTATGAGGTTAGTTTAAATATCAATTAACTTGATGGTGTGTAAAAGAAAACATATCGTCATTAAAATCCATCAATTTACTGATAATTTCTTGTAATTTCAATTTTATAGATATATAAATGGCACAAGACTGGATGATAGAATTATTAGATGTGACTGGGATGCTGGCTTTATTGAAGGTCGCCAATATGGACGGGGGAAAACAGGTGGACAGGTAATAAAGTGGTCATATAGTAGATTTATAACAACTAAGTAATTCTTATTGTGTATTTGTGTGTATTCATTACAAAAAAATTATAGGTGAGCAGCATTGTCTTAATAGCAATAACTTTTATAAATACCGGCAACAAGTAACTATAATATAATGAAGTGTTGCTTTAAAGTAGACGACCAAATAAATGTAATTCATTAGTCTTTTGGTCATACAAATAATTGCAATGCAAATATAACAAATGGCTTAGGACTTACAAAACCAATATCTGACAAAATTTGACAATATTTATTTTATAGGTGTACAGATTTCATTAGTATATTTTTATATTGAAAAGGTATGTCTTATTATATATAATTTTCATGTGCTTATAATTCATCTCTTGATTAGCAGTGAAAGAAAATATCATCAGGAAATCTGCATGTGTCAGATTTGAAAGACAATTTTTATAATATATATATATAGGTAGTAAAAGATAACTATTATAATTGGAATATAATAAATTTTGGTTTGAAGATTTACATTTTTATGATTTTATTGATATTTCTGGTAAAACAAAGATATTGAATAGTTTTCTCTTGCAATGACTACAATGCCTGTCTCCGTAAACGTGGATTAAGGCTTGTTATTTTGATTGGTAACCAATCTATTTCACATAGGCAGTTAATAAGCCTGATATATGTCATTAGCGCTAGCATCAGTTAAATAAATCTGGTTTTGTGTACTCAGATTTTTTTTCTAGGTGCTAGGGCTTTGTGCAAGCCCATCTGGTGGGTACCATTCACTCATCAGATATTCTACCGCTAAACAGCATTGCTTAGTATTGTTGTGTTCCAGTTTAAAGGATGAGTGAGCCAGTCTTGACTACAGGCACAAGGGACATAACATTTTCATTCCCAAGGTTGGTAGGGCATGGGTGATGTAAATATTGATAATGTCAATGGGCGGTGATGATCATTTAACATCAGGTGGCCTATTTGCCCTTCGGCCTATCTATAACATGATGTCTGAACTCAGATGCTATGATATAATTAATATTTATAAGACCTAATTTACAAAGAAGTACTATGTTACCTTATATTTATATGTATTAATAAATGCCTCGTTGGTCTAGTGGCTAGATGTACCGCCGCAGTTCCGGAGGTCCTGGGTTCAATTCCCTGGCCGGGCAAATAAAAAGTTATGAGGTTTTTCTGTCAGAAAATTCTCAGTAACAGCCCGGAGTCTGGAAGTTGGTAGTGTGTACACTCCTGTTGCTCGGAAAGCATGTGAAGCCGTAGGTCCTGCGCCTGAACTCTTACCGGTCGTGTCCGATTGCCGTCCCATCGGATTATGAGAGTTAGAGAATAGAGAGTGCACCTGTGCTTGCACAGACACTTGATTACTATAATATCTCTTGCGTAGTTGGCTAATCTCACTTGAGATTGGCCGCCGTGGCCGAAATCGGTCTGGAGGACATTATTATTATTATCCAGATTTATATATGAATATATATATATGTATTTGGCTGTTTACAGTGCATACAGTGCATAAGTGTTTGCACTACATGCATTACAGTGCATAAGTGTTTGCACACTTATGCACTGTAATATGTCCTGCGCAGTTGGCTAATCTCTCTTGAGATTGACCGCCGTGGCCGAAATCGATATGGAGGACGTTTTGTTATTGTTATGTATTATGCCCATAATTAGAATGATCAAGGTTAGCAAATATTGAAAATTATTATAAATAACATTTCATCATTTGCCTTTGTTTGCCTCAAATTACCCTATTTTTTTATAGGTTCGTGACGAATATCGTACAGACTATGACGGCGGGCGTGGTGGCTATGGAAAAATAATTGCACAGAAGATTACACCAAATACGTTAGAACGTTGATGTTCCTTTATAAAAGAGCTGAGTGGAGCTAACTATGAAAGACTGTAATGATAAAAACATTCAATTGATCTGGATGGAATTAGTAAGCATGTTGTAATAACATTTTAATTTTAAGTAAATTCTATAGTTTGAAATGACCTTCTATTTTATCTTTCACATCATTAAACAATTTTAAAATTACCAATACTTGATACTTTACCTACTCTGGTGTTCTTTTGTCTCTATTATATACTTAATAATTGTGGTTATAATACTTGATCTACTCTGGTATTCTTTTGTCTCTATATATTACTTATTAATTGTGGCACTTAAATTTGTAATGGAAGGAAAAAGGACAACAAAAAACTAAGGTTTTTTTTTACTTCTAATAGAAAAGCATACAGTTAAAGCGTAATACAACATTGGTTACACTTATAGAATAAAATACAACTATTCATAAGTTGAAATTAAGTTCATTTTTAAGTAACAATGTTTAAATAGCAATTGTAAAAAAATAAAACAATATAGAAAACTTATGAAACAATAAACTTTTGTATAAATAAATAAACATTTTTTATTTTCTTACAAATTCAACAGCAATCAAATAACATTCGTAAATTTGTCAATCAGATTTTTACAGATAAGATAATTTGAACTACATAAAAATTTCTTATTCGAGATAATGCTCCATCTTAAAATAAAAGCCTTAAAAATATAAACACAGTAACTAAGGTGTTTTAGTAATTTGAAACAAAATCAATGTCTACATAAGTAAAATGAAATCATTAGGCATAAAACATTTTTAAGATGGAACAATTCTTAACTAACAAACAACATTACAAATGCAAACTGAAATTATATTTTGGTAACATGTGTTAATTGAATAAAAACAAAATCAGATTATCATTATGATTGATCACATAATGGGATTAAAATATTTAATTATTTGTCAATAACCAGCAGTGATATAATATATAGTATGCTAATGGTATTTTTTCTTTAGAAATAGATTTACAGGTTAATAAGCTTCCTACCACAAAACTCGTGTAAATTTATTATTGAAATTTATTGATATTAATTCATATTCAGCGTCTTTACCATACTAACATTTTTCTTGTAATGCAAAGAGCATTACAAGAAAAATCTACTGCCTTTTGTTGAATGGTGTTATAAAACCTTTACCCTGATTAAATATTTCTTGTGAATAAAGTGTAGACGCACATTCTTAGGTTTACAACTCGTACTATCGTTGTTACATAATTGTATAACTGATATTATTGTTTAAAAATAACATTTGTACAAGATTTTTCGATTTTGTATTTATTTAATTACACCAGAAATATAATAAAATACAGTTCAAAAATTTTAAGACAGATCATTTAAATATGGCTTAGCATAAATAAGCATACACATACGATTGTATTTTAAGCACCTAACTGCTGACTTTTTACTCTCGTGGTGATGATTCAGGCAAAAGATCAAACCACAGTGTTTTGGCTTCACGGATGTCGTACTGATTAAGTTGCACAATTACCTACAATAAAGAATAGTATATAAAACTGACTACAAATTTAAATATACACATGCATTTACTACTAAATAAATTTCATGTTCGATATGAAACACTTGTCATGCAGAGAGAAATAAATGAATACCTGTCCGATAATGGGGCTACCGCCGAGGAAACCCTTGTGCGTGGCGACGGTCACTTCGAGCTGACGCGAATGTAACTCGGCTAGCGGGATGGCCCACTCGAACTGCTCGTCATATTCGGGCATGCAATTATCTTTTACCACCTGTCAACACATAATTATATATATGAAAATGGAATACCTATTTATGTTTATTAGTATCAATATATAACTAAAATTTTACTAATTTTATAATTTTACTTATAAAATATAACTGCAAAACATTTAACAAACGACAACTGTTTAGAAAGAAAATTTTACAATATATTATCTTCAACGTTACTACAATCGATTTACAAAAGCATAATAAAGTGAACACAACACAAAACTTGTCGTGTCATGCTTTTGCCTTACACATCATTCATTGGTTTATATCATTTGGTTTCGTTGCCTTTCTAATAAATGTAGGTATTCCAATAGATAGGGTTTTCTTTTCTAATACGTAGGTTTTCTGATTATTGTTTTTCATTAAAGCACAATTCAACTAAAATGCTCTCGGGAAATCAGAATTATATAATATTTTATACTTACTGCGGTCTTCCGTTTAGAATCCTTGGATCGTCCGGGTAGTAAATACAACTTCACATATGGATCGGGCACATTGGTAGGGTCCTTAAGAGGTATGTTCCTGTTCATATCAGAAAGTATTTAATTATCTATGCTTCTCTTATAATATTCTCAGCGATGTTAAAATAAGTACTTACATAATTTTGTGTACTACAACGTATAGAATTTGATTTTGCATACTATAGCGAAGAGACAATAAGATACGACCCAGTCCAGCTTCACCGGCAGACCTTAAATAAACCCAAGAGTCGATTATAGTAACAATTAAAAATTAACAATTTTATTTTTATCCTTATGGAAATGTTTCCCAAAAATCTATTTCCAATAACTTAGGATATTGTTTGACTTCTTTTTTTTTCCTTTGATATGAAAATTGATTCAATTTTCATATCAAAAGTTACACTTAGTAAGTATTCAATATAAATAATTTATTGCATAATTTAAGTAATTCTAAAAATGTATATACGTTGTCAAAGAGGAGGTTCTATGAATTAGCTTCGGTGATTCGCGTTCCGGCTGAATTTGGCTCTCTTGAGGAACGTCTGGAATGAAAACATATATTATATTACTATACCTACATTTACAACTCTTTGAATGCGAAGGACCGAATATTGAAAATTGAACACTACGCCAGGACATTTTTTTACAAAAATCTTTTTAACAAAGCAAGAATAGCCTTTAGTCAATTTCATTTTACGCACGTTTTATTGGTAATTATAATTTTTTTTTTCGTTTTCGATAAATTTTACTTGGATAAGATATTTTAACTTGGTCAAAGGTCGAGATGGCCCAGTGGTAAGAACGCGGGAATCTTAACCGATGAACGTGGGTTCAAACCCGGGCAAGCACCTCTGAATTTTCATGTGCTTAATTTCTGTTTATAATTCATCTCGTGCTTTTCGGTGAAGGAAAACATCGTGAGGAAACCTGCATGTGTCTAATTTCATCGAAATTCTGCCACATGTGTATTCCACCAACCCGCATTGGAGCAGCGTGGTGGAATAAGCTCCAAACCTTCTCCTCAAAAAAGGAGAGGAGGCCTTAGCCCAGCAGTGGGACATTTACAGGCTGTTACTAAGATATTTTAAAAGATTTTTTTATATTCATTTTATTACCAATATGTCTCTAGAAATGTCAAATTCCTAAACCTCAACGTAGCAATGCTACGTGAAAGAAGTAAATTCTTACAAAAAATGCTAGTGCTGTGGCATTCATTATTAATATCGATAAGTCTCTATCACTGCTTCATTAGTCTCGCTTTGACGCCAACGCCGTTTAAGTTAGCGTCTGATAATCGTGTAATTTTACTTGTAATTGTCGCCTTAAAATAATTCTAATTACGATATTATACAACAATGTTTATTATGCGTAAATGTTAAATTCGTATAACAGTTTTTTTTAATCAGTGTAAAGTAATAGTAAAACTACAGTTTAATGCCTAAAATTGTCGTCTGTGTTTGAGGCACTGATTACGTCGCTGTCGCTATTAGACGTTGGCGTATAATTGGTTAATATGAATTTGAATAACAAAAAAATATATATTGTATAACTCGACTTACCGACTTCTTTAATGATCTGTTCAACGGGAATCGATTTTTCAGATACATTATCGGATTGGTTCACTGTAGGAGCTGAATCCACTAAGTCCTTCAGATCCGTGTCCGAGGGTTGAGCTAATGGGGCGTTTACTGCAAAAAGATTTACATATATTTTGCCTATTCCAATTAAGATAAACAAAACTTTAGATTCATAGATTTCATGCAATCTAATAGCTCTGCCATATTATTCACTACAAACTGATTTTGATAAATAATATATATATTTTTATATACAAAAATATTCCAACTTAACTACTTGTAACTTTAAGTTTCTTCCAAAGTTCCAATAACGACTTAGCTGACATCCATAACACAGTTTCGTAAGATCTTAAAAGTTCAATTTAAAACGTATACAATGTGTTTGTTTCCGCGTTGAATATCTTGAGAACAAATTTACAATACTATCTACACAAAAGTTGTTTATCGCCTAATTGTCTGGAAATATTCAGTCAGTAAAAAGGTCCAATCAAATAATACATGTCCCAAAATAAGCTTATGTTAAAAAAACATTAACTGTCAAAGATGTATGTAAGTATACAAAATTTTATGGGATAAAAAAAAGATAATTTATATTCATTCATTTTCATACAGGATATAAAAATGTATGTTTCAGTTCAGATATGTAATTAAATGTGCTATAAAAAGAAACTTCCGGTTTATTTCGACAGATTACATTAAGAAAAAAAAATGAAGTTTGTTTTATCTTGTAAAATAATTAAATAACAATTCAAATTGCGTCTTGTAATATGTTTAAAATATTGTAAATTGGTCGCCGTATACGAAATATAGTTTTTACTAATACGCATATGAAGGGGAGGGGGTATGATTTTGATACCCTGCGTCCATTTCTGTAGCCCTGAAAATTTGTATGCAAAATAAAGCTCGCCAAGTATAGTCTACGATTCTCACCAGAGTTGTTGTCTGTGTTCGCGGCCGGCTCGGGCTCGGGCTCGCTCGGAGCGACCGATACAATCTCCTCATCAATGTCCTCTTCTTTTATAGCCTCTTTTAAGATCTAAGTATGAAACAAGTTTGCAATTAATTGAGCAGAATATAAACGGGTAGAATTTCAACGTTCTGTGGTATTTATATGAATAATGAATAATAAGAGAATTAAAAATTTATTATTTTTCGCGCCAGACGAGTTAAAAGTCGCCATTTCCGCTTTGCATTTATTCAACCTGAATGAATGAATGAAGGATGAATCCAATAAACATCTGGCATTGAAATCATGGAGAGTGGGGTGTTGTGGGTCGGGAAGGGAAGTATGTAATGCGGTGTTTTGGACACACAAAGAAGACTATTCTATCTTCGTATAATTTGTTATTCTCATGCTAAAGGTTTATTTACTTTAGGTCTTACCTTTAATTGTGATGCTATAATAATTTTAGATTCAGGTCCAGATTTTTGCAAGTTCAGTGGTTGGCTCAACATTGTAAGATTTTTTTGTTTTAACAATGAAGCGATTCCGTAGGTTAGCTGGCCGAGTTGATTGCCTGTCTTCTGATCTATAACCTGACAACACATACATACAAATTATTTGAAGTTGAACGCTGCCTTCATATTTCCAAAAGTAACATTGTAAGTTCGAAAGTATGTATGTTGGTTTTTATCCTTTTTCAAAGCAATAATCGAGCAACCTCCCATTGACGTGATTTTTTGCATGGCTTCGCAAGAGCCCATCTCAAAAACTTGCAATTAAACATCTAATATGTCAATAGTACAACCATTTTGCTAGAATATACGAGTCTGACAAGGTTTATTGAGTATGCGAAAAATTTATTAAAAAAATAACTATAAAAACCAATGCTCTTAAACCTCCAATACCTTTATTTCCAGAACATCGATTTCAGGATTCTGAACGAGGAAGGAATATCCTATTTCGTAGACCGGACTGTCGGTACGCATCTGTACGGCAGTGTTCTCGGTCTTCTTGCCCACTGTCACCGTCAAGTACGGATCAGGTCGGGATTGCGCACGCGCATTCTACACATTCAGAACAATTGTGTTAACGAATTTATTAAATTCAATAAAATATCCAATAAAATTAAAAAAAATACCATTACTTACTGGTAAATTCTTACACGAATCTATATAAACTGACACAACTGCTGAACTTAGCTCTGCATTCTTCACAAGTTGGGTTTCAGTAAGAGCCTAAAATTATTAACAATATAGACAGGAAATTTCTTTTAGTAAAAAAATATCGACTAAAGATATAATACCTTTTTGTAGAAAACTTACGTGACTTAGATCGGCCAAGTCAGTGGAAAATCGATGCCAAGACAATCGAAGATGCACTTTGCCGGTCTTTGCCTGCTGGAGTGTTTGCCACTGCAATGTAAAACACGAATCTAACAGATGCATCACATTGAAATAAAAGATATATAGTCAGGTTCTCCACGTTCAACAGAAGTAGCAGCTTTTGCATAGTATATAGTAAGATAGATGCCTCCAAAGTGATATTAAGCTTAAATTATATGTAAAACACGCTGTATTATTTTGTAAAAGGTATGTTATAAATGTTAATTTAAAAGCTGTAACGCGTTACTTTATATCGTAACTTACCGTATCTAAACGACCAGCGCGTACAACTTGGGAGATATCTAGAGAGCATCTGTAATAATTTTTTAAAATTAATATTATTCGCAAGACATTTAGATCAATGTGACCACATTTTAAAAGCTAAGCAGTCTAAATAAAAGAAAACCCGTGAAACTGTTTTATTCAATATCATTAATTTATTTAGTCTTTAATTTTTGTAATGATTATTTTTAAACATTTAACAGAATCTTATCGTTTCATATGTAAACTGATTGTAGTTAAAACATTTGAAAACAAGCAACTAATAACGACACCAATAATTTATGCATGCAAAGGAAAAATAATTCTCTAAACATTTTTATTAAGAAATAGTGTGGGCAGCGGCGCAAAACTACCCGAATCCAATTATAAAAAAAAAGGAAAATAATCATCATAAACATTTAACTTAATCCATATAATATTTTACATCAGTATTTAAGAAAGATAATGTTACTTTTGCGTTGATATCCTTTTTATAATTAATTTTACAATATTATTTAAAGCAGAGTTAATCATTAAATTTTATTTAATAGGTTAGTTTTATTAGTTTCATCCTTAAACGAGCGGTGCCATGTATTTAAATAATATCCAACACGTACTTAAATAAGAACATGTCTGTACATGTTCGTTATTTATTATATATATGCAGTTATAAAGATTAGTAGAAATATAAAAAGTAATTGTGACAGTCGTGCATTGAATGAAAAGCTTTGCATTAATTTTATTCCGTGAAAATGAGACGTAGTATGCTAATCGTAAGTATTACGATTATTTTTTAACTGCCTTACTTATAAACCTTGTTTAGCGGATGTTTAGTTAAAGAACGCTGTCTTTTTCTTTCGAATGTCAAATCAATAATGATAGAAAGAGCGAAATCAGTGTTAACTAAACAATCGTTAAGCAACGTTTATAAGTAAGGCCGTTTAAGTTTTACTTAATATTTTCAACTCAATTACGCGTTTAATGTAACGAGAACTGACATTGGGCATGCACAATTTTTTTTGTTAGTTCTCTATGATAGGTTTATAATATTCTCATCATTTACCCAAAAGTTTATGTCTATAAACTGTGGCAGCTTGAGTGAATAAATATGAGTAGAAATAAAACAATTTATAACTCGCTTATTTACTTTTGATTCATAAGATTAAGAATCAGATATTCTGTGACTGGAGCGATATATATATATATATATATATATATATAGTGCTGAGTATTCATGTGTATAATAATTGTGCATCTCGTGGTCGGCGGTGAACTAGAACACCGTGAGTAAACATGCATGCGTCGGACGGAATTCTGCCACAATCGAAGCAGCCTTATTATATAAATAATAATTAATAATAGTTAATATAAATTGTTTTATTTAAATTTATCAACAAATGCGTGTATACGAAATGTACTTCAGTATGTACTTATTAGTAATAAATGTGTCTACAATTAACGAAACGTTCCGTGAATATTGTCTAACACGTGACACTTGACGTTTGATGATTTCGAAATGCATTTATACGCGTCATTACACGTGAAAGTAATGCATGTATGTCGAGTTACGAGTTCGATGCATGTTAAACGAGTGCCGTCTCGTGACAGACCTGCCGAGTTTCTCATCCCTGCCCGTCCGGTCCCAGTCGTAAAGCTGTATGGCAGCGCGGGTCGCGCTCTGGCGCAGCACAGACTGTCACAACCCACCACTTATATCATAAAATTAAACTCACAGATGTTAGTGCAAAACAACATACAATACGGATTAGAATTATTAGTTTTGCAACGCCGCTACACGGAAAATGTCAGTTGCACTCATTAATTTATATAAACATACGTATTATATGAAAACCAATAAAATAAACTGTAATTAAATAGAACATAAACCGATACGGTGACGTCTTTAATTTCCCTGCTCTTAATAATAATTAGCGAAATGCGCATTAATCGACGACAAACCACACAGAATTAGGCAAATTTAAAATAAAACATGATTTTGATACATGTAACTACGAATTTTTATATCACCCTTAATAATAATGTATTTATATTTTTTAATAAAAATTGTATCAAGTCCTACTAATAAGAGTGATATAAATATCCACAGAAGGAAATAACGCCAAAACAAATGTCATTGTCTGCGTGGGGCGGAACGGACCTGCCGAGATAGTCATCGTTCTGAATGCCCATCCCCGGGTCCCAGTCCCACAACTCGCACTGCAGCATCTGGCTCTTTCTTGAGCTTATAATCGCCTTTGGAAAAATTATAACATGTTAAAATATTGGTCCATTCGGCTAAATTTTATATTAAGTGGCGCGCAACTTTAACGAACCTACGCTGAATGCTTTAACCATTTCTATATTTATATACTTCATTGAAATAACAAGATTAACTAGTAATACACGTTTACAAAAATAATTTACTAATATTGGTGATTTACTATTAAAAAAAATATACTAAACCTGTTCTATTCAGAAATAATCTTCTAAAAGATACTTTTTTGATAAACTACGTCATTTATATTAGAAAGAAGAAAATATTAATAATAAAATTTAAAAAAAATACCCATAGGTGTATGTATACCTCCGTGTATATTCCTTAGTTGACAATTCCCTGATATATATAAATAATTTTAAAAATACATATAAATATTTTTAAATTAGATAGCAAAGCGAGAGAATTACTGCAGCTTATTTCCGTAGTTTGAAATATTGCGTATATATATATATAATAAATACAATATAAAAGTAAAATTTTGAATACGCAATGTTCCAATAGCGAATATATAAATGAACATTTATAGCTAGCTAAAAAGTGCGTAATAAGAAAATAATACAAAGTATATATTAAATAATAACTTTTTATTCTATTTACTGGAACGTTTACTTATTTTCTTATATCGCAATATATTAACGTAAGCTAAAGCAACAATTAGCAGCGTATGCAACTCTACCGTTGAACTATTTTAATGTGTCATGCATGTATGCCAACTAAATTTAGTAATCGCATAAAGCTTGCATTTTATCCATAAACGAAGAAATACAATAATATGTTTGATTGTTTACTGCTAGACAACTTTGAGCCTTATGTTTTGGGATTAAGGTCGAAGTAGTCTAGCACGTGTAGCACCTACCACCGTCCACCACCGCCTGCCCTGCACCGCACTCACCTGCCGAGCTTATCATCGTCGTTGCCCTCGTCCTTGTCGAAAACTTCTATGTCCAACGTTTGACCCAGTGATTGCATTATACGCGCCTTTACGCCAAACGCGCATAGTCCCACGCAAACATAAGTAAGGAAAACAAAATCATTTCTTTTTTCAGACTAATTTAGCGAAGGCGAAAAAGCTAACAGAAACAGTCAGGCGAGAAAATAAAATTTAGAATAAATGTTTTAAGAAAAGTCGATTTTTTTTGTTAGATATTGAAAGTGATTTTGAAATAAAAAAGTCACGCATAGAACGTTATCTGAAAAATTAGGAATATTTTATGCCAAAAATGGTCTCGTCTGAATTGTAAAGTTACCAGTGTTGTAAGTTCTAAAATAATTATTAAAGTTGAATCAGATATTAACCGTTCCAAATGTTGATAGGACCTCTTTCGTAATATACGGCATTTATATTTAAAAATTAAGCTCAAATAATTTATGGCACTTTTTTTTTCTCAAAATGAGTACAAAAGACGATATGTACATTCGTGCTTGGGAAAATGTCTTAGTTACTAAACTGATAAAGACCTTTTTATACTTTTGCTTTTAATTATAGGTACTTGTTTCTTTATTGGTTTCGTATCGGTACTAGATATAGTAAGTAAATTTATTATATATACTTTATTATATAAATGCGAAAGTAACTTTGTCTGTTTGTTACGCATTCACGGTGAATGAACAGATAATATAAAGAAAAAATGACTTATTAAAGACGAAGAAGATGTTTGTGAAAACTCGAAATGAAAGTTATTTAAAGTAAATTATGATCATAAATCTTAATAAAAATCCCCATTTTAATAAATAATCAAATCGATTTCAAGCTCCAATCGAACGAGATGACAAAATGAGATACGACTTCCTTATTATAGACATTCCTTATATCAAATGTTAGTAACGAATGTTTATGAATATGCATTACTTGTTATTTCACCGGATATTCTTGAATGTTTAATCACATGCAGTCTCAATACATTGAGTATTCACTACAAAAGTATGAGTGATTTAGAAAAAAATTATATAAAAAAAATACATAAATCTAAAATCAATCTAAATGTACTCACCGAAGAACCATAACGAAATAAAGACACATTCTAAAACGTGTCCGCTTAACGAATCTACAAGCGTTTTCATAAAATAGAGAAGTTTTAAGTTAAATATATTGTATTATTAAAATAAGTGCATTAACCGTAACCGTGCAAATAGTGTCCCTAATGATATCAAGTAACAGCTCACCTCGCACCAGTACTCCCAGCGAGGGTTGATGTTGTTGTCTATGTGTTTGGTCTTCCACTGCTGCGCGCCAACTGTTATGATGGCGTAAGGATCCGATTTACCTTTACCTGAAAGTGAACAATATTTTCTATTTTATTGTTAATACTTTATTATTATTTAAAAATATGTTTTCTTTGTGGTAGGGTCTTGTGCATGTACCACCCGTACCGTAACAGCCTGTGAATGTCCCACTGCTAGGCTAAAGGCCTCCTCTCCCTTTTTGAGGAGAAAGTTTTGAGCTTATTCCACCACTCTGCTCCAGTGCGGGTTGGTGGAATACACATGTGGCAGAATTTAAGTGAAATTAGACACATGCAGGTTTCCTCACGATGTTTTCCTTCACCGTAAAGCACGAGATGAATTATAATCACAAATTAAGCACATGAAAATTCAGTGGTGCTTGCCCGGGTTGAACCCACGATCATTGGTTAAGATTCACGCGTTCTTACCACTGGGCCATCTCGGCTTATATATGTACTACCCGCTCATCCGATATTCTACCGCCAAACAGCATTAAGCATTTTTATGCTTTAGTGTGAGTGTTACTATAGGCAAAGGGATAAACCATCTTAATTGCCAAGGTTGCATTGATGCTTTTGACGAAGTAAGAAGTGGTTAATATTTTTACTTCGCCACTGTCTATGGACGGTGGTGACCGCTTACCAATCACAGGTCTATCATCACCGCGTGCTTCCCTATATTATAAAAATATGTTTTTAAAGTTCGTGTTCGTATGTGAGTTTCTTTATTCCACTATAACTTTTAAATGTCTGGGATATTGTTAGATTCCTTTCGTCATCCCGAATGACAGTGGCTTTATTTTTTTTATTTCTTAGCTGCAGTCAAAGACATTGATTTCCATTTGTATTACCCAACATTGACACATCTTTCTTCATCAAGTTCTGAGCTTGCACCAGGTGAATACGAAGTACACCCTAAAATAAACAAATTAATTATGATTAAATAAACATTATAGTGTAATTAAGAAATTTTGTAATCGTTTCTATAGTTATCCTATCTACTCATAGTAAAAAAAAAATTGTTTAAAATATGATACACAGTGATGGATTATTATTTAGGAGTTATGTTACTATAATATATGGACTATTTTCTCTACAAAGTGGTTTATAATTACGATTTCTTTATATAAATATTAACTAATGTCTAACAGCCTCGTTGTTCCAACTCCTATGCAGTTATCTATTCTCTTATTTAAATTTATTGAATCTTCATATCCTTGTTTAATTAATTACAAAACAAATTCTATATTTAAATGCTCTCAACTTAAAAAAAAAATTCATGAAGGCCGCAATCGTTCAGAAAGACTTACTTCTGGTTCAGGCATGCGCAGGTCGACCGTTGGAATTTCGTCGCTCAACTTTATGGGCAATTTGTTGGGTAGCACCATCATCTTTGCTATTTGCTCCACAATGCATCGCCGTAAAATGTCACTGTAAATTAATATACAATTATAATATAACATCAATATTCTTATAAAAATTGTTTTCTACATGTTTGTACAATATATAAATAGCATAATCGAAATTTCGCAAAACCCTTTCTATGTAAGTCTCTGCATCACATTCTACATTAAGCTGTGCAATGCTTGGCCAATTAGAATATTGCCTTTTATAAACATATAAATATATTATAATCTGATTAAACTTTTCTAAATATATTTTTCTGAAGAAACTTAAATTATTAAACATAAGTCATAAATACCTAAAGCCAGGCATATCTAGAACATCAGCGGCACCAACGAGGTTGAAGTCAATGGACGGATTATTGAGAAAGAACACTTGCAGCCCCCCCACCAGCGGCATCTTCGTGATCAGCGGCTTCATCACCACACGCACCATGCCGTGGATCTAGTGACAAAATATTCTCTATCAAATGCAATCGAGGTAGTCTCCCTTACAGAGACTCCGACTGTCCAGACATGCAGTTAATCCTGAATAAAAAATATAAGTTTTACAGTATTGAAAATTACGCTGAAGAAAATAATATTTTTGATATGAGATGAAATAGCTAATAATCAATTAAATTATCATATTATGCATTCCGAACAGAGCGCGATCCAATCCTATCGAAACTCTACTGTATTTACAACTTTTATAATTGCTTCATATTATTATTTGAATGTTCCTTAAAAAATAAGCTGATGTCGAGTATGATATCGAATATGATATACGCAGACACAGACAAGCTTGTAATAGATAAATGTCTATGCGGCTTTATTTATAACTAATTACACACTTACGTAAAAAATAATTCAACAAAATTAAAATATACATATAATCAATACAAACTATCCTTTAAATATAACAGACTTAAAATAAATCTATTTGAACAAATATTTGAAGGTGACAAGGTTATTACAGGTTAGGTTAGGTATTATTAGTTATTACAGGAAGGAGCCGCTTTGCTCATAACCGACAATTGCTGTGTCATACACGCATTCTCTATGCTAATACTTAGTCGCTGTATGTCTTATATCGTTTTGATATTCATGTCATGCATATGATATTTACTGGTGGTAGGGCTTTGTGCAAGCTCGTCTGGGTAGGTACCACCCACTCATCAGATATTTTACCGCAAAACAGCAATATTTGATATTGTTGTGTTCCGGTTTGAAGGGTGAGTGAGCCAGTGTAATTACAGGCACAAGGGACATAAAATCTTAGTTCCCAAGGTTGGTGGCGCATTGGCTATAAGCGATGGTTGACATTTCTTACAATGCCAATGTCTAAGAGCGTTTGGTGACCACTTACCATCAGGTGGCCCATATGCTCGTCCACCTTCCTATTCTATAAAAAAAAAAAAATATTAAAGACCAATATCGGCCACTGAGGCCATTATCATGGGTGAACCAACTGGGTAGATATGCAGTCCCGAATTTATGCCTAGGCCTACAAAGCAACGACCTAGAAACTAGCCAAGCCAAAAATAATATAATTTTACTCTTACCGTTTCGGAACTAACAATAACAAAAGCAATACAATGATATTATAAGCAAAATAATGACAAATTTACACGTTTTGAAGCACGATACAACATATGGATTTTAATAGGCTTTACGAGTTCATTTTATAAAAATTCAAACCTTATAAAATTCGTCTAAACTTTTTTTGTTTATTAATATAAACCATGTAACCCTCTTAATCTTTTAATGTAAAGAACAGATCACATCGCATCAATATCACAGTTTATTTATTACAAATTACATTTAAGAAACACATAATAAGACTTCATTATGCTTTGTAACTTTGTATGTGAATAAGATTATTTATTATTATTACATAAATATCTTCAAAATGACAAATTGCTTTATCTTATTTCATAATATTTACTTCTATTATATATTTGGATTAAAACTGTCATGTCGATGATTGCTCTCATGACATATAATATTTAATATTCGTGCGATATTCTATATATATTTATATATAAATGGATGCGTAGGCATATCTGTTTAAGATTAATAGACTTCGATAAATTTCATATGATTAACATGAAAGATAGCATATATAATTCTTTTTCAAAGAGGTTTTTATATTCACTTAATTGTAACTCGCCATTAGACTCACCATTGCTGTCGCACAACAGCTTATATTCCGTTTAACCAACCGCTATGACGATGATTTAGCCAGAAATATAAAATTAAAATATTAAATTATTAACTATTTATTACCTGCAAATCCTTAATGCCCCCTCGAATACGTTGAAGGACGAATGAAATATCACAATCACCAGCATAACTGAAAATAATAACATCGCTATAATAATAAATAATATCCTCTTACAGTTTATGAGAGCCAAAGAGGCCCAAGTAACTAAAATATTTTGATCTCAAAAGAAAACCGCGGGCCCGAATCAAATTTTTTCCAATATTTTTAGACATTCGCGTTGCATAAAATCCCGAATCGATTTTTCGATTGGATTATGTCAAAGGCTGCTCCCTAAGTATAAAACCGAGTTTTTGTCATCCCAGACCGCGAGAGTTAGCCGCCATCTTTAAAAACTTATTTTTGCAAATATCTCGGAAACGGTGAGTTTTACTTTAAAAATGGTAGAGACCTTTTTTGTAGAGAATAAAATTTCTCATCTTTTTAATTTTAAACTTTTTTCTCTATTGGTAATATTTTCTGAGTTATAGTTAGTTATCTAACTTTGATTATGACTTTTATTTTCGTATTTTTAAAAATTATTAAGATATTTTACGAAAAACAAAATTTGTATTTTTAACAATTATATCGAAAAATATTAACGATAGAGAAAAATCTTTAAAATAAAAAAATGGAATTTTTTTTATTACTTAAATCGAGTAGTGGTATTTTATGCAGAGAGAACGCATTTTTGGTGCTTAAATTCCTGGACTATTTGCTTAATTTGTGTTAATAATATGCATTATTGTTCGTGTTTGGCAGTGAAGAACAACATCGTAAAGCAACCTGTGTGTGTCTGATAACATTTTGTAACCAAAACGCATATGCGTTTGTTCAGTAGCGAGACATTTTCGGACGGGTTGATACCTAACAAGATATAATTAAAATTATTATTTAAAATCTGTCTTTGTGAATAATCTGTCGTATTCTTATAAACAATTAAATGGATTTTTATGAAATGTAGCCTGTATACATAACAAAATAAGTATATTTTATTCATAACATCCTATTGTTAAAGATTAAAATCATAAATTTGCATGAACGCATCCAAAAAATCTACGGATGTTGACTACTCTGTTAGTCATAACACTAAAAGCCTGTTAATGTCCCACTGGGCTAAGGCCTCCTCTCCCTTTTGAGGAGAAGGCTTGGAGCTTATTCACACCACTTATTGCTCCAATGCGGGTTGGCAGAATACACATGTGGCATAACTTCAATGAAATTAGACACATGCAGGTTTCCTCACGATGTTTTCCTTCACCGTTAAGCACGAGATGAATTATAAACACAAATCAGGCACTCTGTTAGTCATACTATGTAGTTAAGATAGCGAACTTACAACAGGTCTACGTCCATGATGATTTCATCTCTAGAAAGATTCTTATCGTAAACTTTGACGCCTCCGACGCGCGGCGCCTGCAGACAAACACAACCATACACCGCTATACACATAACAACCTTATGACACAACTTTACAACACCTACGAAAATAAACTTCAATTCATATCAAATCGTATAATAAAAAAGTTTATTACCGCGGAGGTTTTACATAAATGTTTGTCTCGTTATCGTTGAATTGCAATTGTGATGAGCATAAAATTATAATACTAAAAAAAACTCATTTTAAAAAACGGATTACGTACTAGCAATGACTGTTTTCAAGAACAATTTTAATAATGTTTCCATTTTCAGTCTACTATTCAGCGTAACGTTTGTGGTTAGACATGGGTACGACAACAATAGTCCGGATAATATTGCAAAATAGTCCGGATAATAAAGATAATATTATATACACATATATAAGTATTCGCTTAACTTTTGATTTTAAGATATCAAATTGATCTTTTTATCCACGTTTGATATATTTTTTAAGTGTAATGAGAATATTAGTTAAAAATAAGTATTGTACACATTTAAAATATTATTTTGTTATATATCTTGTATTAAAAACTTCATCATTCATAAACATCGATAACTAATTCACTGTAAGGAATGTTTTTCCAGAGAGAACGTTGCACTATTAATATTATAAGACCATAGCCAAAAAAAACGAATACTTACAATAGTACCAAGAATCATTCTCTCGAACTTAAAACCGTTCAGCTTAAAGTTAGCCAAACTTTCGGCGACAGCTGGTTCTATGGAGTCCTTGAGGAGAGTCCTTGCATAATGGTTAACGTTCGGCCACACTTGGAGAAGGATCTGTTTAGAAAATTATTTATTAAAAGCAATTGTTATGTTGACGGTGTTAACATGATATGTTTTCTTATTGATTTATTGATAGCAGAAAAGTAGATAAAAGTAAAAAAAAGTAATAGTACATTAGTAGTACATTATTATAATCCACGTAAAGATGAAGAGTGAACACCAATGGGACACACGATTGTCAGTAAGCGCCATTAGATGCTTCTTACATAGGAAAACACTATCAATTATTTGCTATATACAAACTCTTTGGAAACTACACTGGCCTCCAAAAAAATCGACCCACCTACATTTTTTGTAAAAAAGCTATCGTATGGTTTTAAACTACCACATATTTATATTTTTAAGATTGATAATGAAAAAATGCAATTGTAGGATTGTACAAAAACAGAAATAGTGCGCAAAAAATAGGTTTTTAGGTAAATATGTGACAAAACACGAAAACACAAAATTTTACGCAATTTTATTTTTTTGTGTACAAAACGATTATGCCGTTTGTTTTTAAATTTGGGTGCCTAAATCTTACTTTAATAGGGAGTGTTTCCTCCTCTTGACCTAATCACTGCCTGCATACGCCTATTAAGTGACCTGATTAGCTTTTTAATGTCTTCCTGTGGGGTCCGTTGCCATTCTTCAGTTAGGGCAGCTTCCAGTTGATTCAGGGTTTCTGGAATTGGATTTCGTGCTCGAACCGTACGTTTTAGCTGGTCCCAGAGGTGCTCTATCGGGTTTAAGTCCGGACTATTGGCTGGCCACTGCATAACTGGAATTTCGACTTCCCTGAGATAGTCTTTAACAATTCTAGCGACGTGAGGTCGTGCGTTGTCGTGCATAAGTTGGAAATTATCCCCAATATATCCAGCGTAAGGCATCACATGAGGCTCCAGAATGTTCGTTATGTAAGTTTCAGCATTAACAGCACGATTACGGAAAAAAACCAGCTCTGTGCGTCCCGTCAAAGGAATACCTCCCCAAAACATTGTAGAGCCTCCACCAAATCGGACTGTTTCTCGAATGCAACACTGAGAGTAGCGTTCTCCTGGCCTTCGCATGACGTTACGTCGTCCATCAGAGCCTACTAGAGACATTCGGCTTTCATCACTGAACAATACTGTCTCCCATTGGTCCAGTGTCCAATCGACGTGCTGCCTAGCAAATTGTAGTCTTGCTTGTCGATGGGATGCTGTGAGTTTTGGTCCTGTTGCTGGCTTGTGAGGGGTTAAGTTTTGCTCTGGAAGTCTTCTTCTTACAGTATTTTCACTCACAGACACTCCACGACTTTCTCGGAGTCTACCTTGAACGTCAACAGCCGAAAGATGTCGGTTTCTTAAAGACGTCAAACCAATAAAACGGTCATCGGTCGGGTTCGTGACACGCCCCCTGCCAGATCCTGGTCTACGGCGATACTCCCCAGTCTCCAAGTAGCGTTTGTACACTCTTCGCACCGCTGAACGACTTAATTTTAGTGTTCTAGCCACATTTCGCTGACTTAACCCCTCATGAATAAGAGCTACGACTTGAGCAGCTTCTACTTCAGTAGTATCCATTTTTTATGTTTAAACTTATTAAAATTATTGTTTCAACAAAGTTTCATACACTTAATCAATAATAAACATCGAACCGAGATGACTCCGCGTTAAGAACTGGAAATAAACTAACCATGCACTTTGTGCACAAAGTAACGTTTTCTTATCAATACTTTAAAAATATTCCAAATATCCTCAATAACACTTACAACTCCTCCAAATCAATATCAAGTGGGTAATAAAATGTTAAATGTATGTCCCATAAGTAAAACAATCCACCTAGGTCGTCGCATAGTTAAGATAACAACTTAGTAAGTAAAAAAATACGGGTGGGTCGATTTTTTTGGCGGCCAGTGTATTATCTAAGCAATAGTACTAAGTCTTTACAACTTATCACTGACTCAATTATGGATATGGGCATCTTTTTGTTTGTGTCTATAGTCATAACAGTCGCTTATGGAGTTTTTATTTAAATAAAACAATCGTAACTATGGAATTTAGTGTCTGTAGTAGTTTATTTATTTATTTTTTAATAGTTATATTTACATTAATTCAAACACATCTAGAACAATTATTTTCGTTCCCTTAGATAATTTCAATTAGAACAGAGCTAATAATATATCGATTGGTTTTAAATTACGACACTATTAGGTACATTTACTTTATTGTTCTAGAATATATAAGAAGATTAATTACTAAAGCATTCACTTACCCTGTTAAGCCATTCCGCTCTTTCTACGTCCGGAAAGAAGACCTAAAATACATAAATGTTTTTAATATTGAACTACGTTTCTCGTTTGAATACTCGTAACTACGTTTCTTATATTACTGTTGTGTTTGGCTAAAAAAATCTATATTGTATATTATAAGTTTTTTTAAATTACCCATGCAGGAAGATCATCGAGTCTTGCAAGAACGACATCTTTTTCTGAAGAGAGAGCTGCAGTTTTCGCCAAATTTCGACGATATTCGCTTTCCTTTCGCCACTGATCTCGCATCACCGATAATACCACGGGACCAATCAACCATGCTACACTCCATTGCATATAACCAACTAAATATACTGCACCTACTATTGTGACCTATAAATAAACATAAATACCTCGTTCATTTGTCCTATCAGAGAAAATATTGAGAAAAAATGGTTTGAAAAAAAGAATCGATTGAAACATTCAAATTCAAAAGTTAAGAACGAATACTACAAATTCCATAATCAAATTAAATCACAATTATTTTAAAAAATTTACTTGATGTATTAAAAATTCTACTCTCTTGTAGTGACGGAAAAGTTCGTTAAAGACATGACGCAGATAATTTTATCTATTGTTAAAAATATTCAAAGTATATTAGAGCAATGCAAATATATCAACTTTACCTAAATTAATTTGATACATCGAACATGTAATTCGATTCGAATTCTATACGAAATATTTTTAGTTGGTAACCGTAACATTTAAGTGATCTTGAAGAAATGGTTATCAATTAATAACAACGGTACATATCGATACAGTTTGAAATGTACAAAAATATCTAAAGTAACAATAAAAACGCTAACTAGACTAATTGACGCTTCGCTTTAAATCACTCGATACTTTTATACGATCGATGCAAAGGTAGTATTATTTACAGTCGTTACAAGTAAAGGTTTGAAAAAACCTTGGTCCTCATGCATAAATAGAAATGAGTTCCTTATATGCTTTAAGAATAAAAAGGTAAAGATACGTTTTCCATAATAAAACCATTAAAGTACGTGATACTAGGTCAGTTCTTGTGGGAATATTTTTAGCATGAATGATGTCACCGTTTATTTTATCAGTACCATAAACTATTAAACCTATATTTTATAAATATGGGATGAGTGTTTATTGTAATTTGTTTTAATGAAGGAAAGAACAATAACCACTTTTCATATTACTTACAAGTAATATTATTTTTTTGTAGTTTTATATACCCTTTTGTTAAATTAAATTTACATATATTAATATTTAAATTAAATTATTATTTTTTCACAATTTCCAAACATTTAAGCTACTTTTACAATAATATTCATCTATGTTAATAGTAATAATAAGTTATATTGTATAGTAGTAATAAAATAGGATCATATTTAATAAGTAATAACTTTGGTGTGAGAAAAAAATGCAATCACCGACTAGCTTTGAGGCACCTTGGGCGAAATATAAGTTAATTGAAACATTAATTTTTAATTTTTACTGTTGTGAATAATCTAGCAGTGACTGATGAGTTTACTCTTTTAGTTACTTTTGAAAATTGTATACTTTCCAATTTTTTTTACTATTATTATGCTTATGGCTTTAACATATAAATTAATGACAAAACAGCAATTTCAATATTTCAAATTTCACAACCAATAAACTTTGATCCTTGCATATAGAGATTTTATCAGTATAAGTGGAATGAGTGACATAATCATTAGAACTAGGTATGTAAATATATAGCTGCTAGTTTGAATATATTTTCATAAAACATTTACACATATCAATTAGAAGAAACTAATTACCTTGTAATGCTAAATCTACTTACAGATGATTGACCTAGTTGTCAATATCATATGTATGTCATATTGACTTTTTGTAGAAGTTTTAAAAAAGTATCAATATGTATCTTATTTCAAATGACATCAGAATATGTAACTGAACATAACATAAAATTCAATTTGCTATGTTTGAATGAACCAATTATGAAAAAATGAAGGTCAAATAACTCTGTGATGATTCAAGAGTGGTTGCTACTTCAAGGTTATGATTCATAAGCAGTTATCGACATACCAATATTAGTTAGTTAATGTATCACTAAATTAAAATTTGAATTCTTCTTTGAATTCTTATATGCAAAGTTTTATGTGTTTATTCTGGAAACCATCCAAAGATTCTATTGTGGAAAACATATTTACATACATAATCATGTTATGTTGTCATCAGGAATAGACTATTTATTAATTATTTATAAGGAACCATAAAATTTTATAGTATAAGCTGAATATATATGAAAATTTAAGTTAGCTCTGACTGCATTTTGTATTGACAAATGTATGTAAGCTTGTTTTTTTTTAAGACCTGGCATTTTGCTCATGGAAATAACCTGTAATATCAGCTACTTTAGAATAAAAAAATATGTGATGTTAAATTAATCACACTATTTCAGTAAGTAGTGACTCGCAATTACTTTTTAAGCATTCGTTTTTATGGCTCTTTCAAAAGATTTATTCTTACCAGAATCTATTTATTTAGTTTCAATTAATATGACAAGCATAAATTAGATATACATTGAAATATCATATATTTTAAAGTAATTTTCATTATATTAATATAACTAACCTTCTTAAAAAATCTGTAGATCACCGACAGTACACTCAGATTGTCATCGCTGCTTACCGGTAGAACAAATTTGCTGTTTGTTGTCATTTTGTTATCATTTGCCTAAAATTGTAATATCTTTGTTAACAGATTTAGATATATATATATACACATAGTCCTATTGTTAAAAAAATGAGCAAAAGTAAAATAAAATTTATTACTTCGGATTTAAATAAACCTGGTCAATGCAATGCGTCATAATTATTTATATCAAGAGATGGTTCATAATTTAATACATAATAAAAATAGCTTACAATTTTAAAAAAACGTACCATGCTGAGTGCAAGAAATGCACTTGATGCGTTGCAAGTGTACAGGAATTATGAACTATAAACAATTAAACACCAACTAAGCAACAACTCAATAAGCACCAACGTCTACACTACAGACAGTTTAACAAAAAATAATACTACTAGTAGTTCTGATTTGAATGACTAAAAAAAGTATACCAATTACCCAATATTATTATGTTCCATCTACACAATCATAAATATATATAAGAATTTTCTTAATTGTAAGATAAACAATCAATGTTGTGTTACAATTTGATGTTTGATTTGAAATGAAAAACCGAAGGGTTAATAAAAAGGAAAACCCAAGTCTCGAGTATCGAATATTCGAATGACATTTGCGATAATCGATACTAAGTAGGTATCGGTGTGCAAATTATGAATACTCGATATTGAAGCTTGAACTTTAAGTACCAGACCACTCCAGATTCTGTAAAATATTGGTTCTTAGAAATAAAATGTGTTGTGGCACAACTTATAATTTATATTTAAAATGAGCAAAATTAAAAATCAGATAAACAAGAAATTTAAACTGAAACTATTTAAAATTCTGTTTATATTTATTGACATGGTCACCTGCTTGACATGGTTTCTTGACCAAAATATGCTTCTCTGAATTAATAACAAATAAAAATATGACTCTTTTAATAATTTATAAGTAAAACAAAATAATTAGCTGTACTGAGGCTATCATTTCAGGCTTACCGAATATCGATAATCAAGAATAAAGAAATTCGAAATTAAAATTTGAAACATTCAAATACTTATGTATAAAGGCAAACTATTCATTTTGGTTGAACTATTCGCATACATTTAAAACGGTCTATTAGATATTAAAATTTTTGGTAATCTCTTGCCTACTGAATCTTGCGTTCCAAGTGTTGTAAGGCCCATTTAGGCGTTTCCGAATGACATCATTGTTTTTGAATGAACACTGGCGCACTGACTTACAATAGTTCATCCACATAATATGCTGTCACCTATATTTATATACAACGAGCAATCATATTGTTTAACTAAAATTATCGATATGGTAATTATCAATCCTCTTTATAAGAGGATTGATAATTGTCATTTACTTTGATACTCACGAGACTCGTATATAGTACCGACCTTAGTTAATAATTTACGATTTTTTTACTAGTAGCTCTCACACACACACATTGATTTTTGAAGATTTTTTTGATGACTTAATTATACTCTAGTCCTTTCTGAATCTGGGCTATCATTAGTTTCAATTTAAATGCGTATTTTAATGGTTTAGTTAATCATTAACGAGCAATATAACATCAACCATAGGCGGTCGTGAAAGCGGCCTACGAACCTTTTCTGTTAAGTGGACCTAGGTCTTAGACACAGCAAAGTCAGCGATAGGAAATTAAGCTACTAGAAAAAGCATTACTAAAGAGGGTTTACAATTTTGCCAAATCGTTTTCTATGCAGTGTTATACAACACACATCAAATAAATTCTGTAAATTTTAGTTTATATATAAAAGACTTAGGCAATTCCTCGTTCCTAGATAAGAGATGTAAGGCCGCAGACCAGGAGGTCCTGGGTTCAATTCCCAGGTCGGAAAATAGTTATTGCGTTCTTCTGTCAGAAAATTCCCAGTAGCAGCCTGGAGTCTGGAAATGTGTACACTCCCGTGCCTCGGAAAGCACGTAAAGCCGTTGGTCTTGCGCCTAGACTCTTTCCGGTAGTATCGGATTGTCGTCCCATCTGATTATGAGAGCTAGGGAATAGAGAGTGCACCTGTGTTTCCGCACACACTTGTGCACTATAATATCTTCTGCGCAGTTGGCTACTTTATTTAGAGATTGGCCGCCGTGTTTATAATTGCAAAAGTAATGTGCTTAGATGTGCATAAAATATATATGAACTACGATACTGTTTTAATTTAAGAACGAATAAAAAAACCAAATGTACCTTATTTAACAAATTTATTTAGAAAAAAAAAGAAAAATTACGTAGATGACGTAGTTTGTTTTCATTAATATATAGTTATTATTATGTCTTGCTAACCATTAAAATTCTTTGTAAACATAATTAAAATTAATTGTACGCATATCAATATTATTAATAAAGTCAATTTTAATCTCTCATGTATAATTTTATCGTATATTATGCTTAAAATTAAATACTAGCTTCATTATGTAAAATTGACATGGAATGGTAAAAATAAAATTAATTTGTTTAACATCAATAATTAATATTTTTTTACATGATTATTTTTATTTATAAACAAGAAGGCTAAAATAGGAAATTATATAAAATTTATCATGAATTGTTGAAATCATAAAAATTTAGTTTATACGAAGTATAATAAAATTATAAGCCAAAGTACCATAATAAGATTTTTTTAAAAGCAAATATAAACATAATTATACACATTTTATTTCATTTTTACAACATGATTATACACATGATTATTTCAACATTAGATATCATTTTGCAAATCTCATTAAAAAAATCTCTTTGTAAGTTGTATGTTTTCAATTGTCATAGACATTCAATAAAAATATTGATATTTAATGTAGTTGCTAACATAGTAATAATTATATTTATTTTATATTGAGATGGAATGTGGAGATATTACACAGAATACCACAATTCCCATACATTATAAGTCATACAACTTTAAAAATCCACAGCAATAATTCTATTTTGCATTCTTCACCATTTATTATAAATAAAGAGGTCTAAAACTCATGACACTAACTTTTTAATCTTGATCTAAGAAGTCAGCGCAGTGCGTTTAGTTTAAGTTTAATATTTTCATATATTTCTTGCGAATAATATAAAAATATAGTTTTTATACTTTTACAAATGATTAGCTACTTGATAATACAAAAACCCGCATTTTTAGGCCCCTCGGCTGGTGGGGCCCCGGTGCTTTGTAGACCCAGGCATAAATCCGGGGCTTCGCATATAATGGGCACGTTTTAGATACATCTACAAACTGAATTGCAGTTTTCATAAAGAAGACTAGATTTAAAACGATGGGATATAACAATTGAATAAGCGTTTATAGAAATTGAAATGGTATATGAAATTACGTATATAGTTTTTCTCATGTAAAAAATTTCTCCCAAATAGTAAAATATATAATTAAAATCAACTAAATTTAACGTCGTGATGTACAATAAGACTAGTAATGTCGTCGAAGTAAATACAAACAGTAAAGGCACTTTGTATCACATTGCTATATAAGATAATTCATTTCTTAACGCGCTGATTGTAAATATGCATAAACTTTTTAATTTATTTAGTTAATCATATCATTAAGAGTTGCCATTATAAGGGAAATATGAACGTTATAGGCAATACGTCGCGTTTGTCGTGTTGCGGAACGCAATTCTGGCTCAGATATCGGTTGCGAGAGGAGCGAGCTATGATAAAATAAAGCAACACCCGTCCTGCTCACCCACTGTTCTGTGTTGTAATATAAAAAAATCTAGTCATTTTTGTAATAAATGACTGTTATGATTATAATTTGTTTAGTGTACCGTGTACGTATTTTATTATTCATTTCCAATCTCGAGAGATCGAATACGCCTATACACAATGCCTGAATATAATAATTCTACTAAGAGGGCCATGATATAGCAAACATCCAGGTCACTCGTCCATATTCTGCTTTATGCGTTAGCAGTAATTTATTATTTTTCAAAATTCCGAATTAGCCAAAAGTTTATTTGTCCCTAAACTTCCTAACTTCATTGACTAATTTTAAGTATGTTATATTTAAGAAGGTGAAGATTTGGAGGTTATTCCACCACGCTGCTCCAATGCGGGTTGGTAGAATACACATGTGGCAGAATTTCAATGAAATTAGACACATGCAGGTTTCCTCACGATGTTTTCCTTCGCCGTCAAGCAGGAGATGAATTATAAACACAAATTAATCACATGAAAATTCAGTGGTGCTTGTCCGGGTTTGAACCCACGATCATCGGTTAAGATTCACGCGTTCTAACCACTAGGCTATCTCGACTCTAAGAAGGCTCTAATAAGCTCCAAACCTTCTCCTCAAAAAGGAGAGGAGGCCTTAGCCCAGCAGTGGGACATTAACAAACTGTTACTATATACTTAAGCATGCCAATGATAATAATAAACGATATCTTACAATACTGACTGATATTTGTTAGTTTAATAAAAAATTAATGTTTTTTTTTCAACTAACCAGTAAGTCATTCTTGTTGTCCATCGTTATTGTAATTATTATACCCGTGATCTCCTTTGATGGTGGATGGGTAGATTTTTGACTAATACAACTGTAACACGTCTACCTTAACTAATATTATAAATGCGAAAGTGAGTTTGTTCATATAAATAGTACGCCACGTACAAACAACATCGCTACCATTGCAGCTGATCGTCGATTGCCATATCATCTATCTTAACAAAATCGCCTTTAGATTACAGAGCGCCCTGGACGAGCGCGTTGGTTGGTTTACCATGACTCTTAAGCTTATAACATTTAGAAATATAGATTTTATTTGTATTCTATCAAGATGTATTTAGTTTATAGAATACTCGTTGAGATAATAAAGTCTAGCTGGTGTATAAATAGTCTAGTCAGATTATTTAAGCCTTAATTGTTATCAAAGGTGTAAAATCCTTAAAATACGCTCTTATACTTTATATTTATGCGGTGAGATGTTTGATTTTATCGAGTAGGGCGTCGCAAGTCTTCTTAGCATCACCAAGCAACATGGCGGTGTTGGGGTTGTAGAAGATAGGGTTGTCCACAGCAGCGTAACCGACGCCCATCGATCTCTTCATTACTACCACCTGAGAAAAACCAAAGAGTTAATAAACAAAACCGTTGAATGCAACTTTATATCTTTTTACATATGTAATAATTAAAAAAAATGAAGCGTTTGTTAGTGATCATGCCTATGAGGCTGCAGATCCCAAGGTCTTGAACTCAGGATAGATCGTTAGTGAGTTTTTCTGTTATGAAATATTCAGTAGCAGCCCGTAGTTTGTAAGCACATTTGTGCTGCACCTCAACTCTCTCTGATCGGATAATGTAAGAGATAAAATTGAGAATGAACTTGCGATTGCGCAAAACACGTATTTGCACTATAATATATCTTGCGCAGTCGACTAGTCTCTTTCGAGAATACGATATGTGGAGCTATAGTCAAGTTATAAATAACTATTAAATCTTAGAACCAAAAATTTACTAAATTCATATGATCATAATGACAAAAAAAACACAAAATTTAAACCTGATAAGTTTCCTTTTGGTCAAATTATTAAAATAAAAAACATTTAATACTTTTGTGAATGCTACAACACGGTATGCTAGTGTTTATAATTTAATATTTTGAAAATTATTTCGAGACATATTTGCTTGTATATACCTGGTCAGCCTTCCAAACTTTAAGTACAGGCATGCCTGCAATGGGCGACTCCGGATCGTCTTCAGCCGCGCTGTTCACGGTGTCGTTGGCACCTGTAGTGATATTTTTTAAGGTAATTTATCATATAATTAAGCACTTATTATTCAAGTTATTCATTTAGGATCTTACGAGCACTTTTGATCCGTCATTTTACAAGGTGAAATAAAATATAAAGCCATTACCAGTTCTAAATGTATATTCTACCGAAAATAATTATTCTGTAACAGCCTACGAATGTCCCACTGCTGGGCTAAAGGTCTCCTCTCCCTTTATTGAGGAGAAGGTTTTGGAGCTTATTCCACCATATAATATACATAATATAAATAAAATAATTCTTTGTCAACAGTGTTTATGAATTAGTTGCAAGCATTTTGATTAACTTATAACTGACTATAACTTACCAATAACCAAAACTAAGTCAGTTTCAGGGAATTCCTCATTAATTTCTTCCATTTCAAAGACATCATCGTAAGGCACTCCAGCTTCAGCGAGCAGGACGTTCAATTGACCGGGCATACGTCCTGGTAACATACACAATAAAAACATTAGTCCAATTTATAACGTTATATGTTGTAGGTATGTAAATAATGTCAATAAAAGTGTAATGCTTACCAGCAACAGGATGAATAGCAAAACGCACTTTTTTCCCTATACCTTTGAGGATATCTACCAGCTCAGCAATAGGGTATTGTGCTTTCGCTACACACAAACCATAACCTGTTATTGGATATAAACATCAATTAATTTCATTATCACATATTAAATGCAATTGTCACATAATAACACAACTACAAGTACGACATGTTCTTAGAATATTTTATCTTTGCCGCTCTGAAGGTAATCTTTTTGAATAATTGCTAATGCAAAATTTAAAAAAAAGTTAATAAAAATAAATAAATATTGATCAGTAATGTAGAGGTCATTTTTGATTTTAGAATTCATAAAGAAATATAAAACAATTTTACTCATCGTTAGTTGTTTAGTGATCTGACCAGTGTGATGTAGGTATTTATGAATTGTATGTTTTTCTTTTATAGCTTCTGCATTCCTCCTTATATAGTTACTTACAAACATCGCAATTTCTGAGTTGTGAAGTTAATATGTTTATTTTTTTCATTACTTGTGGTCTAAGATGATATTTTACTTAGAAAATGCCTATTTACTTTCGGTACCCGATTTGTATATGGTTTGGAAAAACTGTAGTGTTTATAATGTACCTGGAGTAATAATGATAGAGGAGGAGCGGTGTATGAGGTCGGCGACGGAGTCGACGTTCATCTCGGTGTGTGTGGCGCCGGCCGGGCGCGCCGTCCCGCCGCTCGTCACGCCGTAGCCGCCCAGGATCACGTTGGGCAGGGAGCGGTTCATCGCCTGTTACGACACAATCACATTACATGAACTCTATCTCTTTTTTTAGAACGCCATCCATGTACAAATGTCATAAATGGCTGGCTACTATTAAATTTTAACTATGAATATATTATTCATCGTATGCAGGCAACTTCCTTTCATTCTATAATATTGTTATTACAGCTAAAATATAATATAGTTTACCGAGCGTACAGCAATACCTACTTTGTTAAACGTAAACCAAGGGGTTTATTAACAAATTAGTTAATTGGTTTTTCGTAAATAAAGTTTTTTTATTTTTTTTTATATTGACTAGTACTCATAAAACAATAATGTAACGGATATTTAGATGGATTTATACGTATCAAAGTATTTATAAGTATCATTACTTTACATATGTGTTACTCAAAAAATATTTTGTTCGATGGATATACATAGCTTACCTTGCACATGATGTAAGAGAGGATAGCTCCTGAGCTACCGATGAGTGCGCCCACGATAGTCATCAGAGAATTGTTCAACATAAACCCTTCCGCACACAGCGCCCAGCCTGAGTAACTGTTAAGAACAGTTATCACGACAGGCATATCCGCACCTTAAATTATAAGTTAATATCACTTTAGATCAAATGAGTGAAACGAGATAAACCTTACAAAATATTTAATTGAAATACACTTTACCTCCAATAGCAGAGGTTAAAGTCAAGCCTTGTATGCCACTAAGCAAAGCAGCAGCCGACAAAAGTGGCAATCCCGGAACTTCAGGGAATGCTAGGAGAGCTCCTCCACAGCCTAGTGAACCGGCCAAAAGACCTGCGTTGATAGCATGCCTACCAGGCAGAAGCAATGGTGCCGAAGATAGTACTCCTTGTAGTTTACCGTAAGCAACCAATGATCCGCTGTAAACAGATTACAGATAAAAATTGGTACCGATGTATAATGGTTAATTAATTATTAATGCCGCGTGACAAATAAATTGAACTTAATTTCATAAGTAAGCTTTATGACAGGAAATATACAAAATTTTAATATATACTAAGCAATCTATAGTCGTTTGTGAAACTAGAACCAAATTATGATAATATGAAATTCATATCCGTCTGATTAGTAGATTAATCCGTGAAAACAAAGAAACAAAGCTTAACTCTTTATTATATTACTACTTATGGGATTAATTACATTTTTATATAAGAAACACTCACGTGAATGTAATTCCGCCAATGTACGTGCCAAGGAAGAGCGACGTTTTAAGAGTAGCAGCAGTGGGATCGAGGGCCATTGCGGGGAAGTCGTGCATGTACGTGGCTATGCAGGTCAGCACCGCCGCCATGCCTACCAAACTACAAAGTATGATAAAAGATTAGCGCTTCCCTCTTCATCTCTCCTTTATTATAACTAAAGTTTATGCTGATAAGAATTTGACGAAAACTCCGTTTGGCGTCCGACCTATTTGTGTGAAGATTTTCTTATTGCATCGACTGCGGGTAAAGAAGAAAATCAGGAACGAAAGCAGAAGTCTGCTTCGTTGATTTCGAGGAGGTCTTAGACAGCGTGACTGATGTGATTACTAGTCAACTATCTAACGCAAAAATAAATATTGAAATCTTAAAAAAAGATTAGCAAGCTCGGCAAACTTTGCAGTACTAATAGAGACACTACCATACATAGATAGATGCATTACCTGTGAAAACCAGCTACAAGTTGTGGTAAGTCCGTGATCTCAATCTTCTTGGCGATGGTGCCCCCAATAAGTCCTCCAATACCTGCCACGCCAATCATTTGCGCTAACACTTCAGCGCTTGGCGTTAGAATTCCCAGAGTTGCCGCAATACCACCAGAAACTCCAATCTAAAGGCAATGGTATCACAGCATGTTGTATATAATTTCAATTAAATAAAGTTTTTTTAAAGAAGGCAATGAATGCAACTTCATATTACTAAAGAGTTATCACAACTAGACTAGCTGAACCCAAGTTACCTCGTTTGTATTAAAATGTACGAAAATGGTACGAAAACTTTTTTTTTAAACTTTACAAAAAAATTTTTTCAATTGCCATATTTGCAGACAAGATCATTATTACTGCGTCTTTATTTTATATTAAAAAAATAGCAGATATATTTAATTTAATTACTGACGTAGGAATAATGTTCAAAAAATCTTTGCTGTCTCAATGCCTTTACAATGATCAAAAGATTGATGCTGATGTCATCAAGATTACAATGAGTGGGTCTTGGGCTGAGTCTTGTAGCAATGTCTGTTTCTCTATAATGCCTTTTCTAATCATCAGTTGCATATTTATAGTAAGCCAATACGTCATCAGGTCGCTTCGGAATAAAATATAGTGATCGTTTTTTTATGCAGCCTTGTTCAAAAAACAACTGAAGCAAGACTAGCGGCTGCTCAAAGGACCAAAGTCACGTCTAAATGAAAATTACAAACCATTCCAAGGTAGTTTCCTTTCCGTGCTGTTTTCTGTGAACTGAGCCCAGCCAAAGCGCCTACGCAGCATAACGATGAAGCGAGATAAGCCATCTGATGTACTTCAGGGTATCCCTGGAATATAAGGAATATACATAATACATTGCCCAATATTTTTCAAGATCAAAATATAGTATGATGCCTAAAGTAAAATACCTGCATTGCAGTTGTAAGATATCCTGCAAGTAGCGCAGCAGCTGGTATGCCGTATAAGTAGCCATATTCCGGAGGGTCATCTGGCCTAAGCAATAGAGACAAATTATAGATAGAATATTAAAAAATAATAATATATGTACATAATATACTAACTGTTAAAAATTAATATACGAATAATACCTTTTGAACATGTCCAACATACGTTGTGTCACGAGGAATCCTCCAAATACGTTTACGAATGAGATAAGAGCGGCAGTGCTGGCTAACCACTAGAAATTCAAAGTTTATTAGAATTTTAATTTATTTCGATTTGTATATAAGGCGATTGATGTGTATATAACATTATTTTTAAATAGGTTTATAATATAAATAATGTTTGATATCACACTTGAAAAGACTGGTGTAATATTCAATATTAATTACTCTCAATTAAACGTTAATAAATAAAATTAAAATAAGTTAAGGTTGCCTGAATATTCTTTTTAGTGTTACTAATTGTGTAGTGAAAGTGTACGGAACAAATAGTTTTACCTGAACTGGAGTCTCAGGTACGTATCCGCCACCCATAAGGAGCAATCCACCAACAGCAGTAATACCAGATACAGCATTGGTTACTGACATAAGGGGCGAATGGAGGGCTGGTACCACTCCCCAAACCGTGTGGTAGCCCACTACGCCTAAAATTATTTGGTTTTTTTTTACATATTCAAAATAATATTTTGGTCATTCTTTTTTTTTCTGGCAATGAATTATAAGTTATAATACTTAAAGTATATTTACCTGATAGAGCTAAAGTTGTAGTCATTGTAGTAAATGCTGGATTTGGTGAGACCATCCCAAGTCCAATTAAACTAGCCAAGCCTGGAAAGTTATTAGATATATTTATTTTAAAAATAATAGTGATTAAGGAGTGTACATTTTTTTAGAATACATATCATTAAAAAAAAATGTATTATATTGCCTTTTTGAGGCACACAAGCAAACTTTACCATCTGCTCCATAAACATAGGCTTTGTATGATGTATTGTAATATTCAGTCAATTTTTGCGCACACCCATTAGTAATATGGGTTGCTTATCATGAGAACCGAGATGTGTGTTGACTAATTGAATTAATTGAAACTAAGCAATTGTGATAACAAAGATCTCTGTTTCATGACAAATAATAGAAAGTGGGTACCATCCACTGAGGGATATCGAATATAAAAACCCTACCTATAATTATTTTTTTTATATAGAATAGGAAGGCGGACGAGCATATGGGCCACCTGATGGTAAGTGTTCACCAACACCCTTACACATTGGCACTGTAAGAAATATTAACCATCGCTTACATCACCAATGCGCCACCAACCTTGGGAACTAAGATGTTATGTCCCTTGTGCCTGTAATTACACTGGCTCACTCACCCTTCGAACCGGAACACAACAATGCCAAGTACTGCTGTTTTGCGGTAGAATATCTGATGAGTGGGTGGTACCTACCCAGACGAGCTTGCACCAAGCTCTACCACCAGTAATAGGATATTGATTAAGATTTAATAGTTTTTATAATTTACCCGTGGAGTACAAGAATGTGTCCTTCAGGGTTTCATTGAAGGGGTTGGGCGGTTCGACGGCGGGCGGCGCGGGCCGCGCGGCGGCGGGCGCGGCGGGCGGCGCGGGCGCGGGCGGCGCGGGCCACAGCGCCGCGCCCTCCCTCAGCACTATGGCGCCGCGCGTCACCTCGTCCTCGAGGTCGATGTTGAAGTGCTCGTTGTTCCCTGTTTATATTCAAACTCATTTTATCTATGTTTAATTTTATATGATATATTAGCAGTACAGTTTCCCAGAATGGATGATGTTTATGTAAATTATTCCTCCGATATTTAAGGTCGTAGAGGGAATTTAAATAACTGTACATAAAAAACAGGCTATTTACAGGCCCGGACTTAAAAACCAAGGTCTCCAGGCACTTTGAAATTTGAGGCTACCCCATCCCAAAGCGGTTAGAGTATATATTTATTTTTGGCTGTTTGAGCCCCCAAGCCGGTGCCTTGTAGGCCTAGGCTTAAATCCGGAGCTGGCTATTTTACACAACAAGCGGTTAGCGCGTCCATAATAAACTCAAAACTCTACAAACTCTCAAGTTTTATAATTTAAGTACATTATTTAATTTTGGAGGAGGCCTATGTCCAGCGAAGCAGACCAACAACCCGCATTGGAGCAGCGTAGTGGAATAAGCTCCAAAAACCTTCTCCTCAAAATGAGGAGAGGAGGCCTTTAGCCCAGCAGTGGGACATTCACAGGCTGTTTCGGTATGTCCAGCTGTGGATCAAAATGGGCTGAATATGATGATGATTTAATTTTGATTGTTCTTAATATGGAAAATTTTTTATGCGTTAAACATCTTTACTTGTAAGTCAAATAATTATAGACCGAACAAATTTCATCACTATTTTCTTGTGAACTATGCTTGTACAATAGATATTTCCAATGTTTTAAAATAGAATCCTGGATTTTAATAACGATTCGATTTCATTGTAGGCAAAAAAACCGTTATCAATTTTGTTGTAATTCAGAGCACTCATAAAAAAACAAAAAGTGATAATGTTACGTAAGCAAACCAATCAGTTTTATCTTAATTATATTCGTATTGTACGAACTTTTTATTACTTATTATCGTCAAATTCGTAATTATGTTGCACTCGAAATCTTATTTCGATCTGCAGAATATTTTATTAATGCCATGATGGATGGACGTCATTATTGCAATTTTATCGCAAATTTTGGCTTGTCGTGATTGCAATATTAAAGTTTTTGATATCGGAGCGAGTCGATTGGCCATTAAATAAAAATTTTAGAAAGTATATAATCTTATCACAGTAAGCATCAAATAACATATCGACCAAAACAAGCCGAAGTTACAATTCTTATAATATTACTTTAAGGTTAATACTAATTTGTTTTATTTCTTGTTACATAACACGGCATACAGATAACTATGCACTCAAAAGTATTACAGAACTAGACACACATTAAAAAAGTATTACCACAGTAATTATTTTATTTAATCATTTCATACCACATCGAATACGATGCGGGAGACAGCCGACTGTGCCTATTTTTAGTATGACGTCACAATACTAAAATTTTAAGATTTAAACTAAACTTACCTAAGCTGAGCAGGAAGGCGGAGATATTGTTGGCATAAAGAGTAGAGGCATGTGCGGGCATCCTGCTGGGCAAATCGGTAAGACCAATGTGTGTAACATCATGCACCTTTGTTATTTTGCCCTTAGTGGTCGTCTGAATGTTGCCGCCCATTTCTGCCGCCAGGTCTACTATCACACTGCCTGGGGCCATGTCACGAACTGCGTCCTTTGGAAGATCGAAGTACCCGTTGCAAATAAATATGTTTATTCAGTTACATGCCCCACATAAATAAATAAATAATAATAGTAAATATATTCATATATAAGTGTTATATTTAATTTATTATTTTTTTTACAAAATATAAAAAGAAATGTTTAAAGTAAAAGTATAGGGGTCACCTTACTTATGTTTCTTTCACTACCATCACCGAACCGTTTTTAGGATTTTGTTCACCTTGAGATAAAAGCATTGATGCGAAATTTAATTTAATTTACACTTTGAATGGTTTTACGTTATATTTAATAACGTACTTTGTTTTATAGGAAGTTATCAGTTTACCTCTAAAATAAGCAGTGGTGCAGGTTTTCCAGGTATAAGAGCTGTGCTGATGACTACGTCTGATGTTCTGGCTTCTTTCCCCAATAACGCTCGTTCAGCGTTGAGGAACTCCTCGCTCATCTCCTTGGCATACCCGCCCGCACCAGATCCTTCTTCCTGATATATAAATAAAAATTTTACAAATGTAGCATTTCCAATTATATTGGAAATGCTACAAAATATTATCAAATATAAAAATATATCTATATTATTCATTATGTAAGTATAAATACATAATAAATGAATGTATGTATACATTTGTATTATTTATATAAAAGTACTTTAATGGATAACAAAATTTAAGTGTCAAAAAAATGATATTAAATTATTGAATAAGTTTAAAAAGACAATACATTCTATTTATAAAATTGTGACAGAACTTCTATTTACGAAAAATACTGTAAATGTATGTATTTTCGATCGTAAAGTCGCAGGCTTTAATTCTGCATATAAGAAGTTGTTGATATTGTTATGTAATAGATGCAGGTAGCTGTGTTCATTTCTTAGCAAATATTTGTGTTCCTGATTACGTTAAATGCTTTGCCCACAAGTTTAACAAGCATTATAAATTAGACCTTGAGATACATGCAAAGTTATGATAAATGCAGCTCAACGCAACGCAAACATATTTTTGTTTGCGTTGCGTTGAAAAAAGAAATTGCTAAACATGAACTAACAAGCAAATCACGTAAAAGATAAAATAACAAGCATTTGGCGAAAAATATTTATATGCAACAAGACAATGTGAAGTTTATGCATGAGCTAAGACGATGATCTGTTTGTTATTTTATGCATATTTCTATCATTAGAACTCACAAAGGTCAGCCACCTAGCGTAATAGGAACTTGGTCAATGTCTTATTAAATCATTTGCGATTACGTACGCACGTGTAGTAGAAATTCTACGAGATTGACATGTGTAAGATTACTCTTTAACCGCATTAAAAGAAACACACAAGAAACCACATTAAAACGCTGTTTATTAATATTAAATAAATAATAACTATACTAAAAAAAAATATAAGATTTAGCGCACACCATACTCAAATTTGTTCTTATGCCAATAAAATTTAATTGTTTCGAATTCTGTACAAAGTGAAATATTATTTTGTTTTGAAACGTTTTACTTAATACATACCATGATTGCTGATAGGTTAAATCTGACTCCGAATACTACAATCGCAAAACGGGTGATCTCACGGGTATAAAAATAAGATTAGAATAATCTTTTTGCTAGATTTTACTATTAATATATAGTATCATTGGTGTCAATCAGAACCGACACCGAAAAAAGGCTACAAGGGCAAAGTCAAATTAAAACTAAGACATTAAAGATCTTCTTAGATCAGATTAGATATAATGCAAGTGTGAGCAAACGCAGGTTACAGTCCAATCTTACAGGCGATTCGACACGACCGAGACATCTGTATTGTTTATGATGATTAATATAATAAATTTAACTTCATGTGGTATCAGTGTCATCATACCTTCACATCCATAGTGATGAAGTGTGCGCCAAGACTCTCGATCTGCTCACGCACAGCGGGGCGCGTGTCGAAGGCGCGCACGGCGGCGCCCATGCAGCGCGCCTGCGCGGCCGCCGCCAGCCCCGCCACGCCGCCGCCCACCACCAGCACGCGGCACGGGGGCACGCGGCCCGCGGCGGTCATCTGACCTGATACAGACCACCCCTTACAGATACATGCGTGAATGTCTTCTAGTGCATCGACATCTTAATTATTAGATTTATTATAAAGCTCAACGTTAGTTTTGCTATTAATTTTTCAATTGATATGAGTAAAATGACAAATTTGACAAAGAAATTTTGTGTTATAGCGGACATTGGCTAGGGGATTAAATATGCGGTTCTCAAATGAAGATCCGGTTACAAATCCTTGAAAACACTGACATTTTATTTGCTTAATTTGGGTTTATAATAAAATTTCACGTTCTATTTTTAGTAATCTTTCTTTTTTTTTTTGTCTTACCGGAAAAAAAACGCGGAAAATGTGCGGCCGCTTCGATGACAGCGCGATAGCCCGCTACGTTAGCCATCGAGCTGAGCGCGTCGAACACCTGAGCGCGGCTTATACGAGGAATGCAGTCCATTGCTGACAGGCGAAATAATTAACAAAATATAATTCCAAGATGTTATAGAAGGTATTGTAATGTAATTGATCTTTGTTATGTACTTACCAAATGCGTTAACTTTTTTAGTTGCCAGTTTTTGTATGAGGCTTTGATTTTGTGCGGGATATAAAAATGATATAATAGTGGATTTATCGGCAACATTTTGAACTTCATTATCTGCTAATGGACGAACCTTTAAAACGATGTCTGTAAAAATATGAAAACTTTGTCACTTTTTTAGTAAATATAGGTTTGATTTTATTTCCAAACAAATAGTATCAAATACACTATTAATTACATTATTCATTAATTATTTACATATATATATATATAAAAAAAATATTTACTTGATTGATAAGTATCCTTTAAGCTGGTGATTTTGGCGCCAGCTTCCTCGAAACTCTTATTTGGAAAATTTGCTAATATCCCAGCGTTTTCTTCTACATTAACACTAAATCCTTTTTTAACTAATTTACTAACTACCGCTGGTACTATGGCAACCCTAAAATTGTAAAAATATATACAAAAACAAATATGGGTTTCTTATAAAATGTTCAGTTGAATAATGTTAGGGATCAAGTTATATTGAGCTCTAATCATACCAATCAATCTAATAAAAATTCTGTATTGCGGTTGATAACTACGCAGTACGTTCTTGATTAAATACAATACTGTTGTAGGTACCACATTAGAAGTCATAAATACAATTAAGTGAATTTCAAATTCATATGCTGATTTTAATATAACTTTACAAAATACCTTCTTTCATCTTGCCATATTTCTTTCGGAACTCCAACACTGAGTTTTGTATATGGAACTCCTTGGACAGGTGGCGGTGTTGAGGATGAGCTGAAGAGTCTCCGTTGCCATGACTTAGGGAGCGGCTTGCCAATGCGGAGAACTCTCACGCAGCCGCACATTTTCACTTCAGCTTACAGCGAACTAAAAATAGTATATAGAGCTAAAAATTGGTACCGGAGCCTTAAATATACTATTAAAAAATAAACACTATCTATCCCATTTCTGCTAATAATAATTATATTTAACATAATTATATTCAAGGTTAAATGTGAAAATCATTAGATTTTCGCGTACTCATTTCTCTCAAAATGACGGTGATATCGTATAAATAGGCCAACGTTTGTAAATAAATCAAAATCGTTTTTAAAAGTATTTTTTCCTTATGAAGTGTAAGTCATAAGAAAATTTCTAAAACCGAAAAAGAACCTACAATAATCTGGTCCATAATATGCCTTTCTAATACTCGTGCAAAACTAGTCTAAAACTAGTAAAAATTTAATTAGTTAACATGCAAAGTGCATACAAAATTTTCGGTTGTATAATTTTATTTATAACACGTATATTAATTTGTCAGTCAGTATTAAATTTTCTATTAAAATTACAAAACAACCACAAAGTTTTACCATTACTAAAATAAAAAGAGGAATAATAATACAATTCTACATAGTGATTATTCCTATCTTATTCAAAGCAAGAAGGATATAATTTTGCTTTTATAATAAACCAGCTGACCGAAGGATTTTATCCCGAGCTAAGTGTTTAATTAATGATCCCGTAATGTGGGCTAAGGCATCATACAACAATCGCCTAGCGTAATTTTTCCTGCGGTTATTTAATTATCTAATATAAAAAAGTAATATTTCTAAAATTACCGGTTCTAATTGCAAAGTTAAGCTATATTTATCTACATGAAGCGTTTAAAATTAATAGTATTTATTTTGATAAAGAGTTTACGACAACTAACATAAACTCCGGTTATCATTTTTTTTAACAATAAAAATGATTGTAGGGTCTATAAAAGCTAACCATATGTTACCATGGACTTTTTATTAAAACTTTTCATGATAAACCCATAAGGCCATACCATTTATCTTCGTTTAACCTAACTATTCACGTAGCGCACACCGTTAAAGTTTTCAATTTATACATAATAGTCTATGTCTACCTGGAATAATGAACCTCTCAAATGGTGAAAGAATTTTACCAATAGGTGCCGTAGTACCGGAGATTACTTTCTGCATATACAAAAACTCACAAAATTGACGTTCTATTTTTATAATGTATAATTATTTAAGGATTACAGATATAATATGGCGTATACTAGTCGAGAGATTAACCCGCTAACCCAAAGCGGGACAAGGTCGCAGTAAATGTAGTTTATTTTAAATTGACACATCTGGTTAGCAGAAAGCACAGGTGTGCAGGTACACTATATGGTGTGGTGTACTTAGCTTCGGCTGGTATTGTTCCAGTAATTTAAACTTCGATTTAGTCCGTCTATCCACACTTAAAAGCCAAAGCGAACTTGTCTATGCAAGGGCTTCTGTTGCTTTAAGTTGGTTAAAGGTAAGCTAATATTAAATAGAATCACAAAGGCGTGTACGTTAAGTTATATATAAAGTATGATGACTAGTTTTGCACGAGTTTTAGGGAGGCATATTATAGAACGATTATACTTTTCCATCTTTAGTCTTTTTTTACGCTGGAAGAACGCGTTACGCGTGACCCCCACGGGAACAGTAGGGGGGTATGTGGGGCTCGCCAAGGCGCCAAGTGCACCCCGAACATCGGAATACCCACTAAAAAACCAACGGTACCCTTTCCGTCTTAACCAGGAGCGCCACGGGATCGCTTTCGCATGCTACCGTGACGCTATTCCATCTTTAATCCTGATATCTTATGAAAGAAAATGGTAAAAAATAGAAAAAGATACCTTCTATAATAATTCATGTATAAGTATTATATAATCATAATATAATAAGTATAATTCATAAACGAATTTTGTGTACAATTGCATGATCTACAACCTTTTTAGAATACTATATTATCATCACCGCCTATATACATAAGCCCTGTAAGAAATATTAACCAACCTTGGCAACTAATAAGATGTTATGCCCCTGGTACCTGTAGTTACTTTAATACTATTGCTGCTAGTCAGTGGAATATATGAGTGGGTGGTCCTACAAACACAGGCTTGCACAAAACCCAACCACCAAGTATGAGATACGTAAGTAATATATTACTATTAAATATTCCAGTTTCACCAACTCGCTTTATCGAGTAATGTTTGACACGTATCGTTAAAAATACGGCCCATCATCATCGAGTGGACAAATTTATAAAAAATAAAAATGAGATCAAAATATGGCAAATGTTTTTTTTTTATATAGAAATTGGTACCTAAGTTTAAGTACATTAAGAACACATACTTTTTAAGTCAAAATTTAAACATTAAGTATTTCATATCACACTGCAATCTACTTGAAAGCAATCAGGGAATTGAGATAGAAGCAAAATGCAGAACTCGAGTCACTGACACTGTTCGTTAATAAAATTAATAATTCGTTTTGCTTTTTAGTATAAAACGATGTTTATAAACTTCAGTAAAAAACGGTACATATATAAATATTGATAAATAATAACAATATGTTTAATTAAATGTAATGAGTTATTTCGTACGTTGCCAAACTACACAAAAAACAAACAATATTATCTTTTATTTAGTCGTTATCTGTTAGCTTACGTATTTGTTAAGCTGAACATTTACACCGGTTATTGTTCAATACATTTTTGTTTACGTGGACGATAAATTCCGTGATTAAAAAATGTACAAATTACAAAAGTAGTAAGCTACTAGATATTTTTGATACTAAGAAAAACATTATTTAGATATACTCTAATTAAAAAGTTAAATTACAACAATATTCAATATAATTTATTTAATTTTCAATAATCGCGTTAGTAGCGTTCCATACAATTTTATAAAATTGTTGACTGTTGTGTATTCATGCTCAACTTAAGCTTTTTAAAATTAACACATGTCAAAAATAAAAACAAACACTATATTAGAATAGAAATCATTAAGGATCTTACCTTATTGCGTTTTTCGATTTATGAATCGATTTATCATCTGTAATTTTAAATTTAATACTCAGCACTACTGACAATTTTAAAAATTTTAAATAATTATTTGACCAGAACAAAGCACAACGAGCAGCGAGCCAACTCAGTCGCAGAAAGCACAGAATATTATTATTGCATCGAAGAACGGATGGTGCCGGCCGCCGCCGGGTGTCGTTGCCTGCCGGCCGGCCTCGTTCGCTCTCACTCAGGTCAAAGAATAAAGAATATATGTAGACGCTGTGTTGGAGAAATATTGAATTTTTTTTTAAATATAAGACTAACTGCCATCCATAGTCCAGACTTGGCACGAACACAATTAGGGTAAGACATAGTTTTACACATAAACGTATAAATAAACATTTTTTCTGTCAGAAAACATTGGCAAGCGATATCTCGTAAAATACTTATTAAACAATGATACAAATATGTTCATCCTGAACATATCACAAATACGACAAATTTTACAAAAAATACGACGTCACGAAATCACGTATAATCTAAGTAATATAACATATTGTAAATGCGAAAGTGAAGTTGTTAATTTGTATCTCTTTTTGTTACTCTTTCACGTCTTAAATACTCAACTGGTCATCATGACACTGACATGGCGCTGCCTGCTAATACTCGATGGAATAATGGACGGAAGTTAGACATCCATTTTTATCTAATTTCTGCTTAATTAAAAAATGTTAAGTCGAGATGGCCCAGTGGTAAGAACGCGTGAATCTTAACCGATGAACGTGGGTTCAAATCCGGGCAAGCACCTCTGAATTTTCATGTGCTTAATTTCTGTTTATAATTCATCTCGTGCTTTTCGGTGAAGGAAAACATCGTGAGGAAACCTGCATGTGTCTAATTTCATCGAAATTCTGCCACATGTGTATTCCACCAACCCGCATTGGAGCAGCGTGGTGGAATAAGCTCCAAACCTTCTCCTCAAATAGGGAAAGGAGGCCTTAGCCCAGCAGTGGAACATTTACTTTAAAAAATGTTAATTTCAATGTCCTCGGTCTACAGTGGTGCCGTTCTGCCAATGAATAGCGCTCATAAAACAGCTCTTATTTTATACATTTCGGTGTATACTTTTTCAGGTGAAGAGTGAAGACCCACATGAGATTCTTCTCATGTCCTCCAAACTATGCGAGGAGAAAATTATACACATTATTAATTCTGCATCATTAAAGTACATTACGTCGAGTCATAGCCTCAATGGACCATGAATTAAGACGTATTCTCTGGATTACATAATTATTATAGCAGAATAAATTCACTGTATTTTAAGCCAGAACTCTAGTTCTAGCCAGGCCTTCTAGTATTTTACACATTATTATGGCACATAAGCATTTTTACAATTATACATTTTGTAAAGAAAGAAAGAATATATTAATTTCTACTTTCCAAGTGAGCTTTTGGACAAAAGTAAAATGAGACTTATTCAATGAGTAGAATGCATTGTCATATTTTGAAAATAGAGCTGGCATATAAACTTGGACTTAGGGACATCAGACGTTACATTACAAAGAAATAATAACTGAAATGATGTGCTTTATAAGACGGCGCACTTGCGGGATGTATAAGAAATAAGAAGGAATGCGTCACCCACCATGGTAATGCTGCACTGTCAATTAACAAAACTAATATCTAAGCTTTTTTATATTACAATTGTATCAGATAATTGAACGGATTTATTTTTAAGCACATGTTAGTTTACTTTTGCTATGATAATAATATTATGTACATTATTGTAAATGGTACCATACTTAAATAGTTTTCGCTATCTAATAAAGATAAAATGGTTGAAATGGTAAAATTACATAAATGAAATAACTATTTCATAGTAATTTCGATTTCGTATTTTGTCTGAAGTTGTAATTTTCACTTTGAATAATGTGGCACATCTGTGACTTAGTATACCAGAGTCAACTATGCTATGATAAAAATTGAGTCTGTATATGCTTAACTTTATAACCGACTGCGGACTGACACGTTTACACGCGAAGTTGTGAGCGTCGAACTCATAATACTTTTAAAAAAAATAGACTGATTAGATTACAAAACATTTTTGTTTTTTAACAGTATTTTTAGAAAACATTAAGGATGGTTGGAAGGAATGCTAAACGTTTGCTAAAATATGTTTCCGAACAAACTCTTTATTCAACGAGAAATTGTAAGTAATATTTCTTATTTTAATGTTATGAGTAGGTAGTCATATAAATTATATAATTATTGAGTTAATGTTAGTGTTTCGTTAAAATGTAAAAATGAGAAGGAATTTATAATTAAAGAAACCGATCGACGAGCGGTATCAAAGGTTATTAGCGGTATGAGCTGTAATTTGAGTATATACTATAAAGTAGCAGAAAAATGTTTTTTTTTTTTATATATAAACATTATATTATTGCATTTTTTGTAAGAGATTAATAATCATATATTACTCAAATTTTTAGGTATTTACCTTTAATGATAATAATTTATGTGGTTAGGACATACATAATGAAAACAACATTTTGTTAAAGTAAATATTGTCAATAAAGGCTTAACATTTGTCAGTTTTCAAAATGAATTAAAAGTTCTATTAAAATGAATTATATAATAGGTATAGGTAATATTTAAATTTGAAAATGAATTGAGAATGATTAACATTAATTATTATTTTATTGTGTGAAACCAGATCTGATATTATGATTTATTTTTTGTTTGCTAATCTTTACCAAAATATATGAAATAATATCTATAACACATATTTAATTTATATTTGAACATTATTATTAAGGTATGATCAATAAAATTCTAATTACTGGTTGTTTCTAGATGCAACCGCAAAAAGAGTGGTTGCATCAAAACCTGTGGTGGAGATGGACGGAGATGAGATGACTCGGATTATTTGGGAAAAAATTAAGGAAAAGCTGATATTTCCATATGTCAAGGTATGATTATTTCTAAATATTTAACTATTAGCAACAACCTAAATAGTTATGGACATAAAATACATTAGTCTTGTTAAAGCCCATTAAAATAAATTGAAGTATCAATTACTTTTCTTCACTAGCATTGTATAAATACTCAGTTCTTGCTATGACTGTTGTATATACTTTGATTACACAAAAAGAGTAGATATCTACTTGTAAAGAGATGATGAAATTGTAATGCAGATATAAATATGAGATGTTTTAATTCGGTTTCAAGGTTATCACTACAGCAATATCCGGCTCCATTTATTACTATAAAATTTATTATCAATGAATAAGAAAAAAATCACCTAATTGTCATCGTTCATTTAATACTTACAGAACATTTATTTTAGAAAATTGGTTTAGTTTATCAATGTACAATTAAAGATAATCAGGCTGAGCCTGGTCCGAATGTTATCTTTGTTCGTACCTCTGGGTCTGGTTGTGTAATCTAGTTTGAAAAAAGCACATTAATCTTCTGAGATCCTCAAATCTTTGCTAGGGCAGTGCATGATTATCCAGAATACACCCACTGAGCTGTTATTCTGGCTCCAACGAATACTTTGTATGCATATCTAGTAAAAATGGTGAGTGAGCCAATTTAATTACTGGCACAAGGGACTAATAACTTAGGTTCCATGTTTTGTTACTACCACTTTATGCACCATCACCAGTAATGTATTCACCAATGTGAGCTGTGCCTAATACTCCATATAATGTAATTGTTCATGGGTAAAGATAATTTCAGAGGGCTCATCTGCTTATGCATAGTTTTACTCATAGTAAAAAAAAGCCTTGGCAACATGTATTCTCTTATTTATAATAATAATAAAATCATTTATTTCAACCAAACAAGTATCATAAATACAAATCAATAGTAAAAAGACAAAAATTACAATAATAAAAATCTGAATTAAATTTAAAAAGGACATCAATATTTAAATTCACTATAAACCGAAACGAAAGAAGAAAATCTTTTTAGTAAAAGTCCCATGTCTGCTATAATAAGGTCATGAGTAAGCATGCAAGAAATTATGGGATGGGAATAAATTTATTTGCTATTAAACACTTGTAACATTGAGCTAAAATTGCTCAAACTGCATAACTTAAAATACAACTTTATTAATATATGTACTTATAAGAAGTTATTTGTTTTGTTTTAATAAATGTTTTCAATATTGTACAAAAATAATATGGTTAAAAATAAAAATATTTATATAAACATAGTACTAGATTTTATTCAATTGCTACTATTTTATTTTATATCTTTTAAAAGGATACATATTTTAAATAATTAATTTTTTTATAAAATGCTGAAAAAAAAAAATTGTAAAATTATTTCATGTGTCAAATCATAAAACTTGATATAGGTAAGTTAATAAAATATTTCCTTTTTTTACTTATAATTAGGATTCAGTTCATGTCTACCACCTTGCTTTCCAAAACCAAACTGCAAGAAATTCGCGAGTGTATATAGTGCCATCCACAAATATTTGTAAAAAAAGCAACAAGTTTTCTTCACATATTAACTGTATAAATACTGTTAAGATTTTTTAAACCTGTATGAGGTTTCATGTTATCTTTCTCGCTCCTCCATCCGCTGTAATTTTTTTAATTTTGATATTGCTTAACGGCTAAAAAAACTTTGCAAGTGGCCTACTAATATATCGTAAATTGTTATTCCAAATAGTGGTCTTAGTAGAGTGGTTACATATAAGATTGTTTTGTGTAATTGATTTATTTTGCCCGACGCGAAGTTCGCAATGAAATTTACAAGTCACTCCTATATTTTGGGGTCAACATCCCCATATATCGCATTGCGCGAAGTTTTATAAGCTTAAGTCCAAGGAGGTTGATGAAAGTAGTTTTATCGGAAACCAGCTTTGGAGGACATTTATTTTTAAAAACGAATCCATTTGACGATAACGACTCGTTTTGGATGTTATTGAATTATTGTGCCTGGTAAAAAATATTCTTTCATTCCATTCAAAAATACGTTTGTGTTAATAACATGATAATGTCTTTATATAATTAATTAATTAAATTTTTTATCGTTTTACATTTGTGGTATCCTACTATCCTATACCATCTACCCTATGTATTATAATATTCTTTTCTTTTGTAGAATATTTTTACATTCAAAATAAAAAAAAACAACAACACAAAACATTACTTAGCTCATTATAATATTACTATCGTAACAAAAAATGTTATTTGATTTCGACTTCGGCCAAAAATTGACCTTTCGAACAAACAAACAATTCTTGTTTAGATAGTTCATAGATGAGGCGGGTAGGTATTTATGTATTATCACTAATGTAGCTATCATCGAGTTTTATGTGACTTTCTTATCATAAGTTTATTGGAGCATTGTTAATACAACTAATAGTAAATATACGTATATACCTATGTATTGTATATTGTTTTTTCGAGAGCCAAAATAAACATTACATGAGTAGCAACTTACAAATACGTTTAAATGGATATTTCATTATTTGATTAAACCTGAAAGTTGAAACTACCACCGGTTCAGAAACTGGATTCCACTGAGAAGAACCGAGAACTAATTACTAACAGTAGTAAAATATATCCTGCATAAAAATCAATAAATACTAATTGACTATCACGGACTTAAATCGTATTCATATATATTAACTATCCAGGTGGCAATATTTTCATCGGTATTTTATATTTCATTCTATGTAACACAATTTTTATAAATGACAAGATTAGATTAACAAACTGGGGAATTCCTTGTTATACCTTTATCACTAAAAACTTTGGAAACATTGTTTGGCTCAGTTTTAGTTCTTATATTTATTTATTGATAACATTCATGTCAATAGTTTTTAATAAAATACCAAATTTGAATTTCGATTGAAGATGGGAATGATTGCAAAATATTATCAAATTCCAGCTAGAATGTCTATATTTCGATCTGGGTCTGCCTCACCGTGACGCAACTGAAGACCAAGTAACCATAGACGCAGCTCACGCCATTCTCAAACACAACGTCGGTATCAAATGCGCTACCATCACACCTGACGAACAGCGAGTTGAAGGTGCATAATGAATTTCTAAAGCAGTACATTCATAGCCATCAAAAGATGTAAATCAACTATCGGGCTCCTTCTGAATAAGTCTATTATAAAAATAAACATCATTTTGCATTTCAAGCCAATATTTTTTCACAGATGATATACAATTGAATTTTTTTTTATCTTAAACTTACCGATGTGAATACAAAAAAGAATAGGAGATAAAAATAAACTTAGTAAGTTAGAAAAAAGAAAGATTTTTGTATTACTTGATCTAGAAGAGCTTATGAGTTAAGTTAAACTTACATTAAGTTCGACTATTGTGGTATAAATGGCTTTTATATTTTTTTAGAATTCAAGCTAAAGAAAATGTGGCTGAGCCCTAATGGAACCATCAGAAATATTCTCGGTGGTACTGTATTCCGCGAGCCCATCCTTTGCAAGAGCATTCCACGTCTCGTTCCTGGATGGACTAATGCCATCGTTATTGGGCGTCATGCTCATGGAGACCAATACAAGGCTCAAGATTTTGTTATTTCCAAACCCGGCAAGGTACATTGTTCTTTTTATACTTCTACAACCTCAATTATAAACGTTGTTAAGCGGGTCTAGTTATATTTTATTTTTTCTTTTTCTTTCATCATTGATTTGACATATGAAAGAAGAAAACAACATCTTTCGACAATGTATATTAAATGTTTAAAGAAATAATCAATCATTTGTTGTGTAGCTGCTATTTATTTTAACGTTTCCTTTTAACAGATGGAGATGGTTTTTACAGGCCAAGACGGTACTGTAGAGAAACGTTTGTTGTATGATTACAAATCCCCTGGCGTTGCTATGGGCATGTACAACACTGATGAATCAATTCGTGCTTTTGCACACTCCAGTTTTCAGGTAAACCATCTACTAGTTGCAATGTGAATGCGAAAATATATTAATCGCTTTGTCTTAAATTTTCTATTATTTTATAGGTTGCGTTGCTAAAACAATGGCCGTTGTACTTATCAACTAAAAATACGATCCTTAAACGTTATGATGGCCGTTTTAAGGATATCTTTCAAGAAATTTATGAGAGGTATTTTTAAATCAATTTTTTATTATATATTTAAGATATTTTAGTCTAAGGCCTGTTTATTTATTTTTTTAGTGATTATAAAAAGAAATTTGAGGATGCGAAGATCTGGTACGAGCATCGTTTAATCGACGACATGGTAGCGCAAGCTATCAAAAGCTCCGGTGGTTTTGTGTGGGCCTGTAAGAATTACGACGGCGATGTTCAATCTGATATTGTCGCACAGGTACTTTCACACACAATTAGATATTAGGCTGAATTATAAGATTTTTTCACTAAAAGTTGATTATTTTGTTAGGGCTACGGTTCACTAGGGATGATGACTTCCGTGCTAATGTGTCCCGACGGGCGCACGGTGGAGTCGGAGGCCGCGCACGGCACCGTCACGCGCCACTACCGCATGCACCAGCAGGGCAAGCCTACTTCCACCAACCCCGTTGCTTCCATCTACGCCTGGACGAGGGGTCTCATCCACCGCGCCAAATTAGATGGAACACCTGAATTGGCACATTTCGCCAACGCTTTGGAAGAGGTCAGTAAATATAATTTAATAGAATAGATTGTACATTTTTGTATTAGTTTGAAATATTAATACGAATATATAATTGTATAATATATAATTATTTAAGTAATGGAAATAGTATATTATTTTATTTTAAATATTTTGTTGATACACAGATTCTTATTCTTATGAAATATTTTGTTCTCAATTATGATATATAAATATAACAAGCAGCTTCAACATCATTACTAATTAACTAAGTACATATATACTTATTTGTGAAAGTGATATAGAAACCACGAAAAGGAGGAATGATAATGTACATATTATCTTTGTTCATTATTTTATCATGTAATTAATAAACCACGTGTGCACAACAGATAATGGGTTCATATTATAATATAGAATATCATTAAATATAAATCCATTTATTTATTACATAATAACAATTAATATCCTATTAAAATATAAAATTTGTCATATAGTTTTTCACTCATCAGATATTCTACCGCAAAACAGCAATACTTGATATTGTTGTGTTCCGGTTTGAAGGGTGAGTGAGCCAGTGTAATTACAGGCACAAGGGACATAAAATCTTAGTTCCCAAGGTTGGTGGCGCATTGGATATGTAAGCGATGGTTGACATTTCTTACAATGCCAATGTCTAAGAGCGTTGGTGACCACTTACCATCAGGTGGCCCATATGCTCGTCCGCCTTCCTATTCTATAAAAAAAAAAAAAAAAAAAATGTATTAGCAGTTTTGTAAATTTTTCGTTATCGACTATGACTGTAATAAATTAAATAAATATATAACCTTGATATACTAAACTTGAATAATATATTTACAGGCTTGTATCGAGTGTATAAACAGTGGCAAGATGACCAAGGATCTAGTTATTTGTATTCATGGATTAGCCAACACAAAGGAGGGAATGTACTTGAACACGGAAGACTTCCTTCAGGCCATTGCAGATCATCTTGAGCGTAAACTTACCAAGTGAAAATACATTTGAATTCGATATTCATATAATCAGCTAATACAATTTAAAAACCTTTTTTTTCTAATTAATAATTCATATTTGGTGCTTATAATTTTTTTTAGTACTATTTTTATATAAATCACAAAATGTAACTTATTATATTGGGACCATGAGTGTATAGTTTAATTAATTTGAAATGAAATTATTATATTGTGTTTTAAATTGATTTTAATGATCTTCATTGTATGTGAAGAAAAGTTATTCCTCTAGGTCTGGGTGCTATTTTGTTAGATTAGAATGCTTAAACAGAAATATTAATGTAGTGTTTGTATATACTTGAAGATTATAACTTTAAATGCATTTAACAGTACAATAAAATAAAGCCACCACTTATTCCACTTGTTTTGAATGCACTTCTGTTGTATCTTTTTATATAAAAGATTTATTACATTGTAATAATAAAAAGAATGAAATATGTTAGTTTTTTTATTTCAGTAAAAAATATCCTGTTTTAAAACCAAAACTTATGTTATATAGGTGAAGATGATGGCGCTGATCGGCATAAATCATACGTTAATAAAAACTACAAAAACATATAGACAAATGAATACACCTAAAAGTTATAATTTTAGCAGTACTCTGTATTCAGAAAGATTGCGTTTCTTTCTGCTATGCGGGTAACTCTGACGATGTCATTCCGGTTGTACAGAGTACTCGGGACAGAAACCCAAAATCTTAGGTTCAATCAAATTTAAGTAACAACAACTTTTGCTTGTAACATCGTGAGGAAAATGGAATGTGTTGTATAATTTTTTAACGTATGTGTAATCAACAAGTAACTTTCATAATTTAAATAATATAATCATTTTGAACAATCCATTATACAACCAAGTAATATAAAATTATTACAAACTAGCATTTTGCCCGCAGTTTCATCCGCGTAGTTACCGTTTCCGTGGATATAAGGAGATAAAAAGGTAGCCTATGTTACGCGCTGATAATGTAGCTTTCCATTGGTAAATGATTTTTAAAATTGTTTTAGTGGTTAAGGCATGAAAGCGTAACAAACAAACTCAGATTCGCATTTATAAGATTAGTTAGGATTACTTATTAATAATTATAAGTTTTTGGAGCATATAATTTACATTAAAAATTTGTGTACAAAAAATACGGAGATAACGTCGCACATTTATGAAAAAGTCAAAGTATTATTGTTTCGATTTAATTAAAGTTTGCTTAACGATACAAAAACAATAATAGCAGTCGATATGCATGAGTAACGGAAAACATGTTGCCGATTTGTAAATTCAGAAAAAAATGCCTCATTTAAAGCAGATACACGTTACTTTTCTTATACACTTATCCTTAAAACGAATTTCGTTGAGAATGTATGATTGTATTTATAATTATGTCGATTTATTAAATTTAGTTAAGAATATTTTTTATTGTTTTTCTAGTAGTATGTAATGTTAAGAATTAGTTTTAAAATTACTAAGAACAAACAATGGTAACATAATTGTGATTTGTCACTTGTCCAACAAGTGTCATTTGTCAAGTGATACAAGTAATAAGTAGGTACCTAACTGTTTATTTGAAGTGTAATTTTAAAATTTAGATTTTCAACGTGTTATTTCGATTAAAGAACTTTGCAATAGTTTAGATGTGTTTTATTATTACATTGTTTATAGTAAATAATAAAAAATGATTAATATTAAGTTTTTAACATTCATTTTTAACATTATAATATTTGCTCGATGTAACAATAATATTGAATCTTGTTTAAATGAAGACACATGCGGCGAAAATTTTAATAAATATAGTGAAGGTATTAATATTATTTTTCTGAAAATGCAAAAAAACACTAAAATTTACTAAAATTATTTTGTTCTTACTTTTATATTTTTTCAGAAGTCAACAATTGGACTTCCAAAATAAGCAATATAATACATTCCGAATTACAAGCATTTAATCCATGTGTGAGAACAAATTGTAGTTGCCATAAGAATGTAATAGAAAAAGATTTAGAACCATTTAGTAATGGTATTACAAAGGAAATGTTTGATCTTGCTCAAGCTAAAGGCACAAAATATCAGGTATATTTTATTTTAACTCATACTTATACATATATGTTTGATAATTTATATTAATTAAAATAATTTTCTCAATGTTCCAAATAATTATTTGTTATTGTAATTTCAGATTATAAATGGCAAATTGTATCGGGCTAAAGACTGTCACTTTCCAGCCCGATGTGCAGGAATTGAACATTACCTTAAAATATTAGCACCTAAGCTTCCCGATATAGAATTGGCAATTAATACGAGAGATTGGCCACAAATTAACAGAGCTTGGGGGCATAAAAAGGCACCAGTATTTTCATTCAGTAAGGTTAACAATTAACTCTCTTAGGATATAATTAATTCTTGAAATATTTTTATTACTAAAGCTATAGTTGTTTTCTTTATAGACAAAAGATTATTATGATATCATGTATCCAACTTGGAGCTTTTGGGAAGGTGGACCGGCTATACAGTTATACCCCACAGGTATTGGCCGTTGGGACAAACATAGAGTATCTATATCCACAGCTGCTAAAGAGTAAGACGGAATTATAATGATAATTTTTCCATTTCTATTATAGATTTTTAAGATATTGTAATGCTATTTCTTATCTATTTAAGATGGTCTTGGGAGAAAAAAGCAGAAAAGGTGTTTTTTAGAGGATCCAGAACTAGTGAAGAAAGGGATAGCTTAATTTTACTGTCAAGATCACATCCTGATTTAGTAGATGCTCAGTATACTAAGAATCAAGCTTGGAAGTCAGATGCTGTAAGTCTTAAACTATTTTAAACACAAATATTAAAGTACTAAAATTTGAGCATATATTGACAATATTATTCTATCTGCACTTCCATTGAAGATAAAGCTATACACAATCAAGCAATACAATTGCTTTGATAATGGCAATGAACTATATACTTCATTGAAATTTCAAATTTGTTATTTTCAGGATACACTTCATGCCCCACCAGCCTCAGAAGTATCTTTTGAAAATCATTGTAAATATAAATATCTGTTTAACTATAGAGGAGTTGCAGCCAGTTTTCGTTTGAAGCATTTATTCTTATGTAAATCATTAGTCTTCCATGTTGGGGATGACTGGTTAGAATTTTTTTATCCATCTTTAAAACCTTGGGTCCATTATGTTCCAGTTAGCCCAAAGGCAAGTAAAGAGGAAATAATGAAATTAATACATTATTTTAAAAATAATGATTCTGTGGCTAAGGAAATAGCAGAAAGGGGCTTTGAACATATATGGAATAATCTCACAGACAAAGACGTTAAATGTTACTGGAGAAGACTACTAAAAAAGTATGCAAAACTTTTAAAGTACACTGTCACAAGGGATGATGATCTTAAGAAAATATAGTGGCTTTACAGGTATAAAGAAAATTTAATAATAATATGAGTTTTATTACATTATCAGTTTTCATAAGGATTAAAAAATATTTTTTCTACAAACTAATAAGTTCACTTAAACTAAAGAAATTAATTAAATACATTGTATTTTAGAGTTGCTGGTGTTGACAAACATTTTTAAGCATTATCTCGTATTTAATTTTTTAGATTTTTTTTTATTACTTTAATACAATGCTAGTGAATACAATTTTGAAGAATTACATGAGATAAGAAACTTAAGTTCAAAAGATGAGATCCATAATAATATGCAATAAGGTACATCTATATCTACTGGGTGAATCTCAATAACTTGTTATAGCGGTATATGTCCTTAACTGAAGTCACGATCAGGAAAGACGGCGGGTGCGACCAGGGTCCACACGTAGAGGCCAACGCACAGCCACGACGACGTGATCTTGATCCACATCGACGCCACATTCTCCTTAGATAGCTGAGAACTTGGGCTAGTTGGACAAAAAATATTTACTTGATCTCTATTTAATATATATTTTTTATACAATTTTCGTATATTTATTTTGACTTATTCGAATGTAATCTATATGACGAACATATAAGAAATATTGTAATGTAAATGCAGTATGGCTTTTTTTATTAAGGTACATATAACGATTATGTACAGTATACAGTAGCAGCCTATTTATGCTGGGCTAAGGCCTCCTCTCCCTTTGAGGAGAAGGTTTGGAGCTTTTTCCACCACGCTGCTCCAATGCGGGTTGGTAGAATATACATGTGGCAGAATTTCAATGAAATTAGACACATGCAGGTTTCCTCACTATGTTTTCCTTCACCGTTAAGGATGAGATGAATTATAAACACAAACGATTATATGCTTACTACATATTTTCCGACATCCAACCGTATAGATCTATATATTTAATCATTAAAACGGCGCTGCAGTTGCAAAATTCCATGTCCTGTAAAATTCCAAGTCCTGTAGAAAGGCATACACGAGAGCGGATGCACAGCGCATTGTACAGATTGGTCATGACCTTGTTTCGCATCCTAGGGGCTCCCGTAGCTTCTGGCGTCTGACCAAGTCTGTGCAAAACAATTTCTGCCAACCTTCGCTGCCACCGCTCAGAAATCCGGACGGATCACTAGCTCACAGTCCGCAAGAGCAAGCTGATCTCCTGGCTAAACTCTTTGCCGACAATTCCGTCATCGATGATTGTAGTGCACTGCCACCTACAATACCTGCATGTGGCCATACGATGCCTGACATTAAAATCAGGCAACGTGATGTGCGTGCGGAGCTGCAATCACTTGATGTACGGAAAGCTAGCGGTCCCGATGGAATACCAGCCATAGTGCTGAAGAAGTGCGCAGCGGAGCTGTCTCCTGTGTTAACGCGCCTGTTCCAACTTTCTCTCTCTTCGGGAAGTGTGCCGGAGGCTTGGAGAAGAGCTAATGTGCAAGCGGTTCCCAAAAAAGGGGATCGGTCTGACCCGGCAAATTATCGGCCAATAGCTATCACCTCAATACTTTGTAAGGTGATGGAACGGATTTTAAACAACCAACTGATCCATTACCTAGAAGATCACTGTCTAATTAATGATCGTCAGTACGGGTTTCGACCAAAACGGTCCACAGGTGATCTTCTAGCGTACGTAACGCACCTCTGGGGTGAAGCTATCGACAAGCATGGAGAATCGTTGGCTGTCAGCCTCGATATCTCCAAGGCTTTCGACAGGGTCTGGCACAGAAGTCTTCTCTCCAAGCTACCGGCATATGGTCTGCCTGCTCAGCTATGCACCTGGATTGCCAGCTTCCTACACAAGCGTAGCCTTCGTGTTTTAGTAGATGGTTGCGCTTCACAATTCTATGTAGTGAATGCTGGGGTCCCCCAGGGATCTGTGCTATCTCCCACACTCTTTCTTTTGCATATCAATGATATGCTCTCCCTTGGGAACATACATTGCTATGCAGATGATAGTACAGTGCATGGTGGATACCACGGACGCGCAGTGGCTGGGCGGGCGGAAACTGAGGAGAGGCGGGAGAATCTTGTCATTGAACTCGATAGGACGTTAGATCTCATCGCCAAATGGGGCTCTGATAATCTTGTTGAGTTTAATGCCAAGAAAACACAGGTATGCGCTCTCACGGCGAAAAAGTCAACATTTTCCCCTCTTCCCTCCCTCTGTGGTACTCCGCTGGTGATGCAAAGCAAAATCGCCATGCTGGGGATTGACGTTCGCTGCGACCTTAGTCCATGGGATTACATCGAGGCTGTTATAAAAACAGCTTCACGGAAACTCGGAGTTCTGAACAAGGTGCGGCGCTTTTTCACGCCACAACAACTGTGCCTGCTGTACAAAACACAGGTACGGTCTTGCGTGGAATATTGCTCGCACCTTTGGGATGGCTCCGCTAAGTACCTACTTGAGGCCTTGGACCGGTTGCAGCGACGTGCCGTACGCATTATTGGCGACGTAAAGGTCACAAACACCCTTGAACCTTTACAATTGCGTCGTGAGATAGCAGCACTGAGCGCTTTCTATCGACTGTATCACGGCGAGTGCTCTGAGGAATTATTCTCTCTAATTCTTGCTTCCCCCTTCCTTCTTAAGTCCACGCGAGCTGGTTCTCGATGTCACCGCCTAACTGTGACATCAATTCCATCGCGAACAAAGAAATTTGGCAACTCCTTTCTTTGTCGCACTTCCAAAAAATGGAATTCCTTACCAGCTCACGTATTCCCCTCCTCTTACAACCCGGGTTCCTTCAAACGAGGCGTGAAGAGGCATCTTGCGGGCCGGCAAGGCGAAGGCGGCTAGTGCAGAACGTTTTTCCTGTCTGTACTGGCCGTCGTCGCGTTTGGACTCTACTATCACTTACCATCAGGTGGAGTAGAGTCATTTGCCCTCCCGGCGATATAAAAAAAAAAAATATATATATTCCGTGACATGTTACCAAATTAACAAAATTTATGAATTAAGCCAATAAAATCGTAAATTTTATAAAGTACAACTTTTGATCAATGACTTTTTGGAGTTTTAAATTCTCAACTCACAATTCTGACTTCAAACAAAGAATAAAACTGACGGAGCACGTACAACTTGTAGGTTAAGCAGATAAGGAGTACTAAGACAAATTTAACAAGCATACGTACTTGTACCAATTGGTCAGTGTCATCATGATATACAAGCTGGCGAGTGCGAACACGACGTGGAAGAACGTCCAGGAGTAGGCTACATCGTCCCCCTCGTTATCGAACACCTTGGTCTCCTCCCGCCCCGCCTCCCCACCGTCGCCTTCTATAGAATCATAACCTGCGCTCAGTGAGCGTACCGACATGCAACTATTAGCTTTCTTTGGTAAGCAGACCATGCTGACAAGCTTACGCTACTCGCGACGGGCACTTTTTAAAGTCTAATGATTTTGGTTTAAATGATAAGTAAATATACGAGCGCATTGATACCTCTCACCATCATGTGGATATGTAGTACAAAACATCAATCTACACATTTATTCAAAGAAATCTTACTATAAATATTATTTATTATTGTATAATAAGGCATATATGGGCTTTTTCAATTAATAGAACGAGTTTCACTCGATATGCGGGTTAACGAGTACATTTATCTTTAAAACTAACATCAAGTTTTATGATTAAATATAACATTTTGTAGTATAGGCAACTCCATACCGTAATTTAATCCCAAGTTACGTGTTAATTGTAATATTGATATGAAATTCGAAGGATATTTATTAATAAGCAGAAGAACCTCCTTCGTCTGTATTTTAATTAATTTCATATTTATGTGAAACACTTCATGATTATGGTTGTCTAATGAATTATGACTATTCAGAGTTGCCACATTATTAGTAAAATATTCATGATTTTCTCCTGGAAATTTGGAGTTATATATACTTAAAAATTATCATGTATCATATGAATGATACAAATAATAATTTATTATGAACAGATCACAATATGTTAAATTACAAATATTTGGTTTACACGCCAATTCATAGTTAACGATATACATTCTAGATATTTCGTTGATATATTTTTGTATTATATATATTTTACTTACAATACTTTAGTAATAATAGTATTTTTTTAAATTACATATAATAAACTTTCCTATCCCAGTACTTTTACAGATTTAATTAAATTGAAAGATTTTTTCAAAGTTTGTAGCAACTCTGAATAGTATAACAAAATGATAAAGCAAGGCATATTAATTAATATTAAAATAGCAATTTTTTATTGTCTTAATTAGCAATTCTATTGATGTTTTAAAAAGCGAAATAGACATCCTTAACCAATCCAATACTAATGATACCCTGGTTAGACTTGACACAATCTATCTATTGGGTACGTATAACTTTACCTTCGTTAGCAATGAGCCCTCCTTGGCCTGCGTCGCGTTGCACCGCGTTATGTTCCCAGGGAGTGTATCATGAGTTAGTATTTTATATTAAATTTTAATAATATATACATAAATTTAGATATAATCCGCACGCGTTGAGATTAAAATGCCACTTTTTGAACTAAGACATGGTCCGCCTGATAGTGGTAGCGTCAACAAATACGCATCGATGACGCGAGAAAATTATTACTTGTTTGATAGTGTGAATTTTCGCTCATTATTTGCTACTGCATTATTTTAGAGATGTTTATAGTTGTACAATTATATTAGTGATAAGAAATTGATTAGAATAACAAGTAGAAATACATACATTTATTTATACGAAATATTTCCTGTAGTTGAACATACGTAATCACCTACATAAATATCTAAACAGCGAAATCGGCTCATATGCTATTACCCTTTTGAGTTTGACATAGTCGAACAATTATTTTTATGTTTAGATTTTTTTTTGCTAACGCTCCCTTGCTCCGAACTGACACTTTTGATATTATACTTTGACAAAAGTTCCATCCCATTCTCATAACGCGCGGATTATATACATGCTATTTGAAATCGGTAAAACAAATGGTTTTATTTCAAATAATTTTACTTATATGTCATTGTATATATATAAAAAAAAAATTATTGATATTCATTTGTATTGATTTATAATTACCTCCACTGCCTTCCTTTGCAAGAATATGGTCCGACATAGTAATCTTCGAGGAAGAAGAAGCTGTTCTCACACAAGAGTACAGAACGCTGCATACCCATATAACAAGACCGATGATAGATTGCTTGTCGAAGGATGACTGTGGAAAAATAAATAAGCTAAACAATCAAATAAAAAATAAATATAACAATAAAATAAATTGAAATGTATAAAACACAGCGAGGTTTATTTATATAAAGAGATTATCCATTTTGGGCTTGACGTGAACAACAAGTTCAGAAAAAAAAAACTGATATGTAATTTTATTTGCGTTAATATATAAAGTGAACAATCTCCTTTAGTAGATATTTTGAAGTAATTAAACAGTGTTATTAGGAAAGGATTTCAATAGATTTACTATTAACAAACAACAAAACGGAAAAAATAAACGTTTTCTCACATGAACTATCCATAAAATTTCAATAGATGTTATATTAAACGTAACTGAATAACGTCAGCAAAAAAAAAAGAACAAAGTTATTCGAAAGTTGAAATTATTTGTTCCAAATAAAATTATTTTTGCATACAATTTCAAAGATTAATTTAAATAATGATATTAGGATGATGATTCTATTACATCTACTATTTATCCAATATTTATATAGATATAATTTCAATAGATATTCTATATCTTTCAAGGGTATATGGATGTTTTATTTCATTTCATATGGTGTATGTAATAAATATTCTTACACATCTAATACCTATTCTACTATATATTCGCTATTTAATTTTTAACAATAAAACCTACTTTAATTTTTTGTAAAAAAATAAAATTAACAATAATAAATGTTCTTCCTTACAATAATATAAATTGATAAATAAAAATTTATAGGGTCACAGAATTATATTAAAGTACAATAGATGAATAAAAAGTGTAAAACTATAGTTGATTCAAAACGATACAATACTTGATATTAAAAGAAACAAACAATTCGCTCATCGAATGACATATTTATGTTACAAAAGAAAATGTTTATAAAAACGAGAAACATCACAAGCGACTACTTACAAAACTTCATGCATTCAATCGATTAAAAATATGAACAAACAAACATATATAAATGAACAGCGTTATATCGTGTACCGTTTATTAAAAAATATATCTACTAAAATTTAATATTAAACTTAAATGCTGATTATATAAATGTTTTTATTTTGATGCTAAGCACTTTATATTTCGATCGAAAAATTTTGCACACTCATAAAATAATTATAAAATATAATTAAATATAAACGTGAGAAGTTTATGTAAAACGTGAGAATGGTTTCAAATGGTTTCAAGCAGGATTCAATGATGTCGCCACGATATATACGTACCCAGTAAATATCTTCTTTAGTCTCCTGGTTGTGCGTCAGTAAATATAATATAAAATACATTCTAATAAAATATTATTTATTTTTCATTTTATTTGTGAAAAATAAGTACATAATATATACATATTTTTAATAGATACACAGTTAGTTTTAACCAAAACATTGATAAATACATTTTATTAATATTTCCAATTTTTATGAAAGAATAATGTTCATAGCATACCTCGTTCGTGGTAGAAATGCTGGCATTACATTCACCAGCAGAGTTGGACAGCGCTGACCAGGTGAGGTACATCACGTAAAGTGAAACTACTGCGGATTGCAAAAGACCGGAGCGCGGTTGATATTCTTGCACTGAAGGCAAGATAGATATAGCGCTCGCAATCACCACCAGGATGAGGTTGAAAGAAATGAAGAACTTGGACAGATCACATCCATCCGGCTATAATATAAAATATTAACAATTATCACATCAATACAAGACCTACAATATATTTTTCTTAATATATTTATAAAAATAATCATACCTTAGTATAGTAAACATAGAGAAGAACTATGCCAGTAAGTGTGAGAGCATAACATGATAGCATGGCCAACAACAGCGCCGAGTACCAGCCACGTGATTGCGATTCTTCATAGTTGGCTATAAAAGTGTAAAATAAATAATTACATGGATAATAAATTAATATCAGTTATTAATTACAAGCCGAAACAGTGGTTAGAACACGTGAATCTTAACCGATGATCGTGGGTTCAAACCCGGGCATGCACCGATGAAATTTTCATATGCTTAATTTGTGTTAATAATGAATCTCGTGAAAAAGCCGAGATGGCCTAGCGGTTAGAACACGTGAATCTTAACCGATGATCGTGGGTTCAAACCTGGGCATGCACCACAGAAATTTTTATATGCTTAATTTGTGTTAATAATTAATCCTGTGAAAAAGCCGAGATGGCCTAGTGGTTAAAATGCGTGAATCTTAATCGATGATCGTGGGTTTAAACCCGGGCAAGCACCACTGATTTTTCATGTGCTTAATAATTTGTGTTTATATTTTATCTTGTGCTTGACGGTGAAGGAAAACATCGTGAGGAAACCTGCATGTGTCTAATTTCACTGAAATTCTGTCACATGTATATTCCACCAACCCGCATTGTAGCAGCTTGGTGGAATAAGCTCCAAACCTCCTCAAAACGGAGAGGAGGCTTTAGCCCAGTAGTGGGACATACACAGGCTGTTACTTATTTACTAATAATTAGAATAAAACATATACTTACAAACCCATTTTTCAGCCCATGAGTGTGCAAAGTCTATAATCAATATTAGTTGGATGACAATGAAACAGAAGCCTCCTATCATACCAAACACCATCCAGGTTGAAGCAAACTGTCCTTCAGGTATGAAGAAAGCACCGATGATACCTCCAATAACAACCAAGTATTTGATTCCCCAAAACCTTGAAACATTATTATTCTATTAATATATTTATTTTTAAGTATTATTTTTGGTCCATTAGATGCGACACGTGAATTTTTAACGGAGATCGTGGAAATCCGGACAAGCGGCATTGACTTTCATGTGCCTCATTTGGTTTTATACTTTTATGGGTCATTTCAAGCTTTTGGTGGTCTAGGAAACCATTGACCAAATGTGCATTCGCTGTTCACATTGGAGTAGGGTGATGGAATTAGCTCCAAACATTCTTCTTGAGAGAACGATACATTTGCTGAATAGTATGATATTTATAGGTTGTTAGTCTACTAACTTTACAACCAATCTCAAGAATAATAAATAAAGAAAGAATCCACTACAAACAGCATATTATGTGCACAAACTCAGATGCACTCTCTCACTCTCCTATACCGAGGGATCAGCGATCCGAAACGACCGGAAAGAGTTCAGGCGCAGGTTCAAACGGCTTTAAGTGCTTTCCGAGGCATGCGAGTGGACACATTTCCAACATTCAGACTCTAGGCTGCTACTGAGACTCTTTGACTTGACCTGGGCTTTGAACCCAACACCTTGGGACTTTGCGGCCTTATATCTATAGAGCCACTATACCAACAAGGCTGTCAAATATAAATGTGTATTTTGCCTGATACATAAAAATAAAAATCAAAGCGGTAATTACCCATTTTGTATACCAGCTCTGGGATCCTTTGATGATTTCACTCCAATCATTATCAAAGCCATGAGAACGAAAAAGAGACATGCTGCAAAACAAATCCTGAAAGAATATTGTTTTGTTATAATATACAATTTCAATAAGATATGCATAATAAACTCATAAATTTAGTGTATTGATTAGTCAAAATCAATATTGACTTATATAATTATGTAATATTAATTAGTATTAAGGTATTTTTTTTTATTCTAATAAAAAATTGATCAGAAGTTGTCCTAAAGGACATATAATTAAGGATACATTACAATTAATAGTAAAAAATATATATCATATAAATCTAGCAAAGTGACCTAGAGATATTCATATATTAATATTTTACTTAGTGCTACTTTGTGTAAGCCTCGGGGTAGTTTGGTACTGTAGAGTGTTCCCACACAGCACAAATTCTACCACCAAGCAATACAAAACAAAACAATATTTAGTATTGTTGCGTTCTGGTTTGAAGAGTGAGTGACCCAGAGTTACTACAGGCACAGTATAGCTCCCAAAGTTATTGATGCATTCAACACTGACTTGTGGTATAACTGTGATGTTAGGTTAAGTTATGGTTAATATTCCTCATAATGCTTGAGAGCCAAGGTCTAATGGTGATCACTTTCCATCAAATTGTGATCATTGTGATTATGATCACTTTCCATCAAATGACCCTTCTCCTACCTACTATATAAAGAAAATATTTAAATATAAGGAAAAAAATTGTAATAAAAAATCTTATGTATAAGAATATGTAACCACATAAATAAATTTGTTTTCATATGTAAAAGAAAAAATAACAATAATAATTTAGAATATACCTGTATACTGCCAAGTAACCAACAGCTTGATCACAATCAACTTTAAAATTCCCTGGAACTATTCCAGTTGAATTTTCACAAAATGGTACCTGAAATAATACTTAGAAGATTAACATCTATATAACTTACAACAATTATTCATATTCTATTTTAGCTGCTATAGCTATTTTACCTAAAATAATATTATTTTGATGGATGATCTTTATTGATATAAAAGTGAAGAAAAATGGGTATTGCTATGTCTCCTATATCTCTTTTAATATTAAACCGAAAAATGTTGTATACATTTATATAAATTGTTTAGTGTTACTCGGATATGGCTTAAAGCATTTGACTAAAATTTTGTATTTAGATAAGGTTTGCTATGTAAGTTTATAAACTAAGCATCATTCCAGGAAATAATTTTTTTACACAAACAATTTTTTTTTTCTTTCTTTTTATAAGAACCGAGTGAAGCTCAGTTCAAAAGTTTAAAACTAAAATACCTTTTTCATTTGTTCATGCAATCCTGGTGCAAGTGTTACACATGCTACCACCATTACTAATAGCAGCATCAGGGTGTACATGAGGCGTGTGGAAGTGGAATTGGCGCATGATGGACACGCTGAGCAGCACAAAGAGCATGCAGCACTACCACAGCAGCATGCCAACTGGAAAGAAAAAAAAATTAAGTAAGGACATTTTTAATATGAATTTACATCGTGGTATGGTTTTCTGCAAGCCCGTATATTCAGGTAACAACCACTTGTCATATATTCTAGTGCCAAACAGCAATAATTTGTATTATTATGTTCGGATTGTAAGTGTGAGTGAGGCAGTGTAACTACAGGCACTGACACACTATGTCCCTTACATAGGATCTTATTCCCAAAGTTGGTTGCCCATTGGCAATGTATGGAATGTTAATATTTCTTACAGCATCAATGTCTATGTTAGTGGTGACCATTTACCATCAGGTGGCCCATTTGCGAGTCTTCTTACCTATTTATATATATCATTATGTGTGTGACCTTTAGATTCTAAACTGTCATTTTTACTGTAAGAAATGTTCAATAACCTTTTCAATTTTAGTTGAAGACTAACTAGAAAAAAAGGAAATTTCTTTTTTAGGAAATAAATTATAAAACTATCACTTAATGACTCATTATCAGAGGTTCAGACAAAATGACTTATCAAATTAAATTAGTATTTGCGTAGGTTAAAGATAAAAGGTTAGAGTTGAAATAATCTAAAATATATTTGAACTATAACAGGAGTTCAATGGCAGAACAGTAGGAGTATTGTTAAATACAAATCTAATATCGAAAACCCCCGAACTCTATTTTACCTAGAATACAACAAAAATATATTTTATTTTTATATAATTTTACAGTAAATGTTTTTTAAATTATACAGCTAAGGTATGCAATTAACAAAGATACTACATACAAGTTACATTTTAATTTAGTTTATATAATTTTTAAAATAAATAATGCAAATAACTACAGTAACAGTACAGTAACAGCCTGTTAATGTCCCACTGCTGGGACGTTGCTGAAACTAGCCGACAGATGACATTCCAGAGCCTAAACTTTTCTACGTGGCTGGACCGTACTTTGTTGCTTATTTTTGTATGCAAGTCAATTAAAGATACCTCAATAGACCGCACTCCCTTTACTTACTGTAGTTATAGTATTACTTATTGTAATTATTTGAGAAGCCGAGATGGCCTAGTGGTTAGAACGCGTGAATCTTAACCTATGATCTTGGGTTCAAACTAGACTTGCGCAAACTATGTCATTGAGAAAAAAAGAGAGATATATATCTTTTCGCTCTGAGGTATATTTCACTCTTTTATATCTTGCTCAGAGTGAGAACAGGATGAAGTAAACAAATGTACAACAGAGCGAAAAGATATATATCTCTCTTTTTTTCTTAATGACATAGTTTGCGCAAGTCTAGTTTGAACCCACGATCATAGGTTAAGATTCACACACATGCACAGGGTTCTAACCACTAGGCCATCTCGGCTTCTCAAATAACTACAATAAGTAACTTTTAAAATTATAAAATTACTTATTCAACATAACATATAGGAGAATTTTCAGCAGTGCGAAAAAGAAATTCGTAATTATTATTAACATAATAAAGGTCTTATTATGTTTGTATATATTAAAAGTAAGTTTCTTTGTTTGTATTATTAAGCCAATATGTATATAATTATATGGCTGTGTGGTAAGACATTCGTCAAAACATGTTAACATCAATAGATATTAAGTTCATAGCTTTTTATTTTTTAAAAATTTGATTCTTGTGCGTACGAACACTTGAAAGACGTAATGATATTGATTATTTATATTCTTGCGGAAACTTCTTAAGGAAACTAGAAACCTTCCAAGCAAACCTTCAAATCAAATGTTCATAATCTTTTAATTGACAAAGAATTATTGATTTGTCTTACCTGAGCCGCTGAACAAAGTCCTAATACGGCACCCATTGCAAATTAGAAGCAACAATTCTAAAACTCAGTTTTTATTTAAAACTCAATGATTAAAAACAAATTGGTTAAAAATCAAGAATCATGACTAATAGTTTGAGAAGGTAGGTACTAGATACTGGATGAATGCAATTTTATAAATATGACTGGAAACTGAAAATTGACAACTCTGACATTGACGTCCAGATTGTTTATGTGATGATGCTAATGTTGCTATTTAAATCAATAATTTATATTTTGAAATAAAGTCATACGACACTCTCGCTAGGTTGGTTTTTGTTTGAATGGATGTACTGTTTTGTTAACACAAACATAGATATTGTTTTAACAAGCTATACGCTGCGAGAATGCATTACGATATTAGATTTTCTATCTTATTCCTGCTCGTTCATTTTAAATGGCGTATACTTGGTGGTACAGCTTTATGCTCGTTTGGGTAAGTAGGTATAGGACACAACATTTTAGTTTCCAAAGCACATTGTCGTTTTATGGGATGGCTATTATTTCTTTAAGCACCAGCCTATGGGCGATGGTGATCATTTACCATCAGGGGGCCTATTTGTCGGAGCGCATACTTATTTTCAAAAAAAAGTCGCAAGCACTGCAACAACGCAATCATTTTAAATCATCCAGCAAGTATGGTGATTATGCCAGAAAATGGATGGCGGAACTGTTCAATGGCTGCTAGTAAAGTTAACTTCTGGAGTTTTTATGATATGCTTTCATTTAAGTAGTTCCTAACATGTATTTAGGACGAAAACATTTTTTAAAAGTATGTTATGTATATTATGGATTTGATCAAGGGAAATATTAAAACAATTTTATTTAATCTAAATTTTATATTTGTAAATTTATATCAATTATTAACATGATCAAATAAATATAAGGTCGAGAGTTGTTCCATACAATATATTCAATCGCAGAAGTAGGTAATCGACATGAAAGATTTATGTCAAGGTATTGAAAAATATATAGACGCAGATACTTAAGATATCTGAAAGCAGGATTGCGAAATAATGCTACAGAGGTACTAATAACTGTTATATATTTTTTCAAGACATAAATTTATTCTAAAATTAATTGAGGTATAATAATTTAGACAAATTAGTCTATTTGAGGAAGATTAACACTTCCATTAAATTTCCTTTTTAACTGCGTTACATTCGTTTTCATGAGTAGGTAGCTAATATCTCACAGTCAAGTGATGCAGATGGAACACACATAACAATTAAACAAAATAACATTTGAATTTATTTTAGTTTTATAGAGAGCTCTGAGCGCACTATTTGATAAGTTTACAAAACGTTTATATATGTGATGTACACAATCATAATATTTACGCTTCTTATTGTGTTTATTACAATATTTATACGAAACTTCATAAACAATTTAATTAAGAATTATTAACAAAAACATTTCAATATAATATCTATAATTCTAAAATCAATAATTTGGAACACATTCTGGACCTTTCGCATTAGGTACAGTATAAAATAACATTGCCTTACACTAACACGATCTCTGTAAATATACACGCTCACATTCAACATTAAGTTATAAATAATAATCTAGAAGATTAATAAATAGAATTATTAATATCACAGTAGATCAACTGCCAGCTAGTTTCTACCTTTCCTTATTCCCTTTAATTTTATGTGTTACATGATAATTAAAAATATATTTGCGTATTATTGAATTATATGCGCAATTGATAAATAATCAAAAATATATTAATCTAGATATATATAAGCTGACAGTATCGGTAAAAACTGCTGTGATATTGACAACGTGGAAATATGCCTACATATCCGTACGAAGTATAACATCAAACAATACCCTTTGATTGATCATAACATTATTCTTAAAACTAATGGTAACCATGAAACCGATGTGTCGACGATATGCTAGCATTGAGAGAAATGTGCATATCACCAAGTCAGAGGCAATGAACTAAATCTAAACGATGAACCTGTTGTTACTAGTGATCGAAAAGTACAGTAATCCAAATAAATTAAACACAACGATATATAAACAAATATTCAACAAATAAATCCCTTTAATATCATGCTGGAATGGCAGAACACCATCGCATAGTCTTAGTATAGAGAAACAGTAGTTATCATAGTTTTATAGAAACTTTTTACCAATAATATGGTCTGCCGTTAAATTAACTAATGCGCATGGTCCTCATGTCCAAATACATTTTTTACACAAAGTGCTTCTTACAGTATGAACTTCTCAGGAGACATATTTTCGTAAAATTTTATTGCCCACATAAAATTTTATTTATATTGGTGTTTTTGAAATATACATAAGCATTTTTATATTTAAATCTACACATACATGTAAGTTGGATATAATTATAACTAAATCATTATAAAATAACTACATATTTATAGCAAAGGGTGAAATGAAATAATATTGCCATAATTCCATATAATATGCAACCTACATAACCTATTTAAGTAGGTTTTATTATCATAATAATTTCGGTATACAGTTAAAACACAATTAATTGAGACCGGTACCATAAACAGTTTATCCACACTTTCTATTTATACAATGTAATTCAATTAGCTATTCTAAAATGGCGAATTATATTGCTAAACTTACTCCCGTCAATATAAAGGTACGTTAGAACACTGATAAGGACAAGAATATAGTCAGAAATATTTATACTGTAAATTGAAAAGATAAACCATTTTATAAACTTGAGATTATTTTAGCAATGGCATACAGGATTACAAAACATGAAATATAAAATAAATGGATAATGGTTTTTAGGAGTTGTTTTAAATGTTAATGATAGGACCAAAATTCAGGCTCGCAATATTCGGAAATTACTATGTCCATGTTATATACTATAAAACGGACAAAACCATATCGAAATTTGTAGCAAATTTGTAAATACATCTCATTTTGTATTTGATAAAAAGGTAATACGCTAAGTACAATATTGGATTTACAATTGTAATAAAATAATAATTATCTATAACTTAAACTAAAATTGTTTAATATAGACGGATGCAAAATCAAGTGATAAATATACTTCTTAGCACATCGTAAACAAAATTAATTTACTTAGAAATAATTTAAATACACTCTTTTATGTAATAAAAAACCATAGACACGCAATCCAGTTCAAAGCTAAAACATTACGAAATATAGACTTAGATGGGACTAGGGCTCGTCACCCTAACACTGAAATAAGAATATTTAGTGTAGGAGAGTCCTACACTTTACACGCTACTTTCTGTGATGAATAATTTTATTTACCTACTATTATCGCCGCTACTTGTTTTACTAGATTTCTGTATCAGCGTGTATCATGTTTTATTATACAAAACAACTTGTTAACACATGACGTGAAGTATCGAAACGGGATAACATTTCAGTGTAATTATGCGTTCTTTGTACTGACGTGATAGTATAAGTATTTTTTTTATTATTATGACTTTGGTGTTGAGTGTATACAATATTGAGCAAAATTTTGGCTAAATAAATTAATAGGTACGTAAATTTATTTACACATAGCTTAGAAAATAAAATAAAATTGTCTTTATCTAAATTAATTAAAAATACTTTTCTTATTTATTTAGAAACAAAATAGAACTAATATATATTTTATGTACATACGTCTAATAGCTTCAAAATAAATTGAGATCTGCATTTTAAATAACCAAGCAATTATATTCAGCACCACTTGGTGTAGGGATTTTAAATAATTATTTGTTAAATAAATTTTTGATAAAGTTGGAGATTAGAACTATATATTATGAAAAATTAAAATCACTTAAGTATGTATAGTTTTTTAATCTAGTAGCCTTTCTATGAGTTATGCCGATCATCACTGTATTCGAAAAAGAAGGTAAATAAGATTCGATAAATAAGAGTTCTGATACAAATGTTGAGTAAAATGCAAGAGCAAATTTGGATCAACAAATACAAAAGAATTTAAAAAAAGGCGTGATTTGTGGAAACTCTTGATTATTTCGTTAAAATTTAGTATCAGTAAAATGAATTTACCTCTTTGTAGGTAATTCAATTTCATTGTACTTAAAATTATTAAATACTACATTATGACTTCAACTTAAAATATCATTAATAATAATTATTATTACACTTAAAACGCAATTACAACTATATCCTTACAATATGGCAGTTGTCAAATCGCTAGCTGAGTTGTTGCCTTATTCTAAAGTGATCATTTGGTTTCATGAGCGCGGAGTTTCGTCAAATTAAAATTCTGATGTCATTGCTAACAACGACATTTAGATGATTTATTATCACAACCATTATTGCAATGAATTACTATTATACATAATATATGTATTTGGTAATATATGCAGGTACACCTTGTTTATATATATGTTACAATGCAAGAAAAGTTGAACAAAGTTAAAAATTACTATATATTTATACGTATTACGTTTTTACTTTTTGTTTTTGAAGTTTAGGATTGGCAAGAAAAAACGGAATTGTGCAAAGTGAATTATTCAGGCAATTTAACGTATTATCCAAGACCGATTTGTAATTTCTTAAATGGTGGTGCGCGTCTGAGCTGAGTTGAGATTTAGTTATGGATTAGTTTAATGATAAATAGACGGATTGCCTTCTACGTTTTAGGTTCTTTTCATTGACAAGGACGGTTTTGCACACATGGTCGATCTTTTGTATCTAGTTTTAACGAATTTGTATTTGACACAGGAATTGTTTTGCTAAGGATGTTTTTATTGATGATGATTGCTGATGTCACACATCGGCCAATGGACATGACATATTATTGTAGCGATCAAGTGTTTGCGCAAACTAACATGAGTGCTTTCTAATACTTCCCTAAAAGAGTTCAGGCGTCAGACCAATTAGCCTTATACGCTAGCCACGAGGTAAAACAGGCAGTAAGGTTTATATTATATTGATTAGTAGAGTGATAATGTACCTAATGTGAAAAAAATAAGCATTTTATTATACATAATTAGCGACTGCAAATTTGTAAATATGTATATTTTACAGAAAATTTCCGTAAATTTTATTAAAAGAAAGTTTTAGATTTTTTTTGTGTATTATAAATAGTATCCTGCTGCGATTAGAATTGTAATAAAAACTATTTTTAAGTGTACTACATTATAATCAAATTATAATCAATAAATTTCAGTAGCTTAGCATTTGACTTTGTGTTTATTCTTTGCAATTAATTCAGATCTGAATTTATAAAGCAATGCGATATGTATACTTTTTTAAATTTAAAAATCTCTGTAGGTATTATTATGAAATAATTTGTGATATAAATAGTTTATATTTTATATCGTCAAGAGAAAATATTTCGATTAAAGTCTGTAAGGTTACGAAAAATAGCCATTTCAGAATCCTAATGGATATAAAATCTTTCACAATAAACATTTGAACTAATAATGTTATTAATTGGCACAAACGAATCTATTCTCGCAATGATGTTAACCTTATAGTTTTCACACCATTTAAATTTTAGGTTTTATTTGCAATGGGACTTTGAAATACCGCGCTATAATGTTTATGTTACGATATTAATAGATACCTATAGTAATTATGATCTGTTATGTTAAAGAACAATATAAAGTGATAACTATTTCGTACAAAATATTCAGCTTCACGATCACATTAAGTAACAGTAAACAGCAATATCACTTTAATTTATGTACATATCCGAAAATTACTTATAATTTATAGAATATATTAAATATAATTCTCAATATCTATTTACAAATATAATTATATAATAATACTTAACAAATAATATTGCATCTCGCAATCGCCTTTACTTACTTATCTTGTCTTGTTTTCTTATTTTATCACATTTTTTGTCTTCGAGATGGAACTCCGAGTGATCTGAAATCTGATATCATTTTTTTTTTTTCGATCATGCTCTGGAGCAGCGATTTAGCCATTTTCGATATATTTTTTTTATAAAATATGCGTACACGTTACGGGGCGTCATTGCTTTTAGTTGGTATTTATGATTTAACTTAGAATACAACATTGTATAGGTATCACAACTTCTTGTTCTGTTTCTCGTTAGTTGCGTAGACAATCACGATATTGAACTTCACCTGAGTGAAGTCACCCTCTCGTTTAAACACTTTTCAAATTGTCATAGCCTAGACATAGGTATGCAGTATTTTACATACATAACCTGCATTCACAGATCGTAACACCGGCAATGATAGCGCAGATAAACGGCGCACGCGCACTCAGGACACATTGAGTATTGTCTCCTTGTTCAGATAGGACCAACAATATATACGATACAGATATGTTCATAAAAATTTAACTCTAAATTTGTGTAGTCTTTTAGTCGAATCTGAGATAACTTACGGCGCTAGTTCATATTACTATATGTTTTATTCATTATTTTATATTAATTCAGTCAAAACATATAATTAGTGATAACCATCACTGAAGTTTATTGCGACTGGAATGCTTTTTAACCGAGTCGACTTAGTATAGCGCATGGCTGCGCAGTAAGAGCGAAAGCAGCGTGAAAACATTGTTACTCCCTGACTGTAGGCTGAAGGTACTTAACAAAAGCACTTTTGAAGACGTGGACGGATTCACTGACTTCACTGTTATACTTGATAATTCACTTACGAAACCCTCAATAAATTCTTATTGCTCATTTTATGGATAAACGCTTCGTGTTTGAAGTAGTGTTAGATGGTTCATTTTATTTAGTTAATAGAAAATATCATTCTCAAATGGGTTTAAAAATGGATATAAGAATATGTATTGAAATGTATTATTGTATCTTATTTTTTCATTAAGGATTTTTTAATGACACTATTTCGTGTTTTGGTCCAATATCAATATAAATAAGTTAAAGTCGATTAGTAAACAGAGATAATTTTAACTTAAAAATATAAGACACGTTCGTTTGATATAACAATGGTTTTCACACTGCTATGCATTATTTCAGTCTAACCTTAACTATATCCTTAAACCTAATATTCACAGTCTCCGACCGAGAGCAACACACAGATTTCGTATGCGTGTCGCAGTAAAGGCAAATCTACTGCGCTACAAAAATACGTGGGCAATGTCCATTTATTTTGCAGTCAAAATACGAGTCACATTCTTCGAGAAAAAATATGTCTCCCTTAAACATTATAATATATTTACTCCGTATAAGTTTATATTAAATAAAAAACTCAATATATTTCCTTTGCTTAGTCTATATCATCACGTCCCGCACACGGAATAGTCTCACCCATGAGAAATACTTAATATCTTCATACGACTCCGAGGCAGTGAATGTTGCTTATTTTGTAATGAAACGTTTGGAACCTTTCACGACACAAACGTTAGTTTGTCATCATAGCACGCGTAGAGGCGAGCGAGCGGCGCAAACGCTAATCGCCAAAGCGTGTACACGCTTTCTTCCATTTGCATTGAGTACACCAGAGGTCACGTTGGTCCATACCGTAAACCTTGCGGCACTTTTTGTTGTCCGAGCGAGGACGTCTGCCAGGGCTGCCTGGTGAGCTGCTAACTCCGGAGATCTTTAAGTGTTTCTGAAATATTATTCGATTATAAATGTCGATATTTATAATCATCGAATCATCTATAAGATTACGTGTTTTATAGACCGTCTCGTCTAGCGGATAAAGCACGTAATTTGTGTTTATAATTCATCTTATGCGCCGCGTTGAAGGAAACACCTGCATGTGGCAGATGAAATATTACCACACATTAAATATATGGGCTGTTACAAATATTTTGCTTTATATACCGATACTACATTATGAAAAATGATTTTTTATATATACACTATTTTTACTACACACTTACCGGTGAGTGTGAGCTTGACCAGGAATGCGTTACAGGAATGCTTATGGGTCTCGCTGATCCGTTCTGCATCGTTGACAATAGTCCTTGCCTAAAACAAGATTGTTTTTATAATAACATATTAACCATTATATGTTATTTGTTTTTTGCGTATAGGTTTAGTATTGTATAAATCGCTTTGGGCATAATAATAAAAAAAGATTATTATATTCTAAAGTCTAGATAACCTTTCGTACAGACAAAGAACAGTAATTTAGCTCTATTTGTATTCATGGCATGTTAAAAATGGGCTAAGGTCTTGATGTAGTGGGCGCACCTGTAGGATCCGACGAGCTGTCGCTGGTAGTCGGGATCTTCGTGTGGCGGCCGGCACATGTCTCGGTGGGAGAGTGTGGGCGGCGGTGCGGGTGCAGCCACTTCATTGTAGTAAAATTCTTCTTCATGATCGCTCTCGCCTTCTTTCTTTGGCCTAAAATGAATATTAGTTAATTAAAAATAGCAATTGGAAACACACGAAAAACTAACATGTCAATATAAATTATATAATTCCATTTTTTTTAATCCATACCACACGTGCTTAAGCAGAATGACAGATGAATATTCAAAATGTAATGGCCTTAGCATTGGAAATAGCTTATTTATAATTCGAGACGTCATAATAGTTACTGATTTTTTTAAACGAGTAGATTATTAGTAGTTGTAGATTCAATTCATATAAAATCTCGCCTGCCATCTTAATCAAGTAATTACATAGTATTCAATATAAGTATAGATGTAAAAGTTATTAAGGAAATCTTTCCCAGTTTTAAAGCCAGGGTCGAGAATGTATTAAAAGAACTACTTATAGATGTTATCGGTATTAAAACTGTAGCAGCAGGGCAGTGTTATGTAAGAAGGCGCGCAGTGACCTTGTGCGTAACAAGCTTGAGAGAGCTAGGCATGTAGCGGGCAACCTTGTCGCGAAGCCTCGATGCTTCCGGGTCAGTAAGGGCCGGCCTTTCAACATCGCATATTATACCTTCAGTTTTGGCAGCACCCATAAATGGCTATTTATCTGATATTTATTCTATTTTGAATCATTTAAAATTTCATTGACTTTTTAAGATCTAATCCAATAAACATGACTTAACTAACGAAAAGACAATATTAACAGATAAACCGAATTTTTACAATGATGAAATATTTTTGAAATATACAATTCATATTTTACTGAAGTATTGATTTAAATCAGAACGTTAGATGTAATGTATTATGTAAGAACAATCTGCTAAATGCAAATTGTGTTGGCAACTGTTAGTGCCTGTATGCAATGCACGAGTATGCATTAGTTACTTGAAGTTTAAAGTTCAAGGTTATCACTGAGATAATATATATCAATAACTGTATAAGTGCAGGATTGAATGACTTCATACCCTAAATGGGTTTGTCTGATGTGCGCTTCGATGGAGGAACACGTGTTGGTGATATAGCCGCAACCTCTCCAAGTGCATTCGAATACAACGCTATTGATCTGAAACAAAAAAATCATATATCATATATTTAAAGATTATGATTAAAATTATACATTCATGTAAAATTTTTTCAATTGAAATCGTAAATTTTATTTTCAATATTGCTGTATTATACTAATATGATAGTTGTAAATAGAAAGTAGAGCATACTGTAGAATAATTTAATCTAATTTATAACTTTTCAAAACTTATATCGTTAAGAAAATTTGGTGTTCTATCTATTTTAAAGGATAAAAATTCATGTAGCATTCTGACGATTATTATGGAAATTATATATAATAGAAGAAACAGTGTTAAATTGAGCTTATAAAATATCGCGCGGAAACGGCTCTAGGTCGCGGCCTTGTCGATGTCGCAACGCCGCACTCCCTACGCTGTGTGCAGCGCTGGCCGTCGGCAGCCACACCCGACCGATATCGCGACTAACACAAGTCCTAACGATGCATGTCATAAATGTCAAAATGAACTAAATTTTAGTCTCTTTTATAAATGTAATTTTAAATGCTATTTTACTTTCGTATTTCCATAAATTCGATTTTATATGTCATAAAATCGCTGCAGTATAAATCTCAGAACCTTTCTATAAAACATTGGCAATGAATTTATGATACATTGACATTTAATGTAACGTCACCTACGAGACTGCATACGAGTAGCTGTAGGCTAGTACAAAGCGAAAACAATTACCCAGTGTACAGGTCTGGTGTCAGTACACGGGGCTGTATAGCAACGTGATTTGCGAGGTGAGTAATAAATATAATTTATGACTGAAGAGTTAAGAACATTGTTTAATGATAGCGACACGAGGCAAGAGCGTAGATACTAGCACACTTTGCCAAAGATTTCAGATGCGACCTTCGATTCAATGCCACTTGTAATCGACCAGTTCAAACTTGTTGCAATGCAAACAGATGCTTCTCTTCAAAAATTTTGTGATTACATTGGTTTTAGTAAAACAATTCTTTGTGTAATTGAATTATTGGTAAATAAGCTACATCTTAAAAAAACGGCTCCTGATAATATAACTACATGGAATTTATTGATGTAGTTAGCGATATTGCAGAAGCACCTTTGTGTCAGGGACGCGAAATTAGGGTGCTCGTGCGGAGTGGCACCGTCGCCCCACGCCGGGGAACTGAGGCTATATCAAGTGCATTTAGAACTAGGTCAGGTCAGGGGAGGGAGGCGGTCTGCGGGGCCTCCATCTAGGTCGCAACACCACGGCCAAGGGTGTTCTATGAAGGTTGCAACTCCTTTGTTTCTTTTTAATTTTTTAAATAATAGTATAGTTCTAATTATTTCTAAGCCTGTATCATATCGGAGATAAAAATTTATATTACGTATTAAATAATAGATTCAACAACTACTTTTTATCCAACAACTTCATTTGGAATGGTCAGTTAATAATAAAAAATAAGGGCCAAATATAAAATAGTTCTTATTATTATTATAACTCATATGTAAGTCTTATGCAAACCTTGTTTATAATAAGTCATTGTATTACGCAATACAAAGAGATGCTTGTATAAATGTGCCGAAGTTTAATAAATTTTAGGCACAGCCTATCGATTTTAAAAAACTTTAATGTATAAATGTTGATTAAAAGTATACCATTACTTCAGCCTTACACGTTTAACGTAAGTGAAGTTTTTCTGAGCATCATAATTTAGCTTAAGCGGTATATTATTAACGCAACATAATACTATTTGTTTCTTTTGATATAGGGTTTTCAATATAAGCAGATTTTGAAGCATAATGTCCCGACATCACGTATAAGCATAGCCTAATATTTCAGCTGAATGATTCATCTTCCCCTCGCAATAAGAGGGTGGGAGAGTCGAGGGCCCGTCCCTCGCTGCACCACTGACCTAGTTTAGGCCCTCGATATTACAGCGAGCATTTAACTAGGTCCCGCGACCCGAGTTTACTAAATGATCTGAAATTAACGATTCGAAACGATCTGAAACCTACTTATATTTTTTTTAAATAATAATTATCTCTTACTGAATATTGTGTGCTTCTACGAATATTTGATTTGAGGCATTTCATAAAAGCTCTTGAATAATTTATTTGTTAGTGTGATAAATAAAACAACACTTATAAGATTATTAATCTTATATCGCATTCGAGATCATCTTCAATCTACTTTTGCAACCTGCAGTCATACACTTATAAATACTTTTATCTCGTAATGGCGGTCCCTGACTATCGCAATAGTGTGCCGTGAGTACACGTTACACGTGCCGGAACATTTCATTGTGTGCAGTGAAGTGCAGTTGGATGTAGTACAGAAGCTATAATATGTTTATTTAGCGACGATATAGTGTATGTGGCAGTTGGCCGAGATGCAAACACAAGGCAACGCAGACTGTCATTTTATCTTGCCGTAATTAGAACGCTTATATAGGTTAAGTCTTTTGTTTATTTTATAGCTTCAAGTAAAGTGATTGTAAATATATATATATATATATTTACAATCACTTTACTTGAAGCTCGTTTTTTACCTTATTTGCAAATTTTATCGCGCACTGAATTATAATGTTATATTTATTTAGTAGGTAATTGTTAGTTATGTTAGTATGTTAAAAAGAGGTGGTGTGGGATTGATTCACGTGTCTGGGGGGAGTAAAACTTCAGAAGGTCGTGGCCAAAGGGTGGTTCGCAACAGACTTTATTATTGCCTTCAAAGTTTATCTTAGATTTGCAGCGCTTTGAGTGTAAAAAACAAGGTTTTTTAATTAAAAAAAAAACATAATTCTTTAAAAGAGAATTTTATTACAGTAAAAATAAGTTATATTCTTCATTTATTTAACCGAAACAATTTAACAACGGGACCTTCCATAATCAAAGTTATTGCGTTTTGTAACATAGATAGTCGAAATAATATTATAGGATTTTGCATGAAGGTTTACATTTGTTTAATAGCTCGTATGTAATGCGATCCGGCACTAACTGCCGGTTTGTTATTGCGCCGTCTCTTTCTTCGGCGAAACGAGATGACTTATTGATTTGTTTTCATTGCATCTCTTTTTAACTCGATAATACACGTAAGTCTATTTCATTTTAGTGACCTTCTACTTATTTATTTTAACACAACACAGCTAGATAAGTTGTTTTGGTGTCATCCCACTCTATTTGTTGAGCGTGAAAAAGACGTCAATATTTTTGATGACGGCGATGGTGGCGTAGCGAACTTAACTCTACTGTGATCTTCTGTAATTTTGTGTAAATATCCAGAAATTTAAAATATAATCATTTAAGTTGCCCAGTAAAATGTACCTAAATATACCATGGATATATAAGTGGCAGATATTATTTATATTAATATTATATTGGTTTGAGTAAGTTGCTAAACTGATTTGATTACATTGAAAACGTGTTTTAAAGAACAATATTTGAACGTACAGTGATTTAAAGGCAAATAAACACGTTTCATAAGAAAAGGCAACGCGACCCGCGTAAAAAATTTGGTCACGTTTCACGTGGCTAGTCCGCACCTCGAGTTAAAAACACGCTTTGTGAACTAGCTGTGCCTTTTTTAATGTTTACAAACAAACCTTTTATTCCTAAGTTTGTTTAAGAAAATGAAAACGATTAATGAAATAACCGTAATAAATTAATGAAGGCAAATCGAGATTCTGTGTCTCTAACTGCAGTGAACGGACGTCACATTTATATTCATCTTTTTTTTACAGTAGTTATAAAAATTACAATATTTATTATTAACTAAAATACTAGGGGGACTAAAGCGACTATTGTTTTTATATTTTACAAAAAACAAAATAATACATTTTCAACTTTGTACGGTATGGAGCGAGACAACATTATACCTGGATAGTAGTAGGCTATGAACATCGAATGCTCCTTACAGCGCACCCCATGATGACAAGGGGGCTACGAGCGCTAGAGGTCACTGAACCGAGTTGTTACTATGTAACTATTATAAATAACCCTTATTTCGGTCATCAACAAACACACATATTTATTAATCTTGTGTGGATTATATATGATTTTGAGTGCAACGTTAAATTTTCAAGATTATTTAGACTAAACACATTTAAAAAGTTTTTAATTTTCATTTCTTATATTAATCGCTTCAACGTTATATATCGATTTTAAATAAATCAGTATTTGCGCATTATAGTGAAAAGTGTAATTCAAATTATGTGTGGTGCTAGTCACACGTTCATAGAGGCCTACAGGTGGCGTGGATGCATTGAACTCGGCCAAAACAATCCCCGCGCACCCTTCGTTCTCTCTCTCATCACTTTTTTACCCAATCCGACGACCACGTACAAAGAAAATAGTATGAAAATACCTGGTGGCAAGAAACCCTATGCGTACGTTTGCATCTTCACGGTACTATGTACCCTATGCTCCTACTACGTATATAATGCGAAACAAATTACAGAAATATTATTTAAGAAATCTACGAAATATTTAATTTGATTTTAGTATAGAAAAATACAGAAACATGCATGGAACGTACCAGAAATAAAATCTCAGTCTGTAGATATTATTTGGATTTTTTAACAGAATATTTAACTAGTTATAGTGATATTATATTAATAAGAAATAATTTTGTTGTCCAGAACTACTACGTTTCAGTTCTTCATAATAAAATAAGAACTTGTCAAATAATTTGATGTAAAAATTATGTCATCAAAATTAGAGCTAAATAATTTAACAACTTTAATAAATTTATAAATGTCTGTAATTAATACAAAGGATTTATCATTTACCTTATTGTCTCCTTTATACTTCGTGTAGTTATGTTGACACATTTGAACAGTTGTAAATTGTTAAGTTAACAAGAAATAAAAACAATTTCACGAAACAAATAATCGAGTTATGAAAGATAAAAAAGGGTATGAATTGTTGCATCTATACGGTGACAAAAGACTATGCTATGAGTCACAGTTCCTTGCATTGGTCCGGTATGATGGTGAGGACTAAGCAGTAATGATGAATCAGCCACTAGGGCAGCCGCAAATCGTTGTGGAGACGCCTCGCTGGTCACCGACCTCGACTGGTTCTGACTTGTTACAATTTCACTTTTTCCTCCACCGACACACGCAGAAACTCTTCTAACAACTCTGATGTACTTAGCCGCAATTATTTATAATTAAAAAGTAATAAAATCTTCCTCATAATAGCGTTCCTCAATCTGGCTCGATTAACTATTTTGCAAATTTCGAATTGGAGTCGACATTTGGCAAATCGTCAATCGAATAAAACTACACAATTTATTACATGTGTAAATGTTTAAAATCCATAGCTACAAATTTGTTGTTGTATAAAGTTTATTTTACTTGTAAAATGGGAAGTTTGTTGAACCCACAGGACCACTCATTATCGCGTCTAACGAACTCGCCGCGCCATTGTTCCCGTCCGCGCCGGTGATATTCGCCGCCGACCGCTGTATATAGGTAGTATCGCATTCACTAAATATCCTTTGTCAATTTAACAATTGTTCATCAATAACTTCTTAGAATGAGGTCCAGTATAGTAGTAGTAGTATTAAAAAAAATCATATAACTGTATGAGAATTGCAAAGTTATTATAAATAATAATAATTGTTATATAGCATTGTCATTAATAATGTATTAGAGAAGCATTATGATTTTAAAATCTATTATTATTCTCGCCCAATACAAAGGTATGTTAATTGTTTGGAGAAAAGTAGCGTTCAAGTTTTTAGAATGATGTCATCGTAACCGTAATCCCCGAAGTTACACGGATCGTCCGTCGAAGTAAAGCATTCGGAACGGATTCATTTGAAGTGAGCAGCGAGTGATCCTTCGAGATGTAAAGTGTAAACATTTGAACTGTCAAGAACGGGCAGTGCCCCGGCATCGGAGTCAATGCCCCGTCGATGCCGGTTAAAAAAACGCATTGACTCCACCTATCTGCCGACACTGCCTCAAGACTTGCATTCATGTTGAGAAAAAAGAGCTGCCAATCTAATTTTACACTCGACTACATTAAATTTTTTATGATATCACCGGGATTTGTAATTGTAGGAATGTTTGTTGTATGTTATATTATAATAAGACGTTGATATAAAAAACTGTTTCATCATATTTGCTTTTACTCGTATTAGAATATTCTAATACGAGTAAAAGGGTTTCGCATATATATGCACATTGAAATATTATTACAAAAGGATTATAAGCAACAAAGGCATTAATTATTTAATTACCCTCAATGTCGTGTCGCACGCAAGTTAAACACTTCCTTTACTCTTATTAATTGTGCAAGCTAGTATAAATAATTCGCTAACGTGATCAATGACCATATTATAGTCAATGTGACCGAAACTTTAGATTTTATTTTATCGTCCTCTGGTCAATGCCTGCTAGTGCGGTGTTTTTGACCGAACCAAGGTCGTCGGGTAGGGTGTGTGAACTTAATAAAGCCCACACACAAAAAACCATGCTCTTAAATATGTACCGTGTACCTTATTTTTGAAGACATATGCACATCGATATGAAGGATCGTATACCACGAAAACGATAATGTATCAAGCTACCGATATGCACAGGGTTATTAGAACGAGGGAGTCGTGTGGTGTGTCGGGCGATGACCTGAAGAGCGAGACGGAACGACAACAAAACTGAAGTTCGCCCGCAATAAAGCGACATATTTTACCCATTAATATGGGACGCTTAAGGCGATATTTTTAGGTATTTATAACATTAATAATTTGTTATTTTTTAATTAATTCGCGATATCAACAAGTAACTTCTTTAGTAAGCATTAAATATTCAAATATTGGCCCGTATTTAAACAGTTTATCTATCATTGCTTAGTAGCGCCGACACAAAGGACTCTGGTGCCTAATGCAATCGCTGTATCTAGGTCGCTCGTATGGATGTAACCTATATTCGATGTTGCACAACGTGATCCCACAATACTTGAATAAGCTATTACAACTGCCGTTTTAGTTGCTCATTCGATCAATAATTTATCGAAATATTTTGTCATTCATTTGTTATATAAAGTTTTCTTTTATTATTTCAAAATAAAAATTAATAAATGCTTTATTATTATGTAATATCTAATTATTTCTTTTATGAAAGTAAATATAATTAATATTTTTTTAAGAGATCGGCACTGGAACTATTATGTAGAGTTAGCGGTATGTTAATTATGTTATCAGGTTAAACGTTGGTAAAGTTTTTTTTAAATATTGAGGAGCATTAAATGTGTGCGACCCACAAAATTGGCCTACTTTGATACTGTATCGTTCGTGTCTTACGTTCCTTTTTATTGGGTTCATTGTTAAGCTTTTTATAAGAAAAACAATTTAAATAAACTAAATAATGAAACAGGTTTTCTACATTTACAATTGTAATAAGAAATCTCTATTTTATTAATTCTGTATTTTAATATTAGGCACACGCAGATTGCTCTATATATAGTTGTTAATATTTTTTCCGTAGTATTTTAAAAGTCTATTGTTATATAATAACTTATTAATTATATTGCGTGTGATATGTGAATAAATTGCGTAAGCGATCGTATCGTAAACCTCGAAAGTTAGTTTTTTAATACTAGGGTTAAAGAGCAACGAAGTAGAGCCCTTTATATTTCCTATATAATAATATTCTGATAGTAAACTAGGGTCACTGAATGTCCGTCGTTCGAAGGTTAGGTAGCGTAACGGTATTCAATTTATGCGGACAACTTATCTAGTAACGGAATTGTAAAGAATTTTGATCAAATGTCATTAAACCACTTATAATTCGTTTAATAAGCCCGATAGCCTTTAGTTCCTATATTAATTACTGTCATTTTTGGAATAAATTTTCTCGATTACGAATCTTGTTTTAAACCAATCGAACGAGTAACCTTTGCATTGGCTTTAAATACGAATTTTAAGGCGTAAGCGGCCTAGTCAGCTATAATATGGAGGTTGACACAGTAAAGGAAGGTCAAAGTACAATCAAACATACAAGTAATCAGGCAGCGGGTGTGCATACGTACAAACCGTAGATGGCGTTACATACGTGTGCGTCTGCGCCTGTATCCGCGCTCGCGCTTCACGACCAGTTTCTCGCCTGCCATTTACACTCCTAACTGTTTACTGAGCGGGGAATGATCTGCGTGCTTCTAGTACCGCAATGTCTTCCGTGTTTTAAATATAGACCGCGAAGGCCGTGGCTTTATTCGCTTGTTTTGAAATACGCCAGCATCGCCACGCAATATACAACAAGCCTTGAAACTAATACGATCAACGACAAAAACATTTTTTTTGTGCAAATAACGTAGATAACGGAATCTTTGGTCGGTGACGAAATCTAACGTAAAAATTAAGTTTACTACGAGATTAGACGCGCATCACGGTTAAATATCGATCTGAGAACAATGGAAATAGTTATATAATATTTCCTTTTAATTTCGATCTCGAATTAACAAATCTTCACTATATAAGTACATAAACAAAATACGAATATATATTTGACCTCAAACTGATACAAAAAACAAGTTTTTTGTGACAGAACAACCTGTGATTGAAAGGAGGCAAACAATTAATAAATATATTTAATTTTTCGCATACATTATAGGTAGGTACGCGGAACTCGGTTTTGTTTTTCCTGTAATATATTTATTTATTTAGATTTAACTTAATGAATAAATTTTCAGTTTCGACGATTCACAAACTTGAGCAGTAACTTTAGTGACCTTTAATGATGATATTATATAAACATATGCTAAACGTAACTCTCTGTGTGACCGTTTTAATCAAAGTTTTATAAAAATTCAAATAACTCTATACTTATAGATCATTTATATTTTTTATTATTTGATAAGAATGCCTATTATAATGAATTGCCATTATGTATGGGCGAATAAACCTAAATTAATATAAATGTAAATTACAAATGTACTGTGGGCAAGTATTATTATTGGTTTCGGTTATAACTTATTGAAATGCAAATTTTCAAGGCCCCTAGAAGATCTAATACAGTCTGCAGTATTCTTAAGATGTTTCCAACGTCACGAAGAACGCGCGTGTTGCATCTCTACTCACGTGAGCGTTGCTGTGACAGCAAAACGCCCTTGTTTCGAATACCACAGCTTTATCATTTATTTTTATCAAGAATTTAGACATATTGCAGATACAGCACAAAGATACGGGTTATATATTATTACATATATTACGTAACGTATAAGTAAATTTCAAGTTTGAATCATAACAAAAAGATTTGAGAAAAGTAAAATTTTTGTCGCCCTGATATAAAAATTAATTAGCCTTTTCATAAAATATCAAAATTCTTCTTTATAAAGAATAAAAACCGGTCATATAAAGAAACTGAACAATTTTGAAGTATCTATCACAAACGATTTTAATTATTATCTCCACGAGGCCCTGATATGGCCCTGAGCTAATGAGGAAGTTATTCGTGTCTCTCTCGATAACAATAGGCTTATTTTATCAACGTACGGCGATAATACGACCTTCAATGAAATACAATACTGACGACATCATCGTCATCTTAAATCTACTCGACGAATTGTTACTTTGGAAAGAGTCTGATGCAAATAAATTAAATTAGAATATATAGTCAACATATATATGTATAATATAAAAGAAAAAATACTTCGTACAGAGCTACTTTTATGTTACTATAATAATAAATAACATATAAAATTCCTATGTATAATATAATGATTAAAATTGCATAAAGATTCGACTTCACAAATTCGAGTGATTGAACATAATATTTATAATTGACGCGTTTATTCAAATGTCTTATCGATTTTACCTATGCTTTAACAATGGAATTATTTCCGCACGTTATCTTTTAAAATATAATAAAGTACCTATACGATATTTATTTTTATCCATCGAATATAAATATCCTTTTTAGATTAGAGAGTTTTTAAAACAATTCCTCTTAGATTCTTATATGAAAATTAAAGATTAATTTTGTTCGTATTCTTTTATATCGTTTGTATTCAAGTTTCGTTCAAATTATTAAAATAGCTGGTGCACGATAGGTATCGGATATTTTTTACGTTTAAAAATCGAAAAAATAATTGCATTGTTTGCCGGTTAATTACAAAATTAAACAACATTCTTAAATATGTGTTATGTTTATTAATTATTAAATAAAATAGTATTATCGAAGTTCAATTTGTAGAATCGTGTAAAAAATACAAGCATCCTATTAGTTTCATCCGCTTTAAATTTGTATTGTACGTAGAATAATAAAAAAAATTCTAAAACCTAACAATAATAACCGAAGCAAAATAACTAAAGAAAGACGCAAATTATCTAATTATAAATATTACAATTTCTAACTATGGGTAGTTTTCTGTTCACGACATTTTTCTATTTGATTCTAATAAGGTATGACCACTTATGTGCATTGTGTGACTTCCTTGTACCTTTTGTACCCTTGTCGTGACTTCCTTGTACCTTTATGTAAATGATTTATACATTTTAGGTCAATCAAGGAAATAATTATATATAACCAATACTGTTGATACAAAATATAATAACAGGCACAAGAGACATATCATCGTAGTTCCCCAGGTTGGTGGCGCATTAGCGAAGTAAGCAATGGTTAACATTTCCTAAAATGCTAATATCTATGTGCGTTGGTTACCATCAGGTGGCCCATGCGCTCGTACCTTTTCAATAAAAACAAATAATGTAATTACGACCAATGGTTATAATCCACTGGTTTGTCAATGACCTGTGTGGAATCTATGAAGTAATCAAGTAGGCTTATAAACACATTTGAATCATACTGTTACAGGATTAAATTGAAAGTGAAGCTAAAACAGTATTATCTATTTTTAATGCATATAAAATATATTGTCGATTTTTTATGCTTCCGAGGTTGCACGTGCTCGCTGATAAAGTAATGCTTTCTTTAATAGTACAGATAGGTACTAGGTAGCTGTCTTGAGTTTTTTCGTTATTGACATTTCACAGTTACGACGTTTCCTTAAAACATATCCTTGTCACTATGTTTACGAGTACGTTACTTTTAAAAGTTAAGGTCAATTTCAATTTTTATGATGAGAATATATAAACACAAAAAATTACTTAACAGTGACAAATTGCCAATTATCTTTGAACATTTTTGAGGATGTGTGTGAAAGATAAGTTCTGCATTGATTATGCAACGAGAAGAGGCGAGCTTAGTGCGCGTGCGCTGATGCAACGCGCTCGGCTATTGTTATGATAGCTGGCACCGTCAGCACGCCAGGGGCGGAGTTACTGCTCGTGTTATCTACATAACTAGCTTTCCACGTGTCTGCTATATGCCTTAGTGACTAAACTATTGCTTGCGCAGAATTTATCTTTAATTTTAGCCGCGTAGCTAGTCTATAATGATGTTGGTTTTGAAGTAACATAATTCGAAATCTTCATTTATGCAAGTGCCATGACATTGAGTAATAATAGCTATGATGTTTCGCCAGCAAATCATTCTTGGAAAGGATAATGAAGCGGCAAGTGAGGCGGCTTGCGTCACGACCGAACGGCAGATTGTGTTTTGGGGAAGAAAGAAACCAAAGAGAAATTTTAGTTTAAAATGTTTTGTGGTATGTTAATTTGTATAATACAAAGAATATTAAAAGGTCTTATGTAGTTATGATCAAAAAATTTTTGACTCTTTAAACAACCAACCTTATAAGAGATACAGGTTTATGTCATAAAAAAGACATTACATACATGTTTGTGTTGCATGCAGAAAGCTTACAAGGCCTTGAGGGTTATAATAGTTATGTCCTTACCCAAGGTCTGCCAGTTGTCGTCACACGTACACACGCTTAAGAGATTTTGCACAGTATATGTACATATGTATAATATGACATTTGTTGTGACCTTCGTTAAAGGTAATTCTTTAATTTATGCTAGAGAAGTACCCGTCAATTTAATTATTCTTATGATTATAAAAACGGAAATTGTACACAACAACATCTATGACGACTAACGATAAAATTTAAAGGTGAATGTTGTGAGCTGTGACGTAGGTAGTTAGTTTTTTTTTGGGACGAAGCGAGGGCGGTGGGCCGTGTGGCGTAAGTGGTTCACAGGAACTGGTTCCGTCCACATGTGTCGGCCAGCGGGCAACAGGTCACCGACCCTGGGGCCGATAATCCGAGTGCTGACATCGAGGAAAGATTATACTAATTCTGCACAATAACCGGCGTTAGTCATTCGCAAAATGATGCATTATTGAATTACAAAGTTTTAGCATATTAATTTTTTGACACTAAGGCATCTAATTTTTCGTTTTTACCTATCATTTGATGAATTCGTTGTAATTGGACTCTGTTCATAAGTATTTATGTTTTAATCTTGATTGTTTATTGTTTTCTTCATACCGCTTCTCTGACGCATTTCTAAGTAATAATTTCTGTTTGCAATTGGTTATCAGAATGGATGCCAAGTGTGCTCATGTGATAATTCCACAGGCGACACCGAGTCTAGGGCAAGTTATTGTTGCACAAATAATAATTCGCTAGCATTGCTTGCCATTTGCGTAGGAGACCTAACATGCCGATAGGTATGCATATTCGATTGTTCATTCTGTTGACATTAAGTCTATCGTTCTAGTTACCTATTGAGAGTTATATACTTCAAATGAATACACGTGTTTAATAATTAATTACAATAAGAAATACAAGGTAACAAACGTATTTTTTGATAAAAAAAAAACATTATATTTAGTATTACTTTTATTTGAATAATTAAAAACGAATATATTATAAAAAATATATCTATTAATACATTCGTTTAAAAAAACACCCACATCACATAATCATACATCTTGGCCGTAATTTCAAGGTTGAACGAGGAACGTAGGCGAACCTATCTTGTACGCCAAAGAATAAGTATTGCGTATAACAACTTGCGTATGATTGATTGATTTGTCTTTATGATAATTTTTTTAATCGATTTAAACCCTAAACAATCCTAGGGATAACACAAGATATCCATCATTTAAAAAGTACAAATGTAGGAGCCGTAATGGTTCAATGATGACGACGAGTTCTAGAACACCATAATTTTGATTTCGGTCAATTTTTTTTTTTTTTATAGAATAGGAAGGTGGACGAGCATATGGGCCACCTGATGGTAAGTGGTCACCAAACGCCCTTAGACATTGGCATTGTAAGAAATGTCAACCATCGCTTATAGCCAATGCGCCACCAACCTTGGGAACTAAGATTTTATGTCCCTTGTGCCTGTAATTACACTGGCTCACTCACCCTTCAAACCGGAACACAACAATATCAAGTATTGCTGTTTTGCGGTAGAATATCTGATGAGTGGGTGGTACCTACCCAGACGGGCTTGCACAAAGCCCTACCACCAGTAAGTGTTTAAAATTCATCTAGTGCTCGGCGGTCAAGGAAATTAATATGAGAAACTATAGATGTGTTAGATGAAATTATGCCACTCTATATGTAGATCACAATAGAGCACCATGGTAGTATTGAAACATACATAGTCCAAAAGTGGAAAGAAAGCCTTGACCAGCAGAACATATGCTACTTAAGAAATTCCTGACATGATGTTGGTTACTCATAAAAACATATCTATCGCGGTAATAATAAGTTACTGTCAAAGTAAGTATACATAAATAATATAAGCGCACCCATAAATGTTCTTTGTTCCACTAAGCCTTTAGTGCGTCAGTATGTGTATAATTTACGTAATCGTTAAAGAAAGGTAGTCGATATCATGGAAGACCTGCAGCTCACTTCCTACATCTATCACTATACGAACAGTACAAAGACTATTGTCATAACAAAAACGAATGCATTGTACCAAAGTTTTTGAACTAATTAGTACGTTGACATATACTTATTAACGCTTGGGTTTTGACGTGTTAAATAATAATTATAATTTATTAATTTGAAACTACAGCCATAAATTACGTAAGTTAAATATGTAACTTTAATTTTAACAATACATAGAACTCATTATTTAACTTTTAAACAATAATCCTCATTCAGCTTAGTAGATCGCGAGTGAATTAATTTCAAGGGTACAATTGTTTTATTATACTCTGCGTTGCTGTGTACATTAGACACGTCACAGTATGTATACACGTGAACTAGTTATTAAGAAGAAACGTTTACAACGAAATATATAAATTGAAGACGATATATATAAGTTGGGATAGACGACAGTAAACATTTATGACAACTTACAATAGAATTACATAACGCGACCGCGGTAGTGCGCCTTGACATTGTACGATACACTGAACTGCAGTATGCACGTGTATTGTAAATCATAAAATATGCTTGTAGCAACTGATATATTCTTAAATGCGTTTGCGGTTTACTGCGTTTAAAAACGAGTTTTAGTACCTACCACGTCTTAACGTTACATCTAGCTTCGATCTGTAGATTACAACCTATGCGACCTGCAGTAGTCTACACATGATAAAATGATGATATGAACGTATCGTTGTAATTATGTGTGTTAAATTAATCGATATAAATCGGTATACTTCGTGAATGAATGAATATTCATTCTTATGTGTTCATATATTATTTATTTAAGTAGTCATCATTATAGATGATAATATTCATATTTCATTCTTCATTGTATATTTCACATTAATATGTAAATAGAAGTCAGAAAAAAAACTATCGAAATTTTGCTTTGCTTTGCAATTTTTTTTTTAAATATAGAACAAATCTGTAAACTTTTTTTAAGTTGCGAAATTCGTTTGTAAAAGAGCATGACACTTATCAATAGTCGTTTATAAACATAATGTATACATTTTATTCGGTTTATAACCGTGATCATACTTTTTATTTCAGCTCGTGACCACGACCGACAACGCTGTCGAAACTTCGAGCAAAATAACATAAATAAATAACAATAATAAAAATGGATGATCACTGCTAAAATCCGATAGTAATATATAAAATATAAATATTTACATTTTGTTTTATAATCAACTATTGTGTATCCATATAGATTTACGAAATCAGGAATAGGAATTGCCTCTCGTGATATAATGGCCTTTAACGACGTCGAACAGGTGTCTTACTGGTGAAAGTGATGTTACATACACGCTGTGCAACAAAATATGCTTTGTTATTCCTAAATACGTCACTCGTAACGATTATGACACATAAACGTTTGTTGCAAGTTAGACAAAAGATTGACCTGCATCTGCAATCTTGAATCACGCGCTTATGCGTCACGAAACAATTCCTTTATGTTGTATCCAATCAAGGCACCGGCAATAAACATTCTTGAGAAAAGAAAACTCTTTCGTTTATGTGTTAATTCGCTTTATTTACAGCGCGTCGCGTCGGATCTGCTTCATATATAACGTAATTTACTTAAGCACACATTTACTCGGTTATGATATGAAAGCGAGCATGATCTGTGTCACGGTCTAATTGAAGTCGGTGGCACGGTGGCTAGGCACGTTAAACAAGATGTGCGAGTCATTTTGTCTCAAAGGATTGTTACAGCTCTACACGCACATTTTAACGGTGTCTGTACCTCATTAACTTTTTTAATGCCAATTATGACAAGAATAAAAAAAAAATTAGCCACGCTTTGTAGAGCATTTTAGTTCGCTATAAATTTTATAAGATGATTTTTATAATTCAGCTATTACATCAATATCTGATACCGAGTCTATTGTTTTTATATTGATTTTTAAGTTTCATTGTATCATACCCTGTTTTACTCAATAGCAAAAATAGACACGCTCATTATAATCAATAATTAAATAACATAAATTACAAATGTTGTTTTAGGTAATTTAATATTTACAAAGTTAAAATAGCTACGTACCCTCTTTTTGCGTGGGTGAATGTCCTCATAATCCATAGCAATGCCCTCATCACTGAAAGACGAAGATACTGGCGGAGGGGAAGGGGTGCCGGACCTCCATGACGAGCCAGAGCTGCTGCTTGCTCCGGGAGACACTGATGACCTTCCACCCCACGCACCTGTTACAAGATTTTCTGAATGTATTTAATCATAACAATATTTGTTTTTAGTAACTACTTACTTTACTCAACATACGGCATTTTAGTAGACTTTTATAGGACGTTAAGCAATGCATAAAGAACAAATTAATTTATTGCAAGTGTTTCGTATAAGTTTAAAGTTAACTTTTACTCGAAAGTTTAGTGGCTTAATTTAACAGTTACAAGTGCGTAGCTACACAAATAAAATTATACGGCAATAAATTACGAAACGGAACTATAGCCGGCCACTTTCACTCGTAAGAACAGCTATTTTCTCGCGGCACATATACTGCGTGCCGCCATTTAGACCTGCGCTGAAGATGTATCATAAATTTTTATGTGAAACATAGTTTGGTTATTTAATAACATTGAGTTCTTATATTGTATCATATAAAACTGTAAAATTATATTTGTGTTCTAATTTTTATTTACGTTCTTTCACATATAATTATTATTTCATACGAATGCGGAATCAAAACTGTTCATATAATAAATATTAAAATGTGAAGCAATATTATTTAAACATATTGTTTTGTAATCTTTTACGGTATTTTCGTATACTTTTAATTTTAAGAGTAGAAAACTTAGATTTAAGAAAAACGAATGCCGTTTATGTTACAGCGACTAGATGTTAATCAACTTTACCTAAGAGAACAAATCGTTTTCGTGGGAAATGAAAGAAATTAATACTAGTAATTTAAATATTAAGAGAAGTTTGCGTTACTGAATATGTTACTTAAATATGCTTAAGTTAATTTACTAGATCGCATTTGGTTATAGCTCATGACATGAGAGTGGAGTTACACCGAATACCTGTCTAGACAATGTCTAGACATCTGTCTAGACGTTATCAACATTTTGTAGATTCTAGACTAACCCAAACTCTAAAATGGTTAAAATGTTATAATAAAGAAAATAAGCTGCATAGTTTTGCTTAATAAGTTACAAGATCCTTGCTCCTTTAATGGCATCTTCATTTCACGTTTTAGATATGAAAGTTAAAACCGAACACAATGCTACGTTCTAGCTTCGCAGGTGGGATTCATTATGTAATTCTTTACCATCGCTTAACGTAACTACGCAGTCGGCGTAGCGTGATCGCAATTATGTAATACTAAATTATTAAGTGATATAGGAGAATGTATATTACAAGAAATTTTAAATTAGGAAAAAAATAGTTAACGTCATTGAAAATAAAATAAAATAAAATAATTTTCAACTATACGTATATAATTATGTATTAAACTAGCCATAAATGACCTTTTATTTAGTTATAATGACTTTATTCTATTACTAATTACAAGAACAACATGTCTCCCAAATATTTAATTTAGGTGCTTATTATAAGGTTAAGTTTTTAGAGTTAGAAGGTTGAACTTACTGGGTCGAGGTGAGTTTGGTGAGCAGCTGAGTGACATCAGAACGAGGGCCGCATTGCATTCATTCATCTGGTCATCCCTTTCTCCATAGCCTAAATCGCAGGAACTACTAGGACCGCGTTTACGTGATCTGCAAAAGAAAATATATAGTGATATCTGCTTACACGATATTCTGTTCTGGAGGCTTGGTTTTAAATTTTCTCTGAACAATAAGCCAGATGTTAATATCAATATCACAATAACGTTTATTGTTTCGTATAAATTTCTTATAAAAAAATATCACAGTATGAAATGAAATCAAATATTTTAACTTGATTTACATCCAGATTCATTTTGTATTCTGTTACAAGTTCACTTAATATGCAATGGACATATCGTGAACTGATTTTTGGTCATCACTAAGCCCAATAGGAATTCGAAAAACGTGAAATAATTTAATTTAAATAAGTACATAAGAGAAATTTCAGAAGTCGAACATAATTGAAACAAAAACAATTATTTATAATTAAAAATAATTATTATAAGGTTTCTACTGTGTAATTTAAAATGGACGTAGTATGTAACTTCAACTACACCTCGAACGCGCAGATGAATGACAAAATCAGCATAAATATTCTAATAAACAATTTAAGAAAGAGAATTATAACAAAATATATACTCTTAAAAGATTTATTAGATTAAGATATCGAAATAAGAGAACAGGCAACTTTGGATTCGTTCAATAAACCTTTAAATCTTACGACCCTGTTTAATAGTCTAGATATTCGCTGTCTGGATGAGCAAATACTGAGATATTATAGATATATTATATTTCAATCTTGAAAAAATATTCGTCTTTGTCTTCGCTCTTTAATTCTTTTAAAAATCAGTACATTATAGCTTTAAACATTTTATTGTACATAATTCATATTTTTTATTTTACATAATTAATCATTGAAACATTTTTAATAATAATGTCATCCAGACCGATTTCGGCCACGGCGGCCAATCTCAAGAGAGATTAGCCAACTACGCAGGATATATTATAGTGCACAAGTGTGTGCGCAAACACAGGTGCACTCTCCATTCCCTAACTCTCATAATCCGATGGGACGGCAATCCAACACGACCGGAGAGTTCAGGCGCAGGACCAACGGCTTTACGTGCTTTCCGAGGCACGGGAGTGAACTCGCTTCCAACTTCCAGACTCCGGGCTGCTACTAAGAATTTTCTGATAGAAAAACCCAATAACTTTTTACTGGCCCGACCTGGGAATTGAACCCAGGACCTCCGGGTCAGCGGCCTTACATCATGCCACAAGACCAACGAGGCAGTCACAATATTTTTAATATAATGTTTGCATGGTTATTTTAATTTTCTATATCATTTAGTGGACGTTACGATATTTAAACTGGTAACAAATAAATTAATATAAGACTACCGTTACTTACGTTATATTCATTTAACAGTTAGATACTGTCGCATCATCAAATATATAACATAATATATACATACTCGTTTTAAGTTTAAAAATAACCTATAAAATTTATTTATTTCAGTTATCCCCATGAAGAATTGCAACATCAACAGCCGGGAATATTGAAATCTACTTTATATCTATGCAAATAAATAAAATTGAAGTGACTGCCTGTGATTTCAAAATAACTCTCCTTTTAAGTTAAAATAGCTATTTGGGAGTTGCCACCAAAACAATATTTATTTTTTTATTTTAGATTATCGCTGCTACCTATTACCTAATAATTTTAATATTTGAAACATTTAATTCAAATAGGTATTACATACATTGAAATAGCAGTTTTTTCATCACAAAGTAAAATCCACGCTGGCAAAGCCGCGAGTTTCGCTAGTTTATATAAAAAGGAGTTAAAATAATTAATATGTATATAATAATATAAACTATTAATTAAAAAGTTATAGGTATTTTGTGTACAATTCAATTATTCCTTAAAATTTATAATACACTTTACAAGTTTATGTAATATTGGTATGTTATTCAGGTACGTTTATTTATCATTTCAGAACAATACAGCAGATAACCTACACATTTACATTAAATTATTATGTTTGAATTTTATAAAGATGACTGATAAGACTTCCAATTTGTTCTTAATTAACCTTCACGATCGTTGATAATGTTTTATGTTTTATACGCGTACTTATTATTTTTATATTATTTATAATAGGTATTATGAATTACGATTACAACGACACGAATGTCACAATACATAGAAAGTGTATTAATGTCAAATTAATAATAAAATATATATATGTTAACATCATTAAGGAGTTAAATATTCGTTTGAATTACAGTAGGATATGTTATACGTAACAATTTTAAATAATAATTACTATTTCCCTTCGTAATAAAAGTTGTAACTATATTTGTAGAATAAATATTCAAAGAATTATTACGTATTAATTATTGTATGAATAGTATATGCGTCAAACAAAAGCAGTCACTCAGTAAATATCTGCAATGACGAACGAATCGTTTATCAACATTTACGTAGCTACCTTTCTGCGTTATTTAATATTTAAAATACGTCCACGTCTCTATAAATATTTTTAATATAATTCAATACTCAATTGTGAAAAATGTTACATAGTGTAAAATGATAAATTATTATTATTAGCAAAAGTTAAAGTAATATTTAATAAATAATATGTGAAGATATAGAGGTACAAAACAAAAATTACCGAAATTATCTTAACCAAAATAATATTGAAATAAAAAAGTCGTAATGGTGTTACGTTATTTTTACTTCGACCCTTAAAATTGAAGAGGGTTAAAGTTCTAAAGACCTCAGATAATTGACCTGAAGGCTGTTTACTCGTGTAGACGTCCTAGGAGCAAGCAACAGGCGGCGTATAAATTGCGTACATTGGACTCGTTTTTAGGATCGCTGACCTAAACTTATCTAACAACTTATTTGCCGTAATTAATGATGTCAAACTAGTTTCGTCGAACTAAAACGTATAAAACGTTTAAAACGACCGAAGATTTAGATTTATACTAATGTTTTTTAGTTTTTAATTTTACTTACTAATAACTAAAAGAATTGTCACATAATTCTGTTCTTTTCAATACTTTTTTGAAGTTGAAACTTTATTAAAAAATAATCTTTTATTATAAAAAATAATTCTAAAAAAAATCGAAAAATTTTACGACCTAAGGACGCACTCTAGATACGGGGCGTATTCTCGGTGTATTCACCCGCCGACCGTACGACTACGAACTTTGCAGGGTCGCTATCCTATTCAGAACAGATGATTGCAGGTCACCTTACAACACATCTATATCAGATTATAATCTACTTTTTTAATACATTTTTTTAAATTGAAAATACTAATAAATATGTCTGGTTATTTGTATTGTGATTACGTTTACAGGAAGTTCGTGATCTGCAAAGCGAACAATTGATTTGTAGCTGTTATTATTGGGTGATAAATTTAGACGTTTGCCTGTGAAGCGTCAATGCTTTAGGTTTTGCGCACTCTGCTTATTTGGTCGCAATAATTGGATCTCGCAGGCCGGCCGGCGCACACCCGAGTAAAAATAGCAGAGACACGTAATTTCCTCTAATACGCTGACGTAACGTAAAACGTATCGCATCTCGCTCATCGAGTTGCTTTTCAAGGCGGTTCAATGGAATTTCATTCTTATTTTTATTTTGACCTAATCATTGCAATCCATAAATAAGCTCTACGTAGAAACGACGACGCGATATGCTCGATGCAATAAACGTTTAATGTAAATCACGGAAGTTTGGCTGTTGTTTGACATTAAAAACCAGCGCATACAAATTCATTGACTAGTTTTTCGTATTTTAGTCAACAACAAAAGTTTTTAACTGTGTTACATGTAAATTATCTTATAGTTTATCTAAATTTTGCTGTCACTAATCAACAATCGCCGGTTGGCAGCCACAGTCGACCTGCATCTGTGCACACTCACCTCGCTGCGGGCTCGTATAGTAGATATATAGATTATAGTAGATACGTAACATTGACGACGACCTTGCCGCCTGTTGCCGCGCCACCAACTCGCTACTGATACTAACTATTTACAATAGTTAATATTTACAATATGTATGTTTTTCTTTATTCAAATACGCTTTAACGCACACGCTACTAAGACGTGTTGAGGTATTCAATTCAAATTATTTCCTGTTTCATTAGCTTGAGCGATTCAATTATCTTAGCCATTTTAGTAAGATCAATTTAATCACGTTCGAGTTAAAATTAATATTCCGAAATGTATTTGTTGGTTTTCAATTTTTTTTTAAATAATAATCTTTATTTGGAAACAAAATTGGAAATAAAAAAGTTGTTGTTGTAAAAACATAATAAAATAAGACACTATAACAGACAAGGGGAATTTTAACTGGTTACATTTTGTGGGCGTGACAAGAATTAATTAATTAACATACCTACTACCTTTGTTATGTAATAATAGTTATTTGTATCGAGCCATTATAGCTACTATAATAATATCATAAGCGATTTAAGTTTCAATACTATTAAAACTAATTGAAAGATGTACGATATGCTGTGACGATTTTCAAAGTTCTTTAGGCAACAAAAAAATCGCTTGTTTGGACGTTGACATGCAAGTGGCGGTTGATGTAGGTCGTGAAGTAATTTTTTGCGGGTATAAAAAAGTGTGATTGAGCTAGCGCAAAACGCTCTGTCGGTAGCGGCAAACCCCACTCCGGAGCTGAGATGAGGTCATCGTTGTGCTTGCTCTGGCCAATCACTTTAGATATTGGGCAGGTTTGGTTAACAAAGCACGTTTTAATTTTGCTTATTACAATGCTGGTTTCACTTTTGTTATAGATACAAAGAATAATTGAATTTAAAGAAAAAACTACAATTATATATAGGTATAGGTTTTTCGCAGAAAGTGAAGCTACCGACGATACTTTATTTATTGCAATGATTAACTTTTATTTTATTAAATCAGAATTTAAAAAAAAGCACAAAAGAAACAAGAGTTTAAATGGCTTTTTTTGAGCAAATAGTAAGTTTATTCACTTGTAAGTTATTTACAAAACTAAAATTTATGTTATTGAAATTAGTAAGAAGTCTTACGATACTGCTTTTCTTTTTATAAAATCAATGATCCCATCCAATAAATCGAATGTTCTGATACGAATTAAATGTTCGAAAATTCCGTCCTTAAATCATCGAATTTCGAAGAATAATTACAAGTCGAACTGTTTTTGTTCCCGCAAGCGGTGGAATAACCTGCAGGTAGGTCGATGGAAAGTCAGCGGCTATTTCAATTATTTCGAATGACTAATCTTCATAAATCCTGCCTCTGACTTAGGCTATTTATTCTGACCTTCATAATAAATAATCTATAAAAACATAATAGATATTATTATTGTACGAGTTGATGCAGTGTAACTTTTACAAAGACTCACTTTGTATAATGATGAATGTAAAATTTTTGTATCACTTTCTCTAGGAAAGCGCATGCCCGCACCTGCCAAATGAGATAACGGACCTCAAGTCTAACGAAAGCAAACGTGCCCAGCGAGAAAGTGCTTCTAGTTCTGACTGCCGCCCCTCCATTGCCTTCCTGTTCATGAGATGTTGCGCAAAAGTATGCAAAACTGCCCTAGCGCTATTTGTTTCTTAATGTGTTATCGTTATTTTTGTTACATTTATTACTACATATATTTTACATAATAGTATATCAGAAACAACTAGTAGTAAGCTCAATTACTATGGTATAGAAATGTTAGTTAATTGAATAGCTCTATGACAATGGCTCGGATGTCATGTTACACATTATTAATAGACTGTCGCGTACCTAGTTTGTCACTAGTGTTACACGTCCGTGACACTCAAATATCTCATTAACATACAACACTGCGTCAATAAAGGGATTACCATTTTTGACATTGAAAGTTCATTAAAGGTGTTCCATGAAGACTGACCGTATTACATAAATGGTTGCGAAATTCAGACGTGCATATTGTATTAAACTAAACGATGATATTTAAATACTTTTTCATTTGTTCAATCTGTTTTACTAAACATTGACTTAGGGCGTGATAAGTAGCAACCCGATACTTACGACATCAAAATGCGGGTTGTGCTGTTGTCCCACTGGCCGACTAAATACGTTAGTACTTACTACCTGCTCGAGGACGTGAGACATAGAAAGGCTGAATTCTTAATATTCTGTATAATTATATATAGTATTTTCTCCAAAAGAGGTCTGAAATATATCCTGATTTAAACTGAGCGGTCTAGTTTTCGTATCTAAGATATGAATATCGGTAATTTTGATAATATGTGAATGGACACGAATGCATGTGGCACGTCTCTAGTGTGTCGGTTTGTTCCATTTTCAAACTAGGTCACTGTGTCATGGCGGCCCCGCCAAGTATCAAGCGAACTCGACGCCATCTTCGAATTTTGTTGATTCATTTTAATTTGAATTCAGTCATTTCTAATTGTAGAGTAGAAGGATGTACGTGATTAGAATGTCAGTATTTTAAAACGTTGAATAAGTAGTTATTACATTAAAGGAAAACGAAATTTTTAAGCTTTCACTTTGCCATGGCCCAGTCCCGTGATCGCAAATTTGTTCCAATCACGAATGGAATTTCTATCCCGCGTAGTTTCGATAAAATCAAAGATAAATTGCTTTGAGTTTACTGTTGATCAAGCGATACCAACAAACAAACAATAACGTTCTTCTCAATTCAAATAATATATAGATTCAAATAATTATGCGCTCAATCTAGATGATTTGATTCAACTGCTTATTCTTTTTACGTCTTGGCTTCGCTTTTTGGCTACTGTTGTGAAATGCGGACCAAGTAGAGGTCTCACCTCTCACTAGCGTCATGATGAAAAGTGAAACTGCGGTGCCGGTGAGCGTCACGTTGCTGCGGCATTTAATGCTGTTTGTTCCGGTTCCACAGCACTACATTATGAATTGCATTATTTAATATTTCACAATTTGCCAACACTTCTAAGATATCTTTCTAATTTAGGTGTAAAGAATCAACTACACTGAAATATAGATTTTTCTTGTATAGATTTTTTTTCAATGTTAAAGTTCAGTATAAGCAAGCCAAAATAAGTATTTAATGGATCTCAATGTTGCATTGTCTGTCCCTGTCGGCGGCTCGCTGGAGGTGTGGGGCGCGGGAGGCAGAATGTAGGCAAGTGTGACAAGGACACGCCCGTACTCCGCGCTAACACTTCCATCCAGTTTCTAATGTGCTTGCTAAGGATTTCGCAACTTCGCCCGCGCGGCTCCACTTCACCGATGCACGATTGTAAACGATTACACCTACCAACTAAACTACCACAATACGGGTACATACTGCTTGGTGTAAACTAATGTAACTAGTGGCGAGGTCACCTTTTAGCACAATAACTTAATAATCAATTATTGTTTATATTTTAGCTTTGTATTCTTGCAGTTTTCAAGTCACCCTCATTATAACTGCGTAAACAGGAAGTACGATTTATAACAATTAAAAGAATTTGCAAATTTGATAAAAGAGCTCCGCAAGGTGAGCTTATTTGCAATAGATGCGGCCTTCCTTGTAGATGACGAGGCGAACTGCTAATTCAAGGTAAATAATACAAATATAAAAATTTTAAGTATGTAAGAGATAACTTATTTACTATTTTAGTTAAAATTTGAAATATAATTAATTGATCGAAGTAAATAAATTACGCCGTTGATATGTATTGAAAAATATTTCGTTAAAAGTATTACAGATCATATAATGTAATTGACTATCATAGCTTCTTTGTACAATATAAATTGAAATATTCCTTAAATAAATGCTTATATTGGAATACAATTATGCGATACAAGGCATGGGAGTGGCATAACGTATTGCTCATCGGGAAGTTATTAGAAGTAAAACATTTATTTTGTAGTTATAGTTTCCGTTATTATAAAATATTTTTTGTAAATTTCATATTGGCGGTGCTATTATTGAAAACAGAAGCCTAGTATTGTAGGTTGTTTCCATGTTGATAAGCTTGTGAATAATAATAATTTAAATATGTTAACAGTTATGGGAAAAAAGTGGTATTTTCTTTTAAATTGTTATAATGGAAAAGAGATGATTGATGCTGACAAAGATTTTAATTTATATTTAAAGTGAATTAATGATGTAAAGTTACCCTTGCATGTGATGAGCAGGCACTTCTATGATGGCAGAGGCTCGGCGTCTGTCGCCGGCCATGTCTGCAAGTCTTGCAAAATCTGTGTCCACGTCAGCAAGCCTCGCTGACTTTCGAGACTCTAGTAGTCTTATCTCTTCCAATCTTTTCCTTAGTTCTATGGGTACCTAAAACAAAAAAGAATTAATTAATATAAAAAACAATATACATACAAAGACAAAAGGATTTACTGAGTAATATTGAACATCCGTGTTGAAAATAAATAGAAAAAAGATTTAGAAGAAACTAAAAACAAACTTGCTATTTTTATCTGGTGTAATAGATATGGTCTTTAAGAATGTTATAATTATACTTTTGTAGGCGTCATACATGCATGCATATTATGTAAGGTATAGGAACAAAAAGCGTGTATACGAGATCAATATGGTCGACCTTCGTACGATCCGTATGTGGATGACGTCATGACCTAGAATAGTTTAAAGTGAATTGAGATGCATTCCAAGTCATTAACACTGCTATTTAGCTATACCAGAAGCCTCAAATATTTTTGGAGCCTATTATTGAAGTAATTTAGTTAATGATTAAATATACTTTCGTTTGTACTAATAATCTAATTAATATCGCAACTTAGTTATTAGAAGTATGACGTCGTTTGATTATACGTTTAGAACGCAATCTCGGTTAATATGTGTAATAAACATTCTAGTAGCAGTTGACATTGGCTGCATTTTCGTCTGAGCTTCCTTCAACGCGTGTTCGCATGATTAATACAATGTACTGCGCGTGCTCTTGCCAACTACTTTATGATCGCGTTTCTCTTATACGTCAGTGCAACGAATTATTGTATTTGGTGGTTATTATTTAATACCTACGATCTTATTTATTATTTTCTAAATTAATTTGCTTCATATCTTATGAAGTTATTATTTATATTTCTCGGAATTGTAATATATTTACAATTATTTAAAATTATTTTTTAAAAAAGGTTTTGACACTATGTAAGTAATATTTGATGAATTTTTCTGTGACATTGTAGAGTAATGAGGCTAAATGGAATATTTCTAAGCGAGATCAAATTGAACTAATGATAAAAATCTTTAACCTCAAAACCAGAGTCTTAATTGTTCTAATACCTATCTAGTTGTTTCTGTAAAAATATTTTTTTGATTAAATTTCAGATTTGGCAAACTGGCTGGTATTTAAGTTTTTATTATATTAAATTGCAAATAAGCTTGAGATGTTATTACTGTAGATAATGATTTGCTTCTCGCGGTGAATGTGAGCACTAAAAACGCTGATCACATCATGGACTTTCACTTTTTGGTGATTTGGTGCTTGCGAACGTGGCTGAGAACCGTAGTCCGTATCCCGCTCATAGCGGAACAATGAAAGTTGTTTTAATGAGTATGAATTATGTATGTACGGCAGTTTTCAAGCATTCGCACACTTATAATTTACGCATGTTAGTGCTATTTTAAAACAAATTTTAATTTAATAAGGAGCAGTTATATTTGTAGTTAATCTAATTTTACTGTTCCATTAAGTTATGATTGATTCAAAACATTATGAAAGCTTCTATTGTCTTTTATTAAGTATTTAAAATTCAAGCTAAAATTAATGCATTATTATAAAGTTTTGGTTCTACAGTAGCTAAGTATATGAAATCAATAATTGAAACTATATATAAATAAGTGGAGCAGTTCTGCTTCAAACATTTATCAGCAGTAAGCATGCGTCCGCGCAGCTGCAGTTCCGCTCATCGTGATCGCCTCCCTCTCCCTCCATCCCTCCTCTTCCCCACCAAAGGCAATCTCGACGCGTTATGTAAAAAAGTGACAACTGTTGCACAATTGCTCGATCCGATGGCGAAACTTGGCCGCCTATAAATGCCAGTGAAAGTCACCGAGTGACTTTGACATGATAACTGATAATACTGCGTCATTATTATAGTAATAGATCTCATATTTGCTTGATAACCATAACAGGAATTGCACATCCATTAAAAAATAATATTTAAATTCTTTAAATAAAAATGTTATACTATCAAAATATACAAGGCTTAAAAAATATATTGTTACCTACTTTTACTTTTGAATTAATTAAATACATTAACAAATTACGTGAATAAATTAAAGTATAATATTTGAGAGCCATACTGTTAGTTATTAATATTTAACATTAATACCATCTACACTTAATTGATTTTAGTTACTTGATAGCTGTAGTACATACGATAGGTATGATTTTATTTATCGGTATATGCTTGTTTCGTCTCCATATATTTACGTGTATTAGTAATTAAAGTTGCAAATACAGTATGCTGGACACTCTTGGAATCTGGATTGCGAAAGTTCAACCGGCTGGCTCTGTTGCATGTCGATGTTGCTTTGCCAAATAGATTATGCATTCTTTTGACTAAGCGTTTTTACCTCAATTGCTTTTTCAATTTGGGTATTATTCAAATAATGATAAAAAATAAACTTGTTTTGACGAATTATTTGCATATTCTTATTTGAGTGAGACAGTTAAGGCGTTAATCATTCAGTTTCTGTTATATTTAATTAATTTGAGCGTGAAAACTAAAATGAAAATTGATACATGTAATAGCATTGTATTTAAAGCGAAAGTTATCACTGCAGTGCAAGCAAGTGGCATTGACTGCAGGATAGCGCGAGTCATTGGCTGAACGAGTGTGACGCGTGCGTTGTGCTGTCGTGCCTACCGACGCGACTTCGTCGTTTTACGTATGCGATGATTATTTATTGCGATAAATTAGTATATTTAACTTTGTAACTCATCGTTTCTCATATTCTTTGTAACTGCCTGCATATAATACTTTTTAATTTAACGTTCATGTAATTTTATATAGTCACTTTTTGTACTAATGTTTGTTATAGTTATTATAATTACTTTTATTAACTAACCTAGACATTATATTCCAAGAATCATAAGTACCAACTATACTTGCACTTGAATTTCTCTAAAAAAACTACAAAAATATTGTCTATTCTTTATAAAGAAGAAAGGCAATTTAGACGACGCACTATTCAAGTGTACAAAAGTGAAAATGTGCATTACACCGGAATAAATGAATGTACTCAATCCATTTAATTCCATCTGTTGACACTAAAAGCTAGTTCTGTGGCAGGACGATATATAAGAGTTTATTACTTTGACGTTAAGAAAACAATGGACTGTCATAGCTGAGACGACCGATAACATTGGAATGTCGTAGCCGGTTTCAGCATAAGTAGCTTGCACGATAAAAATGAAGATAACCATTGTCTGTATGTCAAATGTAAACTGTAATCGACAAGAAAAGTAGCTTGTTCTAAATGTATACACATAAACGAATAAAAGAGTGCAATATGCTAATTCCACGTAAAGTTTCTGTTTTTACATCGATAAGAATAGATGGGCGGCGTTGATTTTGTAAATATTCAGGGAGCCTGCACTTCAAGTCACGTTGACACGCATGCATAAGCAATTCGATGGTAGTAGGCGATCGTGCACGACTAAATAGGTCAATAGCTTTACCTTTGATATACGAAATGCGACCTTAGTAATTAATATTACAACAGTAATAATTGCATAAATTGTGAGCTTTGCTTAAACTAAGTAAATTGATCATTAGGTAATGAATAGTTCAGAAAATCCTTACATAGGTACTATAAATGTTTGAAGCAGGAAAGTAAAATCATGTTCTTTTTACAACCATAATATGTGTTGTTGCAGTAAGCTAAAAGGGCTCACGAAGTATGAATAAGTTAACATTTTGAAATGGTGGAGGCGTGTCACTTTCGTATTACTTCATAAATCATAAGCAATCTCGTTGTAGAGTAATTTATCTAGTTATTATACCTTAGCAGTGTATCGGCGTGTTATATGTCGACATATACTTACATACATATTTTGGGTTAGTAACAAAAACTTTGAGAAGCATTAGCATTTCATTTTGTTAGAAGTATGCCTTGATTTCAAATAAGCATTAATAATGCTATTATTACACTGAATTTTTATAATTTAATTAGCTTTTAAATAATAAGCAAATAGATTCAGGTATTGAAATCGGATGTGTACTGTTAGGTCGAGCAATCGATTGGCACGGAGCGGGTGGCCTTGTATGTTTAGCGAATACAACCGTTGGTTGCAAGGCGGATACAGCGAAGGCACGCAAGCACCACCCTGCCGGACTGCAAGCAACAACCTTGTGCCAAAAATCCGTGACCCACTTTACATGTCCAAATGCAAGCACCGATTTTATTACCATTATTCTTGAAACATACATTTGGTTCTTTATTGGTGTAACTGTGTATAAAACCCTGCCGCGAACTCATTCTGTTTATGAGGCAAGGTTTCATTGGGATTATCCATTATAAGCATAAAATTATTACTCAATATTGAAGGCAAAATTTATTTTATATTTGTTTTTTAAGTTATCGTTATATTAGTGTCCTAGGTCGTTCCTATTAATTGACCGGGGCAGGACGAAGTTAGGTGACCTAGTTGGCACGGAACGAGCTACATAGGTCACGATCCTATCCGCACCCAGCTAACCTTCTCTACAAAAGTAGAGCTTCTCTATAAAAGAGAGTTAAAGTAGAGCATCTTAACATTTTGTACCCAATGGAGAATTGACATAATGGTTTTATCTTTTTTCTTAACAATTAAAAAATAAGTATTTGAAAAACTGTATTTTAAAAAATCTAAGAATTGTTTTGTAATAAAACTAAGAAAACAATGGCACTTTATTGATGAAATAGGTCTACTATAAATTCATTTGACCATTTAGGTCAACGGTTGTCGTTGTCAGGAAATCATTATTGCGTAGCGTTGACAATGATGATGCAAGACTGGCACGCTTTATTTATTACGAGGCCTAGGTTATTGGTCTAAACAATTGAAGGTTTCAATTGATAGACATGACGTCATATCGTAAGTCACTGTAATTTCAGAATCGACGTCACCGCACGTCGGAGAGAGCGCGTAGGCGCGGCGCCGCTGTGACGTCACAGGTGCGATTCACTGTTCTCTCCGTGGGCGGACGCTTGTATTAGGCACGTATCCTAGACAAAGTGTACGTAAATAAAATCGCATAAGGCCAAAGTAACATTACGTAATGGAATGAGAAATCTGTGCAAGGACACGCAAGTTGTTTCGACAGCACCCAACGTGATGCCATAATCGCATCATTTACGTGCGACGCTTAGAAAAGTGAGCGTTTTACCTTGAGATGCCCGAGAGTACGGTTGCCTCTCTATTCTTAGACTTCAAAATAAGTTATATATGTGTTTGAGTGTTTGGGTATCGAACACGCAGGCGTCATGACCCAGCCTGACCCAAAAACGGACCGGGCCCAATACTCCCCACTAGTTGATAACGGATACCGGGAACCTGTTCGACTAAAAACATTATATACGCAGTGCGAATAGTACCGTTATCTCAACGACTTGCAAGTTGTAACATCACCGTCGACGTCAAATAGCCCATAAATGACGACAAATCTTTACGAAGTCAATCTAATAAAGATCTTGGACAAATGTAAATATTTTATTACTCTACTAATAAAACAATTGCATATTCAAAAGGATTTTTTACATTTGAGCACATTATATATTAAACCTGTATCAAAGTTTTGTTACAAAAAAGGAAAACACAAGTGGAGGTCGAATTTCGAATGCGGGTTGTGCGTCGTTGGTTCAATATCAACGTTTCTGGGTCAGTGGGTCAGTGTGTCGGAGAGGATCGCGCATAGCGCGCCTCATGCCGACAGTAATTATTACTTGATCTTCACTTACATAAAAAGGCTTGCATGAAGTTCACTGCTGATACTGATCACAAGTCTCACGTCACCTTGCGTCAGCGTCAAGTCAAAGCTTTTACATCTTTAGTATATTGACGAAGTGAATCATGCTTAACCTTTGCCTTCGAAATCTAACTCTATCAACACAATGTTTTCTTGTTTCAAGGTTATATTTATTAGACTACTATTTATTTGTTCGCATATTTTTTCCAAACGAGAGTAACGTTAGATGGCAGCCGCCTACATCGTAACTGTAAATTTTCTTTACTAAATTAGATAATCATGTTATGTGGCTTAAGCTCCGTTAAGTACTTTTCATGTTTCTTGTTTTATGCAGCAGGTACAAACAACAAAACTGTAGATATATGTAGGTAAAGCAATTGTTGTAAAATATTGGGAATTCTGTATAATTTATCTAACTATTCAGATAACAGTAGCAGAGCACGAATCATGAAACTATTTCAAGGCGAACACAATGAGGTCACCCACAAAGGGTCGGCCTTGCCTTCGCCACAGTGGTGGGATGACAACTTCATCATAGACGAAAATATAAAAGTAATCAAACTATTTTTCGCATTATAATGTTTTAAGAAGTAGGTAAATAAATCATTTAACGGACTTAAAGGTGCATCATATTACAGATTGTGGGTTTAAAATTACGCGCAATGTACGTACTACGTACGAACAATGTATTGTAGCGGACAAAAACAACATAGAAATGACGCCTTTAGATTAGCAACGGTTGTCTGACATCATTAAGTGGTCAATCATCTCGCTGTTTCGGCACTAAATGTAGGTCGAATACATTAGTCGAGCTATTTTATAGTGAGCGTTAGGATTGTATTTCTGTTTCTTAGCAACATTTACTGTCTCAACTTTTTAACTAAAATGGTTAATACAAATTTCACACTGCATGTTATTAAAACAAATAAATATCATAAGATTGTTGTGCCAAAAAAACTTTTTGTGTAGGTATGAATTAATTGTTGTCAAGCTCATAAAACCGTGTTTTTTTACGTATGGAGTAGTCGAATATTAATTATATTATTTTATTAAAGTATATAGTTATTATTACTTTAATAGTTTCCGATTCAATGACTATTTAAAGTATTTCCTTATATAATTAATGTATTCACGAACTAGTACGTAATATATAACAATTACTAATAATTTAAAATTGAAACTAATTTAGATTAAATAAATCCTGCAGTAGTGCAAAACTAAAGATGAGATATATTGCTGTTTCCTTATATTGTGTAAAAACAATTCACATTTCATTCCGAGTGAATAACGACGACATAAACATCAAAGGGATTAATGTAGCGGTTCTTTTAGCGCAGTTTGTTATAATTATTGCAATATTATATGTTAACTTAGCAAGCAGTTACTTTAAAACTCTCAACAAGCATTTCGTGAACTTCATATTAACTTGGCGTATCCGGCTCGTGTCCTAAATTTTTGTCCATAGTAAATTATCGTTCTCATGACAGATTCTTGATGACTTGTACCAGCAAATCGACTAACAATATTATCTTATCAACCTTGATTTATTTAGAAACAGTGTCACTAGGCGCATTTTGCTACGTAGCAAACACGAAGTTACGAAATACATAGGAGAACGTGTTCAAGCTACTTCTTTCGTTCTAACGATACGTATTAGATAATTTAATAGTGGATTTCGGGTATGTGTGCATATCGATGTTTTATTTGATTAAAATTATTTATGTTTATGAACGATCTTTTACATTGACTGATCGAATTTGTATCTTACGTATCGATGTTTGTGTGTGTAATAAACATGGTGCGCATGCGCTGGTACTCGTCGTTTTCTCTTCCCATGGTTTCTTTATGATGGTCGATCTCAGCTCGCCAGTTCCTTTCACGCATTTGCTTCGACAAAAAAGTCACGTACGACTGGAAATTATCGAAGGAGAAACTTGTAAATTGCATCGGAACATTCATACATAGGTATATATGCTTTAATGGATTATTACAGTTTATACTCCGCGGTTAAATTTTAATATTTACATATTAATTTGAATTATTTAATGTAACGATAAGTTTAAAACGCGGCGATTTTTTTTCTTATTTTGTATATATATTATTGTTATATACAGATGTCGTAACGAAACTTCGAATAAAATTGCCAATATATTTGAGCTAAGTTTTACAAGTGAAATGGATATTATACACGCAAATTTTTCACGCAACACTAACTACTATAAACGTGTATTTATTACTTTAAAAAAAATGTGATGGAAAAATCATGCGTTTTAATGCATTACTGTTCGTTTCTGAAATCCTTTCGCTCGTAACGAAATCATACAATATACATTGAAATACGGTTCTGCTCTCTTAGCCTTTGCGGAATTTCTTGTGGTGAAAGCGAGATTTATATTTCACCGTTGAGGACATATTGTATTTGAATTAAAATCAAACCTGTTTCTTCTATTATTGTTATATTTATATATCTAAGCGGTTTATATATTTAAGTAGGATTTCTAAAAAAACAATTAAAAGTTATGTATCAGTATAAGTTTTATGAATAGCAAAGCCATAACAGTAATTTAGTTATGACCTTTCGCATATATTACATATGCAAAATTGTAGAGCTACTCTACGATCAAGGAGATAATTTAAAAGTACCGCAAATATGAATGTATGTACGTTATTAAGTGTAAAAGTGAATGAAGTCTGAAACAGTACAGGTGTGAGTGGCACTTTCACACTCAATGCGGCTTGCAGTACGCCAGTAGCCGTGTCCGATCGACGCTCCTTTACGACATCGGTAATCGAAAGGCAACGCAAAAGCATGAAAATTATCGTACAAAAATATCGAAATTATTATTGCTGAGGTATTTAAAAGTGAAATCTAAGACGAATTGTTTTGTCATCGAATCGAAAGGCAATTTTAATACACGTGTGAGTTCTTTTAGGTTGTGGTCATTAGTGATAGCGGTAGCGTTCCACTTAGCTCGAAACAAGTCAACGATGAGGTTAGCCGGTGCTGAGCCGACATCGCCACCGACTAACGGTTCGGGCGGCGCCGCGCGCACGTGAAAATAATTCTTGACGCGATTTTGTAACGAATACCGTTATGTGGTTCCGGGCCTGCCGGTGACCTTATTTCTCGGCCGCGCACTCTTTATTTTTATATCTTATTGCTTGCTACATAATGATCGTCCGCGCTGCGTTTGTAAGAAGTTTAAAAATATATGAATCGACAAGGTGAATTATTTAAGATACTCGTTGAGATTATTACATTCATTTTCGTGATTGTTTCCTCTATAAATTAGATATGAAACGATATTATACAATTAAAATAAACATTTATTAGATTCATGCATTATAATTTTTAATCAATAAATAATACTATGAATGTAGTAGATAGTGTGAGTCAGATTTTTTTATATTGGATTCCGCTTAACGAGTAGTGGATTTGCCAAGTGAAAAAGTGTAAATAACGTGTGACGATCGCAAGCGTCGGTCGCTTACCGGGAAATACCGCGTCATTCTGATAATGATTACCCTCCACATACATAAGTACAAAATGACGGTCAATGTAATTTCCAAGTGTTTAATGAGAAAAGATGACTATGGATGAAAATTTAAGTTGTTTTATTCAATTAAAATAACGTAATTACACTGGAATCATGTCTCAACTCTTACGTATGTTTATCAGACATTAGTTGAACGCTGAACCATAACTGCGCAATAGAGTTGTTTTTATCGACTGTTTGTAATTTAAGTCAGATAGCAAATTATTTACAAATATAATCAAAGTAGTTTATTATTGTAAGCACGTAGAAGTACTTTTTTTATTCATTCTTACCTATTTTCAATGCGAATAACTTAATAAGGCCATTATTATTGTTTAATTTCATTATTGTTAATGGATTGATCCTAACTAATACATTATACATAAGTACATAATGATTTAGCCTCGTTATCGAAAATGTTATTCAGTGAGTGAGCGAGAGATCGTGGCAGCGCGTCACGCTGATATCGTGTGCGACGTCACCGTATTTACGCGCAAGGCCGGCACACGCGCCGCGTCGTCGTTCCTTCCTCATTGCACCAGCAGTCAATTCGAAACAATTTCCATATATATGTCAAAAACAAGCAACAATGAACTTAAGTAAAACATAAAATCCATATCACGTCTGTCATCCTGTTAAACAATCAATAACATAATTTGAGCGTAAGTCTTGGTGATAACAATTAAATAAAGAGAGACAAAAACCTGTCCAACGAGTTGATCGATCACATCACAAGTTCGGTGTAACTAGTGGTTTTTGCCCACATTAAAATGCCACGGCGTGTAAATTGTATAATTATCTGGTCTTGATTTATTTAAGGAATAAAAATAATATTGTGGTCAATGTAATTAGCTCACGCGATAAGATTGTGGTATTGTGTTTGGTGCGTGAGGAGTTACGTGGCTGGTAGCCGGCCGGCTGGTTTTACAAAGCTAATACCAATGTAAAACATAATCGTCGAAACGTGGGGTAATAGCGACACGTTTTCACTTAAAATGCGGTTATCAAAGATATCGTTTTAAATCACGTGGGAGAAATTGAAATTCCAATTTCAGCGCGTAGTGTTAACGGTACGCATTCGGCCGAATTTAGCGCACGTGCGTGCTTCTTTACTCATGTCCACTGATTAGTGTTAAAATGTGAAGTGTGTAACATCCTTGAGTTTAAAAACTCTGCACGACCACTCCTCACTTTATCTACGGTAGCTAATCATCTTGGTGATTAGGATCAATTGTGGCGAGATAAAACACGTATTTACATTTTTATGTACTGATTAAAAGTTGTATTTAATAAATGATGAATGTATTCGCATCAGAGACAAGATAAAATGAAATATTTTAGTAATTAGGGATTACCATTTAGAATATATATAGGCATAACTAAATCATAAACTGGTGCGCCGCACGGTTTATGTCCACATGTAGATAAATGTCTAACAGCGATTGTGACGCACGAGTTAAATTATGCTTTTTAGTCGTAAACAAGTATTGTATGATGTACAGTTGTGTCTAAATAAATATTATTTATTTCAAACTTTTGTAGCTGTTTAAATTATTTTACGACTACTAATTGCATGAATCAGTGATTGTGTGATCGGTAAGTTACTTTTTTATTGGAATTCTAGTTCAAAAGTATAAGACGAGTTTTATTGCGTTGGCAAGATTAAATTAGCTATCGTCCGCGCAATAACTGGTCACTGGCGACTAGAATAATCTCGCCGGCCGGCGATAAGTGGCATCGGTGCGTTACATGCGATAGCTGGTGATGCGTAGTTAGTGCAGGCGTGCAGCGGAGTCGTGCGGGCGGGTATGGACGGCCTGGGCTGGGTGCACGGTGCACGTCACTTGCCCCACGTGCAGCCGGGGTCAATAGCTCGCTGCACGCGTCCACTCACTCCTCGTCCCTCCATCGTCTCACAAAACCTTTGTCTACATCAATGTTGTCGCAATGTCAACACCTCTGATGCCAATGACTGAATGTTTCATGACATTCATGCAATTTATAGGTATTACTTTTCAATGCACGTCACATCAACGTCACTAATTCCCTAAAATGACAACTCTACGATGCGTTGATGTCTTTTGTTACAGTTGTATGTACAAGATGAGACTAGAGAGTTCGGTTTAATTGAATTGCAAGTTCTTAATTATTTTTTAAAGTTGAAATTATGTTACTTAAATATGAATTATAATGAAAATCTTACTTCAGCGGCTGGTACGTGAATTTGAACTCGAAGCTCGTCGGTGTCGTGATCGTGCTCTAACACGTCGGCTCGGACCTCGCGGCCGTTGTATGTGAGGAATACACGCTGACCAGGTTTCAAACGAACTCCAGCCAATCCACGAAATCCGGGTCCTATGAGCTCCGCATCGCGGTACTCGCGAATCATTTTGCCCCCATCAAACCGCACCGTATAACGGGTGTTTGGAGTCAAGTTGATACAATTATTATTTTCCGGAAATGCTGCTGGCGTTTTCACAGCCTGGATCATGCCCGAGTAATAAAGTCCATCATCACTTAGAGCCGCGACGCGGGTCCCTATGATAGAGCGCTTCGCTAAGCGTTTGCCGGTTGACATGATGCCTAGAGTTCACTTGGCCTCTTTTAAAAAATATACAATAGAGGTATTTATTAGTATTCCGTAGTTCACACTTCTTTCAATCACAAGTTCACTCAAAATTTTCAAATCGCTCGACGCACACGTTTCGCGGGGTAGCCGTCACAAAATTTTGGGAAACCACGAGAATTTCGGTTCGACACCGTGCGTCCAATTAGATTCGGCTCCTCAATAAGCCGAGGCTGATCGCGGTTCTCGCGCGGAAACATAATACGAAGGCAAGGTCCTCGAAGATCGGGACAAAGGAAAACCCTTTCGCGGCAGTAAACTTTGCGCGCAAGCTCGCTGCGGACGACCTCAATAGACACGGTTCAAACAAGAACTGGCGTGCGTGCGGCGCGACACCGGCCGGCCGGCGAGCGGGAGCGGCGACCGCCCGTCTCGCTTCTTTGTTTTGATACTCAGCTGTTCAGCCGAGTGAGAAGGAGTTAGGTAAAGGTTATGCGTACGAACGAAACGGCTGCTCTCGGTGCTCTTTGGTAGAGTTCGGGTCGGCTCGCTATTTTCAGCGGGCGGCGGCCGCCCACGGGCGACATTGAGGCGCGCCGGCTCGATTCGCACGTGGAGTGGAGGAGTGCTAACGGGATTGCACAACGCAACTCGCGGCTCACCGTCGTCAACGTAGCGCTGCGGCCATGCCGGTGCTTGCTTGCCGGCTAATACGTGACACAGTTTCTATTCGGATTTGGGGTCGATTCAAATGTCAAGCAGATGCACCCCACTTATGCAACACTATTAACGTAGCCTCGTTAGATCTACGCACAAATTGAATAATTGGAACACATCTAAGCTCGAACATTATTAGCACTTGTTAACTTGATAAATTTATATAATTACGCCGTCAAAACTCCTGGAAACAATTCTCCTTTGTATTGTTATTTTTTTTTCTATATTTAACGTATTTAGCTGAAGCTTCACAATGTCTTTGTGTATAATTTTTCCTCATGTCATCATATATGCAAATGCAATCAAAAAGTAATGAAAGTGTTTGCTGTTATAGAAAGCGAAAGAGAACTTAACAGTAACTTGCTAAACATAACCGTTACGTTGACGTTAGAAATAATAATAGCTATTTATTAGTGTATTAGTGTACAATAAGCGTTTTGACATCAATTAGGTTTATTTATATTAACATCATTAACGTTTTTGTTTTACTTTTTAGGATATTTATTTTAGAAATACTTATATACGTATATAAAATTAAAATTACAACTGTTTTAATAAAGTAACTACATTATTTAAAATCCTGTATTACAAAAATGTGATTTCTTAAGCAGTACCACCTATACATATTTTATAACTTTCGCTCATATCATTATGTCAATTATAGACCTTTTGTTTGGATATCATATTATTATTTTTGACGTGTTACCGACTGACTTCGTAAGAATATTGGTAATATATTATTTTTCAATACGAGCTTTCTGTGAATACAATGTGCTTATTATTTTTTATATACAATATCTATTCTTAAGAGTAAACAATATCTCCTCAATATAAGTTCAAATAATTAATAAAAATTGCATGTTATATTATAATAACTAATGCTTTATCTTCGACCATGATATTGTAAGTTTCAATATCGTTTATTTCAACACATTTCAAACATTATACAAGTATTTCAGTTGTTTCGACATATTAATACTACAATTACTTTCATAATGTTTAAGGTCACTTGCGTTTTATTCCGCAATGCTTATAATGTTTGAAAGAAAGATCACGTCTTTAAATTAATCACGTACGTATATTATGTTATGTATTAAAAAAAAATTCTAGCACGTTTTCATGCAGAGTCAACGCTGTTTTTTTATATTTTCTGTGTAAAAATTGTTTTTAAGAAATTGTATATAAATTGTAAAGAATTTATAATGAGTCTCGTATAGAATTTGTCTCGATTCACAATTGAAATTTCAGGATGGTCAATGTTCCTTTACGATTTCGATTTTTTTTTTATATTTCATTGTTACTTAACCAGTTCAATCTTGAAAGCCGGTAAGGCGTTATTCACATGAGCATGTGATCAAAAATATTGGTATGGTTAGTAAAATGTAATATGTTTTGTCGTGTTTACACATTAGGAAATTAAATGTTATTGTTGTTTAATATTTTTCAAGAACGAATAATGATAATGGATTAATAATTAAAAAATGATACTACTTTCCTACTTTCCTTCTATATTCATACTTATCTTGAAAACTGAAATATTCGTCGGACTATAAACTTTACTGACCTCGCTCTTTTTATAAGTCTGCTAATTACGGTATGATTTATAACCGGGGAATAAACTGAGTGAACGTGCAATGGTACATAATAAATGTTTTAAATTTACAATCAACTTTTAATTAAAGCCACTTAATGCTAAGAATTAAATCTCATAAAAAAAACCTTTCTCCGTAAGAGTCAGATTTTGTATTTACACATTACATTACCGTGAGAAGCAATAAAAGATTATAAGGTTACTTTCGGTATGTGCTTGCCTTTATATAAATTATATCTGAAGGGTGTTTCGAGACCCGACTTCGATTCAGATCAACGAAAACTTAGTAACGTGGGTTTGTTTTGTTGATCAGCTGTAGGAATGTAAAAAAACAACAAGTTATAGCCGAACCCGCGTCAGGAAAAAACACTTTAAAAAACAATGAACCCGAGTCATTCAAGAACATCCAAAACTTATAATGAAGACAAAATGGCCTCTATATGAAATATTTTTTTAAATTAACTGTGAAATCCAGAAACTAAAAATACATTGTTATTTTAATGACCTCAGAAATATTTTCAATATATATTATGTAACCATACATAATAATATAAGCAAATAAAAAATACTAACTTACTTTTGTTAATTTTATATGTTATTTGTCAATTTATCAATATTTTCTATTCAAATTTCTATTCAAATTTTCAACGATTACGTTGTCGACGTTTAGAAAAGGAATTATTGATTAAAGTAAGGCTAAAAAGGCATTTTTCCCAATCCAATGAAATGTAGCGTTTTGCGCAATTATATTGCTATGAACGAGTAATTTAAACTAAAAGCAAATTTAAAACTTATTGAAAAAATAATGAGATCTTAAAATGGTTATTGTAAATTAAACGAAATTGTAGAGCCGATATGGCTGAGTAGATAAAACACGTGGATATTACTACATAAGAGTATTTATAAAATATGTACAATTTCGTGTTCGCAAGAAAAGGAGACATCATGAGGAAATATGTGATGGATAAAATACTGTATGTGTATGAATAATGTGTACCATTCCTCATCGGAGCTAATCTTGGAAAAGCTTCAAGCCTCTCGTCTCAAGAGGACAGCAAGCCTTTGCACAGCAGTTTGAAATATGCGGACTTTATTATTTTTAAGGAAAATTATCACTGTTGTAATTTATTGAAAAAAATAGTTTGAAAGGTTCTATTATATATAGTCATAATTACTTGCTTCTGGGCATACTTATTGCCACGTGATTCCATTTTTCTACCAATGTTCTTTTGGGGTATCATATGTTTATGACACTAAAAATCTTTCTTCATTTATTATTTTACAGAAATGTTAAGGATGTAATCCAACAACGTTATACTGAGCATATTTTTCCCCGTGTCGCTTACTTAATTTATTTTACATAAGTTTTCTTCTTCTGGTTTCGCGTTCACGGTCACTTGTCGAACTTCATGGAGCCGACTTCTTACCCCACCAAAGTGCTCACACTAACATTGTCGTCCCTTGCCCTTGTAACTTTGTTGCTATCTACCCTTATTTACACCTACTCTCCACTCCGCCGGTAATATTATTTAGTATTGTGATTATTCGCCGTGGAGTACCGGCTTAGAATAGTACTCCCCCAATCTCATCCCGTGGGTGTCGTAAGAGGCGACTGAGGGACGGGGAAAAGGGGGGATGGGCAGCAGCGTCCCCCCTCCCATAAACATCTTACCCCCTACTGCGCTCGCCAACACGCCTGCCCAGCGCGGCGAGTATGGGCAAACCACCTCCCTAAATGGCAGATGCGCCCAAAAAAAGGCCCCCAGTTACCGGCAAGCCCGCTAGGCCCGACCAAGGTAGCGGTCGCGGTATCGGCAGGGCAGGGGGTGCTAAGAATCACCGGTTCACGGCAGGCTACCGTATAAAACGACTGAAAATGGCAACGTATAATGGACGCTCGATGAGGCTGGACCATCACCTCGCCGAATTAGAAGTAGAGTTAAGTCATATAAACTGGCATATACTGGGGTTATCTGAAGTCCGAAGACAGGGGGAGGACACGATAACTCTAGAGTCCGGTAACTTACTCTACTTCCGCGAAGGTGATAACCTCTCCCAGGGTGGTGTCGGTTTTCTAGTCAAAAAGGATCTCATTAGCAGCATTGTGGAAATCAGTAGTGTGTCGAACCGGGTAGCGTACCTTGTCCTAAAACTTTCCGACAGGTACTCCCTGAAGGTTGTACAGGTATATGCGCCGACTTCGACATACTCTGATGATGTGGTCGAAGCGATGTACGAGGACATCGCAAAGGCCCTCAACGACACCTCGAGGGCCCACTACAATGTTGTTATGGGAGACTTTAATGCTAAAGTGGGAGTACAAGATAGCGGTGAATCGAAAGTCGGACCTTACGGCTTGGGCTGCAGAAATCACAGGGGGCAAATGCTGGTAAACTTTCTCGAAGCGCAGGGGCTTTTTTTGATGAATTCTTTCTTTCAAAAGAAGCCTCAGAGGAGGTGGACCTGGCGAAGCCCCGATAACGTGACAAGGAACGAGATAGACTTTATCATTTCGAATAAAAGGCACATATTTAGAGATGTTTCAGTGATCAACAGGTTTAATACCGGAAATGATCACCGCTTGGTTCGAGGCACTCTAAATATCAACTTAAAAGCCGAAAGATCGAGAATGATGAGGTCTACTCTCCGACCTACCATGCTCCAAGCTGCTCAAGGCTCCAAAAAGTTCCAAATGGAACTTCAAAATCAATTCACCGCGTTGGAAACCATAAGCAGCATTGATGAGAGAACCGACACGCTGGTCAAAATACTGCAAAACACATCCCGCAAGTGTTTTCCGCCACAGAGAAGAGACAACGCACCAAAACTCTCTGCTGAGACACTCGAGCTCATGAGAAAACGACGAGAACTACCATCGTTTTTGTCAGATAAGGCCTTAAACCGAACAATAAAAACGCTGACGCGACGCGATCTCCGACGCTCCAATACCCGTGCCATCAAGGCTGCGATTGAGCAAAATCGGGGATCGAAAGTGTTCGCTCGCAAGTTTGGGAGGCCGCGTCTGACAAAACTTAAAACTGAAAATGGTGGGGTCGTTACCTCTAGGCCTGAGATTATCGGAGAAGTAGAGAGGTTTTATGGGCAGTTGTTCTCTTCAAGATCGGATAAACTCATGGGAATCAGTATTGATGACCAGCGCGCCCCTCTTATGCGCCATTACTCCGAGGAGCTCCCGGTCGTTGACCAAGGAGAGATTAGGGCGGCTCTAGAACAGCTTAAAAACAACAAATCTCCGGGAGATGACGGAATCACAACAGAGTTGCTTAAGGCAGGCGGGACTCCGGTCCTGAAAGAGCTAGCAAGCCTCTTTAATTCCGTCATCCAACATGGCAAGACCCCGGAAACGTGGAGCGGGAGTGAGGTGGTACTGTTTTTCAAGAAAGGTGATAAAACCCTCTTGAAAAACTACAGACCAATCTCCCTCCTGAGTCACGTGTATAAGCTGTTCTCAAGAGTCGTCACGAACCGTCTCGCCAGACGACTTGACGAGTTCCAGCCCCCAGAGCAAGCCGGCTTTCGATCAGGCTACAGCACCGTGGACCACATCCATACTGTTCGGCAGATTGTGCAGAAGACCGAAGAGTACAATCAGCCGCTGTGTATGGCATTTGTGGACTACGAGAAAGCCTTCGACTCCATCGAAACCTGGGCAGTGCTCGACTCATTGCAGAGATGTCATATCGATTGGAGATATATCGAGGTACTGAGATGTCTGTACAACGCCGCTACAATGACTGTCCACATCCAGGACTGTAAGACGAAGGCGATCCAATTGCGCAGAGGGGTGAGACAGGGGGATGTAATATCCCCGAAACTGTTCACCAACGCGTTGGAAGACGTTTTCAAAACGCTGGATTGGACTAGGTATGGAGTCAATGTAAACGGCGAGTACATCTCACACCTTCGATTTGCCGACGATATCGTCATCATAGCAGAGTCGCTGGAACAACTCACCGAAATGCTGCGTAGCCTAGGCGAGTCTTCCCGGTGTGTCGGTCTCGGCATGAACTTGGACAAGACCAAGGTCATGTTCAATAGGCATGTCGTGCCGGGACCGATATACGTCGAGGGCAAACCTCTCGAAGTTGTTAGTGAATATACCTACCTAGGACAGATTATACAAATCGGTAGGAACAACTTCGAGAAGGAAGCCGATCGAAGAATTCGCTTGGGATGGGCAGCATTTGGCAACCTTCGTCAAGTCCTCGAGTCGTCTATACCGCAATGTTTGAAGACGAAAGTCTTCAACCAATGCGTCTTACCTGCCATGACATACGGTGCCGAAACGTGGACACTAACTGCGGGACTAGTCCACAAATTCAAAGTCGCTCAGCGTGCTATGGAGCGAGCTATGCTCGGAGTATCTTTGAAGGATAAGATCAGAAATGAGATTATCCGGAAAAGAACCGGAGTCACCGACATAGCTTGCAAAATTAGCAGGCTGAAGTGGCAGTGGGCTGGTCACGTATGTCGTAGGACCGATGGCCGTTGGAGCAGACGAGTCCTAGAGTGGAGACCGCGAATCGGCAAGCGCAGCGTAGGGCGCCCTCCAGCCAGGTGGACCGACGACCTTAAGAAGGTGGCGGGCACCAACTGGATGCGGAAGGCGGAGGACAGGGTGCTTTGGCGCACCTTGGGAGAGGCCTATGTTCAGCAGTGGACAACGATTGGCTGTTGATTGATTGATTGTGATTATTTACTGATCGAAAAAGTCAAGGTGTTTGAGACACTTACCTTATTGTAGCTAATTCTATTTATAATAAAAAACAACGTCATAAAAACCATGCGATACTAAATTTGATAAAATTAAGTTTTCGAAATAATTACATTACCCTTTATACATATCATAACGACCAAGAACCAGTAATATAATTAAATATTAATTAAATTAAATTATTATCATTATAATTAAATTTAGTATATAATTATATTACTTCCACCACGAATAAGCTCCAAACCTTCTCCTCAAAAAGGGAGAGGAGGCCTTTAGCCCGGCAGTAGGACATTCACAGGCTGTTACTGTGTACTGTTACTGTGTATTGTTACTGTATATATTACTTGGTTAACTGTAACCATTTTATGTTTCTCTTATAAATCTATTAGTGTTTTTTTTTTGTCAAATGAGATGTTCAGAACAATGAAAAACAACTCAAACAAATCTTTTGATAAAGTTAGAAAAACAACGAATATAATGATTTTTTACTAAATTATGATTTTCAGCGAAAAAAATTCGATTACAATGTTCTCTAAAAATATATGGATCGAGGGACCTACATGATGCGGTTACCAACAACGTGACAGGAATAGAACAATAGAATGATGTATTTTCTTAAACCACATATAAAGCATCACTGAGTGCTACAAACCGCGATAATTTAAAAAAAAATGTCATACCTACAACTGTATATATTTTAGTTTCGCTATTGTATGTATAAAACAAAAAAAAATAATGCGTAAAAAGTATATGAATGCCACTTGTATATAATTATTTTAAAATTAAAATTTAAATCTGGAGGCGCCGGGTATCGATCCCGGTACCTCTCGCATGCTAAGCGAGCGCTCTACCATCTGAGCTACGCCCCCTGTTAGAAATTAAGTTGAAATTTGCGTTCTACTTCTCATAACGACCTTGTTCATTTAACGGAATGTATTTACCGGCGACTTTCATATACCGTGTGATACCACGTCAAGGTTCTATCTATTACTTATCTTATCCTAATGTTTATCGGCATTCAATATTAGATATTTTGTGGTAACGAGGGAATGCATATGGCCTAAATATATACCTACTGACCTATAAATAGTGAAATCTATAATTATAATATTATCCCGACTGGCTTGAACTATAACAATTAGGTACGATTATAAATTTGAACAAGCCGAGATGGCCCTGTGGTAAGAACGCGTGAATCTTAACCGATGATCGTGGGTTCAAACCCGGGCAAGCACCACTGAATTTTCATGTGCTTAATTTGTGATTATAATTCATCTCGTGCTTTACGGTGAAGGAAAACATCGTGAGGAAACCTGCATGTGTCTAATTTCACTGAAATTCTGCCACATGTGAATTCTACCAACCCGCATTGGAGCAGCGTGGTGGAATAAGCTCCAAACCTTCTCCTCAAAAAGAGGAGAGGAGGCCTTTAGCCCAGCAGTGGGACATTCACAGGCTGTTACGGAAACATTTGAAATTTGGATTTTTATCTCGTAATGAAAAGATGAAGCCTACTGAATGAGATTTACAAGAAATTTCAATATTATTTTTCAAGAGCACTAGACGACAAATGACAACACTCTCGAAATCGAATATACTTTTGTCTATTTGATTTTATCAAAATATATATATTTTTTGTTAGCCAATTGTCTACTTAAGTTCTATATAATACATTGCCAGTAGATACTAATCTTCTTACCTCACCGTTAGAAAGATAACTGTCTCGCTCTCGCGACAGTATGTCCTAGCGTCTACTACCTAGAATTAAGCTGCAGTAAAGACTTTTTATAATTAATATCTACCTCCATATTCATAAGTTGTTTAACAAATGTTTTTTTGTCTCTATAATAATACAAATAATAAGTTTTTGTCCACTCCATTGAAGCTAAATTATTTAAAACGACGTAACTTTTCATTTGCATAACATAGGTGAATTAAAAAATAATTTCGACATTAAAATTCCCACTGTCACGAAAAAAGTACACATTTTGTTTGTTTTTAGCTCTTAAGTAATCTATGCTTAGATAAATAGAAAATTAGATAAGTACCTACCTAAGTAAGAAGAAATTTATAGTATATTCATATATATTTTTTCTTAACATATTTATTTTATTTATAAAAGCGTGTCTAAGCCCATATTTGTTTTTTCCATTACTAGTGATTGCAACAAAAGAGAACCGCAAATACCTGTTCGGTATTTTTATATCACTATTACATACTACGTTTTAAAATAAAACTGTTTCTTGTTGCGATTATTTATTATCTCTTCATCTATTATAACATAAGTGTTTTTAAACATGTTCATATTGAAATTTCATTTCGGTAAAATATGATCTTAGCCGGGTGGATCGATGACCTTAAGAAGGTGGCGGGCACTGACTGGATGCGGAAGGCGGAGGACCGGGAGCTTTGGCGCACCTTGGGAGAGGCCTATGTTCAGCAGTGAACAATGATTGGGTGTTGATGATGATGATGATCTTAGTAAATTAATTTCAAGCATTTACTTATCGGTTAATACGTCATTATGATCTTGTGGCTTAAACGGCAACCCCAGGTCGGGCTATTAAAAAGTTATTCGTTTTTTCTGTCAATAAATACGCGATTCAATTCAATTCAAATTACTCAATCTTCTTCCTAAATGCTTACATCGATACCATTACTTCTAGATATTCCAAGTGCACTAATGAATCAATTCACACATTTAATTACCACAACCTGAGGTATTTACACTTGAGGTATTTCCGTTTCCCGTAAAGCTTTCCTCCACTCCTCTTTTCGGTTGTTTCGAATTTGCCGTTCTTCGGATTATGAGAATGATTTCATGATTAGAGTGTACATGTTTGCCCACTTGTGTACTGTAATATTTCCTGCGTTGTCTAGTCTCCCTTGAAAATGTCCGCTACTAAAACCGGTCAGAAAGACAACACGAAGAAATAGTTGTAGTAAATATAAATAATTGTTCTCTCTCTCTTATATAAGAGTTCTAAGCACCTTGGTTACTGACCATTTCATGATCTTCTTATATAATATCTACAGGGGCCCCCTAAAACATCCTTCATTGGTTTTAATTTAATTTTATTTATTTATAGAATAGGAAGGCACACGAGCATATGGGCCACCCGATGGCAAGTGGTCACCAACACCCATAGACATTGGCATTGTACGAAATGCCAACCATCGCCTACATCGCCAATAGTGCATTGGCGATGTAGGCGATGGTTTATTATGAGATGAATTATGAAGATCTCAATTTAGGTGGTCTACTGGTGGTAGGGCTTTTTGCAAGCTCGTCTGGGTAAGTACCACCCACTCATCAGATATTCTACCGCAAAACAGCAGTACTTGATATTGTTGTGTTCCGGTTTGAAGGGTGAGTGAACTAGTGTAATTCAGGCACAAGGGACATAACACCTTAGTTCCGAGGTTGGTGGCGCATTGGTGATGTAAGCGATGGTTAAATTTTTTTACAATGCTAATGTCTATATGCCTTGGTGACCACTTACCATCAGACCCATATGCTCGTTCGCCTACCTATACTATAAAAAAAGATGTCGAATATTTGGTAAATAGAGTCAACGAAATCATATCTATGAAATATAGGCAAAATTTATATAAAAGTCCGTATTAAATCCTGGATGATACCTGGTATACTACGTTGTATAAGAAATAATACGCAGAATATTGAGCACACGCCCTGACGACGTTATTCTAAAATTTACTTTTAATACCTCTCGAAACGTGTTAATACGAGGCTAGTTTTACCTTAAAAAAATATTCAATATATTAATATTTTTTGTACGCTCAGTATGCTACGATCGTAAATAACTTTCACTAAGAATGCATAATATTATCAAGTTCATAAGCTTTAAATACTTTACGGAATCAGCAAATCGAAACATCGACGATTGCACTGACTTTTTCTGCAAAATAATCACTTTTGTGATCATTATTGGTTTTAAAAAAGGTAATAATTAATAATTTTTATTATATTAATAAGGATATCGTTAAAGTATAACATTTTAATAAAATACATTTAATTTTTTAAAACACAATATAACAAAAAATCTGACTTATCAAACAATTGGATTTTAATTAAAAGTATGAGTATAAAAATATAAACAAAAAAAGTAAATTTTAACATTTTTTTTTCTTTTTACATTGCACTGAAGGCATTCATTTATTTAAATTTAAAAAAAGTACAAAAATACACTTAAAACAATTATATATTTAACAATTATAATTATATTATATATTAACTTGGTCCTCAATTTCGAGATATCGACTTTGCACTTTCGGTAATTTGTAAAATATATTTGTAAACTTGTAAAAAACACACAATATAAAACACACTGAATAAAACACCGGCCTTTATTTTTGTACGATAATTGTTTTTATAAAAATAAACTTCAATTTTCTCCTTGTAGTAGTACCACTTGTGCGCCTTTGCCGACCGCGTCTCCTTGCTTCAAGCTGGCGACGTCGGCAACAACGCCATCTCTCGGTGACCGCACCACGTACTCCATCTTCATAGCGATCACAACGAACAATGGTTGCCCCTTTACCACCTTTTAAACATTTGTAACAGGAATTATCATCTTATTACTTTTAAGAAGATTTAAAAATTAAAAACGAGTATAAAACTTAAATACAATACACTATAGTACCAGTTTAAGGGTACCTGCATTTTCATAGGCCAGGTTACAAATTTTTGGTTACAATTATTATTAAAACAATATTATCTTCATGCATTTATTCTATTGTCAGTAATTCGTCTTCGAAATTCTACTATCCGTAAGCAATACGAATCGTTTCTTGAATATAGTAACCGGTATTAAATGGTGGTTAAAATAAATGTACAATATATATGACATTTCGCCTTCATTATTTTATCATCTTTATTATTTTTTATATTTTATGTCTTTTATTTATTTAAATGACGTGAGATAATTTCGCTTGCATTCTTAGTAAGGTTGTCTGTTTCAGAGTGTAATGAGTGCGTTTTATGTATTCTATTATATAAAAGTATTTTTTAACGTACACCGAAGAATGAAATTACATATATGGAATAAAAATAATGTTAAAAACTACTTGATACTACAACTGTTTATCTCCATAGTATTCTTTAATTTTTTTAATAAAATAATAAGCAAGTTAAAAGTTCATGATATCATAATTAAAGAAGTCATTATAGAAGCAGTTGCAGCTTCGTCTGCTTGAACAATAGAATAATAGTTTTTTTATATATCCTACGGCACTTTTAATTCTGAAATATGAAGAACTTACTAGCTTAGTTAATTAGCTTATCTCTATGTTTATATGTTTTAAAGATTTTGTTTTTAAAAAAATAAAAATAAAATGTTGTATACCGGAAGAAAAGTCTCTTTCTGTCATCAGTAATTTGACATTCGAAAGAAGAAGATAAAACAATATGTACAATACAAACGCAATACGTAAATGTATAGAAGGTGTAGATAATCTTACCTTATCGCCTTTATTAACCAACACCCTCTCAAGGACACCGGGAGTCGGAGAGCAAGCACTGTCCGCTGAAGCGGTCGCATCTGCTCCGGTTAACGCTTGGTACTTAGGGCGTGGCAGATTCACTACTGTTTGACCATTCTGTAAGCAAATGTATTAATTATTATGCAATAAATTATAATATAAATACTTTTTCATTATTTTTGACACAATGTTTATTTCTGAAGAAACATATTACTCGTCTAAATATTGACCAGTAAATAATTTACAAAATATTTAAAAAAAAAAAAACATTAGCCGGTGAAAATCGTAAACTTCTATTCTCTCTGGACGTTTAATTTAAGATTAAATAAGTAGTACTATACTATGCGTTTGCAACTGCACGCAAATGCTTTCAATATACCTTAGAAATTCAAACAGAGCATTTTTTGTTATTATCAAGAACTATTAAATCATATTATGTTACTCTGGTTCATATATGACTCTAGAGATTTTTCTGAAACTTACTGCCCGTAAAATAAAGATTTTATCCCGAGATATTTTTATTCAATGAAAGATTGATAAGTGGTATATAAAAAATACACTAAATTCAAAAATACTGAAAGTTGCTGTGAAGTTAATAATTTTACGTTTTTTATTTGCCAATACAAAAAAAATGTGTCGGAATATTTAGAAAAATCTGTATTTCCTAAATAGCGCCAACTATAACTAAACTATCCAGACTATGCATATATATAAAAAAATATATTTCATAAAAATTGAAGAAAAATAACGAACATATACACAACGAAATTTAATATGTAAAGAATTGCGATGTTGAATGAAATAAATTTTAGAATCTTTTACTTTAACATAATTATTAAAAAGTGAAATTAGTCACAGACCGTTATGATACTTATTTTTAGTTGTTTTTTTTTTATGTAGGAATATAAAAAATAAAACCGTTTTTGATTACTACCTCGTCGTATACATGTACTTCGTTCTCGTGGGTCAACAAACCGACATTGCTGGTTCTGTCACCAATTTTGGAGATCAATCTGAGGCCTCGCTCAGTCGACTTTACGTACGCCTCAGCTGGTATGAATTCTCCATCGTTTACTTTCACTTGATATGTATTCGGAGCGCTTTCAAACTTCACTGTTACCTTTATGTCTGGAATTAAAAATAGCTCTGGTTAACAACAAGTTAATACTACGTTCAAGATAGGCGGTAGGTTTATTTTTTACAATGAATAGGCCAGCATTTGACCGTTGACTTGCCTGATGTTAAGCATCGACACGGTCTAAAATGTAGCACGCTTGCCTATAAGAAACCTGTTTACTCTGGATTTGAAGACAACAACATTGTACCTATCAGGAAATACGGACTCAGGCAAAGCATTCCACAGTTTCGCTGTTCGAATGATGAATGTAGATTCAAAGCGCTACGCGCTACGTAGGCGGGGAATTTCCACTTTGATCGCGTTTGCCTGGCCGTTAGTAAGAAAAAAGTAGGTGAATTTTACTCTTATAAGAAACCTCAAAACTACTAAAAAAATCTTACCACTTTCATCAAACTTTAAATGCACCGTCTTTTGTAAATTATAATTCGGTCTCCACGCATTTGGCGCCACTGAGATTCCTTTCCATGAGTCATTTGAAGATATATCGATCTGAGATTTTATTAACTAAAAAAAGTAACATTGATTAATAAATAAAAATCTTTTAAAATGACAATTTAAAAGTAAACCGAAAGAGTGAAGTACTCATTCGATTTAACGAAACAAGTCAGAACAATATGTATTAATTATTTATATTCACATGTCCCAGTGCAGCTTGTATGGCTCGTTCGTCGGCTAATTGCGAGTCGGTCGGCGGGAACAGTTCCGCTTCGTGTTGTGGAATGAACGCGGTGTGCACGTCGCCCGCCACGAACGCGCTCGCGCCGCTCAGGCGGAGGAGGAAGTTCACGTTCGTCTCTAAGCCGGCTACCTAGTAATAAAAGGATTCATGTATCACCGTCCTATCACATATTGTACCCCCAAACAACAATATTTAGTATTGTTCTGTTGCGGTTAGAAGTGAGATTTCAAGCACAGGAGACAAAGTCTTAGCTCTCAAGTTCGGTGAAGCATTGGCGATGAAAGGAATGGTTAATATTTCTTACGGCGTCAGTGATAGACATTGGGCGGTGGTGACCATATATATATATATTTATATATATTGACCATATATATATATTTAGATATATTCATTTTCAATAATCTTATTAAATATAATAAACAAATAATGTAAGGAATTGGGAGAAGTATGGGTTAAATGAATGACAGAGATAAACTTGTGTAATTTAGTATATACAGTGTAAAAAAAATCCTGTCCGACCCAAGTGGTTATTAGGTATCGTAAGTCGGTTCTATGTATGTAATCATTTTTAAAATATTAAGTAAAAAAATTACCCCGAATAAATTTTAAATTTAATTTAATTAAATGACGAAAACCACATAGTAACACAGACGCGCGCAACAGCGCTCACTAGGTACTTACCTATCGAGTAGCGAGGACACAAGGTCATGACTTCAGTTGATCAGCTGTTGTTAACGTTTGGTTACAAAAGAAACTAAAATTTATGCAGCTCTGAAAATGAGCTTTTTCGTGTGTCCGAGTTATGATCGTACCAAATCATTCGATAATGACGCCAATGCGATGGATGTGGCAAAAATGTTGTTCCATGTTTACCACTAATAGCGACAGAGGTTTGCACTGTCGCACATAGTTGGCAAGGATACGTTGTAGCACATTTGTGCTCCATTTCATTTGGTCAAAAGTCACTCCTATCAGACACATTAACGTATTGAAATACTCCTGATTACAATACGAAATATCACGGTACACACACAGAGCCACAGCAATGAAACGACTACTCGTATGTAGTTTACGCGCTAAGCCGAGTGACTTCACGTGACGCGTAACCGACGCCCCCGCTTTCCACCGCGTCTTTTAAGAAGCCGATGTGGCTTAACAAAGAGAAATTAGTGCGAACGAAAAGAAATAAAATATTGCAAGTTCGTGTTCACACTTGTTAAGTGTGTTTTTATTTTAATTTAATTTTTCTTTCTCTCTTTTATCTTATAACCTGTTAATGTTATCGTTCATGTTTTAGTAACTCGTGAAAACTTGATTGTGTTATGAAAAAAAGTATTACTTATAAGTATAAAATTACTGTATGTTTACTTGAAAAAGTTAATAAGCAAAGAAAATAAATAAACTGTGCGTTAGTATGCAAGTGGCTCAGACCGCTTACTGTGAGCTAGGTGATAAGTGACGTTTTATTTTAGTCGGCAGACAATATGCCGCACCGGGCACGGTCGACGTTGACCAGTGGTGCCACGGCCTTACACGTGCTAGCGGCTTTTCAAAGGCAATCAAAGAAACCGCCTAACAACTCTGGTGATGTGACATTTCAAAAAATTGGCGATGTTGGTTGAATTGGTGCACAAAAAATGTATATTTTAAATTACAATAACATTTTTATATTATTGAATATTTGGTTTTAATATTATTTTTCGTAATGTCAATAACATACCTATATGCCCCTTTCGGGTCGGACAGGGTGTTTTTTACACGTTGTATAAATAATTCACAGAAATCTATATACGAATAATCTGTTAAATGATTTTTAAACATTTTTTTTTTCCGAGTAATCTTCAAAACTGGTAAAAATTTCAAATGTAAATAATTAGACTATTATATTTCTTATGATTTCCGATCACTATAAAATATCTATTGAATAACAAACATTTTGGTATAATATTGTAAAATCTCTCATATAAGTTACTTATAGCTGTTAAAATCTTTGTTATACTTGGTCAAGTATTACATAAGATAATAGTATAATAATTTTAACTTACTTGATACTCGGAAAGTTTTCGTCTGGTTTTAAGAAGAGCTTCGTCACGATCTCTGCCCCATACAACTAGTTTAGCGATCATTGGATCGTAGTGAACCGACACTTCCTGTCCCTCTCTCACTCCAGTTTCTACCTAAAATTATAACACGTATTGTATTATATGAACATATTATTCAACAATGATTGAAAGACTTTTCTCAAGGATGAATAGTCAACTGCGCAGAAGATATCGTGTGTGTGTGCGTTTGTGTGTATGCAAATACAAGTGTGCTGTTATCATCCAATGGAACAGTAATTCGATATGACCGGACCGGTAAGATCAGATTAAGAAGCTGGGTAGTATTTGAATTACTTGTAATTAAAAACTTATTTGAAATACAAATACGTTAGTATTACAATAGTATTTTAAATACTTCACAAAAATTATTTAGTATTTCAAACACATGACTTTTTAATTTGTATTTTAAATTAAGCAAATCATATATATTGCCCATCCTGCATAAGCAACGGCGTTATATGCCTTACTAGGTGGTAGGGCTTTGTGAAAGCTCGGTAAGGTTGGTACCTCCCACTCATCATATATTTTATATCCAAACAGCAATATTTAGTTTTGCTGTGTTATGGTCTGAAGGGTGAGTGAGCCAGTGCAACTACACATGCAAAGTACAAAACATCTTAGTTCCCAAGGTTAGGGAATAGTTAGGATTTAAGACAGCGCCAATACCTTTGGGCGATGGTGATCACTAACCAAATAATATTACACCAAATAATCTTAATTATTTGTGAGGTACTTAAAAGCAGTGCGTAACGATATATTTACAAGTAGCATAGAATACTTACTCGTACGTTTTCCTCTGGTATAGGTTGGGTAAGCCTGTGTAAAGTTCCAGCACGAGGCAGGAACCCTGCCCGTGGTTCTTCCGCGTATATCCTGCACTCTACAGCGTGGCCCCGACGGACTATGTCTTCTTGTGTCACTGGGAGAGGTTCACCAGCTGCCACACGCAATTGCCATTCTACTAAGTCTGTACCTGAAAGTGTATATAACCATATTAAAATTAAAACATAATAGCTATGCGATTTCATTTGCGAAGATGTGATCTTTTTTTTTTTTACCAAAACGATTACGCAAGGGACGCTTCGATTACAAAAGACACTGTCAAATTGGTAAGTTTTTAATATTCATTTAAACCGTTAACATTAATTAATAATATCAATAAACAGCAAAAAAAAACCTTGATTAACAAGGCGTATTATTCGATAAAGGATTATATAGATGATAGAAAATCGTGGAGGTTAGCATTAGTTGATTTCGGAAGTTTCGGCTAAATATAAATTAATTGTAGTAATTACCTATTTAATTTAACTGTCAGACATAAGTAATTAGGTTTATTAATTACTGAATTTTTTGCCGGCTCTTCTCGGCAGAATCTACATTCTGGTATTCAATTTAAATTAAATCTTGTTGAAGCGATTCAAAAGTGATCGAAACCAAGTCACTACTCGAATAATAGTATAATTTGGTTAACGCTTTTATGCAGGATGTTGCCAGAACGCCTTCTCCTATATATCGACTTATACATTTGTTATACAGAAAACAAGACCTTATTACCTGTAATCATTTCCGTAATAGGGTGTTCTACTTGCAATCGCGTATTCATTTCCATGAAATGAAAGTCATGCGTTACTCGGTGGAGAATGAATTCAACGGTGCCAGCGCCGACATAACCGACTGCTTTAGCCGCTCGCACGGCCGCCTCGCCGAGAGCTTTTCGAGTTTCTTCGGAAATACTGGGCTGGAAGATTACGATATTTTATTTCCTTATCCATTGTAATGTAGAAGTTTTTTTTTAAATTCAGAATTTTGGGCAATCGTGTGATAAATGACGAAGTACTGAGTTTATTGATATGATGATATTATAGACCTTTTCGGTTGAAACTAAACTCCAAGTTGAAAATAAGGATTTGCGTAAAATCCCTTAGTGAGCATCTATGTCGCGAAAGCAATAACTATGCTAAATTTCAACTCAATCAAACCTATAGTTTCGGAAATCTCGTGATGATTTAGCCACTAATATTTCACTCATATATAAATAGATTTAAAAAAAATTATTGGCTCTGAAGGTAGGTCATCATAGTTTACATGACAATTTTAACGCGCACATTGTATGAGATTTGCGTCTTTATTTGTTTACCTCAATGCTTAGCACATAGTTACGGAATTACAATAACAAACGTAACATAAATTCATATTGTTTACGAATAATGGACGTCACGCGGTCAGGTGTTGTGACGCCTTATGTCATTACGCCTTAGCATTCTGACGCAAATCGTGTAGACCAGAATTGCTAATATTATTTTATTAATACAATTTTAAAAAAAAATGTAGGGTTTTAATTAAACTGACAAAGGGGTGTTCCTTTGGTTTTTGTTTATAGTTAATTCACGTCATCTTAATCTGCGTGCATAATTTCGTCACAAACATTCTTGGTGCGTTTTGTGGTCACGTGATATTTTGTTTATATTTATTATTTCATCGTGAGGAAACCTGCGTGTCTAATTTCATTAAAATTATGTTACATGTGTATTCTACCAACCAGCGTGGTGGAATAAGCTCCAAACCTTCTCCTCAAAAGGGAGAGGAGGCCTTACCCCAGCCGTGGGACTATAACAATCTGTTACTGTACTGTATTATTTCATAATTGTATATAATTTTAAAAATACGATCGAATTCCAATATTATTTATTATTGCGTTGATATAAAAAATATTTTTTTATACTTCCCAATTGACATCTTTAGAATGAAACAAAAATAACGTAATTCCCATTATAGTAGTGTTTGGAATGGTAAATAAAATAAGCACTACATTTGTTTACTCTTCATTTTTCTCTTATGATTTTAAAGTTAATAATTTAAGAATAAGAAAAATTGTAAATCAACATACCGCTGGTGCTTCTTCAATGATTTTCTGGTGCCGTCTCTGTACCGAGCAATCTCTTTCATATAAATGAACTGCATTGCCGTGCATATCAGCAAACACCTGTACGTTTCAAATATAATACATATATAACTTAACACTCATCTAAAAATATACTAAATCTTCTTTTAAGAAATTATTTTCTACTAAAAACTACTTTACATTCAGGTGTGTTATTATTCATAATATGTGTTAAAAGCCAGGCTACATGAAAGAGATCCTCATTCCCTTCTTAACTTTGAAAACCCACAAAATATTCCGAAATTATGAAAACAATTATTTTATAACAATATATTTACTTAAAATACATAAAATATAATTTGACTAACAATAAATATAACAACTATATTTTATATGTATAAAAATAATATTCAATAGGTTTCACAATTATCTTTCGACTTATTACATTTATTTAATATTGTCACAAGTTTTTACATAGACATTTCTCTAACCGTTTTTTTATGACAGTTTTTTGATTAGATTTGTTTTAATTTATTTTATATTGTGTACTTTATAATATATTATAAAATACCAATAATGGGTGTAAGTAAGCATTCCATCTTTATCCTAGTAATAATATAATAACAATAATGTACTCCAGACCGATTTCGGCCATGGAGGCCAATCTCAAGAGAGATTAGCCAACTACAAAGGAGATATTATAGTGCACAAGTGTGTGCGCAAACACAGGTGCACTGTCTATTCCCTGACTCTCATAATCCGATGGGTCGGCAATCCGACACGACTGGAAAGAATTCAGGCGCAGGACCAACGGCTTTACGTGCTTTCCGAGGCATCAGAGTGAAATCACTTCCAACTTCCAGACTCCGGGCTGCTACTGAGAATTTTCTGACAGAAAAACCCAATAACTTTTTATTGGCCCAAACTGGGAATTGAACCCAGGACCTCAGGGTCTGCGGCCTTACATCAAGCCACTAGACCAATGAGGCAGGCATCCTAGTAATCCTAGTAATATAGATTTGCAATAGATGTTAGGAATATGTATAGATCACCTGTACTTCTACATGTCTGGGATCAGTGATATATTGTTCTAAAAGCATATTATCATCTCCGAAAGATTTAAGAGATTCTCTCTTTGCAGACTCCAGTTGCGGTAAGAATTCAGATTCAGTCATAGCAATTCTCATACCCTGCAAATATAATTTCAAAATTGTTTAATTCTCTGTCTAAATTAAATTTTTAAAACAAATAATAGTCCTAAAAGCTATAATTATATGGGTGCTAGACGAAAATTAACATTAAGAATTTTATTATTTACAGTAAAAGAAGTTATCTTGTATAGTTCTTTCCAAATGATATTGTAAACCAAAGTACATTGAAGAAATGATAAATTAATTTTAAATATATAAATAATAATTATAAACAAGAAACTTGATTAACATTTATAGGACTTGATTATTAAATTATTTTTATACCTTTCCGCCACCACCTCTAACGGCTTTAATCATCAATGGAAATCCAATTTTTTTAGCTTCAGTTTGTAATTTTTCAATGCTTTGGTCTTCTCCATGGTAACCTTTTACTATGGGTACACCTGCACTAGACATTATTGCTTTTGATGTGCTACAATTTAAAATAAACTTGTTACCAAAGAGTTCTTTTATTAATTTTAGTAATGTATGTATTTTTTAACTTTAATAAAATAGGCAGACTGGTAAATGGGCCACAAGATGGTAAGTGGTTAGTACCTCTAATAGAGACTGGCACCATAAGAAATATTGACTATCCTATGACTTACATTGCTAATGCTTCACTAACCTTGGAAACTAAGATGTTATGTCTCTTGTGCCTGGAGCTACTGGCTCACTCACATTTCAAACAGGAAAACAAGATTAAATGTTGCTGTTTGGTAGAATATGCAATACCGTAACAGCCTGTGAATGTCCCACTGCTGGGCTAAAGGCCTCCGCACCTCTTTTTGAGGAGAAGGTTTGGAGCTTATTCCACCACGCTGCTCCAATGCGGGTTGGTGGAATACACATGTGGCAGAATTTCAGTGAAATTAGACACATGCAGTTTTCCTCACGATGTTTTCCTTCACCGTCAAGCACGAGATGAATTATAATCACAAATTAACCACATGAAAATTCAGTGGTGCTTGCCCGGGTTTGAACCCACGATCATCGGTTAAGATTCACGCGTTCTTACCACTAGGCCATCTAAAAGGATTACAAACGGTTGCTTTTAATTATCACAACTCAGTGTAACATTTTACGAATAGGTTAATAAATAATAATTTCAATTAATCGATTACTCAATAACTAAATTATGGAATGTCATACAAAAACGTATCAAGGGCTGGACCGGCGCAGTACCGTCGGCCTACGAGTGTACAAACGAAACATAAAAGTCCGTTCACTTCGCACATTTCTCAATCTATTTCCACTTGAAGGGTATCAAGAGGACGGGGAATATGCAATGAGTGGGTGGAACCTAACCAAATGGGCTAGCACAAAGCTCAAAGCCCTACCACCAACTACATTTTCTTCTTATATTTTGACTAAAATTATGATATATACCTTTTAATACCCATATCTCTTATTGCTGAAGGTGGAGGACCAATAAAGATGACATTTTCATTTGCACACTTTTGGCAAAACTCAACATTTTCTGATAGAAACCCATACCCAGGATGAATGGCTTGACTCTTAGATTTTTTGGCTACTTCTAAAATCTTTGTTGCATTTAAATAACTTTGAGAGGATGGAGCAGGCCCAATATGATATGCTTCATCTGCCTGAAATTTTGTATTGAATAGGAAGTAAAAAACAATAAAGTAAATTATTAAGAAGAATAAATCATAAAATATACCATTTCAACATGCATTGCATGTTTATCAGCATCTGAGTATACTGCAACTGTTCTTATTCCTAATTTCTTAGCAGTTCTCATAACCCTACATGCTATTTCACCTCTGTTGGCTATCAATACTTTATCAATGTGCCTCAATTGTATTTCTGATTTGAGCTGTTTCGCATGGTTAAACCTTACACTATACTGAAGATTTAAAGATGAGCTGTTAAGGAAAAAATTTACAATTTATAAATGTTATCTAAGTTAAAGTTTAAACAAATTAATAAAATACAACTTACCAAATTCTATTTAATTTATTTAAATATGACATTTTGTCTAATTAGAAATTAAAATAATCAGAATTAACGTTATCGTTAGGTGGGAAGGAAGATAAGAGTTTTTAGTTGCCGAGCCTCTACACTGTTGTAATGCAGCGAATTATTTCGGTAAAGCTGTATATGTGTATAGTCTGTGCGTACAATTACTACGTTATCGTCATACATGGTAATAATCGTATTCCTTATCATATAATGAATTCAAGAATAACATGTGGTAATGATAATGAACGAATTTGCTGAATTGTTTGTGTTTTGTTAAGCTTAAATTTTAAATCAGTGTCAAATTGTCAATGTCATACCATGTATTTGTATGTCGTCATCTTATACTTTTTTTGGGTAATTTTTTTTCTGTTAGAATAGGCAAATGAATTGCAATATACAGTGCCGGCGTTTATTTTTATCAAATATCAAATTGTTAATTCTGCTGTTAGTGTGTGGCATGTATTTGTAACGGTTCCTGCCATGCTATGTGGTATATTTAGATTTGTCCATACATTTTTGATATACTCTTTACGAACTCTTATTATTTACCTGATAGTTTCAACAAGAAATTATAATGTAACGTTATGAGTAATGTGATAGATAGAAATTCCCTATTTATTCCATTCTTTCAATCTTAAGAGTGATTTTTTTTTCAAAAATACTTACATGATTAGGTTGTGTAATTAACTGGTTTTTCAAAAAGAAAGTTCAAAGAATAAGTTACCTGTCTAGAATTAGATACCACAGAGTATAAAAGAACTACGTTTTGCTAAATCTGTCAATGTCATTGATTTTATCAAATTGTCAATGTCTCTGACAGTAAAAATTTATTATAAATGTTAAACGTTAAGTTTGAATTTGTCACAACAGTCATATATTGCTAGAGTTATTTAATTAATTATTTGAATAAAGGTGTATAAATGAACTAATTAATTTAAAAGTATTGTTTATTGTCTCCATAATGGGTATAAAAGGTTTATGGACAGTTTTAACACCCTTTAGTGAAAAGAAATCATTACACGAAGTAAATATATTAATATACTTATAAATCTTAAAATGATTGTTTTATTTTAAACATTCGGTTATTTAATTATTTCTTTTTCTATTTTCTGTTTGTCTTTATAGATTTGTGGAGAAACCGTTGCGGTTGATTTGTCAGGATGGGTTTGTGATAGTCAAAATGTGACAGATTATTATATACAACCCAAATTATACTTAAGGTAATTCATATTATATTCCCATAACATTTGAATGATGAATATAATTCACAAGCCACATATCGAACAAGCAAGTGATTGTTGTAGTTTTTAATTGGTTCTTAATATTAACTCTTTTCTTACAGCAATATCTAAATTTTCAATTTCTGAGCAGTAGGTCTGTTAACTAAAGGGACTTGAATTCTGGAGTGACATATCTCTTAAGCCATTTTAAGTAATTTTTTAAAATTACTGTGACTGTTTATAAACTTTTACTCCACTGCTTACAATACCATGATTAATTGTTGTTAAAACAGCAGATTTTTACAGGTTTTACTAGTTTAGTTTTCAGTTTCACTTTTACTTAAACGTGTAAGCATTCTACATGATCAGCATTTTTTCAGAAATTTATTCTTTAGAACAGTTTATCTGCTACTTGCTGACATAAGTCCAATATTTGTGCTCGAGGGAGATGCTCCAGAACTAAAGCAAGATGTTATGGCAGCCAGAAATGCTATACAGTTCCGAGGAGCTGCACCAAAGTCTGATGCTGCTAAAGCCAAAGTTCCTAATGTTTCAAGAAAACGATTTAAAGGTGTATTAAAAGAGGTAACAAGTTAATATAATATAATAAATAATAATATTCATAATCGCTCAATCATTATAAATAAAGGTTATTTTAAAGTATTTTTTTTTATTGTTTTTTTTTTATTTCATTTATAATAATAATGTTTTATTGCTTTTAAATTAGCTATTGTTATTAATTAATTGTTGTTGTTTCAGTGTGAAACACTATTGAAGAGCATGGGTGTGAGGTGTGTTAAAGGACGAGGGGAGGCTGAAGCAACTTGTGCAAGATTAAATGCTAAAGGTGTTTGTATTTAATTTATTATTTATTTTTTAATGTCAGTTATTAAATATCAACGGCTTTACTTATAAATGTTCTTTAGTTAATTGTTTAGTGAAACACTGATGAACTCTTTCTGCCATCATCTGAATGGAGAAATGTTTGTCAAAATGCTATTGTAAAGTAAAATAAAAAAATTTCAGGGTAGAGACTAGGCTTTAGATACACTATCAGAATGAATTATCATTAACATAAATGATTCATCGGATGAAAGCGAGGATGATAAAGACTATGAAATGCCTGGAGTTGAAGTTTAAGTTAGTTAATTTATTAATTAAAAACTTTGTGATTAAAAATTATGTTTAATATTAACTAGCTATAAAAATAAAATTTAAAGTATTTATTTATGTATCTGCTGCCGGTGCACTACTGCAAATGCAAAAAAGTCTCCAAAGTGGTTTGACTGTACATAATAAAGCAGTTCCTTCGGATAATTGAGTTAAAATAAACTCTAAACTACGTCCACTATCTTTCTTACTTCAATGTAATTTACTCAAAACTTTAACGTTTTATTGAGTAATTGAAATCTAGGGTGTTGGAAGTCTGTTAGTGTCCTTTGATTTCATAGTTGACATCATAACTTTGTTATCTTATATTTTTAGTTAAGTATTAATTTTTGTACATGAAATATAATATTAAAATGATTTAATAGACGGTAATGTTCATACTGGGTTGTCAGCTTGTCGACGCAGTGGTGTCTCAAGATTCCGACTGTTTCGCGTATGGAGCTAAGCGCGTGTATCGGAACTTCAGCGTGTCGAGCGCGGCGGGGGGCGGTGCGATGCAGGGATCAGTAGATTGCTATGACGCTGAGAAAATGTTTAACAGTAATGGTATATAAAAATTTTGCTTATGTTTTGGCAGATTTTATGAACCAACTTTATATAGATGTAGTATCAGCAATTCGGTTATGATTTTGATAATCAATTTCTTTGCCGATTGTAAATCGATTTTAAATTACGTTAACTGTATACATTGAATTGTATACACTTTAAAATTTCAATCTTTAAAACAGAAATAGTTAACAAGCTAGTCATATTATTATATAGATTACATATTTTTAATATATTGAATATTTCGAAGGTGTATTGTGAGTGTAAAATTAACTAGAAATAATTAACAAATTTACACTGTATTTTCACCTTAAACTTTAATAATTTGATTTGATTGAGACACTTGCCTTTTACGCCGAAGGTTGTGGGTTCGATTCATACCCAGGACAGACATTTCTGTGCATAAACATGTCTGTTTGTCCTGAGTCTGGGTGTAATTATCTATATAAGTATGTATTTACAAAAGAAAAGTAGTATATCAGTTGTCTGGTTTCCATAGCACAAGCTTTGTACACGCTTAATTTGGGATTAGATGACCGTGTGTGAATAATGTCCAAGGATATTATTAAAAAAAAAAAGAAAATAAACTGAAACAAACCTTTGATATTATTTGCCTTTGTATAGAATAAATAAAATATTTTGTTAAGGTTTTGGTCGCAAGAAAATGGTGGCGCTAGCTCTGCTGTGCGGTTGTGATTACGGTGTCGGAGCTTGTGGATCGTCAATCACTACTGCAATTGCTTTCCTTCATACAGTGCCAGAAGATCAGGTCATAGATAGGTAAATATTTTGATATATATATATATATATATATATATATATATATATATATATATATTATTTTTTTCTTTATTTAACTTATAATAATATAATATGTTGGATATATTATAAAAAAATGGAATGTGATATAAATTAAAGCCGAGATGGCCCAGTGGTAAGAGCGCGTGAATCTTAACCTATGATCGTGGATTAAAACCCGGGCGAGCACCACTGAATTTTCATGTGCTTAATTTGTGATTATAATTCATCTCGTGCTTGACGGTGAAGGAAAACATCGTCAGGAAACCTGTGTCTAATTTCTCTGAAATTCTGCCACATGTATATTCCACCAAGAAACCACCTTTCTTTCAAGAAAGGAAAGGAGGCTTTAGCCCAGCTGTGGGACATTCATAGGATGTTACTGTACTGTACTATGATATAATTCTTTTTTTTAAAGTGGAATAAAAATTAGCAAACATATTCAAACACTTTTCTCATACAGATTACTATCCTGGGTGAGCGACACGCAACACTACGAAGAGCAAACCCGTTGGTCGTCGGCGCCGGGCCGCTGCGACCGCTGCGGACACGTGGGACGAACCCATACCAAGAACGGCTGTCCCGTTTGTGTCACACATCGAGGTTGTACGGACATGGGATACAAGTTTGTATAAATTATATATATACATTTTGTTGAGTTAGAGAAGTATGTCTAACAAAAAATACTAAATGTTAATATTTTTTGTTAATGTGAGTATGAGTTATAATCAAACTGACTTATATCAAAACGTATGTAGTATTTCATGAAGTCTACAGGCACCGATACAAATAGATTTTTTGAAAGAAAAGAAATATATTTAATTTATAAACATATAAATATTAATAAATTTGAATATGTATATTTATATATAAACTTGATATGATCACTGTCGAGATATATGGATTGATGAGCCACATGACAGTAAGTAGACTGCCATCCTCCGAAATTAGCTCCGTAAGAACGGAAAGAAATTCCTAACGCTTCTCGTGGTGCGCGGTATTACGGACGGACGCAGACCAACACGCACAGATGCAACATGGGAAGAGAATCGTCTGTTGAAGCGCAGACAAGTACGTAGCGGTGAGGCGGTAACTTTAAAGTTGCAGCGATACGTTCCTTTTCACTTTGCATTTTTGAAAGATAAAATGTTTTCGTGGTCGTCAGCCGTGCGGGAATAATACTCAGCCATGCACCGTGGGAAGCTAATTGTATACAGTTAATGAGATGTCGATACAGTTGTGCCTTACATTGGCTCACCCATCAATCTGAAACACAGCAATACGAAATATCGCTCTTTAGTGGTAATAGTTGATGTGATTGTATCTTAATCGACGGGTTTGCACAATATCCATCGACGCTAATATAATTGCTTTATAATTTTCTATAGAAATTACTATGTATGTGTTTTTCGTATTCATATCAACGTGTAAAAAATATTTATTTTACACGTTTGTCCGGTAGAGTCTACAAAATTGTAGTTTTAGAAATGATAATGTCCTCTTGACCGATTTCGACTACGACGATGGGTTTTGTCTTTATTTATTTTTTTATTTTTTTTTATGCCCCGGGATGGCAAATGACTCCACTCCACCTGATGGTAAGTGGTAGTAGAGTCCAAACGCGACGACGATCAGTACAGTCGGGAAGAATGTTCTGTACTAGCCGTCCCCGCCTTGCCGGCCCGCAAGATGCCTCTTCACGCCTCGTTTGAAGGAACTCGGGTTGTAAGAGGAGGGGAACACGTGAGCTGGTAAGGAATTCCATTTTTTGGTAGTGCGACAAAGAAAGGAGTTGCCAAATTTCTTTGTGCGTGATGGAATTGATGTCACAGTTAGGCGGTGACATCGAGAACCAGCTCGCGCGGACTTAAGAAGGAAGGGGGAAGCAGGAATTAGAGAGAATAATTCCTCAGAGCACTCGCTGTGATACAGTCGATAGAAAGCGCTCAGTGCTGCTATCTCGCGACGCAATTGTAAAGGTTCAAGGGTGTTTGTGACCTTTACGTCGATAACAATGCGTACTGCACGTAGCTGCAACCGGTCCAAGGCCTCCAGTAGGTACTTAGCGGAGCCATCCCAAAGGTGCGAGCAACATTCAACGCAAGACCGTACCTGTGTTTTGTATAACAGGCACAGTTGTGGCGTGAAAAAACGCCGCACCTTGTTCAGAACTCCGAGTTTCCGTGAAGCTGTTTTTATAATAGCCTCGATGTAATCCCTTGGACTAAGGTCGCAGCGAACGTCCATCCCCAGCATGGCGATTTTGCTTTGTATCATCAGCGGTGTGCCACAGAGGGAGGGATGAGGGTAAAATGGTGACTTTTTCGCTGTGAGAGCGCATACCTGTGTTTTCTTGGCATTAAAATCAACAAGATTATCAGAACCCCATTTGGCGATGAGCTCTAACGCCCTATCGAGTTCAATGACAAGATTCTCCCGCCTCTCCTCAGTTTCCGCCCGCCCAGCCACTGCGCGTCTGTGGTATCCATCATGCACTGTACTATCATCTGCATAGCAATGTATGTTCCCAAGAGACAGCATATCATTGATATGCAAAAGAAAGAGTGTGGGAGATAGCACAGATCCCTGGGGGACCCCAGCATTCACTACATAGAATTGTGAAGTGCAACCATCTACTAAAACACGAAGGCTACGCGTGTGTAAGCTGGCAATCCAGGTGCATAGCTGAGCAGGCAGACCATATGCCGGTAGCTTGGAGAGAAGACTTCTGTGCCAGACCCTGTCGAAAGCCTTGGAGATATCGAGGCTGACAGCCAACGATTCTCCATGCTTGTCGATAGCTTCACCCCAGAGGTGCGTTACGTACGCTAGAAGATCACCTGTGGACCGTTTTGGTCGAAACCCGTACTGACGATCATTAATTAGACAGTGTTCTTCTAGGTAATGGATCAGTTGGTTGTTTAGAATCCGTTCCATCACCTTACAAAGTACTGAGGTGATAGCTATTGGTCGATAATTTGCCGGGTCAGACCGATCCCCTTTTTTGGGAACCGCTTGCACATTAGCTCTTCTCCAAGCCTCCGGCACACATCCCGAAGAGGAGACAGCTCCGCCGCGCACTTCTTCAGCACAATGGCTGGTATTCCATCGGGACCGCTAGCTTTCCGTATATCAAGTGATTGCAGCTCCGCACGCACATCACGTTGCCTGATTTTGATGTCAGGCATCGTGTGGCCACATGAAGGTATTGTTGGTGGCTACGCACTACAATCATCGATCACAGAGTTGTCGGCAAAGAGTTTAGCCAGGAGGTCGGCTTTCTCCTGCGGACTGTGAGCTAGCGATCCGTCCGGATTTCTGAGCGGTGGCAGCGAAGGTTGGCAGAAATTGTTTTGCACAGACTTGGTCAGACGTCAGAAGCTACGGGAGCCCCTAGGATGCGAAATAAGGTCATGACCAATCTGTACAATGCGCTGTGCATCCGCTCTCGTGTATGACTTCCTACAGGACTTGGAATTTTTATTGTAGTTTGCTTTCAGTGAGTCAATGTTAGATGCCCCGCTAATGCAGCCGTTGATCCACGCGCGATATGCCGCCTGCTTAGATGATACATTTCCTATTAGTAACGTCTCTTAATTCGATACGATGGTGATTCGATAAGACTGAGAGTTCAGGCGAATGACATACGGCTCAACGAGCTTTCCAAAGTAGTGAGGAACAAATAATATAATGCTTCATACATATATACTAATATTATAAATCCGAAAGTAACTCTGTCTGCCTGTTACGCTTTCATGGTTAAACTACTGAACCGATTTTGATGAAATTTGATTTAAAGCAAGCTTGAAACTCTAGGAAGGACATAGGCTACTTCTTTATACCTAACAGCTAACCGCCCGACTATTACAATTAAAAGAAAGCAGAAGGTGGTTTTTTACATTTATTTCAATGTCTTAGACAAAAAATCCTTACTGCATCTATAATTGAAAATGAACACGGAGTGATTGATAGTTATTACATGGGTTATATTCGATAATCATTTCTTTGTAATTTTGTATTTCAAAACGTCAAATATCAATGATTGCATCAGTTTTTTTTGTTATATAAATTATACTTCATCTGTAGACTCAATAATCCAAATCTGACTTGTAATAATATTTAATTCTCAACGCTACAAAAAGAAAACAAATGCGTATAAAGGTTTCGTAATTATGAATAATATATTTTGTAATGACTCGTTGCATAGCTTTTGATTGAAAATAGAATATTTTTATTGTACATAATATAACAAACAACACTATATCTTTATATATATATTTTCGTCTGGGTAGGTATCACCCACTCATCAGATATTCATATCATCAGATATATTACCGCAAAACAGCAGTACTTGGTATTGTTGTGTTTCGGTTTAAAGGGTGAGTGAGACAGTGTAATTACCGGCACAAGGGACATAACATCTTAGTTCCCAAGGTTGGTGGCGTATTGGTGATGTAAGCGATGGTTAACATTTCATACAATGTTAATGTCTATGTCGTTGGTGACCACTTACCATCAGGTGGCCCATATTCTCGTCCGCCTAAAAAATCTAGTCTAATAAAACACTTCCTAAAAATGAAAAAAGTATTTACTAAACGCAGGAAAAATGAACACAGTCTACGTAAATACCGATAAAATTCACATCTTTCCCGCATCAAAGAAGCGTGGAGAGGGTTATCTCGCTATAAGTTTCTTAGTATAGATCCATCTCCGCAAATCCTTGCGAGCTATTCAATCGAATTGTGCATTTTATCCCGGCCGTCATAAAAGTCGATATTTTAAATAAGCTTTGCGAACATGTCTTAACTTATCTTTGTACGTTTCTTGCTGTCTCGTTGCTCTTTTATAAGACTGTTAATCCCAAGCGTCTGGGTTGAAATCCGGGTCGGGTCATGAAAAAGTTATCATTTTTTTTTTATATAAATAAATTCTTAAAGCAGTCTGGAATTTGGAAGTTTACTGTGTTCACATCCGTGCCTCAGAAAGCACGTAAAGCCGTTGCTCAGGTTGGGCGGTGGTGACTTACCATCAGATGGCCCATTTGCCCATCTGCCTACTTATATTATTAAACAACAACGAGAAAAAAAAAACTTTTGTCATGATTTATTTTGTAATTATTAAATTAGAAAAGTACACTATTTCTCTTCTCACGACATAATCACCTTATCTATTTCACTTATAACAGATAAAGTCATAGATCACACTAATTGTTTGTAGGTCCAAAGTAGCGGAAGTAAAACGTGAGCTATCGCTTCGTAACCGTGCCCTGTCGTGCGGAATGCCTTTCCCTGAGCCGAAAGTTATGAAGGAATTCCTGGATACCACACCAGAAGATATAGATCTCGACAGCTTGAAGATTCCAACTCCGAGTTTAATTCAATTTGTGGTATTCGATTGTTTGGAACTATGAAACATTTGTAATTAAGTCGTACATTCAACTTTTAATAACAATTTTAATTTTAATATCTTTGTTCTTTATATACAAATAATTTATTTACATTAAATGTAAAAGGCGTATAAGAATAGAAATGAGTAAAGTAAAACTGATTTTATCTTTTGTTACTTCTTATTTAGAATTTAAATATAACTGAGCAAAATTGTTTATAGAAAATTATGTCCAAGAAATTAGACTGGTCCGAAAGATATTGCGTCGAGAAATTTCTACCGTTACTAACAAGATGGCATCTTCAAGAATTTGTAACTTGCAGAACTATAAAACCTTTTGAAATAAAGAAAAAAAGAAATCCACGAGGTACGTATTCATAAAACTAATGGTATTTCAATTATGGTTTATTTGTATAGCCTGCTAATGTCATATAGCCTGGACATACATTCGTAAAGCCGATTACAACAAAAATGCAAACCTGCCTATCTATAGCTAAAGATTTAGTCTAGTGTAATGCAATGCTCATTTTGTTGATGATTACAAATATCGTAATTGAGCTCCAAGTTTATTCGTTTCATTTGTTACTTTCGAGAACCGAGATGGCCCAGGGGTAAGAATGCGTGAATCTTAACCGATGATCGTGGGTTCAAACCCGGGTAAGCACCACTGAATTTTAATGTGCTTAATTTGTGATTATAATTCATCTCGTGCTTTACGGTGAAGGAAAATATCTTGAGGAAACCTGCATGTGTCTAATTTCACTGAAATTCTGCCACATGTGTATTCCACCAACCCGCATTGGAGCAGCGTGGTGGAATAAACTCCAAACCTTCTCTTCAAAAAGAGGAGAGGAGGCCTTTAGCCCAGCAGTGGGACATTCACGGGCTGTTACGGATTACGGTATATATATATAATTTTTTTATATAGGCCACCTGATATTAAGTGATCACCAACGCCCATAGACATTGGCATTGTAAGAAATGTTAAGCATCGCTTACATCGCCAATGCGCCACCAACATTGGGAACTAAGATGTTATGTCCATTGTACCTGTAATTACTCTGGCTCACTCACCCTTCAAACCGGCTGTTACTTTCGGCTGTTAGCAACTTGAATTTATAAATGGTGATTATACTTTTAAAGCTTCACGCACGCACCTGCGTTTCAGTTCATAATAAATAATACTAGAAGAGCCCTCTTCAAGTTAAAACATTACAATGTTTAAACGTGTATTTTATATATATTATCTCGAATAAATAATTCATTATCGCCATGATCACTGCGTGAACTTTTTAATATAAATAGCATCAGAATTTTCATATTTTTATTTATTTACAATATGGATAACAAAATCTGTATATTTGCACAATTTCTCTCCCCCCCCCCCCCGATATTGTAATTGTAATAAAACTTTTCAATTCAAATCGCAGTAATACATCTGATTAATTCTTCCGTATGGTTTAAAATTAATTTGTTTTAAAAGCAAAGAATTTTATTATTTAAAGATTTATTTGTAGTAATAAATTGATTCATCGTGTAGACGAATCACTTTTGCCACCCGTTATTTTTAACAACACTATAAGATGAAAAAGTTGGGATTTACTTTTGATAATGATTTTTCTTGGGCGTCATAAATAAGTGAATTAAGAAAAAAACTTTACTGTGTACTGTTAAATATTCATACTTCCCTACTATTTAAAACAACGATTTAAATTCATTAAAGACTCAAATAAACATCAGATCTGATGATAACGTAATCTTCAAAAATTCTTCTCGTTCTTCTTCCTTTTATACAAAATTATTTTACGTCGATGCCGTGCACTTGCCTTTTGACCATTAACACGTTAGGAATATGTGAAATCAGTAAAAAGTAGTAAATTGTCGATGGGAAAATCTCAACGGTTAGGTTCTACGCCAAATACGTCTGTCTGTATATATATAACGGTAATTGATAGATATACAAGAGTAAAAAATAATAATGATAATACATCACATTAGACATGCTCAATCTATTAATGTCTCCAAAAATCAATTATAGATTATTATTTAGCTCTGAATATATGTGATGAATATATATTTAATATTATTTATATATAGTCGATATGGCCCAGTGGTAAGAACGCGTGAATCTTAACCGATGATCGTGGGTTCAAACCCGGGTAAGCTCCACTGAATTTTCGTGTGCTATATTTGTGATTATAATTTATCTCGTGCTATACGGTGAAGGAAAACATTGTGAGGAAACCTTCATGTGTCTAATTTAACTGAAATTCTGTCACATGTGTATTCTACCAACCCACAATGGAGCAACGTGGTGGAATGAGCTCCATACCTTCTCAAAAAGGGTGAGGAGGCCTTAGCCCAGCTGTGGGACATTCACAGGCTGTTACTGTACTATTTATATGTTTTACTGTTATTATAGTATGTATGTATATATTTATACAAGTGACGTTTGTATAGTTAAAATTAAAATTTTGTATTTATTTCAAGTAATTTATTGGGAATGCACCTCCTAACCGCTTTATTCAACTACCCAAAGGTCGTTTGGAAGAGATTTAAGCGATAAGATCGCGTTTTTTAAATACTTTTGTACTAAATGTCTGTATATTATTTGTATTCCTTCGTGTGCAAAATTTGCAACATGAAGGATGTGGTGTACTATGGTTATTCCTTAAGGTGCGACTAATTCATCAACTTATTCGCATTATTTTCTGATCGATCCTCGTTAGTTGTTCCGCTTTAATATAATTGTATTGTAGCGGTTTATTTCCGTGTTGTGTGATAGGACACGAATAATCGGATTTTCTCCAACTCTATTCTGAGCACATGATCAATATGACACAAATAGACACTGCTACTGAGATCTTTATTTTATTTTTAACCGACTTCAAATTGAAGGAAGTTACCAACTTGGCTTTATTTTTGTGTTTGTGGGTTTCTGTGGTCCTAAATAGCATCGCCGATTTAATTGGACCTTTTTTAATTCTACAGATAGCAAAATACGAAAGAACTTTATTTTATTTGAAATAATTAATTGTCAAAATATATAGATTATGATTTAAGGGGGTTTCATATAAATGGATTACTTATTTGTCTTACTACGCTGTCTCATTTAAGCAAAGCGTTTCGACGTGTCCCTAACCTTATTTAAAATAAAAAACTATAAAACGTATGTAGCTACCAATTAAGTTCAAATAAAAAATAAATTTCGCTTCATCAATTAGTAGAATACACTAAAAACTTATTAATAATATATTCAATTTCTTTCATAACTTATCAGTTATTTTTTGAGTCGGAGTTTGTCAAAGTCAAGACAAAATAAGATTTATTTTTTATATAAAAGGAGAGTAAACAAAAACAAAATTTAAATTATTAAGCTGGATATCGTAATGAGATCCTTAAGCAAAAAGATTTGTTTTGACTATTATGTAGTCTGTGACGATCGATCGTTTTTTAGTTTTTTTTTTTGTTTTAGATACAATCATGACTTGGTTTGATCACTGGATTGAACAACAAAAAAAAGGAAAAAATAAATAAATTATATATTATTGTTTTAAAAGGATGAGTAGAAAATCTTCAAATTATTCTTGTATCTTGCGACTGAAAAATAGCATACGTATAGAAGTAAAATATTAAAGCCAAATGCATCCTCTTTATTTAGGTAGAAGGTTATTCCCTTACGCTGTTCTACTGCGTTTTGGTGGTCCTAAATTCAAACTACATATCTTAGCGATGTTTTCCGTTAATCCTTCAAATGAGGCATGAAGAGGCATTTTGCGGACCGGCAAGGGGCTAGGGAGTTAGTGCAAATCATTCTTCCCGAGTCGTACTGGCTGTAGTCGCAATTGGACTTTACTACCACCTTACCAGCACGTGGAGTGGAGTCATTTGTAGTCCCGGCTATATTTAAAAAAAATTATATCGCCGAGCACTGAATTGTAGTAAAAGTTAGTAGGACTGGTTTTTGAACTTGCGATTTGTCTAAGATCCACGTTATATCTACAAGGTCATTTCAGTTATTTATTATATCACATAGATATAATCATTCGTATACTTACAATAATTTATTTTATAGGAGTTCCCAGTTACGAAGTTCTGTGGGCCGATATTGAGGGACAGTATGAGGCTCTTATACCGGACGACCAGTTCGAAGGTAAATTTGATAAATTATTATTATGTATAGTAATGCTAGAGTTCATTTTAAATATTATTATTTTCTACAGAGGGTGAAGATTTACAAGGTCCATGGACATCAATAGAAAGACAAGATCTTATGCGACGTTATTACCCAGATTTAGTTGAAAAATATGAAGAGTCTATTAAGAAACCACAGAAAGAGAAGAAAATGAGAGGGAGAAAGAAGAAAGATCCAAACCCCGATGATATTGAACAGAATGTAAAACCGAAGAGGAAATATAACAGAAAACCGAAACAAGTTAAAGATATACCAATGTCTCACATAAATGACTCTATGAAAAATTTAAGTCTAACTAACAAAAATTTGAATTGTAGCAAAGCGCACGTCAGCGTATGTGTTAATAGACTTAAGAGAAAAATGAAAAATAATACAAGAACAAAAGTAAAAAATACAATAGATAGTTATTTAAAACCGACCAAGAAAAGAAAATCGAAATTGACAGAGACGTTGGATACTAGTGTCAAACATATAGCCATTCCGAATAATTCATTTGATAACCTTTTGGGAGATTTCGAATGTAATAAAGAAAATGTAACAAATGACAAACATTTACTAAGCATGCTCGATGTGAGCGTAGAAGGCGTTAATGATATAGACTTATCAGATATTGTTGATAAAATTGTTTCTAGAGCACCTAAAGTAGCAACAACGAAAGTAAATAGTAATCTAGTTAAACTTATTTTTGAAAATAAACAAATAAATAGAAAAAGTATTTTTTCACATAGATTACATCAGAATTGTTCAACACCCAAAAGTAGTCCCATACGAAATCGTAATATTAATGTAAGCAAACGATCTTCAATTGCAAAAGTAAATACAAGCTATTTCTTCGATAAAATTACTGATGAATGCGACGCTTTTGAAATGTCATTTGATTATAAATACAATAGTGTAGATTGTGATGCAACCATAGACTACACTTTACCAAAAGATTGTCTATAGTTTAAGTATCATCATCATCCCTTTCTCGTTCACTTCTGGACATAGGTACTCCAATGACGGGCCACTGAGCTCGATCTTCAGCTTCAGCTCAATTTTCATCCACTGTATATATAATAATAAAAAATTAAGTATATAACAATAAAATGCTTTGAGATTTTTACATTGTTGACAAATTTTTATTTAACTTTGTGAGTCCTAACTGCACTTTGATAATTTGGTAAAAATGTGTAAACTACCTAGTTTCATTTTATTATTTTATTTATAACTTTTTACATACATTTGAATACCGTAAGTGTAATAATTTTTTTTATAATTATAATTGTCATGCTTAATAAATATACTTACATTCTATGGCACTTAGTAACGGAATGGAATGTATTTCGCCAGAAAAACAAGGTTTTTTTTGTTATCCAACGGTATATACTTACATTGCTTAATAAATAATATTAAAATTGCTCTCAGTTTGGTCAGCTGATTTACCAAAATTAAATTTAAATTTTAGAATGCTTATGCGCTTGCTTCCTAAGGTCCTTATAATAAATATTTTTATCCTTTGCTATAAATCCGTAATCAGTGTCATTATTAATTTAAATAATAAACGACGACACTGAGGTATACATTATCACATAAAATGGGGAAAAATATGTGCTTTTGTATAGGTAAGCCAACTAAATTATGGAGGGTCAATTCACGCTCTATCCCTTTGGGATACGTCCGCGGTATTTCTAAAAGGCACTGCTCTGACAAAGATAAATATAAAAGGCAATAAAGTGTGATTTATTCTTTAATACCAGCATAAATAATTGAAGATTTGCTCTTAATGAAAAATCATCATGAATTTTACAGCATACAAACACATGGAAGCATCGGAGCGGTGTGGTGTAGTAACCGCATATTAATGCTCATCGTCCATGGAGAAAATTGTTCAATGTTTTAATTATAGCTAGCAATACTATGTACACGTGTACACTAAAATATTATTTGTAATGTGTACGTTTATTTAGTTTCGCTTTTAACCGCTTTTCTAGTGGCTAGTGGTGTTGGTTAGTTCGGCTGCAGTTCATAAGGTCCCAGGTTCGAATCTTTGATCGTGCCAAGGAAAAGTTACTGAGTTTATCTGTAATCGATATTTTTTAAAGATTGAATAATAATGATATATAATGAAAAATCTACATACCGTTAATCGATTAACTTATATTCAAGTATATACGACGTTACTTATTAACGTTGTTTAGCGGGTGATTAGTTAAACAATGTTGCGTCTTCTTCTTTGGATTTTAAATCAATAATGACAGAAAGAGTGAAATCATTGTTTAACTAATCAGTCACTAAGCAATATTTAAAAGTAAGGCCGATATATATTACAGAATATTAAAAATATTTTATACCGATACATAATAATGAATAACGTAATTGAGTGATATTATAATACCGGACATTAACAAGAATCTACTCGAAATAGTTATTTATTTTTATACCCAAAATACATTAACAATTTTTAAACTAAATAAATCAATTACAATGTTCGCTAACAGACTTCGAAAAGGCTTATTGTACGGTTTTTCAGTCCTAATTCTAGGTAGCTTTAATGGAAATGTAATGATATTAGTAATATTTATGTTGATAAAATGAACGTATATGTTAGGTTCAGTTAGTAAGGTTTTTTAGGACGCATCTTATCGCAGACATTTAGTGAATGAGAGCAGGTCGAAAAACGTGTAATACTTCGATTGTCAATACACTTTTGCTATGGTATACTTAGATGTGCGGCGTGCACGTCAGCTGATTTCGTATATGCATAAGTGTTTGTGTTTGCATTAAATATTACAATTCTTTCACTTATACAAACTGTTGTTAATTTATTTCATAGTGCCTGTTATTTAATATATAACCGTGTCCTCTCGTTGCTATACTTAAAATACTTAATATATATACAAAGGATTTGTTTACGTTTATTAACTTGTGAATGATTTTATACGAATGAAGATAACTCATGTTTTAAGTACATATTTATTAAAACTATCGCAGGTATTGATTTAATTGAGTATAAACATTATAAATGATATTTATTTTAACAAGGATATTTCATAGTTTAGGAGATATTTTCTTCTTTCGATCAGGTTATACAGTTTTTATTCATTAGGTTACCCAACATATTATACAGTTTTTATTCTCACGCCCCGTCACCTTTTTATATTTACTATGGATGTAATAAAAGTTATGGCATCGCTAACGCAAAGGCCGCACAACTTTATTTCTCTTATTTGTATTTATGTATCACAATTATTTAAACTTTATATTTTTTAAAAGTAAAAGTCTTTTTTGTGTCTTGGATTTATTATATGCAAGATATTGTGTTATTAAAAATTGACAATGTTGATATTGTTAAATAAGTTGATGTTAAAGGTTAAACAAACTTATTTAATCTCTGTACTAAAACTTATTAAATTTCAATTTCACTTCGGTTGAATAAAATTAAAAATGTTATTACATGCTTTGATATAATAGTGTAAAATAAACGATGCCATTAAAGTATGTCTTTGTCTATAGTAATATTATTGCAGATTTGATCATCTTTAACCCTTTCATGAAAAATTTAAACATAGCACGTATTCGCTTGGTCTTTGTATGCGGTCATAGCACTTGCTAGATAGCTACTATCACCATATTTATTATCCAGCTCACAGACTAATGTTATATATATTCCTTCGTCTATTTGTCTAAAAGTTATTTTTATCTTTCCGTAGTCTGTCCGATCTCCTTTAATAAATATCATATTTAATTAGGCTTATACACTGCTGCAGCATTTTGAAATCACTCATACATACGTAACATAATATGTACCTAACTGCGTTTTGTGTTTATAGAAAATTTAGTTGTTATAAATAGTAATTCAGTCACGTTTAATGTATTTTAAAATATATAATTTTGGTACATACGTGAAATGGTGCTATTCAATTTAGTTGCATTATATTCTATCATTTATTTATTTAGTTCTCATTATATATCATCTTAAAAATGAAATGTAGAATTTTAATACCGTTCTAATAAATGTGAAATTTCAATTCAAATGTTTATTTTCTTATAAACAATGTAACACAAAGCATATCATTGAGCAAAAGTTACTCAGTTTCAGCGAAACAAAGAACCTCGTCGGTTTTATATAAATCTGTGTATTATTTAGCGGAGAGCTCGGGAAGGAATTAGGTGGCCGTAACTGCTGTTCTTTGTTTGCTACGTCGAGTATACGTATTCGTAGCACCATCTACGATTCGTAGCATCATCTACATTTAGCCTTGGCGTTGAGAAAAGCATTCTTTTATTTATATTTCTTTACTATTTTTGGAATAAATATACCTTAGATTATTTGCTTTAAATAATTGTCGCATATTCTAATCAGTTCCACCACTGTTTAGTACAGTACAGTTACTTTAGGCTCACGTTATGTTAAGCGAAGTAATGGAAATGATTTACTTTTGCTAATATATGTATATAAAAAAGGAAAAGAGTAAAATTGGCATTTATCACATATCACATAATAGTTTACATTAAACATAATAATTATATTAAAAATCAATGACATTAGTAAAAAGTACTTCTTTTTACATACATATTATTATTGATAATAATGTGAAACACTTATTACACCAGTATATTTTAATATTAAATATTAGTCAAATAATATCTGAACTTGTAGTTTTCGAAGTGTGAAGTGTTGTTTAATAAGATCGCTTTGATAGGCTTTATTGAAAAGAAATATTTTTGCATTCGTTGATTGAATGCCATTACTCTTTATACTGCCATGTAAAATGGATTAAGTTTAGTGGTAAGAGGTCCTATATAATGTTGAGTTGAATAGAAAGACGGAGGTGTTTTTGTCTCTCCGTCACCTGCCGCGTTCCCAGGGATATCAATTTGCGCCATTTTAATCGTTTTCGATCAGCAACGAACCATTTTAAAGCGTATCAAGCATTTAAATTGTTAATTTGGATTCTATATTTAAGTGGAATTGCGTCCATTATAAATTAACAATTAAAATAGAGCATAATACATTGATAAAAATATTTTTTTAATAGCTTGAAAATAAAAAAAATCGAATGATATCTATATTTTTGAGCATAATTTTGCCAATTTATAAGTATACAGAAGTCTATACAATATTTGTTTGCAAAAGGTAAAATACTTTCAAACGTGCGATGTTATCATGTGAAAAGGTATTTTCCTCTTAAAATAATCTTTGGCTACAGTTGAACGACCCTAAAGAAAAATCCTTTTATATATTAAATTGCCGGAGTGACCCAACGACTCTTCTTTTGATGATTCTTTGTATTTCATAACATATTCTAAGACGCGAAACTGATCGAGGAGCGTTACAATGCATTTTTATAGCTCTTCTATCTACAGTTAGAATAAATATATTTTTGAGTCTGACTTCTTGAGTTTGGGCTGACTTTAAACCTTATCTTAGAAAAACCTCAACAATGTCGATCAATTTGTTTACATTATTCATAAAATACAATAGGTAATGTTATTTTAAAATATATATCCAATTAGTTTATTTTCAAAATAGTTGTCTAGGTAACTTTTATGAAATAGACGATCAAGTCGTGTATTGGTCTGAGAAAGTCTAAATCCTTTTTAGCCTCATCACTATGTTAGAAGAAGTATGGCGGGTTTGTTCACCCCTTCTTCGGGAGATGTCGGAGGGGGTCGGACCGGATCGGGAGGCTGCGTCGCAGAGCGCGCGCGCGTACCCGGCCGCTTCGTCATTGCGACGGAGGCTGTCGTGTGTCGGCGCTGGCCCGTGCGAGCGCTAGTCCGCACCGCACCGCACCGCGAGACTGTGCGATTCCTGACCCGCGAACCGCCGCGTACACGCCCTCGGAGCCCGGGAGAAAAGTGACCCGAGTCCTTTGAATATTGTCGTTGATTCCAAGACGTAACTGATAACGCGCGCAGTGTATGTGCTCGTTGTCCACGACTTAGTGAAACCGATACCGGGACCGGCGATTGTGGCGCGATGTAAAGAAGCCGCGACCGTGAATCTATGTGTAAGTTGGTGCGTTGCATGTGTCAGTTTATCCGCATGGGAATAGTTGTACACCGGCAACGATTTTCAGCAATTAAACAGCGCTTTCCATGGCGTAGACATCAAAATGAATGGCTGACGAATATGGTGACAGTTCTAGCCTTAATAATAGACGTTGTATTTTAACCTCTACTCGGAGGGGATACAGGCGCGCACGTGCGCTGTTGTTCTTTGATAAAAATTAATACGATCACTGATTTTCTCGCTATCTTTATTTGTCTTTCTAGAAAATTTTGTAGATTACAACTTATATATAATATTTATTTCAAATTAATGGTAGGTCCGTAATTCCTAAAAAAATACGTTATTGAAAATCAATAAAATACAAAATGTTTAAAGATGCCACAAATTATAATGACAAAAACAATATGGCAATAACAATTATAAGGCACAGCGAAAATTAAGTAGTATAATTTTATTATCAAACGCATAATAGTTTATGCGTAAAATATCTTTGGGTATTCTTTTGATACTGGCGTTTTTTAATAGTGATTATAGGTTCTGGAATTATCTGAACTATTTAATACGAGCAATACAATATGTTGCACATATATTTTTGTATCATTTATTATATTTTGTTACTTGCTTTTTACTGCTAGTTGATTATTTAAATAATTATAAGATAATTTATTATGCTATTAATGATTGTCCTTTGTTGAATTGGTTTTGGGCTAAAGATTTTGAAAGAGAAATCATTTTGTTAGTTTGTGTGTCAATTTTAATATGAATCTCATTTAGTTTCAACCTTAATATATATGAAAATGTTATCAGATAAAAAATATTTTTAAATTAAGAAAATAATTACTTACTAATAAATATTAATTATTTTGCTGTATTATGTTCTGATATCTGCAAATAAAAAGCTAGGCAGTAAAATTTATATTAGTATCTAAAATTAGCTTTAAACAAAATAGAAGAAATATAATGAAAATTTAAATAAAAATGTGTCTATATAGAATATTCTATTGTGTCTATAATTTATCTCATGCATTGGCGGCGAAGGAGTGCATCGTTAGGAAACCTGCATGTGTCGGAAGAATTGCGACATTTGTATTTAGCAACCCGTTTTTTTTTGCAGTAAGCTCCAAACGTTCTCCTCAAAAGCAGAAGAGACCTTAGCCCAGCAGTGGGACATTACAGGCTGTTGCTTTACTATAGAGAAGGATTAACGACAGTAAAAAACCTACAAGAGTAGTTAATTTAAATCCTTCAAACCCCTTTAGAGTTACAGTAATCTCTCTCATTAGTTGAAACGGATTTTCTCTATAGCGAAATATTAATTTATTTTGACACGACGATGTTATTAAACTAAGTAATTTAGGTTAATGTGTTTTTATATTATCCTTAATGTAGGCAATTTATAATTTCATTCTTTTCACACTGAGAAGAGATCGTAAATAATAACAGATCTCTTCGTGAAAAATAGCTTTAAGTTAATTGTTAGGAGTCTGGCCAAATTTTTGGGTATTTGTTTGCTTGTAAGCTGTTTTAATAATGACTGTTACAAAGTAAAACATAATAGAATCTTTGAAGCACAAAATAATGATTATGACTACGAGAACGTTCATTTTTTGCACTTTTATATCGCTTTTATATCTTTAATGATTTATAACAAATATTTATACAATATTTTCGTTTTAAATATTTTTATTAAGGGAATTAAAATTGAACAAACCAGAACTCGGCAGTATGCATGTTACGAAATGTCTTCTTATTAAGAGTCCTTATGAACTAAGCTTGTATACTTCCTACGACTCTTCACTGTACGTTATAAGACCGTCGCTTTTTTGCATTCAGATTTTTTCAACATCAGTTAATGTTTCGCAAAGTAAAGTTCCTTGTTTAGTTTGTTGAAACTAACAGGAATAGTTTTTATAAACGCTTGGCACGTTTACCATTCTAATAACCACGACAAGACATAAAACTTAAAAGGTTAATTCCCTAAAATTTTATGTGTAATCAACGATTTATAAAAATTAAAGCTACTTTAGAGTTTTTGTTTGATAAAATTACCGGAATAGATTATTGTATAGGCTTATCGCAATAACCACAATAATAACAGCGTAAAGATAAAAAAAGAAAAATTACATTTATTTTAGTCTTACATCAATTTATGTAAATAACAAACTAACAGGCATAGGTTTGTTTAGGTTTTTCGCGTCAAGATATAATAAATTAAGCAAAGCAATATCATCATGTCACTAATATTATATATTTTACAGATATTCACCGTTATTTGCAAATTAAGGCTATTTAGTTATTTTATTGCATACTAGCGCACCGCCGGTAGCTTCACCCGCGTCATAAAAAAAATCCAATTAAACGGGAGAACAAGGACAAAATATGTTAATTATGACATATCGCTGTGATAAGGCGTGAAGAAGTAACAAATATTCATAAACCATACAACCTTTCGTATTTATAATGTTGGTACGCTTTTTATTATTCTAGTAATTAAGGAATAATGGTTATACTGAATTATTGTAATGCCTCCTTATATACTTTATTAGAAGAAGTATTGCCATGTGCTAGGAAAACAATATACTTGGCATGACTTACACGTGAACATGCTACATATGGGTAAATATGCAGTAAGTAATAGAAACAAATTATAAACCTTCTTATCTAATTAAACTATAAATAAAGTTGTAATTGCATGTAATGTAATGAGCAATTTAATGCAAAATTTAATAAAATCTTTAATTTATGCAAGTTAACTATTAATGAAAACCCAAAACTAAAAGATAACCGTATAATTAATTAAAAAACAATTGTACTTAAAAGTTATAGAAAAAAAAATTCAACTTCTAATTTAATAAAACTATAAATAAGAATAAAACTAAACAATTTAATTCAAACTTTATTAAACCCTACAACTAAGAGCCTTAACAGTAAAAAGAAATGATCTTAAAAGTTAAAAGGAATAAAATTAAAAAATATATATTATCTTAAGACTAATAAAACAAAATTACAACCGAGTTAATAATTGCAACCTAAAGCCACAAAGTATTTAATATTATTAAAGGAATTAATATAAAAACCTAAATCAATCAAACAAAAGAACGACAACTCAAATTTGAACAAAAGCGAATATGTATTATACAGGTCACTCGAAAACAGAAAATCTGGATACGTCGATTCAGAAAATGACGTATTAACACCCCATTACACCACGAACTGTGAGCCGCATCATATATTATAATAACAAAAATATGTACGTGAATTTTAACTTTGATAGACTCAACCGATTTTGATGAAACAAAGACTAAACGGTACCTTGATATATTTTTTTAATAACCCAGTTATTTCAATTTGTAATTTTTTTTTAAAGATTAGCCCGAACACACAGACAGACAAAAATTTAAAAAAATGATTGTTTTAACTCGCAAATAGCCATATTGACTTTAAAAGAGGTAGTTATTTTGAAATTACAGACAGATACTTCAATTTCTGTATTTGTATAGTAAACTAATAGAAAGGTTTAATTTAGGGTTTCCAAGTTTACGATTCTAATAATATAAAGAAAAAATTTAAAAATAAGAATTAATACTTTACAAATTTTGTATGATAAAACTATCAGTAGGTTTTGTGCGTAGGCTTTGCACCTTTATCGTTATAAAAACTATGTCAATATAAAGAACCAAAAAATTAAACAAATGTCATTATTTCGCTATAATATATCGTTTTACAAAATACGCTGTTTTATAACAGAATAAAGAATACGCAAACCCAGCAGTCAGTGGCTTATGTTCAACGGAATGATTATAAGAATGAATATAATCAAACGACCTTATAACCGGTCACTCGCAAATATAACCTTTTTAGGTAGTCCGTAAAAACGGTTTATGGGTAGTATTAAATACAATGAACGCCATTTGCCGATTTCGCTACAGTGAGCTTGTTTACTATAGAGTGAAAAAGTTGAAGGATGATAAAAAATCGAGCAAAGGAAAGGCCGATATTTAATAAAAAAAACTGTTCAGTCAAGTCAATATAATATATATATTTAAAAATTGGTGTTCCATTTAAGGATGTATATGAGATGCTTTGTTTGTATAGCCATTATTATAATAAAATTGATTTGTATAACAATTGTTGCCGCAGTAGATAGTTTTTGATAGTGTTCGTAGATTGTCTTATAGCTAATTATAAAAATATGTTATAATTATACCATATTTTCTATATTTACGCTTCACCGTTTGCTAGCCTAGTTATGCATTAGCGTTCTACCTTGTGCTTCATCCCTATACCGTATTTAATTGCTTAGCCTCGCTTAGCTTGGTCTCCAACACGTGAAGGGCGCTACGCAACGATGTGAAAACACTGATTGCTTATTCGTTGTACGTCATTTGACTAAACTGTGTTTTTTTTTTGTATTTAGTAATCGAAATATGCCAAACGATTCCGTATTGGTTAGGAGTTTATACTTTATTTAATTATTATGATAAAATATAAAATTAATAAATGGCCTTGTAGGTTTACATAAATTAACTTGAAAAACTAGATGTCTGTATTATTCTTAATTCCTATAACCAACGAACATTTATTCAATAATTTATTAAGCAATATGAATTGTATTAAGAATATATTTTAGTTCAGTTTTAAGATCTAGTGGTCTGATACGGCTGTAGCGTTTATGCTAATACTGTTAGTTTATTTAACGAAATACATTTATTTAATCTTAATGTGTGTATCTTAATGAAAACAGTATCGCAGTGACTAAGTGTTATTCAAATTGAGTTAAGTCTAGTGACGGTGAGTTACATTCCTCTGTGCTCTGTGTGCGCTTTAATTAACCTGGAGCAAAGTAAATTGCTCTAAAGATAATATTTGGGAAGATAATTCAAACCAAGAACTGAAAGCAACAAGAGTATTTTTAATCCTTTAAAATGAACGGACAAACGATACTTTGTTTGAGTGCTCTTTGTGAAGAAATAGCTTTATTATATTTAGTTATTTTTTATATTTTAAATGTAATGAAGCCGAGATGGCTCAGCGGTAAGAACGCGTGAAACTTAACCGATCGTGGGTTCAAACCCGGGCTAGCTGAACCACCACCACTGAATTTTCATGTGCTTAATTTGTGATTATAATTCATCTCGTGTTGGAATAAGCTCCAAACCTTCTCCTCGACAGACACAGGCTGTTACTAAATGTAATTAATTCATTCTTTTTCTTTAGATTTATTTTAATGGGAAAATGTGCAATGGTCTAGTACTTGAAGGCATCAAAAAGCCTTTGTTTAAACCGCCTGACCTCTTTTAAGAGTTAACAAGGTGCATAAGAATATAATTCTCCCGTTCCGTTACATCTTTTTCTTTTTGTCGCTTGGAGCAAAATTTATTTTCATATTATTTCTTATTTATAACTAATTATATATTCTAATTCTTTATATTTTTTTGTCTCTTTGTTCGCGGTAGTCTCCAAACACGCAAAAATTACAAATGTAATATTATTTTTTAGGGATTATTCCAAAAATCTTTATTTCAACAGAATCTTTTTAGTCCATTGAAAGTTAAAACAACTTAGAAAGGTATAACTTCATTATTAGAAGTAAATAATTATTATCATCAAAAAATATTGTCCGGATTTTTAGAAGTTCGGGTCGTTGTTTAGCTTCAGTTAATTACAAACATTAAATACAGAAAATGTTCAGGACTAAACAAATTTTTATTCCATATATAATAAATAACAATTGAACACGGGTGAAACTGCGGGGTACGGTTTGTTTTAAATATGCGAAATAAATGTGTTTCGAAATAATTATTATTGCTTACGGTTTTAATAGGAAATAGCATACCATATCAAATAATAAAATAAATACATACCAAAATAAATGTTAGCGTATTCGTAGAGCTTAACTATAGCTAGTTTAGGCGATGTAGGAAAGCTTTTAGCAACAGTGAGTGGGCTCACCGGTCTGCCATAAGCTAGTTATATAAATGGAATATCAGTATGAGTATAGACTAAGGAACGGTTTAAACACCTTTCAACGTTTTATGATTTATTTCAGAGCTTTTGATTTGTGTGAGCGTACAAAGCGCTTCGTTGGAATATAAATGTATAATTAATTCTTATAAATATCTACTTATACAGACTCTATATAAAATGACCATTAATTGCCAAGTTAACTACCGCCAAGATACATATAAGTTTATATGGGCAAGTCTGCGTACCGTCCACGTACGTATATATTTGTTCTGGTTCATATGTATTTTTAGTTGAATGTGCCGGTTTAATTATAGACATAACGTCTTAATTCTCAAGGTTGGTGGCGCATTGAGCATAGAAGTGATGGTTCATATCTCTTGCTTTCTATGGCCGGTGGTGACCAGTAATCATCAGGTCCAACTAGATAGTTGTATTTAACTTTTTGTATTTTTAATATATATTAATATCAATATATGTGAATAATTACCATTGATTATGTGCCTTGTGCGTGTTTACGTACTATTATATATATATAAACTGTTTTTTATTAAAAAGCTTGATTAGGATAATTAAACATGTTTTTGGGACTACATATATTTTCATTCATAATGTAATGCCAGTTTTACTATAAAAAATGCTGTTCAAGATTATTATATACATATAGTATTGTTACACTAGTGGTTAGAAAGTGTGAAACTTAACCAATGATTGCGGATTCAAACCTAGGCAAGCACCACTGAATTTTTTTGCTTAATTTTGTGCTTAAGAGCATGTGCTCGAGCTTAAGTCATGTCGTCCTCGGCGGTGAAAGAAAACATCGTGAAGATACCTACATGTGTCTATATTCACTGAATTCAGCAGTGAGACATTTACAAGCAGGATGTTTACTTGCTTTACAGTGTAGGTGAGTGACTTAAAAACATAACATGTTTTAAGTTATTGAAACAAATATATTTTACATACATACTTTCTTAGAAATGATCAATATTTTCTCTTCACTTAAAATTTAAGCCCTACTACGAACGTAAAAAGAAATAACTTTAATTTAAATATCGAATTTAAATGGCATTTATTAATTGCAACTATCACATATAACTTGAGAAGCTTGTGTGTTTTAAGTACTTTGGATTTACAACACTTATCAGATGGTAGATGAGAATAAAAGTTGACAGAATAAACAAGAACGCTCGTACAACACGGCGACGTAACACAAAAATACGATAAACTTTTCTGTATTGCGATTTGTGAGTTGTGCTAGAACATTTGTCGTTACGTTTTCGAAAGCCAGAACAACGAAAACATTTCAGGAATGAGTGGTTGTCACAAGCAGGTACAAATAAATGGCGAGTGTTGCCGTGACGCTGCAGACGACGGGTTGGGAATTTCAAACGTTAGTGAGGTATCTGCCGCTTACGTTATTCTGTCGTGTATGCTCACGTGATGCCCCGTTTAACTTGTGGATTGACATTTCAATTGCGACCGCTCGATTTATTATCTTTCAATCAACTTTGGCAAATTTTAGATATCTCAAAATATGATCACAATAAGCACGTTAATGTTAAAGAATGTTTTTGGTGTGATATCATTTACAAATGAACTGAAAAGGTATTTAATTGTAACAAATTATTTTGTTATATTTTTTAATTACCGTTTTGTAAAATTTAAAGAATAATTTATATGTTAACAATATTATATTGATCGTACCTCCAAATGATTCATAAAAAATATCTCTAGTCTCGTTTATAAATGCTACGGCGTTAGAAAGATGTCATAAAATTTGGGAAAGAATTTGAGTCCAGCGTTACCAAGTTCATTTTTAAGATCGATTATGAGATATTTTTTAATTTTATAATATTCCGAACAATAAGACTTGTCGGTGATGTACAACTTTATTACAAAATAAAATATCTGTTTTTTAAGCAATAACAATAAATATATTATTGCTAATGATCAGATTATTTATTATTACGTGTCAATACTGATATATCATTAGACGAATAATTTATTTATTTTAATACTGATATTGTAATTCAATTTGACACTATTCAAATATCCTATATTTATCAGAACTTTGGTCTATAGAGCACTTATTAACTGTAAAATTACAGTTTATTTAAAAAAAAAAGATACAAAAGAGCCACTATACACTTATCAAAATAACGTCAACGAAGTTTTTCATGCGGGTCGAACGTGTAACCTCTTTTTGGCCGCCAGTTTCGCCTCCGTCCGTGAAGCGGAATTGCTAAAATATTTTTAATGTACATGCCTCTGTTGTGACAAAATATTTACCTTGTTAACATTTTATCTTATGATGAAAACTCATACAGCATACCGCAGGATTATTGAATTTTTGTTTCCGTAATTTATTATTTCAAGAGACATATTAATTTTTAATAATCTATACAAATAAATAAAATTGTCCGTCTGTAAATTCAAAATAACCGCCTCTTTTAAAATTAATATTGCTATATGCGAGATACCAAAATCAAAACAATCACTTTTTAATTTTTTGTCTGTTTGTCTGGGCTAATCTTGGAAACGGCTAAAAATTACAAATTGAAATAACTAAACTATTATAAGAAGTATTTTAAGGTTCCGTTTAGTTTTTGTTTCATCAAAATCAGTTGAATCTATCAAAAGTTAAAGTTTGATTTATTTTTGTTGTTATAATATATGATAAGGCCATTAGATGTGCTGAACACGTAAATTTCTGAATCGCGGTTTCTAGATTTTTCAGAGAAGTGACCTTTCAAAATTTGTGTTGTCGTTGTTTCATTTAAAAAAAACCTAAAATATAGGTTTTTTTCAATGATTTCATGATTACATTGATAATAAATTAAATACTTCGTGGGTTTAGGTTGCGATTATTAACTCGGTTGTGATTTTGTTCTATTTTTTATTATTATATATATTAATTTTCAATTTTATTGATTATTACTTTTTAGTTTTTCCATTTAAGTTTTCCTATTCCTTAGTTGTAGGGTTTAATAAAGTTTGCATTAGATTGTTTAGTTTTAACTTTTTAATTTAAAGTTTAATTAGATAAGAAGGTTTGTATTTTTTTTCTATTACTTGTTGCTGCTATATCCATGGGCAACTATGTGTAACATGTTCACGTGTAAATCCTGCCAAGGATATTGTTGTCCTTGCAAATGGAAATACTACATGCCCTAATAACCATAACCTAATATTGAATATAAGGAAATACTACAATTATTTAGTCTATCCATTTATCTTTAATGACTAGAATAATAATCGCACAAATATCATATATACGAAAGGTTGTGTGTAATGAATATTTGTCACTTCTTCAAGTTTTATCACAGCTAAATTATGACATAATTAATATATTTTGGCCTTTTTATCTCGTTTAACTGGATTTTTGCTTATGAAGCTGACGAAGCCGCATGAGATGCGCTAGTTAAAAAGCTAAAAACTAAATTCCATAGTATAAGTGAGTATTTCAAATGTTCTGATAAAAGAAACTTGAAGAGCCCTCTAGTGTGCAACAGATCTAAATTCGTTGCAAACTCTATATTTGTATAAATTATAAAGAGTACCATATATTGTGGATAGACATCCTAATAATAAATAAGTATCGATCGGGTTACGCCTTGCTACTCTTGTCTGAGAGCGTGGATTTATATGGCTGAGAAGGCACTCCTATTCTTGACCGACTAAAGATGTATACCTATATAGAGATGTTTAAGTATTTTCTTTGTTTATTTGTATGAAACTCTGCAATTGAATTTTTATTTTTTGGTGAACATTATACATAATTTGAAAGGACCGTCCGTGGATACGAAAAATAATACGCTATTACAATAAAATATTAATCATTTTCAGAGTACCGACACACAAAAGCTCACGTATTTGTATAAGACAGACTTCTGTATATTCAAGATTTAATTACTTATTAATCGAAAGGATTCCAGGATCGTCTCCAAAAAATCACGTAACCACACTTGTGGAGACTGGTGAAAACTATTAAAAACAACAGAAGTAAATTTTGCAATATCGTAGTTACTTTTTACAAGTATTAGATTTAATAATTCATATAAATTAATTATTAAATAATGATTAGTTATATGAAAGGAAATTATTATTTGTTTTGATTTATACTTAATATATTATATTTTTGATTATACTATTAATTATTTTTACGTAGTTCAGCCAAAAAGACTACAGGATATTTTACGTACATACACAAATTATTATTCCTACATATTTATTGAATGCCTGAACGCAATTATTCGTCAACTAATTTTAACAAATAATTAATTATTAGATTTTAGAAAGTGTCAACGGCTAGTTACGTCACAAGAAATCTAATTCAGGGCTTTTGAGTTGAGTTTTGTAGTAACTTTTTAAAACATTACGAAATTTATTATATCAGAGTCGGTTTTTTTTACTTCTCAATGATCCGTTTGGAATATAATGTAAATTCGAATGTTTTTTTTTAAATTTTGTAACGATTTATTTCGTGATTTTGCATACGCTAGATATTGAATAATAAAGCGGTATTGTTGCGCAGGCGCAGGGCGGTGAGAGGAGGCGCGCGAGGGCAAGATGGCCGCGCCGGCCAGCTGATAGCATGCGGGCGGCGGCGCGCCGGCCCGCCCCGACCTAGCCGATCGCACCACGAGCGCCACATTCACGGGTATGTTTATGTACTAATTAAAAACGTACAACATCATAATAAAAATATAGTACAAGTTGAAGTATAGATAATGAAAATGCATTCAATTTTCTTTTATATACACTAAGCATTAATCTTAGATTAATTCTTGCCGGAATTCAAATGTTTTTGGTTTATTTGTACTAGCGTAATAAATCAATGTTTTGAAAATCTTACAATTTCATAAAATAAACCTCTTTTTATAAATTGTACCTTCAAAACGGAAGAGTCGTGATGAAAGTTGATAAAACTTATACTGAATACAGAAAACTTAGACCTCTATCATCAACACACAGTTTATCAACTTCTAATACTTCTGAAGTCCGATTAGATATCTTGTGCCGTTTCTGTTCTTTTGTAATTCGTATTTTTAACAATAAGATCTTTCATTCTTGATAAATAAACTCCATTAACTTTTAACGTTCAGCTTAACTTTGAAAGTATAAATTAATCTTGATATTTATCTGTACAAGTTTTTGAGATTTGTCGTGGAAATTTAGGAACGGAGAGTAAATTCATTAAAATAACTTTTACATGAGATTTTTAAATAAACAAAAATTTAAAAACATTTTTCCAACTTCCTTTAGTTTTGGAGATTGCAAATTCGGCTTACCAAACTAAATTAAAGCTAGCTAAATTTGCAATGAGTGCAAGGACACTTTATTTAATTTTTTAACTAGCAATCAACTGTAAAAATAAATACTATGGAAATTTCGAGTATTTTCGAATTATCTAGCCGGTATTACTGGTACGATAATACGAAATACTGTTATTAGTCATGGTAAAATATTGAGGCCATAGTTTTGCATGATTTTTCTGCTTTGCATTTAATATACAAAAACCAATTTCTTTGTTACGCGAGTTACCATGTTCAGTGTTTTTTAAGCAATTCATAGTTAAAATGAGATAATATAGTACAATAACTGTCACTTATTAGTTTGTATCCAAAACTAAAATTGAAATGTTTTCATTGCTGTCGTATCCACTCGTAATTCTATTACTTAATTCAGCTTATTAAAATTATTGTACCGTTTTCATCATTTATGCATTGAGTTTCCTTCTAAGCCTTTTGGCACAGAGCTCGGTAGCTTATTACACCTTTAATGAAATGACCCTACCATCTAATTAGGTCTGGGCTTGACAGGCTAGCGAAATTGCCTCTCCTAAAAAGTTGAACCGTCCCACGTGTGTGCTGTGTGCACAACTTAAAACAGTGATATTATACAAAAAGTTATCCTCCTTTTGCTAGGGATCACATATCACATTCGATATAGAACTCGTTATCTTAGTGCGCTCTGAGCTCACTACTTCGCGTTGAATTTAGACATGGAGATATAATTCTATTTATCATCCCCTGAGAACCCTTTCTCCTAAATGGTAATTTTTTTTATATAAAATACCTAAAACTCCAGTTTTGTATTTGTGATTACGTTATTATATAATGCTTTATAAAATAATGATATTTAATAAATATATATATTTATTAAAAATAAAGATCAATTACACATTGATTTCAATAGATTTCAATTTAATTCTAAAGCTAAGATTAGCTTACATGATAAAATGACATTAAATTTACGTCAATGTTAAGAGTTGCTATTGTAATTATGGCGATTATTGTCAAAACGTACTATATAATATTAAAAAACTTTAATCGAATATTCTTAAATAAATATCCGTAAAACCACGTTAATCCATATAAATAGGCAGAAAGTCTGCATAGCAACCGACTGTGTAATCTCTACATGCATGAATAAATAAAGGCAGCGAGCAAGGCGTAAGAAAATGAGAGATTTTGCAGGTTATTTTGTTAAAAGGGCTACGCTGTGCACAACAGGACGTCCGTACCTATGTTTGTTGAGGACCGTGTGTGACCACTCGACAATACTTTCCCCTAATATAATGGTATTTATTTACAGTAGCACTCTGAGAGTAAATATAATTATCACATGAAACGTTAATTAAATTTTTACTCTTGCATATTATGTGATTTAAAATTTTATGATATGCGTAAGTAATAATTAGTAGTAACTACTAATTGAAACAATCAATTTTAAAATGAATAGTAGCTGTTTGATACTATACTATATACTTTAAAAAAACCCTATTGTATTTTTGTACATAAATTAATCGTTAGAGCTTTTTATACACCCTTGGCGACGTAGACGTTTTTTAAATTATTATATATTAGACATAAAGAGTCCATAAAGTTAAATATAAATAAATACTTCAAGACAGATACAAGAGTGAAAGAGAGAGAGAGAGAGAGACAGGAGATTAAAACAGAAAAAGGGAGAGAAAGAGAGTATAAAAGAAAATCATCATCATCATATACAGTCCACATTAATCCACTGCTGGACATAGACCTCCTCACAGGCGCGCCAATTCTTTCGGTCTTGTGCTAGTAGCATCCATTGAACACCCGCCATTTTTCTAAAATCGTCTGACCATCGGGCGAGTGATCTGGCCACTGGCCTTTTCGCTTCTCTAAAAGTAAATAAGGAAGATTATTTATTGATTGGTTTTAGATATTAGATTGAGTACAATACCCGTCTGGATCATATATCAGGTCAAAATATGAGTCATTAATTGACCTACGTTTAAATAAGAGTAATATTTCAGTTAGGCAACATCTTAGCAATATAAAGAATATCAAATAATGCTTGTTATATTGTAGTCCATCTGCTCGTCTGAGTTCCATGAAAAATCTAAGAAATATCATGTATTTATCCTATAAATATTTCCGTTATTATTATCTTTTAGAAATGTGCATAACGAACGAAATGTGCATGTTATCCGTGCAGTGACGGAGAAAGAATACATTTCACTGCCCCTCTCTTTCCCATGGGTGTCGTAAGAGGCGACTAAGGGATATCTGAGCGACCATCTGCTCATCTGGTGGTAGGATGCTAACATCCGCCTGGCTTGTTACCACCGTACGCATGGTGAAAAACTCGTGAAGTGGCTTGCAGCCGCGTTTCGAGGTCAGCCAGCGTACAGCCAGAGCCCGAGCGAGTATTGCCACGATGGGTGTTGGTCCGGTTGGAGACGGCTGTTGAACCAATGCCGGGGGAAACTGTATTGACCTGCCGGTCAGGGAGACCCGAAGAAACGGCTGTTCCGCTGGCCGCCCGTGGCATAGTACAGGGGCCCGAGCGTGCCTAACCAGCTCGTGAGGCTGCCCCACCAGGCCACGCATAATCTCGGGGTGGACCGTCGTGCCGGTTGGTGACCGGTAGGTGGGGTCCCGGCGGCCACTTCCGGGGGGGTTCGGGGTCCCTTCCGTCCGGCGGGTCAGTGTATTTTTCCTTTTGGCAACCACTTGGGGAAACACGCCTCCACACTTTGCCCATCCCTATCGTGGCAATACATCGCTCGCTTCACGTCTCTTTTCCATTTAATTTCTCCCAAATGGCGCAACAAAAAAGAAATAACGGTCGTACAGCGGTGCTCACCCCCACCATACCCTCGCTGTTTGAGGTCGAGTTCTCTAACATCCGAGGACTCCACACTAACCTCAACGCTGTCCACCACCATCTCGAGACAGCACGGCCAGCAATGTTGTTTCTCACGGAGACACAAATACTCCGTCCTGCCGATACCAGCTACCTTAATTATCCCGGCTACACGCTTGAAGAATCCTTCAAAGCGAAAGCCGGAGTATGCTTGTTCGTCAGGACGGATGTTTGCTGTCACCGACTGCGCTGCTTGGAGGACCCCTCCTTCTCCATGTTGGTGGTACGTGTGGACCTGGTTCGTCAGAGCCGAGTCTACGTGTGCCTCTACAGATCCCACAATGGTGACTTGGAGACAAGCCGATTATTTGACCATCTTAGTCGGGTGGCAGATGCTGCGCAAGAGCAATTTCCTAACGCGGAATTGGTGTTTTTGGGGGACTTTAATGCTCACCACGAATCCTGGTTGAAATCCCTCAAAACTGACCATGCTGGAAGGACTGCTCATGCTTTTGCTCTCACACATGACTTGACCCAACTGGTTGATCAGCCCACCAGGATCCCAGACATTGATGGGCAAGCACCTTCTCTACTGGACCTTCTGCTGACTTCTCACCCGGTGGAATATCAGGTTGTGGTTCAGGCTCCTCTTGGCTCTTCGGATCACAGCCTTATTTCTACCAGAGTGCCACAGGCCAAGCTGCCGCCACTAGCGGTATGCAAACGTCGCGTTTGGCACTATAAGTCGGCGGATTGGGACGGTATGCGCGATTACTATGCGTCGGTGCCTTGGAAGGAACGTTGTTTCAGTGGGAATGACCCGACAGCTAGTGCCGCTGCTGTTGCTGGCGAGATCATGCTGGGAATGGAATACTACATTCCTAGCTCAGGTCTCGTCAGTAGGAGTACGCGTAACCGTTGGTTCACTCGTGAATGTGCCGATGCTGTATCAGCTAAGCAGGCGGCATATCGCAAGTGGATCAACGGCTGCATTAGCGGGGCATCTAACATTGACTCACTGAAAGCAAACTATAATAAAAATTCCAAGTCCTGTAGAAAGGCATACACGAGAGCGGATGCACAGCGCATTGTACAGATTGGTCATGACCTTGTTTCGCATCCTAGGGGCTCCCGTAGCTTCTGGCGTCTGACCAAGTCTGTGCAAAACAATTTCTGCCAACCTTCGCTGCCACCGCTCAGAAATCCGGACGGATCGCTAGCTCACAGTCCGCAAGAGCAAGCTGATCTCCTGGCTAAACTCTTTGCCGACAATTCCGTCATCGATGATTGTAGTGCACTGCCACCTACAATACCTGCATGTGGCCATACGATGCCTGACATTAAAATCAGGCAACGTGATGTGCGTGCGGAGCTGCAATCACTTGATGTACGGAAAGCTAGCGGTCCCGATGGAATACCAGCCATAGTGCTGAAGAAGTGCGCAGCGGAGCTGTCTCCTGTGTTAACGCGCCTGTTCCAACTTTCTCTCTCTTCGGGAAGTGTGCCGGAGGCTTGGAGAAGAGCTAATGTGCAAGCGGTTCCCAAAAAAGGGGATCGGTCTGACCCGGCAAATTATCGGCCAATAGCTATCACCTCAGTACTTTGTAAGGTGATGGAACGGATTTTAAACAACCAACTGATCCATTACCTAGAAGATCACTGTCTAATTAATGATCGTCAGTACGGGTTTCGACCAAAACGGTCCACAGGTGATCTTCTAGCGTACGTAACACACCTCTGGGGTGAAGCTATCGACAAGCATGGAGAATCGTTGGCTGTCAGCCTCGATATCTCCAAGGCTTTCGACAGGGTCTGGCACAGAAGTCTTCTCTCCAAGCTACCGGCATATGGTCTGCCTGCTCAGCTATGCACCTGGATTGCCAGCTTCCTACACAAGCGTAGCCTTCGTGTTTTAGTAGATGGTTGCGCTTCACAATTCTATGTAGTGAATGCTGGGGTCCCCCAGGGATCTGTGCTATCTCCCACACTCTTTCTTTTGCGTATCAATGATATGCTCTCCCTTGGGAACATACATTGCTATGCAGATGATAGTACAGTGCATGGTGGATACCACGGACGCGCAGTGGCTGGGCGGGCGGAAACTGAGGAGAGGCGGGAGAATCTTGTCATTGAACTCGATAGGACGTTAGATCTCATCGCCAAATGGGGCTCTGATAATCTTGTTGAGTTTAATGCCAAGAAAACACAGGTATGCGCTCTCACGGCGAAAAAGTCAACATTTTCCCCTCTTCCCTCCCTCTGTGGTACTCCGCTGGTGATGCAAAGCAAAATCGCCATGCTGGGGATTGACGTTCGCTGCGACCTTAGTCCAAGGGATTACATCGAGGCTGTTATAAAAACAGCTTCACGGAAACTCGGAGTTCTGAACAAGGTGCGGCGCTTTTTCACGCCACAACAACTGTGCCTGCTGTACAAAACACAGGTACGGTCTTGCGTGGAATATTGCTCGCACCTTTGGGATGGCTCCGCTAAGTACCTACTTGAGGCCTTGGACCGGTTGCAGCGACGTGCCGTACGCATTATTGGCGACGTAAAGGTCACAAACACCCTTGAACCTTTACAATTGCGTCGTGAGATAGCAGCACTGAGCGCTTTCTATCGACTGTATCACGGCGAGTGCTCTGAGGAATTATTCTCTCTAATTCCTGCTTCCCCCTTCCTTCTTAAGTCCACGCGAGCTGGTTCTCGATGTCACCGCCTAACTGTAACATCAATTCCATCGCGAACAAAGAAATTTGGCAACTCCTTTCTTTGTCGCACTTCCAAAAAATGGAATTCCTTACCAGCTCACGTATTCCCCTCCTCTTACAACCCGGGTTCCTTCAAACGAGGCGTGAAGAGGCATCTTGCGGGCCGGCAAGGCGAAGGCGGCTAGTGCAGAACGTTTTTCCCGTCTGTACTGGCCGTCGTCGCGTTTGGACTCTACTACCACTTACCATCAGGTGGAGTAGAGTCATTTGCCCTCCCGGCGATATAAAAAAAAAAAAAAAGAAGGGATTGATATATCCTTCGTAGTGTGTAATCATATAGCATATTGCTTGAAATGTTCTTTGAAGTTAGATTATATCCGTCGTGATATTATCAATACAGAGGTAAAAATGCAAATATTATTTTTATGTCCGGCACTGCGGTATTGTCGATAGTAAAGTTATACGGAAGGAATAATTAAAAACTATATTCTCACTTTAATATAAACTAGTCGGCACAGCTGGTTGTAGTACATAAACAGTTGACATTAGATAAAAATTATGTTCTAATTGTACATTTTTAAAAGGTTTCGAAGAAGACAAAGTGTATTATTAAAAACTACAACATAAAATTAGGTCTTAGAGTTAGATGTGTGTTTACTTAATCATATTAGTTATCATACAAACAGGATAAGTCAAAAATGTTATACGTTTTCAAAATATATGTTATGTACTGACCATTGGTACAGGTAAGTAAAAAAAAAACAAAGCGTAATTAAATTACTCCTTTGTTCCGATGTTGTGTTGTGTTGTTTTAAAAATGTATATCCAATGCAGTAATTTCGCGGAGCACGAGTTCCTTCTGTTGATCCGCGGTCTAGTAGGATGTAATGAAAACTGTGTTTTTCATTTGTTTGTTCAGGATTAGAGGTGGCAATAATTTATTTAGGTTAGTTTCTTTTTATTCCTCACCGTCATTGTTTACTTTTAACACTGTTAGTGATATAAATGTATGTTGTTTTGAAAAACGTTTAGTTTTATTATATTTGTTTATATTTTCGTACCTACATTTTCTTAAAGAAATATGTCTAGTCAAAAAAATATGACCCTTGAATTCATTCTTCTAATACTAACACAAAGCATTCTCTCGTCTATTTTTGACATCATTATGCATTGTATGAAACACAATGCTTCGTTTCCATTCAACTTTGTAAAAAACACCTAGAAGGATTGCCACGACACCTACTATATATTGTTTATTTAAATTATAAAACAACTCTAAGGGGAATACCAATTTTTCGGATAAAAAGTTAAGTTACTAAATACAGGATTCTATTTTCAAATCGTAGCATGCAAAATTAAATAGAACCAATGAATTCATTTTTCAATTTCCTATCCACTCATGACATTCCAACAAATGTCAACAGAGTTCGTTTTATTTTCTTTTCGAATATGAACTTTATTCGATTCGTATTCCTAATGTAAATACACAACTTCCAATATGCGGCTGCTGTAACGTGGAAATGTACATATGTGACAGATACCGGTTAAATTGTTATTTACATATGCTTTAGTCAGATATTGGGTTACCTTACCTTCTTATGTCGACGGTACTTTTATGGTCTATTTACTATTTATTTTGCGCAACATTTCCGAATTTCCTTTAGTTTATCATGTCATATCCATATTAATATTTTTTTTTCTTTACTCCTAATATTTTTTGTTGTTTGTATGGTATGTTTAGAAATTGCATTAAGTTAAAATTTATTTATCGTTTTTCGATATTTTATTGGTTAAGAATGTTTACATAAATAGAAAAATGCAAATTGATAATTCTGCAAATTAAAAAAATATAATATCTTTAAATAAACCTTTTCCACGATTTATATTATATTAATTATTATTTTACTGGTGGTAGGGCTTTGTGTACCAGTACCAGGTACCACCCACTCATCAGATATTCAACCGCAAAGCAGCAGTACTTGGTATTGTTGTGTTCCGGTTTGAAGGGTGAGTGAGCCAGAGTAATTACAGGTACAATGGACATAACATCTTAGTTCCCAATGTTGGTGGCGCATTGACGATGTAAGCGATGCTTAATATATATATATATATATATATATATATATATATATATTATAAATAGCATTTCTTGTTATAATTTTTTGCTGAAATTTAAACTTTCATACATATGTAAACACATTGTCCTTAATACAAGCAAGTAAACTCTAAAATCAACTTAATTTACATCCTCCAGTTTTCCTCGGCTATCTTAAACTGAATTTATTATGAGCGGGCTTTGATAATGTCCAAAATGCATCACTTGGGTTTACAGTGAGAGTACGTAAGGCATACACCGGCCGTCGTAAACTACACATGTTTACGACCTTAGCCTTCAAGAGTACCAACATTCCCCTCATAAAATGGGAATAGGCCTTGTGAAATGATGCGCTCCTCATGTAAATATTACATATTGCTACAGACATGACAATTGTTACCTTTATTCTGTATTAGTTTATTTATAACTGTAGCGTGAACTACATATAAATTAAAAAAAAAACAATAAATATACTTTACTTAAGTAGGTTCATCTACCGAGAAGAACCGGCAAGAAATAAAATAGTTGCTTACCTTTTTCTATCAATTCAATTAGCAGTATGATAATTAAATGTAATGTATATTAAGTGATATTTTTATGATATTGTTAAAATGGGTGTCGAGTTCAACAGTAAATCGAAAACCACGATCCGGTTTAATGTTTGAAATGATTTTAAATAAATACAATGAATGTTCTTCTAAATAAAAAATAAATCGGATCTGTAACAAGAAAAGTTTTCTTTAGGAGTTCTAATCTTAAACTATTGACAGAAAACATGTGAATTCGAAACGGAACGAGACTGGTCAATAAAACTTTTTATGTTCTACCAAACTTCACTTATCAGCTTCGGAAGTGAAAGTTATTTAACCCAAAGGCGACTTATACTTTCTTTAAACAAGGATATCAATGCGATAATACTTATGAACGAATATATTTTACTTGGAGGTAGGTCTGAGTAGGTACAGCGCTAATGTCTATGGACGGAGGTGATTTACCATTACTTGTATATATCCACTTCCCTATTTTATAAAAAAATGTGCTTAAAATTAATATTTGATGATGTGATCTATGAAACAGTTCCCAGAATCACCATACTTTCATTTGATATGATTTTTGTCTTTAAAATTAAATGAGTAAGAAGTTTCATTATAATTGAACATATATAGATGAAAGCCGAGATGGCCCAGTGGTAAGAACGCGTGAATCTTAGCCGATGATCGTGGGTTCAAACCCGGGCAAGCACCACTGAATTTTCATATGCTTAATTTGTGATTATAATTCATCTCGTGCTTTACGGTGAAGGAAAACATCGTGAATAAATTTTGAAATTCTGCCACATGTGTATTCCACCAACCCGCATTGGAGCAGCGTGGTGGAATAAGCTCCAAACCTTCTCCTCAAAATGAGGAGAGGAGGCCTTTAGCCCAGCAGTGGGACATTCACAGGCTGTTTCGGTTCGGTTCGGATATATAGATGAGGCAAATTAAAAACCACTTTCTGTTTTGATATCATCTAATAATGTGAATAAACATTTATAGGAACCGTAATAACCTAAACAGTTCTAATGTTGCATTATAAATTTAATAACTCCGTATACGTAGAGCTTCAAACTATAAGTCCACCGTAATTGGTTTGAATTTAATATGGATGTGTTTATAAAATAATCCGACCGGAGGTTAATAGTCATAGGTGCTTCGAGTGGCTATATCCGCTTAATGCTAGCGGGATAATATGATTGCGAGCGGGTACCACTTACTAGTCTGCTATTAAATTATATGCTTTGGTTTGGGACTTATATTCTAACTTATAAAACCATATAGATTATATTAAGTATGACCAATGAAACGTGTTTAATTGTCTAAATTCTATTTACGTATTAATGATAAAAGCTTAAAGTGAAAACTGCAGTTCATTTATATTTTATTTACGCTAGCAACATATAAATTTGTCTTAAAGAATAGTGTATTTAGACCTTTTTTAACTTTCTATGTTAATTGTTGCATCAAATGAAATGACTGACTGCTGCTAAAGAGTATACCGAAAGATTTCGCGTTTATAGGGAGAATATTACTCTCGTATAGTTTATATTGCGATGTAAAGTCTTCTTAATACTAAATGAAAAGGAGAGGTTAGCATATCTTTATATAAATAATTCTTCTGTGCGTGTGTATATCACTAGTAAACAATGCTCTCTCTGAAATAGTAAATTGGTTTAGTGTTAATAATTTACTGTTAAACAATAAAAATGAGTAGAGTAAATGGGTAGTAAATGGGGATGCTTTAGATGCTGTAGAAGCAACAGAATTTTTTGGTATCACTATAAATTCTAAGCTTAAATGGGGCACTCATATTAATAAATTGGCTAACAGACTCAGCTCTGCAGCTTTCGCGGTAAAAAATTGAATGTTGACTGATGTAGATACGGCTCACCTAGTGTATTTTAGTTATTTCCACAGTATGATGCCTCATGGCTTTCTTCAGAAGAGCTATTCGTGCAATTTTTAAACTGCGCTCAAAAGATTCATTAAGATGTAAATTTAAAGAAATTAAAATAATGACTATCGCTTCTCAATATATATTTGATAATGTTATGTATGTACGCAAAAACATAAAACATTTTCCCAGAAATTTTGACGTACATATTGTTAACACCAGGAATATGTATAAACATACAACCATTATTACCAGATTACACAGGTTAGTAAGTATTTTATGGGAAAATGTATACGCCTTTATAACGGGATCCCAGAAAACGTTCAAAAATATTCAATTGTGTAATTTAAAAGAATCACAACCAATGAATTTTTAGATGATTGCACACCTTGGGAATAAAACGATCGCCTCCAGACCATTTCAAATAAAAAAAATACAATTCTATTATTGTATATTACGTATAATCGTAAAAAATGCGATTAATAAAATTTCCTTGGGTCTTTGGCCGGTTTTTCTTTGGTTTGTAGTGTTTATTTCCGAACCAGTGGTAGATTTATGACAATCAATAAGTAAGTGTAACGCTTCTATATGGAATAAAGATTTTTGACTTTGACTTAATTCTGAACTCTTTCTTAACGGCTTGAGCAATTTAAATAAAAGAATAATAATTGCGTGTATATGAGCGGTTTAGATTGAATCCATTAGGTGGCGCTGCAATCAAATTCTATGTAATAAATAAAAAAAATATTTCACCCGTACGAAGTATGGGATGGGCAGCTAGTTAAATATAATCCAAAATCAAAGTGACCCTTATCGACTCGGTTCGTTTTACCGCTTAGAACAAACACGCGTCACGCCGCTGGATATTTCGCTTTGTATCCATCAATAACTTGACGATCCCTATTTGTTGTGGCTATCGATATGTTACTAAATAAATTGCACAATATTTCTGAAATTTGGCTTGTTTCACTGTTGATATGTTTATTTATATTTCATACACCTAGCTCTCTAATAGTTCGTCTGTCTATATTTGTATAAAGTCACTGCTTGGCGTAGTCACATAGCGACTGTTGATTTCGTTTCAAAAAAACAACACAATATGTGGAAATGATAAATGTATTCGTTTTTAACACTTATCGTATTTAATTGAATAATTTAATGATTTAGATGACAGTGAAGTTCGAAATTGCTAGACAATTATCAAGTGCATTTTATCTTGCCTCGTCCCCTCGTAGCCTTGTCCTCTTTTGATAAAATTTGACAAATTATTGAAACTTATGTGTTATTTGCCAATACTAGTTATTGGTGTATCAGCGAAGTAATACCTGGTCAATTTAATTTAATTTCTTTTTAAGAATATTGAACGAAGTCAGATATTGCATTAATCCCATGCTAAATTTGTCACCGAAGCCAAAAGAATATTTGAATTGAAAAAAAGGGAAATTCCAATAATCAGATCCAATATAAATCAGAGTCAGTTCCGCCGCGAAAAGGCGCCTTCGACAATTTCGATGAGTACTGAATATACGTTCCAATGTGGCGATAGATAGAAACTTGAACAGGCTTTAATGAGATTCCCTGGAGATGACGTAAACCGCCAGTGAACACCAAAGTTTATTCTTCCTTTTATCCGAGCTCAGAAGTTGGCATTCTATTTACACGGTTAATAGCGAAGAAGGTGTAAACGATTCAAAGCATTGTCTATAACTTTCAAGATAGTGCTATTTAAATATTACTTTATTAAAATAAAAAGTAATATAAATGTCCAATTATTTCAAAAGCAGACTTATTGCGAAAACGGGATCATTTCCAGTTAACTCGGTGGGATTATTGATATTTAGATGGATGGATAAGTCCTGAAGTTAAACTTCAAGACGCAAAAATAAGTTTCGAGTAATTAAAAAAATATATAATAAGTTAGTTTGTGTCCAATGTCCGATTTGTGATTAAAAGTACCTATTATATAATATGCATTATTTGTATATTTAAATGAATTTTACTCAAAACAGTTTAAACATTTTATAGATAATAATTGACGAGCCGGTTGGCGTGGTTGGTAGATACTTGCATTTCACGCCGAAGGTTGTGGGTTCGATTGTCCACCAGACAATCCTCCACCAGAGAAGGTTGTCCACCCAGGACTGACATTTGTGTGCATAAACACTGTTTGTCCCGAGTCTGGGTGTAATTATCTATATAAGTATGTATTTACAAAAGAAAAGTAGTATATGTAGTATATCAGTTGTCTGGTTTCCATACCATAAGCTTTGTACAAGCTTAATTTGGAATCAGATGGCCGTGTGTGAAAAATGACCCAGGATATTATTATAAGGTAATACAAAACTGAACGTTGTGGAAACAGGTCAAGAGTCTGTGCTTCACATAATATTTTAAGGACTACTTTTAATTAGTGAAGATATAAAAGCCAGGTACCTATCATGAAAATATTACAAAATATTTTTCATTATTCATGTTTTATTTATTCAACGCTTTACATATAATTCTGCTATTATACCTGAGAAGGAATCAAGTAGGCAGAAAATTCATAAGGTGCTTACATTTATTTACAGATGTACAAAGATCTAAATACAGTACACGAAAAAACAAAATCAAATATAATTATACATTCCAATTACGTATGCATTTATTATCTTTGTACCCGACCCGTAAGCGTTCCAAGCCCGGCCTTTACGATAATGACTATAAACTAACTACTGACAATGTACACTTGTTAGGAAACATAACACAAGTTGCCCCCGGGGTCGAGGTCCCTCATTCATTACAACCCGTAGAAGCTTAAGCGTATGACGGCGTTATACATAGCACACGTTACGTCCTTACTCCCGACGGCGACGACGTTCTAAGCCGAGGGCCGGCCTCACAGAAGATACTCTAGGACGTGCGCATTCTGAGCCCTTAAGTGGACTCGACATCTGGCTGGAGTCTCAGTACACGACCTCCCGCCCGGTGATGCAGTCAAGGCCAGCGGAGTCAAAAGTTTCAGCAACATTCAACAAAAAAATAAACATATTTTTATAAATATGTGTAATAAAATAAACTTTGAGCCACATTTTAAGAACCGTTTCTGAGATACACGAAATAAATTAACATATATACAAGAATTGCTCATTTAACATTGATTAGATTTTTAGCTATATGGGTCCTTCCAAAAAAAAAAACGCAATTTTTCAAAACAAAATTAACTTATTAATTAATTTTATTATTAGAGCCATGTGAAGCTTGAAGAATTTAAACATTAAAATTGAAATACTTTTGTAAACGGAATGCGATATTGAGTTTCAAAGTGTCGTAGCATGAACGGTAAATGAATAGCAAACTAGAATATTATGCTAATAATAATTAAAATCACGTAAAATAGCGTCAACACCTCAATTGTATATAGGTAGTGTAGCGATGGGCATAGTCGCAGGTTCCTAGGCTATTGCGGTCCTCAAAGTTAATTAAAAAGTAACATAGGATTGTTGGTAATTCCTTATAAACAAGCATTGCTATTATTTTTAACGTAAACTAATCCGTGATATTGTACTAGTTTGAAATTTCATTTTTTATTATAATGACCAAATTGTAAATACCATAAAATATATACTAGTTGTGGGGTATGAAATCAGTAATTTGTATTTTAATCAAGACCACAACCCCGGACATGATAGACGTTCGCCTCGAATGTGCTAACAGCAAGTTAATTATAGACAGCCATAAAATATCGCCAGATGGTGAATAGACTTCTCCAACACCGGCGACGTAATGACTCGATAAAATGGAAAAATTTTCACTTATCTGCTTTATTTCGCCGTGTATAGGTATTAACTTATTTCCTGTAAAAGCTCCTGGCTAGCTGCCAGATCAGAAGTCAGGAAAATTGACTTTTGTAGTCACTAATCATCCGTTTTCTTTTTATTTGAATGATGGCTAGTTTCGAAATTAACGCGACCCTTTAATAGTAGTGTATTTAGTACATTGTATAGTCGATTTATTGTTGAAAATAATTAATTAATTACTAAAACTAAGTTCTAAGAGATTTTTTGGTGAAACCGTTTCTATATATAAAACTGTCTGATACAATTTAAATAATAAAAAATGTAGTGATTAGATTGTTATAATCAAAATCGAGATCAACCCTCCGTTGAGCATTTTTCAAAAATTTACTTTGTGTAGCACTTACCTTAAAAAGTATAATATATTTTATGATTTCATGTTCGTACTGAAATAATAAAAAATAATAAACTATTGGGTTATCTTGATAGACACATATACGGCTTACATATACAGGTGTTATCTTGGAACGATACAATTTTCAAATTGAAAATAAATAAGTACGAATTTGATGTAATGTATTAAAATAGTTTAAAAATGGAAAAATTTTAAAAATATCGTACAGGCTCTAGCCTGTACGATATTTTTTTCTTGTGTTTTAATTAATACAATTACTATATAAATCATTAATAATGGTTACATAGAAATAATAAAAAAAAAATCACAGCTTCTTATATTAATTTTAGCATTTCAAATTGAATTAATAACAATATTAGAATTAATATAATATGATCTTTAAAGGTACTAAAAAAATGAAACAATAAATTAAATTAGTGAAAATTGCTTAGTATTATTTTATTTAATAATCAATGTTTTAAATGAAAAACTTATATACGAATTACTTCTTACTGAAAATTGCTAACGGTGCCATGCTTCTGTTCAAGTTGAAGGTTTATGGCGATCGCATTGTTTCCCAAACTGAAATAGCTTCGAGCCACACTTAGGTCTGAATTTGTTCTGAAGAGATCAGTGTGCTATTTATGTACGTATATAGTTGAATTTGAAATATATTTTACTATATACTTATATAAGTATCCACAGAATGATGCTATCTGATGTTTTGAGCAACATCAGATGGCCCAGTGGTAAGATCACGTAAATCTTAACCGATGATCGTAGGTTCAAACCCGGGCAAGCACCGCTGAATTTTCATCTGCTTAATTTGTGGTGATAATTCATCTCGTACTTGACGGTAAAGGAAGACATCGTGAGGAAATCTGAATGTGTTTAATTTCATTGAAATTCTGTCACATGTGTATTCCACCAACCCGTATTGGAACAGCGTGGTGGAATAAGCTCCAAACCTTCTCCTCAAGAAGGGAGAGGAGGCCTTAGCTCAGCAGTGGGACATTCGCAGGCTGTTACTGATGTTTTGAAATTATATATATTCTTGGATATTATTTAAAATTATAAATATTGTAGAACTTACATTAAACTTATAGTTTTAAGTTTAAACATGATATATGGATTAAGTTAAGTAGTTTAAAAATGTTAACATTAAAATATATCTTAAGAACTCTTAGACCGTGCTAAGTGACGTATGTAATCTAAAATAATTTTCCCAACAAGACAAAAAACAATTTAAATAATCTGATTAGCACTCTAAGTTTCTCAATATGAATATTATGAAGTTCGAATAGAGGAGAATACAATTGGCGTTTATATTGACTTCTCTACGATTTCTGCATATAAATATCAATTTCAAATAAAAAAGATATTGTTTGTTATGAACTTAATAAAAGTTGAACGAATACTGTAAGTATTCTAAGTCCTATAACTTTGCAATTCACTTCGTATAGTTTCTTAAAGTTTTTTTTATATTTCTTTCTTTTATCGTCTAAACAGTTTTCAAGAGCTTTTTCTAGGCGATTGAGTATCGAGTTGAGAACTTTGACCTACAGTTCAGTCACCCACTAAGCTTCATTGCAGATCGTAACGCTTCAAGGCCCCCTTAGAAAATTGTATTTCTCTTTCAACAGAAAATTTTAAGTAAATGCAACACAACGGATTCTTTTGTTGTGACTTGTGAGAAAACTTGAATGTTATTTACAATAAAAATATATAAAGACGTCCTTCAACGACTTTAGGAACGAGCGAGTATTTACAATCGCTACTGACTGCATCAGACAGATAATTAATAGAAATTTTATTTAGTAAAATAAATAATAGATAATAAAAGTTAGTAAAATTAATATTCCTTAATTTTCATACTAAATGCATATGTATCGCAACCATTGCGATATCCAACGAATGTAAGAGCGAGAGAGTTATTAGTCAATTTATTGCCATTTTTATTCGGAATATAAATTCATTTTAATGAACTAGCTTAGTCAATCTTATAAAATGAAGCTTGAAAATTGCCTGTAAGAGCCTCCTTAAATAGAATTCATTTTGATTGATTTTATTGTCATAATATATTCGTTCAATATTAATAGTCTTTACCGTTTGGTCTTATTTCAATAATTCATTTTAAAACAAAAGATTAATGATTTTAACATTTAAAATAATCTGATAGTTGTGTTTGATTGATGTACTAATATTAACCGAGTTAGGTATTCTCGTGGCTTTAAAACTTGGAAAAGTGCCTAAAAATTTAACGTTGCTGTCATTATATTTCGAGCCAAGTTAGGAAGATGTAAAGTTCTGATAGAGTTGAGCGCGGACGTCTTTATAAATTTGCTTCTTATGCAATTCCGTGATATTGCATTATTTCGTAAGAATTCACTAAATTATTCTATTCACTCGCTATAATGCGTTTCAGTTAAAACTTGAGGAATTATACCACAACTATTTAAGGGATTTAAATATTCAAATGTTTTCAATGGCATTCATTTCAATTGCGGTAATTAACAAAGAAAACTCCATGTTTCTTTAATAAAAGGAAATTAAGAAATAGAGTACCTAGAAGATTTTCTTGTTTACAACGTTAATTTTCAATTTTATTTACAATTCTAGAAGTCGTTGCTAGTTAATTGATTTAAAGATTTCCTTTTTTCTCCCGGCGGTGCGATTCTAGATTTATTACTATCTAGGATTTACAAGAAAACCAATATCCTCTCCCGAGACCTCGACCATAATGTAAATATTTATCAGTATTTTAATTGTCAATTTTGAAAACACTTGCTCGAAGCCCTAAAATTACCAAAATAATTTGTGTCTAAAAAGATTACAAACAAGCAAACGATTACTTGCTTATGTATACAACAATAAATAGTAATTAGATGAAGTTTTTTGAATTGTTAAGTCAGTAACCAGTACAATTATAATAACTTTAATAATAAAAATAAGTAAAAAATTGATTACACACTTTGCACAGCCACTTTCAACATCACTACGAATAGCTTAGCTTTCATAATGAATGAATAAAAGAAATATTTGTGATGATTACATAGTTAAATGTTACACACATTTACAATACACTCACACAGTCACTCTCAATTTTCAATAAATCGGAAGAGAGTTCGTTACAGAAGTATTTAATAAGTTAAGAAAAAAAACTACACATTGTTGCTTACTAAATATTTTTATAACATTTTAAAATTTTTCACTTTTTTTTCTTTCTTTTTTTAAATCTTTTCAGCCTCTTACTGTTACTGTAAATTTGTATAAACTTTTATCAAATGTATTTTCATAATGTTAGAAAGCAAAGCCTTGCGAAATTATGATAGCATTAGAATTTAATGATTGCAATATATTGAAACAAAAATTGAATTTTTGTGTGGTTTGTACAATACTTAAAGCTTGCTGTTATTTTTTTGTAATTTTTAAGCGAACGGACAAATGGGCCACCCGATGATAAGTGGTCATCACTTCCAAAAGACACTGGCGCATTAAGAAACATTCCTTACATCGCCAATGAGCTACCAAACCTGGGAACTGATATGTTGGGTCCTTTGTGCCTGGCTCACTCACATTTAAAACCAAAACACAGCAATACTATTATTGTATAGTATTGCTGTTTGACGGTACAATGTCTGATGAGTGAGTACTTACTTAGATGGACTTAAATCAATATAAAGTTATTTCTAGAATAAAAATTGTTGCAACAAGAGTTTATATAAATAAGAATATGTTTAAAATAAAAATGTTTAAAATATGTGACTCCGATTTTAAACCTGATAATACTATAGTGTCAGCTTTAATATCAACCATATGCTGCAGTACTAAAAGGACATTATAACTGTTATGTAATAAACTTTGCGCATATAAAAGTAACAAAGGAGTAAACTGGAAAAATTACAGTCATAAATTCACTTAACATGCGCCATAAAAACAAAAGAGTGGCCTTTTAGTAATAAGCCTCCAATATTTTGTCCACTGTACTCGTACTTCCATGGATGGGGTTATCTCGCAAGTTAGCGGCAATTTCCAAATCTGTTTTCTCTTTGTTTTATTTTGCCCGAAAATTGCAGCAAGTTCTGAGTTTGTGAGCCTTTGTCATAATCATTTTGAAGTGCATATGAGTGATGAGCTTTAATTTTTTTTTTTAAATATTTGTATGTTATTTTTAATAGCCAAATACAGCCTCCTTTACAGTTCCGTCGTATCTATATTTTTTTATAATCATTATCATTTCGTAATTAGTGATAATTACCTAATGGTAATGAAGTAATATATAACATTTCCCAATGAAGCCTTGTAAACTAGCAAACTATATAATTTACGGTACTATGGGTTTCCTTAATGGATCCCTATAATTGTGACGATTGATGTAGACATTACAGGGTATAAAGTAAGGTGATGTCTCCCTTGCGCGTCGTTCAACCCCTATAACAATTTCTAAATCGGAACAAAGATTATTTTGGAAGTATTAAATGTGATAAGCTTAAGATCTATGTATTCTAATTATTTTTTAGATTCTAACCTACAAATTCAAATTTATAATGGCCAAGGCATACCTTAAAAAGCACAACGCAGGTCATTTTCACAATTATCAATTAATTAACAACATTGCATTTTAATTATAATTTAAAATAATTAAGCTGAACGACTCCTCTAGAGAATTAAAGTGGACAGAGGCGCAAATCTTAGCGTGCTTCAAAGCTATTCTGTAAGATTTAGTTTGAAAACTTTCCGTGACACGCTTATTTAATGTGTATATTCTTTAATTATATGGTAAATAGAAAAATAAAGTGGTACCGTAATATTATACCTTAATTGTTATAGTCAATATTACATATATTTCTGACATAGCTCTACAGGAATTTTCTGTGCGACCGTAATTTTTTGAGTGTACGTACGCGTACTCGATTCTCGGATTCTTTCGCAAGCATACTCGGTGCTGCACTTTACTTGATATGTACCGATGAGACGAACCCTTAACGTGTCTACATTATTTTTAAACACACAAGTCAATGTATGTATTAAAATATAATATGTACATTTGGACGAATATATGTGTAAATTTTTATTATTTTTGTAAAGATACTCTTTCGAGTTTTATTTTTAATTTAGTTAATAATTTAGTTTCTCACTCGCCGTTCAAACAAATAGTAGCACATTAATGCCAAGAATTAATTCTTTGAGGTAGAATATTTGATGTGTGGGTGGTATTTACACATGGCTTGCTCTAAGCCCTACAATTAGCTAAATAATTTGTGTCTAAAAAAGATTACAAACAAGCAAACGAGCACTTGCTTATTTATTATGTATACAAAAATAAATATTATTTAGATGAAGTAGATCAGTCAGTAATTATAATAACTTTAATACTAAAAATAAGTAAAAAAATTGATTACACACATTGCACAACCACTTTCGACATCACTACGAATAGCTTAGCTTACATAATGAATGATTAATATAAATATTTGTAATGATTAAAAATTTTTAAAACTTTATAAATCTAAGTAGTAAGTATAAACTTCTTGTATCTGTGTGAAATTTTGACACACGGTAACCCGCATTGGAGCAGTTTGGTGGAATGAGCTCGAAGTTCTCCCTAAAAGGAGACAGGCAGTTACTATAACATTTATTAACATTTTATTATAGATAGAATACCACACATTTTTAGTATTGCCATACCTATTTATTCCTATACATTGCCAATTGTATTCTTTAGTATATGAACCAGATAAATAGGAAAGCCTTTTCGTTTGTTGTACGTCAGTACGACACTTCTTTAACTCTCTCTATTCTGAGGTTTCTAGTGTCCGCTATATCTTGAACCCTTATCACCGGTTTATTGGAAACTGAAAGGGCCAATCAATTTCCTGTTCTATTTTTATCGACAGCTGTTTTCAAATACGCCGTGAGAATTGTTAAAGATAATTCTGATATTACGAAATAATTTATATTAAAAATAGTAAAGTATTTGTATTGTACGCATTTTCTTTTTATTTATCTTATAATTATATTATGGTGGTAGGACTTAGTCCAAGTCTGGGTAGGTAGCACTTGCAAAGTTACCTACCTATGTGAAATAAAAAAGTATGTTGAATTATGTTTTAATTAAAAAGGTTTAGATTAATGCTTACTTTAAAAGGTTGAGTTAAGTTTTGTTCTAATATGGAATTGATCGTTGCATTTCAAATAATTTCCTTATTATAAAAAGTTATTTGTAAGTTTCTTATACACGTTTTTCTCTAATACAAGCGAGAACTACAAATCAATATTAAAAGTATATTTTTAACTTTCAAGCAAAGTAAAAACTCAAACTTTTTTTGACAAAAGACTTGTTTTCTTTTTATATGAATTAAAAAATAAATAAATGCTACATGAAATATCTAATATTCAGCAGTTTTACCGTGATTGAGTAAAAGTCATACAAATACACTTATTGCCATGAAAGTAAATATATTTATATGAGTAAGTTATGCATATAACATCATAATAACCAACTCGTATATATTTAGGATAATAAAATACGTTTATATTTACCAAACAGGAACCAAAACTGAATCTAATTTAATTGGATTAGAAGTTCTTCTGTGACGTCAAAATGTTATAATTAGTTTGCATAAGCAAATAACTTTTAATTGAATGCGCAATAATAAACTGTTTCAATAATTTACTCAATTGTTATCAAAATTATTGAAGCTAAAGTAGCAATTAGCAACTCACGTTACTATTTAATTACGTGATATCAACTGACTTCATTAACAGTTCAGGTTATTTCTATTCCGTATTAGGTACAATTTATTTATTATCATAATTATATTATTCATGTCAAAGTTTTATTTGTTGTTTTATTTTTATAAGCTTTTATTCAACTACTTCTGTTAGTATTTGTGGGTGAAATCTTTAAATAAATTATTAATTAATATGTCCACTCAATAGTTTGAGTCGGAATTTTGCAGACTATTGGTGCTGGTTACAATAGAATCTGGAAAAGTAAATATTGTAATTTGTTTATAACAAAAAATATTAAAACAATACCCGCGTCACGAAATCCATTAAAAGTAAATACATATCTATAACCCATTTGTTGTGACCATTCCAATGCGCTGAAACATTAACCTCTGCTGTAAATGGGTGAGAAGGTATGTATCCCACTGATTCCAGATGATCATCAGGTCAGACATACTTTGTTAGTATATATGTTATTGTTATTGTCTTTGAAATCACAATATATTAAATTCTGAATCCATCATACCAGTAGAAGTTGCTCACATCCTTTTAACAACTACAAAAGAGCTGATGATCTTCAAACTGCTGAAACACATTGAATAAAAACTCACTGAATCATTTTCTTTACCTACAGTTAAACGTTTTTGAATTAGACCCTATAAATAAAAACGCCCAGAAAAGCAAATGTTTTAATGAATAGTTTTCATCTCTATATGATGATATTGTGTCTTTATTCTTAATTGTTTAGCTATAGTTACGATTGTAAAATAATCCATATTTCTATGGTTATAAAGATTATTTTAGAATGTAATATATTCGTATCGACTGAAAAGATTTGGACGAAATGAACAACAGACGCAGTGCATGAGATACAAGTCTATATTATTGGTGTTTCAGAACTGGAATTGCTTTTCAAAGCATTCGAGTTTTCACTGATTCTTGCTATCTCTGCACTATGCATACTTTTTTCTTAACTTCTGTTCAAGTTGCTTTCACAATTATTTCGGGACGATAAAAAAACAAATGTTCTTGTAAATTAAACGTAACACTAATCGATTCAAATAAAAGTAATATCAAAGTAACCTTGTAGGTGACATAATATATTTTTGTTCGTTTGTTTTATTTATTTTCTCTTAAAGAATACATGTATATATAGAGGTCAGAATCAAACCTGTGACTTTTACGTAACTAGGTGGCCCGTAAACCATTGCACTGTTTACACTTAAATACTACCAATTATTAACACGTATCACGTATTTTACTTTGTTTAGCGGTTGTTTGGATAAACACTGATTTCTCTCTTTCTGACATCATTGATTTGACGTTTGGAAAAAGAAGACGACATTGTTGAAATAATTGTACCCTAAACATCATTAATAGGTAAATCAAATTCGATCTAATATAATTTGTTATGTCAATATATTTTAATTTGTTTTCGCCCACATCCATTTTACTGTAAATATTGCTATTTATCAACTTATTACATTATTTATACCACAAAGTAAGCAAAAACAATACGCATAACATTTATACTAATCTAACTAATTAGTAACATGTATAGTATTAGTATGCATTACAGTTTATGCTAGAGCTAAGCTAAGTAAAATACCCAAATTCAGAAAACAAGCTCACGTCTCATTATCGTTTATATACATATCGTATGTCTTAATTGTATAAATGAGTATTAGTTACATTTAGGCCTTAATTATATACAAATAAAAATAAAAAATATATAAATACTACAGTCAGTAATACTCAACAGCTTATATCAATAGTTACTATGATTTAAATCAGCATTATATAAAATAAAATTACTCTAATTATTATTGATTATATATTTAACAGGAATTATTAGCTGAACAGTATAGAATATGTTGTGCTACCATGCTTTCTATTGATTTTAATGAAGAAGGTTTTTATAACAAATTGGTATAAAAACCTTCTTCATTAAAAATAACCCAAAGCGCCAATTTTCGTTGTGATTGTTCAAGTAATGTTGAAGTCATAATGAAAGTCAACATCTTTATTTATTATTATATATACCATATTAATTAAATTAATTGTTAAATAGTTTATATATGAACGGCTTCTAACAGCGTCTTACAGTGTAGTTTGATATTGCAGGCGCGCTGGAGGGCGGTCCACTGGGCGGCGGCGACGGCGGCGGCGCGCTCGTCGCGCTGCGTCCTGCCGGCTCGCCGCCCGCGCCCAGCCTCGGCGCCAGCCGACATAGTCTCATGGGTAACTTTGTTTTTTTTTTTAATAATACAACCGACATGGTTATATAGAAATACATAAAAATATCATATTTCATGACATTTATTTTATATTATGAAAGTAGAATATATACTGGTATTTATCGTAATTTTCCTTATGAGAATGAGAAGTATGTTAATTTTTATTACATTTATTATCAAACTAATTTAACATTTTGCATTATGTTGCAACCGGAGCAAAAATGGGAATTTATAATACCACAAATTCAATTTTCTCTTCGACTACCTTGACATAATATTATGCTATATTTCAAAAAATATATACTTTATAACCACAATACAATACAACACACATATATACACAAACACTAAATTTATTACAGAATATGAATGTTCAATATCAATGGAAATAGTAGGTTTTGTGTGAGTTCTGGAAAAGAAAAAACAAATTTAAAAAACGTAACTCCTTATGATATGAGTATATTAGTTGTTGCTATTAAAATAGTAGACAAATAATAGTCATTCATAGAAAATAAAAATATTATATTCCAATTAATTATTATCAAATGTCAAATGTCAGATAAAAAAAAAACAAAAAAGGTTTCCGTAATCGGCTTAAATTATTAATAAAATTAACAGTCTGAGCACGTCATTGTCCATGGTATTATATTATGATTTTGTTGCGTGCAGAGCCGACATTGAATGAATATTGTATGTAATGTATCTACATAATATTTCACATATATGTTGTGCATTTATTATGTAATGAGCCGAGTTTAATTTGGACATAAAACATTTTCTCATTGCCAAAAATGTTATCGCCTTTAAGCATTAGCACTGCAAGAAATAATTCTTAATACTCTCACTGTCAATTCATCGAAAAATATGAAATCCAAGAAGTTATATTTCTTGTGCGCGCTTTGAAACACAATATGGTATTGAAGTTTAGCGGGATTATAATAACCGTAGTGTGGGTGGTTGACTGACCATCGGTAAAAAAGAAAATAGTAAGATATATAGAAAATAATAATACATTATGCGGAAATCATTGGATAAAACAATAGGTCATTGATATAGGGATACATAATTTTTATATAGAATATTAGGAAATAAATCCTGAACAAGTAAATAATCAAATGTCTTTAACGAAACATTTAAACGTCGTTATCTTTTATTAAATTGTGTGTGGGGAATTCAATATACTTAATATTGAATACGACACAGACATTACATATTAATTACTATTACCTAATATAATATTTTTAAGATCCTGCATTTTCGTTTGAAACACGTAAAAATCACCTAAATATCAAAAATACACACTACGTATACAAGCGAGGATGTATTACTGAAATTCTACACAGGATAGTTCAACAGCAGGCTCAGTAGTCAAAAATGAAAATGAATATCTAAATATTCTTTATTCCAGAGGCACATAAAAGTACTTCTGAATTAGTCATGTTATAGTTTTCAGTTAAATGTAAAGCTAACCACGATTCGAAATGCAGATTTTACCGAAAAGAATCGGCAGGAAACTCAGTAGTTTCCTTTTTCGAAAATTTATATAGTTATTACTTAAATACGATTAAATTGATTATTTATCCTGCATGAAAATCAACAAATACTCACTCTACGCTTTTTTACAAAGGCTAAAATATCTTTTCAAGATTTACGAACTATATAATTTCATACAAATATTATTGAGCAGCCGCGTTAAAAAATACTTGACAGTATAAATTTTTTAATATAAAAGTATGTCATAACTTTTTAATGATGTATAATAAAAGTATAAATTAAAGTTTTAATAAGGCCGATAAGTCACACGAGTTTTTTCTCGTTTTTGAAGCACGCATCTCTGGAATACCCCTTATATGAGATACTTCTACATAGCGTAGATTTAATTTGGCGGCATAGTTTAATTAACAGGATTCCAAGTCACGAGTCCTGAGCAAATTGATGAGTTGTGTAGTGCGGGGCGCGGCGAAGAGTATATTTAAGTTACGCGTGTTGGCCTAACACTTGATTAATTTATATTGGTAAGGCAATTCGCGTTCTGCATATAAATGTTCTTAATGTCAAACCACACATTTATATTGTAAGAATAACGTCACTATTTGACTTGAAAAAAAAAATTAATTTTAGTGAACTTTATCTCAGAAAGATAACCTTTATTTTTTTAAATATAGGTATGTGGAGGTGTAAATGGGCTCCTCATGGTAAGTGGTCATCACCGGTTGTAGACATTGATGTCAAAAGAAATATGAACCATTCCTTAAAACATCAATGCACCACCAACCTTGGAAATGTATTTATATTTTAAGGACGAAATACATACGTTATTTTGTACAAATATTTAATTTCAGTATAAATATAAACAATTAGGTCTTCTTATGATTTTACTGGTAGTAGGGCTATGTACGAGCTCGTCTGGGTAGGTACCACCCACTCATCAGATATTCTTCGCGAACGCGTGAAACTTAACCAATGATTGCGGGTTCAAATCTAGGCAAGCACCACTGAATTTTGGCGTGCTTAATTTCGTGCTTAAGAGTATAAGTCATGTCATGCTCGGAGCTGAAAGAAAACATCGTGAAGAAGTCTACATGTGTCTAAATTCACTGAAATTCTGCCAGTACAACAGCAGTACTTGGTATTGTTGTGTTCCGGTTTGAAGGGTGAGAGAGACAGTGTAATTACAGGCACAACGGACATAATATCTTAGTTAAGAAGGTTGGTGGCGCATTGGCGATGTAAGCGATGGTTAACATTTCTTACAATGCTAATGTCTATGGGCGTCGGTGACCACTTACCATCAGGTGGCCCATGTGCTCGTCCTCCTATCCATATTATAAAAAAATAATAATAATATTAGACCGATAAAAAAAGGAAAACTCCACGAGCGTGCAACACGTGACAGAAGTGAAACCTATTTGCGTCAACGTTTCAATGAAACATTTGTAACTTTGTACATACGTCATCATAACTAATATTATAAATGTGAACGTGAGTTTGTTTATTTGTTTCTTTGTTGAAAAGGACGTAGAATACCTAACACCCTCTTACACAATTGTATTGTTATAGAAATGTAATACTTAAATAATTGGAGGTTAAAGTTGTATTCTCATCACGTCCACAGAAATTGCACTTCGAAATTATTGCAACAAAGAAAGCGAGCAGCGATTTTCGTGCAAAATAACGCTAAAAAGATTATATTGCTGCTAAGTATAAATAATAACCTCACCCATAGAAGTACGGTGAACGTAATATTGAAAGCTTATTATCAAAAGATCACTCTTTTGTTTTTATGACGCATGTTAAGTGATTTTTCCAATTTACTTTAAAGTTGCTTCAATATGCGCAAAGTTTTTTTACATAAGAGTTTTAGTTCCCCTGTTAGTACTGCAGCATATTGTTATGATAGTGTTTATTAAAAATCATACTTTATATACCAAGCATTAATATTAATAACGAAAACGTACTTTATTTTTTGTATACATGTACAATTTATCTCGCTATCAAAACTCGGCAGACGTTGTCCAGTCTGTGTATATATACTAATTGCCATGAAGTTCAGTTGAACGGTATAGTTGATGTACTGTAGCGCCATCTATCGGCGACTTACTATAAGATGTAAATATACATCTATGTGCTAACTTTCATGGCTACCGATTAATCAATATCGAAGTCTGTTAATCTCGAACATATATCACATCTCGAACATATATAACATTTTAATATCTATAAATAGATATAATAAGAGATTTTTTTCTTCGTGTTGTTAGCACCACAATGGTATAAACATGATATCTAAAGACTTGCGCTAGTCCGTTTGATGTCCGTTAGTTTGGTTATTTTATTTCAAAGTGTGGTTTTGCAGCAAGCCCGAATAATTACTGTTTTTAAAGAAGTACTGAATAAATATCAGTAAAAATACATTTTATATTTTGTAAGATAAACTTTTATCACGAACCTCGTTAACACTTTTCCATTACTGTTTAAGCATGCAGGTTAATTTATATTGTGATATATTATACTCATGATTAAATTTATAATTGGTTTCAATCAATAAACATTTTTTTTTTTCACATTGGTGAATCTTAATTGTGCGAATTTAAATCAAATAATTATATTTTTATTACCTCGACCTGAGTTTAATAACCTATGCTTATAAATATTATTGGTTACTGGTTTTTGATTAAAAAAATAAAAATAATATATTATATATAAAAAAATGATCGTGGTTAAATCATTAACCATTGGTGTAAATTGAATTTCTTGTCTAGAATTTCAAATTATAATAATAATAATTTACTAAAAATCTTATGTTACCATGAATCGAATAAGTGTTTCTTTCATAAACAGACGATGAAAAAAAAATAAAAAAAAAAATTCTATGTTAAATTCGCTATTCAAAGAGCTATAAGAATTTCTATTTTAGTAAATAACTTTGAATTATTCATGCGGAATACGTGCGCAATGAGGAGTCGGAAACGACTCAGATAAATACTGGGGGATTAACTAACTTTCTTCATTATCACAACGTGCATGAGGACATGAATGTAATTAATGGGGATATATAGGAAATGAGCTCGGCTATCTGCGTTCCAATTACGTATTGTAATTTCATTCAACAGTTTATATTGCTTCAGGATGTTGTCAATATATTAGCAATTTCAACACACAAACAAAGATTAAAAAATTTTCACACAACACACAAATGTGTTGAAATTGTTGCCATTATCAAATATTACAACGTATTTTATACTTTCAGTTATTAATGTGATGTTCGAAATTTTAAAAAATCTAACAATAGTGTAAAGAAATTCCTAGTCACAGTACAGAACAGTCACAAAACATAAAGCTATTGGTCCTGCGTTCTTTCTCAATAGGATTATAATTATTGTTGTAAATTTGCTAATCCTCGAAAGTACTACTAAGTTTATACACTTAAAAACTAACGATATTTCGATGTATTTTTGTTTGTCAATAGATACATTACCATATTTTATCTCATGAGCATAATAATATTCAATAAAAATTAGGACTTTTCCTAAATAATAATTAATACGGTTCCTTGTAATAAAGACATTTTTAAAAAGACGTGACAAAAGGAAACAGATTATTTCGCCAATGTCACGTAGATATTATCGAAAAAATATAATTTATGGTTCAAGGATTTCTACCCGTGACAATTTCAATATATGTAGAAATAATAATTTTTCACTTACATTTCCGTAATCAAATGACTTTTGTGTACAATATCGTTACTGCAATGTTATTACGGCAGTAATTTCCCGCCGTCAGTTTACAGTTTGACAGTTGGGATAATGGGGCCTAGGGATAAATAGCCGTAGTACTAAGATTAATGTATACTATACATGTGATTAACATTGCGAATTAGATCGAAAGCCTCTTAGGCTGATTCGACTTATGTTAATAAGGAGTTCTGAATAACATACGTTTAAATGATTCCATATACAGGAAAACAAATGTTTCATGAAAACGCTGCATTCAATTCGACCTTGAATTTTATTCTTCTCGCTAAGAAAGTTCCACTTTAACAAATAAAATTAAATTAGTCGTCCATCATTCGGAAAATTTTCCATCTTGCAAGAAAAGTCTTTTCTATTCAACGATTTCGTTATTAGTTTTTTATCTTAATTTGTTTGTGAAAGACAAAAGAGCAAATGTGCCACTTATTGATAAATGATCACCAGTGACCACACCATTACGGCAGACGAGCAAATCAGCTTTCTTATGGTAAGTTGTTCACCAAGATATTGGCAGTACAAGAATTATCAATGAATATTCTCCATGTGCTGGCAATCACGATATCTAATCTATTTTTCCTGTCCTGAAGGTGAACATTTTAAGTAAATCTATCCAACAACCCACATTGGAGCAGCTTGGTGGAGCTCTAAATCTTTTCAAGCTCCAAGACTTGGGTAACTAGTGGAATACTTATAGTTAACTTTTGTTTATAATAGGCGTTAAAATAATTGATGAGTCCTAAAGATGTAGATTTAAAAGAATATAATCATATTTTAAAAATAAAAGTATTTAAGTTTATCGATAGATAATTCAGTCTTTCATCAATACGAGAACCAATGTTTTGGAATCAGCATAATGGTACTGAAGGTAGCCGACGTGTTACTACGTGACGAAGGCTTGAATGTCTCAAATAAGCGCTCGTTACCCTGCTGCCTCCAATAAATTGAACGTTGACGTGGTTTGACAGTTTTGCAGAGCAACGCTAGACAAAAGATTATAGTGATTTCATTTATTTGAAAACAGTAACAGCCTGTTAATGTCCCACTGCTGAGTTAAGGCCTCCTCTCCCTTTTGAGGAGAAGGTTTGGAGCTTACTCCACCACGCTGCTACAATACGGGTTGATAGAATACACATGCGGCATAATTTCAATGAAATTAGACACATGCAGGTTTCCTCACGATATTTTCCTTCACCGTCAAGCACGAGATGAATTATTTTGTGTTTAAATTAAGCACCTGAAAATTCAGTGGTGCTTGCCCGGGCTTGAACCCACGATCATCGTTTAACAATCACGCGTTCTAACCACTAGGCCATCTCGGCTATTATCTATATTATTATCGGCTTTATATCGGCTATACCGAGGAAAAAGGAATGTTTTGTCATTAAGTTATTCAATTTGTTTTGTTACAGTTACAACTTACAGAACATAATTACATTGAAAAGTTTATTTTTTTGATGCTTGAATACTTATACTTAGAAGTTAGTTTATTTGAGCATAATTCTACTAGCACGCAATGCTGGCGATCCTGCGTCAGACTTCTCTCTTCTCTCTCGGTCTTTTCCAATTATCGACCAACCTGTTTAATTGATATATTACTGTTCGTTAAGAGTTCGTTTAATTTATTACTCGTTAATTGAATATTAGTCCGAACAGATCACCTGAGTAATTTGAGTTTCTGCTCGCTATTGATAATAACTATTGAAAACAATATTTTGTAAGTATGTTTTCTTTCATCTGATTAAAATCAAAAGGATAATACTCGTATATATTTCAAAAACTATTTAAACAGTTTCATGTGGGTATATGTGAATTTATGATAACATTTTATAGCTTGAATTAAATAACAATAGCGTTCCATGCACATGTTTAGAAAAGCAATATTAGAAAATTGGGTTTGAACAAAGAATAAAGACAATATTAAAGTATCTTTTTATACAGCGCAAGCGATATAAAACATTAATCGACGGATATGAATTTTAAGTCCGCGAATCAATTTAGATTTTATAGCTTCATTTTACCAGTAAAATAATAAAAAGTAAGTAATTGATAAACGCCAGATTGAGTTGAGAACATAAAATTTTGACAAAAACTTAATTTAAATCGAGTTCTTACTAATTAAATATCCTATTATGACGCATTCATTGAATTTATTCACTTTGTTTATTTTATTATTTTATAACAGTTACAATAAAGGTAGGACAATCATAACCATGATAGGCCTAGCTAATACGACGAAGATTAAACGTTATTCAAGACGAAAAGAAGGTATTACTTATTGCGTTTATTTTAAAAAGTATACTCATGATCCAACTGGACAGCAGTCCAACACACACAATATATCAGAAGCAAGACCAATCGAATAACGTAACGAACAATGTTTACTTCTGGCATATATGGCATTGTACAGTTTGATCCGAGTTCGATCCTATATGTCACTAGACCACTGTGCAGTATAATTTAAATATAATATCTTAGTTTTGTTTTGTACTTTAATGACATTAAATGTCCACCTTAATAGGAGAATATAGTCCGGTGTTTTAACTTGCAGTAAAAGATTGCTCAATTATATACAATTTTTTTCTTTAAAATGTTATTTTTTCATAGTAGATTTAGGTTTACTATAAAGGTTTTCGTGAAATATTTAGCTTCGAGCACTTAGTTCTGAAATATAACGCCGAGTAACAGGTGTAACGGTTATATGAGTACACCGAATAGTTCGAATTTTTATGACCTTACATTTGTCATCATAAGGTTCATTAGATTCTCGAACTTTTCCCTTAAATTATTTGTGAACTATTTGCCGGTATTCCTTTATTAAACGGATTTTGACGTGAACGTTTATTTAAAGCTGTTTTATTTATAATATAGATTGTAATATTTATTCCAATATTTTTTTGATAACGTTTTAACAATATATTGACATAAAATTCTTTAAAAGTATTGTTTTAATAAACACTGTTATATAGTACTTATTTATTTGACCTTTAAATACCAAGTGTAAAATTTACAATGAAATTGAACGTAAAATAATTCGAAAATGCCGTTACAAATAAAGTCTTTTTAATAATCAAAGCGGGAATCGGACTGTCTTAATTTATTACTCAGAGATCAAAGATAGCTAGGATTTCTATCGAACTGCTATAAAACGTCTTGTAGTAAAAGCGAAATGAAAAGTTTAATAGAAATTTTTAGAATTTCAGTTAACTATAAGTTTTTAATTTATTCAGCTTTCCTCGCCTGTGCTAAGTATAAGATGATTTTTATATTCAATTTAATTGTAGATGCATTTATTTTACTTATATAAATGTATAGTAGAATGATTGAGATATATATTTATACGTAGGTGTTGGTGTAATGGTTAGCTTAAAAGTCCTGCGTCTGAACTCTTTCCAGTCGTATCAGATTTGTCGTTCCATTAGCAGCATGTAGTAAATGAAGAGCGTGCACATTAGGACAAACTATAATATGTGCTGCGTATTTGTAAGTCTTTATCGAGATTCGTGAACGTGGCTGAAATCGGTCAGGAATCATGTTCTAGGTAATTTCTAATCTCGTATTGTTATTTAATATTAAATATATATTTTTTCAAAACGTATTTAAAATATTAGAAATTTTGTAATAAAATATTTTTGTCCAAGTTTTTTATTCGTGAATTAATAAATTATAAACACATATACTTTCGTGTAGTTTCTATCGCACTCTGTGTTATTTTATGTGCCATAAAGTTTCTATTACGAATTTTCCCGTGGACTATCACCGCCTTTACTGTGAGGTTGGAATGTACAAAATATTTGAAATGTACGTACAAAATGTCAAGTACAAATCAAAAAGATTTTCGATGGCGTAACACTTAACACTTGGTCAAGATCCACTTAATCTCAGGCGTAGATAGCAAGTTCAAATAACTGGCGCTTGTGCTTAACATGTACTTAATTTGTGTTTATAAATTATGCTGTCCTTGCTAGTGATGAAAACATCTATAGATAAACGTATTGGGGCTTTGCAGTTGAATAAACCGCAAACGGTCTTTTTAACAGGAGAGGAGTCCCAGCCGTGGCACATTTAATGGCTATATAGATGTAGATTTAAATGTAATCTGATAGTAAGTGGTCACCAATGCCCATAGGCATTGGCATTGTAAGAAATGTCATCGCTTACAACGCCAATGCTCCACCAAACTTGGGAACTAGGATGTTATGTCCCTTGTGCCTGTAATTATACTGGCTCACTCACTCTTCAAACCGGAACAAAACAATAACAAGTACTGCTGTTTTGCGGTTGAATATCTGATGAGTGGGTGGTACCTACCCAGACGGGCTTGCACAAAGCCGTACCACCAGTATAATGTATAATGAGATAAAGAATAGTAACCATTCTAAGCCCATTAGCGTCGAAAGAATCAACTATGAGTTTTTTTGTTAACCAATGTCATTGCTCATTTCCGCGGTTCAACCATAATAGTTGCGGGAAACTAACTCACCAGCAAAAGCATTTCTAAGGAGCATTTGCGTCATATTGGCAGCCTCTCGTAAAAGTCAACTCCTTTTTCATGCGCATGACACTGTGTCAAGCCCAAATAATAATAATAATAATCTGTGATAATAAAAATAAATGAGATAAGTCAACTAAGCCTTCAGTCATCCTCTTTATTATTATTATCCCTAATATATAACCCTGAGTAATATATACATATATTTTTATTTTACTGAATTTTCAAATATATCATGCGATTTAAACAAAGCAAAATAATGGTATCATTCTAATCAGACATGCAGACTAATTGTCGAATGCACTTACACAGAAAATTGAAACGAGTTCAATTGTGGGAGTTTTGAAACAATAGTATTATTACGAATGAATACCGTTGTGATTGCATTTGTCCCGATTATTAGCCTGCGGGCTTGTTATATGGTTGTGTTATTTTTGTTTTAAATTATCTCGTTTTAACCAATTATTTTAATATATGTAACAAATATTGCAATTTATATAAAATAATATTCATTCAAGAAGACTCTTAAGCGCTTTTAAATTGTCATGTATCTAATTAAATGTAAAGTTATCATCGGATTGGAATGTAGATTCTATCACGAAGAACCGGCAAGAAAATCAGTAGTTACTCTTTTCCATCAAGTTATATGTATATGCTATGTTAATGAAATAAAATAAAATTATTATTTATTTTTCATGGACATCAAGGAGTACTACGACATTACGCTATTTTTTAAAATAAACCTTATTTATAAATCTTTTTTTAAATTATATTAAACATTTTAATCTATAATACCCAAAGCACATACACCCTGCATTAATTTTATGCATTCTTTAATTATTTCTACTCTCTTTGAAATTGACCCTGTTAACATGAAAACTGATACTTTCCAACGGGAAATCTCAGGGGAATACAGAAGAAAAGTCATATTTTAAAATATCACGGGCGTAAAACTAACCATATAAAGAGGCGACTGAATGTATTAATTACCCTCAGGCGCCTTTAGCCGCGTTAAAAATAGCATCGGTGCCAACAGAATGAGGGCGGTGGGCAACTTTAATAGAATAAGTATGAGTTATCGACTATGACGCGGGCTTCTAGTTATTGATTCCCATTTTAAACTAGCATTATGGTTGACTTCAGACTTTAAATTTATTTATTTGAACAACAAAACCCATGGCTTATTCAAAAATAACTAACTACCCGCAGTAGTATAAAGATTGACATAAAACGTTTATGCATCTAAAAAAAAAAAAAATATTAGTGCCTCGTAGGATAAATAACATGAAAAAATAATAGTAAAAGTTATAAATATGATGACAAATAATAACAATCAAACCATAATACTTCAAGTTTATGTATATGTTTACGCCGGCGCTAATATTGGTTAGCACAAATTAAATGTTCTTGAAATAAACAAAGATAAGATATGCGTTATAAATACCTTACAATATAAAAACAATTTAAAAAAAAAACAAAGATATGCCATTACAATATAAAAAAAAACAAAGATATGCTTGCGACCTTTTAAGTAAATCAAGAGAATGCATTTTCCATACTGGCCATCCACGTCTTTAGACGAGCTCCTCACGAGTTTCCCGACAAGCTTCAAAAGGCGTTTTATAAAATAAGGTTCGAGTAAGAATCGCATACTGGTGTTTCACGATATTGGTGTTTTGCTGGTGACGGCATAAGTATTTATTTAGATAATTAGTTGGTTCTTATAAGAATTTTTGTGATTTCTTTAAACATTATGTAGTTATTATTATCGTTTTATTAAACGTAGTTTACCGGCCGGAAATTTAGAAATGGAATATTGAAATAAGAAGATTTGTTAAGTATTAGATATTAGTTGTTTCGAGTGTATTGTGTGCCTTGACGCTTTAGTGTCGCTAACCTATTCCGACCACAAGAGGAGTAAAGATAAAATGACATTTGTTTTTATTATTAATTCGCGAATGAATGCTGGTAAAGTTTTTATCGAACCTTTGGAAGTAAAATTAAAGTAAATATATATGTAGTTTAGTAGAATAGTGTTGTATTGTAAATAAAGGCATAGCAATGCAAGTGCTGTTTGTACCGCATTATATAGCAGAGCTATTAGCAAATAGCATGGAATACGTCAGTCTAAGGATTGTTTCTATTTATTTCTTCTTCAATTGGAATAAGCTATTCGGCCTGTAAAACATCTTCCCCCTTTGAGGAGAAAGTTTGAAGCTTATTCCACCAACTTGCTTAATTACTGGTTGGTGGATACACATGTGGTAGAATTTCAGTGAAATTAGAAACATGCAGGTTTCCTCACTCTGTTTTCCTACACTATCAAGCACAAGATGAATTATAAACATAAAATTAAGCTCATGAACACTCGGTTTGAACCCGCATTTATCAGTTATCCATCCAATAGGCCATCTCGACTCTGATAAAATATATGCTCACTATTAACAAACCTTCAGAAGTCTGAGTTAGAAGCTGAGTAGGTCAGGAAAACATACAATTGTTACTTGCAATGAAGACTGCTATATATTAGCCGAAAGTTTCATATGATAATTCACTGTTAGAGTGTATCCGTCTAATTCAATCTACAGCCGTGTCTGCCTAGTAATAATTTGCTCATAGTTATCAACTCCATTACGAGTATATGTTGCTAAAACCATTTTGTTGTTAGGAAAGTTGCTTAGCAAAACTGCAAGCTGAAACACAATTTATTAACAAGCGCATGATTCATTTTCACTTAATCAAGCAGTAACATTTTCCCGTAAAATTTACTTTTCTTTAGGCACAGCCTTTTAGCTTTTAGCAATCCAATATCCTTAAGTAATTTGTAATGTATTTAGTTTCGCGTAGTGCGCATACAATGCAAACGACTGTTGCTTCACTCTGCTTATGTATGCTTTTACATATATATGTCTTCTGAGTTTTAATTAGATTCATAAAAAGCGTGAAAGGAGTAAGTTCAAATTGAATATGTATTGTAACGTAGAAAAGTATTTATATAATAAATTATTTTCGAACTTGTCTGTTAAGCAAACGTATTAAATACTGTTAAGAAAAGACAATAGTTAACAAAATAAATTTAACAAATCGCCTCATATTTTCACATTTTACAGAACCTTTTCGACGTCATGACTATTTTCAACATACATCTGGATACTATGATTTATTATTATATATTTACTTATGTGCATTCGGCAAACATTATGCTATAATTTAAAAATGTTTACGTTATATATTACAGTTATACGCCATAATAAGAGACATAATTTATGTATATTTTTTTAGTTTTTTTAATTATTTTTTTATTATCAAATACAAGAAAACGCAAAATAAACATTAAATTACACATATTATAAAACATTAATTGTCAGAAGTTGTCTTTCCCGTTGAAAATATTTAGAATATATTAAAATTTCAACAAAAATATACAATTTATGTATATATTTATAAATCTATTAAAATTATACTATACTATATTTTTTGAATTACATTAATTATTGTTGTAGTACACGCCTCGGCACCGTGCGACGAAGGCAGATACGGCGTATCTACTAATTGAATCCGAGAACTTACTGACAACTTTCTCCAATTCGCAAAATTTGATCAGCTCATCTTTTTGCGATGAGTTTAATATTTTTATGTTTATTTTCCCTTCAAACGCAACTTAGAAACGATTCATTATTACTTAATGTAAATGCATTCAAAATGTATATGGAATTAGTGAGTTATAACTTAATAAGCCTATACTATCATTAAATTACTATACGTATAGTTAATATAATATTTATTCCTTCATTCAAAGGTTTAGGTTATTATGAGACATTAATATTTAGTACGGCACTATTCTTAGAATAAATAGTATTAAAATTATTATTAAAGTGTTATAAAGCATAATAGGTGCTTTTTAAATAATCTAAATTGAAGTACTTAGCTTAATGTAGGATCTATATAATCATAAATAACCCAATATTGGAAATTTAATAAAGTGAACAATGGTGGTCTTGTTTATATTAAAAATAATTAATTATTATTTACATAATTCATAATTTGTATACTGTTTTCCGGTTTGAATGGTGGTTGAACCAATGAATTACACGAGGGGATTACATTACATTTTGATTATCACGGTTGCGCACATTGATGAAACTTGTGAGATGATTGATTGCTTGAGTTTGCTTGACTGATTGACAGAAGCAGGCAAGACCGGCAGGTACTAGGATAACAGAATTCGAAGGCGAAATTAAATTAAGAACTTGTGTTTTCGTGTTTATTGAAACAAGCCTACCGTTTTGTTTATATCTAATTACTGGTTCTAAGACTTAGGTTTTGGTTTAATTTCACATACAACTTACAGATGGAATTAGTGCCTACTCATTATTGTTATAATTCGATCTTGTGACTAATGAAGAGCTTACTTTGTATTTGTCGTTGATTGAAATTTCATAATTTTATCAACAAAAAGTAATGTCTAGGAGGAAAATTGACTATAAATAATATAAATACATTAAAAAAATATGTGGTGGATGTCACAATGTTTGAGGGAAAAAGAACTTATTATAGTAGAATCATCACAGTCAGAATTTGACTTATAGTGACGGCATATTTACGACGGCATTTATGCAGTGACACATAAAACTATCGAGGTCTATATAGACAGACAGACGACAAAAAAAGTCGATTGAAAAACCAAATCGTCGTTTATTATAATTATTAGATAGTTCTTATAAAACTCAAAATAAAATATTATAAATTTTTTTTTTTTATATTCGCCGGGAGGGCAAATGACTCTACTCCACCTGATGGTAAGTGGTAGTAGAGTCCAAACGCGACGACGGCCAGTACAGACGGGAAAAACGTTCTGCACTAGCCGTCTTCGCCTTGCCGGCCCGCAAGATGCCTCTTCACGCCTCGTTTGAAGGAAGCCGGGTTGTAAGAGGAGGGGAACACGTGAGCTGGTAAGGAATTCCATTTTTTGGAAGTGCGACAAAGAATGGAGTTGCCAAATTTCTTTGTTCGCGATGGAATTGATGTCACAGTTAGGCGGTGACATCGAGAACCAGCTCGCGTGGACTTAAGAAGGAAGGGGGAAACAGGAATTAGAGAGAATAATTCCTCAGAGCACTCGCCGTGATACAGTCGATAGAAAGCGCTCAGTGCTGCTATCTCACGACGCAATTGTAAAGGTTCAAGGGTGTTTGTGACCTTTACGTCGCCAATAATGCGTACGGCAAATCGCTGCAACCGGTCCAAGGCCTCAAGTAGGTACTTAGCGGAGCCATCCCAAAGGTGCGAGCAATATTCCACGCAAGACCGTACCTGTGTTTTGTACAGCAGGCACAGTTGTTGTGGCGTGAAAAAGCGCCGCACCTTGTTCAGAACTCCGAGTTTCCGTGAAGCTGTTTTTATAACAGCCTCGATGTAATCCCTTGGACTAAGGTTGCAGCGAACGTCAATCCCCAGCATGGCGATTTTGCTTTGCATCACCAGCGGAGTACCACAGAGGGAGGGAAGAGGGGAAAATGTTGACTTTTTCGCCGTGAGAGCGCATACCTGTGTTTTCTTGGCATTAAACTCAACAAAATTATCAGAGCCCCATTTGGCGATGAGCTCTAACGTCCTATCGAGTTCAATGACAAGATCCTTCCGCCTCTCCTCAATTTCCGCTCGCCCAGCCACTGCGCGTCCGTGGTATCCACCATGCACTGTACTATCGTCTGCATAGCAATGTATGTTCCCAAGAGAGAGCACATCATTGATATGCAAAAGAAAGAGTGTGGGAGATAGCACAGATCCCTGGGGGACCCCAGCATTCACTACATAGAATTGTGAAGCGCAACCATCAACTAAAACACGAAGGCTACGCTTGTGTAGGAAGCTGGCAATCCAGGTGCATAGCTGAGCAGGCAGACCATATGCCGGCAGCTTGGAGAGAAGACTTCTGTGCCAGACCCTGTCGAAAGCCTTGGAGATATCGAGGCTGACAACCAACGATTCTCCATGCTTGTCGATAGCTTCACCCCAGAGGTGCGTTACGTACGCTAGAAGATCACCTGTGGACCGTTTTGGTCGAAACCCGTATTGACGATCATTAATTAAAGAGAATAAATTAAGAAAATTTAAAGTTATGCTTGATATAATTACATAAAATATATAGAAAGTATATAGTTTTTTAATTTATCGCATCCGAATAATGTTTCGCCTTTGTCTATAAACCAGTTGCTTAATATTGATTTTATTTTCATTCTTAAAATTTCTTATCATACATTATAAAAAAAGATCCATTAAAGTATCAAACACTAGCTTAAACTTAAGTATAATTATTTATTACAATTAGCCTCCAATAATGAATTACGCAGTTGATTTTATACTTCTTGTTAGAAATATTTATTTATGTACTTCATTTAATATATTTAATAATTACATATTTCTATATTGTATTTGATTTAATAAAAATATAATCGGTTTCAGAACGTCATTGGTATTGTTTGGTAAAAAAAAGTTAAAAAAATAGTTTTTCCCGCGCATATATAAAAAACCGAGAACTGAACGATTGTCATCGAATTAACAATATATGTTATTTTGTTTTAATTAAATTTAAAATATCTAATAAGTTATTATATTAAATATATTGAAATTAACAAATAATAAAATTTATTACTTTTACAAGTGTATTTATTATTCGCAAACAGCTAAAAAGTTAATATTTTCGTTAAGCAGAGCACGTTTAGATGATATTGGCGATTATTTGTTTCCATTCTGTTATTTGCTCGAGCAAATGACAGAACTAATTAAAATGGCGCTACGTTAGGACAACGGTAATGAATGAGATCATTCAACCCTTCCAGAGTCTTTGGAATTACTTTAAACATAAGAATAACAACATTTAAGAGACACAAATTGGCTGTAATTACTTTTTTCGATTTAAATTAAAGTATATCATGAACTATTAGATTTCAAAAAAATACGATAGAATTAATTACACGTGTTAAATCATTTAAGAAATTTACAAATTAGAAACATTCTCGTCCACTTATTGATATTTATTTTAACCCTAAAGCTGTGTTTTAATTTGTCTAATGTATATATGTAAGTCATTATAGCTTTATAAAGTCTTTCATCTTTATTACGGAAACATTTAGGGGAAATAAAATACGCAAGGCCTATTCAAAATCATATTTGTTTATTTTTAATTGTAATTAATAGCGTTACAAAAATAGTTGTACAGTTATTATTCATTACTACAGTAAGGCCACATGAGATTACAATTATATAATACGAAGCTTGATAAAAAAATAAAGACATAGTATTTAACGTTGATTTTAGACATAAAGTTATCAGAGCACACGTATCAAATTTAATGCAAATTCATTTCGAACATTGAAGGTAAATCTAAATGTAATTTCGTTCAGCCTTTGTTCAAAAGCTGTAAGTACTATAGTTTAGAGCGGAAACTTTGATCCAAGCTCCCTTCCCTGCTTACTCGCAACAAGTTGCAGAAGAGTTACAAAATTGTATGTTGTGTTCGCATTGACATCTAGGGAAGTGGCAAACTTAGCGTCCTGTTACAACGGAAGACTGGAACTAATGTTTAATTATAGTCTCCAACTATCTTCTCCATCAGTTATAGTTAGTATCCTAGTATGGCCATTGATCTGAATATCTTCATGGATTTATTGAGCGTTTAAAATCATTTGATGGCAATATGGCAACATTTTATGTGTATAAATAAGATTTGCTCATTTCATGCAAGTTATTTTAAACAATGTCAAAGCTTCTGGTAGCCTGAGAACTGGCATTTATCTAGCTCAAAGTCTAAGCGCAGGAATCACCTCAGAGAGGTAATAGCGCGAGCGCTTAGGTACAACGCTAGATGCCAGTCGGCGTGTATTTTTTATCATTTATAATATAGTTCTGTTTAGTTTTATTTTACTTTTCTTGTTTTACTAATTTTATTCTAAGTATTAAGAACAGTATTTTTTGTTACTTATTTATTGGCTTTTATTTTCTTTAGTGTTATATTGCAAGAAATATTAAAAGCCAGCTAAGGCGGCCGAATCGCATATAACCATCTTTATTAATCTTTATAATCGTAAAAAAAAATAGGTAACTGTAAATTGCTGTACAGAAGACTGTATAAAGATTTATTTAAAAAAAAGAAAATTTAAAATTTTATTTTGGTAAATTAAACAACACATGGAAGGCAAGAATAGTAGAAAATAATAACAATACAAATAAAGAGACGTTGGAGTGAAGAGGGATTGTTTAACGCGCGATCGGTCAAAAAGTGAATTGGCAATAACGCTTCGACGGACATACTCGTATCTCTCTTGATTTTTCGAACAAAATAATGTCTCTTTTAACTTTGTCAATGCAAGCGATACTTAATTGGTGGCTTGATACAATTAACCGGTCGTGATGTATGCATGAGCGAACGTTTTCTGAATAGCTTGCAAATGGCACGCTGATTCCCTGTTAATTTAAACAACAAAAGAAACGGCGTTAATAAGCATCGATTTTTTTCGATCAGTTTGTTTACACGGTATCGAATTGAATTAAATACATTATTAATTCAACTGAAGAGCTATGGATATTGTTTTATTTTATTTTTATTTTATTTATTTGGGAAACATACAGCATAATATAATACATAAAATTTAGTAACAAAATAAATTTCACTTAAGCCAACAAAGTTTCCACTTATACAAACAAACATGGAGTGAACCTAACGATAACAAGTTATTTAACAATTTATTAAGATATATGAATAAAGTATTAAAAATAATTTAAAACAGAAAAAAAAAAAAAAAAAAAAAACGATAAGTATATTACTGACAAATACAGTTTTTTAGAGCTTCTTTGAACTTAAATAAATTTTCGTTAAATATATCTATACTAGTGTAGCGTTTATTATGATTGTCACATGCTCTTACTAAAAAGCGATTTTTAGCATAGTTCGTTCTACACATTGGGACATAAAAGGTATGTTTTGAACGGGCAATGGAATGTGAGCACTTGATATAAATGTTGTTGACTAAGTACATTGAATCGACAAAATTATTTACAATTTTGTAAAGAAAAACCTGATCTTTGCATTCCCTGCGTTTCTCAAGCGACAAAATATTAAGCTTATTAATAGCATTGGACCCAAATTTACGCGTTAATCTTCTAATAAATTTATTCTGAACATTTTCGATAGCCATAACATACTTAGAGTATTGTGGATTCCAAACCGTTGAAGCGAATTCCAAATTAGATCTTACATACGAGTTATACAACACATTATATGTATTGATATGCTTAAAGTCTCTTCCCTGGCGAAATATGAAACCCATCATACTGTAAGCTTTTGCGATAATTTTATTCACATGCCTGTCAAATAATAAATTAGAATCTAGAAGCACTCCTAGGTCCCTAACCTCGGTTACCCTCTTAATTAAATGATTGGAAATTGTGTAATCAAATAAAATTGGATTTTTTTTTCTAGAAAATGTTATTACATTGCATTTTTCAAAGTTAAGATGTAGGCCATTAGATGAACAATATTGCACTAAAATATCCAAATCATATTGCAAGTTTGAGCAGTCATCACTTCTTTTTATGATTTTAAATAGTTTTGTATCATCGGCATATAGAAGTATGTCAGGATTTTGAAAATTTTTTAGTATATAATTAATGAAAATGTTAAACAATAGGGGACCGAGGTGAGAGCCCTGAGGAACCCCAGATGTTATGGGGACAAAACTAGAAATGTGTCCCTTGACAGCGACTGCTTGAGTTCTGTCACGGAGATACGACGTTATCCATCTTAGCAAATCGCCGTGTATACCAGTATATGCAAGTTTTTTAATTAATAGCGTATGTGGAATTTTATCAAATGCTTTTGAGTAATCGGTATACACAGTGTCAACCTGATGTCCTCTCTCCATGGCTGAAAGAACAACATCGAGAAACTCAACAAGATTAGACTCAACTGATCTTTTATTTACGAATCCATGTTGTTGGGTAATGAGCAGAGGTTTTATTAAAGGAAACAAAGTATCGTAAATAATCTTCTCAAATAATTTAGGTATGATAGATAACATTGATATTCCACGATAATTTTTGACAATATGCTTATCTCCATTTTTAAAAATGGGAACAACAAGCGATTTTTTCCAAACAGGTGGTAGTATGCCTGAATATATGGATTTGTTAAAGAGTAAATGTAAAGGGATTGATAAAGATTTACTGCATCGTTTTAAAAACATAGGATGTAATCCATCTGGGCCACTGCCTTTAGACGAGTCAAGTTTTGAGAGATATCTTTCAATGGTACGGCATGATACATTAATAGTACTAATTAAGGACTGACTACTATGCTTGTTTAAATAATCAACCTCGGGTTGATTCACTTCTACTTCAAAAACTGATTTAAAGTAGTTACTAAATAGATTAGAGATCGATGGGCCGTCGGAGCCAACCGTATTGTCATGAAACATGGTGTCAGGTATATTATTACTACCTTTCTTTGATTTTATAAATGACCAGAATTTCCGAGAGCTGTGATGAATATTATCTTCAGCCCTAGCAATAAAGACATTATAACACTCTCTTTCCATCAATTTAGTTCTGTGTCGAAGGTCAGCAAATTTGTCATAGTCACTATTATGACCATAAATTTTCCATCGTTTATGCACTTGTAATTTCTTTTTAATCAATTTAATTAAAAACTTGCTAAACCATACAGGATATTTATTGATATCGTATACTGTTTTAGCTGGTACAAAGCGATCCACAATATTATTAACTATTAAATAAAACTTATCTACTGCGTTAATTATATCACATGTTTCGAATTGTTCCACCCAATCAATATTATTTAGCTCATTGTTAATTGCGTTGTAGTCAGCAACATGAAAGCGACGAACAATTCGAGGAGCATAACGTAAATTTGAATCATTCAACATAATATCCGTCAACACAGAGAGAGACGGATGATGAACGTCTTCAGGCAAAGATAATGGTGTTGTTCTATCGACCGAACAACTACAGTTAGACAGAACGAGATCCAATAGTCTATTATTACCATTAAAAATCCCATTATACTGACACCAGCCAGAGAAGCACATAAAAGCAAATAGTTGCATAATTAAATTATTTTCGGATGGGTTTTGGATAGCTAGCGTATTTTCAGAGTTATGTGACCACACAATATCTCCCATGTTGAAATCTCCTACAACAATATATTTATCAAAAGGGTTATTCAAATTTAAATCTGATAAGAACTCAAAAAATGTGGCTTCAGAATCGCTCTGGTGTTGATTTTGAGGGAAATAACAACAGAAAAGTCGTAGTTTTTGTTTACTTAAACCCTGTCCGACCACTATATTAACAAAAGTTATATCAGCACCTGGAAGAGACATTGGTGTCCTAGAGTGTTGCATGTCGACATAGATGCCACGACGTACTGCTATAAGTGTACCACCACCCTTACTTACCCCTAGAAGTGCATAGTCACGATCATTCCGGTATACGTTATAGCGTGAATCGAAGAGTTCTTCATCAAAGATATTAGGAAGTAACCAGGTCTCGCTTAGACAAATTACGTCATAATTGGAATTTAACAAATTAAAATAGAACTGTAAAGTTTTAGTGCGCAATCCTCTAACATTTTGATAATAAATATTTAAGTACATAGTAATATATATTTTAAATTATAATTATTGTGAGTAATAATATTAAAGAGAAATAGCTTTTCAATGCACCTAGATGCCAGATAAGAATTAAAACATACCTTCAAGTCCATAAAACAATACAATATCAGCCTAATTTTCTTAATAAATATAATTAAAATATTAACGAAAACAAGTAAAAATATAAAACTACAAAAAATATTCTTAAAAAACTGAACAAAGTAACATACTTTAATATTATAAACCAACAAATTAATAACGCTTATAAAATTTTGTTTAAACACTCTTTGGAAGTAATGTGAATAACTGGTGAATTGTTAGTCTTACGAACCATAACAGTGCAATTTCGAACCCAGCAGAATAAGTAACTTTTCTCTTTGCATTTTCGTCGAGCTTCATTCAAAAGAGCCTTGTTGTAAGTGGACAGGTGGTCATTTATGTAAATAGGATTATTTCTGCCTGAAAAACCAATGTCGCATGCTTTCAGATTTTTTAACTTCCTTAACGATGAAAGAAAATCATCCTTTTTGTAACGTGCTTGCATTTTTAAAATAATGGGACGCGATTTATTTTCAGATGAATCATTCCTTACCGCTACCCTTGTTACAAAATCAACATCGGTATTAAAATTTATGGGGTAACCACTTTTTTCAGCAAGGGTCTTAATAATATGGACTAAGTTTTCGCCCTTATTTTGTGGAATACCATTTATTTGAATATTAGAGCGACGCACCCACTGTTCATTTCTGTTAGTGTTTTCCGATAATTCTCTAAGCTTAAGTTTCAACTCCACGAGTTCTGTTTCATAATTTTCTATTTTAGTAACTTCCTTATCTAGATCATTCATTCGATCAACAACAGAATTAATGGAAGACTCGATCGTATTAATTTTTGTAGACCAAAAAGTAACAGATTCTGAGAGCTTTTTAAATTCATCAGTAATAAAAGATTTGAATGACTCCATTGTGTAATGCAAACTATTGAAGCGCTCATCAAAATGTGCAATCAACGATTTAATATCTATGATTTGGGCTTGATTTGTATTTATTTTATCAGAGATCATATTTAATTTTGGACTTATATTATTTTTCTTAGATATTTTGCAAACTGGACATTTCCATTTAGCTTTATTCATAGGCAGAATCTTTTTAAAGTCGCTTTCATTTATACCAACACATGAGTAATGATACATACTTTGACAAGCCGTACATCTAATCATTTCTTCTGGTCTTACGATCTCTGAACAATGTTTACAATCCATTTTGCATATATATTATTATCACAAAAAATGTAGGTAGAAAAAAAGCTAAGAGTAACTCTGCTTAACAGACCGATTGTTGAATTGCAGTCAAACCAGCGACCAAAAGGTCATAAGCGCCGGGAAATAAGCGTCGCTTACGCGTTCACTTCAAACACTGCACACTACTATTGCAATTTAACAAATAAAATTTGAAATTTGTAGTTTTAATTTATATAATTCACATTTAGATATAATTTAACACATAAAATTATTGTCATTAACACAAACTTTAACTATTTTTCAAAAGTTCACTCCCGATTATCGACTTATATACTGTTTTATAATAATTATTTGCGTAGCGATTACATACAGCCGTTTGCAATTGTCGAATACAACATTTATATGTAATTATATGTAATTTTGTATTATTTATATTATGGTTTCGTTATTTTTTTATGTTGATTAAAATAGCAAGGGAATATAGTATTTATATCATTAAATTCGTAGAATAAATACATATTTGAAATAATGTAATATCTCTCTTAAATTTTGGCATTATAAAATGGCAATATAAAATTTAAAAAATGCTGATCTATTTATTTTGACATTTAAAGGTATGCAAAAATTTATTGTTTATAAACATAAATCGCTATGAGTTCGAGTAAGTTGCAATTAGCGAAAATGGAGTATAACAGTGACGTTTATCATATAGCACGCAGAATATTCAAGATAACAATATCCAGAAATATCCAAACTACCGAAGTTCATGATATAAGCTTACCAAGAGTATAATATTTCTGGGTTAAGAAACTTTTGTACCTTATAAATAATAATGCTTCAAATCATTCTAAGTCTACATTAACATAATACTGTAGATTTTTTTTTAATTCGTCGATTCGTTTTGGAGATTTAACGCTTTACTTAACTTTTAAATTAAAACTAATAAAGTTCCTAATTAAATAGCTATAAGCTAATTCCTTAATATTTGGTTTAAATATAGGAAGAGGCTTATGTCGGAAAACTAAAAAGCTACCGATTAATACCGCCACGGTATTCCTTTGCTCCGCAAGTGGCGCGGTTACGGGTACGCTTTCGCATTCATCTGCGACCTCGCCGGCAGTTCTTCACTTGTAATGACTTCGCTCATGCTATATTCTTTCTTGATTCCGACTACGTGTTAGACACGGGACACACGGTCCAATTTCGAGGACCTTACGTTTCCTAAACAATGAACGCCCCGAATTCATTGCCTAAAGATTCTTATTATGGAGGCAGGTAAGAGGCGTTATCGCCGTCTGCGTCCTGCTCTCTTACGGCGAGACACGCTAGCCGATACGTCAGCCTCCCTCAGCCGTTCTGCTTCCTATTTTGCTCTCATGACGTTCTCACAGAATTGAACCATCCCCTTCCAATAACTTTTGCTTATAGCCATGGCTTCCACCACAGCGGACAACGAGAGATCCAAACCCACATCTGTTACCAGTATCAGGTTTTTAACAACCAGACCGACTCGGTTCAATGTCTAAATTTTTAAAAATTCCTGTTTCTTTCTAATTATCTTTTAATAGTTCAATACATTCTTTGTCTCCGAAAGGATTTTGAAAACCTTACAAATCAGGAAGTTGTGTTGAAATAAAAAACCTTTATATACCTATATTTGTGTCATTTTCTTGACAAAGAAACCTAGCCATCTATGTATTGTAGCACGGATTAGCTAATAATAATTGTAATATCAGTGTATTATCTACGTTAGCTAATATTGATAATGGACGACCATTTAGTTGATTATTTCACAAAACATATTCTTTCTAGAAATTTAAACGTATGATGGCCGATGTATCCGTATATATATGCATTTTGTAATGCTATTGTGATATAATACGATATTGAGCGTACATAATTGAAAATCTAACAGACCTTTATCAAATACGACTTGTTACAAAATATCGTTACAAAATAAATCTGACCATTCTCGGGCGTGTGGTATTGTCGAATAGGCTTTCGAAATTCAGTGCGTTTTTTTGTACTGTTTCAGTTACGCACTGTGAAACCCTAGAGTTTTACCGGAGTAAGTCTCTTTTCGAGTTTATTTTTTGTCGTGTAATCCTGTTTCGTTCACTAGTATTTATTATGTACCTAAGTTTCAAGTCCATGAATTGATTTAGCCTATGCGCCGTGTTTTTTTCATTTAATAATGATATATTCGTGTATAGTTGTGTCTTGTTTTTATGATAATAAATAGTTTATTGAAATAAATTGTAAATGATGTACTCCATAAAAAAGATGAAACTGAAACTTATTTATATTTTGAACATAAAGTATATTTAAACTATAATTGGCTGCCATTATTTGTATACGATTTGATGACATTTACAAAAAGGCTTTAGGGTGGAACTCATCAATTTATTAATATACATAAATAAAATTAAAAATTTATTTTAACATAAAACGTAGAATTATTGATTTAAGCATGGGTCTATAAAAAAATGTGTATAGCCTTTGGATTCGTAGTATATATATGCACAGTAACTAGTTTATTACCATGTCAAGGTAGAGACGAAATATACGTACTGGTAACTTGACCTCAAAATAAAAATAAACTAAAAACATTTGTATTATTATATATAACAATATTTTTTAAAGTTGTCCATGCTACATTGTGTCCGATGTGTTTATTTTGTTTAATTTACCAAAAAGCTGAATAAATTTCGGATTCACCTAACAATAGTCTGCGACTTAATTGTAATGGGATCTTGCGTATTTCCCTGTTCCCTGTTTAATGATATGTTGCGTCGCAGTGCGGCGCGCCGCTGGCTACGTGTTATCTATGGCACGACTAGCGTTTACTGTTTAGCGGGAATACAATTGAAATAAACAAATAAAAATTTGCAAACCATCACACATTCAAAACTTATGTCATTATAATGATCACGTTTCAGAGGTCTCTCACCAAATAAATAAACACGTAAATTGCAATTGAAGATAATTTGCATATAGCGGAGTATTTTACGTCTGTGGCACCATCATATTACTGATATCATTGAATTCATGAATTTTTAATCGTCCTCGTATTTCCACGTCTGCGTTTATAAATAGAAGCATCTGTTCTATATCGAAACTATTCGCCATGTTTTAATAAATTCGCGACCTAAAGATGAAACATTTCAATAATATATATTGCGAAATGACAAATGATCGTATCCGATACAATTAATATGAAAGTAGCATGCTTTTCTGCTTTCATGATGTAAATGTTATTTGTATTAATCATTTACTTACAATGCTTTTAAATGGGATATCAACCGAATATATTTAAATTATAATTGTTATGTTGGACATGTAAAGATTTAAATAAGTATGAAATTTAAATGAGTAATATATTTTTTATAAAAATATGAAATAAATATCCGATTTAAGAAATTTAAGTTTATGTTTTTTTAGGTAGGTTAGTGGCGAAATTAATTTAGTAAATTTTGAAGATGGCAGGCCTTTAAATCGTTAAGTTAGTTATACCTTAATAATATGAAACTATTAGGTGGTACTGCTACTGGTGGTAGGGCTTTGTGCAAGCTCGTCTGGGTAGGTACCACCCACTCATCAGATATTCTACCGCAAAACAGCAATACTTGATATTGTTGTGTTCCGGTTTGAAGGGTGAGTGAGCCAGTGTAATTACAGGCACAAGGGACATAAAATCTTAGTTCCCAAGGTTGGTGGCGCATTGGATATGTGAGCGATGGTTGACATTTCTTACAATGCTAATGTCTAAGAGCGTTGGTGACCACTTACCATCAGGTGGCCCATATGCTCGTCCGCCTTCCTATTCTATAAAAAAAAAAAAAAAAAGGTAAAATACAACTTTAAAACAAAGCACTTAATCATACTATCCAATTATAAATATATGAACAATGAATTGATGAAATCTATTCCAGAAATCTTGTCGATCATTATTGGTCTTTATTGATTAGAAGTATACTGAAAATGCGCGCATTTTCTTAGATTTGTTGTCTAAGAAAATATGTCAATTATTCATTAATTAAGAAATCATCATATACCTGTCATATCGTACGTTTAGTGTTTTGTTTCATAGAATCATTTTAACAGATAGACAGAAAATTAATGGAGAAATCATGGATGAAAGACCTACTGCGATTTTTACTATCGCTACTGGTTATCTTACCAAATCATAAAGCACATTTGTATGTATACCTTCACTCTCATAATTAAATGGGAATTGGGAAGATAAATCTGACACGACTTAAAACAAACACTATTTGCTCTCCGTTCTATCCAAGACATGAAAGTGGCTAAACTGTCAACTTATCTCAGGGCTGATACTAAGTATATCTCGAAATAAAAGTGAAGAAAAAAATTATTGACTCAATCCGGGGTTCGAATTCATTATTTCGGGTTCTGCAGCCACTAGACAAACAAAGCGTTCTGATAATATTATCTAAGTCTACTATATTTATGAATATAATTTTATTTGAAAAAGGTGTGACGTTGTCGCTTCAATAGATGTACCAGTCGATATTTTTTCTTTATACCACAGAAATACCTAGAGGTGAAAGAAAATATCTTTTATTCGAGACAGGATTGCGTTGACGTTATCTCAGGGTTTAGATTGTTTTCAGACTTGTGTCGAGTAATGTGAACGACTCACAAACGAAAACAGGCTTGTATAAAAAAATAAGATTTTTATTACCTATTTGTTGAATAAAAACGTCAGCAAATAAAAATATCAAAAATCATGTAATAGCCTGTATATGTCCCACGGCTGGGCTATGGCCTCCTCCCCTTTTTAAGAATAAGGTTAATATAAAAACATTATCCGAATATTATTTACTTTCGATTATGTTTTAACAATGATTGCATTCAAAATATTAACACGTGATATAATGAACGGTGATACACAAATGCTGTCTAAACAAACACTGCGAAAGCCTTTGTGTTTGCGCTAAAAACCGACACCCGATCAGCACGAACTCCGGTACGAGCATTACATGTAATCTTCGTAGTAACGTTTAAATACAGAATTAGCGTTACATTATAGGAAACATTACATTATATTTGTAGTCATTATATAATATGTTAATTTCCTTAATAGATTAAAGGTCGTATGATTCGATATGTTTTTTAAATGTTTTAATAATGTTGTTTCAATGCATTATTAATCATCATCATCATCATCAACCCTTCGTCATCCATTGCTGAACATAGGCGTCTCCAATGGCACGCCACTGAGTTCGATCCTCAGCTCTCAATATCAATACATTATTGTATGAAGTAAACTAATTTGACCCGAATATAAGACTTCCTTTGTATTTTAATCTCATGGAAAAAAATTGTTATGTTTTTAGTTTATTATCTGTATATACCATACCATATCGTCTTTTCAGTAGATATTATAATGCACGTGGGTGCACAACCACAGGAAATTGCACTATCTACCTTAAGTTATATCGATAGTCCAAAGGAACCGCAATCCTACTCGAACGGGAAGGGATCAGGTGCAGGATTTGGGGATTTTCCGTGTGTGTAACATAATTCCTGGCTGGTACTGAGATTTTTTTGACAAAAAACAATCGATCACTATATCTCGGTTTCGCTTTCGAGTCTTGAAATAATTTTGATTGACCAGAAACGTAATTGTTTTTTATCTGCTGCTATATAAATTAGATTCAGGAGACAAGACCAACGAGGCAGTGTCAATATGCAAATATATATGTTAAATGTAACAGTGATGACAACAATATTATGAAAGTTAATGTTTTTTCTATAGCACCTTGCGGTTTTTTCAGGAAATGCAATTATATAGACAAACTTAAAAAGCAAAAACCTTATCTAAATACAAAAATTGAGACAAATCGTTAAAGCCCGAGATATATGAAATAAATTTATACATATACAACAATAGGTCATTTAATATTATAAGATTTGTAAAACCAAGCACCGAGGATTTCATGTGATTGTTTTTATAATTTCCCTTTTGCTTGGTCGTGAAGGAAAATATCGTGAGGAAATTTGCATGTGTCGGATGAAATTCTGTCTAATATGTATCAATTACTTTGAAGCAGCTTGGTGGAATAAGCTCCAAACCTTCTACTCAAGGGGCGATTTGCCCAGCCGTTACTTTGTAATAAAGTGAGATTTATCGATACTATAATAAATTCGGTTTACTCAAGTACTCATTTTTACAAAAAACTTAACAATGAAGTCCCGTATTGATTCATCGTATGATAAGTTTACTGACGTCAATGCAAAATAATGAAATATTCTGCGCCGCACGTGCCCTCATTAAACCGACGAATTAATCTTTTTGCGGGAAAAGCCGGCATAACGAATTTAATCTGTTTATCCAGATACAGCAATAACGTATGATAAGCAGGCAGACGGTAACCAGAGCTGGCTTTTCGCACCCGTACTCCGCACTGCGACGTACCATGTCATTAAAATTTACCGAAACCACTGCCTGCTGCGAATGAAACAACGTACGCGTCTATATACACGGCCATTTACATTTACGTTTATGACGTCACAACTCGTTTACCTACCTATTACGTTTTCAATCGTGTTACGAATTGTATTTCAAAAGATATTGATGGAAGGGTTTGGTTTTTATCACAAATAATTTCTAATATCTTTCATATGTCAATTACTAAAAAAATTATAAATACAATAAATATATTAAATACTGATAAATTTGATAGATTTGTTTAAAATACATACGTAAGTCGAGATATCGTATTCATTTTCTCAAAGAATATCAAATCAACAGCCAACCGTTGTCCACTGCTGAACATAGGCCTCTCCCAAGGTGCGCCAAAGCTCCCTGTCCTCCGCCTTCCGCATCCAGTTGGTGCCCGCCACCTTCTTAAGGTCGTCGGTCCACCTGGCTGGAGGGCGCCCTACGCTGCGCTTGCCGATTCGCGGTCTCCACTCTAGGACTCGTCTGCTCCAACGGCCATCGGTCCTACGACATACGTGACCAGCCCACTGCCACTTCAGCCTGCTAATTTTGCAAGCTATGTCGGTGACTCCGGTTCTTTTCCGGATAATCTCATTTCTGATCTTATCCTTCAAAGATACTCCGAGCATAGCTCGCTCCATAGCACGCTGAGCGACTTTGAATTTGTGGACTAGTCCCGCAGTTAGTGTCCACGTTTCGGCACCGTATGTTATGGCAGGTAAGACGCATTGGTTGAAGACTTTCGTCTTCAAACATTGCGGTATAGACGACTTGAGGACTTGACGAAGGTTGCCAAATGCTGCCCATCCCAAGCGAATTCTTCGATCGGCTTCCTTCTCGAAGTTGTTCAATAATATTTAAATATTTCAAAGAATATAATATTTTGAATATTTCAAAGAATATAATATTTTGAAATTTATTCTTTATATAAACTTAGCCGGGACTGGCATTTCATTCGATTTTATTAATTCCCTCATATTTTTACACCTTACTGCGGTACGATGGAGCTTCTTTCATCCTTGTAATTTGGACCGGATCTTTAGGGGAGTGGCGCCTCAATGAACAAAATTGTGGACGACAGTTTATAAAAAGAGTCGGCCCAAGAATAGGCTTTATTCGATTTATTCATTTTATTTGCTTCGCAAGATGGCTCGCTTTCATTGTCTCTATTGTTTTCCTTTTATTTGACCTTCGTTCTTACGAGACGTTAAAAGGTTTTGGCATTTTTGCTTGTATTGTTTTGATGATGGACGTTTAAGGTATTTTATTTTTTGAGTAATAATTTTTGAACTTATAAAATATTACAAGCAAATTTTTTTATTTCTTATAAAGGTATTGCTATAACATTTCGTTTATTTTTTATAAATTCATTTAATTTTCATCTCGATAATACTTAATCTGTATTTTAATTTATTATTCTGAAATAGATTTGAATCATTAATTTTAATTAAATTATAATTTTTAGTATTAAATTACCTTTGGAATATTAACTGTATAATATTAGTGTACAAAAAAAGATTATAATATCCCATGAATTTGTTTTTGGTATATTAAGAAGTTCAATAAAAGTTCAAATTTAAAATAAAGAATAAAAATATTATTTTGTAGTTTTGTAGAATTATGGATACATTTAGATTTTATTATCAAATTCATAAAACTTTTTCTTGACATTCAATTAAATTTTCATAGTTTAACATTAACATTTTATTTATCATTTTATTTACTCATTACAAAAATATTCTGTCTTTGAACATAAACTTAACAACAATGGTATGTAGTTATGTACATTATTATGTATTTTCATCAACACAAATGGATTTTTTAAGGTTTAACGAGCAACGAAAACAACTTAATAAGTCTTTTGTTATTTTATTGTTATTTAAAATAATATTTGTTTCAGAAATGATGACGTGTCGGTTGGGTTCGCGGCGGCTGGGTGGCTCGCGCGGCTCGCTGCAGGCCGGCACCGCGTGCTCCGCCGCCAGTGAGCTTGACCTCTCATCGCGCTCAAGACGATCACACAAGGCTAGGTATTCTTGAACACTAAAAAATCATGTTGACAACAACAATATTATTTTTTTACCCTTAGAATTATGTGCACATTTACGAAAAGGAAATATAAATTATAATAATGATTTTAACATAAAAAGGTCCCTAAAGATAAGTACGAAAATAGCCAATGTATGCGCGTATGACTGATAATTAAATATATTGCTATAATACGGATATATTCATATTTTTATAATATAAAAAATATTAATAATATCGTTCTAAACTTTGGAGGAAAATTAATACGACACCACTGAAAAGCAAACTTTATCGGCCAGTTGAATTTTAGTTCGGACTTGATACAAACAGGTAGTTGTTTAATGAAAGAGCACGTTACGTTTTAGAACGAGTATTATAAACTGGGTGCTAATTAAATTAAAATTAAATACATTTTTTTGTTATAAAAAATATTTAGTTCATTGATGACAGAAGATGAGTTCAGTAATCAGAATTGAACTTATTTCTACAAATTTAAGTATAATTCAAATAGGCATTTTAAATTTTATTTACTTGATTTATTTACGATGACGGTGACGTCATGATATGCTCAAAACCTGTTTTTTTAATTACCTTCGGTAAGATTAAAAATTTAAAAAAGTTGTGTCGAAATAATTTATTAAACGTCATTTTTGTTATTGTAAGTTATTCAAAACGTAAAGAAAGGTATAATACGAGAAAAAGTTTTTAGTTAAGCATTAATTTCCAATTTTATTGAAATAGTATTTATTTAAATTTTTAAAACGATTTAAAAGATTAGATTATTTAGATTCTATCTAAATTTAAGTGTAGCTCAAGCTACGTGTAACTAAATCTATTTGATTAGGAGAGTAGATTGAAGCAATATCACGGCCTGTAACATAGTAATTAACTAAGAGGATTCGAAGGGAGTTTCTTGAAGCGGCATAGATTGGAGGTATTACGTTCCTCTCCCTTTCCAATAAGCTTTAAGGGGAATATATATTTATTTAATTAATATCATTACTAATAAGAATTTAACGGAGCCATAAAATATTAGTTACACATACTGATTGGAAAAGAAAACACGTAAAGTCACGTATGCAAATGTGCGTGGAGAAATAGATATTTATGCAAGTTTCTTTATTTAAAAAACACTTCGGATTTATCGGATGTTTGAAATACACTAATTCAAAATTTAATTAAAAATATATAAAATGTAGTCGTAATGAATATTATTTGATTGATTGTAGTTCTGTAGCTTTTTTTTCTTCTCGTTTTTTGTAATCAGGGCAATAGTATGTATTATATATATTAGTATTAGTATATGTTATATGTATCTGTATACATAATGACTAAAACAAAGCTTATCCATACACTTAATATTACATATTATTTACGTTATATCATTAAACTTAAAACTTTGACCAGACATATTAAAATCTAGAGAATATATTGTAATTAAGACGCCAACATGTTCACGTAGAGTATTAAATGGTAACCTAAAGCGTTTAATGAGATGGAAAAACGATATTACGTCATATTTCATAAACTCCAATCAGTCATTATTTCTTTCACTACAAAAAAAAAACGTCTCTACGAAATTAAATAAATTACGTAGTAGGTAACCATACCTACAGCCGAGCAGTGACGTATTAAATTAATGAAGGTAAAAACGCAGAAATCCCCTAGTTTTATAAATTATTGAGATATTATATCACAAAATGTTGATTCCACGTGGTGTATTTTACGAAGAATACACGTGTTCGAAAAATTATTCTGTTAATACCCATTGTATAGAATATCAAGTTACAATATACTCACTCCATTATTCTGTTCATTGTATTGTTTAGTTTCTAAAAGACGCACAAATCTAAGTGATCTTTTCAGAAGGTATCAATTTACTTAAGTTACGTTTCTAAATTGTACTCCCATTAAGTCAGCAGTGGAGAGGTTCGAGGGCCTGTCTCTTGTTTGCCGAGGAACGCAAGAGTCCTCTTCTGAAGTAAGCCTTAATCATAAGAGTTGACTCGATGGGCTTCCACTTTTATCGATAAGCCGCTTAACTCTTAAATTAAAAAAAAAACTAGTTTTATAATAAAATTGAAAACCGAAGTTTGTAAAATTATTTAGTTCGCACTACAAAGGATGTGTGCTAAAATGTTCACAGGAAGTTTTCAATCCCCTTTATATTCTGTGAAATGTAACATTTCGTTTCTGGTATATTAAGCCGATAATAATGGTATAGGTATGAGCAAGCGGTGCTACATTGCCGCAATAGAACCGATCACAATTTGAGCGTTTTATATCTCATCTCATCTCACGGTACAACAGCTTACATCGAATAAGGTTCTGTAGACTTCGGTCCAACGATGCATTTGGAAAACCAATTTGTAATGGTAGCAGCTCGTGCACTGCTAAGACGATTTAACTTTCGAGTGAATTATGCATGCTTAGTTACAATAATAAAACATAACAATTTATGGTCCCTTTTATATATGAGAAGAAAAACTTACTTAGGTGGTGGTGGTGGTGGAGAAACCTGTATGAGTGTATCGTCCCAATATGTTACGTTTCAGACGATGGGCTTAGATCGTTAAAGAAGTGTCATAATGCACGTTCCATTAATAGCATTAATTTAATAAAAACGATAGATTATACTGCAAAGATTATTCTTTGTTTACTTTAATATATTTAGCTGCTTGCACTTTCCAGTTGCTAGGGTTTAATGGTTAGGGTTTAAGAAGTAATAATAGGTACCTAAGGCTTTTATATAGAAAAAAGCTATTTACTTATGATTGAATTGGAGTAGTATTAGAAACATGTTGTTATTATTCCATATAAAATATACTTAGATTAAAATTGCTGGGTGCTAGCGGAGAAGCGCCACTTCTGAGCGGGTGGCGCAGCACGCCGCACACGCCAGGCACGCCAGCACCGCATCATTCGCACAACCACCTCGCTACACCGCATTGTAACGGAACCGATAGGTAATGATATACAAATTTTCTTATTATATTCTAATCTACATGTATTTACAATCAACTGATTACTTGGACACAATGCCTTGATGAATTATAAATAAATATATAGAAGCTCATAGCATTTGTGTTTGTTCTTAATCAACTATGACAGATTTATAAGTTTTATTAAAAAAAAAATTATAGCAAGGCTGATGCTGAGATTTTAGAAAATCCTATCTTTTGGTCGATTATCGCTAATTTCCGTCTACTAAGTCTGTGGTAAATGAGGGTACATGTAATTACGGGTATAGGAGATGTAACATGTTTGATTTAACGTTTGGCATTAGTAATTTCAGGCGCTTGCCGAATGTTAGGGACATTCGCAGAAGTAGTGTAATATATCGGCTGACGGTAGAAGTACCATTCGAACTGTTATTTGTCCGTTTGCATTTCTTTTTACAGTATGAAAGATTTATCATTATTATATATTGAAAACAATTTATTTTATTAGGTTTTTTTCTGAAAATTGTCTACCGAAAACCAGTCCATCTAGTGAGGGGACTAACTGGAATATAACCAGTGTAATAAAAACACCAGCCAGTTAATGTTCTTTTTGAGGTGAGGGCTTGGAACTCATTCCACCACGTTAGTTACATGTGACAGAATTTCATTCGACAAGGGTTACTCACGATGTTTTCCATCACCATCCATCGAGTATTGGATGAATTAAAAACACAAATTAAACATATGAAAATAATGGTCTTGACAGGGATTTTGGATGGATTTCTACCCGATATCTTCAGTTAAGATTCACGATGTTCTAGCCTCCTAAGCTCTTGTGTGTATTAGTCAACTGTCGCTGTTAGAAGTATAAACTTTTCCTTATATGTTCCTTTAACTAAGGGATCTACGATTTTATGGTACTTTTGTTATTAGACTTAAGCAATTATTTCAAACGTGTTTCGATGTTTGGCAAAAATTTAAATGTTATCAGCTACATTAATATGTCTAGTACCCATTTCATTTTAACTTTAATTTAAGGAATAATGAATATAAAATATTGATAATAGATACATTTATACCGTCAAGTATTTGATTTAAATATTGTTATAATAAGCAAATGAACACCAATTTAGAGCGTGGCGTTGCATTGATGCTCGTTGTAAATAGTTGATCATTCAAACACGGAACCACGGAGTACATAGCAATGAAAACTGCTGTATCTATATTTCCTTCGGATACATTTAATCAAGCGAGAACTTTTGGAATACAATAGTTTAGCTAGCTTTAGTGAATTAAACTGTGTTATGCAATTGTTCCAAATTAATTTGCGCAGTAAACGAAAACGGTTACGTAATATTTCAAAATCCAATGAAACAGTTTGAATTGAAATGCAATTAATTGAATTCTGCATATCAAATGAGAAATTACGTGTTTATATTTAAATATTTTACAGACTCACCTAAATTACTTTAATAATACATAATTAGGTGATAAATACTATACTAATTTTATGATTGATATTATTCAAATAAAATGATTATTTAATTATTGAATTTCATTAAAAACATATTCAATACTGAATGAGAATAATGAGTTATCGATCAATTTAACTTCCGTCTACGGAAATTAAGTTGCGAACAAAAGTTAGTCCTTTTATAAAATTTGTATTAAGTCGAATGCTAGTGTTATTGAAATTGTATCAGTCAAAGATAATGAAACAGCCATTACTAGTACCGCAATACAGTGGAAAGGCCATCCGGTTTCCGTCCTAGATTAATTGGAAATGCTCCCGACATCCTTGCGGCCTATTCTCAGGTGGTAAGCGTGATATTCAATTATTCTGATCTGGGATTTCGCACTCCCTAATATTCTATCCCTAATATTCCTACACAATCTGCCAGTTCTAAACAAACAGCTAAGGCTAACATTAGTTTAAGCTACGTATAGAATTTTTAAGACATTAATTGTATAATTAAATATTTAATTCAATCTTAATAGTGGCGTTAGTTTATGTATTGCACTTAATTTTAGTCGTAGCAAATTCGATATTCAAACATTGAATGATTTAATTTTGTTTTGTCTTTGATTTATGTTAATGTTCAGTGTTAAATGAATTTATACGGATATTGTAATAAAATCCAATGGAATATATTTGGTTGCATTATCCTTTGTGTCATCCATTGTGTACAATCTAGTTACGTGTATCGTGAATAGGTTTTTCGCAGCTGTACGAAAATTTTAGCAATGCATTAAGATTTTTAAATTATAATATAGTTAGTTATATATACGTTCTTGTGCAGTCTTTTTTTTCGCTAAGTACAATTAAAATAATTTGTATCATTTTTATAATGGCAATTAATATTACTATAAACGTGAAAGTGACTCTGTCTTTCTGTTTTACTGTTAGGCTTTCCGGCTTCTTTTTGAAATTTGGTATATTATATACAGAAAATCTAAAATAATGCTGTTGCTTGTCAGTTAAACCCCGAATTATTGTCAACTTAAGCGTTTCTTTTAGATAGGCTCTATAAAAATTAAATTAAAATAGACTTACTACTCTACTAAGCACTTACGAATTCACTTTTTAATCAATTTATAAGGCATAAATATAAAAAAATAAAATTGAAATTATTATGCATTAATACACACGTTAATGTAACATTTATTTATTGATAGTCAAAGTAAAACATACCGGTACCGATACCGGTTCTAAAAATACCCAGTAAGTAAATACCCAGGTAGAAGGGCCGACGAAAGAAATTTGTGTTTTTGTTAATTTTTATAATTGTTAACAATTTATAATATAATAATGAGGCCAGGAGTTGATCCTTTCATCTCCATGGTGTTTTATGAACTCAATGATTGTATAATAACGTTTTGCTCACAAAAGTTCCTCGGTAACAGTAAACAGTAACAGCCTGTTAATGACCCACTGCTGGACTAAGGCCTCCTCTCCTCAAAAGGGGGAGAAGGTTTAGTGCTTATTCCACCACGCTGCTCCAATGGGTTGGTAGAATACACATGTGACATCATTTCAATGAAATAAGACACATGCAGGTTTCCTCACGATGCTTTCCTTCACCGTCAAGCATGAGATGAATTATAAACATAAAACGTTCCTCTCCAATATTGAAAGTTTTTTATACAATTTTCTATGCAATATTAAGTACATAGATTGTATTTCGATGATGCTATTATTATTTATTTACCTTTATTTTATCTGTGTAGTGGTAGCAGAGGAGGACTAAGACGGCGGTCAACATACACCAGCGGCCGACTTCGGTCAGGCCCGCATTGGTCCTTCGTGTTCGACCCCGCTGGCCGTTTGTGCTATTACTGGTCCATGGTCGTCTCACTAGCCTTCCTTTACAACCTTTGGGTGATCGTTTATAGGTTCGCTTTTCAAGAAATCAACGGTGAGTACTATATTTATTATTTATGAAATACTATAGAGGTAGGACTTTGTACAAGCTCGTCTGTATATGACTATACTTATCAGATATTCTGTCACCAAACAGTAATATTAATTAAGCCAGTGCAGTTACAAATACAAGGATCATAACATCTTAGTTCTCAGTTGTGGTGGCGCATTGACAAAGTAAGGAATTATTAATATCTCTTACAGTGCCAATGTTTATGGACAATGGTGAGCACTTACCATACATCTTTCAGAAAGAAAATCAGTTATTTTATAACCGTTCATTTTACTGTTGAGTGGGAACATCAACAGGATATTTATCCATTAGCAAAAATACCTGGGTGTTCGTTTTAGTAATATATCGTCAAAAAAATTTAAACACTAAATATTGAGTATTAAGGTTCATTTTCCCTCAATGTTGGCAATAACCATAATGTTTTAACAGAGTATACTATGAATTTATTTTGCTCGTTATATATTTTACAATAAATTACTTATTGTTATGGTTGTTAATAAATAAGTGATCATATTTGTATGATTGAATATCAATGTATAACATAACATCTATGTAGTTGAAATTCGAAACAGTGACATTTAATTATTTAAAAAAAATCGATACTTTTTATTTTAAATTATTTTTAAGCTCGTCTAGACTTGATGTCCGAAAAAGAATAAGTTTTATATAACGCCTCAGTTCATTTCCACGGACAGATGGATTTAAATGAAAACGGTTAAATGGATAAAAATCCAATTTTGATTCTCGTTCTTATGCAAAAGACGTCTCTATTTAAGATAGCGAGGTAGATTAGTTGAACGATCTAGGTTGCAGCGACTTAGCATACAACGCATAGTTTTCCACAACTTGTTTCGCGTAGAATTAAATTACTTACCTAAATAGCTTTTCCGAGTTAAATGTCTCGCACCAAAAACAATGTAATACTTTGAAAGGTACATTCCGATGTTGCATCTCTCGAGTTTTCCATTGTTTTAATAAATTTTGCAAGTATGGGTGCTGTAAGCTAACAAAAGAGAATTTTGTTCAACATACTTGAAATTTACATTAAACAATAATTATGGAAATATTCAACGAACAAGATATTCAATTATTTAATTTATTTGCTGTAAGTATTCTAAAATACGACGTGTATTTAAGAATTTAAAATGTTAACAATAAATTAACCTTACGTTTTTGTTGCAGGAGAAACGCTCATAGTTTGGTTTTGCTTGGATTACTTCTCGGATTTTCTATACTTAGCGGACATTCTTTTTCACTTTCGGACGGGATATTTAGAAGATGGCGTATTGCAGACGGATGCGGCAAAGCTGAGGGCACATTACATGAACTCGACCACATTTTATATCGATTGCCTGTGCTTGCTACCACTGGACTTCCTTTACCTGTCCATTGGTTTCAACTCGATTTTGCGCTCCTTTAGGCTCGTGAAGATATACCGTTTCTGGGCATTTATGGACCGCACAGAACGGCACACGAACTATCCTAATTTGTTTAGATCTACAAGTTTAATTCATTATTTGTTAGTGATATTCCATTGGAACGGGTGCTTGTACCATATTATATATAAAAACAATGGGTTCGGTAGTAAAAATTGGGTGTATCAAGATACGGAGTCTGCGGACGTTGTGAAACAATATCTACAGAGTTATTATTGGTGCACATTGGCGCTTACGACGATCGGTGAGTATTATTTAATATGCATTTTCTTATTATTTTAGTTCTTGCGTTTTCAAAGTAAAGACGTTTGAGGAGAATAATTAATACGTAAAATGTGAAACTAACGAGCGCCTCAATGCAACGCAGCACATTAACTAGCCATGAAGCCGTTTATATACCTTCAAAGCGCATCACTAACGTAGTTTCTGGTTTCTGATAGCTTAACAAGAACAGCTCGTTCTCAAATATTTAGAAAGGTGGACATGGCTCTTTGTGAAAACTGTTTGTTCACGGATGTTTAGAAATAAATTAAGTTTTTGTAATTTTTAAGATTGCCTATATAGTTATGCATCATTAAATAATCCAGAAAGATTAGTCAGTATGAAATTTCCTTAACAACTATTATATATTATAAATCGTAAAAAAGAAAATATTGTGATGTCTACTTATAAGTATTTTAACTGGTAGGGGTTTTGTGCAAGATTATCTTGGTTTGTTACCACAAACTTAGTAATGATTCTACCGCCAAATTATTTTTTTTATTCATGTGTCTCAGTGTGAATAGTGAATTAGTGTCAATACAGACATAGATACATATGATCTTAGTTTCGTAAGATGACGATGCATTCAAGGTTTAAGTAATACTTAATATTTACCATAATTAGTTTCCCATTAATGGCTTTTTGTGAAGTGACCATTTAAAATCACGAGGCCGATTCATCAGTCTCTTAAACAAAAAGTCATTTGAAGAATAAAAAATAGAGAAGGAATTACTCTTTTTTCGCCCGACAGTGTGAAGAATATTATAATCAATAGTTATTTTCAAAGGACTATTAAAAACTTGGCAGAATTTTAACTAATTCTAATTCAGTTTATTTCAAAGCTGCAGAATTGTTGGCTGACATCCAAAACACATGATGTTGAACCCGTTTTTACTGAAGCAGAGTTCGATTACTAAAGTAAAATAACTCGTCATAATATATGCTTTATTCGATGAAGATTCGGTTAGTATGATTTCTAAATCTATGCAAACGATGAATGACGGAAATATATTTACACAATGATTTAATTTAATTTGTCTCTTCTAAGGAAAATGATTGTAGCATATTCCACTATTTTCATTACGCTGCTTCACTACGGCTTAGTGGGATTTTTGTAACATAATATCCCTCGTACCATCCTGTTATAAAAAAGTAGATTTGAATCCTCAAACTCTAGATCTTTTTTTAATAGCAGACGAGCTTGCACAAAGCTCTACCACCAGAATTCTACCAATCCTGAATTCTAGTCTACTCTACAACGGGTGGCTTTAATAATGTGGTCATAAAGACTCATGATCAAATTAATTTTCATGACGAGAACTGAAAAAAAAGATGTGCAACGAGGCGCTTGCAGATGTAAAAAAACGTCGAAATTGATATTTATTGATAGAATAAATAGTTTAATGAGATAAACTATAAATTGCACACACGTGGCGCGGGGAGGGGTCACGATGACACTTCAAGCCGAAAGACCATCATGCCGCTTGGCGTTACAACATTCGAGTCAGTTATTAATACTAACGTAGGTTTGTTTTTTTTTAATTAAAAAAAAAACATTTACTCATTTACAAAAATTACTAATTTCATTGATATAAAAATTAACGAAATATCAGTTAGCGTCCGACTTATAATGAAATACTTTGAAGCCTGTATAATCTTATAAAAATATAATTAACACTGTAATCATTGTGTCTATGATATAATTTTCCTTATAAATATTAATGAAGTTCTTTTAATTCTGCTTTGAGTTACTCAAGAGCAAGAGCAACCCTAACTATGGTAAATCATGTTTAGCGCGTATTGTCAATTCGGTAACAGCCCTTATAAGCGAACATTGGAGCTGAAGTCGTTAAAGCTGATGGCTGGAAAGATTACTTTACGTGACACCGTTTACGTCACAATATATTCATCAAAAATACTCGTGCAAGGCGCTGGGAATTGCAAAAAGTGACTCGCTGGATTGTTCAGAGACAAAAAAATGTATTACGAATCTCAGTTACAACGTGGATTCTTTTATGATGCAGCACTTCTAAGAATCTTAAACCTAGAATCCTAGAAGCGCTTGGTCCTGTAAAAAAAAACAAAGGAAGCAAAATATAGCAAAAGTTCCCTCGAGTCAAGCGCTATCGACTTAAAAGTGCCTGCTGAATATCTGTTTATCGCCATCCGCCACTGTCGATATTCGTGTCGACTGACATACATACGGTTCACTGATTTCTAATATTTATTAAGTATTCTTATCTGTTTAACTCAATGAAAATTTGAAGTTAATATATTTGAATTTAAAAATCATATAAATGAGACGATATATGATATAAATACACTTCAATTTAAACCCCTCGGGAATCGAAATAGCCTTCCTGAACGGAAGTATAGGTTAGATAGGTATTGTCGTTATGACTTTCAAAATAATTTACGTATCTTATGTATAATTTATGACAGACCTCAGAGTAATATTTAATAGTTTTTACGTATTTTTCTATCCATGTAAAATAATTGAAATAATAAAAAAAATATTTTAATGTTTAGATTATTAGTTTTTATATTCAATAAAAAATATAATACTATAAAATTATCTGAATCCATAAAAAAAAGTTATTAACGAAGAAAATATCTTTTCCCAAATTAAAGTTACTATTCATTTCCAATGCTAATACTTCAAAGTATTCACATATATCCAGTGATAAAATCATATATATCATTCTTATATTTTTTTAAAAAATTTATAGGATGCGGATGAAATTTCCGTATTTTGATGGCTTAAAATTACCACAGGGTAAATCGTTCCAGCACGTGCCTTACGTAAATCCCTAGATGCTTTATCCTAAATGCAGCTTGTATGGCAAATTAATTGCTTATATGTATGTATTGCATGGGTTTATACAAACGGGTATTTTGTGTATTTGCGAAATTCTCTTATCCCTTATAACAGATAGAGAATAATACTAGCTTTAAATCGAAATAACCGAAAACGATTTATTTACGTTTGAAATAGCTGTTTATAATATCGATTTAAAGCTTGTGTTTAAAGATACACATGTGTATATATAGATGGTAAAATATACAGAGGTAGAGAGACGATGGATTTAGTATACATATTTTATTTTGTGTATTTTTGTTTTTTCATGTACGATAAAAAAATACTTGCTCGTGTTTGAATCAGCATTCCTCCGTCAAGATTCCCGAGTCCTAGCCACTGGACCATCTCGGCTCTATCATTATATAGTTTAATAATAAACATTATCGAGTAGACCAGCTCCGCCGGAGGTTGACACTATCCGCCCATAAATAGGGCGATAATTGCCGGAAGTGTACCGCTTATTTATAAGGCTAATGCCGTACAAATAGAAATACTCTCAAAGGAAAGACGATAGTATTTTTTTCTTGGCTCAGATATTTTTTAATGAAGCGGAATAATCCCGGGGCGTTATTTATTTACTGAGCTAAAAATGTTTTTATGTAAAATGCAGTTTTATTAATTATGTTTGTAGAACAATACACACGACTGTTAAGGTTAATTAAATAAAATAAGGTTAAAAAAATAAAATAAAGTTAATTTAAAAAAAGCTTGAATAGTAAATGTTATTTCGTACGTCGACGAAACTGGCATCACAGACACGCTTTAAATATATAATATAAAAGCTACCGTGTGCTATATCTGAATAAGTGGTAATGCCATCAACTACAAATACAATGAAACTATTTATAACAAGTGTTTTAAGCGCTACATGGTAATATCCTGAACTCAGTCGAGACCGAACACGTGGTTTTTTATCGAAGCTTAAATCCGTTCAAACACTACTGAGTTTTATGTACTATCCTGTCCAATAAGATCACATATAACAAACCTAGCACTAAATCGTAATAAATTTACATTATATTTCAATGTTTTAAAACGGACACTACAATAATCGTTATAATGAATGTCATAATAATCAATATCGGCTGTTTAAATTTTTCGTTGAAGTCCGTAACTCGAAATGCTGGTTACATAATATAACGCGCATTCCGTGCCTATGTACGTACTACACATAATTCACAATAGTTATTAACAAAATTATATAGTCTGTGGTTTGCCACAAACGATCAAATGTGACCACTAATTGCCTGTATATGACTACAGAGAACAGGATTTTTTGTTAATTAATACACCGTAAAACGATATAGTTAAATATTTACAATGTCTTTATTAAAGCACTTCATATCTGATTGTTTGCATTGCTATTAAAAAATTATCTGTTTAAAAATAAAACCGACTTTAAATATAATACTAGACTATAAAGAATTTCAAATATTATCATCCCTATTTTTCAAATTAATAATTATCCAAATCGGTTCATAAATTACGAAATTCTGAGATAAAAAACATAAAATAAAATACAATCAAATTGCGAACCTTTCCCTTTTTTTAAAGTCTATTTAATTTTATTAATAAAATTAATAATAACAAACAACCCACTCAATTATTCTTCTGTCACACATTAACACTTCGTATTATTATGTTTTGGCTTGAAAGTGTAAGTGAGCCAGTGTACAGGTATTAGAGATACAACATCTTAGTTCCTGTGATTAATAGCGTATTCACGATATAAGAAGTGGATTATTATTTTTTTTAAGTACAATTGCCTTTAGTAATCAAAAATCAGTCCAATGCTTTAAATACGGGTATATTAACTATGAAAAAGAACTCGAGCTTAATTTATTTGAAACACTTTTACAACTTAAAAAAATATATAATGAAAAAATGCAGAAGTAAACTGATTTTATGAGGAACGATAAGATTATTCAAAAAGTTTTATGTTAACTTAACTTTTAAAATTTATGATACTTTTGAAAGTTTACACCACATTGTATCAGAGGGATGAACAATTTTCAACGTTACTTTTTTATAGAATAATATAATATTATATTCCATAATTTCATTTAAATTTAGGTAAGAATTTAATATATTGCTATTATTTCACAATATTCTTACTAATATTATAAATGCGAAAGTATGCTTATTTGTTTTCAACTCAACCGGTCATCGTGAAATTTTGAATACACAATATCAGAAATGACATCGAAGTTGAATCCAGAGAAGGACATGGGCTATCCAGCACTTGAATCCCGCACTCTGGAGCCGTGGGCGTAAACTAATTGGTCGTATAATTTTTACCTCATGAAAATTATTTATTTAATTTTTTATCTATGTATTATCCTTTGTTTGTTTATTTTAAAACATAGCTAAATACTTAAATTACAAAATTAAAAAGTAGTATTATCAAAATTATGACACATGGGAAAAAGAGTGAGTAATACAGAAATAAGTGAGTGAAATTTAATTCGTTAACATTTTTGATTTTTCACGATTTGATATTGGAAGTAATCCAGAAGTAGCGTAATAATATATTTTGTTCAAATATTTGCACAGAAACTATAGTGAGCACGATAATGACACCGGGAAATGGCGGAGGTGTTTGAATGTCTAGCCTCATTTCGTTTAATGGCTGTCATTTGAATTTCGCATTTGCGTACATCTACTTATTGTTGTCGAGGTTACACAGGCCATAACAATATATTCGCTCGTTATATCAGACCCATGTACTTTTAAAATCGCACATTTAAGATGAGACATCATATACTGTGAACACAAACAAATAGTCTTAAATTTAAATATCAATAACATCAATTGTCTAAGAACTGTGGCGATATAGGTAGCATGCTTTTTATCATAAGCATGCTTAATTGTTAGCTGGACTTATATATTTGTATTGCTGTATGTAAATATTTTATATAGTGATATGCTGGTAGATGATTAAACATGATAAATAATTTGCGTATCTTAATCTTTGCAAGTGAAGTCCAGAGACAAAAGCTTAATATTTTTATTAAATGCAGTATAAATGAGGCAAACACAATAGCTTGCCAGAAAAGGCCTTTGTGAATTATAAATATTAAAAAAACTATTCCGTAACTGAGCATAGTTGTTATTGTATCAATGATATATCTGTAACGTCTTATAATGACTTATTTTTTATGTGCTGTAAAATACGTTTTGTAAAGTTATATATTATAAAAATGACTGTTGCTTAAAATTAATAGTCAATAAAAATATTTATATATTATAAAAGTATTATGGTCGATTTTTAACGGACCACGTACATATTAAAATCATTGGATATATTAGATTGATTTACACGTGTAAAAAGTATGTAACAAAGTTTTATTGTATTTTTTGTTGGTTTTATATATTATTGTTTAAGATGTTAACAAAATATTGCAAAACATTCTTACAAATATCTTCCTACTTAGCTAGTACTTACGTCTGATGTTATATTTATGTAATGAAACAGGAAAATTCATACAAAAACCTTAGCTCTTATATACCAGCTTAAGTCAATCGCAAACCATTTAAAATTTTCTTTTAGATGACTTTTTTGTAATAACCGTAAAAGTATAGGTAGACACCCGGTTTACTAATTCGATTTTCAGAATGAAGAGAAAATATTAAAGAGAAAATCTGTTGGACTTTATATTGAGGGGATAAGGAAAATTGCAGCTTTCTAAGAATCTGTCTGCACGAGACTCCTTAGAACAATAGCGGTGTGAAATTAAATACACAGTGTCTTCTTATACTCTTCATTTCTTTGTTTTCAATAAATACGCTGTGAAAGTTCGTAAACTGTTACGACTTTTATACAGAGTAGTCAAGCTGTAAGTGTATTTAATACTTTTTATAGGTTTAAAAATTTTAATCTGCTTCAAAGTTAACTTCAACAAAAGCGAACAATGTCTAGAAATCATGTTAAGCATTTTAGTCCAAAAGAATAATAGTATTAACTAACTACATTAGTACATATTTAAAAATACCATAGACATAAGAATATTGTAGTATTACCAATCAAAAATCATTTCAAGAAGTACTAAGAAGTATTCTACTGTTCTATAATAGTTATGGCGAGTTCAATTAAAACAATCATAAAATTAATTTAGTCGTTTTTTACGTGATGCTATTTAACTGGGAAAAAATAATGTTTACAGGACCTTTAATGATAAGCGAGATGTCGAAATTACTCAGAGAAAACGCGTGAATTTTAGCCAAAGGTTGTGGATTCAAAACGAACAAGCATTATTATATTTCATGTGCATAATCTTGTGGAATACCTAAGTATGATGAAAGCTTGACACTCTTACTCTGCCTTTACATAATATAATATAATATAATATAATTAACAAAGTTTCCTAAGTATACATATAATAAAGAAAAAAAAAAAATTTAATTATAATTTAAATATACATTCCCAATGCTGGAATCGTTTTAAAATTAATTCCCATGTAACCAGATGTTCAGAACTATAAAAACGATTGATTATGTATAATAATCTTCTAACATCGAGGTTAAAGTATTTTTATTTCGGTTTATCCAATATATTGACGTTAAATTATGGTTCCAAATTTAGTGAAAGAAAGCTTGCTGGAGATATCGTTCCGTTGTGGTCCCATTATATCAGCCTCGGCCGGATAACAGGGTTGATCGATTTCTCTCATATTGTAACGTTTGTGGCCCGTTTATATTTATTTTCTTTAATGTTTTATTACAACATCGTATTTTAGGAAATTTAATTATGTTAAGAGCGTTGTTTTTTATGTTAAATCTTTGTAATCTCCATTATATGGGTTGTCTATTCCTTTGTATATTTTTGTTTGGAATAAATTTGATGGATTTCGGTAGTTTAATGTGACTGCATGATTTTATTTCCAGGCAGCATCACAGCCAAAGTTTCGGGTTTATAATTTTTGTTTGTGTCTTCTATATTGTTATATGGCAATTATCTTAATTGATCTTGAGTGGGATTCTGGATTCCAAGGCTAGTCTGCATATATACTATGCAGACTAGCCTTGGAATTCAGAATAGCCTTGGAACACAGATTCTACTCCTTCCTATCCTTGATTATGCTGAAGCAAGCTTTGTTGCCTTAACCGAAGACCAATTAACTAAGCTTGAGAGACTTCAAAATACATTTATTCGGTTTATATTTGGATTACGCAAATATGACCACATTTCACAATTTCTTTCTCGTCTTAATTGGTTACCCATTCGACTTCGCCGGAATATGCATATCCTGTCTATTCTGTACTGCGTGTTGTTTCACCCTTATATCCCCCTTACTTGAAGGAGAAATTTTTATTTTTAGGAAATCCTGGAGAAGTAGTTCGTTCTGTGAAGAGGTGGATTTTAAAGGTGCCCGAACATAAATCATTATTTTATAATAATTCTTTTACAATTCAGGCTATAAAACTCTGGAACGATCTTCCTATAAATATTCGGGAGGCCAAATCTATAAGTATTTTTAAAAAACTTGTGAAAGATCACTTTTTGTCTCAAATGCCTTATCACCAATAATTTCTTTTATTTCAGTATTTCTTGTATTATTCATTTGCTTTTCTTTTTTCTTTTTTGTTATGTTTGAGGACTTATCGTTTTATTCGTTTTTGCTGTATGTTTTTATATTATATTGGATATTTTATATTATATATATATATATATTGTTTTATATTATATATGTATATATAATATGTGTATTTTATATTTACATTTAATAATTGGTTTTGTTTTAATTAAATAGTAAGTAAGTTTGTAGTTCAGAATCTTCTTGATAGTCGCCGGTCTTCATCATATACCTCGCCACGTCGTCACTAAATAATAAAATAATATCATTATATTTTTACGTCGTTACTTGAATTAAATGTTACTCTTTAAACATATTTTTAACTTTTTTTACTGATATAGTCTTTACATATTATTATTATTATTGTAATAATAAAACACACTTTAAACTTTGTGCTTGTGAATGGAAGATACTTTTGGCGTTAGAAACGTTACCAGACACGTTCTGTTATATTTTAACTTAAAAAATAAACAGTAACAGCTTGTTAATGTCCCAATGCTGGGCTAAGGCCTCTCCCTTTTAAGAAGAAGGTTTGGAGCTTATTCCACGAAGCTGCTCCATTTCGGGTTGGTAGAATACACATGTGGCATAATTTCAATGAAATTAGACACATGCAGGTTTCCTCACGATGTTTCCCTTCCCCGTCAAGCACGAGATGAATTATAATCACAAATTAAGCACATGAAAATTCAGTGGTGCTTGCCTGGGTTTGAACCCACGATCGTCGGTTAAGATTCACGCGTTCTAACCACTAGGCCATCTCGGCTTTAAAAAATAAACAATCTATAAAATAAACAAATCTATAAAATATCCTTATTCCATGCAAATTTCATACTAATATTAAAACGTTAAACTTTTGGGCATTAGTTTAAAACTATTTGAATATAACGGGCAGTCGCCGAAACGTTCGTTACGGAATAAGATACCATAATGACGTCCACTCCAATAAAGTGGAGTTCATAATAACTTCAATAATATGCGGGAACCCTCGGCGCAAAGTTTTCAAATGTTAGATTATGGTATCGAATTTTATATGCTGATGTTGTTGGGTCGGATTTTATTGTTTATACTCTATTTCATTTGGACTGAGGTTTTATTTGATATTAAATACTTTAAACAATTTAGAGGGTGTATGGAGTATTTGATTGAAAACGTTTCTTTATAATTTAATAACACTAATTTCATCGGCTCACCTTAATTCGAACTAATCATTTAAGATAAATATAAAATTAAAGCTACCACAGGTTCGATCTAGGTTATACTAATCCGAACATGAAATTCTGTAGTAAATCTTTTATGATATATATATAACAGCGTGGTGGAATAAGCTCTAAAACCTTTTCCTCAAAAAGGGAAAGGATGCCTTAGCCCAGCAGTGGGACATTTACTGCTAGCCAGACAAACAAATGTACGTTGAATTGAAATTCTCATTTCTTAAATAATTCTTCTAATATTAAATTTTAACGACAGCGAAATGAAATTTAGTGAATTGCGAGGAATCTTCGTAAGAGATCGTGTTCTTTGTTTGAAAATTAATGACAATGTAAAAGCACTCAGTGACGCCGAAAACAGTTTTACGTGGAATTGTTGTTCGAGAATTTCGTTAACATTATTGCAGTAAACATTTTATTTTACGGATTCCGTTGAAAAATATTTTATTATTACTTTTTTATACCGGAAATTCTATAATAAAATAAATAAGTAATTTTATTGATATTATTGACTATTGAATATATATGACTGCCTGTAAAACTATTAAATATAATGTGACGTATACAGGTCGATAGGGTGCTAAGAAAATTTGAATCATTATTGGAATATTAAGCCATCTTTGCCTGCTTCTGACGGGTCTAAACGTCGTCGACCCTCATTTCGTGAGTAATATTTTAAAAGGACGTCCGCCCTCTTCACGCTGTTATTTTTTCGATTTTCTATACCTGTCAAATATTTCACAAGAAAAACAAGTTAGCCAAAAATTTGTTAGTAGGGTTGTTACATATTACATTTTTACAGTAACGAAATGGTTCCATATCTAAATACAAAATATAATACGTCTAATAAATGATGTTATTCCGTACAAAGCATTTAGGTAAATGAAGGTATCTTCTAAATTTGGTATGCTTATAATTTAAATTCAAATTCCTTTATTCATTGTAGAAGCAATATACTTACTTAAAAATAGTTGAAGTATAAACTACTCTATCTTAATAAAGAAAATAACCGGACCTGAGAAGGACAAAGAAAAAAAAGACAGCGGTTTTTGTTTTGTCTAATTTTGTAATTGTTTACAACGTTTAATATTATACTGAAATAGCTAGATTATTTTTAAGTACCATTTGATTTTTAAATTAAAGTAATCCCGTGGCTTTTCTACGTAACCACAACATCCGCAGTCGAACCGCCTTGTGGCGGACCGCTGACCTGTGAGTCGAATACAGTCAACTAATAATCTCTTTAAATATAATTTAAAAGTAGAATAAATAAAGCATTGGTAACAATATATTCGTTTTAATGTGAAAAAGTAACCACATATTACAAAAAGAAATTCAAAAGAATATTCATTTTTATTTTATTTTTATAAAATATAAAAATGAACTAAATTAACTTTTACAAAACTTAGCAAAACCGTAAACACTGACGCCGACTGACTGGAAATTATTTACCATGACAGGGTAATGTGTATTGCAAATGGGTAGCCCTAAAATAATGACCGAATACTGTGATCGCGGTAAGGACGGTCAGCGTTCAAATGGTACAATCATTAAATTGTTCCTGCGGGTTTTTATAATTACATAGAATCTTCGAAGCGCGACTAAGCGCTTTTTTTTCAATACGAGGAAAAGCATTTATTGTTTTAAATCGACCGTGTGATTAATACAAAAGGATATTCTATTTAACCCTCGATTTCCTATCTTAATTGATACAACATTAGTAAAATTCAATATAATCAATCTTAATATTTTACATGAATGCGAATGCGCGGGTTACTCGCGCTGTCTGTTTATGTATATCTGTCTAACGGTTTTTCTAGAATTTTAATGATATTGTGATTATTTCGGAGAGCTGTTTATTCTCATTCAATTATCTCTTAATGACGAAAATCATTTCAAATACAGATAAATCACTATATACCTTACGTATATTATACACGAGTGCTGAATTACCAAAGGAAAATAAAACCTTTGTCGATCGATCATTGTTAAAGCATGTTATCATCTTTTTCCAGTTTTAATTAGACTTTATACATACAAAATGTGTATGTGTGAAGTTCGTCTCACAGACAATACAGTAAAGATTAATAAGCTGTAACAAAATAAAACTTAATTAACTAAATAAAACTCGAATATGGTGCTTCTACTGAATTTTAATTACTGAGTATTTTGATTGAAGCCGTTACAATGATTTTAGCTGAATTTTGAGACATAATAGAAACTGTTTGAATTTGTTGACAAAAATGTTGCCAATATTCCTTCAGTGGAGCCCCAGCTTTATAAATGATATAAGTTCGAAAGAAACCCGAAAAAGCGGTTAGCACATAACTCATCCCTATGATAAGAGGATATTAGAGGTATAAATTGGCACAATAGGAGGCGCCAGAAGACAGATCGGTTCTCAAGGGTGACATAGACGAGGTCACCTTAAATCTATTTTTAGCCATTGCCTTGAAATAAGTAAACAATATTATATTCAAACAGTAAACAGAATTATATTTAAAATTGATAATATTTTGTTTAATCTTACAATTATGATATTACACTTCTATAATAGAAGTAAAAACAATACAAAAACTTTGCGAAGTCAATACAGTCTTCGAAATATAGGATTTGTTTTTATAAAGAAATTCCGCAGGTATTTTTACCTTAGCCTTTCAATAAATTTAAATGTCCTCTTAGTTACGATTCGTTGATTTCATGCAGTTTAAGAAATAATTTAATTGTGTTTAATTAACATACCTTTATAAATTGATGGGAAAAAGTAATTAGATACTTAGTTTCTTGCTAGATATTCCTAGTAATCTACAATAAATATAATGTAATAGTGTAACTTGATGATTCAAAAGTGCTTATAATTATAAAATCCTACTCCCGCCTCACCGCACATGCCTATTTCGCCGTAGCTATCTCTCTTGCCCCTACTATCTCGAATATTTACAGATTAAGGTACTTGTAATCCATAATAGTATATTATAACACATTTTTTCCTTCGATCCTTTTTTTTATATTTTTATCGGGTCATAAATGCGATAAATTTGCGTTTGCGCAAGCAGCAACGGCCGCCCCGGGCGCTAATGAATTAGTTCGACGGCGCGTGTCGGGAGATAGGATAAATAGCAAACCCAAATTCTTTCAGTTTCATTGCTAACAATGAATTAAAAGCCCTTTTTTAATGTAAATCAAATAGTATCCTTATTCTATTAAATTTAGTTAATATACAATTTTAATTGGTTTTTGTAAAGAATTCATTGTATTAAGTTTGTTTTTTTTTTAATTGTGTGGTATCCCAGAGAAGACGGTTGAACCAGCGACTGGCATATCGCTAGGTCCGTGAACGGTCTATTAAATCTTCACAATTGAGAATATCAGGTGATATCACCACAAAGTGGAAAATGTAAAAAAATATTAGTGTATTTAATCTCGGTCCATCGGTCCATGGAACGACCAAATAAAACAATTGTTGGCGGTCCTTTGACTGAATGCACCAGGCTGACCACTAACAGGGACATATGGCGAAGGCTCGTGAGGCGAATAACATCTGCGCAGAACAATTCATAATACTTCATGGCGACTACGACCGCTCTGACAAGAGTGTCACGACGAAGAAGAAGAAGAATTTAATCTCGTTTTTTTATTATATTTTTTTAATATACATTTTCTTAAAATCAATTAATATGAATATTCATATTCATTAATGTTTCCTTGTCTGCTTGAAAAATTTCAACAATGGTATATAAAGTGATCCGATCTAGTTGAATAAAGTATTTAACCTATACCAAAACGAACGTTTGCAGGGTTAAATGTAGCTTAATTTACAACGTAGCCAAGTTAATATAGACGGGGGATGATTGTTGTTACTTTGCCAAGAAAGAAGATTCAAAAGAATTTTATTGGAAGCCCAGAGTTTAGATGTAGTTTTTACACTCCCATGCCTCGGATTGCAAGTAAAACCGTTCTCTCCGGTTTTATCGGATGAACATTCTATGTGATTATGATAGTGCGGGGATAGAGAGTGCACTTGTATTTGTGCATACACCTGTTTCTAATATATCCTGCATATTCAGGAGGATCATAATTATCATCGGATTATTTTCTTTATATACAGTGCGAGAAATAATGAGATAAACACTACATATTTTCCGATAAGATAATAACACGTTGCTTGTCAAATGGAATATTTTAAAAACTTGTTAAATATAGAATTATAAAATTGAAACATTTGAGCTGCCAAGAAACAGCTTAGTACGTAATTATGATCGCTACACTTGGCAAGGTGAAACGAACGCTAATAAAGGTGATAGTCTGGAGACAGTGTTTCACCTTTTATTATGTTCACTTAATGCATTAACCACTACCCAAAAGCACGACGGCGGGCGACGTATTGAAAGTTTTATAGTAATTTTTAAGCAATCTACAGTTCGTGTTGTAATATATAAATGATTATTTAATACATTACAATTATTATTTTCGATTTATTTTATATATCATCCACCACTCATCAGATATTCTACCGCAAAACAGCAATACTTGATATTGTTGTGTTCCGGTTTGAAGGGTGAGTGAGCCAGTGTAATTACAGGCACAAGGGACATAAAATCTTAGTTCCCAAGGTTGATGGCGCATTGGCTATAAGCGATGGTTGACATTTCTTACAATGCCAATGTCTAAGGTCGTTTGGTGACCACTTATCATCATCACTCGTCCACCTTCCTAATCTATAAAAAAAAAAAAAAATATTATGAAATGTATATCGCCACAGCTTAAACTATATATTATGAATACTTTACTTAGTTTAAAGTACCTGTAGTTAGTTCTTTGTTATTCAGTTTCTAGAGATATTACCTAAAAACTATAATGTTGAATTCGGATATGTGAACAGGAGTTCTATAAGTTCGTACATGTTTTTTGAAGCTGCTCGCATTTATACGCGTGTTCCGGCAGAATTTTCAAAACTGTTGTTAATATTTTTGTTTTACTAAAAATGACTAAATTCTGTGCAGTACTTTTAGGAATGTATGTTTAATATTTGCATGTAGAAATATACGAAGTAAAGGATGTAACTTTACTCTAGTTACCGAGTACTTTATTTATTTAACAGCCCACGTGATTTATTTAAATTGTGCTTTGTTGTCAGCAAAATTTCGGTATTTTATTTAATTTTTGCTAATATCTAACTAGATTGTTTTTTATTTTTTTATTTTATTTTATTTTATTTATATTTGGGAAACATACAGTGTGTTATTACATAGAATTAAGGAATTATTACTAAATCATAAACCAATAAAGTTTCCACTTAAAAATAGTACAAATGTTAGAGTATGCGTGTAAAAAAGACAACAGAAAGAGACAAAAATACAATGCAAAATTATTTTGAAGGAAATTCGTAATTTTTTTTCCGTGCTTATGTATGGCACCATATCGTCCGGCATGCGCAAGATTATTCAAATATTTTCCGTCAGCGCTGATCAAGATAAGAATTATAATCGCAAATTAAGCACAAAATTATAATAGTGGCAATCACTTGTGTTTTATTTCTCATGTTCTATTTGCTGAACCGTCTTGGATATTGGCGCAGTAAGAAATGTATTAAAATTTAGGTTATATAAAGATAACCATTATCCTATACCACATTTTTATATTTATCGATACATCTTCTGTAATATAATATGTATGTATTTTATATACAACTAACTACTCGACCCGGCTTCGCACAGGTAGAAAAAGAATAGAAAGTTTTAATTGAAGGATAACCCTACAAGGAAAAAATCTTGATTCTGGGGACAAGATTATTCTGCACACGCTCGAGAAGATTTATCGAGCGTGTGCAGAATAATCTTAACAAAGTTTTATCACAATAGAATAAATGGTTTAGGAACGAATATATAACAAACAAACAAACATTCATTTTTATTTACATAGATTAGTATTTCTTTGTTACCATAAACGTTCTCATACCATATGTGCGCAAGCCAGATAGTGTTTATGAATTATTAAATGCACTATCTTAATAAATTTAATAATACGCGAATGGCTAAAATAAATGTAAATGTAAACTTTCATTTTAATATGCATATATGTATGTACATAAACACATCTGCCGGAGCCTATCATACATTGATAGTATGCGACAAATAAATGCATTGATTTATTTTGTTCACGAGTTTATTCGTGGTCGGGCTTCGTTGATAGGCACTTGCAAATGTCACGATGCAATTACTATGCTTTCCTACATTGTTTTTTTTTTTACCAACGTAGACCACGTGATTGCCATTTGTATGCTGAAAACGTGCGTCGATAGTAAGTTAAATAGTTATGCTCATAGCGATGCGGTAAAACGGAAAACACTCAACCGACAACCGTGCAGTTGTACAGGTCACGATTTTTTAGTCCAATGCAGTTTTGTTTACTTACAAAGAAGTAATTCCTTTGTTTCATTTTAGTTATGAATATTGCGAATCGTTTTTATTCGGTTTATGTACGTACTTTAAAATATTCTCAACTTACTAAACGTTTTTTTTTTTAACTATTGTGTTGCTAATGTTTTATTAAACAATACTACTATCAATTTATATATTACAATGCTAATTAATATCGTATAAACTATTATAATAATAATGCTTAAATAACAATAGCTTAGGTAACGAGTATTTGTCGTCATCACAAGTGCCACGTAATAATATAGCGAAAAAAAGTGCTTTATGTTAAAAATATATATATTAATTAGTAATAGTTTGTCTATAAAAATATGCTGTATTTGTGATTATGTATAATTATGTTTTGGCACTACATGAATAGTTCACCTATAAACACAATATCTATGCATTGAATTATGAATATTGACATTTTTGCTAATTAGACATTATTGCGTTCTGTTACCAAGCCGTTACGATTTTCGAATTGGGGGTAAATTTCAAATAATTTTAAACTCTATACCGTATTAATTAGGTCTGTTTTATATTTTGTAATTATTGTATAGTTAATATTTTCTATAATCAAATAATATCAATTAATTTATATTTCTAAATTAAATTTATAGTTGAAATTAAAAAAGCGATGTGTTTGATTTGATGTATGTAAGAAAGGATTATAAATAATTTGTTTGGTTGTTTAACAGGTGACCTGCCTAGACCACGAAGCAAAGGCGAGTATGTCTTCGTGATTGCACAACTTCTGTTTGGCTTGCTTCTTTTCGCAACAGTGTTGGGCCACGTAGCGAACATTGTTACCTCCGTCAGTACAGCTAGGAAGGAGTTCCAGGGTAAGTTAATATATTAAAATTATGTATATGTGATTGAAATGAAACTTACTAAATATATAGCTCTTTCTCTTTCTCTCTAAGAAATCTTTCTTCTCTCTCATGTAACAAAATGTATCGAATCGTGACGCGTCCTTATAATTTTACTCTCAATTCTCGTCCATCAAGCCATCTTTATTATATTTTTATTAAGTAAGAACAACAATAATTTATATTCTTTGAAAATAATTGAATTAACAAATTACAGAATTTGCATTATCTGACATAAGGTATGTTGAAAAATCAAGGAATGTATGTTATCTTGTTGTAATTCTTTGTTTTTTCAACCACGTTTGAATTGAATGCTGGTTTGTGGCATTTGTTTTTTAAATATTTACGGTCAAAGAAATGTTAAAATATCGATTGATTTATAATGTTTATAATAAAATTTATCCATATGATAGTTAAAAGGCTTATTAGAACAATATTAATTGGCTTATTGGAACAGTATTTTCTAATATAACTAAGAATACTGTTTTTCTTTTTTCTCATTCTATATTTGAATATTGTTTAAGAAAAAAAGTGTACACTTTTTTATTAATATTAAACATAAAATATGTATATGATTAGTGCTGGTTTCGCAATATTTAAATAGAAGGTACAAATAAAGCCTGGGTCTAATACGGTCCAATGTTTTATGACGGCTGTAAACGACCTTTATTTTGGGCACAATAATTTACCGTACGATGTGGTTCAACGCGTTCAATTATGAGCGTGATTGAATGTTAACATTCTTAGCTGAGGAAAATCGTTCGAAACGCTTTATGTAACTCGTTTTTGATTGCGGTATTTTATCATTTTTCGATAACTGATACTGCAATAAAATTCTTAATTTACTTTAACAGATGCTTGGCAAACTGTTAGTTTGAACGGTAACAAAACATTTTATCGTAAATTTTCATTTGTTGTTAAACTTAAAAGTTCTTGTTGCTTTAAATGTGAAGTTAATAATAGTTGCCTAGAATGTCATATGTCATGTCATATCATGTTATGTGGAAGTAGCTTGGCAATCCTGATACTGTTATTGACGCTCTACTGGTGGTAGAGCTTTGTGCAAGGTACTCGCAAGCCACTCATCAGATATTCTACCGCAAAACAGCAGTACTTGGTATTGTTGTGTTCCGGTTTGAAGGGTGAGTGAGCCAGTGTAATTACAGGCACAAGGGACATAACATCTTAGTTCTCAAGGTTGGTGGCGCATTGGCTATAAGCGATGGTTGACATTTCTTACAATGCCAATGTCTATGGGCGTTGGTGACCACTTACCATCAGGTGGCCCATATGATCGTCCGCCTTCCTATTCTATAAAAAAAATCTATCAGACAAGGTAGCACATACCTAGTGGTATAGAATTTCACCGTACCTTCTTGATATACCGCGTGGCCTCTCTTCTCTAGAAAACAAACTAATGGGTATTACGGATTCTATCCAAATTTCGTGATTATATAATTTCAAGGCAATATTATGTTTAGACACCTTGTAAACTTTAATTTTGTTCCTCCAATTGATAAAAAAAGAAAAAAAATGTACAATACATTTTATTGTTAAGTCGCATTGAAAAGACGTAGTACAATTTAAATGTTCTTTCCATATTTTCCCTTTGACACATGTGCTCGACTGGAGGTCGCGTATAAATAGCTTTTAAAGTAAAATATGAAAGAGAATATAGCATGTAAGTTCCACGATCAATGTGAGGCAAGGATAGGATGAGCATTTTATACACAGAAAGCGGCAAAGTGTCAACAACTTTAATTAGCACTGCAGCTCGGTTGAAAAGACAATGGCGCCGCGACGACAGAGAGCAGGCTGAATCCGTGACCTTCCTCGGTGGCGCTGCAGCGAAATAGGTCAGCGGCTTGAATGCTATAAATAGCTCGGCGAAAGTCGGGCGCCGCGCCCCATCCCAGAGGGAGCGGAGCGTCCCGCGCGCGTCCGCTTGCCATCGATCCGTACGCCGCTCCGTGCGCTCCGGCCGCTCGAAGCCCGAAGGTCTCAGTCTATGCGCCCGCCGCGCCTCCCGAGCCTAGCAATTCGACAATAATTGATCATCTCCCGCTCCATCACCACGCTCCACGTTACGCGCTCGCCGGCCGGCGCGGACCACCTCGCGCCTCATCGCCATAACAAACGTCAACAATGTCAATGAAATTCTATCGTAAAATGTTATTCGCGCGGACAGAAGCGACGTGAGATATTTCGATAAATGAAATCTTGCACTCGAAAGGACCACTTCAATTTTATGAGTATTGGCTACGAATATTCGATATTCTATTCTCCTCTTTGATATTGAAGTTTCAATAAACTTTGATAAATGTTAGATAGATAACGGCGAAAAGCGGAATGATGATTTGTTATTTTTATTTCTTTAAAATTAGCCTAGACCTATTTATTATATAATATAATAATCATCTAATAAGCGAATAACTTAAACGGAAGTGTAGAATTGCTGTTGCCTTTTTTAACTAGTTGTAGTTACGGATCAGTACTTACGATTTAATATTTCCAAGTATTAACTTAGTTAAAGTTAAATTGTACCGGTTAGAAAATATACCCGCCAACAGAACTAGTAATGATTTATTAATAATGCTTATATTATTTGTATCATTGTGTTACGACAATATATGCTTGAGATTAATTGCAATAAAATAGTTAAAATAGTTTTTCCATCAGATTAGAATACAATTAATAAACAAAAATATTTTAAAAGAGGAACGTGATAACCTAAACATTTTGCTTGCATGTAATTGCTTTGTAGTACGCAATTTGGCATAGCAAAATCTCATCTCTCTCACGAAACCTATTTTGTAGATCTGTCCATACTGAAACGTATCTTATTAATATTCTTGCCGGTTAAAAGAATAAAGAAATAATGCACAGTAATATAAATAGGAATTATATATTCTATATGTAATGCAATTAGATATAAATAACTATTACTGGCATCTAGTTTTTAATATTAAAAAAAAAAAACTCTTTGATAGTAAGACATTTTTTCCACAGCTTTTGTCTCAAAACATTAAGCAGGCACATTGAATACCTATTCCCTCTATTGTTCTATATACGGCGAGAGGCGTTGTTTGTTACTCATAATAGTACAACGGTTCGGAGTGCAGTCACTCCCGGAGTAAGTACCTAGTTTGTATTCAAATTGTTAGTCTTGACGTCGAATCTATGCAATCACAGTTCACCGGCTTTGTTTGAATACGTATGTACGCAGAGTTGTATGTTCAAATGAGATTTTCAGAGGGTCGACTAAATCAAAGATACATAGTATACAAGTGTATTATAATTATATTGCTTTTAGCTTGCAAGATTTGTAAAACAATTTTGTGAATTCGAGCAATTAGTCTCGACTAATCTATACATTCTCTACGTGTTCGTAAACAAGTAACATGATTGAAGGCTGAATGGAACGAAATGTATGAATAGATACGCTAATTGTTTCGTTCTTATGAATACTTTATTGCGAATGAAATGGATAGGATATGTACCAAGAGTAGTTAATGGAGTTACAAGAAGATATCGTTGTTATTGACAGGCCTCTACCGATTAGCAAAACTGTTGAATTCCATTTTCAAAGTGAGTGAGCTAGATGAGTAAATTCATGCCTCTCAATCGAAAGGTTGGAGGTTTAAATCCAACCAAGGACCACTGAGTATTTCACGTGCAATATTTGTTTTTAAAATATGTCTCACTCACTCACTAAGGGAAAACATCGCGAAGTCCCTTGACTTATTCATATGTATTTTAGATACATATGAATAAGTATATACACTTCATCTCCGGATTCGTCCGCGTATTGATGGGACGTGCTAAGTATAAAGAACTTACTGTTTACTTTAGCATTTGTTACATATTATTAAAATATTAGTATAATATTATTGCACTCAGTATACAAAACATGTAGTACAAAAAATCAATTACAGCTAAAATATACAGCATGCAAAGCAAACTAATAAACCAGAAGAAAAATTATGAAATTAAGACAAAATCTGGGTATACTGTCTACATATAATTAACTTAGTACATAATGCACTTATAATATAGTAGATAGATAGCAAAAGAACGAACAGTTATTACTGTAAGTTGCTTTGTCCGCCTGTCTTCTTAGCATCTTAGTAAGGGGACTAATGAAAGAAATTTCAAACAAAGTTACACCTTTTACACCTTGCTTATCCTTACGGCTAAGGCTACGTCTCATGTTGAGGAGAGGGTTTGGAGCGGTTTTGGAAACACATGTGACATAATGTTGTGCGACACGTGGAAATTTCCTCATTATGTTTTCTTTCACTACCAAGCACATCTTATCTTGAAAATTAAATTAAGCACGTGAAAAATCAGTGGTGGTTACCCAGTTTGAATTTCGAGTTAAAATTCAAGTGTTTTAACCATTGGGCTATCTTGGCTCCCTTACACACCTATTGTAGTTTTTCTTTAAAAAAAATATAAATTATATCTCCACTTAAATTATCTTAAAAACTTGGAAAAAATATATAGTAATTTTTAATAACTTTTTAACAACAATACTCTTAATCATTTTCCTATTTTTGATTCTAACATTGAATATTATTTTTCATTGTTAGGAAACCGCGCTCAATTTTCTGTTTTCGTACCTGGCGACCGAATTCAGTGGATTGATGTAAATGATAAGAGATCTCTCGAGGTTTCAGTAATTGTGTGGTTCGCTTAGGCATCAATTCTTGCTCCATTTGTTTAAATAATGTCTTATCTCTACGTAATCAACATGAGTGGGAAATTCTGGGTAATAATACATTAATTATATTTGAAATAAAACGACAATAATTAATATATGATGACGTAAACAAGAGAAGAGAGCATCTCTTTGAAATAGTATATTAATTTATGCGTAATGAATCTCTCTTTATCAAATTTCTACTAACTGTCAGATTTGCCTTCCCATTTTCTTTTTTTTTTTTTTTATAGAATAGGAAGGCGGACGAGCATATGGGCCACCTGATGGTAAGTGGTCACCAACGCTCTTAGACATTAGCATTGTAAGAAATGTCAACCATCGCTTACATATCCAATGCGCCACCAACCTTGGGAACTAAGATTTTATGTCCCTTGTGCCTGTAATTACACTGGCTCACTCACCCTTCAAACTGGAACACAACAATACCAAGTATTGCTGTTTTGCGGTAGAATATCTGATGAGTGGGTGGTACCTACCCAGACGAGCTTGCACAAAGCCCTACCACCAGTATATTTCTTATTGCGACAAGGGGTAATTTATAATATGGATCCTTCTATCAATAGGTCGTAAAGAAATAAAAATATTAACTTTCATTTGTAATATTATATTGACATATGAATTTGATATTGCCGTATATTATAAAAATATGAAAGGTTTTCTAGAAATTATGAAATACAACGACTAATACAAGAAAAATATTATTATTATTTATAATCTTTGTTACCATCGTACTCAAAGTTGTTAACTTTTTTGTGGATCAATATATAGTTCACACTTTTTAACTGGATTTCAGAAAGTGTAAAAAATATATTACGGAACGTTTGTGTGTTTAAGTTGAACTTTAAAAAGGCATCGACTTTATAATGCTAAACCCACCTTGGAAATGTTGCCTCCAGGCTGTTTTAATTATAAATAACAATTCCTTTTTATTATATAGTTTTACGAGTTTTAGCTATGGAACACTGCGTTGGAGTGCAACGAAAATTAGCTGTTTTATTACCAAAGTATTTGTAAACCTATAATGAACTCGGAAAATAAAGTAAGAGAAACAAATAAAATCTTTATTGTCGGTTTTCGAGATACTTACGTCTTATTCTGGACGTGGTTCGTTTCTGGGAACGGCTCCTGTTGGTTAAAAATTAAATTACGGCAAATGTCTACATACCCATACACTATATTGCAGAGTACAAGTCATATATTTAGATATTTGACTAGATATTCGAATAAGAATTCGAATATATAACAGTATATAACTGTAGGCATTAAGGAGAATGTACCAATAATGCAAATTTGTAAATTTTAGTTAGTTTATAAAGAATCACTGGTATTTATTTTTGGTACGTGTTTTGATATTTTTATTTGAATTTAAATTTAAGTAAGTTATTTAAAATGAAGTCCAAATTTTATATTAGAATTCTACCCTACCTAAAATAATGATGAAATCACTTTGAAATTTAATACTTTAGTCCACTGCGCTAGCTCCAAAGCTCTTTTGTGAGCGTCCTGAAAGACTAAACTTGTGCAATTAGCTAAGTATATCCCTAGGATAGACTATTGATGCAACCTGCGGATCGACGGCGTACTCAACAGAACTTGGACTAAACCTTAAGATTTCGCCGTCTTCATGAGAAACTTAGTGAACTTACAAACTTTGTATTGAAGGATACGGTTTACTTGTCCCCTTAATCATTATACGGCTTAAATTTTAATATTCTAACCATGAGTTGCTTATAAATAGCCTTAATAATTATACTTTATACTAAATAATGTAAGTATTTAGGTGAACAAAACTATACTTTATTATTACAAGCATTTTTGATTCATTATTTTACAGCAGTTTTTGTTAGCTTTTACATTTAGCGCTTTATTTATATAATCAGTAAATGAATAAAAATCTTGATAAGATTCAAAAATATATTATTGGTAATATGTTTTGAAACTTAAAATCCATTATGATATAAACTTGCTCTAATTTATCCATCTATAATATGTTAAGGTATGAAATAACTTTATATTCCAAGTTCAAATTTTAGCTCAGACATATGAAACTACAATTTCAGTTTAATTCAACTAAGTTTTCGCAACTTTATTGATTAGATGCTCGACATCTGAAACGGCATAATTTAACTTAGTCACAACTTACTAATAAGAAACAACTGTATCAAAAGTTACAGTTTTAGTTAGAAATTTCTATTAAGCTATTTTGTACATATTTAAATACCAAACATTTGAATCAGTCTATATTAAATTTAATTTATCCTAATATATCACAATATTCCAGCTGAATGAATAAATGTCTTATTCATTACCAAAATTAAACCAAAAAAGAAAATCTACGATTTTCCTGAAAAGAGACATTTGTTAAAAATAAATAATCACTTTGTTTCAACTTTTAACAGGAACGTTCATAGAAAGAACAAAAATCTTGAAATTACAATTAAGATTTGTTTAACTGAAAATCTTATTTTCATAATAAAAAATGTCTTCATAGTACGATTTATTGCAGCAAAACTCGATGGCGTGAAGACTTACATGAGAATGCGACGCGTACCCTGTCACCTGCAAGTAAAGGTGATCAAGTGGTTCGATTACCTGTGGCTGACCCAGAAGTGTTCCGACGAAGAGAAGGCTGTCTCCTGCCTCCCTGATAAACTTAAAGCGGAAATTGCCATTAATGTACATCTTGATACTTTGAAGAGGTACACTTAGTGCTGAATATTATACTTTAATCGTTAAGAGAGTGTTATCTTTGTGTATACTAAAGTTTAATTTGAAATTTTCGAAAACTTCTTATTGTCTGAAATCCGTTAAATTCAGTGAGAAATATTACGTGTAAAACGGTAGTTGTAAATATGTTGTGACATTATAGCTCAGAAGAAGCAGTTAGTGTTTAATATTCCGTGTCGTATAATTAAAAAACAGAAACACTCTTTTAACGCCCATGAATTATTCAAGAGTGTTCTTTCATACGATCCGTAAATTTTGTCGTCAAATGGCTTACAGATTTTTTTTTTTGTTTTCCACCCGAACGCCGCTAACGCAATTTGAAACTTGTACTGCAGGCTGTTTCTAAACGTAACGATTTTGAATTATTATTTTTGCTAGAAAGTAAATGTGAGGATTATAATACAAAACATTGCAGGTTTAGTAAGTGTTAATTCCGTTTTACTGACATCGTTGTTTTTATCAATAATACTATATTTTGAATAATGTATAATTATATTAAAGCAATGCAGTAATTATTTGATAGTTATTTTTATTTTATAGGGTGGAAATATTTCAAAATACAGAGGCTGGATTCCTATGCGAGCTTGTTTTGAGGCTACGGCCAGTTTTGTTTTCGCCAGGCGATTACATTTGTAGAAAAGGTAAGTTTATTTCTTAATACTTAATTTTAAATTATTAGGTTTTATTTTTATTTATTTATATAAAATGTTCGTAGGCGAAGTCGGGAAGGAGATGTACATAGTGAACCGAGGCAAACTACAGGTGGTCGGTGACAACGGAAAGACAGTGTTAGCTACACTCAAAGCGGGTTCTTATTTTGGCGAAATTTCGATTCTGAACATGGGCACAGCAGGTAAACAACTTGGTAAATATCGCCACGGCCCGAGACGCCACGCCATTTTTACTCTACTTTATCGTTTCTTGAAAAGTTATTAAAAGCAAAAGCAAACGTTTCGAGGAGACGCTGCAATCAGGCCGAGGGAGCGGCCGCGACGCTAGCAACAGGTTTTGGGACATCATTCTTGAACGTACATTAGCACTTTACGAAAATATTTCTTTACCAACACTGATATAAAATGGTTAATATAAAAAAAACTTTGAAATTCGTTAAGCGCTAATTATGTTCTGTGATACTGTTTATAGGTTAAACCAGCTTCCACATCTTATTGTTTCTTTAAATAATTAACACATTTGAACTATTTTACCATATCCATTAAATGCAATATCCAAACCGTTTTCAAAATTGTACTTCTTCAACAATAAATTTATTAATACGTATGGTAAGCTACATTTTTAATGATTTTATTCAAATACTTATAATTATTTTCGTAGTTTATTTTTAGCCTTTTACATTCATGATTCGTAGCACAGCGTCATGTGGTTTGTTTGCTTTTAGTTACATCTCCTTTGGTTGTATTGAAGGCAGTGTCCCCGACCGCTTTGCATCCTCCCTAAATACTTTATATATTTGGCGTGACCTCTTGGTGCATGAGACCCCTAATAATATTTTAATGTTCTATATTACTAAATTATATAAAAGATTTTGTCATTTTATCAAGCTAAGTTACAGTGATTGTTTTTAGTTAATACTATCATTGCCGTAAATAGGCATTGTAAAAATCGTAGAACAGCTTAGTTCTTTTACTAAAAAAATATTTTATTTACTAATTTTTGAACCCTAAGCGCTTTGTCTTGAAGCACAAATCGAATTCAATAGAAATCGCTTCTTATAGTTATGTTGAAATTGTTATGATTATTAATCATATCTTCATTTTCCTACAAAATTTTAACCTATTTAATACGAACTATGTACTATATTTTTTATATTATTGAAATTTCAAAATTACTTTCCTATTTTTGTATCGGTGCATTTGGTGTCTTCCTAGTTGTTATCGTGAATTATTTTACATTCGACTTTTATAAAATGAAATAAAGTCGAACTCAAAATAGTTCACGGGATTTGTTGCCCGAATATCGTTTGGCACGGAGTGTGTGGATGACACGTCGACAGGCAACCGGCGGACAGCGTCAGTGCGCTCCGTTGGCTACTCGGACCTGTTCGTGCTCAGCAAGAAGGACATGTGGGATGTCCTTAAAGAATATCCTGCCGCCAGAGTACGTCTTGAAGCAATAGCAGTCAAGAGACTTGAAAAGTATAAGAAAGCTCCTCTCGAAAAAGGTAGTTTGTGTTACCATACAAGTTAGCCTTTGTATATTTTAAAAAAAAATATTAATTGGTCCGTTAAGAAATACCAAAGAAAGATATATTCTAACTGCTCATGTGAGTTACGATATCAACTTCTATTATCAAGGACTTATTTTTCTTAACACTACTTAGAATATTTAGAATCAATTATGGAAGAAGTTGCACTGAATAAATTAAAATTATGATTATGGTCCTGGTGTGGCTAAATAATTAAAAGCTTAAAAATAATTAAAAGCTTAAAAAAGGGAATGTCTGTAGTGGCTATGGGTCGGTGCCAGTCTACGCCAGGGATGATGGAGACGATAGGACGCGTGCCCATAGAACAGATGAATCTCCCGCCCGCGCTTCCCCCACCATTTCACTCTTCACACCCGCCTACCTATCGGGACCAGCTATATAGGTATTTATCTGTTTAAAAAGATTCAATCATTTTCAGTCTGGAGTTTTTCATTTCTATTACAGTACCGATGAGCCGAAATGGCTCAGTGGTTAGAACGCGTGAATCTTAATACGTGATACACAGGCAAGCACCACGGATTTTTCATGTTCTATGCAATTTGTGTTTATAATTGATCTCGAGCTTGACGATTGAAGGAATACATCGTGAGGTAGCCTACATGTGTTTAATTTCACTGAACTTCAGCCACATGCTTATTCCACCAACCCGCAGTGGGACATTCACAGGCCACATGGTACATTTCTATTAATTAAATTTAAATATTTCAGAATAACTTTAACTGAAAAGGTCTTTGCATGATATTTTCGAATTCGGACGATTCGTAGCCGGAATTTAAAATATGAAGAACTTTCTTCACTAAATGTTTGATTTTCCAGTTCTTCAGTAAGCCCCCTTCGTGTAGCGTCTCCTGTAGCTTCATGTGCATCCAGTGCTCGAAGCAGTGCTGTGGGTGGCGGCAGCATGGCAGTTGCCATTCCGCCTAGAATGACCCTCGAAACACATGAGGTGCTCGAGTGCGAGATTAAGAGGCTCAGAGAACGCCTTTACACCGTCGAGACAGAAAACGCCGCGATGTCAGCCAAATTGAATCAGCAGCAATGGGAAGTTGATCAGAGGTATATATTACTATATCTATTTTTTTTACTTTTAAATTTTAGAATAGGAAATCTATTTACTTATATTATACTTTAACAATTACACGATACCTTATATATATACTGTATCCGTATATGTTCAATCGTAGACTGCAAGAGATCGAAATGCACATCTGCGGCGACAGTTCACTGAGCTCGCAGGAGGAAAACGAACGGAATCGAGAGAGCATTATTTAACAGCGCGCCTCGCCAATGCGCGTGCGCTTGCCCGTGCCGCCGCCGCCACCTCGCCTGCCCGTCTGCTAAGAGTGAGACCGAACGAACATTTCTATTGCTTTCTCATCTCGCACCCAACTCATCGACTATGATGTGGACATTATCGAAGTGTTTTTATGATAAATTAATATTATGGATAATATTAAAATACGAATTAACTTTATCAAATTTATATACATATACTTAGTATATACGACTCGCTATAATTGACGAGTGTTCGTGGAGTGAGATTTTGCCAAGACAATATTATCTTTAATGTTGGTTAAATCGAAGTGCGAAGTGAAGTGATTGAGGTCAAGCGCGGTGTATCTGCGTTGGAATCAGTTTAGCTCGCGTGCAGCCCTATAGGGCCACCGTCTTTATAAATTTTAGAATTTGTATGTTGTACATACTATGTTAATATATACTATTTTGCAGAAACGTCACGATTCCTGCGAAATAAAGTATGTATTCAAAAAAATGTCTGTTGTCATATATGTATGTGTCACAGTTTGTGTTTTATGTTTGAGTAATTTACCGATATCACATATTATAAAAAAAATTAACGAAATTTTGTGCCAAAATCATTAAATTATACTTATACAACAATAAAACAACTGTCGTAGTTTATAGATTGGAGCTTTAAATATTATTGTAGAGTTCATGTCTTGATATGACATTATATATAATCTTAAATGATTTCCATTCTAGTTTATTTATAACAAAATGACGACGGTGTTAACATAAGTAGTATTTTATTGCCAGAAAATTTGTTATGTAATCTATGTATGTATTTTCATTGAATGTTAAATATTATTCACATTCCGAAGCAGTTTTTGTCCGATACACAACATGACATAGTATGTTGTAATTTGTTACATAAAGGTATATACGTTAAGATATGTAGCATTATGGATAGAACATACATCCGATAATTAAATTAAAATCACAACTGCCAAATAATTATAAGTAGTTAATGTATAAATATTAATCAAAATATTGATGATGTTTTGTACTTCAATTCTTTATATTAACTTATATTTGTTTAATTTAACGTTACGATTAACTCTTCTACGAATGTTTTCGTGTTGAAGGTTAAGATCCAATTTGATTTTAATCTTCTTTTTTATTAATAATAAGGTATATACATTATTAAAAATGTTCGTAATTAATCTCAAACGAACCGTTTATTTAATATAAGTACTAATTAATGTTTCAATCTAAGGAAATTTGTAAATAATTATCTACGATGCGTATTTATAAGCTGCTGTTTTTTAATTGGAAGGTTTTTTTTGAGCCACGAGCTACACAGTTGGATAAAGAACGTACCATTTTCTGAAAATATACTTTTGTTTAATTTAAAAATTAATATAAAAAAAAACACATTTCGGCCCTATTTAAATTTTGGGATATTTCTTTTTGTTTCAATTATAATTAATACTTGAAAATTAAACCCAGTTAATATAATTGTATAAAAACTGTATCACCTTAAACAATTTTTAGTAACTGTGGACGAAGAGCAGTATATGTGTTTCACAGATAGTTTATAAATTTCCGTGTTTAAAACAATGATAATCAGCCAATTTTATGTGTAATTTAAAAAAAAATCATAGTTTAATCGAATGCTTCATTTCCTAAATACCCAAGATTATAATAGATAGGATACAATTTTTAAAATGTAAATAAAAATTTATTTATTGTTATATATTCCATAAAAAAAAATCTTCTTATAATTCTCGATTATAAATTGGTAAGGAGACGCATTATGCGAATGAAAACGCGAGGGCTTTTTATCATATTAATAAGTAATTATTTAATTATAACCGTATGTATCCGATAAGGACTCTATTCGTATTGAAAACGGAGTTTGGAATTAATTTGATTGTAATCATAATAAGTGTTTATTCTTTGTATATGTAATGAACAGGTGTTTAAATATGCAGCATGGAGTAGTCCGACGAGGCAGGATGTGATTCAGAAGTAACAAGCTTGTGGAACTTAAATTGGGATCTCAATTATGTATGCACTCGATTAATTTTATTGTTAATAAAAAGATTACAATAATGCACTTTCTGACTTTTATTTATACTAATATTTCAAGAAATCTACAGAAATCAATATGGTAAAATCAAAAATAAATTATTTATATTTGCAAAAACATAACAGCACTTAAGTTGTCAAAAATATCATAGTAAAATAACAAAAGAAGCTTGTATATACAAAAAGCGTGTCAATGTTGTTGAGCTTTGAGGAGTTCTTTTCTTTGGAGCAAATCCTGTGTATAAAATCAATTCAAACTTACCATAACAAAGCGTTGTCATTGTGACTGAACCAACATAACTCTATAGTTATGTTGGTTCAATCCCAATAACAACGCACAAAGGTTATCTACATCTGTTATCTACATCTTAACTCCCAATATTTACACCTTTATAATACCGGCGATGTACGGAATATTTAATATAATAATAATAATACATCGCTAATGTTTATGGGCGGTGGTGGCAGCTTGCCATTAGGTAGCCCATTTGCCAGTCCAGTATAATGCCAATTATTTAGGATAAGGCAGGGTAAGAGAAAGTGGTTCTTGTTCAGCTTACAAGAATTGGTCTAAAATAACAAACAAATATTGTAAAAAAAGTAACTTTAGCCATATTTGCAGATACAACGAGAGATCAATTGCTCATAACAAAGACAAGTATCATTCTTAAACGTGAAAAAACGATTATAGATTAATTTATAATTTACTTTACTATAAAATAAATATTATTTAATTAAGATATATACAATGTTTAAGAAATGAGCACAGAATACAAGCCGATTTAGGCTCGCGTTCAACTGAGCAGTACATGCATATGGCGTATTTTTCTAAGCGCGGTTTCCCATCGCGGCTGTAGGCATAACATTGTGGTTTTAGCCACAAAAATCGCACGTCAAGTTTTTGTTTGTGAACATAGTCTTCCTTAGATTTTTCTAAAGATCTTCATACATAAGGATACGGATTGTGTCATATACATTACCCTACCCTGTTCACCTCACTGTGAATATATTTTATCGCATGACCTATGATTTTCTATAAAACTAACAGTCAGAACAAATGCTAAATGAAGCAAAGACATCCTCTTTTTAAAAATAAAGTAAAATAAAATTGATTCTAATGAACAGCTTATTACGAGTTGTTGATTCACTTAAATTACGGAAACAATCGTATTTTGATAATTATTATGGTTACAGAGTATGATTACAGAGAGTATGGTTACAGAGAGAGTACAGGAGGAAAAGAAATGAAGCCAAAATTCTCCGTCTTATGAAGTGGTGGTGATGAAATTTCTACATAAGATTGTTTTCTGCATGAATTTGAAAAGAAGACCCCCTAGGCTACTTACCAATCATACCAATTACGACACTAATAAAATATCAATTATGAAAATGGTACTTGATAATTTTTATAAAATCAGCCTTAATGCAGGCAGGTAAGTGTTCCAGCTCTTTGGTGATTCTTTAGCCACCAGAGTTTACTCTAGTTGCAACAATCATGGTTTGGACATACTTTCATCATCATTGGATATAAATCATTATGAAAATAATGTCTTTCCAACCTCCAGGCTGCTACTAAGAATTTTGCTACAGATAATCCTAATAACTTTTTAATGACCCGATCGGATTATAATCCTGGATCAGAATCTGCAACCTTTTAAGCTACCTCACTTATTATTCTATCGAATTTTATGATTTTGATAATAAATGCTACCAAGTTAGGTCTATTTGCCATCCTATCAGTTTAAAAACTATAATGATAGAAACAAAAAAACTGTCGTGTCTTAGAGCTTTTATGTATGTTTAAATGTACGAATTTCTATAACTAATTGTTTTCTCATTGTTATTTTAAGCTTCTAATTAATTTCTTATAAGAATTTATTCTTACAAATATAATTATTAATTTTTACTTTAATTTATAAGACAACACAATCTTTAGAAACAAGATTTATCTAGTTTTTTATTTCTTTCTTTAGGATGAGTTTGAGTACTTTTTTCATTCGGAATAGAGGAAACCGAATAGAAACGTTCCTATTGGTTAGATGCGCGACTACAGCGCCACACGCACTGAACTTTTTTCGTATCTATATCCGAACTGACCGGTCAATATTTTACGCGCTTTCATAAAAAATCTGTGTTCTGTGTTCTCTGTGAGTTCTATCATGGTTTATATAAGTGTGAACGACACTCAATGGTTCCTTCAGCAAATGGTAACCTGAATAGAAATAAGAGGACCGAAGACACGTATTGGGCCAAATCTACGTAAGCTAGTTGGTGCTGTTGAAGGTAGGTAAGAATGGCAAAGCATGGTCACGACATGTGACGCTCCAGAAAGCTTAATAAGAACAATTATACATTGGATAATTAATTCTATTTAGATAACTTACATGGAGCTTAAGGAAAACTTACACAAATTGGCATGTTTCGATTTTTTTTTCTACTCTTTAGTAACCAAATAAAAGAAAATCGGCTCATAATCAGAATAGAAATAGGTATTGGACTGTTTTTTTGCCTATAGATATATACATAGATACATTTAAATTTTAAATTAAAAATATTTTTGTAGGTTGTTATATCCTGTGTAATAAATCTTACCTAAAACATCTATGAAACAAAATTAATAATAAATATATATTTATATAATAACTGCGAGTGTTTCAAGTGTGTTGTGGGGATTCTATTAATATAATAAAGCAGCAACCTTTTTTCTATCGGGAATTATGCTTTAGATTTTATATTCAAGGTATTGATCCGGTAATTTACTTCGTGATTTTATATTAAGGTATAATTTTTTTAATGAAATTAGATATTTGGAATAAATTTCCGGTAAAACTATTTAGGTAGGTTATTGGAACATGGTTTTTTTTTTAAATGAAAAGTAGTCTGGCCAGACTGTCTGTGTATATGTATATCACTAGTTTGGCGCAATAACAGTCTTGGCATATAATAGACGAATTTTTAGTGAAAAAATGTCCAGCAAACAAAGGAAAACTGTAAGTTTGCAGTTTGAACCAAGTCACGAATATCTGTTTGTCAATGCTATTCATTAAATTATTTCACTTGTCGGCAAGGAGGCATATCATATCGTTACATTAACGAACAAAACTTGTGAATTATGTCAAAGAGTTCTATATTAAATTGCATTTTATATGCCACTGAATATGAATACAAAGATGGGTGAGTTCATAACGGTGCAGTAATTTTGATCTCGTTCTATAAAGAATTAGACGTACCCGCTCTTAATCCCCACTATCACGAGCGTACTGAATATGATTCGTCTGCATTCCTTCCACTTCTTGCACTTGAATTTCTATCGCACTCTACTGGCATATTCTCCGCAGCGTGAAATCAAGTAATTTCAACTAAATTGGTCCACGAAAAATGAAGTTACTCGACGGAGTACGGAGGATAATATAAAGTTCATTTGCTGGAGAAATTAAGGTTGAAAGTTATTTTAAAAATTATGACGTAACAGCAAAAAAAATAAGTATTCGACCTATTAAGGCAAGTGGACTTTTAAATCCTCCGTGTAATATTGTTAGATTATGTTTTTATTTGAATCATTGGAGTATATGAATATAAATTAAATACTAGGTAGCAAATTTGATTAAATATAACATTACTTATTTGGATCTTGTTCTGATTGTATGTTTTGTTTTTTTTGAAGATTGTGTGTTCAAGCCCGGATAAGCTTTGAATTTTCATATAATTAGTGCTTAAAATTCATCTCGGGCTCATCAGTGAAGAAAAACTAACGATACATGTATCGCAGTGAAGCTGCGCAGTGGAGCAGAAGCTCAAGCTACAAAACCTTCTCCTTGAGAGGAGGCCTTAGCTAGCAGTGTCACAGTGGGGCAGCGGGCAGTGGAACATTTACAGGCTGATGCCATCTTATTATGGGTTATTTGACAATTCAAATAGTATTTAAAAAATATTTAAAAAAATGTAAGTTACATTCATTGCTTTGTTTGGTTTAATAAGATTCGATGTTAAGAATTTGTGGGAATGTTAATTGTTACACACGCAAGTAAAAATAACTATAAACATAAAATATCTTTGTTTATCTCATACACGAAGTTTCGGCAAGTGGTCTTTTTAATAGCAGCGTTGTTAGGGGCAAATTTTATGTGAGTGAGTTACGTCCCGTCTAGGGGAAAATTCAATGATGATGGCAAAACTGTTTTCGCTTGCCAAAGTCTAATGAAACCTCTGGTCATCGGGGGCGTCACGAACGCGCTCCTAGTTAATTGATTTTTTATGGAAAGCTCATTTTATACTTTTTTCCGATATTAAAAAATGTCGCTTTTTCCTCCACCTGATTAGTCCGCCCTGTTTGCCCACCATTGGTTGATTTTCTTTTTTACGTTCTATAAAATTAAAGTATGAAAAGTAAATTAAAAATTTTACCCGCACCTATGAAATTTCCACCGTTTACTATTTCAAAAACTGCACAGTGCACGGCTCGACACCGGCAAATTGAAGTGTCAATACAAACGAGTTGGTTTTTGATTATTTTGTCATTTATTTAAATGGTTCCTACGTCGAAGTCTTGTGTAAATTTGCAAATGTTTCCTGGGTTTCATTAAAACGGAAGAATTATTTCAGGCTATTTGTACGTCATGAGATGTTTTATTAATTCTCTTCTGAGTGTAGAATAATCTATCGATCGATAAAGCTATATAATGTAATTAAAGTCTCATATATTATTTTATTAAAATATTTACACTATATATTTATTATACTCTTTAAAATGGAAAACATTTCTTTACTATTCTGACCTTAAACATTCCATTAACCATAACGACGTCAGTATAACTTACAAATGAAGATGTTTATTTGTGAATTTTATTTAACATGCGGTTGAAACATTTAACAAAAGTACATAGTATATTGCAAATTTAACGATTATTCATTAATTTAATAATTAAATAAACATTTTATTTATAGCTCTTTGTGCCTCTAATTACACTTCCCTAATCATCATTTAAGCTAGAACACGAAAATACTATGATACTTTGGCTTTCGAATATGGGATGTGATGGTATTCAGACAAGTTTTTATTCCTAAAAGCTTAACACCAAGTACCCGATGTTGATTATATAACAATACTTATTTATTTTATCTTATTATTTAACATAATATCGCTTGTAAACACCGAATTATCACGTGCGTCGTCAGGCCGGACTGCTCGTTATGTAATAGAAAAGGTAGTATGAACATTTTCAATACTCTTTTACGAATATTCAAGTATTATGTAGTGCCATGTAATCTTTTCAAACTGGAATTTTAACAAACGGCTATTCTAAAATCGTAATCTAGAAACCGTCTAAAAGTAGACTGACTGCAACCAAAAGGCCAGGCTTCAGTTCTATTTTTAGAATTGTAGTTGTAGCGCTGTAGGCTGAATGTGCTGACGTAACGTCAGTTTTGTATTTATATACAATATATCTGCTATATAAAAAAAAATTATATATAACAAATTTTTTGCTGAAAATTTGAAATTATTGTCGATTGACTTGTATGATTAATTAAATAAGGACTGAAATATGTATTTTATTTTGTTTTAGATACGTTTTACAAGCTCGATGCTTGTCACGTCATTCGCGTTCGAAATAATACAGTTTCTTCCTTTATCTATTACACTATCAATCTAAACCTGCATTCAGAGCTTACTTCCCTGAAAAATAGGAGGGTATAGCCTCTGGGCTATATGCCAAGGAAGTAATCTATCAAAGAGAGTTATGGAAATGCTGCTCAATCCGTACAAGAACTTATGCGCAATATTTCACTTTGAGACAGTAAATCAGAATACTAACTTTAAAACATCCATCGTTTAATTAGCAACATGATTTAATAGTTGGGATATTTTTCTAACTGTTTTTACGTCATATCTCCCTGAACTATAAAAATATTTTGATGTCCTTTTTTAAGCTGTTGATTTAAAAATTAGAACGTGAATGTCCCACCGCCGCTGGGCTAAGGCCACCTCTGTCTTTGTAGGGAAGGTTTGGAGCTTATCCGACCGCACTGCTACAATGCAGGTTGATATTATACATATGGCAGAATTTTAGTAAAATTAGTTTTACGATATTTTCCTTCATTGATAAATTATGCAAACGAAAATTCGGTGGCGTTTGCTTAGGTTTTAATCCTCGATCAACGGTTAAAATTTGCGCGTTCTAACCACTAGGCACTCTTGACACAAAGCTTAGTCATTTTGACATAATATTTCTGTTTTATTATTTGATTCTCGCCGATTCCGGTAGGTTATACATCTCATATTCATGTAGACTAAGATACAAATATCAACGTCAATGTTACACAGAAAAGTGTGTCAGAGCTTACCTATAGTTTTCTATTTGAAAAACGTAGTATTTTTGAACTCAAAAACGGCTAAAAAAACCATAATAAAGAATTGGGTATCATGTCACATTGTAGCTTAATTAATATTTGTCTTTTGTAATTAAATAAAAACTTTCATGTGTAATATTATTAAAGAGTTGAGCTCCTGTTGGTGTACTTTCATCTAATTGCAGACAATGTAATGTTTAATAAATTAAAAACGGTCCGTCTTTTTGCTTTCACAATGTCAGGAGTGCTTCTTTTTTCACTCACATAGTAAAAATTGGAGTTTAACAAAAAATATTGCTAGCATCCGACATTACATACAAATTTTTTTATATTATATGGTTATTTTAATCGCCATACGTAATAACGAACATTAAATGATAATAGCAAAGTAAAATACATCATAATAAATCAGATGTGATAATTTTATTTCCTTTCATAGGTTACAACATGCATTAAATAATCCTTAAAATTAAATGCAATAATTATCTTTGAAATTGATTAAAGATCAAAACAATATTAAAAAAAGATATATTTTTTTATGAAGAATTCTATTTATGAAGATGTTTACTATTTATTATAAGCAAACGTGTTATAAACTTATTTAAATAACTTAATATATTTAAGTTATTTAAATAAGTTAATATAAGCCCCACAATCATGTATTCAGATAATTTTTAAAGAAAGTCATTTTGATAAAAATAGGTAAACTATCACAAGTGATATCAAGGAATCAAATCTTTTAGTACAATATTATAAGAATTATATAATTAAAGAATGATTATCGTAAAAGGATTTTGTATATTTACAATTCCCATACATACGTCATAGTGACGCAGGCACCGCTAACCAGAGTTGGCAAGAGCCGCATCGGTTTATCAAGTTTACTTGGAACGGCAAAAAGTATTTACATGCGAAAATACAAAGCCAAACTAATGTTTTAGCCACCCTGCATGCCAGGAAATTACCCTCAGCGCGACTTGCATAATTTTGTAGTCGCGTATGCCTTTTTAATAACATTACCGTATTTCTTGCACAATGTTTTTTCGTAATTCGAAAAGGGAACGTATTCGTTTCGCATTTGGGTTTTTGTAGCCTGATCACAATTTTGAATACCAGTTTTTTTAAATTATTTATTCATTCAAAGTGATAGAAAGTTTCGTAGATATAGGATAAATGTCCTTTATGGACATTATGTTAGTCTGATCAATTTAAGTAGCTACAATTAATTCGTATATTATTATTGTATTGAAATACCTATATAACGTAATCGTCGGAACAAACTACCGAGTTTCTTGTCGGTTCGTCTCTATAGAATTTATATCTGATTTGGTGGTAAGTTTAAATATAATTAATTCTCATCAAAGGACTATTCAAAAGTGCTCGCAAGATCCTACTCGAATATATTTAGATATTCATTATTTTGCCTGCGACTGTTTTTCTATATTTATTTAAAAATGTTGTATTATTTTAGTTTTTATTTGAATTTCATTATCTAAAGAAACGTACTTTATTTGACAGGATTATACTAATATTAGAAAGAGGTAACCTTTTTAATTTGCCAAATTATTAAAATAAATGTCATGTATCTTGTTTTAAATTAAAGTTTTCAAACACTTTCCACAAATAACATATGCTAAACGGCTTTTGTGAGGTTCAAACAAAATAAGACTCATTACTTTGAAATAGTAAAATGTGCGTGAAATAATATTAATAAAAGAAAATAAAAATAATTGCATGTATACTTTAAACAATTTTTTTTATAATTTATTTCGTAGTAGTACATAAGTAAGACAATATAAGTAGAATGACTATGTTAATGATTTAAAGTTTTATAATGTTTTATTAAAATATTTACAAAACCCAATCAATTTCAATATTTGTGTCTCCTTCATTCAATTGAATTGAAAACGTCCTCGTTTTATGAAGCCGGATTAAAATAACATTGGATCGGGAAGATCTAATAGCACGGGCTAAACGGCCTGGATACAGAATGAAAGATCGCTTGCTACGATTATATATTGCCTGTACTATAATAATTCTTTATTTATCTACATACGAGTATATGGGCTAATGGAGAAACTTCCATATTATTCATAATTTTATTTATTCATAGGCACAACGATCCATTGCAGTGAAGTCATTTATGTAAACATAAATCACAACGCAAATCCAATCAAATTAAAATGAAATACCTTAAATTATTCTCTTTGTTCAAAATTTCAACTATTTCCAAATAACAGTCAGTAATAATCCAATAATTAGATTAATAAATGAATATTTCAATTAATTAGTTAATATATAGCGAATATACGTGCACTTGTGCCGAAAAAATATCTCGGAAGGACGATTTAATATATTTTGATTGTGTAGCTGATATTACATATATAAAAATTTTATCGGCATACAGATATAAAGGATTTAATTTTACCAATTAACATTTAAATTGAAAAAACTCATCTTTTCATTCATCTGTTTCGGTTTCTTTGATTGTACGTACGAATGATTTCCTAAGCTGAATTAAAATACAGTTTTAATCATGCTGAATATATTTTGGATTTGTTAAGAGATAGTGAACTGGAAAGCAAAGAAATGAAACTACACAAGCGCGTCATTAGCGCGGTGGGCGGGCCGTGAGTGGGCGGTGGACAAATCGACAACATTTACATAGCGGTCAGCCGGATCACGGCATGCGGCTAATGGAGCGGCTTCATATCAAATTGCAGGCCAGAAACCACTTGCAAACACGAAACTGTCAATGATATATAATCTAACAATTACATTTAATACAAAACAATCGAAATCCCTAACATAATTTTTAATTTTTTTTAAATATAGGATTTATCTTTCGAGTGGGTATTTTTTTCCACTTCAAATCAACACTCTTTTTGCTATAATGCCTATGTCCGATCCATTTTGGAGTATGCCTCAACAGTTGTTTGGAATCCTATGTATAAGAATTGTAAGAATACAAAATAAATTTCTTAAACATCTTTTACTAAAAAATTATGATACTTACGTTAATCCTCAAAATGTCAATATTTTGACGTTAAAAGAACGTTGTATGGAATAAGATGAACTCTTTCTTTTTTAATTATTGAGTATTGAATATATATATTTCTTTTTTTATATATTGAATCTCCTTTCTTACTTAGTAATATATTTATTAGATGTCATCTTAAACACGTAAAGAATAATTGGAATAATTTTTGTTATTTTTCTCATTACTTCAGTTATTGTTTTCATTCCCTATTAGCAGCCCTTTAAGAAGATTGATAAAAAAATATCACCCATCAATGATCTTGTTGTCATGTAAATAGTTTAACGTTTGAAAATATGTTCGGTGGTGTGAGGCACCTCAAATATTCGAACATAAATATTTGTCATGAGATGAAGTTGATTCAATTAACATGAAGTGCGGCAATAAGTGGCATTGAATAGTGCGTTGATATTGAATCATTGACAGAATAAATAATAAAAATAGAATTATAAGCGGTTGTATGCATTTATTAAAAAAGGTAAGGGTTGGTGGGCATAAGATTCCTCGCCTCTAGAGGAAAAGGTTTGGTGCAGAATTTTAACGCACACTGCAAATTGAAATTCTATCACATGTGTATCCCCTGAGGCGCATCGGACGTTGTAGAATAAGTGACAAACCTTCTCCTCAACAAATTTGTGATTATAATTTATCACGTGCTTGACGGTGAAGGAAAATATCGTGGGGTTGCGCCTGCATGTGTTTAATTTCACTAAAATTTTACCACATGTGTATTCCTACACTTCTCCTGAAAAAGGAGAGGTAGCCATAGCCCAGCAGTGGAACATTCACGGGCTACTTACTTCTCCTAAAGAATGATCTACGAGATAAATTATAAACACAGATTAAGAAAATACAGTTGTGCTTCCGTGTCCGGCTTTGAACCCGTATTCTTCGGTTATGATTCACGAATTCTTGTCACTAATTACTTGCCTCTTATATTATTACGATAAAGTAAATCTAAAGGAAGTGGATGTAATAAGATTCATGCCAATTGAGTTATTATAATCGTGTGTCATGACTTGCAGACGAATTGCAGAATTAATGGTAATATCATTTACGTTGTAATAAAGCAAAACCGATTTAAATTCATCAGTCTTTTTCAACTTCGGGCGCTTAAAGCCGAAGGTACACGTTGGATATAGGTTAAAAACCAGTGTATTACTTAAATTGGATTTTGCAAAACGAAATATTGGTAGGGTTACAAAAACTTTTGAAGTTGAATCCAACGGAGCGTTTATTTTTAATTGCACAGCTCAAAGTTTTGTCACAACTTACTGTTCTTCGAGTACAAACCTCAAGTTTTTAATTTTGCAGTAGTTTACTCGAATTGATTAAAATTAATACGTTAGCGCACTGTTTGTTATTTGGTGTAGTTTTTATGCTATCCAAGTTAAAAAAGATTAGTAAATAAAAAAATATCAATTATAAGTAATATAAATAATGAGCCTTGAGAAAACCTTGATTTTAATCAAAGTTAGTTTTCTGTTTAACATTCGGTAATCACCAAAAAGGTTTCATATGCTTAATTTGCGTTTATATTTATATTGCGTTACTGTCAATATATATATATTATATATATATATATATATATATATATATATATATATAAATAATATAAAATGTTATCAACCGTCTTTTACCACGTCAGTCTAATCGCAGCTTATCTGCATCATCAGCATCTTAGCTCACGCTACATGTGCTAATGGGTAACACACCTCGAACGCAAAACTTTGGTTGCGCGTAAAAAAAAAAAATTGCAATCCATTTTCTTTTGTATTCTGTAATTATATAATATAAGGGATAAGGTTTTTTCATTGAGTTTAGTAGTTTTTAGAGAATGCTTTTTAAATAATATAGAACTTGAGCGACCGAGCTTAGCGTGACTATTGATTAATTTTTTTTTTTATTGTTTGTTATATGTTTCATACAACGAAAAAAAATAATTTTGATTTATTTAGCTATAATTTACTTATAGTGTACTATGTACAGTTATTTTTATTCATATATTCTATAACTAAAATTAAAATAAAAAACAAAATACGCATTACAAGTTTATAGAAAAAACACTTATTATTTATTTTGAATTTTTATGACACAATTTTTTTTTAGAGAATGTGAAGGCGGACGCGCATATGGGCCACCTGATGGTAAGTGGTCACCAACGCCTTTAGACATTGGCATTGTAAGAAATGTCAACCATCGCTTACATAGCCAATGCACCACCAACCTAGGGAACTAAGAAATTATTGTATTAATAATCTAAAATTTTATGTTCCTTGTGCCTGTAATTACACTGGGTCACTCACCCTACAAACCGGAACACAACAATATCAAGTACTGCTGTTTTGCGGTAGAATATCTGATGAGTGGGTGGTACCTACCCAGACGAGCTTGCACAAAGCCCTACCACAAATTAAATTATTATAATTTAATTTGATGGCGTCATAATATTAATTAAGCCATTAATATTAAGTAACTTCGATTTGTACTTTTTGAAATAGCTGGAATTAAAACTACTCGAAGGAAGGGATACTGAAATGTCTAAAATTAAAATATTGTGACTTATTGTAACATCATCTATTATACGAGAGTGACTTAAGAATGAATGTTATACAGATTTTTGAAGAAAAAACATTGAAACCTTATATATTTTACTTGTTAGGCATTTATGCGTGCATGCATTATTATTATGATAATAAGTGGTGAATGAACGATTTCCCTAATAGTTTAAATGTTTGACTTATATATAAGTGAGTAATATTATTGTTACAAACTATTTTATAATTATTATTATTTATTACTGCCTCGCGGTTACCTTATACTGCTGCAGATGGCAATGCTACTCCTATGACTTGGAAAGCACCCAAAGCCGTAAATCCTGTGTCTGACGTTTTCCGAGTCGGATCTGATAGCGTCCCATAAGACATGATAATTATTAACTAATTCGGTTACATTTCCCGAAAACTGGTGCACATGTTTAAATTACCTAAGTGGATAAAATAATATTTAAGTACTTGAAAACTTAAGAATGCTTGCCTGGATTTGACACTATGGTTCACGGTTTGAATCCACTGACCCATATCGGTTCTTGGAAAAGTAATGTTTTTTTACTATGTTAATAATTCTTAACGTATTATTAGTCTAAAGTATAATTAAAGAACATTAGTTTGACTCGTGTGATATTCCCTTACAGATAGAATAATAATTGCAAAATCTGAGGCCCGATCAAAGTGTTTGTCAGTAGCACTTTTATTACGATTTAAATTTTCATTCTTATGCAATCTACTTGCAAAATGATTTGCCTTAACATTCAAAGCGTTAGTGTGACATTTTTTAATTTTAAAATTTCCTTTTAAAATAAATTTGTTGAACTTTACTAGCTTTACATCATTTTTTTTTTGTTCCTTAATGTATGTGCACTTAAATTTGAATTTGTTATTGTAACAATAATCATTTGTATAAAGCATTTAAATATGTTTTATTCTTCTTTATCAATTATTTCCCAAAGTTGAATTAATTGTTTGTTAAGATCCAAAGCAAGTGCAAGTTTCTACTTTAAGAAATTAGTCATTGTGTGATTCTTTTTTAATTGGCTTTTTTTCGATCATTTGTGCTTTCGATATCTGGGGAAAAATCGTCGCCATATTGTAAAGCCCATTCAAATCTTACTTTTTGTTATACGTTAATAAGCTTAAAGATACATAGTTTATTAAATGAGCCTTGTATACAGAACACGTGAATCACGGGTTTTAATTCAGCCACGCAGCACGGAAACACTTAGTTTGTGTTTATAATGTATGATATATTTGAAAATATAATATGTATTAAACTAATATCACAAAGGAGTTCCTATTGATTCAATGACCGCTTCTTGATGAGTAGTCAACATAAGGAAAACAAAGTATAAAATGTTATATACAGCAAATTTATACCGTACTCAAAAGCATCATGTGTCGAAAAAATTCTGCCCATTTGTAAAAGAAAGCCTTTGTCCGACCATGGGATATATTCATGGTAAACTTTAACTGCAAATTTAAAGATTTGTAGTAAGCTATTTGAATATATATATATATATATATTCAAATATATTATTTAAAATATATATATATGTATATATATATATATTTTAAATAATACGTATTTATAAAGTAAACACTTGACACGCAAATGTAAGCTTAAAAACATCAACGCTTCAGGCAATCTTTCCTTTCCGGGTGTAAATAAATTTTGACACGCGCGAAACGACTCGTAGATTTTCTAGTTGGAAAAGCATCACTGACGTATTGTTCTTGCTCTGAACCAAAGTTGCAGAATAAATTACAGTTTCTTTTAAAATTTTTACATTTACAATAAATAAATAGTTTTCATATGTACATTGACTTCCTTTTTTTAACGCGTAATTAAACTACGGTTAAAACTACATTGAATAAACTCACGTAAATTAACAAATATTAAAAGCGTTTAGCTTCATTTCAAACACGTTATTTACATTTCATCAAATAAATGTTAGTATATTTTTATTTATTTTATGCATCGTTACCGGTTATTGCGCCTATATATCGTGCAAAATTTTTATGTAGGATTATATAAAACTCAGTGGACTACAAACAAAGAGGAAGCGATAGTTACTTTATTTATTCGCACGTGAAAATATATGCCCTGTTTGTAGAGTGTAGTCCCATACGATGTTATTTATATTACTCTATTTTTATTTTACACAAGAGGCGCCTATATCAACGAGTTCACTCGAAGAAACGAAAAACAAAGTTTTAATATCAATATTGACTCTTATTAGGACGTAAAGTGTATTAAAATTGCAATTTTCTGTGTATTACTTGGTAACACTTATAATTAAAACGTAGCCTACGAGCGATTAAAACCATACGGCGTTATATAAGATCGGTGTTAAGGCGAAGATATATTAATAATATGGAGTTTAGAGTTGCCAAAACTGTGAACGCAAACCTTTTGAAAATACAAGTCTATTATTAGAATATAAGCTACACGAGACTAGCTTTTGTAATATATTTACGTCTCAATAGGTTATTGTTAAGCTATTGTGACATTATAATTTTATCATTAAAATTATACCTATAGGAACTATTCCTTTTCATGAGTAAAAATATTGTAATATTTTGCACCAAAAGAAGATCGTTTTTCATTTAAACTTTTTTTAATATCTAATAAAAATTAAAATATACTTTATTTATATTCGAGATGTACTAAAAAGCATCGACATGAAACTGAGTAGTTAATTTTTCAATTATATATACACACATGTAATAAAAAAAGATTATTTCATAAATCTTGTATTGTAGCATTTATCTATGGAATCTTTAATATATTTTTAATGTGCTTTAAAAATTTATTGGTAAAGGTAATATTATCCGCGGGATTTATTATACACTCGAATACCTCGTTGCAGGAAGAATATATTAAAATTGCGAAATCGCAAACTTTGTGTTACAAATTCATCTTTACTTCTCGTGTTTATATTTATACTTATGGAATATTTGTTTGTTATGCAATATCTGTGTCTATCAAAGTAATAGAATTTGTTATGAATATTATATATGATATTGTCGTAAATATATTGTGATGGGAATCTCTAGCTCCAAGGTAACCAATAGACCTTATACCTCGCTTATCAATAATACAATTTATATATATGTAGAGTTCTACTGAGTAACATAAAAAAGTCAACAAAATTGTATCACTGTCAGTTGTCTAACTTACGTAATCACACTTATTATCGAACGGCCAGGCATATGCGACCAAAGCGCCATAGGTACACAGTGAAAATACCGCGCCTACGTACGAAGCGCTTCGAATCCACTTTCATCATTCGCACTGCGAAACTGTGGAATACTTTGCCTGAGTCTGTATTTCCTGATAGGTACAATGTTGTTGTCTTCAAATCCAGAGTAAACAAGATTCTTCTAGACAAGCGTGCTACATCCTAGATGTTTAAAATCAGGCAAGTCAACGATCAAACGCTGGCCTATTAAGGGTAAAAAAAAACACGTATTTTGTTGAGCTGAGGCTAGCTGAAAGGCTTTCAATGGAAAATCATTTGTCATCCCATTAAATTAAAAATCCATATCCATATATTTTATTCATGCTGGCTATTACTGGCATTTGAATCGTCATTTCAAGGTTTAAATTAAATTTTCATCCCCTTTATCACTACGATAGGGGTAAAATTTTTTAAAATCCTCCCTTATTACTAGCCTGTGTGAAAGGAACCTTATTGAAATTTTTAGTGTGCTAGCCCCAGTAGTTTCAGCGGTCCGTTGATAAGTTAATTAGTCTGATAACTGACCGACTTTATTATATATATATACATGTAAATATACATGTAAAACTTTCAATTACGTAAGTCATAAAATAATGTATTATTAATAAAATTGTGATGACTATTATCCAACATTAGCTCCACATTTTTTTGTTATCTTATATTAGATAAAATAAATAAAGCACATTAAGTAAAAAACTCCCTTACTAAATTTGTTCCCTGTGGAACACCCATTTTAAGCATAAACCCAGAAGACTTTGAGTTGGGTATGAAGCAAAGACATCAAGATTTTCTCCCTTTAAGTCCATTATGTTTTGTTTCTTTTAAAAATGATTCGCTTGCTACACAATAGAATGATTTAAAAGTTTAACAGAATATAATAACAAATAGTATCCTGGGATTTCTTCCATTCATATCGCATATATGGGGCTTAACGATATAACCGTGTCACACGTCAAGCAACCTTTAGTGAAACTATACAAATTACCATATTAAAATTATATTACTCAATCGAAATACGACAATAATTAACGACGATAGGTTCTGTTTCTAATTTTAAATTAAGGGATATAAGGAATACAAAGTCGAGATGGCCCAGTGGTAAGAACGCGTGAATCTTAAGCGATGATCGTAGGTTCAAACCCGGGCAGGCACCACTAAATTTTATTGTGCATAATTTGTGGTTATAATTCATCTCGTGCTTGACGGTGACGGAAAACGCGAGGAAACCTGCATGTGTCTAATTTCACTGAAATTCTGTCACATGTGTATTCCACCAATCCGCAATGAAGCAGGGTGGTGAAATAAGCTCCAAACTAAGCTTCTCCTCAAAAAGGGAGAGGAGGTCTTAGCCCAGCAGTGGAACATTCACAGGCTGTTACTGTACTGTAAGGTATTCCTTTTTAAGGAATAAGGATTTTATCTACTGTACATATTAAAACAGTATTCTGTTTTAATATGTACAGTAGATAAAATTACATATAAAACAGTATTCTGTTTTAATATGTACAGTAGATAAAATCCAAATTCAATGTTGTTGAGAAAAAAATTGAATTAAAAACACTGTTTTCTAATAATTTAGCCGCATCTAATGAGCCGCTCTTATTTAGGATAAGCTACTGGAAGCTATTTATTTCATTAGAGACCCGTGTGGATAAGTTATTAGTGCCAGCAGTGTCAGGTCCTGCTTCTTGATTAATTACGTCCTGTGCGAATTGTTTCTTACCGTCACTTATCGGACCAGAGTCATTAAATAGTATCAATGTTAAAGACACTAAGAACGACTGGATTTTCGTTCGAAGATCCGATAACAAAAATATTCATCCAGGCAAGTAACCCTTCAAATAAAGTCTAATTTCAATATTCAACATTATACATTCAAGAAAATTTTGCACAATAAGGAAAAACAAAGCCTTAACAAGCAAAAGGCGAATTGGGATTTCTATTCCTTAATTATAATGTTATGATATTTACTATATATTATATTACACACCTATTTAATTTCCTAGTATATTTGTAAAACACGTCAGTTTGTTCGAAAATTGAAAACGATTTGATTCACTTATACTTTTAAACATTAAAAGTTTGCGTGATTTATTTTATACTTTCTTTCTTTCTTTATAAAACATTTTAATAACATAACAAAAACATAAATACTATGTATTGCTGTGCTCTGGCTAGTGGGGTTAGTGAGCCAATTACAAGCACTAGGAACATAAAACTTAGCATCAGGTGGTCAATTTGTTTGTCTGCCTTCCTAAAAATAAATAATTAATTAGTACGTTGATAAAAAAATAACCTTTTGAACTCGCCACTTGCAAAATAATAGCATTTTATTCATTTTTACTTAAGAAAGCATTTAAGTAGTTTCTTTTATTAAAATACGGCAGTCGGACAATGGAATGTAGTTCTTTCCCAAGTGATATTTTAATCACTTTTTGAAAACAATTATACATAAAATATTTACAAAGGTGTCTTTGGCGTTCTCTCGGGAAATTTTATGGGTTCGCCGCACAAACTTCTGTCCATTTACGGACTTAAGCTAAATTATTAAGAGTTTGTTCTTGCTATTTTTCCCGACAAAGAAATAAATAGAATGGATTACGACGACAGTGCAGTAGTATTATATGAAAGACAGCGTATTTATCTAAGTTTGTTGTGTGTTTTTGGTAGAAAATTAAATTTTTTATGACATTCTTTCTAAGAACTTTCAGCAATATATTTTAATATATACCAAATATTCTAATACTGACAATAATATTTCCATATTTAGTCACGGAGTAATGGGGAATCTGTTCCCCTTATTTAACAAAAGCAGAATAATGGGCGTCCTAATGACTGTCACTCTTGTTGGTCAATCAATTATTTAAGGTAGCCATTTGTGAAATACTGAAGCTTATTTATTTATTACTAATTCAAGGGTGTCGTTATCAATAGTCCTGACAATAAATTATATATGATTGTATACTGTAAGCCTGAAATTAATACTTAAAACGAATACAAATAAAATTGTTTTCTATCAGTTAAATGCAGATAAAGAATAGAAAAAACTCTGAAAAAAATAACAACAAGTTTCCTTAGACAAAATAACTCGGCCTTCGCTTGAATCACTCACTTGCATTAGTATTTTAGTGCTTCGGTTTGAAGCGTGAGTGAGCCAGTGTAAGTAGAGGTACAAGGGTCATAACATCTTAGCTCCCAAGGCCTGTGGCGCATTGGCGATGTACGGAATAGTTGATATTTCTTGCATCACCAATGTCTATGGGCAGGGTCAATTTGTCAATTTGACTACAAATAACATAAAAATAACGTTTAATCGGCGAACTCTAAGTCAGCGTATGATATCATTATCTAGATTCTAATAGTCGAGGATATTACGACAAAGGACAAAGAAACGTTCCCATTTAACTAATGTTGATAAAGAATGATTATAGTAATTATTATTATTACCTGCAAACCTAACCTTTTGTATACTCGCATGTCGACTTCTACAAACTTTCTATGTCAACAATCGCTTTTTCTTATCAACTGGTAAAACCATAGCTTGCTAAGAAAATTTAACCTTAAGAAAATTTACAGTCCTCCAAAAAGTTTTAGATTACCGCAAAGTCACGTGGGACGATACGGATAGATTTAACTTGTGCTAATATGGAAAGGTTTTACAGCGAGTTCCGTGTGATTTCCCGCGAGAATATAAACACATTTGTAATATTATACATGTTTCAATTTAAGATAAATAAATATCAATTATCAGTTTAAGATGAACCGTACTCGTGTTTCATTTACATGCCGAAATAGTTTTGTCACTTTGAGTCTATAAACACGTGTGTCTATTATATATATATATATATATATATATATATATATATATAAAGTCTATCAATGTGGCAGATCATTCAGCTAATGGAGGTTTCTTCACAAAGATTTCCTTTTCGAGCACGAGATGAATTCTAAGCACAAATAAAGCATATGATATTTTAGTAATGCTTGTCCGGTTTTGAATCCGCAATCTTCGGTTAATATACTAGCCACTAGGCCGAGACGGCTTACATATATAAACTTTTTTGAAAATTGACTTATATAAACTATTTTGAAATGTTTTTTATATGAAATTTGTTAAATTTTACACACCTTTTAATTTTTCCTGTTAAATCAATACATTAAGCTAATTTCGTAAAAGGTTTCAGATAATCTCAGCAATTTGCGGTGCGATAACAACATTGCCTATCAGACCGAAAGTCCGAACTAACGAGAGGGTATCATCGAACAATCTGAATAATACATGATACATTTACCAAATGTCAAACTTCTCAACAGAACAAGCAAGGTCCCAAAATCATTATACCAACGATTAATTAATTACGACAAACATCAAAAATTCCAACTCGTTCGGTTGGTTAAATCAGTTATGTTACACGAAGCGTAATTATTATAACGTAAACGAATGCGTTGCATAAATGAAAAACAAACTAGTTACAGCCGTCGATTAATGTCCGGTTACTCAAAAAATTGACGAGCCGGTTGGCGTGCTCGGTAGATACTTTCACGCCAAACGGTTGTGGATTCGATGTGCATGAACATGTCCTGGGTGGGAATTGTGCACATTTGTGCGCATGAACATGTCTGTTTGTCCTGAGTCTGAGTATAATTATCTATATAATTATGTATTTAAAAAAGAGAAGTCGGGTTTCCATAGTACAAGCTCTGCTTAATTTGGGATCAGATGGCCGTGTGTGAATAATGTCCCAGAATATTCAACATAGAAGCATTACACTTATTTATTGATTATCAAATTAAAAACTGCCACCGCTTCAAAAAACAGATTATCCTGACCTGAGAAGAATCGGCGAATTAAACTCAAACTATATTAAATGAGAAATTGGTGATGATTGGTGGCTTTGGGAAAGCCCGTCTAGGTAGAAAGATGAAGGGCGAGTGAGTCAGTGAGACTACAAAGGACATAATGGTGACATAACTTTACTGGTGGTAGGGCTTTGTGCAAGCTCGTCTGGGTAGGTACCACCCACTCATCAGATATTCTACCGCAAAACAGTAATACTTGATATTGTTGTGTTCCGGTTTGAAGGGTGAGTGAGCCATTGTAATTACAGGCACAAGGGACATAAAATCTTAGTTCCCAAGGTTGGTGGCGCATTGGCTATGTAAGCGATGGTTAACATTTCTTACAATGCCAATGTCTAAGGGGTTTGGTGACCACTTACCATTAGGCGGCCCATATGCTCGTCCGCCTTCCTATTCTATATAAAAAAATAAATAAATAATATCTTAACTTCCTAAGGTTGGTGAAGCGAGAAATGATATGTGATGGTACCGAATGGAAGAATTGTCTGCGAGACCAATAAAAAAGTAACATGTATCGTCACATACATACATAAAAACTCATAAAAACGACTACATGTACTTAAAAATAATATATGAACCATAATAACATGACAAAGTCTATTAAGTAGGTAGGTAGGTAAGGTGTGAAAATAATGACGTTGTCGGCCTGTGGTCTGTTGCGTCGTCAGCCACTTCGATATAATTTGTGCAACGGAAACTAGGTATTTGTACTGAAACCATTAAGGAGTTTTGATAAAGATTGAATTTCCTGCGTTGAACTGACCGACAATATGATAACAGGTTTTTATAATATTAGAGTAGTTTAAATGTAAACAGAAAAGTTACAGCGTTTTAGCGTAAATGCGTCCCGATGACATAAAGTCCAATACGTTGATGACGAAAATGTATTTACATTTGGCTATAAAAAAACAAAACAATCTCAGAAGCAATAATAATGTAACAGTCTGTGAAAGTTCCACTGCTGGGAAAGGCCTCCTCTCCCTTTTTGAGGACAAGGTTTGGAGTTTATTCCACCACGTTGCTGGTTAGTGGAATACACATGTAGCAGAATTTCAGTGAAATTAGACACATGCAGGTTTTCTCACGATGTTTTCCTTCATCTTCATAAAATTATTATTAAAACACATGAAATTATTCCTGTAATCGCGAACGTAATTATATAGAAGCTTTATTGTGGTCGGTGGCACTGTCAGCAACATCGACGCGGCAATTAGTTAGCGTGTGTACCGACTGTTTTAGAAGTTTTGTTGAATTTTGAAATTTCTGTTCGGAGTAAAATGTATTTTAAAAAGGATTTTTCGTTTCGTTTTCTAATAATTAACATTGTATAGCTTATATTTTTTTGACTTTAACGTAAATGATCCTTATTAATCTAAATTCTCAATTTTCTTATTATCATTCTCGTATGTAAAGGATTATACTATTTATTAAGAATAGAAGAATTTTCCATGTATTTAAAATCATTATAATATCTTAAATTTACAAATAATCTTATTAAATTTATTAGTTTGTTTTCTAAAATATAAGCGAAATGAAGTGTATTATTATATATACTGTTTAATGATCATGCACTAGCCGGCTTTAAGCCTCTCGTTACAACGGTAAGCTCCTCCTATGTATAAACGTAATGGTATCGTTGCTAGGATTGTCTGACGGCTACTTAAGCGTTTGATAACTGCTTTAACAATATGCATAAAATATAATAGTCCTTAGAATATAAGCGCCTTTGAACTTCTTATTATACATTTTATAAGCTGGCAACAATTTACATCGTTATGTTGTAGGATTACATTTTTAAATGATGCAAAACGTGTATCGATTTTTAAGTCCTTTTAAAAACATACGTAGTGATTTCACGAGGGCTTAAAATGTTGATATAGAAATGTATGTGCACACATATCGGTAAAAACACCCAAACATTCTCAAAGTTTTGTTGTTTTTATAGCAGGTAACTCTAATTGGTGTTTTACATGTTCAATCGTTGAAAAAATATTTCTAATATTAATAATAATTTACACAATATAGCAACAATAAAAAATAATTGCTTCAATCAACAGCCAATCGTTGTCCACTGCTGAACATAGGCCTCTCCCAAGGTGCGCCAAAGCTCCCTGTCCTCCGCCTTCCGCATCCAGTTGGTGCCCGCCACCTTCTTAAGGTCGTCGGTCCACCTGGCTGGAGGGCGCCCTACGCTGCGCTTGCCGATTCGCGGTCTCCACTCTAGGACTCGTCTGCTCCAACGGCCATCGGTCCTACGACATACGTGACCAGCCCACTGCCACTTCAGCCTGCTAATTTTGCAAGCTATGTCGGTGACTCCGGTTCTTTTCCGGATAATCTCATTTCTGATCTTATCCTTCAAAGATACTCCGAGCATAGCTCGCTCCATAGCACGCTGAGCGACTTTGAATTTGTGGACTAGTCCCGCAGTTAGTGTCCACGTTTCGGCACCGTATGTCATGGCAGGTAAGACGCATTGGTTGAAGACTTTCGTCTTCAAACATTGCGGTATAGACGACTTGAGGACTTGACGAAGGTTGCCAAATGCTGCCCATCCCAAGCGAATTCTTCGATCGGCTTCCTTCTCGAAGTTGTTCCTACCGATTTGTATAATCTGTCCTAGGTAGGTATATTCACTAACAACTTCGAGAGGTTTGCCCTCGACGTATATCGGTCCCGGCACGACATGCCTATTGAACATGACCTTGGTCTTGTCCAAGTTCATGCCGAGACCGACACACCGGGAAGACTCGCCTAGGCTACGCAGCATTTCGGTGAGTTGTTCCAGCGACTCTGCTATGATGACGATATCGTCGGCAAATCGAAGGTGTGAGATGTACTCGCCGTTTACATTGACTCCATACCTAGTCCAATCCAGCGTTTTGAAAACGTCTTCCAACGCGTTGGTGAACAGTTTCGGGGATATTACATCCCCCTGTCTCACCCCTCTGCGCAATTGGATCGCCTTCGTCTTACAGTCCTGGATGTGGACAGTCATTGTAGCGGCGTTGTACAGACATCTCAGTACCTCGATATATCTCCAATCGATATGACATCTCTGCAATGAGTCGAGCACTGCCCAGGTTTCGATGGAGTCGAAGGCTTTCTCGTAGTCCACAAATGCCATACACAGCGGCTGATTGTACTCTTCGGTCTTCTGCACAATCTGCCGAACAGTATGGATGTGGTCCACGGTGCTGTAGCCTGATCGAAAGCCGGCTTGCTCTGGGGGCTGGAACTCGTCAAGTCGTCTGGCGAGACGGTTCGTGACGACTCTTGAGAACAGCTTATACACGTGACTCAGGAGGGAGATTGGTCTGTAGTTTTTCAAGAGGGTTTTATCACCTTTCTTGAAAAACAGTACCACCTCACTCCCGCTCCACGTTTCCGGGGTCTTGCCATGTTGGATGACGGAATTAAAGAGGCTTGCTAGCTCTTTCAGGACCGGAGTCCCGCCTGCCTTAAGCAACTCTGTTGTGATTCCGTCATCTCCCGGAGATTTGTTGTTTTTAAGCTGTTCTAGAGCCGCCCTAATCTCTCCTTGGTCAACGACCGGGAGCTCCTCGGAGTAATGGCGCATAAGAGGGGCGCGCTGGTCATCAATACTGATTCCCATGGGTTTATCCGATCTTGAAGAGAACAACTGCCCATAAAACCTCTCTACTTCTCCGATAATCTCAGGCCTAGAGGTAACGACCCCACCATTTTCAGTTTTAAGTTTTGTCAGACGCGGCCTCCCAAACTTGCGAGCGAACACTTTCGATCCCCGATTTTGCTCAATCGCAGCCTTGATGGCACGGGTATTGGAGCGTCGGAGATCGCGTCGCGTCAGCGTTTTTATTGTTCGGTTTAAGGCCTTATCTGACAAAAACGATGGTAGTTCTCGTCGTTTTCTCATGAGCTCGAGTGTCTCAGCAGAGAGTTTTGGTGCGTTGTCTCTTCTCTGTGGCGGAAAACACTTGCGGGATGTGTTTTGCAGTATTTTGACCAGCGTGTCGGTTCTCTCATCAATGCTGCTTATGGTTTCCAACGCGGTGAATTGATTTTGAAGTTCCATTTGGAACTTTTCGGAGCCTTGAGCAGCTTGGAGCATGGTAGGTCGGAGAGTAGACCTCATCATTCTCGATCTTTCGGCTTTTAAGTTGATATTTAGAGTGCCTCGAACCAAGCGGTGATCACTTCCGGTATTAAACCTGTTGATCACTGAAACATCTCTAAATATGTGCCTTTTATTCGAGATGATAAAGTCTATCTCGTTCCTTGTCACGTTATCGGGGCTTCGCCAGGTCCACCTCCTCTGAGGCTTCTTTTGAAAGAAAGAATTCATCAAAAAAAGCCCCTGCGCTTCGAGGAAGTTTACCAGCATTTGCCCCCTGTGATTTCTGCAGCCCAAGCCGTAAGGTCCGACTTTCGATTCACCGCTATCTTGTACTCCCACTTTAGCATTAAAGTCTCCCATAACAACATTGTAGTGGGCCCTCGAGGTGTCGTTGAGGGCCTTTGCGATGTCCTCGTACATCGCTTCGACCACATCATCAGAGTATGTCGAAGTTGGCGCATATACCTGTACAACCTTCAGGGAGTACCTGTCGGAAAGTTTTAGGACAAGGTACGCTACCCGGTTCGACACACTACTGATTTCCACAATGCTGCTAATGAGATCCTTTTTGACTAGAAAACCGACACCACCCTGGGAGAGGTTATCACCTTCGCGGAAGTAGAGTAAGTTACCGGACTCTAGAGTTATCGTGTCCTCCCCCTGTCTTCGGACTTCAGATAACCCCAGTATATGCCAGTTTATATGACTTAACTCTACTTCTAATTCGGCGAGGTGATGGTCCAGCCTCAATTGCTTAATTTGTTAATATTTTTTTCTTGAAACATAAAAAAATATATTTAGCCTGAATAATTACTGGTGGTAGAGCTTTGTGCAAGCTCGTCTGGGTAGGTACCACCCACTCATCAGATGTTCTACCGCTAAATAGCAGTACTTGGTATTGTTGTGTTCCGGTTTGAAGGGTGAGTGAGCCAGTGTAATTACAGGCACAAGGGAAATAACATCTTAGTTCCCAAGGTTGGTGGCGCATTGGTGATGTAAGCGATGGTTAACATTTCTTACAACGCCATTGTCTATGGGCGTTGTAAGAAATGTTAACATTATGTTTAAAGTTAAAATTATGTAATAATAATTTATACAATTATACAGAGTGCGAGAAAATTTTTAGAATAGAATAACTTTATTTTGCTTGAAATTAGGGTATTGTGCAATGTTTGTGCAATAGCGGTCCACACTTCGGTGCTTCCAGCACCTTTAATAACCTAACCTAACCTTTAGTGTGATAAATCTTGAACAAAAATTTAGGGAGCTGGTGTAATAAAATTCCTACATTAATTACACATACATACATTTACATACAAATATATACTAGTACATTTATCTATATAAACTTTGGTCACTTATTCTGCGTACGTTCGCGAAGGTGATTTGCCCAAAAAAAGAAGATTTTTTTGTATGACTGTCCTTCAACAAAAAGCTTTACGCGGACCCTTATTCTACCCGTGTGGAGCGAAGACGGTTAGCTAGTTATTAATAAATACACACATACATACATACACCATTTAATAATATTCTAAAGCCCTTGCTTCCATATACATTATGATATAAATTTATGTTAAGGTACCTTTCATATGTGACGAATTAATTGTCATTGTTGATGTTCACTAAAGCCTTAATCTTTTATTGTTTAGGTATAATTAAAATTATATATCTAATGTTGTGTATTATAATATGCTTATTGTTTTGAAATCAATACTTTGTTACTAGAGTGAAATCATTTTCTATTATAAATGTGAAAGTAACTCTGTCTGTCTGTTACGCTTTTAAGGCTAAATCACTGAAACATTTTGTTGAAATTTAGCATGAACAAGCTACAGACATAGGCTAATTTTTTACCTAATACCCACCTCTTAAATTTATATAATGGACTATATAAGTCAATATTTTTACTTAACAATTATAACCAAAATACCTAACTTTTATTAGCAATAGAAGACGTAGCTTGAATTTCATAATTGAGAATACATTGACAATTTAACGCACGGGTTGCGTACAAGTTGCTTGAGAAAAACAGTTGATAATAAAAACAATTATTAAGAACAAATTTTTATCTTTTATCTATTTTTGTATTAACATTGGAGCGTGGTGGAGCACCAAACTTTCTACTCAAGAGAGGAGACCTATGCCCAGCAGTGGAACGTTTACAGACTATAAATTTACTATTAAATTAAATTAAAACCGACTATTTAATTTTTTAATTAAATTATAATATTATCTTTACCAAAAAATGTTTCCAAAATTCTATTAAGTGGTAGTGGGTTAAATATACAATATTGGACCCAAACATGCTACATTTTTTGTTAAATAAATGTTTGTAAAATGCATCACTAATAAAACTCTTTGTTCAAATATGAATACAATTGAATTTTTTAAATAGACTGTCGAACAAAAAAATGATGATATAAAAATCCCATTTCAATGCGTTGCGTGATTGCGTTTTCAAATCCGTTATTAACTTCGTTGCTAACACTTTTAAAAACCCAGTTACAGCATTTTATTTCATTTATTAGAATGAATTTTATTGCAAATATTTATTTAATATCAAGCCAATTTGGTCTTATAAAATATAAAGCTATACTTTTGTAAGCCTACCAATTTGAAACAGAGAGTAATATTTTATGTATCATCAAATTACTTTCATTCGCAGAATGTTTAGAACATAAAAAGTAAAAGTAATCTATAATTACTAAATTAGGATTTTTTCACAAATGTCTACAATATCTCTACATAAAATCACAAGTCATTAATTTCTTTTATACAAACCACACATAATTCCTTTCTTAATAAAGGCTTAACCTGGTGACTGTTAACGTTATGTAACCTTTAACAAAGTTAATAGTGAGTACAGAGAACAAAGTTACATTAGTTAGGACCATAATATGCTCTACTCGATTGTTGAAATTTTGACAAATTACTTTGTTTTTTTCCCTTCATTACTATATATAGGCCAGTACAGGCTATCGTTATATAATTTTACCTATATTATCACCTACCATGTTCAGTATGAATGAAAGAAGAGAAAAGTGAAAGAAAGGGAAAGGTGAACACTGTGCTCGCACAACGTTGTGGTTACGTTACGATAATCTTATAGGTCAGTCGTCAGCTTAATTAGACTAAAGCTGTCTCGTTGATCGTTTCAAAACTATATTGTGTTGACTTTTTTAAAATAATTTAATATAACTTTAATAAATATACATTGCTTCTAATCGATAATGTTTTACTGTAACTTTGAAATAAGAATTATAAAGCTAGGTTAAAATTTCAAGTGTGTAAAATATAAAATCTATTGGTAGTAGGAAGTTGCGAGACTCCATCTGGATAGACAACCTTAAAAATTATTCTACCGCTAAGCATCAATACTCCGTGAAATGTAAGCCATTGTAATTTCCGGGACATAAACTCCTATATACTATTCCAATCGAATAAGGAGAAAAGTTAAACAAACCTTACATTTATATATTCCATTACAAATCGTTCTTGATTACTATATAACTACACTTAACAACTTATATATCCACTTAAACGATAACAACTTCTAATTATTATATAATTAATATTCAAAGTCAAAATGGTTTTTGTCTTTATCCCTCCTCAGAGTGATTTGGACATGTTGCACTGCGAGTATCTATAAAGAACTTAATCACCATAAGCTGTTCTTATTTTTGGTGCATATTTACTTGCTTATTGCTTCACCACTACTGCAAACATAATGTAATTAAAATATTTATTGAATAAATTTTATTCTCTAGCAAATTGTAGTAACAGTAACAGCCTGTGAATGTCCCACTGCTGGGCTAAGGCCTCCTCTCCTTTTTTGAGGAGAAGGTTTTGGAGCTTTTCCCCCACGCTGCTCTAATGTTGGTTGGTGGAATACATATGTGGCAGAATTTCAGTGAAATTAGACAAATGTAGGTTTCCTCACGATGTTTTTCTTCAACTGAATGAGATGAATTATAAACACAAATTAAGCACATAAAAATTCAGTGGCGCTGCCCGGGTTTGAACCTATGATCATCAGTTAAGATTCACTGAGCCATCTTGGCTGCAAGTTGTAGCACACTCGTAAGTTTTATGGTAATTTTGGTTTTATTTTTGAATTAGGTCTTTTCTATTTTCTGATGTTACTACTCAAAGTTCGTAACACACAATGACGCACGTTTGCTTTGTGTTAAATTACATGAGCCGTCACGCACGCACGAATGTCGTTTTGTTCTTTTATGTGCCAAGGTTGCGTGTTCGTGCATTGTCGTGCGCAGACGTGGGTTAGCGGCTAATCGGCAACGAGAATTATTTAAGAAATAAATCGATTGCTTGTCCTTTTATTTATATACTTCCCTTCATACAGCTATGTAGGTATGCTACATTGATTATTCCAGATTAAAAAAAGGAGTAAAATAAATAAGGACGTAGTTTCGCAAGTAAAATCCTAAATGCGAAAGTGAGTTATTAGTTTATTACTAGACTGTTTGTTGCGTTTTCACGTTTTACCTTACACAAACACGTTGCCTGGGTTCTAGATAAGGATATAGGGTACCTATCATCTGGTCTTCTTCTTTCACTTGCGGATGAAGCCGCGGGCGGGTACTAGTAAATATATATTCCCGCACGCGCAGTACACACCCAACGGAAAAGTAACGAAGATACATAAGGCGTGTCGGTTTTTTATAGGATACACTTTGGAGAGTGCTCGAAGGGTCTTTTAGAACTGATTGAGCCATGTCCATTCCTCTATCGGAAACTAGGCGCAGGCAAAAGTTTCATCCATACGTTATTGACATACCCAAAAGTCGAACTAAACGGTTTGACAGCTAGTTTTTGGTGAGAGTCGCCAAGATTTGGAACGATCTGCCTGCGTCTATTTTTCCTGATAAGTTGAACTCTGGAGCCTTTAAGAGTAGAGTGAACAGGTTTCTTTTGGATGGGCGTGTACCACCTTCGTCTTCATCTACGCTTTCCATCTGGTGAGATGGAATACAAACGCCTATTCCATTACAACTATATAAAAAAAAACTATATTAAATCCAACTGGGCGCGCCATTAGATGTTTTGAATTCAAAAATCGGATAAATTGATTGCCGATTTCGGAAACAGAGTGAATCATGATTTTGATAAACGAATTTCTATAGAATAACGTAACTTTATGAATAAATGTAAACATAAATACTACGTAAACATCACCCTGGTAGAATAACTTCAAACACAGGATTTAAAATATAAAAGCTTCGGGCAATTCTCATGTTCATAGCGTTAATGTATGAATTTTGTCAACGTTCTCGCGAATAATTTATACGGAAAACGTAGTCTTTATAATATCTTATATTTTTTGTTATTATTATTTAATTATAGACATATAAATATGAATTCTACGTCATCATTAAACAGTTATATAAATACAAGAGGTTATTATAATAAATAATTACAACTTATTTTCGCTCAGCGGCCTCGCGAATGTAATTTTTGTTAAACATTTGAGGAAAACATACTCGTATATGAACTTACATGTTTCGAACAATTTGTTTTATATTCTTATTTACAATATTTGTTTATTGATAACACCGAATCTCGTTAAAAGCTAAAAAACAGGTAAGATAAACGCTATTCGATGACAATAAAATCGAAACACACGTCGCGGAATATTAGAAAGTGGTATGACCATAATTATAATAACATTTCAAGAGTACACGCATCCAAATAGTATATCACCATAAGTCAATATTTCAAAGGTGAGAAATAAAGTGTTCTTACAGAATGCCACTGCTGAATCGTTTTGTTTTCGTCTATTTATATGTATGTATGATGATGATATTATATTAAGTTATTTGATAAAATATTACACATTCAAATATTTTTTTATGTTTTTAAAGTTATTATTTACATAAAACTTTTATTTATAATATAACTTTTATTCATAATTAATAGCATAGAAACATCAAAACCTGCATAATATTTATTTATTAGCAATGACATACAGTCACTGTGTACATTCCGACGTTAAAGAAGACAGTCAATTATTTAAACACAAGGAAATATAGGATTTGAGATCTGATTTATTTGCAGGACAATTTCAAAGATTTACGGACCGCTTAGCAAAGTAAATAGCTTAGCAGGTTCGTAAAAGAAACGGGAGTTGTTATATTATTCATTTAAAAAACACACCATACAGGAAAAATTGACAAAGCAAGAAGTAGTCAAAATTACCCATAAAAATTGGTACTGGAAGAAATATTAAGCATGCCTATACTATTGGTAGCCATTGGAACTCAGATTTAAGGTTTCTCGTGCCTGCAGTTATACTGGTTCGGTCATCCTTCAAATCGAAATCAGCAGTACATTGTAAGGCTGTTTGGCTGTGGAATAATTGATGAGTTTGTTTGTTCCAGTGCACGAAAGTCCATCACCTGGAAAGTGTTGTATGTGTTCCTATTTCATATTAACTTTCATTATTTGGGATATTTTTTCTATATCATTAAAATCAGATTGTATTGTACAAAAGTGTTGTATTGATAATTGATTTAAAGCTTATTTTTTGTGAAAATGTGTCTTGATATTTAAGTAATAATTGCATACTACTATTATTACTAAGCGGTTGAATTTAGATAGGGCATAAAAACATTACTTGTATATAATTTTACAAAGTACGATTTCATTTTTATTTTTTTATTATACACGATGTTTTAAAAACGTTGCTATTCATATAAATGTCAATGAAATTCCGGTTACTTTATGTGTTTTCTTCCTGCAGACATCTGCCTCGCCGCTCGGCGCTGTACCGCGTTATTTATGTAAGTCTATTTTTATTTTGCACAAGAGGTTCGTCAGTACACGAGAATGTTGAGAGCGCGCTGAAATTTTAAATGAAATAATGGCTTAGTTTAGTGAAACTTTAATTTACTACATCAATTGTCATGTAAAATTTTGTTAGCAAAATAGTCACGTGGTTTTGTACGTTATTTTTGGTAATTAGTTTCGATATTTTTGTTTTATTTCGATAGTACATATTTTGCAACAAATTGGAAAATAGAACAAGTTTAACTATTTTTAACATTTTTTTGGATTTCATCAAAACCAACCACCTTTTTAAATAATGCATAATTTCCTCTGTTGCCATTGTTATGAAGATGCCTTTTTTATTTTATACCTAATGGTAAGTGGTCACAACTGCTCATTATCGTAAGAAATATTAACTATTCCTTACATCGCTAATGCGCTACCAACCTAGGAAACTAAGATGTTATATATATCCCTTATGCTTATAGTCGCACTGGATCCTTGCACCCTATCTTAGATCCTTCAAACCGGAACCCAACAATACTAAGAAAAATATTGCTCAGATGGGCTTGCATAAGGGCCTATCATCGCTCCTCGTTAAGACGTAATGGATATTCTGATGTTTGGGGTGCACTCGGCGCCTTGGACACCGGCGAGCCCTACAAATCCCCCACTTTTTCCTTGTTAAAAAAGGGCCTATGATCAAGTAAATAAGTTCCAAACTCTGTTCTCTATTAGGAATTTCTTGAAATAACTATTTTATTGCCCGAAGTATTGAATTGAACTTAGGTAGCCATTAGACAAATGACAGAAAGACACCTATCTAAATACTACTTAATATGTGATATTATGCACTGAATGATGATAACTGTATCTGCGATATAACACACTATAAGTACTTCGTCAATGCTTTGTAGTCAAGAATCCATGCTATTAGTGTTGTAACGTTGGTAAATCCGATGTGAAATTAGTGAAGCTACATAAGACAAGACATCGGTTAGCAGCGCATTAGCAGCATCTAAAGCTTGTCGAATACCTTTGATAGTATTAATCTTTACAAGTAAATACGAAATTGGTGCCTTTACGATGTAGGTTACATTACATCGTTCATTATCATTTTAAATGTTTGCGTTAATTATTATGTATTAAGTTAATATAATAGGCAATAAAATATTCATATTAAATATTAGGACTTTAAAATATGCGTGTTATGATGCGTATGGACTCCATGATAAATGAAAAACTGGCCAAGTCGTGGCGAGTATTTTAATAATGTGATTTGTTAATAGCTTTTTTTATTCATGATAAGCTCATCCAAGAGACATGGATCTTTACATTAAGGTTATAATTATGTTATAACTTATTATTATTAAAATGAAATCGGTAATTTTTTTTTAAATTTTTGTTTACTATAAAAGATACATCAAAATGTCGTACAAAGTTCTTCTGAGAATTTGTGAAAAACACAAAATATTTTATTTTCAGCGATAAGTCAACGTAACCATATTTTATATATTGTTAATATATTTAAAAAATGGAAAATAAGGAGAAGATAGGTGTGGACGATGTATTCGATTCGGGTTGGTTGTTTATTTATAGACAGAACGGTCGCTTTACGTAATATTTATAGTATTTTATTACAGATAATATTTAATTATAATTACATATAAAATATATAAAAAAAACTATTATATAATTAAACATTAATAACACCTAACCAAGTGATATATTTGCGTAAAAATGATATATAATTGGAAAACCAAACAAAAAACTAGTGAATAACTTTGATAGCGGATTTTTTAATTGGAAATACATACAAACATAAATCAGATAAAAAATCTGTTACACCATTGCTTTCAAAACTAAATACACAAAGCAAAAAGTCAATTTGAACATTAATGCTTTGATATTTATTTTTAAAATAAATTTGAAACCTACACTAGCATGAGTGAACTTCCATTACGTTTATTTAAAACAAACTATAATGGTAGGATTGGATTTAGCTTTTTAATTTGGGTATTAAATATAATTTGCCTAATATCATTAAAAAGCAATTACGCATTATCTAGTCTAGATTTGTCTCATTTTAAGGAGATGGTTTTAGGCGAATCTCGTTGAAATGGATTTTTTTTCTCTTTTTTTTATAGAATAGGTAGGGCGGACGAGCAAATGGGCCACCTGATGGTAAGTGGTCACCAAAGCCCATACATTGGCATTGTAAGAAATGTTAACCATCGCTTACATCGCCAACGCGCCACCAAACTTGGGAACTAAGATGTTATGTCCCATGTGAAAAAAATGATAGATGGCATCCCATCCGATATATGCAGGTTTTTTCACAATGTTTTTCTTCATCGCCATATACGAGATTCATATTAAATGCAGATTCGCCACTGAAAAGTCAAGTCTACTTGCCTGAATTTGAAGCGTATATATTTGATTAAAATCACCGGGGACTTCGGGCTGAGAAAAAAAAGTCCTAGAACACGACGCGGAAAAGCTTTAGTTAGCCTCTAGCCTAAGTGGACTTAGGACTCAGAGAAGACAGCTGTTAATAGCTGGATAAAGGCATAGGTCCGTTAAGAGTGGTTCCATTTAGGGGATTATAACTATGTCTAGCAGAACTTGCAAGGACTGAGGGATAAATAGATGAACAAATCTGATTTTTGATCGCCAATCCTACTAGAATATCTGGTTATTATAAATATGTTGCAGGTGCGGTGTTCTGCAAAAATATAAAAATTCTTATTCATCTAAAAAATCCGAGATTTTATTAATTTAGATATTACATAATTATAATCAAATATAACTTACTGTTACAATGTTTAAGCTTTTATAATTATAAGATAATTGAAATAGCTTTGTATTAGTGTGTAATAGATGAGGTAAAACCTAAGAGGGGAACCATTGTTCTTGTTGGAGACTGCCGTGGATGATTAATAGCCGGTAGGAGCTCTTGCCCTTGATTAATTACTTTACACAGCGGAAACAATGCTGTTCAAGTTTCATTTGTATTTTATTATCAAACGGATATGAATTACTTTAGTTTTATAATAAAGATATTCAGGGAAACGATTAGATAACATTGTACATCTTATGTATCTCTGGTACATATTTCACTGCCTCGTTGGTCTAATGGCTTGATATAAGGCCGCAGCCCCGGAGGTCCTGGGTTCAATTCCCAGGTCAGGCCAATAAAAAGTTATTGGGTTTTTCTGTCAGAAAATTCTAAGTAGCAGCCCGGAGTCTGGAAGTTAGAAGTGTGTAACCTCCCGTACCTCGGAAAGCACGTAAAGCCGTTGATCCTGTGCCTGAACTCTTTCTGGTCGTGACGGAGTGCCGTCCTATTGGATTATGAGAGTTAGGGAGTAGAGAGTGCGCCTGTGTTTGCGCACACACTCGTTCACTATAATATCTCCTGCGTAGTTGGCTAATCTCTCTTGAGATTGGCCGCCGTGGCCGAAATCGGTCTGGAGGACATTATTATTATTATTAAATATTTGAATTGAATAGGGCATATTGCACGTTACGGGTATTGGTTGAAATCGGTCAAGAAAAGACAAAGCGTAATATTTAAAAAATAAAATAACAAAAATAAAACAACAAATATAAGAGACGTACTTATTTTACCAATTTTTTTAAAGCTTCTAATAAAAATTATGAATGAATACTGTGTTTCATGTAAGTTTTAAATTACTTGCACTATAACTTTTGAATATACAAATACTTCGTTACTAAATTGGGCTTGCGAATAAGACTTCTATGTGATTTGCTCATGTGCTAGGCATTATTAATAGTGGTAATTATGCCATAACAAACATATATATTATTATTTGCTCATGTCTGCCTCCGACGCTGAAGTTCAGATTTCTTCTGATGCAGACATCTTCGATATTTGTCGTTTTCACGGCTTTTGTAGTAATCAATTTATTTAATATTTTTATGGTTTAGAAACATGTATATGTACTCCTGGCAGACTAGAACTGTTCGATTATTAACTTGTGAAGATAATAAAAAAAAAATTGCTAATATTTTGCGTCTACGTTGTTGATTTACAGCGCTTCAAAAGTGTAAAAAACATGGTGTGTTATATAATTTGCTCATGTCTCCCTCTTGATGCTTTAATTACTTATAATAGTGAAGAAAATCAATGATTCAAACATCCAGGCCTCTGATATTCCAAAGGCTTTTTGAATCAATCTACGTCTAAAAGTCAATCAATGGAAATAATTAATGTTACATATGCAATCGTCAGAGGTGATTACAAGTATACGAAATCTTATTGTTCTTTTAAGTGTGTACAGCTAAAATCAGTGAGCAAAATATTTGTCAAGATTTTTTCGTGTTTCGGGAGTCATGACGATTCGATGAAGCAACTAGAACCACAAGCTTAATAGATATATTTTTTAATATTTTTAGGAAACTACGTTTCGTGACAATTTTTTTTTTTTATAGAATAGTAAGGTGGACGAGCATATGGGCCACCTGATGGTAAGTGGTCACCAAACGCCCTTAGACATTGGCATTGTAAGAAATGTCAACCATCGCTTATAGCCAATGCGCCACCAACCTTGGGAACTAAGGTTTTATATCCCTTGTGCCTGTAATTACACTGGCTCACTCACCCTTCAAACCGGAACACAACAATATCAAGTATTGCTGTTTTGCGGTAGAATATCAGATGAGTGGGTGGTACCTACCCAGACGAGCTTGCACAAAACCCTACCACCAGTGAAGAAACAATGTAGAACCCTGGATATCGCCTCATGAAATTTCTTTATTTCTAAGATAATTTTCCCTAATAGCCTCAGAGGAAGACAGACCAAAAAATTTAGTACCCTTTTTATTTTTACAAATTTAAAGCTTAATAGATATATTTTTTAATATTTTTAGGAAACTACGTTTCGTGACAATTTTTTTTTTTTATAGAATAGTAAGGTGGACGAGCATATGGGCCACCTGATGGTAAGTGGTCACCAAACGCCCTTAGACATTGGCATTGTAAGAAATGTCAACCATCGCTTATAGCCAATGCGCCACCAACCTTGGGAACTAAGGTTTTATATCCCTTGTGCCTGTAATTACACTGGCTCACTCACCCTTCAAACCGGAACACAACAATATCAAGTATTGCTGTTTTGCGGTAGAATATCAGATGAGTGGGTGGTACCTACCCAGACGAGCTTGCACAAAACCCTACCACCAGTGAAGAAACAATGTAGAACCCTGGATATCGCCTCATGAAATTTCTTTATTTCTAAGATAATTTTCCCTAATAGCCTCAGAGGAAGACAGACCAAAAAATTTAGTACCCTTTTTATTTTTACAAATTTAAAGCGTAGCTACGTAGGCCTTTAATTAACTGGAGTCGATTTTATCTGAAATTCTATCATTATCAATAATAAGATGAAACATGAGAAAATCATACACCGAAAAGCTAACCAGCTCCCAAGCCACAAATTAAAAACTGTCAAAATGGCGCAACTAAGACTAAAAGTCGCGATCTTGTTAATCTTTTTTATTTGAAGTAAATTTTCTTAAGTCGATTTCTGGCAGACGGCCAACGTGCCATTGCCAATGTGCCAAAGTCTTACTTTAATATGTCCATGTTGGCAAGTTTCTTAAAAACACATAATCCTTTAAGAATTTATGTTTAATAGTATTCTTACATTCTTTCTTTACGCTTTTAATATGTCAAAGCTTATACTTAGTGCAAAGCCTTTTAAAAAAAGAATAAGTGCGAAATTTATCAGTATAACTAGATACATAGTTACAGTACTAAAAGTCATTTTAAAAGCAAACTTTTTCAAATGTTTGGACCAATATAAGTTTTATAGTCAAGTTTGTTACTCTACAACAGAAGCATGAGTAGGTAAATCCAAAGCAATAGCTCCACGGTGCTCGTTAGACTTCGGTCGGGATGATTTATAGCCACGGGCGTTCACTACAACTCCTGCTTCTTGATTAATTACGTCACTCGTGAGAAAACTATCGCTTCGTCTTTGCCGTTTCATTTGTACACTAATCGAACCAATATTTATCCCTTTGCAATATTACTGGCTATTCCTTCGGACTTCGCTCAAGTGCAAATACCTCTTAGACGCGAGTTTGTTTTAAGTAATCTAAGTATAAACATGAATATTGGTATATTTGTTTAAAATTAATAGATTTTGAACATTTGGTGACATTAGTACTTACCAAATAAATAAAGCACTTGGTATGTATTATTTCGCGGAGACAAATTAAGTAATAATATAAATAATATAATTTTTTAAGACTAACTAGAAGGCGCTAAAGTGTATTTACTTATATATCTTTTATTCGTGGTGCCATGACAATTGTTATATATGTATATATATATGCATGACAACGTCTACCGGATTTTGCTAGTAATTATATTATGTATATAAGCATTATAATAAACAATGATGTATCTTATTGGAGTACACATTACTTTTTTGTGCAAAAATTTCAGATGAGCTTTACTGCGATTGTTTTTTTTTAATTTTACAGTAAAAATGTCATCAATTATTAATATATATTTGTATTCAAAAGCTGGAATGGCCCAAAATCCGTGACGGCCGAGTGGTAAGAAGACGTTACTAGTAACCAATGATTTCGAGTTCAAACCCGGGCAATCACTATTGAATTTCCATGTGCATAATTGTGTTCATAATTCATCTTGTGCTCAGTGTTGAAGGAAAACTTCAGATGTTGCAAATGAAAATCTGTCTCGCGTATCCACCAAGCCGTATTGTAGTAGCGTGTTGGAGTAAGCTCCAAACTTCTCCTCAAAAAGGAGATGAGACTTTACTACCCTACTTTTACTCTACGTTATTTATATTTTTCTTCTAAATTAGTCATGAAGATGGTAAGTGAGGGCAGTAGACGTGATTGAGTGACGCTGGTTTTCTAAAAATGGTGATTATTATGGAACGCCACATACGCTGACACATTTGCCAAATCTCATGTCAGGGAAACAGCGTTAGGGTTACATTAGCTAATTTCAATTTTTGTTTTCGAAATGATAGCATTTGGCATTCCTACCATCCCATGCGGTCATGATTAGAACAGTAGCTATTTTTATTATGTTATGTATTTACATAAGCACACATATATGGTTTATTTGTTAACGAATCTTTTTGATTACTACTCATTTATCTACTGTCGGAATTATTAGAACCGCCTACATTTGATATCATTGATTGCAACCGCGGACCAATATATATATTTACTATCCATAACTAAAAATATATTTGTTTCTAATTCGTACAAAGTGTTTGCATGTTACTCACTTAAAAAAAAAAACGTTATAAATCTATAAAAATAAAAATGCTGATACGTTTGTTTTGTCTATTTGTTTAGATATTCAAGATCTATCTGTCCAATAACCCATCACACTACATCATGGGGGTAGGGAGATGTAACGAACGCGGGCGAAACCACGTGGAGCGGCTAGTAAATTACAAAGCGGTGCCCTTATGTTTTTTTTCAAACTAAATCAAATTAAAATTATTTATTCTATATAGAAGCAACACTTACTTATTCGTTGTCAAAATAAAAACTACCACCGTAAAAAAATAAACACCCTGAAAAACCGGCGAAAGAAACTCAGTGTATCTTTTTTGTCATATTTTGTAGATGTACAAATTTTAATTAAAAGAAATAGTGAATCGATCATTTCATCCTCAAGATGTCCTATCATCCATGAACTCGCTAATTGTATAATAATTGACCTAATGCGCACAAGGATTCTCATACATTTTTTTAAGCTTAGCAACAGTTTGTAAGGCTCGAATCTCTTAACTGCAAGCCTTACTTGAATAACTACTTTCAATAGATGGCCAGTTTATTGAAAGGCTATTTAAATATACTATTTAAATTGACGCTACGTGCTTAATGACCAAAGGAGTAACCATAAAAATAAAAATAAAATAGTAAAATTGTGTATTAAGTCGTTTAATCAAAAAACGGGAGTAATTCTGCAGGACACAGCTAGTTAACTATAAATGTGCTATGAGTAGACTCTTAAAACTAATCTATTTGGTATATCTCTCGGGAATACCTCGATACTCAATTTTTGTAGGCAGTTAACCTTACTACCGATCCGTATGGCAGGCGGCCAAAAATGGTAGCGTGTTCAAAATTTTGCTATAACCATGAAGTTTGAATTTAATAGGAGAGCATTGATTATGCGGGGATTTTTCTTTTAATATTTTTTAATTATAATATATTTCATTAATATATTTAAAATGAATAAAAAATATCTAAAAGCACATCATATGTCAATGTTATAAATCCTGTATTTGTATTTATTTATAAAATAATTACATATTCAAGATTTACCTAATGTTGAAACATGATTCAATATATATATATTTTAGATTTAGAGAAAACCTTTCGATTTCATTTGAAGATTCTTTACACCGTATCACTTATTATAAAAAATATATCTTGAAACATCACGTTATTATATTTTATTCCCTCCAATACTTTCTAACAATATTTATTTCAAAAGCTGAGGGAATTTCTTATTTAATACTATCGATATAATTTTGCGTGCAGTGAACTATCGTCTTGTTTGTTTTGTATTCTGTTGTATTTGTTTTCTATTGTAGAAGCTCTTCGGTAAATTGGTAAGCTTCGTTGTAACGACGGGGTGAAGTCTTGACGGATCGCATGGTACAAAGCCCGAACATTAATGTCGCTGGGATTGCAATATCTTAAAGTAGAATTACAAATATATATATTGCAAACATAGATTATATTTTTTATAGTTTAAATGTGTTATGTATTTAATAATTCAGTCTATGTCAATGAACCGCTCCTAAACAGCTGGATCGATCTTGTTGGTTTTTTTTTGTGTTGGAGTAGGTCCTTGGTCGGCTTAGATTGGACCCGTTAGGTGGCGCTGCGATCGGCTACCTATATATATATATATAAAATATATTAAAAAATAAACTACTACAAAAATAAACTAATACAAAACATATTAAAAAATAAACTATTTAGAAATGTATAATAAGTAATTGTGGCAGTCACTGTTATTATTTATTTATTGACGAAAGAAACATCAGCCATTCTCAAATTTAATTTGAAATAATTTAGGCTAGTTCATAATTAAATTCTTGAATATAATAAGCGATGTACACAGCTTACATTTTTAATTTATTTAGGTCAGTAATAATTAATTTTAAGTCTCGCGACATTGGCGAAATAATACGAACATCTTTTGGCACAGCTGAAAGCCTCTAAGCAAAGAACTGAATTGAGTTGAACGCTATTTTCAAAAATCAGTAGTAGCGCGCATCTGTTTAGTTAAACAACTTAGAAAATGTATAATTTTCTGCATTCTATTTAAATGAAATATTTTTTTTTGTTATCCAAATAAGAGCTCATTGCTCCGTTAATATTTTTCATTATTTTAAGTTCTGCATTGTTATTCTGTAAGAACTCACTTCGTATCTCACTCAAACAATGTTAAAAACCGACTTACGGTAATACTGTACTTTGATACGTGTATTCTTTAGTTTTAATGTCACAATTACTATAGATTTTTATGTATTTTTATTTAACGTTATATTACTTTTAGATCAAGAATATTAAATGATTTTTTTAAATAAAATAATAATAAAAAACGGCAATTATATTATAGGAAAATTTAAAAGTATACAGAAAACAAAATTAAAAATAACTACTTTACTATTCACGATCGCGTGGAAGGGTGAAAATACAGCAAAATTTCCTCGTTGAATCGCAATTCCCATTCTCTGGGCGAAAAATGAACCAACTCATGTCACCAGTGAAGGCAATAAGGTGGAGTATTATAGCCTACGCTTTAGAAATATATACATACATATATATGTATATTATAGTCTATGTCGGTACTTTATTTTTATTTTTTTCTTAGATCACCAACAAACAAAGTACAAACAAATATATGAAAATATAGAGTTCACAAAGTAAAGACAAAAAATGGTACCTCAGCTAAAGGTTATAAATGCAAGAATAATACTACAGCAAAAACTTTAAAGCACAAAATAAAAATCTAAATAAAATATAAGAAAAAAATCAAATTACAAAGAAAAGGCTTATTTCATGATCTGTTCTGCATTGAGTTATCAGTTTGTCCTTAATTGCCTATTAATCTGCCTAATTTGATTAGTAAGTAGCTTTTGACAATATATACAAATATATAATAATAACTCGCATCGCAAGTTTAATAATATAATGATATAAATAAATATCACACAATCACGATATGATAATGTTATGAATAGGTAATGATCTATCTGTCTCTCTCCCCCAGGTACCCTTCTTACAAATGCTGACACGTGTTGACACACGTCTCAAGGTCTTTTTTTTCTTTTACGTCCTTTCAAATGTCTTTTAATATTTATGTCTCTAATAGTGTGAATTGAAAAGCATAAATACCTTCATGTACCAATAATGCTTATAATATTACTATGTTAGATATTCTAATGGAATAAGATAATAGTGTTATTACAAAAGTCTAGCGTGACTTTTGCTCTTCATCGTAAATATCATTTTAGAAATAATTCATGTACCAAAACTTTACTAAGTTTATGATTAACCATTATTATTTTAACGATATTTTCCTGAAAAGCATAAAAATCTATTGCTATCTGACTTTCAATCTGATCTGATCGTCAATGTCAATCAGTTTTCCAGTAAATAAAGGTAAATAAATAAGTTGAATGAAGAAATCAACTTTATGAAATCGAATATTATCATTCGGTTAATAAAGGCATTAATTTTTTTAGAGGTCTCCATCCTTGGTGGTGAGCTACCACAATATGACCTACTGTAACGTTTGTTTATTCAGCATAAGTACAAGGCGTAGACTGAAAAGCAGCCTAGCTGAGACTACGACCTCTTCACCAAATTATCAAATATCGTATTATTAACTCATTATTTTATGGTTTTTTGGCTTAATTTTGTCTTTGTTTCTTTTTGGTGAATAAATTTATTTTATTATTTTTATTATATAGTGGCAGAAAACGACTATAGAGAGTCTTCTTACCTTAAGTTTCTTGATTGTATGCGCTTTACAAAAATTCCTCTAGTCATTATTCCACATAATGACTTTCATAGATACAATTTTCATTGTTTTATATTTAAAATACAACACAGCTTAAAATAAATATTCACAAGATCATTTTAAATATTTATAATGAAAGCACTTGTCCGTTAAACTTGTTGTTCTCTCAGTGATTTAGAGTTCGTAGCGCTTAGAGCTGTCTTACTGATCCCTTCGAAATTAAATTCTCCGCCGTCTTGACAGATATTATCTCCTCGAAATAATCTTATGTACTTGTGGAAGTGTATTTTTCGAAGAGGGATCGAATTTATCTAGTACATGTTACTTTTTTTTCTCGGAACACTGACTGAGCATTTTAGACAAATATCTTGAATAATTAAGTACTATAATTTCAATTGGAAGAAATTTCTAATTCCTTGAGCCTGAGAATATGTTGGTTAACTCACCAATCAAATCAGAACAAAGCAATACAATGTAAATACCTCAGTATTAATGTTGGGCAGTGGAATTTTGAAAAAGCCAGCGGGGTAAAAATCTAGTTGGGCCTGCACAAAGCCCCGCCACGGGTTAATATTTTCGTACTAGATGAACGTGAAACGTAATGGAAAATATTGTTCGAATACTTATATTTTTTTATTTTGATAATAAGATACTCTTGTATAACAAGTTCGTGCAGACTCCTTACTACGATAAAATGGTATATAAAATTGCTGGCAGCTATAAGGCCAGCCAACAGTAGGCAAGATTCATTATATTATGTTTTTGATTATATTATTAATATTTTTAATTTTTGAGCTCATTATGTAATAATTGTATATTTATGACATTGTTTGACCAAGATCCAAATCATTATATCCGAGATGGCCTAGAGGTTAGAACGCGTGAATCTTAACCGATGATCGTGGGTTCAAATCCGGGCAAGCACCACTGAATTTTCATGTGCTTAATTTGTGTTTATAATTCATCTCGTGCTTGACGGTGAAGGATAACATCGTCAGGAAACTTGCATGTGTCTAATTTCATTGAAAATATGCCACATGTGTCTACCAACCCGCATTGGAGCAGCCTGGTGGAATATGCTCAAAACATTCTCCTCAAAAAGGAAGAGGAGACCTTTAGTCCAGCAGTGGGACATTCACAAACTGTTACTTACTTACTTACTTGTTTGACTGTTGTTATCAAATGGAACTCGTTTACGAAATTTATATATATGATGAGGTTTCTATATTTTATTCAATATTAAAAAAAACCCAACCAGCTTATGTTAGCCCTATAAATAAAGATAATCTAAGCTACACGAGTTATTTGGTGATAATATAATATAAAGATTTTCCTTCTGTCTTAATATAATAGTTATTCAAAATAAAAGTATTATTTTTGTTCATTCCTTAAAAAGGTTACGAAGGTTAGACAATCAGTCTCTGTAAGAGTCAGTCGCCTGCAAAACCCTTTGTAAATATAATAAGATGATCATGTAAAAATGTTGAATAAATATTAGATTGCGTTTAGTTTTTCAACAACAACAATCAAAAACGATTTCATATAAATAGGGTCATTAGGGGTGAACAAAACTGTTATGACGAAGACATTTTAATAAAGTGCTCAACAAAAGTTTTTTTTATCTGTGTGTGCCCTACTGACTTTGACATCATCACGTTGGGGGTGAAATAATCAGATTAAGATTCAGTAGAGAAAAATATGAAATTGGTTAAGTTAAGAATTAGCTATAAAAAATATTGTGACAGATATTATTAAATAGATTATCCAATATTTATTTTGAAAAAAATCGCGTTATTTATTTAAACAAACATAATTCAATTAATTGAACATTTTCTGGCTTCCCTAAAAAATATGATGCAAAATTTTAATCGGTTCTAAAGGCAGGATAGCATTGATGTAACACAAAATAGTGATATCGACACGAGCTGCCCACCGCAGAGCTCCCGACGGCCAACTGACAGCCCATTGAAGTGCAGTCAGAGCGAACCAGCAGGTATTTCACTTTAAATACGCTTCCCTCTTTTGAAAAGTTTATCTTGAAAAGCTTAACGAAATATGACATAGAATTTCAGTTCAATTCTGCTTGGATTTCCCATTCGTTTTTTTTTTGTTATAGTATTACCAAGGTATTGTAATTTATAAAGATATATATTGACTTCTAAGTTAACAAAGTATTTATTTAATTGAAAATATTATTATTAATAATAATCAAGTCAAATATATATTAAAAAATCCTAAAATATACTCACCCGCATGGTTGAATAATCTCCAGCCTTCTCAAATTGTGTCTAATTCTGGGACATTTACAGGCTGGTTTCATGTACACAATCTTGCAAAAAAATATATTTATATAGTCATTAATCATTTACTAAATTATCATTAAACCAAAGCTAAGAAAGAATGGGCAACGTAATGGAACCGTTCACTGATTGTATAAAATTAAATGTTGTTTGGGGTGGCTTTCGGTTCTTGCTAGGTAGGTACGATATGCCGATTTTATTTTTTTACTAGCTGTTGCCGTGGCTTTTTATGATAATTCAGTTATTTCAATTTTGTAATTTTTAGCCGTTTCAAAGATTATTCTGGCCAAACAGACAGGCAGACAGACAAAAATTAAAAAATATATTGTTTCGGTTTTGTTAAATCGCAAATAACCATATTAACTTTAAAAGAGACAGTTATTTTAAAATCCCATACAGACACTTCAATTTTATTTTTATGTATTGATTAAATTCTGATATCAAATATTTCAACATATATTAATATTACTCGTTATATCAGCAATTAAATAAATAACATACATGGGAAATATATAATTATTATCATATACTTCAGAAGATTTCGTATAATCTCAGCAAAAGGGGCCATTAGGAGGTCGCGTATCAGCTCACCGTCCTAACGAGATGCTTGCCTCCGCCCGCGATCATCGAACGATCTGAATAATACATGAAACACCTACCCACGTCTGCAACAAAGGAGACAAAACATCTGTTAAAGGAAACAGGCATACCGTTCTCTAACCAAAACACTTTTAATATTATTAAAACGAAATTGAAAACCTAAAACGGATGAATACATAACATGTTGCTGTCTTACTGTACATCTTTACTAATATTATAAATGTGAACAAATGCGAATGTGAGTTTGTTTGTTGGTGTGTTTGTTACGCTTTCACGTGACACGTTGTCAGAAAAATACATAGGGTACCTAACATCTCTTCCTCTCGCACGTAGACTGAAACGAGTGTGTTAATAAAATTAGGAAATAATAGGAGTTTTTAAAACAACATTAATCGATAAAAAAGATTAAAGTACAGATTAAGTATTTATAAATCTTCAAAGGTCAAAAGTATTATAACAAAACGTGCGCAATAGAATGCTTCGAATATTATAATTTTCTATACTAGATTTGCAAACAAAAAAACAAACAAAATACAAAACATACGTTATTAAAAAAAGCGGCTTTATCGCTTTATATCAATTTCTCAATACTCGAAATATTCTTGTAATAATAATGAATTAATAACACTTAAACATACTTACAAAGGAAGCGGCAAAGATATGCCACATTTTCTCTCCTGTAAAGTAATTAATCAAGTGACATCAAGTTGAAGCTGGCTGGCTATAAATCATCCGAGCTGGACCAAACGAGCACTACGGAACTATTCAGCCTTGGATTACTTATTGTATGCGGATATTGAGAACATATTTCAATCATATCATCAATTATTAAAACATAAAAGAAAACGTTTAAAACGATATCATTATTTTTTTTCTTGAATACGAATGATATTTTTTTTAATTCATAACAAAAATGCATTTAATTATCCTGGGATAATAATAATAACATCCTGGGACATTATTCACACACGGCCATCTGATCACAAACTAAGCTGACCTTGTACTATGGAAACCAGACAACTGATATACTACATATACTACTTTTTTGTAAATACATACTTATATAGATAACTACACCCAGACTCAGGACAAAGAGACATGAACATACACACAAATATCTGTCCTGGGTGGGAATCGAACCCACAAGCTTCGTCGTGAAAGACAAGTATCTACCAACCACGCTAACCGACCCGTTTAAATACTCGACAAATACAAAATATTAAGGTTGTTGTTATTGTGTAGTATGTTGCATTTTTGTAGATATGTCCAATTAAAACGCGCGTTGTTTAGACTTTATGAGCCCCCCTTTATAGGTTTAACATTTTTGCAATTGCAAGCATTGATTTAAACGCAAAAGTCTGGAAATTTGTTATAAAAGCCCGCACAAAAGCCAAAACTGATCAATAAAATGAAAAAAACTATAAATAATAAGAATTACACAAAGTAAATAGAAGTTTTAAAGCAGCCAATGTTCGCAAGCAAGCCAATCGAGCGCATGAAATGCTTTTGTCATTTCAACGCTATCTCCTGGACTAATAAGTACGCTACGTGTCTTTAAAATTGGGCACTGAACCCGCACTTGCTGGAATCTAATACCTGTGACATACCAAGGAGAATTTAATTAAATAATCATTATAAGCACATTCGTAGATCTGAGTGCTTCTTATATATTAATTAAAAGTGTTATAGTTGTTGGTTGTTGAGTTCAAACAACAATACAAATTTACTATCTATTTCTTTAAAATTAATCAAAATTTTCACGAGCCTGGAAGTTTTGTTGCTTTTTTTTTCAAAATGAAGATTGTTTTGTGTTTGACCTACAAGTTGCTGCTCTCTGTTTCCGTCTGAGTTTAACGCTAATCTGCGTCCTCATGGGTCGTATGATGTTATGTAATCTATATCATAGGCAAATGTAAGAAGGAAAGATATATATTTGATACTGATTTTCTTTTATTTGGTGTACAGTAAATTGTTTCATTGTTATTATTTTGTACAGTTAATAAATAAGCGGAAATGGAAAATAGCCGATATGACCCAGTGATTAGAATCCGTGAATCTTAACCGATGATTGCGGGTTCAAACCTAGGCAGGCATCACTGAATTTACATATTTTTGATTTGTGTTTAAAATTCATCTAATCCTCGAAAAACCTCACCAATCCGCATTCGAGCAGCGTGGTGGAATAAACTCGAAATCTTTTCCTTACAAAAGGTAGTAAAGGCCTTAACGCTGAGTGGGACATTTACAGGCTGTTACATACTTATATAACTATAACGAATCTATATAAATAAACCGTAACCGTAACCGTAACAGCCTGTGAATGTCCCACTGCTGGGCTAAAGGCCTCCTCTCCTCTTTTTGAGGAGAAGGTTTGGAGCTTATTCCACCACGCTGCTCCAATGCGGGTTGGTAGAATTCACATGTGGCAGAACTTCAGTGAAATTAGACACATGCAGGTTTCCTCACGATGTTTTCCTTCACCGTAAAGCACGAGATGAATTATAATCACAAATTAAGCACATGAAAATTCAGTGGTGCTTGCCCGGGTTTGAACCCACGATCATCGGTTAAGATTCACGTGTTCTTACCACAGGGCCATCTCGGCTTTATATAAATAAACGAACACTAATTAAGCAAGCTCAAGCAAATATCTTGAATAACTTTTGAAGGCTTTTTCATCGTTTATGATTCCATAATTATTTGGTCTACTTGAAAATTTCTCAAGATTTTCGCAAACTCGTACGTTTAACCTGTTGATATCACCAAATCATACAGTAAATCATAGCAGCGGCAGTATCGACATATATTTTTATATTAATGTATTATTATTTTCTGGTGCTGTATTTACCTTTGCTTGCAATATTTAATATAAAATATTGAGTCATATTTGATTAAATACAAATACAAAAAAAAATTAAAACAACACAAATATACTTGACATACACCGGCGATAATTATCTACATATATATAATATAAAAAACCGAGATGGCCTAGTGGTTAGAACGCGTGAATCTTTAACGATGATCGTGGGTTCAAACCCGGGCAAGCACCATTGAATTTTCATATGCTTAATTTGTGATTATAATTCATCTCGAGCTTGACGGTGAAGGAAAACATTGTGAGGAAACCTGCATGTGTCTAATTTCATTGAAATTATGTCACATGTGTATTCTACCAACCCGCATTGGAGCAGCGTGGTGGAACAAGCTCCAAACCTTTTCCTTAAAAGGAGGAGGCCTTAGCCCAGCAGTGGGACATTAACAGGCTGTTACTTACTTTACTTTATATAATATATATTCTACATATATGCATATTAAAATGGGTAAAATCTCTTTCCTATAAAACTGACATTTGAAAAGTGACATAAACAAAAGGTTGACAGGAACACGTCGTCATACGGTTGTAGTCAACAGATGCGTAGAACTTATTATCACATTCAAATGTAGAAACGCCGCACATATTTTTTTTTTAATTTATAAATTACTATAAGTTAACATGTTTCACAAAACATTATTACAACAGCTTTATTTAATTGTATTTTGTACATTTATTACTTGATATCAGAAAATTATGTTAATAAATGCAGTTTTAAAAAAAAAAAAGTAGTTCTGCTGCCGAACAGCAATACTTACGTTAGTTAGTATTATATATATGTGTAATAATATCTTGTCATTGTCATCAAAGTGGTCGATTTGTCCTACCTACTTTTCCACCTACTTATTTTATTTAATAAAACCATATAAATTAATTCTTAAGAAATATATCACCGTATTTCAGTTGAAAATTGATTTCATAACAATATGAACATAAGCTTAGTAGTACCTAAAGTTACGGAAAATATTTTAAAAATTTCAATGAAAGTAATGAATTGTATCAGTACCAATAAGTTAGGCGGTAAATGGCACAGCAGCAAAATGCGCCCACCTCCGTCGACGCTTTGTGTCTCGGATAAGCCGTCAAGGCATTTTAAACTCTCCTGTAAACGCAGCACACTCACCACGCTCCTGCACTTTGTTGTTACGTCGACAAAGTTCTTAAGTTACAATTTGTCAAATTCGTTCTAGCTATAATAAACCGTATTTCTAGTTTCATTGAAGATATAATCGAATAAAATATTGCAGGTATGTAAATTTATTTTTTTCTATTCATAGTCGGGACCAAGTTTATTTTATAACACAAAGGATACATACTACTTATTTGATATAGAAGTAGAAACAACGTTGCAATACAAATAACAATGTTTTTTACAACAAAATTATTCTCAGATATTTTATGAGTAACTTAGTAGGAGCTAGTAAATCTCCCACTGGTGGGAAAATACTTATTCTCGTATTGAGTGGGCTTGCAATTTTATCCACCAGCCGAGCTAAGATAACTTAATTATAACACAAGCTAAGTACATGATAACTGAGTAGTGATTGTCTGGATTTGAACATACAATCTTCGTTTAAGATTTACGTGTTCAAGTCACGTGTTAAATAAAAAAAAAGTTAAGCTTGTATTAATTTGATGATAAATATTCGAACTCTCGAGAAGATTTCCCATTGCGGCGATAAATCCGTAAGTTATAAAAGTAATTCGTTTTACTGTATTTTTTTTCTCAATTTCGCAGAGTTTGTGTTAGTAAATTTGCTAACGTTTTCTTGTAGTACTGAAACTCTTAAGTGATTCCTTAAAATTTAAAAATGTTTTACTTCCTTTTGATGGAAAAAAATTAATTGCAAAAGATACTTCTTTGGATAAACAATATTTTTCTATATACATAATAATACAATTAAAATAATACAAATTATATATAATGCAATCAATCAAGTTGTTAAGTTTAAATGTTACTTCCTTCTACTTTAACGTGTGTTAATTTTCTTAAGAAATATTTAAGTTACTTGCGTAAACTTTGAGCAAAATGCCGCAACGCGCGACTGCAAACAGTTCAGGACAGGCGTTAAGGAGCGGCCCTTTGAGTGTCACAAATTAAATAAATATTTGAACGTTCTCAGCTGTTCCAATTTACCCGGATACTAAACTTTTATAGGATTTTGTAAGAACTCATTTCAATCAAGCGATTTCCTAAGAAGTACCCATACTCACCCCTATAGCGTCTACAATAATTTAGCCTCTTTGAGACCCCTTTTAAGACGGTTTAAATTGTCTTTTGATAATATTGTGTAAATTTACAATTGTATTTCTAGCAATGAATATGTAAGATGAAGAAATTCAAGTCATGTGTATTTTGTTTATTTCAACAATGTCGACGGATTAAATTATATTGGAACACGAAGTATTATTTCAAACGCTCCTTTCCAGTTCAAATATAAGACTTATAATTATTATGGATGGAGATATTACTTTATAAACATAACAAATAAAAAAAACATTTTACCGTTTAAACATATGTAAGTATTAAAAATACTTTAAAATGTAACAATGTTGGAAACGAAAGCATTCTTCAAAAGCTTACCATTTTTAATTTAATTCCTTTTATCTGAATGCTACGAGAAATTTGAAATTAAAATAAAGTCATAATGTTATTCTTATCCACTTTAAGCCATTGAAAAACTGCTTTCGTTAACTCGAGTAGCAGCCACTTAGTTGACGATCTTATACAAAATCCATTACCATCAGCGTCGTTGTGATTTTCGCATATCAAAGTAGCTTTAGTTTCGTCTTAATTTTAAAATAATTATAAAACCATTACGGTCTTTAAAACTCTATTTTGAAAGATATTGAATTAACACTGCTTTATCATCACATACTAAAACGACAAAATGTTATAAATTAATTAGTAATTATTGGAAAACTACAAAGTACTTGTATATAGATGATACGTGGCCTTGTCGGGATAGACGTAATTATCAAGAAAGAGGCGTGAAATTGTATTTCGTCTGTCTACGTTTTATTTTTGTACCGGAAAATGAGAGAGATCCCAGAGGATAGTCTAACAGTTTTTAACTCTATATCCAACTGCGACTGCCATGCAAGTGATTTTGCAGATTTTGCAACTCATATTACTCCATAACAACACTCGTTACCTTATAATATCGATTTATCTTCTTTATATTATTATTTTTGTTTGTTATCTATTTTAAAAGAGATGGTAACTTATAAGTGGGTATAAAGTGTTGTATATTCTCGAAAGTTCAGTTTTTCTTTTATAATGACTTAAAAAATCATGATGATGACATTTCGTTCTTAATGATTTTGGCCACGGCGGCCATTATTAAGAAAGACGATTCAACTGCGAGGGATCTAAATTATAGTGCAAAAGTTCGTGCGTAAACACAAGAACACTCTCTATTTCTTCACTCATAATCTAATGAGATGGAAAATCCAACAGAACGGAATTACATCCTTACTATAAATGGGAAAGTGAGTTTGATTTTTTGTTTATTTACTTATTTGTTTGTTTAGATTTCACGTCTTAACTACTCAATCGATAATAATGAAATTTTGCTACCAATTTTCTGGGATACAAAATAGGACATAGAGTTCCTATGAGAAAGGAAGGTGTCCCTTCTCATATGCGGCAAAGCTGTGAGCAGAAACTAGTATCTTATAAACTAACCATTAGATCAAGAAGTCACTTAGTATACCTTTGTTATTAAATGTATAAATCCACTCTTAAAATATGGATAGGAATAAAGTCGTAACCGAATAAATAATTAGGAGTGTCAATAAACGAACACTGAAGTAGCTTGACGACTTTTATATATACCTCATCATGAGCTCATCGATAAAATATATAAATAAACTATTTGACATAGCTAAAATTTTTATTATATATTGAATTCGAGAATAATATGAAATAAAATCTACACATATATATAATTACCACACATATTATATCATACCATAATTATTTATAAATAAAAACTAGCTATGGTTTATAAAAAAAAATAAGCACGTATTACTATATAGTTTTAACTTTAAAGGTGTATATATAAATTGAAACAAACCTTTAGAGCGGGTTTTGTTAAAGAAATTGCCTTCAATCATCTCACACAAAGAAAACTATATTCATACTTGTTTCGCTAATTTTATTGAAATGGTGATGTAAGAAGCGAATACTTTAAATTTGATAATATTGTCCTGGTGGTAGGGCTTTGTGCAAGCTCGTCTGGGTAGGTACCACCCACTCATCAGATATTCTACCGCAAAACAGCAATACTTGATATTGTTGTGTTCCGGTTTGAAGGGTGAGTGAGCCAGTGTAATTACAGGCACAAGGGACATAAAATCTTAGTTCCCAAGGTTGGTGGCGCATTGGATATGTAAGCGATGGTTGACATTTCTTACAATACCAATGTCTAAGGGCGTTGGTGACCACTTACCATCAGGTGGCCCATATGCTCGTCCGCCTTCCTATTCTATAAAAAAAAAAAAAAATATTGACTATACATCAATATATTATTTATTCCAGTAGATAAAACCCTTCTTACAACTGAATTAAACTGTATATACAGCTATATTCGATCGAAAAGAATCCGCGAGAATATACAATTAATAATTATATGTCCATGTGAAAATCAACAAATATTAATTCCACGCTTTTTAATATTTCGTTTCTATATATATGTAGAATAAACATAAGGTAAATGTAATATGAAAAAAATATTGTAATACTGAATTCTCTGTGGAATCACCCCTATATTGCTTTGTTAACTGAGGAGTCCTTACCCTATACTTTGAAAGCAATATAAAGTGGCAAGCAACAAATCATTTCGCTGGTTTCTGTGAGTTTTCGATACAAAATTTCATATCGTACAACTACACGATCGATTCACGATATATTTTTTTGCACCACAATGCATTATTATTAGTAGTTTTTGATACAAATTATTGTAGATAATATAATGGGATTAAGCCGTAAATATAAACGTTTTATATGTATAAAATAATACTCTATCAGTTTCAACGTAATTTGGAAAGAGGTGGTTTTTATATTGTTCATTGATCGCCTGACATTGATCCTCAGGAGAAAAGTTTTGATATGAAACATCTATTGACGCTCTCTTTATACCGTCATGCATCCTCTCCGCTGCCGCTTTCTACTCCCTTGTGTGTGCTCAACGCTTATACAATATCGTTGTTATTTATTACTATAATAATAGGAAAAGTAGTGTTCTAGTAACGAAACTCTATATTTTTATTTATTGATCAACTTTATTTATAAATTCTTTCAATACCCCTCAAATTCTTCTCTTAAAGTATTTATGTATAAAAAATATAATAATTCACTAGAATTATTCCCTTATTATGTATAATATGTTTTAGCGATACAATATGATGAGAGAATGGAAGTCTTAAACGCCCGATTTTATTATTTAATTTAGAAACTATTGTAAAATCAGAAACAATAATTTTAAAAGCTTACCCGAGCGTTAAGTTTCCCTTAGTGCTGTCTAATGACCAGAGCTTGTGCCATTTACTACTGAACCATAAAAATGGTAATGTCGAGCCAAGTAATGGGAAGAAACGAAAATATTAATGCTTTCGCTGTAGCGCCAGATTGACTTGTTTGAAAATTAATAAAAACTTTTTAAATTCAATATTTTTTACACTTTTATCACTCGTAAGAAACTGCCCATTTCTTTTTTAAATGTTACTTGATTTTAACATTAACTTTAGATTTTACCGTTAAACATTGGCATACAAATAAGCCATTACTTATATTATACTTAATGCCCCATGCATTCAAGATGTCCTTTATGTCCTTTACACTAGCTTACATAACTCTCAAACTAGACCATAGCAATATGACGTATTATTATATGGCTTAAGAATGTTCTACCGCAAAACAACAGTACTTAGTATTGTGTTCCGATTTGAAGGGTGAGTGAGACTATGTGCTATGAAATATATTTAAATATAAAATATATATGAAACTGGTGGCGCATTTGCGATGTAAGAAATGGTTAATATTTCTTACAGTGCTAACTTATTTCTATATAAACAAGAATAACTGATAATTAAAGACACATAAACTTGCACAATGCCCTAAAACACAACTTAAAAAATAACCCTACAACAAAGAATATATTTTGCAAACACATTTATTGTAATTATAATTATATGTCATGATTATATTACATTTCAAAAATATACGCATCAAAATAGTATATGTCCATAAGTCGGTTGTCTACAGTTCACGGATGAGTAATGAAGTGAGTTTTTACAGAACAGCACTGCTGGGTTGACTTTATATCTTTCTCCCTTTCGTTTGCAATCGAATTTTCTTTTTTTTTTTTTGTTATTCAGTGACCAGTTTTAGTGCTGTCAATAAAAAAATCGAATATAAAAAGAATATTCGAAACATGCAAATTCATATAAATAAAAAAATATTCATATTTTCAATAGTGTATTTCAGTAGTGTAATAAAAATTCGCTTCCGCGTCTTATGCAATATATAATGTATTTCGAAATCAAATTATTACTCAATATGGCATAGTTGTTAGAACACGTGAATCTTAACTGACGATTGAGGGTTCAAACTTACAACAATTTTTTTTATGTATATGATTATTAACTATTAACTACGAGTTACAATTTGTGCAAGATTTTTTTATTTTATAAGGGTTTAAAGGAATCCTGCATGTCTTTGAATAAAACATGAAGTAGACATGGGATACGAACAGTTACTCTTACAATTTTAAATGTAGTCCAAAGGCTCCATTAAAGGTTTATTTATAATTAGGTTTTTAAAAAATATTTATATTTGCAACAATTTTCATTTAAACCAGCTAGCGCTGCTTGTTTATTCCTAGAACGTCTACATAAAAAGTATTTTTATAAATACGTGAAACTTCAGAACGTTGTACATATTTTTTACTGTTTTTAATAACAGGAGTTTAATAAAACTTATTTCATTACCTATATTGTCATTTGAAAAGCACAGTGCATAAAATATTCCAATTTTGTGCGAGAAAATTTATCAACCTCAACCACAGTCAATACTGGTTTTAAATAATTTATGTTTTTATTATTTACTAGTTTCTGGCCGCAGCTTTGCCAGCGTGTGAGTGAGAGGGTAGATGTTAGGTACTGTATGCCCTTTTCTGTACCCTGACATGTATGCAAACTTGCATAAAGATCAATTGTGTAGTTAAGACATGTAAGCGTAATAAACAAATAAATAAATAAAATAACTGACCTTCACATTTATATAATATATTTATATTATAAATATTATAATAGTTAGGATTTAGAGACTAGCTGCGCCGCACGCGGTTTCCCACAACTTTTTAATTGTACAAACGTTTCAATAAAATTATAATACACTTGCATATGTAGTAAAACCAAATTATTTCACCATTATACACAATTTAAAGACAACGAAATTTTGAACGAAACAAAACATTATAATGTAACAGACTTACTTATAAACGTTACTTAGCGGGTGATTAAGTTAAACAATGCTATCTTCTTATGTCGAATGTCAAATCAATAATGACAGAAAGAGCGAAATCAGTGTTTAACCAAACAGCCGCTAACAACGCTTATGAAGAAGGTCGAAAGAGATTTATTTGAAATAAAAGTAAATAACAGTCTGTAAGTATACTTATGTTGGGCAAAGGTGAGCTTCTTACTTTGTTCACCATAGTATCTTGCACATCATCGTGTTGGTGGTTACATATGCGTCAAAAAATCGTCCTACATATACAGGTTTCCTCATGATTTTTTTGGTCACCACTTATTCACGTGTGCCACAATAGTATAGCCACTGCGCCATAATGGTGTTTAATGTAATTAGTAACATAAAACATTAATGTATTTATAATGTAATCGTATGATTGTTTGAGTTCATGTGTTTGTGTGTGTTTTTGTGTGAGTGGGTGCGGCACGTGTAAACGAAGTACAATTTGTAGTTAAAAATATTTAATATTCGGTTTACGTTAAAATATTTTCATTTAAATTAAAAATCACTGTAATAATATTTCGTTCATAGTATACAAAACTACGAAAACAAATTTTAACCAATTTAATTTAATGATGTATTATTAAATTACTCAACCATATGAAATGCAATTAATTTTATTAAAACATGAACATACAAGGGAAAAATGAAAACAAGAAGAATCGTTTTTAATGAAATTCCTACATATGATAAACCTATAAGTATCAATACAAATAACTCATTGAACTGGCGCTCTTTGCATTATTTACTTCTAATACGACATCGATACTAACCTTTTGTAATTCAAGCTCTTTGTTAGTTATCAAACAAATCAATAGAAGGTATATACTTTTTACGAGTAATTCATTGTATTTTTCCATAACAATCTATCGCTATAGTTCAAGGAATGGTTCTTTAAGCGAATCACGTATCTCAGAGTGGACGGCAACGTGTCGCTAGAATGTCTAAGAAGTCAAAGAAAAGGCTCCATACTACGTGAACCACTCGTAAAGAAACACAATCCATAATGACCTTAAATATGATAAAATGCAAACAATGGCGTTATAACAGAATACGTACTATCTAATATGATTAAAGTGATTTCCAATATAATTTTGTAATTAAAAACAATTCAATCTACATACATACAAGTACATGTGCAACACATATTGTAAGTAAAAAAAAACATCCATGTTATATGTTATAATTATTATTATTTATATTTAAGTATATCTTCGTACATAAATTTATGTAAAGGAATATAGTACAAAGTTCTGGATTTTTATATTACAATAATAAGTACAAGATAAGTTTGCTGGAATAAAACCGCCTTTGCACACAAATTGTACGTAAAATATTTTAAACTGTATTCAATAATATTTTGAAATTAAGTTGTCTTAAATAAGATTTGCAGTTATATGTTATATACTTCTATATATTTAAAAGTCATTTGTAACATTCGAATTATGAATGGACATTTCGGTCAAATTTAAAACATGAGTTTTTACGGTGGCTATAAATCAGGCTTATTTGAAATTTATAAAGGGCTGTGACGGCGCCGGCTCTGCTTATCGTATAAATTATGAAAAACAACGAGAAAGCTATAAATTGCAATTCCGTTACCCGACGCGGGTGTAGTAATGAGTCGCCAGCGTCTGTCGCCGACCAAATTATACTCTTATACTAACCTGATGTTTAAAAATAATTTAAAAACTTCTAGACAGTAATTAAAAGGAATTCATTAAAAACTTTAATCAATATAGTACATAGCAAACACAATAAAATTCAGAATATGTCAGTATTACATAATTCATTAAACCTGTATACCTATGTCCTAATAAATAATGATTTCGAATGAAATAAACTTATTTGCGCATCGCTAAAATAAATTATTCTTTGTAGAATATACCAGACCTATAAAAACTATAAAACTGCAGTCGTTGTTCATTTTTAAATTTAAAAGTTTGTATGAGCAGACCACCAGTATTCATTGATTTGGACGTTCCCCAATGTAGCATCGCTGGCTTTAATACGATATGAAACAAAAACGCTCCCGTTAAAAGCAGAATTTACTAAAGAAAATTTTATTTTTATGTTCCCTACTTCGCTTAATAGTAATAAAAATACTGTCATATAATTAAAGTGTACGTATCTATTCGTAAACGAAGAGAATTTAATTAAAAAAATTAAACGAGCTTAACTTAAAATAGCCATTTTGTAATTTTATTATCGAATTTTTATTTTATATTTAATAAATAATATTTATTTTATTTTCCATTAACACGCAATTATTAAATAACATTCCTTAGATTTGTGAATCAGTTATACAAGAAAAACTCCCACATATATGTTAATCGTGGTTGCAATAATACACAAGTACACTCCATGATCACATAAACCAAATTGTATAGTTCTATAATTAAATAGCTAATTGCCGATACAGTTGATTTTAATTAGGTCTTTAACAAATAGGCTACGTTCTAAATTATTGAATGAAATGCATTTACAATAGGCCTGAATGATTTGTCGCTTGTTAACCGTCCCTGATTAATAAACTGCCCAGACTATATATTTATCAGTTAGGCTGTTTACATACTGGGCCGCAAAAAAATCGACACCATCGCGGTGACGTTCAACAGTGTGTTATAATAAATTAAAATCAAACAATTGTATGAATTGCGTCAACTATCGCCACTGCTGGCTTCTTGTGCTTATGAGAGCACGCGAACCAATCCAAACTAGAAAATCATTCTCCTTCTTTTACGACATAGTATCATTAAAATCGATTCTGTTTGAAAATGTTCGTGCAACCTATTCTGGCCACAACATAGACGTATTTATACATACAAGTGACAGAAATAGACAAAGTCCTTTTCGTCTAAAAATATTATTTGTTCTCTTGAACCAAAACAAATTTTATGAAATACAATTTGTCGCGCAATGCGGAAGTCAATTCTCCCAATACTTAAGTGACTGCTTGGCGCAAAACAGATTTGTCTCGTTTACCTGTCGTGCATCGATTCCATTTTTCATATAGGTATTGAAAAATTTTCCTTCAAATGTTTCACCTGCTCCCACTAAGATGGAAATCTAATAACGTCTGCAACTTTTCTATTTCCCGTATTTGAAGTTAACGGAATATCTTTATAACTATTTGTAAATTACTTAAAGTATTGTTTTATAACTTAATATTAAAAAAAAAAATTCACGTAATATATTAAAATGAAAACAACCCAATTGAATCTCCTCAAAGGGTCAAAGCAACCGAGCAAGCGAGCCATTAAATATATTAAATCATATAAAAACCTTACAAAGGATAAAAATATGAATTATTTCATTTTACAGAAATACTTCCAACTATCTTTCTTGTATCATTCACAAAAGATAGCACATAAACAAAAATCTAATAAAAAAGCATGATTGAGATATTTATTCAAAATTCTCTACAAGAAAATCTTAGTATCAATAAAATGAGACCAAATTCAGGATGCTACTTGAAAATTACTCGAAATTTCCCGAGGCAGCTCGAATTTTTATAGCTACGTCGAGCCGGCACCTGTGTCCGTTAGGCCAAATGTCGTCGTGGTCTGCTCATCCATTCAAATTTATTCACGAGTTTGGGCACACTCACGATTCTCCACACCCGGCCCGTTGTTACACTTGACTTGAATCACTTCAACCCATATGAAATATCAAAACGGAGAATTAAATCAAACAAGAGAGTCAATTCTACTAAAAATTGACACTCTATTGCAAACGAATCAAAGCGCAATCGTTTCCGCTTAGCAGCTTTCTTATTCGACTAACACAACGGTTCAGGGGCTCTGTCGAAGTTGATATATATAAGATATATACATTTTATATAGGAAAACTTTATAACTTCTCTGCATGATCCTAACAAGCAAAGCGGTATGCACAATCGTAAATACACTATCCCAGCAGACTGTACTACACTTGGCTTTTTACTAGTTATGTGTAGGAAACAGTGTAGTTATGTGTATAAAGTAAAAAGTAAGAAAATTTACACGTGTAAAACCACGAGTCATTTTATACTGTACTATTATATAGTATTGCTACTTCTCATGTAGTATTATGAATAAATAAAATTCAAGTTTCTGTCAGTAATTTCAAAATAACTCTCCTTTTAGTTAATATGGCTATTTGCGAGTTACAAAACTAAACCTAAGATTTTTTTTTATTTCTATGTCTGGCTGTCTGTTTGTCCGGGGTAGTCTTCAAAACAGTTAAAAGTTAAAAAAAAATTTAAAGTACCGCTTAGATTTTTTTTTTCATCATAATTGCTTGAGTCTATTAAAAGTTATAATAACTTAAAGACAAAAGTCACATACGTATTTTGTTGGCCACTATTTTAGACCAAAACAATCATTTTTTTATTTTAGACTAAGGTAAAGGTAAGGTAAGGACTACCTAATGATTAAAGTAGTGTGTATGCATAATTCAAATAGGTATTATATATGTATAAATGGCAGATTTTGAAGGATTTTCGTCGCAAATTGAATTCCACGCTGGAAAAGCAGCCGGTTTTGCTTGTAGAGATTAAGTACGTAAGGAGATCTATTTACTAATAATGTAACATTAGAAGTTGATACATTTTTTTATGTATTTTTATTATTAAAGCAGAGATTTAATGGCACATTTGCAATAAATATAGAACTTTGACTATTATATTATATCTATTAGACTTATACGGCCATATTTAGAAGGATGATTAGTTAAACAATGTTGTGTCTACTTCTTTCAAACGTTATATCAAAGTTGACAGAGAGATCAGTGCTTAACTAAACAACCGCAAAGCAGCGTTTATAAGTAAGGCTGACTATAATTATTTATTAAAAACTACCAACATTTAATATTTTTTGTTGAGACTAGTTTTTGTGTTGAATCACATAAATTTAAACCCAAGTTTTCACGTAATGTACATGCAAATAATTTTATTTACGTAAGAATACACATAATAGCCATCTAGCTTAATCAGGGTTTTGTGTGAGCACGAAATAAATTATTGTCTTTACATTCTCGTCGCCTTAGTATCGCAAGACTGAACCCGCATCAAATTAATCCTTCAGCGACCCTTGAATCCAATTTAACTCTTCCATATATACCAGAAAACATTTGCAAAGGGCTATATATTATTAATTTATGCTGATATAAATCACGATAACATTTTCCTTCCCTTAAACAAGTTAGAAGAAGTAAAATAAAAACCTGTTAATGTCCCACTGTTGGGCTTAGGCATCCTTTCCTTTATGAGGAGAAGACATGGAGCTAATTCCGTTCCTCTACTCCAATGCAGATTGATTGATGACCCATGTGGATGATACCACCGATCACAAGATGTATTATAAACATAAATTTAGCACATGTAAATTCAGTAGTGATTGCCCGGTTTTAAACCAGCAATCTTCTCTAAAGATTCACGTGTTCTAGCCACTGGGCCATCTTGTGTCAAAAATAAGATATATGATTGGAGACAATTTAAAAATAAAATATTCATACAAAAGGTACATTGTACAATAATTGGTATACATATTTATTTGTAGTAACGCTAATGTGACTAAAACGTAATGCTTTATATAATTTAGATAAAATTACAATATCCTCAATGAACAGGCTCAAGTACTGTGTAGATGACACAGGAAACCGTGCAACGATCCGTTCTAGCATTATAATCCCACACCTTGAAGTAATTTACCAACATTACAGAGCCCCATTGAAAAACATAATCGTACCGAGTGCAAGACACCATATGGCCGCTGCGGCCGTCAACCATGTCCAAAGACATAAATGGGCACGTTGTCGTCACAGATGGAATGCCATTGCGTTGGGGCAGCCTTGTCGGTGCGGTGGGGGGACCTCCCGCGCAACCTGCGCCTCCGTCACTCCTCGCAGATAGTGCCTCGCCTGCGCATGCGGTGCGATCATATGCGCGTAACACGACGAACTGTTTGTAAAATATACATTTCGATTTATTAAACTGTGAAAATACGATGAAGTGACTTAATGGTTATTGTGAAGTTCTGTTAGAATAAGGTAACAAGTGCAAATATTTAATTTAAACATATTCCATGAGCATATACTCTACAAGGGCATTAACGAGTGTACATGCAATACAAGTCACAACAGTTATTGTAGTTGTGTGTGTAATATTTTTAACAAAGTAACAAAAATCATAGTGAGGCTTTAAAAACAGGTGCATCTAATGTTATGAATGGATAGGAGTAAGTATGGACAACCGGTCGCGCGCATTCCTTCGCTTGCATAACGAAACAAAAATAGAGCAGTGTGTCAATAGAGCCTTTGTAGTGTTGAAAGCATTTTCGAGTAATAAGGGTGACAAAGATTGTGAAGTGTCGAGTTAATGACATCATACTATATATACGTATATGTACGCAACGCCCACACTACACGTGTCCTAAGGTTACGAGAATTGTGTTAAGTTATTATTTTATAAGTTATCGTATTGTAGTTTTAATAATGATATTAACGAGTATTATTTATACAAGCTAGTCATCAAACGTATGACGTTTAAATAACATCATTCAATTTACGTTAATGCGAAAATATTTACGTATACATTTATATTTATATATCAAATAACAAATATAAACAAAAACGGGAAATAGCGTTACTTAAAATTAGCATATTCATATTTTATAAGCATCTGTCTTACATATCCGTAATGACTTTGTTTTTATATAAAATATTTTCACAGAAAAAAAAAACAAAATCGCAATACGTTTTACGTTGTTTACGAGAAAATTGAATTTTTCTTGCTCCTAATCTTATCATTAGATCCTCGTGAGAGTTTAACGGTACTTCTTAGCAACGACTTCTGTTAAAAAAATAAAATATATAAGATTAAAAAATCATCGAATTACTTGTTATCCATTTACAAAGTTTATTTAATATTGTTTATTTAATAACGTGTTTTTGATAATAATTTTGACATTTTGATAATGAGATTGACGTTCCATCTCACATATGTGTTCAAAAGGATAATCGAAAATCGCGACACAAACATGACTGGAAACAAACGCCCACCATATAATTATATCTTTTTAATAATAAAGAGGTATTTTTATATATTTAAGAAGCAAAAAAGCAACAATGTACATACTTATTACATAAAAAATAAACTTCAGTTATGGAAAAAATTAAAAAACTTTTTTTTGTACAATTCTAACAAGTCCCGGCACACTTTATATCTGTATCCATTTTTAGGTATAAAATTGACCTACAACTAAGTATTTTTAAGAAACCTTTTTTTACTTTAATTCATTTCAATTTATGAATGACAATTAGTATATTAAAATTTAATTAAGATGGTCATAATGAAAAACATTTATAGATAAATTTTAAGCAAAAATCCATCTACTACAACAGACTCTAAACTGAACTCCTATTGATTATAAAATATTTCAGTAGCGTCCATATTTACTGCCTTGAATAATACACGAGTAAAAAGTATTGATATTAAAACATATTTTTCTTTCTCACAAACGGTTCAGAAGATTTAGATTAAAAAATAACTCAAGGCGCTTGGGTTGTTATTCCACTCGTCTGCTACGGCCTTTTTTATTATTAAGCAGAATATATAAGGAGCTTGTTGTTTAACTATCAATTACAATTTCGACACCATATCTCAGAATTTCTTTCAACACATGCAAACCATATTACCAGCATAAAGCGGCGGTCAAGGAATTTGATGAATCATAAAATTGAATTTACCACTAATGTGCACAGAACAATGAGTAAGCTCAATCAAGTTTACTTAGATTTAAATAAATTTCAGTCACTAGAACATCGGCCAAATCACGAAAAATAGAGCACCATGTAAATATTTCACTGCTGCTTCATATTCTACTACTGGATATATAGATATGTGAGTGGAATATTATGTAATGAGTAGGTAGGTGTTACTTACCAGGACGGGCTTGCACAAAACCCTACCACTAAGTAAGTGATTGATTGATGATAAATTGTAAACTCAATGGTGCTTACCAGGATTTGAACCTACGATTTTTGTTTAAGATCCACGTATTAAATCCACAAAGCTTACAAATAACTAATTGGTGACTAACGAATCTAAATAATGAGTAAAAATGATAAACGCAACTTATCTCCGACAAAGGAAACAAAAAAAATAGAATGTCGATAAATAATTTCGCATTATCTTCTTAGTGAGATAAAATAACGTCACTTAGAATAAGATAAATGTTCAATAATACTAATTAATCAAAATATTGTATTGCATTTTGAGGAATAATTTTAATTATGATATCACCTGTGGGTTGATGAAGTCCACCCAAACCCACCCTGCCGCCCAACATAAATAATCTATTGTTGTTTCCCGCGTTAGCTAGTGCAATTACAGGTATATGAGATATAACATCTCAGATTTCATACGTGGAAGCATTAACCGTATATAAAGGGGTTCATTCTAGCTCTATATCGCCAGTGTTTATGGTGAAGATGACCACATAACTTCAGCATTCCCAAATTAAAAAAACACAATTTAAATTATGGCTCATTTACATATATTACTATACTATATATATGTATATTATACACGCCAGGTTAAATCCCAACGGGGTTATTTTGGATTATGTGTATCGACTGTATAATCTGACAGCACTTGTTGCTTTTAAACATATTAAAACATTTTAAAGAAAGATAACTTCAGTAATATTGGACTTTTACGTGAACAGAACAATCAGAAAAAAAAACACGTTACTGTTATTGGTTGCCAGTAATTAAATTCTTAAAAAAAAAACATTTTTAATAACACTCAATAAAAGACTAAATCTTTAATCAGAATCAGTCTTAACCAATAGATAAACTACGCAGATCTTAAGCGAAAATTGCGGGTTCAAATCTGGACATATACCAGTGACATTTTATCTGCCTAATAATTTGTAGTTGTAATTCATGTGTTCTGTGTTTCGCGGTGAATAAAAAAAGTACAAAGAAATATGTGTATCGGATTAATTTTGTCACATTTGTATTTTTCTAACCAGCCCTTTGTTCAATGAAGTAGAATAACCTCACCAAACTGCCGCTTACTTGTTATTCGAAATTAATTTTTTTTTGCAATACACTAAACCACATTAAAAAATAAATAATTATTGTCTGAAAAAATATCTTCAGATAAATTATTATTATAGCTTATGAAAATGTTGATCATTAATAAATGTAAAAACCAGAGCTGTTATATTTTTTGTTTTAATTATTATTTTTGTCGTATACCGGCAGCCATTGTTTGAAGTAACGCTTTATGACTACGCATAAATTAATACACATCAATGATAATTACGTCGGATCTAAAGTTAATTAGTTGATGAATCATTGAGATATGAGATTTGCCTTGATACGTTTCAATGTACGCATAATATATCCATTGAAGACGTATTTATTATATATATTAGCATACATATACTAAATCAAAATAATAGAAATATAACAACACAATGACAAAACTTCTAAAGAGATTTTATCAGTTTAAAGTAAAAAAATGTTATTTATATAGAAAATATTAGTCCAAAATTAAGCTATGATGATTTTCTTTTATATATGCTAATAATGGATCGCATAAAATGTTTTGTTATTTAATGCCAAAAATGTATGTATGCATACTAGTTAAAATATAGTGAATTTATCCTGTGATATTGATTAAATAATTGTATTATGTATTTTTATAATAAACATTTGCCAACCGATCTATTCGCTCGTCCTGTGCTAATACAATGTACAACACCGCGATTATTTACGCGTTTTGTTAAATAGTGTATAAGACAATATTTATAAGATAGTATTTATTTTTATTAGGACTTATATTTTGTGAGTATTAATATATTTACTATATTTCGAATAGTAAAATCACATAAAAACGGTTTATTACCAAAGCTAGGGTGTTTTGAAGAGTAAATTCAAATAGATACCTATAGCAGCGCTTGAACGAGCTACTTAATTTCGGTCGTAATAAGTCCGACCGCTTTAAGCGGAAATCAATATTGCTACATAAATGTTGAATAATAGAACATTGATACACAATTATTATAGAGCTGCTGCAAAATATTTGCTCGAAGCGTATGAAAGCATGCAGTACATATCAAGTATGAATATAGAGATATTTCTACGTCGACGGTTTCACACATTATTGGAGGCAGCGAAGCACGAAGCACGTCGCGTCGTTGCGGACCCTCGTTAAAAATAAAATTATACAATAAATTAAGCGGCAATTTACCATAATTCATTTTCTTATTAATTCTAAACGTGTATAGCCATTATCTATAATGTGCTTTTAATTGGATTGGTCCTGTTCGAACTTTGAATTACAGGTGAAACTTTATGAGAGAACGCTTTTCAGAATTGATTCTGGATTATGTAGTATCGCGCGCGTTTCATTTTATAAAATTCTTTATAATAAATAAAGTTTGATTAAATAAATAATTTACTCGAAAAAAAATGGTATTATATAGATTTACACGCTTGCACTTTAGATTGAAAATGCTCACACTGATGTTTTAGCTATTTATTGTATTATATTAATGTACATCAGGACTTAAAACTAGATTTGTTAACCGAGATTGTTGGTTGCTTTCGTGGGATTCTGGATGTTATGCCATCATTGGGTCATCTCTATTTTGGATCATCATTTTTAAGTTACAAACCAAAATCTACGTGGTAGTCAATCAAATTTTAAATTTATATGTGGGCACATCAAGTTACAACTGTCTGCCTACAACTTTTTTCTTTATTATCCGATATTAATGTATCATATTTTCAGGAAAAGAAAGGAGGTTTTATTTATTAATAAAATATTTGTTACAATACTTTCCCAATCCAACTTGACCGAATCGCAACTGGATCGTTGTGTTAGTAGAATAGGAGAACGTTTAAACGGCAACGATTAAATTTCAATGCGGTTGCTTTAAAACAACAATTTGTTAGTAGAATTTTCACCCACTTTTTGAAGAAATAAATGAAAACAAAATAAAATTCTCACATCAAACGGTAGATTAGCATGCGTGTAAGCAAATGTTGTGTTTTAAATGCGTTTGAGTAGACGTGATTATCGTCATGCAATATACATGAACTATGAAGGTAGATTACTTCCTTCCTGTACAGTTCGATGTTACTAATGAGTTTCCAAGATAAATATGATACTTTAGTTACAGTTTATTGGCTAGAAGGTGTATTATCAAGTGAAGCGTTAAATAAAATCAAGATCTCACTTACTTTGTATAAATTACATTCCTATTAACAAAAACAGTGCACACTTCAACATTCCTAGAGTGACAGTATAAAAGATCTTCTTAATATATATTTTTTAAATGACTGACATACCAATCTTCATCACTGGGTCAGACGGGACGAAACTACATAGAAATTCTTTATTGGACATAATATATAGTACACACTAAGAAAGGATTTTTCAAAATTCCCTCTAAAGGATATGAAAGTTTGTATCCAAGTATATAATTAATCGATCGTCATGAATATGGACAATATCGCATATACGTTGCCGGAGGTACATAAAAGGACATCTAAGACATTAAACAGGCTGAAACTAGTAACAATATAACATACTATGTCAATATCATAGTCATATATACATACATGCGTTCATAAGTTATTCATATGAATGGGCTGAAACTTTGTACAGTTGTTGTTGACACTTTGTGAAGGTTCATAGCATAGTACTATCAACGTACAATAAGCATCGTTTATTTAAAGAAGAATTGCAACATGTTTATAAATTAATAGTATCTAGTCTTATAATCTGTATTAGATACGATTAATTGTCATGGAACGTTTTATAATATAATGTTATTTGTCACTAAATTTATGTAAATGTATTTGTTTTTTAATAATTGCTGGCGATTCCATTTTCAAAATTAAAAAAGTTAGATATTTTTAATAATAATCGTATGAATGTGTACACGTATTTTCGCGAATGTTTCTTACGTCTCAAATAACTTGAGTACAAATTTAATAATCGCATTTCGTAATCCAAATTACCACAAATGCTAACTTTCTAAGAATATGAACATTTGTTTTTTTTTTAAATAAGCATCCTCATGAACCTTTCTTACGTCACGTATACCTTGAATATAAATTTAAATTGGCATACATTCGTGTTTTAGAACTCCAAGAGTTATTTTCTTCTTTTTAGAGGGATGTTTTTTGTTCGTACTTAGAAATGCAAAATTTTCTTTCGTCTCGCATATCCTGAGTTCAAACGATGATATTGACTTAAACTAATTTCAGCTGACATTTAAATACAAATTGGATTAAGCGGTTCGTGTTCGTATGTTTATAAAAGCTTTTAAATAAACGCTCATATGATGAATGGCATCAAATGTGAAGTTTATTTTTATAGGTAGACAAAATCACACAAAACACTGGTCAATTTGCAAGTATTTTTTAACAAACATGGATAAAATCCAGTGATGGGTGCTACATGCTGGACTCGTTTACAACTGGTTTCGGTGAACTGGTCAATAAGAACCCAAAGGTCTGCATGATAAGCGAGAAAAGAACAATAACCTCTTTCGCCGTAAATGTCCAATGAGTCATCGTTTTTATTCAGAGAACTGCATTTCTCGGAATAAAAATAATTAATTCATAACCTCAAAGTGAATTCGCACGAATATAAAACAATACATCAAAACAATTAATATCTAAAAGTTGTTTTAACGAAACGTTTCAATTAAATAAAAGTCCAGCTTCATACAAATTGAATATCAAGCTTTTAGTATGTATTTTAATTTTACTTTGTACCTTCAAATTTCGTAATGAGACTTGTCTGACTTGAGTAATTTCATTTTTATTTTTCTTTGTTACAGAAATTTCTTTTAGTTTTTGTCGAATTCTAACGTGAGCGGTCAAATTTTGCCGAGTAAATTTATATTTTATAAGGGTTACAGTATTTTAAATTTATATTTTTACTAGCGATGCGCCCGCAGGGAGTAGCGTACCTAGATAGACGTATAGCAATGCGGACTTTTTTATATAAAACTATTTTGTTTGCATATTTAATTGTATGGATTTACACATTGCAAGCCATGAAGGTTCTAAGATGGCACGATTTTTCCTGGCTTAATCGATAAATGTAATAATAAAAGTAGCATTTTGAAATTTCTTCGCAAATTAATATTATTTGTTGGTGGAAACATAATGAAAATTCATACAGTAGTTCCTGAGAATAGCACAGACAAATACACATATATAATTTATACGTAGCTAAAAATTTTAATTTAAAAATATTTTATTTTCATTAAAAAAGTAAAAAGCTACAAAAGGTCGTCTCTTATGATGTATATTTAAATGAATTATATTTATATTTGAAAGTTAGTTTAAATATTACAAGTATATTTAAAATGTTAAACATCCCATATATTATCAATTAATGTGATATTGAATAATAATTAATTAACTCTTATACCTCTGACTCCATAAACAGTCTCAAGTGGGTGTTGAACATCATCGACAGCCAATAGCGATCAGCCCACAAACAATAAATACGACCAGCACTTGTGATCAATCATATGTCTGCATATATTTAAAGAATAAATCTCCATTACTTTTTTTTAAATGTGACCACCACTAGATGTGAAACATCGTAATTGATGCTCAATAAAAAATAAAAAAAAAAATATATTATTATAATACACATAACGCACACACAAGTAGAGAGCGGCAGCATGATGGCAGAAAGTCATTTACAGTTTGCCGTTTGCCATCACGGCACGCGAGTCGGTTTTACATTTACTACATATATTAACATATTATAAACATATTTTATTAAGTTTTATAAATAAATCTGATAGGCTATAAAAATACATTAAATCAATATAAAAACCAAACAAGCAATTTTGAATATGATAAATATAACATAAAGCTAATACCAGTTTTGTGTGTAGATTATCTGTAGACCGAGAAGAACCGGTAAACTCGTGAGTTTCTTTTTATCTTCAACCATATATATGTGATAAACAATACATACTAATAATTTGATCATCTAAAACAATTAATAAATATAGAAATAATTATTAATAAACCTACAAAGTCTTTATAAATATTTCTAATGTTAACATTCGTCTGGCACAAGCTTAGTGCCTAATATACAATAATTATGTATTCTGATTTTCATTTCAAAGTATCAAAAAACGCCTCAACTGGAGGAAAAAATGGTGAAATGAAAAGTTTATTTATGATTTTGTTAAGTAGATAGAAAATGTGCCACCTGTCACCATCACCTCCGCCCATGAACACAAGAAATACTAACAATTCTTAACATCGCCAATGCGTCATCAACTTTGGGAAATAAGACGTAATGTCGCATTTGCCTGTAGTTATACTTCCTTACCCACCCTTCAAACCTGAACGCATGTTTTGCATAAGTGGGTACAAATTTACAACCAAGTAAATAGTATTAATATACCATGTGTTTATCTATTATTATGATGCAATGTTACTATTTTTGTGTTATTTTATATATGAATATAAATGCGGCACCTATTTAATAGCCTATCAATTCTCAGAGACCTCTTTATAAACGTACTAAGCAAAAAAGCCAATTTCATTTCTTCATGAGTATGCAGATAAGTAATCTTTATGATTTTCCCCGTGACTGTATAAATTTGAATGTTGTTTTTTATTGAACAATTTAATTTATGTGTTAAGTATGTACTAATTTTGTTATGGTTGCTTGTTATTGATTAATTTTTTTTATCTATTAAAAAAAACAACCAATATATTGAAGATAATAATAGATTACTGAGTGATGACTATTGTAGTTGTAAATGAGTTAAAAAATAAATAAATTATACCAATCATAAATATGTAAGGAGTATGTAACATAACAACTCTTACGTTTATATACATATTTGACTAATGTGTGTGCTTATAAAGTGCTTTGATTAGTTTCATATTCTCGCTAGATTTATTATCAATTTCAACAATTGTCTTCTTTGAATTTTCTAATTTCTTAAACGGAATAATTATGTATTATAATTTAAAGCGTAGAAAAATGCAATTTTATATGTGACATAATTGTTTTAGGTACAACACTATTCTAAGGCAATTAATATAGAATAGGCACCAACCTAATTACATAAATAATTAAGGACCACACCTCCAACAAACGGATAAAATGTAAACAGGGCCGCGAGCACACTGCCGCGCACTTTCTGCGTAGTAAGTCGTAATATAACCATTATTAAACATTACTATTAAATTTGTTTGTTCGTGTATTGTTTTGTGGATGTAGCGTATACTAATACGAGTATAGTTACTATTAATTATTTAACTACATACTTTTAAAACGAATTATTATTTATGTTGATCTTTTCCATAATTACTTTGGACGCAGATGATGCCCGAATCTTAGTTTACGTTAATGTTTGCTAGGACTCTTTTACGAGGTTTTCATTTTGATGTAAAAAACAAGTGACAGGCGCAAACCTTATTCGAAATTCAAAAATGTTATTTCTGTTTACACTTCTTATATATATACACCTACAAATGAAAATATATATTAGGAAAAATGTTATTTATCCAAATATATACTTTTTTTTTTATAGAATAGGAAGGTGGACGAGCATATGGGCCACCTGATGGTAAGTGGTCACCAAACGCCCTTAGACATTGGCATTGTAAGAAATGTCAACCATCGCTTATAGCCAATGCGCCACCAACCTTGGGAACTAAGATTTTATGTCCCTTGTGCCTGTAATTACACTGGCTCACTCACCCTTCAAACCGGAACACAACAATATCAAGTATTGCTGTTTTGCGGTAGAATATCTGATGAGTGGGTGGTACCTACCCAGACGAGCTTGCACAAAGCCCTACCACCAGTAATATATATCCCTTGTCATAGTTTTATAATAACGTTTTATATTCAATATTGTCCGTAATATTTTTCTACGTCGACAAAAACTAAACTTAATAATAAAAATAATTCTATATAAAACAAAAGATTCCGATATTGCATCAAAACAAATCACACCCTAAGCCTAAGTTTTATTTTCATGTCTAGACTCAAAGCAATATAACAGGGTAACCTAATTTAAATCCACACGGTAAGTTTCTACGTGGGGTGAATATTAAGAATTATTCTAGAATGAAAACAAAATTGTCGTATAAACATATATATTGTATATTATGATATTAAATTGATAGATCTGATTATAGCCCAATGGTTTGCGGGCTGTGTAGCCCTGTAAAAATCGCAGGTTCGATCCCGCTGACCCCTTGAGCTACATAATTGTCGCCACCATTCCTAACACAATATATATTGGAGGGATAAATAGGAATATTAGTATTTTCTTAAAAACGGGCATCAAAAATATATATTTAAAAAAATACAAAGATAGCTTCAACTATCAAACTACGAGCAGAAGCTTCTCTTTTTCGATAATTTCCTCTCGATAACACCATGTTCTTCTAAGTGACATCATGTTATAAAAAATAAATCTATTTAAATTTGTCAGATTTTTTTTAAGACTCAATTAAATCAATATGTCACCATATCGTAATTAGAGGAGACAGAATTAAAAATAAGGTATTTTTAATTTTGTATCACGGCAATGTCGAATATTCGCAAGAATGCTTTCCATGTTTCCGTTGAATCGAAATATCGGTTGTGGACGAAAAACGAGCCAGTCCTCCTGACAATAATAATTTCAATAAAACTGAAGGTTGTAATTTATGGATTTTGATAAAAGATCAAAAAACAAAGGGTATTTTGTTCAACTTCAATACATGCATGAACATTGGATTGGCAAATATTATTAAATATGATATAATTTCAAATGCGGTTGTGGGTTTGTTACTTATTTACGTCTAAGCTACAAAACCGAACATCGTGAAATTTTGCATACACGTTTTCAGGGTTAGAGAAAGGGACATAGAGTGATAAGTGAGTGAATCCGCAAGCGGATAATACTAACGAATATTCCATTAAAAAGTTGAGTCATCTATTATATGCCCCAATTCAAATTATATGTGTAAGGTGATGTAAGATACCTACCAGCTTTTGACGGATTATATTAGAGACGAAGTGAAGAGACGCAATTTCCTGATAATAAGCAGTTCTTTATAACAGATAAATATTATATTATATATTTAAAAAAGTTTTAAAGCTCATTTCACCTACCTTTGAAAAATTTACTGGAATTTTAAAAGTCAAATTATGTTTTATTTAAATTAAAAACATTTTTTTTTATTAAATTTCTACATATTCATCATTTAAATATAAAAACTGAATTATTTGTAGGGAAAACGAGTATATATATGTGTTCTTAAAAAGCGACAGCCACATTTGCGATTAAGCTTTTGAAGAGGGAAAAAAATAGTTTATTGCTGTTCACCTTGCTTGATATAATCGTTACTCTAAATTGATCATTGTATTGCATATTTCATATGACAATATACAATGGACAATATTCCTGTTTATATAATAGGCTAGGCAAAGATTAACTAGCCATACATTATCAGCCTTACTTATAAAGGTTGTTTGGCGTTTAGTTAAACACTGATTTCTCTCTTTCTGTCATCATTAAGTTGACAATTGAAAGAAGAAGACATTGTTCTTCAAATAACCCTCTAAAAACCATTTATAAGTAAAGGCGTATATGTTTACTGTTGAAAGATACCCGTGTTAAATTTGCATTATTTTTAATGCGCAAAGTCTAATGTAAAGCACCGGTCTGCTTTACATTAGATGTTGTTCATGTAAATTCTACCGAACGAACTAAAAACTCAGTAGTTACATTTCTATACAAATCAAATTTCATAGATATCTTAATATGATACTATTATATTTATTCGCAAATGAAAATCAATAAATAATAACAACACGGTATTCTGTTATCTCTATACAATCTTGTTATGTGTATTTATATATACTTAACATGATATTTAAATTGATTAATTAGCAAGTATATTATATTAACTTATATAAACGGACAGCTATAATGTGCCACCTGATGGTAAGTGGTTAGCACCACTCAAAAACATTGGCACTGTAAGAAATATTAACAATAAATTACATCCCCAATACGCCACCAATCATGAGAACTAAGATGTTATGTCCCTTGTGCCTGCAGTTACACTGGCTCCCTGTATTATATTAACTTTGCGGAGTCAGTTGAGGTGTTAACTCGAATACGCCTTTATTCAACAGTGTCCAACTAAATTATTGATCGTCAATTATAGCTCAACGGTTGGCCTGGCGATGTGAAATCTTAGCTTCGATTCTGAGCGTTTCCACTTCGAACATCTTTTACGCTTAACTGCAGCGGTAAACACGAATATTATAAATTCCTTAAAGATACATTTTGATAGTATTATTTAAAATATATAAAACTAAAGTGATCGTCAAGTGATTAAGAAATAATTTTTACAAACAGTTTTTTAGGAACAGTGTGGACACCGACGAGCCCCACATACGCCATGTGGGGCTCGTCGGTGTCCAAGGCGCCGAGTGTGCCCCGAACATCGGAATACCATAAAAATCGGAAATAAGCTTGTTGTTACTAATTAAAATTAAAACAATAAAAAAAACCTATAATACCGAATAAATTACGCTAATTCAAAAAAAAACTTATGTATGTGTAAGATTATACATACAAGTCAGATGTTTCAAGCAAATGTATCGCGGTGGCTCAGTAGTTAATATTTTTACCAATGTATTGTTAACGATTTAATAAAAAAAAATACATCAATGTAAATAATAATGTATACATATGCCTGCAGTTTCAAAACCTTTATCAGCTGAAGTCGCTTTTACCAATCCAAGTATCAGGTCCTCTCAATATCTTACTATTATTTTAATTAAAAGGAGATCAATTCAAACGGTAGCTATAATAATTTATTTATTTACTTTAGAAAAGGATATTCAGCAAAAACCGGCTGACGTTATCCTACCTATCTATATATGTATATAAGTATAGATGTATCAATTGTCATGGCAAGTGGTCATCTGAGCTGCAGCGCCACCTAACAAGTTACAACAAAGTTGATTATATATGATATATATCCTCAATACAACAAGTTTATACAGACATAAGCTTGTTATGTTGCCTACTAACATTGTGTCAAACGACGATGCTGAATTCTATTACATTTAAACAAATATACCAGCATCCATTTTCATATAAAAATAGTACACAATAATACTCAGGACCTATTATTGTGTACTACTCCTTTCTTTGTCGCACTTTCAAAAAATGGAATTCTTTACCAGCTCACGTGTTCCCCTTCTGTTACAACCCGGGATCCTTCAAACGAGGCGTGAAGAGGCATCTTGCGAGCTGGCAATGCGAGGGTGGCTTGTGCAGAACATTCTTCCCGACTGTACTGGCCGTCATCGCGTTTGGACTCTACTACCACTTACCATCAGGTGGAGTAAAGTTATTTGCCTTTCCGGCAAATATAAAAAAAAAAACTACACGGGGCGACGAATATGTACATAGTACATACTTAATATTGTAAATCATTTTATAATCAACTTATAACAGGCCAAGGCCTCGATTGCATGTGGCCCCCCACATATGTCCTTTTTTGTAACCTGGAAAACTTTATAATTAATATTAATAAATGGAGGAGTATAGACGTGACTTATTATCGCTTTTATAATTTATATTAAAAAAGTAGGATAGCTTGCATGTTTCCTGAACTACCTTAACAGTGGAACTTAGAAGTATCAATCGTTAATATCCCGTATAAGGCAAACAATCCTATTTTCTATCCATATGAAATGAAAAATGTTATAAATTTTCACATAAAACCGCCTCTTAATCCTGAATCAAAAATAAAGAGGATTACTCTTCAAAAATTCACTAACATATCCAACGCGAAAGGTTGAATATACGATTTTGTATATGCATTTATTATAAGGCTTGGATCAAAATTAATACAAAAAAATCTTTGATTTGTGTGATAGTTTTAATCGTTTAAGGTTACTAATGTTCATGTTTATCTTATTATTTAATATTTCGCTACCGAATTTTATGTCTGTAGCATATTTCGTTTTTGAATTGTTTCGTTCCGTTTATTTGATGTATGTACATATATCTACATCTAATGTTTTTCTTATTTACTATATTATAATTGTTTTGTGTCTGTGTGCGCTGCGGAGTAATATTAAATTAATTAGCGCAAGCTTTAACTCCAGTCAGTTTTTCAAAACCACGTATTTGTTCATTAAGACCACTTTGATGTTTGATCAAAGAGGGTGCTTATCATTACATCATTACATTTGATTAGTAAACACACTGACTAAGGTTATATTATAATATGTTTATATATAATGTGATTGAAAGAGTGAAACATCAAATCGCGGCAGAAACTCAATTCGAATTAATTAATTACGTAATGTAGAAGCATTACACTTTTTTCATCGATAGTCATAGTAAAACTACGATCGATTCGAAAAAAATTAGAAGTAAACATGTATAATACCCATGTATTGTATAAAGAGTTTGATAAATTCAAATGCGAGTCTTGTCTCATGAGTCAGAATGTTTGCTCGATGTACAAGGACCAGTTAACCATATAAGATGAGTAATTGGTATTTTATATAAATACCTACATTTGAATGCGCTGGCCTTATAAGGCAACATCAAATCATATTACATAATAGTATTAATTTAGCAACATTTCTTATCAAATAAAATGAATAAAACAGTGTTACGTTTTCATTCGTATTTCAAACTTTGGGCGATTCAAATTTTAATGCAACATTCGAAGTTCAAACAATGTGATGTGTAGATGTTCTTTTTTAATATTAAGTTTTTCTCAATTTTAAAGCAAATACGCTATGTTTCACTGCTGAGCGTTGGTCTTATCTCTTCTTAAGAGGAAGGTTTAGAACTTATTCTACCCTATTCCAGTGCGCTTTAATGCGGAACTTTGTGCATCATGCATTTTCTAAAAATGATTTTCTTCATAGACTCATGAGTTAAATTATAAACACGAATACAGCATTTAACATATGAAAACTTATTACTTGGATTAGAAACGGCCATTATTATATATTATAGTATTCAAAAAGATTCGCTTTTATATGCATTTTAATAATTTTTTTAATAGACAATTTTTATTATTGGCGGATTTAATGAAGTCCCTTAACCTCATTTATTAGTTTATTGATACATTTCTATGTTTCGAAAGCAATAGCTTTCAAACAAAACCAATATCTATTAACTAGACTAAGACTTAAACAAATTATCAAGTAAATAAATATAAAAATCATTTTACAATAAGTGTGTTCTTTGTACTCTTATGAACTAAAATAAGACAAGACTGTACCATACAAAAAATACTGTCATCGATGATAATGATCAACTAAAATAGTGATGACGGTACAGCCAACGTTCTAACAAATACTCAGCCCACAGTGGTTGGCTTTAATAGAATATTCACATTAATACATATCAATAGTCTGATTTGAACTGTGTTTTGCCCACGCGCACATAAACACATTATAATAATGCGAAGATATACTTTAAGATAACGTCTTAAGCGACGCGAAATTTAACCGTAGGAAAATAAAATTTTGTTAGATAATCTACCAATAGAATTGTTTAATATATAATTATGCTTATTTATATAATTAAAACGTAATATTACTTTTATGTGGCTTAATAGTTGGGATTTTGTGTTGATCAATCATATTGGATGTTAGTGAGATTTTAATGGCTATGGATTTTGGCTTTAACATTTTAATTAGTGAAGAAGCATAATGTGGTATAATATTACCTGTTTTGATTGTGTTAAAATCTTAAATATATTATATATGTCATCTTTTTAAATTCTTAAAAAATATATAATATGTATGTATAATATGTGATGTATATTATCTTATTTCGATATTTTAGAAGGAATAAGGTATAATCTTCTCATATGATGGTGATGACCTCCTAATCGATTTGGTAAAAGCGACTAAGCTTAATGAACACTAGCCAACTACACAGACGATATAAGGCTCCACAATACAACTGTATAAATACAAATACAAAAATTTATCATTATATTTTTTTCATAAAACATTTATTTTAATAAATTTCAAGTTCTTAAAAGTAATAAGATACTCCACAATGTAATTCGCAAGAAATTTAATTCTGTTAAAGGGCTCGTAATATATAGAATTTATTATAAGGGAATATTTTCACGGCTTCGCAATTAGAAGGGAAAGTTACAGAGGCAATATTGATTTCGACAAAACTCCTAAAAGAGGCAATTTAAAGAGTGCGGACCCACCTGTTTTAAGTCTATGGGAGTTTTATGTTTCACTTTATATCTTTCGCCTTATTTAACATTCTTAAATTTATTGGACCGCTTTTTATCTACCTATTTTATTGTAATATCTATATTTGAAGTGACACGTGTAACATTTCTTTTTTATTATTCAATTGTTATATGTTCTTAACAACAAGGACGCAACGAAAATTAGCGAAAAAAAGTAATAATAACATATACTATTATATTAATTAGAATACAGTTATTTTGACATTAGTCTTAAATCCGTAACAAATATAAATAAAATAGTAAAATTACATAAATAAACGCATTGACGATGTAAGTAATGTTTAAGATTTCTTACATCGCCAATGTCTATGGGCGGTGGTGACCACTTAATATTAGGTGGCTCATTACTATATTTAAATATATCTATCTATTTAGATTATTTTTCCTAAACACAAGTTTGGTGATCTCTCCTGTAATCTCATACATCGGTATGTGCAAAAGAGCACTTCATATCAAGTGACTTTACGTGCTTCCAGGATTATTCCTGGAAAGCCAAATTATAATTAAGCCACTACAACAACAAGGTAGCTTATCAATTGCAATAGATGGTTACTAATCGATTACTTAAAACTACCACACGCCACATGGTTCATCGCGTTACCTAACGTTAGAAGTTCCTACGACTGTAGATTTTTTATATGTATTATCTGATTGGTTATAGATGCTATTTTAAAACTCATTCCACTATGACGTTCGGAATTTGAAACTGTTCATCGCTCGCTTTGAAAAAAGCTCAGATCGTATCATCAATCACAAGGCAAGTGACAATACGTCATCAATCTGCTGAAAACTCTTAGCGCCCGCTTCGCTGACATTGACGAGCCGCACGATTCACACATTATCGCAAAGGTCGTTTAAACTATCGACTACATAGGAATTTATTTTCCTTTTAACTAGGCATACGTCCGTTATTTCTTAATATAACATTCCTCATTATAAGTAGAATGTACGATATGCACGTGTCGCTGTTTCTTTATTGTTTTGGATTGCAAATTTTAAAAATTCTTAAGGTGTTTGTTTTATCAATCTTTTGATAATAATATTATAGTTTGTTAGTTATGACAGATCATATTGCTATGAATATCGATTATTACATATAAATGATTGGTGAAAAGGAGTAATTAGAAGAGGTAGAATTTACCTTCCGAACCGGTACACTTTTTTATCTTTTGAAATATAGAGAATATTCGAGTAAAATATACTTTTAATTTTTAATTCAATTATCGCTTACATCATACTATTACAACTTAATTATGCATGGTTATTAATAATTAATTAATACTCAAAATAAAAATAATAGATTACTTAGAATTTACTAAAAAATCCTTTGTACATCTGAAAGAAAGAAGTATAAGAATACTGTTAACCCACATAATTTCAGTTTTTAAATAATTTTAACCATACCTTATTTAAATTACATTTTTAAATCTATGTTACTGGAAACAACGTTGGAAACAATTTTATTCAAACCACGTGATTAATACAATAATTACTTGTAACAGATGACGCAACCGTGCAGTGTTATAATGACTGAAGTAATAAAAAGATTTGGTCATTTGTCCTGTTAACTAACAAAGCAACATGGAGGGTGTCAGGGTGTCCCATCAGGGTGTAAAAGCCCACACCCCTGAGGGATCAGCGGGTCGGATCACACAAGCCGGTCTAGCAGCAAGGAGTCCAGAAGGAACTGCAGCTAAAGCTATGGCAATTAAAGGACATGAAGATCTTTGGGTGGAAATCCAAGCGAACACATTTAGGAACTGGGTCAATGAGACCTTGAAGCCTTTAAATATAAAGGTAAGATTAGTATAAATTTAATCATTGAAATTATTATTTCAACATCGATTACTTACAAAAACAATACGAAGCGAATACATATTATACGGAGTGATTGATTTTCAATAACGTGACTAACATGAACTTAATTGTGTAAATTTCTGATCTGTTCAAATAGTTAATTGTATTTAACAAGGATAAGGATAATAAGGATAAATTTTAACAGTTTTTTTCTTAAACAGGTAATAGATCTTGTGGAGGACTTACGTGATGGAACAGTGCTGTGCTCTCTGGTGGAAGCTCTACAGGGACGAAGGTTAAAGGGCTGGAGCCCGAACCCAACCAATCAGCACCATAGACTTGAAAATGTTACCACCGCTTTACAGGCCATTGAGGACGATGGTGTTAAGCTTGTTAATATAGGTATCATAAAATGTTATTTACTATTTTTATTTTTTAAAGACTGATAGCAATGGCCATTTTTAATGAATTACTTACATTCCTATTTACCCCCCAATTAAGCGTACAGCTTGTGTTAGGAGTGGGGAGGACTATAGCGCGAGCGATCGAACCTGCGACTTTAACATCGCTAGGTTTATTCTATTGACACTTCCGAATTATAATAAATAAATAAATAATTCAGTTGAATTTGACCGGCTTTGGCAATGTGAGTCAGCAATGGTTGCGGAAGCGATCGCACGCTGTTTTTGGGCATTAATGCGGGAAAGGATTGTAATATATGGAAAACAATATCTTTTAAGGTACCATACATGGGGAAAGTTTATGCTGATATTAATGAAGGTCATTTGGTACTATACTAGTCCAGCATTAAACAACAAAAAATATTTTAGCTAAATCGGCTATCTCTTAAAAGATATAACTTCAAGTAACGTATATAAATATATTTCCTGCTATTCTAGGCATATGAGTAGGTAATTATAATCACCTAAAACTATACAGGATTATATATATTGAAGTTCTCCCAGGATGGTTTTAAAATTTATTATTATTCCATGTTATAACATGGAATAATAAAAAAGCCATTAATTATTATTTGCCTAGAGAAATGATAACTTAAAGTCGAATCTATATAAAATAATCTAACAGTATATTAGTTGTTGCAAATTGTATTTAATTTTTTCAGGAAACGTGGACATCGTAAATGGAAATTTAAAATTAATTCTGGGACTAATCTGGTCTCTTATTGTCCGTTATCAAATTGGACGGAGCAAATTCCCTCCCAGGTAATAGATAAAATATAAATTAATATTCTTAACTGTTAATTTAAACGGCCTTATTTATTAACATTTTTTAGCGGATGTTTAGTTAAATTGATTGATGATATCTCTATTTCTGATATGATATTTGAAAAAAGGAAACACTTTGTTTGCCTAATCAATCAATCAAATACTACAAAACCTATATTTGTAGGTACTGTCGTAAATGTCTATAAACTACAAACGGACAAAACACTTTCAGTAAATTGAACTGATAGGCTATAAATGTCCCAATGCTGGGCTAAGGCCTCCTCTCCCTTTAAGATGAAGATTTGGAGCTTATTACATATATGTGGCATTTTTTACCCGCCACATGCAGGCTTCCTCACGATGTTTACCTTAACCTACGAGCACGGGATAAATTATAAGCAAAATTTACTGGTTTCAACTAGGAATCATCGGTTAAGATTCTTGTCTTCTAACTACTGGGCCATCACGGCACCGAAATAATTAATCAGAAATAAAATAAAAACTCAACAAATTCTGACCGTGTTGTTAATAACAGGAATTCAGCATTTTCGTACTGAATCGCAGTTTTGCGTTGCTAACGAAAAGTGAGTAAATGCAATAAGGACAATACTTAAAAAAAATGCTTACTTCGATCTAAATGTTTTGATTACAAATGCGCATAAGATACATCGAAATTATATTTAAAAAGATCTTTAGCCTTTTGAACATTACTATTACATTTCTCAAATTACTATTATATTCATCAATTTAATGAATATCGGTAGAAGGAAACTCATTAATCTAAATACTTTTTAAATTCGGTTACTGGACACATTAAAAACTACAATATACTTTTAATTTGCTATTGTTAGTTATTTTACTGTTTTAAAATAGCCTTATCTGTTGTAACGATCAATATCAGATAGTAGAATCAGAGAGTTGTTATAATAGATAACTGTTTTTAGCCGCCCCACACTAATGCGCCGGCGCAGTGCGAGACTGGGCAATTAGCGCGGCACGCCTGCGCGGGCGCAAGTAGCCTACGATTGCATTACATCCTAATACACCTTATATGTAAACTTTCATTACATTTTTGCTATTGCAAAATCTATCGATAATGTTTATAACTTACACTTATATTCCAAGCTGGCTATGATAAATTAGTGCTTATTATCTTTACAGTATAATACATAATCTTGTAAAAATATAAGTTATTTTCTAAATATACGCGTATTATAGTATATATAATCAGAAACAACGTGGGTCAATTCTGAACCTTAAAAAATATCACGTGGATTATATACAGCGATATAATAATAGCAACATTTGTATTATTTTTATAATTATAATTAGTTAAGTGGTACTGTTATAATAGAGTTATTGCCTCATTCATCTAGACTAACATTTGCATCATTATAACGCTACGTTAGTTCAAATACCGGGTTGAGCCAATAAAATATATTGTATCAAATAATTACTTTTTTTTATATGCGCCGGGATGGCAAATGACTACTCCACCTGATGGTAAGTGGTAGTAGAGTCCAAACGCGACGACGGCCAGTGCAGTCGGGAAGAATGTTCTGAACTAGCCGTCCCCGCCTTGCCGGCCCGCTTCCCGCCTCGCCTCGTCGGGGAAAATGTTGACTTTTTCGCTGTGAGAGCGCATACCTGTGTTTTCTCGGCATTAAACTCAACAAGATTATCAGAACCCCATTTGGCGATGAGCTCTAACGTCCTATCGAGTTCAATGACAAGATTCTCCCGCCTCTCCTCAGTTTCCGCCCGCCCAGCCACTGCGCGTCCGTGGTATCCACCATGCACTGTACTATCATCTGCATAGCAATGTATGTTCCCAAGAGAGAGCATATCATTGATATACAAAAGAAAGAGTGTGGGAGATGGCACAGATCCCTGGGGGACCCCAGCATTCACTACATAGAATTGTGAAGCGCAACCATCAATTAAACACGAAGGCTACGCTTGTGTAGGAATCTGGCAATCCAGGTGCATAGCTGAGCAGGCAGACCATATGCCGGTAGCTTGGAGAGAAGACTTCTGTGCCAGACCCTGTCGAAAGCCTTGGAGATATCGAGGCTGACAACCAACGATTCTCCATGCTTGTCGATAGCTTCACCCCAGAGGTGTGTTACGTACGCTAGAAGATCACCTGTGGACCATTTTGGTCGAAACCCGTACTGACGATCATTAATTAGAAAGTGATCTTCTAGGTAATGGATCAGTTGGTTGTTTAGAATCCGTTCCATCACCTTACAAAGTACTGAGGTGATAGCTATTGGTCGATAATTTGCCGGGTCAGACCGATCCCCTTTTTTGGGAACCGCTTGCACATTAGCTCTTTTCCAAGCCTCCGCAGACATCCCGAAGAGAGAGAAAGTTGAAACAGGCGCGTTAACACAGGAGACAGCTCCGCCGCGCACTTCTTCAGCACTATGGCTGGTATTCCATCGGGACCGCTAGCTTTCCGTATATCAAGTGATTGCAGCTCCGCAGGCACATCACGTTGCCTGATTTTGATGTCAGGCATCGTGTGGCCATGAAGGAATTGTTGGTGGCAGGGCACTACAATCATCGATCACAGAGTTGTCGGCAAAGAGTTTAGCCAGGAGATTGGCTTTCTCCTGCGGACTGTGAGCTAGCGATCCGTCCGGATGTCTGAGCGGTGGCAGCGAAGGTTGGCAGAAATTGTTTTGCACAGACTTGGTCAGACGCCAGAAGCTACGGGAGCCCCTAGGATGCGAAATAAGGTCATGACCAATCTGTACAATGCACTGTGCATCCGCTCTCGTGTATGCCTTCCTACAGGACTTGGAATTTTTATTGTAGTTTGCTTTCAGTGAGTCAATGAGAGATGCCCCGCTAACGCAGCCGTTGATCCACGCGCGATATGCCGCCTGCTTAGATGATACAGCGTCGGCATATTCACGAGTGAACCAACGGTTACGCGTACCCCTACTGATGAGATCTGAGCTAGGAATGTAGTATTCCATTCCTAACATGATGTCATCAGCAACAGCAGCGGCACTAGCTGTCGGGTCATTCCCACTGAAGTAACGTTCCTTCCAAGGGACTGACGCATAGTAATCGCGCATACCGTCCCAATCTTTTTTTTTTTTATAGAATAGGAAGGTGGACGAGCATATGGGCCACCTGATGGTAAGTGGTCACCAAACGCCCTTAGACATTGGCATTGTAAGAAATGTCAATCATCGCTTATAGCCAATGCGCCACCAATCTTGGGAACTAAGATTTTATGTCCCTTGTGCCTGTAATTACACTGGCTCACTCACCCTTCAAACCGGAACACAACAATATCAAGTATTGCTGTTTTGCGGTAGAATATCTGATAAGTGGGTGGTACCTACCCAGACGAGCTTGCACAAAGCCCTACCACCAGTGAATCTGCCGACTTATAGTGCCAAACGCGACGTTTACATACCGCTAGTGGCGGCAGCTTGGCCTGTGGCACTCTGGTAGATATAAGGTTGTGATCCGAAGAGCCAAGAGGAGCCTGAACCACAACCTGATATTCCACCGGTTGAGAAGTCAGCAGAAGATCCAGTAGAGAAGGCGCTTGCCCATCAATGTCTGGGATCCTGGTGGGCTGATCAACCAGTTGGGTCAAGTCGTGTGTAAGAGCAAAAACATGAGCAGTTCTTCCAGCATGGTCAGTTTTGAGGGATTTTAACCATGATTCATGGTGAGCATTAAAATCTCCCAAAAACACCAATTCCGCGTTAGGAAACTGCTCTTGCGCAGCATCTGCCACCCGACTAAGATGGTCAAATAATCAGCTTGTCTCCAAGTCACCATTGTGGGATCTGTAGAGGCACACGTAGACTCGACTCTGACGAACCAGGTCCACGCGTACCATCAACATGGAGAAGGAGGGGTCCTCCAAGCAGCGCAATCGGTGACAACAAACATCCGCCCTGACGAACAAGCATACTCCGGCTTTCGCTTTGAAAGATTCTTCAAGCATGTAGCCGGGATAGTTAAGGTAGCTGGTGTCGGTAGGGCGGAGTATTTGAGTCTCCGTGAGAAACAACATTGCTGGCCGTGCTATCTCGAGATGGTGGTGGACAGCGTTGAGGTTAGCGTGGAGTCCTCGGATGTTAAAGAACTCGACCTCAAACAGCGTAGGTATGGTGGGGATGTGCACCGCTGAACGATCGTTATTTCTTAGTTGCGCTACCACTTCGAAAAATGAGGAAAAGAGACGTGAAGCGAGCGACGTATTGCTACGAATGGGGTGGGCAAAATATGGAGGCGTGTTTCCCCAAATGGTTGCCAAAAGGGAAAATATACTGTAATAATTACTAAGTATTTCCGACAAAATATTGTGAGTGGCAGCCTGGACATAGTAAGTAGTCAATGTTACACTCGTGAAACAGTTACTTTTAAATATAAATAATTTATTCAACCGTGTTTCAATTAAGGCAAATTATATTATTTACGTTCATATAGATTTTCTAGTTATTATCCATTCAGAGTGGCCGGCGCTACTAAAATCGATCTAAAGAACATCAAAGATTTTTTTTTTAATTCAACTTAATGTTTCTTTTATATATTTTTGATCCTTACTTTAGGGCTAAGGGTACCCACTCATAAATAATTCTACCGCAGAAAATCAAGTCTGCAATGCCGTGTTCCAGTTTGAAGCGTTTTTTAGCCAGTGAAATAACATCTTAGCTCTCGAGAATAACATGTTCACGTTTCCTTCTGTCAATGTCTGAAGACAGTAGCAACTTATCATCAGATTGCCAATTTGTAAATGATTCTTTCAAAAAATAAAAATTACCGCTGTTTAAAAATTTGATACATGAAAATATGTATAACAGTAGCAGCCTGTTCATGTCCCACTGCTGGGCTAAGGCCTCGTCTCCCTTTTTGAGGAGAAGGTATAGAGCTTATTTCACCACGCTGCTCCAATGCGGGTTGGTAGAATACACATGTGACATAATTTCAATGAAATTAGACACATGCAGGTTTCCTCACGATGTTTTCCTTCACCGTCAAGCACAAGATGAATTATAATCACAAATTAAGCACATGAAAATTCAGTGGTGCTTACCCGGATTTGAACCCACGATCATCGGTTAAGATTCACGCGTTCTAACCACTAGGCCATCTCGGGAAAATATGTATGTATAAAATGAATCAATTCGTATTTAATGTCGTGCGCTGGGAGAGTCCTATGACCAGCAGTAGAATAAAGACTGATGATGATACGTGTATGATATATATTGATATAGATAATAATATGAATCGAACTTTACCAAGTTACGATTTACAAGTTTTCATTACCTTTGTTTCATTTCATTTAACGGATTATGAAATTCTGATCAATATATGTAATAATCTAAGTTTAAGACGTAAATTTTAACTGAAATTTCTGTGTTCAAACCCGAACAAGTAACACTATAATCCATGTATATAATCCATTTCGTGCCAAGTCGAGTCAGGGTACGAAAACACCTACATTGAATAAAAATATGTCTTATGGATTTCCATCAACCCGCACTGGAGTAACTTGGTTAAATCTCTAAAACTTTTACTCAAAGTGAGAGAAGACTTTATCTCCAACATGCACAATGCTGTTACTGTTTTTATTTTGTACATACTTGCCTAAATTATTTTATTTATTGCAGAAAACTCATGTTATCGTGGCTGCAGGCAGCACTACCAGAATGTCGAGTTGGTAACCTCACGACTGACTGGAACAGCGGAGTACTACTATCAGCTCTGGTCGACTTCTGCAAGCCTGGTACCTTACCACATTGGAAGGAACTTAGTTAGTATTAATTTATTCTCAACAATGACCCAAAAAAGACAATTTTCAGTACTAAGTTAAATTGCAATTAAATTAAAAATTATGCATAATATAAGCTCCTGATTCTTATAAAAGTCCTTCTTTGCGAATATTAAAATATCAATTTAATTGCTTTCTATTTGCTTTGAAACGAAATTAGCAACATTTTACTTAAAATAGACAGAGACAAAGTAGAGAGCTCTTAGCGGATTAATTATTCTCTCCATAAATGCTTTTCAATCTCACGACAGAAGATGATTGATAAATTTTCTATATCGCTTCTATTTTATCATCCCTTCCGTATTCCGTTTATGCCTTTCATAAGCCTAATTGATTATTCAATAGAAATGTTTACGGTTTTGCACATATATATAAACATGTTACATATTATATATAGTCTTTGTTAATCTCGAATGTGTTATTATACTATGTATCCGATTGGGTTGAAACCAGATAAATGTACAATTAATGTTGATAATTGTCTAAATTCGTTGTAATCGATGTACAATAGTTGTATCAGATATTTGCACACAAAAATATTTAAAGAGGCATTACAACGCATGCTATGCTTTATCTTATTCTAAATTAAAATATAACAGTGCTTTAGATACAAAAAATATTATATATAATAATCAATCAATCAATCATAATCATTTTAGCAAATATGATGACTATTTTACGAATTTACTGGTGGTAGGAATTTGTACAAACTCGTCTTAGTAGGTACCACCCACTCATCAGATATTCTACCGCAAAACAGCAGTACTTGATATTGTTGTGTTCCGGTTTAAAGGGTGAGTGAGACAGTGTAATTAGGCACAAGTGACATAAAATCTTAGTTCCCAAAGTTGGTGGCGCATTGGCTATGTAAGCGATGGTTGACATTTCTTAAAATGCCAATGTCTAAGGGCGTTGGTGACCATTTACCATCAGGTGGCCCATACGCTCGTCCGCCTTCCTATTCTTTATTTAAAAAAAGAGTACGTATTTCATTTGAGAAAAAAATAGCGAAGTAGAAGTTTCTTGCCTGTTCTCCTCGATATAATCTACATTCAGAACTGTAGCTTTATTTTAAATTTAAACCTGTAACATGACGATTCAGTGTGTTTATAAAGAGTCTATTTAAATAAAGAATGTTTTACGTTACATAAACAGATAAATAATTGTGTCTCTATAATCACTTTAAATAACACTTATATATTATTTCCAGATCGCCATGAAGCTATAGAAAATTGCAGAAGAGCTATGAAGTTGGCTCATCGAGAGCTCGATGTGCCCATGGTGTTGGAACCTGACTACTTAGCGTCGCCTTGGCTTGACGAGCTCTCCGGCATGACATATCTGTCCTACTTTATGAAGCCAGATGCTGCAGGAGTTAAATCAACTCTGGAGTGGGTTAATTCTCGCCTGGAAAGGCCTATTTCAAACTTTACGGTGAGTTTTTTTTTATATTTATATTTATTATACAACTAAAACTCAATGCAGCGTTTGTTATAATATATTTAAAAGTTTATGTATTATGTATGTAATTGCTTATTGTTATCTTTATTTAATTTTTTTTTCGCTATATTTGCACCATATATTTAAATAAAATCTAATAAAAATTTAAAAATTCACATCATAAAAACATAGTTTACCTGCATTATTTTTTTATTTATCGTTGTAGGTAGTACCACTCTTATTGCTATTGAATACCGTGGACTTGAGAGATACTTAAAAATGACAGACTTTAGGCATGTCTTATAAAAAAAAATTATATTGATAATAGAAAGGGTTGATTAATTTTTCGACCAGATAATCGGAATTTACACTCATCGACAAATTGCTGCTTGCATATTTACCAACATTCCACGCGGTCATGATACGAGTATGTACATTATCTGTTTTTAATGTTGATTTGATCTTATATCAAATTATTTTAAAAATCAATTAAAGAAAGAAAGAATAAATTAGATTACAGTACAGTAACAGCCTGTTAATGTCCCACTGCTGGGCTAAGGCCTCCTCTCCCTTTTGAGGAGAAGGTTTGGAGCTTATTCCACCACGCTGCTCCAATGCGGATTGGTAGAATACACATGTGGCAGGATTTCAATGAAATTAGACACATGCAGGTTTCCTCACAGGTTTTTTTTCTTCACCGTCAAGCACGAGATGAATTATAAACACAAATTAAGCACATGAAAATTCTGTGGTGCTTGCCCGGGTTTGAACCCACGATCATCGGTTAAGATTCACGCGTTCGAACCACTGGGCCATCTCGGCTTTATAAATTAGATTATAAGATTTTTTTATAAATTAGATTATAAATAGTATTAAATAACCTAATGAGAATAACTCTTATGCATATTTATTTTAAATGCATTGTTGATTTGATGATAATGAAATTGATCACAAAAAAAAAAAATTAGCAATGAATTTGAGTCTTCTAATATTTCTACGAGATGAGTGAAACAGTTCCTTTTACTTTTACGAAAACCCAACCGACTTTGCGTGATTGTTTGGTATTGTGAGGCCTGCAACACATTTAAGAGAGATTTTTGTTACTGTTGATGAAACTAAGGTCCTTTATATTATTCCTAAGTCAAAACAACATTCAAAAGAATGTACAGCCACTCCACTTCCAAGAAGCCAATATGATTTTGTCCGTAAACAAAGTTATAATATTCTAATTATGTTCTTCTTCGAAAGAAGTCGACTGACATAAACTTAAGAATGCCTACGATACCGTTATTTAGCTTGCTTGATGAAATTAAGAAAAATCGCCGTGAAATAATAACTAAAAATGTTTTATTTCAACAAAATCCATGTTCACTGTCCAACTCAATACACAATCCACTGAAATTCATAAATCCACGTTCTTCTTATTCACATAACCTGGGATAATTTCACTTCTTCTTCTTCAATTGAAAAAGAGAAATATATCGGAGAAAATATATTTTTAACAAATGAAGAGATTGAAATTGAAAGGGGCGTTCGTTCCGTATTTTAAGGTCACGGTTATATTTTTCATATACGAGAGACATTTAAAAAAATGTACAATAGCTTTAGAAACCAGATTTAAGAGAATAAATACTTGAGGAAATTTATGATTACGTCGCAAAATCAAAATTGCTTAAAACTTCTTATTTTGAAATTCGTTTTTATGTTTATGCTGCGAACATTTCAATGCACTGCCATAATGTTCCGAACAACAATCGAGTTCCAGCTATTAAATTATTTTAAAGGTTATAAATATGGAAGTTAGTTTTATCGTTTATTTTACTTTTACGCCTCAAGTCTCAACGTCTTAACGACTAGTCGTGAAATTCGACAAACAGGTACTTTGAGACACGGACACAAACTTAGTGTTTATTTTGCTTAAGAAGTGTTATTTATTTATATTTTGTAGTCACTTTGAAACAAATCGAGATAGCCCAGTGGCTAGGATATGTAAATCTTAACCAAAGGTTGCAAGTTCAAGCCCAGGCATCAATTTCATGTGCTAAATTTTTGTTATTATCCATCTATGCTCGGTAGTGAAGTGAAAAAACGTAAGAAAATTACGTGTGTCGATTATAATTCTGTCACGTGTTCATCCACCAACCCGCATTGAAGTCGCGTGGAATAGGCAAACCTTCTCATGAGTAGCCTTTGATTAGCAGTGGGTCATTTACTGGCTGTTCTTTAACTTTGGAACAACAAGAGTTTTGAAACAATCGTAAATAACAATTTATTAGCAATGTATATATAAAAAGCCTAATTAATACAAAAATAAAAAATGCAAGTCCTCTCACAAATTAGATAATCCCAACATAAAATAGTTCGTTCATTCGGTTTGTTTAAATAGAGTCTTTTGATAATTTAATGGAAATATATTATTTCTATACGTATACTCGTGAACACTTTTCAAATACCAGGCTAACAGGAAACTTAAGGTGTGAGCTTATAACAACTGCACATAAATAAGCGAGCTGTTATGCAACACAAGTGATACGTAAGCTGTAGTCCGTTGTGTCGAATGATAGCATAATATGATATCTGTTTTTGTTCGCTGAACAAAAGCACTTTGGCGAGATAACCAACATACATCGTAAATAATAACAGACTTATAAAGTTTTGGCTTAATTCTGTTCGTGGTTGTTAATTGTTTTGCTTTCTAAAAGGATAATGAACGACGAGCTACGAATAAAAATAAACATTAAACTGACTAAGCAAAACGGTGAAAAGTGAAAATTAACGTAGTTGGTTTTTTTATTAAAGGGTTATAAATACTTTATATACATCCATACATGCATTTATTAAAGAAAATGTCGTATTTAGAAATAAAGAAGCGAGATTTAAAAAAGAGATTCTTATTATATATAAATACTTATAATTGTAATTTGATATTAATTACAATTGGAGATCATGTAACAATTTTTACGAATATAAACGAATTAAGTAATTTTTTTTCATTTCATCGTGTAGAAGAATCTAAGCTAAGCGTTTGACAAATTTAACTTTAAAATCGAAATGGAAAATTTCACTGACTTTTTTGAAAAAAAAAACATCTGATAATAAAATCATTTACATATATAGCTGTTTAACTGTTTCAGACCGACTGGAACGATGGTCGTGTTGCCAATGAACTGGTAAGATCGATGGGTGGCCCCGCACCACCACCGAGCAGACTTCGAAGAGACCCAGCACGATGGGAAGAGAACTGTCAAATGGCTATCGATGCTGGAAAAAAATTAGGTATAATATAACAAAAAGTTAAATGTTGTAACGCAACAATACTAATGTATTATTTATTACTTGGTAACTTTTAATAATAATAATAACCAATGAATCAGTTTAGATTCTGTTGAAATTTTATATCGTTGAATATACACGGGTAACTATGAATTCATTAAAAATGTTGCATTTGTATTTAATATATAAATCTTTAAAATAGTACATTGTAGTTTCTAATGAGTATTCTTACTTCAATAAGAATACCTTACAAGATTCAATATTAATTTGTCTTTAATTATTACAACAGATTTTCAAATATATAAAAATTGTAAAAATATGAAGGACGCTTATTATATTTTATGATTCGTTTTTATTAAAACGTTCGTTGAATTGAAAATTTATTTTAATTATAGAACAAAAAAAACTTCTTTAATTTAACTAAAAGCCAGGCTGAATATGGTCTATTTGTATTCATAGCATATTATTCAGAATTCATGGATATTTAGTCCGTATAAATAGAAACATTGCATTGCAAAATGTACATTTAGTGGTTTATTTTCCCAAGTGAGCAGTTTATATTTAGATCAAAGGAATGTATCAACAAGCAGTAATATTATGATTATTACCCACAACGTATGTTCCAATATTTTTAAAGCAATATATTAATATTTGTCATATTATCGAATGCAATAATTATCATTGATCACATAAAACTTAATTGGTTGAAATAAATTATCATAAATAAAAGCCTTAATTAAAATTTAATGATCGTAAAACAATATGGTCGATAAATTGTATTTTAGTTCCGTTCTTTAAAATAAAATGAGCCTGCGTAATTATTAAAAAAGTTGAAGCAATATGTTTCTATTTCATTGCAGGTGTACAGCCAGTGTTATCGGCTAAAGACATGAGCCAAAGCGACGTGGAACATTTAGGTGTAATGACCTGGGCTACGCAGTTCCGAAATGTACCACCTCGTCCACCCATCCATGACATGTTGCGAGTCGCTCTTGATTCCACTTCAGGGAGAGTCGGAGAACCAGTAAGTTTTTAAAAAAAGTCCTTAATACCACTTTGACATAACGTAACAGCCTGTGATTGTCACGCTGGACTAAGGCTCTCTCCACTCCTTTAGCGGATACGGTTTGTACCTTACTGCACCACGTTGCTCCAATGCAGGTTAGTGGATACCAACTCGGCCCGAAGCTTATAAGCGCTGCTGCCGCCCTAGGCCGCCTCCTACCGAATGTAGGAGGGCCGGAAACACCATGTCGGCGTTTATACGCTGGCGTGGTACGCTCCATGGCGTTGTACGGTGCACCCATTTGGGTGGATGCTCTCACCGCTCGTAACAGAGCTCTTCTGTGGAGGCCGCAAAGAGTCATAGCGGTGAGAGCGATACGTGGGTACCGTACGGTGTCATGGACGGCAGCGACACTTCTCGCGAGCGATCCGCCCTGGGAACTCCAGGCGGAGGTGCTTGCGGAAGTGCACCGGTTCCGGGTGGAAACGAGGTCAAGCGGCGTCCGTCCAGGGTCGGCGGAGGTTGAGCGAGTCAGGGCCCTAGCCCAGCGAGCCTTGATTCGCAGGTGGGAGGAGGACCTGAGGTCCCCCTCGGCAGGCCTAGTGACAGTGGAGGCGGTCCGCCCCCACTTGAGTTACTGGGTGGAACGGAGTCACGGCACACTCACATTCAGGCTGACGCAGGTACTTACCGGACACGGTTGTTTGGGTAAGTGCCTGCACCGGATAGCGAGGCGGGAGGTTACACCCTCCTGCCATGAGTGTGGTGCGCCTTCGGACACAGCGTGCCACACTCTGATGGAGTGTGCCGCTTGGGGACCTCAGCGTCTGTCCCTGGCGACCTTAGTCGGTGAAGACCTCTCGCTGCCGAGTGTGATAAACGCCATGCTTGGTAGCGAGAGGTGCTGGTTGGAGACGATCTCCTTCTGCGAAAATGTCATGTCGCAGAAGGAGGTAGCGGAGCGGAAGCGTGAGGAGAGGGCCTCCGCTGACTCGCTTCGCCGAATAAGACTGGGGAGAAGGCGTAGGCGCTATTCGCATCTTCTCCTCCCGCCGTGTTGCCGGGGTTAGGGGGTCTTTGTACCCTCAGAACCCCTAGGATTTGGAGGCCTGCAGAGGCGGGCCAACCGTCGGGGTGTCACGGTAGTATGCGCAAGCGATCCCGTGACGCCCCTCGAAAAGGCGGTGTGGGTACCGCTGGTTTTTTAGTGGGTATTCCGGCGCATGCTCGGCGACGGCGAGTCCCACATACCCCCCACTTCAAGTAGGGGAAACGCGTAAACGCGTTTTTCCAGCGAAACAAAAAAAAAAAGTTTAGTGGATACCCATGTAACAGAAATTCAGTGAAATTAGACACATGCAGGTTTCCTCACGATGTTTTCCTTCCCTGCTGAACTCAAGATGAATTATAATCACAAATGAAGCACATGAAAAATCATTGGTGCTTGCTTGGGTTTGAATCCGCGATCATCGGTTAAGATTCACACGTTCTAACCATCTCGGCATTTTTATAATCTCACATCACTTTTCAGCCTATTAATATAGGCCGACTAATGATGTGGTTGAACTAGGTCCTATTCCTCGTAAGCAGTTAATTTTAAATCTCAGTTATTAAAAAATATATATTACGTCTTATATATTACTTGGGCTTTAATCGCCAATTATACCTTTTTTATTTTGCCAAACTTTGTCATATACTTGTATCGGATGCAGTTACAAGTTGAAAAACCTGATTATTATATGAATGTATAATAATTATTTAATGCATTAGCTTAAAGTGATAAATAAAATAATAACAAGTAATAGTAGCTAATCTATTATTAAAAAGAGAAAAGATTTGATATTTTTGTATGTTTGTTTGCAATGGGTAAACACAAAATCTATTCAAACGATTTTAAAATTTCTTTTGCGTATAGAAAACTACATTATCAACAAGTAACATATATTTTATTATCTATATTTTATTAAAAAAATTAGAGATCCGTACGAAAATTAATGGAATAATGTAACAAAAGGTATCAAATTTCTCCTTCTTTTTCTATAAAAGTAATTTTTGGTGTAAAAAATATAATTGTTCAACCCAGACAAAGTAGGGGCGGGTAGCTAGTTACAAATATTTACAAATTTAGTTTTGCGAGAATCCGGTTAAATAAAATATTTGTATATTTTTCAACCAGTTTGTAAGACCTTTAAAGTTATTACTTATTTTCAGACTTACATCAAAGTTGAAAGTATAACAAACGAATTATCGATATCAGAAGTAAAAGTATCTATTCTTAATCCGCTAGAGCAGGAATCTAGACTAAAGTTGGACTCAAAAGGTGCAGGGGAATTTGTCCCTGAGCATGCAGGCATGCATGAAATTGTACTTACCGTGGATGACATCAGGTAATATTCTTATATGGGCTATTTATAGTCAAATGATATCACTGTCGAATTAAACTGAGCTACAATCACAGTCATTACTTGTTCATCGATATAGTCTTGAGCTATTATTATAGTAATTGGAATTCAATGGTAACAATCAAAGACGGTTTATATATGTAATATAATAGTATAATGTAATATATATAAAATATTATACAAATATTGGAATTTTATAATTTTTATTACAATAATGTTTAATTTTCAGAGTGGACGGAAGATATTTCTTCAGAGTTCTACCTAGATTGGTTTCGGTACCACCGCCGGGCATGGCGCCTTGTGCTGCTGGAAGCATTGTCGAAGTGCTCGTCAGCGCTACAGGTTAACCTCATTATTTTATAAAAGGCAAAAGTATTAAAATATCTACTAATGTTCTGAGTCCAAATTATCATAATTTTTTGTACCCACTCAATATCAAATTTACTTGTATATCAAAAATAGGTTTTTTAGAATGAGATTCTTACCACATTTAATTAAGAATTGGTTATTTATAAAGGTACGCATTTTTTTTGTCAACAGGTGCACCACGTCGAGAAGACATAGACGTTACTGCTCACTCCCCGAGTGGTCGCGCAGTGCCATTAAGGCCAAGACACCCACCGCCATCAGCTCCAGGCACAACAGCTTCAAGTGCAACATTTCAACCGGATGAAGCTGGTGTTTGGACAATTGCAATAACTTATAAAGGAGAACATATTCAGGTTTTAATTTAAAATATGTAATTTTTTAATAACTTGATAAAATTGCAAATTTTTAGGTTACTTTAAAAAACGGAAAAAAAAAATATATTATTCCTCACGTCTTTCTTCTTGACCTCTGTCATATAAAACTTCAAATCGAGGTTTTATAATGTAAAAATGTTATGTAACGCCTGTAAACATTCCACATTTCACATTTGAGACTAAGTACTTTTAGGAGAAGGTTTTAAGGACGCATAAAACTATATCACTAATAATATAAATTCTAGGATAGTATTTTCAATAACGAGTAAGACTACCCAATCATTAAAATATCGAGTTTTCGGATAAAAGATGTTTTGTAATTCTAAACTTTAAAATCAAATGAAGCGTTTGCATTGCGTTCACAAACTTCCTCGAATTATTTTATCTATTAATTCAACATATACTCATTCAGTAAACAAAAAACAAAATAATTTTCTTAACTTTCTAGGGGGGGCCATTCACGTGTGAAGTGTTCGATCCAGCTGGTGTACATCTTAGCTCAGGTGCTTTAGAAGGAGCTGAACCGCTTAAGCCACATTCTTTTGAACTGGACACAAGTCAATGTGGTGTCAAAGGAGATTTGCAATTAGACATTGTCCACGACAAAAGAAGTGTTATGTGTGCTTTGGAAAAATTATCTCCAACAAAGTATCGTGCAACATTTATGCCCAAAGCGGCTGGTAAACACAGAGTGAGTTATTCAACATTCATTTAATTGTAAAAGATTTATCGTTTTATTTTTAACATTTAATCATTTATTTGTGTTACAGTTATACATTTATTTTAATGGATATGATGTACATGGGTCACCCCACGTCTTCAGGGTTGGACCACGTTCTAAGAAACATCGCGACAGTGCGAGCCCATCGCCAGCTTATGCAAGAATATCCAGTCCAGGTGAAAATAAAACCTTTAAAAAAATGTGTGGGCATTATCGGGCGCCTGGCTGATACGAAACATCGAAATTGATGGTCATTGAAAGAAGTGATAATTAACCAATAAATAAATATGGTTAAAAATAAATAATAACAATAAAGTTTCGTTAATGAAATAATTATATTTTGCCGTGAAGGGATACGAGGCGTTCTAACCCCCTAGGCGTGCCAATAGAATAGTTTTACATAAATGTGTTTAAATATGTTTAAGTTAAGGCTGCTTCTAATAACACTTTTATCTTTGTTAATTATTTTCAGTCACTAGATTGAGATCGGAGAGTCCGCATAGTAACTTAAATTTATACGAAACGAATACAAAGCACGGTTCGAGTTCAATAGATCGTCGTGAAGAGAAACGGAATTCAACGGATTATTACAAATCTTCATTTGGTTCAGATATAAAAGAAAAAACTTACGATGTTACCGATTCGTATTCGAATCCGAGATTAAATAAACGCGATAATTATACAACATACGACTCCGAGAATTCTCGAAATAGAACGGCCAGTCCAATAACATCGAAACATTTAGGGAACGGATCAAGGCTCGATTTTGCTAGGTCGAGCAGCCCATATAGAGCTAGCAGCCCATACAGGGCTACAAGCCCGATCGGTCGGACGAGCCCGCTAACGAGGAAAGATAGTCCTTTGAACAGAACGGCCAGTCCAATTAATCGGTAGGTGATATTCAAAATATACGAACACTATACACCACACTTCGAAGAGATAATTGGCGTCAATAATTAACTTGACATGAACTCAAGTACAACAGTTTAATAGTCTTGTCCTTGTATAAACATACAGTATCAATTGTAACCAATTAACTCAACTAAAAATTTAATTGTGTTCATTATAATTGTTTTCATAAAATTACCACATTTTTTGCTACAGAGTTAATAGCCCCACCGATCGATACAGCCCTGTGACAACAACAAAGCGACTGGTAGAAAAGCGGTCAAACTATAAAATGTACAGCTCATACAGCGGGTCACAAGACAATCTTGACCAGAGCAGTCCATTGTCCTCGTTAGAAACGGATAGAGTTAAAAGATATGGAAGTCCGAGTGAGTAGAAAAGTTTTAAAATAAAACTAAGCGTATAAAAATATTTTTATTATATTTCTTTTTTTTAATAGGCACAGCAGATACTGGAGATCCAGGAGGAAAACCGTATCGTCAAAGAAACGATTCTTGGGATACCATCGAAACGACTAGAAAAATGTTTAGTAATAATACGTAAGTGTACTGTATCATTGATATTTTAAACAAAAAACTGACATTTTCACAATAAAACATTTATTCCAGCCTTGATGCAACTAGCGATCGGCACGGACAAAGCACCCTGGATCGTGAAACGCAGCGTAACACACAGCTAAACAAGTTTAGCGATTTCTCGCGCGACTCCTTCAACCGGCATCTCGATCGGTTGGTCGACGAGCGTGATTCGGACACCTACACGAGTCGTGTAAGTATGCTCTATTTTTATCGAAAATGTGCGAAGAGGACTGAGATCTATAAGAGTTTTATTTAAAGTCACTAATATTTATTTAAGTATTAAATGTCCTATTTGTATTTTATGACTTATAATTTAACTTATAAGAGAAACGATTTATGTGTAATAATTGAAAGAACTTTAAAAGACGAAGACTATGCTTACATTTCTTGAATTGAAGCTTATTGCAGACACATCTATGTAGCAACCACAAAAAAAAACAACACAATGTGGTTTTGTATCCCGGTTTAAAGTCACAATAGGCCAATCCATCACTTCTTACAATGTATACGTTTTTGCTAACGGAAGCTACCACTATAAAGTGGCATACCTGTCTGCCTTCCTACTATGAATAAAAATATCTTAAATTATTTATTCTCTTTAATTATTTTAAATTATCAGTTATATCGTTATCAGTAATAAAAAAAATCAAATAAATATCATTAATCAGTGTCTTATGTATATTTTTATTTCTATAGCAAGAAATCACAAAACGCGAAGTTCGGGAAAGTTCGTATGTGGTACGAGACTCGTCTTACAGTAGCGTGGAGGAGAAACACCAACAACAGCAGTCTTTTTTATCCAATAGGCCCCCCCGCGACCCAACCGGGGGGGCCCGCACTGAAACGGATGCCGCGCATTCTCGTTTCAGGTAACAATAAACAAAAGCAATACTGTTACTCTCCAAAGTGATATGACATTTCGATTTCAATATTGGATGGCATGTGCTTGATAAATTATATTTTGATAAAATTAATTGAAAAAAAAAAACGTAACACTAAAATTACTTGTTATACATCAAGTTTATCGGTATATGCGAAACTTTCTCTTAAAGAGAACCAAAATTACAAAGAGAGCCACAACGCCGCAAACTTTTACAAAAAATGTATATTAAGCTAGAAATTTACGACACGATGTTGTTCCCAACGTCCTTGTTTCAAACTATTTCAACGTATATCGTTATAATAATTTTAAAATACATATGCTATGTATTTTAAAATTATGATAACAATATACTTGCGAACATTGGCCTTTATTTGGAAATTGATTAATAATATAATGGAAATTAATAGAAAACAAAGTACAAAATTATTTAAAGTTTGTTAGCTAACGGTATAAAAATTTAGCAGATACTCTATTATATTTTGTTTCATACTAATTTGTTTAGCTTCCCAAAGGAAATGGTCTAAACGGGTAATTTTATTTGCTTTGTCTTTGTAAATAAATAGAAACTGATGTAAGATTGAAACGAAAGCTAGAAATAAAATAAGAAAGTCTATAAAGAAAATATAAAGCACTTGAACGAACGAACGAGATCTCGATGTTATAAATTCTGCATTCCTTACCTGCTATTGGGGTTGTAGATCCCTTATTGGTCTACTTTGAAATGGATGTTATTTATTTCTTTATTTGGATTTTATCGTTAGAGTAGGACGAATATATATTTAATGTTTTTGTAGATTTTCTTCTATAATGTTTTTTATGTAAGCCAGAATCACTCCAAAAGTATTTAAATTTAAATATTACATACATTTCAAAATCTATAATAATTAAATACAGCGTCATTCGTTGTAAGACTATATTGATCACTTGAATAAACGTCAATATGAAAAATAAAATACCGTATTACTTCCATCTTTATGCTTCAAATTTGAAATTATTTTACGCTTTGATGAATCAAAAAGCGGCAGAAAAATCGCTTACAGTTAAGTTAATGTTCGTCAGTGTCTAAAAATAACAAAATAAAAAACCGTAACTTACCGAACTCCCTTGATATTGCTACAGGCCATGAATTTACGTAAACATCAACTTTGTCCATCCTTGGTTCGTAAATTACTTGTACAGTTGAGCGTTTTTTTAACTGTAAGAATAATATTACATATAAAAATAATCTACTCGCAAACTTTGATAAGATTTTTTTATATTTCTTTTCCTCTTCTCTTTTTTTTAAATAAAATAAAGCAACAATTTGACGATGCGTACAATACAAATATTTTATCAATCATCTGAATGAGCTCGTTTTAATTGCTGACGTAAATACTGTAGGTACAAGTATCAATCGAAATGAAATATTTGTTTTCCTGCAGTAAAGCTTAGATATTTATATGAAGTTTTAAGTAACTACATTTAACTTCTTTTTCACAGACCATTTCAACGGGATAACATTAGAGGTGCAAAAGGAATAGTTATTAAGCCTACATACAAAGGAATAGTCGGCCAACCTGTGGAATTTATAGGTAAGTAATCGTATATTTATTTTTAAAACAATAGAGTAATTTGTTTTAAATTAATTCTTAAAATTTTAACACAATTATGACTATATCGCTAAAATTCTTGTTATAAAATTTTGATGAAACCGCATGTACGAATGGACCCTTATACAAGCTTAATATAAAGTGTTATTATTTCACGTAACATTCTTTAAATATTTGTAACAGAAAACTCGTCTGAAATCGCCTAAATGTTTTGTAGTGGATGCAAGTTCAGCCGGCCCTGGTCAACTAGAACTCGAAGTCTCTGGCGGTAATGGAACTTTAGTGGCGAGCTCGGTTCGACCGCTCGGCGGTCACAAGTACATAGCTGCGTTCACGCCTCGCCTCCTCCGGCCGCACTCCGTCCGGGTCACTTTTAACGACCAACACGTACCTGGTAAGTTTATCTGTAGTACATATACATATTTTTTAGATTTTATTACACTGCTCAGGCAGTAATCTAAAACAAATTATTTCCATTATATGAACTTAATGAGTAAGATTAATTGATTTATTGGATGTAATCGATGACGTTTCCATAACATTCTACTAAAGCTATAGCCTTGAAAACTTGACTTAGATATTTATAAGGTTTTATTATTTTCGTCACACACATACTTTATAGTATTTCATATAGTAACTTTTGTAATTTAACAGATAACATAATTCTAAATTCTAAATTACGGATCGATAGAGCGAAAAAATGGTGAATCCAGTGTATTTACGACACAAAGGTACGGTGTAAATTTTCTCCTTAGGTATCAATTCAAATTGAACTCCATTAATATCCACAAACATTGTTTTATAAACAATTGTGTTATCCGAGATAGTCGTCCTTTGCAATTGAATTTAAAAAAAAAAGTATTGTAAATAGTTATTATTAATCAATCGTTTTATCGTTATATGTTAAAGTTGTCGGTATTGTAAATTTCTTTATTGCACAAATAAATAATATTACAATCAGTAAAACATGTGCATGTGCATGAGAGAGACGGACATATCCCAATAAGAGATCTCTTCCAGCACGTTGCACGGAAGAAAGCATAAATACTATTGCTTTCTATACTTAAAAATTTCAAACTCGTGATATAAAATCGATGGTTGGTATTTTTTTCTTTATTTATATAAAAACTATTTATTTCCATAAATATCTTACTAAAAAATAAATTAGAATTTCTTTCTGGAAATGTTATATTATTCTATGAAGTTTATCATCAGTAAATATTACCAATAACGTATACAAAACTTTAGTATTTTTTGAAACCATAGCCTATGTTTAAGTTATAATGTATTTCGATCAAACGTTTTGTTCAAAGTTGACTCGAGAGTTGAAATATATTCTTACTTGACTATGTAATACAACGTAACATGTTCACTTGTTGCATTGTTTTTTTATAAAATAGGCGGACGAGCAAATGGGCCACCTGATGGTGAGTTGTCACCACCGTCCATAGATATTGGCGTTCTAAGAAATATTAACCGTTGGTTACATCACTCATGCGCCACCAACATTGGGAACTAATATGTTATGTCCATTGTGCCTGCAGTTACACTGTCTCACTCGCCCTTTAAACAATCATCACAACAAAACAAGTATTGATGTTTAGGTAGGATACAAGTACGGGCTGAACAACTTATAATAATCATAACATATTTCAAGTGAAAGATTTTCAACTTTTAATAGTTACTCTAAAGATTTATGAAATCAGTAAAAGTGAATATTTTCGCTTAAAAGTTGCATAGTTAAGAAAAGCTTAAATGTTAATTTCGTCATATCTTATGGTGTTTTGGAAAGTTCTAGAAGAGGTAATAAAAAAAGAAAGTGTTATTTTTTTGTTTCATGTTCATTAGTACTTGTATAAGACAAACCTGTGTGAAATCTATTTGTGTATGCAATATTTTTACAAATTCAATGTAGGCGACTCTGTGGTACATTCTCGAACAACTAAATCAACTCATCCCATAAAATCGCATACAAAGTAGTTAAAGTATATCTTGTATGCATTATTTTACTTTTTTTCAACAAAACATAAATATTATTACATTAGAAATAATAAAGCTAGCTAAGTTCTACGGGTACTTTTAGTCAACGATAGTATCATATACTTTTAGGAAATGTGCAATTTTTTCGAATATAATTAAAAATAATTTACATATACAAAAATGTATACAAAGTTGTAAATAAAACCACGGTTAACATTTTTCGCCAATTATATAACGTAAATTACTTAAATTACCTAAATCAGCTTCAAATCCAGTTTACTTTCACAGTTAACGACTATATCGTGTTTAATTACGTGGTCAAAGTTAATAATTAATTCAACGCGGATGAATTTAACACTAGTAATATGTACATACATTGTATCTTATAAATATCAAGAGATCATTATATTTCTAATTTTACAAATTGTTATAATTTGTAGTTTTTTTTCAATTACTTTCTCTAATGACTTGGATTTATGTCGTATTTTTTATTACACGTATAGATTTTTCATGACTGTAATACATTTTTACTATTAACGAAACGAATTGTATACAATTAATATGCATTTATATAATTAAATAACAATACCAATTTGTAAGTTTTAAATTTAAGATTAATTTTTGTGAGTTTCGCGTCAGGATCGTACGCTTACGAAATTCCATGTTTATAGGACTAAGATATTTTAATACAAACTGCCATCCCATTTTGTTCTTGGTAATGCTCCAGCAAATACAAATAAGTTGCAACGTTCTTGGAACGCTTCGCCCGTCTTCTCTTATTCTCTTTATCCTCATGACTGCCAGATAAATTCAATTTGATAACAATCACAAAAATGTGCAACCTTATAATTATTAAATGCACTTAATGGAAAAATTAATTATTATAAAACATTTAAAAAAATACTTTTTTAAATCAATGTACAAAATGAATAATTCTTAGTGAATTGTATTATTATCAGCATTAAATATTCATTTAAAATTTCTGGACTGGAACTCGCAATTAACGGTTAAGATTAACGTATAAGTAAATAATTTGTCGTAAATCATTTGACTTATACTCTAATAGGGGTGAAATTAAAATAATTAATTATTTGTTGTGCTATAAAAATTTTGTCAGTTAACTTTATTCGATACTTTACCGAAAAATAATTAAATTTGCTCTCCGCCTGTGGCCACCTCGTGTAGATAATATATGATTAACGTAACCAACTTAGTTTGTAAAATATTTGGGATCATAATTCTAATATTATTCCAGAAAGCTGTGGTAAAGGAAAATACCTTGCTCACAAAGTAATCCCGAGAGAGTTATATTATATACGAACTATAAAAAGTTTTAAAATGTATTTATATAAATAATACATAATTAAAAAAATTAACATAAATACTCTTAAAACTACAAACTGTAATATATTTGAGATTAAACGTATTCTAAGCTAATTTATTACGTCACCATATTAACAATATTTTTTCCCGGACAATTTCCCAAACCTCTTTTACTCTTTACGAATTTTATTAAAATACACGTTTTAGTTCAAGTTATGAACGATATTTTAGTCACTACATTTGACTACTTAGTATGTAGATTAATCTTTAGTTAAAGGTACTTTTAACAGGCTTTGGTAAATAAATGTAGATATTTTTGCCAAGTTCGAAATTTATTCGACTGTAAAATATACACATAATTCAAAATGTATGCAGATTCTGAATGTATTTAAAGAGAACAGAGAAAACTCATAATTAAAATTGTACTTATCGTGTCCAAAACTCCATGAAACAATCGTCGTTATTTACGTAACACAACTTAACCTGGCGATTATTACGTTGTTAGAAAGCTTTGTAAAAGAAAGTAATTTTCTACTTGAAGCGTATAATAAGGTTCTTAAACACATTTAAAATTAATATAATCAAACTGTAAAGGGGTCGTTTTTAAAGAATATTCAGTAATAATGTTCTGATCTTCCATGTCACACGTTGGGAATTAGAAAGATTAATAACAATTTCGTCCTGACCGTATTTCGCCGACGACAGCAAATCTCAAAGACTTGCCATCTGCGCCAGACATATTATAGTGTCAAGTGAGTCCACAAACACGGGTGCTTCCTCAATTCTCTGCCGCATACTCTGATGAGACTATACTTGTATAATATAACTGAAGAGTTGAGATGAACTATCAATCAAATTTGAAAATAACTCTTTTCATTTGATAGCTCAATGCTTGAGAAAGCTAATATAATACCGCTGAAAAAAGCTGAAGCTAAGCGGCATTATGTGCTATCCGAAGCACGAGAATATATCTACCCACTTCCTGATTCAAAACTTATACTGAAAAATGAATGAAAGAAAACCCCAACGATTTTGACCCGATTTGAATTGGAACCTAGAACTGCGATACTTTTAAATAAGTGACTAATAAAACGCTATAATTATTAGCAGGCAAATTAATATAAACTTCGGTTTTACGATAGCTTATATAGTCCACTATTAAATTCGAATAGACAAACAAGAGTAACAAAACAAAATGATTAAAAAAAAAACAATATTTTTACGTCCAATACCTTAGTTCAAAGTCCACGAGACAAAGGTTTTAGCAACGCGTTTTAATAAATAAATTGTTTCTGCTTCAAGTAGCTCATATGAAAGTGTTTACAAGCACATTTATACATATTTAATTATTCAAAATAAAACTAAAAGTAACATCATCGTACGATTTAGGTACATACGCGAACAAGTCTGCTCATTTCTTAATAGTAATAATTTACATATTTTTAGAAAACTAGTTTATGTTAACAACAAAATTATAATACAGTAAAAGTTGAATTTAAGATTGATTTAATTTTTGATTGAGATTGATTTGATTGAAGAGTGATACTTGCCTACATTAATAATATTATATATAGGAACTTGCGATTTATTTAAAAAATATTTCAAAATGTTGAATATCATAGCAATCAATTGACCCTGTGTAAATGGGAAATAGAATATTTTATAAATTCTCAAAAAAAAAATCTTGTGTTTTTAAGAAAAAATTACAAAACATTATTAAAAATATATTATATAAAAGTGACAGTCAACTTCTATATTTAAATTTATTTAAAATCATTATGTAATGAATCGTTAGCCAAGTTATAAATTACGGAAATAGTATATAATACATTTGCAAGACTAAGATCGTATTAATATCGCTTGCATTACTCAATAGTATAATATCATAGGTCATTAAACCGTAAAAGTAACTAAAATATACCTAGAGAGGTATATCTGCATTTGTTGTTTGTTGTATTTTATGAGTATTAGTTCGTTGTTTATTTTATTAAATAAAAAATTATATCGGGTACTTTGTTCTACTAAATAACAAAAAACATGCGATTTTAAACATGCTATGCGATAAGCTATGTCAGAAATGAAAAAGTTAAAGTATTTGTTGAAATTCGAATCGACTTCTGTTTTGTAGAAATTATTACCAATCAGATCTCTGATCTGATCTGACATTGACAGATTATGAGTTCAACGTCGTTTTTTTCTCTGAAAATGACTATATAATTCTGAGACCCATTAAGAGATATTCGTACAACTGGTTCAAAATATTAGATGCGCGTTTTTCACCTTTATTGATTCGCGAATACATATGTTTAAACTATATCAAACTAAATATAATAATATAGTCATTTATTCAGATCTTAAACCTAAATAACAATATTCTAACCCATTAAACTTAGACTTATTCTAGTATTTGAGACTTGTTTATTTTCTGCAGATATGTTTGCCTATTGGCAAAGGCCACCTCCAACCTTTTCCATTCTGACCTTTTCTCTGTTCCACGTAACACCTGCTACCTGTTTAATGTCCTCATCTCATTTTTTTTGTGGTCTACCATTCTTCCTTTTACCTTCTCTGGTGTACCATCTTGTAACTTTTTTACTCCATTTATCGTGGCCTCTTACCACATTAAACTAAATATCATACCATCTAATTATTACATTAAATTTTCAATTTAATAAAAAAAAATCATATACAAACATTTATGTACCTAATAATTAATGTACGAATTATGACAGCGTGGAATGTTAGAGAGAATGTAAGAAAACATTTTCTCGTTGAATCGCAATTCCAATTCTCTGAGCGATAAATGGACGAGCCTTGCCCTCCTCGCAAGTGGAGGCAACAAGACGGGGAAATAAATCTTTTAATTTTTTTTTACTCTAAGAACCAAGTGACTCCACTGCAATACAAATAATACTACTGCTTAGAATTACCAACATTAAATATGATTTGTGATGTATATATAATTATGTATACATAATTAATTTATCTGTTAAAATAATAAGTGAAATATGTGATCAAAAATTTAACAGCATTTATATATTATAAAAATAATATGCATTTTGATTTAATTCCATGTTGATAATTCCAATAAGTGTTATTTGGATCCTAAAAATTCATTAATCATTAATTAAAATATAGTTATTGTATAATTTTTTTAGGCAATAAACTAGCCATATACCGCATTGAATGATGTCTGCCTGCTCAGTATAATTCAATATTCAATATTTTTTATATATATAGCTTCATGGCATCATAAGTGACAGATCAATGGGTTTAAAAACCTAACAAATTGAAATTTATTCTCATGACTAGACAGAACAAAAGCTATCGTTCTAATGTCTAGTCCATGAACGTTGGCCTAGTTAAAAATATTCAAGAACAGCCGTTTCATAAGCATTATTACATGAACTATGTAATTCATTAATTAACTCATTTATGTTGTTTGAACTCATGACAATTTTTTTTACTAAAACTATTACCAGAATAGATCTTTATACAAGACGTTTATTATATTTAGCAATAATTCAAACATAAACATTGTAATCGTGTGTTCCAGTGTCATTACACGAACAGTCGTATCGTTTCTAGTAACAGAAAATAAATGTAATTGGTATTATACAATAGCTATTGAGTATAATACAAGATCGTTGTTACCGTATCTGTGAATACCACATTACTATGTAATATATTGCATATATATATTTCAACCTTGAATATATATCTAATGTATGGATGTATCAATATATGAATGCCTTATAGCTCTTCATAACAATAGGCTATTAATTCTAAGCCTAACGAACAATATCTTATTGATGTGATTAGTTATTTGAGATAATTTGACTTCTATAATATATTATTCAAGTTATTATTTCATAGTTAGATATTTAATGCTAGTAATAATCTAGAAAAGTAACAGCCTGTAAATGTCCTACTGCTGGACTTAGGCCTTGTCTCCATTTGAGGAGAAAGAAAAGACCTAATTCTACCAGGCTGCTCCAATACGGTTGGTAGATACATATGTGACAGATTCGCAACTAACTCATGATTCATTAACTGCCGCACAATAGATGAATTATAAACAAATTAAGCACATATAAATTCAGTGGTTCCCGTGCCCGGTGGTGGTGCCCGGTTTGAACCCACAATCTTCGATTAATATACAGGTGTTCTAACCACTGGGCCATCTCGACTCTTAAATAATCCAATTCATTAGAATTCAATATTACATTTAAAAAAATATAAAATGTTACAGTTAGTTTTTTTTTCATGTTTTTTTCATTGTACAATTAAGTCGATTAAAAGTTGTAACTATTACGTTCTAATTATATTCCGCTATGATTAATTAATTTTTGAATATTTTGATTGTATTGAATTGATTAGATTGAATAAATATATATTTCATTTTATACAATATTATATACTTAATTTATTTTATTTATTTACTAATTGAGCCTACGGATAATAAATAAATTAAATAAACTATGCAGCTTTAAAATAAAGAAATATACTTATCATATTGTCTGAAAATGTTTGTGCAAATATTTTTTTTTCAATAATTATTTTTATTATAATGTACATAAATTTATACAATAATTTATTTTATCACTATAGAAATAAATATTTGTATGTTATACAGTTTTATTTAAATTAAACTGTAAAAATTGAGAGAAAAATGATCTGATTCTGTGGAGACAGATAGTTCTAGAGTAAAAGTTGAAATTTACTTATTTTGAAGGCTGTTCACATAACCTTATTGTCTATCCCTTTCTGTTGCTAGCCATTCATTCATCGGGCCGAACACACATCTGTCTCATTCGTGTCAGTGAAAGGGGCTTTGTACCGATTGCATTCTATACTATATAAACATGGCTAACTAACATAGGATTCACGCAAGTTCATTGCACTCGCCTAATATTTTGTGTTTTGCTATTTATTTTAATTACTTTTTGTATATCGAAATCGATTGACGGAATAAATGGAAAATAAATAGAAAACTACACGTAAATATATGTGTTTATATAATTTCAAATTGCGGATGCTGACGGTATGTAGGCTCTCGAATTCCACGCCGCCATTTTGAATACCTTAATGACGTCACGAGGCTGGGCGCGGGCGACTCGGCGCCTGCGCACCGCGACTGACATTCGGGCCGCAGTCGCTAAGAACGAGGCGACGCCTCTCAACATTCAAAATGCAGTTCCGCCGTTTATTTATACGCATACGGGCTAACACATATTAAGCTTTTAACAGTGTCTCTCTGCTCTTTAACTACAAGAACAGTTGAGCGTGTGATTAAAGTAGTATTCAGTGTTAACTTTGTGGTGTAGTGAGTGTATGAAAGTGTTATTGTTGTGATTTCTTTCTGGCATACGTCATTATACTGCCCCAGATAGCTGTCGTCGAGGGAGCGTTTCCTTGTTTCGAAGGTCTGGTTCCAATAGTGATTCTATTTGCATATTATACTGAGATCGCGCATCCATCTGTATGTCAGCAGGATGTGGTGTGGGCGAGACACGTCATTGCCTTTGTAAAATATATTCGTACATCCATCCACAAGAACCCGCTTATTGTAAATGTCACTTAAACAATCGTTTGGCTTTATGAATTTTTAATTAATAATTATCAAAACTATTTTTATATCGTGCATCGAAATTTTCTAGTAATATTATCAATTTTTAAAAAAAGCGTGACGTTCGTTAAAATACTTGTTTATAAGTACAGCTATATATATTTTAATTATTAACCTCACTGTCGAAACAAATACAAATAATAATCGACCCAGTTTTACGAGCTAAACTCAAAACCGGTACACATTCGTGTGACATTAGTTACATAGCGAGGTTAGTTTTTTATGACAGTTATTGTTATACAAGATCTTTGACTAAAACCAATTAAAATGATGCACTCAAGGGGATATCCTGCGAGCTTCGCTTCACCGCGTAAAGACAATGCGGAAACGTGCGTTGAACTCTTTTGTAGGGACTACTCACGCAACCCTTATCTGTGTGTGCAAGCAAAAAAATCCTTTGTAACGATTTAGGTTAGTGGTCAATATCCGTTGAGTATTATGTTTTTACCTATCGGATGTAATGATTTATAATATCACACGATCGCACACATTGGAATAACTTATGTTGCGTGACTGGTGAGAGAAGCAAAAAGTAAGGCCTTACCGTAATGATATTCAAAAATTAATAAGATGTTTTCAGAAAAAAAATCTACAAATTTAATAATACAAACACATTGATCAATTAATTTTACGCATTACAGAAGTTTTAATTACTATTTCACTTTATTATAATTTCAAGAATACCAATTTAATGGTAATAATAAAAAAGCTACCCAATCACCATTGCGGATTCCTCATCATTTATTCCATTCAGCGGTATCAGTAGAATTCGATCATGACAATATTTAAAATAATAAATAATAGGTCTAATGATTTGTTTTAATAATAACATCCCGATATCCATATTATTTATTAACAGCCTGTAAATGTCCTACTGCTGGGCTAAGGCCTCCTCTCCCTTTTTGAGGAGAAGGTTTGTAGCTTATTCCACCACGCTGCTCCAGTGCGGGTTGGTGCAATACATATGTGGCAGAATTTCGATGAAATTAGACACATGCAGGTTTCCTCACGATGTTTTCCTTCACCGAAAAGCACGAGATGAATTATAAACAGAAATTAAGCACATGTAAATTCAGAGGTGCTTGAACCCGGGTTTGAACCCACGATCATCGGTTAAGATTCACGCGTTCTTATTACTGGGCCAACTCGACTTTTTAATACTTAATAATAATTCTTAATTTATTTATATTTTATTTATTACGAAAGTGAGTTTGTTTGATTTTTACGCTTTCGCGTCTTGACTCAACCAGGGACTGACACAGGTATCTAAAACACGCCCCTCACACGGCGGAAACTGCATATTAATCATTATAGTTATATCATATAGAAGTAACACATTCAACCAGTATTAAAATCACATTATCGTTTATTACATGATTTTATGTAATATATAGGAAATATATTCTATTATTAAGAACAAAATAAAATGTAATCTTCTATTTGAAAGTCGCTTTCATTTAATTGATTATGTAAAATCATGCAATATAACGTCATCAATGTATATATAATGTCTGTATAATATTATTCATAACATTTTCATAAATTTCAAATGTCGAAAGCGCATCTGTTCAGCGTTGAATAAGATGAGAATAATCTTGTAGAAATCTGAAGCATAGAATCTGCAATGCAACACTTATCTGCTTCGGCGAACTCACAGAAGTCTAACAATGGCTGTGCGTTGATAGTCAGTAAAAACGATTTTATAAGTATGCATACAGATTTATGGCAAAACTTACTTGTAGTATTATGATAAAATAAATTTAATAAAATTTATATAACACAGCTTTAATTATAAATAAAATACACATACATCCTACTTCACGAGAAACGTTTATAAGTGTGTCGCCTACAGGCAGAACCAACAAGCCGTTTAGGTATTTTTTTTATATTTCTATAAAACTAAATACAATAAGGAATAAGACGGTTATTCAGTCTTTATTAGGAAGGCTGGCCAAGTGTTAGATATATAAAATAAGCCCACATACTTGGGGTCCAAGCTTGCTTTGTACCAAAATTAATCAAATACAGTTAAGTGGTTTAGCAATGAAAGCGTAACAGATAGAAAGACAAAGTTACTTTTCCATTTATTATATATAAATATAGACAGTAAAATCTATAATAGGTCGTGTAATTGGTAGTGGTATTCAAAAATCATGGTTTCAAATATTTGTTGCCGAGAGCCCATTTTGAAGTTAGTTACTTAAAATATTTTTAGTTTTAGAGTATTAACTCAAACAATCATAACTGATAGTTCACTTTTTAACGACTCACTCGCTGTGTGATTTACTTGCATAAGCTATATATTCTAACAACACGCAGTGACTATCACTTTCTTCTTACATAACAAACTCTCAAGCATTATTTAGATGATTCAGTTGAAAACTTTTACGTTTATTGCTGCTTTAACATCTAAAGTTAAATTGCTAACTCACTGTATTTACAAATTAGATTTTTAACTAAGAATTTAAATCAAATATACAGTTGTTTATACACATTCATACATTCACAATGTTCACATAATAAAGATTGCAAGTAATAAATAACTTTATCAATAATTGCCCTTCAAAGGTATATTTATGATGTTCAAATATAATTCAACATAAACGTTACATATATTCTATAAACGAATTTATGAGACACTACTTAGTACTTTATACTTGTTAACCCACTTAACCCCACATGCAAGAAAGAGATAGATGTATTCTTAGTTCTCACAAATTGCCAACTCACAGAATTGGTACCACTTCAATCATAAATATATACGTCTTTTTAAAACATATTTAGTATTATTTTATAACAATGAGTTCATATTTTGACACAATATAAGTAGGTATAAAAAACAGTTTATATATTTTTAAAACTTAACAATACAATAAAACGAGGTAATTAATTCAGAACTTCTCGCGAATCTCGGATATCAAGGTGTGTAGAATTTCAACCACAACACGCTAGAATGATAATATGACCTTGACTGTGAAATTATTTATAATAAACATTTTAACAGAAAATATTTTAGATATCATATTACTGGTGGTAGAGCCTTGTGCAAGCTCGTCTGGGTAGGTACCACCCACTTATCAGATATTCTACCGCAAAACATCAATACTTGATATTGTTGTGTTCCGGTTTGAAGGGTGAGTGAGCCAGTGTAATTACAGGCACAAGGGACATAAAATCTTAGTTCCCATGGTTGGTGGCACATTGGCTATAAGCGATGGTTGACATTTCTTACAATGCCAATGTCTAAGGGCGTTTGGTGACCACTTACCATCAGGTAGCCCATATGCTCGTCCACCTTCCTATTCTATAAAAAAAAAACAATTATACAAAATAATATTCACTCGGAATTTGATTTAAAAATGGTTTATTTCTTGATTTATTTCCAGAACATTATTTGACAAAATTGCTAAAATATCTAAAGGAACACTTGTACGAAAATAGTTATAATACAATTAGTGAGCTCATAAATGCTATTATTATAATTATAATTAATAAATAATTATAATTGTAAAAAATTACAAATTTTCCAAAAAAACTTTCGAACAGACTGACTAAGATTGGTTTTTCTCTGGTCAGTATTTTCTTTCCGAACCAGTAGTTTTTACCAATAAGTAAATGTAATGCTTCTATTCAATGATAAATGTAGTAGAATTGGTTGATCTTATGTAGGCCTGTGTGGCAGGATACCAAACGTTCATCAATTATTCTACCACCAAAGAGCATAATTAAAAAATACATATCTATAAATTAGTTTAATATTTTCTCGGCTCTGATATATTACTATACTGTTAACTAGTTCGTAGAATATTTTGATCGTAACCAAAAGTTGGCAGGTTCAAATCCCGGTATGTTATAAAGATTAAGTTTTTATGTGTAGGCAAAAGTCGTGAAATGTATGTGTTGGGAGAAACTCTATAGACATATTTATCCATCAAAGCATAGCAGAGCAACGTAACGTAATAAGCTCCAAATTATTTCCCTTAACAAGTCTAGTTCTTCCTTAGTAAGTCTTTGTTCAAAAGCATATAAATGTCGGGCTGTTTTTCGTTTGCCTTTCAAAAATGGTTAAAAAACAACATAAAAGAGCTGTACCTTACTTGAGTTACGGAAATATTAATTTGTTTACAGGGTAGCTTAGAATAATCTTTGTTAAAAATAATCTAGAATGTCCAACTTGACTCATAGACAGAAAGAGTAAAAAAAAAGACAGCAAAACAATATTTAAAAATATAAAAATATAGATGATATAATAAATACCTTTTAATAACATTTATGAATTATAACATTTGACTTTGACAAACAAACTTTGAATAAATAATAAATCTTTAAACACAACCGACTGCTAATTTTTAAATTTAATTTTTTTAAATAAGATTACATGCTAACTTTCCACTTTCGCTTATATTTTATTTATTTATTTTTTCTTAGGACAAACAGTTAAAAAAAACAGAAACCAATCAAGTCAAGTTAAATAGTTAATTGTAAATAATTAAATCAAAAAACATAGCAGATTGTTGAGACGGTAGCAACTAAATAAAATTAATTGTTAATATTAATTTTATTTAGTTGCTACCGTCTCAAGAAGAAGAAGAATTAAAATTAAAATGATAGATTAATTAAGATTTTATTGAATGTGATAAAAAAAATCAACTTAACATACAGTTCAAGGTGACAATTAATTTTACATTTTATTCTTTTAATTACAAAAAAAATAATAATAATAATATCCTGGGACATTACTCACACACGGTATCTGATCCCAAACTAAGCAGATCTTGTACTTTGGAAACCAGACAACTGATGTACTACATATACTACTTTTTTTTGTAAATACATACTTATATAGATAATTACACCCATACTCAGGACAAACAGACATGTTCATGCACACAAATGTCTGTCCTGGGCGGGAATCGAACCAACAACCTTCGGTGTTAAAGGCAAGTATCTACCAACCACGCCAACCGGCCCGTCAAATAATAATAATAAATCAAGACCATTTAATTTATTATTATGATTTATTCACGATCAGTAAATAAAGCTGTATCTTTGATATAAAAAGATAGGTTTATTATAATTCATATTTTTAAATTCCCACTAAAAGCAATTAACTTTTTAGTTTAAAAAGATTTTTTTTGCTCGTGCTGTCATCTGCAAACTCAACTTAATCTGGTCACGTCATTCTACATAATCATACGTTTACTAAAAACTGTTGCTGACATCATTTTATATACTATATATTAACTTTAAGCCAAAATGGCCCAGTGGTTTGACATGTGAATTTGAAACTAAGATCAAACAGGTTCAAACCTGAACAAGTACTTCTGAATTTTCATGTGCTGAATTGTATTCATCCTTCGGTAAAGAAAAACTGAAAGTGTTGGAACTAAGAAGAGGCCCAGCATTGGGATACTTACAGCCTCTTATTTTGTTTATGAGTTAAAACGGTGATACTCATACAAACTCGACAAGATTTATTATTATTGTAATTTATAAACAAATTTATTTTTATAAATTAATTAACTGAGGCCGTTACGAAGTTCTTATCACCTTCTAGAACTGTTTCCCAAGACTTCGGTACCTATTACGGCCCTTAAGCAGTTTTAATGGGAAAATTATTGATTTCCGTCAAATCAATAGTTAAAGCAATCAGTCAACGTGTTTGGTAAAGTTAAACATAACCAGTGAAATCCAAGTCGTGGTAATAGAAATCGGACTTGAAGTAAAAATGAAACACACTCAATTGCATATACAGAAACGAGATGTCACGTTTGTTACTTACACAAGTATGGCACCTGCAAGAAACGAGTTAAAAACTGCATTGCGTCGGCTTTCGAAACAGCTCGACCGCAGAAAAACAAGTTACCATTTATAACCGTCTTTAATTTGTCTCCTGCACACATAGATTAATCATACTTTCAACACATATTATATTATATTTATTTAACTGCTATATCAAAAATTTCACTTGCGGTTCAACTCAACTTTATATACCAACAACTATGTTTGCTTTCAACGTTGAAATGTTATACATGTTTTTATATAGTAGTATTATGACTTAAAAAAAAATAATTAACTGTCGGCCTTAAAATGTACCTAATAAGAACAATCACGCAAACCTAGTCTATCGGATACAAGCTGATATTTTAATTACATTTTTATGACAGTTCGCTGCAATTTTATTTAAAATAATCTTGTCACTAACTATTTTTCTTTAAAATCCATTCGTATAACGAAATAACATACATACATATGTATATATATATATATATATATATATATATATATATATAGCTTATTCTCTCCCACTGTCTGTAAATGTATCTTTAATATTTTATTTTCTGCTTACTCGACTCACGCTTCCTCTATTGTATGATAATTATGTAGATTAGATATTAAATTGCACTAACCAGAAATCATCACGCAAGTGTCATAACAATTGCATAAAGTCTCAACTCAATCGGATGAACGCTAAGAATGCAAACAAAAATAAACATTAAGCATGCTTAAAATAATAATATTTAAAAAAAGAATCTTAAACATTAATTTCTATAACGACCTAATATTCTTTAACGTAACTCAAAAACGTAAGAATTGTAGCATGTCAATAAATATAAATATTTGTAGCAGCTTTTTGTTTAGGTGAATATTATTAAGCCTTTTTCGAATTTTGTCTAATACTAAATTAAAAACACATTACTACAAATGCACGATTGAGGACACGTAAGCGGAATTAATATTTATGCATTCGTTTTATATAATAAGTACCAATCAGAGCAAGCAAGCGATGTAATTTTTACACGATTATCCTGTTTGGCATAGTTTCGAATAAGAAACACGTACTCTTTCTGCATACTTACTAGTAGCCTTGTAGGCCTTGTTACTTATAAGGCCCTAAGGTACAGAATTTCAATGTCCTGTAGGATCTATAAAAAGTTATTGAATTTTACAGGCGTGAAAAAATGTACGATGTATGCTCCCTTGCTCCGGAAAACATGTAAAGCCGCTTGTCCTGTGACCGGTTTCGGAACGTAGTTTACGTTACGCGATATTTTTTTTGTACGCGTATCTACAATGCCAATTAATTTTTTCGAATTACCTTCAACAATTTCATTATATTATGTCTTTATGTTATGTATTTATGTTAAATGTATTTTATTTTGACGAGCCGGTTGGCGTAGTTGGTAGATACTTGCCTTTCACGCCGGAGGTTGTGGGTTCGATTCCCACCCAGGACAGACATTTGTGTGCAAGAACATGTCTGTTTGTCCTAAGTCTGGGTGTAATTATCTATATAAGTATGTATTTACAAAAGAAAAGTAGTATATGTAGTATATCAGTTGTCTGGTTTCCATAGCACAAGCTCTGTACAAGCTGAATTTGGGATCAGATGGCCGTATGTGAAAAATGTCCCAGAATATTATTATTATTATTTCTCGGTTAGTGAAAGGTTTTTAATTTCATAAATAATTCAAAACGGTTTATGTTACCCTTGTAAACAGAATATCATCCAAGATCTTAATAATTAAATTAGTTTAAAGTTAAAGGCAATGATTTAATTATTAAGTTATCTATTTCCAAAGTTTGTGAAGTCGGAATGATCAATCAAGATATTAAGGTTAGACCACATTTCATAAATGAAAATTAAATTTAAAAATCTGTCCTGCTCTTTGAAGTTATAAAATATTCAAGTTGAAAAAGGACCAACTAAGTAAACGCTCTCGGTTCGTTCGTGATAGCGGCTTGCCCGTAATAGCCGTCCAAACACCGAAATGCCAGTATTTGGCATTTGACCACTAAAGGTGTGTCACTTTGAATATTGGGTAAGATTAAGTGGAATGTTGTGAACACATTGAGAATCTTAAGAAGTTTGAATAGTTATTAGCCATTAATGATTAGTGGCTGAGCCTTACTGTTATTTAAAAAAATTTGAAAGTTTTTATTTTAATTTTTTACTGATGAAGGCTTAAAAATTGAAATTGATATAAAAATAATATGTAACTTATGTGCGCTGTTCATAATTTATTTATAATATTTTTAATGTGTACAATGTATCATTTTATATAATAAAGTTTTTAAGCATTTTTAAAGAAGTTTGAAGTGTATATATTCGTAAGTACTCCGGTCAGTGTTGAAACAATAGCGAAATTGGCAACACAGTGGGTTACTTTGGCTATCACTTAGCGTATGCTGATAAGGCAAGAACCGTTGCTTACGCACGAAACGAGGTCGCACGCCGATTACTGAGCATTGGAACTAAGCACTGGTTAATAATGATTGGACTTATGTATGCAATGTCAATGTTTGATAATAATAGTAATGCAATTATGTATTTATGATTTATAAGTTGCAAGACGCCGTCTCGACCTTTTACGGGTAAAACGCAAACGAAGAATTGTCACATGGTAGATCTACGAAGAATTCATGAATATATATATAAATATATATGTATATAAATATATATATATATGTGGTATATATATATACCACAATCTAAACACATAAGCCTTAATTTGCATCTTCCCAGCAACTCAATAAGCAAATATTTATTTATTTATTTATAACACTGTGCACTAAACGAAATAAGAAAAAAAAAAGTATTACGTTCATTGTTGCCAATCTGTGCTTTGTTATTTTTTGGCTTTTTAGTGTAGTTATTTTTTGTTTTTTGAAGTCGGTCGAATTTTTTTAAAAGTTTTATTCAAATTATAATCATTTTATTTAAAAAAATGTTTCCAAATTAATATTCCGTGAAGTAATAACTCAAAATGATTTATCTATGCCGTGTATTTCGTTATACTAAATAATTTAACTAAGAAACGTTTTATTTGATGTAAAACTCAGTATCTGTATTTAAACATCGCTTTTGAATTAAATATTTATAAATTTATTCCTGGTAAAGGGACGAAATTCTATCCTTTGATTTTAGAACCTTTATAGTCGATACCATCATCGCATTGAAGAACGATTGCGAGAATTAATACGAAACTGAATTTCTGTTATTTAATATTCATTCCATTTAATACGGTTACATTCGTTCGCTCTTAAAGATGATATTCCTGAATATTAAACGTTCATTCATACAAATTATTGATGCAAGCTAGATACAGAATTATATTTTGTTGTTCAATGTGACTGATTTCAGTTTTACCGTCTAATAACTGATAGATGTCCCTAAGATTTTACAAAGGATTTTTTTAACTTCACGTGGCAATACTATTTAAACCAATTCAAACGTTGGACCAGAAAATTCGCAAACATTAAATTTCTGCTAAAAATACAATCAAGTATTCAATAGGTTTTGTTTGATTACGTGGATTAAAGTATGAGCCTATTCACTTATTTCCTATAGAAATACAATAGATCATGAGACTAAAAGATTTTTTTTGAAATTGTATGTCTTTCAATGAAACGTATTATTGAAATTACTAATTAAATGATATGATCTCAGTATTGTTATAGTTCTATTCTATTCTATATAAAATATTCTGAATTTAAACCTTTTCTTCTTACTCTTTTCGATAAAAAACGACAGAAAAATTGGAGAGCGAGCGTAACATCGAAACTTCCAACGCAATTATTCTCAAGGAAATTTTAATAAGTGTATAGTACATAGCAATGTATTAAAGTCCAATTAACGTCATATTGGACTCAATTAATTTTAGCGCTACAAATTTTAATAATATGGAATGTAATCATCGTCAAACTTAAGGGCCTTTATAATATAACATTTATATATAAAAAATTATATATTATATTATAAACAACTTATTACTTCAATTATAATTCTTCTCTCTTTTGAAATCAGTTGGATGCATTAAAATAGTAAAATAATATGTAATATATGGTAAAGCTAACGTATTAAAAATTTTAATGCACAAATCTGATTTATTTTTAAACGACGGTTGTCCGTTTTAATTTGAATATCGATCTCGAAGAGTTATATAAGGATAGAAAACTGGTTGTACTTATGACGTATATTACTCTCTTAAATGTGTATAGTACTCGATATCTTCACCAAATGTAAGTAACTTTAATGAATTAAATGCTTAGAAGGTTACACCCATACTAATACTGTAGGTAAGTGGGAAGTAACCCTGTCAGTCTGTCACGCTTTCACAGTTAAGCTAATGTACCGATTTTGATAAAATTTAGTATGAAGCAAGCTTGAACACCAAGGAAGAACAAAGTCTTCTTTTTATTAATGTAAGACTCGCAACCCACCCTCCATTAGCACGCGGGTGAAACCTAGTATAACATAAAAAAATAGGCAAGCTGAATAGTTTAGTGACATGAATACTGACTTCGAATTGTAAATATTTAAATATTATTTTAAGAATTTTAAGTCGATTTTTATCTTCCACAACAAAATTATATTAATTACTTGTTGCTTAGTAATATTCAGAACAAATATTCTATTTAAAAAAAAAAACAGTTTTACTGAACGAGAGCCAATATCAATTTGCTACCTAAGGCTTGTTTTTCTCTTTACTACCATTATTGTTTATTTTTATCTTAAGATAATCTTTAAAGACAACATCTATTCTCTTTAAGTGTCTAAATCCCGGATAAGAAAGTGCTAATAAGCAGTAAATTGAACAGATCATTACTTTGTTTAACGATAAAGTATATCTAAATAACAAAAAAAAAGCTTTGATCTGTCCAGCCCAAACTTTGCACTATCAAATAGAAATGTACTGAATATATTCGATACTCCGCATATTTGTCGTGTTCATATAATATTCGTTATATTGGATTAAAATGCTTAAAATTCTTTTTAATATAATAAAATAAAAAGTGGACTTTATGTTTGTCTGACATTATGTAATAACCTGATTGTATCACTTTCGATGCGAAATTAACCGAAGAGTACGACTTGAAATCCTGGCACTTCTGAATTTTTTATGTACCTAATTTTTTTAAATAATTCTACTCTCAATCGGAGAAAACAATGTTAGGAAACCTACATGTATGGGATGTACCAGCCACAGTGGAGCGTAGTGAAATAAGCAAATCATCTCCTGAGAGCAGAGTAGTCCAGCAGTAGCAGATTTACATGCCCTTAGGGATATATCATTATAAAATTGTTCAAAACTTAAAATAACCCTCCGGCTATCAATACCGAATATTCCCTTGTCCCTTCACAAATAACATATTTCACTTTAGGTTAATCTTGTCGATATGGATCGATCGAGTTTTTTATTTGGTACTAAGAGAACATTTAAATGTTTTTACGCAAATATAAAAAGTGAAAAATTAAGAGCATTGCTTGATATCAGTTGGCTTCAACTTTTAATAGCTAGCTATTGCTTTTACGGTAAATTAATTCATATTTATAGATAGTTTTTATATCTTTTTTCTTAATTATTAATTCAAAGGTATTTATAATGTTTTTGAACATTTTATCTCTGTATTTAGCTATTATATTGTTATCGGTTTGTCATAATATTACATTATTAAATAAAACTACCTACAGGTCAACTTAAAATAAAGCCTTTCAAAATGTTCCGGATCAAATTGAATTAATTATTATCAGCCCAATTTTCCTAGCGATCATTTTCTTTTTTCAAGAATTCAGCCGAATACTCGCATAGAATAAAAACGTTATTCGACACTACACGATATCGACACGCAATGAAATGCGATCAGTAAAAACATAAATGAAATAATGAAAGGTATAAATTAAAATAAAGTCCTTGTTTCATTAAGCAATATAAGCATATCTATTAAAACAATAATAATATCCGGATTGAGACAAAGGAAGCCGTTAGATATGGTAATAAGCAACTATTGTAAAACGACTGTGAAATAAATATTACAAACACATAATGAATAATAGTTCGAGCGACCTTCAAATAAAATTACAAAAGCTCGACTAAATATAATAAATGTTAAATCCAAGTGAAAATACCTTAGCCCAGATGGGAGTACATTTCAATGACAACTAAGAGTACTAGCCCCATTGGGAGTACATTTCAAGGTTAACTTAATTTTGAGTAAGTATAATGTTTCTTTATTGTAACGTGTATGAGATATCTATGTATCTTACGCAATAACAATTCAAGCATACGTACAAATTTCATGCGCATTGCTATTCTCATTCATCTTTAGATCATATCATTCAAATCTTTAACGTTATGTATATGTAGTGGTTCACGGCTTCACCCGCGTGGAATTCTGTTAGTGACTATAAGAGTGCATAGTATATACATACTGAAATCTTATTATTACTGTAACAGAATATAGCCTATGTTACTTCTGGATAAAGTAGCTTTCTAATGGTGAAGGTATTATTAAAATCAATTCAGTAGTTTAAAAGTTTGATAAATCATCTTGTATTGAACGTTGTTTTTTAATAATGAATATTGAAATCTGTTTTATAGTTTCATTTCGAAATTATTTTACCCATTAAATATCTTCTGCAAAGGGTTCCGCGCATTCCTTAACAGTTCATCATTGAACGTCCAACGCAGTTTCCCATTTGAAGGTCAACCAGCTGAACGCATGCAATTATCTAGAGAGGTAGATACATCTGGCAACAACTCGCTTATTCACACATATACATCCGTATAGATTAAAATACCAATGTAATTGATATTACTTTATGAAATATCTTAATAATTTAATTGTAAAACTGTGTGTCTATATTAGAAATTGATTGATAAAATATTAAACAATTTTTAATAAAGTTTGGAAATAATTGAAGATTAGAAAAAAAATAGCGTCCAGCATATACGCTTTACGCGAAACAATATTGTATCTGTGGAGCCCTTGATATCGATTTCAATGATTATTTGATATCTTTATGCTATTAATAGCAGTTATTATGAATAATTTACTTGTTTATTTCTAGTTATTTTTAGAGTAGGTAAGTCAAAGTAAAAGAAGAAAAATCAATTAGCTATCATGACAGAAATGTATAATAATAATGTTTCGAGTAAAATTATATTTATTTGTCATATTAATTGATTTTAAGAATCATATTCAGAAGAAATGTATTAGTTTTTTATTAATCATAACAATTATACATTACTTACTAATTCAGTCAATCAACTAAAAAAACGAAAATCAAAAGAATACTAACTCCAAGCACTTTTTTTTTGACTATACACATACAAAATAATATATCTGATTTTTTATTGTAACAGCCTGTGAATGTCCCACTGCTGGGCTAAGGCCTCCTCTCTTTTTTTGAGGAGAAGGTTTTGGAGCTTATTCCACCACGCTGCTCCAATGGAAACTGCTTTGTGGTTGGTGGAATACACTTGTGGCAGAATTTCAGTGAAATTAGACACATGCAGGTTTCCTCACGATGTTTATTTCCCCGTCAAGCACAAGATGAATTATAATCAAAAATTAAGCACATGAAAATTCACTGGTGCTTGCCCGGGTTTAAGCCAACGACCATCGGTTAAGATTCACGCGTTCTTACCACTGGGCCATCTCGGCATTTTGATTATTAAATCTGATTTATTAATATTTTTAGTAAGAGCTTTAAATATTTATCTCGGTAAATGTAAAATGATCTACGAGATTTTATTATAGAACCGAATACTCTGCCCCAGGAAGGATGTATGACTTTGCGAAGTCGAAAACTTACTGTTACGTGTTTATATTTACTTTTTGATGTTATACAATGTTTGTCACCGCTTCTATGAAAAACGATTTTTGTGGCTATCGTGATATTGTTATAAATATATTCTGACACTACAGTCAATATTCGTACTTTGTTAAATTTAGAAAAGAAGTCTTTAACCCCTAAATGACACTAATAGCATTATAATGGCATTTTGAAGAAAGAGTAAAATTTTTTTTATATCTGAAGCGTCACTCTAAATAAGATAGAAGATACTGTGAAAATAAACAAAATATACTAATCGAACAGTATCCTCTATAGAGGTACGAGAACCTTTGTTGAGATGTATTAAGTTTGGTTAATAATTGATATATTTTCATTTAGAATCAATTATTTCGAACATCCCGCTTCCATATCTTAACATTAAGTAGTTGGTAATTTTATTTAAATTAGAATTAAAGATAGTATTGAGCATTTTTTCAGAGGTGACTTACAGTAAATTTTTTATAGAATAGGAAGGCGGACGAGCATATGGGCCACCTGATGATAAGTGGTCACCAAACGCCCTTAGACAATGGCATTGTAAGAAATGTCAACCATCGCTTACATAGCCAATGCGCCACCAACCTTGGGAACTAAGATGTTATATCCCTTGTGCCTGTAATTACACTGTAAATACGGTACCTAAGCTGTAGTTACATTAAAAAAAGTGACATAAATATTTCCCTTAATTATTAAAACATATTTTTGACCTAATAATACCATAGTATGTGTCTTGACTCTGACCTGACTGACTTGACTTCATTAGGTAAATATGTGTATTAATGTGTGAGTAATTTGTGTGAAAAAAACTCAATGATATAATTATACTTTATATACATATATATGTCAGATTATATGTATTTCATGTCAATCCCTTATCCCATTATTAAGTTCAAACGCTTTGGATTATATTTTTCCTTGATTTCTGGAAATGTTATTTACAGCTAAGTCATAAACAACTTTAAGACGAGAAAAAGCATACGTATGTATGCGTATGTATATATTGAGAAAGAGATGAAAGAACTTCATAGAATCGGAAATGCTTAATAAAATATTTATTTATTTAGTAGCACCAACAAAGGAAACACGCTTACGGGGTTACATTGTAGAATAATGTTTTAAAATGCGTGTGGCTCCTTCAATTATACCACACCAAGCATTGTACACAAAAAAATCTATTGAACAAAAAAATATATCATCTTGTGGCCTACAACTTTTGTAGGAAACATTATTATATAATAATATAAAATATAAGAATATGATAAGATAAGATCAATATTTATGACAATAAACGTGAAGAACATAAATCTTTTTTTTCTAGATTTGACTGTATGAAATGAAATTCGGGGGTATTTTACCAATCACATTCGTTATTCAAATTCGAAATACAATATCATATTCGTTATCGATGCGTCGAATTCGTTCGAAATTCAAATCAATCGGAAGTATGGGATTCTCGTAAGTTTATGCCATATTTCTCAATTATAGACAAGTTAAACTCATTAATAAACAAGTTAAATTTTATATAAAAGCATAAAGCATAGTTTAGACATAAGCATAAAACATAGTTTAGACATATTTTTATTTAATTTATTTCGAAATTTTAAGTAAATTACATTACACTATTGAATATTGATGTGGTTCGAAGTTCCTACTAGAAGCTACTATGCATTTTACCTTTTATTCATTTGTTTTATTTATTTAGCTGTTTATTTTTAAGGTATGTTTTTTATGGCTTCGACATTAAAATGATAACGTTCAAACAAGCCTCTTCAATAATTACAAAAAAGTCTATTTAAAATCCCACTTACAAAAATAAATGCAATTTATTAAAAAAAGTTAAAAATAACAGTCTCGGGTTCACTTATTTATTATTAGCGACATAGTTTCTTAATAACTTTTATCGAAAATATAAGACTAAATTAATAATAACATTCTATTTATTATTTCAAACGCAGTAGTATAAAATAATTGAGATACTTTTGTAAGGTCACCTTCGAAATTAAACCAATTTAAAATTCTTTATGTATACTTAAATATACATAGAAACTTTTCTTAACACTTATTGCATAACAAAATAAATTTCATTTAATTTCGATCCAATGACTAAAATATTTTGCAATTTTTATTTTAAAAAATAATCAAATTTATAAATTTGTGTTTTACGTTAGCTCTCTTTCTCTCTACGTTATATCTTCTCTCTCATGTTACGAAATGTGCCCAAGCGTGACGCGTCTTTAAAATTTTACTTTCAATTCTCGTCCAGTTACAGATTATATCGAATTGCTGCCTAAGAAGTTTCGTTAAAAAAAACTGGCTTACGAGAGAGATATCCAATGACAGGTTCAGCCATGGCTACTAGAATTTGCCGTTATTTATCGTGACCTCATGCGAGCGACGCGACGGTCACGGTAAAGGTACATATGGATATTACGGACAGGACGTAGTTGTCGCGAATAAATAAAATAAAACCTTTGTAAAGTTTTCTGCCCTTAATTAATTGAATTTCCCGCATTGTAACTTAATTTTATGAACATCATTTTTATAGTGCCTTTCGCAGGTTCGGTTTTATATTTTTTTATAATATAACATATATCTACATATATAATATGAAAATTTTATAAATAAAAAAAAAACAATTTATTTTAACATTACATTTTCCCAATTTCATCCTTTACAAATAATAATGAAATAATAATATTAAATCCTTTATTATGATATGAATGATCTGATCCCATTAGCTACGCGCAATTCTTAACCAAATACTGCGGTTTCGAATCCAGGCAAACGTGCCTTTAAATTTTAATCAGTTTATTGTATGTGTGTTTATAATTTCTTCGTGCTCGGCCGTGAGTACCGTGCCGTATATCCAAATAAGGCTAAGTCCAGCTGCGGACCACTTACAGTCTCCTTTTTTTTCATTTTTTTTAACATTATGGTAGTCAAATACAATATATTTATTCAATATGTAATAAAAGCATTATTGATTGTTAAAATATACCACCGAAATTCCCAATTCTCAAAATAATACCTCAGACTTGTGTAGGATCGGTGAAAGAGACTCAAAAGGATTATATTATTTCTTTATAATCGATATTTTGTTTCACAAAATGTAAATAATATTATATTATAACATTGCGATAAACACAAATATCTTTAAATAAGTGCTGTGAATAGAAAAAAACATTTTAACTTTCATGTCGGACAATTTAAAATCTTAATCAACTGACACAAAATTACAGCAATTAAGTAAAACCCCAATTTTTCGAAAAAATGAGGAAAAAATGAAACTAAATAACAGATGACGATTGTTTCAGACCAATTTAAAATTAAGCTTGTGAATGGGAACAATAAAAACTAAACTTATTTTTCACAGCTAATGTTTAAATGATTCAACTAAATAGAAATCAAGGTGATTGCCTGTGAAATAAGCCATGTTTTAATATCGAATTCAAAGTCACAAGATATTATGAAATAATTAAGATAGAAAAGGGGTTTCTTCAGAATAGTCATTATTTCTACGGATCGAATATTAAAATCGACTATGTCATTTATTTTAAATTTCGAACAAAATAATATCAAAAGTTTTCTTTTTTTTTATTACATTTAACTTATCTATTAAAGACAAATATTTGCTGATGCAGACTTGATAAAAAAAATCCGACTCTGATAACATAGTCAAAACTAAAAATAGTGTCGAATTTGTCGAGGGTAAGATTTAAATAGTGAATTTCAAATTCTGAAAGAGCGTCATTATACTTTGTTTTAGACCACTAATTAGTCCCGATGGTGCATTCAATAACGTGTACCGTTACTAAGCGAGCAGGGACGTAACGGAAGAAGCTCGAACTGGTTTAGGCATCACCTGGTGCAATTTATTGTTCAACCGATACATATTTCATTTACGAAACACGGACATTCGTTTTATATTTTCGAGTAAGGTATTTTGTTATAATAATATTTAAAGATAGCCATTGATCACTAGCTTGGGTGATCACGTAACAAGGTATAACGTTTCAATAAAACGTCGGATGCGAGCACGTTCTACCCCGGGCAAGCACTGCTGGGATTTAATGTTCTTAGTTTGTGCTTTTAATCTATAAAATAAAAGGTGAAATTCTGCCAAATGTGCAACCGTATAATAGTACGCGTGGTGAACCCCCTTATTTGTATATTATATATGAGATCCTTTTTCACGTAAAATTAAAGAAACGTACCAAGTTGTTCATTTCTCATCTTTATAAAATTATTAGTCATGTTAGAGTATATGTATATAATATTAATCCGCTAAGGTTCTACCCAAACCAATTCCAATCTCTCAAAATTTAATATCTTACGTACATAACAATTAATAATAAAAAGTACAATAGTAAAAACATATTCTCCCCACATTGATGCCTCTCCTCTTTGCCTCCACTGACGACAGGAGGGCTGGTTAATTTTTCGTCCAGAAAATCGGAATTGGAATTCAATGTCGAAATGCTGCGAGCGTTCTTGCTACCATTTCACGAAATATACAGCAGCTATTTTTAATTTTGTTCTATCTGTATCTATTCTTATAAAAAAATATGAAATAATAAAAGAACTATTTTTTAAAATGATTGTGGGTCAATTAAATTCGTTACAATACTTTCTTTTTGTTTATATATTTTATTTTAATGTTATTATATATAAAATTATGTTGTAATTTGACCGTAACATAAAGACATTTTTAAAGGATCACGATATAATATCCTACTTTCGGCTGTATATATACTATTATATTATTTTGTTTTTTTTTTTATTTTTTTTTTTATTTGATTATTTTTACAAGCGTTCATTTAATTATATATATATATATATATATATATATATATATATATATATATATATATATATATATATATCATTAGCTATCCGTACTGGCTTTAAAGGATAGAATAATAATCTACATGAACGGTTTTAAATATTACAAGACGAACATACAAAAAAACATGTTTTATTGGGGCAGAACCTTCGCGAGAGTACGCACCACAATTTCATCAAAATCAAATGGCTTAGGAACGCATAGAGAACAAAAGTGCAGATAATTATTAGTATGTAGTATTATTAGAACATTCCAATTCAATATTTTAATATAGTGTATGAGATCTAATTGTTGCGTGGTCCTTGTTCTTTTATATCGTTTTTAAATAAAAATAAGTCAATCTTCATAATAGAGTTTTGAAAAAGTCTTTCTGACTAACATTTCAATTTTCATTCAATTGGTTTTACGTTGTCTACATTTTAATTCTAAAGGCGATCTATCACACACTATATAACTCGTTTCTTTTTTAGGTGAAAAGTATTTAGTTAATGTTTGATACATTAAAGGATAAGAACGAAGACTGTTGATTGTTCTAATTTTGTTAATGACAAGAGTGGGATTAACTACGTATAGATTATTTATATATAAGAAGCTGAAATGGATTGATAATCCATTTCAGCAATATCTGAATCTGAAACAGAAGGATGCGGGAAACCCTATGATATTTATTTTGCAATGTTTGTAACTTAGAAGTAGTCTTTTTTACGCTCGCTTATAATGTAAGTTAAATATATGTTCATTTAAATATAATATGCTGTTAAATTCACTTACTTGATGTAAGTGAATTTAACTTTTATGAGAATAATAAAAAATCTTAACCCGGCCAAGGATCACTGAATTTTGATCTTGTGATTGGCAGTGAAAATAACATTGTAAGGAAACTTGCATGTAGCGGATGAAAATCTGCCACAATTGTATCCACCAATCAGCGGGGCTGCGTGATGGAATTAGCCCAGCTATGGGACACTAACGGACTGTTATTACTTTTTAGATTATTTATTAGGAATAAAAATAAAATTAAAAGATACGTAAAGGTACTCAATTTTTATACTTTATTAGTCCGACAGCTTGGGATAATTCTAGCCGGTTATCATTGTAAAAGGCAAATTATAATTGGCGCTGAAACTTGAAACCTTAATGTTTTTTATCGTTAATTAGTTCGAGTTTTCGTCGGTATTTCAACGGTGGAGAGCGAATCGGGGCAGGGGTTTGAAAAACGTAAATTACATCGCAAACCACTCCCCGACGTGTTTCGATTGAGAGTCTTTGATATATCAACGTATACTAACGTAGCCTGTGTTTTGTTTTTTTTTTAAACTTCGGATTAATATTTATGACACGGTTTTTTGTAAATTCGATACTTTCAATCTTTTCATTACAATTTTAATATATACATAATATATATCCAGTACGATTAACGTTGTTTATTTTATAGGTCGATACATATTTCATAATAAATTAAATTAAATATATACATATGTAATTTAAAATATTTAAAAATAAGAAGTCGTTAAAATAAAAGTCAATATTCAAGACATTTCAGAATAAAGTAAGCAATCTGTGAAACATTTATTTGCATAAAGTCATTTCCTCACTCGGCCGACAAACTAGAAACAATTTGACGAAATGATTGATCGCCTCCTTATTTTGTTTTGTTGTCTATTTAGCGGGTGATTATTCTTGTACAATTATATTTTAGTTAATTATCACGATTACTCGAAAACGATTTAGTGAAACTGCCATCATTTACGCTTCGAGTAGTTTTTGAAAACAGCAAAATATTTTATTAAGTATCGCTTGTTTACTGTTTACTAAAGACACACACATACATACATACCTACATAGCATACATTCACATCGTTTCTATTTCTCATCGTTATAACTAGGTTTTTTATTTGTTTTTTTTATTCTCTGAAACACGTCCAGACAAACTAAATAATAATTTGTATGGACGACATTGATAACTGCTTCGTGTTTTAACCGTGATTTTAAATTTTGTATATATAAAATTTAAATTATACAACAATATATTTAAAATTTAAATTATATTGTCAATAATATTATTATTAAATGATTAAATTTTACGCTTAAATACATATTACATAATATATTGGTGATTGTACGAAATTACAATAAAATAATTGTGTACATATTAATCATTATTTATCTTCTAAAGCATGAAAATCGAAATATTTTCTTAATACATAATTCTTCTTATGTATCAATATAATATAAAGAAATAACATTATAATTATTTTAAAATAATTTGTTATTTTCAGGTTCTCCGTGGAAGGTAGAAGTGATGGCAGGGCCGGCGGGCGGTGGCGGAGGAGAGCCCACGAGGCTGATACCTGCGCGAGTGCCGGCCGTGTTTGAAATTTCGACTTCCCCTGGCGCTCCTACGTTCAATAAAAACGAGGTAGGTAGTTATTAATTTCTTGCTTAGGTTGGTTTCATAGTGACCAAATATAAAAATCTTATTATATTCTTTATTTATATAGAAGATAAAGCATACGGTGGCTGATGTTTTATCAATTACTCGAGCGTAGCAGAGCGTAGAGTAATTCCTTATACAAAATAATATATAAAAATTAATAAATAATAGAACCGAGTTCAAAAATAGCGGAATATGTACTTAATAGTAAAAAATAACTCAATTGTGATTTCATTAAAAGGTTTTCCAACGTTTTTGTAGTACACACAAGAACTTGAAATAAAAAAATTTGAATTGATATTTTTTTTAATTTTCCGTGCATGATCCACTAGTTTATGTATTAAGGTAGTGCCTAAATATAAGGCCGCAGATCCCGAGGTTCGACCCCGGGTCGGGCCGATAAAAAATGATTGGGATTCTTTCTCGAAAAATTCTCAGTAGCAGCCTTGAGTCTTGAAGTTGGAAGTGTGTGAGCTCCCGCCTGCACGTAAAGCTGATGATCCTGCACCTGAACTCTTTCAGATCGTGTCGGATTTGTCGTCCTATTGTATTATGAGAAAGAGGAAATAGTGTGTGCACCTATGCTTGCGCACAGACTTGTGCACTATAATATATCCCTCGCAATTAGCTAGGCTTCCTTGAGAATAGCCACCGAGGCCGAAATCGATCAAAAGGATATCATATTAATGTCGATTATGTAAAACGTTTTATCCGTAACATCAAATGCAGTATTATTATAGCTATTTCATTTATCTAATAAAGTTAAGTTTATTTATTGGCAAGTGTATGCTGTTCTACCAAAATAAAACATCATTGTAATTTATAACCAAGTAAATTACTTAGAAAACAATCAGAATGATTGATTCGCCTGTACTTCGCACATGCAAATATTTGCTCATATGCTTATATCATGCTATACATCTTGCTGAAGGCGTCACGTTTTATTTTTAGATGTATTTTTATTAATATATCTTGTAATATTACTATATATCTATTCAGTACATATTATGTGAATTTTCAAAAGGTTTAGTATTATTTAAAACAATTAGTGTCAACCTAACAAAAGGGATCCGATGTTAGTTAGCAACGAACTTCTTTTTTTTTAAACATCTAACTCGTACGTCGTAATTATATATCCGAAAGTACTGGACCAAATTGCAAAGTAAACAATGTACGTCAAAGAAAAATCTATAAGATCACCTGGGGACCTATCCTAATAGAATAAAGATTAAATCATCGAAATCGTTTCAACCGTATACAATCCGTATATAAAAATCCTTGTTTAGAAGTCGGTCAGAAATGTATATCTACGGAGAAATTGCAATCTTGATTTAAAGATATGAACTAAGTAGGTTTTACACGGTTTATTTAAAAATATTACCTCACTCTGAATACCATGTTCCACTTTCGAAACAAATCAACCGTGCATAATTGTTTATACATACGTTCAAGTGTGTAAATACGAACAGCAAGCGCGCCAGAAACATCTGTTAAGCGTCCGTTTTGTGTAGCAAATAAAAAGCGGGTAAGTACAACTCTTTAAACGAAATCCAGACTTGTAGAGCACTCATAAGCATATTGCTTGTAGGACGTAGGTACTACCGTTATATGGAAACCAAATAGCCGTATAACTAAGTAGGCACGTACTTAGTTGTGTCATAAAAAAGTGGAACCATGGATGCATGATTTATCTTCACTCAATGTGAAAGCGTTGGCATTTTGCAAGAGTGGTGACAATTTTAGATTTATTAGCGCTACAGTGAACCTTTTAGGATTATATGTCATCTTATACGCACGCAGCGTTATGTTATTAGAACAAAAATCTTTTTATTATAGCACCGCCGTATTAGCATCAAAAGCTTTTGATCTCTACTCGGAAATATACTGTCTGCCGTTATTTAGAGTGCAGCTTTGAAAGACTTTTTATGACCTATTTTAATACGAAACGCAGTGTACTAAATTTGAATCTAAGCTATGTGAATGCAGGTTATATTAATATTTACGTTATATAAATACGCAATACATAAATGTATATGAAAAATAGTTTTCATTTATTTAGTGAAAATGAAATAAATACAGGAAGTATCATAATAGCGCGTTGGATAGCTCTCGAGTATTGTAATATACAAACATGATAAATGACATTTCGAGTGGATGTGAAACACGAATATCCTATATGGTCTTACGAGTATTATATGTATATACAATTGTTATGTTATATAGAGAAATTTTAAATTAAATTTTAATTTAATAAAAAAACGTGTTATTTTTTATTATTATTATTTGTATCTTCACAGACACAACGTATAAATTTTTGAGATTAAACTTTTTTTCTGTCGCTCCGTTTTTTAAATTCTTACATCATACTATTATTATTATTTAAAACTATTAGTATTAAAGATTTCCTTATTATTTTAAGTATTTTTTTTTATATTGACTGCCGTGGATGACGTGCCGTGGAATAACGTTAAATTAACAAAAACAACCGTCGGTTCTAGTCAGCTTCACAAAACGTTGACAATTCTTTGTACGTAGAAAATTTAGGGTCGTACCAATTATTGTTGCTCACTTGTATTCAGCCGGATAAATTCCAAAAGGAGCCGGATTTCAAGAATTTCTAATCGTAATGTATTTATCAAACATTTTCTTTGAATTAAAATACGTAAAAATCGCTTTGACTTGCACAATTAACAAAAGCTTATACACCTATATATATATATATATATATATATATATATATATATATATATATATATATATATATATATTCTATGTAAAAACTAGGCGGACGGGCAAATTGGCCAACTGATGTTAAGTGGTCACCACCGCCCATAGACACTAGCGATGTAAGAAATATTAACCATTCCTTACAACGCCAATGCGCCACCAACCTTGGGAACGAATATGTTACGTCCCTTGTGCTTATAGTAACACTGGATTACTTATCCTTCAAACTGGAACGCAGCAATACGTAAGTATTGCTGTTTAGTAGTAGAATATCAAATTTATTCTAACACTTATGCATTAATTTATCTTTACATACCTCTTAATTATTCTACCCATAGACTATGCATTCAATTGAATTAATTGAAAAGTGCTTTAAGCCAGTTTTAGTATCGAGTACTAATTATTGTGCTCGACAGTGATATTTTATAATAAATTTAATCGCTGATCGTTAATATATGAATTACATTAAATCTTTGGACATAAAACCTATCTATCAAGTAGTATTCATGAATTTTAAATACTTCTATATTAATAATATAATCTTTAAAAAAAATAATTTACTCGCCAAACTTGAACAATTTTCAATCGAATCGGGCTTCGACAATATTGAAAAATGAAAAATTCGTTTTAAAAACTGCAAAAGCTTTATTCATTTGAAAGTTATTTAGGGCAAAAAGCTCTTTTATTAATAAAAATGAAAATACTTGTTCAACGGACTAGTTTTCGTATGCTATTTCGTGTTAGATTAAAAGTTAAATAGATATTGAGTGCTTTGCTAAAGTGATTATTTGGACAAAGAAATACGAACACTTTGTATTTTTTTAAGATATACATAGTTCACAAACTTAATTTAGAAAAAAAACTGCACCTCATTATATCAATGCTATGCAATGCTTTTTCAATAAGTTATTATACAAAATCATTAGTATTACTGTGACTTTGTGTAATCCCGGATACCTCCCAATCAGCACTGAACAGCAATACTTTATTTTGCTCTAGAGTGTTAGCCAGTGTAATTACTGGCCCAGGGACATATTATAACAGTTTCGATGGTTTTCGAAATTAAACATTTATGAACTATATATCTTGTGTAGGAGAAGTGGTGACCTCTTAAATATATTTAAATTAAAGCGTTAAATAATAATCCTTTTCATATTTCGTGATAAAATGGGTTTATATATAATGTATAAAGTATATTTTATTTCCCTCTTTCTGTAGGTCGGTGTCACAGTGACAGCGCCGTCGCGTCGCCCTGTGACAGCACGCGTGTTAGACGTGGTGGATCGACCTGGAGTATACCGTATCGAGTTCACGCCTGAGGAAGTCGGCACACATTTAATAGATGTAAGTAACTATAAATATGCACATTTCTAAAAAAGTACACAATTATTTAAAGTATAATATAATGCGAGCTTAATATAAATACACGTCACGTCTCTCTCAAAATATACGATTTAAATATTTTAAGAATACAAACTCTAGTTCATACTAAGTGTCTAAATAATATCAGTGATACCGTGTTTGAAAGGTTTCATGTTGATCGGTTTAGTAATTAAGAATTGAAAGCGTAACAAATAAACAAAATCACTTTCAACCTCATCTTTGAAAGAAGATTTTGAGCATATTCTACCATTCAACCACAATTTTATCCGACCATGAAGTATTCCTCACGACGTATTCCTTCACTGCCAAACGCGAAATGAATTACGAACACAAAATAAAGTCATAAAAACTTAATGGTGCTTGAACCCATAATGAAAGTACATCTATAGTTAACTGGTAGCTTTCAAGAGACGAAACAAAAACCTTGTCAGTTTCTGACTATACCAGAAGTGCCTCTTCTATAAAAATACATAATTCGAAATAAAATTCGAAAATGACAATGACAACGTTGTATAAACTAAATATTTCCTAGCTGCCCTTCCCAACTTCGTACCTACAAAATAATAAATATAGCTAGAATTTGCGTAAAATTCTTAGTGAGCGTCTACGTCGTCATGGTAACCATGTCAAATTTAAAGTCAATCGGATCTATAGTTTCGGAGATCTCGTGATAAAAGTCAGTGGAATCGCTTTTAAGCATATATTGATTATGGAATATAATATATGTGTAATCAATGAACTAAATTTACCATCGATTACAATGTAGGTAGAATCCGAAAGAGAATCATAAATTCGGAGCACGGTCGTATTTACATAGAAACGCATTGAAGATAATAATAGCCTTACTTATCTATCAACGTTCAGATCTGTAAGAGGAACCGCTTATCCATACATGAATTTAAAAAAAAAATTGTAATACGTACGCGTATTATAATTTTCACAAACTCCAACGGTTATTTAGTTATTCACTTTTCATTCATTTCACACGTGGTGGGTACTATTGGTATGTAGTGTGGAATACTGATTTTTACTGTCGAATAGAATCTTTGTTTTTACAATTATTGTCAACACTTCTATAGACCAGAATATTTACAGTTAAAAAAAGGACCCGAATAATGAAAAATACATTCATTACAAAAACAAATGTTTACATGAAGGTAGGTACACATAAACAAAAAAAAAGAGAAATAATATTATATTAGGTATTTGTAAATTAAAAATCGCTTATAATTTTTAACAGTTCTTTAACTCTTGTTCCTCTGATTTTGTAACTTCTTATAAAATTGGCTATCAATAAAATTTAATAAAGGTTTTTTTATTTTATAACCTATATCATCTTCAAGAGGTCTCCCTATCACGCCTAGTAAATTTAACTTCAAGTAAGGGTAACTATTTGTCAGGATTTCGAATGAAGATAATATATCAAAGGTATAAAAATAATTTAACACATTGAAATAGTGTTAACTTACCTCCTTATAAATGTAGATAGTGACAAAGAATCAGTATTATATAGTTCTGTGAGAGCTTATTATGTATAAGTATTTTAGAAATGAAAATATAGTTTATATTTTGTATCTAAAATATTATCGATGGCTTTCATTCTGCGATTTTTTTGTTTTGAATATGAAGAACGCTATATTATAAAGCTGAGATGGTCTAGTGGTTAGAACGCGTGAATCTTAACCGATGATCGTGGACTCAAGCCTGGGCAAGCACCACTGAATATTCATTCAATTTGTGTTTATAATTCATCTTGTGCTTAATGGTGAAGGAAAACATCGTGAGGAAACCTGCATGTGTCTAATTTCATTGAAATTCTGCCACATGTGTATATACCAGGTCTACCAATCCACATTGGAGCAGCGTGGTGGAATAAGCTCCAAACCTTCTCCTCAAAATGGAGAGAATGCCTTAGCCCAGTAGTGGGACATTAACAGGCTGGTACTATATTTTAATAACGAAAAATAAAGAAATAGTATAGAGTTTACAGTTGAAATTTGATACTGATTTTAAACAATGAACACCTAAACGTACCTAAGTTTATAAACTTTTGTATTTCGAAAATGTCACGTCAAATTTAAAGTAATGAACTTCACCTTTAGAAGTCGAAAGAAGATATAAACTTTACGACAGAATCCATGAAAACAGAAAAGGCCAATGAGAAGTGTGAAAATTTATTTAAATTTTATACTGAACATACGCTTTTGTATATTAAAAATATATGTATTACAACTATGACGATAAAACTTAATCATACTTAGAATAAGCAACTTATTTTATTTAACATCTTATTCTACGTAACAGAATTAAAATTACAAAAGGGAACTAAGTAAAAAAGGAATGCTTATCCCATGAAGAGATTTCTTCCAGCACGTCCTAGAGGGAAAAAAACAAGCAATCATAGGGACTGCCTATATATTTGCCTGATAGAAGTGAAAGTATTTATATTTATTGCTCAACTATTTACGTATTACGAAATATTTTGTTTAATATAAATATACATTTACAAAAATATTTATACCATTACATATATACGATAATTACTCAAAAAAGTAAATTATGATTTTTTTTGAGAAAAAAATGAGTTTTTAATTTGTAACCTGAATATTATCTTATAACTCTAAACTTTTTATTTACCTACTACAAAAAAATCAATAAAATCTATCAATACATTGAATGAAATCGATAACATATAGACTGGTTGAATGATATTGAACAATTATTACTATTAAATCGTAAACGAATGTTCTTATAATTTCTGCAATCTTAATTTCATTTTCAGGTTTCAATTGGTGAAGACAAATTGGCCGCTGGTCCGTTAGTCGCCAAAGTATATGATGCAAGTCTCATAAAAGTCACAGATATTGGCAACGCTCTGGTCGGACAACAGTGTCAGTTTAGAGGTAAATTAAATTATTTATTCAAATAAATTGTCACTGACTTAATTCGACAAGGCATATCGCTACTGTCAGTGCAAAAGGTCATATGTGAAAATAAAATTTCAATTTATAAAATCAAAATGTCTTATATGTACTGTGTGCTACACACATTAATAATAATAAATACTTACTGACTTTTTATTTTATAATAAACTGGTTTTAAATGTTACTCTATTCGTTAAATACCATACAATTTAAAGAAATATTTCCACGTATGAAACTCTCTTATTTTAATTTAACAAATTCTATATACGACCTTTTAGAGTTACGAAGCGATATGTCTCCTGTCGATTTAAAATGGTTAATCCCAATTTTTCTCCGCTTGTGACTCCTGAATCCGCATTGCGTATAGATGGCTTATAAAATGGTAACGAAGTTCAATGTGTATCTAAAACGAGGTAAAAACAATTTTAAGAAACCCTGATATTCGCCTTTGTGATTTGCTTTCATTGATACGAAACAAGTGTTTTAAAACATAAAAAAACGAAACACAAAGACTGATAAAAATAGAAATTTTAAACTAAAGCCTACATTTTGTTTTCGATATTCCTGATACACAGTTATTATTCACATTTCCGGCTAAACCGTTTTTGCATTTTCAACAAATTGGTGCAGGTTTAAAATAAACATGCTATTGTATTAAAAGTTATGTGGTATTTTTATATTCTAAAGGTTTTTTTTTTGTTTTAACAACAATAGTAGTACATACTTTTTGTGTATTTGTATACATATATGTATACCAAAAGTTTATAATTGTTTTTATACAGCAGCTGAAATAAAGTAGGGGTATATGCCTTTATTAACACAGATAAAACATAAATATAAATATACGGCATTATACAATTTACAATGAAAATGCATTCACGTTTCGGAAATTGCACAAAAATGTTTCATTAACTCACTAAAAGCAGTCGCATGCACATTAGCAAAATATTAAGTTAAAAAACAGGTCAAGTGCGAAATGAAATCACATTTCTGTATAAAAAACATTTAATTTCATAAATCGATTTTACTAATTCACTTATGGACAATCACTAGTTTGTTTTTTAACATAAAATGCTTTAAAAACACTTTTTCAAAAAATTAATTAAGGTTCAATAGGTGCAATATTTATTTTTATTTATTTATCTTACTTTAAAACCCTGATATTCGATTTTATGCAAATATTTTTGCTCATATTTAATATTTGTATATAAAAAAAGAAACCTTTCTTTTGCGATACTTTATTTATATTTAAATCTTAAACTATATGATATCTATAAACTTGTATCGCGCTTAATCTTTTTGATATCCCAGTACACTTGAAAATATATAGCCTATTCCAATTACAAGAGGAGTAGACCCAAATAAACAGCTTTGAAACCGAATTGACGCGATATAATTGGTCGAGATCTTGAATAATCTAAAATATTCACTATGCATTCGCGAAAAAATGGCGTTTTCAATGTCCGCGAAGTTGTAATAGGAACTTCGAAAGTTAAATTAATGTGGTTATAACTAGTTAAGTGGACTAGTGTTGTATTATAAATAAAGGTAAATGAATCAAGAAAAAAGGAAACAGTTTCTAGTGTATAATATAGCAAAACAATTAGCAAATCACATACAATTTGTAAATCTAAGGTTTGTTTACCTTTACTCCTTCTCCGATTGGAATAGGGTATAGACACTTTAGATGATAATAATAATAAACAAACGATAGACCGACGCACGAAAATTGCATCTGTTTATAAATTTGACATAATTTGCATTTTCATTCACAGTGGACGCCAGTGCTGCGGGTGAAGGGCAATTAGAAATTTCAATCAATGAGGGTGAAGTCCCCAATCATGTACAAGTAAGTACTATGTAAACCTAAACAAACTTAAACTTAGTAAACCCTGGAAGCTGCTGCTATTGACAGTGCTTAGACTTGACTTATTAATAAGCTATTGACTCAAGGGCTAAATTAAATATCAGGGAATTTAGTTATATTAATAGTGTATTGTTTGAATATATATTCATATATTATGTAAAGAGCGCTTTTTCCAGTTTTTATAGGTCAATAGGTGAAACTAAAGTTATTTGTGTAGTATTATAAATTTAATGGGGATTAAAAATAAAAAATATACACAGCCAACTTTTAAAACATATTTTATACGATGTAGCAATAAAAAAACAACAATCATTACGACATGTATTTCTAAAAATATTATAAAGTCTTTCTTTTGTAAATATATAAGAGAAACAAACAAAAGAAAGAGGTATTGTGATTTTTAATATGAAATCTATTAATTATTTTAGGTAGTAGGAGGTGGACGCTGTCTAGTATTTTGGAGGCCAGAAACAACAACACCTCACCGAGTTGATATTAAATTCAATGGAGAACCTGTCCCATCGTCGCCCTTTGTCTTTCACGTAGCACCCGCGCAGAGAGTAATAATCGACACTTCACAAGTTGGTAAGTAAATCTAAACAACAACAATATTAACAACATAATTATAAATACTACAAGTTTTCACCTGCAGCTTCGCTCGTTTGGGGATCGTTTATATATAAATATATATATATATATATATATATATATATATATATATATATATATATATATATATATATATATATATATAAATAAATAGTACTGACACAGTAGCTATTGTTATTTATAGTAATACATTATTTTCGACACAATATTCGTTACTTAAAGATTAGAATCAGTTTATATTTAATTATAATATTTTATTTTTTTCTTTTACGTAGTAAACAATTTTATTTACGAAGCACAAATTATCCGAACGCTGTCAAGCGCACAGTAGCAGCTGACAATGACAACGACAAATACTATCTAAATATTGTTTATTTATGGTCAAAAAACATATATAGTTTCTCCTTTCCCAAAAATATATTTATTGCTTCCAGAACTTATTCCCGTCGGAGATTTAGCATCATGTTCTGTGCGAGTAGAGGGATCAGGTGGTGGCGAACTTACTGTGACAGTTCGAGGGCCCCGTGGTGAAGTTCCAGTGCGCCTTACGGGAGAGGCTCTCACCGGACTGGTGGCTAGTTTTACACCTAAACACGTGGGACCTCATACACTCACAGCCAATTATAATAACCAGCCTGTACCAGTAAGGATAATTCTTTGAAATTACTCTATGCTATTAAATTTTTTAATATATGAATGTTGTCATTGTTAATATATAATCCTTGTTGCTAAATTGTTGGTTTTTTTCAATAAATTGATTGTATGGCAATTTTTTACTACCACAAATTCAGTAGTTAGTATAACCAAGACTCAACAAATAAATACATCAGTTAACAATTAAAAACAAACAATGTAACTGTCCAAATTTAACTTTTACATATTTTTCTAGGGCACACCATTTATCTGCAAAGCATACGACAGCAAGCTTGTGAGTGTCAATGGAGGAGCTTCTGCTCGCATAGGTGTACCGGTACAGCTTGCTGTTGATGCAGCTCAGGCTGGCGAAGGAAACCTTGAAATCACAGTAGCTGCGAGAGGTTTAAATATACCAACTCAAGTCCATCCACAAGTAAGTAATATAATTAATCATACAAGATGAGTATCAACTTCTTTACATACTCTGCTATTTATGATCTTTAATTTTAAATATTTATATTTTTAAAAGGATTACATATTTTATATTATTGTTACAGGGAAATGCCAGATTCACAGTATCATTCACACCAACCGAGGCTTGTGAACATGTTGTTAATGTATCATTTAACAAAGTAAGATTTAATACATTACATTTTCTAACTATACATCCTAAGAACTTAGACTTTACGGCTTTTAAAGAGGCCAAATTAATTATAGATTGTACATAGACATACTTATCAGTAATTATCTAGTGATACTATAGATGTGTAAGATTTATTATATTATTAAAATTATAAGCAAATTTAGATTTATAATGATACAAACATTATAATTTATCATTGCATCAAAATAAAACTTTAATATTTATGACTTCTTAAGTATTACACTGCCACTGTTAGATATATTTATTATGTATTTCTTACAATGTCAATACACCGTCAATTGATATTGATAACACTAAAGCTTGTCAATAGCTATCAAATAAAAAAAAAACGAAAATCATTTGACAAACAAAGAAGAAGAAGGTATTGAACTCTTTTGCATTTGCATATTTATATATAGATTCTAATAATTTTCTCAGATGCGTGTTCCTGGCTGTCCTCTCATAATTGATGTATCGGAAGGCGGAGGAAGCAGTGCAAGAGTTACTTTACCAGGACCTGTACCCCTACACCAACCAGCAGCATTAACCCTCCACCATCAATCAGCCACACTTGACCAAATAGAAGTCAATGTGGAAGGTATGTATAAACCGTAATATCACATAGATAGACATGTTTGTTTGAATCATAAAATATTAGTGACACTAACAATTCCAAATATACCACTTTCTAGCCATGTAATAATAGTTTTGCTTAAAAAGAATGCAATTATAATTTGTTATGTAAAATGTTTTATAATTGAATCGAGCTAGTCATTTTTTCATAAACACTTTGGTTCTTTTGCAGGCTGGCATAAATGAGAGAATTTGTATTCATTTTGAAAGATGAAATGAAAATTTTGAATAATCATAGGACAAAAATTTCCCCCTTTTGGACAAACACAATTTTGAAGGAATGACTGAGTGACACAAAATAGTAGAATAGATTATAGAAAAAAAAAGGAAAAAATATAATGCTTCGCAACATTAACCAATTCACCCACTAACTTACGCTTGTAGTTATAATTCTAATAAGTATATCTCATTAATTTAACAAATTTAACCCGTCACTAACTTAAGTTACGTTATATTGCTCACAGTACCAAAAGAAAATTCTATTTTATTATTAGATAAATATGTGTATAATAAGTAAAATACATTCAGCCATATTTTGAAGTATATAACATACATTTTATAAAGCTCATCCGCTTCGCCCTAACTCCTAACATTAAAAAAACCAGAGATGTGAATAAATCGAGATTTAAAAAAGAATCGAGCGTAGTGGAGGGGGTAGTAAGGGCGTAGCGGTGAGCTGAGACATGGTGGGGCGTAGGTCCGAACGGCGCGTCGGTGCCGGCGGCGGTGGCGGCCGCGGGCGCCGGGACCTTCCGCGCAGAGTTCGTTCCGCGAGCCGTGGGCGAGCACCGCCTGAATGTATTAGTCGACTCCGCGCCCATACCTGCTAGTCCGTTTCATTTAAAGGTAAAATTACGTTATATTAAAAAAAAAAAAAACCACAGAAGCATTTGTTGTTCTTTAAATTTCCATGTTTTTAAATATAAAAAGCCAATTTATTATGTTTTCAAATGTATTGAACATTGAATAAAACGATCAATCTTAGTGTAACTTTACTATATGAAACATATCTGACGGGAATCACGTAAATAATTTTTATCACGTGTTCGGAGTTGCACACACTTGTATTTTTTATTATAATCATTTTAATTTTTTAGGTATACGATGTGACGGCTATAAGAGTTAAAGATGTCGCTCACGGCACAGTCGGAAAGCCCGTAACTTTTCTCGGTGAGTAGACGAGAGCTTCTTGGTACTAAATGATTAGCCAACACATTTTCCTCTCGAAACATTGTTCTAAATTTAAATTTCAAACAGTAATTTATCATGTTAGTTGAAACGATGGCGGCGGGGCCCGGTAACCTTGAAGTGACGGTGAACGGTGGTCGCGTACCCACCGCTGCAGCGGCTCAAGGAGCTCACACATATGCCATTAGCTTCACGCCGAGAGATCCTCGTCCACATACCGTGGAACTGCGATTTAACGGGGATCATGTGCCTGGTAAGTTCGATGCGTTTGAAATAATAAAGATATTATTATCAAAAAAAAAAACAAATTATTTCGTATAATAAAAAAGATAATAGAATTGTCAATAAATGTAAAATCAAATAAAAACAAAATCAACATAACTAGGACACTTTTACGGGCGCTTTTGAGTTACCTAACAAGATTAAATAACGGTAAAGCTTCCATCGGTTTCAGATAAACCTAATTACACACTTTTTTCTCTTCCGGTCATCAGTAATTTGATCGGAAGAAGACAAAGTTTTTAAATGTGTGTATAATATTTTTGAATAATTTTCTACGTGTATCATGTTTATAACTTCCATTTATATACAAAAATTGGTTATAAGTCTTAATTATTAATATGATTACTTTTTATTACATTGCGCTTACACTTCTTCAGTGAGTAGGAAAGTAAGTATTTACGTTTGTATGTCGAGTGTACTTTGTGCATTTATTCGGGGGATATCTTTTATAGATGTTCCAAAATGCTTATACAGTTGATAATTTTAGGCAGCCCCTTCGTATGTCACGTGTCGGCACCAGCGCGGGTAATTGGTGCAGGATCGGGGGAGTCCCCCGACAAAGTATCCGTGGGTGACGCATACACGTTCAGCGTTGATTCGCCAACATCGCCGCACGTTGAAGTATTGGGTCCAGCCCGAAGACCCGTATCTGTTCAGGTATACAAAGACAATTTGACCATTTTTTTTTAATCAAGTTGATTAAGCTATTACTTTTATTGGATGATGAAAGCTTTATGTGATTTATAATCTGTATAAAATTTATTTTTCAGGTTTCGGCTGAAGAGACAGTTGGTGAAAACGAACCGAGTAAAAGATATACAATATCATTTGTGCCAGTTGATGTTGGAGACCATAGCATAGAGGTATTGCTCTATATTTATGAATAAATAAATGTAGTACACCCTCATCATTAGCCTCAAAATAAAAATACAATCATTTTTTAAAATAATAAGTATTATATGTCTTTTTTTCAATTTGCTCGTCCGGCTGCTTATATAAAAAAAAAACATTGCGCATCTTTTAGTGGAACAGCAAACGACGGTTACTGTATTTGTAAATTATTTTTTTTAGGTTCGTGCCGGTGCGATGGGTGGTCACGTTGAAGGAAGTCCGTTCTTAGTTAAAGCTTACAGCGCGTCTCGTGTCTCCGTGACTGATATATCTCCCGGGGTCGTCGGAAGACCCGTTTCCTTCACCATCAATGCTTCCCATGCAGGTAAATGGTATTTCTTTTTACTATTCTTTAGGAGCCGTTTCTTTACCTAATGAAACATACAATCATACAAATCGACGGTGAAAATATATGTATTATAGTTACTAAAGATTCGGTTATAAAGTGTCGGTATGGTACGACCATGGAGCGTCACTAAGGATTTCTGCAAGATCCGTATGCAGGACAAAGCGCTTTAAATGCTGCGTCCTGCTTCCTCATTTTCCTTGGACCCATTTATGTTTAATATTCATAATCATAAGCATATTATTTTTTAAATAAATAAATAATAAATAATGTTATCTTAATTTTATTTTGTATTAATTAGTATATTTTTAGTAATTTTTTGTAACGTAAACTTTGCATGAATTTAATGAATTATTTAATTTTAATTTGTACCTATATCAATTCAAACTATTTGTGTTTTTAATTTTATTAAGTGCATGTTTATTTTTTTATGGTCTTTAATTTGTACCAATTTGGGCTTATTTTTTTTTTTTTTAATCTTTCTACTCATGTTGCTATAATTATGTGTTAATGTATTTTTAAAACAAATATTGTAATTGTTGTGGCTACTTTAAAAAGCTTCACATGTTAGCTATTTTCACTAAATTGTTTTACATTTGTCATTAAAACATGTAGTAGCTACTAGTGGTCCTTAAAATAAATAAATAAATAAATAAAAGATTTCCTTTAAATAGTATCACTATAATCAGTAAAAAAAAATCTTGCCGCGTCTGTCTGTCTGTCTGGATGTAATAAACTCAAAAACTACCGAACAGATTTTCATACGGTCTTTACCGTTGGAGTAATTAACGAGGAAAGTTTAGATGTATAAGTCATTAATGTTTTTCTGTAAATTGGCTGAAATATAACGGTGATCATTGAAGAGTTATATGTAATAATATTTAAATATTTATTTTATTTAGACATTTATTCTATTCCTGCGAAGACGGGTAGATATTTAATAGATATTTATAATAGTTTTTTTTTTATAGAATAGGAAGGCGGACCTGATGGTAAGTGGTCACCAACGCCCATAGTCATTGGCATTGTAAGAAATGTTAACCATCGCTTACATCACCAATGCGCCACCAACCTTGGGGACTAAGATGTTATGTCCCTTGTGCCTGTGATTATACTGGCTCACTCACCCTTCAAACCGGAACACAACAATGCCAAATACTGCTGTTTTGCGGTAGAATATCTGATGAGAGGGTGGTACCTACCCAGACGAGCTTGCACAAAGCCCTACCACAAGTAAAAGTTTATCGTTAGTGTAGATAAATACTTAATATGCATAATTTCAGGCGCCGGCAACTTGGAAATCATAGTAGCTGTGAACGGCAGGAATGTACCGAACTATGTCCAAAGTGAAGGAAACGCTAGATTCAAGGTATGATTCAATGCCGTTTTAATTATTTCAAACTAATATGAGTACATAACATTCTTATTAACAATTTGGGATACGGCGTTCACTATAAATGCTGTTTTTGGGTTGATTAATTAATCAATCATATTATATAATATTCGAAATTATATTCATATAATATAATATTTAATTACACATCAGAAATGTTACAACACGTGTCAAAATGTCGTTCCAGGTGAACTTCAAGCCCACGGAGGCGGCGCCGCACACGCTGTCGGTGCGCTTCAACGGTCACGCGGTGCCGGGCTCGCCGTTCTCGTGCGCGGTGTCGGCGCCCGCCGCCGCGCCCGACGCGCGCGCCGCCGGGCCCGGCCTCGCGTCCGCGCCGCGCGGGGAGCCCGCCGACATACACCTCACCGGCTTCCACAGTGAGTCCCTTGCCTACTTCTAGTACTTTACTGCGACGTTATGACGTAAGAACTGCAATCCATTAAAAAAAAAACACAAAACCTGCTATGGCTTAACAAGTAAAATTAAAAAAGATTTTCTTTTTTTTTCTAATCGAAATTATCCTTACAAAAAACGACTTCTTTGTCATTCAGTATTCATATTGGAATTTTATGTAATGTCACCGTTTCGACAATAGCATTATCTTATGACTTTTTAAAACAATTAACTATAATAACTCGCCTCGTACACACCTATTACTACTTTTAATTTAACTTCATCTGTTATTATGATTCTATTTTTGTCACTATTTGCCACTTTCGGTGCTAGTAACAATCTCAATTATTATTAAATATTGTAATTTATTAAAATTTGCCGCCATTTTTTTTTACACTAGCTTATTATAATCTGTTACCATCATTATCTCTTGATATTATTTACTAATAATTTATATTCATTGTTTAAGTAACAAATAGAAATGCTTACAAATATACTATATTTATGTCTGTAGTATGTTAGTTCATTATCATTAAGTATGATAGGACTTGTTTAATAGTTACAGTAAGTGCTTAGACGAATGTCTTAATGGTTTGTTACACAATTGCAAAACCATGTTCAAACTGGCCACTATAAATGGATTTAAATTAATTTTAAATAAATGTACGTATTTTACACATTTAATTATTATTTCATTCATTATCATAATGTTATGGGTTTGACTGCCTCGTTGGTCTAGTGGCTTGATATACGGCCGCAGACCCGAAGGTCAAAATTCTCAATAGTAGCCCGAAGTCCGGAAGTTAGAAGTGTGCCCCGTGCTTCGGAAAGCACGTAAAGCCGTTGCCGTTGCACGTAACGCCTGAACTCATTCCGTTAGTGTCAGATTGCCGTCCCATCGGACTATGAGAGCTAAGGAAGAGAGAGTGCACCTGTGTTTGCGCACACACTTGTCCACTATAATATCTCCTGCGCAATTGGCTAATCTATCTTGAGATTGGCCACCGTGGCCGAAATCGGTCTGGAGGACATTATTTGTGTATAATAACTTAAGTTAATTTAAAAAAAAATCATTTGCATAACAGTTTGGAATAAACACTCTTACAATACCGGCTTTTTTTTAATTAGGCGCAGTACTTACAATGTGCATAGTGCGTGAAAAATACTTCTGTGGGGCTATTATTTGATAACAAAGTTCAAATTTACCGCAGAATATAAATAATTTAAGAATTCCAAATCGTTTCATAAGTGAATTAAATAAATTAATTTATAAACTTTAAAAAAATATAACCGAATTGAGAAAGTTCTTCTTTTCGGTCGGTTAATAAATGTAAATAAATATAGAATGACTCGCAAAATATGTATGATTCATAATAATTTCATTATATATTTTCAGCTGGAGAACCGACAATATACGTGACCGGTCCAGGCGGTAGTAGCGTCCGTTCCCGAGTGACTCCGTCGGGAGATGGCCGTTACACTGGTACTTACACGCCAGAAGTGGTGGGGAGGCATAGCGTGCAAGTTCAATGCGCTGGAAGACCTGTTCCCGGCTCGCCCTTCACTTGCAACGTGTATGATGTACGAAGAGTCAGGGTTACGGGGCTTGGACCTGGAGGTAGGTTTTAAGGATTTTACAAAGAGACGAATGAAAGGATCGAGTCGAATATAAACATTGATAATATATATGTATATATATTGTTCTCTTTAAACATAAAGATATTTGTAAAATAAGCAATTAAGATGAAATACATTAAATATAAAAATATATATGGAATTATTTTCTATATAAAGCTAGTAAATAAAAATAACTTCGACTACGTTATCAAAAACTTAAACATATAACACTTTCCCTACAGATCTAGAAGGGACTTTAGAAGGATTTAATTTGGACGAAAATGCTGATGAGGAACGCGGCGTTGAAGTTGGCAAGCCTGTCACATTCAGCGTTGACGCCGCTGGCGCTGGGGAGGGCACCCTCGAGTTGGTTGTATCTACGCCGTCAACGACAGTCAAAGCTGAAGTAAGTATGAACTCCTTGATGAGCAACACGCTATAATAATAACTATATCATAAATGATAGTGTTGATCTACTCATTCTTAATGGAGACTGGTGGTAGGGCTTTGTGCAAGCTCGTCTGGGTAGGTACCACCCACTCATCAGATATTCTACCGCAAAACAGCAATACTTGATATTGTTGTGTTCCGGTTTGAAGGGTGAGTGAGCCAGTGTAATTACAGGCACAAGGGACATAAAATCTTAGTTCCCAAGGTTGGTGGCGCATTGGCTATAAGCGATGGTTGACATTTCTTACAATGCCAATGTCTAAGGGCGTTTGGTGACCACTTACAACTCTCGTCTATCGAAGTAATCGTTACTTCCACTCTTGTATATAGAATAATGTTTCGTTCGTGTTAAATTATTTTCAAATTAAGATTTTAAATTTATTAATAGGCAATTTTAAAAATGTGTGCGAGTGAAATTTGTTAAAACACCATGATTGAATTTCTGATTCGTTTGCTCCAGAAGTCTTTAGTTGTTTACTGATATTTAATTTAGTGTTATTATGTCTTAGGTAGTAGCAGTTGCCCGAGGTCTGTACGACGTGACGTTCGTCCCGGTGTCCCGCGAAGCGCACCGTGTATCCGTCACGTTCAACGAGCAGCCCGTCCCCGGCAGCCCCTTTGTGTGTCGGGTCAGCGAACCGCACACATATGTTCAAATAGGTAACATTTTAACATTCTTACTAATATTATAAATGCGAACGTGAGTTTGTTCCTTTACTTATTTGTTATGCTCTCACGTCTTAACTACTCAATCATCATTAAATTTTACCTACACGTTGTCAGGGTTACAGAAAAAGGACACAGTGTACCTAATACCTTCGCCCACCTCCCATTATGCTGACAAAACCGCAAGCGAAAACTTTATTGGATTTAATCTGTGTTCAAGCTAAACATTTGCCAAATACTTAACTTCGTATACATATGTACGTACATATACGTGTGTAATATATGTGATTTTTATTTTCAAAGGTGGAATGGCATCAATAGAAATCGATGAGACTCTGTCTGATGTCGAAGTTATATCTCCCGCCGGGTCACGGATATTCGAAGCGAATCTAGAAGACACGGGCCTCCTAACATTTCCCGCTAACCGTGTAGGCAGATATCTAGTGAGAAGCTCTAGAGGGCCCATTGCAGAGGTGGAGGCGTTGGACGCGTCTGCAGTGAAAGTGCTGTCTATAGGCGATGCGGTGGCACATCGACCTGCGATATTAACCGGTGAGATTAAAAATGATCAATAATAATCTATATTATATACGAACAAATGAAGAGACTTTTTTAAGATTACAAAATCCTAACCGAAAACGCTACTAAACCGACCTGCATAAAACTTATACCAGAAGATGCAACGCGCTTCGCATAAATTTATCGGCGTATGTCTTCAAGATAAATACAAGTGCATAAGTTAAGCGAGTCCCGTGGGTGCGCAGTGAGCACGGCGGGCGCGGGCGCGGGGCGGCTGGCGGCGCGCGTGTGGTGCGGCGGCGCGGGCGTGGCGCACTCGGTGCGGCGGCGCGGCGGCGCGCGCATGGAGCTCGTGTGGCACCCGTCGCGCGCCGCCGCGCACCGCCTGGCGCTGCTGTGGAGCGGCGTGCCCGTCGCGCGCGAGCCGCTGCTCGTCGACGTGCTGCCGGCGCACCACGGACAGGAGGTATTGTTTGCCTTCTAAGTGTTACCTGTTGTTAAAACTATGCAGGTCCGTCTTGGTGGGACACCCACATGCTATTTTATCTATCGACCCAAACACGAAAACTAAGTATTTCCACACTCCGAGTGCAAAGGTGAAGGAGTCAGTGTCATCAGTCATCTTAAATCCTATGGAGAAAATAACCACTTACCGTCGGGTACACAACTCTTGGGCGATGATACCTCAATATGTATATGTGACTTTTTGGAATGTTCAAAAAACGACTAAAAATCTATGCGCTGTAGTATATTTATAATATTTTTGTATTCATGTTCTTTCAGGTAGCAGCGTCAGGCTTAGGCCTTTACCAGGCACAAGTAGGAAAAGTGGCATCATTCAGTATAGACACCCTCGGAAGACCCGCCAGAGAGTTTGATGTTGTCGTGTCTGGACCAGGCGCCCGAGCATTACCGGTCAGATGTTACCAGACCAAATCCGGTCTCCTACAAGCCGAATATTCTATCAATGAAGTTGGACAAAGCTCGATAGGTGAGATCTGAACTACTTACATTATATTACTATATAACTATATCACTTATATTACTATATAACTCAAAAAAAATTCTATATTTAAACTTCTGACGTATTTGTAATTCTTAAAATGTATCTTAATATTTATTTTTAAATATGCAGAAGTACTACACCTTTCCAAACCGGTCACTGGCAGCCCATTCACATGTGAATCCTTCGATCCGAACAAAGTTATATTATCAGGTCTGCCAACTGGGAACATCATCGTTCAAACTCCTATCAATTTCACAGGTAAGAAGGATATATTTTACTAAAAATTTACTAAAAATTATGTAAATATGCAACTATATATTAAAACAATAATTTTACAGTTTTGTTAAAAGTCAATTGACTTACAATTAATTTATGCAAGTAATTGAATAAAGCAAATATGATTTATTTTTTTGTATTGTTTTTATTAGTCGATACAAAGGATGCTGGTGTCGGTGAACTGGAAGTTATCTGTGAAGCGATGGGTGAAAGGCGAGTTCGTTTACCTATTGACATAAGAGAAGATGGGCACACACATAAAGTTCGCTTAAGGCCCACAGTGCCCGCTCACTACCGCATCTATATCACTTATGGAGGTACAAAGTTAATATACATTACGGCTTAAATGATAATACAATTAATATTTATTTTATAAGATTACATATGATTTATTTTGATTTGAATGATTAATTATTTTTATAGTCCTTTCGAGCCGGATATATATCAAATTAAATATAAATAATAATTTTCAGGAGCTCCAGTAGTAGGAAGCCCAGTGTCTCTTGGTGTCCTGAGTGGTAGAGCAAGCAACGCAGCTCGATGCTCTGGCACGGGACTCGCGCATGCGCACGTCGGTAAAGAAGCCGCCTTCACCATTCATTGTGTAGAGGACACGGCGCCCACTGTTCAGGTATATAAATATATATATATTTAATCATAATAATACGAATGTACTCACATGCAGTTTTTTTTATTGGTTATGCCGTGTCAAATATAAGTGTAATTCCTATTAAATTTAATTAATGTAAACAATTACTACTTCGGGTTAGGGCACAAGAATTTACCATTAGTTGTATTTTTTCTAAATATGATCTACTTTCAGGTTGAAAAATTAACAGACAGTAAAGAAGACACAACAGATTCAGGTCTGCTAGAATGCCGAGTGGTGGCTGGTGCACCCAAAGAATGGCTCTGCGCGTACATCCCCCTTGTAGTGGGGTTATATGAAGTTAGAATATTCTCCTCGTCAGGACCATTGCCTGGAAGTCCGTTTTCTGTTAAAGTAAGTACATATTATTATAAATAATGTGTATGGTATAAGTCGAAAATGCATTAAAAAATGTACTCACAGCGGCCAATTTCAAAGACTAGCCATCTATGGGGGATAAATTATAGAGCAGGCATTTGTACACAAACACAATCTATGCACATGTTTTTACAATTCGATGAGACGCAATCTAACGCGACGGGAGAGGACGTAAAACGTTCGCGAGAATGTAAAACAGCTAACACCTTTTTAACTACATACTTACCACCTCAAGTAATTTTCAGTTAGGAACAGTCTTAAGACTGTTAAGCTATACTTATGTTGTCTATAGATTATTTCAACCGAAGAAGGAGTAGACAAAAACAGACATTGATTTCTATATATATATATTTTATAGAATAGGAAGGCGGACGAGCATATGGACCACCTGATGGTAAGTGGTCACCAACGCCCATAGAGATTGACATTGTAAGAAATGTTAACCATCGCTTACATCACCAATGCGCCACCAACCTTGGGATCTAAGATGTAATGTCCCTTGTGCCTGTAATTACACTAGCTGTTTTGCGGTAGAATATCTGATGAGTGGGTGGTACCTACTGACTGGTGGTACAGTGATTGATGAGTGATTTATATATTCTATGCGATTTGCTATATTTGCACTCCAAAAAGTTCTACATTAAAATATCTTTATTTATAATACAGCACTATTTTACTGAACTATTTATATGAACTTTAATTTTAAATATTTTTTCACAGTACATAATGTTTTAATATTTTTAAACAGGTAATAGATACATCAGCTATTGTGGCGGTGGGCGGATGGGGCACTGACAACTCGGGTCGTGTGAGAGCGCCTTCGAAATTAGTATTGGACACCAGTAATGCGGGTCCAGGGACGCTCGAGTGTCTACTGGCTGGAAGACATCAACGTAAGCTTATTATTAATATTTATAACTTTTACTCCCAGCATCGCTAACGTGCACTTTTCCTCTATAAAAATTTGAATTCTAATTTTTAAGCAATATGTCACATTGATCCATTGCTACATTGTTTCGTGGAAAGGACAAACACATTTTTGCGTGTATAATAAAAGTGAATTAATTCATAATGGAAAATGGCTATGCTCGTGTTTGTGTATACAATAAAAAAGTGGACTTTTAAATATTTAATTATAACATTTCCTAACCACAGGCGTAGAGACAGTGTCGGGACGAGCGGTGGTCACGCTTACGGTAGTGGAGGGAGTAAGCGGAGAGCAAGAGCTAGAGATGACTTACAACGGAGCGTTGGTAGCCGGAGCGCCTCGGAGGGCCCTCGTGGCGTCCGGCAACACCGCCGACCGGGTCACGCTGGCCGGTCGCGGACTGGCTCACGCCGCGCCGCATACACCCGCCGTCTTTACTATCGGTTTGTCCTAGACTAGATAGTTTAATTATCGCTATTATATATGTATATACCTAGTTTACACATACGATATAAGTCACTTCCTCACAATAATAATGAAATAGTTATTAGCAAGCACTATCGTCCTTGAGATCATAAGTTTTTTAATCGAGCCTGCGATATAATAGATTACACACACGTGTGGTTACTTAAAGTGCTACATTAAGTAACCAGTGGACAGCTCAGTCCGCTATGGTGATTGATGTGACGTGTGCGTGTGTGCGTAGACGGCAGCGCGGCGGGCCCAGGCGCGCCCGAGGCCACGCTGACGTCGGTGGAGGGGGAGGCGGTGTCGGTGTCGCTGTCGGCGGCCGGGCCGGGACTGTGGCGCGCCACCTACACGCCGCGCCGGCCCGGCGACCACCAGCTGCGTGTGGTGTGGGCCGGCCGACTCGTTAAAGGTAACCCCACCCCATACATGATACGTAGATTATATGTTATTTCTCTGTATAAGTAACTGACGAGTTAATCTGAGAACTTCGGGGTGGTAGATTTAAATGTCTTTTTAGTTTTCATTATAACTTATTTTAATAGAGTAAATAAAAATTACTTATTAATATATTAACCTTGACGCTATTTTTATTCAATTTAACTATATTATTATAATAAATAATATTCGAAAATATTTATGCCGTAAAAAGTCATCATCATCAAATTAAATTTGAAAAACATATCTATGCTAATAAATGAGAAACGTTTTTTTTTTGCAATGCCTGACTAAAAAATCTAGTAGTCGCCCTTATCCGTTGCCTGAAAACGTTTCGCGAGTTGACTTAAATTCGGCGCTTATTTTACAATTTTGTTTCAGGCTGCCCTTTAACAGTAAAAGTAATGGCCGGTTCGGAGAGCGGAGACGCGTCGCGAGTCGTTTGCTCCGGCGCCGGCCTCGCAGGGGGAGTGGTCGGTAGAGAGATACGGTCGTGGATAGACACGAGACGCGCTGGTCCCGGGGAGTTGACTGCGCATTGCACTGGACCCAACAAGGTAAATAATTCTCTATAACAATAGCCACCGCGCTGTGCGCAGAATTTTTAATAGAAAACTCATATTCGAGATGAGATAGAAAAAAATTAAGGCTTTTGGGACCTGCAGCTTTATAAGCTAGACAAAATATGTCGCAATCCCATAGACTGTTTAATATTTGTATATTTTATTAATAATAAGTGCCAGTAATTATAGTATGGTTGGACGAAAATGTGTTGTCGGCGTTTATTTAACCTGACGTCTGCGTAGGTGGCTTACTGCGAGCTGTACGAGCACGGCGACGGCACGTTCACGTTGAACGTGAAGCCGGCGGAGGCGGGTCGGCACGTGCTCAGCGTGCAGTTCGCGGGCGAGCACGTGCCCGGGTCGCCCTTCGTGCTCAAGGTCGCCGGTGCGCCTGACCCCTCTAAGGTTAGTTCACTTGCAGAGTTTCATTTGAGCGTACACAATCCATGTCAGACGGATTATTGTTTTAATATCTCACTAGGTTGAACTACAAGATAAGTACATACTTATATTAATAAAAAAATAAATAAATATAATTACGGGGCCTCTAAACACTGAAATTTTTATACTAATTATTTGAAAGCAAATGATGTCTTGAAAGCTGAGATGGCCCAGTGGTAAGAACGCGTGAATCTTAACCGATGATCGTGGGTTCAAACCCGGGCAAGCACCACTGAATTTTCATGTGCTTAATTTGTGATTAAATTCATCTCGTGCGATACGGTGAAGGAAAACATCGTGAGGAAACCTGCATGTGTCTCATTTCACTGAAATTCTGCCACCCTTGTGTTCGACCAACACGCATTGAAGCAGCGTAGTGGAATAAACTCCATACCTTCTCCTCAAAAAGGGAGAGGAGGCCTTAGCCCAGCAGTGGGATATTCACAGGCTGTTACTTTACTTTTTTTTTAAATGATGTCTATCTTCAGGTCCGAGTGTACGGGCCGGGCGTGGAGCCGGGCGTGCTGGCTACGTTCCAGTCGCGCTTCCTGTGCGACACGCGCGGCGCGGGCGCGGGGCAGCTCACGGTGCGCGTGCGCGGGCCCAAGGGCGCCTTCCGGGTCGAAATGCAGCGCGAGAGCCAAAAGGACCGCACTATATTATGCAAGGTATACCACTATCATTTATCGACTCATTTATGTTTCATGTATTATATTTAAGTTTAAAGAATTTATTTCGCAAAGAAAAAAAAAAGAATTACAGAAATTCACTTACATGTGAAAGTTACAAACTAATATAAAAATCTAAGCGTACAGTGTTACAAAAATTCATAAGAAAGAAGGTAGATGCAGAAATTTTTTCTTCTCGATCGACGAGCTTGTTAAACAGAATTTTTTAAAATTATTGTTTCATCATTTATATATATTTATTGTACTATGTTGTTTGTTATATAAAATCTTAGACGTCTTTTGAAACTTGCCATAAATGTGGGCTCTTTAATGTCTCTCGGTAACCCGTTGTACATCTTAGCTCCCTCGAAAGTAATATTTTTTTTTCCGTAATTAGTTCTAGGGATGCGCAAGGCAAATCTGTGTTACGCAATTGAATTCTTTGTATAGCTGATTTTGTTTTAAAATTTAAATTTGTGTGGATTTCTTTATTCAATATTTTTCGTACTAATATGCACATTTTATAGGCATATGTTTGAGCGATATTTACTATTTTAGTATTTTTATAAATTTTTTCAGATGATGTTAGGGAGTTGTAGTTAAATAACACTTTAATCAATTTATTTTGAGCGGTTTGTATTTTCTTAAGGTGTACTTTCGCCGCAGTCCCCCAGATCTCAATTAAGTAATCGATATGTGGTTTCACCAATGAGTTATATATTAGATATTTTACTTTTCGCGGTAAACATCGCGCTACACCACGAAGAGCTCCGGTCAAGGATGATAATTTTGATGATTTTTTGGATTTGTGGTTCCCATGTCAGCTTATTGTCGAGTATCAAACCAAGATATTTTTCCGACGTCTTTTTATTTATTTGTAGGCTTTTATCTTCTTGTTTTTTGCAGTAAATATTACATAATTTGTTTTTTCTATATTAATAGTCAGCAAATTACGTTTAAACCATATATCAAGAAGTTGTAGGTCGTTCTGAACGTCGTTGATAATGTCAGTAATAGAGGAACCATAATAGAAAAGACTAGAGTCGTCGGCGTAGAGAGCCAAATCTCCTTTTAACCCAATATCTTGTATATCGTTGATATATATTAGGAATAGTAGAGGTCCCAAAATGGAACCTTGAGGTACGCCGTAGAGAATGGGTCTTGGACTACTTTGTTTGTCATTTATTTTCACAATTTGGTGACGATTATTTAAGTAAGATTTTAACACCTCAAGGGCCTTTCCAGTTACGCCTATATTAGATAATTTCTGCAGTAGTATATCATGGCTCACTGTATCGAATGCTTTTCTGAGATCAATAAAAGACCTAATACTATCTTTTTTTTGTCAATATTGGTTTTAATTCGGGTGATGAGGTCAATTGTGGCTGAAAGAGTGTTTGAGTGTTGTCGAAAACCATATTGCCTTTGAGATAAAATTTTATTACGGGTTAGAAATGTGTACAAACTATTATAGATTGACTTTTCATAGACTTTTGAAAGAACAGGTAGAACAGAAATGGGTCGGTAGTTACCTGGATCTAATTTACTTCCTGATTTATATATAGGTGTCACCTTCGCTGTCTTTAAATTATCTTTTTAATGTATGCAAATATTATCTAAATATTTGCATACATTTCTAATCGAAACTGTCATATTAATTCAACATATACTTTGAACATTAATATAATTACCAAACACTAAAAAACAAAAATATAGAGGATATTTTATGATATCCTGTTATTAATAGTAAAAAGTTTGATTCGGGATTTTAGTATTTAGATCCATTAATTTATAAATCTCCTACGAGTCTTTGTTTGACAATAATTTTTCGGGATATTATGGCGATGTTTATGATTCCATTTTGCAAGATAATATAAATATAATCATCAAGATTTATATATTTATATAATAATGTGTTTTTAATTTTAATGTACATTATTGTTCCAGTTTTCACCCACCGAGCCCGGCGATTACCGAGTTGAAGTAAGATGGGCGGGACGACACGTGCCCGGCTCACCCTTCCCCGTCATGATCTTCGACACGCAAGAAGAACTACGTCGATACCTACAAGCTACCGCAAACCCTCAATAATGAACCGACAACACGCACACCTAACCCACGAATCATAACGTAGAAGAGAATAAACATTCAGTGTTACCAATGTAAAAAATAAAACCGAAAATTGCCTTATTTGAAAATTAAATTTTAATAAAAACAATTAAAAAGGACCGAAATAATTTCGTAATAATTAACAGTGATGAATTATTTTTGTACTAATAACAGTTACACTGTATGACAGTTAAAGTAATTTTGTATAATCTGTTGCTTATGTGCATTTTTTAAATATTAATTCTGAAAATCATCCGTGATAGTTAGTACGAGTCATAAAGAACCTTATATCTAATGTAGTTAGGATTAAAATAGGTTGTACACGGGAATTCATTCAACGGTAACGTATGTATGCTAACGATCGTAATTGATACAAATAATTACTAACATATTTTCATATTTATTGCAAGTCAAAGATTATTATTTAATATTATTTTCATTATATTTAGTTAAAGAATGTGACGTAGATAAATATATATCTATATATGTATACGATATATTACGCCTAAAATTAGCTCTTTGGTATATACAATTTGGTAAATTTAATTTTTATACAATTATAACTGGTTCTAGTGATAATTTACATGAACTTCGAATCTCAAAAATGAAATATTTTCCGTCCCTTTCTAATTGCAATTGTAATAAATTACTCAATGCACTAACACATTAGGAAGTACATTCCAATAAATAAAATCATAGGAAGCATAATAAAATTGTTTATTTGTTAATATTTATTAATAAAGACTTAGATATAGGCGCCATCATTTAACTTTTGTAACTAACGAGTCTTTGTTTCTTGTTATAATTGCCTGGTATCTATTAAAGTTAGATTTGAATTACACTTGAGGAAATTACATTCATATTGCTGTCTCTTTCATTGAAATGATATTTAATGACGCAAGAAAGAGACAATGTGACGTAAAAATACATTATGTATGAAGTGTAATTGAAATCTGACTCCTAGTGACCGGGTGAACGCTAAGGGTAACTAATTGTTAATAAATTGAACATTATTAATTTGTTGTTTTTTTTTTAAATCTATTTAGAAGGTTTCTAAATCGTTAAATGATTTATATAATTAAGTTAAGTAGTTACCCATTTTGATTGCATTGAGATGGAATTACATGAGACTTATCCAAAAATTGTTGGCTCAAAACCGCGCAAAAACAAATGAGATTTTTATTATATAATTTGTATTCATAATACATCTTACACTCGGCGTTGAAGGGAAACATCAAACTGAAAGCAGTCACGTCTGTGTTGGTGTTTACTAACTACAAACCTCAAACGGAGAAAAGACAAGCCCAGCTGTGGGACACTTACTGACTGTTCATTTTTACCCATTTACTGGTGGTAGGGCTTTGTGCAGACTCGTCTGGGTAGGTACCACCCACTCATCAGATATTCTACCGCAAAACAGCAGTACTTGTTATTGTTGTGTTCCTGTTTGAAGGGTGAGTGAGCCAGTGTAATTACAGGCACAAGGGACATAAAATTTTAGTTCCCAAGGTTGGTGGCGCATTGGCTATATAAGCGATGGTTAACATTTCTTACAATGCCAATGTCTAAGGGCGTTTGGCGACCACTTACCATCAGGTGGCCCATATGCTCGTCCGCCTTCCTATTCTATAAAAAATAAAAAAAATAAAAATTAAAACGGTTTAATATCAAACATATGAAAATTGTTCAATATAATATAGGAGTGGTATATCAAAAGTAACAATATTGTATTTTCAAACTTCGATTACCTAAAAAACATTCTTCATCTCAATTTTATGCAAAAAAAAACATTGCCTTTTTTAAAATTAACACAATTCTAAGCTAATTATATCTTTTAAACTAGACACGTAAATTCAAAAAAAAAGGTGTAATATAATTATGGCATTAAGATAAAACGAGGTACGAAAATAACTTATTTATTCCACGTTTACATACATAATATAGAATACGTACGTAATTTAAAACATATCACGAATCCGGTAAGTCATGTTCAGGCAGTTTTTGCATAAGTTATAAAACGTCACATATTTAAACAAAGGAATAAGTAAAGAATATAAACAACAAAAAAGAACGCTTAACATTAAACAAAAAAAAAACAAAGCTTAGCCTAATTTGAATTTAATAAATTTATCACGTACTTCATGATACTTAATCTACATTTTAATGTTTTTAATCTTTGTTTTGATTTAATGAAACCTCTTTAAGGACAAATAGGTAATGCAGACAGAAAAATATGTATATGTACGTACCAATTATGAAAAAAAATAAATATTTCATAAAAAAATATAAATAAAATTTTGTTTTAAGTAAAAGGTAAGAAGGATGATAATTATAACAAATTATTTAAATATAATCTTATGTTGTAATGTCTGCTGTGATATGTCCCGAATTGGTTTTGAAAGGTAGATACTTGTACATTTCTATACTGGGTTTGTAAACCAACACTGATTTTTAATTGTACCGTTTGCGACTGCAACGAATAGGGACGTTTTTTTTTAAATATAAATTTAAAACATTATTATATCGAATGTAATAAATTAATTAAACTAAATTAGGTCTGTATCTAAATGTAATACTGCGTCGATCGGGGTAAGAAACTCGGGAGTTACCGGCTATTTGAGATCGCAAAGCGTCTAAACTCTGCCACAACTGCTGCATCTGTCCGTGAATTATCACCTCCAGACGCTGAATCGAACTATGAAGTTCTCCTGAAAACCAAAGTTATATCAGCAAAGTATAGGTTGCATATTTATATACAACTGCGAAAGTCATAATATGCTATTATAAATATAGTTGTTTTTTAAAAGCACCCTATCAAAGCCTAAGCTTGTGATAGGAGTATAAATCAGGCTTATTCTAAAGCCATGTACGCACATACTAACAAATTGTCGAAAGATCATCGAACACTACGTAAAAAAACATGTTCCTCAAACACATTCTTGGAGATGTTATTTATGGACCGTGTTCAGAAAACTCTGATAAACGTTGCGTAACAAAAATATCGTACATAGTTCGCAGGGATTCTGGCTACTTCACTATCGTCTTTTAATGGTCTTTGCTAATTTGTGTTTATACGTATAAACCAAATATTTGTATTCAATGTTCGTACTCAACTCTTTTACATAGGCGATCCATATAGGTAACATTGAGCCGGGATGAACCAGTGGCTTAAGCGCATGAATGTTAACCCGGATATCACGCTACTGAGTTTTCATGTGCTTAATTCGTGTTTATAATTCATCTTATGTGAGGCGATGAAAAAAATTTCGTGAAGTAACATGTGTCGGATGAAATTCTGACACATATTGTGTATCCACGATCTTGCATTGGAGCAACGCTGTGCAATAAGCTCCAAACTCCATACAATGATGCACGAATAATAAATTATGATAAAAATGCATACTTGACGTAACGACTCCATGTAAACGTCTCGTTATAGTTGCATTAGCCGTTGCGTTAATCTCTTGTGTCTTGACAGAGCACATCGCACGCGCCTCTTCTCGTGGACCACTGCCGTGATATGTTGCGTTACGAATTTCTATGAAAGGCTGCTTGGGGTGTTCAGGTTCTGTACTAACTGCATATTGAGGTCCGCGAGCTATAAAATACGAACATACATAAAAAGTTAGGTATATCGGCATCTTAATGTTAGGTCTAAGTGACTATATGTGTTTTCACTTTATATTTCAACGCCCTCTTTGATTTGCTTTGCTTTATTTATTTTAATGTACAACCGATCCCTTTTTATTGAATGTAAATCGAATGATTTTGAAACGTTTGTTGTTAGAACAACAAAAATAATAACATTAATATCAGATGTTGCTACAAGCCGTTTAATTCATCAAGTACATACATGTACTTTGCATATCAATTGAATTTATTTAAATTAGGGCCTTAAATATATACAAATAAAAATTAAAAAAAGCTAGTACTGTACAAATCATGAACGCGTGAAATGGTTGCAAGAATGCTAGCAGTATTTCCTCTTTGAATCGCTATTCCGATCATCTGGACGAAAAACGAACCAGTCCTCTTGTCACCAGTAAACGCAATAAGACGAAGTGTTTAATAAAAAAAATACAATGAATTAACCTTATTTTTGTAACACGAATACTATCCGGATACTTGACTATTTATAAACAATATGATATAGCTAGCTCGCAGCCATAAAAAAATTAGCACATTCATTCATTCATTCATTCAGGAAGAACATGAACACTTAGCGAACAAATAGTTTCATTAATAAACCAGTGTCGAAATGATTAAAGACGTCAACTCTCATTTGTTTTTTAAATTACGTTTTACAAATATTTAAATTAACTTCTCTCATCTCCTTTGATCGCGAATGAAATATTGTTAATGGTGATGGAGAAACATAAAACTTTATTATTAGAAACCCTTTATTCGACCTCACACACATAAAAACTTACGTAAATGAGAGTTATATTATTGTATGTTTTCATTTCATTAATTCAGATGTTAATTCAAATGGAAAATATGAGGTGAAAAATATATTATGCATTCCACTCTTAGAAACGATCATAATTCCGATTCACTACCTAACAAAAATATATTAAATATTATCATTTACTTTATGTAAATCAGTATAATCAAAGGTATCCTGTCAGTACATAGAATGTTGTTGGGTTAAACCAAACAATAAATATGTTACAACTTTTAGTTGTACGTATATTATATTTATTAAAAAAATTATGTACGACCTACAAATTTTAAACATTTGAACTTTTGAAAACACTATGAAAAAGAAATGGTTTTCATTAGATATTATTATTAAAAATATAAAAAAATCAAACAAATTACTTACAGTAAATATTTGCGGGTGCTGTTTTAATAGAAACCATCACAGAAATTATTACCAATAACACAAGTTTCCACATTTTAATAAATTTCAATTAATACGTTTATATTTTAAATATCGTAATCGGGTTTTGTTTATTTGGCGCAAATGAAAATACTTTTTCTAAGACGATATTTTTAAATGATTAATTCTATTTTTTTCGAGTGCTACAGTGCGCGATCGTCCATTTCTGTGCCTGAACTAATGTACCTGTGAGGATCGTCTACGAATTCATATATAACGTAGACAATTCTACGCTTCGTAACCATTAAGCCTTTTGCGAATACTCAATGCTACAAAGTAATATATCATTGTTAGGTAATAAATTACTACTAAATGTGTCAGCAATTTGTAAGTGTAAAATTTTAATTGAAATCGAATTTGAAAAAGACTATATATATACGAGCGATATACGATACGATATACGAGCGTATATTTTTGACATTAATAATTGTTTTTAAAAATATTTGTTTCTACACGAACACGATCCTAATGAAATATTTCTTGGTGGTACCTGGGTAGGTACCACAAAGAAATATTTCATTTATTTTATCATATTCATTTATTTTACCGTCAAACAGAAATTCTTCGTATTGAGTTCTGGTTGGAATGGTAAGTGAGCCATTGTAACTACAGGCGCAAGGAACATAACATCTTAGTTGTAGGTTGATCACGTATTGGTGATGTAAGAAATGCTTAATATTTCTTATGACGCCAATGTCTATGGGTAGTGGTGATCACTATCAGGTGGCCTATCTGTCCGGCCGCCTTCATATATTATTAAAAAACCGAGCGACTGATATATTAGGTCCTTACATATGAAATTAGCGTTTTGTCGTACTGACCACTTTGATCTGAAATATCTCCTCTTTGGTTAAGATTTCCAAATTCAAATTTATAAATTCATTTAGCTGGTACATTTGAGTTTTGGAAACATTCATTTGTTTTTTCCTCATTAATTTTTCTTTGGCGTCGCTTATTACCACACAATGGAAAGCATGAAATATGGGTATATTTCATGCTTTCCATTGTGTGGTATAAAGGATTAATGATGTGTACGGCGCTGGTGTCGCAAAAGATTGCACGGTACGTTTTTGGTTTCAACGTTTTCGTTCTGGAAATTTCGACCTTCAGAACCAAACCCGTGGACGGCCGAAGACCAAAGTGGAAAATGAAGAATTAAAGGCTATTGTGGAAGCGGATCCATCACAAAGCACTTCAGAGATAGCTGCAGGCTTCGGGGTAAGTGATAAAACTGTATTAATCCACTTGAAACAAATCGAGAAAGTAAAAAAACCTAAACGATGGGTATCTCATGAATTGAGTGAATCGGACTTGCAAACACGCGTCGACTGCTGTGTTACTTTGCTCAACGTGAATCATTACTTGTGATGAAAAGTGGATACTGTACGATAATCGGAAGCGCTCGTCGCAATAGCTGAACCCTGGAGACCCATGGACAAATAAATTGCTTTATTACCAAGTAAATTTTATTTATATAAAATTAGTTTTTACAGTTTGTTTTTTGGTTCCATAGTTTAAGAGATAATTTAAAATATCAAATACGCGAGACCATTTTATTAATGTAAATGTAAATAATTTTAATCGATCACAAGTAAAAATATTTATCGTCCAACGAAGTGGGCACGGGTCAGCTAGTATACTAGTAAAGTTCATTATACTTTTCCAGTCGCTTAAGAAATCAAAGTACAATTTTTTAACACAGCGATTACAAATAAAGCTGTCGTCCCGCGCCATTGTTGCTTTTTAACTGCTTTAAGTCTCTTTTACTCTAGTCTGCCGGAATCGTTGAACATTGTAAAAATAACAGACTTAGAATTTCAGGATGTTAAAGTTACTTGTTTGGAAGTGTAACCATTTTCAATTGAAGCTGCAGCTCGCGTTACTTGAGTTCGCAAATATAACAACTTAAGTTATTTGACAACTAACAAAAACAACATTGGTGCTGAATAATAATTATTCAAAAAATAATCATAACAAACCAAAAATAAAAAAAGATATTAATTTGAAATCTTTTAACACTTCAACCTTTTACTTTTATATAGGGCTACATAAATTATTCTTTAAAATAAATTATCCCAAGAAGCAACAGAAAACAGATACGGTGTGAATGAATATCAGCGCCAGACGCTTATTTAACTATAGGTATCAAATAATTACATGAACTGTTATTTGAATAATTCGCATTGAATATAATTGAGTAACAATGCAAAATTTTTATACTTACAAAGTGAAAAAAAACTTGAAAAGTTATAATATGTACGTACATATTTTATGTACTTTTCTATATTTCAATAACATTTATCATCAGAACGTATTGAAAGTATATTAATTTAATACATTGTTATGTCGCAAAGGTAAAGCTTGAAAATTTGTGTAACAAAAAACAATTTTGGTTATAAAACTAAATGGTTAAAAGAGCAACAGTATTACAGTATACAGCATATAGTATTTTCCAGGCTTAAAGTGTGTGTGTTCCAGGCTTAGGTGCTTGGAAATTTTTAAGCCTGTAACATACAACTACCATACGTTGTGTTAACTGATGATACTAAACAAAAATTCGTTATTAATCCATAGGCATAGCAATCTTACTCACATACAGCCCCTGTCTTACCATATATACTAAAATAATCCCATAAACAATTACTATATTTATTAATTAATTGGAACTATTCCTAACACAAGAGAATTAAGACAATTAATTTAAATATATAAAAAATATATATGGACCCGAATGAAACTTAAAAATTATAAATGTATTATTTGGAGATCATGCGATAAAAAACTAACCTTCGGGAATATGATAAATTATCACAAATGTTCCTTCATATTAGTAGTCATTTAATTATTTCTGAGGCTTCCTTTCGTCACGCTCTATTTGAGTGTTCAGATGTTGACCTATTTCCATAGCGTAAAATCAATCTGTTTTGATACTCAAATACAGATGTCGACTTTGTATAACTTTAAAAAGTAATTTATTTCGCAAAAACATACATGTTTATAGCGTTTCAATACTTTGTTTATATTAAAAACGGCGAAGATTTCGATCGCGAATTCGGCCTAATAGTCTAAAGTACCTATACCTACTGTCTTATAGCTTCAAGACATTAAACTTTTACATCTCATAAATTCCTGTTTTAAGCCAGCAATAAAGCGCTTGGTATAGAAACAATGCAGATTTAATACACATATAAATATTTTATTAATAATAAAATGTCCTCCTGACCGATTTTCGGCCACGGTAAGCAATCTCAAAGACTAGACATTTGCATAAAAGATGTTATAGTGTGCAAATGTGGGCAATTCCAATACGACAGAGATCAGGCGCTCACGACCTATTTAACGGGCTTTCCGGAGCATGAGAATGTAAGACAGCTAACTTCAAAACTCCAGCCTAATACTAAGATTTCTTTGACCGAGAACCCAATAACTATTTGGCCCTACCCGGAATTTGAAGGTGCCGAATAATAAAGATACAATAAATATCGTTCTTGAAAAATAAAAGAACAGTTCGAAAAGTTTTTATAAAACATCATAAACAAATTAAATTAAGTTATAATATACAATAATAAGAACATAATGTTTATAATTTATTTTTATGATATCTGCCTGGTCTTGCTTTACTTTATGACAACTGACCAGATGCTTGTGACTCACACATTATTGCATAACATTTTAGATCATTAATGAAATTTTAACACAATGGAACGGTCTCGCCGAAAGAGCGAAGGACCATTCATGGTTATCAAGCGTCAAGATAGGAACGTCGATATGCCAACAACTTGGATTTAGTCCGTTGCTCAGCGAAATTGTGTCAAGGATTTAAATACCATACAGCTCACGGAAGCCATTGTGATCCCACATCTTTTATGACCATGGGAAATTAATTCAATTAAAACGCATTGCACAATAAGTTTCATGGAGCTTAGGCAGGAGATTTATTGCAGCAATGCAACCAAATATTTGACAATACGTACAAAGCGTTTATTCTATCGTCTACTTGATGTGTATGCTAATTGAGAGCTTTGTTATTTCCTATAAATACTTATCAATTCCTAAACAGACATTAACTATAAGTACGTATTATACACTAACAGCACGAATACACAATAACAGAAAACAAAGAACTGATTACCAAATGAAGTATCTAACTACTGTATTAAAAAGTGTGACGTAAAATGAAAAAAATATCACATATCACTTATAAGATATTTACATACCTACGAACGAATTCAATGATTCCAAATCTTATCCTTGCGAGAAAACCTTTGCCCAGCTTTGGGACCCATGCGCGGTGTTCTTTTTTACATATATATGTAACTTTAGAAGATCGTAAATTTCCTTTCGCTATTTTCTCACACCGAGATGATTTACCAGAATAGCTTCAGGTACTTGAAAACACAAAATTCAAACTTAAGCTGATGGTAAATGCGTTATATCCGCTAGTATTTTCATTTTGGGAAATATATAAATAACGTATAATCGAACGGCTCTGGCAATAAAAAAATGGGTATATATCGTAATCATAACATAATAAAACTGAAGCGGTAATTTAGTTAAAAAAAGTAGAGATGAATTGCATACTCATTTGATTTCATCTTTTTTGACATGAAATTAGGATTGTTATAGCGATCAATACTTGAAATAAAAAATAATATAATATCTTAAGATAGGTACGCTTAGTCCAATCGAACAAAGCCGCGGGCTTGACAGACTATCGTAAATAAAGAATCCCAACTAAATTAGACCAGATAAGAAAATCCTGCTTTCGAAACCGTTTGATGATAACGCCAACTATTAGTTAATCAATTAATTCATGGCCAAGCTTACTTCATAGTTCGTATATAATCCTAAGAGTACACAGTTAAATATAGTACAAACAGCCAACGGCTCGCAGTCATGAAAATCGTTTACCTAATTCTTAGTATAACTGCATTTGGAAATACAGAAGGTACGTCTGTTTAATCATAAAACACTTTTTCGTTAATCAAAGACATTCACATACATTCATTGTGCTACATTTTGTGTATTGATATCTAAACTTAAATAATAATATTTGCATCAGTTAAAGCGCACATTCATCGTTTAATTTAAGACTTTAAATAATATTAGATTCACATGTAATTCACGCTTCTCACGTCTATAGTCTAAATTTAAATGAATGAAATTACTAAGTGCAGTTACTTATAAAATAGAAAACTTCTCCTAAACGCGCCGCATCTTATGAAAATTTTGTGTATATTGGTTTAGTTTTTTTTTTATTTATTAAAATAGAAGATTTTTACAAGCTTTTATGTAACGTCACCTGTTTATTTAGATAAGTCTGTGGTACAATTAATATTGTAACTACTTGTAATACGAACGTTAGTAAAAGCATGTTTTAATAAGTTTTTTAATGTTATAAGAAGATCAATATTTTCTCACTTACGACTTACCAATGTAAAATGCAAATGACCAACTGGCTTCTCAATTTGGGCTATGACGAGACTGAATTATTACTAAAACGATTTATATAACATTGACCTAACTTATTTTTCCTTCCTACCTCATCCCTTCCTTATTGTACACTTTACAAATATTTTTAGTATAGATGTATATATGTATATATTATATTTTGTTAAATTAAATGATATTTGATTGTTATTTTTGCAATGAACAAATAATAAATAAATGTGAAGTCGGATTGGAGGGCGTTAATAGCTACGACACAGTATTATACTATTGCAGTTACTATTGTATATATTGTTTAAGATATGTATAATTTGTTCAAAATAAATTAATAAATAAAAATAAATGTTAACTTTTTTATTACAGATGTATTTCAACCAAGTCAAGAAATAAATAGCAATGCAATAATACGTCAACTTTTCGAGATGCTAAAATATTCCATTAAGAATGGTTATATTGAGAATGATATTCCAATATATTTAGATCCATTTGAATTTGACAACAAAGAGTTTCAAATTTCTTTACCAAATAAAATACTGAGGTTTGTTAATTATTTATATCATATTAATTAACACCCAAATCTTTACGTGAGTTTTTTTGTCGAATTGACTGTTTGCTTTGACCCAAATAGCGTTACGAGCTCTTGAACTTAAGGGCTCAGAATACGTACCGAAGATTGTGGGTTCCAACCGGGCCGAGAACTAAAAAAATTTCATGTGCTCAATTTGAGTTTTTTATTCATCTCGTGTTCAGCGAAAACATCATGAGGAAATATATTATTTACATAATATAGAAAAATATGTCCTCCAGACCGATTTCGGCCACGGCGGCGGTCAAGAGAGATTAGCCAACTACGCAGGAGATATTATAGTGCACAATGTGTGCGCAAACTCAGGTGCACTCTCTATTCCCTAACTCTCATAATCCGATGGGACGGCTACCCGACACGACCGGAAAGAGTTTAGGCGCAACGGCTTTACATGCTATTCGAGGCACGAGAGCGTACACTCTGGTCGTAGAGTCTGGACTCTGAGTGGCTGAGACTGAAAATTTTTTGACAGAAAATCCCAATAACTTTTTATTGGCCCGATGTGGGAATTGAACCCAGGACCTCCGGGTCTGCGGCCTATATAATAATATATATATTTGCATCCAACACATTTTAAAACGTAATTTTTATATTCAAATGATAAGAGAAAAAAGGGCTACTTGATGACATCTTTGTGATAAAATATAATCGTACACATTCATTTGCTTATCACATAAGTTGAATATTAAAGTCGTCTGGTTATGATTATCGGATAATGCACTAAATCTTTTTAATGATTTTTTTTGTTGTGATTTTTTATATGGTCTATGGATATTTTATATGTTATAATTTATAAATGACAGTACCTAACCATCTCTTAAAGACAATATGTTGATCGTTTAAAAATGCGCTATAAATTTTATTCAAATAAATGTTGAAATAGTTTGTTATTGATACGTGCAATGGTAGCGTAGTGAAATAAGCTCCATAGCCTTTTATTGAGAATGATATCAATTTAAGAAATAGGAAATTCTTCGAAGGCCTTTCATGAACTTCTGTTTTCAGCTTAAATGCTGGGTTTAGGAATGGCGTGCTTACTGGATTAGGAAACTTTGACGTACAAAACACAGAATTCATAAAAGAAGAAATTTCTGTCGAATTATCTATAATTTTTCCACTTATCACCTTCCAAGCAGGTATTGTGAGATAAATTAACAAAGTGATTAAATTAATTGATATTACTATACTGCTTGCCTTTTTAATGCCGCCTGCTATTGTTATGCATCTTGAATTTTGCTTTTAGTTTGTACAGTATAAGTTTGATTTATTACCCTCTTTGGTTGGCTAGAAGAGATCATCTTATTGGGATATGTCCGCCTTTGTACACTTTTTCCTTCAAGTTTCCTTGAACGATCGTTTGTGTAACTTTCTATTTGGATATTTTTATTAAATTTATAAAATTTTATAAAATTTATAAACTTTAATAATTCAATTAAAGTTGTATTTTACAGATTACTACAAAATGAAGGGAGCTATTTACGAGATAATACCAATAGCCGGAAAAGGAATATTTGAGTAAGGAATAATTTAATATACTTTGAAATTGAACTGATTCATTTTACACGATATACCAACTAAAGCTACCGATCCCTTACGTGAACACGTGAGAAATATCGGGTTGGGCCAAAAGAATAATATAGGATTTGTCTGAAGATCTAATCAGTAACAGTCTAAAGTTTTTTTTATATTTGTATCTTACACGTGTTGTCCGTGCCTTTGGTGTATCTTATCTTTAATGTATTTTAATATTTCTTTGTTTATTACCAGGCAAAATCACAATCTAAGTTTAAGGATTAAAAAAAATTATCAAAATATGGTATTTATTTGCGATAAAAGAAATGGTTTGCATTTGACATCTTAGAGTCCAGATGACTTCTTCATTGACTCGGAATGTCACCGCCTTGTTAAAAAGTCGTATTATAATCCCTTATCTCGAAGAGCACGTAAAAGCGTTGATCCAGCCTGTTGCTTCGGTCGTTTTGGATTGTAGTTTTATCATATTACGAGAGAGAGGGACTACTCTTATACACGAGTGCACTTATGTTAAAATTATGTTCAGTAAACAAGTATTTACTGAACATAATTTTGTACAATCATTTGTATAACTAAGCCTGCCCACTGAGCAGTTGGCTGAAACTCCTTCAGTAGGTTATTATTATTGATACTGTAAGCAGACAGGTTATTATTTTTAGATAGATAAGATAGGTAAGAATATATCTTTTTTCTATCTAAACTGTAAAAAAACAATTAAATACATATCTTACTGTTCTTTGCGGAAATATAACTTATCATCTATCTGTCTATTATAAGGCAACTATAAAATAGATAAATAAATGTCACATAATTTCCATTATTTAAGTCAGGTGTCTTATGTACAATATAAACATTAGTCATGAATAAGATTCGAACTCATAAGTTGCCTAGAGGTATTTGACCAATGCTCTAATCAATCGTATATATAACTAATTATCTAGAAAATAAAATTATTAGTAATATATTTAAAACTTTATCCGTATTCAATATAGGCTAATTATTCGTAATTTAATAAGGCTACACAGTTTTTTTACGATAAATCGCCACTTCACAATCATTTGGATACCCACATTATCATCGTATCAGATCTTTTGAGTTCTATCATATCAGTTTATTATATTTGAAGTCGGTCGAACATTGTCGAATCATTATTATTTATTTATTACATACTATATCGGGGCCGAGTAGTCCCGGACGGTAGAATAGACAGACTGGGGGCATTTTCGTTAAGTATATTGATTATAGTAATTGTCTACTCCTCGACTCGACTCCTACGACCTCGATTTTTCGTCTGCCTTAAATAGTCGATACAATAAAACATTCCCAGATTGGTATAAGGCAGGCGTAAATTTCTTCGTAATATTATTTTACGCAATGGTTGAAACGCACGACTCCGATTCCAAATAAATGAAATAAAGACAAGTGATGATGACCAAGAAGTATAATCTATCGAATGTTTGCCATTTATTCTTGCCATTAGGGCCACTTTATACGTATAAAATCTAAAGCATTTATCATTTCTTTAAACGACAGCGTAGGGGTTTTTTTTATTACCGTCATTATATAATAATATATTGTTGGATTTTTTCGGAAATCACTCGAAAATCGCTATTTGAAATAAAATAATACGACTTTTTCCTTTTTCCGTAAGACGCAAGTCTTTTAAAAGAGTTCTAAAAATAAACTTGAGCATAATTTTCATACACAGGTTTCAAATCCACAATCTAACACTATCTGGAAAGGTCTACTTGAAACAGTCGCATAACGAGAAGTCTATATTAATTAACAAAATTCTTAATTCTCAATTCAACATACAACAAATTGTCGTAAGTATAACAGACAACAGTATTTTCTATATTATTTTATCGTAAATAACAATTTGGTAGTTTCAGGTAGCCAAATGTTGCTATGCAATAATTTTTGTTACTTTAGTAGGTCAATTAGTTCGAAACTCAGACGTAAAAGGCCGTTGACCTAAGACTTTTCAGGACTTCTACAATCACGTAGTATAATACCGTGTAAATCATTCAACTGACTAATTATAGTCGACGACAATGTCATAAAAACAAATTCTATTTAAAATTGTTTTGTAAATATCGATATGCCTGTATTTATGTATATTACTTTCTTTCATCTATTTTACTACCGTAATCGACAAAACCTTCAAAATGAAAAGTTAATATTATTAATATTAACTTTTAATTTGTAAATTTTCCAAATTTTTACAAATTGATTTATAAATGTTTGTATGTGTGCGTGTATGTATTACAATCATATATACGTATATGACACACGTAGTACACGTATGATTGTAATTGTCTTAAAGATGAATCTTAAAGCAAATGATAAAAATAATTTCTTATACATGTTTAGTACGAGTTAATTGTTAAAATATTAACTTTAAATGTAAATTTTTACATTATATTACTATCGAAGTTATGAAACCACATGTGGTATGAACACAGCTAGCATTTGTACAGTACAGTTGCTAAAAAATATGTGTATTTGTAACTAAACACTTGAACGGTTCGGCAGAGATTAAAATCATTTAATAAACATAGGTTATTTTTTTTAAATATAAATGAAACGAAGAGCCCTTATTGTAGATAGCTTTACAACAACATTTAATATATGTAGTTCTTAATCAACAAAATCCAATTGAAGTCCACAAACAAATTCGCGGGGCGCCGTCTTTAAGCAAATGAGCGATGTAAGAGTACGAATATGTATTATTATGCAATTGTATTTGTACGATTCAAATGCAGTTCATTGTTCACGCTCTATCTCACCTCTCTATTAGCCACAGTTTGTTCAAGATGTCGAATCTATTTTGATTTATTGCCTTATTGTTTTTATTTATTCATCGATTTTCATACGTCAGATTAGTACAATACCAAACAGAATGAAAAATGTATTTTCTAAATGGTGTTGTTTTGAGAAATATTAATATTTAATGCATATATTTATAATTTTTGTTTGAATTAGCTGTTAAAGTTTTTTTCAAAACACACAATATACCGTATAAAATATAAAATTAAATACGATTTACGACAATTATAGTATTTAATATGAAATATTCTGGTATCACTTCAGTATTCATTGAGTAATACTCAACATGCTTTGAAAGTCTACAGTTTCCATCGACATGGAGCGAATGTCATAAAATTATTAATAATAAATCTACACTTACTATTAAATATTTAATTAATATTATAAAGCTGAAGAGTTTGTTCGTTTGTCTGTTTATTTGAACAAGCTAATCACAAGATCGACCATTTTTTTTTTAAATCACATTAAAATAGCCCATTTATGAGATTGGTATACCATTTATGTAATTATAGACTATATATTATGCAAACTTACGATTAATTTAGTAGAGGGATGGTTGAATTTTTTTTTATGTTAAGTATGTAAAATAACATGTTTCTTTTTTTTTACAGTCTCATGTGGATTTCGACAATAATATAGATGATATAGCAAACGCCATTATAGCGGATCATTTAGCGAGCAATATTAATCGCCTCAATCAGTTCCTCATTAAGACATACGGTGAAATTTTCATTAGTTTCTTTAATAATTTTCTCAATAACTTTGACTCGTGGCAAATTTTGGCAACTCTACTTTAGTTTTATTAATAGTGTACTACTCGAAATATATTATTTTACGTGTTTATATTTAGTGTTTTTTTTTTCTTTACCATATGCATAACTGCAATCAATTACAATACCAAACGTTTTATATAACTATAGATAAAAGTTATTGATTGTGAAAGGTGTTTACATAAATATAGAGCTATTTTGTAAATACAAACTCAAATCTTACAGCAAAACACGATGTCAAAAGTGATATGCGACCATCGACTATAATAAAGGATCGACGCATGCGTCATCATATTAATTTTACTGTAATTGATTAAGTGGCTAGATATAAGGCCGCAGATCCCGGGATCCCTGGGTTCAAACCCCAGGCCGGGCTAATAAAAAGTTATTGGGTTTTTCCGTCGAAGAATCTCAGTAGCCCTGAGACTGAAAGTTGGAAGTGTGTACGCCCCCGTACTTATCCTGCGCCTGAACTCTTTTCATTCGTTTCGCTTTGCCGTCCCATCGGATTATAAAAGTGAGGAACCAGATAGTGCAACTGTGTTTGCACACTCACGTGTGTACTATAGCTTTAAATGTCGTATTGGTGTAATTACTCCAGGAGAGTTGTAATAAATAAAAAAATAAAAAATAATAATTTAAAAATACTTTACAGTAGGCAGTAACACCTTAAAAATACTTACGTTTATCTACAAACATCCCAGTAATAAACAGCTGATCAATAATACTGATATCATTGCTATCACAATATTATACGTCTTGATAAATCCCAAATCTAAAATAATAATATAATTTAGGTATAAATACATCTAATTAAATGATAACGAATAGTTTTGATTTTATTATTTGTGTAAAATTAATTAGTCGTTTACTTGCTGAAGCGTAAGGTAAGTTGTGTTAAATAAAAAAATTAAAATTTTTGTTTTCTCCAATATTTTATATTACATGACATCATATATCATACATTAAATATAATTACTTTTTCTTAATTTGTAAATTATATAATACTACTTAAGGCTTACACCGTAAGTGTTCAAATATAACGATATTATTATTATTACTTATTACTGTTGCAATAATGTTATTTATAGAGGAATGTTCGATAATATGGTGATCATAATCAACGGTTCCTACTATCAAAGTGCGAATCACGCATGCTCCTCTATCTCCTTGATTTTTCTCGAAAAATAGCGTTATTGAGACCAAAGTGACTAATAATAAAATATTATATTTCGAATTCAGTAATATATCGACAACTTTTATTGCAGTTTTTTTTTTCTTATTATTTTGTAATTGTTAAGGCAATAATTAAAGTTGATTTTACTTGAGATTTATATATACAAAATATTCAGAAACTTAGAATTGAGTCCAAATATCTCAAAGACTTAAAGGCCGCCTAGCGATGTGTAATTGTAGGGTTACATCCTTACTCCTTGGGCTAAATTGGCTAAGCTAAGCTTAAATACAGGGGAAAAGAGGAATATAAAAGTTACAGTGTATTTTTAAAGCCCATGTACATCTTCAATTGCTTCCAATTGTTAAATCATTGCATTTGTGATAGCTGGTATATATCTGGATTTTCATTTATTTAATTATATCACAGTATACTATATGCTATAATTACATAAAAATATGAAACGTTCCTTAACATTTAAATAATACAAGTAAAAAGTTATATTATTACTTTTGTTACAAATTCAACTTTATTATTCTGACATTTTTATTTATAAAATAAAATTTTAACAAACAAAAAGTTTAAATAGCTATTACTAAATATAAGTCGACTCTAATTAACCTTGAAAATCTATCTACACTCATGCGGATATCATCAAAATCATAACAAGGCCCATTTTTTATCAACAATCAAAAACGTAGTAGTATATCATTTATAATCATTTATTTAATACCTATACTTAAAACGTTAAAGTGAGCAACGAGTACATTATTCCATTTAATTACATATAAATTGTACAAAATGTAAGCATGTCTTAAACTACGAACGCATATTATATCTAAAGAATTATATTTTCACATGAATGCACTTTATACTTTTGAGTCGTGGATGATTTACGTAATAAAAAAAAAACACATTTAGATTAACATAAAATGTTCTAAAAAATGGAGTTAATGTCGGCATTATTATATTTACATTTTTATTCATATAATAGGCCAAACATTATGTAATTTTCTAATCAAATATTATTACGATTTATATTGCTATTTCACTAAAATGTCCGTTTCAGAATGAAATTATTGTTAGTTTTCGCATTATGCGGTTTTGTGGCAGCCGCTCCAAATGTCCAGAAACATGAAGTTATTGTTGTGGGTATGTATTTTACATAAGTTACAGTGTATTTACATAAGTACATATATAAACTAACAATTAATTGGAATTACTAGTCATAGGTCTCAGTGCAAGTTTTTGGTAGGTACCACTGACTTAAATGGTTTTTAATCTACGACTAAGGGTGGTATATTATTATTTATATTTATTAGGTGGTTATGGTATTACCTTTTTATATGTATTTTCTAATAAAAAAAATGTATGAGCCAGTTAAATATTAGGCACAGCAATTTAAATTTGATGATTTCCATTCCATACATATGGAATAACTAAAGCCTGCCATGTTTTGTTGCCAATTTGCTAGTCTCCCTTCCTGATATTGGCCAAAAAATTTTATCCTTTACGTAAATTTAGTTCTTTGACAAAAAGATCGATTGCATTTATTTTTATATAAAAATACCTACTATACAATAATAAAAATAAATTATATTATAATTTTACCATTATAAATAATTATTAATATTTTTTTAGAAAATTCATCAAATGAGATAGAAAATCAGAACTGGATGGTAGATGCACTAATTAATCAACTGATCAACATTATTCGTTCGTTAATTAATAATGGCATCGGAATCATTGGCATACCACCACTAGATCCTCTGACTTTAGACAACTTCCATCTATTAATACCCGCTGGGCTTATCAAGTAAGTACCTTAGCAATAAAGCTATGTTATTTGTTATTTAATTCAGATGCCAAAATAATTAATAATAAGTTTTTCATATTTTCTTACATAACCTTATTTAATAATGCCTTAAACAAACAAAAATTCAACTCATTACATAATTAATAAAATAAATTTTTTTTTGTTGTTGTCCATAATAACTTACGTACTTTCCGCCATTTATTATGAAATCTTTTCTTTATTGGTACGTGTTATATTTAGTTAATTTGTAAAAAAACATAATTTACAATATGGCAGCTGTTCTTCTGTTTACTGGTGTCTGTTTACTGGTGGTAAACATAAAGGAAACAATTATTGTCATGACTTATGTCACTGTCGAAATATTTAGTGCCCGTTGTCAACTGAAGCTAAATGATAATAAGCAAAGAATGGAATTGAGAATATGTCATATTAGATTTCCGATTCCTTATTATGCGATTTCCGATTTCCTTATACTAATGATCAAATTTCGTATATTCTCTGACTATATGACTGTGATGAAATGATGTCTCCATTTGACAAAATTGAAGCCATAAAAACGTTTCTGGTATTTAGTCTTAAATCATCAATAAAAAAGGTTTCAGGACATTCCCATTCAAATTACTATATACTTTTCAACCTGTACTAAAATATTTTTATTTGATTTTAAGTTTAAAGCTTTTTAACACTGTTCACAATACATATATATTAATTTGTAAACTTTGCGCCTTTAATGTTCTGAAATATTTCTCAAAATTAAATTTATCAAAAGTTAGTACTTTTATTTATATAATAAATTGACCACAGATAATAAAGATATTCTAAAGTTAATCCTTTTCTTACATAGCCTAGATTTGCAGTTGAAGAACATCTTCGTAGGCGGCTTAGGCAAATTTGTGGTTCACAAAAGCAAACTCAATCTGAGAGATCTCTCATTCGATGTCGACATTTCTGTACCCCGACTAGATATCAAGGCTGGTATGTACAATATATTATACATATAGTAATTTCCAGGCATTACTGCCCACGTGTGGAGGTAGGCGTTAAGTGTCCTTTTTTGTACCCATGACTAAGTGTATGCAAAATTTCATGATGATCGGTTGAGTACTAACTACAATTTTTTCAATTCAAAAAAATACAAACGCATTAATAAACTTCATATTTCAGGACTATACAATCTAACTGGAGATCTGTTGACCGCAATTCCTATTTACGGAAAAGGAAAAGCCGAGTGAGTTTAGAAAAATATATTTAAATTACGTTTGTCATTTTTATAAAAATAAAGAAAAAAAATACTATTTTTAAACGAATTTTTTATAGGTTTGTAGTCGAGGACTTTAGAATAAAAGCGATATTTTTCTTAAAACAGTCGGATAACGAAAAATCTGTAATAATTGATCGGATTGAAGGAGCAACATTTGAAATCCCGTCTTTTAAGGTACTATTTAGATTTTTTTTATTTATAAATAGTTTCCTTGACTTTTTATTTATTAGCGAGATAAATGTATTCATATACTCTGCCACCCTTACCTTTAAGTGATAGAGACATTTATTACTTTACCAATACGCTGACATTGACATCTAAACTTTTATGAACTTGCGCCCAGCATTACACTGGCCCACTCACTCTCATATAGATTACAAGACATTAGTTAGTTAGACTGTTGAGTTATTACTCATTACGAATCACAAGATAATCAAACATTTTAGACAAGATAATTTATGAACAGAAAATTTATGCGATCTACTATATCTATATATACATATGTATAGTAAATTCAGCTATTATTCACTATTACAATTTCCCAATGTAAAGATACTATCTACTACCGTCCGCGTTAAACTAGTGTGATGGTACATAGTCTAATCGTAAAACCTTTCCTAGTATATGACTTCCTAAGGCAAAGCTTTTCTTTATATCTTTAAATAAAATTATAATCTAATTCCTAGTATATAAAACAATTATTGTATAAAATAAACGTATTTTTTGGTTAATTCTGTTAATATTTCAACAATTTCAGTCCGATTTGGATGGAGTAATCGGTGGAGGTGACATAGACACTATTGTGAACGCGATCGTGGAAGAAGTTCTCGTGGGCTATGTGAATCGCTTCCGTGGTGCCATCTCTAACATTGCGGCCACACTAATTATCGTCATCGGAAATCCAATTTTAGAACTTTTCGATACCTGGCAATTAATCGCTTCACTTCTGCCTCGGCCTTAATTAATATTTACTTGATATTAAATTGAAATTCATAAATTCCTTCTGTTATGATATTATTATTGTATTTTTTTTTTATTTCAGTTCTAACAATAAGAAATTTTAAATTATCGAATTCGAGATTTTTGATTTCATAATTAGAATTTGCTTACATAAATTGATTAATTCTAATAGTTGTGAAAAAAACATAAGAGGTATTTTAAAATAAACATAAAAAAAAACAAAGTAATGTCTATTTTTTATTTTAAACGATTAACACAGATATTTTTCGACACTGAATCATGTTACACATATACCGGGCATGCTTATTGACGGGTGCTAAATCACCACACTTCGCGACACACATTTGAAATATCCAATTGATACCCTTCTGGACATGGGCTCTCTTCCACTGGAGAATCTTCATATTCTATATTTCTTATTATTACATCGTATTCTTGTATTGGCTCATCGAAATCATTGAACACATCTTGTACAATAGATGCGGTAGCACTACTAGGCCTCATTAGTATTAGAAATGTTGTCAAAAAATATAATTTCGTCCACATTTTTGAATTAACAAATTAGAATGATGAGATGCAAATGACTAAATGATTGCGAGCGTTATCGAGGATGCACGAAGGTCAAATGCCTACTTCCGTTTAAATTGCCCACGCGAGTGTCATCCAAAGAAATATGTATTCCAAATGTACATAATATACAATTTTATATACGGGAATTTTAATAAGAGTTTAATTCTTAGTAGTAGGAAAAATATTTGTTATTTATCATCAAATACAAATAAAATAACTAATCAATTAAGGATTTACAAATAGTAAATTGTTATAGAATAAATATAAATAGGATGTACCTGACTTTCTCTGTACCTATTCTTTAATCATTGGGTTAGAGACATGGCGTATTTACCATTGTCTTTGCTTGTATATTGTTTCTTTTTAGTAAGTCAATGTTATACCGATTTGTTGAAAAAATTTAGAACATCTAAACTACTTTTGTTAGATGATTACATTTATAAGCATTTTACTTGAAAATTGATACAGATTTTCTTATACGACACCCAAATTCTCCATCACCTTATTCTATTATATAAGTTAGATTGTATTGTGAACTTGTCACGATATGGTTACGTCTAATATTAGGGGCTGTGGTTTGGTTGTACCAATCATTGGGAGGGTATACCATAATCGCCACGCTTGGCAGACGGATTGGCAATCGCAGTAAGTTGGTCATAGTAATAATAATAATAATAATCCTCCGGACGGATTTCGGCCACGGCGGCTATTCTTAGGACAGATTATCCAACTACGCAGGAGATGTTATAGTATATATATAAAAGATAGTGCACAAGTGTGTGCGCAAACACAGGTGCACTCTCTATCCCTTAACTCTCATAATCCGATGAGACCGTAATCCAACACGACCGAAAAGAACTTAGGCGCAGGACCAACGGCTTTAAGTGCTTTCCGAGGCACGGGAGTGTACACACTTAAGTTGGTCATAGTACTCGAGAGACACACAAATGCCCGTTCTCTGGTGTATACAATGGAAGACGCAGCGTAGGCAGACCCCTACAAGGTGGACCGACGACATGATAAGAGTCACGGGAAGCCGTTGGACAGACAGCGCAAGAGCGGCCAACATGTAAATCCTTGGAGGAGGCCTTTGTCCAGCAGTGGACGTCTTCCGACTGATTGGATGATGATGAATTTAATATTTTATAATAACTACATCATCGTTATTATGAGTTTGCCGAATCATTTTTTTTATTTATAATAGTTGGGAGAACTGGTAAATGAGACACTGCACAACATTACGAGTATTAATTTTTTAACTTTATTACTTTAGATTTCACATTATGACTATAAAACTTTATCTCATTTAAAACGTCACAGAAATATGCCAAATCATTGGTAAGAGAACGATTTTGAACAAGAAAGACTATTGATCTTTAAAAAAAAAAAAAACTAATAATATTGACGTGACATCTTCTCTCTAAAATATAGCCTCATCTATTTTCGTTGGCTAACGACCAACTGTACTTAGATCATAGAACATAACATAGATAAGTCATATATTCTTAGAGCAATAAAAGAGTGGAAAACGTTTTTACTTAAAAATGAGGCAAGTAATATTAGCAGACGTTTTGGTCATATTATTAAGAAGACTGTTTGGTGTTCGTAATCTGTCGTAAAGACAATTATTTTTTGCAAAAGTCTTTAGTGATTACGTTGGTATTTGTATTGTAAATTGTTCCCTTTAAATAAAATACGTAACCAAGCGATTGTACTCTCTTACGCTATATGTAATCACAAAAATATTAATCAACATTCCTATTTCCTGATACACAATTTCTTGACGTCATGGTCGAGGTTGTCAGTGTTGCGAGGTGCAAAAATTTATTTTCACTCCAGTCGGGTATTTATAACTCTCGCACAAATTAGTATGATTGCTTAATATTTCGTTATAGTATTTAGTTAGTTTAGTGACTAAATAGTCTTATTACAAAATAATCTTTCCTGTGAAACATTAACGAAACGAAAAGGGTTGCCAATTCTGAAATATGAAACCGGTGAAAATTCGGAAGAAATTCGTTGTATTCTCAAAAACAATGAGGAATTTCTTTCGGATTTTTCGTTTGATCAATAGGTTACATATTTGAATAATAAATTAACTTAAAATACCCTATGTATAGAATTTTTTTCCTCGAACCGTTGCAAAACCAAAACTAAGACGCAAAACGATCATAATATAATTTCGTTATCGAATGTTTAAATTTTGGCGCTGTTGAATGTTTAATTTTCGTTTAGCTATCGTTACTTCAGCAACATATCCTCAATAAAAATGGTATGATATTAATAATAATAAATAGCTTAGTAAAAATTGAGTATTTTTGGTAATTATACTTTGGGTAGGTACCATATCATTTATCTATTGAGATAATAAATACAATTATTCCTTCAATACAAGTTCACGGTGTCACTCTGTTTGACACTAAATTACAACTATGATAGTTGTGTTGATCATGGAATTAAATGAGTTTATGTTTTGTTGCAATCTTTTTTATAATAAATTAATAACTGATCAAGTGTGAACATTTTTTGAACTTTGTAATCGTGTGATACCGATTTTAATATCTATTTATTTTATTAGGTTAGGTAATAAGGTTAGATAAATAATTACTTACTAAATGTATTTTAAAATTTGACAAATAATTTGTTAAATATAATTCTAATTGAGGTCAATTGTTAACGTAATAAATTGAAAATTACTTAAGTATTATAAAGCATATAATACAACAGTTCCACAAGATAGCCAGCGAAATGACAGGCAGATTTTATAAACCATCCTATTTAGTCAACCAGCAGTAAAAGTATATCGTGTTTAGACTCCTAACCCGTCAGATACTATTACTGCTGGTTTTGTACTTTTACTATTAAACAATATTAGTATGTTTATTTATTAACGTTTAGTCACCTTGAATAATTCAGAACTAATATCGATACTGATTTTTTTTCCCTAAAATGTAGCATACATCACTATTTTGATTCTCATATTGGTGATATTGACAGATGTTTTTTCCGTTTTGTATTTTATTTCACTTTCATTTCTGTCTTTTTACATTCTTGATATAATAATTATAACTACATTAAAATGACAATATAAAAAAAATGTGGGAAGATTTTTGTCACAATTTAATAAAAAAATATATATTAAAAAACATTTAAATTATTAAATTTTCAACATAATATATACAATGTTTTAATAAATTATTATTATTATTATATAACTATTAAGATATTTTGTAAATAATATAAAACAAGTACTTTCAAAAATAAATAAAATTAATGTCAACAAATTCTTATAATATTTAAAATTAAAATTCATTAATTCAAGCTTCGTTAGTGTATTTAAAATTGGTTATTCATTAAATTATTTAATTATTTTACGGTCTTCATTTTTAGTTTTAGTACTAACTCTCTATTACTATACTCATATCGTTCAAAATCCGAATGATATTGAGGGAGTGAGTGAATGATCAGAGACAAAGTCATTATCCATGAAGATGAATAAAAACTGCGAATGAAAAGTGATTTCGAGGAGAAAAATTGAAGTCTTTTCATGTGATTTTGTGAATTTGTGTTAGTGCAAAATTCATTGTAGACTGTGTTTTTATAATATTTTTGGAGCAAAGTTCCCAAAAAAACGTACCGCTTGGTAGTAATATGAGTAATGTTACCAACCAAAATGGAACAGGTCTAGAGCAGCAGGTCGGTACCTCATGTACATGTACTTTGTATTGATTTTTAATTTATTAAATGAAAAACCTAAAGAATAGGCTTTTATATAATGAGATATTAATATTATTGCAAATTTTGTAATTTAATGAGTCACCGCTTCAATACTAACTATAAAATTAAGCTTTACGTGTCTTGGCATAACCAACATGGCGACCTGGCTCATCTAAGGTGTCTCATTGATTTTATGGGTTAACTATCGGAATAATGATCCATTTAGGAATATTTTGCAGAATAAGCACACACAAACAAGTTTTATTAAGATCATTGCTTCTTCTTCTTTGAATTGAAACATTTTCTGAATAATGTTTTTTTTGTCTCAAATTGATTTAATAAATTAATAATTAGGTACGTTATTATATAGATTAAACTAATACATATCTTAGATGGATTCAGTTACACTGTAAATAATCATCATCTTAATTTCTCTTAATTATTTGTATTTATTACTTGACATAAAACTAAAGATTTTTTTATAAACAATTAATTATAACACAGGAAATAAATTGTATTCATTTGATTTATATTAATCAAACAAAGAACCATATAAAGTAACAATATTTTTAATGATTTTAAACAAAAGAATAAGATCGTAAGATACAAATACTTGTTCTTCATTGTGCGGTAAGAATTATATCAAATACATTAAGTTATATACATATAACTAGATGTCTTTTTTAAGATTCATTTTGTATATACCAAATGTAATATTTCATTTGATAATTTCTAAAAAATATTGTGATAGCATTAAACTTTAACATCATTTTCATCATCAGACTTCATTTTAAGGAAGTCATTCGAGATAAAGCTATTATCACACTGCTTAATAATAATAGTTAAGAGTATATGTTTTTTACCCCTGATAGAAGTTCAATGACACAGTTTACAAATAACTCAGTTTGTAATAACTTGAGTGTATTTAAATGATTTATTTACTTAAACGTAATCTAACTTGATGGGTAGGTAATAGTAATTTTTATTAAAGTTTTTTAGAGATTAATTTTTTCTCTTCATTACAGCTTGCTGGTCTGGACTTGCAGCCTCAGGCTCCTAGGAGTACTGGCCGCTACATTCCTCCACACCTGCGCAGGCAGTTGGAGGCAAAAGGTAAAAATTGTATTAAAAGTTATGATTAATTCTGCAAAAAGCGATCAATCATGTTTGATAAATCCAATTTTGAAAAGTAGGCCAAAAGATAAGTGCCTGGCAAATATTTATCAATTTTTTTTATTTATATATGTGACTCAAAATAATTGGTGGTTTAATTGATAATAGTAGTTCAACTTTAATTCCTTAGCTTGAAGTACTTGACCAGCTATCACCTAGCACAAAAATGTCATATTCATCCATTATTTTTGTTACTAAAACTAAAATATATATAATAACATGTAGGAACATATTTTACCTATTTTCAACCACTAGACGAAACAAAGAAAGCATAATAAAACCCTGCCTCGGTTGATATGTCAATGACCTCTTACACCCTCCTATGCTCTTAGGAAAATACCTACTATGTAAAATTTAACATAATTTTGTTTAATAAAGCATACAAGTTGTTTCTTAGAACATGACAACAATATTACATTGACTGTCACTTAAAACCATGGTATTGTCATTTTTGTACTTAGTTCAATATGATATGTTTGTCTTGAATTCTTGACCTTTTGATAAACTTTGATTGTATTTGTAGTTAGAATTTTTTTTAAATTAATAATTTATTGTTTATATAAAATTAATATTACATTAGTGCTTATAAAAATTAATTAACCAATTACTTCTTGCTTGTTTTTGTTTATATAATGAAGGTTTAATTTATGTAACTTTTTTCCTACTGTTAATCATTTATTAAATTATTACACAATATTATGTAATATAATTCAAATATATTAGATTAATCAGCAAAATTGATTATTATTGAGTGACAATGCAGATTAGATTGGCACGGTCAGTTGAATTTCAACTCAGAACATAATTAAATTATTTGAACTTGCATACGACTCAAATTGAGATATTTGCTTATTCAAACAACTGAAGGTGAACAGTATAACTGCCTAATTGACAGGATTTTGTATATTAATTGTAGTTGACCTTCAGTCGAAAAATTGAATAAGTCTATAGAGAGTAAATGTAAATATGTTTGGTTTGAGTGGTGCTTAAACTCTATGGATAATATTAATGGTTAATAAAAAGCATTTGTTTATATCCAAATATGTGTGCGCATAGATGAACTCTCAGTTACTTTTGTCTTCAAGTCCAATGTGATGGCTATGGGATAACTGAATAGAAATGGGTGCAGGGCTCATGGTTGTAAGTGTTTACCGAGGACAACTTTTTAATACCGAACAGCCACATAAAACTTTCTTGGAATAATAACTCAATTACTTTTCTTTCTTTATATAATTTTCTCTCTTTTGTGACTTTGGTTTTGCAAGAGGTTGTAACAAAGGCAACGAGACAATGTTCTGACTTAGAAAATGAAATATTTATTGCATATAAATAGGTATTTTTTGGCAAATAATCAAAGTTCGTATACAATTTATATGACAAAAAAATGCAACTTGTATGATATGCTGGTCATACTCCGACATTCGGTACCTCCAGTAGAGAATGATGGTGATAAAAACCCAGACGTTATGCATTCTCATATGCAGGTTCCCTCGGGAGTTTTTCCCTCACCGAGCAGCAACAGATGAGTTATAAACACATATTTGGCATATAAAAATTAGGTGGTTAACTTGCCTGGGCTTGAACTCGCAATCTTCGATACACGTATTCTAGCAACGGGCCATCTCGGTTCTAAACAAGGACAGTGTTAGGTATAAATTTTGGATGAGGATGATCTTAAATGAGAAGCACTGCATTGACTGCATATATGAAAAATCGAAATGATCTTTCAGATAGATGGGACAAGGGCATGGTGATGTTATGACACATTAAATGGCCTTGTGGACCACCGTCAATTGAAACCATTCAAACTGGATTTTAAAAACGTATAAACACATAATCGTAAAATATGATCAAAAACGCCCCGGCAATACATTCAATCACTAATCAACACGACAATCATTTTTTTACAAATTATAAATATAGCCAATAATAAAATTATATTTATTACATTAATTTATTAGAATAACGACATTTCTACAATATGTAAACGGTTCTTTTCCCTAGATACTAAATGATACTACATTTATCCAGGTCCAGGTCAAATTATGAATTGATGGTATTTTTCATAAATCGTGTTGATTATTAATCCCATAACGTAAAATATTAACAATCATTAGTTCAGTAAAATAAGAATTAGTAATAATAGTTAATAATATAACTTTCATGATGGGCATTGCTACTCTTTAATTAAAAAGGATTTAATTTAATTGTCCAGGTGACGAACCTAAGCGTTCAAGCTTAGATTCTCGTCCTAACGAAGCACGGGACAACCGTTCATCATTCGGAGGCAACTCTAGAGCCTACGACCGTGGTGGTCGGCGCGACGACCGCGACCGTGACCGCGAACGTGACTACGATCGCGGCTACGATTCGCGATTCCCGCGCAGGGACCGCGGTGAGTACATAGGTACGAACTCTTCAAATTTTACCGCTACGACTTACGAGCCTTTTGAGACTTAAGAACAACCGTTGGCAGCAATGCTAAATGTTCTCGTTTTAAATATTTTTATTTTTAATCTGGAGTAAGTTGAAGGTTGCTAACTCCTAAAAATGCTTTTTATTTCTATCTATCTATCTTGTTATCTCTTCCGTCACTGATTTTTTTTATCGATTGTCAATTATCTCTATCATGATATGACATGACATGAGTATTAAAAATATTTTGGAGTAATAATAATAATGTCCTCCAGACCTATTTCGGCCACGGCGGCCAATCTCAAGAGAGATTAGCCAACTACGCAGGAGATATTATAGTGCACAAGTGTGTGTGCAAACACAGTTGCACTGTCTCTTCCCTAACTCTCATAATCCGATGGGACGGCAATCCGACACGACTGGAAAGGGTTCAGGTGCAGGATCAACGGCTTTACGTGCTTTCCGAGGCACGAGTGCACACACTTGCAACTTCCAGACTCCGGGCTACTACTGAGAATTTTCAGACAGAAAAACCCAATAACTTTTAATTAGCCCGACCTGGGATTGAACCCAGGACCTACGGGACTGCGGCCTTACATCAAGCCACTAGACCAACGAGGCAGTTATTTTGGAGTACCGACAACATAAAAACTATTTGCAGGAATTATATAGGTACTATGTAATAATAAAATAATCCAGAAAAGCAAATTATAAACTATAATCAATAATAAAAACTGAAAAAGTGTTTTTTTTTGCAATATGTTACTTAATTTATACTTTTATTTGCGTCTGTAAGGGATTGATATAACAAGAATGAAATAATTTATTTTATTTTAATGTAATAAACCAAGCTGCTATTTTTTATAAATTCTGAGAACTAATTTAAAAATAATAATAATAAAGACCTCCAGACCGATTTCCACGATTGCCACGGCGGCCAATCTCAAGAAAGATTAGCCAACTGCGCAGGACATATTTTAGTGCACAAGCGTGTGTGCAAACACAAGTTTGCACACACGCTTGTGCACTAAAATATGTTAAAATATGTAGCCGCTAGACCAACGAGACAGTCGTTGGCTTGATTTTAAAAATAAGTTTATGTTAAATTAACGTTTAAATTCACTGAAATTCTGCCACATGTGTATTACACCAACCCGCATTGAAGCAGCGTGGTATAAGCTCCAAACCTTCTCAAAAAAGATGAGGAGGCCATAGCCCAACTGTGGGACACAGAATACTTTACTACACTATTTTACTTTTAAATTTACGTGACGAACGACGTTCACTGCAATTGTATGGATTGTTTTTATTTATTTAAAAAAAATAACAAAAATGGTGTATGCCATAAAAATATCAAAGAACTACCGTACAAATTATCGTTTTACATGGTTTCTGTAGAGGTTTATGCAAGCTCGTTTGGGTAAGTACTACCCACTCCACTCATCACATATTCTACCGCCAAACACCAATACTAGTATTGTTGTGTTCTGGAAAGGGTGAGTGAGCCAGTGTAACTACAGGCACAAGAGACATAACATCTTAGTTATCAAGGTTGGTGGCGTATTGGAGATGTGACGGAAACTTAATCTTTTTACAGCACCAATGTCTATGATCAGCGGTGAGTGGTGACCACGTACCACCGGGTTGTCCCTTTGCCCGTCCGACAACATATTAAAAAAAAATCGTATATTTGTAACTTTTAAAGTCCGGTTATTTGTAAGATCTCGTCCCTCATCAACAACGTTGTTGAAGTGAACAGTGTATCCTGGGTAGCGTGCTTTATACTTATAATATCGGAGGTATTATCTAGAGGTTATACAGTTATATATGCACCGACATCGACACACTCCGTCTATAAGGTTGAGGAATTGTATGAGTGACGTGAGTCGAACTATACATAATAACTCAAAAACTTATTTAACAGTTGTGATCGGGGACATCGGCCCAAAGTTAAGCACGCAGAATGTTGACGATAAAGACCGAGGCCACATACTGGCTAACTTCTTAGGGAAGCACGACTTCTACGGTGAATTTAGATAAGTCCCGATGGTTCCACAAAAGCAAGATCGATTTATGTTGGTTGGCAAATGACATATTATATTTAAGAATAATTCCGTAACCAACGAAAGTGAGCCCAGAAGCAACAACCGAATAGCTATGACTCACCTTAAATATTAGTGTAAAGCTCGAACGGTTTCGCCTCATGAAGTTTACGTTCTGCCTACCAACGCCTGTTATCTTGCAGCGATAAAATTGTGATTTAGTTGACGAGATGCACACTAGGATAGTATCAGGTGTCCAAGGGGTCGGGTAGTGGTAATTTAAGATCCACTCTAGTGGTAGATCTCAAGTCGCAATGAGCTCTCGTTCTTATCAGGGAAAGGCAAAAGCTATGCTTCCAGCCTTTAACCTTATCAATTGTTAAACGTACATAACTTTTAATGAACAGAGGTTCTTGCGATGAGCGAGTATAATAATTCAAAATTTGAGTAAAAACACAATAGATCGTAGCCAAAATCCAGTGTTTGCCCTGGCAAAAATCTATGTATGTATTGGGCATAGTCGCCTCGTCATCCGTTCAATTTTTTCATTGTGAGTGTATTTTTTTTTCATGTAATGTTATTATTATTATAAAATACGAGGTAACCGTTCTGGTTTTGTACGGGTCAAATTAATCTACATAAAATTATATATAATATTTATAATAATTACAAAAAATAAATCTTGTCTTATTGGTGCCTTCGTTGGTGTAAACAGAACATCTCACTTTTACCATAGCCGGATGTTTTTTTTTATAAACATATAGACAACAGAAATACAAACATTTTTTTTAAATATATTTGTTTTATTCAAGTTCGGTTGGCTTTACTTATAAAACTTATAATGAAGTAAATTTCTTCCTAAGCAGTTCTTTTTTCAGATTTGGTTATTGGTAAAAATAACTCAGAACCAGGTTTGGGCTTTAGGATTGGTGATTTAAAATATCGAAATATATCCCATATTATTCAGGGCAGTGCAACACGACTATTATAGACGGCCGCATAGTTACGCAAAAGCTAAAATCCTTCACCGATTTTCTCCATTTAAAAGAAACATCAAAGAGATACTTCTTTTATCTCAAAGATTTTAGCATATTATTACTCTGGTTATGGAAAGTTTTTAGCTTAATAATCAATTAACATGTTTCCTTCGTAGTCCAAAAAAATGGTTGTCATTAATTTTCAGGTCGACTGTAACACTTTGAACTTATTGCGTGGTGCTATGTCTTTTTTCCACTGCATGAAATCTTGCTTGGAGTCAGGTTAATCACGATGAATCCAGATTTAACTGAGAGTAACAATCCAACTCAATATAATATCTTGTCGGTGTCGGTGGCGTGAGTCATACCAAGATAATCACGTAGAAGTTTAAAAATGATATGAGATACTTCATCCATTTCTGCGAGTTGTTTCATTTATAACCATCACTTCCAATACTAATTTTTCGGCCGATTTTTGTAGTGACCACTTCAATAGATCGACTTCATGTGATCTTTGCCTTGCTTTAAAAGACTTGTACCACCTGTAAACACCTCAATCAGTTTGGCCTGAATTGTTTTTTTTTTTTTTAATTTTATTACAGCGCGATCCCCGATTTTCTGATGGCTGATGGCCATCCATCCATGATTTTCAATTCAATTCAATTCAAAATATCGTCATCATAGCAGAGTCGCTGGAACAACTCACCGAAATGCTGCGTAGCCTAGGCGAGTCTTCCCGGTGTGTCGGTCTCGGTATAAACTTGGACAAGACCAAGGTCATGTTCAATAGGCATGTCGTGCCGGGACCGATATACGTCGAGGGGAAACCTCTCGAAGTTGTTAGTGAATATACCTACCATGATTATCCATATAACAATAAAATTGTAATCTACAGGTCGTGATGCCGGATATCAAAATGGCGACTCAGAGCGATGGGCTGAGCCGGATCGCAGAGGCGGAAGCGGTGGAGGAGGCGGGGGTGGTGGAAACAGTGCAGGTGGAGGTGTGCCGCCAAGTCCTGGTGGGCGAGCCATGGCACCGTCGCGAGATGTTCGACGCGACGAAGACTACAATGAGCCGCCACCGCCGCGCAATGACCGTTGGAAAGAGCCGGAGCCGCGCTCCGATGAGCGCGCAAACACGCGCTGGGGTTCCGATGACGTGCGACGTACATCGTCTCGCAGGGACGAGGTGATTGCAATATTACATTTTCATACGATTCGTATAACAACACGCAATTAAGCTTAATCTGGATATTATATAAATGCTGTTGACTTACTATTAATTAATAGCCTGAAGCCCTAAAAAATAATATACACAAGCTTGAAATCTGAGGAGACATTAATTTCGTAATGTAACAATTTATGCATTTGCGAATTTATAAAGATAAAAATATAATGTTTGTAATAAAATTAATAATAATATGTGAAATGTCAATATATTTGTATTATATTATAAAAATAATAGGACTGACTTATGATTTTCTTCTCTAGAACGACTGGACAATCCCGTTACCTCGCGACGAGCGGCAGGAGTTGGAGCTCTTTGGCACTGGAAACACAGGCATCAACTTCTCCAAATACGAGGATATACCAGTGGAGGCCAGCGGGGAGAATGTCCCGGACTTCATTACAAATGTAAACACTTTATTCAAAAATAATGAAAATGTATAAACAAATATGATATAATCAGCATTTAGTCAAGCTATCTATTTTATTGCTATGTTTTGTAATATTTCACAAACTATTGAAAAATGTACATATTTTTGTTAATGTTACATATTTTTGTTCTCTTTCTTTCAACAGAGACAAATATTTTATATTGAGCAAAAGTTATGATTTATTTAGTCTTCTTTTTTTATAGAAGTTGTCAAATTAATGTTGTTAAATTAAAGTTGTTATATTATATGAATTGTCGAATAAGATTTACGATAACTTGAACGAATTTAATATTCATTCAAGTTATTTAGATTTATGTGCTAACCAGACAAATCAAAGTTTGATCAAAGTTAGCTTACAAATGGAATGGAAAAGAACTGACTTTGTTATATACTCTTTAAACATAAAGATGAATTCATATACATTTAAAAATCCAAAATTGATTTCATATTTCCTATTATTTCATGATGTTTGTTTTATAGTTATTAAGAGTAGAATTATACTAAGATGATAAACAAAGACGCGACCTTAATTTTGTTTGATGTGAAACGAGATTAAGTAATCATAAGTCGTATTGTGGATTTTCTACTTTAATTTTAAAATACAATATGATATATATGTGTAATTATTTTATTTATCTGTGTAATATGTATTTTTTTTAAATTCAGTTTGAGGATGTTAACCTGACGGAAATAATGCGCACGAACATAGCGGCCGCACGCTACGACAAGCCGACACCGGTGCAAAAGTACGCGATACCGATAGTACTGGGGCGGAGAGACGTGATGGCGTGCGCGCAAACCGGCTCCGGCAAGACCGCAGCCTTCCTTGTGCCCATCCTTAACCAGATGTACGAAGCAGGACCCATTAAACACTTAGGGTATGTAAGAGTGGTTTATTCATGAGACATATCTTTGAGCTAATCTTATATCCTTTGTAAAACATTTATTATCAATTCCTAATTGTTGTTTTTTTTCTTTAAAGGCCAATAAAACGCAAACAGTATCCCCTTGGTCTCGTACTGGCACCTACTCGTGAGCTGGCCACACAGATTTACGATGAGGCTAGAAAATTTGCATACCGCTCCCGTGTGAGACCTTGCGTCGTGTAAGTATAAAAAGTCAATACTTGTATGCCCTTATTCTATTATTTTTAAGTCGCCACAGATAAGGCCGTCTGCCTAAACCCAACTCGGGAAAAGTTTTTTTTCTAATGAATTTGTGTGTATGTCATATAGATATGGAGGTTCCCCAATCCAAGATCAGTTCCGCGAACTGGAGCGTGGCTGTCACCTGCTGGTCGCGACGCCAGGCCGTCTCGTCGACATGTTAAATCGTGGACGGTTAGCGCTCGACTACTGCCGCCATCTTGTGCTCGACGAGGCCGACCGCATGTTGGACATGGGTTTCGAGCCACAGATCCGCAAGATTGTCGAAGGACACACGATGCCCAAGACCGGCGAGCGACAGACCCTCATGTTCTCCGCCACCTTCCCCAAGCAGATACAAGTCTTAGCGCAAGACTTTCTATACAACTACGTGTTCCTTGCCGTTGGACGCGTCGGATCTACTTCCGAAAATATTACCCAAAAGGTATTTATCTAACTTTTAAAGAAATGTTCAAGTATAATTATAACAACGATGATTATTGTTCACCATATTTATGCATATATGTATAATTATTTGTATTTAAGATAAAAATATTTCTTTTTAGGTGGTATGGGTAGAAGAATCAGATAAACGATCATTCTTATTGGATTTACTCAACGCGTCCAACTTGCTGCAACGCTCAAAAACTGAAGAAGACCAGCTAACGCTCGTCTTCGTCGAAACAAAAAAAGGTTGGTTTTTCATTCAAGTACATTTTGTTTATTATGAAAACAATTGGAATTGGATTATTTTGCATTCGTTATAATGGTTGGGTCTCGAGAAGTCAATTCGCCAGGCAAAATATTTCAAAAGGGTCAGAAAGGCCGGCCTGTCATAAATTCAATGTAAAAATAGTTGTAAATGTTGATGCATCCATCATCACTGGATGGGCTGGGACTGATGATGGACGTCTGACCGATTTCAGTCACTGCACCATAGAGCAATAGCCAACTGCAGGGTAACTATAGTGCTTAAAGTAGAGCCCAAATCCAAGTCCACTCTATTCCCTTTCTCGTAAACAGACAGACACTACGGTCAATATTAACACTGACTGAGGAGGTGTTAATATTTATTTATTGATTGTCCCTTTGACAGGTGCGGATCAGCTAGAGGAGTTTCTGGACGCAGACGGGTACCCAGTGACCTCCATTCACGGTGATCGCTCGCAACGGGAGCGCGAGGAAGCCCTTCGTCGCTTCAGATCAGGACAGACGCCAATATTGGTCGCCACCGCTGTTGCTGCTAGAGGTCATTTTATTTTTACAAGTTTACATTAAATTGAGATATGAAGGGCTTGGTTATTATAAAGTTTAAGAAATTACAAATAATCGTTACAAAAGATATCAAAAATTTTACAAATTTACTAAACTTTTTTTATACTTTCAAAAAAAGAGAAGCATTTGCTTAACATTCTAATGACTTATTGTTTTTGCCTTTCGCGTGGATTATAGGTAGGTATTTGTTATTGTGAAAAATTAAAAGAATAAGATTTAGAATGATTCTCTATATCAGTTTCAAATCTATGTATTTTATAAACATAAATTGATAAAAAAAGTTTAAAATATTAAGCTTTAAAACTATGTTTGTGTTAACTTTTTGTTTATCATTTCATATTACGTGTGTAAAAAACAAATATTTAATATAATAATATTTAGGTTTGGATATACCGCATGTACGTCATGTGATCAACTTCGATTTGCCATCGGACGTCGAAGAATACGTGCATCGTATCGGTCGTACGGGTCGTATGGGTAACCTCGGTGTTGCCACATCCTTCTTCAATGACTCCAACCGCGGTCTTGCAAGGGAACTCGTGGAGTTGCTCATCGAGGCTAAACAAGATGTTCCCAAGTGAGTATTTTCAAATATTCTTAAAAAACTGCTCAGGCATACTCAATGTTATATGAAAAAAAAATTGCTATATAAATTGTTTCCACTTTATAAAATTTTAAATATATGTCGATTTGTTTTATCAGTAACCAACTTGAAATTATCTCATACACGATTTTTTTTCTTTTAAAATCATTTACAATTTATATGTATATTTTATAGTTGGTTAACGAGTGCAGCGGTGGACGGTCGTTCTGGGGGCGGCGGTCGACGAACGGGAAGTCGATCCGGCGGCGGTCGCTTCGCATCTAGCAGCTTCGCCGCTCGCGATTTCCGTACACAATCGCGACAGACGCCTCGCTCTGCCGGACCTTCTGGTATTAGCTCCAGCGGTATTTGTATATCTAACAGCTTGTCCTACTAATATTAGAAAGGTGAAAGTTTGTTAGTATATATCATTTTTACACTTTCACGCAAAAACTACTGAATGGATTTGTATTCAATTTGGATTACGTATAGCTATACCTTTTTTTTAACGCTGGAAAAACGCGTCACGCGTTTTCCCCACGGGAACAGTGGGGGGGTTCAAGGCGCCGAGTGCGCCTCGGAATACCCACTAAAAACCAGCGGAACCCTTTCCGTCTTAACGAGGAGCAGGGCCACGGGATCGCTTTCGCATGGTAATGAGACGCTACGTATAGCATACCTGACTTAACACATAAGCTATCTAACATTTCTCCCCCTCCCATAACACGTGAGCGGAAGTCCTTCTATATTAGTTGCACAAGAACAATTCATTATATCATAACAATATATAGGAATAAGCTCTAAACCTTCTCAAAAAGGGAAAGGAGGCCTTTAACCCAGCAGTGGGACATTAACAGGCTGTTACTGTACTGTAATTGTATAATATGTAACTCATGTAATTTAAAATTTAATAGGTTTCGGATACGGTGGCGGCGGCTCATACGGTGGCAACTACGGCGGGTCATACGGTGGAGGCGGCGGCGGCAACAGCGGCGGCACCGACTGGTGGGGCGATTCGTAAGCGCATACGCCTCGCACCGCCCGCCACGTACCGCTGGATTTATGATTATACACGTACTGTTACATGTAACGCGGTTTTTAGGCAGAGCCGATACCAGTTATAATAGGATACCATTCCCAAACTACCCAGTCACGAAACCAAGTCACAATTTTAATTTTTCCATTTCATTTTATTGTAATTTATTAATCGAGGCTCTGACCTAAATACCGTCCCAAATTGTGCCACCTTCGTGTCCATTCGCACTAAACGTGCGACTCCTAGATTAATGTATTGACTCGGAGAGTAGGGTTGAAATTGATCCGTGATCAAGCTTATATGGAAAGAGCGGTGCGATTAAGATGTGTGTGTGCGACGCGTCGCGAGCGCTGAATCTCAGGTGCGCGGCTCGCGACAGCGTCCGTTTCTTAAAATCGTTTATATAAATTCATTAGGCATATTTGCCTATATTTAAGATACGCGAGGCAGTCGCGATCAATAGTTGAACTTCGATTAACGTAAATTATTATACACGTTTCGTTTGCATCGCGTCGGATTGGTCGTGACTCGCACACGTTTTATCATTTCTCAATAATGATGTGAGTAGTTGATTAATATAGAAATATTTTTGATGTTTGATCTGTATCGTGAATTCGTTCGAATGATGTAACATTGTATTTCAATTTTTCTATTTTTTGACTGTCTCGTTGCTAGTTCACCATTCCCGATTAAAAAATTTTGAAGCATTTATGCACCCTAATGTCGATGTAGCTATTTATTGCAGTAGTGTCGAAAATACCGATACAGTATCATAGTAATGTACTAAATTTTATCTGTAGAAATCCCATAATGTAACACCTATCAACATCGTGGTATATAATTTGAATGTGAATTTACCAATAAAATTTAAGAAACAAGATATGCTGGTTGTTTTATTTATCTTTGTTATCGACCTAACAAGTAGAGGTGCATTAAAATGATGATTCAAAACGTTTCTTAATGTATCATTAATATCAAAAATGATTTGTATATATATTTTATAAGTTTTTAACATTTATAAAATAAGAAAAAAAAGTGATAACCATTGGTTATTTAATTTTTAACAAATTAAATTAGTGTGTGTGGCGCTGTAATATGTTGATTATCGATTCGATTATTAACATTTTTAATTTGTACTTAGTATTGAGTTTTGAAAAAAAAAATGAATTGTGGGCGGTTTCTATTCGTTATGATATATGGTAAATAAAAAACGATATAAATTTTGCAGCTTTGTTAGGCTTAGATTTAACTTTGCATATTTTTATAGCATATTATGATGCGTGGCCAAAATCGGAACTATTTTGATAGCCGCTGCAACAGGTAGGTGATACAATATCTAATTGGAACTCCTATCCATAATAACTGATGGACTAAATTTTATGAAATAGGTAGTATAACAGACGGTATATTTTTCGGGTGCTTGTTTAGGTGCTCACGAAAAAAGGCTGAAGCATCAACCAATAAAATTGTTACACCAGAAAAGAATATATAAACAAGGAGTTATTATTGTTATGTAGTCTTTATTATAGTTGGATAATTTTAATATATAGTGATGGAGATTGTGGCGATGATGTGATGAAAGACAACTTCGACAAGCGTTAATTTGATTTAAGTACATTACAAAACATAATTATTACAGTAAAATATCTGAAATACCATTGAAATACCTAGACATTACACAGACTACTAAATCCCAGTACAAGAAGAGTTCTATGACATAATGTCTACATTTTAAAGCTATATCTTCATCTCTCTATAATTCTCACATTTATTTTTTTATAAATCGTGGACGTAATTTACTGTTTCTCTTGCCTGTACTTGATAATAACTGTTGATGTATTCCTTAAAAGGATATTTTGGTTCAAAATGGCCAAATGGCCCCGGCCAAAATTGATACGAATAGAACCTTGCCGTCATATTTTGATGGTTTATTTCGTTCGATTTTCGCTGTAATTCGTAAATAATTATTTTTGCTTGTTTTTTAACCAGAAACGATGCCAATAATAATAAATTTTTTTTTTATAGAATACAATATTTGAGAGAGTTTTGAAAATAAGGAGTTTTTTTAATAATAATCATTATTAAGAATGATGATGAGTTGTAAGGCCTCTTTTTGAATTAAATTCTTAGTATTCCGTATTTTCATCAATTAGACAAAACTGTAATAAGCATTGAGGTATTACCTAAAAGTAAGTATCTAACTAGTAAGGGTTACCCCTTAAACTACAACTATGCCCTAGGTCAGTATCAATGGAACGGATTGCCATTTGCCACAAGATCGTGGTACTATTAAATATAATAGAAATCTTTTTTTTAACTGTACATTTACGGTATTATAATATTACATATATTATTAGAACTTAAGTAACAGTAACAGCCTGTTAATGTCCCACTGCTGAGCTAAGGCCTCCTCTCCCTTTTGAGGAGAAGGTTTGGAGCTTATTCCACCACGCTGCTCTAATGCGGGTTGGTAGAATACACATGTGGCAGAATTTCAATGAAATTAGACACATGCAGGTTTCCTCACGATGTTTTCCTTCACCGTTAAGCACGAGATGAATTATAAACACAAATTAAGCACATGAAAATTCAGTGGTGCTTGCCCAGGTTTGAACCCACGATCGTCGGTTAAGATTCACGCGGTCTTACCACTAGGCCATCTCGGCTTTTTAACTTAAGAAGTCATAATATTAATTATGATGCATTATATGTATATATAAAACAGATTATTTTTATTTTACATTTTAAAGTTAACCCACGGTGACATGTACATGTGAGGCTTTAGGCTTCAGCCTAAACACAGGACTCTTATTGCTTTTGCAAATTGTAAATGAAGACATAATTTTAACACATTTTTTACTTCATTTTATGGATTTGTGGAAGCACACAGAACACATACGGTGTAGGTTCCACCCACTTATCAGATGTTCTATCGCTTATAAGCAATGTGAGCCAGTGTTATTACAGGCAAAATGGACATAACATCTTAGTTCCCAAGGTTGGTTGCGCATTGGCTATGTTCGAAACATGTAATATTTCTTACTGTGCCAATATATATGGTTGGTGGTGATTATTTTCAATCAGATGGCAAACTTGCGCACAAAGTTTTGTTATTTCAAAATTATTAAAGAAAACTGGTTCGATTTTTCTTTATGGAGAGATTATATGGAAAAAAGTACAATTACGATCAAGAACTTTGGGCACCTAAAAACTGAATAATCTTGGTAAATAAAAAGTTTGACATTTACGTGATAACCGTTCATTATATCTTCATAATATGATCTATCACTAAATTTTCGGTCTTTGATCAATAACTTTTTCTTTTCGTTTCGCAGCATAGCTATCATCACCATAGCGTCTGAATGATGTCATAACATGACGTGAATAATATATGTTCCATTTTTAATACTAAATTAATTACAAATTAAAAATGTAGCTAGGTCAATAATTCAATTTTTCGTTTGAAATGTAGTCAACACAAAGGCTAAATAAAGAAGTAGATTCTTATTTTTTTAAATGCTTCGTCTGACTGATTTTTTCAAATCAGATAGAAGTCAGACTAGTATAATATGTTTCGATCTTATTATCAACTGTTAAAAACGTAGAATTTTGAATGTATAAACATAAAAACGAAATAAGTGATATTATAATCGAAATAAGTGACATAAAAATAAATGCGATTTCACCACATTAAATATACATAATTTACTGCTGTTTGGCGATAAAAACGTGATGAGTGGGTGACTCAGACAGGCTTGTATAAAACTCTACCGCCACATGAAAATGTTTTCCTTCGCCTATTATAGAATCATCGGTCAGCGTGATATACGTTGAAATAAAACTTGTACGATTAAATATCGTTAGCCTTATTACCTTATTAAGATTTTTTTATTAAATAACTAAGTACATATTTTACGATACAACGATGTCGTAATATAGCAAAAATTTTATTTATCAAGTTCAGCAAAGTATATCGTAAATTTTTAGACCTGTTCAATTAGCTATTCCACTATTTAAATTACCATAAAATCTAGTTAGCTATGTAGTTATCGTCTAGTAATCGATAAAATCTTACGATTTCGATTACGATACAATTTATTTTATCATCATATAAGACGAATGAATCAGTTATTATGTGTACAATATACTTAATTAGAATTCAGAAGACTAAATTGAAAAATTAAAACTTTTACTTCGTCGATCTTGCTCGATGGATGGATTGGACGGATTGTTACCTATCAATGTTTCGTGCAGACTTCAAACCCCCTGTGCCCTCTGTTTGAAGAGTAAAATGTCACAGGTCCGTTGAGCACAACGTCTCGCTCTGATTTTTTAAGCGACAGTGGGTTTGAATATCTGCTTGCGCGTATCAATTACCTAAAAGTATCGTTAAGAATATAGTAAATGAGAGATTGTAAAAATAAAACAAAGATAATACAAAAAAATTTTGATAGATAGCTAAAAATATAATAGTAAACAGGGGCTCTTCGTTTATTTATTTCTATTACTTCTGAGAGCTTTAAAAAATGTTTGAAGCGAAAGGGACTTCTATAATATAATGATGTAAATTAACATTTTTTAAAAGTTTTTTTGATAACGATTACCATTAAAAAAGGCTTTAATACAATTAAAATAAGGCTTCTTTACATATTATAATGTCCAGGGCCCAGGCCTTGAAGAAAGTTTAAATCTCTTTTGTAGTAACATTAGGTAAGTACTTACATACGTTTTATAAATTAAATATACATAAGATTATGATTTTCTTACTATTATTTGCCGCTATGAGAGTTTAAACAAGTTACAATATATATATAATTTTATAATATAGTTAACCTTTACATATATTTGTGTTATATATCACAATTCAACTAGGTATATCATGCTATTAAAAACTATATCTAGCTTATTATCTATTAGGTACTTTAGGTTTCCTATGATCAGCATATTTTGGGACACGTAGGCCTCCCCCAGCCGTTTCCATCCTATCCTATCCATTGCTTATCTTGACCAGACTGCACCTCCAACTTTCTCGATGTCATCTGACCATCTCTTGTCTTCCTCTTTTTCTTTTACCATCATGTGGTTGCCATTCTATGATTATTTTTATCTATTTAACCTTATTATCTTATCGTTAAGCCGAGATGGCCCAGTGGTTAGAACGCGTGAATCTTATCCGATGATCGTGGGTTCAAACCCGGACAAGCACCACTGTATTTTCATGTGCTTAATTTGTGATTATAATTCATCTCGTGCTTAACGGTGAAGGAAAACATCGTGAGGAAACCTGCATGTGTCTAATTTTATTGAAATTCTGCCACACGTGTATTCTACCAACCCGCATTGGAGCAGCGTGGTGGAATAAGTTCCACAACCTTCTCCTCAAAAGGGAGAGGAGGCCTTAGCCCAGCAGTGGAACATTAACAGGCTGTTACTGTTAATCCGGTCCATCGCCATTTCAATTGCCTTATTTTCTGTATTATATCTGTCTTGTATTCATTAAATAGCTTTAAATATGTTCAGTCGGTTGCCACGGGTCGCATAACAGTCGCATATGAAAATAAATTTTATTGTTAATTGTAAATGTTAATCGTAAAATAAAAATATAGTCGATTATCGACAGTGATTGATTTTTAAAATACGGAATATTAGCATATTATACTTATAGAAACCGGCAGTAACAAAATGTACGATATGTCGTGGACAGACTAAAACATTTGAAAGCATATCTTCAAATTTTCATTATTATTAATTTATCTTATCGATTACATTCGTAATGGCCAATGGCTTATTGAATACGTCTTTTTGTGGCGCCTTTTTATTTGGAGATCGCGACTGGAGCGGGCGAGACCCCGCCGTGAAGGCATCCACGGAATGCCTAAAAGGTGACTCGTGGATAAATTACGGACATTTCTTCAATTTTAACGATTCCCTTTATTATTTAATTTATTTTTATTGTATGTTACACATTTGCCTTGTAGCAATGTTTGTTTTTGGGTCTCATTAGCATAAGAGTCATGCTGAGGCCAGAAAAATGGGCGATGCAGCCATTTTGACTTTTGATAGGTTGAATCGTACAACGGCCGTTATTCAGAAAAGATTCACGTGCCTAATAAAATAGATAGCGGGATGTCTCAATTGTATAGCAATTTGTAAGTTTTATCGCATCTTGCTTGTGACATAATAAAACAATTAATTTATTATGGCTCTGCGAGATGATTTCGATTAGTTTATCGGCGGCGCTCACGGCTGGACGTTAATAGTTTTATGTAAGTGGTAATTTTTATTAATTGGCCCTTGATGAAGTGTATGGATAGATCATTAAATTGGCTCTCATGCGGGACGCGTCAATATACCTTAATAGGTATCCACTGATGTAAAACGTCGGTTTTAATAGTAGATATATATACCGGCAATTACACAAGTACCTATTCGTTAATATTATTTACGAGCCGTTATCCGTCCACTACGCTGAGCGTATATTAATAATAAATAAATAAATAATAAAGTTATGTAAATTAAAAGTAAATAGAAAAAAGAGGTATCATCGATAGAATCGTCTATCAAACATTAGACTACAAAAAGCGTGATTGAAGGTCAACCAGACTTACTATACAATTATAGTGTATATTCTTGTGATCTTCTGTTGCATTATTATAACACATTATATTTTCACACTAGTAATATATTTGTTAACAATTAATTGAAATATCTAATTTAATTAAACATTTTAAGACACTAACGTATGAAAGATGGACTGAACTATTTCTTAAATCGTTTAATCGCTGCGATTAGAAATAAGATAAAATCAACCGGGTTGATTTATGATGAGCTCGCTGCGCGCCGACGGTACATTAAAGCTGCTTGCTCTGCGTCTGCGCCGTCTATTTGTCATGTTTTAAAAACATTTATCCATTTTAAAAAAGATAAACTAAGACCAAATATAGTTTAGTGATCACTTCTGCGAGTGAATTTTTCATATAAATGAAAATACTTTATTAAAGACAATTATTTTATCCACATACTATTTAAAAATAGAAATCCAATTGCGAAACTAAGAATTATTATATTTTAGATTTGTTTTAGATACATATTTATGTTAAACTTTTCATAATGATATAAAAATAACAAGACCTGTTATATGATGTTTTATATAACACCGGATATACCAGGAAGTGTTATTGCGTATGTTGGCATTTCATTTAAACGATGGCATATTGTAAAACAGCAAAATATAGCTTTTTCAATTCACATTGCACAATTTGGGCCTCTATTGTTCTAAATTGTAAGCAGCCCTCATAAATTATGTTTTACGCAAAGTACCCTGTATTGATTTATGACTTCCAAAGCATAAAAAAGTGTACGAAATTATGTTACAATTTAATGTAGTCTATTAACAAAATTCTTAATAAAAATTTTAGAAGAAATGTGTACTTGATTTGTAGCGTTGAAAGATCCAAGAAATTTATTTCGGATTAAATTCACAGTAAGTTCTAATAGTATATTCATAGAACATTATAAATTCTATTTCTATGCTTGTCAAATATTGACTAAAATTATATTACAAATTATAAATAACTAAAGTAATTAACTAGTAAATCTGTTTTGTTTAATGTAAATGTAAAATGTACTTATTAATAATTAACCGACAAAGTAGTTCATTTTTCGCCCAGAGAATCGGAATTGCGATTCAATGGGGAAATTCTGCTAGCATTCTTGCCACCATTCTACGCGGTCACGATTTGTACTAATTTTTATTTTTATTTGTATTTATTTAAGGCTTTACTTCACTTTCACAAACTAATCGACTAAGTATAAATGACAAGTAAGCAAAGTCATGAAAAACATATGCGGCAACGAAACGAAATACCTACCTAACCTATAAACTTTAACTTACAAAGTTATTTATAAACCGAAAATAAATACGTATGTATGTGTATGAGTGTTTTCAAACAACCTACTCAACTACGCGTTGTAATAATATGTCAAAACTATAAAAAGTACAGTAAAAACAGTAAAAATTGTCTATGTATTTTCGCTCTTATCTCGATATCTTTCATAAGAGTTAATATTTTATAAAAACGGCGTTGCAAATAACGCATTATTTTTTGGCATGTGACGATGCACAGCATCCGTAAGAGTGCGTTGTATTCTTCCCTTTCTTGTTTCTGGTATTTAGTGTATGTGACGTCACGTCCGCTCCCCACCATTTGATTGGTCTCAGGGTGGCAGCTAGCCGTTTTGCTCTCATAGCGTCGTTACTTCTCTTAGTGTAAACATCTATTCTTGAAGTGTTTTGAGGTTCTTTTTTATCTACATTTCATTAAAAAAAATACTGTGTTAACAAGTATTTGATCCAGTATAATTATGAGTAGTGAAAGTGAAGTGTGTTGAAATAATAAACATCAAATGATAATAGTCATTCCTAAACGAAATTTTCTGTGTCGCTCGCTGTCGTGAGGCGCTTGTTTTTTTTTCTCTCTGTTCTGTCACTTGCGTTTACCGAATAAAACCGTTGTTAAACCTTATCTCGGATTTTTATTTCCAACAGGTTATGGGCCCAGGCCGTATACCTAAAAGATTCAAGGTTTAATATTTATTATCATAAAGTACAGTACAGCTGTTGATATTTCGTAATTTCATCGAAAATCGTCCCGAGAAAAATGGCTATGTCTAACCTACAAATTGAGAAATTAGCCGGACGGGAAAATTATTCGACTTGGAAGTTTGCGGTAAAATCATGAAGATTTGTGGGAGTGTGTCGATCCTGGCACCGAAGTCGACTCCAAGAAAGACGTCAAGGCCAAGTCTAAAATCATTTTGTTGGTGGAACCAATAAACTACGTCCATATTGAAAATGCACAGTCATCTAAAGAAGTATGGAGTAACCTACAAAATGCTTTCGAGGACTCCGGGTTGTCGAGAAAAGTCGGCTTATTGCGAGATTTAATCAATACAACACTGGATAATTGCACAAGCGTCGAAGAATATGTAAATAAAATAATGAGTACTGCATACAAATTACGAAATATCGGTTTTCAAGTTGATGACGAATGGCTGGGAACACTCATGTTGGCAGGTTTACCTGAGAATTATAAACCGATGATCATGGGTTTGGAAAGTTCCGGCATAAAAATTTCGTCAGATTTTGTCAAGATAAAACTTTTACAGGAAGTGAAAGTTTCCGAGTCTTCAGCGTTATTTACAAAGCACAAGAATAACTCTAAAAGCAATGCCAAGCAAAAGGGAAAAGGGCCCCGCTGTTTTAATTGTAATAAATATGGACACTTCAAAAATCAATGCACAGCGAAGAAATCTGACCAAAACAGTTTTTCAGCAGTTTTTTCAGCTTACAGTGATGTGGAACCGAATGACTGGTACATTGACTCAGGTGCCACATCACACATGACAAGACGTTGTGATTGGATATATGATATGCAAGTATCTCCGATTCAGCAAATAAAGGTGGCTAATAATGATGTTGTCTCCGTGCAAAATATGGGTAAAGTAAACATTCAAACCATTTTTTGCAAAGATGATTGTCCAATCCAGGTGAGAAATGTTTTATATATTCCTGAGCTGAGTGTAAACCTGTTATCGGTTAGTCAATTAACTAAAAATGGCTGTAACGTGGAATTTAGTGATGTGGGCTGTAACATATTTAATGCCAATAAGATACTTATAGCTAATGCAAGTCTAATCAATAACATGTATAAATTGAACACTGTTTCTGCTAATGCTTATGCAGTTGCATGTGAAAATAAGACAGATATTATTACATGGCATAAAAGAATGGGGCATTTAAATTTGGCTGATGTAAAGAGGTTAGAATTGTGTGCTGAGGGTATAACTATCACAGATAAAAATGTTGATAGTGTTTGTATAACGTGTTGTGAAGCAAAACAAACACGATTACTGTTTCCACATTCTGGTTCAAGAGCAAAAGCACTACTAGAAATAATACATACAGATCTATGTGGTCCGATGGAGACACCATCTGCTGGTGGTGCGCAGTACTTCATAACTTTTATAGATGATTATTCCCGTAAAGTATATGTGTATATTCTCAAGAACAAAATGGATATTAAATCGGTGTTTCAGAAATTTAAGGAAGAAGTAGAAAACGAATTAGAAAAGAAAATAAAAATAGTAAGAAGCGACAATGGAAAAGAATACTGTAATAAAGAATTCTCTGATTTTCTAGCAGCTTCCGGCATCAAACACCAGACCAGTACTCCGTACACACCTGAACATAACGGGCTAGCAGAGCGGATGAATCGGTCGTTGGTGGAGCGGGCAAAATGCATGTTATTTGGTGCAAAGCTGCATAAACATTTATGGGCAGAGGCGGTCGCTGCTGCTGCCTACGTCATAAACAGATCGCCGTCGCGGGTTTTAGCTGAGGTAACTCCCTATGAAAAATGGACTGGTAAGAAACCAAACCTTTCCAATTTAAAGATTTTTGGTTCCAAGGCCATGGCACATATCCCAAAACAAAAACGCTTAAAATGGGATCGTAAGTCAAAGGAATTAATTTTTGTGGGATATTGTGACAACACAAAAGGCTATAGACTATATGATCCAACAAATAAAAAGGTTATAATTAGTAGGGATGTTATATTTATTGAAAAATCATTAAATAATGATGATAATAATATACAGCAACCTGTATTTACCAAACAGCTTGTGGATATTCCTCTAAGTACAGGAAATGATGAAGTGACATCTATTGATAATACTCGGAGTGAGACCCAAGATGACACATTGTCACACTCAAGTACTGACACATCTTTTGATAGTTGTGTGTTGAATAAAATGACTGATGATGAAACATATTATCCTAGTTCCAATGATGACAGTAGTGCTGATGGTAGTTTTACAAGAAATATCACTTTAAGATCACATCAGAGACACAATAATTTCATGTGTGTTCAACAGATTTTAGACCCACAGACTGTTGAACAAGCCTTGTCAGGCTCTGATGCTGAACATTGGAAAGCAGCAATGGATGAGGAGTTTCAGTCATTATTAGAAAATAATACCTGGGACATCACTACTCTTCCAGACAACAAACGTCCCATACCATGCAAATGGGTCTTCAAGAGGAAGACTAATGAAAATGGAGAAGTAGTGAAATATAAAGCACGGCTTGTTATTAAAGGTTGTTCACAAAGACCAGGTATAGACTACACAGAAGTATTTTCACCAGTGATAAGGTATGCTTCTTTGAGATATTTGTTTGCGCTGGCAGTTAAATTTGATTTGGACATCTGTCAAATGAATGCTGTGTCAGCTTTTCTTCAAGGCGACATAGAGGAGGAGATTTATATGATGCAACCACCATTGTATGGCAACGGTAAAAATGTATGTCGTTTAAAAAAATCTTTATATGGATTAAAGCAGGCAAGCCGGCAATGGAACAAAAAGCTTAGTTCTGCTCTTAAAAGTATGGGTCTATTACAGAACAAGTTAGATCCATGTATTTACTATAAAATTGTTGACAACAGTAACATGATTTTTCTAGCTACATATGTTGATGACATCATTTTATTTACTAATAATATGGAGTCCAAAAATTATGTCAAGGAAGAGCTAAAAAACATTTCAAATAAAGGATTTGGGAGATATTAATTATTGTATTGGCATACATGTAGAAAGAGACAGGAAGAAAGGAGTTATATATTTAAATCAGAAAAAATACATAACAGAAGTTCTAAATAAATATGGCATGTCTGATTGCAAGAGTGTTAAGATTCCAATGGATACTAATACAAAGTTAAAAGGAATAACTGAGGAATCCAGTATCTTGAATGGAATCCCTTATCAAGAAATTATCGGATGCTTATTGTATATTTCACAAATTACTCGGCCTGATATAAGTTTCGTTATAAATATGTTGAGTAAATACAATCAAAAACCTGAAATGACACATTGGATGTCATTGAAGCGAGTTATGAGATATTTGAAGGGGACTCTAGAATATAGATTGAGTTATAAACACAACTCGGAAGAAAATATAACTCATGGCTTCTGTGATGGAGACTGGGCAAGCTCAGAAGATGACCGGCGTTCCTGCACTGGGTACATATTTTTGTTTCAGGGAGGAGCAATCAGCTGGAATTCTAAACGCCAGCCAACTGTTGCTCTGTCCACGACTGAAGCAGAGTATATGTCTTTGTCGTCCTGTGTTCAAGAGGCTATGTGGCTAAAGTATTTTCAAGAAACATTTTGGCCTTTACTGAAGAATGAGGCAATGATTATTTACAGCGATAACCAAAGTTCTATTAAACTTTCAGAATCCGATGTTTACCATTCCAGGACGAAGCATATTGATGTGAGGCACCACTTTGTACGCGATAAGGTTGTTAAAGGGGCCATTGATGTGCAGTACATACAGACAGACTTGATGGTAGCTGATGCACTCACTAAAGCGACTCCACATTCAAAACTGGCATACTGTGCTTCCAAGATGGGGTTGATTTGAGTTTAAGGGAGGATGTTGAAATAATAAACATCAAATAATAATAGTCATTCCTAAACGAAATTTTCTGTGTCGCTCGCTGTCGTGAGGCGCTTGTTTTTTTTTTCTCTGTTCTGTCACTTGCGTTTACCGAATAAAACCGTTGTTAAACCTTATCTCGGATTTTTATTTCCAACAAAGTGGTTTGTTTGCGACGAAAGAAACAAGAGTCGTACAGAATTACGTCTCGATCAATTGTCAGGACTCCTCGGCTCTGTTTTGCAACGCATTCAGTCGTCCATGGCGGTTTCAACTAGCTTGGGTATTCTCTCCGCCGAGTCTCATGCCACGCGTGTTGCAACATCTCAACAACGCACATGGAATATTTTTGTTCGTAGCACCAATGTGGAAGAGAGTATTTTGGCTTCCGGATCTACGCAGGCGAGCTTTATGCAAACCTTTGTAAATCAAACGGCTACCTCATGTGCTAATAGATCAGACTACAAACTAACTTTTGGAAAAGTTTTAAACAATGAAAATTTAAATTCGCATTTCTTAGTCAAACATATTTTAAAAGCTATGTCTCTTTCTAACTCAAAGACCGTAAAACCTCCAATTTGGGATCCAACTGACTTGATTACCTGGATTCAGAATAATCCACCAGCCATTAATTCATTATTTGAAGCTTCACGTCGACTAGCATGCCTTTTGTTATTCGCATCTGGTAGAGGAGTTCATGACCTTAAGTTGTTAAAAATAGATTCATGTCATTACTTTGATTTTGGTGACTATATCGTTTTACATCCCATATTTGGCTCTAAGACTGACACAGCTACATACAGGCAATCAGGTTGGAAATTGTTGAGTGATTCATGTACTAGTGTTTGTCCTGTATACTGGTTAAGGAAAGTGATAGAATTAGGTAATGAATCAGATAATATATACCACCAGATAATATATATATGTACATATGATATAAACACGTCTCTCACGGATGCTGTGCATCGTCACATGCCAAATAATAGTACAAGTTTTACATAACAATAAAACTTGTATTATTGAGCAGAGACGATGCACAGCATCCCAATAAGTATTCCTGGTGAGAGACGTCATGGGGACGTACCGCCTCCACTGTCACCAGGCCCGCTGTGGGGGACCACAGATCCTCCTCCCTTCGGGCTATCAGGGCTTGCTGGGCTAGAGCCCTGATCCGCCCGACATCCGCTGACCCCGGACGGTCGCCGCGGTCTCTCGCCTCGGCCCGTAAGCGGTACACCTCTGCGAGCACCTCCACCTGGAGTTCCCAGGGCGGATCACCCGCGAGGAGCGTCGCCGCTGTCCAAGACACCGTACGATACCCTCTTATCGCTCTTACCGCTATGACCCTCTGCGGCCTCCGTAGGAGGGCCCGGTTGTGAGGAGTGAGCGCATCGACCCATATCGGGGCGCCGACATAGCGATCCCGGTCCTCCCACGTTGGGTAGGAGGCGACCCAAGACGGCAGCTGTGTGGACGAGCTTCGGGCCAAGTTGCACGAAGTGCTGCCTAAAGCTCCATCGCCCGTCCAGGATCAGGCCCAGATACTTCATCTGGGCCTGCACCTTGCACCTTGCTGCACCCTGGACGGTGATACTCGCCCCCCGAGGGGGAAGATTAGCGTGCACTAACGCACAGACTAATCATAATAGTTTTATGGTGGGTAGAATTTTATATTATATCTTCCATGTACAGACAGCGACCAGTTACAGATTTACTATATGTGTAGATTTAAAAAAAATCTCTTATAAATTTAAAATACATTTTAACGAATTTTCTTATGTTCGACGTTTAATGCAAATAATTGCAGTTTACTATTCATCTAAAGCCTTATTCTTATACATTAATAATATACAAATAATGTTGCAAGTAAACATTGGTCATTTTATCAAGCTCGAAGTTATTATTTGTGTACTTTGTACACTGTTCAGTAATTTGAACGTGATTTATGATTGCCTTTTAAAAGCGACGTGTCCCGTCACGGAGGGCTCATGATTTTCACTTGATTTCATAAAATAAAGAATGTTTCCTAAGCAAAATGTTGGGTGCAATCATTGTTCCTCCTGCATTGTACGTTTGCACCGGACATCGAATTGTCTGTAACAAATAAAGGAGTGTGTGTGACATTTTGTCTCATTGATTTAAAGTGACATGACAAGTTGGTAATGTTTTTTTTTTGTTTTTTGTTTGATAGTACAATGTTCATGAATGTTTTGTTTGTGACAAATTAATCTATTAGTCGTCTCGTGAGAATGATTTACTGTTTTGGTTTTGTTTATTTACTAAACAAGTGGTAGTGCTTCTTGTTATTTCAGTAATTAGAATAAATTCTAAATTTTTAATTGTTTGTAGGTCATTTGTTACGAAAACAATTTTCATATAACAAAAATATTCTTGTTTTTGTCCTTATGTGTTCACGCATATTTTAGCCTTATTAAAATTATGATAAGTTAAGCCTTTAAGTTATATTACGTTGAAATTGGTACAGTATTGTTGCTTGAAGTTGTGTAAAGGTTTCTGGGAAAGTGCGATCAATTGTAAATTTTAGGTAGTTTAAAATAAATAACAAATTTTAGAAATGAATATTAATAGGATTTAAAATTTTTACTTCCTTATTTACCTATACAAAAGGTTTTTCGGCACTGTAAGTATAATTATATAATTTTCTTAAAATTTTATAATATATTTTTTGAATATTATGCAATGAAGCTGGTTTAAAACTATATTTACGATTTCATAATAAAAACTTCGATAATAGATTGAGCAATAAAATAATTGTAATGAACATATTTACAGCTGACTTCTCTTTACATAAGAATTATTTATATTGAGGACATAAATTATTACAGTTGTATAATTTAAGTACAATTCAACAATATTCATATTATTCAATCAAATTTACTATGCATATAAATTAAGAAAATACTTTTATAATAATACACATAAATTTATATGCAATTTGTATTTATGTGCAGAAGTTTTTTAATCGTTTACGCAGTTTTATGAGAAAGAAAAGATTTAAAATATATTATTCAACATTTATAACGCTTTTGCTGTTTGTTGACATTTACATTTTTATGAAGTGTGGATACTTATCAATACATAACAAACTAGCTGAAACTAGCTTAAGTTACACATATTGATACTGTCTTTTTTTATCGAATCGGACTGGATAATTTATGTTACTAATTAAAAAAGCGTTAAAACAGATATGGTTTACAGTTTCATTTACATGAAATCATTGAGTTTTTCCGGTAAATATCGTACGGTATATAATCTTTTTTTGTTCATTCATGCAACTGCAGCTGTTCTTTGTGAATGCAAAGTTGGAGGATCGTCGATCTCTGCGGTGGTCTGCGAGGCCTCCCGCCGGCGCACGCGTTATTTTGCTTAGGGTACACTTATACCTTTGAAAGTACCATTTACTTATAAAAGGTATAATTGAATGGTTTAAATTTCTTTTTTCAATAAAAGCGACGCACGCTATTTTGAAGAGATGTAAAATAATCATGAATTTTATTTAAATAAAATTAAGCATTTTCAAAATATATGAAAATTACTAATAATTTTATTATGCGTCTTTCCTCGAACCTGCTTAATGTCTTATGTATAGCTTCTACTCAAATGATTGATTTTCCTTTGTTTCGAACCAAAAATATTTTATTAAAATACAATGTCGTAGGTACACAATATACTGAATAATAAGGCTAACCTAAACTATCCAGTAATAGCGAGAAGATATTTCAGTGTTGGTAGGTAGGAGTAGACAAAGCTATCGTTAAAATACTAGGTGGGTACTGAATTTCATTAAATTACTTAAATAAAATTAACGGCAATGCAATGCTTAATATTACTACATAGCTAGCATGTAGCTACATAGCTTTGTAGTTATATTTTTCACAGAACAATAATTGTCAACACTTTTTACATTAAAATTAAAAGGGTTATTTTAAAAAGTTAATAATTTGCATTTAATATATAAACAGAAATAAATTACCTTATAAACCGTATACGCTATACGTAAAATAAAACTGAAAACATTCGTAATTCGAAATCATATCATCAAAGATGCTCGGCTAAGTTTTAGTGATACATCGATGATGCTTTTTTTTTTCGCTGGAAAAACGCATTTACGCGTTTCCCCCACATGGTTTTCACTGGTGGTAGGGCTTTGTGCAAGCTCGTCTGGGTAGGTACCACCCACTCATCAGATATTCTACCGCAAAACAACAATACTTGATATTGTTGTGTTCCGGTTTGAAGGGTGAGTGAGCCAGTGTAATTACAGGCACAAGGGACATAAAATCTTAGTTCCCAAGGTTGGTGGCGCATTGGATATGTAAGCGATGGTTGACATTTCTTACAATGCCAATGTCTAAGAGCGTTGGTGACCACTTACCATCAGGTGGCCCATATGCTCGTCCGCCTTCCTATTCTATAAAAAAAAAAAAAAAAACATGAGGTGGGGGGGTATGTGGGGCTCGCCGGCACTGAAAGCGCCGGAATACCCACTAAAAAACCAGCGGTACCCACTTCGTCTTGTCGAAGGGGCGTCACGGGATCGCTTGCGCATCCTACCGTGACGCACCGACGGTTGGCCCGCTCAAGCGGGCCTCCATTCTTAGGGGGTTCTCGGGGTACGGAGTACCCCCCTAACCCCAGCGGCTCTTACGGTGGGGGAAGAAGGTGAGCATAGCGTCGGCGCCTCCTCCCGGGTCTTCTTCGGCAGAGCGAATCAGCGGCGGCTGACCTCGCCTTTCGCTCTCGCTCCGCGACCTCCTTCTGCAACATAACACTCTCGCAAAAAGAGACCATCTCCATCCAACACCTCTCGCTGCCAAGCATAGCATTAATCAGGCTCGGCAGCGAGATGTCTCCGCCAACCTTTGCCGCTAGGGTATGCCTCTGGGGACCTCACGCAGCACACTCCGTCAAAGTGTGATGTGCCGTGTCCAGTGGCGCACCACACTCATGACAGGAGGACACCGATGATGCTGTTAAGACACGCTAACACACGTCATTCAGCTAAGACTTAGCTGTTCATTAGACCATTTTAGCTTATTCAAGTAACAGACGCTTAGGTACCTTACATATATTACCCATTTAGTAGAGTGTATCTAATTGCTAATTAAGTTATTTAGGTACAAATTACAATTTATGATCATTGAAGAATTATAGGTTAAAAGTGAATAAATACATATATTCTAAACCATAAATACCGTAAAATGAGAGGCAAAGATAAAATATTTTAAACAAAGTGTCACAAAAACGATAAATATGTTTTTTTTCCGTTGATGCCTCATTATCATATCCTCCACCTGTACAATATCTGTTTAGCATATTTTCGGAATTTAAAAACATACGATTGTATAATCGTCTTATAAAAGATATTACATGTCAAACCTAAATCAGTAATCATAAAAAAAACTAAAACATGTTTATAATTGCGAACCAGTTGCGAGGCGGACACAGAAGGGAGGGGCCTGACGAGCCACGCCTAACACGCCGCCCACCTAAAGTTGTATAAGAATGCATATATCAATATACCTACCCTCATATAAATATTGTCCCACTATATGCAATTAAGTACTTGCCTATATATAAACTGTTACTCCAGCCTTATACGTGTTATCGTAGGTAGCTTTTTAATTGCAGGCATTTGTTTCAATAAACAATGTCGCTAAAATTAACTATTTATTATCTATATTAATCTAATGTAAAAGTTTTCTATTAAGTAGATATAAATTTAAAAAAATGTATGTCGCTCTATTTCTTTAGTTTTTAAATAAGTAGTTAAGACAATAGAACTTTTATATACGAACAGAACGGCCCAGCCCATCCCTATGGATGCTGGGCCGTTCTGTTCATTATGCCCTGTCTGGCATAATGAACAGCCCAGGCAACGCGGATACCCTCTATTATTTCAAAATAACACGCCCAAGAGCGTTCCCTTCGCGTCACGAGGTACTCCCCACGCCCTTGAGTTGTAAACAAATAGAGCTAGCCCGAGTCATGAGTCCTTTGCGAAAAAAATAATAAAAATGCGAAAAAAATATGAGCCTATCCACTTTACTCGGTGGTTTGGGCAAAACGGATAGCGGTATCAATTTTTATGCGATTAATAATTTTAAGTAAAATACTGATGTTACGTGTTTTTTGTTGATTATATTAATAAGGTCAATAAATACTGTTTCAAACTCAATAATGTTTTTTTATCTATCTGTATTGGTTCCCTTCCCATATAGCCCGCCAAACGTTAAGGTATTCACTTTGCCCGGCCTACCCCTAAGTCATGCCTTCGTCAGATGTTTGCAAAACAGATAATAAAAAAATAGATGTTTCTCGTGTTGCTATCACATTTTTGGTGGGAACCATAACCTAAAAATTTTAATTAAAATAAATGATTAGGTAAGCCGAGATGGCCCAGTGGTAAGAACATGTGAATCTTAACCGATGATCGTGGGTTCAAACCCGGGCAAGCACCACTGAATTTTCATGTGCTTAATTTGTGATTATAATTCATCTCGTGCTTTACGGTGAAGGAAAACATCGTGAGGAAACCTGCATGTGTCTAATTTCACTGAAATTCTGCCACATGTGTATTCCACCAACCCGCATTGGAGCAGAGTGGTGGAATAAGCTCCAAACCTTCTCCTCAAAAAAGAGGAGAGGAGGCCTTTAGCCCAGCAGTGGGACATTCAAAGGCTGTTACGGATTAGGTACAGTCAAATCAGCTTGGAGTCGTTCTTGCATTTGTAGCAGCGTGTAATAAATACTTTTTATGTTATAAAATATAAATTATAACAATTTTACTATCGACATTTCGCTATCCACATCTTCGCCTACAACCTATAAATCGTTAATGTTAATTCGTCCTAATATTATATCTAAAGTATCATCTCAAGATCCTGAAATTTCTTTTCTCTTTAATAGAATAATTCTTTCATCTCCAGTTATGGAGCTAATTTTTTCCTTAGCTAATGTCATAATTTTAAAGTCATGTTCATCGTGACAATTTTTTTTCGACTTAAATTTTCACTGTCCCCCATTCATTTTATTATGAACTAATCACTTTTCGTAAGAAAAGAATAAAAAGCATAAAGACAACGCTACTTATGCGAAAGTCGAGGCACGTGGTAGCTAGCGCAAACTGTATTACACCGAATTCAGTAGAATATAATACATAGAGTATTATACTACTACAAACGCAAAAGTCGTCTCCAAGCTGGTTTATCTGTACATACTGTTATATATGACGGAGGATGAGCCTCAGCTTCATCAGTATGGTCCATAGTTTCTAACTTCTAAGTTGCGGGCGTCGATGGGTAATGTTGGAGCAACGAAACACGGTAGATTAATGATCTCGTTTATAATGTTCAATCACTTAGCACTATAACTAGGAACGCGCGTCGGTTTCAATATTCGACCGCACTGGCCGGCTGCTGCACAAGAAGTGTCGTGTGCGCCGCTCAGCCGGTGAATCATTGACGATGGCGCTAGCGTTCCAATGGTGATACGATTGCGACACATGTAACACTTAAACCAGCAGTGCTATTCTGCTTACTTATTCACACCGTACCTATCTTATTGAAATGTTGAATTAACTTCCACTGATACGGTATTTTTTTGGCGCAGCGTAGGGCGCCCTCCAGCCAGGTGGACCGACGACCTTAAGAAGGTGGCGGGCACCAACTGGATGCGGAAGGCGGAGGACAGGGAGCTTTGGCGCACCTTGGGAGAGGCCTATGTTCAGCAGTGGACAACGATTGGCTGTTGATTGATTGATTGATTGATTGATTGATACGGTATTTTGAGGCGTTGCACCCTTTAAATAATAATTTTATCATCAATTTCACATAATTTATGACTTCCTGACATTCAGGATGGTATTCTAGGGTGATTTTTGAGTATGTCATTACAGAATGGCTTTAAATACTGACCGTTTCCGTCAAACGTAAGCCCGTTGGATGTTCCTAGAAAGACTCTTACATAATTCCGATCATAATTATCGATTAACTCATGCTCCAATTATCGTATATTTATTGTAGTATACCAAAAATATTCTCCTTTAACTGGATACAGTTTCAATCAGACGAACGATGAGTGATCACATACAATAACCAACATCAGGTATATTTTGTAAATTTTACTGCATTTTTCATTAATAGAAATACAGAAACAAAAAGAGCACATAGTTTACTAATTGCAATGACTAGGTATGGGCTTACAGTCCTAATACATTACTAGGTATGATATAGGAAATTCTAATATACCTGTGTCTATAATAAATAGCTCTTTTTCATAAAATATAGGTAGACGGACGAGCATATGGGCCACCTGATGGTAAGCGGTCACAAACGCTCATTGGCATTGTAAGAAGAATTAACCTTCGCTTACATCGCCAATGCGTCATTAATCTTGGGAACTAAGATGCTATGTCTTCTCCCTTTTCCCTTGTATCTGATAACACAAAGCCATACCAGCAGTAACTCAATTAATAATAATTAAAATTCAATTACATAGAAAAGTCATGATAAGTGATGAACTACAGCCGACTCTCAGAAGGATATTTCAATAAATATATTTATAAATCGAAGTACATATATACTAACATATATGTACTTCGATTTATAAATATATTACATAATTACCATGGGTAGCATACATTTGTGACTTCGACGTAGAATCAATATGTCATTTAAAAAACATCTCACAAATACAATTTCCGAAATAAATTTGATTTCCCTAAAATCTATAATAATCACCTACTAATCTAAAACCGTAAACCGTTCGAAACGTACGAGTCTGAACTCACATATCTATGGTTATGACACTATTCTATTATTTTAAAATATTACTCTTTTAACGCATTCGGTTAACATTAAAAAATATAATCAATATGTAACTAATAGGTACATGGTGCCTACATAACAGGTGAATGCCTCCCTTTTCTCTCACGCCCACAATTTAATCTTGAATAATGTCTATACGAAAATGGGATACCGACATCTCATCTAATGGATCGCCCCTTGCGCATTATAAATTGCCGAGATGCAATATTTATGATTGCAATTACTGGTCTTCACTTCGTAAATAAGGGCCCTATTTACAACTTTTCTCTGTGATACAAACGTATCTAAAATACCCTTTATTTTTTTTTACTCCAGGTCTATGATCCATCAAACATTTGCAAATTATTTAAATTAAATCTCATTACTAAGATAATATGTAATTACAACTTCTACAACCAATACATTATTATTCAAAATTTATTTTTTCTTAATGTAATAAATTAAATAAAATTATAATAATTTGTCTTAGTTCTTGAAAGTAGGTAGGTGGATTTAGATATAGAGATAGAGTTTGCATGACATTAAAAGAATATCTGTGTACACACATTGTTTGTTACCTATGTGGGGAGAAATCACCTACTCACCATCCTACCATCAAAGAGTAATACTTTACATTGCTGTTCTGGTTTGAATGGTAATTAAGCGAAAGCTATTACAGGAACAATGAGCATAGCATCTTAAATCCCGTGGTCTGTAGCAATGATGATGTAAGAAGTACTATATATTTTTTACAGTACTTTGTATACGATTGATTTTCATGTGGCTCTTTTACAGCCCCTCTAAAATAATTGAAAAAAAAGTTCGTAAATGTAAGCGGCTCCACTTTCTTGAATACAAATTATGATATTAATTCCAAACTAATTTGATCTGACGTGAAATTGTATAATGAAGAGCAAAGAGCTGAACAATTTCGATTCAAACTTTTTTATTTTATCAATTTGGTCATCGTATTATCATACTTCCAGTTAAGACTCGTAGATGGCTGTAGATGGTGCTCTCTGAGAGTTGTTCATGCACTTGATTTTTTTTTACAATTGTCTCCAAGCGATTTTCTCATTGGAAAACAGTACAAGTAAGTCGTATGTATGCAATACAAACAAATATTAGTGAATTCCTTTTACATAACAAAGAAATAATATTATTAATGTGTAGTTTCTACATTTTGTCGTTTTCCGTATAAAAATAAAGATATATCTTCTAAAACAGTTTTAAGTTTCGGTAAAAATTAAATTGCAATAAACTATGTCGTTACAAAAACATTACACAGAGCGAATGTGTTTTCAAAGTATGCAGCGACGATAGCTTGGACAATAAACGCTGATTAATCGTCCACTATGTCTCTGCCCGTGTCGACTACAGCGGAAACTTGAACATTAGTTCGATCATAAATTATAAGACGTTTATTAGAAACTATAGAAGAAAAATATATTTAAGGATACTTTATTTAATATTTCAATGCTTGTAATATCTTATTTTCCTTTTATTATTATTAATAAATATCGAGCTGCAAGGCTAAGGACTTTCTTTTGTGGAGGTTTGGAGCTTATTCCACCATGCTACTTTAAGGCCGGTCGGTGGACATATGCAGAAGAAATTACTTTAATTTCATGGAAAACATCGTACGGAAACTTGCATACGTTGGGTGAAAATCTGTCACATGAAAATATTCACTAACTCGCGTTGTAGTTGCGTTGTGTAATAATATATCAATGCTGTACTTACTTGCATTTAAAAGTGTTTTGTATTGAATGATTTTGTCGTGGTTTTGCGATTTTTTATATAAAACGCCGGTTTTTCCAAATAAATAAAATAAAAATTATTAAAATAAAAGACGATCCAATCCATTTCCTCGAAAAAGCAGGCCTTAGGCTAGCAGTAGATGATATGTACAGACTGTTACTTTGTTACTTACACGGGTTACAACAGTCAATCAACACATTGCCTTTTAACCTAAGTAGATGCGATATCCGTGTTATTAAAAATATAAAAATGAATAAAAAAAGTTAAAGGTTATAAATATATTAGCAAAGAATGTAGCGTCAAACGATCTCTTTGTCCATACTCTTCAATTCACTTCAAAAAAGAAATAGATTATATATTTGACGTATATGTTTTTTAATGTATGTTTTCCGATTATCCGTTTACGGTTAGTTAGATCGATTTGGTTGGTTTGAGCTTTATTCTATTGAGGTCCCCAGGTGGTCCCATATATTTGTTTCTTATGTTCCTTCCTGTACTGTTATGTACACATAATATCGCCGAAGCTATTTCTCAAATTCGCATAATGTAAATATTAACTTTCATTGAAAATATATGCTTAAAATAACCCTAGTATTTTTTGTAATAGATTATGCTTTGTTTAAAAATCCACAGAGCTCAATTTATCTTATATATCTTACATTTGTCTATCCGATACAAAGTTAGGACATATAGGTACATAAACATGTGCATGTTTATTCTTAATATTTTTATCTTTGTCGTTTTTATAGAACACTTAGTCAATTTTTTATGTATAAAATCTGGATGTTTAGCGTGGTTCCATCCGCGTTGGTACCTATATCCCGAGATTATGACGTTCAAACAAACATAGGTATTTATATAATATTTTTAATGATTTAAAATAATTTGATTATAAAAAAAATCTACATATTTCCTCATAGCTTTAGCATTTTTTAAAGACAAATTTCATCTAAATTGGATCAGTACTTTACTCGTAAAACCATAACATACTAACTGAATAACATTATAATTACAATATTATCATAGCAAGTAACAAATTAAAAAGGAAGAAATTCTTTACTTAATCCTTACGCATATGTCCTTTCCCTAAGTCTTAATAATACAATATGTTAATTACTTAAATGTATATATGTTTGTTTGGAACAAAAAATATGTTTTGATAATTATTGTATTTATGCAATGGCTGTGGACCGTTTGGCCCTCCCGCTGGTCTCCATACGTTTAAGCTTTTGTCGGACGACTCTACCAAACTTGTAATGCCACAGAATTCTATTTACCATATATTATAATATACATTTAGTTTCAATAAACATAGTAAGCTATTTTAATTTATCAATAATAAATAAGATAAATTAGTGTAATTAAATTTAATTAATGGCAACATCAATTAAACATTATATATCACCATAAGGATATGTTTTATGGTCATGTGGTTATATTAATACACATCCTAAATTATATAAACATTTATAGAATTTACCTATAATTGGACTTATGTAAATTGTAATAAAACTAGACTTCGCATTTATCTAAAAAAAATCTTGTAATATAATTAAAAAAGCATATTTGACTTTACCTTTATATTATTTAGGTAACTACTTTGATTATATACTAAGTATTATTTTAAAAGATAGTATTGTTTACAGAGAGCAAATAAATTAACTAACCGTAAGTTTTTTTTTTAATGTGAGTAACATTTCCAAATAGATTTAAAAGAAATACTGATGAAAAATAATTGACGAATTATTAACCCTTATTAAATTAAACATTAATGTTAACTGTTTAAACACGGAGACAGTTATATTTTATAGTAAAAGGAATAAAATGGATCTCATGTTATCGCTGCGCAATCGCAAATGACAACACGCTGGCCGGTTTAGGGCTGTGACCGCAGTTGTTGATAACGCGCAGGCGCGCGTCTGTTCACAGCTGTCACTGCGGGATCCATTTTGAAAACGCGCTATTTTTTAAAAATGGAACCCGCAGAGACACGTCCAAAGCAATTAGTCACGTGAACGTACCGATGAATTCGATAATTTATTTTGAACTAGCATGACTTTCTTTGATTCCCAACGAAGTCTACGCCAATAGTTTCAAACGAATTTTAAAACAAAAACAATTATGAATACACTCATAATATACGTGCATAAAAATATATAATGCATCTAGTACGTAAGTGATTGCATCGAAATTTATTAAAGTATTATTTTTAATATTAAATTTTTTTAAAAGCCATTTCGTCAAAAATATGTTGTATAATTGAATCAAAATCAATAAACTTTTATAGGTACTTCTAAAATTATATCAAAATTACTGTACCAAAAATATATATTAATAATACGAATACCAAGGAATCAATCATGAATTTTATACTTGTTTTGAATACTACCCTAATAAAAGGTTGCAAATAATAATGTCCACGGTGCTCGCAGGAGACGTTCAACAGGCGCATTTGGTGACTTCTAAATTAACATGGTTGGTCTTTAGCGGAACCCTGTGGGGAAAATGGCAGGGTTCCTGGGACTCCCGCGAAGACCAAACAATGATTCGTGCCGCGAGTCGGAGACTCACAGAGAACGGCTGCCGGCCATTCAATCTTTACAAATCAAACAAAGTATATTTGTCGAAAAATGGTTCAGTTAAAATTCATTCAGCTCTGTGATTATAGGGTTATTAATACGAGACAATACATTTAATTTTATTATTTATATATATATTTTTCATATATAGGTCCTATTTGCGTTAAAAATAAATATATCCTTCCTAGGGCAAGGTATACGTGACTGTATTTAAATCTCCCAGTAAGCTTTACGTTTATGTTGTTTTTATTTATTTAAGGAAACACAGCACACTTCTCACAGTGAAGCAACTGAAAACTATAGAGTTTCTTGCCGGTTCTTGTCGATAATCAATTCCAAATTTGTATCCAAAAATGAATATCAGCTTAATTTTCGATCCACTTGTTAGCGAGCCTTAATTTGCTGAAGTGAAACGTTATTTTTCTGACGATATTTTTTTTTTGTTTGCAAGACATAAAAACCTGCAGACATTACAACAATAACGACCAATTTTTTTTTTCTCGCTGGTGAAGTTCCCCCACGTGAAGTGGGAGGGGGTATGTGGGGCTCATCGGCGGGCTAGCATAAAAAACCTGCGGTATCATCTCAGTCTGGTAGCGAGAGATCTGCGCCACCAGGGTATGCCTTTGAAGCCTCAAATAACGGCTTATCTTAAAAAATATCCGTGATTATTATTATTTAAAATTAATTTCACATGTTATTAGGAAGAGGAGAAAAGAGAAAATTCGTAAATGTCTAACAAATCATTTTTCAAACAACAAGTAAATATAATTGCGAAAATAATTTTAAGTTAATGATTTATGTCATTAAATGACATAAACCATTAATTTTTGAAACAGTTGTAAACGTAAATCTTATCATTTCGAAAGATATTTTTTTATTATAATTTTAGCAAATTGTGTTTACCGGGGCTTCGCCTGCGTATTTGATAGGATGGAGATGTTGGTGTTGTGGAGAGGTGTTGTTATAAAAAGTAGCCTGTCCTTCGTCGGGGTTCAACCGTGAAACCAGATAGACAAAGTAACTTTCGTATTTAAAACATAAGTCTAGATTTAATATCACAGACAAAGCGTCCACGGTATAACGTACATAACATCCTCGTGAAAATAATAATTATACGTCCGGTGCGTCTAAATTTGGGTTGGACCAGTAAAAAGTTTTTGAACTGTTATGTCCAGTAGCAGCCCGAGATTTTGAAGGTGCCAGTATTAACAACCCATGTCTCGTAAAGCATGTAAAGCTTGAACTCTCTCGGGTTGTGATGGATTGGCATCCCATCTAATTGTATTAGAGTAGGAGTGCACTTGTGTATGCGCACACACTTGTGCAATATAATATGTCTGGCTCAGTTAGGTAGTCTGAATTAAGAATGGCCACCGCGACTGAATTCGGCCAGGAGAATATTATCAAGTTTAAGCACTGTATACTGTTTACAAAACATTTTACAGACGTTACAATATCAAAAATAGACGTTTAGCTTGTCAACTAACTGTTTAAACATTAAACCTTGAGATTTACATTCATCATGCTCAAACAGTTTAACATTAACAATTTCAGGAACAGCACCAAGCACAATAGCTAATTAATAATTATGAAGTCTCTAGTCATTTACTGTCTCAGAAAGTGTTAATAATATTTAACTGCTTAAGAGCCTTAAGTCATGATTATTATTAAGGTGCAGTGGCACGCGACAATAGCTTTTAACACGGAGTACTTTCCAAGTGTCACTTGAAAACGCGATCAGAGCAACGTTCTGGACGCAAAAGGCGCAAATCAATGAACAAATAAGAAGTCTGTATAATAGCACTTACGCGCACGTGACGTATGATGAAAGCACTCGGAAAAGCCCTTGATAACAGTATGGAACTTTGTAATCGTTCTTTTATATTTAATGTGTATTTAGTACCTAATGATTGTAAGAGTTGAAAATTGATTAAACATTTTTAATTCATAAATCGTTTCGACTTTTTAAAAGCAGTTGATTTGTCAAGTGGTGGACAGTACTGAACTGAAAGCAGCTGCAACTGACAAATAAGATATAAGTATAATTTGTTTACAATATAAATGTGATACCATAGATGTCTAATCAGTCTAGCTAGAGCAATTATACATATAATAGATATATTGTTACAATGTAAACAATAAAATTTACCTATACGAACTATGTATGTTAGCGAATTAGTTATATAATATATTAAATAGTCATAATACTAGGATATGTGATTGTCAATGTACATTGTATTTTGATTTTGTATGACCATGTGTCTACTTCTTAGTCATCTGTATAACTTATTTTTTCCTTCTTGGGTGTGCTAGAAGAAATCTCTTCATCGGATAAGCAAACTTATACTTAGACTTATGACGTTTTCTATGTTTCCAGGAAGAAAAACTATGTTGTCTTTGTAACGTATTATAAAGTGTTAATTAAATAATTTTAACTCATTTGAAACCATTCATTGCTACATATACCAATTTTATAAAAAACAATACCAATGTGTTGCCATCCATGAAATAGTCTTGTTATGCCAAACAGATTAGAACACAAGTATTTTTGTATTATCTTATCTATAAATCAGTATTTACATATTCAGTTTAGCTCAAAATTCATTAATTGTATAAAAATACCTGAATATGAATACTTACCTATTAAAAACGCAGTAGCTCGTGAGAAGATTTAACCGTCCTCCATTGAGTTCGCTCAATACGGTCCGAGTCAAAAGTCAGGGGAAAATGAATATAACATATTCTTTGATTTTATGCGCAACAATAAAAGAATCGTGTAATTATACGCTTGAACAATGAACGTCGCGGAGTTGACTTCAATGAAATAACTACGACTGAGCATTAGCCCTCTTCGAGTGAAGCGTTGTTTAAGTGGAGTGAGTACAAGAAAATAACCTCATCCCGGGGGTCCGGGCACTTCCGTTCGGTTTCATATTTCGCGTGCCATTGTTCCGGTGCAAGGGTGGCGCTGAACGCGACGAAGCTGTCGCGAGCTCATTATTGTTCTTCGTACAATTGACTTGACGTATCGATTTATTTAGTCATTTGATTTTTTATTTTTTTTTATAAGCATGACGCAATGTATCTTGATTTACATGAATTTATTTATTAAATACATAATACAACTTGAACCTGGAAGTACAAAAATATCAGTCACACAGATTTCACTAAATCGAGTATATCAGAAAAATTATCTTTTCGTTTTTCGCGTAATAAATGCAGAGAGTTATATTACGATAGACAATAACTAAAGAAACTGTGGAAAGTTTATCGTTTTAAGTAATAAAATAAAAATAAAAATTATGAAGGTACTTCATAATTTATTGTTTCTATATCGTGTTGGTGTTATTAAGTTAGCGTTAGTAAATACAATTTTAGACTTTACTATAAATCGTCACACGTTTACTTTAGCTAATATTGCAAAAAACCTCAAACAATTTCAGCTTTTGTGAGTGTAATAAAAACTATCTTTGTAAGCGTGTATTTTAATGATTACCTAAAAGTATTTCCAACTCTCTATAACATTAGGAATTGCAAATTCAATTAAAATTGAAACATTTTATAAGAAAAATAAATTATCGCGTATTTCTTGTTTGTTTTTGTTCATGTTTCTGATTTCAACGATCGCTCGTTCATCAAATCTATTGTGCTGTGTAATAACTGTGATTTTGAGAATAATCGCCTTTCTCTCCGAGCTAGGGGTCGCAAAGCACGTGTATTTAACACGATACTTGTGAGAAAAGACGTTAATAGACGTTTGTTTTTAAACTCTTGTTGTTTTAATTGTAAATATATTCATATTATAATTGAAGTATAATCTACTTAATGATACTCTAATACTCGTTGGTCTTATGGCATATGGTAGTTCATAACGTCTAGATTCTGGGTTCAAATAATGGGTCAGGCCAATATAAAGTTATTTAGCTTTTTTATCAAGAAATTCTCAAAAATTCTACGAAGTTTGAAAGATAGCAATGCTTACACTCCCGTGCCGATACTATAAAATCTTTGGTCGGTCGCCTGCAGTCTCTTCAGTCGTGACGGATTGCCGTAAAATCGGATTATGAGTCAGGAAATAGTAAATTCACCTGCGCACACACTTGGACTTGGATATTCTCCATTGGACAGGCTGCCTTGCCTTAAATGATATTATTTTTACTTTCTGATTGACTGAAACTTGAAATTACACACAATACCAATACCATAACTTCTTCTTAAGACTATTAATAAAATTCAGTTATATCGGCGTTTTTATGAAATAATGATATAGACAAATAAGGAAAGATTTTTTGTATTTGAAGTGCGTTTGAATATTATTGAGTGAAGTAAGAAACGTGAACGTTTCGCGGTATTTTTAGTCTTTTTTTGTTTACGCGGAACTAATCACTGTTGACCAAATAGCGTGGCAGAACACGTTACTCAAAAATTAAGCAAAAATCGGATATCCTGCTTGTTGCAAGAGAGAAATTGTGCGGTGTAGTATTATACAACTATACTAATTAAGTACATGAATATTAAGTAGTGCATGCCTCAGATTTGCAGACTCAATCACGACTCAATTTTATTAAATAAGTGAACGATTTAATGATATATAAAAGAAAAGTTGTTTTATAAGCATCGTGACCTGATTTGTGTTCAAAGAAAACAATATAAATCATGTTCAATACAAGTAAGTTGACATTTATCATTGACAATCAGTTTGTTCTTCATTTCTCAGGATCTTATTAATTCATCGCGATGTTGTTCGGGAGGCGGGAGGGTTTTATTAAATTACAGCTTTCACAAATTATGTAGAAATAATAATTCGAGCGGGCGAGGCGGCGTCGCAGTGGGGTGCTGCACTTTTAATTAAACCCTAAATTATTGTTCACCTTCATTAATTCTTCTGCTCCTGCTCCGGCTTGTACTAATGAGTTTATGCTTTTTATACTGTCTCCGCCTTTCTAGCGACCTATGATAAGTAAATTTCCAACGTGGACGATAGTATGAACATAAAACTAAAACGCCAAATTATAATTTTCTTGCATGGATAAATCAAAGAGGTGTAAATATCTCATTGCCAGCTTTAGAAGTAAATTTACTAACCGCAAGTTTATGTACATATAATTTTTTTTATATAACACACGACTATCTTTCGGTAAATAAGCAACACGCGACTAAGTTCTATTTTATCAAATTTTCCATGGTTATTTATTTATTAAAGGTTCTTGCAATAAATTGCGTTAAGTGGGGGCGGCCGGAGTCCCGCGGAGCGCGGTAGGGGCGCCCATAACGTCGGGAAAAACGCGCGCGGGCCATAAGTGCCTTTCTACGACGACAACGAGGCGATATTACACCGATGTCTAGGGGTTAAGGCGATACAAGCGTAATTCACGTCAATGAGGTCAATTGTTTTTGCAGTGTCTATTTTACACGTTAGTTTCTTAAAATATATATATATATACCTACACATACACATACACACTTTACTTTAGTGTTTAATATATACTTTTTATATTAAGAATTCATGGTAAATTTTCATTAATATATATTTTCAAGAATATAATTCTTCAATTCTCAAGGAAGACTGCGCAGGACCAAAGGCTTTACCTGCTTCAGGTTGATACTGAAAATTTATTGACAGAAAATCTCAATCACTTTTTATTGGTCTAAGCCGAGGGGTTAACTCAGAACCTCGGGATCTACCTTATGAGTGACTACTGTACTTAGGACTCAAGGGACATAACTTCTTAGGTTGACGGTGGTGTAAGGAACGGTTAATATTTACAGCGCCAATGTATATTGCCGATAATGACCTTTACTACCAGGTGGCCCTTTTGCCTGTCCGACAACACATTTTATAAATGAAAAACATATGTTATTATATAATTTTAACCTCACTTGAATCAGCAAGACACAGTCAAGTTAGTCTTTATTTAGTGTTTTTATAATAAAATAGACAATATGTGATTATTGCCCTCAATATTGTGTATTGGTTATATTTTAGAAATTATTTATGAGTAAGAATGACGTCATATATTTTTTTACGATGTTAGATTGATAGCACCATCTCAATTGTAAGTTTCACAATAAAATTAAATACAATATGGAATCTAAAAATCAATAATAATATTATTTGTTAAGGATCTATCCGCGTGGGCGTATAGGGCGTGGACAGGCGTGGCTGAGTAAAGTTGTACAAACATCGAATTAAATTTCGTCTCAATATGTTTATATCCTTAAATAAAAAATAGGCATCATATTTTACAACTACGACTAAATGAGCCGATCTGCTTTTATAAAGTAAAACTTATTAAAAAAATACCTAAACGACATCAAATGAAGGAAATAAGATAAATAAAACAACCCTATTAAATAAATGATTAAGAGCTAACAAAATACAGATTATTTATATTTTAAATACTATTAACTGAAATATTCTATTAATACGCAATATAAATATAAGTTTTCATTGGACGTAGCTAACCAGCCAGACCAGCTAACGTCTTCATTGACGCAGAATGTATGTTATATATGTGAAGACTTGATATCTGTCTTCGTGGGTTCTTGATTCTTTAGCCGATATGGATGGTATTCGACCCATTGGGTCACCTATATTATGGATGATCATTTTTAATCGTCCTTGGTAGTCGCCATTTGTACTCTCTTCACCAGTGTTCCCAACGCGTCTTGATTGTAGTTGTTATATAATACGAAGTTTTTCGTGTGACGCAATATTGAATGCATGGGATAAGTTACTCATTAGATTATAAGAGTGAAGAGAATTCCTTGCGAAGATGAGCTTATATGATCTCAAAATATCATATTTAAAATATAAAAAATACTGGCGATTTTTTTTTTGTGATATCTGCAAAAAAGGTTTTTTTACAAATTTTTAAAGTTACGAGTTCTTAAATTCTTTTCTGGAGCGACCGATCGACGCGTGACGTCACATCGCCCAACGTCGCTCGCTCGCCCTTACAATTTCGCCTAAACTTTCGCGTTATTCTTGATTTTATTTATATTTCGGTTAGTATAAAAAAACTTTCATATATTTATTATACAGTACCATAGCATACTAATTTTACAAATAGAACTCGGGAATAATATTTTTTCTCTTTATATATTAATGTTGTTTACACCTGTAATGATTTATTCACCTAGATTTAATACCCTGTATCTAATGCTAAGTGAATGTGTTAGTGATAAGTCGATGGTGTAACTATTTCCAATAAATAAATAAATAAATAAATAAATAAAACAAAAACAAGTAGATATTTTAATATGTGTACCTTAGTAGTGAAATTTGTCGTATTTATAAGTTTTTAGTTTTAGGATCAAACATTTAATTTTTACAGGCTAGTTAAGGTATTCGTTTAATATAAACATAATTCTGAATTTCAGAATGTTCGTAATAACGGCCTTGATACGTTGAATACCGATAGTGTTGTGATAAGAATTTGTATGAAAAATGAATTTCAATGTTAATCTTAGGTTTATTGTTAATCTTGAAGATGATTTGTGAAAAAAGCCGTATCGGCAATGATATATATTGAAAAAATCATTAATGACTGTGATGACCCATTGAAATTTGTTTTTTACCATATTAGGTTTTTTCGAATATAAAATACGTAGTCTAATATAGTACATATGATACAAATGTAATTGCAATATAAGGGGACTTTTGAATCGGCATGTTACAGTATATAATTAAACGTAAAGCTGCCACCTACTCTGCTTGTTCTGTATTTTAATGACATGTGCAAATTAGCATCATTCAATGTTGGCAGACGACAGCACTGTAGACGCCTTATATACCGGCCGCGCTAATATTTGTCGGGAACACGTCGATGACTATAAACTTGTGTCTGAAATAACAAGTTTTTAGTAACCGAAGTCGGAGATTGGGGCCAACTAAACTTGGTACAACTCAACCTCAATACGACACAAGTTAGCGCGATGACTTATAAAATGACACCTTTTGACCGCGATGACTTCTAAAATGACCATCCCCTCATTGTGAGAATACCGCCTCGCTACCAAATCCAGTATCAGGACGTTAAGTTCGGCGGTCTATTGGAAGGTGAAGCCAAATTAGCCTCTAAACGCTTTATTTGCTCAACAAGGTAAATCAGTACTTCACGTCAGCTCCTCGCCTAAAATTCTACAAGGCGCAAACTCAGCCCCACATGGAGTACTGCTCTCATCTCCGGGCGGAAGAGATGTTATCATTCTGCATCTTCTATCGCATCTTTTACGGAGAATGCTATTGCGTACGTAAAATTAAAATGTAAGAAATGTATATAATATTCTATATCGATATTATCTTCTAGCGAAAGCGGAAAGCATATCTTCATGAAGAATACGGACTTGTTGCCTCATATTGATTATATGATCAACTGCATTAACAAAATATTAAAATAAACAATAATAATAAGCTCACTAATATATTTTGTATGATTAGTGAAAGAATCCGCAATCATAAGGTCGACTTTCGGTAGATTATTTGTTAGTCTACGTGAAAATACTGCTCTTATTTTAGCATAAAATAATATATTAATAATCGTTCTAATATTATTATAAGTAAAAGAACATATGTACGCCACATATACAAATCACAAAGAAAGATAAAATAAACAGAAAATTATCAACGCGCGTATCGCAATAACGAACCGGCGATGTGACGTCACAGTCAAAACTCGAACGGAGCAAGAATTATACGAGAGCGGCCAAATTGATTTGCTTATACAAAAAAGGTTTACATGATATAATCATAATTTTTCCACATATGTTATTATAATCGTGTAAAGATTATTTTAAAAAATAATATTTTTATTTAATTTACATCTTCCTAATTGCTTGAGCCTATATACCAGAACACTCGTCAACTCCTATTAATTACTTATTTTAAAAGTCTAGTGGTGTCTATGTAATGGTATTTTAATGAAAGGTAAGGATAAATTGCGAAAACGAACATAATTTATTTTAGTGAACCGATTGCTAGGTTATTTTATTTTTAAAAATATTATATCATGTATAGTTATATCTTTTTAATTGGTTATTAATTGATTAACTCTAGTTGGTTCTCATAGGTTTATCGATATTTAAATATTGACATATTAATTTATTTAAATTGTAATTACGCAAAGATAACAATTTTATGAGCATAATATTATATAGCCGGGTCTAAAAATTTTTTTTATCCTTAACAATTTGGTTTAAATAAAGCCGTAGCTGCGAATAAAATTAATAATAACTATAGACAGGTTTCATAATTATAATTATAATCACTATATTTATTTTTAAATGAGCAAAAATTCACAAATTCAAACGCTCAAAATCAATCGCAGCACGACTATTAAGAAAACAAGTATTGTACTACTGACTTTAATTATTATGGTCACAGATAAATTAAATAATAAGCTTTTTTATAACGAATAAGAATAATTGCGCTAAATGTGTGATGGCAGGATCTTTTATTAAGTTCCTCGAACACGGGATGTCAATAGGGCTGATTGGGTAAATCTCGATAATGTTCCCCCTAACGATTGCTAAGAGTGCTGTGACTCGCAAAGATCCTCTGATTAACTATTATGCTGATTACGTTGCTTGTATTCTGTGATCGTTAATGCGAGATAACGAAATATTGTTAATAATCAAAATAATATCGTTAATTTTATAATAAAAATTATACTATGTCATCGTTACATACAATACAAAATGTAGATTTTTTTTATAAAATAGGAAGGCGGACGACCATATGGGCCACCTGATGGTAAGTGGTCACCAAACGCCCTTAGACATTGGCATTGTAAGAAATGTCAACCATCGCTTACATAGCCAATGCGCCACCAACCTTGGGAACTAAGATTTTATGTCCCTTGTGCCTATAATTACACTGGCTCACTCACCCTTCAAACCGGAACACAACAATATCGAGTATTGCTGTTTTGCGGTAGAATATCTGATGAGTGGGTGGTACCTATCCAGGCGAGCTTGCACAAAGCCCTACCACCAGCAATAGTAGATTGTTGAATCATACAATTATTACCCAATCTCGTGCACATAATATAATAATTAAATTATATTTCATTGTAATAATTAAATATTATTTTAGTTATAACGCTCGACAAAATCTAAGACCGAAAACTCCGACGGTACTCTTAATAAGCCGATCTTCTAACCTTTGCTATTTATTGGTTCCAAGTACCACAGACGATCAATAAAATATATAGTGTAGAAATAGGTGCTATTTAAAGTAATTAATCTGAAGTGGTGAATTTATTCATTGGTAAGCCAGGATATAGCCCAAGGGTGCAATGGTTTAACCCGTTGCTATGTCATGTAAGAATGTAGTAGCTGTTCCTCGCAGTTTCAATAACGTTAAATTATGGTTAGTCGTACCTGATTTATTTTTTCTTTTTTCATACACAGATAAATAATTACGTTTTGTCATATTTGTTGACATTTCTAGTTATTGCTTCACTCCAAAAGATATGAGATGTTATATGAGAAAACATACAAATATTATAATATTTGTATAGATTGAAATAATTGAAATAAAAAAGTAATTTTGTTTATATAAATTCACTATATCGAAAAAAGTTTATAAATTTGAATTGGTAATATACTTTATTTTATATAAATATTTTGACATCATTATTTAAAATATTCTAAGTTAATATAATTTAAGTCACAGTCGGAAGTAATTAGCGTGTGTTTTTGGTTGTAGAAAACAAGTTATCTGGAGGTATCAAGCTCGTCTGGGTAGGAACCAGCCACTCATCAGATATTCTACTGACTACTGAAACATTAGTACTTGGTATTGTTGTGTTCCGGTTTGAAGGGTGAGTGAGCCCGTGTAATTACATGCACAAATGACATAATATCTTAGTTCCCAAAGTTGGTTGCATTCGTATTGGCGATGTAAGTGATGGTTAACATTTCTTAGAATGATAATGTCTATTACTATGGGCGTTGGTGGCCACTTACCATCAGGTGGCCCATATGCTCGTCCGCCTACCTATACTTCTATTAATACTTATTTAATTTTTTAAAGTAAATTTATTAGTAATTTATATATATAGGAATACGTCTTTATTTAGTTTCGAATCAGTACTAAAATTTAATGTAAGATTATATAACTTCGTGTATAATCCACAAAGAGTTAGATACTCAACAGTAGAACATATTAGGTATGTATGTGTGATGTATGTATGTTTGTGATTTTTATGGAATTATATTTCTTTATGGTAATGATCAGCTTGGAAGTGTATGCTGACACACGGTTTACTTTGGCAATTTCAACTAATGAGTATTAATAATAATTTATCTCTTGCTCGACGTCGAAAGATAACATTGCGATGAAAAAGGCATGTGGTAGATGTGGTAGATCTGACCCATTTATCCACCAACTCGCATTTTAACAGCATGGTGGAGAAAGTTGCAAACCTTCTACTCAAAAGGAGGCCTTATCCCTATAGTGAGACAATTACAGGCTGAGTGAACACTAAGGTTTTGAGTGAAGAAAGGGAGAAAAGCTCGATGCAAAAGACGAGCTCAAGGCCCGACCACCTGTGGCCATACATAATAATTATGTCGGAGGGGTACTGACTTACAGCGAATGTGGTCGTACATGCGCTGCAAAAATTGGCTACGTCAGTCGCCTGAGAACATACCAATGAAGTTCTCAATAGTCAGATCCCAGTCGCGATGGCCGAATACGGTCGGGATAGATACATATACAGCTGAACTTTACTTTATATATCTTTAATTAGTAATATGTACCTATATATAAATCATTAGGTTTAAAACTCGAAATTTTACGTCACATAAAATGGATTCTTTAACTTTAACACTTACTTAAGACATTCGGGCGTGATTATCTAACAAACATTCAATGCTTATAACATTACTAACACAGGATGAATAATTTTTACAACAATAGCAGAACAAATGTTATTAAAAAAAGATTTGTTAAAATAAAACATCATCGCGCGCGAAGTCAAGTTATAAGCTATTAGCAAAATAAACAAGTGGAATAGTTCGTTGTTTTAATGCAATTTTATAAACTGCCTACGCGAGGTTTCTGGTTCTTTGAATATTTATATAGCAGTGGGTAGTCTGTTAAAAAAATCATACACGTATAAATAGGAAGGAACGCGCCGTAAACGTCTTATAAAACATTATTTAATAAACTTTTGAGTAATATATTACTTCTGAATATTTTTAAAAACTTAATGTAATCGTTTTTATTCGTATCAATATATTAATTTAAAATAAAATTTAATTTATTATATTGCAATTTTTTACGAGTATTTACAAAAAATATACTTATGTATTTTTTCAATATATTATAGCTATAGTATTAGTCTCTAAGATTCCTTTTTTAACGCAGACTAATGTTATACCATTATTCAAGTAGAAATCTCGTATGTGTGAAGTAGCTTTACAAGAGGAACACAAACAGTAAAAACTATTATATATGTTATTACTACTGATTATTTAATTGTATTATGTGTTTGCATAATATTAATAAGAATATATAATAATTTGGATACGCTACAGAATGCTGATTTTACATTAATTGTTTTTGTAAAATACATTTTTATAGGAAAACCCCTATTTTTCGTATGTGGATTTTTAGAATTTTATTTTGAAGTTTATCGTAATAATAACATAAATGTGAAAGTAACTTTACATGTCTGTCGGCTGTTTCGCGGTTAAACCATCGAACCGATTTTTATGAAATTCGGTATAAAGCTTGCTTCAAGCTGCATGGAAGGACTTAAAGTAATTACATAACTACTTTGGATACCTAACACCTTACCCCAAACACGTAGCTGAAAACTAATTTTATATAAATCGTCATATTTTATTATGTAACAATTGAATTATATCTATTTGAAGGTTAAAAAGATTTGGATAATTAAATAATTTAATGGCAGTATAAAAGTTGATTTAATGAAAGGATATGACTGACACTTATCTGCTTTAGGATCTGTTGTTGACTCTGAAAACTGAAAATCTGTAAGCTACTCGTTAATAAAACTTATCAGATTAAATTATAATAGTGATTTATTTGTTTTTTTTTAAAAGATTTTCTTCTTTATAACTTATCTAAGGAAACCAGCCTATGATCTTAAATGTTAGAGAAAGATAACATCATACGTCGGAATTATTGCATTTGTAGAACTTAAAATTATAGAATAATTGGAAATATTTTTCTTTTTTATGTAAGATAAACTAAAAATCTATACAAATCTTATAAAAATTTGAATTAAGAATCGGAAAAAAGTTCAAGTACCGCTTAATCTCCCTCACTATTTTCCAAGTACTTACCTAAACCCCGATTTGTTGTGCTCTGCTTTCTCGTGAGTGCCGACCCGTGATTCGTTTTTCAATCGATTGTGAGATTTCTCAAATAGAACCAATTCGTCGCGTTGTTACCGCGACGGTGCGGGCACTTTGATCTGTTTTTGTGGGCGTCCGAGGCGGTGCGATTGGCCGCGTAAGCCGTTACTTGAAATACTTGCCTTTATACTCAACGATAGATTCACCACTCCACTCTGCATACATGGTATAAATGGGACGATAGCACGTTTTATATATTCAACAATGGTATCAATAAAAATAGTTTGATTTTTTTATAATTAATAAACTATAATTTATATGGTAGAAAATTAATGTATGTCTTAGTATTTACTTCATAAGAATATTTGTTTTAATGTAGGTAAAATACATACTAACTAAGTATATGTATTCTAATAGTATAGATAAAGTTAAACATACATCTATGCGAGAGTTGATGTGTATCTCATTGTATACTTTATACTGCAAATCATCAAAAATTCGGGTTGAATTTGAAGCAAAAAGGGCTGAGACGGTGCAATCGTCATCGTTTTATATCCGAGTCCGTTTCGAATCGTTTCATTTCCATTTGGTTTTTGCTGCGGCATGTGGCAACACCGACCTGCTCTGTCAATCTCTTATTATTAATTACCTTCTTTTATGCGTATACTCTTCTATCGATCGCGTTGATTAAAATATACTAATAATAGACCAGCATAATGACTTACATTTCTTATTAAAAAGCTGTAAGATGTGTGAGAGTCGGCATCAATTAATCGTACCGGCATATAAGGATTAAGAAACCTTATATAGTTTATATCGAATTATACTGAATGAAAGATTCAAATGATAAGATTAAATAATAAATCAACTTGTAATTATGATAATATATGTAGAATACGTTATATAAAAGAACCTCGGAATAACATTAACTATTCTTTATAAATAACCCTTCTTCTCAAAAGATACACAAATAAAAACTTATTATAAAATCAATTTAGACTTTTCTTAATATTAAAAATCCGCACGGTAGTAAATAAATAACTTTAAAAATTATTAATTACTTGCTGAACTCGGTAACTGAATAACAAGATTTCATTAAATCGCACACGCACCGGCGGATGATGCGCGGGCGCCGAAAGACGTGTATAAATTGCTCAATTTGGTTCTGAGCAAATGGCATATTAAATTATTATCGCTTATCATGTACGCTTGTATGAGGCTTCTTGGGTACGCTTTCCTGCGATCTCTGCGGGGGTTAGTATGGTTTACCACATATGCCTAAGTAATTAATACGCTTCAAACTGCGCATTCGTTTATTTGATTCTATTAGTGCTTTATGTCTTTGAAATACAACGTTGTTTATACCGTATAATTTCTTTTAAGGTTCCGTACGAATCCCGGTTCGACATGTTTTGTATAAATAAAGACTATACCTAATTGTTAAGCTGTTTTAAATTGATAAATATAACAATTGTGTTTAAATAATGCCCGAAATATGGACATTATTTAAACTTGTTTTGGACAAATCATAATTCACAAAATAAAAATACTAATAAGTTAAACCGAAAAACATATTTCTACAATTTATTCGAATATTCAGTCAGATGCTTAAATAGATCAGTTAATAAATTCCCATAATTTATACAAAAAAATTAATTTTAATAAATAAATGTTAAACATCTGAAAACAGGTTGAGAATTAAAAACAATTGTTGACAAATATATTTTTTTTCTCTCAGATTGTATTTATCGAGGCGAAGAGACAGAAACGAAATGACAACGTTACGAATCGGAATCTAATTTCAGTTGAAAGGTGGCAGCAAAAAGTCGATCAGATGGGATACTGTCGGCGAGCTCATAGGGGGCATCAATTCCAAGAGTCATGGGCCTGTGGTCAGGATTGCCATCGAATTAATTACACGAATTACAGTTACAAAGGGCAAGAGGTGATGTAGGCGTCACATTATTCGTAGCTAACTTCACGTCATATAAAATGAACACGTACATAATTACATAGTAGGTACCTTCCTTGCTATCACAAAGTCTTATATTTGTGCTATGAATAACAACTAAAACATTGAAATGACAACTCATGTGTTTATTCTAAAAAATGCGTTATTTATTTTTAATTTACGATTTTTTTATTTTATTTTATTAATGACTATGTATGACATTTGACGACATTTACACCTTACAAAAATACGTCTTTTTTTTAGTCTCCTTCAATAGACTTCAACGAACACTATGATATTTTTGATACACGAACACTATGATATTTGTGACCACAGGGCCGATTTTTATAAAAAAAATAGGTTAAAATATTTTAAAATTAGTTTTTAATATATTTGTCAGACGTATAAATAAATTAAATTTGAATATAGAAACTTGAAAATACTTACGGCCTTACTTATAAACGTTTTTAGTAGGTGATTAGTTAAACAATGCTGTAACTTCTTTTGAATGTCAAATCAATAATTACTGAATGGGAGAAATGAGTGTTTAATTAATCAATCGACAACGCTTAAAATAAATAAGGTCGTTAATGCAATTATATTATTTATATTTATACATGCAGAAGAAGCATTAACGTCGTAAAGAAAACGGAGATCTTTTACCCGAAATATTATTTGAAATTAGCCAAATATTCAGTAAAAAACAGTGTCAATCTGATGAGAAGTTGAGCTTTAACTCTAAGCTTTAGAAATTGTTCATAAATATAAAAAGTGCTCGTATTACATTATATTATTATATGTCTTACTTCTCTTGTGGTTACTTCATTAAGCTGTAGATCCTGCGTTCCCAATCGCGAATCACGGATCAAGCCATTATAATAATGTTGAGTTTAAAATACTTGTAATTTAAAGAAAGATTATTTTCAATGTACACATCGATAATTTCGAATTTAATACAACAACAACATTAATATATCTACTCCATTACATACCTATATATACTAATACGTATATTGCTATAGATATACGTAATATAATAGTAAATATTTTGTATAAACACGAGATCACTACTATCAAACCAAGTTTGCCGCTCCGCAAAGTCAATACATTTTTTCAACATTTCTTTTCCATAATAAATTACCACAGATATTTTAATGTTTGTATTTTAGGTTAGTTTATAAAAAATTGATTATGAATAGATCTTAATAAAAAAATTAAGAATTATATTATGTATATATGTTTTGAGAAAAGGACAAAGCAATGATTATTCTTATAACGAGTTTTTACATTCCGATTTAAAGTTTTTAAAAGACTACTTGAATAAAGTATCTATATTTTTATTTTGATAATTTAAATATGCTACTTCTATTAAGTTATTCATCTGAAGCTGAGCTCAATACCTAGTCTTAAAAGCTACTTTTAAAATGTATTGTTCGATTCAATTTATATTTATTGCATACAGTAATTCGATTGTAAAATATAAAAAAGGCGGTAAAAACAAGTTTAAAGTATTTCGGTCATCTCAGTCGCGAATTTTGTTCTTAACATTTTTTAATGTTGGTCTTAGTTTTTTAAATATTGATTAAAAACTCTAAGTGCCAATGAAACGAAGAAGAAAATATTACGTCTCATTTTACGTGTAGTAAATCTTACTTAAACAAAAAGTAAGTATTAAAAAATCTTTAACTTACGGTTATTTTCTCAAAAGATTTACATACAAATCGCTTACAGAGAAAATTACAGAACAATAAGAATAATTTTTTTTTTAAATCGGAGAGGCGTACACAGTGAAACAATGAATGTTATAATAACCTAATAATATAATAATGTATCGGTGCAGTGCAAGCAAGTACGAGTAGTTTGGGACGTGAAGTAGGGTAGTCTTGTAAATAAATATAGTGCGTATACAAAGTAATGACTAGTAAGGAAGGTGACACATTAGACTCATCTGATGTTTTTAAATTTTATATTTTTAAATTTTGGTGTGCGGATTGTTCATTATATAGACAGGCAATGCACAATATATATTGTGTGTATTTATTTACGATAATGCTTTTAAACATACATATATAAATCAACTAATTTAAATATTACGTGATTATTGTAAAATGTATAATTGATTACAATAAGTACATTAACAGTATTCTCTGGTACATTATTATTATCTTATATACATACATAGTTGAGTAGTAGTTTTAGTAGTTATTTTACATAAGATATATCCATAAGTAATGTTATTTTAAGTTAGGAGTAGTGTAGTGTTATTAGGTATTATATTATATTAGTTACAACTATATTTATTTAGATTAATTTTATATAATAATCAATTGAATTTTAAGAAGAATCCTTTAAAATGTGGCTTTTAAGACACTTTTTAAAATTATGTAGCGATTTTATATCTTTGATATCCTTCGGCAAATTATTGTAGGTGCGGGCTCCTTAAAACAAAATACTTTTCTTGCCGTAGTTTGTCGTTGATGGGCCTAAACATATGTTATTAGCATTTCTAATCATTCGCTTATGAATATTTTTTTTTTTCGTGAAAGTAATTTGAGTGTATATCTTTTGTAAGGATTTTTCTAATATGAATGCAGGTGCTATATCTATAGATTTGAGTTAGGTTCATTAGTTTTGTATCCTTATAAATTTTTATAGTAAATGTTAAGTAGCTGTATTTAAATAGTCTTTATGAGTTTATTTTGTGTTGTCTGTAATTTTTATAGATTGGTTTTGGCTTCCAAACTTCAATTAGATAGTAACTTGTAATAGAAATTTTCATTCTACGTCCAATTCTACTATTTTCGCCAATTTCTTTGTAATAGCTTGGTGAAATGGTCACGTTTGTAAGTTCTTCTTTTTTTAAGAAAGTTGGCGAAGACCTTACTTAGCCTTTGCCCATTAATACTGCAGTGCACATATATACCTAATCCAGTCCTTGCAACATCAATGCACTGCAGTCTATAAGATCTAAAATAATATGCCTGTCGTTACAATGGTTCACTCACCATTTAAAGCGAAATTTTTTATTTTTTTATTTTCGAGGAAGAAAGGCATTTACGCCTGCCGCCCGGACATGACCGGGACGGGTATGTGGGACTCACGAGGCAGAAGGCCACCGTCCTACCCACTAAAACCTCCTCGTTTCCTTCTCACCGCATGGTGGCGGGGTTACGGGAACGCGTTAGCACACCACCGCGACCTCACCTGCGGCCGTCGCTTTGGGTGAGCGACCCACCTGTTGTTTTTTATTGAGGTTTTCTCCTCTCGACCCGGCCGGTGAAGGCAAGGCCCTCGGTCCCACCACAGGCTGGCGCCTGGATGGGGAAACGAGTTTGAGAAGGCGGTGACCGTAGTCTGTCCGCCCAGCATCGACACCGAAACTGGACGAACCCGCCTCTCCTTCCTCCTCTTCTACTCCTCTACTCCCGTCTCCGGCAGCCCGAAAGGACTCCGGAGACCAACTCCTCCTCTCTCCGGCGGCCCGAAAGGACCCCGGAGTCCTCCTATTTGCCACGAAGCCGCTCGCTGGTCCACTCTGCGCAACAGAGAAGTCCCAGGAGCGGCCCGCGACACTTCCGCCGCGTCAGTCTCAGCCGCGATCGACAAGCATTCCGGAAAAAACATCGGATTGCTGGTCGACCCCGTTGCCCAGGGTGCACCACGTGGAGGTGACTGACATGCACCCCATTTAAAGCGGAATACAGAAATACAAAGTTATGTTTCGTGGTAGAATGAGACGTTAGTGCCTACTGACACATACTGTACAGTCACTACTGCGCTAAATTCAAATATTTAAATCTATTTTTGAAAATATATCAAATAGATCTGGAATATTCTACGTCAGAACTGATGAAAGCTTTTACGTTTTCCTCATAAAATATTTACATGAAAACCCATTTTTTTTAAAGATTTACAATTTAATTTAAAAGTTTATTTAAACACAAATAAAATTTGAATTATAATATTATATAGTATAAACCCTTGTAATTTAGACGAATTACAATCATTTTTGTTTGAATTCGATGCAGGGCCATCTGGTGAGCTGCACGTAATAAGAGCGGTGTCCCGCGGTGTCTTTGTCCATAGTAATTTGTAGCTAGCATCACTCGAAAAACACCGAAATAAATAATATCGTTATTTTAATGAAATATTGTATGGGGTAGGCGTACCACCCCGATAATGCATGCTGTTTTACTTATTATTGTCCTCTAAAACAAAACTGCGGAATTAAATAAGAAATTTCAAAATTGAATTCCGTCTATATATCACTTTTATTATAAAAAAAAAATATCAATTTTTGTATACCAATGTTTATATCAATTAATGAAATTAAATAACACTTGAAGTCACTTGTGCTTATGTATCTACATTCCCCTAGTTACTTGAGTGACAGTCACCAGAGTAGGTGATTAAGTCACCTGTACTTACAAGCACTAAATACTTAACGACTAAGTTCACAACGTAAGCTCCATGCGTTACCTTCTAAGCTACATGCGTTACCTTCTAAGCTCCATGAGTTACCTACCTTGTGATCTAACCATGTATGTAAGGAATTTCTTACAATCCATACCCAGATAGGCACAGATGTTAATATAACATCACGTGGTCCCATTTCGTCTTTAAGCTTTTTATTATAATATTTTAAAAAAAAAAAAACAAATATTTAGATATAATTGTTTTTATTAATTATTGTCATATGTTTACCTTGATCATATTATATCTATAAAATATAGCATAAATATTTCCCTTTATATTAAACTAAAACATTGTTTACTTGGTGGTAGGGCTTTGTGCAAGCCCGTCTGGTTGTGTTCCGGTTTGAAGGGTGAGTGAGCCAGTGTATTAAAGAACCAGTAGGTAAATTGATTGATGTTTTATACATAAAACTTAAAGAGGCTAATTATTATTTATTACCTGCGCTAATTAATTCGAACTCCTCAATAAAATGCAAGCACTAGCTAAGTAATTTTATAACGATACTCCGTTAAGTAACACCGCATAAAATAGTTACTTTTTCCTATTCACGAGACCAGCAACATTCCATTGGCCAGTTATTTAGCGAGAAATCTTTTTACACACATATGTAAGGACCACATACGATTTTAATTGACTTTAAGCGTTTAAGCCTTAGGGGGGAGAGATTGTTATGCCATTCAGTAAATTTTTTACTAACATGTAAACATTGCAAAGTTTTAACAATGAGCTGGCCATTACGGCGAAGATCAAAACCTGTTCGTATAAAAAGTATCGATAAAACCCATCACATGAATAAAAAGCTATTACAGTATACTGATCACGTTAAATCGGAGAACGCAAAAAGGATCGCGTGAGGGAAGTACTCAAGTTTAAATATATTAAATTAATCACGAATCCGACTCGTGCGGTCTGATAAACATTTCGCTGGGAAGTATAAGGTTATAAGTGCACTAAATCAACTAAATAACAGAAACAATGTTTACTCGCTACGTTATAATAAAGTATATGTTTTCGCATCGATTCTGGAGGACGTACAGGGTACGATTCCATTGCGGTTTTATTAATAAATAAAACATTGTTGATTTTGATATTCGTAATAAAATTTTTAGAATTAATTGCGTGTCCACCCGCTTCATTGCATGCATTGCAGTAACCAATCCCGCTGCGCTGGCAGGAAGGCGTGCCGCGGCGTCGCACGTGGAATGCAACTTTTTACAAAATAATTAGTCCTGACTCAAACCGGAATATCAAATTAATTACGACAATTATTTTTGCTCCGTTCCTTTTAACACACCGTCCTGAAGTATGATAAGATTATGGAGCAAAAAGATAATTACAATTGTTTCTTTTTGTAGCTAAACAGAGACTAGTCGAATTGTTGCTTAATTCAATTTTTTTTTTATTTAAATTAAATCTTAAATACATTTTAGTAGATAAATATTTCCAAAAAGAATCATAACAGATTATTAGTTTTATAAATGTTATAATATAAAGTACATTGTGTTAAATATTTAAATATTTTTATGTTTTATGAATTAATTAATTTTTAAATACTTTTTCACCGGTTTAAATGATAATAAGCAATGGACATCGGGCAAGAGCTACAAGAGAACGCAGCGTGATGCGTATTAAATTAAAAGCGACGACATGTGTTTTCCTTCCCACAGGAAAATACATTAGTTGAAACATTTCCCGCCTCCAGCCATCCTTGTCTTACAAGTCCGATAGCCGGGCTGCGAAAAAGTATAACCAGATGTAGCGCCCTCGTAGCTAACAGCGAGGCTTTCAACGTAAATCTGATAAAGCAAACACTTTACGACACTAACATCGAGAAATTTTCTTCATTGTACATTTCGTCGTTGAACATCAAAGCGCTCTTTCTAATGTTAACTTAAAACGTACTCGAGTGCGAAAGAGACAGCCATATAACTTGAGTTTCGCCTCGGGGCCGGTTTCATTGGGCGAAAAAGCTCACTACGCCCCGCCCTTTTCTCAACGCGCAGGGCTGCGTTCGCGCCTTCGGTCGCAGTGCGTTTACAAAATATTTTCTAAGAAGCAGTATGTCGGGTGTGGTGAGGGGCGGCGTCGCGGGAGCCCGCAGTCATGCTGAGAGCCTCAGCGGAGTCGGTGGACACATGTCGCGCAGCTTTTCAACGTTACGAGAAAAAATCGCCGAGTGACGTTTCGATCGAAAAACCGATGTCGCCGAAGACACGGTCCCGTACTGAAGCCGGCTGTGAAATCGAAGCAAGATTTTTATAACGACGCGCCATCTGTGATATCGATGATTGTAGCTCTAGTTTCATGAGAATACTGAAAATTATTTTACCGTAGATAGTACGTTCAGTGAAGTGTCCACGCCTGTGCTGCTAGGGATAACTAGCCAAGCGTTTACTGTGTTTTAGTTTTATTACGTTGATTTGAACTGGATTAGTGGTATTTGCTTTCAGGTATGTATAAAATTAATCTTAAATACGTAATTTATTTATGTGTATACACGTTAAATTTATCATTAATGATTATATTTTAACGTTCTCAGCGATACAAGCTGTAAATTATTTATTATTGACATCGATGCTTAGTATTTTTTTTTATTACTATTGTATCACACTTTTTGTTGCTACGATTTACCTATCGAAAAAAGCAATAGTATTAAAGCATACAGCCTAGTATACTTTATATAATATTTATCACATTTGATGCAGTTTTTAAGTATTTGGTACATTTGTACGCACATAAGCACCTAGGTGATTCCCGTTTAACTATAAATTATTCTTTCCTTAAAAAAAAAGAAATAAATATGATAAACTTCAATATTTTATTTACTTATAAAAATTATATGGCAATAAAAATTTAATGAAAAGAAAAAGATTGTTCTGAGATATTTTAAAAATTAAGAGACAAGTGTAAACTTTATACATAAGCTTTCATTACTACAAACAAATAGAATTAAAAAAATAATTAAAACAAATCTGTCTAATGGTTGCAGACAAAACTTTCTGGCATACAATTGTTTATTATCTTCTACATGTATCAATCATAATATTTATAATTACAATAAAAAATAAGTCTACAAATGTTTGTACCATATTTTCTCACAAAAAGAGTAGAAAAAGAAAGCCGACGGCGACGGCACTTGTTTAGGGATATTGATTTTGTAAATCTGCTTATTATTTTACAAAATAATCCTAAATATAACGAGGAATTAAGATATTTGAAGCAAAAGCACTACAAATATTTTTGTTTGTAATATTTTTGTAATAATGTCCTCCAGACCGATTTCGGCCACGGCGGCTAATCTCAACAGAGATTAGCCAACTCGCAGGAGATATTATAGTGCACAAGTGTGTGCGCAAACACAGGTGCACTCTCTATTCCCTAACTCTCATAATCCGATGTGATGGCAATCCGACACGACCGGAAAGAGTTCAGGCGGAGGACCAACGGCTTTACGTGCTTTCCGAGGCACGGGAGTGTACACACTTCCAACGTCCAGGCTCCGGGTTGCTACTGAGAATTTTCTGACATAAAACCCCAATAACTTTATTTTATAATTTTATTGGCCCGATCTGGGAATTGAACCTAGGACCTCCGTGTCTGCGGCCTTACATCAAGCCACTAGACTAACGAGGCAGTCAAAAGTTTTTTAAGGTATTATAGTATTACATTATTAGTATATAAATATTACAGAAAAGATTGCTTTTGACATAATATGTAAACTTATAAAATTATTGTAATTAGAAATAACTAACGTGGAATTAATTTAGATATTTTATATAAGGTTTAGGTTTAAAGAAAGGTTTAAGGAGTTTATTCTCAATAAGACATATTATAGTCACTTACTTGAGAACAGAGTTTACACAATGTGTACAATTAAATTCGGCATTCCATCTTAAGTACTATGTTTTAGATAATTAGGAAATGTGAATAAGTTTAATAGGTGGGTATTTTAAAGTTAATTTTAAACATATGCTTACGAAATTTACACAGTTAACAATTTAATTACAAATAGAGTAATAAATGAGATAAAAGAAATAAAACAAAAACAAAACATGAAAATACAATAAAAAATAGGCTGATTAATTAAGGTTAAGTTAAATTATAATTAAATATTATGGTATATTAAGTTAGGATGAATACACAATACGTAACATTAAGTTACAATTTCAATTGAAATTAAATATATAAATAATTTACATATTTCTCAAATACAAATGACATTAAATTTGACGATTAGTTAATTTGGTACGTAATTGGCATTCGATGTGTTTTGGCATTTGTATAGAATCATATCGAATTATTATCAAGAGATAATAGAAGTTAATTTCAGATGCTCGATACAAATCAAATAATATAATTTTCTTTAACAATATAATATTAAATAAATAAATAAATAAATAATTTCGATTAATTATTAGAAACATAAGTTTTAAGGTTATGAATATTTAAACTACTACCCACTTTCTTCGACTGGTTTTAGGTTTAGGTTTAAAGACATTTATTCTCAATAAGACATATTATAGTCACTTACTTGAGAACAGAGTTTACACAATGTGTACAATTAAATTCGGAATTCCATCTTAAGTACTATGTTTAAGGTAATTAGGAAGTGTTAATAAGTTTAATAGGTGGGTATTTTGAAGTTAATTTTAAGCATATGCTTACGAAATTTACACAGTTAAAAATTTAGTTATAGTTAGTTTTAGGTAAAAGTAACAGCCTGTGAATGTTCCACCGCTGGGCTAAGGCCTCTTCTCCTTTTTTTGAAGAGAAAGAGCTTATTCCGCCACTCTAATGCGGGTTGGTGGAATACACATGGCAGATGTGATTAGATATAAATAAGTAATATATGCCCGTTCTTGGAGTTCAAGCTTGCTTCAAATTTAATCAGGATCGGTATAATAGTGGTGTAAAGTGTAACAGACAGACACATTTATAATATTGGTATAGATTTGCCAACCACTGATTGTGATAAGTAAATGAACCATACAATGTATTTTTAAATTTACGTTATAGAACAATATTTTTTTTTTATTTTACTGCAAAATGATGTCAAGCGGAATAATAAATTGGACATAATTTTTTCAGAAGAACATTTTACCTTTAGTTTACGTAACTAAAGGTTACGGTAAGATATGTAGGTACCTTACCCATAGCAGGCTTTACGTAGCAACCTTCGGAATTATTAGATACAAATAAAAAAATATATACTAGATGATTAGGTATTCAGTTGTACCTTAAGCACGTAAATAGGAATGACTTTTTACATAATGTTTTCCAAATTATCAGTTTTTTTAATCCCTAGGACAGAGTTCTATGTTTCACTTCTTAAATTTAATTGCAGGACAGAATCTTCTTATGAATTTTATATAGAATCAAGAATTTTTTATTGATGGAAACGACTAATAAATATAAGTTGAAACGTTAGTCGAAGGCTTAAAGTAGAAGGCTATCATTGATAATTAATTTATACGTTAAAATCACATACATACTTTTTGCTAACAATATATCACTATTACGTTCAGTTATGTTCATTATGTTCAGTTTTTTTAATCTATATTAAGTCTCTTGTGTTGTCTTTTAACAATATTTCCCGCCTTAATAATACAGTTTACAGCAAATCAAGCTGCCAACAATAACAATAATGTCTTAATGACTGTATATTGACTATATATATATTATAATTCAAAACAATTAGTACAGCATTAAAATATAAACTTTACCGATATGGAAAAAGGTTTTATTATGTTATTTTTTACTATTATAACTCTGTCATTTAATTGGTGATACATGCATTATTTATATATAAGTTATCTATACATATTTATCTATGCATTGAATATTTTTTATGTAGACTGTGTGGAAATAAATTAATAAATTAAAAATAAATATGACTTATTAAATAGGGTTTTCACATAACATTAAATTAGAAATAATAAAAAATGCATGTAGCTATCACTTACTTAGATTTATTTATATACATTTATATATTTTTTCTATTATATATTAAACAAATCAACAAACAATGACAAGCGTAGGTAATTAGAGATTCAACTTTAAAAAATCATCATCTTTATAACGTTCGAAAATAATTTTTGGCCAGTTCAAAATGAATACTTGTGAATATTAAAATGCTTATTCATCATAGAATAAAAAACATCGTCCGTTAACATAGACATGGACTGTTTATAAATATTTCTACGTCGTGACACAAGATTATAATTCCTAAAAACGAACAGTACGATAACAAATGGCAATGAAAAATAATTTAAAAAAAAAACAATTAAACAAAAAATATACACATGTCAAAGAGTTCATTTATGAGTAAGTTATATTAAATGTAAAGAATGAAGTGTATTATGTCGTTTTATTTATAAAACGTTATAGCTCAACGGTAGGATCCACGTGTCCTTGGGAATATAATACTCTATTCTAATATCTTCTATCTTGGTTTGTTATCAATCCATAAGCTTTACATTGAAATAGGAACAAATATAAGTACCTTATTTCTTGTAGTAATCACCATTTTATTATTCCACAATAATTCATATTCATATTTTCTGTGTACAATGTAATGTTAAATTCAACGCTACGACCAACGCGTATATTATTTAGAATAACCTAATATTTATTGAAGTTAATTTGATTATAAATTTTGATTTAATGTTATTTAATTTCGTGATATGATTTTTACAACTACCGACATTATAATGATTTAACTTTTGTATAAAAAGCGATGTATCTACAATGAACGATCATAATTATTGTTGAACTTGAGCAGGGTGGTTACTCTGCCTGTTTAATAAATATTGTTTATAACAACACAACACTTCTTTCGCTATCCTGGCTCACCTTCTGTTTCAGTAATTATGTGTAAATGTTTATACTAATTAAAGTAGATACCTATGAATTTATATCATATAAAACGTAACTTTTAAAGAATAAAGCACGATTAAATAAAAAAATAAATTAAAGAACTCAATTATTACGAGATTTAACTCACAGTATCTATTATAATCCATATAAAAATCCTAAGCTTTTGCAAGACGTCCCAACTGTCTGGGCGGAAAATCTTTTAAATAGATTCAACTGCCTCGCATTACTGTAACATGCCTCTATTCATCTAATACGATCAAAGTTAATTCCATGAAACTGTAGCAAACAATTTCGCAGCTGTTTTAGCCGTGAAACTGACTTAATCTTTTTTGCTATCTTTGAATCGATATTAGTTTAATGTGAGAGGACTTAAGAGACATAATGCTTTGAAGGTTGTTTAACGAAATGTCAAAATTTTAGTAATCCTATTTCTCGATGTCTGTGAGTGGAGACCTGTCAACCCGTTGCTTTGTGATGAAGCGGTCCCGCCGCGGGGAGTCCTAGATAACAAAGATTAGATGGATATCTGAAGGAATGACATTGTTTAACTGACTCAGGTAGGTTCCCACTCTGACGTGGACCATGCAAAACGATGAAGTACTTCTAAACAATGCACAAACAAAGTTATTAACTGTGATGCGATTATCTTTGACTTTTCAAAATGTGACTGATCAGATAATTGATTTATGAACGTTTCATTTTTAAATGTATAAACAAAACGAAAATAAATCATTTAATTAAAATTTATCATTTTTATTTCGCATATATTTTATAAGTAAATATAATACAGTAATATTGGTCTAGTGACATTTGGTAATGGTTTGGACGTCTTAAATGAGTCTTAATCCACAATATTACACAATTATTTTATAATATGAAGTAAAATATAAACATATTAAATTATTTATTAGTGGAAAAGATTATAAGTTAAATAATGCGTACTTTATAAAATTATATTGCTGTGGCGAATTATTACCAATTTATAAACAATTGATAATCAGTTAAATATTCAAAATTACAAAATTCAACAAATAAATTATTAAAATTATTAAAGTATATAACATGCTCAATACATTTAAAGGCTTTCACAGACTGTGCGATACAGAAAATTGCATTAAACACATTTAATTTTCTTATATTCTCTAAAATAATTGGAAAATCTGAAGTTTAAAAATATTGTAGCCTAATTTTCACTGTTTAATGTTCAGGCATATGTTAAAAACAACACAATATTTAAAATTTGCTCTATTTTTCTTATTGCACATTGCATAATGTATATATATGTACATTATACAAAATACACTTCACATATTCTACCGATTAAACAGCAATATTTAGTATTATTGTCTTGCGGTTAGAAGAATGAGTGAGCCAATGTTACTACTGACGCAAGGGTAAGGGATATAACATGTTATTTCCCAAGATTCATGGATGAGTAATGTCTTTGGGCGGTGGTGACCACTAACTATGATGTGGCCAATCTGCCCGTCCACCTACGTATCTTATAAAATTAAAACTAGACCGGTTTTCTGCCATGGCTATTACCAGCTTTTGGTAATTTCAAAATAAGTACATACTCCTAACATATAAATATATACATTCGATTTTACGTACAGACAGTACATATGGCTCAAGATCTTATCATTTAGAAATGTCAAAATTAACACCTACATACAATTTAAGTGAATATTGCTTCGGCTAAAACTATAACGTAAAGCATAAATAAATAAAATTATGAATACCTAGGATCGTTCGTCGCTTCGTGAAACTGGTTTTATCATTCATAAAACTATTTTAATAAACTATCAATGCTAAAGTCCGTAATAAAAGAGATTGGGGCCTGTCTAACAAATAAACTAAAATTAAATATACACGAACACAATTGGAATTTTTGTCTCAGGCGTATAAAAGTGTCCTATAAATTTACCCACAGTTTAATTTAATGTCCAAAAGTACCTGCCTCACATTTTTTTTTATTATAAATAAACGTTCGATGCCGGTTATGGGTGCTCGAATGTGTATTATTATTTTGAGAAATGGCCTTAAATTTGTCCCGAGAGGTTACGATCACCTTGGTTTTGGATTGAATTAATATTTTACTCCACTTATACGAGAGACGTTAGAGCGAATCAAATTTTATTAAAGCGTATTAATGAATTCACTAAACACATTCTATTTCTTTAAAACAGGTCAACGTTAAGACTTCGAAGAATGTAAGAAGAAAGTAAAGAATCGGAGGGAAAATCGAACTATTGAACTTGTTATTGGTCGTTTTGTAAATCAGTTTAACGGAAAAGTCGTAAGCGGGGCCATCCCGCCGTGTGGATGGTGGCGGGCGAATGGGGCTATGCACCGGTGGCGGCCACCCCCGCCATGAATGCTTTCCTCGAAACCAACCATGCGCACCTCGCCTCTTATGGGCTGAAGATGTCACCGCAGCCGGCTTGCGGTGTAAGCGCGCAGCATCGCGCGGCCGCACCGCATCCGCCGCCGCCGCATCACCCACCGCACTACCAGCCGTATCCTCTGCACTCTTACCAAACGGGCTATTTACGAGACTACGGAGGTTGTGGCGAACTGTTTCCTCAACAGCCGCTGGAGCAGAGCTGGGATTGGCGTGGAGATGTACATTACCAGAGCGGTGCTCCGCCGCTCGTTCCACACGCACATCCGCATGCACCGCATGCATTCCTCCGATACGTACGCGCTCCACCGCGACGTGACATGAGATGTCAGTGGCTAGATCCCGAACAGCCTCCACCTAGGAAACTATGCAACAAACTTTTTTCAAGTATGCATGAAATCGTGACGCATTTAACAGTGGAGCACGTGGGTGGACCTGAGTGTACAACACACGCTTGTTTTTGGCAAGGCTGTTCACGAAATGGGAGGCCATTTAAAGCGAAGTATAAGTTAGTGAATCATATACGTGTTCATACGGGAGAAAAGCCTTTTCCGTGCCCTTTTCCTGGTTGCGGAAAAGTGTTTGCTAGATCTGAAAATCTCAAGATACATAAAAGAACTCACACAGGTAAGCCATCAAATTAATTATTATTTTCTAATATAATTCTTATCATTATAATATATATATAATTAATCATAAAATAATTGGATCCATCAGAATAATTTGTTAAACTATTTAAAAAGGTAATTTTTCGCCTCTTATTTTTAATTAAATATTTAATAAATATAATAGGTTTATGAGTTCGCTATAACTAAACCCCGTTTATCCAGAATTTATAACCAATAACTGTCATCGCATAGTAAGACATCGACGCCATTCGATTGTATGTATCTTGATCCGGCAAAACATTTCATTTCTCATTAATTCATAATCAAACGCCCCCCGCTGCCTCTGTCCGCTGAGGCTTTACAGATGCTCTCTGTTGCGATATATTAGGCACGCCTCAACAATAACTGGACCAACACAAATACATCAGTTTTAATACAAATGATCGGCCCTAAAAATCGATGTCACACATTTTGGGCACAAACACAGTGTTGTAACGGGCGTCTTATAATAACCTCGGTCATCTTGTGGAGTCCGTTTCTCGGTATGGTCTATCGACAAAAGTCAGTCGAGACAGAACTCCATTTTCAATTTATTATTAGTAGAAAGATTCATCGGTATTGTGTACTCTGAAATAAAAAAAATGCGCCATAAATTAAAATGTCCAGTTCCGTCGCCTCGGTTGCTCGTGTTCGTCTCTCTCGCACGCTAGAGTTATTGTAAGTAAACTATTGATACTTAAAATTTAAAAATCGACTTTTGAGTATTGGTCCAGGAATTCGTTTGGCCTGTCGAGAAGTAAGGACATCTGCTATTATATTTTTTTTACTATAACTGTCTAGTGTTGCGTTTAAACTTTTGTCCTGTGCCCCCGTCATCTATTATCTCATACGGGTCCATGAATAAAGTTTTTTTTTTTTTGTGGTTAAGTTTGAAGAATTGTTTTATGGGTGTCTATAAATTATTCTGAATATCCGTTGAGCAACAGAGAACTGGGAGACTAGAGCTATAATAACATTAATTAGTTGAGTGCAAATATATTACGACTACGATCCTGAGTCAAAAAAGCTATTTAATAAATTATTCGAGTCCAATCCAATCTCATGGCTAACGTAATTAATTTTTAAATGTATATTATTTTAGTAATATAAAATACATTATACAGGTCTATATGACAAAAAGGTTTTTTTTTTCAGGCAGGATATTCAAAATTGTATTGGAAACAATGAAAAATGTCTAAAAGAGTCCATATTAAGGATAAACTACTGTTTTACTTTTTTGTTTTCGCAGTTGAATCTTTCCAAAATGGTGTCAGCTATACATTTGGTTAACCTTATAAAATAACAGTTCAATGCTCACACGAGTCTACTTTAAAAAAGTGTGTTATTACATTCAGCTGGGTTATATTAACGATGTGGTAGGCTAAACAGAAATTTAAATGAGATTTAGGAATATTTTTAGGTCACAGGTTTGTGAGGCACAACTTTTTTTTATTTTTATTTTTTTATTTCGCTGTTAATGATCGGGCAACATGCAATAAAGTGATGTTTTTTATTTAGATCCCAGATATGAAAACGAGGTAACCATAATAATATCTAGAAGCTAATATATAAACTTAATGCGAACAAAATCGGTGAATATTTACAAGTTATTTTAAATGTTTGTAATACATTATTTAAAAATAATATTATCAACCTTTCTATCTCTAGGCATGCGAATAACTCATTTTATTATAGTTTGAGAAATTAAAATAAATAAAAAAAGAAATACTTTAGTTAAGGGACTTTGTAATATGTAACAGGATTGAATCTAAATTCGGAAGTTTCTAACGATTCAGAATGTAGATTCCTACCGAGAATAACCGGTAAGAACTAGTTATTATTTTTCTATATCTATATTACAGATTACTATAGATGTCCTTGCTTGTACTATTAAATCAAACTGCACACTGTTGTTAAACTCAGTATTTAATTAAAGCAAAGAAATGTATTGTACAAATAAATAAACAAAACGGTTGCGTGATCTAGGATTGGGTACAATGCCATCTACTGGTGGGAAGCGCAAAACAAAAAAATAGTATGACATATTATAATTTTGACTTGAGCGAAACTATACCGCGATTCAAGAGTATACTAGCGCCATCTATTACGCGTATGCTTAGTTATAACTTACAATATGAATAAAATATATTAATTATTAACTTTTATCTGACAAATTAACATTGAATTCAACATTCCGCCCACCAAAGAACTTGTTCTTTTGGTAGTTCATATGAACTATATAAATTCTTACATGACAACCGCCCACCGTGATACACAGAAACAAAAACAAAGTACAAGAATATATCAAATGACATATAACAGTCTTATTAAAATAACTTAACCTAACTTACATACTATGCTTTAGTAATGCCCATACATTAAATAGCACTTGGCAGAATAGAAACCTTATTGAGTGGACGTTTGATCAATCCATTTTTAGTTTTAATAGTCAATACTCTAGTGAGTCCATCATGGCCAGAATGCTTTTGTTCTATTTTGCCTAGTAACCATTTTGTTGGTGGTAGGTTATGATCCTTAATCACAACAATGTTGCCTATATCCGGATCTTGCTTCTTCGTGAACCACTTGTACCTTTGATTGAAGCTAACCAGGTATTCTTCTGACCATTTTCTCCAAAAATCATTTACCATCTTTTGTGTCAGCTTCCATCTCTGCAAGCCAGTTACTTGTACGTCAGTCGGAGCCTCATCGGGAATCGCAACCATTTGCTCACCGATTAAAAAATGACCGGGAGTTAATGGCTGTGGATCTCCGGGGTCTTCACTCAAATATGTCATAGGCCGTGAATTAAGGCAGGCTTCAATCTGGGTCAGAACGGTTGAGAGTTCCTCGAAAGTTAAAGTTGAATCTCCAATTACGCGTTTAAGGTGTGTCTTGGCTGATTTTATGCCTGCTTCCCATAGACCACCAAAGTTAGGTGCATTTGGTGGGATGAAATGCCAAGAGGTTCCGTCGTTTGCAAGTGCCTGAGCGATTTCTATAGGGAGCTTGGATTGGGCAGTGAGGAACATGTCTCTTAACTCCTTTTCCGCTCCTACGAAATTAGTCCCGTTATCGCTATATAAATCGACGCATTGGCCTCTTCGAGATACAAATCGTCGAAATGCGGAAATAAAGCCCTTTGAAGATAAATCCGATACTGCTTCCAGATGTATCGCTTTGGTGGACATACATATGAAGAGGCATATGTACCCCTTATATGATTTTGATCCTCTGCCAGGTGAGAACCTTATATTTATAAACCCAGTGAAATCAACACCAGAAGATTTAAAGGGTCTTGAAGGTTTCAGCCTGCACTTTGGTAGCTGACCCATAAGCTGATTGTTATTTTGTTGGGAAAATCGTAAACATTTAACACATTCGCGATAACATTTTTTAACTCTTTCTCTAGCCCGTACTATCCAATACTTGGAACGTAGGTAATTTAGCATGATTTGCGGCCCACCGTGCATAGTTTTATAATGGGCATCAGTTATTAATAATGAAGTAAGATGGCTATTACTCGGTAAAATAACTGGATGCTTTACATCAAATCTCGCTTCTGACTCCTTAATACGGCCACCTACTCTCAAGACTCCATTTTTGTCTAAAATGGGGCAGAGAGTATGCAATGAACTTTTTCTTTTAACTTCTCCATGAGACTTTATCTGTTGTATTTCTTCCGCATAATAAATATGTTGGGTGTTTCTTATAATTGTCTGAAGAACTTCTTCCATTTCTTTCACAGTAATAATTTCAAACTCTTTGATCCTTCGTTCTTTTGATAGTATTACTCTATTTTTCCTTGATGACCTTAATATTCCTATGTATCTCTTACAATATGCTAAAATCCTGACCATTCTTGTTAAGTTTGAAAATCTTGTCCAGACAAATTCCTGTTCTGATTGAATGACGGCTGTTAAAGTCTTTATGGGCCGCTCCTCAATAGATGTGGAGAAATCATTGCGAAAATCGTACGTACAGTTGTGGTGCAGGCAGTCTGGACCGTGCCACCACAGCGTGAGACCAGCTAAATCAGCTCCTTTTATACCCCTAGAAGCAAAATCTGCAGGATTATTAATTGTTTCGATGTGACGGAACTGACTGGAATCTAGCATGGTATGAATTTCCGAAACCCTGTTACTAACAAATGTATTCCATCGCGTCGGTTCTCCACGGACCCAAGCTAATACCACTGTGGAATCTGACCATGCGTATAAATCTTCTTTAGGTATTTGCATAATTTGCGAAACTTCGTAAATCAATTTAGTCGCGAGCAAGGCGGCGCATAATTCTAGCCGAGGAATACTTATTTCCTTTTCAACTGGAGATACCTTTGTTTTGGATGTTACCAAATTAACATGAATATTGCCGAATGCATCCGTCACTTTCATATAGACAGCACCAGCGTATGCTGCCTGAGATGCATCTGCAAACGTATGTAATTCTATTTTATCACCCTTATGAGACTGTAACCATCTTGGTATAACAATATTTCTTACGTTGTGCAGATCTTGACGAAATGAGCACCATTCCTTATACAACTCGGCGGGTAAGTTCTCATCCCAATCTAACTTAGCCTTCCATAATTTTTGGATGAATATCTTTGCTGTTATAATTACTGGCGAAATCCAGCCCATTGGATCATATAATCTAGCAATATCAGAAAGAACCTTGCGCTTCGTAATACGTTCGCATAAATTTGGTAGTTGTAGTGTATACTCGAAACTATCAGTGGTTTTATTCCAACTAATACCCAACACCTTAATCGTATTATTGATCTTGAAAATTAAGGGTTGGTCTAATCTCTTGCATCCATCTTCAATATGATTCAGTAATCTCTCACTGTTACTACACCATTTTTGTAGACAAAACCCACCTGCACTCATCAGGTTATTCATTTCTTCAAATATCTCTACTGCTTCCATCTCCGTCTCACATCCTGTTAGCAAGTCATCTATGTAATAATCCTGAAGAGCGATTTTAGCTGCACGAGGGTACTGTGCTTCTTCGTCCTTTGCAAGTTGTTGTAATGCCTTTACAGCCAAATAAGGAGCACAGGCAGTACCAAAAGTAAGTCTCAAAAGTTTGTAATGTTCAATAGGATCTTTAGGGTTCGATCGCCAAAGAATGCGCTGAAAGTCAGTGTCCTTCTCCTCTACTCGAACTTGTCTGTACATTTGTACCAGATCTGCTATTATGCAAAAAGGATGACGTCTCCATCGCATCAAAATGTGGCGCAGATCTTGCTGCAGCTTCGGTCCAACAAGAAAACAATCGTTCAAAGACACCTTGTTCATGCCCTTGCAAGACGCATCGAAGACGATGCGTACCCTTGTTGTCTCTTTATCTTCTCGGATCACTGGATGATGAGGCAAGTACACTGCCTTTGGGTTATGTATGTCTTCAATGTTCTGAATCTGTACCATATGATTTTGGTCCTTGTATCCATTAATTACGCGTTTGTATTCTTCATATAATGGTGGATTATTTTGTAATTTTCGCTCTAAGTAGTGGAATTTACGCAAGGCTATATCTCTTGTCTTACCTTCAACACATCTTGGCTTATGTTCCTTGAAAGGTAAACGCACCACGTATCGACCTTTGTTATCTCTTGTAGTAGTGGCTTCAAAAAATTGCTCACACTTGATTTCTTCTTTCGTAGACTTCTTCAAAATTGCATCAGGCTCTCTTTCAATTTCCCAGAATTTTTTTAATAGGTCATCCTCTTTTACTCTTATATGAAACCCGACTAATTGTGGGTTTTTTGAAGTGACATTGTTTCTTACTCGACCAGATAGAACCCAACCAAATTGTGTCTCTTGCGCTATCGGGCCCTTCTCTGTTGGATGTTTCAAGAGGCCCTCTAGAATTATGTCTTCATACACTTCTACTCCTAGAATCATATCGATTTTTGCAGGTGATCCATACTCAGGGTCAGCCAAGCTAAGTCTCTTAATTTCTGGCCAGTCGGTAATCTTTGTTTGACATGTTGGTAAAAATGATGTCAACTTTGTTAATACGTAGGCATCAACATTTATTGCGTGCTTTGATTTTTGGTTGTGAATTGACTCTAGGCTTAAAGACACCATGCTTCTTGACCTTGCCAACTTGTCACCTATACCAGAGACTAGACCATTGATATTGGTTCTCTTTAAACCCAGTGATTGTGTCGTTGCTTCGTTTATAAAAGAACCCTCTGAACATGGATCAATAAGAACTCGTATAACTTGTGAGTACCCATTTGCGGAACTTGCTCTGACTATGGCGGTTGCCAACAACATCTCCTTCTGATTCCTTTTTGTAACCAAATGAGCTATCACTGGTGTCTGCCTCTCAATACTATCCTTATTGACCGGTTGAGCTTCTGGTAAACTTGGTAGTTCGCTCCTCTCCAGATGCAGCAAAGTGTGGTGTCGTCTACCGCAGCGGCGGCAACAAGTTGACGATCGACATTCTTTAACGGAGTGTGTAGGTGCAAAACAATTGAAGCAGAGTCTCCTTGATTGTATTACTTCAGTTCTCTCTTTAGGAGTTTGCTTTGCAAATTGTTTGCATTGATATAACAAATGCTGACCCTTGCAAATAGTACAAGAAGGATTTGCTCGTTTATTATCTTCTTGGGCGGTGGAATGAAATACCTTTGGTTTGGTGTTGTTGGAATGTACATTTGGGGATTTTACCATGGACCTGTTGTTGCCACAGATCATTTCAAATGTCCGGAATCTTGACTCTAAGAAATTTACAAGTTGATTCCACGTTGGTAATGTTTCCGAATCTAACTCACTGACTTTTGCTTCCCACAACTTTCTTGACTCTGAGTCTAGTCTTGACACCACGATGTAGTTAACGATTACATCCCATGAGGTGGTGTCTATGCCCATGTTTTGCAATGATTTAAGCGATGAAGATGTAACATCCAGTAGTGACTTGATGGAACTTGCAGAGTCAGTGGCATTTCTTTGTGAGAGTAAACGCTTCATAATTTCGTTGCAGTTATAGCGTTTGTTGTTATAACGGCGAATCAACTGCTGATAAGCGTCTTCGTAATTAGAATCTGTTGTGGTTAAATTCCTTAGTAATGTTTCCGGTTCTCCTGTTAGACTACTCTTTAAATAGTGCATCTTCTGTACTGGACTCAATGCAGTATTTTGATGAATTAATGAGGTGAACATATCATGAAATGTTTGCCATTCCTCATATAGTCCAGAAAATTTCGGTAATTGGATCTGTGGTAATTTTACCTTTGTATTCGATAGGACCGATCCTTCAGGACCAAGTGATTGTGGTGAAAAGGTATTTGCACTAAACAATCGGAGATCATCTTTAATTCTAGCTTTGTATTCAGTATAAATATCTTCGAATCCTGTGTACATATCATCGGTGAAGTATGGCAATTTAGCCCTTTCCTCTCTCTTAATGCTGCCAACTATATCACCGTGTATATTCATGAAGGTTTCGAACAATCTATCTAAGTTTTCTAGTTTTGATTCGATATAAGTTACTTTCAATCTATCTTTGGGTGTTTTTTTATAATTTATGAAAGTTTTCTTTAATTGCTCAAACGTATCTTCCTGTTTCATTAGTAACTTCTCCATTGTACAATTTCCAAATACTCTCTAAGTTCTTTTAAAATGATTTTTTTTTTTAAGCGTTTTCAAATGCAAATTTTCTAAGTTAATTTTTTAATCCAAATTTTCTAAGTGTTTTTTAGCGCAAAATTTTCTAAGTCAATTTTTAATCCAAATTTTTCAAAGTGTTTTTTAGCGCAAATTTTTCTAAGTCAATTTTTAATCCAAATTTTTCTAAGTGTTTTTTAGCGCAAATTTTTCTAAGTCAATTTTTAATCCAAATTTTTCTAAGTGTTTTTTAGCCCAAATTTTTCTAAGTCAATTTTTAATCCAAATTTTTCTAAGTTAATTTCAAGTTCAAATTTTACTAAGTTAATTTTAAGTTCAAATTTTTCTAAGTCCTTTTCAATGCAAATTATAAGTCTTTAACACAACTCACCAAAGTCCACAGTTTTTATCCCGAACATACACTTAAACACTTTTCACTTAACACTGTCATCTAAATTCCACACACTTCCCGGGTTTCGGCACCAGATGTCCTTGCTTGTACTATTAAATCAAACTGCACACTGTTGTTAAACTCAGTATTTAATTAAAGCAAAGAAATGTATTGTACAAATAAATAAACAAAACGGTTGCGTGATCTAGGATTGGGTACAATGCCATCTACTGGTGGGAAGCGCAAAACAAAAAAATAGTATGACATATTATAATTTTGACTTGAGCGAAACTATACCGCGATTCAAGAGTATACTAGCGCCATCTATTACGCGTATGCTTAGTTATAACTTACAATATGAATAAAATATATTAATTATTAACTTTTATCTGACAAATTAACATTGAATTCAACAATAGATATATAGATTTTCCAATTAAACGTAAATATCCTGTATTAAAATCAACAGATACTCACTCGACGCTTTTATTAAAATCTGTATAAATGATGGTAGATGAAATGAAAATATTTTATTTAATGTCCCTAACAAATACGTTGTGCCTGCGAAGATTCATACGAAGGAAGCGAAGTTTGCACAATCATTTGTTAACATTTATTCTAAAGCCAAACTGGTCTATTGACTAGTTAAGAGTAAGCTAAGTTAGTACATAAATATAATAAATAGTTAAGCAATTAAAATTAAATTTACTAAAACTTCTTTTTTATAGCGTAGGAAGGCGGACGAGCATATGTGCCACCGGATGGTAAGTTGTTAGACATTGGCATTGTAAGAAATGTCAACCATCGTTTACGTAGCCAATGCGCCGCCAACCTTGGAAACTAAGATTTTATGTCCCTTGTGCCTGTAATTACACTGGCTCACTCACCCTTCAAACCGGAACACAACAATATTAAGTATTGTTGTTTTGCTGTAGAATATCCGATGAGTGGGTGGTACCTACCCAGACGAGCTTGCACAAAGCCCTACCACCAGTAGAACTCTTAAGCTTAGAAGCTTTGAAGATCAAAGCAAAGTTTTAGCAACATTTTAATACATCTACTTAACCAAAATGAACACATGCTATCTTTATTTAGTTATTATATTTATTATCGTTTTGAATATTTAGTTATCATTTTATTCAAATGTATATAATAGTATAATTAAAATTAATATTTATGTTTTGAATATGTTTTTTTTTTTTAATATATACGTGTCATTACATTATATACGTGTTCATTTTAGAACCGTTACATATACAAGTAAATTTCAATTTATAAAACTAAAAATCAATCCCCATTAAAACTAATTATATTTTATCAAATGCAGCTTGCGTTACACCAATTACTTTAGCTTATTTATATACTGTTTACTTGTGTTGTATGTAGTCTATTCTTATATATAGTATGTAGTATAGACTTCACTTTTTATTTAATAAAAATTAAATAATTTGTCTTATTGAACATCTCAATCAGTTTTATTGTGGCATTTATTTAAAGGAAATTTTTTGAACGATTTTATTATTCAGATGGGTATCGAAGTCATAATTAAATGGTTGCATAATATGTTGATTTAATTTTGTGCACACTTTGATTTTTATATTTCCACGTTAGCTATGGAGGAAACATGTTGGTCCAGCAATGTGTCCAGCAAATAAATGATAACTACTATTATTAAAAATTAACTATTTGCTTTTGGGTAAAAGTTACGTATTTAACAACAATGAATTGTTTTTTTCGATTGCATCAAGGCTCAGAGGCGATGCTTGGTCATCTTCCGTGAAACTGATATTTTTATAAACACGTTTCAAAGGTAACGCGACACCGTGTTTGGAACTCAGTAGCAGAATTTATTTGCTATGGCCCCTTCGTAACGTATCAATTTGTTTAAGCGATTCACATCTATATGTGATATCATTTTTCTATATTGAATATAGTCGTAACATTATAACAGACAGATTAAAACTTTGAAATATTTTTAACTCATAATAGTAAGTAGTCACTATGTCATATTTGATATTATAAGTTATTTGGATGTGTTAATCTACTTATGTATTAAGTAGATTAATATAATTTAAAATTTACGGTAAATAAATAAATAAGCGATATCAAAGTTTATTTTCTTAGAATACAGATTGTATTGTTTTCAAATTATTTAAATGTATATTTAAGTCCTATAATTTAAGTCCCTCGTTGTGTATGTCATAATCTACTATATTGAGTTTCATTCCGTTTTCAGTAGACAAATCATGAGGAAGGTTTAATTGTATTTTTAAGCGACATTACTATTGCTATGATATGCTATGAAATTATTGCCCTTTTTCAATCGATTATATCAATCAGCTCTAAAGAACCGCTATGTCTTATGCATTAAGACTAAAGTATAAACTATCAACCATACCATATCATCAACTACTCATTGCTATCCAAGCGAAGCCGGGCGTTTAATATATTTAAGACATCATAAATATGTACAAATTATTTTAAATAGTTTTGATAATTCTTCTAAATATTTGACCCTAAGGAAAATTCGTGTCTTGTCAGAGCTGTCAAATTTTAAAGGTTAATTAAGTAGAAAGGCGAGGAAGAAATGATAACAAAACATACAATTATAAAATAAATGTTATAATTATGAACATCGAATTACATTAATAGTTGCTAAATAAACCAGTGTTACTAATCGCTAGCCCCGAGGCCGGCTCGGGTCGCGTCAAACCGCCGGCGGCGCGCGCGCATTCCGCCCACATCGCGACGATTACTTCATTTCATTTAAACACTGCTATAGAGCTCGTTTGAAATAACTTTTACACCTGCCCTTTCTCACGAGAGATAGCTATTGTTGTGAACAATGTTATATATATATATGACGGAAGATGAGCCTCAGCTTCATCAGTATGGTTCATAGTTTCTAAGTTGCGGGCGTCGATGGGTAATATTGGAGAAACGAAACACATTAGATTAATGAAGTCGTTTATAATGTTCAATCACTCAGCGCGTCGGTTTCAATATTTGACCGCACTGGCCGGCTGCTGCACAAGAAGTGTCGTGTGCGCCGCTCAGCCGGTGAATCATTGACTTCGTCAAGCGCCGACAGAGGGCGCTAGCGTTCCAATGATGATACGATTGCGACATATAATGATTTTATGTAATGTTTGTTATTACGTAGAAATTTTAATCTTTGATTTAGAATAGAAATATATTTGCGTAACATACAAAACACCGTAAGAGTTCAATAACCGTTTAGTACTATTGATTATGAGAAAGATTTTTCTGACATGCTGTTGTTGTTGACACGATGACATCCTCAACTAGCAGGATAGAGATAAATACCAAATGGTTTGTACTTAATTATAATAGACCATCTATTGTTTGTAACGTTTTTCCATTCATATCTTGAAGCATTATTTAACCTTAGTTTAATCCTTTAGTTGTAATCGCGGTCTTTTTTCAATTATTTAATTGTTTTATTGATCGATATATGCGGTAAGGGAACGTAATGATGATATGATTTCGAAGACGACCCCCGATCAAATGCAGTGCTTGGCTAATATGCCGTATAAAATGACGCTTTCAAAATATTTTGCAAACAATGCGGAACCCTTCACGCTCCGCCCCTGTGGTCGGTATTGTGTGCACCCGTCGAGTGCAGCTCTTCCCGGTTTATTGCCACTGACTAAACATATGCGTGCAATGAAAGCTAAATACGCTATATTTAAATTTGAAATAGAATATATTTTTTATTATTTCATTTTTTGGAACGCTTAATAGTTCATCCAGTTGAGCAGTATTTCTAGAAGTCATGAATCGTTTTTTTTTAATGATTTTAAACATGATTGTGCAATTCTGTAAAAACTTACTTCATTACTCATCCATGAAATGTTGACAAACGACTAATGGTGATATACTATTTTGATGCGTGTATTCTTGAAATGTTATAATTAGTATGGTCAATGTTGCGTATCACTTTCTGAATGTTTTCTGCGGTGTTTTTTCGAGGCTGTCAAGAGTAGCCCTTTAGTAGGGCTAACTAAAATAAAATATTTTTTGCAAATTTAAAAACAGTGCTGTCCTTAATGAATTATAAATGAATGAATTTTAGCCAGAGTCGCTCGGGATGCTGCAAGGATTTTATTGATACCCCATACATCCAAATCTATTCTGGTATTATAAGTTTCAGCGGAATAAAGAAGCTTGCAAACACACATACATAACAAACATAAACGTTGAAAACATTACGCTCCTTTTTTGGACAGGCATGTGAAAAAGGGAACTCCAAAAAAATACATCACTCACAAGAGTTAAATGATAAAATGCAAAATCAGATTTAATCTATGCTATATATACGCACACAAATTCTGTAAATAGATTACTCTTTCAGCAGCTTCTCTTTAATTTTATTATTATTTCATTTGATTTGGGGGGAGATACTGACCATATTTCATATTTAGACATCGAAAAATGTATATATAAAATGTATATATTTTTTGTTATCCTGGGACATCATACACACGGCCATCTGATCCCAAGATAAGCAGTTCTTTTACTATGGAAACCAGACAATTGATAACACAACTTAGTATACACATATACTGCTTTTCTTTTGTACACCTTATGTACACCTACACCCAGACTCAAGACAAACAGACATGTTCATGTACATAAATGTATGTGGGGAATGGAAATCCTTCAGCGTGAAAGGCAAGTATCTACCGACCACGCCAACCGGCCCGTCAATACAGGCACATGTTACAATTAATGTTTAATAATATAAATCATCTAATATCTACCGCTATATTTTCATTACCTAATCAAAATTTACGACTGCCTTAATTCCATACATTAGTCATTTTATTAAACTAGAAATACCTACCTATTTACGAATTATCTTTAAATTCGCTTTTTATCAACACATTTTATTCAATAGGTAGTTTTAAATTATACGACAAAACCTCAAAGTATACTCAAATATTCAACATACTTGTATCATTAATTACAATAACAGCCTGTTAATGTCCCGCTGCTGGGCTAAAGCCTTTTGAGGAGAAGGTTTGGAGCTTACTTCACCACGCTGCTCCAATGCGGGTTGGCGGTATACACATGTGGCAGAATTTCAGTGAAATTAGACACATGCAGGTTTCCTCATGATGTTTTCCTACGCCGTCAAGCACGAGATGAATAATAAACACAAATTAAGCACATGAAAATTCAGTGGTGCTTGCCCGGGCATGAACCCACGACCATCGGTTAAGATTCACACGTTCTAACCACTAGGCCATCTCGGCTTTTTTCATTAATTACTTATGTATAAAAATTCAGCAGACCAAAAAATTAAATGTCTTGAATATTTGTAACAAAAAAATTATCCTGGAAAAATAAAATCAAAAATCTTTTGATACCAATCCTAATTTTTTTGAGCAATTTAGCAAATTAAATTAAATATTTTTGATATAAAGTAATAATAGTTCAAATCTTTATTAACACTAAAGCGTTCGGCCATTTTATCATTACATATGATATTGCAACCCTATAATAGTCGGTTGAATATTAAAAGGTGTTTATGTGAGCCGGCCATCTGCCTCAGATTGATAAATTGTATAAAAAATATAACAAACAATGAAAATACAAATGTGTGCGTCACATACTGAGGGGACTCGTCCAGCTCTTCCTAAACTTCGCGTCGTTTGTCATCGGGCTTTTGTATCCGAATAAGATATAATAAAACGCTTATAAGGTTCATTAAAAGAAAATTAGGTATCTTTAATCGGCTCGTATAAAAATCATTTAAAATAAAATACCAATCTACTAATGTTGTTATTAATATAAAATGCATTTCACTTCTATGGAAAAACACTTGATTATTTAATAATAAAATCTATTATTATTAAAAATCTACATTTAAAAATAGAATCATTTTAGTCTACTGCAGGGGCGTGGCATTTTATAATCATAGATAAAAGCATACCCTCACAAACAGTTCTTAACGTATTATTTCACACATACACGTCAAAGTCCACGTACACAGACAAACCAATCACTCGCTACCCTCAACAGCTCCGTTACGTGATATTATAGTGTATATAGAAATAGAAGTGCTAAGCGGTTTACGTTTTTATCTCCTTTGTTACTATTTCCCCTCATTGTATATTTGACAACAAGTTGAGGTGACGACATCGAAAGCATTGCCTATACGTCTCTCGGTTAAATACTGAGCCCTCGGATGCTATTTAAATGACAAAGGCAGCGAATCAGGGCTGGCTTTAACTATACGATTCAAAGGATGCACCCGGTTCAGATTTTAGCACCTGATTGAAGAAATAACCGAACTCTTATCTGACAAAAACACGTTCGGTTCATTCCAATGAATTGTAATTTCGCTAAACGTCATCGGCAACGGTGTGAACAGAGCATCGGAGTGCGAATAAAAACTCCGTCGTCGTGAAACGGATGCTTTTGCGAGAGCGAACAGTCTCCTGCATTGAATAGCATCTTTAAAATTACTCTTCGTCACGACACTGTAAATATATATAGTGAAATAAACGATGACACTTAATTATGAAGATCGTCAGTTAATCGCCGATCATTCAAGATAGACAAGTGACAAGAAAATTTTATGATTAATTTCGTTTCCATATTTAACTGATTAATGCGGTGCGCAAGATCGACATCATGAAAAATACATGGACGTTATCTATAGCGGTTATACCGAGATAGTGTAGGTTTATTTTTTGCTTAATCGTAATGTGCTTATTTCTACCACCCGCATCGATCTTCCCTTAATGAATAATGAATAAAATAGAACCAGATAAGAACACTTTTCCATCGATAAATATTTCTTTATACTTTTTATATTGCATTCGCCATTGATGCATGTGATTTAGTATAATTTCCAGTTTAATCCTCATATTTTATCATATATTTATATAGCAAGAAATAATGAACACTGTGAAGGTAACATTGCAATCGATATCTACAAAAAGCAACGAGATCGAATGCAAATTAGTAGAAATTTACTTTTTATATAACGAGGGATATTTCTCACGTACCATATATCGATGCTATTTTGTAGAACGTAATATCTATGTTAATTAACTAATAATGTATTTATAAAATAATGTATTTTTAATAATTGCTTATGGCACGATTAATATTTATTAGTAGCTGAAGAGAAGTATTATTTTTCGGTGACAATTAAATACAGAAGGAGTGTATATGTGATCCATTCATAGCGATTTCTATTTTATAACGATATAAGTACAAAGAACTGGGGCCAAAGCAACATAAATTGTGCGCGATTGCAGTGTAGGTACTAACAATAGTTCGACCGCGCACATGCGCCGGCGTAGACTCTACCTACGCCTCTTTTGCTCTTCTATCTTATTACCATCCTTCCTTTTTGACACTTTACTACCTCGGCTTGTATTTTATAACGACACAAACTGTTCTGTAATATAAAATGAATGCATAGCGAGTAAATCATTAAAAAAATATATGCGCTCTGAAGAATTAATTAATATTTATATTCGTACGTTGTTAGAAAATGTTTTTTAAATCGTCGTAGTTTTTAGAGAGAAATAGTAGCTTTCCTTGTTAAACGAAATGAGCTATCAGGTGTTTTCAATGCGCCGAGAAAAACTGTTTTCTCTTTGAGGTAGCTAACTGCGCGAAATTCTTTCGTCTTGTAGGGCGACGGCGGAGGGTCTCACTGCATCATTCATGTGTTTTTTCACTGACACCTTGTCGCTATTAATATGTATGTAGGTAGTATGTACTGTGTACACGACGCCGATTGTTTTCGGACCTTAAATCGGCTATTTTAAAACGAACATTAAATTATCATGACGTTTGGAAAAGTCATGTCATAAATGTTTTAAAACATAGTGAAAGAAATGAAGAGAGTAAGTTAATGCCCGTAAATGTGCCACTGCCTGGTAAAACATTATCTCTGGTGATGTATCCAGATGATATTATCTTTATCTCTAGTTATATATGTGATGTAACTAAATTTCTTACAAAATATGCATTTTTTCAAATACAAAATAACTCTACTCGAAATCCAAATTTAACACTTGGTGATTTTATTTAGATGAAAAAGTACGTGTGATTATGTTTAGGTTATTAAAGATTTACATTTAAAATAAGTAAAATATGATATATATACGCAATAACAAAATAATTAAAGTTTGTTTAACTCTTGATAAATTATAAATATGACATCAGTAAAGTCACGGCAACTTACTAGTGTCATATTGCCTCCAGCTTCATGTTAAAAAGAAAAGTAAAAGACAGTCACCTTAACACGTTCTGTGTTGACGATAGGTTTTTGAGACAAATACTCGACATTTTACACCACCAAAAAGTCTCGATGGAACTTCGGAGACAAGCATCGGATAACAATCGAAATGTTAACATGACAATAAGAAAAGGACAATGGACAGTTTAGGTAACTCTTTTTGCGTCACAGGCTGCGCAGCTTCATAGACAAAACGGACGTTTTTAATAATTCACAATATGTGATTGTTTTAGTATTTAAAATACATTGAATATTAATGAGGACCTGTTCATCTTTATTTACCTAATTTTGAATACAATATAATATAGATATCCATTATTGCACACAAACAAAAAAAGCAACGATGAAAAGAATTAAACCTAAGACGGTATTTATACTAAAAACTGATATTCCAGACGAACTTTGGGTTGAAGACATCATAATATAAAAAACAATTTGCATCTAGGTGATGAACGGTTATTAACCAATTCATAAAAAAGTAAATGAAAAAGCTATACGTAATAAATGAAATGACATTGCGAAGCTTTTTTTCCTTAAATACAAGCTGTGTTCGTGTAATTTTATCCCATTGTTTTTGCTGTACAAAGCCTTATATAAAACAATTAACATCGCATAAAAGTTTTTTTTAAATAAATCATTCAATTAATATAATCCAAATAATCGTAGTTTGCGGTGATAAATAAGGAATAAATCTAAATTATAGTAGAAAAAAAATAAAAGTACATCTATTATTATTTTTAAGTATTAACTACCAAATAGACTCATAAGTATGCCAAGAATGTGGGCGCGCCGTAAAAGAAGACAACAAAATGCTAATAAGAACAAAACCAACTATTAATATTCGTTAAAAATAATCGTTTGTCCCAAAAACGTGCCCAGGGGCTGAAATCTGAGCCCGTGTGGGTGTTGAGTGGATATAACCGATACAAATTCATAATTCATTCGATTTATTGGACAAACTATATTACACCGCAGAATTATAATGTTCATATGCTTAATGAATTTTAATCTATTGCTTTATATGGTATAAAATATGTCGGAGATTTTTAATATAAAAATTCTAGTACAAGTATAATAACTCTCCCTCTTTTTCGAGTAAGTCTTTATTAACATTATCACGTTTATATTTAATTAATTTACTATAATGATAATTTACACCGATTATAAATTAGAAACTTAACCTTATTTTTTGATTATATAATAATTATTTTATAAATTTTATTTATAATGTTGACCATTCGGATTAAATTTTAGAATTTCAAGTCAAATCCTAAGTTTGTGTCTTTATATTTTATCATCAAATAAAAATGTTGTTTATGATGTATTTCTGGCTATTTTTTATCTCTCGGATCCCGGCGATGATGCCGGTTAGGGCTGTCAAAACGCCTGACGGACGGATTGACGAGCGAACCCGCTTGGTTGTCGTTTTGTAGACATTCTGTTGCACGCAGGTGTATCGCACCATATTATTCAACATTATGCTCTGAGAACTGAATCCGATAAGTTCCGCTAACTTGAAATTCGCTACATAAACTGCTAAAGCAATTTTTAATATTGTCAGAGATATATTATAAGGTAAAATATTTTTATTTCATCATTTGTAGGATAAAAATCAATTAAAATAAAAACACATTTTGTACTTATTCATTTCTCTTTATATCGGTGGATAGAAATATCTCTACTGTGCATTCTCAACTGATAGTTATCAGAGCAAGACGCATGGTGTTTTCACAGTTTCCGCGAGAACAATGGCCCTTGCAGTTTAATTTACTTCTGTATTGCCAGACGGGCAAATGTGCTGCTATATCATTTAGTTTTACCAGGAATGGACTTAGGCGTTATTTACAATTTTCCTTTAAAAAGACAATTTCGTTTATTTATCCCCATGTGACAAAAATGGAAATTAATGTTAACAAAGTGCAATCCGATAGTTAGAATTTAAGTGATATATTTATAGATTATAATAATGTATTTATACAAGTACTTATATATAATAAGTTAAAGACTTACTGTCCTTGACACAACAGCGTAGTCGTAAGTGCAACTTTAAACATTGATCATTTTTAATTTGTTTTCGTTATACACTCGCCGTCTTTCTTCCTCTCACGCCGTACGTTTTCATTTAATTTATATTTACCAGCGGAGATATGACTGTGCAGTTTGTGGCCCGTGTTGTTGCTACATTTACTATTATATTTTTATTTTATTATTGGGATGCTTTTGTATGAGTTGGCAGATATTTATCGGGTATTGGAACATTATTCGGTCTGCTCATAATCGTCCGCATAAAGCACCTTGTCACACGGTCGTTGGGCGCCGAATGCGCCGACCCGGCATACTCTTTTTGTATTCACGGGACAAGGGCCGTATTCTTTGAGAAGTGGAAAAAATGAAGATATTAATATATCTTTCTAATTCGAAATACGTTTCGGATAAAGGGAGGCGATAAATCATTATACGGTGTACGAAATTCCTTTTTAAATATGCGAGAGAAAATCGGTTTTCGAAGGATCGTTCGAATCGTCAATCAGTGTTTACTTTAAGTGACAATAATAATTTATTATGTGATAGTCACATACAATCCAGGATGCAGTAAGTTATGTTACTTTTAAACTATTAATAGTTTCATAGTGTACCGTTATATAGTATGGAAACGCTGACATTCATTTATAGATTTCGATGTTGCTATTGGTTGAGAATTTAGATATTATTGAATGCAGTGATTAGTTTATAGGTCAGTCAAAACATGGTGTGCGTTCGTGTTGAAAGGAGACGATAGTGTCAGCAAAACGCTAGTCATCGAGCACTCATTAGCCGTCTGTCTATCGGAGATTGAATTAACTCGAATATGCTTCGTTTCATAATAGCTATTAAGCGATTAAACAATGCTTATTACGGCTGAAAGATATATGATTTAATGCGATAAAAAAATGTAAGTAATGTCGTCATATTACAACGATTCATGCATTTATTTATTAGCTGTAGGTATTTATTAAACTAACAAATATGATTTAATGAAAACAACGCATTTAATATCTATTTTAAAAAATGATATAATTTTGTATTCGTCACACAGCTTGTTTGTTGAATTCAAATTTTTTAATAATAAAAAAATTACCAAATTTAGTTTATAATTGTAAATTACGTAGGTTTTGAATATAAATAAAAAGTATATAAATATCAATTAACAAAACGTTATGTTTATTTTATGTTTGAATATACAATCAGTAAACATTGCAATTAAAGATGCAATACAACATGAGCTTTCAAATGTAGCTGTATTCACTTTTATTTATTTGCCAATAAATAAATTTAAAATACTACATTATTACCGTCTATGTAAATTAATATCTTATTGATTATTATACACAAGGTGCAGAAAATATTAAAATACTGTATAGTGGTATTAACACCAGTAGTCTAGTAAAACCAGTATCGATTTACCTAAACTGTTTTAATTTTCATAAATAACATCGGCAACTTGATATCCTCTGACCCGCAATTGTTTTTTCTCTAAACTCACCTAATGCCATTCAAACACTTTGGGTGTAAAGGCCGCGTGTGTCGGATGTCACAACACTCGCGCTATTTCTAAAAAGCTTGTTTTCTCAGCAGTGCGCACTTAAGCAGCGAATGGTAATCTAATACTGCAGCAATTCCTTCTAGGCGATGTGCCAACTGAATGAATTGCTTTTATTGAATAAAATTCGATACCAGTACGAATTTGCATTCCGATATCCATATTATAATGTTCTCAAATTCTAATTAATTAAACAATGCTTATCTGTTTTTATATTAAAGTTGTCTTAACGTCGTGGAAATAAGGCGAAGATAAAATTTCACATCGATAATAACGTTACAAAAAAGTGTCTCTGGTGGGTGATACAGGCGTTTAAGATAAACATCTGACCCTAGCCCGTGTCCCGGCTTGGCATGCAACGAATTCACGACGTGCATTCCAAACTCATGTTGTTTCTGTTTTTATTTTATCATTAAACATATATAGCGTTACTTATAAATATATTTAGCTATATTCGGTGGTCGATGCCACTAAAAGGTAATTCTAAGAACTGAACTTAAATAAGACAAATGTAAGACTAAATTTTCCATAAAGAAAATGTTTTGAGTTATCAAAAAAACAATACTTAGCCAATTTTTATGCCATTTGATCCTCGATGTAGATAATAAAATAAAAAGCGATGTATTCTAGAATAGAAAAATAGTGCGTGTGAAGAAGTTAACGCGTCTGCGGCGCGTGCGCAGAGATAACACATCACACGCTAATAGAATTTGTCGTTGATCCTTTTTTGTGACATCGTCTCAGATGAAACGCTCGATTAGTAATTAGACGGGCGACACATGTTTTGGGATCTTTTATCTTGTATTAGGCTCATTAGTGGCGGGGATTCGAACATTTTTATTGTCTGATCCGAAATAAGAACAGTAGACTTTATTTTTTAGGTGTATTTTTATACAAGGCGCTTAATTTTAAGCTGTGTTTGGATAAATACAAGATAGGCCATAGTTATACACCCTCTCAACCTTTGTACGAGCGTGAATGACACGGCTCAATAATACTAGTTACTTATTTGTACTGAAGTGAATGAAAGAAAGGAAGTATCAGCATTCAAAGCAGTGGAATGTGATGCGTTCATTCATAATATCGACACTGTTACAAAAATTGCGGTGGAGAAACTTTAAAAAGCCCTATTATTGCTGCGTTAACAGACACTTGAGATTAGCATCTGTAGCTTCTCAGCGCGATCTTCAAGTTTCAAACACAATACGGGGGATTACAACCGAAGAGGTTTATTTGTAAACATGACAAAGGAAAGTGTATTGTTGTGGCTGTGTACACCGTGGACACTAGCGATACAGCCTACTTGTAACTTTATTGAATGCTCCACACATGACACACGATTCGGTAAACTCGTAAAGGTTAAATAATAGCCATTATTGTGATAAAAAATTCGCATTGCTGCCGATATTATAAAATTGTTTTGCAAAAAGTTATCACAATGTAATAATATGTTTACAACTTAAAAACCGTGATTTCACATTTGAAAGATTACGTCCCAGAAAGCTAGACGATATATTTTGTAAATAAAAAATAAATTGAACGTAATCAAGAAAGGAATTACCTACTATCTCTTTCCTATTAAAATTTCAAGCTTAATCTACTGTTCCCTAACGTGGATTAGCTGATTATGACATTTTATTGTTATGTTTTAAAACTTCCTCCCAAATTTGAAGTCTCGGAACGATCATTTCCTATACGGAAAATTAATGACAACTCATAAATTTAGAGTTTTAAAAAAAATATAATATCTCAAATTTCAATCCGTGGACTTCGATGAATATCTTCGTTTTCGGCACACCAGACGTAAAAATATTGACCATTACTTTGAAAAATCGTGGTGCAAAATAGCCTAATGTAGTTAAAAAAACACTTAATTATAAAAATCAATAAAATTAAAAAAGCAAAAAGTTAAAAGGAAAGAAAATGCATTAACAAATATGGAATATTACGATCATCATCATCATCTCAGCCGAAAGAAGTCCACTGCTGGACAAAGGCCTCCCCCAAGGATTTCCATTTTGGCCGGTCTTGCGTTGCCCGCATCCAACGGCTTCCCGCGACTCTTATTATATCGTCGGTCCACCTTGTAGAGAGAGGGCCTGCCCACGCTGCATCTTCCGTTTCATAATCGCCACTCGAAAACCTTTCTGCCCCAGCGGCTATCAATTCTTCTTCCAAGCGATGCGCCCCGACCACTGCCACTTTATTTTAGCAATTCTTCGGGCTATGTCGGTTACTTTGGTTCGCCTGCGGATTTCATCAGATTCGATCTCGCAGAGAAAAGAAAAGAGCAATGAAGAGGGCTAAGCTGGGCTTAGCCCTCTTCATTGCTCTTTGAATGACCTTGAGCCTTCTTATGAGGCCCATAGTGAGCGACAACGTCTCTGATCCATAAGTCATCACTAGCAATGCACACTGGTCGAAGACTTTCGACTTGAGAAACTGCAGTATTTTGGATGAGAAGATATCGTGTAGCTTCCCGAACGCTGCCCAGCCGAGTTGGATTCGACGATTGACCTCTTTCTCGAAGTTGGACCTACCTAGTTTGATGGTCTGACCTAGGTAAACATAGTTGTCTACAACTTCGAGTGCAAAATTTCCAACCTTGACTTGAATGGGTGCAACATGGATGTACGACATGATTTTCGTCTTGTCCATGCTTATTTTAAGACCCACTTATTGGGACATCCTGCTGAGGTCATCGAGCATAGTGCCGAGGTCTTCCAAGGTCTCAGCCATAATCAAAATGTCATCTGCGAATCGATGATGATTGATGTACTCGCCGTGATATTGATGCCAACTCCATTCCAGTCCAGAAGCTTGAAAACATCTTCCAATGCAGCGGTAAACAGTTTCGGAGATATCACGTCTCCTTGTCTTACGCCTCTGCAATTGGATACGTTTTGAGTTCTGATCCTAGAGTCGGATTGACATGGTGGCGTTCTCGTATAAGCTTTTTAACACCTTGATATACCGGTAATCAATTTGGCACCTTTGAAGGGTCTTCAGTACGACCCAGGTTTCGATCCAATCAAATACTTTCTCATAGTCCACAAACACTAAGCAAAGTGGCTGGTTATACTCCTCGGTCTTTTGTATAACTTGCGTGTGTCTAAAGTGCTAAAGCCTATAGTGCTAAAGCCTTTTCGGAAACCGGCTTGTAAAGATGACTGGAAGTCGTCAAGCCTTCGCTCGAGACGAATCGTCTAATGACTCTCGAAAACAACTTGTAAACATGGCTCAGCAGTGAGATGGGTCTGTAATTCTTCAGAAGGGTTTTGTTACCTTTCTTAAAGAAAAGCACCACCACAACTCTGCGCCATGCCTTTGGCGTTTGACCTTTGTCTACGACGAAGTTAAATAGCCTCTGAAGAGCCCTGAGGATCGGTGTACCACCCGCCTTCAGAAACTCAGATGTAATACCATCATCCCCAGGTGCCTTGTTGTTTTTGAGTTGCTCGAGAGCCATTCTAATCTCGGAAAGACTGACGTCCTGAAAATCTTCGGTGTAATGTCGGGTTAGTCTTGCTCTGGGATCTGCAGCTTCCCTACTGACAGGTGATTGCGTTGTCGTGTACAACTGACCGTAGAACTTCTCAACCTCTTTCAACAGCTCAGATCTTGACGTGAATATTCTACCATCCTCAGTCTTCAGCCTCGCCAGTTGACTCTGCCCTACAGACAAATCTCTGGCGAATACTTTAGAGCACTTATTCCGCTGGAATCTTTAATGCGCATTGTATTAAATTGCCGAGTGTCGCGAGTTAGAGACTTTGAAATCTGTCTGTTGAGCAGCCTGTGACTAACAGCATCAGCTGGGGACGTCAGAATTATTTTCCATCTTTCCTCCATAAGCCGTAAGGTAGAGGTTGAGATCTTTTTGGTTCCCTTAACGTTGTTAATGAGGGACTTGTGGACTATCAACCCGACACCACCTTGGGACAGTTGATCGCCCTCCTCCTTCTACCGTAGTCTCCTTCTGTAAGACCGTCATGGTCCAGAATGAGAAGGCGGAGCGGTAACGGGAAAGGGCCGATCCTGCTCGGCAGACACAACGTCGGTCGGTCATCTCGGCCCTCCCACAGCCCCGACGCCCGCGGCTTAAAAGATAGGGCGTAGTCCTGGGCCCGTGGATGCGTGAGGTGGGGGCTTCGCGGGTTGCGTGTCGCTTCGTTTCAGACGGCTTTGAAGGGGGATGGCAGCCGGGATAGGCTCGCGCTACCGTACGCACTAGCGAAGAGTGCAGGGGGGCGAGATTACCTTCGCCCTCTTAGGAGAACTCCGCCGGGCCACGAGCGGAGCAAAGCACGGTAGAGGCCGCGGATGCGTTATATCAACACGATCGGAGTAGAGAAGGTTATCGGATTTCTGGATTATCGTATCCTCCCCCTGTCTTCAGACTTCGGATAATTCGACGATATCCCAATGTAACCTGCTCATTTCTTCCTCCAGTTCGAAAATCTCCTCATCGGTCCACAGTGCACACGTGTTATATGTTGCCAGGGCCAGAGGTCACCGGTGTTAGTAACACGAAATCTGCCGGGGATTCTTAGCACCCTCTGCCCCACAGTTACCACAGCTGTTACGAAGGCTAGGAATAGCAGAGCTGCCGGGGACTAGGGGCCGTGGTTTGGTTGTTACAATCATTGGGGGGATATGCCATAATCACCAAGCTTGGCAGACGGGTTGGCGATCGCAGTAAGTTAGTCATAGTACTCAGAGAGACGCTGCTGCCCATTCTCTGGTGTATATTTATTAGTGGATGAAATGTGATGGTTAATTTGTCGCCGTAAAAAAACGAAAAAAAAAAGAAAAAAAAATTACGATACTACAGATTAAATAAAGTTCAGCCTAATCATCACGTCATAAGCAGTGTTATTGGGGTTCTTTTTTGTCAAATGGTATCATAATTTAGTAACTGGTCAAGTGTAAATATAGCTTTGGTGAAGTTGATAAAGTTCAATATACAGTAACAGATTTACATTTAGCATTGTTAAGGTGGTGTGACAAAGTCTTCTTATATAAATGATTTATAGACGTGTTAAGTATCCCGTACAATTGTTACGAATATTTATTTATCCTCGTGAACTATAAACAACGAGCAAATCTGGTTATTTATGACATGATTTCATATTCGCAGTTGCTTCCATCGATGTTTTATTTAATTTTATTTTTAAGGTAGTGAAAAATTGAAGACCGGACAGTTCTTATCTTCGATGAAAATATTTTTTTAAATACAATTGTTAGGTTAAGGTTATAGGTCAGTTTTGAATGAAAACATTGCGGTTATTATGATGGTTTGGATTTAACGTCATTTGTTTATCTTTTCAGGTGAGAAACCATTCAAATGTGAATACGCAGGTTGCGATCGTCGGTTTGCCAACTCGTCTGATAGGAAGAAACATTCCCACGTGCACACATCAGACAAGCCCTACAACTGTCGCGTGCATGGCTGTGACAAGTCCTACACCCACCCATCTTCACTACGAAAGCACATGAAAGTCCACGGCGCTGCTGGCGACGCGTCCCCGCGCTACGACAGTGACGGCGATGATTCCTCCTCAGCAGGGAGCGTAAGCGTAACAGCTGGAGCTGCCAGTCCACCTGTCCCTATTCCCCCACCACCGACAATGGCTCCAGCACCGCCTCATCACTCTCAGCATCACCCAACAATTACCGACAAGCTAGAGAGCCTCAACGATAAGTACCTCAACCCTCACGACCAAAAATCTTACGAAAGGCCACCTGCGCCTCCTCACCACAACCAACCCTCACATCTCACAAATATAGGTGGTAATGGTATGATGGAAAACAAAATCGGCTTCGGTGGACATTGGAGTCAGTTCCAGCAGCCTGCACCCGCGGTACCCCATGGCGTGCCAGAATGGTGGTGTCCTACGCAAGAGTCTTACCACCACCATCATTTAATGCACCATTCCGGTGCCGCTGCCGCATATTGACCGCACCGCGCTTAGAGAACTCTTCATTCGACGATAAGGAAGCATAATAATCCACGCAGCCAAAGCTCCACATATTATATGCTTCACAAAAATCCGCCTAAAGCTTGCATTCAACTATTCTTTTAACCTCGTTTCTTTAAAAATACATATAATATAACGTGGAATGAAAAGTTCACTAAAGCGCTACAGTTCTATGCTTATAAGAATACATTACGCTTATTAAAAGATAGATGTTATAAATAATCTGATCGATTTTAAAACAATTGAAATCAATGCCAGATTAACAGCCGTCCGAAGTTTCATATAAATTGAATCCTACTATGAGTTAGCAAAGAGTTTTATGAGAAAATAGAATACAAAATAGTTGTAACAAAAGTATCCAAACAACACTGGATTTGGTGTGAACTTAAAACAACAGAGTTGTAAATAATGACCGCTGGCTGTCGAAAGCTTTACAGCATGTTGTATATTTTATGTAAACACAGTGTATGTGTGGAGAAGTGTCTTATTATATTTGACAAGATATACCTTCGCGGGTATTGTTTGCGAAGAGTTTTGTGATCTCTGGGACACGTTAAGCTGCCCAGTTTAAAATTATGTCAAATGTCATTGTTGACATATATTTATAACACACTTTCTATTAGGTATGAAACTTCTATTACATATGAAATTAGCGTTTTGTCGTACTACTGTAGTACTAATTCCAAATTCAAATTTACAAATTCATTAAGCTGGTACATTTGAGTTTTGAGAACAGTCATTCATTTGTTTTTTCCTCATTATTTTTTTCATTGGCGTCGCTTATTACCGCACAATGGAAAACGTGAAATATCGGCATATTTACGAGTACGAGTTCTACCGTGGCACCAGTGCTGCAGAAACAGCTCGAAGGATTAATGATGTGTATGGCGCTAGTGTCGCAAAAGAAAGCACGGTACGTTTTTGGTTTCAACGTTTTCGTTCTGGAAATTTCGACCTTCAGAACCAACGCCGTGGACGGCCCGAGTCCAAATTGGAAAATGAAGAATTAAAGGCTATTGTGGAAGCAGATCCATCACAAAGTACTTCAGAGATTGTTGCAGGCTTCGGGGTAAGTGATAAAACTGTATTAATCCACTTGAAGCAAATCGGGAAAGTAAAAAAAACTTGAACGATGGGTACCTCATGAATTGAGTGAATCGAACTTGCAAACACGCGTCGACTGCTGTGTTACTTTGCTCAATCGACACAATAATGAAAGGATTTTAAATCGAATCATTACTTGTGATGAGAAGTGGATACTGTACGATAATCAGAAGCACTCGTCGCAATGGCTGAACCCTGGACACCCAGCCAAATCCTGCCCTAAACGAAAATTGACTCAGAAAAAGTTATTTGTGAGTGTTTGGTGGACTAGCGCCGGTGTCGTTCACTACAGCTTTCTAAAATCTGGCCAAACGATTACGGCAGATATCTTTTGTCAGCAACTGCAAATCATGAAGGAAGAACTAGCTGCTAAGCAACCGAGATTGTTCAAGTACCTACTGGAGGCCTTGGACCGGTTGCAGCGACGTGCAGTACGCATTATTGGCGAAGTAAAGGTCACAAACACCCTTGAACCTTTACAATTGCGTCGCGAGATAGCAGCACTGAGCGCTTTCTATCGACTGTATCACGGCGAGTGCGCTGAGGAATTATTCTCTCTAATTCCTGCTTCCCCCTTCCTTCTTAAGTCCACGCGAACTGGTTCTCGATGTCACCGCCTAACTGTGACATCAATTCCATCGCGCACAAAGAAATTTGGCAACTCCTTTCTTTGTCGCACTACCAAAAAATGGAATTCCTTACCAGCTCACGTGTTCCCCTCCTCTTACAGCCCGGGTTCCTTCAAACGAGGCGTGAAGAGGCATCTTGCGGGCCGGCAAGGCGGGGACGGCTAGTACAGAACATTCTTCCCGACTGTACTGGCCGTCGTCGCGTTTGGACTCTACTACCACTTACCTGGTGGTGGTGGAGTAGAGTCATTTGCCATCCCGGCGCATATAAAAAAAATCGCTCTAGGCCACTGCTGCAAACAACCACTAAGTTAGATGAGCTACAATTGGTATGTCTGTGACATCCACCGTACTCCCCGGACCTTGCTCCAACAGATTATAATTTTTTCTGGAATTTGGACAACTTCTTACAAGGAAAAAAATTCAACTCCGATGCGGCAGTCTAAACCGCCTTCAAAGAGTTTATTGATTCTCGCCCCCATGGTTTTTTTAGTAAAGGGATCAATGAACTACCTATGAGATGGCAAAAGCGCATAGATAACAACGGTGCATACTTTAATCAATATATTAATTTCCTTTCTTTGTCGCACTACCAAAAAATGGAATTCCTTACCAGCTCACGTGTTCCCCTCCTCTTACAGCCCGGGTTCCTTCAAACGAGGCGTGAAGAGGCATCTTGCGGGCCGGCAAGGCGGTGACGGCTAGTACAGAACATTCTTCCCGACTGTACTGGCCGTCGTCGCGTTTGGACTCTACTACCACTTACCTGGTGGTGGTGGAGTAGAGTCATTTGCCATCCCGGCGCATATAAAAAAAAATCGCTCTAGGCCACTGCTGCAAACAACCATTAAGTTAGATGAGCTACAATTGGTATGTCTGTGACATCCACCGTACTCCCCGGACCTTGCTCCAACAGATTATAATTTTTTTTGGAATTTGGACAACTTCTTACAAGGAAAAAAATTCAACTCCGATGCGGCAGTCCAAACCGCCTTCAAAGAGTTTATTGATTCTCGCCCCCATGGTTTTTTTAGTAAAGGGATCAATGAACTACCTATGAGATGGCAAAAGCGCATAGATAACAACAGTGCATACTTTAATCAATTAAATATATTTTACAAAAAAAAAATGACTTTATATTCCTCCCGTATAAAACGCCAATTTCATATATAAGGATCTAATATATTAAAGTAAGCCTTGCGATGCAAACATGTTCGTTTCTTAATTATAATACTATTTGGTTTGTTCCTTTCGCGAATCTAAATTTTATAATGTGACTAGTTATCAGTAACAATATAAGCTAACAGTGAAGGTGTTTTATATAACGAGTGAAGTTAGAGTGCATGCTCTGTCAAATACTTACAAAACGATGTGTTAATGGCCAAAGTACCGAAGTCCAATAAAGTACGATTAATAGGTTGTATAATTAATGTACATTTGTAGCTTTAAGGTATTAATAAAGGTCATGTATAAATAAATATTCTAAGCGATACCAAGTGATAATAGAAATAAGGGATTGATTTATTGTAAATTTATTATCTGTGTTGTTGCTATTAAATTGTACTATGTATTCCAGAATTGTATGTCTATATACACAATTTTATATATTTAAAAATAACGTAACTATTTTTTCACGGACACACACTTTAACTATTATAGATAGAAAAATTGTATCTATGTATAATTAATTGACTGAAAGAAAATGATGTATTTTAGGTTATTTTAAGAGAATCTGTTAATTGTCTTTTCTACGGCCATGTAAATAGCAAAGATAAATAAAAGCATATTTCAATTCAAATGTATTTTAATGTAATTATATATATTAAAATGTAAAATAAAATGTGCTTATTACACATACACCCAAATTATACGAACAATGTTTATTGCAATTAAAAAAACTATTATATTACTATTTCGTTTAACATTGTTATAAATTGCAAAATGTAAAATAAGTAAACATTATTTTTTTCTCCAAACCGAAATCGTAAACAAAAGTTCCGAGGCCTCCATGCGAAGGCCTAAAAGATTGATCACTCGTGGCACGAAATCTAAAATGGAAATCCAATTCTCGCGATCATTTCGATCGGATTCCGATCAAAAAACTTACTCCGTGACGGTACCACAATAAAACACCACAATAACAAAACGAGGAACAATCATATTCGAAAAGAGAATTGAATTTATCATTGAGAAGAAACGAGAGAAAGAAATGATAAATGATGCGAGGAGCGCGAGCGGCCAGCGGTGCGAGCGAGACGGTATCCGTGTTCACTTCGACTGTACCGTCCACGCCGATGATTTATCGTTTCTCAACAGGGATTGGCCGATTCAGTACTTAAAAGATTTATAGATCCTTATGGTGCATGCGCGGTAGGAGCGTTTTCTTATTATAAATCTCACTCCTGCACATGAACTTGCCATTGCCTCCTCGGCCGTACGGAGGAGAAATTAAAAAATATGTTAACATATTGCGTTCATACACGTCTCGACGGACTCGTAGAACATGAGAGATAATTGGCTCACAGAGTTAATGGGCTTGATCACGTAGACCTTACTCAACTTTAGACGTACGAGTACATGAGGCGATGCAAGTAATTGATTACAACATATATTATGAAATGATTTCAATTCGATACGATTACATCTCTATGAAGCCGAATGCCTAGAATACGGGAATATTGACTGAAAATTTTGGGTTCAAAACCGGGTAAGCACCTCTGAGTTTCATATGCTTTATTGTTTTTTATAATTTATCTCGTGCTGGGCGTTTGAATCGTAAAGAACGGCATGTGTCGTATGAAGTTCTGCCAAACGTTTTTCCACCAAACCTGATTAAAAAGCGTACTGAAAACGTTCCATATATTTCTCTCAAGAGAAGAGGAGGACTTAGCCCAGCAAGGGCATTTATAAGCTAACTAAAGTTCTAAAACAGAAAATTATATAATTCGCACTGTATTATTGTAAAGTATTCAAATATTAGACAATTATTTAATTACTGCTATTTTTTGCCTCTTTATGTAATTGTTACTTTGTTATTAATAAAAAATATATCTTTAGTAACGTATAACATCTCATTTTAAACAACGATTTCAATAAGTGCGGCCATGTGAAATTTAATTTATTCGTACCTACATATTCGTAATTTTTCCCCTTAACTTTGAGAATGCATTTTTTTCAACACGAATAAAAGACTTTAGTCTGACATAACTAGAATATTATATATTTATACCTTAAATATGAATGGAATATAAATTTCCAAGATTTTAACGAAAAAAAATCGTATATTATCGTAACTATATAATAAATTCATTTACTCAGTTTTGAAAGGAACTATCGCAGTAAATTTAAATAGTATATATTAACATTAAATATTATATCTCAAATGCAATTTACAGTATGGATGAAGCAATTGTTCATATAATAAATTAGAAACGGACCTGTCTCCGAGTAGTCGCCGCCGTCGCCCGACGGCCGTCGGCGCGTCCCCATCTAGATAAGATCTCTGCGACTGACACCTGGCCACGCCCCTCACAACCCCGGCTATTACCTTTTTTGTTTATGCACCCATGTGTATTAAATAGAAAAATCATACCCTTCATGACGCCCATATCTGCCCCTTTTGGGAATATTTGGAAAAGAAATGTCAATCAATAAGGTTCGTATTGCTGAATATTTTTGTTTGAAGGTAAAAAGGTAGGCTGGCGACAGATAAGCTATATGAAGCGCTATTGTTTCGTCATTTAACGTGATCCTATTATATGTACCTATAGCTTGCCGGTACCAGCCGGTGTTCGTTATGTTAACTCACCAGAAAGTCCTTAAGAATTAAATTACTTAGATATTTTAATTAAATACAATTAAATTTATACACCCAGCATGAAAATTATCAAATTTAACTCTACACTCTTTGTTAGACCGCTTTATATACAGTAATAATTTTCCACGTCAATTTGGAGCAAAAAATAGTATAACTTTAAATCTTAAAATATTTAGATTATTTACAAGTCCGCACGCTTATTCAAACTGATTGATGTTTTAATTTTATTAATACATAAAAACTCTGGTTCTATATATAATAATATGAAAATATAGTTTAAGTTGAATAAATAAAAAGCAAATTAACATCATTAAACGGAATTATAAGAAATATTACTAGATGTCTTCCACGCCTAGTAAAGTATACGATTTACAACTCCCTAATCAAACCACATTAGACTATTTAATAGTAATCTTTGGTACAGCTGCCCCAACAAACTTAGCGCAATTACAAGTTAAGCAGAATAAATTAGTAAAAACATTTTTTAATTACGACTTTTTTACATCAACTCAAAAAATTTACAAATACAAAAATAATGAATGTCGCTCAAATTTACAATTACTTTATTTGCATACTAATAAAAGAAATGGATAAAAATATACACACAGAAATACAATTGAATAAAAACCATCAATCACAAAGAATAAAATTAAGAAACGCTAATAACATAAAACTATCAAAACCTCGTACTATTAACTATGGAAAGAAAAATATTATGTTTGACGGAGCAAAACGCTTTAAAATTATTAAAAAATATTAAAGAAGCAAAACGAATGCGTCACTTTATAAGACTATTAAAAATATATGTTCAAAGCAATATATAATAACGAATACATAAAATGAAACAAACTGTATAATACTGTAAAATAATTTATTAAATTTAATAGTATAAAAAGTAGCAATAAAAAATCAATAAATAATAATAAATACATAAATTCTCACTAACTCATTCCACTTCCTAGCTGTACTTAATTCGTGTATTTGCGATAAGACCAGTCTATCGACAATAATGCAAGTTTTTCACAAATACCCTTTTCCAAATTGTATTTTTCTATCATCTAATAATATCATTTATACACGCTGCTTTTCCGCGCCGCTGGGCAATTGTTGTAGTAATATTATATTCATGTTAGTAAATGTGTTTCTTGATGAGATTAAAGTTTCTTTAACCCGAATAAATATCAAATAAATATATGTTGCAATTGAATTTGTACTGCATCCTATGCGTTTTGCTATTTTATTTAACGATATTCAATTAAATACATTATACCATTATAACTGTAACATTTAAAATTACATAACTATACTATCACGGCTATCTTCAAATATATTTTTTTATATTTCTATATACATCTTTTTTGTTAAGACTAAACTGAAGCAGCTATTTGTTACTGAAGTATATAAAATAATTTTCTCATACATACTAATGTGAAAATGCTTAAAATATCACTGACAAAAATTACCATCTTTTTATTATAGAATAGGTAAGTTAACGAACAAATGGTAACCACCTCATGGTAAGTGGTCACCACCGTCCATACGCATTGGCATTCAAAGGGATGTTATCCATCGCTTACATCGCAAATACGCCACCAACCTTAGGAATTAAGATGTCCCATGTGCCTGTAATTACACTGGCTCAATCACCCTTTAAATCGTAACACAGTAATACCAAATAGGTACGGCTGTTTTGCGGTAGAATATCTGATAAGTGGGTGATACCTACCCAGACGAGCTTGCACATAGCCCTACCACTAGTAAAACCTTCATACCACAAGATTTGAATTATGAAGTTCAAGAATTTAAAACAATTATTAGCAGAGTGCGTATGTTCTGGTAGTTGGGGTAAGTCTGCCTTTAATATTACCGTGATAATAATGTACTCCACATTATTCATATACAACGTTCATTATACTTAATTCATAATATTACATGATTATATCAAGTTCATCATCAACCATAGAAAAACATTTATAAATTATAAAACCTTAAAACACGATATACAGGTACATATTTCAATCAAGTCACCAATTAAGTGATATGTTAACATATTATTTCAAATATAATAAGCCAAAAGATGCTCTTCTTAACGCATTGAATTCCATATTGCTAGTGTAGTTCTTTATTTATGTTTTATATTTCGAACGGTAGATTTATTTTCGATAATCTAAGATTCCTTTTTTAAATGTTGTTTATAAAATGAATTGTTATTAATGACTTTAATTTTAGTCTGGACTGCCTTATCTGGGCCCTAGAACTGGACCGATCGGATAATCAGCCGTTTATCATAGGGATCGATATCAAAAGAAATGTTCCCGATTGAAAGACAATCACCGTAACGCAAAAAGCTTCATGATAAATCCTGTCTGCTAAAATTGCAAATATATTCCGTTGAGGTGCAAAAAAGAATGTATGATAAAATACAATAGACTTTGAATTCGGATGCACGCAACCCGGGCGGTCGTTTTTCGGGCGGCCCTCTCTGTAAAGACTGAAATCTTTATTTATTAGAATCGGCAAATTATTAAAAGTCGTATCTTTTAAGTTAGCTGTATATGTTAGACGGAAAAAAAATTAAATCATAAGACGACAAAATAGGTTGGCTCTCAATTAAGCAAAAAAGAAATAAATTAAAACAATAACATATTCAATACATATTTGGAGTGCTATTCAGAGACGAAGTGTTTATAGTTATTAGTCAAAAAAAAGAAATACCACGTACAAAGTTAGTACTAGAATAATATAAGAATAACCCATCTTTATCTCTGTATCTTTATTTATTATAATCTATGCATTTTATATTGCCTTTTACGTATGTACATATAGTATAAAAGGCAATGTCCTGGCTGACTGTCTATCAACATACAGTTTATAACAGAAAAAGTTTGGAGTTAGTCTTTGCTGTCTTGCTTTATTTTAGGAAATCTTCTCTTCATTTCAACATCAAATTGACTCATTATTTCTTTTTAGCTCGCAAATAACCTGGTCATATAAGTTTTTGAGATTAGAAAATCGAATCACGCTGCAAACACATACATACACAACCCAACATATAATAATTGTTACTTAAATTTCCATAAGCGAAGCCGTGATGGACATCTAGTTTTAGTTTATTCATATAATTCTAAAAAGACAAATAATTCGAAATTGTCTGCCATCAACATCGCTGTTATTTAGAGCATAGCCTTATATAGGCATAGATAGCATGTGTGACACTGAATGTTAGCACTTGTACATACATTAACGATAAACGTTAGCTTACATAAATAAACTTATCTTTATCAGCACAACACCTGCCGGCTGTTAACGTTAAAATGTCTTTTAACGATAAATTTTAAACTAACATCTCAATCGTGTCCTGAATACAAATGAAAGATGTAAGGGTATAGTCCGATAGCAGAGAAACGGCAGGAGCACATTGTTCCACTATCGGGACAACTGTTTTGACGGCCGCCTATCGCGTCTGCGATGTGCGATCTCGTGTCGACACTCAATAAACTAACATACGACATTGTTCCTGGGGCTTCGTCTGCGAGGGTTTTCGATATGATAATGATTACTTTTCCGCGACGAAATATATCCATATCCATAAACCCTCTATGTGTTAATGAGCATCCATCATTAACACGAGGTACAAAAGACAAAAATGGGTATCTATACCCATTAACCTTACGTAAGAATATTCAAACATTATTTAATTAAACAAATCGATCGATTATATTTAAATTTTGGACAAAGCATAAAAAATTACTGTTTGTCGTTGAAGTAGATTGTCGGTGTTGATGACTTTGAAGATTATTAGGTAGGTAAGTATACACACTACTTAGGTAGTAATTAAATAGTGCTTTTTATTTAAAAATAGTCGATTACTCTCTTTGCTCAATTGTGCTAGTTTTGTTGTGTTCCGGTTTGATGGGTAAGTGAACCAATGTAACAACAGACACAAGGGACATAACATTGACGATGGTTAATATTTGTTACAGTCAAAAATGTTTATGTGTGGTGGTGACTATTTAACATCATTTGCCAGGCTGCCTACCGATTTTAACTAAAAAAACATAAACGCTTCCGATTATGGTCTATTATCTGTGCAAGTTTGTATGTTACACACGTTATTCATTTGTTAACTAGAATCTTAAGCGTTGCTTAGACTATAAATGGCATAGCTATTAAATGTTTTAGTTCTGTTTCGGTTCTAAACAGATAAAAAGCAATCTGAAGATACGTCGTTGTGGATATACTTTTTATAACTTATGTTTCCCCTTTGCTTACACAGAGGGATATAATTCACACAAATCTTTATTTTTCTTTGTTCGTGAGGGTGCGGGCCTCCCGCGGAGTGCTGATGATGAGTTATGAGAAGCAGTAGGCCTAGGCCGGAACCCGGAAGTCGCCCCTCCATGCCTGGCCATCCCGCCCCACTTCCGATACCAATCGACGGGCTTTAGCTAACATTGCTGTATTATTTCATTATTTATTGATCATTTCGATTTTTTGACGGTTTGCAATAAAATGTCACATAACGCCTGATAATTTTGTGACACACAGTTTTTTTATGTAAATAATTACTACTTATATTGAAACGATTTAATACACTAACTATAATATTAATTTCATAAATAAAAAATCATATATTATTGTTATTATTTTATTATATTTTATATTTAGTATCCAGTATTAATTCAATTCACCATAAAAGTATATTTTTATTATTTGAAAAAATAATAATACAGAGTTCATACATTCCATTCATACGATCGACACAAACGTACGGATAAAATGGTAACTTCTGTTAAACACAAATCTTATTCAAAGATCATCAAATCATTCTTTCATTGACAATACTAAAACCATAGCTTAGTGATGTTCATAAGTGCGTGTAGTAGGCGCGTGTCGGTGATATTCCGCGCAACAATATTCATAAATAACTTCAACAACAATGCGTGGACGAGACGGCCACGTGGCGACGCCGCGGCGCGTGCCGACCTCCGCCCTCCGAAGCGTAATTATTTGCACTTATTAAATGTGTTCCTTACCTCGTTGTCTTGTCTAGTCCCATTATATCTTGCTTAAACTCATCTAGATTTGAATTAAGTGGAATATTTTTATAATTTCACACACAACCCAATTTCCAATACTCGATTTATAAAGATATAATACATATAACTATAATGATAGTAAAAATGATCTGATTAATATCAACCATGACAGCTATTATTATCGGAAACAGACCGATTGCGCCGGAAACATATCTAGTGTTCATTATTGAATATTTAAAGAAACATACATAAATTTGTATTTTTTTTTATTATCTTTCCAACAAAAAACAAAGCGGTTGGTTGACAAACAGAAAAAAGGACCAAACTCTTATGTCTTTGCCTATTATACATATATAAGAAGTAATTGAGCATTTTAATTAATGTCACATGTCACTTTTTGACATTTCACGATCATGTTCGAGTTCGCTCTTACAGAATAGATCCACAGAAAACAATTGAAACTCAGTAACGTACGTAACGTGCGAAGGCTAATTTGTGTACTATTATTATCTGTCCTCATTTCGTATTGACTTCAATTAATTTATTAACTTTCTGCGAGTGACCCGAGATGGCCGAGTAGTTACAATCCGTGAATCTTAAGCGAAATAAGAAGATTCAAACCCGGACTAGAGCCTCTGAACTTTTATTCAACTAATTTGTTTTTATAATTAATTCATCCACATCCTTATAATGAGACATAACAGAGGAAGAATCCCACCAAGATAAAAATACACCCTTTCAAGGAATTCAACTCATCTGGACTATAAGACGTCAAAAGTTGTTAATCCTGAAATATAGATTGTGAAGCTGTCTGGTAATAAAAAAACAGACATATTAAGCTAACATTAATATAAATTAAATATTAAATACACCAAGAGCAGACAATGAGTCTATGGAGATACAAATACAAGAAACAAAAACATCGCGTGCTTGGCGGTGAAGAAAACATCATGAGGACGTGTTTGTGTCGGATGAAAATAGGGGTATATTTTTATGCTTAAAATATTGTCTAAAATATGTTCTCAACACAAGGAGAATATGTTTTATTCCAGAGTACTGTTTTTCAGAAGCAAATAGTGAGTTAATCGGTCTTATATTATAGACAAGTAATAATCCATAACATGTACGCAAATTATGAGGACAGTGTAAAAAAACTAAATGACAATGAGCTGTACCTAAACCTATTCTTTAACGAAAACCTCAAAAACAAACGATATTTTATGAAAAACTAGAGCGAAAAACTTTTTTAAACTTAATAAGCTGATTACATTGACATATGTTTAAATTATTCTAAAATGATTTATCTTAAAAGTCCAAATATAGTAAAAGAACGTACATTCATTACCTATAGTTTGCAAGAATGTAGTATAACTACATATGTTAATAAAGTAATTACACGGGGCCGTAATAATTATTTACTCTATAAATTACACTAATCTACTCATAAGCGAGGTGTTTATTTTAAGTATATTTTTTGAGTTATATATTATATAAAGAGTTAGCGTTATAAAAAAAACTTATATATTTATTAAGCGTGCAAATAACAGTTGCAAGAAATAACAGAATTAGTCTATTCTTGTTCTTTAATTGGATTGTGTTTTAATCGGATTACCCAGGGCGTTGTGGTCATCTCGGTAAATGCCATCCCGTAACGCCCCCTAGAAGAGACAGAGTAGATACCGCTGGTTTTTTAGTAGTTATTCCGCCGCCTTCAGCGCCGGCGTGTCCCACATAGCCCCAACTCATGTGGGGGAAACGCGTAAATGTTTTCCAGCGAAAAAAAAATTTTTTGTGGTAATTCTGTGTGGGTAGCATTCACTCATTAGTTGTTCTACCGTCAAATTACAATATATTGTTGCTGTTCCAGCTTAAAGAGTAAGTAAGTCAATCAGAATTATTACAAGCACAAGTGATATTACATATTAGTTGATGGCGCATTGGCAATATAAATAATTGTCAATGTTCTACAGTTCCAATGTTTATGGGTAGTGGTGAACACTTACAATCAGGTAGCACATTTGCCCGTCCATTCGTCCCGCCTACCTATTTCATAAAAAAAAATCTTACATCCCATAATTGGCGAAGTATTGATGATGTGAGAAGTCAGAAGGTTTATACTTCTTGCATTTCTAATGTCTATGGACTAAGGTTACCTCTTAACATCATCAACAGTCCTTTCCGAAATAAACTGGAATAAATAAACTAAAATAATGGTTAAAAAAAAACAATATTCAAATATAGAAAATATTAATATTAAGACATTTTATAAAACTTACAACTTCATCTATTATTTTTAAGTTTGTTTAATATTCACAAGTGGTAATGGTTCGTGGGTAATCATTGAAAACATTCACAGTTTTAATTTTCAATTCCGCCATTGACAACGTGAGCCTTTCAGGCGTGAGTGTGCAGGAAGCACGGTGCTTCCAGCTGGCAACTGCAGCTTCCTCCTCAAAAACGCAGCTATATTTGTGACTGCATATTTATTCGAATATATGAAACGAAATTTATATTTCACACTTTTTACGAAACATTACGAACGAAGTTATTTTTAATTGTTGTGTTAAAAGATTTACTTATTACAGTAAGGCTACCACTATTACGGTAGGATATAAAGATTTTATATTTTTATACCTAACTAGCGGCTCACCCTGACTTCGTCCGTTGAACTATTATCTTCTTTACGCCAATGATGACTTTTATGGGAAAAAATTGATACCTTGGGTTACATTATTGCAATTTTCGATCTCTAATTTTTTTTAATGTAAAATATAGCCTTTGTTACTTCTTCTAAAACGTAGGAAAACCGCGGATGTTAAGTAGTATGTCTGTATACATTTATATATATACAATAAAAATGTTATATGCCAAAAAAGAGCAATATATATACATAATACAAAAAGGAAACTGAAGAAGGCACGGTCTCAAAAGTCTGTAGAATGTGAATAATATATAATTAGGAGACACATTAAACCCGACAACAGCGTTAAAAAAAAGACACGCGGACAAGTGGACAGAAAAATTAAATTAATTAATTATTTATACTTGTGATTTGTTGAATGTGTTCAATTGTATTCTTATCTTAATAATAATTGAGTATACTCACTTGTGTATACAGTACACAATAAAAGCCTGTGAATGTCCCACTGCTGGGCCTCCTCTCCCTTTTTGAGGAAGTTTCGGAGCTTATTCCACCACGCTGTTCCAATGCGTTCGCACAAAATTCAGTAGTGCTTGCCCGGGTTTGAACCCACGATCATCGATTAAGATGACGCGTTCTTACCACTGGGCCATCTCGGCATTTTAGTATGATTTGGTGTTAAATATAGAGATATAAAAATACATAACTGACCACTACGAAATGTTGATTGTACGGTGTACCGAAAATAATATACCCAATATAGGTAAGAAAATTATTAATAATCGTAAATGTACTATTTTTCACTAATTATAAGTAGTTATTTTTATGTTATACAATAATCAAAATAAACGAATATTAACAACTCTATCGCTGATGATCATACTTCTAGTATAAGCTTAATAAATAATATTTAAGAATTTGTCAAATGTAAAAAAAAAATTACGTAAACTATCCGTTAACTAATAAATATGATTGTAACCTTAATTATTAAACAACGTTCAAGATAAAAATCAATAAAAACACAATAGATCTATCTATTATAAGTTAACCAGTTTTTACTAACATAACATATACAGGCTCCAGCTGCCGTGGCTGCATAATATATTTGTCACATTTCTAAGAATATTGACGAATAAAACAGTTAAAATTAAATAGAAAAGAGAAAAAGAAACATATTCCCTTATCGGTTAGTGTAGAAGTAATAAAAATAGACTAGTTATGTTGTTTATTCGTAAGGGACGATACACGAATATGGATTGATAGTCACAATACTAACAATTACGTTTAGAATTTTAATTTAAATAGCTTTAATTTAATAGTTTATAACCATAACCGGTTACATTATAGCAGTTTCAGCCTCTCGTGCCATTAAATAATTAAATTATCATACAATTAGAGAGATTAAACAGCCAAAATAATTATTTGAATAAATTCGGACACTATTTTTAATCTTTCCATGTAATTTAATTGTACATTCAACTTATATGTATATAAAATTAAGATTCTCGTTAAAAAAATATTGTTTTTTTTTATGTACTAAATCTGCTTATCTTAGGGAATATTTCCATACTGTATCAATTCTATGTTTATCATTTTCTTAAACAAATATATTGAAAATAATCACCTATTCTTATACGTCGGATATATACACGTTTGACTAAAATCAAGAGTCAATCGATCCTGAATATCATCGTTATTTTTGCTCAACAAACAACATACGCTATAGTAATGATTTGTATAAAAATATTCTATTAAATATTAATAAAATCATTTAAGAAGTTAAGAATAGATCATTTGAAAAGATATATTTCAGATATAAATTTTTTTTTTTTTTAAATAAACAGGCAACATACCGCGGCATCTAATATACCTATGTGGTATAACTAAAATCTAATAATAATTATTAATTTAATAAAAATGTCTATAAAAATAATAATATAAAATTTGTTTATTATTATGTAATTTTCTTAACTAGGTAGTTCTTTTACATTTTATTTTAAACAACTCCATGCGTAAATACTGTTTACGCCTTAGATCATTTTAGGTATAGGGGGAGGATCCCCTCAATGTAAACACTGGTTTAACCAAGTTCAAATAGAATGGAAAATGATTTAATGATCGTGCAATGATTTACTACATTCAAACGCATATAATATTGAATGAAATTAAAGTTATAAATTGCTCAAATATATTTTTTTATTTTATGCATATATAATTTAATTAAAAAAAACAAACTATAAAAAATATACTATAATACTTAGAAAATAAAAACTCTTAACCAAAACAAGTCGACGAGGATGGGATTCGAACCCACGCGTGCAGAGCACATTGGATTAGCAGTCCAACGCCTTAACCACTCGGCCACCTCGTCTTATCATGACGAGTCAAAATACAAAATAACATTATTGCGGGACATCTTCAATTTTTTTAACTGTATTTTGTTATAAGCTACTTTCTCTTTTACATATTCAAATAAACCAAACGCTTTTATATGTTACGTTTCTTGATTATATCATATCGAATGTGTATTAGACTATATTGGATATATTTTATAGATCATATAGAATAATTGTTTTTGTTTTTTAATTATGTTTAAGCATGTCTGGTATTCGTATTCTTAAGTATTGATGTCATGTGACTGAAATGTCACAGTGTTTAATGAAATTCAGAAATTATTTTACATTTCATTCAAAAAACTGATTATTTTATATTATTATATTATATTATTAATTTTATTAATTTATGTAAGTACACGTAGAGCCACGGATAGAGAGGATAGAGAGGAGTTTCGAGAAAGCTGCAACGAACCCACCCAGTGGTCGTGATTATGAATTATGTGGTGACATAATTCATAATCACGACCACTCCGCCAAGAAGGTACGACTAATAAAATATGAAGATGTTTGCATAAAAATATACAAAATTGAACGAATGTTAGGTAACCATACAAGCTGCGTAGTTATGTGGTTACTGTATTAAGGACCGTTAATTTAAAATTAAATTAAACTTAAAATAGCCTTTTCGTAATAAAAAAGTAGTATTTGTAATGTCTGTAGTTCAAATAGCTCGGACGCGTCACGTTTATCGATTCTCGAAAATGTATGTATGACCCATTAATTTGTGTAGTTTTGCTTGAAAGAATGACTTGTTGAAGTTTAGAAATGTCCCATAAAATCGATGGTTTGCAAAATTCTTTCACCGAACGTCTTCTAATTACGCGCGCTTCTTATTATGCGATAAAAGATGCGCAAGTGCATAGGAAACGTACAATTATCTGCTACAAGAAGCGTGGATATGGAATATTATGTTGACGGTACTATGACAGTGAACTTCACGTATCAACAAAATCCTGTACACCAAGGATTCAGCTTATTCGGATGAACGATGCGATAGAATACGTAGAAACAGTATTACAGTTTATACTATTACAAAAATATTTATTTCAATTTCAAGAATTTATGATTCGTAATAAAAAATACTATATATATACTTTTAAAAAACAACAAATTACGTATACTAAAAATACGCTAAGCTGTCAAATAAAAAACCTTTCTCAAGGTATAAACAGTTATGGTGAGCATTCGAATATAAGTGAAATTTTGTTTGCAAAAGAACACTCATTATTAATTAGTAATGATAAATATATTTCTTGATAAGGAAATTTGTTTGTCAGCCAGCAGGTGTGTATTCATATGTACTTACCTACCCCATGTATCTAATTACCTATCGTAATTAATGGTTTTGTTATTACTTTCACTGATTTTCAGTACGCTCACATTATAATTAGGTATATTCATGTTCAATTCACCTGCTGTCTGTGCTTAGTTTTGTAAATTAAAAAAAAAACACAATGACAAGATCAGTTTCTCTTAATAAATATGGAGCCAAGCATGTATAAGAGATTTATGATGCTTGAATTTCTATCTCTTTTATTTTATGGGATAAAAAGCATAATCTATTGTCAAGCGGTAGTGTAGATAATCTGTATCTGCACATAGTCTTGGCCGCTGTACCAATATATATTTGTGGGGTCCGTTTTTATTTTAATAACCATAAATAATTTAAGCTTATATATTCAAAATTATGATTTTAATATTTAAGTTACAATATTTTAACTTTTTTTTGCTGAGCTATTAAGAGAATTCAATTTATCTTTCTTCTTTAAATTTTCTTTGTGCTAGCTGAAGCAAGAAGTTTTAATGTAAATTTGTTATAATTTATATTTTAAGAAAAAATGTATATACTATATAATTTGATTAGTTTAATTTTCAAATTTAGTTTTTACTTTTTATGTGACCATCGCAATATTTTATATGAAAACTATATAGTACGAGATATGATATCAGAAATATATACGTTCATCTGTTATTTGATGATGACAAAGCTTATATGTATGTCAATAAAGATACTATCCTATACTGGTGGTAGGGCTTTGTGCAAGCTCGCCTGGGTAGGTACCACCCACTCCGTTGGAAGGGTGAGTGAGCCAGTGTAATTACAGGCACAAGGGTCATAAAATCTTAATTCCCAAGGTTGGTGGCGCATTGGCTATGTATGCGATGGTTGACATTTTTTAGAATGCCAATGTCTAAGGGCGTTTTTGACCACTTACTATCAGGTGGCCCATATGGTCGCCTTCCTATTCTATAAAAAAACGAGGGAGGCAAATTGTTTCTCAACAGGGCACACAGCAATCTCGCTAGGAGATCAGTAGCTCATCCAAATTAAGAATAATATACTGTATTGTAAAATTTGTATTTTAAATAAATATAATATAGTCTGGTTTTATGATATTTGTCTGCAATATCTTTCTTTATATAAAAAGTACTATTGACAAAACAATGTCCACAAAGTTTTATATCCTTAATCATATATAAATAAATCCGATGTTCCTCGAGAAAAAGTCATCACAAAAAAGAATTAACATAAGGCCGAATTGATTTAAAATAAAATTACATCCCGATGTTACAGCCATCATTTAAAAAATACTTATAATATAAATAAATAATTTAATGGCAATGACAGTGGTGGTTTATTATAAAGAATATATACATAATACTTGTGGTAAATAAGTTCTTTTATTTATTTGTAATAAATTATCTACAAAAAAAATAATACATTCGATACAAATCATACATACACTCGTGTTGTTTACCTACCTGTTTATCGATATGCAAACATATTCAATGATAAAAAATATAATTACAAATTCCTTAGTAACAATCAATCAAAAAATCGTATCAATATCTGATAGTATTTAATTATTTCTTGTTAAAATATTCATTTGACAATTTATATATAAACTCAAAAACATATACATATACTCAAAGAGCCGAGATGTCCCAGTGGTAAGAACGCGTGAATCTTAACCAATGATCGTGGGTTCAAATCCAGGCAAGCACCACTGAATTTTCATGTGCTTAATCTGTGATTATAATTCATCTCGTGCTTTACGGTGAAGGAAAACATCGTAAGGAAACCAGCATGTTTCTAAATTCACTGAAATTCTGCCACATGTGTATTCCACCAACCCGCATTGGAGCAGCGTGGTGGAATTAGCTCCAAACCTTCTCCTCAAAAAGGGAGAAGAGGCCTTAGCCCAGCAGTGGGACATTCACAGGCTGTTACGATGTGAATACTCAAACTACAAAAGTGATTAAAATAAAATTATTATTATGATATTAAATGTTAGAAACGTATAATTAATCATTATTAATGTTATCTAATCGTAAAGCTTATGGTAATAAAATTTAATGACTCCTTGAATAACAATCTGATGATATAGATTTTATCTCGTATTTAATCTGTATATTTTTTAAGACTTACCATAACCTGCGCCCACGGCTCTACGTGAAAGCCCTTAAAATCAAGTTTAAATAAAAATTAGTGAAGGTTTTTTATAAAAAAAAAATATGATGACATTTTATTTGTTTGTGGAAAAATTTAATTCTACTTGTATTAATGTAATTGTACTTTATTGTAGGTAAATAGAACAAAATAGATATAGATTAATATTAGGTAACGATTAATTATTTTTAATATTTATAATTTTATAAAAGAATAGTATATAAGAATTTATGACATAATATATTAATGGTTAAGGTAAAAAATTAAATCGCAAATCGTACCTACAATGCATGATAGGTATTTTTTATAATACTTCTTTACTTGATACATAAAAAAAAACAGCCATTACGTTACAAAATTTAATAATAAAAAATAAAAAATACAGTTTGAATGTAATTTTTACGACGTTAAGAATACTATATTTTTAATGAATCTAATATACTTAATTCAAGGTATATGTATGTGTGACAGTTCACTTAGTATAAACAAATGCAGCGAGGCGCCAGTGACGCCTTGCGCCGCCGCTTGAATATGACAAATAACATCAAAAATGAAACTACACGAATACCAACATAAAATAAAAATGTCAAAAATTTAAATTAAGGATTAAAATATTTAAATTTAGTACGCGCGTCCCGCTCGCGCTCCGCGGCGACGGGCGAGCCTGCGTCCCTTCGGGCCTGATAATGCCTAGCATGGAAACGGACTTTGTTTTATCTGATCACATATTATATTTTTAAGATATAAACAGTTGCTGTATGTTATTATTTTAAGTCAATATTTATATTATTTTTGTAAATCGATGTTTTTGTTTGAAAAAAATTATTACATATTAACGTAGAACGTTGCTATATAACATACCTTCTTTTAATTTTCATACTAAATATTAACAAATTTTAATCGGTTATGATTTTAATGATAATATAAGCGACAAAATTAATTTCCGCAAAAACAAGACTATTTTAAAAAGTTTTTATAAATATTACATAATATAATAAAAACTATTGTTACAAATAAGAAACAAAAGCCATCTCCATAATTTTCCGACGAATCCCAATACTATAAATTAATGGAGTGTACTCTGCCAGAAATTTTAAATATTTGAAAGCATTATACGGTTTAGAAAAAAAAATTAGTCTCCAACAACATAATATATTACATAAAATAAATAATACAATCATAAAGTAGTTATAAATGCAGTGTTTATAAAATGTAATTGCGGTTTTATGGTTCATATATTTTCGGGATGGATGGAGCGTCACTCGGGGTCGAAAATCGGGAAGGACTATTATGGGCCTGAATAAGGCGATTAGTTTTAATTAGAAGACGAGACGGCACGGCCCATCCATACTAAATAAACAAACTTGATAGTGTTTGTTTACATAACGATCGAACCGAACAACAGGTAATTAATACTTGTCTGTGGAGGTTACTTTTTTCATCTAGAACATTCCGAACATAGACAAAAAATTAGAACTGTACCCATAATAATAAATCGAACTTTCAAGCTTAAACATACATCTGTTTCTTTGATTTCTGTTAACATTTAAAACAAAAATATATTATTATTTTTACGCAGAGAATATTAAGATGGCCGCTATAGAGAGTGGTTTTGAAGGTATTGTTTTTCAATTATATAATACAGTTGCAATATCCACAAACATAAATAAACGATTATGAAATTCGATACGTGCACAGAATACACAAACGGTTATGAAATCCATATCTTCCACATGAGGTACACGAGGTAGACGTCTGAATTAGTCGCAGGTACGCCCTGCCAGTGACAGCTCATAATCGCGCCCCCAGCCCTCGCTGCACTCGACAGCGACCTTTGTACACTAATCGTGGCTACTGTATCAGTTCTGCCGTTGACACCCCGCAAAAATGAGGAAACGCAATTTCTTTTTGACAGCAAAGCTTAAGACCGAACCGATCACAAATTGCAGTAATCAAAATTAAATTGTCGAGTACCAAGACCTGTCAATATTTTTTTTTAATTTAAAACTATTCAGTTCAAGAGTTGCTTTGTAGAACCGTGTGGCGTTGTCTTTGTGTTCCTTTATATTTTTCATTTAAGTTTTTATCCTAAATTCAAGCTTTGATTATAGGAAACATTGAAGCTAACAAACATCGAAGCAAACGCACTTCAACATGTTCGTTGTATTGATAAAATTATTTAATAATTATATTTTTTTTTCTTTTATATTACATGTATTGGTAGATGGAGCCAGCCAAATTGGTCACCTAGTGCTAAATACTCATCACTGCCCATAGACATTGGCGTCACAAGAAATATTAACAATTCCTTAACATGCGCCATCGACCTTGGAAACTAAGGTGTTATGTCCCTTGTGCTTACACAAGCTACCTTTAAATGCATATTAGGTGCTTGGCGGTAGAATGTACGATAAAATTACCCAGCAGTGGTACTCGTACATTAAGCTGGTATCCTTACTAATATTATAAGTACGATGGTGAGTTTATTTGTGTTTTGTTACGCTTTCCAGTCTTAACTACTTAACCGATAGCCATGAAATTTTACATTTTTACACGTTATCAGGGGTTCAGAAAAGAACATAGGTACATTCCTCCCCCCTGCTCACGCGCAAACAAACCCGCGGGTGCAAACAAGATCACTAGATTACAAATAAATAAGTGGAATAAGCACTATAATATGTAGAAATCTATTTATCAAACTAATCTTATTTTAATAGTAACATGATTTTTTAATTAAAAAGCTAATTTATGTATAATAATCAATATAATATATAACAGATAAAAACTTAAAGATTATAAAACAAGATTATATAATGTAGCTTTTGTTGTTTGTCTTTGTGTTGATTTTACTAGTAACTCTATTGATAGTAAATCAATGTTAAGATGGACTCGAAATATCAAAATATTCTGTTTTAGCTACACTACAAATATACAGTAACAGTAACAGCCTGTTAATGTCCCACTGCTGAGCTAAGGCCTCCTCTCCCTTTTGAGGAGAAGGTTTGGAGCTTATTCCACCACGCTGCTCTAATGCGGGTTGGTAGAATACACATGTGGCAGAATTTCAATGAAATTAGACACATGCAGGTTCCCTCACGATGTTTTCCTTCACCGTTAAGCACGAGATGAATTATAAACACAAATTAAGCACATGAAAATTCAGTGGTGCTTGCCCAGGTTTGAACCCACGATCATCGGTTAAAATTCACGCGTTCTTACCACTAGGCCATCTCGGCTTTTACTACAAATATATAATTATTTAATAATAATAAAACAGGCGTAAAAAAAATATTACTATGTGATTTTAGTTTTAAGACTACATCAATTAAAACCGGGCTAGGAAAAACCGGACTATTAACGTGTCGAGTGGAAAATTGAAGTAAAAAAGTCCTCTATTACAAAGTAACTAATTATATGTGATAACTTTCTTTTAAAATATATAAGTAATATAACTTAAACACGCTAACAATATTTTCTTTATATTAAACCAAGATTATATTAAGATTATATAAACTATTAAAACGAGGTCAATGACACTTAAGTCGATTCCAATGTTTCGTTTATTTGTTTACCTATTCGCGAATTTCGCAATTATCTGCCGGCAGTATGTTTCAGGTGAAAGCTGAGTGAAAGGAAAAGGCATGTCAGGAGGTGAAGGCGAGGGTCGTATCGATTGCCACGCCCACCCGCCGCGCGTTGCCAAGCGACGCACGCCCGCCTTAGCCAGGGCAGAAATATCTTGTATTACGCTACGCTTACATATCATAACGAATATGGTACCAGAGACGACGAGTTTAATTCGTAAATAAAATGTTAATTATCTCACAATCGATCAGTGCAAATTTTGACGTAATTTTTGAATAGTGAGTTAAATATTTTTGAGTTCGAAGTAAGTATCAGTTTTGCAACTATGTTTTATATATATAATATTGAATACTTCGTAGAACTAGGATGGAACGTTACGTCATTCAATGCGATTCCACAACGTTGCAGTACAAGGTTCAGTAATGGGTCGTAAAGTTTTTTTGTAATTAAAACAATGAAACTTTTTTATCTGTTAATAATGTTAATACAAAAATAAAATATAACAAAAATATATTAATCTTTGTTATCTAAGATATAAATAGACTTATATCACTCATTTAAATGCCTAATATTGCTTTGTTCGGTAGTAACGTTTAAATATGTTATTCTGTATGATTGAATAGACATAATATTATGTACAAATATTGTATTGTGTGATAAATTGATATACATCTTATTAAAGATTTCAAACGATGACCTCGTACGGTTATGAACTCTTAACATTTGAAAAAAATGATCGTGAAGTAGGTACATGTTTATCAATGGCGAAATACATAAGTTTTAAAAATATTTAACGAAATAAGATATGATATGATGGTAGCTTGTTCTGATTTACATACACGATAAGATCCAAGGGTTTATAATTTGTGTTTTTCGTCGTCATGAACGCACACAACACAAATACAGGCATTTTTTTTAAAGAAGCATGTGAAAGCTTTGACATCATTGTGCTTAAGTTATTATGATATACATATTTAAAACTCTAAAACAAGAAGAAAAAATAACAACCAAATTATTTTGACCTTAACTTCAAGTTTATATTCTTTTAGTTATATATTATTCTCAATTAAATTAACTGCATGCTGCTTTGTTGTTGTTGCAGGTTTTTACGCGAAACTAATACATCATCGCGACCAAGAAAGGTCGGTCAAAAACTCTAACATTTGAGAAAAGCTTGATAGTTCGATTGCTAATTGGAAACATCTGCCATAGATAGGAGAATAAGCTATTACGAATAATTCACAATAATTTAACTACAAGTACTACTAAAATTTACATCATTGAGAACTATAAAATATAAATCTAGAGAAAATAAGAATTATATTTTAAAAGTATGATAGGTACTGATAAAAAAATAAAATTAAAAATATGTCTATTATAGTACTCGAAACTTTTATTAAAAGTTATTTTTTTATTTTAATTACAACATAAAAGAGCCAAAAACATTAAAGTCACAAGATCGAAGCATTTTATTTCAGTAAAACATTTTGACTATAAAAATATTAATGATTAAAAAAATGGATGCCCCTTACAACCCTAAAACCTAGTGTTATTTATGACCCTTTTATCTTGAATAGCCATCATCTTTTGTCGCAGCCGCAGTTTTTATAAAAAACACTGTCTTGAAAAAGCATTGATTGCGCAAACCGTCATAGACTATGCGGATTACTTTATAGATCCGATCTTTATAGTTTTAGATATTATCGATGTCAGAGATATTGTTTTTTTTTATTTGAAATTAGCAAAATTGACTTAGCTTTAATTTAATTGTTGATGTTGTGTAGGATAAATGAGGTCGTTCACAAAATTACTAGCCTATCTGGGCAAAAAACGTTCTTTATTTTTTTTTTTTAATTAATACAAAATCAATTCAAAGTTTTGTATAATCTTCAGCAGCATCCTATTAATGTCCCCTTGCATTTCGTGCTTTCTTTTGTTTTGACGTGGCTTGGAGCTTAAAATAAGTACATGAAAATACAGTTCAAACCGCAATCTTCTTTTAAGATTCACAAATTACAACCACTGGGCTCAAAGTCTTCTTTATAATATAATAAGCATTGGCTCTACTACATTCCAAGTTGTTTACTAAATATTCGGATCTAATAAAAAAAATACAAGATAACATCTCGTATCAAACATTCAGAGATAAAATATATTATACACCTATCATATTAAAATTATAACCTATAATTTAATTTTCAAAACGGCTACATAAAAAACAAAGGTTTGGTGTTGTCAGGTGAAAAAAGTGGTCGCACATTCGTTTGTTTTTTTTTTAATATGTTAACCCACGTTACAGTTTAGTGGTTCGGAATAGATAAATGAATCGTGTTCTAGGAAAACGTTTCATATTTTATAATATTATACCATCTACCACGATATTATAAATATATCAATCATTAAAAAAAATCTACACTTCTACACCAACGCAAACACCTACACAAATGTAACGTTTTAAAAAAAAAAAACTCGACTGTCAAATCAATTCAGCAATTGTTTTCTTAATGTTTCTAAGTACAAGTAACATAAACTCAATATTTATTCAGCCTTAATTAATAATAATAATAGTAGTTTAATTAGTTACTTTACGTATATACATATTTTACAAATCAAAAGTATTTATAAAATAACACGAATTAGTAGCATTTTGTTTTTATTTATTTAACTTTATTGTCCACAAACAGTTGTATAGCACAAAAAGACTTCATGAAAACATCAATATGACCAGTAGATAGAAAACCCGAATCTTAAATGAAAACAACGGCCTAAACCAGGCAAGTAGCTCTTTTTCTTGTTCTAAATTTGTACATCTACTAACATTGATTCTAACGAGGAAACGTGCAGTTTTCCTCGTTAGAATAGTAAGAAGCACTAGAATAAATTATCCAACAAACCTTAGGGGCTGCGCAGTAGAACAATCTTTCTTAACAAAATAGCAGACATTTGCATAGCAGTGTATAGTTTTTTAAGCAATTATAATAATAATAATAACAAGTATAATCTTAGCTACGTTTATGTTTACTACGTTTAAATTTAATAAGTATATACTAAGTCCATATATAAATATGCAATAATTTATGCACGGATCTTTATTTTCCCACGAAGAAACGAGTTACCACGAGTCTGACGAACGACTCCCATGTCAGGACATCGTCTGGATCGATCAATACTCAGATTGATGACTTACAGGTAAAATTTAACTTTTTTTTTATTCTTAATTGTTGCAACATATTTTGATGCGTTATATACAACATACAAGTTTTAAACTATCAGGCAATAAAAACAATTCCAATATTTATTATTTATTTATACTTCTGTGTCCGGGACTATTAAAATCGGTTATAATTTAACATATGATATAACAGTTACATTTAATATTTTCTGTTTCTATGTTAAATTAATTAGGTTTATATATTTAAATGTTGTATGTAATCTAATTAAAGAAGTAACATGTTCCTTTAAGAATAAATATCAAATTGTATTTGGTAGGTACTACTTGTGATATAAATTCATAATAACAAAATATTTAATTCTTTATTTTTTAAAATAAAGATTACTTAGTATAGTATTATAGTCATAATATGAATAAAATGTTATTCAACTTGTTTTTGTATCAATGGGTGATGTCAATCTTTTGAACCTAGTCCATAGTGTATGTTTGACCTTATGACCCGCTACATAATAAAACCTCAATGGTTTTTGTAATAAGTTACGATTATGTTTTCGTAATTTATTTTGTTGTTCCTCCTAAATTCAATCAAAACCGTTATTTCCATTAACAGGTGGTGAAGTTTTTGAACGTAACAATGGTATAGAGATCCATCTCTGACAATGGATTGCTCGATCTACAAGTCGGCGCAACAGATGCAACAATACAACCTCGAATGATTAATTGTACGAAACTACAAACGTTTTACATGCAGAAATAAAAAATATATCAAAAATGAAACAAAACATTTTTGCCTTTTGTTTATTGCGACGACGCCAACTTGTCTGCACCAGACCGATTCGAATTTAGAACGCCGATCATTAATTATATTTTTGTCTTACTCACGCATTTCATTATCGAATCGATATGATCTATAGATCGCATCTATGGGTCTATCGATCACGTGCTGTGGAATCTAAATTTTATTCATTTAGTCGCATGTTTTTGCACATGACTTTTATTGGTGTGCACCATGAAACGTGAAATTAATTATTTAGTTTTAATACATTTTTTATTTTTCGAAATAAAGGTTGAGAATATTATGATAAATATAATTAGGATTTTTAGGTATATTATTAGACTTTTTTTAATCATAGTTTTATTCATTAACATCCTAAATCCTACTAATCCTACTTTTAATAATCTTAAATAACGTTATTAAATAATTTGAAAATGTATAAGTAATTAAAAATGTTCATAGAAAAAGGCTTTATCAAAGAGAACTAATTATCTGTAAACAATATTTCATCTTCGGAGATGGCATGACGCGAGACAAAAAACGAAAGGTCGAAAAGACCGCGCCAAAACCAAAACGCTCCGTTCAAAAACAAATAAAAGCTAAACAAAAAATGACGATTGTTAATAAGCTGGATGACATTTGGGAATTTAAAAAATTTATCCTAAGCATTATTAACAGTGTTCATGAAATGGATTCTATATGATTATTAAAATGAGAAGACAACAATTACTTACCTACCCTAAGACCGAAGTCCATCAATTAACCCGACGGACTGTTTCGGATACATGTATATATATTTTATTGTTTTATTGGACGAACATGACGTTTTATAAACGTTATTCGACAAGCCAGTCTTGTTTCGTTTCGAAGATTGCTTCTTCGTAACAAGCTTCGGATGGCGTGATAGCAAATAATTTTATAAGGACCTTTAACAATATGTCAAGCTCGTTCGTATTCATTTTTTTCTTGCTTTCAATAAATAATACGTTTGGTCATAAGTTTACATTGTTCGATTTCGAGCGAGACGCAGCTTTGGAACGATATTTTTCAAAATTTCTTTATTTTCATAAAAAAAGACTACAAAGCGGATTCTTTATGCATTTCGTGGATGCATTTGTTATTATGGGAGAATGATAATGTGATTATTGTTTTGCGAGCTTTAAGATGATTGATAGTCGATTGTCACGGATAATGAAGTATTTTGGAGTCTTTAAATTTTATACCTTGAAGGCTCGACAAAATGAAACGTCGATTAATTTTCAATTCACTGATTGATAGCTAGTTTGTGATGGGGTCTATTAATTTGATCGTTTTTATATAACTTCTTACTTATTTTTATATGTATTTTCGTCCTTTCTACAAAAATATTATAACATTAAATATCTTAATATATTTTTTTACTAAAAAAGGTTACACGTCTAAGCTAAAAAATTCAAATTATTTAACTTGGCATTACTAGTTATTACAATAGTCATGTTTATAAATAAATTCAAATATCGAATTGTAAACTAACAACATAGGTCAACGCTTCTATCGCCGATGACCATACCTACTTTGTGTTTAATTTCATCAATTCTATTCATAATGTATTATATCGGGACAATGTCGAATAAATTAATAATCCACGCCTTTAACGTTATAAGTAATTTTAATTTAGTCTATTGGTGCTTTCGACACGCTCTCTCATAAGAAAGCAGTTTTTTTTTGTTAATATAATTGTTATTGTTGTAGCTCATGTCGATCTTTACGATTGTAGGCAACGGCGATTGACCGATAGCTTAACTATTGAGTTCTAATAACATTTATAGAGGCACAACTAGTAGGTAAATTATTATACGATGTCGCTTCAATGTATTTTGATTCTTATACCCTAGGGATAACGACACTAATTTAATAACACTGGTTTAAAACATAAAACATTTTTATTTATAGTATTTGGTTTATTGTACCGTCATTTTATCTGGGTTATTTTTTTTAAGGTTACAACCTCTAACCTACAGATTTCGATGTCCTATTACCAAATTCAATAATCATTCTGAAATTCGTTTTAGATGAGGCAGATTTTTTTTTTTTTTTTATAGAAAAGGAAGGCGGACGAGCATATGGGCCACCTGATGGTAAGTGGTCACCAACGCTCTTAGACATTGGCATTGTAAGAAATGTCAACCATCGCTTACATATCCAATGCGCCACCAACCTTGGGAACTAAGATTTTATGTCCCTTGTGCCTGTAATTACACTGGCTCACTCACCCTTCAAACCGGAACACAACAATATCAAGTATTGCTGTTTTGCGGTAGAATATCTGATGAGTGGGTGGTACCTACCCAGACGAGCTTGCACAAAGCCCTACCACCAGTAAATGGTATGGTAGATGGTAGACATGGTAGTTGTCATGTAGGTATTATGCACATACCTGCGAAAATATATGTTTTTTGTACAGTATCCCGTGCCTTGTTGTTCTTGTAGTCAATTTATGGTAGCGGATCTCGAGGTTCGAATCAGGATATCACGATACTCCAACACGGCTGAATTAATGAAAATATCTCCTCTTAAGGTGGCCAGTCTTTTAAATTGACCAGCTTAGCTTAAATTCCGACAGCTCTATTCAAATCAAATCAAAATTATTTTATTCAATATAAAAGGGGTCTTACTTAGAGTGCGCTTGCCTAAAATGTGCCTATTCATCTTATTTTGAAGGTACTCAGGTTGTATGTGTCAGGAAAAACAGAATATGGTAAACTATTCCTAGCAAAACGTATTAGAAATAATCGTATCAGTAATGTATTGAAACGCTTCGTGCGTACAATACCAAACTTTAACCTGAGAAGAACCGACGAATAAAACTCAGAGGTTTCGTTAGCAGATTTATTATTGTTTCAGTGTGCCTAATGCGAGTTAATGTGTGATTTTATAATTATTCAATTAACGACGTTAACTGCGATTTGTATAGGATGAATACAGCGCTGTCTAGTGACAAAAATCGGAATTAAAAAAAACTCTTATTAGACACACTGTAGTATATTTAAGTGAAGTAATAGTAACCTTTGTAAATTAATGTTTAGAACTCATTCCACCATATTCTCTAGCGGTTGGTTGCCACACATGTAGCAGATTTAAATTCGACATATTATATACGTAATCGATGTTTAAACACGTGATGATGTCCGTGTATATAGTAATTATATACCGAGGCTTACAAAAACTATTATAATATGGAAAAGGAAAAACTTCATACAAAATTATAATATTAACTCTCAAGGCTTAAAAATAACATTATGTAAAACTAGTGATAAGCGTTCTTGATATTTTATAGCAGAAAAAAAATACGAACAGTTTTCCTAATTTAGCACTTTGATCAAGAGACATGTATTTATTGGAATGTTTACTCAAATACTTAAAGCGATCCTTTTTTTTTAATAAAAGGAGCCTAATATTCGTAGGCGGGGCTGCTCCTCCCTGGATGACCAACCCGGCTATTATCCACTTAACCGAATCACTTCTGTATCAAATAATTTATTTGTAGCCCAAAGCGTACATTTTTTCGCGTTAGCCATAATTTAATAAATTATTTTCGTTCAAATATTTATTAATTCAAAAAAACAAAAACTTAAATTAACACTGATTTATCACAAAGTTGAAAAGAAAAGAAGTTTGTTTGATGATTAAGTACTTTTAATAATTTGATATGATATTCTTTATAATTTTTATTTGTAATCGAACAGAGAAAGGAGGGAGAGGATAAAATAGATAGAGAGAATGGAGGTTCTACAAAAATATGAAAAACATATTTAGAATGGTATATACATAGGAGATATAAAGTGTTGCAAACCTTTGAGATCTTGCCAAATAACAAACGAATAATCCGCCAAATTTTCATGATAATATGATATAAATATGTGCAAAGCTAGTTTCCTCCCGTGGCCTCGCCCGCTTCTGAGAAGAAGGGACAGGAGTTAGGTGCCCTATATTATTTCCTGCGTCCCTGACCTGAACCTAAGTTAATACGTAAAAGCGTAACAAACAAACTCACTTTCGCATGTATAATATTAGTTGTGATTTCAAAACACATTTACATTATTTTTTAGTGTGTTACTTTTTGAAGTGTTACTTAATAAAATTATAAATAAATGGGCAGTAATGGGTAACCCGTTAAGAACAACACAAGAACCCTACACAGTATTGCTAAATGAATAAACTTTGTTAGAAAAGGGACCCCGTGAAGAGATTCCTCAGGGAGCAACTAGTTCGAATGATTGTCCCCTATATAATTAGATTTGCCACAAACACTTGTAACTGTGGGAAACCATAGTAAATAAATTAAGAGTGAACTAACACAATTGTTGCGAGTAAATGCAACGTACATACGTATGGACTTATAAATTTGATTAAAAAAAAGGTTGTGTCTAAGTAGGTAGCTATAGCGTTATCCTTATAAACATTTACTGGCACACAAGTGAAGGTTTTTAAAAATAATCGAATCTGACCGCAGAACACAATTGTGAAACGTCAGAAAGTAATAAACGACATTGACCAATAATTATAACATTTCAAATATGATACGCGAAACAAAATATCGTATCACCGTAAGTCGGTATGCAATATTTCACAACAGATATATCTATTATAGTAAATATATTATTATTTATGTATATTGTTTTATTATAAAGTGGTTTTCCACAAGGCGAAAGTCCTTCCTTCGAAGGCGAACTGGAGATGTAGTCTTCTAGTCGGATTCAATTAATAACAAACAAATCACTATCCACAGTTTCAATTATTTTAAATAACTTTATTTTGTGTCTTATGTTCACGTATAAATATTAATTTGATTTATCAATACAAATGCATTCTCATTGTGATTTGTGATCAATATGTATCTTATAATGTTGTCTTACATAATATATAAAGTATGTGCATTAAAAAAGCAACTTAATAAAAACATAGTAAAATCAAAATTATAATTGTCTGTTGTGTTCGTTTTTTTAAATAAACTTTAAACATTTGCTTATAAATTGATAACTTTAATATAAAGGTCTGTTTTTGATCAGTTAATACTGATGTATTGTCTTTTTAAAAATAGGGTTCTGTTATTGGTTTTTGCCGTTCGGTCCTAAGTCCGCTAAATCAAAAAATAATCAACTTTTTTATTCAACAGTAAATCTTGTTGGCTAATAAACTCGACTTAACCATTCACCCTTGCTGTAATCAATGTCTAATTCCGTATTCGCAGCTTACGATAATGATTAACGACAAACTTTATTAATTCGATCTACTGGGATTAGATGATGCGACGTAGTGAAGGGTAGGTGGAAAAAAACAAACGAATTTTGCAAGGGATCTGGCGCTGAGGGATCTTTTAAACTCCCTCATATAGGGTCACACACCTACACTATAACTTTTAATATATATATATTATTTTATAGATAATTTGCATTGTTTGTTTTCAACATTAATAACTATTTCTCTCCAAAAAGCGTCAAATTGGTGCTAGATATACGTACAACAATAGACGTTAATTTTAAGCAAAAGCTTAAGCTGATGAGGTATTAAACAACCAAACAACAATGTATAGAACAACCGTTAATGTATAGAATAACCGTTAATGTATAGAATAACCGTTGTAAAATATAATATATTATCTAAACTACTAACTTTTATTTATTGTTAAGTTAATATAGTTGTAAACAAAAATGTCTTTGTTTGGCTTAGGGATAGTAATATTAGTGTGAAAAGAGCTATTGTACATTCTTTTATGTGGAGTTGCAAAGCATAGCAAATCTTTTAGTCCTATCAAATAGAATAGTTTCTTTCAGAGACTACATATACTACCAAATTGTAGAATGGATTTTATACTGCTAGGACATTTTGATTTTTTATATGTTTGTGTGATTGTTTATATAGAATGAAATAGCGGTAATTTTTTGAGGAGGCAACCCTATTTTATTAAATCTTTGTGTCAACAAACGGGGTTGGTTTTGTCTGCCTCAGGGGATCTATACCTTTTTAATAAACATATTTACACTGCAGTAACGTTTATAATAGTTACATTCACAATCTCGTGATTTTGTTACAGATAATAAATATTTCATAACAGAGATAAGGAGTTCATTAAAACAGTTCAAACATAAAAACATTTAAAAACTAAGCATCTATGTTTTCATAACTGCGCTAATGAAACTTATATTTTTAACATAAGCAGTGCCTAGAACACGTGAATCTTAACCAAATATTGCAGGTTCAAAACCGAGCAAGCAGATGTAAATGTAGTGGGAAGTCAAGGACAACATCGTTGGGAAACGTTCGTGTCAGATGTACCCAGTAACCCGCATTGGGCAGCGTGATGAAATAAGCTGTAAACCTTAAGAGGAGGGATATGTACAAAGTGTTTCTTAGCTTTCGATATAATTTATTTATATTTTGCTTGCATATGTTGGCCGTGTCAATTTTCTTCAAAGTAGAATAGAGCACCACAGTGTTGTAAGAGCCGACCGAGCAAAAAAAGGTTATTTCTTTAAATTAAACCAATCAGCTGGGGAGCCTTTTAAGTTATTGGGTTAACCAGTGCAAGGAGTCCCCTCTCTTCCACAAAGAAAACCAGTAAGTTCATAGCTTCTACCATTAAACTCAGCACTCAACTCTAAAACAGCCCATATGGTGGTGACTGGCGAGAAACTACGCGACTAACCTACTAGCAAAAACATTTTCAGACATGTATGGCATTATGCATGGGGCTAGCCGTAAAGGATTCCATTTTTTATTTATTGCAATATGTCATAAAAAAAAAAACAAAAAAAAATGGTATAAAGGTAAGCGAATATGTGTTAATATGTTATTTATCTAATTATAAATAGGTATTATTTTATACTTCAACATGATATTTCAAGACAGTTGCAAAGAGCTTACTTGTACAAAAAATAGCATTATTTTGATTTTATAAAGCTAAAAAGGACCACGCGCATTAAGACAATCTGGTTTAAGAAATTAAATTGACATAATATATATAAATCGGTCATGGTTTATTTGGATGTGTAAGGGTCATAAGATCTTATGGTCGGTGACCACAGATAAATTTTTATTTTAATATGCTTTGGCGACATAATTAGTCCTTTAACTTATATTAATGGAATAATTTATATTTCTTACAGCGCCAAGTTCGAAAGTGGAGACCGCTTTCCATCAAATGGGGACTTTGCTTTTTTATATCATAGGTAGGCGGACGGACAAATGAACATTGGCGCCGGTAATAAATACTAATCATCCTTAACATAGAAACTGATATTATTTCTTCTGCGCATGTAGTTCCACTGGCTCACTCAGAATGAAAGAGCCAGTTAAACCAGAATACAGCAAAACTAAAAATGGGTATACGTAGATATACAAGACGGGCTTACACAAGGCACTACCAACAAGTAAAAATATTAAGAGCTTAAAAATATTGGACTGTCTGTAACAATAATAGTAGGTCCTATAGTATATTTTTAAGCAGTGCGTCTTAAATCTTAAAAGTCATAAATTTCTTAATGTGATAAATAAAATATCGAATCCGGTGATAATATATATGGTAACTGTCAACAATTAAAGCCGAGTGATAGAAATTAAACATGTCTGTTGTCTAACGACTGCGAATTATCGATTTTAATAGTGCTAACATGGAGACAGAAAATATAGATTTTAAAGAACTAAAAATAGATACAATTAAGATTTAAGATTAGAAATTAGGTAGTTACTTATGGAAGCAAAGCTATTAAAAATATAAACTCATCTAAATAGAGAAAATCAACAGAATATAATTAGAACAAAACAATTAATAATTTAGAAACTATAAATAAAACGGATTGCATAAACGTTAAGAAAGAACCCACCCAAAGAGATTTTAAGCAAAGGGTTTGAAATTAACTGCGTTTAAAACATCGTGATAGTAATTCTAAAAGAAATGTTAGTGATGAAATGAATAAAATCTATTATAATTACATAGTATAATCATTCAACAACTTAGAAACGTAAATTACGTTGGTAAATCAGCGTGCACATGTATTGATAATCACAGGTGTGTCACGCATAATACGACATCCTTAGTAATATGCGTGTGTTAGTAAGTGTGTTTGTTTGTGTGTTACTCAATTGGAATTTAATCTAAGTCAATTTGACATGAAATAGAACGAATCACTTACTTTTTTCATCATGATATTTTAATGAACTTCATCTGTTTGTGTATGGTTAATATTGTAACCTTTTTCTATGCCAGTTTCCCCACACAGATTAAGCTGACATTTTGCAAACACTTATAGAATACACTTGTGTGTTCAACATATACTTTTCAGAGTAGTTAGTTAGTAGTTAATAATAGCTTATTTTTAGATTTTTTTCTACATCGACTTATTGTTTTTTTTTATAGAATAAGAAGGCGGACGAGTATACCTGATGGTAAGTGGTCACCAACGCCAATAGACATGGGCTTACATCACCTATGCGCCACCAACCTTAGGAACTAAGATGTTATGTCCCTAGTGCCTGTAATTACACTGGCTCACTCATCCTTCAAACCGAAACACAACAATAATAAGTACTGCTGTTTTGCGGTAGAATATCTGATGAGTGGGTGGTACCTACCCAGACGAGCTTGCACAAAGCTCTACCACCAGAGTAGTAGTTTTTAAATAAGAATGATATTGTTATATATATATTAAGATAAACTAAATTAAACCATCCAATTAGACAAATAAAATCGAAATATATATCGGGTTGGAATGTTGATCCTACAGGCAAGAACAATCAAGAAATTCAATATTCTAACACGTTACGTACTTCACTCCATTGCTCATTGCATCTCTTTCTCAATTCCTCTATTTTTCTCTTTTTCTTTTTCTACTGAAAGTTTTACACTATTAGTGTTCTGTAGTTTCATGGTAGTTGTAGTAATATATTGTGTGTTATATTATATAAACACATATAAATGTTCTACCTTTAATTATATAAAATAATACCCATAATTTAAAAAAAAAAAAGATATGCTTTTGACACGTGCTATCTAAAATACTTAATTTCTTTTTTTTAAGACTGAATAAGATATGCCATGGCGTCATGTTTTTGATTCTTTCTTTTTTTTTATCTAACTTCATACGGAATGTCATTTTCGTTATCTTAAGTACCTATCTTCCTTATCACAAATATAAGAATAATGTACAATCAAAAAAAAACTTGGTTACTAAAAATTATGCATTTTTTAAATTTTATTGTAATTTGGAACTCAAAAATATTTTAGAAATATATGACGAGTAACAATCATTAGTTGAAATATTAAATGAAAACGTAAAAAGGATTTTTTTAAATATATTATATTATTTATATATTATTTATATACTCAACAATACATATTAATTTTAGAAGTCTTTCGTTCACGGCCATTTGAAACCACCGAAACGATTTTAAAACACGGCGATAGCTATACTTTCCGTAGGTCAAAATAATTATACACTTCTCCTTTGTCAGTGGACACTTGTGACATTCAAATGGCGGTGGGACTAGTAAGTATGCTATGTCCACATACTTACTAGTTATTCTACTGTCAAATTTTAATGGTAATCGAACAAATAAAATTACATTTTAGAACCCGTTTTTCGAACGAAAGGCAGCTTATGGGCAAAGATGATTTGCCTCAGGTTAGCTAGACTGTCTTTATGAAAAAAAAATGTAGTCATAACAAGTTATCACCTCATTCCATATAAAGTATGCTTAAGCAGCATAGCAACCCTATAACTCATTATGAATATTAATACTTACACAATTCATTACGCCTTATTATTTCGCAACTACCTACAAATGACGTAAAATTTGACACAAATAGTCTTAATAAAGTCGTTGAACTTAGTGAGAAGGAATACAATATATAAATCCGTTAAAAATCGAGTTATGTGATCATCCAATATAACATTGACCTCGTCTGTGATCTACTTACAAGAAATATATACAAGATTAAATCGTTACGAAGAACAAAATATCTCTGCCAATAATCGTATCGTTGTACAAACAAAAGAAACAATATAAAAATACATTTGTATTGCTACGCTAATACACAAAGTATTAAATGACGAACAGGAAAATAATTGTAATGTAATAGTTTCTTCGACGCTCACCTTTTATCACTGACGAACCTCATTTTATCTCATGTGTTGTTAACTTGCAGTTGTGTGGTTGTTATTCATACTAAATAAATAAAATATGCTTACAGCACGGAAATAAAAACTAAACAATTTATTACTCGTCTGTAAACATTTCAAGTATATACTCGAAAGATAAATAGTTCGTGAAAATTTGTTTTTCTTCACAACTTGCATGTCATTTGTCTGGAAAATGGTAAGTTAAAACATTTTTTTTTAAATAAAAGGTTTATAATCGAGGTTACATTTTGCTTTCCATTTATTATAATAATTTATTTTATTAATTTATAAAGTAATTAATGTCTCCTTAACAAGTTATTTTAAGTCGTTTTTATTCAATCCTGTGACATTTGCTGCATCAAATTCGAGGTCATAGCGTGGCTAGAGTATTGATTGCAAAAATTTTTATTTATCATTTAAATACATTGTATGTTACTAACAAATATAATTTTCCAGTTCACTATAATCAATTCCATATACATTTTTTTTTAATATAAAATTAATTTTATTTCAGACTAAAACAAAAGCGTTAAGTTTAACTGGAGTAGTGGCGTTTCTTGTGATTGGAGGCTTAACGATAGCATTGGCAACTCCAATTGCGTCGGTTCCGAACAAATCCATCGGACCCGATTCTTGTTCACCGGTTATTATTGCACATCGAGGTGCGAGTGGATATGTACCAGAACATACACTGGGCTCATATGCCCTCGCTATAACAATGGGAGCTGACTACGTTGAACCTGATCTTGTAATGACAAAAGACGGACACCTAATATCAAGACACGATAATGTACTAGGATTAACTACAGATGTTGCAAGTCATCCAGAATTTGCCAATCGCCACCGAACTCAGACAGTTGATGGAGTCGAAATCAGTGGTTGGTTCACAGAAGACTTTACCTTATCCGAAATCAAAACATTAAGAACCGTTGAACGTATACCGGATGTAAGACCAGGCAACGCTCGAATGGACGGCGCTTTTCAAATCCCTACTTTCCAAGAAATTATTGATCTTGTAAAGGACATGGAAAGAAGTCAACGACGGACAATTGGTATTTATCCTGAAATAAAACACAGTAGCCACTTTAGTAACTTAGGTTTGCCAATGGAAGAACTTGTCGTTAATATATTCCATAGAAATGGTTATTTATTTCCCAATTCACCGGTGTACATTCAATCATTTGAAGTAAACAATTTGAAAAAATTAAAGGAAATAACTAATCTAAGACTACTACAATTATTCGAAAGTGACAAATCCCTCCAGCCAGCAGATCAAGTTTTGCTTAACACCGGGCTTACGTATGGGAATATGTCTACTCCGGAAGGATTAGCTGAAGTTGCAAAATATGCAGCAGCAGTTGGACCAGACAAAAGTTACATTATTCCCCGTAACGAAGATAACAGCCTCGGGAATCCAACTAGCTTCGTCGAAGATGCTCATGCAGTGGGTCTAAAAGTGCACCCTTATACATTCCGTGCTGAAAATACTTATTTGCCCAAGGAATTTCAAAGTGACAATCCATCAAAATCTGCTTCTGGTGACTTAATGGGTGAATTGCGAAAGTTTATTGATGCTGGCATTGATGGTCTCTTTGCAGATCAACCGGACATAGCGCTGCGTCTACGGGGCCCATGCTTATAAATCAACCGATACTAGTTAAATAAGTGCAATGTTTTTGTATACAATTGCCCAATATGATTCGCGCACCACCCACGTTCATTGATGGTACTATGACATAAACAGTAACAGCAGTTATTGCTGGCACTCAATTCAATCCGTCGAACGATGCGTGGTCTACTCTAATCATCGAATATGAACAAAGTCAAACACTATTTAATATGTATAAGATTAGGTAACATTTTTTTTTTAATATTTAGGAATTGAAATCATTTCATTGATAATTAATTTAAGTCATAGCAAGTGTATTATTTTACTGTTATTATATAAAAGTACGTATTTTACCTTATTATAATATGAATGTCGTCATGAATTAACGTCAAAACAATGATGACAGAAATAGAAAAATGATGGCCTTATGTGACACGGGCGTTACGGCTTTATGTATAAATGTTGTTTTAACAATCAATATTACAGTAAAGCTTTCATTAATCTAGAATTTATATTATTATTCAAATGAAATAAGCAATTGATGCTTTCAAATTTTACAGCTCTTCAGAAACTCAGCTACATCGTATACAATTTGGTTAATAACCACAAACGTTTGTCACCAACATGTGGCAACAATGATGAATAATTCAATTTATTTAAACTCAGCAGAATCTGTTCATTTTATTTTGTATTTAAATTGTCATATACAGTGATAATCCTGTTTCTGTAAGTCGATCATATTTTCTCATTTTATTGTAAGCTCGTGGTAACTAAAAATTGTTTTTCCGAAGTGACTGCGGTCATTGATAGCTTTAGAAATAAATTGACAAAAAATTTAATTTTAACTCAAAATTTTGTTTTATTTTACAATAACAATTATATATCTACATTGTTATACTTTTTATGTTAGAGTAGTTGCTTATTTTTATAATTATTTACTTGTACTAAAACTTTTTTTTTTAAAATAATAATGTAAAAAGAAGTAATAAAAGCTTGTTGTGCTTGACTATACGAGCTATATTATTTTGTAAAGAATTAAGGATTAATTAATGATAAGTAAACAAGACATTTAAATTAATTACATTTAAATATATATTAATTAGCTCTTTCCCGCAGATTATTTATCTATACAAATACAAAAATTTTAAGTAGGTATTTGTCTTTTACAAAAAATAACTGTCATTATAATATATGGCTTTTTGCAAAAACAAAACAACCGATATTTTTATTTTTGTCTATCTGTTTGTCAAGAGTAGGTAATCTTAAAAATGGATTAAAATTATAAATTATTATCTATCGTTGGAAGTATTCCAAGGTACTGTAAATTATTTAAGTTAATGATAAGGGGATGAAAGTTTGTATAGTTAGTATATCCTTTCTTTTTGAAGGAAGATCTATGGAAAATGATATTTATAAATTCTGCCTTAGAGAGAGGGGATTTGACAGTCGCTCCGGATTCCACTTGCACAGAGGTTGTCCATTGCCGTATAGCGCGGAAATGCGGCCTGCATTATAGGCAGCTTTGCGTCAGGTGGGAATCGGGAGGGACTATTTTAAATTTGACTAAAATAATAATTTAAAAAAAAATATTAAAATCTGAATTATGACGCAAGCGAAACCGCGGGAAAAGCTCTAGTATTACAATCAATCGATAAACTATTAATTACCAAAGAGTTTCACAATAGAACGAATTTGGGAACATAATCCGAAACTGCAACGAGCTTAATCAACTTTCCTATTTTTATTTTTGATAAAAGATTGATTATATTTGAGTTATCTTTATTATTATATTCATGATCACTTCATTTCAAATCAATCATGAACGTGAAAAGACGTATATTATTACTTCTATTTGCGGTTCTCATCGCTAATATTGTAACAGCTACATCATATTCCGATTTTAAGAAATTAAAGAGGCGTGGTGCTGATGATTGCAAGCCATTAGTAGTTGCCCATAGAGGTGCTAGTGGCTATGTACCTGAACACACTCTTGGTGCCTATGCTTTGGCAATAACAATGGGAGCCGATTACGTCGAGCCCGATTTAGTGATGACTAGTGACGGATATTTAATCTCACGACATGAAAATGAACTGGGTCATACTACTGATGTATCCACGCGTCCTGAATTTGCTGATCGTTATCGAACCCAAAATGTCAGTGGAAAAATTGTCTCAGGTTGGTTTTCAGAAGATTTTACACTCGCAGAAATTAAAACGTTAAGAGCTACAGAACCAATACCACTAATACGGCCGGGAAATGCAAGATTGGATAAAGCTTACGACATACCAACATTCCAAGAAATAATTGAATTAGTAAAAGCCTTAGAAATAAGTGAAAATCGAACTATTGGAATTTATCCAGAATTAAAATATGGCTTACATTTCCAACGCCTAGGATTAGCGATGGAACCTAAAGTAGTAGAGGTATTTCACAGAAACGGCTATTTCGACAAAGATTCTCCTGTTTATATACAATCGTTTGAAATCAGCAATTTAAGAAAGCTCAAAAAACTAACAAATCTTCGACTTTTGCAATTATATGGTGCTAGAACAGGCATGCCCTATGATCAAGCTGAACTTGGTACTGGGCTGACTTATGCTCAAATGGCAACTCCAAAGGGACTTGCTGATGTCGCTGATTATGCTGCAGCTGTAGGACCAGAAAAGAGTTATATTATTCCTCGAAATCTAGCGAATAATCTGGGTTCACCGACGACTTTTGTGGAAGATGCTCATGCTGTGGGTCTTGAAGTTCATCCGTGGACTTTTCGAGCTGAAAATATATATTTGCCTAAAGAGTTCCAAAATAATAATTCACCTATCGCATTTGGTGACCTTGAGAGTGAAATCAAGGCATTTCTAGACGCGGGTGTAGACGGTTTATTTGTCGACCAGCCTGATATATTGGTTCGAGTTCGAGGACAATGCAGTGACTGATATTTTTTTAATAAAGATTATATCTCAAATGTCCTATGTTCCTATTAAAATAAACGTATGTTAAATATAAGTAAAATTAAAAAAAAAGTCTGAATTATCTAAAATTTTAAATCTAAATCTAAATAAAAACTCGTTTTTGTAATTGTGATTTTGTATATTTAAAGTTTTCGTGTACAACCATTATACAACGACATTTGTTTTCTTACAGTAGATTGCAATATTTTACATATAAGTAAATATTTTATTAAGCCTAACAGTGGATACATAAAATTTTAAACCACACATTCATCAATTCTACGCTAAATACTGTATAACAAAAGAAAGAGTAAGTCTTTATCAGAAAAGAATTTCAAAATTAAATTTGCGCTTTAAATATTTTTACCTTATACATAATATATATATATAGTTACCAATGTTTAGCTTTTTTCCCATTTTAAAGTTTTTATTGCTTGGAAATTTTTATTTTTCAGAATTTTTTCTTAGCTATCTAAATAATTTTGAAACTAACAAAATAATTAGGTACACAATGACTATTAATTTGATATCATTCGTCATAATTTAATCGATCTCTTAATCTTTATCCTCTTATAGATTTAGAATTAGTATTACATGATTTGTTATCAGAACCGTTGTCATATTTTTTTATATTTATCGTTGTCATAATTATCCACTATATTAAATGTTAGCACTGTGTTCTTTATTCCATTATATTTTTCGATAAATGTTATAAATCAGAAAATGCACTGAACTCCAATCATTATATAATGAAACAGTATTCTCTAATCCATGGCTTATAGCGATACACCGCCCATACATTTACACAGCCCATTTTCGAAGAAATCGATTTTAGCTAATTTTGAAATTCAACAAACTTTGTTGATCTAATGCTCGTATTCCAAAAACAAACACACCAATTTCTTGTAATGCTAAATTGGTAGATTGATAAAAGTAAAACAGAGAGACATGTAATTAGAGTCGACACATAAACTTTTGACGGCTCACCTCCAATGAAACAATGTTATTGCCAAATATTTTTATTCAATATAAGCAAGGTATAACATAACATAACATAAGGGCAAGCTATTGTAATACTAAAAAAACTGGCTATGTTTCGTTTTAATGTTTTGACAGTCATTTTACATTTATTATTAAAAAAATAGTGAAGTATCATCATCAAGAAGAAGTTATTTATGTACCTATATGAGGAAGAAAAATGGACCAAAAATTGATTCTTGTGGGACATTGACCGGATCGAAGATCTCTTTCTGTTTTTAACGACATAAATTCTGTTGCTTAGGTATGAAATCGGAATCTTAATCTTCTGATTTCTTACCCATATCGTAAATGTGAAATGACACGTGAAATTTTTAAGTAATTAAAACATAGCGTATATGATACCTTTTAGGCATACTTGTATGCAAACGGTGCAACCAGTTCAGATCACGTGTATTTTTTATATTCCCTTTATATAAAACTAGTTGTGTTAATATTTTAATGAATTAATATATATTTTTATGCCTATATCCTTGGCCTTTTTATATATCTATATTATAATCAGATTAGTAATCGAGCACATTCAAAACAATTTCCTCAAAATATATATTTGGGAATTATCAACATGGCAACATTATATTGTATAAATTCTAAGTCGTTATATAATTGAAAATTAAGGTATATACTTAAAAAAATTGTAAAAAAGTATTAACATACTTATCACACTGGATTGTTTATTTAGGGAAATAAAAACACACTGATAGAGTATGTTGCTTAGTAAGGTGTTTATGTTTGTTTGATCAAGGTTGTATTTGCGATTTTGACCGTGTGTTTTGAAAGTGCATTAGTAATAATATGTTCTTAACTTCTCACATGTCACCTCTAGTTAGTTTAATACCCAAAGGCTGGGCTGAAGGTGTACAATATCAGTTTATTCTACTAGAGCGTTTGGAACTGATTTGCGTTAAACTTTTTGATAGGAGAACTATGTTAAAATTATTAAACAAAAAACAGAAACTAAGTGACCACAATAATATGAGACATCAGTTTATAGACATTTATTCCTCAAAAAAGACATGTTTGTGAAATGCAACGTGTTTAAACACATTCAAATAAAAGAAAAATGTACAATCACTTGGCAATAGTATCAAATTGTAAAGAACAATTATGCAAAAAAGTCTAAAACAAACATATAGTTCATAATCGAATATAAGTACGTTTTTTCGATTGCATAAACATGTCCCGCTATAAACACACAAATCTTTATCTACTTATTTTTTTTTCTTGCAACTAGTAAAGCCACGACAGCTGGTAGTGCTAGTTAAAATAAAGTTGTAATAGGTTATTAGCCAGTAATTTTCAAGCGAAGTGTTGTAATGACGTATATATATACAATACAAAATTAAAATATTATATATTTTTAGTCATCCGTTTTGATTTTACAAATTCTATAAGCAGATATGGGTAAAGTTATATCATTATAATACATTTACAATAACACTTTATTTATATATTTTATAATACATTACACAATATTAAATTTTGTTTAGAAACATTCTGTAAAAAATTAAGAAATCGCAGACAATTAAGTTAAAGTTTTAATCTGTTGCAAAATATATTTTTTTATTTTTTATTCTGGACCTTAAGCATTAAACAATTAAACCAACTTTTCACTTAAAGATACACTGTTGAATTAGCGCATTTACGCCTAAAGATTTAATAGCTTAACCTCAAAGCTTTCAATTATAAAAAAATACCAATATCATTCTCTGTTGTTCACCTTGCGTCAAATTGTCAAAGTCAATATTGTCAAAATCATACTGTAGTTGCATGAGTTTAATTGTGTGGTTTGTTTATTTTTCAAAAGTTTGATAAAAGCTAGTAATTAAACATTTCATATGTAATATTACTTTAAATTATAAAAATAAATTGAAGAGACGAAATGTGAACATAAGAAATAAATTTGTACTTTCAGAGATGATAAGACAATCATTGAAATTTCGAAAGACCGTAACCATCATTTGTGTTTTATCTTTACGTAAGTACATAAATATATATTATTGCATTTTAGCTATTAAACGGGTCATTAAATATCATGTCACGAATAATACTAAAGCCTTATTGCTTTTAATATTTAATTTCAACACATTATTATTTTAATATACTTATTATTATTTTGCAGTTATCTTAATATTTCTCATTCTTAGGCAAAATCAAATAAATAGCACAGGAAGTGCCAGACAAAACCAAAGAATAGATAAGGATTTCCAGGACATAGAGTACCGAGATTTTAATCACATGCCAAAGAAAAATTACTTCAATCAAAATATTTTAAAAGAGATGGAAAGTAACAAAGTTGTTGATAATTCAAACCTAGAGCTGGCAGAAGCGAAAGCACGAATAGAAATATTAGAGAAAAAATTAGCTATTTTAGAAGGAAGAATACCACAAAAATATCCTGATGTCAAATATCTTGGATATAAGGAACGAAAGAGAATATTGGTAATTAATTATACACTAACACATACTTATAAGTATTGTTGGCAAACAAAAATTAGACGAATTATTAAAATACTCCAATTTATTTTTAATTATTAATTGATTGAAATTAAAAAGAAACTTTTCCAATTTATCATTCCCCTTAAATTGTCTCTTGACAAACATTGCAATATTTCTTTAGTAATTTCATATTTTTCTAAATAAAGTAATAGTTTCACAAGCTATCAACTTGCTTGTGAGAGTTTCATATTATTATTTCTTAAAGGTCACAGGTGGGGCAGGATTTGTTGGATCTCACCTTGTCGACATTCTTATGACTCAAGGACATGAAGTCATTGTTGTTGACAATTTTTTCACTGGCCGCAAAAGAAATGTTGAGCATTGGTTCGGACACAGAAATTTTGAGATGATTCATCATGATATTGTGAATCCATTATATATTGAGGTATTGTGACCAAAGTTTTAATATTTAATTATTAGTAGCTGTTGACTCAATGCATGTTTATTTTTCCCCTTTTTTATAAGGTACCCAGGTACTACAGGCTACCTCTGCCAAATTTCATTATTGTTTATAATATATAACAAATAAATATTTAACAGTTGCTTTGGCATTTATAATATTAGTCTGATGCTTTAAATTGAAACAAAAGAGACCTTTTTGTATTGATAAAGTTATATATTTGTCTTGGCATTAATAATTTCATAGTAACTATATGTACAAATAATAAAATAACTATAACAAAGAACACTCTAGTTGTAACATGCATATTGGAAAACAAAATTTACAGTTATTTTTTATGTTCACAATTAAGTTAATATATAACTATTTTATTACTCATAAAAACTAAGCGGGTCAAATGGCTGGACAATATTTTAACACTTGACTAGACACTGATTTTTATTTCATATTTTTATCATATTAATCTATACAAATATTTAAAAGAAAAACGATTTGATTTTTTGTTTGTTATGGATAAACTCAAAATCTACTTAACCAATTTAAAAAAAAATCTCTCACCTATAGAATTTAAAAAGTTTGAGATCCTTATGAAAATTACAAAAATGTAACCCAAGGTGTCAACTTTTATCCTATAAAAGTCATTTTTGGCATAAAAAGATCATTTTCAACCCGGACGAAGTCGGAGTACTTGTACTTCATAAACGTGGGCTATAATCTAATCAAACAATTACTTATAAATGAAGAAAACATATATTATTAAATGATAACAAAACAGTACCTAATCTACTTGAAGTGCTACTTTAATTTAATTATTAAATAACCAATGATACTGTTTATATTATATCACTATGAAGTATTTTATTTTTTAGTAGGCCAACATTATATACTAAGAATCCAAATTAAATTTACAAAGTTGTCGCTCACATACATAAACTCTTGAAGAAGAAAAGATCTTTACTTCATAAATTAATTTGTATTAAAAAAAAAAACAATATATATAACTAAAATTTTGTAACAATTCACAGCTTTGTGACAATTTACTATTAAATTGTCCATAATTAATTTTATTGAGTATTATATCCCAAAGAGATTTTTAACTGTGGCAAATTTTACAGTTAAAAAAATAAACTCCTTTTTTATTTCAGGCAGATGAAATATACCACTTAGCTAGTCCAGCGAGCCCACCACATTACATGCAAAACCCTGTAAAAACAATTAAAACAAATACTTTGGGAACAATCAATATGCTTGGTAAATATATTTTTTTCTTAATATAGTCTTAAACAATGGAGTTTGTTATATTTCAACATATGTTAAATATTTGTTAAACGTTTGCTGCAAATTTTTTGTTAAATTTTATAGATTCGTAATTACAAACCCTATGTACATAAAATTTTAGTTTCCATGGTTGGACAGCACATTGATTGTGTAATGGTTCACATTTCTTACAGCGCCGATGTCTATGCAATAGTGATCACTTATAATCTGGAGGCCTATTTGTAGAATAATTTAAGTCATTATTTAATTCTGATATAAAATATTTAAGGTTTGGCGAGGAGAGTGGGAGCAAAAATTTTAATAGCTAGCACCTCTGAAGTCTATGGTGACCCAATGGTTCATCCACAACCGGAATCATACTGGGGCCACGTCAATCCAATAGGTATTTAAAATACTACTATTAAAATTATATTTCGCGTGTTTTCCCCGCGGTAAACGTTGCTGCTTCGCCTCTATGGGTCTAGCGATGTGATGCATAAAGTGGCATTTTGCATAACTAGATTCGGATAGGATTCAGAACATTTGCTAACGTTACTTCCCTCGTCGTTGTCAAGAACTGTCATTTTCAATATACATTAACAAAGTTCTATTCCATTTTCATAACCCGTGAAATATATATAAAGCAAAAAAAAGTATTTTATACCTTCGCCTTAAGAGAATCCTTAGCTTAGCTTTTTCTATATTTTTTTTCTATATTTGATCTCTAATTTAAATCGCTTCGAATCGATTCGAATGCATTCATCTAAGCCCGCACACGTTCGATTTAATGAGAGCTAATTACAGGGCCACGTGCGTGCTATGACGAAGGCAAGAGAGTGGCAGAAACACTAGCGTACTCATACGCCAAGCAGGAGAATGTGTCTGTACGAGTTGCCAGAATATTTAATACTTATGGACCTCGAATGCACGTTTCGGATGGAAGAGTCGTGTCCAATTTCATTATGCAAGCTATACAAAATTTAACTATTACAGTAAGTAAAAACTTTATTTTTTAAACTCAAATATTACTTTATTTTATGGTATTGTTAATCCGGTAGCTTATAAGGTCGCAGATCCAGAGTGTTACTAAAAGTTATTAGGTTTTTTCGTCGAGAAATTATCTTTTAGCAGTTCGGAGTTAGAAGGTTGGCGGTGTTTACTTTCCCGTGCCTCGGAATGCACGTTAAGCTGTTGATCCTGCGCCTGAAATCTTTTCGGTCGTGTCAGATCTGCCGTCCATTGGTTTGTGAGAGTGAGGGAATAGAGTGATGATGTTTTCAATAATTTTAAATATTTGCAGGGATTTTTAATTTTAAAGTTAAAATTGTTTTTTTTTTTCATCAGGTTTATGGCAATGGAAAACAAACGCGGTCGTTTTGTTATGTCTCGGATCTGGTAGATGGCCTATTAGGACTAATGGCTTCCAGTTATACCTTACCAGTTAATATTGGAAATCCAGTAGAACATACTATAGAAGGTATATAACATTTCTTTTTCTACTAAAATGTAATCAGATCTATATAATTTGAAAAATGTGTTCCAGAATTTGCTGTAATAATAAAGAATCTAGTCCCCGGGTGTCGTAGTACCGTAGCAACTGGTGCTGCTGTCGAAGATGACCCTCAGCGCCGACGTCCAGATATCACCATAGCTGAAACACATCTCAATTGGTCTCCTAAGGTATAAATAATTATTTATTTCAATCTTTATTGCATATACGATGGTAATGAATGTAGTAAATAATTGTACAAAATAGAAAGCTAAGAATTAATAAATACCTATTTAATATAAATCATCGGCATATATGTATGTGCAAATGTATATGTGTATATATATATATATATATATATATATATATATATATATTTGTACATTTTTACCATACTATTGGACTTAGCGAACGAACGAGAAAGCAAAATGGAATATTGAAAATAATTAACTTTATTACAAAGCAATTGTAGCAGTATAAAAAAGGTAAACTATGATTTTTTTTTCATTTAGATATCTCTACAAGATGGGTTACAGAGAACGATTGATTATTTCAAAGAAGAGTTGACGAGAACAACATTCTACAACAACCAAACGTACATGGACGTAAAAGTAAAAAGTCGACATTAAAAATGAACTATAGAAATCCTCTATGAATGTGATATTAGCATTACTGTAGGTTTTTTGAAAATAGAATCTGCAAATCTATACTAAAAATCTCTTACAAATATAGTTCTGTATTGAAAGTATATTCCATTTATTTCTGAAGTTATATTTACGAGTGAGAATCTAAATTAACGTAGACCTAGCACATTTAACAAATTATATTAGGTCTGCATTAACGCACACGTCGCTATAATCTATAGAGCTTTCAATGTCTATGGTTCCCACTTTCCAGTTACAAGGAACTGTCACATTTGTCTGCCATAGAAGTTGCGTTATCTGTGTTGGACTTTTTAAAAATAGAATAATGCATTGGTGAGTATATTAATTAAATATTTAGTACTTAGTATGAAATTTTCTTTGATAATTTCATAAGATTAATAAATATAAAAACAGCACACGTTTTTCACTTGGAATTTATTCTTCATGACATCTTTCATTACCATTAAAATAATTTATTTTAATCTTTTAACTTGAATAAATGTTATTTTGAAATGTGTTTATTAATTATATTTGCATTTTGTTTATATTCTTATTTTTATTCAAATTATTATGTTTGACAAATGTTTTTGTGTTCAAATTTCTAAATAAAAAAACTTGCTGTTATTTAGTTTTTTTTTATTGCTTCAGTATATTAGCTGATAATCAGCTATATTATCAGCGCCGGCCTTCGGGTAGAGCGAAAGGAGCAGTCTTTCTAGGCGCCAGATGATAAGGGGCACCAAAATTTTATTTTAATGACAATAAAAGCATAATGAAACTGTAATAATCAAAATGATTGTGTATAGATAAGGTGGTAAAAGATATGATTTAAGCATTATCACAAGGGTCAAGGCTCTGCCTTGCTGGAGCTGAATGGGTTCCCGGGATACCGAGATTAGAAACCCGCACGGGCGGGTCAACCGTCGGGGCGTCACTAGTATGTGCAAGCGATCACCTGACGCCCTCCGAAGAGACGGTGCGGTCACCGCTGCTTTATTAGTTGGTATTCCGGTGCACTGGACGTTCTAAGCGCAGGCGAAACTCACATACCCCCACTTCAAGTGGGGGTAACGCGTAAAAACGTTTATCCAGCGAGAAAAAAAAAATTGTCAACACTAACGGCGCAAATATGGTGGAACGTAAGGGTCCGTTCACACAGACCGGCTCGGAGAGCATCGGCCTGCTTTTTTCTTTTCACACAGACCGGGTCGTATACGCTTGGAATTGGCCGGAGCGGAGCCGCCAACTATTTCACATCGACCGGCTGGAAGAGATCTGAAAGCGGGTGCGAGCGAGAAAGAGCACGCAAGCGGAGCCGGTCGGCTCCTTTTATTACTTCACACGAAGCGCGTTCAGGCATTTTTAATGACAAAAAAGGTGCAAATGCAAAAATAAACTTTACTACAATCACTCAAAACACTGTTTCCAACGTGATAAAAATCTGCTCTCCTCTCCGAGCCGGTCTGTGTGAACGGACCCTAAGGCGGGCTGAAAGACTGAAGGGCTGAAGAAGAAGCGATCTTGCTCTACCCTGATAAAATGAGACTGGCCCTGTGCTATATATCATCTATAAATAATAAATAATCTAACATAAATCAGTTGTAGGCTATAAAATTTCACAATACAAGTCAGTTTTAAAGTTACATAATGGAGCAGTAACCACAGATGTTGTCTATATGTCAAATTATATAAAATAGACATGTATAATTCAAATTTGAAGCAGGTGGGTGAACTCTCCACAATTGAATAATATAAAAAACGATTATAATATAGACTGTTTTCTCTTTGTTTGTTAGTTAGGCATTTTAAATACAGTCAATCCTATTTAGTTTGCATGAAAGAGCTATTTTATAAAAGGGTAAAAGATTTTTTAAAAACTTTTAAAATCATTTAAAAGTTAGTGGGTTAAAGGTTATTAAAAATTTTCAATCATTTAAAAAAAAATACTCTAGATCCTATTTACAACATACACTTGGCAATGAATTCCAATTATAATGATAAGATTTTCTTAAAGCTGATTCAGTCTTGCAAAGTTTAGTTCCTTGTGAATGTACTAATGTTTTGTACATCTGGAACATGTCACTTGGTGTTTGTTTGTGACGGACAAGCATACTGCCATCACAGCCCCGAGATTTCCATTCCGTGTCAAATCTGGTATCATGAACCCTATTAATACCATCAAGAGCTGCTGTCCATACACCCATTGAAACATCTTCTGAATTATAATGACTGAAAGCAATACAAAAACTATAATGTGAACCATATTATGTAAAAAAAAATTATGAATTATTAAAAAAGCACTATGTTTCAAATGAAATCTCAAATATGGGCTCTATTAACAAGCCCATTAGTATTCTAAGACAATTGGTAATATAGTAAGAGATGAGCTTTGATATATCAAGATATAAATATAACAGTTATTATTGTAGACATTGATAGTGGTTTTTTGGTTAACAATAACTAACAATTTTACTTTAAATTGACTATCATCCTATCACATGTTTGATAACTGGATACTAAATATTTTATAAAAGAGAGAGAAATAGTATTTGCTCAAAATGAAGACTGTTTATTTGTTTTATAACAAACCTGAATTTTCTGAATTTAATAATACAAACCTTAGAAATTGTGCATTTTTGGCTATGTAGTCAACAATACTACGAGAAATCACATAACCACCTCCAAGTGCATATGGCAGATATGTGTCACAAAGAAACCATTCTTTTTCTTGCCATTTACCATTTAAAAACACCTTTGCTCTGCCATCGAAATACCCCCAATATAAGCCCTTATATGTAGGTAAAGATTTCTGAAACAAATACACACTATTTTTTATCTAAAAATTATATCTTCTCAAGCATATATTGTTACTAGAAGATGCAAAATAAACATATGTAAGAGGTATATGATACCTTATATGTGACATATTGGCTGATTGTTGGTCCATTCATTTCTGGAGCAAAAGCCTCAAGATCTCTTACAATTAAGTCAATTCTAACAAATGAGTCGTCATCGCACTTAATAACATATTTTAGTTCTTTTAAATTATTACTCATCCATTCTATGGAGTGAATTAATTTATTAGCTAAGTTATTATAACTATCTTCAAAATCACTTAAAAGTAGTAGATCATTACTCCTAGTATGTTCAGCTTGGATCTTTTTTATCTTTTCTGTGTCCAAATGTTCAGTACCCACAGCAAAAAAACATTTAATAAGTCCATGTTTAATGCTGTTCCCAGTCCAAGTGTGATTCCATTTATATAAATGCTCACCATTTTCTATAAATATATTATCAATAAAATTAGCCCATGTTGCTCTTATCGCATCACGTTTCGCTTCGTTCAAGGGGTTGCTAATAATTAGCACGGCATATTCTATTTTATCTAAATTGTTGTCAAAGTTCTCCTTACTTTTTCTTGTGTTAGGGTTTGTTGTTGTAGATGCACATTCTATCCTAATAAAACTTAAAGTTATACCACAACCTAAATAAAAAAACAATATGCTAGCGAGGATCATGCCTTTATATCGTTTTAAAAACACAGCATACATTCTTTATACGACAACCGAATAAACATTCTTCAATCGCGACCGGTCACTTAAATTACTTATATTTTGGGAATTTGAATTATTTAAACTTACAAATATAATGTCTCTAGCACTTACATTCCAGTTTTATTTACCGGTAACTAATCAAATTTATTAAAATGTCTAAACTCACAGCTGCACAAAATAAATTTAAACACAGCTTAGTTTGTGGTCAGCTTGTTGGTATGACAGTTGACATGACAGCGTAGACAGAGAAACAAATAGACCAAGGGGCCGTGAAACCGCGATTGAGGCAGAGATAGTTTGTTAATGTTTGCGTATAATGTTGCCATAGTAACTGCATTCCCTATTTTGGGAGATAAATAATTTTCAGGATTTCATTAAAACAAAATATGTTTATTAAATTTTACTTTTTAAAATTTATTACACTTTTTTTAATTAAAATATTTTTTTGTTTTCCAACTACACCCAAAAACTGTTGCATTGTTTGTTTTTGTTTCCGTTATCAAGAGTACTTCAGCATCTTTATATGGTACTGGATTAGCATTCTTCTCAGAAGTTGAAATCTAAAACACTCAATTAAATTATTACTAAAGAATAGTTGCCACATAGATTTCTATGATAACATCTTGACTCGGAATCTAATAATATTATAAATTCATGAAGAATGTTAAATAATGTTGCCGTAAGGAAATTATAAAAAAGAAAACGTAAATAAAAATAACATATTTACATATAACGAAGCAGTTTAGGTTATTATTGGACTCCATATTTATTTGTTTGCATTGTCTACGAGTCGATATTTTTTATCGAAAATCGGGACATTTTCTTTAGCTGACGCTGGCAGCACTTACATGATAAATAATTATAGGTTATGAATGATAAAAACTGGAAAATCCTATTATCTTCAGGATTTTAATATAATATAAGATTCCGTCATGCTATGGCATAAATAAACATCACTGAGAAACTATATTTAGGAACAAAATCGTCGTACTTACGCGTAAAAACACACGCCGGCAATTTTCTTCTTGCTATCACTTTAACATGAAATATTACGACAATGTACCATTGTAAAACCTTCAATATGGTATAAGGATTGTTTCTCGGCCTTTTCAGTGGATTAGAATCGTTTTCTAACACAAAAGTAAGCGAAAATTGAACAAAAAACACAATGAACGCACCAACTGTCAAGTTTGTTTCGCTACTTAAGTAGCGAAACAAACACCAAAACTGGTTACGCGATAAGGGACAAAAGATTTGATAATTCTATCTCTGTCTAACCCATTTGTAACGTAATTTTCGTTCTCTTTCTTGTGTAAGTGAGAAGGAAATCGTCATTGCGTCTATTAGTTTCTCTGTCTACGCGTGACAATATTCTGTATTCAATTGACATTACGATTAAAGAGTATAAAAATATTGGTTTGCAAAGGTAAGCCTATTCAGTATACTTTGACAGCAAGACAATGCAAAAAATAAATAGGGTAACCAGTCGATTCGACATCAAAAGTGAATTAGAACAAGAACGGAATTTTATTATCAAAGTTTTATTGACGACTCATTAAGAAGTATGGTCAGAAGTCGTTAGTAATTTTAACAACAAGGGAAACTAACAGTAAATACTAAGTTAACCACACAATATGTAAAATTATCAGTATTCTCTATGAAAATACCACATTTTCCTTACAAATCGGTATCACTTTATTTATATGTCTATTATTTTTCATTAAATTGTACACTTTGCTTAATTTAACAATGCCAAAGGTTAATAAAACTTTATTAAGATAATTAGATATTTACCATTCAGAACACAACGCTACCGTCTTAATGATCTGAAAGGCGGAGACTACTGCATAGAGAAAAGCAAAAGTTACTTATATTAATAATAGAAATAAGAAATGTAGCAGAAAAAAATGATAGTAATTCCTTGTGAAAGGTGTTCGTATGTGTAGGTCCCAAACTACTTATGACATTTCTACAGCTAAGCACTACTTTGTATAAATTTTTGTATTCTGGTATGAAGGGTGAGTTTGTAATTACATTAACTAAAATGTAAATATAATTATAATTACAAGCATAAAGAAGAAGGGACATAGTTTCCAAGATGGTCCAATCAAAGGTATGAAGTGCAATAACTCCATTTAAACTGACTCTATCCTATTTAATAAAATCTATATCCTATTTAATTTTGAAGACGTCGTCTAACGCGATGATGAACAGTATTGAGTATGTTTAACCCCTATTTCTTTTTTTAGATATTTATATTAGAGATGATTGAGTCTTGAGAAACATATTTTATCGTCAGATTATTATTTAAAATTATATTTCTTTACATATATATTTTTTTAATTTGAGAAACAAAACCTCATTTATCCGTAGTGTATAACAGGGCCATAACCAAGGAATGACATAGGTCAGTGCAGTGCGCAAGACATGAGACATAAATGACTTAAACGTCAAATTAGTACCAATTTTTCTGTAGTGGTGAATAGGTTATTGTAACGGTGCAAATAATCTCAGTTTAACAAAATAATATTATTTTAAATAAATAGCAATTTTCATACTAAATAATATTTACAAATTTTTACAATTTTAGTATCATAATTACGTATTTTGATAGGCAATAATAACAATAAACTTACTCGTGATAGCAAATTTGTAAGGGTACAAATAAAATAAATTGGCACAGAACAGTGTATTTGAAGTGGCGCCATGCAATTATTTATTAAATCCGAATAAACATAATCTAAACCAACAAAAACAAAAAAGTTAGTATATTTAATCACAAAAAAAATCTAAAAAAACTTCGTTAACTGTTTCTTGTGTAAATGACATTACCGCAACAATTTTTATTTCATAAATTAATTATTGTAATATTGCAACTTGTAACTTTTTGATTAAAAATTTGAATACCCGCATATATTTTTTGGTATTAATAAAATAATAAGTTATTATAAGTGTAGTAAGTAGAAATTAAAATATCTTTCTTGCAGTTTCAATAAATATAAATAATGGAATCAACAAAAAAAAAGGGTAAGCCACCCCATCCTCGGGCTAAGGCTAACCCATTTTCTGCTCTGACTTTTGCGTAAGTTTCAAAACTATATTTTTATAAGTTTAATGTATAAATATTAAGTATATTAAAATTAAAAAATATAATTTGATGTTTTTATTCTACTATTTAGATGGACTTTACCTATATTTTGGAGTGGGCTGAAGAAAGAAATGGAAGAAAGTGATTTATATGAACCTTTAGACGAACATGCTTCAGGTGAGTTTCATTCAACCCTTCATCTATTTTACTTTAACTTGTTATTTTTTATTACTTCAAATTTGAAATTGGAATGAAATTACATGGCTGATGATAAATTTTCTTACTGAATTTAGATATTAAAATCAGTATAATTTTTTGACATCTATGATTGAATATGCGAATACATTTTTTTTTAAACTCAAATAATTTTCTAAAAATATTAAAAGAACTATTTTATAATATCTGATATATTGCATCATATTTGTCAATAATTTCCACCTATGATGTATTTACTATTTAAGCTGAATATAATTTATTTTTGAGAATAATAATATTGCTAAGAAACTATGCAATAATGCAAGATAAAATATGTACTATCTTAATACTTAACTGCACAAGTGTTGTATAAGACTTATTAAATTATAAAAAAAAAATAATTACTGAAAACTAAAAATCATAATATTACAGTAGTATTAGTATCTAGTTAAAGGTATTTAGTAAACAACTTAATATGTAAAAATATTGAAGTCCATGTTCAAAAAGTTCTGAGCATATATTGTGGGTTTAAGTATAGACAAAGAGGTTAGTCACGAAACAAATGATCAACACACATAGTATTTCATAATACTACAACATCTTATGTTTTTTTTTTTTTGATTGTTTAAATTTTTTGTAATATACTTGTTGATTGACAGTTTAATTTTTTAATTTATCTGAGTTTACCTGAAGTTATTATTTGTCGTTTTAAAATATAAATCATAAATATATATATATACTAATATAATAAATAAATAATTTAATAAACAATTAAACATATTAACACCACAAGTACAGAAAAACATTCATGAAGATTCATATATGAATTAGTAAATTATTTCATTATATAAAGAAAAGCTACAATTTTGTCTCTACTTTAAACAAATGATCTTTATACTGTGCAGCATCATGACATACTTGTCTTATGTTTTAATTGACATGCAGCCAATATTTATTAGTCCATTTATATTTCAGTACAAACATGACACATACTACTTACGAAGCACATGAAAGCTTAAAAGCTATAAAATAATTAAATTGTTCTGAAATGAAAGTCAGCTTTTAATAAAGATCTATATATATATATATCTATATATATATATATTATTGCTACCTGTTACTGCTGCGAATCAGCCAGTCGTCTCGTCATATTATATAATGTTTCTTTCTCAATAAATAACTATTTATTATTTAATACAAAAAGATTTTATAAAATCGGACTGTTTGGATCCTGAGATTAGATTCCAAACCAAAAAATAGAAACTAACTTTTCAGCTTAATACAACATGATATATATATATATATATATATATATATACATTTAAATAGGAATGATACTAATAGAACGCTAAACATACTGTGACTTTCAGGGCAATGTATAAAAAGTTATCTAAGCTTATATATGGCTAACGTAAAATTCGACCATATGATGCTAGTCAGTGTAATTAATTATTGTCCAGTGGTAATTGTTTTGTTGATACCATGTGTAATTTACTGATGTAGCAATGTGGTAAATTATTTTGTTGAGTGTTTGTAATCATTAAGCATTTATTGTATTTGTTATCTTGAATCATTTAACCGCGATTATAATAATTACTTGTATGTATTTTGTGTCGTTATTTTGAATCGAATGCAATCGGTATGACTTTGATGTCTGATTTTGTCTATGAGAAATAAAACTTTATTATTTATTTGTATGGAAAAATTTATATTAATGAAAATTTTCGAAATTTATAAATTATAGCATGAGTCTAATTTCAATCAGGTCCCCTTGGAGATAAGTTTGCTCGTTTGTGGGAAGAGGAGGTGGCCCGCGCGCAAGGGAAGCGTACGCCTAGTTTGCTCCGAGTTATACTGAAAGCGTACGCAGCGCGTTGCATGCTTTATGGATTTGTCCTCTGTTTTATGGAATGCGGTATTCGGTAAGTTCTTTTGATACTATTTAACATATGCAAATACATATATGTTTAAAAATCTGCTTTATATCTTTTTAATTAATAGATAACTGCCTTGTTCATCTAGCCTTTAAGCCTTACGAATTCCAGGGTTCGAATCTCTGGTCAGGGTATTAAAAAGGTATTGAAGTTTTCTGACAAGAAATTCTTAGTAGCAGCCGGCATTGTTTGTAACAATGTGCCTCAGTATGCACGTAAAGCCGTTTTTTATGCGCCTGAATTTTCTCCGGTCGTGTCGGTTTTACCGTCCCATCGGATTATGAGAGTGAATATCGTGTGCTTGTGCATATATTTGTGCACTATAACATCTGAATAGTTAGGTATTCTCGCAATAAAGGACGTCAACCTATTTTGAACGAAATAAATAAATATAATACGTGAAATTTCTTCAAACATTACATCTATGTTACTTGTCATCGATGGTTGTGATCGTAATTATTAATGCCGAGTATAATATAAAGCTTAGACCGAATATAGTGGGATAAGTATTGATTTTATGATTAGATAAGTGTAGCGATTTTGAAACTCCAAGCGAAACCTTAAATGATTATATGTTTATAGGGCGATAAGAACGTGAAAAGATACGTCTAACAACATAATATTCACTGTAACTTTTTACAATAATAGCAACACTGTAAAAATAACATTAATAGTACATACATTTAAAGTAAAAAAAAAAACAGTAAAGTCATTCAAATGATCTTAAAAAAAAAAACAACGCGTGCAACTTACACGTGACTTACAGTAAAACCTTTATGCGTTAAAAGTTTTGAAATTTCATTCACATCACGACCAATATTTAACTTCAATAATATTTGAAGCTAGAGTTTTATCCGCGGCTTTGCTCGCGTCTTAATTTAGAAATTCTAAACATAAATTTCCATAGCTTAATATCTTTCAAACAAACTGTTAGCCCTTTTATCTCTATGATAGTAGTTACATTTTCAAAAATCCTTCCTTAGATTTACCTAATTTTTCATGGTGCTAGCCTCAGTAGTTTAGGCTGTTTGTTAATATGACATTTAGTTAGTTATTCTTTTATATATATAAATAAAATAATTTTGTAGGTTATATTAAAGATAATGCATTTAAACATTTAAAGTAGGTATTCATATTCGTGTTGCTATTTTGTCACGAGTCGATATTTTTTTTATTACTCTCTAGATATTATGCATATTACGTGTGATGTTTGCGATATTCCGAGGGTTAACGTATTCTCATTGGCGGACAAGGTGAAGTGACTCTCAATATAAGTACCTGATTAACGTAGCACTCATAAAAACCAAAACAATTTAATAACATTATAATCGTAACGCAACTCAATGAGTCACATGCCCTTTGACCGTATTGTTGTTTGTTTTAGATGGATTAAGGATCTTGTTTCTCGAGGTTTCGTATGTGTTCGTTTCGTGCTTATGTAATACATGTTTGCTCATAACAGAATTCAACATACTATTTTTTTTTTCAAAATTAAATTCTTTCGTTGCAAGTATGTAACCTAACATAATGTTACAAATTATTTGTAGTGTACGTTACGTCATTACGTGACGTTTCACAATTTGTAATAAAATGGCGTGCTAAGTACATACGCAAATATATGTATAATAAATTAAACATTATAAATAATAGTACCCAAGCCGTAATTATATAGAAAAAATGGGTATTTTCAAAATGGCAAAACATAAAAAAATGTTTTACTCATCATTTATATCAATATGTATAATACAACATTTTAATTTACTAGTATGTAAGTATATAACAGCCTGCGAATGCCCCACTGCTGGGCTAAGGCCTCCTTTCCTTTTTTTTTGAGGAGAAGTTTTAGAGCTTATTCCACCACGCTGCTCCAATGCGGGTTGGTGGACTATACACGTGGCAGAATTTCAGTGAAATTTGACAAATGCAGGTCAACTCACGATGTTTTCCTTCACCGTCAAGCACGAGATGGATTATAATCACAAATTAAGCACATGAAAATTCTGTGGTGCTTGCCCAGATCTGAACCCACGATCATCGGTTAAGATTCACGCGTTCTTACCACTGGGCCATCTCGATTAATTTACTAATTTTCATAAAATTCAGTTGTATCACGATTTCCTTATACTATAAAGTTGTCTTACGAATACATATTAATAACAAATTCATTCTATCTGGAAAAAAGCAGCAAATGAGGAAGTGGGTTGTGACCAAAGATATTAGGTTACATAATTTACTTAAACCAACCTGAGGGTGGTATAATCCTATAATCTTTTTAACAACACTACAGATAAAAATATCGAGTAATATGTAATATATATATACAAAATAAATCCACTGGTTTTCAAGGAGTCGAAATATTTTATACAAAATTAAAAATGGAAACACCCTCGAGATTTTATTGATCGAATAAAAAAAAATACAGTAAAACCACTAATGTGAAATAAAGCTGAATTTATAACCTTCTTCGTTTTGAAGTCTGCTAAAAATGAATCGCCGCGACTGGTAATAAGAATTCCTAACAAAATAGTAGTATCCGATTCAATTGTTCGACATACTTTGATAAAGCGATATCATTGAATGTAATGAAAATCATCGAATACACGTGTTCTTCCCCATAACTGATCTGCTTACGTCATAGTAGATATAAAAAAAAATCATGCGTGGCTTTCATAACATGACGCACTTGCGGTAACTTAAGTGTATCTTAATATAAATTCTGAGATCGTGATAGCTATATCGGCACCATTGACTAGAAACAAAAATATTAACACCGACTACACAAAACTTAGCAATGAAACAATTAGAGTCGGATTTAACTATGTAATATGACGCTGCATAATCATAAAAGTTACATAGCTTCGATGAATATAAACATATAATATACAATATGAAACTGTAAACAGCTAAACCATAAACAAATACCTACCTTTTTTTAATCGCAAAGAGGAAAATTTGTATTATTAATATTATTTATTTGTAAATGTACTTACTTTAAATTATAACCGACTTCAATTCTGTGAATGGTTCGTTTTTAAATTAATTTTATTGGATTAAAAGAATATAGAAGCCAATTTAGTATTTATAAATTAGCTATAAGATTATATACAACGGATTCGCTATCACTGTTTTTTTTATATTACTGCTTCATCATTAGTTTGATGGCTAACTTTTGAGAGCGCTTGAGTCCAAAGATTTAACGCCCGATCATTCCGGTAGGGCCAATAAAAGTTAGAGAGTTTTTATGAGAAGAAAGCCTCAGCATCGGTATGGAATTATCAAGTTAGTAATATGACTTCAGTGACTCAGAAAGCATATAAAGAAGATTCTCGTTCGTCTGATCTTTCACCAGTCATGTCGGATTGCAGTCCTAAGATTATGGATTATGGGAGCGAGGGAATAGGAACGAATCTGTGTTTTATTATGATTATATCTCCTCGAAATACGCTCCGGAGAACATTCATCATTATTCGAAAGGCGCTGTAAATGATGCGCAAAAAAAAATTAGATAAAAAGTCATGCTACCGGTCTTCCGCCGAAAAGATTGGGCGAATTTCGGCCTCGCTTAATTCTATTTACCTATTATTATTCTTGCTGTTTGAATACGTTACGTCATTACGTGACACGCATTAGACGGATTTCAATAACTAGCACGGGGACGCATTAAATCAGTGTACCTAGGAAGAATAAATTCGATAATATATATACTTTTTAATAGCTTTTAGTTGTGGCAACTGTGTACAGATAATGTCACTTGCGATGGAGAAGACACGGAGGAGATTCATCGGTACGGTCGAGATTACAGATTTAATTGAATTTTGAAGTCATAATTGTAGCAGATTCTTTTTGAACTTTTAACTTTAAACAACACAAACAATTGGGTGATTATAAATTAATACATGAACTATTCGATAATATTAATTACTTCACAGCGATTGCTTTAATATATAATAATTTCAACGCTATATTAACAATCGACATGTGAACAAAAAATATGGAAAAAATATTTAGGATTTCGTATGGAAACCTGTCGAAAGATTTTTATAAATGTTGGAACTGATTGATTGATTACAAAACACCCTTGATTAAAGTTGTTATACTAACATAGTAGCACCTATACGGTTGAAATATCTAGTCCAGGTGTTGAATACTTATGATATATACTTATGAGGTCAACTGGATGTTTTTTAGCTATAGTTGTACAAAGTAGGTGGTAGCCGACATTTATTTTTTACAAAAAAAAAACCTATAATTATTAGTTTTCAACCTACCAGCAACTCTTATTATTTTTAATTTTATATAATTAAAATACATGACTGATTAATCCCTCATTAAAAATATCTCAGAATAATATATGATATAATATCGGAGTAGGAAGTACTGTATAAAATAAAACATAAGGTATATATATTTTTTCTAAATTTTATACATTGAATATACAATTATTTATGTAAATATATTCTACCAACGAATGAAATAGAAAAAAATATATAAGGTAGGTACTGTATACATAAACTCAATCGTAGAATTTAAAGAAACCCCTTGTGTTTAGCAATATATCATCATTTTAATGGAAAATTTACATATTCGTTTTAAATAAAATTATTATGTAAACTAGTTGTCGTTCGTAATTTGTTTTTATGTGAAGTGTTCAATTATATTTTTTAATTTACTTGGTAATGTTGATTGCCTGCCTCGTTGGTCTAGTGGCTTGATGTAAGGCCGCAGACCCGGAGGTCCTGGGTTCAATTCTCAGGTCGGGCCAGTAAAAAGTTATTGGGTTTTTCTGTCAGAAAATTCTCAGTAGCAGCCCGGAGTCTGGAAGTTGGAAGTGCGTTCAATCCTGTGCCTCGGAAAGCACGTAAAGCCGTTGGTCCTGCGCCTGAACTCTTTCCGGTCGTGTCGGATTACCGTTCCATCGGATAACGAGAGTTAGGAAATAGAGAGTGCACCTGTGTTTGCTCACACACTTGTGCACTATAATATCTCCTGTGTAGTTGGCTACTCTCTCTTGTGATTGACCGATTTCGGCCGCCGTGGCCGAAATCGGTCTGGAGGACATTATTATTTATGTTGATTGAACTATAAATGATAAAGTTATTGCAAGTTACTCAAATGTATTGTTCTTACTCTTTATTTTTCTATTTTTTTAAAGGAAGACACAAAATCTATTGACAAGAAAAAAAGGAAAAGATACTGAACTGTTTTGTCATAAAGGTGTTATAGTAATAAATCACATAACAGCTAATATTACATAAATTACATTCTATAAACCCCAATGCTGAGCAATAATTCCTGGATTTCCTTATGAGGCGGTGTTACGGAGATGCTCTTTGTCAAATGTAAACATCTCACGGTGATCTTTATATTTATAAAATCGTTTGTCTTAATATTATAAATGCAAACGGTGCCTAGAAGGCTGAAATTTCGAAATGCATTGCCTAAGATTTATTTTTTAGAAATTTCAAGAGGGGTCGAAATGGGAAAAATACTTTATATGTATTTTACGAGTACGAAGGGACGGGCAGCTAGGCTCTCAAAAATATAGGTTTCTCCTCGATATCTTCCTTAACCGCCGAGCACTAGGTAAATTTTACAATACGTATTACCTAAAAAAAGCGGTGCTGATTTAAAATCGCGACCTTTCTACCTTGGGTTTGATTCACGTGTTCTATTCAGTAGGCCATCTCGCCACATTGCTTCATTAGTGTAAGCTACATATCACGAGGTCTATTTCGAGGTTTACTTTAATTGCCCACACTTGCGCACTATAATATCTCTTGGTGATATCCATCAGACTTTTTTTTAATTGTATTAAAAAATGCCAAGTGGTAAGTGGGCCACCTGATGTTAAAAGGTCGCCACTGTCCATAGACTTTGGTATTGTAAGAAATATTATATATGCTATATATTAATATACTATACATTACATCGCTAATGCGCCACCAATCTTGGGAATTAAGATGTTATGTCCCTTATGTCAGTCATACTGACTCACTCACCTTTGCTGTTTGGCGGTAGAATATATGAGGAGTGAGTGGTACATACCCTGACGAGCTTGCATAAATCCCTACCAGAATTACTTACTATACAACAAAACGTAACAGCATACAATTTGAAACGATTTCCTCCTGTACATAGAATAAAGCGTGCCTATATATGTTACATAAGACCCAACAGACATGTACATACATTGCTTATTGATTGTATGATTGCACAGTAAACGTCCATTCAAAGAAGATAACTATTGTACCACTGTTTTACTTAGCATCACTTTCCGTTTCGCTAACTAATTTACTGCATTACAAATTAAATTATCGACTAACCGCCCGAAATTGAAAGTCTAAATATCTAACCTCTATTTATTTATTCTGGAGTTGAAGATATTTATATTAATAAGTACTTACTTATAAACAAAAACAGTATTTATTTATCTGCTGACCGTACTCTTCTAACGCACACACGCCATTAAAATTACATTACATTACATTTATCCAACGCCTCAAACTCAACAAATTACTCTCAAATGTTTTAAACTTATCAATTCGCTGTTGATTATGATACACCGTCAGTATTCTCGGTACACATCTTGTACCTACTGACTCGTTATAACAAGATTATCATTTAGGATTTTCAGAATTCTGGATTTTGGTAGAAATTTGGGGGGGGGGGGCTTTGACATGAGAGCTAACTGTGTACTAATTTTACCCGTACGAAGTCAGAACGGATAGGCGGTTCATTTTATTTATATAAAGACTAAAGAAAAATTGTATGTATTTGAAAACATTTTCTCCCACAATATATTATGTCGTCGTATCTATCGATCGAATGTTCTAGTGGCTAACCACTAGGTACTGAAATAACCTAAAGTAATATGAATAAATAAACACATGGCTGAACGATTTTAACCTTAGTCTATAGAATAGAAAAAAATGTATATTTCTAGAATGCTGAAATATTCGTAGGTATATTTACATAACGATGCATTCTCTTACAAAATTCTTTCACCAAAGGTTGTCTGTTAGAGATCGCTATAAGCGATAAGACCGCCTTTGCGCACCATTTTTTATTTTCTTTTTCTTTGATTGTTTCCTACTTCTCTCATTTTATGTATATGTTGTGCAAAAAGTGTTAAATAAATAATAAACGATGCATTTTCCAATTTAAAAAAAAAACTATTTATTTGTTTTGTTTATTATTGTTGTTTCCATTTATTTCGTAGGTGTGTATACCACCTCAAGAAAATTAAATTATTATAATTATTTATTTATATGATTAAAAAAAAATTAGTCCATTAAATTCCGAGCAAATAGTAATAACAGACCCATAGACTAGACTTATTCAATGAGTTTCATATTTTCATAGGTTGTACGGAACTTTAAAATTAACAATGTAGTGATTACTAAATAACTGTTTTAAACAGTATAAATTCAAAATTTCACTTATATATACATTTCAAAAATTATTTGATTAAATCACGATTTCACTATTATTATTCCTATTCTATGAATGTTTTTTTTCTTGACAAAGCAAAATAATTTATTATAATTTATATTATAATTGTTAAATTAGTGTTATTTTGTCATCTATGATTTTGTAACGGATTTCCTAGAAGTTATTGGTCGTAATGTTTATAGCTGAATGTACGTTTCAAAAGTTTAAACCATTCGACGAACATACGCGATCGATCCGTATTCTAAATCAAAGGGCCAATTCTACAAATATATAACGATTGCGATACGTTTCCGATTTCAACTCCAACCCAACTTTGATTATTCTATATTTATTCGGATCGAAACCGAACCCTTATGATGTTATATCGATATGATGATATGATTATATACCGTTATGTCAAAACCAAACTTAATTGTTTACTTTTATGCCAATAGTCGATAATTAAATTAAAAAATAGGAAAATTCATAAACGCCAACGATTACGTTTCGATTCGATTGAGATAAAGTGACAATTTGTTATAAGAATTGTACCCAAGAACCAACTAGAACCTGATTATTTAAAATTCTTGTCAAAGTGATCCTAATATTTGATCTCCTATTTATATAAACTCGTTAAAAAAATCTCAATAGCTCAACGATATATGGTCTAGCGACATTTCCGTTGTAGTTGGTATCTTTCGCCTCGGCAAGGCGAAGTGGCTTGATAGTCCGCACACATATTACGCTGTAAAAACTAATAAAACAGGCATTGCTTTAAATTACGGAAAAGACTCATCATAATTAATCTGCTAAATCTATTTAAATGTACATAACACCTATTTAAGTTCGATATAAAATATTTAAATAATAAGGCAGCAACGGTACTCTAGAATAAAAATGATTGTTTTGTTATTGGTAACTCGCAAATTGCCATTTAAGTTAATTAAAAACATACAATTATTTTGAAATCAGACGCTTAAATTTTATTTATTTTTATAGATTGTTTATTGGCAAGTGTTTATAAGTGTACGTGACATTTTTCAAATACCCATGAAGCGTTTCGAATAAATACAGATAAGGCGTGAAATTTTCTTTCTGCGTTTTGAAGTTTCCGTATTACTTATAATTCGGTTATATTTAATTTGAGAATTAATTCTTTAGATACGCGTGTGCTATCCTGGAATACGCTTACTAATATATTTATTTTGTTTAAAAAATATTTCTCAGCGTCTATATATATTATTATAATTCAATATGTCTTTCTCAGTATCCAACAGCCACGGATGCTCGGTCTATTTATCGGCTACTTCGGACAAGAAAATCAACTTTTTATGCATCGCCGTCTCTTGAACCTCAAAGAAAAGGTTATGCGTGTGCGGCAAAATAACACACTCACAAAGTGAGATTAATAAGGAGCAATTAGTGTAGATATTGGAATTGTCAGTTGTTACTAAGGCGGTAGAATAATTAGTTTCATGGGAATTTCACGGAAATCGTGTCAACCATATCTTTGTACCGTAAGAAGTTCAATGATCCCGACGTAGATCGATCGTAGCCTAATTTTAGATTTAATTAAGGTTACATTTGTTGACCAGCACGCTGGTCATCGTATTCATTACAATAATTGCTGATGTTCCGTTTCATAATTGAGTAACTCGTACATAATATTCGGGTATTTTTTTTTTCGTAATAAGAAATACGCATTTAATTTGAATCACGATTATGATTGCGAACTCGGCGTATAATCAGCCTACCGCCACAAACATATAATTGTAGTATGTAGTGATTACTCTTATTAGATAGTAAATATATATTTCTAAAGTTGCGTCTCCACAAATTAAAAACTGGCATTTTGTGTTTTCAACGTGTTGTGACAAATGTTTCTGTATTTACTTTCAGTTGTTAACTAAACTGTATGTGAAGTTATTGGTGACTGTCTGAAGGATGACAAACAGTTGAAAAAAAGATTTGCCAATTTTTTAAGTAAAAACTCATCATTTAGACTTAGAACCATACCAAGTAGCACAAGTTGCAATAAATAGGTTTTTTTTTTAAATTATGTATATTGTTTTTGTGTAGCATCGCGCAGCCAATTTTCCTCGGATGGCTTGTGGAGTATTACAGTCCTGATCAGAAAACAGTGAAGCCGACTGAAGCGTATCTCTACGCGGGCGCTGTTGTGCTATGTTCGGCGCTCAATGTCTTCGTGGTACATCCTTACATGATGGCTATTCTACATATGGGTATGAAGTTCAGGGTCGCTTGCTGCTCGCTCATATATAGAAAGGTAAGTTCGATAAATATACTTTTTATAAATATTGTACATCAGTTTCAAATTACGAATAACTCAATAAACGTGGTCGCGCGCATTGTCTTTGTGTAAGAAAAAATAAATAAATAGGGATCAGTACCAAAAAATTTCAAAATTAAACTATTATAGAATTTATTAAAATAACTTTGTTTACCGTATGTTAAGTTCATCAGATTGTTTTTGCCTCATTGCACATCTTGCTGTAAAAAAATTAAATTCCCAACCTAAAGTAGGTAACAAAAAAAAAAGTCTCGGTAGCATGCGAAAGCGATCCCGTGACGCTCCTCGTTAAGACGGAAAATAAAAGGCAAAATAGAAATTACTCCAAAAATATTGTTCATCGTGCCGATAAAGGTAAATACACAATTGGCGAAACATATTCGCACGGAACCTGTTTTTTTTTCTTTCGGTATGTATGTGAAACGACAAGGTTACATTGTTTCGAAATAAGTAAGTAAAATAGCATTGCGTGCTGTATCATTGTGACGTCATATACTGTGAGAATCGAGGTCAGCAGGACGAAGAACTTACCTAAATAAATGATTACTTTCGAAAGGGCCTTATCGTTATAGTTACACATAAATTTGTTTAAATCACGCTACATTTAAACCTAGTATGAATAAAAAGAGTGTTTTATACATATACTTATGTATTTTATTAATTCAAACAATATTGGGTCTGTAAGGCAAATAATTCTCGGAAATAGGTTGATTTGCACGTACAATGTATTTGTAGATAAGGGTTTTCAAAAACCTCGAAATTATCGCACTTTATTTCTAGTATTTACTAATAAGTTCTACACGATGCATTCCTAGGTAAAATTTGCACCTTTTCAAATTAATCATAGTAAGTTTATATAATACTGCGTCGAACGAGTAGAGTATTATTTAAGAAATAAAACCTTAAAAGTATATTAAAAAATAAAAATAAAGTATAGCTTTATTAAACTGAGCTATAATTGATGGAATTTATAATTTCAATTGATTTAAGTCTAAAAGATGATAATCATTACAAAAACGACTTTAGATATTTCTATCGGTTATATAATTCTGGAAAATTGTTCTTTCTTTGACATCGCACAGTTTTTTCTTATTTCACCGTACTTTTAAGCTGTTATGGTATTCAATTGAGGTTAAATTTTACGATTTTTAATTTAACATGAAATACCTCTTGTTTTAAGTCTCGTTTTCTCGAGCGTAAAATATTAGAAGTTATTATTGAAAAACCTAAATGTGTCCGTAGATTTCCAGCTCTCTAAAATTTAATACGCATACAGTCGTATAATTAGTCAAATGTTGCCAGGGCAATCAATCAAATTGTGATATTTATATTTCTAAGTAGGTATATTTAGTTTCAGTGTCGCTTTATTTACAGTTGAAGGAAATTGCGTGCGAGCAGTCATTAACTGTCATTGTTTACGTAAGAATTGCCTTGAGTATTTCCCATCTTCAAATAGTCAGACCGATGACTGAATTGATTTTATAATTAGATGTTCATTGTTAATTTATTTACCGGTGAATTTTTAAATTTCATTGTGGTCATTTTTTTTTTTTTTTATAGACTAGGAAGGCGGACGAGCATATGGGCCACCTGATGGTAAGTGGTCACCAACGCTCTTAGACATTGGCATTGTAAGAAATGTCAACCATCGCTTACATATCCAATGCGCCACCAACCTTGGGAACTAAGATTTTACGTCCCTTGTGCCTGTAATTACACTGGCTCACTCACCCTTCAAACCGGAACACAACAATATCAAGTATTGCTGTTTTGCGGTAGAATATCTGATGAGTGGGTGGTACCTACCCAGACGAGCTTGCACAAAGCCCTACCACCAGTAAATGTCATGTTCGTTATTTAAATATTCCATGTGTTCCATCTGTATTGTCATTGTGCTAATTATATAAGTACCTATTTCATTTACGTACGGCCTTTTTGGCGAACTATATATTGTCATAACTACATTAAACAATTGTTATTGGGTCGTATCGAAATATTAAATGTAAGACATTTTATTCTTTTAAATAGGTAACGATAGGAACGATACAGGTAATGGCGATATACGTTTGTAATATGGAATAATTGCTAGCATAATTATATTTCTTCATAAATTGTGTAAATGAAATAATTAAAAAAAGAAAGCACTTGCTTAGGTTTTAGCTGCTTTGGCATGGACCACACACACAATGACATCATGTAACTGATGTATCTAACACAGGTATCTTTTATTTATCTTATCATAAATAAAATTTAAGTGTGTGATTTCAAAGTAACTGCCTCTTTGTTAATATGGATAGTAGCGAGTTACCTAAAGAACCAGCTACTTATATTTCAAACAATTCAAATAGGCATAATGCAGGTTAATATAACAAATTTAGAAGAATTTTCTGGCAACGCCAAAGCCGCGTGATTTGCTTGCAATGTAATTATTACCGTCGTATAAAATTCGATAACTAAAAAAATACTATAACCTATAAATGTTCCACCGCTTTCACTTTCAATGCTTTTAAGAGGAGACTGTTTGGACCTTATTCCACTAGGCTGCTCCAATGCGGGGTTAGAGGATAAATATAACAATTTAATATAACATAAAAATAAATAATTCGTTTTGTCATCAGTCACTACGGCTCTCGAAGACTGCTCTGGGGGAGACAACCGTCGGTCAAGTTGTAAACCTCCTCTCCAACGATGTGAACCGCTTCGACGTGGCCGTTATCTTCGTGCACTACCTCTGGATCGGGCCCCTGGCGACTGTTATCATAACATTCCTAATGTGGTGCGAAATTAACTGGGCGGCGGTCGTCGGCGTCGGCTTCATGCTCGCGTTTATACCGCTGCAAGGTAGGATTGCATTTATGTCAAGGGTATGTATATTTACAACACAGGGAGCGGTAAGCGGACGTTGAACTGCATTGATGTTGGCTATATTTTATAAACAATTAAAAAAAAAGTAAAAAATAATGAAAGTATTTTATGCAATTTTTTAAAAATTAAGAATAAACTTATTAAAGTTAAGAGTGTACATTGGTGGCCTTAATTGGTATATCCGGCCTCTGACCGATTAATGTTATAAAACTATTCAATCTGCATTTATTCACGAATTGCCTCGCAATATGCGAAAATTATGTTATGATTTATAATAATACAGAAATCGTAATTCGATTTTCAAAGTTTCGAAAACTTAATTTTTTCCTTGCGAATAATATCTATTAAGTATTAAGTTGGTTTTCTTAACATTTATTTAGTCATAATTAAATATTAAGAAAACCAACTTAGTAGTAAGTAATTAAATTATTGTGTAGCAATAACTACACAGTTGGTATTCAGCCGAATACTGTACTCCGAATAGTAACCGAATATTAATTGCAACTCGATTTAACTATAAATTATTATTTATTGTAAAATTCCAAAAACTTCGATTACTTTTTCATTAAAAGATGAAGTTTCTTATATCAAAATGCGCATGACAAAGTATCAAAACATGCTTTTCAATACTGTAGAATGAAGGCATTCATCGTCCGCTAATGGCGGGTCTACTTGGTAAATGTTCAATTGCAACAATGCTTCCTTGTTTGTTTCTTCACGTCACAGCTAGTGTCACATCGCGTACAACATTCAAGCTTCAATTGTTAATATAAACTTATCTATGAAACTATCAATAAGATGTTTCAAGAATTTGATACCTAAAAGAGCAAAAAATATGTAACAATTAAATACCTCAATTTTTGGGACCTCACAAAGGTTGAATAGAACGATTTCGAATTTATTCTCCTATGCTTTTTGACAGCGGATCGGATCGGATATATAAATAGAAATATAACTACACTGGCCTCCAAAAAAATCGACCCACCTACATTTTTTGTAAAAAAGCTATCGTATGGTTTTAAACTACCACATATTTATATTTTTAAGATTGATAATGAAAAAATGCAATTGTAGGATTGTACAAAAACAGAAATAGTGCGCAAAAAATAGGTTTTTAGGTAAATATGTGACAAAACACGAAAACACAAAATTTTACGCAATTTTATTTTTTTGTGTACAAAACGATTATGCCGTTTGTTTTTAAATTTGGGTGCCTAAATCTTACTTTAATAGGGAGTATTTCCTCCTCTTGACCTAATCACTGCCTGCATACGCCTATTAAGTGACCTGATTAGCTTTTTAATGTCTTCCTGTGGGGTCCGTTGCCATTCTTCATTTAGGGCAGCTTCTCCAGTTGATTCAGGGTTTCTGGAATTGGATTTCGTGCTCGAACCGTGCGTTTTAGCTGGTCCCAGAGGTGCTCTATCGGTTTTAAGTCCGGACTATTGGCTGGCCACTGCATAACTGGAATTTCGACTTCCCTGAGATAGTCTTTAACAATTCTAGCGACGTGAGGTCGTGCGTTGTCGTGCATAAGTTGGAAATTATCCCCAATATATCCAGCGTAAGGCATCACATGAGGCTCCAGAATGTCCGTTATGTAAGTTTCAGCATTAACAGCACGATTACGGAAAAAAACCAGCTCTGTGCGTCCCGTCAAAGAAATACCTCCCCAAAACATTGTAGAGCCTCCACCAAATCGGACTGTTTCTCGAATGCAACACTGAGAGTAGCGTTCTCCTGGCCTTCGCATGACGTTACGTCGTCCATCAGAGCCTATTAGAGACATTCGGCTTTCATCACTGAACAATACTGTCTCCCATTGGTCCAGTGTCCAATCGACGTGCTGCCTAGCAAATTGTAGTCTTGCTTGTCGATGGGATGCTGTGAGTTTTGGTCCTATTGCTGGCTTGTGAAGGTTTAAGTTTTGCTCTCGAAGTCTTCTTCTTACAGTATTTTCACTCACAGACACTCCACGACTTTCTCGGAGTCTACCTTGAACGTCAACAGCCGAAAGATGTCGGTTTCTTAAAGACGTCAAATCAATAAAACGGTTATCGGTCGGGTTCGTGACACGCCCCCTGCCAGATCCTGGTCTCCGGCGATACTCCCCAGTCTCCTAGTAGCGTCTGTACACTCTTCGCACCGCTGAACGACTTAATTTTAGTGTTCTAGCCACATTTCGCTGACTTAACCCCTCATGAATAAGAGCTACTACTTGAGCAGCTTCTGCTTCAGTAGTATCCATTTTTTATGTTTAAACTTATTAAAATTATTGTTTCAACAAAGTTTCATACACTTAATCAATAATAAACATCGAACCGAGATGACTCCGCGTTAAGAACTGGAAATAAACTAACCATGCACTTTGTGCACAAAGTAACGTTTTCTTATCAATACTTTAAAAATATTCCAAATATCCTCAATAACACTTACAACTCCTCCAAATCAATATCAAGTGGGTAATAAAATGTTAAATGTATGTCCCATAAGTAAAACAATCCACCTAGGTCGTCGCATAGTTAAGATAACAACTTTGTAAGTAAAAAAATACGGGTGGGTCGATTTTTTTGGCGGCCAGTGTATTTTGTTTTTTTTTTTCTGACACGTCCGTTGCCTCGTGACGTTTTTCCTTCGCATATGAGCACGAAATGATTTATAAATATAACAACAAATTTAGTAAACGGAAAAATTAGCTTTTCTTGGCTGGTTATAACTTGCGGTTTTTTTGTAATAGTCACATGTTCTATCCATTACGCCATCGCGCTTCATTACGTTAATCCACTTAAAATTTTTAGTATATATTTTAACGCAAAATTGACCGTTCAATATTATACAAGGGAATACAAATCACATTAATGTATGTTATTGTAATGTGTCTTCATAATTTCTTGAGACGTTTTTGAACGTCTTCCACGTAGGTAGGTCAGGGTTCACCGCAACGACGTTACCGTCACCGCTAAACACGAGTTGAATTTTAAACGCATACAGGACATAAGCAGTTAAGAAACTGAGATGGCCTAGTGGTTAGAACGCGTGAATCTTAACCGATGATCGTGGGTTCAAATTCGGGCAAGCACCACTGAATTTTCGTGTGCTTAATTTGTGTTTATAATTCATCTCGTGCTTGACGGTGAAGTAAATCATCGTGAGGAAACCTGCATATGTCTAATATCATTGAAATTCTGCCACATGTGTATCCTACCAACCCGCAATAGAGCAGCGTGGTGGACTAAGCTCCAAACCTTCTCCTCAAAAGGGAGAGGAGGCCTTAGCCCAGCAGTGGGACATTAACAGGCTGTTACTGTACAGGACATAAATATTCAATGATATTTTGAACCTGTAACCTTCGGCTAGGATTCACATGTTCTAACGCCAGAGCCTACTTTATTAAAAACAAGAACAGATTTATACTTGATAATAAATCTTGTACATGATAGGTTGAATTATCCCCTGTTACACGGCAAACGTGTCCCGATACACACTTGGCAAATTAGCGACTCGATTTAATCTTACCTAACATGTACTGGTGTACCTTATATGGATTTCAAAGGTTAATCGTAATATCTAGATATAAATTAATTAACCATTACGTTACAAAATAAATAATATATGTAAATACTAAAAAGTCATTATACTTCAAATTAAAAAAAATATGTTTTTTTAATGGTATTCATTCATTTGCAACACATTGTTTGCAACTCGTTCCTTGGATAATTAATTAACTACTGATTCAGCGAATCGTAATCCTCTCACACTGCAACTATATCCTGTAACTTATTATAAAAAACAAACAATCTGAAATGTTTTCCTTAACTCAAATCTAAAGACATTATAAAATATATATTTTTTAATTAATTAATATGTTTACTGTCGATTGTTACATTATGATATAAAGTGTAATAAATTAGCTGTTATGAAAATAATTGGATATATATTTTTATATTTTAGTTACGACGTAACAAAAATATCCCGCGATAGATCGAGGTCACACGGTGCATTGATCTATTTGGTTACAAGCAGATAATGTAGAGGGCGTCCTTCGAGACGAACGAATATCAATTGATTACAATTACGCAACGGCTATTGAACTATTGGAGTGTATTTTTTGTTATTGTTAAATAATAATAATTATTCAATATATAATTGATTTTGTAAAAATAAAAATTGTAGTTGTGTCTAACTGTGAAACGACCACATTCTTCAGATATTAAGACTTTTTTTAAATTTATATTATTTTTTATCAATTTCCATCTTGAATAACAATGACAACCAACAGTTGTCAGAGCGTCGCGGTAGCATGCGCAAGCGATCCCGTGGCGCTCCTCGTTAAGACGGGAATGGTACTGCTGGTTTTTTAGTGGGTGTTCTGATGTTCGGGGCGCACTCGGCGCCTCGGACATCGGCGAGCCTCACATACCGCCTTACTGTTCCCGTGGGGGAAACGCGTAATGCGTTTTTTCAGCGAAAAAAAAAGACAACCAACAGTAGATACATTAGATAGACAGTTAAACAGAGATCTCGAATTTAGATTCTACCGAGAAGAACGGGCACGAAACTCAGCAGTTTCGTACTCATTTCTACCTTTTTAATTACAAAGTAATATTAATAAAATAAGATTCAATTTATATACATACTTATATCCTGCCGGGATAATTATAAATATCTACTAACTCCACGCTTTTTATCTTTTATATCATATTGTGTTAAGTAATATGTCTTATTTATCAATTTTTTTATATATAAGATTTAAAAATAATTGTAGAATCTCATTATAGAAACGTTCACCCATGGTCCAGGTGGCATGAGTGACTGCGAAGTCGGAAACTTCTTCGTTCTTATACAATGATTTTCACTGTTTCTCAGCTGAAAGTGTTGGCAATTATTGCATAAGCACGAGGAATTACTAATTATTTACTCGTTTTTATTTAAAAAAATCTCTGCCACTCTATCTCAAACCATAGATGTTAATGCTGATTATGTTTTTTTTTCTGTGAAACAAAACCAATAGCAAAAGCATTCTCAAGGTTGGCGTCAGGCAGGCGTCTGTCCGTAAATATATGTGAAAACCTTAGTCTTGCAGTGTTATAAAATACTGCACTGCGGTGACCCCATATAACATGTATAAGATATAGCAATTAATTATAAATCTTTTTGTAAACAGCGTATTTAGGAAAACGTACATCAGTGCTACGATTGAAGACAGCATTGAGAACGGACGAGCGCGTGCGGCTCATGAACGAAATCCTGTCCGGGATCCAGGTCATCAAGATGTACACTTGGGAGAAGCCGTTTGCGGATCTAGTAGCTAAAGCCAGAAAGTGAGTACTAAGTCAAATATATATTATATACTGTATTAATTAACATATAACTTTATTTTGTACATACGTTATAAAAATATAATTAAGGTTATGACATACGGATGAATAGTAAAAATGACTTGATTTATTGAGTTATGCTTCTTCTTTAGTTAAACACCACTTTACGTAATTGTGACAAGAAATAGAATAGAATTAATTATAGTACATAAGTAAACATTTTGTAAATATATACAGAAACAACCTCTAAAGACTGCTGGGCAATAGTCTACTCAAGCCCGCTTGCCCCTGCCATTATTACACGCTGCTACACTGCGGGTTGATACAAATGTACATGTGACACAATTACATCAAAAACGTCTCGATTTCCTCACGATATTTCTCTTAACGCCCCAAGAAATGAATTGATTTACAAATTCGAGTGTAAACTCCGTAATGTATGCCCGGATTCAATACTTCAAAAGTAATGTATTTCAATGTGAATTGCAGACAAGAAATAAAACAGATACGTGCAACATCGTACATACGTGGTGTGCTGACATCGTTTATAATGTTTACAACGAGAATATGTTTATTCTGTTCGATACTCGCCTACGTGCTGGAGAACAACGTTATAAGCGCCAAACAGGTGTTCGTTGTCACCAGCTTCTATAACATACTAAGACAAACTATGACCGTGTTCTTTCCACAAGGTGAGTTGTTCATCAACATATAATAAAAAATTTTTACACCGTACATGTGATATGAGAGAAACTCCTTCAAATATATAGCTCTCCCTCTCTCTACGTCATTTCTTCCTTCTCTTTCATACAACAATGTGCCCAAAAATGATGCGTTCTTATTAAAATGATACTCTCAATTCTCGTCCACCAATCGATTATCGAATCTCCGCCTATAAAGTTGCAAATTAAACATTTTTTTTTATTTAAAACATATAAAGAAATATTAGCTTACTAATATTAAGAACGTAATTTAATGAATTTTACAAATATCGCCTTAAAGTAATTGGGGTTTTTTTATTGTGCAACTAAAATGATCGACGAATTTTTTTTCAGGAATAGCACAAGTGGCTGAAGCATCAATATCTATCAAACGACTCCAAAGTTTCATGTTGTATGAGGACACAAGCAAACCGGTGCCGGGTCTGGCGGATATAATAACGTCTTCAAAGCGAAAAGTAAAAGAATCCAAGGAGAAAAAAGTAGAATCTGCTCCATTTGTCAAAGATGTCCCGGAAACCAAAGATACAACTCCCGTCCAAAATTTAGGTCAAGTTGTAAAGAAAGATGACGTGAAAGCAGGTAAGTGTTACCATATGAATTGTCTTTTAAATTTGACATTTCAAAAAAATAAATGCAACAAAGTAGGTTGGTTGTCTTATACTGTTGACACATTGTGGGGTCGTTTATCTAGAAAATATTAATAGCTTAGTTTTCAGGACCCAATAGCAAAAATAACTATGTATTTTTGTTTTTTACAACTGTAACCTCACGCGGGCCATGTTGAGGACATTTATCATTTATTTATTTATTTTAAATCGGTAGGCAGGCCGGCAAATGGGCTACCTGATTGTAAGTGTTCTCAAACGCCAATAGGTATTGGTACTGTAAGAAATGGAGCCGAGATGGCCTAGTGGTAAGAACGTGTGAATCTTAACCGATGATCGTGGGTTCAAACCCGGACAAGCACCACTGAATTTTCATGTGCTTAATTTGTGATTATAATTCATCTCGTTCTTTACGGTCAAGGAAAACATCGTGAGGAAACCTGCATGTGTCTAATTTCACTGAAAATCTGTACCACCACATGTGTATTCCAAAAACCCGCATTGGAACAGCGTGGTGGAATAAGCTCCAAACCTTCTCCTCAAAAAGAGGGAAGGAGGCCTTTAGCCCAGCAGTTCACAGGCTGTTACTGTAAGAAATATTAACAATATTACAACGCCAATAGAGACCACCATGGAAACTAAGTTATGTTACGTCCTTGTGGTACCAACACAGGCGGCCTTACACAACGCCAATGAAACCAAGTCAATATGGTTCATACGAATGGAACATGCATGTGTTTTTTTTACGCAGGCTACTTCGCCATCGCACAATTGACCACCGCCATAAAAAATTCTTGCGCAAGAATTTTAATTATACAATAACTCTAAAGATAAAGTCCTCGTTCTAAAGTTATAAATAATACAAAAAAATATTAAAATCATAAACATACTATTTAACTGTTTTTAGTTTAAAAATTATGAAATTATTATACCTATGTAATATCTACCTCTTCTTCCTGCCCTTATCCCATTACGTGGGGTCGGCACAACATGTATTTTCCTTCCATTTCTCTCTGTCACTTGTCATCTCAGTACTTACCCCTTTCATACACATATCCTTTCTTACACAATCCATCCACACTTTCTTCGCCCCCCCCCCCCCCCCGTACCCTATATCGATTAACATTACTAATATCAACCAAGAAAGGTGAATTGTTCAATCCGGACGAAGTCTAGGCTATATATAGAGAGGTTATTTGATAATTGCTTATTAGATAAGAGTGATGCACCGCTAGAATCAGGCGAGGAAGACGACGAGGAATTGGCAACTCGAGTTGAAGAGGACGCGAGAGGAGTCAGACTTAAACACGCTAACGCCAAGTGGATCATCTCCCACGCTGAGAACACGCTGACCGACCTATCGCTTACTGTCAAGCCTGGCAAGTTAGTATAAAAATTTAATAAAAAAAATATATATATTCACTAAATGCATAAAAATATAAAGGTATTGGGAAAAAATAAATTAATTAATACCAACTTTTGGCCACTGTTCTTAAGAACTAGTCAATAGTAACTGTGTCGCTGCAAACTGGTGGTGAACTCTCTATTTCCTAACAAAAAAGTTCAATGAGAAATCGACTTTACTCTAACTTTTTCTTAAGGCTACTGAGATATCTTAATAGAAAAACCTAAAAATTGTTAACGCCGATCTAGGAATTAAAATAAATTAAGTTTAATAAAAGTTTTAATTACCTATTAATTTTGCAGATTAATAGCAGTAATAGGTCCGGTAGGAGCCGGAAAGTCTTCGTTACTGCATGTTTTGCTGAAAGAGCTACCACTTCAGTCCGGCAGTGTTCACATCGGTGGTACTATTTCCTATGCCAGTCAGGAGCCATGGCTTTTTGCAGGTAAAGAAGTTATAAAAAAAAAACGTATATATATTTTTGTAAATGTTTATGATGATAATGACGATGATCGATGCGATGCGACAAGACAAGTCGCTTTAGTGACATATTTTTAGAATAACTTACAACTAATATTTTTATAATAACTAAGATATCCCTATGACCCTGAAGATTTACTGAAGCAACGCTTATTTCACGAACTAGAGCTAACATGCCTATATAAATTGTAAATTTAGATAAAAATAAAATAATATTATTGCTTTCGTTTAAACAAAATCGCATTGAAGGCAAACTACTGGTGGTAGAGCTTTGTGCAAGCTCGTCTGGGTAGGTACCACCCACTCATCAGATATTCTACCGCAAAACAGCAATACTTGATATTGTTGTGTTCCGGTTTGAAGGGTGAGTGAGCCAGTGTAATTACAGGCACAGGGGACATAAAATCTTAGTTCCCAAGGTTGGTGGCGCATTGGATATGTAAGCGATGGTTGACATTTCTTACAATGCCAATGTCTAAGAGCGTTGGTGACCACTTACCATCAGGTGGCCCATATGCTCGTCCGCCTTCCTATTCTATAAAAAAAAAAAAAAAAAAACTTGTTATGAATGAATTTAAAAAAATAAATAAATAACTAAACCAGCGTACCGTTTCTTTCCACTGACGAATGATGCTGTTTCGCAGGCAGCGTGAGACAGAACATACTGTTCGGGCAGGCGATGGACCGGCCGCGGTACAACGCGGTGGTGCGGCGCTGTGCGCTCGACCGGGACTTCTCGCTGTTCCCGCACGGAGACAAGACCGTCGTCGGCGAGCGGGGCGTCAGTCTCAGCGGAGGTGACACACTAAAACATACTGCGATATAGTTCAAATTACAAGAAATTCGGTGTTTTTATAATAATCATATCTTTAATTATTCAGGCAACAAGGCCCATACTTTTGGTACAAAAAATAACATTACATAACATACATTAATAATTAGAATCACAATCACAAAAATAATAATAATTAAAATATATAAGTGCTAAAAATGCTAAAAAATGAGCTAAATTAATTGACATAAAAAGAGCAAATAATACACATATATACTGAGATAAAATAAAATAAGAAATTAAATTGATCGTTTTGCCTGTACTTATTTTATTAGGTAACCGTTTTTCCCCTGTTCTGTTTCTCTTCATGCGTTCTTTGTCAGCAATGAGTGAAATATTTGAAGTATTATTTGTATTGATATGTAGAAGTAATTATACAATTAAGATAAAAAATATAACGCATAATACTCAGAAATTGATTTGCTGATCACGTCAAAGCCAGCATTTAAAAAGGCTATAATTAAAAGAGATAAAAATTCAACTTAATTACTATAAATACAATACACACTTACAAAAAGAAAAACACACTCACACACTCAAGCCCTCATACAGACTCATTCATTAGATTCTCATCTCTTAATAGTTTTACTGTACTTCTTAATTAGTAATTTAATATATGTTTAAACTAATTTTGTAATCTTATTTTGGTTTTAGTTAAATGTTAAATAATACTTTAAATAATAAGGTATGCATATTATCTGTTGAATTACCGAATAAATAAATATTAAAAAAAAAAATGAGAGAGGAAGAGCTACCATGATCTAGTTTATATTGTTTATAACATTATGCGGCATAGTACCAATCTGCGTGTTGTTGCGTTACGTAACAGGCCAGCGCGCACGCATCTCGCTGGCCCGCGCGGTGTACAAGCGCGCCGACATCTACCTGCTGGACGACCCACTGTCGGCGGTGGACGCGCACGTGGGCCGACACCTGTTCGAGTCGTGCGTGGTGGGCTACCTGCGGAATACCACGCGCGTGCTCGTCACGCACCAGCTGCAGTTCCTGAGGGACGTCGACCAGGTCACGACACAAACATTTATTTTGAACACTAACTATGAGTACCATAAGTTATTGTTTATATTCGTTTCAGTATTATGTATATATATCATCATCATCATCCTTTTCTCGTCCACTGCTGGATATAGGTCTCTCCAATGGCACGCACCTGAGCTCGATCTTCAGCTCTCAATCTCCAACTGCTGCCAGCTACCTTGCATATATCATCACTATGTATATATATATATATATATATATATATACATAGTATATATATATATATATATAGATATATGTATATATATATATGTATATATATATATATATATACATATCTATAGTAAATAATAATTATGTACCCATATTCATTATAAATACAATACAAATATAAAACAATTTAATCAACAGATTATTATATTGAAGAACGGTTCAATAGCGGCCGCGGGTGACTTTGAAACGCTAAGCGCATCCGGTCTCGACTTTGCGACGCTACTGGCGAGGGACGAACAGGAGGACGAGAAGCCCAACGCCGAGGACAAACCTAATGCGGACAACGAGGAGTCGGTGCTGCAAGGCAGCTTCAGAAAGAGACAAATGAGCATTCATTCTGTAAGTTTGTGTATTTTGTGTATATATAAATTAACAGTGAAATCCCAACTCAACCCTCGTTGTAATTCTCAGTAAGACGGAACGAATTGCTACTCCCTTCCGCTGAACCCCTAAATACGCGATATCACCAACAGACTCCTTAAGTCGAAGTTGGTAAAATGTAAAGACTGTCAATTCCCCGAACTCGTGTACTTGTGTTTAAACAAAGACCCCTCGTGTCACGTAACGTACGCCTCAGAAGTTCGACTTGTGTACTCAAGTGGTGCTGACGGCAGGTGAGCTCGGTGGACAACCTGACGGCGACGGCGCCGCCCGAGGGCGGGCGCGAGGAGGCGGAGCTGCGCTCGGCGGGCGCGGTGTCGGGGCGCGTGTACGGCGCCTACCTGCGCGCCAGCGGACACCCGCTGCTCGTCACGCTCATGGTACTCGTGGCCGTGCTGGCGCAGCTGCTGGGCTCCAGCTCCGACTGGTGGACGAGCTTTTGGTGAGCTATTGATTCTTAATGGCAGAGTAATCGTGGGGTTGGTGGTACTTATCTAGATGGGCTCGAGTTCGATTTACACTAGAACTTGATTTTATAATTGGCCCATGAAATCTAAATTGATATATTCCTTCATCCTTGTGTCCATTGTTACAAAAACTCCTTTACTAGCAACAATATATACAGGAATATTGGCCACGACGGCCTCGTTGGTCTAGTGATTAACTTATAAGGCCGAAGGCACGAACGTTTTGGGGTTAAACCCCTAGTCAGGTCAGTAAAAAAAAATATTGGATCTTTCTGTCGAACAATTTGCAGTCGGCAGTGTTTCCATTCTCGTGCCTCAGATATTAAGTGAAGCCGTTGGTCAAGCCGTTGAAAGTGCTCTTCTAAAAGCGCACACACTTATGCACTATGATATGTTTCGTGCAGATAACTATTCTCTCCTGAGAATGGACGTGGCTGAAATAGTTCAGAGCCATTTGCATTTGCTAAGGGAAGATATTTATTGTATTCTGTGCGCGTTCTTTAAAGGGTCAACCAAGAGGAAGATCATCCAAGATCAGTAATAGAAAGCTTAGATTCGCAAAACATGACAAACCCACTGCAGTTTACATCCAACTTCACGAGAGCGCTTCCTGAAGATGCATACTTTAAATCTGGTCTAACTAGATATCAATGCATTTATATTTATACAAGTGAGTGTTGATTTTGAAATAATGTTTAGCTTTCTTTTTATTTTATTATATTATTTCTTGAATAGTAAATAAAAGAGTATATTTAAAAAGCGGTTTTAATTACTCAATTGATTATGATGCTGACCATATATCACAAATATATATGTTTTGTCAACCCTAACTCAATCGAAAGTGAGTCGAAACTACAGATCTATATACATTAATTTCATATCTGCTCTGAAGAAAGTCCCACCTAATCTATTATATTTTTTTTTATTATGTGTTCGCTTAATTTATTTTTTTCAGTTATGGTGGTGGCGCTAGTGATAGTCTCCCTACTCCGCTCCTTCATGTTCTTCTCGATGGCGATGCGAGCATCGACTCGCCTGCACAACAACATGTTCTCTTCCATCACGCGGGCACCGATGCGGTTCTTCCACACCAACCCGTCCGGAAGGATCCTGAACCGGTTCTCTAAGGACATGGGGGCTGTAGATGAAGTGCTGCCGTCTGCTCTACTTGATGTATTGCAGGTCAGTCATGTTGAACGTTCACCTACAAACAGTAACAGCTGAAAACTTTATAAGTTTCGAGTCATATTATGGGTTAATCTCTATGAACAATAAATTGAACTTAAGTTTTTAATGTTTTTAAACATAAAAATGGCAACTGTCATTTATCTGTAAAAACTAGACAAATGACATTTCTGTAGAAAATTTGAAGATCAACACAAATTGCATTAATAATTTTCATGTACCTGTTGTAGTTTGGGTAGCGATTATTACTTTACTTTAATACTTTATTGTACATCACAACCACAAAGAGAAAAATACAAAACATGTATATTGCCTAAATAAATGTACAATTATGGCGACCTTATCGCTACACAGCGATCTCTTCCAGGCAACCGAGTGTAAGTAATTACAGATAGGATATGGGGTAGGTGGTGGTATGAATAAAATAATATTAATATTTAATTAAAACAAAACAAATCATTAAATGTAAATATAAAATACACATATTATACATATATCCATAAATAAATTATATTATCAGTACATACAAAATTATATTATCAGTACATACAAAATTATAAGTATATGATATAAATACATACTATATACAGCAACAACGAATAAAACGATAATTCCTCAAACATAACAAAAAAGAAAAGCAAATGAATAATACAAGAAATACTGAAATAAAAGAAATTATTGATAAAGATTATTTGGACATTCTCTCAAAAAGTAGGTGACATTAATATAATGAGAAAAATGACAAACAATCAACAACTTGTGTATATACCACAAAACTATATTAAATAATAATATAATATGAAATTCTATATTTGTTTTATTTATTTATTTGGGAAACATACAGCATAATATAACACAAACATTTGATAACAAAATAAGTCTCACATAAGCCAACAAAGATTCCACTTTAACATTGAAACATGGAGTGAACCTAACAAGAACAAGTTATTTAGCAAGTATTAAAGTATTTATATACTTTAATACTATAGTATTAACAAGTAATTTAAAAAGCATAACAAAAAAAAAAGATAAGAATATTAATGACAAATACAGTTTTTTAAGGCTTCTAAGAACTTAAATAAATTTATGTTAAAAATATCTATATTAGTATAACGTATAATCACATTAGTACTTTTTGTGTGTATCCGGAAGTAACAAAGAAACCCTCTATATAATATTAATAATATTTTAATCATGTATGAGAATTTAACCTTATAGAACATTGTAATATAAATTAAATATTCCAGATCGGTCTCTCGCTGATCGGTATAGTGGTGGTGGTGGCGGTGGTGAACTATTGGCTGCTGGTGCCGACGTTGGCCATCGGGCTGGTGTTCTATGGGCTGCGTATCTTCTACATCGCCTCGAGCCGCAGCATCAAACGCCTCGAGGGTGTGAGTGAGTCATCTCTGAGGCTAACTGCCATGACCCTTGCTATATCATATACGTACACCACCATTCATTATAATATTTAAGTTACATTCGATTCAGCGTAGTAGCTTCTTGTATATTTATTTTTATTGTGCAATAAGTGTAGTGGACCTTAAGGTGAATGTTTTAAGAGCGAGTTTTGCTTACCCGTGCGCCCTGTGACTTAGTAACTGTGTCATTATATTTGATATGATATGCTAAGCTATAATTGCTATATACAAGTACACGCTTTATTTATTCGATCATTATAATGTCTGTAAAATGAAATTTTAATTACCTTAGAATCATTTTTATTTTTTTTATTTTAGTAGCCTTCGGCATCACAAACGTATTCCAGTAGTATATTAGTTATTAGTTTATTTCAAATATATAAATAAGTAAATTAAAACATTTACATATTTTAAAACTTGATATCGTCTTTGTGTACAGAATCAAGTCTGACAAAACACTATAAATCTTATAATAATTTTAACCAACGGTGGAGCATTGTGCTTATCTACCTGGGTGGGTAGAACCCACACATAACCTACCGCCCAACATGATTACTCTTGAAAAGTTTCGAGCCACTATAAATACAGACACTTGGGAGTTCCATCTTAGAATCCCTAGTTGGCAAACTCCATTATAGTTGATGCGTTTCCCCACAGCACGTAGTCCTGTATTCTCTCATCTCAACGCGTCTCTGCAAGGCATCACTACGATACGAGCTTTCGGTGCTCAGGAAGCTCTTATAAGAGAGTTTGATAACCATCAGGACCTCCATAGCTCTGCTTGGTGAGTGTTTCATCAATTTGTACAAATAGTAAATTATCACTGGGCAAAGCATTGTTATCGAAATATTTCGTGTCATTTTTCTTTCTCACTTCACTCACATACACAGAACTCTATCATTTGTTGCATTATCTATCATGTTTTAATAGGTTAAGTTTTTGACAATATGTAGAAAATCATCGTTTTCATTGTACTAACCTATATTTAATATAGCTTCCAAAATATCAACATAAATTCTGTATTCAACTTAGTTTTTGACTTGTGATATTATGAATATCAAATAACAAAAAAAATTATTTTTGTAATTTTACAAAAAATTTTACTTCAAATATGATTTTGAAATTGACAATTTGATTTACTACAGTAATGATCCTTGTTATAGGTATTTATTCATAGCGAGCTCCCGTGCATTTGGTTTTTGGCTGGACCTTGTGTGTGTCGTTTACATAGCTGTTGTCACACTGAGTTTTCTAGTGTTCGGTCAAGGTAAGAAAATATTTATTTGAACACACAAAATTAATTAAATTAATTTTTCTATACGTTTTTGTTTAATTAGTCTAATATTATTTTTTATTAGTTATAGTTTTTTAATAGTATTATTTATTATTTATTCCAATTACTTAATAAATAATACACATCTAGTAATGACAAAGCTATTTTCATTATCTTGTTTTTAGTAATTTTGATATTGCTTCGGTTATACAATTCATTCACTTTAACTAATTTTTAATAAATGTATTTATTTTAATTTTTATAGAAGAGTATGGTGGTAATGTGGGTCTGGCCATAACGCAGGCGATGGGTTTGACCGGCATGTTCCAGTGGGGCATGCGACAGTCCACCGAGTTAGAGAACCAAATGACAAGCGTTGAAAGGCAAGGCAATTGATTTTGATAAGTCTTTATTTCATACGAATGAGTCGCCCTTAGTAAAAAATTTATTTATTTTACAGAATACAAGAATATTCGAACATAAATTCGGAACCGCCATTAGAATCGGAACCCAACAAGAAGCCGCCGCCATCTTGGCCAGATAAGGGCCGCCTGAGTTTCAATCACGTGTTCCTGTATTATACGCCCGAAGAGCCTCCGGTCTTAAAGGACCTTACATTGGAGATACTGCCTAAAGAAAAAGTTGGAATAGTCGGTCGCACTGGTGCTGGAAAATCTTCACTAATAAACGCGCTGTTCAGGTTGGTTCAGGTTCAGTTAAGCTGATATCAGGACGGATGGATGTTTGGATGATTGCTACTCTATGGAGACCCCTTCCCTCTCACGCGGGCGTAGCTGTGGGCAGAGTGTTGAGAGCTGTATTGTAAAGTAGTGTTTTAGTAAACTTAAAATAAAACTGGGCTTCTGTCAAAACTATTAAGTTACTACAATGTTTTCATAGTTTTAGTAGTACATAGTTTTTTTTTTAATCAGAGGCTTTTTTTTTGATTCTGGTCTTATTTAAAGGACCATCACGAGGTTGCACTGTTTTTTAGAACTTCATTTATTTACTTGTTTAAGAAGTTTCACTGTGTATATACGATAAGAGAATTGAGAGTAAAATTTGAAGGATTCGTCACATTTCTTTGCACGAGAGAAAAGAAAGATATGACGTAGAGAGAAAAAGACCACATTTTAAGCATTTTTTCTTATATCATTTGTACCGTATAAACCGCTACGCTGCGTGCGCAATTTTTTTCTATATCCAACGCTATTTGTGCAGCAGTTGCCTATTTTTCCGGTCCCGACTTAAATGTTATGTTAATATTATATTTAATGATTATTGTTTCTTTCACAGATTAGCTACAATCGAAGGCGAAATTATAATAGACGGTCGTGAGACGTCCACTCTGGGTCTACATGAGCTACGCAGTCGGATATCTATTATTCCACAAGAGCCCGTTCTGTTCTCTGGCACCATGCGCCATAATCTAGACCCCTTCGATGAGTATCCGGATCAAGTTCTGTGGCGGGCTCTTGAGGAGGTTTGTGCCATCAAATTCAAATTATTACAAATATTACTTTCTTTAACGCTTATACGTTTTTGTTGTTAGTTCATAATAAGTTCACTGGTAGCGTTTTACACTCATATATATTTCCTTGGTTGTACAATAAAAAAGGTTTTAACTTTTTATATTAGAAATTTTAACAATAACCTAATAAAAAATATTTGATAATATCACTTTGAGTGATAAATGATGATGAAACAATTTAAGTTATTCAAAATGCATGAAAGTGTTATATAATAACCCGCAATGGAATATTTAGCCACTGGTATTTAAGAGCTCGGCGAACGCGCGTTGCAGGTGGAGCTGAAGGAGGCGGTGACGGAGCTGCCGGCCGGGCTCAGCTCGCGCATGTCGGAGGGCGGCGGGAACTTCTCGGTGGGGCAGCGCCAGCTCGTGTGCCTCGCGCGCGCCATCGTGCGCCGCAACCGCCTGCTCGTGCTGGACGAGGCCACGGCCAACGTCGACCCGCAGTCAGTACCCACCTGTTGTGATGATATCATTGTAAATGTGCCGCTCTCATTGCTTTGTAACCTAGACAACTTAAACATGCATGCTTTACATTAATTCTTAGTAGTGGATTCTACCGACTCATACTTGAGTGAAAGGCTTTGTGCAAGTCCTTCTGGGTAGGCTACCCGGAGTTCAATTAGGGATATGCAACCGGAGGAAAAGGGCGTGACATACGCTCAAATCCTGGATCGAGCTGAGCATGGAGTGAAGGACTAGGATCTGGGAATAAGCGGCGGCCTTAAAGTCCGTCGTTCGGTGACGGGCCAGGATCCTCGAGTTGCCGAGGGCCCAAGCGGAGCAGGCAGAAAAGTTGGCAGCCAAGCTCCACACAGACTTAGATGGGATCGTGGTAACACCTGAGGGTCACGGGCCTCGACGACTCCGTCTCCTTAGAGCGGCTCTTCGCAGCTGTCTCTTCACGGCGAGGAAAAACTTGGCCGATCGTCAAAGAGGTGCCGAGGATCACGATCCTGGAGCAACGACCGTTGAGCTGCTTCAGGTGCATGGGCCTTGACCACACGAGAGTGCTCTGCCCTTCGGAGATTAAGCGAAGACTTCTGCTACCGCTGCAGTTCCGACGGCCACAAATCCTCTGGCTGAACAGGCAAGCTACACTGCACCGTTTGCGGAGAGGCCGGCAAGGATGGTGGTCCCTGGCAGCCGGACCACTGCCAGTATGAACGATGGAAGCCAATACAAATGATCGAAATGAGCGCAGTCCGTCTCGTTAAACACCACTGGGTCGGTTCGGGTCTCTCAGAGGCTCAGTTCGAGTTCAGAGCGGGCCGTTCAACGATCGACACGCTGGGCGCCCTGAAGTGGTGGCCCAGGGGCAGGTGGTCTTAGCGATATCGTTAGACGTTGCAAACGCCTTTAACAGTCTTTGATTCGAGACAATCAGGGGTACCATGGGGTGCCGAGCTCTGATATCATGGGCTGCCGAGCTATATGAGAAGACTGTTAGAGGCCGGGTACCTCCGGGAGTGAAAGTCCTCGAGGGACGAGTATCACCGACGTTGATTAAGGTGCAGGCCCACTACTACTATCGTCCAGGGTCGGTGGAGGTTGGAAGGATCAGAGCTCTAGCCCAGCTAGCCCCCTGGTGGGTCTGGCGAGACTGAAGACAGTACGTCCCCACTTGTGTCGCTGGGTTAAGAGAAAGCAATGCACGCTCTCGTTCAGGTTAACGTAGTTGCTTACTGGTGGATGTCGTTACCAGACGATGTAATGGGAGGCCGCTGCAGCCCCGCTTCGCCGAAGAAACCCGGGGAAAAGAAAATATAGCGAATAAAGTTTTTTTTAACAAATATACGAAGTAAGATATAAATAAACTTTTAATAAATAATATCATTTTAATGGTTCTTTTGATCTTCCACAGAACGGATGCTTTGATCCAAACAACAATAAGGAACAAATTCGCGGACTGCACTGTACTTACCATCGCTCACAGATTACACACTGTCATGGATTCCGATAAGGTAAAACATTTACATTTCTCGTTTACACTATTTGTTGACAAATAATATACAGATATTATACAATGTGTTTCAGTTCTTTCTACTTCAATAAAATACAGACGTACAAACAAAACTTTTTTTTTATAGAATAGGAAGGCGGACGAGCATATGGGCCACCTGATGGTAAGTGGTCACCAACGCCCATAGACAATGGCGTTGTAAGAAATGTTAACCATCGCTTACATCACCAATGCGCCATCAACCTTGGGAACTAAGATGTTATGTCCCTTGTGCCTGTAATTACACTGGCTCACTCACCCTTCAAACCGGAACACAATAATACCAAGTACTGCTGTTCACAACTCTTGAATATACTTTTCGAATGATTAACTATATCATCATCAATAAAATAAATCGTCTTAACAAATTAAAGACTTACGTATAGACCAATAAAATGTGATTGGCTTTTTCTGTCGAAGAATCTCAGTAGCAGTCCGGAGTCCGGAAGTTGGACGTCCACTCCCGTGCCTCTAAAAGCACGTGAAGCCGTCGGTCCTGCGTCTGAACTCTCCGATCGTGTCGAGAGTGCACCTATGTTTGCGCACACACTTGTGTACTATATGTACTATGCAGTTGGCTAATCTCTCTTGAGATGGGCCGCCGTGGCCGAAATCGGTTAGGAGGACATCATTATCATATTATAGGTGATGTTTGTTTATTAGGTACTGGTTATGGACGCGGGTCAGATGGTAGAGTTCGACCACCCGCACATGTTGCTGCAGAAGGAGGGCGGAGTGCTGCGCGGCATGGTGGACCAGACCGGCCGGGCCATGGCCGAGACTCTCGCTAGAGTTGCACTACAAGTAAGTTTTAATATTGAATCAACATATCTCTGTCTATATGGGAGCTGGCGAAAAAATTATACTGTTTTTTTTTTATTTGTATAAAAGTACTAAATAATTACATCAGTACTACTTCTGAGGTTTAGATAATATTTTTCGATTACAGGTTTCAGCCCATTTTTCAGAGAGACATACATAAACAGTTGTTGCCCCGTTATATGAATATTAAAAACCCGCTTTTATTTTGTTTCAGGCGTACAAAAAAAAGCACTCACAAGAAACAGAAGAAAAGGAATGATGCTTCCTAAATTGTAGAAAATTAGAATGATTATTTACTTAATTAATGTTAGATTATATAATATTGAAAGATCTAAGTCGTATGAGATTATGCTTCACAAAATGTATTGTGGTTAAAATGTCGTTTACATAATTTTAACCTATGGTTAATTAGGGGTTGATACTTAATGCATTATATTAACCAATTTAAATATATATTTTTTTAAAACAAACAACTCCTAAATCATTATAGGTTATATTTAATGGATCTTATTATTGTTAAGAATAGAATATAAATTAATATTATGTGAGTATATAGAAACGAAATTGTTTGTGCCGTTAAAACGCTAAATTAGACGAATCTTAATCAAATTTTGAGCTTTTATAACGCTCAAAAGACTTGAGAATAATGTTCCTGATATAAATTATTATTATACCGAATAATTAATTATTATAATACAGCGAATAACATATTTTTACATATAGTTTATCCAAGGTTGAAGAGAGGATACAATGCTATAAACTCGTAATATGTTTATTGGGGTTAATTGAATTTCAGGATTCCGGAAACGGTTGTAGTACTTGGCACGCATGAAATTATTCAGCGTTTGTTTTCTAACAATTTAATAGAATATAAACAATATCGAAGATTATAGCAACTCGTATGTTTCTCTTTAAATTGGGTAAATTAGCACTAGTAATCTCGATAAGGCTTTTTATATGCAAGTACGGTTTGTGTACTTAAATGTGATCAAATCAAATTAACTCTTTACTTATTATCAGGATTGCGTCACGTAATCATGTGCTATGATTTAATTATTATAATGTACTTATAACAATAATGTTGAAATTTTTGTGATTTTTGGTTACCGTTGATGAAGTAGGTTTTGATCTGTGAGAAACTTTAAGTTATTGTTAAAGTTTCGCAGGGTGATTCCTAATGTTACTAAAGAGTAATATGTGTGATATTGATTATAATGTGTCCAGTGCCTGGCTACTTATAAAACTTATTTTTAATGAGAAATTGTTAGATCATTATTACAACGAAATACAATTTTTATATTTGCTAACCTAGTGTTTTATTTTGTCTGTAATCTTTTAAATAACATTATCACGCTTTTTAATCCCAAACGTCGAATACCCTCGAACCAATAGACAACATAAGCTTCTCTAAGGATTAATTATATCCGAAGTGAATAAGTGATTTATGAAAGTTACTGACAACTGGCCATCTTAATTATTAATTCTCTAGGTAGTATATAATATATATATATAATATATATATATACTATAATATATATATATATATATATATATATATATATATATATATATATATATATATAATATATATATATATAATATGTCTTCGATTAACCGTCCGTTTTTTAAATAAGAAACTACCTTAGAAATTTCAGTCACGTTTTTATTCAGCTAGTTCTAAAGTTCGCTCATGATAACTGTTTTCTGTTGGTCTAAGTTGGATTTATTTTTGATTTTATATTAGCTTTAAAATAAACAGATGTTGGATGATTCCGCGATATAAATCTGCATTTGCTAAATCTTTACCTTTACTATAAACAATCCGACACGCCCGGAAAGAGTTCAGGCGCAGGACCAACGACTTTACGTGCTTTCCGAGGCACGGGAGTGTATATGCTTCCAACTTCCAGACTCCGGGCTGCTACTGAGAATTTTCTGACAGAAAACCCAATAACTTTTTATTAGCCCGACCTGGGAATTGAACCCAAGACCTCCGGGTCTGCGGCCTTATATCAAGCCACTAGACCAAACTGGTTCCTTAGTGAGAATGGAAATAACTTCTTTTTTGATGTCTTCGTGTCGTTTTTGACAGCTAAAAGGCCGCCTTTTGTTCCAACTACATATTGTGGTGGTCAATAAAGTTTTAAATAAAATGGAGCTGAAGGTAGTTTGCGGCTGAAGGTCTGGCCTTGAGACACAGGTTTTTCCTTTACATCCTGCACGTCGGTGCAATCGGGAGGGGTTTACAAACCCCCTGTACCACTCCCTCACGCGGAAATCTATGGTTAACGAGATATTCATGATTAAAGCTTAATCACCTGCGAACTATCATTTTAGACTTAAATAGTGTCGAATTAAGAGGGACTCCTCCCCCTTAATAGGGGGTCTAAAGATTTTTTATTTAATTAAGTTCAAGCCTTTCTAAACGCACTGCTTAAATGAGACAACTGACAGCAGACTTAACTTAAAGACTAACGCGTTGCAAACACAAAAGTAAAAAGAACCCTTTCAATAATAACTATTTTCGATGCTAACTTTAGTTGCTTAATAAGTAACTAGAGTAGGTCTACTGATTTTAGTTTGCAGTTTAGTCGTTAAAGATATAAGAGATTCTAAAGAAATAAATAAAAGACACATCATATATATTTTATACCAACAAGTATACATATTATCGTATAATATGAACCAAAAATAAAGATTAAACTTTACAAATGAAACAAAAAATAGCTTTTTATCATTTTATTTTGAAGTTTATATAATTTTATACAATAAGTTTATATTAGCTTAAGATTATTGTAAAAAAATCTGGAATGTAATGAGTATATAATACTACAAGAGATGAACTACTGGTCCTACAAACTATACACATTATAATGTGGGAAAATACTATGCAACAATTTACAGTCAAACAAACACATGCAAGACTTCGAAACGGCAGTGTGTTTAGAAGTAATATTTATTGTTTAAAATTAGACAGTATTAAATTAAAATGCTATAACAGCCTTTACAAAATTTCAATGGAGGACTTTCATTATAAAGATAATAATTATACATAATATAATTCAGTCGTTTAAATTAATTTAAAGATTTACAAAATTCGATTATTATTATTATTATATAAAAGTAGTTTTCCTCTAGAAACGACCAACTGCGTGATAGCTTAAGTGTTGTAATATATTAAAGTTTATATATTCTTTAAGATTTTCTAGTGTATATTTATATTACCGTTAAATTAAAAGGACCGTTAGGATGGAATCAATTAAGACAGATTGTTAACGGTTGAAAAATTGTTAACCGATTCAATTTACAATAAAACGTACATAATATCGACAGTCTATAATCTAATCAGGTTAAGTTAGGTCAGTGTGTTTATGCATCAGAGCGTCACGGTAGCATGTGAAAGCGATACCGTGGCGCTCCTCGTCAAGACGGAAAGGGTACCGCTGGTTTTTTAGTGGGTATTCCGATGTTCGGGGCGCACTCGGCGCCTTAGACACCGGCGAGCCCCACATACCCCCCCATTGTTCCCGTGGGGGAAACGCGTAACGCGTTTTTCCATCGATAAAAAAAGGTAAGTGTGTTTATAATTTAACTGAAATTGATCCGTTGTATAAAAAAAACAATATGCGTCGTACATAAATTTTCGACAGTTTACAATCTGGCTAGATTTGTTTTATTATTATAAGCGGACGGTGCTTAAAATTATCCGGTAACATAGATTATATTTTTAAATATAGAACAACGACTTCACACACTGCTGTCTATTCTACGTATCGATTATCACAGACCTCAAAACCGTCACGTTTTTTTTTTAAATTTTGGACATTATATAAGAAATTAAATTAAAAATTAACGATACTAGGAAATACGAAATGGACAGAAAAACTTATTAAATTAATACTCATTTTCTTTACGATAGTAAAATTATGCATAAACATAAATAAAATAAATAAAATACAACCAAACATTTAAATATTAATTGTCATGTTTGCAATTTCCCTTTGGCACAAGAAAGAGAAAGAGAATGGAAAGTAGTTCGTAAGTATGAGAGAAGAAGATACTGAGATCTTAGAAAACTGTATACAGATTTCAAGTCAATTTACATAACTAACTAAAAATACAATTAATGTGATCAAAAAGTTTCTATAACTAATATCTACTCACAGTCTTCATACTATTGGCGGCACAGATGTTCATTATGAAAACCACGCAACGTACTCTTGTCCAGTGTCACACACTATCACTATTTTATACACATTTCATAACTGCCTCGTTTCTTTACAGAGCTGTGCACGAGTCTGGGACGAAGTCTTCGCCGCGGTGTTTCACACGAGCGCCGTCAGACTTCCCGAACGAGAATTTTTGCTCTCCTCCGATTCAATCGTCTTCGATTTTTCCTGAAAACACATAAACATATTAAATAATTTTAACGAGTCGGTTAGCGTGGTTGGTGGATGGACCCAGGACAGATATTTGTGTGCATGTTCATGTCTGTTTGTCCTGAGTCTGGGTGTAATTATCTATATAAGTATGTATTTACAAAAGATAAATAGTATATGTAGTATATCAGTTGTCTGGTTTCCATAGGGCAAGCTCTGTACAAGCTTAATTTGGGATCGGATGGCCGTCTGTGAAAAATGTCCCAGGATATTATTATTATTATATTAAATAACATTTCGTTAATGGAATAGAATTAAAACGAATTTCACAAGTACTTTTGAATCGTCAAGCGCTCCCACCGGTTCGGAACGTATACTCTACCGAGAAGAACCGACGACGACAAGAAACTTGGTAGTTACTCTTTTTTTTTTTAAACTAACGTATTCAGATGTATGGCGGATCTAATTTGACTATATTTTTATTTCGTGTCGTCACGAAGAATGATGCTGTGTCAATTGCAATCGGACAAGGGACAAGAGTGAGTCAGTACGCAGTACCTCCCGTGCGAGCGCGGCGTGCGGCTGCGGGTGCGCGGGCGGCGGCAGCGGCAGCGCGAGGCGCAGCGCGGTCCAGAAGGCGCGCTCGTGCACGTGTCGCCACGCCACGAGCCGCGTGCGCCGCAGCACCTCCACCAGGCTCTCCCCCGCGTCCTTCGCCTCGCGCTTCAGCTTTGGCAGATCCTGCTCATAACATGATCCATCATTTATTTATTTAATATAAATGAGCCTACAAATCTTAAGTGTATCAATACATTTAAAAAAAAATTTGTAAATCTACTTACTGGCCACGAAAGCCTTCAATAAAAATGTAAGAAAGAAAAAATCGACGGGAAGGCCAACTTAGAGAGAAAATTATTGACACGCTTGCTTATTTAACGACTCGACATTGAGAGTTAAACGAATACTAAACTATTATATAAATGAGAGTATCAGTCGTACGATTAAAAAATTCGTACTGGATAAATAGATGCATTTCGATTGTTCTCTTTCTGTTGTTTTTGGCGGTCGAGAATAGAAGTCAAAACATTGTCTAATTTTTACAACTCCTGTTTATTAGCAACTTATGTTAAGTGACAATAATAGTTACATATCTTAATTTATCACTATAATAAATTATCATATATTAAAATGAATTCCTAAATAAAAGTGTAAAATAAATATATAAAGATTTCTAAATTGAAGTAACTTCATAGTTTCATCAATTTTACTAATACATACTTATGTATTAAATGCAATATTATAGATAAAGATATATTAATCAAAGACAACAAATCACACGGAATATGAAACTTTCTTAAGATTTGTTTATCTGTACTCCATTTACCATTATAATATTTTCTTGGTAAGAACGATCGAAATAAATATATAAGAAGCTTCCAATTTATTCTAACTTTTTTAAGATATCCAAGAAACCTTATAACATTTTATCTTGTGCTAGAAAGAAGAAAATACATAGAAAATGCCTTGCAATTGAAATTCAACGAATCTTAATAATTATTAGAACAAACCTGCAGCAGAACGACGACAGGGGGCACTGGTAGGGCTCGCAATTGTCTCAGCGCAGTGAGCAGCTGCTGCGGAGTGTACTGAGCGGGAGAGAGCACCGCCACCAGCGAGCGGCCACGGGTCACCTCGCCGACCAGCTCACTGTACCCTGAGGATGAAATCATTTAAAATGTATAAGTTGCATGTTATTCTTTTAGTAAAGACTATATTTTGTATAAATATATATATATTGTAATATATCATATATTGTATTGCGTATATATATATATGTGAAATTCAGTACGTCTTAACCTCGTTCTATCCAAAACGCGAAGCTGCACGCACTATTATATTATATTATTGATAGCATGTTACCGATTTTCATGTATTGTTATAAAATCTATGCTTTTCCATTTTTTTTAAATTTTCTCGAAAGCCGTTCGTTCGTCGCTTTCTTGGAACCGTACTGATATTATTTGCGACTTCCTTTGTTAATCTCTGTACAGTTTGCAAAGTAATGCCGTCGTGTCGCACTACGTGCATATCGTACACTATAAGATGTTGGCTAATCTCAGTTATGCCGTGTAGTGCGATACTTACAGTGGTCGGGCTGCGTGGACAGCGTGACGGCGTGCACGCGGTACTTGTACTTGATGGCCAGCGTGGGCAGCAGCGCACCGCGCACCAGCTCGCCGTCCACCGCCGTCCAGCTCACCACCACGTCGAACTCCTTCTCTAGCACTGACAACAATACACACGGTTGCATTACGAATTCAAGTAGTGAAACGTATCAAGCTTTTCTTTGACTTGTAGATTTTTAAACTTTGGTGTAAATCGACGCCACCGATTCTGCTGTACATAATCTCTAAGCTGATACGACCTGATGGTAACAAAAATATTTTCATCTATTACTCTTGCTTAAAAAGGGCGGCAACAGGCAAGTCTGTGAGTTATATCAGTTTGGAATAGGAGATTGTGATCGGCGAAATCGGCAACACTGTCGACCAAATCCTTAAATTATCACAAGGTTTATTGAAAATTACTTATCGGAAAAACAGATCATAGATAGAAGACGGAGACATATTGTTTTTAGTAAGTGATTTACTTTAATTCTGAGGTGGGCCAAAAGGAGTCTTGAGCGAGCTCGACCCATCTGCCTCCGCCCCCCCTAAGTGAGCAGACAAAATAGAGACAACGTTAATTCTGTGAAGAGCATCGAGGAAGTCGGGATCTACAGCTCTACTATCAATCTCTAGCATGTGTCAGACCACGTGTGCGGTGTGCGGTGTGCGGTGTGCGTGTGTGCGGTACCTCTGGCGCGGTGCGCGGCGGTGGCGGCGCGCGCGCGGGCGTGTCGCGCGGCGAGCAGCAGGCGCGGCGTGCAGCGGCGGTGGCACGCCAGCACCGACAGCAGCAGCAGCGCGCCCGCCGCGCCGCCCAGCGCCAGCGCGCGCCACGGGACCTCCGCGCCGCCGCACCACGGCGCCTCGCCCGTCGCGGAGCTGTCTGCGCGCGCACACCAAACAATATGTTGGTCAATATTTCATTAAAATATTTAGTAAAACTCGTTTGGGAAGACTGATCCGAAGTGACAAATACGTTAAATTTTTCAAACTTAAAAACTCAAATTGAGAGAAATTAACGATAATTAAAAAAAATACAAAACATAGGGTTGTTTAAAATTAAATCTATTTGTAGTATAGTTTATGATAAAATATTAAGCAAATTCGAAGGCAAAATTACGTAAAAGATTTGATAATATATTTTTTTATATTTCCTTACGTTTGTAATGCACGGTGACGTAGTTTCTAGAGACGACGTCATTACTGTGCACGACGCACACGTACGTGCCGTAGTCCTGCGCGGACACCCGCTTTATGCTGAGGTAGGAACCGATTATGTCTTTCACGTCCTCTCTGAAAATATAATAACTCTTTAGTTCATTTTTTTTTAATTAAGTGTCTAAGTTACTTATAAACATTTCGCATAGTTTAACACTGATTTACCACATTATCATTGATTTGACATCAAAGAGAAGACACAGTATTGTTTAACTAAACAGACTTTAAATAACATTTATATATAATTGAAAAGGTATAAAATCAAATATAACCTTTTTATGACATTACAATTAATTAGTTGCATATCAATTTAGGAAATCCTGTCAACAATTCTAATTCCAAGGTTTTCTTTTACTTTAAAAATGAAATGATCAAATAATACACTCGTTCTTTGCCGTTACATGTCTTTGACACGTTTTATATATTAATTAAATTGTCATTTTATATTTGTATATTATCTATTAATTATTTTCAACTTATCACGGGAAAAATGTAATGTAGCTAATGTTTGTCAATCTTATATCCAAAAAATTTTATTTAATACACTAAAGTTCATTAACAGATAACAAACCAAAAACTTCGGTTGACAAATAGAAAACTAAATTATTAATAGGCACTAAACTGTTATATCGTTGCCTATTTATATACACATAGATACAAATAATAAAAACGCTAAACTTTATTAATCAATCGTTTTAAAACCATGTCAATCCTTCAAAACAACCCTTTGAACTGAATCTGCACTCACCCGTTTTATCCAATCAATCATTGCGGAACATACTTGACTTGTCAGTGACGTAACAGTTAAAACTTTTTATACATTAAATAATAATTAGTGGACTATTGGCAAATCTTATTAATTACATAAATAAAAAATTCTATTTTCTGTATACGTAATTGACCGGATAATTGTAAAAAAACCGCCTGTATACGATTAATTAATTTTAATTAACGTCTGAATCCAAATGACAGATCGAATATGCTCGAAATTATTAGTTTTTTTTTTTTCATATATCCGGTTCGATGTCGTATTATATATAAAACTTCAAAAATAGTGGCATAAAATAATTTAGTAATTTATTTCGTCCAGATATAAAACATGCCTACAATATTTCGTGTTAAATTTAAATAAACCATAATTCACTATGTCTGTCTAATACGCGGAAAATCTAATTCTGACTTTGCAGAAGTGAATCAAGTAATTTTGCTAATGGAAACAAGCCGTAATCAACTTGACGGAGATGACATTACGTGCAGTGCACGTGTTACCGCTGTATTTTCAGACGATCAAAAATTATAGGGAATATATTATAATTGAGTTTTTCCTCAACTATTAATATTTATTATGTTCAAATTATACGACTATTATAAATGCGAGAGTAACGCTGTTTGTCTGTTACGCTTTCGCGGCTAAACCACTAAACCGATTTTTATAAAATTTAGTATGAAGCAAGCTTACTGGTGGTAGAGCTTTGTGCAAGCTCGTCTGGGTAGGTACCACCCACTCATCAGATATTTTACCGCAAAACGGCCGTACTTGATATTGTTGTGTTCCGGTTTTAAGGGTGAGTGAGCCAGCGTAATTACAGGCACAAGAGACATAACATCTTAGTTCCCAAGGTTGGTGGTGCATTGATGATGTAAGCGATGGTTAACATTTCTTACAATGCCAAAGTCTAAGAGCGTTGGTGACCACTTACCATCAGGTGGCCCATATGCTCGTCCGCCTTCCTATTCTAAAAAAAAGGCTTGAATACCAAGGACACATTGGCTTATTTTTTTTACTTTATACCTGCCTCCCTTCCCTAACAGGTGGGTGAAGTCGCGAGTAAATACCAGTATTTAATCTATTTAATACAGCGCCGTGTTTCTGGCAGAGTAGAATGAGACAACCCACCTCAACTAAGGATTTTTTATCTATATAAAAGCAAATAAATAGACAGTAAGTGACTCAAATCTGGGGAAAGGTCTCCTTTCCTCTCGACGAGACGGTTAAGAGAACCACCACAATGGTTCAATGCAAAATGGACCACCCGGAGATATGATATACTTTTCGTATATAGAATATGAAATTCTTAAATAAGAGTATGACACATACCTTGTAGTTTTGATCTCGTTCTGTGTAAGTAAAAGCTCGCCTTCTGTACCATTTGCCCACACCTTCCACCAACGAAGGTCGCTTCTAGCATCCGCCAGGTACGATCGACCTAAAATTAGTGAATAGTTTAGAAAAACTAACAGAAATAAAAAATAAAATCAAATCGTTATGTTGTCTTTGAAAAACCTTGCGTATATCATAAATTTTAAAAAATGTCGATTTTTCGAATGGTTAGTCAAATTTAACGGAAAGAAGGACACAGAAGTAGAGAAGTTCGAAGTCGCGGGAAAGAGCTATAACTTAATTAATTAAACTATTAAGATGGCATTTTTTTGTTTGTATTGAATATCTAAATGAACAATACAATGAAATAATTACATATATTAGATAAAATAATACACGCCCACGTAGTCTATTTCGCCACTTTAATTGGTAACGTAATGAGTAGCTGCTAAAAATACAGCCGGCTAATTTCTACGAAAACTGCTGGCAACATTCGTGAGCGGATGAGTGTCAATTAAAAAGGGTCAGAGATGTGTTATTAATATTTTATTTCGGCGATTGTAAAAGTGAAAACTCACCGATCAGCGCTTCGCAGAAAAGCCGGAGTTCGGTCCCTTCCTCCACCCACTGGTCCTTCGAAATAAACATTGTTTTCGGCGCATCCGTTGGTTTTTCTGTGAAAACACGTTCATTTAAAGCGCTTCAAGCGTATATTTCGTTCATATTTTTACAAACAAAAACGAGAATTTATTTACGATAAACAGTAACAGTAACAGCCTGTTAATGTCCCACTGCTGGGCTAAGGCCTCCTCTCCCTTTTGAGGAGAAGGTTTGGAGCTTATTCCACCACGCTGCTCCAATGCGGGTTGGTAGAATACACATGTGGCAGAATTTCAATGAAATTAGACACATGCAGGTTTCCTCACGATGTTTTCCTTCACCGTTAAGCACGAGATGAATTATAAACACAAATTAAGCACATGAAAATTCAGTGGTGCTTGCCCGGGTTTGAACCCACGATCATCGGTTAAGATTCACGCGTTCTTACCACTAGGCCATCTCGGCTTGTATTTACGATAAAAATGGTTATTAAATATTGTCTCTCTGGTTCGAGTGAAAGCGTTAAAATGTAACTTTCCTTAATTTAGATTTCAATGTAACGTTGAGAAAGAATTAAAACGATTTACTTTCTAAATACTTTAGTATAATAATTTTCAGTTAAAATTGCAATGAAAATCATCAGAACCGGCCAGACATCACTGAGTCATCGTGTGCTTAATTTGTCTCTATAATCATATAATGTTTGGCGGTAAAATTCTAGCGCATTTCTATCACCAACCACACTGAAGTAGCGTCTTGTAGACTCGAAACCTTAGAGCAGATCAAGACTTTGTCCAGCGATGGGAAACTTAAAGGTTGTTATTCTAAACGTTCACTTAAAATGAAAACACTGTGAAATATCTTGCATTTGTGGAAATAAATTCTGGCTCATATCCACCCAGCTCAAGCTGACAGACATTCATCTTTAATAAGATAGAAAGTCTTTGTACAGTCGTGGTCGTACATTTACTGACTGTCATTATAAATACTCACCTAAGATATCTAATCTGACTGTATGCGTCTCGCTGTGCGTCTCATTGCTGAGGCGGCAGGTATAGTTTCCGGAGTCAGCGCGGGCGGCGCGTCTCGTGTACAGCGTCTGATTCGCCGCTTCAGGATACAGGATTAAGTTGGACACACCCGCAGACCAAGGATACGCTACACCATCTTTAAACCTGAACGAATAAAAGAAAGTAATGAAAATGGTGATATTTTACAATAAATCAAAGGAAATTAAGAATATCGCCGTGAAAATCGAAAAATATCTTTTAAAACTTTTCCTAAATATAACAATTCTTAATCGTAGACTGACTGACTTGGACCTTTTTGACAAGCTGTAAGCGAAGATAACTGGCACACAACATTCAATCAATGAATAATTCATAAAATAAAAAAAGTCAATTGATTAGAGTGCAATTCAAATTTAGATTGCGATGCTGTCTGGAAATAAAAAAAAGCTAATCAAAACGATATAAAAGATACGGCAAAGGCACGGACAACACGTCTGTGGAGACCGTACGTAATGTTATCGAGATAGTAAATATTTCAATTGATAGAGGAGAAACTGAGTGTAAGACAAATATAAAATATACATAGACTTTTTAAATTGTTCAATTATCGTTCATTGCATCTGATTTCAGCAAATCAATGAACGCTACACACAGATTTATTATATTACATACAATTTAAAAAAGAAGTATAACTATTTATAATACGTTCTTTTATATGTCACGACGGCAAATTTATTTTCTCTTGAATAATTATAGAGAATAAAATAAAACTACATAAATATTTAATTACTTTTTGTAACAATTTATACACAAAAAATTCAACTTGGCTCATATCTCATATAGTATATTATTTTTAGTGTACATTTATGGTAAATATTTTAATGTTATATTTGTTTTTATTATTTATAATCTTAATAAAATAAAGATAAAATGAGTTCACTTTGCATATCATGATTTTATTGATTCTGCCATGTTAAAATTATAATTACTGTATAATTAAAACTAAGATGTAATCTTCGTTGCGAAATCAAAAGAATCGATATAGACTAAAAACAAAACAAAAAAAAAAAGATTTCACAATTTATTTATACTACATACGTTTAGGAATTATTTACAATTTAATTTATAATTCCTGATTAAAAATCGACAAATACAGATTCCACGCTTTGACTTATCTGTCAATGTTTTTCTAATATCCGTGTCAAATGTATAACTTGGAAAATTTAGAAGTGCGTGTTTTTTATGATTATGAGGATACTGTGTCGAAAACACATGTATATTTTTTATCTGTCCGTTAATGTATTATCACAGAACTAAAAGAAGTAAGCAGTAGTTTGTTACAGTTTACTCTTAAAATCATCAACATATACATAAAAAACTGCACAGTGATTACGTGAATAATTTTTAATTCAAACGGTGCCATGGTCATGATTCCATGCTAAAAATCCCCAGCCATCGAAGGGTTTATAGAAAGGTTAATAGTAACTGTTGTAAATAAAAGCTAACTATATTTAATCTGTGATCATAAACGATTTATTAAAAAAATATAGTAGTAGTTAGGTACTGTTTCTTTAGTAATAACTTAGCTTTTAATAAATAAATTTGTGATTTTCCTTATTTACTGTTCCAATATTTGCTATTTTATTTTTATTTTACAGGAATTTTGTCATAATATTGACAGGTGTATTGTAGTACAGTTAAGTACTGACAAAAAACACTGTAGCAATATTGGTCACTAATTAATATTTGAGACTTGTATTTATATTTATCGACTTTTAAGCAATTTACGCAACACACGTAATCAAAAGTTTACCTTTTATAGTGACTCATTCGCAATGTCCAACTTTTTGCCAATATACGTCATCCCTGAACGAGAAGGTTGCTAGGCGGCGCGCACGCAATAAGAATTGAAATCGTGGGAGCATTTGTAACGATAACACATGTGGATGATGACATACGTATTATGTGCTTCTAATTTTATACGTTTATCTTTTTTTTTTTTTTTTATAGAATAGGAAGGCGGACGAGCATATGGGCCACCTGATGCTAAGTGGTCACCAAACGCCCTTAGACATTGGCATTGTAAGAAATGTTAACCATCACTTACATCACCAATGCGCCACCAACCTTGGGAACTAAGATGTTATGTCCCTTGTGCCTGTAATTACACTGGCTCACTCACCCTTCAAACCGGAATACAACAATACCAAGTACTGCTGTTTTGCGGTAGAATATCTGATGAGTGGGTGGTACCTACCCAGACGAGCTTGCACAAAGCTCTACCACCAGTAATCAATCAATCGAACCTAGAAGGTTAGCGCTGATACATGTTCCTCGAATTTTATAAATTTAAGCGATCTTTTTACATTTGATGTAATCACAATATAGGTACAGATGTTATCGCATTATCACGTCAGTTGTATTCTGTGTATAAACAATTTACATTAATTCAGATAAAGATCGTAGAGATTATAGATAAAAATGTTTAAAACAAACTTTGTAAAACAAAGTTAACAATCAGGAAGCCAAGTGGATTCTGATTCCGGGCGGTCGCGGACAGCAATGGTGGCGGGAAGAGGCCGGTTGCGTCGCGGGTCGCAGCTGGTGGCGCAATGCATTTGCAGCTGCCGATTGTCAGCTATTCCGAGAAATGGGTATTACATTATTAAACTCTCGCAAGTGGGAAAATCGTTATTCTAAGGCTTCAAATGACATTCACGCGACGTCAAATCTCACCACGAGCGAGTACCTCTAGGAAAACGGCGAAGGCTAAATATTTAGATTCCCATAATTCTGATAGTCATACCAGCTGTAAACTGTTCACAGAACGAAGCTCGCACAAACAAAACGTCACAAGAGGCGAACGATTCCCGCAAACAGTAAAATTTTGCGGTAGCCGTTTTTGAATCGTTTGAAAGTAAAACAAACATTTGTTCGATGTTTCATCGCAAGGCCGCGTGGGGATCGTTTCCGAGAATCGGCGCCGGAGCGCAACCTGGTGTATATCCATTAGGTAGATTCACCGGTAATATCCGCTTGTTCGCGAAGATAACTTGCGTGTATAACTGTACCGTGAAACATTATCTTGGAACATTTTAAAGCTGATGGAACTTTCAAATCGCTCTACATATTGCTTGCTCCCATTACGCGAAACACGTACATAGTTTACTTTACAATATGCTTCCAAGAAAAAGTATTTAAAAGTGTGCGTATGTTTACAGAACTCGGTCCCTGGGAGAACGTTGCTAATATTTATATCTTTTATGACAATGATTCATGGATCGTTCATACAAAACATTACAAAATCCAATTATAATTGTTAGACTTAATATAATGTCTAATAAGTAACGAATTTATTGTGAAATGATTTTGACAAATATAATACGAGTTATCTTGTAAAGTAATACGTAACCATTCAACATAACTGTGTGTCACTTACTGGCAATTATTTTTCCACAAGAGCGAAGATTCGAAGAAAAATTATTGAAACGAGTTGTGTTGCACGCACGCGGTTTTGCCAACGGAAATCCATAACATTGTAACAGAGTAAAGGGGAAAAAAGAATAAAAAGTCGAATGCAGACGGAGTGCGGTGCACTTTGTAGGCTCCGCTCCGCTGTTTTTTGTATCTCGGTGCAAATGTTCATGACGTGAGACGTCTCCAGTAACTCGAGGGCAATTATTTTGAAATTAGTCTGTCAGTGTATGATTTTTTTTCGTTATATTTTGTGGGAAAAGGAATATAATCTGTGTAACAGAGTAAATTAGCTTAATTATATTTGCGATTATTTCAAGAGTGGTTTGTAAAAACGTTCTGTATTTTTATTATGACGTTAGAACACCATGAAAAGTCTAACGTGTATTAATGATTAAGATTTAAGTTTAATAACATAGAAAAACCTTTTTGAACATTTAAATGTTAATAGTATAATAATAGTTTAACGGTAGAAGGGCTTGCTGGCAACTCTAAAGGTCGCCCTGACCCCTTGGCCTATTGTCGACACTGTCGTACGCACTCTCAGAACATTATTTACATTTCAAATACAGTTAGATGGGGATACTCTATGCCTACAATTTTGAATAACTTTCCTAGCGGCTTATTCATATTAAAATAAATCCTTCAAGATCCTTCGAAAACGAACAAAATCACTTTTCTGACACAAAATGAATAATACAAAAAGGAACAAAAATAAAAAAATACTCAGAGATGAGGTCATTGCGTCTCGTCCGGCCATGCATCTTGCGAATATTTCCGAAAGGCGAACCGGTCTTTGACCCGAGTGTCGGATTGCAGTCAGGATCCAGCCACAAATCATTCGTGCATCCAACACCGCACAATGGATACTTATATATAACACGAACACAAAACACAACCTATGTGTGTATTTACACATACATACGCATGATAGGTTTTGTTTTATCCCATCTTATATTTCGAACAGTATCTCCATCGGAACGCCACGAGGCCTCAGACCAACGTAAACTAGACATAGCATCGAGACGAAGAGCTGTTGGGGCCGACATAAAGAACCGATAAATAATATATTTTCACACAAAGTTTGAACGTCAACAAAATTAAATGTTTTAAATTTATGAGAAAATGGATACGTGCCTGTTCAACTTAACATTTTATTATGTTGTTTGATGAATAACGGAAACGACGCAACGTATTGAACGCTTCAATTTTAATATATATACAGATCATACAAAGAATAATAGCGATGCCTGTTCTTTGGAATTACTAATATTCCTATTGAGTGTAAAACTTGTGTTAGAAGTGGGAACGACAATAGCTCCAGGGGTGATGATCGAACGTGCGACTTTTAAATCAGCGCTTAATCCATGGCGTTTAAAATCTTAAAGCACTATTTAGTTTTCACCGGTTCCATTTTTAAATATAAATAGCCTATTCCAACCACAAGAGAAATAAACCCAAATAACTCTTTTGCCTAAAGTGATAATGTATTTGCAGTTTTTATTTTTGTTTTACTTTCAATTTTAATTCAATTTAATTCAATTTGTTATTTTCTTTTTTTGTGTATTAGCTTTAAAAGGAAACTTGATTGATTTGTGATTTTTGTTTTATATTACAGTGTTTTTAAAATTGTTTGTTTCCCAAAAAAAAAAAAAACAAGCAACTTTGACACCGACATCAATTGACGCGATATCATTGGTCGAGATCTTGAATAATCTATGATATTAATTATGGATTCGCGTAAAAATTGCGTTTTGAATGCCGGCGAATTTGTTATCGAAAATTTGGTAAGTAAAAGTGGATATAAGTAATTAAATGGAATAGAGTTATGTTTATAAATAGCGCAAGTGTGTGAGTACGATGAAATTTTGTCACATGTATATCCATTATCCTATTGAAGAAGCGTCTGCAATAAGCTTTTTACCATTTTACCGGTAGTGGGATATCAATATTTATATTTAAAATCACCGTATCAAAAAAATTTAAATAACGTTTTAATGACTGAATATATAAACAACATTCATGATAATAAAACGTACATTTGAAGGAACTTAATAATTATGTTAAAGAATAACACACTGACATGAACATTCTACACAGAAGGCTACCATAAGGAAAGATTTTTGATGACGGGGAATGAAGTTTTTATGAAAATATTTCATTTTTGAAGAAAGTGCTATAAAAATTGGTATACAGCAATTCTGATATCATGCGAGCGAAGGCGCGAGTAAAACGCTAGAATACTATAAATATAACAATATTTGAAATATTACCGTTATATTATATACTTTTAATATATGCTAAGAGGGTTATGAAATAACTTGCAATTAAGTTAATACGCATATTTTATTTTAAAATATAACCTTTTACTTATTAATTAAAATAATCAGAGTTATCTCAATACATTCGACGTTACATATTTTTGTAACGAAACTCGTTTCATATAGGATATAATTATCTTTATTTACTTAAAAAAAAATGCTAAGCGACTTTTAGACATTAACTTCCCGTCACTTATTTAAAATTTCATTCAAAAAGTTAGTTTTTAATTTGATTACATTCGAGAGGATATATAAAGTCGAAACTTTACATTTTTAATATTCCAAGTATATCCTGATTATAAATGCGAAAGTTAGTTTGTTCGTTTGTTACGCTTTAATGTCTTAACTACTCAATATATCACAAGTAGTCAATAAAAGATAAAACGTATAATTTTCCGTAATGATAGATGACTTTATAAAGAAATACCATCTATTTCAGCAAACACGCAAATTTAGAAATAATAGGATACAATTATTTTAAGCCCCTACTTTTCCGAGTGGCCTGACATTCAAACGATGATTTAACGTCAGGGTTTTCCAAATCATGTTTACACAATCAAAACAAGTAATATAATAGTTTAAAGCATAACATTTATAAAGTAATTCTTATTCATCACATGTAAATAGATTTTAAATAAAAACTCAAGACATTTCTTATCTGGCCAATAAAATTTACATAACTAATTTGAAAGACAAATTCTTAAAACTACACATATGATAATCACATAAATACTGAATTTATAAACCGCCATACAATTAAACGGTTAAACTAAATAGGATGTGGTTTTTATTACCCGGCTACGGTGATATCAAATGGAGAATTATGTTTTATACAAGAAAATAAACTTACAAGGGGAATTACGAAACTTCAATAATATTCGTAATTGGGACTAAAATAACTACAAATTGTTTGACGTCATATTAAGCACTCAACATGAAGGTCTCAAGCAAATCACTTTTTATACTATCATATATATGGTTAGCCGAGATGGCCCAGTGGTAAGAACGCGTGAATCTTAACCGATGATCGTGGGTTCGAACCTGGGCAAGCACCACTGAATTTTCATGTGCTTAATTTGTGATTGTAATTCATCTCGTGCTATACGGTGAAGGAAAACATCGTGAGGAAACTTGCATGTGTCTAATTTCATTGAAATTCTGCCACATGTGAATTCCACCAACCCGCATTGGAGTAGTGTGGTGGAATACTTGGGGCTTACCCATACCTTCTCAAAAAGGGAGAGGAGGCTTTAACCCAGCAGTGTGACATTCACACGCTGTTACTGATATATATGGGTAAATATATTCTTTGAACCGATTCCGGATACGACGGCCAAACTCAACTATACTATATATATAGGCTGTAACTTTAAATGAATAGAAATCTGATTACAATTTAACATTTCATTTACATGTCAAAGCGTTTATTAAATATGAAGTTTCTTTAATAGGGCTTCATATATGGTTACTTAATGGCTTGTTGTTTGATACGTAATCATAATATGCAATCACTTGCAATTTGAATCCTGGAAAAGAGTCACCAATATGGTATGTACATGTGTTGTTTCTTGTCATTATTGCTGATGCATCGTTTCGTTTAATCAGATTCTGTGTTTTTATTGTAGAAGTAATGCCGTACGAATATCCCAATGGACAATGTACCACAGCTGGGCAGGCATAAGTGGAGAATGTTTGAGGTTCCAGCTCGCTTGAGTGCGATTTGTTGCCTCCTGTGGCAGATTTCTATCTGACGCTTGTAGACTTTCTCTCAATATGTTTCTTCGCCGAGAATATGAACAACGTTAAACACGTGAAGAGCCATTGGTATCTGCCCGGATTTGAAAACGCGATCTTCGGTTAAGATTCTCGTTCGTGAGATTTCCTTAGTTTTTTTATTTTATACTGTATTTCATACACATACATATCATTAATCGGAAATAAATAGAATTCTTCGACAGGCAGGTGACGAAATTAACAAAATCGCTAATAAAGGCTAGTAATTACCAAATTGACATCGGTCCAAGAAACTCCGACCAACCATCGCACCCTTTGTTGGCATTTGTTGGTATTATGATCGTTTCTTTGAAACGACTACAATTATAGATATTTCTTATGTTCACTTGTCACACGCCGGTGAAACGACATCGCCCTTACATTACTCCATAATCACATGTTTGTCCGTCACGCACCGGCGACAATAATGGCACTATCAACTGCGTGCTTGTAGGAAATGGAAAATAAACAACGATATTATTATCTAAAAACAAGCATATAATGCCTTCGTTATTTATAAATCATTTACAGAACATTCGAAAGTTCAATGGATACAAAACAGTTTTTTCTCAGTTTACTACATTTCGAATCGTTGGTAGCTTTACAATAAATTTGTCTTATAAAATGATGACTAACTAATTATGACACAAAAGGACTTGTAAGAGCCTCCTCGAATAAAGTATATTGTGATCTATCTTATAAAATATCCATCAATAGCTCGTTTAATAGATATTTTATAAATATAATATATTATTACAGTGTTATCATTGCCTCAAAAACTTTTAAAATGGCAAAGAAACTAAATTTTCAAACTATTTTTTTTAGTTTAAACGTTTTAACTATTTTTAGCAAGTAGTACTTCAGAGTTATAAAGAGACGCAATTATTTATGTGAGAAAAAAATAATAATTTCCTAAGCCATTGGTATTCTGTATGTACTTTTCTCAATAGAACCGAACAAAAATGAATTCAATGAGAAATTTAACTTATAAAAACCCCGTGCTACATACGATCATTAAATCAATAAGACACTACCACAATACGCACTTGTGTAATTGAATTTCTGAGAGATTCAATGGCATAATATTAAGAAAAAAAACATTGAAAGAGTTTCTACTTTCGCAATGGTGTCATCGCTCTTTACGAAGTTACGAAGCAGAAAAGCAACGCGTCAATGAACGGATATCCAAGCAGCAGCACGCGACCGCCGCACCATATACACCGCGATTCGCGATAAACTCATGATTTATTGAATCCTCTCTTTGAATTTATGTTCAGTTGAAATTCGAAATCATTTAATAAATCGTAACGATATAACGATGTACGTATTATACACTCGTGCGTTACTTTTTATGAAAACGACCAAACAATTAAGATACGACGTACGTTTTTCCTGCAAGAATGATGGGCACCTAGTTGTTACCGGTTACAAAGGCGGCATGAGTAATTATATAGAAGCAAAGAATGTTGAACTACATGTTGGCATTTCAATTAATAACAGCCTCGCAGAAATAATATGGCTAGTGAGCGAGTAGCGGCGGCAGTAGCGTACCTCCGGTAATACTCGTTGTATCGCTACTTCTTACAGTTACCGCGTGCGAGCGATGAGCGGTTAGCAATCGGAAACATTGAAACAAACGGTTACAAAGTAACTATGTTAATAAACAGGACTCATTATTGATACAGATGAACAAGTACCAAATTCATAATTATCTTTTATTGTGAAAATCTATAGATGAAATCAAATATAAATTGCATAAATATACTTTGTTAGGTAGTAAATATAAACATGCTATAATTGACGAACAAAAAACCTTGTAATAAATTTAATTCGTGACTACCTTGCCCTCATTTGCTTTATATTTAAGAAATGAATGAGATATTAAAAGATGCGACCTGGAACGTTTTATAAAATGAATATGAATGTACTTTCAAAATAATAATAGGTTCAGAAGTATTGTTTTATTTTTGTTGTCAGTTATTAAATGATCAATTTTCATTTTTAACTTACAATTGTTTGTCCCATACAGATGTTTGTAGGTAGGCCATCAACAATCAGATAGGTGTTCGTAGGTGTTCGAATACATGTGTATTTAACATGTCTTACAAGTTTTCTTGCTACATGGTCTGCCTTATATGAAATTTAGCGTGTCTATTTCACATAAAAAGGTAAGGGCGGGTTGCCTAAGTCGCTTGGTCATATAACGCGAGTGCGGTTCTCTTCGGCGACGGTAGTGTGCAGGAAACGCGGTAAAAACTACCAAGAGGAAGAGAGCACTTTGTGATTGCTGTCTTGGTGTCCAGGGAATGTATTCTAGAGGTACGTAATGACGCGTCCCGGAACAGACAGGTGGCTTGCGCGGCTGCGTATGGGCAAGGAATGCCGCCGCGCTTTGCCTCGCCTGGGAACACGACGCCCGTCAGCTCGCACTGATCGCTATACATCTGTAAAACTTGATCCAGGTACTTGATAACGGCCTTCCTAGTATCGCTCGTATCATTATGACCAGACAAAGGTCTAAGATTTCTTTGGTTTACCCGATGAGTCATTTGACTCTATAGAGCACGCGGTTTAATCGTAATAGAATTACTACTGACTTAAAATAGTAACAATTTCTTTGTTAAGAAATCGATTCGCGAATATCTATTTATCCTGTATCATTACTAAGAACAAGTGAATGTAGTTTAGATATGGGTGGCATTAACAATTGTTTTTCTACTGCTTCGATTTGGGCGGACATGGCTATCCATAATAGTAGTGCGAACGCTACCGGTATTGGAACGATGTCTTTGTATTTAAATGAGGTGAATGTAGTCGGAAACAGGAACCATTCACCTATCAACTTTTGGTGATAAGCCTAGCATAACAAATACAGGATATATCGTAACCTCTGATAATAAGAGGTTTGCCTTAGGTATCGAAGTCGACACATGAAGTCATTATATGGCATCAGTTTGAAGATTTATCAAACAATGGCCGTTTAACATTCGGTAGCCGATCGCGGTTTCTTGGCACTACGTGAAACTGCAAGTGCACAGGAATTTATTATTGCTATAAGTCACGCGACGAATGTTAAATAGGCAGGTATTCACAGACTACAGAATCGTCCGTGCGTGCTCTTGCGACGTGTATTCGATTGTGCGAAATATTAAATATCAAATTCCGCGAATCGGCCGGAAATGGCTTTTTCATTATGCACGACGGGTGCGTGAAATGATCGATTTGGATGACGAGGGCTCCGACGGCGCCGCTCTTCTTCAAATTCCTCGATAACATCGTTCTTAGAGGCGCGGACGTGGGACATCGTTCATAATAAAGGTCACGTTTTGATCGTATTCTTACAAGCGATCTGGACATAATATTTGAATCAACAGTGTGTTATATAATCGTGGTATACAACCAAATAAAACATAAAGCACACATGAAACGAACATAAAGCACGCGAATATGGAGTTTATATATGAAAAGTAAGTTATTCCAAAGCGTACGTGCGAAGTAATGTATGGTGACCACCGCAGGAGATGGGGACGGACGAGCATTGCACGGCGACGGCATAATAAAGTCCTCATGGACATCAATGTCAAGATGCGCGTGCGATAACACCTAAGACCGTTTATATATTACCTTACGAATTACGATATAGTGGTATAAGCAATTTTAGGTTTTAATGTTTAAATCTTTAACGTTATTTATATTTAGAAGTTAATATATCATCTAATATTGCAATATCTATAATTCAACTGTTTAGTATCTGGCCCAGTGCCATTCACCCGTTAATAACAATTGTAATGTTTCGTTGTTTGACGAATGTTACAAAGGCTTTGTTTATTAGTAGACTGCTTATTATCTGCAGTTACGCGTATTAGTCGAGTTCATGAAATCAAAATGGTGTTTTCAAAGGCTCTTACAGGCGGTTATCAAGATTAATTAAACGTTACCAACAGCTCTGAAGCTTCTTTGCTGTAAAGTCTACTTACAGCAAAGAAGCGACAGGCGACTCGGTAGTTATCACTGATATAGATAATAGTTAGATATAATATATATATATATATATATATATAATACGTTCTCACTAATAAACAATTAATGGTTATAATTGGAAAGAGGTTATAGACGAATATAAACATTGGCATATGGTATGTATGAAGGTATGTATGAAGTCTAGAATAATGAAAATTGTGTCCAAATTAATTTCAATTTAATGTCGTATATCAATCACGCTGGCATGACTTCTCGTTCTAACATTGCTCAACAAACATAATTATTTTAATAATATAAAATAATTGTCATTTATTTACTTTAAATTTTATATAGCTTAATTGATAAAGAAACTTGAAAAAAAACAGAGCAAAAAGTCACCTTTAGTAAAATAGTAATAAGTTTTCGAAGCCGGCCTAGTTCGTCGCGTTATTATGAAAGTATAACTAGGTATACTTTATGTTTTAGAAACTTTACGACATCTAATTTGGTTCGCGTTACCAGGTTGGAAGACAAACATTTCTGAACATAATTTCATAATGCCGGTAAAGGAGATTATTACTATTTATTATGCTTAATATCTACTTGTAAACGGGCTAAATTATTATTGATGCATATTAGTTTAGACTTCATTTTTATGTTTAGGTTTAAAGAATTTATTCTCAAAGACAGATTCACTTACATGAGAACAGCATGATAAATGTAACAATAAAAATATTCGCCTTATAAGTAGGTAGTCAGTTAACGGAATAGAATATAATAAAATCGTTGTTTATATTTTAATCGCTATAAAAGTGGGTATTCTCTAAAATATATTTTGAGAGTTGAGTCTTAAACCCGTTAACTGAGTTTACATTTTTTATATAAGATGGTAATTTGTTATAAAGTTGTGCTCCATCGAAAGTAATATTTTTGTTTCAAATTTGGTTCTAATTTTTGGGAGAACTAATAAGCTTTGTCTACGGGTGCTACATTTACTGCTTTGTTTATACAGTAACAGCCTGTTAATGTCCCACTGCTGGGCTAATGCCTCCTCTCCCTTTTAAGGAGAAGGTTTGGAGCTTATTCCACCACGCTGCTCCAATGCGGGTTGGTAGAATACACATGTGGCATTATTTCAATGAAATTAGACACATGCAGGTTTCCTCACGATGTTTTCCTTCACCGTCAAGCACGAGATGAATTATAAACACAAATTAAGCACATGAAAATTCAGTGGTGCTTGCCCGGGTTTGAACCCACGATCATCGGTTAAGATTCACGCGTTCTAACCACTAGGCCATCTTGGCTTTTTTTTTGTTTTTTCTGCTTTGTTTTATGAACGTCAAATCTGAATGTATCGATTTATTAATAATTTTTCTAATAAGAATACAAGAATTATATACATAAAGTTGTCGTAGTTTCATAATGTTTGTTTCCATGTAAAGTGTAGTTGTTGATGTCAAGGGTGGATATCGAAAAAGTATTTTAATTATTTTATTTTGTTTTCTTTGTAGTTCTTGCAGTTTTGTTTTTCCAGTATTACCCTATATTTCTACTAAATACAATAAATGCGATTTTACGAGGGAATTGTAGATGTTATACTTTATTTTTTTAGGTATGCATTTTGAAAAATTTGTTAATGACCCAATTAAAGATGAAAGTTTTTTATTTATGTAGTCTACTTGATATTTAAAAGTTAAGTAATTGTCTATTCGTAAACCTAAATATTTTTCAAAGGTTTTCTGCTCGATTGGAAAATTGTCAACAGTTTATGGATCATGCGATGGAATCATTTTATTTTTAGTTTTAAATACAATGTAACAAGTTTTGGAAGCGTTAATAGTTAAGAGATTATGATTGAACCATTTATGCAGAACATCTAGATCATGTTGAGCTTGGGAAACTATGTCATTTATGTTACTACCGAAATAAAATAAACAGGTGTCATCTGCGTACAAAGTCAGATGACCATTTAGTTTCAAAGTTACAATATCGTTTACATAAATTAAATTTTTGCCTTTGCTATATTTATTCTCAATTTATTTTACCATAATCACCAGTGATTCATATTGATGGATATTGTGTTAATTTTCTGATTAATCCAAATACTTGCAATATTTAGATAAGTACGATCTATTTTTTAGGATTTTGTATTTGACGGAAGTGTGGAACGTAATATGATATCTGGAGGATCCAGACTCTCGATCATCTGGCAATGCTACTTGCAATGCTAGAGAACTTCAATGCGTGTTCGCGTGCAGTGTGGCAGTCGGCCCGAGGGTCCGTCGGCAGATCTCATAAGCACGCAACGATCTTCCAGCTAATCAGACGATGTATCGCCGACCTCACTTAGCAATTAGTCTTCTCGGTAGCAAATCGCACTATTATATTAAAATTACAAACGTATCCTCATTAGAGCGACCCAGCTATAGAATAATTTCGTTATTATTGTGAGTGGAGTCATTATTGTGAAAAAGTGCACTATTACAGAACTCGTTTAAATGCGACATTTGTAATTGAGTAAAAAGTAGGGATATGCAAATTGCAATAAAGGCTACGAGAGATGTTTCAACATCCATACCGAGATGCGAGATAAAAAATTGAACCATACTATTATTACTTGCGGTCTTTGAACCTTTCTAATAAATACAAGTTATTTATTGGTTTTAATAGGAAATAAAGTGAAGTATTCAGTGTGATGTCAGGATTGACTCACCAGCACGCTTAATGTTATCGAACACGAATCAGCATACATTAAATAGATTTTGTAAAGGAAATATGCTCAATACTGTGATTACTATCATAAACACACCCAAGCAATCGCAATTTCTTAACTCAACTTCATTAAAAGTCGCGCAAAAACGACGCTGAAAAGTCGCTTTCTCATTCATTTTGGTTGATGAGTAAAAAACTGTGTACGTACCGGTACTAAGAATGCAACACCTCGACGGAGGTCTGGAGTGAGGTCCAATATTTATTTAAGAGGTGAGCAGTATGGCGGGGAGGGTGACCGGCTCGCCATGATGCTGGCCGAATGTTAATTTTCACGATGAAGCCATTTAACGGACGTGCACAGACGATTTAATGAGCTCGCGCTACATTTCTTGAAACCCATACGATACGACGACCGTGCAATGTCTATTATTGCATGAATTATTATGCTGTTTTATAGAATTCGTATTTAAGATATCATACTACACATCGGTGCGTTTGTTATGCATGAGTTTTCGTGTAGGCAGACAGTGGGAGGAATTGTTTTATTGTTTTAATGTAATTTTAGTAATACGTTATAACATAAATCTTCAATAATTTTTGCAACTCATTCGAACACATTATGTTGGTATGTAATGCACATGTGGCAGATTTTTATCCCACACATGCTTTCCTCACGATGTTTTCCTTCACCACCAATCAAGCGATACACTACAAAAATAAATTAAGCGTATGAAACATCAGTGGTGATCAATTGGGGTTTGATCCCTTTATCATCGGTTTAGAAATACCATTGGACCATCTCAGCTGTATAATTGCACTTTTTTGATTTTAAAAATAATTTATTTAATGGATACAAGCAGGGTGCTTGTGATTTACTAAAGAGTTAAAAAATAACTAATTATAAGTAAAGGTGACACCTATGTTGTTGTGACAATGTATACGGCTTGCGTGATTCCATTCATGGTTCTTTTGAACTTCGGTGTCATGTTTCCCATACGACATTCCTCGCTGCCGGCGAACACGGTGGTCCCGAGATGAGATATATCATTACAGTGTAATAATAATGTAGGAAAGATTCGCATCATTAATGATGTCGAACAATAACTAAGAATTGTAAAGAAAAAATATATTTTTTTAAGACTCCAGTATAAATGTGTCTTTTCCACCACATTACGAACTCATATATTTTTTATTTTAAATGAAACAAACTTTTTGAATCTATATATTTTGGTATTATACTATGCAATTTTTTTTTGTTAAATAAATGTTCTAATAATATTTAAGTATTTTTTTTTTAAACTATAATGTACGATTCTTAACTACATAGTATTATATATTAATAGAATGTATAATATTCGGAGCAGAGTTAAATACGCGCCTCAATGCCAACGTGTCAATATCACTGTGGTTCGATATTTGTATAGAAGTGTACACTAGAAGCAAAAGGGAATCGTGTGAACTAGCGCGGGCGGAGGCTGCGGGGTATCCGATCTCGGCAAACTGACATTTCCGTTTGTAATCATTACCGCTCATTAGCTTTCGTTTAAACGCGTGTAAACAATACTTGTGTCGTTCGACTTTCGACAAAAAAACAAAAGCCGCATCATACATTTTTCGTTTGTAAGTAAATTAACAGTCTGTAAATGTCCCACTGCTGCGCAAAGTATCTCTCTTTATTTGACTAGAAGGTAGTACAAGGTATAAGTGGAAGATTCACATCCGCCACATGCATGTTCCCTCACGATGTTTTCATTCACCACGAGATGAAATATAAACACAAATTAAGCACATGAAAATCGAGTGGATCTTGTCCGGGTTTATACTCGGAATCATCAATTATGAATTTCGCATTAACGTCTTGTAACTACTGGTTATTATATTTTCAGTCAGTGGCTGTTATTTATATTTTCCAGTTGGTTCCATTGTTAAAGATACAAACTTGATATAACATATACATATACGCATTTATAATATCGTAAAAAAATACATCTATCAATTTATATATAATAAAAAATGGAATGTTTCATTAGTGTATATATGATATTAATTGAATATAATTGCAATCCGGTTCAACAGTTTCTCAATAAACACATAGGCGTATTTTTCAGTGCGGTATTCACCGGGCAGGTAGACGACTAGACGGTTGGGAGAGCCAATTTATTGGGTATTCAACGAGCGTCTGAGAATTTTGAATAGATAGAGCCTCAAGCAATTTAGAAAATAATACAGAACTCAATCAACTTCGTCTTTTCATTTGGTCAAGTTATTTGATAGAATAACTTAATAACCGTTTCATATTATTGTTTACCTTTTTATTGTTACGAATATTAATTAATTGTTAATTTATTCATATTAATTACATTTCTTGTTTCATTTACTTGCATTGTAATGAATTATGTACTTGAGGAAACTTTTTAAGTCGATGTTTAAAAATTTTGTTTCTTTTAAAAAATATATTATCTTGTACTATTTCTGTGTGTGTACTGTGTATGTGTGTGTATTATTATTGTAATATTACTGTTTGTTTCGTAAATAAAATAAACAAATTAAATAAATAAAAATTTACGCTTCGAAATAATTCATATAAAAAATGTGTAATTTGTGTATATATTATAATAATAATTAAATAATACCGAGAAGAACGGACAAAAAATACAGTAATTACTCTTTTCCGACGGTTAAATTACATAGGCATGATAGTAAATTGCATTTAACAATTACTATTTATCCGGGATTAAAATCAAAGAATGCTAATTCCACTGCTTTATCATTTTTTTTAATCTCTTATCGAATAATACGCCTGATTTAACATGAGTTTTAAACGTATGAATTGTCAAAGCTAACCTTACTTATAAAAGTGGCTTAACGGATGATTAGTTAATGATTTCTTCTTTCAAATGTCAAATCAATAATGACAGAAAGAACGAAATCAGTATTTAAATAAACAACTTCTATGTAACGTTTATGAGTAATGCCGTAAATACCGTGTGCTCTTGATTGTTTCTTAAGCCATATCATTCTTATTCCCTGATTAGTTTTTAATAATATGTATATTTTTAATCACTTTAGGGTGATTCACACATAATATTTAAAATAAGTTTCAATATTATAGGCACAGCTTATCTTCTTCTAGCTTATGTCAAATATTATTATATAATATTATTGTCTTGTTATAATTAATTCAGTTCATTTATAATAAACTTATTGTAATAGTGTGTAACGTGCAAGTAACAAATATTACGAATGGCTGTCTGTAAGTTTTCAAAATGTCAGTTGAACTTGTATATAAATCAATAAAAAAAAATACCTACATACGAGATACCGTAAAATGTTGTTTGTATTCCATTAGTTTATCCGACATTCAGCTGTTAAACTCAAATGGACAACATTTGATAACTATTTTTAAACTACATATTTACCAAGCCGATAATTCCTAGACATTCATTTTTCACTTTAAATTTGTTCAACTATTAATGCTGAATTTACTGAATTATTTGAAATACGACACGAAAAGGAAATCTGAATAAAATTTATCAAGAATTTGTTATGACTAATATTTTATGCACATAAGTTCAATGACCATATTTATCTTTTCTTTCTGTACTCATATCATTCATTTCAAAATTTTTAAACTGAGAATATTGCACATACATTTTATACTGTAAATATTATATATGTATATTTATTTATGTGTTTTGCATTTATGAATAAATAGACTTTCTGCGCTAATCTCAATTAAACACTTTTTATAAATTCGGTTTAAAAATCTCCTTATATTAGATAATCCGCGAATGAAGTGCAGAGACAAAGTTAATGAATCCTGTAATATCACCTTCTGAAAGTACATTTTATTTTCTAACGTATTATCAATACAAACAAAAAATGTTAAATGTTGCAAAAAAACCACAAAATACAAAAATACTGCAGAAAACATTGCATAGTACATGATTACCGTGATCATCATTCCCAAAAATATCTAAAATACTAAGATTATTTTTAATTTGAATTTTATGTATTTGTTATTATTATTTGTGTATCTATAATCGTTTCTTTTGTAAATCACAATAAATCAATATTTATATTGTCAATAGGCGTGGCTTTTGCTTGGCTTGTTAAAAAAGTTTATAATTAAGTATTATTCACACTGAACCTTTTGTCCCCCGAGTTACTTTTGAAGTAAATAAAAAAAACCTTAACAATGCCATTGTATTTCGAGAGTGGAAGTGTATGAGAGAACAGTGAACTGTCAAAGATCATACAAGAGATAAACGAAAGGGACGCATTGTGTACTCTGCAACTGTTCGTGTTTAATGGGCCTGATCTCTGCTATTCATAATAATATTTAATACGAAGTTGAAGATCATCCTTCTGAGCTTTTGCCTTCAATATTACGCCTTGATAATGTTTAACTAAAATATTCCACAGCCGAGATGGCCTAGTGGTAAGAACGCGTTAATCTTAACCGATGATCGTGGGTTTAAACCTGTGCAATCACCACTGAATTTACACGTGCTAAATGTGTTATTATCATTCATCTCGTGCTTGACGGTGAAGAAAAACATCGTGAGGAAACCTGCATGTGTCGAATTTCACTGAAATTCTGGCACACGTGAATTCCGCCAACCCGCATTGGAGCAACGTGGTAGAATAAGATCCAAAAATTCTCCTCAAAAAGGGAGAGGAGGCCTTAGCCCAGCAGTGGAACATACACTGGCTGTTACTGTCTAAATATTCCAGGTTCGACATGTTAATAGTTCACAAGTTTCAACTATTATAAAGTAGCTTCATTATGTTGTAGTCATGAAATATAAATACCAAAGGTCTTGCTCATAACATTGTTTATATAACGGATGATAAGTTAAACAATTACATATCTTCTTCTTTCAAATGTCAGATCAATAACGACAGGAAGGAAAAAAAAAACAATTATTAACTAAACAATCGCTAAGCAACGTTCATAGGTAAGGCCGTAAATGTTCGAAAAAAACCAGGGTAGACGGCTTTCAAAAACTAGGCACGTCAATAAAATACACGAAGCTATTTATTTTAGTTGTACAATGGATTTTTTTAAGAAAATCTGTTTTTAGCTTAATAATCTGTCTTTTACAATTAGCGCAGTTTTGTATTACGTTTTAAACAAATGAAACTATTTGTATGAATATATTAAAGCCTTCCCATAATTATTAAGATCATCTCGGTCGAAGAATAATAAGAATTGCTGGTCTACTTTCTGAAACAAACGCAAAGCGATCTATACTTTTTTTAAGTCGATTTAATGCATCACCTTAATCAAATTCACGCCTTTGACGCAGGAAGCGTTTCAAGTGCACAAGGCAATTATTGACAAACTAGAAAAATAAAATGAACGCTAAATAACAATCAATAAAGAAAATCTGTTCGGTTGTTCTAGTTGATTAACGCCAATTGGGCCACCTGATTGAAAATGGTGGCCAATACACGTTGGCGATATAATTAATATTAACCATTCCTTAGATCGCCAATGTGCCACCAACCTTGGGAACTAAAATGTAATGTACTTTGTGCCTGTACTTAAACTGGCTAACTCACCTTTCAATCACAACAATACTAAGAATTGCTATTTTGGCTGTAGAGCACGTGATAAGCGTGTGGTACCTGACTAGACGGGCTTACTTAAGACAAAGCCCACCAGACCTTCTACCAGGTAAATAATACCACGAATAACACAAAACTAATCACCTTATTTGTTTGCGTTTTCCTAATCACCTATTAAGTTGACTAAATGAAAGGTTTTTTTTTGAAAGGCGTTTATTTTAAAACTATTTATCGTACATCGGGAACTTCATTATGTTTAAATAGAAAAGCATGTTATCCTTTAAAACGTCAGTTATTTACTAGACTTATATGTTCCATAGGAACTGATATCTTAATATGTTTTCTTTAGCTTGAAAGGATTTAATAAGAATTTTTTAAAAAAATGTAAATATATAGTCGTATGTGCAATTTTTGCTAGCAGAAATTTTGCGATATACAGATAATGAAGAATCGTGTCAGATAAAATTCTAGAAATAATAATGCTTGTAAAACACAAATTATTAACATCTAGTTATAATTTTTTTAATATATTAAAGCCTTCCCATAATTATTAAGATCATCTCAGTCGAAGAATAATAAGAATTGCTGGTCTACTTTTCGAAGGCGGCTAGTGCAGAACGTTTTTTCCGTCTGTACTGGCCGTCGTCGCGTTTGGACTCTACTACCACTTACCATCAGGTGGAGTAGTCATTTGCCCTCCCGACAAATATAAAAAATAAAAAATAAAAATAAACATATCATGTCAAAGACTTTTACATTTAAAGGACTACTAACGAATTTATGAAACAATGCAACTCTACCTGTACCGGCGGCTGCTTTAAAAGCCCAAATAATCGGTTCAACAAATCGACTCGTTTTAACATGTCAAGACAAGACTTCGTTTTTTTTTTTCGTGTGAGGAAACAGTGGGACGCCTTTAGATGTTTTGTATATTTTATGGCCACTTCATTAGTTGTATTGAATTTAAAACGACCACTGGGAACACCTTTATTGACACATCAGAGATTAGCGGGTAGGCAAAAAGAATTTATAATACGTACATAATTTTATTAATTTATACGGTTAAGTGTTACAACATTGCATTGTTTTTCGTTCACCAAATAATTGGTACTAGATATTTTTATATATAGTAAATATATAGATAAATATTTATATACAAGAAAATTACAAAATGCACCACTACTTACTTAGTTCTGTAATATTCTTTCATAAATGATGACAATATCGTTTAAAAGTAATGTTTCAATTTAGAAAGAAAAAAAGGCTTCTTTGGAAAAATAGAAAAAGGATATGAACACTGACAATTACTACTGTGAGGATGCAATAAAAGGACAGGCAAATTCTCATAGAATGCACACTAGATGCATGAAGCAGGCTGCGCGAGCGATGCAAGTCGTAGGGGCGAGACGAGAGGGGAACGGGTCGCGGTGCGCAACAAAGAGCCTTCCGGGAACCGCCACAATACAGGTTTGCGACGTGCGATACCTTCGCAGATACGGGCTGCGACCGGCCAGGTACTCGCCGAGCCCTTTTGTCAACCATAACGACACAACGGTTTACGGTACTCGTTAAACGAGTTTCGTACTTATTGGTAATTCAGCGAGCGGATTTAGCTTGACGACGTACAAAAAAGTCACGTCGATAGATTAGAATTTGATAAGTTTGCACAAAAAAGTGTTTTGAATTCTGACATGTGCGAACGCGAATCGTGATAGCGTCATGATTCGCAGTAGCTACAATCAATTTTAAAGACGTAGACACGGTAAAGTGTCAAAGATACATTACGTGTCGAAAATTATGTCAAACTATAATGATATGCGCTGTTTATGAAAGTACAAGTAAAAACTAGACATGTTTCAAGTAGATAAGAGTAGAGATGAAAAGTAAAAGTGGGATAATAAAATGAGTTCCCGAGGTGATGAACAACACGTCGGCGCGGGCGCAGCCTTTAGATTTATGGAGACTTGAGACGATATTCTCGATTATCCATGGGTCATCCACATATAATTCTCTTCGCTGGTGTTATTTTTGTTCGATTATAATATATATATATATATATATATATATATATATATATATGTTATGATAAATTATGAATAATTAATATGAATATGAAAAAAAATACTTCAATATTCAAATAACAATTTCCTTGAGACATTAATATGTATGAATTAATATATTATACTGAATTTTCTCAAGTTCACGCCACGTGTCACGATTTTAACATTGAATGGTAATAAAAAATATATGTAATGTTTTCGACGGATTAGATTAGGGACGATTCGATTTAAAAAAAAGACAGTCACTAACGAGTCGTAGCCGCATTTTCTTAGAATTGCTGCCGGTAAATAAACTAACACATTCGTAAGCGTGTCAACAATACATATAATATACTTGTGTTAATAATGACGTATATCGATACGTACTTAGGCACGGGATACCCTTTTTTTAAATGTTTAACTTCTTCATCAAAATTTATAACATAATTTTTTTAAATTACTTAATCTCATGGTAGTTTAAATTCAATCTAAATGAGTATTTTTGCTTTAAATTGCCAACATTTTTCTGTTATCAATTTTATGTTTTATTTATTGTATTAAATAAAGAGAACTCGCATTAAAAGGAAAACCGATCCAACTAGTAATATAATTAGTTTTAAGAAATATATTGCGTCAGCTTCTTATCTAGCAACTTTTAATACAAATCCTTTTCTTGAGTTTATTCAACAAATTTATAAAAATTACATAAATTACAAAATTACAGTGCTTCTAGTTATTCAATATTCTTATAGACTTGTACTAGTTACCGCCCGCTTGTAAGGGGTGGGGGCAGATGTATAAATTAATACAGACGTAATATATACCCTATGTAGTTCTTAGTAATTCTACGTGATCGGTCGAGTAGATAAAACGTGTAAGCGTAACAAACGAACAAACTAACTTTCGCATTTATAATATTAGTAAGGATTTCTACCAGCCTTCGTAACCAATGTTCACGACCCCGGAACCGAATTAAATAAAAAACAGCATCTCGTGTCCCAATCAACATGTATTTCTAAGAAATGTCCATCTAGCATGATAATTTTATACATTGCAATTTAACAAGTTAAAACAAGTGGATAATGACATAATACATTGGCCCGCCAGCCTAGTGTTTCATATCAGATATGTAGTGAGTCACGCGAATGAATTAAATACATTAGAACAATATTTATTATTTACTTACTACTTTTAGTTAGATAAACTCCTTGATTATAATCTCTTTTCTAAGACCGTTGACTAAACAGTCTTTAAGGATTTAAAATGAATCAAATGCATGAATATATGAATATTTAACGAACTGTTTTTGTACATTAAACAATCGTTTTTAAGTAACAAATAACTGCCCGTTTAATTTTCTTCCTAAAAGTTATTGTCATGTACTCGTGACATCAGAAATCAGCTTCGTAGACAAATCTAGCATACGCAAGCAAAGCGAATGGTGTCTTGAATGTAGTAACCGGATATAAGTTTAAGCTACAAAAAAATAAAAAAAGAACAAAGTTTTTTTTTTATTTGCTATTATAGTTCATGTTACTAAAGTGAAAATATTTATAGTACTATAAAATGACGTGTTGCACAAAATTTGGCAAATGTTTTGTGGTGTTTCTGTAAAAATATGACACGTGTTACTTTGGTGGTAGGATTTTATAAAAGCCCGTCTTGGTGGGTACCACCCACTCATCAGATATTTTACCGCAAAACAGCAGTATTTAGAATTGTTGTGTTCTAGTTTGAAGGATGAGTGAGCCAGACATAATATCTTATTTTCCAAGGTTGGTGGCGCATTGGCGATATTATGGTTAATATTTCTAACATCGCCAGCGGCTATGATCACCATCAGGTGGTGTTGTTCAGCAGTCTAAACGTAGTTATTTAGTTGTGTTTTCTTGTTCGTTCGAAACATTGGAAAAAAAATCATAAATAATATGTATATAATTTAGTATTAATTTAATTCTTAGTTTAATATTTTTTTAATTTTACCATCAATTATTATTTGACGAGTGTATGTTGTTGCTGCTATGCATGACATAATTTTAAATTGAATCATGATTGGCATATTTACAATTCCATTATTTTTTTAATGCATGTAATAACTGTAAAATATTAGTTCGCTTCTTACTAAGAATCGTTTGATATAACTATTCTAAGTACATATATATATAAAGAGAAGCTATATTGACATGAAGTGGGATTTTATGAAAACGTCCCTTTCGATTCGCTGTATTGTCCGCTTCGAGCTATACTATCTTATTGTTTCATTTATGACTAAAGTACACATTATTGTCACAGATGGAACACGTTACGTAGAAGTAGGCGTGGGCGTTGAATCGAGCGATGTCGAGTGAAGCAGCAATCAGCACTTCTGAGAAGCTCGGTTGTTTTTGCGCAGGTGCAATCAAGTAATGTTTTATTATAACCTGCGCTGACAGCGCTATGAAATGCGATTGTTCACAGCCTATAGATAGAAATTTTAGTTCCGTGTCATTTGTAATCACGTATTTCTAATGATTAATAATATAAAATAAAATGCGATTTTCAGGATCCACGGCCAGGGCCAAAAGTAAGCGGTTAGGTATTGAATACATTACATTGTAGGTATGATATAAATATATCTATCTACATAGTTGTGATCGAATCGTGGAAATATGAGAAAATATGTTATGCTAATATAGGTAATAAACTGACCCGCTATAATAATTATTACATACGTATACACAATCAATGTAATTACTATGTGAAAACTGGTTGTAAATACATACAAGCTATTCGTAGGAGTGGCCCAGGAAAACAATTATGTACCAATATTTAAAGAAGCGAATAAAACGCCGCTAGCATACGATTCTACGAAGTCCGATAGTAATTTAAAGAAATAATAGAAGGATTTTTTTTTTGTATTGTACCTCGGAAATAGAACATAGAAAAGGCGCGTTACATGCAGTCTTTGTAATAAGTTATTTATTTAAACATATTATAAGGATTTAAAAATAAATGTTATAAAAATTTTCTATGAGTCGTGTAGTTACTTGTGATGTTTGTTTTACGGTTCACTTGATATTACAAGAATTAATTTATTATCGGACAGTGTTCGCTCAGACAGTACCTACTTGAGGACATTTGAATAATCGTAGACTCCCATGGCGCCCAGACATAGACGCACTAAAGGCGATTATAATTTTATTCGCGAACACAATGGATAAAAATTCCGAGAGTTTTAATGTTCGTCGACCGACACCTGTGTATTGTTCATCGAATACATTCACAAAGCAATCATATCGTCGTGAGTGAAATTTGATTAGAGAATTAATAGAATTGTCACTCACCACTCGATGCTCCTGTATCCTTTGACGCAGCAGTGAATACTCTTGAACTTGTCCTGGAAACCATATTCGTATGAGATCGGTTCCTTGCTGAAGTGCATCGAAGACGTGTTCGTTGGGAATGTGTTTGTGGAGCAGTAGCCGGCGGCAAGCACTCTTGACGCGCTCGTCACCACACCCAGCATCAATATAAGCCACATGATGGATTTACATCCTGTGGAAAAAAATGGTTCGATATTACAATTAATGAATAAACGATTAAAGAATGAATAATACCGATTATAATAAATATTTATAGGCATGTTAAAGTGAGATATGTAAGTGATTAAAGTAATATTTCATTAGAATATTTTTAATTCATTGTCAAAGAGAATGAACTGCACAATAAATCACGGATGTTAAAGCATCGTCAACGGACAATCACCTTTACGTAGAATTAACAATACTAATTGTTTTACTTCTAAACAGAAAGCTTGAACCGGTTTTAGAAGCGAAAATAATCAATTGTATCGTTTTAATATAAAAGCTAAAAACTATGATAAGAACGATAAAAGTAAGTAGTAATAGTTCATTGACGTCCTGTAAGATATAAATTAATTTATTTCGTGTAACACATTAGCAAACGTGCGAACTATTACATTTTTTTTACCTTTGCCTATTAATAAAATTATATCTATATTAAAAAAAATAGTAATGAATAAGTCAATTCAATACAAGATTATATAGATTATATAAAAACGTGGAATTACAATAGTAAGAATGAGTATGTGGTGATTTTCAGTCAAGATATATAAAATTAATTGTATTTCATTAACTTATCTATATTGTTTAATTGACGGGAATAACTACTGAGTTTCTTGCCGGTACTTCTTGGTATAATTTATATATTGATTATGGGGTAGCTCTAAGTTTAATATTATGACGATTCGAGATTGCAAAGAGTATGCTTGAGAAAAGTATATTATTTCGATTTTTAACTATTACATATTATATTTCTGTTTAATCAACATCTCTATTTCTTCTATTAAACTTTACCACAATAAGAATAGAAGTAAATTTTTATAATGCAAGAATTTTATAATTGTATTTAAGAAATACTAAGAACATTTATTTTACGGTTAAGACAATGTAGATAAAATCGAAGTTTTATAAGGAAATGAACGCTGAAACTACTTTCTGGGTTAAAAGGTAAAAATAATCGTACTAAAATTTTAACTTTACATACCATTGACTATTAATTATCCCATATACGATTAAAAGCAAAAAACAAGTTATTACTGTAAAAACGGTTGTTTAATGGGCATATAAAAAGTTTATTTCAAAGTAAATTAAAACAATTTTGATTGTATTGTTTTTTACAAACGTCTGTAAATTACAAGGACTCCTAGAATTAGTTAACTTAAAAACTTATCTTGAGAAACGAGTGTCGACTGACACAGCACGAAAGCCGAAGCCAATGAAGTTACGCACACAAAAAAATAAAATGTAAAAACTTCCTTAAAAGGCGTAAAGGGACAGGATATAATAACCTAGATGCCAGGACAAAATACCCAGTGTGGTAACTGAATGACTATAATTCCAGGAATGTTGTAGTTTCGCAAGTGAATACGTGTTTTTCAAGAAATACAAATGTTTTTTTCTGAAGCTTTGTTTTTAAAAAGCTTGCCAGTCTATAAATTAGAATTCCAATAAATTAATTATTATTTTTAGTGAACTCGTTCGCTTAATAATCCTCGTGGAACAGTATCGGCTTCTAATTTCAGTTAATAGCATAATGCATTAGAAGTTACGTAAGCAACTTCAACTTAAGTGATCGCGGTGAATCGACACGCTTATGTTTTGTTAATTTATATATTATATTATTAAATTGGGTAAAATTTTAATCTTTAAATTATAGAAATATTTATAAGGTTTATACACAAACTAAATATGTTTTGTCTATGGTCATAAAAATATTTTTTGTATATGGTATCTAGATTGGAAACGATATAATATTATAGAGTAATATAATATTATATGTTTATGTGATATATCATAGGAATCGTCAAAACCTCGAGTTCCACGAATTCCCTCGAGGGTTTCAACAATTGATTTGAGATACATTTCCGTTGTTAGAATCAGAATGAATAAATATAATTATTTTCAATAAATATGATGTAGGTAGTTTCTACCTACTTGATAATATTCCTTTGAAAGTGGTTTTAAATATTTCAAATTTAGTAATCATTTCGTCACTATTAGATAAAAATTAAAGGATGATTAATTTAAGAATACATTTAATTAAATATAGAATTTAGTAAGAGACCGCAATTTAAGAGTAAAATTTGTAACAATTAAGGAATTGAGTGTGAAAGTGTCAATAGATCGAGTCATGATTGATTCTGAAAATGATCTCTAATGAGTTTTTTAGGTACTTATATTATCACGATTCAAATCTTTCAAAGCTACGAAAAACCGTGTACTACTATAGGATTGTTGATTACAAAACCTTTTACTAAAACATTGATCGACGTGTGATATAACTTATATTAGTATGTAAATTATAAATGGCGACCACGTTCAATATTTCTTCTACCATAGATATGCATAAAAATGACTATAATATCTTTTCTGAACTTTATAAAAAGTATATATTCATAATGTATGAACTACGTAGTTTTTTAGACTCTTAAGCTTCAGGCATGTTCTTATAAAACGTTATGGTATTTATTATTTTAATGTCTTTTGATGATTAGGTCGTCACAAAAACTTATCACTAGTTAGACAAAGAATTTAATATATGGGATGTCGAGCATGGTCGGTACATAATAAAAACAACGGAATGGTTTAATAAATATGTAAATACCTATGTACTTCTTACATTGCCATTTTCAATGAACAGAAGTTGACCATTTAAAAACATTTGCCTGTCAGCCTACAGGGAATAAAAAACAGGAATAGACAGTTTCATCGGTAATCTTTTAATCTTCTGCGGCTTTACCTGTAAATGGTCATTTGAGGGTGATTAGTTAAACAAAGCTGTCTTTTTTTAAAATTAATGACAATAGAAAGAGTTGAATAGAACTTAACAAAATTTTAAGTGAGGTCGCTAGTCTATTTCTACGTATTATTATCTAACATGTAGATAATTTTCAAAGCAAGCATTATTAGCAGAAGTCGTTTATAGACTTACACACGACAAAGAACAAAAGCTCGTTCGTCGCGATGAGACGAATGATTTTTGCAATTACCAACAAACGGCACACATATCTGACGGCAATTTGCCGCCCCTCTCCGCAAGCTCTGCTGATCGCCTTCTCGGAAAAGCAGTTGCATCAAGTGTGCTGCGCTAGGGCGATTAACGTACTAATTACTGCGCACTGTCGCCGCCGTATACCACGGAACGGAAAGGTATCACGTAAAAAAACTTGCTAGTTTCTCTATATACGCAATAAGGTAGCTCGACTGCGACTCGTTTGTTAAGGTACATATACGACTCGTGTAAGATTTTTTTTATTTAATAAATACAGAATACAATTCTACATATTTTATTTAGGTGTAATTATAGTTATTCTGGGAAATAACTTGCTCAGCCGCGATTTACATTTTAAAACTGTATACATATTTATTATCAATTACTTCGGTATTTAATGGATAATTTAAGCAAAACAGAAGATAATATTATGAATGTTGATTTAATCATAGTACCTACATAATAAGAATGATTAAGAAAATATTTCACAACACTGCTTATTTAGTGAGAGCTAAGAGCACAGCCAAAGTTAAATACAATCAATTATATATTTTTAATAGATAAACTCCACTGTCATTATCATAACACCTGTGATAATGTCCTACTAATCGAATTTCGTTCACCGCAGCTATTCTCAATGGTTAATCATCGGCCGCAAGAAACATTATAATGTACAACTGCGGATGCATTATGCACACACACAGGGGAACTGTCTGTTCTCTCGCTCCTATAAGTCCACTATCCACCACTTGGAGCAATGAGCAAAGAATCAACGAAATTAGGTTAGCAGTGCCTACTTTTTAACTTATTCTACTACTTAGAATGAGTTATAAGATTCAAAAGCTTATTACTACCTGGAACCGGGGGTCAAACTCTTGCTAGCTAACCACTAAAACAATTAAGCAACCCAGCCTTAGCAGTGTTCAATAAAATTATTTAAATAGAATGATTATAAAAGATGTTTTTTTTTACATTTAATAGTTTAATTAATTCACAATATTAGATTTTATAAAAAACATAAAAAAATAATGAAAGTATCAAGTACTATTTAGAAAATGTGTCTATGAGAAGCCAAATAATATAATTTATTTTTAATGATATTGCTGGAATATGTTCAAAAAACAGTAACATACTTAACATACTTAAGTTTTCATATACGATAAAGATTTAAAAAAATTATTTTATCATATATAATAAAGTTATTTTAAAATAAAGAGTTGAATACAAATCATTTTAACGAACAAGATATAAATGATATATCATTTTAATATGGAAGGCTTTAGTCTGGCACGGATTTGAGTAAGCTGGTTGATTTTTTTTATTTTAGAAATATATTTACTGCATATTTACTTTACAATTTTTATTTATACATCTCTTCAATATTTGATATATGAAAATAACCAAACATGGCTATTTTTCATACATTCAGACTACTTAAACCTATTGGTAAATTAAAAATAAACTCAAATACAATAACTTATTTTTAATAAAAAAGCGTTATAATTGTTTTCTTTTAATTTTTTTTTAAATGCTGAATTATAAATATTTACTTTTTTATGATTATCAATTTAAAACTAAAAATAATAATTAAATATAAACAAAATAAAACATTTAAATGAACTTTGTAATCCCTCATGACCACTATAAATTTAAAGTTACTTACATACAACAATATTTTAAGTTTAAAGTAAAAAATAAGCTGATTAATATAATTTTAACAAAATATAATAAAGCATTCAAAGTATTAAGCTATATTTCTTAATAGATTAAAATGTTGAAAAAGAATCATTCCAAGTAAAAACGTTACTCACCAAAACCAAAGATGATAAAATCCAAATTTCCCAGAAATGTAACTGCAAAAACTTATTTCAAACTACAATGGCACGGTTTAGTCACTACACATTTTCGGATGAATGTTTTTAGTATAAAGTTCTTACGCTAAGTTTAAGTATATAACTTAAGTTTCTGTAATAAATAAACAAATCGAAATATAATAATAAGAAAACTATTCGTTATAATATCAACGACATGTCACCGGTTTCGAAGTGAAAACGTAACTGAATTGTCATTTGTCAGTGTTCGTGTGAAGTTGACAACTCTCTGGCAACCATGCTTTTGTTGACAGTTGACATTGACAGTTTGAGTGTTCAAGCTTGAGGCGTTCCGTTTCATAATGGCAGATTCTTAATAATACAAGATAAATTAATATATATAAACTTTTTCTTTTTAAAATTTATTATGTTTAAAAATATTAATAAAATAAGATAAAATTTATATTTATTATAAATTATTATTTTTATATTTATAACCTAATCGCACAAAGGAGCCAAGCAAACGAGCAAACGTAAAAAATAAGGAATGTTTGAACAAAGAAAATGTTTTCTAATTTTTTTTTTAAATAAACAACAGCAAATGCAAGATAATTATGGCATATATTCGCGCTTTCTGTAAATGATTATTTATTTTATAATTTGATTGGACAAAATAACAATTATAAAGCGATTGAGACAGAGATAGTTCGTCAATGTATACTAATGTTGCCATAGTAACCGCATTCCCTGTTTTGAGAGATAAATAATTTTCAGGATTTAATTAAAACAAAATGAGGTTACTAAATTTCACTTTTTAATATTTATTATAATTTTTTTTTAATTAAACTATTTTTTTGTTTTCCAAATACACCCAAAACCCGTTGCATTGTTTGTTTTCGTTTTCGTTATCAATAGTACTTCAGAATCTTTATATGGATTAGCATTCTCCTCAGATGTTGAAATCTAAAACACTTAAATAAATTATTAATAAAGAATGGTTGCCACATATATTTCTATGATAACATCTTGACTCGGAATCTAATAATATTATAAATTCATGAAGAATGTTAAATAATGTTGTCGTAAGGAAATTATAAATAGGAAAACAAATAAATTAAAATAACATATTTACATATAACGAAGAACTTTAGCTTATTATTGGACTCGGTATTTATTTGTTTACATTGTCGAGTCGATATTTTTTATCGAAAATCGGGACTTTTTTTAGGTGACGCTGGCAGCACTTACATGATAATTAATTATAGGTCATAAATGATAAAAGCTGGAAATTCCTATTATCTTCAGGATTTTAATGCGATATAAGGTTCCATCATGCTATGGCATAAATAAACATCACTGAGAAACTATATTTAGGGAAAAATAGTCATACTTACGCGTGAAAACACACGCCAGCAATTTTCTTTTTGCTATCGCTTTAATATGAAATAATACGACAATGCACCATTATATAACCTTCGATATAAGGAGTTTCTCGCCCTTTTCACTGGATCAGAATTGTTTTCTAACATAAAAATAAGCGAAAATTCAACAAAAAGCACAATGAACGCACCAACTGTCAAGTTTGTTTCGCTACTTGAGTATCGAAACAAACACCAAAACTGGTTACGCGATAAGGGACAAAAGATTTGATAATTCTATCTCTGTCTAAACCATTTATATCGTAATTTTCGTTTTCTTTCTTGTGTAACTGAGAAGGAAATCATCATTGCGTCTATTAGTTTCTCTGTCTACGTTGTAAACCTAACATTATACTTGTCTATGCATGCAACATTATTTGCAATATTATGCGGAGTAAAGGTTTATTTGACTGAAAATCGAAATATTATTAGCTACTATTTTATTCGAAAAGAATCGAACATTACTATATATAGTTTACAAAATATTACTTCTTTTTATTTTTAGGCATGGTTTTCTTTACGTTACGCAAGTAACGGAAAGTCCCTAAAGCGCGGCGCACCATGACGCCTCGCCACCACGCTTGGATGCGCGTAGCGGCTCGGCGCAAGCGTTCTTCGCGGGCAAGTCTGGCCCCACGCTCTTTTTTGAAAGTCAGCCATGCCCGCATCTCGCCCTCGTGTAATTTGTACTACAAATATATAATCTGTTAATAAACCGACATACAAAAGAGAAGGTTTTTAAATTTGTATTTATCACAGCTTTAATTTTAAATATGTTATTAAAAATTATACATATTCATTACTCTTGTACGCCTATCTGGCACAGACCTTCCTGGCTTCATCATACAGAGGTTCTGGCCTAGTGTCAAATTGACTGCCTCGTAGGTCTAGTGGGTATATTATATAGGTAAGTTCGCAGGTCCCGAAGTTCTGGATTAAAACTCCAGGTCGGGTCAATAAAAAGTTTTGGGTTTTTCTGTCGAAGATTCTCAATACTACTTTGGAGTCTAGAAGATGGTGTGTACACTCCTGTGCCTCGGAAAGCATGTAAAGATGTTGGTCCTGCGCCTGAGTTCTTTTCGGTCGTGTCGGAGGGAATAGAGAGATCGTGTTTGCCCACACACTTGTGCATTATAAACATGTGCTGTGCAGTTGGCTAATCTCTCTTGAGATTGGTCGCCGTCCCCAAAATCGATCAGGAGGACATCATAATCATTTTTAAATTATATGGTTTGTTCATTAAAGTCATCCTAAGGACAATAAATAATGAACTATGACTTATCAAGAATATGTCTTATTCCTAACAAGTAGATCGTACAAATATTACTATATTACTGTTGACATAATTATTTTTATTAATGTTTCAGTATTAAGAATTGACGTTGGTTGTGGTGGTTGTTCTGCTGCAGAGCATGAGGTCCTGGGCCTTTATAGAGACATATTCTGCAGGATATAACATCGCGTTTGTATTGTCTAAGTGAATTTCAAAAATACAGAATTTCATATCTTCTAATATAATAAACTAGTTTCCAACCGCGTGGTAGGGCCACCCCCTATGTCTTTTTTTGTACCTTTGACAACGCGTAATATTTCATGGCGATCAGTAGAGCAGTTAAGACGAGAAAGCTTAACAAATAAACTCACTTTAACATTCATAGAAATAGTCAGGAAGTTAGGATTACCAAAGACTCTAACTCCCCTCGGCGTTTAACAGTGTCTCGTAATTTTTCGCACTGTTCTGCGAGTCGACTTTCTATATCGGCAGTATCGTTAGCGTACCGCGATTTCCAGTATTCCAACAAATCTTCCCTTTCCTAAAAGAAACAAAATCATCAATAATCTGTCAATTTGTATCCTGAAATTACTGAGTGCAATAAATATATACATGTGTTTGTTACACGTATAGACGGTTTTTAGAGGACTTGGACAGAGTGACAACAACCCAACAGCTAAAAGAATTGATGTTGCATTGGAAGAATTTGCCGCTGGATAACATAAACCGAATAATTGTAGGTGCCGACAAGTTTTGAACAACAGAGGAGGCCACACTTTGTACTAAATTACCCCGTTCTTTTTCAATAAATTTATTTTGTTTAGCAATTTAACAAAAAATATTGTCAATTTTTTTTTTAAATAAATTTGTATCAGTAGGATACTACATTTATTATTTAAATTATAAAATACAAACATTATAATGTGAAAAATCATTCTAACATTCAAATTAGTACATGTTGCTTAGACTTTTTTTATGAATGTTTAAAATTTTCAAGATTGAATTAAATGTATTATACACTACTATTATTAGTACTACTATTATATTAGTTTTTGATCATGGGCTTAGTAACCTATGTCATTTTCTGTACTTGTGCTAGGAGTCCCGATAGGATTCCACATACAGGAATAGTAGTCTAGTTGATAATTTTATACAAAATTTTGATCCGTACCGCACAACTAACTCCGCACTTTCACGTCACTGCTTAACCAATTATCATGAAATTCTGCATACAAATTGTCAGGGGTACAATAAAGGACATAGGGTACTTCCTCTGCCCTTCACACGAGGGCGAAGCAATATAACCTTTATCTGTAGAGCAAAAGCTCGTAGCAGCTCATCGTGCACGCAGTCCTCAAATTCGAGCCGTGGCGCTGGTGTGATCTTGGTTTGTGTTTGAAGTTCCAGAGATTCAGCGCGTGCACTCAACCATTTATCCACATAGTCGAATTGAAAACGCGAATTCAGGACGCTGTCCTGAAAATAAAAATGGACAAAATTTATATAATATATATATAATAGAATAATAATAACAACATTGCTTTCCAAAGTTTTTTTCTATTGAATAGGAAGCACGAGCATATGGATCACCTGATAGTAAGTGGTCACCAATGCCCATTGGCATTGTAAGAAATGTTAACCATCGCTTACATCGCCAATGCACCACCAACCTTGGGAACTAAGATGTTATGACCCTTGTGCCTGTAATTACACTGGCTCACTCACCCTTCAAACACAATAATAACAAGTACTGCTTGCATAAAGCTCTACCAACAGTAGAGCTGTTAAGCAATGTTTTATTATTGTCTATTTATTCAGTATTATTGCAATTTATTTTATGTTTACCTTTATACTGTCTCGAAGAAAAGCTATTTTAATGTCACAATTGCGAAGATCAATTGCCCACTGCTGTCTGTTTCTTTGCAATTCCATCGTGATATCCTCTAAAGACCTTGAAACATATTCAAGAAATAGCTCACGAAATATATCTTGTGAATGTTTAAATTTAATTGTATATTTTTAAAAGTAAATACTTATATTTTATAAGTTTTACTAACGTTTTTGTTTTGTCATATTGAGCCCGGAGAGATGTCCCAGAATTAGCGGTAGTTTCTAACATATTCACAACTTGTTTTAGGGTATACCAATCTCCACCTTCAGCTAATTCAACCAGAGTTCTTAAAGAAACTTCCTTTGCAATTTTGCTGAAATAAAAAAAAATAATTCTAGTTAATGAATACCTACCCACTTTGAATGTAATTGTTACAAAGGTAATTTTTTTTAAACACTAAAAAGGAAAGGTAGATATTTCATTCTTAATTAATATTCTATTTAAATTTAATATTATGTTACCACATTTTCTAATAATAGTGTATGTTTGGTCTAGAAAACAGAGGTAGGACTACAGTGCCATCTATACATTACTAGTGAAACTCACCGATCTCTCACGAGCTTGTCATAAAGTTGTTTTTGTCTCTTATTTCGGAACCCGTACCCTGGAAATCGTCGTCGAGTACTTCTTTCTAAAAGTATATTATTTCAAGAGATGGAGCTAGGAGTGAATGAATTTAAAAGAACGTTACATACGTTAAACATAATTTGTCGCGTACCATTAATTATAATTTCTGCTTCTTTTTGTAATAATTAAAAATAATTAATATTTGTAGTGTTGTAAAAGTCTTTTAATTTGATAACATATCAAATATATAATTTACTATATTAAGAAAATATAACATAAGTCTTACTCACCTAAAATCTCCATTTGAAGCAACATGACTTCTAAATTAATGGCGAATAATAATGCGTCCATTATGGCTATTCTGTTGTGAAAAAACTTTTTTTAAATACTAGCTATAATTTTCTTTTTTCCAAGAGCGTGTATTATTTCAAAAATCATGAATTTGATCATGTTTTCTTTATTATAGTATTACTGTTGTCTTACGTATTACTTGTGGTAGAGCTTTGTGCAAGCTCGTCTGGGTACCACCCACTCATCAGATATTCTACCGCAAAACAGCAGTACTTGGTAATGTTGTGTCCCGGTTTGAAGGGTGAGTGAACCAGTGTAATTACAGGCACAAGGGACATACTTACATCCCAAGGTTGGTTGCGCATTGGTGATGTAAGCGATGGTTAACATTTCTTACAATACCAATGTCTATGGGCGTTGGTGACCACATACCATCAGGTGGCCCATATGCTTGTCCGCCTTCCTATTCTATAAAAATAAGTTTATTGTGACGTATAAAAAATTAATACAATTTTTTTAGATACATCACTAAAACTAGTGGCGTATCGCATCATGCATGGCCATACATTTTCAGACAGACATTCTAAATCTAACTTAACTTATATTTGAATGGAGTATAGCATTGATATACACATATACAGACACCGCTCTCGATTCCATGTTTAACAATAATAACTAGTGCTTACGCGCGCTTTCGCTCGTCTCACAATACAAAATTCCCAATACCAATTTTCATTGCTCGTTCTCAAAAAATGAAGGATTTTTACACAAATTATCATACTCTCTATCGCCACTACGGATTATATTCTCAAAAAATCTACTGTGTAAAAGGAACCCGTGCTAGCCATAGTAGTTTGGGCTATGCCTTGATATTTCAGTCATTCAGTCAGTTATTCTTTAATATATATAGATATATATTTATGTATTTGGGTCAATATCACCGACTTTATCAGTCGCGTCACCAACTATTTTATCAATTAGCAACAGACTATATATTCCTGTGCTCTAGTCTAAAAGCTAAGTAGCCTAATGTAACTACAGTCACAATCATTGTTATATCTTAAATGCGTTGATAGGCGGTACATTAACGTTTTAAGAACGGTGTATAATTTTCCAATGCCAAAATGTTTTGGATAGGCAAACGGTCATCGTTGACAGGTTACAAATTAATTTTATTTTATTATAATTAAAATTTAATTGTTAAAAAAGAGTAACTTCTGTTTTTTTTTTTTGTAAAATGTCCTTTCAAAGGTTTTACTAAGATATATATTGTTTTCATTTTTTTTTATTTATGACGTGTTCCATTTGCCTGCCATCATTCTAATGCATCACATTAAAATAAAACAAATTAATATGTCTATAATCCAGTTATAAAATACTTTTATTTATTATATATATCTACATTGTTTTTGTCATTACTTGATGAAACATTGTGTGACAGTTTACTGATTAAACATTTTGTGGTTGTGGAATGCAATTTCCGTATCATTAACATCGTATTAACTTTATAACAGGCACGGGAAACATTATTTTTTCATATTGGTTTTGACGTTTTATTTACTCTTATGCTATATACAAATATATCTTTGTGTGTTTTTTATAAACACTATTTAATCGAAATACTTACATATTGGCTAAGATGACCCAAGGCTAGAACACGTCAATTTTAACCGATTTTTTATGTATATGAAATTAAAAATAAAACAATTTTTTTTATATGTAAGTGAGTCATAATATCCAGTGAAAAATTGTAATATTCATTTTAATACCAAACGCGTCAAACGTGCTAAGCCTACAGTAAATATAAGTAGAAAATATAAACCTAAATATAAGTGTTAACTAATAAATATATATATATATATATAAATCCCTGGTGTACAACAAGGTGTCCCTTGTGCCTGTAATTACTATTAATAGTAATTAGCATCTTAGTTCCCAAGGTTGGCGCGATGTAAGGGATCCTTAGTATTTCTTACAATGCCAATGTCAGTCGGCAATGGTGACCATTACTTCAGGTGGCAGTCTGCCTACCTTATTAGTTATGTAAATATTAAATTACGTATAACTAATATACAAAAAAAATCTAGAATTTTATTTTACAGTTAGTATCCTTATTTACACCGTTAACTCGCTTTCTCATAAACTATATTTTTTAAATAAGTATGTCGCTTTATATGTAGGGACCATAAATATATTAAGATGTGTATATAATTAGGAACTCCCAATAGGCGTATCATATTTTTGTATGACACGCATATTGTGGGGTTAATGTTATATATATACCTCGTATGTGGTTACAGACCTCAATGCTAGAAATCCGATTAAAGATTGTGCATGTACAAATAAGGTTTGTCATTCCGAGGGATATTTGTAATTACCGGAAGAGATAATTCCATTTAGCGTATAATAGCGGTACGGCGATGTCTGGTAAAATATTTTTTTGTCAAAACGTTTTAAGGTTACAAGTAGACAATAAACGTAGATAGGGTAATACAAAAATGATAATTTAAAAACATATTTTTAAGCCATGCCTCAATTGCTCAACGGCTTAGGGACAATAATGATGTAAAAGTCGCAGACACCATCCTGATCGCTTATGTTGCTGTCATCCCCACCTCTAACACAAGTTTTACGCTTAAATGAAGAAAATCAAACAATTAATAATTCCTTGAAATAAAATGTTGCTAGTATTAAAAAAACGTGGCTCTCATAGGACGCCCGGCAAATGTGCAACATCGAAAGATGTTTATTGAAATAATGCCCAATTAAAGTAAATAAATAAGTATTAATTAAAATAAATAAACACGTAAAATATTGGTAATGAAATAAATATTTTACTTATTATTATAATAATATATAGCAACGAAGTATGTTAAGTATACGCGCCACACACACGGAGAGACATAGAGAGATCACTATGTGAATTCAATAATGTGACCAAATTCACCACCGTGAGCGTTAGCCAACATCTTAATTTTAAAGGGAAATGTTTTTCCTCAATATCTTGGTCAATTAATATCTAATATATCTCGTCATATGAGCCAGTCTTATTTCCGAAGCGAACCAAATAAATTTACATCAATAAATTACAGTTTTACATCAAAATTGTATGTGATTTAACCGAAGATTGATAAGTAATAATCTCTATGTGGTTAATTAATCTAATAAGATTTTATTCACCAGTGATAAAAGTTTTATTTGTTTTTCCAGTAATCAAAGGCGATTGTTAAACTCTATTGCTATGTTAAAACTTTTAACACGATTGCTTTCAAGTTAAAATTAAATAAAAATACATGTAAAAAAATTACTACTGCATCGTAAGTATGTATGTGTACAAAATATTTGATCATTCAGTTGAGTTAAATCACCCCCTGATTAAATATTCAGGTCCAAAAGTCGATGCGCGCCCATGCATACCAACAGGTAAAGATAAATAAAAGCATCTAAAAAGGTTTACCTGTAACTTAGCGTATTAACACTATCGATATATATATATTTAAACTCATAAAGGCATGACCGTTGCGTTTGACCGTTGACTGGCCTGATGTTAACCATAGACACGCTCTAGGATGTACGCTTGCCTAGAAAAAGCCCGTTCACTTGATTTTCATTTGATGATGTTCAGATGCAATTTATATAAAATATATTTACATAATACTTGATTAAAATACGCAAAAATTTATATATTAATCAACTTAAAGTAAAAACATTTTATATAATAAAATGACTACTGAATTTATTCCCAATATGTGTTATTTTAATAATGCTTTTATACATCGAATGAAATTGTTTTAAAGTCAAAATCATAATTTATCCTCAAGATAAATGCAAAGTAAAATAAATACCCAATTTCCGTCATGCCTATGTCGAAGACTACGCTGCCAACTACGCTGGAGATATAAAGTGCTCAATATGCTTAAACACAGATGTACTTCCTATTCCCTCTCCCATACAATATGATAGGTCAGTGATCCAAAACGACTTTGAGTGCTTTCCGTGGTACAAAAGTCCTTGTATAACACGGCCATATTTCTCATTAGCCCAATAACTCTTATAGGTACCTGGGATTTAATCCCGTGACCTCAGGACCTACAGCCTCATAAGCAAGCTACTAAACCAGTCAACACAGCCACACACATTTTTTTAACACGTATACTTATAGACCAAATATTTCAAATCAAGAAACCCCATCTTCTTACATCCAAAAATTCATCTTACAATAACTTATTTTTGAAGATGACTTTAAATTACAATTTAAATGTATTATTAGCCGTTGTCAATGTAAATTGATGTAATGCTTTTCTCCTCCAACTTTGTTAAGCACTGATTACTAATTGATGGTTTTAATACCTACTGAATTATTTAACAATATTTAACTTAGGAAACACAGCCAAAAAACATTTAAAAAGAAGAGCTTGCTCCCGTGAAAGTATAATATAAATAACTTACCTTCCATTTTCGTCCATATTTATCAAAGTTGCGATTCTTTTCTGGTTCTTTTTGTGGTTTTCAGTAGTAGATAAATGTTTTAGTGGCGCACTATTCGCTTATAAATAAAACTATCACTTAGCAACGACTTATATTTGATCAATCATTGTAGTGAAATACTCGGATGATAATGAAAGGTCGAGGTGCCCGTCTTGCTACTGATGTATGAGCTTATTATTATTTATTTTGTGTTACTACATTCTTGATCGAGTGGCTAGCTTGTAAGGCTACATATTCCAAGGTACTGGGTTCAATCCCCGGATCCAACCAGTAAAAAGTCACTAGGACTTAAAAACTACTCAATAGCCCGAAATTAAGAAGTAGTGTACACTCCCGATCTTCTAAAAACGCAAAACAATAGCCGTTGGTCTTCCGCCTGAGCTGTTTATACTCGAGTCTATATTCGAGTTGAATTTGCCTACTCATATATTATAAGAATGAAAGAATAGATAGTGTACTTGCGTGATATAATATTGAATGGCCCTTTTCGCTGTTGGCAGTGGAGTTAGCAGATGTCTTCCAATCCAGGATTGCGGTTTCGATTCCTGTCTTGCATTTGTGTGTACTCGTACTATTTATATAAGTGAAATTGACATCTCATTAAATAATAATTGTTACATGTATTATAGTTAAATAATAATATAATAAGTTATAGTTTTTTAGGCATCTGTAGTATGCGTCCTAACAAAAAACTGTCAAAATACAAAAGGCTTGGAGTGCATTCTCGTTCAAATCACAAACTTTTTACCGCATTCGATTTATAATTTACTTTTAACGTGCCTGAAATTATTTAAATACAATATTCAGGAAAATACCGTAGGAATCTACTGAAAACAAAAGAATTCCTAACTTGTTTGATAATAAATTGTTAGCTTACATAGTTTCGTTATAAAGTTTTACTCGTTGTTTTAGTATTGTTATAAATGAATTAAACACCCGAAACGGATAAAGGATTAATATAACTGTCTTGTGGTTTTTATAGCTTCAGGAATATTTATTTGACTGGCATTAATTTAATAAATTACTAGTTACTAATAAATTTACCTGAATAATTTTTTTTTTTATAGAATAGGAAGGCGGACGAGCATATGGGCCACGTGATGGTAAGTGGTCACCAAACGCCCTTAGACATTGGCATTGTAAGAAATGTTAACCATCGCTTACATCACCAATGCGCCACCAACCTTGGGAACTAAGATGTTATGTCCCTTGTGCCTGTAATTACACTGGTTCACTCACCTTTCAAACCGGAACACAACAATACCAAGTACTGCTGTTTTGCGGTAGAATATCTGATGAGTGGGTGGTACCTACCCAGACGAGCTTGCACAAAGCTCTACCACCAGTAAATATATATAATCAAATATTATTACAATATTTATCACGTCTCGATATAACAAGTGAATTAGGAATAGAAATTAGAACCTATTATATTTGTATATTAATGAAATATATATTTATCATAAATTTAAATTATATTATATGCTAAAATGTATTATGTGTATAAACGGATCATATAACGGATCAAGCAAACTATTCTCACGTATGCTTATGCAATGCTTAAATTATTTAAGCTATTTATTTATTATGATAAGGGAAAATACGTGACAAATAAACTAAAATTATTATCGTTACTTTTGTTTAACTACCATTAATAAAAACACGTATAAAAGTAGTTAGTAGTTTTCGTGTTTCTGCCATAATTTGGGTCCGTCATGAAACAAATAACTAAAAGAATGCGAAAGTTTCATATCATTCGGATTAGCAGTTCTTGCGTAAATCCGGAAAAACAAACAAACTATAATTTTCATTACATTAATTACGTTTAATTACGTAAACGTTTTAAACAAACAATATAAATATACCCTTAAATATATATATTGTTATATCAATTAATCACATATATTAAAATTTTATCTTCAGTTTAATAATAATTGATAAGGTTTCAATAATAGTCTTCTTGCATTATTAAATAGTTTGTCGACACAATAGTTCAACCGAAATTAATTTAATTATACCTTTTAGCATTACCTATGAGTGTAATAATCTTTAGTATCTATTTTTTACTTACTCATCTCATCTTATTCAATATCGATATAAGGATGATAATAAAGATAAGTGGCATTATTATTAGTAATTTTATTATTGCCTAAGAATTGGCTATCGCATAAGAAATATATTAAATATAAGTATGTAATATACTAATAATAAGCTTAAATTTGAATATTATTGCAGATGGTCCCTAAATGTAAGTCCAAGTTTTCGTAGAGGGAACGAGACATTCTGATAAACGCGTGTTGGCATATCTCATAAGCTCGTAAACGATGCATCGTACCAAAAAAATATCAAGAAAAATTAGAATAATATCAAAAATGTCAAGAGTTTTTTGGTAGGAAAAAATAACTTTTCTGGTAGGATTTAAAGGTGAGATATTGCGTGTTATTATACCAAACTTACATAGTGTCTTCAAATTGTACATTTGTATCAAATAAATGTAATGTTTTCATATAAAAGTTACATATAAATAAAAAGGTTCTACCTTACGTGGCGAAGTGCAATAAATATCGTACGTTATCTTTTAGATAGGTAAACATAAGTTCCAGTTGACAAAATCGAAACAATGAAGATATTTTTTATTTTCGAAGGGACATTTTTTTTCTAACGGCTTAAAGTCCGCGCAGACCTGGTAAAGTAAAACCTGCATACGTCAGATGAAAATACACATATAAATAATAATGAATAATCCAAACTCTAGTGGATTGGTGGTATGTTCTATACATTTTCCTCAAGAGGTGAGGAGGCCCTTGACCAGCTGTGGAACATTTACAGGCTATCATTACCTTTTTATATTACTACTTATTTTTTTATGAGAGTAAATTAAGTTCGATTTAAAGTTATTGTAACGTAAAACGTTTGTACGTGTAACGTTTCTAAATGAATGACGCAAAGTATCACTTTTATAATGTGTATAATAAATAGCACGCGTCTTTTTCATATTTTAGAACACACATTTTAAAGTTTTAAATACTAGTCTTATAAGTAAGCATAACACAAACAGCTTCGGGCTGCACAGACTTTTCGATTTATGAATATGAATTCGAAACAAAACATTCTACACATATTTTGCGACGCACATTTAAAAACTCCCTTTAACATAAAAATCTAGGAAAAAAGAGTTGAATTCAAGTAGCGAAATAAAAATATTCTTTTATAATACTTCACTATTCAATTTCGAACGCAATAAAAAAAACTGTCAAACAGCAAAGCAATTTGTTGGCAGGATTCACTCTCTTTTATAAAACAATTGTAAAAATCTCATTGTTAACTTAAATATAAAATTATCCAAAATCCACTTATACCTTAAATGAAAACTTTGTAAAAACATTAATATTTCAACACTTCATATAAAATTCTGTTAGTTTCTTAATTAACATTCTATTGGGCATACTTACTCGTATACTTGTAATGACGTAGTAATTCTTGCCACTTGCTGTATCTTGTCACTTGTTGTTATCTTTGTTAAATGCGTACAGCATGCAAAGATGAACTTTCATAGGGCAAGGCGGTTTGATGCACCAGGTTAATAGTTTTTTATTAATTAGCTGTTCATCATTAGTGTTGATATATATATAAATTATAAATAAACCACGTGGACAAAAGGGCAGGAGCGCGATTTTTTTATATGTATGTATATAATATGTATTGATAAGCCCACTGTTGGACAAGGATCTCCTGAGGTTTAAACCTTTTTCCACCACATTGCTTCAATGATGTTTGGGGAAACAGATGTTTTGGGGATAAAGATATAGTTTACACTTATACAAAGCATTTTTTTAATGAATTCAATTAAAACAAACACATTAAAATTAATGTTATAAATTAAATTGAATAATTTGCTGTAAGTAAGTAGAAATATTATTAAAACTTTCACAAGAAGAAATTCGGCTATAAAAAATCGCGTTTTCACATCAATGAGAAAAGTTTTACAAAGCGTACCGGAATCTTCTGGAATTATTTTAAAACAAAAAATCTTTGAGTAGAAATTTAATAAGTGTATATTTCTTCAAAATCATACGCATAGTATTTATGTCATTTGGTTATATGTTATCTTATTTTAAATATATATTATTTATATATTGATCATTTTTAAATTTTGAGAAAAATCTTAATCTAAAAATATTGTGTTATTTCTAAAAAAGGTTGCAATTGTCTGAAATAATATATATTTTCAAAGCACATATTACAATATATATCGAACCGTAGTGTGTTTATTCACCTGCCCACGCTTAAACAATTTCATTAGGTTTTAATATCTAAAAAATGTGTAAAAAGAATATAATTATTAGCAATATCATAATTGTCGATATAATATTTTTAGTTCAAGCATTTAAGCTATTTATAAGGCTGCCAATCCCAAGGTCTGGTTCTTCTCCTAATAATCAAGATTTAAAAAGATACCAGTTTTTCATTTAATTTCTAGTTCTGCGTACAAAATATTTTTGGTTTGACGAATTATTGTCCCAGCGGATTTGTACTGCATTATTTTTTTGTATGAAATTGAGGACGAACGTGCAGGACCTTTTCTAAATTGACTACCACCGCCTACCACATTTGCAAGACCAGAGAGCTTGCAGATGCGTTTCCGGCCTTTAAGGAATGATTAGGGTCTTTGAATGAAAGTTACCAAGTTATATCGGTTCCACCGCTGAAAGCTGGATCTACAAAGTTGTTATGCGAGGCAGACAATAAGGCCGAGGTAGACGAAATCAGTCAGGAGGACATCATGATCATCATCCATAAGTTTTATCTACAGTTATACTCTATTTATAAACTATACACTAAAATATTCTATAAGATATATTTTTTTAATTATAAGTAACAATTTAACATATTGAAAGCTGTTTGAAAATAAGATTACGTATTGAGTAAATAAAATTGCAATTACAAAATGTTATGTAACCTTTTCAACTAGGTCAAGCGTTGATGGCAACCCCATCAACGGTTGAACTTGTCGAAATAATTATCCACATATAAAATACATGAAAATATTAGATTGAATTAAATTATCAATTTGCAAGCTAAAAAACACAAAATACAATTTAAATTTTGACTTTAATGAAACTTTTCAAGTACGAATTATAAAGAGTACAAATCACTATTCAGTCCACGTGAGTTTTAAACACGCGACGCTATTTCAGTTACGTCTAACAATATTTAAATGTTAAAGACACCAATAGTAACAACGACACCAGTCCGCTTCAATTTTATTACGTTTATTAAAAAGTATTTTTAAGGTAATGTTTTTATATTATTGTTTTGTAATGAATTTGAAACTATTTGAACCGCATTACCAAGTCGTTCTTTTTTTATTCTCTCGACCTTAATGAAGAGTTTCTGTCAAAGAAATGAGGGATTGGTTTGAAAGAAACTGAACTACATAATATTTTTTGATATTGAATTTGCAATTTTTCACTGTTAGGTAAACGAATATTATTTTTTATATAAAAAAGGTAGGCGGACGAGCAAATGGGCCTTCTGATTGTATGTGGTCACCACCGCCCATAGACATTGGCATTGAAAGAAATGTTAATCATCGTTAACATCGCCAATGAGTCACCAACCTTGAGAACTAAGATGTTATGTCGCTTGTGCTTGCAATTACACTGGCTCACTCACCCTTCAAACCGGAACAACACAATACCAAGTACTGCTGTTTTCCGGTAGAATATCTGATGAGTCAGTGGTATCGGGTAGCATGTACTCAGACGAACTTGCACATAGCCCTACCACCAGTGAGGAATCACTGCTATCATCCTTATCACATTTTCTAAGACGAATGCATGACACTACAAATGTTATAGTATATTTATGAATTATTTTATGATGTTGCGTTTTATGTGTCTAATATTATAACTAACAATGTTATTTATTTTAAGAGTTAATATTTTTATTTCTGTTGTAAAAGGTGAGCGTACAGCCTCGTCTTAAGTGTTTTTTATATCAATACAAGTTAGTAATAGATTTAGTTGTAAATTTATGCTCGACTTGCGTAAAATTCGTACTCGTCTACTTCGGGAGCGATACGCTTACAATTTATATTATATAGTAGCTGGGCCCGCATGTAATTCAGTTTGTGACTATTAATGTCTTAAAATTATTAAAATAAATAAATCCTATGTTACACTTCGATAAATTATTTTTCTAATGGTAAAGGAGTAAACTTGATTCACTAGTTTCAGAGTTTATCGATTATAAACAAATTAATCTTTTATTATTATAATATTAGTATAGATAACATACTTAAATAAACATAGATTAAAAACACGAAATTAAAAAAATACGTATTCTCTTTTTTGATTACAAAAATATGCAATTATTATAAGTGGCGTTGCAAAGGGCTCTTTACTTGAGGAAAACGTGTCGAGAAGAGGGTAATGAAATCATGTGGCTCTCGGCGTGCCGCTTTAAATTAAATCATCTTTAATTATCACTTGACGTTCGTAGACTCGTAGCGAGCCTTCGAGCGCAGCATTAGCTCAACTGTTATACTAATGTGCAAAATGGTAGTAGCTAATTGCAGTTTGTCGTGTAAAATAAGCACTCCAATTCGTAATGTTAGAATTTTATGTGTTCGCAATATCTCATCAAGATAATGTGTATTTTTTATACATAGATAGCTGTTATGCCACAAAAACGTGGTTGTGAATAAAAAATATATAAAATAGAACGCTTTTTCAGATTAGATAAAGTGTAAGGACGCGTAATTTTATTTTTAAAGTGTATGAAAAAAAACTTTATTTTAATATACTTAAATTGGTAACTCGTATGTATTTTAAATGCATTTCAAAAGTAGAACATAATAATGACCGCGAATGATATTTGTTTCATTTTTATAAATATTTAGAAGTTATAATACCATAAAGTAATAAGTAATACTGAAAACAGTCTTATAACTCTTTAAGTAAACACAGAATTCAAACATTAAAATAAAGTGCGGAATTAATTGTCGATACTTAAGATTTTATCATCCTTCTTCTGAAGTATTTCTTAAACTAGACGGGATAACAGTATTGTTATATTGAGAAATCGAAATGAATTTCTTGTAAAGTTAAACATAAAACTATGAATTAAAACTTTAAAGATAAAATCGTGGTAAATTTTACGTCAACATGAAGTTGAAAATTCAAAAACTGCAAACATATTACATTACTATCCACGAAGTATATTCAATTCATTTAAGGATAACTTTTGAGCAAAGGCCAACCGATGGTTGCCACATGATGGTTAATGGGATCGAGAAAAACTGTCACCAGCTACATCCCTATACCGTGTAAATCAATGTCAAAATTTAACAAGCACTGAAATTACTGTGGAGCTTGGCACGAGGGAAATTTAAAAATTTAATATTCAACATTAAAACTTGGCTAAGTCATTAAGATTAAAGGGGTGCATCACCCCCTTACCAACAAATTTCTAATAACATGACTTTTATATTAGGAAATGAAGCTTTCCTCCAAATTTTAAAATTCATGTCGTGTAGTGTTGTAGTATACTTGTATTAAATGTTAGTCAAACGAGACGTTACATTTTATATGTTATTAGTTTTCACCCGCGGCTTTGTCCGCGTAATAGGGGGAGGTGTTGCGCAATTTTATCTAAACCGGTTCAGTTTACTTATGAGTGCATAAAAGACAGATAGAGTTACTTTCGGATTTATGACAATGAGTACCGATAAGTAAAACCCGGCAGATATTGTCCTGTCAGTGTATGTTTATTTACTTTATACAGTCTTTATAAAAATAAATGATCTGAGTTTTGTGATACATGAGGCGTCCGATGATAGTTAAGTTTTGTGAACAAAATAAAACGTGTATAAAAGAAAGTATTCCCCATTCTCAATTACACGTACATAAGAAACAACAACTCATATTTTAATGTGAATGCAATATACAAATTGTTCTATGCCAATTTTCACGGTAAACCATTGAAACATGTTCAATGTTTATGAATAGCGTAACCAAATGGCGAATTATAGCAAAGTATATATTATAAAAAAATCAATCTCCATTATATAATACTCAACTTTCATGATACTCGGTCAAACAGTGTCGAAGTCTATTTACATATATATATACACTATATACTTGCCTGCCTGCGAATAACAATGTTCATAATAAGGTTGAGGAATAATAAGTTGATGCGCTATTACAAAAAATAGATACAGCCATAATACTTAAAGACTTTTCAAACAAATATCAACGAAGTCACATAATATTAGACAGGAGTAGTTAATACGAGTAGGATGTGCGGCTCTGATTACCCGCTGTCGCCTACAACAAAAGGATAGAGCATGCTCGATATTTGACTTCTGTGTCTATAGTTGTTGAGCTGGAGTTTTCCTATTCATCAAACATTAGTCGAATAACCAATTTTTCATTTTCATACGAAATAAAAATACTCAAATTAACAATTATTCTGTATTAATATATTTGCATTTAAACGTGATTTTTTTCATTAAAAAATATATTTTTTTGTACAAATAAATCGAGATTAAATTATAAAGTTGAATTTTCTTTAATTCCCAATCAGCGCTTTAATTTTTTAAGCTTCATTAACAATTTCAAATATTATATAACAGAGATGTGAGCATATGAATCTACAGTGTGCAATAGTTTTGAAAAAGCTAATTAATGTCGTCAAAGAGAGGCCTCAGCTTGAAAGTTGATTGAGCCCTTTATTACAGCATTCCAATTTGATGATGACGGAAAATTGAACCATGGCATTTTATCGACATAAAGTGAATATAAATATCGTTTAGTAGAATATAACCACCTTACCCCGTGACACTCGTATGATATGACGAAGGTTATCTTCATTATCTTAGCATAATTCCATCCAACACCACCTTGATGGAAAACTGACGCAAAGTTAGGTAGCAGACCATGGTCATGACAGAAGTAAACATTTTACATTTTATTTTATTTTATCACTACATATTATGAATGAAAGTCCCCCTCACCGCGTCTACCTGTGCCTAAACGAAATAAACTCAAAAACTACCTAACGATTTTCATACGGTTTGTTGTTGTTGGAGGGAGTGTTTCATGGGGAAGGTAAAACTGTATAATTCATTATAGTTTTATATAAATTGTGTTTAGTAAAAATGACGATTTTTGTTGAAGATGTCGATAAAAATAATGTATTTAAAGCTTTCCTGGCGTGTACCGCGTAAACCAATAGAGTTATATATGTATATTACGAAATAAACCCTAATCAGAATAAAATAATAAAAGAGCTACTTTTCTATATATTATAGTGCAATAATGTAGGTGCACAACAAAATTATTGGCTCAAAGTGTGGGCATAACGTAGCTGTAGTAGAGAATCTACTTGTGCAAAATGAAAGTTAAATTATATAAACAAATAATAATAGTCATAATATGATATAACTTTTTCTAAGCAGTTTACACCACAGCAGCGATCGTTTAGAAATAGGATAACAAAGTAATGACAAATCATGCAATTCAACATTATTATGTTTTACAAAACTATTCGGTAAATAGCAGTTTCTATTTGTATTTTACCATTCCTACTATTTTATCAGTAGATTTACTGTCACTGTGTTTTCTGCACCACTTTTAATTAATACTATTTATTAATTAGCGCCATATTTTATATCCGGCCAATATTATTTGCCAAACAAATACAGCTAAAATTATGAATTCCAGAATAACCATCGGTTCCTTTCAGCTATTTCTCCGTAAACAGCAAGTACGAGTATGTGGTTGATTTTTTTTTTATATTTCATTGTCAGAAAACGTGATATTAATCGTTTAGGATTAACCACTTCTAACCGATTTACTGTTTTCTCCTGTTTTTTATGAATGATTTTTACTTTCGAAAGGCAACACTGCATAAGACTGATGCTTAATAATTAGAATTCAAAACATTAAAAATACTCGTTTGCTTTTTAAATACAATAATAAAAATATATTTATCGATTATATAGATTAAAGGGTTAATTCACTAAGTAAATTATTTCTATAAAATTAAAAAACAACACTGATTGTGTGATAAATTGTCGCTGTAATTCTTTAATTTTTTTTTTTTGATAATATTACAAACCCCAATAAAACACGTTTCATTACTGGAGCTTTGTAAGAAATGGGTATAGATTAAACTTACCTACACGTTATTTGCGATGTGATATCAAAGCCATGCGTCGCATATTTCCCCGAGGTCACGTTAGCGTATTTAACAAGACATTGTTTAAATATCACTATTATCAAATCAAGCCACGCTACATTAATATTAAATCAGGAATATAATATATGTAAATTACATAAACGTGAAACAATAAGTGCGTTTGTCATTTGTTTTTTTTTTATACTTTGGCGATAATTTTTCATCTAGAATGGTGTGACGTTGACAAAACATGCTAGTTGAATTATGTGTTAAATAAAACGAATAGCAATAATTTAACGTTTTTATTGAACGTAATTAATATTTAAATGTCATAGACTATTACATTCGCCTACATTTATAAGCTAATAGAGATCAATGGTTATAACATAATAAGATTTACATGTAACAGCTATCCTGTACATATCTATAAGTAACATAAAAATAGGTGGATAGTTCGTTTTTTTTATGTAATTACAATTTACTAAGAAAGATAGTTATGTAACTGTGATAGAATCAGTTAATCCAAATTTATTTGGCACAAATCATATTAACTACAACTAGAAAAATTTATAATAAATCATGCAAACAAAAATACGTTTAAAATAAAATCGCAGTTGGAGCGAATGTTGAGCCGGTTAACATTCACACCGATGTATTTGTAAAATTAACGAAATTGAACTATTTTTATAAGCATTGAAAATAAGGACGGTGATTCTGTTAATTACAGTATCTCGAAAAGTATTTAATATTCTTGATAAATTTAAAAGTAGACGTAATTTTGTCGAGTATCTTGTATTCTAAATACTACGAAGAATATTTTTAAAATTAAGCATAGCGACTAAATTCGCTAGTTTTATATTCATGACTAATTACAGGAGTAAATAAACTGCATTCGTAAACGACTATTAAAATAAAATACATTGTTAGGTTTGTTCTCTCAAAAATATATATGTTGTCGCAGAAACTTGTACATAGGTGGCGAGAGGATCCGCAGAACTAAAAATGGCTTCCAGGATTTTTTAATTGTCGTAGCGTGATGGAACTGTATTAGCCCAAAAACCTGTTAGGAAAACAACAATACCAATTAAAATTCAAAACTTACTTTTTTATTAGTTATTTAATAAAACGAAATGAATGAAAAATTATATTATTTGTCACGTTGAAATTAAGGTAGTACAAAGTTGCCCTTCAAAATTGAGAAAGTTCAAAGTTTCAATTAACAGCTTTGAAATATGATAATACTTTTTTGTACCAATTTTCGCAATCAGAAACAAGGAAATCTTTTTAATTGGTATGAAAAATTTGATGTTATCCCTTTAATTTTCAAAGTATCAATTAGAATTAGACTAATTGCAAATTAAATTATTTACCAACGATATAAAATGTTAATCTATTAGTCAGTTGAGTGTTAATATAAGACTAAGTTTAACTGCTTCTTATGTTTAAGGAAAATCATTGCTGTATTATAAAATAAAATAAAAATTGGCATCCTATTTTTTGATAATTATATTATATTATGATATTATATTATTATTTATTTATTACATACCTCGTTTACCCACGTTTTGTAAGAATACTCTGTTGGCAACGGCCTGCCGCTGGTTTGCTTCGCGCATCTGTTTGCGGGCCACTTCGAGCAGGAGTCGCTGGCGAAGAACCTCCATGGGGTTGTTGATGGAGAGCGACGGCATCTTCCGTTTCGGCCTCGCGCGCCCTTCGTGGAGTTCAGCAACATTCTAAAATAATTAGTAAAAATTAAAATATATAGTAACGTTTAAGAAATCTCATTAGAGACTAAAACTATTTGCATAAATTTCGAATTTAGCTAACGAGGAAGACGGTGCATCGTTGTATAATTTTATTAAAGGAAATATTTAACGAACGCCTTGCGGGTTTCATTTGGTTAAAAACTTTAATACAATTTAATGTTCTGTGAAAAATGTAAATTAACATTGATTGGATGTCAAAAACAAAGATCAAAGCGGTTAATTGGCTTTTGAAACCGATACAGCTAATTAACTAGAAATTGCGTTGTTGGTAAATTTTATTCGTGTTGATGATTTTTACAGGAATTAAACATTGTCATATCAGCTTATGAGGTAAGGTGTCCCATTGTGGTTTATTATTATAAATTATTAATATGTTGGCTTCTAATTAAATGTTTACCCTATTTATGATTTTAATAACATTTCTAGTAATGACTTTGTGTTCGCAGATATGTTTATGTTTATTAGAAAATTAAACTTTACGCTCTTTGCGTTTAACCGCCGGCTAATTAATTGAAAACGATATATTTGTTATTATTTTATGAATCCTTTTAATTGTGTGAAATGTTTGTCAATGTGTTTGTATTGAGTTAAGTAAAATATTATTTTGTACAGAATTTGTTTCAAATAATATATTTAAAGCATACTTTATATAATCCCATATTATAAATAATTAATAGGAAGAAATAAAATTGAAATCAAACAACAGTACTTATTATTTTGTCAATGTTTATTTGTATCTAAAGAAATGTTTAACTTAAAGATAAAAAAGTAACAATTAAGTATTTCATTTTGTTTATAAAGATTCACATTTCTAATACGGATAAAAATTATCATAAAAATATTAAAACATTTAAGACTAAATGATTACATAAATTCTACCAAATATTACAAGTATATTTATGTAAGCTATTATATAAAAACATGTACATATACATGAAGATAAATAATGAATAAGGTATAATCATCAGAATGCGATGCGCTGTGACGCTGTAGATTTTTAATATTTATCGACTTCCGACGATCTTACGTTGGAACCTGAAAGAAAAAGCAATATTAAATTATCGAATAAGTAAGTGCAGCGATATTATTACGATCTAACTACAATCTTACAAAATAAAAACAGTTGTAACTGACATTTCACAAATGTTTATTGACGTATTTATGTTATCATGTGTGAAATCATACCTCTCTTTCCAATATCGTTGAGGAAGTTTCTATTGACAGCAGCCCGCAGAGCATGAACCTTCCTTTCCATCTCGAGATTCAGCTTATTTCGTAGAACGGACATCGGCATGTCGATGGACAGCTGAGGCATGCGTCGCTTCACACGGTCATTCTCCTTCGCAATCACAGTACAAAACTATTTTATTTAATTGCATAATATTTTGTTAATTGCCTCGGTGTAGTAAATAGCTTTTGAGGGTGCGGATCACTGAACGCCGAGTCCAAATCACGAGACGGGAAAATAAACAGTTATTTAATTTTTTGGTGAAAAATATCTCAGCTCGAAGTTAGCAAGTTGCCATTGTTTGACACCTTTCCCCGGATAACACGTAATAGTGGTCCTGTACGTGATCTATAAATCGATATATGAAAGTGCGCTTGTACTTACGTACACATTTTTACGCTAAACTATTCCCCCGAGAGAATGGTGAATTCTTGAGATTGGGCACTGAGGCCAAAATCCCGACATGAAAATATTTTTGTTTCTTTGTTTTGATATTTGATAAAAGCAAGATGCTAAACTGTAGCCTGCCGCTCTCTTTCTTATTAATATATAGAGAATAACGAAAGGTGACGTAGCGAATAGGTTACTACTATAATAAAGGAAACATATGTTTTACCATTGACTAAACATGGCTTTTAATAAATGGCGTAAATATATCACATTAGCTTTCTAATTAAAAAATACCCGATCGTAAAACATTAAATGTTAACCAAAAACATGACATGAGGACTTTCATATTAGAGTATTAATCTTTAAAAATGATAAAATATAACAAAGGTTTTCAAATAATTTTATTAATCATCATAATAAAACATTCTACAATATTATAAAGTATTACTCTTGTATTGTAGCAAACTATAATATATTTAATATTTTGTTAGTCGCAGGACGGCAAAAGTTGGCTTCTATCTTCTAATATGTGAATATTTAATGCTTCAATATGCAGTCTGGGTTGCTCCAAGGATCTACAAATGGAAGAATAATAGGTATAGATATTTAAAGTACATTGTATATACCAGTAAAACGAATTATATTTCAATATTCAAGAGCCAAACAACGAAACATTCAGTTATATGTAACAGGAAAAGTTAAGTTAACAACAAAACGCGCTAGTTGAATAAAAATAACTTTACAGCGTACGTTCGTTATTCCACTTATCTGAACAAATTCATAATGAAATGAACGTATGCAGATAAGTTGCAAAATGTACACAAAATATTGAGATGAAGTTGCGTTTTATTTCCTATCTCAGCGTATACACAATAAAACAGGAAATGAAACACGAAAATTAAGCAAATTTACTACAAAACAGAAGCATATAAGACATTAAGTTGGAATCACATAAGTGTTATCAGTTTTAAAGTTTAAACAGTTGTTTCTAACCTCGTTTTCCCACGCAGTTCAGAAAATCACGGTTGGCGTGTGCTTGTCTTTCCAGATAATTGTTGTATGCTTCCCGTTGTAGTATTTCCACCGCAGGATTCACGGATACGTAGAGGGTGCGTCGTGAGCGAGCCAAACCCTCATTACTTGAAACCTTTGTACACATCCCATTCGTTATATACCCACCGACACCGAATATGAGTTCGTCTATTTTGACGTCAACTCTAGTCCGCTTTGTATGCAGAATATTGCGTCATCCGACATGCCATCCAAATGAAAGCATTTCATTGCAAAGGACATGATGAATACCTACTCACGAGTTTTATTTCATGCTTCAAAAATATTTAACCAAAGCTACTTATTAATTTTATACATATATACATGACATATTCATGAAAAATTTTTGTTAACATTTAATCGTACAAGATCTTTACAGTGGAGTTGGTATGTATAATATAAAAATACATGTTTAAAATATATTTTATAGCATCTTTACTGTATTAATAAGGACAGTCGCTAATTACATTTAAATACTCGAGGAAGTATCAAGTTTACTTTGCAAGTTTACTTAGAAAATAATTAAAAGAGCCTTTTTGTTTTGTAAGAAAATTAGTGTTTAATCAATATCAGACTGAAGAGCATTAAAAGTATACTTAATTTGTTTTATTATTTATAATTATTGGCAAAACGCCCAGAATCTGAACGCTTCAAGTAATAGATAATATAAATGAATAAAATAAAATAATATAATAAAGAACTAAATGATATAAATATATACCTGAGAATCACGTGGAACTTCAGCTAAGAGGTAGAGCCAAGGCGCGCCGGCCGTGAGGCGTCCGCTCATGGAAGGAACAGCGTAACCGATGCTTTCCTACAAATAATAAATTTAATTCTAAACACAAGTCTATCAGACATTATAAAATAAATCGCATCATTATCGTCAGTGTTATCGTTCCAGCACTAAAAAGGATTGGCCTGATCGACAGTATCCCTCCTTGCGGATACTTCTCTTTACCAAGGATTTTTTATAGAATAGGAAGGTGGACGAGCATATGGGCCACCTGATAATAAATGGTCACCAACGCCCAGTACATTGGCATTGTAAAAAATATTAACCATCGCTTACATCACCAATGTGCATCAACCTTGGGAATTAAGATGTTATATCCCTTGTGCCTGTAATTACACTGACTCACTCACCCTTCAAACCGAAGTACAACATGAGTTGGTTGTACCACATGATGAGTGGGTGGTACCTACCCAGACAAGCTTGCACAAAGCTCTACCACCAGGATGCTCGATAGATGATGATAGATGCACTTAACAAAGTTATCTTAATCGACACCAATGGTTTCAGATGGAGTGGCTCTATTTTACTCTACCGGAACCACACGGCACGATTATAACCGAATTTTAATATTGTATTTAATATAAATATTTAATTTAACACACGTATTAATGAATATATTTTATAAAAGGCTGTAATGTGTAAAAGGGTGACAATTGGAGTTCATAGATGATAGAAGACCTTGCGAATGAAACGCAGGGATCTGGCTTTTACTTGATTATATTGAAAATTGTAAACACATACAGTGTACCTAGTACGATTTTTTTTACTTATTTGATAGCGTTAGCGTTTACTGCTATTTATATGGAAATCCGATTATTATCACTAGACGGTGCTGGTTTTTTTAACGTTATTGAAAAATTAAAAAAACTCGCTCTAGGTACAGAAAACTAGAAAAAACACAGATTTTCTTGCGCCGGTTCTTCTCAAGGTATCATGTAATATTTTCTTTATTAAACTATAGCAACTTGTCATTGAAATAATATTATTCTGATATCTGAACCTCGTTAAAATCTAAGTCATGACGTGAAGCGAAATACAAAATTATATAAAGGAATAGTAACTCCCGTACCTATATGAAACATACAAAATTATTTAATTATGATATTTTTTGACAAAATATTTAGATACATATATTGCGCAATTCTGTAAAATGTAAAATTATAACTTCAATATTAATAAATAAAGAATGAAGATTTTTCAAGTCTTTATCAAAGCGATATTCTTTTCATCAAACGGAAGTTAAGCAAAGGAACGAAATATAACTAGCCTGGTAGTTATGCGAGTCGAGCTTCAAAGTTTGAAGTGGCAGAAAAAGTTATTTGGCAGTAGGCCAGCCCAGAATTAAAACTTGGTGCAGAAGTAATAAGTAATACGTTTGTTGTAAGTGCGCTATTAAGATATCAAAGCATCTGTAGAGCTCAAATAAAAAATGCAATTATAATGTAAAATAAATTCTTAGAGCATCGGAATGCTTTTGCATAATTCATATTTTATTCTTATCTAATTTAATTTACAAAACTAACAGAAGAGGCGCCGAGCTCGTGAATGTTTCTTTATATAATACTAACTATTGTTTGTTTGTTAACTATTATACGACTCAGGCGCGACATATTTAAAAACTGCTTATCCAAATAAACACATATGAAGCACAAAATTGTTTCTTAAATAAATATTATTTATTTTTAGATTTATTGATCTCTCATCAATACAGTAATCTATCAGTCTTTTCTTGCATTACATTGCATCTACTGGATATGTGACGAAATTTATCGTATTTTTTATGCTCGTTTCAAACTTTCTGGGACAGTGAACACCCAAGTGTTCACTACAAAAAAACATCTAGATGTTTTAATAATTTAGTAAGTTATTGTTACTAATATCCTTTAAGGTGTTAACTATTTTACATTTTTTTTATTACTTCTCATGCATAGGGACATTATTTAGTGCAGAGTATTACCAACATTCGCTTTCTGACAAACCTTGGTGTTATCTAATACACCAAGAAAATGATTCGAAAATTCATATTAATATTTACGCTCTATCGCCTGCCTTAGGAATGCTTTTGCTTGGAGGTTTGGTATTTCGACTCTTTGCATGTTTTTGAGGCACTTGTGCTAACGCTAGTAATAGAGGCGTTTAACACTAATTTACAATTATAAAACTCTCTTCTATAAACTCGGTCTTTATAAAACTTTAATATATAACGGAACCCACATGGATTATATATATGAAAATATATTCTTTTAAACAGTTCGAGTACACGAATGAAATTTAAATTAATAAATTTCATACTAAATATGTTATGTAATATATTATTTAACAGAAACCCAATAAATCTAAGTTGAAATGTTATGACACGATGTAACGACCGCAAACTTCCAATACGAATTGTTAACACTGACATGCGATTACGGTGAAATTTATAACTGACGTGAGTTACAAACGTTTCGACTGATCCTTCAATATAAACTATAACAAATTGATATAAGTAGTAGTAAGCAAAACGAATCGTTTTTGAACCGCGAATTACAATTCTATTATTAAAGAAACTCCTTGAATAAATAATATTTTTATATTTTGAGGTTTTTTAATGACTATTCCGTTCGCATTTATTTCATTTATCTAAATGTTTTTCATAATTCTAATTTAGTTTTATTATTATAAAATACGCAAAGACAAACGATTCAGTACTATTTTCGCTTCCGCTTATTAACCGATTTTCCTTTTCGACTATTGACGAACTTTAACTATTTATTTTATCTATTTTTTTATAACTTTAATTATTAATGCTTCAACATATCTGATGGCGAGGATGCAGACCGGCTCCCTGCCATCACCGGCTCACTTAGTAGCTACGGACCCTCCAAATTAATGCAAGCCGAGATGGCCCAGTGGTAAGAACGCGTGAATCTTTACCGATGAACGTGGGTTCAAACCCGGGCAAGCACCTCTGAATTTACATGTGCTTAATTTCTGTTTATAATTCATCTCGTGCTTTTCGGTGAAGGAAAACATCGTGAGGAAACCTGCATGTGTCTAATTTCATTGAAATTCTGCCACATGTGTATTCCACCAACCCGCACTGGAGCAGCGTGCTCCAAACCTTCTCCTCAAAAAAAAAAAAAAAAAAGGGAGAGGAGGCCTTAGCCCAGCAGTGGGACATTTACAGGCTGTTACTGTTACTGTAATTATTAATGCAAAAAAAATGAATATAAAAGTAGAAAAATGTTTGTTGTTTTACTTTCAGACTTTGGTCGATTGTGGTACTATATAAGTTATTAGTATTAATAAGATAGTATCTATTTTGCAAAAGATAAGGAATTACCATGGATATTTACATTATTTAAAAGTTATGGTTATTAAATCAGTAATTCTGTTACGTAAAACAACTTTTAGTCTTTTAAACCACGATGTTATTCTGATGTCTGAAGTGAATCTCTATGCAAATTCGAAAGTTAAGTGGCGATCATGAAATTTGTACGTGACCTTTTAAATTGAGTCTTTTCAGAACGTCTAGTGGATAATCAACCTTGAAATTTAGGGCTAATATTAACATTTTTAGATGAATATTGTTAAAAGCCGCCCGCGGCTTGATGCGCGTGTGAGAGAGGAGGGTACCCTATGTCCTTTTTTGCACCCCTGACATCTTGTATGCAAAACTTCACGACGATCGGTTCAGTCGTTAAGACGTAAAAGCGTAACAAACAAACTAACTTTCGCATTTATAATATTAATAACGATAATAATAGTGTCGTTGCATTCTATACCCGTACCTAAAAGATAGTTTAATTCTTAAAAAAACTAATATTGGTAATATAAAAATGAATACTATTATTACTTAAAAAGCCGAGATGGTTAGACCGAGTGAATCTTAACCGATGATTGCGGATTCAAACCCAGGCAAGCACCACAGAGTTTTCATGTGCTTATAATTCATCTCACGCTTTCTGGTGAAAGAAAACATCTTAAGAAGTAGAAACAATCTACCTGCATCTGTTGTATGATAATTTGTCCAATGTGTACCTACCAATGGAGCAACGTGGTGGAAATAGCGCTGTACCTTCTTCTTAACCCAGAGGCCTTAGACCAGCACAGGCACATTTACCAGCTGTTACTTAATACTTTACTTAACTTTTTTATACTTAATTATACTCTTTCTTATAATATAAAAAAATATACATGAAAACTTTATCCTGATTTTTTAATTTAAAGATAGCACTTACATCGTCTGGAGCCGTTGAGTCAAACTGCGCCCAATCGATAGCTGGTGTAAGCGCGTTAGATGCAGGTGCAGCCTGTGCGCACGCGCAACACGCTACCACCATAGCGCACCAGATCGCCCACGACATCTGAAAGAAAATTATTTGTAGTATCTATCTAAGCAAAGATTTTTCGACCTCAGCCGACCTTAAATAATAAAAAAAAATATTATTTTTTTTATATTCGCCGGGAGGGCAAATGACTCTACTCCACCTGATGGTAAGTGGTAGTAGAGTCCAAACGCGACGACGGCCAGTACAGACGGGCAAAACGTTCTGTACTAGCCGCCTTCGCCTTGCCAGCCCGCAAGATGCCTCTTCACGCCTCCTTTGAAGGAACCCGGGTTGTAAGAGGAGGGGAACACGTGAGCTGGTAAGGAATTCCATTTTTTGGAAGTGCGACAAAGAAAAGAGTTGCCAAATTTCTTTGTTCGCGATGGAATTGATGTCACAGTTAGGCGGTGACATCGAGAACCAGCTCGCGTGGACTTAAGAAGGAAGGGGGAAGCAGGAATAAGAGAGAATAATTCCTCAGAACACTCGCCGTGATACAGTCGATAGAAAGCGCTCAGTGCTGCTATCTCACGACGCAATTGTAAAGGTTCAAGGGTGTTTGTGACCTTTACGTCGCCAATAATGCGTACGGCACTTCGCTGCAACCGGTCCAAGGCCTCAAGTGGGTACTTAGCGGAGCCATCCCAAAGGTGCGAGCAATATTCCATGCAAGACCTGTGTTTTGTACAGCAGGCACAGTTGTTGTGGCGTGAAAAAGCGCCACACCTTGTTCAGAACTCCGAGTTTCCGTGAAGCTGTTTTTATAACAGCCTCGATGTAATCCCTTGGACTAAGGTCGCAGCGAACGTCAATCCCCAGCATGGCGATTTTGCTTTGCATCACCAGCGGAGTACCACAGAGGGAGGGAAGAGGGGAAAATGTTGACTTTTTCGCCGTGAGAGCGCATACCTGTGTTTTCTTGGCATTAAACTCAACAAGATTATTAGAGCCCCATTTGGCGAAGAGCTCTAACGTCCTATCGAGTTCAATGACAAGATCCTTCCGCCTCTCCTCAATTTCCGCTCGCCCAGCCACTGCGCGTCCGTGGTATCCACCATGCACTGTACTATCATCTGCATAGCAATGTATGTTCCCAAGAGAGAACATATCATTGATATGCAAAAGAAAGAGTGTGGGAGATAGCACAGATCCCTGGGGGACCCCAGCATTCACTACATAGAATTGTGAAGCGCAACCATCAACTAAAACACGAAGGCTACGCTTGGCAGACCATTTGCCGGCAGCTTGGAGAGAAGACTTCTGTGCCAGACCCTGTCGAAAGCCTTGGAGATATCGAGGCTGACAGCCAACGATTCTCCATGCTTGTCGATAGATTCACCCCAGAGGTGTGTTACGTACGCTAGGAGATAACCTGTGGACCGTTTTGGTCGAAACCCGTACTGACGATCACTAATTAAACAGTGATCACCATCACCTTACAAAGTACTGAGGTGATAGCTATTGGCCGATAATTTGCCGGGTCAGATCGATCCCCTTTTTTGGGAACCGCTTGCACATTAGCTCTTCTCCAAGCCTCCGGCACACATCCCGAAGAGAGAGAAAGTTGGAACAGGCGCGTTAACACAGGAGACAGCTCCGCTGCGCACTTCTTCAGCACTATGGCTGGTATTCCATCGGGACCGCTAGCTTTCCGTACATCAAGTGTGCGTGTAAGTCTAGGATGCGAAACAAGGTCATGACCAATCTGTACAATGCGCTGTGCATCCGTTCTCGTGTATGCCTTTCTACAGGACTTGGAATTTTTATTATAGTTTGCTTTCAGTGAGTCAATGTTAGATGCCCCGCTAATGCAGCCGTTGATCCACTTGCGATATGCCGCCTGCTTAGATGATACAGCATCGGCACATTCACGAGTGAACCAACGGTTATGCGTACTCCTACTGACGAGATCTGAGCTAGGAATGTAGTATTCCATTCCCAACATGATCTCGTCAGCAACAGCAGCGGCACTAGCTGTCGGGTCATTCCCACTGAAGCAACGTTCCTTCCAAGGGACAGACGCATAGTAATTGCGCATACCGTCCCAATCCGCCGACTTATAGTGCCAAACGCGACGTTTGCATACCGCTAGTGGCGGCAGCTTGGCCTGTGGCACTCTGGTAGATATAAGGCTGTGATCCGAAGAGCCAAGAGGAGCCTGAACCACAACCTGATATTCCACCGGGTGAGAAGTCAGCAGAATATTTATATAATATATATATTTATATATAATTTACATATATTTACTCTTATTCTGTTATATTTATTTGTGCAATGTCTCCTGAATTGGTACAAATACCACAACGATCAGTTCTTAACCCACCAAATAGCTGTATTTCTTACGGTACGAATTTCAAATAACAGGACCTCTTAAAATCAGGTGGACTATTCCTTAAACAACATTATCATTAATATAGGTTTGTTTTGGAAAGTTTCTACTTTAAGGGTGAAAATTGGGGATGAATATATTTATAAAGATTATTTTGATTTCCAACTGATTGTCTTAATTTTTTTTTCAAAATTATAAATTGATATACGAAAAAGATAATTTTCAATTCATATATTTTTTGTTCAATAATATAAGACATATTATTATGTATGCTTTATTATATAACATAGGTATTTCTTGGAATGTACAATTAATTGACAGTTAATTATTATAAACCGACCACAATAACATTACTCGGAATACGTTCATACTAAAACGAATGATTGAGTTCAATAACAATACATTATGTAAAGTTAATATCGTTGCACAAAAAATATATAATGAAATAATAAAACTACCTAAATCGTATCTTATAATCCTTTTTTTTTATCTTATAATCCTATAACGATCTATATATATCTAATTATTTCGCGTCGACAATTAAACACTTGACTTAAAGCAAAGTATCACCACCAAGTAACCACCTGTGCTATTCTCAGGCCGGCCATTAGCAACGACTGTTTGACCACTTCATTTGGAAGAACTGAGAGCACTATTTGCACAGGACTGTACATTATCACCGTTTACGAGGCAACTTAGCATCGTTGTATATAAAACTATATACTACCGATTTGTAGTTTGTAGTTGCCTTTTGTTTTATCGAAATTTTTTATTATTATTAATAATACAAGTTAAAATCAGATAAGATGCAATTCGTCACAACAGTGGTTACGTGCGAGGCACGTGATCGTAAGCAATTCCAACATGAAAATTACGGGCTACTATTAAGAATTTGTCAACCAAAAACCCGATAAATTTTATCCGACCTGACCCGGGGTTTTTAGCCAGAACCTTTCGATCTACAGAATTATAATCTAACCACTAACACGTATCTAATAAGTTCTTGTGACATAATTTCTTAATAATTATTATTGTAAACGGCTTGAAACAAAACAATTGAAAATAGTCGCTCCGGGTCAAACTTGCCACCGAGGTTGTCCATTGCCGTACAGCGCGGAAATGCGGCCTGCATTATGGGCCGCTTTGCGTCGGGTGGGAATCGGGAGAGACTATTCTAAATTTGACAAAATTAATAAAAAAAATTGACATACTTATGTTTTAAAATAAATATTTTGTTTATATATTGAAAATGAAGATATGTTTGGAAATAGGGCACTTTACTATATTATTCACTTCAGTTATTTCTCTTACGTAAGTAGTAATAAGTCATATGTCTTCTTCATCCATCACACTTAAAATTAAACTCAGGCTTATAGATGTCTAGAACAATTCTTTATTGTTTCTATACGCTGCGATATCACGTGTCTTACTTACTTAAAACGTTTGTGAACTACTTAGACATATATATAACATGAGAAAATTAAATTTTTGGAACAATAAGATCAAAGAATAGATAAGAACATTTTAATGAAAGTTTTTAAAATTTGTAGTGAGCAGTTATATAAATATCAACATTTCAGTTAAATTAGGGACATTTCCTCACGATGATTTTCTTCATCGTCAGGCATGAGATGTATTAGAATCACAAATTAAGCACATGAAAATTTAGTGGTGCTTGTCTCGGTGGGAACCTGTGAACATCGGTTAAGCAATCTTAACGTTTAGAACGCGTCAATACGTGTTCTTGTACCGAACCGGTACTCAAAACCTATACTAATATTAATTGAAAATAACTCTGTCTGACTGTCTGAAAATAACCCCGCTTTCGCAGCTAAACAATGAACTGAGAAATTTGGTACTCAGCAAGCTTGAACCCCAAGGTCAGACATAGGCTACTTTTGCTGTTACCTAATATCACCCCCTCTCCCCAAACCGCAAGCGACGCCACAGAAGCTAGTTGGATATAATTATATTTTTTATATGAATTTTCTGAAACAGAATCATAAAATGAAAAATAATTATAAATAAAGATTAAGTGGGTTCAAACCATAAGCAAATTATGTATGAATAATAATATGAGAACGATACCTTAAAGCCCCATTACATAATATAATACGTTTGTGTGAAAAAAATGTCGTTAGATTCAAATGGCGTCAGTTAAAGCCGGGTAGAAATATACGAGAACAATGGGAAAACGCTTTAGAAACAAGCTCACTCGCCATTGTGTAATCATCTCGCCGAGCTGAGGTTCGTGCATCCGTCAATTTGTTCGATGTTTTATTTCAGCGAAATATGTGTTAAATTGCCTGAAATGATGGTCCCGCTTCTTGGCGGGAGCAGCAATAATGTGAATGTTCTTGAAACTTGAACCGATTTTAAGATGAGATAAGTGAACTACCTATACATAATCAATGCCGGCTTAACCTTAGGAAGGCTAAGTAGAATATGTATGTGGTATTTATTACTGATGACTGGTCCCTGACGACTCTTTAGCCGATCAGATACTACATATCTATATTTGTATATTTAATATTTATAGACAACTGTAACATCAATGAAGAAAAGTGGTCAAATTTTGTAATATTTATCTCTGCACGGATCAGGCGGAAAACAAAGCGATAAAAGTTAAATGTTAATCCAATATAGTTATTATACTGCGAGCCTGTGATTTCAAGTTCAAATAAGTTCTAATAAGAGGAAGCAATACGGAGTTTTTTTTGTCATATTTTTTGATAGGCAAAGAATGCAACCATTGTGAGCTATACAATAATGACATATTATACTAATATTATAAACACGAAAGGGTGAGGGGTTTTTATGAAATTTGAAAGATAGCTTATATCCTGACCTAACACATAGGATTCTTATCACCTCTCTTTCCACGCAGGCATAGTCGCGGGCGGATGCTAATATATATAAAAATATAAGCTGTATTTAATCGTTTACACTACCAGAAGCCAATGCTTTTATCAAGCAATAATTAAGTTAAAACAATCATCATTTTTAGTACAAGATAGAACGTAATTCAAACTTTAAAAGCTATAAATAAAAATGACAAGTAAAATTACTGTTTTAGAAAACACTTTAAATATAAAACTGTAATCAATAAAATTAATTTGAAATATCGAATTAGATTAACTGCTTTCTCACAACTGAAAGCAATTAAGTTAAATTCTAAAGGACCACTTTAACAATAAATGAAAGCGGTAACTTTATTTATTCATAATCTAAGTGTAAATAAATTAATTCAACAGATCTTTAAGGATAGTTAATAAGTACTATTCTTTCAATTATTCTTCCAATGTTCTACTTTCAAAAAGCAATACTTTGTATTGCGGTATTCCAATTTGAAGTTAATAAATGTCTCCAATAACTTAATGCTTTGGATTACAGTCATAAAATAAGGCTTCGACACACTTTTGCTTTACATGGTATAGAGTAATAGTATAAAGAATAGTGATTGCCTCTACATTGTAAAAAAATAAAGTTTATTATAATAAAAAAGAAACGTCTTAGTTGTCTTTTCTACCATAAACACAAATATCATGTCCAATAGATGATAGCCAATTGCTCAGGAGATATTACAGTGTTCATCCCACACGACACAAGGTGTTCAAGCGCAGAAAGGCACCAGCAGAGCTATATTGACAAATGACTTATAGTAATATACTATTTTGATGAGTGTATTTTTGAATATAATTATAGTGGTCAATGTCTCAGTTCTTATTCGTTGATATCCATACTGAGTTTCTTGCCGGTTCCGCTCAGTAGAATCTATATTTCGAATCCGTGGCTAACATTCAATTTAATCCATGTAACATGACGACTTAAAATATCTTGTATACGTCTACTTGTATAAAGATCTTTATTATTTGATATTGGCCGTAAACCTTAAAACTTTTGTAATAAGTATATGTGCATAATTATTATATGTTCAGATAATAAAACGAAAAAAAAATAGCCTAAATCAATTCATCACTCATTAATATTATTCATTTATTTCTTTATTAAAATTTACCTTCAGAATAGGTAAAGTATGGGTTCGGTTCTTGAAAGCCATTGTACTTTATTTTGATTTCTAAGAAAATTATACAGACAGAAATTATATGGGATTTGATCGATCACAGTGTTTTGTTTTTATAATATTTTAATCTTAACAAACCGATATTTACATTGATTGATGGTGGGTATTAAAATCTTAAGGATAAATAAATATTAATTACCTACCAAACCGATAATTAAATTCTAAAAATATTTTAGATTATTTTTTGTGGTTATTTGCTTATTAAATATAGCATAATTATGCGTTCTTCTACCATAGAGAATTCTACAACGTCATAAATTTTTTGTTCGTAGTTTGTAAAGGTAAAGACGATGCAAAGGTCTCGTAGTTTCTGAAATAAGAGAAATAGAATCGCTAAGCGAAATCCATCTAAACTTTGCAAATAAATCGTTGAAGTTATGTCTTATCCATTTGTGGGGTGCTATAGTTCACAGGTTAAATATCTGCAATAAATTACCCAAGATAAGTCTTTTTATTTGAACAAAGTTTGTGCTTTCGGATCATTTTAAACATAAACTGATACTAGTATCCCTGTGAATACTGGAAAATTGATATAGACTTCGGGATTTATGACGCGACAAAGGAAATTTGGTCGCATATTAAAATTTCGCTTTATATTAAAATTTATATTCTCAAATGCGCCACTGCTGGGCTAACGCCTCCTCTCTGCTGGAGAAAAAAGTTAGGTAACTTAAATTAGATATGTTTTCAATACATGCAGGTTTCCTCACGATGTTCTCCTCCGAGCACAAGAAAAATGCAAATTAAGCACATGAAAACTCAATGGTGCAACCCCGGTTTGAATCCGAAGTATTCGGTTGAGATACAGGTGTCGTAACCACTGGGCCATCTCGACTCGAAATAAACAAAACACAACATGATTCTACCTTTATAATTTTCTATATTTCATTTTCTATTGAACATTTAAGCTAGTAAAGCAGTATTAAGTATAAAGCGATTTAATACACAACATAAAAATAACGTTACAATATTTGAAACGGCTGGTGATAATAATTTAACAAGCCACTTTGAGTGAAATGGTCTTAAAGTTATTTTGATCATGACTTTAACTTTTTTTTATTTTGAAATACAGAAATATTTTATATTCCTTAAAAAAATTAATATTTTTGCTCGAAAATATTAAAAATAAACGATAGAAGTTAGATAGTTTCTTTGTTTATATATAATTTATCTTTATATAATATATACATATATATAGATTGAAGAAGAATAATTGACATTATGTTCAAGAATCGAGCAACAAGTTTACCGAAATCTTAGTGATGTGCAACAAGTGACACGGCTGCCGGCTCGGAAATAGGCAAATATTGATGTAGCTCTACGACCGGAAGTCCTCTGCTTGGAACTTCCGTTGTACTTCCACGTATTTGTATTGATAGAACATCACAATAAACTATGTCGATTATATAACACGTATTACTATTATTTGACATATATATATTAAGCCGTTTTATATTTAAACTAATAATCTTTATAATCAATATAATCAACCAATAAGATACGAATTTATTTTCTTTTGAATTTGATTTTGAAAACAAATGCACTTGTGTAGTACCGACATAAATATATTCAAATATAGTATGTAATATTATATACATTGATATATTGCAGTTAATTTCGTAACATTAACCAATAATATTGAAGATAAAATTTTGCGATTACATAAAATAAATATATTAGTAAGTTATAAATAAAATTTCTAATACACTGAACGTGCCTATCAGACATCCAATATAGTATTTGGAGATGCATTTCAGATTTACTAGTAACTAGTTTCCAATGCGACAAAGTAGTGAAACTCGACTTCTATAAGTAATTGGCCCTGTTTCAGATGGTTAGCACGTTGTACTTATTTGTACCTACCGTATATTGCTTTTTAATTTATAACAATATATAATTGTACTTGATAGGAAGGCTGAAAGCACCACCACGTCGTTTCGGGTCAAAACCCTTTGAACTTTTGGGTCTTTTTGCTAGAAATCTAACTGTTTAAACAGATTTGGCGCTTTTTTCCACCACGTCCCTCTAGTTCATACGCAGGCTCCCTCGGCTTGCTTTCTTTCACAGTTGAACACAATATGAATTATAAACACAAACTAAATACACGAAAAATCAATAAAGTTTGAAAAAAATTGAAGAATAATACACTAAAAAAGGTAGGCGATAAAAATAGTATATACTCTAACAATTAATACGCTATGAGTAATGAAGACACTTAGGATTAACAACATAAAAGTTATTTTTTGTAAAATCTTTCTCTATTATTCTGTTCTCTCTTTACTATTATAAGTGATTTGACTTTATACTTTTTCAATGTCAACGTGTGAATTCATTAAATCACCGACTTCGGGGATTTGTGATATCTGAGTCAAGTTTAAAAAGGTAAAACTAAATGAATGAAATGTAACGATTCATTGTGCCTACTCGACTATTCCGTAACTATTCAAAACGCAAAAAGGAATGTCTAATTTTGTACCTTTTGAGGTCTCATTAGTGATGAGAATATTTAATCTTGATATTCTGTCGCAAATATATATATATATTATGTATATGTATATATTTTTTATAACATAATTATGGGCATATAGCCCATTTGCATCATCTGCCATTGCTTATTAAGATGTTTCATGGTGTTAGTCAAAATCCAGAGGCTGTCTGAGAAAATTTGGCAAATTTCTTGAAGATCGTTGGAACAGTACAGAAATAACAGTACAGTGGTAGTTTACAACGAAGTCAATAGTATAAACCTTCTTCATAAAACATTGTAATCGATCAGAATCGAAATCTATCAACATCAATCCGATATACCAAAGCCTATTTTTATATATGTAATTGTACGTTTAACTTGTGTTTCATAAGAGCTTTCTATATATCCACACCTGTAATAAGAACTTAAATTTCTAGAAACGTCACGTGGCGTAACAAATGCCCAAGCAATATTCGGGTACTTGTGAAATCAATCACAATTTTGCCTTTGATATATTAATTGCGTAACGATCACCGAAATTCACTGGATCATATTTTACTTGATTGTTTTCCTACTACATTTTAGTTTGTCTATATACATTTTTTGTTAGAGAACAATATGAAAAATCTATTTTTGTTTAGTTGTTGATGATTAGTAGTCACCATCGCCAAATGGCATTGGCGCTTAATATTAAAGATTTCATCGCCAATGCGCCTTGAGAACTAAGATGTTTTGTACCTTATGCCGTCAATTATTAGGCTTAGTCACCCTTCAAACTGAAACACCACATTATTAAATATTGCTGTTTAGCGGTAGAATAAGTAATTATTCTCCCACTCATACCTAGCCAGCCGTAACCTACTATCAAAAAATCTAAATAAATAATGAACTAGTTCAAATAGTCTATTATATAACCTGCAAGTTGCGACTTTTTAGCTGCATTTCACAATTAGGTACGGTATTTCGAGATGTAACGTTTAAATCTTGACAATATATTGTATTCAGTTGTGGATTACTGTTGATATATTTTATATTAAAAAGTAATTGCTTAAAGCCTCAATATTAGATAAAGCGACTGTAAAAGGTCAAAATTCATTAATGTAGGCGCCTCCAAGTCAAAATTAAAGCGTCAGTAGCTCAACGGTTTAATAGCCGTCTAGCGATTTGAAAGTCACAGCTTCGATCTTAACTATTGGTGTCCCCACTTCTAATACAAGCATTACGTTGGCCTACTTACAACAGTGATGCTATGGAATATTAAAATATTATTTTATTTATAACAAAGATAAAAATATAATTTATAATATTATATACTTTTATTATTATTTTTATATGAATATATACAGTGAACTACTTTTCCTCATTAAATTCATTATAAATGACTTACGATTATGGCACTTACCATGTTAACGAAGTTATTTAATTCCCGTTAGCCGTAGAGATATCTGAAACAATTAAATAATATATATAAAAACAATTAAATATACAAAAATAACACACATATAAATATATTTTATTCTACATCAATGTCGAATGAGTAATATAAGTTTGTTATAATTTTAACGAATATAAAAGAGCTATTCTGTAAGCACTTCACCTCTCCAAGCTATTGATAACCAACTTACGGCAATACGCAAATTTTTCGCTTGTATCATTTAAACGTTATTATTATTATTATAGCAAACGATCATCACTTTTTGAGATTTCACTATCGTATTTTCAAGTTTGTTCTTAGAGAATACAATTCAAATAATAAGTTTACGAAGTACACATCATAAACTTACAAAGCAATGAATATTCTTTGCTTTGTTAATAATATTGTACATGGAATGTTCATTACATGTCATTGTTCTACATTATTTATTAAATTGGAAACAAAACACTACTCGCCGAAAAAAAAATTATAACAATATATATGTAAGTCATCTCTTATTATTTTTATAGAATATATTGTTACAATTAATCAAAAATCTAACATGGTCTAAACCAGTCAACAGATTAAAAATTGAGCTTGGCTGTATGCGGGTGTTACATTATTATTTTGTGGTTAAGAAAAAAATTAGGAACAATAAACATATAAAGTTTAATGAGCAGTTAACTTGTTACATATCGAATGATTTATATAATTTCGGGTATCATGTCAAGCTCTCGATGAAAAGGGAAATGATCGACATGACCTAATTCAGTCACGTCAGAGCTTCGTATCTAGAACACGGGCATTTATATTATAGATTTAAATTGCTCCTTTAGTAATACGATATGCCCTTTTTTTTAGTCACATTCGAACTACACTTTCGTTATTAATAAATATTGATATTAAAAAATAAGTATTAAACAAAAAAAAATCTCCTCTGTATATTTTTAAATTTATCTATATAGAAATTCTGAAAAAACCGCCCAATTAATAATTAATTTATGTAACATAATATTATACCAACTCTTTGTTATATATATATAAATAGTCATAGTTCTATTTATTCTGCTGTTAAGGAGAATGTTTATAGTTTGATCTGCTATTTTGTCATGCTATTTTACTGCGGGCTAGTGGATAAATGATAGACAACATATGAACATATGTTTTTTCGTTCCTCCAATACGAGATATATAGATATATGTTTTCCTTCACCCAATACGAGATGAATTAGAAACACAAATTAAGTACGTAAAACTCAGTTGTGCTTATCCGGATTTGAACTGAGTATCTTTGATAAAAATTCAAATGTTTTGTGCATCTTTGCACACAAATTTTCAAAAAAATCTATATACAATCGAATACATTAATGTATGTATATTTCAAATAAACATTAGTTTTTACTCCACTTCTTAGAAGGACAAGACTGACAAGAATGGCATTAGCATATTACAAATGATCGTATCATTTGTTAACTAATCACAGTGATAGTTAAAAAATAATTATTTAAAATAAAAATTTTAATTACAGCAAAAAATGCTGGTAAATTAGTTTATTACAAATATATGAAACCTCGTATCAACTTTGTACGCGGTCATTAAACTAATGAATTGCAAAATTTAATTGAACCCAACAAATTATATAAAATAAATCCATTTACATTAAGCCAGATTATACTTAAAGAGTACTTATCGTCGACTGTGCACGTAATAATGATAACGTTATTATAAACAAAAGCTTTATATTATTTATTGGCCAATGGGTCTTAACCGAGGTTCACGACATCAAATCTGGGCAAGCACAAATTCAAATTATATACAAAGCATTACACTTAATTATTAATTGTCAAATTAAAATCTACCACCGGTTCGGAAAAGAAAATACTCAGACCTGAGAAGAGCAAAACAAGGAAATTAGTCGCATTTTATAATAGTTTACAAATATTTTTTTAACAAAGAAATTGCCAAGAGGCGATAGACATAACTATAACCATTAAAATAGTTACTGATTACACCCAGTAACAGAAATAATTAGTTTCTAGTATTATTAAATTATATTACTTTTAAAGAATACAAAAATATCATACATACATAATATTTTGGAATAACAAACTGTCCAATTAAAATGTCACCTGTCTAATTATTTTTTATATTATATATTATAATTAATTATTATAATATATATTTTATTTGAATAAAAATAATAAATAAACATAATAAATAATACAATAATAATAATATAGTAATAATAACAAAATAAACTTCTTCAAAATAAAATCTTTCTCCTTTTATAAAATACAAGAATAATTAACATAAAGTTTCGATGTTCACATATTAATATATAGATTAAGATGTAAAAGCATTTAGGAGTATTAACTATCGTTAGATCTAGTAAATTTCATGTAACATCCATCAGGTTTAATTACAGTGTGGTGTAAGACGATTTAGGAGCTGCCTTTAGGGTAGCAAGTAGGAACTATTACTGCATAATCAAGTCAGTGGTAGAGCTTTCAATCAAGGCATCCTTGTACCTGATTACCGGTCAATGGAACAATACGGACGCGCATTAGTCGCTAGCAGGTGATCGAATCTGCCATTGACACATTATAGCTGAATCATTACACCATTTCATTGAATCAATGCAGACGTCTAAGCTATTATGTCATATACTGCTTACCATACTGCTATTATATAAAGCGGATTACGGATTTGAATAAATCGTTATTAACCTTTTAGTGAGCAAGGTTATCCTTATATTCAAATATCGAATGTGAGTTTTTTTGTCAAGATGTCACGTCTTAACAACTCAATAGATCAGCAGCCGCAGGCGAGAACTACCATAGAACAGCTATGAAACACGCAGCAGTAACGAGTAGGTGAAACCGAATGTAGCAGCTAGTATAGCATACCAATATCCCTTATTTTCCCAATATCATAGTAATTTTAATAAAAAAATATATGAACTATCTATATAATAAAATAAACATATTATATTTCATTTCGTTTCGATGAATTGGGTGACTATGTCTTGTTATGAATATGCCATTAGCCCTCCGTTATCTTTAATGAATTTATTCCGTATTAATTACAATCAAATGTTATGGATGTTATGTTACAAAGTTGGATTGTATGTAAATTGTATTTGTTAACAGTTCTGAACTGAATCAAACTTGCCTTGTAGGCAAAGTTATAAACGGCAATCGATTTTTTTTTATTAAAGTGGCGATAAAGAATAAACACAATCAATCAAAAACTTGTATACTTTCCACCATAGTAAATAAGTTGTATTGAAATACAAAATTATATTTTTCAGCACAAGTCGGATTACGGATTTCAAACTTATTTTACTTTATTTTATAATATAAAAGCTAACCATATCAGTTTCACACGGGAAGAATGAAGCCTCATGATGACCGACATAATTTTTTCTGATGTCTTTTACAATCATTGCCATATTTTCGTCACAGCATTTCCTTAAAGAATCATACACCTAAGCTTTTCTCATTTTCGCATTTCCTCAAACTCGGTGCATTGGTGAAGACCAGATGATAAACCACGGTCTATGTTTATATCGCGTTAAGACAATGTTTCTAAAATTAACCCTTTTTAATCACGTACCTACGTAATTATTAAATTAAATAGTCGAGATTATTGGCACAATATTATATTATCTGTTGCATTAATGGTATTATTGGATGGTCAATAACGTTATAATTGTTGAATACCGTACGTGCTTAGATTTTAACAAGATATAATTAGTGTTAATACGTGTTTAACCACTAATTATAATATTATAAGCACCTACGTGGCTGATTCTCGAAAGGTTAGGTCGACTGCTCGTACTTTTAAAATCAAATATTTTTATCTAAGTTATCTTTTGATGTTTCAAAAAAATTAAAACCGTTTAATTAATTATGAAATAGAAATTTAACAAAATTGACGGGTCTACTTGAGCTTAAGCGCTACATAAATAAAAATTAGAATGTTTCTATGTGATGGCAATCTTTTGACTACGGTTGTGTTATATATGTTAACCACTTTTATATTTCTGCTAGGTATTTTTTATTTATTATTTTCTATTATCTGATTTCGTTATAAATATTATCTTCATATATAAAAACACCGTTAAAAATATATGTTTATGTAACTTACACAACTATAACACAAAAAAATAGAAATTGAGAAAATGTGACTTTTTAACATTTTATTTTCATTTGTTTTTAAGCAAATTATTATTAAAAATTTATTAAAGTAACACAATAAAATTAATAACTTGTTTTTTTAAATTCTACCAACCCGCAATGGAGCAGCGTGGTAGAATAAGCTCCAAACCTTCTCCTCAAAAGGGAGAGGAGGCCTTAGCCCAGCAGTGGGACATTAACTGGCTGTTACTGTTACTGTTTTTTAAATATTATAAAAAATTAAAAAAGAAAAGATTTCAAAGTAAGTTTTTCAAAGTACTTTTTCGATCACGAAAAGAACTATTATTATTATTGTATTGTAATAAATAATATTTACATAAATAACTATCTGTTATAAGTCTTGGACGTTTTTTTGAGTACAACAACCATTATCGTATTTATAAAAGATCTCAGAATATTTACTGTCTGCGTTTTCAAAATACTTAACTTGAATAAATCAACATTTGTGCAGAAATACATGTATAATGATGGAACAAGGTAAATTTTGGAGTCAATTTAATTATAATAAGCATTAAATACAGTTCACAGCCAATAGCTTTATTAACACTGACAACTTTTTAACTTCAGAGGAGAATGTTTGTATAGCTAATGTTTATATAAAATAAACAATAATCAATAAACATGTTCTGATCCCTAACTTGAACTGAGTAGATACATCGAATCGATCAATGTATCTACTCAGTTCAACTATACAATCGATCTTTGAAAATAACAAATAAATATATTTGTATATTTATCATTACGTTAAAAGCAAACGCAAAATAAAAATTCTAAATTTATATTTATAACCGTATATAACTTGTAATATGTGTCGTATATACGGTCTTTAAAATTGCATGTACACTATTCTAAATTACATTGCTTTTCTGAGGTTGATCCCGCAGCTTACTATATTTTACGCTTACATTGTTTTAACTCATGGATATTTTTAATTACAATCCATTTACGTATTATTAAATAAAGAACTTATTCTTTAGTCCGAAATATTACCTTTATATGTTATTTAAACATTTGTTACAATAAAAATCAAAAACTATTAAGTAAAGAATATGGTTTTATTTATAAAATCTCTTTATATTGTGTTCATTAAAAATACTTCTTTAAGAGTAAAATTGATAAATAATATTTCTTTCAAATGAAAACTGCTTGAACTTGTAGTAGTTATATACTTCCCAATAATATTATGATTACCAAAAGTGCTTTTTGTTAAGAACACTTTGTTTCAAATTTTGTAAATTTTACTTAGTTTCCCAATAAAGTCATTATTACTGTTTAAAATTTGACTGGTAATATTGAACATAAGTAGGGAATTGTAGGTAAGTTATTTTGATAAGCAACATATAACAATTTTAATAAGCGACCCATCAAAGACTTGCTTGTGTTAACGATTAAAATATTGCCTACTTGAAATTTTCACTCCTAATTTAATATAAAATAATATCGTCAAAAGAAAAGGATTGTTCAAAGTAACAGCTCTCAAGTAGAATACTTAAAAGTTCTTTAATCAAACGCGTTTGTTGTTATTTTTATACACACTTGTGCTTTGCTAAAGACGGGTAATTAAAATAACCTTATCATAGACTGAAATGTAAAGACATTTTTTTTAAATCCGTTCGTTGTCTTTTATTTCGCGGCATATTGTCTTGGTTTTTGCGGAACAGCGAGTTTTTATTTAGCCTGTTGAACACGACAGCTTAGACTCTGGGAATGACATGAGAAAAATCTTTTTATCTTGTAAAATATAAATTAAGAAAAACTGTTTTATATTTTTCTCAATGTCATCGTGGAAAGTTTTACCTATTCTAATAGTTTTATAATATTGGTTGAATTTTTTTTTATTATTAATAATAATTTAAAAGTTTAGAAATATTAATTTAATAATCATCTTTGAAGGCATCAACCATTTTGAATTTAATCGTTCACGTCAGTGGCTTTTCATTCAAAACTTACGTATTTTTCGTTGCGAAAATACACTTTGAAATTTTACCCTCATCACTCAAAATAGATGCTCTAAAAAAAGTCAAAGGCTCTCCTTAATTTTAGTAATGATTGAACTATTTGTGGTTACTTTAAGGGAGGCTTAATTAAGAAAACTGAGGTGCTAAACGGTAGAGTAATTAATAGTCAATTAATCACCCTGTAATTTATTCAATAACTCTTAACGACTTCTGTTCAACCAAGCTTAGAAATGTTCTCTCAAACGCAATAGGCATTTAAAAATTGGTATTCGATGCTATTATAAAAAATCCTCTTATTCTCTATTCATCTAAAATTATCAATATAATATGAATTATCTGTGGACTTGCTATAATTCTTAGACGTGAATAAAAATGTCTTAAATGAGTATAGAAAAATCTGAGATTTTTTTCCCGAGCCGAGTTATTACCATATGGTTAAGGGATCTAGCAACTTTTGTATATCCATAAACAGCTTCGGACCATAATTTTATGTGAATCATTCATAGCCGCATGATATCCAAAAAATATAATAATAGCAAATATTTAAAAAGAAGTTGCAATAAATGAACAATTTTGCAAATACCTACACGACTACCTATCGAGTGTCAGTCAGTCAACATATCAATTAACATCGAATAAATAAAACTTTGTCGAACGTCCGCTTAAACTAAAAACACTTTAAAAAAATAACTGAATTTTCATGAATCGAATCAAAAATACTGCAATATGTAAAGTTTTTAATTAACTTAACAATTCATTAATACAGGGCCTTTTAATCTTTGTCTTATCGAATGTTTAATATTCACTGTTTAAGCATTCGGCCCATTGCGCTATAAATCAGAGACTGACTAGGATTGATTCAATAGTGATGACTATGCTCCGGTTAAGATTAATGCCCGAGTAAAAGCTTCAAACAATGCTCTTACAAATTTCATGTTATGCCTATATTGTTGTATATAAAAATACAGATAAAGTCGTTATTAATATATTAACGACGGTAAAATAAACATTAATATTTATTTGATAGATTAATATTATATAATATTTCTAAGACTACGATAACAAGCATCGAACACTATAAACGTTATTTTGCAGCCCAAAATAATATGACGTAACGTTCTTCACATGGGAACTCATTCGTATGATAATTTTATTACGAGTACTATGAAAAGAGGGTAAAAGTGCAAATTATCGAGACTTGAAGCGCAAACACTAACAATATGTACGATAGCGTCATAACACACGCATTTGTATAATTTTTCCATTTGTAAAGATCAAACGAGGGCATTATCGTAATAATTATGCGGAAACTAATATTTGAACAAATTGTTGGACATTTCCGCTCATTTATTTTAATCTTTTAATTACGTTGTTTGTATAGATGTGTTTGAAATATTTATTGATATTATAAAGCTGGCGTGTTTATCTGGCTGAACGCGTCAGGAACCATTCAGATTTGGATAATTCTTTTTGCATGATGAAGAAGAAGATGCGGTTACAAGTTCACACAGAAACAGAAAGTGTAACATTAATAAATTAATCAAATTATATGAAATAGGTATGTAAGTACTAACAAAATTGATCGATATATTATACATTAATAAAATTTAGTTATAAAGAAAAAGTTAATAAAATCTAACTAACATAGAACATCACACTATTTTATCTGTTGCAGTTAACAACAGATAACTTATAGATAACAAAGTCCTACCTTTTATAGTTTAAAAACATTGTAAGTGTTTAAGATATAAAAAGTGCCATTAGCTTTTAATTTTTAAATCCCTCTTTGACGTTAGTTTACACGTGGCCTTGACGTTTAACAATAGAATATTTGTTATTTCAATTCCAACTATATTTTTACTCTGTGGGATAACTAATAAATATATATTGTTATTTAAATGACTCCTTTAAATTGTAAATGATTAAAACAGTTAATAAATATTCTTCATTATTCTTAGTAGATCGTGTGATAATTTTTAAGTTTTCACCAAATATAAATATTATTAATTAAGACGTCTTTTCAAAAATAATATCTAAGCTTTAGTTATATAATTATAATGTAGCTCACCGTTTACGTTTTATTTGTTTTCAAAATAAGCGTCTATGAAGTTGAAAACATATATAGCATAAAAATACAATTATAATATAAACGATAAAAATTTGACGATTATACATATAACTAAATAATTAATTTCCTAATATTTTATATATCTAAGATCGAATAAAATCTGCGAATGAAAATAAATATCGTCCATTTATCAATTTTTTCACAAAATTTTAATTAATAATCCGAACAATCGGTTTTACGTAATTGAGTACCTTATAAACATGTACATATATGTATATACTTTATTGAAAAAGTAAGATACATTCACAGATTACATAAAACATATCTCAAAATTGAGTTAAAAAAAAAACGAGAATCCACACATTACAAGTTTGTGATATGACAGCATTAAACTAAATGATTGTATATTCCTATATTATCAAACATAATCTATTTATCTATCTGTAAATAATAACATACAGTCATAATATGAAAAATATATAGAAAATGAAAAGAATGATTTTTTTACTGAATAGATATGTCCTATCCTTCGTAAGTTTTGGTTTCGTATTCCCGCTGTTCCAAAAATTGACGGCATAAGAAATAAATGTTTTCGTCGCAAAACCTACTATAACGTTCTCCTATAACATGTTTAACGTGTCGTAATAATTATTACGGGTCATTACAGAAAGTAGCTTTGCTTTTATCTTATACAATGTGCCAATATCCTTAACATTCGGGAGAATAATGCTTTTAATCTCTTACAATACAATATCTCATTTTGATTTTTTTAATGGTTAAAATGTTCGCTCTTTGTTATTATTATTTTTTTTAAATTATTAATCCCCAACATTGAATATAAAAAACGTGTTAAATGCATAACACCTGTACCCGTCTGCGATCTGCGCTAGCTGGATCCCAAATGGATGAATCTATTTCAACGCGTTTTTTATATTTGAAAGCTGGTTTATTCGTAAAGCTTCTTCGCTAGGCTTGGTAAATCTCTGTAAAGCTGCTTGAAGATTTAATTTTTTCACTAGTTCATGAAAAATAATCTTATGCAATCGATAAACATATAACTCACATTTACCGACTGGATCTTTGTGAGGTTAGATAAACAATATAGAATTAACAATAAATCAAGTACATAAGTAATACTTTTTTCTTTTGCCAGTTTTAATAAAAATAATATGATTAACTTGGATTTTAACAGCATAACGTAATCCGTCTTCGTCGAAAATCGCACGTTTAACTGCAAACACAAATATGTTTTCATAAATAATAATCTAGATTTATAATTTCATCGTAACTGGAGCTCCGTAAGACAAATAACGGCCCATGGTAATGGAATGATCCCTAATGGTATTGGAATTATGGTAGTAGAATTTTCCCAGCACCAGCAGTGACACATTCAGGAACTGTTACTTGTTACTTGTAGTATCAACATTCAAAGAAATTTATCATTCACACACCTAACACATTTTGAGACAATGAATAATATATTTGTCTAAGATAATTTATTACATCTTGCACAGAAACGTAGCTCTTCTCTCGTAATTCTTTTATTTAACATTTATCATCCATCATGAAACGAAACGAAAGCCGAGATCGCAGTGGTAAGAACGCGTGAATCTTAACCGATGATCGTGGGTTCAAACCCGGGCAGGCACCACTGAATTTTCATGTGCTAAATTTGTGATCATAATTCATCTCGTGCTTTATAATGAAGGAAAACATCGTGAGGAAACCTGCATGTGTCTAAATTCACTGAAATTCTGCCACATGTGTATTCCACCAACCCGCACTGGAGCAGCGTGGTGGAATAAGCTCCAAACCTTCTCCTCAAAAAAAGCGAGAGGAGGCCTTCAGTCCAGCAGTGGGACATTCACAGGCTGTTACGGATCCATTATGAGAAGCAAAATAATAGTCATTAAATATATCTATCATCAATAATAGTCGAAAGGCTATATAAATATAAGGTTATATAATGTTTTATATAACTTGTCTATAACAAAAAATTACTCAAGAGAAGTGTGATGGCCAAAAGCAAATAAAAGAACTAAGAATAACGTAAAGTGCTCAATGGAATCTCTGTCCGAATAATAAAAATGAAAAGTGCATGATTCGATTTTATAAAGATTTATATTTTTCAACTGAATTTTTAAATAGCAAGAAAAAATAGCTTTTAATACTGGACTTTAAAAGGCAAACTAAAGACAAATGCTCTTTTAAAAAATATATATTCATATTTCCAAATTGTTATGCAAAAGAGCCATCTAACCTTTGACGAAAACGCAGATCATGCTCCCGCCAGTTTCACACATGGTTAGGATTGTTAAATGTCTGACTTAAGTCGAATACAGTCGGATACTTAAGTCGGGATACATACAAATATTTACGAGACTGTCCTTTCCAGCATTTATAAGTTAAAAAGCTTTAATTTAATCTTTAAGACAAAAAGATTGGGCTTCATTAATTATTGCATTTACATTATTACGCTTGGCAATTGAATGACTTTACGTACTGAATTGATTTCAATTTATACAACACAATAAGATCTTAAATGATTTATAATTTCTAAAGCTTATCGGGACTTGACGATTGGGGGCCCACTTCATGTTTCAAATAAAATTAGGCTTAAACTAAAGCATATTTTTTAAGTTTACTTTAAAAGAATATGTACGTATTTAGATCTGTAATATAGTGATAGTATTTAAATATATTAATTTATTATATAATCTAGACTGATGATAGTTAACGTATAAACCTTAGTGGTTTTTAGCTGCTATCATTATGTTAAGTTTTGTATTGTTATTTAAATATATAAATAAATTAAAAAAGATATGTGTCCATTCAGCACTAAGCCATAAAACACTGGTAAACAAATAAAAACTTGTATAGTGCAAAAGATAATGAAAGATGTTGTATATATATCGCAGCAGATGTATGTTTGTTTAAATTTCACTTCGTTCTAGAAAACTTTTCAGTTTTCCAATGCGAAACATGGAGTGTCGTTCCGACATGTTTAAGCGACGTCCTTACATCAATGACAAAGGCTTGTTCTTGGATCGGACCATTGCACTTGAAATGTACAAATATTTACCGACACAGAACTACACATGTACACAACACAAAATATGAGAGAAAACGAATGAAAACTACTGCATCAATAATAGTTGGCAAAGGGATTTTCTTTAATAATAATAAATTACACAACTCACAATACCATAATAAAATTTGTTGAATATAAATAAAACTATAATATTTTATAAACTCCAAGAAAACTTCTTACTTTTATATGCGAATTTCTAAACGAAATTCCGGTAACATAATACTTCTAAAACATTAGATATACCGACGAACACAAAGAAAACTTCACTCAATATTGAAAATACTTTAACCGAGAACGCTGTTGTGATCAGAAAAGTGCACTTATTAATGCGATTTAAAAATATACATTATATCATTGATGAATTAAAAGATTTTAAAAATTGAAAAGATATCAATTCAGATGAATATACAACTTTACGACTATTTATATTTTATACGTACCTACTTTTTACATTTAAAACAATTTATAGCTTATTTTTGTAATTGTATATTACATTTTGTCATTATATATTGATTATGATGAACATGACATAATAAATTAAATACCTTACGATCTTCTTATTGAGAAAGCAAATACCAATAAATAGTATTGTCGGATTACAGATTAGAAAAATATTATAATATGATAAAGATATGGTGAGAGATCAGATCTATAGACTTTTAAGTTCTATAAATTGTTTTAGACAAATAAATCTTAGTAATGTTTTTTTTCTTTATGAAAGTCAATAATCAAGTCAATATCTATACAGAATTACTAGTTTTTCAATATATATATTTATTGTATAATTATTATTATACGAATATTTATTAAAGAAATATAACAAGGCCACAGTTACAGTTACAGTAATTTGCTTAATGCAGAATAACACAATTATAATGCTTTAACGAAATATACTTATAGACTCAAATAATAACGTTTAAGATTAGTCGGCCGCTTAATATATATTTCAATATCAATCGCTCAATATATAATATTGAATATTAAAACGAAAATTTTGTTATTAATTCCAGAATACTATAGAATATTATTTTAAAATTTATAGTATTATCCCGGCATTTATACATTATTTCTTCTGCAATTCAAGTCCTCAAGGTTCCTGTTTTAAAATTTACCATTACTAGCACAAACTATGTTTAATTTCTGTCATGGTCTAGTGTCTAGTTTATTGATAATGCCACAGGTTATATAGTTCTGCATTCAATCTCGTGTCAGACCAATAATAAATGTAGTGGGAAACACGTTAAGCTGTTGCTCTGCGCCTTCACTCTCTCGTAACAGATTCGAATCGCATTTGATTATGAGGAATGGAGATTGCCTGTGTTAGTGAACTATAATATATCATGTGTAGCTGACTATCTGTTAAGAATGGCTGCCATGATTGAAATCGGTAAGGAGGAGCATAATCCTACTTAGATGATGCTATTGATCTGTTTTACATAAATATTGCCAATGAAAGTGCTATTTTTCCAAACAATCAAAATTTTAATCTTTTCAGTGTTCCACAAATACTCTCTTGACTAATTTTTAAGTTAACGCTATTTTATGAGATCCTAATCAAATTTAGCATCAAAAGTTAACTTCAACTTAATTCTGAACCCAAAACAAGAATCGAGTATTCAACAAGTGACGTATTAGATTGTAAACTTACGTCCCATTTAAATATCAGTTTGTTGATTTTTATTTGCATAATCCCGAATAAATAACGAAATAAATGGATACAGTTAATGGCTGTGGTCGTGCCAAGTTGCATAAAGTTGTTGGACCCGAAAATAGCAAGCAGTCAAAAGATAGGGGTGAGCCAAATAAAATACGACTTTTGAATTTGACTGCGCCCACTCGCAATCGTTTTATAAAATTCCAAATGGAGAATTTATAGACATGATAAATACCACAATATGTAAAATGTCATAAATTATATTAACTTTTAGATTTATATTCATATATCAACAAATTAAAGCCTATGTTAATAGTATATTTAAGACATACCTATTATTCTGTAAAAGGGTAAGACTAAAAACTACTTCGTTGGTCTAATGGTCACAGATTATGAAATCCTGGATTCAGACCCTAAATAAAATGTTTAATAATTAGCTTTTTTGTGGAAAAAAATCGCAGTAGTTAGGAAGTTGGAAGTGTGTACACTTCCGTGACTTGGAAAGCACGTAAAGTCGCTGGTCCTGCGAACTAACTTTTTCCAATCATGTCAGATTGTCATCCCATCAGATTATGAGAGTGAGGGAATACAGAATGAACCTGTGTTTGTGCACACCCTTTTGCACTATGACAATTAACATGATTAAATTAAATGTAAAGCTACCAATAGTTCGGAATGTTAAATCTACCGCGAAAAACCTTTGAGAAACTGATAACTCTTTTATATCAATCACATATGATTATATCAACTAGTTAATTTTTAAATCAAATAAGCTTTAAAGAGGTTTGGGTGCCAAGAACAAAAATAAATGTTAATAATTTTGTTAAATAAAATAAATAAGTAAATTCTAATTGTTGTATAAATGCTTAATATATAGAGAAAAAAACTTTAATAGATAATTTAATGAATTCAAACAATATTTTGCTTCACAAAACATTTCAGACGTGCCTAAGTGAAGCGTAAAAAATGTTTCCCGCAGATTCGACCAGTCTCCTCTGACAGCGGTGACTCGTTATTGTTAAGGAAAATACGAATGAAAAAAAATCCTAAGGACATATTTATGTAACATTTTATTGAGCCTTCATTCTGGAACATTTGAATCGGGTATCTTTTCAATAATAGATATTACAGATTCGTTATAGGTTTTCTCCTCTATGACATAAATCTATACTTTTATATTATATGTAGTAATATAATTATGTGTAAACTAATAATTTTGTCTATTACCCAATTTGAACCCTTATTCTTCGGTTAATATTTGCGTGTTCTAATCGATAAACATTAAGAAAGGACATAAGCCTTTTAAAACATTTAAATTAAATTCATAAGTAATGTTACAGTTACAGCGTCACTTGAAACTCCACAAATACTGTAATATTTTATTATCTTACTTTTAATAAGAAAATAATAAGAAACCCGATTGCCAGTTTCATCACTTTTCATCGCGACTCCTGCTCATAACACCGTTTCTATGATAGCTTATGTCAACGTGTGTGGCGTTCCACAAAAAGGGCTCGCCGATATTTTTTATATATCAATATATTATAAAGGCGAAATGTGGAGTTAAATAAACATATTTCTAGTGCCATTTTAGCAATATCATAATATTTAAAGAAGTTTTTTAATGTACCGTTAACACAATGCAAAGATTCTTAAAAGAAACATTCAGAAACAATCTGTTTGTCTGTCACCTCATCACGGTTGAACAATTGAACCATTGATAATGAAATTTACATCGATGTATCCTGGGACTTAGATAAAGACATATAAGTATTTATGGGCAAACCTAGGTATTAAAACATTTTCCATTTTTTACAATATAGGTAGGCAGATGGGTAAGTGGGCCAATTGATTGTTAGTCACCATCGCCCATAAACTTTTAAATTTCATTTTTAGTGCTCTAATAGAAATTGCGAGATTTTAATTTTAAAGGGTACTCGATCCCTTCTGTATTTATTTTAAGCACGGAATGCACTTTGATATAAGATATATTTACCTATGTATAACTTTAGTAATGCCATAAAATATTTTTAATTTAACTAATACCAGCAGTGCAGATATTGGTTTAAATGTATCGTGGAAATGTAGATGTTTAGATCAAAGTCACGCAGAAGTATTTCATGAAGTGGGATTTCGACAATTCTGTTCCTCACGCATTCCAAATCAAACTTTCAGATTAGTTTAGGAATTCCATCTCGCCTTTGTTCCTTTAATCAAATATTATATACATATATATATATATATATATATATATATATATATATATATATATATATATATTATATATATATATATATATATATAAAAACTAAGTTACTAACTAAATGTAATTAAGTGCGTATATATTAACAATCGATAACAAGGCAAATACATTTCTTAGTAAGGAAAAAGGGATGAATGAGAATAAGCTATCTGTTGGCTGCGGTTTGGTTCCGGTTACGACGTTTACTTATGTACATATGACAGATTTTCGGAACATAATTCTTTTCTTTACAACTACTCCTCGAAATCAATTAGAATTACAAATCAAGTACGCGGTGACTGAATAATATATAATATCATGGGACATTTTTCACACACGGCCATCTGATCCCAAATTAAGCTTGTACAAAGCTTGTGCTATGGAAACCAGACAACTGATATACTACATATACTACTTTTTCTTTTTGTAAATACATACTTATATAAATAATTACACCCAGACTTAGGACAAACAAACATGTTCATGCAAACTATTGTCTGTCCTGGGTGGGAATCGAACCCACAACCTTCGGCGTGAAAGGCAAGTATCTACCAACCACGCCAACCGGCTCTTGAATGACACTTGCTTGGAATTAAATTTCGAATTTCGTACGGATATCATTAAAACGTATTAAAAAATTAAAATTGTGTCTTTTAAAGCGAATAATAAACCATTGGTGGTTTGCCACCACCAATTGAAAATATTTTTATTAATTTTTGTAACTCGAACGTATCGTACTAAAATTATATGTTAGGAAATGTTATATAACAGTATATCATAGATTTTGATGATAGATTCCCAATTGAAGCGACTTTAATGTATATATCTTCAAGTCGTATACCCTTCTGTTAGGCGAACGAACAAATGGAACACCTGATGCTAAGTGGCCACCAACGCACAGAAATATTCACTATTCCGTACATTGCCAATGCGCCAGCAACCTTGGGAACTAAGATTTTATGTCCATTGTGCATTTAGCTGTCTCATTACCCTTCAAACCGGAACGCAACAATATTAAGTGTTACTGTTAAGAGCTAGAATAGATATTCTAACTCTTAAATGAGTAGGTGGTACCCCAGACGGGCTTGTACAAAGCCCTACTACCTAGTAAGTTAAAACATGAATACTAACATCAGGAAGGCGATATTACAATAAAATAAACACTACTAGAAAACTATGACAACAGCTAGATTCAGTCAATAAAATTGATTTATTATGACCAAGCAAACAGCTATAAATCAAAACGACTCGTGGCCGTAGCACACTCTACCCTGCGCTTTGACATACAATACAATTAACGACAATAGTTGACTAATAACAAACGCGGAAGATAATTATTAACAAATATTTAAAGGCTATTAAAGAGTACAAAATACATAATATTCATGTAATGTTTAAATAATGAATATGTTTATTTTAATTATCATAACAATAAATCTTTCATTAGTTCAAAAAACTTAAAATGCCAACAAATGTACTGACTCCGAATACAAAATTTAATCTTATATGTATGCCAAGTAAACGCTAACTAAACTATTCACTTGATACTAAAATTAAAATGTTCCTTCTCCTGTAATGTTATATATTAAAGTAATAAATATAAATTTTTTATATTTATTACTTTAATATATAGATTTAATATGACGTCACATTCTTTATAACACGCGGAATTATGAGATGAAGCCAACAACTCCTTATTTGTCAAAATATAATAAGTAGCTAAGGACCTACACAGGAACATATGAGCATCAGTAGAAGTATTTCAACAGCTAAAGTCAAAACCACCTTTTTGTTATGCCATACTCGAATTAAAAAAGTAAATAGTTTTCTTTCCGGTTTTTCTGTTCACTTAATTTTGTAAAGTTTCGATTCGATAAGGCTTTAGATCAAATTACTACTTGCATAAGCAAAATGTGTAAAATTATGTATAGTCAAGAAAAAATGTTTCTAAAAATTTATTGTATTCATCGTAAATATGTATAATATAAATATTTTTTTCTTAAACGAGAATACTATAGCATAAAAAGTATTCTACATTCTTACATTAATTACAATGCCTTAAATATTGAGATAAAAATAGTTGAGTTAAATGACAACGATTAATGCCGACCTCCTTTTTATTACCTAACTCTGTCGCGAGTACTTTTTATCAGTCCACTAAAATCCTGCAAGTTACCGTAATCACAGTTAAAGAACGTTCTTAATCTCAGTCTGAATTGCTATAAAGCAACATTTTGAGAACTGTCATATTTAAGTAAAGTACACGTGATAAAACAAGTATTGGTTTCTTAATACAAGTTTGGTAGAAATTAGAAACATTAAGATAATTTATATAAAAGTTTTTACTGCATATTAAATTTTGAATTTTTCGTATTTTGTTTTTTTTTTTTGTATATAAGGGAATGCAACAAAATTCATGCTACAGCCACATCTTTAAAATAGAAAGGTTTTCATTCAGTATATTTAAAAAAATGTTCAGATACGGAAATCATTGGGTAATGTCCGGACTTTTTCCAATAATGTTAAAATTGATGAATGAAAAAATTCCTTGGAATACCCTGAGGTGTTTCAAAAAATTGCCCAAGACTAAAACCTAACTGCAATGGAATATAACAACGAATGAAACTCAAAATTTTATTCTCTAACAACAATCTCTCTAAAGTTACACTTATCATTACTTTATAATTCAACTTTATTTAGTGTTTGAAGGACACTAAGGAAAATTGAATTTACATTAATTAAAAGTCAAAATAATACAAATTATATACCTACACATAGTATTATTAATAAATAACTTACAAAAAAAATATTAAGAGGAATAATGATAAAAGTTCGCATGTAAAAATAATTGTGTTGTCGAAAATTACTATTGCCGAGGTAATTTTCGACGATCCTTAACCTCGTCTGGGTAATTTAATCAGGCACATCCTGCGGGCATCTTTACCGGACATCATGTCTACCTGACTAAACAAAATTAAATACGATCTCACTGTATTTGAAGTTTGTAAAGCCACTTCAATAATATTAAAATCTGAATTCAAAATACATTAAAAGATAATATATATAAGATAATATTATATCAGCTGGCGTTTATTTAGCAGAAACGCTGAGTCTAGAGGTGCAGACTGCAGAGAGGCAATATTGCCAGCGTCTTGGGTACAATTTTTTAGACGGCGTGTTTTTTCTATAAATTTGTAAGGTGTATTTTATTTTAGTTTTAGTTATATGATATATGAATAAAATTACTTTTTTAATGTTACTTAGTTTTAAATAATAATGATATTACTTGTTTTGCAATCATAACTTTTTCCCGGATAAAATATATTATATATATTTACATTATAATTACTTAAGATATTTATGTGCATTGCAAAATAACTCATGGCTATTACGTATATTACTAAAAAATTAATCACAGATTTGTTTCTTTATCTAAATAAATAATTAAATGTCAATTTGCAAGTTACTAAAAACTAATAATTTAAATATTTTATAAATTCAATTCAAATAGGCATTGAATAGGCATTGAAACGTTAAAATGACAGGTTTTGAAAGATTTTCACACAAACAGAATTCCACGTTGGCGTAACCGTGAGTTTTGCTAGTAATATGAATATAAAGTTATGAATTTATTAATTATTTTGATAGGAAATAGTCTAAGTATACGAAACGAATAACATTGACTGTCTATATTTTAATTGTTAAAGTGTGGTTGTTGGAATTGAAACAACGACACCGCAAATCTTATATGGATAGTCTACCGAAGAACGTAGACCCCTTTTTAACTTTTAAATTAAAATACACGAGGACGAAGCCGCGGTTGAAATATCAGCGAACCGAACATATGATGTATAAAATATGCTTGTAAATAATCGATATTAAAACTCGCTCGCTGTTAAAATGTATTATTTTAAATTACGTTCTCGGTTATAAATAAAAATCGGTTTACATGCATCAACGCAAGAGGCAATACGCTGTGATGACAGATTTACGCGCCATATCGCCTGCGACAGCTGCGTTATGCCGAGTGCACTTTATGAACGATTTGATCAGAAACCAATTAAAATTTATATAACCTGATTTGATATTTGAATATCGAATATCGACATATATTTTGTTTTTTTATTTAGCAGCTTAAGCTTTTTTTCAACTATGTCTCGTCTCGTCAATGAGAACAGATGATATAAAGAGGTCACATGTTTTTTTTTATAAATTTATTAACATACAAACGATCATATAATATTCTCAATATTTTTTCCACACAATAAATTATGAAGTATTTTTATCGGTACAACGTAAATATTATATGGTTGTTTATTCACAAATCAAAAAGATTTATTATTAAAAAAATATTTAAAAAACCACATAGATACAGGTGAAGTTAAAAAAACACATAAAATGATGATAGCTTATTTGCATACCAATATATATATATAATATATAACGAGAGCTTTCCTCGAAAAAAATTAAGTTACCCTTATATTATATAATATAATGTTTCTATCTGAAAATTAAGCGGCCTACGGATAATTGAATATAGGAGATATTTTCAAAATAATTTCGTCAGAATTCAAAGTTTTTTTATAGAATACATAGGCGGACGAGCATATGGGCCACCTGATGGTAAGTAGTCACCAACGCCCATAGACATTGGCATTTTAAGAAATGTTAAACATCGCTTACATCGCCAATGTGCCACCAATCTTGGGAACTAAGATGTTATGTCCCTTGTGCCTGTAATTACACAGGCTCACTCACCCTTCAAACCGGAACACAACAATACCAAGTATTGCTGTTTTGCGGTAGAATATCTGATGAGTGATGGTACCTACTCAGACGAGCTTGCACAAAGCCCTACCACCAGTAATGACAAAATACTGCCCGTAAAATACTAATCGCAATATTATCTATTCACATAATGTGAATTATCATTTCTATAATTGAAATAAAAAGTAAATAGCAGAGTTAGACGAGTACAGCTTGAACCAAAACAAAACTCTGTCAAGTTTTGTAATAACTAAGAGTTTAACTTGTTAACTTGTCATTCGTGCTATGGAGCTGTTCCAATCCCTTAGATAATAGATTCAAGACATGTTCTCGACACGGGATTTGTCGGCCCTTATCTTAATTACAAAGCCGTCCCATTGGAACAATGTCATCATTCTGTTTCACTTAAAATACTATAGAATTAATAAATACCGTATTTAATTATTTGAAAGTAAACAAACATGTTATTCTTTTTTTATTTTTAATGTAATGACAGAACCTAATGGCAAAGAGCGTTCAAAGTAATTAAGGGAGTGAGATAAAGTCACTTTAAAATAAAATTTATTTTCCTTAACAAGTCACAACAAGTATTGTTAAATGGAAAAGTCTGGTGTTATTGAAAATGAACTCGAAAGCTATATAAGTTTTTTATTTGCTTCAAACGGTTATTAAAGCATTCGTCGCCTATGTAATGAAGTTATTAAATACTACATCTACCCGCTCTCGCACCGTTAGTTTTAATGTTAATAAATAAATATATAATGCGTTAGCTCTACCCGCGGTTTCGCTCGTGTGTTAGTGATTATAAGTGTACATATATACACGCATAACTGGCTGAGGCTTTTCCTACTTTTTTTCTGTACAACCCCAGTATTTCAAACATAAATCTCATAATTATTATAATATAATACACACAGCCTATGTTATTTCTGGATAAATTGTCTGGTGAAATAATTATGAAAATCCGTTCGGTAGCTTCAGAGTTAATCGATTACAAACAAACAAGTATTTCCTCTTTATAAAATGATATTAGAAGTATCGATAGACTTACTATATGTAGTACCATCTTCGGCTCAAGGTTGCCAGCCTACCGTACACTGTCACGTATGCATTTCTCACGACACGTTAATATATCCTTAAACATTTTAAAATGTAACCAATATTACCAAGACGACAATGGCCTTTTATAGGATAATATAATTTATCCTATAAAAGGTCCTAAGATCAGCACTATAATAGTAAGCCTTTAAAATAAATAAATATGCTCATAATAATTTTAAGCAAATTCAAATAGGAGAGTGTATATTCTGCTTTATATACTATATAGGAAGGGAAATATTCACCGATTGAAACAATTTTAATGGTTCTTTTTTTTTCAAATAACATAGAATTCACGAAGATACATAGATCGAAGGGCTTAACTTCTAGAGTGAAGTTAACGGATTCGTAACTTGTTGTGTGAGTATTACTCGATCTCTTCGAAGATCGCTTTTCAACGACGCTTTTTTACTGAATACACTCAGGTGATCAATTTTAAACTAAAAAAAAAAAACAACCTTTATGGTATAAGTGATTTCTTTAAGTGGCGATTTGTCATTTAAGCAGTACGATTAGGAAGACTCCTCGTATTTAATGTACCGACTATAACACTTATTTACAACTAAAGATTGAAAAACGATGAACAGCAACGGACTAGCTATTGTAAATATTTAAGTCAAGTAACAGACCGTAAATCATCCACCACTAGATTTAAACCCGCATTTATCGGTTAAGATCTACTATTTTATATCAAATTAAGAATAATATAATATATTGTATGTGTTATGTCATTTTCTTTAACGTAATATAAATGCTGGCAAATGACTCAAAATTCTAAAACCAAATATATAATTAAATATTGCCGTCGGGGTTATATGTTTTAAAAAATAAAACAAACGAAATATACCCTTTTAAAATATTAGTAAAATTACATTTAAAGCATAACTGACTTTTACTTTATTTCAGCACTTAACATCTTTATTAATCTGACTATAATGATATACAGGAATATTTAAGAGATTTTCAACATAGATTAAAAGCTAATCATATACACCAATCTAATTTTAATTTTAAAAATGGAATTCAATACAATAAAGTCAGTTTTAAAAAGTTCGAAATGAAACATCGAGAAAACGAAGCCAGCCAGAGGCTATTGCGGTAATAGCCGCAGTTACTCGACGACAACTAGATGAAGTGTTGCCTCTCGGAAAAGCTACTAAGCGTAGCGATTAAAAACTTGGTCAATTTTCTCAATCCACGCCATTTAAAACTTTCAGACCTTTGATTGCTGTATATAGTATACTGAACTCTATAAATCTGGATTGTAAGTTATCATGCACTTACATCACAAAAAAAAATAGATTACGTTTATCACACAGAAACTTTGTATAATCATATTTAATGAAAATCAGACTGTTTGCTATAATATGGTTATCAATAATTTAAATATTCTGTATAAATTCTTATACATAGATCTAAAATAGGCAATACATATTTCATCTTCCAGACAATGGCTTGCAGGAATAAAGGTCCAATTGTTTTTCTATTTACCTAAGGATCCTATAGCCCATCAAACCTTCATTCTTTCCGTACACTCCATTCGACGCTTTGTTTACTGTTCATTCCCCCTAACTAAATGAAAATGTATATCTTATAATGTGTATTCGTATTACACCGTAATTATAAGCAATCATGATCAAGTATGCGAAGATTTTGGACAGAGTAAAAATAATATTAAGACTAAGCTCAATCAATGTACTTCTTACATAATGCCAGTGAGAATTATTTACATTGAGGTAGTAAATAAGTATACAAAAATCAAAATTAAAATAACAACTGTAGAAATTACCACATGGAATTACGGCAAGATTGCTAGCAGTATATCGTTGAATCGGAATTCCGACTTTTTGAGCGAAAAAAAAACGGCAACAGCCAGGTAGAGGCAATATTAGAGGGGGATATATTATAACATATAAGCCATTTTTAACGAATACATATATGTATAAATATATATATATATTCGTTAAAAATGTATATTTTAAATAAATTAATACATATATGTATATATATATATATATATATATATATATATATATATTAATTTATTTAATGTTTACATTAAAGCCTTTAATTAAATTGTAAATGTTCTGTAAAATTTATCGTAACGAATGGTACAGTTTACGTATATTCCATACACAAGTTCATTAAAAACGGTTCCTACTGAGCGGTTTACGAAAACCACTACATAAAATTTATGTTACTATTGCAGTATTACATATGTAAGACCGGAATTTAAAACATTTACAACTCGTAAGTGTATTGAAAATTCTCGATTTTTTTGTAAAAAAATCATGACCGACTTAAGGGTTCTGTGTTTATTTTTTAATTTTTAGAATTACGAACCTATTTAGAGTCGATGTTGATGTTGACATCGACTCTAAATAGTTTAAAAAAAAAATCATGACTCAAATTTAATACAATCATGACTGTTTTTAATACAATTATGATGAAATTGTATAATCTACGCAAACTGACAAAGCAAATCACTTCCCACAATCCGTTTGACCACCACTCACCTATACCTTCACCTTATTCACGTCTTACTTCACTGGATGTGTAGTTACAGAACTTGAATTATCATAACGGTACTCAATAAATACAATTATAACAGTGAGGTTAGACTGTTAAAGAAACGACTGTTAGTTTGATTTTTTATTCATACTGCTTTAGTTAAAAATAATAATGGCCATTTATATCCTCAAATAAACATTAAGCTTATGCTCAAGAGGAGAACTAACAATGTATAGCAATAACCATAGTGTTAACATAAAATGTTCGTAAATTTGCTTCGAAACGCTGCGTTAAGGTTATTGCTAATCCTTAAAGTGCATTTGAGAGATAAATACCTGTTTAGACATGGTGTAAAATATTTATCATTACCGTTGAAACGTCGTCTGCAGTGACAAAATTGAATTTCAATATTTTTAATTATGATTACAATATTTGTTTTTTTTTTTACAAAGATATTACAATAAAATATTCAAAACGTTTTGTCAAAGTCATATAGGAAAAATATTTATATTCAAATTGTTTTACGTTTAAGCGTGTGATGATAATGATATAGTAAAAGTATTTTTAATGTTAATTAATAATATAAGACAATATTTGAACAGTTTCATTTATGTAATGGGTATTTATAATATTAAGCGAACAGTAAAACTATCCGATATGTTAACAACAGCTAAAACTGTGAATAAAAATTACAAAAAAATGATTAAAATGTTTGACATTTTAAGTTATGTTTCAGTAGAAGTTGACATGATTTTCTTTGCAATTTGAAAAGATCCTTGAAAAGGTCGTCCATGGGTCGCCCTTATTATGGAACGGATATAGAGATAAAATACACGAGTTTTAATCTGAACCTAGTAGAGCGGCCGATTCAATTCGGTTAAATATTTTTTAAATTTTCAAGTACTTTAATTGTATTTACATTTTTGTTTTGTACCCTGTTAGGGTGGAAAATATCCGGCGATGAGCAGATTTAACTCAATTTCCAAATTGAGAAAGAAAATATTATTTCAACGTTGATACGAGGGAATTTGGCACTAGCATAAAAATCTCTGCCATGTTTTTCTAGCTACTCGTAGCTGACCTATAAGAGTATAGATTCTGAGGTTCTGGTTTCCCCGTATCGAAACTTATTAAGCTTTCTGTAAAGAAATTCTCCGGTATCAGTCTCCAGTTTATATTTCCTCGGAAAGCATATAAGTTGGTCCTGCGCTTGAACTCTTCTGTTATATCGGATTTGTCATCCTATTGAATTATGAGAGTGAAGGAATAGAAAGTGCATTTATGTTTACGCACATAATTGTGCTCTATAATATATCTACTTAATCTATAAAAAAAAGCCGAGGTGGCCCAGTGGTACGAACGCGTGAATCTTAACCGATGATCGTGGATTCAAACCCGGGCAAGCACCACTGATTTTTCAGGTGAAGGAAAACATCGTGAGGAAACCTGCATGTGTCTAATTTCTTTGAAATTCTGCCACATGTGTATTCCACCAACCCGCACTGGAGCAGCGTGATGGAATAAGCTCCAAACCTTCTCCTCAAAAGGGGAGAGGAGGCCTTAGCCCAGCAGTGGGACATTCACAGGCTGTTACGAATATATCTATGTCGCTAAACTCCCTTGAGCATAGCGATCATTTTCACACTCTTGCACACAAAATTCGATCGATTTATTTGAAATAAATCGAGAAATTTCAATTTATATCCAATAAATTTAAAATTATTACTAATCAAATAATTCAGAAGCTATCTTCTGCTAGACCCTATAGATTTGCCATGCACACCCCTAGGGAGCGTCCCAAAATAGGATAGAGATCTTTGATAAGACGACCGAGTTAAACATTCATAATATTATAATTAATTGCGGTTTGAATTCTCTCTAAGATGATGAAATTCGAATGCATTTCTCTAATTTAATTAAATTCTAAATATATTGATATATATTTCTCAATAAATAAATGCCATAAAAGATAAATTTAATTGTCTTATGAAAAATTATTATTATTAATTTAATAATTATCATTAAAACGATCAAAACTCTCAATTTTTCAATAAGTTTTTATTTATAATGCAATTAAGTTAAAATAATTTATTTTAGGTACTTTGCAAGCGAACTGTGCAAAAATATACATATATATAAATGCATCTCCAACGTGTGCACAGAATAGTCCGCTACAAAATAAATACCTTGAGTGGTAAGCATTATTATGTTTAAAAGAATAAAAATATATGTTTATATAGAAAAAAATACTTAAAATTTCACGTTAGCTCAATTACAGATATTATACTTAAAAGTCTTTACTAAATGACTGAGAAAATAAACCAAATATAAAATTGAGAGTTAACTCGGTGACGGTAAATAGTTTTTATTCCTAGTGTTGTGGTGAATAAATTCTTAAATATTTATCAAACCACATTAAAGTTTATTTTACTGATGTTTACATTACGTCAACTGCGTACGAGCAATGTATCTCTAACATTAATTATTCAAACGTTGTCAGAAATCCAACCATTGTCCCTCTGAGTCCTATTCACTCATTTGTTAAACCATACCTCCACTCTATAAACTTTACAGAGCTCTTGTTATTATTTTAACGCAGCATAAACGCATAAATATAGCCTATATAAAGTACATCTGCAATTATAACGTACCTAATACAAGTTCGACTTTCTAGAACAAACTCAAACTGTTTGTTTAATTTATTATAACCAAAATGTTATGGCAGATGAATATCGGTCCATGTAATCATTTATTTGATCCCTAAAAGTCTTAATAATTTAAGACTTTTAGGGATCAAATAAATGATAAACCTAAAACCTTTAATATATAGAAGATAAAACAAAATGATATCCAAAATATCCAATTTACTATTTATGTATGGATATTCTCTTTGCGCTTTTATTTTATTTTAGTTCAAGCACAGAAAAACAAAGGAGCTATTATATTAGCTTAACGGCGCGACGTTGAGGACAGCAACAGTACGATTGTAATCATTTGGGCTATTGTTGTATTTACAGCTTTGCGAATACTTATTATAATCAAAAATATATTGTAATCAAATCTGCTATCAGAATAACTTTTGAATCGTTGTGTAAATGTTGTAAATTATTTAATCATGGAGCACCGAGTTCCGGAATGTAACCTAACCCTTCTTAGCAGCAACATAATAGCAAAAAAATAAATACAGTTCTTTCAAAAAAATCTAGAAGTAACTAAGTTGAAGTTAAAATATTGCGTTATGATTAAATAAAAAATATATACAAATTAATAGAAAGTTTTCTTTTAATAGTAGCGACAATAATGTAATTATAGCATAATATTTACATTGAGGATATAAAAAGTATACAAATCAAAATTAAAAATAGGTACTTCAAAATCTAATAATTATTATCTATTTGTATTATAGTATAGGTTTTTAATATAATCTACCTCACTAAAGAATAGACATAAAAAGATACTTTTAATAAACACTAACATAAATTCTCAAACCAATAAAACGATGGAATACGAGATCTATTCCGTGCTTTAAAACAGTTCACTGGCTGGGTACTCAAGTTTGATTAACCTGCGAGATATGACTTCGAACGTCATTACGAAGCTACGAATATTCTACCTTCCATTATAGTAAAAGCTGTGCATCCATTATAAAATTCCACTTTGAATTGCTTTAACAGTTTATTTCTGTTTCCTTGTTTTTTATATTTCTTATAATGTTGACTAGAAATAGATATTACAGGAGACCTTACATCCGCCCTATATTTTTAATATTCCAATTTCTCTTGTTCGTTCATATAAAAAACCGTGTCCAAGTTTTGAAAAATCTCTACAAAACAAAAACTAACATCTTTTCACTGAAATAACTCATACAGTAAAATCTTCGTCGTAATCTTACCATTGTTTCAAATTTAAAGCGAACGAAACAAAAAATTGAGAAAGAATTGTTGCGTTTTATTGCAGATAGAAACATTTCATTACAATTACCTCAGTAGATATACAGCATTATTAAATTAATTTACAATTACATTAATGATAAATAAATATAAAAAGGTTTAATTTTTTTTATTATGTAGATATATATAATAGTGAGGTGTAGTTGTAGGCGTATAGTCTCTGAAGTTTCTTACATTGTTTTAGCTTGTTCGATATCACAATAAAATTAATGAAATGTAATATCTTCTTGATGGTAAAGTTACGAAATATAGCTTAAAAAATCCCAGGTACCCATAAAATACTTTAACGAACGTAACGAGAAAAGTTAATGGAATACTCTTCCCAAGCCTAGTAATTAGAGATCCGACAAATTGGAACATCGGAGCCTGGCAGGAAGTGTTTAGATATTTGAAATGTTACAAATGTTATGGCCTTGGTTTGCAGTTTAAAAAATATATTTTAAATATTTATATATAATTTAATTTTTAATAAGATGTATGTGTATATATAAAAATATCAACTAGTATAGATTCGTTTATAACATACGAGTATGTTATGAACATCGTTTGAAAAATAATATCTTTCATAACATATTTTAACTTTTTAAACGAACTTTATAATATGATCGGATCTATTTTGTTGTGCTAAGTTTGTTGCTGTTTTGTCTGTATTTCTTATTTGCATTAATAGAAAGTAATTTTACCAAAATGAAGAAAAAAATAATAGAAGTATAACATAACTTAAAATATAAATAATTGTATTTACTATCATTGAAAATAAATTTATAGCGTAAATTATAAGTGTAACTTAAAAGTGACAAATAATAAAAAAAAGTTTCGTTTGCTTACCTCTAAAATGTCGAATTTCGATGTGAATTGCAAGTCTATATCAGTTAAAATAAAAGTTTCGTACACGGCAACTTAGTCACAAATCACTGAAAAAGTATGAGGAAAATAATCGAGGTGCGTGATCAGCGATGTTCTGCGGTCGGTCGCCAAGTTCTCCGAACCGTTTGGGCGCGCCAAAGTTGTGCGGACTGGGTACGGGCGGCGTGCTTATATCTAAGAAGGCGGGCACCACACGCATGCGCCGGCACCATTCATGACATGCTCTCAATGACCGCCTCCGCAACCGTCATCGTTCATCGTGTATCATTTTTGAAATTGTCATTGCAATTTAAATATGTTAATTTGCATTTTTTAATTTCTATCTATAATACTAACTGTTGCCTGTTTGTTTAAATGTAATTTCATGTTGATAATATTAGTTAGTGTATCTAAAAGAATTTCCTAAAGTCTAAAGTAAAGTCAAAAGAGTAAAGACTTCTATACGAATCGTTTAAAAATTTAATTTCCGTTCCTATAGTCTTTTGATAAATTCATTCTTGGTGAATATGAAAATTAAGCTCTGACCTCTACATTATTATCGGAATCCAATGTGATATATTCCCCTTTGAACTACTAAAAAGGTGTATAAGCCATTATTTAAGTAATTTATCGCTAGAAACTTCGATATATTATCTAAACTTTGAGCTGAAACTTAACTTATCATTATATTTTCTTTTTCAGAAACATTTTTATAGGGGTAAGTTCATTTTGTGACTGCATAACTTTGTAGCTATCATAATAATAAAAATAACGCTAATATAAACCATATTCATATGCATAATATTAACGGCTATAACTATCATACGTTTCATTATCAGTTATTTCGAATAAAATTTTCGTATTTCGTTTTCTGATTTAATTCGGTCACTGCAGTACTAAGTATTAATGATTACCGGTCGAATATTCGATATCCTGATTTCAAGTACCGAGTCGGGTCAATAATTTTCTTTATGGTTTTACTGACGAACTAATTGACAGTGGAAGTATAGCCTTTAGAAGTATCTACATGACAGTTTTTATATTCCCATGTCTCGGAAAGCACATAAAGCCGTCGGTACTGCGCCTGGACTTTTAACGTTCGTGTCGGTTCTGCAGGGCTATTCAGTAAGAACAATCTCGAAATTCAACGCAGAAAACGGTCGTAAAATAACAGAAAGTGATATGCGACATTGACCATAACGATTATAACATTTTAAGAATACACGCATCATAATATTATATCACCATTAGTCGATTGTCAACATTTCACGAGTGAGTATTGAATTTTTATAGAACTGCAGCCGTCCGATTTGATTATGAGGGTGCACTAGTATTTGCTCGAAAATTTGTACAATATAATATTTCCCGCGTTCTTGAAATTCCACCGTGGCCAAAATCGGTTTGAAGGAATTGGTCACCAACATCCACTTATTCTGAAGATTCATCTAAAAGCTTACCGCCGCTTGTATACGATGACATTTATAAATAGTATGCAATTCTTTTTACGCCTTGTATAAGAAGGTTGGCGTCTATACCTACCGACATACTTTACAAAGGAGAAAAATTCGTTGAAAAATTTCATTTGCTCCGTCAGAACCACGATCTTTATATAATATAAGCTTTAGCTCAGAAAAAAAATGTAAAATAATAAACAAACTGCATTATTTTAATATTTAAAAATATAAAAAACACAAATATATGCTATATGTACATTACATATACATTATATAGCTGGCCTGGCCTGTTCCTTCATACGTCCGCGTCAATTATTCTCCTTGTACACCCCCCCCCACCCATTTATATGTCTAAGTCCTTATATTTGTGGGAACTGTTCGCACGCGGCCTCAATGTCAAATTTGATTACGATCGGTTCACTGGTTTATTTGTTAAGAGGTAAAAACAGACTGATAGAAATACTTCCACTTTTATAATATTAGTAGGAAAGTATATGAATAGACGATTTTCGTTTATGCTATGATAAATACAATGTAATATAATGATATATGCTGGAATATTATTATAGAAGATTTTATATGATAAATATCAAGTCTGTTACGCAAATAAGCCAGCTAATGGTAAGTTATGGCCTTAGCCGACATTGGCAATGGTGGAAAACCCAACAAATCTTTTGAACCGTAGTAATGACTTAAGATGTTATATATATTTCTCCGTATACATAAAGTTAATATTAAGTTTTTAAACGACTTCAAAAAAGGTTGAGGATCTTATTTCGTCTATGTTTTTATGTATAATATACAAATGTTTTATTTCTGAACCGAGTTCGATTATTCTTTTTGGGTTTGCTGGTGGGCTGAATGGGTTCATTATTCAATCAACTCAATAACAACAACAACACAACATTTCCCATCTCAATTTCACTTGCATTGCATACTGTTTAATTTCTATCTGAAACGTACATTTTAATATGTTTTACTTATATCTTACTAGCTAGCCGTCCCGGCTTCGCATGATTAGAATAAAGATCAACATAAAACGTATATATATTATTTTAATAGATATCAGGCCTTTTTTTCTCTGGAGAAACGCATTATGAAAATCCGTTTGGTAATTTTTGAGTTTATCGCATTCAGATAGACAGACAGACGCGCCGGGGTCTTTGTTTTATAATATTTAGTAATATATTTCAACTAAATTTAATAATATATATATATATATATAAGGAATTTCATAAAATATATATATATATATATATATATATATATATATATATATAATAATAAAAATAGTTGTTAGAATTCTTGATATGAGACGTCACATCAAAGGCTTTGAATATGTAATTGTTTTTCTCTGAGCGTCGACAAGATAAAGCTTCCAAGGTATACGTCTTACTGAAAACAGTAAAATCTTTACAGTTTACAACCAGCTCTCAAACAGCACTCGTGCAAATTGAAACGTTCGTAAACTTAACAAAGAAATGACATGAGATTTATTTATCTAATTAAGTATTTTGCTTAATAGTACCCGTACTGTGTTGTTATGACTCTGTAAAATTAATACTTGTCTCTTTGTTCCGTGCGCACATTATCTAATGAGTTATATTGTAAAATAGCAGCACGTAAATATCCCACAGCTGGGCTAATTCATAATTTCCTGATACAGAACGTTAGGAGCTTATTTCGCCACGCTATTTTGCTATATCCTTTAGAATATACGTACATATATATACGATACATACGGTGTTTTATTGCACCGTCAAATACGATATGAATTTAAAGCACAAATTAAGCACACGAAAAATAATGCTTACCCAGATTTGTACCCGCAATCGTCCGCTTAGATCTTTTTCCAAATAATTAAGGATAGTTTGTAATCAAACCTACTAATTTTGTATGTGGAAAAGCAGGGACTCCAAATAAAGGTTAACTTAATAAAAGGGGCTGAATATATTGTAATTTGTATTAAGATATTTTTTATTTATAACCGTGTTCTATAATAGGCCATCTCAGCTCTTTATGTATTAATGATACATAAAATTACTCCTCAACATAATCCAGTATCTCAATATATTCGGTCCGATTTCTACAAAGAAACTATTATAAATGAAATGTAATGTAATCATCACATCGAGTCAAATGCATGAAATATATCATATGAATACCGTATTCTATAATATATGCTTATTATATAAACAATAGTTTGTTTTTTGAACGCGAACAGAACACAGAACCTACCAGAATAATTTTAAAAAAGTGTGTTAGATAGCCAATTTACTGAGGACGATTATAGTCTATATAGCATCATCGTAGCCAAGGGGCCAATGAAATAACGTTCAATGCGGGTGAAACCGTGCGCAGCAGCAAACTTAAAGGATAAGCACATTATTCGTTAGTAAGAAATACTTGTTATTCATCTCGTGTTGTAAAACACTATAAGAATAGAATACCTGTAGGCTGTATGCATTTTGTTAATGTGATTGTGCATATGTGTGTGTAACAAGATTATGTAAGCGTTGATCGATCGACATTCAAATAAAAAAAAATATACATATGTTGTATATTCCATTCGCAGTGGAATGGCGTTGTGGATTAAGAACTGTAGTGGATTTAGCTTATCCCGCGTTCGAAATGCACCAACTGTTGAGCCATGGCCCAATGCTTAAAACACAAATCTTAACCGAAGTTTGCGAGTTCACGTCCGTGCAAGCTCTACTGATTTTTATGTGTTTATCATCGAAACATCGAATTGCTTAAAATCTTCTCTTTCTTGCCAGTCAATTAAAAACTGATTTCTATACACAAAGAGATATAACAATTTCATGCTGAATATTATTCAATTCTTTACCTAATTATGACAAATACACTGATATAACAAATATTATTAACGCATATAAAATGACAAATTCTTATTGTTTCAGAAACATAATTTCAACTTTTACCCTCGCGGGATCGAAACTCTATTTATCTTTTCCTGCCTTTGAACGAGTTTTAATGTATGTAGTTGTTATTTTAAAAATTGGGTGAGATTCCTAATGATATTTATATTATTTAAATTAAGTTGGGTTTTTCTTAAGACAAAAGCTTTTTTTATTTTCCTAAGCGATTCATATTTAAATAAATACTTCATAGTCCTTTTTACATGTAAAGGAAACTGTATAAATAAACGTTTATTTGTTTGAAATGTAAATTATAAAATTTTATTTATGCTAACGGTATTTTAAGGGTTGTCTCCGCTCTAAAGTAATAATTTAAATCTTTATATAAAATATTTAAAACATATTTTTTTATTCTTCTATATTTAAACATTATTATAATAGGGTAATATTTATGCTTATGTATATATCTTACGCTATTGATATATTTATTGGTAAATTAATTAATTTCATAATATAGATAAATTAAGCAACAAATACTCACAATACGAGCACATTAGGCGCTTGTTGTTCTCCAATAAATGGTACGTTCAATAGATCGCGTTCGAAAGTTTATTTTTTGTTTAAAGTAACAACTAGGCAAAATATCGATTACCGATATCGGCATTGAACCTTCAAGGTCTCAAACATTGGCAACGAACTCGCGAACGTGTCACAATGCATGATGGAGTTGCACGATATAAATAATTTAATATTACCATCGCCAAATTAAAACGTGACCGTGCTTTGATATGTAAGTTATTGATCTCTCTGGGCAATTTTTTAACACATTGTGACCTGCTTGACGTGATTTTTTTTTTCATTGTACAGACAGGCGGACGGGCAATTGGGCTACTTGATGGTAAGTGGTCACAACCACCCATAGACATTGGCACTGTTAGAAATATTCACCATCTCTTATATCGTGAATACGCCACAAACCTTGGGAAATAAGATGTTATGTCGTTCATGTAATTACACGGGCTCAATCATTCTCCAAACCGGAACACAAAAATACTAAATACTGCTGTTTTGAGGTAGAACATCTGATGAGTGGATGGTATCTACCCAGACGAGCTTGCACAAAGCTTTACCACCAAGAAACACTCAAAAAGTTGGTTTGAAGTCACGTCGCCAAAGTGTTTTGGAAGCGAAACTACCTTTGACAAAAATATTTTCTATTTTTCGTTATTACAATCAAAACACTTCGATTATGGAATACATAGTTAAAAAAATATTTTTCTTGGGAAATGTTTTATTTAAAACAGAAAGTAAATAAGCACATCTTTTAATCAATAGTAATCATTTTTATATTACTTTAAATCATGCTAATTAAGAGGTAAATACTATTGTTAAATCGATTTGTATATAACTTTCACATTATGTAGTATCAGGAAAGACATCTTATACTTTATGAAACTAATTTCAGGCGAAACGTCAGATTACTTACAATTTTAACAAAAAGATTAAAATTACTTATGGAAGATGTTTATATAAACCAAACGTCTATAGAAAAATCCGCGAACACATACCAAATGTAAAAATATGCATAAGAGAAAATGCACGAATCGTGAAATTTAAAGATGTTTTAATAACGGGTCCACTGATTAGGTAAGAATGGAGGGAAGGGTGTAAGGATAGGGTCGTATTTAATAAAATACCATACATTTATTGTGATGTCATTAAAGTGTTATGATTCTATTCTGTTACCAAAAGCAATTGAACAAAAACAGAATCAAAATCAGCGCTTTCTTAGATTGTTTATGTTTATCGAATGTTCGAAATCTCTGTAGAACATGATTTAAGCCAGAGTTTTTCCGTCTGTTTTATAAATAATTCCATTGAAATCTTCAAGCGTTAAACACAAAACAAATTGATCCAAAAGACAAGCGACAATTATCGAATACAGCCAACCGGAAAAAAGGACGAGCTCGATTTTAAACAGTCTAGAGAATTTAATGACATTTATTATTATTATAAACGGATTTTATAAAACACGAATTTAGTTGAACGAATAAATCGGTTGCTTTTTTAAATTATTTCGAAAAATAGAACTAACCCATTTTCCGTATATATAAATACAACTTAAATGTTATAGGTGTCTATGGCAAAATTTGTTACTTAGAAACCTACAAATAAAAATAAAGTAATAGCCCATTAATGCCCAAGGCTCTGTAAAAGCCTCCTCCCCGGTATGGGTTGGTAGATACATATGGTTGAATTTCATCCAACACATGCAGTTTTTTTCGCGACAGTTTCCTTTATTAAACAAGATAAGTCATTAACAAAATAGCAATGGCTTCCCTAGCGTTGAATTCAGTTTGTAATGAACATCCTTTTAGATCTGCCATTTAACCGTACATTATTATTATGTTTTGGCTTTCCTAACTCGCAAATAGACATAATAACCTAAAAAGTGGCAGATATTTAGAAATCACTACTATTATTTTGCTAAGTTAGCTTACCACAATAAATATGAAAACATCATAAATCTTAAAATGACACAGACAGACACTCAAATTTTATTTATTTATATAGTTATATAGATTAAGCATATGAAAGCTAAGTTGTGCTTGGAGGAATTTATGTCTACTTTCTTTGTTTAAAATCCACGTGTCCTATATAATGGGTACAGTATTATAAGCACAGATAATTATCAATAGGCACCGATCTATGGTAATTAACGTGGGACATGCAGCTATTGTGTTTATGAACTCGTACGTTCATATTACTATATGCACTTCACCGATGCAAACGCGTCATGTGCTTATTTCAATGACGTGTATCAATCAGGTGGGTGGGTGGGACAATCATTTGATTTGTCCAGTCTCTAATTAGTCATACAAAGCATTATTATAATTAGACAATACATTGCCAATAATCCATGTCAGTCGGTTACATGGAATATTAATATTTATTGATAAATAATTTATAAATAAAGATATTATTAAAAAAAATATTGGTCGTGCTTAGCCTTACAGTACAATACAGTAACAGCCTGTGAATGTCCCACTGCAGGGCTAAGGCCTCCTCTCCCTTTTTGAGGAGAAGGTTTGGAGCTTATTCCAACACGCTGCTCCAATGCGGGTTGGTGGAATACACATGTAGCAGAATTTCAGTGAAATAATAATTAGTTAAATTAGCGTAGTCTTATATAATAATAATGACATAACATCTAGGGAAATCAAACGGTCGCCTTACCAGTCGGTTTAATTATTTACTTCAATTAAGTTTTAATATCTTACTTTAATAAGTAACTATTATTCTCAACTCTTGTACTTATAAGTCATTTTGAATATAACTCATATTTTTGAAAAGAAAAGCAAGGACCAGGTTAAATTATGTTTGCTAAATACCTGTATATATTTTTTTATGTAATCTTTTGAGGTGGGTCCCTAAAAGGTCTTTCGGAAGTTGCTCTCATCTACGTATAATTTCTTAGTTGTATATCTTAAATTAACGTTTATTTACGTTTCTACATATGAAAATGACCGTTAGCCGTTTTATAATTTTACTAATAGTTTGGATAAATATACAAACCCTATTGATTATACACTCAAATAATTGTATATATATGTCAATATTTTTAGTGTTATTACAAGATATATTAACAAGAATGTTAAACATGTAGACTCTTCAGAGAGACATATGTTAAATATATGAATACAATTAAAATTTTTAATGTATCAGAAACTTTAAAAATAAATTCAACTCGGAACGAATCTTGACAAAAATAAAATATTTTCCATTCGTCACAAATAAACATAAATAATATGAAATGTTATGTTAAACACTTGTTTTATGAAGGTAAGAAAAAGACTATATCTTAAAACATTACTTGTCTCCTTGAAATATTTACGAGGCAAGCAATTAATAAGGCAGCAATTAATATTTTTATCGACGGCTGTTCAGCTATTAATTTTAAATTATCCATAGAATTAATTTACTTTATGTCATGACAACTTTTTTATATTTGGTCATTGTCACCCAATGTTTAGTTGGAAAAATTCTTAAGAATATATTTTCTTAAGATATATGACTGAGTAATATAATAAATAAAGGAAATTTCAATAGTGGTCCACGGACCACGGACAGTTCTGTTCGTGAAGTTGGGCTTGAAGATACACTCTCTTCTGATACGATAATCGACTATTTATGTAATTATTACAACAACTATCATAGCAATGTACGAATTCGCATCTCTAACTATATTAACTTTTTTTTCTCAAAACCTTATACCTGCTGCCTGTACACGGTTACATATACCTCATTGATTACTCCTAGAAAATTCTATATTGTAAATCTGAAATCGTTTCAAAACTTGCGAAATACGAGTGGTATTTAACGAGATCCAAAGCTATCCGCCCGATTGACTTGAAATTTGTTACAGTTACTCCTTTTCCGAAGTAGACGCTTGTTAAGAACGGCTTTTACGCAAATCCTATCCAGAATACATTTTTCTTCTTATCTACCCGTGCGAAGCTGAGACGATTAGCTAGTAATATAATAATGCTAATTAATTCAGCATTTAAATAAATCGTCTAAATACCTAAGTTACTTCATTCAACGACTATTTTATTATTCTTTTATAGTTACTCCATTTTTGTATAATTTGGGAGAGGTCTATGTTCAACAGTATAGGAACATGGGCTGATGAAGATGATGATAATTTTTATGATGATATTAGACAGATAACGCAATGGCATACAACTCGTATTTATGCAACTTGCAATAATAAAGGTAGCGGCAGAATTCAACTCGTAAATAGACTACCTAGGCGGCAGGTTCCAGGTGGAACATTGACTGCGATGCGACTGCTGATATTTAATTATTTGAATAAATATATTTTAAGTTTCTGTTGCATTATACGCGATTCTATTCTTAAAAACGTTTGTAGCTATCGATTCCGTCCTATATTTTATCATCATTTTAAAATTATAAGAACTATAACATACAAGGCGATTTAATTGAAAACAGGTGACACAATTTTATTATTGACGTATAAATATTATGTATAATATTATAATTACAAGCAAATATAATTATTTGTAAAATAATAAAAATCTTTATTGTGTATCTTATTAAAAGTGGATTCTTTTTAGTGTTTAAATTATGTCTACGATATATTTAAATAAATTATATGGCAATTTACAGGAAGAGTCATAACTCGTCAATACCACAATGACATTAATATCCGTAGACAGAGTTTCTCTGTCTACGTTAATGTCATATTATAAATATTTTCAAACAAAGATACAAAACGAGCTTTAAATTAAAAGTGAATGCTTTCCATGGATTTGTTAAATTGAATAATTGACATTGTAATAACAAATTAGTTAATTAAAATGTAAAAATACTATTATGATTAATTTTCCATATTAACAAGTGAAAAAATAAAAGACAAAGTGAAGGTAACAAAGAAGAAATTTCGAAACGATTTTGTCTTATCAGATTACAACGTTTTCCATCATAAACTAGATAGCTTTATGATGGTAGTGACGGGTGACTACGACAAATTAACATTTTAATTGTGTGTGCCAGATTGTTTCAGAAACCGACTTTTAACCGACCACCTATCAGCCCTGGAAAATCAGCCGCGACAGCCGTGTGACGTCCAATCGCGCATGTGACAAGCAGTTAATGGGTTATATTTTCGCCAATAACGAATGTGTTTAATTGGATACAAGCCATGTGAGTAAAGTAAAAAAGAATAAAAGTTAAATGGATAAAAAGTCTTATATTATACTTTGGAGCAATATAAAAATATAGATCTTCACATTCTGGAGAAGTTTTACTGCTTCTACTTATCAGTACCTAAACAGTAATTATCTGGTCTATTGATTGATTTTGAATTGCATTATTTGAATATATCATAAGTTTTTATATTTTTTATTGATAATAGAAGAACAGTCGACAAATAAGTCACCCGATGGTAAGTGGTCATCGTCGCCCGTAAACTATTGGTATTGTTACGAAATGTTGGCGACAGTTATTTATTTCGAACATTAATCGTTTTACGTGATGCAACTACGCTACTGCAGCTCCATGATAGCGTATCCCACAGAGTTGCTACAACATCGCGTCACAGAGAAAAGTGTATGAGGCATGCATCATTGCATCCGCTCTCTTTATACGGAAGACCGACAATGCTTCAAGAAAGGCGATAAAGCCATCATAACATCAAAATGACCCTATTAATTCCTGACCCTGAACAACTATTCTTTCAGGAATACAGAAAAGGACAAAGGGTACACGACTCCTCCCCCTTAACACGGGGGCGAAGCCGCGGGCAGAAACTAAAATGTCCTTTTCTGTACTCCTGAAAACGTGTATGAAAATTTTCATGATTATTGATCAAGTAGATAGTTAAAAAGTGAATTCGTAACAAATAAACAAACATACTCACTTTCGCATTTATGCTATTAATATGTATTTTAGAAACCGATAATAATTAATGGAGTAGGTAAATGCTGCATGCCAGACCAAGTGTCAATTATCATTACAATTAATTAATTATTTTTTCTAATATTGTCAGAAAATGATTTTAATATCAAACATTAAACAATAGTCCTACAACAGAGATGTATTTATATACATAATACCTTTTAGGCCCCAATTTTCCTCGCGGTTTTAATAAAACTGCACTTGTTAATACATCTTTTATTTTATATATTAATATTATATGTATATTCTTTTATATAACTAGCGAAAAAATGAATAATAAAAAATATACATATAATTTCCTCACATAACATCACCTATTTAAAGAACAATTTAGTATCCATTTCAATTATAACGCGTACATACACTATTGTATACAAAACAAATTCGTAATATACTAACTTTTTACTATTTCAGATAATGTCCTTAAAATCACGAGGTACAAAGTCAAAAATCAAAATTTTTTTGGACACAGAGAGTCTGAGGAATATAACGTCAGAAAATAATAATTTGATGACTTATACTATATTGACGTTCTTAATAGTACTCGTAATATATTTAGCTACCAAAGATTGGGAAGGATTTACGTCTCCGGAAGAAATAGATCTGGGTTCTGTGAGAATAATGCGACGTTCAACATCTCGCATGGTACATCGTAGAAAATCGAACCCACGAACTACATAAAACTAACACTTTAGACTTTTTATAATTTAACATGACAATTTCATTTCTATATGATTTTAAATGCTAAAGCGTGTTAAAATTTTGCAATAAACGTATTTAAACAGCTATGTTTGTTCTTTAGATTCGCACTACCGAAAAAAACTTCCTTTTTCTTTTTAAAGTAAGTACCTAAGTTTAATTATGAGTATTACTAATAGTAGTTAATCAATTATATTCCAAAATTACTGACCTACCACATACTATTAATTAATTCTGACTTAGACCAAATTTTAAAGTGGAGTCTTTCTTTTGGTCTCAGAGTAAATCCTATTATAAGCCAGGCTATTATAATTGGCAGTTATAAATTATTACCTCGTGTAGACTATTCTTGTTTGCCACCTGTTCTTAACAATACTGTAATCCCATTAAGCAGCAAAGTTAAAAATTTAGGAATATATATAGATCAAAATTTCTCATGGATGTCACAAATAGGTGAAGTGAGCAGGAAAATGTTTCACTCAATTGGGTCCATTCGTAGATTACGTAATTTTCTACCTATTCCTACCAAAATTGCGTTAGATCAAGCCATCCTCCTGCCCATCCTTGATTACGCTGATACCTGCTATCTTGACCTAAGAGAGGAGCAATTAAATAAACTCGAGCGTATTCAAAATCTCTGTATTCGGTTTATATTGGACTCCGCAATTTTGACCACATTTCTGAATTTCGCAAAAAACTCGAGTGGCTCCCAATCCGTCTTCGCAGGAATACTCATATTCTTTCTCTTCTTTACTGTATACTTTTTCATCCAAATTCTCCGCACTATCTTAAACACCGTTTTGAATTCCTTAAGGACTCGCACGGCCGCACTCTACGATCTGACGATAATCTAATTCTTAAAATTCCTTCTCACTCTTCTTCTTTTTATACCAATTCTTTCTCTGTCCAAGCAGTTCGCCTATGGAATTCTTTACCACTCCACTGAAGACAATCTCAAACTATTAACACATTTAAAATCCGACTCAAGGCATATTATTTATCTGTATAATTATCAGAGAGTGTTGTTTCATTATCTGCCGCACTTTATTGCTATTTATTGTTTTTATTATCATAATAACATTTTTTTTAATGTTTTGTTTTATATATTATATATGTATGTTTATGTATGTATATTTAGCTATAGTACTGTATATATTTAAAAAATAAAAATTGAGATGATTAGTACACCTCCTTACCGCGTTATTTATTGTCCTTCACCCAAAGGTTGTCTGGAAGAGATCGCTCTTTTAGCGATAAGACCGCCTTTTGTACAAAATAGTTTTCGTTTCTTTTGTGTTTGTGTTTAAAATGGTTCTGTAACTCTTTTGGTGTACAATAAAGCATATTCTATTCTATTCTATTCTATATAGCGGATAGACAATAAGTAAAACTCAGAAAGAAGTGTTATGAGATCAAGTTTTAGATATGAAACCCATTTTCGTTCAAACAGATGTTTATAAAAAAAATCAGGGAACTAATTAACTAAACAATTAACATGAATTATTTATTGTCAACCTCCACGTCGAATGCCTTCAATTCTTTATTTACAATACTCAAGTTAGCAAAACATGCATAATTCGTTTTTTCTCTACTATGCACGCTAGTTGACGATAAACCAAGTAACCGACCCTTTTGTACGAGTAAGTCTCCAGCTCGTACTGGACATTTTCCAACTGTTTGCACACAAATTGTTTTGTTCCCGTTTAAATTATGTAAATTTTCCCCATTCGTGTAATTGTCTGCAATGAATCTAGCAATCTGTAAGGGTAAAGTTCTTTCGCCGCGAAAAGGTCTTCCAATTATATAAAACTGTCTCTTTAAATCTACTTTAACACCTATTTTAATTGTTTTTATACAGTCTCTCATATTCTCAAAACTGCTCAAAAGTACCAAACTTTTTGTAATCCCACCGTCATGAGGTATAATATCCACGGTATCAACAGAAAATCCTTTTTTACATCTCGGTCTGAAAACAAGACAAATTGAAATCAATACTTTCTTCGGCATATCGACTGTCTACAAAATTTATTTTTTAGATTACTAATGACATAAAGAAATAAAGAATCTTAAACGATACCGTCACGACTTCGTACGGGTCAATTTCATACAAAGTTATTGTTAAGATAAAAATTTTAGAAAAATCCTATCTTAGCATTATAAAATAAATTTAGAGATGTTCCAAAATTCAGCTTCCTAGAATCGTCCTTCCTAGTCAAACAGGACAAAGGGTTTTACAAGAACAGTCATAACTTAAACAATAAAAATTATATAACTAAATTCATTCTTTCGAACTTACTGAATAGGATTTCCCAAACGTAATCTTATAGGTCCTGATTTTATGCATAATTCGTTTGCTAATATGTAAGAGGACGATACGACAGCGCCTATACATATAACTTCATTTGACGCTACCGAATGAATTCGCGCAGCATATGGATATTCGTCTACTTTAACCAAATTACAGTCTATTTCAACATTACTAAAGAATATCTCCGAATCAAATCCTCTGTAATGCATAACCAAATTGTTGAAGACAAGAGCGATCGTGGATATAAATATAGCGACAAGCAACGAAATTATTCCAATTTTACTTCTGTTTGAACGATCATCCCATGGTTCGTTAACAAAATTAAAACTAAAATAATCATACTCTTCTCTTTCCAAGTCTGCGTTGACTTTATTGTTTTCAACGTTGTTTTCCATTTAGTAACTTGAAATAGTAATAATAAATTTAGACATCAAATTATTTTCATTGTGAAAATTCAAGTAGGTTTGTATTCGACTGTATTTTTATTTAAAATATAGGTATATTTACATCTCTCTCTACTCTATGCTTAGAGTTCTCATATACATCATTTAATTTATAAAACAAAAAGTTAGGTTCAAGAGTAAATCCAAAGAATTTGGAGCTTACATTTAATAGTTTTTCGAAGAAATTAGGTAGGATTCTAATTTTTGCTAAAATGGTCAAAGTATATATATAAATAATAAATATTATATATATAAGTAGTATTATTAATTAATTTTCTTTTCGATAAACATGGTCCATGAAACTTAAAAATAGTTCGATACCTTTACCGCATTCGACACTGACATTGATAAAATAAAGCTTTAAGAATTTCTAGAAATTATGTCTTATTTAATTATTTACAAAATAATATGTGTATAATTAACATTATATATTTTGTTCGTGGGCTTCTGTCGCATTCCACGCTTCTTTCATTTCTCTTGTTTTGAAAACATGCATGTCATTGAACACAAAAACTAAAATATACATCATATTCATGTGATTTTATATATATGCGTATTGGTAGTTTTTGTACCTTTCTTTAGTTAAACCATGCACGGATTTGTACTACGACTTTTTTTTTAAATGAAGATACTGGTGGATCTTGGAAAAAATATAAATCAATACTAATAAATAAAGTAGTACTAAAATAATATACATAGGTATACCAGAAAATGCAGCGCGTTTCGAGGAAGGTTTTAGTATATCATATCTAGGTAAGTAGTGCTTCGCAGTTTCACCCTTTAAATTTAGACTATAGACGTATACAAAAAGCGTTAATTTTATGTTATTGTATTACGTATAGGTAACTGGGCGTGTGAAGCAAAGCGAAGCGAAGCGAAATGCTTTTTTTCTGGAGAGAAACCTATATACAAAGACTTGAAAAGCAGCAGAAGCCTTATCGACATATATCGACATATAACGAACATACGACGCAGTGATCGAGAGCGACTCCCAGAAGTTGAAATGACATGTCTCTTACTCTTGAATGATATCGATTCGCGTTTAGATGGATGGTTTTGGACACACTTATACGCATTGTAATTAATAGGCGATGGTCCGTAGCTATACTATCCTGGGATAATAATATATCCTGCGACATTATTCATACACGGCCATCTGATCCCAAATTAAGCAGAGCTTGTACTATGGAAACCAAACAACTGATATACTACATTTCTTATGTAAATACATATTTACATATATAATTACGCCCAGACTTAGAACAAAAAGATATTTTCATGCACACAAATGTCTGTCCTGTGTGGGAATCGAATCGAACCCACAACCTTCCGCGTGAAAGGCAAGTATCTACAACCACGCCAACCGGCTCGTGAATCGCTCGGCTATCGCATGATTTCAGCTGCTAAGCTTTCGTTATTTGCAGCTTGTTTATCTACACTAACAACTGATCAGTTGCAATTAGCTGTGCTAATATGTGGGATGCTCCAGTATCCGTTCTGATACATTACTAGATTAAGTAGGTATCCGGTATTCATTTATATTTGTTGGTTGTTGTAAGCATCCTTTAACGTTTAAAATTAATTCCACTCTTATACGCATTTAAAGTAAATAAAAACTACATAAAGTTATCATATTTATAATTAACTATAGTTATAATTGAATATAATGAAAAAAAAAAATTTTTTTTTCTTAGTTCTATTCCTTTTCTTTTAATAACTTATTGGACTTTTTGTTTTATTATTCAAGATAACTTTTATTTGGTTTATAAATAGGCATGATTGCAGCTATTTATAATTATAAACAAATAAAAAGCATATGAAGTAATTTAATTACTGAAGTAGTTTTATTATTTTCATTATCTTGTATATATTAGAGTTAATAAATAAGTTAAGTTAATTTATAAGTTATTTCAAATAAAGCTAATTTCAATTTATATTTCAAATCAATAAAACATTATTTTTATAAAATTTTACAAGTTGAACACTTTAAATCTCGTCACCAAGATTCTGTTATGATAGTTCAGATTGTTAGTAAAGGCAAATTTCAAAACTGGCGAGGGTGACTGTCAGTAATTATCTGTTCTGTGTCACTATGTGACAGTTTTGTCACTGTCATTTTCACGACGAATCTATATCGAAAGAGTAAACAAATGTTTTTTTGTTGTTGAAACATTTGTATTATACACAACTGCTGACAGAATACAATACTTGTAATAGTTATAAGATTTAAATGTATATATAAAACTTTTATTATGCCTACTGTTATTTTATTAGACGTTTCCCTGTCTATGTCTCGGCCCGTGCCGACGACGGACACGACAGAGAGCCACACTCGATTTACGTTAGCTACAGCAGCTATAAACACGTTTCTAGACTACTTATGCATCCATGCTAAATTAGAGTATGTCGCATTAGTGACCTTCTCTTCAGTTTATGAAGGTATTTATATAAAATTCCAATATCAATATTCATTAGATACTGGTATCAAAATTGCATCAATTGTTCCAGTTGCGGTTCCTTTCACTCGTGATTTTGATACTATAAGGACAAAATTACCTCTACTGGATGATGGAGACAAGACATGTATAGAAACCGCTCTTCATGGAGTTAATCAGCTGATACTAAATGAATGGGGTTACCAAACACCAGTTCAGATAATTTTGGTATTCCTATTTCTAGTATATTATGAAAAACTGTTTTGTTTACATAAGTAGCTTTTTTATCACTTATGATGCATCATAAGTGATGAAAAAATCGTATGTTTTTTTTAAATTATAAAATAGCTTTTTACCCCTTCAATTGCATAATGCTTTGATGATTGACAATAATAGTTTGCGGGGTCATGGTATGGTTCCTGTTACTTTCACATAGGCTTTATTTGTTTTTATATGATTTAATTGATATTAACTTATTTATACTATTGAAAGTTCTATTGTAAATAGTTGTAAATTATAAAATAATTCCCTTATTATGAAATTTGTAGGTATATAAATATTTACTTAAATGGCATTTAATATTAAACTTTAATAAAAAAATAATATATCTATTTTAAACCTTTAACAGATTTAGTAAAAATAATATTTCTCAGGTTACAGATGGCAGTAGTGGTGTGGGTGCAATTGGCAGGAATCGCATAATCCAGGCACTACCTCTTCCACCAACCTACCCTGGAAAGATACATGTGTTGCCAATAGTATCTCCTCATGATTTAAGCTTGCAATATGGTATTTAAATATAAGCATTTATGACTTGCTTTTTTAATTTAATTTTTTATCTGAATTCTATTAAAAATTTGTCAAACTTCATTATGTTTTTAAACACAATTTCACAAATGCAGTGTATGTATAATAATATAGGATAGCAATACTAATAATAGGCAAGATTGTATTTAATAATAAGTTTATTATTGCTTTTTAATGTAGCTTCATATTCATAAAATGCCAATATGCATAAAATATGTTAGCACAAGTTTTATAAAAGAGTTTATTATAAAAACTATAGTTTACTAATGATATATGATACTAAGAACTTGACAATAATGATTTCATCAGACTAATAATACTTTAAACCATTTAAATCTTCTTTCCAGCGATGCCAATTTATCAGAAAATTGTTGATCTTGCATGTAATACAACCAACAACTCCAATAGTAATATAAGTCGAGGTGCTATCTATACTCCTGATCAGTTAAATGTGCCTGGTGTAAGTATAAAATTAAATATTTATTTATTTATTGATATAAGGAATGGTGTTCCTCAACATATTCACAAAAAAAATTACAACAATAATGGGTTAGTATAGTGTGTTACACAATTATAAGCATTTATGACAATATAATAATAATAATGTCCTCCAGACCGATTTCGGCCACGGCGGCCAATCTCAAGTGAGATTAGCCAACTACGCAGGAGATATTATAGTGCACAAGTGTGTGCGCAAACACAGGTGCACTCTCTATTCCCTAACCCTCATAATCCGATGGGACGGCAATCCGACACGACCGCAAAGAGTTCAGGCGCAGGACCAACGGCTTTACGTGCTTTCCGAGGCACTGGAGTGAGCACACTTCCAACTTCCAGACTCCGGGCTGCTACTGAGAATTTTCTGATAGAAAAACCCAATAACTTTTTTATTGGCCCGACCTAGGAATTGAACCCAGGACCTCCGGGTCTGCGGCCTTATATCAAGCCACTAGACCAACGAGGCAGTTATGACAATATAATAGCATTATATACAACTAATTTTCGTGTGTTAGGAGGGGAAAAGTGTTAAGTATAAAAAAGTACCCTATATCAAACTTGCTTCATACCAAATTTTATCAAAATTGGTTGAGTGAATTATAAAAATGGGTCATATATATATATATATATATATGCATAAATTAAATGTTTATTTTTAAATATCTTTGAGTTAATCTAAATAGAAATCTTAAGGTAATAGCAGCGATGACTCGACTATGTGAACAGCATTATCAAGAATTTTGGTGCACTCTTAAGTGTGGACAGCTTGAGACAAGGGTGCAACTATTTCCAGCTCCACATCCAGCTTCCCAAGAGGGCTTATCGGGAAGTTACACATTATCTAGTCAACTACATGTAGTTGGGTTCCTACAACAACAAGACTTAGGTGAGTAAAAAACTATTATTGTTTCTTTTTTGGAATATATTTTTTTAAGTTAATTAATTACTGGTGGTAGGGCTTTGTGCAAGCTCGTCTGGGTAGGTACCACCCACTCATCAGATATTCTACCGCAAAACAGCAATACTTGATATTGTTGTGTTCCGGTTTGAAGGGTGAGTGAGCCAGTGTAATTACAGGCACAAGGGACATAAAATCTTAGTTCCCAAGGTTGGTGGCGCATTGGCTATAAGCGATGGTTGACATTTCTTACAATGCCAATGTCTAAGGGCGTTTGGTGACCACTTACCATCAGGTGGCCCATATGCTCGTCCACCTTCCTATTCTATAAAAAAAAAAAAACACATACTCTCACTCACTCTTAAAACCGGAACACAACAATGCTAAGTATTGTTGTGTTCCTCTGCCGTGCTCCGCTCGCTTTTGGGGTTACCGCACCAGATCGTCAATAATGGGGCTTCCATCCTCATCCACGCTTTTAATTGTATAACATATCTTGAGATAAAATGTTATTAGAATTGAGCTAATTTAAAATTATTCTTTCAAAGGTACACCAATAGCAATAAGCAAACACCTCGTAATACCTCAAGCTCAAATAGGTAGCAACACTGCACCTCGTGAAAACTATGGTTCTAAAACACCCACTAAGGTATGTGCAAAACAAGTTTGTGTCATCGTTTACTTGTATAACCGACGTATAAAAATGAAGCAACACCAAAATCGCAAACAGCCCACCCATAGCATCACGTAAATTTACGACATCCTTCGCCTCATAGTTTTCGGCGATGTGAGGTCACACTTGTAACTATTATTATATATAGCATGGATACGATACATTTGGAAAATTTGTAAATATTGGAAACTACTTTCTTTTTTTTTTTAATTTCAAAAGATAACCATGAGTAATATGGTTTTCTTTAAGTTTTTTGAAAGTTAGTAAAGGAATGATAAAACTTGAAAAGGATTACGTCAGCATAAAATTGGCCTTGAACTTTGCCCTTAAACTTCGACACTACAATTCTTATTAAGTAGTCATTGAATAGTTGTGTGTGTGTGTGACACTTTCTTTATTTATATTTATTTTACAGGAAGGAAGCAGCACAGAAGGAACGTCAACAGAAGAGGACTCCTCCGACCCCAGCAAAGTTTCCAACTTCTGTGTTTTATTACATGGAGCACTAAAGGTAATTCAGGCAGATAAAAATTCTTAATTCAAGTTGGCTCTTATGCCTATAAGCACTTTCAATTCTACCAAGCAGAACCGGCAAGAAACTTAGTAATTATTCTATTTCTCATATGGAATACAAAGTCGACTATATACAATTCAATTTAAATGTACTGTATGGGAGTCATAACAATGAACATTTATCTATTTAGATGTTTAAAAACTAAAGGGTTGAACCTTTACAGGCTGTTACTTTTTACTGCTGGGCTAAGGTCTCATCTTCATTTGAAGAGAAGCTTAAAAGCTTTTTCCACCACGTTGCTCCAATACGGATTGGTAGATATGATACGGATCTGATACATACATGTAACAGATTTTTATCCAATACATGCTGGTTTCCACGCGATATTCTCACTGTCGGACATGAACTCAGTGGTGCTTAAACCCACAATCTTCGGTTAAGATGCAGGTGTTTGAATAAATATATACATACATATATAAAAATTTATGTGACCATGACAAATCTATTGTGTCCTTAATCAGGTAGAAGGCATGTCTGCGATAGTCCAGCTTGGAGCGGACTGGTGGGGCACATTATCAGCTTGGTGCGAAGTATCGAGAGCTCGACGATCATGCTTATTACTGAGCGTCCTTAGACCTGGAGCCTCGGCTGCACCATGGCTCGGACCACTGGACCAATTGGGACCTGTTGAGGAGAACTCTACTTCTAGTAAAACTTTTAATATTATCATTGTCTATGTTTCGTTTTCGACAAAGGCTTCTTATTTATTTAACTCTTTACTGTACCCCAAATTCACATCATTTATAAATAAGCCAAAATAAAGAAACACAAAAATATGTGCAGCAGAAAAGGCGGCCACGCTTGCTAACGATTTATTTCAGACAACCTTTGACATTGACATTTAAAAATTAAAATAAGAGTTGGGGATGTATGTATTGATACTTACACATACATACTAATATCTACATAAAAGTACATTAAAACTTCACATATTATAGTAAAACAGAAAAGAAAAATAACGGTGGTATATATTAATAAATCAATATATATTATAAAATAAAGTCCCTTCGCCGCCTTTGTCTGTCTGAACACGATAAACTCAAAAACTACTGAATGAATTTTCATCTGATTTTCACCTTTTTATATAATAATAGAAGATCCTAACATGAAAATTTCTCACCCTCAAATTTAATTACTTGTAAGTACAAATATTGTAATTTTTTTATATAAAATAGCTAGTGAAACGCGCAATGGGAGACCCATGATGGTAAGTCGTCCCCACCATAGAAATTAGTGCCGTAAGCAATATTAACTATTCCTTACATAACCAATGCGTCCTTGGGAACTAAGATGTTATGTTCCTTGTGCAACTTTTAGCCGAACCGAATTTCTTAGGATCTTCGGCCAAAGTTTGTGGCGATGCCAGGTCGATTAGATCGACTTCCGCCAAAACGGACCTTCGGTGGTATTACATGATACTTCTTTCTCAGCGGACACGTTCCCCGTGCGGTCGTGGCGCTCGTACAGTGGGGGCGGCTCGGGCTGTGCGTGGGCGCGCCCGCACGCGCTGCTCGCCGACGTCCAGAAAGTTCTAAGACACGCTAGGAAGTTGCCGGACAAAACTCAACACCTATATAAGGTATATATTATTGCATACATATTGATTATTTTAATGTAAATGTTTGTTTAATTTTTTGTACAATTATAAAATATAGGACTATTTCATCTGGCTAAAACGCATGCAACGCAAAAATAACGCATAATTTATGTATAGGATATAGTAACATATTTTTTTCTGTATTTCCCCAAAAACAGTTAAATAAATAAATTTTGCTTATAATTATTTCAGTGTATTTTCGTTGATCTTATTCAATTTTAGAACCCTATTGAAAAAATTGGCCACTATGTCTACTGTCTCGCTATATTCTTGTGCTATCAACTTGTCAAGTAGGTTTAAAAATAAACAATAATATCCAGGAACTCAACCGATTACGCCGTGCAGCTATATCTCTTGGCTTTGCTGAGCTTCTCACATGCGTGGGTAGCGCCCTAGAGCGGGAATGTACCGCACTCCCGTCGAGCGCGCCCCCTGAATGTGCTTTACAACTCGCACATGCCGCAGCAGCATTACGGGATCCCAGGACGGCACTTGATATAAAGCACACTCTTCAACCACTTGCTACAAATTTTACTGTTACATCTATGTCTCATTAAATTGAGAATTAACAACAAATATAATTAAACTTTCTTAAACAAACGATATTCTAATCTAAAATAAATACGGATATTTTAAGGAACATATTTGTTTTATTAAACTAACCTGCAAACAATTTGTCCGATTAATTTAAAGAAATAACATTTTAAAAATATTTAGTACCGCCAACTGGGGGAATTGAGAAACATTTTGTTGTCTTCAAATAAATACTTAAATAAATCTACATTTTTATCTAGATTTATCGCTCAGGTACTGTCGTATTATACAAGCAACAAATTTATAGTCACGGTCACAGTTTTGTATAAAAAAAATACCTGTGGTGCCGACAATTTTTGTTGACACTACAGAATGTCAATGTCAAAATAGTATACAAAAACATGTAATTGTTTTTACTTGTTACTCTAAATAAAAAACTTAATATATATCTAAAGTGGAGTCATTAATATTATTTTAAAAATATAATGCATTTGCTTTTACTTAGAATAGAAATAAATGAAAAGTATACGTAACTTAATTTATGAATTTGAAAAATGTTGGCTAAATTACTTTGTCTTGTTTTTGCATCAATTATACCATTCATATTCAGTTTAAATGGAGAGTTTGTATTTGACGATTCAGAAGCTATTGTAAAAAACAAAGATATTACCTCAGAATCTTGGGTAGATCCATTCAAAAACGATTTCTGGGGTACAAGTATTAAAAGCAATTTAAGTCATAAGTCCTACCGGCCTTTAACAATTTTGTCATATAGGTAAGTTTTAAATTAAAAAAGAGAAGAAATTGATGTAAATACATCATAATATTATTGTTAAATATTTTTTATTTTAGGTTGAATTATTTATTAAATAAAGAGTTATCGCCTTCACAATTTAAAGCCACAAATCTATTTTGTCATGCAGCTTGCTGTGTTCTTTTATGGATGTCATATGACTGTATTTGGAAAAGAGTCAAAATGGGAAACATTGATAAAAGTGACACTATAGATGTACCATTTCTAGCAGCAATGTTATTTAGCGTACTTCCAGTACATGTGGAGGCTGTGTGTGGTGCTGTTGGACGGGCAGATTTACTATCTGCCATAACATTTTTCATATCATTCCTCATTTATGATAAAGCAGTTAAGACGAAAAGTATGTTAAATATTTATTTATTTATCAGTATTATATTAGCGGGTGTTTCAATGCTCTTTAAGGAGAATGGTATTACTGTGCTGGTGAGTGAACACACATGAAATTGTTCAATTATTTCTTTCTAATACAAAACAATGACTTAATCATAAAAAAATATACTATATATAAATGAAACTAATATTAATATTTGAATAAAAAACACATTTTAGGGAATATCATGTGTATATGACTTAGTAATTAATATGAAACGCAGATCAAAAGGAAGATTAAAAAGTAGAAATAATATAAATTACTTTATAAATGTAAATGTGGATATCAAATCCATTTATAGAATAGCATGGGTAATATTATGTGCGATGCTTCTATTGTATGCAAGATGGGTTGTGATGGGAGGCACTAAACCAGAATTTAAACAAACTGATAATCCAACAGCTTTCAGTGAAGATCTCTTTACTAAGGTATGTTTATTTATTTCCATAAAAATTAATATATATATTTAACTAGCAACCTACTAAGAAACAAGTAAATCTTAATGATGACTGCTTTCAAACCCATTTAAACACTTTCATGTGCTGTTTCTTTTATCTGTTTATATTTGATTTCAAGCTTGGTGGTCTGACTTATATTTCCCCAATTCGCATTGGAGCAGCTCAGTGGAATTAGCTTCAAATCTTCACCTGAAAAAGAGATCAGGCCTTAGCCTAGCAATGGAACATTTACAGGCTGACACTTTTTTATTCTTTATTTTATCCTACTTTGCATTGCCACAGATATTGATACATAATAATACAGATAAAAAGTGATTATTTTGATTATGCAAATAGATGTGCTGAAAATATTTTAATATAATCTATGTACTCATATTATGTTTATGGTATAGAAACTTTACTTGTAACAACATTATATTGTTTCAGATAGCAACATATAATTATATTTATTTTCTTAATATTCTTCTATTAATATGGCCGCAATGGCTGTGCTATGATTGGTCAATGGGATGTGTACCATTAATAAGCAAGACACTGGATTATAGGCTAATATTTGTATTATCTTTATACTTTTATGCCTTATTCTTTATTATTTCATTAGCCACGAAAAAAAGCAATAAAGCTATGAAAAGGTATGATGTCGATTTTAACTGTTTTTTAATTATATAAAAAAATCAATTGATGAAAAATGTAGACTAGTAATTCTTTAAAACAATGCAAACATAAATGCAGTCTCCGTTTCCTCACTCACATAATCCATGAAATGGGACAGCAAATCTGACATGATGGGGTTCAGATAGAGCTCAGACTCAATACCAATGGCTTCAAGAGTTTTTGGAGTCACAGGAGTTTGAACACTGCCTAATTTCAATATGACCTGAGAATTTTTTAAATAAAAACAGAGGGGAGGGAATAGGTGTTAGGAACCCACATAGGGTTCACCTTTTCAGGATTGGTTGAGTGTTAAGGTGTGTAAGTAACAAATGAATAAACACACAAACACGTTCTCGCATTTATTATATAAGTAAGGATATATTTTCTTGTGTTTATGTTTCTAAGCAGAAGGACATTATAATTTTTTTTTCAGAATTAAATTATTAGCTATATCATTGATGGTAATTCCATTTCTTCCCGCTGCTAATATTGTATATCCAGTAGGTTTTGTTATCGCTGAAAGAATCCTTTACATACCGTCAGCGGGCTACTGTTTGCTCATCTCTATTGGATTATACAAAATGAAAAAAAAATACAACAATTATTTAAAGGTTTGTTGTGTTTTCATATTATTGTGGTAAGCTCAAACTAAATCATACAAATAAAAGTGTCACGATGTGATTTCTAAATAATTGCCGTTTTAAAAAGTTAATTGGGCTGATTGCAAGTTACCATACCAAACTACATTTTTTTCGTCCGATATCTGTTTATCCGCGGTCATCACCAACATTAGTAAAAAATGTAAATACTTGGTCATCACCAACATTAGTAAAAAATGTAAAATTAGCAATAGCGATTTAGTCTATCAAAAATTATAAAAACTTGAATTCAATGTACATGTTTGTTTATCGCTGTTTTATAGATTATATAAGTAGGGAATTATCCCCTGGATATATGCTTGGTCAACAAGGTACAAACCTATGGACCCGGCCAACTGAGAACCCTGCCCAGCTAAAATTAATATCAATTTGTCAAAATGCATCGGAGCCTTTGATCTCTAAGTCCGCGCCGGTTAATTCAGATTAACCTAAAAAAAAATTAAATCAGATTAGTCAGAATGTATCGCATAATTAAATCTATACACATCGCATTTGCCCGCACTTTTTAAAAACATCCGTACATTTGCTATTGACTCACTTCCGTCTGTATTTTTTTCAACATTTAGAACTTGAAAAAAAAATTCAAATTTAAAATTTATTGAATACTTTCAGCTAATGGAAGTATGTGTTACCTGTGTAATATGTATTTTCGCTTTAAAAAGTTGGCAAAGATCATATGACTGGCAAAATGAGTACCAGCTTTTTACAAATGCTTTAAACATTTGTCCATTAAACGCAAAAGTACACTACAACGTTGCAAAAGTTGCCGACGCCAAATATCATGCAGACTGGGCTTTAGCGGAATATAAAGAAGCTATAAGGTAATTTTTTTAAATATATTTGTGTGATGTTTAGGTATTTTTTTAATTTATATAGTTATAACTTATTTGAGAGCCATGACGTCTCGAAATACAACACGGTTTGATGACGATGTCCTCCTGACCGATTTTCGGCCACGGCGGCCAATCTCAAGCCAACTGCGCAGAATATATTATAGTGCTATCTTACAAGTATGTGCGCAAACACACTTTCTCGCTCTCATAATCCGATGTCGCTACTGAGACTTTTTTGACACTAAACCTAATAAATTTTTACTGGCCCGACCTGTGATTTGAGCCCAGGACCTCGGGATCAGCAGCCTTTTATCTGACCACTAGACCAACGAGGACGGGGGCTTACACAAAATAGAACAATAATCGCTATGTTCATTTGCTTAATTTATTGCTTAATTCAATTCGAACTTAGCGATCACACATTCATTAGGGCATAGTGGATAGCCTTTACCAAACAAAAAGATGGGCTATTGCTTTACTTATACAGACGGCCCAAAGAAAAATCTAGAGAAGTTTTAAAGGTGTAGTCTTGGAGACGTCTCATACGTGTAAGATATACTGCACATTAAACAAACGTCTTCAAATAGAAGTCGCTTAATGTTGACGCAAGAACCCTGTTAAATGACCGTAACTGATAATCACGACCACTCTGCCGAGAGTAGACTTAGAAAAATGCTTTTTCGCTTTTTCTTATTATTACCTTATCGAGTACTCATTTTTCAAGTTAAGAAATATTTCAACGTAACCTGTTTCTCGTTTTTTTTTAGACTGTATCCAGAATACTATCAAGCCATGAACAACTTGGCGAATTTATTAAAGAATCAAAAAAAGTATAAGGAAGCAGAACATTATCTAAGAATATCTCTCCGTTATAAGTTAGTAAATAAAATTATTAATCCGAAAGTATTTTTTTAACATAGTAATTATTACTAAACTATATATATTTATCATTAAATGTTCTTCTTTTACTTACATTAAGACTAAGTACATAAGTAGCGACCGTTAAACAGCACTACTGATTAATAATTTGTTTCGGTTTAAAGGCTTAGGTGGCTAAGTGCCATTACAGGCACGTTGATGAGGTAAGGAAATGCTATAATTTCTTACTTACGATCAGGGGGCCCATTCGCTCTACCTATTGAAAAACAAAAAACTAAACAATTAAAAAGTATTAATTACTCTCTATTATTATACCTATATAAGATTATATTGCATTAGCATAAATCCTACTCATCTATCGCCTTCCTTATCTTATCATAAATGGCTAAGATAAAACCATAGACAATTATTACATTTATTAATTAATTGGTTATATTACTGACATTAACGTAATCGATACAGAAACTTTAATAATATTATATTTTTAGAAACGACTTTTCAGCGGCTTGGATGAATCTAGGAATCGTATTAGCCCATACAGGCAGATACAATGATTCCCAAATCGCCTACAAAACTGCATTACGCTATAGAAAACGTTATCCAGATTGCTTTTACAATTTAGGAAACTTGGTAATTATTTTTATGTTATATCTTAGTTTCTGTAATACAGTAACAGCCTGTGAATGTCCCACTGCTGGTCTAAGGCTCTCCCTTTTTGAGGAGAATGTTTTTGGAGCTTATTCCACCACGCTGCTCCAATGCGGGTTGGTGGAATACGTATGTGGCAGAATTTTAGTGAAATTAGACACATGCAGGTTTCCTCACGATGTTTTCCTTCACCGACAAGCACGACATCGGTTAAAATTCACGCGTTCTTACCACTGGACCATCTCGGCTTAGTTTCTGAATCTATCGTTCTGTTTCAGTATTTAGAATTGAATAAAACTGGCGATGCATTAGAAAACTGGTTTCATGCGATCAACTTAAATCCGAAACATGTATCCGCTTGGACAAATTTACTGGCTTTATTGGATAATACAGGTATCGAACCCGCAAAAAGAACTCAATTATATATTTTCATGTAGAAAATAATTAAAACCTAAAATATATCCTTTCAGGACAAATAGAGAAAGCTTTGCAAATAATACCTAAAGCACTTGAAGAATTACCAGAAACGCCGCTAATACACTTTGCTATTGCGAATATATATGGAAAAATAGATGAATATAATAAGGCGGAGAAGTATTTTCGTAAAGCCATCAATTTGTTTCAGAATCGCGTTCAAGCTATTCATTACGCCAATCTTGGTGAATATCGACTCCAATGCAATGTTTGATTTCGCAACAGAATAATCTCGGAATTAGATAAATAATGCCATATTATGGCTGTATGATAATTAAATTTTCATTTTTACAGGAGTATTGTATCATCGTTGGAAAAAATATGACTTAGCAACGCAAATGTACAAAATGGCATTAAAAATTGACTCGAAATTTCCTAGCGCAATTAAGAATCTTCGTAATTTGGAAAGACTTAAAAATAAAACTAATTAATACATTCCTTAGATACTATTTTATTTTTTATATTGATAACCCTACATGTCTACCCTATGCTTGCATAACGTAGACAGAGAAACTAATAGACGCAATGACGATTTCCTTCTCACTTACACTAGAAAGAGAACGAAAATTTCGTTACAAATGGTTTAGACAGAGATAGAATTATCAAATCTCTTGTCCCTTATCGCGTAACCAGTTTTGGTGTTTGTTCATTGTGATTTTTGTTCAATTTTTGCTTCTTTTTATGTTAGAAAACGATTCTAATTAAGTGAAAAGGCCGAGAAACAATCCTTATATAATATCGAAGGTTATACAATGGTGCATTGTAGTATTATTTCATGTTAAACCGATATCAAGAAGAAAATTGCCGGCGTATGTTTTCACGCGTAAGTACGACTATTTTGTCCCTAAATATAGTTTCTCAGTTATGTTTATTCATGCCGTAGCATGCCGGAACCTTATATTGCATTAAAATCCTAAAGATAATAGGATTTTCCAGTTTTTATCATTCATAACCTATAATTATTTATCATGTGAGTGTTGCCAGCGTCAGCTAAAAAAATGTTCCGATTTTCGATAAAAAATATCGACTTGTCGACAATGTTAACAAATAAACACGGAGTCCAATAATAACCTAAAGTGCTTCGTTATATGTAAATATGTTATTTTAATTTATTCGTTCTCCTATTTATAATTTCCTAACGACAATATTATTTAACATTCTTCATGAATTTATAATAATATTAGATTCCGAGTCAAAAGGTTAACATAGAAATATAATGTGGCAACCTTTCTTTATTAATAATTTAATTGTGTGTTTTAGGTTTCAACATCAGAGAAGAATGCTAATCCAGTACCATATAAAGATGCTGAAGTACTATTGATGACGGAAACAAAAACAAACAATGCAACGGTTTTTAGGTGTAGTTGAAAGACAAAAAAATATTTTAATTAAAAAAATGTATAATAAATATTAAAAAGTAAAATTTAATAATATTATTTTGTTTTAATTAAATCCTGAAAATTATTTATCTCCCAAAACAGGGAATGCAGTTACTATGGCAACATTATACGCACACATTGACAAACTATCTCTTAATCGCGGTTTCACGGCCCCTTGGTCTATTTGTTTCACTGCTGCGTTGCATAATGTAATATTATCGTGTCTATAGTCTCTAACCACCGGAGTAAAGATAAAATATAAAAAAAAATCAAATTAAATTGACACGATATCCTAGGTCTTGAATAATCTATGATGAATAATAAATATTATGGTTTCGTGAAAAATTATGTTTTTAACGTAGACAGAGAAACTAAAAGACGCAATGACGATTTCCTTCTCACTTACACAAGAAAGAGAACGAAAATTACGTTACAAATGGTTTAGATAGAGATAGAAGTGTTAAAAGGTTTGGTCCCTTATCGAGTAACCAGTTTTGGTTTTGTGGTAGGCCCACCAACTATTTTAAATTTCAAAGGTTTTTATTTACACCTAAATGATTCGAATTAAGCAACTGCTTGTGTTGTAGCCACGGCACTACAAAGTTCAATTTATTCAATTTGTAACAATCCCGAAACTTAAGAAATCATTACTTAAATAATTTTTGTTTGCAGCCCGTGATGCCATGATTGTGGCCTCTATTAAGAAAAGGTTGAGTATCGCTGTTCCAAGAGAAATTAACTAATATCTCTTCTTACCTCTTTTATATGACCCATTTTTTAAACAATAAAAAAAATGTTTTTATTCAAGCAAATTAGAACTAATATTTAAAAGAAATATTGAACTCGATATTAGTACGCAAATTGATAGAAAAGAAATAGAAGACTGCTCAATAATTAACTTAAGAACGAATGCAGTTAAAAAATATCCATTGTCTGTCGCCTGTCATTTGTCAACAGTCAAGTACACATCAATCAACCCTATTCTAATTTGAAAATATTACCTTGAAATACCGACTAAATAATTTATATGCATTATTTCTTTATTTATTATAATGGAATTTACTCCAAGTTTATCAGCATTTCAGGGAGTCATCATATCTGCCGACAGTGTACATTCTTTTTCTAAATTGACTTCAAGAGGAGGTAAACTAAATATTTTTATATTGTATAAAAAAAATCCGTTAATATTATAATATTACTATCAAATTTTAGGTAACGAAGACAAAATACAATATGTTATAGACAGTATACGAAATTTCTTACAAAAAGAAAAATATATGGTTGATAACAAAATCTTAGAAGAATCAGTGCAAATAATGCGCAAATTTACTTTTTATGTTGTTATTAATGCCGATCTAACTATATTGGAAGAAATGGTTGGCTTAGATGGCATAGATTTTTTTATCTGGACGATACCAACAGTACCTAAATGCCTCATGTGTGAAATATTGTGGAGACTCCACATGGATACATTTATATACGAAATATTAGTGTTCAGTTGTCCACAACTAGCCTTACAAGTGGCAGACGCTCTGATAGAAAACTTTAAGTATTTCAACCCAACAGATTGCTTGCATAAACTGAAACTTTTAAGTGCTGCTTCCTATAGACTGTTATGTAGGTTTGTCTTCTTTAATTTAGAAAATGATGAATTGATACATGCCCTAAACAATGTGAAGAAGTGTCTCAATTATTTTGTGGACCCACCCAATAAATCGAAATTAGAAGGCCTTAGTAAGGACGAGATGTACAAATTAATCGGAAACCGTTTATATTTGATGCTGTGTCTGCTAATAGATTGTTTTAACAATTTTGTTACAGTACAAAAGTTAAAACCATCTGACTTTCAAGAGATATATGAATTAACTTACAAAGAAAGTGTAATTAATAAGAATCAAACATCAATAGCTATATCCGATTGTAGTAATAATTCTCTGTTAGAATGCATAAATAACTCTAACTTAGTTTTATTGGATGTGTGCGAAAATTTAGTAATGGGTGTTAGTGTAGAAATATTTTGTTCTTGGAGTGAATTTGAAGAAAATGGAAAAAGCATGCAACAAACTATTGGTGAATTATGTTACAAAGTTCACCAAACGCTATGTAAAATTGCAAGTATTTCAGATCACCCAGTTGTCACTATGCTGCAACAAATCTCATGTAAACCATTAGACTTAATTGAAGTGGTAAAAAAATCTAATACAGAAGATATTGTGGAAAACATAAATAAGAGAGATAATGAAAGTGCACTGTGGGTGAAAGCGTTGTTGCATATAGACAAGTTGGTTGAAAATAAAATCCTCATAGAGCAAATTGCTAATAATTTGGATGTTTTAAATGAAGATGAATGTTTAAAATTGTTTAAAATTTTGCATAGTCATCTCAAAGCAAATACTGAAGATACAGAATTTGAAATATTATTAGCAGTTATTGTATTTCAGCGATGTAGTAGTAGTCCAAAACATGAAATTGTAGAAGAGCATTTTAATAATTACTTATTCAACAACAACTTCCAAACTCCAGCGTTTAATAATATGATGATAGAATTTTTCAATAAACTCATCATATCACCAGACATGGATGCATCAGATGTGTTGTCTGTATTCATTCAAAATCCTAGAAAGGTATTTGCCAGAATTTTTACTATAGCAAGTGAAAATACTCAACAAACTGATATTATGCTTAAAGTTATGATATCACTAGAAAAATATTCAAAGCATTACTACAATGAGGAAACAGAACCATGCATTATTCTAGTAGCTAAAGATATAATTGCCAACAATTTAAACACTGATGAAAAAACAAACAATTTTATAAAGTTTTTGAGTTGTATTAAAACATCAAATGCTATACCTGGGCCAAAGTTATTCTTATTAATAATTATGCCAAACTTACATAGTGCTCTCCTCAGTAAAAATATTGGCAGTGTTTATATTAATTGCAAGCTTTTACAAGCAGCCTATCCCCTCAATGAATTAATAGAATACAGAGCTCCAACACTAGCCATGCTAGCTCAAGTACTTGACATGTTGAGATGGAAGATCAATACTTTTTCACTACTTGCACCTTCTACTTTGGACCTTGTTTTAAAGTTACAAACATCACTTTTAAACACATATGAGGCCCTTATTCCTGGTAAGAATTACATTTATTTTTTAAATTTAATAAAAAAAATGTATTAATTAATTAGAAATTTTTTCAACTGATTCACTTAATATTTATTTATGTCATCAAATATTAAATTATATATTCATTTATATGAAATGTTAATAAGAATTCTTGTAAGATTATAACATATTTATGTTATTATAATTACAGAGAAGGAAAGCAAATGGTTAAAGAGTAAATTAAGAAATATCAACCCATTGAATATGTATTACTTTAGATGTCTTTGGAATCCACCAGGCAATACATTTGTAGAAGTTATAAGTGGAATACGTATACACAAAGATATGGACATAGAACATTTAACAGTTTGGCTCTCTCAGGTATTAATAATAATAATGTCCTCCAGACCAATTTCGGTCACGGCGGCCAATCTCAAGAGAGATTAGCCAACTACGCAGGAGATATTATAGTGTAAGCGAAAACACAGCACTCTCAATTTCCTAACTCTCATAATCCGATGGGACAGCAATCCGACACGACCGGAAAGAATATAGGTGCAGGACCAACAGCTTTACGTGCTTGCCTAGGCACGGGAGTGTACACACTTCCTACTTCCAGACTCCGGGCTGCTACTGAGAATTTTCTGACAGAAAAACCCAAAACTTTTTAGTGGCCCGACCTGGGAATTGAACCCAGGACCTCTGGGTCTGTGGCCTTACATAAAGCCACTAGACCAACGAGGCAGCCAAATAGGGTATTAATAAACAATTACTATTCAATTAAATTTCATATCAACCACCAGGAAATATTGTATAACCATTCTCCTGTTTCTTCTATTACCACCAATTAACTTTGATGTTAATAATAAAGTAATAATACGGTATTTCTTCTGACCTTTTCCTCAAAAAGTAAATTAAACATAGTTTTCTTTGTTTTTTCTGATGTATTAACTCAAGAGCAATCATATTGTTATACCAATTAATGAATATTTTTAAATGTAATCAATTTAAAGTAAATCTTATTGAACAATCAGAATTATCTTATGATGTTAAACCAATTATGATAGATTTATGTGAGGAGTGGTAGCTTAAACCCTGAGAAAAGCTATTTATTTTATGCCCTAAGGAAAATATATAATATACAGTATTTTTTTTTATACATACAATATTCATTCCATGAAAATAAAGTGGCGGATAAAAGATTATTCACTTCATATAAAAACAGTAACAGCCTGTTAATGTTCCACTGCTGGGCTAAGGCCTCCTCTCCCTTTTGAGGAGGTCTGGAGCTTATTCCACCACGCTGCTCTAATGTGGGTGGGTAGAATACACATGTGGCAGAATTTCAATAAAATTAGACACTCACGATGTTTTCCTTCACCATATAGCACGAGATGAATTATAATCACAAATTAAGCACTTGAACATTCAGTGGTGCTTGTCCGGGTTTGAATCCACAATCATCGGTTAAGATTCACACGTTCTTACCATTGGGACATCTCGGCTTTATATAATATCTTTTTCTATTTAAGGTTATATGTTCAACTATTACGCAAGAATGGTATCAAATTTGGGACAGTCTATCAGTATTTGGAAATGGGAAAATTTTGGATATATTTCACGATGCTTTACTTTTACTATCTGTAGCGGAAAAATCAAACCATACTGAAACTACTAATGGATGTCTATTTTATTGCTACACAAATTTTGTTAACATCATAAGAGTGAGTAATATATATATTTTTACAATGTATAATACTATGAACTATGAAAATAGTTTTTATAAAGGTTTTTTTCTTTCAGTATAAATTCATTAAAACACCTATAAGTGATAATCAAATAACAACAATTTTCAATAAATTTGCACTAATTGAAAATTTAATAGAGGAAAGAGATTTAGAAGTATTTTCAGTAATTTTTTTACCATTACTTTCTTTCATAGCCGCAATACAGAATGTTCCTGTTGACATATCACAAATGTTATTGAATAAACTTAAACATGAAGTATTTGTTGATATGATTAATCATCTGTTTATTAAAGAGAAAATCAGAAATTAAAGCCTAAATTTTATCCAGTATTTTTATTTTTATTACAATAATCCTTATAAATACATCTCACAAACAGTGTTCATACTTAAAATCTTTTATAACATTTATAAATATCCTTAGTCTCTCTTATATATTCTACTTCTTGATTGAGAATATAATTTTGGTTTAAAAACCTTTGTGTTGTATTACAGTACTGTCCTAGCTGTTTACACTTTTCACACAATTCTTTTGGATGCTCTCCTTTTTTTTGTGCATCATAAGTAATATTAGAAGGATCTAATTCTCTCTGTAAATAATTTTTTTTTAAACATTAATTAAGTCAATCTGATACATGTTGATAATAATTCATTTTACAAGTCAGTTGAATATATTAAATATTGTCCAATATTTTATTTACTCTAACATTAACTAAATTTATGCAGTTTTTTCATTGAATAAAATGGACCTTCTTGTATACTTACGTGACTGTGAGCATATACTGGTTTTCGGCAGTATTTACAAATCTGATATTTGTCAGGCCAGCAAAGTCGACTATCCCAAGAACGACCACATTTATTACATTTATATTTTCCAAATTTAGGTCCTCCAATATTGTTTTGATTAATAGCCCTTAATTTAGACTCTACATTAATTGCAGGCCTACATTTTAAGCCTTGAGTTGGTATTCCAGTACTATTTTCACTCCTCGGTTTGACTTTTGGTACAACAATTCTATTTACCTGTCGAGTTTATAGGTAATTTGACTGATTATTGGCTGAAATAAAACTGTGAGTTGGCTGAAATAAATTATACTTTTTAATCTTCAAATATATGCTTATTTTGTTATGATGTGGAACTTCCATATCTGGATATGCCATTTAATCTTTATAAAATTTGAAATCTATAATAGATTGTTATATTTTTAATGATGATACCGCATAGCTGTAGTGGCTGTGGTAAAATCGTATATATAGTCCAAATGATTATTTTAAATTGAGCATAACTTAATTTCCCAGTCACCTTCGCATCATGTATGACAATTTGAAAGATTGCTCGCTTTTCTAATTAACATAAGTTTATCATATATCTAATATAATGAATTAATTTGACTCACGTTTTGTATTATAGGTGTTCTTAATACATATTGACGCGGTATTGATGTTGAATTCTCAAGGCTCGTTGGTCTACAAGAATGTGTTTCTTCATGGCCTCTCCACCGCGATCTGCTTATAGGAGGAAGCTCTTCATCCTTAAAAATATAATGTCATCCTTTACATAGTATTTGTAATTATTACATAAATACTATAAGATCACATGCGCATACTACCAAGACGCCCCGCGGACTTAAATTTTTTTTTAACGCTGGAAAAACGCTTTACGCGTTCCCCCACGGTAAAAGTAGGACGGTTTGTGGGGTTCGCCGGTGTCCTAAGCGCCGAGTGCGCCCCGAACATCAGAATACTAACTAAAAAACTAGCGGTAATGGTTCCGTCTTAACGAGGAGCGCCATGGGATCGCTTGCGCATGCTACCGTGACTCAAATAACTTACCTCTTTTGACCAAAGACACCCCATATTTTTGAATTATAATTGTATTTTTATTTACAATTAAAGATAAAAACTAGGTGTTACCCGACAGAACAACAATACTATCAACCCGGAAGCTTGGAGCTCTATTTATATATTATTTAGATATATCAATCATCATTAAGCTTTATTGAATTGTAAACAACTAACATGAAACATCAATTAATTATTAGATTAATAAATAAAGGGATTTACATCCTTTATGTTACCAGTTAAAAAAAAAATATTTTTAACCAAAAAAAAAAAATACTAAAAATAAAATGAATCTAAACGCGCATCTACATTTCCGTGCGACGCAAACAGTGTGCCTAGTGCGAGATTTTTTACTTATTATCGAATAAATAAAAAATCTCGCACTACGCACTCTCGGCTCTGGCTCTCGCATTGGCGATAACTGCGATTTGTATGAAATTCTGATTGTCAGCATTCGACGGTGCTGTTTTCATTCCACTTTTATTTTACTTCTAACGTGATAATAATTTTGTAATTTTGCATTTTAATTAGTGCAATATATGTATTTTGCCCAGCTCTGATCATTTAACATACTTAATATTTTAATTAGGAAGATGAAGTTATTTTTTTATGATCTCAAAAAATCATATTTAAAATATAAAAAATACTGGCGAAAGAATTTTTACGATATCTGCATAAATTAATCTTTTACAGTTTTTTAAAGTTACGAGTTCTTAATTTCTTTTCTGGAGCGACCAATCGACGTGACGTCACATCGCCGAACGTTGTTCGCTCGCCCATACTAATGTCGCCTGTATTTTCGCGTTATTCTTGATTTTATTCATATTTCGGTTAGTATTAAAAAAACTTTCATAAATTTAATATACTAATATTAATATACCATAGCATACTAATTCAACAAATAGAACTCTTGAAAAATACTTTTTCTATATATATATATATATATTATCAACAAAAACAAGTAGATATTTTCGTGTAACTAAGTATCTTAGTAGTAAAATTTGTCGTATTAATAAGTTTAAGTTTTTAGTTTGAGGATCAAATACTAAATTTTTACAGACTAGATATATGTATTCGTTTAATATAAACATAATTCAGAATGTTCGTAATACGGCCTTGATAAGTTGAATACCGTAATTATTGTCATAAGAGTTTGTATCGATTAAAAATGCATTTTAACGTTAATCTTAAGTTTATTGTTAATCTTGAAGATAATTTGTGAACAATGCCGTATCGCCAATAGTATACGTTAAAAAAAATTCTTAATGACTGTGACCCATTGAAATTGATTTTTACCATATTATGTTTCGTTGAAAGTCAAATACGTAGTCAAATGTAAACTAGTACGTATAGTACAAATAAAATCAGATAATTCTTTATTCAAATAAGCCATTACCATTAGCATGTTACAGTATTGAATTAAATGTATAGCTACCACCGGTGATCTTTTAGTTTATCTGACCGATGGGTTGAAGCAGTTGAGTTTAAGAAGCCACCTCTTGGACTCGACTACAACAAAATTAGCAGTTAGTCTGGACATAGAAAAAGCCTTTGATTGTGATTCCCAGGAAACAATGCAACTGGATCACCAATTTTGTCAGATCGTCCGATCTCATCATCATCAAGGTCATTTTCGACGATGCATGCTCTTACTTAAAATTCGTCAATTCTGGTGTTCCGTAAGGCTTTGTGTTATCACCTACTCTGCTTCTTCTGCATATTAATGACATGTGCAAATTAGCAATATTCAATGTTGGCAGACGACAGCACTGTAGACGGCCGCGCTAATATTTGTCGAGAACACGTCGTTGAGTATAAACTTGTATCTGAAATCACAAGTGCTTATTAACCGAAGTCTGAGATTGGTGTCCTTGGACCGTGGTAATCACTTTCCATCAGGTGAGCCTCCTGCTTGTTTGCCATTTTACATTAAAAAAGTTTCTTCCAGTAACAGTTTTTTTCATTATAAGTAGGCTCCTCACATCGCTATGTGACCAATGCCATAGTATGTTTGCATCCTTCACATTCGAGATTGTTAATTTTATTTGCACTTTCATCACAAGCAAATTTACGATAATATGCCGTGGCTCTGTATCGTAACTATCGCGCCCCGAATTGTGTATGTAAAATTAAAATATAGGAAATGTATATCATATTCTATATCGATATTATCTTCTATCGAAAGCGGAAAGCACTAGTATCGCTACATGAACAGTACGTACGGACTTATTGCCGATCACAGTTATGATCAATCTGCATTAACAAAAGATTAAAATAAACAATAATAATAAGCTCACTAATATATTTTGTATGATTAGTGAAAGAATCCGCAATCATAAGGTCGACTTTCGGTAGATTATTTGTTAGTCTACGTGAAAATACTGCTCTTATTTTAGCATAAAATAATATATTAATAATCGTTCTAATATTATTACAAGTGAAAGAACGTATTTGGGGCGTTAAATCACAAAGAGCGATAAAATAAATACGAAATTATCAACGCGCGTATCGTAAGAGTCGCCCGCAATAACGAATGGGCGAAATGACGTCACAGTCAAGCTCTGACGGAGCAGAAATTATACGAGCGCCCAAATTGATTTGCTTATAGAAAAAAAGTTTACATGATATAAATATATTTTTTCACACATGTTATTATAATCGTTTAAATATTATTTTAGTACAAAAAAGTAACATTTTTTTTAATTTACATCTTCCTAATTTTATTAAAACAATTTTTTTCCAAAGAGGATCTATATAATAAATTTTAGTTGAAACGAAAATAGTGCAAAAAAGGAAGTAGTCTATTTTGTTAATCTATCAAATTCATTGTTAAATTAAAATGATTGTATATTTATGCAAATGTGACGATTCTGATCAAAACTCTTACTTCAATGATGACGTATTTCCAAATACTTACCAAGTGTATGGTATGGTCGGGACAATTTTGGCTACTATTGTGTGTTGGATTCTCTATACGCAGGTACCTATTTTGCGCCCAAGAATTATTATTATTTGTTTTATAACTAGTGGCAGCAAACTGCGCAGTCCCGTGTGTGTGTACCACTCTCTAGTTCTTCTACCACCAAACACGATGCAAGGAGAGCCTTACATCGTCAATTTGCCAACATTAAGACCTAAGTTGTAAATACAACGATACACAGTTTTGATGTTTGACAGTGGCCGATACCCACAGATGGGCCTGCAGTGCCCTACCAGTTCAAATTGTCTTGATATTTGAACTTATTTGAATAATGTCTTTATCACAATTAATTTAAGATAATGACAAGAAGAAATCGATTATATAACAACAACTGCCATCATCAAGCCAGAATTATTAAAAATGTCTCAAGGCAAAGAAGATAAATTAAAAAAACAAATGAAAAACTTTCGAGGTATATAATATATTGAAAAGATTATTTAATTCACATTATAAAATATTTGTTACCCAAGCCATTAAACAAAAATAAAATTGATTTTAATTCATAAAAATATAAGTAAGATAATTTTTTTTATAATCTTAAGATACGAATCGTGCTAATATGTATTATTAAGATAAAAATTCTTGTCCTTTATCTTATTACAGTCTTGTAACAAATATTTATGTTCGTCATCAACTCGACCCCTCTTTAGTAAATAAACTAATATATATTGATATGGGAAAACTGGAACATTGTGGTGAAAGAAGAAACGCAGCTTCACTCTTTCTATTATTTTCATATCGACGAAGCAGTATTCCGCGGAACAACAGCTGCCAGGTGTCCTGCAATAAGCCAGATAACGTTAAAACGTTTTTATATACAATTAGCTAATCCGGCTTCGCACGGGTGGAATATGGGTCATGAAAAGTTTAATTCGTAATACATTATATATTATAAATATTTTGGTGTAAGCAATGCACACCAGTAAAACTCTCAGTTGGCGTGGCGTTTTCCGACATCGTTATCGTTATTTTATACATGTAAACCTTCCTCATGAATAAATCATTTTATTGATGAAAACTGTATGAAAATCCGCTTACTAATTTTTAAGTTTATTGCTTTCAGACAGAAAGACGGAGCTTGTTTTATAATATGTATTGATTTAAAATAGTCCAGACTTCTAACGGTTGAAATAAAAACATCTTTTCAAATCCATTGTGAATCATACAAGGCCTTTCAACAAATACAAAAAAAAAGCATAATCAAAATCGGTCCAGCCATTTAATAATTAAAACACTGGTTCAGAGTATATATGTAAATTTACCTTGGATCATACGTGACAGGTTTCGCTTTAAGAGTTTTGAATATCATTTGATAGTACTGTCTGTATTTTTTCTTCATTATAAGAACAATCTGCTTCCCTTCGAATGGAAACTTTGCGTGGTTCGTCTGCAACTCCAAATGCCAGTACACGGCTGCCTTTGCTACTTCCAAGCTTGTGTTGTCTATTTCCACTATTTTGGGTTGCCGCATCCATTCATACATATTTTCCTTTAACAAGATATAATTTTTAATACAAATAGGACAAAAAATCCTAGAAGAAAATAAGTATGTATTATAATAGGTATGACAAAATTAGAACGCATGATAATTATCCGATCATTCTTATGTAGGCTACTTCGTATCAAAAATGTCTCAATTTATTTAATGTTAGTCGAAGGTCGCAAATATGTAAGCAACGACTCATTCTAATGTTACTCTTGAAACGATTTTAATTATTGAACCGTGTTTTGAAAATGGATCTCATCATTGGTTTTTCTTTATCCCATTTATTCCGAGTCTTGAGGTTTTATATAAAAATGAGAACAACTATCCTTGGTAATGGTATTGCTTGTGGATCCCGCCACTATACGTATCGTTGAGGTGCTGAATACATTCAGTACATCAGGTGGCTATGCTTGTCACAAACCCACAATCGATTCTTGCAACGCCTATGGATCAAAATGAGATGGCGTGAAATCCCATTTTAAAATACAATTATTAATATATATATTACCTTTTTATGATATAAAGTTATTAACATCCTATAAAGGTTTGAAGTGCATGTTTGGAGCTTATTCCACCAAGCGGATACAAATCAGATTGGTGGATATATATGACATATTAATTATAGATACTATTATATATGTTCATATTATATGAATTTCATCAAAATCGGTTCAATGGTAAGATATTAAGTATATATATAGTTAGTGACTTTTTTATTCAGTTCGCATCAAACCTTAGGTTCGTTAGGTACCACCCACTCAACATATGTTCCACCGTCAAACAGCAATACATAGTATTGTGTTCCCGGTTTGAAGGGTGAGTAAGCCAGTGTATATACAGGCAAAAGTGAAACAACACCTTAGTTCCCAAGGGTGGTGGGCGATGGCGCATTGAAGATGTGACATACATTGCAATGCCAATGTCTATGGGCAGTGGTGATATCGTAACCCGATATTAATTGACCAATAAAATACTACCTGTAGGAATTTTTTGCATCGAAAACTATCATATATGAAACTTATATGAAGTAACCATTTCCCTGTAGCGAGCGAACAGACCATCATCCCAGTAAATGTATCATTTGGCAACACTGAAATAAAATGTGTTGACAGCATCTCCATTTTTGTATTTTCTGCAACAACTCCTCCCAATTCGTTTATCATAGCCACGATTCTATCACGATCCTAAAAAAACATGGAAATCATATAAACTGCGCTAAAAAAGTTTAAGATGCTGGATTGGCAAGAATACAGAACTAACATAAACGAGAGTACATCTCACATTTGCTATTTGCAGACGGCATTGTCGTCATGGCGAAAACGCTACAAGACCTGCAGGTCTGCATTCGTGTCCGAAGCAACGAATGCTGGACAGCCCAGCTGATGCTTCTCAATGCATCAGTTTCCAATTAAACATGTAGAAAACAAAGATCATGTTATACAAGAGTCAGCTCTGATATAACATGATCTTTGTTTTACTATCTCTGTACCTCTGGAAGTTGTGAATGTACCTCTCAAGATTAGGATACCAAGTCATTCAAGAATATTAATTTCGAGCAAACAAATAAGTAAAAAAAAACTTCGAGAACAAGGTTCACATAAGAATTTTTACAATTTCCATTTTTTAACATTGACATAACATTTATATTAACATGTTAACATTTGAACGTTTCGGCTTGATAGGGTGTTTATCAAACACCTTATATTTACAACAGTGAAGGGAGATTCGGGTGCAATTTAAAATGATGTCGGGCAACAATAAAGTTTCCCACATCTGTCAAATTTCTTCATTCTAATTTCGACCTCATATAAAACAGACGAGTTCAATATCAATTGGGATACATTTGACAGATTCGGGAAGCTCGATGCTAGGCCATTGTACATGGGTAACAACATAATTAATATTTTTGAGTTCTTTTTATACAGGGTTGAGTTATAACGCCCAGCGTCATAACACGGGCGCAGGATCATTGAAATTGCCGAGGCCGGCCGCCGGCACCCCTAACACCGCTGCGCCCGTGTGCACCACACACCCTGCACTATAGGTAAAGACGCCTCTGCATATACATTATAATAATAATATATCCTGGGACATTTTTCACACAGGGCCATCTGATCCCAAATTAATCTTGTACAGAGCTTGTACTATCGAAACCAGACAACTGATATACTACATATACTATTTTTCTTTTGTAAATACATACTTATATAGATAGTTACACCCAGACTTAGGGCAAACAGACATGTTCATGCACATAAATATCTGTCCTGGGTGGGAATCGAACCCACAACCTCCGGCGTGAAAGGCAAGCATCAACCAATCACGCCAACCGGCTCGTCAAATAGCTCCTCATTATGTCTTACAAATTAAAATGGTAAATGAATGGTTTACCAAAAATATCTCCGTTATACTTTTTATAGTTTTTTTTTTCTTAAGGATGTATTGTATATTTACATTGTCAAATGACAGAAAAAGTGTAAAAGAGAGAGAAGAGTTAGAAACTGTGTCCTTACATGTATTTGTTCAGAGAGCATGAAGATCTTTTTGTCACATGCACATATTAAATTTTGTTTCATTTTCCACGAATCTTCAGATGTTCCACTTGGAGATGCATAGTCACTATCTATGACAAATACATTAAAAAAAACACAATTAAAAACTATTATTAATTTTCATCGTTTTATATAGCATCTTATTATACTAATCACTTAGCCAAGCAGCAGGACATTTGCAGCGTCAAAAGCGTGTGTGGGAAACAACAGAGCGTCAACGCCTCGTATTGAGAATGAGTGTATAACTATAATACTTCATAATTATATTACCTGATATCTCTTCTGGAAGACATGCTTGAATTTTGCTTGTCACTTGAGTTTTTGAATTTATTGGACTATAATTAGTGACCTTTTTCTTCAGCTTGTAGTTTTGTATATACTTCTTAAATGGTAGATACACTGATGTCTTTGCTTTACCATTTTCAATGAATTTGCGGAAGCTTACCTTTTTAGGAGTACTTTGCCGACTGAAAGACCTTAGGAAAGGAATATATTTACAATAAATCGTTAATTCTTTTTTAATATAAACTCTTGAAGATAATAAATATTATTTACAGTGAATAAAAAGAAGGTTAAGTTGAAGAAAAACAAGAAAAAAACAAAACACCCCACGAAACAGATTTAACAGTTTTAATATTTACTTAAGCAGTTGGTTAGTGCATTCCCATAAAGCGCTGATGTAGGTCCCTGGCATGCCTAAATTTTGTGTCACTCACTCATTTCCCAATTTGGAAAAGAAATTTTTTATGGGACTGTTAGATATTGGCGTTGGTTTCTGTTCAATTTTTTGACATTCTATCTCTTGGTAGATGTCTTCAACGGACCAACCTATTTGTCGACGAACAGCTTTAGGCTTTCTGGTTTTTACAATCATTGGAGCAAAATCAACACAGTCTGTGCCAGCATCGCTCAATGTATCATCCACTTTGAAATGAAGTATTTTCAAGTGCTCTAAATATCCAAATTTATTAGAGAACATCTCATGACAGACAGGACAAACAAAATGATGAAGTTTAACATTATTTGTGCATTTGTTTAAATGGTTCACATAATTCCCATATTGGTCATACTTTTCATCGCAGAGTACACAAGAAACATTAACATATTCCGGAAAGTTTGTTATGGGTGATGGTGATGTAGATAGTGAAGTTTTTGTTGGTGTAACATCTGCAGCTACAAGAGTTTCATTGCTGCTTGAATTTTGAAACTGATTGTGCTCAATGGTGCATGTAACATGGCAGGTGTGTGCACCGTAATTGTTATAGGACTGACTGCAATAAACACATTTAATAGAGTCTATGTCACTATCAGTTTCATCACTAGTCTCATAGCAAGGACTCAATTGTCTCTCAGCCCTTCCCGCTTTCAATAAATTTTCATTATTTTCTTCTTTTATGTACTCAGTGTGCATGTGAAGCTCTTGATTGTATAGGTCATTATAATCGGAAACAGCAGGTTTATCGATTTGCATATCTGTAGATTTAAGATGTAATTAAATAATTATAACATGTAGTTATTATGACTAATATTATGATTTAAAAAAAGGTTTTTACCAGGAAACTTTCGCATTAAATCGTCAATTCTTTCACACTGAAGTTTAAACAAGTAGGCAGTGCTTAAGTTTTCAATGCAAGATGTACAAACACGGTCTGATAAACCATCACCCTCATGAATCTAAAATTATTATTTCATCATTAACAATTACTATTTTTAAGTAACGGAGGCGATAAATGCTTGAAGTATACGATATGACATTTATAATTATTATTAACAGTTATTAGTAAGTACCTAATTAATAAATACCACGAAATAGTGATAATTTTTAACAAAAATTATAATATTGTTTGAAAGTATTCAAAATACTGGCTATTGTATAAGGAGATAACTAGATTTACCTGAACATTAGCAAAAGACATAACCATTTCCGATAATCGAATCGTATCATCTTTCTCAAATATCGAACAAAAATCTCCGATTTTTAAACACAGCCTACATTTATGAAATAGATTATTTATTTCCATTTTCACTTATTTACGGCACAACGTGCATCACGCGATCATATTAATCAAGTAGCATTTTTCTACTTGCTGTTGTTACAACATTTAAAACTTGTTTTTCAACATTTTGAAATTCGAAGTGCAACGAACGAAGTGACATGACATTGATTTTATTAAGTACATAGGTTGTCAGACTTAAATAATATCGTCATGATCGTAGTGTCGGTATTCCAAAAAAATCAGAAATCACTTTTTGCTATATTTGTATTCTAAGCATCTGAAATATTATTACATCATAAAAACATTACAGTAGTTTTTAAATTACTCAGCCGGTAAACTGGCGGATTTGAAAACCACTCATAGAAAAATGACGTTTGTATATGTGTATCTTTGTACGATGCGCGGGAGTTCCCTACCGACCTCTCCATACCCCGGCAGATCTGCGCAAGCGTCGTTGTTCGTTGTAATAACAGAATATATCAGCTAATTTAAAAAACTTTTAAATTCGATTTTTAAAATGTGTTAAAGGTTGTTTTATTTCTTGTATATTTTTATAACTTACGTTAAATAAACCTACCATAATGTAAATAGGTAAGTAATAGTTACGCTTAAATAATTTATTTTACTTACTTCATGTCACTATTTTAATTTATACAAAATTTTGCCAAGTACAAAGTAAATAAAAAAGCCAAGATGGCCCAGTGGTTAGAACGCGTGAATCTTAACCGATGATCGTGGGTTCAAACCCGGGCAAGCATCAATGAATTTTCATGTGCTTAATTTGTGCTTATAATTCATCTTGTGCTTGACGGTGAAGGAAAACATCGTGAGGAAACCTGCATGTGTCTAATTTCACTGAAATTCTGCCACATGTGTATTCTACCGACCCGCATTGGAGCAGCGTGGTGGAATAAGCTCTATACCTTTTCCTCAAAAAGGGAGAGGAGGCCTTAGCCCAGCAGTGGGACATGAACAGGCTGCTACTGTTATACATATTTTCATGTATCAAATTTTTAAAGAGTGGTAATTTTTATTTTTTGAAAGAATCATTCACAAATTGGCAATCTGATGGTAAGTTGCTACTGTCTTCAGACATTGACAGAAGGAAACGTAAAAATGTTATTCTCGAGATCTAAGATGTTATTTCACTGGCTAAAAAACGCTTCAAACTGGAACACGGCAATGCAGACTTGATTTTCTGCGGTAGAATTATTTATGAGTGGGTACCCTTAGCCCTAAAGTAAGGATCAAAAATATATAAAAGAAACATTAAGTTGAATTAAAAAAAAATCTTTGATGTCCTTTAGATCGATTTTAGTAGCGCCGGCCACTCTAAATGGATAATAACTAGAAAATCTATATGAACGTAAATAATATAATTTGCCTTAATTGAAACACGGTTGAATAAATTATTTATATTTAAAAGTAACTGTTTCACGAGTGTAACATTGACTACTTACTATGTCCAGGCTGCCACTCACAATATTTTGTCGGAAATACTTAGTAATTATTACAGTATATTTTCCCTTTTGGCAACCATTTGGGGAAACACGCCTCCATATTTTGCCCACCCCATTCGTAGCAATACGTCGCTCGCTTCACGTCTCTTTTCCTCATTTTTCGAAGTGGTAGCGCAACTAAGAAATAACGGTCGTTCAGCGGTGCACACCCCCACCATACCTACGCTGTTTGAGGTCGAGTTCTCTAACATCCGAGGACTCCACGCTAACCTCAACGCTGTCCACCACCATCTCGAGATAGCACGGCCAGCAATGTTGTTTCTCACGGAGACGCAAATACTCCGCCCTGCCGACACCAGCTACCTTAACTATCCCGGCTACATGCTTGAAGAATCTTTCAAAGCGAAAGCCGGAGTATGCTTGTTCGTCAGGGCGGATGTTTGTTGTCACCGATTGCGCTGCTTGGAGGACCCCTCCGTGGTGGAATAAGCTCCTAACCTTCTCCTCAAAAAAGGAGAGGAGGCTTTAGCCCAGCAGTAGGACATTCACAGGCTGTTACTGTACTGTACAAAATAAGAACGTCGATTATGATGATGCGACAGTCTTCTACGGAACATTTTAATTAATTTGTGTTTATTTATTTACCTTATAAAATTTAGTTGCCTAATAGAAAATTTAATAGTTGTATCTATCGCATATTTAAAGAGATATTAATTTTCAACATGACAGTAACTATACTACGTTTTTATATGAACTTGCTACTGACTCGTGATCACAACCGACGATATTCTACGCATGCTCTCTGATATTTTAGTCTTATGTGCCAATATCACTTTATTCTTGGTGATCAATTTAACTTCCTACTTTTATCGTTTGAATAACTTTTTTTTCAATCTACATATACATACATATATATTTAAATAAGCCATTTTAAATATTAATTGTTGTTTAAATGCTAAAACAGTGAATTTATACTTTTTATTATTATATCTGCACTTATTTGTGGCTTTAGTGGCTTAGCTTACCAATAGTAGTTGATCCGAAATTTTGAATCTTATATTCCTAATAGTAAAAATTAAGTTTTGACATTATTTTAGATGCTTTTTTTATAAAAATTATAAAACCTTTTCCAGATACACCATAACTGTCAAGTTTGTTTCGCTACTCAAGTAGCACCAAAACACCAAAACTGGTTACGATATAAGGGACAAAAGATTTGTTAATTCTATCTCTGTCTAAACCATTTGTAACGTAATTTTCGTTCTCTTTCTTGTGTAAGTGAGAAGGAAATTGTCATTGCGTCTATTAGTTTCTCTGTTTACGGTTTCAATCGCGGTTTCACGGTTCCTAGATCTATTAATTTTACTGTCTACGGATAAATTCTTTATACTTGACATTGACACTGACAGAATATTTTACGCTCTATTGTAAATTGTAATAGCGCAGATATACGCTAAACAATAAGAGACAATTAAAAGTATTTAACGAATATAATAATATGTTTAAACCCGAGCTTCGTGTTGATGAATACATTTACAAGAAGTCATTTCCAAAGTTTACAAAACCTAAAATCATAGGATATATTAATTTTGAGAACCTTAAATATGCACGTAATATTTGTGAAGAAAAAGTCAATTTTGATTTAAATTTGCACCTTGATAAAGTTAAACGAAAACCTGCTAACCTAGATGTTAAGTTGACAGAATTACTTAAATTTTTACTTGAGCATGAAGCAAGGTTAAATTTTCCGATACAAGATAAATTAAATGATGCTAAGTTCTTCTGTTATCGAGGATTGATGACTTGCGTGGCATCTACTCCATATGAAAAGAAGGAACCATGGGAAATTGTTGCTATATTACACAAAGGGAATATATATTTATGTGCGAGAGACACTCCTGATAAAACAAAACGAAAAAAGGAGATGTCAGAAAGAGATAAACAATTTACTTCATGGGGTTTCAAGTTCGAACAGTATATTCTTTCTGGTTAGCGTTTTATTGTATTATCGGATTCAGACAAATGCTAAATTAGTCTAATTAACGTTGATCAGTGATTCAGAAGTTGGATATAACTTTTTAAGTTTGCGTTTAATATATTATTTTAATAATTAATATTATACATACAAGAGTTGAGGTGGGTCAGTGGTCAGAATATGAGAATTGCAACTGACGAGAATGTTGAGGATTTGAATAACAATGGCACCACTTAATTTTAATATGTTCAATAATCATGTGTTCAGCTAAATTTTCTACATATTTATCTTTTAGATAAGCCTGACACATTACCAAATCCAGATGTACCAGTGGATGAGGCAGAAGAGTTTTCATTAGTAATGACCACTAATTTAAATGGACATAAAATTGTCTATGGTGCAGAAATGGATGGTATAAGATGTGACAAAGAACCAGTGTCAACTCCACCAAATACAGATGATCCTGAAACAATAATACAATATTTATCTTCCCAGGAATTTATTGAACTCAAAACAAACAGGCATATAGAACATTTAAAACAAGATAAAAATTTCAAGTAACTACGGGATATTAATAAATCAGCTTAATTTTATATTTTGAATTCTGTTTTATAATAATAATATAATATAAATTTATTGTTCTCATTGTTGCAAGGATTAAACTCGAAATTAAATAACATTATGAATGTAAAGAAATTATGTAACAATAAAAACAAAATAAATGACATGTTGTATATGAGGCAGCGCTGAATTCAGCCTGCTTCTGATCTGTGTACAATACAAAACAGCCCTAATTTGTTTAAAACAGAAACAATAATAACAGAAGAAAAAGTAACTAAAAATATAAAAAGTATTAAATTTAAAATACATGCACAGACAAAAATTATATTCAAGTTGTTTAGTTTAAAGAAACTATAGATAAATATAATAATATAATGTATATATTATATAAAGTATATCAGTTTATTTTTGAAGTAGAGTTAATATATTTAAAAAAATACCATTACAAATGAAATTTGTTTGTAACTTTTACCTATTTTCAGGACATTTAAAACCAAAAAGTGGTGGTTGCAGTCATTTCTTGTTGGAATTAATACAATACTTTGTGGATTCAGAAATGATAATGGACTTGTAGAAGAATTAAAATTATACAATGTTAAAGACTTGCCCAAAATTTCAAAGGTGTTATCAATATATATACATAATATAACAAAAGTTTCTATATTGAAAACCTGAGGTTCTGATAGGACAAATATGGTCTCTCTTAATTGATATATTATTTTACCCTATTTGGTTATGTCAAAAATTACCTTACACCAATTCTACTGGCATTGACAATTTAAACACTTAAGATTTGCATCATAAATTGCGTGCAGTTTCAATTGCATCCAAATAGGACACAATCAAAAATGCACACAAATTACTGCACAATTAGTGGTTTTTCCAACATTGTATTTTTTAAGTTATTTACTTTGCAGGAAATAGAATTAGAGCTTAAGACCTGTTTGTTTTTAAATCAACTGAATTTTTTTTTTCAGAAATTTTGGGATCCAAATGTGTGCTTTAATTTTTTAGACACATTTTTTACATTTGTCAAAAGATCTTTAGCTCGAGAAATAAAAAGAAAATATGGAGAAAAATATTTAAATAACATACAGAAGCTACCATTACTAAGTTTACTGTTCAATTGGCAGCCTTATACAGCTGTCCAAGTATTAGATCATTATTGTCATGACGATGATCCTATACTACTTGAATGGTTTATACATAATTTTGGAAAATCAAGGAATGAATAAAATGTTTAATAAATATAAATTATAATTATTTACTCTTAATATTTTTAATAAAGTATTCATATTGTCTTTCTTCTTTTTTCATATTAATTCAATGTAAGCACTACTAACAGATTTAATTAATGGTTTTAAGTTTACTCCCTTTAACGCGATTTTAAGACTTCCGCTAATATCAAACAACACGAGCAATTTCAAAATAAACAGTACCCTTCCGTAAAAAATATTTTATTTGTAATGTTCTTTTTTATTACAAACTTTAGCATAATGTATTAGGGAATATAATTTATTATAAAGAAAAATAAGAAGGAACGCGGAATTCGAGGTATATTTTATTAAATATCGAAACAAAACTGACTTTTGTGGCGTCATTGTTTCCGTTGAGCGACTATATTTGAAAGCAAAATTAAAGATAATTAAAAGCAAAATTAAAGATAATTAAAAGCAAAATTAAAGATAATTAAAAGCAAAATTAAAGATAATTAAAAGCAAAATTAAAGATAATTAAAAGCAAAATTAAAGATAATTAAAAGCAAAATTAAAGATAATTAAAAGCAAAATTAAAGATAATTAAAAGCAAAATTAAAGATAATTAAAAGCAAAATTAAAGATAATTAAAAGCAAAATTAAAGATAATTAAAAGCAAAATTAAAATTAAAGATATAAAGATAAGTATAAAACTCATGTCTTTTTTAAATTTAACTAAACTAGTAATCCGTATTATCACTTGATAAATCAAAGAAAATAGCCGTAGCTTTAAGGATTTACACAAAATAAGTGTGTTTTATTCAGTTTTGTGACTTTGTTGCTAATTATGGCCGCACGGAATTTAATCGTAAAAACTCGTAGATTTTATAGATTTAACTTCAGAACTTTGAAAAGACACCGTGACAAAATGGAAGTCTTAAAAGAAAAGATTGTATTCACATTATTTCAAAATTGCCTTAATGTGTAGCTATTATGACATACATTTTGCTTTCCGACCTAGAAGCGAAACATTAAATATATGGCATATAATGCCCGTTGATAATTTTTTTATAAGGTCAATTCGGGGAAGACCTTCGGGCGGGTAAGGCCGTACAGTAAGGAATACGATTAATTCTTAATAGCTACGTACATAGCAGCATGATGTACGAAAACGGTTTCCTGTTCTAATATATATAAATTTAAGTACATGGCGTTAATTAAAACACAGAGAGAAAAAACTTCATTCGAAATTTAGTTTGTCAGTTAACTTTCATCAAGACGATACCACATTGTTAAAAAAAAAATACGCCGTGTGTTTTTGTGTGATGTTATTTGGATCTGTGTAGGTTAGTACATTAGTTTACAATTTCTTTATCTAATAATTATCTCAAAGTTGAAAAAAAAATTATGATCAATAAACTAAGATTTTAATAAAGTATGCCGCTCGTCGCCGAAGTGACCTTACTTTTATTTTCTTTTCCAAGCTTTTTTCCGACTGTGTTTTTAGTTTCAGATATGTAGCTGTAGCTTGATAAATTCGAAAAGCATTGGGCCTTACAACATTTACATTTTTTTGTTACTTGGAAGTGAGGAACATCAGTACTACTGTAATACCTACTATTTCACATGATAATGATTAAGAAATTAAAAAGTTTGATCATATTTTCTGATCCACATATCTATATTGATAACATTTTGTAACAGTATACATTTATTTGGTCAGTCGGGTGCAATATGAACTAAGAATTATGCATTCCGACCTGTTATGTATTCCGTTAAATGTGACCGTAGAATAAATCACAAACGGAGGTCACATAATGCTACTTTCTTGTAGTTTTAAATTGTTTAACAATAACCCATCCTACTTAAGATTATTAACTTTTTGATATCAAATATTTTGCAACATGTCAACAATAACTATTAAATAAAATAATTTAATAATTATTAAATAAAAGTGATTTTTAATAGTAAAACTTGGTCACTTACCCGAGTAACGAAATTGAAACGCAGAATATTTCCACACTGCGTCCGCGCTGGCCATAAGTTAATTTGAAAATTAAAGCAAAATAACATCTCTCGACGGAGAATGATATATGTGCTGCCATTTCGTGTCGAATTGTTCCTTATTTAGAAGATTTTTTGGCAAAAAATAGCGGTCACAATACGGAATGTTCCGGTTAGCTCAAATTTTCGGTTTTAATTTTAGATTTATTTTAAATAGAACATAAATAAAAATAAATGTTTTTAATACCTTCAATCAAAGAAAGAATTCAAATTATATTTACTAAATTATTGAGATACATGAAATTATTGGAATTATCAAGATAATCTGACGCGAGTTGGGAAGGGGACAGGTAAATTCAATCGTCTTAAATATTTTAAAATCTTTGTTAAATTTATACTTGGTAAAGTAACAACAAATCGAGAATTTTTATATAATTTTAAAAATATCTTTTTTTCACTTAAATCAATATATTCTGCTAGACGTCATTCATCATGAAAAATAATTTAACAAAGTTGAGGGACACGGCGAAAACCTACGGTACAATTTTTTTTGAAATTGCTCACATAAGTATTCAGTTTCAAATAACAGCTTAAACATTTTTTTTATTTATTTAAATAACGGATATAATTCAATTTATTTATAAGTTATTCTGCGCTTGTGTAACGATATGCGTTTGAGAAAAATCGGTTTTGTTATTTGCCTCCGAAACTGCGGGTGACACCGGCCCGCGTTATTCTACTATATCAGCATGTGCGATTGTTTGGCACCCGGTGCCAATCGCACATTAAGTTTTTATTATAGTTACAAATTCGAATTTTGAAAACTTCCAAATTATAGCGCTCCTTTCTCTGGAAGAAGATCATTCCTCAACCTCGACGTGCGCGGAAGCAATGTTCTCGAATCGCGTTCGTGCGTTCGTTTTTAAACATAAATATTTTAAAAAGAGAAAACTACATAATATTGCACATGAAATAAATAACATCGTTTTTTAATATCGGAAATAGGTATATAGAAGAGCATATTTCCACTTATATTTATTTGACTGATTACATTGTTGAAAGATATCATTTTGTAAAAAAGGCTCAAAATATTATATGATCATAAAAAAGGGTGATTTTTTTTTTACTTCACTTCAAGTACACGTCGCTTTCTCTTTGAAACGCTAGAAAAAAACAAACATTTTAATTAAATCCACAGTAAAAGATAAAACTTACTATCTGGATTTTATTCCTTACTGGAAAATTATTCCTTACTCGGATTTTTAACTGTAAAAATAGTTGAGCGCCCTGTTCCTATATTCTACACTGACGGAATTTGGGACAGATAATAAAAAAATCACAAGTAAATACATACTAAAACCATATCAATTTATATCGTACCATTTATTATCACTGCTTAGCAAGTGGTGTAAATCAACATCCATAAGACTAATCAACAACATGGATACTGTTACTTAAAATATATATTTAAATCCTTATCTAATATCGTACATTTATAAAAATATTAAGAAATAAAAACAATAATATTAACGGAACAACATAATTGTAATAAAAATAAACAATGTCATGTTCTTATACGTCTACAAAAGTTAACGTTAATATTTACATAACAGTAATTATATAATTAACATGACTGTAACAAATTTCCAGCATATGATATAAAGGTGTCTCACTACAATGATGATTTTACATTTATCCATTTGTAAATGACGCGATCTAAACTAAGGAATTATTGATTTAAATTAAGAATATATTTATACAGATTACAGATTAAATATTTTGTTGACGGTCTCCAGTAAAATCTCTAAAATTTAAGTATTATTTAATATACTTATTTGCACATATGTACACATTAATCTTTAAGAAAAATCGATTAAAGTACATTCGTTCATACATATATTTTGTAGACAAAACAATAAGTAATTGGGCAAGTAAAAAATATTTTATAATTATTTTTGAAATTCTGATTGAAGAAATATTATTTAATACACTGATAGTCATTAAAAAAGGCCAATAAACGCCCCTATCAATGCATTACACATACTACATGAAGTGTAGGAAATACTGCCTTGGTGTATTCACTCGAAACTGTGATTCATTTGTTACACGACCTACCGAAGCATAGACAAAGAAATTTTTAGCTAAGTACTTAATACACTATAGAGACATAATTAGACGTATGATGGATGTTACAGTCAAGATATATCTTAAATAACTAAACACGTTATATAAAATAACATTAATCTATATACAAAAATCTGTAGAGATGTTATCAAAGACATATGTGTAAATTATCATCGTTAAATTTTTTTTTTTTTTAATTCGAAACGATTTAACTTTCGATGTCCTCAACGAGATCTCGACGAGTCTTACTTGTTACTAACACATTAATCTTGACAGTGTACATTTAGCATAATAAGGTACAAGACTATTTTGGTATTATGTACCAAATTGGAATATACTGTTGTTCACTTATTTCATTGTCTTATTATTCGAGACAATTCACAATGAAAATAAATATAACTCACTTTCAAATTTATTTATAAACTTTTAACAGTCTTCGGTTTCACTTACATAATTGTATATCCCTGTCAAATCATCGTGTCATTTGTACTAGCGTTTAACAATCCCACTACTAAGCCTGTTGTATATTATTTTTAATATAATATAATATTTAATTTAGGCACATCACCAGTAAATAAATATAAACTTCTACTTTATTCGAATGCTGTACATTATTATTACATTTAATTAAATATAATAATAATAATGTACAATATATGAAGGTGATAATGTTTATAATTATAAGAAGCTTTAACAAAATATTTAACAATTAGATTGAAATAAACATTCCGATACTTTAAGGTCTATCTTGACCAAAAACAACTGAGGTCAGCCAACACCCAACAGTGGTATTTGAGGTAAACTAGCATTGTTAAACATTAATATATTATAACTCGCTTCCATAAATGGTTGTTAATTATTTGACTAACCTCTTTGATGTTTATAACAATATTCATTTTCAATTTGGTTTCCCATATAAGCTCACTGCAGCCATAAAGGGCATGTTTAAAATTCATCATCGCATTAGATGCGATTTTGTAAATTTAGTATATAAGAGAAAAACTCCTATGCGATATTAAAATATATTAAAATCTTTGTGCTGTTTTACAATAAATTCATATTTATAAACTATATACCTACTATTCATATAAGTTCTTCTTAAGAAATCCAATTAATCATAGTTCACTTTGCACGCTTGGCGCGCTGTTTGGTCTGTTTAAATCTACGTAACTACATTAATTATTTAGAAGGAATTGAATAGCTAGCACATTATTTATTTTATTTAGATGTTGATTGTTAAAAATATATATATATATTATATAATTATATATAATAAAATTCGATGTTCGCTTTTAATTTACAATGAGCTTACATATTGTCATGAAGCACGCGTACAGTAGTATTAAAGACGTCCGCGGTGTAACGACGTTAGTGCGCAAACACTGTAATTGTTATAATATTAATTACATAGGAGAAATTGCCCGCTGAGATTACACATTTTATTAATGATATTGATAATAACATATTTTAAGAGTAATTTAATAAGTTACGATTGTATTTATAATATTTTTTTTAATAATTGCCAATTTTTATTTCGTGGACTATTATTACCCTCTTGGATCATCACTTTAGCGTTCCATAAAATATGTAAGCGCGTCTAAGCGCGTGCGCGTGCGTCTTGATCAAACAAGACTTTAATACTACCATATTTTCAAATTCAGACACTAAATTTGGCCCCGTTAAATAAAATAAATATCACGATAATGCTGATTCAAATATGAAATAGCAATCAATGGCTACATTATTCAATGACTAATATTAACGTCATTCATCAAACGTATAGGCCTTTATTATATTTATGAATTTCAAGGGACATATTTAAAACCAGATCAATATAAATTATAAATATTTAAACTGAATCTCATAATAGGCATGATGACTGATTTTGAAATAACCTTCTATAATGTAGGCACACGTCTACTATTACTGAAAATAATTTTATTTCAACAAAAACAAATAATTTTATTTTCATTTACCTATTTTGAATTTCGCTCGAAAACACCTGCTGGTGTGATGGCGCCTGCACGTGACGTCACGCCTCAGTAAACGTTGTATTGTGTCTATACTCAACGAAAAAAGGCAGAAAGTATTGCGTATTTCCTAAGGTTAAAAATGAATTCCAAAGTTTACAAGTGGTGTGCGGTCTCTCTGTGTAAAAATACATTCGAATGACAACCAGATCGAAGAACAATCTACAGAATCAGAACGACCATATATATAAGTAAGAAACGAAAGATGATGGTTCTTGAAAAATGTGAAAAGCAATTAGAAGAAAGTGTGGTTACAGAACATTTTGAAGAAATTGCAAATTGAGGCAGAGAGTAATAAAGATTTATTATATATTTATGATGTATTTAGATTTATAAAATTATTCGTAAATATTTAAATTCACAAATTCAGTACTAGTGGAGCTAAATGAAATATTGTCTTAAAAGTTCTTACTGGTAAAAATATTGTTGCTTTTCATATGCGAGTAACACTATATAGCTAACAAAAAAAAACCTATGATAACACTAAAGAAAAATAAAAATGTACTTACAAGGAAGTTTTGACATTTCGAAATTCAGATAAGCAAAAGTCTTTATTTGATGAAAAAAACTCTCCTAACATCAACAAATCCTGGACAAATTAGAGGAATTTGCCTTAACAAAACCTTGTTCCATCATTGATAGATGTTGGATGTTTTATTTTCTTCACAAAAACGCGAATAACCAACGACTCAACTAATTAAATGATACAAAATTAATTTTGAAACACGTAAAGACAACAACTGTTCAAGAGAAACGGTTATAGATACTGAGGCGTGACGTCATTCGCTCTGATTGTTGTTTCAAATAAAATGGCCGATTGCAGAATTTTATATTTTTATTTTACTAAAAATCTTATTGATCCCAATGTGTATATTAAAATTGGATCATTTTTTAGAATCCGTTTTAAAATAGTTTCTTCTCTAAAATAATTTATTTTTTAATTCTTTAATACTGTCATCATGCCTATTGTTAGTAATCCTTATTCTATCATGGAGATATAATATTCTTATCACATTATTGTGGTGTATTGTATTGACTCATATTTTTGGGAGTGTGCGATTCGTATTTTAAACTACATGTTGAAATAATTTCACCTTCACTGAAGGCATATAAGACATTGTACTCTATAAAGATATCCAATACTCGATATCTAACTGTACAAAACATTCAATCTAATCTTATTTCTAATTGGTGATAATTATTTTGCCTACTAGAGGTCAACATAAGGGGTACCATCTATTTTGTCGAGGTCTGCTAATAAATCGGCAGCCGGTGGAAGAGGATCCAAAATGTCTTCGCGTAAAATATCCAACGGGGAAGCTAATTCTTGGTCAGTCTCTACAACGGATCGTATTTGATTCGAAGTACATATGTCAACGGAGTTTCCATTGATTAGGAAATCTCTATTACTATAGCTAAAAACGTTCCTATCCTCAGGTAATTGCGGAGTTGACGGTACAGACTTCGAAGATATACCATTGGAAACATTAGAATAATTCTCAGCGGCAAATAACTCCCGCGAACGTCGAGAATCAATTTGCAAATTTGGGGTCGTGCGTTTATACGGCAACGGTGTGCTGGGTACTGATCGCGATGTGTAATATTTACTTTTTTCAGTTATCATTTCGGTTAAATCAAATTCTATTCGGTTTGTTCGTTTCAGAAACTCTTCAACGTTTGTGCACGCATCATTGGGAAAAGACTCGCTAAACTGTGCACTTCTATCGAGTAGCGCACCACCACTTGGTATAAAGGAATTTAACTGCTCTTCGGTTAGGATCTGCTGATCGGGCAAGGAGTCACAACCATTTGTCAGAGTATCATTAGTATTCAAAATGTTAGCCGCTGGTCCGGCGTTAAGTACATCGTTACTACTATCGATCGCATCGTATATCTTATCTAAAGTTTCAGGGTTAAGGCCGGCCTTTGAAATATCGCACGTGTCTGCGAGGGAACCGAAATCACAAAACTCATTCGGCACAGGCGTCGGAGGCACGGAGCCGACTGGTGTGTTGTTGTAGCTCAGTAAGCCTATATTCATTGGAGCTTGTTTAAGTGGAACTGATTGCGATCTAAACGAAGGATCGTGGCTTAATCTAAAATTAGCCACGGGTTCTTGAAAAAATCTGCTGACCTCGCTCGACAACGGATCTGCTGATAGAGGTTGAGACAGCTCGCCATTCGTGTTATCACGAAATGCGTTCGGTACAAAGTTCAGGCACACGTTGCTAGTACCGTTTGGTACCGTTGAGTTTTGTAGCAACTGCTGTTTGTAATTAGAAAGAATATTCGGTGAAGGTGGCGCCGACATTGGTTGGCAATATTTAATGTTGGGCCCACTTATGGTTGTTTTCGAAAGCATAAATTTTTGATCATTTGGTATTGCAAATGGCATAGAACAAAGGTCATTTACACCCAGCGATAAGGGTATACGTCTTTTTCTTCCGTTATGTTTCGGTATCGGCCGAGAGCAGTAACGTGACCTTGGCACTGGTGTATTCCGAGGGCTGACAAACGGACTAGCTGCCGTACTATGGGAGATGGGCGACGTTTGCAAAGATCCACCCATTATTAATGTTTTATTAGTTTTAGATGGATGGTGCCCCCTGTGCCCAAAACTAAGCGGTGATTTCGAATTAAAATTCCCGGGTGAATGACATCCGTCGGAAATAGGTACGAAATCGTATTGCTGAGTCCTTGTGGTTGGACTTTGAGGTTCGTTGTGGCAATTGCCATTGTAAAGATGAGAACCAGTAGAATTTATAAGCTGACTTTGATTATTGTCTGTGGGACAATTCACGGAAATTCCATTTTCATTCGAAATCGTATCACAATTTTTATTTACAACAGTGTCATTATCATTCGACAAACTGGTGCCATTTACTATTTCGATAATATTGCCGACTGGTTTAAATGCTCCTTCTGAAATAGTAGCTTTTGTAACATGGGGCTCGTGTTTGTTATCTGTGGGATGCTCCTGGGATATCTGGTTGTTTGTAACGTTCTGAGAAGTGGACCCACCTTGTGTGTGATTTTTTAAATTCTTCGCTAGTAGTTCACGCAACTGTGATATCTTTTCATTCTTTCCTTGGCTGTGCTCGTCGTGTGGGTCCTGACCTGTTTCTAAAAAAGTAACTGGATTTTCAGCGGTGTTCGAATCTGCTGTCGCGTCATATTCAGAGTCTCGGTGGTGAAAATATTGCAATAGCTCTTCCTCGTGCTCCTGACTGTTCCCTTCATTAAGATAGTCATCTAGATCATGTTTATCAATATTACAAATACTGATTACACGTTCCCGATTTAAAATCTCTGAGTGTTTCTCCTCACAAATCATTCCTGTTTTTATATTTATTCCATCTAGACCACAACAGGAATCAGGCGTCGCGGAGCGTTCGTGTTGTTCCGCTCTATCTGGAGATAGTCCTTTCGTACGACCGCAAAATTTTCGTAATTTATTGCGATCACACTTAGGCGTCGGAGCCTTCACCGACTGTGTCGGACTCGCCGCCTCCTGTTCCTCCCGGGCCAGCGCCGCGGCGGTGCTTTTGGACCGGCTCGTTAAGTTTTTTGGATCCTCTAAAAAAGCAACTTCAGAACGTACCGGCTCCACGGCGACGGAGGTAGACGAAGTCGCCGGATCGGTGCCGACGAGCGATTGACGCGATGCAGCTAACTTTCCGCCTAGTATTTCGGCCGCCCTCATTTTCTTCGGCAAATATTCAGTTCGCGGAAATTCTTCAGAGGGTTGGTTCACTGAACGCGTGTCGGTCTGCGAGGATCGCGGCGAGCTAGCCTGCGTTTCGCTCTGATACGTCTCCAAGATCAACTTCTTACCGGGAAGTGGAAGGCGAGCCGTCGGCGGGTCCGGCGGCCGGCGCCTCTGCCACTCGGTGCGCTCAGTCGACAGGTCCAGGGACGCGTCGCTGCTCAGGTTGATCGGGAGGTTGTGGGCGGTGTCGGGAGGCACGGCCAGGTCGCGGTGCGCGTAGGGCGGCTCGAACACGTAGGGGTCGGGGCGGTACTCGTGCACGGAAATGGCGGGGTGCGGCGCGGGCGGCGCGTGCGGGGGGTGCGGCGGGTGCGCGCGGGGGGGCGCGCTGTACGGGAAGCTGGGCCGCACGTCGTACACGGGCACGTACGCCGGCTGGTAGCCGTAGGACGGCTCGGTTAGCATCTCACTCTCGTGTTTCACCGGTTGGTGCTGACTCACGTACGAGGTAGACGGGGGCGACTCGCCGGAGGCTTCTTGCCCCTTGTTTTTCTTTGGTCGTCCGGGGGTTCCCTGCGTCTGTTGATCGACGTAAAGCGTAATAAATAAATATCCGATCGTATGTTTTATGAAATTTAGTAAAACGTCCGAACTTACTTGTAACTTTCGTTTTAACTGTTGTTTCATTAACTGCGGACCGGATACTTCTTCCGAGCCACCTGAAATAACATAATTATTTTTAATCACTAAAATACATGAAATAAATGCAAAAGTGTAAAATTTAGTCCAGTTATTCTAACGATAAACAATATTATATTATTATTTGGGGGATATCAATTATTATTTTACCGCCAAACGTCAAACTTAACTTTGTTTTGCTATATTTCAGTTTCCTATTTTAATAATAGGTATATATAATACATGTAAGTATAAGTACCGTGAGCGGCAACTAAAGGCGGCGGTGATGAGCTGGCCGGCCCGAGCGGAGCACGCTGTGTGACGCTCATAGACACGAGATGTCTGGACAGCTCAGAGATATTTACAAATTTCATGCCTTTAAAAAATTTTAATAAATATATAGTAATGTAATAAAGAAGTAAAAGTAACCTGAAATATTTAAATGATTAAAGTTAGTAAGTCGCAAAGACTAAACTAATCGTAAGCAGGAAATATAGTGTAGCGCAAATATAGATGGAAATCCGACTGATACTCATAATTACTTTTTTTCAATCGTCACTTTAACGGATATATTAATATGAAAGCTACCACCGGATTTGAATGTGGATTCTATATACGATACGGATAAACTATTGAATTGAAATAATTATTTAATGAAAACAGCGCCATCTAGTGACAAATATTAGAATTACGTACAAATAGCAGTTAACGTCAACGCCTAGGTGCAACGTTGTTTTTATATCAAAATCTCCATTAATACGTCTTATTAATGTTAATCTCTTTGTTACCAATAGTTTCTTACACACAATTTATATTAATAAAAATAATAAATGTCACTATTTGTCAACTCTCCAAGAAAGTAGTTTTATAATATCATAATCATACAATTAAAGTTATAATCATGTACAGAATAATATAAATAAAAATTTTAACATAAACTATTAAATATAAGTAAGTGTAGGTATTACAAGTGTAACTTACCGAATTTATTTTCAGCCCAATCACAAACTATTCTTTCACTTTCTTTCATAATTCCACTCGGCTCCTGAAATAATAAACATAGTTTTTAACCAAAAGACTAGCTACCCGTTCCAACTTCGTACGAAAAATCCATTCTTAGTGAGTATCCAAGTCGCAAAAGGTGTAACTATACTGAATTTTAAGTCGATCGGACCTATAGTTTCGGGAGATCTCGTAATGAGTCAATCAGGGAAATAGAATAATTAAAAATATATGTATATAATAATATACCTTAGAAGATTCATCCAAGTCTGGTAACTGCGGTACTTCGAGTTTAACTTTTTTGCGAAGACCAGCGTAACAGTATCTAGACGAAAAAAAATAATAAATTTTGAAAAATATAAAATTATGAATTTGAATAATATATAACAGAATTGAAACTCCTTTCGACTCATAAACATCACAATGTATAGCTGATTCCATCGTCAGGAGTAAACAAAAATAAACAAATTTAACCTTGAATCGATATGAAATCATTGGTCGAGATGTTAAATAATCTATGGTATTCATTATGGAAAAAATGGCATTATGTAAGATGTTGTTAGTTTCTTTTAAAATTAAAATTAAAGTGGAAATAAGATTGTTTTTAAATATTTACTTATCAGAAATGTTCATTACCTTGAATTACCACGAGTTCCTAGCCGACGTGGACGAACGGTTGGGTAAACTTGTTTCATTACTTTACCAAAGTCAGCAGTCGATAGAGGCTTCATATTGCTACTCATACAATGAGCTCTGAAATTAAAATAACTAGAGCTGTCATTTAGCTATAAAAGAGCATTATTAGTATCCTTCATGTATTAGTAGTATTCGTATTTCACATAAACTGATCATTATGTACAAGCTGTACTGTATTGGATGAATCGACATGTGCCGGAGGCTTGAGATTAGAATGATTGCAACTATTTGACAAAAAAAGTCGAGATGGCCTAGTGGTAAGAACGCGTGAATGTTAAACTTAACCGATGATCGTGGGTTCAAACCCGGGCGAGCACCACTGAATTTCCATGTGCTTAATTTGTGATTATAATTCATCTCGTGCTTGACGGTGAAGGAAAACATCGTGAGGAAACCTGCATGTGTCTAATTTCACTGAAATTCTGCTATATGTGTATTCCACCAACATGCATTGGAGCAGCGTGTTGGGATAAGCTCCAAACCTTCTCAACCTTCTTCTTTTTCAAGGGAGAAGAGGCCTTAGCCCAACAGTGGAACATTCACAGATTGTTAGTGTGTAACTACTTGACAAAGTTTTAATAATGTAACTTAGATATTTTAAATTATTATAATATAATATTTTTCAAATATAATATACATTAGTCATATCTAAGAACGAAGTAACTTCAATATACATAAAAATACAATATTTTAATATTGATAAAAGTTACATTACCAAATAATATTGCAATGAAATATTAATTTTACAATAATCTCAAAATATAATATATATATTATTATATCTATTTATAATAAAAAAACACAAAAACAATTTTTTTTATCATTATCATATCACCATTTATCACTTGCTACAGTTTCATCTGAAAATTGGGTCCACCCAAATGTTACTACCAGTAATTGTGGAAGAGGCGACTACCTCTTACATTTATATTATATTTCTTTTTTAAACTGTAAAATAATTTTGAGCGTGTTTAACTGAATATTTGTTATTTTACATTCGCATTTTATTGATTTTCAAAGACTATATCGAAAAATGCTTCCGTCCATTTATACCAAAGTCCTTGTCATTATTGTTATCTAATCTAAGTATATTTAATACGTATACAAAATTATAATGATAAGAGGTGTTTGATTTTTCTTTTAGTTTTTTTAATAGCTTACCCCTTAATAATAATTAATTTTTAATAAAGATAAAACATAACGTTGACATTGAGTTACGTCAGATTGCATGAACACTGTTTCTGTTCTGATATATATATTGAATGTATATTATAACATTATCCATTATCTATATTTAATTAATTTAGTAAAAAACAATATATTTAGATTAAATAAAAGTTATCAGGTACATTGAAAATGATTATCTATAGAAATATATAAGTGTCATTATTATTGGTGTGTTTTTAAAAAAAACCTTCTTTTTTTGTGACCAGCTTGGTAAAAATATAAATAATAAAGAAATTTTTTTCAACATCCCTGTGAGCCCTATAGAAAACAAAGTGTTTTTATAAAGAATTTTTTTTTTATTGTTTTTTATTTCATTGGTCAAAATTATAACTTTTATTTTTGCTTTGTAATATTTTTTAAATAATAATCTCTTACAATTGATATCCCAACTTGTCCTACACAAACTCATACTTATGATATTGATATAAGAAAATACAAAAATTATATGATAGCGAAAATTGTGTTAGTGAAAAATATAAAAAAATAATTAAGGATTAATACTTACATATATTCATCATAAACATCCTGCTTAGGCAATGAGACGTCGGGATCGACTTCCAAGTGGGTCTGAATCCAAGTTACAGTTTGCTGCAATTCAGCTCTAAAAAGATAAAACAAAGGTCTCATTATTATAACAAAGGCAGTTGTATATAAATTTTCTAAGCAAGTTTGATAGGGCTAAGCATATTATTTTCGCTTTCCTATGATTTGGGCTGAAAAGGATGACAAGTTTTGTTTGTTTAACTTGAACAAGTTTAATTATAGAGCCACAATGAAATCAACTATAATATCAGTTTATCTATATTAAAAGTGTGTTAGATAATATGTGTATGTATGAGATATATCAAATTATTTAAAGGACTTGATATGTTTTAAAAATTATGAATGATCAAAACCCCGGTAATAATAATACTACTATATCTTTATCAGTCAAAACACACACATTTATAGTACAATTTGTGAAATTAAGTCACCTGGATCCCAAAGGGTTTATAGGCTGCTTAAGAGGGTCATGTGGAGGTACGCCAGTCGGTAGCCGGAGATAAAGCAATAGTCTCTCCGCTCCACTCAGAGCCTCCACTGCCTCTAGCAGCTGTGAGACTCTTTGTCTGCCTTCTTGACTAAAATTGAATATTTTTTAGATTATTACATTTTCATTTTTAGTATAACTGTATGACAAAAAGTAAACTTTTTTTATCAATTATTTCTTGACCATAGAGAAATTTAGAAATATATTTTATTTAATTACATAAATAATTATAGCTGCAGAGAATTGTACTGAGTTATAATTAACTGTCTAAACATTTATTGATTACATTCAAAATAATTACAATTAAAAAATTGTGATGTTTTTAACATACAAAAGCATAGACTATTTTATTTATTAATATAGATATAATTACATTTGTGTTCTATTACCATTATTTTATAACCACTACAGGTATATGTTTACTTTTGTTTAATAAACAACTAAAGATAAATTGATATCACTTCCAGTCCATATAGTGACTGCGGAGAAGGAGATGACCAGGTATATATTCAGCGTTATATAGAATTATTTAAATATTTATTACCTGAGAGTGTTCTCGACAATTTGCTGCATGGAAGCTATTTTGCTTGAGTCCATCTTGGAGACCATACCACCGGTTGGACTATTACCGGTATCCGTGGCACTCGATGGGCCAGGAACGGCACTAGGAGCGACGACACTTTCTTTATTGTAAGACGCAGTTTGCCTATGTTTTGGATGATTGACATTTTCCCGATGAAGTTTCGCGTCATCCACTAATTCTCTTTCAGTTTTAACATTTTTCGAATTATCATCAGTAGCCCAAGGTTGAAATGGAGTTGTACTTTCCATTCTAACCCTGACAGTTTTTCAGAATTATGTTTTTTGATTTCATATTGAAACATTTATCATAATTTATTATGCGTAACAAAACTCCATTTTCTTGACAATTGACATTTGATCAGCTGTGAGGTGAGGTAGAGTAAGGGGGGGGGGGACTTTGGACGAGGTTTCTATATATAAAAAAGGTCTTAATATTGTTATTTTTTTAATTTGATTTAATTTGAAATGTTCTTAATATCTACGAAATTATGATTTATTTTAAACATGAAAATATTCTTCGAAAACAAAAAGCACATAATTTAAATTAAACATTTAGTATATAGTACTATATACACACATTGATAAATTCGTTTACAATGAATAAAAAATTGTTTAAAAATATAATCCTACTCCAAGTTATCCCCAATGATTATAATCTATCATTACGTATTTTGACGCAGTAACAGGATACACAGATGGTATAAAAATTATCATTTGGTGGGGATAATATTTAAATATATTTATTACATTATTTATTTATTTACATACCAAAGAACAAAACAAATTATGGTCATCAGTTGATATAATATACTTATTATATCATCTGGCTTAAATTATTAACATTATAACAATACGTAATTATTCGAATTATTACTTTAAATATTGAATTTATTATTATTATTAATATATTTCAGATTTCTGCTTTTGTATTTATTTTTATTTTTAGATCCACAGAGTATTATATGTGCATTAGGTACATTCGTGAAATTAGTACGTTCATATTTTTAATCTATTCTGATTTCTGATATCCCTTATTAATTTATTAGATTACGTACCCTTACCCTAGAAGTTGGAACATGACATATTACAAACCAAAATAAGTATTAAATACGTTTTTGGGATAATTAATATTTAAATTTGATTTTCTGGTGAGTTTTGTGATATGATATATAAAAATAGCTAAAGTTTAATTTATAACTTTTTATTTTATAGTTAACTTAATTTTTTTATTAAGTTTTAAAAGTAATGTAAGACATACTATATACATATATCTTGTTTAATTTCTAATAAAAAAAAATATAGTATAACTTTACTTAAACGTATATATATTCAAGGCTTTGTTTTGACTACTTAGCATACTGTATAAAAATTATAAACAAAGGCTTAAAAATATTTCAGGACTTATAAAAATGCATTTTGGGAGACGATTTTGATATTGCTGTTGCACATCAATTGTATTATTATTTCACTTCAACTATATTTTTATTGTCATTTTATGATCTCACAAATTGACTTAGTATTTTAAGTTTGTTCTAAAACTAACTTATTTTTTAAATAGATCCAAATTTGGACCAGTAAAAAAACTGTTTATTTTTTGTTTTCTATACAATAGTTTTAATAGATGATGATATTAAAAAAAACTTATGAAAATTTTAGATTTTCTAATATAAGATTGAAGATCTTAATTCTGATTGAGAATCCGAATTCATTCTAGAATAGTAATCAGATATATTCTAATTCTCTTAAACATTGTGTGTAAAAAGATCATACAAAATTTTCATTCTATATTGTGTTTATTCAGGTGCAAAATGGCTGATGATATTGATATAGAAGAGCATGATGTAATGGAAAATCCAATAATAAAACAGATTTTTCCAGATTTATCCAAACTTAAAAAAGAAATATTGGATTATGAAAATGGTATGTACAGTAAGTACAGTAACAGCCTGTTAATGTCCCACTGCTGGGCTAAGGCCTCCTCTCCCTTTTGAGGAGAAGGTTTGGAGCTTATTCCACCACGCTGCTCCAATGCGGGTTGGTAGAATACACATGTGGCATAATTTCAATGAAATTAGACACATGCAGGTTTCCTCACGATGTTTTCCTTCACCGTCAAGCACGAGATGAATTATAATCACAAATTAAGCACATGAAAATTCAGTGGTGCTTGCCCGGGTTTGAACCCACGATCGTCAGTTAAGATTCACGCGTTCTAACCACTAGGCCATCTCGGCTTTTTGGTATGGTATGTATGTATTGAATTTTTATTTGTAGACGTGGTTTTAAATATATAGTTAATTTTTTATAAAATAGTCAGATGGACAGTCAAATGAGCCACATGATGGTTTTGATGGTGCCACCATTGGTCACCACTGCCTATACTATACCACACTATCAATATTTGGCATATTGATTGGGTGGGTGTTGACACGTCCAGGTAAATGCCTATTTCGTAATTCTATTATTATTCGGATTGCATAACACACATAGAAATATAAGAAAATGTTAAATTATATTGAACAACATTTTTATTACACTATGTATAAATATTAAATATAATATATTAACACTCTATAAGTTTGAACTTTATGAATTATTATTTTACTCGGATATTCTTTTTACAGATATTCAACATGAATTAAATAGCATAAAAAAATCTTCCGAAAATGATTTGCATAGAAATATAAATAGGAATAAAGTAGTCACAGGGATTATTTCGAAAACAAGAGGAACAAAACCAAACAAGATTATTTCACCTAAATTAAAAATGCAATTAGTATCAGATATTAAAATAAATTTAATAAATATTAAGCCTGAACTATTAAAAAGTAAAAAATTCTGTCAATCATGTCTAATTTATTTTTCTAATACAGAAGGTCTTAGTAATCATCAATTGTCGTGTCAAAATGATATAAATGTTAGAAAAGATACATCACATAAACAAGTTAAAAATGTAAATTGTAGCATTGAACATAATTTAGGGCATTATGAAAACAACTCTAATTTTGTAAATAATATAAATGAAGCTGAACTTAAAAAACACAGTAAGATTAATGAAGTGGATGTAACTGTTAAAATCAAGGACCTTGAAGATAAAACTAATGGTAGCAAATTAGCGACTGCATGTTTTCACTGTAGTGTTATATTTCCATCTCGGCAATCTTTAATAGATCATTTGTATGAAATATTAAATAATAAGAACAGTAAATTACAAAACATACAATACAGAAATGAAAGAGATGTTATTAAGAAAAATTATGAATTGTTAAAAAGTGAAAAAGTTAAAAAAAAAATGAATATTCAAGGTAAAGAAGACGATATACAAACGAGTGATTTATTTTGTTGTCCAATCTGTACATATTATTTTAATGTAAAAAATTTTTATGTTGGGCATTTATTAATTAAACATAAACTAAGAAAAAAAGTTGAAATTAAATGCGTCGATTTCAATCCTAGATGTAAATTTTGTGATTCGAATTATAGAGATATTTTATCATATAACACCCATTTACGTAAATATCATAGAAACGAAATAACAAAAAAACAAAACAATAAATTGATATTACCTCCAAATAAATATTATCGGAAAATTTCAAACGCTAGAACGTCGAAGTGTACAAAAGAAACTAACTTACCAATAATAAATAATTATTCAAAAGATCGCATTAATAAGTTAATTAAGAATGAAATGAATGAAGTTCGTATAATGGCTTTAAAAGTAATTCTTTTTAAATGCCTTCATTGTGAGTTACATTTTTTAACATCTGAAGATGCTAAGAGTCATTCTAAGCACGCATTGTCTATAATTGGAACCTGGAAATGCTTAAAATGTCAAAATACATTTAAACAAAATGACAAGACTCTTCACCAAAAACAACACATCTATTCGAATTATTTTAGCGTAGTAAAAGTAAATGATGCCTGTCCAGGTAAAATGTATCAAATCTCTAAAAGTGATGTAACTTTTAAGAAAGGAATCATTTCAAATCACCATTCTATTTGTGAATCTCAGAACACAAAACAATCTCAATCGTCAATTCAATTGGGAAAATATATAATGCATTATTATTTTTGTTCTGTTTGTAAATGCTATTTACCGACATATGTTAATATAGAAGTTCATCGTAAATCTAATTGCACACGTTTAAAAAAACACGTTTGCGAATTCTGTGGACTTACGTTTAGCTACAAGTCTTTAAATTTTCATAGAAAATTACATATAAGATATAATTTAAAACTGCAAGATTTTACATTTTTCAATTTAACATTCTCTTCGCGTTCTAAACAAATAAAACCTAAAATGCCTGATTTTCCAAAGTGCGTATCTTGTGAAACGCATTTCATTTATAAACATGAAGTTATGAATCATGTATGCGAAAAAGTTAACAGCCTAACATGTCCAGATTGCAAAATGATATTCACTGAATCAGCTTACACATTACATGAACAGTATCATGGTTATAAATTAAATGAAAACGAAGTTCAGTCGACAAATCTTTTAGGTTCAAACAATATTATTCGTAAGATATCAGCAGTAATGAAAGATACTTCACGTCCAAAATATAATTCTGGGGATAAAATTCAGTATCTTTATACGTGTAAAAATTGTGATGTATCTATGAATGTATATGATGAAGTGATAGAACACTGTCAATCACATACTCACCTTAATAAATTAGAAGTAGATGAAGTTCATTGTAGAATATGCAATCTAACTTTTATGACGTCGAGCTTTAAACAACATAAAAAGTTACATTTAATTTTTAGAAAGCACCAGCTCAAATATTTGTCATTTGATGTATTCAATTTCAATTCTAATAATGACGAGTGGCTCGATCATTTGTTCGGTACGGTCGATAAAAATACAATAAACAAAATTATCGAAAATTCCATATACAAATATGAGAATCGAGTAAAAATGGAGGTTATACAAAATGGTCCACCCGCATTAACATTTTTCAAATGTGACAAATGTAAGTCTTATGCAAGTAGTAGTTCTATTTACAAACATATAGAGGATTGTAATATCCATTCTGAAATATTTTATTGTAAAACATGTGACATACCATTTGTAAACAACATTTCAAAAATTGAACATGAAAAAGAACATTTTAAAATTAATTTGTCTTTATGTAGAATTGTTACTTTTAATCGAGAAAAAGATAAAGTTTTCAACGAAAATATATCGAAGATGAAATATTACGTTTTATATCAATGTAGATATTGTCATGTTGTTCTGGAAAAGAAAAATTGTTTTATTAGCCACAAATGTAACTCACATAAATGTAATAATTGTAATATATGCGGATTACTTATTTACGAAAGAGATTATGTTAAGCATTTATTTAAACATAAAGTATTTAATAGTTTTAATAAAAAAGTTATGAAAGTAGTTTTGATTGGCAATAAAGTTGCAAATAAACATGAAACAAGAACAAATAGTCCAATATCTAAGTTTAGTGGAATGGTATGCGATTATACGTTTTACAAATGTGTTAAATGTGACGTTTGCATAAGAGACCAACGCAGTACAATGCGACACTATTGTTTAATTGACGCTGCTAAATCCAAGTGTCCCCGATGTGGCTTGATATTTGACGAAGGAAAACTTAAAGGTCATCTGAAATTGCACGACACTGACCCGGACATTTCAAGAGATACCATAATGATACAAGAGTTTGGATATAATAAATCAAATATCGAAGAGTTATGTCTATCTACAAACGTTGAAATTGAAGCAAATGATCATTTAGTAAATAATCTTGTTTCGAATGCTGACGGTGATGAACGCACTTCCGAAAGAAATGATTTTATTCCAATAGCAGAAACTATAGTAAATCTTTACAAGTGCTATTGTGGTTTACATTTTATAAACGAAATAGAAATAAAGGAACATATAAAAAAGTGCTCTGGTTTCAATAAAGGTAAACAAAGTAGACAGGATTGTTTCAAGTGTGGACTTATATTCACTCCAAATGTTTTATTTAAACACTTATTGGAACATCATGGGGGTAAAACGAAAACATTTAAATATGAAATAATTGATTATTTTAATCAATTTGTACCGATACTCTAGCCATTATGTTATAAGTATGATGAAATACTAAAATTTCCACAGCTGATCACCAATTTTTGTTAATTTCGTTTCCTTTTGATTCTAAATCGAATGTTGTTAAAGAACAAGATTTTTCTAGATTTTACCAGTATACAACAAACTAATGTATATATATAATTAAAAGAAATAAATTAGTTCCTACTCATCACGATAACTAACGTAAACTTTCACCTCGCAAAACTAATGGCGAGTTAACTAAACAAAGTATGTTTCTTGTAATTGTATTGAATTAACAGTTAAGTGATACATAATTTAACTATCCGTATCCATTCGACATCACATCAATATATTATTATTTTTTCCATACAAATTAATACTAAGTTTTTTTTGTATAGTAAACATTTAAATAAGTTTTTTCTTATTGTAATTGTAGCGCAATAAATAAATTTTAAACTAAAATTTAGTTTAATTTAGTACCAGCAATGTATATTAACTACCCATTGTCTTTTTTTTCGTAACTACTAATTAAAAATATTTCTTTAATTTTATATTTTTATTATGTATGTATATTTGTATACATGAACTATTAAATCTAAATGCTTAATCAGTTGAAACTTATCTTATAAAACTTTATCTTTTAAAATATTTAAAGTTTAAATACTACGTCCGTAAAGTCTGATAAGGTATTTATTTATATTTTGGTGTTTCGAGATTTATCTGAAGCACTTGATTGTATTGACCTTTAAATAAACTTAATCATTTCGGAATTTTTATTAAAGCTCTTACTTTAGCTCATTACTTTACATCACACTTTATCAGTGTGATGTAATATGCAACAAGTACTAGTTTAATAAGTTTATCAAGATATTATTCCTAATTTGACAAATCCAAATCCAATAATACATGTATAAAGAATATTGTATTATGTAAAATAATAATAACATATAAATGTCTTCCTCCATGTGATTACAGTTGAAAAGGTGTTTGTCGAAACACGGGAGAAAAATTAAAATGTGTCACAACCAATGTTTAAAAGAAAAATTATCAAAGGTACTATCAGTACCTCGACGAGTAAGTATTACCGTGAATATTCAATCCGATCAAGAGTGTAGTAGGCTTAAAAGTACAGAGGGAGAAAGTGTTGATTGAAAGAGAAAAAAAATATGTTGGAATATGAAAAAGAACTTCATAATTTACAAAAAGAAAAATTAAGATTAGAAATTGAAATATTGAAAAAGAAAAGTAGTTTAGTTTTTATATATTATTGATTTTGAGTAATGGCATTTTTTTTAAGTAATAGCGTGTACATTCCAAACAGCATTGTTTCTCGGTTAAAATATTGAACATTCCCACTACCTAATAAAGTAGTATTTAACCTTAACAAAAAAATGTACTTTTTGTATATATAATATAAAAAAAAGCCTATTTCTCATTTAACATACTAAAAATATTAAATAACAAGCAACAAATTTATCATTACCTCTTTTTTGTTAAATAAAAAATATTTTTTACAAAGTATTAAAAATGCATTTTTTTTTAATTTAAAATCTTTATGTTAATTAAGTTTGAGAGATGCCTGATAACATATGTTGCAGGAATAGTAATTATTTTATTACGGAAATATTTTTGAGTTTGTAGTAGTGCACCGTCAGCACATAAATAAATAACAAATTCTTTTGTATTTTTTTTTTATTTTTACAGTACTTAAACTTTTATACACATTCAACTTTTATGAATTTCTTCAACTCTACATTTCGTTATCATCCTCATCCTCGCTTTCATCTGATGCATCATTTATTGTTATGACAATTCATTCTGAAAATTTTCTGTGCATTGAAATTAATTTTCCTCTTTAATAGTATATAAACAAACATGTTTCCATTCGTTTATATTCTACAGTTAGAGAATTAAATTTTTTACCTATTTTAAATAAAAAAATATTGATGCAAAAAAGAAACTTGACATGGAAGGGTGGTGCTTAATTCTTTAAAAATACGGGATTATATGGTGAAATATTATTGCCTGTACCTATAAGAAAAAACAAAAATATATTTAGTTGAGTTTGACATTGACAACTGCCAGTCAATTATAAACGATGGTTCAGTCAAATAAATTTTAAAATATTTCCCAAATCAAATCTTAAATCACAGTTACTTTATTCATAATTTTACTACAACAGGTACTATTTATAATTATCAAAAAAATGAAGGCTTATTATTAATAAAGTGCAGTTATTATAATAAAAATAAACATGTTTCTACACGAAAGAATTTGCCAATGGCTAGGTCAATTAAAACTATCTCGGGTAATTTTCATGGTATCAGTGATATTATTTATCGTGCCTTTAGTAACTCACTATTATTTATCTAAGGTAAGTTAATTATATCATATATTTATTATTTGTCATGTATAAACATAACTACTCCTATTAGCATATGCTTTAATCCCCTTTTGTATGTTTGGATCCGTCTTAGTTTTATCAAGAACATATAGAATATGTTTACAAATTATTTATATCTCTAATTTTAAAAGTGTAAAGGTTTTTTCTTAAGAATCTGTTACTACTTTACTTGGAATTTTCTGTAATTTAAATTTAAATACAGAAGTATTGTGAAAATATAAAATTAATTTCGTTTTAACTAAAAACTTTGGTATTTGTTAAGAAATAGAATTTGTCATCTACATTTTATTCATGAACAAGAAGAGAAAATGCATTGCATGTCTAATTATATTCAGTTATTTAATCTTTCTTTGATATCAACATATTGCTTAAACACACTTTGAAGTGACTTAGTTTCTATGTTTGTTTGTCCTTAACTATAATTACAAAGCATCTATAGTCTATTCCAATATAAGAAGGCTCTCTGCTATATTATGCACTATAAAGTACTTAATTAAAATATCTTTATTTACATTACTACTAAAAATATTGTTTCATAGTAAAATTACAATATTGCTTAAATGAGAGAAAGTTATTCCAATCATGGAAGGAGTAATGGAAGATCTTTATTTATTTATTTGAAAAGCACATCTACAGTACATGCGTATATTAAACACTTTTGAATTTAGTAGCATCTTTTAGTAATTTCTATAATCTAATATATAATATAATATAATCTTTTAGTAATTCTATGTACAAATTCCAGATATGCACAATACTGACAAGTTAAGTAATACATGCTAATACTGTCTAGTTGCCTTATAATGTAAGTATCCTCCCATGATTCGGTGCCGGATCCTTATTGTAATTTAACTGTGAAAAAATATTTTTAGTAGTAAAATAAATATCTCGGAATACACGTAAACGCCGCTGGTCCTACGCCTGAACACTTTTCCGTCTTGTCGGTTTGCTGTCCCGTCGGATTAAGAGTTCGGGAATGGAGAGTGCACCTGTATTTTTGCACACACACTCGTGCACTATAATATGTCCTGCACTGTTGCAGCTAATCTCTCTTAAAACTGGCCACCGTGGCCGAAATCGGTCTGGAAGACATTATTATTAAATTATAAAATATAATTCATAGTAGTATTGGTAATAATGGTAGTCGTGTTTCTGAGCACATGTCATCAAATATTTTAGATTATTGATATAGCAAGTTACAGTTATTTTTGTAACTGACCTGTGATTTTCAGCTATTAAACAGGTTTTTTTAATGATTTATATAATATTTTATTTTCTTATAGTATGAATCAACGTCTATGTCATTGGGCTCAAACAGCATGCGACACACTTTGGAAGCCCTCGGCGATTTATCTACTATGAATGTAGTTGATCTTAAAATAAGAATTGAAGAAATGTTGAGGATAAAGGTAATGTATTTTTATATTACTTTTAGATAGTACGACTCTAAAATCAAAATGTAAAAATGTTGAACTCTTTAAGGCTTCGGTATCAACTGAGTTGAGAGAATTGGAAGAACGACGTGGAAAATTACAAAAAGAAGCTGCAGCAGCGAGTGCGAAAGCGGACAGTGTTAAGGCCGAGTACGCACGGGCGACGGCCGAACTGCAAAGATTGCGCGTTTCGGCTGACCAGGCACGCCTTGCGCAGTTGGAAGCGATCCGTCGAGATTCTCCTGAGCTTGCTCCCCCTACACAAATTCTTCCCGCGAAACCTCCGTCGATTCGACCGCCTATTAGTTTAAGTTCCGAAATGCATTGTCGTATGCATTCCTGCTTTGATCATTCACGTTGCTCCTTAACTTCTGGTTTTCCAATATATTTTTATGATCCCGACATTCATAACCCGCTCGCTAGCGCTGAGGTTGACGGATTTCTGAAAACAACGTTACGTCAAACACTTACTTACAATTCACACCTTACGCAAAACCCTAACGAGGCATGTGTTTATCTCGTTCTTGTTGGAGAAGGTTTTCCCCTTGACAAAAGTCCCTCGTAAGTTTTTGTATATATAATTTGATTATTTCCTTGCGGTTATACTTTATAAATGTAACAATGTTTCAGTTCTACAACAGACGCATTTAAGCTGTTATTGAATGAGACGGCGATTAAAAGTTTACCATATTGGGGAGGCGATGGTCGTAACCATATTTTACTAAACATGGCGCGTCGTGAGTTATCTGTCGGGTCTGGTGACGCATTCCATACCGCCTCGACGGGAAGAGCAATGATCGCTCAATCCACTTTTACTTTACAACAGTTTCGACCGGGTTTCGATATTGTAATGCCTCCGGCTCTCGGCCCTCCAGGAGGAGACGTATGGGCAGATTGTGCTCCTATAGCGCCAGCGAGACGTAAATACATACTGAGGTAATCATAATTTTATAAAGTATGGAGTACGAAGCGTATGGTTTAGTATGTATTCATAAGCATCGTTCAGTTTTCAGGGCTCACAGACGCCAACACCGCAGGGAATCGATAAAGACGATGATAAATATCTGATCGAATCTCTCCAAAAGGCAGCAAAATCGGCACCATCGTCGGATGTATTTTTCTTACAGTTTGAGTGTGATCCGCCCATAGAAAGGCGAGCAGTTCTACCGATTGGGGATTGGGCGCTGTGCGGTACCGATCGTTCGCGGCGATCTATTTTACGCGATTCTACATTTGGTTTGATACTTGCTCCCGCTGATAGTAATTATGCTACAACAGCCCTTTTACAAGCGAGATTATATGAGGCGCTACGATCGGGTGCTATTCCAGTAGTCCTCGGTGGGGACCGGATTCGTCTTCCATACGACGAAGTACTGGATTGGAAAAGAGCGACTTTGTTATTACCGAAGGCTCGTGTAACAGAGTTACATTTCCTCCTTCGAGCGTTGTCCGATGCAGATTTACTGGCGTTTCGAAGACAAGGTCGTGTGTTATGGGAGCGGTATTTAAGTTCGGTGCAATCAAGTATGGATTCGTTGCTTGCGACGATACGAATGCGCTTAAACATACCGGCACGCCCGGCGTTAGCCATTACGGGCTCACCTGCGTTCAACGATTCATACTATCCGCCAAAACTTGAGCCACCAGCCGTAGACACTGAGCCGGAAGAAACTCTCGGACCGCTAGAGGCACCTTACCCCAGTCCGGCATACCGGCGTAACTACTCATTGGCTCTGCTGCACGGATACGAGTTGTGGAATGAATGGGGCGAGCCGTTTGCTCTGTACCCACAACTGCCATGGGACCCTCCAGTGACGTCGGAAGCTAGGTTTATGGGTTCGGCGGCCGGGTTCAGACCAATCGGAGCTGGCGCAGGTGGTTCCGGGAAGGAGTTCAGTGAGGCTCTAGGTGGCGATCGCGCGAGGGAACAGTTTACAATAGTTATTTTGACCTATGAACGAGAAGCAGTCTTAGCTGCCGCTTTAGCGAGATTACGAGGCTTGCCGTATTTAAATAAGGTATGTTTATCGTTTCTTGTCAACAAACTAAAGAAGTTATATTAATATTATTGTTCTTTAAATATGTTATTAAATTACTGTACATATCTCCATACAGAAAATTATTTTATTTTCCTTAAATCCGGTTCACACCATTCAAAAACTAGGGATATTCGAAGGAAGATATGGTTCTGCCGTGCCCCTCTTCGCGGCGGCCTTTTAGTACTCAATTGCACAGCGACCGAAGGATTCGAATGTAGACGTAGATGTATGTATGCAGGTGGTGGTGGTGTGGAACGGCGTGAGCGCGCCGGCGGCGACGCAGGCGTGGCCGGAGGCGGGCGCGCCGGTGGCGGTGGTGCGCGCGCCGCGCAACTCGCTCAACAACCGCTTCCTGCCCTACCACGTCATCGACACCGAGGCCGTGCTCTGTGTCGACGACGACGCGCACCTCCGCCACGACGAGATCGTCTTCGCCTTCAGGTCGGGTATCCGATGACGCTATGAAGCCTTATTAGGAACACTTCCTGATGTCTGCTATTTCCGAGTTATATTAGGTAATTACTGGTGGGCCACGGTAGCATGCGAAAGTGATCCCGTGGCGCTCCTCGTTAAGACGGAAAGGGTACCGCTGGTTTTTTAGTGGGTATTCCGATGTTCGGGGTGCACTCGGCGCATTGGACACCGGTGAGCCCCACATACCCCACTGTTCCCGTGGGGGAAACACGTAATGCGTTTTTCCAGCGTTAAAAAAAAAGGTAATTACTGGTGATACTGTGCAAGCTCGTCTGGGTACGTACCACCCACTCATCAGATATTCTACCGTAAAACAGGAGAACTTGCTATCGTTGTATTCCGGTTTAAAGGGTGAGCGAGTCAGTGTAATTACAGGCACACGGGACGTAATATCCTAGTTCCCAAGGTTGGTGGCGCATTACAATCTTACAATGCCAATGTGGGCGTTGGTGACCACTTATTCTATAAAACTACCTATTCTATAAAAAAATTGGTTAATTTAAACCATTTGTACCAAAAAATTGATTAAAACTGTATTACAAATTAAGAGCTGCCGTCTAACATTATACTTCATTCTATTTCCTCCTGAAAGTTAGTCATTCATGGATAAACGATTTTTTTACTTAATTCAAAGAACTCTTATAATTTTGTATCGGGAGAGTTTGAATTTTTTTTTTGCTTATTTAGTAAAATATTCAATTTACAGAGTGTGGCGTGAACATCGTGACCGCATAGTCGGCTTCCCTGGGAGGTATCACGCCTGGGATCTTAATTTCAATAACGGTTTCCTTTACAATTCAAATTACAGGTAAATTATATTTGTATCTAAAAGACGTTAGAATGTGCGTTTGTATTTTCATCGTATTTTTAAATGAAAGATAGTCTTAATGTATTTATATCTTATAGATAGTTCAATACACGATAACGCGACCCACTCTTTCTCCAAATCGCTACAGTGCAAGTGTGCAATGTAAGTTGCTAATGTGTGCGTTCTATTGCTGCGTAAAGAGTAACTATGTGGGCACATATACACTAAGGTATCAACAATAGGATCATAGACAACTGGAAATATGCTCTACTACAATTTCACTAAACTACTTTCTAAACGAGCACACAAGTACACAGACACAAACGTGTAAGTGACACTTTCGCACCTCGGATAGCACGCATCTCCTATGCAGTTGATAAGGCCAACTGCGCATAAGTCTTCGTTAAGAATGACGACCCTGACCGAAATGATCTGGGTTCTATATACTAAATCCTTCGAATCAGCCACCTTATACAACTGCACAAAAGCAGGTCGTGTAGAAAGATGTAATATGTGTGTGCGGTTGCAGCTGCGAGCTGAGCATGGTGCTGACGGGCGCGGCCTTCGTACACCGCTACTACCTGTGGGCCTACTGGCGCGCTCTGCCGGCCGCCGTGCGAGACTACGTGGACGAGTACATGAACTGCGAGGACATCGCTATGAACTTCCTCGTCGCGCACATCACCAGGAAGCCGCCCGTCAAGGTGATGATAACACCTCATTGTACCACGTGTCGCGCCCTCCACTGTCTGCTACACTCAAGGTCGCGTCGACACGTGTGTTACTTGAACCCCATTTCGAGCAGTGTACTAACACACTGCTCGAAATGGCTCCCACCTTAATTTGTATCTCAAGTATATTGTCGATACCTCAATCTAATTTTATATTAGGGACTCGAGAAGTTTTAATCTATCGGTATTTGTATAAAATAAGATGATATTTTTTTTCTGTTTATAGAGTAAATAAAAAATAAATAAAGTCAACTAGCGGCAATTTTAAATAAAATAAGGTAATCTTTATCATAAGATTATTCTCTATGGTAATATTATAGATGTGAAAATAACACTGTCTGCCTGTTACACTTTCAAGAATCGAATTAGAACACTAAACCGATTATGACGAAATTTGGAAAGAAGAAAGTTATTTTTAACTCAACCATGACCCGACACAACCCCCTATTTCCTAGCATACGAGGGAAGCCGCGAGCGAACACTAATAGATAAACTTGCGTCATGAAGTAACATTATCCCGTGATATCACACAGTGCCTGCTCGCATATCACTTTTGCTATGGAATGGCATTCATTGTATAATTTACTCCAATCAATCAATTGATTTGACGCGTTGTCAATGGTCGAGATCTTGTATAATCTTTGGTATTCATCATGGATAAAATGGCGTTTTGAATGTCTCCGAAGTTGATATCGAAACTTTGGAAGTAAAATTGAAATGGATATGAATAGTCGAGTGTAATAATATTGCATCATGATATTACTGGTGGTAGAGCTTTGGGCAAGCTCGTCTGGGTTGGTACCACCCACTCATCAGATATTCTACCGCAAAACAGCAGTACTTGGTATTGTTGTGTTCCGGTTTGAAGGGTGAGTGAGCCAGTGTAATTACAGGCACAAGGAACATAACATCTTAGTTCCCAAGGTTGGTGGCGCATTGGTGATGTAAGCGATGGTTAACATTTCTTACAATGCCAATGTCTATGGGCGTTGGTGACCACTTACCATCAGGTGGCCCATATGCTCGTCCGCCTTCCTATTCTTAAAAAAAAATCATGATTAAACTTATATTAGTCGAGAACTTATTATAGTCGATACTATAAATTCTTATTATCAGCAGAGTTATTAGCAAATCGCATGGATATAATATAAATCTAAAGGTTTGTTTATCTTTACTCTTTCGATTGGAATAGGGTACTATGCCTTATACTGTGTACTATATATTACATTATATCTTACTTGCTTACTTGTAAACGTTGCTTAGCGGCTGTTTCGTTAAACACCGATTTTGCTCTTTCTGTCATTATTGATTTGACATTCGAAAGAAGAAGACACAACATTGTTTAGCTGAGCCGCTAAGCATTGTTTGTAATTTGTACGAACTAATGAATGTGTTTGTAATTAAACAGGTGACGTCACGCTGGACGTTCCGCTGCCCAGGCTGCCCCGTCACGTTGTCTGCTGATGAAACACATTTTCACGAGAGGCATAAATGTATACAGTTTTTCTCACAGGTGATTCCTTCTCTCTTTTCTTATATTATTCTAAGTAACCAAAAAATATTAAATCTTTAAACTATACTTCAAATTGTTATAAATTTGTTCTGGGTAATGCGTGTTTGGATATATTGATTTGTATGACGTCCTGATCGTTTTCGGAAGTGTAGGTGTGAGCCCCCCTCAGCTTCTTTCTCCAAGTCTCTACTCACTCATTCTTATAATCCGATGGGTAGGTAATCCGAATCGAACGGAGAGTGTTCAGGCTTATAGAGCTTTCGGCTTTACGCGGCTACCTATAATACGTTCATTTGGTTATTCAATTTTTGACAGATTTAGTGTTTGCGGCAACGTAACATTTTATTACCGATTCGATTATTGACAGTTTAATTTTTATGTAGTAATGATTATAGTGATTTCCATTAGGACATATACAGAAAAGATTGTCTATTATTATTAAATAATAACAACATATTAATTTTACATAAGTACATTTATTAAAGTATATTTATTGTAATAAGTCTGGTAAATATTAATCGCGTAGGTTATTTTATTATGTACAAAGCCAACATTTAAAGCTATTGGCTTAATATATTATTATTTAGGATTGTTTAATTTATATATTTTATTGATATTTGAGTGGATGAAAGGTTTTTCCTATACATATTTACTTTTTACGATTATCATTATTAAACGATTATCTTCGATTAATTCATTTGCAACGAATACATAGAATGTAACTATATCTATGACGCATGTTTTTTTTTAATTGGTGCATTCACGTAAAAAAAAAATATTACGCTGATTACAATTTTTTTTAATGAAGCATTTTAAAAATTATTTTTGCCTTATGTTTTAGAACGTTACTGTTCCAGCCAAAAAAACTGTTCTGTTAAAAAGTTAATAAGCGAATGGATTTATGAAATTGTAGGCACGAAAATGATTCATATTCCGAGTTGTAACTGAGATCTTGTTTTTTAAATATAGAAAAGGTAGGTGGACGAGCAAATGGGCCACCAGATGGTAAGTGGTCACCAACGTCCATAGACATTGGCATTGTAAGAAATGTTAACCATCGCTTACATCGCCAATGCGCCACCAATCTTTGGGACTAAGATGTTATGTCCCTTGTGCCTGTAATTACATTGGCTCATTCACCCTTCAAACCGGAACACAACAATACCAAGTACTGCTGTCTTGCGGTAGAATATCTGATGAGTTGGTACAACCCACCCAGACGAGCTTTCACATAGCCCTACCACCAGTAACAGAACAACCAAATAATTTAGATTGGATTGGCCCAGGGACTAGATCCCAGGATCTTATAAGTTAGCCACTACACCAATGAGGACATACAAAAACAATCATGCGTTATTTTTGTGGATATTAATTGTATTTTTGATATTTTATTATATACATTATATATTTTAAATATAATTGTTATTTGTTAAAGGTAATGGGCTACACGCCGCTACTGTCGACGCAGTATCGCGCTGACTCCGTGCTATTTAAAACGAGAATACCTCACGACAAACAGAAATGTTTTAAATTTATATAATTTACATAACATATATTTTTATTTACAACCAACTTAAATTTTATACAATTTTTATTAAATTTAGCAAATAATAGGTCAGAGTTAATTACTCTCGCTTTTTATATTTCCGATGTTACATATTTTTTACATAAGATCATAAGTTCATATACCAATACAATATATAGCATTTTTTTAATTTAAATGTGACTAAGAACAAAATCGAAATGAGGTCTGTTTCATAATTATAATTTAAAATATTACAATATTTAATTAGATAATGTATTTTTTTATCATATTTGTTGTACAGTTTTTTTTCTAAACGTATCAAAATAATGTATATAATGTACAGCTTTATATTAAGTGAATATGCACAGATAAATAATAATAGGTATTCTGTGAAATCTCAGTGAAATCATTTATATATTTGTGTAATTATGGTTGCTCTATAATAATGGTGTTAAGTATTATTATGTATTTTCATGTTATGTTTAGAATATATCAAGTATCTCAAAATACTAACCCAAAACAATAAATCAATGATGTAAGTACCGCTGTAAATATTTTTCTAAAATACGAAAGTGTATTTGGTGTATTTAGAGCAAGTAATTGTTTTGTAGAGAAATCTATATGACATACAAATATTAATAAAACAGCAACTAAAGTAACAAGTACCCATAAAGATCCCACTGCTGGGACCTTTCCCAGAAAATGCTTAAGTGCCGAAATGAGACAAAACCCTTGTTTTGTCTCATTTCGGCCATTGCAGAACATATAATATAATAACTATTCGATATATTTTAATAACAAGCCGAGATGGCCCTGTGGTAAGAACGCGTGAATCTTAACCGATGATCGTTGGTTCAAACCCGGGCAAGCACCACTGAATTTTCATGTGCTTAATTTGTGATTATAATTCATCTCGTGCTTTACGGTGAAGGAAAACATCGTGAGGAAACCTGCATGTGTCTAATTTCACTGAAGTTCTGCCACATGTGAATTCTACCAACCCGCATTGGAGCAGCGTGGTGGAATAAGCTCCAAACCTTCTCCTCAAAAAGAGGAGAGGAGGCCTTTAGCCCAGCAGTGGGACATTCACAGGCTGTTACGGTATATTTTATATGAAATAGTTACAATTACAGAAAAAAGAAATAATTTTATATGTACACGTAATATTTTTAAGCGTCAGTTTAAGGCACTGCACTGTAAAATTGAGTAATAAATACATTTCTCTTCTACGTCTATGATGATGAAATATGTAGCTACAGTACACCGTTACATATAGTTTGGTGGTAGGGATTCGTGTGAGGTGTACGTTTTGGTAGTTATCACCACACTAAACATATTTTATAATGCCAAGTATCAACACTGAGTATTGTTGTGAGCCAGTGTAACTAGAGGCACAAGAAACATCTTAGTTCCCAAAGTTGGTCGCTTAATGATGATATAGGAAGTGACAGCGCTTATGTCTATAAGCAATTGTGTTTAAAGATTTTAACGCACGTCAAAAAATATTTACGTATTTTTTGACGTGCGTTAAAAACGTGTATTAAAATCAATAAAAAGAAAATATTTAAATATTTCTACAAAATGGTGACTATTTGTTGAAGTGAAATCTCTTTGGACCCGATGAGACGTACCCCCATCAAGTACGGTCACGTTGCAACGTTATATTTTAATTTTTTGCTTTTCTAATCTCCAAAGACATGTCCGTGCCTTTAGTTGCTCGAAATGTTGCGCAACGTTTCTATATGTAACGTTTGAGTGAATCATTTTCGATTAAAAAAAAGTTGTATGCACATTAAAATTTTTGTGACATACATGTAAATATTATATTTTATATAAATTCATTAGTGTACTAGAAGTGTTGTTAGCTGGTACGCATTTATTAGTCAAATAAAAGTCTTTATTTTATGAATTATAGCAATAAAAAGTTTTTAACTTTGGTCTAGTGAATCTGTAAGACTGATTTGGTATGATTGTCTTATGTACTTTAGTGTTAACTTGTAAGTTTATATTATGTCCAAAGAGGTTCTGTATAGTTGTAATTGACTCTGTGTTTGTTTATGATGTATCTGTTGTACACAATCTTTGAATTTTGACAGGTAAACATTGCTATCTCTTACTGATATTTGAAGTTTTAAAGGATAGCTAGTGTTTTAGTCGATAAATTTAGAGATTGTGTAGTACGTGACCATTGTGCTTTTTTGTATTATGTTGATTATAATATAAATTGAAAAACATAACTTTTTTTATTTTAAAATATCGTTCCAATTTTCATGTAACGTGTGTTGTGACAATTTTCAATACACCACTTTTCATCATTAAATAAAATTGGTACCATTATTAACAGATTAACTTGGATTTCATATAGAATAATGATGCTATTTAAAAAACAAGCTTTTATCGTGGGTCCATTTTTTTACTATATGTAACACAACATAATGAAACATTTTTTTTTTTAAATAACAAAATTATTTCATTTGTCAAAACTGTAATATTGTGTGTGTTTTTTGTTACGCGTGTTAAAATAATTTATAATAATCTTCTATTTTTTTTAATGGCCAAGGTCATAAACTTATTTTTTTCTGATTTTAGAATAAATATACACGCATTATTTTACCATTTATTTGGCATATAAATGAAAATGCAAATGAAGTAAAATACATTTATTAATTAATATAATTATTTCAAATTATTCTAGGACGTAGTTATTGACACAAATCTTTATCTCAATGCAGTGTTTGTTTAAATGATAACATGCGAGAGTATTTTATAACTTAATTTAATTATAAATGTACGAATGACATCGGTGGTGTTTCAAGTGTCTGTGCAACACAAGAGACATTTATTTTTGTATTATTCATAAGAAAGGAAATTATTAATGAAAACTGATATTTTGGATTAAATAAACAAACTGTTTACAATAATTGTAATGTCAAAATTCGAATAATTCAGAAAACTATTAAATGTATATTTAAATTTTACTTATACTTTTAAATTTATAATTCTGACGTTTTTTTATGATTTATAATAAATACAAAAATTATGCTAATAAAAATTACAGTAAATAATTTAGTATTAAATATAATTTTATATATTTTTTTAACATTCTCACGCACAAAGGTAAATATTTTGATTACATACTCCAAAATATTGTGATATAATTCGAGCCGTTTGTTAACAATTATTAAATAAAGGTGGCAGTAAAGTTTTAACATTGTTCGAATTCGAAGAGCACTCAAATAAAAACATTTCTGTATAAATTATTTATAAAAAAATATTTTCATCACACACATTCGCGCAGAGCGAAACATTAAACCTAGAACGAGATTGCTTTATATTATAAAGTAAGTATACATCTCTATAGTTATACAAAAGATTTGACATTTGTGTATAATTTAATTGTACTTGCAGATATATTGTTACATAACATATGTCAAAAATTCTTAGCAATTATACATGATACCAACTAGCTGTATCTTTGTATAATATTACTAAAGTTCGAATGTTTATTCATTGATATAAACTGTTCATGATTACATTTATGATTAATAATCACTTGTTTTGAAGGTACTGTTCATACGTATCGCTGGTAGTGCATCGGGCGGGTGTCGCGGGGGACGGAGAGGGGGGAGGGGGCGCGCGGGCAACGCCGCGGCAATCGTTTTCAGGCCATGTCGTCGTTCTTGCCGTCTAGACGCTTTAGCTGAAATAATTCAACTTATTATACACGAATATCAAAGTGATACAGAAATCATATATGTAGGTACTTGCCTACTTATTTTTGTTTTGTATTAATTATTTATAATTTTGTATTAATAATAACAAAATATAATTTTTTTCATATACCTGAGTAAAATAAGTATGAATTCGTTAAATAGTTAAATAATATAATATTTCTATAACTATCATACAAGCTTACGGTTTGTTCGACAGTCCACGCTGTCGGCGCAGGGCGTCCGGAATGCTTGCGAATAAACAATTATTTACAAAACCGAAAGCTCTTACATCTTATGTAGTTAAAAATCAAAAAGAATGAGAATTTTTGAAAATGTATATTATATTATAGTTAAAATTCTTTATTCCTTAATACACAATTATTAAGTTTAATATATAAATTACTACATTTAAATACAAATAAATTATAACTTGTCATGGTAAATGACGTCATAATACATATACTTATTTAAATATGATTATGGTGTATATTGAAATATTTCATATATTGAGTAATATTACAGCGCAGTCGTTACCTCCTTCTCGTCGGCGGCGACGGGTCGGTAGCGCGGGGAGGGCGCGTCGGTCGGCGGAGCGGAGAAGCCGTGCACGTACAGCAGAGCCGCCGCCACGCCGCCTGCCACCGGGCCCGCCCAGTACACCTATACAATACCACCGAACTCCACTTAGTATTTTAAAAGGCCACGCAGAACAACAAATGATGAGATGAAACGGCCCAATAAATAGAACACGTGAAGTTCTCACAACGGGACAAATACCTCTAAGTTTACGGAAGTTACATTTGTGCTTGTATAAAATTTATCTTTTTTTCCGTTAAGTGAAACATCGTACTATATTTCAACTTCGGTTTTTAGCATAGTTATATACAATATCCGTAAGTTGCAATAAACTGGGCCTGTGACTGGGCTGAGATGACGTAATGGCTTTAATATTCGAGGGGTAAAACGCAAATTTAAACATATCCTACTGACAAAACCACGTAAACAGTCGTAACATTTGATTAAAATGTTATGTATTGTGGTGTGTGTTGTGACCATGGAAAAACTAAGAGCGCCTTTCAAATATATAAAATAATATAATGGATGTATATTTATTTAGAAGCGTTATTTATTTTGATTTAAACATGTTGTGAGATGTGTTGGTATAATCAATCAATAGATTTGTATATTTTAGATAGAAATAAAATGTTACAACATTATGTATATAGAAATTATAACCACTATTACAAGCAAAAAGTATATAATCCAAAAACTATATCAAAACTAACGCTATAAATAATAAATATCAGCTGAACTCATAAAGTTTGTCTCGCTTATGATTTAAAAAAACTAAACATTTTTTTTTATATGAGTGAGAACGTATAAGCTGGCTCAGTCTAAGATTATAATAATCATTTAACTAAGGTACGATATCTGGCGCGTATATCATTCATATAATAGTAGATATAAGCGCTATCGGGAATAAATATTCATAAAATGATAATGTTCAACGAACGCTGGTATGCCAAACCATACCATTGAAATTGGTATATATAGCTAAAAATATTTACTAAAATACAGAAAGAACTATGAATTAAGAAGTATTTAAGAAGACGTACGTATTCATCGCATTATAACAACTCGTATACCAATCGCAGGAGGAGTAAAAACAAAAAAAAACTGACATAAAATTGACGTGATATCATTGCTCGAGATCTTGAATATTCTACGATATTTTTTATATATAGAATAGGAAGGCGGACGAGCATATGGGCCACCTGATGGTAAGTGGTCACCAACGCCCATAGACATTGGCATTGTAAGAAATTTTAACCACCTCTTACATCACCAATGCGCCACCAACCTTGGGAGCTAAGATGTTATGTCCCTCGTGCCTGTAATTACACTGGCTCACTCACCCTTCAAACGGGAATACAACAATACCAAGTACTGCTGTTTGGCGGTAGAACATCTGATGAGTGGGTGGTACCTACCCAGACGAGCTTGCAAAAAGCTCTACCACCAGTAAAGTAAAGTAGTTTATTATGGAATCATGAAGAATTTCGAGAACAGGATTGGCTAAATTCGTAATTTTAAATTAAATTATACTTTGTAAATATAAATAAATTACAAGATATGACGAATAGCGAACAGGTCCTTACAATACTCAACATTACGTTTACTTCATATTTTCTACAAGTATGTAACCTCGCTGTGATTAACGACCTTATATTTTCTATCTCGTTTACATCAATTATGACTATATTAGTATTGCTCATGGAATATTTTATTCATTTGATATCGTAATTGTTTGTATGCTATTTACCATATAAGTATTAAAATGGATGCAGTTCGTTTTGGTGATCTTTTATATTATGCGGTAACAATGATTATGATCTAACTGAAATCAAACAGTATACCTACATATATATTATATAAAATGGCATAGGTAACTGTTTGAGAGACGGCAATTCCTTTTCAATTTCCACGGTGGTTCATTTTCAAAAGTTGGTTATCATAGAAATAGTAAATGATCTTTTTTTCTTTTGTCTCTCTTACTTAATTCATAAATGACACAAATATCGCATATCAACAAGTTTTGTGCTAGTATGGAAATAGTATTAAGTTTAACAAATAAGCATTATAATTTTTCAATTTTTTTTGCCCCAACCTTCAAGGGCCCTGGTAGCTACGCCACTGATTACAATTTGCAAGATTATTATCATAAAAGTTAGTACACAAGTATATGACATTTTGATGGAGAAGGTTTTGAAGCTGTCTATTACTAGTTGCAACTCTCCGCTATATAAAGTTCATATAAAGAGAGGAAAACGATCGTCTTACCCAGTGATCAGCCCATTCGCTAGCGACCAGCGCGGAGCCGAAGGAGCGAGCTGGGTTCATCGCGGAGCCAGTGTAGTCCACCGCCAACAAGTGTCCCAGTGTGACCGTCAGGCCGATGGCGAGAGGAGCGGTAGCTTTGCTGTCGGGTTTGTTTGGGTCGCAAACCTGCAAAAGAACATTATTACATATTTATATATAACATAAAAATAGCCCGAATGCGATCGTTTTATTCCTAAGGTGCTCTAACCATTTTTAATACTAATAATAATGAAACCAATCAAACATCAAACCACTCGTTTAACCGAGTATTTGATCAAATTATAATTTAATAAGAGCTTTCAAAGGTTTTCGTGATGATGATTTAGGTTTATGTAGTAGCCATTGCTGTCAAATAAATAGTTAAAAACTTTAAAATACCTCGTATATATTTTAAATATATATATTTAATTCTTCGGATTAGATTTTAATTCAATAAATATGATCTATTTATTGCGAATAACAAATATAGCTATTAGTAAGTAAGTAGTTAGCTTATATGTCTGCAGACCCCGAGGTACTGGGCTCAACACCAGGTCGGGAAAATAAAAAAAATCAACATTGTTCGATATTGATGATTATTATTTGATTAAAACATTTATTAACACTATGTATCTTAATTTATTTCCTCAAGTAGTTCGTGACAAAACCGAATTCGCCATAGTCATTTTTAGTTTCAGGTCAACGGCCTCTAGTGAATTAGTACAATATAAAAACTATAACGCCTCACAACCAGTTCCTCTTAAAAAGTACGCAAGACAATTGCGCATAAAGTTCGTACGAAGATAAAGTGAACTTTACCTTTTGGTAACTAAGTTAAATATATTTTAGTACGATATCATGTATTGTTATGAGTTCAGAAAATGTATGACATCATTTGTTCTTTTTTAATTTAATCTTTTAAAGTGATTTTATAAAAAATAGTGTCTAATATTTGATGAAAAATTTTTAAAAGTTTTATTTTGAACGACGTATTTTTTTAAAGGAACGATACTTGTAATGAAAATATAGACAAACAATTATGGCACACACGTATTTTCTCTTCTCAATGTGTTTTTGTTTATTTCTCCACGTAATACAACAACAATAACGACAGGACGCGGAACGGGAGAAACGGGCAACAGAAAGATAACTAATTATAATAAAAAACTAATTTAAATATTATTTAAATAAAAATATACATAATTACTCTTTTGAATCGCAATTCTATGGGACAGTGTTTATCAATTTTTTAAATTCTGAAACAGTAAACTATGTTCTTTATGCAGCGCAGAACAGCGGAGTTATTCAACAATCATTTAGTCATTGGATAAACCCCAAGTAATTCTAAATGTTTTAAACATTGATTTGTTCGCATAAATACCGTGAAGCCAGCCGGGCCGTAAAGCAATGTTTTAATATTTCAATGATCGCAGATTAACGCAGATTGTATCGGTTCAGTAATGACGGTCGTCACGGAAGCTAATGTTTTATTCCTTTTCGAGTACTGTCATTAAATCATTAAACATAAATAAATGTGATGTCTTCGCTTGCAAATTAATCTGTTCTTAGCTTGCTAATGCCATGTGTATGCATGTATATGATCGTGATCTTGTTTTAATTGTTTTATTTACGGATCGACTAATGAAGCTTTATGTTTGTATTGTCGTATTGTTTTATATGTTTTTGAGTATCTATGCCTTTGTTTGCCTAGGGGTCCGGCCAGCCGAGGGGCCTCATCGAGCCGAAAATAATATATTTTTACGCTAACAGTTTTGGGATGGAGGCGCTTCAAATGTCAAAGTGGCTTGGGGCTTTGGATTTTTTAGTCCGAGCCTTATTTGTCTTGGGTGTAAGATCAAATAGGACATGAGGACGTTATGCCGTTTGCCGTCCCGATATCCTACTATTTTTTTTTATTGGACTGGCAAATGGACCACCTGTTGGTAAGTGGTCACCACAACCGATAGACATTGGTGATGTACGAAATATTAACCAATCCGTCAATCGTCAATGCACCACCAACCTTATTAACTAAGATGTTATGTCCTGTGTGTTGTTTTTGAGTTACATAATTCCTATGCGACTGCCACCCTGCCACCCATAAGCTTAGTAATCCCAGGACTAGGGCAGCCTAGGCTAATCTAGTCAAATCCATCCCTGCTCGTCATAGACATATGCGTAAGACACACATGACTTCGAAAATCAACGAAACTTTTTTAGCACGGACATATATCTATCAAAATAGTCTTGACTTTATGCAGCTTAACATTTATTCTTCACTTCAAACTGCAAGACCCCCAAGTAAGATTTGGCCAGTAGGTAGCTGTCTACATTGCTTTTATCACTCCGGCCCTGGAGATATGCCACCGTCTAATAGTGTATGTGTGAAATTACAACACAAAGATTACAGAGATAAACAGACAAATAGGTCCCTGTATATGAAATTTGTAGAATTTAGCCTCTGTATTGACATATTGCTTATAATGTTTATTTTTATAACAAATGTTATAAAATTACGGACTTGCTATAATTATATATCTATACTAACATTATAAATGCGAAAGTAACTCTGTCAATCTGTTACGCTTACAAGTCAAAACCACTGAACCGATTTTGTTAATATTTAGTATCAAGCAAGCTTGGACCCCAAGGACACAAGGAAGGAGGACGGACCTGTTCTTCACCCTCTAAAAAGCGGGCGAAGCTACGGGCGAATATTATTTTATTATATGTGTTAAAGATACGACGATTAATTCTGTTAGCTTTTTGTAACTGTATTTTATCCTGTTATATATTTCCTTTTGAATGCGTCCATAATTTCGAGCGTCTACAAAACCCGCTCTCTTTAAATGACAGTTATAAAAAAAAGTGACAAAAAAGTCGAGCTGAGATTCCGAGAAGCGTTCGGCGCTGCTGACATTATCTTTATAGGAGGAAATATTATATTTTCTGATATCGTGTTTTATTTTTTATGATATAATGATTTCAGTCATGTAACACTTAATCAATGTTACTTTCAATTTATTGTATCGGTGTAAATATTCTTAAGCGTAAATATTAAAAATACTTTTTTTTTAAATAAAATTAATCTAAATTGATCGCTATTTAGTTATACTCGTATGTATATAAGTGGTAATATTTGTTTTATGTACAAGATAATTAAAAAAAAAATCAACTCACCCCGCAAACGACAAACACGAGGACAAATCCGAGGAAGAACTCAATACCAAATCCTTGTAACTGCGTCACGTTCTTCCCGAGTCCAGTGACGCCGAGTTTGCCAGCAACTTCGTCAGGTGTGAATGCCTTAAGTAGTCCAGAACCAGCTGCTGCACCCGCACATTGAGCTATCACGTAAAGGATTCCACGGACGGGCTTAATTTTTCCAGTGGCAGCCATACCGGCGGTAACAGCTGGATTTACGTGGCCTCCTGATACATGACCTATAGCCTGGATTTAAAAAAACAATTACTTTATTAGTTGACACAAATAAATTATATAGCAGAGCGTAGCCAACATTATGTTCAGGGGAAGGCCCCGATAGCTTAAGTCATAAATTGACAAAAAATATTTCGTTCCATTCTACAATATGACTTTATTATACGGTTATACATTTTTGTGTATTGATCAATAATTTGGATTTTTCAATTAAATACGGGAAGCAAACGGGCTGCTAATGCCAACCATGGCAACCAAGATTGTAATACCCTTGTGTCTCATTGCTATTTGGTGGTAGAATAATTGAAGAGGGAGGGTGGTACCAAAGCGGTATCGCAAAAAGGAATACCACTGGGTAAAATTTAATAATTTTGATCGTTATTGCAGGGTAGAGCTCCAGATTTTCTGGTCGGCAATGTCCATATTTGCGTGCCTGACTACGCTCTTGTCATAATAAATATATAAATGAAATATATTGGTATTAAAATGTCGCTGTTAGTATGTCGCTCTATGTTCTGACTGCAAAGTGACTGCAATTATACAATGTCAATTACAAAGTGACTGCAATTATACAATGTCAATTACAAAATTAAACGATACGATGTCTTCTATTTCATTAATCTGTGTCAACTTGAAACCATGCTAAGTAAGGTTACGTAAAGATAATAGTTAATCTTAATTATGGCGTCTCATAATAATTATGCAGTAAATTTTTGGCATATCACATGAGATACAGAATTCTTGTTTCAAGATAAAACGATTTATGGTCAAGATTTACCATTTCCAACAATAGAGAAAAAACTCCGGCGAGTTTATTTTGATTTATTATGAAAAGATGCTCAGCGTGCCTCGGAATGTCCCTAAATTATTTTTTATTTATCAATTATGCGACTGTAGTACTCCCACTCCCAGTGTATATTGATTGTAGTGTTTCAGAAACCTTTACGCAAATACCACTAATAATTGAACTTAATTGGATGAGCGATGAGCTTACGCAGAAAAGGTACGCAATACAAACAAGTTTTAAATTTTTATTTTTGAATTTAATGGGTTACGTCATAGAATTCTGTCATTTTCTAGAGAATAATGATCACGTTGAATGTTTTAACAATCAACTCAGTGGTTTGGTGGTTTGATCTTAATGCGCATACCCAAAAAAGGACCGACGAACTATATATGCAAAAATTTTATTTTTAGATATTGTGTTGTGATTGCCTTTATTGATTGTATTATTCCGTACAATAATTCCGTAAATAATTATAATATATATATATATTTATATTTATATATATATATTTATATACAGAATAAAAATATTTACTGTAACTGCTTGGAATAATGATACATACCCAATAGCCCTAACACACTCGTATAAAAAAAAAAACAAAATATTGTAATTTATAAATATGAAGTCTTATTAATTTCATCGACTGGGATCAAAAAATCAGACAAATCCTATAAATGCGAAAATATCTCTGTCTGAAATGATTGAATTGAAATTTATATAGTGGTAGGACTTTGTTGCAAGCCCGTCTGGGGGGGTACCACCCATCACATATACTTTCGCTGAACAGCAATAAGTGAGCCAGTGTAATTACACAAGGACACAAAGGATATGACATTTTAGTTCCCAAAGTTGGTACGCATTAGTGATGTAAGGATTAGTTAATATTTCTTACGGTGCCAAAGTCTATGGGCGGTGGTGACTACTTACCATTAGGTGGCCAGTATCTGCCAGATAAATTGATATATAGCTAGCCTGAGACCTGGATATCTGAGACCTGGATATAGATTACAGGAATTACAGTAATAATAATTGTGATAAGCCAGTGCATAGAAATGTGGATATTAACCGAAGGGCCTGAGCTGAAGCACCACTGATATTGAGGAAATATTTATAGGGGTACTGAAAGACATAGGGCACCTAAGACAGCTACAAATCCTTCTCCTTAAGAAGTGAGATATTTGCCTTACCTAATAGGTAAATTAAAAGAAATTACTTACTGAAACAATAGCGAAGACAGACAGACCGAAAGCGAGGGCTATCAGTACGATGTCAGGCGCTCCTTCCAGACCCTGCGAGATGTTGATGCACGCCCCACATCCGAACAAGTTCAACAGCAAATTACCTGGACAAGACAAGATTAGTGCAATTTATTACCGTTAATTTGAATAACTCTATTGCTAATTTTTTTTTTATGAAATGTTTATATGTCTGCAATATATGTACATGCATATAAGGGTATATATTAAGATCAATTTCCATTCTACACCCAAATAACTTAAAACGTATTTGATCTGTAGTTCTAATCAAACCGTAAACTATATAATATAAATGTTTTCACTAACAATAATTTTAATAATAAGAATTGGACAATACTTATTGTACATGCTGCATACAGTATATTCTTTTAATTTTTATATAAAAATATCGATCTTTGTTAAGTAAAATTACTATTCTAAGCTAATATAAATAGTATTAGTTTTTGTAAACATATATGTGAATACTGGTGTTATTCGCTGCACGTCTATTAAAATAAGTTGCAATTAACTTAAATGCGTCATATGCAGGAAAAAAAATGCTCATCTAATTCCTCTATTTCATCTTCATCAGATTAATTTATATATTTACCTACCTATATATATTATCACTATAAACTGCTAATCGATTTCCAAGATTTCTTTAATTGATTATTCATTCGTTTATAATATAAAATTGAATGCAAATTACTTCTCTAATTTTAATTATCGGTAAGATAGTTTTTGGATCATAAAACATTTACTTATGAAATATTAGCGATGTTTCTTATTTCATGCGTGTATCATACGCATCTGCTAAAACGATTACTTGTGTACGTTAATATACATAAATATACCCTATTAGTTTTTAAGTGTTAAAATAAATAAACAGAATAAGTCCGCTTACCAATAAATTCAGCGAGCAACGCTTTACTGATGCCCTTCGCGCCTCCAGAGAGTTCGTCCAGTCCAATCTTGTTACCCAATTCACCCATCGTTCTGAAACGTAAACAAATAATAGAAAGTTATTACTTACATACTACTAAATTATAATTTTAAAAATAAGTTTACATTTTAAATTGGGTTAAAATTCAGGTATTCTAGCCATCTCGACTCAAATTAACTAATTTTTAGAATTCCCAACAATGGTAAATTAATTTCAATCGAAATGCAATTATGTATATTATATAACTAGACATTTTTTTTTGTGAATGTTCATGTGAATGACAACAAGTTAACCTTTAAATGTAAAGGACGTCGTATTATTAGATAATGAGATTGAAATGCAACTATATTAGTACATACCTACATTTTAAAATTTATTTCTTAGGTAACGAAGTTCTATAAAATATGGCGATTATAAAGGAACATATGTAAATATAAAATAAAAACTAAAATATTCAGACATCTTACTCGGTTCAGCCTATAAAGTGTAAACGCTAGCCTTGCCGTCCAGAAGTATGTGTTGAGGAAGATGGCTTAACATTATGATGGTATCTGACTGCTCTTTTTTATTTTTATAATTTGTATCAATATGCTGAGTAGAAAGATAACCGTCGCTTACTCGAAAAACGTTATGGCAATAAGCGTTTATTTCTCGGAAAACAACATATTATGCAGTTATATTCAACCTTTTTTAGCGGTCGATTGCATAAAACCAGCTCATAACGTTTCATACATTCTGTTTTCATAAAATTTACCTCTACAGAATTCTTATTTTGTTTTAAGCAAAAATATTATCTATACTAATATTATAAATAATAAAGGAACTCTTTCTGACTGTTTCTTACGCTTTCCTGGTTAAAACACTGAACCAATTCTGATGAGATTTTATATGAAGCTAAAGTTTTACTTAAACACTAATATTTATTTATATCAAACACCTGCCCCACCACCCCTCCTCAACGCGGACGAAAACTGGTAATTTATATATATTACTAAATTATTTAACTTAAAAAACGTTGAGTCGAAACGTAATCGTTGCCGTTGTTTTTCTATTCTAATAACACGACGATCTAGGTGCGGTACAGACGAAGTTGAATCGGAATAGAATCGGTAACGCATCGTAACCTTTATAAATTAGTAGAATTGGCTTCCAGTTACGATTCAAATAAGGGTTGTCTTTGTGAGAATTTACTTTAGTGAAATTGAGCCTACTGATTGACTCATCCTTTAGATCGAAACACAATGATACAGTCTTGATGTTTGGTACTGTCTAGTACCCATAGATGAGGCTGCAGAGAGCCCCACCACCGGTTTTAATTACCTCGATAAGCACATTATTTTTATAAAGTATGAATAAGAATTGTATCGTAGCTGGTACACATTAGTAGAATTAGCCTCAGTATTATTTGATTTGCAGCTACGTATCAGGATAATACATTAAGGTTATAATATTGCTTTATTTATTTTCTAGTTGTTCACACAAATATAAATAGCTTAAAGCATTTACAACTTTTTTATATTCGAAATCGATATAAATGAATTGCATTGAAAACGAATCTAAAAATAAAGGTCACTTTTGTTAGGAAATTATAATAACTTATTATATTATTATATATTGGCAATGAAAATTTGTCAACATCTGTTCAATATATTATTAAATTCATTGCTTTTGGAACCTCTATATATAAACTCACTATAATCATAATCGTAAATAATATTTGAGAATGGTAAAGTGTATCTAACTGACATTAACTTCTTATATATTCTGACATATTATTTTAATATGTAGGTTATATTTTTAATTTGAGATTTCAGGTAATTGCTAACGGTACCGGTAATTGTGCAATTGTGCACGACAATTGCTAGTATTATTAATTACTATTGAATATAAATTACACGCAACCTATTTATTATCAAACAGTATCTAATGCATAATTTTTTTGCTATTTAGTGAAATAAGTTTTAATCCCGAGAACGATGCGGGTCGCTGTTTCATTAAATCTGATAACTTTAGTTTCACACCAATTAACATTTTTTCACGCACAGCGGTAAACTTACACAATATGACAATAGCGATAACAAAGGGCCGTATCAGGAACAATGTATTCGTGAAGCATAATGCGAGCGATAGGGAAATGAGCATGGGATTCGAAACGGAAGTAAATTATATTAATTAGAAAGTACGGCAATGATTGGCTGGAACAGAGCACGGTTCAGTTGCTACACGGGTATACTTAGAAACACTTCGGATGAAACGGTTCGTGGTAAACTCTGTGTGATTCCGGGCATTTTAAAAGTTGTAACGTAATGAGGCTAAATGACATTAGGTAGCGTGTATCCCATAGTCAAATTGCATTATAACGGGCTTCTACGAGTACACTTATATAATCTGGGTGATAAAAGAAATGACGTTTGATGGTTGCTTAGAGAGATGGCGCTCTATATATTTTACAAGATGATTTTTTACTAGAATGACATATTATAGATATAGGACTGTATATTCGTTGATCATTATAAGACTTAAGGTTAAGATGATTGTTATTGTAAAAAATATTTACAAAGCAGGGTCAGTGGAATGTGTATGCAGGCACCAAAGGTTGGCAACGATCCATATTTAAGTGCATCAGGATTCGTAAAAGGTTCGCGCTGTTTGCCGTGACCGAACCCATGTGACCTAAACGATTGAACTCAAACATTTTACCTTTCTCAAGTATTAATTATGCACCGACGACCTCTACAATAAAACAAGCTTTTTCCTCTTAAATACGTATTCGCAGAAAGCGGAAATTTTATTCATATAAACACTTGGGCAGTTCGTAGCCTCCATAAACAAAAAAAAAAATGTTAGTAGGCCAAGAACAATATCCTTGATTACATTTCCTTTATTTATTCGGATAGCTCATAAATAACAAAATTGCTGCACTTCGAATGGGGGCCTGTATGAATTACATCATTATGTAATGTTACGGCCAAGTCATGCTGGTAGTATTTGCGTTTGATTTAGATTTAGTTTGTCGCTTATATGATAATAACTTGCGACAATACAGGAAGATACGTGAAGGTATTTCACGACAGCGGTTTGTGTTAAATGTGCGGTGTGAATTATTATAAATCGTAATTTGTATATAGAGTTCTTAAAAAAATATTTAGACTAATAATAAGATAGTATATATAAAAAATTTGATCGTCGAGTTAATTGTTTATAATAACGACTTTTAAAAATCAATTACAATTTCCTACAATATGTTTCAAATTATAATTAATACAACTTAATACAACAATAATTTTTAAATGGTTTATTCGGAATTATACGATGCGACCTTGTACATATAAAAAAAAAGAAAATTGAAATTATCATTCGATTTTTATATTACTGTGATCATTAATTTACGTTACGTAAATAACGTTGACCGGCTGTGTGTTCTAGAAAGGTTTAATGAATATTGACTGTTTGAAAATATTCAGGATTTATGCCATAATGGTGACGACGAACTTGAAGAATATAATATAAAGTGACTATGATTATAATGTCGATAAAATTGATTAGCGACCATGAAGGTGCCATCAAAAAGTTTATTCGTGTTTTTACTGATATAAAAGAAATTAGGGCTACTTTAATTTAGTCAGTCCTTGTAGATTATTATTTGGAATAATTTAAATATCGATCGACAGCGAGTTTTCGTTTATATAACCATCTTAAAACTTAAGAAATAATACTTTCGTCGTCGTGTCAATTTTTATTTGTGCGTGCGCGCGGCTTCTCATGTTTGGAATTTAGTTAGCGGCAGACAGTTGTAATCATGGAGTACATGCTCGTACATATATACGCGTACACGGATAAAGCAACTCGATAGCGCTTTTTTTGGCTTTCTTTAATAGTGAAATAGGTGAAATAAACGCTGAAACTAGTGAATCGATTTCACTAGTTTCAGCGTTTATCGATTACAAGCAATGAAATCATTCCTCTTTATAAGTATAGATTTAGATATAGATTTATAGAGAAGCAGTGTTTTTAACCATTTTGCATAGATAGACAGATAGACGAACATAATTAATCCCGAATAATAATTTATAATCGTGGTTAAATAAAAAAATTAACAAGACTTTATGTAAAAAAATATTAAATATTAAAAAATATCAAAAACGAAAAATTTACAACAACAAAATGTGAAATAGTATTTTTATTTTTCGAAGTCATCAATGGTCAAAACCATTGTAGCAAGTCTGACCACAATAACATATTACACGAACTTTTTATTACAACTGGCAGAAACTTGGAAGGTGACTGTTTAAAATTTTAATCAAGCCTCCATTAGTTGACGCTTTGGTAATCGTGATTGTAAATGAATTCCCTGGACAGTGATTGCGTATTCCTTCCGTGAATTGAATTAATTTGCTTTTATATGTACGTTGTATTCATTAAATGACCAGTTTTTAATACATATTTTTTGCATCATTGTCAATGCTCTATAGTCTAGCGTGCTGCAGTGATATAAAATGTATTTTTGTGTCTACCTCACGTAAGTTTTATACAAATTGTTGTCGAGTAAAATTAACTAGCTGTTCTGAGCGACTTCATCTGTATCAAATTGATTTTTCCGTAGATAAAGTAAATAATACGCCTATATCGTTATCCAGATCCCAGGCTAGTTCTATGTCAAATTTCATTACGATCGGTTCAGTGGTTTGGACGTGATGTCGTAAAAAATACACAGATATTCTCTATGTAACATGATTTGATATATCGTAAAACATTTTAAACTTTATACATCAGAAACTATTACTTTGAGCTACAAACGTTCTATTATTTTATTCATTTTGAAAAGAGTAGAATGAAATGATATAACTCGAAAGGTGCACTGTCATAGTTACGTCCAAAAAATGGGCGATTTTGTCAAAAAAATGATCGCATTTCGTCCACAAGTGATTATAATATACGCGTATATTGCTCGTTGGTAGAGCTTTCAGACTCGTTTAACTAGGTAGTAGGTCCCACCCACTCATCTTGTGCTCTACCGCTCAACAGCACTCAATTACATATAGCATAGTTCCTAATTCATTATAATTTTCAAACATGACTTTTTCTTATATTATTGTAGTATAAGTATGTAATTGGGATATCCGGTAGCAATTTGTTGATGAAATTTTGATCAATGTGCCATGATGCTAAGTTACCGACGATAAAGAGATCTTCGTGTATGATTGTAATATTTTCGAATTTCCTAATAAAAGGATCTGATAATTTTGAAGATGATAAAAAATAATTACATCGGTTTTTTGTATTATATGTAACTTGTTGTTGAATGTTTAGGACATCACATACTTCGTCTCTTTTTCTTGTAAATTTAAACAAAAGCAATATAAGTTTGTCTTTAATTTGAATACCAATTGTGTTACAAATTCAGCTTAGATGGAAATTCTTATTATTTAACGTTACTGTAGGAACTGTGCTTTTCGATAAAAGGAATATGTATATACAGAGTGATGGACTTAGAAATATGCTAGTTGGTTGTTATTTAGTGGATTGTATATAACTACGAATTTTTTGTTGCATTTCTTGTTAATTTGTTAAACTCTATCGTAAGTTTAAACAAAACGAATATGAAAGACTGTTTGTAATGTATTGATTTATGGTTTTAATAATATGTGAAACTTGAAATTAATAGGTTTTTTATAAACATAGTTATCATTAACGTATAATATAAACGCTTTACACTTAACACTCAAGTAGGAAAGAATCAAAAAACACATACAAAAACTTAGACTAGACAAACGCCAGTGTGACTGGTACGAAAAAAAACGTTAGAGGATATCGAATCCAAAGCTACTCGTAGCAATTCCCGAGTCAATGAATCTTATAAAACGAAATATCAATATTCCAATCAGTACCACATGAATCTTTGTTATGTAATTGTAGTTATATAAAAAATCAATTGTTATTTTCTTATTCCCTGAACGTAATGGATATCCGGATTATAATGTATCTAATGCGTAGTAATTTAGAATTTATATATTTGATAATAGAGAATACAGCTGTGCCTGCTAATGGAACGATAGATAATTTTATAATAATATTCGCGGATCTAATCGTTGAGACTATTTACGAGTATGTTGCACCAGAAGTGCTATTTATTAAACATTCAGTTCGAAATTTTTGAAAATCGAATACGTTATTTTGATGCGTGTATTCTATATGTGGTATAATTATGGTAGTCAATGACGCATGTAATTTTCTGACATTTCGCGATAGGGTAGTTTCGAGTTTGTTCTTAGAGCTCTTAGTTCTACACACAGAGTTGACACTTCAATAACAAAGTGTTAGTGCCGTGCCAGCTCCGCGTCAGTATCTAAAACATATATTGAGTTGTGAAATCAAAACTCCTCCTACCGATTATAAAGGACCCATTTATTCGTAAAGGATCCTACTTTTAAGCAGAAAAAAACCAGTACGTGATCTACGAGATATAAAAGTTTTGTTACCTCTATACTATATCTAAATCCGACTCAAGGCATATTATTTATCTTTATAATTATCAGAGAGTGTTGTTTTATTATCTGCCGCACTTTATTGCTATTTATTATTATTATCATAATAACATTCTTTTTTTTTAATGTTTTGTTTTATATATTATATATGTATGTTTATGTATATATTATTTATTTATATGTATGTATATTTAGCTATAGTACTGTATATATATATATATATATACAAAATAGTTTTCGTTTCTTTTGTGTTTGTGTTTAAAATGGTTCTGTAACTCTTTTGGTGTACAATAAAGCATATTCTATTCTATTCTATTCTATTCTATTCTATTCTACTATACTTACAAACACACATTATTATTTTATTATATAAAATTTTCTACTAATAGTATATTGATCATCCCCACGAAAGAATCTTAAAAATCGATGTGTAGCTTAGAAAAAATCATGCACATATTACATACATACATACAAGGAAAACTCAGCGTTTGTAGTTAAAGTCGGTGAAAAGTAACTTGTTTTGATGTGTCCCGAGTAGTAGAATATTTAATTTTGGAACTATCCGAATAGACATTACAGCTGCAGATAACATCGTTAGTAAACACATAAATTGAACGAGATTAAACTGCGATTGCATTGCAAGAGCGGGCGAAAAAATCACGTTGAACGAATACAATATTTAGTTGTTTAAATTAAGCAGTTGCAGTTTATTTTGCAAGGTTTGTCAACTATTATATAATGAAGATCACTATAAATAGACCGACCTAGCCTTTCCTATCTTTGGCGAAAGAATTGCAGAAAACAGTTTAATCGACTAAAAGGTTGGGTTACTGTTTATATATTATGACACCATCTTTAAATCTTGGAATACTCTTAGACAAATAATGTTAAAAAATAAATTATAGCTGAGAACATCGCTGTCCTGTGAGCACGGAAAGGAGGTGGACTCTTTTGGCTTACACGGTTTTTCTTGTCCGTGGAGTTCAAGTAAGCTTTCCAGCAATGTTTTTCTCTTACTATGAGAACATTGGATTTAGTAGTGTTGTTGGCAAACGCCTCAGGGCCTAAAACTGATTCTCCGTGAACGTCCCCATTCACCTTATTATTTTCAGGCCTTATTTTGGAAATTTACAGGAAAATGCTCGCAATTTGTTCGCAACAAACGATGCAAAAACTAATTCGAAATGATATCTTTGTGTCGTTTTCAGTTTCATCATGCAAACATGAAAAGATTTTTATACAATGTAAATTTTTGTTGATTTTAATAAAACATAACATTAATGTACAATCTACAAAGACGTTTCTAAGACCGAGCAGCACAAAACACATATAAAAATTAACTATGACGGTACATCAGTTGCGACTAACGACTCACGCTCGTAATGCATGTCTTTACGATTTGTGTATAGTTGCAGCCAGTCCTTGGAACGGTCGTAATCGTAACATGGAAATATTCAGCTAACGTGCCAATTCTGTGCGCTGAACAATCTTATTTATTAGTCCGTCTTAGTTTGTCTGGTTACGATAAACGACTGTCAGCAAAGTATCTTACTGATATTACGTACTAACGCTTTACCAGCGGCTTATCTTGCGTTATAATTCAGAATTACTAAATACCAATTTCCATAGCTCTTTTTTCAAAAATGTAGACAGAGCCATAGCTAGAGCTATTTTCATACAAACTTTCATCCCATATAAAGTTAAAGGGATTAAAGTGTGTATGAAAATATATATATTAATATATATTATATTAATAATATATATATATATATTACTACCTTAGGGGTTAAATTTTCAAAAATTCTTCTTTAGTGCTAACACACACAGTATTTAAAAGGAACCCGTATCAAATTAACATTGTGTTAGCGCCAGTAGTTTGGGCTATACTTTGATGTGTCAGCCAGTCAGTTGTTTTTTTATAGATAAATGTAAGTTTGTTTGATTGTTTCATGCTCTAAAGATTTTACTGTTTAATAGAAATTGGATTACGAAAAGGTCGATAATTTTTGCGGGAATAAATAAGAAACATTTATTTTTAATTTTAAGAAAATGTTGCCCTATTTTAATTTACGTCTAACAAAGCGTAAGCGAGCGTAGTTTATTTATTTTATAAGTTTCGTCAATTTGGAACAAAATAATATATTGCCATAACTGAATATGAATAAAAAAATATCAAATATTTGTATTATAAATTATATTCGTATATGTATTATATGGCTGTTCCCGTATTAAGCATAATGTTATCTATAATTATTTCTATATTCTATATAATTACAATGACATTAGTTTTGATAAAGTAATGGTTGAAAATATAGTGTATGTACATACATCTGATATGTACATTTGTGACATATTTCAAGATTACTTTAGAAGATATCGAAATACCGAATATTGATTCGATAACGACATGTTATTTGACTTGTTGGAAGTTCGTAAAAGGTTTTATGAAGGGCATCGACGGCTCTTAGCCAATTTGTTATATTGTTTATATTTATAAGTTAATTATTATTTTCATCTGTGCCAGGGAACGGGACGTTTATCTTCTTAGTTATTATGTTAACTATATGCAACTAGTTTATGGTTTCTACACAATATATAATCACTCGTCTAACTGGATAATTATGACATTTATTGGCCTATGTAATTATAATAAGTAAATTATATTATATGATAAATATATTATAATTTCAATGAATATAATTATATATAATATAATATATAACAATTTAATTGAATATATAGTATGGTTTGCTGTAATCGTGAATTTTTATATGACTTAATACTAATTGTTATACTGGGTACTGTACTGGTAATTTCATACTGAAGTGCACTTGATTGTTTATTTATTGGTTATCCAACAGTTTTAATAGCCGAGATGACCTAGTGGTAAGAATGCGTAAATATTAACCGATGATCGTGGGCTCAAACCCGGACAAGATCCCTGAATTTTCATGTGCTTAATTTGTGATTATAATTCATCTCGTGTTTGACGGTGAAGGAAAACATCGTGAGAAAACCAGCATGTGTCTAATTTCACTGAAATTATGCCACATGTGTATTCCACCAACCCGCATTGGAGCGGCGTGGTGCAATAAGCTCCAAACCTTCTCCTCAAAAAGGTCTTCAAAGGCTGTTACTGTTTTAATATTACAATAATATAATTAATATTCTATTTATTACTATAACAAAAAACAATAAATTCGATCATGCGTAACGATATTAAGCATCTATGTGATTTGCCGATTTTCATTAGAGTTTTTTTACAACAAATCTTTTTAAAGATGCTTTAGGTGTGTAAAATATTCATGATAGTATGAGTTGTACGTTTATCACATGCGGGAAATTACATATTTTTTACTGTTATTAGTGTTCGTTCGAGGTAATGCAAGTGACGTGTAGTGTTATGTATAATTTGTATGAAAAACTATTTAAATACATAAATCCAAAAATATACCGTTTTTTTTCACAAACTTTTTAATTTACCGAGATCTTATGCACCGAGATGGCCTAATGGTTAAAACGCGTGAATCTTAACCGATGATCGTGGGTTCAAACCCGGGCAAGCACCACTGAATTTTCATGTGCTTAACTTGTGATTATAATTCATCGTGAGGAAATCTGCATGTGTCTAACTTCATTGAAATTATGCCACATGTGTATTCTACCAACCCGCATTGGAGCAACGTGGTGGAATAAGCTCTAAACCTTCTCCTCAAAAAGGGAGAGGAGGCCTTAGCCCAGCAGTGGGATATGAACAGGCCGTTACTGTACTTTGTACTGGATCAAAAACACGGAATTATTATAAGTAGAATTCCAAATTACCGTTTAGACTCAATTTTATCAAAATCGGTGCGATCTATCAAAAGTTAAAACAACTTTAAGTTCACATACGTATCTTTGTGGTCTACTATTTTTTGCTAAATAAACCCTTATAAGTAAAATTGAAGTATCTATCTGTGATTTAAAAATAACTCCTGCTACTTAATAATAATTTAAATATTTTGTATAATTAAATAGGCATTATGAACATTAATAGGGCAGATTTGACTTTAGCTAGTTGTAAATATATTTTGTCCTTTAGTATGATTTAAATAAACAAATTTTGTATTAAAAAGAAAATTGTATACTTTCCACTTTATAAATGTTGATAGATGATAACATACGTTATGTCCATCGTTATCACGATTAATGTTATCTCAAAGAAAATTGTTTGATGAAAAATTAACTTTACAATGTCTTTCATTTTAGCGCACAGGCGTCACAATGTTTACAATTATGTGAGGTTTATAAATAAAGTCAGATAACTAGCTACTAGAAGAATAATTCTGTTCATAAGTAGCGTTTTGAAAAGAGCATGGTGCCTTTACGTCCGCTGTGAAGCAATACGCAACAGTTGTTTTATGTTTAAATAGTTTTGAAAATACTTTCGCGATTTTTTTTATTATAAAATAATATAAAAATAAAATAAATAAAGCATTAGTTAAAAAGATAAATCAAATACCCGTGTTTCTATCAATGACTGGATGGGTTGAATTGATATAAAGCTGAAATGTGAAAGCTTAATATCTTTGTCAACTGATGAATGGTCGATAAATTAATTTCTATATACAAAATATACTACAGCTGCTAAATAAATTAACACAAGTGGTACTATAATTTAGTTTATAATTCAATGAGGTCGCTGATTCCATTTATGAATATCTATGTAACACTATTGGGAATTTCAATGCTACTACACAATCAAGCCCTCAGAGACGTTGCACTTTGAAGCAACCTTCGCTTTCCATAACGCGCTCTCGCGTAAGCCATATTTGCTATGGATTGCGAGAAAATGTTTATTATATCACTTTGACGCCTTTTATAAACAAATGCGTGTGTACGTGCATAAAAAAACTTAGTATGGAAAATTAGTACTTAGTTTTATCTGGAAAAATAATGTGTGTACAATGACGATGGCACGCGATAATTATTTATTAATGAATGGAAAATCAGTCTTGATGTTTTTCCATCGTTCCATGCAAATATACTATAGTACTAATTGCATTCACGGGAAGGGAATGTGTTTTCCTAGGTTTCAAATTAATATATATATATAATATGCGTATTCAAGTTTCTTGGATATTTCGTGGATAATTCCAATACTATATCTCTTTACGTTCAAGTAACGGAAGACGCAAGTTTTTATGGTATTATTACTTATGGTATATTTACTTATATAAAAAAAATCTTTAATATATATGCTGTGATTATGACCAACTGACTAAGCTTATATAATTTGTGTAACGTTACTACTTTGATGGTTATAGTTTGTTACGTAAAAATAATAAGAAAATGTAGAAAAGTTGCTAAAGTGAAGTGTTTTATTTTATATTAATTTCATAACCCAATATTATCCGTATTCTGAAATAATGTAAGCATCATTTATGATACAACAATACGGTTTCTTTCGCAAATGCGATTATCGTTTTCAAAGTAGAAAAATTATTGATAAGAACGAAATTCAGAATATTAATTAATTTATTAATTAATTCAGAATATTCGCAATCCCTGGCGCGAAAAGTGTCGTCTGATTAATGAAGGCGCCAGCGTGATTATAATAATCAATGGCTATATAATTAAAGAATATACGATATTATTCTTCAAGGAGATCACGGCGGATAATCTCAAGCGATATGTCATCTGGGTAGAAGTTATTATAGTGCAAATATGCGTAAACACGCATATTTACCACGCTTACTGGTGGTAGAGCTTTGTGCAAGCTCGTCTGGGTAGGTACCACCCACTCATCAGATATTCTACCGCAAAACAGCAGTCTCCGGTTTGAAGGGTGAGTGAGCCAGTGTAATTACAGGCACAAGGGACATAACATCTTAGTTCCCAAGGTTGGTGGCGCATTGGTGATGTAAGCGATGGTTAACATTTCTTACAATGCCAATGTCTAAGGGCGTTTGGTGACCACTTAGCATCAGGTGGCCCATATGCTCGTCCGTCTTCCTATTCTATAAAAAAAAAACACAAGTGCACCTTATTCTATATTTCTTTCTATATTCCCTTAGTCTTAAAATCCGACGTAACAGCGATCTGACCCTCTACACGATCCGAGAAAAAGTCAGGACCAAAGATTTTACCTACTTTCCGAGGCCTGGATGTAATTAATATCCCTTTTTTAACTTCGAGTTGCTATTTAAAATGTATTTTCAGAATAACGTAATAACATCCATTGGCTACAATAACATTTACTTCAAGAATTGTAAGTTAGTCAGATTACGTGATATGATTCTAATAAACGTTTCGTGCATAGATACTAATACCTAATTCAAAAAGGGCTTAAAATATACATTTATGTTTAATTTTTATACATTACTGCCTCACTTATAAACTGTGTTTACTCAAGCACTGGTTTCTTTCTTCCTGTCATAATAGATTGTAGGTTCGATAGAAGAAAACACTGTTTGACACATAAACATTATATAGCAGCGCAAAGTATATTTTATCTACATTTGACAGCTTTGCATTAAGTAGTATTAAAATTCATAAAAATTTAGAGTATCTGGATGTAGGTAAAATACCTTATCGACGCACAGCAACATCCTTCGTGTCGGTTTGTTAATAAATCGTCGTAATTTTAAAGTCTAGTCAATTCGGGGCAATACGTAATAGACACAAATGGCAATGAAATAATAGACGTTTTCCCTCGGGGCGGGCGCGCCCGTCAGACGGGAATATTGTAATATGCTTTGAAACATGCTACTTGGAAAAGTAATAAATATCGAGGGAACGCCCTTAATGGTGACTTCAACACGCTTACTTTGTTATTAATATAAAGGTACTTTTCAAGGTTATATAGTTTTTGTTTTAATTTTCGTGTTTTTTTTTATTTTATTCCAAGCAACGTGGTTCATTAACCATTAGTTAGACTCATTAGTCGGACGATATAAATAATTTTTTTAAAATTTATTTCAGAATATTTTTCTGTAACCTATGTAAGAACATGAGACCGGGTAATTGTATCGTCTAGGACTTATTTTATTTCCCGATAATATTATCATATTTACAACAGAATGATTGATTTGAATGATTCAAATTTCATCTAAATGATATGCGTAGCATATTATTGTGCTTAAGTAATTATTTATTTTTTTTGTATTTTTGTATAAATATGATCTTAATTTGTATAATAGAATAACGGTATTTCTTATAAACGCTGTTTATATAGGGTGATTGGTTAAACAATGTTGTGTCTTCTTCTTTCGGATGTAAAAACACTAATGACGGAAAGAGCGAAATCAGTGTTTAACTTAACCGATGCTAGGCAACGTTTATAAATAAGGCCGTATGTCGTTAAATACTGTAAAACATTAAACAAAATAAAATGACAGACTTTACACATATTAGGCGAGATGGCTATGCGCATCGAAACGTAGATCTTATATAGCGATGTGGTAGAAGATCGCGGCTTCTAATTTAGACAAGCATGTATTGAATGTTTATACTCTATGCTTTCTGCTTAAGCATGGGAAAGAACCTAGTTTATAAAAATCAAGATTTCATCTTTTTATCCGTATTGGAACTGCGTGGTGGAATAAGCTTCAAATCCCCAAAGGATAGAAGACCTCTACAACAGTGAATAATAATTTATGATTACTTACAAAAAATGCTATTAAACTTACTTAGGTAATTTTAACTAAATCAAACAAGACATATTAAAGTAGTATTACTTGGTATAAGAACCATAATTGCAACCCTTTTAAAGATATACATATGTAAAAGCTATCAACTATTTTTTTATTACTTAGAAAATATAAAAATGGGTAAGTTTTATGTATTTATTTTTCAGTAAATCCGCAAATTCCGTATCAAGGTGACATACTTATATTTCATGAGATACAATATGTAGCTAATATTAAATAGGTCATTAATCGAGATGTTCATGAGACAGACTAGCGGATTTTTAGAACATGTTGCGGTTATACATGATTAAAAAAAATTATGTCTGGATTTAAAGTTACAAATACGAAGTGGGGTGACTAGTTAATAAATATAATATGTAAATAATATTTTTAGTAATAATAGTCCCCCAGACCGATTTCTGCCACGGCGGCCAATCTTAAGAGAGATAAGCCAACTGTGCAGGACATATTATAGTGCACAAGTGTTTGCGCAAACACAGATGCACTCTCTATTCCCTAATTCTCATAACCCGATGGGATGGCAATCCGACAAGACCGGAAAGGCACAGGATCAAGGCTGTACGTGGTGTCCGAGGCACAGGAGTGTACACTCTTCCAACTTCCAGACTCCGGACTGCTACTGAGAATTTTTGACAGAAAATCTCAATAACATTTTATTGTCCCGACCTGGGATTTGAAACTATGACCTCCGGGCCTTACAGGTCTTGACTAACGAGGCAGTAATGTTTTTAGTATGTTATATAGCTGGAGAGTTTGTATTGTTGAACGCGCTGATATCAGGAATTACTAGTTCCAATAGGGAAGCGGACGGACAAAGAGGTCATCTGATAGTAAGTGGTTACCACCTCCATAGGCATTGGCGATGTAAGAAATATTAACCATTTCTTACATCGCTAATACGCTACCGACCACGGGAACTAAGATATCATGTCCCTTGTGCCTGTTGTTACACTGGCTCTCTCACCTTTCAAATTAGAACACAAAAATTCTTAGTATTGTAGTTTGCTAGTAGAATGTCTGATGAATGGATGGTACCTCCCCAGACTGGCTTACACAAAGCCCTACAATTAAACCTTTAGTCAAACTAACTATAAACGATTTTTTTAAGAACTGTTTGAGTAAGACCTGCATTTCATGTTTTCTGGGTTGGCTTGTGATTGTTCGTCGTTATATAATAATGAATGGCTCTATTAAAAGCGGTCGTCTCCGTGCTTTGACGAGGAACTGGTACTGAATGTCACGAACTAAACCAACACGCACAGTTTATATCTAAAGGAAAACAGGGTTAAAACAAAACTTTTTGAATTACTCTAATTGAAAGGTTATCACGTTTAGCGTACGAGATACATATAATAATTTTCTCCTTAATTTTTTTTAACAATTATTAAGACATCAAGATTACTGAGAACTCGAAGTTAATTAATACAGTTAGTTTATTATATATTATGTATGTCGCCATTAAATAGTTAATCACGAGAGTTAGCTATTTGAAATGTTCACAATAGAATTTTGTTAAGCAAATTAGCCTAAATACCTATATTTTTGAATTTATAATTACAGTAAAATGTCTGGAAAGACATTCGACGTTCACGCATCACTTGCGTCCTTGTTCATTGACAAAGGTTCCACGTTAACGATTCAATGTTATTGTTTGATAGCGTCTCGTTCAATTCTTCGTAAATACCTATTGCTTATATTTGACTTAAAACAAAAGCCATGTACGTACATATTATCCTAAGCACATACATAAATATACTTTGCAATAGAAATAGAAAGATAGATTATAAATACGGTGATTTATTTTTTAATGTATTGTCCACAGACTTAAATCTTATTTAAAAAGTTTTTAATTGAATTTCCATTTTGTATTATATACCTATTGATTTTATTGGCAAAATTATAATCTTACTATTAATTAAATGATTTTTTATCTTAATTATTTTACATATAGAAACGTGTGTACCGCCAAGGATGTTCACTTAGAAAATATAATTCATGATGTATTTATTTGAATTCATCAAATTAAAACCAAATTATTTAAATATTCTACATGGAATAATCAGCTCTAGAATGCATCACGCTTAAGGGCTTAATGTGCTTTCGAAAAAAATTGTAAATTGATGAAACCATTTAGGGAAATGATTCTAATTTTAGTAAAGCGTATCGCGTGTACATAATTGTATTTTAAAATCTTGAATGTAACATAGTATTATGATTGTCAAAACAATGGACAGCAAAACATTGAAAGCGTTGGAAATACCAAGCCACTCACGCGCAATATAATTATCTGAGTTTTTTGGTCATCTCGACGAATAATAGGACCGAATGTTAGTCCCACATCACGCGTTCGCGGTCTGCCGTCGACGGTAATTGTATACCGAGAATTGAGAAGGTAAAATGTGGGGGTTACGCTCCATGGGCCCGAATGACTCGGTAATTTTTGAGAAAAAAAATCGGTAATGTCTCGCTCAAATAGCGTAGGTTAGAAAGGATAGGGCTATCTACTACTTACTTGTAGATGCTTTTTGTTCGTTTTAAATCTTATGGGTTTGTTCCACAAATTACAGCGCGTCATCTCGTAGGAGTACGTTGTGTAAAAAATATACCAAATGATTATAGAACTGGATCGTGAGCCTCAACTGTATATTTCGTGTATTGATTTACGGTTTTTATGAACACGAAGATAATTTGTGTTTTCTGAATCGTTATGCTTGGGTGCTTAAAAAAGCAAAAGTAACAGCCTGGTAATGTCCCACTGCTGGGCTAAGGCATCCTCTACCCTTGCGAAGAAGGAACAAATGTGGCAGAAGTTCATCCATCACACATGCAGATTTTATCACAATATTTTCAACGTCGAGCACGCGATGAATTACAAAAATATACACACAAATTGAGTATACAAAAGCTGTGGTAGTTATTTGGGTTTGGACTCGCCTTTTTCGGTTAAGATTCAATGTGCTATCTTGGGAACCTTAACATAAAAAATCATATTAATTTGTAATGCCGTAGCAATGCTATCACTGGACATTGGTATTCGAGATATGCTTGTTTGTAGTTTTTATCTTACAATGTGTATCTAATAAAAACAAATAATTGTACTAAACGTTTTATCATGACGTATCTGAACGTTTGTCTAGAGCATACAGAGAGATAAGAAACTTTTTAACATTATTCCAGTAGTCACCTGGGCTACCCACTTCGTGATAAAAACAACTGGAACCTGATTTCATATCTATATTTTAATACATGGTAAACATAGAAAATTGCCGTAGATAAATATTTCTTTAAGTATTTATTGTGAAGGGTCTTTGCTATAAATATCCACATAACAAAAATGTTCGAATTTCAACCAAAGATAAGTAAGAAACATAATGATGATAAATTGACAAAAAGAAATGATTGTATTTATTTTTAATATATTTGGTCGATCTACATTTCATATTTATTTTTATTCTGAATAGCAATTATTTGTCCTAAATATTCTCTAATTAAGGAGAATTAAGGTAATAAATATGATTTACTAAAAATAAAATAATAGTTTTTAAATTAATAATATGTAGGTAATATTCTTGGAAAATATTTTATTACAAATTTATTGATCAAGGAAACGCTAAATAAGCAGTTTAGTGGAAACAGTAAAACGAACGAAGGTCTTTTGAAATAATTATTTGATATATAAGTGACGACAAAAGTGCATATAAAAACTGAGATTTTGTAAAATTAATTAAAAATGATAAAATTATATTAAAAACTATATTTAAAATCTAATTTAAATAACTACGTCGTAATATTTCAAACAGGTAATGTTTTCTGATGTGATTTTTCATTTGTGTACGAGTAGATAAAATCTCTTTGCATATGGTAGTAAATATATAATGATTTCCAATAAATATGAGAATGTTATTTACACAATAGAACCTCTTTCAATTGGAAGTGGCATTTTAGAAAATCGAACACGTTATGCTGTGCTATTAAAATCCAATTTGTATAAAACTTGTTTGCGCCCGCGGCCTCGCTCCTGTTGTGGTTTTGCTGGTAGGGTGTAAGATAATATGAAAAATTGCTTTATGTCTTTTCTTGGAGTCCAAGCTTGCTTCATACCAAATTTCAACAAAATCGCTTCATTGGCTTAGCCAAGACTGCGAAACAGACAGAGTTACTCTCGCATTTAAAATATAGGTATAGACTAGTGTGTGCGAGTATTGAGACACACAGCTTTGTGAGCCTGAGACAGTACGCAACAATAGATCATAATAATGTAGTTTTGCTCATTTTTATTTGCAACTATTAAATAATAGTACTTTACTTTTGTAAAATTATATCGATTATGGCACGCCATGTATTTCTATACCTTCATCCTTAATTAATCTGTTTTGTAAAAGTTGTATGAAAATTCATTCATAAATCATTGTGTTGTAATATAATATGTTCTGCTGATATGAAAGTATCCAACCACAGTTCCACTAACTATTCTATTAGTGAGACTGTTTAACACGCTTTTTTAGTTACTCGTAAGTAAAATCCAATTTCAAGAAAAATACTTATATAATATAAGGTGGTATAATAACAAATTGTTGAAAGGACGAAACTTATCGTTTACATAAAAAGGTTAGTTTATTTAACTTTATTTCTATCATTATATCCAACATTGAATAATGGAAAAATGTATCAAATATTTTTATCCAATGCAATGTTGTTTTTTTTTCGCGTAATAACATTTTTTACGTCTATTTCAAAATTTGTTCTCATATTTTAAGTGATTTCTATATTTGTTAAAAGGCAAGACAAATAGTCCTTAAAAAGCAAGGCAAGGTAATGACATTTCATCAGTTTTTACGTTGTTTGCAAAAATGTGATTTGTTTTTGTTTTATGAAAGTTATTATAAATGGAAAATCTTTAATAAAAAATAAAATAAAAAAATAACCCTTTCGTAGATATTAAATTCTCAAAAGTTTGTTATTAAAGCATACGATATGATGCAGGTGTTTTTTGTAATAAAATGTTAATAACTCGATTACAAAAAGCGTATCGCAGAGCTTCATGAGATAATAATTAAATCTGTTTTTGTCGGTGACGTCAGCGATTCAATTGAAACTGGTTCCTTTTCCTGCGCCAAGGTGAGGTACGGCAGGTTAAGGATATTTCAATAAGATTTGTACATTTACATATTATTGTAAAATAAGCTTACTGTATTTGTTGTACTAGAGTTATTTACAGTTCGATGTAGCATTTAACATAAAAATGTTGTTGATAGCTATACTGTTATTTAATAAAAAAGAAAAATAAAGAAAATGTACGTTATTTAAATATTTTATTTTATTAATACATAATAAAAGCGTGTCACTATATCTATGGAATATTTCCTATTTCCTAAGATATACTAATAAGGCTGTTTAAGACCATTTCCGTTGCTGACTAAGACAAAATTTCCGATAAATCAAAATTTATTCTGCTATCGATCACTTAATTGTGGTATTAGATTTCAACGAGCTTTCCTGAACTTGACGTGACGCATACTTACACGTAACTTGAAATGCAAATAATAAAGATGATTAATAAAACTTAATATGTTTTATTGTACCATCAACCGGTATTGGAGCAACGTGATGGAGAAATCACCACACCAAAGGAGGGTCTTAGCCCAGCAATATATATGCATGCCGTTACGTTACTTTGCCGTTACGTTACTAAAAATACTGGATTCTTATTAATAATAATAAAGATGCAAACCGTTATCAGATCGTGTGGTAACTTACATACGTCATGCAAGTATATAGTGACGTACTACTTTTTTAGTTCGTCATTTTGCTTAATAAATTACACGTAAAAACCCTCTGATCATATTTGGTCTTCATTATCATATAAATGGTTCAATTCTCCTAAAAGTACAGACGATATTATAGCACCCGGAAGGTTTACCACAAAATAAATCAGTAATTTTTTAATATTTTTATGGTCTTTGACTTTGATCTTTAAGTTTCATGTCATGAAGCTGTCATGTGTTTTTATGGCCGTAACAAATTCAACTTAAACGACTAAGAAATTTTTAATTTATAAACTAAATGTATCAAAATTACCGCTGAACTGAGGTATCTCTGTAATAAAGTAAAATGGCAGCCTGTAAACGTTCCAATGCTGGGCTAAGACATCTGCTCCTTTTAAAGGAGATGGTTTGGAGCTTATTCGGTCATGTTGCTCCAATGCGGATTTGTGGATACAAGTTGCAAATTTTCGTCTGCCACGTGCAGGTTTCCTCACGATGTTTTCTTTGACGAACACTACACCCCACCCGTGGGACATTTTTCACTTTATATACATCCATCTTCTTATTCTCTTGATTGTTTATTTTTCGTAATATAATTATTTAAATACGTTCAAGATAGACATAGTTGTGTTAACTATTGTAAGCAATATATGTTTGTATTTATGATCTAAAACGCTGAGATAATACCACCTACAAAGCATATGATTTAAATAATATAACATCATATTTTCCGTGAACAACGCACCTGAGGCAATTTACTATGATTTGTCTTAAGTACATGTGGTTAGTCATGTATTGCAGAAAACGACGAAGACGGAAAATTGTATTCAAGCTCAATAATTTTGATACTTTAATGCATTGTCAACTGTCTTATCATAAAAGGATCATATGTTTAAAAGTATATACATAGGTCAAATATATAAAAATAAACGAAGTATAATTCGATCAAATATCTAAAGATTAAACTAATTTTAAAATTTTGTACCGGTTCGGAATTCAATCAATATGATCGGTATTAAACTCGGTAGGTACGAGTAGTTACTTTTTTCTGAGAGTTATATTTTTCAAAAATGATCATAGATTATTTAAGATCTCAATCAACGATATCGTATCAATACAAGATTGCTTATACATATGTATATATACACGTTTCGTCTTCTATTCTTGACACTATTATTTAGGTTCTGATTGGTTTTCAAAAAGTGTTTTATAGAAGATGTCTATAAAATATATATATAGTTTTTAGATTTGTTATTAAATGTTAAGTGCAATTAACATTGTTTTACGTATTATTCCTTGCGTGTGTTTCTATACTGCAATTCAGTAGAGTACAGAATGTAAATAACAAACAATAGTGGAGTAACATGGTTTATTTGTATATTGCTTAAATCATCATTATTATATATGGTCGGTTATAACGTACATAATACCAATAAGCATGTTTCTTCTATTTTTTTTTGGGCTTAGAAAATGAATCTGCTTTGAATTATATATTTTAAGCAAATATTTTTGTTTTCTTTATGTATTTTGAGTTCTTGTGACTTACTTGTGTATATTATGAGATTGACACCGAGTAATCTATCTCAGGAGAGGACATATCAATTTCATGTCCAATTATATAATAAAACGGGGAAATGCTGCTAGCATTCATGCCACTATTCGTCGCAGTCATGATTTCTACGGTCAGTTTTATTAATTTTGATTTGTATATAGTTTATTAAGCCCTCAATATAAAATATTATGTAAATGCATCGTGTATCTCTAAATTATGTGATAATTGTTAACGGACTTCAAAAAAACGAGGAAATTGTCAATTTGTTTGTATTTAATTATGGTTCGGGTAAAACTTTTTTGTTTGAACCGATAACTCAGTGCTTAAAAATCATCAATATATTATTTCAACGCTGTGTTCAGTACAGATCTAAAGTGGGCCCATTTCAATTTCATTGGTATTGGACTTTGTTAAGTTTTATATTTAGACATATTTGGTATCATATTTTAGATTTTATTAAAGTCGGTTTATATTTTCTATGAGTATTGTTTTAATATAATATTGTTGTTAGTATATAAAAAGTGTTTTTACTTGACAATTTACAAAATGTAATAACAATATGTTGTTCATTTTTTAATGTTATGTTTCCAAATACAATAATATAAACCCTAAACAATAACGATTATTTAATATTTTTATACGAATCGTTTTATGTAAATTATTTGAACAGAACCAATATTTATTCGAGTACAATATGCTTTGTATTAAGGGAAAATTCTCGTTATTTATATACAAATGTAACGCATTTTTCCCCTTTGCTATTTCTTTACGAATGCAGACACGTTCAAGGTAAAAACGTTAATAATGGAGGCTATATATCGCCGGATATCCGGTCCGCATTTCCATATCGCTTTCTGGGCGGCGCCCTGCCCTGCCATGAGCTAATGTTTTAATTTATTATATGTTATTTATTCATTTAGCTTTTGTTTTTTTTTTATTTCTGCTTTAACAGGGTCAAGGGTTGCAATTTTACTGTTAATACGACAGAAAACATTAAGAAAGTTTTAACATTTGAATTGTTTTCTATGCTATATATAGTGTAAAATTCTATCTTAAAATTAAAATGCCCCACGTTTTTTTTTAAGATTGAATTTAGTCTATAATTATAATTAAGCCGAATGTAATGAATGTAATAAAATGTAACGAATGTAATGAATGTAAAAAGCCGAGATGGCCTAGTGGTAAGAACGCGTGAATCTTAACCAATGATCGTGGGTTCAAACCCGGGCAAGCACCACTGAATTTTCATGTGCTTAATTTATGATTATAATTTATCTCGTGCTTGACGGTGAAGGAAAACATCGTGAGGAAACCTGCATGAGTCCAATTTTTTTTTTTTATAGAATAGGAAGGTGGACTAGCATATGGGCCACCTGATGGTAAGTGGTCACCAAACGCCCTTAGACATTGGCATTGTAAGAAATGTCAACCATCGCTTATAGCCAATGCGCCACCAACCTTGGGAACTAAGATTTTATGTCCCTTGTGCCTGTAATTACACTGGCTCACTCACCCTTCAAACCGGAACACAACAATATCAAGTATTGCTGTTTTGCGGTAGAATATCTGATGAGTGGGTGGTACCTACCCAGACGAGCCTGCACAAAGCCCTACCACCAGTAAAATTTCACTGAATTTCACTGAAATTCTGCCACATGTGTATTCCACCAACCCGCATTGGAGCAGCGTGGTGGAATAAGCTCCAAACCTTCTCCTCAAAAAGAGGTGCGGAGGCCTTTAGCCCAGCAGTGGGACATTCACAGACGGTTACGGTATATAATAATTTAATTATGTATTCTCAAATATTATAGCCATCTGCGTAGAAGATATTATACCACCAAGTAAGTACTCAAATGTCATATGGGCTCCTCCCATCACACGGGAGATTAAACGCTGCCAATTTCTCTATAAATTACTGACTGAAATAAAAAAAAATATCAAATGTCCCGGTTACCCGGTGTACCTTCAGATTTGGACCCTATACGCTAGCTAGCATATTAGTTCAACGAATCGTTTTTATTATAATAAATGTTGCAATATAACAATTATTTTGTATAATTAGAAACAAGTATTAATTTTATGTTATTATGTTAAACTCTATAATTAATAGTAATAAACTAAAATTATGAATGAATATTTGATGCTGACTTTTTTTAAGGTGATAAATTAATCAGCATTGATAAAATATTATTGTAGTAATTTCATCTTTTATCTAGTCATTTGTTTGTATTAAAAATTCGTCATGTCGGTTAAATCTTTCACGTTAAACATTACTGATATATAAATATACCGTTTAAAAATAAAAGATAACTTATCAAGATATTTTAAGTGTCATAAGTAGATATTAAAGTTAGTTTTGACATATATCTTCAAGGTAACCGTCTACGATGTTGATTGAAATCGTCCATCTTGTTAAACAAATGTTTACATTAGGATATATCGCACTTTCAGAATGTAAGCGAGATAACAACTCAATGGGTTGCGTAAATGACATATCTACGAATATTTTATGCCTCTTTGGTCTATAAGCTGACTTCTAAGATTGATCCCGAGGTCCTCGGTTGAAACCACAAGTAGGGCCATTAAAAGTTTTTTTCATTTTTCTAACAAGAAATTCCGATTAGCAGTCTGAAGTTTGGAAGTTGGTCCTGCGCCTGAACTATTTCCGGTCGTGTCGGATTGCCATTCCATCGAGGAATATACACAATTTTGGATTATAGTATCCGATGCGCAGTTGGCTATTCTCCTTTGAGAATGGCTGCTGTGGAAGAAGTCATCTACGCATTTGGAAGTCACTATAATGGTGGCCAAATATTTTCAGTACATCCGTTTCCTAAGTTCGATTCTGTATTTTTGTATGTGTTCATATTTATTTTATTTATTAGATCACAAACGCACAAGCTCATAAAACCTTCAAAATTCAGTATCTTAATTACAGGCGATAACAACATGACATAATATTACAAATTTGGCAACTACTAAAGTTATTATGATCAATAAAAAATATGGAAAATCTGTTCTACTTAACACGCTTGTACTAAATATAATAATGAGATTTTTGTTTAAAAAATATAAAAATGTAGAATTAGTGTTAATATTTACTAATTCTACATTTTTTTCATGTCTATCGTAAGAGTTTCAATCGTCTCTCATACGTTGCGAACTCAAAAACAATTTCACCGGACACATTGTAAAATTTTTATTGGAAGGCAACGCATATTGCAAGGAATGCATAGACATGTCTGAAAAGGTATAGACTATAAGGCGCGTTCACGGAATCGACTATAAATGACCGACAGCTAAATCATGAGTATTTGAACATCCAAAACAGGTTTTTGATCATCTTTCGACTTTTGTTGAAAGCTATTCGACTTTATCGATTATTTCTTAAATATTTTTTATTATTATAATGGTACCTACCATATATAACGCGCATTATCTAATTCAAAAAAATAGTGCTTATTTCTTATATTCCATCATAAATTTGTATATAAATCTAGTTTTAAGTTATTAATGTAATTTTGATTTGTTCATTTATTTAAGAGTAATTCTCGGTGTACGTTTAAATACATATTTAAATTTTATCGTAAACAATTGTCCGATGCCAGAAACCTCCATGCACGTGCCAACTGCCAACAACTGTATAAGTTTCAATTCAAACGGATAACCGATCCGCAAACAAATAGAATACGAGCAAAGAATACTGGGCCTAATTATAAAAAAAAATGTTTTCAGCAGACATAGATAAACATAGAAAGCAAAACCTTATCTAAATATAAAATTTGAGCCAAATTGTTTGAACCGTTTCCGAGACACACGAAATTATTTATATAGCTATAAATATATTCTTATATAAGTTTTACAAATTCGCACGCCGATAGAGATTAGGTACGTAAAACTGATGAAAGTTATTTTTATACAACAAATTGTTTTGCGTTTAATGTAATTCCAATTAAGATTTTATCAATTCCCTTTAGCGTTTAGTCGCAGGATATAATCGTTTAAGATTTAAGATAATTTAAAGTAATCTGTTACATTTAAATATTTGTTCGTGCTCATTGCCTTTGTCTCGGATTTCAATTAGTTAATGAGCGAATGTTAGCAATGAAGCATCGTTGCAATAAATTACTGCTGTAGATGGAATTATTGTTTAATTATAGAGTATGTTAGACTTAGCGTGTGAGCCGATTCGTTCCAGCGGTAATGTGACGTTAACATATTCTGCCACCATTATGCCACCGTCAAATATGTCACGTCACACGATTATAGTGTGCTGCGGTCGACTCACAATGTGTTATACAGTGCACAGCAGAATTTACAGCACTAACTTTGGCTATAACAAATACGTATTAATATAATAAAAGTATAATGAAAAAAATCTAATCTATGATACCAGGACGATTCTATAGACAATATAGTATTTTTTTAATTGTTTTGATATATTCCTAAAAATGAATTTACATTAATTAAATTTGTATCTCTAGTTTTTGCGTCTGTGCTCGTTTTGAGTTTTGAATTCGCTGTGTTTATCGTTCCACTGTTTACGAATTTACATGAATATAAAACTGATTTATACATTATATATTTACATAAACATATTATATAATTTTATCCAACCTTCATATATATTTATATATGTACTAACTATCGTTTTTTCTCATTAATTCCAGTCGGTTTAGTCAATAAAAGAGTGTACTTTGTAAAAATCCGTCAGCAATTATATTGCTATAGCTTTTAGGGGAGGGGTCACTAGTGCGCCGATGTGATAGCCGCTATCTTAAATTTAACAATTAAATAGCAGGCGGATATTTTTGCAACTTTTTGAATTGAGCATTCCATTGCTCGGTTTTTTGGGATCATTTTGATATTATTATTATTAATTTTTATTCTGTCAATAGTTTAAAAATCGCATACAATTTAAAATCAGAGTATTACATCAATGTCTTAGTTATATAATTATTTGCCTATTATATCAAATAGAAATACATATAGGTAGGTACTATTTCTAATCAAATGATATAATAGAAGAATTGTGTTCTGTTCTTTAGATAGAAAAAAAAACGTATTTAAGAATGTTTGATAATTGTAATTATGTATAATTTTAATCCATTTTAAAATTCTAAACTTTACCTAAGCGGCAAATTTTCCAATTATGTTTATTTGAGTTGTAAGAGCATATATTATGGCTTCGCGTGTATTGTGATTACATTGTGTAAAAATCTTTAAAATAATTTTACTTCTCGTTGTAACACGGAAATGTCTCCCATTTTTTTTATTTTAGACTAGATTACATGTATATAAATATATATGTATATATATATATATATATATATATAAATATTATATTTTGTTTAATTTAAATTAGCTATACTATTATATGAAGATGTAGATTGTTTGAGCATTTACCTAAGTCTCTGACGTCGCTCCTCAGTAACGTTTTACGCGGGTGAAACCGCGTAGCGCCTAGTTTATATGTGTCGGAGAAGTTGAAAAGAAATTGTGCCGAATGATGAAGTTGAATTTTTATAGTCGCAGTATTTTTGTAAAAAAGATATATATTCTTTTTGTTAACATAATTTCATTTTGAAATAATTTATTATAAAAAATTACTACTGTTAATAAATATATAGTTTTTAAAATCATTTAATATATACCTAATGCAATGGAAAAAAAATATTACTTAAACTACACAAAATGGAAAGAGCCTTAAAAAAGGTTTGTCAAATTGTCCGGATAACTTGTCCCATTAGCATGTTTTATTTGGAAGTATTCGTTTAACACTGCGTTGTGAATAGATGCTTGATAACATATACACAGACCCCAATTATATCTGTTTCCAAGTATATATTCAAGTGATTTTCACGTCTCAATGCTATATACGAGTATGTAAGTTATAGTAAAATTAAATAAATATATTTCTTTTTAAAAGTATAGCTTTTTTTGGCATTCTGAAAACTAAATTGTTAAAATAAATGCATATAATTTTTTTTCTTTCTTTATATTTTGTTCTAACTATTCATATAACAATTACATACGTTTTTGGCAATTTTAATCGTAAACGCATCTGAATTTATTATAGTTTTAGTAAAGGTAAAATAGACCGGCGAATACCATAAAACCTTGGCATGTTATGGTAGGAATTAAACATTATCTTATCTTTTCGATCATTATCTATTGTTTCAGTGAATTTCTATGACCCTAATGAATAAAATATTAACATATGAAATAGCAGGTTGCATTATCTTAAGTAGGACAAGTTAAAATATAATATGAAAGCAACTACTTTTTTTATTATATTGGTCGTATGAAATATTTAAATTAAAATAATATTATAATTGCCATTATCCCTAGTAAGTTAGGCTTGTTTATATTTTGATTATAAAATATGTATAAATATTATTTAATTTATATATTAATAGAATAAATAAATACTCACTTTTTTTTTATTTGACACGTCACAAGAAAGTTTATCGGTTTTTTTAATTTTAAATTATTTTCACTCACACCCGACTGTTGCGCGGTTTTGATGTCGTTTGATTAAATATTTTAAACAAGCCGCCTTGTATTTAGCGATTCTTGGCGGGAAACTCTACTAGCGACATCTATTAAGACTTCAGCAGCACTATTAGGAAACATGCCATCTATTGTGTAATAGCAAACAATTCGAAGTATTGTATTACCTTAGCATTGAACATTTTTTAACTTAATAATTTATTCATAGGAATTAATATTTGAAGGAATGTAAATAAAAATACAATTTGTTTTACTATGTTTATTAAATCTGTGTCCTTATTAGTCAACATAAAAATATACAATATGTTTATTTGTTTTAAGGTCAGTTATACATAATTTAAATCAAGCTTCTTTCAAAAGTCAACACACATATGTTGAAAGTTCATTATGTTCCTAAAATATATACTATTATATAACCTATATTTACGTAGGTTTTGTTTGATACAAAAACTAAATTATTAATTCTCTAATTATTACGACAAAATACACAAAAGGTAAAAATGCTTAAACCAAATCATGCTTAACAAATAAGACAAAATGTCTTAAAATGGTTTTTAAATGTATAATAATGATTACATTCAGGTATTGAATAATATAATATAATTTAAATAATGAAAAACAAATTCATTACGATTCATCTCCAAGATCACATCGTGTAGGTGTTGCCTTTTCTGATTTAATTGTTTCCTTTTCAGTTTCTAAAAAAATATTAATTTAATAAATATTATAAAACTCGCATTTATTAACAGTCAAATCAATCACACAATTTACAATAAAATATTTACTTTAAAAGATATAATACATTTTTTTGTAATATTGTCTGTCAGTTTTATTAAATTTTTTTTGACAAATAGTTACCTTCGTCTCCAACTGAGTTTACAGTTGGCTTAATAGCTGACGTTTCAACTGTAGGAAGTTTTATGCCCTGTTTCAGTACCATTGTGCCATCCTGAAAGAATAATAATTTATGAATATTCACAACCGGTTATTTGCGACCCTAATCTCTTTTAAAGCTAAAGGGAAAAAATTTACAAAACACGAATGTCAATTGTTGTATGGATCAGAGTTGTTCGGTCGATTGGACCATTATGATGACGGAAAACCGTTTGTTGTCGTAATATGAACATGTAATGTCATTACAAGATGTATAAATTTATGTGGTTTTTAAGAAAAGAAAGATGAAATAGACATGTGTTAGCAGAGAGTAACTGAGAATGTGATTAGAGATACGAGATTAATGGAGAAAAGAAAGATGATGATGCCTACTACATTAAATAAAAGTTTGCAAATTTACTTAGTAATTTTAATTATTTAGTTCCTACCTTCATTTCCACAAGACCCTTTTTAGCCATAGCTTCTACTTCAGCTTTAGTCATGACTATTTTTTGCACCTTTACTAATTTCTTTCCTATTTGCATTTCACATAGTTCACCGGTTGCCATCGCTAGAACAATCATTGAATATATTAGAAAAATATAATTATTTATGGTACATTTATTTTTAGATTTAATAAATACTTACGTCGAGCGATGATTGGTAGAGGCAAGGGTTTTACTCCTGGCGGCAAAGCTTTGATTGGTACCTGTGATAATTATTAATAATGAGTTAATAAAGGTCTAATCTATGAACATGTCATTATAGAATAAATTTGAATGATATGTAATTAATTTCAGCTTATTGCTTCTTAAAGTAGTATTTGTATTCGAAAGTCGAATACACAGCTGCAATGTAAAAACATTTGGTAAGTAATGCTTTATTCCTTGTGCATGCAGCGAGAATGTGTGTTTGTATAAGACTCCGAGATGTTAATAATCAATAAGTAACAAATTTATTTTAATGGAACAACCTTTTTCAAAGTCTGCCCAGTTGGAGAGACAAGTACATCACTCGATGCAGGCTTTGGTTCTGGAGGTGTTTTACAAACACTCTGAAAATATATAATCTTTGTTAAAATGTTGTTTCTTATGTATTAATTATAATAGTGTTTATTTCTACTTGCATTTTAAACAGTCAAATTAATCATCGTGTCGTTTAATTTACCTTGTTATTATCAGCCTCATTACTGGAGGCATCAGTTTCCATCTCATCTTTATTCGCTGTGCTAGATTCTTGTTTTATGCTATTGATTGTTTTGCTATTGTCAACTTCTTCAATTTCATCTTTTCTAATTTTAGCAGGACTGTTGAACAAGGCAAAATATAAGTAAACTTGGATATATTATTTTATTATAACTAAAATAAATGCTTGCTAGTTCTTACATTTCTTTGGGGTTTTCTTTTTTGGGTCGCCCTCGTTTCCGTGGCGCAGTTACAGGTGTGCCCGGTGCAAAAACAGGTTTGGGCGTTGGCTTTGGCGTTTGACTTGATCTTCGAGATTTAAGACGAGCCTAAAACGAAGCAAATGGTTCACTTCGATTGTATTCAAAATGTTTAAAAGTTTATTTAAGTAGCAAAGTGGAAAAAAAGATGGTAAAAAGTTATCTCCTAATTGGTCATATACTAGAAGTGAAATAAACTCCAAAGATTGTCCTACAGGAGGCTGTATTAATCATTATCATCTCTTTAGCCTAAACACCATCTCCTCTAATCACCTCTAAATTTCTATCCACTTCTATGTAGTCCTCGTCGTCTTCGCTGGTGTCATCATTATCCTCAACTTGCGACCTTGCACGTATCATCTTTGCGTAGTTCTTGATCTTCGACGGCCGTGTCGACCGACGAATTCCTTCTTCTATATTAATCTTATCATTACTTGATCCATTTTTATATAAGCTCTAAAAGTATAAGGTTATGGTTAAATATAATAATTATTATATTAAAATAGTCGAGTTTTAACGTTACTGACCTTTGGAGTTTCTTTTTCCTTGTTATCTTTATCTTCTTTATTGCTGCCGTTGTTATTCTTAGGTTCCTTCGTTTCTTTCGGTTCCTTGTTCTCTTTGGTTATTACGCGTTTTTCAATTAGTTTTTTTTCGAGAGCTGGCGGTTTATTGATTAACGGTAATTTCTTTTCTTCTGTAACTCTGCTGGATAAATATAAATTTATTAATTAATCAGATAGTTTTTCTAATTCGACATACAATCACTGTTGCGTAACGCCGTTTAAAAGTTCCATCCTAACATTCGAAACATATGATTTGTCCTTACGTACCTACTAAGATGAGCCTTCAAGGCAACGTACCATCACATACATATGTCACATTGTTAAACTTACTTTAACTTCGGAGTTGAGGTGTGAACTTGAGGCCTTTTATTTCTTATTATTTCTGAAGATTTTGTAGGATTTTTGGTTATTTCTGTGCGACTGTTGGTCTAAAACAAGTTACAGAATAAATTACACATTATTTAACTCACATTTTGTTTCCTGTTGTAGGGATTTATATCCATACAACAGGAAATGATATATGCAATATTTATCGAGGGATACCCCGACGACAACAGTTTCATCAAGGAGTGTAAGCATGAAACTGATTTATATAATAATATTTTAAATTATTTAAATTTTATTTTTATTAATGCATATAACCATATATAATTAGAAAAGTTAATGGTTCTTCTACTTTAATTATTAAATATGAAATACCCTTTTGAGATCTTGTAATTCTTTCTCCAATAGACGCAAAGATTTATCGCTGGCTCCCCCGGTGTTAGTTGTTTCTACTTTTGTAACAGGTTTTAATTTCTTCTCGACCACTAAAAATAATAACAATTTAATATATTAGTCATATTTCCAGCTATATGCATTTTATTTGTATAAATAGTAAATTTTACCTGTATCTAATGTTTGCTGTACTACTTTACGTTTCATTTCCTCCGCTTTCCGCAATATAGTTGCTGTCTGTGGATAAGGTTACGATTGAATTTAAATTAAGCGAATATTAAGTTCAAATTATGAAATAGTTTATACTTATGTGTGTATTAGTTATGTATGTTGGCGCTTCAAAAAATATATAGCAACGCAAGGCGCGGACACTACCCTAGAAATTCTGTCACATGTCGAAGGACGAAATCCACCAAATAGCTGTGGAATAATGTTGCGAAGGCCTCTAACTACTTCCACTTATCTTTTCTATTGATAGTTCTTTGGGTCTGGTGGATTTTGGTTTTGTAGACACCATTATGTAACTTAAGTAATTGCTTTTTCACGATATAAAATGTGTGATAACAATATTCACTCATTTATATAGATATTAACATACTATTAAATAAAGTTTCACTACAATACATCAAGTTTATTGATATAAGCTGTTGAACAAAAACATTATGGTCAGATATTAGCTATTCTCAATTTAATTTACAATATATTGCTAGCCGGTTGGCGTGGTTGGTAGATACTTGCCTTTCGCGCCGAAGGTTGTGGGTTCGATTCCCACCCAGGACAGACATTTGTGAGTACGTCTGTTGTCCTGAGTCTGGGTGTTATTATCTATATAAATATGTATTTACAAAAGAAAAGTAATATATGTAGTATATCAGTTGTCTGGTTTCCATAGCACAAGCCCTGCTTAATTAAGGGATCAAATGGCCGTGTGTGAATGATGTCCCAAGATATTATTATTATTATCTCTTTGGTAAGTTAAAACTGTAGACATAGAATAAATATGTTCCTTATATTACAATACAAACGCTATTTTATGGTGATGATTGAATTATTACCATGCCGTCATCCGATTTGCCACTGGTGGGGGCCTTGACTGGTTGTCCATGTGTCGTGATATCCACAGGTTTGGATGCTGGTTTTTCTTCTACTATTGTGGATTCCTTCTTTAATATTGCCAGTGTGCTCACGTTTGATATCTCTGTGTACGTTGTTTCAGTTTCGCTTTCTTTAACAAGATTTTTTTTAAACTATGCTGTATATATAAGTTACTGGTGGTAGAACTTTGTGCAAGCTCGTCTGGGTAGGTACCACCCACTCATCAGATATTCTACCGCAAAACAGTAGTACTTGGTATTGTTGTGTTCCAGTTTGAAGGGTGAGTGAGCCAGGGTAATTACAGGCACAAGGGATATAACATCTTAGTTCCCAAGGTTGGTGGTGCATTGGTGAAGTAAGCGCTGGTTAACATTTCTTACAATTCCAATGTCTATGGGCGTTGGTGACCACTAACCATCAGGTGGCCTATATGCTGGTCCGCCTTCGTATTCTATAAAAAAACTATGCGTAAATCAAAAGTTTGCACATTATTTGTGTTTAAAGAAAAAAAAACGTATAATTGTAAGATAACATTAATAGTGAGCAATGTTTTTTTAAAGGTATTATTTATAAGTTGCACTGAAAACAGTTACAGCATTTTATAAATTTAAGTAATGGGACTAAAAGCTAAAAAACCATCAAGGTGTTTTGAACTTTATTGTGTAATTTTCATTTTTCTGTAGTTTCACTGTTAATAAAATTTATTGCATAATTATTATTAATTAATTGTTGCATATTGATTATTAATACAGACAAATAATTAAAAAAAAAAAACGAAAACTCTATGTCTATACAATTAAGATACTTACCTTCAGAATTTGTAATATCTGGCTTATCTTCTATGTCGTCTTTTGTGTTGTCAATCTGCAATAGTTATTAATAATTAAATATATTTCTATTAAGAATGTTTGTATTTTGATAAGCCATACATTTAATATATCAACTCACCATGAAATCTCCAGCTTTCTTAATTTCAATAAGCATATGGTCTCCTTTATCTTTAACTGTAAAATATATAAGCATAACATGTAATCATTATTTTTATTTATTTCAGGTAGATAGACGAGTGTAGTGGCCATATTATGGTATGGTACCTTAGCCAATATATACTGGCAGCGTTAGAAGTATAAGCGCATTGTAAACTTTTGTACTCTAGACACATAGTAAGATCCGTAATAGGATTTAAGTGTTGCTATATAAAAAATTAACTTTTATTTACATTTCTGTTTGGGAAAAAATGGCGTCTTAAATAAGGGCAAAACTGTTATCGATAGTTTTAGAGGTGAAATTAAAGCAGATTTATATAATTAAGGGAAATTTTGTTGTATTTTAAATGAAGATATTTTATTATTATTTGTAGTGCATAATATAGCTGTCTTTAGAGCTCACTTATATATACCATAAAATGAATGTTTAATATATTTTATATTTATAATTATATAGAAATTACCATTTATTTCATTATCACAATCATCGTCTACTTCTCCCTGAATCTCCACGGACGAATCATCAGCACTCAACTATTAACGAGAATTAAATAGTTTAAAATCATCACTTATATTCTAGTTTTGTTATATTGCATAAAAAATAATTTGGTATAAAAAAATATAAATTAAATATTATTTTATACGAACATCCTGCATTTCGTCTTCGTGTGTCTTCAGTGTATGAATTTCCAATTTTTCTTTTGACGTGAAAACAAGCTCGCAAAAATCACAACTGAATTCCTCGCCTGTAAGAGTATGTATTACATAACATGAGTCTTTAAATCTAATTCAATGTTATAACAAAATAAATAAATAACAATTTCCTAATTATTTTAATTTAGTAATTTTTAATTTCGTGCGTAGAATGTCTTAACGATCCCACAACAAGCACCATCTCGCGACGTCACATGGAAGTCGAGTTGAAAAAAGATTCATTCGGTGGGTACACATTGTGAGTTTTTTTTTTTTTTTTATAGAATAGGAAGGCGGACGAGCATATGGGCCACCTGATGGTATGTGGTCACCAAACGCCCTTAGACATTGGCATTGTAAGAAATGTCAACCATCGCTTACATAGCCAATGCGCCACCAACCTTGGAAACTAAGATTTTATGTCCCTTGTGCCTGTAATTACACTGGCTCACTCACCCTTTAAACCGGAACACAACAATATCAAGTATTGCTGTTTTGCGGTAGAATATCTGATGAGTGGGTGGTACCTACCCAGACGAGCTTGCACAAAGCCCTACCACCAGTGAATTTTACTATACTTTAATTAAACTATTTATATTCCAGTGACATAAAGTGTAAAGATAAACTAATTTTAGATTTACATATTCCATATTTTTCACGAATCCCACACATTATTTTAGTAAAAGTTGTTCGTTTATTTATACCTGCCACTCGAATCGTCAACAGACGCTACGTATTATTTGTATTTTTTCAAATATCCGTTATATTTATGGATATAAGAAATAAATTTGAATAAAATTTTCATTGGTTTAAAAATTAGATGGACCCGAAAACTCTCACTATGTATATCTATAATTGTGCTGCTGATAAAAAACGACAAGCTCCAACAACACAGAAGGGGGATTTTTTTAGTATATTCTCAAGAGAGTTAATTTGCATATGCGTGGCAATATGACGTACTATTGACGTGCGACTTTATGTGCGAAGTGACGGCGTCGATGTCTTCGAATTTTTCTTGACAGAGAGGGCACGTAAGGTTCTGCGTGGCGTGTATGGCGGAGTGGTAGATGAGGTCGTCCTGCGTGGAGAACGTGTCCTCGCACTGCTCGCAGCGGTACAGCTCCGTCTCACCGAACGGACCGCGTCCCGACCGGTTCATTTCGCGGTGTTTCAAACGGAGATGTCTGGAAGGATACAAAACTTTGTAATGATATGATAATGTCCTCTTGACAGAATACAGTCACGTCGGCCAATCTCAAGTAAGACTCGCCAACTGCGCAGGACATATTATAGGGCAAAAGTGCGTGAGTGCAAACGAGGGCAAACGCAGGTGAACACTCTATTGCCTCATTCTCACAATCCGATGGGGCGGCAAATCGAACACGACCTGAGTCCAGGCGTAGGACCAATGGCTATACGCAGAATTTTTCGACAGAAAACCGAGGACCTCGGGATCTGCGGCTTTATATACAGGCCACTAGACCAACGATTCATGCAAAACTATATCCACAACAATGTCCTTGTGATTTCGTTATTACGTATGAAGACTAAATTTGTACACTTTCATTTCCTTGTATAAAATGTATTCTATATGTATAGATTACATTATAGTTAGATGTTAAAAGAAAATTCATTGAATGTGTTATCCTTAGTAGATTCAATTAAGATATTTTATATAAATCAATTCATGTAGTATTAGTTCACAATGTCTGCTATACGAATAAGCATACAGGTAGTATTTTTACTTCACATTATTTAGCAAAGCACTAGTTAATTCAGAACTTGATTTTAATACCTGGTATAATGGTGAGATTTTGTAAAGCATTTATTGCAAAATTTGCAAGGATACGGCCTCTCACCGGCGTGCGAGCGTACGTGTCTTGCTAATTTGGTCACCGATACAAATCCTAAAAAAAGGTTAATTATTAGTACATATTTTATTACAATTGTGACGTTTTTAGAAAAATAACTAAGTCTTAAGTTGCGTATGTTCATAGCTATATTACTGAGGATCTTATAACTATGGGAATCTTCGTCGACTCACGCTCTGGACAATACTCGCAGCAGTATGTGGGAGTTTTATTGTGAACAGCATCTTTGTGTCTTTGAAGTGACGTTTTCTCGTAAAATCTGTAAAAAATATATGTGATTACACATTTTTACAAGAATTATTAAATATTTAGTAAATTACAAATTAATTTTAATTAAAAACACATAATTTTCACAAAGATTTTCAGATTTAAACTTTAAATAATTCATTTTTTGAGCCGGTTGGCGTGGTTGGTAGAACACTTGCCTTTCACGCCGTAGGTTGTGGGTTCGATTCCCACCCAGGACAGACATTTGTGTGTTTGCACAAAATATAAATAACATAAGAGTAATGGGAAACAATCAAACAACATGTCTGTTTGTCCTGAGTCTGGGTGTAATTATCTATATAAGTATGTATTTACAAAAGAAAAGTAGTATATGTAGTATATCAGTTGTCTGGTTTCCATAGCACAAGCTTTGTACAAGCTTAATTTGGGATCAGATGGCCGTGTGTGAAAAATGTCCCAGGATATTATTATTATTATTTTGTTGGGTACCATGTCTCATTTATAATTTATCACGTTATACAAGAATCTCTCTTAACTGAAATGGGTTTAAAAAAAGGTAAATCTTCGTAGAAGGCATTCTATACGTCAATCCATAATATACTAATAACTCACTTTTTGCCGCAAAGGGCGCAATCGTAGGGACGTTGAAGGCGAATGTGTCGCTTCTGATGTTCGTCCAACTCTTCAATAGACAAGAATGTGGCTGGACAGCTCGGGCAAACTTGTTGCGGTAAATCCGAATGAATGTGCTGAAATGTACATTATTATTTTTATTATATATAGGTAAAAAAATGTTAACATATTACCGTCAAACAAAGAAGTTTACAAAAAAAGACGCTTTCCATGGCAGGCAGGCATACATGCTGGGATAGGTTAGTTATTTTTAAAATATATGCGAAAGAAATCTGTTACAATGGCAGAAGTGAAGATAAAATTAAACGAATTAGATCTTGAAGTGACGTGACATAATTGCATTTTGAATGAAAGCGAAGTGTGTAACTTTGGTAGTAACATCAAACTGATATAAGTAGTTAAGAGGATATTAATGAAGAACTGTTGGTAATGCATACTTTAGTAGAGCTATTTACAAATCGCATGGAATATGTACATTTAAGGTTTGGCTTCACTCGTTTTGCTATTGTAATTTATTGTAATTGATGCAATAAATGATTTACTGCTACATTAATATAAAGCACATAAACATTGGCATCTATTTCCTCTATATTAACCTCCAATTTCTGAACGCTGATTAAAATCAAATTTACTAATTTTTGAATGTTTATTAGTCGGATGATGTATTATAATATTCGAACACTATTTCAGTTTAAAGTTTATTTAACTGTTAATCTTAATTTGATCAATATTTGAAAATGAATGTATTGAAGGTATTTAATTTTCACTTATAATAAACATAAATATTCTAATTATTGCGTTCTTATATAAGTGGTGACATTAGTTCTTCAAAATCCCTAAACTAAAATTGATAAGACTTTTTATCCTTGAGATGTGATGAGAAGTTAATGGAATTGTTTTTATTGCATTGCTTGCTAGGCATTAGCTAGCAGAATATAAATGAAGCTCTGTTTTATACTCACTTTTTCGTGACGCTTAAGTAATATGAGTCGTTTAAATTTTTTCCCGCATGCAATACACTGAAACGGCATTTCATCAGTGTGCCGCAGTTGGTGCGCCGCTAGGTCATATTTTGAGAAAAATTTACTGCAAATAATAATGTATATAAATAAAACATACAAATATTATAATTTTCTACATTATTTTAGGCGTATTTTCCTACAAATTTTAATTTAAACATTCTTTATGTTATTTACCTCTAAAAGGATTTGTTAGTTATTTCTTGAGTTACTGACTCTAGTATTCCAAAAAACGCGCTAATCAGTGCCTACCGGTCTGATTAAAAAAATGTTTTCCATAGCCTGTTTATTGAGGATTTCTTATAGACTATATAATTTCACACACACACACACACACACACACAGTATAGCCTAAGTAGTAAGAAACTATAACATCAACTACTCTACAGGCAAATCATATTTTGTGAAACAAGATAATGTAGTAAGAATATATTCACTCGGTGATAGAGACTAGCCACTCATCACATATTCTACCACCAAACAACAGAACTTTTTATTGTTGCGTTCCAGTTGAAAGAGTGTAACAGGCACAAGGGGCATAACATCTTAGTTTCTAAACTGGTGGCGCATTTGTGATGTATGTTATGGTTAATATTTCTTACGGCAAAAATGTCACACAACAAAAATCTCGGCAAATGCAATACTATAAGTTAGTCACTAGACCGAAAGGGCACGAAATAATCACCAACTTTTTGGTACGTAACATGTAAGTTCAATAAAATTAACTTACGCATCACACTGATCACACGGCACAGTCCTCACTCTATGTTTCTGTCTCTTGTGTAAATTGAGCAGCTGTTGCAGGGGATAAGTACAATTGCATTCATCACATGGCCAACACCCATCTTCTAGCCCTTTTTCTGACCCCCTCGGTTGATCCTGATCTACTTCTGACTCTGCATCATTTAAAAAACTGACAGTTTCCCAAATGCCCATAAATTTTGAAAGATTACATTTTAGCGTATGTATTAAAAAAAAATTCTTACCTTCAATTAAACACACATTAGAATTTGTTCAATATTGGATGAATATGGATTTAATTAAATTAATCTATAAAAAAAAAATCATGCATACTGAAAAACATGTGTGGTACATGCACATTTCTCACTTTAAATAAAGTTACACAAGCTTTAAGTGAAGTGAGATCTTAGGACATCATAATACCACATTAACTCATACATATGTATATACTTATAAATAATTACAAGCATTTCAAAAATGTAGCAAGGAAATAAAAATCATTAATGTATAATAATATATAATACCACACAGAATAAAGGAGACATTAAGCCAGAACTAAACATTATGCTGAAGAATGGGATAATGTTAGGAAATTTTTGTCCACAATTATAATGATGTATAATTGCGTGCAGGAATTTTGTCATCAAAATAATATGTTATGATAGGAATCAAAATGCAAAGTAATAATAAACACAAAATAAAAAAAATATAATTAAATAGTGGCATAACCTGGTGGTTCATTATTAAATTATAAACCTTTGAAATGCTTGTACAGAGGTATGAGCAAATAAAAAATAATTCTATTTAAAACTAAACAGATATTAAATAGCTATGAACACACGCATTGGTAGATAATATGCAAATTATAATCTTACGAAATAAACATAACTAGCACACACAATTAATTTACCTTTACCCCGACTGTGTGAATCTTCATTGATTTCATTTTCATCTTTACTAGTTACAACTTTTACACAAGCAGTGTTTCCTTCGTCCGGTGTATTGCCAATCTAGAAAAATAGAAATTAGAATAAAAAAAATAAATAAATGTATGCATTATACTTTTCCTGTTATCATTGTAAACTATAAGAAAATGAGTTGCACAAATTTTATGGTTTTAATTAATAAAAAAAAAATCATTTTCACATTGTACTTTATCTCATGAATACAGGAAACAAGTATGTTTCAAAACCAATTTTAGTCATTATTATCTGATTAACTATACTACATTAAAGAGATAAATTTCAAAATCCTTGTATTTTAAGCGTTTTTTTTCTTCCAAGTCATAAATCATTTACTTAATATAATATTTCATCATGCATTGTTCACCTTGATGTTATAAATATTTCCTTCATCATCATCACTATCTGAATTATCATGGGATGTTACTTGTACTGTTGCACCCCCTTCTACAACAGTATTTACTACTTTATTCTGAAAAATCTGCAATAAATTACAAATATTAAAGTGATTTTGAAATAAACACTGTTAAAAATTTATTGTCAACGCTAAATATTATTACTAATAAGTTTATACATACATTGGTTAGCTCTGTAGGCCAAGAAATAATTTCCATTGATGTACCATGTCGAATATACTGTAGTATAGTCTCATCTGCCTGACGTACTATCTGCTTATATTCATAGAACAGGTTCATAAAGAATTTGCAGCGTTCACATATAAATGTTGGCATATGATCTGAAGGGTATACCTATGGATTTGTGAAGATGAATTTTTAATTTGAATGAAATATTTCAAATTAATATATTTAAGAAACTTTATAAACACTAGGTGGCGCTAATAGTGACAGCAGTGAGAATGAAAGAGAATATACTGACAAAGTTATGACAAAATTTCTTTGTACTTTAGGTATTTTATATTTAGTTGTGCACTTATTTTTTAATACATTCCGTTGCTATACAATGGCAAATAATGTTTGTATAATCAATTAGACGTTAGGCGCCATTACGCCATGTAGACAAAATGCATTACTATAGGTGGCGTCCAAGCTACATTTTGATACTTCAATACATTTTTATATACCAAATACGAGAAAAAAGTATTTTCTAATACGTACCTCTATAGAAACACATGATAGAATTTTTAGGTGAAGATTAACAGAACTTTTTGAAGAATGGTTTCTATCATATAAACTTCCTAATGATTCATTTTGTACCAGGCAAAAACGGCACATTTTAACAGCACCTAACGAATTTTTCCTTTTTTCCATATTTAGCGTTTTCTTTGACTGCACCACACCTTAAAATATATATTTTCTACATAACCTCTTACTAATAACACTACCTCAAACTGCTTCCCATTATGTGACATTAGCGCCACAAACTATTTTGTTTGGACGCGTTGCCAAATTCACTAACATGGGCGCTACTAGCGGTGAATAGAAGTACCAAGAAAAGCCGTTTGAATAGGTTAGCGACGTCATTTATTGATTTCTTTCGACAACAGATGGCGGACTGTAATGTTGTTCTATAGTGTTTATGTTTTATAATATTATTTTATGAGAAATTACAATTAAATATTATTATTAACTCAACACAATTTTAAATAAGATCGTCATAAAAATTTATAAAGGTATATCTAAACTTAGATTGACTAGACTTATTATTGACAGTATGCTAACTTTATGGCGTAAGGGCTGAACTTACTCTCACTTATTTCTAAAAAGTTTGTAGTTTGTGTTACTAAGTGTTGTAAAATATTTTTTCAAAAATAGAGAAAGTTTTGACATTATATAATTTTATTTTAAGGAAGTAACATAAGTTGTTTAAATAAAAATTGTCATTAAAAAAAATTTAAATTTGAGGTTGAATCAACAGAAGTCGAAAGAAAAAAAGAAAAGAAGATATAGAGATTGATTTTTTTAAAGTATTATATGTAGGTGAGCAGATGGGTCACCTAATGCTAGACGTCCATAGACATTGGTACGGTAAGAACTTCGATCAACAATACTACTTCGATGGCAGCAAAGTAGATACGGACATCTGCATTTTTGTGAAAATGCTTTTTTTACAAAAAATAAGCTTATTAACCTTATTTACAAGTCTATCTTTTAATTTTTCTAAGCAATTCAAATAATCTGGTACGTAAATGAAAACATCTACACTCGCATTTTAAAAAACACCGAAGTAGATAAGGACATTTGAATTTGTCCGCATTTACTTCAGAGTATCCACAGATGATTGAGACACAAACAAAGACTAGAACTAAAATAGACTTAAAATATTAGTTTCTATCAATGTACACATCATCTTTACAAAAATATCAAACACAGTAGCGTAGGAGAATCAACAGCTGTTGACGACGCATAATTTAAAGAATAACTTAGTTGTTCTTAGTTTTGATCTCTTTTTTTCCTATTAGAAGTGTTTATAAGTGATAATAATTGTTAAGCTATAAGATTTTTTTAATTTTATACTTCATGACTAATCTTTAAAAATATTATGAAGCTGAAGAGTTTGTTTGGTTGAACGCGCTAATCTCAAGAAATACCGGTTTAAATTAAAAATTTTGTTAGTGTTGAATAGCCCATTTATCAAAGAAGGCTATAGGCTATTTAACATCACTAACAGACTGGGCTAAGGCCTCCTCTCCTTTTTGAGGAGAAGGTTTGGAACTTATTCCACCACACGGCTCCAATGCGGGCTGGTAGAATACACATGTGGCATAATTTCAATGAAATTAGACACATGCAGGTTTCCTCACAATGTTTTCCTTCACCGTCAAGCACGAGATGAATTATAAGCACAAATTAAGCACATGAAAATTCAGTGGTGCTTGCCCGGGCTTGAACCCACGATCATCGGTTAAGATTCACGCGTTCTAACCACTAGACCATCTCGGCTATTTAACATCAAGCTACAACCAATAGGAACAAAGCATTAATAAAAAATGTTGTAGAAACGGGGAAATGTATTCTTTTTGAGAGCTTCCGTTGCGTGCGCTGCCTAACCGGTTAAACATTAAGCAACAGTCACGTATGCCAAAAATTTTTTTTAAAGAAAAAAAAAGCATCCATGATATTATATGTGTATCATTTAAAGATGACTATAAGCTTTTTTATGGTAATCACATGACTGCCTCGATGGTCTAGTGACTAGATATAAGGCCGCTGACCCGGAGGTCCCCAGGTCCCAGGTTCCCGGGTCGGGCCAATAAAAAGTTATTGGGGTTTTCTGTTAGAAAATTCTCAGTAGCAGCCCGGAGTCTGAAAGTTGGAAGTGTGGGTTTACTCCCGTGCCTCGGAAAGCACCTAAATCCGTTGGTCCTGCGCCCGAAGTCATCCTGGTCCTGTCCTGTCGGCCATCCCATCGGATAATAAGAGTTAGGGAATAGAGAATGCACCTGTGTTTGCGCACACTTGTAATATCTCCTGCGTAGTTAGCTAATCTCTATTGAGATTGGCCGCCGTGGCCAAAATAGAAATGACTAAAGGACATTTTATTATGGTAATCAAATTGGTTTTAAAATAATGCATTTCTTGCGTAGATTTGCTGTCAGATTCCCTTTTGTGTTATTAAATTTATATGTCCTTTTTTAATAGTTATTTAATCATAAGTACATATTTTTTAAATAGAGATTTACCTTTCTGTTTTAAAAGGATTTTTTGTGAAAGTATCGTTTGCAGTCATAAAAAATAAAGTACAGAGACATACATTAAAATATGTCGGAATAGATTAAATGGAATTCTGTTTTTCTCATGGCCAATTGTATGTTGCCCTATCTGGATGCAGCGATAAAAAATACGAATACACCACGAAAATAAAACTAAAAATGTTGTTATTACTGAAATACTATAAGTCCGCTTTTAGTGATTTATTTAAGTTATACGCGGGTGGAACCGCGGGCGCAACTCGTTGCCATTTAAACATTTAACACAGTGATTAAAAATAGCCTGATATTCTGTAAATTTCAAGGCTGATTATACTTTTAAGAAACAGTGATATTTATTTTTTTAATTGTATATTAGCATTGTACTTTATTCATATTAAATAATAAAAGATTCTTTGATAATGATCTAGTATAATAATAATAATATCCTGGGACATATTCACACATGGTTATCTGATCCCAAATTAAACAGAGCTTGTGCTATGGAAATCAGGCAACTAATATACTACATATACCACTTTTCTTTTGTAAATACATACTTATATAGCTAATTACACCCAGACTCAGGACAAACAGACATGTTCATGCACACAAATTTACATCCTGGGTGGGAATCGAACCCACAACCCTCGGCGTGAAAGGCAAGGATCTACCAACCACGCCAACCAGCAATTTACTTAAAAATAGATTTGATTTTTTGTCCTTAAAGAAAAATATATACTTTTTATGAATAAATAATAAATAAAAAATATTATTATATATGTATTATTATTAAAACAAAACATTGGTTGGGTTAGAAAATTGACCGCGGAACTGAACGTCCCGATACTGGATTTTGCAGCGAGGCGTTATTCTCAAAATGATGAGATATTACAAAAGGTAACATTTTAGCAGTCATCGCGCAAACTTGAGTTTTTTGGGGTTGAGTCGTACCACGTTTGGTTGGCCCAATAAGCACCCAATTTAAGACAAAGTTTATACTTATTGTAAAAAAATCAGTTTTGCAGATATCGTAAAAATTTGTTTACTAGTTTTTTTTAATATTTTGAATATGATTTTTTGCGATCATAAAAAAATTAAGCTCTTTTTAACCATTCCATACATAATTAATGCGGTATCAACTTAGAGAACTAAGAGTTATTTCCCTCGTGACTGTAGTTGTACTTGCAAAATCGTCAATAAAAGCAGCAAAAACTCAACAAAAGTTAAAAGAAAGAAAATATAGAGATCGCTTGTAGATTCACGCATTATATCTACGCTAATATAATAAATACGAACGCAACTCTGTTTGTCTGTTACACTTAATATTTGTGAAGAATATAAATAAATACTTGTGTGAAGCAAGCTTGAACCCCAAGGAAGGACATGCACTACTTTTTATACCTTACACCAGAATCTTGCACGCGAGCGAAGTCGCGGCTGAAAACTAGTTTCAGTGTTAAAAAACAATAAAAAATTGTATTATTTTATCCATCAAATCGCAGATTTTCTTCAAGCTATAACAGATAAAATAAAATTTATCAACTAATCAAAGTGATATGTATAATGACTGAATTGTACTCTTGGATAGAGATAGTATACGTAGGCTTAAATTCAGTTCAGTTATTTTTTTAATTGAATGACAATATGGCCTGAGGAAACAAAACCTTTACAAGGAACAAGCCATAAATATATAATAACTGAGACTTAGCTGTAACGTTCGCACGGGTAGAATAAAGGTCTACGTAAAGCGTTTATTTCGTAATACATACAATTATTATGATTTACTCAATATTACAACCATCGTTACATTACAGCTAATTTACATAAAACCGTAATTAATTATACACCTAAGCCTTCTAGAGTTTATCGCGTTATTTTATAATTATATGTAGTGATGGTTATATACCATCGTTGAATGTTTTAAGGACACGCAACATTACAATTATTATTTACGGTAAGATTTGATTAAAACCCATTAAACCCTGCTATTGTTAAATTAAATACTAATGTATAAATTATAATATACTGAGATCTCCCTGTATAGAATATTTAAACGGTGCCGATAAACGGACAGACGCGTAAAGCGACTGACGTATATATTATTTAGTAATATTATATTTATAATTATTGTGTCTAAGCATTTCATGAAATAAATCTTGGATTAAATATTTTTATCGTAAATTAACATTGATAAGATAAGTATGGCGTAAGAAAGTAAAGCAATAATAATATAGTTTCGATGATTTATTGATGTGTACTGGCAATAAGCCTAGTAATAAAAAAAATCAGATTGGAATATTCAATGGATTCTTTATTCAAAAATTCAGTGAATCTCCGGAACAAGCGGAACAATGCAGATGTGTAAGTGCCTTTATAATTTATTGAAGCTACGAGTATAATATTGCATACGTCTCGACAAAAATGTATCAATATATTTCACGATGTCAGGTGGCGACCGAGTTCACTTATAAACTTACGAAAACTTAATGGAAGTAGCAGTTCCTCTATATTCGAATCAAGCGTCAATAACAGCAAGGTAAGACCTTGATCATAGCTACAAATCTTGAAATGTTTTTGTTAACAATATGATTAAATTTTTATATTACAGTTTAAAAAACCAGATCGAAGATGGAATACAATTGTGACAATCGTTCTTGTAGAGGCAAAATGTCTTCCTTTGGTGTCTGATGATGGAATATCTCATAGCGTTCATTGTAAATTTCAGTACGTATATTACGAGTATATACACTTACACATTTAAGTAACACTTATTTTGATTTATATGTCCTAACCTATTTTAAAACAAACATTTATTTTTTTATATAATAAGTTTTTATTCGTCGATCACACGAGTATGATTGAAATTGTGCTAAGATATTATATTTAAATGAGTGAAAATATATTTTATATGAAAGGAACAATTACAGTGATTAATTCAGAGTATACATTTTAAGGTTGGGGAATGAAACCTTTAAATCTAAAAGTGTTCCTAGCAGTCAAAGTCCGGAATGGAAGGAAAGATTTCAATTGCATCTCTATAATGATTACATATTGGATATATCCCTTTGGGACAAGGGAAAAATGAAAAATTCTATGGGCAGGTAAGATATAATCTAAAAAAAAACAATATTTGTTTAAATTGAAAATTTCGATACAAATATTTATTTAACGCAACTTTTAACTGTTTTTTTTAATCAGGTGCTTATTTGATTCATTGTTAAATTAGATTAATCATTGGGACAGCCTGTAAATATTCCAATGCTGGGCAAAGGCAACTCCTCTTTTTGAAGTTTATTTCATCCGTCACTTGCTTGTTGCCTGCAGGCTTCCTCACGACGTGTTCTTTCAGCGCTGAGCACAAGGTGAATTATTATAAACACAAATTAAGCACATGCAATGGTAGCGGTGATTGCCTAGTTTGAACTAGCAATCTTCGTTTAAGTTTCACGTGTTCTTGCCACTGAGTGACGGCTAGAGATAAGAGTAATCATTTCATAATATAATTAATATCAGTTAAAACAACTTTACTAATACAAGTTAATTAATCCAGCAATAATTAATATTTCCTGTACTCAAGTTGCATTTTAGACTTATCTTCGTTCGAAAAAGAACGCACTCATGAAATTTGGCAGCAACTGGATGATGGCTACGGTGCGATACATATATCGTTAACGATGTGTGCAATTCGTTACTCTGAAATATCTCCAAGCTCTTTGCTTGACACCCGTGATTGTGAGGAGAAACATGTAAGATATGACGTTAATGTTAACACAACCCTGAATAAATATGCCAAACGATATCGAGATGAAATTGTTTTTTTTTACATTGTATAGTTTGTAAAATCAGGCAAAGCAAACATTGATGTTTGTTATCCAGGGACCTCTAAATGAGGTCAGCAGGCCTAGGGGCAAAAAAAAAGTCTAGGTCTCTAATTTTTTGCCAAATAAATTGAACAATTGTTTTCAGTCAAATGTTTTTATTTATTGCAAAAAAAAAAATTATTTTACCAACATAATTATGTAGATACTTTATATACAGAATTATATTTGTAGTTTAATCTACATATATATAAAGTATGTTACAGTTGTGTGCATCATAAGAGTTTTTTTAGACGTATTTGTAGTGGGGGTGGTGGTTGCCCATAATGACTTCCCCTAAATCAAGCCCTGATATCTAATAAAATGCGGTATGAAATCAATTTTATAAAAAAATAATCTATAGTATGTGTGTATATTTTAGGGTGTATTAAAACTGCCAACCGATTGGAGTATAGTAGGTATGTTGCACGTAAATGTCATAGGCGCTAAAGGCTTAACTAGCAGACCGAATGCATACTGCACGTTAGAGATCGACAACGAGAGGGTGGAAACGCATAGAGCTGGGGCAAGTACCGAACCGAAGTGGAAAAAATGTTATGTTTTGTGAGTAATTTTTTTGGCGTTGTATATCAATATTACATTAATATATTGTTTTAATATGTGGACTGCTTTCTATGTTCTTTATGGTATATATGTAAAAGTGAATCTTTGAATACCAATAATTATTTTAAATATCGACCAATGTTGTCATGTCAATTTAAAGTCAAAGTTGTTTATTTATTTTTATGCTTCTTGTTATCAGAATTGATAATCTATTGTAGAAAATCGACTTTGAAATTTTCCACTCACCGGCCAAACTAACAACTTTCTTTTTCAACTTATATTTAAGTATGCTTTCAGTAAAGTGTACGATGTGACATCAACCTTAGATCTCAAAGTGTATGACAGTTCTCTAAGCAATGCGCTTCTGAACGAGTCTATAGGCAAGGTATCGATACCGCTGCTCAGGATAACGAATAACGTCACGCGCTGGTATGCGCTGAAAGATAGAAATAAAAGAAACAGCGCGAAAGGCAACTGTCCCAGGATACTATTACAGATGTACATGGCCTGGAATCCTGTAAGTTATATTACCAAAAATGATATATATTTTTAAATTATTACACACAAATTATATGTCTACGTAGAAAGTGACAGTTTCGTCAAAAAGGCTGGACCTTTTTGAAAATTCGATGAAGTAGACAAGCATATAAGAATTAGAATCTTTTGTTGTTTTATGTATTGGTATGTTATGTTGTATTTTAGAATCATACAATTTTACATATCAATACTTTAAAGTCACTAACCATAAAATAGATTTTATAAATCGAAATATTACAGTTTTTATTTTATTTTTAATATTCTGATTATTGTCAGGTATGGAGTTTATTATATAACATTATAATTCATTCATATAGATTCAAGATATATAAGTAATATTTTAAATCAATCAATTATTATATTTATTTTTTAATTCAAATGTTCTTCCAGGTTAAAGCTACCGTGAAGTTATTTCAATCAAAGGAGGTTAAATATATAAATAAGTCACCTAAATTTGATATTGCTCTGATCTACAGTAATATGAAGTTTGTATCAGACCTATTGAGCTTAGCCGCTCAATTGAACGAGTATTACAAGTAAGTTAATTTGTAATTTAAATAAAGTTATTGTTAAACGGATAATTTGATGCAGTATTTTGTAAATATATGAGTTTATTTCGAATAAGAACTGGGATATTTTTTTTATTGAAAAGTGTATAATTAATTAAATTAAATATAATATTTAAAAGAGTACATGATTATTAAGTATTGGCGCGACCTGGTCTTCTATATTATGGTTAGGGATCTGTTTACGAAAATGATTGGTTCGTGTGGCAAATAAAAAAAAGAGTTTAATTAATTAAATAAATATAATTTTCTTATTATTATAACAATATACAGCAACTACGTGTATAATATACACTGCTCACTACTCCCAAGTATAAACTTGGAGACGAAGAGTGGTCATGACGGCATATATGATCGTCATGCTGTTTACCGTCACGGTATACACCTCGGTCTTACCCTCAAGACACACCAATAGTTAATTTTTTACATTACAAAATCGCCGTAGTAGATTCTTATGATACCCATGTGTTGAGATGGGCTGTATTTATTATACACTGCTGAAAACTACAAAGCATATAATGCTGACTTTAGCTAAAACCAACTTATAATATAATATAACTTACTGTCAATTTCTAATTTTCCCTTCTTTGATTTATATGTATTTTATGAAAAAAAAGTATTGATATTTATACTTTTTATTGTGTCAATGTCTGTGGCCAATGTTTTATGGGAAGGCGTTTACTTCCATTAATGAGTATCATTAGTTGGCGCATTTGTTTGTGTAGCTTTCAGATTAAAAAAAAAAAATTTATTGAATAGCATTCATTGTTTTGTGTAAAATAAATAAAAAATTGAATTTATTGAATCGGTTTTTAGTATAACGTTTTTTTTTCAATAGGCTCGTGTTCGAATGGGAGGACAAGGAGTTTTCTTTCTTTGTACTGCTTGGATGGTTAGTTTTTTGTTTCTATCTTCGTCTATGGACAGTCCCTCTCTTGCTCTTAATTCCTTTCTTCGGCTACTGGATTCGTAGGAAACGAGGTTGGTATAAACATAAGATAAACTTTTATGTTGATATTTACATTAGTTTGAAAGAAATCATTGTTTTTAGGATCAGATAATGCAAATACACCGGGGCACTCAAACGATGATGTATTAGAAGGTATATATGTAAAGGTAAGAGTAATGTTTTAAAAACTGTGATTATTATTACTTGGTTTTGTAAAATAATTAATCTAAATGTACCACCAATAACGATTTATGACGTAACTTGGAGTGAGTGAGCCAGTTTAATTACAGGCACAAAGGATGACATCTTAGTTCCCATGATTGGTGGCGCATTGGTGATGTAAGCGGTGGTTAACATTTCTTACAATGCCAACATCTATGGGCGTTGGTGACCACCACATGTGGCTCATATGCTCGTCCGCCTACCTATATTATAAAAAAACATGTCAAATAAAATTTACTTTGAGATACATTTCGTAATCGCTACCTGCTCAAGATATGCGAGGCAAAAGAAGCGTTTAAAATCGTACTTTATTTAAGAAGCGATATTTAAATATTTGAGCAGCAATGACAATAATTAAATGATTATGCAATATTATTATTATTTTTCACGATAACGCGTTAAATCTTAGATGATGTAAAAACAAAGGTTGAAATCGATTTCCCTGAAGGTTTCACGGCGAAAACCGAGTTATCAATCGATGCGTCACTAATTGCGTCACGTTGGCATCACTGATGTCCAATAATTGAATTCCCGTTCGTAGCGAGTTCGTTTTCGAAATCTCGTTAAGTTGTTATACTTCTAGAGCTTATATGTACATACAGTGTTCCCCTCCTCTTACAACCCGGGTTCCTTCAAACGAGGCGTGAAGAGGCATCTTGCGGGCCGGCAAGGCGAAGGCGGCTAGTGCAGAACACTCTTCCCGTCTGTACTGGCCGTCGTCGCGTTTGGATTCTACTACCACTTACCATCAGGTGGAGTAGAGACATTTGCCCTCTCGGCGAATATAAAAAAAAAAAACAGTTTTAGTCAGGAAACGTTCAACTTAATATGAAATCAGACAAAATATAAACTCTTATAAAAACTCCTGAATTGTCATGTTTCAATGATTAAATTGTATGTGAAGTTAATATCGGTTCGGAACTTAGATTCCATTTATACTGTTTCTATCCTGTATGTAATGCCTCCTTATTCATCAATATACAACATATTTAAATTAAAAAAATATAATTTTACATTATTCATTCAGTATTCCTAAGTATGTCTAAGTTACGTGACCTATTTAAGATAAAAAATGATGATTAATTGCAATATTTCATAAAAGAGTGAGTGATAATTATTTTATTGAAAAGAAAATAAAAAAAATATGTTAGATAAATCGCAATGCTTAGTAGTGATTTTAGACTAAAATTAAAAAAAAAACATTAATATTCAAGATTTCGTTAAGTATTTTTATTAAAAATTTAAGAATTGTCTATATATCAACTTTTGTATTTTTGAGCACGGGGTAAAATACACACAACTTACTAACTCAATTGACAGAATATCTCAACAATATTTTATTGACTTGACCTGGGGTTCGAACCTAGGACCTAAGAATCTACAATTTTGCTTGTCACTCGTCATAATGACGTATTGTTTATTTAGACCTTGACGTCAGTTTTTTTTACCTTCTTTGAATACAATGATTTCTTAACATTTCAGGAAGACAAGACATTCGCTGGAAAATTACAAGATCTACAAAAAATGACGTTCACTATAAAAAATGGAATTGAATTTATAGTGTCCCATATAGAGAGACTCTACAAGTAAGACAATTTGCCATTTATTTTATATATATAGCTATAGGAACCTAAACGAAAACTTTGGTGTTATTTTTTGCAATAGTATCTAGAATTATAATAATATAATAATAGGAATTTATATTATTTTTTCGAGAATATTAAATACTATATTCACTTGCACAGTATATATAGTACTTTTTGTTTTAATTACAACGTACGCAAAAAAGTTATAATTATTTTATTTAAAAACCATCATATTAGATCAGAAACAAAATGTGAACGATATTAACTGCTGTAGTGTGATGCAGTTATTAAAACCCGCCAACTAAGCGACAATTCTGTTTGAGTTGCACAAAAATAAAAAATATGATAGAATTAAAATTAAAAGATTACAAAATTACAACATTTTAAACTAAATTCAACGAATGATAACATTTAAGATTTAGACAAAACATTTTGTGAATAAAAAATATCATATTACTGTTTGTGTATGTACTTAATTTAATGAGTTACATAATTAATTAAATTAAATCATATTTATTGTCATAATGTACTTAAAATTACATTGCATGTAATATAATCAAAGTTTCATTGTTTTTTGTTATATAGTCGGAAGGGTAAGTAACTCAGTTAATTAAAGAAGAAATAGAGACGTAAAAAAACATGTCAAAAGAGACAGCATCTTAGCGTTGATAGATAGCGGTGTATTGACAGTGTAAGGAATCGTTATTTTCGACAATCCCAGCAGCAGTGCCTAATCTAAACTAAAAAGAGACGAGTTTTTTGTTTAGTATTTCCTTAAAAATTTGACTTCTTTATTTTAATAAGAAATCTATAATGTATTTCTTTATTAACGCAATTTAGCGATTAAGTGATTTCCATGAGTCTGTATTCTGTTAAATTTAGGGTATTTTTTTTTCAGTTTAATTACTTTCAAGGTGCCGTTTCTGAGTTATGTTACTATGGTGTTACTGATAGTTGCGTCCGTTGTCTTGTATTTGATTCCATTTAATTATCTTCTTATGACTTTGGGTAAGAGGTTTTATTTAACAAAACTGTATCAATGAGACAATTATTGATAAAGTTTCGACTTGTTTTAATATCGAAAAAAAGCTGTTGGTCATTAGTAATTGTTTTTTTTTATTGTTGAAAAATTGCTACAGCGTGTAAAATTTGCACATATTTACAAAACTTATATTATTAGTAGGCGACATATTAATTTCAAGTAGTACCACACTCCTGGCTCTTTTCCTATGATATCGTTTTTCTTCGAAGAATATTACTAATGCTTTTTTTTATCCGTGGGTGTGATACCCCAAGGGGTTACTATCAAACCTGCAAGCTTAATAATTTTACCGGTTAGCTATTGAGACTGTGCGCCATAAAGGCGAAAGCGGCGAGCTTATATCCCATGTTACAATTGAGAATTTACAAATCTTTGGACTCACTGCGTCACTAACGAAATATTATAACATCTGCCTTCCTATTTACCAATAAAAAAAATATTAAGAATTAATTGTGAACTCTTTCTTTTTGATTTATTTGTTAATACATTTTATTTTATTATCTTTATTTATATGATGTATATATCGTACTAAATCACTATGTTTTTACAGGTATATATAAATTCACAAGAAAATATTTAAATCCAGGCAGGATGTTAAATAATGATTTATTAGATTTCCTCTCGCGTGTACCGGACAATGAAATATTGGTAAGTGATTGATCACTTTTAATGGCAGTGTACGTTAGAGTAGAATAGAGCGAGCACAGTGTCGTCGACTGAATTTTCATTAAGGGTATCTATAAACGCAGCGTTTAAGCGAACTACGAATATGATGAACCAGTTAAAGGATTCCAAAACTGTCACCAGGCGGGCTGCCAGTTTGCACACTGGGTTGCCTTCAAATAAATGGGATATGGAAATTATGGTGAAGATAATTAATATCTCGTTAATGTCTCAAAGTCGGGAAAATGCCGATTCTCTTCAATAAAAAAATAAAGAGCATAATACTCCACGCTGTTTAATTGCTTGGAAAATTGCATTCAGAATCCGATCATGCAGATTTTCTGACAAAAAATAATTAAAAATATATTGATTTCATAATTAATTTGATTGGAATAAGATTCATCTCGACTTATAGATTGGTATTTTTTCAATGATAAACAATTTTAATTTATCAACTTTATTGTTCCATACACTTAAATCTACGAAACATTTTCATTTTCAATGTATCACAAAGGCAAGTTTTATTGAGCAATCAAGTTGAGTACATTGAAAAACAAAATTTGTTATAAATTAACTTTGTGTCCTAATTACAAATAAAAGTAAACAGAATTTCTAAAAACTTTTGTTTTTGAACGTACATATCACAAATTTTACAAACTATATATATAGAATATATATTAACAATTTATTTCATAAATTTACAGAAAGATTGGAAAGAATTAGGCGTACCGGAACCCAATCAAGATACTCAAGTGCATTCAACGAGTATAACAAGATCTATATCAACCTCAATTTGAGGCATACTATCGATTAAATACTTTTTATTTATAATACTTTTAATAAATATGATTAAGCATAAAAATCACAATCGTATATTATAGCTAAAGGCAAGTACAAACCCAGCGTCAGACGCCGCTTTTTTAACTACGCGGTTAAATTTAATTTATTTATGGAACTTAATGAGTATTGACTGTGTCATTATGAAAAATAAGTGTTAAATATTCTTGAGGATTTTTAATAAAAAAAAAAAATTAAATACACGTGACAGGAGTTAAACGCTTTTTTCTATACAAACATTTTATTTTAAAACATTATGAGAACCTAGAAATTTTCCATCTCACCATTCTTATTAATATTATAAATGCGTAAATAGCTCTGCCTGTCTGTTCGTTACCTCATAGAATAAGATAATTAACTGATAGAAATGAAATTTGACATTGAAGTAGCCTGGGACATGGTGGCCCTGGTACTCTATAACTTTAACGAAAAAAAAGCGGTGACAGATTCTCGAGGAACAGTTAGTTTATTCATACAAGTTGCAGATACATGATCCGCATTTTTGTATTTGTTGCCTGACTTGCTCGCAGTAGTCTTAACACCCTGGCTTCTCCACTATGGCACTTACTCCGAAGAACAAAGTGTATATATATATATAAGTCCAACATTTCCCTTGGACATTTACTATCTGCTTTTCGCCGGATCTGATGAATTGAAGTTTGGCTCTGGAACTTTCAACTCCCGCCATTGTTTCTGAATTAAATACATTTAGTTATAGAATTTTTGTGTTGTTTTTTTGCAAATGTTATCCTTAAATTATAGACTGTAGTGTAGACTGTATTTTTAGAAAGGAATTTCGTGGAAAACACACAACTTATAATGAATTAATTCTGACAACGGTTTTTGACAATTTTTTCCATTAGGTACTAATTTAAGCAGCTTCAATTCTCGGTAGTAACTGATAGATCAGTTACGTTAGTTAGAAGTTATTAAGAAATTGTTTTATAATAAGATAAATTAGAATTGAAACAAATTATTTTAATTAAATAAATTGAAATAAATTAAAGCCTTTCCGAACCGCTGATAGGTGCCTTTATTTGCCTATAAGCAATTACTTGAATAAAGTTTTTATTTAAATTTGTATTTTTTTTAATTTGTATGCGTACTTACCAAGATCTCATCATCCGGCACACGTGATATAAAATCCAAGATGTCGTTGTTCGGAACTCTCGTTGGATTTAAGAACTTACGTGTAAACTTATAAAGACCTGCAATTAAATATCAACCATTACTGTGTGTAGATGTAATTATGTTATTAATTACTAATTCATTGTTACAATAAAGTACTAATTAATTCATATCGTGTACTCTACATAATGTTAGAAACTAATTGCTTCATGTAGGTCATATATGCGTGTGCTTATTTTGTTTGTGTTAATATTTTCTGAGTGTAAGACATAATCAGATTGTAATACATAATATTAGATGTAATACGAATTATAATTAAATATTAGTATAGAGTAGGTATCTGTGCACCTTTTTATAATATTAAGCAATAATATTTTATATTTACATTTAATAATTGGTTTTGTTTTAATTAAATATTAATATTATTTTATTCATACCCCATCTCCTATCTGTAATTACTTACACTTGGTTGCCTGGAACAGATCGCTGTGTAGCGATAAGGTCGCCATAATTGTACATTTATTTAGACAATATACATGTTTTATATTTTTCTCTTTGTGGTGTGATGTACAATAAAGTATTAAAGTAAGTAAAGTAAAATTGACAGATAATCTTCATGGCGGGAATTGATTAACTTTTAATATTGTTACTATGTGATAAAATATTTTATGAATGCAAATTTTATAAGAAATAATTTCATCGAAACCTCGTTTTATTTATGAGTTGAGACAAGTTATTTCAAGAGTTTATTGTGTTCTCGGTCTACATTCTAAATCTACATTCCAAAATTTGAGTTTAATTAAACCTTGAATTTAAATGTCTTCACAGATATTGTTATAAACATTATTGTTTTGGTCAATCTACCTCTTATTCAGAAAAAAAAAATATAAATAAATACGAAACAACTTTTACAATATTATTGATTTATAAAATTAACGTGTAAATAAATGATTTTGTATAATAATATTTTATTCAATTTCCTGGAATAATAAATCGCAATGTACGTGATAATATTCTTACATAATAACTATTTAAAATATATGGAGTGTTTGGCCGTGATTCGTGCAATATGTGCTACTCGTGTCACATACGCCGGGTTCCTATATTTTTTTTTTTTTTTTTATAGAATAGGAAGGTGGACGAGCATATGGGCCACCTGATGGTAAGTGGTCACCAAACGCTCTTAGACATTGGCATTGTAAGAAATGTCAACCATCGCTTATAGCCAATGCGCCACCAACCTTGGGAACTAAGATTTTATGTCCCTTGTGCCTGTAATTACACTGGCTCACTCACCCTTCAAACCGGAACACAACAATATCAAGTATTGCTGTTTTGCGGTAGAATATCTGATGAGTGGGTGGTACCTACCCAGACGAGCTTGCACAAAGCCCTACCACCAGTATAAGGATCGTTACTCTACGTCACAAACAGTTTAAGGATCGTTATTCTACGTCAGTAATTGATTGTATATGAGTTTCGAGTTCGAGTACTTTAACGACTCTTAAAGTCTAAATGTATATAACCATCGCATTAATGCGACTTTGAGACTTACGAAATGATGTTTTTTATATAGTTTTATTATACCACCCGAATGCGAAACGAAATTTCCTTAAATATATCCCCGAAATATCTATCTAAGTGGCCATTTCCTTTTTGTAGTATAGTGTATTTTTAGATTGATAAAAATCAAATACTCACCAAATACCATAAATAAATAATTGACTGGTATAAGATAGAAAGCTATAGATAGCCCAATGAGAGACACTATAGCTAAATAGCTTAAATATGGCACGCTGAAGTTTACCAAGCTGAAAAAAAGAAAAAAATTGTAAAAAAAATGTATTAATTGTTTAACGATAGATACGAATTCATATTATTAATCTGTATAAATGTAATTTCAATAAAGTGTCGGTAAAATAAAATTTACATTCATAAAAAAAAAATCATACGCGATTACATTGACTAGGTAATAAAAAAATATATAAAAACTTGTTTTGTCACAAAATATAATATTTCTTATTTCCACGAATCGCAATAACAAGAAATTATCATCATTATTATTATTTCCCAGTATGACAGACGTCAGTGTATTTGATTGCCATAAACAAAGGCTTTTTTTTCGACATGAGTATTGTACCGTTGTATTTTTTTATGAGTCAACATTTTTTTATTTATAGATTCGTATTTCCTGGAGCATTACATTAATATTATTTTTTTTTGTTATCAAAGTCGAATGTTATATTATCGTTATGATTATTTTTCTTTTGCTTTTAAAATATGATTAAATCAAAACTCACGCAATATAATACACATTGTTCATTTTTTATGCATATTTTATGAAATGTAATAAAACGCGAGTACGTTTTGCTTAATATTGTTATATACAGTAGTAGTAGTAGTTTGCCCAGTGATCGAAGTACTATAATTGTTGAAAATTTTAGCATATATTTATGAATTAGCTTGTGTTGAAGTTTTTTTAGTCTTTTATCACAAGTATTTAAAAGTTTTTTTAAAGTAATTTTTTTTGATCGCCTTACAAACAAAAATATTTTATGTACATTTCAGTACTATTTTATCCTGTTTGTAAAATGATCTAATATGTATATAAACATTACTTAATAAAAATATATATGGTTATAGTATTGTACCATCAATTTTATTTAAGTATCTTTAATACTACAACAAATCGCTTAAGCTTTGACGCTGTTTAAATAAATCTTAAAATAATAAAATATTAATTTTGCCGTAAGTTATGAAACAAGATACACACAAACAAATTTAACAAATAAATGCAAATATATAATATTTGCAATGCTAGAAATCGTCAAGGTTATTCTGTAATATAAAAAATCGATACTTGACGGTGAAGTTGACCGTGAATTGAAAAAAACAAACAGAGCCAACCTGCAACATCGAGTGCCATGACTATGGTCATTTATTTAAGGATGCAACTTATGTAACATAAGAAATATTCATTTGAAATTAATCAATGATCTTTTGTTTTTATAAAATATTTATAGAACTTTCATACACACTTCGTCTTCGTATAACTTTTTTGATACTTTATTTATCTTTAAAACTTTTTGCTTGTAAAAATCACTTTAATCGTGAGTGAAACGACAACATGCAGCAACTTGAGACGAATGTTATGTGTAGTTTTCTTAATTCATCTGCTAGTGTATTGCGGGTTTGCAGATATAAAAGCTTATGGTTTTATTCAAACGATATTTTCCTTTACCACAAAAAACACAAGTTTTGTCGACTCAAATAAAGCGCTTGAATATATATTTGTTAGCCTCGCTTTAAGCGCGCATACTTTCATTTTATTTGTAAAAAACGTCAAGTGGATAAACGTGGAGTTGATTTGTAAGAAAAAATCGAGACACGAGCGAGACTCGAGTTACATTGACTCCAATAATATAAAATCTACAAGATAAGAACATTAAAGTAATCCTATCGAAAACATATTTATATTTTATTCTTTACAATTACTATCGTCGCACGTCGAATGTCATATGTTTTTATAGAATAGCTTTGTAGCAACTTATAACAAAAATAAAATACAATATAAAAATTGATATATAAATACTAACTTCTTTATCCTTTCGAGTAACGATACCACGTAGTCTATTCCGTTCTTGATGGTTAATGTTAGATCTTGAAGCTCGCTTAGGCGAGTTTTTATCGTCTTTTCATCCTGTTAAAATCATATAATAAAATAAATAAATTGACTGACAAACTGTAACAGAAAATACAATAAAATTTAATACATAAAATATACGCAAAATAATTTTGTAGTAATACCTAGTTTTAAAATAATAGTTTTTTATATGTATTTACTACAAAGCTACCTAAAGTCGGAAAAAAGTTCTCGTCCCAATTTTATTGAAGTCAGGTTAACAAGTAAATATCGAGTAAGTTTGGATGAAATTTATAACAACTTTCTGCTACTTTTATTATAGGTACAATTAAGGTTTCTCAACTTGCACGTAGAGTTAAAGTTATAAACGTATTATAATAAGATAAAATATTACAAAGTTATAATAGCAATTTTTAATTCAGCATATAAATGTTGAATTTGTTCAGGATTAACTACCTAGCAATGTAAGTGTTGTTGTTGAATGTAGAATAACTGAACAATTGTCGAATTAAGTTAATATTCGAACATAATGTTATCTTACAAGATTCGCTAAATAAAAGTACAGTAGAGTAGCAGTACAGTAACAGCCTGTTATTGTCCCATTGCTGCTAAGGCTAAGGGCTAAGGCCTCCTCTCCCTTTTGAGGAGAAGGTTTGGAGCTTATACAACCACGCTGCTCTAATGCGGGTTGGTAGAATACACATGTGGCAGAATTACAAAGAAATTAGACACATGCAGGTTTCCTAACGATGTTTTCCATCACCGTCAAGCACGAGATGAATTATAAACATAAATTAAGCACATGAAAATTCAGTGCTGCTTGCCCGGGTTCGATCCCACGATCATCGGTTAAGATTCACGCGTTCTAACGCGTAAATAAAAGTAACTGTCGATAATTAAGTATTTATGACGATATCACTGATCGGATTTCGATAAAATTAAAAATGAATAGCGCGATAAATCAACGCGAATGAAGTCGAATCAGCACATAAATTAACTGTATACCTACATCCTGAAACGAAGACCTATCATGATGTAACATTTTAATAGATAGCATATTGCGTCAATTGGAAAAAAAAACAAATACCCTTTTATCGTTAATATGGCTATTATTCCGAGTATATTTGCATTTGTACTGCAAACGGTAATCAATCAATCGCTAACTTCATTATAATAATAAGGAACTACATTATAATAATATGTTTATCATTTTCTACTAATGCATTTTTAATTTCATTTTTACGTCATATCTTTAAAGAGACTACTCGGGAAAATGTTGCGGGGAGAAAAAAAAAAGATTCCAAGGATAAAAAAAAGGCAATAATCCATATGCCAATGTCGGTAAACGGCCTCCTCTTCTGTTGAGTAGACTATATGGAGGTTTTTCCACTCTACTGCAAAACTTTGCTTTGGCACACCCACCGGTGTTGCCAAAGGTTAGAAGAACCTAGTAATAGCTAATAGTAGTAGCTAATAAAAGCTCGTCTAATTAAGATCGCGATCTTTAGTTAAGATTAAATAATTAATTTCTCCTTCAATTTCAATCTTTTCAACAATTATCCTACTACCAGCATAGGTAGTAGGATAGTTGTTGAAAAGATTAATTGATTTCTGATTCATTATAATTATGACGTTTGCTAAAATCTAATTCGTTTGATGCGATATAAACCTTTGAATAAAGAGAGAAATGCTTTAAATGTATTTCTTGAAGTTATATTGCATTCCTTATCCAAATTATATGACTATATTCGACCAGAATTATTTTACTCATTTAAAACTAAATAATGTTGATAATATCACGAATCTAGTAAAGGCATTATTGATTATTTAAACTCTCTTAATTTTTACCTTAGTATCCTGGTCTTCTTCAATATACTCATCATCTATTTGACATACCGGGACGAGAGCGTTGTTGTCTGAAAAACCAAAAAAATTATAAAACATTTCATACATCGTGTCAAAGTGTTAATCGTGTGTATGGTGAGTGACATCATTCATTTATTTTGAATAAATTCGGTATTTATAAGCTAATTATTAAGTTATATTCGTTTGCTTATTTATAAAGTTCGCCTTGAAAAAAAAAATTGACAAAAATAAATACAAAAGTAATTTTAAGAATCAAATTGTCTGCCAATTATTTTAAGTAGATATTAAGCTAGTACAATATATTATGTCTTTTAAAAACTGCATGTATGTTTTTATATTTGTAGTAAAAGATATAAAGTATTGTAAATTATTATTACGAATTATAAAAAAAGTCTCCCGCCGCATTTATTCACGAAGTCTTAGGCATATAATTTATTAAGATTTTGTGAAAATTAGCTAAAATATGATAAATGTTGAAGATGTTGAAAAAAAATCAAGCCTGCTGGGTCCTTTACTGACGTGTCGCGTGAACCATTAGAGTTACTTGTATTACGTTATAAAAGTTCTGTGTAGGCCGTTATTCTGGCGGTACGAAGGTGGGACGCGTAGCTAGTGTTACATAATTATAAACTTACTTCTTTGAGTGAGCCAATAGTGGACAAAGGGCAAGACTAGTAGGAGCGGCGTCATCCACATCCTAAAGAAGTACCAGAAACTCAGCCACCCGATTAAGGCCATCGCAGATTTCTCCTGATTCTCCCATTCGAATAATCGCCTAAATAAAAAGAAAAACATATTCATATATAACTATACATAGTGTTCTACTTTCTATGGGCTTATATTATAATAAGAATAAAATTACATGCCGTACGAAATATTGTTCTGTGGCGTTATAATAAGGATGACGTCATTACCTCTTAATTTCCTCTGAATTTTTAGGATCAAGCGCATAGTAATTTTTTTTTTCAATATGACAATATAATATTAATGAAGATATCGACGGCAAAAAATATACACACAAAAGTTCGAGAGGGACTTACAAAAACCCAACCAATATTTTCTTTGTGTAATATAAAAAACATATCGTAATGTTATATCTTGTTTATGTATGTGCTCTAAAGTCATGTTAAAAACACATTTAAATTAAATAAAAGCTAAGTTTAGGAAACTTTTTTTAGGATTATAATTTTGTGTAACGAAATTTACGCTTGTTGCACGGATCTTAAATTAGCTTAAAATTACTGTGTTTTCCATGTTCGAAGTGAATTCGCATAAATTCGAAATTATGCATAATGATACAAACATTAAAAATGATTCGCCTGCTGTCAGTTTTGATGAGTAGTTAAATCACGAACAATTATTTTCAAATAAACCAACGAATTATTTATCGAATAGTGTAATACAATGGAATGGCAGTGTTGTTCGCCATACCTCTATATAACAATACATATTTATATGTTAAAGGAGTAAAAATGTGTATCTTTACATTTTAATAAATAATTAAATTTTATTTAAAATTGGGTCGATATTCCTCTCATCCCAATCCCATGTGCAGAAAGAGTAAAGACAAATAAACAACTAGATGATGATGAATGCATACGTGAGAATACGTGAGAGTCCACTTTGTGCATTAAATTAGAAAATATTATCTGTTGCATCAAATTTACCTCTTAATGATTTGTTGACTAAAAGATACGACTGATTTTTTGATCATCCTTATATAAAAATATCCTAAAAATTGATCACTTCAAAATCGCCGCTATCTTTACGTCTTCCGTCGTGTTGTATTTTAATATCAACATATATACATAGCTATGACATCACTTACTTGACACAATTATGACATATGTAACTGTATTGTGTAAATAATGACTAACGTATAATTATTGGTGGTAGAGCTTTGTGCAAGCTCGTCTGGGTAGGTACCACCCACTCATCAGATATTCTACCGCAAAACAGCAGTACTTGGTATTGTTGTGTTCCGGTTTGAAGGGTGAGTGAGCCAGTGTAATTACAGGCACAAGGGACATAACATCTTAGTTCCCAAGGTTGGTGGCGCATTGGTGATGTAAGCGATGGTTAACATTTCTTACATTGCCAATGTCTAAGGGCGTTTGGTGACCACTTACCATCAGGTGGCCCATATGCTCGTCCGCCTTCCTATACTATAAAAAAAAAAAATAACGTATTATGTTGTATCATTGTCTCCAATAAATCTCATCGAAAAGTACAAGGAATCATGCACTTAGCGTAATTTAGTGAATCATAATAAAAAAAATTCAATTCCACTCGTTGTTTATCAAATAGTTAGTATTATTACAATATTGTATTTGAATAATATTTAAATATGTAACCCACGACGCACAGTACGAAAATAACTCACAAAATCGAGTTATTTTAGGGAGACATAATGTTAGTAAAATAATATAAGTTCAATGACCTGTATTATAAATAGGTGATATATTTAATATTCATGTTACAGTCGACATAAAACAATGCATATAATGAATTTTAAACTTACTTCAAATGCTCGTTTCCATTTTGGAAAACTTTAAATATATCCTTAATGAATTTCAAATTGCTGTATATAAGAGGGATGTCAAATTTCGCCGGTTTTAATATATATTTAGTTTCCTTTGGTCTTAGTACGCGCATTGAAGCTTTAACCTGAAAAGGAATGCTCTAAGTCAAATTCTGTAAAGTTTTTAATCTATTAAATTTCTAATCTATAATTAAACTAAGTAACTAATTCGGCTTTATTGGTTAATTTTAATATATATTATTTTATATTATTATTTTATGTTAAGATACTCTTACTATAATTTATTATCTGTGTGAAAACTAACAAATTTATATATGAACTAACAGTAAATTTTCAATATCTACGACCATTTAACTACTTTCTTTTTAAGCTTCAAATACTATTAAAAGTTAAATCATATATTGAAATGCAGAACATATGATATATAAAAATGAAATAAAAACAAGAAAACGTAGATTCTATTAAAGGAATTATTTTTCTTAGGAAACAAGTTGTGCACTAATCGTCTATGATTTGATTATGATTTTTAAAATTTGTTTGAAATTATTTTTTTATTTCAAGATGATATTTGTGTTGAGACGTCATCACTAACTCTAAATCTACCTACTGTTTTAGTTCTGTTGTTACTTTGTGATTATTATAATTAACTTATGTTATCGTTCCAATTTATGTAATGTAATTATTTTGTAAGTAAGTAAGTATATATATTTTTAATCTTACCGGATTCCATACAAGACACATATCTAACAGAATCCTCGGGCAGTTTCCTCTTGCGCTATGTCGTTTCGATCGGTCCTTCAGAGCATACCATCGTTTTTCATTGTTCTTTATCCTTAACAATGGTATCGATATTTTTCCGATTGTCTCGCCTTTCATCGATTGCAATATCGATTCGTCATGGACAGCTATGTCTAATGCCGACGTGACGTCATTAACACAGCTGAAAATTTGTTATATTATAAATACATAAGCAGTATTAAAAATAATAATCTATAAAAATTTAACAACAAGTAATATTTGCTGTTACTGTGAAAATTACGCGTTTCACAGCTCTAAGATAGTTATTGTTTTCTTTAGACGATGATTCAATTTATCAAGAAAAATCTTCCGATATCGGTATATTATTTTTAAACGAACAACAAGGTATTTCCCCTTTACCTATTTAGATCATAAATTATAAGAAACATGTAGGTTATTAGTTACAGAGCTCATAAATAATGAAACTATTAAAAAAAACAATAGAACGTTGTCGAGTTAGTTTTATTAAATATTGTGTAACATAATCGACTAATTATATAAAACGATTGCGCGATTATTCTATTGTGGGAGTTCATGTTTTAACTCAATTTTGTAGTGAACAAATAGATTCATGATTATTTTATACTAAAACGTAAACAAATTAAAACAAAGTTATTTTATATATTTACGTCAATATATTATAATTTTTTCTTGACAATATTTAAGAAAAGATAAAAAAAAATGTATATTGATTTGTTTGACGATAATAATACTAACAACTAACGGCTTGGAAATAAATACCGTAGATTTAAAAATTTGCGACATGTGTTCTAACATTGTTTGATTTTTATACGAAACAGCTTGAATGCAATAGTTTTATACCGAATGCAATATTTAGTATCCAAAATTGACGGTTACTGCCTCATGTACATATATACATATATACATATATCCGCCAATTTATAGTGAGACAATATGAATAACATTCAAGCCTTAAGAGAACGAAGCTTTTGAAATGTATGGACTGGACTGGTTTTACCAGTTAACGTTTTATTTTATAATTAGTTCCTGAGTTTAATATTACATTATATTATATATTTTTATGGATTTTTATTACTTACTAGACTAGACGACTGATTAATTTCAATGACAAATGAAATGTTAATCAAGTAATTATACTTTCAATATATTATGCACAGTAAACTAGTCTCGGGTTTAGTGACTGTATTTTGCCGTATGTTTTGTGAGAATGATGTAACTATTTAATTAAACGCATATGTAAAGGAGTCGGCATGTGCAGTCGCTAGGTTATAGGTTCACTGTACAATACAATATACTTGTTAAATCATAATCATATTAAAAAGAGATTAAGTATATATATTGGTTTTTAAAATTACCTCTTTTTAAAACCAATATATTTAATAATTATAATTAATTATAATTAGTAAATAAATTCAAGATAGCCTAGTGGAAGCCAAGATGGCCTAGTAGTTAGAACGCGTGATTTTTAACCGATGCAATCAAACCCGGGCAAGCACTACTAAATTTTCAAATGCTTAATTTGTGTTTATAATTCATCTTGTGCTTGAAGGTGAAGGAAAACATCGTGAGTAAGCCTGCATGTGTCTAATTTCACTGAAACTCTGCCACGTGTGTATTCCACCAAACCGCATTGGAGTAGCGTGGTGGAATAGGCTCCAAATCTTCTTCTCAAAAAAGGAGAAGAGGCCTTAGCCCAGCAGTGGGACATTTACAGGCTGTTACTTTACTTTATAGTAAATAAATACGTATGTAATAAAGCTTGGATTCATGCTTTAATAAATGCAGATTTTATATAAAAAAAACTAGTTTTAGATTTAATCATTTGTAACATTTTAAATAATTATTAAAAAATATAGCATATAGCTATTTATAGTATCTTTATTAAATAATTATTAAAGGTAATTTACACCAGCATTTTTGTATTTATTGAAAACGTTTTTAAAATCTTATAAGAAAAATAACAAAACTACCGCATGCTTGCTGGGTACAGGAAGAGAGATCGCTTGGCGCGGTATTGAGTGTAGTACATAACTTACGAACTATTTATTTATTTAAATATAATTTAATTGCACCTTACAAATTAGCGAAATCATGTCGCGCCACGCATAATGCCGCGTTGTGGGGACGCGACATTAAGCTCTGGTTTTGTTACATTAGTATTAAGCCTCAGTTCAATGCTCATGTATATATAGTTAGTATTGGTCACGTGGTCATGGAGGTCATCAGATTATAAGCCCGAGAATAAAAGTAGTTTATTGATAAATTAATATATCGTGTTATTTAATTAAAATACCTAATACCTGTAATTCTTTTACGTGAAAATAGGTACAAGCAATGCGGCTCGTATAAATAAACCTTTTACTATATTCAAGAAACGATTCCTTTCGCTTACAAACGTAGAATAAATCACGAGGCGAAAATTTAAAATATTTCGTAAGTTTCGAAGTCCCATGTAGTTACACGCCCGGATTCCAGGGTCCCTAGGCACTGATATTTATATTATATTTATTTATATTTGCACACAGCTTTTGACCGGCCACGGTTGTTTCGGCCGGTACCTGTGTGAGGTGGTCGGTAGGGAGCCGACGGTGGAGTGCCACCATTGTGGCGGAGGAGCCGTGCCTTAGAGGCATAAACTCGGGGCTTTGTGTATAACGTAAAAACGAAAAGAACGACTGTAACAGCTCGTATTCGTAACTCAATAACGATCGACTTAGGCAAAGACTTAGAAAATGTAAAGTGTACCTGTTTTATTTTTCGATGAGATTTTTAATGTTTACTTACAATGTAAAGGTCTTGTTCCAGTTCGGTTCTGAGGTCCCTCGCACAGTGTGAGTCTGGATCCTCGCGTTGTCCAACTCCAGCACACAAAAGGCATTGACGTTACCACTAATATTTAGAGCGCTTAAACCCTTCGCACCGTGCACTGTCACTGTTAATTCACCAACATTTGTCCAATCATCCAACTTATACCAAACCTGAAAGAATGATCACTATCTATATCTAAATGCTTAAAATAATAGAAGAAGAAATCCTAACTAATATTATAAATGCGAAAGTGAGTTTGTTTATTTGTACACGTCTTGAACACTTTTGCTTACACGTTGTCAGGGGTAAAGAAAAGGACATAGGGTAGCTTACAACTGATTTTCACCCCCCCCCCCTCCTTACACGCGGCTGACGCTGCGGGTGGGAGCTAATAAGCTAAATTTAAAAAAAAATCTCTTCAATTCCTGGTAATGTATAATAATCAAAAGGTGTTTATAGAAAGGTTAGATTATGGTAATGCTATCGATTAGTTACAATATTTCGAATGACTTTAAATATAATTACCTTTAACTTTACGAGTATATGCTTTACAAATAAAACGAAATAGAACGTAACAACGTATCGTAACGTACAAGGCAATTCAGGCGAAGAATTACCAAAAAAAATTTAAATATTTAATTAAAATAGTTACTGTTCTTAAAAAAAAATGTTAATTTATAAATGCGTTACATATTTTTTTTTCCTAACAATAATAATTCAATTTTGAACTGGCCTGTATTTCAACAATAGTTCTAATTAAAATTGACCTCATACGACCTGATAATCTGAAAAACGCCTTGAGTAGTTTTACATTAGACTAGTTTTATTAAATATTCTCGTAGTCAATTTGTGAAAAAGGAAAATGGTTGTATTTATTCAACAACCTTTGCAAAAAGATGAGTGACCAGGGACGCATACGGGACAAGCAAAGAAAAAATCATTTTTTTCATACAAATATTGTGTTCACTGGCTTGGTCATGATGATTTAAAATAACTAAATATAATCTTAATTAAAGTGTCATAGTTTTCGCTTTCGGATTTTTGCAATAAAATAGCGGTTTCCTTGCTAAAGTGAAAAAAAAAAATTATAAGATTTCATAATTTAAAATTTATACATAATTTACGCCATTTTATGATTGATGACGTTAAAACTTGATGCGACATTGGAGATGTTAGGATTTAATTGGAGAAAAATTATAGTTAAAACACATCACAACAGCAAAATAACAGATACGTTCAAAGACCTGAATAAGGCCTAAGGTTCCGTATTAATTTTCTCAAGCTTCATTAACATTATGCAGGTGGAGCTCAATCATAAAAACAAGAAAAAAATAATCATCATCATTATTGAAATATGTAATATTAATTGTAATAGAATAATATGGAAAGTATTATAGATATATAATTTAAATAATAGATGTATATGAATCAGAATGTCGACTGCGCTGGTACGGCCATATCCTAAGACGTAACGATGATCATCGTATCAAGAAAGCCTTAAATATCCCGGACCAACCGCGGGGAAGAGGGCGACCGCCCGCAACCTGGTGGTCAAACATACAAAAAGAGGCCCAGAAAGAGAATCTGAGTACACAGACAACCCAGAACAGAGCTATCTGGCGCAGATGTACAAGGAGACCCGACCCCAGCTGAACTGGGAAGAGGGTTTGAACAAAGAAGAAGAAGATGTATATAAATCAGAATATTTACGGTCAATTGATTTAAAATAATAAATTAACTAAATAAGTCACTGAACTGAGCTAAAAAATTAGGACAAAAACAAAACCGACAGAGGCACGGAAGTGTATAGATAAAAATAATCTATAATAAACTTTAACAATTTTTTCGGTTCTCCTGTCGCCGATAACAGAAGCTATTCAATTCTAGAAATTTTCATCGCTATCTCACTGTTTTTCACTATTTGTACATTTGTGTACACTTGTAACCCACACTCATATAATAATTATATCGTCTGAATCGAAGTTGCTCATTAAACTGAAAAGGCGAGAACCACAAACAGCATTTATGCTTTTAATTAAAACATTTTTAGAGTAGAGGCTCTTGCTCTATTCTGTAATAAATTGAATGTGTTGTATTATTCATAGACAAATAATAGAGATATTCGTGCGTTCCGATACAAATAATGTTCTTACGTTTTAATAAGAATGTTAATATCTCGAAAACTGACGCTTTTAGAACACATCTCCTTAAGGTCGTAAATATTACACATATACTTTATCCTTCAAATTATAACTTTCGTGCGTCATTATTACACAACAAAGACGACAAAAAGTTTTAAAAGTAACCCGTAACCTCTGAGTTACTCATCTTTTTATGTCATACATACCTATTCATACTGTGTTATATGTATAATATATATCAATTGAGGAAAGTTAATAATGGAAATGTCGTTAAATACTACCAATGTAAATTAGTAAAATACATCAATATTTTATTGCGGTTCAGTCGATGTTGAATTGGAATATATTCGGGAGCGTATCGTAGCCGTTATTAATATTACAATTGGCCCCCTATTTGATCTTTAAATCAGTGCGTTTAGACATATAAACAAACTCTTCAACTTTAAAATTTAAGCTAATTAAGATTAAGTGTAAAAGCAATACGCAAATAATTTTTTTTTTAAATTTAGTAACGATTTAGCCGTTTATTTGGTGGTAGGGCTTTGTGCAACCCCGTCTGAGTAGGTACCACCCACTTATCACATATTCTATCGCTTATATTCTACCGTCTGAGGAGTGTGAGTGTCAGTGAAACTACATGCACAAGGGATAAAACATCTTAGTTCACAAGATTGGTGGCGTTTTGACGAGTAAGAGATCATTAATATTTCTTACAGTGCCAATGTCGATATCGGTTGTTTCTTATAATTACCATTTACCATAAGTTTTATGGAAGGTTGTAATAATGTTAATATTGTAAAGCTACTTACAAACTTATCTTCCGTTGGCGCTTCATGATGTACACCATTCGTAGTAAGCATATTTTCAGTTGAAATGCGACGCTCGGATCCACTGAGCGTGATCAGCATATGCACTGAGCCGAACCCGCAATCTAATTCTGACCATAGATCATGTGTTTTTTCTTTCTCCAGTTGAGAGAGATCGATGACGCATCTAAGGAATAATGGTTTAATAAAGAAACTCTAACAAGATTGTGACCTGACATTCGTCTTTGCTTTTATCAGAACTGATAGAAACACAAAATACTAGTAAATATACAGTTATACCTTATGAGAAGGACTATTTTTTTTTTATTATTTTATGTTATTTGTTCATGGTTATAATGTATACTAAATATATTTTTTTATTAATTATTTATATTATTTTCAATTTATAAATAAGTTTTTCCATGCAATTAACAAAGGTAAAAAACAATAAAATTGTACAATACATTTGTTGTTGATCCGCGTACAAAAAATTAATAACCGTTTACAAATCTTGTTGCGATATAAAGCTTTTTATTACTTTTATTGTCGCATACATTATTAAACACGTTCACATGTTCGTATGAAATAGCAAGAAACGTACTTCCTCGAACATATCATTCCTATTAGCGTATATATTTATACTTTATTGTTATTATTTTATAATATGGTATTTTCAAATTTTTTATCTTATGGCAATTTATTTTTTGATAGATTCGATGATGATAAAATCGTTAAGCATGGCGATAAATTAAAAACAACCTTAAAAATAAAACTTTGACATTTTTTAATTACGTTCATTAATCACAGATAATACAATTTTTTTCGTAATATTTTATCCAATAAACATGATAAAAATACTCTACGATTTCAAAGAGACCTTGTAATAATAATTAATTGTACATTTTGTACTTACCGGCCCATAAAGTTTTTCTGTTTTGTTTTGTGCCATACATTGACCTCGAGAGAGCTGTCTTCGTCCAAGTACAAGTTGAACCGTTCCCGCCATACTGGCTTTGTTTTGTTTACTTGCTTTGACTTATGAGTTTCACTACCTAATCTAAAATATTTGTTTTAGTTAAAGAAAGAATGATATAAAGGATAAAGGAAATTATTTTTAATTACAACATTAAATAACAAAAAAGGGTCATTGACCTATGAATGCACAGCCACACAAGCGGGATCTTAAATAATTAAAAATATATTGTACGAGTTTTTATATTTAATACAGAAATGCCAATTGGAAAAATTGGATCAGTTATGTTATTAACCTATCAATATTCGAAAAATATGCTACCATGTAATATTTCTAATGAAAAGCATTTGTGACTTCAAGTTCCACTGGTTCAATCCAAATAATGCAAATAGCTGTGTCACGGTAAAATAATGAATGCAACCTACCCAGACGAGCTTGCACAAAGCCCTACCACGAAGCTTAGATACAACTATATGGTAATATAATACAAATTCCTTATCATATACATGTAAAACCACTTTTAAACATTTGTTACATACATAAATATTATTTATATTGAACATAATATTTTTATAATATTAATTACGCAGTGTAACAAAATGTCTATGCATATTTTTGTTTTTATAGACCTTGGCAGGAAACAAAAGTATGTATACATTTTTAATAAAGATTTCCATATTTTATTAAGGTTACTAGTTATAAGAATTGAAATGCTCGAACGCGGTGATATATTTTTTTTTTTTTATAGAATAGGAAGGTGGACGAGCATATGGGCCACCTGATGGTAAGTGGTCACCAAACGCCCTTAGACATTTGCATTGTAAGAAATGTCAACCATCGCTTATAGCCAATGCGCCACCAACCTTGGGAACTAAGATTTTATGTCCCTTGTGCCTGTAATTACACTGGCTCACTCACCCTTCAAACCGGAACACAACAATATCAAGTATTGCTGTTTTGCGGTAGAATATCTGATGAGTGGGTGGTACCTACCCAGACGAGCTTGCACAAAGCCCTACCACCAGTATTTAGTTCATCTATCATCAGATTTAGTTCATCTATCATAGTTCTTTAATAATTGCTAATAAAATAAATAATAGTTTTTCTTTCTTTGCCGTTAACCACACTTCTTAATGTGGAAGATGCACGAATAAATTATGATTAAAATTTATTATAATAAAATAGGAGACAAACACGATTGGACTGACTAATTATTGACCTTACCTGCTATTCATATAAAAAAAACACATGATGTAAGTAGCAAAATTACAAATATATATTTAAAGTAATAGTTAATTTAAAAGATAAATATATTTTTGATCTAATACTAAGTGACATTATACTTGTTTATATTATACTAAATTGTATATAATAGCTAATTATGAAGGATTTTACCATTGAAACGTGTTCGTTTTATGAAATAATTACGTATGTAGGTGATATTTGCGTCAATAAGCATTAACAGGCAATAATATTATGAGTTGTTGCCGATTTAGTATGTATGTATATTATTTATTACATATATTACCTATATAAAATGATATTATATTTGTAGTTGAAAGACAAATTTGCAAATATACCAAAGAAGGAAATGTTTCACCTCTGCCCATAGACACTTGCTTTGTAAGATGTAATCAAAGTTCAATGGCCTTCAAGCCGCCTAGGATATAAAAGTTGCATGTTGAAATCTGACGTTGGGCTACTTTGGTTTACAGTCTTAACACCAAAAAATAGGAATATTACTTTTATTAATTATTTAAAAACAGAGGTCGATATTATTATTATTTTTTAAACATGGGTCCTTCAATGGGATCTAAGATATGATGATCCTTATGCTTTTTATAACACTGGGTCACTCTGCCTTTAATGACAGCAATACAAAATATTGATAAATAAGTGGTACATAACCAGGCTGACTTGCACAAATCTCTTATAAGTAAAAGTCTAATTAATTATCAATTTAAAACAATTATAATTATACAAAAATGTATATAATGTAAACAGGTAAACTAGAAAGCTGAAATACAAAACTAATTAACAATATTATTCTGATTAATTTTTGATATTTTTTTTCGATCAGGGTTGTTTATTTTCTTTTTTTACGTTCACTATCAATTGATGTGTTCCGGTTTAAATGGTGGGCCGAACTATTATTAATATATTATTTATCTATTGTAAGACAATGACCGTGGGTAAAGAAGACATTGTTATATGATTTTTTTACTCGATATAAAAGTATCGAGTAAAAGAATATATTAAATACTATATTAAATAACACTGTAAACTTTCCCACTCACTAACGCTGTAGACTCCAATAGCGCCAACAAAGCAAATAAATTCAGAAAAAAAGCATACTAACTTAAACTTGCAGTAAAGACCGCTGGATCCGTTCGCCGGCGCGTCTGGCAAATCTTTGGCTTCAATCAAAACTATATTCACGATTGATGTCCATGATTTCTTGAGACCTTCAAACTTCCGGTTTTTTAAGAGATACTGAAATTAAACTGACCATTAAAACATCGAAATAAATCATCTATTTCATATTATAACATAAAAATTAAAATCAAATCATTGTAGTGTATAACAATAAGCCTGCATCCTCATCTTTTTTAAATGTTTGGAGCTTATTCCCTCACTGCTCTAATGCAGATTGTTAGATATAAATGTGTCAGATATTAATTAAGCTTTTAATTATACAGAATTATCGGATTCTTGTAATGTTTTCTTTACCTGTAATCTATGAGTTACTTGAAAATTAGAAATAAAACAACTTAAACATATATAACTTGAATTAATTATTAAAATAATTGAACTTTACCAAGATGACCTGTTGTATATATCACGTGAATATTAATCGAATATCACGAGTTTAAATTCGGACTAACATTACTAATGATAACCTTAGCACTGGAGCATAATCATCACTAGATGATATATATATTTAACTTTTTAAATTTTTGTTTTCAAAATTTCGTATATATTTTTTATAGTATAGGAACACGGACGAGCATATGGGCTACCTGATGGTAAGTGGTCACCAACGCCCTTAGACATTGGCATTGTAAGAAATGTTATCCATCGCCTATATCGTCAATGCGCCACCAACCTTGGGAACTAAGATGATACACTGGCTCACTCACAATACCAAGCATCACTGCTGTTTTGCGGTAGAATATCTGATGAGTGGGTGGTACCAGACGAGCTTACACAAAGCCGTACCACCAGTAAAAAATAGTATAGAATACATATAAAAAAAATTAAGTTATTTGCTGAATGATGAAAATTAAATAGTAAGAGTAGGTTAAATTTATAACAAATAAGATTATATGAGAAATTAACACTATTTAGAATTATAGTAGACTACGTCTCGTCATTTAAGATGAAGTCTAAATTTTGTCACTTCTTAAAATTTATTTATTTATTTATTTAAGATTCACCAGTGATAAATACATCATTGGTTTACGTGGATATCTAATGGGAACATTCAATTTAATTTTTAATTAAATTAATAACTCAATTACTATTAAATAATATAGAGCTTCATCAACTTAACATCAAAGCTGTAAATATCTTTATTATTTATTCTAAGACTGTTTATACTTGTAGTTATATAATAATTGAATAAATTATTTTTATATTTTTAATTATCCTCGTAATAATAAGTAATATTTTGTGTAATAGTTTCCGTCTTCTTAATCGTTTACTAGTATAATTAACTGTTTTATTTTATTCAAAAAATAAACTGCGATTACGTTTTTATCGTTTTAATTCATATTTTTTTCTTTGTAAGCTTTGTAAGTGTTAGTAGGTTGCAGATATTTATACAACATTTAATAAAATAGTATAGGAATCTAACATCCTGTAATCGTAAATAATTAAGGAAGAAAATGTAATGAGTTAAATAAATATTTGTAGAATTTAAAAGTAAACAATTAAAGGTTCTGTTGATATAACGATGTACTCACAGATACAATAGCCGCGAAATCTTCATGTATTTCAGTATACATAGTTGTAGAATCGCACATTATTCGAACGCCACGGTTAAACACAACACTTCACATATCACACGTGTAGACAGCCGTGTAGCGTTATGACGTTCGATCGCGGTGCTTGACCAATATTAACTATATGCGCGAAAAATAATCGCAAATATAACAAAGTCACATTTCATTTTTTTACTTGATTATTACGTCATACTAGTAGGAAAAAGACAAATGCAATATTTAGTCACTCTACATTTATCCTTAAATATTAAAAGAAAAGGATATTATGCCCATGCGATGAGTCTAACAGACGTGCATCTTAGACGTTTTATGAGCAAGGAATTATATTAGTTGTGAGGTAACGTTGTGAAATGATGCGACCGTTGGCATTGATAGGAATTAAATGACTCAAGTCTATTGAATAATATACTTTGATCAGACCCATTCAAACTAAATCAGTTGAACTATTCATGATTTATTTCCAAAATAGCACCAAGGCGATCCGGTAATTGGTTATGAGTTTATTAAATTATTTTTTTCATTTGTTATTTTTATATATATATTAAAAAATTTACAAGGACAGGTATGGAATGTATTGTTACTTTGATTATTTTAATTTTATTATGAATCTTGTACTAGGTAAAATTGTTTTGTTTTTTTTATATATATAAAGCCTATCGCAGGTCTGTCGTCCGGTATTTTTTTTATTGATCGGAATACTATAATTAAAATAATAATAAATGCCTTGGGAAATAATTGGTCAAACAATAAGTATGACATAACATATTTTTCTTTTTTTTTTACTATTGTTAGTTGCATCAGGTTAATGACACGATTAAATGTCCGCAATATTTTCATAATAAAGTATATATAAGAATGTAAACGAAATATAACATAAAGTAAGACACATGTTGTTTAATGTACACATTGTTTAAGTCATTAAAAATGACCGCTTATAGATGAGAAATTATGAAGAAGTATTTTATTACTATAGAAGGTGTTGAGTCAAATTTTTATTGAAAAAGTCTATCTTACTACCGGTGCTTTAGCATTAGTTATGAGTCTTGTAGTTCATCAGTGGAACCTTATTTAGCTAGTATAATACAAAACTTAAATATATTGTATTATCATCGCTTCAGCTTTCTTAATGAATGCTATATAACTATAACGGACACCTGAAAATATTATTTTATGATCTACAAAATGTCTACAAAGACACTGTTTATGTATGTTTTATTTGTAGTAACATTTTTATGTTTAAAAAATAGGAAAAAATAATAGATATATGTAGTTTAATTAATTTATCACACAATATCCGTCATGATCAAATTAAATATTATATCAAATTTTAGCGCGTTTCTAAATAAATATATATTTAGATTTGTAACAAGATATGTTTATGTATGTAAAAAAGCTAAATGCAATAATAAATAATGCGAGCGAATAAGAGCTAAATGCGACGAACATCTCGCAGATAGTCAGTTTGGTTTTCGAATAGGAGTGGGCACGAAAGAGGCTCTTTTCGCAATGCAGGTTCTCGTACAAAAATGCAGAGACATGCAACAAGACGTTTTCCTTTGTTTCATCGATTACGAAAAAGCCTTTGACAGAGTACTGCATGACCGTCTAATTGCAGCAGAATCTGTATTGGAACCAGAAGGCTACTGTACGAGTTGACAATGAGGAGACTGATGAGGTAGAAATAAAGAGAGGAGTCCGACAGGGCTGTATATTATCACCCACGCTATTTAATTTGTACTCGGAACAAATAATAGCAGAAGCAATTGAAGGCCAAGAATGTGGAGTCAAAATAAATGGCCGGTATATTAACAACATCAGATACGCTGACGATACAGTCCTAATAGCATCATCTCCTGAAGAGCTGCAATTAATTATGAGCTGTGTTAATGAGTGCAGTGAAAACGTTGGTCTGAGGATGAACCTATCAAAAACGAAGATCATGGTGTTATCTAAACATAGCTTCGATGACATTGCTATCATTGTAGCAGACCAAAAAATTGAGAGGGTGCGCAAGTACAAATATCTGGGGACATGGCTTAATGACACCTGGAGCTGTGAACAGGAGGTAAAGACTCGCATCGAAATAGCTCGAAGTGCCTTCTGCACGTTGATAAAAGTACTCTGCAATCGCAGACTTAAGATCCCTGTGCGCATACGACTCCTACATTGTTACATCTGGCCTATACTTCTTTACGGATGCGAGGCGTGGACAATTAAAGAAGACCTCAAAAAACGTATAGAAGCTTTCGAGATGTGGGCTTATAGACGTATGTTGGCCATTAGTTGGACTCAAAAGGTCTCGAACGTGGAAGTTCTGCGACGCGTCAACCAAAAACGGCAACTTTAGGAGACTTTCAAGAAGAGAAAAGTTGCATAGCTCGGACACGTGCTTAGGCATGAAAGATATGAACTTTTGCAACTGATTATGATGGGAAAAGTTGCCGGAAGGAGAGCTGTTGGGCGCAGAAAAAAGTCTTGACTGTGCAACATCCGTGAATGGACGGGAATCGCGAGTGCTGTCGAACTCTTTCGCCTCGCGAAGAACAAGAAGGAGTATTTAAAGCTGACTGCCAACCTTCGCTAGTCGGAGTGGCACTCGAAGAAGAAGAAGAAGAACAAGATATGTAAAAAAACGCTCGCAGGTATACCGTAAGGTGAGTTAAGACGGTACGGATGGTTACTAATCTTATTATTATATTTGTTGAAATCTCAATATTTTAAAATGTATCATTGGGAAATCCTATTTTTTCTTGTAACATCGCGACGAGTAAGTATTTTATACAAATAAAATCATAAATATGATGATGTTTTTTCGATGTTACAATGTGTAAATAATATATATGAAATGAATATAATATGAAATTCCACAACGAAAGGCAATTAATTAATATCGTTGAGGTTAGGAAACGACTTAAGGAATGTCGGACAGAGAGGATCTTTAGTAAACCGTCTATCCGGATCTTGAACTTCATATCTAACTCATCTTACTTAAAAATATTAACCATTATAGTGGGTTACACCAGACAAACTAAAACTGAAAACCGGCCTAGGTAAATATACATAACTATATATATACTGTTGATTTACCTAATGAAATAAATTAATAATAATAGTGTATTCCATAGATAATATTCATATAAATTCACTACCATAACTTTCGATATCATATTTTTACATACTTACTTTTTGAACTTTCTTGCCGTGATCTCTGATTAAATTCAGCCCACTACCGATGCGGCCCATGAGCTGATTTGGGACGACTAGCGCAGTGGGCGACATCGGGTCCATCACCAAGCCGTCCGGTATCGGAATTGACCTACGGCAAACACTTTAAATAATAAGCTAGCAAAATAAAATATAGAAGGCAATTTTAGTTACGCTTTGAAGGAGAGGTGGCAGAAGTGCATTCAACTTGATGGTGATTACGTACAAAAATAAATATATTATTGTTTTTGTATGAGTTTATTTTTTTAGTTAGGCCGAGTACTTTTCAATCCACCCTCATAGTATATGTCAATGATATTCCTTACATTGTTAATGCGCCAGCAACCTTGGGATTTAAGATGTTATGTCAATTGTTACGCCCTTGTTTCAACTACAAGCAGTTACACTGGCTCACTCACCCTTAAAACCGGAATGTTTGGCGGTAGAATACGTAATGCGCGGGTGACTACCCAGACGGGCTTGCACAAAGCCCTACCACATAGAAAAGAAATAATGGATGCGTTGTAACCACAAAAACCTGGGACCTGCACTAAGCCCTTTATCACCAGGTTTTATAAATAAGGTACATAACATGCAGTTACGTAGGAGGTTACTTCAGATCGATTTGTCCATAGAGTTATTCGTTTAAATAAAAATTAACGTAAAATTATTCTTTTGTAAAAATTCTTATTAAGTAGTATATTTTATATGTTAAAAATATTTTTACTCGCGGTTTCGCACTTTGTTAAAAATTTAGGACTTTTATACAAACTTTTATCCCTTTTATCACCTTAGGGGTTATTTTTTTAAAAATACTGTGTTAACCTACTATTTAAAAAAGAACCCGTAAGCATGGTGCTTGCCCCAGTAGTTTGGGCTGTGCGTTGATATATCAATCAGTCAGTTAGGTATTCTTTTTATAGATAGTCATTATATTAGACATTAGTCATTTTAAAAGCTGATAAAATATGAAATACGAATTAATTTGAAACACGAGCTCTAACGAGAACAGCCAACCAAAACAGAATGTTTTTTCTACTTGTTTTGCTACTTTAATATGAAAATGAGTTTGTTAATTAATTACAATTAAATTTACCGAGATGGCCCAGTGGTAAGAACGCGTGATCTTAACCTGATGAAGATCTTAACCGATGAGCGTGAGTTCAAACCCGGGCAACCACTACTGAATTTTCAAGTGCTTAATTTGTAATTATAAATCATTATAAAGCACGCTTTACGGCGAAGGAAAACATCGTGAGGAAACTTGCATGTGTCTTATTTCACTGTAATTCTGTCACATGTGTATTCCACCAAGCCGCATTAGAGCAGCATGGTGGAATAAGCTCCAAACCTTATCATCAAAAAGGGAGAGGAGGCCAGTCCAAGAAGAGGAAAGTCCAGCAGTGGGACTTTCAAAGGCAGTTACAAACAAAATTTAAATAATGTTAACCAGTAAACACTCATTCCAATTTAACATCTATAATCTTAGCGAAAAATACGCATCATTTATACTAATTACAATAACGAATGACGCGTTAAATGTATAAACAAAAAATATATGCATTGTTTAATAAAATATATTATATTTATTATACATATACAAGTACAAAAGGAGACAAAAACAAACAAATCATTCAAATACAACTTCGAACCTCAGTATCTATTTTCTTAATATCTTTCCGCTATTAATAAATAAACGAAAATACAAAACATTAGGCGTAATAAAAGAACTCGTTTGGCTGGTAGCTGATATTTAAAGTTCATGTAATTTGGACTTCCTTAATTAAAAAAAATATGTCTATGTGTTATGCGTGCCTTTGCTTGACACGCATATATTTTAAATTAAAAATGACTAAACCAACGTATTAACTTTAAACCCCTTTTTTGTTTTGTTAATTCATTATTTATAAAGTTAGTCAGGACGGAGGATAGTTATATTTATGTAGCAGTTTTAGATAGAAATGAATAAAAAACGCCACTACTACTACTAGGCCCCCTCGCCTCGTATAACACAAAGTTGAAGCTTTGCTATTCCTCCAAGCTGCTCTGATGCGGATTGAATGGCACACCAATGGCAGAATTTCATTCGAAATGTGTAGGTATCCTCGAAATGTTTTTTTTTTTTTTTTATAGAATAGGAAGGCGGACGAGCATATGGGCCACCTGATGGTAAGTGGTCACCAACGCTCTTAGACATTGGCATTGTAAGAAATGTCAACCATCGCTTACATATCCAATGCGCCACCAACCTTGGGAACTAAGATTTTATGTCCCTTGTGCCTGTAATTACACTGGCTCACTCACCCTTCAAACCGGAACACAACAATATCAAGTATTGCTGTTTTGCGGTAGAATATCTGATGAGTGGGTGGTACCTACCCAGACGAGCTTGCACAAAGCCCTACCACCAGTAAATTAGTAAACCAGTAACCAGTAGGTTTAATGATAAATTTTAAATATAAACTAAGCATATCAAATCTCATTATTGCTTGTCCGGATTTGATTCTGTGATCTTCAATTAAATCAGTGTTCTATCCACTGTACTATCGCGACTCTTACTAACGGTTCAATATTAAAGTGAATTTACGTGTTATCCGGTGCCATGACCTCCGACGTGATCAAGAAACAGTATTTTGTAAGAGAGCTTGTTCGGACGTCGTTTTTAAAATAAAATGAATGGAAATTTCTTGTATGCATTCTGACCTTAAATGGACGGCGGGGGCGGTGAACTTTTTTATTCATATTTATTTATTTCTCCAGCGATTAAATGTTATTTTATGGCACTGTTATATTCTTATTATTAAAGAAATCGGTAGGAAGTGGACTCTTAGTGTATGCCAGAACATCCGAGGTTGCTTGCTAATACTACTTGCCGCCCTGACTCTCACTCTTAGCTAGGCTATTTTATACCGTGGTCTTAACTCAGGTTGTTTTTGACGAAATATTTTTGACCTTTCAAGGAAACATATAGAGCCTTCTTATACCTGATATATTTGACTTTAAATTTTAAAAAGACGCCGTTTGATGTGAGCCAAAATCGACTTTAGTATTATAAATAAATTCTTTTAAAAAAAAAAGTGATCGACACAGGACACCCGGCAGATGTGCAATATGGTAATTGATTGTTATTCAGAGAATTTATAATTAAAAATCGAGTTCAATGAACTTCAATATAATTCAAGGACGACTAATAAACTGGGGTTTAAAGAGGGCTTTCTTGACCATCGTCTTGTAACACATCGTGAGCAAGTCTTAAAACCGGATTTTATAAGCTATATTATACAAAAATATTGAGATCTTGATGAAGGACGGAGAAAAATTTTTTTAGAATAAATGCTAATGAATTATACTCTTATTAATATAATGTAGACTAAATTTTAATTAATTTATGTCAAGTCGGTATTTATTGGAAAATATATATTTTTTTAAAAAGCTTTAACCAAAAAACGTAGAAGTATAGATGAATACAGAATATAAATCTTTGAGCTTAGAACCCGTAAAATATATTATATTTTTTATATAAAGTTAAGGATATTATTAAATCCTACCTTTAGAATACCTTTTAAGTATATACTCTTAAGGAGGTGAATACGTAGGCTCCCGCAACCTTGTGTCACCAAATTTATTTCATTTGGTCTTGGAATTAAAGCCAGCTTTCTGTTTGATTTAGAAATTTATACAAGAAGGTCAGGAAAGTAAAGTTACATACAAGTTACAAGACTAATGGAGAAATATGTACAAAATAATGAAACAGGATTTAAAAATATGTTAATTTTTTTTTATTTATCACATGTTAACATGACAATGAAACACCGTTACAGTGGAAAATAAAAATGAATTTTAAACTTTTAAAAAATATGTATTCATGAATATTTATAACGAAGAGTTTTTCCATTGTTTTAGTACTACCTGTTTATGATTTAAAAACCTTATGAATTGTATAATAGAGATAAACTACCTATAGGTAACAATAATTATTATAAACAAAATATATCATAGTTAAATAACTGTTTACCAAAAGGAAGACAAGACTTTCTTTACAAAAATTCCAAAAATTAAATAGCTGCGAGTGGAAATTTTTTGTACGGAAAAAATCCAATTCATCTTATTTTTGTTGTTGTTTGCGTCACCGATAGCTAATAACTGCAAACCGGTTTTTTTTTGGTTCACACGTGAGTCTTGCACTTTAACATTCGACGTAAACACCGTATGACGTAGATTGACTCTCATTAGTCTAGAGGCTTGTTTTTAAGGCTGAAAATTTGGAGGTCCTAGGTTCAAACCGAGGTCGGGACCATAAAAATAAAATATTAGGATTTTCAGTTTTGAACTTTGCTTCGAAAAGCACGTAAAGTCGTTGCCGATTAATTAAGAACCTTCTCCTTTTTGAAAATAAATTTTGAAAGAATTTTATTTTATTTTATTAACTTTGACATTCTGTTTTAATATTTTGTATATACATAAACGAAAGTTAAATAAGCGAATTACTTATATAAAGAACAAGTTATATTGGAAAAATATAGTGCTTACTTGACGATGGCATTGTGGAAAATATCAGATTAAAATAAATCAAAAAGTAGTTTTTTTTTTATAGAATAGGAAGGTGGACGAGCATGTGGGCCACCTGATGGTAAGTGGTCACCAAACGCCCTTAGACATTGGCATTGTAAGAAATGTCAACCATCGCTTATAGCCAATGCGCCACCAACCTTCGGAACTAAGATTTTATGTCCCTTGTGCCTGTAATTACACTGGCTCACTCACCCTTCAAACCGGAACACAACAATATCAAGTATTGCTGTTTTGCGGTAGAATAAAAATAATAATAGTATTATTGAACTAAAAACACTAAGGTAAAACCTTTAAGACAGGAAAGCCCAAACAGACCTTAGAAACGACACGAGTGAATGATTATTTCATAAGGTCGGCTTACGAACCATAAGATTCTTAATTCAAAGTTATAGCTATAGTAAAAAATTAAGTAGAAAAAAATATCATTATTTTTGATTGAAAAGGTTATCGTATTGTAGGGATTGAAAAATTTACATTAAAACGTTATAAGAATCGTTAATATTTATTATAAAAATAATTCAGTCACGTGTTATGATTACTAAGTTAAATATTTTCAGGATTTTATGAAATGATTTTTTAAACCGATACGTCCCAGTGAGTTAGAACACGTTTACCTTAACATATGATTGTGGGTTCAAACCCAAGTAAGCAGTACCTACTGAATTTTCATATGGTTGGTTTATGTTTATAATTGCGTTTGGCGAAAAATGAAAACATCGTGAGAAACCTGTCGGATGAAAATTTGCTACTAATGTATCAACTATTACTTTTTTTTTCTTCTTATACTTATACGTAATTAAATTTACTTGTTTTCATTTAAAATTGACAATTTAACAAATAATTCCGTCCCTCTATGCTTGACTTTTTTGGGATGAGTCATTTGTTCAAAAATAATTTTGAATATAATTAAGCATTTCTTTGTGTACAATATTTTTCTCTTACTTTATGTGTAAAATAGAGAGAAAAAAATTACAAAGCTTAAAACAATGAATTTGAATAAATTCTCCCAAAGTAAATCAAAAAAATATTGTAAAAATGTTCAGTCGTAAAAAAACCTGTGAAATGGTAAATACCAACAACATAGTAAATGAATGAGTAACTATGAAAACCAAACTATGTCAATACTTATTTGGTTACAATGCAAATTGTGGTACAAGCAATACGAATTTTAACCAAAATGTTAATATGACCATAATGTTTATAACGTAGGAAAACGAAGGAAATAGAGAACGCCTGATTCTCTTTATATATAGAGATATATTGCCATAATAATGATTTATATTAAGTAAGGTCGAGCAATAGTATGTTAAAGTACCACTGCTGGGCTCACCACTGTTGGATGCGCATGTGGTAATATTTTTTTTGGTAATTTTTTCCTCCAAGAGAATGAATTTCAAACGAATGAATTCATTTTCCTGCTCAGCGAAATTATAAACACGAATTATACACGAATAAGCCGAGATGGCCTAGTGGTAAGAACGCGTGAATCTTAACCGATGATCGTGGGTTCAAACCCGGGCAAGCACCACTGAATTTTCATGTGCTTAATTTGTGTTTATAATTCATCTCGTGCTTAACGGTGAAGGAAAACATCGTGAGGAAACCTGCATGTGTCTAATTTCATTGAAATTCTTCCACATGTGTATTCTACCAACCCGCATTGGAGCAGCGTGGTGGAATAAGCTCCAAACCTTCTCCTCAAAAGGGAGAGGAGGCCTTAGCCCAGCAGTGGGACGTTAACAGGCTGTTACTGTTGTACTGAATACAAATGAAAGTTGCTGGTTGCCCGTGTTTGCACTCGGAATCTTCGATTAAATCACATGTTATAACAATTGAGCCATCTCGGCCTTACCTATGTAGAATAAAAACTAGATTGAAGCCGTGAAACATTTTATGTGTACGTAAAAGGTGTAAAATCTTTCATCGTACTCTTTTTCGTGGCACGTTTGTGACCCTAAATTAAACTGTAAAGTAGAACATAAAATTGATTGAAACGTGCGAAGAATATTATTTGAATTTTATAAAAATATGTAACAGGACCTTATTTATAAATTAAATATTTCACGACGATATAAATATAATTTGAGCTTAAAGGTATCATTTTTTTAATTATATCTGTTTGTGATACGCCTGTGTGGAAACTACTATTAATAATGAATGAAACATTACACAACAACAAAACATTTTCCTTAAAAAGGAGAAGATAACTCAGCCCAGTGGTGAGAACTTAGCCAACATTTAGGTTATTATTATTTTTTATTATTGTAAATACAAACATACGTAGGACACTACTGTAGATAATAAAAATAATTAATATTCGTTGATATTATTTATATGATACAACCTACATTTCAAGCCGGTGGTAGTGTTATATTAATTTACTTATATGATTTATTCGTATTTGTAATTGATAGAGTCTAGAAGTATATAAATAATATATTTTGATTTCAATATATAAAATGCTTTGAGGAACAAGTCAAAGAGAGTTGAAGAAAGAAAGTAATATTGCACCTTCATAAGTCCTGTCTGGGTGAATACCACCATTGTCACCGTCTAGCCATTTATTCTACTACCAAAGAGTAATAATCTGTGTCGCTCTGTTCCAGTTTGAAGGATGAGCCATTACTATACAGGTACAAGCCCGTTTGGTCTAAAAAATAGTGGAGTGAGGAATCATAATTATTGTTTTCTTTTAAACTTCAATATATATTTTATTGTTCTCTACTTATTCAGGCAAACATAAAATAATAAACAACTACGCGTTGCCATAAATTATTAGCAGGAATATCTCAAGAAAGCCACATTTCTAGTAAGCTTAGTCATGAATATTACACTTAAGTTGGGAAAAACCGCTGACATAAAATACCTTCGGCCTTTATGTGAATACGAAAAGTAATCAGACGGTGAAATTATGAGAACATAATATTCCTTTTGTAAATCTGAATCAGTGAACTTAAAAGTTCATCTCAATTAGTATGGAATTTTATTTGACATTTTCTTTTTTCCCTCGATAACATTTCTATTTTTACGAAATTCGACATAATTAGCGTACATTTAAAAATGTATTTTACAATATTACATTGTTTTATGTTACTTATTTTTATAAAGTTTTTGTTAAATAATTTAAAATATTTACGTTTTTATATTATCTGCCCGGCGTTATAAAATCATATATCTGGTTTTCTATAAGCACCAACTAATATATTAATAACGCAAAGTCAAGTTACCTAATTGATTATCCCATCTTTTATCAACTGTCACAATTGTACTGTATGATATATTAACAATACATTAGAGGCCGACACGCCCCGACAGGGCGTCACTATAGTTTACGCCAACGACCCCGAGGCGCCCCCGAAGAGACGGAGTGCTGCGAGTACCGCTAATTTTTAGTGGTTTTTCCGGTGCACTCGGCGCCGCTGAGCCCCACACACGTAAATGCATTTTTCCAACGAGACCAAAGTATCATTAAAATCATTTGTATTCTATACTGTAAAATTATTAGGTGAAGGATTTATTCTATTTATAAGATGAAGGTAGTTGGTACCTTGATACTGGCAGTATCAAAACGCTGACTGCATGCTGATGAATGCAACAAACTATCACAGTCATGCATATTATGACTATTAACGATTTAAATAAATCTTTAACATTACCGTGTGAGGATATGCTTCAGATAATTGCAATTACAGAGAGTAATTAATAAAATTATAAATTGTTATTCTTTGTTTTTTTAATGAATAATTGTACCTATTTTAAATTAATTATTATCTGTCGTGTTTTAAGCCTTTTTCGATAAATTTAATGTCTTAACACTTTTTTTTTTAAATCGGGCTGGTATTTTCGGCCATTAGCAGGTTAAATATAAAACAAAAAAAACAAGCTCTTAAGCTTTATATAAAGTAGTAACTATAATTAATTTAAAATTTAAAACATACAAACTCCTTTGTCTCAAAATATTTTTAACATTACCGGCATCACTTATTAGTGTAGTTAGTATTGTTTTTCATTTATTCAACACTATCATGATAAAATACGAAATATGTTTAATTAAAGTTACTTTGTAATAAAAGCACGGATAAGTGATAATGGGTGGTGATCTTTAAAAAATATCATTATTTTTTTTTTGTTAATTACGCTACAATAAAATATGAGTCTTATCTCACGCATACTATAAACTAAAGTAAAACACTGTTTTTTTTTTCTAATGGAAGGTCTTTGTTTGTCAAGTAAGTGTTAAAAATTAACCTATTATATAATCGTTTCGAAAACTAGATGATTTGTCTTATTGTTTTATTAGTTTCAGCCCGCCGCTTCGCCTGTTTGCGGGAGAGGGGCAGGGTTTAGGTACCCTATAGCCTTTTCTGTACCTCAAACAACATCAACATTTGAAATGAAATGAAAAATTTCATGTACATCGGTTGAGTAGCAAAGACGTCGAAACATAATAGGCAAACAAAATCACTTTCGCATTTATAATAATAATTTTACTAAGAGCACATTACATTACATTGCTAGGAAGCTTCGTATTAGAATTGATTATTGATAATTTTTTTGCGTGTGCGAAATTTGACTTAGTACGACTCCATATTGAAAAAAGTTGTGGTGGCCTTAACTTTGTACGGCGCGTGATCATGGTCACAGGATTTAAACTACGGAAAAACACAACCAATCATTTAAGTAACGTTATTCTGTAAATTACTTCAATCCAATCATAACTTACTATTATATAATTAAATGAAGTACACTGTTAATAAATCTGAAAAAAAATTAAATTTATATTTCGCCACGGTCATACTTACTCAACCTTTTCTGATTGGGTAAGGGAATCACGGCCAATATTATCGGACTGCGGAGTTATCGCAACATTGGCATTACGGTCAATTAGACATTTTTCCGATTCATCTATATTTTCGATATCTTGTGACACCCGTTCAAAGTCAATCTGTCTGTCCGGCGTAATTTCGTCACGATCCGATAACATTACCGGGTTTCGTAAGGCCGTTGATAAATGAACAACATCGACTTCCTCATTTTGTTTACACTTTACACCATCATGGAGCGGCACTGATTCGAGCTGGACCTTTGTTCTTAACGACAATTTCCTTTTCAAGGACATCACTTCACAATAATCGATATAAAATCGAGTAACGCTTATATCAACGCATATAATTAAATTAGCTACCGTGAACAATGCAACACATTTTATAAATCATATAAAATAGGTATTAAATAAAAAATACGTAAACATTTAATCGTACGATTTATCACTGTTTATATTCAATGTTATAATTTTGTAGCAAACGATATCGTCCAATATATAATCGAGCACTAAACGTCGTTATGAGATTTTAATAATTATCTGAGGACAGTATTACTAACATTATAGATAAACGTTAACAAATCACATTTTGATGATAGTTTAATTGAAAAAAAAAATGTTATCGATCGTTAAAAATCGATTAAAATTCGAATTAAGTGGAGCGCACATACCTCTGTCAGGTGGACACGATCGTTACGGAGGTACACAAATGACTGAGTTAGCGAGAACATGCGGTAAAGCCAAAGAGGTCCATCTTACGGTTAGTAGCATCTTAGTTTTTTGTTTCACGAGCACATATTAACACATTAATAATTTTATATTTCAAATTGATATATAACATATGAACACAAGTTTTATTTTAAATTAACCACTAAAGATACCCGCGTCACTTTGCTTCATCGTTTATATTGACACATTTGATATTGGACTTTAATTTAAATCGTATAAATTATTTAAATTTCAAACATCACCGTCATCGGACTTGTGTTTTCATTTGTGTAATATATACAAATACAAAATACAGTTATATTATGAAACAAATTAAAATTGTTTTAATAATTTTGATTTATTTCAAAATCTGTGTTTATTTAAGGACCTCGGGATACACCAGGCTCATAGAAGTTATTGGGTTTTCCCGCAAGAGATTCTCATTAACGGTGACAGGAAGTTGACTGAGGGTTGAGAAAGCGAAAAAAAATTTTTTTTAGAAATATAATTGTAGAATGAGAAATTCCGGCATACATTATTTTGATTTACAATTAATAACTATTTTATTTAGATAATAACTGTAACGCAGCTACTTTTAATGAAAAATAAATAAATTAAATGATATAATTAATACTTTGATTCTTAGCTTTATGAGTATCAGAGATAAGGAGTTTCTAAAGATAGTAATTTTTTTATCAAACTCTACGTGACATTTAAATTAATTTCAAAATCTAAGAAATTTATATTACAAAATACGATTATACCTTAAAATATGAAATATTTATGAGATCTATGTCAATTGTTTATATTTTTATGATTAATAGTAACAACCTTTATAATGTCCCACTACTGAGCTAAGGCCTTCTGTCTGAGGAGGACGTTTTTGGAGCGTATTCCACTACGCTGCTTCAATAAGCGTAAACACAAGTAATATATTTTGACACATACAGGCTCCCACACGATCTTCCTTAAAAATAAATTTTGTTAACATATTAAAAAAGCAATATTTTTTACATACTTCGTTTCTACTGGATTTTGGGATATATCCTCTTAGGAATCAATAGTACAAATCAGAATTTTATAGTCAGTTTATACAAGTTTGTTGATAACAGCTAAGCCACGGTTAAACTTATTGTTTACACCTGCATCCGGTATAGCGTTATTAAATCTTACAGAATATAATTACAAATTAAAAATGAGGCCGTCACGGGATATTTATGGTTATGGAAAGATTTTATAATTAACGATAATAATAAATAAATATGTATAGAGTAAAATAAATAAAAATATATAATTTATATCATGGATACAAATATGTATATACATATCACTAGCTGACGCGTGCCCACTTCGTTGGGTGGTAAACATTTTTACTTGTGATCGATTGGCCGAACATTAATAAATTTGTCTCGCGAGTTTGATTTTTTAAATTGTCTCTTGATGCAACCAAAAAAACGAATTGTATAAAACAAATTTTATCTAAATAAAATTTCCTCGGTAATAAAGCAATTTATTTCTAAATAGATTGATTGATTGTTGTATATGAAAAAACCGTCTAACAAAAATATCACTCAATACATTACGACACGGTCGCGGTTCCATACCTATGTCGTATTATCTCTTTACCCATTCGTCGAAATTATATGCAGTAAAAAGGAAGTCTTTTGTTTTAAACACTTGATAAGAATATATAATTGTCGATAATATGACTAATAAAAATGACCTAACGATTTAAATTATTTTTTTAATATAAAAATCTACTTTTTGTGATTTAAATATAAAAGTTAGACATTTGCTGTCGCTGACTTTTTTTAGGCATTATCAAGCTCTTTACAACTTTTCTCTAGAACTCAATCATATATCTCCAATCGTAAAGGCAGCGTATCTAAGGAACGTTTTCGTTCGACCGTTTCTTCACCGACTTACTCTGCAAATCCCACTACCACGAAAAAGTCTTTTCATAGCCTATGACACTAACAAATGATGTGGCTTTCTATTGGTAAAAGAATTTTCAAAATCGATTTAGTAAATCCAGAGATTACCCCTTCCCGCTTCGCCGAAGACGACCGGGGAGAAGACGTCGGCGCTATGCAAACCTTCTCCTCCCGCCGTAAATGTCGCCGGGGCTAGGGGGTCTCTGTAACCCCTTAGAATCTGGAGGCCTGCAGAGGTGGGCCTACCGTCGGGATGTCACGGTAGTATGCGCAAGCGATCCCGTGGCGTCCCCCGAAAAGACGGTGTGGGTATCGCTGGTTTTTTGGTGGGTATTCCGGCGCCTTCAGCGGCGGCGAGCCCCACATACCCCCCCACTTTAAGTGGGGGAAACGCGTAAATGCGTTTTTCCAGCGGAAAAAAAAGAGATTACCCCCTACAATCTCACAAACTTTACCTCTTTATAATATTAGTATAGATAAATACTAAATAGTCAAAAAAATGTCGGTATATATTCAATAAATTCAAATAATATAAACGGCTTAACTGCTTAGTTGGTCTAGCGGTTAGCTTATACGTTCGCAGATCCTGATTTCCTGGATTCAAATTTAAGACCAAAGGTTTGGACGAACGAAAAGTTATGGGTTCTTCTGTTAAGACATTTTTAGAGTCCAAAAGTTTACCATGTTGTGTTCCTGTGGCTTGAAAAGTACGTTAAGGTCCTGCAAGGGGAACGTTTTTTTATATGTAATGTGTTTATTATATAACCATAGTGTTTATATTAACCAGGAACTTTTCACGATGTTTTTTTAGATGAATACAAGGTTGTCCAAGGTCAATGTATCTGTCTGTTGTCATTAATAGACATTAGAATTTGCTGTGTTCTGTGTTAGGCTAATTAGCATCTGCCTATGATTTTGTTAGCGTTTTATAATTATTTTAGTAAATACTATATTATGAGTATCTATATTTTTAAAAGTATTACAGATTTAAAAAAAAGTATTATGCATAAGTTCCTCAGTTAAACTTCTACAAATTTAATAACGTTAGGCGGATATTCAATGTCTTCTAAAATCTATTAATTATTTATTTTATTATGCGGTTAAGTTACTGAGTAACATTTATTTTGTAATTCTGTTGAGTCATTATTTAATATGCTTGATGTGGTCTCTTATAATTGAAGGAGTGTACTCCTTATTTTATTTGTATTTTAAAACTTTATTGCACGGTGTAATGTACTACTAGTAAGTGTTTCCTTCGTTGGGTATTCTTAATAAATTAATAACAAAATAATTGTTCAAATAGAAATTACTAACACACCAGCTAGTGCGTCATCTGCTGATGTATGCATAACGTAAAAACCCGCTGTTATCTCATAGACAACAATGAATATGACCGAAATGTTCTGTTTGTAAATTTTTTGCAGCTTATATTATCTATGAAATGATATAAAGCGTAATCCAACAAAAGCTTATGGGAAGGGGTTGCGAAGCTTTGGGTAATACTGTTGCCAAAACAAAGCAAAGCTTGCCGTTCGTAGGAATTCAGACCCACAGTAACTTAAATGTCTAAATAAATGTATTATGCGTACATAGATTTTCTGTTAAATTAAAAAGTTTTTACATATCTAAATTTCTCATTGTTATATAAACATTTAATATGACAATACTAAAAATAAAACTGCCTCGTCGTGGTTTTATGTAAGGCCGCAGACCCGGAGGTCCTGGGTTCAATTCTCAGGTCGGGCCAATAAAAAGTTATTGGGTTTTTCTGTCAGAAAATTCTCAGTAGCATACCGGAGTCTGGAAGTTGGAAGTCTGTACATTCCCGTGCCTCGGCAAGCACGTAAAGCCGTTGGTCCTGAACCTGAACTTTTTTCGGTAGTATCGGATTGCTGTCCCATCGGATTATGAGAGTGAGGGAAGAGAGAGTGCAGCTGTGTTTGCGATCAGACTTGTGCACTATAATATCTCCTGCGCAGTTGGGTATATTGGTCTCTTGAGATTGCCCGCCACGCCGTTGCCGAAGTCGGTCTGGAGGTCATTATTATTATTACTAAAAATAAGCACAACGTTAAACTGTTACATTTAAAAGCTAACGCGTCATCGATGCGTGACGTTTTTCTTGGGATTTCTGTTCGATGTAAATGTATGTCATACTCATACGAGTTTGAAGTGTATTTATTTAACAATTAACACCTTGCATCGGACGTAACAAAATATTTGGTATTGCTGTTTAACTACGCATAATACAGTCATTAGAAACAAGCAGTGAGCATTGTTATTATATGATACAAGTATTTTCTTGCATTAAAATGAAAAATGTTTGCATTTCAAATTTATCAATGTTTATATGATTTAAAAAAAATACTAAATTTATTTAGTGTACATCCTATAATTGATCTTTATGAAATCAGTTTGTTAAACATTACAAATTTTCCGTATCCGATTAATTATATTATATATTTTTTCCTTATTTTTAAAATATCAAATTCGCATTTAAAAGTCTTATATACAAATCCCTTAAAGCTTATATACTATCAATATAATGTTCCATATAAATACATACTGTGATATTGATAGGAATGCACTTATCAATGTTTTTGAGTAAGCGAATATCTTGACCGAAGTGATAATTCTAGGCAAATTTAAAACCTTTTACGTAAAGTGTTAACAACATTGAACTTTCCATATTTTTTACCGTTGAGATTCTATAGTGCTATTATGTAAGGACTCGCTTAATTACTCACCTCGTGGAATGTTAATAACTAACTTATGGTGATATACTATTTTGATACGTATATTCTTAAAGTGATATAATTATAATGGTCATCATCATCATCATCATCATATCAGCCGAAAGACGTCCACTGCTGGACAAAGGCCTCCCCCAAGGATTTCCACGTTGGCCGATCTTGCGCTGCCCGCATCCAACGGCTTCCCGCTACTCGTTCTAAGTCGTCGGTCCTCTTATATTATATATTATATTCTTAAAGTGATATAATTATAATGGTCAATATCGCATATCACTATCTGACATTTCACAACAGTTTTATGCGGTGAGTTTCGAGTTTGTTCTTACAGAATAGCCCTACTGTTCGTCCGTGTAGATTTATAAATGCGCCATTGCAATATACTCACTGCATTGCAATGCGTCCGAGCTGTTTTAATTGCAATTTAAAAAAAAACATACAAATCCTAGTAAAATAGACTCGAGCACTTTTGAATTGTCAATATACAGTATTCATACAAAAGCAGTGGCTTTACTTGTTATATATTTTATAATCGACAAAAAACTCAGTATCTAATTATTCAGTGATTAATTATATTATTAATTTATAACAAACCATTAGTAAACTCAAACAGACATTGGATTTTAATACTTTTATATTTAAATCAAAGCATACTTTTTTAAATATGTTGTCACAAATACTTTTGCATATTTATTTGATTTCCTTAGTAATATAGCCTATTCCAACCACAAGAGGTGTAATGAGAAATAAATAACTTTGACATCGAATTGACGCGATATTATTGTTCGAGATCTTGAATAATCTATGATCCTCTTGGCTATAGGTAAAGGTAAAATAGTAGGAATAATCCTAAGTATCTTTCCATTATTTTAATCGTGTTCAATAGTTTAATGTGCCTGTATGTACCAATAGAATATTACAATCGATAAAGGAGTTAAAATAAACAAATCTTATGTATTTATATATTCCGTGCGTTTTGCGATTAGTTCTGCAATATTATGCACTAGAAACAGTTCTTGATTTATATATTTTTATGTATATTACTATGCTACAACACTAACTGTATTACAACACTATAAAAGCGTCTATAGACAATTGAAATTTCACCTTTCTATCTTTCCTATATATTTACAAATTAATATATTTATTTATTAAAAATATATTCTTATTTTAGGTTACTGTACATCAATTTCTAAGCAATAACTTAACAAAAAAATTGTTTACATATACATAAATACTAATATTTATAAAATAAAATTACCCTATAAAAACATTTTACTCTGTTTAACTGACGCAACTTTGGTTTTGGAAAATTTCGAACTACAACCATTATTGGCTTAATAATAGTGAATGTGGCATTTATCTAGAGACGTTGTAACTTGAAGACTATATCCAAAAATTAGATAACAGTACAATGACGTACTGACCTCTATAAACATTTTTGGGCGCTAAATATACCCAGAAAATTCAATCTTGTTAGATGGCTACAAATGTTAACTATGTTTTATTTTAAGAAATGCCGGTTTTGTTTTATAGAATAGGAAGGCGGACGAGCATATGGGCCACCTGATGGTAAGTGGTCACCAACACCCATAGACATTGGCATTGTAAGAAATGTTAATAATCGCTTATATGATATTATATAATAACTAAGATGTTATGTCCCTTGTGCCTGTAATTACACTGGCTCACTCACCCTTCAAACCGAAACACAACAATACCAAGTACTGCTGTCTTGCGGTAGAATATCTGATGAGTGGGTGGAACCTACCCAGACGAGCTTGCACTAAGCTCTACCACCAGTCAAGGGCTTCTTGTCATGGGTAATTTTTATTAATTTATTTAAGGTAGGTGGACTGGCAAATGGGCTATATCGTGGTAAGTTGTCGCCACCGCCCCTACAACGTCTACCACACATGTTCTTTGTTTATATGATGACTCATCACGAATTCTACTTCCAATCCACATAAGTATTGCTGTGCACTGGTTAAAGGGTCATAACATCTTAATTCCCAAGGTTGGTGGCGCATTGGTGATGTAAGGAATGGTTAAAATTTCTTACGGCACCAAAGGTGGCCAATTTGTCCGTCTGCTACGAATTATATAAGAATAGATATATATTTTGCATACATAAATTCAAATTAAGTAAGATAGTAAAATCAAATAAGTTAATGAAATGTAAGATGTTACAGAGATGGTGACATAACATGCAGGTAACCCTAAACTTCACGTGGCCATGAAATAGCACGGAGGTTATACATACATGCAAGCATGGCCATCCCCACTATTCGATGTGCCACTGACCTTTCGAATATGTTCACTGAATGAAGTATGGCTTAAAAAGGTATTGCCAAGGATGTCTTCTTACCGCTTCCGGCCCTTTCAAAATATTTCCGCCATCGGTATACCAAATTTGTTTTTATAATTAGCTTATAATTATAAATAATATTTAAACATGTCTTTTTTAAATTATAATTAATTGCATTACATTTAAACAGTCAATAAATTCTATCTCTTTTTTTCGAAAATTTGATGATTGGTTGATTAGGTTAAATAATACGTTTGTAATAATAAACGGTTCATTGATGGGCAGATTTTGAAAAGGTTAAGATTTATACGTATAATTAAGGATATGAAAATGGCATTATTGAAAATATATTATACAGGTACAAAATGTGGTATTAAAATATGCCCCTTACACTTTTTATTCAATGCAGTGCGTATGAAAAGATAATTGGTATAGTTTTTGTGTCTTATTACAATAATAACGGTGTAATTGAAAGAGCTATTTTGTAAGGAACCGACTAACGGCGGTACGTTATTTTGATGCGTATATTGCTTACGCCCAGTCTACATTCGCGTTGATAAAGCACGCGAAAGCAGAGAAACGCAAGTGTAGATGGTTTTTCTCTTCCCGGTGTTCCCCTTTCAGTTCAGCCCGTTTCCTGAGAACGTAATTGTGAAAGTTGCGAGTGTAGAGGCCACGAATCGCGGCTAAAATTCACTGCTGCGATTCCTGGGGCAGTGTAGAGTATGCTTTAAATGTTATAATTATTAAATAAATTACGAGAAGCATATCAAGCATAAACTTAGCCTTTTTTGGTGAAACCAAATCGTTTTCGACAGAAATTTAAGACGAAACGATGTCAGCCTACCCTTAGATATATATACAACTATATGTACTAAATATATTTAAGAAATTTAAGCTATCCTATTGTATTTGTGGTTGGTTCTTAGACATTTAATTTTTCTATCAAATATAATGTCGATGCATTTTTTATGATAAAATGTAATTCTTAGTAGTTCTTGATAGTAAATTATTTAGTAGTATATCTTTGTTTAATTGCCGGTCGTTGTTTATTTATTAATACCAACAGAAAATAAACCAACATGATATAAATACTCGTAGCAGTAGCATTTATACGACATTGTTTATTCAAATCATGCGCTGGAAATTCAGTCAAGTAAAATAATAATCTTTGCATTTATCTTTAAACAAAGCATAACCGGATAAAAAAATTGCTTAAATTGAAGTATTAATTGTTTAATTAGTATAAGATTCCAAATGCCGATGTCTTATCGGCTAATTTATCCTAGAAAAACTGTAATGTAAGAACACTCTCGAATAAATTGATATGCGACATTTACTTTAAAAAAAATTATATGCAAATTATATATATATAGTAAAATTATATATATAGTAGTAAGTAATTACATACTTACTACAACACACAACAAATACAATCATTACATTACAATTGTAATGATAGTATTTGAGCAACACAGTCGTAGATAGGAAGATTTGTATAAAATATTTTATTCCTCAAGCCATTTATAAATTACAATAAGCGAAACTACAGGATGTCACAGTAAGGTCACTGATGATTATTAAAAAATAATCATCAATCTAAAAAAACCATTAACTTTTTTTTTCGAACCAGAATGATATACGTACATCATCAACCCTTCGTCATACACTGCTGGACATAGGCCTCTCCAATGGAGAATATATATTATCTTTAACAGATATATATTATCTTTTATAATCACAGACTTCCAAACAATAATTTATGTTTTACTTATACTTAAACACGAGCGAAGCCGCGAGTAACAGCTAGTTAATTACTAAATACTGAAATGCTCCTCTTAAAAATTTCATTGATCTGACTCCTTCAGGTCTTCTTCATCTTACGTGACATCGGTGAAATATTATTTGTCTTTTTGGTACTACCAAAAGCCAGCATTGAAATGAACGAATTAATACCTGTTTATAAATTTATTCTAAAAAAATACTATCAGACTGAACGATAGTCATTTTTTAATTTAATAATCTCAACACAATTAAGTAATCGGAAAGCACGGAAAGCCGTTGGTCCTGCGCCTGAACTCTTTTCGGTCTAGTCGAATTGCCATCCCATCGTGTTATGAGAGCTTAGGGAATAGCGCACTCTGCACCTGTGTTTGCGCACACACTTGTGCACTATAATATGTCCTGCACAGTTGGCTAACCTCTCTTGAGATTGGCCGCCGTGGCCGAAATCGGTCAGAAGGACCTTATTTCAATATAGAGGTACATTTCTATTTATCTAACTATTAAAGAAAACTTACAAATTATAGTACAAGCACAAACTGAATAACTAATATAAAAGTCATTAAAAATAATTTCTTTGTATATTACTCTAAATTAAAGATATACACAACATTTTATAAGTACATACGCTCTGCTAAAATGATAATAGTAAAGATAAAAAGAACTATTTTTAAGTAAGCTTTAAGAGACTTCAAAACGTGTTTTAATAGATAATGTAAATAAAAATACAATTAACACATACATTAAATAAAAAAAAATACATTAAATACATTAAAAAAAAATAATAATAATAACACATTTTAATAATAGTATAGTATTCATTTTGATTATTTGTAAAGAGAATATGCCTTTACAAATCAGTAAAACGTAAGTTTATGATGAGCCTGTCTCGTGTATTAACCCGTAATAAATTTAATATAAAGGATAGTAAACCTGGGTTTGGTTCATTATTTTTTGCATTCTTTTAAAACATGACTATCAACTATAGAGTCATTAATCCGGAATAAAAGTAGGTAGGTACTAGAGCTACGAACTCGTTTGTTTAATTACATATATCAACAACTTTAATAGGTGATTAATTGGAAAAGGGATTATTTTTTTTTTTAATTAATAAAGTTTGAATAACATTGTTGCCATATACTATAAAAATAGTTATATTATATTCTATATTAAGAAAACGCACGCGGCTTACAATAAAATCTAATATTTGTCTACTACTTCGTTGTTATTTTTTTCTTTGCGGATTAATAAATTGTTTATATCAATAACGAAGTATTTATATTGTTTATTAAAGTGTTTCATTTGTATGAGTTCACTATAACAAATTATATCACTAATGAAAGATCCTTTACAACTTTTAGATTATGTAAGCGCTTCAAAAACTGCCCGAAAAATATGAACACCAATACTTTTGTATATAGGTCTTATTTCAAATTAGTAAAGTCCAATCATAGCCAATGTTAAGACGTCAAAATGCCGCAGTGCATATCTAGTGCATTATAATTGATCGAAGTTTACAACAATAAATAAGTTTTGTATCGCCATCTATTGTTGTTTTATGAAACTTAAAATAATATGGCGGTCTTAAACAACTACTTCAAAATAATTAAAATATGCGCAATTACATCACTATAAAAGCATAAGATAAATGTTATTTGAAATATTCACTTACATACTTATATTTTTTATATAATGATTGTATAATATATCAAAGTGAATCATAATAATGTCTAATTTTTTAAGTATGAAACCCAAATTAGACATAAATTAAATAAAACTTTTTTACTTTATACATTATTTTTATTGTATGTATTTGTCTAGCCTGACGAAAATAAAGTGTATGCCTATTGCATTAACATAATATTATTGACACCTTAATGCGAAAGCGTCGCTTCATGGCTTTCAGTTTTGATAGACTGTAAAGTTTTGAATCTTCTTGAGTCTCGACACTTTTTATACGATTTAAAAGCAAAGAATTTTGCAGTTAGTTTTATTTATAAATACTAAGTAAACAATAAATAATCATTTTAAGAAGATTTATTAAGAAATATCTTTGCCATAATATTTATTTGATTAATAATTTTTTTACATAAATAAAAAAACATTAAAATGCGTCATGGTCAATGGTCCGCGTCAATGGTCTCCCTAAACACCAACCAGTAGGTTGTTTTATGCTTTATCTTAAGTAAATTGCTCATGATTATGCGCGTTTATATTGTTATCAATTATACTGAAATAAATAAATATTATTATAACAAAAAACTGGTAGCTAGTTGTTTTGTGCACCGATTTTGGTGTTACAATTAGTTCTTGTAATAAAATGAATACAAGGAATAGTCCAAATAAATATTATATACGTGTAAGATGATATCTAAACGTCATTATTTTTACAATATTGCATATGCTTAATTTATTCATCACAATAATACTAAAAACTTTGTAAACTAGTTCAAGTTATAATTTATATGTATAGTTATAAAGCATATTAGAACGAAACGTCACTGAAACTACCTATAAACTGCTATATAATATACTAAGTAGTTCAATTGCCACATATCGTGACGTCTGTACCTAAAGGCTTATTTTATTATAACCATAGTACTTACACGTCACTTTGGGAAGAATATGTTCTTTAAATTATTAGGTGCTTTTCTCAACATAGTTCTTCAACGTAGACTACGTTGAAAATCCAAAATCCTCAAATACGAATGATTAATTTTTTTTTCATAAATATACTATTTTTTTTAATTAACTCATTGGTGTTGGTAAAAATGTTATGAAATATTTTTTTTATTTGACTCCTTTAAATTTTTTCCTAACAAAAAAAGAGACTTAAAAATAATATTCTGTAGTTTTTCAGTAGTCGTATAGAAACCTTAAAAGATAATACCCATACATAATAATTGATTAAGTAGTAGGTACCACAACAGCATTTACTATGAGTTAGGAGACCAATAGAACTTGTTCAACTCACTATATTGCGAAAACTTGGATTTACAATAAGATGCTAAACATAATTTAATGAAAAAACGATAATTAGTATTTTTTGTTCTACAGAAATTTTAGACTATAGAGAAGTATAATAAAAAAGGTTAAAAACATTAAACATGCGTGTTTGAATATTTGAAATATTTTATCATCTTCTCTTACTAGCAGTTCCCTTTCCCCATCTCGTCTCCCTTTATTTTACTTTACTAAGTATAACATGGGTGCTAAAATTTTAAACCAATCTGCATTGGTAATTGAGTTGTGCAATTTTGAAAGTTGATTCCATATTTCACCTGCAAATTGTTTATTTCGCAGTCATATCAATAGCTGAAGAATCAGTGAAGACTGACCAATTTTGAGCCAAGAAGTGTTTTTAAGATATTGTTTCAAGGAATTCAAAGGATGATTAATCTTACTAGTCTTATAGTAGACCTACATGCCATCGTGAGACGAAGTTGAATATCTGATCAACACAACTATATAGGAACGCAAAAAATAAGATAATGAATCTTTCCACTTAAGGCAATTCATATTACGTTGAAACTGATGTTGTATTTATTATTATAAATGTAAGCTCCTTATTCGTGATTTGTTAGAACCATATCTTGCTCTTTGTACAATAATAAATTAAAAAAAAAAACAAAGGTAAAGTTCTTGCTTATACTTTTTATTGCATAATTACCGTTCCACTAATTATTCACTTCATGAATATGTCTGCTAGTTGAAATTTAATTACAAAAGTTAAAATCGGGCCAACTAGCTACTCCACGCTTCCATTTTAATGAGCTCGAATAGGGATTGACCCCTTCAGCCCGTCGACAAGGATTTCAAAGGCGACCTACATTCGGATTTTTAATTTTACGTAACAAAAAGTTGTTACTCTTGCTTTTATATTCTAGAATTTCGAATCAACACTAAATCTTCTGGATACATACATAATATAATTAAAAGGATTTTTTTTTGTACATAATTTCTATCAGATTATATTTTAGTACATAATTATAAAAACAAACAACGAAATACAAATTCTTTATTTATTTTGAAAAAATCCTATGCTACTTCAAATAGCTACAAAAATACTAGAACACCAAGTTTTTAATGGATATAACTATAACAAGTTTTGAAAATTACTGTTGTAATATTTATGTTTATAAATAAAATTTCAATTAAATCATGAAATATTTTTGGAAATATGGCTTTGTATATTTGTTAGTTAATTTATATATTTCAGTCACTTACTTTGAATTTAAGGGCTAATTCCTATAACTAATTATTACAAACATTCAATTAATGTAAACATTTTTAGTGCGCTTAATAAATATGATAAATGCCAGTGATTTGTTTCTTCGTGGTGTTAGACAGAGTAGATTTTTTAAAAAATTTAACGTCACAAAATCTATATATATTTTTAAGAAATAATGTTTATAGAACAAATTTAAGATATTTGAGTTATAAATGCACCATATTCTACATATTTTCTTTCCATCTGTGAGCAAAATTTTTCAAAATTATTTTACTTTTTTTTTTGGCTAAATATAAAAAGAGCTATGCTTTCTTTTATTTCAAGCTAATTTATTGTAAAATCTTTATCAAAAGAGGTAATCTTCCTACATAATATATAAAATTGTCATAATTGACTACTAAATTTTAAACTTGCTTACTATAAACAGACAATTTAATTTTTTCATAATTATTGTAATTTTTAAATAAAAACTTAGAAAATTCGTCTTAGAGCCATCTTATTAAAAAAAATTTCAGAATAAAATCGCCTTATTTATCATAAGCAATTTTCTTATTTTAACTTACAACTAAGTAATATAAATTGTGCTGCCTTAAACTATCATTATTGTACTAAACATTGAACAATTAATTTAATCACATTTCCCAATTTTACACAAAATATTAAATGTTGTCTAGACATCAAAACAAGAATCAACTTTTAAACAAAAATATAAAATTTGTGTAAAACAAAACTACTTCTACTGTTATTTCTTAAATGTAAATAATAATAAAGCAAGTATAATTCTAAAATATTATCTTATCATAATTGAATTAGGATTAATGGAAGAATCTAGAGCAACAATGCAGGCTATCAGCCTAGTTTAGAAACAAAGGGAATAAAAATAAATATTATCATGCTTTAGCATGTCCAAGCATTGAATTATCTAAAATAATGTAAATAAAATATACTTTATAGGGGGAATATTGTTTAACAATTTAAAGTTTAAGGACTAAAGTTAGTGGAATGTCAGGTTACAAAAAATAAAAATAAATACTGTAGTGGATTGGAGATATGTAAATTTGTATTCAATCTAATCTTAGTCATCCACTGTATCAGTCTTTAGATGTTATTTGTAATCTGTGAACACATATTTATGACATCTTAAAATGCAGTTACTTTTCTGCTTTGTCACATTTTAGTAGATGCTTCAAGGGAGCGCAACAATGGTGCGCGGGCCATATACTAGAATCTATCTTTTGAAGCATGTAGATCCGGGTTGGTGAGGTACTGGAGCTCTTGCAGTTCTTGGAATTTTTCATGGTCTCGAATATGAGCATAATTAGCTGATAAGCACATCAAATAATGTACTAAGCTCAATATTACAAGTAAACATGATACCATTGCCAAAATAAACATAAACTCAGCTTTTTCAACATAGTCCTTACAAAATAGTTTAATTTTATGAGCTTCACAAATTCTCATGTCTTCTTGTTTAACAGAAGATGGGAACATAAAGTCGAATTGAGTGAAATCGATACAGGTAGAGTGTTCAATGTTTTTCGGCTTCGAGCATAGTTTCCAAAATATTGTGAACAAGAATGTTGTTATGACTAAAAAGCCCAATAGGATCAGCCAAACGAATGTCAAAATATAGGTAATAATCATAAAGACTGCGCAAGATATCCTTCCACCGACCCGAGCTCGCCACGCTCTGTACACCTTTTGTCTTGTTGCACCTGTTGTGAGGCACCCTAAGCATAACAACATAAATCCTAGAGCAGCCATACAAGCACTGCCTACGATGAATATCATTTGAAGTGCTTCAATCCATATCAGTCGAAAATGAAAAACTTCGTCAAACATCAAAATTGAAAGCGCTGATCCACGATACATAGTGCCACAAAACACCCCCACGCCCAAACAGCACATTATCGTTGCTATAAGAGTGGCATGAGGAACCCTCGTGAGACATGCTTGACAAGCATCACCCATTATGATTAAAAATCCACTTTTCACTTTCACTTCATAGATAAATACAATATTTGGGGAGTGTAATAAACGGTATTTTCAATTATGTTTAATAGCTTTCGAATGAGTCAAATGTTATGAAACTTGAATGAAAGACAAAGTGCCACAAATACACAGATAACCAAAACAAAATTACAATTATTATTTAAAAAAATGAAAACTATGATTTGATTAAATTATTGTTTTCTTAGTTATTCAGTTTAATTTATTAACATTCGAAAATTTTGTACAAGCTTATATTCAAATTTATTTGGATATGCTTATTTAAATAACTACATGAAAATAAGGCTTATTATACATATATATATAATAAGCCTTATTTTCATGACAATGTATGGTAATAATTAAAATAATAAATGACATAGTGTTATTTATTATTTAAATTATAGCTTCAGACCAATAGGTATCTATTGTTTGAAATAAAGTAATTACGATGTAAAAAGGTTAACTTTGTTATGATCTCAAACACGTTAACATTAAAGAGTTACAGCGTTAAGTTAACCAACGTATTTGATTAAAGTTATTTTGTTCTTATTACACGTATTGACGTCAACAAATATCTTCAGATGTTGTAAATACTATATTATTTTAGAATTTAAATATTATTTGGCTTTCATATTTTGTTCTGTTTATCTATTAAATAAATTGCACAAAAATAATATATAATATAAAACACCAAATTTTTGAGGTGCACCTCAAAAATTTGGTATTTTTTATGATATATTTATAGCAGCTTTACATAAATGATTAGTAATTTATATTATGTAGGTATGTAATTTATGTGTATATTAGCTTTACAGCTATAATTTATTAAGTGCCACGTCAAAATGACAATACTATAGTAACTAATAAGTGACACTATGACAGTGAATGTGAGATTGATAAACATTCAAATGTCTAGTTTTATCTAAAACTCAATTACAATCCAATTGAAAAAAAACTTGTCTTATAATATAATTAAGTTAAAATTGAATTATTTTTAAAAAGGAAGTTAGAGAGAGTGGTATGGTTATAAAGTTTTTGACCGGCCTAAGAAATGGAAACTTTGTACCACCAAACGAGTCAATTAATACAGGAAACTTCTGTATTGTTTCACAAATTAGAATTCGAACCAGATGGGGAGAGAATCGAGAATGATATTCAGTCAAAAATCAATGCTATTAGTGCGTAAGTTACCCTGAAAAATTATCTAAATGAATATTAACAGTTGTTAACAAAAAATTGTATTTCAAGCATATTAAGTAAAAAATAATAATTTAGTTTTATGATACGTTTTACTAACATTCGACTGTTAGTCTTTATTAAATCATATTATTTGTTACATTTCAGAAACTGTGAAAAATTAGATATTTTGGTCTTCAAAACTCCTATTAATCAAAGACCGATGGCTAAAATGAGAGTTGATCAGCTCAAATATGACAATAAACATATACAGGTAAAATATATTATTAAAAAAACAAATTACATAAAATAATATTTTTTAAAGATAGTATAAATTCTAATTTGAAATACCTATTATAAATATTTTCTTTATCAAGTTTTATCATGATGATGACGAATAGTATATATTCTCTGGCTATAATATTATAAACTTGAAGTCTGAGTGAAAATAAAATAGTTATATTAATTTGATAAAATCTCTGTCAACATATATTTAAATTTTATTATTCATTTGGTCACTAAAAGTATAACCAGTAAGTTATTAGCATTAATAAAATCCTTTAACTTCAGTAAGGACCACTATAAGACTTATAAAATAAAAAACTTACTTAAAAACAATATCACTATTTCACAAACATTATGTTTTTATACTTTCAGGCATCATTGATTAATGCCCAGAATAAAAGACGTAGGCGTGAGCAGGAAAAGGCAGAGAGAGAAGAGTTAGTGAGTAGAAGGTTCGGCCATGATCACACGGCTATAACGGTTGATTACTTGGCTCAGGAACAAAATTCTTTGCAGCATTCACATAGAAATGTTGACGAAATGTTACACACAGGTTTGAATCTTTATTGAAAATAACTATTTTATTGAAACATGGTAACTAACTTTTACTGATGGTAGAGCTTTGTGCATGCTCGTCTGGGTAGGTACCACCCACTCATCAGTTGGTGGCGCATTGGATATGTAAGCGATGGTTAACATTTCTTACAATGCCAATATCTATGGGCGTTGGTGACCACTTACCATCAGGTGGCCCATTTGGAATATTAATTCTATATATATATATATATATATATATATATATATATATATATATATATATATATATATATATATTACTTAAATTACCAAGTCCTTTATGTATGGTGAGATTTAACATAATGAGAAGCATAATTTCTAATTACATTTAAAAGATGTTTTTAAAAGCTGGGTAAACTGTTTCTCTGTGGCTACATGCCTGACTCGTGGTTTAGATTGAGACATAATAATCCTAATAAATATGGTGTAATAGGGTAACACTATTTTTATTTAAAAACTTCATGACCACCACAACATGTAATTGGAACAAAAGGTGGACTTAATGCCTGAAGGCATTCTCTACCAGTCAACCTTTAGGCTAAACAGAAATTAGTAATTTATATTATCAACACTACACAGAAATATACATACTTACACATATAATATGCTTCAAATAGATACAGAGGTATATTACATATAATATAGAAATAATAGTGTATTACAGATGTCATAAGACGACAAGAAATAGGATCTTAGAAACTTTCTGACAAAATATGCTCACATATAAAGGTTGAAAATAATCTTAGAAGAATCCTTTCTTATATGTTCGATACTTTGTTTCAAAATCAGACAGCTTGAACGAGGTAAAAATTAGAAACGAAACCAAAAGTATGAATAGGATTTTTAGTAATTATTCAGAGAATTACAAATTTCACACATCTTTGTAATTCTCTGATGGTTTCATCGTCATCTTGCGCTTATGTAAGTTATTGCTATGAAAAATGCGTAGGTGTTTATATGACTAGTTTCTTTTATTGGTGCCGAAATGGCCCAGTATCATTTATAATATGTATAAAGCGAAAGATTTTGTTTGTACTTTTGAACGCTCTAATCGCTTCCAGCGAGAGCCGTATTTGAAAAAATATTGCATTCGATAGTTCAATTCTTGAGAAATTTTATGGATAAAGCAGTTCTTGTGGTTATTTAACAAGATCAAGACCGCGGGTGTATGTGTGACGTGGGAGGAATCGTGCAGAGTAGCTAATGGTATATGAAAGTTGGGCTTGAATGGAGTTATAATAATAATTGAATGGAGTTATAATAATAAATAGTATTCGGCGAAGCACAACGCCTTATTTAACAAATAAAATGAGAAAATCTGTATATATCGAAAGGAATTCTGTCCACCACTATGCAGTAGAGTATTATAGTGGATAAAGCTCTTAATCGATAACCACTAGACAGAAGCCTATAATAAAAATGGAAAGGCTTATGTAAAAAATTGACGTAATTGTGTTACAACTTTTTTTATGTGCCGTATATTCAATTTCCGATTAATAAGATTATTTAAGTTAATACTAAATAAATCAAATCATATTTTTAAAAACTCGCCGTCCATTTAAAACGAAGAATATTTGAAATTGACTATTATTTTTTACAACTATTTTTTATGCGGATATTATATCAAATAAGATTATGTAGGAAAAAGTAAAACATCAATCAGTACCGTTGACCGTTGCATGAACATTGCAATAAACGTTGATAAATCATCTGAATGTTGTTGAGACTTCTTTCTGCAAAACATCAGAAATCCTGCTGAATTTTTTTTAAGTTCCTGCTGTCCTAAGCTGTGCAAACAATTAAAAAAGGATCTATATCAGCCGCTGAAGCCTACTTCGTGCTGTTCATTGAGGTAGCGTGGGGTTATACTTCAATGGCAGAAGGATATACTATATTACGTACTACAAAAAGTTTTTCATTAATAATATATTAATATATATATTTTTAAATACACTATTCCTTTTAAATTATTGTTTCCTCTTTAAATCTACTTTCACGGTTCCAATAATAACTTAGGCAACATTAAAAACACTATTTTTACACAGATTCATAACGAATAAGTACCTTTACTTGTACCTTTCTTTTAAATATGGAACAATGATGTAATTTTTATTGAAATAAGCTAAGGATAATAAATATCATATAAGGTTATGGGTTTATATAAATGACGGAATTTACTAGATAAATACGAACGGAATAATATGGAATAGCTACACTGGCCTCCAAAAAAATCGACCCACCTACATTTTTTGTAAAAAAGCTATCGTATGGTTTTAAACTACCACATTTTTATATTTTTAAGATTGATAATGAAAAAATGCAATTGTAGGATTGTACAAAAACAGAAATAGTGCGCAAAAAATAGGTTTTTAGGTAAATATGTGACAAAACACGAAAACATAAAATTTTACGCAATTTTATTTTTTTGTGTACAAAACGATTATGCCGTTTGTTTTTAAATTTGGGTGCCCAAATCTTACTTTAATAGGGAGTGTTTCCTCCTCTTGACCTAATCACTGCCTGCATACGCCTATTAAGTGACCTGATTAGCTTTTTAATGTCTTCCTGTGGGGTCCGTTGCCATTCTTCAGTTAGGGCAGCTTCCAGTTGATTCAGGGTTTCTGGAATTGGATTTCGTGCTCGAACCGTACGTTTTAGCTGGTCCCAGAGGTGCTCTATCGGGTTTAAGTCCGGACTATTGGCTGGCCACTGCATAACTGGAATTTCGACTTCCCTGAGATAGTCTTTAACAATTCTAGCGAAGTGAGGTCGTGCGTTGTCGTGCATAAGTTGGAAATTGTCCCCAATATATCCAGCGTAAGGCATCACATGAGGCTCCAGAATGTCCGTTATGTAAGTTTCAGCATTAACAGCACGATTACGGAAAAAAACCAGCTCTGTGCGTCCCGTCAAAGAAATACCTCCCCAAAACATTGTAGAGCCTCCACCAAATCGGACTGTTTCTCGAATGCAACACTGAGAGTAGCGTTCTCCTGGCCTTCGCATGACGTTACGTCGTCCATCAGAGCCTACTAGAGACATTCGGCTTTCATCACTGAACAATACTGTCTCCCATTGGTCCAGTGTCCAATCGACGTGCTGCCTAGCAAATTGTAGTCTTGCTTGTCGATGGGATGCTGTGAGTTTTGGTCCTGTTGCTGGCTTGTGAGGGGTTAAGTTTTGCTCTCGAAGTCTTCTTCTTACAGTATTTTCACTCACAGACACTCCACGACTTTCTCGGAGTCTACCTTGAACGTCAACAGCCGAAAGATGTCGGTTTCTTAAAGACGTCAAACCAATAAAACGGTCATCGGTCGGGTTCGTGACACGCCCCCTGCCAGATCCTGGTCTCCGGCGATACTCCCCAGTCTCCAAGTAGCGTTTGTACACTCTTCGCACCTCTGAACGACTTAATTTTAGTATTCTAGCCACATTTCGCTGACTTAACCCCTCATGAATAAGAGCTACGACTTGAGCAGCTTCTGCTTCAGTAGTATCCATTTTTTATGTTTAAACTTATTAAAATTATTGTTTCAACAAAGTTTCATACACTTAATCAATAATAAACATCGAACCGAGATGACTCCGCGTTAAGAACTGGAAATAAACTAACCATGCACTTTGTGCACAAAGTATCGTTTTCTTATCAATACTTTAAAAATATTCCAAATATCCTCAATAACACTTACAACTCCTCCAAATCAATATCAAGTGGGTAATAAAATGTTAAATGTATGTCCCATAAGTAAAACAATCCACCTAGTTCGTCGCATAGTTAAGATAACAACTTTGTAAGTAAAAAAATACGGGTGTGTCGATTTTTTTGGCAGTGTAGTTTTAAAGCAAATATAATGCGAACGTTAATACTGTTATATCAATAGTAGCTATTAATATATGTAGAATTTAATGTTATCCTTATGAATATTACTGAGCGTTACAACAATATTACATATAGCATAGCATAGCAGTTTTCTAGAAATATGTATTTGTAATTGTTTTATGATAATCCGACCGAGTTAGTGGTAATATCAATGAGAAGTTTTCCTTGGCCACGAGTGACATTTGCTTTTAGTTTCATTGCAGTCGATTCACAGAAAACGTTATTAATTTATTAATTATAATTGAATATGATGTAATTATCTAATATTTTTTTTACAATAAGATAATAGGTGGCGTTCTTGTAAATGCTTAATTATAAAAGAAATTACCGTTATTATTCACATAATTAGTACCTAAGTGAACGATTTAATGTTATATACGTATTTACATGGCGCTTCGGTAAATATAAATAATATTAAATAATTATAATACATTTTTATATAAATATTATTAAAAAGCTAATTATTTTACTATATATTTTGTTATATATACTGGCAAGGTCATTACGGTAAGTTAGATAGTTTCGGCATAGTAATGAGATTAAAAATGACGAAATATCAATAAGATTGCCGGTCGACCTCGGTTAATTATTTTAAAATTAATAATTTTATGTACAAAGAAAAAGGTGCTTGGAATATAGAAAAAATATTCTCATATTATTCTAAATAGATGTAGGTATTTTTTAATAATTAAAATGTACATACTGACAAATACATATATGATGAAGTATATCTATCTGTCTGGTTGAATACGAATAACATTTTAATTTAAAATTAGAATTTAATTTATCAGAGAACAATTTGTTCTTATGTCACTTCAACTTAACCTTGCACAGGTTGTAAGAATTAATAATCACATATAATACTTAGATGTTTAAAAATATTTTATTATAGTAAATAATTTATACTGTTTTAGAATCAGTGACCTTTGATCAGACCGTGTTTTCCTTTACCGATTCATTCGATCTTTAAATAATATTTCCACTATGAATTTAATCGATAAATTTTAGAAAATCTAATTTTTTCCATTTTTTTTTAAATATATTGTTTTTTTTTAACAAGGCATAACGACTGTTGTCTGTTTTATTTGTAGGTATATATGTATTTGTTTTTTTAAACGGCTTATGTGTAGACGAGGGTTATAAATAGATAATTATTTCGACTTGATAAGTGCAAATTTTCTTTGAGTATCTCGTTATTATCTAAGGTGTTTTATATATAAGCGATGCTATCCTAATAATTTCATTTGTCAAATTTTCGATACCTTCTGTGACATAAAGCTCCACACTCGCAAGTGCAAGTCATTTAATAACTCTTATTAAGCATATATATTCCATACCAATTTAAAAAACTATGGTAAATAAACAACTTTGACCTTGAATTGATTTAACTAACTAAATACTGAATAATTTACTAAATGATAATTACGGCAATGCATTTCTGTTCGTTCACATACTTGTGCACTATAGTAATATGTCCTGTCTTACAGTTGACTTGAAAATGGCCGCTGTGGGCAAAATCGGACAGGAAAACATAGTACGAAAATACATTAAAAATATATATGTATATATATAATATATATATATATATATATATATATATATATATTGACTGAACCGGTTTGTCCGAAAACGAAAGGTAAATTAAAAAACATGTGTTTAGTAACGTTGTAATTTATTTGATCGGAATTTGACCTTCGTGTCTTAACAAATTTGACTAAGATTTTTTTCTTCACGTCTATGTGTGACTTCAAATTATGCGTATGCGATACTTTAATTTTCTTTTTTTTCACTATAATTATTAGATATATTTTGGGGATCACGAATTAATATATATAGAATAGGCTTTACGTGTGATCGGTACAAAGCTATACAGACATACTCACTGGTTTACGGTTGTGTTTATGTGTAGGAGCTGGTCTTTACAAGGAAACCGCGTATAGATATCTTAAGTTTGATTATTATTTTTGAGATTTTTCTTTTGATTTAACGTCTAGGACTCCAAAAAGAGAACTTGTATAAAATAACTTGTTTTTTTTTTTTAAATATTTCTGTTTGCAACCCACAGGACAAACTTAAGTCGTTCGTATTTCTGCCTCAAAGTCTAATTGTTGCCATAATATGGGCATTAAATATGTTTAAAAACTAAGACAACTTAGGATTCCGTTCATATCCCAACAGCAAGTATTTGTGTTTTTAATGAAAATATAAAATACTAGCGGTTCGTCCCGACTTCGTACGTCTTAAATTCATACAATTTTTCCCATTCCCCCCTTAAAGTTGAAATTCCCAAAAGGATAATCTTAGCGGATATTGTAAATAATTTCCAAATTTTAATGTTCAACCGTATAAATTTTAAAAGTATAGAATTTACAGTTGTTTTAAAAAGCTCGTCTAATTCTTAAAAATATGCTAATTGTAATGCTTAAAAATAATTTATCTACGTTTAAGAAGTTTACGTGACTGTATTTTTTTTTTGTTTCGACTTTTTCTTGTATAATACAGAATATACTATATTATTATTAGAAGAGACTTGTCAGTTGCTATCATCGTGTGTTGTATTTTATCAGTAACGTGCGACTATCAAGCATATGTTCATGTTAAGCGCATGTTTTATTAATATACGTGCTTGTATACCAGTGTGTGTGAAAGCTTTACGTCCCGATCACTATTATCTAAATATATCAATATTTAAAAGAGTTACTACTACATTTCGGCTTTTTACTACTCAATCTTTCATCGTTTTATTATTTTTATTTATTTACACCAAGACAAATACATATACACAATCGTTATATACAAAAGTAGACGAAATTTGTCGTGCTACGAATTAAGAGCGCGTTTAGTTCTACTTGTCTAGAATCAATTTATATATTTAATTAGACTAATGTTATGGTAAAAATGTTTGAAAACAATTTCGTTTCGCTAATTACGTCATTAGTGAACTTAAAAAACAGCACCGAAGGAGAGTTTTGTTTACTTCATTTCCCTCAGGCCAGTTTCGTGTTTTATTATTTTATTAAATTGTTTTAATGATTCGTAACTTGTTTTTTTTTTTAACGAAAAAAGTATTTTTTTTTCTTTAATATTCATGATACAAGTTTTATTTTTTAAAGTTATTTATAATATATGAATAAACGGTTCTCTGAGTCGCATCGACCTCTGGTGATGAGACGGTTTCTCAACACTATAAAGCTGGTTAAGGTCCTTAAATGCTCGATGGTATTGAAGGATGCTTAACGAGAAATAACCTTAATAAATAAATAAATATCTCAGACATTACCAGTGCGATTTGATATTATTTAGGCATAAGTCTGTTTATTGAGAAAACGTTTAGAGCATAGGCTATATAGTTTCCGCTATGCGTATTTAGTCCTCCCGTCGTAAGCGCTAGGCTTACGGTGAGGCTGTGACTATGGCTTGGGGCTAGGTGAGTTCCCTGTACCCGGGAAACCCTCTAGGAATGGTGGCCTGCACAGATGGGCCAGCCGCCGGGGCGTCACGGTACCATGTGTAAGCGATCGCGAATAGACGGAATGGTACCGCTGTTTTTATGAGTATTCCGGTGCACTCAGCGCCAGTGAATTCCACATACCCCTTTATGTGGGGAAAACTCGTAAATGCGTTTTTCCAGAGAGAAAAAAAGCCTAAATAGCTTCATGTTACAATTCGAACGCGCGTGAAACTGAAGGGCAAAGCTAGTAATTAATATAAAGTTATGTTAGTCTTTTTATTTATTTTAATGATATCCGGACAGTATATAAAATAGTTCACGTTACAAAACATTCCATTAACGGTTACACTATATATATACACAAATATATATAATATACGAAACGCATTATAATCATAAAACCGCTTGCGGTCATGTGGCAAGGCCGTGCATGTTAAGCTCGTATTTTAAAATATTATGTGATTTAAATACTGTATACATGGGAATAAAATAAAATGCGCTAATTGTGAACGGGTTGATTTATACGAAGTACGAAATATAATTTATGGACTTACCACATTATGGATTAGTCAAAATGACGTCATTGAACTTGACACTTCACTAGTAACAAAGGTAATTAATCTTTATATCTTTTCTACATTGTCGAGTTAACTACATTTCTTTAATAAAAGTACGACTAATATGGTGTTGATATCAAAACAATGAATCAGATATCAAAGCTGCGCACGAGATCAGCGTACGTCTCGTTCTCACAACACCGTATAAATAATATCATAAAACAAATGCTTAATTATTTGAGTTGAAGTTAGTAAAGTAATAGTAATGTGTTGTGCATTTATGAATATTGAAAGAGTTCACGAATATCTGCGCACATTTAACCAACATTACTATGTCACTAGATTTGGTAATTTTTGTCAAATTGCCTTCCAAACGAGTGACAAATATATAACCTTGAAATATTATATATCGGGGTTAAATATTTATTATGTTTTTAGTGCTATTCGCCTGTGATTTGGTTTCTATTTGAGGTAAAACTATTTGGACAAAAGTGCTTCTTATTTCGACAAATATCATGGGTCTTTTTCCAGTCAATATGAATAGATTTATTTATTTATGTACATACAAACGGCACTATAAATAAGTAATACCTACACATCAAATATAATACGTAAATGAAAATCACTATAATAAATTATTTATCCAAGAATATAATGAACACCAGATCCTTATCTGGACACAATTCTTATAATAAGAGCATCTGAATATTTTTCTGTGACATTTATCAAGAACTCAATTTTGTAGCTTATTAGTTATAATTAATAAAGCTTATTAGGTTTGTGTTTAGTTATGGCGTCTTTCTCGGTAGTGTGACTATATTCGATTTAAAGCAAAATTTAAATCGTTTATACTCCCTGACACTAGGGGATCGATTGACGAATTTGTCTGGCGAAAACGCCAATTTTACGTGGCTAAGCATTGATATGAAAATCGCTTCGACTCGAATCGAGTTTGTCTAAGCGCACGGGTCTTAAAATTTCATGTCGAAATACGGAAATTGCATCTATTAGTATTGATTTATTTACTATACCGTGTGTTGAAGATTCATATCCTGTTGTTTTACAACTTGAGAATATATATAATTTACAAGTTGAGAATTTTGAAATTATTAATTGTTTATATGTATATAAACTTCAAATTACATAAGAAAAATTTCAATCTATGTTTATATTACCTGTTCCGCAAGGCTTCACCCGCGTTGATCGTTACTGCTCCATACAATCGTACCCATAAGTTACCATCTACCATCAATGATAAATTTAATTATTAGATTTAAGTATTAAAACAAAACGGAATAAGTTTTTAAAAATGTTATTTAAAAAAAAGAAACATTACCAATTATTTTAATTTACAGGTTCAAATATTTTGGAGACATTGAGATATAATCGCGAAACACTGAAGGGTGCGCATCGTAGGTTAATAGACTTGGCCAATACGCTGGGGCTCTCCAATGCAACGATATCTCTAATAGAACGAAGAGTGTCTCAGGATAAATACGTACTATTTGGTGGAATGTTCGTCACATTGGCAGTGATTGTACTTGTGATCATATATTTTGTATAATTCGTATAAATATACATATATAATAAAATACATATGTAACAGTAACCGTACAGCGGTTTCTATGGCAACATAGCGATACAAGAATTTGGAAGATACAAGTATTTATACTGTATGTAAGTGTTTATGCTTTTTGAGAAGGAAATATTAAAATATACGTTTCTCTATTATTATTTTGCTTTTAATTAAATTATTCTAAATAATAAGATTATGAATATTAAGTTGAAATTAATGTAGTTAATTCTCATTGAGAATCAATATTATTTTCTACTATTGTTTTGTGAAATAAATATTAATTTATATATACTTTTCAAATTCTTATAATAAAGCTTTCAAATAGTTAAACAATAATTTAAAATAAAACTAGCTGATATTTTGGTATAATTTTCGAATTTAAATAAGGAGAATTCTATAAGTATTCGTTATTAACATTATATGTTTCTTGATATAGAATTGTTTAGTTCAATTTCGTTTATCACTAAGATGGACGGGACACAGTGAGTAAGATCTGAATTAAATCAATCAATCGTAGTATTTAATTGAAATTGAAGATTAGTCAAAACTAACATTACTTTTTGTTATATTAAAAATGCATAATTTACGATATATATTATACTTATATAGAGAAAAACGAATATAATAAGATCTAAAAGCGACAGTTATGTACCATAATGAACTGTTTGTTAACATATATAGTCCCTATGTTGAACTATATTCATCGGCATTATGTTGGTACCTTTATATACTGAATAGATTAATAAGATGAAATTGAGGTCTGTGAAATGAAAAAAATATATCCACTCAATAAAAATAATATATTTAATAAAAAAAAACAATCATATTACTGGAAGCTTTTGTCAATATCGCAGCACGGCATTCCTGGTTCCTCGCGTGGGCAAGAAAATGAAACGTCTTCAGCCCTCGTCCTCGTACATGGCTTATCGGGTGGAGGTTCCGCGCAGGCCTCCAAAGGAGGCATCGGCTTTTGCAGGTAGGCTGCAGCGCGTGCTGCTGCAGGCGAAATCTCCGGCACCTCACGACGTAGATCCCTGATTTTATCGTAGGCATCCGGTTGTAAGCGCATATAGTCGGGAATCTAAAAGTGAATTTTTAATCGTTTTTTATTTATATAGTTAAAAAAATAATTAACACGTCGGCTACTTTTAAAGACTAGACACCGCAGACGATATTTTAGTGCAAATGTGTGTGCACACATGCACTCTCTATCTCCTAAATCTCATAGAAAGGAAAGAGTTCAGACACAGGAGTAACAGCTTTACGTGCTTTTCAAAGTACTTCGGGATTGCATACCTGTAATAATTCCAAACTCCGGGCTGTTACGGTAAACCCGAAACTCTAACAACAGTTTTGGAACCACTACTTGTTCGTTGTTAGTCCGTCAGGATAAATGATTATACACCATAGCATGAAGACGTTCGGACAAATGCAATAGGTGGTCACCTCAGATGATGGCACTGCAAGTTGAGCCATTTTCTAAACAATCAATGTGTTGCTAACTAGGGGATCTAAAATGTTATCTACCTTGTCTTTAATATCACTACCACTTTCTCGAACTCCTCAAACTATTTATGCTTAGCGTCAGAATAACTGACATCCCGGAACACAAATGATAATTACAGTAATTTTTTCATAAAATATAGTTAAATCATATTATATTAAGTACATTCGAAGATATTGGTGACAATATTTACCGCCTTACAATCCACTCCATATGACCCAAGGTATCCTGGTAATTTGGGTTTTATCAAAACTTCTTCATCAGTTGCGTTTTGATCTCGTTCACTTGGTATAATTTCGTACGGGCATATATCTTTAGCCCGACGCTCTGCTCGTTCCGCCGCGTCCTATGATAAATATGAAAAAAATTCAAGAAAATATTTCTCAGAAATACATATTTCATTGGAATATGTGTAGATACTATATTTGTATAGTTTTTAAGTTTTATGTACCTGTTTTTTGTAGCCGCATATATAGAAAATGAAATAAGAAATGTACTTCGAACACAAAATAAACAAACGTTGATAACCACAGGGTAATCCATGTTATTTGTGTTGCAAACAATTACAAAACTAGAAATGAAAACTCGCTAAAATTTTTGCGCCTGTTCTTGTCCGGTCTGGATATTTTCTTTTCGAAAAAGAGTGCGGTAATAATTTTTACTTTGGCTTTCAAAAAGTTATTTAAATGATTCTATATTCAATGAAAGCAATTCAATTTTTAAATATAATAATTTTATAATACAATTTCAAGCATTGCACATGATACCAAATCTATGATTAAAATGTGGTTATAAAACCTTATAAAAGTCATACCGATGGTATTTTTTAAACATACCGTATCCTTATATTTCTCGCAGAAATCTTCGTCTTCATTATAATGTGGTTGTTGGCCAGGGGCATAAGTTATTGGCTTGGTGGGTTCCTGTCGTTCTTCAGGAGCCGGTCCACTGAAGCATACTATTTTCTGATGATCATCACGAGCAGCACTTGATTTGAGGATGCCCTTTAATGGTACCACGTTGTCGCATGTTGGCTTACTGTGAACAGACATTAAGATAAACCATGATATAATGTCATGGCATTGAAATAATATGTAAAATAATTTACGCATCAACGATTTTGTTAACTAAATATTTTTTTAATCTAAATGATTAAGGAGGGTTTCGGCAGCTGTGATTACATTGTATAGCAGTTTTCCTTTTCATTTAAGTTAGGAAGGCTGGCGGCTGAACTTTTCTAACGGTGACCAATAATTTCACGAAAAACAAATAGCAATAGCAATTTCACAAATATCGTTTAACAAAATTATTTATCATAAATTCATGGTTATAATACTTCTGGCTCTATAATTAATTTATTTGTTTTTTAATTAATTACCAGAGGGGAATAACTTATGAGTAGGCGGTGCCCGTACGAGGTTGTAAAAGGTTATATGTGAAATCATAATTACCTCAGTCTCATCATGCGCAAGGAGTCGTCGTAAGAGATGCGGTCTGTGGTCATAGGTGGTGTTGGTGGGCGTGGTGGTGAGGCACTGCCTTCGACCACATCGAGCGAGGTGAGACAGCGCTCCATAGCGCTTGGTTCTGCCACAGCCGCTTGTCCAATCTTCGCCAAACGAGCTCTTGTGTCTGCCGCTTGTTCGTCACGAACTGCCTCCTGTTCATGTTAATATTTTGAACACATAGCATGTTGTTTTAAGGCCCTTTTTAACACCAAAACACTCATTTTTAATTTTAAGACTATAATTAAGGAATAATAAAACTGCAGTACAATTTTTGGTGTGGTACTTTTTTTGTAATGATAAGTGTTTGAAAGTGTCATGAAAGAAAAATAAAGATACACTCATTATCACAAACTTTCATGTTTATAATATTAGTAGGAAATGAGCACATGTAAACATCATTTTTTGCCCGGGTATTTGTCCGGGTTGGAATCCGAAACCTTTGTTTAAGGTTGTCGGCTCCGATTTATAAAAAAAAATGTTTCCGTACAAAATATCTTACCTCAAGTTCATCTTTCAAATTGCCCTCTCTCATGTGATAGTTACGTATATTGTCAATGACTTCCTGCGGGAACTTGTTCGGATTGGCACTCATGTAGCGGTACACAAAGAGATCGCAACCTACTATTTTGAAACGATGCTTGAAGACCGGGACTATTGCGCCTGAATTAAAAATTATACATATATCATGGTTAATACATTTTTTTATGTAAAACAAAAAAAAATCTTGGCGCGCCTTGGGGGTAAAACTGACTGCAGATATGCCGTAACGGCAATCGGCATGACACTATTTTGACGTCATGCTCCTTTCGCTAACTCTGGACTTTTTTTATACGTAAATAGTGTAATACTATATACTTTGTTGCTTTATATTATTATAATAATAAGAAAATGTATTTTAATAACGCTACTATTTATTTATTTTAATCCATATTAATGTATTGTTTTTCCTAAATATATTACTTGAATACTAATATCAATTGCGGTCTCTAACATTTGCGCCCCCATCCTTAAATTTGAATTCATATTTTATTTACCACTGAATTAACTGAAAGTGCTTGAAAATATCATAATTATACTTTAATGAAATATATCGTCAGTGAAACCTGATTATATAATCAGTATATGTCAGTAGCATGTTGCCCTTGGATAGAATAAGAAGACAAACGATAGAACAATTAAAACAAGACCCAGTGTTTTGACCAAAATTTGGACCTTGAATTCAAATTTGAAATAGCTGTTGCAAGACTCTAACATGAATTTCCGTTTTGCTTAATTGATTTTATAATTGACAATTAAGCATTTATTGAAGTAATTTTTAATATAACTTTAAGGCATTTGTACAGCGTTAATCACAAAAAAAAAACACTTTCAAGGCTTTAGTTTAGTGTTAGAATTTTTATTTCAACTAATAATACTAGTAAGGCGTAAGTATTCAGTACATATCTATGGTATCCGCAAAAGCCTTTTCTCCACTTATTGAGAACTTCAATTACAAACGACGAGTTCAGTTCAATTATATCCACTTGGCTACCTCTTCTTCATTAATATATTTAAGAATTCCTTATTAAATAATTTGATTATAATAATTTTAACATTCTGACTGTTTTCTTTTATTTTCTTTGTTTATATTTTATAAAGAAATACATGCCTAGTTAGAAAATTGAAATAACAAAATGTTTTTATCGTTCTTTTTTGTATCTGTTAAACACAAAAATATCAGTAATTACTGTTATTAACAAAATCCATCTGCCTCGTTTGTCTAAAATGATAACAGCTTAATAATCTACCAAGTATAATACACAATATATATATATATATATAATTTTTTATCGAGTAATAGGTACGCCTTATTTATTAAAGTTTTTTCAATCACGATATTTAAATTTATTAATTGCAAAGCGAAGCAATGGCAATATGTTAAGTAATTGCTACAAGTTGAAAATAAGATTATGCTCTAAAAGGCGAGACGAAATGATTTGTGTCCCGACTTCACTCGGGTAAAATTGATATAAAATTACCATCACCCCCATTTCCCTCCTTAAAGTTTAAATTGCCAAAAAATCTTTTTAAGCGGCTTACGTTATATAATACAACAATGTACCAAATTTCAGCTTTTTAGACTCAATGATTTTGAACCGACTACAAAAAAAAGAGTTCTCAATTCGTCCGTATATATATTTGATTTTAAGATATAGATTCAGGCACAACTTTTTTTTTTTATAAATATAGATTTCTAAAATATTCATATTATTGAAAATAAAATGAGACATTTTTAAGTAAATTGTTTTATATTTTGAAAGTAATATTCAATAATTATCTTAATAATAGTCTTCTTTTTTGTTTTAATGGTGTGAATAACTTATTATGGGGAACAAAACTCACATCACACACACTGAAACTGTTTGAAAGAATCATCGCTGCACGCAAAAATGACTGTACCCTTATAACTGAGAACCAATACGGCTTCACGCCTGGCGAATCTACCATCGATGCCATTCAGTTAATTAGAGTTGTGATGGAGAAACATCGTTCAAACAAAGAAAATCTGTATCTCCTGTTCATCGACCTAGAAAAGGCTTTCGATACCCTATCGAAAGCCTTTTCTCCCAGAAATCTAGTTTGGCAGGCTATGAGAGCTCAAAACATCCCGGAATACTATGTGGTACTAATACAAGATATGTACATAAACACCAAAACGCGCGTCAAAAGTCCAGCCGGTCTTGGCGAGCCCTTCCACTTAAATGTAGGAGTACATCAGGGATCTGCCTTGAGCCCATTGCTATTCAACCTGTCCATAGACTACATCACGCGAGGCATACAAAAACCAGCGCCAGAGTGTATTCTTTACGCAGATGATATAGTCCTAGTGGCGAAAAATGCACAAAACCTACAGGAATCACTTAACCGGTGGGTGACACAAATAGAAAACCATGGGCTACGCATTAGTCGAAGTAAGACCGTATATTTTGAGTGTGACTATGGAGGGACAGAAGAGACGGGATGTAATATTTACATAAACAACCGCGCACTAACCAAAGTAGACAACTTCAAATATCTTGGAACTGTGCTTACTACTGATGCAAATATCGATAAGGACGTGGACCACCGCATTAAAACCGCCTGGATAAAATGGAAATCGCTTTCGGGTGTTCTCTGTGACCATAGAATGCCCATTCGTGTAAAGGGAAAAGTGTACAAAACGGTAGTACGCCCATCCATGATCTATGGGGCAGAGTGTTGGACCATCAAAAAGTCACACGAACAACAACTGCATACAAGTGAGATGAAAATGCTTAGATGGGCGGGAGGAATCACCCGGCTAAACAAAGTAAGGAATGAGTATGTCAGGGGATCGTTCAAGGTAACACCAATTGTGGAAAAATTGAAGGAATGTCGACTGCGCTGGTACGGCCATATCCTGAGACGTAACGATGATCATCCTATCAAGAAAGCCTTAAATATCCCGGACCGACCGCGGGGAAGAGGGCAACCGCCCGCAACCTGGTGGTCAAACATACAAAAAGAGGCCCATAAAGAGAATCTGAGTACACAGACAACCCAGAACAGAGCTCTCTGGCGCAGATGTACAAGGAGACCCGACCCCGGCTGAACTGGGAAGAGGGTTAGAACAAAGAAGAAAGAAGAGGCGTGAATAACTTATTAGTGAAAACTCGATTAATTTGTTAAAATTGTGTGTTATCTAAAAAAAGTGTAATTAGTACGCTAAACATACCTTACTTACCAATATAAAATCTTTCTGGTGTGTAGTAGGTCGGAAAGTTAGGGTCAGATTCTGGCGTTTGCAAACGCATCGACTTCAAGAACTTTCCTTCGCGTATTCCTGAATTACGGCGCGGTATTTCTCCAATCTTAATGGTACCGTCTGCGAGACTGTAAGAGAGGACGAACTGACGGTCTTTGTCCTCTGGGTGTATCCAGTCCAGCTCACAGAGGTAGCGTAGGTACTGAATGAAACATAAAATTTATCTGATAATATAAAATATCAGTTTCATTTGCCTCTTTAAATTTATAGTAGGTAAGTTTACGACAATTTTTGATGTGACCTACACACTTCTCTTCGATAACACATACATAAATAACCTACAACCAAAAAATAAACGAATTATTCAAATATTATTTAGATTCAATACGTCCTGAAACAATGTGATAACAATATTATATTTCATCAATCAGATAAGCACAGTTATATATTGAATCGGAAAGACCAAGCCGAAATATTTCCATTTATATTATTCATGTACAAATTTATTTCTGATTTATAATCATACTGTAAAAGCCAATATTTTCTCTTCGTATAAATAACAGTTAAATTTTAATCGCTCTGGCAATGCTTCAGATCGGAAGAACTTTATATACAGGGTTACAGGGTAATATGTCACGATCCTTTTAAAGGGTTATAGTTCAGGACAATAGCTATCAAATGACCCCCAAAATGCTTATGCAAAAGTGTATCGTTTTCGAGTTATTAATTTTTTAATATTTTTTTTATTTAAAGGATGTTTAAGATTCTAAAATTCAATAAAAAAAAAATCAACGTATTTTCCCTATTTTTTTTTGTATTTCTTGCTAGGGTACATCCTAGTTAATAATAACCAGTTATAAAACAAAAACAATCTTCAAGCATTTTTAAATTACAGATCCAAAACTGTACAACTTTTCGATTTTTAATTTTGATTCTTTAAGATACTCGCAATTTTTTTGTAAAAATCACTATGGCTCTTATCGTGCGGATCATTTTAAAAACATCTGCGTTTCCTTAGCTATCCATCGGTACATAAAAAGTACAGTAACAATCATAAACTCAGGAGAAAATTAGATAACAAAGAGACCAGGTAGGAAATTCTAAGAAATGCTATTGTTAAGAAATTAAATCTGGATCAAAGACAAAAGGACCTCAATGCAAAGTAGTTAAAGATTATTTTTAATAGGGGTAATAGGTAAAAAAGGAGAGATAAACCAGAGCTGTCATTGCAATTTTGAATTTAAATCAAAAACAAAATACTTAATCTTTTTAGTTACTCCATACTTTCGAAATTACACTGTTTATTATTCATAATTCGTGTTCAAAATGAGATCCCCTATTTCGTATACAAATACGCATTCTTTTTCTTAATTCACTTTTTACTACAACACTACTCAAGCTATGTCGAATAGAATTTGCAGCATTCATTATTCTTGTTTTGAGTTCTTCAATTGTTTGTACTGGTGAAACATCATAAACCAGGCTTTTCATATGCCCCCAGACATAATAGTCCATCGGAGTCAAATCTGGACTTCTCGCTGGCCATGGGATTGGTCCTCCTCTGCCAATCCATCTATTACGATAATTGCTGTCTAGCCACTGTCTTACGGACATTCGAAAGTGTGCGGGGCAACCATCATGCTGGAATATCATTCTCTGCCTAAGTTTCAGCGAAACATTTTCGAGTAACTCATGCAGGATTTCTCTAAGCAAGCTTTCATAACTTTCACCATTTAAGTTATCAGGTAGGAAATGTGGCCCAATAAGATTATCATTGATAATCCCCATCCAGACGTTTACCGAGAAACGTCTTTGGGAACCGCTTAATCGCTTTTTGTGAGGGTTTCCCTGTTCTTTTTGAGACCAATATCGAATATTGTGGTAGTTAATAATACCATCTTTGTCAAACTTTGACTCGTCTGTCCATAAAATTTTTCTCAAAAAATTGGGATTTTCTGCATCACAGTGTAGCATAAATCGGCAAAAATCTAAACGTCTTGCAAGACGGATCCTGCAGGATCTCCTTCTTCAATCACGTGTACGGGTGTGTAATGATAGGGATACAATCCAGCCGCGTGGACAGTAAACCAGACTCTCCATTGAGATACGCCCAGTCGGTTTGCCACAATATTGGTGGAAACTGTAGGGTCCTCTCGAAAATGACGAATAATTACATCTTCTTCATCTGGAGAACGGACACGAGGGCGTCCGGAATCAGATTGTCTCCTTTGCACGCGACCAGTTTCTCTAATTCGACGATACACACCAATAAAGACACTATTGTCAGGTGTCCGGCGATTCGGAAATCGACGATTATACTCACGACGAGCAGCTGCGGCGTCACCGTTACAATATCCATAGCAAAATAAGATGTCAGCGTATTCCTCATTAGAGTACGGACGACGAGAAGAATTTTGTTCTGCAGCCATAATAGTCCTTTTTACGCGCCAAGTTATCATAAACACAAATCACAAATTCCTTTTAGCTAGCCGAGTCACGAAGTTGTAAGAAACAGAGTCCAGTAAACGAAGCGGTTTTTTTCAAAAATTTAAGAGATCAATATTCACTAAAGCGCGTCCACACTATACGAGCAGTGCTAGTACAGTGAGTATTATGTACCCCGACAAGGTTTTATTACTCTTATTCCTAAAAGAAATGAGATAAAAGGAAATTAGAAAAAATGACAGTAAATTCAAAGGAATTGATAATAGTATTCCACAAACAGCTCTGGTTTATCTCTCCTTTTTTACCTATTACCCCTATTAAAAATAATCTTTAACTACTTTGCATTGAGGTCCTTTTGTCTTTGATCCAGATTTAATTTCTTAACAATAGCATTTCTTAGAATTTCCTACCTGGTCTCTTTGTTATCTAATTTTCTCCTGAGTTTATGATTGTTACTGTACTTTTTATGTACCGATGGATAGCTAAGGAAACGCAGATGTTTTTAAAATGATCCGCACGATAAGAGCCATAGTGATTTTTACAAAAAAATTGCGAGTATCTTAAAGAATCAAAATTAAAAATCGAAAAGTTGTACAGTTTTGGATCTGTAATTTAAAAATGCTTGAAGATTGTTTTTGTTTTATAACTGGTTATTATTAACTAGGATGTACCCTAGCAAGAAATACAAAAAAAAATAGGGAAAATACGTTGATTTTTTTTTTATTGAATTTTAGAATCTTAAACATCCTTTAAATAAAAAAAATATTAAAAAATTAATAACTCGAAAACGATACACTTTTGCATAAGCATTTTGGGGGTCATTTGATAGCTATTGTCCTGAACTATAACCCTTTAAAAGGATCGTGACATATTACCCTGTAACCCTGTATATATTGTTCAAATTTTCTAATGAAATTTATATATACGTAAACGCTATATAGCAAAATCTGTATAAAGCGTTTTTATTATTATATATATATCTAACAACTAGGTTACAAATAAAAAGTAAATTAAACTATCTGTTACGAGTGATGTTTACATTTTTACAATTATAGTTACAATTACAACGTTAGAATTGAGATTTTCGAAAAGAAAATAAATTCAAAATAAAAAAGAAGAAAATATTTAAAAGCACCAAGAGATTTTAGAATTGCATTCGAAACGTAGTTAGCTACCCGCTGGCGAGGTAAAATGTCGCAGCTGAGAATATTTCATCATGTACAAGCAATTATGCGAGATTTTATAACATCCTAGTTGTTTCAGATATTGTGTTTATAGAGACAAGGCATGAAATAATTGTATTCAGAAATGGATTATAGTTTCGAGTTTAGCGTCTGACTACGCTCGGATAACTCGACTTCACGTGTACCTAAATTAAACTTTGTATTGATGTTAGAAACTTCAATTCGCAACAGATGTACTCGAGTAAATTCATAATAAAGAACAATTTAAGCGTTAAATTGCTACAATTTATATTATGTTTAATAAAAAAAATGTTTTAAGCATTAACGACCTTACCTACTTATAAACGTTGATTAGCGGATGGCTTACACAATGTTGACTTTTTCTTTCGAATGTCAAACCAATAATAACTGAAAGAGCGGAATCCGTTTTTAACTGCACAGCCGCTAACAACGATTATAAGTCAGGCCGTATGAGTATGTGTTCATAGATTATTAGATATTTTCTAGCTAAACGATAAGGCTGAAATGCGGTGCAGTGACTCTAAATTTGTTATTAATCAATAACCCTAATGACTCTCGCGCCATACAATGCCAAAAACTTTCACCCAAGACTAACAAAATTTTTACAATCAAATATAGTATAGGAATGCATACGAGACAATAAAAAAAAGTCATTCATCACCATTTTTGATAAAACATTCTCTTAATATTAGCAATTACTATGAAATATATTTAAAATATATTATTAAAATATTGCTTATTGCTTACTTTGTTAGCATTCAGGTTGTATTTGATGACGTCTTTGTGTGGAGCCTTTGGTGTCAGGCCGTAGCAGGACTGCAACGTGTCCTCCGGAGTGCCGATACCAATGTGAGGAGGAATACTCTATAAAAAGAAATCTTACGCCAGTCAAATTTTAATTACTATATAAACCTACATACATACCACTGGTGGTAGGGCTTTGTGCAAGCTCGTCTGGGTAGGTACCACCCACTCATCAGATATTCTACCGCAAAACAGCAATACTTGATATTGTTGTGTTCCGGTTTGAAGGGTGAGTGAGCCAGTGTAATTACAGGCACAAGGGACATAAAATCTTAGTTCCCAAGGTTGGTGGCGCATTGGATATGTAAGCGATGGTTGACATTTCTTACAATGCCAATGTCTAAGAGCGTTGGTGACCACTTACCATCAGGTGGCCCATATGCTCGTCCACCTTCCTATTCTATAAAAAAAAAAAAAACCAATCTACATTGCTCCAGTGCTCATCAAAATTTTTTTATTGAAGTCGTATAACTACGGGAATATTTCTGATTTATCGAAAGCCTTTGATAGCGTGCAAGAAATATTAGTCAGAGTCAACTTTCACAGTATATTAATCTGTTTTTTTTTAAAAGAGTTTTTTTTTAGAAATCCGCCCTCTATGCAAACATTAACATTGAAAAGCCTAATATTTTTTAAAAAGTATTTAATTCTTTAATTATGGTCTCCATACACTAAAGTCATTAATAAAGACATAGCAGTAATTAATAAAAAATGTCACGCGTTTAAGTGAACTGAAGTAAAAACGGTTATTAGATCTAATGTCAACTTACCTTGGGAAACTCTTTCTTAGTCTCATGATGAACCTCAATGCGTGGGGGCTGTTCAATGTTCAGCATTGTCCTGAACAATAACATTGTGTTATGAAACTATGCTAAAGCATGCGACACTATGTCAAGAACAAAGTTAGAAACTTCTCTACGACTGGTTCAATTCGTGGAGCGCATTCTATTGTTAGCGACATGATAACTACTTACAATTTATTTCAATATGAAAAAAATACAGATTAGAATTCATTTTCATGAAATATTTAATTAATTCAAAAAATTAACTTAAATAAGTAGTCAAGCTAAGTTAGTTATAATATGCATCCAATTTTCGCTTGCTTGGACTAAGATGCCAGTAATCTTTGGGTAGTGATTTTTTAAATACCAGATTATAAATTTGGACTAGTTTTAGGGTTAGATGGTATGGGTATGTTTTGGTGAATAAAAATAGCCATTGCGCTTTCGAAAACTATTCGTCATTCCCGTGTGATTTATATACATATAATAAATAATAATAATAATAATGTCCTCTAGACCGATTTTGGCCATGGCGGCCAATCTTAAGAGAGATTAGCCAACTACGCAGGAGATATTATAGTGCACAAGTGTGTGCGCTAACACAGGTGCACTCTCTATTCCCTAACTCTCATAATCCAATGGGACGGCAATCCGACATGACCGGAAAGAGTTCAGGCGCAGGACCAACGGCTTTCCGAGGCACGGGAGTGTACACACTTCCAACTTCCAGACTCCGGGCTGCTACTGAGAATTTTGAATCTAACAGAAAAACCCAATAACTTTTTATTGGCCCGACCTGGGGATTGAAAACCTGACCTCCGGGTCTGCGGCCTTATATCAAGCCACTAGACCAACGAGGCAGTCAGTTATATACATATAAACTATAAACAAAAAGTAAAAAAAGGATATTTATTTTCTGACCTCTCCTGTAATAAATATAAATCCACGATTCATTTTAATTAAATCATATTTATTAAACAAATCACCCCGTAAAGGTGTATTAAATGTTGTGGCTTATAGACATATACGTGTATATATTTGTATCGATGTCATAAAAAGATTATCTGAAGCATACTTTTATATTATATTACTACTTTTACAGGAACTTTTGCGGAACCTATTTTGTTTTATTTTATTTTTATTTTTTGAATATACATCTTCAATTCTTTGTGAGGCCTATCTCGTATATAAACTGCGTTTATTTCATGATGAACATGTTACTATATTAATTATATATATAAAAATATAAAGTTATAAAAAACGTTTTATGTACTTAATATATATTATATTGTAAATATGCTGCTAATAAATTAAATTTAAATTTATTATAGATAAGTAAATACTGTGTACTTAGAATTAGGTCAAATTGCGCGGGCATTATCTTATTAGAAACCGAATCACATGATAGGTTTAACAGGCTTCGGTTCATTATTTGTCTCATTGATCATTGCGGACAAAACTAATTAAATCGGGTGCACAATGAAATGAATCTTTGATTTTTAATGAAATTAACATAGTTCTATGTCACTTATGCTTGAAGTGAAATAATTTACACAATGATTCTAACAAAGTTTTAACATAAAAAAAGACTAGATAATCCGGCGGTTAAAACATTTAAACCTAAACCGGATAACTAGTTCAAACCTAGTCAAGAACTAGTGAATGTTTATGTGCCTAATTTGTCTTTATAATTCATCTCTAACCATTGGAGCATCGTGGTAGATTAGTTTCAAGCGTTCTTCTTAAAGGAAAAGAGACTTGTGCTCGACAATGATACACATACCGACAGACATACAAAACAGCAATACACTGATTTTAATCGACTTTTACTTATAAAGGCAACGTCTACAGCCCCGAATTTATACCTAGGCCTAATAAAGCAATTTTACTGCTTCGGAATAGGGGGTGGGGGGGGGGTATTTTAGTGTGGATTTACTCAAATGTCAAAATTGCTATGGGTCTTGGATATCCGGGCCTGGGCGTACAAAATTATCTCTGTAACGTTGCATTCCCTTTTACCATAAAAACATGTTATGCTTACTAATAATTGAAAATATTGAAAGTATCTACATAATCGTTTTAACTATAGTGCAATTATTTCGTTATATTGGTATACCATATAGTTAAGTCTTTATATTATTATAAAGTATAAATAATAATTTTTCTGTTCAATTACAATACAAAGGGCTTATCAAATAAATAAATAAAATAAGTCTTAAATAAATCAACGGCAATTTATTATTGTTTTTTACAGTAGGTATTTAGACTCTACATTGTAGAGCATGGACGCTGAAGGCGTAACAACTTGATTTGGTTATATTAGTACTTAAGTATAAATTATTATTTATTTTAATTTTTTAAATCTATTGATATAGTTATTTACGATGTTATTAATGAATCAAATAAATAGAAAAAAATAATCTGTAGTTAAAGTTAGTACCGGTATTTTATATCTACATATATTAGCCATATATAGCAGGCTATAATATATGAAGCTGTTATATTTGTCTACGTAATTTGAATGTTATTTGTGACCAGACCAGACAGAATATAATATGGTACGTGACGTCAACGACAAAAAGAAAAAAAAATCTTTATAATAGAATATTGAAATATATAATACATCTCAACGGTACATGGGATGGTTAAAAACTCTAATCAGTATTAAGAATATAATGTCTATTTGATACAAAATTATATTTATGTTATGAATTACATATATAATTTGTTTTAAAACCAAAATACAATGAATAAAGAATATAATTGTTGTTTCGTCTATATTTGATTACTCAAGTATAATCCTTTGGGTACTAACCTGTAATATTTTCTAGTAAAGTTATCACAGTCGAATATCAGGAAACGGCGGCCGAGAACGAACACAGTTTCACCCACAATCAGGTCCCTCGGCGAATAGAACTCGGTTATTTCCTCCTCTGTTGTTTCCATAGCAATCGATGGGAATGATGCTGAATAAACAATAACCTGCTAGCCTTAATCAGTGCCATAAATATAGACTACAGCGGACGTGTAGCGAATACACGAATAAAATCCAATTTTGGTAGCATTATGGATGTAACGTGCTCACTGCTTTCATTTCATTACTCATTTTTAACATATGCAGAATATATTATATTACATAAAGAACGAGACAATTGACATCAATTGTTTATTCGCTCGATATCATTATTAAAATAAAAAAATCAGTGTCCGTTATCATTTAGATTATTGTTATATATTAACAAATAACGTATATATAATATTTTAATTTATAAAATTCTCTTAAAATGTCTCACTCGTAAATAAAACTGATGCAACATTTCCAATTTACGTGCTTTGACAACCCACAACACAGTTTCCGTACGTTTGAACCACGAAATAGCTATTCGATGTTTCATTTTGTCCGTTTCATTTAAACCGAGCCGAGAAAGCTCCAGGTCAGTAAACAATACCTACCACCTAACTACATCCTAATTACCTTGCAAATGAGATGTTGGAAATTGCTGACGGTAAAATCTCGGTAAATATACGGTACGGTTAATCTCTGAGTCGTCGTAAACTTATATTAATAGGATGCTCTTAAGGCGATTACGCTATGAAATTTTGAGTAGACGTCAAGCATTTGAACTTATTTACCGACAAGATTAAAAGTAACGGTTTGAGAATGAAAATTGAGTAGACTGCCGGTTGTTTGAATATGAGTCCTTTAAACTTTACGGATTATATTGTAGCTTGGATTAAGTTAAATTTAAAATAAAAAGAGTGCAGTTTTAACTGTACAAATAAATTCAAGTGTTTATCTATGATTTCAAAATAACTGCTTCTTAAGTTAATACGGCTATTTGTGAGATACCAAAATCAAAACGAACATTATGTTCATTGTTTTTTGATTGTCTGTCTATCTGTCTGTCTGATTATTAGTTCGGGTTAATTTTCAAAATGGTTAATAAATACAAACGCATATAACAGAATTATTATAAGAAGTGTTCCAAGATACCGTTTGGTTTTTATTTAATCGAAATCGGTTAAATCTATCGAAAGTTACAACAACTCATTTAAGTTTAATATGTATTGCAAAACTCCGGAGCACAGCTAGTTTTAAATATAAGAACAATAGAGATATAAATAGATATCTCTTACACTTATATATAGTTATATAAACTTTTCGATGTCGTTTATTTGAAGTAAATTATAATTAAACGTTATACATATATTCCAGTCAAACGAGTAGGTATTTAAATCAACGTTTAAGTCATTTATGACATCGTTCGAAGCAAGCAAAAGCTGTTGTCTACGAAAAAGATTATACACCAGGGTAGAGTTAAAAATGTTAAGAGTAGAAAAAAAAAGTTCAAACTAAGAAACTAGAGTATAAAGTTTTATAGAAAATATTTTAAGGAGGCTGTAAGCTGAGGGTTGATGTAAGGCATTCGTTGTTCCGGCGAATACTGCTTACTATTTAATCTGTATTAGCTACATATTTATATTCATTAAATATTTATATATTCTGCTTTTTTGATTTATATAATTTTTACATCCTTGTAAAAAATTGTCAATTCTTAACTTACAGCCTCCCTAATCTCCTTAATCCGTTTTGAGAGTGATCGAGAGAAATCCATTATTAAATTTTATGCTCTACATTGTGTACTTACACTTCTTCTACCTCTTAACCTTTTCAAATTATTTTAGCGAAATATTGTTTTTATTATTATTAATTGTCAGTGTTTTAAATTATTTTTGTATAAAAACAGTTTTCAGATTCATGCCTTAGTAATTCTATGTTTATTCTTTACTCTGACTTACATGGTCTCTCTTTCCACATTTTGGGTATTTTTCTCTTCTTAAGAAGAAGAGGGAAAGGATCTTTTCCACCTCTGTCATCGTGTATCTCCTGCGACAAAATTTTAAAGTTCTAAATAAAAGTATAATCTTGAAATTATGGACACCATAAAAAAATAGGTAGTTTTTATTAAGTAAAGTAAGTAGTTTTTTTTTAAGTAAGTAATCATTAATTATCAATGAGAATTGATATGAGTTTCGAGATTTATTTACACAGAGTAAACATTGTTTTATGAACTAGTAGGGATGACGATTAAATATGAAAATTATTTCCGGGAAAAAAATTAAGAAACGTCAAAATTTAAATAAATGTCAAATAACATACCATTTTATTCATTGATCAAATGATGACGTGTCTTACCACCATGATGGACTTAAGTTGAACGTACACATAAGTGTTTTTTTTTAATTGTCACATGACTAAGGTTAATTTTACGTATGATTGACCAGTTACCTAATTATTTGAATATATCATATTATAAAGCCTAGATGAGGCTCTATATGGCAACATCTTTGAGTCAAACCCTAAACAAATTTACAGTTACAGCAATACTGCAAGTTATTGTGTAAGCACGGGGATATAGACGCAAGCGAACAAAACGTGTATAGGTTCGTAATTCGAACGCTCAGCACTCGGGTCTTTACAATAAATATTCATCGCTTCGATGTTCTGCAGGCCCGGATTGTTGCGAAATTAGAGCCAAAGTTTACCCTGCCATCAAAAGATTTTATCGCTCCAGCTTTAATGGGTGCGAAAACTTTGAACAATTATATAACAGAGAAAATAACTATTCCCGATGTAAATGCAATAGCAACAATATTTTTCTTATAATTTAGTTAGTTTTATTATAAGCATACCTACTGCCAAAGTGTGAAATTTGTTAAAAATATAATTTTGTAAAAAATATATATAGCTACTAAGATTACTACTATTTATAAAAATAATTATCGTCTACGTAATTTACTAACCTGCTTTAACTTTACGTATTAAAATCTCATTTTCCTAAACACGATATTATAGGTGACGGAGCAAAAATAAAAGTCAATTCTTTGATAAAACCTGCAGTATGGGACAATTTTCAATTTTCAACCATAACACTAAGGGACAGGTATTCATTTTGAACGAACAGAAATATAATTTCTTTATGCAATTTCATGTTTTAATCCAATAGATGACTTTAAATATGCGGTAAAAATCATAGTTAAAAGTAATTACAGAATTACCTTAACAGCGATGGTATCGTCTTGCAAAAAGTAGAACATTTTGTATTCCGTCAGTTCTCCGTATTCAGCGTCCCTGTTATCCCAAACAACGTTGAACCTAAAAATAACAACTATATGTAATATGTCTTAGATGAATTTCATCGTAAGATTGATTTGAAACCTTTAAAAAAAAGTAAAGTAACAGCCTGTATATGTCCTAAAGTTGGGCTAAGGCCTCCTGTCGTTTTTTGAGAATTGTATAAATGAAAATGACTTAAGTGACTAATTTTAACTAATTGTTACTGAAAAGCAATCAAGACGAAAGAGCAAAATGCAAAAGATGCTAAATGGCGCTTCAGCACTTCGTCTTTTATACCGACTGCCATAATAATGTCAGGCAGGGCAAGGTTGGTAAGGTTTTCATCTTTTTTATTGTGTATTTATGTAAATATAGTATGTAAATAATTTTTTTGGTATAGTACTAATATTTAAGCAAAATTTAGGGTCTTCGCAATAACTTCAAAACTTGTTTTCTCCATTCAGATAATCTTGTAAATACTACCCGTATTTACAAGATTATCCAAATAAGAGTTATTTGCTTTGAAGACAATGCTTGATAAATTGAGGACGATAAGACCCTTCTATCTAATATTGCTTCACAAACTTAAACACAAAACGCTTTTAAGCGTTGAAATATAAAATACGATTCGTAGAAACGTTTATTGATTGCTGCAACGACGTAAAAATCGGTCAAATAATAATTTAATAATATTAGCATTCACAAACGTCAACAATTTCTTCGAGCAGGCGTGCACGCTATGCAGGGGTACATTTATATTATTTATTGCTAAATAATAGGGAAGCTAATATATTTGACCCGATTTATTATACGAGCTGGTAGGAACTGGAACACGTGAACCTTAACGGACAACTTATGTGTGTATGAATTTTCATATGCTTTATTTGTTTATAATTCAAATGAAAAGGAAAACAACCTGAGGAAACCTGCATGTGGCGAATAAAATTTTGTGACATATGTATCCATCAACCTGCACTGGAACAGCGTGGTGGAGTTTAGAATAAACTTCAAGTTTTGAAGTTAGTCCTTAATCTTAACCTTTTACCAGCAGTGGGAGAAATTTACATGCTGTTACTGACGCATTCATTTACTAAACATTACGGTTAACTGGTGGTAGAGTTTTGTGAAAGCTCGTCTGGGTAGGTACCACCCACTCGTCAGATATTCTACCGCAAAACAACAGTACTTGGTATTGTTGTGTTCCGGTTTGTAGGGTGAGTGAGCCAGTGTAATTACAGGCACAAGGGACATAACATCTTAGTTCTCAAGGTTGGTGGCGCATTGGTGATGTAAGCGATGGTTAACATTTCTTCCAATGCCTATGTCTATGGGCGTTAGTGATCACTTACCATCTGGTGGCATATATGCTCGTCCGCCTTCCTATTCTATAAACAAAAAAAAAATTAATGGAATGGCAATCCGATACGACAGGAAAGAGATCAGGCAGGTCCAAAGACATTACTTGCTTTCCGAGGCAATCTCCTCGGGATCTACGGCCATATATCTAGCTACTAGATTAACGAGGCAAGATATTTATAATATTGAATGAAGGTAAAAAATGAACGCGATCATTAGGGATTGCCTTGTTAATAATATATTATGAATACCTAGAGCCATCAAAGTTTAATGATTTATTAATACGTAGCTACCCTTGTGACGGATCCAAGTTCAATACGCCATTTTGAATAAGTAATGATGAATCAAAACACAATAACTCATGCTGTAAACGTAAAATAATCATAAAACTTAACCGTCCATGTTAATCGTTACAGATTCAATTAAATTTAATTAATTCAATTTTGTTATAGAATATATTTAATATACTGATTTTTTTATGTTAATACATACGGGTAATATATAGTTGATAATGATATGTGTATGTGTGTATTGGCACGCCTAGGGGGTAAGACCGACTCGTATGCCGTGACGGCATACGGCGCTCTTATGCTACCTTTCTCTACTCCCTTGTGTGTATGTGTGTGTGTGTGTGTGTGTGTGTGTGTGTGGCGCGTATACTATATAATTTGGTATATATAATTATAATAATAAGATATTTTTTTTATTTACAAACTCGATGTGTTTAATTGCACGGGTAGAATAAACGTTTGTATTGAAAGACACACATATACAGTTTTTTTTTTGAACCAGTAATTTTACAGGCGTTCGCGAAACAACTCACGGATTCAACACAAATGATTTAGAAACGAAACAAATAAACTTTTTATTTATTGCGATAAATAAATTTGTTATTAATAATTATAATTAGCTAACTCTAACGAATGAGTTAGCAGACGTAATTAAAATTACTAGTCATTAAAGCTCAAATTTCATTGCATAAAGCATCTCACTGTTATGTTGCTTGGAAAGTCATTGTCGTAAACATAACGATACATTATGAACCAAGCGACAGGGAGAATTCGCTCCGTTGTCACCGCTTGAAAAGGAAACATGACACGGTGGTGTAGCGTGATAATTACGGCATAAGGTTTGGTGCTACGGTTACTGAAATTGTTTAACGTGAGAGCTCAGTTAATTTAGTAAGGCGTTCTGACAAGTATTGTCACCGAAAGTTATGAAAAGAGACATTCCTGTCACATATACTGATTAGTATGAATGTATGATAATTTACTGAGTAAAGAACAATTACTATCAAAGCAAAGTAATAACATCATGCACTTTCTGTGGATTTGTTAGATATTTATAGTTTTTTTTAACAATATAATTTTTTTTATATTTTCTTTTGTTTATTTTTTATGTAATTTTTACTTCATTATTTATAAGTTGAATAGTTTTTATATTTGACACAAAATATCGTCATGCCGTTTGCAGTCACGGCATACGAGTCGGTTTTAAATCGAAGGGTATTATTATTATTATGATATTACATAAAAAAATAAGTCATACTTAACTTTGTACATTGTCATATATTATTTTCATAATTTGTTTATATAGTTGGTAAACAAATACATAGATAACAAAATAAAACACATAATTAAATGACTGTAAATTGCGATTTCGATATTAATTTATAATGAATATTCAGTAGATAAATCATTTTAATTTAATAACATACAACTTGTCATCATGATAACTACGATTGAAAAATATACTTCAATTTATTGATCCTAATTATTGTTTATTTTCACAAATTAATGTTTTTTATTATAACAAGTACTTTCATTCGACAAGCAGGGCGTAAAATCTAATTTAGTAGCCTAATAAATTATATATTTTTAATAGTGTATTATATATAACTATGTCATGATAAAAATCGTATTTTATTTCCAAGTTAGCTCTCTAGCAGAGGAAGTTTTGTTATATAAGTGTATAAAAGAATAAAATGAAAATTACCGCAATACACTTATTAAAACAAAATCAAACAAATCCATTCGTAAATCAAACGGAGCAGTCACTTCCTATTGCCTCTTACATAAAACTAGACCGAATAAGTCGGGTTTCTATTAATAGAATTTATTTATGACATAAAATCCTCAGAATAAAAGAGGTATGTTTATAGGTAATAACAACGAATAAAATAGCGACATTTTCTCATGGGGCGACTTACACCTACTTATGAAGGGTTGCTTTATCCATAATAATGTTATAAACTTAAGTGCTGAGCTGATTTATAAAGGTTTTCGGGCATTGAGAAATTGTAACCACCATATTGATATTTATTAGCTGGAATTTCTCATGTTTTGTGTATGTGTAATTTATAAAGTAAACTTTTTTTTTTCTTTTTTTTTTACGCTGCAAAACGCATTACGCGTTTCTCCCACGGTGAACAGTGGAGTGGGGGGGTATGTGGGACTCGCCGGTGTCCAAGGCACCTAGTGCGCCCCGCATATCGGAATACCCACTAAAAAACCAGCGGTACCCTTTCCGTCTTAACGAGGAGCGCCACGGGATCGCTTGCGCATGCTACCGTGACGCTCTGAAATTGATAACGTAATATAATGTATGTATACTCTCCTTTTGAAGAGAAGTTTTAGAGCTTTACCTACCACGCTACTTCAATGCGGATTGATGGATACACATGAAATAGAATTTCATCCGAAACATGTAAGTTTTATCACAATGTGGCTTATCACGACCAAGCACGAGATCAATTATAAATACATTAACATTCAGTGGTGCTTGTCCCGGTACCAACCCGTAGTCTTCAGTTAAGATTCAAGTTTTCTAATCAATGGGCACCGGCTCAATAATGAATAAATAATATGTATTAATTTTATTATAAATTATTTTTATCGATATGACTACAACATTTCATGCTATAAATTTGTCAATACTAAGAAATTAAGTATGTAAAATATATAACTTTAAAGTAATGAGTTATTGTGTATCCTTTACCTGATTGGAAAAAAAAGTCCGATTAAGAGACGCAACTTATAACTTAACTTATCTTTCTTATCTCGTACACGGACACTTATTTTTACTAAAAAGTTATGAGTCTAAAAACAGGTTCAGAAAGCTTACACGGAATTAAATTTAATAACCTTTCACTAACATCCAAAAAGATGAAATTATTGCTATAATTTCGATGATGTTTTTTTTTTTAATGAAAGTGGGACTGTACTGGTCGTCGTCGCGTTTGAACTCTACTACCACTTACCATCAGGTGGAGTAGAGTCATTTGCCCTCCCGGCTAATATGAAAAAAAGTACTAAGTATGGCTGTTTGGCGGTAGAACATATTATATGTGGACGATGGACATGCACCAAGTATTACGTGAAACTTCTCTCTAACATCAATGTTTAAAATGATTGCAAATATTTATAAAAACATATCAATTCACATTTTTTTTATTCTTCCGATACTAACTTAAAAAAGCAAGTATACATCGTATATAATAATCGTGTCTTGGTCGTAATATTAAGTCTACGCAAAATATACTTGTAGAGATTTTCTCCAAGCCCTTAATTAGCATACCTTAAGCTGACAGGCGAGTCTATTGTCCGCACTTATCTGTAATAACATGCGACAAATTATTACATTCACTATTAATAAGACACATTTGCAGGAAAGTAGAAAAGATATAATTATTCGCACTTTTTTAATATAACTATTGTCCCTATTGTCCTTGTCAGTGCCACCAGGTAGGATGACGTAATGATACTCAAGCCGAAAATTACACGATCGCAAAATAACAGAAGGTGACATGCGACATTTATTATAATAATTATAACATTTAAAAGATACTCGCATCAAAATAGCGTATCACCGTGAGTCGATTGTTTTTTAACATTTTACGAGTGATATATTAATGTGAATTAACGGAATAGTAAAACAGGTAATCGGTAGCTGTAGTAGCAAAAAGCTATAGTTACTTAAGTGTCTCAGAAATAAATTGACATAAAAGTCATTTTACTATATTAAAATTATTGAAATAATACGTTTTTTGGGCTGCGTCAGTGTGTTTCTATGATATATTACTTTATAAATGGTAATTATTGAGGCTATTCTTTAACGCCTAACTGAAACACCTGAAAATATATACATACACAGAACTTCTACCAGAACTTGCAGTGCGTTTCGAAAAAAGTCTATCATATTATTATTGGTAGGGTTTTGTGCAAGCTCGTCTGGGTAGGTACCACCCACTCATGTTCTACCGCTAAACAGCAGTACTTGGTATTGTTGTGTTTCGGTTTGAAGGGTGAGTGAGCCAGTGTAATTACAGGCACAAGGGACATAACATGTTAATTCCCAAGGTAGGTGGCACATTGGCGATGTAAGCGATGGTTAACATTTCTTAGAATGTCAATATATATGGGCGTTGGTGACAACTTACCACCATATGCTCGGCCGCCTACCTATTCTATAAAAAATATATATACAAGTAGATGCGTTTAATTGTTTCACTCGTTTTAAATTTTGACTGTTGACGTGAAAAGCGTGAATTTCATGTTCTTGTAATTAATAAATCAATATTTTCAATATTATTATAAAATATTTCTTGTGAATAACTGTTATCAAGTTTTACTTATAATTAAACTAGAAATGTTGATATTATTATTATAAATTTATATCTTACGTAGATATTCGCTTTATTTATCGAAGAAGGCATGACATGTTTAGTAAATAAGATTAACCCTATCAGTTAAACTCGTATATAACTCATTAATTATAATATTTATGAATATTAATTTCATTATATTTAAGTATGATATTATTGATACACCAATAATATTTTTTATGCTTAATGTGACTTAATGGTTAAGTAAAATAAAAGTAAATTGAGTGAATAGATTGATGATGATATAGGAAGAAACCGATTTAGGATATTTACAAAAAAAAAATAACAACCGTAGGTCCCTTGGCCATAGTAGTAAGTACTAATACCAAATATTATATCTGAAATCTACGAAGTAACGCTGTAAGGTGAGATATTTATAAAAACTTTCCGTTAAACTAAAAAAAAAATCTCGTCTGCTGTAATGTATAAAATAATTATAATTAGTGTTAATGATTGATTGATAATGATTGAATGAGTGATTGAGCATCAAACATGCTCAAACAAAGTAAAAATCACATTTACCTATTAAATTGTAATGACTTCAGCAATAATAATAGCCGAGATGGCCTAGTGGTTAGAACGCGTAAATCTTAACCGATGATCGTGGGTTCAAAACCGGGCAAGCACCACTTTTCATGTGCTTAATTTGTGTTTATAATTCATCTTGACGCTTGACGTGCTTGACGGTGAAGGAACACATCGTGAAAAAACCTGCATATGTCTATTTCATTGAAATTATGCCACATGTGTATTCTACCAACCAGCATTGGAGCAGCGTTGTGGAATAAGGTCCAAACCTTCTCCGCAAAAGGGAGAGGAGGCCTTAGCCCAGCAGTGGGACATTAACAGTCTGTTACTGTTTACTATTACAGTAATAATCATGAGAACGAACGCTTAAACATTGAACATCACCATGGGAAACTTCGCATTGTCTTTCAAACTTTAGATTAAGTTTGTTGGACTACATCGGATCTAATTACACAGCATACAAGATAACTTTATTAGACAGTAACTCGACTGCCGATTTAGTGTTAAATTAGCTGAACTATCTAATTGTTAAGCTGATGGATATGTCTATATTAGGCTGAAGCTTTGTTGATTGTAAAATAGAATTAGTTATAGTGTTTTGTTTTATATTGTTTGGTATATCTATGAAACCAGTGTAACTACAGGTACAAGAGACATAACATCTTAGTTCTTAAGGTTCGTGTTGCATTGGCGATTTCATACAGTGCCAATGTGTATGGGCGGAGGTGACCAATTACCATCAAGGGACCCATTTGCCAGTTTGCCAATCTATATTAAATATAGAAATTGGCGGGTCCTGGACAGCAACCGAATCGTATGGGATCTCACCTAATAAAACCCTTGCGATGGTTCGTACACAGATCGCAGAAGCTGCGAGATCCTGCTACGTACTTACCGCCCCCGCACTTACTACTACTTAAATGTACACAAAGTTATATATTTCCTAATATAGCTTATTAAAATTACTTTAAATAAATTTGTTATACTGAAGTTTTTAGTTTTTAAATAACTATAAAAATACATGTGTTGGATGAACCTACATAGATTATATAAATAATACCCAATATAATAAATTCAAAATAATGTAGATATATAGATTAGCCTAGAATAATCAATTGCCAGTTTTACGAACTATTAAAAGAAATAGCAAGACTAAGTTGCAAACATTGCTAAAATTGGATTTACTAGTAGGATAAAATTAATTATTAATAGCTTGGAATCGATTAAAAAATAAAGTAACAGCCGATATGTGTCCCCCATTTGGGTTAAGGCCATCTATCCTTTTTAAAGGATTGGAGCTCATTCCTCTACAACGCTCCAATAAGAGTTGCCTGTAAAAATTTCTGTACATTCACCTAAAAATTTAACTTTAGAAATCTGAAATATCACAACCACTTAAGAAATGGTGGAAATGGAACTTATTACAAACATTTTATCGTCTTATTGACGTATTTTATATTAACAAAGATAATGGTTAATAATTAGGCAGAGCATTAATAACGAAAATCGATTTTGAATTTTGAAGTCATTAAAGATATTGTATATATTATTTAAAATAATATGAATAATCGATTCATTTAATGATGACATTTTCTTTTATGTATAATAGTAATGTTTTATTTCAGATTAAGATAATAAATGTTGTGTTAGAAATAACCTAGATACAAGTACATTATTCTAAATTCATTCTTCTTATAATAAATAAAAATGAATGTTTGTATTTTTGTCCTTTATGCGTTTCTAAACTATTCATCCGACTATTATTTTGATTTTCTGCGTATGCCAGCAAACGCCTGGCCCAAACAAAAATAAAAGATTTTTTCTTTATATGATTGTCTTTGGATAGAAACGTTTTATACAGCTATAGTATTTAACAAAAAATGACATTCCCTGCCACACACCTACCAGGCAAATGCCTCCTCCCCTCCTGAGGAGAAGGATTTGAGCTTATTCCACCTCCAACCACCAACACTACAGGTTAGTGGAAAAACGTGGCAGAATTAAATAAACTAAAGTAAACAAAAAATTAATTGAGATGTTTTAAGCTTACGTTAATATTTTTCCTTCGTATTCCAGGAATCTCCTTAATCGGTCCTCATGGTTCTTACTTCTTTTTGGTGGCTGCACAGACTTCCAGCGCTCCTTATGAGTATATGAGTCCATGGGTAGCTCTTCCTCCTTTGATAGCTCTATGCCTTGTGACTCTAGCCACTCCTGCAAAGTAAAATAATAATATAAGATCATATCTTCTTGATATTATTCTACAATGTTTTTTCTAATTTTTTAAGAACTGTCATACAAATGTTAAGACATGATCTTAATATTTAAGAATATATTTTTATTCCTTAAAGAATATCTTATAAACGCTTCTTCCGTTCCCTCATTAAAATTGTATAGACAAATTAAAAATGAAAAAAATACTTACAAGTTAATATTTCAATATCTTATATCTATCTTATCACGTATGTAAGAATATATGTCGGTAGTCTATATGTAAATACGTTAAACATATGGTATTTGTTTTAAAAGAAGGGGAATTAAAATAATATCATTTGAACGGAAATGTGCCCTAGACGTGCACAAAAGAAAATTGGTTAAATTTCGTCAATACGTGATACTAGGATATTATATTTTTTACAAATACAAAATAAGGTAGGTGCTATCTTTTCATAACATTTCAGCAAGTTAGTTTTTACTAATGGAGAGTAGCGTAAAAAAAATAGGAAAAAGTTCATCTCATTCTGCCGTCGAAATAAACTTATCCTTAATGCATATTTTGTACATGCAAACGTTTAAAATTTAAAGTAGTAAATACAATCTACAGCTTTTGAAACGTTTACTAAAGTCAGGTAAACTATTTCTACTTTAAATCTGAATTGTCATTGATCAATGTCAACGATGACGCAATAGGCATCCAATGAGCGTTCAGTATTCAAGCAGTTTATTAAATCATCATATCAGAATCTGGCGGTAAATATAAACGTAAATTTATATATAAATATAAACAAAATTTATTAAAAAGTGATATTATATTAAGTAAAAGTATTTTTTTTAATAAAATATATTCCTTTTAAATTATACAAAATATGACATACTAGTCGCTGACTATGATGACTTTAGACACATTTGTCACTTGCCTCCGTGGCGCAATTGGCTAGCGCGTTCGGCTGTTAACCGAAAGGTTGGTGGTTCGAGCCCACCCGGGGGCGATTTAATTTTATAGTTTGTGAATAATTTTAAGCAACAGCAATTACAATAAATATTATTTGATTGATGATACAGTCGTCTATTCTTAGACTATGTATACATTTCTAAAATATACATTAATATTAAAAAATAAAATTATTCAAAATTGGAATCACCGTAAGATTTCAGATTGACTTACGTTATACAAAATCAATGTACGCTCTGAGTTTTCATGTGCTTTATTGCTATTAATAATGTATATCGTACTCAGCTGTGTAGCTAAACATCGTAAGGAAACATCGTAATATACCGGATGAAATTTTACGAAATGTGTAATCCAACCCGTACCGGAGCAGCGGAAATGGTATAAGCTCAAAAAGGTTCCTTAATGAAGCATTTACACTTACGGTTTTTTTTTAACTTTACACAAAATAAAACAACATACAAGCAAACAGTACATCTGAATCGGTGATCAATCAAGATATCGGTCGAAAAATTCCATTAAATACACATATCGGTATACCCACAGCGAATAACTTAACAAAACAAATGTATTTACGTCATACGATCTTGATATAGGTCGCCTTATAGCCGTAACGTGCAGTCAGCTTCGGGTCGAGACCATGTTTACACGGTGCCATTCGAAAGGACTGATTGCTCTATCGAATGGATTTAAGGCTACATCCGATCACAACAATAATAAGAGGATTACCGTAGTACAGCAATAACTGCTCGTATTGAATTTGTAATGCGGAGGTTTAACAATATACTTATAATTTAAATCGTATATTCTTTTATCATTGTTTTAAAGTTATTTTTATTCGCGTTGGTTATAAAAGTATTGATATGGAATTATAATAATACATGAAATAAATATATAATAATCAATATTTTGGTATGCATTATCTGCGGACTTTAGACGTAAAAAATACACAATTGGTTGGCATTGGACGATATTTTTGACAGCGGCATTATCTTGAGTACGTTTCGTTAATTAGCTTCGATAAAACTTGTGTAACTTGTATATTACTGTATCACTATGTGACAGCTCAAAATATACTATGAAATATTTTTAATGAAACAACAACTAATCGCAGAGCAAATAACCAACCGGCTAGCGACAAACGTGGAGACAGATTACTTATAAGTTATATCGACATTGAAATAACTGCGTTCCTAGAGAGTGATCAGTTTTAAACTGTTAAAATGTCGGTGATACCAATATCAACTCCAGTTCTCCAGTCGTATATTGTATATTCGGCGATATTAGCATTAAAGTTAATATCTGTATCGACTTTAACATCGCTAGTGCGGTTATCACGAGGGATTTATGCAAATCCAGAAGATGCTAAGGCTTTGACAGGAAAAGTTAAATTAGATGATCCAATTGTAGAGAGGACTCGGCGCGCTCATCTCAACGACTTAGAGAATATTCCAGCATTTTGGATACTTGGAGCTTTGTACGTGACGACTGGACCGGCAGCAGCGTGGGCTAAATTTCTCTTCAGAGTGTACACAGTGAGCAGAATTATACATACCGTAGTGTATACGGTGGTACCTCTACCGCAGCCGATGAGGGCTATAGCATACGTAATCCCTGTTCTTATAAAGTGGTACATGGGAATTCAAATTGTATTATACTATATTAGCGCCGTGTAACTGTGTCTTGCTTACTATAGTTACATTCGCTTGTTTTTATTTTTATAATTTCTGAAATATAACAAATGTTATGAAACAAAATCATGTCATTTATTTTTTCTTTTATATTATTATTTATAAATTAAAGGCAAAAAAATGACATCAAATCGTAATACGCTTATCACGATGATTTGACGGTTTAGATAACAAAATAAGGTGATCAATGATGAGCTGAACAATAATTGGCGTCGCTACTCGGCGTTGTATATAACATTGAAGTTTCGTTTGTAACATCGATAGCAATTTAGAGGAAATGGTAATATTAATGTATGAAACTACGAGAGCGTTGCTGAAGAAAGTGGATAAAATTTTAGGAAAGCGCCAATACTAGGTAGGGTAAAATGAAATAAGAGAGAGAAAGTCACACATCCGCCTTCGAAGGGCTAGTTCGAAATTATTTTTTCAGCCTGACAACCGCGACAAGTTGATGGTGCTTGGCAAAGTAGAGGAGAAACGACCAAGTGGCCGCTGCCCCACACAATGGTCGGACCATCGGACCAAGTTACCAACCTCACTTGTCTCCAAGTGACCACAGCCCTGAGAAAAGCTGAGGACAGGAAGGACTGGAGAAAATTCACAGAGATCGTGTCCCAGACCCTAGATCAGAGTGGACACGACTTTCAGCAATGAAGTAAACGACCGAAAATGAAAAAAAAATTTCATACATTCCAATAAATGCAAAGGACTCTCTGAGATACTTCTTCCATCCACATACGAAAGTAAAATACACAATGGTTGTCGACGATTTTTTGCCAGCAGTTAATTGGATTATCGTGAACTCATTTCGTCAATTTCGATATTATGTGATAGTTATAATTATTTTTATTTATCTTACTATTCAGTTTTTGTTTTTTATCGTTGATAAATTAATGTACCTATATCTTTACTTATCGCTTTAAATAGTAATCACATTCATGAGAATGTTAAATCTGGATAAAGTTCCGAGTCTTCAAGACACGAGATTTCCCAGGACCCAAACTCTACCACCTGTATAAATTCAGTTGTTTTAAATATCTTAGGAATGGTGGTTCTTAGGAAAAAAGTATTCGAAAATTTTGTTTAATCTATGTTTTTAATAGCCCTCATCGCTCACGATAAAAAAAGTCCTGAATATTTTTTTTTAACACTTTTTTAACAGATTTTTTTATTATAATAGCATAACTAAGACCTAAACAATTTTTCAGATGCATACGTAAAATGAAATGCTATTTTGGTCCAACTTTGTTTTTTTTTTCTTTATTTCATTTAGGGACTTTTGTCCTACACAGGCACGTCAGTCCCATTGTCCAATTTTTCGTTCTTGAATTTAAAATCTCATTAATAACCGTATTTTCGCCTGATAATTTAATTCTAGGTTCTTTGAGAGCTTCACTATATTAAATAAAATTCAGGTGACTAAAATGGCATGAACATTCTTTTTTTTGTTTTCAGTACTACAATATCTGTCACGGAGCTTGCAACGACAAAACTGTCTCGCAATTTAATTTTATATTGCAAAAAAGAGAGAAAATTATGATAAAATAAATTTTAGACCTAAAATGATTTCATAATACGAAATCAGCACCAGTATAGAATATCGAATGCGTATTGAAAAATGCCAGCAACCAAATGGGCCCACACTAAGTTTTAATAAGAAGAGAAATATATAAAAACCAACTGACCTAAAATTCGGTTTTTTTGGATGTGAAATTATAGATGATATTTTTTTTAATACACAATTACTATAAAATTAGTATTTGCGTACTTTCGGTAGTATATTATTAGTACATTGGTACGAGTAAAAGCAATTAATTTCAAACTTCCATTTCATGGAAACGGAGAGATGAAAGAGCTTCGTGTAAATATTGCTTGTTTACGCGATCGAATTTTCGAGAATTCGCTTTACACACCGCATAGCGCTAGTTCTCGGCAAATACTCAAGATAATGGCTACATATAAATAATGTTATTTTTTAAAACATTAGTTTGTTTTGTAACAGTTATTTACTTTAGCTAAAATGTTAGCTATATTTTATTATTTTATAAGCAAAGGTTAGTCCTCCAGTCAGACCCGAGCTCCTGAACTGGGTTATGTGGGAGTCTTTACCTACTAAGACTGCTGCGATGGCCGTTTCCGGTAAGGAACGAAGAGGCTTCTTGATCGTTTCATTACTACAAACATCCCATACCTTTCTTCGCTTGTGACTTGGCAGAGCTATCTTCAGTGAACGAGTGATTTTGAAAAATTTCGATGGCCACATCTAAGTAGATTTCGGCAATAGCAAAGTAGCTACTTATTTGATATTGTAAATGAATAAATATTATTTAAATGTATTTATTTTCTTAGTTTTATTTTTTCAATTGAATCCTAGTTATGCAAAAAGCAGCCATGTGGCATTTATTCGAAAAATGAGTTATTAGCACAGCCATATTAATTTTGATATACCGGTTTTTTTTAAGAGACAGCCATGTTGATATCTTCTATAACAACGTATTTGCGTTATGAGCAATCAAATAAAGGCATTACAACAAATAGTTTTTGATAAGACAACATGGTGTAAAGTGCAGCCAAAATCGACATAAAATAAATAAATAACCTAAATTGCAGAAGTCAGCCAACCTATATGGCTGTTTTTTGCAAATTTCAATATTTTTAGGAGGTATTGGTTATCAAGTTACGTAAAAGGCAGCCACTGTGGTATTATTATTAATGCAAGCTGCATTAACAACATTCCGGCCAACATTTCAAAACAATTGATTTTTTTCTATGCTGTTAATGTAAGATTAACACTTCATTTATGCATTGAATAAAAAGACCCCCCGAACAATATGACTACCATACATCGTAAATTTTTTTTTATTCGTTTTAAAAACGAAGTTAATATTTTAGTCACTAACCATAATTTTCTTGGCTGTTTTTTGAATTGTCTTCCTGGTTTTTAATAATACAAAAAAGAACCAAAACCTGTCTGGCTTATGCTGTATTGTAATTTCTACAAGATTGACTATTATGTAAACAAAATAGCCACGTCTAAAAACGTAATTATTAAAAGCAACGAGACTGTCTAGAATAAAAAAATATCTTTTACTTATATTTTAAAAATATTATATTAACAGAAAATTAATAAATAAACGTAGGTACTCGATGAACTATCCGTGACTTCACTGACGTTAATATATGATTTTAATTATAGAAAGCGTTCGATAAATTAAGTCAAGCGATAAAACATAGTGTAACTTGTACATTACTGTTTCACTATGTGACAGTTTAAAATAAACTATGAAGTATGTTTAATGAAACAACACCAAAACTCGTAGCAAATATACCGTTACGAACCGGCTAGCGACGCACGTCGAGTCAGAACACTTATATCGACATTCACGTAACTCCCGTCTGAGCGAGCGATCCATTAAACAGCTAAAATGTCGGTGATACCAATATCAAACCCGGTTGTCCAATCATATATTGTGTATTCGGCGATATTAGCATTAAAGTTAATATCTTTATCGACTTTAACATCGCTAGTGCGGATGTCACGAGGGATTTATTCAAATCCAGAAGATGCTAAGGCTTTGAAAGGAAAAGTTAAGTTCGATGATCCAGCTGTAGAGAGGACTCGGCGCGCTCATCTCAACGACTTAGAGAATATTCCAGCATTTTGGATACTTGGAGCATTGTACGTGACGACTGGACCGGCAGCAGCGTGGGCTACACTTCTCTTCAGAGTGTACACAGTGAGCAGAATTATACATACAATTGTGTATGCAGTGGTACCTCTACCGCAGCCGACGAGGGCTATAGCATACATAATTCCTACTATTATCAAGTGGTACATGGGTATTCAAGTTGTGTTATACTATATGAGCGCTTTGTAATTGTAATTTCGTTCACTGGAGTTTAATTCCTCTGTTATTTTTTTATAATTCCTGAATTATATAACCTTTATGCAACAAAATCGTATTATTCTTATTCCCTTATTTTCATATTAACAATGAATTACAGGATATAGTAATAAAAGGCAAAAAAATAACATTAAACACGAAATACTTTTATCATGATGATTTAACATTTTAGTTAACAAAACAAGGTGATCAATTGTGTGATGAGTTGAACAATTTATTATCTACCGGCCGGCGTCAGCATTGTTTTATATCACATTGAAGTTTCGTTCGTCGAGTCGATAGCACGTGTTGCGTTAGTTAATTCACTTGCAAATAAAAACCGCAAAATATAAACATGGTGCCCGTCACGATAGCTGAACCGGCGGTGCAATCGTACATATTGTACTCGAGTATCTTAGCTCTTAAAGTACTAGGCATGGCGGTACTGACGGCAAGAGAACGATACAGGAAGAAAGTATTCGCAAACGAAGAAGACGCTAAAAAGACTAAGGGAATAGTGAAGTTTGATGACCCCGATGTCGAGAGAGTCAGGCGAGCTCACTTGAATGATTTAGAGAATATCCCTGTGTTTTGGGTATTGGGTGCATTGTACTTGACTACAGGGCCTTCTAGTGCGCTGGCTACTCTTTTGTTCAGAGTGTACACTGCGGGCCGTGTCTTACATACCATCGTGTACGCCGTCAAACCCTTGCCTCAACCAGCTCGTGGTATCGCATACGGAATACCATATTTAATTAAGTGGTACATGGGAGTCAAAATTGTATCTCACTATTTAACTGCGCTATAATATTATTCAGATAATTTTGTTAAGGTTAAATTAATTGTTCATTGTGTTATAAGTTTTATATAGACGCTCCTTGATAACAAAAAAGTGATAATGTTCATACTGTGACTTTACAATTATGTATTTTGTTGAGTGAATAAAAAGTATTAAAGGTATTTATAATAATAATGGCCAAAAATTATTTTCCTTCGTAGGATTTTTTTAATTTATAATACAATTTTTTAGTTATAATGCATAGTTATCACCGTAATTATTTTCAAATATAGGAACACATCAATGACCATGAATCGTTATGATTTAACGTCATCACAAACGCTTGTAATACAATATCGGCCTTAGTTATAAGCGTTGCTTAGCGGGTGATTAGTTAATGTTGTCTTCTTCTTTCGAATGTCAATGCAATAATGACAGAAAGAGCGCAATCAGAGTTAAACTAAACAGTCGCTAAGCAACGTTTACAAGCAAGGCCATATATATGTATTATTCAAGCAGCGCCGACGAAGTATTCTGATAATAATTAATATGACCGTTCTTTATATCTATCTCGTTCTATCACTGTCGCTATCTACATCACACACTTTTATGTGTATCGAGCAAAGCGCCTAGTCTAAATCTTTATAAAAAATACAGATATATTGATAACACAATATAACGATAAAAATAAAATAAAGCCCTTAGTGATAATATTATATAGATTTTGTTTATATACACAAAAAATGGTATAAAATACAATGTACAAGATAACTTTGAATTAAATCACACAACGAAACAATAATGAAGTATATATAATTAGAACTTTATGATAAGCTGCTTTGTTTGTCTTGTGGTTAGCTAGATCAGGCTAACAGAGGTCACAGATCATGAGGTCAATGTTGGTACAGGGTTGGGCTAATACTCTAGCATCTGATGTCCTGATCTCTCTCCGTCGTCGTAGTGCCAAGCCATCGGACTATTAGAATGAACAAATACATTCTGCACCTCTGCACCTGTGTTTGTTCACACATTCGTAAAGTAATATATTGTATTCTTGTCCAAAACCATAAAGTAGTAGGACATATCATAAGTGAAGATAATACATATAATTTTATGAATATTGTGATAATTAAATAATTCTAATTAAATAAATCTATTTACTTCAAATAAACATAACGTTTAAAATTAAATATAACAAAAACAGTAATTAAAATAAAACGTTTAAATTATTGAGAGTTTCGAGTTATAATTAATTTGGTTATGCACGCACAGTCTAAACTAAAATACGTACTATTGAACTTGAATTTAAATTTAAAATACATACTTTGATTTCAAGAGCTAATGTTGCACCACGTCTGTCTATCTTCAATGTAGCCATTGCTTTTAGCACATTAAGGTAAATAAATTAAACCTAACCCGATCGACCTTTTTAAAATGTAATTAGAGATAATTCTAATTAATAATGTTTGTGTTGCTATCATTTATATTATTATGTTCTGACAAATTTTAAATTTTACATGTGGATAAACAAGCATAAGCCATAAATACAGATTGTCGACCATTAGCATAAAAAAGGAAGATTCAAAAGTAAATAGGCATCTTATATGGAAGTGAGTTCCATCTTAGACAGCATCCATACTTATCATCGGATATTTTATTGTGGCCAGGTAGATGCGAATGAAAATTTTATATCCTGTTAATTAACGCTTTATAACAAATTAAATCAAATCAAATGATATATTCATGAATCAAGGTTCAGACAATGTTACATTGAATGAAACTTAAGTTAGTGTGGTATTGTTACTGTGTATCTTTTGTCTTGTTAAATTAATTCCACTATTAACGTGTTAATTAGAATTATATACATAGACACGTAGCCTTGTATCTAATCAAACATATTAGAATGAAACCATAGACAATTTAGTACTTTTTAATAATATGACATATTTTCATATTAATATGCATTTTATTTCTCTTTATTTCAAATATTTCTGTGGAAACTTTATTGTTTTGTGTATTTTAGGAATTATGTAACAGTTTGTATACCCTAAAATAAAATTAATAAATTAAAGTTCTAATAAATCTAAGTATTATCCGGTTTTAAAGATTTAGCTAGGCGCTTATTGACGGGTTTTGGTTTAAGTAGAGTATATAGCATAAATAAATATGACCTTGGATTTAAATGACATCATCGGTAGGTAAGGGTCTAAAGATTATGTGGTATTCATTGTGGATTCATAAAATCAGAATGTAGGCGAAGTTGGTATTAAAACTTTGAAAGTAAAATTAAAATGGCATAAGTAGTTTTTGTCAATAATATTAAATCTATTATAAATAACTCCTCCCACTTCATATTCATATAAAATTTAATAAAAATTGAACTTTTTGAAGGATTAATTTACATATTTACTGCTCTGTATATAGTAAATTATTGTACATCAATTCCTACAAGAAGTTCAGTTGAGTGTTTTAACGCAGATTTCAATATATACTATACCTACTCGTTATTATTAGGTCCTTACATATGAAATTGGCGTTTTGTACGGGAGAGTATAAAGTATTTTTTTTTGTAAAATATATTTAATTAATCAATGTATGCACCGTTGTTATCTATGCACTTTTGCCATCTCATAGGTAACTAATATATTGATACTAATAGATTGACCAATCTCGGTTGTTTAGCAGCTAGTTCTTCCTTCATGGTTTGCAGTTGCTGACAATAGATAACTACCTTAATCGTTTGGCCAGATTTTAGAAAGCTGTAGTGAACGACACCGGCGCTAATCCACCAAACACTCACAAGTAACTTTTTCTAAGTCAATTTTCGTTTAGGACAGGATTTGGCTGGGCCTCCAGGGTTCAGCCATTGCGACGAGCGCTTCCGATTATCGTACAGTATCCACTTTTCATCATAAGTAATGATTCGATTTAAAATCGCGTAAAGACGCGTGTTTGCAAGTTCAATTCACTCAATTCATGAGGTACCAATCGTTCAAGTTTTTTTACTTTCCCGATTTGCTTCAAGTGGATTAATACAGTTTTATCACTTACCCCGAAGCCTGCAGCTATCTCTGAAGTGCTTTGTGATGGATTCGCTTCCACAATAGCTCTTACTTCTTCATTTTTCACTTTGGTCTCAGACCGTCCACGATGTTGGTTCTGAAGGTCGAAATTTCCAGAACGAAAACGTTGAAACCAAAAACGTACCGTGCTTTCTTTTGCGACACCAGCGCCGTACACATCATTAATCCTTCGAGCTATTTCTGCAGCTCTGGTGCCACAGTAGAACTCGTACTCGTAAATATACCGATATTTCATGTTTTCCATTGTGCGGTAATAAGCGTCGCCAAAGAAAAAAATAATGAGGAAAATGAATGACTGTTTTCAAAACTCAAATGTACTAAATGAATTTATAAATTTGAATTTGGAATTCTTAACTTTGGAGATATTCTCCTCTTTGGAGATATTTCAGATCAAAGTGGTCAGTACGACAAAACGCTAATTTCATATGTAAGGACCTAATATGAAAATCTATATAAACATATTCAAAAGTTTAGTAGTTATAATGATATAGTATACTTTTTCGGACAACCACTCTTGTGACCTCTAAAGGCGTCTCGGACGATAATTCTGGGGGGTGGCCCCCCATTCTGTCTATGGCAGCAACGTGTGCTTGATATTGACGACCATCGACAACGGAGAATAGATAACAATGTAATTTATCACCCTAACCACCTGTCAGAGATTGATTGATCAAAACATGACGAAACAACAAATGTAGTTATAGTCCATACAAATTAACATTTCAAACAAGAAAATGTTATAATGTTATTATAACTATCTAATTTTCATTAACAAATTAATTTATCCTGTAAATAATATATTGTAAAATTGTTTATTTATTTAATTTTATATTCGTTTATATTAATTACGTTTCGATTATCCCTCTCTCTTTATCTTATTTCACTTGTGTTTTGCATCTTAATTCTTTTAATATTTGATCTTAATACAATACATTTTAATTTATTATTAGAAAATATTATTAGTTAAGTTTTTATTAATATTCATATTTTATTTAATATAATTATACCGTTTATTTCAAATATAAATAAGAATAAAATTGGAGGTGGATAGGCCACATTGGTATTAACCGAAAGGTTGAAAATTCTAACCAAGTCACGCAAATGCTACATGAATATAATATATTTATGTATACAACTCTTTGAAACCTGCACGTATTGGATGAAATGTTGGTATCCGTATATTTCCAATACCCCAATGACTTGTGTTAGATTTAACCTCGCTATCCATCTCCTCAACGGAATAAATCTTTATCCAGCTGACAGGACTATTACCTACAACCAATGACTAAACTTTACAAATATACTTTCCTTTACAAATATAAATTATAATATTTGTTTACTCTAAAATAATGGTTTATGTAGGCTTTTATGTAACTCCTCGAAAAATCTTAACTTTTTATTTTAATTAAAATGTCTAGGTGCGTATCATAAGTTTTACTGGTTTTATTAAAAAAAATTTTTAAATATAAATTAAATAATGAAATTGTAGTTGCTTAGTAATAATTACTCCTAAATTTAAATAATACTACTGATATTCTTATTATTAGTATTATATAAAATGTTTGATATATTTATTTTATGATATAGCGATATTTACTACATTTATATATTATGTAAAAATACAGCAAAATATTACAGTTTAAGCGTAAGTAGTAAGTAAAATTATGTTTAACCATATACTATTAAATAATTTCTAGCCCACATAATATATTCATCTATAGCATACTAATATTATAAATGCGAATGTAAGTGAAATTTGCCTGTATGCATTCACGGTAAAACCAATGGACTGATTTTGATGAAATTCGGTAAGCTTAAGCCTCAAAGAAGGACATATGCCACTTTATATTATATACATATATTTTTATACCTAACCTCTGAATACCATACCCGTTCAAAATCATGACGGGTAGCTGTTTCATTATAAAATGCGGGACAAATAGGTATAAGCACTCCTATTCCGTTAAGTTGGAGCGCAGCTGTCTAATTGAAAACTAATTCAATAGATGATGCTATTCGTGATTTTCACGTTTGGACACATGCTGTCCATGACTCCATGTACAGCATGCGAAATAAGCGGCTTGAGATTTTTAAATTTCTTATTTATGTGTCCTATGGTTATGTGAATGTTAACAAAATTTAACACACATTTAACACATTTAACAACACTATTAACAAAATTTAAGCAACCGGTTAGTGTATCCTAAACTAAAATGAATTATAAATAACAATTAATATACCAGAGTAACTGTTTATTAATTTAACTAAAACAAAGTTGCTTGAAACTGGTTTGATGACCAGTCGCCGTAGTTCGTTTATCGCTATTCTGTTTAACGCAAGATTATTTTTCTTTAGTATTAATGTGAGTACATTAATACTAAAGAAAAATAATCTTCTATTAAAAAAAAAGAATAGAATAGAATATGCTTTATTGTACACCAAAAAAGTTACAGAACCATTTTAAACACAAACATAAAAAAAGAAACAAAAACTATTTATGTACAAAAGGCGGTCTTATCGCTAAAAGAGCGGTCTCTTCCAGACACCATTTAAATAAATAAAACAAATATAGTGGTGTCTAGGAATGCCGATGTGCCATCGAATTAAGCAAGTGAGGGAATATAGTGCCCGCGTAATGTGTCCTACGCAGTTTGGTGGACTCCCTTAAAATCGGTCAGGAGGATATCATCTATACAAATAATTAATATTGAAGTGTCTGTCCGTGACTTCAAATTAACTGCCTCTTATTAATTTAGGATTTCTATTTGCGTGTTAACAAAACCAAAACAATAGATTTTATTTTATTTTAAACGATCTTTAGACTTTACCGGCTATCTTTAGGCTACATCCGGTAAATGTCCCACTGATGGCTTCCACTTCTTTAGAGGAGATTATTCTACAACGCTGCCCCATAGCGGGTTGGTGGATACTGGATATACAACTACAAATGTGGAAGATATTCATGCGCCACATACCGGTTTTCTCACGATGTTTCACTTAATCGCCCGAGATGAATTATAAGCACAAATTAAGCAAAAAACAAAAATTAGTAGTGCTTGTCGGGGCTAGAACCTGTAATCTTCGGTTACGTTAAGTTATACTTATTATAGCCACTAAGCTATATCGTCTCTTTAAAAGTTATTTAATTTAATTTGAAAATAGAAACAATTTTTCGTCCTGCCTAACAAAAGCGCAGCAAAATTATCTTGTCATAAAAAAACATACACGTGGGCTAAAAAGCCATGTGTAAAAGTTAGTTTATAAATATGTCTTATTTATTTACAATAGTATATTATTTTTTATACATAACCTTTATTTTTATACATATCATATCTTATTTTAAAAATACAACTAATTTGTAATCATCATAATTCAAAAAACATCTTTGGATGATTAATTTGGGCCTTGTCAATAAGAGCCTCCGTGGCGCAATTGGCTAGCGCGTTCGGCTGTTAACCGAAAGGTTGGTGGTTCGAGCCCACCCGGGGGCGAGCAAACTTTTTTATTAATTAATTCTATTGGAAAATAATGTATGCGCTTATAAAACTAAAGTTTTTTATTAGGTATTATTAAAATATGTTAAAAACACTTTTGTTTCTTAAATAAAACGGACGAGAAAATAATAGCTTTTGACCTTACTCATAAAATATTTAATATTTATAGGAACATAAAAAGACACAACCAATTTATTTATAATATTGCAATAAAAATACCTTCTATAGAAAATGTATAAGTATTTATGATTACCTATAAAAACATTTTTATTAACATCATCAGGCGTGTTTCGCTCAAAATGAAATACAGTTCTGCTACTCATCTCGACAGTCCTAACGAAAAATACCATAAGTAATACCGTAACTGACTTCCACCATTTTAAAATAGTAATAAAATAATAATAATATCCTCCAGATCAATTTCGGCCACGGCGGCCAATCTCAAGAGAGATTAGCCAACTACGCAGGAGATATTATAGTGCACAAGTGTGTGCGCAAACACAGGTGCACTCTCTATTCTCTAACTCTCATAATCCGATGGGACGGCAATTCGACACGACCGAAAAGAGTTCAGGCGCAGCACCAACGGCTTTACGTGCTTTCAGAGGCACGGGAGTAAACACATTTCCAACTTCCAGACACCGGGCTGTTAATGAGAATTTTCTGACAGAAAAACACAATAACTATTTATTACCCCGACTCGGGAATTGATCCCTGGACCTCCTGGTCTGCGGTCTTACATCAAGCCACTAGATCAACGAGGCAATCAACAAAATAGTACTAGCTTAAAATCGTATTAGTGTACTGTAATAGGAATGAAAAAAAGTCGTAAAAATTACAATCAATATTATGGTCGAACATACTTGGCACCTACATAATAAAATAATCGACATAGACAAACGAATTAACGACTACTAAATTAAATAATCCACAGACTTTAATATAAAAAAAACATATTATAACATTTTTGATGCGATTATTTGTTAAGACATTGCAGTAGTAAACATTGCAATTTAGTACTTAGATCTTTTTACGAGGCAAGGAATTGTTCTTATGCCTTGATATATATAATACTACTTATATTACTTATATTCATTTTAACTCTTACAAAAATGTATCTATCTATGCACAAAGAACATATAGACATTTTAAACTGAATTTTCTTTTGCGGTATTCGTCCCGTATAGATATGGGTTCCCTTTTGAAGATACGAGATCTTAATTAGGGCCCGTCGATCTAGTCTTAGAGATTAGGCTTCAGACAGACAAACAGTGGTTCAGTAATATATGCCAATAAATTAGGGCAGTCACACTGGGATTCCAAGGTTGAATTACTGATATTAGTCTCAGTATATATTTAGTAGGTGTTATCACTAAACAGTTATGCGTCCGATCAATAAAGATAAGATACGAAACACATTACAATTCGAGCAGCGAGTAAAGTCTATCCGTAGATTAACACATAAGCGTAGTTCTGATTAAAGATTACGTCAAATGTCTTATTATTATCAACAATACGGTTTGTAATAATAAAACAAAGTATTATAGCTCTGCCCTGTAAGTCTTCTATTTTTATTTTTAAGAACTTTTTTTTAAGGCAACGTTCCTTTGGAAGCTGATGGTATGTGATGATAACTTTTGCACCATGACAATGGATTTACAAGAGAAATGGATAAATATTGATAGATAAACATTTTATTCAAGAACATTTACAATTTTATAAAAAATATAGTTGTAACGATGACACTGCGAAAATAAAAATTGTGTTGCAGATGTCAACGTTCACTTCCATACTATTAACATTTTTTTTATAGAATAGGAAGGCGGACGAGCATATGGGCCACCTGATGGTAAGTGGTCACCAACGCCTATAGACATTGGCATTGTAAGAAATGTTAAACATCGCTTACATCACCAATGCGCCACCAACCTTGGGAACTAAGTTGTTATGTCCCTTGTGTCTGTAATTAAACTGGCTTACTCACCCTTCAAACCGGAACACAGCAATACCAAGTACTGCTGTTTTGCAGTAGAATATCTTATGACTGGGTGGTACCTACTCAGACGAGCTTGCACAAAACTCTACCAACAGTATTATAAGTATAAGGTTCCAAAAAGAATAACTAATAAATATGAATGGAATGTTATAGTATACAGTTAGTAGTTATCGTGTGTGCGTATGTGTGTGCGTGTGTATAAAATTATTTAAACTATTTCCATGTGTCCCATGTGCTGGTGATACTCAGTCACCCTTAAACCAGTGTACCTAGTGCGAGTTTTTCACTTATTCGATAGCGTTGGCGTTAACTGGAGTGAAAATAGCGCTGTCTAGTTACAATAATCGGAATTTCATATAAATTGTAGTTAACGTCAACGAACAATAGCCACTGGGTGATTGAGACCCTGGCCATTCGGGCTAAAATAAAAAGACGCGGTGGCTAAACCTGTCGGTGAGGTTTAGTCCGGATAAAGGGGGCAACCCCCAGGCCCGCACCCAGACTGGCCTAGACCGGTCAGGAGGAACCAACTCTAACGTCAACGATATCGAAAAACAAAAGAAACTAATACTAGGGCAAACAGAACAGAGTAATACAAAGTATTATTTTTAATGGTAGAAATAATCATGGGTTTGCATCCGTAGATCAACCACAGGCATTAAGCCCTAACAAATTATTATGGTATTGACGCTACGAATACTCTCTTTTAAGCTCTGAAAACAATCTGCAGATGTCAATTTATGTTTACCCGATAGCATTCGATATGGCACTCAGTAGGCAATCTACTCCAACTCAAAGCTAACAAGGGGATTACGTTTGAAGATGGTACAGGAACATATCCATGTAGAGGTGTAAATGGCTTTAACTGTAATATGTGGTAATAATAAATTCATAACGCTAACCGATGATACATTTAATCCCCGCGTACGCAATGATATTAATCGAAAATTTCATTTGCATATTTTTTTTTATTTCACATTAAAGTTCGTTCAATAGTCGAAGTTCAAAGAAATACTTAACTATTTAAATATTCGTATTAGATAAATTTCATTACTGTTTAATATTAACTTTTATAATTAAGGTATTACTAGCAATAAAATACCACATATTAAAACGGATTTTAATCAACGATTCAACTTACATATCTAAGGTTTTATTTTATCTTTTACATCATCCACACACATATAGCACTTTCAATACTTTTTCAACAGTAATACTGAACATGCAAGATTATTATTTAGCTTTCTATATTTGTGAAGAATAAAAAAAATATTAACCTACAGTTTCTGAAATGCTGATCAAAGTCAGAAAAACTAATCAGACTAACTGTTGAACGCTCATTGGTCGCCTATAGCGTCATTAGTTGCTGACGACCAATGACTATTCAGAAAAACTTAGCACTCAATCTTACTTTGATCAGCGTTTCAGACGTTAGAATTATACCTGCGTATTTAAAAAAAACTGGAGTATTATCTTAATAAGCAAATACATTATGTTTCATGTATGTTTAAACATTAAATAATAATAATAATAATGTCCTCCAGACCGATTTCGGCCACGGCGGCCAATCTCAAGAGAGATTAGCCAACTGCGCAGGAGATATTATAGTGCACAAGCGTGTGCGCAAGCACAGGTGCATTCTCTTTTCCCTAACTCTCATAATCCGATGGGACGGCAATCCGACACGACCGGAAAGAGTTCAGGCGCAGGACCAACGGCTTTACGTGTTTTCCGAGGCACGGGAGTGAAAACACTTCCAACTTCCAGACTCCGGGCTGCTACTGAGAATTTTCTGACAGAAAAACCCAAAAACTTTTTATTGGCCCAACCTGGGAATTGAACCCAGGACCTCCGGGTCCGCGGCCTTAAACATTACACCATACATACATTAAACCACTAGACCAACGAGGCAGTCGAAAAATATTAAATACATTAAATACTATGTGTTAATAGTATTTATTTAAACATCATTACTACTTATTCTAAACGACATAATAGGTATTTGAATTTTGTTTAAATTTTGAATTTCAAAAATCATCACATCAAAGAATGCCGCTGTACGCTACAGCAACATCAAATACCGACTTACAATGAAGTAGATACTATTACATTTTTCATTAAAAAGTACATAAAAGTGTCAAATTTCATATTAATCGGATAAACAAATTCGAATTCTATTAATCTTTTCTATTTTATTCTATAACGTCATTGTAAATTAAAATATCCTCAATTTCGCAGAATTCACACAAACAACTATTTAAAAGTAAAAACAAGTTTCAATGTACCGTGTTCTGTGTTTGATATGCAAATTGAGTTTCCTCGTTCCGCTGCTCCGAAAACCATTGAATTAACGAATGATTTCAGACACACGAGCTCCGTAACATTATTTGTACTTGTAACCTTTATCTGAATAATTTTACATTTTAATTTCCTATTTATACGTCATTTTTTTTCATTAAATAAGCGAATTTTTCAACCGTAACGTTTTTTAAAATAATTTATTCGTTGATATTTAATTTTTCCAACAAGTTAGTATGATACATAACTTACGTTACAAATCCCCTCATTTTTAAATTAATCTACACTATTTTTGTCAAGTCACCATTACACCTACGATTACACTACTATGAAAATAATATATGATGATGCACATTTTCTATGCGTGTGAATAATATTACACGTCTTATTAATATTCTGTATAAGTAAAATAGTCTGTATATGTCGTGCATAATAATATGTAGGTATGTGTCTATAATAAAATGTCGTGTAAATAGTCTATGTGTATGTAAAGCAATCGTCTCCTCTTAAGAAAAATAGAAAGAAAGGAAGCATAGGCACCGTGCTGCTCTAGAGCAAGTTTTTGAATAAATATGTGACTTTCTCTGATATATGCAGACTACCTCACGATTTTTTTTATAGAATAGGAAGGCGGACGAGCATATGGGTCACCTGATGGTAATTGGTCACCAAACGCCCTTAGACATTGGCATTGTAAGAAATGTCAACCATCGCTTACATAGCCAATGCGCCACCAACCTTGGGAACTAAGATTTTATGTCCCTTGTGCCTGTAATTATATATATTTTCCTCAATCAATGAGTACGAGATTAATTATAAACACAAACTAAGTATAGTGCTCCACGTGCTATATCCACTTAGCTATTTCGCTTTTAATGAACTCCAATCTTACTAATAACGATGACGAAGCTATAGTGGGATCGAAGAGAAACCTTAAACATTCATATAATAATCTTCACGACGTGCAGTTCTCAGTGACTTGGAATTTAAAAAAATATTAATACATGGCTATGATAACGCTAACCAGTCCTGTGGTCCAATCTTATATTTTGTATTCATCGATTCTTGCTGTGAAGTTACTGTCCGTAGGAATGCTGACAGGGCTATTCCGGTTAACCCGTGGTATTTTTATAAATCCGGAAGACGTGCAGATTTTAGGTGGGAAAATTAAATTTGACGATCCAGTTGTCGAAAGATCACGACGCGCTCATCGCAACGACATAGAGAATATTCCAGCGTTTTGGATACTTGGAGCTTTGTACGTGACGACTGGACCGGCAGCAGCGTGGGCTAAATTTCTCTTCAGAGTGTACACAGTGAGCAGAATTATACATACCGTAGTGTATACAGTGGTACCTCTACCACAGCCGACGAGGGTTATAGTGTTCAAAATAGGGTATCTTATCACGTGGTACATGGGCATCCAAGTTGTGTTTCATTACATAACCGCAGTGTAATTTTTTAAGATTTTTTTTTAATTACTTCATTTTAACACAGGTTATAGAAGGGTGTTTTTCTTTGCTCACATTTTTTTTTTCTAAAGTATTTTATTATGCCATTAATAATATTGATTTTGTATATTAGAAATTAATAAATATTAATATTTTAAATTAAATTCATATATATATAGTATGAGTATATGGCCAGCATTTACAAGGAAGACTGAGGTTTCATATATTCAGTCATAAAAACATTTAAGGAAAACCAGTTGTTGAGTTCAGAGTTCTCTTTAATATTGTTTAAAAATATATTTTAAATTGAGATGTGTTTAGAAGAAACAGCAATCCAGTCTTACGTCTTATGTTCAATTATTCTTGGTCTCAAAATATTGATTATGGCAATATTGACAGCAAGAGTACAATACAAAAAGAAAGTATTTGCAAACGAAGAGGACGCTGAAAAGACTAAGGGAATAGTGAAGTTCGATGACCTCGATGTCGAGAGAGTCAGGCGAGCTCACTTGAATGATTTGGAAAATATTCCTGTGTTCTGGATATTGGGTGCTTTTTACCTGACCACCGGACCACCCAGCGAGTGGGCAACTCTCTTGTTTAGAGTGTACACCGCCAGCCGTGTTATACATACCATCGTGTACGCCATTAGACCCCTGCCTCAACCAGCGCGTGGCTTTGCATACGATATACCAAACTTTATCATGTTGTACATGGGAGTCAAAATCATTTCTCATTTCAAAGCTACATTCTAATTTAAGATATACGCCATAATTAAGATTTTATAAGCATTGTTAATATGTCTGGGTAAGGAGAACAGCCTTGTGAATCTCGAATCTATTTTTATTATTAATAGAGCTTTAAATGAAAATTTAACTTTTTTACATATATTTTATATGAATTTTACTTTAATAAAAAAATTAAAACGTTGTTGTTGTTATTTCACAATATAATCGATTAATCTTATATATATATTATGCCCCAGCAAACGTATATTAATACATTTTCCTTTGTATTAAATACTAGTGGATCACCTGCGGCTCCGCCCGCGTCATTATCTAAAAACCAGTTAAACGGGATAAAAAGGCCAAAATATGTTAATTGTGATAAGCGCGAAGAAGTAATAAATATTTACAGCACACACAACCTTTCGTATTTATAATATTAATGCGATTATTATTATTCTAGTAATTAAAGAAAAATGGATATACTGATTTTTTTTAATGCCTCCTATACTATATTGATGTAGTATCTCCATTTGCTATAACAACGATATCTTTGGAATGACTTATATGTGAACATGCTCATAAAGTTGTGCATGAGTAAATCAGCAGCGAGTAATAAAAAAAGATACAACCCTTCTTATCTAATCAGACTATAAATAGGGTCAAAATAAAAAAAAGTAATGCAAGCTTTAATGAAATCTATAATCTATGCGAAATATTAACCCATCAACTGGCGCGCCTCCCAAAATGGGACGCGTCAAAACGTGTGTAGTGATACTGCATTTTGTAAATATACGATTTAGCTATGAAATCAAGCAAAAACTTCTTTTTTTTTATAATCGTCGAGAGGGCAAATGACTCTACTCCACCTGATGGTAAGTGGTAGAAGAGTTCAAACGCGACGACGGCCAGTACAGACGGAAAGAATGTTCTGCACTAGCCGCCTTCGCCTTGCCGGTCCGCAAGATGCCTCTTCACGCCTCGTTTGAAGGAACTCGGGTTGTAAAAGGAGGGGAACACGTGAGCTGGTAAGGAATTCCATTTTTTGGAAGTGCGACAAAGAAAGGAGAAAACTATACATGAACCAGTTTTAATTTAAAAAATATACCTTATTTTACAAAAAAATTATCGCAATTTTTACTTCCCACTTAATTTCCAATGCTAACAACGTGTGTAAAAAACTTTAGAATATTTACATACTAATCTGTAAGGAATTTTATGAAGAATCTATAAAAATATATATTAATAGGTAATCAAATCAAAATCATTGAGAAATCTTCGAAATAATGTATCTGTCACTACCCAGGTTACAAATAAAACATTTACTTAAAAGTAATAGAAAAAAATTGTAACCCTTCTAATCTAATTTAATTATAAACACTTTATCACTTAGCGATTGAATGTAAACTTTATGAAGCCCTACAACTAAGGAATAGGTAACCTTAAAAGTAAAAACAAATCTTTAAAATTCAAAACAAAAATATTAACTTAAGATGTCTACACGAATAGAAAAAAATTACAACTGAGTTAATAGTTGCAACCTAAAGCCACAAAGTATTTAATATTATTAATGTAATAATGAAATTAATAAAAAAACTCAAAACAATCAAACGAAACGACGACAGAACAACGACAGCAAAAAATTAAACGAAACGCGAATGATAATATGTATTGCCATACATGATGATCACTCCGGAAAATCTAGACACCGCGATTCAGAAATTGGCATATTTCGCACACCGCCATCTATGGTCTAATGACCGCAACATATATTATAATAACAAAAATACGTACATGAACATTATTTTTTTACAATTTTTAATAGACTCAATCGATTTTGGTGAAATATATAAACGGGACCTTGAAATACTTCTTGTAATAATTCGGTTATTTAAATTTGTAAATTTTAGCCGTTTTAAGATTACCCCCAGACAAACAGACAGACAAAACTAAAAAAAATATTGCTTTGGTTTTGCTATCTCACAAATAGCCATGTTAACTTTAAAAGAGGCAGTTATTTTTAAATCACCGACAGACACTTCAGTTTATTAATTAGTATAGATGTAATATATTATAATGAACAGGAAAACGTATTATAAATACAATATAATAAGAAATAACTCGCCACTTCATGGAATATACGTGTCAAGTTAGTATAAAAATAAAAACTTAAATAAATTTGATTCTGTTCGATAAAAAATTATACGTAATGCCTCAATAAATGCATATTGATTTTTTAATATCAAGTTCTGGTTCGTATCAAGAGCTAGTCGATAATATTTTATGCTTTATTCATGATGCCTGGGAAAAGTTTTTATTTATTTCACGAAATTATAAACGATATACAAAAAGTTTATCGAAGTTTTACTATTCCTTAAATTAAATCACCAATGTTAAATTAAATTAAACCCAAAAATGTTCGGAACTATGATGTTGTGTCATTTTTTTTATACTTACATTGGCTCACTCTTCCTTCAAGCCAGTGTTTTTAAAGGTTGATGGGCTACAACGTATTAAATATCATGTTTATCGGCGCATTTAGGGGGTGTGAGAGTCCATATCTATCGGCGAATGTACTTAGCATCAGGTGGCTCATTTGCACGTACCTTTTTTTTTAAATAAAAAAGAGCCAGCCAGAGGATCGTTATACATCTTGGCTGTTCGCATATGAAATGAGGAAGCGAAGCGCTTTGTGCACATAAATGGGATGTCAATTAGGGGTAAAAACTACCGACGTCATTTAATTTTTAAGGAAACTTTTATAATAATTGTCTTGTATGATGCCCATAGGCTCACGACTTTGCGACTATGTTTGAGATGATAAAGATTACTTTGGGCTAGCTAACATTGGGACACATCATTAAAAAAACCACTAACCGATAAAATTAAGAAATAAAAAGTTCTCATTCAATGCTGAATTCAATATAAATAGAAGCTCACACATATGTTATCTAATAAAATAAAAAAAAGTTTTCGCCAGCGGTTGTTGGTGGGGGATCAGGTGTTAGATTTAAAAAGTAGTCTTCTTTCCTTGGGGTTCAATCATGCTACATAACAATTTCATCAAAATCAGTTTTATGATTTAGCCGTAGAAGCATAAAAGACAGACAGAGTTATTTTCGCATTTATAATATAACTATAGATTCGTAATAAATATCTAATTAATATTAAGAACATGACACGTACAATTGTATACATACTTAATAATGTTGATAAAATACCTATTACGAAACATTATCCTCGCTAAAACTAAAACGCAATAATCGTTAATTACTTTATTATACAGATACATATTAATTGAGTTTATCTGAAAAACTAAAAACATTTCCGTTATTAATATTATATGTAAACAAAAAATGCTCTAATGATATAAAAATGCGATTAAGGCGATTTTTATTATTATAGACTAGCAACCCCGGCTTCAGACAGGTAGAATAAAGGTATATAAAAAAAACGCGTATAATGTTATACATATTACGAATTATTTTTATATTATTTTAGCCAATTAACATCATATCTTAATGAATTATACACCTAAACGTTGAAAACCATTTAAAACCCGTTCGGTAGCTTTTGAGCTTATCGCTTTCAGACGAACAGCCATACGCGGCGAGAAAACTTAGTTTTTTATATGAAGTGATGCTATTACAGTATGCTTCAATTTCAATGTTTTGCTATTTTTAAATCTATTCTACGTACAGAACAATTTTATTATTTACAGAATACAATAATAGTATTGAAATGATCCTACATGTATATACAATCTAACAATTTATAATTAAAACGTAATTAAGGCTCTGTCAAGTACGATTCACACAAAACTCGCTGCATCGAATTGCATTTTACATGTGGTAAAGGAATTTAAGGTGTCTACACAATATTGAAAGTTCATATTTGTATGGAACGCGCATGCAAACGTTCCCAATGAACGAGGCGGCATGCAATTGCAGCCTGTGTTCCTATAGCCAAATATGGACTTTAAATATCGTGTAGGTAGACACTTTAATTTCCTTTACCACATGTAAAATGCGCTGCGACGCGATTTGATGTCGTGCTTCTGATGTAAACCGTACTTTATTGTAATAGACGCTATTTTTGTAAAAACAAAATTTAGTGACATGTAGGTACTATATAGTAGAATAGAATTTATAATATTATTTAATGGAATTGCTACAATGTTATAGCTTTAAATGATTCGAATTATTTAACCTTAAAAAAACTTATAAATATAAATATACTTGTATTGGATTGGGCTGCTGTTCATATACTGGATGTATGTTGTACATACTGTTTTATAATATACTATATTATATAATATTCTCAGTCGCTACCGAAAAACATTATATATATGACTATTCTACATATCCATGTATATTACTGAAGTCCTCCTAAACCGGACTGGTTTTATGACAATTAATGTATCTTTAAATAAATCCGTGGATGGCTTATATAAGAACCGGTATAGGTGGCGCTGCGATTGGGTTCCAGGATGTTTTTCAGCAGTCCAATATCGGGACGTGTTAGACGTATGTATAAATTACGCTAGTAATTTATTTTATTACAATATCTTTCATGTTGCTGATCCTTCGATAGATCAAATGCCAATCGCTCAAAGTAAAAATCAACCTGTCACTTCTCATCTATACGAGAAAATGGTGAAAAAGAAAATTCAAAAACTTTAATAATTGAGATATACATCAAAGATATATTAAATATATAAAGTTTTTGACATTTTCCTTGAAATCCACTTAAAGCCGAATGTTCTTGAGAAGCATTAAGAGTTAGTAAAGGATATGAAGAATGTAACATATAGCTTTATTTTATGGCTCGACGATAACTTATTCTTTATAGTCGACTATAAGGACGCATTATTTTAATCATATTGACCGCACTCTAAGTTATTCTAAAAACGTTTTGACTTTACGATACCATTCTTTGTGAACTGTATCTCAATATAAAATGCACTAAGAGTTTAACGACCTCATAGAAAGATATTTTTTTTTACTTTTTATCTGATCTTATTTGAAACAAAATAAGCTAATTCGTAATAAGACGGCTTACTTCTTTAACCGATTTCTTAAAATAAATATTATATGTACTTAACATAGAGGCTCACTAAGAAGTGATTTTTTTAAATTGAAATTTTAACGTTATTTCTTCACCCCTTTAATCCTTCATCAAATCAACCCTTTTTAAATGTTCAACTTTTTAATATATATACTAAAAGTAAAAATGCTACGTTTGAATTCTAATTTTTTTAAATTAATTGTCGTCCTGAAACCGTACTATAATTTTTATATTCTTTGGGCCAAGCCTAAAACCATTACGTTTAATATACATAATATTGTGTACCTATAAAAATAAAAATATGTAAAAGTATTTGTTTATTTCATTAATGGCTTACGGTGATTACAAACGCGAGAATTGTCTCCAAACTGATTTGACTAACTATTTTAAGAAGATTTCGATGCTTTGATGAGACTTAATGAATAAGTTAAAGCTACAATGCTTTTTTATAGAAATCATACTACATTTAAAAAAATAGTAAGTAAATGAAACTCAATCCCTGTTTTTTTTATTCACATTTGGTAACTAGAGATGTGTGTTTTCGTCACTATAATTAGATAAGTCACTAAGTTGAACCACTTATAAAGTAAATGCCTACCTGGGCGACCGTTTTAATAATAATTTAATAATATTAAACTTTATCTAAATAACAAAATTGAGCCAAATCGTTAGAACTGTTTTCGAGAATAAAGAAATAATTAGGTATATACAAGAATAGCTCATTTCATAGTATAAGATGTATACATATGTATCATGGACCGTATGTTCCACGTTAACATGATTTAAAGTAAAAATATACTTTATTCAAGTAGGCTAACATAAGCACTATTGAACATTTAAATTTTTATTTTAACATAAAGTCTACCACCAGTCCGGAATGTAGATTCTACCGAAACTAACCTCTAACCGACACGAACAATACTAACTCCAAGCTCTTCAGTTCGTTCTGATTATAATTGATATATTTTTGATAATGCTGTGCATGGTGTCGTTACAGTACAGAAACAGGACGAGTCATTAGATTTTAAATAATTTGAGCGAAGCCGTAGAGCGTTGCTAATAAATCATAATAACAGAGAGCAGATGAAATTGCAATTCGTCAGAGCGGCACTTGGCAGGGAGTGATTGATGAAACAAACACTTCAATTCCCACACATCAACAAGGATTGACAAGGTTTTATGGCGAACTTTGTGTTAAAGTGATATAAATAAATATTAATGTAAAATATATACATAAAAATATTATTGCGATTCAAAGGGGAAATGCTGTTAGTATTTTTGCCATCATTCCACGCGGTCTCGAATTGTACAGTAACTATTTTTAATTTTTATTTGTATATCTCTCGCGGTCGTTTACTTCATTGCTGAAGGTCGTGTCAATTTGTATAAATTTAGGATTAATGTAAAAATTTTATTAATTTCAATATTATTGTTATCATTGTTTTATCGTATCGTATTTATTCCTTGTTGGGCAGTTGTCGAAAGTCAAAAAGTGACGTAATGTACTGAAAAGAAACCTCAAATATATAACAGAAATGTTACGAGAAATACTAAAAATAAATGTCATAAATCTACTTTATTTATATGCTGTAACAGGATTACCTATAATATTAAATCTACCTACCTAAGCTTATCTACCTACCTACGCTTATGTTACAACCGGTTCGGAATGTAGATTCTACCGAGAAGAAACAAAAAGAAACTTAGTTATTACTCTTTTCCACATAATACAATGAAATTTGATATATCTACTACTAGTTTTCGCCAGCTGTTTCGCACGCGTGTTAGGGGAGGAGGGGTCAGCTGTTGACTGTTTGACTTCTTTGGGGTTCAATCTTATCTCACACCAAATTTCATCAAAATCGGTTCAGTGGTTTAGCTGTGAAAGCGTAACAGACAGACAAAACTTTTAGAAGACTTAGAATTAAAAGTAATAAGTTAGTTACTACAATTGAATTGATAATCAAATATATGTTTTAAGGTGATTTAACATTAAAAATAAAGCGACAATAATATGAAACGTTAAAGAAATTGATACGGAATAAATATAGCGTAGGGTAGCATTCTGTGAAACGAACCAGTTTGACGGGTCCGTCGAAACAAGCGAGTTGCGATACAACGTCCAAATGTAAGTACCAACGTAATTTTATATAAACTAATAATAGATAAGTAATCGTGAAGAATTGAATCGTGTATTCATTTCGTCATTATGACTTAGTGCGAGAAAAATAAGTCGATAAACGGTAGGCGTCTGTTGAATAAGAAAGGGAATTTTATTAGCAGGAATTCATGACGTCACTAGCGTGGTGTGGCGAGGGCCTGCTCTTATCTATCTGTCTCGTTCGTTCACCCGTAGTATAAAAAGACAGAATATATTTTGCGAAGTCAAGGTCAATAAAGTTCGAATGAGAAAATGTTGCCAGATGATGGATATTAAAAATAGATAGACGATTATGATTTTCGGAGTTTATGCGTGGTATGAATATTACCGAATAGTTATTAAAAATAAAATAACGTTAGTGTAACAGGTATAGTTGTTATTTAAATATTGTACGTAATTTTGTCATAATGTAATAATAATAAACATTTTTTTTTGTATCTGACGCATAAAAGTTTTTAATCAAAAGTATTTTTTCGATATTATATTGTTTTATTTAATGTTTAATTTCGATTGAAAGATTATCGTATATTCTGATTCAACACAATTTTCAATTGGCAGTCTGTATTCATGTATAGTCATCGCCACCTATTGAATTATACTAACGGGTCAATGGCCGCAGAATGACGTCTATATAATTTCACGCTTTAACGTAAATAGATTTAAATTGAAACTATTTATATATATTTTTATAAGTTAGGGTAAATAATACAAAAGTAAATTTCAATGAGAGGTATGTTTGTAATTAGATAAATAAAAATAAAAAGAATACTACTCTTTTAAAATAGGAACGATCTTTGTTCATGATTGTTTTTTTTCAAATTGTTATTGATATTGCTTCTTTACTCTTTTTTAATTTATATAATTTTATGTTTTATGGAATGTTTTGTTTTCCTTTTTTAGTAATCATTTCTAATAATTTGATAAAAGAAAAAAATATTAAAAGCATATATTTTCTTGGAATTACATTATATATTACTGGCTTTTGCACAAAGCCTCGCAAAGCTCGTCTGGGTAGGTACCACCCACTTATCAGATATTCTACCGCAAAACAGCAGTACTTGTTATTGTTGTGTTCCAACCTTTTTAAACAAAATATGATGTCGGATCGTAGATTAGACGTTTTCTTAGAAAACTTTAATTTATTGGGGATAATAATAACAATTTTCCGATCTTTCTAAACAATCCAAAATGTATTTCTAGGTATTCCATTTTTTCTTTAAGTAATTAATATTATTAAAAAAACTATAATATTTCCACCGATAGTCATGATACAAATAGCCAATTGGGATAAAACCTTTATTGATTTTAGTAAAAGGATACAACGCTTATTCACGGATAAGGTTATATTACTCATAGGCAATGCTCAAGATACCGGAACAATCACCAAATCCGTTTTTTGTATGGAACCCAATGTCAAATGATTACAAAACAAAGACACTGTAATTTAAAATAAGATCAAAAACTTTAATTAGAATTATTTTAAAAGTTAAAAACTATAATTTTTTACTTTAAATTTCAATGTGAAAAATGAAAATCCATGAATGCTTTTTAATCCAGGACGGTTACCATCATAGGCAGACCTCTAGGACATATATTTTAGGGTATATAATTTTTTATATATTACATAAAAACGATTTTGTATAATATATAAAAAGGACTTAAAGGTTTGGCTAAATATAATTAAGAAATTGTTACTGGAATCAGATGACGTCAACGGATCGTTTGAAACTGTATGTATATCCATCTGGGTTGACGCTACCCTACTCATCACATATTGTATTACTAAACAGCGTTACTTTATATTGTTCTGATCAGGTTTGATTCGAACGTGATTGAGCCAATGTAATTACATTGCACAAGTGACGTAAATTCTTAAATACCACGGACATTTACAGTGTACGAAATAGTTATACAGTACCACGTGACATGGTGTGGTTCATTTGTTAAAAATAGTAGTACTTTTTTAAAATAATGTCAAAAAGTATCAATATTATAAAAAGTGAGGTTGGTGTTACACAATAGGTCATCGAGTGACCTTTATGCAAAACAAGGTGCTGAATTTAGAATTTACGAGTACATCATAAATTATCCGTCGCTGTCGAGTAGTCAGCATGTTATTTATTTACTATCAGGGTTATGATAACGCAAGCTATCAAGCGACGCACATTTTTCTAGATCGTGTGTTGCAATATTAGGAGCTGTGTTGCTAAAACATAACCTAGGTAGGTTCTATACATTTTAATGCGTTTTTTAACAAAGGAAAAAATTAAGGTGAAAAAATAAACGATTGCGTTTCTGCACAAAACAGTCAGATATCGGTCCTACTTCAAAATTGGTAGCGGCGCAAGATGATCGCATTATACATATTATTATCACTATAAGTCTTCAGTCTTTTTTATTTATCAATTCACTATATATGTATTAATTATGACAAAAGTATCCGGCGTAGATCTCACTCTTACAGAGCCTTGTCGGGTATTGTCAAATATTATGGAACTAAGACATTGAGATGAAACCATAGACAATTTACAACTTTGTTATTATTTGACATATTCTTACAAGTCACAAAAATTAAAAAATAACACTCATTATCTTTTTCATATTTGGACATAGTACATTTCAATTCCATTGTTGTAAATTTGCAATCATATCAAGCATAATTTTAACAGATCATCAATTTTATGATTTTGGTAAATATATTTTTTATTGAAATTTAAAAGCGTTCAGCGCCATCTATTAGGGAATAGAGTAGATATGTAAAACGTATTAGGTATTGTATATTTTTGCTAAAAAACAGAAAACCATACTTCTTTAAATAGTTTTTTAAAGAAAACGAATAATATATACCTATTTATAAGCCTTTAACTCATAGACACGGCTCAACAAACAGTCCTAGATTGGTGGCGCATTGGTAATGAAAGGAATGGTTCTATTAGCTTCTATTATTAGTGGATATAGTTAAAAGTTCTAGTAAAGAAAAGTATATCATAAGGTATTACATGGTCTCTTAATTATTTATAATGCTTAAGAAATTATCGGAGTTATTGTTCAGATAACCTCGAAGATGCTTTCCGCAGTTGAATTAAAAAATAAATTACTTTATATGTAAATAAGTATACACAAAATATTTTTGTTCCTCACACGGTATTTGATATGGCTGCCGCCTGCCAGTTTCGAGATATCACAGTTTATGACAACATAAATCAGTGACACAGATACAAATATAACTTATATATAAAAATATAAAGGGCACAACAGTTCAGATCTTTCACACCTTTGTTTGTAAACAGTTTTTTTTATTTTATTTGTAGATATTGAGGAACTTACTGCTTTAAAAAAAAGAATGGTAATGAGAGTAGAAATAAAAATTGAGGGCACAATACTTATTAATAATTCCCATAGTTGAGGGCGTATGAAACAATTAATGGTACTTAATAACAAAGTTAAGTGACTTTGGTGACTACTTACCATCCAATTGTATTGACTACGATTTTAAAATATGAGATATAAAAAAAAAATCGTGCTGTTTCTTTCGTGTTTATTTCCGGTGGTAGATTTATAACAATTAGTAATTAAATGTAACGCTTCTATATTGAATGAAGATTTTTACTTTTGACTTTGACGTTGAATCCAGTATCTGGTCGTCTTCCGTACCTTGCAAATCAAATAACAAATGTTTTTTTAGTGTTATTACTGTTCGTAGTAAAGTTGAATTTTAAATACCGTCAAGCATTCCCTAAACTAAATACTTACCCAGGCCATAAATCTTATATAAAATTTTGTAAAAATATAAACTAATAAACTAAGGGTCTCTTTTAACGTTTCATTTCAAGATTTTGGTTCAAATAAGTAAACTTATACGTGTAGTAATTATTATGTCACCGATCAGCTAACAAGATTAACAGCATAGATAACGAAATCCACGATGAAATTATGAAGGGCTCTTTTGACAAACTATGTAAGTAATTAATTTTAATTTTTACTGATACTACTCATACCGTCTTTACCCGAGGAAATTAAAAAAAATTACATTAATACTCTCATCGAGACGCATTTTCTCCTTGGTGTGTTGAATATAATTATATTTATATAAACGGGGCTGAATGTAGTTGCGGTTTGAAGGAAGCAGCTTAAAATAAAAATGCGTCTATTTCACATACATGAAGGTGCTCTTATAATTTCCATGTATTAAAATTTTGACTATGCGATGATCAGTCTGCCAATAAGAACGTTGCCTTTTTATACAGTTGCCCCGCGCACTTTAAACATGTCTACTTCGTCCCCTTGAATTATAAAATGATGTAATATAGTCTATACTTTTCACAATAAGAAGGATTCCTAAAGCAAAAAGTTTTTTTCAACTCGGCTTGAAGATATGAGCGCGTTCAGACAGACAAACAAACTTTACATCTTTATTAATAGATACTAATATTGACACATTATTTAAGATACAAGTAACATCTACATCTATTAAAGTTACAAATTACACAGATCTTTATTTCCCCTATTTTTTTTAAATTAAAACAAAGTCGCATTTCAAATATCTCAAAATTCATGTCATATTTGAAAATTTAAAATTATAATTATTATATGATATATTTCTATGAGATATTTCTATTAATACAAAATGCACATACAATAACAGGATAAAAATTGTAACTTTAAATTACAAGAACGGTAGTCAGAGAGGACAAAAATACCGCTAAGTCGTAATAGCGACGCTTTATGTGTCTAGACCAAAAACAAAATGAAAAAATCGGCCAACTTTCACAATGCCCTGGCGTTCCATTCATAAATTAAATTAAAATTATAGAACTTACATTTCTCATATATGCATACAGCTTAATCGACTACAACTTACAAACCAAGTTTCATAAAATAATTTTCGATGTTATTTTGTTTATTTGAGAAAGAAACGAAGTCAAGTTGGCGATAACTGGTCTTCTAAAAGCAAATTCCCATTATCGTCTGCACAAAAAAGTAAAATGCGTAATATTTCCTGCCTATTATTTGAAAAAAACAAAATCACCTAACATTACGAGTAAACAAAAGTCTTCTTAATAGAAAGGTATACTATAGATTTTTAAGAATGACTGAAATCCTTCGTTCGAATGGAACCCATCCATGCAACCATATTCCACATAAAGGTTCGTACGGGCTATTTATAATCTTGAGGACGAGACTTCCTTTGGGATGTAACAAAGAAGGGCCTACCAACGGTCTCTTCGAAATAAGAATAAGAAACATTTATTTCGACCAAACAAGGATCATAATTATATATAAAACACAATAAATAATAAAAAAAGACAAAAATTACAATAACAATATTTTACAGATTTTACATATTTAAAATTAGATTAAATTAATTCGAATTAAATCACAATACAAAATGAAATCAAATAAATTTGAATTAAATCAGATCAAATCAATTCAACATAATATACTTACTAAATATTTTAGTACATACATAATAATATTGTTTTGATAGAAACAGTCACAGTTACAGCATCTTCGCAACAACTTCCTGGTGCAAAGTCCATGATACATGTTTACATTTGTCAATTAAGGAGTAAAATGATTGTACTAAATACAAGTAATTATAAAAATATTCGAAAAAAATATGTCGGTGAAAAATGGTGAGAATTTAGTATGCAATTTGTAAGCAGGAACAACAAAAAATAAGTAAATAATACTTATTGTATTGAGTTTCTTACCAATTAATTTAAGTAGAACTTCTAATCCGGTCTGGTAGTTTTCAATTTAATTTAATATTGTAAAAAAAGGCTTAAAAGAGTAAAATATTATATAGAATAAAACATAGTTAAGATTTTCCTTGCAATTTTTTAAGCCGTAATCAATTTCTATTAGCTTTATGGTAGGTGACGTGGAGAAAAAAGTTTGTAATATTTGTAAATACATGCATTAAAAACCCACCACCAAAAACTACCCACATATAATATTTATTTCACATTGTTTGTATTTTCGATTTTAGTTTAGCGTTTTAAGGTTAAAATGTATTCTTTCGACGTAACTGTTTTTTTTTTAATCATATTTAATTTTAAATATAATATTAACTTCTCGTATTTGTGTTAAAATACTTTTTTTTTAAATGAAGTATTTTTATTTTAAGTACGTTTACAATGTTTTTTCACTAGTTTATTGATGCTGGCGCAATGCCCAATTCCCAATTTGTGATATTAAAACCAATTGATAACGCTTTTACTGATCCATTAAAACATCACCAATTTCCATAATCTAGCAATTTATAACTCACGCTTATTGCCCGCGATTTTGCTCGTTTGGTCTATTTATATAGTTTCTAGTATTTAATATACAGACAGCTTCGTTACTGTATATTTAAATATTATTGTCAACAGTTGATTTTAATTATGTAGACTGTACAAACATTGATACCGCCAGCTCACGACTTATGAATAATAGATTATTAATTTCGATTTGATTTTATTTTATTGAGTTACAACTCTTTACAAATAATAAAATCTCATTTGAACTTTTAATTAAATAATATTATAACTTTAATTAAGTTTTATAATTACGTTGCCTGCTCTCATTATTTAAACGCGTTTAATTAAAACATCAAAGATGCCGACGAGAAGACAACTCTAGTTTGAAATATAAATATATGAATATAGTAAAGTTACTTTAGGTTAAATGCCTCACTTTTGGACTCTTTCTCTCCTCCTCCTTAAGAAGACGGTTTTAGTAGCTTACTTTTTCACCGAGCGGTTTGGTAGATACACAAACGGAACAATTCCATACGAAATAAGCAAATCTTCTCGCGATGTTTTTCTTTATCACCAACCATGAGTTAAATATTATGAATGCACAAATAATTTAATGACTGCATTTTAAACCGAGATCTTCGTTTAAAATCTACGAGTTCTATATAATGGGTCTCTTAGTGCCAAATAGACGCCTTATGATAATAGAATCAATCTAAATTAAGTTTATAATTTACCAATATTTGTTGATTCGTTTATTGTACAAAATATATTAAAAACAAATATAAAAATAAGCAGATAAACCAATTGATGACTCGGTAAAGAATGGTTTGTATTCCATATAGTATCAATGTCTATGCGTATTGAAAACAAGATGGCTTTCTACCCGATTTATGACATGATCACAATAGATACAGATAGCCCTTTTTACTAAAATAAAATAAAATAAATTTAAATCTTACCTTAGTAAATAGATCACACGAGACTGTGTGAAACACTTTGCCATAGATACAGATATCCTTGCCGACATCTAGATCTTTCCAGTGCCAAAACTCGCCGAGGTCGTTCTTGGGTATCTTACCTCGTTTCACCAACCTTCCTTGCCATAATCCCGAGTTCTGCAAGATACAATTTATAAGTGTATTCAAATAAAAAATATATTGGGTATATATTACCGTTTGATAAAAAAGTTTGTCCTATATATCTATATTGAATAAAAGTATAAATGAGAATATGTATTAAAAACTAGTGTTTGATCGCGGCTTTGCCCGTATATTAGATATTACCGTCGAGGCAGGGGTTGTTATATGTTTGTTATGACCTTTCTCTTAGAGCTTACTTCATACCAAATGTTATCAATTTTTTGCAGTGTTCTAGCTCTGTGCTCTGTTTCTCAGCTGATTAAATATATTTTTTTGTTTCGATAGCTATTAACGAGCTTTTGAGCTGTCAATAAAAAATGGTTAATAAAAGTTTTTTCGAAATGTGCAAATTTATTTATATACTTAATTTTAAATAATGATTATAATTAAATTTCTAACATTGGGCAAACTGTAGTATTCATAAAAAAGTTTACCACCAAGTTTAGTTTTCCACCGATTATTATAAACTAACATTATTTACATTTTACAGACGTCATATGTTTGTGTACAAATAAAACTAAAATAACTTCATTATCTGTTCGAGCCTAAATCATGTAACTCGATATACTCTTATCTTTCTAATTCTTCGGGCCTTTTTTTTCTCGCAGTGGAAACCTTCAGAAAGATACCCGCGTCCCATCGGGGTGGAACCGGGGTATGTGGGATTCTTACCCAATAAAACCACTGCGATGGCCGTCCTCAGCACGGATCGGAGAGGCTGCGGGATCGTGTTGATATAACGCATCTGCGGCCTCTCCCGTGCTGTGGCCGAGACGACGCCATCGTCGTCTCCGCCGAGCAGGATCGGCCCTTTCCCGATCCCGCTCCGCCGTCTCCTTCTGGACCATGAAGGTCTCACAGAAATTCGCCGATTCGGTCTTATCCGACTTTACGGACCAGGATCTCCCTCTCCGCACTCCACGCGGAGCACGCCTTCAACGAATGCAGCCAAAGTCGCATAGTCTATTTCGTTTTTAGAAAAATCCTAAAATGTATGAATATTACTTAACACGATAGGATTCGATTTATCACGTGATTAAAAATTGACGTATTATTTTATTTTATGTTGAATAATTTAGATGATCGCTTCGACACCGGCTGCTAATTGTATAGACTTCTTATTTTATTCCGTTCCGAAGAAATTAACATTATATAAGTATGGACAATACCCATACTTATATAATTTTAATTTATCCTTGTTTCTATTCGTAAAATAACATTGTTAACGAGTTCTGAGACTATCAGGTATATTACAACATCCGTAGCGTATTTAACAAATTGCACTTATTGAAATTTACAAAACAATGAAAGTGTTTATCATAATATCTACCACAGTCAAATAATCTAACACGTTTTTTTAAACTATTTTATTAAATGTGTATCTATGTAATAGGTATTATCGCATTTGAAAACATCAAATGTGTCAATTATGGCTGTTTTAAATGTTTTAATTGAAGCAAAAAGCCGAGATGGCTAAGTGGTTAGAACGCATGAAATTCGATGATCGTCCTGCCAAGCACCACTGAATTTGTTTAAAATTCATCTCGTGCTTGACGATTGAGGAAAACATCGTGAGGAACGATGCATGTGTCTAATTTCACTGAAATGCCACTTGTGTATTCCACAAACATACATTAGAGTAACGTGGTGGATGAACCTCTAAACCTTTCGCTCAAAAAAGGACGGCTCAGCAGTGGGACATTCACAGGCTGTTACTGAAAATGACATTGTGGCCTTTTCAATATAAAGTTACAACTATTTTATTTATGTTAATAAAACGACACAAGATCATGTTAAATCTAGCAGTCTCATGTGATAAAAGACTAGAGAGGGGGCGAGGTACGGTACGGGTTGTTTTGTGTATAGTGGATCTAAAACCAAATTAAGCCAACCGATAACTTTATCTGAAGGTAAAAAAAAACACTAAGTATATAATGTCGCAAGCAACAAAATACTTTGCGTTAAATTTGATAGGTGAGAAAAATAATACAGAAATAACTGTTACCAAGAAAATTTAATTTCAATCTAAAAATGGCATACCATACCACGTAAAAGTATTAAATGGATGGGAAACATGAAAGACCAATACTTTGAAACGAACGAGCAGTCGGCAGTCAGTGGAACAAAGCCTCCCTGCGGCGCTAACCGCATTCAATGTAGACGAATGCATCTTCACTTAGAGCTGGTTCACATGAGACCCGACCGATACGCTAATCGTCATGACAAAGTTTATTGGCATATAATTCAATAGCACTATTTACATAAGCGGAATCCGATATCCGGATTTCAATTTTGGGCCGATTATTATTAACATGCTCACCTACTTTGTGAAGGATGTGTCATCGATAAAAGTAGAGGCACAGCATGATGTTGACCTCCTGACTGGATTCTGGGCAAGGTGGCTATTTCCAATTGAAACTGCACAAAATATGTTAAAGCAGATAAGTGCGTAAACAGAAGTCCGATGGGACAATAATCTCATACAACCAGACGGAGATTAGGTACCGGACCAACGGGTTTATCTGTGAACTGCTTACGTGTATTTATTCGTGCTTTACACAGACGACGGCGATGATGCAACCGTCCTTTTCATTCGAAAGACCGAGACTGCTCCAAGTTACGCGATAAGGGCCAGAAGTAGTGTCGCGGCAAAGTAGTTTGTCGGGGAGGGTATGCCCGAACCCGAAATGGCATTTTGCCAGTCAGGACTAAGCCTCACTCTCAAGGGATCATAACATCAAAAAGGCTTGCGTGGCTTTCGAAAAGCTGACTGAATCTCCACACGGGATCTGAGGTTGCTGCTATATAACAAGTAGAATGTAATGAATGTAATATAACAAGTAGTGTGTACGATGTTTTATCTTAATACATATTGGTATTTTTTAGTGTATTAGATAGATTATAAGCGGAGCGAAATGAAATAAAAGAAAACCAAACCATTCGAACCAAATGGCACGGACACAGTCCCTGTAGATATAAGTTAAAAAAATCTCCAGGCTGCTACTGCGAATCCCTCGATAAAAAATAACTTTTTATTCGCCCAACCTACTATTTCAAAACCAGGTCCATACGATCTACAGCCTCATAAGCTAGCTAATCTACACCATCGACACAGTTAAGTAAAGGCACGATTTATAATGTGACCAGCTACCGACAGCCAGCGAGCAATACCAGTTGTATTTCTAATGTGAAGCAGCTCTTATAAGTTTTAGTCGTATTTTTCGCAAATAAAAACTGTTACAATCTTCTGAGCGGCAAATTGGACGTTTAATCATGCAACCTCGGGGATTTGGGAAACATTTTCCTGCTAGAGTCAAACCCTAATTATATGGAACCGTAATTTATGCAATCTATTTCAATAATAGTCCACTTCACTTGTTTTTAAAGAAGTAATTGCAAGAGCAATGTTTTATTATTTCTGATAAAATTGTAACCGAATAACATCGTAATATATAACTTGCGAGCAAGAATATAATATGTAAGTATTTTATTACGGAATATACTTTATATTTTTTATAGAGGATAAAAAAATATATTTTTAAGTTTTTTACGATTCGAATTATTTCAAGGTGACATTTTTTTGGACAAAGAAATCTATTTTGGCTTAGTTCATATGTTTACCAAATATTCGACATGACAATGTTTCCGTTGCCTAAATAGCTCGTTTTGTAAACTACTTCTTGCTTGTATTTCCTTAAGCCATTCATAAGGTTGTAATATTATTAAGTAAAAGTCGATGTATGTATAACATTACGAAATATACTTTGAGTAAACAAGGAAAACGCCGTTGTGTATTAACTTATTTTAATTATATTAAATTTATGGAACTCCAGTTATATATAAAAAGTAAAATAACAGAATGGAAATATCACACTGGACTAATGCTTCTTTCTCATTTTAAGAAGAAGGTTTATATTATATAGATTATTTCACCTCGCTACTCCATTGCATGTTGGTGGATACATGAATTTCACCCGACACATACAGGTTTTCTCACGATGTTTTTCTTCATCGCCGAGCACGAGATGAATTATTGATGATGATGTGTTCTATCTCTTATATTTATGAAAAAGGCTCAATTATTTAAATATTGCACTTGGTCTAAAACTGATGAAGATGATCTTAAAATACACTAAATATTAATTTGAATAATACTATGCACAGTTTTATATATGTAGATTTTAATCTACGAAGAATATCTGGCTTTATGATGTACGCTCAAATAGATTTAAATATATTATTTATTTGAATTATAAGATATTTCGTTTTAAAATCTGAATCATTCTCGCACTACTTATCTTGACTGCTAACTATTATTTTCAATAATTACCTATTACTGAAAACCCGTGTGATATCCTAAAACCTATATTCTGATGAAATATGAAACAGTTAATGGTTCCGATTTCAGTAACGATATTTATTGAGAAATGTTCGACAAGTTTTCGACGTCCGTGCCTTGATTATAAAAACCGTTGTCGTCCAGAAACATCTCGAACATTCTTCGATAAATAATGTATGTGAAACCGGAACATTAAGATTTTTTTTTGGTTCATAAACTATAAACCGTTTCCATTTATAATGCCTTATAAGACTCTAAAATCATTAAGACTTATTCTAGCTAATATTTACATACATAGTTAATAATAAATAGCCGAGATGGCCTAGTGGTTAGAACGCGTGATTCTTAATCGATGATCGTGGGTTCAAACCCGGGCAAGCACCACTGAATTTTTATGTGCTTAATTTGTGCTTGTGTTTCAGTTCGTGCTTGATGGCGAAGGAAAACATTGTGAGGAAACCTGCATGTATCTACATAATTTCATTGAAATTATGCCACATGTGTATTCAACCAATCCGCACTGGAGCAGCGGGGTGGAATAAGCTCCAAACCTTCTCCTCAAAAGAGAGAGGAGGCCTTAGCCCAGTAGTGGGATATTAACAGGCTGTTGTTGTACTGTATTTTGTAGTTAATTGAGAATAATTACAAAATATAAAATATTTATAGTTTACTGAAAGCTAAAAGATACACTTTAGTCGGTGTTAAATGTTTATTACCAAATGTACACTACATTAAATATACGAGTAGAACTCGTGAAAAGGAACAAAATGATTACAGGGACATTTTTGTGTCATTAAAATAACATGTACTTTTGCAAAGTTACAAGAAATTAAAGCTAGATTTATTTATAAACTGACTTTAGTGGAAAGACATATCTAATATGAATTTTTTAAATAAGAGTTTTAAATATTACTATGTACACACACTAACGGCTTTATAATTCAATTTGTATAGCCGTTTTTCTTACTTATCCGTGTAAGATTTTACACAATTAATATCGAGCAAGTACCGTTATTAAGTGTTCACATAAAACAACTAATTTTATTTATCAACCGTAAAGTTATTAAAGGAGCTAGCGGCGGCCAGACGACAAAGCAAATCGTTAACAGCTCTTACAGTACATGAAGTCCTTGCTATGAAAATTTACGGGACAAGCGCCGAGAGTAATTACAACTTCAATAAACTGAGCAAAGTATTTTCAATGAAACTTTTAAAAAAAAATGTCTAATCTAAACTTTGTCCAATCTTTTCAAAGGTCAAACGGTCGAGTTATTACTTTGGTTTGTTAATTCACCAATGTAAGGTAAAATTATCTACCACGTAACAAAATTATTATTAACCTAAGTTAGATTTATTATTTTCAGGCTCATACTTAAAACCTATTATCAGATGCCAATAAATATTTAAAATGGAACTGCATATACATCCCAGACAACATTCTTACATTATATAAGTAAATATTCATTAGTAAGCATTGTTATTATTATAAACATTACTGATAATTTTACTACCAATAAAAACATATGAAAATTTTCGCCTTTCAGACTAATCGGAAACATAAAGCTACAATTTATTATCTTTATAAATTACCTTTTCTTTCAAACCTTTTACCTATGCTGGAGATTTTTTTTAAATATAAAATATAATAAATCACCCAACAAAAACGCACATAATAATAATAATAATAATAATAACTTTATTATTCAGGCATCGAGGCCCATAACTGTCTACAGATTACATATTTATAATTACAGAACATTCATTAATAATCAATCACATAGCATTACACAAGGAAGATCTGTCTATTTTCATTAGAAAGCATAAACGAAACGACATTAACTCAGTTCCCCATACCGTTTCTTTTTACCAGAAGCCTGGTATTCTTATGAAGTATATAATGGTATATTTTAATTCCAATGTATTTTATGATAGTTGATTAAAAATACTATTTATACGAAATGTCAAATTGAAAATAAACAGATAAATTATATTATAATGTAGTAACAGCCCGTAAATATCCCACAACTGGCCAAAGGTGACAATTTTATTCCATAACACTGCTCCATTGTGGCACTGACAAATGCAGGTTTCGTCACAATATCATTTTTCACCGTGGATCAAAATTTGGACTACAAATATAAATTAAGCATAATGTGAGAACTACTTTTACTTTGCGGGCTTTGCGCAAGCCCGTCTGGGTAAGGCCGCTAAAGAGCAATTCTTGTTATTTTTGCGTTCCGGCTTAAAGGATAGTGAGGCAGTGTAACTACAGGCACGAGGGACATAACATATTCGTTCCTAAGGTTGGTGGCGCATTGGCGATGTAAGGAATGGTTAATATTTCTTACATCGACAGTATCTACGGGCGGCGGTGAACACTTATCATCAGGTAGCCCATTTGCCCGTCTGTCTACATATAATATAAAAAAGTCAGCTATATGTGACCGAATTTTAACATATCATGTTAACTATTCGTTTGTGAAGGTGCGCGAGTTCTTTGTATTGAGTATTACAGCAGCATTCTATTTTATTATAATTGAGAAATAATCCACTCAGTTAACAAAAAAAAGTATAAAGATCATCATTTTTGATGTATCAATTATAGACAAGGTATATTGATCTATCTCCAAATCTTGTTTTATAGATAGTACTTGATGAAATGTAGATTATGTAAAAAGCAAATCACATACTGATGTTAGTATATAAGAGTAACTACTGGCTATTCTAGCTGATTCTTCTTTGAACAATACATGGTTCAAACCTAGTGGTAATTTTACATTTCATTTAATATAGTAAAATATTATGCGCAAATAATGGTGCACACTCTATTGCCGCACTCTCCATATTCCGACAGGACAACATCCCGACAACATCGAAGACAAACGCGCCTATAAGTCAGAATTTAGTTAATGTACCCCGCTTCACCTATCAACTTCCAAACTTCGAGCTGTTTCTATAAAAAAATTGACAGAAAAAACTCAACACATTTTGATGGTCACACATTGACCTTGGATTTGAATCTTGCGGTCTCAAGATCCGCATTCGTATAAGTTACTGATTCATCTTCTTTGTTCTGTAAACATACTACGTCATTTTATTTCTGAAGTAAGCTGGCAGTTTTGTTGTTGGTTTATAATCTACTGACAGACTCCATTTAAAATACCGACATCGCACTACCGCAACAAAATAAAAGTAAACCACGGTAAACAAGCGGAGTAAATCGTATCACATTCACAAACTATTTTCTAACCCAGCAGAATCTCGTGTAGTTTATTCAGAATATAGATACAACAATTTGCCAGAAATGGCACACCGTTCAATAACCATTTGGTACAATAGATAAATTATTAATAATATCTATAAGTGCTCTTGATCGAATACCACGGCGTTGACCGCGGGAAATTACAGAAACTAGCCATGAAAGCAGAAAACACATACATACACACGAAATCGCAAACAAGTGTTGACTAGTTGGAACAATCAGATATGTCCAGAGAAATCAAGTTCACGACCAACGCCAAGGCCTTATCTTTATCTAGGCACGAGTAAGTAATACTACCAGCTCCAGGCTACTTTTGAGATTTTTTGAAAAAACCACATACTGCTATTTATTTGACTAAGCATTCAATTAAAATCACTAGACAACGAATTTTAATGTTAAAAGAAATTAAAAAGAAATAAAATTTTTACTACCCATTTGAAAGTCGCAAATTTTCAAGCTTAAGCTCTTTAAAATTCGACTTCGCTCGTTTCCTTAGCCATTGTCATAAGAAAAATTATGACAGGATTATTGACTTAATGTGTGAGTTTACTGGTGGTAGGGCTTTGTGCAAGCTCGTCTGGGTAGGTACAACCCACTCATCAGATATTCTCCCGCAAAACAGCAGTACTTGATATTGTTGTGTTCCGGTTTAAAGGGTGAGTGAGCCAGTGTAATTACAGGCACAAGGGACATAAAATCTTAGTTCCCAAAGTTGGTGGCGCATTGGCTATGTAAGCGATGGTTGACATTTCTTACAATGCCAATGTCTAAGGGCGTTGGTGACCACTTACCATCAGGTGGCTCATATGCTCGTCCGCCTTCCTATTCTATAAAAAAAAAATTGAGTAAAATTGTTTCTGGCTACTCTCTCTAGGATTATAACCATTAATAGTTTCTCTTGGTAAATTTATCTTTGCAAACGTACAATTTATTTATAAATCTATACATGCTGGTCGAAGTGACATCAAAATTCATATACAGTTTTTCAGAAGTATGTTTTTGAATATAGAAACAACAAAACGACTAATCTTTTTTGCAGCTCCTCTACCATGTCTACATTAGCAATTACAGTACAGTACAGTACAGTACAGTAACAGCCTGTTAATGTCCCACTGCTGGGCTAAGGCCTCCTCTCCCTTTTTGGGGAGAAGGTTTGGAGCTTATTCCACCACGCTGCTCCAATGCGGGTTGGTAGAATACACATGTGGCAGAATTTCAATGAAATTAGACACATGCAGGTTTCCTCACGATGTTTTCCTTCACCGTTAAGCACGAGATGAATTATAATCACAAATTAAGCACATGAAAATACAGTGGTGCTTGCCCGGAACCCACGATCATCGGATAAGATTCACGCGTTCTAACCACTGGGCCATCTCGGCTTGTATTAGCAATTAGCTGTATATTATTTAATATTACTGTATCGTCTATGCTCACTTTTAAAATAAAAGTTATTTTATTATTGTACTTAGAATACCTACCTTAATTTTAGAATGCATTTAACTTTAATTATAAAAAAATATGTTTTTACATGAAATCGAAATTTCGTGATGCGTTGTACACTTATAAGAAATATTTAAATAAAAAGAATTTGAAAACAAAATTAAAAATGTAGCTGATGACCAAAATCACTCATCATTCAAAATCTTAATTCAACTAGGCTTGTTCTATTTCAAATTGACATTTTGCAATACTAATTAAACCAACGACTTGGAATGTAGATTCCACCGAGAAAACCGCTGGGCGCAAGAACCGCAGTAGTTACTAGTAAAATAAAGCGATCACTTGTATTCCTTCTAACGAATTTATTGTTCTTGGCCTAGTATCTTAGATATAAAAGCAAGTGTATTCGCCGTCACAACCAATAACCTGCATTATCCTTTACCGTGAACAACGGTGATTTCTTGAGAGGCCAAAAGGAAATACTCTTGCATTAGTGAAAAGCTGCGGAAATAATGTTTTCTCGTAAATTGATTTATATATCCTATCTGTTTTTTTTTTACTTTTATTTAAAAAAAATCCTTGTTGTTCTGTTGGGTAATTTATAAGGCCGCAAATCTTGAAGTCCTGGGTTTAAGCCTCGGTTCAGGTCAATAAAAATTTATTGGGTCTTTCTTTTGAAAAATGATCAGTAGCAACCCGTTCCGGAGTCTTGTAGTTGGCAGTATTTACACTACCGGGCCTCTAAGAGCACGTTAGGCCGTTGGTCCTGCCCCTGAATTCTTTTCGGGCTTATCAGATTTGCCATCCAATCGGATTATGGGAGTGAGGGTAGAAAAGAAAGTGCTAAGTGCACTTATTTGCGCATTCACTTTTGCACTGAAAGAGCTTGTAATGCTTTATTTAAATAAAGTATATTATTGTTTTTATTTTTTATATTATATATACTCTTGCTACTGAATAAAAATTAAAAGTTATTTCAATTAAGCAATTAAAAAATAATTTTTAATAATTTTTTTCCATTCCTATTTAACATAAGCTAAAGTTTTGTATGACTTATTAATTATTTAAGCATAAGAGAAGAGAAAAAAAGGTACAGAGAATCAGTTTCATCATTTAACAAAGTAAATCCGCTATCTTTGGTGGTCTCACTCGTTACAATAGGAATCAAAGATAATAAAAATGGCACGCTTGTAAAAAATAATAATAATCCGAATTACTTAGATTGTAATACATATAAGTATATACATTACATACATATATACATTTAAGTGCCTTCTTTGATATTTGAATTTTACCTTGACTCGAGGCTCCATCACCGTCATTGAATCATCTTCGAGAAAATAAACGATGTTTACAACACGAACGCGATAGTTCTCATCTGGGTTATCGTAAACCGTCTGCTTGAAGAAAGCCGTGAAGTTCAGGCATCTCTTGTCGTAGTGGACCCAATGTGGAATCACTGCGGGCAGAGCTGGCTGCTTCACGCGTCCGTAAGTTAACGATGGATCGTAGCTAAAAGAGATAAAATATACATATAACATCACGCGCTTACAATTGTCAAAATTATGTCATGATATTATAATTACTATACCATATATTTTTTTTATTTAATAAAAATTATAAATTTTTACAATTAAAAGTAACAAATAATTACAAATCAAATAAATAAATAAATCGCTAATTTTATCGCCTAAGAAGACAACAAATAAAAACGGTCTCGCGTCTTCATAATTTCATAAATTGGTGATACGTTGTGGACGTTGAAATACTGAGCAGTTCCTAGGCAAGTTGTGTGTCGACCAACTTTCACTAAGTACTGACTGACTAAACGTACACCGACCACTTGCCACCCGTATTACTCCGCACAGTGCCATCTGTGTTTCGCTTTTAGTATAAAGTATTTTAATATATAATTTCACAGGCGAAACCGCAATGAGATGTACTAAATGAAAAATATTAGAAGATTCTTACTTGACAGAATCGTCAGGTAAAGCAAATGCGTTGCTGTCCACGTCAGTAGCTGTTCCACCTGGTCCCCGGATGAGCGTATCAGGAAACCTATGCCCTTGATAATACCGCAGTGAACTACGGATGTGGTGTTGAGTCTTCGTTGGATCAGAGAATATCAGCCCCGGGAGTTTCGGTAGACCCCACGCCATATTTACACCTATTAATATATATTTAAATTGATTAGAAAAAATGTGATAAAAAAAGAAACACTGAATAGACTGAAACTTTCCTCTTTGGGATAAGGTTTGGAACTTAATTCAGTACGCTGCTCCAATGCAGGCTTATACACATGTGGTAGAAATTTATTTAACAATGTAGGTTTGCTCGTGTTCACCGCCGAACACTAGCGGCCTTACTTATAAACCTTATTTAACAGGGGATTAGATAAACAATGCCAAGTCTTTTTCTTTCTAACGTAAAATTAATAAGGAATAACAGAGAACAAGATGACGCTGTTGAGTCCATTTGGGCCAAAAGCAAAAAGTCAGTTCGAAAAAAAGAGAATAAGATGAAAATAAAACAAAAAAACGACAATCAAAGCTGATAGAAAGATACACCAAAGATAAAAAATACGTCTGTTGAGACTATATTAATATATTTAATTTTGTTACAACAAAATCGTTACTTTCTAAAGTTCTAATGAAATCCATGCTTTGAGCAAAGCTTCTCAAATCCGAAGAACTTTGCAATCTAACTTATTCGAAGAGGAGCTGGCTCAAGATATTAGGATTTTCTTGAAACCAAACTTGATGATGCTCAACAAAAAATCTAATAATCATTTTTTCATAAGAGTTTTCGAGTTCAGTGTATGTTTTCGTCTCTGGAGAGATTGAGCAATGGCAGACATTTGAATAAGGCAGTTTAGCAAATACCTCAAAACTGCTTTAATGTTCTATCATTAAAAACATAACGGCCGATTATAATTTTAAATGAAGTATCTTTTTATTTTAGGTATAAAAATTCTAAAACATTAATTGCTTTTGAAAACTACAATATTATATTGTTTCAATTTCGTATTCATTCAGTATACAACAGCGGACGTCCACTTACAATTCAATCCTCTTATTCAAGTAATCCCCATAGCGTTGTAGTTTTATAAAATAGGATGTATTTTCTCTATTACTAACTTCTACACGTAATGTTAAAATTAATACTTTACAGATAAATTAATACAAACAACTAAAGGGATATATTGTCACTCGTGCATAAATGACACATATTTTATAAGCTCATTATTATTATAGTGACAAATTAAAGATCCGAAACATATTTTTTTATTTTGTTGTTTCATGGTCTCTCTGTTTGTACATATATGATATATGTACAAACAAGAAAACTTAACAAGCATACTGCCTAGTTTCAAATATACGATCCACTAGGATCGTATATTTATTATAAGTAAATCGAGTTCATCGTTTGTGAAGCTACTAAGCTTCACAAACAATGAACTCGATTTACTTATACTTATTTATATAATTTTTGTTCAACATTTATTTATAAGTAATAAGAATAATACACAAAGACTATATCAAAATAAAAGGCAAATATACGCCATGAAGAAATTACTCCTAGTACACTCGAGAAAGAATAAATTTACATAGAAACAACGATTGCGGATCACATTTCAAGAAATTTCAGAAAAAAAATGGTTTGTAGAAATGAAAAAGGAAAAAATAAATCATTGGCAATTTACATTTAATCTAACATATTCAATATTTGATTGGACTAATATCAGAGCTCAAGGGATAGTAAAATAATGCATTTCTATGTGACGGCATAAGCTTCTTGGTAATAAATGACATCTTAACGTGTGGGATACTTAAAGAACCATAAATATGAAAAAATTCTATTAACGTAACAATAACAAGTAGTGAATTATGATATGAAAACTCAATCAATAAGTGTGCTTTGATTATTATTAACTTATCGGGCATATCTTCTACAGAATTTTGTTTTTTTTAAATATTTTGTAGTCTTAACATGATGCTCATTTATAACGGACTGTGACAATACAAATGTAAAGTGAAAGAAATCTATTTGTTCAGATAATCAAATTATTATAACTACATATATATCAGTACTTATATATATGTAAGTATCGCATCCATTTTAACGAGATGAACACTGAAACCAAATTTATTTATGTCTTATTCTGACGCAAAATAATAAACATTGCTAGATATTTTAAGTTGTTACATAATAACATGATTACATAACTCACCGAAAAAGATGAATAATATCAAAATGTAGAAGATTACAAAACGTGTTCAAATGAAATAGTATAATATGAGACACCGTTGTCAAGACAATGTGACAAGGATAAACCAATTCGTTGCTAATAACGACGCATTGAGTACAAACGTTTTGGTTACTAATCGACCACCCTCACAAAACTTACCCATAAATTCCCGCAAAATTGTATTTTACATCTACATAAATATATATTTTCGGTACTATTTTGTAACTTACTATTATCTTATTAATATATAATATATAAGATATTCCCTTTTTTAATGCAGAGAGGCATTTATAGAGGAAATTACACAATTTTATTTTTAAGGTTGCGTTGAAAATCACCATCTTTTTTACATTGAATATATTTTTTCTATCATTATTTTAAGCATTATAACGAACGGAGAAAATTATATTGATATAAATTTGCTACGGATGGCAGTTTTTGCAGTAATATAAATGTTCTATTAAAATTTTTCAATCGACAAGAACTTACAATTTAATTAATAAAAATCTCTAAGTTTTTTTTTATTTAACTTAGCTATACGTTAATTAATTTTTAGCGTTAACCCAATTAATTCTAAATTAAAAAAAATGTGTCGCGTGTTTTTTATCATTTATCATTTGATGTTTAAAATTTTTATTGCTTTAAGTTTTGATCATGTTATTTGTTCTGTACAAATATTAAAAAAACTTATCTTAACTTCTTTATCGTTTAAGCATCTAGTGCGCCATCTAGTGGGGCGAGTTACAACAAAGTGGATTATATAATTATATCAGTATTAAAACCTTCTAGATTATAAAAATACGTGTATGTGTCAATTTTATGGTGATTGGTCAAACATTGCCGAAGTCTATTTATCTCAGACGGATATACCAATATAGAGTTTTATATATTACATTATTTTGCCAAAATACGCCGGTTAAACGTAGATTATGTTATGTTTTTATAGTGTCTTTAAATGAAAACATATTATATAAAACAGAGAAATGCCGACCGGATGATAGGCCTAAAAAGCTTCGAGAGACAGCTATATAGTAACGGATGATTTTTTTTAAAAAGATTTTAATCGCTAAATTAAACATAATAAAGTGTACCATTATTTTCGCATAATCAGTTTTTTATAATTTTTAATTCAGTCCGTCTATTTGCCACAGTCTATAATTCAATATTTCGTATGGGAAGAGATTATTGCCCCCAAATTAAAATTTATAAGAATATTTTCTATATAAGTTAAAAATTATATTTTAATTTAACAACTTCATACATTGGCTAAAATGAGAGTATACGGCGATAGATGTCATAACAATTACTTATTAGCTTTTGTGTAATCTCTTAAAGTCATAAGCAATATCTGCTTTAAATTTAATTTCTAAACAACAAGTATTTAGTATTTAAAATATTACTATTGTGATGTTGATGAATTTGTTAGAATATGCGTTAGATTGTATATGTGCGGAATATAGAAATTGAATATTTTTTTGCTCTGAGCGAAGTAGTCTGTAACTAAGAGCAGTGTTCTTGATCCTTTTATTTGTTTTTTTTTATATATTTGTATTTTATTAAGACGTTTCAACTAACTCTCATACTACCCTGATTTGAATTGTATTTATTTGTATGTATTTTCTGACAAACAAATATTGTTTGAAAAAAAATTGTTTGTTTGTTCGATTTTACAGTAGAAAACGCCTTACTGTTTTATTTTTACAAAAAATATAATTTTAAATTTTTTTGCTGTAATCGTGATCGTAATAAAACTTGTACAATAAAATGTTATTGGAATTTCTGTTAATAAATTCTCACTGGCAGCCCAAAGTTTAGAAGTTGAGTGTTAACACTTTCTTATCTCAGCCAGAACGTGAAGCCGTTGCTCCTGCGCCTTGAGATAACCGTTCCATGGATTTTAAAATAGATGGAATAGGCAAGTGGGCCACCTGATGGTAAGTGGTCACTACTACAAAAAAAAACTAGTAATATTTTACATTAAATAATAATAATTAATAATATTTTACATTCTTACATTTCCAATGCGAAACCAATCTTGGGAACTAAGAAGTGATGTCCCTTGAGACACTGGCTCACTCACATTTGAAACCGGAATACAACAATACTATGTATTGCCGTTTGGCTCCTATGTAGTAGGCTATTCTCCGTTCAGAATGACCACCGTGACCAAAATCGGTCAGAAGGACATCATTATCTATAACGGTAATTCCAGCTGCAAATCCAATATTATTTTTATTAAAGTTATATCTTAAGTTGTGAATCTGACCTGATTTATTAGATTCGGGCTCAATGTCAGCGTGAATTAATTTAAATTCAGTCTAACCTAATTCCCTAGCTACCCAAAACCCTAGACCGGTTAGATTCCAAGTTTTTGTGGAGTTGGTTATGTAAAATTATGTATGTTTTTAAATATTACTATTTTATTTACATTTTAATTAAAATCACACACACATTTATTTATAGTAATCTTACATTTTCTAACGTGTACATTTTTTTGTACTTTAAAACTAGTGATGTTATAATTAAACTAAGGAAAATAATGTCTTTGTTAATTTATTAAGACAGGGAATGTATTTTTAATCACAGGATCTTAATTAAGAAAATGTGTAATTATGTTATGATAATTTCGAAACAAAGTAATTATTTTAAGAACTCTAAAGTAAAATAAATATTGATTAATTGGATAATCATTAAGTTGTAAATGTGTTGTAAAAAAAGCTGATGTAGTTTGGACATGGTTAAAATGCTATTTTTTAAGAAAAAGAAAGGCTGAATAGGATGAATAGGGCAAATGGGCCACCTATGTTAAGTGTATCTTACTACGGTAAGAGGCTCATAAACATTGGCACTGTAAAAAATATTAACTGGTATTACCATAGTACAATCAAAAGCTACTTTATTTGATAGTTATTATTTTGTTTTTACCAAAATCGATTCAACTGTAAAAACGTAATACAAAAACCAGAAGCTTCTCATTCTTCCAGTGAAAAAATATTGTTGAAAAAAAACTTATGTTTGTTCGACTAAACCCACTTTAACACAATTCTTTGTTCCACAGCGACGATTTGTCTTGTTTGAAGTATCAAGATGGCATGTCTATTAAGAGTTACCTCGAGAGCTCAGATGGCTAGATTTCTTAGCTACTCGAGACGCCTCTCCACCTATCCCTTTGTGTATTCGAATGAAGTGCGCGACGCGAAAGCGGACAGGAAGCCGATAGTGGCTTTGGAATCAACTATTATCACTCACGGAATGCCTTATCCTAAGAATTTGGAGACAGCACTTGAAGTAGAGGATATCATCAGACGCCAAGTAAGTAATACAAACATTTTATGTAGAAACCTAAAATTATTTATATTTATAAAATGTTTAGGATACTAATAATATTTTAAATTACGTTTTAATATAATAGGAATGAATATGAATAATATATTGATTAATTTTCATAATCAAACAGAATAAAACATTACTTGCAAATGAATATTATGTGTATTATTCACACAATAGTCTTCAAAATATCGTTACAAGGAATATATCTCGAATTTTAAATTTCTAGACAAAAAGTTTTTTTTTTAAACGTAACGTTTGCAAAGTATTGAAACTCGTTTTGCCGCTATAGCTTGTAAAGCACGTTCGGCGTCTCCGAAACAGGCGCCCTATTTATTCCTTTTCAAGAAACAAGAATTACTTTGAATGTTTACGCCATGTGTGTAACGAACTGCATTGCTCAAATTTTGCTTGTTGAAGTTGTCTTTGAATTGAATATGTTAAAAAAACTATGAAGATATACATGCAACTGATTTGTCATAATTTTTTCTGTCATATTAAGTTATATATAATCCAATACACACATATAGCTCCGCCGTAGCTCCGCTAATTTACTAAAAGAAAATTGCATCGTATTGTTTTATAGAAATACTGAATTTGAGACTATATAATCTAATACCTTTGCTTTAAGAAGAAAAAAATAAATGAAAAAAAAGAAAAATATAATGAATTCGTATTTAATAAAGGTATGAGCTACGCATGCCTCAAAGGATATTTATCCTATGAGGCATGCGTAGCACGTCATACGTGTGTCGAAGTTTATTTAATTTACCGTCAGCGTTGGTCGTTTGTCAGCTGCAGTGCCCTTAATTGAGTGAAAGCGGCTTTCGTCTAGCTAATCCGCTGCTGAACGTCACACAACACTTCATATCCTTTTGTCACTCAATTAAACGAGTGAACATTTCAATCCAATCTTCTTAAGGAGGCGAATGCCTCTCTCTCTCTAAAAATATATCATATTTAAATAATACTTATTATCAGAAAATATATAAGATATTTTAATTTTATATTTTTGTGCATGTAAATTAATAAAATAATTATATGAGCAAGGGTAAATGCAAATTTGCAAATTGTATGAAGCATTAAATACTTCTAAAACCATCATTGCACTGCCAATAACCAGATCTAAGCGTGTTCAAGTCTAATGTTACGTCCCTTGTGCCTGTGATCACATTGTCTCATCGTCAGTAACCATTCAAACCGAAAGACATTTGTACGAAATATAACTTATTGATGATATAATAAACTAGAGGGCCCGAAGTAGCCCAGCATTTATTTATACTTAACAAAATTATACCAATCTTTGTTAAAAATTAGTTTCCGGCCGCGTCTTTGTGTAATAGGAAAGGGCCTACCCCTGTATCTCTAACAATGTGTTAGAGATTAAGACGTAAAAATGTAACAAACAATAAACTCATTTTCACATTTATATATAAAATAATACTAAGGATAAATAAACACTAATTAAAATATTTCTTATATATTGTATTGTTTTAGGGAGCAACGCCAGCCACTATTGCAATACTTCAAGGGCAACTAACGATAGGCTTAACACGAGACCAACTTCAATACCTGGCCAAAGCAAAGGGTGTTATTAAAGCATCTAGAAGAGACCTGGCACCCGTGTTAGCAGCTCAAAAAGATGGCGCCACTACGGTCGCTGGAACAATTATCGCAGCTGAATTAGCTGACATACCTATTTTTGTTACTGGAGGTATAGGTAAGTGATAATATAAATATACGTTTAAATAGAATATTAAATTAAAAAAAAAAGTAGCAAATCAACTGCACGGAATTAAGACTAAGATCTCGGGATTTACAGCCTTATATAGTAGACTAACGATGTAGTCTCTCTTTGTATAAGTAGAATTGTACAGAAAGTGGCGCTATTGCCATTAAATTTTTCCTATTATATATATATATATATTTATTTATTTATTTTATATTCGCCGGGAGGGCAAATGACTCTACTCCACCTGATGGTAAGTGGTAGTAGAGTCCAAACGCGACGACGGCCAGTACAGACGGGAAAAACGTTCTGCACTAGCCGCCTTCGCCTTGCCGGCCCGCAAGATGCCTCTTCACGCCTCGTTTGAAGGAACCCGGGTTGTAAGAGGAGGGGAACACGTGAGCTGGTAAGGAATTCCATTTTTTGGAAGTGCGACAAAGAAAGGAGTTGCCAAATTTCTTTGTTCGCGATGGAATTGATGTCACAGCTAGGCGGTGACATCGAGAACCAGCTCGCGTGGACTTAAGAAGGAAGGGGGAAGCAGGAATTAGAGAGAATAATTCCTCAGAGCACTCGCCGTGATACAGTCGATAGAAAGCGCTCAGTGCTGCTATCTCACGACGCAATTGTAAAGGTTCAAGGGTGTTTGTGACCTTTACGTCGCCAATAATGCGTACGGCACGTCGCTGCAACCGGTCCAAGGCCTCAAGTAGGTAATTAGCGGAGCCGTCCCAAAGGTGCGAGCAATATTCCACGCAAGACCGTACCTGTGTTTTGTACAGCAGGCACAGTTGTTGTGGCGTGAAAAAGCGCCGCACCTTGTTCAGAACTCCGAGTTTCCGTGAAGCTGTTTTTATAACAGCCTCGATGTAATCCCTTGGACTAAGGTCGCAGCGAACGTCAATCCCCAGCATGGCGATTTTGCTTTGCATCACCAGCGGAGTACCACAGAGGGAGGGAAGAGGGGAAAATGTTGACTTTTTCGCCGTGAGAGCGCATACCTGTGTTTTCTTGGCATTAAACTCAACAAGATTATCAGAGCCCCATTTGGCGATAAGCTCTAACGTCCTATCGAGTTCAATGACAAGATCCTTCCGCTTCTCCTCAATTTCCGCTCGCCCAGCAACTGCGCGTCCGTGGTATCCACCATGCACTGTACTATCGTCTGCATAGCAATGTATGTTCCCAAGAGAGAGCATATCATTGATATGCAAAAGAAAGAGTGTGGGAGATAGCACAGATCCCTGGGGGACCCCAGCATTCACTACATAGAATTGTGAAGCGCAACCATCAACTAAAACACGAAGGCTACGCTTGTGTAGGAAGCTGGCAATCCAGGTGCATAGCTGAGCAGGCAGACCATATGCCGGCAGCTTGGAGAGAAGACTTCTGTGCCAGACCCTGTCGAAAGCCTTGGAGATATCGAGGCTGACAGCCAATGATTCTCCATGCTTGTCGATAGCTTCACCCCAGAGGTGTGTTACGTACGCTAGAAGATCACCTGTGGACCGTTTTGGTCGAAACCCGTACTGACGATCATTAATTAAACAGTGATCTTCTAGGTAATGGATCAGTTGGTTGTTTAAAATCCGTTCCATCCACCTTACAAAGTACTGAGGTGATAGCAATTGGCCGATAATTTGCCGGGTCAGACCGATCCCCTTTTTTGGAAACCACTTGCACATTAGCTCTTCTCCAAGCCTCCGGCACACATCCCGAAGAGAGAGAAAGTTGGAACAGGCGCGTTAACACAGGAGACAGCTCCGCTGCTCACTTCTTCAGCACTATGGCTGGTATTCCATCGGGACCGCTAGCTTTCCGTATATCAAGTGATTGCAGCTCCGCACGCACATCACGTTGCCTGATTTTAATGTCAGGCATCGTATGGCCACATGAAGGTATTGTAGGTGGCAGCGCACTACAATCATCGATGACGGAATTGTCGGCAAAGAGTTTAGCCAGGAGATCAGCTTGCTCTTGCGGACTGTGAGCTAGCGACCCGTCCGGATTTCTGAGCGGTGGCAGCGAAGGTTGGCAGAAATTGTTTTGCACAGACTTGGTCAGACGCCAGAAGCTACGGGAGCCCCTAGGATGCGAAACAAGGTCATGACCAATCTGTACAATGCGCTGTGCATCCGCTCTCGTGTATGCCTTTCTACAGGACTTGGAATTTTTATTATAGTTTGCTTTCAGTGAGTCAATGTTAGATGCCCCGCTAATGCAGCCGTTGATCCACTTGCGATATGCCACCTGCTTAGATGATACAGCATCGGCACATTCACGAGTGAACCAACGGTTACGCGTACTCCTACTGACGAGATCTGAGCTAGGAACGTAGTATTCCATTCCCAACATGATCTCGCCAGCAACAGCAGCGGCACTAGCTGTCGGGTCATTCCCACTGAAGCAACGTTCCTTCCAAGGGACCGACGCATAGTAATCGCGCATACCGTCCCAATCCGCCGACTTATAGTGCCAAACGCGACGTTTGCATACCGCTAGTGGCGGCAGCTTGGCCTGTGGCACTCTGGTAGATATAAGGCTGTGATCCGAAGAGCCAAGAGGAGCCTGAACCACAACCTGATATTCCACCGGGTGAGAAGTCAGCAGAAGGTCCAGTAGAGAAGGTGCTTGCCCATCAATATCTGGGATCCTGGTGGGCTGATCAACCAGTTGGGTCAAGTCATGTGTGAGAGCAAAAGCATGAGCAGTCCTTCCAGCATGGTCAGTTTTGAGGGATTTCAACCATGATTCGTGGTGAGCATTAAAATCCCCCAAAAACACCAATTCCGCGCTAGGAAATTGCTCTTGCGCAGCATCTGCCACCCGACTAAGATGGTCAAATAATCGGCTTGTCTCCAAGTCACCATTGTGGGATCTGTAGAGGCACACGTAGACTCGGCTCTGACGAACCAGGTCCACACGTACCACCAACATGGAGAAGGAGGGGTCCTCCAAGCAGCGCAGTCGGTGACAGCAAACATCCGTCCTGACGAACAAGCATAGTCCGGCTTTCGCTTTGAAGGATTCTTCAAGCGTGTAGCCGGGATAATTAAGGTAGCTGGTATCGGCAGGACGGAGTATTTGTGTCTCCGTGAGAAACAACATTGCTGGCCGTGCTGTCTCGAGATGGTGGTGGACAGCGTTGAGGTTAGTGTGGAGTCCTCGGATGTTAGAGAACTCGACCTCAAACAGCGAGGGTATGGTGGGGGTGTGCACCGCTGTACGACCGTTATTTCTGTTTTGTTGTGCCATTTGGGAAAAATAAAATGGAAAAGAGACGTGAAGCGAGCGATGTATTGCCACGATAGGGATGGGCAAAGTGTGGAGGCGTGTTTCCCCATTTCGTAAAAAGCAAATCAAATTTAAAAGAGAAGATTGCTCAAGGGTGAAAGAAACCGCCGTTAAGACACTCCATGTGTCAAATTAAATACTGCTACATATGTATCTACCAGTCTGCATTAGAACAGCGGTGGCATAGGGTGGTAGAGTGGAGATTAGCCTAGCAATGCAGACTATTACTTTGCTTTTTATCCTTGATTTTAGGGAATGATTTAGGTAATAAATCACGGTAACATAACATTACAACGAACAGTATATCCATATGTATATTATAAAGCTGGAGAGTTTATGTGATTAAGCGCCCTAATATTAGATTTGAAATATATTTATGATAACAATACTGTTTACTGAGAAAGGCTAAATAATTTCACGATACGACGCCAAGTAGTTTAACGCGGATGAAACCGCGGGCCACACCTACTGTAATATACGAGTAACTGAGTTGAATGTCAACAAAGCTTTATAGCGTTGTTGTTTTCGTAACAAGGAAAAACTGTCATTTATTACAGAAGTATGTTCTTTTAGATGTGATGGAACGAGTGCCAAACGAATTATATTTTACAATCCTTTTAAAGAATAGCCTATTTTGCAATACATATATGTGTGTTCTCTCTGACTTAAATACAAAATTTCTTTATTGAGAACAAGAAAAGATCGAATGATGAATAATTGCTGATGAACAAGAACTATCTGTTTTAGTAGAATTCCCATGTGATTGTAGTTAGTTTAATACCTTAACTGCTTTGCCGGTCTATTGAATGTATATAGGACTGCAAATCTCAAGTTCCTGGGTTCAAATATCGGGCTATAAAAAGATATTGGATATTTCCTACGTGGAAATCCGTAGGTGCAGCTCGAAGCTTGATATTTGGCATTGTTTGTACTCTTGTGCCTTAACGTAAATCCGTTGATCCTGCGCTTGAACTCTTTTCGGTCGTGTCGGATTATCGTCCCGTCATATTAGCGTCAGGGAACAGACGGGGCTGTGTTTACGCATCAACTTATGCACTACAAAATATTATAATGCTTGAATGATTCGATACCTATAGTCGTTAAATTCTCTGTAAACTTCAAATCACAAAGAAAACAATATTTTATTGTATAGTTTCTAGTTTATATATTTATTAGGAGAGCAATATATATATACGGCTATAGCCTATGCTCTCCTATATACACATACAGATAAACTAGAAACAATACAAAAAAATATTATAATATTATTTATTATTATATATTATTATAAATATATATATAATATTTAACACATTTTACTAAGCCATCCAATTCTCATCTTTCTACCTATATTAACTAAAGGTATTAAGGTATATTATGCTAATGAAATTTGGTAATGTAATGTAAGCTGTTGGATTACCAAATAAATAAATAATTTTCTCAGCTGAAAATAACCGCCTTGCGTGGAATCGATAAAAAAGTATCATCATGATAAAAAAATACTTAAAAAAATTGTAATAAGAAACTATAAACTCCTATTTTCTAATAAAAGTATAAAAATGTCGACAAATTATGAAAAGCTAATGCATTCGGCGAGAGGTTAACGACCACACACTTATGTAGCGGCATAACTGAATTTTCACACCAATTCGGTTGCAAGTATCACATTCAATAAAAGCGATCGCGCGGTAAATAGGTGGTGAAATTAATAACAAATTCCACAGTAGGAATCGATAATTTCATGCCACGATTCTCGCTCGCTGCAAACATTCAAATTTGTACCGCACAAATCTTAAATCGTTTCGTTAAATGATTGCCAGTGGCAGTAGTTATTTGAATATTTGGAGCAAAATTCACATTTCAGATCGTTCCACCACTATTCAGAATTTAGTACGGATTTATATTATTCAATTAAAATTAACTATATATAATATTTATATTGAGTATAAAATTATTCCTATTTAACTTATAAACACATTTAAAAATTTTCTTTTATTTAAATTAGCTTTGAATATGGGCTTATTATAATATAAGCAAAAACAAAAAAAGTTAATTGCGTTTTCCTCTCGGTTTGTTTTTAAATTTGGTACTACTATTCATCAGCATAAGTAAGTAACAGCCTGTAAATGTCCCATTTCTGGGCTAAGACCTCCTCTCCCTTTTGAGGAGAAGGTTTGGAGCTTATTCCACCACGCTGCTTCAACGCGGCTTGGTAGAATACACATGTGGCAGAATTTCAATGAAATTAGACCCATGCAGGTTTCCTCACGAAGTTTTCCTTCACCGTCAAGCACGAGATGAATTATAAACACAAATTAAGCACATGAAAATTCAGTGGTGTTTGCCCGGGCTTGAACCCACGATCATCGGTTAAGATTCACGCGTTCGAACCACTAGGCCATATTCAACGCTGAACAGCAATTCTTTGAATTGAGTGGATGCAAAGAACATAACATCTTCTTTACCATTGCTCTTGACCAAAAAAAATATTAGTTTAGACTACTTATAATGCATAATAATTATGCTATTATCAAGTTATAAACGCAAATAACATCGTATTAAATAATTCATTTACAGGTCTTTTAATAAAATTATTCAATACTTACGAAACAGCTACATCTATTACAAGTTGGTCTAATAATATTTCATATTCATAGAAATATATTAATAATTAATATATTCATATTGTTTGGACTCTACTACCACTTACCATCAGGTGGAGTAGAGTCATTTGCCATCCCGGGGCATATATAAAAAAAATATGCAAAAACTCGCTTAAAATGTAATTTTTTTTGTAGTGAAATAATGTTCATCTAATTACGTTCTTTGAAATTCATAAATCTTTCCTTGTTTCCAGGAATTATAACAATAAGTATCATGTTAAACAAATAAGAGTATTGCTTGAGAAAACATCATTTATAATATTTAACCGAACATTGAAAATTTACATAAAATTAATTCAGAATATTTTTTATTACGTCATAATTATAATAACATTTATATTAATTAATTTATGTAATTAGCAAAAGATTAATACTTCGTACTAAGTATTTTTCTTAATGTTTTATTTACTATTTTACTGTAGCGCGTATGACGTTAACATTAAAATTTAATTACTGATGACATATATTATTTATTATTTATAAATACTTATTAATTATGATTATTTTAAATATACGAGTTCTTTTTCAGGGACATTATTTATTTGATATTTAAACAACCTTATTCTCTAGATATATTTTTAAAATATGTAAAATTAAATCCAAGAAGTTCGTTTTATAAGCTCACAGAGTAACAATATAAAAAACATTAATTATTATCGTTTATCTCTAATTATTTTAGTAACAAATCAAAACCCTTTATTAAAATCATGGAATCATGGAATCGCTGCAACATGCAATGTAGAGATCAACAACGACGCCATATTCATCGGTCCTTAACCGACAATGATCCTTCTAAAGTGTGGAAATTTCTTGAAACACTTGGAATTGGGAAAGCACGCCAAGAACTAAATTTAAATAATCTGGATATAAATCATCTTAACAAGCATTTCTCGTCTTCTGATACCATAGATGGTGCGACGAAAATAAGCACTATTAGAAATATTTCAGCGTCTTCTACTCCCAATATTCCTTCTTTCTCTTTAAGTCAGTTTACTGTATGTGATGTTAAGAAGAACATTTTACACATCAACTCTGATGCCGTGGGTTCGGATTGCATTAGCCGTAAAATGATTATTCCCATTATTGACCTTGTAGCTCCTATCATCACATCTATCTACAACTTGTCGATAGAATCCTGTACATTTCCTACGATCTGGAAAGATGCTCAAATAATCCCTGTACCTAAAAAGTCCAATCCGAATAGTTACTCCGAATTTCGACCAATATCGATCCTTCCTTTCTTGTCAAAAGTATTTGGGCGTCTTATATATCAACAAATGAGTCCCTTTCTATCCAAAAATAACCTTATGAATCCTTTCCAATCCGGTTTCCGTTGTGGTCATAGTACGGCTACTGCCCTCGTTCAAATAACGGACGACATCAGACTTGGTATGGACAACCAACTGATTACAGTGTTAGCACTGCTGGATTTCAGTAATGCATTTAGCACTGTAGATTTTGACATTTTACTAGCTATACTACGTTCTCTGACTGGTTTCAGTGTTACTTGCGAGGACGTCGGCAGCGAGTATACACTAATGGTCGTAACTCAGACTGGTGTATGCTAAGCGCTGGCGTCCCGCAAGGTGGCGTGTTGTGTCCTTTATTATTTTCTATATTCATTTCCTCTATCACTAATCACATTTCTTCTCTCTACCAGTACGCAGATGATCTCCAAATATATTCACAAACTCAATTTAGCGGGCTCTCGGACACCATTGATTTAATAAACGAAGATTTGATGCACATAAGTCAATGGAGTAAATCTTATGGTCTGAGAGTTAATCCCACTAAAACAAAGGTGATTATCATTGGTAGCCCGAGACTTATTTCAAGGATTGAGTGGAAACAATTACCGCCCGTCCTTTTTGATGGCGTCTGCATACCAATCTGTGAAACAGCAAAAAATCTCGGCGTTATCTTTGATAGGCACCTTTCTTGGACACCTCAAATAAATGAGGTTAGTAAAAAAATATTCTTTTCCATTGGCTCACTGAGAAGATTGTAAAACTTTCTACCCATTCCAACTAAAGTTACGCTAGCACAATCTCTCCTTCTACCGATTCTTGACTATGCTGACACTTGTTACACTAACTTAAGTGAGAAGCAATTTGTAGCATAATTATATATTTTCATAAATATAAAAATAAATAAATATAAAAAATATATTGTAAAATAATACACATATTTATTTGTATGTAAAGCGGACACGCAAACATAATTATTAGTAGTTAATAAATAGATCGGCCGCTGCCCGGTCCCATTGTCTCGAACGACTACGTCACAGAGGGGCGGCGCTTGCGCCGCGCCGATGGACGATGCACCGGCCGATCGAGTCAGTCAGCTGTACGCTTACACGCTATTAACTCAATTCGAAATTCTAAGAAATTGTATCCGCCGCGTCCTATTTCTATAATTTATAATTTGTAACTGTCTCTGTGTAATTCTGTGCCTCTTCTAAACTTATTCTTCTTCTTCTGACTTTTAGTGTGTGTGTGCTTGTGACTTTCAATAAACTGTCCTTTCTATCTATAAACTCTTTCTCTTCAACTTTTACTCGCTCAACACTCCTTCTTAATCGTACATACCACTACAACTGGTGACCCCGAAGAACACAAGCAAGATGAGCGAGCCTAAAGCACGCATCGAAATGGCACCGAACGTTCCGGAACATGCGGGTGAGACCACGATGAATCATTTCGGGTTGGTGTAAGAATCCCACCATTTTACGCCGAGAAACCAGCTCTTTGGTTCTCCCAGATGGAAGCACAGTTTGCTCTGTCAAATATAAAAACTGACGAGACCAAGTTTTATTATGTAACGGGGAATTTGGACCCTCAATATGCTTGCGAGGTGGAGGACATAATCACCTACCCCCCAACTACTAATAAATATGAAAGGCTAAAAAGCGAGTTGATAAAAAGATTATCTGCTTCCAAGGAGAAGAAATTAAAGCAGCTCCTCATGCACGAGGAATTAGGAGACAGAAAACCTTCACAGTTCTACAGGCATCTTACGAACTTAGCTGGACCTGGAGTACCAGAAGACTTCCTGCGCACTATATGGGCAAGTCGACTCCCTCATAATATGCAAGCAATTATTGCTTCGCAATCGAAAAGCACGATGGACGATCTGGCGGAATTAGCTGACCGAATTAGCGACGTGGTCGGACCTCAAATGGCGTCAACATCAGCCGTCACGAGTAATAGCAGTGAAAATACCGAAATTGCAGCCCTGGCTAAACAAGTCGCTAGTTTAACCGAAAAAATAGAAAGGATGTCGAGAGAGCGCGGACGGTCTAGATACCGGAACCGCAGTCGTCATCGCTCGAGTTCTACGCGATCAAAATCTTCATCACACTGCTGGTACCATCAACATTTCGGCGAACGTGCTAAAAAGTGTATACCGCCATGTGACTACCGAGCGTCGGGAAACGCAAAGGGCGATCAGTAATGGCGGCCAGTGATTGCCCGAGTACCGGCCGCTTATTTGTGACCGATCGCAGAACCAAAAACCAATTTTTAGTGGACACCGGCAGCGATCTATGCGTTTTCCCCCGATCAGCCTTATCAGGACGACGTGAGAAAACGAAGTTCGAGTTAAGTGCGGCAAACGGTACACAAATTTATACTTACGGTTTTATTAATTTAAATTTAAACTTAGGGTTACGTCGTGACTTTACTTGGAGATTTATTATTGCGGACGTTACGAAGGCGATAATAGGCGTGGATTTTTTGTCTTATTACAATTTAATTGTTGATTGCAGAAACCAGCGTCTTATCGACAACACAACTACGCTTACGTCCCCGGCTTCGTCTGCCAATTCAGCAGACGTAATATCATCGGTAAAGGTAATCTCTGGTAATTCTGCATACCACGACATACTACGACAGTACCCCGATATTACTCGCCCACCTGGCATACACCGTACACACTCACACAATACGATGCACTTCATTAAAACAACACCTGGACCACCAGTATTTTGTACACCTCGCCGGCTAGCACCAGACAAGCTTAAAATTGCGAAGGCTGAATTTGAAACCATGCTGCAAAGTGGTATCTGTCGTCCTTCCGAATCACCATGGGCATCGCCTTTACACCTAGCGCCAAAGAAAAATGACGGCTGGCGACCTTGTGGCGACTATAGGATGCTCAACGCTCGCACGATTCCAGACAGGTATCCCATCCGTCACATACAGGACTTCACTCACAGCCTCTCCGGCTGTACTGTATTCTCCACAATAGATCTGGAAAAGGCGTACAACCAAATCAGGGTGAATCCAGAGGATATTCCGAAGACCGCTATTACAACGCCGTTCGGACTTTATGAATTTCCATACATGACGTTTGGACTTCGTAACGCCGGACAGACGTTTCAGCGTTTCGTCGACGAAATGCTCAGAGGTCTTGACTTCACATATGCTTTCCTGGACGATTTCCTCGTATTTTCAAAAGACCAACAGACCCACAAGATGCACCTCCACCAGCTCTTCACCAGACTCCGAGAATACGGTATGGTTATAAACAGCTCTAAGTGTATCTTCGGTGTATCCGAGGTCACGTTCTTAAGTCATCGCATCACAGCTCAGGGAACAACACCACTGCCGTCTAAGGTAGATGCCATTAAGGAATTTCCCATTCCAACGACGGTAAGACAATTACGTCGTTTCTTAGGCATGGTGAATTTTTACCGTAGGTTTATTCCCGGCGCAGCGACTTACCAGGCACCTTTAAACGAACTACTATCTGGTTCTGTCAAGGGTTCCAGTCCAGTCAACTTGACAGCACGGGAAGTTGAAGCTTTTGAAAGCTGCAAAAACAGCCTTTGTCAAGCCGCCATGTTAGCACATCCAGACTGTGACGCAAAGCTGGCCCTGGTCACTGATGCATCGGATAGAGCTGTTGGCGCGGTCGTTCAGCAGCTGAAGGAGGGGGCATGGCAGCCTCTTGCATTCTTCTCTCGTAAGTTAAGCCCAGCTCAGATCAAGTATTCGCCTTACGATCGTGAACTGCTTGCCATCTACGAGAGCATCAAATATTTCAGGCACATGTTAGAAGCTCGCGACTTCGTAGTCTACACAGACCACAAACCTCTCACCTTCGCTTTTCATAATCGTAAGAACAATTGTTCTCCTAGGCAGTTTCGCCACCTCGATCTGATAGCTCAATTTACCACCGATATCAGACATATATCTGGTAAAGACAACGTGGTGGCAGATACTTTGTCGCGTATTGAGGAAATCACCCAACCTGTTGACCCTGAGAGAATAGCTTTAGCTCAAAGTTCTGATACTGAGTTATCAGAGCTGTTAAAAGGCAACACATCTCTGCAACTCCGACAAATAAAAATTCCTGGATCTCGGGATAAGCTGTACTGCGATGTCAGTAGCACCACCCCGAGACCTTTTGTTCCCAGAGACTTACGCAGGCAGGTATACGAAAGTCTACACTGCTTGAGTCATCCTGGTGCCAATGCTACTGCCAAGTTGGTCGCAGAACGCTACGTGTGGCCTGGACTAAGGAAAGACTGCCGGAGCTGGGTACGCAATTGCCTCGCTTGCCAACGCAGTAAGGTGACCAGGCATGTCTTTGCTCCAGTGGGAAATTTTAAACTGCCACAATTGAGATTCGCGTTTGTCCACATCGATTTGATAGGACCCTTGTCGTTATGTCACGGGTACCGATACTGCCTTACGGCCGTAGACCGCTTTACGCGATGGCCTGAGGCAATCCCTCTAATGGAAATAACCGCAGAAACTGTGGCAAAGGCCTTATTAAGCGGATGGATATCTCGATTTGGTTGTCCCACAGATATAGTTACCGATAGGGGCAGACAATTCGAATCAGCCCTATTTAAAAAATTGTCTGTCTGTGCTGGTTTTCAGCATCGGAGAACCACGGCTTATCACCCAGCGTGCAACGGACTCGTGGAGAGGTTTCACCGGCAGCTCAAGGCTGCAATAACCTGCCACGGTAATGGACCTTGGGTTGAGTCCCTTCCTCTTGTCTTACTGGGAATTCGCAGCGCATACAAGGAAGACATACAAGCCTCACCGGCTGAACTTGTTTACGGCCAACCTCTGCGACTACCTGGCGACTTTCTCGATCCTCGTAGCGAAGAAACGGCAGACATGACGGACTACCTGTCTTGGTTGCGTAGTTTTGTGCGGAACTTGCATCCATCGCCAAGCTCACACCACAGTGGTAAGGTCAAAAGTTTCATTTATAAGGACTTACCCACATCATCTCACGTTTTTCTCAGAGACGACACCACTAAACGATCCCTAACACCAGCATACTCCGGACCTCACTTAGTTATTTCACGTAGCGACAAGGTGTACAAAATCATGGTAAATGGTAAACAGGTTACAGTATCGATAGATCGCTTAAAACCGGCCTACATACTTAGTGATCCAACAAACACACTACCATCCTACACTCTCACACACCATCACAATACACCACCATCCAACGTTCACACTCATCATCACAACACACGAGAGAAACATCAGAGGTTATCTTTTGCCGGTGATAATATTAAGAAAACACACTCGGGCCGCATTGTAAAATTTCCCGACTATTATCGCCCGTAACCCGGTCTCTGAAGGGGGGTGATGTAGCATAATTATATATTTTCATAAATATAAAAATAAATAAATATAAAAAATATATTGTAAAATAATACACATATTTATTTGTATGTAAAGCGGACACGCAAACATAATTATTAGTAGTTAATAAATAGATCGGCCGCTGCCCGGTCCCATTGTCTCGAACGACTACGTCACAGAGGGGCGGCGCTTGCGCCGCGCCGATGGACGATGCACCGGCCGATCGAGTCAGTCAGCTGTACGCTTACACGCTATTAACTCAATTCGAAATTCTAAGAAATTGTATCCGCCGCGTCCTATTTCTATAATTTATAATTTGTAACTGTCTCTGTGTAATTCTGTGCCTCTTCTAAACTTATTCTTCTTCTTCTGACTTTTAGTGTGTGTGTGCTTGTGACTTTCAATAAACTGTCCTTTCTATCTATAAACTCTTTCTCTTCAACTTTTACTCGCTCAACACTCCTTCTTAATCGTACATACCACTAAACAAACTTGAGCGATTACAAAACCTATGTATACGGTTCATATTTGGTTTGCGCAAATATGATCATGTTTCCGAATTTCGCCAAAAACTCAAGTGGCTCCCTATTCGCTTTCGCAGGAATGCTCACATTTTATCTCTTCTCTATTCTATTCTTTTTAATCCAGCGACACCCTTCTATCTTAAAGAGCGTTTCACTCTTCTAAGGGAGACTCATAAGCGCGCTCTTCGCTCGAATGAAAATTTAATTCTCTCCATTCCTTCTCACTCTTCTTCCTACTATTCTAAGTCCTTCACAGTTGAAGCTTCTCGACTTTGGAACTCATTATCCTTAGATACAAGGCGCGCACAGTCATTGGCCGTTTTTAAAAGTATGGTTAAGGACTTTTACTTGTCGCATTATTAATACTAAGCAGTCGTTGTCGTTGTTAATTTTTTGTTTTGTTATATCTCCAATTTTTATTATATATATATATTATGTATTTATTTATGTATGTATTTATTATAGTATATATATATTTATATTATATATAATAGTAGTGTAGTATATATATGTATGTATGTATTATGTATGTAGAAGTGTATGTAGTATATAGGTAAACTGGCTTGTACCCTTCCCATTTATAAATATTATGATCCTCTGCCCAAAGGTTGCCTGGAAGAGATCGCTGCTTAGCGATAAGGCCGCCTGTTGCACCTCATGCAACTTTTTTTTTGTTTAAAAATTGTAATTTTTAGTTTTAAGTTTGGGTGCAATAAAGTGTCAAAATAAATAAAATAAATAAATAAAATATAACATATAATATAGACAATATTATATGTTATATTTATATTTATTAACAATTCATTTTCAAAAAGATTGTATGGAAGCTATTTTAATTTTGATTTGTATGTCTTTCGAATAGAAGTTCTTTATAGAAATAATGATTTATCTCGTAAGTAATTAAACTTTTTTTATTAAAAAATGTGTCTCTAAAATAGACACATCCTAAAATTGTCACGCATATTTTTAACAATTCGATTGTAACTCTTTTTTTTCTAGTGCAAATATTTTTAGTCTATTAATTTTAAGCTATGTACAGTCATTTTTATAATATATAAAATTATAATACATGTAACAAATACAAAAAATACTCGCTTTGTTCAAATTCAAAGATTTCCTTATGTGGAGTATCCGCAGTGACTTAAGCATGATTTATGAAAGGTGGAGTTCATCGTCAAGGCGAGGACACGATGGATGTTTCAGCTGACCTCAATGAGTTGGGACGGAGCAAGACGTTGGTCGTTTGCAGCGGCGTCAAATCTATCCTGGATATAGGACGAACTTTGGAATACTTGGTATGAAAATATGAATGATATAAAGCATAATGTAATAGATTTCTATTATTATCTAGTATTTTCTAGAACAGGAGAACATTATAATATAGCTTAAAATTTATAATATATGTAGTTGTTTGTATGTTTCTAAAATCAATTAATTAAAAAAAGTTATTTAAATTTTAATCTGTATATTAATTAATGACATTTTAATTGACACATTCTTATGGATATAATATTTGGTAAAATAAAAAATATATTAAAAAAATAAATAAATAATCATTGATTAGTAGAATGTATCTCAAGATGCTTGTGTATATGTAATGGTAGAAAATTAGACTTACTCTCTAATTATATACATACATAATAAGCTGTTTATATATTCTTAGCCTGTATCCGTTATAAAATAGAAACTATTAAATTAAAAATATTCCAAATCAGCCGTAGTTATTAGTAGTTGCGAGAATTCAGATTAAAAAAAAGCTTTTATATTTATAATATTTGTAAGGTAGTTATTTATAATCGCAATAAATCTTTATATATAAATAAAATTGAAGTGTATATGTGTGATTTCAAAATAACAGCCTTTGCTTTTTAAGTTAACATGGCTATTTGCAAGTTACCTAAACCAAGAGTCATTTTTTTTATTTTTGGACTACCATTGGAATTTTCTACCTAATAATTGAAATATTTTACATGTCAAATTCACGATCATTAGATCTACCAGGTTTTGAATGATACCTGTCACAAACTAAATTTCACGCTGGCGAAGCCACAGGTTTTACTAGTTTTATTCAAAATCCCTTTCATATAAAATATGAATATTTTCCTTTTGATACAAACGGAAGTCGTAATATTATTAAACATATTCAGATGCACATTTTCACATAGCTTTACGCTCACTGAGTTAGAATTTCAATGTATCTTTTCAGAGATAGAATGTTATATAATGTTTCACTATGCATTCATATCACAGAATGCCTCGTTGGTCTAGTTGCTTGATGTAAGGCCGCAGATCCGGAGGTCCTTTCGGGTTCAATTCCCAGACCGGGCCAATAAAAAGTTATTAGGTTTTTCTGTCCGAAAATTTGCAGTAGCAGTCCGGAGTCTGGAAATTGGAAGTGTGTACACTCCCGTGCCTCGGAAGCCGTTAGACCTGCACCTGCTCTTTTTCCGGTCGTGTCGGATTGCCCTCCCTTCGAATTATGCGAGTTTTGGAATAGAGAGTGCACTTGCGCACACACTTGTGCACTATAATATCTCCTGCGTAGTAAGCTAATCTCTCTTGAGATTGGCCGCCGTGGCCGAAATCGTTCTGGAGGAAATTATTATCATTATATCACAGAATAAATTAGTTTAATTTTGTACACAGGCAGCCATTACGAAAGTTCTATTGATCAATTTTAAATGTAGACTCCGTCTTGTTTGTTCGAGTAATGTATGACCAACAATCCATTAGACGTTATAAAACAAATCTTCTTCTTAATGTCTAACGGTTTTCATTGAAATTATGTTTTTTCCAAAGGAAACTCAAGGAGTAACGGTCTGTTCTTTCGGTGGATCGGAAGAGTTTCCAGCATTTTACACGACACGTTCCGGTCACCACGCACCACACCGGGTGACTGATGCGTTGCAAGCGGCACGAATTTTGATAGCAGCACAACGATTATCTTCTGGTATAGTCATTGCTGTTCCAATACCTGAAGAACATGCTATGGATGGTAAATATCTTAGATTTTTTTAAGTACAACCTATAAAATTCCTAATGTTGGTCAAAGGTCTTCTCTTAAGTTTATTTGTCTACGCTGTTCCCGTGCGCGTTAGATAATGTGGACATGTGACAGAATATAACCGACCTCATTCGTTATCCTTCACCGTTAAACATAAGATGACATGAAAGAATGATATTGAGAGCTCAGTGTTGCTTGTCAGGATTTGTACCCGAGACCTTCTGTTAACATTAACGGGCTTAATATGTCCATCCACTGAGCCACCTCTACTCAACGTTGCTTAGTGGATGATTATTTAAACAATGCTCTATCTTATTCTTTCGAATGAAAAATCAATAATGACGGAAAGAGATAAATCAGTGTTGAACTAAACAGTCGCTGAGCAACGTTTACAAGTAAAGCCTCTAAAGATTACTGATATTATAATTCATGATTCAAAAATAAAGATTTAATAAAGATAGATGTAGTTAAAGATATAGATAAAGCTAAACCGAAATATGTAAATAAAATAGAAAAAGTGTTAAAATTTGCATATAATGGTACCTAAGTGAACCAGTACGCCATTTGCATACATTTTATACGTTTTTTTGCCGACTGTATAGACCAATACCGTTCCTACGAGTATCGTACCCTTTATAAAGCCTCGCTGAAAGGTGAGGGTATTACGCGATGACATTTAGAAGTAACTGCCTTTGAAATAAACTATCTACCGAGCTAACTATTAAGACGTAATAAACGGAAAAAGATAGAAAAATAGAATTAGGTCAACTTATCGAGTTCACGTTCTATGCGATAATACAACTTCATCTTCTTTTGTAACACTCGTTATAGATTCTAGTTTTTGTAAAAGTATATAATTTTAACATTTATAGACTTAAATTACGAGTATTACTTATTAACAGTAAAAAATAGCCAATAAATGTCTGACTTCAATGCTAAGGCTTGTTCTCTTCTAGAGGAACTGCCTCTAGGAGTTTGTAGTTTATTCCACCACACTGGGTTGGTGGAATGAAGCATAATTTTATACATCACATACAGGTCTTTTCACGATGATTTTCTCCGCCGCTGAGCAGAAGTAAAATTATAAACACGAATAAAAATCATAAAAAATCAGTCGTACCTACTTGCCATGGTTTTAACCCACCATCTTTGTCATATTTTTTTACTTTATTAATATCCAACATTTAGTTTGCTTTCATAATTTTAAAGCTATTAAAGAACTTACTTTTACTGTACTTTGTAATAAAATTCATTGAAGACGTATTTTAATTGCTTTAAGTTAGATCCTGTTTCAATAAATTCAATAATGACATACTTTTGTCACTATGTAGGGAATGTTATTGAGACTGTCATAAAGAATGCGCTGCTTGAAGCAAATAAGCAAGGAATTCGGGGTAAGGAAGTGACCCCATTCCTTCTGGCCGCAGTGTCTGCAGCTACGGGTGGCGTCTCGCTCGACGCTAGTATCCTTTTCTGATAAACATCATTCGATATAGGGGAAAATGAAATTGGCAAAGTTAAATTGTTTATAGATATCAATTTATACTAAACATTTTAAAAAAGGTTGAAAACTTGTTTTGTGAAATAAATTTACGTAAATATATGATGCTTAGCTTGGGGGTAGATCGTCCAACCCACCACCACCTATTTATTATTTATTAAAACAAAACATTGTTCCTTTTTGAAGGGTGAAAGGTGTAGGGGTAATTACAGACTTAAGGGATATGTATTTCCGTCGCATTCATGGTCTAAAGAATTTATGACACTTCTTATCGGTGTTTAACTTACCATCAAGTAACTGTTTTGATAGTTTAATTATACGATATGGAAAACATAACTGCCCCGTTAATTTAGTGACTATATAAAAGGCCACAGATCCCGAGGTACTAGGCTCAAACCCTAGATCGGGTATGTTGTGCACTATATGTCCTGCGCATTTGGCTAGTCTCCCTTGAGATTGGCTGAAATCGTTCAGGAGGACATTATCATCATGATCATACCCTGCATAAATAGATTGTGGTTGAATTTTGTAAATATAGATGAGCTGAAGTTACACGAAGGAGATTACGACTTAAATGGCAAACAATTGCCGAGAGCATTAACGTCTTTAATTACAATCTTGACCCGTTCATCGGAGCTAATTTTAGCAGTAAATTAAACGTATAACAACGTAACGGTCCTAAAATGATCCTAGTTAAACTAATTGCCACAATTTCTTTCCTTAACGACGCTCAGACATCGCGCTCATAAAGAACAACGCAAAAGTCGGCGCCGATATTGCCGTTCAATTTCAAAAACTGAGGAATGCCGACAATTTAGAGAACGCTCATAATATCGCCGTCTCAAAGAGCACGGGAAAATGTATGACAAATTCTTCAAGACAGTTTCATACGTGTCGTTCCAAAGGCAGCGATAGGGATGAGAATATTATAAGAGATGGTACCGCTGGAGACGTACTTATCATTGGTGGAGCTAATGTCGACAGGACGTACAGAGTAACTGAAGATCGAGTTCAGGTAAGTTAAGTTAATTATAGTTTAATACTATCAATATTGTTTAATTGTATTTGTAAATTATTTGTAAAATAAAATGTACTCGAATTACCATATTAAACATCATATTCATTGGTATTTATTTAACTATTACTATATATCTTATCTATACGACATAGTCTATAAACAAAGTTCGTTTAATTAAAAACCGTTTGATAATAATTAAATATTTTGCATAAGTATTGTAAGAAGTTTTAACTGCTATGTTCGGGAATGAATTAAGTAAAGAAAATTCTTATTTAAAGTATTAGTTAATTATTTTTTTCAAAACAAGTGTAATTTGAATTAAAATAGAAAAAAACAGCCACTTTATATAATAAATTATTTAAGATCAAAATCAATTGCTTATTTTTATGTTGTGGTAATTATATAAATAAGAAAATAAAAATATATTTATTAAATCGATATATCCTTAGCATTTGTCAGGTTTTATTTATTGTAAAAACTTCAGATGTATTTAAAATATTTTCAAGACTAAACAAGGTAACTAGCGCAATAATTTGTTTATCTCATTATTACGAGTATATAGTGCTAAAGTTATATACACAAAGTTATAAAATAAGTAGATATATATTTAGCATTGGAGCAAAACAAAAACCGGTTAGTCTAGTCTAGTAGTTAATTTTTATATTATTATTATGTATATGTATATATTATATATGTTCTGGTTTTAAATAGCTTTTTTTGTTAAGTAATGTTTATAACTGGAAAATTAATTAATAATAACATTATGACTCATTTAATAGTAAAATGAATAATTCATTAATTAAATGTAAAAAAATACTCTGACTTGACTGGAGCCATCATTTAATTTAAATAAATAACTGGCCTTACTTATAAACTCTGCCTAGCGACTGTTTCGTTAAACTTTGAATTCGCTCTTTCTGCCATTATTGATTTGACATCGGGAATCGAATCTAGGACCTAATGATATGCAATTTTATAAGTTAAACAAGTTGGTTTAAACCAACATGGATACATTTAAATGATATACAAATAACATTTGAATGATATGAATATGAAATCGTAAGCTCAGAGAAGCGACAATTAGTCTGATTCGTAGAAGTTATTATTATAAATAACAGCAAATAACAACAAAATATTATAAACAAGTTTTAATTTAAAAAATTGTTTATCTATGCTGTTGAACGTTGAGTAATTCCTTCGTATGCAGCTAATCCTGGGCGAAGAATCAAATGCTTCAATCATGCTTACCATGAAAAGGCATCGTCGATGAAAATAAACCAACATGTAAAATTTCAATTCCGTATGAAAAAAGAATGTACTTCTAATTCAGTGTTGACCTAAACTTAAAATTTGCAAGTTATATAAAAGCTTAACAAAGTGATGAAACGTAACTACGATATCAATACTCACGTGTTACAGTGAAACAATCCACTGAGATGTAGATAAAATCCGAACTAATCCAACGTGCTGATCCCTGTTCCACTGAGAATTATCGGATCCATATGTTTCAGAATTTCATTTCATGCTCGCATTTCCTCACGGGGTTTATAGCGCACGAATAAAATTCTAGATTCTAATTTCACACTGGAAAAACTACGTAGGGATTTTACGAAATTGATCCCTTGATTTTCTTTTAAAAAACTTTACTTGATTGTAGATTGTTTGTGCAAACTCAACAACCGCTCCTCATTTTTTGGTTCGATTTTAGAGTGAGCCAGTGTTATTACTGGTGGTAGAGCTTTGTGCAAGCTCATTTGGGTAGGTACCACCCACTCATCAGATATTCTACCGCAAAACAGCAGTACTTGGTAGTGTTGTGTTCAGGTTTAAAGGGTGAGTGAACCATTGTATAGGCACAAGAGCATAACATCTTAGTTCCCAAGGTTGGTGGCGCATTGGTGATGTAAGCGATGGTTAACATTTCTTACAATGCCAATGTCTATGGTCGTTGGTGACCACTTACCATCAGGTGGCCCATATGTTCGTAATGCATATGCATCGTATGCCTTCCTATTCTATAAAAATATATATATAATACCAAACATTTACCAGCAGGTGGTCCATTTGTTCGGCTGTTCCTATATGAAGTTTGTTAATTACTACGAGTTTTATCCTTAAAGATCTATAATCAAAATATTTATTTTGATGTTAATATTGCTATAATATTTTAAAAGGGTCGAAGTTGAGCTTAAATTTCTCCAAAAACATTTAAATATTAGATTCAGATACACTATTTACTGGAATAAATATTATTGTTTTTTTTTATTCTTTTACCTTTTTATCTTAATATCACAAGACACGATATATCAAAACAAACTAAACGTCATAAATTATTCTAAAATAAATGTCATAAATACTAAAATCAAAGTATACCAAAACTCTTACAAGCATCTCTGAATCTAAGTGATTTAATAGGATACTCATATTATAATTAAATTATTATATATCATATGGAATAAGATGTGTTTTTAAAGTATATGATGCAAGACAGTATAGTTAAATCTAACAATAAATCTGTGTTGTGAAAACTAGTTTCACTGCTGTTTAGAGAACTCGAAGCTTCTAATCGAAGCTTCGAAACGACGAAATAACCGCACTAAAGCAATTCCGCGTGACTTACAAAAATATATCTAACGTCGGAATAGGTTTTATTGTTACTGAAGGTAGTAAAAGCTACATAAAAATTGATATACAAAAATGAATTATTAAAAATTGCTTCCGAATTTTTTTACTCTATGTATGTATCTCTATTGAACCATTGCTATGATGGTCCGCGTAAAAAACAGTCCAACATTCATATATTCGCATTTATTGTATGTCCGGTAATTTATAAAATAATTTTAATTTGTATAATATTTTTTGTACGATGAGAAGAAATGTATCATTATAATAAATAAAGTTTTACCAGAAATATATAGTAAATTAACAGCCCCAAATAGAACTAACTTTAAGAACGCTTAGAAGACAAAAATAGTAACAAAAATTTCTATCTGTATAGATAGAAATTTTTGTTACTAATTCTATATCCTAATTTATATTTATATATCCTAATTTATAATTCTTAAAGTTAAAGATCTTTTTACTTCTATACAGAAGTATATCTTTTTACTTCTATACAGAAGTAAAAAGATCTTATAAAAAATTAAAAAGATATACAGAAGTATATCTTTTTACTTCTATACAGAAGTAAAAAGATCTTTAACTTTAAGAATTATAAATTAGGATACCAGGATAGAAATTGTCGTCGTTGTAAAATTGATTACAACGCGATCATGTAACACACCCACCCATAGCGATATCAGCATGTGCGTTCCCAGATAAGCTATTAATAGTATTGATAGTTAAGTTGTAGAATTTGTCTTGAATTGATAAAAATTCATACTTTTCACGTCAATAGTCTAAATTTAAAACGAGTGAAATTGCTAAGCGTAGCCAGTTATATAATAACATTAAATACTAAAACCTTTTCCGAAAACAGCTGCATCTTTTATAAGTTTTATGCGTCTCAGTTAAGTAGTTTTTTAAGTTGGGCATTACAAAATAGAAAATAAATAATAGATTTTAAGATACTCTAATTATATAGGCAGTGATTAATATTTATATGACATCAAAACATCTGAATAAAAAATACGTCATTGGTACATGTGAACAAGTTAATATTTAGATTGCTACTATGTCTGATACATCTTACCGCTATTGAACTTATGAGTTGAAATAGAAAGTAATGCATTTGAATACGTGGATTTTAATCACTGGTTCATATCCAGGCAATCAGTACGGACTTTCATGTACTGAATTCGTAAAATTGCATTTGTCGGATGAGATACTGCCACGTACACTGCAGAGTAGCCTGGTAGAACAAACTTTAGACCTCTTTAAAGGATAGGAACTCCTTGCCCTGTAGTAAGACTTCTCTTAGTGTTATGATATTCTGACGAGCCGGTTGGTGTGGTTGGTAGATATTTGCCTTTCACGCCGAAGGTTGTGCGTTCGATTCCTACCCAGGACACATTTGTGTGCATGAACATGTTTTTTTGTCCTGAGTCTGGGTGTAATTATCTATATAAGTATGTATTTACAAGAGAAAAGTAGTATATGCAGTTGTCTGATTTCCATAGTACAAGCTCTACTTAATTTGGGATCAGGATATTATATTAATCAATTAAACTTGAGGATATTAAATAAATAATACAACATTTTAACAAAGATTTTATTTAATGCATTTATTATGATAATATTAGCTCTCAGTCGCCTAGTGCATACCTTCGGAAAGTTGTAACAAGACTACCCTTAATGAATGATTGAAGAAACACACATTATGTTTTTATTTAAGTTATTTAACATTTATAAAAAACTTTTACGAAACGAATAGGGTTTATTAATTAAGTGAATATTCAATAATTAATATCGATAAATCAATCAAATAATTTAAAAAAAGGATTTTTATATAAAATTTTCCTCCTTGTTCAATCGTTAAAAAATCTGCTCTGTAGTTAAGATATAAAAGATGTGACAGTTAGGTTTTTGTTTTTAAACATCAATGACGAGGTTTCAAGTTTCAATGGTACTTTATATAAATCGAATCTTTTATATTTAACACAAAATCAGTTTTACGATTTTATAAGCCAAGGCACATATTATTTTTAACGTTTGGAAGAAATGCAGGATTTAGATTTGATCCTAGCTACAGATTATCCAACTTTCCGAATATAGGTACAAATATTAATAAGATTGGTACATTCAGTGACAACAATATTAAAAAACTATTTTTCTGCATAAATTCATAAAATATACCTACTCTAAGCGAAAGTAATTAATTTTTTAATAGTCATTACAATATTTTCTAAAAAGTTACATTATAATGTTACAAATGTGTAGGTTTCGCGAATGGATACGCCGTGCGATCAATCGAACTTACGGCGTTTGTCAGGCGAAAGAACTAGACATGCATGGGCTACGAGTAGGTCTGCAATGTTATACTTAACTACATAGTGTTTATTTTTGGTTCTTTTTCTTTTAAAAATTCTAAATTTTATTTTTATACGTGCTTGTGTCACGCTAGTTCTTTCTATCCGAGTATCGGTGTATAGCTATTAATATTACCACTTCTAAATCACGGCACTGCATAGCAAATACAATTACTATAAATTAAAAACAACACTAAATATCTCATTTATAATAAATACTCATTTAAAACCCGCAACATCTGTTAATAATTTTGTCCGCTCACATCTTGTGTGTATATAATCACTTAATTGGGTTGTTTCCAACAATGATTAAATATATACTCGTATGTAGCAAAAACTACAAATGAAATTAACGGTATAATAATGTAAATTTATAGTTTAATATGTCATAAATGTTACATATATTATATTTTCATTCATCCATCAAATATTTTCAATATCGAACAGCGGCTGAACTAAGATACCTATTAAACACTGAAAATCTATAGCATTTTACGATTAATAATTAATTAACAATCAATAAGTTTACACCTAATTAATTAAACTTTTAAACTCGATAGACATAAATATGAACGTCTATACACTGACATATATATAATTTATATTATTTCGAATAAATATAAAAGTTATAATATACATACAAAAGTCACAATTGTGCTTCTGTTAAATGGTCTTTAATTATGTATCAAATACCGTTAAACATTGGTTAATGGTTAAGCAAAATTCAATTTATTTAGCATAAGAAACAAACACTTTAAACTTGGAACAAAGTATTCCCAAGGTTTAATTATTAAATAAATAGTTCCTTATGATTATATTACTATTAAAAAGTTTTATGTTAATACAAAAAACGGAAACAACCCAATAGCTGACAAACATTTTGAAAAAGATTTAATTATTTATTAATAAGGAGGAATAGGTTACACCTATTTACACAGCCATTTAATACGTAAATGCTCCCATGACCTAATAACAAAGAAAAAAATTTAATAGACACTCGAAATTTTAGTACGTTTTCTTTACAAATATTATGGGTAACGAAATTTGATTTAAAAAAAATGGTTAATCAACTTTTATCTGTTTATTTATAAGCTTTTATAATTAGGCACTACGTCGTTTAAGCTCATATCAGTACTATTTTGTCAACCTGTCCAAGCACAACTCGCATACTACACGTGTCATAGATTGAATCTATTGTATGCAATCAGTAACAAGTGATGACGTCGAAGATTTTGTTCTCTGATCGTTTGTATTGTTGTTTGGAATAAAATAATCCTTTAAAACAACTAAGAATGTATGTTTCAAATCTCAAAACCAAAATATGATGTAATCGTATTATTGTTATGGAGTTATAACCAAGAGTTTTGTTTTACGTCTTAAGAGAGAACTCACTTTTTGATTCGGTAAAAACATATCATAATTGCGGTGTTGGGACTAACAACACTTGCACTATGTAAACCGATAAAAGATAATTTGAACCTGAGTCGACGTACATAATTTAAATCTATTGGTATACAATCAAAAGCTGACTTAACTCTAAAATAATACAATCAATATATTAATAATTATTTTTGGTACAAATACATCATATGCACCTTCTCTCAAATAACATATACTACCGCTCTCTGTGGCTAATAACATACATATATCCATGCACTCTAAACTATATTTTATGATATCAATTTAAACAAAACATTACAGTAAATACTAAAATTCAAATAATTTATAAACTGCCAAGCATAGGAACTAAACACAAGCTTTGCTCGTGGAATCGGTTTATCTCATCTAAATTACTCGTTGCCACTCAATAAAATTTACAGTTCACGCAGATCACAATTCTTCTAAAGTAACAACGCGGAATGTCATTTACTTCACATAATAACCATGACTGATGTATAAACTATGCTATTGTAAACACAAAATACACATAGTCACACGAACAAGTCTTCAATTGACAGCGGCGATATTAACACCGCATACGAAGCGGCTGTGCCGGCACCGGTTGACGGTCTCGCACTTAAAGTTCGAATTCGGAGCGTGTGTGACGGCGGTGGTCGAGGCGCACGCGAGCCCCCGACCGGCGCACGCACACTGGTACACCGCGAGCCATCGGGGGCTCCACCTCAAAGCCATCTGCTGGAAATGAGCGCCATCGACGCCCGAACAACCGCTCCAAGTAACATCTTAGTCAGATTCGAGTTGCTGCACTGTCAGCTGCCAGAGGTCGGTATTCTCCACGCGCCAGCTCGCGCATTTCGCAATTATTGTTACCGTTAACAGTTTTTGGCCCGAGAGGCTCGTCGTGTAAGCTACGTCGTGAGCATGGTTCTGAAGCTCGTCCGAGAAGAGCTTCCCTTTCTCCCGCCCTCTCTGGGCTCCCACCATGAGTGCGGACACCTCCATTAGCATTTACAGCATTAACCACAACGGTCTGTGACAATGGCCCTCCGTGCATTGGGCTCCCTTCTAGAAGCTCACCTGCGCCTTCACTTCGTAATATTCTAATTTTTTGTATCATCTCTTTAATTTCGTAGCGCAATATTCCAAGGAAGCACAATTTCAAAAATGCTATAACGCAATACCCTAAAACAAACAACGCATCCGCAGTTCTTCGTAACCAAGATAGTAGTCGTTCAGCACAAGCAGCTGTGTGCGGCACACAGTGAACTGGTGTGAATGGTACAGGTGACGTAGCGGAGGTGGCAGCTAATGTGGCAGGCGTCACGGCGGGAGTATGGGCCGGTATTCGACAGCAACTAGGTGGCAATGTAGTCCGATTAAACGCTGTAAAGTCTGCCGGACCGGTCACTCCACAACAGCGCTGTTCTCTTTGTAATCGATCCCAAGCCTCTGCAAAGTCGCCGTCCAAATCGTAGTCCTTCGCTAAACGTATACGTAGTTGTGGTCGTAACTCTCGACAGACACGCTCAAATCGGAATGCCCAATAAACACCAATCGCTGCGTCACCAACGAGTAGCGCCAGCAATGCAAGCCAATAGGCGTTGAGCATACGTTCTGAAAGGCGTAATGCGGCCAAGCAACCCAAAAGTTGCAAAAGGCCAGCTTGGGCAGGCAAGGCTGCGTAGCCGTAGAGAAAACCAGGTTGCGCAGCGCCTAGGCCAGGAACTAGTGCGCGTCGATAGTCCGCGAGTGCGCGGCCCGCTGCTGCACAAAACGCAAGCGCCCCTAGCAGCAGTGCCCCGTTGCACGCGTAAATCCAGATGCGGTAATAGCGCATTGCGCGATGCGCGGCGGGGTAGTGCGCGGGGCGCGCGGGCGGCGGCAGCGTCATGGTGGCGGGCGCCGCTTCATGGCGCCGCCCGCGCCCGCGCCGCCGCCACGCGCCGCGCCCCACGCCTCTGCAAGACAGACACATGAATTGAAGCGTTAAGCAATAAAGTATTAAAGCTTATTGGTAACAACAAATATCGTACTTTATACATATTTTAAAGAAAGTACACTCTCAGATATCTATTAAATAAATACAAAAGATATGTTTTCCTTTAAATATTTTAGTTTGCATAGAAATGCGTTCAGGCTCCTATCTCATTGACTATAATTAATTGACGTATACTTTGTAGGACCATCGTAGTCTACTTAAAACATGATTAATAGTCTTAGCAAGATCATGTTCAGTCTTCAGTTATTATAGCTATAATTGATAGTACTAAATAGGTAAATAAATAAACACAGTGAAGCTGCAAAAACTTTGAGAGTTAATAATCTGACTCGCCTAAAATATTTTATAATAATGTATGGAATGTGTCTGCTCACGCTATGAACTTCATTAATGATATTACCATCCGTCGAAAAACAATCAATCTTCGCAGGAATAACTAACGTAATCAGGTTAAAACGACACGTATATATATATATACGTACGTCACAAAAATCTTACAAAAAGATTTTAGTTTCGCGATATAGAACAATATAGTAAGAATAAAAATATACATATTCTTAAAAGTTAATAATGTAATTATCTTACAATCCGCCACCCGTGCCTTGAACTCGAAGCCTGGCTAGTCACAGAAGGGGCCGAGTAAGCCTCTGCAGTGCACCTACCAATCCAGTACGAGGCCTGAAACAAATTTTAATCGTTAAAATTTTAGTTAATTTTAGTTTGCTTACTAACAAAGCTTCGTGTTTATAAATTATGACCAATTACATTTTTTAAAAAGCCCAATTATAGAAAAAAAACCATTATCACGCCAAAATAACTTCTATAAACAAACGACAATAACAGAAATAATATAATTTCTGTTATTATATAAAAGATATATAAAAGAGGTTTTACTAAATATATAGACATCGCCTTATGAATTATAATGACAAATAGTGAGCAGCGGTGAGAAAACAAAATACTAAAGTCAATATCATTATCATGTCGAGGTCGCACTGACAGAATACAACAACGTGCATCTCTTCATAAAATTGACATTTTCTATTTTTTTATTGTATTTACTAAATTTACGTACTATAAAATACAAGCAAAAAACAGCAAAAAGTATATTTATGTATAAAAACAAATAGTTCATTTATGAATTGCTTCTTTATTTTATTTCCAATTAATATATCATATCATGTTATTTTATACATTCTAAATAGATCGTTATCCATCTCTTGCAGTCCATCAAACTTAATTTTAATTTGACATCCTATTCGACAACACAACAATAATTGTTAACATTAAACATTTATAATTTGTTTTTTTTTAAACCTTATTAAATGGCTAACCTGTACATACGTACAGTAACAGCCTGTTAATGTCCCACTGCTGGGCTAAGGCCTCCTCTCCCTTTTGAGGAGAAGGTTTGGAGCTTATTCCACCACGCTGCTCCAATGCGGGTTGGTAGAATACACATGTGGCAGAATTTCAATGAAATTAGACACATGCAGGTTTCCTCACGATGTTTTCCTTCACCGTTAAGCACGAGATGAATTATAAACACAAATTAAGCACATGAAAATTCAGTGGTGCTTGCCCGGGTTTGAACCCACGATCATCGGTTAAGATTCACGCGTTCTTACCACTAGTTAACGCAATTGTGATCGTAAGCTATACGACTATGAATTACTTTAGTGTATTATGTTCTTTAATCTAGTTATCAACGTTTTGTAAAATAAATACTTTTATTAATATATTAATTTAATTTCAGAACTATACCTATTAATCTTAATAAAAAGTAATTAGTTAATAGTTGTTTCGTATAATTAAACACCAATTATTAAGTATGTTTTCAATTACAAAATAAATTTTGGTTTATTATAAAAATTGAGCACATGAATCACAAATCTTTACTGAATTTGAATTCGTTTATCGGATAACTGCAAGTTTTATCCACAAGCCATCGCGGCCATTTTTTGCTGCGATATTTTTTTAAATATAATTATCTTGATTTACAAACAAAAATATATCCCGTGATATTCTTGTAGATAACAATAGTTTGCTCTCTGCTAGTTAACACGTCGCCGTCTCCATTGCGGACGTCGGGGCGATCAAGATTTAAGATAGTTTGCGCTGCCAATGGGATATTGAAAACGGGCGACAACGTCTCAAGCAACCGTTTATCGTTCGAATTGTATCAAACTTGTGTGCTTCCATCTAAATCTGTTTAGATAAGTTTCTATTCACATAGATAAAATAAATGTACCAAAGACTTAATCGAAAATTTGAAGCCACATATTGCATGTTTTATAAGTATTTATAATCCTTAATAACATTTATGAATATTTTTTATTTCAAGTAGGTAGACAGACTGGTAAATGATACCATAGACATTGGCACTGAAAGAAATAGTAACCATCCCTTATATTATCAATGCGATGATATCAATGAGATGTAAAACCTTGTGAAATATAATATATATTTATAAATAATTAAATGATGGTATTTCTCCCTTAATAAATTTAATGTTATGAATATTTTAAAGAATGGTAGCTGTTATTAATTTCATTTTTTAATATTTATTTAATTTTATAGTTCTCTCTTTCTTTTAATATTTGTATTAATGTAATATTGTATATACCTTTTGTTTCCATAGCAAACTAAGATGTTATATTGTGCCCGTTATGTTCACTGGCTCACTCACCCTTCAAAACGGAACACCACAATACTAAGAATTAGTGTTTGGCGGTAGAATATGTGATGAACATGTACTGGATGTACAGACGGGCTTTCACAAAGCTATACCAACAAGTGAAGCGTGCGCTTAGCTTAGTTCGTCATATCACTAGAACTGCCTCGTCGGTCAAGTGGCTAGCTTATAAATGTCCTAGGTCAGGCCAATAAAAAATATTGGAGTTATTTTGATAAACAATTGAGCTCAGAGATTGTAAGTTGTAACCTTCCCGTGCCTTGGAAAGCACGTTAAGACGTGTCGGATTTCCGTCCCATTTGACATCATCATATAGAGTAGTGAATATTAATATTTCATTAAAACCATTTTGAATACAGGAGTAAAATTAAAAATGACATTTTTACACCGACCTTACAAAAAAATATATTTATGTTATATCGAAATGTATTTTTTTGTAACTAGCTTTTCTCCTAATTTGAAACTTTGTTAGTTTAGAAAGTAAATAAAGGAGCCCTTCGACGATGAAGGTTGTTTCCTTGATTTAATTACAAGTTGTTACCAACTGCTGAAAACTTCTCTTGTAGAAGCTACTTAACTCGACACAGATTGTATAAAGTAAGTGCAATTAATTAATAGTGTAAACTAAGTGATTTACAATAGTGTGATCCTGTTTCATTTTTTACCTTTTTTAGTCTGCTACTTATAGTTCAACTTATAATAATACATATCTATAACGTCTTTACTTAAACTTCTCAAAAATACTTAAAATGGATAAAACAAATATAAATTATTTTTCTTAATTATTATTAAAATACATATAAATGTGAATAATCTATTTAATTTAAAATAATAAGCTTATTACGGTCAGATATACTTATCAATATGTTTTACATACAATTTTTAAGCAACGTTTGAGATTTGATGTTGAAATTTAAAAAAACATTAGTAAATAGCCGTACATACTTTTCTTTAAAAAAATATCTTGTTTAATTTTAAAGAATAGCGGTCTTTGATTGCCTCGACAAACTGCTAGGAATTTGAATTATCTAAACAAAAAGATAGAAGCCTAGATGGTCCAGTGGTAAGAACGCGTGAATTTTAACCGATGATCGTGGGTTCAAGCCCGGGAAAGCACCACTGAATTATCATGTGCTTAATTTGTGATTATGATTTATCTCGTGCTTTACGGTGAAGGAAAACATCGTGAGGAAACATGTATGTGTCTAATTTCACTGAAATTCTGCCACATGTGTATTACACCAATCAGCACTGGAGCAGCGTGGTGGAATAAGTTCCAAACCTTCTCCTCAAAAAAGGGAGAGGAAGCCTTTAGCCCAGTAGTGGTTACGGACAGTTACGGATTACGGAAACAAATAAATAAACTTGAAATATCCGTCTGGTGAATTAAGGAGCTATTTAGGAGTTACCAAAACCAAAACAATCTGTTTGTCTGTTTGTCCGGAATAATTTTTAAAACAGCTAAAAAATAAACAATGCAAATAACTGATTTATTATAACAACTAAAATTCACGTATATTTTAGCTGTCCACTATTTTAGGGTTAAGGTTAAAATTGAACATTTTGAAGGATTTTCATCCCGAAATAAATTCCACGCTGGCGAGGCCGCGAGTTCAATCGTAGTAAAACATAATAATAATTATCTATATAATAGTTGTCCTCATTTCAGCTATCCAATAAAATGTTATCGTATCGTACGTATATTCTCTGTGTTATATAACTACCATGAAGTGCTATTTACAGTGATCTGACGTCATTCGTTATATTACATTTCCTTCGTACAAGTTGCGGTAAATGGTACAAAGACTAGAGGCCCCGGAGCGACACTCAACTTTTTCATGTCTTTATTGATATATGGAGTCAGTGTTGTCGAGTGTTGACCCGCGCTGCCGTCACTTCTCAATGCCCTGAGGCTCGCTAAAAATATCACCCGACAATAAAACAGTGTCTGTTAGGAGTAGCGACTTGACATTCAAAGGTGATGACTGACGTCGTTATAGAACTATATACAAACGCTTATTTGTTGGTTCTGTATACAAAATAAAAAAGTCTAGAAGTACCAGCCTGAACAAGTCTTTGAGAATAAAATTTGGAGCTTATTCGATCACGCTGCTCCAATGCGGGTTTGTAGATACTCGTTTTATGGATTTTTATTCGACCCGTGCTGATTCCCTCAGGATACTGAACTATAAAAATAAATTAAGCACTTTAAAATTCAGATGTACTGACCCGGGTTTGATCCCGCAATATTCCGTTAAGATTCACGATTTCTAACCACTCGTCATACGAAACAATATACTGTTTTTTTTAATTTCCAGGCACTTCATATCTATTATATTTCAGACATATTACCAGGGCTTGTATTCGTTTAGAGGTCCCTAGACAATGCAAGTCCCCTTTCCCTTAAGTATGCAAATCTCTAGGTAATAAGATAAGGTAAAGTAGCATTCAAACCTAATACCAACCAAGGATACTATATAGGATACCTAAACTAAATCTTGGCTCTAATTAAATAACTAATTTAGGTATTATTGTTTGTTCTTTAAAAATGAAAAACTTTAATTATTATAACTTCATTTATCTTAGCCTACGGGCTATTACGATTATGAATAATGTAGAGAACGCAAAGCGCATAGCACACTTTTTTTGAAGTATAGATTGAGATACTTCAATACACGTTTTTTTTATTTTTTGTACGTCGTTTCATTTTACGTGAAAAGGGTACAGCCATTTATAGCAATCCACTTGGGGACGTATCAGCGTAATAAGCCGAACCAGACTGCAAAGTGAAATTTCGTTTACGCTTAAACACACTGTAAAACATTTATAGCCCGTTTTTAATAGGCTGTTAAACGTTAATATGGAACGTTTTGTCTCAAATTTTTACTAATGAACAATATTTGACACATTGTTTCAGAAATATAGTTTGTTAATGCGAAACTGGTTACCGTAATTGAAAAAAAACAGTTGATTCTTTTTCCTCATCACGAATGAAAATATAAGTATTTCCGAAATTGAATTTAAATATTCGTTATATCAGTTATTCAACTCTAGCTACCCGTCCTGCTTAGCACGTGTAGAATAAGGGTGTACATAAAAAGTAGTATAATTTTTACCAGGAAGGAACCTTATATTACACACAGGACAAATCTAGAAATTTTAATCACAATCGAATCACTGGCTTAGGGCATAGAGGACAAACAACAATCATTTACGTTTATTTATATACTTAGACTAGTAGATACATAGATGTCGTTGTATGTATTGATCTTTGCGGGCGAACGTCTTTGTGCAAATCGGTATTTGTAAATATTGAATGGGTCTCCCAAAGTTGTCTAACGTCAAACAGCAATACTTTATATTGAGTTTCGTTTTGAAGAGTTGAATGAGTATTTTTTTTTTATAGAATATGAAAGCGGACGAGCATATGGGCCACCTGATGGTAAGTGGTCACCAACGCCCATAGACATTGACAATTTAAGAAATGTTAACTATCGCTTACATCACCAATGTGCCACCAACTTTGGGAACTAAGATGTTATGTCCCTTGTACCTGTAATTACACTGGCTCACTCACCCTTCAAACCGGAACACAACAATACCAAGTACTGCTGTTTTACGGTAGAATATCTGATGAGTAGGTGGTACATACCAGACAAGCTAGCACAAAGCTCACCCAAAATTATTTTATCTATATATTTTTTATACTTTTATTGATTCTCAAAAAAGTATGCATCCATACTCTTGTTTAACTCAATTGCTATATTTTCAGATCCAGTAGGTTATGAGGATTCTTATTATTTATATTCTTATAGGATCTTAGATTCTATTATCAACGCATTCGCGGTGTAAGAAATTGCTTTGATTTATAGTGCCAGTGTATATGCCGTCTATTTACCATTAAGCGCATAAATCGTAGCCTTCTTAAAATAAATTAAGTCAGAAAACAGACACCATTTAGGCTGTTTAATAAAAATTTAACAAAAGAAATTACTGTTCAGTACCTCTTTTCAACGAATTACTGTAGAGGAATTTTAATTACATTATAATACTAATACTACTGGCCTTACCGCCAAAATGAATTTCGTAATAAAATCGTTAAGTAGTTTAAAAAAATCGTTATTTCACCTGAATATCGGATCTTTATATTTAACGATACATATTGTTCATCTAAATTTTTTAATTCATACTCGTTTAGCATTTCACAATCATTACAACAATGGGCTCTATCACACCTAACATGTTACGTCGTCGTGACGTAGCACGTTGCGACATCGTGTAACATTATCATGCCGTTCATTCAATGTCGCGTGAATTGCCGCTGTTAATCTCACCGTACCGTTGGCGCGTTACGATGTTAATTGATTTTTACAAAGTGTACAGATGATTAGGTATACGTATAAATATCATATTACTGATTATATTATATAAGGAGCATATTTATGTTCCAATATAACTTACACATGGTGATATCCTATCATAGAAGAAACTACTCATATATATTGTAAAAAAAGGTTTCATGACGTAGGGACCCGATAAGAAGATATATTAGGAAAGTTTATATGGGAAATTAACAAAATATTTAGTCTGTTGATTGCAACAAGCGAGTTTCAGCGCTATCTCCTTGAATAAAATATGATTGTGGATTATATCCACGCACGCAGTCACAATTTGATATTTTTATATTTATTTTGATTAGTGTAAATTATTATTTATAATTGCATAAGATAATATACTAAATATTTTAATTTCATTTTATCTTTTATTAAATATGTAGCTAGTGACAAGTTAGTATTTTAGTTACTATTAATACAATTGGATTATGTTTACAGATAATATGCAACTCGCATCAAATTTGACGTCTCATTTTTTTTTCCTATAACACTCAAATAATAGCTTATACTCAAAAAAACAATTGTTATAAATATTAAACAGCAATTAAAAATATATATTTAAAAAAAAATAGCATACATAAAAACCAAATAAGGAATCCGATCCATGTAATAACACTTATAAAAAAGGAAAAAGCTGACATTTACATAAACTGTGGATAATGATTCAGACCGTAGTAAAAAATCTTGGAATCTTAGACAATTTCTAAAACCAATCGCTTGACTAGCCCGTTACCGGCTCTATATTTTTAATTTTAATATTTATGGCACAGTCAATATACTTGCAACATTTTCCCGAGCTTTTTACTCGAGCTATTCTTTAAATAAAACTTTTAAGTTTGCCATTTTGCACGTTTTATGTTTTTTTTTTCATTTCATCCTTTATTTATGTCCTTGTTATTTACATATAATGGATTTAATTGGCTATAATGCAGGCAAGGGAAGTCATAATACTTCTTTAACTGGCGAGGATTACTTATTTACGAGTGAACAAAATGGCGACCAAGATGGCAATAGCTTTTTTAACGGCCTTGGTTTATTTTATGTCAAACATTCAAATTTTAAAACATTACAACATATTGGCGATATATAGATTAAAAATATATATGAAATATTTTAGATTTATTTATTTCTTTACTTAAAAAGGCGACAAGACGTTCAAACAAAATTATTATATAAAATAAAAACTAGCTTATTGTATTGTATTGTATAGGTTAAAATCGTTTTCATTCGAAAAATGGACATAAAATAATACCTTTTGTTATTACTCATGCTTCCAAGTTTTATTTGTTTGCCAATAAATAACGGAAACAAGGAAAAAATGAGTACGATTGAACGCATAATCCTAGAAAAGTGAATCAATGTAACTGAAACTTGTGACCAAAATTGTCATTTTTTTTAGATGTGATCTGTTGACCATCAGAAAAAATCGCTATTTTTGTAATAATAATATACTATTGTATGGTCATCATAAAAAATATTTTAAAAGGAAAATAGTAAAGTTATACATTCCAAGCATGCTTATGATCTCGCTCAGTTACCGCCCATGTAGTGTCTTTATTTTTTCGCCAATGTACCTCTTCCCGTTTCAATCCCAAGCTGTCGATATTAAAGTATTCGAATGCAATACGAGACAACAGACGTTGTGAATTTCAAGTGGGTTACATAATTGTAAACTACGTTCAGAAACATGTTTCAGAATACCAATATTTTACGACATTGTTCAAGAATAATCCGTGGAAACAATATCGTTATTACCTGCTTATCCTTATAAAGTATATCCTGGCTTATATTTAATTTGTTATAAAATTGGAAGTATTACTTTGAATTTATGTACATGAGCTTTATTTTTTTGGAAGAAAAACCTGAAATCCGATCGCACCACCACATACCGGGTCCAATCTAAATTATCCAGAGACTTATTGAAACACACAAACATTCATCAAAATCGATCCAGCCGCTTAAGACGAGTTCAGGCACAAAAACAGAAGAATTAAAACCAAAACATTCATCAAACAACAAACAACGCTTCATTACCTACCCGTAAAAAACATCGGGTCGTTTTTATACACGAAAATCATGTCCTTATTTTTCATAAATTATATTATTTTTTTAATCGCTACGTCATAGTAATGAAGTAAAAACCCAGCGTACATTCGAAAATTAGGTTAAAGTAAAAAAAACGAAAAAGGGAAAGGCCCCGATACATATATTGCCTGGAGGCGTACATGGCGTAATCCAACCCTTGATAAAACAAACTTAAATTTTACTTACGAAGAAAAAGCCGACTGTGAAAAATTACGAAAACAATCTTATCCTGTTGTAAGTAATCACTAGGATATATTAAGCTACCAAAAATATATATAAAACATAATATATTTAATAATATGAAGATACGTTTTGTATCGTATGTTCATGTAGATATGTTATGTATATTTTTGTTTTTATAGAATAGGAAAGTGGATGAGCGCATATGCTCGTGATGGTAAGTGGTCACCAACGCTCATAGACATTGACATTGTAAGAAGTGTTACCATCGCTTGCATCGCCAATGCGCCACCAACCTTTGAATCTAAGATGTTATGTCCCTTGTACCACAGGCACAGAAGTTTACAGAAATATGTATATTATCAATCTATATATCTATTAACATTATAAATAGGAAAGTATCTGTCTGTTATGCTGCACGTGTATACCACTGAACCGATTTTGATGAAATTTGGTGGAAAGATAAGGCTATTTTTCTAGACCTGGTGTTAACCTGCCCCCAGCCTCAGATGCGTGGGTTTTACTGGTGATGGGGCTTTGTGCAAGCTCGTCTGGGTAGGTACCACCCACTCATCAGATATTCTACCGCAAAACAGCAATACTTGATATTGTTGTGTTCCGGTTTGAAGGGTGAGTGAGCCAGTGTAATTACAGGCACAAGGGACATAAAATCTTAGTTCCCAAGGTTGGTGGCGCATTGGCTATGTAAGCGATGGTTGACATTTCTTACAATGCCAATGTCTAAGTGCGTTTGGTGACCACTTACCATCAGGTGGCCCATATGCTTGTCCGCCTTCCTATTCTATAAAAAAAAAAGCCGCGGGTGGACACTAGTTATAGTGTATTTAAATAATATATTGTAATTATGGTTATATTATAAAAGTGTATATTCAATTTTACTACACATGCCCGTTTTTTATTCAAAAAGCCTCTCATCAAAGGTTGGGTGGCGGAGATAGCTGGAAGCAATAAGGCAGTCTTTGAACACTCATTATACATAGTATGCTTTAATTTTAAACTGAATTATAGAACAAGTATGTAATAAAGATTTCCTATTCTATTCTAGTTTCCATTGGCAACTTTACGAGTCGATTAATAATGTAAACATGAACATTGTATAGACATTCATAAATCTAAATTTATCAGTGGCAATAGTGTAAGTACGTATTTATCAGTGGCAATAGTGTAAGTAAGTAGCCGCTTTGGTATATAAGAAGTTTAAGTTTAATAATTTTATTGAATTATAGTAATAGCACGGAAACCTAAAAGTTTTAAATGTGTAAGCTCGCGTGCCTTGAAAGCACGTAAAGCCATTTGTCCTGAGTCTGCACTATTTTCAGTCCTGTCGTATTACTCTTTATATCGGTTTATGAGAGTGAGGGAATAGAATGTACACCTCTGTTTTCACACATATGTGAATCCAGAATCCCTTGATGACTAAAAGCTCGCCTTAAAAAACACAACTGACATACATTCCGGGTCACTGAAGTTTGGGCACGAAACAACTAACATTATGTTAAAGAATATTTACATTAGATTAATTATTATTAACGGTATAAACTATTTTAGCATAGCAGCAGACACAATATAAGCAACGTAGTTTTTATTTATATAACGCAGATATAACACATATTTAAAAAATAAATAAAAATAAAAGATAAAATTATTTAAAAATATATTTTATAAGCAAGCGACAATTTATAATCAAATAACTTGTAAACATTAAACAACTATTCTACTGACGATGAGACTCGTATTAGGAAAATTCTAAAAGAACTAAGTACAAGTTATATAAACTATGTTCATACATATTACTAAAGCCTAATGTTACAAAAGACGGAGCTTTACAACTTTGGGAAAATGTGCTGAACCCGAACTCTGAAAGAGATTTATTTCGAACATGTTCATACTTTTTACTTTGAAACTACTAAGATCTCGCTCGAGGCAGATTAAATTTGAGTAACACTGCATTAGTCCTTAGCCTTAGCATTCGAGCTTATATCGAAGTATGAACTTTACGTTTTTTACTATATACTGTAAATAACTGCGGCTATGATGAAGTAGCAATAACGTAACATTCTATTATTAGTAACTATCTACCCGTCCCGGTTTCACACGGGTAGAAAACAGTATAATTTATTAGTTTATGAAATACTTGGTAAAGCTGTCAGTCAGCTTGATTTTTTTTCGTCAGTCAAAAATCTTCTTCATATTTCAGCCAATGTTGTAGAAACATTTAATAAATTATACACCTTCCTCGTGAATCATTCCGTTGGTGAAAACTATATAAAACTCCGTTCGGAAGTTTTTGAGTTTATCGCGTCCAAATAGACAGACAGAAAGACGTGGCAAGAGGTCTTTGTTTTATAATATATAGTAATATGTAATAAAGCCAAGTTCATGTTATCCTCCTTACTAGATGCACTGTATAACTTTAGTTACGTTAAGTTCCGTAAGCAAAGTAACATTCAACTAGGTAACTAAACTTAACGTTAACGTAAAAGTCACAGGTTAAGATGTAAGGTCAGCATAAATGGTAAATTAATGACTTCCGAGGTTTGATGGTTGTGGTTCTAACTAATAACATAATCTATGTTGGCCTAATAGTAAATTGAGAGGTCGGTCAAGGCTAAAGTACAGTATACAGCTTAGTCGAAGTGTCATTGATGAATTAATCAAAACTGATACAATTACATGAATTAAAATGCAACAAAGCATTTCTTGTATAGAGAATTTGATGCAATTATATAATTATAATAATAAATATCTTTATTGCAAGCTCAAACAAAGAAAAACATTAGTGAAAAAGTAAAGTGAAAAAAAGCTAATAATACTATGAATATATAGAATGCAGGGGCGGTCTTATCACTGAAGTTTCTCTTCCAGACAACCCTGCAATAAGATGCTTGAAGGACACATCGGGCATATGCGTTTAAAAACGCATTTACGCGTTTCTCCCTACTTGAAGTGGGGGGGTATGTGGGGCTCGCCGCCGCTGAAGGCGCCGGAATACACACCAAAAAACCAGCGATACCCACACCGTCTTTTCGGGGGACGCCACGGGATCGCTTGCGCATACTACCGTGACATCCCGATGGTAGGCCCGCCTCTGCAGGCCTCCAGATTCTAAGGGGTTACAGAGACCCCTAGCCCCGGCGACATTTACGGCGGGAGGAGAAGGTTTGCATAGCGCCGAAGTCTTCTCCCCCTCTTCCCTCTCCCCGGTCTTCTTCGGCGAAGCGGGTCAGCGGAAGCACTGTTCTCACGCTCCCGCTCCGCGGCCTCCTTCTGCGACATGACGTTTTCGCAGAAAGAGACCATCTCCTTCCAGCCCCTCTCGCTACCGATCATGGCGTTTATCACGCTCAGCAGCGAGAGGTCTCCGCCTACAATAGCCGCCAGGTAATGGCGCTGAGGCCCCCATGCAGCACACTCAATCAGGGTGTGACGCGCCGTGTCCGAAGGCGCACCGCACTCGTGGCAGAAGGGAGTGACCTCCCGCCTCGCAATCCTCAGGTTAAGGATCTAAGGCATCACGTGCTTTCTGAGAAACAAGAACATTTTCACTGGCAACTGCAAAACTTACCGGACGATTGAGAATATGTTGACAAAAACCCAAAAACTTTTTACTGGACCGTGTGTACACAGGACCTTTAAAAGCTAGTTAACCTTTATTAGGCAGTCACATGTTAATATACTAATTCACTTTGCATCGTGATAAGATATTGCACGTTATTAATGAAACAGTATTTACATAATAATCCATTACTGGAACACAATGAACCAATCAAATGCACGTTTACATGGCATTTAGTTCATATCAAAGTAGATTAAATTCATTAGATTTAATTACAACTCAAATCACAATAGTTCTAACGTTTCAATACGATGACAAATACCTAATTCAATAGCAAGCCAAGTAAAATAAATTTGCCAGACACCTGTAAGTGTTATTTGAATTTAAATTATAATCCGACAAAACCTTTAGACCAACATTGTCGTTTATCAATTTTGTACATAAAATTGTTATGTTGGTTCAGTTGTATGATATTTTATTCGAATATAGATAAAATAAAATAGATGACTTATTATATATAAAATAGATAGATGGATGGACATATGGGCCACCGGATGGTAAGTGGTCTGGTCTGACCATTTCTTACATCGCCAATATACCACCAACCTGGGGAACTACGATGTTATATTCTTTATGCCTGTAGTTACACTCACTCGCCCTTCAAACCAAAACACAACAATACTAATTATTAGTATTGTGCTTGGTGGTTGAATATGAATTGATAGATTTGACTCCTTTATTGTAACAATATACTATTTTTTCGTATGTATAAAATCAATAAGTTTATAATAGATTCTTTCAATGAAATATTAAGAAATTTGTATGTATCAATATCATAATATCACAATTATCGAAATATAATTTTAAATATAACAAACAACATAGTGAAGATTCTTAGATATGTTTGTTAAACAAAATCATAAAACTTAGCTTTTAGAAAATTTAATGTAGCTATATGATGGTAACTGAGGATGTTAATATAATTAACTAATACTGTCTCTGAACTTGTTCAGATAAACGATACGTGAATGATAACATAAACGTTCTTTTGTCTCGTATCGATTTCCTCAAATCATAAAATCCAAGGCGCCTTTCAGATGAAAATGCAACTGAGATGGAAATTTTAAAACGGACATAAAAAACGATAGTTCCTGCTGAATCAGTTTCATTTGAAATCAAAGGACAACAATTTAACAGAAATTCTAACAATGTTTTTATTAGAAAGTCTAACAATGCGAGAGAGCTGGCGACGAGCCAGACGTCGCGCAGACGCGTAGCAATCTCTACGAGTGATGACTGACTAATTACTGCCTCGACAAGAAATATAACCAAACTTTTACTAAGATTTGTCGAAAAAAAATCTTTTAACCTTTCTATTTAATTAAAAAGACTATAATCCGTCTAAGATCCGTATAGTAATCTGGATTTAAAATCTGGATATCCGATTATCGGAATCCTTACGAAGCTTAAAAAAAATTAGTACTACGAGTACTACTACGAGTAGTACTATGAGTAGCATACTAACAAAATTAATTAGTTTTACTACTGTTATTCGATTAAAATTTTTAAAAAATAAAATAAAAAAGTATTGTATATATTACGTTCATACATCAACCTAGCTCCGCTTCCTTTATTCTCCAAATGAAGTTGATTTGTAAATTTTACAGCAGTTTGTTTAAATTTTTTCCGTTTTATTATTTTATGTGAAATAAATTATTTCTTCCATTTCTTTGTGATACATACTTTTATATATTTCGCGTACCCTTTTCCATTTATAAAATATGTACTATTATTATTATCGACAAAAGCCATTAATTGAGGGCTGTAATTAAAAGAAAAGTTTCTTTACATACCTGCTTAAGAAATTTCAACGCACGTAATTTTGTTAACATAATGTAGTACAAAGTGAAAATTACAACCCTTTTAAAGCGAAGGAAGGCAATATATTAACAGACCTTGAGCTACACATAAACATATTAGTTATACAGGAGACACCGCAAGGTAGCCACGAAGGTGTTGCCAGGTAATAACATGCAAATGTTACTAGGGTCCTCGGGTCACTATGTCAATGTTATGGAAGTAATATAACGCTATAACACTTTCATTTCCCTAGCTTAAAATTTAAGTCAATTGTTTCCGTAATGGATTTTAGTTGTGTTAAACGAAAACGAATTATATCTCCAATACGACGTCAATCCTAATCATTTCATTAATTATAAAAACACAGATTATTCATATATGTCCACCTGGTATGTAACACGTCATAGCACAACGTTATCTATCTATTTTCAATTATGTTCATAAAGCTAGATTGCTTGTATGGTTCAACGCGTTAATCTCAAGAAGATTCGGTCTAGTAGAATCCGAATTGCTAAATTATGGTTGAAAGAACTAATCTTGGGTAATACTAATCCCATTTGAGATAATCGTTTTGCGTTAAATAATCCATTCATTGATAAAGGACATAAACCATTTAACTTCAAGCTATGAACAAAAAGGAAAAAGCGTAAAAGTAATCATAAACTTCAATAATTCAGGTAAAATGTAAAAAAATTCTCATAATGTTATGAAATCGACCTGTATAATCAATATTTAATATTGGTAAATCCGCGTGACACGCTATAAATACAGACGCATGAATTCTATTTAAACGTAAACAATTTTCCAAGACAGAAATCTGAATTCGAAATTCAAATTTTAGTTCAGATTGACCCCAAAATTATTCATTCATGAGAGATTTATGAGATCGTGTCGGTTAAAAGATAATCGATATCATTATTCGTGTTTTGTAAATGGACAGAGATATATGTATAACCACTGCCTTTTTCAAGTCGGTTCAAAGTACTTGTTCTTGCGTGACTAATTTGTGTTTATCCGCCCCATTCGTTAGCACTAATTAAATCTAACATGTAAGTATGTTGATGGCTCACTTCGTCGCTCCACTAACAGTCAAATCACGCACAACCATCTGTACCTTTTACGACAATATTATTATTATTTTTATGAAGAAAAACAACACATACTCCTTATGTCAGAAACGTAAATTTTGTTTAGGTACGAAAGTTATTTTAAAATTGGTTTTATAATAAAAATCGCCGCAGTTAAAAAAAATTAAAGCAAAAAACTGTGAAATACGTGAATATCGAAAATTACATAGATGGTGTATAATTTGCATAGTCGGTACATACTTTTTTTATTTAAAAAAGCGTAGGGCATCTAGAAATCAAAATATATCGTAGACGCCTAAAAAATTTATTGAAATGCGTCATTGCTTCTATTTGTTTGATAAAACCATTGGTAACGCTTAATAAGCAATTTTATAAGTTATGATACTGTTTAAAAAATTTCCATCTTTATGAAGTAAGCGAAGCCGAGGGAAAAGTGCTAGACCCTCGGCTTCGCTTACTTCATATTTCAGAATTGCAATGTATCAATTCCCATAGCTCCTTCTTGAAAAAATGAATTTCATACAAACTTGCATCTATTCATATTCTATATATTATTTTAAAAATCCTTCTCAAGTGCTAAACTAGTGTTAAATGAACCCGTATGCTATATATTTTGTTTATAGTGCTAGCCCGAGTAGTTTGGGCTTTGTGTTAATATGTCAGTCATTCAGTCAATTATTCATTTATATATATATATAGATAATGTTGAAACATGTTAATCTAAAATTGAGTACACTTTTAAAAGAATACACATTTTGATCATTTAAGTCTTTTAGTGTCAAACTTTCATAGCTCAGCCGCTTCAAAGCTAACAGATAATACAGTCACCTATAGATTTCAAACCAATATACCCTTTGTACACTTTAAAGCAAGCCAAGTGCCAGATAATTACCGCTTTATAGTTTTATTTTTGCACAGATAATAAAGATGTTAAATTCCTATTCACTTTTATTGGTTTTTCAAATTTATGACATAAATACTATTTTTAATCCACTTATTTTGGTTACTCGTATTGCAAATACCTTTCAGAGGAATATTTAGTTGGTAAGAAAAGCATGTTACTTAATGATTTATTCCTTAAGATACTTTTGTAAATCTTGAAGTATCTCGAAGAAATCTTACTTCCAAATATCAAATTTGTAAAGATCAACAACGACAAATACTCTTTATGTTATAATAACACACACAACAATAACACATCAGCAAGATACGATTTACAAAGGCGGGCTTAGCATGATAAGATTGCGATCTCATCCAGACAACCTGGTTTGGGACACGACGAAGTAGCAGTGAACACTGACATACACATATAAGTATATATTAAATATATATATATATATATATATATATATATATATATATTAAACCTTAATACATATAAATACGTGGAAGAATAAACATTAAATATTTGTAATATATATCTACAAAATAAACATTTATGACACATTGAGCGACAAAAAGGTTTTTTTTTTAAATGTAACTTAAAACGTGCTAAAGATTAGGATTGTACTAGTAGTACTGTACTTTATATACAGGAAGTGAGTTTCATACTTGAACGGCTCTTAAGTGAATTGAGACAGTGTCAAAGGTGGTCGTACTCGTTTTTGAGAAGATCGATTATAAGCCGTTTGCAAATATTCTAAAGACACTCAAGCTTATTCAATTGCTCCTTGTTAAATCAAGATAGCATCTCATAAATTGTAGAAGGAGAGTGTAATAACAGAATTTTGGTAAGCAATGAACGAAAATATTGGAGTCGAAGTTTTCGAATTCATGCGAATGCTATTGTGGTTCTCAAAAAAAAGTAACGTCAAAAATTGTTAGAAAATTTTGAATTTTGTCATAGTAATTTATTACATTATTATTATATCATGTGATAGCTGGTATATGTAACCAATCTATACGGCTAACAAATTTCCAAATTCCAAAATTTCCAATTTAACAAATACCATTATTTAACTGGGTTGTGGAAGACACCAGTCACAGCTTCCCTTGAAGTAAATCCCTGCATATTAGTAGCAGAGAGATAAAAGGCCACCTCTCTTTGTTTTTTACCAGAATTTATGTTAAACTATTTCGAATATTACCTCTGGACATGTTATTATTAACCAAATCAAAGTCCACGGTGCCACGTAAGCTGTTGTTTATCTATAGCTACTCTAATGGTCTTGGCGAGGGGATACTACACTCGTACCATGTCGGAAATGTGGTGATAAGAGGGATGTCAGCGACTTTCTAGCTGGACGAACAAATTAAAATAGTTATTGTGACTACAAGATGATTAAGCGTGTTTTATACTATCATCGATAGTAATTAAAATTAATGTATTAGTTAATTTTTCCTAATCAAATTGTTTTGAAGAATTTCCAAACTATTTAAGTAACTTTTATTGTGCAACATGCAAAGAACAGATGACATAAGAGTAACAAATAAAAAAGGATTTATATTCTTTTAAAAAGGTGCGCAATGGCTGTCTCATTAACAACAACCTTTGGTAAAAGAAGTTTTGTAACTAGCATTCAAATTAAGTGCATAATTCATATTAAAATATAAATGAATATGCAACAGTAGTTGCGGTTTTTTTATACAAATTCTCAAAGGTCGTAAGAGATTATGTAAATCTTTTAAAATATTATCCAAGAACGCAAAACAGGGTTAACTATAATAGTCCCCAAGAGAAGCAAAGTTTTATAATAAAAATTAAACAATATATTTTATATATGAAAAGAAAGCTTAATTCAAAGGATTAGTGATTATTTTAAAAGGAATATGTAAGCGTTATAGATGTCATTTCTCTTTACACAGGAACCAGGAAATAGGAAAGAGGTTGATAGCAAACAAGATTTAAGCCAAGACACGGAAAAAAAACGAAATAAATATTATTTTGCAAGGATTTTCTTATTTTGAAACGTGGACAACACGTTTGGATGACAATGTCAGCTCATTATCTTAAGAATCTCACGGAATAGGGATAGTGAGAACGCTACCCGTATTTCGTAGAATATAAATTCTAAACCAGTTTTGGGTAACCTAGTAAGTAAGTACCTAGGGTAAACTTTTTTTACTACTACAGTACCCTACCCTACCCTACCTAACCTATACAGTATTATTTCTTATTATATTAAAAAAGCTATAGTAGCTTGAGTTGAATTAAATTAATCAGCCTTATTTTCCAATACAAAAATATTGAAAAACGAATTTCGAAGGTTTCCCCCGATTACGATTCTGTATTGTGTCATATCTGGATGTATGTTTGTTATTTTTTCCGGCTGTATATATCTTGAGTACAAAATTGATATCAACAAGAACCTAAATTCATTCAATACGTATGTGATTATAAATACCTAATAAGTTTTCAGTTAAATACAATTTACATCAAACAACATCTTCTTAATTAAAAAAATATATCACTTTCTTAAGATAACTTATGCTAATGTATGATGTCGTATTCGAATATAACACAATTTATATATAATTTCGCTTCACACATTTTACTAACCATAAACCATAAACGAGATACATGTATGATTTTGCATTTAAATTAATTCAATACCTGAATATGCTTTCAACGTTGCTGCGAGGCAAACGCAAAACACCACCCTTCTACAGCAGCATACATTCTGTTTCCCCCCACACAGGGGAATGAAATCTCATGCATTTTATCTTAAAAGGAAAACTTCTATTCGTAATTTGAGGAAAATATTTCCAGTTCTAAAGAAAACGCTGGTTAATGCTTTTATATTATTTGAGACGACCTATGTAGTTCTTTCAAATATGCGGTTGTGTCATAACATACTTATAATGTTCGTATTTTAAAGATTTATATTAATTTTATGTAATTGTGACCAATAAATAATAACACTGATGTTAAAATAAAATAGAAATAAGGACTAACTTATACCAAAATACAAGAAGAATATATAATAGAACATTAGGAAATGAATATTTTATTCATCCTTATAAAATATTATTAGTGTTACAAAAGTGTTCTGCTGTTTTAACTGTTTTAATAACACTTATATAGTGAATATGATCGTTTTCTTATGTCGTTCAAATATTATTGAAACTACCTACTCTATGACATACATAGTTGTGACAATGTCGGGAAATACCCAGATTGACGAGGAGTATGATATGTGTGCGCAGAGCACGCAATATTAAACAAATCGGGAAATTCCCGGGAAAGAACAGATCAAAATATTTTGCCAAATTTCTTTAATGAATTTTTTTACCAGCAATCTATGTGGTGTGCTAGGTATTATTTGAATTCATTGTTTATTGTTTCTACTGAACCATATAAAATAAATTTTGCACATAAAATAAAAGCTATTAATTTTCTTTACATCAGTTTGTTTCACAAACGATGAAAAAGTAATAAACAACATTATTAAGAAATCTATTCCACAAGTACATTACGCTATTATATATCTACCTACAGATAGAGTATATGGCTTAGCAACTCATTAAGGAACCCTCCTTACGTCAGACTGAACAACCAGAGCTAATAAGTACAAAACCTTTGTCAGATTAGTTTCCGGAAAACTACGTATAAAAAAAATTCTTATAGGAGTAAGTGTAATACGAAATAAAACAATATAATTTTCATTTTTAAAATAAAAATCATCATGTCATAATATCCAATTAACATTAATCCACTGCTGTAGGGCGGGCTATTCCATATAATTGAACTCGAAACTCACCGCAGAAAATGGTCGTGAAATGTCAGATACTGATATGCGACATTGACCATAATAGTTATACCATTTCAATAATATACGAATCAAAATAGTATATCATCATAAATCTGTCAACATCCACTTTTATGAATTGCTTTGGGAATTATAGACGAGCGAAATTATATTCGTAGCGAAATCATTTCATATCAAAATATGTATTTATATTTAAAGCGGACCTTAATTAGATTACCTCGGGATAACATGCATGTTGGAGATATAAATGTTAAACGTAATAATTCAAATTATTTTCCAGAAATAATTAGAAATTCTATGTGAAATATATACAATGCAATACTGTAATCACATTATAAGCTTAATATCTAATTATTTACCAAAAGCACACGTTGAATAATAGTTAATAAAATGAAAGCCATATTTATCTATACTTATTGGAAATTTTATATCTTAGTATATTTTTGTTATAAATCAAATTTATCAATTATAAAAACAATTAGATTACTTATTTATAATTGTCTTCAAGATCATGCCATATTGGCTGATTTCGGACATGGTAGACATTGTCAAAGGTGACTAACCAACTGCGCAGGACTATATAGTTTGCATGCGTGTGGGTGAAAATATACAAGTGCATCTCTTCCGTCAGTTTCTCTCTCGGTGCGATGACAAAACTACACAACTGGTTCAGAAGCAGGAACGTGCTTACCAAGGCACGGCAGCTTAAACACACCTCAAGACTCCATAAATATAATATACATAATAACTGAGGAGTTTTTAAAAGAAAAACCCATTATATATAACTTCCAGGACCCAATATTCGAACGCAGGACCTTGGAAATTGCTGCCTTTTAAGCTAGCCACTTAGCCAATAAGGATATTAAGTGTCTCCATAAATTTATCTTAATATTTTGTATACTAAAACCTTCCTATAAATACGCTGTAAAAAATATATATTGTAGTTTTTTTGAGAACATAAACATATAAATATTCGGAGGCAACATAGGCTATATTTTTTAAAGTCGACTAATAATTTGAAATGAAATATTACAAGGCAAAACAAATACAGTAAAAATTCCAAGCCGTTAATTAAAATATCACTCAGTAAAAATGTATATGCAAGTACATTTTTAATTTAAAATATCGCGCTTACTAAATGTGCAGTGCAGAATGCAGTGAAAACATGAAACCTATCTGAGACTCGCTTTAGTTTTTATTTATTCTTGTCACAAAGCCCTTTTTATAACTTGTCGTGGGACAGTCCGAGCTACTGTATAAATAAACCTACAAACAAATAAATGCATTCATAACCAAAGGTGCTAAATAAAACAAAGAATATTTTTTCTGAAATCCGAAACACTTGGTGATAGGACTTTGTTCCAACCCGCATGGGTTACCACGCACATTATTTATTCCGTCAAACAACAACACACCATATTAGTGTTCTCGATTAAAGCTTGACTGAACTAGATCCTGTAATCTGGATGACGTAAGTGACATAAAATCTTAGTTTTAGCATTGACAGTGTTAGTGGAAAATATTGCCAGTGTATATATGTTATCGATCACTTACCATCAAGTGAGCCATTTGCCCACTGCAGCCATTTTTTTCGGTTAAAGGTAAAAAAAATCTCAGCCCGGTCAGGAAGGTGTTCGTTTTGGAATACTCCTGTGTCTTGGAAAGATCGTAAGATCGTGCGCCTGGAGGATAAGCCGAAGGTAAAGAACGATTAGAGTGCTTTTATTTGAGATTAATCACCATTACCGAAATACAGTCAGGACATTGTTTTTTCTAGTTATAAGTAGGCTTATAGGTAAGATAAATGTTATCTTCGTGTATATCAAATTAAAGATGATAGAAAGTTAATAGTAGAAGTAAATTTAACCGCACGAAAATCTATTCATTTTCACAACGATTGACCCGATTACCTGAACGTAAAAAGCGAAACACAAAACAGTTTGTGAATCAATCAATGGGACGTGCCGAGCCGTACCTATCAGAGACACATCGGACTCGCCGATTGCTTTGTGCCGCAGGAAATTAATTTCTAACTCGTAAACGAATTCCCTATACAGCCCGAAGGTTGACCACTAACTCTATGTTATCTACTTTACAACTAGTTAGAAAATTACATTTCTTTTTACATTCGATTTTGAATGGACGAAATTATTTCAGCTGATTTTTATAATACAATAAATATTATTATAACAGTCAATATCGTATATCATTTTCTCATATACTACGTTCGGTTTCTTTCATAATTTGTATATCTACAGCGCTATGAATGCCTTGATCTTGAAATGGCCTTGCCATGGTTAGATATAAGGCCGCAGATCCCGAGGTCCGCACACTTGTACACTATAATAAATGTTCAGTTCGGTATTCTCCCTTGATTATGTATCATAGAAGAGTAGATAGTATGTTCATTTACTTTCTTTACTTCATTTAATGTCTTTTAAAGGTTGTCATACAAAGACGGGTTGTGAAGTAAAAAACGGTTAAAAAATAATATGAAATCGTGTAAAATTCTATTTTTAAATAATTGTAATATAAAAAAGTTGATTAAGCTTAAGTTGATTAAAGTTTATTAAAGTCTATTTATATTTTTTTGTTTATTAAAGTCTATTTATTAAAGTCTATTTATATAATTAATTAAATAATATAATTTAAAATAATATAATTATGCATTTAAATAAATGAACTTTAGTAGTTTTAAAATCGATATGATATTTGATAATTTGTTAAACTAAATTAATCAGCTATTTTTAAACTTATATTTAAAAGAACATTATTTTATTAATATGTAAATATTATTATATTTATTTCTGAATTTAAAAACACACATTTTTTAAAATTTCAATAACGCTCCATAAGCATTTATATATAACACCTTTTTACATTTAATATAAGTAGCTAATTAAAAGAGTAACAAAGGCAATTTATGAAAATTTATTATTATTTAAAGTTCTGAACGAAACCTTTTTCGTCCCACTCACCAAAAATACTTTTCAATTTACTATATACCGACTATTATCGGTGTTCAATACATACACATTCTGCCACCAAACAGCGTTCCGGTCTTTTCCGATGAGTGTAATTAATAGGTGAAATGAAATTTTAAATCTGGTGGTTCAAGGCGCATTTATGTAAGAAGTGGTTTGCAAGGATGACCATGTAAAATAAAGCCTATTTTATTTGTTTATTATAAAGAAACAATACCTCTTTGGAATTAGAGCTTATTCGACTACACTGCTCTAATTGGTGTTGTTGGATACAAAGGTGACAATCACATTATCACTTCAGTACCATTATAGCAACTTAGCCATCTTGACTTTTAATAAACATACATATTTTATTATGGTTGTGGAACCCGTGTGGATCATTTCGGACGCCATGTACTCAGCTGCCGCAAAAGCGCTGGCCGTGCATATCGCCATGGATCTCTAAATGACATACTCCGTCGGGCTTTGCCCACAACATCGATTCCTGCTACGTTAGAACCAAACGTTTTATGCAGAGATAATGGCAAGAGATCTGATGGAGCAACATTAGTGCCATGGTCGATGCGACGTGTCCTTGTGTGGGATGCAACTTGCGTAGATACGCTGGCATTATCTCATATTAAGAATACATCTCCTGAAGCCAGTGCCTGAAGCTGCTCAAACACTCAAGCGCCGCCAATATTCAATTTTATGGGTTTTGTAACATGATCTTTTGATATTAAAAAATAATAATAAAAGATCTCTCAAAGAAACTAGTCCATACTCCTGGTGACCCAAGGGCTGGCGCTTATTTAGCCCAAGGGCTGAGTCTAGCGGTTCAGAGAGGCAATAGTGTCAGAGTCTTGGGTACAATGCCACAGGACAATCTTTTAGACCGCGTGTTTTTTCTATAAATTCTAGTCTATTAAATTATATCAATCATAGAACACTGTTTTAAGCTCTGATTATAATATGAACTTCAGCCAAATGTAATTGTATTTAAGAGAATTGGCAATCGACTGAGGGTACGGTTCAATCGAGTGGCATAAATAATGGTTATAACTCATCATGATCAACGTCACAAACAAGGAAAATAGAAAGCCTTGGCTCTCTCCCACCACGATATAAGATCCTTGTACCTACTAAAAATATTAGTGAATATAAATTATGTTTGATGCTATCTGATGAGGTTATAATTATATCTTATTATTAACTACTATAAACGTAAAGATTTGTATGTTTGGATCTTTGTCAGTGTCTGTTCATTTTTTGATTTATTTATTACGGGTAAGAAGGCGGGTAATGGAATCTATTGCTATATACTATTTTGCTGTGTATGCACATAATGAAAATATTATTACGCATAATGGGATGCAATAAATAATTAAATATTGTAGTTACCATCGCGTATTGTCAGTGGCACTGTATGCAATATAAACAATCAATTTTGAAAGATTTCCAATTTAATTCAGAATGCAAATGGATTACATGCGATTATAAAAACGAAGAAAAGATTATAATATGGTAACACAATATAATGTATTTCTTTATCTGTGCGAAAAAGCGGTGAAAGATTTTTAAATAACATTATTAAATAGAATGTCATATTGATTAATATAAACAATCACGTCTAAAGCAAACTAGGAAAGTTCTGTTGGTCTTTTCGTGTGCACACGTGATTGATGTGATTTTGTTCATATTGAGTACAATTGTTTAATTTAGATTTGTTTTATAAATATCAAAACAAAATGATGTTGCGTGTGATTGAAATACAAATAGTCGTATTGAAATTAAACTACTGCTAATACTCCAAACATTTGATTTTAATTTTAAGTGAATTCATATTGTTATTTTTTAAATTGGATTAAATCAAAAAAAAATATTTATTGTAATTAGTGCAAACATTTGGAACATAAAACAAATTCTTAGGTTTTTTTAAAACGGAAAATATACTTTTATATTTCATTAAATATTTAATTTAATAATGCATAATTATACTTTGAACCGTATAATATATAAACAGTAGTGGATTTATAAGGGTGCTAAAAAACTAGGTCATCAATAAATGAAGGGCCCTCAGCCCCATTTCATTATTTAACAGAATGTTAGAACAATTCTGTATTTATAATATTTCAAATTATTTTAATATATATATTTCATGAAATTGTTATACACATAATAAAATATATAATTGTTAATTACAAAAATCTACATTAAAATTAAATTTACAGACTGATAAAATGTTTTAAATAGCAGATGCATAAAACTTTTCTTCAATTAGTTCCAATTTTACTTACCTATACATAGTAACAACAAGTACGCAAGTATCAAAGTTTGTCACCGATTATAACATCACTTTGTAGACCGTCTTTGAGGCCAAGTGCCCAAATCTATTGTGGATCTAGTCACATCGAACACTATCACAATAGGAGACTTAACGATAAGCTGGAAATTATGGAACCAATAAATGTCAAAGGCTCTACATGAAAGTCACTTCGCAAACCTCATCAAATATTTATCTAAGTTGCTTAACAACTAATCCGGTTAGTACGAAATTGCTTAATGTAATTATCTCATGATTTTTGAAAGTCAAATATAGTCTTATACAAATTTGCATAACACCTAAATCATCTATAGTAAAATAATAAAACACTAAACAGTTTGTTCGTCTGAAGAAGTTAATCTAATATTCTAATTGAATTTTTTTTGATTAAATAGTTCTTTTGCTGAAAAACGTTATAGACTTTATCACGTTGCAACCAAGGAGGTGCTTGAATATTTTAAAACGAGTGTAACCGTGATGAACACCTAGTAAATTACATAGATACGCATCGTAAATTATAAATTTAATTAGTGAACCAGCTGCTAGCTATGTTCGTTTCAGCTATAAAGGTAATCAACGGTAATGCACACGATCCGATGATGTTTCGATAAAACTTCGATGCATTGCTGACATACCTGTCGTATCATTGTTACATTAGCTAAGTTAATTTAGCGTTAGCATCGATACAAATGCCAGGCATGTTGACAATTGACCTTGTTTAGACATGCATGAAATGTGCAAACGAGTCGCAAATACGTACCGTATGCGACACAGTAATGTGTACAATTTATTACATAAGGATTTTATCTAATTCAACTACATAGCTAGTCTATATATTAACATATACGATAACGCTTTGGTCCAGAGCGCACTCGAGTGATTTATGAAATGAGTTATGTTCCTGTCCCATTCACCCTTCACTTTTAACATTAAATATATTTTCTGGGCCAACTGAAACAGTGTATCCTTCAGGCTATAAAACTTAACGCTTGTAACTTCTAAGTCGTCTGCGTCTTCTATTTTAACGGATGCGTCTTTTATTTTAAGAAAATTCATGTATTAGTTGAGACTATGGACTATAAACATTTTACGTTTATTACAAATACTGCTTAACGTCAACAATAGCAATTTAATTTATTTCCACAACAATTATTTTCTTCTTTAAATTGAATGACATAGCCACAGTCACTGTCGTCATGAAGCTTATGGCCTTAAATTTTATTCCAGCAACGTCCTTCACAGTATTTCGCGAATTGGACGTGTTTTTCTTATTAATTTATTATTTCGACTTCATAGGGTCTATACCGCCGTGGAGTACTGGCTTAGAATAGTACTCCTCCAATCTCATCCCGTGGGTGTCGTAAGAGGCGACTGAGGGACGGGGAAAAGGGGGGATGGGCAGCAGCGTCCCCCCTCCCATAAACATCTTACCCCCTACTGCGCTCGCCAACACGCCTGCCCAGCACGGCGAGTATGGGCAAACCCCTCCCTTAATGGCAGATGCGCCCAAAAAAAGGCCCCCAGTTACCGGCAAGCCCACTAGGCCCAACCAAGGTAGCAGTCGCGGTATTGGCAGGGCAGGGGGTGCTAAGAATCACCGGTTCACGGCAGGCTACCATATAAAACGACTTCACATGGCAACGTACAGTGGACGCTCGATGAGGCTGGACCATCACCTCGCCGAATTAGAAGTAGAGTTAAGTCTGTAATATACTGGGGTTATCTGAAGTCCGAAGACAGGGGGAGGACACGATAACTCTAGAGTCCGGTAACTTACTCTACTTCCGCGAAGGTGATAACCTCTCCCAGGGTGGTGTCGGTTTTCTAGTCAAAAAGGATCTCATTAGAAGCATTGTGGAAATCAGTAGTGGCTCGAACCGGGTAGCGTACCTTGTCCTAAAACTTTCCGACAGGTACTCCCTGAACGTCGTACAGGTATATGCGCCAACTTCGACATACTCTGATGATGTGGTTGAAGCGATGTACGAGGACATCGCAAAGGCCCTCAACGACACCTCGAAGGAATGTTGTTATGGGAGACTTTAATGCTAAAGTGGGAGTACAAGATAGCGGTGAATCGAAAGTCGGACCTTACGGCTTGGACTGCAGATATCACAGGGGGCAAATGCTGGTAAACTTTCTCGAAGCGCAGGGGCTCTTTTTGATGAATTCTTTCTTTCAAAAGAAGCCTCAGAGGAGGTGGACCTGGCGAAGCCCCGATAACGTGACAAGGAACAAGATAGACTTTATCATTTCGAATAAAAGGCACATATTTAGAGATATTTCAGTCATCAACAGGTTTAATACCGGAAGTGATCACCGCTTGGTTCGAGGCACTCTAAATATCGACTTCAAAGCCGAAAGATCGAGAATGATGAGGTCTACTCTCCGACCTAGCATGCTTCAAGCTGCTCAAGGCTCCGAAAAGTTCCAAATGGAACTTCAAAATCAATTCACCGCGTTGGAAACCGTAAGCAGCATTGATGAGAAAACCGACACGCTGGTCAAAATACTGCAAAACACATCCCGCAAGTGTTTTCCGCCACAGAGAAGAGACAACGCACCAAAACTCTCTGCTGAGACACTCGAGCTCATGAGAAAACGACGAGAACTACCATCGTTTTTGTCAGATAAGGCCTTAAATCGAACAATAAAAACGCTGACGCGACGCGATCTCCGATGCTCCAATACCCGTGCCATCAAGGCTGCAATTGAGCAAAATCGGGGATCGAAAGTATTCGCTCGCAAGTTTGGGAGGCCGATAACAAAACTTAAAGCTGAAAATGGTGGGGTCGTTACCTCTAGGCCTGAGATTGTCGGAGAAGTAGAGAGGTTTTATGGGCAGTTGTTCTCTTCAAGATCGGATAAACCCGTGGGAATCAGTATTGATGACCAGCGCGCCCCTCTTATGCGCCATTACTCCGAGGAGCTTCCGGTCGTTGACCAAGGCGAGATTAGGGCGGCTCTAGAACAGCTTAAAAACAACAAAGCTCCGGGAGATGACGGAATCACAACAGAGTTGCTTAAGGCAGGTGGAACTCCGGTCCTGAAAGAGCTATCAAGCCTCTTTAATTCCGTCATCCAACATGGCAAGACCCCGGAAACGTGGAGTGGGAGTGAGGTGGTACTGTTTTTCAAGAAAGGTGATAAAACTCTCTTGAAAAACTACAGATCAATCTCCCTCCTGAGTCACGTGTATAAGCTGTTCTCAAGAGTCGTCACGAAGCAAGCCGGCTTTCGATCAGGCTACAGCACCGTGGACCACATCCATACTGTTCGGCAGATTGTGCAGAAGACCGAAGAGTACAATCAGCCGCTGTGTATGGCATTTGTGGACTACGAGAAAGCCTTCGACTCCATCGAAACCTGGGCAGGGCTCGACTCATTGCAGAGATGTCATATCGATCGGAGATATGTCGAGGTACTGAGATGTCTGTACAACGCCGCTACAATGACTGGACTGTAAGACGAAGGCGATCCAACTGCGCACAGGGGTGAGACAGGGGGATGTAATATCCCCGAAACTGTTCACCAACGCGTTGGAAGACGTTTTCAAGACGCTGGATTGGACTGGGTATGGGGTCAATGTAAACGTCGAGTACATCTCACACCTTCGATTTGCCGACGATATCGTCATCATAGCAGAGTCGCTGGAACAACTCACCGAAATGCTGCGGAGTCTTCCCGGTGTGTCGGTCTCGGTATAAACTTGGACAAGACCAAGGCCATGTTCAATAGGCATGTCGTGCCGGGACCGATATACGTCGAGAGGAAACCTCTCGAAGTTGTTAGTGAATATACCTACCTAGGACAGATAATACAAGTCGGTAGGAACAACTTCGAGAAGGAAGCCGATCGAAGAATTCGCTTGGGAAGGGCAGCATTTGGCAACCTTCGTCAAGTCCTCAAGTCGTCTATACCGCAATGTTTGAAGACGAAAGTGTTCAACCAATGCGTCTTACCTACGTATGACATACGGTGCCGAAACGTGGACACTAACTACGGGACTAGTCCACAAATTCAAAGTCGCTCAGCGTGCTATGGAGCGAGCTATGCTCGGAGTATCTTTGAAGGATAAGATCAGAAATGAGATTATTCGGAAAAGAACCGGAGTCACCGACATAGCTTGCAAAATTAGCAGGCTGAAGTTGCAGTGGGCTGGTCACGTATGTCGTAGGACCGATGGCCGTTGGAGCAGACGAGTCCTAGAGTGGAGACCGCGAATTGGCAAGCGCAGCGTAGGGCGCCCTCCAGCCAGGTGGACCGACGACCTTAAGAAGGTGGCAGGCACCAACTGGATGCGGAAGGCTGAGGACAGGGAGCTTTGGCGCACCTTGGGAGAGGCCTATGTTCAGCAGTGGACAACGATTGGCTGTTGATTGATTGATTGATTGATTGAGGGTCTATATCTTGATGAAACGCTAGTAGGCATATTTTATACATGAAAAAAAAACATTATAAATACTTACTATCAAATTAAACCATCTTAGTTTTAAAAAGCCAAATTAAATAAATTTTATATGTTGTAATGTTGGCCTTGTTAAATTTCGCATAAATTAAAACAATTAAATAAAAAACTTACAAGCTCCACAGTTTTTAAGCCCACTAAATTTTGTCGCATGTTTTCTTAAAAGAAGTGCTTTTATTTTTAATTTAAAGCAGCTTTATTAACACGCACTGGAGTTTTTGTGTAATATAAAATCAGACTTGCAAAGGGGCCGCTAGATGGTAAGTGGTAACCACCACGCATAGACATTGGTGCCGTAAGAAATATCAACCATTAGGAACTAAGATGTTATGTACCTTATTCCTGTAGTAACACTGGCTCACTCACTTTTAAATGCGTGATGAATGAATGGTACCTACTCAACGGGGCTTGCGCAAAACCCTACCACCATGATATTCACACACTAATTTATCTCTTTCTGATATCATTAATTTGATATTCAAAAGAGGAAGACACAGCATTCTTTAACTAATCATTACCTGAACGACATATATAGCCGAAGCCGTCAGTGTTTATCGATCGTTAACTCGGCATATATTAAGGAACAATTTGAATATAGTGAAACATAGACACAAAAATTAAGATTAGATAAAAAGCACTCTAAAGCACGAATTTTCGCACGAATAGCTGTTGCTCGTTAAATTAAAAAAAAACGATAAGCAATATGACACAAAAGGTAAGCGATGATGTATCTCAATCGATCTGAATTATTACGATGGTGTTGTATGATAGCTATTTAATTTTTTTAGCTTACTTAGGTGGCATTTCGATGCTCGTACTCCTTGTAATTTCCTGCAATAAAAAAATAAACAATCAAATATAAGTAAAAACAAAAGACAGAAAACATATTGGTAGCTATTAAGTGAATAATTTATTTATTCCGTGAAGTCTTTTTTTCATGGATTTATATATAACGTAATTAATATTTCATTAGTTCCGTTCCGTGTTCTGTTCGTTAACAATTAATTTTTAAACAAGATGAAAAACAAAAGTTCATTATTTCCTCATAAGTTTGATTTTTTTAACTGACATAATCCATATACCGATATATATATATTTAAAGGTTTTAGAATTCAAAATATTTAGGTCAATTCTTAATTACAGATGTATAGATATATTAATAATGATTTCTATAAGACGCTCCTGTATAAGTGGAATTTAATTCTATAACATATATGTTACTGGATACACATCCATCATTGGACCTAGTTCTGGAAAAAGCAAAACTTCTCCTAAAGAGGAGAGCAGGCGTCTGCCCAGCTGTGTATTATATACAAAATAATATTAAGCTTTCGTTTTGGCATACTTCTATCTAAACTGTTATATATAATCTTCTAGTTAAGCAACTCATGCACCATTCAGTTTAAGTAACCATGTTGATTTCACACACAAAACGGCGCTTAGTATCATGTTTCAGTATACAATGTTTTACGAGCAACCTAATCCCATGTCCTACCTCCAGTGCCTATTGTAAATATGCCTGAAAGAACTCGTAAAACGAAGCCTTTCAATTTTAACTAACGTATTTAGGTTAGCTTTATGGCTAGAAACACGTGCAATACATTTAGTCAAATAACATTTTCAGTTCTAAAATAACACGTAACATTCAGCTTAATGTAGACAAAACAAAATACACACTTGTTTAAAATAAAGAACAATAATAATGTTTTTGTTTTAAATTAACCTTTGAAGAGCGTAGTATTTGATTTGTAAGGCCAGATATAACTATATAATTGTAAGTAAGGTGTTTAAATAAACCAGTATCCTATTCAAAAGGTTTACAAATTAAAACAAACAAATAACGTTTTTCTGACAACGTTGTAATGAGGTTTTGGTCTCTCTTTGTTTTGTTTAAAATACAAATATCAAATTTAAATTGCAAGGTTTATTATGTTTCATATAAATTTTGTTATATATTCATTTGTCGGTAGTGTCGATAAACTGAGGTGCTATTAACAAAACGAATAAAAATAACATCTAGACAATTGATCATTAATTTTGTTTTTCTAGAACCAAACTACAAAAACATATTTTTCAAATTATTTTTATTTATTCCATATAAAAATACAATAGACAATATTTTTACATTATATATCTTGTGGCACACACAAGCAATGACATTAAAATTAAATGATAATTTTTAATTGTCTTGTTTTTATTGCAATAACTTGTGTGAGATTGGTGAAATTTTTTACTATTGTGCCGGTTAACTTGACAATTTAAAAGTATTATTTTTTTTTCAACTACTGAAATTGACCAGTAGCAAGTCACCTCTGCCCATAGATATTTAACTGTTAGATATATAAATAATTATTTAAACCATGAAAACGATAACCAGCATAGTACTAGTACTCGTATAAAAGATGTAGTATCCTTGTGCCATTCTAAATTTTTATATTTTTTAATATAATGATACCCAGCTGGGCTTGTACAAAGTCCTACCTATGGTTGGTTGAATATGGATGGTGAAACTATTATCACCACTGCGTAATGCGGCTTATATAGCCTATAGGTCCATACATTTGCAATGGCGTACATGCCAAAGCATAAACAAACCATTCTAACATAACACTATAGGTTGTACAAATTAATTTATCATTTCAGTAAATATTGCTGTTACTTCATTGTCGATTTGTCATTCTTCAACAAAGAACGCCACTGAAAAACACCTACATACGTAGGTATTTGATTAATTATTTATATTCTAAGCGTATACCGAATTTGACATTATATTGTACGACAAGCTTACGAAATATTTAACACAATTATAATAAATCCGATTTGAATAATTGATATGTAAATAAAACATTCACAGATTTCTGTACAAACGATTTATTTGTCTTTTTATCTATTATTCAAGCACGTTGTGACAAATAACGGCCGTTACTGTGGTATTTAGTTTAAAGATTTAAAAAAATATTATAAATTTTTTTAACTTAAATATCCCTTACAAGTTTATATGTGATATTAGTTTTAATTTTTTATTAAAAAAAAATTATTAAGGTAAATGATAATAAACCGGCTATATATATATACTGTAGTAACTATTCCTAACAAGACAAATTTTCCCAAGTTTTTTTAAATCATTCAGGCTCACTCATCCTTCAAGTATGAACACAGTAAAACAATGCTGCTGTTTGGTCCAATAAGTGAGCAATACTTCGAAGAGTCTCGTTTAAGGAGGGCCCTACCATCAAATAAAACAAAAAATATTGTAAAAACACTAATATTGTAAACAGATGACCGTTGACAAGCTAGCTCTTTATAGAGTTCAGTTCCATTTCTTCCATTCATTCTATTTCTTCATCATTCCAGTTCCAGTTCTCATATATCGGCATACATTTATTAAATCTAAGCAAATATGATTTTAATCTCTTCAATAATTTCATGATCTTAATCATTACCATATTCTTTATTCAAATCAAAGTTCTAAATTGAAATCTAATGTTCAAAGTCTAAATTGAAAATTATCGACTAAGAAAATCGCCTGCTTGTCACCGGATATTAACTCAAACATATCCCAACGATAAACACATTTGCTACAACATTTTCCGTTACAAAATAATAGGTCATGGTTATTCACCATTTCAAATTCATATACCCTTTATCACTATCACTCGTGTTTAAAATTCATTTGCAAGTTTCCAGGTTGAAACCGCAGGTAATTGCCGCTCAATATTGATAGCACATCAACGCGCGTCGGCACATTTACCGCACAGCCTGCTTTAATTTACTTCCTATACATAAACGTTGCAAGTTTCCTATCACTCGCATTTTCCGTCTTTGCTATTTATAAGGCTACATAGCCCGCGGGCATAGCTTAAACCAAAAATAAAAATTAAATGATTTTTTTCTGCCAAGAAATTGCTCGGAAATAATGTAAAGTCGTTGTTCCTGTCTGATCTCTATCCGGTCATATCGGATTGCCTATGAGAGTAAGGGAATAGGGAGTGCACTTGTGTTTGAGGACACCGTTCTGCATTATAATATCTACAGCGCTGTTGACTAGTCTCCCTTGAGAATGGTCGCCGTGAAATCGATCAGGAGGAAATTATCAAACAACTCTTTGAATTACATAACAAAATAAACGGCTATGTGTTTCGAAACGCTGCGCTTTTGTGAATAATTGTTTATGAACAAGTTCGTAGAGCGAAAGATTTTAATGGGACAATATATAGGCTAATAGACCTTTGCTAACTGAACTGCGAATCTCTCTAAGAAACGATGCTGCATCCACGGCGGCAATTTTTATGCTAACAGTTTAAAATTCATTATTATAGTGAATGCTTGCAATGTACATGTTATTCTCACTATGATATACTTGTAGTCATCAAAAATATTTTTGCAATTAAGTTAAACAAGAGCGCGGACGCTCGGCAATTGAGATAAAATAAATTATAAATTAAAATAAAACCTCTGTTACCCGATTCCAAAGAGACAGTAACTCTTGTAAGACTTTGTATATTTTTATACAAAAGGATCCAAAATAATTTTGAACTTAACATTTTTATTTTATATATATATTATATATATATATATATATATATATATAGATATAAAATATTATATATATATATATATATATATAGATATAAAATATTATATATATATATATAAAATAAAAATGTTAAGTTCAAAATTATTTTGGATCCTTTTGTATAAAAATATACAAAGTCTTCATATTCAGCTCTAGATAGTAATTACCATAGTAATTTGATGCACTCAACCATAGATAATGTTGCGGTTTAAGTTCGTAATTTCCACCACAGCGATATGTACTCATGAAACTTCACGTGAATATCACTAATAGATCATTTAAAATATTTAATTATCGGTTATTTCATGGAGATTATATCTATTTGTATTTATTTCGTATATATTTCTTCCTATTTTATATATAAAGAACAGTCCATAGGCTAATGCTGGAGACATTTATAAATGCCAAAGACGTGCTTGACGATTTATCTTTCTTTAAAAAAAATAAAGGAAAATGAAAATATTATAGGAAAACAACCGAACAAGTGTACCTGATGGTAAGTAGTCGCCACCAACCACCATATAAATGTAATTAATTAGATATGTCATTTGTAATTAATTACACTGTTTCACTCACTATTGAAACCAAAATAAAGCTATACAAAGTATTAATATATGAAAAAATAATTGCTATTTGATGGTTGAATAATTGTTGAAACCCATAATTGGCGATTTTACCATTACTCATTTAAATCATTAAAATTACTCAGTCAATTTGTATTTTTAACTAACGCTCGGGTTTTAATAAAAAATTATGCGTATGTTAACTCATCTATGTACATACATTCCGAGAGGAAATAACATTTCACAAATGAACCTTACAGTAACAGCCCGTTAATGTCCCACAGCTGGGCTAAGGCCTCCTCTCCCTTTTCAGGAGAAGGTTGGAGCTTATTCCACCACTCTGCTCCAATGCGGGTTGGAAGAATACACATGTGACAGAATTTCAATGAAATTAGACACATGCAGGTTTCCTCACGGTATTTTCCTTCACCGTCAAGCACGAGATGAATTATAAAGACAAATTAAGCACATGAAAATTCAGTGGTGCTTGCCCGGGTTTGAATCCACGATCATCGGTTAAGATTCACGCGTTCTAACAACTAGGCCATCTTATATATACCTTAAGTGAAGAAGTAATTTGCACTGAACGTTATATGCAAACTTTACGTACAGCAAAACATAAACATTTTTTTTTATAAAAGGCATTTTATATAAACGATAATCAAAATCTAAATATACTTTAATCATTTAAGCTTTTACAAGCAAGCACTTTTGAAACATTCAATATTTATTATTTATAATACAAATTCATTTTGTAAGGTTCCAGCACCGGCAAGTAATCGGCAAGTAATAAGCTTAATTAATAATAATCCGTATGCCTTCGCTTAGGTTTAAAGGTGTGCGAGCCTCACACATGTCCCTGTGGTACCCAGGTGGATCATTTCGGACGCCATGGACTTAGCTGCCGCCATGGATCTCTTAATGACATACTTATATATTAATAATAATCCGTATGCCTTCGCTTAGGTTTAAAGGTGTGCGAGCCTCACACATGTCCCTGTGGTACCCAGGTGGATCATTTCGGACGCCATGGACTTAGCTGCCGCCATGGATCTCTTAATGACATACTTCATCGGGCTTTTGCCACAGCATCGATTCCTGCTACTTTGGAACCGAATGGTTTATGCAGAAATGATGGCAAGAGACCCGATGGAGTGACATTAGTGCCATGGTCGATGGGACGTGTTCATATGTGGGATGCAACTTTCGTAGATAAGCTGGCAGTATCTCATATCAAGAATACGTCTCGTAAGGCCAGTGCAGCCGCTGAAGCTGCTCAAATACTCAAGCGCCGCAAATATTCACTTATATCCAACGAATATGAATTTGCGAGGCTGGGTTAAAAACATTGGGTCCATGGTCGTCCGATACAAAAAGAATCATAAAAGATATTTCTAAGAAACTGGTCCACGCTTCTGATGTTCCAAGAGCTGGCGCTTATTTAGCCCAAAGGCTGAGTCTAGCGGTGCAGAGAGGCAATAGTGCCAGCGTCTTGGGTACAATGCCACAGGACAATCTTTTAGACGGCGTGTTTCTGCTTTAAATTTGTAATGTGTATTTTGTTACTGTTATTTTAATTTTGTATTTCATAAAAATGTCTATATATATAAATTTGAAAAAACTAAAATTCGGGTACGTTTAATTCGAATTGAAGTTAACACTATACTATATGCCCAGTAATAAGTATATATCTAATATCAAAAATATACATATCATAATTGTATACAATTATATTTTTGCAGACCGTATGAACATCTGCGAGCACTTATATAATCTTATACATTATAATATTAACTTTAATATATTATCATTATTTTATTAACTTTTTAATTTACTTATTTTTATTAGTAAATTTAGACTAACTTTTAATTTTATTATGATGAAGTACAAAAAATTCATTTACAATAAGGTTTTAATATACTCGTAAAAATAAAAAAAAAGATGCTGTCTAAATAATAATCGCGTGAAATAGTGGCAAGAATGCTAGCAACATTTCCCCTTTAAATCGCAATTCCGATCCTCTGGGATAATAATGAATCAGCTGTCATCAGTAGAGGCAATAAAATGAGGTGATAATATATTTTAACAAATGTTTGCACTATTAATCCAAGGTCTAAGACCAACTGTAAATGGAACAAAGACATAATTTGGAATAAAAGTCAGTCTTTTAAAAAACAGGACTAAAATAATAAAAATGTTAATATCATGCAATCAACTGTAGTCCGTAGATGATGTCGCGTGTCCAGCGTGTAATTTCCTGCCCGAAATTATATCATGTGGACAATGCGGCGATGGCCGGATGTAGTTACGTTCCGCTTTACGAAAACCTCATTAATAAACTCTACTAACATTGAAATTTAGTCATTTTTGTCAACACGTTCCTACTTAGGTAGTTCATTAATAATAATTAAGGTTAAATTAAAACATCAGCAGTAACTTAAATTTGGAAATCTATGAATGTCTGCCTAATTTTATCTTTAGCTTTCGTTAAAAAGTAAATTAAAGGTTTTTCGTAGTCATTCTAAAATCGATAAGATCAAAGACTCAGATAGTATCGTGCACATAACTAGTTCTTTGGACAGCATGATCTAATGGCGTGCTAATATGTAGTATGTCCACGCTCATCTATCTCGATGTAAGTTACGGTAAACTGCTTTGTACGATCGATATTGTTGTCTGAGACATGTAAGAGTTTCACTATTCAGGGTCGCACTCATCTATTTTTTAATATATTTTCTTATATTTTTTTGATAGACAAATATACAGAACAAAATTAAAGACATTTAATTGTATGTATAATTTTTCACCATTTTCGACTTTAGTTAATGTCCTCAATTTATAAACATAAATTAAAAAATTAAAAAAAAAAACTTAAATTTAATCTAAATTAAAGGCATTATAATCTCGTTTTACGAACTAATAAAAACTACAGTTTATTGTTTTGATAACAATGACAGTGTGCGTGTTTTAACTACTTCGATGTTTGCGTGTTGACACCCTCGAGGTGGTATTGGAAAGTTTTATCGAGTTCTTGAAACCGTTATCTAGTATTAACCGAATGAGATATAAGAGGATGATATTCAATAAAAATAGATTTGTTTACGGAATTTCCTACTCCCTGGCGTTATTGATATCTAATGATATGCATATATATCTTTATATTCAATATAATTGCTAAAATATTTTTTCTACCTAGTGATAGGGTTTTGTTTAGTTAATAAGTTCGTCTATCACCCAAAAATATACATATAAGACATGCAGGTTTCTTCACGATGTTTTCCTTAACCACCGAGTTTAATTTAAAAGAAATGATAAACACAAATTAAACTAAACAAATTTTGCGGTCCTTGCCGCGGTTTGAACCCACAATATCATTCATAATAATAATAATCAAAAATCACTATTCACGGTGTTCGAACCACCGGGCCATCTCGGTATAAGCTACAGAACCAGCACAAAACTCATCGATTATTCTCAAGTTATAGATTAATATATAAAAATATACATTTTAATAAAATTATTTAGGCAACAATTTCCTCGATTCAACAAATTCTTCGAAATCCCCTAGAACTGCCCATAAGAGCCAATACAAAATATGTCAAACAGAATATAAATAATAAGTATTAGTTACCTTTATTTAACGAATTTTGTCAACTTATAACCTTTACATAACGTATCAAATCAACCACTCACGCTCAATTCCTAAATAATACATGTCTCGACAGGTTTTAGACACGTTAAATTTTTTGTAAGACAATCATTGTTGTTTGTTGGCAAGTAATGTAAGCACTTTTGTTTGTCACCGTTGTTAGTTTTGCCAGTTACAATGGTGAGAGAAATAATAAATCATTAAGCATGTAAACGTACAAGTTTTTTTTATCTTGTTATAACGTAGAGTAACCTAACCTCTATATAACAAACCTCATTGAAACAAATTACTTGGTATAACGAAGCTTTTCTAATTCCCTTCAGTTTTGTTATATCGATGCTACACTGTATTAAGTAACAGCCCGTAAATGTCCCACTGCTGGGCTAAAGTCTCCTCTCCTTTTTGAGGAGAAGTTTTGGAGCTTATTCCACCACGCTTCTCCAATGTCGCTTGGTGGAATACACATGTGGCCGAATTTCAGTGAAATTAGACACATGCAGGTTCCTCAAGATGTTTTCCTTCACCGCCAAAAAGTGTTTTTTTTTTTCTTAAATTAATGACACTTTTTATCTTCATATTTTGTTAATTAGAATCGATAAAAAATTAACTCGTTTTAATTTTTTATATAAAGTAAAACTTTTGCCAAGGAATTAAACAATATCATATTATTAACACTGAGTTATATAAGTACACCTATGAAATAACGATATAGATAGAAGTAGCAATATTCAAAGATTACCTTTCGTTCCGAAAAGAGGATGGATATATCTAATAGTTATCGACTTAAAGTCGCGAAGGAAATCTTTTGGAGTTGCGATCAAGTATCACATTTTGGGCTCAAGGCAATTTATTATTCTTGATAAGGGATAGAACTTTTTTTTTATACTACAATAGTTTCCTTTTCATAATAAAACTCTATGATGCATAATATTTCTAAGATCGAATGATACACATCGGTATCGCTAAAAATTGATATTATTACGTGATAACGAAACGGTTGAAAGCCACTGATCGGACCACGAGATAAAGATTTTTATAAGAAAATATGAATATAAATAAAGTTTTATTATTTTATAAAAGCATAAGTTTATCTTTATGAAATAATGAAATGAAACAAAGAAAATAAAAATAAAATCTTTTATAAAAAAGCATAATGAACAAACGAAAACTTACACAAAAGCATTTTATATATTACTGAAATACAAATGCAAGTTATGGAACAAAAATATAATTATAGCATTAATAATAAGAGCAGAGTGGTTATACCGACGAAAGGTCCGGCGAGCTAAGTGTCCAGTATAAAAATTATGTTCAAGTGCAAGTTAAAAATAAACGGAGTCCGGTTGAGTCCCCTCGAGCCTCGACCCACAGGGGTGGAGCAAGGAGTCACCCCCGCCCCCATGATTTATATCGACGAAGATAACCAAACTCCCCACATTGTAAGATATAATAAGGTCATATGAACTGGTAACCACTTCAGTCATTTCTTACATGTATTTTGGTCTTTATTAAAAGTCATGGAATATTTTATCGTGCTTTGCGTTCTTATTATAACGCGTCAGGTTTATTCAACTTAAAATACACTTCTCGAAATAGAAACCGTAGGTAATAATACCATTTGGGCGTATCTTTATTTATCAGTGTCTTAATCTACGATCAGAATTTAAAAAGATATATATTGTATGTAGATTATTATTTTATAATACCTTTTAAAATAAATATATAATACATATATATTTTTATTCTATCTAGCTTATCTGAAATACTCGTGTAACAATCTGAGGTAGCAGGCTATTCAGGCGCCAAGTGTCTTCGAAAACTACTGATTTATATTGTTTATTGTCTTTTGGGCGTTTTTATTGAGGAACTGCTGAGCCTGCGAGCTTTGTTCACGTAAACTTTTATATGAAGATATAATTTCACAATACTCTATGAACCGTATATACTCGAGAGGTATTTATATACTTTCTGTCGACTATTTGGAGAGCCAAATTGAAATATAACAGATAGGTTTAGATTGACATTGTCTTTTCTCTCCTCTTACTTCACCATTTTCCATTTATTTTAATTTTTTTTTTAACAGTGCGCCTCTATTTTACGATAAAGATGTCTTCAAAATCTGGAATACAGTAAGTCAGTCACGAATCGCCCTTTATATATGTATAATTATACACATAGATCAAAATATAACCTACGATAAAAAAACATTAAATAAACATCTTTATCATTAATTAAAGTAATGATATTTAACATAAAATAAAATGAAACAAGCGCCACATTTCTTTCCCGCAGTGTCAGTGCCATTTGACATAATAAATTATTTGCGGTTCACGCGGTCCGGTTGGATTTTAATATCACAATCGTCACTTAACTGGTTTTGAATCTTTAAAATTAATTAAAATCTGGGAATGTATATCCCATAGGTAGAAAATCTTATTTACTAATTGCATACAATTATATTTATCAATACATATTATATAGCTGTTTTTGGTACTCGCAGGAAGGTTTCTGACATATAGCATAATATATGTATATATGCATAATTATTAAGAGAAATTCAACATGTTTCAGGCACTAACTAACAATTTTATATTATTTGACACAAAAGACTTACAATTTTAGGTTAATTCGCTTGTCGTCGTCGTTAACCATAAAGTATAATGTCATGGTAGCCCAGTGGTTAGAACATGTGAATCGTAACCGATGATTGCGTATTCAAGGTCCGGCAAGCGTCAATAAATTTTCATGTAATAGGTGTTTAAAATTAATCTCCGTTTTCTGAATAAAAAAATTGCCATATGTGAATCCACCACCCCATAACAGTAGCTAGTGGGAAATTCGCTTACTTAGAAAAAGTCAAGATGGCCCAGTGGTAAGAACGCGTGAATCTTAACCGATGAACGTGGGTTGTAACCCGGGCAAGCACCTCTGAATTTTCATGTGCTTAATTTCTTTTATTTGTTTATAATTCATCTCGTGCTTTTCGGTGAAAGAAAACATCGTGAGGAAACCTGCATGTGTCTCATTTCATCGAAATTCTGCCACATGTGTATTCCACCAACCCGCATTGAAGCAGCGTGGTGGAATAAGCTCCAAACCTGCTCCCCAAAAAAAAGGGAGAGGAGGATCCCAGCAGTGGGACATTAACAGGCTGTTACTGATGTTACTGATACTTACTGTTACTTAGAGCTTAATTATGTAACTTGCTGACCATCTAACATATGAACAAACTTTTAAATTATTTGAATAGCTTTTCTTGTTGTGATAATTCTAGTTAGCTTAATAAAAATACTTTAGAAATAAGGCCACACAATGTTAGTAAGGGTACTGACGTATTGAATTAGTTGCCCTTTGTCACGTACAATGATTCTATCTAAAGGTTAAGTGAGGAAAACTGTCCCAATAACAACGTCTCCTAAGCCCTCTCATGCTGGAAACAGATGACCCATTTTCTATCGATTAATGGAACCGTACACATTTATACAATTCAAGCAAAAATGCTATTTAAAAAAGAATAAGTGAGATTTAGTTTTTCAAAATTTATAAAATATTTCGTTTAATATAATATAGTTTATAATAAGCCGAGATGGCCCAGTGGTAAGAACGCGTGAATTTTAACCGATGATCGTGGGTTCAAACCCGGGCAAGCACCACTGAATTTTCATGTGCTTAATTTGTGATTATAATTCATCTTGTGCTTTACGGTGAAGGAAAACATCGTGAAGAAACCTGCATGTGTCTAATTTCACTGAAATTCTGCCACATGTGTATTCCACCAACCTGCATTGGAGCAGCGTGGTGAAATAAGCTCCAAACCTTCTCCTCAAAAAGTGGAGAGGAGGCCTTTAGTCCATTAGTGGGACATTCACAGGCTGTTACGAAATATAGTTAAGCAAATTACAAATCTATTTTATTTCTTAACACTTATTTCTTAATTCGGGATATTACATCCAAAATGGCAAATGGGCCAGTTGATGTTATACATTGGCGATGTAAGAAATATTAACCACTCCTTATATTTCAAATGCGCCACCAACCTTGGGAAAGACATTTACATTGACTTATTTTTTAGTTTTAGATTTTAAGTATTTCACGATTATATGTTAGGTGATATAACAAAGGCTAGTACCAAGCAGACCGCATAAACTGACTAACTCGAAAGGATTAAACGCACATTCTTGTCACACTGTTTACACCTTAGCATGGATTAGCAGCTGAATACCATCGATCAATAGCTTAGAAGGACTTAAACAATTGCCTGACATCCATTGTTTTGTCGTTAAAGCTTTCTACTATTTGCTCTTTCTTCAGCTGAACCCATATAAACATTTATGAAAAGCGAGAGCTTTTACGAATATTCTTTGTTAGGCATTACCGCTTGTATACCAAAGAGCTGTTAGAAAGGACAATGCACCCGACGGTTCGAAAACTTGAACTTATAGCGCCAATGATAATATTTAACTTTATAGTATAATGTAAAACGCTCAATAAGCAAATACATTAGATGACAGAAGATTTTCAAAAATATATGTATTACAAACATAGAGATTTTGGAAAACAATTTATCACGAATGATTTGAAATTTTTATTTTATGTATTTATTTTGAACAATAAATACATAACATAAACAATATATACTGTATTATACTGTGTCGTAGCTAGTAACGCCCTCCAATTCGATAGCATAATTATTTATTATTTGTTCAATGCAAACCTAAAATAGAATACAATTTAATTTAACAAAATATATAAACCTAAATATAATTTATAAAGTGTATAAGATAATATAAGTGTATAATATAAGAAAGGGATGGGGTACAAAGGAAAATAATTTAAGTCAATGTTATATTAGTTTAAGTAATAACTCTGTCTCATCATAGCCCAAATTGAAAAGCCAAAAATTGGTAAGTTGTGAGTAAATATTAATCTTCTTATTTATTCTGTTATATAGTAATCTTAACTTTGTCTAAGTATAGTAATCTTAGACAAAGTTCGTCGCGATGTAAACAAACACATCGTCAAAAAATGCTATAATGATATATTCTACCCCTATTCCAAATTGTCAACATGGATTTCCGTATTTTGTTTTTGCAAAAAGTTTTGTCTTAATAAAACTAAGTTTAACTACACAGCAATTATAATGTCAACTCGCGCGTTCCTTCCGGGTAGTTGGCGAGACCTCGTTAAATATGCAATTGGGATGCCTCCGCTATTATGCCAGCGTTTCTTTTGCTTTCAAATATAGAACCTAAAAATAACTTTTTTAAATTCGGTGACTTTTTCGCTTCTTAAGATAGAAAGTGGCAATTTTCGCAGATTGTTTTGCGCCACCTCTTTTTTCATTAGGTTTATGAAATTAAGTCAAAATAATCTAGGCGAATACGAATCGCGTTGCCAAGATATCTATCTGAACAACATGTTAAGTTCAGAAATCGGGGTTTAAAAAATAAGCTGTAATATAAAGAAGTCACGTTTTTAAAAAATCTATAAATGTTTTTTAAATAAGAATTTAGAGATGCAATAAGACGATGCGTCCGACAAACTTTGGCTCCGTGTGAAATTTATAGCCAACATTTGGCACAAACCTTATATGTCGGTATTATTCAAAAACACTATGTTTATCTTCATTACAATCGTGTATTTATGAAAAACCAGCATTGCGTATAGACAAATAGTACTTTAAGTATTATAGAGTAAAAAGAAGGCAGTGTATATAACCCTGATTTCAACTACCTTATCAAATACAAATCTATGTAAATGTAAAATTCGCATCTGTGCATAAAATTTATTATGATGTTAATAATAGGAAAATTATTATCAATACAAATGTCAAAACACATTTACAGATATTTCCGACGACAGATGACTATGTGATTTAATTTCAGGATGTAAAATATTTCCTAGGAAACTGTATCTCTATAATTGCCGTCATCGTAAATAAATCTACGAATAGTAATAGTTAGTAAAAATATGCATATGTACTTTAGGAAAATTTTCTGGCGCATGCAGGTTTCCTCCATCGCAGAATACGAGATTGTAAACGAGAGAAATATTCACGTGTCTTTATTTTTTTTGTCATGTCTTGTAGTCTCCACAGACGTGTTGTCCTTGCCTTTAGTGTATCTTGCTATTACTTAGTGTTTGGTAGTTTGATGTGCCTGGAAGTTCTTTTTTCCAGACAGCATCACAATCAGCATCCATTTTTTGGATTGTAATTTTTGTTTTGTCTTCATCACTGCCACTAGTGGTAGAGCTTTGTGCAAGCTCGTCTGGGTAGACACCACCCACTCACTGCCTGCACAAGGGACATCTTAGTTCCCAAGGTTGGTGGCGCATTGGTGATGTAAGCGATGGTTAACATTTCTTACAATGCCAATGTCTATGGGCGTTGGTAACCACTTACCATCGGTGGCCCATATGCTCGTCCTTCGTCCTCGCCTTCCTATTTTATAAAAAAATCTTGTTGTGTGTCAGTTGTCTTTCTTGATACTGTCAAATTATCTTAGCGGATTCTAGATCCTAGGCCAGTGGGTGGTATTCGGCGAGCCTGTCATAGTCAGTTACAGTCTTGTTCCGTGGTAATCGCCTATTGTGTTCCATTCACCAGTTTTCAGTTTTATAAGTGTATCGTGTGATGCATTGAAAGTCTATTTCACTTTTGCCAGCATTTAAAATGACGATCTTCAATTAACATTCCCAAGAGTTTCGTCATTGAACCGTCTCGCTCAATTTTTTTTTTTAATTTTTAGATTACCTTTATAGAATATAATTTAACAAATACATATAATATAATATTGAAATACAAATGAAAATTATAAAATCTTTTAAATCATAATAAAATTGGTGTATAAATCATAATGGCGCGAAATGGTAGGAAAAATGCTCTAAATGTTTAAAAATATAAACTTCGCACTACTAAGGTTTTAAATTACTTTATCATAAACGGAAATAAGTAAATTCAGATATATACAATACATTTACCTTTTAACAAGTACCGTTTTGTTAGGTACTGCTGTATACCAACTGTGATAGGTTTTGGCCAAGCCCGTCTGAGTTAGTGCTGCCCACAGATCCATTATTCTACCGCAACACATCAAACTGTACATTATTGTATGCCGCTTCAAAAGGTCAGTAGGCCTGACACAAGGGATGTACGGGATGTATATTAAATCAAATGATAGAAGAATTGACAAGTTAAAAAATAGTTTATACATGCACTGTCTTTGGATTAAGCTGTACGTGATGCTTCCTAAAATAAATCACAACATGAACAATAAATATAATTAGATGTTACGTAAATACTACACCATAGGTTACTACGGTGCATTAATGCATGCTGCACATCCCTAGCTCATGGTACGTTGCCCTCTGGCGCGCTCTACGCTAGCTACACCTGCGCTACGGTGCATTAGTTCGCCCGTAGTAAGCCACGTAGGCATTAGGTGTAATAATGAACAATTAAATATTTAAGTCAATAAGAAATTAAATTATTTATATACTTCACCCTGGTCAAATCCCTTCTAATTAATTAAAAATTATTTCATTAACAACCAAAAACTTAAAGTATTAAAAGAGCAATTATAAAATAAAAAATTAAATTAATAGACAATTAGCTACTTTAATTCAATAAGAAAGGAGTTAAAGCAGCTAAATTGACTCATGAATGTAAAAACCGATATTAATATGTAAATATTCCATTTTTTTCCTATACTGCTAAACCGATTTTGAAGAAATTAAAAATAAAGTAGGATAACGTTAAATGAACAGCAATTCGTTTATTGAAATATTTACAAAATAAATAATTTATTGAATTACAACTATAAAAACAATTCACATGATCACAATAATTTCGAGTGACTTCATTTTCGTTAACAGTTCGTATAAAAAAAATTCAAAATATATAATTACATTTCTGTGACAAATCTAAATGATCGTTACCATGCAACGTATGCGGGAGGGTGCTTGAGTTTTAAGTGTGTCATCAAAGCTCATTTAGCGATGAAAATGAGTTCCGATGTCGACGAGTGAACATCGGCTCTCATTACGTGTACGTTAACTCTATTCACTGTCAGCAATATAATCGAGAGCTCGAGTGTACTTGCTCACATTATAAACTTCACATCAGGTTTGCGTAATATAATACTCTAACTTTTAATTATTTTACTCTAGAAAGTTTCGTCAGCGAATGCAGTAATTTTGTTTTTAATACGACTCTTAACTTAATGTGATTACACATTAAATATGCTTGTTTATGTAAATTAATATACAATTTAAAATCTATAATGTTCAAAATTAAAACAACGGACCGATGTAAAAAGTCCATTGTCATTAAAATAAAGCAATACAATGTTTTAAGCTGTAGGCCCGTCTGAGTCCACTAGAATGAATTTTGTATACAGCCAGAGAGGCACTCGAGAACAACCAAATTACATTTAGCTCCCGAGGCGGGCATTGTAGCCTTATTAAGATACTTGTGAGCATTACTCTTGTAACACGCTTTAATTATAACTCAACAATGACTAAATATATTCCACAATAACAATAACATTGACAGAGAAAGACAAAACAACTAATTTTTATCGGTTTAATTAGTTTAATGAGTCACATAAAAAGTCTAAAGTCAATTAAAAATGAATGTTAGGCTTAATGTGTTACTAGATTTCTTTATAAAATAAAAACTTATTTTCAGAGCAGCTATACACATTTATTTCATAGGAATGAAGTTTTAACTAATTAAAGTCAAATATAATAAGGATGTATAATCGTATTTAACAATTTATCTCTAGCACTCTGAGCGTGACAAAGCACCAACGTAAAACTGACAGAGAAGCTGACGTTAACAAGTGCCCCCTTAACTCCTCATTAAGAGCAAAGATGTTAAATTTTAATCCCATAATATTTTAGCACAATGTCAAACATTAATAAGTAAATTAATTTTTTTTTTTTAATTTATTCCGGTTTTGACCGTGATCATAACTTTTTTACAATTTTGGACAAAGTTTTGAAACATTTATACCTTTTCAGTTAGCTCAACACAATATATGCAACTCTGCTTAATATCGTGTATATTGAAATTTTACAATATACATAGTGTTTTTTTTAAGAAATAGGTAGGTGGACTGGCTAACGGGCCAACAGATGTTAGTGGTCACCACCGCCCCATAGACATTGGCGATGTATGTGTAAAAAAATCGTATCAATCTCTAAATCTCATGTTATTCACTGACGACTGTATGTCTCTTGTTTGCAAAACATACATTTGCTTTATTTTTATGTATTATTATGTAATGTGTAAATTATTCACTTTGAAATGTAAAATTTTTCCCATTTATCTTTATCTGGCTTTGTATTTTGGAACCCGTTATGCCAGTTTTACAGCCTCGCTAACAAAGGGAGAAATAAGATATATATTTTATAAGCACTCCTTCAAAGACATTGACCTGCTTAACAATGCCTTAATGTAGGTTAAAGAGCATCCTGCATACTAAGTAATTTACGTATAATTTAATTAAACTTGTAATAATTTATCAATTTATTTTATTTCTTATATAAAATATACTCAATTAGTAACAAACAATTTGACTGCTATTTCAAAAGTACTGGTGTACATCCATTGTTCGAAATTAGACCAAAACTATTATTAAAATATATTAATTTACACATTCCGACTAATTTTTCTTATTACTCTTATTTCCAATTTTTATTAATAGTACTCGACAAGATCTAACAATCAAAAAAAGAAAATCCATTGACAGAGGAGAAATTAGTACTGAACGGCTGTTTTTGCTCATTTATATATTACAAGAACATTAAATTATAGTTTGTTATATATATTTTCCCCAAAACGCGAGGCATCTTCTGTTATAAGTTTTATGTAGGTATATTGGTTTAGTAGTTTTTTTCAGTTAGGCATTACAAAAACACGTTTCCTCATTTTTAGTAAAATTTGACTGCTATTTTAAATTATTCTTAAACTAATTTATTTCGTATCGTTAAAATTATAAAATAACTAAATCAAATTTGAAATTTTGAATAAATTACCTAAAACTAAATCCAAATGACACTCTAGAAATGTCACAGATGGAAAATTCCTAACTATCCTGACACGTAACAGATCAAACGTGAACATTCTAAATGATTAGGACCTCGGTCCTTCAAGATTAATTAAGCAGAAAATATAGACGAACTTAGATACTGAATTTATCAGAAAATCTAATATCAAAATGTCACCACAAAACCAATTTGTTTTTGAAGTATTCTCGGCTTTAATATAAAAAAGTACAGTGTGTTTACCCCATTTAAGTAGAACGCTTAGAGCAAATTCCACCACGCTATTCCTATGTGGAACATCATTCGACGCATGAAAATTTCCTGAAGGGCTTTTCCTTTTCAGCCGAACAATGGTGTTTGCACGGATTTGAATTCGCAATCACTGGTTAAGATTTACGCGTTCCACCACTAATCCATCACGTTTCGGATTTAAGAAATCCGTTAACAATTATATGCTATGTCCATATCTACCTTCTCTTATGAATATATCATATGTAATTACGATTAGAATGCCTCTCTTATTAGACAAATGTACTCGTCACTCTGTAATGAGAACTTACTCGTACGTCGCGGGGAATGAACGTAATTTTATGTAAACGTATAGCGAGGATACGACGTGGGAACATGTACGCTATAAATAATACATTTCGCCTGACACGAGGGATATATAAAATTAAATTTCATGGACCGTTTTAAAAATTTACCTCCATACAAAATTTTAATGAAGCTGTAACACCTTTGCACATTAAGATACGAAAACAATTATCGATTATATCATTTGTTGCATAATGACTTCATTGATAATATAAACTATTGGTAATATAAAATACCAAGCCGAAGTAAGCTTTTGTATCAAATTATTTGCATTTATCGTGTGAGCTATTAATTTACTAGTACTATTGTCCCGAGCACAGCTCAACCAGTTAGTATTTGATCAATAATTAACAAGCTATGTAATGGGCAGAATCAACTTAGCTGTAATAACTGCGAGCTATGTAGATATCTATCGTTTATATGTTAACTCCAACTCTGCTTAACTTAATCAAGGCACAATATGTTAAAATAACTTTTCCCATGGTTTTTGTTAAGATAACATATAATTATTTAAACATATAAAATTACAATTAACTATTTAATACAATTATCTGCTTTATTTCAACTTGCTATTCTATATTTTGAATAATTTATTACAAAGAAAACCACTAAAAACGTTTATAAATATAAACATCCTACGGTCGCCGTATTAAGGATTAACTCAAACAATTTAATGACAAGGAAACTTGGCAAGCAAAATAAATTCCAATTCACCCAGTCTGGCGGATACTTTGTACCAAGTGATATAACCAACCAATCTAAGTTATTGAATGCATGTATTGAATCGTTGTGAATGCCGAATTCAATTGAAATGTGAGTCGTTCACCTGCAGTTTGCATAGATAAAGTTTATTTATTCGTTTACAAATAGTAGCAAATAAAAGATAAATATTATTACATAATATGTTGCCAATGACTGATATTATTAGTTGAATACAACTGCAGTTATTTATATTTAGAGTTCGATGATAGTTTCATAATGACTTTCGTATAGTCGTTTCGTAGTTACTGCAATGTGGAATCATGGTTTGACCCAGAACACGCTAATATCTGAGCAATAGACACGCGATACCAGACCAAATAAAATGGATGGGCATAAAAAAATATAAATGGACCGTCTGGATTATGATTCCGTTGTCCTTATTCAATTTATTTAGGATCTTCGCAGTGTTTTGATGGATGATTGACTGTTTGATGATTTTGCTGGTAAGCTGCTGAGACCCTAACTGTTAATGGTATTGAATGCGGATTGGTGCGCTTAATACAAAAAATCTGTTTCTTTTTTGTGTTTTATTTTACTCTGCCGGAAACACCCTTTCTTCTCTAAATTAATAATCTTCTAGTATTATTTATAGATATATAGCCGGTTAAATATATGAATTACTATATTAATTTAATGTTAAAAATTTAATATTGAAAATACGTACGTACCTTAGAATAATAAGTTAATTATGTTAATTAAAAGTTTGACTATCCATTACTTGTAAGACGACAAAATGTCTGTTTTTTTTCTAATAACAAAATGATTCAATGGAGAAATCCCGTTACCCATTATATCAATATAGTTACGCGATCATAGCCTGTGCGATTAAAATTTTGATATTTTTTATTACAAAAAATGTGAATTAATTTTATTTAGAGAATAATACTAGCACAGTTTTCCTGGAAGACTTTAATTCATATTTTCCCCTTCAGTTTTCTGAAAACCTTTTCTTGGAAATGGGAGCGACAATACATCAAGGGTAGGAGGAGGAGATCGAACTTGCCACTATAACGAAGCTTATATTATATTTAATACGTAATTCATAAATTTTTATTTTACCTTACTGAAGAATTTAACGAATGATGATTAATTTATAATATTGTCGGAAAACAAAAACCCACAAACAACGTTATACCAATACGATGAATAGCCTAACCTCTTTCCGCAATAAACAAACCTACTTACATAATATCTCAATAAATACTATTATTTACAGAAGGGAATGCTAAAAGTTATTCGGTAGACAATAACTAACAAAAATTTCTTTTAAATAAGGGATATCTTTTTTATTTTATTCCAATTATTTCATAGCAAAAGCTTAAAGAGAATAATTAAATATAAATACATAGTGAAGTGAGAAGAGAAAGGAGCTAGAAGCTTTTCTTTTTTATTATTTACAATAATATAGGATATTGATTTCTTAAGGGTTCTGTTTTTAATTGTTCGTAGCCTTTCATAATGGTATACAAATGTATCGAATTATCTCTCAAGACTCAAACACCAGTATTCTTCCTGTCCCACTTATGAGTGTTCTCGATATTCAAATTCTTTGTTCCGTTTTCCTTTACGGAATAAAGGAAAACCAAACAAAGAATTAGAATAACAGCAAAACTGTATCGGTATCTAGATAAATATTGATATATGATTCATTATTACAAGTACATTGAAATAGAATATTATTGAATTAATATTAACATAATCTCAATAGCATTGGTCTATGTGAATATTTTGTTCTCATAAGTTAATAATATTCATGACACGAGGCAATGTAGCGTGTCACATCTTTATGTATATTCAAAACAGTTTTATTAATTAAGGGAAAATTTTATCGGTAGTTGGGCTGTGTAATGTGGTTACTAAAACAATTTGTTTTATACTGAATATTTATATTACAGTATGTTTTCTATTACTGTAATCCGATATTAAGTGAGAATCAGCTATTACACGTACAAAGAAAATCAAAACTTACACGCCAAATAAATAACATCATTAATTTTTATTAGACTTTGACGTTAGCAGCGTTTTATTTAAGATTGATTTTATAATGCCTTTGCCTTTTAATTTTATAATGACTTTAGGATTAAATAGTGGCTCATTTGATTATCTTTATCTCATAATAAAAATTAATAAAACAAACATTATCATCGAAACCGTGACTAAATGCTGCCGTAATTGCTAAGCAAACATTTATTCTTATGATATTTGAAATATCACATCATGTTGCATCACAGTGGATACAAAAGAATCAATTTCAACACCTGCTTATGCACATGATTTTTGCCTTCTTAAAGATAGTCTATTTAATATCTTTTGTAAAAACTCATAAGCCGATCTGTTACATAACTTGTATTATTCTGATTTGTTAAACAAGATTTGTTTCATACTATTAATATTCTCAAGAACGTGCAACAAAAATGTGATAAATTTCTGTGTAATATTTCTACGAGATAATCGCTTTCTATGCAAAAGGTGGCCATTATGTAAAACTGTTTACACAATTGTTCGCAATAGGAGGTTAACAAATTGTTACATTTTATTTACGACGAAAAAAGAAGGAATTTACTACAATCAATAGATTAGATCCTGCTTCGGTATCGGATTTTAATTATAGCAGTTTATAAAAGTATTTTGTTTTCAACAATTCAGTTTTGTATTGCTGAATAACTATTAACTGTTATCAATGAAACTCTACGCGATTGGAAATACCAATTAACTAATGATTAATTAAAAACAATTTAACTTTAAAGATGCGAAATGAGACGGATCTTAATATATGTACATGAAGTTACTATCTGCTAGTTCTTCTTTCGATTTCATACAGGTAATTCATACAAAGTTACACCTGAAATTACCCCCACGTACATTTGAAATTTTCAGAATTTCTTTCGTTGCGGAGATGCTTAAGTTATCAAATAAAACTATGTATCAAATTTCAGCTCTCTAGACTTTTCTTTTGGCTATTAGTTAATAGTCAATTTTTACAAACAATTTTCAAGTAAAGATTATATTATTTGCAGCATATGGTGAGTTGTAATCTGTAGTTTTAACGTTTGCAATAATTGTAATAGCTACCTGACTTTGTATATGACAAGTCTTTAATTACAATAATAATTGTGATTCAAAAGCTTGTATTATAGGCTATGCGCCCATAGAAATTCCTTTATTTATTAAAAACGAACAGTTTTATCAATGTATTATTGTTTTGTAATAATAATAATCTAGCATTTGGATATACTTAGTTGGGTCGGACAAGATCTACCCCCACCTCCTTGAATATCGCACCCAAAGTGTTTTCGCTTATCTACAGAAAGTAAGCCAAGGTTACTGCCTCGTAAAAAAACCGAATCACGTTTTTTCTTGACCTGCGTTCCTTTAATGACGAAATACGTATACCCAGAGCCACAACCGCGATGTTTAATAATTGACAAACATGATCTTATCAATTTGTTTTCCTTAACACTCCTTAAACAAAAAAACTTATGTTATATGATTGAATGGAGATGTGTTAAAGTGCGCTTGAAACAAGGTCGCAGTTCGGATATAGAAAGTCTGATAGTAGAGGTCGTGCCTTATCGTCATCTCAACCTGTGCCTCTCTGTTTCCTGAGGTAGGCGCTTTGTCATACTAATAAGCGCTTGTTTACACCTCAACGAGAATTCACCTCTAGAGATGAAAATGTGAAACATAACGAACGGAAACCGAATAGTTGTTCAGTAAATTGATTAGGAAAGATTATACACTTTAGTCAAAACAACACGTCATATATGATAACTTATAATATACTTTGTATATCTTGGTAGTTTTAAACTTACGTATTGTTTTATTTAAACGTATTGTTGTTATTTATTTATTTTTACTTTAATTATTCATTTATTTTTTAATTTTGTGTATACTACAGTATATATATATAAACTCACTCACTGTATACTGGAAGTGAATAAAATATTCACTAAAATCATTGCGATTATTAGTTGCTGTACTGATGTAAAAGACTAGGTGGAAAGTCTTTAGAGATTTTAATGTCAATTTTTTCTAGTGAACATCAAATAAAGAGAAGCAGTGTATATTTTATTTGGAGCTTACAACACTATACTAAAAAAAATACGATTCATAAGCTCTTGTATGAGCCTTTATTTAAAAATATATCCTTAATTTATAGTAACTTTAAAGAAATAAATACTAAACGAATCGAATTCAACTCGATATGCAGTAATATATTATGAGAATTCAATTTAATATTCGTTTTACCAACCAGACTTTTTTTTATATGTTGTTATTTCAATGTTTACACAAGTAAAAAGCACAATATTTTTTTACGTGCCATAAATAAGTCATCCCTGACAGTTTACAGGCATAATAAATCATCTTGGTAAGGAGTTGGTAAGCATCGGGAAGAAAAACATGTATATTCCATCTTGACTTGACTTGACTTGATATATAAATTACGCCTAAATAACAGGAAGCAAATCCAATAAAAGATTAAACATAATATCAATTACGGTGCCGTATTTCACGTTTTTATGTAAGAGGGGATGTAGGTGAGCAGGAGGCTAACCTGATGGAAAGTAACTACCACCGCCCATGGACACCTGCAACACCCGAGGCCTTGCAGGTGCGTTACAGGCATTCTCGGCGAAAATAATTAATAAAAATATAACATATAAAAGTCCAAGTGACTCCTTATTATTATGATTATTTATAATTGTTGGCGTATTCTGCTGCAAATCCTATGCCTACAAGACCGAGTTGGTCAGAATCACGCATCGAGATATTCGAGGAGAAGTATCGCAAATATCGTTTCTTTTAGCGACAGTAAAGCATAAGATTTTCTAATTTAATTAATACAAATATTTTACAAAATTAACCATCAACAATTGAAGCGTTTAAATATTGTTATTATTAATATAATTCTTAAAATGTGATACACATCAGGAAAAAACACGAACTAATTCTTCCTGTTACTCGAATACAAAGAGTCAGCAACTCTTTTGACGGGCAATGTTATATACAACAGGATTTTTTCAGGAAACTCCGAGCATTTTTAACATATAAGTCCGTCCCTTTTCTGTTCGCTTCAAAATGAATGAGTAAATTTTATAGAACTGTTGTAAAATTATTTTTAAAATATGAAAAAATGCACGACTTTGTTCACATTGTGCTATATTCCAATTTGTATATTCGTATGTATACTATGTAATGTAATGTAATGTATACTCGTTTGTATTTAATGATTGTATCAATGTTGGTATACAAAACGTAATTATATAACCGTAGTTAATGCATAACACAGTTGTTTATGTTTCTCCAAACGTGCATGTTACAGTCCGAAAATAACCCTTATTTAAATCGCCCATTATTTCACCTAATTCATTATCATATCATACATATAATTTATCATACATATAATTGAACTTTAAATACAAATTGTGTCTATTTATATGTTCTATCTAGTGGGCCACTTCTTACAGGCACAAAGGACATAACATCTTAGTTCCCAAGGTTGATGGCGCATTGGCGATGTAAACAATGGTTAACATTTTTTACACTGCCAATGTCTATGGGCGTTGGTGACCACTTACCATCAGTCGGCCCATATGCTCGTTCACCTAACCTATACTATAAAAAAAACACTTAATTATTTATGTCTGGATCGTAGTTCATGTAATGTTCAGCAAAGTGAAAAATACCGTATATATATGTCAGAAATATTATATGTACGTGACATAGCTAAAGCTAATTCGCAGTGGAATACCGTGGTGATAACGAAAGAAGGCCCAGCAATGGAACATTTACAGTGGTAAAATTATTCAGTAGTCGACGGCCATTCTGACCTTAGACAAACTACACAAGGTATTACAGTCAACAATCCGACTCGATTGAAGACAAAAGATAAATTATTTCATATGTCTTCCAAGGCTATAATCCAGTGCCTTGAACTTGTGCCGGAAACAAAAGTTTGTGATCATTTCCAGTCTATTTAATACATTTGTATGTTGATATTGAAAATTATCCTTAAATTTTATATGTTAACATTTTTACAACTTTTTTTATATTACGATACCTCGATTTTCGACTAATCCTTTGTGCTGCAAGCTAAACTTCATTATGTTGAACCAATGGACCGATGGACAATGCTCCAATCTGAAACAAGCAAAACACAAATTTAGATTAAGCTACTTATAAATAAAAAAATAAAAAAAATTTGAAACTTCCAAAAAAAAAATCTATCTCAATAATACATAAATTAAAAAAATATATTTTAATTCATTTTTTAAATTGATGCTATAATATTATAACATTTATTTTAATTGGTAGGTAAGTCTATTATGTAAAATGTTTTGTAAAAATAATAAATAGTGTTTTGTGCCGACATTTTTATTCTTTTACCTACATATATGAAAACAGTCTAGAGTTATAAAGCTAAGCGTATTACAAGAAATTCTTTCGACGCTACTCTTAAGATAGTAAAGTGGAGAACGGTAGTTTCATAAAAACATTCTAAAAAGTAAGTTTTCTGAGTCGTAAAATGAATGAGACTGTCTTGAGCAACTGTCCCAAGATATTAAGGAAACGGCTGCTGAAGAAAGTATTTCATAAAAAATAAATTGTGGTTTTACAAGCTGTAATTATGTGATTTAAAAAAACCTACGTCCATTTCATTTTATTAACGTCGAGCTATATTAGTAACTGTTTAATAATAGTTTGATATGGCAATGAGAGTTTTGTTTATTCACTTGAGTTTTTAGTTTCCTAAGATAAAAATATAACGTAAATATATTATTAAAATCAAGTGATTTCTAGTGGACAATAACAAACAATAATGGGCCTCATTGTTATTATTTTTTAAATTATATAGGAAGTGAAAACAGGATTACTGGTGATAAGTCACCACCGGCAATAGACATTGAAGCCGTAAGTAATATTAACCATTCCTTACATCGTCATAAGCCAACAACCATGGGGACCTATGATGTTACGAATATGTTCCTTCTACCTGTAATAACGATGGCTTCCTGCATCCTTCGAACCACTAGCTCAATACTTTCTATTGCTGTTTGATGGTAAAATAATGAATGATGATGGACATTCTCTGATTGACTTGCACAAAGCGCCACCACCAAGTCAAAATTCGATCAAAAAGAAATTAGTATAAGTTAGGTATAATTCAGTACAATTCGCCAATGAAAAAAACTAAAAGTAAAAACTATTCCAATTTCCGATATCAGATTCTTCGAATGTTAAATTGATGCAATTATGATTGCTACAAAACCTTTATCATCGATTGAGCGACAGGTAATTAGCTCATGTCAAAGGTTACTAAGTTCTACTTTAATCAACGAAATCGTTTTCCAGACCGACTTCTATTAAATTTCTTCAGTTATTGTTAAATTTTGATCTTATTAGAATTGGACGATCTAAAACACCAAATAAAAATAGAACCAAAGCAGATCAGTTAATAATAACATTATGTATATTAACGGTTTGTTTCATTATAGTTTTTTTAAACTTTCAAATGAGACATGGGACTGGTAAGTAATTACCACCACCCACAGACATTAAAACAGTAAGAAATTAAAAAAAAAAAATTTGCTGCCTGGCAGTAGCATATGTGATAAATAAGCGATATCCTACCAGACGGGCTTGCATAAAGTGCTACCACCAAGTAAAGTCAACAGAAAGTTATTAAGTCAATTACATTAAAATATTCTTTAAGTAGAAAACCTTTAGTAATTCATATATAAAAATTATTCTAATGGCTACATGGATAAACGCTACAAGTTATTTTGAGGTTCAAAATACTTAACATTGAAATACGAATGCATATGAATATTTTATGGCTATAAAACCTTTTTTTTACATAATTTTAACGTCTTGAACATGCTATAATAATACGAAACAAAGCCACTCAAACTACGCACAAAGGAATATAAACATAAAGCGGCCTTAGCATCCAACGTTATTGTGCATTTTTAATCTGTGCTGCTGACTCCCGCAGTCGTTGACAGCGAGTTGTCATTCGAAAAGAATTGACGTCAAAGAATTGAATCGAGTTTTTAAAAAGTTAACGTAAAAATGTTCTAAATTCAAACTTGCCGCAGCGCATGACATTTTAATGCTATAGCAATAAAACTAAGCCCACTTACTCGTATAGCACCAATGTTGCCAAGTAAAAAAGAGTCATGAAAATAAACCACAAGCTTATAGATACTCGTACTGCGCCAGACGGAACCGCTTGCCAACCAGTTACATTACCTGAACCTTTTCAATATTTAAATATTCCTATTAAACTTTAAATTTAAATTATTTGGAAAAATATATTTATCGATGATGTTATTTATTGTTTAGACAGTCTCATTGTTTTTTTTTAACTTATACGGCTGCAGATCCGAAGATCATGAACATGAATTCAAGATTGGGCAAAACAATCATTTCGGAAGTCAATAATACTAGTAGATCTTGTTTTCTGTCGAGAATATACAGATGTTTCACTAAATACAAAGTACTTTACAGCAAAGAATATTGATTTTTAAAACGGTCCGACTTGAAGTTACCAAGAAGCCACTAACTGTTGCAACTATCATTAATAATTAATTTAAATGAGTTTTCCGAATACCGTTCAGGGTAAAATGAAACTATTCTTTTTTATGTTATAAGTAGGCGGACGAACTAATGCAATGTATGCAAAGTAAGAAACATTTACCATTCCTTATCTCACCAAATTACTAAGCACAGACGTCTTTATTAAAGAAAACACATTTAAATTCACACAAAGAAAAGCTAAATATAGTTTTTTTCTTTTATGCATTGTTGGATGATTGACTTTCCATGGTAAAAATTGTTGTGATCAATATAATAAAATCGTTATTACATGTAATTTGCCACTAGGTTAATTTAACTAGCGTTAAATAACAGTTTTTAAAGAAGGTACCAACAAATAATTTTTTTTAAAGTCTAAAATTTTATAAAATCGAGTAAAGCTACAAGGGTCCGCTAAAAATAACCTAACAAAGTACAGCATAATCCAGCCGGATATCCGTCAGTCCGCTCTTACATATATCCGGTTTCCTGCCATTGATCTCACTACATTCCCAATTTACTCGAACAATTCAAGCACAATAAAATAAGATTAACGTTTTTCAGATGTTTATATCTCGAAGTGAATAATAACAATTACGTTTTAGATAAATATAAGTACTAGGTATAAAAAGCTACATCAAACTTATATATTATTATATTAAAATTACTATCGGCGGTAGATATTTAAGTGAAATTGTTTCAGTAAACAAAACAATGCAGCAAGCAGTTTTGTTGGCCATTTTATTTGTTCTATCAATTTTTTTTTGTTTTACAATAAATGTCCACATTTTTGTAGCTAGTATTATAGCCCTTATAGCTAGACAGATTTTGAAGTATAATACTTAAAAATCTACTACTACTACTACTTTGATTAAATACATTAGTTAAATATAGCACTATTGAATACATTTGAAACACTTATATATACATATATAAATAATCAACATTATATTAAAATAGCGTCTCTTCGTACGACGTAATCTTAGTACAAACGATTGTGACGTCAATCAAACATTACTTCGGTTCTTATTTGTTCGCAACTTATTGTACTCGTATTTTCACAAGTTAAGCTTACTAATCGGTTATATCACTTGAATCATTTTAATATAGCGTGAAGAATGTAGTCCTAAATAACTGTAAATTTAAAAGTGTACATAATATTTTTCGAGAAATTTTTTAACGATTATATAAGGTACGGCTTAAAGTGCATCGTCGTTCTCGTGACTAACATATACGACCTGTCCGTTGGTCATGGGTAAAATACCGAGTTGGTTAAAACAAAACTCTTAAAATTTAGTGGTAATGGAAATTCTAAGTAGCAAGCCAGAGATCGGAATTTGACAATATTTTTGTATTCTTACATATATTATATTTACTTATATTATTTTCCTGCACCCTGGATACTGGAATTATACACAAGCCATTGATGAAGTTTTTAGTTCAAACAAAGAAAATAATACTGAGTAGTAACGAGTACAGCATTTTTTCAGGGTAAGCTCGTAACGACTTTTCTTAAGAAGGCACTTGTACTGAAGCTCGGTTTCTTTATTAAAAATATGTTTCGTTTTGCTTACGAATAGTAGAAATGTGTAATTGGCATTTACAATGAAATACTAGTATCTATTTCATCATAGTACATTTATCAAAATATTTATCATATTATCATTTATCTAGGGACATACAACTATAGGGAGTTGTTATTTGTAGCTTTATGATCCATAAAGCCCAAACCGATGGTAGTTGCTGAATTACGCTTCGTAGATCATTATATGATCCGTAAACAAAACAAATAATTTGTAGAATATAATAAACGGAGATAAAACAAATTTTTCATAATAAAATATACCATGTACAATAGAAATCGCTTCAATAATTATTATTTTTAAGGAACCGAAACATATACATACAAATATCACTGATTTAAATAGATAGAAAAATCACATCGATATATCTAATCCAATCAGTTATTGGATTGGCCAAAAACCAGTAAAGACTGGTTGCAATCGTGAAAAATAGTTCACGAAAACCCCTTTTTTAAAAAGAAACTCCTGACCAAATGCAAGCAAAATTGCTAGAAAGGATAGGAGTCGCTTAGGTTAGATGATGATCGTTATATTCAATTGCTTAAAGATATACGAGTCCTAGTCTGGAGATAAAATATCTTACCCGAAACTTAGAGAATTAATATAAATTATTTATAGCGTCGCATCTAGAATACCGAAAAACCGAGATGGCCTAGTGGTTAGAACGCGTGAATCTTAACCGATGATCGTGGGTTCAAGCCCGGGCAAGCACCACTGAATTTTCATGTGCTTAATTTGTGATTATAATTCATCTCGTGCTTGGCGCAGAAGGAAAACATCATGAGGAAACCTGCACGTATCTAATTTCATTGAAAATATGTCACATGTGTATTCTACTAACCCGCTTTGGAGTAGCGTGGTGGAATAAGCTCTAAACCTTCTCAAAAAGGGAGAGGAGGCCTTAGCCCAGCAGTGGGGCACTAACAGGCTGTTACTGTATCTAGAATACTACCAAATGAAAGTATTAATATTTATATAATATAAACAACGTATCTTCCTAAATTTGATATATATTTTATTTAAGCTTTCAAATCACACACACACCACAAATATGAATAAAATGAAAACACACACCCACACACAACACACTTGTTGTTGGTGCATATAATATATCTTTCTATTAGTACTACTTATGTAGATATTTGTATTTTTTTTCCAGGCACATAAATAAAGCAAAATAATTCTTTCGATGAATTTTAATTTGGTCTACAAAAAGGGACAAGTAAAAAACACATTAATTTATTCGCTAGACATTTTAACGGTCATTTTTCAAAACACAGAACTAATTGATGAAGTTTCAGTCTGATGTTGAAGCGGTGTGAAAAGGGAAACATTAAAGAGTTTTGTTACAAATTTATTAACAACTGAGAACATTTCCTACAGTTGTTTATATTTATATGTATTATTTGTCACCACATGGGTCCGCGCCTGAATTGTAGCACTTGCCATTTGGGCGCGGACCCATGTCTACGGTGCGCCACCCGTGTAACAGCACGGCGCCGCTGCTGGGAGACGGTATATCGTCGTGCCGCAACACGGTGCCGTATACGGTGCACAGCAATGTTTTGCTGTTACTTAGTTCACACGATTTAATAAAAACGACTGTCAATTTACATGAATTTTTAATTTCACTAGTAAAAGTACGTCCCGTTCTCTTATATAATATATCATTATAAAAGTATGTTAAAACATTGGCGGCAACAACTTGAAAGAAAAACTCAATAAATTTTATTGGCCCAACGTAGGTGTCGAACCCGGGACCTAAGGATCTGGCATATAAGCTACGCACTAGACTAACTAAGCGTTACAATATACATACACTAATTATATTTATATATATACATATATACACACAAGATAATTACATAAATTCTAATTCTACAAACTACCTTAAAAAATGTACTAATAAATTTAAATTAAGTTAAGATTCTACTATATCAAGATTACAAAATTAACTCGCTTTTATAATATCCTTCAGCATTGTCTCCAAGCCTTTGACTATTTCAAAACAAGCTCCTCAATCATCCAAGAATGGACACCTTTCTATATATATAAAATGTATAAATGTCGGTCTTGCAGACTATAAATTAAATATCTCCTAGACAGACATTTAAATAAGCGTTTTATTGAGTACATTTTACTTTAATATTATATATTTTTTATTAAAAAACTTAAGAACGTTTTTTTTTAATTATTCAAAATAGGTTGAGCACCAGCGCCCTTACACATTGGTACTGTAAGAATTACTAACCATTCCTTACATCGCCAATACGCCACCAACCTTTGGGACTAATATGTTATGTCTGTAGTTACGCTGGTTCACTCACCCTATCAATTGAAACAAAACAATACTAATCGTTGCTGTTTGGCGGTAGAATTTGGTGGCTTTGTGAAAGCTCTTCTGGGTAGGTATCACTCACTCATCAGATATTCTACCGCAAAACAGCATTACTTGGTATTGTTGTGTTCCGGTTTGAAGGGTGAGTGAACCACTGTAATTACAGGCAAGGGACATAACATCTTAGTTCCCAAGGTTGGTGGCGCATGGGTAATGTAAGCGATGGTTAACATTTCTTACACTGCCAATGTCTATGGACCTTGGTGACCACTTACCATCAGGCTTGGCCTATATTCTCGTCCACCTAACTACATTATTAAAAAAAAATAATGGGTAGGATTTCGGCCACGGCACCTATTTATAGTGCACAGCTGTGTGCGTAAACACAGGACTCATGACCCGAAGTGGCAATCGTGCCATATCGATGACAACAAATTGACCCGACCGATTAGAGATCAGACTTAGAACCCAGAGTTTTACTTACTTAATAATACATAATCCCTTCTTGGGTAATGTAAGAAATAAACTATCTTTTAAATGTAATCAAAGTTTATTCCTATATTTTATTACGTTTTCTGCGTGTTAAATTTTAACGTTATTATGATTTTATCGTCTTCCAAAATAACCGAAATTTGTTTGCTCTTTCCGCAAATTAAGTTTATAACATGTTGATAAGGCGACTGTTAGTTTAACAAAGTGGGGCTTCCGGAAAACGCCTCATGACACGACAAATTTCACGTCATAGTACAAAAATAAACAAAGAATGTTGCGTGTCCGGTCTCATTTTGTGGTTATATTTGACAGTGAGATAGATTTTATAGAATGGAGCCGTAGCACTGCCACGTGTGACCTCAATGACCTATCTTTTATACAGATACATCTGACATTTATGTACTTTATACTATATGACTCATTTCAACAAAATACGTTTGTACTAATGGAAAAATCTAACCTATTCCATAAGCGGTTATGTTATTGACTATCCGATGCCTTTATTTATTATTGAATGGGAGATATCAAAAACGTTAATTTTTTTTAATGCTGAATAAATAAGTCGACTAGTATTTGAAATTCGATTCATGTTAAGAACAGTTTTTTTCTACTTTTTTTTATTGATTCCACCAAAACTTGTCAATAACTACAAAAAGAAAAGATAATCGGTTGACAAACAAAGAGTACAAAATGGTACTGAACTGTTTTGTCTTTGCCTATTTACCCAGATATAGATATTCTGTAAAAAAAGTACTGCAATCAAATAGAAAATAATGCAAATGCGCTCCCATAAAAAGTATAATGTGAAGAAAATGCTAAGAAACTTCGCTTGAATCATATTTGAATCATTTATGAGGGCGTGAGTGATGAGACATACATTATTTAACAGTGTCAAATCAAATATTACAAAGCAAAGTACTTTGAACGCCGCGGTCTCCTTTATACGTCGATATAGATTTAAAATATATATACCCAATATTTACACTAATATCAAGAATATAGTCTTTTAATAAACATTATAAATTTATAACTAGGGTTTGTTCTAAATTTAAATGGGAAGTAAAATGTAAGTATATATATTTTTTGCATACACCTACTTACTATATACATTCTTAATATTATAAAGCTTGTCCTTTTTTCCACACAGCAACACAGAAGCGTATCGACCAAATATTTGGTCAAGTCAGTATTAAGATCTGTCGAGATGGCCCAGTGGTAAGAACGCGTGAGTTTTAACCGATGATAGTGAGTTCAAACCCAGGCAAGCACCACTGAATTTTCATATGCTAATAAATTTATTATTATAATTCATATCGTGCTTGACGGTGGGGGAAAACATCGTGATGAAACCTGCGTATGTCGATTTTCACTGAAATTCTGCCTCATGTGTATTTCACGAACCCGCATTGAAATAAGCTCCAAACCTTCACAGTATGACATTCACAGGCTGTTACTAAGTATTAAGATACGACGCCCCAGTTACTTGTACATAATGGTAAGTTTATTTATTAATAGTTTTTTGTTTATTAAATTCCGCATAGAAAATTGAAAATTATTCGTTTAATATATAATTCACCTTTCAATCGCAACAGTGCATTTTCATACTTACTGATGCTATAATGATACCTTCACCCAACAGATATTGGATGTCTTTCATTGTAAATGTAAATTGTCGTCGTTGTGAAAGAAAATGCTTTGTTTTCTTGATTTAATTGCCATCGTTTATTCTTCGTATATTTCGAGTCATTACTGCCTTTCAATATTTTAATAACTCAAAAAAATATATAAATTTTCTGCTGTAAAAAGATAAACGTCAAAAAGTAATTGTACTTTACTAATTAAGTAATTGTAATTACTAATAATATTATAATAATAAATTTTAAAGAATACATAAGAACAAAAAGAAAACGGAATATGAATATGAATTATTAAATTCTTGGCATGCAATTCAATCTACCGACTATTTTATAGAAAAACTTTTTTTTGTTGTAAATATTTCTGCTTTAAATTAAGGACGTGACACTAATGTAAGAGGCCAATACTTGCTACTTCGTGTAGCTGCGATGTAAGCAGTAAGCACACATCTTCTTGCATCTCGAGTGACGTAAACCGATGTAAGACATAAATCCCACAACTGATATAGACATTTCGCTTGTAACAAGAGCACTATCAAATATAAACATCAATTGTTGTGAACGTTTTGTATTATAAACCTTAATACGGATGAAAAAATATCAAAATTAAAATCTAATATTATTCGATGTTATATTAATAAAAATACTATTAAATACATTTTAATTATTATTATTTTTGTGATTGCGATTGTGATTGTGAGTGTGATTGTGATTCTAATTATTAATATATGTTATGTAATGTTATGTTTAATTATCATGTACTAAAAGTATGGGCCTTGTTGCCCGAAGAATAAAGATATTATTTTTATTATAACAATAATGTAAAAAATGTGTTCTTCATGTCTTCGATGAGCTTTGCGGGCGCGGACTTTCGTGGGCTCACCAACACTCCCCTAACCCACTTCTTTACTGACACTGGGTCAATGCCGATTACACGCCAGCCTTATTTTTATACAGTCCTCTGAATAGACGTTGCCTGAATCAATTGAGATAATGAAATGTCAATAGATTATAGTTAGAAGGCTTTCTTAGAATACTACTTGAGTGGATCATGTTTTTCCTCGTATCCACAGTAATAGAGTTGGCGTAACTATTCCACGTAATATACTTAACTTCGAATTGTTTCTATACAGTGGCGTAGCTTGCCCTTGATGGGCCCTGTTTCAGAATTTGTTTGGTTGCTTCATCCTAACTGCGGCGATGACCTTTTCTTTACGCAAATTTAGCGACTTGAACGTCAAAGACTTAAAATACATTTAAATTCTTTCATTTCTCCTACGATTTTTTGCTTACTCGGTTTCGAGGTCCCTGTTGCTTCGCCCCTGTTTCTATATATGTATATATTTAAACTACTAAACCCGCTGTTAATTTTGAAACATTAAACACATTTTTTCATTAATAAATAAACATTAACATCCTAAAATTGAAAAAAATAAACAATTTATTTGAAAGTAGTATGTTTTATGTTCTCTTAAATTTTACTTTATGTTTAATGATATTTTGGGTTAACACAAAAAAATTAAATAATTGACAAATAATTAAATTCATGCCCTCTATAATCAATCGTCGACTGCACTTAAATAAGAAATAATTTCAATTCAGCCTTACAGCGTTTTACAAAACGTGAGCAAGAAATATCTACAAGTTAAACAGTGTTAATATAATTAAGAAAGATAAATTTTATGAAGATATACTTTGTGTATATTATTTAAGATTATAATAACCGATTGGTTTGGTAACATAAAAAAGTAAATTACTATCTACTGATCAATTTTATTATCCTTGTAAATATATAATTAATTAAAAAACTAAAACCCATCATCTCCGACCGAAATGCAACCTTTATTATAAAAATATTATTTATTACCATAACAGTAACGCTATCCTGTAAAAGCAGTCGACACTCACCGCAGAAATCGCTCGTGAAATGTCAGAATGTGAATATGCGTCATTGACCATAATAATCATAAGATTTCAAGAATACACGCATCAAAATAGTATATTGCCAAAAGTTTCATATCGTTCTTACAGAATAGCACTGCTCATATTATAATATATAAAAAAAGACGGTGACCGATGACCGATAAAAATCCTATGCAATGTTTGAAGCAAATATTTAGCTAATAAATGCGAAGTAGCTACTAAAATACGATAAGATCGTGAAATGAAAATTCGCGTTTTATAACACCGCATGCATTATTCGCCGTACGAAATTAAATATGTACATTCATACATTAGCGGAGAGTAACTCCGTGCCAAGTTTAATTCAATCTAAACATTCCCGTCTCATACGAATAATAAAACATACACGGTCGGCGTAAATGAGAAATTTTTGATTAAATTTGGTGTGGACATTATTATCGACATATAGGTAAAAATGTAAAGTTTTAACAAATGATCGCTCACTGTCTGCTGGTCTAGTTTAATCTGTGTCTAGACATAAAACCGAGACCACTGAATATTGATCAAACATGAGAATAAGCTTATCTCATGAAATGAATTTGTACCAAACAGTCAGACAAGGAGCTCTCATTCCAAAGTCAACGAGGAAGTTTTGCGTGCAAGGAGCATATTTAACTAAGTTATGTGTTTGTATTTACTTAGGTTTCATTAACGTCACGTGGCAATACTAAAAATGGAAAACCTATAACGAACGAAAAACATTAATTTATTTGTTTGTATGTTATAAATTAGCTTATTAGTAAATCTGTCATTTTAAATAATAGAAAAATTAAATTAAATTTAATATCCCAACATGGCAAGGGATTATAATAATAATAATAATAAAATCATTTATTTCGACCAAACAGGGATCATAAATACAAATAAATAGTAAAAAGACAAAAATTACAATAATAATATTTTACAGATTTTTCATATTACAAATTAGATTAAATTAATTCGAATTAAATTAAAATAAAATTATTTAAATCAAACCTACATTATGGTACAAGTTTTTTGATTTTTAAGCCTCAACCGATTCTGATCACTAGTAACAGTCAATACCTATTCTACGTACACTTAATTTTTTAATTTAAATAAATGTAAAATTTTACTGAAATACGACTATTCTGAATAGTCCAAGAATAGTAGAAATAAAAGTATTATACAACGAGTCCGCGAGCTCTTTTCGATGTTTTTTTTTTAATGTTGGAATCCTCTAAGCTCTGGAAACGTCAGCAAAAAATCGCCATACTAAAAATATAAAGTCATTCTTAGTTTCCTCATTTATTTTACCATAAAGAGCTTATATTTCTTGATAAAAAAGGTTTAAACTGGTTCGGTTTTTAAAAAAAAAATCATCGGACACTATTGTTGGAATATCTACGTTTGCGTGAGTATATGTATGTGTGTTGTATATAAATCTTTTGCCTCGTATAAGATTCCATATGTTATAGTATGACATGATATACCCTATGAAGTATATTAAAGTAACTGTTTGTAACATAACAGCCTGTTAATGTCCCACCGCTGGGCTAAGGCCTCCTCTCCCTTTTGAGGAGAAGGGTTGGAGCTTATTCCACCACGCTGCTCCAATGCGGGTTGGTAGTATACACATGTGGCAGAATTTCAATGAAATTAGACACATGCAGGTTTCCTCACGATGTTTTCCTTCACTGTCAAGCACGAGATGAATTATAATCACAAATTAAGCACATGAAAATTCAGTGGTGCTTGCCCGGGCTTGAACCCACGATCATCGGTTAAGATTCACGTGTTCTAACCACTAGGCTATCTCGGCTTAAAGTAACTGTTTGCATGACATTTATTGCAGACAGCTTAGACTGATATTTTATATACTTTATTCAAGTAGACAAGCACTTTTGAATCGACATTTTACAAGGTTAATTTTATTGTACCGAACCGGCAAGATATTCTGTAGTTAATCTTTTTTATCAATCAAAAAAATAAACATGTAATAGGTACCTATCATATAGTATATTATGTATGAAAATCAAAGTCCTATCTTTTTATCACATATGATTTTTTATCATTGGTACAACAAATTAGCTTGTATATAGTGCATTATACATATAAAGAAATATTAAACTTTTTCCATAAGAAAAACAAAAGTCACTATAATATGCACTACAGTTTGACCTTTATTTTTTACCGCTCACCGACTTAACCTATCACGCTGCACCACTGAGGAATTCAAAGGTATTTTTTTTAATCAACAATTATTCTTTCTTATTCTTGTTTCAAATATTTGCATATTGATTTTTAAAATAGATAAATATACCTTGATACTGCAATAATTTGCAAAATATTTCTTAATTTCCAAAAAATTCTCCAAATCATCTCAAATCGATATAGTAGTAAGTAGATAAGTAACACAGGTGAGCTAAGGCCTCCCCTCCTCTCGAGAAGAAAGTTTTAAGCTCATTCTATCAAGCTGCTTCAATAGGTGTTGGTGGATACATAAACAGAATTTCGTCCGATGCAGATTTCATTTTGATATTTTCCATCAATAACGAGCACGAAATTAATTATAAGCACAAATTAAGTAAACGAAAAGTAATGCTTATTTTGGGTTTAAGCCTTAAACCCGAATGCAATCTCCTGTTAAGATTCAATGTTATAGCCACATGGCCTTAGAGAGGTAAACACAAGGACAACAAACTTTTACAGAAAGGATTTATATTTTTCCAAAAAGTGCGCAACTTTTAAAATTACAATTAGTGTTTTATGTTTTAAAAGTTAAAATCATAATAAAAAACATACGAAAATTATTAATAAATAAATAGAGTTTTAGTCTTACTAATTGAAAAAACTAAACAAATACGCATAATCATATACTAGATGCAGCGCGCTTCGGAGGATTCAGTGCATTATTAGTGTTATTAAAATAGGTGCACTTCGTAGTGTCACTTGCTTCTAATTTAGACTACTAATGTGACAAACGTGATTTTTATGTTATAATTATAATGTAAGATAAATTAAAATTATAGCATAAAAGTAAGTAATTTTAGTAATAGTTTAATAAAAACCTGTCATATATAAAATATTACAGCCGATATAAAATCATTATATTTTCAAAAATTCAATACATTATTTCTGTGGTATTCGATACGATTCTATAATAAGATCCCGGAGATCATTTTACATGACCAACAAATATATTTATAGTCACTCTCTGTACAAGATTATATAAACCAGGGCTTGAAGTTTCATACAAATTGCATATATATATTACACGTATTTTAGTAACGAAAAGAGTAGCTACTGAATTGCTCACCGTTTATTATCTGTAGAATCTACATTACGTAGCTATAAAAAATATTTATGTTGTAAAATGACGATTACAATGTGCTTGATAGTTAGTTTGATTATTTCATGTCTTAAACTACTCAAACAATCATCGTGAAAGTTTTCATACACATTGCTAGCGCTGACAACCAACTTATGGCGATATACTAGTTTGATGCGTGTATTCTTTAAATGTTATAATTATTATGGTCCATGTCGCATACCACTTTCTGACATTTAACAAGCGATTTCTGCGATCAGTCTCGAGTTTGTTCTTACAAAATGGCTACTAAACACGCGCGTGCGAAGCCATGGGCGGATACTACTAAAGTACTATTTTGATTCGCTGCGACCGCAGCTTGCATTATGTAATAACCCATTACACGTTATTGGATACAAGCACGCCCGAATCCCGAATTTCGCTTCCCCATAATTGACAAATAGCTTATCAATATTGCCATCGACAAAATTAATATAATCATTGATAGAATTGAAATAAATTAGTCTTAAAATTAAAAGTACTACACGAATTTTAAAAGTTTTAATAATTTAATATTAGTATCTATACTAATATAATAATAAGGTAAAGTTTGTGAGGTTTTAGAAAGCCACATCATTTGTAAGTGTCATAGGCTATAAATTAACCCGAAAAATGAAAAACATTTTTAGAAAAGTGGTAATGGGATTTGCAAAGTAAGTCGGAGAAAAAACGGTCGAATGTCTAACTTTTATATTCAAGTCACAAAAAGTGGTTTTTTATATTAAAAAATTTAATTTAAGTCGTTAAAAACAAAAGAATTTTCCCCTTTACTGCATATAATTTGGACGGATGGTTAAAGAGATAATACGACATAGGTATGGAACCGTGATCGTGTCGTAATCTATCGAGTGATATTTCTATTAGACGGTTTTTTCATATACGTCAATCTATTTAAAAATTAATTTATTACCAAGGAATTTTTATTCAGATAAAATTCATTTTTTACAGTTTGTTTTGGTGGCATATTTTAAGAGATAATTTAAAATATCAAATACACGGTGGTAATAAATTTACTGGTGGTAGAGCTTTGTTCAAGCTCGTCTAGATAGGTACCAACCACTCATCAGATATTCTACCGCAAAACAGCAGTACTTGGTATTGTTGTGTTCCGGTTTGAAGGGTGAGTGAGCCAGTGTAATTACAGGCACAAGGGACATAACATCTTAGTTCCCAAGGTTGGTGGCTCATTGGTGATGTAAGCGATGGTTAACATTTCTTACAATGCCAATGTCTATGGTCGTTCGTGACCACTTACCATCAGGTGGCCCATATTCTCGTCCACCTTCCTATTCTATATTAAAAAAAAACACGAGACAATTTTATTAATGTTCGGTCAATCGATCACAAGTAAAAATATTTACCACCCAACAAAGTGGGCACGGGTCAGCTAGTATATTATAAATGCGAAAGTAACTCTCTCTGTCTGTTGCGCTTTTGATCTAATTTGGTATGATGCAAGCTTGAATACCAAAGAAGGGCAAAGGCTAGATAACACCTGTCCTCTACGCACGCGGGTGAAAACAAGTTCACAATAAAGTAACATGTAATCAGATTTACGTCAATAGAAACTAACTAATTAAAAAAATATATTAAAAAAACTAATATTTGAAATATTATTGTTTTATCTTTTCATGCAAACTATTTAATTTATTAATTAATTTAAATTTAGTTAATAGTAATTACTACCATTCTGTCGGTCCGTGCGAGAGGGAGCCTGGTAATCTGTAAAACAGTTAACTAGTATAGATACCAGTACTACTAGTACTGGATACCTCTCACAAAGGAATGTGTACTTTGTTAAACGGTTTTATTATAATGATTAATTAAATTACATGTAATTTTTCCTTTATGTTGAGGGAAATAAATATAATTTTATTTCATTTCATTCAACAACACACGGAGTGGCAGGAGGTATCCACAGAGGAGGTAACACACGGAGCGGTAGGAGGTATAAGAGAATAACTCAATCACTAAGTCTTTCTGGTTCCTAATGAGGCATTTAACAAGCACACAAATAAAAATCTAAAGCAAATATATAGTAACATTGCTATAAAGATTTTTCTATCAAGATTTCAATGATAATTGTTGTATGAAGACGCAAAGCGGTGGCGGTTAGACACAGCTTGCGATCAACGAGGCGGCTTGGCGAGTTGCCAAACTACATCTCAGTCGCTCTAGTGATGCGGCACTTTGCTCGCTGACGGTAACATACTACAATAAATGCGTTGTACACCCACGCTATGATATTTATCCGAAAACAAAGTTCATTGCGAGATACATATTACTCAATCTTTCGTGGTTTTCGATAAACCAAATGATATATTCCGTTCTTATTTTTTTTTTACTTTCATACGAATGGCATTCGAATACATTATTCTGTAAAATGGTTTTTTAAAGAATAATCCAATTCCAAAATCCATGTAACTTTATTGAAAGTGCTTTATTTTTTAACATTGTGTTGAAAGAAAATACAGTAGCTTGTATTTTCATAGTTCCAGCCCAAGTCCTAAGTAATATTATATTATTAATGCGAAAGTGAGTTTTTTCGTTTGTTTGTTACACTTTCATGTCTTATCTACTGAACCGAACATTATGAAATTTTGCATACACGTTGTCAGGGGTATAAAACGGGACATAGGGTAACTTCACAAAACCAACACCTCACTCACTTACACGCGGGCTAAGCCACGGGCGGAAACTAATAGAAAATATTATTGTTTTCTTAATAAAATTCCTGATACGATAAACACCCTACATTAAAGTTAATTTTAAAATATATATAATAACTGCGTCTTTTGTTATTCAAATCGCTTTATAAGATGCAAACTTTACTTCTTTTTCTAAAGAAGATGTTACTTTTAACTCATCTTCGCAGTATCACGAACAATGGCCATCTCCATAAACTTTTAACAATGAACTCTTGGCTTTGGACGCTTGATAAACTATAAACATTGTGAACAGTATCATAATAAAGAAAGAGGTTGTTTTGAAAGAGGTTACATAGCGCAAGAATAAATTAATTATAAAATATTTGAAATAGGAATGATTACCAGATAAATATAGTGTGATAGAAAACATTGAATTTTGAATTTATGATGACGGTGATGGCCGTCTGCGCGGGATATATTATAGTGTACAGGTATGTACACAAGCACGAGGGCACTCTCTATCCCTTTACTTTCAAAATCTGATGGAATGACAAATCCGACACGACCAGAAACAGTTCAGGCGCAGGACTAACGACTTTACATGCTTTAATCACTGCCAATTTCTAAACCCAAGCTGCTGTTGAGAATTTCTCGACAGAACAAACCAATAACTTGACAAAAGAGGCAGTCTATAAAGAATAAAACTGCAATCAGTTTGTGATAAACCAAAGAGTTTGATCAAAAATAAGTCTATAAAATATTACTATGGCTTAAGACATAACTACCTTCAGAATTAAATGCGGTGTGCTCGATAACTTACGCAATGAAAGATAGATAGACAATAGATAATAATAATATGACTTTAAAAGTACCGAGACGTGATGAATTATTAACACAAATTAAGCACATGAAAAAGACAGTTAATATTGATGTTGTTTTTATGCTTAACGATATTTTTTTACGTATTGATGTTGAAAAAATGACCTATAAAAATATAAGCATTATAAAAATAATTGCGACAAATCAATTGTACTATTTGAACCAGCAAGTAAATAAATAAATAAATAAATAAATAAATAAGTGAATTTTTGGTTAAAATTCAAAATAATACTCTTTATAAACTGGGCCATTGTGGTTCATTTATAATTATCATTTAGTATGTATTATTAAGTAAACAATAAAATAAAATAATATTGACATTTTGAAAAATATAGCGCAGTCCGCTTTTTTTAATTATATAATACATTGCTCTTAGTATATTAGAACTTCAATACGTAATTGACGGAGAGTTCAACACAAAAAGAAAAAAAATCTAAATATGCCACGGACACACATGTGGAGATACAAGTATTAATGAAAAAAAAACTTAATTCACATAAGTAATTTAACAATAAATAAGTTCCCAAGTAATTTTTCTGTTATAAATAAAACCATCGAATAAGTGATTGTAACAATAGTAATCGAAAATAGAATCTATACCTTTCCCAATAAGAATTGCTCGAGCTTAAGATTAAGTATGGCTTACTGGGACAGCCATTCGTTCCAGAATGGCACGGTCACCTCTAGTAAGCTCAGTGATGAAGAAAATTTATCCATCGATAATTAAAATCGAACATATCATTGGTATTGTGCCATCTGGTGATTAGTGATCGTTTTTGCCGATAGGTACACTCTTTAAGCTGATGGCAAATTACACTGGCTCACTCACCTTTCAAACCAATACGCACAATGTAATATAGCTGTTTAGCGCTAGGATACCTGAAAGTAGATAGCAACAGGGTAGTAAGACTTTTTGCGATCCCGTCTGGCTAGGTAGTACGTACCACTCATTCTATATCAAATAACTCTGGGCGTCGGTGACCAGAAAGTGGTCCATTTGCCATTTCGCCTACCTATTAAGAAGCTTCAGACGACTTGATTCGCATGAAGCCCAACAACCAGTAAGTGTAAACCCTACATAAATGTAAATTACATTAAATTTCACTACCAATGTTTTACTAAATGAACATAAACTTAACAATGCCGCTTTTGTATAAATTCAAATTCTTAATTTAATCAAGTACATACAAATACAGGGATTCAAGTTTAATGAACTCGTTAGTTAACGGTTACCTTTAAATATTTTTTTATGTCTTTATTACAAAAATGTCTAGACAAACGATGTTATTCATGCTTATACATATATATTTTTATAAATTAAATACATCAATAATTATACCTACTTCTAGCTGCCCGTCGCAGCTTCGAACAAGGAATCTACATAAAACGTTTATATTGAAGGACAAACATACATTCCAGATTGTTTTGTCGGGGCCTCGCTAGCCTACGCAAAACTTACTAAAGTTATGAAACTTATGACTTTATACATAATCGGATGAATAGCATAGAAACGTATAATTAACAAACATGCACACATTCATATTTATATTTATTATCATTATAAATAACTTTTTGTTTAGATAAAGTTTGAGCATAACATTGACTCAATTCAACATCTATTTCATCTACTAAAACAATAAAAAGGATTTTTCAACGAGGAAGATGAACATTTTAAACAATAGGGAAAACAATAATTGCTAGGCAATAAGAACATTCAGTAATAAAGCTAAAGTTCACGTTGAGGTTAAATTCTCTTTAGTCTGATCTACGCCTTGGCCCAGGTCGAGTTATTGATTTAACATCTCTGTAATAGTTATTGTGAAGTACTCGATTTAAAATTGTTCAACTGGAAATTAATTTGTTCTCACATTGTTTCATTAATTGTTTTATTTTGCTTTACATTTTAGTTTCTTGGTCTTATTTTAAATAATAGTCTAATTTAAAATAACGGACTTACAAATAAACGTTGCATAATTAAATACAGCTTTATCTTTTTCTATAATCAGTATTATGACATTCGAAAACAAAGCATTATGAATGGATATCTACAACTAACAGGCAAAGATCTTAGCTTATAAGGATTTTTGCTGTCATAGAAAACTCTTTTTGAGTTTACCATAAACAATCGAATTTGCTGATAGAAAACAATAAAAGAAACTTTTTTATTTATAACAACGTATATAAACGAAACCAATAAGAATGAATTGATGAAAGTTCTGTAAAGTTTCAATGCTTTCTATATCGTTTCGCTAAACGTATCCAAAACTATCAAACGTTTCTTGCTAGAACAGCGCCCGTAAAACTTTTCGTCATATCATTGATGTATTTTTATGTCAGAGAAAGATGGTTCTAATATTGCTTCTGGATATTGTTTGTGTTGATTTTAGTGCTTAATTCTAATAAAACTGGCTTAATGCTTAATTCTAATAAAACTGGTTTAATGCTTAATTCTAATAAAACTGGTTTAAATTCTGGCAACATTCATATTTACATACAGGTAGTTTTAGATTTAGCCAAAAGGAACGTTCAAATCAACTAAATAAGGTCCTCTAGACCGATTTCGACCACGGCAGCCAATCTCAGAAGAGATAAGACAACTGCGCAGGACATATTATAGTGCACAAGTGTGTGCACAAACACAGGTGCACTCTTTAGTCCCTAGCTGACAGAAAAACCCAATAACTTTTTATTGGCCCGACCTGGGAATTGAACTCAGGACCTCCGAGTCAGCGGCCTTATATCTAGCCACTAGACCAACGAGGCGACTAAATATACTTTATTCAAATAGATATACACACCTTTTGAATTTTTATATTAAAATGTTAAATTAAAAATTACCGACGATTTGGAATATAGTTTCTACAGAGAATAACCGGCAAGCAACACACGTGATTACACTTTCCCGACAATAAAATTACATAGGTACGTTAATTAAATCACTTGCAGCGTATTTTATGTGTATTATAACCAAAATTCAATATGTGTTATATAAAATCACATATTTCAATTCAATATAGACGAATATTGACGCAAAACAATTGATGAGTCATGTACGCGGAAGGATATAATATTAGATATGCACCTTTGAGACTACACCTTTGTTTCTGCTTTGTATAAATACTGTCGTAAATATCATCAACTATTTATAGGTACAAAAAAATAACACTATAATTTTTTATGATAAAAAACATAATTACTTTTTTAAAAATTTCAATTAAATTGCCAAATAATTGTGTATTTTGCTAAAATGTAAAAATCTCAAATATAAACTATACGTAAAAATCTTTTATATGAACTGAGCTCTCATCAAGCTATATCAGATAAGAATACCCGTATAGCCTTTAACAGAATACGCGTGAATACAATAAATGAAAAATTTATCAATATTTTTGTATAAAATATAATAGAAACTGAAAATAAATTATAATAGCAGTTAAAAATAAAGTCAAATCAATTATCGTAATGATTATAAACAATTAGTGCATTATTTTCAAACAATCTTTGACCTTGGATATAAGTTTAACGCGTCAGCAATGCGCCCCACTGCTTACTTATTCATCCATCCATGATTCCAAGGCAGAGAATTGCGCCCCCAGGGAGCCGTCAGCTGCGCAACACGTTACATGTATGTATGTACATGTTTTTATTGAATTTCGTATACAGCCATTTTATTTAGCATTGATATTGTATATGTATACATATATAGTGACATTTCGCTCTATTGAGCTGTGTATAACTTTAATTGCGTTTATGAGCTGACCTTTAGCTATTAATACATTCCTCTCAACACACAATTGCACGTTGAGCTAAAACTTTATACTATATTTTCATCCAATTAGTCTTACAACGTTTTCTATATATATGTATCGTATACATAATATATATGATACAATGCTCCCAGGACGACATCTTGACTTAAGTTTTTTTGTTAAACTTAAAAAAATCATAAATTAAATTAAAACGCCGAGATAGCGGAGCGATTAGAACAGTTACTCGTAATCGAAGACTTCTGGTTCAAATCCATGCAAGCACCTAGGATTATGATTTACTTGTTTTTATAAATCATCTCGTCGTCAGAAATACATTATAATAATAAATAATCGTTACTAAAATATTAAATCTTATATCATTGTCTCATCTCGTACATTAACAGATAAGTTTTTTTTATTTATTACATATATATGACAATAAAAAACGTATATAGGGTTCGTTGATTTGCATACAGGTTTTTTCATATAAAATAGGAAGGCGAAGCGTGGTGTAGATAGGCTACCGGATGATAAATGCTCACCATCACCCATAGAGATTGACGCTTATAGAAATATTACATTCCTTACATCGTCAATGCGCAAAACACTAACCTTGGAAACTAGATGTTATGTTCCTTTTGCCTGTGGTAACACTGGCACACTCACCCTTCAAACAATACTAAGTATTGCTGTTTAGCTATACAAAGGATTAACAAATTTAATTGTATATAGTTAGTTCACTTTGTAATTTCATTTGAGATTGTTTTTGTCGGTTTTCGGTAAAATCTACATTCGGAACCGATAGTAGCTACATAAAACTAAACTGTCCTGCTACAAGACGATTCTAAACTGCTCATTCTTATAAGCAAAAACTTAAAAATTTCCAGACAGGCCCAACTCGGGGCTATATTAAACCCAAGGCAAAAAGAATCAAAAGAAAAAGTTATGAACATACATAAAAACATTACATATAAAAAGCATCAATTGAGAATCTGTTCCTTCCTTGAAGTCGATTTTTTGAATTATTAAAAACCTATTATAAATGTAATTTTCAAATATCGTTCTCATTAGATGCGGTTCAGTAAATATTATTAAGGAGTAGAGTGCCGGGAACTCCAGCGATACAGCGATATATAAATATACTTATTAGCCTTTGATGTAGTTGTATTTACCAAAACCTGATTCGTCTGAGTAGAGTACTACTTCACAGAAAATCTTCATACATCCGCCGAATTACAAGCGTGCTTTATAAACCAGAATATATTTTTAAATTTGTATAATTATGCTTGGTACAAATATAAAGAAAAGTAATTGTCGGTGTTCGTACATATATTACAAAATGCCAAAAAATGACTATAAGACGAGCCTTTACTATTACAGCCAAACAAAAATAAGTTACAAATATGAATGAGACAATGGCGTGTGCCTGACCGAGTTTTTGCTACGACGGTCATTCTCAGAGAGACCAGTCAAGGTCAGGCAGGAAATGGTGAAAAATAACTTCGAAAAACTTTATTACACCCTTCTATGAGAAAAACTGTTTAAGATATTAACATAATAGCCGTATTAGTAATATTATCGAGGAATTATATTTTATTGTAAGTATTTTTGAATTTAAAATATATTTGTGTGGATTGTGTATCTAGAAATCTAATAAATTATCGTTCAATCTATGAAATGTATATGATTGCTTGCTTGTCAAATAATGCACTTACCGCTATTTTCCGAAATTACTTTCACTTTTGTGCATGGATATCATCAACTATTTACTGTAAAATTTAAATGTATGTATGTATATGATATGTTTATATTAAAAAAAAATGTAAAATATTAAAATAATTCTCATTATTATTACAAGCTTCTATTTAATATGTTATTTACAACGGATTGAATCTTAGAATTAAATTTTAAGACAGTTCCGAAAAATTAACTGAAACATTTGGCTTAGATATAATCCCAATATCGTATCGTAAATTAAATTCATTTTATTATGAGAATAAAATAAATATCTGTTTTAAAATGTTTCACTAGATATTATTTTAATACTAATAATATAATTATTATTTTATTATATTTTATAGTGCATTTATAAACCGTAACACCATTAAAAATATCATACATCTGAATAATGTAGATATAAATATTAAATCGTCCATTTATAAGGCCAGTGCATTTCCAGGCAATAAAACTTTAACAATTTATCATTCTTCAACATCACGCGATTAATGTGTTCGCCATTACTTACCTATTAATAGTCCAACGTCAGGTATAAAAGCTGCAATTTAATAATGCCTCGATTTAACTTCAGCCCCAACATCATTATTTACCCCACAACATTAATTTATATTGAATTTAACAAAAAAAAAACATAATCTTCGCTACGTCACGTTTATTTAGGCCGTGCAATTTGATTACACCACATGTCGACGTATTAACAGTTTCCTCGCGGCTTAAATTGTATTTTGTCTTTATTTGAACTATAACCTTTTAACAATAAAAGTTTTTTCGTTTTTTCTTAATAAGTTATTATTCGTATCTCCGCCAAAATTCATAATTTTTAGTTTTATTTTTGTTACGTATTTCCCTCCATTACTTTTACATTTAAACTTAAATTTAAATCAAATATATATCTACTATTTTACTATTTCATGCAGATTACAGACGATTACAGTACTTCCTAACATGTTACCCATTAACTAAATATTTAAGCTTAAGTTGTTTTTTATGTTATAGGTATGCGGACGGGCAAATGGGCCACCTGATGTTAAGTGGCACCACCGCCCGTAGACATTAGCGATATAAGAAATATTAACCATTCCTTACATAGCTAAAACGCCACCAACGTTGGGAACGAAGATGTTGTGTCCCTCGTGCCTGTAGATACACTAGCTCATTCATCCTTCAAACCGGAACGCAAAAATACCAAGTTTTGCTGTTTAGCGGTAGAATATCTGATGAGTGGGTGGTAAAGCCCTACGACATAGTAAAATACACGTCTAATATAAATTACATATTTCTTCGTCTAAATTCGACACACATAATACTAATCCATTATTGATTATGTCTCTTAAAAGATTTTGGCTACGACATTGCTCAGCCTGGAGATATTATAGTACGCAATATTGAGCGCAAACACGGCTATTATACTGGACATCTAGATAAATAAAATTGGATACAACTGGAGATAATAGGGATGTATGACATTACATGTGTAGGTATTTAAAGTTAATGGCAATGTAACTCGATCAACTTAGAAATTCCTGCTCTGGGCTAGTACTAAGAATTCCTTGACAAAAAAAAAAACAGATAATATAATTAAGGAAATTTAAAAGAAATCTAGAGCTCCATTAGTCAGTACAATAATATAAATATTTACAATAAAGAAACATACTTTGTTAACATTAAAACCACAATATTTCTCTTCATACTGTTAAAAGAGAGAAAATAATCACAAAATTCTATAAAGAAATGGAAATATGGTTTCAATCTGTCAATAGCAGCCGATTGTTCAATTTAAAATGGATAACTGTATTCCGATGATCCAACACATCGAACGTGTGGATGTGCATTTTTAATATCTTCATGCCGACATAACTACTTTCAAGACTGTAACATATTAATATTTTTTATAATACTATTGTAGAAACCATTTATTTGCCTACTCGGTACTATAAATTTTCATTTACACGAAATGTTGATTATGATAATATACTAAAGTAATTTAGTTAAAATTATGAAGGACTTTATTCTGTCACAAAATAATTGATAATATTTCTCTAATTTTTTTTATTTTGTAAATTAAGAGTTATAACGCATCATCATAGCCCGTCCTATCCAAGATAGTGTTATTGTAGATGTGTCATATTGTAATACATTTTTGTACATATCTTGTAAACTATTTTTTTTTTTTTTTTTATAGAATAGGAAGGCGGACGAGCATATGAGCCACCTGATGGTAAGTGGTCACCAACGCTCTTAGACATTAGCATTGTAAGAAATGTCAACCATCGCTTACATATCCAATGCGCCACCAACCTTGGGAACTAAGATTTTATGTCCCTTGTGCCTGTAATTACACTGGCTCACTCACCCTTCAAACCGGAACACAACAATATCAAGTATTGCTGTTTTGCGGTAGAATATCTGATGAGTGGGTGGTACCTACCCAGACGAGCTTGCACAAAGCCCTACCACCAGTAAAGTAAAAAATTTATATATTTTACTGCATTTTATGCAAACCCATCTGTGTAGGTACCACCCACTCATTACATATTCTCCGCCAAGCAGCTGTTTGAAATAGTGAGCGGGTGTAATTAGATGCACAAGAGACATAACATCTTAGTCCCCAAGGTTGGTGGCGCATTGGCAGTGGCGACCACTTATCAGTTGGCCTATTTGCCAGAATGCCTATTCCAAAAAAAAATACAACTTTTTGACCTATAACTGTAACAAATGTGGAAGTATTGTAATTGTTATATAATATATGAATTTTCTTATTAAACATTTACTTTTACATTTATGTAATGTCGTTGAATAATATTAAATATATCAGACAGTCTACGCTAAAAATAATTCTTCATTAAACCCTGACATTCACTACCATTCTTTAATAAATAGACATTTTCAATGACAACAAACTACTTTTAAATAATAATCACTGTAACGACTTGTGCCCAGAAGAGACATCTTTCTGGAATTCGTTAAAGTTTTAGGAAATTAAACTCGCGTGCTAACTTGGGATTAAAACCACTTTAAGTCTCTAATTACTTTAAACCTTTTAAAAACTTTGTTGGTGTCTAAAACGTACCCACTTTAAGTATTATATAAGATATTGTCATGAATTGATGGAAAAGCTTTGTAGAACAATAAAAAAATATCGCATGTACATCCTCGTAATTTTCGACATAATGTTTACACATCTAGGGTACCTTAAATGATATAAGTTTAATTCCATACACACGGCACAAACATAAAAACGTCATGCAAATGATGTGAGACAGACGGTACATCATACTATCAAACTAATGTTATTTAATCCCATTCGATCCTTTAACCCCGTAAGACGTCACTCAGGACACAGCAGATATCACAAGGGAATCTCTTAATACATTTACAATTAGACAAAGCGATACCAAAGATTGCACTGCAAATGTACAAGTAAAATTATCAATATATTTCACAATTAAAAAAATAATTATTATAATATGACGTATAATTTATTGTTTTTTTTTTTAATTTTTTTTAATAAGAAGGATGCATAAAATTACTTATGTGTTCGTTCTGATCTGAAAAAAAATAATCTTTCATGCATCAAACCTGGTAACTCTACCTTTTTTTAAGCAAAAATAATTTAACATGTTTGTACCATACTTTGCAACAATAGTCTACATATTAATCAAATTAAACTGATTGCACTTGATTTCCCAATCCAAATATAATATAATTGGGTACATATGTTTACGTCACAAATTTTGATGCTGTTTTGAAATTTAACATAAATACTTATACATAAAACGCTTATTTCTTACAAAATTATTCAATTCATATTGATAACATTAACTTTAGTTAATTAACTATTACTTTTTAAATACACTAACTATCTCTATATAATGTTTAAAGTAACATTTAATTCAATATTATATATGTACGTTGTGGATTCCACCAATTTATAGATGTAGCTTATAGACTGGTGCAATCCTTGAATATCTATATTAGTGGTAATCCGTATTAACTACAACGATTTATTTCTATTTTTATAAAGTATTTAAATTAAATAAAACTGTGAAGGAAATTAATAATTTAAATTTAATACGCATACATGTAAGTACAACATTTGTTCATAGGTACATTTTAAAAATGCAAAGATCATTATATAGAAAGCGTTGTAGATGAATAGCACAATGAATATTTCCCCTCTATTTACATTAACTATTTTTAATTAAGTAACTACATATTTCACTGTTAAAAAAATTGCTTGATTATTAAAAAAAATATGTCCTGTATATTACAGGATATTAATTAAAACCACGACGTCTGTGGGGCCATTTCTATCACAATGTAATAAATAACGATAGTACAATGACAAGCCGTTGAAATATTTCAGAAGTATAAAATTTTTTATATAAAAGCCATGCTTTGATCGTATTTCCGCCCCTAGGCAGGCTCTCAGGCCTAATTTAAGTTATAACAAGCAAACTATAATAACCTAATCTCCATCATAGATTCTACAGTTTTGGTATTTTAATAAATTACGTAAATCTATATTCATGGTAGTCATAAATAGTTATAACGAATTATAATTGACCAATTATAAACACAACCAATTATAAAAACAACCAATTATATGTGACATGTTGTATATCGATAAATACTGCGTAACTTGTAGTTATTAATTTAATGCACTTATTTTTTTAAACCGACTAATAAAAACGGTATCCCAAGATTTGATAATTAAAAACATGTGAAATTTACTTAACATACAAAGCAATTATGATATTAAATCCGGTGATTATACAAATGTTGCTCTATTTTTACCAAGAATTAATTAAATAGTCATGTTTATTTTAAATTTACTAATAAAGTCGTTATTAATTAAAGGCCTTGGAATATTTTTGGTGCCATCTAATCACATTTAATATATGTATCACTTTGTTAGCTTCATTCTGTTAACGGTAGCACTTGTACTAGTATGTTCACAAATAGGTACTTAATGTCAAATCTGATAAATCTACTTATTGTTAGTGAAAGGAAAAACCATAAAAATCCAAACATAAAATATATTTCAAGTCGAATGATTTTTTTTATTATCCTTCGTTCATCTTATACGAGCAGAACACTCATTTAAAACGAACTCGGATAAAAAGCCATCTTATTAAGATCTTTAGACACACGTACCTCGTACCATGACGTAGACGTGACGCTACTACCACCCAATTTATTCGATAACCACTAATTTGCTATCACAAATCATATCAATTTATCACACTATTTATTTCAGTCGCTAGGTCTACCGATTTTGGAATAATACGACGGCTACGAACTTGAATTAACTCTAGGTCTGCTGCTTCAACAGCAGCGCCGCTGTGAGACAGTGCACGTAAATATCGCTTTGGTAATATATAAAAGTTGTATTGTCATGTGCACTAGATTGTTAGTTGGATGAAACAAGTTTCGCGAGTGCAGAGAATAGCGGCGGGCGCGCGCGATGCCTCTCGGCGGACTGGCTCTACACTCTAGGGCTTCAGTGGCGCGGGGCGGCGCGCCCACGCTCGATACCGCCGCCCCCTAGCGCCCTCCCACATTGCAAAAACCATTGAAAAACCAACTGTTTGCTGCCAAAATACTACCCAATACACTCTATTAATGATCGGATATAACGAAGCTTTAAGACAGTCTAAAAATATTGTATTTCTTTTATCTTATGTACACAATGACAATGAAGGTGGCTGTTATCACTGTAATATTTTATATTATGCATTCGTTGCTGCTATTTTTTAAAAAAAAAAGAGGTTTATACATAAAAAGTTGTAATAACATATGATCTAACAAGGAAAAATATAACGGTCCAAAACGTGCCGATTTAAGATCAATTATCAAGTAATCGCGAGAACATAATGTACGGTGTCTTCGAGCGAAAGCGAGATGAAATGCTAGCGTCAATTTTCTTGCGAAACGTGGAGTCTATTTTAAGTCTTTTAATTTATGCATCGGGTTCTAAACATAGAAAGGTTCACTTCATGAATGAGATTGAGCACATTTCATGTTGAATAGCTTCTTACGTTCAATTTAATGTTAAAAGTTGTTAAACTGAACTGCTATAAAATCTAACACGACTAAACTTTTTATACTACGTCTATACTAAGAGTGTAAACTATTTTTTAATCCAGACGTAAAATAAAAATTAAGTAAAATTAAGAAGACTATAGCAATTTTATTTAACAAATAAATTTTCTCCTCCAGTTTAGCTTTTGGATTCCTTTAAGATATGTAAATATATTCATAAATTTTCTTAGTACTCTTGTTCATTATAAGATATTTATTAATATTATGTATGTAAAAAATATTTTTAATTGCGTTTTTTTTTATAAAATAGGTGTACCTATATAGATTTTAAAAAGCAAAATCATTTGTAATTACAAACTTTAAACCAAATCGTTTCCGAGATACACAAAAAATATTTATAAGTGCAAGATTTGTTCTTATCATAAAATAAGAACCGAGATAACCCAATGATAATAACAATTAAATCTTAACCGAATGTTGCGGGTTCGAACCTCTGAATTTTCTTGTGCTTAATTTGTGTTTATAATTAATCTCTGCGGTGACGGAAAACATCGTACAAACATATTTGTACGTAAAAACACAAATGTAGCGTTTTTTTTATGATCTAAGTAAAATGTAGTTGAAATAAGGATCACTTGTTATGTTAGGTATCATTTAGATATACTTCTGTATTCATCTTATATTATACTCACACACAATGCAAGCTTTAATCGTGTGATTGCATCTCAAATATCTAAGACATGTTGTTAAATATAACTGCGCTCGCTTGTAGTATTTTTGTTGCAGAAACTAGTTCATTGGCCGTGCAAGTAATGATATTGAACGAGCGATATTTGTAAACCGTCGATTTAATTTTTCAAAATCGACGATAAAGACTTCGATAATACTTCATATATACTAATATTACAAACGCAAAAGTTGGTGAGGCTCAATGGATGGATCTTTGTTAAGTTTTTACGCAAAAACTACTACATGGATTTGGATGAATTTTGGCCTAAACGTAACGTATACCCCGAATTTACACGTAACCTACCTATCACCTCCCCTCACATAAGAATCCAGCCGCAGGAGCTAGTCGTAAATTTAGATATTTAGAACAACAAACCGAATTATGAAAAGCTTCATCAGTTTCTTATAAATATAAAATTCCGGTATGCGTCTTTTCGTAATTCTTCTCCTAATATACGGCCTAAACATTTTTGTTAAAAGTTATTTTTGTACTTAGGAGGTAGTCTTATGTATGGTTCTTAGCTTTAATTGGCTCTATTGCCCATATCCAGTTTTTTTTCTTGACCAAATTGTATTTTTTTTAATTCTCATAAATAAACATAGTTTTTATATTTCAATTTTTATTTTATTTTTAAGACTTATTAGTTAGCCTGAGGTCCTATATCGTCATCGCCATCGTCTGCTTACAGTGTCAGAACGAACGCCCTGTTACGATGCTTACAAACGAAATATACTATAGTGATTGTGTACCACAGTAGCAGCTTACAAAAAGTCAAAATTCAAAAAACAAACGAGCTCTTTATTGACTAATGTTATAATGGAGACGTCGTTCACTGCTGAGATATATATTGACCGCTGACGCTGTGTCTGGCGTTGAAACGTCGATCGAAATTTTACGCTTATGTGGGACGTTACGCATTTAATAGGAAACGGTAGCCTTATTATCTCTCATTAAGTAATAAACATCCCTCGATAAAATCTTTGAACTCTGAAGGCCATAATTATTGTATTCATCATCGTATAAATGTGATTATGAAAAATAGCGAATAATGAAATAATGAAAAGTTAAACAGTTTTTATAATCAGATGTAATGTTTATGATGACATCAACGAAATAGATCAATCACTCTTTAAAGCTTATCATCACACAGCTTATCAGTCGTGCTCATTAATTTGTTATTTGATACGGTGTCGACTATTCGTATCAAATAACAAATTAATTAACTGATTCTGGAACTAATATAGGTTTCTAATTACAAAAGACATATCACGATTAACTAATTACTAAACGAAATTAACGATTAACTAGTTCAAATCCAGTTAAAAACTTATTTTCAGCAAACATTAAACATAAGGTTTTACAAACTTTCTAGTACTCAACCTTCCACAGAATAACATGATTTTTTTTATTATTATCAATAACATCTAATACAATTATTCATATGTATTTAAACACTTACAAACTATGTAATTTATTTAACTGTTGCAATCAGTAACAGCCTGTGAATGTCCTACTGCTGGGCTAAGGCCTCCTCTCCCTTTTTGAGGAGAAGGTATGGGACTTATTCCACCACGCTGCTCCAAAGCGGGTTGGTGGATTGCACATGTGGCAGAAGTTCAACTGTTGCAATAAATATAAATATCGATGTCAAATACAATCTCTACAAAATGTCTCATTACAACGTCGATCACTATCAGAAACATAAACATGTTATAACAAAAAAGAGAGTTACAAATAATGCTATAATATAATTATAAGTTTATCGTATTTTTTTCGTATAATTATTATTTAACTATAATAATTGCTCTATTTCCCTTATATACTGTTATTAACTATATCGGTGACAATGACATTATTTATCGAAGAACGTTAACATGTTCCGGGAAGATTACAATTACTATCGATGAGATGTTGATGAAAATTTTAATTGTAATCGGACGCGTCTTCGCCAAACATTTCGAGCTGTCGATTAATAACATACGTGATACCAAAATTGTTAATAATAATACATTAATGTAAACTGTATATATATATATATGGTAACCTTAAAAAGACAATATTTAATCAGAAAAAAAAGTAATTTAAAACCTACTTTATCCAAATACTCTTCTAAGCACTTTGTCATTTCACAAGATTTAATTACACTTTGTCACTAATTAAAATGCGTATATTAATAAACATAGAACTAAAGTCCGTTGCATAATATACATACATGTCTTGTAAAGTGGGGCACAAGGGATAACACAAGGGGTACAGTAAAACAGTCATAATATTTCTACGTATTTCTAATAAAACATTTGCACACGTAACGCTGATTTGTCATGCAGCCGAATTATCTTATTGCAGTTGTCATTTTTTTAATTTAAAGCCGGCTTATAGTTTTATTTCAAAATAAGAACATCGCCAGCGGCTTAACTTGCATCGTAATCGAAAATCCAGTTAAAAGGAATAAAAAGGCCAAAATATGTTAATCATGTCATATTTTAGCTGTGATAAAACTTCCAGAAGCAAATATATTGAAATTATTATTATTCTAGTTATTACAAAAAAATGGATATACTGAATTAATGTAATGCCTTCTTATACATTATATTAATGGCCGCAACATATATTATAACACCAAAAATACGTACGTTTTTATAACTTTTAATATACTCAACCCATTTTGATAAAATAAAGACCAAACGGGACCTTGAAATATTTCTTATAATAATTCAATTATTTCAATTATTAATTTTTAGCCGTTTCAATGATTAACCCGGACACACAGACTAACAGACAATAATAAAAAAAATATTGTTATGGCTTTGGTAACTCGCAAATAGCCACACTTACTTTAAAAGAGGCAGATATTTTTAAATCACCGACAGATACTTAAATTTTATTTATTTGTTTATATACATTTCTGATTGTAAAAGATAATTTGGCAGTTCTTTTTTACTATTTTCATTTTAATTAGGTAATACTTTCGTTTTGGTGGTTGTGCAAATTTTTCAATATTTTCTTGAAAAACATGTTCTCATAATATTTCACATATTCAGTTGCCCGGACCTATAAACCTCAAAAGTTTTAGATGTGTATTTTTTATAGGATACACTGATAGACAGGCAGGGCACAGTAAAACAGGACATATTAAAACATGTTTCAATGTACAATAAGTAACATTTATACATTTCCGACGGAAATCACAAAAAAATACTACATTGGTTAATTTTTATTTACATTTTAATCCATAAAAATGCATATTACACTGTACCCCGCTAATTTCCATTGTACCCCAGGTAGTGTTTTAATGTACCCCAGACCTGAGGCACAGAGAAACAGAATCAAGATTTTAGTAAAATAAAAATGGTTTAGGGTTGATTTTTGATCTGTTTAATGACAGATTAGTAGATAATTAAATAAAGTTTCTGCAAGTTTAACAATTTTGTGGCTTTTATGAATACAGATTGTTTTTTAAATTAAAATTACTTTTTGGTTTCTTTGTGCCCCACCTTACCCTTTATCATTTACATAGGTCGAGTATCAAATATATGTGCACACATACATGTATGTGTAAAAAGTATTAGGTCTTTATTATGCGTACCTTCCTAGACGGGGTTGCAATCAGTTCTCAGAGTCAATGTCAATAAAAATGCTAGTAATGAGGTTTTTATGCAAACAAATCGTGCCATTGCAAGCAAATAGCATCCAGCGTTTCATCACAGTTTAATTTACAGCCTAATTTAATTATTAGATATATATAGATATAGAATTTACACATAAAAAATATTTCTATTTTAACTTATATTGAGATACTTTCAACAAAGTATAATTAAGTCTAATAAATTTGCATGTGACCACTGACCATCAGGTGGCCCAAATGCTCGTCCGCACCTATACTATAAAAAAAAATACTAGGAGTTGAAAATTCATATTAACGCTCCTTATTTTAATATTATTTCCACTTAAAATTTTCTATTAATTACCCATGTTTGAACTTGCGAATTTTATGTCAGTGCGTATAAACTTGCATAAGTTAGGGTTTAGCGCAATATAAATTATTCTTATTTATTATGGGGCAAAAATACGTAGATTGCATAATTCACTAGCGCACTTCAGTATCGCGTGCAAAGGTTGATACCATCTATGCGGTCAACGCCACATGCTAGCGCAATGCTGAGCAAAACAAAATGGTGCCTTAACACGAGGGAACCTAGATTGTTTTGAATAAAATTCTATCTTTGCATGCGATTTTCATTGCAAGGCGGGAAAGACTGCCTTTGTATATTTTACTGCGTTATCGTATTCGTTAGCTTAAGGGCACACTACAACTTTAGAATGGAATAAAAATATGAACCGACATCATGTTTTTATAAATAAAAATATGAGCCGACATCATGTTTTTATTTTAAGTTTAGAGTAGTACTAATACATTATTCATTTCTAAAATGTGTGAAGTAGGTACAGTTAAAACTCAGTAGATAACAATGATACCATTAAAATATTATATTATAATATTTTAATACATATATTTTTTCAATTAATGTACTTACATTCAATTTTCTTTGCAACTCTAAATAAACGTATTCTAAAATGGGCTTAAGAATATTATAACAATACAGATTACAGTATAACCCGCCTGTTATATAATAATACCCTTAATAGTATATAATTGCATCAACTTCAGTAACTGAGCACTTAAGGTCAAGGTCTAAATCAATTAATGCCCAAACGCATAGAAATTACTATCATTAAAAAATATAAAGTTTTTCTTTTTTAAAAGTAGTGTTTAATTTCAAGCAGCAATAGGCTGAGATTTTATTATATTCGTACTGAAAGGAATGAAGGTTATGGCAATGTATAAAATAAAATATATTTTTTCCCGTCGTTAGACAATAGGCCTTACCCGCAAGTGCGGGTATAAATTAGTACTGTTCACTTGTGTGTTTTATCAACGTTATTTTATAAGATACGGTATTTTAGAGTTCTCGTCATTTTATTGTGATAAAATTAAAAATCTCTTGCGTGGATGGGTGGCTATTGACATCGAATATTAGTAATAGTTTATAATATCCATATTTCTTACATAAAACAGTATACTACCTACTTTATACTTTATACCTACTTTATAACAATTTAGGGAAAACAATCCTCCTAATGTCTCAAAGCTGGAGGTAACACCTCGCCTTTTGAGGAAAAAGGTTGGAGCTCATTCATTCAGTTTTGAAGAATGGGCTACCTGATGATAAATGGTCAACACCGCCCACAGACATTCGCACAGTAAAATATATTTACTATTACTTATATCGCCAATGCGCCACCAACATTGGGAACTAACATGTTATGTCCCTTGCGCTTGTAGTTACACAGGTTCACTCAGCCTGCAACCCGGATCAAAACAATAGTAAGTATTGCTTCGCGGTAGAATAAGTGTTAAGTGAGTGGCACCCACCCAGGCGGGATTGCACAAAACCCTACCAACAAGTGAAGTGACTATAAAATATAGATAATTAATCAAATATATTATTTGTTCTTTCATTTAAAATGCTTTAATAATTAATTTGATATGGTATGTCTAACAGCTGGACGGCAGTACTCACGCCTGTAAAACGGAGCAATGTGCGGGCGGCGTGGCCAGAAATATGGCGGAAGCTTTGTGGCGGCTACGAGACGGACGGGCACGACTCCTTACAGCCATCGGAGATGACACAGATGGGCAGTACTTACAAGATATTGCACCTGGATTATTATTGGACGGTAAATAATTATAATTAAATAAAATTTATGTGTGACAGATATAATTAATGCACATTAAGTACAATAAATATCTTATGTATATTTCTAACTGTAGATAAGTTTATTAGTTTTGTCGTTTTTAGGAGTTTGGTATTAATCAGTTCAACGTCTATATTATAATAAACGTACATGCGTTTTTAATTTTTAATAAATTGCTGTGTTTTGGCTTATTTCTATTGTTCATTTTGTAATGACAACTTTTGCCCAAAACAAAATATAGCCATATAGGTAAGAAAATAATTAATAGCTTAAGCATAAAGAGAAAGTAAACGATTCGTTCAATAATTCCAAAGAAGTATAATTTATGCAGAAACTGATCTTTTTACATTCCATTATTTATCATTCATTTACAGTAGTGTGTAAACAATTGTAGTTACTCGAAATTGTTTTTTAACTACATGATTTTAAAAGTATCTAGCCAATCGTAGTCCCCTGCTGGATATAGGCTTTTTCCAAAATACCCGGTTTTCCGCCTTTTACATCCAGTCCGATCCCGCCACCGTGTAATCGATTCGCTTGGCTGGAGCGCGACCTACGCTGCGATTGTCAATCCGCCGTCGACACTCTAAGACTAATCTGCTCTATCGTCCATCGGTAATTCGACATATATATATGACCTACCCACTACCACTTCTGTCTGATAGTTTTATACCTAATGGCCAGATATAAACCTGTTGAAACCGACCTTAATATTGAATATCGAAACCATCACGCCAGGAAGACTTGCAAAGAATATGCAGCACTTTGCTAAGTTTTTGCAATGATGACAATATCTACAGCAAATCGAAGGAGTATGAGGTTCTCGCCGTTTACACCGTTGACTCTATATCGTGCTTAACGGTGAAGGAAAACATCTCGAGAAAACCTGCATGTGTTTAATTTCACTGAAATTCTACCACATGTGAATTCCACAAACCTGCATTGAAGCAACGTGGTGGAATAAGCTCCAAACCTCCTCAAAAAAGGAGAAGAGATAAACCTATAATTATAAAAAATATAAAATGATAAAAAACTCATTTATATTTTATTCTTTTACCCCCATTACTAAACAGGATACTGTATCTGTCTTTAATATTGTATAGTTTGATGGTGATTTTTTGCAATTTCGGCAAATACTAGCGATAACCTTCACATAAGAAATTGGCAGTCATTCAAGCATTATTATTTTTTATCTGTCGCTCTTTGCGGATCTACATACAATAAGATAATATTATGGAATAAAAGAAGTCCAATCATTATACTTACTTTTATAATTACCATGAATTGTTTAATATTAACATTTATTTTTTATTTTTAATAGGTTGTATAGTAAAAAACACACGGACAGCTATGTACGCAGCAATGTTTGACAAAAAAGGCGAATGTTTAATGGGTCTTGGAGACATGGATATTCATAATCATATTACTATAGAACTTGTGAGTAACGGTTTTTTATAATATTAAAACACAACTTTATTACTAACAACATACTCGCACGTTATATTCTTTAAATAATTAAATCAAGAGAGGAAAATATGTGAGAGTTATACCTCTATAGATCCTCTATCTGACAGATACAGGATATATAAACATAGCATGATATCCTCCTGACCGATTTCGCCCAACTGCGCAAGTCATATTATAATGCGTGCGCAAATGCACTTACTATTGCCTCTCATAATCTAATGGAACTAATAAAGCTCTAACAACTTAGTATCAGGTATTCTAAAAAAAATGTAAAAATGAATGAACTTAAATGTGAACAATATAATGAATCCAAGTCATTATTTTCTTCACATTTAAGTTCATTCATAATTATTTTGTTAAAGATATTTAATTAACTTACATTATTAAAAAAAAAACGACAATAAAATATACATACTCTCTTTTCTGTTATATATTTTATTTTATAGCTTCGATTGATTATAGCCAATTTTATGTCTTATAAAATGCACATAAATTTCGTCGTATGTGACTTTTCATTATTTATGTTTATTATTAAGGAACAATCATTACTAAGAAGTTATCATTAATTCAATGTATTGTATTAAGAGCGGTTTATTATAACTACTGTTCTATTATTCATTAGAAACGTTTTACTACAGGTAAATAAACATATCAACGTATTAAAAAATGCACCACTAATTGTATTAGACGGAAATTTACCAGCTACCACTATGGACTACGTTCTCAAGATATGTACCGAATACAAAAAACCTGGTAAGGTTATTTTTTTGTTTAATAGTTACTAGTCCAGTATTTAATAGTCAACTACAAACTCAATACGGCTATCGCTGGTCGACTGGTGACTTTTAGTACGTTGCGCACTGTTTGGGCACAACAGTCTGCTTAGAAATGTTTTGTTCTGCTCTTCTAACCGTGGTAAAGATACCGAACACTGTTCACAGTCTGTTCTATGTGAGATACTTTTCCAGCTCAACATAAATGTTCTACTTTAGTTTGGTCTTGTTGAATACTCATACTGTCATACATAAAGAGAGATACGGTTGCATGCTCCGCAACCACATCTCGAAGGAACCATCTAAACAGCAGTTAAGAGCATTTCATGAAAAAAAAAGTTGGATTTTACTACTTAATCAGATATAATCTACTAGTTATCTATAATATGTATGTCTCTTATTTATCTGATCTAAATGAATTATGATATTGGGTTATTACGGATTTGTTAGACAATGACTGTCTATGAACCGGTTAATATTTGAAACCAGCGATAATAAGGCAACTAATTGTTATCAGACTTTTTGGACAGTTTTTTTTTTTTTTGTTCTATAGAATGTAATCTATATATAAACTAGGTACAAAAAGCGCTATTTCAAACCCGCGTCTTTCCTAGTGGTAGTCTCATTATTACACTAATAAGCCATCAAACCTTACCTCGTCTAGACAGCAACTGCTATTACATACAAATTAATTATTGATCTTTTATTTTTTCTGTTTTAAGTTGTTAATTTAACTTTAATTAAGTCTGTTATTTCTCTGCCAGCTACCCTTCAAAAGTTAACACTCAGTAAGTATGAAAAATGAAGATAATATAATAATAATAATTGAAACATTTGCTACCAATATAAATTGGTAAACCTGCAAATACCAATATGTTACACATTATTGTAGAAACGGATTCGAAGTAATGAACAGATATTTGACAATGTAGACTTTTTAATGTGACGTCTAAAGGCACTCCGAGTGAGTAACATACATTATGCAATTCGTTCCATAGACGACTTAATTATATGAAACATGTTTTTACCCGCGGATCTCCTCGCCTCGTCCTCGTAATAAGAGGGAGAAGTGAAAAAAATGAAATGAAAAAAATTTTATTATGACAAAAACTTATCGCTATTACAAACGTTGTAGGGACCTTCTTTTATGTATGACAATACTTCTGCCAGAAGTCCCCGCTCTTCCATAGCATTCCATTCAAATAATTAGCTTAAGACATAATTAAACTTACATAATATGCAAAGTAAGTTAAATTAAATAACTGAAATGTGTGTATGTCAAGTGTGTGTGTGTATGTGAATGAGTATTTATTTGTGTAAGTTAAAACATATGTTTCTGTAATTGTGACGTGTTAGTTATTTTAAAATATCTAGTAATGCTTCAGTCTCATAATTATTAAGTTTTTTAAGCCAATTATCAATGATTTTTTACATTCCAGATAACGCATTGTAATTATTTTAAGTTTTTAATAATTAAGTTGTATAAATAAAATGACCTATTAATAAAATAATTTCTAGCTAATTTAGTATTTGTAACTACTTGAAGAAAATACTATGTGATTTATTTCAACTAACTAAATAACTTTTAGGACAACAAGTAAAACATGTTTTCAGTACTGTAAGAACCTCACTAAGACGGTATATATCAACAGTCGGGTACCTTAAAGTCTTAAAGAACATAACTTTAGGCTCTTTGAGCTTTCTCGTTTTACAAGTTCCTCCCAAGACCGTTATGCGATAGGATATAACTGACTGACCCATGTCAATATAAGTTTTACGTAGCATATCGTTGGTACTACATGTCTCAGTATTTTGAAAATTCAGATAAGTTTTCTTATGGGGCTACAAGATCGATAGATATGTGGATACCATGATAGATAGATAGATCTATCTATCTATCATGATCCCCAAGTATTTAGTATAAGCCACCTTGGATTTTATATTAAAATTTAAATCTAGCTGGGTTTTGTTATTGATATTAAAGCAAATATAATTTTTTTGTGTTACATACGGGGTAAGTAAATTTAGCCAATTGGCGACTTCCCTTAGTCGGTTCTTTATATTTTTACGTATTTTATCAAATGTTGTGCCTGAGAAATTTATCGCAGTATCATCTGTATACGAAAAACCTGTTAATTTTTTAGCTCTAAATTACATTTATATAGACGAGAAACAAGGTCGGTCCCTACTTACATAGGAACCGATTATAACTTTTTGTGTTCTATTAGAAAGGCAGTCGCTAAATAATTATAAGGGGAGTCCTCTAACGTGAATGATTTTTAGCTTTTATATAAAGATTTTGTATAACAGAAACGGTATCAAAGGTCTCTTTTAAGTCAAGGGTGTATTACGGTTTTGAATTAAATTTTTTCCTTTGTCCAGTTGATTGACAATTAACGAAGTCAGTGCTATAAAGGCGTCTTCGGTAGACTAACTTTGTCTAAATCCAAACTAAGAATTAGAGAAAATGTTATATTTATTAAAGTAATTTACTAATTTATTATTTATTAATTTTTCCTACAATTATTGATATCGTTTCTGTCTCCATTCTTAAATACCGGTGTGATGATCGATTATTTTAGGAGTATAGGAAAAGAACCATTGCAAAAGCAGAGATTAGTCAAATGTGACCTAATTGAGACTACCTCATGTCTTGCCAATTTCAAAAACATAATACTGATATTGTTCTATCACGGAGTACTGTCAGCTTTAAGAGAACTGAAGGTACTATGAACTTCACCCACGTCTCTGTCCAGAAAACCAAAAGAATGTAATTGCCAGCCAGACCAATGTTCACGAAAAAGTATTTAATATAAATTATGGAATAAATAGACTTTTATCCATTTTTTGTTACTTAGTGTATAAATTATAATTGTACTAGGAGACTTATAAGTAAAGCATAATTGTAGTAGCGATGGCACTCCCTGTCATGTCTGTCAGTCAGAAATGTACTTGCATATTATTCCTATTTCCGATAGTTTCAAGGACCAGGGTACAATAAGTGATGAGACGCTTTTGACCAAACAACTTCAGCGCTTCTTTAGTATATAAATTTAATAAATTGTAGCTAGAAATTTAATTATCCAAAGTACCAGGAAATCAGAATATCAAGAGGTGTATAGGTTTTTTCTTGCTTTATTCATTATTCTAAGTTAATTAAAAATAAAGACTAAATATTAATTAATTAACAATACCTCGTTAGTAATCGACTTACTAGTACCAGGGCGACAGCACTCAAGTGGAGATTAGTAATATTGTTTTAGACGTATGCACCTAGCTCCTCTCTTCATATGTATGTGCTTCTATTATTTCTTACTGATTTTTATGCAAAAATTTATATTTAATTGTTTTTAAAAATGAAAAAAATGATGAGACGCTTTTGACCAAACAACTTCAGCGCTTCTTTAGTATATAAATTTAATAAATTGTAGCTAGAAATTTAATTATCCAAAGTACCAGGAAATCAGAATATCAAGAGGTGTATAGGTTTTTTCTTGCTTTATTCATTATTCTAAGTTAATTAAAAAATAAAGACTAAATATTAATTAATTAACAATACCTCGTTAGTAATCGACTTACTAGTACCAGGGCGACAGCACTCAAGTGGAGATTAGTAATATTGTTTTAGACGTATGCACCTAGCTCCTCTCTTCATATGTATGTGCTTCTATTATTTCTTACTGATTTTTATGCAAAAATTTATATTTAATTGTTTTTAAAAATGAAAAAAGATGAGACGCTTTTGACCAAACAACTTCAGCGCTTCTTTAGTATATAAATTTAATAAATTGTAGCTAGAAATTTAATTATCCAAAGTACCAGGAAATCAGAATATCAAGAGGTGTATAGGTTTTTTCTTGCTTTATTCATTATTCTAAGTTAATTAAAAAATAAAGACTAAATATTAATTAATTAACAATACCTCGTTAGTAATCGACTTACTAGTACCAGGGCGACAGCACTCAAGTGGAGATTAGTAATATTGTTTTAGACGTATGCACCTAGCTCCACTCTTCATATGTATGTGCTTCTATTATTTCTTACTGATTTTTATGCAAAAATTTATATTTAATTGTTTTTAAAAAATAACATCGATAATTTTGATGATGATGATAAAAAAAAACAACAGGTGTAGTGTACGTTCGCACCCGTGGCAGTCCGGGGGGGGAAGAGGAAAACTTTAAGCCTTTATATCATTTCATTAAAATCTGTTCAGTAGTTTAGTCGTGAAAGCGTAACATATAGACAGAGTTACTTTCGCACTTAAAACGTTAGTATAGATTAGGCATTTGTTAACATATAGCTTGGACAGAGCATTTTTCCAGTTTGTCCACCAAAATTACACCTAAAACAGATTAGCAGACTTTGCTTAAAATTCTCTTTTATACATCAGTATCAGTGGGACATAAATTGAATAATATTAAAATGTATAAGGAATATTATATATATACTTTTAATAAAAAGATTAGTTTGTGATAGCGTAAAATATAGATGGGGATTAAAGTATATATACCGAATGTAAATGTATATGTAATAACAATATCAATGTACATATAAACATTTTACATCGACAATTTGGATTAAATAGTTTAATTTATTTTACATAAGTTTTACCGGATTTCTTGAGGATTTCGGAGAGTATGAGGCGTTATTGTGAAAATGAAACAGGTTATATGAAAATACACTTTTAATACAAGAAAACTTATTTCATACAGTAAATGTGCACTTCTAATTTTTGTCTTACAAAAATACTTTCTAATACGTTATAATGGCTTTCACATGACTACATCATGTATCAAGTTAAGTGATATAAAAAATAGAAGATTCATGTGTCCTTTGACACCAAATGTATTGGAATGCTTATAGTATATTAATATTCGGTAATATATTTCCTACAAAGCTCATAAGACTGCATACATATCGATAATTAATATTTTTCAATTTGATTGTTACCGCATCCAAAAAACTTGTGCAATCTACTGCTATAATATAACATAGTAAGTAATTCTTTCTAACTTAATAAAAATTATAAAAATAAAAAAGTTAAGTAAATACTCATGTTGCATAATTCTTAAAATACATTGAATGACAATTAAAGCAAAAAAATTTGCATCAACACTAAAGTATAAAACTTATTAATTCAACTTCTAAAAGAAGTAAATGCTTACTTAAGAAATAATCAAATTAATAATATAATATAAATTACAATTAAGACTCATATCACATTGTATTGCCATGGCAGTGTTTGTAACGAGATATAGCGTATCAATTTCTTATGGTAGCAATTATTATATCATATATACCAGAAAATCCCACTACTGAGTTAAAGCCTCCTCCAAGAAGAATTTAAAGATTCCACCACATTGCTCAATGCATTATGTGTCGGTTTGATTGTATGTATTAGATTTGAAATGAATTAAAGTCCATGATTCTCAGACGCATTTAATCATGCGGTCGTCTTTTACTAGCCATCTCAGCCCTTATTAATATGTAATATGAGTCTAATCTTAAACATACACTGTCAATCAAATACTTTTGACATTATGGACGGATTTCATTACAGAATGAGATTCATACAAATAAGTGATTTTATAAACCTTGCGTTTACTTTATTATTCCGTCATATTTATTAAATATTGAACTAAAATTCAATAAGTTTAAAAGTTGTGACGGCACTTACAAACTCTTTGAGATTCCTTTCTGTGAATTATCTGATTTTCTAAATCATCTGATTTTCTTGCTGTCCTCTGATTTCAATAAACCTTGACTAAAATTCTGCAATTTTTTTTTTTATTATTACCAACTTATCTCATCATTTTACTACACCTCAAGGGCATTCTCCAAACACAAAATAAATACCCTTTTTGTATTTAACTGTCACTATATATTAGGTCCTTACATATGAAATTGGCGTTTTGTGCGGGAGGAATATAAAGTAAATTTTTTTTTGTAAAATATATTAATTAATCAATGTATTCAGCGTTGTTATCTATGCACTTTTGCCATCTCATAGGTACTTCATTGATCCCTTTACTAAAAAAACCATGGAGAATCAATAAACTCCTTGAAGGCGGTTTGGACTGCCGCATCGGAGTTGATTTTTTTTCCTTGTAAGAAGGATTCCAAATTCCGGAAAAAAAGTGTAATCTGTTGGAGCAAGGTCCGGGGAGTACGGTGGATGTCGCAGACATTCCAGTTGTAGCTCATCTAACTTAGTGGTTGTTTATTGTACAGTGTGTGGTCTTGCGTTGTCGTGAAGCAGCAGTGGCCTAGAGCGATTGACCAATCTCGGTTGTTTAGCAGCTTGTTCTTCCTTCATGGTTTGCGGTTGCTGACAACTGATATGTGCCGTAATCGTTTGGCCAGATTTTAGAAAGCTGTAGTGAACGACACCGGTGCTAATCCGCCAAACACTCATAAGTTACTTTTTCTAACTCAATTTTCGTTTAGGGCAGGATTTGGCTGGTCTCCAGGGTTCAGCCATGACCAGCGCTTCCGATTATCGGATTATTATTCCGAATATCAGATTAGTTAAAATCCCTTCATTATTGTGTCGGTTGAGCAAAGTAACACAGCAGTCGATGCGTGTTTGCAAGTTCGATTTACTCAATTCATGAGGTACCCATCGTTCAAGTTTTTTTTACCAGCTAAATGAATTATCAATTTGAATTTGAAATTCTTAACCAAAAAGGAGATATTTCAGATCAAAGTGGTCAGTACGACAAAATGCTAATTTCATATGTAAGGACCTAATATATATCTTAATTTAATCTGTGGAATATACCTTTAAAATAATATTTTTTGAGCCGTCTCAACTTTAATGAAGATGCTCTAAAATTGACAGATTCAAACTTAAATGTAAAATTAAACATTAAAATAGCAAGTTCTAATTTTACCAAATATTACTAAAATATATAAGTCTTAGTTACTAAAAATACAAGTTTAAGTCAGTTTTGTCTTTAAATAGTATGATTGAATATTTTAGAGATTTATAGTTTACAACTAATGCAAGATTAAATCCAAGGCTGTCTTTGCAAAAGGAAAGTGGCAATTTTATGTTGTTTCTGAAATACTTTTGCAATTAAGACCTCAATAAAAAATTTGACAACATTATGTTACTGTCATTGTATTACTGTACATTGTGTTGTTGACTTTCTAAGGAGTTGCAAACATAAATATTGCCATCCATATCCGCGGAAAAGCACCATAAGGTCAAAATTAGTGTAAAACATTGTGTTCACTATTATACAACTATCAAACTGTGTGAATATTTGTGTTTAATGGACTTTGCAATATTTGTATTACTGTTTAATTCAGGAAAACGCGTTGATAATAAAATATTTAGTTAGATTATAATATTTAGTTCCTAAAATATCCAAGTTGCTGTTGTTGATGCAACTGATCACGCAATTGATGCAAAGCATGCTCAGGCTGGCTGTGTTGCATTTGAGCTACAAGATTCTTAGCTTCCAATCGCAGCTCATATAATTTACGTGATTCCAAAAATAAAAGAATTGCTGCCAAACCTACAAAATAGAACTATATTAATTATAGGCATCAATATAACAATAATAAAGCATAGAACAATATTTTTTAATAATGATAAACAACTTACCAAACAATATGAAGGCAACAACAGCAAATGCATAAGACCAAGAAAGAATATTGAACGATGGATACAGCAACCAATCACGACGATAGCAGTTGCCTCCAAATATTGCAACAGCGAGAAATAGAAACACACCTTGAAATAATATAAAAATAATAATTAATATATTTAACCTTATAATACGAACATACATTATAATTTAGTATTTTAAAATTCATATTATAAACTATTGAAATGTTACTTAATTTAATTTCATTATTTGGAATGTTAATAATATATAACAACAAACCATTATTATAAAGGCATTCAGTTTAGTGAACAGGGCACAGGTTATACTTTAATGTTATCATCAAGATTAGCTTTACCTCTTACTTATTTATAAATCAAGGATCACATTGTTTATCTTTAATATTAATATTAAAGAAATTAAATGATTAGTGCAGAAACTTACTAGATATGGCAACCATAATAAATGAAATAGATACGAATATCCATTCATATCGCAGCACTGTTCTAAGTGGCATGCGAACTACTACGCAGGCCAGTAGTATCTGTGCCATGAAAGACAGCATCAAAGCTAATGTCACAAATGTCTGAACTGCCATTAACCATGCCGGCAGCAACCATTCACGGATGACGTATAACTCCTGCAAGTAATAATAAGTACTTAATGAATAAAACTACTGTTTTTAGTAATTTTTTATATGTTATAACAAAATAAACTTACTTGACCGAAAATGTAATGACAACCATCAAAATACTTATCATACTGATAGGAGGGAAATCTGAAGCGATCAAAACAGTATTCCCATAGGCCCATGTGTTTAAACGAAGAGAACATTCCCGAATATGATTTAATCCAATACGGTCCAGCAAAAGACAACAACAGGAACAGTCCCGCGATGTAAGTAATGGTCGCTCCTATTAAGGTGGCATCTACAATAATATATAACACGTTTATTAATTTATATACAAAGCTAAATATAATTAAGTTAATTAATTTTTAATGTTATGATGATAGTAAGAGTTAATATTAATTGTAAACAAAAAAATTGAATAAGAAACACCGATATAAATATAAAAACTTAAAGGGCGTGCCCGCAAATAACTTACTGGAAGCCTTTGGATATTCATTATTAGCCGCAGTCATTGTAACAATTAGTAATTATTTCTTCTTATTCATTAACAAATATTTCGATATCTATCTATTCGAGCTTCGAATTCGTCAATTTTACCGAAAAAGATTTTTCAGTTTGACTTCTGACAGATGTTGTTTTTGTCGGTTTAATTTCTATGGGATTGACATATCCATAACAATGTACATGACTTTTCGATAGACTTGCAAATTAACTTGTAAAAACAAATAATAAAAAATATAATAAATAAATGAATATAATTAGTGAAATTAATTAAATATTTCTTATGGAATCTAAGTAATATTTTCAACTTTATTAACATGTTCTTGTTATATCAGTTCCCAAAATGATTTATACGAATATTACAGGTCTTCTTATAGCAAAAAAGTTTCCTTAATGCCACAACTCTTTGAACCTCATTGGCGAAGTCATTAAAAGATCATATATCTTAAATCCTTATATATTTGTCGTATAATGCAGAAAACATTCCTTCCGCTACTTTCACAAAAAGAAAGCTGTTCGAGTTTGAACGTTATTTTCCCTTCGTATCCCTTGTTTGCAAATCCTATACATCATACAAATCTATTGTCTGTCTGATTTCTATATCACACGGCAATATTTTTTGCGAGTAATAATGGCAACAAAACTTTAAAACCTTACTTTGTTTTCATAAGAAATGCGTATACTCTTAGGCCAAAACACACGATACGAAATCACATTGTGGCTCGCTGCATCGTCGTATCGTATGTATAACGTATTCTATACTCTTAAAAATCTTCGACCGAATATATCAGTTCATTGTGCCGGAATATATTTAAAAAAAAAGAAAAGTGCATCAACGCCCGTCATTGAAGAAAAATATCACTTTTGGCGCGAAGTTTGGGTGCTTCGAACATACAATTATTTGAATTGTCATTTTTAATTGGTTTTCTTAGCATTTAAAGTAGTTAATGATCGTTTTGTTAATTATTTATGTATTTCTTATTATAAAGTCAAATACTTATTTATGTATTATTTTTAAAAGTCATTTTCACTTCATGTTTGTAAGAATACAATATCGTTAATTTTTGATTTGATGATTTCAATAAAATGCTTTTTATATTTTCATTCTTGTAATTGTTTTCGTTTCGTTTCGTGTTAAGAATAATAATAATCGATTTATGTCACGTATCTCTTATTATTTTATGTATAACAGATACAATAATTATGGCACAATCACGCCAAAATTCTGGTTCATTATCGTTGATTCACTTTACATTCCATTGAAAGTTTAATCCAACTAAATACAAACAAGGAAAATTTAAATAATTTATTACATTATGCGTATATAACATCGAGAGAAATAAAACAAAAAAATAAAATCTAAAATTTAATATAAAATTCATATAAATGATACATGTAAAAAAAGATCATATTCAATTCAGATCTGTAGAACTTGTGGACGGAATCGTTTTGAACTAACAAGATAATTGGACGTTTATTTTATTGTGCCTTATTCTATAACTTAAGATTATACAATTGTACAGAAAAATCATTAAAACGGACAATGAAGTGTATAAAAAAGAATACTTAATAATACTTTCACAAAATGTTGGCAATCCTTATAATAATATCTGCAATCATTACAAAGCTTATATTATTTAAAGCTACATTAATTAAAGTGATTAAAACGACAAGTAAATATCCAATGGAATACCATATACTTTTATGAGGTTCATATACAATAAAATTAAGATTACATAAAAAAGAATTTAATACGCCTAAGCGAAAGCTATAAACAAGCATTCAAAAGTCACTCATTCGTATATGTCTCATATACAAATACTTTCGCTTGGTCACACAGATGTTTTTTAATCATTAACATTTAAAATATATCCTTAGTTTAAAGTTTATAATTTCACTGTGACACCAAATTACCTTAAACCTTTATATAAAAGATGTAAATACTTAGTTATTTTGTAAAAATAGAATAATGTACAGTAAAAGATGGACGGAGTTTTATGATCACGGCAACTGGAGAACATTTAAACCAGTGCGAAGAAATTATAAATCGAATGAATATAAACGAACGATAAAGTTTACTAATTATTAATCAAGAAAAGAATAAAAAAATGTGTTAACTAAGTTATTATACGGCAATGTTTTTAGAGTATTGCAGCAAAAATTGATTAAAAATCAATTTGGAGCAATTGTATTTTTTTTTATAATATAGTTCATCTGTATATATATTTTCATATTAGCCATTTATAAAGAATAAAACCTCATTTTTGTTTAATTTATAAAAGCTTAATAGTTACTATTTTTAAAGTAAATAAAAATTTACAATTCATAACAACTTATCAACTTCTAAGTAAGAATTAACCTAATTAATGTGTTGATAAATCTATACAATAAAGTATACCTTTATTTTATTAAAACAGGGTGAAATTCTTAAGTAGGTGCATAAGAACACTTGCGAGACTGGTTCTAATATTGACAAAATGATACCTAAATATTTATTAAGGACACTTTGTTTTAATAGTTATTTTCAACTCAATTTGAATGAAAAAAAAAACTGACAGTTATAATTTACCCATTTAGACACAGAATTAAATTAGAAGGCTTATGAAGTATTAATTATTTACTTTAAAAAATATATTCGAAATATAAAAGACAAAAAATCAGGATACCTTAACTGTCTTCTGACTTATTTTTATACATATTTGTATTATATAGTCTCATATTAGAAATATAATCTGTGATAGTCGTTACGCCTTCGACTCGTTTTCCAACTCGAAACGTGCTTGAGACTCTTTAAAACGATTGCGTTTTTTCAATTGTATATTCGCTTCCGTCAAAAATAAGGCTGCAGTGACGAGACAGGCTACAACACCCACAACACCAAGGCCGAATGACCACCCTAAAAAAAAATATACGTTAAGTGTGACACTTAAAATTCTTATGTAGACAAAAATGGCGGAATTTATTATTTTAAATTTAAAACTATTCATTTAAAAATATATAAACTTACTAAAATATTTCAAAAAAATTATCGACAGACGACAACAACATTGAAAATGGTGTTGTAATTGTAATGATGTTTAATCAAGCTCAACAAGATCTAGAACGATTTATAGCATAATTATCATCTCATGAAATACCTACATAGTTCTCAAAGAATAACAAACATTTTTTTTTTACAAGCCGCTGGTCAAGCTCGTAGCTTCATTAATAACAAAGGGAGTCATTTTAAGAAACGGCCTTACGCTGGACTGACTCCATATTAGCCTCAATTACACTTACAAATTATCGACATTGATGTGGTAATAACGAATAGATTTGACCTATAATTTTACCGTGCATCCGTAATAACAAGTATCTACTGAATATATATTTTGTATAGCAAAGCAATATCGAATATACAATATTTAAAAAAGTAGTCTTTACCTAAATAATTATTAGAATGATCGGGCATCCATCCATCAGTGTTTCCAAGTGACGCAAAAACTATAACTGCTATAGCACCGCTTATTGCTGAAGAGATAGATTAAATTATAATCCATACCAAATTATGACGTTTAAAAAATGTTACATGAGAAAATAAAAAAGTATCTTACCTGCCCCTAACATTATATATCCTATACCTTTAATTAATAATACATATCTGCGTTGATTTGGACCGCTACATAGGAAAAAGAATATGACTAATATCGTCGATATCAAGACTCCGATAAGACACAGCGTGAAAAAGAACTGGGTCGCTACCATAAATCCTGAAAGAGAAATAATTAAAATAAGCTATGGATTAAAAAAAAAAACATTCTAAAAACAAACTTTTATTTAGCCGCTATTTTAAACAAGGTGTTGCTATACTATATTGTCATCACAAACAAAATGGACAATTTTTTTAAAAATGATTCAAAATTACAAGACCACACACAGACATATCATATCAATCACAAGTGATTAAATAAGATTTTGCAAAAAATGCTGATGAATGGTTTTAGGATTACACGGAATCAAAATATGAGAATTCGGTCAAGTTCAAGGATTCAAAGAATTCCGTAATCATGAACGAAATAAACATTACCTGTATGCCTAGTAAGAGTGTTTTTACTCATTCGATAGTGTTGACGTATTGTATTGTATGAAATGAAAACAGCGGCGTATAGTGACAATAATCGGAATTCCGTACAAATCGCAGTTATCTTCAACGAATACGTAAAAAAATTCGCACTTGGCACATTATACGGCGATCACATGTTTTAAAAAAATGTGTAAATAATAACGATTGTGAAGGTTCCTGTCTTGTATGACATTATGATTAATGACAATAATTAAAAGTTGTGAATCTTTATAAAAACAATAGTTGGTCACAAAAATGATCTACAAGGCAAGAGTATAAAATTGTTTCTAATTTAATCATAAAAACGATCTGAAATAAAATATCATGTAAATTTAATTTTAAAATCTATAGAAACTATTAAGGCGTGACAAGGGGACAAATAATATTAAGTATATAATAATGCCATGTTTGTATACGGAATTCTACGAAGGGACATTAATCAACCCTATACAAAAGATACAATTGACATCGTTTTTATTTCTAGACACATTACATTACCATTATTTCAATGATTGACAGTATCTGTGTTACACAATATTGTATACGTTGTTGTTAAGAACTTACATTAAAATTAAGGAAATTCTTGTCGCCAATGGGTGTTAGCAACATAAGTTTCCAATAATCGTTTTGTGAAACAGGTTCATACATACTCAAAGAACATTGTAATATGTATATTCTTGTACGTTTCTTTTGCCTGCCTTTGTGTTATATCTTTTGCCTACCAAGTCGTGCGTTAGGGTTTAATATGCTACAAAATATGGCGAAAGCACCTTTAACAAACCGATTTACTTATTTCATCTTACGAGTAGTCTGAATGCACAACGACGCGTTTATTCACAGCAAATAAGGTGTTATTTATACTCAAGAGGCGTCTGTTTGCGTCTGAGTGCCTTAATGTGCCCTTATCTAATAAAAATATCAGGAATTCGAAGCTAATGACACAGAATAATAACATAAAAAAATGATAGCATGAATACAAACCTGGTAATAGGTATCCACGAATCTTGTCATAGCCAGTTGTGAATGGATCGTAAACCCAACGACAACCGACAAAAAACCGTCTCTGATTAACATCTAAAGGATCCGGTAGAGACCTGAAGCAGTGACTCCATAATCCCAACCTGTAAATAATAAATATGTATGAAACAAATACATACCCGGACTTCGAGGCGTTTAGTACTTTGACATTTGAGACCACCCCTTTACAAAGTGGTTCGAGCATCACTCTTTTATTTTTGGCTGAGTAGACCTATACAGAATGTTATATCTGAATAGCAAGTAGTCTGTAGTTGCCTCACTGATAGGCAAAGGCCTCATATATTTTTAAGTAGACGGTTTGGAGCTAATTCCAACGCGATATACCACTGTGGGATACACATGAAGCAAAATTTAATCAGACACATCCGACGTGTTCCTTCATGCAAATTTTTAACGGTATACCGCAATCAAATATCATAGTAATAATACATAATTATTACATTATATAGGAATATGTATTCAAATCACCTGTCCATTTTAGCTCCTCGTATCCTGTTGTCACTAACGAGCCAATTAGGCGTGCCGAATGCCAATGCCACAGTCACAAGGGCAATTACAAAAACGACTATCCCACAATTACCAGCTAAGCTTCGTTTCTTCATTTTTGCCTGTAATAAATATATTTTATCTGTATTTAAAAGAACAATGACCTCAATGTTCTAGATTTCCCATCGGATTTCTTTCGCTAATAATTTTGTTAAACTTGACCTTTAATATAATGACGGAATATGCAATGTCAGTAATGATCAAAGGACGTTTCAAGTTATATAAAGTAAAATAACCTCGAGTAGCGCTTGAATGCTTTTAAAGACACAAATCAATAATTTTTAGTGAATCTAAAAAAAACAACAACACTGTTTATGGTAGTATTTTTCTAGTATACTGGTGAAATTAGGAATAAAATTCGAAAAACACCAAATCGCAAAAGGCTTTGGTTTAAAAATAATTACATAAAACCAATAATTTATTGAGCATGAACTTCCATTTAAAATCGAACAATCGCTTCGTTCGGATCGTTACCAATTTTGCAATTGCAAATACTACTTTGGTCATGTGTTTTATGTATTAAATTTTTTGAGTTTTCGTTAACGTTTCTTCAAGTTTGGTAACTTCAATGGTTATAAATAAACATCAGCTAGCTGCTATAACCTTTCTCAATAAATGGATAGCCCATAAATATTTACTAAAACGTAAAAATATATTTTCAAAAGGAATTGTTAATCCAGAAATTAGGCCATTCTAACAAATAAACGAACATTTTAGCGTTATAATATTATAACGTTTTAAAAATTTATTTTAGGCAAAAGTAATGCATACAATTTTATCCAATCCTATCTAAAACCAACCCAAAGTATAGTGAAAAATGTTTCATAGGTACGTTCGTTCTGTTAAAAAATAGCGTTTAAGATACTTTACCTAATAATTACTCCTCTCCGTCCGCGATTTAAATACTACTTCTAATACCCAACTGATTTTCCATATACTTACTTACTAATGTTAGATTTTTACAACAACTGCAATATTTATAAATAGGGCCGGACATAACATAACGGTATTATATTAACTAGAGCAAACCAAAAGCCTTGGTACAGGCCATTAATGGTGCTAGGTTTTAAAGTACTTATTTTACTTCAAAACCAAGGTTATGAGATTGCGATGAATAACAAACATGAAAAGTTTCGCAATTCTTACCAAATGACTAGCAGTCATACATTTGTTACATACACAATGCTAAAAAGTTCACACGCGTTGTTTGCTGTGGGAAATGTTAGCAAAAAATATTTCTTATGAGTATAAAAATATACTTATTAAAATTGGTATAAACTGAATATTAAAAAATATATTTGACTGTTATAATTCATTTTCGATTACTTTTTAAACTGTGTCCCGTTTTTAAATTTATTATTCCCAGAGTATTATATAAATTTTTTTTGTAATCACACAAAAAGATAAAAAAAGAAACTTTATTGTCTAGTGTATATTAAGTCCTAAAAAAGTAAGAATTATGTAAAATTTTTGGTACTAAAGCAAATTGAAGTTAGCATTTTCTATTTACTGTTTCAATTGTAACTTTTGATTTAAAAAAACAAACAAGGGAAGAATTTTCGATTGGATTGTTTGGGTTGTCTGGGTTTCACTGGGTTTGTCATTTATGTAAATAATGAAGAAAAATGGTCTAAGAACTGTTCTTTGCACATGGGATATTTACTATGACAGCAAGAGATTTGTTTTATTTATAGGAAATCTAGAGATTGAACGCATAATAATGTGCATAATTGCCTAACCAGTGCGTCATGTTGATGATGATGACTTTTATATGGGTAATACTCTAACATGACTGGCTTATTGGTCAGGTTGGTTTTTATTGGTTGGATCGCAGATCCCGTGTCAGGCTAACCCTGGCAAACCCTGAGTCACGCCGGTAAATCGGTATTTGGATTTTCAGTTAGAAAAAGTCTCATTAGCTGTCCGGAGTCTGAAAGTGCCTAGGGAAGCACATCGAGTTGTTGGTCGAATGTATCTTATAGGATTAGCCGTCCTATCGGGTAATGAGAGTGCACCTGGGTAAACATATGCATTTATACATTTTAGTTCATAGTTAGGTTTTTTTTTATAAAATTTGATAGATGGATGGGTATGTCACCCTTACTCTAAAAACACAGCTGAATTTTGACAACTTTGTTAATCATAATTTAAGTAATGGAGGTAAATGATATCACACAAACAATATTTTCATCTATTTTTATGAATTTCTGATTAATTAATCTCTCAACATTTAATATATTTCTTACTCCATAATTGTAATTTTTATTAAGTGTAGTGTTAGTTATATATTTTTTATACCTGGGACCTCTAGTTACTGTAAATAATACAATAATGAACTTAAAATGATGTCTTATATAATACTATTATTATTTAACATTCAACAAAAACTTGTGTTTTCTTGAGTCTAAAACACTCACACAATATATTTTATTTTTAAATTGTAAGTAATATTTGTTTTTAAGTAAAACAGAAACAATTCGATATAATGTCATACCATAGGGCATTAATCTGTTTTACTTCATTGAAAATTTATTTAATTTTCATTCAATTTTTTAGAAAAAAAATATTTTAATAAAGCAAAAATTTTCAATGATCAGTTGCCAATAAATTTCTTTATTTTACAATATTTTTACTTCTCTTGTAAATTTTTATAGGTCAAATCTTGCAACTGAATTTAAACCAGGTCTATCTAACTGGTTGAACTAAAATTTTATAAAAAGTTATCTTTTCTGTCATAATACAATAAAAGCAAATATTATTTTTAAAAGTAATTAGGTTTTTATATATAATCATGTCCTCAAAACCTGAGATCTGCAGAAATATAATATAATATACAATAATTATGTACATTCTAAATCAAAAAAGTGTTAAAACTTAAAAAAGTTTAGTAACCAAATTTTAATAATGAAATAAAAAAGTTTTGGTAAATTAGTTCAGAATAAAATGCCTAATCTATTTTCCTAAATGTAACAAAAATTAAGATAATATACATAAAAATCATCCCATATATAATCTATACAATTCATTTCAAACTTGTCCCCAAACAACAACAAAATGAAGAATGCAAATTATAAATACTTAAAAAAATATATATACTTACTCGGTTTAGTCCTTAGACAATTTCTTACAATGTTTAATTCGACTCTTCTGTAAAACAATAAACAATGCACTTAAATAAATCGTTAAGCTTTATCTTTGAAGTTACACGAACAACACACAATAATTTAAAAATAATTATATGAACTCGAAAAATGTATAACCAACTTGTTATGTTCCACAATTAACGAAATGAAATTTAAACTTTGTTTAATTAAATAAATTAATAGTGTATAATGTATTATGTTAACATACAGTCATACAATGCAATTAAAATAAGTTGTAGCGTAGGGTGGAGTCAAGTCAGTTAGTTTGGTTTGGTTGACACTTGACTGTCAAATGTGTAGGTAAGTGTAAGTGAATGATATCTTTTAACGTCAAAGCTTGACATTTACTCATAGATATGTTATGTATAAAAATAATACCTACTTTATTTAAAAATAATATTACATTACAAGATTTTTTATTTTTTGTTAAATTATACTATGGAAATTACCCTATGGGAAAATATTAGATAAAAAACTGCATCTGAAAATATGAACAATAATAATAAAGATAATAATGTTACAAAATAAACCTCACTGAGAAACTATATTTAGGGACAAAAGCGTCGTACTTACGCGTGAAAACACACGCCAGCAATTTCCTTCTTAGTATCGCTTTAACATGAAATAATACGACAATGCACCATTGCCATCTTACATAATCTTCGATATGAGGATATATAGGGATTGTTTCTCGGTCTTTTCACTGGAATAGAATCGTTTTCTAACGTAAAAATAAGCAAAAATTGAATAATAAACACAATGAATGCACCAACTGTCCACCAAGTTCGTTTCGCTACTTAAGTGGCACAACAGCAAACAAACTCCAAAACTGGATACGCGATAAGGGACAAAAGATTTGATAATTCTATCTCTGTTTAAACCATTTGTAACGTAATTTTCATTCTCTTTCCTGTGTAAGTGAGAAGGAAATCGTCATTGCGTCTATTAGTGTCTCTGTCTATGCATCCATCACTCATACTCGGTGCCCTGTACATTAAATAAACATAATTATAATGTAACAGTTAAATATAATGCTCATTCTTTCTAGATTAGACTAATTACAATTAGATTCACAACTATCCCATATTTGTATAGATTTTATAAAACTACATTTTGCTATTTATGCTTAGAAGAGTGTAGATTAATATTACTTAGCACCAATAAAGAATATGATACTCCCAAATTCACTCCAAAAAGTTATTTTATTTATTTCTAATACAGTATACAAAATAATTAATTGTCTTTCGTAAAAAACAGCATGTTTCTCTAAAGATATGTAAAAATAGAGAAATCTCAAATGCAGAACAAACCAGCACTGAAGTCTTGAGTAGGAAGGTATACTACAGCTGCAGGGTGGTAATGGAACTGGGAATTCTTTTACTGGATATATTTTATTTTGATTTAATACTAAAACTTTTAGTTAAACATCAAATACCAAACCAATTAAACCAAAATAAATAATAATTTTGTGTTTAGTCTACTTTCTTTAGATCAGTTGGTTTTGGCAAGTTTAAATGTCTATTTTTACCAGAATAGCACTCAATAATAGAGTTGTGGACTGACCAGACAACACGACAAACCCAGGATTTATTATAATTTCAGTTTTTTCCAGTGCCAGGCTACGAGGAGGCTTTCTTTTTAAAGTCTTTTTTTTTTGATTGACTAAGTAGTTTAGCACTATCCGCTAACTATATAGCCGAACTGACATTAGCTATCTAAGAATTTCGCGCATGTACTTCGCAATCGATTATCTATATTGCTAATTTAAGTTATAATGATTTTGATTTCAGCACATCTCATACTTTTATAACAAATTTTGATTATTTGTTTTTCTTTTTTCTAGTATTTTTTGAACCAACAGATCGAAGAAAAGCTATAAAAGCTCTATCAAACAGTCATCGTGTTAAATACGCTTCACCGAATATAATGGAGCTCCGAGCAATGGCAGACTTTTTAAAGCCTAACAACAATATAAAGAAAAGTAACGATTTAGAGGAAATTATTAATCTATCAAAAATTGTGCTAGAATTTGTCGATTTATTATTGATTACAAGAGGATCAGCAGGTGTGGTTACAGTCAAATCCTTAAACGAAAACACAAATTTATCCCCTATAAACTCTCACGAGTTTGAGGTTCGTCTGTATTCTGCAGAAGCGTTAAATAGCATTGAAAACGTGTCTGGGGCAGGTGATTGTTTTTCAAGTGGATTTATTTATGGTGTTCTATTGGGTCTCAATGAATGTAAAAGCGTTTCTCTAGGTTTTAGTGCCGCGAAAGAAGCACTGCTAAGTAAAAGAACTGTACCCTGTACATTTAATAAACATAATTATAATGAAACAGTTAAGTATAGTGCTTGGTCTTTCTAGAGTAACTAATTCCACTTAGATTCTCGTCTAACTCATATTTGGATTTTATAAAACTACATTTTGCCATTTATGCTTAAAAGAATGTAGAATAATATTAACCTATAAGACGAATCGTCTCATATTAGCACCACTTGCAATCAGTAGAGAATAATGTTGTAACCGGTAAAGACCGCCACTCCTCATAAGAAAAAGCCATGGAGCTTTTACCACCATGCTGTTCCAGTATCCACTGGCAAAATGTCCTACACATGTAGATTCCTTCACGAAATTTTCGTTCATTGATTAAAGGAACATTATAGACTTGAAAACTCAGTAGGCTTTGGCTAGATTATCCTCTCTGCCGCCGGTTAACATTGGATGGAAATTGAGAGCTGAAAATCGAACTTAGTGGTGTGCCATTGAAGATGCATGTCCAGCCGCGGACGAGAACAGGATGTCGAAGGTTGGTTAACATATACATGTTCTATCCATTAGGCCATTTCGGCTCTTTATTTTACCATCCACAAAAATAAACTGAATATAAAGCTAGATTGTATGACAAGTTACAAAAGTATAATAATATTATATACATATTTGTGCATTGAAATAAAATGATTTTATTGTATGCATTGTAAAAATTAAATATATTCTGTTCATATAAATAATGATTTGCAGATTATTTAAAAGAAAGAGAATTAGATCAGCCCATTTCAATTTACAAATGCAATGTACATTTTGAGTTTGACTACGAAAACCCTTAAGAATAGATTCGTAATATCGATTTATTTTAGGTTAAGAGCATTTAATTAAGTAGTTTTTTTCAAAAGTAATAAATTTATTACTCAGTAAATTACATATAAAAATACAAATCTTATACTTTAATTTGCGATAACATTGACAAATGGGTTCAATACTTAATTTACATATTACAATTACAAATTACTCAGTAAACAGCAAAACAGGTAAAACAATAACATTTTAATACAATAAAGGATAAATTATACATGAAAATATACATTTAATATGTATAATTGTCATTATTTAACTTGATTTAATTGTCAAACTATTTATACTTACACAGACAAACATATGACTGAGTTCTAATATTTATCCTATAAAAAGCTTATATAAATTTTCTATACTTAAAACATTATTACCAAAATACTGAAACACAAAGTGCAATATATTATTCTGAGTAGGTATTAAATTTATAAACATTTACATTACACACATTGCAATTTTGATGGGAGGTGTAATTTTTATTTGCTATTAAAAATTAATTGCAGTCAACAATATTTTTGAATGCTTGCTACTTTTCATAACCATGCATTATAATTTGTATTAAAAAAAAACATTATTTTTGAACCCCTCATTAAAGTCAAATTAACTTATTTTACTTCAATCTGAATAGTAATGGTATAAAGAAATTTATGATTCAGTACGGAACCAATGAGTATTTAATTGGATAAGTGAATCTTTCTGTCATTTAAGAAATCTGCAGTAATAATGTACTGTAGTACATTATTACTGCAGGTTAATGTGTACATTAATATTACTCATTGCTAATTTTCAATATAATAATAATTTATGTCTCACAAAAACAAAAAATAAAATGTTATTTGATTCAATTATATTGCTATTAAGTATAAATGATCATGATTTTTTTAATAAACTAATAAAGAATATTCTAAATTAAGTTGAATTTTATTTTATTTATATAAGGAAGGTCTTTTAATACTTAATGAACAACAAAATCTTAAACTGAGATTCTTAGATTGGACGGATTCTGATGTAATAGTTGCAACAAAAGTTGCTATAGTCTAATAATATTTGTTACTTATAATAGAAACTAAACCAAGATATTTAAATATCAGTATGGCTAGGGTATGCCACTTTTCTCTCACGCATACTGTAAGATGAGGGATCTCTACTTTGCATCTCGTGCAATCTCTTATACTTTCGTACCCTCGCTTCAATGAGAAATAATATACCGGCTGGAAAGAGAAAGATAACCCCAACAACTCCGAGAGCAAATGACCAGCCAAGATCATTGTGCTCCCAATTAGGCATCCAGTCCCGTCCATCACCTCTAGCTCCAAACGTTACCACCGATATTATGCCTGAGAAGCCTGATGAAAAAAAACATTATTGCAGCATTACATTTTAATAAATATTTATAATTATAATGCATTTCAAAAATATGCATTATAATTATAACTCACCTCCAATAACAAGAATCGTGCCAAAAGTTACTAAAAGAGTAACATAGTTATCATCGTCTTCGTCTTTTTTCATATACAAATACGATATGAAAAGTGATATTAAAACACAACACATAGATATTGTGAAGAAGAATTGCGTTGCTATAAAAAAGCCTGGTAGTAGTATTTCATGTATTATATAATATTCTTCATCAAAAATCCAACTACAGCCTTCAAACTCTGTGTCATACCAATGATGAGTTTCTTCGAATCCATTGAAGCATACTTCCCACAAACCTGTAAAAATTAAAATACGTGTTTTTTTTATTCACTCTATGTAAATGTACGAGAGAAGGCCATTTATTATGCTTACCTATTTTGAAAAACTTAGGATTTTTCAACTTCCCATCAGTAACTAACCAGTATGGACTAACAAAAGCTATGGTTATCAATAAAGATGCTAATCCAAAAAAACTTAGAGCAAACAACCCAGTTTTAGATTTAGATACCATAATGTTGATATTAAAGTTAGCTCATAAAATTATTTCGGCACAATAAAACAATAAGAAAGTAAAAATTATAAAATGGGTGTGTTCTTCGATTTAAATCTGCAGTACCAATCGTATCCAGTTAAATATCAACCAAACAAATTTGACAACTTCACAAGTGTCACTTTCTTTTGGCAAAGATATTGCACCATTCAATCTATTAGAAATGACATATTGTTATTCAATTCTTTCTTCCTTATGTTTCGTAATCTTATCGTTTTGTTAAGAACTAATTCTTATCATCAGTTATTTCGATGTGTAATCCTTAAATCAATTTCATTTTTAATGATTGCCTTAATTAAGAACTTTAATTTTTTTAATTAATCAATTAATAATGTGTATTTTAAACAACAAAGTATATGTTTCCCATATTAAAAATATACTTTTTTTCTAGCGTCAATAAGCTACTTAAAAAAAAACTAAATAAGAAAAAAGGATATTAGACATTGACGTTAATTATATTGACATTTGAATTATCAAGTGTTATATTTGTCAATGTGACTGTGTTTATTGTTTTAATTTTTATGATGTAAGAATTAAGACATTATGAACGAATATGTAAATTGTCTAATTTTATGTTGTTAATTTTTTTTAATAGCATGATGCTTAAACAACACCACACGGTTTTAAGAAGACTATATCAATATGACCCATGCTTTTGGAAGACCATGCGATCAAATTTTTGTACTCACGAAGATAATATAATTTACTTGTGTAAATATTTTAGGGTTAGTGAAAGTACAGCTAAATATTTACAAATAAAACACCCTGTTATAAAAAAATTAGATGTTAGTCAAATTAAAAACTTGGTCACTACATTGTATGATCTAGGATTTAATAGCAATGTTCTTTTAGATCACCCTTCGCTGTGTAGTATACTGCCAATAACCTTGAAATATCGGTTTAAAGTATTAGAAGAATGCGGGGTAAACAATATATCAACTCAATATTTAGTTTCATATTTGACATTAGTAAAAGGAAAAACAATAGGGGAACTGAAACAATCTGGAATCATTTCACAAGCATTTAATATTGAAAATAGACTGGCAAGTTATATGAGCCAATGGCCTTCATCTCTCACCACATTAGTATATGGAGATGTTAACAAATTTACTTTACATTCATTAAGAATAAAAATTATACAAAGATACCTTGAACTTATGTTAGATCTAAGTTCAGATGAATTTGTAAGAGGAATTGATACATATCCAACAATTCGACATCGTCCACTACAATCCATCAATGAAACTCTGAATATTTTGCTGAGTGAAATACTTATTCCAATTAAAAAAATTAAATCCAACTTGTATTTAGTGCATGCCTCCCCAGACAACTTAAAGAATATATTGTATAAGTTTAGATCAATTGGAGGAATAGATATAAAAGAAATATTAAGGATGTATCCTAAGCTAGCTGTAATAAACTATTCAACATTATTAGAAATAAGAAAAACTTTGGAAGAATATGGAATAAGTAAAGAAGCACAAATCAGGTGTTTTCAAATATATACACTAAGCCCAGCTACAATTAAAGAGAGATTAGAAAAAGCTAAAACTATACCGGAGTTTAATGCATTTTATGGCCACCCAAGATTTTTGAAAATGATCTACTATAATAAGACAGCGACAAGAAGGCTGATGAAATTATACAGTTACAACAAAAAATGCTTGAGCCTCAATATACTTTCTGGCAGTTCTGCACATTATGAAATTTTTGAGAAAGCACCAGGTGATCGATTGGGAAAAGGCAAAGATTTAGTCTTCTGTATAAGCAAGTCACTAGGCGACTCATTTAATGTCACTCATATACGTAATATAATCAAACGACATCCATTTTGGATTAACATCCCATTAATTCAAGTTAAATATGTTTATGAACAGTTGAGTGTAGACTTTTCTGCTAATGATATTTATGAAAATTGCCCTATTCTGTTGTATCCTTGGAATAGGATAAGAGAAACACTAAAACTATTAGAATCAAATGAAAAGCAAAATAAATGGTTAGCCTCATTACATTATGAACAAATAGATTTAACAACATTAAGCCAATCACAAAAGCTTAGTCTCATATTGTATTTACTTGAAAAAAATCATTATTTTACTGGAAATGGGGTATGGTCTGAAGAAAAACATAAAAATATTGTTGATTTGACCACAAAAACATCTGAATCAAATCAATTAGTATAGTAATAATAATAAATAAAAAGTAGTCTGAGTACCTCTGTGGTTTTTATTATCATACTAATACTATATTTTCCCCTGATTAATGCAAAATCTTACCATATTTATATGTTACTATAAATATGAATAGGCTATATTTGCAGAACATATATGTATACATATAGAAATAATCATGGTTGCTGTATTTTTCGTGCAACATCTATAGACATTTTAAAAATCTAAGACAAATTTAATGTATAGGTAAGTCACAGTAACCATTTCAATGTGTGAAAGAAATGAAAAAAAGATATAATTCAGTTTTATTTAATTGACACACATTTTTCTTTCTTAATACTTTTCTGTTGATTTTTTAAAAATAAGAAAAAGATCAGTCATGAGCAAGGTTGGGTGAGTATATACATAATGTCCTCCAGACCGATTTCGGCCACGGCGACCAATCTCAAGAGAGCCATACACAGGAGATATTATAGTGCAGAAGTGTGTGCGCAATCACAGGTGCACTCACTATTCCTTAACTCTAATAATCCGATGGGACGACAATCGACAACGGCTTCACGTGCTTTTCGAGGTACGGGAGTGTGCACTTCCAGACTCCAGGCTGCTACTGAGAATTTTGTTATATATATATCATTAAGAAAACCTATTAGAGGAAAGTTAAGTTAAGTTTAGGATCAAACATCCCAATCGAAGTTAAATAACTTCTGGAAGAAGAGTGGATTCATTTACTAATTTAGTAATCTATAGCAACATTTGAAAGTTTTTCTTAAGATTGGATTTAACCCATTTTATTCCATTCCTTTAAAGTAGAAATCAAAGGTGTGCAGAGAATTCCTGCGATTAGTCTTATACGTGACAGTAATTACGTACTGAAAGTATTCTCGACAGTCGTGCAGAACAGAATCCGGTCGGTGTGATGAATAGCTGGGTGAGAGCCCTTTCACTGTGGTGCTGGTACTATTTGTACTAAACGTTCTCTTACAGAAATGTCTTTTTTTTATATAGAATAGAAAGGCGGACGAGCATATGGGCCACCTGATGCTAAGTAGTCACCAAACGCCCTTAGACATTGGCATTGTAAGAAATGTTAACCATCGCTTACATCACCAATGCGCCACCAACCTTGGGACTAAGATGTTATGTCCCTTGTGCTTGTAATTACACTGGATCACTCACTCTTCAAACCGGAATACAACAATACCAAATACTGCTGTTTTGCGGTAGAATATCTGATGAGTGGGTGGTACCTACCCAGACGAGCTTGCACAAAGCTCTACCACCAGTGATATTTAAACTGATATCCAGTGTCGTAATATTTAAACTGATATCCCGTTTATTTTCATCAATTTTGTAAAAACATTTGACCGTAGTGTGAGTGTATACTAATAAAACGCTTTAATACATATTTAGTTTGGATGACAAAAATTTAACAATAATAACTTGTACGAGAAATAAAAGGCAGTAAAAATTGTGGATCATGAAAATACAGACGAGGTAATTATACGTCTAGGTGTACGTCAGGGCTGCATTTCGTCTCCTCCACTTTCAATGTAATATATAATGAAGCTGTTAATATCAGAGTATAAGTGAATGGACAAATCATTAAAAACTTTTTGTATGCCGTCCATCATTTCAGCGACCAAATGCATGGTCACAAATGACTAAGTTCTCCAGTATACCGGTATAAAGCCATTATGTCATCTTGAAGGGCGTGGGCCGTAGTAACAGAAACAGTGATTTTAAAGAAAAATCGAACGGCAGGAAAACAATTAATGATCAAAGGTATATTTAAAAATTAATTTAAATTTATAATTTTATGTAGAATGAAAGGTATCTTTCACAATAGCCAATATTCAGCAATTTTATAGAACTTAGAATTAGATAGTATAGGTCGAACAAGTATAACCGTAACCAACATAATACGAATAACAAGCCATGAAGCCAATCACTAATTATTACCTATTTATTTTGAGTGTGTTCATTTATTGATATAAATTACCAATAATAATATTTTATTCGTTAAAATAGCAAAATATGATAAAAATAGCCTAACATTAAATTCTATGTCACTACTTATCAACTTGTATTCTTAAAAAATAAGGATAATATAAGCATTAATTATTATTCTTAAAATAAGGATAATAACAGGTTTCATTATTATTATTAATTGCTTATTCTTTATGCTTTCTTAATAATGACAAAATTAAAACAGAAATAAATTTTATGACATGATTTTCACAATTTTGCTGTTGGATTATATCTTGTAAAGTGAGTTATATTACTGTCTTGTATTATTTGTACAGTTATATTATTTAATATTTCCAAGGTACTTAAATATATATGTTGACACTTAAAAAAAATGCATCGAAATTCGACACTAGCGACATCAGCTGTTGTTTATTGATTTTTATATTTTTTGTATTTTTTTTGAATAGTGACAGTTCTTTACTTCTTTGCCAACGCACGCGACTGGCAATACCACAATTATATGTAGGGAAAAATGGCGACTTTACTACCTCGTTCTTTTGGACTTGCAGAAACTATATTTATTAAAAATGGAACAAAGGTTAGTGATTACTTATATTATATTTCAAATTTTGGCTAATCTTTTAAGTACATATTTCTTGAATCAATGTAATAAAATATACACACAACAATTACATTGTTCGATATGTTTTACGTCTTACGAGATTACACTTATGTAGTGCTTTATGTACAGAATGTCCCGCTAATTTTAAATTTTACGGATTCTCTTTTGTTACGTAAATATATATGTACTTGATGTCTATTTATATAATTATAAATTTGACCTTGTCATTTTCAGCGCATAGACCTTACGTCATCTAGACAATGTTTATTTTTTATATAAGATTGTAACAGCCGTAATCTGATAAAAAAATCTTGATAATGAATCTTTAAATCTGCGGAAATAAATCAATAATAATGCGCAATCTAACTTGCTAGATTTATTTATATCAATAAAAGATATTTGTTAGAACATATAATAATTTATATACATTATTTTTACAAGTACCCTAGACCACGCATATTTTTTCTTAGTAATTATTTCATTAATAATTTACATATGTAAATTGCTTTGTTAACATAGATTCTGCATAACTGTATCATCATTCTAAATTTTGCTAAATTAAATTCAATTTTTCTTAACATAATTATATTTGTCAGAATTCTTCATCAACAATATACATACATACATCAACACATATATAACAAAGTAGTATTTAGAACACATAAAACTGTTTGTTTTTAAAAATGAATCTATTTTTACCCAAATTATAACTAAATTAAATATCTACAAAATAAGTCTGGCAAGTTAATACTATGAAATATTTTTTAAGTATAATAAAAAATTACTAAATAGATTTTAATAATACTACACATGCAATGAAAAAATACAATGTATATAATTTCAGCAAACTCAACAGTTTATAATGTAGTAAATGTGAACTAATAATAAATATATTGGAAACATTTTATAGCTATTGGCATCGTCAGCATCCAACAACCTACCAATCAAGCAGCAAGTTAGAAACCTGAATGTTCATGAGTATGTGAGTTACACATTGCTGAGAGATCATGGCATTCCTGTGCCTAAATTTAACATTGCTAAGACCAAGGACGAGGCAGTCAAGTACGCCCAAGAACTTAATACCAAAGATATTGTATTAAAAGCGCAGGTAATCTCAAAGAAATATTATTCGTTACCATTGACTTTTTTTAATTTTACTCTTTAAAATCAATGTTATGTCGTATAAACAGCTGATTGATGAGCAATAATTTGAAATAAATAATACTTCGTTTAAAATCATCAAATGGATATATCTTTTTATTCATAGGTCCTTGCTGGAGGTAGAGGAAAGGGTGCATTTAAAAATGGCCTGCAAGGTGGTGTGCGAATGGTTGACAAGTAAGCAAATAAATTAAGTAATTGTAACTCTTATTTCATCAGTGTAAAATGTTAAAAGTTTTTTTATTATATCATATACATTCTAACAATGTTTATTTAATTTGTAGACCTGAAGTAGCTGGAGATATTGTGGGTAAAATGCTTCAGCAGTATTTGGTGACAAAACAAACAGGAGCAGCGGGGAGGATCTGTAACATGGTGATGGTCACGGAGAGGAAGTTTCCCCGAAGGGAGTTTTACGTTGCTATAATGATGGAGCGTAGTTTCAATGTATGTATATTAGCTTTTTATATACAAATTTACAAAAAAATATCAATTTCTCGTTTGACATTTTTAGTGCCCCATTCATCTCATATAGATGTTGATATTATTATGCATTTGGTGAAATTAGAGTCAACATTGTGTGTTTTTATGATATCTGAAGCAAAAGCAACACAACAAACATCCTTGTAAAAATTTGAAATGTATACATTACAATGTTTCCTTAACAATCAAAGAAATACATACACAGTGGACCATCATTCACCATAAAGTGGTTTTTAATGCTACTTATGTAATAAGTTAGTATATTATGTTAGTATGTCTACAAAAATTAAGGTGTGTAAATACTTATGTACATATTAAAAATATGTTAAGGTAAAATGTACTTGCATTGTAATTTAAAAATGTAATATATATAATTGGAACTTCATTCTCCCATCATATATTTTTTATAATATTATTTATAGTAGGCAATTAAAATCATAAACTACATTCTATTGTATATCTCATTCTATTGTATATCTCTGGTTAATTGTAATTGTTGATCAATGTAGCAAATTGTACATTGTTTAAGATGTTCAATAATAATTAACTTCAATCATGCACAACTATCAATCAATTGTATTAAAGTACTTATAGGCTATTTTACCAGTGTATCACTAAATATTTTCAACCTGTTATTTGTAATTTCATGTACATAGAGTTTTATATGCTATATTTATATTAATATCATACTCGGTGGAGAAGGGATAAAATTTTATCACATTGATTTATCAGAAAGAGGCTTTAGTTGAGTGGGACGTTATACACTGTTATTAAACAGGTTATATAATTCATCATTATAAAAATATTCAATCATTATAAAAATAGATTTGAGTTTCTTATAGAAATTTCAACACTGATTTATTGAAGAATTCTAATACAATATAAACTTTAAATAAAGAGTAATAATTACATATTAATTACTTTTTTTATAGGGTCCTGTTATCATAGCATCGTCCCAAGGTGGTGTAAACATTGAGGATGTGGCTGCCGAGAACCCAGATGCGATCACCTATGAGCCAATTGACATTGTCACTGGTATTACCGATGAGCAAGTCGCACGTGTAGTTGAAAAGGTAACTATCTTATAGTAAGCCACTAACACAAAAGGTTCTAAACATGATACTGCTGGCTATTGTTACATTCTTAAGTTTGGACAATATTATATTATAAAAAGTTAAATGATTTTAGATTGGCCTACAAGAACGTTCCAGTGAAGCCTGTGATATGATTAAGAAAATGTATGACTTGTTCTTAAAGAAAGATGCTCTGTTGATTGAAGTTAATCCCTACGCCGAAGATGCTCTTACTGGGCAATGTAAGTTTATATATACATAAATGTAAATGGTATGGTTTCATTATATATAGAGGAATTTGTTACTGAGTATAAATAATTTTACAGTCTTCTGCTTGGACGCAAAATTCCGATTTGACGACAACGCCCAGTTCAGACAAAAGGAACTGTTTCAATTGAGGGATACCACTCAAGAAGATGCTAAAGAAATTGAAGCTGCCAAGTTTGACCTCAACTACATTGCACTTGATGGTAAGTTAATAAATAAGTTTAATTGATTGATGAATAAAGGGGGGCTAGTGTGTGGTTGTTAAGGACTATAAGTTGTGGTATAATATTAGAATTTATATAATTTATATAAAGTTAATGTTATTAATTTGTAAATTGATCAGGAAACATCGGGTGTATGGTAAACGGTGCAGGGCTGGCAATGGCCACCATGGATATCATCAAGCTGTATGGAGGGGACCCTGCCAACTTTCTTGATGTTGGAGGCGGAGCCACTGCACAAGCTGTAGCGGTACTGACATACAATTTAATTTTTATAAATATTCATATGTAAACCCACATTAGTAAACCAAAATTGATATCTTTTAATCTTATGGAGATAAAATAATATTGTATAATACTGCAATTCATAATCCACATTTCTATTTAAAATTAGGATATACATAAATGACGTTAGCTGTTATATATTTTTTTATTTCATGACTATATAAGATACATAAACCTACCTTGTTAATAGGAAGCCTTCAAGATTATCTTATCAGACCCGAAAGTGACAGCTATTTTGGTGAACATCTTCGGAGGTATCATGCGCTGTGACGTCATCGCAGAGGGTATTATAAACGCCGCTAAAAATCTAAACATTCAAATTCCTGTGATTGTCCGTCTTCAGGTAAATAATATAATCAATATTAGTGTGTGGTTGATGTTGAATAATATAGTATCTAGACATTAGTATATTTATGTTTGTAAATAAATTATTTTTGTAGACTGTTTTAAATCGAAATTGGCTTGCTAATTGCTTTTAACATAATTAGTGATAAGAAAAGCATTATAATTATATGCTACATACATGTCCATTTGTAATATGGGTAGTAATTAACGATTGATTACTGATATTACACTTTCTGCCTCAGTTATTTATGCTACATCAATTAGACTTTGGTCTTATATAGATTGTTTGTATGGTAATGACCAACGAGAATAAACTTGTTCTATTATCATTGTATAAATTAGGTTTTGTTATTAACAACTTTGCTACAAAAAAAAAAATGCATTTGCATGTTATTGCAGTGCATTGCTTTTTACATATTGCGCCACAATAAATAATAATAGTAAATAAAAATTTGTATTTAACAGGGTACAAAAGTGAACGAAGCGAGAAAACTGATCGCAGATTCCGGACTGCGTATCGTGCCCCGCGACGACTTAGACGAGGCGGCCAAGCTCGTGGTCCAGCTCTCCGAGATTGTTGCGCTCGCCAAGCAAGCTGGCGTCGGGGTAAAGTTCGACATACCCAAATATATGCTCGAGAAGTAAACAGTATTGTCGCCGTAGTTGGTGAATCTACTCTAACTGCGTTGGTGCACAGATTATGGTCTAAAAAATAATTCTTAAACAGTGAGTGATGTTACTTTATAATTGAATGAATTGAAAGAAATGCAATATAAAATATTCCTACACGTATCGTGCTACACATAAAATATATATAATATTAAATTATAATAAAATATTATTAAATTATTCATAAAACAATGAGGTACTTATTTCCCATTTATACTATATTTTACTAGAATGTTCATAGGATAATCTGTGCACTAATTACTGTAATAGAAAGTAGACCTATTTAAATACATCCTATTAATCTCATATTTAAACTTTCTTCGAATAATATTACCGAACAAGTTTGTTCTGAATAAATTAGTCACATCTTATTAGCGTTATAATAACTTTGAATTACGTGAGCTGTGTTATTTATTCATATTAGATTGACATGTAGATAGTAGAAACACAACTGTTTCATTTATTTTTTTAATTTATATATTTATTACATATTTTATTGTATTAAAGTTAATTCAACCTTGAGCATATTAAGTTTCCGTTATCGTTATAATAAAAATAGTTACACTTAGAAAACAAGTGCAGTATATTTTTTTAAATGTAGTTAATTTATTAAAATGTCAAACAATTGTAATTTAAAAACACATTTTTTTCTTAGCAAACTTGCATATTTTCACAATTTTATTTATTGATTTCATTAGACTAAGTAATCACTCTCATTATTGAGCTTATTGTTGTAATCGTATCTGCTGACATTAATCATACATTATTTTGATTAATTTATATTTTTCGAAACTTATTTAGCATTCTTAAACGTTGATAGTATTGTTGTTACCCTCTATTGTAAGTTATTAACCTTTAATAAAAATGACATTTACTTTATGAATGTAGTTTTATCTGTAAAATACTGAATCATTAATTTATAGGACCCTTCATTTAGTGTGTCCTCGAACGTGTATCAGCGCAATAATCGTGTATTAGTATAATATGTTCTACATATTGTGTTCCTTTGTATATAGTGAACTGACATCTAAGTTCATGTATGTATTTGTCAATGGGTATTCTTAAAATTAAAGTACAATAAGTTAATATTTTGATTTATCCAAGTGATATTATTTTTTGTCTGTTAACAGTGGTTACACAGTAAATAAAATTTTATTTGGATCATAGAATGTAGTTTTTTTTATCACGCTTCATAACATTTTTATATGTTAAGAGTTAAAGTATTATAATTAATACATATTATATATCAATTAAAGGTACAACGGTAATATGCCGGGTTCAAATTAAAGCTTATGTTACATGATCTTAACTGAAATAAGAGACTTTTTATAATTATGAATATCATGAAAAACAGGAAAAAATGTTTAAAAATAAATAGGTTATACTTTTATTTAAGACTTAAAAATCTCACCTTTATCTATATATATATATTTAAAATAAATGGTTTTTCATTCATTTTCGAAAATGACAATTATTTATTAAAAAAGTTTGTTATAAATTTGCAAAAAAAAAAATATAAATCCTTTTCAGATTATATTTATTTGCGTATCAGTATGTAAGTTTACATATTTTATTTTAAGTAAGTTTAATTTTTTGCGAATATTCTTTTCGATTTTTTTATTGTATAATCATGATGACACATTTATTTTATTAGAAAGAATCACCGTGAGCAATAAAATTAGCGTTTTTATTAAATTTCAGCTATAATGAATTGTTTACAATTATAAATTTAAATATATTGTATGATTTATTAATCGTTTATAGGTAGCAATTACTTATAAAAGCATTGGTGCAAAAGGTGGCAATTCAGGACACATAGATTCCGCCCGATGCTGAAGACAGCAGATATATTTTTGAAGTCTTTTTTATTTCTTTATACACATATAATGTAAATTGTGGTTTTGTAAATGTTTACTTCAAAATTGTATAAACGGATTTGAACTAAAATAGATATTCAAGTGTAGATGAATGGCTTTTATTTCTTAAGTCTTAATTATATAACTTTCAATAAAACTGTACATGATTATATATATTTATTAGTCTACATCAATAGAAATATAAGTTTATTTAAATGGACATGTTTCATTTTAAGTTTAATGAAAACATTGCCTATAATATATTTATATATGAATCTAACTAACATAACTAATTGTTCAAATAAACAATTGCACTGAGAGCGTGTGACAAGGGTCTTGGAAAATGTTAAAACTTGCTTATGCCAAACACTAAATAACTTCTTTGCTAGGCGTGGAAATACCTAAAGCTTCTTCGTATCCAATTTTAGTTTCATGTTTATCTGTAAAGAAATTACTTTGTTTAATATCAAAAGCATTTATTAAAGTATCTATCTCTCAATTATTATAAGAGTAATGTGCACCTTTTTTAGAAGTTTTCTTTTTCTTTGAATCCTTGTCTTTTATATCTTTCTTCGACTTCTTGTGTTTTTCAGTCTTAAGTTTCTCCGGTTGTTTCTTATCAGAGGCATCATCGGTTGTTAGATTGTTCTTAGGAGAATAGTCATCTCCAGTTTCTATGAGTAAATTGTCTCCTAGATCATTATTCGCAATTTCAGGTAACATTAAGTCTATTTCCTTATGTTTAGAATTTTTTATTTTCTTCTTATGAGAAGTTTTTTCTGATGGTCTTTTTTCTGAAGATTTATTCTTCTTTGATTCTTTTTTCTTAATCAATAAGCCGCTTTCTGGTAAAGGATACTGCTGTATCCTGGACGACAGCAATTCTTCTTCTCGCAAAGGCCTATACAGAAAAACAATAATAAGATCACGGTATTAACTGCAATTTATGTTAGTTCACTTCAAATTCGATAAATAAGAATGTTATTATCATGTACCACATATAATAAATGTGATACATCGTTTCATATGCGACGATATGCGGTATTACCTCGCATTCATCATTATAACACACAAAACCTTCGGGAATTAATATTCTCTACAAAGATAGACACCTAACTCGGCTAGTAGAACTTAAGCCTATTAGGTGAAACATGGTGTGGTATGAGTGTGTGTGTGACGCACAGGTCGAGGTCGAGGTCGAGCGCGCGGTGCGGGTCGTCGTGCGGCGACTGCTCGTCGTCGGACGGCGCCGCGCCGTCGGGCAGCTCGCCGCCCTCCGCCACTGCCGGCCGCCCCACGCGGTCCACACCCTCTGACGGCAAAGAATAAACAACTTCATATCTACTACCACTCGACTGGCACACGGCTGGCAACTTATAAATTTTTTGAACAATTTTTTTTAAATTTATTGTTATGTACGCCATGGATACATATTAACCGCATAATATCGTTAGATTATTTTATCGGTATCTGTCGCTTTTGACTCTTATATTTGCTACGTTGGGAATATGAGGATAATGTATCCTATTTTATGTATGGAATATTCGTACTTGATATGAATTATTAAAAAATATATTGTCTAAAATATAGTTACTCACCGTCACTGTCAGATTCTGAGGAATGTCTTTCTATCTTATTCTTTCGTTTCTTCGACGGCCGTTTTTCTTTCTTGGCTTTTTTCGAATTTTCTCTTATAATTAAGTACTTATCAGATCTCTTGGCTAAAATCAAAAATATATTATTCATAAAAATAAAACAGTATGTATAATCTTAGTTTAATGTAATGCAAGACAATAATCCAACGCAAGACGCTTAAGAATAAACAAACCTTGGATGTAAAAAATTCCTGCAATTTTCTAATAGCTCGGTTATATTATGCACTACAAACAGCTCTTGAGTAGTTTAATTTTACTTCCAAAATTTCATCATCAATTCGGCCGACATTCATAATGAATTACATAGATTATTTAAATCTCGACCAATGATGTTATGTCAATTGAAGGTTTTTTATTTATCTTTACCGTTGATATATAAAAAACCCAAGATACACATACAGCGTCTCAAAAATGTCCGCATAAAATGAGCGCACAATTTTGAATTGTGCGCTCATTTCAAATAGTCTCGCTTCGCCCGCGTCACTGTAAACTCGTTAAAATGACGACTTTTTCAATTTTTTTTGTAAAAATATTACGTCAAGAACGTTAAAGTTAAGGATGGGATATCGTATTGGTAAGCAAAATTGTTTTTTTATTTGTTCTTGTTGTTTTTATGACTTAATATACAACGCAATATATGATTTTGTTTTAATTTGTCTCAAAACTTCATTCATCCGTACAAGTATAATATGACAAAAATCAATGACCGCATTATAATACAAATGACCCTATTCTTAGTCAATGGGTCGATTTTTTTTATTATGTTTATTTTTTTAATAAATAATTTCAAACTTTTTTGTGTTATAGTTTTGACAAATATTAAATATTATAAAAAAAAAATTAAATTGGAAATTTTAAAAATTAGTCTTACAAAAGCTATTATAGAAAAGTTTATAGACGTTCGTTTACATAATATAGCAAAGACAACAACAGAAAACCTGAAATCGAATTCAAAAAGACAACTCTACAATAAACTAAATTTATTTCAAGTGAATTAATGTGTTTACTGCTGTTGCCATGTCAATTTAAAAAATAATTATATTTTTAAAGTTTTAAGAGTGATCCGTAGTAGATACCTGAAACTTGAAAAAATTGAGTTTCGCGGCCTGGTAGCTCGTTACCCAATTACCTTAAACTACATAGGTATCTATTTACCTACTTAGTTTCGATAAAATGTTCTACTAATAATTTTTGGACCAAAAAATTAAATAAATAATTTTACCAGAATTTTTTTTTCGTTGATTTATACACATGTCCTACCCAAAACATATTTAAGCTCAGATAAAAGTATATATGCGTGTTTAGAACACAATTTAACAAACTCTTAAAAACTAATACAATGTCGTATAAAAATAATCAATATAAATAATATTCGCCTCCACTCCATGCCTTAATCCTACCGGCTAATTTCTGTTGTAAAATTTTATTGCTTTACGCACTCTGCCTTGTGAAAACAATTTTAAGCAATCCGCGTAATGTTGAATTTGCAAAAAAAAATGTTTATAGTATAACTATAACTATTTATATAAAATTGCCGAGTGTTTGGTGACAAATTCGAGCGTTACTTTTGTTCGTGACTGTGTATCTTGGGTTTTTTTATATATCAATGATCTTCACGCGTTCTACCATTGGAATGAGTTATAATTATTGTACACACATTGCACTTGGAGAGGCACTTCCAGTGCTATTTCAGCAATGGGTATATCGTCCTGTTGGTAGGATCGCGGCGAGTCATCCTTCAGATAGTGAGGATTGTTCGCTTGCTCCTGTCTGCGCGCCTCACGCAACTGAAAATATAAGTAATATCCTATATTCTTGTTAAAAAGAAGTTATTATATATAAAGTTACTATAACATTTATTTATGCGTCCAGTCCTGGTATCGAATTTCTTTCTCTAACCATGTAAAAATACCAGTTTATAAAATAACTAGTACTAATGTGTATGGACGAAGGTGACCACTTATCAAGAAAAGACCTTAACAGGCATATCAAAATAAACAGTACTCGCTTTGAAGAGATGGGTGTAACTTTATATGAAGCCATTTAAACACGATTCACATCTCGTTTCATTAATTTTAGCTTTCGTTATAGAGATTTAAAATAAACAAATAATATTATAATGTCTGTCCTGTGTGGGAATCGAATACACAACCTTCGGCGTGAAAGTCGAGTATCTACCAACCACGCCACCCGGCTCGTCAAATGCATTGAATCATAAATATAAAAAGTAACGAAAATTTAAGTCACTTTTTAAATGAACATTTTTTATAATTTAATACTGTATTTCGTTTTTGACTTGGACAACACCCGTTATCGTGATTACCATTTGCAGTTCCTCGGGAGTGAACTGCGTGACCGGTTTGGCGTCGGCTTGCGGCGCCGTGAACAGCGCGGCGCCCTCGTCCTCTCCCTCCGAGCTGGAGCTGTCGGACGACCAGCGGTCACGTGACAACCACTGGTTTAGATCTAAGCTGTAAGTAAACGACAGTTCTGACTCATTTTTACTGGTTTGTGAAGCCACTTCATCTCAACCTCAACGTAGGTAATATTATGCGACTCCTATGTGTAGTATATGAGCGTCTTTATTCCATCATATTTTTTTTAATGCCTGAACAGATTTGGATTTTTGGGGTATCGTTAGAAATTCTTACAAGAATTCTTACATTTCGAGTGACATTAACGTGTATGTATGTGATGTATATTAATTAAATTAATTAGTAAAAGATATTTCTAAGAAACTGGTCCACACTTCTGGTGACCCAAGAGCTGGCGCTTATTTAGCCCAAAGGCTGAGTCTAGCGGTGCAGAGAGGCAAAAGTGCCAGCATCTTGGGTACAACGCCACAGGACAATCTTTTAGACGGCGTGTTTTTGCTTTAAATTTGTAATGTGTATTTTGTTCTTTTTATTTTTATTTTGTATTTATTTTTATTTAAATGTCTGTCATAAAATTAAATTAAAATATGTTCTACTTTTAAAATCGTCATGTTAAAGTTTTAAATTGAGTAAAAAAAAATTGATTCCGTCATTCAGGACAGTCGTGTCCTTTTTTAATTTTTCCTAAATGATATTTTATAACGTTCTCTATCTGCAATGAATAGTTGTTGGGTACCGATGGTATTCTCTCCATTTCGTATTTATACACAAGCTTTATTTTGAGTATTATGAATGATTTGATTTGAGAAATATTGTTATTCTAAATAATTAAATCTGATTTTGCCAACTGAACGATAAATTTAAAAACTATCCAACGGATTTTCATATAATTTTGAATGAATGATGAAAGAAGGATTTAGGTGTATAATAAGTTTTGTTTGAAGATGTCGAAAAAAAATGACGCCATATATATTAATATTACTGTATAATAATATAACGTTTAATGTAGGCCCTTATTCTAACCGTGCGAAGCCGGCACAGGTGGCTAGTAGTAAATAAATAATATATATCATATTAATTAGATGACGGTATGGATAGAATTTTCTAGATAAATACAGTCATAATATCATAAGAGAACTTACTCAGCTGGTATCGGTACTTTCTTCTGTGCCTTCGGTGCTACTGGTTTAAGTTCTCCTTCAAATAGGTTGGCAATTTCTTCAATAAGGCCACCGCTCAAACTTTTACTTGATTCTTCTTCAATAATTTCACCGTTTTCATTTTTTTCGAGTCCATTGCTAGAAATTAAGCACAAAACATTACTTATTTACGCGCAAATATAAGTTTTCCTCTATTATGTTGTGATTTGGTTATCGTGGTGGCTCATCTTAGTGTAGTCGTGCTTCTTAACAAAAATTGGAACACAATGTATAAATTTGGATTAAAAGATTTGTAACTATAAATACCTCTGTTCGTGGTCCACGAGCGTTTCGCCGAGAGGCTCGCCCACCGAGTCGCCGAGCGCGGGGTCGGTGGGCTCCAGCCGGCGCAGCACCAGCGACATCAGCGCCGTGGTGTTGTGCGCGCGCTCCTGCACCTCCATGTCCTCGCTGCACAGTAACGGACGCACACCGGCGAGGATTTCGTGCAGCACCTGCGTACACGAGTGTACACTGTCAATAATTAATTTCTCGACTTATCAACACAACCATATGAGTTATATAGTTGCGAGCGTGCTGACCGCGAGCACGGCGCGGCGGTCCCCGCGCAGCTCGAAGGCGCGCAGCAGCTTGGCGGCCAGCTTGAGCGCGGCCTGCACGCACACGGCGCGCGCGCGCATGGCCGGCCCGCCCGCGTCCGCGCCCGCCACCAGCGTCAGCGCCGAGATCGACTCGCGCATCACGTCCTCCGCGCTGATACACACGCCACACTTTACAATCCAATTCTTACAAGATTATATTAAATGTGAGGCTACATCGGTTCGGTATGTGGAAGAGTGACCTCGGTCAGCTGCTCTCCGAAATTTGCGAACCGGTGAAGTCACTGGAACGAGGGCAAGCGATGTAGCACACGGTTGGCGGCGTATTGACATTGTACTAAATATTTTATCGTTTCTTAGGTCCAGTTTATGTTTATGGGCGATCATAACCACTCACTACCCACCCGGTAGTCACATCCGACCGTTTGACTATTTGAATTAAACAAAAATATATCCATATAGTCGTGTCGACTCACGTGCAGTACTCGCTGAGCACGTAGGCGGCGGCGTACAGCACCTCGCGCGAGGCGGCGCGCGGCGGGGCGGCGGCGGCGCGCGCGCACAGCGCCGCACACTCGCGCGCCGCGAACGCGCGCGTCTGCGCCACGCGCGCGCCCACCTCCGTCAGCTGCGCCGCGATCATGCAGCCTGCCGACCACAAGCGTTACTTCGCGTCTCCCGTGACTTGCAACTATGCCTACCCTACCTTTGATGTGTTTCAGTTAATTAAAAATGTCTATAAATAATTCGATGATCCATTATTACGAGCTAGAGTATGCGAGATTCGTATTGTAGCGCACGAGGCGTACCGTGCTTGGCGCTGGTCTCCATCTCCGTGAGCTCGGCCAGCACGGTGATGTACCACTCGAAGTCCACGACGTGCTGGTAGTTGTTCTGGGAGCAGATCTCGATCATGCGCGTGAGCAGCTCGTCGCGGTACAGCGTGCCCTCGGCGCGCTCCATGTGCATCATCAGCTTCTTCACTATCTCCATCAAATTTTTTTTGGATACCTTAAAAAACCAGGTGCACGCTTCACTCATATGAATCCAAAACAAATTTAAAATACTCATGTAGTATAACTAACATGTCCCATGATGAGTAATACCTATGACGGCTGATCAACATCATTGCTAATCAAGTAAAAAATCCATTTATTTAGAATCTTTAGTGGCAGCATTCCTCTTCATTAGGAACGACACGTTAAAAATAAATAAAAATAATCGACTTTATAGCATTATAATACAAAATTATAAATAGTTGAAATGGGCTCTAATCTATTACGTCACAACCACAAGGAAATAATGGTTTGTTTATCTACAGTGACAAGTATAAATACATTGTATATTATATATTATATTATATTGGCATGATAAATGTGTAAAATGATGTCAATTAAATGCTAGAAAATGCCCGTTTAGTCAAAAATAATAGAGAATTGTTATATAGATACCATTCCGTATAGAAGACCCAACGCTCGGAGTCTAATAGACTCGTCTTTGTCGTCCAGACACGCCAGGACGAGGTCTTTGTGAGCTTGCACGGATTTCGGATGAGATTTGAGTATTCGGGACATCGCCAGCAATCCCAGGTACTTTACTGGAAATAAACAATATATGTCATATATTTTTTTAATTTAACAAATTTAATTATAATGTTATTGATGATTGCCGTATTGGTTTATAGACTATCCTATAAGGCTGCAGACCACAAGGTACTGCGTTGGAACAACATGGAAACATTGGAACACTGCCAAAAATATCGCCAGCAAAACGTGCACCTGTTCTCTCTTAGGTCGTGACAGAATGTCGTCCCATCAGATTATGAGTGACTGAATAGAAAGTGCATCTTCTACTAAGAAGGTTGGTCTTCCTTAAAATGTTCGCATGCAGATTTGACTGTCAGTAAACGAATCATTGCAATATGATTCATGTATTGACTAATAATGAATATGTGAATTGACAATAATTACATTAATGACATTGTTTAATTTAAATTTATTTTTGATTTAATTTAATGGAATTTAATGTAATTTAATATAATTTAATGTGATTGATTCTTTTGATTAGTGTGAATTTGAATTGATTTGATTTAATTCAGATTTTTATTATTGTAATTTTTGTCTTTTTACTATTATTTGTATTTATGATCCCTGTTTGGTCGAAATAAATGATTTTATTATTATTATTATCAGGTCATGTCAGAATGTCGTCCTATCAGATTATGAGAGTGACTGAATAGAGAGTGCATGTTCTCCTAAGATTAGTCTTCCTTAAAAAAATAAAAATGCAAATATTAAAATGTAATAAAAGTTTAGTTACAGTTTTGATCGCTGTCTTCAATGAGTATCCTCAGTTTCTGCACACAGAGCTGCACGGAGGCAGCGTGTCCCGGCATGCCACTGCTGATGCTGATCAGCACCGCGATCACCGTGTTGATGCACTCGTACAGCAGCGACATGGCTGTCGTACTGACCGACGACGAAGCGCACGTGGAAAACAATACGATTATATTTTTGTACATCAATTAAACATTTTGAATCTAGCAATCACAATATATCTACTTTTATCACATTTAAATATTATATAATTATAAAAATTTAATTCATTAATTAACAATATTGCATCTTTACGAGTGCTGTAAGGTGGACAAAGGATCAATAGTAAGAAAAAAGTGCTCTAATAATTAAAAAAAAGCGTGAATCTATATGTCTTTCTATATAACTTGTCGTGATTCATGGGACTTACGTTGCTCTTTAGCCTGAAAGCTACAAATGTATTTAAACAACAATTTTTTCTAGCAAACAAAGCTGCTATATCTATTCCCTACAACTATATAAATTAAATAAAGCTTATTCCTAAGAAATCAGAAGAAGCTTTTTAAGCACTTTCTAAATGCTACCAATGACGGGCATCTTTATTGACTTATAATACTTCTTATTAATTATAAATAATGTTACAATTGCTTTTAGCTTCCCTTCACCCCATAGAGTCCAAATAAATATGGATAGACGATCTTGTATACAAGCATCTGAGACTCCGACTCACCTATGAATTAAATTAGTTAATGGTTCTATCAGTTTCTTGCCAAGTCGGGGCTCTAATGGGGTTAAGGCACCAAACTGGAACAAATATAATGATGCTACATAAAACTAGCTTATGCGAGAGCGGATATCATGAACCCTGATATAGAATGTTCTCGTATATTGTATTGCCTTGTGTATTGACTTCTTACAAGGTTGTTGCCTCGTTCCTAGTTTCATATTCATCTGATTGGGTAATTGTTAACAGCAGCGAAAATAATATAAAATGTGTGGCATGCCAATTTTGTGTAACGTAGTGTGAGTTAGTAAACAATTGAGCTGTATAATTGCAAGGTTCAAGGCATTGCTTTCATTTTGTATGTTACTTTAAATGAATGGTAATAACAATGTATGTGTTCATAGTTTGATGTCATGAGAAAGCTTTACACATCAAACTGCTAATATTAAACATGTTGCAAACAAGACTTGCAATAGCTGCAACATATGAGGAAGCCTCTCTCTGAATGTGTTTCTCGATACAGTTCAAGTGGGGTGTGGTGGATGGTACTAGCTGCTAACTTATCATTTTCTAGTTACAAGGGTACCTGCAAATAAGGTCTATGAGGCTTTGAGTAATTTTTCTCCCAATGTCGGGTTCATACTGAGTCATTAAACCAAACTGTGAAGGATTAACAATAAGATATTAGATGAAATTTAAAACAGTTTGCAATATTTTTAATAAAAATAGAATTTGTCAGTTTTATATAATAAAAATTCCACATTTTTAATGTGTCCTACTCATGTAGTTTTTGTAATTTGAAATGGGAGCGAGCATTTAATACAGATTTAGAAACCAAATATAACCAAAGGCACGAACGCACATTTGTGTGGAGATTTTGAATTAATAATTTAAAAAAATGTCCTTTTCAGATAACTTTAGTATTAAGATGTAACAATGTATATAGAATAATATTTATTCACAAAATCCGGGCAAGCATAATTGCCTTGCTTTATTCATCCTTATGATTAAAACCATGTTAGATGGGCAGATTCACTTGATACTTGCATTGTGTGGTGAAATAAGATTCAAATTGTTTACTTTACAAGGACGTTTACTTCTCAGTATAAATTTAAAAATCATTTGATAACACGGGCACTTTAAAGAAAATAGCTGCTTCATTTAAATAGGCTCTGTAGTAATTTATGTATTCTTTAAATCATAGTGTAGGAATTTAGGATCTACATTTAAAATGTAGGTTTAGATTGAATGATTATATTATTTCAAATTCAAATAACATATAAATTATAGTTGAAAATTAACACGTACAGAGTATACAAGCATAAACAAAATGTTTTTATTTAGTAAATATTATAGAAAAATACAATTCTTCATTGAATTTATATCCTTCAATAGATTTGTATTATTGTAATTTTTAACCAGTTTCAAGTGGCTGGCACATTAAAGATAAACAAACCTTAGATATACATATTATCTGTGATTTGCTAGTAGCTCTACTATATTATTCAAGACAAACGGTAACAATATTTATTTATTTGTGTTTAATCTTCCTTCCATTGAAATATACTGGCAACATTTATTGACATTACCTTTCAGAAACATGTTAAGCCTCCTTAATAAATAAAATGTGTAATGAAACTTATTTTATACTAATATTATGAACACCTACACCTACAGTTCATTTAGTATTATGATTCATAAATTTAGTATGTGTTTAGTTGTAATTGTATATTATTAAAAAAAAAGTAAAAATACAGACTTGGAACAATACTGCAAGTTATTTTATATAAGGTAGAATTTTTCTTATAAATTCAATCATAGAAAAATTCAATCAACTTACCAGTTTAATGATTTTAATCAACATCCAATTATTAGTAGATGTTGTCATTAATTTGAAGAACACTGGAGCTAAAGATAGATAGTTTTTGGGGTTCTTTCTTGCCAATTCACAAACAACATTAACAGCTGCTGACTGGACTCCTATAGTAATAAAAATAAAATAATATCAGTTACAATTAAATCATGAACTATAGTATATATATGTTTTGTGAAATAATATAAATTCAAATCATTGTTTATTATTTACTTTATGGTCAATGGTAAAAACAATTGAAATTTTTGCCCTATATTGTGTGTGTATTTAACATTTCAGTTTTAATTAATGGTTCCAAGCCTTCTCCCTAAGGGAGCCTTTTCCCCCTTGTAGGTTTCATGGGCTGTAACTTATGTGAAACAATACTAACCAGGATCCGGATCTTCTAATTTTTCTTTTAATTTAGGAAAAGCTGGCCTTAAGGCCTCAGGGTATCTTAGAAATACCTTGTACATCATTAGCACAGCTTTCATTCGCAGGTATGGCTTAGTTGAGCTCATCTAAAATATATCATTTATTATAAATTGATCAATAAACTTATTAGGTTATTTTCTTTAATTGATTTCATACTAACCAGTGTCATGATGTCATTAGCCAAGTCTCTTGCTAAATCATGGGATATGAAACAACTGAGGCCACTTAGTGCTAGCCCAGCTTCATATTGATTTTGAGCATTCAGATCTTTTCTTATCATATTTGTGGTAAGCATAAGCAATTCAGAATCTGCATGAAATGATTGACTAGCAGCTAAGTATCCAATACGTTTAAAAGTAAATTTGTTTGAACTCATCACTTCTATTATATTAAATATTGCCCATGATATATCATATCCTAACATTTGAAGCTGAAAAGTTGTTTATTAAAAATATAAAAATTTAGTGACATATTTTTAAACTATATTTAATAAAATAGTATGTAACAAAAATAGTTGATTGATTGATTTGTTTTTTGTATAACATTTAATAAAGAGTCTGCAAAAATTTGGATTATTTAAGTACATACCACATGTATTTATATGACAATAACAATTCACGGCGTTAAGTATATTTAGTTACTTACATATGTTAGTTTTGCGACAGCGTTAGCTTTCACTCCGATATTGTCTTGTCGCAATTCTACTTTTATTTCTTCCATACATTGGGCTATATATTTTGCCTAGAAGTTTCAAAATTATTTAAAATTAAATTAATTGTATTCTTCTCTGTTTAAATAATCATAATTGGTTTAAAACAAATAATATGTACCTCATTATCTTTGTTATTTCTGATCCCACGAACTAAATCGGTGAGATTTTTATCAAACATTCTTTCAAAGTTACCCTTAACCTTTTTCAAAGCCATGTTGAATATTCTTTTTCTTTATTCATAACTTTGTAAACCTTAAATAATTAAAATGATAACAGAGAAATTAAGAAATAGCGAACAATGTCAAAAAGAAATAATTAAACTGACAATCTATCAAATTCGTCCATGCAATGTTGGCTCAAATGTTGCTAGTTTTAGTAACTATGAATAATTTCGAGATATTTAAAATTTCATAAAATCCACTAATGTTAATTAATTCATAAAACAAGATTTAACACATACATTAAATAAATTATTCTATATTTTATTTTATTTTATTTATATTTGGGAAACATACAGTGTGTTATTACATAGAATTAAGGAATTATTACTAAATCATAAACCAATAAAGTTTCCACTTAAAAATAGTACAAATGTTAGAGTATGCATGTAAAAAAGACAACAGAAAGAGACAAAAATACAATGCAATCTACGAGTACAATCAAATCGACTAATTACAAAGTTAAAAAAAAAAAAAAAATCAAGAAGTTAAATTACAATAATATTAATGAACATAAATATAAACAATGTCATTAAAAATATTTAAATTTGATTTCAACAATTAAAGTAACATCATAAATCATCAATTTATGGCAAGTAATTGATTCAATATACATATACATTATTAATTTACAAAAAAATATCAATTTTATTAATTATTTATTAAACAAGTATTCTTTCAATAATTTTCTTATTTTATTAACATTCTCTGTTGTAAAAAAATCAATTTCGCTAAATCGTTTATTGTAATCGGTGCAGGCTCTGTATACAAATATATTTTGCGCATACTTGCTTCGGGTGAGTGACGGATTAAAAAGTAAGCACTTACGTGTGGTGATTCGAGAGCATCGGAAACTAATACAACCTAAGAGAAACGGGGAATCAACTAAATTATTAATTAATTTAAATAAGAATATTTGATCTCTGATCGCTCTTCTGTCAGCGAGTGATAACGTAATTAAGCATTCATTATTATGTATAAATTCCTTAAAACGCACAAATCTTATAAATTTATTTTGGACTCTTTCCAATCGGTGTATGTATGTTTTGTAATGCGGATTCCAAACAGTGGAAGCGTATTCGAGGATAGGTCGTACAAAGGAATTATATAGAAGAGTTAGGGTACTAGTTTTCTTGAAATCTTTCGACGTTCTAAACACAAAACCAAGCATTCGACAAGCTTTAGCCACTGTCTTACTTATATGCAAACCGAAGGTCAACTTATTGTCCAGATGTATACCCAGGTCTCTCACCTCGGTCACTTTATTAATCTCAACACCGTCTAGACGATAATCATATATAGTAGGATCGCGTTTCCGTGAAAAAGGAATGACGCTACATTTATTTATATTTAAATATAGAGAATTGTGTTTACAATATAGACACAATCTGTCTAGATCCTCTTGCAAAAGTGAGCAATCCAACGGAGTCGCAATCTCTCTACAAATTTTCATATCGTCTGCGTATAACAGAATACATGAGTTTTTAATTATGCCATTGACGTCATTAATATATAAATTGAAAAGCAGGGGGCCAAGGTGAGATCCCTGAGGTACACCTGAAGAGACAGGAAAGAAGGATGAGCAATAACCTTTGATTGTCACAGCCTGGCTACGGTTTCGAAGGTATGAACTTATCCACCGAAGCAAATCGCCGTGTATACCGACTTCTTTCAATTTTTTAAGTAATATGCTATGTGAAATTTTATCAAAAGCCTTGGAGAAGTCGGTATAAACTACATCTACCTGGTTGCCCTTATCCATAGATGAAGAAACACGGTGCACTAACTCACAGAGGTTGGACTCTGTCGATCTACAGTTAACAAATCCATGTTGTTGTTCAAGAATAACTGGACGTAATAAAGGAAAGATAGAATCATAGATAATTTTCTCAAAAGTTTTCGCTATGACGCATAATTTAGAAATAGGTCTATAATTCTTTATGTCGTGCTTATTACCTGATTTGAATATTGGTACTATATATGATCGCTTCCATACAGAAGGCATATTACCAGTAGTCAACGATTTATTGAATAACAAATAGATCGGATATGATAGAGTAGCGCGACATGATTTTAAAAATAAAGGAGGAATGCCATCAGGCCCGTATCCCTTTCTGATATCAAGACCTTTAAGATAGCATTCGACCATCTCTTGTGTAATAGTTATAGAGCAAATACTTAAATGCGTCTTGGATGATACATTATCTAAATCATGATCAGAAATGCCAGAAACTGTCGCTTCATAGACCGAATTAAAGTATTGGCTGAAAAGTTGACAAACATCATTGCCACCAGTAGCAACTGAATCATTATAAAACATAGTTTCAGGGAAGCAATTAGAAGCATGTTTCGATTTAACAAAAGTCCAGAAAAATTTACTGTTCTTTTTAATTTGAATTTCGGAATAATTAATGTAACTGTCGTAGCAATAAATCTGAACCCTTTTTTGTCTTTCCCGCAATAAACAAAAAGTATCATAGTCCATATTTCTGTTGTACATTTTCCATTTTTTGTGATATTTAAGTTTTTCAGCAATAATCTTTACTAAGGATTTTGAGTACCAGAATGGATAATGACGGTTGCATACAACAGTTTTTGTTGGCACCATTTCACGTATAACATTGTTAACCGTTTCATAAAATAAATCTACTGCTTTTGTAATATCTGATTCACTAAGGAGATCAAACCAATCAATGTCACCCAGAGCTCTATTAACTGCTGTATAATCGGCTATATGAAACATGCGTATGGTGCGAGAAGCCTTAGAAATTGCACGCGGTACGGTTATCTTAGGTAAAATGAGTAATGTAGGATGATGTGAGTCTTCGGGTACAAGTGGGTCGCTGTGTCTTACTATTGAACATTCACAATTACTTATAACTAAGTCGAGAAATCTATTATTAATATTAGGTACTGTATTGTATTGCTTTAAGTTATTAAAATTCAGAAAATGGTATATAGAGTCAATAAGAATGTCATTGTCAGAAATATTCTGAAGATCCATACTATTCTGGCAGTAACTCCATTTAGCATTTGAAATGTTAAAATCTCCCAATATTAAAAAAATGTCGTCAGGATTATAAATGAGTTCTGACGATACTAATTCAAAAAACTCGCATAATGTTTCATAGTGGTATTTACCATGAGGGAAATAACAACAGTATATATGCACTAATCTAGATGTTGGTAGCAAGTTAATTGATAAGCTAACTTTGATCACTTCAGACGCAGAATTTGTCAAATTTATTTTAGATGAGGAGTGAATATTGAGATGAAATCTTATAGCTATCAGAACTCCGCCACCTAAGCTATTTCCTCGTAAAGTGTAATCACGATCGCTTCTGTATACAGAATACCGTGTGTCGAAGAATTCCGAATCAAATAGAGACTCATTCAGCCAGGTTTCGCTAAGACATATAATATCACAGTCAACATGAATAAGGTTCCTATAAAAAATATTAGTTTTAGATCTGAGTCCACGAACGTTTTGATAAATAATACTAAGATCCCTAGCCATTATAAGCGGAAAAGGCAATTGTGCACAATAAAATATCATTTAAAATATTTGCTAATTGTTCAGCAAATGTACTAGTAACACCTGATAAGTGATTACCGCTCTCTTGCAAATAATATAATTGAATAATGTAGCTGCGAAGTGCCCAATACGCTCTTAGCAATATAAGCATTAAGTATATTATTCTAGAAGCAAGTACAGCGAAATACACTTGGAATAAACATAACAAATAAGGATAATGATACATAAATAAAATGCAGTATAAGAATATTGAATAGCCATACAGAGCCTGCCTTATAACATACAAAATAACAACAAGAGAATACAACAAAATATAGGAAATACTTTTTTTGCAATATACGATAGTACTTAAACAATTTTTTTTACATCACAAGAATTAACTATATGTAAAACCGGACTGGTATCATTTCGGCGTACCATTATGCAACAATTTTTAACCCATACGTATCTATAGGATTTTTCTTTACAAGTCTTCTTTACCAATTGTAGCAGTAACTTATTTGTACTTGTAAGATGATCATTGAAATAAATATTCTTGTTATTTGATAAGAAGCCGATGTCATGGCATTTCAATTTAAGTTTTCTCAATCTCAGTTTTCTCCTTGATAAAAAGCCACTTGCTCACTTAAAAAATAAAATGTTATGATAGAATTAACATTATTATTTTTATTCACATAGTTTTTCTCTGGGGAGTATGTAATAGAAGAGGTGAGCGACAAAATCAAAGTCAAGGGCCTCGCGTACCCTGTTTTGAATGTTCCGTATTGAGGACGGCGATTACAGTGGTTTCAGTGGATAAGAATCCCGCATATCCCGGTTGCCTTTCAAGTTCCAAATAATTATTGAAAATTACCCGTGTGAAAAAAAAAGTCACTGTATTTCCAGAGGCAACCAGGATGTAGTTTACTGGTGGTAAGGCTTTGTGCAAGCTCGTCTGGGTAGGTACCACCCACTCATCAGATATTCTACCGCAAAACAGCAATACTTGATATTGTTGTGTTCCGGTTTGAAGGGTGAGTGAGCCAGTGTAATTACAGGCACAAGGGACATAAAATCTTAGTTCCCAAGGTTGGTGGCGCATTGGCTATAAGCGATGGTTGACATTTCTTACAATACCAATGTCTAAGGGCGTTTGGTGACCACTTACCATCAGGTGGCCCATATACTCGTCCACCTTCCTATTCTATATAAAAAAAAAAGTTAGAGTAACGTATGGACAGTGTGCTTGACAATTGAGCAATTCTCAAATAAGACGTTTTCGGTTACCACAGGTCAAGCGTCGTTTCTCCAGAAACGATTAGACCTCTTTAGTGGGTATGCTAAACATGGTCGAATTACATCTGTTTTTTGTTTGAGACTGTCGTCAGTAAGTAGATCACCCTTGACAGCTGCAGCGTAGTGCTGTGTTCAGCGTGGAATTTAAATTGGCTTGGACTTGCAATATGAGCGCTTCAAACATCATGTAAGGTCATCATGTCATAGAGAAAAGGGTGTTTGATCGATAGCTTCTGAAAGTTCTGCCTAGACTTGAATATCATTGTTATAAAATTTCCATATGTGAAGGACGTATCAGATGCACAAAAAACCATTTAACAGATTTAGACGATACACTTGTCAAAGTAAAATACTTAACGCTTGTCGAACTAGCGCTACTTTTGGATTCGAATGAAATTGACATTAGAGGTATTTGGTGAATATTTATGTGTGGAAACGAATCATCGTCCTTCGTTATTAGTCGAGCTTAGTTAGTAGCTTGATGTCGCATAAGTGGCTGGTCCTTCGTGGTAATTTTTTATTTAATTAATCTACCAGGGTATATATGTAGCCAGGCTTTAACTTATCGACAGTAATCTCTCTATGTTGTGCCCCGCGATTTCAATGACGTCAGCTTTTTGACTTTAAGGATTATAAAACAAAAAAAAGCAAATCAGCACATGCCTTAAACTATTCTGTATTCTATATTCTGCATACATTTGTAAGGCTAAGGACTATATAACTCCAGCTAACCAGTATCTAAATTGTATACAATTTGAGGTACGCTTTCTATACACAAAGAAACTTCTCCTTAACTCTACACTAATGTTGCATGTCGATAGTCCACTGTAGATAGACAATCGATTGTTTATCGATAGTTAAAGTGTAAACAATTGTATCGGTAGTGTATCAATATTATATTCACGTGTGAATACTATCGGTGCTATCGATGGTATCGATAACTCACTATGAGCAATACTATTGATAACAGCAAATACTATCGATAGTAATTGGTACGATAGTAACAATATATCGATAGTATTGCAAAATTCATTAGTTTTAACCAAAACCTATCGATACTATCTATAGCATCGATAGTTTTGGACTATCGATAGTCAATGATTTTATTGAAATTGATAGTATTAAAATTTTATTAAATCATTACTATTGAATGAATTTATATCGATAGTATTGCTGTTATCAATAGTATTGTACATGGAGAGCTATAATTACTATCGATAGTATCGTCGGTATTGACACAAGACGATTCTTTATTATCGATATCCTGAATAGTTTTCGAGGACAACTATCGATAGTTTGTTAGTGCTGCCATACTGCTCTACACTCCATGGTAATAACCAAAAATGACATGTCAGTTCAAATTGACAGAAGACGTCAAACTTTGTTTGACAGATATGGCCACAAAAACTTGTTTAAGCCCTTAATTTTTAAAATAATAAAGAGATTATAGCCACTTATGATATCCTTTAAATGTATTAGATTTTTTTATTGAGCTCAACTAGCGTAGATACACGCCAGAAAAAGAAGAATAAAAAACAGCTTCACACATTCCACAATGATAATTTTTTTGAGTGAATTACAAAAAGAACATTTAAATTTACTTCATCAACATTCTACTCAAGGTGGAGTACTTGATAACATTATTATAGAAATCATTCTTTCTATTTCTTGTTCTTTTATAACAAGGGACATAACATCTTAGTTACTAAGGTTGGTGGCGCATTGGCGATGTATGCGATGGTTAAAATTTCTTACAATCCCAATGTCTATGGGCATTGGTGACCACTTAAAATCAGGAGGCCCATATGCTCGTCCGCCTGCATTTTCTATAAAAAAATGTAAATAAGTTATTAATATATTTTGCATTACAGTTTTAGTTGATTTTTGCAAACTCACTATTGACTATCTTAATAATGGCGTGAACGAAAAAAAATGTACTGTTGCTGCAGGTAACACATAAATATATGGTTATAATTGTATATTTTTTGTGGTTAGAAACTGACTATGATATTGTTTTACAGAAAAACTGGATGTTCCCGTGGTTGTTGTTAAAAATCTTATTTATGCTTTGGCTTATTTAATAGTGGAAGGATGTAAACATAACGTAGGTAACAAACATACGAAATTAAAAAATATATAAATATATATAAAGTTTTATATTATATCTTTAACTCAAATGATTTAAAAATTTTCAGCTGTCAGAACCAAACTTTAGGTCTTCTCTGGCTATAGCAGGATTTTCCCAAGATCAACAGCATATTTTAGTTAAATTATATAATGCCAAGAGAAAGGAATTATCTGAAGCATTAAACTTGCTTCAACAAAAAGATGCAAGTTATCAAGATCTTACTTGGAGATTTGAAGTGCAGGTAGATATTTAACATAAAAAAGTATATATTAGTGTTTAAATATTATCTTTTATGATTCAACATTATTCAAATTATATTTTTTAAATTGTATTTTTAATAACTGAATTGAATTTCTGAGCATACCCTTAGTAATAATAATATCCTGGGACATTTTTCACACGGCCATCTGATCCCAAATTAAGCTTATACAAAGCTTGTGCTATGGAAACCAGATAACTGATATACTACATATACTAACTTTTCTTTTGTAAATACATACTTATATAGATAATTACACCCAGACTCAGGACAAACAGACATGTTCATGGACACAAATGTCTGTCCTGGGTGGGAATCGAACCCACAACCTTCGGTGTGAAAGGCAAATATGTACCAACTACGCCAACCAGCTCGTCAAAGTTGCTCGTCGCCTTGCTATTCTAAGCATATATTGCATATATTTTTTTCAAATTCTAATAAACTTGATTGAATTATGTTTATCACTACAGGTGGCATCAAAGAATTCTTTAGAAGAAATAAAGCCTATGGTTGCCATGGATTTTGTGTTATCAAGGCCTAAAAACTTTGGTCAAACTGAAGAGGATTTCAGACATACAACTTTAGGACAAAAAAATTACTTATCCCCAATGAAAATTATATCTTCAGTTCAAGACGCTAAAACAGCTAGTCAGTGTCAGCATGTTATAAAACATGTTCTTCTTCAATGTGATTTACCAAACTTAGTTCACCTCACAAATAGGTTAGAGGAGGCAGTAAAAGAATCTAAAAGTCAACACATTCGTAAAGTGCAAAGAGCTTTATAATTAAGTTAAATTTAAAGGGCAAGATCATTTGAAATATTTTGCATTGTTGCTTTAAGGTAAAGAATCAGTGAGTCGGTATCTATAAGCAGTGTAATCTATATATTAATTTGTAATATTACAAAAGAATTGACTAATGGTAGAGATGAAGAAAAGAAAAAATATAATTATGACCTAAAAAATAACTGATTATATAGTAAATCTATATGGATAGATAAATATATAGGTGTTATATTATATAACAATAAATGAGTAAAAATAATAACATTTTTTTATTTAGAACCATCATACCAGATCAGAAATAAAATATGCATGATAATACAGAAGTAGTGTAAAACTGATGCAGTTACTAACGCCCGCCAACAAAGCGACATTTCTCTGTTATTGTATAATATTTAAGTTGCACAAAATAAAATAAAGAAAAATACGCGATAGAATTAAAATTAACAAATTACAAAATTAAAACATTTTGGACAAATTCAACAAATAATAAGATTTAAAATTTAGACACAAAACATTGTATGAATATAATTATTATATTACTATTTGCCTATGTACTTAATTTAATAAGTTACATAATAAATAAAATAATATTGTAAAAAAAAATAACTAACTATATCGGAAAATATTAACAATAGAGAAAAAAGATTAAAATAAAAAAGATGGGAAGTTTTATCCTCTACAATGAAGGTTTCTACTGTTTTTAACGTCAAACTCAACATTTCCGAGATGTTTGCAAAAATATGTTTTTCAACATGGCGGCTAACGCTCGCGGTTTGGGTTGACAAAAACACGATTTTATACTTTTAGGGGACTGTGGACACCTTTATAACATAATCCAATCGAAAAATCGAGTAGCGGAATTCTATGTAGAGTGGACGCATTTTTGGTGCTAAAATTCCTGGCGTAGTTGTAGTATAATATGTTGTTAACTATTCTACTACATAATACAGTAGTATAATAAGATTTAAAATTGTAAATACTGTAGTAGAATAGTTTGTGTATTTGGACAATATACCATAATAATTTGTTTTGATTGAATGACAACTGTAAAGTCTTAAACTTTTCTATCCAGTCTTGAAGTTATTTCATTTTAGCTAGAACGACCAGTCCTAATGAAAATTGGTATTGGGTATTTAATTCCAAACCCAACTTAGAACCCGAATGGTACAATAATTGGTCCAGGCGTAACACTTTTTTGCAGTGCAATATATTATTTTTTGTTGTAGTTAATATTTAAATGTATTTTGTTGTCATTTTTCACTTTGGAAATCGACCAAATTTTTGGCATTTGAATAATTAATTTAGAAAAAAATTATGGAAGGTATAACGTATGATAAACGATTTTTAAGATTAGTAATTCACTTAAGTGTCAAAGTGAGTTTATTTACTTGTTTGTTTCGATTTGATTTCGTTATGAAATTATTACAAACACGTTTTCAGGGGTACAATACAAAAAAGAACATAGAATATCAAACACCTGCCCCTTCTCCTAACTATGATTGAACTATAATGGATGGATGGAAACTACTAACCGTTTAAGAAAAGATTTACACAGTGTATCTCATAAGGAACTGGATGATGATGATTAATTTATATTAAGCTTATTTGTTTATTATTAATAAACGTGCAGTGTGTACCTGATTAAAAAAAGTCTAAGCTTAATAAATACACATAAATAAATTTGTTTCAAATTCAAATTAAAGAATATTGCTTATGAATCTGATCCTCTATTAGCTAGAGATTAAGCAGCGAAGATTTTAAAAAGCTTTTATAGAGTAAAGAGCAATCTAATCAGTTATTTTATGTAATGAAATTCAACCTTGATTTGAAAGGCGACGGTCGGTCATTACCCCCAATAAATTTTATTTTGTAAAATAATAGGTACTCGCCTAATAAAAGATAAAATGTTAGTATCTAAGACATTGTTTGTATTAAATAAAAAATAGACATGAAATTAATAATTACTCTCAATTTTTGAAATCTTCGGCAGTAGGCAGTAATCTGTTAATTATATGTACCTTGTATATAACTGAATAAAAATATTAATGAATTTAGTTTGTTTTGCAAAACCACTTTATTATTTCATATATGGTACGGAGCATAAATTTAAGTCGCAGTCTCAAACATTACAATTAATTTAAAAAGGCTAGCATCTATAATTATTTATAGCGACAATGATTCAGCAACAATCGGGATCATGTGGAAGTGTAGAGCGAGAGATGTGAATTGTGAGCGGCTGAGACACACCGCACCCGACCGAACTGCGGTCCGTCAGTTTGTCAGTGCCGGAGCGCCAGAGCGGCGCCGTGCACTCATATCGGTACACCCGGACCGGCCCGCTACTTACCGTTCTATCTGTGATACAAACTCCATACCTGACTTTAAAAAATTGTCGTACTTATTATTATATAAACATATTTTAAATAATGAATGGAACTTCGATTTCATTAAAATAGTGAAGTAAGACGTGTTCTGGGCGACGTTACAGTGTGGTCAGTTTTCGTGGAATCGTATAAAAGCTATTAAATTTCCATCTCATTTTGTAATACTAATCCGCATACAAGTGATTTATTTACAAAATAAAAAAATACCTACATTTACAAAAATCTCGGATATTAATAAAAATAATGTGTATAGTTTGTGAATTTGTTGTATACAACATTCAATGTACTTAGTACGTGGTACTTATTTTGCTTAAGGTCAACTGGTGAAATTAAAAAACCCTAAAAATAGAAACTGTGTTTTAAAAAAATACATACAAAATGGATTCAAAAGTAGTGCTGAAAGAGAAAAATCCTCATGATAACGCCAATATTTTATCAAAAATATTTTTGTGGTGAGTTAACTCGGTTTGTTTCGCTTGACGCTTGCTTTATGTAATATTACATATTTTATACAAATATATGTTATTTTGTAATATACTGTGTTTCGTACATAGATAATTAATATTAGTAGCAACCATGACAACGAACGCAATTACATTTTTATGACATAATTATTTGAAATATAAGTTTTCTTGAACTTTCCGCTTTTTATTTTGCTTTTTCGTACATGCACAATGGACATGCCTGTTTCCTATTGTAACATTTAAGAAGAGAATACAATATATCATTATCGGTAATTTAGAACTTACGTTTGGATGATGGAATATTACGCATTCAATTAAAATTTTAAATTGGCTATGACAATTGTATTGTAATACTTTATATATGCTCCCGTTTACAACCTTTCATACATTCAAATTTAAAAAAAAACTACTTGACTTACTCAAGCAGACTGATTAAGACAGCATTTTTGAATCGTTATTTTACAATATTCATTTTTAAAAACGTAAAGCTTTCGAATTGACTCAATTCAAAATATTTATATTCTATCGTAAGTAATTATGAGGAATTAGAAATACGCTTTGTACTTACTTAAGAATTACTAATGATTATTATAGCTATTTAATAATCTTTAAAATAAAGCTTAAAGTCCTATCATAAATTACGGGAATCTTTTGTTACGTCACTCATTGATGCTTTTCAAATTCCATACATTTGGTGTAATCAATTTTTAGGAAGTATATTTGCAGTATACTGTAGTCGTTATTATTTTAGCTTGAAATGAATGTGGTATCTTGAGCAAACAATAATATTTGACGATTGTTCCCTAGCAACATAATTCGTTTATGAAAAAAAGGAAAGGGTGCAAGGGATGATTGCATCCCCATAGTAACTGATAACATCTTGTTCTACTTACATCAATCCTTAAATTATAATTTTTAACCACGAAATAAGAAGGTCGTACATATCGAGGTTTTATAGGTATCTCTATTTACAGCAATAACTAAATCGCAAAGTACGCTCAACGTATTTCAGAGATATACAGCAAAAAATGTATAAATTAATCAAATTTATTTGTATTCGTTATTAAAAATAAAGGAATCAATACTAGGCGATAAATATGAATAGGCTTAGCTCTTTCTACGGGTGAATTTATTATTTATATGTCTAAAAAGTAAATTGGTTCAATTAAAAAAAATAATATCATTTAAAAATGAGATTGTTTAGATATGGCAGATATTCTGAACATTTAATAAATTTATAAATTGCGTGCAGCGTGCGGTAAAGGAAAACATCGTGAGGAAACCTGCTGTGTCTAATTTCACTAAAATTCTCCCACACGTGTCTTCTACCAACCCGCATTAGAGCAGCGTGGTGGAAAAAGCCCCAAAAACGCTCCTCTTACAAAAAAAGCAGGACCTAAGGCTTAGCCCAGCAGTGGGACATTTACAGGCTGTTATTGTATATATAATATTTTCAGTATCATAATCATCAACAAATGGAGGGTTTTGCAGATAGTCTTTTATTATTATTAATTTAAATTTAATTACAATATATCGAATTAACTTTCATTTCGGATTCCCTTTTTCTGTGTATCCGGTTTGGGTGAAAAATACTTGTCATATCCATGTCATCTTTCCAATCATTTGGCCATTTACTACCACTAACAATATTTTTCCGTTATATTTGATATTTTATTTTTTTAAGATAAACTTTAATTTTAAGGCAGACTAAAGTGTTAAGTTGAATCTTTGTCTTTCAACGTATAGCAATACCTTGCTATTATCTGTGTCTAGCTTATAAATTTTGTATTTAAATAAATTGAAAAAAAAATACAAAGTACAAAAAAAAAGTAAAATACTTAAAAAAACCATAAGTAAAATATTATCAAATAAGCTATTTATTTGATAGTTTTTTACATACTAAATCGCACAAATGTCTTTTCGTGTTAGTTGGATGTCTATGGAAACCAAACATATTCATTGCAAGGTGCACAAGATGTTGTCCGATTATAGCAAATGAACTTCGAATGTTCCAATATCGTAAATAATTAAATTATAAAAGTAATTATAATTATTATTGTGAAAAATCGTTCAATTCTTAATCAAATTCATGCAACAATATTTATTATTGATGATACATGAAATTTCGATGTTTTGAAATTATAATTATAGCGAAGTTTCATTATCTTTAAGATAAATAGTGAAAATAAAGTGTATCTGTCTGTTTTTGTTTGTTAGTTTTTTTGCTTCATTTTTCTAAACTATATAATGTTTTATATCTAGTTTCATTTACATAGATTCAGCCGAAATATTAATACTAAATACATTCATGTGAATATAAATAAAAGTACAATAATGTTATTAAAAGTACAACATTAATGAACAATTTAATAAAATAAAAGCTTTTCTACTTTTTTTACTTTGTAATAGACTTGTGCTTAAGAGAGGTACCGCAAATTCATACACAAGTGTATTATGGGTTAAAAAGGCGTACAGAGAAGTCCGAGACCAATCTTTAATAGGTGAGTCATAATGACCAGATTTACGTTTTAAAAATTAACACAGTAATAATCTATATCAAATTAAATAGCACATATTTTAAGTGTTTTATTTAAATAATGAGTAACGTTTAATGTTTGTTTTAATTTTAACAAATAGTTTTTAATATATAAAAAAAATATTTGATGCGCATGAGAAAAAAAAAATGTTTCTTATGGTCAGTTGATATGCACAATTGCACAGTTCAAGAGGATAGACCCTAATGTTAACTGTACAAAGCGTACAGGTACGGACGTGTACAAACGTGCGCTCTTTGCGTGCTTATGAAATTAAATTATATTTTGCACTAACATTATAATTATATTGAACGTTAGTAGAAAAACACTATATTCATATTATAAAGCTAGATAGTTTGTATGGTTGAACGCACTCACAATCGCACATGCACAAATCTTAGAAACTAACCAGTCCAATTTGAATACTTAATTGTTTTTGCGTTAAATTGGTTGTTTCTGTAGAATATAGGTTCACTTCACAATGGTATTTAAGGCCTTAATAGTAACCAATAAATCTTAATGGTGGCCTAGAGAAGCAAAAAGGCCAGTGGGCAGACCACCCGCCCGATGGTCAGACGATTTTAGTAAAATGGCGGGTGCTCAATGGATGCGACTAGCACAGGACCGGGAGAATTGGCGCGCCTGTGAGGAGGCCTATGTCCAGCAGTGGATAAATGTGGGCTGAATGTGAATAAATCTTAAACAACATGATACTGTATAAAACAGATATGTATGCTCTGAGTTTAATATTGGTAAAATCGCGAGGAACAGCTAGCTGTAGATTAGATTATGTAATATAATTTGGGACGAATGCGTTTAGAATATTTGTTTATTTACTTTGTGAAAACAAGTTGTAATTCAATTAAATTTAAGTGTGTTGTTTATCTGTGGCTATAGCTTTTGGTGTAATATTGTTGTGTAATAATTCTGCATGATATTATAAATTATTATAAAGTAACAATGACTGGTATGATCAATCAACTAGCGGAATGTTTACGGAGATAAAAGCATTGTCATCACCAGTCACCACTTAAGTGGGTCAAAGTGGTTAACACGACGATGTGTTCGATCTATTTTATAAAGTCTTATAAGTATATTTTAATGTATATATAACTATAATTCATAAAACAATATAAATATTAAATATATTGTAATAAAAAAACATATATCAGGTACATAAAAATAACCTTTTGACTTGCTCAAAAGAAAAATATATACATAAGAACGTCGCAGTAAAAGTATATAAGTGGCGCCCATCCAGACGGCATTTCTACCGACAAAAACAAACTTACAGTTTGTAGGTGTACTCTATGGTCTACAACACCAATTGCAGGAGCTTCTATAAATGTTTCTGCAATAGGAGTTTGTGAATACTTCCGTCCGTAATTAGTCCGTATTCTTAAATTGCCTGATATGTTACATTAAAATCTATCATATGAAACGTAACGAGCTGTCGTATACATCATTTATATTTAAATGTTATTTGTGATAACTATAAAGATATAAACTATTTGTTATCTTATTTGTTCTATTTTATAATCCCGATCAATCTTTAAACAACTTTCTCGTTGGAAATGATATTGACATTCCAAATGACAGTAAAAATATCATACATTATCAGTGACAGATTTACGGATTTTTCGAGTACAGGCTATACGTATTTTTGTCGCGTTTCCTTCTATAATTATAGTCAGAAACTGAGTGGACCACTTTATATTTGTAATTCAACAATTTATTTGAAACATTATTTGTACAAAAGTTTATTTATTATCTCAAATGTAGAGTAAAAGGGAAAGAGAAAATTTCATCGGTAGAGTTTTGTACACTTCTTTTTTTAAGATATTAGAAATCCGTCTTGCAGATTTTTTTTTAGCATGTTTGTAAAAAATTTTGGTATCATGCCTCAGGTGGAAGCAAAGCTGCTAATAAATCCGCCCCTTTCGTTTAAGTTTAGCTTAAAGCCAAAAAGAAAAGCCATATCATATATATAACTTTACAATTTATAATATCCATCCACGGTTATATAAAGCAGTCAGTATTCCAATCGAAGAAGTGAAGATAAACAAACCTTGTATTTACATATTACACGCAATTTCGTAAAAGCTTTACTATGTTATGCTCTACAAACAGGTATTAACATAACTATTATATTCCCTTTATTTTACTTAAAAAGTTCCGATAAAAACTTCCAGAATCCAAAATGTTTGCCATAGATTATTATTAGAGATCTCGACCAATAATATATCGTCAATTTAATGTAAAATTTTTGTTTTATCTTTACTCCTCCTGTGTTTGGAATACTCGAATATTAATAATAATAATCTTTATTCACATAAAAAGTAACAAGTTATAATGAAGTTCCTGATTTCTGAGCCAGGCTCAAAGACCTGTATTACAGAAATGAGTTTCCTCTCTCATATTTTATTGACTTATCCTTCTATGTAAATAAAAAATAAATGATAAATAAATATTTCTTACTGTATACTAGAATGGAGTGTCAGAAGATATATAATTTGTGATTATAATTCATCTCGTGCTTGACGGTGAAGGAAAACACCGTGAGGAAACCTGCATGTGTCTAATTTCATTGAAATTATGCCACATGTGTATTCTACCAACCCGCATTGGAGCAGCGTAGTGGAATAAGCTCCAAACCTTCTCCTCAAAAGGGAGAGGAGGTTACTGTACTGTACTGTACTGTAGAAAATCTGTATGGGCTAGAGGTCATGACTTATGCTATAGATATACAAATCTAAATTGCAAAGCCTGAGCGGCAATTTCAATTTATAGAAAACCATTAAAGTTCATATCTATTTATATTTGTATATATATAGATACAATTCAAAATTAAAAATAATTACTGTACAAATCATGGCAAGAAGACTAGTGGCCTTTGTCCATTGTATCGCAATTCCGATCCTCTGGGCGAAAAATGAACCAGCCCAACCAGTAGAGGCAATAATATGAGGTGTTATACTTTAAAAAAAAGTTTTTGCACCGTTACTCAAAGGTCCAAGTGTTTCAACTGAAAAAATAAAAAAATTACATTAGGTACCTCACTTAATTTCTCAACACACTTTTAATACAATTGGGTGAAGAAATTATGTTTTGGTATTTGTTATTATTAATGTTGGCACCAAATTCACACGTGCTATGGAAACTGGTAAAACGGTGCAAATGCGAATGTCGATAATATTCGCGGGTGTTCACGCATTTCCTGCATGTTCGCGCCTTGTTTTCTGTTTCGAGTCAGTATTTGTAGCCGCGTCAGAGGTTACCAACACGAATATGAATATAACGTAAACCCAAACACACCATGAGAGTACCGTACTGCTTATTTTTTAAAATTCTATGTAATTGTAATTAGGTACCCGTACTTGGTATCCATACACAGCTAATAATAATAGAATAAGCTAATAATTCAGAGCTCATGCTAATTTATAATAGGAACCGTTCCAAAGGTTTCATATAGTATCTGTCATACAGCTGCAAACAAGCAGACTTATCTGCTAAGACGTTATTAGAATCGGCATTTTTAGTATTTGTTGATAACGTTACGTTTTTTCAACCCGTTTGCTCCTCTAATTTCAGTAGAACCTGTACTTTAATAAATGTAGTACGCAGCTTTCACCAGCCTTTCGATCAAGTATTAAATCGTATGGTTGGGCTATGGTTGGCTTTCGGTTTTGTATTCGTTGAAGAACTTACATAGATAGTTTTACTGTGTATATAAATAAATACAGATATAGTCGATTATATATAGTCTACTGGTCTAAATCCTTATTAAGACGTCAAAATACTTCTTTTTTATTCGTTCTTCATCATTGTATAAATGCGGGATGTGTTTGCTAACCTACAATTATTAATATATATATTTATTGTGTTGTACATATACAAAATGCTTCGGTTCGCTTTCTAATAATTTTGCTAGGTTTTATCACCTCAAAAGCTTTTAGGACGCGGAATATCGGCAAACTTAACGATAAACTTGGTCCATTCCAAGATTATTAAGATCAATAAAGTTCTGATCCGATCAGATTCAGCTTGTTTAGTTTTTAAATATGGCTGACTATCGTTTAAAAATGGACTTAATTAATCATACTTGTCTAAGTAAACTGTAAAGCTGCACGCTTGGAATATCCTAAAGAGCACGCATCAGATTTTCGTCAGATCGTCAGATTCTTATGTGTTTGGGTTTATTGTTTTTCAATATTATTATTTTTCAATTATTCGACTCTATACCTTATTTATTTTTTGTATACACGCGTTATTATGAATTAATGAACGCTATGGGCCTTCCAAATTTCCTATTTTAAAGACTATTTGGAAAGTACTAATTAGTATTTTTAGTTAAAAATAAGCAACCATAAACTAGGTTGATAAATCAAGACAAAAGTTGTTCATATGAATATTTGTCATAAATAAGAAACACACGGTAGAGTTATGTATGTGCCGAACAATGCATGCATTTTAATGTTGTAGCAGTAAAATGAAGCGGGATCGGCCATCGCTAACAATATAAATTTTATCATAAACACTTAGCGCCTTCGCGGTCGCGGTCGATTTGTATATCCGTCCTTGTCACATCAAATAGCCAGTGTCCAAGACTTTATTCTTATATCCTTAAATATTCATGGTTGCTAATTAGTTAAATTAGAAAGTAATTCGTATGAGTTTAAAGATTCTTTAAGCATATTTAAAATTTTGTTTCCTTTTACGGTTGCCGATTACTTGATATTATCTAAATAACTTATTTGTTGCTATACTTTCCCATAATCATGGTGTTATCTTGATGTACACGGATGATGGAGGCCCCAGGATAGTCTAATTAATGTATCTACTCACTCATCAGATATGCTACCGCCTAACAGAAATGCTTAATAGTGTTGTGTTCCGGTATGATAGGTGAGTGAGCCTGTGTACTTACAGGCACAAGGCGATATAAGGAATGAATAATATTTTTTACGGCGCCAATGTTTATGGTGGTGGTTACCACTTACCATCAGGTGGCCCATTTTTACGTCCGCTTACCTCTTTTATGAAATTTAAAATTACGTCAAGTCGTTATAGGAAGGATGCCTCTTCACGCCTCGTTTGAAGGAACCCGGGTTGTAAGAGAGGTTGTAAGAGGAGGGGAACACGGGAATATATATATTCCCGTGTTCCCCTCCTCTTACAACCCCTTTACAATATATATATATATATATATATATATATATATATATATATATATATATACTTATATGTAGTTTTATACATACTACCTATATTACAATGAAAATTTACAGAAGGAGTAAAGCAAAACTAACTAGATTTACATATGCCATGCGATTAGCTAATAGCTCTGCTGTATTATGCTAACTACTCATATACACTATAATTTTACTTCCAAAATTCCGATAGCAGCTACGCCCACATTCGAAACGCCGGCGCCGTTTTCAAACGAATCCTTAATGAAAACCATATAATTCTTTTAGATCTCGACCAATGATGTCATGTCAATTCAAGGACAAAGTTGTTTATTTAAACTCCTCCTCCTTATCTAAACTGCACCTGCTATTGGAATTCGGCTATAGATCTTATTTTTAATGTATTCTTATCACAGGTGGAGCTTTCGACTTTTCAAAAGGGGTTACAAATGTGGATTGACATTAGATGATCTATGGCAAGCTCGTAGAGGGGATTACTCCGGCCGGTTAGGCGATCGGCTCGAGGAAGCATGGAACAAAGAAATGGAAAAACATCACACGAAAAAAAGCAAACCTTCTCTTACCAGAGCAATTATAAGTTGCTTCTGGGCGGAATACATGATGTGTGGATTATTCGTAGGTCTGCTTTTTATCATTTTATGGTGAGTTCTTCTACGTCTATATTACTGTTCAGCTTAAAAATCTCTTTGTATAAATTTGCAAACAAATCATAACAACTTAGAAAATAATATTTTATGCTTTCCATGCCGTTTGTTTGTTTACAATCCTCGCTAGGATTGTTAGTTTTGTAATCGTAGTTCGCACTTAAACTGCTGCACTAAATGGCTATTTATGTTAATGACTCAATATTATTATTGATTATTCGTTTTTTAAAAAGGTTAACTACAACTCTGTAAAGGTTATTATAAAGCTGAAAATGATTAAACACTTTTTAATCATTAAATGTTTTATAATTTTATACAAATCGAAACTTTCTTTTCAGGCCGATGGTACCTTATTGTCTAGCTTTATTTATAGAATACTTTTCTGGAGATAAAACACCAGAGGCATATAGGAATGCACATATTTATAATTTCGCAATGAATTTTTTGACGATAATTACCGCTTTGATGCTGAACCACCTAACTTTAGCTCAAGGCTGTATCGGGATGCGAGTGAGAATAGCTGCTTGTTCAATGTTATATAGAAAGGTTAGTATATCACATCTTTACAAATAACTTAATTATTTTTGTTATAAATTATTCCAAATTATTTCGCTTTGCCTGTACATTAATAATAACAAGTTTTTATATTTCCTAATGCTAATGAATGCAAATATTACTAACCATTTAAATATTGCATTTTTAAAAGGTCTTGATATTATTTTTAAATCTGCTGCAAAACTCTGAATGGTACAACAGTTTGTATTAAATATGTGTTTTTTTACCGCTTTTAGATATTGAAGCTAAACCGGATCGGCTTAAGCAAAACGGAGCCGGGACAAGTAATAAATTTAATGTCGAACGATGTTAACCGTTTCGATATAGCCGCTTTATTTTTGAACTACCTTTGGGTTATGCCAATAGTAGTACCAGTTGTTTCTTACCTGGTCTGGCAGCATATCGGCTTTGCTACATTGGCTGCGCTGGCGGTCATATTCCTGCAAACTGTAGTTGTTCAAGGTATTTCATAAGGTCAAATTGATTTAATTCACACAACATAACACAGCCTACGCATGATACCATTACCACCACAGATAAAGACAAAATTATTAAGAAAAAACCGTTAAAAATTACTTTTGCAGTTCAAGTAAAGCGTGCGATATATAACAAGATATATTTATATTTTATATGTACGACAATTACTATAACTTGTTTAATAAATTCAATTTCACTGCCACATTCATTGCTGTAATTGGGCCTTATATTTTTGATATAATGGCTCTATTCAATAACTCCTTTGTTTAATATTAGTCCTGAACATCTTATAAATTATTCAATAATCATACTTATGGAAATTACATTATATAAATAGCTTTATCCGATAATAAGATCTTATGGTGTTTGTTCTGTAGCATATTTATCTAGTCGCCAAGGTGTTTTAAGAGGGAAGATAGCGAAACGTACGGACGAAAGGGTTAAAGTCATGAGTGAACTTGTAAATGGGGTGCAAGTGATAAAAATGTACGCATGGGAAAAACCATTCGAGAAACTTGTAGATAAATTGCGCAAGTAAGTAAAAATTCTGATACTTTTATTAAATAAATTACGTTAAATATAAATTACTAAGTATTATCAGTAACAACATCATTTTGTATAATTATACGGTGTTTAAAACGTTGGGTATACATTTTGCGTTATTACGTGTTGTTTGAATATTTGCATTTGTTTAATTATAACTTCCTCGTTTTTAAAATCGTTTGTTGATATCTACCTTTGCAGTACCTTATTCTTTTATGTTTTACAGCCGATTTTTTTTTCGAGCTGTAGTATCAATAAAAAAAACTAAAAAATATTCGAAACGAAATAATAAAATAAACGAAATAATAATAATAGTCCTCCAGATCGATTTCTGCCTAGACGGCAAGACAGATTTCAAGAGAGATTGGCCAACCGCACAGGACATATTATAGTGCACAAGAGTGTGCGTAAACACAGGTGCACTCTATTCCCTAACTCTCATAGTCCCATCGGACGGCAATCCGACACGACCACGTTCAGGCGCAAGACAACGTTTAACGTGCTTTCCGAGGTGCGGGGGTGTACACACTTACAACTTCCAGACTCCGGACTACTATTGAAAATTTTAGACAGAAAAACTCAATAATTTTTTTATTGGCCCCTTCCTAGGATTTGAACCCAGGACCTCCGGATCTGCTGCCTTACACCTAGCTACTAGACCAACGCGGCAGTCAATTATAGACGAACATCGACCTCTAATTATTTCAAATTCAAGTAAATATATTGAAAATAATATAAACGAGAAGTGCTTAAAACGATTTTTATATTTCAGATACGAAGTAAAATTCATATTAAGGACGTCTTATATCAAGGGCTTTTCGACAGCCCTCAGCGTGTTCACGGAGCGGTTCATTCTGTTCGCAGCAGTTGTTGCCTTTGTGGTTGCAGGGGGTGAAATACGTGCTGGCATCACGTTTTCCCTAGTTCAATACTATAATTTGTTACAACTGGCTTGTAACATATTTTTCCCTATGGCACTGGCATTCCTAGCTGAATCTAAAGTGTCCATAAGACGACTTGAGGTATATTAATACGACTTTAATTTTTCTCCATCGCTTAAGTTTATTAAGTTAGCCTTAACAGCTTTATAATTAACAGTTAATTAGAACGTGATCTATAAATGTAATACTAATCATGATGTTGTAGTATAGTAAATAATTAAATAATAAACATTTTAGGAATTTTTAACTCTTGAAGAATTGGAAACGGATGAACCCAAAACGAACGGAATAGTTGCTAATATTCTAGGCAATGGAATAGATAAAGAAAAAGAGAACGCGAATAATAAATTGAAACCTACGGGCTTAGTTATATCGAATGTGAACGCGAGCTGGCAACTCAACCCCATCGTACACACGCTGAGGAATATTTCGCTAACAGCACAGCCCGGCGAGTTCGTTGGTGTCGCCGGTTTAGTTGGATCAGGCAAAGTAAGAATATATTCATCTATTAAATTCCCATAGATATCATCTTTATTATTTTTATCTTAATATGAAAAATGTACTTTTTAATTTGATTAGTTACATATATAAACATATTTAAGATATCCTATTTAAATGATTGCAACATAGTTATGTTATGTAAATAACAATAAATAAACGTAAATTTTAAACGTTATTTACCGACTACGATTACGATAAGAATTCTCTACACACCTTCTTTTTTATGCCCCATTCCTAAAATATTTTGTTGCGACATCTAAATCTAGACCTAGAATATTTGAAGTTAGACATAGAAAGTATTTATTATAGTATTTATTATAATTACGGTTATAAGTGGGATTCAGTTTGTGACGTAAATCCTCCAACATCTGCTATTTTAACGTACATAATGCTAATTATAAAATAGCTAAATTATTAGGCAGCAGTGGTTGTCTAAAAAAATATGTTTCTTTGGTTTTGGTAGCTCACAAATAACCATATTATCTTAAAAAGAGACAGTTATTTTGAAATCAGAGACAGATAATTAATACAGTTTATATTTTATTTATTTGTATTTTTATATATTTATTTTTGTTTTATTATATTTATATTTGCATTTATATTGACTAACCTGACGTCACCCTGAGGTTTAATTTGGGGAAAAAGTTTGAATGGAAAAAGTTTGAATTGAAAATCTTGTGTCAAGTCAACACAAGAGAATTTCATGTTCTTATGTATGATAGTTCCTAAAATATTGCTGTTTCAGTCGTCACGGTGACAACGCCTCGGCAATTAAATTTTGATCAAAATTAATTCACTTTTATCAACTGTATGCTAATTAATGTAAAATTACCGTTCATATAGCTTTTTTTGATAATAAAACTAATTTGGTTTGTTGGAACAGGATTTTATAATGAGCTTAATTAAATTATTACTAAGCGTACATTAAAAAATAAAAATTATTATTTTATAACTCACCTTAACATTGTAAGAAGTGAAAATGTTCTTAAAACCATAATTAAATAATTATATTTTTGTCTATTTATCCAGTCGTCCCTTCTACAAGTGATCTTGGGAGAGCTGCAGCCGGCACATGGCACCGTATCTCTCGGCGGAGCGCGGCTGGCGTACGCGAGCCAAGAACCGTGGCTCTTCGTGTCTACCATTAGACAAAACATACTGTTCGGATTGCCGTACGACCGGATGAGATATAAGAAGGTAAGGTATAACGACTAGTTACTCCGTCTTATTTAACATTGTTATTGTAATGATTTGTTTCGTATTTTAAACTTAACCTTGCCCTACCTCCTAATAAGCGGGTGAAGACGCGTGTGGAAACTAGTCTGTTGTAATTTTAATAGCAGATGTTTTGCGAGCCGTGCAAACTTCCCGGCGATAATATATATAGTATAAGCGCGAATTAATACATAATAATTCAGTGAAGCTTGCCCGGACATGAAACTGTGACCTTAGTTTAGGTTACGTATTTTTGATAAGAATATTTGATTATTGAATATTTGATTGACATTATACATGTACTTTTATAAGTAAACGAATATTAAATGAAATATTCGTCGTACTTGACTACACATTTTTACTTTTTAATTTGCTGTTAGAAGACATGTTATTGATGCTTAGAACGATTACTATTGTGATTTGAGGTTATTAAATTGTGAAAATAATTACAAGTATAAATTCACAAACGATACTGTTATATTATTTTAAATATATACTTATCGCTCAAATGGAAAATTGATATAAAGTACTAACTAAGGTTATTTCCATAAACCTACGTAACAATTTATACCATACAATACTAAAATACTGTTATGTCACTAATATTATACTGGAGTTACATCTATAATATTAAAGTCTTTGACCTTACAATAGTCAAAAGTGACGTCACATCCGATACCATATAAAATACGCCATGGGACCTTAAATTTTCACGTATACAGTACTGTTAAAACTTAAATGAAAATGTAAGTACAATATTTTAATATAAGGTAATGAGTTTCTAATTACGGCTTGGGAAACAAACACTAGTATGAATTCGTGAAGTATACGATTGACAATCGGTACGCGGTAGTAGGTATATACATATATGTATACGAAATACTTAATAGATAGCATGAGGATCGTTATCGTGAGTCAAGAGCCATCGGTCATCGGCAATATGGTATCACTTGCCGGATGGAAGAGCGGGTAAAGTCGAGGAAATAAATATGGATGATTTAATTCTTTAAATTTATTATTCGAAAATATTTATTGACTAATTTATTTATTTCTTAAGACACACCGATACTTAAATAAATCAAAGTTACGGTTTTAAATGCATGATGAATATTTTCTTCAGTGTAAACATATCACTTATCGTTATATACAACAATGCATATTTTAAGAAGTACTTTGATGTGCCCAGTGGTAAGAACGCGTGAATCTTAACCGATTATCGTGGGTTCAAACCCGGGCAAGCACCGCTAAATTTTCATGTACTTAATTTGTGATTATAATCCATCTCGTGCTTTACGGTGAAGGAAAACATCGTGAGGAAACCTGCATGTGCCTAATTTCTCTGAAATTCTGCCACATGTGTATTCCACCAACCCGCATTGGAGCAGCGTGGTAGAATAAGCTCCAAACCTTCTCCTCAAAAAGAGGAGAGGAGGCCTTTAGCCCAGCAGTGGGACATTCACAGGCTGTTACGGTTTGATGATTAAAGTCAAAACGATATACTGATATAACCTATACAAAAGAAACTAGGTAGAACCAAAATAAAAAAAAAGTTAATATTATGACAATAAAAAAAGTATATATAAAAATTTTATATACTTAGTTCATTTGAATAAAATTATTATATTTTTTTAATTAAACACATTCCCTCCTATTTATGTAAAGTTATTTTAAACTTTTATGATTGAATTATTATCGTAAATCTGTGGAATTATATATCTACCATAAAATATTTTCAATAAAAACTTTTAGTAGCTCTGTATACAAGTTCTGTTATAACATACTATAAGTACATCAGATGTATGACATTATGTAACACGTTGACTACGTTTGATATATCCAAATGCTTATTGACATTTTATCAAGGTCGATTGAATATGTATGTATAATATAAACTTGGCGATAGTAATATACGAGGTATTGTTGATTAAATCGATAAACGTTGGTAGTATTTTAAATAACTTACAAAATATTAAAAATATAAATTTAAAACGTATAAAGTAACAATTATAAATTTAAAAGGGCGACGTTTAAAAACTATTACCATAAAATTGACTACTGTTTTCTAATAAATAAAAAACATGAAGTCAATTATCAGTCATCGTTCTGAATAATAAACAAAGGCATCGTCTTGTAAATATTAAATACACATTGAACAAAAGACTGGCGTTAGTTGCACTTCTTATTAGCCGTGACGTGGGCTAACGTCACTTCGGTTCAAGCTTTCATCTTTAAAAATGTTTCACATCTTAATTTATGCAAAAGTTTGTTTGTTTGTTATATCGGTATTATTAAACAGCCAACATTAGATTGTATTATGGAATAAAGTATACATTTTTTATTATGTTTTTTAAATCATTACGAAGCCTAAGTTGATGACAATGAACTGAATATGGGTTTCCAAATATATTCCAAATTTTGAACATTTTACTTAATATTTCGTTTAAATTTGCGCTCGCGAACTATAAAATTACTAACAATGGAAAAAAAATATTCTCAGCAGCAAATAACAGCTGACGATAACGATATTTTTGATTTAAATTTTTAATTTATCAGCTATTTTTATTTTATTTTGTCCACATTAAAAGCTATTTACTAAAAATGACCTTTTAATAGCCTTAACATTTTAAATTATTAATTTTTAGTTCGTGGCAAATTTTTCGTTCTTTCTTTAATTCAATAAATATATTTAATTTTCATAATATTTGTTTTTTTACTCTGCAATATTAAATAATATTTAAATAATAGGAAATTTTAACTTGCGGGCTAATTTAATTATATTTTATAGTTCAAGCTTTTATACCGTAAAATTAGTTACAATGATTTGCTACGAACTTCCACTTAAAAATCTTAACAATAGAAATACAGTGTGTCTACAGCGCGTAACGAAAACATTACGTGGTCATTAGTGACAAAAGACTGAAATAGAAACAGAATAACAATCAGTTAGGACGTCTGATATGATTTACGACTTGAAATTACATCACAAAACCCGATATATTTGTCGGTATAACAAGAAACATAACGGTTCTGATATGTAGGATATAATCTGACAAATGCTCTTTCTTCAAACGGTTCATCAGTGTTATTGTGTAAGAACTTAATTCATTACTCATTCGTAAAATGTTGACAATCGAATTATGGTGATAAGAAGTAAAAAATACACAAGGCCATTTGCTAGCTAGTTTATTCAAGACAATTCGTGATGCTATGGATAAGACAGAGAGTCTTATCCATAGCAACATGAATGACATACATCACACCTCCACTCTTAATCTAAGAACCTAAACTTTTTATAAAAAATACAAAAAATAACAAAAATATTTAACATACATATTTGGAAAATAAACGTTATTTAATTATATAATGTGAAAATAATTATATACAAAATAAAATTAATCAAATTCGATTCCAAATCTTTTAAAAAACTTTCAGAGATCTAGGGAATTATTTTCTACCCGGAATAAATTTTAACAAATTTCAAAACAATATGGGCAAAGTAAATTATCCTAAAAGTATAATTTAAGAAAAGTCAGAAAGATCTGATACGGAGAAGAAATCCTATCAGCAAACGGCTATTCATTAAAGTAATTGATATTTTATTTTCAAATTTTTGCGTGCCAGTTGACGTGGTTTCACGCCGAAGGTCGTCGGTTTGATTCCCACGTCGTTTGTGTGCATGAACATGTCTGATTGTCCTGAGTCTGGGTGTAATTATTCATATGAGTATGTATTTACAAAAGAAAAGTAGTATATGTAGTCATTTCATCCCGACACCTTGTGCTATGGAAACCCGGCTTTGCTTAATTTGGGATCAGATGGCCGTGTGTAAATAATGTCCCAGGATATTATTATAAAAAATGTATTTGGGTCGAACTTAGCTTACAAGTTACATAGCTATGTTCACAATTACATGAAATATAACAATGTTTATTTACAGGTGGTGACGGCGTGTGCTTTAATACGGGATTTCGAACAATTACCGTCTGGTGACGCGACGCTGGTCGGAGAACGCGGAATTAGTCTTAGCGGAGGACAGCGTGCGCGCATCGGACTCGCTCGAGCATGTTATAGAAATGTTAGTACATTATATTTTATTCCATAGGTTTAACTACCTTTAAACAGATGAACTTATTAAATTTTAAAAATGTAACGTCGTCGGCCTATTCTAAGACCAATAAAAAAAAGGTAGAATGTGCGCATGGCAAGGCGTTCACCTTAGCGTTGTTGTGTATACATTTGATACATAATTACTTATTTCAAAGTATCTAATAAATGCTGTTCATTTTAATAAAACTTCATTCATTTTGTATATATCTAAAAATATATCGTGAATTGAAAATAGATACAATACATCATAGAAATGTCTGTTCTCAGGGACATAATAGATATTTTTAACGCGTTTTTTTTTGTCTAGAGATAACAGACAATCAACACAGTTGATAAAATACTTCATATTTCATCTTGTATATTCTTAAAAAACCTATCTCGCAACTGACTCATTTAAACCATATCATCATATCGTACGTAAATAAGTTCTAGAGCGCTAAGCTTGAGCTTTTTTTGTTTATTCATAATTGGTAGGCGGAAAGGCAAATAGGCCACCTGATAGTAAGTGCTAGCCACCGCCCTGAGACATTGGCGCTGCCAAAAATATTGACAATTCCTCTAATTACCAATTCGCCACCAACCTTGGGAGCTATGTTCCTTGTTTATACTTGTAACTGAATTGATAGGCTGTTATATAAGTATTACTGCTTAAAGTAATGAGTGGGTGGTGTAGTATTTAAAAAACCATGCCGTTTTAAAAAATGTCGAAATCAATTAAAATGACGAATATGATTGACTACAAATTTATTTGTCATCAATCATATTGGTTAGTGTTTCGTTTGTTTAGTCACATTTTCTTAAGATGCATATAATATCATCATAATGATGATATACATATATATGTTATAGATGACAATAGATAATATTATTGACAAATATGACTTTGTCATTGTTGTTGTGTTGTTTGATGTTCGATTTTGTCATATTGTCATTTAACATAATATAGTGATTAGATACAACAAAGAGACATTTGAGATAGACGATTAAGACGTGGCCTTCGCTTAATAATTTGACGTTATTACATAACATTTTACGATAGAATTATCTCTTTTTTTTCTAAATATAAATTATGTCCAAGATATTATATCAAATTTATTTTGTTCAAATTTTAAATATTTGTCATTCGAAGATTGCAAATTTTCACGATTATCATTTATCTACATAAACAGGCAGACATTTATCTCCTGGATGATCCGCTATCAGCTGTCGACACGCACGTAGGCAAACACTTAGTGTCTGAATGCATCTTGGGACTACTGCGGCACTCTACAAGAATTCTTGTTACCCACCAGTTGCATCACCTCAAGGCTGCCGACAAGGTTATAATACTGCGAAATGTGAGTAAATAACATATTATAATAATTTAAAAAAAAAACTTGACCGTTTTCCTCCTGGAATCTCATTCCGATGGCATTGAATTGTCATTCTGTCAGTTTATGACAGTTAGAGAATAGATTTATCGTATAATTGCGCAACATTGAATAAAGGAATAAAGACAAAATTAGTAAAAAGTTAGCATAAATAAAAAATAGAGGAGCCTTAGCCTAGCAGTGGGACATTTACAGGCTGTTACTGTAGCATAAATAATATACACTTTTGGAAAAGTCCTAAAAACTATAAAGGATTTCTGGGCATTTAGTTTGGTTACGCGTCAACGATTGATGTTCAGGCTAAATATCAAAGTGTAAATACAGGTTAATATTGAAAGCAACCTGATGATGACCGTACCAGAACAATGGACTTGAATGCGATTTGTTTTGTTTCTAAGAATATGTACGTAGCTCATGGCTATGGCTATTTAACGGGTTTGGATTATTAGTAAGAGCTTAGTATTTGTATATTAAGATTTCATCTTAATCTAGCGGCTTGAAGTCGGAGATAAAAAATTATGCATTTCTATTTACTGATAAAAATTGTAGGTGTGATAAATATCTACAACTTTAAATGTTAATTTTATGGAACGTTAGTTTGTAATAAATTTCGAAAGATGAGCTGTCGAAAATTATAAATGTTGTTTTTAATACCAATATATATAACGAAAAAAATTGTATTAAGAAAAGTTTTGGGTTTTTAAGTTCATTTAATTAGGTGTTTTCCTTTAAAAAACCCGCAACAAACACATAAATGTAATTTATTTGAGCCAAGCGAAGCTCGGTCAGCGCAGATACTAACCTAACCTACCTAACCTAACCTAACCTAAACTATAACTATAGGAATATGAAAGATGAAATTATAGGACACATTGTATCGACAGTTTAAAATGTATATATATATTTCTTTTATAAACAAATAATCTTAACGATTATTCGGTGACAGAAAATATAATTGTATATAGAGACCTCTGACAGTATTGTGTAATCTATACGCATCAGGCTGTTATGCCATAATAGAGACCAACAAGTAGTTGATATTCATTGTTTTTACATAAATAGAACACTCAGCATTAGCACTCCTGTAGATGTACAATGTTATCAACTAATATCTCGGTACACGATAACCTAGAAACCGTAGTAAATATTATATTATTAAACCGATTGTTTTCATTTGCTAATTCTCTAATAAAAGAAAAAAATACAAAAACGTTGTTAATGTACTAACGTTAGACAGCTATATGGCTACATTCCAGAAGTAAATAAAATATACCTATTACGTAAATATAATTTTCCTCAAATGGGAGTTCCAAGGTTTTAAAGCTTAAATTTGGTCGCATTTAAAATAAAAAAATCGAGATTTGAAATCTAAAAATAATTACATAAGTTATCTAAAGTAATCTACGCAAATACGTAGATAGTGAGCAGCTAAATAAATACAAATATTACTTTAAAATGTTTGATCAGATAAACTTATCTGACTAAGATCTTTAATCGCTAAAAGATAAAATGCTTAAGTTTACGGAGATTACTAACCAACATTTGCTATGATTATACGAGATCACGCAGATTGTTTCGTGTTATATAGCAAAAGTTACAAAGTCCTTGTCAATACTTACTTACTTATATCCTTACCGACTTATATTTAGATACTCTAATATATATAGTAAGTATTATTTGTTTGGGATTAGGAAAACTTCTACCATATTGTGTTCAAAAATTTTCAACGTCGAATTTTAGTGCTGTTTATTTTGAATTAAAACATACATACATTGAAAGTAAGTTAGTTACGTTGTGCTTATTTTAATTTGGTTAAATTGAGATATAATTATTATGAGTCATAAGCGTTTATCATTTACATATAATATAATATAATATTTCTTTTTGTTTGTTGTATATTACAAAGGCTATCGCTACAGATAATAGCAACGATACAGTAACATCTTACTAATTATTAGGACTAATACTAATTTTAATTAATTTCGAAAATGTTTTATTATTTCTTACTATATTTTTCACATTCTGAGGACGCGCACTATTGTTGGCATACGTTACGAGAATTTGTGAACAATGTAAATAATAAAAAAATACATAAATATCAATATGTCGCTCCGATGTCGCGCAACTCGCTATTTTGTCGCGCGGCGTCTATCGGTCTATTTTTTAGCTTACTTTTCTCCGTACGTGTAGCAGGTGTTACGGTTAGATTATAACGTGAAATATATTTCATGTGCAAACATTTGTAAACTCTCTATGCCCATATTGTCATAATTCGATGTGTGATAGAATAGTCTGACACGACTGGAGAGAGTCCCGCTACAGGTTCTACAGCTTAATGTACTTTCGTGAAACACTACATATAATAGATAATAAGTATATCCTAATAAACAGGGTGAAATAGAAACTCAAGCCAGTTTTGAAGAAGTGTCAAAGAGCCCATTGTTCGAAGAACTGCTTGAAGATGAAGATCAACCTGCAACGCTCGAGGAAGGCCGCGTACAAGTGCGACAACGAAGCATTTCAGTCCAAGTAATTATTTATTACAATCCCTCTCCGCTCCCCGCAGTAACTATTTATTACAATTGCTCCCCGCGACTTCACCCACGTCACCATATTTTCCCTATGCATTTTATTTCTTTTAGTTCATGTATTAAATTAATAATTGGTCGTAAAACGTCTATTTTTTTATTTCACAATTATAGTCTCGGACAAGTCTCATCACGACAACGGAAGGCTCGCCGGATGAGGAAGAGGAACAGCAGGAAAGCGCCGAATTAATAGAACAAGGTAAGACTTTACTCATTTGTATTAATTGAAGTAAAAATTATTTCATTATATATATTATAATATATTTATTACGTAAGTACTTACTGATGTTTATTAAGACTTAGTAAGACCTAAAAAAGATGGCTATTCGTTTAGTACTTATTTGTGGACTGCCAAAAAAGTGTAGGTATTATGTATATATAATATGTGATGTATTATGTATATATTATATGCGATGTATTTTGTATATATTATGCTCGATGCGATCGTGACTTATGTATATTCTTAGATAACTTACTGTTACTTAGCTCATGGAAATCACTAAATGTATAAAAGTACAAAAACGTGTGTTATCAATGACGACCTTAATTTATCAAAGACAGTAAATGGTAGCTGACAACACCAGTATCCTAAGCGACGCGTACAATATATTTGAATTATGTAATGTGTTATATCAAATGTTTGCATATATCGATGTCAATTTTTTATAATGTTATTCTATGACCGTAATCGTAGATCTATGTCGATGTTAAATTATATTTCTGGTTTATAATCTTACCAATATAAAAAAAAAAATGAAGAATGTATCTGATTTCGAAATAATTGCCTCTTTTTAAGGAAATATAGCCATTTGTAAGTTTTCAAAACAACAATCAATATTTTTTACACAAAATATTTTAAATATTTTATAACTATAATTCAAACAGGCATTATGGACGTTAAAATGGTAGATTTTAAAGATTTTAGTTATTGTGATAAAAGGAAGACTAGACTACATCTTTTGCTTTTGTTAGGTTAGGGTCGTGTCGTTTTCAAAGATGCAAACAATGCTGTCTATTCATATATCTTAATTTTCCGTCTGTTTTACAATGAACTCAATGAGTATTTTCTATATGTATGATTGTTTTATATAACTAATTTTACCAAATGACACAGTTTACTTCGTTTATGTCAATAGTAATTTATTAAGACGTGTAAACAGTACTAGATATACTTAGATTTAAATTGATATATCTTGTGTGTAATAACATATTATGCGATAAGAATTACAAAGCAACCGCTTATTAGCTTAAAACTTTAATTGGGTACGTTATTATGTTTTTTTTAATAGTTCATATTTCCGTTAGTCCAAAAAGTATATTTTTTAATTTTATTTATAATAAGCAGACTGACAAATGGACCATTACTTTTAAATGGTCACCACAGTCTATAAAAGACGCTGTTAGAAAAAATAGCCGTTACATACATCGCCAATCTGCCACCAACCATAGGATAGTTCCTATGGTTGGTGGAAATCATTTCTTAGTAGAAATGATGTCCTTTGTGACTGTTTTTACACTTGTTCACTCACCTTTCCAATCGGAACACAAAAATACTTTGTAGTCTAGCGGTAAAATAAGTGATCAGTGGGTGGTACCTACTTAGAGGGGCTTACACAAAGCCCTACCACCAAGGCAAAATGAGGCATTTTTCCAACTATGTATTTGATAATTTACATTAATTAATAATTCAGTAGCATATTCAAAAGATAGACGCGAAAATGTGAAGATATATTAATCACTGGAAACTATCATATCTTGTGGTCGTCTGTACAGTAGACAATTTAATATGACCATTTGCACTAATAGCAGCTATTTGTCATCCCATATGTTACCCGCGTGATCGAATCACGTAAATAAAATACCGGGTCTCCATGCTGTTTATTTCATATTATCTACTCGAAGGATCAAATTGCGTGGCACAGCGTTGAGACGGTGATTATAATTGACTTTAATTATTTTATGTACTTCTACTGGACAATTAAATGTGTTACATTTTGCTTATTTATATATTAAGCTTGAAAAATTATACGGCTAACGAAGGCAATGTTCGTATTATATAATTAAACACAGATTTTTAACAGTCAATACCCAAATTCCTTTGAAATGTATGCACCTAAATAGCTTATTAATATTTCACTAATGTTTGTTCGTAGGTCGAGTATCAGGATCGGTATACACGAAGTACTTCCGAGCGGGCGGCAACTGGTCCCTGCTAATTTCTACAATCATATCAATTCTTCTAGCCCAAATTATCACTTCAGCTGGCGATCTTTGGCTCACACATTGGTACGTTTTTATTCATCAATCATCTAATTACGATTCGACCTACATATTTTTTGCAACTTTCCTAGGGTTAAAATTATCCCTATCAATTTCTCCTATCCATAAGCTATGTTTTTATATGTTTATATATGATGCGAGGCCAAAATAGAGTCACAGATATTTAAAAAATATATTGATTAACTATATATTGATAACAATGTTCCCACGAATAATGTTATCAGAAAATACTTCACGTACAATGTCCACCACATTTATTTATAATAAATTCGACTGCTCAATAAAGACTAAACATTCACTCTGTTATTCTATTGCACAAACAAGTATATTGCATTGCTGGCCTTTGGTTTGTGTGTGCCCTTATACTATGCATAAATGACATAACATCGTAAATTCTATGGTGTGTGGCGTATATAATATATGACAGTGGACGTTGATAATCATTTTTATAGTTATCTCTTAAGGCGCACTACCTACCTATCTAACTCGCTTTTGAGAAAAAAAAATAGCAAACAATTTTTCTATAATATTAAAAGAGATTAGTAGAGTATTCATTATTATATAATTTTAGGATGAATGATGTTGAATTGAGACGCGCAAAATATGATCTCATGGAAGACATTGCTAGCGGAGATTCGAACTCCACGAGCAATAGTTCATTAAGTTACGACGATATTCTCGAAACAAATGTTACTTCACCTCTGGATAACTTGGTGTCCACGAGCACAATGAATCCGAACCTTACAGTTATCGGTACTATGATGAAAACGGCAATAACTATACAAAATATTGCATTAAACGAGGAACCCTTTGATCACTCATTCTATATTTATATTTGGGCGATCGCTATTTTGGGATGCATCATTCTGACGACTGGAAGGTAAAGCACTATTTTCTTTTTAATTTTACATTTGGAACCTAACTTGTTTTTTTAATCTTATAGAATAATAAGAAAATGTGTGACTAAGAGATATAAATAAAATTTTACCATAGATCATGATGTAATGCCGTTTACATACGGCGCCGAAAAATAAACAGCCGGCACGGGACGAATTGTTTTAGTTTAGCTTTGTTTAGTATCGATGTTAAAAAGAGACAGTTATATGTATCTATCTCCTATACATCCTTGTCAAATGAAAAAAAGACACTAATCTCAGCTGCTGTCAGTAGATTTTTTGTGCAAGCATATCTCGAGTTAAAACGTCAAGGACTTTAGAACAAATTGCTCAAAAATGGATATTAAACGTATTATTTACACTTTTAAAAATCGTTTGTTTTTATTTGATGTTACCGTAACACGGATGTTTCACGGGACATATATGCAAATGACGTATATATAAATAAAATGTAAAAAATGACCTTAACCTTATTATGTGTTGCCCTTATTTGAAATAACTCTTGTACTTGAACTATCCAACATCTATCTAATCAGCTATCAGTTTTAACATGAAAAGAACTATCAGATATGTCTCGTTACGAATGGACAGAATGTTCGTTTGTTATCTGACCTTGACTCCTTTTGAAAACATAAGACTAATAAGATAATACTGGTGGGTAGGGCTTTGTGCAAGCTCATCTGGGTAGTACCACCCATTTATCAGATATTCTACCGTATAACCGCAGTACTTGTTATTGTTGTGTTCCGATTTCAAGTGTGAGTGAGCCAGTATTTCAGGCACAAGGGACGATGTTATGTTAGTTCCCAAGGTTGGCGATGTAAGCGATGATTAAGATTTCTTACAATGTTTATGGGCGTTGGTGACCACTTACCATAAGGTGGCTTACATGCTCGTCCTACCTATACTATTAAAAAAAATCATTTGAAGAGATAAGTCGTCTGTTGAATGATTTATATTTTTTAGAATTATGCTTTACTTGACTCCCTTGGGTATAAACTGGTGGTTCCCAATCGTTTTAGTGGAGAGACATTAAACTTTGATATTTTATTGCACGGTACACTTACTATAACATAATCAGCTTTATACCTCTTAGAATCCAAGCATGGAATAAGGAAAAGGAAATTACTCAACGTCCATTTTCGAAAAGCAGAAAAATTAAACCGTATCGCGAGCGCAGGACAGCTGCTCTTTTTTTTTATTAAGCATGGAAAATCCTTTAATGGGTACCTGGAAACTTGAGGGAGAATCCGGCTTATCTGTGATTCTTACCCACTCCAGTGATGGACGTTTTCAATTTTTTTTTTAATAATTGTGTACATAATTTATCGAGAACTACTAGAAGTGATGATGAGCCAGAGTCCCATGTATTGAGAACCACTATATAATGTCATGCCAAGTTTTATTAAAAATTAGAAAAGTCAATCAAACTATGATTTGTTCAAAAATTGTATTAATGTCTTCATCGTGTATCCGCAAAATATACTTTAATAAAAAATCAATACTTAAGATTGCCCTTTATGTATTTTAGATCTTTGCTGTTCCTCTGGGTATGCATGCGCAGTTCAATTAAACTTCACAATCAGATGTTCAGTAACATCTTATCGGCGACGATGCGCTTCTTCGACACCAATCCTTCAGGACGTATTCTTAATCGGTTCTCTAAGGATATGGGAGTAGTTGATGAGATGCTACCTAAAATGTACTTAGATAGTATACAGGTATATTTACTTAATTAATTATTATTTGCCTTTCGAGGGAAACCTACTCAATACAAGACACATTGGCTAATTTATGAGACAGCTGGGCCCCACTTCTTGGGTTCAAATCCCAGGTATTGCCATTAAAAATGTTATTAGGTACTTCTGCCAAGAAATTTCAGTAGCAATCCGGAGACTGAAAGTTGGTAATTATAATATTCCTGTTTCTCGGAAAACACGTAAAGCGGTTGACCTTGCGCCTGATTTAATTCTAGTCCGGTCGGATTATGAGAGTGAGGGAATAGAGAAGTGTTTTGTGTTTGCGCACATACTTGTTTACTATAATGGGACATCCCAGATGGCTAATCTCTCTTGGGAATGGTCACTGTTATCAAAATCTGTCAGAATATATATGACAAGTAATTATATATACATACATCCTCTTGAGCTATTGAGGAGCCTGTCATTATTATTTTAAATAATGTTTCGACTTTATCTATATAATATATTAGATTTATGTCTGTTTATTACATAGGTGTTCATGGTGATGTTCGGTATACTAGTGATGGTTGCCATTGTTAATCCTTATATGCTGCTCACGACACTCTTCTGTGGCATAATCATGTATCTGTGGACTATAATTTACCTGACCACAGCACAAGCCATTAAAAGGTATGTAAAAATTATTTTCTGATTTAAAACTTGAAACTGATTTTTGTAAACACGAGCTTATTAATAGCGGAAAATTATCTTTTTGTATCTTTGTTTGTTCAGCTGTTTTGTCGCGTATTGAGTTATCTTTTTATAAGTTCATTGAAATCGAAAAGTTTATTTGTATTGCAAATATGAAACACCACACTATGCAAACACTTTAATTGCTCTATTTTTTAGGGATTATTCGCTTCCATAGAAATATTTTGTCTAATAATATTGCACATTTAATTGCAAGGCGTAATATCCTGTTCGATCTGACGAATAGTTAGTAGTAGGTAGGTAGTTTAAATATTAACCGAGGATAGATAGCGAGTTTGAACCTAGGCACTACCAACTCGCTTTACGCAAAGATGGTAGAATAAGGTCCAAATTGTTTCCTCAAAAGGAGAGGAGGAGACATTAACAGGCAACTATTGTTAATTTTAATTGTTTGTAAAGGTGTAATTTGTGAATTACTTTTATTATTATTCGAATAATACTTTTTTTTAATTACAATTTTTTAATATGTGTTACCATAGTTGATACTTAATCAGATATAACTTATTTACTTATTTCCAAAAACGTTATTTATTTTTGCATTGAAACTGTTTGAAACAAAAACATTTTATATTACTGTAATCAAATTTTATACTTTAATCGGAAAAATTGTGTTAACGTAAATAATATTTTGTTATCTGTAGAATTTTACACACTGATATACTATTAATATTTATTTACAAACACAATTCAGACTATGCACCATTGTTTAGGAAGTCTCACTCAAAGCGGCACACTTATAATATTTGAACAATTTATTTTATTTTAAAACATTGCATTGTACTTATAATTAAGCCTCAAGTCAATATTGAGTTTCTTCATTAAAACCAAGCTTGAATTGAGGTTTTGAGTATGTATATACATTCATGATAATGGCTTGAACATGCTCGCAGCAAGATAACCTTGTTTACTGGATACAGGAACGATTTAGACTAATTTTTGGATAACTTTTTAGTTTCATTATTATACTCTATCGGTTAAATTAGCCCATCAAAATCAATTTGAAATATATACACATAGAAATATATTCACATGGAAAATTACTGAACCTTACTAAAACAAGTTAACTACTCTCAGTAAAGTCTTAAACATTTTTTAACAATAATATTGGACTAAATTGCAATAAAAGTAATTATAATTAGTAGATTGCCTCAGTTAAAAATTTGCAAGCAGAGAACCGCTGAGCTTGTTGGCGATCGATATGCACGAGAACTTATGTTGTTCAGGATCGAGGGCGTGTCGCGCAGTCCGGTGTTCTCGCACGTGTCGGCCACCATGGCGGGGCTGGGCACGGTGCGCGCGTGCGGGGCGCAGGACCTGCTACGCGCGCAGTTCGACGACAAGCAGGATGTACACACCGCTGCCTGGTGAGTCCTGCCGACAAAACTGGAATCAAGATATTTCAAAGTTGTGTGGTCCCCCGACACGACAAAATTTTAATTTTAATAATCTTATTATCTTGTATTATAAATTCTAATATAATATTGTCGAGATGTTTTTATAAATCTTACTATTAATTTTTGATTATTAATACATTTAAAATATTCATATTATTTATTACTTTTTAGTTTTATTTTATGATTTTTACTTTTTACCTATTCAGCCTTTTTTTTTGTTTTTTTTTTTGAGTCGGGATTTATTTTTAATTTAAGTTTTATTACGCAAAATAATAAAAGTAGGTAAGTAATTTTTTATGCATAGTTTTTTTGCGTATAAAATTAAATAAAAATATTGTCATTCCAGGTACTTAACCCTCATAACTAACACAGCGTTCTCGATATGGTTGAGTCTTATCTCGGCAATGTATGTTGTGATAGTCGCCTACACGTTCTTATTACTAGATGACGGTAAGCAAAATCATTCTTTTATCATTTCGATCATTAAGCTGTAAGAAAGGAACCATGGACCATTTTTGAAAAGAAATTAGTCCCTTGTTTATTATTTAATTCGTTTAAAAACGTGGATTTTATTGATATTAATATTTGAAACAAAGACGAAATGGTTCAGTATATAGGTACTAAAACGAATTAAATAAAATGAATAGATTAAATTACATGGGCCACCTGATGGTAAGTGGTCACCAACGCCCATGCACATTGGCATTGTAAGAAATGTTAACCATCGCTTACATCACCAATGCGCCACCAACCTTGAGAACTAAGATGTTATGTCCCTTGTGTCTGTAATTACACTGGCTCACTCACCCTTCAAACTGGGACGCAACAGTACCAAGTACTGCTGTTTTGCGGTAGAATATTTGATGAGTGGGTGGTACCAACCCAGACGAGCTTTCACAAAGCTCTACCACAAGTAAAATCTTAAACGAAGATCGCTGGTTCAAATCCGGGCACCGCTTAGGCTCCTCATATTTATATTTGGCGATATGAAAAACATTAAAAAAAATGCATATGTCAAATAAAATTCTGCAAAATGTATAATTACTAACACGCACTGGAGTAGCATGGTGTAATAAAGTCAATCGCCTCCACTGATAAGAAGAAGAAGCTTTTGCGAGCAGTTAAACATTTGAGGGCTATTGCTTACTTTTTTAGACTCACCCAACAAGAACAAGGTTACATAACATACGCAGACGGAAGTTACTCGATTTATAGTATTAAAAGTCAGTAACTGTCAGTTGCATAAATATTATCTTTTTAGGTTCGACCAAATCCGGTAACGTAGGCCTCGCTATCAGCCAAGGACTCATATTGGTAAACATGGTGCAGTATGGCATAAAACAGACCACTGAAGTGATATCTCAGATGACGAGTGTGGAGCGAGTCTTACAGTTTACGAAGCTGCCTCAAGAGCAAACAGATGGTCCTTCGCCGCCGAAGGAGTGGCCTCAACGCGCTCGTCTCGTGTTCAAAGACCTCTATCTTAGATACGACAAGGAAGCGGAACCAGTACTTAAGAATTTGAATATAGTTATTGAAAGTGGATGGAAGGTGAGCAAATATCCAAGCAATTAATTCATTTATTTGTCAAATACGTATGTCAAGCTGGTGGAAAAACTATTATGATGATCGATTGCGGTGACAGCAACTGTTCCCAATAGAGACCTACACAGGAGATATTGCTTTGCATAATATGTTTAAAATTTTATTTTTAATTAATATGTTTAAATACACTGTGCACTCCTTATCTCTCTATCTCATAATTTGATGGGATAGTAATCCGACATGACCGGTGAGTTCCGACGGACGATGAGCAACGGCTTTACGTTCATAGACTCGAAAGTGTTAAAACTTTCAACCTCCGGGCTCTTACTGAAATATTGTTTACAGAAAAATCAAACGTCGGCCCCTAGGATTAAACGCAGGACACATTAGACTAACGATCCGTTTATATATTCCAGAATAGAGTATTATGCGTTATCGATATTTTATTATTTCATGAATCATCGTTTATCGACATATTCGAAACTAGCGAAATATTGTTCAAGGTTTTCGCTGAGCATGACTTGCAATTTTCATTTTTAAAAATTTTTTACTTATTGTTATTTATTATAGAAATTACAATGAATCTTGCTTGGTTTCAGATCAGCTTTAATCTTATTTACATAAGATATTTATCTGAATTTTATGTAACCTACTTACTTACCATAAATTTAAGTTTTAATATTTAAATATATTATTATTATATATTGGACTTATAAATGACAATAATAAAAATCCTACTTAAGTTTATATTAGACTAACGGCCTTATTAATAAAAATGTATAGCAAGTTAATAGCTACGAAACGATATCTCTTTCTAACATCGGTTAATTGACATTCGAAGGAGTGAGCCAAAGCATTGTATACACACAAGTATACGAGTATACTTTTATGACGTAAAAGGTTATAGATAAAGCGAAGTAAAGCCCATATTGTCGCGTTGTAAAAAATTATGTGTCTTCTTATATTTAATTAATTCAAAGATTATATAGCCTTCAAAGTCACACATAGTGCTTGATAAAACCATTAACTCTTAAATCTTCATGCTTATAAAAATCAATGACTGTCTGAATGTACTCTAAAAACTTATATATTTAGTACGCGTCTTCGCCAGCCTGGAATTCGGCTTGTGATGAAAATCCTTTAATATCTCCCATTTTAACGTACACAGTGCCTATTCTATTTGATACACATAAAATATTTAAATTATCGGTAACAGCGGTAAGTATAAAATAAAATAAAAAGTTTTGGTTTTGGTAACTCATAAATAGTCATATTACCTTAAAATGAGGTAGTTATTTAGAAAATCTATAGTAATATTATAAATACAAAAGTAACTCTAGCTTTCGCGACTAAACCACTGAACCACTGATGAAATTTTGAACCCCAGAAAAGGCTACTTTTTTATACCTAACACTTATAAAAAAAACACGCTGGCGAAAACTAGTAAATATTTCAATTATATATTACATTTCTTGTTACGAAATTATAATTATTTATCAGGTGGGTGTCGTCGGTCGAACTGGCGCGGGAAAATCGTCATTAATATCAGCTCTCTTCCGTTTAGCGCCGATAGACGGGCATGTTTACATCGACGATATCGACACCGGCGAAATAGCTCTCAAGGTAAACTTACTATAAACAATTTTGAGTCTTGTTTTAAATAGAATACTCATATATACGCAATTGAAATAATTATAAGGTTCACTCTATGATTAAATTATATGAAATTAATGTATTCATTACTAATCTAAAGTAGCTTGTAGTACTTGGTCACTAATTGAGATTCGCGAATTGATAATTATCAATAAAATTAATTATTCCATTGTTTATTTTATAATAACGATTGTTATATACTTTTGAATATAATTGCACAATATTTATTATTATAATAATATTAATAACAGTTACAATATAGTATTATCGGATTTGTACGCATTAAGCCATAAAGGTAACATACTATTTTATTTTGGGCTCGCGGTCAAATGCAAGATAAACCATTGAAATTCATATTGACTGTCGCTACATTTTTATTTAACTAAAATCGAAAATCGTTTTAGTTGAAAATATTTTGAGATTTAACTGGTGGTAAGGCTTTGTGCAGGCTCGTCTGGGTAGGTACCACCCATTTATCAGATATTCTACCGCAAAATAGCAGTACTTGGTATTGTGTTCCGGTTTGAAGGGTAAGTGAGCTAGTGTAATTACAGGCACAAGGGACATAACCCTTTAGTTCCCGAGGTTGATGGTTAACATTTCTTGGTTGGTGACCACTTACCATGTTCTATATGCTCGTCCATCTACCTATACTATTAAAAAAAACTGTTTTTTTTTGTTTATACAAGTAAATATTGCTTTTGTAGGAACTTCGAGCAAAGATTTCCATTATTCCTCAAGAACCAGTGCTGTTTTCAGCAAGTCTGCGATATAATTTGGATCCATTCGACAAATATACTGACGCTGATATTTGGAAAGCTTTGGAACAGGTAAATTTATTATATAGTAGTTTCATTTTATTCTGCTTATAGTTACTGTTTTAAATAATAGGTACTACCAAATTAAAAACATATATAACCATAACGAGAAGTTCAATATAAATGTCAAGGTTCAGGTCCAAGGGATGTCTGTCCTTTTCATGAGTGTGAGAGAGACGACATTAACACGATCGATAATAAAATACACCGACATGGAATAGTTGTGCACATTAGAAACATTCATTAAACTTCACCTGTTAGTATGTGTGGATCAAATATTGCACACAATTGTAGTACTTATGACAGAGTATTCCTTTGAGAAAATTATATAAAGGCTTGTTTTTAAAAGTCAACTTATTACGCCAATATTATATACATACTTAGAGGTAAGTTTTTAGTTTGTTTCTACGCAAAAACACGACGGGACAGCTGAAACTAAATAAAAATACAACTCAACATTATGTAAACGGTCATTTTTACGTTTACGTTATTGAGAAATGAAACAAAATCATAAGCAAACTTTGATGAGCCTGGCGAACATTATTTATCCCGATTTTAACAAAATATATTGGACAACCAAGGTATTAGCTTCAATGAAATAAAGTCATGTATGTATGTATGTATGGCCTCCTCCTGTTGAAGTCGGTAAAAAATAAATTGAACGTCGTCCCCAGGTGGAGCTGAAGCAGAGCGTCACGTCACTGTCGTCGGAGGTGGAGGCAGGCGGCGCCAACTTCAGCGCGGGCCAACGACAGCTGCTGTGCCTCGCGCGCGCCGCGCTCGCGCGCAACCGCCTGCTCGTGCTGGATGAAGCCACGGCCAATGTCGACCCTAAGTGCGTACTCTATGTTTAATAAAACGTGCGAGCGAGACATCGCATAGCCCTTATATAGCTCACTTTGTCGCACTTACTGATTTTATAAAAATCCAGGAAAACGTTCACGCCTCTATCGTAATGCTTATACGAAAAAAGGAAGACCAAAAGAACTACCTAAATATAAATATTTTTTATTCAAACATATTTTTAATAATCATTGCTTTGACAAAAAAAAAAACAAAAAATTTTATGGTTCAAATTATGTAGACAAATTATAATTAAGTACTAAGTACTAAATACAATTATTCGACCGCCAAAGAAGACTTCGGTTGCTATGTTACTGTGTCCGTAACCAAATAATAACGGTGAAAGAAATTAGTTATATTTCTGACAGTACCTACCAAAGTCTATGGAAAAAATCCTTACATTCAGATGGTCGATATTTTCGGCTGTTTTCATTAAAGTGTATTTCGCACGCACTTAGAAAAGCAACGATGGAACAAACGCGAACATAAATGAGTACAAGAAAACCGATAGCCAAGTGAACAATCAGTTTGTTCTTGTTAATTTATATGACTTCTGTTACCATATAAGCAATAATGTTTTTTTTTTATCACATGTATATAAATGTATTGACTATGTCCATCTACATATTTACGCAATATGTCTATTAAAACCTATAATTTTGTTATTTGCAGCACGGACGCTCTAATTCAAAAATCGATACGTAAACACTTCTCCGAATGCACAGTGGTGACGGTAGCGCATCGCTTACATACCGTCGCGGATTCGGATCGTGTTGTTGTAAGTATTTTTAGATGTGATAAAAACTTGAAATAGTTATATATTATATATTGAATAGTTTAGTTTTCGGCTTTGTAACTTTATTATAACACTAGCTGACCCGTGCCCACTTCGTTGGGCGGTAAGCATCTTTACTTGTGATCGATTGGCCGGACATTAACAAAATTGCCTCGCGTATTTGATATTTTCTTTTATCTCTTAAACTATGCAACTACAAAAAAAACTGTAAAAAAAGAATTTTATCCAAATAAAATTTCCTTAGCTATTATTAAAGCTATTTATTTTTAAATAGATTGATTAATTTTGTATATGAAAAAAACCGTCTAATAGAATTGCGACATGGTCGCGGTTCTTCCATACCTATGTCGTATTATCTCTTTAACCATTGGTCCAAATTATATGCAGTAAAAGGTTAATAAAGGATAAGTTTTTTTTATTTTATAATATAAGAATTCATAATTGTTGATAATATGACTAATAAACATGACCTAACGATTTCAATAATTTTTTTAATATAAAAAATTACTTTTTGTTACTTAAATATAAAAGTTGCACATATGTTGCTACTGCCTTTTTTGTGGCCATTATCAAGCTCTACGACTTTTTTCTATAACTCAATCATATATTTCTTATCGTTAAGGCAGCGTTCGTAAGAAACGTTTTCGTTCAACCGTTTTTTCTCCGCAAATCCCACTACCACGAGTCTTCATTTTTCGGGATAATATATATCCTATGACACTCACAAGTGATGTGACTTTCTATTGGTACAATAATTTTCAAAATCGGATAAGTAACTTCAGATGTTAACCCCCCCCCCCCCCCTACAACCACACAAACTTTACCTCTTTATAATATTAATATAGAAGTATAGATTAGTACGTTTTTGATACTGATTTTTTATGCAGTTTGCGAAATATGTATTTATAACTATTTGTGGTCGTCCATTGGTTCAAATTCAACCGTAATTTATTGTTAAAAAAATATAACATATATAGGGATGATAATGAAAATATAATATTTATCGATTCGAAGATTGAAAAATAAGATTCGGTAGTAGTTTCTTGGTCATTATTACAATAAAAAAAACAAAGAAATTTCAAAAAACCTATTAGGTACTAGTTTTTAAGTATAATTTAAAGTATGCATGTTTTATTTTATTTAATATATTTTATTTGTAACAGATATTACGTATAAACTTTAACAAGTCTCAAAATCATCCGTGCGCATAAAAACTGGTATAAAGTTTTTTCTTTACATTATAATATATAGATAAAAATATCTAATTCAAGTTGGATTTAATGTATTACTTAAACTGGATATAAAACCCCTAACATAAATCACATGTTGGTACTTGTATTGTATAACGAACAACATTATTGATTCATGTTACTCATATGAAATTATGAAAAAGATTACATTTGACGAATTGAGATTTGATCTCTAATCTGCATCTGTATTTGACATGTGACAGTCTCAAGTGCTTTTTGTATTTATCTGAGGATTTCGCGTATGACCTTTTTTTAAATCATTTTATCATAGTATTAACATTAGGATCAGCAAAATAAATATATTAACAATTTCATTGAATTTATAAAATTTATCTTTGTAAAATTTTTATAATGTTACAAAGATATGGTTTGCTTAAAAATCATAGTTCCTATGGTTATAAAAAACTTAGTACTTGTTTAAATAGTAAAACCTTAATACAAAATAAATATATCAGTTTTTGGGATGATTAAATTATTTTATTTTGTTTACAGGTAATGGAGGCAGGTCAAATAGTAGAGTGTGGTCACCCTCACGAGTTACTTCAAAAAAAAGATGGTCACTTTTTGCGCATGGTCAGACAGTTAGGTGCAGCCTCTGAACAGAGCCTACGCGATTTGGCCCATAATGCTTATCTACAACATATAAAATATGTCGACGCTGACGACCATCCCCTGTGACTAAATATATTATAAAGTACTTAAGCATTAAGATTTCTGCTTAATCTTAAGCTAGCAACAATGTGATTCAATTGAGCTGAGAAATTTGTATTTTACAATTTATTTCTGATTGTGCCTTTAAAAATATTTTATAATTACAGACGTAGATATTGTTAAAAACATTTATATTGTGCGGAAACAATATTTTTCTAGAAAATAAAATGCAAGCTGTGCTAAATTACACAGACGTAAATAACAAATATATATCCTATATTTTATTAAACAGTAAATATATAAAAAATAGTGATATTTTGCAAATTGTTTATATGCATTTGTGTAATTAAAATTAGCTTCTCTATTAATCTAGTACATGTAAATCACTATTTTTGTATATTTATTCATACTACTTAACTTAGATAAATTTAACATTAAAAATTTAGTAAGTTATTAATACTAAATACATGAATGTGTAAAATGGACCAAATATAATTTTGTATTATTTAATTTGTCACAAAATATATAGTACTTAAAAACTTACAAATATTACTTAAACAAAAACAGCTGTTGTATATATTTACAATTACTATTTACCTATTTTTTATTACTTACATTAAAACATACAACATGCATTTACATCTATAAAAGTGATTATTATATATATTAAACATTCAGTTCCCTAGCATTAAATTAGGCCAGAAATATAGCCTTGAAACCAGGAAAGATTTCTTGAAGCTGGATTTTACACTTAATAATTTTCTGCTGCTGCAATAATATATTGGCATGCTTCATTTAAGACCAGAAAAGTATGTTTTTTTCATGGACAGTCAAATATATACAGCTAGAGTTGGCCATCCATCTAACAACCATAGGTACGGATTTCGATTGTATTAAAAAACTGATTAAAAGTTCCTAAACAAACAGTTGATGTTTATGTGAAGGATTTAATAAATAGACATTTGTTATTGTCCCAATATTTATGAATAAGAATTTTTTTTTTAATATTTACTCCACAAATATTTTATTTACATATTGTGAAAGTGTGATTATGTTTCAGTAAATGTCTATGACAATAAGTATATTGTTTTAATAAAAAAAATATTTTTATGTTTGTTTTTTTTTATGAAAAAAGGTATAAAACCATTTTCTTAAGTTACTAAAAGGAAAAGGGAAAATTAAAACAATAAAAAGTATAAAATTATTGTTTGTATTATACTAAACTATACGAGTTGCACCTTGCCATTTTTTACTAAATCTGCTATTGGCTTGTATTGCAGTATATGCTGGGATCCCTCTAAAATAAAAAAAGTCAATATATAAAATAGTAACTAATAAAATTATTTATTAAATAATTTATCCCCAATAAAAGTTAAAAGGAATTAACATACACCAATTTAAACTTAAAATATACTCTTACTTCAAAGAATTAAAGGCAGTATTTGTGTGTTCAGGCCAATCTTTTGTCTTTGATTGTAGCAAATCTGAGCAAAAATTAGTTACTAAAGACCCAAGTCAATGGGAACAATTATATTAAAGCTAATTGGTCTCGGCTCCAATGTTACCAAAAAAATATATATTGACAAACATTTATTATTAATAACTAATGTTGACATTTTGTACATACCTTCTAAATCTATTTCCTCATCTTGGTCACCTAGGAGGTCTTCTAAAACAACACCATTTACTGTTTCATTAGCTTTAAGAAAGACATGAGATTGATAATTTGGATATATAGCCATTTTATTGAATTCAAATGTTTGCATATTCCCCGGAACATGATCAAGTACTGTATTCTTCAAATGATTCTCCATGTTCAATACATATTCTTGGGCATATCTAAATTCAGATGGCGTTAAATAATTCGTTCCAGACTCTATTCTTTGCTTCTCCTCATTGACTATAGCAATGCAGTAGTTTTCTATTTTATTTAACCTAGTTTTAAGATAATTACAAATAATATACTTAATTCTATTTAATTCCATTTTATGAATACATGAGCGAAGATCAGTTTTGGGTAGTTTATTGATATTTCGCTCCATGTGTTGTATTTGTCCTAACATACATTCGACCATGTCGTTATGATGGGGCAGTATTTCTGGAGATAAACGCTCATTTTGCCAAGCGTTTTGAAGAGTTTTTAAAACGGTCTCAGCTGTAATTTCTTCTTCATCCTCACTTAATGCTATATCTTCAGTGTCCATCTTTTAAAGAAATATTGTTTATCATTTAGATTTCAAAAATACTTGAAACAACAATACCTACCTAGCGATTTGAAACATTTACTTTTCAATAATGACATATACAGAGTCAATGTTACCACTTTCCACCATAACAGTTATAAAATAAAGTTATTATATCGTTATCATTAATATTAAAAGGTATTATTTCTTTTTACATATGTTTCAATTGATCGTTGTTTTGATTTTTTATTTGTCACTGTTTTCCTGTTTTATCCTGAATCCTTTTTGACTTAAATGTTATTATGGTATGTGATAAAAATAAATTGTCATTGCCATCTGCACAATATCACAAAAAAACATGAAATGATTATTATATAACTGTAAAAAAACTTAAAATTATAAATCATATGAGTAAAGAACTTTAATAAACTTTATAAATATACTACCAAACATCGTTTTTGCCTTGATTATCTTAAGACGCGCGCACAAGATTTTAAGAGACTTGCGACAATTTTTGGACCAAACTTTTTTATTTTATTTATTAAAGACAGAAACAGATAACGGGAATGTATAATAATAAAAAGGAAAGAACTATTGAATAATAAATAAGACCTAAGTTCTTATGCATTTCTCACTAAGAAATATAAATGTGAAATACAAATAATCGCGCAGATCATATTATAAGCTAAGCATGGATGTGCAATGAAAAGGGAAACAATGAAATTATTCATAACAATAATGAATACAAAAGTATGATTTTAAATGAGAATCAGAACTGTTAGGTAAGTTATGATTTCTAACAAAGATAAATCACAACTCACGGTAAAAAGATGGATTATTGAAAAAAAAGTCAACAAAAGAACTTAAACAAAAGCTCTTTTTTTTTACTGCATAATTAACTCTAATTCACCTTTGTGCAGGCCCGTCTTTGTCCACCCACTCATCAGATATTCTGCCGCTAAGCAGCAATTGTTGCGTATCGGTTTGAAGGATGCATGAGCCCGTGTAACGTGTCCCAAGGTTGGTGGCGCAATGGCGGAGTAAGGGATGGTTATTATTTCTTACCTCGCCAATGTCTATGGGCAGTGGTGATCTCTTACCATCAGGTGGCCATTTACTCGTCCTGCCTATAATTTAAAAAAATATTACCATAACTTTTTATATGTACAAAAATATTTTACAATTTGCAATACAAATGTTATGATATGGGCATTAGAAATTATTAAACTTAAAAGAAAAGCTAAATTTATATATTATTAAAAAATCAATCGTACAAATATGTAATCTTGATTACTGTAATCAAAATTAACATGATAGTTAGTATGTCTATTTCAATACGCATAAACCATTTAAATCATTAAATCGGCTGGTAATCTCATATATAATAAGCTTAAAATAATAAACAACAAAGATAAGTACGTAAACTTAAAGTTGTCATAACCTTTGTTAGACTCTACCGATTTTTATGAAATGAACAGTTCCTTGAAATACTCCTATAATATTTTAAAATACCTATAATAATTTAATTTGCGTTTGTAATTTTTAGCCGTTGTCAAGATTATCTTGGAAAAAGAGCCAAACAGAGGGACTGATAAAAATTAAAAAAGTTAATTGTTTTGGTAATTTAGTTATAAATTAGTTCCCGAATCGACCCCTTTTTCACCTCAAGAAAATAGTTCCTCTGAATCTCTGTTTCATTTTTCCCCTTTCGAATATGTGAGTTTTTGTTGGCTTTTGATATAACATGAAACCCGATTAGGTACTTGAAAATATTTTCAATATGAATTTAGCTTATCATTGTTTACCATAAGCAAGCGAATTATATACTTACACATACAAGTTTATACTTACATATTAAAATTTTAAAAACGCTTGCACAGATTTGTATCCGGATTTTGTTTTAAGAACTTACTACTTGAGCCACTGTGCAATCTCGACATTTGTCCTACCGATGTTTATAATCTTGTTAACATACTTATATTTCCATATACTTATACTTAGTGGTGTCATAACTATATTAGCCGACTTAAGGAAGTCCAGGGATGTACTAAAAAAATATGCTTTGAATTTTTTTCTTAAGAACTACTTCAATATACTTGTTAATATTGATTTATATTTGTTAATAAATCTAGGTAAATATAAGTGTATGTATTGTGAAGTTATTGGGTTTGTATAGCTCAACTCGCTATTCTTACTACAAAAACCATAACATTCTGTATTGAAATATATTTTTACTTTAGATAGTAAGCTAATAGAAGAAAGTCATGTAGGATAAATCAATGACCACAACCGACAGCCAATATGGCAAACTGAATGATGACAAGCAATAACCTTATTATGTTATCGAAATTTATCGCGGATTGAACCTTAGGGCTCATCAATTTAGTTAACTTAAACCTCAAAATAAAGCTTTGCTTAGTGTAAGAAATTATAAGTCATATGTCCAATCAACTTTCTAATAAAAGTTTCGAGCACCTAAGCCTAAGATTTGTTAACATACATCAACAAAAAGATAATATTTACAATTACATATAATAAAATACCTTATATGTCTAAGGTTGTAGGTATACATATGTACTAAAAATGAACATTACGCATTTTCCTACGAAACTATTAAATTATGACATTTCAGTTTTTAAACATACTTTTAATATACTTTTTATTTATGATTTCATTTAAAACATAATAGTTTGTTAATATAAATTATGCACATTTAATAGAATTGAAAATTATAACTAAAAATTAGATAACTTATTTAATCATGTAAAAATTTCGAATTTCTTAATGATTGTTTTTATAAGCATGATGTAGATATCGCTGATATGAATAAAATAACAGGCGAATAGGTATACCAGGAAGCCCTCCCTGTATAAGACACTTAGCAGGTAATATATTCACCCTATTATCTATATCTAATTATGAATATCGATTTCTTATGACGATAATTTAATCCTCCTTCTTTTATTATAAAAGACAAGTGTAGCGTCCGAAAGATCGAGTAGCCTCCGCAACGCCTTGGCATCCACGCCAGAGATTGGTTATAGCAAACTAAAGACTGGAGTAGTTCGTGAAGCGATTTTCTTCAGTATTTTTGGTATTAACCATCTCGGGGCGATCTACCCACTCTTTTCCCTTTTTTAGTGAGTCATAAAGGAATAAATTGTTTTAACACCATCATTCAATAAAAATCAAAACATATAAATCTTAAAATAAAATGTTGTGCTTCATTTGGTGCTAAAACAAAAATTCTTTTAAATAATGATTTTTTTATATATTAAGCCAGTACCTTGCCAAATGTGTTTAACCATAACGGATGTAATTATTTTTGCAGATTTAAGTACATACTTTTAGGAACAAAATGGCAATCACAAGCTTGGACCCTGGTGCTGCCGCTCTTCAGGCGTGGGGCGGTCAGATGGCAGCTTTCGGCAGCAATGAGACCGTCGTCGACAAAGTACTACCAGAGATGCTGCACCTAGTTGACCCCCACTGGTAAAATTTAAATTCAAAATTCGATTCGATCTGATTTAATTTAAGTTTTTATATAAATAATATTTGTAGGTATCAATTTCCACCAATGAATCCGCTATGGCACGGCCTGCTCGGATTTGTGATCGGGATTCTTGGCTTCATCTCCATCACAGGCAACGGAATGGTCATCTACATCTTCACAACCACAAAGGTGATTAAAACATAATCACGCTATTTATACATGTTTATAAATAATTTCTTAATTCACTATTGTAATTATGATATATTTTTCCAGACCCTTAAAACACCATCAAACATTCTCGTCGTGAACTTAGCATTTTCGGACTTCCTCATGATGTGTGTAATGTCACCTCCTATGGTGGTCAACTGTTACAGCGAAACATGGGTATTCGGTAAGTTAAATATTGTTTTAATAACTAACAATAAATATAACTAATATAATAGTGCAGACCTGCCCAATTGGAAATAGCAATTTGACTGACAATATATCTTGAATTTCTTATTTTTAAAAATTATTTAATTAACATAATTTACAATATCAAATGTTCCAGGACCACTAGCGTGTCAACTATACGCGTGTGCCGGATCCTTATTCGGATGCATATCCATCTGGACCATGACGATGATTGCTTTTGACCGCTACAACGTGATCGTAAAAGGAATTGCCGCCAAGCCTATGACCATCAACGGCGCTATGCTTCGAGTGCTGGGAATCTGGATGTTCTCGTTGGCATGGACCGTTGCGCCCTTGCTCGGATGGGGCCGGTGAGTAGTAAATAAATATATACACATCAAGTATTGTCACAAAATATTCTTATAAAAACAATATCCAAATAAATATTTTCTTATTTAAGATATGTACCTGAGGGCAACATGACCGCCTGTGGAACGGACTACCTTGACAAGAGCTGGTTCAACCGCAGCTACATCTTAGTCTACTCAGTATTCTGCTACTTCATGCCTCTCTTCCTCATCATCTACTCTTACTTCTTCATTGTACAGGTACAATAATATAAATTACAGTATCTTAAGATAACAATTAAAATTCAATGAAACGCTAATTAATCGAATATGTTAATGCTTATACCAGGCGGTAGCAGCTCACGAGAAGGCGATGAGGGAACAGGCCAAGAAAATGAACGTTGCTTCTCTCAGGTCATCTGATGCGGCTAACACAAGCGCTGAGTGCAAATTGGCTAAGGTATAATCAAACAAACTTTTAAAAAATGTATGACGTACATTTTAAAACAATACCTAAATTTAATTCTAAATACAGGTTGCTTTAATGACCATTTCACTATGGTTCATGGCATGGACTCCATACCTTGTCATCAACTATGCTGGTATCTTCGAAACTGCCACGATCACTCCTCTTGCCACTATCTGGGGCTCTGTCTTCGCCAAGGCTAATGCTGTCTACAATCCAATTGTATACGGTATCAGGTATGCAAATATGATTTTTTAAAAACAAATATGTAATACTAGCTAACGAATAACAAATATAAAATAAATTATATCTAATTATCCCAATTTAAAAGAGAATGCAAATTAAAGATTACATTCTCTTAACAGCCACCCGAAATACCGCGCTGCATTGTACGCGAGGTTCCCAGCCCTCGCTTGCCAGCCCTCACCCGAAGACAATGCCTCGGTAGCCTCCGCCGCCACCGCCACCGAAGAAAAACCATCAGCGTGAACACTTCGATGTCCAAGATCGACCACCTACCAAAGCCTGACGCTCGTTCGGAAAATGATTCTGCCAACGCGATGTTCTTTATTATTTTTATACGTGAAAATTTACTGTACAAAGTTATCTCGAGCACAGAGCGCGAGCTCTACAAAATATTCGGATTTTAAAGTTTTTAGTTTGTTACTTACTTCAGCTTATTTTGGGTTCGCGTTTTGTGCGTCTATTTGAACATTGCACACATTTCTTACGCCTTTGCTTGAAACACTGGTCAGCGGCATAAAAAATACAAAAAAAATACATAAAAGGGAACAATGTCGCTAGGCCGCCCCGTGAACCATGAGACTGCTCCCAATTAGTAAATAGGTAACGCAACCGAATCTTAACGACGGAAAAGATGCAATGTATATTGGACAAATAAAGTTTATGACTGGCAAAGTGGTTTATGACCACATAAACAATCTGTTTAATTTTTACCCTTTTTCAATCACCCAAAATTAAATAAAAGTTATAACTACATATAAAAAATTGTATTATCAACGACGAAAAGTCGTAAGACTCATTAAAAAGAAAAAAAAATAAAGAAATTATATATCATATATGTACATACACACAACATAATATAGACAAACAGCAACCCAATTTTATGCAATAAGTAAAAAAATAACAAAAATCCTTGCAACAACATTTCAAAATATTGCTTCTAGATAATCGTCGCTAAGCAACTAATAGACAAACATTGACATTAACTGTTTTATCAATGTTTCGCCTTTTATGCTTTGATAACAAACAATTTATTTTGATTAAAAATCATAGAAAAATGAAAGTGTTAAGTGACATTAACTAAATTAAACATAAAGCTCAAATATGACTTATAAAACATCATACGAATATCATCACAATTTTCCAAACTTGGCGGAAGAATGTGGTTTTACATTTAATACACACCAGCCACGCGTCAACATAGAATGGAACAAAATAAGTAAGTTTATAACCTTATAATAAATTAATTTTATATATATTCTAAAAAAATCAAGCAATCGCCTACTATTTTCAGCCAAATAAAATATACCTATTTGAAAAAACATTTTAAAGACAAGATTCAAAAAATTTAATGAATCCCATTCGAATCAGCATGCATACCTTTTTGTATGCAATTTGGTTGAAACCAGTCATCCAGAAACATCCCTAAACTTTGATTCATTCATATTAATATATGACATTAAATAATAACTTGTAATAAAATATAAATTCGGTCTAGAATTAAAAAAAATCGTTTATCATTATTTTAAAACATATTAATTGTTGTATGAAATTAATAATTATTATCAATCTCAAACAACGTACTTTTAAGAATTAATATCGGTTACAAAGTAACATTTTTACTTAAAAGTAAACTTGGACTTGAAAATCCAGCTATCTCACACAATTTATGCGTTTCTTGATCGGTTGATGGTCGATTGATGATCGATTTATTACAGATACTCTTTAAGGTATTCTATATGGCACAGATCATATAATACTATACTAGTACTAGGATGAGTCATAGATTTTAAGTGTATTTGTAGACTCTAGGGAAATCCCGATCACGCTATGCCTAAGTAATAGTCAAACAATAATATACTTTAGCTTGTCACGTGTCATCGCTGATCTAAACATATAATAAAATTATAACAGGCTGATGTCTGTACATTATAGATATTGAAAAAAACTAATATTTAAGTCTTTATTAAAGCAACAGAAGCCAAAATAACAGCTTTTAGATTTTTTGTGTCTGTCTATACTTTTGTACCACATCACGCAAAAACAACTACACAGAATGCGGTTTTCACAGATGTATAGTGGTCTAAGTTAAAATATAGGCTCCATTTTTCCGGAGGAAAGTATCTTATTCCGATTATTTTAAATTAATATTACCCGGAGCTCACATTATATAATGAACTTAATGCTAAATTAACAGATTTTAATAAAACTAACGCCGCACTTACATGAACAGATAAGTAAGCCGTTGTGTTTAGTTATTACTCAAAAAAAACCTTGTTGGCGTTGTCATATTTTAAAGTGGTCTCAATCGATCTCAATCGATAACAACTATTCTCATGCAATAATAACAAAATAAAAATTAGCTTTATTTCATCGAAAACAGAAATAAAAAAAAATTTAGCCATACAATCGCATAGAAGAAAATAGAATAGAACGACCCGCAAAGTTAAACAGAAATTACAAATAAGTACAGGGCGTTCCTACTGCTGGGTAGCTTTTCCTATAGCAAAATATAATTATTTATTTATGTCTAAGTCTGTGAATTTAAAGTAATAAGCATGAAATGACATTTTGCTTAGAAAAACATTACAGTACAGTATGTTTGTTGCCCTATCTAGATGCGGGTGCGGCAAAAGCCAATAAATGCTCATATCCCACAAAAATAAACTAAAAATGTTGTATATACTGAAATATTAGAAGTCTGCTCTTAGTAATTTCTTTAAGTTATACGCAGGTGAAACCGCGGGCTCAGCTAGTGTAATATAAAAATATATTCACATATAAAAAGGCAGTGTTGTGTTGTATGACCGCAATTTTTTGCAGTTTAACCTTCCAAACGTTTGACTGATATAAAATTGTCTTAATAACATTTTCTTCTTTACAGAATTGATCGATATTGATTCAATAATAAGAGATAGAAAATTTGGTCTACTTGAACAACACATTAATGATGTAAGTTATTTCAGCAACAGCCCGTAGGTAACTGTCCACCTGCCTGGCAAAAGTTTCCCTTATTATAAAGAAGACTTCGAGCGTATTCCACGCTGTAACAATGGTGGTATCTGTACCCTTAAATTCAATCAAAATCAACATACAAAATTTCCCTTGAGACGGTTTATTTCACAGAAAGCGGAGCCCGGATACCAACTCACGATCTTGCTGTTTAGCAGATAAAACCAAGCAAAGATACAAAGCTATTTTTGCAAATTTTATACACACTTATAATAGATATCTAAACTGTTTTTTGAAATGATAATATTATGATATACAACTAATTATTAATGTCTTCAGATACTGGGATGTGTATTGGAATCTGAATTCGATGTTCGAATACTAGACGAAGGTGTACTAAAAATATTTCGTTTATCACAATTAACAGTCGAATACCAACAATTTTGTAGAAACTATCTCGATCGTAGTATTTATGTAATGCGAGAAGAGGTTACAAGTTTACTTAAGGTAAGTTAATATAAATAAATTACTTAATAAATAATAATGTAGTCTAAATATATATTTGTTTCAACGTTGATCAAAACTGTTTATTTTTTTCAGGAAATTGAAACAACTAGAAGAAGTTTGAAAGAAAAAGAGGAAGAAATAAGAAAATTAAAAAGAAAAAGTAAACATTCTTTACGCACGCCGTTTCATTACAGCAATGAAAATATAGCTACAATGCTTTTGAAAAAATTAAATAATACTAAAGGAGACATATTTAGTTCCACTTCACACGCTGATTTACAATACAATAAATGTAGTTATTGTGAAAAAATATTTTTAAATCAATTCTACTTAAAAAGCCATATATCAAGACGACATGCAGACATTCTAAATATTCAGCAAAAAGAAGTTCCTGAAAAGATTACAGCTAATGATAATACAAATTCTAAGTTAAATGAAGAAATAGAGGAACTTAAAGCAAAATTAAAGCAAATGGAAATTTTAATTATAAATACACGTAGTTCAAATGGTCAAGATAACGTTACAGAAAATGAAAATATAATCCAAAATGTTAAGCCTAATAACAATGAAAAATTAATAAAAGAAATGAAGGACGCTGAAGTCTCAACAGATGGGAATATGCAAAACAAGATTGACACTTGGAAAAAAGAAGAATACGAAAAATATAATCAAGAAATAGTACTTTTGCGCAAACAAATTATTGATATAATTAGCAATAAAGAAAAGCAGGAACAATCTTCGTTTCAAAATGATTTAAAAATTATGGAAGAACTACAGGCAACAATCAAGCAGCAGAGTTCGGAAATAATATCATTAAAAGAGGAACTTCTCAAGGGAGGTGAAAATGAAAAAGAGAAAAGAAAAGAGATCGAGAATCAAATGGCCTATTGGGTGAAACAAGCAGAAAAGCAATCAAATGAGTATAAAGTATTATTGCAAAAACTTAATGATGTAACGAATGAGGCGCACGAATATCGTGCTCGAGCTGATGCAGAAAAAGAAAAATCTTCAAAGTTACAAGAGATATTAGAACAACATTTAAGCAGAGCCCCGAGAAAAGAATTAAATCACATGAATAAAGTAAGACCCCTCTAATCTAAGAAACAGAAGAAATGTCGAATAAGCAAAACCAAAATAGAACAATTCGTTTAGCTAATATCTAGAAATTACTACTGTTTGCTTTACTTATTCGCCTTTGTTATTTCAGATAAACGACATAAATAAAGAAATAAGCGAGACAAATCGTGTGGATACATTGAGAACTACGCAAAAGACACCTACAGCAGACTTAATTACACTTTCTAAGCTTCAACAAAAAGCACAGGAGCTTCTGAATATGAATGAGACAAGTACTTGTGAAAGCTCAAGTACATGTGACGAAAAAATTAAAACAAAAAATGTAATTAAAAATTCTTCGATTGACGATAAGCCTGAAAAGCAATGTATGAAAAATATAAATTCAAAAAAAAGTTCATTTTCCTATGAAATTGATACAGTCAGAAAATCTAGAAATAAATCCGAAAAGAAACCTAAAAATAAAATAAATTCTATCAAACACACAGTTTCAAAAAAGGAAAATGGTTATGTTCACATTCCTAGCAGGTATTTAAGTCTCCGACTGATTATTATTACTAATTATTAACAATTGTTTTTCGTTAAAATAACTGCTCAAAATATCACACTTATTCATTAACACAAAACTAATTAAATTTATTTCAATATTTTACAGCCCAATGAAAATAGTAAGAGCAAAAGTGACAGAAGAAGTTAACCAACGATTGATATCCCTTGGAGTGGACCCGTTGAGAAATCGACTTCCCCAAAATACTTTTCGAAAACAACGCGTGCTCTTACAAAAAGAACAGGAGACTAAAACAAAGGTCTAAAATATATTTTTATTTTGTGTATATTTATAGGTACATTACTCGATTTTGAACAGCGACCATTTCTTCGATATTTAACTTTCGGTGAATCCATCTCGTAATCTCGATAGATACAAATAGCGATTATCGTATAACAATAAATATTAAAGTCAATAGAAATAGTTAATTCATTTTATTTCAGAGGTTTCCAGTAAGAGAAAAAATATTACATTCAATAATGGCTCATTTAGATGAATCTACTGCCAATAAAAACGTTTCCCCACGAAATGACTATATTTCACCGAACAAGTCGCCTAAAACATTCAGTCTCTCATCAGTTTTTACTAATGTTAAGACAAAAGCTTTATCATTTGTGAAATCTAGTGAAGCTATTAATAACACTAATAAATCTTATAATGACATAGCAAAGAAAGCAATAGCATTACTAAAGACACCTCCAGAATCTTCCAATACCAGTCCAATAATCCAACGACACAGTGTAATTTCTCCTAAGAAAACTGGAAGAAAAGTTTCAAAACCAAAAAGGAATATTAAATATCAATCCTCTAAATCACTAACACAAAATAAAAATTCTGAAGCTTTTGATATGAACGGTGTAAGTGACGACACTAACTCTCAGTCACTTGAACAAGAGCGCACTCATAAACAAAAAGCAAGGGTCGTTAATAACGTAGTGAAATCTCCAATACGACGTCCAACCGACGAACCTGACAATCAAAACTCCTCGAATCAGAGATTTCTTAGAAATCGTGACGATAAATCTTACCCAAAAAATGATGATTTATATCAAACCGAAACTGAGGATATCATAATCAACAAAAAGACAATTTTGGAAAAAAACTATGATAGTAGTGATGCAATAGAGTCTATAATTGACTCATCACCAAGAAAATTTTATTCCGAAGAAAACATTAATAATTTCAAACAAACAAAAGGGGTTTTAAAAAATGCGTCTTCTACATCTTCTTTAAATAAAAAAAAAGTTATTTTTGATATGGACGCAATACAAATGAAATCTCTGAGTGCATCCCCATCACAAAGTATTACAGAAAAAACCGATAATAACGAACAAATCGAATCTGGAATTGTGAATTTGGACACTGAAGAATGGGATATTTCTAGGTATGTATATAATAATACAATACAAACTAAATCGATATTCAAATAATACACTTTAAATGTTTTTATAACTGCTTTTTTCAACAGCATTGAAAATGAACATCCAACATCAACAATCAAAGTTCAAGTCACTTCACATACAAGCCCCAAAATTGCCGAACTGAAAAAATCAATAGAATCACAACTTACTCGTCGTAACCCAACTCTTTCAACTGCTTTAGTTGGTGGAGTGGATGTTTTAACAGCACCCATACAAAAAGCGACAAATTTTGGTGGCAGTAATACTAGTCTCGGCAGTTCTATCCTTGATGACACAGACAGCACACCAGTGCAAAATAAAACTTTTGTTAAATCAATTCATGTTGAAAAAGATGATAGTGAAATAGAAATTTCAGATTTAATTAATGATGCAGTAGATAATAAGACTTACGTAAAATCCTATTAGGTATAAGATTTCATAACAATTATAATAAAAATAAGAATATTCATTTATTTACTATAAAATAAATCATTCCTACAAAACACATTGATATTTAAAGACCACAAAACAAAGGTTGACATTAAGAATTCTTGTGTTTACACTTGGTAACACTTCATAGGAATACATTGTACTGTAACATGTACTCATAAGACCAATGTTATTTTTTATTTGAAATCGCGATATTAAGCAATTTGAGAATATATTTTCTAATGAAACGATTCGGATGAAATGATATTTTTAATTTGTGTTATATGTACATACTAAAATTTTATCAACTTTTATTTCTCACGTATAATTTACTACTTCCTTAGTCTGATAATAAAACTGGCTAGACTATTCATATTCTTAGTAGACTTACCAACATGAAAAAAGCAAACACTTGACAATATATAAGAACATCGTAAAAACTATTACATTCATTATATTCTAGTTCCATATTTAAGAAAACCAATGAAGTAGGCATTTAGAATATAAAAGATAAGACCAGTAGTTTTGTAACTTTTATTTTCTGTAAAATGACATTTACGTCTCCTTCTTTGCCTCTGTCTTTCCACCACGAATTCTTCCGGTTCTGCGAGCGGCAATAAGACCGACCTTGCGACCAGCTGATGTGCCTCTCTTGACAGTAGATGCCTTACCTAAAAATTTAATTTATATTTAAGTTGTAAAGTTTTGGGACTCTGGTTTATGATCACAAGGCTCAAAGGTTAACATAATTTTTTTTTTAATACTTACTATTAATAAATACATTGTAAACATTGCTCAAAGTACATGAATTTTGTAACATTTATTTTTCTATTAGCATATATTTTATTTCAATCAAAATAAACTTACCAATGTGTTGATGGTTACCACCTCCGTGAGGATGCTCGACAGGGTTCATGGACACACCTCGTACATATGGCCAGCAGTTACGCTTAACCTTGTATTTATGGTAGGCACGTCCAGCCTTCAAGATAGGTTTGTCAATACGTCCACCACCGGCAACAATACCTTAAATTTAAAATAAATTAGAAACATTGTCTAAATTGTTAGTTCATATTTATGCAAAATAAATAATCAGAAAGAGCCTCTGTGTAATCATAGTATATTCAGAGTAGGTAAGTGAAAGTCATCATTGTAAATATATGTATTTTCTTAACCCTTTAACCGCCCGACTTCATATCTGTTGGCGTGCCCCCAGCGCCCGGCACAGTGAATCGAAACACACAATACAATTTTCTAAAAATAATGTTAGTAATTCTTCTAACTTTGGATATTATTTTTAAGAATTCTAATTAAGAGGCTAAAGTGTATTAAACTGTAAACGATTACTTAGTTAACTATTTACCTAATGTAAACATATTTTTGATAGAATACAGCGTAATTAAATAAAAAAGCTGATAAAACGATCAGTGTTATTTTGGTCGTAAATATACGACTCAGGCGAAATGGGCTCGAAAATATTTGTCGGATTAATTCGACCTAGGCGGTTAAAGGGTTAATCCTGCATTGTGCACTGTAGTAATGCATAATGTTTTATTTTAAATTTTAAGATAAGACTTTTGTACTTGTGATTTTGAATTTTCTCTTTAACTTACCAACCATTCCTCTATTGCTAGATGGCAGAACTTTCTTGGCTCCAGAGGGAAGCTTTACTCTAGTACGCTTGGCATCAGGATTGTGTCCAATGACGGTAGCAAAATTTCCAGAGGCACGAGCTAGCCGCCCTCTATCACCCATCTTCTCTTCGAGGTTGCATACAATTGTACCCTCAGGCATAGCACCCACTGGCATTACATTTCCTATAAAATACAAATAAACTTACTATTAATTATGCATTGAATGTTAAAATTTACTCTTTAAATCTGGAGGTCAGATTGCATGGAAACAAGGTTGTCGCCAGTGATATAAAATAAATTTTGATATTAGTGTTTATTTGAGGTTAACAATGGGGTACTTTATAATAAAAAGTAAACAAATGAACCATACCGACTTCAAGAGTAGCCTTCTTTCCACAGTAAACAAATTGGCCAGTGTAAAGACCCTCTGGAGCAATGAAAAGTTCCTTGCGGGTCTTAAATTTGTAGGGGTCGCGGAAATGCACAACAGCTAATGGAGCGCCACGCCCGGGGTCATGAATGATGTCCTAGTTATAAATAAATATAAATTAATTAAAATAGACTTAATTAATAATTGGAAATATAATTAATATTGTAATACTAGATTGTACCTTTACGACGCCTTTGATGTAACCATGACGTTCTGCATAATCTAAGGATCTGAGTTTGGGGGCTCCTTTCCTTTTCTTAGTGTGTGATACGAAGACCGAACCGGCACCTTTACGCTGAGCCCGAATAACACGACCCATTGTCACGTCTCGTCAACCCCCACTGAAAATATTTATTTTATTAATATTTTCTCGAAATAATATCATCATCTTTCGAGTGCGTATGTATTACACTTTATTTCGATGAGATTCAATGAAAAAAAGCAAAACACTCAAAGATAACTTTGGATAAATATTAAGAACAACTTAAACGTACATTTTCAATGAGGGAAACTTCAGAAAGAATTTGACATTAAACTTATAACTATGGTATTGCCATTTGCCAAGATGTGAAAAAGGCCGAATACACACATTACACATTTTAGCGTTTGACAAACGTCTCCTAAGAGCACTAATTACCGGTTTCATATTTGTGAATACAATTGTATACAAGTTTTCTTTAGTCGTTTCTAATTTTATCTTAACAAATACATAAATTGACAATTTTTATTTTATGAAAACGTTGAGCTGTCTTTAGATATTTACCAATCGAGTTACCATTTACAAAATAAGAACGTCTGACAATGCAACTCACTAGTTGTCGTAGGTACCCAGGGCAGGGCAAAATGTATGCTTGTTTTTAAATAAAATACCATAGTATCATATTGCTTTTGTAAATGGTACAAAGATATTTTGCCTATAACGTATTTAAACCTAATACAATTGGTTTCAAATATATTACAGGCAAAATATCTTAGATCTCAAGTCAAAGTGGCAAAGCATTAATGTTGTTAGTAATGGTTTAAGAAATAGGAATAAAATAATGGCTACCATTTCAATGCTGACAGAATTTAAAACGTAAACATTTAACATACGTAAAGTATTTGTTGTTACGGCGATGCTACACCTTGATGCATATATTTTAAAATATTCTTGTAATTGTTAATGCCTTCTTACTTAATAAATGATTATTACAGCAAATATCTTGTACATTTAAAGCTTCCCAATTTTTTTTCATAATTTACATTTTTTACATACATATATCACACACATTTTGTCGCAAGTATGGCCTTGCTGTAAGAGTTATTGTACCAAGGAGTAAAGTCTAAACTCTAAAGAAAAAATTGTTTATTGAAATTACTTCAAACTTCAAAGATATGTCATGTTGCTTATATACCAAAGTTATTATGTACTGTCTTGTATATACTACGTAATAGTATTAATGTATATACGTTTATAATTGTACATAAAAGTCACGTTGCAAGCGGCGTGGCTGATTTCTTATTCTGACATTCTACCAGTAATCTGTACACTGCGTTCCGAGTTTGGCTATTCTCTGTTTGTATTGTATCAACGCAGTTTTAATTTAGTGATGTTCTAGAAAGTCCATTCCAACTACAATTAATTATTACTTAGGAAATAATAAGTTTATATATACAAATTAAGTTGCAAGTGTTAAAACGATAAAAAAAACGTTATTCAGTGCTAAAAATTTTGCAAAAGAGACTAGCAAAATATAAAAATCAATGTTTTGTAGCGATGTGATATGAGTCAACATTAACATTTTCTTCTACTATTGATTTTATACTAAAAAAATATATTACATTTAAAATGAGACATTTACAATTTTGAACAAGTGCTTACTATGTTTTTCCCTGGAGATCTTGTTTTAAGAACTCCTGCGGAGCGGATTGCAAGGTAAGAATATTATCGATAAATAAAAATTTAATTTAAACTACTAGATTCTATTTTCAAGATCAAGTAATGGTAATCACCAATTACTAATGATATAGATTTTTTATTCTAAATTGATTGAAATAATTATGTTTGACATTTACTAAGAGTATTTTAAACATATTGTTTTAATTATTATAAGTAATTAAAATTTTTTTAAACAAATGCTTTGTTAAAAATATTGCAGTATATTCTTAATAGGAAATTGTCAATAATAATTCTAATTGAGAAAAACCATAGTTTCGTTTTATTATATAGACAAACAATCATATTCAATGAACATATTTAGACAAAGTAAATATTTTTTTTCCATATATATTTCTTTCTCCGTAGAAATATATATAGCAGTCCAGAAACTCAGTAGTGTTATTTTTCATAATTCATATACAAGTAGTTATAATATCCAATTAAATTTATATATTCTCCAAATATGACACTAAGGACTTATTAATTATTTTCAGGTATTCCTTACTTGATATAATTAAAAAAGGCGATGAGAGAACAGTATTTAAGCTGTTGTATTATATATATTAGGTGTTAATATCTAATTTGTAAAGCTAGGGAATAATTTATTACATCATGGTCAAAATTATATAAATATCATTAGCGAATAAAATATAAGACAAGAAACAAAAGTACCTACTTTTTCAGATTCTGTGGCATAGAAAATTAAATGCGTCATACAGTTTCCAAGTATTATATTGAATTGTAATTTTTGATATTTATAATTTTATAACTGGCATACTTAAGGCAGGTTCAACTTTTGCTGTTTGTCATATACAGAGAGCAAACTGGTGCATGCCTTATAAATAGCGCACAGAGAATAAAATTTGCAAGTAAATCATGCATGTCAATTTGCTTCACTTCATGCCTGTAACTTGCAAGAAAGCATAATTAAGCCATGATTACTAAAGCAAATCATTACAAACAGGATGTAAATACAAGTAGACATGCACAATCGGTGGTAGCATGCCTGGCTTTGCTTTCATAAATGTTTTTTTTTGGCGTTCGGCTTAAAACCCCACCTGATAGCGCATTGTATTAGGTAAGTGAACAGAACTTGCATTCCAACTCGCTATTATGTGTATGTTAAATGGCAGGTAAGTTAATTGCAATGAGACAGGAGACAGGCATGGCAATAGCTAACAATTTTGTTTTGATAATCATTGCTGTATACTCTTGCCATGAAGCAATGCTACTTACTATACCCTGTGTATATTCAATATAATGATGTCGATTATGGTGCATACAATCCCAACAACTAATTTGTCAAAAATTAAGTACTTTAATGCCATATGAGAAAGTTTTGACAAATTGTTAAATAAAATCAGCTTCATTATAAAAAATTGGTTAGTTGAAAATTAAGTTTATAAAGCAAATATTTTTTTACAGGTCACATGGAATGCCTATTTTTCATATATGTTCAGTATTTATATTATGAAAAGTGAAAATTGGTGTGATACAAAACATTTTCAATCTTACGTTTTTCACTCACTTCGTCAGTTTTAAATAATTATGGTAACAAAAATTACACACTAGGTAATGTTTTTATTTTTTGTCATAAAAAGGTATAATACATTTTAATTCATACGTTTTAGCCGCATTTACACATTCGCGCGAGTGACGAGGCGAACGACGAGTCGAGACACGAAAATGTAAACGGAGCATTCGTCATTCACCTCGTGCTTCGCCTCGCCGCTTGTGACGCTCGCGTCTAAAAGCGGTTTCTTCAACACGAGTCAATAGAGTGGCGAGGCGATCTTATCGTTATACATTCGCTTTTTCTTTCATTTTTTTAATGTTAGAATTTATATTTATTAAAGAATTTTATATTTAATAAGAAAGAATTTGTACAATTTATGATTTATTTATTATTTTATTGATATTATAATATTAATAATTATTATGTATATTTTTTGCATTGCAGCGACATATATGTATAAATCGCTGCAATGCAGAAAGCCGCTAGAATGACGATGTCGTCCGTTTGGTCAAGTTGAAGTAGAAATAAATACAAGCGAATGTGTAAACGGTCACTCGAGTCAGACTAAAGCCAATACGAGCACGCATGTGTAAAGGCGGTATCATACTACCTATATACTGATAAGTATCTATGAGCCCATATTAAAAAGTCAAGTCAGAAATACTCTTATATTGCATCATTTAACTTAAAGTGGAGGTTTTGTTTTTAATTGATATTGAAATTGCGTTATTTTTCAGCTTAAAAACATCAAGATGTATCATATATAGATCATCGACGCAAGGCCGACTTGAAGTTTTTTTATATTATTATTAATTATTTGTCTTTTTAAATAAAGACATGTGATTTTAGACAGTGATGTCGGTGACGTAGTTATGTCGGCCGCCGCGGAGACGCCGCCGGCGTCGAGCACGCGGACTCCTGTCGCGGCGCAAGTGAGCACGCCATCGGGGCGTCAACCAGTGAAGAACACCGTGCACTGGTTCAGGAAGGGGCTCCGACTTCACGATAACCCGGCTTTACGGGAGGGCCTCACCGGCGCAGCAACGTTTCGATGCATTTTCATTATCGATCCATGGTTCGCAAGTTCGTCGAATGTTGGCATCAACAAATGGAGGTATGTAACATTAATATATTTATTAATAAAAGGTTTTTATTGTTAATTGACGCAATATCTATTGTAGGTAATTAATTTGTCTTATTCGTTTTATATCAATAATTAGTTTTTGTGAAGTATACGTAAGAGTTAAGTTACGAATAGCTTACGAATAGTTTCTATAAAATTTTCTTCCTTTAATCAGTTGGAAATCATTACGAAAACAAATCTATCTATGTAACAAGTATTGTAACAGTGTAATCTGGTTACTTGGGCCCTGTATATGTGAGAAACGTCGATTACTGATAATTTCAGGTACCGACACTGTTGAGTTGAAATAACTGAGAATAATCACGCCTTTCTAACCGACATTTCAATTATAGTATTAATTCGATATTAACACTATAATTCTTTGTAGCTTAATAGCCTCTTAAAGTAAGGCAAAAAACATAATTTTAAATATTGGCCAGGACAGGTTGCGACACCTTTGAATACTTATTTCTCTAATTCGTACTCCAATTTCTTTTTTTTTTTCATTTATTCTGCTCTTCTTCGAAATAGAAGAAGAGACCAGAGTAAGGAATGTAATAGAGAGAGCCTGTAAGGTGACTGATAAAATGGATTAGAGACTTATAAATATTTTGAAATGTCAAATATTGTAAATCCTGGCGTATTTATTCAAATTTATAGGCGTTGATTTTTGAAGCACGTAATACATGTAATGTTAAAATTATAATAATTATTATATATATTATATATATATATATAATTAGTAAATAAGGCAACCGTCATTTTAAACCTAACTAATTTAGGAAACAGGCTATATGAAAAGCATCTTTAAGTGATAAGATCTTTTGTGATCCCAGTTATCCAGGTTACACTGTAAATTGAAGCTTACACATGCATCAACTGTAACACTTCAATGAACGATAACTGTGCAGAGCGTTAATGACGTTTGTTTCATCTGATTAAGTCGGTATTTAATGTTGGCAGAATTGTGTAACGACCATAATATTCTTAACTAGAGTGATGTCATTGTAGATTTCTTCTACAATGCCTAGAAGATTTAGACAACAATTTGAAAAAGTTGAATTCACGGCTTTTTGTCGTGAGAGGCCAGCCGGCGGATGCGTTACCAAAACTGTTTCGGGAATGGGAAACAACCGCACTCACATTCGAGGAGGATCCGGAGCCGTACGGTCGCGTTCGAGACCACAACATAACGACCAAATGTCGCGAAGTTGGCATAAAAGTCACTTCCAGGGTCTCGCACACACTGTACAAGCTGGACAAGTACGTAATAGATTTAAAACAAATACATAAATATAGAGTGGAGACCGCGAATCGGCAAGCGCAGCGTAGGGCGCCCTCCAGCCAGGTGGACCGACGACCTTAAGAAGATGGCGGGCACCAACTGGATGCGGAAGGCGGAGGACAGGGAGCTTTGGCGCACCTTGGGAGAGGCCTATGTTCAGCAGTGGACAACGATTGGCTGTTGATTGATTGATTGACATAAATATATTTTTTAATTAATATTTAATCGTATCGCATACGAGCAATGTAAATGTCAGGGATAAAAAACAAAATATATAGTACAGTAACAGCCTGTTAATGTCCCACTGCTGGGCTAAGGCTAAGGCCTCTACCTTTTTGAGTGAAAGTACCAATGCGGATTGGTAGAATACACATGTGACATAATTTCAATGAAATTAGACACATGCAGGTTTACTCACGATGTTTTCCATCGCCGTCAAGCACGAAATGATAATCACAAATTAAGCACATTAAAATTCAGTGGTGCTTGCCCGGGTTTGAACCCACGATCATCGGTTAAGATTAACGAGTTCTGAAATTGTAAAGACTACCAAAGTGGGAAGCGCACTAATAATCTCCTATAGTCTTCAAAATATATAACTAATGTAATAAATGCAAAAGTTACTTTGATTGAGTGTCTGTTACGCTTTTACATCTTAATCATCCTGAAATTTTGCTTACACGTTGTCAGGTGTACATTAAGGACATAGGGAGGTACCCTAACATCCTTCTCCCAAAAAAAGAGCGAAGCCGCGCTCGAAAACTAGTGTTTTAAATAAAATAAGTCATTTTTAAGACTAAAACAAACAACGAAATACGATTAGACCGACAATCGTAGTCATTAAATTTTAGTTTACTTTTATTTATATTTGCATATGCTTATTAATAACGCAATTGAAATGTGCAATGTAAGAAATATTAACGAGTCCTTACATCGCCAATGGGTCACCAACAGTGGAACTATGATATTATGTCCCTTTTGCCATATTTTATACTAGCTACGTCTCGGCTTCGCATTTACATAGAACGTTTATATTGAAGAACAAACATACACGAAAAAAATAGTGTTTTTTTCTTTAGTTTCACTGTTTCATCACAATCGGATGCATGTTTTAGGAACGTATACAAACATTATTTTTTATTTATATAGATGGTTGAAATTGAAATTTAAAAATACACGTATATTATATTCTCATTTATACAGCATTATAGAACGCAATGGAGGCAAAGCACCATTAACGTACCACCAGTTCCAAGCACTGATCGCGAGCATGCCTCCACCGCCGCCGGCTGAGCCCGCCATAACGGCGGACATGCTCAACGGTGCCATCACCCCACTCGGGGCCGATCATGAAGATCGCTTCGGTGTACCCACCCTCGAAGAGCTTGGTCAGTATATTATACGCCGACTTTAATACTATATCATAATCACAATAATAACTCACTTCATTACTCACCCGATATACTATTTTGACGCGTGTATACTTGAAATGTCATATTATAGTCAATGTCGCATATCACTTTCTGACATTTCACGACCGATTTTTGCGTTGAATTTTAAGTTTGACGCCTAATGGCGAGTGGTATTTATTTATTTGATAATCTGAAAGCTTATATACATAACACACTACATTCCTCGTGACAAAAACGAAAATAGGATTACACAAGTAGTATAAATATATATAGTATTACAATTATAAAATGCTAATTAAAATTTAAAGTATTATTTAATATAGTAGCACTAGGTAAGTATGGTCGGTATTAATTTTATTTCGGTGAGGTCAGTACAAAAAACGTCGAGTTCCGGAGATCAATTCAACTAAACGAATTGTCATTTTATCGCAATCGAATCGAAACGTAATCGTTGCCGTATAATCGTTTTCCTATTCCACTAACATAACGATCTAGTTGAGGTTTCTTCGAAGTTGGATCGAAATAGAATCGCGAACGTATCGTAACCGTTATAAATTAGTAGAATTGGTCCCCTGATTTCAACGATTTTAAATTGTTTCACCGTGAAGTGGGTCTTCTACGCTTTCTGTGTCCAGAAATATATAATTTGATGTTTTAATTTGTACATGTATTTAGGTTTTTTTTTCCAAATGTAATATCTTTTGTACCGAACCCACATAAGTTAGAGAAGAGTGAATCAGAGATATTTTTTTGCATAAAGTCATACTTGGGCACTTGTTGCACTTATTGCCATTACTAAAATACACCGTTAATATATTTATTATTATTATTAAAGTTTGTCATTAACGTAATACCCCGTTTTTGAAGTTCCTTCGTTTCTGCATACGTCACAATATTTTATCTTAATATAAATTGTAAACACTTTCAAATGGCCTGTATTACGTCTTAAGTGTCAGGGTGTACATACATTATAATTCAAGTCCAAATCAGACGCTGAAAGATTAAATGTTCTTATGAAGAACATGAATAATAAATGCGTTGTCTTTCATGTTAATAATTTTTATTGTTAATTTACCTAAAAAAAACTAGTTTGACGCAAAATGAAACGTCTAATAAAGTTATGGAGCTAATAAACGACATATATATTCGTCAAGTTAACCGTAGTTTAAACGAAGATTAATGTATAGCACAGACGATTATAAAAATCTTCGGTTAACATTTAGAAACCGGACATTAAAAGTAACTTTGTAACAAGTTTCTTGCATAAACTTGGGTTTTATGTTTTTTTTTTCAACTTATTATTTTATTATTTTTCGTGGAAATTAAAAAGTGTTTTGATCAGATTACAAAAGCTCGGGCTTTTTTTTTTTGGAAACAAAAAAAGAAACTTTAAAAACAAAATTTTGTTTTGTAATAAAATATATAATACGTCACGTGGACGTACGCATGCCGTTGATTGCTAGAGTAGCTTGTATAAAGGTTTATTTCGCAATATTGTGACCTATTTGTTAAAAACCATTCCAATGACAGACACGCTTCATAGCTAGTTACTGAAAGTTATTGATTTTAATGCGTTAAGTTCACTTTTTATTATATCATTTTACTTTTAATATTTTTTTATATAAGAAAGTGCGATGATTTGTTTCGTAAATTTAATTCGATAACATAATAATATATATAATTATATATTATAATTCGAAGTCTGTTAAAAACACGTGTTTTTTTCTTTTATAACAAAAGAAAAGTATAAATAATAAAATATTTACTTTTAGGCTTTGACACTGACGGACTCAAACCTCCACTTTGGATCGGTGGTGAGAACGAGGCCTTATTGAGGCTGGAAAGGCACTTAGAGAGAAAAGCGTGGGTGGCTTCATTTGGACGACCGAAGATGACGCCGCAGTCTCTGCTCGCTAGTCAGACAGGATTATCGCCTTACTTGAGGTTAAATACATTTTAATCAAGTTTATACTGATTGTTTAATAAAAGTAGTAAAGTAACAGCCTGTGAATATCCCAATGCTGGGCTAAGGCCTCTTCTCCTTTTTTGAGAAGGTTTGGAGCTTATTCCACCACGCTGCTCCAATTGATTTATGGTGTATTGTTTGCAACTATAGCGTGCATAATATTTTTATGATAGCAACATTGATATGGATTAATTTGTACAAGATCTGTTAATTATATGTTCACTTAACTGCCAGTCAATTGCTATCATTTTTAACCCACTAAGTGAAAAAGTCAAACCAATACATTGAGAGCTGTCAATACAGCTAAAATAGTCCATTCGTATTGAAGAAGAAAAAAAATGTAAACAAATCTTTATCTCGTAATGACTAGTGACAACATTTCAAAATTTAAAAGTGCTGAAATAACATAAAAATATTTTAATGCGTAAATTGGGAGAAAATTATTAAATAAAAAAAAAAATTGGTGACGTCACATTACCGGTTACGTGAGGTAGTGTTTTTTAACGGTTGCATGCGAAAGCGATCCCGCGGCTCTCCTCGCTAAGACGGAAAGGGTACCGCTGGTTTTTTTAGTGGGTATTCCGATGTTCGGGGCGCACTTGGCGCCTTGGACACCGACGAGCCCCATCATATACCCCCCACTGTTCCCGTGGGGGAAAGGCGTAACGCGCTTTAACAGCGTTAAAAAAAATTAGTGGTCTTTGCGTCACGGTAAACAATGTCACTAATGTATTTTTGATTACAACAAAAGTACGACTTTTATTTTTAAAGTATCAACTCTGCATATATAAAGATTAAAAATCAAGATAGATCCATGTGATGAGTACACGCCATTGAGAATTTAAAATATTGTTTCGTACCAGCCGCACGTTTCGTACAAGGTCAACGTACTGAAAGTTTTAAACGAGTTTTAAACGTAAACAACTCAAAGTTTAAAATGGCGCCTAATTGGCAAAGCAAATGAGTAAATGACTCTATTTTTTTACATTAGGTATAACATCATGATACCGTATGTGTGACGTCATTTGGCGTTTAGGGCTGTTTAGAATGAAGCGATATATAAATGTATATATATTACGGATTTTATTTGAATTTCGTCACTTTTATCCGCAATAGTTAATTAACAATGTCATGTTGGTAAAATAAAAATCATAAGTATGTATTTACAAAAAAAGTATTATATGTTGTATACCAGTTGTCTCGTTTCCATAGTACAAGCTCTGCTTAGTTTGGGATCAGATGGCCGTGTGTGAATAATGTACTACGATAAAAAAATTTTGATTCAGTAACAGTAAACAGTAACAGCCTGTTAATGTCCCACTGCTGGGCTAAGGTCTCCTCTCCCTTTTGAGGAGAAGGTTTGGGAGCTTATTCCACCACGCTGCTCCAATGCGGGTTGGTAGAATACACATGTGGCATAATTTCAATGAAGTTAGACATGCAGGTTTCCTCACGATGTTTTCCTTCACCGTCATGCACGAGATGAATTATAATCATTAATAATGTTGATTCAATCAATGTCAATTTTCAATTAAACCTTTTTTTCTTACTTCAATTGGAATAGACGGAATTTGAAGCACGGATTTCGTGATAAACAGAATTACCATAATTTATAATTAGATTTTATCATAAGGCATGTTGTCCAGATTTTTTAAGACATGTTTTTTCGCCGTTGCAGATTTGGGTGCTTATCCACAAGGCTATTTTATTATCAACTGACCGAGCTGTATACAAGGGTAAAGCGAGTTCTACCGCCGTTGTCATTACACGGCCAAATACTGTGGAGGGAATTTTTTTATTGCGCTGCGACTAAGAACCCCAACTTTGATCGAATGGAAGGGAACCCGATATGTGTACAGATCCCTTGGCAGAAAAATCAAGACGCTCTCTTGAAGTGGGCAAATGTAAGTTAATAATTCACCTAATATTACTTGACCATAACTTAATACGACTAGCTGTTGCCCGCGGCTTCGCTCGCGCGCTTTGGGACTTATTGATTGTCATAAAAAGGCACGCTTTAAGATGGAACTATATTCTTTGAAATTAGAATGAATATTCTGAAGGATGGTATATTGGAATGAAAACTACCTCTTCTCGAGCACATCCTAAAATAACTTTGTGAGAATTGTGGGTCATGTTGAGGTAAAGCTTCGAGACTGCCGATTAAGTGATACACCTAACCTTGCACCTTGAGAGTACATAAATCCATCTTCTATAATTTGTTTTGGCTCCAAAAGAAGTCATTTGGAAACATTTATTATACTGTTTCCTGAAATGTGTTCAGAATGCTGACCCATGATCAAACTATCAAGCCCAGGTATAAGCCAGGAGAAATAAGCCCGTACAGGACAAACCAGGCACGTCTTATTTACATTTAATTTAGTTTCACTATGATAGTGAAATTCGCCCTCCCTAGGGTATATTGATATGAAGACATTATGTATTTTGCATTTCGTAATTTTGTGGTGCTTCCATCATAAAATATATCAATTACCAAAATTTAATGTTTCTAACCCCTGTGGTTTGGATTTGGATTTGGTTTGGTGGCTCTGCGTTGATGAATTAGTCAGGACAAGTTATGTATAGATAAATATTTTTTTATAAGAATAACAAATAGCAGTTTAAACCAAAATTGATTTTTTTTAAGGGCAAAACTGGTTATCCATGGATAGATGCAATAATGATTCAGTTACGAGAAGAAGGTTGGATCCATCATTTATCGCGACACGCAGCTGCGTGTTTCCTCACGAGAGGCGACCTCTGGATCTCATGGGAGGAAGGCATGAAGGTACCGCTTTAAGTTTTGTATGCAAGTTTTATGCAAACTTCCAAAACCAACCAAGTTTCAATAATAAAAATAGGTGTATAATATTACGTTTATTAAATGTTATTATGTTAAATAAAACTATCGACTTGCATATTAGTTTATTCATTATAAAGATAAAATTATGTTACTTTTTGTACTCATATGACCCAAATTCAAAAAGGGTTTTTAAAATTACACTGAAGATACTACTAAGTAAGGCAAGGTGTTTATTGTTTTATAGACATTTTACATCTCACAAGCCACTATTTTCAACAATATCTTGAGTGTGTAACCAGCCCTGTGCTGTATTGTTACTAAAAATCATTGACAGAAAAACCAAAAAACTTATCGGCACGGACAATCTAGCTACAACACTGATGAGTATTTTTATAGGTATTTGACGAGCTGCTCCTGGACGCCGATTGGTCGGTTAATGCGGGCATGTGGATGTGGCTGTCGTGCTCATCTTTCTTCCAGCAATTTTTCCACTGCTATTGCCCCGTCCGCTTTGGTCGAAAAATTGATCCAAATGGTGACTTCATTAGGTATGTATTTTATATTAGCAATGTGCAAAAATAAATGTCGTAAGTATTATTTGTATTTATGTATATATGTATTAGTTATTTTCATACATCACGAAAAAATTCAGGTCAAGACTACCACTTTAGTCTATTATACCATTTAAGAATACAAAAAAAATTATGCCATTGGCTAGTAATTAAATAAATAAAGAAACGTAAACGTAAACATACGACAAAAACTAACGGATCTTAAATCGTTTTATACAAAAATGAAATAAATTTTACATAAACCTATAATAAATAATCATTTATCTATATATATTTATAAATAACTCATACACTATTTTTTAATAGTTATTCGTAATGTTAATTTAATTGGATCGGACAGTATAAGCACAATTTCCATAAAGCACTACCATAACTAACATTTTTTATCACATTGATTTCATTAACACAGTCAATGTTACATGTCATATTATTTTTAAGGAGCAGCTTTTGTGTATGTTTATAATTATTCTTGAAATGTAGGAGAAGCAAAGCTATTTTTTTTTTTTGTAGAATAATATGCTTTTTCAAATTCATTTGTTACATAATAGCCTTACTGGCCTAACATTTTATATCACACATTCACTTTTTCATTACTTTTTATTTCGTTTTAATAAATTTAGTTCTATTTAGTGCTTTTTTTAATTTAAGCATTTGCAATTTCAGAGAACAGGTGAAAAAGGAGTTTTCGAAAATAAATAATGACATCTGACATCTTCCAAAATTTGGTAGGATTTCGAATGATCTTCTACAAAGATTTTATTTATATTCGTTGCTTCGATTAAAGTTTGTGTAAAGTTTTTCCCAGTTAAGAAATTATTGTTAAACAGTTGGAGGATAAATATATTTCAACAAAAACATAAATTCATAATGACCTACATTTATTAAAGTCTGTCCCGTGTGATAACTGTTATTTTCCAAAGGTTTGTTTTGTGTACAGTGTATTTATTTTTCTTAATTTCACATGTGTATAGTATGCTTATCGTAAATAAAACATTATTAAAACACGTGCAGCTTCACATATACACCGCATGACAATTTAGAAATAGATCTAAGTAACAGCCGGCTAATGTCTAACTGTTGGACGAACTTTTCTCCTCTTAAGGAAGTTTGTTTATTAGCTTTTCACGACACGTTGCTTAGGAGGTGTGGAAGCGAAAATCATCTGATATTAAAGTATTGATGTTTTTCTTCAAGTGATTTATCTTCTTTACTTTCTCGGCTCTCACTGTCAATGAATTTCAAACACTTAAAATAGAGCCGAAATATGTGCCACCTATCCATTTGAAGGAGGAGCTTTTAGCGCTCATTCTACCATGCTTCCCCAATGCGGGTTGATTGATACACGTATCAGAATTTCACCCGATGCATGCAGGATTCTTCACGATGTTTTCCTTTACCTTCTACACAAATTAAGCAAGTGTAAACACATAAATGCTTGACCACATATTCGGTTAAATCCACGTGTTTTATTCTACGACCGCGCGGATAATACCTTTAATTAAAGATACATCAAATCATTGGTAAATTCTTACAAGTAAACAATGTAACAATAATGACTTATGTGAGTTTCTGACATTCAATGTCAGAGGCAAAGCCGTCGCTCTGTTATTCAGCCAAAACACGAACCTGAACAGCTAAGAACAAGATAGCTCATGTATTAAAACTAACATAGATTTTTTTCTTTGGTTTGGTAGGAAGTATATTCCAGCGTTGAGGAATTTACCAACTCGTTTCATTCACGAGCCCTGGATGGCACCGGAGACGGTACAACAAGATGCGAATTGTATCATTGGACGAGACTACCCACAACCGATAGTCGACCACGCTAAGGCCTCGCAGGTTAACATCGAGCGCATCAAGCAAGTTTATGCCCAACTCGCGAAGTACAAGCCACCAGGTATAGTGTACCTCATTTTTTACACAGCTGCTAAAAAGGAGTGTAATGTTTTTTATGTGTTTTTTATTCCACCATAATTTTTAAATGCCATAAAAAGAAGAAGGCAAAAGCAAATGGTGATGTTTTTTAATTTTTGAAGGTGAAAAAATATATTTAATCAATAAATTTGTGGAGACATAGATACAAATTCGTTATAAGTTAAATAAAATTAAATATTAAATAATAATAATTAATTCATTACAGGTTCATCAATTCCACAAGTTTTGCAAAGACCAAATGTAACTCAATCATCTCCGAGTCCAACATCAATAATTGCAAATATAAATCAATCAAGTTATTTATGTAGTCAGACATCTGACTCAGCCTCACAGTCGTCTCCGGCTACACAAATCAAAGATGACGGGTTTCTCCGACCAGCTAATATCCGAAGCATTGCGACAAATAAGGCTACACCCTTTAAGCAGGTTGTTATAATACAACAGGAACGAAATAAGCGGGAGCGAACTGTAGTCGAAGATATGAATGGATCAAACAATGGTGATACAAACAAATCTATTAAAATGAATGATAACACCAATACTACACAAAATTTAGAAAAATCAGGAAACTACGATATCAGGAATTTACTTCTAAATAATTGTATACGGAAGTTTTCTAGTGATCAATTGGCGTTTTTAAATCAACGAACCAACAAAACCGAGAATTTTACCCAAGATATTAAAATAGATGAATACAGCACAAGCAAACCGAAATTATTTTTCACAGAAAATGGAGTGATGCCTTGTCATGACAGCAAACAGAAAATTACATCTAATAACTTCAGTAATAATAATCACAGTAAGGATAGTGATACCAAAGTACAATCTGAAGATTCTAGTAATGAACATAATATGAACATAAAAGATAGGCCAACTCCATCTGATTCTCAGGATAATATATCAGATAATGAAAAGAAATAAATTGATTAAATAAAATATAATTACAAACTTTTTTTTTATTTAATTAAATATTGTTGTTCATAAATGTAATGTTATTACAAAGAAAAGTTTTAAAATAATTAAAAAAAAGTAAATAGAAAGTTAATTCTCTAATGATGCCACAATTTTCATATGCTGTTGTAATGCCTTTTTAGCTTTTCTTGATTTTACAGGTTTATCTTCCTTATTCGGATCTTTTCCATTTCCTTTTTTAAATTCGTTTAGTATGTTTCCTAATATGGACACCTAAATATGAAAACATTGTCATCAAGTAGTTAATTAAAAATATTGTAAATATTTTTTTTATACTTGCAATTATATTACTTACTGTCTCTGGTATATGTACATATCTAATATTTCGAGCTTGTACAAATAAATTATCAAAATAATATTCATTTTCTTGGCAATCACAAAACACTGCTTTACTCATTGAGAGGTTCATGTAACTGTAATAATAATAGTGTGCATTTTAATCATATTTAATATGACTTATAACTTGTATTTTTCTGCTTTAATGGCAAAATTAATCAATATCTGTAATCTCAATACTGCATTTTAAATATATATATATATATATAATGTAGTAATTGTGGCCCTTCCATAAATAAATATTAGATGTAGGTTTAATTAATATCTCTTTTATGTGCTACGACTTTGTGACGTGTTGAAAGTTTGTTGAAAGTGTATTGAAAGTATAATCTAAGTTTGCATTTAAAGTTTTTGAAAATTTTGGCCTTACTTATAAATGTTGTTTAGAGGTGCTTATTGAAAAAAACAATTCTTTCAAATAATTTCTCTCTTTCTGTAATAATTGGTTAAGATTCCAACCAATTGATTACTAATTCCTCCTAAACATCATTTATAGTTAGTTTGTAGTGATATTATAGTTCAGTCATAAAAATTGTAAATAATATTTCCAATATATTATTAAGATCATAATTAGATATACAAGCAATAATAATTCACTATAAATTTGTTTTGTTGTTTGTTTTTTTTTTTTGTCAAGAAGAAGCACTTATTTGGCACTTAGTACAAATTCAAACTTATTTTCGTAAATAATATGAAATAAATAATCTAATTATAATAACTATATTGTCATCGTAATACATGTGTGTAGAATAATTCTAATTTTTTTTCATTAGTTAAAGATTCTCTCTAAGAGGAAATATCAATGAAATTATTTGCACAATACACTTTAATGAATTCACAATGATTAATTTTGGAATAATTAAAAAATATGCAATGTTATAAGTTTTTGCCAAATTAATATCAATATAAGAAATGCAAGTAACTGTTACTACCTTTAATGAAAATAAAGAATTAAATGTATATGCTTATTTTATTTCATTAACTTACCCATCCACTGATGTAAGTTGACCACAAATATAAGAATCATTTCGAAGATCAACCGTTATATTTTTATCTTGTAGTGATTTAACTAGACATAACAATGTATTATGATAAAAAAACTTTTCTCGTGATGTTCCAATAAACATCATTTTTTAAACTCGGATAAAATTAAAAACTGAAACAAATATTTAAACATTTATATAATTTATGTTAACAAAGAACTTTACAAACCAACTAAATTATAGTGATAAATAATATCCATTAACTATTTTTATGTAATCAATATTAGGTTTTTTGCTGAAATTAACTTTGCTTTACTATCACTAATCTTTCATCGGGTTTTGATTTCAATTCTAGTTCTGCTCTAACAATACACCATTTTTCATCGATTTTTTCGGCCCAAAAATAATAATATCCTCTTTCTTTTTGTCCAGATACAGGAACACGAAGTTTAGCTGATGATGCATCGGAGTAATTATTTTCACTGTCACTTAATTTAAAACGCTTATCCTTAATAGGTTCACCGAGATAATGTACTGCTCCTGGATGGCTTCGCAATTTTTTTAAAGCATCTTTGTAGTAACTGTCGTTTCTTACATTATCTACAATTTTATTTTGTAAATAAAATCCAGTCGTTGCGACAATAAGTCCTCCCCATCCAGCTATTTGAACTAATCTTCTAGTAGGTATATACATAATAAACACAAATTACACTTACTTTTAACTCCCAATAATTGTAAACGGGCACTTAAATCTCACTTATATATTTACTATTTATCGTATTATAATAAATTAATGCATATATTTATTTATCGGTGAGCAGTGGTTACACTGAGAGGTTGTTACAAGTTACAACTTACAACAATATTATAACATTAACAGATTTTGACATAAATGATAGGTACATATTAAAAGACATGCTACACAGATAAACACTCTTTTTAATCAAAAGCAAAATATGGGCTGTGGTGAAGTGAAGAGCACCTTAATCGGTTCATAATACACGAAAGTCCGATCGGCACGATAAAAAGTATTATTATCCATTATCAATTAATACAAAATACAAAGTAGGGGATGCTTATTAATTCATATTTTTTATTTAACTAAAATTATATATAATTTTGCCTCATCACTTGTGCCTCAAATTAAAATTATTAATTAGGCGCATGAAAATCGCTAACGTTTTAATTTTGAAATCACTGAAATTACAAAGGCAGCTTTGTACTTTAGTAGTCATTTTGTGTTTAAGGTAACAAACATGACAAGGAAACCACTGTTTACTGCAAAAATGCAAAATCATTTTTTGTTCTACTCATTATAAAAAAAAAACAATTCATCTTATATTTGCACACTATTTTTAATTTTGATTTTTTATGTTAATAAAGTTACAATTTCATACTTAATTTAAAATATTCGATAAGCCCAACCTTTTATAACAATTAAAAAGTGATTGCAGTAGTCAAGAGGTTATACAATAAGAGAAATTATTTGAATAGACCTATTTTTATTAGAAAACAGTCTTTTATCGCCTATGCAAAAAGCCTTGTACAGTGCATGTAAGATATGAAGTAACTAGTATGTACAGTTCTATATATACGATTTGTATCGCCCATGCCTAGTATAATATGTATCACTACCAAGTACCAACATTATTAGTACGTGACGTTAAGGTTGTTTTATTCTGTGCACTGTGCTACATATTATATACTTTTACTTATCTCTATTCTCTAGTGACCATCCCTATTTCTAGTTAACGTACACATTTTTTAACAATTTCAGTAGCATAATAATAGACACAAATACTCTTATTATGCGCTTATTATTGTAAGCAATACAATATTACATTTAATACAGATAAATCCGAAACAAAACGTCATTGTCAGAATTTACCAACTTCATGACGTTTTGTTGATTAAACGAGAATTATATGTTTAATTATTAAAAATATACATATTTCTATACTTTGGAATAAAATAAATATATACTATGTAACATTTAATAAATAAAATAACATAATTAAATTGCACATTATAATTGAAAGTAGTATTTTAAAATTTAATCATGTTCAAAAAATTTAAAGATAAATTAGCTGAGGAAGTTAAGTCATCTCCTCAAAGGATACAACAATTTGCACAAGCTGCACAAGTAAGAAAAAATCAATATAACATTTTATTCCTTCATCAAAAAATATCTTACAAAACATAATGGCTATGACAATTAATAAAAATGTCTTTGAGTTTCTTTTTGAGATGAAAATTATATTAATACTAATACTAATAAAATGAGAGTTATAATAAGTTGCATTATAGTATTGTCATTATAAGAGTTTTAATCTTTAATTTTTTCCTTGGCAAAAATTATTATTTTTTTATATTTTTCCAGGCTGCAGTTACATCTGCTTCAAGCAGCATATCTGACATAACAAATAATGATTTGTTTTCCATAGGTGACAATGGTAAGTACTAAATTAAGTTCTTTCTTATTCCTATTCTTCATAACTATTTAATTATTTTTTTTAGATACTCTGAGTAAAAACAAGATTTCAACATACAATCAACATCATACTTTTCAAGAGGTGCCTCTTGCTCAGGCAGGGAACAGTCAGCAAAATATTGAATCAGACTTTCAATTTAAGCAAGAGGTAAAAAATATATATTTTGGAATTTATAAATGTAATTAATATAACCCCTCTCAGAAAGGAGTATTGTTTTCATTATTATTAGATATTATAATATTTAAACAATCTAAAGTTTGCAACACTTTTACTTTGGTGGTAATGGAATATTTAAGTAACACATTTTCTCTATGTATTCTGTTAAATTTTAAAATTAAAAAGACTTTTAAGTATCAGACTTTCTGCTTATAGATGCATCAGGAAAATCATGGACAAAGAAGATTATCCAACAGCTCACTTGCTAGTGATATATCATTCCGATTGCCGAGTTATGAGAGCCCATCAATGTACCATCTGCAGGTAGGAAACGAAATTAATTCCTTTAAATATGTTTTAAAAACCTACTTTGATTACAGCATAAAAATTTAGTTTTACAAGTGGCTAATAATTGAAGTTATTATTTTTGTGAGATTAATAAAGTAGATAACTTATATGGCTGTGGATCACGCGGCACCAGGTTCAAAAGCCGAGACAGGCCAATAATTATGATTGGATCTTTTTGTTGTCCAGATTAAAAAGTACATAGTCCTTATTATTTCCAGCATGCTGTTATTATGCCCACCACTATGAGGTGCTAGAGTAAAGAGTGCACTATGATATATCTAATCCCTTGTGTCACTTTAAACCTTCACCCAAATTTATAAGTAAATTACATTCTTATAATTATTTTTTTAACTTTATTATAATTACAGTCAGATATGGAAGTATCAGCCAGTGAAGCTGAAGAGAAAGGATTTTCTGGAAGTACTGTAAACCTAGACAGAGTTACAAAAGAACAGTTGTATGCAGCATACCGTCGTACTCAAGATCGTTGTACTAAATATAAAACTCAGTATGCAGATCTTGCTCGTCATTACAAACTTCTGGAGAGGGAAAATGCAAAAGCAAGGGTTAATATTTAGATTTTAAAGTATTAATAGGCGACAAAATCATTATTAAAATGAATTATGATACACAATAAACTCATTTTATTACAAATGTTCTTTAATATATGTTAGAAAAAATATTTTCATTGATATTTTGTAAAATAAAATTAAAATCATGATTTAAAGAAAAATATATTTCACATTAAGGAAGAATACAAACTATAATATTTTATTTTTTCAGAATGTCTTAGTAGAGACACAGGATAAAGCTTTAAGAAGATTATCTGAATTAAGAGAACAATGTTCATTAGAACAAGGTGCCAAAGTATGTGTATATCACACATTTGTTTTTTTCCTTTCTAACTTAACCGTATGTAATATAATAAAAATATATTTTTAGGCACACCTTGAAAAAGCCCTGCGTTTAGAAATTGAGGAGAAAAATATAAAAATTGAAACACTCAATACAAAACTAAGTCTTTTACAAAATAGTAATATAGTGGATACTGTTGAGTTAACAGAAAATAAGCTCCAAGTTACAAATAACAAAAATGATAATGACGCACCGTTAATTAATTTAGTTACTGATGATATAAATAATGACCGGAAACCAAGCGAAGATACCGGAATAGCGGAAACGACAGTTTTAAATAATAAAATTGAAAAATTAGAACAATTGTTAAATAAGTATAAAGAATCACTTAAATCTACTAAAGAAAAAAATGCGCAATTGACTACAGAATTACAAATAATTTCTTCTGAACTTGAAACTAAAGTTAAAGAAAATGAACAGCTTAAAGCTGCTACACTATCATTAACAGAAGCGAGGCAAAAGATTCACGAACTGAATGAAAATATTGAAGAATTACAAAATAAAAATAATTCAATTGAATTTTTAAAAAATAAAGAAATTTCTATAGTCGAAATAAATTTAAAAAATGCACAGGAAGAAATTGAAAAGTTACATGAAAAAATCGAAATTTTAAGTAAAAGAGAAGAGGAGTATGCTATATCACTAGCTGAAAATAAACTAAGCATTCATAAAGAGTTAGAAAGTAAGGAAACTGAAATCAAATCATTAAAAGATAGCTTAGCAAGTAGTGATAGTGAAATTCAGTCACTTAATATAATAATAAATAATTATAAAAGCAACATAAGTCAATTGGAAGAAGAGCATAATAAGTTAAGAAATGAAATTACTGAACTAAATGCTGATAAAACTAAAGCGGGAGAGTTAAAAACAGAGTTAGATGCTCTTGCACAAAAATATCAATACCTTGAACAAACAAAGAGTAAGGCTGATGAGGAGTACAATTGTTTACAGCTACAAATGAAGCAAGAAACAGCTGAAAAGTTAGCAATGATTGATAGGAATGTTTATTTAGAAAATAGAAATACACAGTTGCTTGAAGAAAATACGAAGAAAAGTACACAAATTAGCAATTTAGAAAACGAAAATCAAACATTAAAAACAGAAATCAATTCTTTAAACAAACATGAATTACAAGATGATAAGAAACAAGCAAAAGAAATCAATATGTGGAAATTAAAATGTAGTAACTTAGAATCTGAGATTCAAGAGGAAAGGGTAGAACTTGTAAAATTACAATCGGAAATTGAAAAACTTTTATTAAATCATGAGTCTATTCAAACACTTAACGAACAGCTGAATATTACTGTAGAGGAGTTAAAATCAGAAATAACATCACTAAAAGATAAAGTAGTTCAAGGAGAACAGGTAAAGAAATCATGTGAAGAGTTGAGAACTAATGTGATTGCCTTACGAAAACATTTAAATAACACCTTAAAAGAATCAAAATCATTCAAACAAAATATAAATGAAACACTTAATATAATTAACGAAAATATGATCTTATTAACTAACACGACAAGAAATGAACTTGCTCGGTGTGAAAAGGTATCCGAAGATTTGCGTCTTTCTAATGTCTCTTTACAAATTAACGTTCAAAATATGTCGGATCAATACAAAACTTTGAACAATGATTATAATCAATTGCGAAAAGAAAACGATAAATTAAAATCAAAATTAGAGAAAGTGCAATTTGAAAATAGTGAACAGTTACAAAAGATAAAAGATTTACAAAAACAAAATGATGATTATGTTAAGGAATTGAATAATTATATGACTGATTCAGAAAAATTGAATGAAGAAATTAAAAAATATAGTAAGGAGAAAACCACAATTGATGAAAAGCTTGTGATTTTAAAGAAAGAAAATGATGAACTACTGGTTTCATTAAAAGAACATGAAAATGACAAAGAAATATCAAGAAATGAATTTAAGAATATATCTCAAAAGTATGATGATCTGTTTAACAATTTCAATGCTTTAATGATAGAACACAATGAATTATCAACACTTAAAGAAGATTATCAGAAAAAAACAACCATTATACTTAACTTAGAAAAACGAATTGATGAGCTTAATCAAGAAAATACATCATTAAAGAACTTATCTGAAACTATTTCCAAAAATGTAACTAATATCGAATCAGAATTAAAAGAAGTTCGCAAATCACATACTCAAATAGAAATTGAAAAAGACCACTTAAACTCTGTTATATCTGAACTTGAAGAAAATATAAAAAAGGAAAAACACGCAAAAAATACACAAACAGATAACTTCAATGAGCAGGAACAAATCCTTAACGAGAACAAAGACACAATTGAACAATTAAAAATGGAAATAGAACTCCTAAAGAACACTAACGATACAATATCAGAAGAAAATAAACATAACAGATCAGAAATTTGCAAGATGGAGGCTATCACAATAAAACAAGAGGAACGTGCGCTGGAGTTTGATGCGCTAAAAGAGGAGAATAAACGATTGCAGTCTGATATTGTGGGCCTGCAATCTTATATGACAAAAGTTTCTAAAGAAAATAGTCAACTTAATGATAAATTACGAGAAATCATTGCGACTAATGATAGTGACGAAAAAAATGACATGTTCATTCGTGATATAGAAAGTCTTCAAAATGAAATCCAACACGGAAAAGATAAAATAGATAACTTGGTTCGCGAGAACTCATTGCTGGCTGAAGAGAATCTTGAATTAAAGGACCAAATAAAATCACAGTCATATCCTAAAACAAGCATAACTACTGATAATAATTGTATAAACAATGACGACATTGTTCATAAGTATAATAATTTGTCAGAAACAAAAAATCGATTAGAAAAGAAATTGATTGATCTAGAACAAATAAATCAATCAGTGACTGATAACATGAATCATATGCAAAACAATAATGAAAAATTAAGACTATCTAATGAAAAATTAGAAAGAAGACTAGATGAAGCACTTGTTAGTTTAAGACATTTGCATTCACTGCAGGAGAACACTCAATTAGAATATTTAAAGAATATTGTATATGAATATCTGACAGGTTCTGAACATTCCGAAACTCTAGTTAAAGTAATAACAGCAGTGCTTAAATTTGATGATAATCAAACAGAGGCAATACTACAGAGGCAAAAAGAAAGACATAGCTTGGTAAGTTATTATTTATATTTTAATTAACAGTTCTGTTTATTTGAAAAGTTAAATAATAAATTTTAGTTAATTTCCGTTAAATCTTTAAAATATTTTTTTAACTTAAGGAAAAATCATTTCCCTAATTAAAATTGCAAACAAGTATTATTATACCGGCAATAATAATCGCCAGTGAAAAGTCAAATAAAAAACATGCTTTCTAATGATAAAAATGTGAATTAAAAATATACACACAACTTATCATATTGTTCAAAAAATTTTTCGGCCTTATTCATAATGGTTTATTTATCAGGTGATTAGTTGAACATTACGTAGTCTTCTTTTTTTGAAAAAAGATCACTGATTTCACTCTCAGACTCTCAATGATGTAATAACCAGCCGCTAAGCAATGTTTATAAATAAGTACTTATGTTTATAAGTAAAATTTCTCAAAAAAAGGTCAATCAATTTTCATCGCACAGGGATTATACATAAATACATGGCATGTCAGGCACTCATACTCTATAGGCTAAACAGTTTTTTTAAACAAATCACTCAGTATGAGTTGATTTTGTTAAAGTGAATAAAATCCACTATTTTCTATAAGTATAACTTAAAAATTATATGACTTTGTTTCAGCTCCGTCACCTTGGCCTTATTGGATAAATAAATCCATTAATATATAATAAAGTTAAATTAATCATATTATTTATTTTTTAGTTAAATACATTTTTATATTTTGTACAGACATAAATTAAGTTATTCATTGTGAAAAGTAAAAATGCAATAATGTTGCCATTTTGTACAATTTGTTCTATTTAAAGCAGATTTTATATACCTGGTTAATAATTAGAAGGTGTGAAAATGTAATCACAATAATTATATTAATAAAATATTAAAAAAAATATACTAAAAATTTTATCTCTATAATTATTTCGAAAATTTGGAATTGTTAATAAAAAACCTTTAATAAAAACACATGGTTTATTATTTTATTAATGTATTAAACAGGGAATAAACAATTTATTATATCTTCTCTCAGATTTCTAAATCAGAGAAATTAATATCATCACCAGAGTCATTGTCTAACTCTTTTTTACCCATTTCTAACAAAAATGCATCTATGTCCACATCAGTTACTTCAATACCATCGGATTCTTGTTTCTTTATGTGCCTGTAAGTGTTAAAATTTAATTAATAAAAAGAACTGCACGCTTTTCATAAAAGAGATCATTAAGTGGAAAGTGGCACTTTGCTCAGCCACAAATTTGAGGTTAAAAATACAATAAACACTACAAAGCAATATAATGTTTTATTAATTTTTTAAAATTATATGCCAGGTTTTTTCAGTTCCATTTTAACAATCACTGACTGTCTAGAAGCAACAGTGTGCAGACTGATTTACTCGCTAAATCAAATTGCAGTATTTCTCGTGTTTTATGAAAATTAATTTTCGTAGAGAGAAAATTTATCTTATATATTACAATGCAACAAAATATTAAATTTATATTTTGTTTATATCACTAATTTATTAATTTCTTCAAAGAGGATTATTTAAAAATCAAAGTCAATGAGAAAAACCACAAAACATTACATATTACATTATTTTCTTACCTCAAAAACGTTCGTCTTTTTCTTTCAGAAAGATTTTTTAATATTGATTGATACTTAATTTCATTGTCAACCAGTTTTTCAGTTTTTTTTTCAACAATCAACTACAATTTAAAAATTATTATCATATAATTATATATTTGGCAGAATAAAAAATACAACATATACACATAAATTTACAAAGTATAAATAGATTTTTAGTTTTTTTTCAAGGTCTTATAAGAATAATAATATATCTATATTCAATTAATTAATTATACTCACTTCTGAGGGCTTACAGCATTTAGTACAAACTTTTTTTTCAGTTGCGCATTTATTACACATAATGTGGTACGCATGTTTAATATTTCTCTGTTCGCATGACACACATTTTCCTGGAACCGTGAGAGGTTTGTATTTCTTGTATTTTATTTTCCATTCTATTATTTCTTTACAACGTTCACATACACCAGTCACTTCTAAATTATTTAAAAGTTTAGTTTTCTTACTGGTGTCATGTAAAGTGTTTTTAAATACAGTTCTATTTTGATGTTTTTGGGGTCGTGTTCTATTGGTATTCCCTCTAGAACAACTCATATCTATATACTCTATAAAAGAATTGCTATATAATGAAACTTAAATTGTTTTAAACCTTACAACTAACAAAGGTTATAAATATACTGCAATCAAATCAAATCTAATGGACTATGTATAATGTATATGGCAAAATGGAAATGAAATACATCAGACTTTAAAAGCGTGTAAGCTATCAGTGTCAGTTTATAAACAGGTGACAGGTTATAGAATATAAAGAATACGTTTACAAATAATTAGGGTGTTCACACGAAATTATTTATTTTTAACTGTTTATTTATTAAGGGTCTCCAACAATGGATACACACTTAATAATATTACAGTTAAGAAATCTCTGTGATTACCTTTCATATAGTGATATTGATACGGAAGTGGTACAAAATCCATTTATAATATACTTATATTGTCTGTTCTATATTATGAAACATTTATAGATTTTCAGAGCTTAGCATTGGTATTTAAGCACACGTTGGAGGTGTATATAACTATCTGAATGAGCTTTGGGTTGGTGTTAGGGTTAAATAATCCGAATTAGTCATTAAGTCATATGTAATTTTATTTTATAAAATAGGTAAACATGTTAGAAACAAAAAATACAATTGTTTCGCTTACAAATTGATTACACAATGCAGTATTTGAGGTAGTATGAGGAGTATAAGAAAGGTCTAAGCGAGTAAAAACAAATATAATAAATAAACATTTATATATAAGTTTACTTTGCTTAAGGTACATAATTCTCAATTTCATAATTCAGTTATTTTAATGGACTAAATTTTTCATCTGATTTTTGGCACTATTTTATAATCCCAAACGTCCTCATATTATAACTTTTTTTTATCGAAACTGAATTAATATTTATCTATTTCATAGGTTTCCTAATAGAACTCTCTTGGAGTTCTACTTATTGTTTTTCGTTTCTCCTTTTTTTCGAATTGTAGTAAACATAAGAGATAAAAATAAAGATCTGGTCTCTTTTTTATAGTAATCTACCCATAGAGAAGTATTACTATAGGGAATATAAATATAACACTTGCGTTTTTGTCTGTGGATTCTGTGGTGTTGGCTTGTGTTCACGAGATTTTTAATATTATTTTCCAATTTCCAGTTTCTTTCAAGTACACCGGTAATCGAATATATATTTCATTATAACTGTTAGTTTATTTTATTATTAATGTATTTATTGTAATAAACAATGACTACGGTTTAAAACTTAAATGAAACATTGTTATAATCTTTACCATTATCATTAGTTACTTATCAAGTAATAGTTAAACCTTTAGTTTAAGTTTTCATTAAATAATAAATATACGTTAAAATAACTTTTAGCATTTTGTTGAAGAGGAAGTAATCACTGTAAGCGAAAGGTGTGTAGTTTTCTTTTTAGTTATTATTTTCGGCATTATTGACGATAACATAAAAAAAAAACTTATAATATTATCAACTAAACTATTACATGTCTACAAACTATACTAGCTATTATATTTGTCATAAAGGAGTTAAGACAACATTGCCCTTCAATAGCAAAAAATAGTAGTAATGAAAAATTATTTTTTATAAATATAAAATATTCCTTTTGTTAAATCAAAATGCCTGTGTCAAGTGCTTAAACCTACGATTGGCTACTATGTTTAAAATTGTTTCAAAATACCTACTGTTTTATTATTTAAAACACAATTCTATAATACTGCTATAATATAGATAGCTATGATTAAAATTACTAATTTTCGCCTGCGTGCTAGGAGGGCAGGGGTGATTTATAATAATGGTATTGATGAATCAAGGAAATATAAAAGAGATTAGTTGTTAAGTAAAATATTCATAAATTCTGTTTCTTGAGGACTGATTAAATGATACAAATCACCATATAATATCAGTTAGCTGTATAAATAGTAATTAGTATTAAATATCCTAAAGATTATCAAACTTTCTGGACAAATTAAGACTGTTGTTTGATGTCATCATTTATTTGGTATAAATTGTATAAGGTTAATTCTGTTTATCTTAAAAGAAATATTTTATAATGTGTTGTAATATTATTAATATGCTATCCTTTATATTTACTTCACTTTTTTATTGCCCAATAAATTCAAACTATAGATTTTTTTAGACAGTACCATCATTTCAGTGTTATTACATCTTTAGATAACAACCAATAAATTGTTTATTCATTAAAATTGCCACATAAAAAGAAAGAACAAATCTAGTATCAATTTTAGATGTAATAGTGAAATGAGCTTAGCTTTTGGATTTTTCAGTTCATGAAAACTATTTATTATAGAAATTGTTTTTAAGTATAACTAATACATAATTTAAACAATCATTGCCACCTATTATTATAATTTTGAATGATATTGTCAAATATAATAATACAATAAAAATGTACTTCTAGCATAATGGATGATACAGAATTTAATGACCTCAAAGGAAACAAAAATACTTGGGGTGCAGGTCAAGAGAGAATGTTTCCAGAACATCCACAAAGACCTTTTGATCCTAAAAATTTTGGGAATAACAACAGGTCTGTATCATTGGTAGGGCTTTTTAGTATGCCTTGGTGGTACAATTCATTAATTATTCTAAGCATCTAAACTTCCTACTGCTATGCTTGAAGAGTGAGTTTTGCAGTGCATTACAGGTACAATAATATGAATGATGTAACATATTAATTTTTCATATAAAAAGATTAACAGCTAGAAAAATCATCCATATATGTATGTGGTTCTGTATAATATGTATTTATGTATATATGTAGCATATTCAAATCACGTTAGTACAGATACAATTAATTCTGAAATTGATTTGACATGATATAATTTGTCGGTACTTAAATAATGAATGTGGATTTAAGTAGCATAGTGTTGTATTATAAATAAATATATATTAATCAAGAATTGTTAGAGCTATAACCGAATTGCATGGAATATATCAATCTGATATTTGTTTATGTGTACTTCTCTGATTGGAGTAACCTATATATATATTTGTTTATACATGGGAAATGTATGTATGTATCTATTCTAGTTTTTTTTTTAATTTCATTAAGTTTCAAATCATTTACAAAATTAATGTATCTTAAAAACTTATCACACTCTCATATTTATACCTCATCACTATATTAATGTATGTATTTTTCTAATCATATCAAGTTATATTGCACTTTATCATCAACATCATCACTGCTTGTGCCAATGTCAATTGACAGAGGTAATTATTTACTACAAAGGTGGTGGCATTATTCTGGGGATTTTCCACACATAGCCGATGACTACGGGCAGATACCCACTGCACCTGGGCCCTTCCAATGGTGCGTTTAGATCACTTTAAGATAGCTTATTTGCCCAACTATCTTCTTGTTTTAGAAAAACATATCTACTAGCTTAAATTATATACTGATTAATAACTTTATTCGATGGCTTTCCATTCAATTTAATCCTAAAACATGATAAGTACAAAAGTGCTTATAAGAGTATTGAATAAATAATTTTGATTTTTGTCTAAGAAATTATGAATTTATTCATATTATACATAGGCGAACTAGTTATCTATCCTATCTATATGTTATCCTAATATGATTTAGTTAAGAAATAAGAAATCCATTGTTTCAGGAATGATCGTTACAATAATGCTTATGGAGATTATAGCGGTGGCTATGGTCCACCAGGTGGTGGATATGGTCAAAATTTTAGGCCTCCACGTTATTTCGGGCCACGCGGCTATTTTCCAATACCGAATGGTCCACCGCCTGTGTTCTATCAAGGGCCATATGGGCCTCCAGGGCCACATGGACCTCCAGGACCACAGGGGCCGCCAGGAAATTTCATGTGGGGAAGAGGATTTGGTCCTGAAGGACCACCAATTCGTAGACAACCAATGGATGACAAAACTATAAGATATCTTTTACGTTAGTAGAATAAGATAATTATCAATAAATGTTATAATGGATTATTAGTAATTTATTTAATCTATTTTTTTTTAATTATTAAATAGGCTGCGGTGTTGCAAAAGATCAGCTGAAGAATTTGCCACGTGATTTACTACAGCTGATGGAACCAGAGTACTGTGGGCTTTGCGCTCAAAGCTTCGAGTCATTTGCTGTCTGTAAGTTCTGCTAATGAAAGAATAAAAAAGAAATTGATGACGGTCAAATAATAAGTTTAACATTATCCAATTGTACGAAACATATCGATTTGATTTGTTTACAGCTCGCACTCATTACATTTCCAAAAACCATATCAAGAATCAGAAAAAATGGTTAACACAACCAACCGAGATAGGATTCCGTCGCGCCAAAGAGGTAACTGGGCAATTTGTCAACGTAATGTTTCAGTAGTGGTTTTGGCGACCAACCGATTCACATAATGGAAATCATTTAAAGTATAATTGCTTCTCACTTGATATGCTGTTCGCAACACCTTGCCTCGTGATTGTGGACAGATTGGCTCAAGTGAGATTTATGTGAACACCGTCGTCAAAATTGAAACTTATATTGTAACAAATTGTCGATCTTCACGTTATTGAAGACGTGAGGTTTCTGTCTTATTAAATCTACCTCCCTTATTATATTTTTGATGAAAACGTTGCACAAATGTTTAAAGCTTTAAGATGAAATATACCCAATATTGAACGCGTTGTCTATTTTCCGGGTTGTTTCATTTTGTAATTTTATTACTGTAAAAATTCCGTTTATTTACTGGACCACTTTCCCGTCACAGATACCACTGAAGGCACGTGAGCTGTACTGTGAATTATGTGATGTTCATATTACATCGAAAACACATTCGGAATCTCATTACGCTGGGAAATCACACAGATCGTATGTCGATTGTTTTTTTTTTAAAGATTGAACTCTTGAACGTGATTCATAATGATTAAACGGATACTTTTATAGGATCGTCGAGGGTCGTAAGAATCCCAAGAATCCGTTTCTGCTACAACAAGGAATGCAAGGTCGTGTGTAAGTTGTATAATTAATTATAAATTAAAATTGAAAATTAACACAATTTAAAAAAGATGCAATATAAATACTTTAATTTTTTATAACAGGCAGCAACTTATCCGCCGCGAAAAGAAAAATCTTAAACCAACTACTGAAGAGGATGAAGCTGTCGAGAAAGATGCGAAAGTGGTTCAACCTGATCTGCATTGTGAAATATGCAAGGTATGTTGTACTTATGACTATTTTTATTATATTTTCTAACCGTTATACCTTTAGATTTGCTAAAATTTATAATATAGCCTGTAATAAAAATGTTCATCCTTTTGTCAACAAATAATTTATTTATTTATTGATTCAGATCTATTGGTTGCACAAAGGAGAAGAGAACACTACATGCAATATTTTTATATCAATCGCACCTTATCTATATTGTTAATAGTAACTACAACAACAAATGAAAACAATAATTCTATAAAAATTTAATGGTCAAGATATGATAAGATATGAAAAGAAACAAACTAAATAAAAAAATATCTTAAGTAGCATTATAATAATTCTAACACTTCTAAATAATAATAAAAAACAAACAATGTAATAAAAAAAACATTTCTCTCACACCATTTTGAAGGCATCTGAAAGTTGTCATGGCCAATATTCAAATAATGCTAGTTATATATTTAGTTATTTTTGTCTAAATCGGTTTGGAATACATTGATTTATTTAAACTGACTCCATTTAATTTGCAGACGTCTGTAACATGCTCTGAACAAATGACGATGCACTTGAACGGGAAGAGACATCTCTCTAAGGAGAAGCAGCACATCTTGAAAATGATGAAGGGAGGCGGGAATGCAACACGTGAGTTTTATAATTTATGTTATTTAAATGGTTTATTATATTTTGCTATACAAAATAATAAACTATTTCTATCAAAATGCACTGCATTTTGTTAACATGATTCAATATTTTTAATGTACTGTGCGTATTATTATATTTACATATAATACATTGGTGTTGGCAGGCACTACACATATATAGAATATAGAATGATAAAATTTCAGTTTACTATTTGAAATAACAGTAACAGCCTGTTAATGTCCCACTGCTGGGCTAAGGCCTCCTCTCCCTTTTTGAGGAGAAGGTTTGGGGCTTATTCCACCACGCTGCTCCAATGTGGGTTGGTGGAATACACATGTGGCAGAATTTCAGTGAAATTAGACACATGCTGGTTAGACTTCACTATGTTTTCCTTCACCGTAAAGCACGAGATGAATTATAAACACAAATTAAGCACATAAAATTCAGTGGTGCTTGCCCAGGTTTAAACCCATGATCATCGGTTAAGATTCACACGTTTTAACCACTGGGCCATCTCGGCTTACTATTTGGAATACGACAGTTGAATAAGTAAATTACATAAAAAGGCCAAATGATGCTCGTTTTTGTCAATCTTAACCTCTGTTTTCAATAGTGAGTAATGTAATGAGACGTATCTCATGTGTTGTGATTCACAATAATAATTTGGACACTACCTACATAATGTTTATCGTAATAATATTTTATTTATTAATAATAATTAGAATCTGTTGGATCTTTTATATAGTATTATAAATTGCCGTGAAATAAAAACGCACTATTGACTGCCACATTTCTTGTTAAAGTAAAATTGTAACTCGTTACCATTCACTAATAAAAGTTTAAATCGCTGGCTAGGCTTGTAGGTTTATTGCATTGATAATTATTTAATACTCAACCATACTTAGGTCTGGCTACATTAAAAAAAAAACATTTGAAATATTACGTATCCAATACGTACCGAAAATAGATTAAATAAGACATAGAAGACGCTGTGAAATACTAATGACCGCATATAATTGATTAAAGTTGCGACGATTAGCCAGTGCTCCTGTGTTTCGCAGCTCATTGTTTTGTCTTTAATATGCTTTCTTTAAAAAGCCGAGATGGCCTAGTGGTTAGAACGCGTGAATCTTAACCGATGATCGTGGGTTCAAACCCGGGCAAGCACCACTGAATTTTCATGTGCTTAATTTGTGTTTATAATTCATCTCGTGCTTGACGGTGAAGGAAAACATCGTGAGGAAACCTGCATGTGTCTAATTTCATTGAAATTGTCACATGTGTATTCTACCAACCCGCATTGGAGCAGCGTGGTGGAATAAGCTCTAAACCTTCTCCTCAAAAGGGAGAGGAGGCCTTAGCCCAGCAGTGGGACATTAACAGGCTGTTACTGTACTGTACTGTATGCTTTCTTTGCTACTGCCCAGAGTCTTCAATATTAAGAGAAATCAACGTAAATGTTTTATTTTTTGTATGAAAGAAAAAATGATAAATCATTGTAATCATAGTTATGTGAACTTGCGACGATATGGATACGCCATGATGTGATTAAAGGAAAAAGTTTTATATTCATTTAGTATTGGTAAAACTGCTAATATGTAAATTCTGTATTCACAATATTAAAATTATGCTCTTTATCATTTATAGAATTGCAGGAGACACAGAATGAAGATGCTGCTGTGGAAGGTATAAATAATCACGATATATTCATTATGATAAATTGAGGGGTATAGAAACAAAGGGACAATCTCCAGTTTTTTTGATTTTGTAAAAAAACTCAAAAACCTGTATCTGTAAAGATACACATATTTTTGTACTGTGTGTTTTTCTAATCAATAGGATAGAGTTGGAAGAAAATATACAGCAAGTTTGAACCAGATTGACATGGAGATTTAACGACAAACATAGTTAGAAATTTGGATATTGCTATGTTTGTTTCCATCAAGTGGAGATTGCTTGTAATAATCATATATGGATATAGTATTATTTGATTTGCGCTGAAATGGATATTGTTGATTGCGTTTAAATTAAAGCCATTTAATTAGAATAATGATTAACAAAATATTTATTTTTATCTTTAGTAGGAATCATTTGGTTATAATTACTTGAAATTATTCTTAAAATTATTATAATCTTGTACTTATGTTTTTGTAACAAAACAGTATTCTTTTTTTTTAAACTTGAACAAAAGTTATCTTATTTAAATTTTGGCTCTTAGCTTCTTTCTAGCTAGGTTCGGAGGTACTCACAAACATTTAATTCCATTTAAACATTAATTTTGTAGATTCGTGCCCGTTTATATTTTGAAATTTTGAAGTTGTCAAAACATAAGTGACAATCTCCAGTGGACATAGATAATTTTATTTTAACTTTTCGTTTTCAACTATAGATTTCTAAAGGATATAGACGTGTTTTTTGCCGTTTTTTGCCGTGGAGTACCGGCTTAGAATAGTACTCCCCCAATCTCATCCCGTGGGTGTCGTAAGAGGCGACTGAGGGACGGGGAAAAGGGGGGATACGCAGCAGCGTCCCCCCCCATAAACATCTTACCCCCCTACTGCGCTCGCCAACCCGCCTGCCCAGCGCGGCGAGTATGGGCAAACCCTCCTTAATGGCAGATGTGCCCAAAAAAGGCCCCCAGTTACCAGCAAGCCCGCTAGGCCCGACCAAGGTAGCGGTCGCGGTATCGGCAGGGTACCATATAAAACGACTTCACATGGCAACGTACAATGGACGCTCGATGAGGCTGGACCATCACCTCGCCGAATTAGAAGTAGAGTTAAGTCATATAAACTGCCATATACTGGGGTTATCTGAAGTCCGAAGACAGGGGGAGGACACGATAACTCTAGAGTCCGGTAACTTACTCTACTTCCGCGAAGGTGATAACCTCTCCCAGGGTGGTGTCGGTTTTCTAGTCAAAAAGGATCTCATTAGCAGCATTGTGGAAATCAGTAGTGTGTCGAACCGGGTAGCGTACCTTGTCCTAAAACTTTCCGACAGGTACTCCCTGAAGGTCGTACAGGTATATATGTACGTACAGCCAACTTCGACATACTCTGATGATGTGGTCGTAGCGATGTACGAGGACATCGCAAAGGCCCTCAACGACACCTCGAAGGCCCACTACAATGTTGTTATGAGAGACTTTAATTCTAAAGTGGGAGTACAAGATAGCGGTGAATCAAAAGTCGGACCTTACGGCTTGGGCTGCAGAAATCACAGGGGGCAAATACTGGTTAACTTTCTCGAAGCGCAGGGGCTCTTTTTGATGAATTCTTTCTTTCAAAAGAAGCTCAGAGGAGGTGAAGCCCCGATAACGTGACAAGGAACGAGATAGACTTTATCATTTCAAATAAAAGGCACATATTTAGAGATGTTTCAGTGATCAACAGGTTTAATAATGGAAGTGATCACCGCTTGGTTCGAGGCACTCTAAATATCGACTTCAAAGCCGAAAGATCGAGAATGATGAGGTCTACTCTCCGACCTACCATGCTCCAAGTTGCTCAAGGCTCCGAAAAGTTCCAAATGAAACTTCAAAATCAATTCACCGCGTTGGAAACCGTAAGCAGCATTTATGAGAAAACCGACACGCTGGTCAAAATACTGCAAAACACATCCCGCAAGTGTTTTCCGCCACAGAGAAGAGACAACGCACCAAATCTCTCTGCTGAGACACTAATGAGAAAACGATGAGAACTACCATCGTTTTTGTCAGATAAGGCCTGAAACAGAAATATAAAATAAATAAAATAATATAAATAAACAATAAAAACGCTAACGCGACGCGATCTCCGCCGCTCCAATACCCGTGCCATCAAGGCTGCGATTGAGCAAAATCTGGGATCGAAAGTGTTCGCTCGCAAGTTTGGGAGGCCGCGTCTGACAAAACTTAAAACTGAAAATGGTGGGGTCGTTACCTCTAGGCCTGAGATTGTCGGAGAAGTAGAGAGGTTTTATGGGCAGTTGTTCTCTTCAAGATCGGATAAACCCGTGGGAATCAGTATTGATGACCAGCGCGCCCCTCTTATGCGCCATTTATTCGAGGAGCTCCCGGTCGTTGACAAAGGCGAGATTAGGGCGGCTCTAGAACAGCTTTAAAACAACAAAGCCCCGGGAGATGACGGAATCACAACAGAGTTGCTTAAGGCAGGCGGGACTCCGGTCCTGAAAGAGCTAGCAAGCCTCTTTAATTCCGTCATCCAACATGGCAAGACCCCGGAAACGTGGAGCGAGAGTGAGGTGGTACTGTTTTTCAAGAAAGGTGATAAAACCCTCTTGAAAAACTACAGACCGATCTCCTTCCTGAGTCACGTGTATAAGCTGTTCTCAAGAGTCGTCACGAACCGTCGTCCGTCTCTACAGACGACTTGACGAGTTCCAGCCCCCAGAGCAAGCCGGCTTTCGATCAGGCTACAGCATCGTGGACCACATCCATACTGTTCGGCAGTTCGGCTGTTGTGCAGAAGACCGAAGAGTACAATCAGCCGCTGTGTATGGCATTTGTGAACTACGAGAAAGCCTTCGACTCCATCGAAACCTGGACAGTGCTCGACTCATTGCAGAGATGTCATATCGACTGGAGATATATCGAGGTACTGAGATGTCTGTACAACGCCGCTACAATGACTGTCCACATCCAGGACTGTAAGACGAAGGCGATCCAACTGCGCAGAGGGGTGAGACAGAGGGATGTAATATAATTTCAAGACGCTGGATTGGACTGAGTATGGAGTCAATGTAAACGGCGAGTACATCCCACACCTTCGATTTGCCGACGATATCGTCATCATAGCAGAGTCGCTGGAACAACTCACCGAAATGCTGCGTAGCCTAGGCGAGTCTTCCCGGTGTGTCGGTCTCGGTATAAACTTGGACAAGACCAAGGTCATGTTCAATAGGCATGTCGTGCCGGGACCGATATACGTCGAGGGGAAACCTTTCGAAGTTGTTAGTGAATATACCTACCTAGGACAGATAATACAAGTCGGTAGGAACAACTTCGAGAAGGAAGCCGATCGAAGAATTCGCTTGGGATGGGCAGCATTTGGCAACCTTCGTCAAGTCCTCAAGTCGTCTATAGCGCAATGTTTGAAGACGAAAGTCTTCAACCAATGCGTCTTACCTGCCATGACATACGGTGCCGAAACGTGGACACTAACTGCGGGACTAGTCCACAAATTCAAAGTCGCTCAGCGTGCTATGGAGCGAGCTATGCTCGGAGTATCTTTGAAGGATAAGATCAGAAATGAGATTATCCGGAAAAGAACCAGAGTCACCGACATAGCTTGCAAAATTAGCAGGCTGAAGTGGCAGTGGGCTGGTCACGTATGTCGTAGGACCGATGGCCGTTGGAGCAGACGAATCCTAGAGTGGAGACCGCGAATCGGCAAGCGCAGCGTAGGGCGCCCTCCAGCCAGTTGGACTGACGACCTTAAGAAGGTGGTGGGCACCAACTGGATGCGGAAGGCGGAGGACAGGGAGCTTTGGCGGACCTTGGGAGAGGCCTATGTTCAGCAGTGGACAACGATTGGCTGTTGATTGATAGACGTGTTTGATAATAATGTTTTGATTGATCACAAGCTTTAAATCTCTGCAACTAGATGGCGTTATTAGTCAATTTTCGTACAAAGGTGGAGATTGGCACCTTTGTTTCTATACCCCTCAATTACAAGCTAGCTAAATTTTTATCATATGACAAATTCTTAACTAGTTCGTAAGATGTACTAAATAAATAAATGACAAATTATTTGTGGAACTTTATTTGTGTTATCATCAGGCTTCCACAAAGCTCAACTACACGTATGTTATACGATGGCCAAACATCTATTTTTAATAATAATACGATTTAGAAGGTAGAACTTATAAATAAAGAACAAAATAATGACTGATTGTATGTTGTATAATCAATTATAACAGTAATTTAACAAGTATTAATTATTATCAATAGAAATCGAAAATGCTGAAGAAGAAGAAGAAGAAGAAAACGAAGAAAGCTATGATTGGGGTAAAGGAGAAGAGAAATGGGAAGAAACTAGTCAAAATGAATGGATTTAGAACACGAAAGATTATATAAAAAGAAACCAAGTAAATTGAATATTTCTGTGCTATATCAGATTTTTACTTTTACTATTCATATATTATGTATTAATTTTCAGTCTAAGCAGTAAATATTACATACTTAAGACTGGTTAATGTTAAGAAACTATATGTAAACTGTGAGTGGATTTGAATTCTTATATAAATAAATAAATAACTTTCAAACCACTGTAATATTTATTTCATAAAAAATATATTTAAAAATTTAGTAACTCGATTTACATTTGTACTTATGTATATAAGTACCTAATATGTAGAGTTGTGTTGCAATTTTCAGATACATAAACAGCCACATTTGGGTTTTCTCACTGATTGTCGCCGAGTTCCATTAATTTTTTCAATACTCCTTCATTTTCCAGCATCAGTTCTTGAAATACAAATTTTATTCAAATTTACTTTGTCTTAAAAATATACTATTAAATAAAACCATCAAGTTTCATTAATACACTAAGAATAAATATTTTAAGTCCCATATGATGGACACAATAACAGTAATAATAGTAAAAGTTTGTTTTTAATTAATTTTATTATATTTAACAAAGATATATATGAAAAGTTAGACAAAAAAAGGATGTAACATCATAAGCTTGAATAGGCAGCTGTTGAGTAACTTTCCATTGATTATAGTTATATTATTTAGTTGTAATAACTGAAAAAAAGTGTTCAAATTATTCAATTTTTCACATGTGTTTATGTAAAGTATGAATTAATAAAATTTGTGTGCTTGTTTGATGCTACCAGTCAACGAAAATGTTATTGTATTTATTTCTGATGATTAATATTTTTTACCAACTGCATGACCGTCTTCTTCGTCGACGTCGTGTTCCCAAGCATCCATTAGTGAAACCAAACCAGAGTGCTAATGCCAAAACTGCTAATAGCCCCACGAGTAAAATTCCTTGTATTTTAGGGTCAAAGAAATTTATAGGTTCCTTTGAAAATAATGCAGAAGTCTTTGCGGATGATTTTTTTACACCAGAAGAACTTTTAGCCATCTTGACATATGACGTATTTTCATCTATTTGCCCCATTTTCTTTCAGAAGTTTTAGAGAATATTGTATGTTTATTTCATATTTTTTCATATTTATATTTGCTTGAACTTGAAATTTATATATGTGAGGTCATGGCTATAATTGGTTTTTATTTTATCGTGTGTTTAATTCATCATTAATTTATGAAGGGTTTCAATTTTTACATTGTCAGGATAAAGTTGTCAGTTGTGTTTTTTTATGATTATTAAGTTAAAATAGGTTGAGGTGTTATAATTAATAATTTTATACCTAGTTAATAATTAAGTTTTTATTGAGAACCAGCAAGGCAAAATGACATTATTACATTCATCTACGGTATTTTTATTATTAATATCTTTAGAAACTGTAGTGCGATTGGTTCTGTTTGAATTTTATATGGTTTTCATAGCAATGTTTGATATATGATAAGAAGTAATGTAGAAAATTAAGAGCTTGTCGTGGATTCCATTCATTCTGTAAAATAAACACCATATATATCAAAACATTGTAACCTCTGGACTTCACCATTGTCATCACGGAATCCTAGTAATAAACCTCTCAAATCTGCTAAGAGGCATTGACACCAGCATCTGAGTAATTTGTATCGTCTGTAAATTTTTAATGATTTAAATATGTCAATTTATATTATATTGTTTTTATAAAAACCATAAGTCATTTTTATTTTCTCTATAAGCATATATTATTTATCTTTGATTCATTCTTAATTTAATTAATAAAATGCTGCAAGCATACGTACTTAAAATTTCTTTCTTGTTTAATGTTTTGTATTTTTCTGTTCGTTTTTTAATCAGCAAATTTATTACTTCTCAAATAATTTAAATTACTTTCAAAATCATTTGACTTAAGAGTTTCCTCTGTTGATTCCTTTGTCAATAAAGCATCAATTTGTGCTCCATACAATAGTTTAAGATTGCCTAGTGTAGTAAAATAGAATAATGAAAATTCATCATTTTCAATTACAGGTTTTTGTATATTAGGGTTTAAGTTAGTTAGTTCATCTGTAAATACAGAGCTACACGGTAGCATGCGCAAGCGATCCCGTGGCGCTAAGATGGAAAGGGTACCGCTGGTTTTTTAGTGGGTATTCCGATGTTCGGGGCGCACTCGGCGCTTTGGACACCGGCGAGCCCGACATACCCCCCGCTGGGGGAAACGCGCAACGCGTTTTTTCAGCGTTGAAAAAAAAAGGTTCATCTGTAAATAATATACACAACAAGTGTTAACAAAAAAATGCAATCGAATGAATATAAAGCTATTACATATATAATGATTAATTATGAATAATACAATTGAGTTTTTTATTAATATTAGCAAATTAAGATGAAATAATCTTTAATATGTATATTTCAATTAAATTAATTGGAGATTAACAACATTTAAAGATGAATATTATATTTATAGCAGTATTATGAACTATTTGAAAGAACTTACTAGTAAATAACGAGTGCCCTAAATGAAAATGATATACATTATAGAGTAATTGTCATTCATATGAATAGCATATGTATAGTCTTGTTAAACTGCTATATAAAATAGTTTTTTTGTGTAATAAAGAATTATTTAAATTTATTTTCTAAAAATCATAAATTCAAGCATTCTTACTTTTTTTTCTACAAAACAATGACAGAAATATTTAAAATTCGATTTGTTTTTATCTGTAGTCAAAATGTATACTGAATTATAATATAAACATTTAAATAAGAATATCTATTCTATTACAATAACTATATATTTTTTTTATAAATTATATTAGTAAGCTTTGTTAATCTTTAGCAAAATTTTATGATCATTTTCAATAGAAAGCCGAGATGGCCCTGTGGTAAGAACGCGTGAATCTTAACCGATGATCGTGGGTTCAAACCCGGGCAAGCACCACTGAATTTTCATGTGCTTAATTTGTGATTATAATTCATCTCGTGCTTTACGGTGAAGGAAAACATCGTGAGGAAACCTGCATGTGTCTAATTTCACTGAAATTCTGCCACATGTGAATTCTACCAACCCGCATTGGAGCAGCGTGGTGGAATAAGCTCCAAACCTTCTCCTTAAAAAGAGGAGAGGAGGCCTTTAGCCCAGCAGTGGGACATTCACAGGCTGTTACGGTTTCAATAGAATATAAATATATTGTATCTCTAAACAAGCAGGCTCTTATAGTTAAAGATTCCGATACACCGAAAGCACTACACATAACGCTTATTAATGTTCTTCGATATGTAATAAAGTCAAGATTTTTATATGTTGTATATTATAATGCAAAATAAAATGCAATAAAAGGTTAATTTTCTCGTTGTTCTTATCAGTTGTGCGCTTCACAGCAGCATCTGAATTATGGTTTAAATCTAGAGAAACTAGACCATTCGAAACGAAGTTTAAAAATTTAAGCTGTTAGAAACTAGGTAAATACTGGCGATTAACATCGACGCTCATGTAACCAATTATTAAGTGTTTACTCAGAAGAATCTTGTGACTATTTTGTCGGAAATCGGAATTGCCATGAACTCTTTTACTTGAGGGCATTTTTATTTTCTGATAGCTTATTATTAATATTTTATTTCCAGTTGTGATATTTAATTTAGGTTTAATAAAAGTAAAATATGTAGGTATTTTTTATTTTACTATTAATCATTTTAAATAACAATATATTTAATTGACTTTGAGTACACGTCATGACTTTGACGAAATGACAATTGTTGATTATTGTTTTGCGTATATTTTGTAATTTAATTATCAACAATTTTCATCAACATCAAATATTCATTAAATTATACGACAATGCACCATTGTATACACTTGAATATGATATACGGATAATTTCTCTGTCTTCTCACTGGATAAGTAAAATTTAACATCAAACACAATCAACGCATCAACTGTTAAAGTTTGTGTTGAAAATTATTTATCTCCCAAAATAGGGAATGCAGTTACTATGGCAACATTTTCTTTTGTTTTTTTTTTAATTATATGAATGTGCTCGCTATGCTCGGAGTATCTTTGAAGGATAAGATCAGAAATGAGATTATCCGGAAAAGAACCGGAGTCACCGACATAGCTTGCAAAATTAGCAGGCTGAAGTGGCAGTGGGCTGGTCACGTATGTCGTAGGACCGATGGCCGTTGGAGCAGACGAGTCCTAGAGTGGAGACCGCGAATCGGCAAGCGCAGCGTAGGGCGCCCTCCAGCCAGGTGGACCGACGACCTTAAGAAGGTGGCGGGCACCAACTGGATGCGGAAGGCGGAGGACAGGGAGCTTTGGCGCACCTTGGGAGAGGCCTATGTTCAGCAGTGGACAACGATTGGCTGTTGATTTTAGATGAATGTGTGTGACATTCCCAAATTATCTCTGTTTCAATCGCGGCCCACTTCACTTCACAGGCCCTTGATCTCTTAGTTTCTCTGTCTACGAATATATATATATATATATATATATATATATATATATATATATATATATATATATATATATATATATATATATATATATATATATATATATTTTACATATTCTATGGCTTGGTCATCTTCCGTCTATGTTCCAATATGACTGGTGATTGAGTCATAAAAGTAAATTATGATCCATAGTTAGTATAGTTCGATTTATAGACTATTCCAATCACAAGAGGTGTAAAGACAAAATGAAAATTTTTGACATGAAACTGACGCGATATATTTGCAATCATTATGGATTAAAATTAAATGTTATGATCGACGTATATTTCTTTACCAAATGTTGTGTTATTAACAAAAGTTGTGATGTTATTTATTTCGTATTAATTTCAAAATAATAGGAAAACTGTTGGAAATTTGTTATATCATTTTTACTGATAAAGACGCCAACGTACATATAGATACCTTTTAGATAAAAAAATAAGAGGGTAAATTTAAGTATACGAAAGAGAGACAAGGTCATCATGAAATTCGTCAAACTTTATTAAATTCTTATCAGATGGTATATACATATATATGAAATATACAAGAATTAATAATCAAGGCATAAATAATATGAGAAACATTCTAAAACTCAATATACAGATTTAATAGATACCTACTCATAAAAAAAAGTAACAGCTTGTATATATGCCACTGTTGTGCTAAGGCTTCCTATCCTTTTTGGGGGGAATGTTTGAAGCTTATTTGACCGTGCTGTCCCAATGTGGATTGGTGGATACACATGGTAGACTTTCATGCAGCACATACAGATTTTCCCACGATGTTTTCCTTCACCGAGCACGAGATGAATTATAACCACAAATGAAGCACATGAAAATTTAGTGTTGTCCGTAGATATAACACTCGACTCGTAGATATTACATAATATCAATTTTCAATTTGCTGATAAGTCCTAACAGTACTATTTTAATTATTTCTCGCTCGTATTTCAGTCCGAAGAGATTGCAAAATGGTTGAATAAATTCCATATGTATCCTTAAAAAAATCCTCTCATTGAAGTATTTCAAATTCTTTAATTATAGCGCCCGGAGCGTGCGTTTTAATTAATCTCAAATTCTTGTGCTCGGGTAACTGAAATTGTTACCGTAAAATGGTAAGTTAAAAAAAAAAAGAATTCAATGCTGATGGAAATTTGTAATACTAAATATTGTTTATGAATATACATATACATTGTATATACACGTACATAATATAGGTAATATTATGTACGAAAGGGTGGGTTTAAGGCGACTGTCTGCATTATCAGTTTATTTCAGTATAATTAGAGTTGTCTCTAGAATAGATTTCTCAAAGTTGGTTGTATAATAATAATTTCGGATCTTTTCTCTTTTTATATTTTTTTTTGGGAAACTCAACAAAAAAACTTACTATATAGTATTTTAGCCAAGGATATGGTTCGAAGTCGAGTAGAAATCCATGAAGGTCTGCGCAAATTCCGGACAAGCAAGAATCAACTGTATCATACTTGTAAACATCAAAGACAAAATTGGGATTTTTATATTCAGGAAGGTTGACCCAAAAACGTACAGGAATACTAGACTATAAGGATCCACCGTTATAGGCAAGGCATACCAACATTCCTAATATTAAGTCCATGCATATATTTTTTAAACTTCTCCTTTGTAGGAATGCTATGTAAGCGAGTCTTTAGTCCGACTCACACTTGGCCGATTTTCGGGTGTTCGTGACCACAACCTTTTTTGAGGGTGGATCCGTGCATACTGCATCTAATTGTGAAAATAAGCTGCACCTTTCAGCTTTAACCTAATATCATCTACACTAACGGATAATGCCCTCTCATATTTATTTAGATTCCTAGGATCTAGACATACCTATTCTTAATTCCTCAGAATTTTTCTTGTTAACAACAATGCTACTCACTCATTCCGTAGGCTTTACTTACTTTTTCAATGACAACCATCTGTACTATTTTGTGCAATTCCTCACAGACTCTTAAACAAGACAAATGACACTTTCCTAGAAGGGTCGATGCACGGGACTGCCTCGTGCTTAATCTTTAAGTGACACAAAAGTGGTAGACATCCCAAAACTTAAAACACTTCGTTATATTCATTACCTAAAAATATTTTTACATTAACTGGCATAATTTGAGCCTATAGTAAAAATTATTTTTAATATATCTTTGATATGTTGGCAAACCTAAGACTTGCTTTGCTCTTAGGTTCCGAAACTGACATAAAAGTTTACCTACATCCAGTATAGGTATTTTAATATGTCCCAAGACAAATATTGATATTATAATTTTTTAAACAACGATATTTCTTAACAAATTGAAATTATTATTCACATGACATTCTGCTCTATTGTCTAATATATAATTGATATTTTTACAATTTACCATTATATTGAATAGTCAGGATTTTACTTACTTTGTAACCATAGGTAATAATATGTTTGTAACATTTTATTTACGCCAGTTAAATTTGTTATTATAAATTGTGTTTATTGAAAAGGTTTTTGTGAATATCCATTCATAATAAAAGTAGTAATAGAGAATGAAAAACAACAACACCCATTACAGTGTTCCTGTAGTTTTTGAAGATAAACATTTTATATAAATAATTTAAAATCCTTCAATCTTTTATTATAAAAATAGTATAAAATAATATTTCTCACAAACCGAGTATTACGCAGGTGAAGCTTATTCTAGAAATGTTAAAAACACTTTAGACGATTCTAAACGCCGGTATTTTATTTCGTATCCATAAATTGGTAGAATAGCACTATTAGCTATAAGATATTTATTAGGTACCTATAAATTTATATGTTTATTTAGAATTTATAAATTTGAGGCGGATATCTCTTTCTATCTCTAATTCCGTTTTCCCCAAAGAATCAAACGCGTAAATACTTGGTACGGAAATTTCCACATAAGGTCCAGCAGCATCATCTAAAATACATTCATTTTGGGGACACTTTTTATACACAAGATACTTCTCCTTACCTCTACAGTCCATGCCTACTTACAACAAAGAGCAAATTGACAGCGTCATATTGCACAGAGTATATACTTAACATAATACTTTACAATTTGTAACTTTGTCGGCGTTTGGCGCATTGCTCCCAGTAATTTGTTGGTAGTATTTTACTATATCTAATTGAATTAGGGCAGGCGTGAAATTAAAAGGTATCAATTGCTTAACGTAATAACAATAGGTATTTAACCTATTTAACCACAATGAGTGTAGAATCAATTGCAACTCCGCCTTCAGTTTCATGGGCACAGAGAAATGCCATTGTGTTTTTAACTTTTAATGTGGAATGCGAAAAGCCAGACATTAAAATAGAAAAAAAATCAATTTCCTTCAAAGGGATTTGTACACCTGAACAAAAATTGTACGAAGTTGAAATACCGTTGTATGCAGAAATAGATCCAGAGAAGAGCACTCATGTAAATAAAGGCAGGCTTATTGAGGTTGTCTTAGCTAAAGAGCGGCCGGATGAGACATACTGGCCCTCTTTAACCAGTGATAAAAAGAAACACCATTGGCTTAGAGTAGATTTCAACCGGTGGCAGGATGAAGATGAGAGTGGTACAGAGCTAGATGAAAATTATGACATGTTCTCGAATAAAATTGGTGATTTTGGAGACGAATATGAGAATGATGATTCAAGCTCTATTGAAGAAGAAGATTTACCAGATGTAGAGTAAGGAACTTATACAAAATAGTTAATGGTAAAACAATACATGTTTGGTGTGAGTCAATAATTAATCATTGACCCTATGGCTTTTTTACAAGAAATAAAATTGCTCACATTTACTTTTTGATATTTATGATGTCTGCAGGATCTGATATGTTTCAAAATAATTTTAAGACAAGGCTAGCAATTATTGCATATTATGTAGAAAATATATTTGAAAATTAAATGTGCGTTCAAATGGAATACTGGGCTATTACATTAACTTAATCAATAGTTTTCTTTTTAATGAATCTACAACGTAAATAATAGAAGTGCAAAAAATGCATTGTTTATTAAACTATTTAAAATATTTCTTGCATATCGTGTAATGTTTGCTATGTTTAATGTGTGAATTAGGTAATAGTGGCTGTAATTTTTTTTCAACACAATTTTTTTGTGTATTTTTAAAATATTGCATATAAGTAGTTAAACAGTTTCTGTGAAGCTTAATTATATATTGTTTGATAACTGTTGGAATTACATAAGAAAAAGTACATAAATATATAATGTAATATATACCTTATTATGTAAATTCTTTAATTTTGAAACACAAAGACATTGATTTAATTTTTACCTATCTAAAAGATACCTGAAATAAGAACATTACAATTAAAAAAAAATCAGTAAAGAGTAGAAAACTTTAAATTTTGTTATATTTTAGTAAGTTAATTTTTAAAATAAAAATTTTATTATCATAAAATAGGAATTGATTGTCAGAAAAGTTTTAATTAAATAAGTATTTAATAACTTATATTGCTTTGTACTTAGTATGGAAGTTTTCAGTTTCTGAACAATAACCTCTTAAACATTTACATCTTAATTATGTAATACTGTGTAGGATAATTTTGCACCAAATATTTTAATAATACTTTGTTGTTTGTATTATACCGTTTTTTGTTTTGGAGTGATAAGCTCCTTGTTTTGTAACTGTATTACTTTCTGTTTGTTATAAAATCAAGTTCAGATTTTTTTTATTCCATCAAATTCGTATTTATATGTTATATATATATGACAGGTTTTAATATTATCCTTTCAACTTAAATAAATAAGAACCTTGATTTTGTTGTATTATTAATATTGTACCTTTTTAAATTGACTTCATTGTATTAAATAGATCAAGTCATATCAAATGCTAATAATAGTATTTAAATTGCTATTTAAACAATAACTTTATTTGATATACATACAAATTATTAAATTTTCTAGTCAATCTTTGACAAAGAACACTTAATCTTGCTACATGTTTTCACCAACATGCAGCCTAGACCAGTGTGGTGTGACAAAATATCTAAACTCTCTCCTTAACAGGAGACGAGGCCTTTGCCCAGCGGAGGATCACTGGGCTTACTGATTATAAAACAACATAAATATTGTCTGCAATTACAATAATAATCAAAGAATATTAGAGTGTGTAAGTAGTCTTAACACAATTAAATATAAAGACTTAACTTCATTGAACGAAAATGAAATAAAATTTAGTATTGCCTGATTTTGTAACTAGATTCGGTTCGAAGGTAAGTTGGTATTGTCACAATGAAAGAAACATTTTAAAGCTTTTTTTTATTTGTTTGAGGCATAACTTCCGCATCACAATTTACATTCTTTAGTAATTTTTATTTGATATCATCAAATATATTTAAAAATTAAAAGTAGTATTTTAATAAAAATAAATAACAAATTCGCATTGCTTAATAGCTACATTTTTTCTTTGATTATTTTAATCAAAGCATTTTTCATTCATTTTCATTCATCACTCAGTCTGTATTGGAATAACATGCCGTTATATACAAAAAGGTATTTCGATTATTAATATGAATTGGGAAGTGTATCGATTTCGTAATGTATCATAATATTTATTTTTAAAAGTAATTGACTTTTAAAACGAATTAGTTAAAATCTATGTGACCTACATGCAATATAATACTAATTTGTAGAATTCGCATCTATAAGTCGAGTTAATAATGTTCGAAGTTATCCAAAATGGAGAAGTGATACGTCATAAAAATAGATCGATTTTAATACATAATTTGGAAACATAACTTATAATCACCTAAGTCCAATTATATCGCGAATGTGTACAATATATAAATCATTACATATCTATATGTAAATTAAATCTAATATGAAACGTAGAAAAGAATCTTAAATTACATTTAAATTAGATGTTTAATTTAAATTATGGCAACAATTTTATTTAACCTTTTGAATTACATGCGTTAGCCGTTGTTCATACCCTCGGCAATATAACAATTATAATTCTAAGTACCTAACTGCATCATTCCAAAACAATGAACTTATAATACTAAATATAGTAAACTTAACACTTTATTTTATTCTATCACGCCGCCGCTGTCGAGAAATGTTTTCTTCGCAATTTCGTACAGCTGCATTGACATCTTGTCACTGGTTTCTTTGACCATTTTTGTAAAGTAACCTTCAGGATTGCTTAACAATTTGTATGGATGATCGAACTCAACCAGGCGTCCAGAATCCATCACCATAACACGATCCGAGTCCATAATGGTGTTTAATCGGTGAGCTACTGTTAAAACTGTGCAGTCTGAAAAACGCCTTCGTATGGTCCTCTGAATAAATTCATCGGTTCTGAAATGTATGCATTTTTATATTAGTTAGTAAGTACTTTAATTATATATATCTAGTTATTAATAGTAAACTTACTTTGGATCTACATTTGCTGTAGCCTCGTCTAACACAAGTATGCGATTTCCACGAAGAATAGCTCGCGCCAAACATATCAGTTGTCTTTGACCAAGTGAAAAGTTAGAACCACCTTCGGATACTTTAAAATCTAAAGCTGGGATTGCCGCTTTCAAATCGACCTTTGAATTGAATAAAAATATTAAACTCCTTCTGTTAAAGATAGACTAACAAATACAAAAATATGAGGGAGATACTCACTGCTTCTAGAGCTTTCCACAGTTGTTCGTCATCATAAGAGTTAAATGGATCTAAATTGTATCGAATAGTTGCAGAAAATAGAACTGGTTCTTGTGGAATGATTGATATTTTAGAGCGCAACTCCTGAAAAAAATATATATTTATTATTCTAATTTAAATAACTCATGTAAATTAAATAAATGTTATATTTCAAACCTGAAGGGAAAGATTTCCGGTATCGACCTCATCAATAAGAACTTCTCCCTCTACAATAGCAAGACGGAATAAAGAAGAAATCAGCGAAGATTTACCGGCACCCGTCCTACCGACAATGCCAACCTTTGGAAAAAAAAGACAAAATAATATTCAACAATACATCCATTGTAACTGTTATTTTAATATACAAATATTTATATCTTCAAAATAGTATTTGAGCCACAAAGACGAAAGAAGTACTTATTATATTTTTCTAAAATAGTTTTAAATCCACTTTGGTAACAATTTTAAGTCCTAATTAATTACAAAGCGTATATAAACTTACCTTCCAACCACTTTCGATGATTAAGTTCAAATTTTTTAAAACAGGTATATCTTCGGGTGTGTACTTCATGTAACAATTGCGAAACTCGACGCGGCCGCACCAAGGCCAACCTTTAGGGGTTTCTTTAGCTGAAACGTATATAGATTCTTAAGGCTTCACTATCGCATTGTTTTAAATGAATTATTGAAAATATAATTTAAATAAGAAATCGACGAAAGTAAACATAGAATTATTTGCAATTATCTTACTTCCTTTATCCCACTGGGGTTCCCGTTCAATATGTGTATATTGCAGAATTCGCTCCACGCTAGTCATTTGCGAGATCACTTCCGCCGTTTGCCGCACTCCGAACTGGAGCATACCCGTTAAGATGAGAGTCTGTGATATCGCCAGTCCCACGTTGCCAGAGAATATAGTTTCTGCAACGAAATAAATCACTCCATGTAAAAGAGTATTTAATTTACGTTGTCGTCATTATATATTTTTGTTTTATTTAAACATATTTCCCTTTATGTATTTATAATTTTGTCTATTAAATATTATTAATAATAAAATAAAATAATTAACATATAAATCAGTAGGTATATATACGACCTCTTTATGGACATTGAAAATATGATGTCTTATTTGTTTAGTGAGTTACAATACTTACTGCTATCAATAACGAGAAAAGCAACTATCACGATTGTTAAATAGATCACGCATATGAAATCGAGCCAAAAACCAAGAGTTACTCCGCTAGCCAAATAACTGCTCCATGTAGAAGTATGAATGTCCTAAAAACAAAAAAAATAAATTAGTGGACTATCCTGCAATTTTTGTGCGGGACGGCAGACATCTCAATTGTAATGAGAAATTGTCACGGTCGTAAGTTTTACTGGAGGAAGCGTTCCGTGCAGCCACTCATTAGCCAATGTCCACAATTGGAGACTACATTACAATCGGATGGCCCAGTCTCTCACTCTAGCATATCGTTTAATAATATAAAATATTAAACAACAATTTATTAGGTTCTACTATCTACAGTAACAGTACAGTAACAGCCTGTTAATGTCCCACTGCTGGGCTAAGGCCTCCTCTCCCTTTTTGAGAAGGTTTGGAGCTTATTCCACCACGCTGCTCCAATGCGGGTTGGTGGAATACACATGTGGCAGAATTTCAATGAAATTAGACACATGCAGGTTTCCTCACGATGTTTTCCTTCACCGTCAAACACGAGATGAATTATAAACACAAATTCTACTATTATGTCATAATATTGCTATCAGTGTGCAGTGTTGAAACGAATTTAACCTGGTATCTATCGAACTCTTGAATTAGCCGCTGCTGTGCTCCAGAAGATCGGATTGTGCTTATACCATTCAATGTTGCAGACATGTGAGAAAATACAGGACTCCTTGCTGTTAACAGAATATCAAGTATAAAATAACATGGAATTGTATATAAAGCAAATAAAACTACAAATATTTTTACTTACTAGTTCCTTCTAAACGTTTTATTGATTGTGCTGACTTTAAATATATTTGAAGTATGACGTAAAATAATAGAAGAATTATAGTTGTCGGTAACAATGTCCAGACCAAGGCAGCAGCGTTTAGTGCTAATATACTGAACATTACAAGGTAAATTTGAATGCACTCGAGAAGGAAACGCGGCAATAATTCGTCTAACGCACCAATATCCTTTGAAAAACGATTCAATATACGTCCTAAAAATACAAAGATAAGTATTAAAATATAGACTCAATTTGAAATGTAAAGACATTACGTTTATTTTTAGTATATTACCGGAGGAGTTTGTATCGAAAAACCGCATTACTCCACGAAGCATAGAGTGGAACATGTCATTGTGTAGGTTTCTTGAAGCTGTCATGCAGACTTTGAAGAACATAAAGGCACGAGCAGTAATGAACAAGATGCAGCAAATAATTAATGCCGTATACACATATAGATATTGAGATGTATCCAATGGTCCAATGAGAGCATGGATATTCAAATCTGAAAACATAAAAATATGTGATAATACCTTTTTACAGTTTCGTAAAAAAGTGTTAAGTATATTATCATACTTGGTAGTATTTCAATGCCGGAGAAGTAACTTGTAAGTGAGAACGTCGAATTCATGGGTGGGTCATTCACTCTATCGTATTCTTTAACGGTACTGTTTGTTTCCCTTTCTTTTAGACGAGTGACTTCATTTGTCCTGCAATATAATTATATTATTAGTACCAAATTCTGATAGGAAAGCGTCAGATATTTAGAACCGGTTAAGATCTACGTGGTCTATCTGCTGAGCAATCGCGGTAGATCTTAACCGAAGGACACGGATAAAAAAACTTGACCTAACCGCAATGGATCAGTATACTGGAATAAGTTCCAAGCTTTCTCTATGGAAAATGTGGAGCAACGTAAGCCGCGTTTCCCGACCGTTCCTTTAGTTAGTCCTTTTTTAATTAAGATTAAAAACTCCTAAAATTCATACATAACTTACCAAAAAGTAACCCAGTAGTCGCAAAGAGTTGCTGATAACTGTCCAATTACAAGCAGCAGTACCATAAAGACTAATCTAGCCTTTCTTCCACCAGCTCTTAAGTAGGCTCCGTACACTCGCCATCCCATTGACCCAGATTCTCTTTCTTCTTCTTCCATCTCTTGAGCAGGAACTTCACCACCTATAGTAGATTCTGACAGAGACGGCCGTCTTGTTGTTGACAACTGAAAAAAAATGAAATATAATTTCGTTAAGTACCTACGAGAGTATGTTCAGCAGGAGGAAATTAAAAATCTAATTGTTTAATTATGTATAAATGGTAGTTGTGTTTTGTTATTACTCACCCTAGCGGATGTTCGCCGTGACATTGGAGGAGGCTTTTCTTTTTCCGTGTTCGTTTCATTTTTATCTTCCTGAACTGAACGTAGTAATTTAGCGAAATCTTTGCCAGAGGTCAGTAGTTCATCATATGTACCTTTGGTGTCAATAGCGCCCTATTAAAGATAATATGGTAAAGTCATCAAACAACCAAGAGGTATAGGTTTTTAATGTTATCCTTACTCAAATAAAATCACGATATTTTTATTGAATTAACAATTGATGTAAAGAAACAACAATATATGTTTCAAAAGACTACTTAATAAACATTTCCAATAATCATAAGCTAATAATTCTATAGCGATAATTATACACTATATATTTTGTTTTATATAAATTTGTAGTATTGGTGCAATAAGTTGCCGAGTCGTTGCCATCAAAACATGTTTTAAACTTACATTGTTCATAATAACGATGTAATCTGCCGCTTTGAGATAGTGGAGCTGGTGAGTTACAAGGACACGAGTGGTATGACGCAGGTAGCCCGTGATACATTCGTCGAACAGTTGTCGCCCCACGTGTGCATCCACAGCTGATAGCGGATCATCTAGTAGGTAAATATCCGCCTGAAATATCATACATATGTCTTTGTCAGAAAGAAAATAGGCAAATAGCACGAAATCGTAAATACAAGCTACAAGGTTAGAAGCTGATTGAATTAACAAGCTTCTTGTTTAGAGCCCCAAGATTTAATTTTTGTGTTTTTTAGGTGTGTATGTCAATATTGTCTTTAAGTTAATTTTATGACATGCTTAATTGCGTAATAGTTAGAGTTTTTAAGTTGATGACTTTTTTATATGATAAAATTGTCTTCAAGGGCCGAAGGAAGTTGTGGTTGAAGCCAATCATTACTTAAAATAAAAAAAAATAGGATATTATTGCTGTTACGCTCACTTGTCTATAAACGGCTCTGGCGAGGTTAATACGTGCTCTTTGACCTCCGGACAATGAAGCACCTCTTTCACCGACAAGCGTTTGATCACCGTGTGGAAACTGCTGGAAGTCCTTCTGAAGTGCACATACTCTTACAACCTGAAATTTATTAATTTATGAGTTATTTCAGTTTTAGACAAAGTGAAACAAGTAAATGTTTATTATAAATATAATATACCTCTTTATATTTTTTTGGATTATACGGCAAACCGAATAATATATTTTGGCGCACAGTGGACACGAATAACCAGGGTTCTTGGCAAGCGTAGGATAACGGCCCAGATAGATGTATCTTTCCAGTAGTTGAGCGTAGTTCGTTTAATAATAGATGTAATATTGAACTCTGTAAAAAATAATAATTATTAAATTATGATATCATTAAAAAGAAAAAAGAAAATAAAGAAGTGAAGGGTACCTTTCCAGAACCGACTGACCCAATTATTGCGCAAAGTTTTCCTTTAGGAACAGTTAAGTTAATGTTGCGTAATGTTATAGGACCATCTTCTGTCCAATTAGCACAAACATCTTGAATCAGTAAACCAACGTCTGAGCTAACTGGAACTGAGCTTACTGGCTTCGCTATTAGTCCCTTTTCATTGCAGTCAAATCCTTGTAAATAAATAATAATTTTTGAAATTCAAGTAAAATAATATTTTTTTTACATATTGAAATATGTATCTCGCTAAGATGAACATTTAAAGTGTAGAAAGTTTTGTAGTTATAATTTTCAATTATTTTTATATATTTATTATTATTTATATATTATTTACAAAAATATATAAAATATAATATATATAGTTTGTATAATTAACGAGTAAGTAATGAGTAGCGAAGCTCAATTTATATGTGTATTTATATATTGTAGTCATTTTTCGGCCTTTATTTATATTTTTTTCTTTAATTAGCTTATATCTAAGACTATGCTGCGAAACCACAGCATGCGCAGTATTTCGTATAATTCGGGAAGCACTTAAGTCGAATTTCAGCATTATTATTGTATTGTGTCTTGTGTATATTTTAATGGAAACTTATGGAAGACATTAGAAAATTAATTTTGTAATTCATTTACCTGGATTATAGATTCCTTCTTCTTCTATTTTCTTAAATGTGTTCTGGCGAAGGTCTAATTCGCCAAGATTCTTATTTTTTTTATTTTCAACCCTCTGAACTAATTTTGCAATATCTACATCAGCAACACTACGAAGATCTTCTCTTTCATCTGTTTGTGTGAGATTAAAGCATATTAATAAATGAACTCTAATTAATATTTTGTTTTATATTAAATATACAACAAACAATTAAAAATATTATGTATTTATTATATATTTCAGATGTATAAGCTATAGTTAAAGGATGCATATGTAGAAATAATTTCATGACATTCCAACAACCATGAATCCATAAAATAAGGATAAGAAACTAAAATTCTACAGTTAGTTTAATGTTACTTTTCCCATTAATTTTGTAATATTTTTTCCACACAATGTCGTTAGTACTCAAAAGCGATAAACATAAACACATTAGTAGTTAAATAAAGCAAATAATATATTAAAAAAAACGGCTAATTTAAGTATTACGTATTTCTCACACTTTAAACGTTTCACAAGAGCCACTCACAATATAATATTTAAAATCGTACCCAAAACTAATAGTTGCTGTATTCGAAGAACAGAAGTATAAGACTCTAACAACATTGATAGAGACATTGGTAATAAAATAGCTACCGAAGCTTGGAGAATATTGAACATTTGAGCCAACGGGAAAGCCTGTGGAAATCATCAATCGACAAATAATTTTCAATATTTTTTTTTATTTGATAAAATCTTATGTTTTTCATACATACATGTATAAACATATCTACGACTCATTACATTACATTACATATTAAAAAAATAAATAACTTAATATAGGGTTAGTAAATACGTATGCAGCATTCAGTTTTCTACCAGCGCCTGTCATAATGAGGTCTTTTTAAACATAGTGTAACATGCTTTTACGTATCAGCATGCAATTAAAATAGGCATGCATCGAGACCAAGAGGCCTCACATACCTAATAGCATGAAAGTTTCAAGGCGTTGGATTGAAATCAGTGCTTCTGCCAAAAATGACACAGCATTTGACATAATTATTGATAGCGTGCCCTGAAGTGTATTGAAGAATTGCGCCAAGGGGAACACCTGTAATAAAATCGTTTTGGGTTTTGGTGTAACGCACATTTACAAGCAAAGTATTATCGTTACACGTATATCATAATAATACGCAGTTGATGTAATTGATTCACGTGTTACAATTAAAGTGTTCGATACTATTCCTTTTAACTTGTTTATCCTCAATAGATTATCAAGTGATTCTATTATAAACAATACTTACAATGTCCGCTGTAACTTGGTATCCGAATAGAGAGTAAGATAGAAGGGTGATGTAAAGAGTCAGTCTTTCGGTGAAGACCATAAAACTAAGGTAGACTCCTCGTAGATATGATGCAGATGTGATGCAATTAATTTCATTCTTACGTGCCAACGCTACAACCTTCTCGAATGGTTTCTCCCAGGCGTACATTTTGATAACCTAATATTACAAGAATTATAATTAGTGTGTATTTCTTTAGCTTAAATTATCTTGTATATTTTTATAATAATAATGAATTATTAATGCATTATATATCACCTGCATGCCATTAATAATTTCATCCATAATGCGTACACGTTCATCAGTTTTGCAAGCGGTTCTCATACGTAACCTTGCCGATAATTTACTCATGTATGCTGTATAAGAAAAACACAAATAAAATTATACATAAAATATCTTAGGGTAAGTAACATTTATACAGAAATAATCAAATAAATATAAAAGAAGTCGCAAGTAAAAATCAAGAATTCTTAAGAATTCTGAAGGATTGAGCTTTTGAAAGTGATGTGTTTTTACTTACTAGCCAGATAATAATAACTAATAATCATCATAATTCTTGCCTCAGCGCGATATGTAAAATCTAATCTTTATGGATAGGATTTAGAAGATTTTTTCAGTAGACAGGCTGACTATATAACAACTTATTACCGCATAAGGTATGTGTATTCCAAGATAAAGAGCAAAGAGAATTAGGAACAAAGCAAAAACTGATACTATCATTAGCAAGCGAAAAAATGTGTTTGTATAATTCATCGTACAATATCAATAATTAATTATAATTTTAGTTCATTTGCGCGTAAGTCTTCATACTGTTAATGATACCGTAACAGCCTGTGAATGTCCCACTGCTGGGCTAAAGGCCTCCTCTCCTCTTTTTGAGGAGAAGGTTTGGAGCTTATTCCACCACGCTGCTCCAATGCGGGCTGTTAATGATAATCAAAGGATTATTCTCACTTATTATTGAGGTAAGTAGGTACTCACATTGAACTGGAACCGTCTGTAATACAATCCCAATGACTCCAACAATAGCAGCATATCCAATTTTAATGTAGATCAGATAGCAAACCACGACCACTTGCAGGGGCAGTATCCAGATGAAATGTGTATAGATGAAAGCGTAATCAAACCGATTCACATCGTTGGATAAAAGATTCACTACCTGCCCTGCAGTCGTCTGAGCCAATGCACCAGAACTCATACGCATTACCTAAAGAAGTATAAACTTATTGTTATAAAATACGAATTGACATTTCAATATATTTGCAACAAACAAATTACTTAAAAGAATTTTAAAATACGTTTATTTTTTTGATATTAGATAATAAATTTTAACCTTTCTATAAATTAGAGAACATGCAGCGATTCGGACTTTCATTCCAAATTGTTGAGTTGAATAAGTTCCGTGGTGATTCAGGAATGCTATCAACAGAGACATGAGTATGACAGCGGATGCACAATAAATGGCCTGCTCGTATGTCATGTCAGATCCGGGTTCCCAATATGACAGCATCATGCTCAACGCCACGGGCTGGAACGGCCTAAAATTGTCACAAACGTTTGAATGAAATTTCAACTATCGTTTTTTAGATATTAAAAATATCATATATTTATTAGTAGAATTTTAAAAATGATTCAACACACAGTGTGCTTGTAACGTTGTTGAGGAAGTTGAGTTTTGTATTGAGTTTACTAGGAAGGTTTGAAATACCATATATTTATTATCTATTACGAAATGCTTACTTAAGGATGAGAGCTTGTATGAGAAAAATGAAGCCGGAAGGTGCGTAGCTCATCCAGAAAGCCTTGGTCATCGCGCGGAGAAGAGACGGCTTTCTTCCTTGTTTGTTCGCTAATGCTATTTCTTCTAGCCATTTCCTGTTAATAAATAATATAATTTAAATATCTCATATGGATAAGTTTTATCAATTGATGCATCCAAATTTATTGTATTCCTTGTAAAATGAAAAAAAAAGGTTTTTTTTGGATTAAGTCATTTTTAAATCGAAATATAAAATATATGTGAAGTTATATTCTACTCTTCTGTACAGTGTATAGTTAACCTACTTATATAGGCTCCTTGTAATGGGTATATTTTTGAGTCCAAATTCAAAACCAAATATAAATAATTACATTTTGTATATATATAATTTATCTATTTAAAATAATCGTTAACTTAGCTGCCACGTGGCTACAAATGCGTCGTTTCTTGTAAATACGTCCAGCTAATCTATCAAGCGCACCTCGAAGCATACTATTCATGTCATCATTATATTAATTAACACGCCCTTGACCTTATCATGTTGTTTATTTTTTTAAAGATCACATATATGTTATTTTATACATGTGACGCTGATTAAGCCGTGACCAGGGGTCCATGATGATTAACTATTGTGTTAGTATATAACTAAGTACTCGTAAATGTTGTACAATGGGGCTCGTATGGACTTCTCCTTAACTTAAGTTCATAGGTTATTTCGCCCCTATTTGAATTATAAACACAAATATATGAAAAGTAAGCGGTGCTTGCTCGGCCTTAAACTCGCAATCTTCAATTATAATTTGTGTTCTATACATTGAGCCAGATGTGCCAAAATTTATTTAACTCACTATTTAATAATAATAATTAATGATTTATCTGAAATAAATTATAATTACTTGATGCACCAGACGATGACGATCACGTCTCTTTGTTTAATGCATATATATAGGAACAAATTATATGTAGATTGTTCGACTGTCAGAAGTAATTTGTGCAGTTAATGATATTCAATGTGTTGTAGAATGTTGTATCGCACATCGTTAAACGATCAATATAATTGTTATCGTTATTGTCAACATTATTTCCTATTAAAGTCTACAAGTTTAAGTGTATTTAATTTTAATTATATAAAGTTATCCTCAATGGATTTGTAATGCTTAGATCCGATTTATAAGAAGCTACCCGGACCGGATTTTATTCAAGTAAGCTTGTGCAGGTAATTTTAAATCATGACACAGGATTAAACTAAATTTAAGCTACCATAGTTTAGGAATGTAGATTCTACAAGCAAATCACCGGAAAAAAACTCAGTACCTAGTCACTCTTATCTACAACTAAATTAAATATCAAAATCAAAATCATAATTATCAATAAATCAATTATTCTCCATATGTCGTGTATATTTCACCGTCAGCTCTTTTTTTCATGAGTTCAAATATCTTGTGATATAAAATCTACTGTTCGAAATTGCAATGTATGGAATTATTCAATATAACAACTAATAATGTTTGAATTGTATGGTATTCTCGAATACAATATTAAATATAAAAATATTAATTTGGAATTAGTTGTAAATAATTGATGGAACACTTTAATCGTTGAAATATTTACAACAATTAATTTTATAACATTCGCGCTATCATGCTTATGGCTACAATTTACGAATGATGAAATGAACGCTTACTTAATAATTTACTAAACGTGAACGTTACTAAAATTTAAAAGCTCGTATAAATTTTATTTATATCAATTTTAATATGTTCTTATTGCGTCTTGGGTACAATACCACAGGACAATTTTTTAGACGGCGTTTTTTTGTTATAAATTTGTAATGTGTATTTTGTATTTTTTTTAATTTTGTATATTATAAAAATGTCTGTACACAGTTTAAATATATATGTTCTTATTTTTAAATAGAGTTGTTAATATCCGTTCTACCTCATTTAGTTAAACATCAAGTTTCAAGTTTAGAAAGAAATGGGTCAAAGATAAGAATTTATTGAAAAGTTTTCCTTAAACTTAAGGTGATCTTAAAGTCAAGGAATTAATTAAAACTAAAACATGACAACATAACAAAACTGGATCCGAATGATTGGTAATGCTTACAGTACTTTTTTTTATTTATCAAGTTCGAAGATATGTCTATGTCTAATCGGATTAATGTCACACATTAAATTATTCTTTTATAAGGAAAAATGAGACCGAATTATTAACCAACTGCAAAAAACATATTTACAGCGTAAAATTAAAAGCATTTATTAAATAAAACAATGTAAAAATTCAATATAAAATTTACGCATTTCGAAAATTAAGGATGAAAATTAATACTATGTATCTTATTTATGTAGTTGTAAGATAGTCAAGACATCCTTCAATCATACGATTTTACGAAATCGTTGTTTTTCGATTGAGTAAAACTAGAAGGGCATTCATAATATTTATAGTTTTACAAAATAAAATAATTATTTTTAGTTTAATTATTATTTTTACGAACACATAAATACCAATGGAAATACTTGACTCATATTTCCCATTAAAAATGTACATATTTTATTGAAATGTAATTAACTTTAGCGATATTACCGGTTCGGTTCCACAGAAAAGAACCGGCAAAAAATTTAGTATAGTACTCAGTAATAAATATTGCACATCCACCATTGAAAAGAGACAATCGACTAATTCCGGCTTCGTAGAGAGTTATCTCTGTCGCGCGAAACGCTAACAGTCCGTTATCAATTATATTTATTTATTTGGATCTCTAACAGTTGTACATAACACACATTCAAATTCACTTTTTACATTAACTTAAACTAACTATGCACAACCAATCACAGGATAACACACCATTCACAAACACAATTACAAAATATTCAAATCAAAAATAAAATAATATCTGAAAATAAAAATATTTAAATAAAGAACAAAATCAGAAACAAAAGGAAGTAACTAATTATATTTTTAAAATTATATTAAGAGTTGATAAAACATTTATGAGTTTCTGAATTGTTAAAATGATTCTATTAAAGAATTCTAAGAAAAACTTTTAATCATTTAAAATCTCAATTCATTCTACTTCTTCCATTTCACTATATGTGTTGCAAAGGTTGATATGCAATATATATCGCCGGGTAATATAGTTACTCTATTCCTTTGATTACACACAGTTACTTCATTTCTATACGAGATCGAGTAACCGTTATTCTATACATTTTTGAATTCAAGTATTTTTTTTAGTTACAGGTTATGGAATTTTACCACCAACATAAATCGTTTATTAACAAAATTATAATAATTTTAAGCACCGTGATCTATTTCTATTTGTTATGAAATAATGTATTTTTAAATATATGAATTAAAACAAATACATTGCTTGTAAAACAAAAACACTTTATCCTTTATAAATACAGTGGACAATTAATGAAAATCTAATATGAGTTTATAATAGCCTATTTAAAGCTTGTGATAAATGTGAGAGCATGAATATGATATAACATTATATGATTATTTAAGCATCTACAAAAAGTTTTATTTATTAATACCATAAAAATAATTAATAAAGTAACTGGATCACTGCTCCAGTGTGGGTGGCTGAATACATATTATGTGATATGTCAAAGAATATCCGATACGTGTAGGTTTCCTGACTGTATTTTCCTACAACACAGATGTACTTCTGACTGACATGTATATCTTGGCATATTTTGGCTCTTACAAAAATAAATATTTATATAAGTTAATATATGTCAAAACAAAAGTATACTTTATTTACGTTGGCTATAAAATTTATATAGATGTATATAAATAAAATACAATTTATACTTTATTTGTTTATATTCGGTATATCGGCACTAAGAAAATACTGCACCGATTTTAATAACCATTCCACTATTAGAAAGTTAATATTTCCAGAAGTACCTAATATGTGTGGTATGGTTAAATAAAAAAAGCATAAGGTAAAAGACCCCTACGAAGTCGGGATGGATAGCTAGTTACGAGTATATGTAAAGCCGAGTATATATAGTTGTTTAAAATCAATTGCTTTATATTTCACTTGCAAATTGATAATTATGTTCATGAATGTTTAAACTGATTTTGTAAGATATTTATCTATGGATTTACATATTCTATGCGATGAGTACAAAGAGAAAAAATGAAACCATGTTAAGGCTGATCAGGTTTCGATGTCAGATTTTGTTTGACCTCCTAATATTTTTATTTTCGTGTTTCAATAACGTTTTATATTAACGGTTAATTATAAGTGAATTAAAATATTTGATTATCATTCCATTGTCAACAGACGACTCCGTGTCATAATATTGTAAACTAAGTAATTTAGTTTTTTTAAGTTCTTAATAATAACCGGGATTTATATTAGAAGTTATTGACTTTTCTTTATAAGTAATTCTCACTAGCAACCTGAAGCTAGGAAGCAAGCAGTCTTTTTACATCCATGCTTCGGCAAGCACCTGCTCTCTCCAGGCTTGTCGTATTCCAGTCCCATTGGATTATAAAAATAAGAACTAAATAAAGAAGAACCCCTATGTTTGCGCAAACTTGTGCACTATACTGTTTCATGCGCAGTTAGCTATGCCTTGACTTTGGTTGTCATGGCCGAAACTCGTTCTTTTATTCGTTTATTATTTTTAAAAATGTAAAGTATCAAAATATTTACTAAATTAATATTTAACTATTGTTTTTAAATAGTCTACAATTATGTTTTACATGTATACCTAAGAAGGCATATTATATTTCAACAATCAGCGCAGTGTTTTCCAGGAAAAAGACGATTAGAAGACCGCGATAAGAATAATTCTGCAATTTCTTTTCTTTTAATTGCTTTAGAAGCTGCTTATAGGTACACTGTAATATTTTTTTCCTGCAGTAAAATATATACATATATATATTTGATGGAACAAAACATGTCCCTAAACATACTGAAAGTTGCAAGTCATTAATGTGGTTTGAAAATAACAATTATTTTCTCAAACTTTACTAATATGTATAATTTGTTTTTCACACACACACACACATAAAAACGTAAGACTTCTTAAAGCTTAAAATTCGAATATAATTTTTAGATATGGAATTTTACAATAACAGTAGCGAAGTGAAGTTATCAAAGGATTAACTTTATTTTTTTTAACTAATTTAATGAGATATGTTTTTCTAAGCAATGTTGGCATTGAAATATGTAAATATAGGTAGTGAAAGCGTATAAATCTACTTGTGAATAAGAATTATAACCGGTATCATGTTTACTTTTCTATATGTTAGCGATTGTGGCATATTAGTGTCACTTTGTATAACTAATAACGAAGCGGTCAAGAGTAAAGAATCTATGTCGTACTTCCTTTTACATATATAATATCATTGATTTCGTATTATTTATATTCTGTTGTCCAAGTAGATATTTTCCGAGTAGGTATTTATATTGTTTTTTTTAAGTAGGCTAATTTGTCATGACATACCTAGTACATTTGGGTCATATAGGTACGTGCAGATTGTTAATGTTTGTGTAGTTAAATCACCGATACATCGATTCTTATTATATAAATATATTATAGTTTTTTTTAATGTTTTAAATTCAAAACTTTCCCATAAAATACGATAACAGCCTGTACACGAGGAACTGGTGTACGTAGGGAGAAGGATAAGGGTTTTTTTTGGATTTCTTCACACTCATGATGTTTTCGTCACGATAATTTCAATTGAAAATCACGAGTAGCGTTAAAAAAGAATTGAGATGGCCCAATTGGTAGGACACGTTCGTAGGTTCTAATCCGGATACGCACTACTGAGTTATCATATGCTTAATATGTGTGTATATTTATGTCGCGTTCGTGATGAAATCGAAACATCGGTTTACAGAAATTCCGACGAATAGCTTTAAGGCTATTTTCCTCTTTAGCACAGTGGGGGACACACGAACATTATTCGTCTGTTACTAGTTGGTATATTTAAGTTTATTTGATATTCAAATAAACTAAATGAAATTGAAAATGTTTTGAACATAAATTTAATGATAGACTAAGATCGATTTTTTTATAATTTTTTATGTAGTACGTATTTAATATAAAACGTTTGTATATGTAAAAATGTACTTAATTCACACAATGAGCAAGTCACGTTACATTCACATCTGTTAACTGTTAAGCAAATAGTACCTGAACAAGTTAAGCGACCATGTTCATCTGGCATTTAAAAGAATTCCATAAGATGCTAAACTGCTTGGCGTTATAAGCACCAAATTTTTTAATACAACGTTATTCGTATATTTTAGGTTATACAAAGAAGTGAAGCGATTTCATCATTCTAATTCAAACAGTTCACTTTTTTTATTATAAATAGTTGTTAATGATAATAAACTTTGCTTATTATGGTTAGAGGTTGTTTGTTGTATTTCTGACTGGTATGGACTTCCCCCTTAACGAAGTGAAACAACAGTTATCGAATGTATGATAATTAAAAGCATTTGTAAAATCAGTTGGGCTTCGGGCGATAATCATAATAATTGCGTTTCAAATTGTCGTATTTTTTTTCATACACGTAAAACAAAGAAATATTTTTAATTTATAATAACCATTATCGTTTTTCCCACTATTCGGAAGTTATCACGTTGCATTTCATAATTCCATTAATGCTGTAGCAATGTTTATCAACATATTGCAGTTTCCGCATTGGATGTTTCGACGTTCGGGGAGTTCATTAATCCTCTCTCATTCGAATTGCACAAGGGACGACGGAAATGTAAGCAGGTTATATAATAACAAACTAATCAAGTATATTTTTCGTTAACTTTTATGTAACATCAAATATTTGATGATTGGTTATTTAATGAAAAACAATTTGAAAAAAACTAATAGTTGATCTACGTGACTCCGATCAAGTTTAGTTTCGCTATAGATCGCAATAGTAATAAACTAGACTATGCCCTTATCCAATTTCCAGTCTAGTTTTACATAAAATTTCATTACGATTGGTTTAAACGTAATGAGGTAACAAAAAGACAGTTACTTTCCCATTTATAGTATTAGTCCGATATATGAATTATTATTAAGTTAGGGCATTGGTATTTTTTTAAAGTCTACCGTTATGGCGTCACAAGCGATCGTTTCATTGCCTTGTCCCTGTTTAGCTTCGACGCGATGGTTTACACAATCTATCTAATTGATTATGATTATGTTATTATCGTTAGCTGCGGCTTAAACTGACCTTTTCCCACCATTCCAATAAATGTTTAAAACAAATTTACAGCAACTCAAATTATAATCGAGTTCGTAAAATGATTGCAAATGCAAAACGTGTTATATTAATACGATGCTAGCTAGTAGTCAGTGTGTAAGTGTGTATTCAGCTTAAGTTATTTTCTTGGTATCTATTATCATTTGCGTCAATTCTAAGAATAAAGGTAAACCAATCATGTTTAAATTCTTGCGAATCAGTTGCCTAAAGAAAAAAAATAGCAAAGTGTGCACGACCGCACTGAAATAAATAAAGGTATAAAAGTTATTCACGCCAGTCCGGCCTTTATTTTTTTCTTTCTAACTGAAAAGAAATGGCGTGGTTTGGCTACAATCGACGTCACACGTGCCCACAGATAGCATGCATAGACTTGGCAATGCGACTTATATAAAGTAGAATGCTTTAAAATAGTTTCTCTTAAACGTAGCCGTATTTAACTTAAAAACAAATTTGTTTTTAGTGCTTTCGTTATACAGTTAAATATCTAACCGATCTTTGTTTTTAATACTATAAAAGTTTTTATTTAGTTCGTCAAGAGTTCGTCACGAAACTCGAATACTGAATATATATATATATATATATATTCAGTATTCGAAAGACGAACTCTGAATATATATATATATATATATTTAAAAGAATTTCTTATGAATTATATGACATTGAACGCTATAATAGATTCTTTATTTTGAAAGTTTGGTTTTTTAAACGACCTTAAAAATCCGTCAAATATTTTCCATACATCTTGCCGATCTAGTTCCACCATATTGTGAGTTAGAGGACAGTGTGGTTGGTCAAGTGTAGCCACACTCTCAAGCAGAATATTATCCATTAAATGTAAGATTTCCTATCGAAATTTTTCCTTTCATCTCTGAGCAGGAGAAAAAATAAGACAATGAATGAAGTACATGATAATTTCACTGAGTTTGTGATGCTTAAGGGATTTGAACCCGGGACCATCGGTTAAAATTGACGTATGATAATCAACTCTCATAAAAGGCCACTGAGCCATTGCGGCTATCTATCTGAAGCATAAAATATACATATATATATATATATATATATATATATATATAAATACATCGAAGATAAATTGAATGATAAGGATAAAGTTTTTTTTAATTTTCGAATATATAACCATTTGTGGCAATTTATGTAACATGAATGATCAATCGAGTGAAAGTCTGGTATTCGTGTACCCACATGCTGGAAAACGTGTTATGCATTTTTAAGTTCTAGATTCAACATGCACCCTGCAAGCACGCTTCTTGCATATTAAGCGTATAAGCTAATCTAATATAATTATTAACACTTTTAAACTTAATGTAAAGCCTTTTAGTATTATGCATAAAAATTATTTTAAATTTTGTATTATTATATTTTTTATATAAGTGAAAATGTTCTATTAAAAAAAGATACATTTTCTCTATAAATTTTAAACCTATATACCATCTTTAACATGATTAAAATATTTTTTTCCGCAATCTATAAATATATGTAAGTACTTTTTCATAATCAGAATAGCCAGCATGTCGTTACGTTTGTGTTATTGCGTTAATATTCATTAATTAATGAGCAAGTGCACTGCTTATGTAAAGAATACTTTAAAAAATGTAAGATATTTTTAATGTGCGCTTATTGCGTCTTTTAAAGTATACATTAATGCGAATGGCTCATCTTAATTAAATGTATTTTAAAATTATTGTATCAGTTGTTATAGAGTTTTACAACAATAATGGATTTTTTCGCTAAAGTAGACGCTTTACTACCTTACTATTCCATATATCTCGGAATGAAATAAAAAGTTATTTATTTAAGCAGGTCACATTGACCTTTGTTTACAAAACATATTATAGAGCAAGACTAGTCGATACAATTTTATAATATAAACAAGGATGTAGCGATTAACTTGTTTCCGAAGGTCACTCCGTGTCAGATGACCAGTTCACTTACGAGTATGTAATAATCACTATATTAGCCATTCTCATTATTACATAGGGACTGCGGAAGTCATTTACCTTGGCGTCGATTTTAACATAAAAACTCTTTAGGTAATATTCAACGCTATTATCTAAATGTACATCCTTTGACCATATAAAAAAATTTCTTATGAGTTATTATACCAAAAAACAAGCGACGCATTGACGGTTTAACGAGAGATTTATATGTGCTGTAGTGCTTTATTCTATAGTTGAAAGTAACCACTTATTGTAAATTATAAAAATGTCAAGCTTAGTCCTCTGAGTATAAGTAAAGAGCTTGGATGACCCAGATTATATAAAGCGAGGATCTTAAACTTAGATTGATAATTTCGATTCGTAATGGGATCAAGTATCCTTCTGTTATCGAGTGTCTAATTAGAGTATGAAATTCAGCGGTACAAAGCATACTGTAAAAAGAAATTGTAAAGAAGTGGTGACACATGCAAAGCCGCTATAATATTTTTGATAGACGAACAACTTCAGTTGACAAAATATTATTAGATTTGTTAAGAAATTATCATTAGACATGGATAGTGTTACACATACAATGACTGCGTTACGTAGAGCACGTAAAGCTGTTGGTCCTGCGCCTCAATTCGGGGGTTGTGACGGATTGCCGTTCTATCGAATAACGATAGTCAGGGAATAGGAACACAAAGTTGCCACCGTGGCTGATATAGTCAGGAGCATATCATCACTATTTGGTGCCTAAATGAGAACGGTTGCATTTCAGGGACTATCACAATGAAACTTGTATAATCAACATCAGTCAGTTATGTACAAAATTGTGTAAGGATGTTTTGTATTATCGATAGAGTTAAGCTAAATTAGTTTTAATAATCTGTAAATAAAAGTGTTTTTGTTTTTATAAAGTTACTAGCGATTTGCACCGTCTCGCACGGGTGCAATTTATGATAAAATGAGAAGAAGCAAAAAAATATTAATTGGTTTCAGTTGTAAGTTTATTGAGAAATAAAGAATAATTAATTATAAAATCACCTAATTTTACGTTAAAAAATTGTTTAGAAACTTAAAATTCCAAATGTCACTGTTTCTATTTTGTGCGAAATGAGTTATAAATTATCATCAATAATCAACTCTACTACTCATTAATTGTAATTATTAAATTTATTGTCAGTATCCGCTGTGTAATAAAATTCACATTTCTATAGACTTGGATTAGGACGATTTAATTGAAGCAAAACTCGAGATCCCATCTCAATAATTGAATAAGCACTGCGATGTGTCATTCTTCCTTTCGAATACTCTAGACTTGTTCACGCAACCCTTGCTCGTCCTCCTCGACCATTTACAAAGGATTGTTAAGATTTCGTAACAGCATCATCATCTGTATTTATTGGTGTTTATCTGTTTCATAGATCCGAAATCAATGTTGCCATATGAAACAAATATTAAGTCGATTTGAATAAGGAGTAATAAATGAGAAACAAATTAAAAAATAAATACATAAAACCTTTATTACATATTATAATGCAAACGATATTGATTCACGATTTTAATAATAATATGTATGAGCATTACTTATCACGAGGACACGGTGCAATGTGTTAAACTGGTTCAATTTCTTATTCATAGTTTTACTATTGTAGTTGATAAACCAAACGGATAAAGAAAACGTATTTGGAATAATTTGAATTCAAATTGAAAATCAACTATAACAGAATTCATTACGAATATTTTTTTAGCGACTATTACAAAAACCTTAAAGATATTCTAAAATTAAACTAAAGTTTTTTTTATATTTTTTATTTTTATTAGGTTGTATTTTATTACACTTTAATACTAGTTTCGTGAAAGATAACTGACAACTACATTTTTCATTAATTTATTTTCAATAATCGCTGTTTTTTTTATTACTTGAAATTTTGTTGCTAATTAAAATATGCGGTCAGAAAGAAACTGACTGTCAGATTTATTTTCTATAATATATAATCAACAGCCAATCATTGTCTACTACTGAACATAGGCCTTTCCTAAGGCGCGCCAAAGCTCCCGGTCCTCCGCCTTCCGCATCCAGTTGGTGCCCACCACGTTCCTAAGGTCATCAGTTCATCTGGCTGGAGAGCACCCTACGCTGCGTTTGCCGATCCGCGGTCCCGCGGTCAAGCTATGTCGGTGACTCCGTTTCTTTTCCGGATAATTTTATTTCTGATTTTATCCTTCAAAGATACTCCGAGAATAGCTCGCTCCATAGCACGCTGACTTTGAATTTGTGGACTAGTCCTGCAATTAGTGTCCACGTTTCGGCACCGTATGTCATGGCAGGTAATGGTTGAAGACTCTCGTCTTCAAACACTGCGGTATAGACGACTTGAGGACTTGATGAAGGTTGCCAAATGCTGCCCATCCCAAGCGAATTCTTTGATCGGCTTTCTTCTCGAAGTTGTTCCGACTTGTATGATCTGTCTTATGTAGGTATAGGTATATTCACTAACAACTTCGAGAAGTTTCCCTTCGACGTATATCGGTCCCGGCACGACATTCCTATTGAACATGACCTTGGTCTTGTCCAAGTTCATACCGAGACTGACGTCGGGAAGACTTTCCTAGGCTACGCAGCATTTCGGTGAGTTGTTCTAGCGACTCTGCTATGATGACGATATCATCGGTAAATCGTAGGTGTGAGATGTACTCGCCGTATATATTGACTCCATACCTAGTCCAATCCATTGATCCTTTAAAACATCTTCCAACGCGGTGGTGAACAGTTTCGGGGATATTACATCCCCCTGTCTCTCCCCTCTGCGCAGTTGGATCGTCTTCGTCTTACAGTCCTGGACGTGGACAGTCATTGTAGCGGCGTTGTACAGACATCTCAGTACCTCGATATATCTCTATACCTTGATATAGCGCTGCCCAGGTTTCGATGGAGTCGAAGGCTTTCTCGTAGTCCACAAATGCCATGCACAGCAGCTGATTGTACTCTTCGGTCTTCTGCTCAATCTGCCGAACAGTATGGATGTGGTCCACAGTGCTGTAGGCTAATCGAAAGCTTGGCTTGCTCTGGGGGCTGGAACTCGTCAAGTCGTCGTTTCGTGAGGACTCTTGAGAACAGCTTATACACGTGACTCAGAAGGGAGATTGGTCTGTAGTTTTTCAAGAGACCTTTCTTGAAAAACAATACCACCTCACTCCCGCTCCACGTTTCCAAGGTCTTATCATGTTGGATGATGGAATTAAAGAGGCCTGCTAGCGCTTTCAGGACTGGAGTCCCGCCTGCCTTAAGCAACTCTGTTGTGATTCTGTCATCTCCCGGAGCTTTGTTGTTTTTAAGCTGTTCTAGAGCCGCCCTAATCCCGTCTGGATCAACGACCGGGAGCTGAGTAATGGCGCGTAAGAGGAGCGTGCTGGTCATCAATACTGATTCCTACAGGCTTATCCGATCTTGAAGAGAATAACTGCCCATAAAACCTCTCTACTTCTCCGACAATCTTAGGCCTAGAGGTAACGACCCCACCATTTTCAGTTTTAAGTTTAGTCAGACACGGCCTCCCAAACTTGCGAGCGAACACTTTCGATCCCCAATTTTTCTCAATAGCAGCCTTGATGGCACGAGTATTGGAGCATCGGAGATCGCGTAGCGTCAGCGTTTATATTGTTCGGTTTAAGGCCTTATCTGACAAAAACGATAGTAGTTCTCATCGTTTCCTCGTGAACTCGAGTGTTTTAGCAGAGAGTTTTGGTGCGTCGTCTCCTTTCTGTGGCGGAAAACTCTTGCGGGTTTTGCAGTATTTTAACCAGCGTGTCGATTTTCTCATCAATAGTGCTTACGGTTTCCAACGCGGTAAATTGATTTTGAAGTTCCATTTGGAACTTTTCGGCGCCTTGAGCAGCTTGGAGCATGGTAGGTCGGAGAGTAGCATTCGCGATTCGCGAATCATTCGCGATTTTTCGGCTTTGAAGTCGATATCTAGAGTGCCTCGAACCAAGCGGTGATCACTTCTGGTAGTAAACCTGTTAATTACTGAGACATCTCTAAATATGCCTTTTATTCGAAATGATAAAGTCTATCTCGTTCCTTGTCACGTTATAGGACTTCACCAGGTCCACCTTCTCTGGGGCTTCTTTTGAAAGAAAGAATTCATCAAAAAGAGCCCCTGCGCTTCGAGAAAGTTTACCAGCATTTGCTCCCTGTGATTTCTGCAGCCCAAGCCGAAGGTCCGACTTTCGATTCACCGCTATCTTGTACTCCCACTTTAGCATTAAAGTCTACCATAACAACACATTTGACTGGTAGTAGAGCTTTGTGCAAGCTCGTCTGGGTAGGTACCACCCACTCATCAGATATTCTACCGCAAAACAGCAGTACTTGGTATTGTTGTGTTCCGGTTTGAAGGGTGAGTGAGACGGTGTAATTACAGGTACAAGGGACATAACATTTTAGTTCCCAAGGTTGGTGGCGCATTGGTGATGTAAGCGATGGTTAACATTTCTTACAATGCCAATGTCTATAGGTGACGGTGACCACTTACCATCAGGTGGTCCATATGCTCGCCCGTCTTCCTATTTTATATTAAAAAAACATTGTAGTGTTGTTGAAGACCTTAATATAATAATATATAATACTAACAAAAATTAAAAAAACAAGCAAAGTTTGGAAGATCAAAGTTATTTCACAATAATATTAAAAAAATACAATGTCATATAGAAAGCTGCAATTAGTATTGTTTTAATTGAAAGGTTTGATTATATTTAATATATGTATCATAGTGTCTCTACGCGTGTTTTACTCTACACGAGATCTGGGGTATATTTATTCCTCAATACATACATAATATGTATTATAGTTTTATTAAATATTTAATTATTTTATTATAAAGAAAACATTTTTACGATTCATTACTGATCATATATTTAGATAACCGATAAATTATTCATAGCTAAAAGCTAACAAGTATATTCTTGATAAATAATAGTTAATAAATTATTTATGTGGATACTTCGATACGATTTTAATGACGTCAAATTACTAGAACGATCATAATACATTTATGTTTAATTTACAATTATAATAATTTTAATCGTAAGTCGTGCATATGGGTTGCATTTAATTAAGATATCCCGCATCACCTGGTATTTAGTAATGTTTGCAATACGTATAAGTCTACGTGCAGTATGACTAAGTAGAGTAGTATATTGTATACATAATGTGTCTGTTAACAAGACGCTCATCGCCTTGATTAGTACTTCCCATTCGTATAGACTCTAAACCTTTGTGTCGTGTATACCTCCCTCGACATTTTAAATACATTGAACATGTTCTTACCGAAACAGACACGGCGTGTGATTGCATTTGCTGACCTTAACGTCTGTTTGTACATCTTTGTATTAAACTTTTGTTGAGTTTCTAAATTATTTACATTTTTTACGTTATTCTGTAATTTTTTAACTAGTTTTTAAGGACGGAATATGAAATGGTTTATTTGGCCAAAATAAAATTAAAAAAAATTGGACGTGCAATATATATATATTTTTTTGCTGATATATTTCAGGAAATGGGTAAGATGTTTATGACACGCAGGCATTGACAGGATAATTTCATCATGATCTCAGCTACTTAACCGTGACGCACAATAGCCGAGCTCTTCGTTCTTTGGAATTAGGATGGGCATGTGACTTCAATTGATACCTAACTTCTTTTGTGCTACAATTCGAACTATTACTAATAAATATATGAACTGTTCTTAAACGATTTTTTTATTGTTTATGTTTAAAAAAAATGAATATTTAATACATATTTTAAAATTCTAAGATACTTCAGATTGTTTGGTTTTTGTACAAACTAACGCTGTTAATACTATATTGTTTTACTGGCTTAGTCAAATATCTAGACTTCAAATAGTGTATTTAATCCGTAAATACATGAAAAGATAAAAAAGGAATCATTTGATAAAGAATTTACATTTTAATTGAAAAAAGAACAGGTAGTCTGACACAGCATTAAAATACTTTTCAACCGACAATAAAGCATTTAAAAATTGTACTAAATATAAGTAAAGCCACCTTAGAAATAGCATGTAGCTTGTTTTTACACATATTTGTAATACGTTCCACTAAACGGGTCCAAAGTACCATCTTGAATTGATTAATGACTCTCCAGTTCCTGTGTGGCACAGAAATGATATCGAAGTGCCGCTGTCATCATCCATATTACCCAATGAAATAGCATGTAATCACAATTACCCGGAAAGTCGGCTAAATAAAACAGGAAACTTGTTGTATTGCGTTATAAGTTTTAAATACAGGACATTACATTTACATTTCTAGACATTCGAGAAGTTCAAGATCTTATTATCAAGTGCATATACATGTAAGTGCATTTTCTCGCAATGACATTTTATCGCTAAGCATATTATAATCTAACAAATTAACATTTGGCATTCATTCATATTATTAATGCAGGTTTTAAATTAATTTATCTACAAATATTTATCAGACTAAATGATGTATAATATTTAAATAGACGACAAAATATAACTGCTTGAAATGGTGGTGAAAATAACAAAAGCTTTTTCTAAATGAGATTAAATCCAAAACATTTTTTAAAGAAAGCTCTTAACTAAAATCTGGTTCCTATATTTAACGAATTGTTATTGTAATAGTCATCAGTAACCGATCCTTTTTGAGTTACGATTAACGAATCGATAAAGTCACATACTTCGAAATTGACGAAACGTTTTTTTTTTTGGAATACTTAAATTATGCGTTGTAGAAAATTCTACTACTAGTAAGTAAAACCAATAGTTTCTTGACTACAATAGCTGGACAGAAATGTACGATCAATCTTGACAAAGAACCCTTCTTATTGTATTATGAAGGGAAACGTGAGGGAAAAGTCTAATTGAACTACTTGGAAAGGAAAGAGCGTAATTCAAAATAATATACTGAATTTTCACATGAATATATGGTCAATGTATGGTTTTAAAACACAGCATGTAGAAGACAACGTCGTTTGTCTTACTAAATATGATAAAAAACTAAAATCAGACAATAATGTTGTAATGTCAAATCGGAGTGGTTTTGATGGTACCACGATTGATATAGATGATAATGATATAAGCTGAGTAAAAACCTAATGCCATAAATGTAGAAGAATGAAGAAATCTTTGCCTACATGCTATTGAAGAAGAAAAGAAATTTCAGGGTAGAGATGAGGCTTTAGATATATTATCAGAACGAATTATCATAAATATAAATGATTTATATATCCTTTGGACAAAGCTGAAACAGACACAAATACCACCAGAGGTTACTAGAATTTTAAAACATTGGTATAACAATCAAATTAACAATGTCAAATGGGATGGAGCGCTATCTCGATCATATTGCTTGGAATGTGGGGTAAGGCAAGGAGGGCTAAGCTCACCTACGCTCTTCAATCTTTATATTAACGAGCTCATTGATATACTCAATAACCAGCATGTTGGTTGCCATATTGATGGAGTTAACGTCAATAATATCAGTTACGCTGATGATATGGTTTTGCTTAGCGCATGAGTTTGTGTTCTAAGAAAACTATTAGCAACTTGTGAAGGCTATGCCAAAACACATGGACTTATATATGATGTAAAAAAAGCATGATAATGATATTTGAAAGTGGTAATAAATGTCCAAAAATATATACCTTCGGTAAAAATTAATAATATGAGCTTGACTCTAGTTTTCCAATTTAAATACCTTGGACATATACTAACCACCAGTCTCAAGGATGATAATGACATTGAAAGGGACATTATTTTAATTTCTTTAAATTTACATCTTAGTGATTCTTCTGGGCTCAGGTTATAAATTGCACAAATAACCCTCTTCTGCAGTTCAAAAATCGTATCAATATAGGCTGCATTATCCCAGAGTAGAATGCCATAAGACATTATATTGTGGAAATAACTACCGCGAAAGCTGCAGAGCTGCCGAGTCTATTTGCCAATTTATTTATATTAGGACCCCATTGAAGCTTAGAATCTATGGTGATACCAAGAAATTCTGTTGCTTCTACAGCATCTAAAGCTTACCTATTTAAAAGTACATTCGTTTTTAAAAATTTCACGTTGGGAATAGGAAGTTTAATACATTTTGTCTTTTTACTGTTTTATGTTTTGGTAAATTAGTAACACTAAACCAATGTACTATTTCTGAGAGAGTATTGTTCATAACTACCCTATAAAAATAAAAACATAAAATGTATTTGTTTATTTATTTGTTTGGTGACTATGGTATATATATAGAAGTCTATAAACGCAAAAAGTCTTCGAGCTGATTTGGCTGTAGAACGAATTCCTTTTCATGCGAGTCTTATTTTCAATTTATTGTGTTATAGCTGACGAAAGAATGTGCCACTTGATAGTTAGGGTCTCCGTCGTCTATAAACACTGATGCTGTACATAAATAAATTCTTATATAGTTAAACGCGTAGTAACCCGTGATATAAAGGTGAGAAGCACCTTCGATCAGCACAGCGATCGGCCTCGATCGTCTTGGTGATGTCGTTGTTGAGGCAAATCGATTGGATTGTTTGATGTAATGCATAATGTGTATCGATAAATTGCGTCTTGCTACACCAAATTCGCAAAGGCTATAGCCAAATGGCCATGTTCGATCGAGGCTAATCGAATAGGTGTAAAATTACCTTAAGATTTTATTTAAATTGGCTCACAGTGGTTTTATAAAAGTTGTAAATATTATATACATACCTGAGAGAGAATTTTTTTTATTCTTTAATACTTTGCATTTTTTTTCAACGAACACCTTCTTTAATATGTTTAAAGTTAAAAGGTCAATATTCTTTCTTGCCTTGAATAAAGTATTAAATTAAACTATTAAAACTATTAAAAATAAAACGCGGCCGTGATGACACTCAGTTATTATTTTTAATCTGTATACATTTAATTATGGTTTTTATTATTTGTTTGGTGTTATATCTATTTATTTTATTTGTGATTGTATTATAATGGATAGCACTCACATCTGCGTAAGCTAACTTATTTTTATATAATACTATAGTTCTAAGAAAAACATATTTCAAATGCCATAAGATTTATATGTCTACAATCACAACATTGCAGCGGGTTGTCATAACCATTAGACTATATAAACAATTTGTATAACATATTTTCTAAAGTTAGTTTGTGTATTTTGCGTCGTTTGACGCATTATTTTATTCTATCAATGACTCAACGATATTTCACGATAATGTAAATTATTTTATGCTAAAAACCCAAAAAATTACATGCTATTGTCATTTTGCACTTGAAAATAAAATATGTTGTGTATGGCTACTAAAAAAATGTAGCAACATGTATACTTTTGTAAGACTCGAACAATTTAGAAGGTTACAATTATTTCAATAGTGTAAAACTTTAAAACAAAGACGCATATGTTTAAAATTTCAATTCGTGATCGGCTGTTATTTTTGCGTAGTACAAAGTGACAAACACACGTAGGTACGTTTCATAGGTAGAATACTAGGTACTATTCGTTTTTATAACCATAAATGACCTTCAATATTATATTTTTCTACATTGTTCAACTACATAGGAATTTCTATTATTATACGTTTTTTTTTAAAACAAATTTGTATAAATAGACAGGTTAGCCTACATGATGCCTGCATGATTAGCCTATTGTATGCATTAATTTAGCTAATATAATATTTTAGATTTACAAAATTGTATTCTCTAGGTAAGTGTTTGATATAATAATAACTGTACTGTCTATTAGATATCTTATTTGGTCTTCATATTAAAACGAATATTTTTAACGATAACTGGCAATATATTTGTAAAATAAATGTTTTTTTAATACAAATTTTTGTGGGATACACACCAAAGACAAATACTATCGAGTAAAATATAATTTAATAATTATAAAAAAAATATCTTAAAATGGGTATGCCATGTATATAAACGAAGTTACTTGTTACTTTTAATTGTCAGAAAAAACCTGTTTTAAAAAATAAATGAATTGTTTTTTAAACTGTTTATTTAGGTCTTTGTTTCTTTAATTCTATGTCTGATTATATTTGCTTTTTATTGTATTCAAAATTCTATTGTCTTTTTAGGTTAAAAAAACATTTGGGATTTCTTAATCCGAGATAGATAAAATGCTTGTCTAAGTATCCATTTTCCTCATTTATAATTTCAATGTGTTATAAAATGCGAAGCTTAAAGGTTAACGCACCCAGATCCTGGTAATGCAATCTTAGCCAGTTATAAATAAACCAGAGACAAGGGAATTGGATCTAGTTTTTTATTCATTCCTACAAGGAATACGCTTCTTTTGATCGTTTATTTATAGGAGCCTCATAAATTGTTACGAATTAATTATTTTTATAGTGGAATAAGAAAAAGGAAGATTTTAATACACTTTTCAATTAAGTAATAACAGTACTAAATATTAAATATGAAAGGTTTTAGGAAAATTTAAGTTGCTAGGAAACATAACTGAATTAAAATTATTTTCATTATATAATATTTTATCTATAAATAAATGTATTTACTTAAAAATTTCTATGATTTTATATAACTCTCTTTAGAGTATAAGTACTGTCCTATTTTAGCCTTTCTTTACCATATAATTTGCAGGCGTACACACGGCACTGTTAAACTGCACGAAAAAGGATTTTACAAACTTTACCGGCTGATTGCCTGTTTTGCAGTGCTATTCTGTAAGATTTCGTTCATAACTCACCCGATACACTATTTTGATGCATGGATTCTTTAAATGACATAATTATTATGGTCAATGTCGCTTGTCACATTCTGACATTACACGACCGATTTTTGCGTTGAGTTTCGTGTATGCTCTTACAAAATAGCACTACTGTTTAAAACTCCTTTTGTCGATGGATTGATTTTCGGTTGAGTCGCTTACAACCTTAATGAAAATATCCTTCGTGACATTGGCAGAATATTGCGCTCAAATAGCGTAGATACACGCCAGAAAAGGAAAAATCAAATACCCTTGGTCGGACAAACGGTGATCCTTGAAATATAATGGTTCTATTTAAATCTGACGGAACGGATAATTTTTACAAGATATAATAACAATAAGCCTATATAGGTGAGATGAGTGATTGTCGTGTGACCATCACATACCTTTATTGGGTAATTAGTAACAACCAGTGATTGAATCAGTCGTCATTCGATTAGAATTATTTTCCTCCTAGGGAAATCGTTTAATTGTGATAAACAGGACTAGCGATATGGAAAATAAGACATACTACACACAAATAATAATAAAATACTCGATTTATTTATTTTAAGAGTTGATTTATCAATCGAATAATCATTCATACATATACATTATACATTTATACAACATTTATATATATAATTTTAAATATGTATTATAAAAACATAAAAATGTTAAGGAATGTGTAATTAATTAATTAATTAATGATTGTAATTAATTAATGACTATTTAAATGCATCTCGTTAAAATGTGACTTACAATATAGTGTACTTTCCTAATAATATATCGTCAAAATATGTTAGTGATACAAAATAACATACTTATAGTATAATGATAATTGAAACGCCATTTATAGTAATAGGAAAATAATAAGGTTCTTAATATATATATAATGTAAACATATTTTTACTCGGTAATATTATCGTAGTATTTTTTTAATATGATCATCTTTCATATAAATTACCTGCTGAATTTTCAAAAACGAGATATCTTTCAATATATATATTATAAGGCTTTAATGTAAATAAAAAAAAATAGATTATTATATAAAACCAGGGGTTCCTCAGCGTTCTACCTCAGGCTTACTATTCAATGATTTTATAAGTCATGCACTTACAACTTTGCAAAATTCTAATGCAATGTTATATACGGATGATTCTAGAATATTTATTTATTTAGTTTGTCTTAATTGCACACTATGTATAAAAAATGCTACAAAAGTAGGACAGGCAAACTATAAAACATGCGAATGTAAATATTTGAAATTGTAAAGAAAAATGATGATTTAGATAATTTGGGACATTATTACGTCTAATGTTATGCCAATATGGATATAAATAAACCAAGACAAAAGTTACGATTTAAGATAACTTTTTATTGATACATGAATTATATTACAGCTTTAGCGATTAAAGTGTTACCTTGAAGTTCTGCTTGTTGCAGAGTTTAGTATTGCTTGATTATTATCATATAATAATAAAACCGCAATTTTTTATAGAATGCTCGGATTTATTTTGCGACATGGAAGCCATTTTAACATTATCTATACTATAAAACATTTGTTCAAATTATACTCATTTATAATTTGCTACTTTTGTTACCCGCTGATTTATATCCACTGGAAGGTAATTTTATAAACAATCTCAAGTTTTTGTAAATGAAGTTTTATGAAACAATAATATTATTGTATATTCATTTCACGTGTGTTATTTGTAGGTTTATTATTATTCAAGTTTAATAAAATATATCTTTAAAAAATGTAATGTATGCGAGAGCCATCAGATATTCCAATGTTTTTCTCGTTACCATATTTATGCCATTAACTGTCATGCTAATTAGGGAACGATTGGAAAGCTCGTGGGATTAACTTAGCTGTTCTACTTTTTGTAACTTGAATTTAAAATGTCCATTAGAATTTATTTTAATGATAAAGCCCTGTCGAAATTTCATAGAGATGGATATGAAAATCTGATTTAAAAATATGTAATACATTAATTCATGTAGCATTTTATTTTTGGAAATAAAAATTCTTTTATATGTAATTTACTAAAATCAATTGTTCGCTGTAATTATTAAATAAAATAAAGAAGAAGAAGAAGAAGAATTATTAAATAAAATAAATGCATGTGATTCATTATTGAGTGTATAATTTAAGATCGTTGAGGTGCGAAAATGAAGCTATAACACGAAAGTGATAGTTTAAAGGTTCAGATCGTGAGTACACTAATTCGACATTTTTTATTGCTTCGTTTGCTAGAAAAATATATTGTGACATAGCCTTCTAAATAAAGTGTTTTGTTCGTTGCTGTATTCTAAAGATATATCTGTCAGGAACTATGGTGATGAAGTGCTTTAGATTTTAACGTTACGTTATAAAAAAATAGTTCAAAATATAATATAAATGTATTTCTTATTTAATTATGGATTATATGATTACTTCTGCTGCAACATATATTTTAATAAATAATAAGTCAAATTTTTCAAGGAACCACCAAGTGCTCTGATAATCGCATGCTAGTCTTTAAAATTAAAGTCTTAGTAATGTATTTATTAATTAAAAATAAAAAATATATGACATATTATGCATAAAGTTGCGTATATTCTATCACTTGTGAAATAAACAATTTTACAGAGATTACTCGCCTGTTTTAACTACGAAAAAAATATAGGAAACGTAGAATTTTATTATTTATACTTAAATTCAAGTTTTATATTGAATATTTTGGAAATGTATTTGAAAAAAAAAAAACTTTTATATATTATAACCACTACTTCAATATCAAGAATTAAACAGGAAATATTTTTCCAATTTAAATATTTCAAGATACATGGCGTTATTTATATTACCTTGTAAATATGAGGTCAACAGCTGTAAATTGAATTCGTTAATATTTACATGTACATTAACTAACAAATAAAATAATGTTTGCTTTATATTTAGGATTTCAAGTTCGAAAGGTATTAACTGTAATAAGATTATAATAAATAAAATACTTACGTCTCCAACCGATCCCCGAGCTTGTCGGAGAGATGGCTGTCTTTGGGTTTCGTAAGATCAGAGTCGTAGAGGTCCCGCTTGTAGCCGCGCCAAAATGTAGGCATCATCCAAACGAACCATGTCTTCGAGAATATATTAGCTCGTTTGTAATTATTTGTTTTTTTTTCACGATTCTTCGGTGGTATTTTCATAGGATCATCAGGACTTTTATTTCCACTAACCATTTTGATTGAAAAATAAAAAAATAAACAAAAACAAAATAAAAAAACTGAGTGACGCAAGTCCACGTTAACGTCTTTTTGACGAAAAATTAAAATAGCAAAACGATCATATTTCTTGTCAAATAAACTAAATCGCGGTACTTGCGCTAGGGCCGGGTGCGCGTGCGCAAAGCGCCTTGCAGAGTACGACACGGACCGAACGCTAACCTCCTTCCACTGAGTGGCGGGCGCGAGATGTTCACGTTTATATGAACCGACAGCACTTGAACGTCGTCTTACTCGCCAGTGACTCTTGTTTTTCACAGCCTCATTAACAGTATTAACTCCGCTCTGGAGCTTTTAAATATTGCACATTTTTCCTCCTCGGATTGTGAGACGTTCATAAGGTGAAAAATGAGTTATTTCAGTATCAAGCGTGTTAAAACTAAAAATAATATTTTTTAGAATTTCTATGTAGCTATAATTAATTTTATAAAAATAATTATCTAGCCAATAAACATATGGCTGATATGGCTATTGACCATCAGATAACCAACCTGCTTGTCTACCTTGTCACAGTTTTATATAATACGAAGATGGCTTGGCAATGGCAAATGGTTAAAATAGGAAACAAGTTACTTAAATAATAATTAATCGGAATTACGATTCAAGGGGTACATAAATTCTTGCCACCTTCCCATACGATCATGATTTGAATGGTGGGTAAGAATGCAGGTATATTTATTTTAATTTAAGTTAATCACAGAAATTAATACCATTTAAAAAATATATTGTAAATTATGTGCAATTAATTTCAATGCATATAAGTAATGATATATTATTTTATTAAATTAATATTTAATTGAATCATTACGCTTACTTATAGATATTGTCAATCAAAATATAATCGGCCACGGGTCCTAAAAAGAAAATACTGAACAGAATAACTGGAGAAAGAAAATCGGTGTTTTGATGTGATACAGCTATTGGCGCGGTTTGGTGGTAAGACCGACTCGTATGCCGTGACGACAAACGGCATGACGCACTCTTATGCTATCATGCCCCTCTCCGCCACCGCTCTCTCCTCCCGTGTATGCGCGTGGCGCCTGCCTATACTATATACGTTATTGCTATATATTGTTATAATAATAAGTAAAAAATATATTTTTTTACTGACGAAGTGAGGGCTGCATTTTTTTGTTTTATATGGATGTTGCCTACAAAGGCGAAGTACCCTGAAAAGCCTTATACCCCGTTTCGGAGCCTAAAATACTAGGTAGCAGTTGTACGTGTAACATGAAGAAATATTTTAAATGTTGATATATAGTATAGTTTTATTAAATAAACAATATGTACTTTTCACAAAATAAATATGTACACAATAGTTAATTGTAATTAAAAGCTATTATTATGCCTCAAACATGTTTCTTTTGTTTTTGTATAAAGAGTAGAATAATGGTATGTAACACGGCCCCGTCCCACGGCTGGATCGAACAAACTGCGAGTTGACAGACAACATTTACAAATGATTATATGTTGATTTATATGAAAAGTATACAGGTGACATGGCTAAAATATGAAATATAAATTGTAACTGATTTCACAACCAAAATCGGACTAATGAGTTATTGGGTTTCTCTTATGAAATCCTTAGCTTATGAATGCGTCCTGCGCCTGAATTCTCTTCGGTCTAACCGAATTGTTATTCTTTTGGATTATGAGTGTTCGTCTATTCTAGTACGCATATTATACAACAATGTCTTCTACGCAGTTGGCTAGTTATCGTTAAATATGGCCGCCGTGGCTGAAATAAGCCAACATATCAATATTTGTATGAATCAGTTTGTAAAAAAGTAATTTTTTTTATTGACATTACTTTCCAGAATTGGATTTTTATTAGGTATATTAGCAATAGCAATAATACTAATTTCTACCAAGATCAGTCACTGCGGGTTGTGCGAAAAAAATTAGAAACTCCGTTATGTATAGGTCAGCAGTCAATGTGACATTTTCGATGAAGACAGCTGGACTAAGCATAGTACGGCCAACGAATTAATCATTACTCAGAATAGAACGGAGCCTTCACCATAATAGACGATTGTTTTTAAAAACATAAGTGTGCAATGTGTGTCCCTGATCATTAAATCACAAGGATATCCTGGTTTCACTTCAGAACAATACTTTTAATCCTCTTGAGTCCATGTTGCTTAATTTTAAGCGACACTACTGTTTTGCAAATCGATGCTCGCTGACAAATCTGGGGATACGTGTCGGACAGTTCTGCGTACTTTGCATTTGAGAAGCCGTCATACACCGGTTCCTAGTATAATTTGCACACAATTTTCAAGGATATTCTTGAGGTCTATACAAGATATTTGTGATGTCTCAACACTTGAGAAGTTTATGTTCGGTGTATGATTATTTTATAAAAAATGACCTAGTTAAGGAACTGATCCCTTGCCTTTAGCATAGCTGCCAAAACCTCTGGACTATTGATTGACACATACTTAACTTCTGAGACCGTTCTCGAGCAGCGCTATAATTTTGCTGACGATTATCGTCATATACACCATCTTAGTTATATTTCATATAACATTACATTATATACCTAGGTATAAAACATAAAAAATGTTATTAGGTATGTATGCTATAAGGTTATTATACATACTAAACGTAGTCATTCGTATCCTCGCTTTCATCCGATATATTTTGTGTGCATTACAAAACCGTCTCTAACCTGAATTTACGGTTAACAACTTTGTGTAATAAAAAAAAAAAATCGTTTGAGTCTGTTATTGTCGTGTTAGTGAAGTATTATGTGAATTTAATGTAAACGGTAGCTAGTTAGTTACGTTCTGCGTCTTATAAAATATAAAAAAAACCAAATTTACTTATAAGAAATATACGGAATCATGTATTAAAAATGTGTAATTATTGTACTCGTATGCTACGAGTTTGAAAGATGGAAATATATGTAAGTAACGGTTGTTAAGTAGTTACTACATGTTCCGGTCGCCTTCGATTGTTGTATTGAGATGTTATTGTTACATGCAGTGGGGTCATCATACTGAATGGTGACAATGCGTGTACAATGAGCTTTATTGACAATCCACCGGACGATGCCAGTCGACGTGTCTGTTCGGGCGGTGTATCAAAAATCATGTTCTAACATGATTCATGACGTATCATGTGAATCCATTTTTTTATTTTTGGATATCAAAACCTATTTAATTATTTTAGAAAACGTATGGATTCCTAAAAGTTGATTTACAGTTAATTTTTATTCGATTGCCAACAGGTTCAATTCCAGGCAAGCACCACTGACTTTGTTCGTGCTTAATTTGTGTTTATAGCTCATTTTGTACTCGGCTGTTAAAAAGAACATACTGAGAAGATCTGCTCGTATCTGATGAAAATCTGCCACATGTTCATCCACCAATCCGTATTTGAGCAGTGGTAATGAGGTCTGCACAATCTCATAAAACGCAGAGGCCTTAGCCCAGAAGTGAGACATTACAGGATATAACATTTAAACTTAGTGGAAATGTATTATTTATACATTATGTAATACATAATATCAATCAATGAACAATTTTAATTCAAAACACGTGGCTGTTTTCAATAAACAATTTTCGCGGCGCTTATTATCGTCCGTATTGCACCTACAGGTGTATGTATGTATACTATATGCTATAACAGCATTCCAAATAACCGCAGGTTTTTTATTAAAGTAGGTTTATATTTTAAGAAAGTTAATAAGTACTTTAATAAAATTGTCCTTTCCTGTACTTCAATAAACCTACATATTATTATCATAACATGGCCTGATATTAAGCATCATCAAGAAACATTATCCAACTGCGCAGGTCAAATTTTATTGCAAAAGTGTGTACAAAAAAAAATACAAACACGCAAACACATGTGCACTCTCTATTCCGTCAGTTCGAGTTATGAGTTCTGGCGCAGGACTTCTTTACGTGCTTTCAGAGGCACGGTACGGCACGGTAACCACGGCCAATTTCTACTTCGAGCTGATATTGAGAATTTTTCGATAGAACCGTGGTAAAGCCCCAGTTTTTAACCTCGGGATCTGCAGCATTTAGCCATTAGATCGGCGAATTTTTTGAGTTTTACTGAATATATAACTTGTGATAGTAATATAATAATTTATGTACGAAGTAATTTGTTTGTCTTTATTTATTCAGAACATCTATATAACTATATATGCTTAAAACCCCAAATGCTCTCTCTCTCAATAATGGTTCGGCAGGTGAACAATTTTGACCTAAATTGTTTTGTTAATCTAATCTGTGGTAACATTAGTGAATGAGGTGTCATTTATTATAAGAATGATTTAATGATTCATCTCATTAGGTAAGTTGGTATACGATTAGGGCACGTGCTTTGATAACTTTTATTATAATAAATAAATTAAAATATAATATCGATTTCGAAATGATTAATTTTTTAATTATCGAGCATCAGTCATTTTGTATTTAACAATAAAATAATACCTTCAGTTTTTTTTCGAATATGCATTTATGATATACTACAAATGGGTTAGCCAATAACAGTAAATAAAAATACTTTTAAGAGCTACTCTTGTAAGATTCATTATTCTAAGTAATAATATAGTGTTTTATATTTTAAAGGATGGAGTTTATTACGACAGTCGATAAAGTAAAGTAGAGTTTTAAGTCAAGTCTAGTGTATATTGATCGTGTGTGTATATTAAAATAAATAGAATTTAACGATATTAAAAAAAATGTTGAAGCTATCATGACCGCAAAGAGGAATTACTATCGATAATTTTTTTTTTAACGCTTATGATTAAAAAAAAAATGTATCATTCACGGACAAGTTACAGTCAATAGAGTATGGAAAAATTGATGAAGGTTATTCGAATAAACACGTGTGTTAGATTCAGTTTCATTCGTTCTTAATTTTGCAAAATATAGCTTTGTCGTTACATAACAAGTTCGTTAGTGTGAGTTGCTCAATGTACATAGTTGTGTGATTATTTATATCTTTTAATTAGTATTCGTTCTATGTATTAAAAGATGTATGACGATGGTCAGTAAATAAATTTATAAATATGAGTTATAAACAGGTTTGTACTTCAATTTAATATAATCGATATATACTAAACTAACTAAACTAAAACTAAATATATATATATATAGTTTTATTTTGTTAAAAATATAATATGATTGCGATAAATGGATTAAAAGATACTTATTTCTTACAAATTATTATATGGTAACATTCAAAACTCTCCTCCGAACTCTAATCCGATTAAAAAAAACTTTGACCGACAAAGTTATTTAAACGTGCTTTCGATTACTTACCACTACTTTAGGTTTACCTACTACTTTCTCTATCTGACTATATATGTATCTCAGTAAGGGTCATATAATCCCCATTTCTCAGACGACACGCTAAATAAAAATGACCAAACCTAATGTATGTCATTAATAGAAATTAGTAATGACCGGTAAAGATTGTAACCGTAACCGTAACAGCCTGTGAATGTCCCACTGCTGGGCTAAAGGCTTCCTCTCCTCTTTTTGAGGAGAAGGTTTGGAGCTTATTCCACCACGCTGCTCCAATGCGGGTTGGTAGAATTCACATGTGGCAGAATTTCAGTGAAATTAGACACATGCAGGTTTCCTCACGATGTTTTCCTTCACCGTAAAGCACGAGATGAATTATAATCACAAATTAAGCACATGAAAATTCAGTGGTGCTTGCCCGGGTTTGAACCCACGATCATCGGTTAAAATTCACGCGTTCTTACCACTGGGTCATCTCGGCTTTCTTTTTTAAGATTGTAACATATAGGTAAATTATGTCAATCGATTATAATAGTAATGTTTATTTATATTTTCATTATATTTGTAATGATAGAAAACAATCTTACTAAACTTGCTCTGTGAATATATAATAGAACTGAATGCGACGCTAAACAAAACTAATTCCGCTTTGTTACACAACAGCAAAATAACACACAAATCGTCCATTTGTTGCCCGATAAAGATAAGTTTCTCGCGCACGTCTTAAGTTCATTCTTGGCAAGATTTGCAAGTTTTTGCGTTTGCGGTAAAGAAACATTAGGAAGCTCGCGCTTCTAAAAATAAATACCGAGGCCCACTCCACAGCCAGGTTGTAGTGGTGCAGCGCGGTGGATTCCGCTCCAAAAACAATCACTTTAGAAGAGGGTTGCCGCGCCCAACACAAATGGGTTGCTATTCATTCATATATGTAGCTACATTTTAGGGTTCTGTTGTGAATTAAACTTCGTTATCGCTTCATTATTTTAGGCTGTACTGAGTTTTTTTTAAATTATTTTAGAATAGTTATTCTATAAACGAGCTAGCGAATATTAGTATTAGTTTCATCAAAATAGTTTGATATATAATATTTTACAGAAAACGTAGCTTATAATGGATGTCATATAAGTTAAAATTGATCCAAGAAGTTACTTACGGAATTTAGAAAATTCTTAACCGTGATTCCCTTTTATTATGAAAGACAACATTCACGTCTTCGAAAATGTTTCTCTCATATTGAATATCTCGAGAACAAATATCGACTTCAATATCAGAAGCATATTTGCACAATATTAGATTTTTCAAATACCGTTTTCAATAAATTACATTTTTAAAGTGGATATAACTTGATAGCGTTGAGGGAATAAAATATGTACCCAAAATAATTCTTTTTTCATTATAGTTGTGAGTAGAGAACTACGTGCTGTTTGTTTTTTTTATTGAGGCAAAGTACTGATCTTACTGAACTCTTATATTTTGTTAGTCTGGAAAGGTTACTAATTATGTATAAATTGAAAATGTTAAATAAAAACTTACCAATTTATTTGGATAACTGTTCGAAATTCGAACATAATCGTTATTGAAATTATGCGGGAAACGTATATGAATTTATATGTGTCGAGTGTTATTTTTAAACTCTTATTTACATTTTTTTAATGAAAATACTAAAGCACGTGAACAGCTAACAAACAAAAAAATTGTTTGACAAACAGAGGAGAATAAGGCACTGAACTGTTTTGTATTTGCCTATTTAAGAACAGATATTTGCTTAGCAAGTTTGTTATTTGCGATTTTAAAATCACGATCACTATAACAATTTTTCACTTTCATTAATTATTATTTTTAGAACATTTGTAATGAATATTTGTATCTATTTCGATGCTATAATTGTCACAGTGACTTGATGACAAAACAAATCAAAAACTTCTCACAGATGATGTCATTTTAAAATCTTAATTAAAAAAAAAATATCATTTTGTCGATACACGCTTGACCGTTTTGAAATTTTATAACGTTAACCTATAATTAAAGGCAGTCGGGCTAAAAAAGAAATTCTGTATTCAACTAAAGTTACTGGACCGGACCGATGTCACTATAACTTCGAAGTTACAGTTTAAACTGAAAATAATTTACTAGACCATTATTTTTAAAGAATTTTAATAAAACTCATGTAAAATTGCACGAATCTTTGATAATTTTGGCACATTCAGCGTCTTTTTCTATACATGTTTTAAATGCCAAACGGAAACTATAAAAGGTTTAGATTCCAATCAAAAATATTATCAAACAATACTTTCCTTGTTTAAAACTAAATTTATATTTAATTAATTTTTCTTGTTCTAAGTATATTAAAGGTATCATCGTTGACTTGATTTTAAGAAATATCAAATGGTTTGATTTGGTAGCATTTTTAAGAAATATTTAATTATGTTTTATATCATAGTACTAAGAATATATGTACTTCCCTGTATAGGAGTTACATAATAATAACAATGTTTACATTAATCTACTTATATAATGTTAGTTTTTCATATCACGCTGTATATTTAAATACCTTTGTAATATATTATCAGCTACCGTCACCGAGATAAAATATAAACGTATCTACATAAGGAATATTGTAAAGCAGAAGTCTTTGTATGTTTGCAAGCGTTAATCTTACTAACTATAAAGCTGATATAAGAAAATGCGTTTCTTTATTTTTTTAAAAAGTACACGCTTAGCACGCTGGCTTTTAGGAATAAATAAATTAGTTTTGTAAAAATAAAAAATTAATAGGTTTAAGTTTATTTGGTATAAATTCATTTAAATCAGAATTTCAGTTTTTTTAGATTAATTTATTTTTGTAGATTCATTCTATATTTAACGAATTAACATCGTTGCTTACTTTCTTAGCTTAGATAGTTATTTAATTAGCTTTTGTGTTGTACTATTTGATTTACTTATTTGACTCTGGGCCATGTTTATATGTTATAAGCTGTGCGTTGCATACATGTAAAGTAATTTTATATAGCATGCATATTATTATGACGTGTACAGTTGCATAATGTTGTAAATTGAATGATAAACTATTCTTATATATTTTTGTTGCCATAATATTTAACCTGTTAACCTGTATTTTGTTTCATTTCAATAAAAAACACAGCTATAAATATATCTTTTAACACATATATATTATAAACATATTATTGCTATCATCATATCGTCATTAGCATTTACTTTGTATTTATAAGAGGAAAGTTTTATTGTTTGATTTTAAGAATCATGCACAACTACGTAACTATAAATCAAATTGATGCAGACAATAATGATAGCTTACTGCTTCAACATGATCAGACAATTATTATTTTTTCTGTACATTGTAATATATGGAAATGTTAAAACATGACTCATAAAACAAATGAGCACTATTTATACGTAATTTTTGGTATATAACTTAGTCCCATACGAGCCTTATTAGTTATTGTTTAGTATCATAGGTAATATAAGCTGTATTTTTTTTACTTTAATAGTTTTTGTTTCTTCTTGCATGTTTATAGCATGTTGAATATTTAAAATTTTATTTTATTCGTTGATATTAATTTCAAAATCAATCTTATTTAGATGAGCGGTATTGTTTGCATATCTTAACGCTCTGCTCAAATTAGACAATGCATTTAGAGATGCATATTTATTTTAATTTTAATTTGGTTGAAAGAATGGCAAATGCGCCTTGTGGTAAGTGGACCAGTGTCCATTAAACTTCCGCACTGTAAGATATATAATCTAACCATTCCTAACATCGTCAATGCGCCACGAATGTAGTCGTTCATTTGGAATCTGCTAACATTAAAAAAAAAAGTATATTTTTTAAATTATTATGTTCGTGAATTTATTAGCTTGCTGATTTCTTATCTATTCCTTGTTTGGATAGGTTGCAATCAGTCAAAGCCAGTATAAATCTACATTATTATTAAGTAAATATAAGAAGAAGCAAGATATTATCATAATTTTGTAATAAAATATTTTATAAATATAAAATTTTACTTTTCTTAGGGTTTGGAAGTATGAAAATATAATTAAGTGTAATTCATCATTCAGCAATATTTGCGAAAGTAAATATTGCTGAGCGATAGATATTACTATTATTTTAATATTTGTTTACATTATATCTTAAATTAAAACAATAGCCATCAAATACATAATTGTGCATAAAATGATAATAATCGTCGAAGGGTTTTAAGATTGATTTATATTCATACAGTTTGTCATATTGGTTACTTTTTTACGGTAAAATAGACCCTTACTCAAATATGGAATATTAAACGCATTTCTTTTAAGCTGTATTATTCCGAGATCAGTGCGTTCAAACAATACGTTTCAGTTTTATAATATCAGTAAATGTATCACCCGTTTTGTTTGACGTTTAAATGAGAATATATTTGAGTTTCAACTCAAATATTTAAGGTTCGTTAATGATGCAACGTTAAGTACAAAATAGAAGTTCGAACGTATTATTTTAATTGTTTTTTGTAATTGTTCAAATTATTGATCAATATATTTTACTGAAAGGTAATCTTCGTTTATTTAAATTAAGAATATTTGCTAGTTTTATTCATATAATATTTTATTGGTAAAATAAATAAAATTTCGATTCTACTGACAATAGCTGCCTAAGAATTGAATTGAATTTACTCAAATTTATCAGCGTGATATGTATATTATATTATAAAACAAACAATTAGGGATAAATAAAAATTATTATCAAAAACATTATTTTTTAATTTAAATTAACTTAACAAGAAATTTGAATAAACAAAATGGTGCTTATTAAAGTGTGCTAGAAAAAAAATTAAACAAAATACAATAAGCAGTTACAATACATTTTGCAACAATATCATAAAATATGTGGTTAGATATTAATTACCTATGTTAATGTTAATAATAAAAAAAAACTATTTTATGCAAAAATTAATAATGACATAATATAATAAATGTAGTTAAATAAAGGTAAGTAGCAAGTAATTACATTGACATTATTATGTAAAAGACGTGCCATTGAACGTTAGTTTAAACAGGTAATAGGACGTATGGGCCTTGACACCCGACGTATGAATGCAGCTTTCTTGTTGACACGGAGTTTGCGCTAAAAATAGTGTGGTAGCACTCGCATCACATTGCAGCTAATGCTGGCTATACTTGGAAGGCCCGGACCGTTAACGATGGGAACCGGCCAGTGGCGCCCGCGCCGGCGGCGCCGCCTGCTTCGGGTATATCGACCCTTCTCTTTTGTTTTTTTATTAGGTATGATGTATTCACTGCGAACATTGCAATGATGAATCACCTTCGCAATATATCATTTCGTTGAATCTTAAGAAAGCTAGTAATGAAAATTGATCGAGGATAAGTTATAAGTCGAATATGTTAAAGTAATAACAAATTATTTCATGCACATTTGAAAAATATATCAATTTATGAAAGAGTACTAATTTATTCGAAAGGACCATTAATTAAGTGTTTTTCCTCTACTGCTTTCCTCTTTTGTGTCACGTCGAGATGATAGGCGCTTGAGATTTTAATGGGACACTAAGTTAAGAGAATACGTGATCAAACTCCTGTTTTTCGGTTTAGTTTAAAAGTCATGAAACTCGTTGTAGTGTTTTTATGTAAAACAAATATTTGGTTATATATTTAAATGAATAGCAAATAAAAGGACAGAGTTAATTCAATTTGTATAAGCGTATTTTATTATTCTATATGACATAATAATTTGAAATATATAAGATTGCTATATGAATAAAATAATTCGTCCAATATTTAGAAGCGTGACCTCAAAGCACAATTATAACGGTTCACAGTTACTCGCCTCTGAGAGACTCGATACAACTTTCAATTATTTGCGTATGTTTCCGACGTACGTAGGTACTTGTATGTAGTATTCATCTTAAGAATAAGCCGCTGCATTCCTATATTTGGCTGCCCCAGATTTTATCTACTTGGCAATGTCAAGGATATTTTTTGCTTAAAATTTCTATCCAAGACTGTAAAGCTTTGAAAGTTTTCCATTATTATAATTGGATTTTTTTAGCACGCACTTGAGTAACATCAATTACTTTCTTTACTAGTAATGTTATGAACTTTTATATGTGGCATTTTAAAAAAAAACATGACTTGCGCTACTACGTAAAAATTAATCCGTCATTATCATTACAATAGTATATTGTTGTTACACTATTATCAAAACAGAATTTATAAAACATTTAATTATAACCGACTGATTTAGTTTTTTTATAGAACTTGAATATTCTAATAATATTATCATCAATAAATTATTCATTTCATTTATAAACACAGTTTTTCTGGTAGGTTGGTTTCCTATCTCCTAATATGGTGGACGGAGGTGTACGATACAGATTATAAATAAAAAAACCAAATATCCAACTTGGTGATTTATTATATCCCTCGATGTTTTTACAACACCTTTTTAGTCTTTTTTTAATTTTAAAAAGCCCATGTTGCCAACTTAAAAATATTAAAAATCCACTTACCACTTAGCAGAAAAAAATCAATGAAATGTGAGAAAACAATATAAAGTAAATTAAATAAACTATTAATATGAAATATTTATCTCCTTAATCAGTAATTGTAGGTAGTTTAAATAAGTTTGTTACAGTTCCTAAGGGTATTTGAGTTCTTTAAATTAAAATATCTTATAATGCATTCTTTAGCTAACAGTTACAAGTAGTAATGGTCAATAGAGGTCATTAAATATCAAAATGTTATTATTACAAATATATTTGTAGAATAGGAAGTTGGACGAGCATATGGGCCACCTGATGGTAAGTGGTCACGAGGTCTCCCTAGACATTGGCATTGTAAGAAATGTTAACCATCGCTTGCATCACCAATGCGCCACCAACCTTGGGAATTAAGATGTTATGTCCCTTGTGCCTGTAATTACACTGGCTCACTCACCCTTTAAACCGGAACACAACAATACCAAGTACTGCTGTTTTGCGGTAGAACATCTGATGAGTGGTACCTACCCAGACGAGCTTGCACAAAGCTCTACCACCAGTATGAACAATAAATGAAAATATATAATTATGAAATTACACAAAACGATTAATAAATATAAAAGGATTCTTGTAAATATTATGCTATTATATATGTATTTTACTATGCGGAAATCGATCTAAAGAATAATGAGTCGTGATCTTATATAGATCTGTAGAACCTAACAAGATCTCATGCGTTGTATTTATAAATATTTTTTTAACTATACTATTTTTATATTAGCTGGAAACTAAAAAAGAACAGTATTAGTCTTAATACATTATTGTCAAGGTTATTTAAGGTCAAACTTTAAATAAAACATAACCTCTCGGTATTTTACTGTGTCGATGATGACTGTGTTGGTACGTTAAGTTTGCTTGGTCGAAGAGCGGGTAACCCAGTAAGACGGGTATTAACCTAGTACTTGCAAATATGAGAAAGCTTTAATTGTTATCAATAAAACATTTTTCATTTTTCATTAAATACTTATATTATTTTAAAAGGTAAGTCTTATCTTAATACAAGAGATATATGAATACTTATAAATATACAATATTAAATCAAAATGTACTTCTAATTACCACTATTATGTTTTTTCTTTAGTTTAGTTTTTAGTGTATACAAATGTAATTATTTGTATTGCCTATATTCCGATATCTCTCAGCTCACACAGATTAATAGACAATATCTATCTACATTCCGATACATAATTACTTGGATAATTATTTTTATATTGATTGGATAATTATTGATCGATGACCTTTAGATAAATAAGTGTTTGACTTGCTCTTTGTCCAACGAAATATTATTTTGAATCTGCGAGTAATATCTTAATGTAGACTTTGTATCAACGTAAAAGTCCTTCACATTAATTGGTGATAATATCACAAGACGGTAGATGACACCGATTCACTCGTTCAACTTCCGCTTAATAGCAATATTATATATTACTGTGTTCTTGTATGTTGTTAAGATTTACATACTAAGTATATATTAAAATTTATTTATTTAATATTGTAGAGTTGAGACCACGGCTTGAGGAGTGACGATATACGCAAAGTGGCTGGCAGCAAATGGAGATTGAGAGCTGAAGATCGAGCTCAGTGACGTGCCATTGGAGAGGCCTATGTCCAATAGTGGACGAAAATGGGTTGATAATGATGTTGATGATGTAGCTCACTTACTGAAAACACCGCCGAAATGACCACAACATCTTTTTTTTGTCAAATTATATAAACGTATATCGTTTTTAAAATAATAGCTACACATGTAATGTAATGCACAGATATTGTCGTATATCGCAATGCTAATGTTTCTTGGAAGAAAGAAGAACACTTGGCGACCAAGGTTAAGTCAAAAAAAGCAATTAGCATATTACAATAAACAGTATGGATTAATTAAAGAAAATTAAGTAGTCTCAGATACAGGGTATATAATTACTGTAATCGTAATAGTTCAAAAATGTACAGTAGCTGGACACAGGCCTTCTCGCCTGATGAGAAGTTTTAAGTTTTATTGCGCGTTTTAAGGTTCACGTAATACACGCTCAGTGTATTATTAATGCAGAATTTCACCGGACATGTGCAAGTTTTCACGTTGTTGTAACTACTGAGTACAAGATTAATTATAGCATAAAAATAAACACATTAAAACTTCATGTGGTTCGCCCGGCATTGAACCCGCGATTTTGTTTCATGCAATAGACCATCTCGGCTCCATTTATTAGTTACTCTAATCTTATAAAATGAACAAATTAAATCGCCATCTTTATAACGTGTTTCTTGACAATTGTACGGTAATTATTGCGTTTAACCTCGTTCACAAACTATACTATTGTGGCGATCCTTCAGATTATAATTAAATAAGTTTTTATTATCTTTCTTATTTGAATTATATATTAACGTTAGCTTAATTACATCTTTGACATAAATTTCCAATTGTAGATATTAATTAGGAGATCTGTGATCAGAAGAATTCAAACTTTGTGGTAACGGGGATTTTTCTATTAATGATATATGTCAAACAAAGATGAAGTATGCAACAAATTTCTAGAAAAAATGTGTCAAAAATATAATTTCCTTAAATAAATTATAGGTTTCAAATCTAAACCAAAATTACGCGTGGTAATTTATGCTAAATCAGACAATATCTCAATGAAAATGGTAAATAGACAGGTGGAAGTAGAATATCGTGTGATATAAAAATACGCCAAAAATTATTGTTTCCAGGCTCAAAGCCCTAGAAAATACGGGCAAACTGGTTCGTTTTCGTTGCCAACAAAACTAACATCGATGTGTTCTCTTATTATTTGGAATATTTCCAAGGTGCTTGAAAAGGATCCATGTATGGATTTAAGGGTGAATAATTGTCCGTTTATTTTTAAATTTAAGGTTTAAATAGTAATTAATTGATTTATTTTTAAAGTACGTATTGTAGTACAATACAAAAGATATTTATTTTTACAGACTTAATATAATAAACTTCAAAGTAAAGTCTGTTTGTTTCTTACCTCATCACGCCTAAACCACTAAACTGAAGTATTTCCCTTAGATTTTATAAGATAAGGCTGACCTACATTTGAACTATTTCGGTGTTATTTTTTTACAACAAACTATGTCGACCATTTTCCATGCTTGGCCTTGACAAAATATTCACAGCCAACTAGCGTGTATCTAACGTCATAAAATCAGAGAGAAAACAAGTTTTAAAAGTATATTAGATGGTAGTTTCAATGTTTTTAATTTAATCTTTATTATTACGATGATTACGTCTTACACTTAACTATTTCAAAATGATATAGAAACAGTACGATGTTTTAATTATTCATTGAAATATATTGGCTGATGCAGCATGCGATGCGCTCGGCGCACGAGCGATTTGATCGTGAGTCGCGTGACGAGCTCGAAATGATCTCACAGACGCCGGAGGAACGGCATCTCACTTGCGCGATACTAGCCTGGCAGCAGCTTGGGCACAAAGATACAGACAGCCTTTATCAGTAAGATTTTATTACATAGAGAAGCTAGAGCTTATATATATATATATTTTATCTTAATGGTAGTGATTATGGTTTCTTTGTAGTTGCTATTTCACTACAGGTAACACATGTTTTTTTTTTAATTATTATTCTAAAATTCCTCATTGATTTGTAGGTTTAAAACCCGACCTAACCAATATATATTAGTTTGTTATCAAGAAATTTTCAGTAGCATCCCGGAGTTTGGATATTAGCAGTGTCAAAAATCATGTCAATTCGTCGATCATTTGCCTGTACACTTTTTGGTCCTGTAGGATTTGCCATTGGATTATGAGAGTGAGGGAATAGGGCATTTACGTCTCCTCAAATACTTGCGCACTACATTACATCCAAATCCATAATAGTCTCTCTTTAGTGACCGTGATCGAAATCGTCAGCCAGGGCATCATTATCATTATCATCAATTATTCTTAATTATTTATTTAATTATAAGCTTCTTGTGAATATAATTTACTAGCGTATAATAGATTGATATACTTTAATATTCTATAACCTTACGCAATTCTTTACCAAATAAAAAATATTTATGAGTCATTTACATAATAAGCCTTTTTTTATAGAATAGGAAGGCGGACGGGCATATGGGCCACCTGATGGTAAGTGGTCACCAACGACCATAGACATTGGCATTGAAAAAATGTTAACCATCGCTTACATCACCAATGCGCCACCAACCTTGGGAACTAAGATGTTATGTCCCTTGTGCCTGAAATTACACTGGCAGTGAGCCAGTGTAATTACCCTTCAAACCGGAACACAACAATACCAAGTACTGTTGTTTTGCGGTAGAATATCTGATAAGTGGGTGGTACCTACCCAGACAAGCTTGTACAAAGTTCCACCAGTGTAAACAGTGTTACCAGTGTAAATTCTTTTTGGTATCAGTGTATAAACAAATACCTTTCATTGTTTTATGTAAAGAGTAAAAAGATGGTATCGGTAATGCATTTTTAATAATGATTACGGGTGTAATTAATGCAGCAGTCCAAACATAAAAAAACGATATTTTTAAAATGCGTGCCATCTGGATATGTGTAACGACCGGGAGATATAACAGTTTACTTCGGACTCTTATAAACGGGAAAAGGAACCTAAGTACAGTCGTCAAATACAATGAAGATAATTAAAAGTTATTATTACGCTCTGTTTATGTGGTGACAATTATAAGCCCTTGTAAGAGATTATACTTTGAAGATTACCTCGTGAATTTGAACACAGTTATAACCATTGAAATATATTTTTAACTATTTTAATAAGAATTGTAGATATTTCCAATATGTTGAAAAATTTTCCTTTTATTTACACAATTAATCTTATCGATACCCTAATAGTAATAATCGGTATTTAATTGATGCGGGATGATTAGTTTTCATTGATTTCTGAGGAGTTATTGATTATTTTTAACTTTGTAATTAACAATTAACAAACCTTTGAATAATGTCAAGGTAAGATACAATTACCACTCTTAATAGCAAGATACGCGGGTAGTTGTGTAACTTTATAACAAGGTATTATGCTAAGTATGTCTTTGGCTCATACACTGCCAATTTAATTACAATAAATGTACTAGATTTTACTATTTAGTTGACGCAACGTAAATTGTTCTGATTATATTATCTTATTTAAATATATGAACATATTATTTACTTATTTTTAACAAGTTTTAATGATAACGGCAGCATCCATAAAAAATAGCTGTGTCCGATAACAATTTTTGTATTGTATGTAAGGCTAAATAAAAAAATACTAGTCGTTTCAACCAATGCGTTATATAGCGTTTTTATTACTTTTTTGTTATTTATTTATTAAGTAATTTATAAAAACGTAAGTACTAGAAATGAAACGGTTATACAATGTAAAAATAAAACTAAGTATTAAAAGCATTATTATCTCTTGAAGAGATTTCTTGTAGCATTTGCGAAATGGAAATCATATTCAAATAACAGCTTTTTTGACGTGAAAGATCTTGTGGTGCGTCTCGGGAGTAAGACCACAACAATTGCGGTCACCCTTTTTTATTTTAATATAATTTTTCATAATTGCAATTATCATATGGTTTTAAATAGAGAAAATAATAATATTAGTATATATTCATCTGATATTAAACATATACGCGTCATGTTTTAGCATTGTATCGTTGATCGTAATTTGTTTTGTACATATTGTTTATTTTTTAGATTCATCGAACAAAATCGTAATAAACCCGTTCAACAATCTTCCGAGAATTCAAATAACGCGAATATTGATATTGTCAACAAATCAAGTATATATTCGAAACCGAGGAATGATTTTTATCACGAACAACCAGTGTATTCTAAAGACATTGACTCCTCGAATTTTGACACCAAGTCACTAATGGGACCCGTGGTTAAGTTGCCGGTAGAAACGAAAATTATTATGCGCATGGAAAGCACGCCTTGTTCACATCATACTACTAGAAAAACACAAAAAAATCCAAATGATATAATGAACAAAATAGATGCTGTGAGTTATTGTAATTAACTTTTGATCATTAAGTAGTATGTTTAATCAATCGGCCACACAAAAAACTGTACTTTATTTGTGTTTATAATCCCATTAATCACGAATATATTTATTACACATATTCTTGCATTATTCTATCAAAATGATGAGTTATTATGAAATGATTGGTCAGATTGTATGGAGTGTATAATAAGAAATTATTGATTTTTTCTTGTGAATTTTTTAAATGTAATTTATTAAAATAATATTTTGCTAGGCGTGCTGCATGGATTCGGCTTGTGTGCAACGCTTAGCGGATTTGGATACAGCGGTGTGTGAGCTAAGAAGTCGAGCGGCAAAACTCGCTCGTCGTGAAGCTGAACGGGTTGAACTGCTTGAACGAGCTGAAGCCGCCTGGAAGGACCTAGAACTTGGTTTCCAACGTCGTCTTGGCTTAGCGTTAGAGAAAGAAGACGATATCACTAAACAAGTTAGAAAATTATGACATTTTGCAATTTATAAGCATCATATTAAAGTACCATGAAGTATTTAAGTGAACACTATTTTTATGTACCTTATACTGTGTATTTACCATAGCCTTAAATAACTTGACTCGGAACTTTAATGAAAAACCGGCTGTCACTGGTAGAACCAAACCTTGGCATTTAGGTGTCTTCCGTGACTTGATCATAATGTTATTTCTATGTGTCATATATAATAAGATATGTCTTTGTACATATAATTGTCAAATATTTCTGTTTTAGATAAAAAAGACAATAGAGGAACGGAACGGCTACAAAAGTGTTTGCACTGAATTGGCCAAGAATGTTAAAGAGCTCGCACAGGTTGCCGAGGAGGAACGAGATAGCTTAACATTGGTCGAGAAAGATTTGTGTGAACGCGCTTGTGTACGACTGCGACTAAGCGAAGAGGCAGCACGAGGCGATAGTGCCTTGGCGGAGCAGCTCTGCAAAGCATCTCAAATGGATAGAGATCTTCAAGTAAATTACATAAAAAGATTACAGTTTTAACAATTTTTTTTTGTCTTGAAAGCTCTTGGCTGTTAGGCTTGCTAAAAGAGATATTTTGTACATATTTGATTATATAAAATATATTTTGAAATAAAGTGATTTCATATACAGCTCTCTATCAAAGTTATACAAATAATATAAATAAAAAAATATCTCAAGACCTCCAATACCACCTGAACTAATAAAAACTAACTCACGTAACGCGAATCACAATTTTGTAGAAACTACTTGATATAAATTAACTATTTCGCACACTATAATGGTTTAATAAGTAAAAACTATAACAACTTATATTATGGTAGTGAATGTGAGTATGTTCCCGTGCCAATAGAATCGATCCAATAGATAACATACCGTAGATTTTGTATGAGTTAACGGAATTTTGTTAGGCACTCTTGTCAATTGAGCACGTGAGCTCTTCAACCACCCATATGGTGCCATGGTATTAACCTTCCAGCTAAAGTATTACCAAGGTGTGCTGGCGTCGGACAAAGGTGAACGTCACACTGCGCTAAACCTTAATATGTGTAAGGGTAAGCAAATGATAATGATGACCTAAGAAGCATGAATATGTTAACAGGCTATAGGCCATGCCAATAGCAGGAGGAATAAAGATCTCCTATATATATATATATATGTATATATATATATGTTCTGCTATATTATGTAGTACAAACTAATATCTTTTGTACCATAAACTAATACCTGTATATGGTACAAGAATATTTCACTTAAGTACTAAAATCTACTTTAAACTTTCAAACTTCCGAAAACAACTTCACCGCTGCTTAAGATTCAATTTTTGTCCGAACTGACTAAGAACACTGACCTTGAACAAGGATGTTTATAAAAATAATGATGGATGAATGAATTTTATACTTTCTTATTTAGTTATCAAAAGTTTCCTTTACATCTCTAAATATATAAATAATTATAGCTAAACACCTCACAATGTAACACAACCTCACAACCTCGAATGTGAATTCAAGGTCAAAGTCGTTTATTTATCTTTTCTTCTCCTTTAATTAGAATAGAATATACGACTTATAGCCATTGAACCCGAATCTACTTCTTAAATTAATAACAATTTTTTTTTAAATTCAGTTTAAAGAAGATCAGGTTCGTAGAAAAGTTTCATCTCTAGAGAGTGAAATACAATCGGCACGATGTTTAACGCATGAAGCAGAAATAGCGCTGCGTGGGGAACTCGGAATGCTTAAAGAACAGATTACACAAGTTTCAAATCAGCTATTGAATGAAGAGTCTGAGGTTAAACAAATTAAACTACAAGTAAGTTTGATTTACTTCAGTAAAATAATACACTACATATTTAACACGTAATTATTTCAAATGGTATAGTCTTATATCAAAATATACATATGTGCAATAAGTTATCTATGTTTTGTCTTGGTAAAAAAAAATTATAATATACTTATTGTTATTCAATTTACTTATTGAAACAAAACAGCGTAAGAAGGTGAGAAGCGTGAGAAGCTTAAAACTTTTAAACTCTAATTTCAACGTCATATTTCGCCTATCAACATGTTAGTGATTAAATAATTATATTGAGTTTTAATATACTTAATATCAAGTTTTGTTACTTCAGTAATAATGTGCGTTTAACAATTCCAGAGATAACTTGTTTAATCTGCCTCTATGTGGGACTTAACAACGAATCAAATGACACACTTGGCATACTGTACACACCCATTTCCGATTACTTTTGTATAGAGGCAATATTATATATATTATGCATTTATATTAAAACTCCAACATACATAATTAGAGGAATGCAAAATAATATATCTTTTTAATTTATATTAATTAACTTGAATCGCGTTTATTGAGGAATTGCTTAATTGATAACATCAAATTCGATCGAATGTTATACTTTTAAGAAGTATTTTATTGTACCTACTCTTACTGATTAAACTGCCTGCATCCGTCTGGGGTTACTTTTTATTAAGTCATCAATAAAACTAATGTATTCATTCCATTTTTTTAACAATGCACTGAGGTCTGTTAAGAGTCTAGATTTCTTTGTTTAACTTATCTTATATCCCAGAACTGCTATATAAGGTTAAAAAGCAAAAGGCATCACAATCTGATCTTTATCCATTACTCGCCATAAAAGTATTGATATTCCATCACAGTCAGGTTGTGGGTCTAGAACTAATCTTACTTCAGAAGAAGAAATCTAAGTAATAATTTCTACCCTCTGTTTCCGTCGACTCTGGTCGTTGGTACTTTTTTGCAATCTTATATTTTTGATTTGTATATACTTGTATATTATGTAGTGTGGCAGCATCATTTAATATGACAAACATGATAACTTACTAAATAATATTAGAGACATTTGCTTGCAAGTGTAACCATTTCCAAGTGATATTAACAACAAAGAAAAAAAGCCACATTTTTTGGGATAAGCATTAATATAACACATGTCCCATAAAAATAATAGCTACAATTTTTATTTATATCACGTGTTTATTTATATCGCGTTGAGAACATATTCAGTTTTATTTTTTATTATGTCAATACATTATTAGTGGTTTGTAGGTGATCCAATAATAATGTAGAGTGATATTGTATGTTTACATGTGCTTATATGAGAAACTACTTGTCTTATTAAAAAAAACAAAGATTATGTACTATGTCATATCTAACTACGACCACATAAAACAGAGTAGTATCCTTAAACATAAGCCAATCTTGCAACCTCTAGTTTAATACTTGTCATAAGTGAAATCAAGGATCACATCCTTTTCAAATATTGCATTATATCCTAATAAAAAAACTATTGCTTTTATACAAGTAAAGAAAACGTTATAGCTTACAGAATTACGGACAGAGAAAGTAGGCTTATTGGAAGATCTGGATGGTTGCAAGACAATGTGCGATAATCGCATGCAAGGGAAAGTTAACGAGTTGAAGCAGAAAAGAGAGGAACTAATGAAACTTAAGGAGAAAGTGATAGAATGCAGATGTAAAATTCCTCTGGATGAAGCCATAGATGTGAAGCGAACTCCTTCTCTCGCTGCCCTTTGTCAATGCATTTCGGAGGAAAAGTTACTTGTAAATATTGTTTTATTTTTTATTATATGTCGGCTATGTAACATCTAACTCTTAGGAACTTGGAGTTTTTTAGGAAAGCCGTTTATTTTTAATTTACTACATAAGAAAGATTTATTTTATTATTTTCGTTTAACAAAATGGAAAGTCAAAACAAGCAATTCTGTTGAGGTTCTTTTGCCGATTGTTTCAGGACTGATATGTAAATTAACACAAAATAAAAATTGTATAGTAATTCAACCATTTTTTTTCAGGATACATGCTCATGTACTTCTATTCGTACCCAACTCTTATCTACCTTACTCTCTGATCTCTTCGGAGGACTCCAGTCTGAATTAAGTGAATCAGGATCAACAATGCCATGCCAATTACTTAAATGTCTAGAAGATAAACATAACTGGGATCGTTCTAGTGTTGTTAAGTCAAACCTGCGAAATTTTTTTGAGCAATTACTCGTTGGAGAGCTTGATATTGCAATTGCTACATCTATTGAAAAATATCACGCAAAAGTTAGTTTTTAATTTATGCATGATAAAAAAACAATTGTTATGTTATTTTTCGGTTTTGGCTTAAATATTTAATAATTAATACTATTAATACTATAGTGGATCGGTAAATCTTGTGTGGATCGGACACAAGTAATGCCTTATAGTGTGGAAGTAAACGATGCCGCGCAAGAGCAAGACATAGAACGACGAGCACAAAAAATGGCTACGAAACTGGCAGAACAACTCTTTAACGAGAGAGCCGATCAAATTACAAAAAGAGCCAAGGAAATTATTTCTAAAGGACCACCTCCCTGTGAATGCAGGCCGCAACGTAAGCGCTGTACAAATTTGTTAATGTATAGTCATTTAACTGTCTTTATTACTAGTATTGTTCACTTCCTCTTAACGAACGTTTTCTTCATAACGTTCAATGTTTATCAATCTTTCCTTGTACTCTTGCATTAAACATAAGGGCTCAATTGATTATTACCTTTTGTAGTATGTAATTACTAGTGATATGTTTCGTTAGCAATCTAGACGGAATGAAAATGTAGATGTTTCTACAATAACTTTAGTTTTTATTATGAAGCTCAGACAATTCTTTGGATGCTCATTAATAATTTATATTGCGTGAGGTGATTAATCTAAATCTTAGTTTTGTATTGCATATTTCTGAGATGGTGTGACGGATTTGATATTTATTTATGTATATTTATTTATCTGAGTTTGCTATTATGTTCGCATTGAAACACTATATTATATTAAAATAAAAAAGTATGAATATGTTTTTAATAAAAAATAGCTTACTTGTTGTAACATATTCAATTGTATCAGTATATAATATTAACAATACACAGCTAAGAACCATTTTTCCAAATTATGCCAGTCGAGTGTACATTTTCTCAATATATTTTTTATCATCTTTTATCATTACGTTTGAAGTGATAATGGTGTTTAGCCCTGCAAATAGTTATAGGTGTTATAAATTGTTATATGGAACGATATAATAATCAAACATCCAATTATAATATATCATGAAGTGGCTTTAAAAAAAAAGGTTTTATTCAGAATAATAAAAATGTATGAAAATGGATGGATTTCTTGATTATATGATGGCCCGGGTAATTTTTTTAAGGGGTAATTACTCGAATATTTAACAATGGAGAATTTATTAACTGGATTAGTTTTAATAACAATAAAATGGTTTACATTCAACTTTTGTTTCATTACTGCATCTTGGAAGTTTTACTTTGTAAATATTTACATCATATAATTGTTCGCTAAAGAGTGTAAATATCTCAATTAGGTTTTCAGTGAACGACTATTACTTCAGAATAATTACTGAACCGTTTTTATTTTCTTGGAAATGTAATACATAAAATGTTTCTGTCTTGTTTTTGCACAGCATTTTCTTCATTACATGTGATTTCGATATATTATGTAGCTATATTTCTAGAATTCTTATGTTGCTAATACTATTACGAAAAAGTACAATTAAATTGTTGGGTTGTATATTACGTCAATAATTATTATTTCTGGTCTCTACAGCAGCAGTATTTCAGTGTCTCGTTAAAAGACCAAATACAACACACATTGCTCGAAAAAACACAGAGAGTCCACCTTCATACTTTAAACGTACATTACAAGATGTCACTCAACTTAAGGTTCAAGTTGAAGATCTTAGGAAGGTATTAAGCTGAAAGGAGTAGTAGCAATAATAATATATATTACAAATTATATTAACAAGTCACGAATTTTATAATTTTTAGGAGTCCGTCAAAAAGGAAGATCTGCGACAGATGGAAGGGAAAATAGCAAGAATAGTTAAACGAGCTTCGGTAAGTAAGTACGGTATACAGTGTAAGCCATAGAATCAACAGTATAGGTAATTATGGGTATTGAAGAGTTTCACAGATATCTTCGAAGAGATAAATTTCTTGCTAATAAATAATTGCTTAACCATCGATTTCATGCAGTATCAATATTTATGCACATAAACAATACGAACACAGACTTACGAAGTAAATTAAATTTTTATGAACTAATTATATTAGAATTTTACTAATAAAAAGCTATAATAAGATATATATAAATACAAATATACATTCTTTATTGCTTTATATATTTTCAACTTCAATCGTGACTTGTTCGTTTTATTGTTTTTTTAATTGCAGAAACAGAATAATATTCCATTAACAAACAAAAAAATTAAACGTATTAAGGATGTCGAAGAAAAAAAAAATGAAAATACATTTCAAAATGGTAAAACTTTAGGACAATTAGATATATCTGAGAATAAGGTGGTGGCTTATAGTACAAAACAAAATATTATCAAATCTAATCAATATGGAGTTATTGAAAATAAAAAGAAAAAAATATTAAAAAAAATTGAACAGTCATTTGCTGTAAATCTATGCTTATGTGGAACACGGGATAATTCAATGCAAGATCCTCCCCAAAAGGATAACTTTCAAGTAAATATATCAAAAAATAAAATGGAAACCATATCTAGTTACAAAATGTCACAAATATCGCCAGAAGAAGATGCCGATACTCAAGCTAATAAATTTTCAACACAAACTAGTTGTCCTAGCGAGTGTGTTTGTTTTCATAAAATTCCATCAAACACTTCAATTGAAAAACTTTTAGATACTTTATTAAACAGGAAAGGAGACAAAAATGATGTGCTTTATAAGTCGATATTATACAACCAAAGCAAAGAAAATCAAACAAATGACAATAACCTTTCTCAAAATTTGAGTGATGACATAAAACAAAACAAGTCAACCATATATTTACCAGTTAACGGAATAGACAAAATATTAATAGAGGATAATATTAATCCTACATTTCCATGTGATCTTGTACCGGAATGTTGTTCTAATGGTCATGATATTGGTACGAATTACGATGTTTACCCTAATACCACTAATTCTGAGTATATTGGCACAGTTAATTTAGATAAAAGTAACGATAATTTTTTTAAAGATACAAACCATGATTATAATAAAATAAAATATGGTGATGGACAAGATATATGCATGAAATCATATGAAGTAACCAAACCAGATCAGATCCACAAAATACAAACTCCAAACAGCTGTAAACTTGATTTCAAAAAAGAATCACAAGTTTATTCCGTGCAAGCCAATTCCAGATTCAAAAGTGTTGACAAAGAATCACACAGCAATAGTATTAATAAAAAAGATTTAGAAGTATGTGGGAATTCTTATGTTGGAGATGTTTTAAAAAAATCAGACTTGTTGTCAGACGATTGTGATTATTACGTAAAATTTTTGGGAGTTACACTGACAAATGCAATAAAAAATACTAAAGAGATTGATGAAATGAATACAATTTCTACTTTCACGAATCTTGGTAACGATAACCTCAATAATTTAGAAGTAAGAAGATCTCAAATACATTCAAAAAATCTTATAAATTCTGAAATACAATGTACACCAATTAAAAACAATTCGAGACTCTCAAATACATTATCTGATGAAAAAAACAATATCTTAAAAAGTACTCCAGACATAATAAATAACGATCAAACAAAATGTGTTTGTTGTAACAAGGATCAATATAATGATTTAGAATTAAATGCTTTTAATTTACTCGAAGAACATTTTAAAGAAAAATTAGTAGAATTTCAACGTTTTTCATACAAATCAAAACGTATTACTGCTGAAGAAGAAAAACTATTATTTTCCAACATTTTAAATAAAGTTAAGGAAGTTGTTTCAGAAAATACAAACCGATTGAGTTGTAGATGTATGGGACTTAACGTTAGTGAAGAAAGTTGGAAAAGAGCTTATTGTTTGTTACAAGAATATTTAAAGGTCAAAATGAAGCGAGTTCAGTGTTCTTGTATTACTAACGATAGTAGTATAGAAAGCATTTTACCTGCTATTTTGGATAAGGTTTCTAATTTGATTGATAATGATTTTCAGCGTTTAAGGGACAAATGCATATGTGAAAATAAAATGAGTATTGAAAATGTTGCTTTAAAAAACTCAAAAGAACAGATGACTGAATCAATATTACAATGTAATGACGTTTTTGTACAATATGATAAAAGTAACATAAGTAATCAGCATGCAAATAATTTTGAAGATACTTCTATTCAAGCATTTTCTATTTTTGTTGATAATAAATCGTGTGAGGCGTGTGAGTACAACTTTCGAGAAAATAACACTGCAGAGAAAAAAGTTTCTTGTGAATTTAAAAGTGGCTACATAACTGACTGCAAATGTCGGTATACTATTAGTGAACCATGTTATTTAGATTTTAATGTTACTGCCAATCAATCAATACTAACTAAGAATATAAAATTTAAATGTAAAAAATTACAGGCAATGGAAATAAAGAATGACATAACGGCTAGTATTTCATCAAATTTAGTAAAAGAACAATTGGAAGTACCTAAAAATGCAGTTACCAAAACAATAGATTCCATATGCACAAATCACTGTAGTGGATATAAATTGAATTGTTCGTATGTTTGCCCAATGGAAATTTGCAATAAATCCGCAGTTGGAACAAAATATGAAAAAAATGATCCTATATCGAAGTCAGTACAAGAAAATCCATCCAACAATTTATTTTATATCATAAATAGGATACCAAATCATAAAAGATCAGAACATATTTGTATAAATAAAAGCACTGGCAGCATTAGTCAGCAGAAAGATTTAACGAATGCTTGTGATGTGATAATAACTGCTGATAACGAAGAAGAAATTGTATTAAAATATTCAAAAGAGACATGCTGTTTAACAGATACTTCAAACAACACTAGCTTAAGCAATATCACCAAATATAAAAATTGGTATGATTGTAGTGGCCGACAAATTGACAATGAACAAAAAGGAACCGCTTTTGAATTAAACAAAAATTCACTTTACGATTCTTTGTACCTTCCCTCTGATCATATTTCTCAGTACAAAAAATTTGTAAACGTCAAAGATAGTAACGTAAAGGACCTTAACTCCGAAATTTGTAATTGTAAAATGGTACCTATATGTCATGTAAAAATGTTAGTGGAGAGTATTGAACAAAAACTAGTTCAATCAAAGTGCACTTGTGATTCTTTATGCTCTCGAGTTTGTCCAATTCATGGAAAGGAGAAATTTTATTATTAAGCCTTAAATAGTTTTTTTATAATTGATGTCAACTTTATCGAAATTATTTGTGTATTATTTAATTTGTAATAAACAGTAAAAGTATATTTTTTTGTTTGAAAATTCGATATTATAAGCCAATCGATATTATAAGCAAATTGAATAAAATTATTATTATTATTATTATTATTAGTATCACCTAATTTTTAAATTTGAAATAAAATTGTATATGATACGAAATTGATTGTCATTGTTATCAGTTGGCAAGTAGATTAGTCAATAGTCTGTTACATATAAAACGTGTGTTTAAGCGGATAACGGAGTTAATGTTAAATAATAATATCATAAATAAAAAGAAATCATATATAAATTAAAAAATAAATAGGCAGTGTCAAAAACATTAAAAAAAATGGAAGATAAACCTGATGTTGGTAAAAAAAGAAATAAACCAAATATATTATCAAGATTGTTTATTTGTTGGATATGTCCAGTTCTCTACAGAGGAAATAAAAGGGACATAGAAGAAGATGACCTAATAATTCCAAGCAAGCAATATGATTCTGACAGGCTTGGAGGAAAATTTGAAAGGTAAAGATTTATATTTGCGTTCATTTTATAGCTTTTTTTAGATATATTATTATATTTACACACATTTCCTAATAATTCGTATACATATATAAATTATAATAAGTGAATTGTTTAATATATATTTTTATAAATAATTGCGAGTATAGACTTATGATTGCAATGTGTGAATTTAATTTAGATATTGGCTAGAGGAATACGATAGAGCTCTGCGAGAGAATCGTAAGCCGTCACTTGTCAAAGCACTTACGAAGGCGTACTGGTTAGCGTATCTTCCTGGAGCGTTTCTTCTTTTGATTAACGCCACGGCAAGGTATTTCTAGTGAAAGAATAATTTTATATATTTTATTGGCATTTATAAAAACATTTATATCGTTATTTTCTATCACCTTAAACAGGACTGTTCAACCTTTACTTTTTTCTGAGCTTCTATCTTACTGGTCAGCTAATGCAAGTCAGTCTATAACAAGACAAGAAGCGGGATTTTATGCGATTGGAATGTTAGCATTAAACTTAGTCGGTGCCTTAAGCCAGCATCATAACAACTTGTTCGTGAATCGATTTAGTTTAAAAGTGAAAGTAGCGTGCTCATCTCTAATATATAGAAAGGTAATATTATAGATATAGAAACTTTTAACGATAACGATTAACTACATCAAATATATTGGGATTTAAAAAAGTCTCATAGTAAAAAATCGCAATTAAAATAGAATCTTAACTTCGGTAGATACTGCGTATGAACCAGTTGTCTATTTCGGAAGTAGCTGCTGGAAAATTGGTGAACATACTGTCAAATGATGTGGCTCGTTTTGATATGGCATTCATGTTTCTGCACTATTTATGGTTGGTCCCATTACAATTAGCGATTGTGATGTACTTTTTGTACGAAGCTGCTGGATATGCACCATACGTTGGACTTTTTGGTGTTGTCCTCTTAGTTCTTCCTATACAAGGTATTATTTGATCATTTAATAAAAATGTTAATTAATGTTAATGTTTTGTAAAATAATGTTATTTTCTAGCTTGTCTTACAAAATTAACGGCTGTTATTAGACGGAATGTAGCACAAAGAACTGATAAACGCATTAAATTAATGAGTGAAATTATAAATGGTATTCAGGTAAATTAAATGTAAAATTATATGTAAATTTTAATAGAGTTATGTTTTAATTTTAATCAATTATAAAACTTTTTCCCTGTACAGGTTATAAAAATGTATGCCTGGGAGAAGTCGTTTCAGCACGTGGTAAAAGTGGCGCGAGCCTTTGAGCTCGCCGCGCTCAGGAAGTCAATATTCGTTCGTAGCGTCTTTTTAGGATTCATGATGTTTGCAGAGCGTAGTACTTTGTTCCTCACGGCGTTGACTTTCATTCTCTCGGGAAATTTACTAAGAGCTGATATGGTAATTTGTTTAAACGTTAAAATAATTATATTAATTTTATTATATAACTGTAACACATCGATATAATATACAAATAAAACAGTATTCATTATTTTGTTTACATTAAAAATGTATTTTTTATAAATTATAATATTATAAAATTAATAAATTAATTTCAGATATATCCTATTAAAGTATTTCTTGGAATAGTGCAAATGAATTTAAGTTTTATTTTACCACTTGCAATCGCAAGTTTGTCAGAGTTAAAAGTATCTTTAGGGCGAATACAGAATGTACTGATAATGGGTAAGTAACTACTACGTCGATATAATTGTTGTTCAATAACCAATATCCTTTTGTTATTCGAAGTAACGATTATTGAAATTACTTTGGTGAAGTTTTGTCTATTTCTCTTACATTAGATGAAAGAGAAGATTTATCACTGTTAAAGAAACCTACAGCAATGATTGTCCCAGTGGTCTTTAAGGGAAAAATGACGACCATTGATTCAAATTCAATAGTTGCACAAAAATATTCTACAAAAGAAAATTCCAGACTTTCTATTGGTAAAGTAATTATTTTTAATATTTTTCAAGGATAAGGATTATCTATTTTAAATATACATAAAAAGTTTATCAAATCAATCATCAATTAAGTTGATTTCTGGCATACGTATATATATTCTGTTAATAATACGCTAACACTAATATAAGACATTTTTCAAATATTAATAAATATAAGTTTTTTTTTTAAATTCCTTATTTTGGTAATTTTACCCTCAATAAAACTGGTATAAGACCTTAAGATCTCCGACTTTTAAATCGAATCGTGGGATTTAAAATGTTTGTTCCATAAAATGTTACGATTTAGACTTAAATTGTAGCTTGCAATTTATACTAAGTTGTTTTGTAGTCAGTCCACGCACTTCGGTAGTAGGAGAAACCATGGTTGAATTGTCTGGTGTGAGTGCTTCATGGGATGTATCTAAAAGTCCCGAAGAAATGACTCTTAAGAACATAACTATGCACTTAAAGAAGGGAAAGTTGTGTGCCATTATAGGAGCTGTTGGATCAGGAAAGGTCAAAATATTTTCGTTTCGTTTTTATTTTCTATTTTTTTTCGTTCGGTCGTTTTCGAAATTCGATCTTGTGTTTGAAACTTTTATATTTTTTTATAGGTTAGCTTTGCAGGTTTACAAAATTGCATAACGTATTTGTATATTTTTTAGTCTTCCTTATTGCAAGTACTTCTTCGTGAACTACCAGTGAACAGTGGTAATTTGACAATTAAGGGAAGCATGTCTTACGCTTGTCAAGAGTCGTGGTTATTCCCAGCGACTGTAAGAGAAAATATTTTATTTGGATTGCCGTATGACGTGAACAGGTACAAGGAGGTTAGTATCATTTTATATTACTATTTTTATAGAATCTAGTTTTAATATTTATATTCAGTAATTGATAAACCATATCATAATATTATCATACATGGGATACATTATATTTTTAAAAATAGCACCGAGATATAATTTAAATTGATTCATGATAATTTACATAAAGTCATGTAATTAATAAATATGACCGCCGTAGATTCTACTTACAATGTTTCTTTTCTTTGATAAAAAACATTATAAGTATTATATATATTTGGATTAACAGAAAAGTGTCAGAAGTGGGGTCCCTGTATCGTGGCGGTGTTGAAAATGCTTTTAAGATTAAATATATTTATATGTTTCATTTTTCAAGTTTAAGTAGCTTTTTAAATTAAATGTGTTTCCAGTTTAAAGTTCATCATCATCATCATCATCATCATCATCATATCAGCTGAAAGCCGTCCACTGCTGGACAAAGGCCTCCCCCAAATTGATTTCCACGTTGGCCGGTCTTGCGCTGCTCGCATCCAACGGCTTCCCGCGACTCGGAAAGTCGTTGGTCCACCTTGTAGGGGGCCTGCCCACGCTGCGTCTTCCGGTTCGTGGTCGCCACTCGAGAACCTTTCTGCCCCAGCGGCCGTCGGTTCTGCGAGCAATTTGCCCCGCCCACTGCCACTTCAATTTAGCAATTCTTCGGGCTATGTCGGTTACTTTGGTTCGCCTGCGGAATTCATCATTTTTGATTCGATCTCGCAGAGAAACTCCGAGCATAGCCTTCTGCATGTCAATCCGACTCCAGGATCACAACTCAAAACCTATCCAACTGCAGAGAGGTGTAAGACAGGGAGACTGATATCTCCGAAACTGTTTACCACTGCATTGGAAGATGTTTTTAAGCTTCTGGACTGGAACGGACTTGGCATCAATATCAACGGCGAGTACATCACTCATCTTCGATTTGCCGATGACATTGTAATTATGGCTGAAAACTTGGAAGACCTCGGCACTATGCTCGATGACCTCAGCAGGGTTTCCCAACAAGTGGGTCTAAAAATAAACATGGACAAGACGAAAATCATGTCGAACATCCATGTTGCACCCACTCAAGTCAAGGTTGGAAATTCTGCACTCGAAGTTGTAGACAACTATGTCTACCTAGGTCAGATCATCCAACTAAGTAGGTTCAACTTCGAGAAAGAGGTCAATCGTCGAATTCAACTTGGCTGGACAGCGTTCCGGAAGCTACACGATATCTTCTCATCCCAAATACCGCAGTGTCTCAAGTCGAAAGTTTTCAACCAGTGTGTGTGCCAATGGGCCTCATAAGAAGGCTCAAGGTCACTCATCATCAAAGGTCACAAAATATTCAAAATTTTAATTTCAAGCATTGACTTTATTAACAATATTCTAGAATTCAAAATTCATTAAACTAAGTTAAGTCATATTAGATACATGATAAATATTACGACGCAATTGATTTGTAAAAAAGAAATTTTATCTTTTTACGTAGAATGAATCAACAAAATCATATAAATAAAATAATTTTTAAAAATAATAATCATCATGACTACATATTTTTATAACTACGGATGGCTTTACATAAAAATGTTTTTAAGGGGCTCTATTAGTTACAGTACACTGTATTCTTCTTTTAAATGTGAAATCAATGATGAAAGAAAAAGAGAAATAATTGTTTAACTAAGCACCCGATAAGCAACGCTTATAAGTAAGCCGTAGATATTGGTACAGCTGTTTTAAATGTCAAGATGAGTTGATAACAATGTTATCATAAAAATACATTATAATATAGTTTAAAAAAATATTTTTCACTAAATTATATCACAGTTTATATAAAAGACAAATAAAAGTGCTAATTTATTGTTTTTTTTAAATGTCATATGATATTACAGGTTTGTTCGATGTTATTCAAATTCGAATTATGTTTTATTGTAATACAGAAACTAAGTTTTTGCTTCAGCTCGGAAAGATTGGAACCTGCGTTAAGATTATGTTGTTGTATTTTCATTTATATCTATAGCAATGACTTATCAACCTGAAAAGTAAAGCCATTACAAAGTATTTAGATTCATTAATAAATACTTATTAATATTACATGAATCTAAATACTACATCTGCAAGCCGGTATTGCAGGTGTCCATGGGCAGCATGGGTGGTTACTTTCCAGCAGGTGAGTCTGCCAGTTTGCCCCCCTATTACATAAAAAACATCGATTCATTGAGCAAAAGTATTTGTCATTAAATTTATCGATCTTAAAAGTGTGTCATTGAATTTAATATTTCATTCTCGATAATTAGGTAACAAGCAACATAGAGTTTATATTTTATTCAACATGCGGTTTTTTTGACGCTATATAGGATTGCTTAGTTTTGTTATATAATTATCGTCACGAAACTGATATTACTTTCAAACAATAAGCGATTTAATAGAAACAATAATTATGCTTTTTAGTTTTATGTTATCACAGGTTTGTCGAGTTTGTTCCCTGTTGCCGGATTTCAAGCAGTTTCCTTACGGTGACCTATCTTTAGTGGGTGAACGAGGTGTGTCACTTTCGGGGGGACAGAGGGCCAGGATTAATTTAGCGAGAGCTGTTTATAGAGAGGTAAGTGAAACTGAAATTAAATACCATTGATAAATTTATCGTTTCGATTTTTCTTTGCTTGGTTAATTTCAGGATATTATTAGACATTATACATAATTATGATAACAATATATATGTCAAGGATATATATTTTAATTTTTTTTATATAAAAGGACATTCACAGTTATATTTTGCCATGTAAAATTATTTTCATTTTAATTACGTTCGCATCGCATCATATTATGTAAAAAATCAACATAAGTCAAAGTAGGGTACACACTCACATTGTTTTAACGAGAGCTCTTTAAACTGTCTCATTTGCGTAACGAAATATTTATATAAAAAAAACATCAATTTATAAAGAACTTCATATTTTTGTCATCTTATGTTTTTATATATATACTACATAGCAACCATATATCTCCTCCATATACCTCAAACTTTATAAATAGAAATAATTACTTTCGCATTTATAATAAATTATTTAAAAATATTTGGCATTTTGTCGTAAATGCAAACATGACAGCTTGGAGCATTAGGCATATGACGTTGGATAGTTTGACAAATTAACTTCATGAAAGTCAATATGAGCGATGCTGAAGCGGCTGCAGTTCATACTGCGCACGACAGGTGCACGTACAGCGAAAATTAAATGTCACAATCGATATTAACTGCAAAACTTTGTATGTAGCGAAATATAGGATTTAATTGTATTATCGTAATTATTATATAATTAAATACATTTTGTTTACTTGTTTTCCGGATTCACGTACACAATAAATAGTATGTAATACATATATAGTACGTTTATATTTTTAAATAAGTGTTTTGTCAATTCAGACGGAGACAAAAGTTTTGTAGGTAGGTATGTCAAAAAAGTAGACCACCATAATATCCATTAAACATTTCGCAACGGTACATATAAATGGATATCTGACTTATCTTTTATAGATAAGTCAGATATCCATTTATATTTTTTAACAGAGATACATAAAGGAAATTAAAAGAAAGTACCTTTTGTAACGTACATACGTAACGTATAACACGTTTTTAATTTGATATTTAAAACCAGAGGTTAAATTTTAATAAGTTTGTGGGAACATTTTTATAGAAAGACCAGTTTTACTTGCCCCATGCATTTTGCCGGGATGAAAATCCGGTAATAAAATATCATATTATAACTATCTGTGTCTATTAATTCGTTGCGCTCTTGTTGCGTGAAAGAAGAGCAAATTAACAAACACTGTTTTGTATGTAAAATATTGGTAGGGATTAAATATAAATATTATAGCCGAGATGGCCCAGTGGTAAGAATGCGGGAATCCTAACCGATGATCGTCGGTTCAAACCCGGGCAAGCACCACTGAATTTTCATGTGCTTAATTTGCGATTATAATTCATCTCGTGCTTTACGGTGAAGGAAAACATCGTGAGGAAACCTGCATGTGTCTAATTTCACTGAAATTCTGCCACATGTGTATTCCACCAACCCGCATTGGAGCAGCGTGGTGGAATAAGCTCCAAACCTTCTCCTCAAAAAGAGGAGAGGGAGGCCTTTAGCCCAGCAGTGGGACATTCACAGGCTGTTACGGAAATATAAATATACTAAACTCTTTAATTCCTACATATCATAATACAAATATATTATGATACGTAGAAATAAAAGAGCTTAGTAATAAAACCTAATACTAGTAATTAAGAAAGTAAATAAGTCCCTTGTGAATTCACAAATAACACGATAATTTAATTCTAATTTTGTATGTTTTAGGCAGACATATATTTATTAGACGATCCGTTATCAGCTGTTGATGCTAAAGTCGGTCGACAGCTGTTCGACGGATGTATAAAGAAATACTTGAGCGGACGGACACGCATTTTAGTCACGCATCAAGTTCATTTTCTCAAGGCCGCAGATTTTATTATTGTTTTGAGTGAGGTAATTAAGTTGTTTTGAGTTAGGTCATTAAGACATCAATTTACGATCACGTAATGTGTGTGAATATTTTGGTAACTGGTTCACTTTATTTTAGGGCTCAATCAAAAACATGGGCTCTTACGATGATTTGGTCAAATCTGAGAAAGAATTTTCTTCTTTGATATCAGACGATAAAGAGAATAAAGTAGAAGGGAACATTCAAGAAGTAAGTCGAGGTTTGTTTATTTTAGTAAAGTGGCCAACTGGCAATAATAACTAAGAAATTTATACCGCGTATACACATTTACTATAAATGAGCAAAATTAGAACAACTTTCTACCTAAACCATAATTGTAAGTTTTATTTTAAAGAAAATTATAAACAAAATACATATAAGTTTACGGGACGAAATATTTGGTATTTTTATAAGAGTACAGAATCCATTTACGTAGACTATATGTTACGAACGTACGTAATATTATTATTTTGGTGCTGCGATGTGTTTTATTAGAAACGATAATTTGTTTTCTAATTGCTGTCTATTGTAAATGAGTTTAATCGTCATTAAAATTTACTTTTACTAGAAACAAACAATGTTCGATTTTATATACACTTAAAATAATTGAAGTAAAAGCAACTGCTCTTTTTATTATAATATATGTATTTTTTTTTACTATCAAAATTGCTTTCAAAGGATGACCGTAGACCAACACTGCAACATAGAATGTCACGAGTGTCAGTCAGAAGTGACAATAAAGACACCCAGGAAGAAAAAGAACAAGTTTTGGAAGCAGAGGAAAGGGCGAAAGGAAATCTTAAATGGGCGGTTGTTAAGGACTATTTGATGTCAGTTAAATCTTGGCTTGTCGTGTTCATGGCGGTATTCTCGTTATTGCTTACTCAGACGGGAGCGACGTTTTCAGACTACTGGCTAAGTTATTGGTAAGGAAAATAATAATTGTAAGATTTATTTATAAAATTAAAATAAATGAACAGCCTTTAAATGCACATGTGATACACAGCACATTTAGGTTTCCTTAAGATGTTTTTCTTCACTAATCGTAAGATGTACACATTAAAACAGAAATTGAACACATAAAAATTAGCGGTGATATCTTGCCTTTGAACCCTCAATCATCGGTTAAGATTTCCGTGATAAAGCTACAATTCATATTCTTTTTATACATTTCTTTTTTTCATTATTTTTATACAGGACAAACCAAGTGGACGAGTACGAGATATCATTACCGCCTGGAGAAGAGCCTGGTAAGTTAAAAAGTTAAAACTTAATTTAGCTGTTGCTAATATTTATCATGGGTGATATAATTATGAAATAGTCTGTGAATCACAAATTGCTGGGTTAATTCAATTACCGAGGACACATTGATGGTTGGTGGATTGAGTAGAGTTCAAATGTGGCAAAATTTCATTCGATACATGCATGTTTCACTATAATACGAAGATAGAAACAAATTTAAGCACATAAAAAGTCACGTGTTCAAACCACTGGGCTATCTCGACTGTATAATAATAATAATCTATATAGGTTATATACCTATATTGATTATTATTATACCTATATTACTATGTGATGAAGTCAGATATTCTACAATTTATGCGATTATTTAAATAGGGGCAGGAACAGATTTGAAGAACCACAAGCCGTCTATTCTAACGTATCTGAAGTACAAAACCATTCACTTGCCGCGTACATATTTCGGGTTTTTTTCCATAGTGCAGATGTGAAATAATACTGCTAAGGATGACTTTCAAAAAGATTTGATTTATCGATAAGAGAAATATTTATATTTATTTAAGAGAAAAGAATAAATGTAATAAAAATAATTAATTGATTACAAAGTTGAATCAGGCAATGTACGCTTATTTAATTTGAAGTCGATACAAACTTTATATGTTTTTGTCATATATATATGGAAGGTATTTATAAGAGTTAAACATAAACTTAACTTGATGACGTTAATCACAAAGTTTTATCACGAGAAAAAATAATTTTAATGAAATTATCAAATATAATGAAAAAAGCTGCTCCGAGTTCACTCGCGTTACGTTTCTTTTCCTTCCCTGTGAGCCGTATTGTGGTATTATTTTTTTACACTTAATAGGCAAGCGTTTGACCGTTGACTTGCTTGACCTTAAGCATCGACACGGTCTAAAATGTAGCACGCTTGCCTAAAACTCTGGATTTGAAGACACCAACGTTGTACCTATCAGAAAATACGGACTCAGGCAAAGCATTCCACAGTTTCGCATTGCGAATGATGAATGTAGATTCAATGTGTTTCGTACGTAGGCGGGGAATTTTCACTGTGTACCTGTGGCACCTTGGTCGCGTTTGCCTGGCCGTTCGACAATAAAAGGGGACGGAAGAAATTAGTTCTTTTTTTATAGAATAGGAAGGCGGACGAGCATATGGGCCACCTGATGGTAAGTGGTCTCTAAACCCCCTCAGACATTGGCATTGTAAGAAATATCAACCATCGCTTACATAGCCAATGCGCCAACAACCTTGGGAACTAAGATTTTATGCCCCTTGTGCCTGTAATTACACTGTGAGACAGTGTAATTACAGGCACAAGGTTCACCCTTCAAACCGGTACACAACAATATCAAGTATTGCTGTTTTGCGGTAAAATATCTGATGAGTGGGTGGTACCTACCCAGACGAGCTTGCACAAAGCCCTACCATCAGTACAGTTCATGTAATTCCTGCGCACATTCTCCGAAATGTATCCGATAGAAGACTGAAAGTGATGCAACCACACGTCGATGTTCGAGACTTTGGAGTCTAGACTCGACCAATGTGTCGTCTCCTATCAGCCTCCTGGCCCGCCTCTCAATGGACTTTAGAGTTCGAAGGTGGTGCTTAGCAGAGCCGTCCCAAAGGTAAGAAAGGTCCATACAAGACCTCACTTGTGCTTTGTATAAGCTGAGCATTTGTTCTGAGGAAAGTAACGTCTCATTTTGGAGAGGATACCAATCTTTCGGGCGGCTATTTGGGCTTTGGACTCAATAAAAGAGTCAAAATTTAGAGTCGACGTGAGAGTAACGTTAAGAATGTCAAGGTGGTTAGTTATAGGTACGGACACAGAGGGAGGTAGCTGAAAATCCCTCTTTTTGGCGGAAAACAAACACGTCTGCGTCTTGGTTGCATTGAACATGACCAAATTGGCATCGTGCCAATCGGACACTGCCCTAAGGATGACGCTCAGGCGCTCAACCATAGCTTCTCTCTGAGCCCTAATCTGGGCCTTACTAGCTCGCGCGTTGGACTTGTAGCTCTCTACAACTGTGCAATCATTTGCGTGCCGTGCTTGCTGCGTAATATGCTTTATGCGAGTCAACGTCAGGTACCCGCGTAGCACTATAGACCAGCTGGGTAAGATCTAACGCTAAACGCTAGCTTTCGCGTCACTCACCCAGCATGGTCAGTGTTTTGGTATGAAAATAGCCAGTCCTTGTGGTGGGCATTAAAATCGATATACCCTGGGTAAGAATGATACGATACGTCGGACGGACAACCAATCTGCGTCTCCGTGAGAAACAAGAGGTGGGGTTTCTCAGTCTCAAGATGGTAGAGGACTGGCACGATATTAGAGTACAACCCTCTAATGTTGTTGAGGTGTATTTTAAGCGAGAGGGAGTGCAACCACTGTGAAACTTTCCTCTTTCTTGTTTCTTGACCATTTGTTGCAGAATAAAAAGGTAGAGAGACGGAAGTAGAATGAGGCGTCTTGCTGCTAAGACACGATGATACACATAGGAATATCGAGCACACTGATGGGGGACTAGGCTGGAGACTGTGGGAACGCCCGAGCCCCCCAAGGACTTTTTGACAGTGGGAGCCTTTTGTAAGTAGCTAGCTCACTACTTGGGTCCCCATCTATCTGCGGTTGGCCAGCGATGCACTGGGCCACGGATCCCGCTACCCTCCGTAACTAGTCTCCCGATGTGGCGAATTCAGCATGCAATGTTTCGATCTTCTGCAATGTCGCAACTGTTCTGACCCTATCTTGGAATGGTGTCACCGGACATCGTACCGGTACACAACAGCATTGCTTGACGGTACGGCTTTGTCCGGTGGGTGGTCATTAACCACGGCTGAGGCCTACCACCAGTTAGATTGTCACCTGATTGGCACCACCCAGGGAACGCTAGTGCGGTTACATATATGCGGGGTATTCTCCCACGGACGAGGGTGACTCGGTCCCGAAAATATTAAAAGCGTGTGGTAGGGTTTAGGCAAAACTGTCTAGGTTTGGGCAACACTCATTTCATTAAACATATATACAAATACTTAAATTGCTCTACCCACTTTCAAAGTTGGTAAGCCAGTTTAATTTAAAAACAGTTTTGTTGATTCAACTTAAATCTCTCGTTTTAATTGTTTTTGATTAACTATTGCCACCCTACCTGACATCGAATAATGAGAATCCTGTTTAAGGCACTTATGTTTAAGTGGAATATTGTCGGAAGAAATAATTAAATATACATATATTTCAATGTCAAGTGATTTGAAATTTGTAGCCTTCTATATATTTATTTATTTTATTATTAATTCCTAAAAAAATAATAATTCAGAAACTAGTTTCTGAATTATTATTTTTTAATTATAATATTTAGAGTAAAGTAAGAATTATATTATTTTAGGAATTAATAATTGTTGCTTAAAAGATTATACATAATACTAGTATTATGTAATATACTAGTATTATGTATAATCTTTTAAGCAACAAATATTTCGAAACAATTCTCTCAATTGGTTAAAAAAAATGTCGTTAATATGGAGCAATTGCGGTGATTAAAAAATATATACTGTATAGAATAACTACGTTTTTGCGTAACTGCGAATCTTTACTAACACTGCCGTCATCAGTTATTTTCCAAGTTCCAACCAAGTTGTTTTCTTTTTTTTTCAGATACCAGCTTAGGCACGCAAGTAGGCCCTTTGACAACTGGACAATATCTCTGGATCTATGGTGGAGCTGTACTATTTATAATTATTATGACGCAAGTAAGAATAGCTGCTTTCGTGGTCATGGCAATGCGGGCTTCCCAGAATTTACACGACACGATGTTTAAGAATTTACTAACGGCTGTGATGAGGTTCTTCGATACAAATCCATCTGGTAAGCGATTTATTATATATTGACAAGCCCTAGAGTTTTACAAAAAATAAAAACCACATTAAATAACACTTTTAAAGGAAAGTACAGCATTGATTACAGAAAGAACAGATCAACTTTTAATTGAATTTATAGGGTTCGTGACTCATTTGTTGTTGTAGTGTATACGTTCATCATCATTCATTGTCGCTGTATTTATAGGTCGAGTTCTCAATCGATTTTCTAAGGACATGGACTCTATGGATGAAATGCTTCCCCGTAGCATGCTCGAGACGATTCAGATGTACTTGTTTGTTACAAGCGTGCTAGTACTGAACGCGTTGGCGCTACCTTGGACATTGATACCTACAGCAATACTTCTGCTCGTATTCGTTATACTCTTAAAGTGGTACTTAAATGCGGCCCAGGCTGTTAAGAGGCTGGAGAGTACGAGTGAGTCTTATTATAATTACTAGTTAAGTAATATTTGAGTTCTTTGTCGTAAAAATTATAACTATGTTAAGATTCTATTACATTTTTTATGCGTAAATAAATACAGTATCTGATGCGTTGTTGTGTATAGTGTATTACGTTTTTATTATTATCTTTTGATATTAGTAAGATAGTATTTATAACTTAGGATCTTGTATTGATTGATATGTTTAATATTAATTACTCTTTTTAATTTTTTAACAGCTAAAAGTCCCGTTTTTAGTATGATAAACTCAACAATGTCTGGTTTATCAACTGTTAGAAGTTCTAATTCTCAGTACAGGCTGCTCAAAATGTTCGACGACGCTCAGGTAACTTATCAATAATGACTTTAAGGTTATCTTTATTGACCGATAATGTGGTAATCGTTTGTAGAATATTATTTTCTTTTGTTTATTTAATATTCATATGTGGCCCTAATTATTTAAATAGATAAGGAGTTTCGTATTTTTTTTATTTAGGGTTCTGTAATCTCCGACCATTGATACGAAAACGTATCGAATTGTTACAGAAATAATACGAAGCAAACTTTAAAGTAAATGTAAAATTTTAGGTTACGATAATTAAATAAATAACGTCATAAGATGCAAATATTGTTTTAACTGTGGTTTGAGAGTATTATTTTTTTAGGATCTCAACTCGAGTGCCTTTTATACATTCTTGGGTGGTTCAAGTGCTTTTGGGCTGTTCCTGGATATCTTATGTCTCGTGTACCTTGGAGTTATACTAGCTATATTTATTTTAATTGATTTTGGTGAGTTTTATATAACTAAAATTATTTTCAAAGAATTTTATAATTAATATGTGTGCCATGTTATCAAATTTCTTAAAAGGGTAATCGGTTGCTTAGCGACTGTTTAGTTAAGCACAGAATTTTCACTTTCTGTTTTAAATTCATATGACATTCTAAAGAAGAAGACATAGCATTGCTTAACTAATCCAGCATTAAGCAAAGTTTATAAGTATGGTTGAATATTTTTTTATTAATTAAAAAAGGTGATGTTTATAACAATTATATCAATATTTTCATATTTAAGGTTACAAGCTTAGAACAACAACAAGGTTAAAACAATCGATAACATATGTGAAATTAGTAAAAGTTAATTTTTACGCATGATATTAAAAATTAAACCTATCTGATATAATCCGAATAAAAGAGAATCTTACTACTAAGTGTCCTGCCCCTTTTTTCTCGATATAATCTACTTCCTAAACCGTAGCTTTATATTTAATAAATTGTATAATGATAAGTCTATTTGAATAAAGAATTTAGTGGTAATAGTTGTTTTTCGCGTCAGGTGATTGGATAGCCGTTGGCAGCGTGGGTCTAGCGGTGAGCCAATCCATGACTCTAACCATGATGCTACAAATGGCAGCGCGTGTGACCGCCGATCTGCTTGCACACATGACCTCTGTGGAGCGCATTCTGGAGTACTCCAATCTTCCCGCTGAGGAAAACATGGACGATGGCCGTGAGTTGAGTTTAAGCCATCATATAATTCAGACATAAACACTTTTATTCTTACTTTTATTCTTGACACCCATAAGCATTGTCAGCTTGATCGGGTGCTGCTTAAACATAGACAAACTAACATATATAATAAAAATACACAAATATCAAACATAATAAAAAAGTAAAATAAAATAATACACAGGCGAGCTTTCAATAAACAAAGAAAAACAAAGTTTATTTAATATTGTAAGTATGTATGAACGTACAGATATACTTACAATTTTAAACATTATTATTATTATATATTATCACAAAAGTATTTGGTAATTAGGATTATACTCATACCTAGAATAGTATAATATGATCTGTGCTCCTACTATAGAGACTGTTTCAGGTAAGATTCTAAATGTAAATTGTATGTGTAGGTACTGGTGTAGTTACATTTTATATTTAATCAAAAATTTATTTGTCAATTTTAATTTTAAATCTAATAGTAAGTTCGTTTATTAGTTTTGGTAGTAGATAATCTACAATTCGTTTTCCATAAACGTTGTTTGCTTTAAATATGATTAGCTTGTGTCTTGTTATAGCTCTTGTTGTGATTTTATATGTTATTATGTTTTTATTTTAGTCGAAATAATTTTGACAAAGGATTTTTGCAAGTTTAATTTACAGTATTTGATAGTTTTAGTTTAATAGTTGCTTGTGTAATTATAACTGCTATAGCTTTAATATCTTTATAATTATATGGTTTAATTGTATCTCTACCTGTGGATTTTTGAGTTTTAAGATTTTTTATTATTTTATAAATGTCTATGTTTTCGGTTTTTTTAAAATCTAATGGATACATTAGCCGCTTTTCTATATACATCAGGATTTAATCATACAGATCATATTCAGTTTGTATAAACATAATTTGCCTATAATGTTACCTCTGGCAAAGAGTGCTTAGTGTAATTTATCTATTTGTGTATTGAATGGTTTCGGTTTTAAGTATTTAATTGTGCTTAATTCGTGTTTATAATTCATCTCATGCTTGACGGTGAAGGAAAACATCGTAAGGAAACCTGTTGTGTCTAATTTCACTGAAATTCTGCTACATGTGGATTCCATCCACTCGCATTGTAGTAGCGTGTTGGAATAAGCTCCAAACCTTCTCCTTAAAAATAGGAGGCCTTAGCCCAACAGTGGGACATTCATTGGCTTTTAGTTTATATATAAACAATATAAGTAGGTACTAGTTCACTTATTCATCCTATATGTACTCGAAAAAATGACTAAAAGATGTATTCGAATTAACTTATATAAATACTTCTGAAAATGTTCCTACACTAAACTATTCAAGGTTTTGTTATAATTTTGCATATTTGAAATAATTATGTATGAAAATGTATTGTATGACAATACATGAAACCACTGTTATTTAAATTATGTTTCGCATTTCGACTAGACAACAACAAGATACGATAATGTACTAATATCGTGATTGAAAAGAATATATGAGTTTGAAGTAAATTGTTCGTTAGAACAACAATAAAACGTTCACTTGAAAGGTTTTTCATTTTATTATAATAATGTACGCGAGCGTCATAAAACTAATCGTTTTAAACATGTTATAACATATATAAAATGTGTTGTGAATTCTTTTAAGTTGGTTCCATTTCCAAACATCAATATTGTATTGGCGTGTTCCAGTTCGTGTAATACAGATATAATATGCCTAACTCGGACACCTCTTCACACATTCTAGACTATGAATACAATTTTAATTATATCATTGAAGTTGTGTTTTTTGAAGAGAAATAAGCATTATTTATTATTATTTTAGTTAAGTGGGTGATCTATATGTACATAGACAAATATATAACTAGTTATATCTTGTGGTGTGATTCCGTTGTCAATCTAAGGAATGCCTTATACTATGATAGAAGCTGGAGATGCCGAGGGTTCAAATTCTTTGCCGGATTAATAAATTTTTTTGCCTTTAACGCCAAAAGCAGCCCGGATTATTGAAGTTGGTATTACTTTCTTGGCATTGGCATTACAGCGGTGGCTCTGCAGATAGACTGTTGATCCTGCATCTGAACCTTTTTCGATCGTGTCACATGACCGTCCTCTCAGATTATTAAATTTAGTTTAAGGAAATAGAGAGTGCACTTCTGTTTGTATCTTCTCTTTTTTCCTATAATATTTCATATGCGGTTAGTTATGTGCTAGTCTCCTTTTGAAAAGTGTCGGAAATCGATCAGGAGGCCGCAGATACGTTCTCATCTATGAACTTAGTATGGCTATTATGACCAGAGCCCACTTAATTACCATTATGTGGATCAAAGTCTAATTGTCTTCTTAAAATAAATGAGTCGTGATTTTAAAATATTTTCTACCTTTATTTTTAGGTAATTTCACGTAGACATTACCAATGTGGTCAAATTAGCACATACTGGCACTGCAAGAAGTAAATGCCATTCTTTACTATACCAATGCGCCACCATAGATTCTAAGATCTAATGACCCTGTGTATGTAATACTTGAGGTCGCTCGCCCAACATAACGATACAAAGCAAACGTTATAATAAGTGATGTCGGTGGTTAGGTTAGGTTATTTCGAAATTCTTGAACCTCTTTAAGTGTACTTATGCCTTATTGTTTCTTGTGTTATTTCAAACATTTGGCAATATTCATGTTTATGGCATAGTACCCTTCGAATGATATAAATGTCTCTACTCTCCTTTATAACAAATATTAAAAAGATTGTACTACAATTTTCAACGTTCACGTATTAAGTATACACGGCGCCGCATCGGCGCCGCGTGTTAACCGCAAATTCCCGCATTGAATAGTAAACCAGAGATCACAGTGCAAGAGGGCAAAATAATTATAACTGTCTGAAAATATTATAAGAATAATTCATTAATAACATAAATTGTATTAGCTGCAACAGCAGAAAATTATACTTATTAATCTTTAGTACCAACTGGTGAGAACAGCTTAACGATAAGTAATAAACAATATGATGTGTATGTGACATATATATTTCAGAACTGTTAAGTTTTTACGACGGCAAATTTTGATACAATGTTAAGAAACATGTTATTATTAATGTGCCACTGCTGGACTAAGACCTCTTTCCCTTTTAAGGAGACAGTTCGCAGCTTATATCAACTCGCTTCTCCAATTCGAGACGAAAGATTTTCATCCGACACACGCAGATTTTCTCACGTTGTTTTCTTTTGCACATGAAAACGGGGGGGCTCTTGCCCGACTTTGTTACCATCCAAAATATTTACTTAAGAATCACGTGTTTTAGGGTTGGGCCATCTAGGCCATCTCACTTATTAAAAATATCTAAGAAATGTAATTGGAAATGTGTTTTTTTTTTCATAAACGTGTGACCGGCGTTACTAACCGGCGTATAATTGCTAAGTTTGATAATTACTAAGTACCTACTACTTATATATGATGAAATAGCTATAATAAACTTTGATTTGTGGAAGTAATGACTGCAAAAGTTTATAGGTATCTATTAGATAAATCTGAACGTAATTACAGTTTGCACAATATTTCCAAGTTTCATTGAAACTTTAACATGATTATCTTGCGTACGTAATAATTTTGTTGGCTATATTATAGCTTTAGTAGGTAACAGTAAAACGGTAACAATATAACGGCGCCTTACATTGAAAACTTCATCGAACGAATACTCATTGCTTCATCTTTTGTCTGTTTGTTGGGTTGAAAATCTTCGCAAGCATTTTAGAGTGAACATGCACAGCTCCGAGATGCTCTTAATAATATCTATTGAATATAATGAGAACGTTAATTTTCATTTGTTACTATTTTCTGATCGCGGCTTCACCCGTAGCGGGGTACAGATATTACGTTATTCAGTTAAGATGTGATATCGTAATTAACAAACAAGTAAACTCGCTTTCACATTTACAAAGTTAGTTAGGTTCGTATTATACTTGATTATTTTCAAATTTTGTTTACTCCTGTTAGATGACATTGTAAGTTTTTTTTCTAAAGAATAACATTATAATTAGAAAGTTATTAATATGTATTCATATCGAAGGTGGTTCTAATGCCGTAAATATCCCAACATAACGTATATTTTTGTAAGAACACTGAACAGAGTCCCTAATTAGTGCCCTAATCGATCTGTTTATTTTAAATAAGAGTGAAAATGATAGTTTATAATAAACTTCAATAAGATTGCTTATAAAAATCCAATGTTAATTATTAAGTCACCCATAGTCATATGAATATTAAATAAGATAAAAAGTAAAAATTTATCTCGTCATTGTTAGACACCATTTATTTGCTCATAATGAAAAGTAAAGTTTTATTCTTTACTTTTGAAATTTCCATTCTTAATACATTTTATTATAACAATATACAACCGTACGAATTAAACGCATTCTTTTGCATAATATTAATAAAAAAATTATGACGATTTATATATATAATTTCATTAAAAGGTTTCAGAAGTATCCATGAATCAATTGTGCAAACATAAGTTGTTTACTTTAATTCCTGACTGATCTGTGTTCTAATTATTTGTTTACCTTATATTATATTCGTGTTTGTATATACTTTGAGGTATATTTACAATGACGATAACGCTTTTTATGTGTACACGTGTACTTGCGGTAATTGCGACATAATATAATGTACGTCACGTATGAAAAATAATTGAATATTATTGTCTAAAATGTGTCTAAAATATCTATATAATGTTAGTATTCCTTTTATGTGTAAATATGTATTCGGTCCTTACAGCTCATCTAACTTAGTGGTTCTTTGTTGTGCAGTGTGTGTGTGTTGTGCAGGTCTTGCGTTGTCGTGAAGCAGCAGTGGCCTAGAGCGATTGACCAATCTCTATTGTTTAGCAGCTAGTTCTTCCTTCATTAGCTGACAATAGATATCTGCCGTAATCGTTTGGCCAGATTTTAGAAAGCTGTAGTAAACGACACCGGCGCTAGTCCACCAAACACTCACAAGTAACTTTTTCTGAGTCAATTTTCGTTTAGGGCAGGATTTGGCTGGGTCTCCAGGGTTCAGCCATTGCGACGAGCGCTTCCGATTATCGTACAGTATCCATTTTTCACCACAATCACAAGTCATGATTCGATTTAAAATCCCTTCATTATTGTGACTGTTGAGCAAAGTAACACAACAGTCGACGCGTATTTGCAAGTTCGATTCACTCAATTCATGAGGTACCCATTGTTCAAGTTTTTTTACTTTCCCGATTTGCTTCAAGTGGATTAATACAGTTTTATTACTTACCCCGACGTCTGCAGCTATCTCTGAAGTGCGTTGTGATGGATCTGCTTCCACAATAGCCTTTAATTTTTCATTTTCCACTTTGGTCTCCGGCCGTTGACGGGGTTGGTTCTGAAGGTCGAAATTACCAGAACGGAAACGTTGAAACCAAAAACCTACTGTGCCTTCTTTTGCGATACCAGCGTCGTACACATCATTAATCCTTCGAGCTGTTTCTGCAGCACTGGTGCCACGGTAGAACTCGAACTTGGAAATATACCGATATTTCATGTTTCCCATTATGCGGTAATAAGCGACGCCAAAGAAAAAAATAATGAGGAAAAAACAAATGAATGACTGTTTTGATGATTTGATGATGAAAACTCAAATGTGGTACATTTTAGGTGCTAAATGAATTTATAAATATGAATTTGGAATTCTTAACCAGAGATATTTCAGATCAAAGTGGTCAGTACGACAAAACGCTAATTTCATATGTAAGGACCTAATAAAAGTATATTGGTATATATAAATTATGTTGCCTCTCTGATCTAATAGCTCGTTAGGTCAGGTAAATAGAAAGTTATTGAGTTTATCTGTCAAGAGATTCGTAGTAGTAGTACGAAGTTAAGGAATTGGCACCGTTACGCTCCTTTTAAATCATATAAAATCATATGTTCGCGTCTGATCTCCTTCGAGTTGCCGTTCTATTGGGATATGAGAGTGACAAACTGAAAATAAAAAGCAAACCAGTGTTAGCACATATATTAGCACAAACTAATATTTCCCTTGCAGTTATCTAGTCCTTGAGATCAGCCACCTTGACCGAATATATAAGCAGTTGAAATTTATTCACATTTATTTCTGTAATGGATATCTGTAGCAATATGGTTTTAAATTCCTGTTAATTTTATAGTTAAAATATTAGATTAGTCTTAGACGGCAATTTATAATTTCAGCGACTCAACCACCACCGAATTGGCCTTCAGATGGACAAATTCGCTTTGAAAACGTCAGCTTGAAATATGGACTCGAAGATCCACCGGTTCTTAAAGACTTGAATTTTACAATAAATAGTGGATGGAAGGTATGTTTTTGGGCTATACAATTTTATTAGGAACATAATTTTTTTCATTTTTGGATTTTTTTCATGTGCAAAATTACTAATCAAAATTATATTGAACATTCACATTAAAATAGACAATCTATATACGTTTGTTTGTTTTATATTTCATGAAATATTATTTTATGTGTTTCTAAATATTATGCTAAGTGTAGTGATAGACCACGGTATGCACAAGCGATCCCTTGACGCCCACCGAAAAGACGGTGAAGGTACCGCTGGTTTTTTAATGGGTATTCCGATGCACTGACTTCCAGGCGCCGGCGGCTCCCCACTTCGTAGAGAAAGACCGCTAGATTATTCATAACAATTTATTTGTAAGATTTTTTTGTGGTTAATATAAAGAGGTCCACTTAAAGATTTCTAAGAGGATAATACAAATGTATTGTCCATATAATTTTATTTACTTAATAGGAAAATCAGAAAACACAGCCAATAATTTGTTTTATAGGTCGGTATTGTCGGAAGGACAGGTGCCGGTAAGTCGTCGCTCATGTCCGCTTTGTTCAGACTCTCAAATATCGAGGGCAGTATTGAGATCGATGGTGTCGATACCCGTGGAATCTCTAAAAAGGTAAGACATGCCTATAATTTAAACATTTTTTTTAAAGTTTCATGGAAAAGAAGCAAAAGTTCTAACACATTGTATGTAAAATCGAATTTAAAACAACGAATATATAAAATATTTTCCTATTAACTAAATAAAGAATAAAGAAAATAAATGCTAACAAGGTTTTAAATAAGCATTGCCTGATTATTGTTACTGGGTTTGACAAATAATGTTTTAATTTATTTATTTACTTTTATTTTCTTTATATTTTTGTTTTAAGATTAAATTTTTTGTTTTAGTTTGTTAGTCTGTTCTTGTGCATGTTGTGTCCTCCTATAATTGGACCTACATTTTAACATTTATTTTTTTAAACTTGTATTTTTTGTGTGTACTTCTGTTGGAGTTCCTTCCTTTAATAGCTCGCTGTACGTTTTGCAAATTCAAACTTTATCCCAAATGATTGATAGAAGTTTTGTTTAAAAACACACTGATTTCTTACTTTATTATAATAATTGCTAATTATTACGAATAATAAATATATGAAAATGACAGTTTATAATAAAAATCAAAACCCCTCTATGTACATGTCGTGAAAGGGTTGTATTGAATTATATAAATTTGCCCCAGGAATTGAGATCAAACATATCAGTTATACCACAAGAGCCTGTGCTATTCTCTGCTACGTTGCGATACAATTTGGATCCATTCAATCTCTACAGCGACGATGAAATTTGGAAAGCGTTAGAACAAGTAAGTAGAAAACTGACCTTGTGCATACATTATGTTTCTAATGTCTCGATAAGCGAAGATTATACACAGTCCCGGATTTATGCCTAGGCCTACAAGGCGCCAAAAATAATATAATATTATTTTAATCCCTTCGGAATGGGTGGATGGGGTTCAAATGTCTAGGTACTTGAATCGCTAAGTCCGGGCCTGCATATCCAGTGAGATAAGACTAATGCATTCGATTCGAGTTGAAGCGATTTATATCATTTTTCAAATTTTCAATTTTGAATCGTATTTGAGTACGTCAATAAATGTGGCTCACATCATATATGTGTGTTTATTAAAAATTTCTATTGCTACTATATACGAAGTGTTTTAATGATTTTATAATTTTTTTAATTTAAAAAAAAATTGTAATGTGTAATAGTCATCCTAATTCAAGTAAAGATAAAAAAATATAATCTGATATATATAAATTTAAAATATTTAATTTTATTAATTTAATAAATTAAAAGTAACAAAGGAAAATCACCACTACATATAAAATAGATACGTATATTGATACTGAACTATAAATGTCAAACAAAAGTCAGAGGTCGAACGTCGAGCTCGCTATTCTCGTAACATCCTGGAATTTTTAATAACGAAATGACAATATCTGTATTCGATTGAAAGTTTAAAGTACGTAAGGTCTTTGAATTGCTATTATAAATTCTATATAATTGTAAATGTCGTTTATATGTCTATTTTATTGTAATATGATTGATATGATTGACCATCACGATTATTGTATCGACAACTTATTGGGGCTTCATCTCTAAACCCTTTTCCAATCGAATATGGAGTAAAGATTTGTAACAGTTCTGCTCATCCCGATTCTCATTCCGAATACAATCCACCCTTTTTGTTGCGGTGTTTCTTTTACGTCATAACCTATATTAATAGTTTTGCCTTCTGCGATGCTTCTCTTGTGATATGTTCATTACATAACATTCATCTGTTCACACTGTCCATATCAAATGTATTAGCTGCAAAATTAGGTAATAATAATGATTTAACCGCATAATAATACCACTAATAATCTTTATAATCAATAATGATTTCAAATTTATAAATTCAATCGGTGTTTATTTATGAACTGATTATATGATCACATGTGTATTATTATGATGTAATTGAAGGTAGAACTAAAGGACGCCGTGCCAGCACTTGACTTTCACGTGACAGAGGGCGGGACTAACTTTTCCGTTGGGCAGCGTCAGCTTGTGTGTCTCGCTCGGGCTGTGCTACGTGACAACAAGATACTTGTGATGGATGAGGCCACGGCAAATGTTGATCCTCAGTAAGAGATGTTCTTATTATCATAATTATTTTCATAATCTAATTGTGCATTAAGCAGGAATTTCATAATATTATTTATAGCCGTAATGATTTAAAAAAAGTATTAAAGTCTCATTGGTTAGTTCATATGTATTATTAAAAATGATTATGATTAAACATTAATTACATTGAAAATCATTTCAGAACGGATGCCTTAATCCAAAGGACGATACGCCGACAGTTCGCAAGTTGCACTGTGCTCACGATCGCGCATCGTCTCCATACCGTCATGGACTCTGACCGCGTTCTCGTGATGGACAAGGGCCGCGTCGCAGAATTCGACCACCCTTACATTCTACTCTCGAACCCCAGCAGCCTGCTCAACTATATGGTTAAAGAGACTGGGGAGGGAATGAGCAATGCTCTCTATGAAACAGCTAAGGCAAAGTTCCAAAGCGAAGTCTCGTGATTAAAGATCTGTACAGTGGCAACCATCTTGTAACTAAATTTTCAGTGAAAAATATCGTTAAAGAGAATGGAGATGGTCTATTTTTAATCAATAAAATTAATCTTTATAAGTAAATTTAAGGAAATAAGGTGTTTTAGTCTTAATCTTAACTTAATATTTCTTACTTGATTTTTATTTAATTGTTCTTAATTTATTTCATGTTGAGTAAATCTTGAAATCCTATGAGGTATGTTTTTATTTGTGTGATCTAAATTTAAAAGAAAAAATCGCCGTTATGAAAATTTTGCATATACGAAACATGAAATAATGCGCTGTGTGACTAACGATTCTTCATGGGGAGTATTTTTTTTAAAACATCTTGTATTTGCCTATACTTTGGTTTGAGGCATGATCGCAGAAACGTTTTTTGATTTCATTCATCGTTTTTTTTTAATTTATTTAAAATAGATAGGCAGACTGGCAAATGGGTCACCTAACGTTAAGTGGTCACCATCGCCCATAGACATTGGCGCTTTAAGAAATATTAACCATCACTTATATTATTATTAATGCATTACCAAACTTGGGGACTAAGATTACTGTAATTACACGGGCTTACTCACATATTTAGGCTCAAATGATTTAAGTGTGCAGTGAGTAGTGTACAGTTTTCGTTGTACTCTTCTTATATTCTGTTATGTTGTATCAGTCCTCAATTGCAGAGAAAATATTTTTACAGTAAGTGGGTAAGTATACGTAAGTACTTATAGAAGTGTATCCATTCCTATGCGTTTAACGATTATACTGTATACCGTAACATATATGAAAAATAGATGGGTATATGTGTCATAAAGTCGAGTAAATTGGGATTGTAAATTACAATACTTAATAATTACGAGATGGCCCTGTGGTAAGAACGCGTGAATCTTAACCGATGATCGTGGGTTCAAACCCGGGCAAGCACCACTGAATTTTCATGTGCTTAATTTGTGATTATAATTCATTGTGCTTTACGGTGAAGGAAAACATCGTTAGGAAACCTGCATGTGTCTGTCTAATTTCACTGAAATTCTGCCACATGTGAATTCTACCAACCCGCATTGGAGCAGCGTGGTGGAATAAGCTCCAAACCTTCTCCTCAAAAAGAGGAGAGAAGGCCTTTAGCCCAGCAGTGGGACATTCACAGGCTGTTACGGATACGGATACGGAATTACAATAAAATATATTACTCACATTTGTCTCTACTATTGATAATGCTAAGCTTGATGAAAATTCTTTTTATAATTGGTTCTAATATATTTTGTCCACGTTTCATTTATATTACATATTTATTGCTAATGCAATATTTTTCTTATTGCAAATACAATTTTAGTTGCAATTGATGAGAAAAAAAGTTAAATGAAGTTCCACATTAAACATTATTTACATACATTTTATTTTTGAGGTATTTTTAAATACAGAACGCAACACCGATAATTACCGCAAAATATGTTGCCAAACTTACCTAAATAATTGAATATATATTTATTTCAAATTATTTATAGGTTTTAAAGTTAAATTTTTATAGTTTACAAAGGGTCTTGTTTTGATGCGCACAGTGTATTAAGTTTGCGCTTTTAGTTGTTAACTTCAACGGTTACGATGGACTCTGTTGTTTGCTGTTTAAAGCTAAAAGGATGTTCGGGATTCCTTTTTAAAATTATTATCAGTATTTTCGAAGACCCTGTGGGCTCGTCGATCACGTACGATGGTACTTATCAAGGCTTACCTTTGGGCTTATAACAAAAGCGCTCGATAGATGCGGATATTCATCTCTCTTGAGATTGAACGATACTCCTGATCTTAAATTTAATGTTTTAAGTGTTGCTTAAACATTTGCACATTCTGAGGAAAAGCGAACATGACAGCTGATGTTGAAGAAATACAAAATTAATATAATTGGTTCATATTAATATTAAGAAAAATAAACTATTCATGGTATTTTTAGAGCGCTAATAATGCTGATAAAATCATAAAAGATCAAATCGACGTTATTCTGAAGCGCTTATCAAAAAGGACTACAGAAAAGTCTGCGACAGCATACCTTTTATAGGTAACTATTTATATGTTAAAATAAAATAACTTGCAAATTTAAGTGTTTCCTGTCATTAAAACTTGTCATATATTTTATATAACCGTAAATCTTTATTCAGAGAAGTTTCCATCTATCTCAATAGTTTTTAAAAAAAATTTGGCCGTACGAAATCGAGTTGAGTTGAAGTAAAAGTATTTAAGAAAGTTAACTCACCTAATAATATTATGTTGTTTTAGACGTACTGTGTTGCATTATAGCAACAAATATAATTTTTTGTAATAAAAATTTCAAGATTTTAATTCTTTTAGTACATGTATCTTTGTCTTCATATTATTGGCAGAACATTTTTCCCATAACTCACTGACAGATACACGTCATAACGGAAAAAGAAAAAAATATAGTATTAGTTTTTTTTAACAAAATTATCCGTAAATTACATTAAGATGGACATAATAAATTCTTTGTTACCGCTGACAACAACATGACTTTAACTACAGACTTTTCAAAATAAATAATTATAATGGGCTGTTGCGGAAGTGATATGAGTTGTTGTAAAAAAACTGTCTCTATTTTTAAAAATCTTCACGTTCTCTACATATCTGCGATGCTATTAGTTTTGATTTTGTACTTATCGTGGTCACTGTACAGGTGCGAAGTATGCCAACGCTGTTAGCTTGAAATTGTTTGCTAAAATATTTTGCAGTAAGTTTCTTTTCAAGTTATTAAATAACTAAATTTATTGTATTCAATTATTTTAACGATGATTTATTTCAAATGATCTGGTTTTAAATTGTAAGTATGCCTTTGATTTTATATTGTATTTAGTTATTTATTCTATAAATGAAAATAATGTTATGTTTAAATCTCAAACTATCAGTGCCGATACTGACTTATTATAAATTTCATTTCAGAATAAGATTTTAATGAAAAAGTAAAAATAGGAAGATACGCAGGCCATTTGTCGTTACTGTGAACAAGCACGATGAGTCGCTGTAGAGCATGTATAGACGGTGATTGGGAGCAACTATTTGTTGAACATAAAATCCATGGACTTTTCCTCGGATTGATTGTTATCGCAATTATATTGACCTACCGAATTTATCGCTGTTATCATCCAAGACGCCGTTTAATGTGTATATTCTAGATAAGTAAGTATTGATATTTTTTTAAAATAACATCTTATGTCAATAGGTTTAATTCCCAATCTATAGTGGTTAGGAAGTTAATACCCGGTACCTACATGATTTGCGTATGTTTTATATAAATATGGTTGTAAGTTCGGATTTTCCTAATCAATTAATCTACTTTATCACTACATTTTGCTTGATAGCACTTTGAATTTGTAAAAAAGGGTTTCCTAAAGCATTTGCTTATGGCCGTTGAATTTTTGAGATCATTAAAATATTATAAAACAGATATACAAAGCTCTGTAATAAAACGGGTCGTATATGTTTAAACGTAAGAGATGCTCTATTAAGTTATTTGCGCATTATTGAGTCACCGAACACAAAAAATTCACATTTTCTTCACATTTGAGCTGTTTCTTTCATTATTTTGCTTGTACTTCTAAATATGTAGGCTACGGCTATGTTGTAGTTTCAATAATCGACAGGTTTACGACGCTCAGCAAGAAGTTGAAAAATGTATCAATAGCTTCGTCTGAAGATTAGAACAATTTTGTTCGAAAAAGGAAAATTCCGTACAACGTTTACAAACGAACTCATATATAGCTATAACTTTATCTATCCCAAAAAAAATACTAGGAAGAAGAAATAAGTAAGTGATCATAAAAATAGGTATATTAATATTTTTTTAACATTTTTCTTAATAATAATAAATAGTCATAAAAGTATAATATTTACATATCTATCTAGCTATTATTTATTTTATTACATATACAATTTTCACTTACATTTTATGTAGTAACTTAACGATGACTTTTATGGACACATGTAGGGCCAATAATTGCAATTCGTAAGTACAAACTTTCAAGTCAAGCTTCGGAAAAATTCACTCGGTCAATTCAACATTTAAATTAAAAATAGAAGTAATAATTTAAATTTATTATATTAATTTAATAAATGTATTGCCTAGTGAAATTTATTGACGATAAATTATCAGATTTATTATTTATATGCTATAAAAATTGTGGTAATAATATCATCTTGCGTTTTCTTTTACATTGCTCTGGAAATATGCTTCTTTAGCAACTTCTAATAATTTTTCACTGCTTTTTTCTCCAGTTTCTTTGACCATTGAGGTGAAGTGGCTATTTGGATTAGAGAGTAGGTTATAAGGATGGTCGAATTCAACAATTTCTCCGCTGCTCATGACTAATACTCTGTCAGAGTCCATGATTGTGTTAAGACGATGAGCGATGGTCAAAACAGTACATGATGTGAATTGCCTACGAATCGTTTGCTGAATGAAATTGTCGGTTCTAAAATAGAAAAAAAATGTTAATAACATACATTCAGAGTTTTGACAATATAAAACAATATTATGCTTAAACTTACTGTGGATCGACATTAGCAGTAGCTTCATCCATGATTAGTATTTTGTTTGACCTTAAAACTGCTCGAGCTAAGCACATGAGTTGTCTTTGCCCGACAGAGAAATTTGTACCTCCTTCTGTCACTTTAAAGTCTAAAGAAGGCACAGCTGATTTCATATCAACCTGTAAATTGTAAAATTAAATAAATAAAATATTTTCATGTAATTTATTTTTTTATTTTTTTATATACCTGCTCCAATGCCCGCCAAAGTTCGTCATCACTATAAAAATCGAAGGGATCGAGATTATATCTTATAGTCGCAGAGAAGAGCACCGGTTCTTGAGGAATGATTGAGATTTTTGATCTCAAGCCCTTAAAAAACGGTTATAACGATAAAATTACTTGTTTAATATTATTAATAGGGAGTACTTACATCACTACATTACTAACCTGCTTAGATACTTGAGACGTGTCTATTCCATCTATTACAATTTTACCTTCAATAAAGGCAAAACGGAATAAAGCTGAGATTAGTGATGATTTACCAGCGCCAGTGCGACCAACAATTCCAACCTGCGGGTTTAATTAATTATAAAGTAAGTAAAACGTGTTTTTAATTTTTAATTGCAGCAATCTTTCTATATAGCCAGCTTAAAGATTTTTTTTTATATAAAACCGGGAAATCAAAAGACTCCACTCTACCTGATGGTAAGTCGCGTTTGGACTCCACTAGGAGTCCAAACGCGACGACGGCTAGTACATTCGAAAAGAATGTTCTGCACTAGCCGCCTCCGCCTTGACGGTCCGCAAGATGCTTCTTCACGCCTCGTTTGAAGGAACCCAGGTAGTAAGAGGAGGGGAACATGTGTGCTGGTAAAGAGTTCTATTTTTTAGTGGTGCGACAAAGAAAAGAGTGTGGGGGATAGCACAGATCTCTGGAGGATCACTACATAGAATTGTGAAACGCAACCATCAATTAAAACACGAAGGCTTTTTTTTATATGCGCTGGGATGGCAAACGACTCTACTCCACCTGATGGTAAGTGGTAGTAGAGTCCAAACGCGACGACGGCCAGTACAGTCGGGAAGAATGTTCTGTACTAGCCGTCCCCACCTTGCCGGCCGGGGAAACCGGGTTGTAAGAGGAGGGGAACACGTGAGCTGGTAAGGAATTCCATTTTTTGGTAGTGCGACAAAGAAAGAGTTGCCAAATTTCTTTGTGCACGATGAAATTGATGTCACAGTTAGGCGGTGACATCGAGAACCAGCTCGCGTGGACTTAAGAAGGAAGGGGGAAGCAGGAATTAGAGAGAATGTTCCTCAGAGCACTCGCCGTGATACAGTCGATAGAAAGCGCTTAGTGCTGCTATCTCGCGACGCAATTGTAAAGGTTCAAGGGTGTTTGTGACCTTTACGTCGCCAATAATGCGTACTGCACGTCGCTGCAACCGGTCCAAGGCCTTCAGTACGTACTTAGCGGAGCCATCCCAAAGGTGCGAGTAATATTCAATGCAAGACCGTACCTGTGTTTTGTATAACAGGCACAGTTGTTGTGGCGTCAAAAACGCCGCACTTTGTTCAGAACTCCGAGTTTCCGTGAAGCTGTTTTTATAATAGCCTCGATGTAATCCCTTGGAATAAGGTCGCAGCGAACGTCCATCCCCAGCATGGCGATTTTGCTTTGTATCATCAGCGGTGTGCCACAGAGGGAGGGAAGAGGGGAAAATGGTGACTTTTTCGCTGTGAGAGCGCATACCAGTGTTTTCTTGGCATTAAACTCAACAAGATTATCAGAACCCCATTTGGCGATGAGTTCTAACGTCCTATCGAGTTCAATGACAAGATTCTCCCGCCTCTCCTCAGTTTCCGCCCGCCCAGCCACTGCGCGTCTGTGGTATCCACCATGCACTGTTCTATCATCTGCATAGCAGTGTATGTTCCCAAGAGAGAGCATATCATTGATATGCAAAAGAAAGAGCGTGGGAGAAAGCACAGATCCCTGCCATCTACTAAAACACGAAGGCTACGCTTGTGTAGGAAGCTGGCAATCCAGGTGCATAGCTGAGCAGGCAGACCATATGCCGGTAGCTTGGAGAGAAGACTTTTGTGCCAGACCCTGTCGAAAGCCTTGGAGATATCGAGGCTGACAGCCAACGATTCTCCATGCTTGTCGATAGCTTCACCCCAGAGGTGTGTTACGTACGCTAGAAGATCACCTGTGGACCGTTTTGGTCGAAACCCGTACGTGACGATCATTAATTAGACAGTGATCTTCTAGGTGATGGATCAGTTGGTTGTTTAGAATCCGTTCCATCACCTTACAAAGTACTGACGTGATAGCTATTGGTCGATAATTTGCCGGGTCAGACCGATCCCCTTTTTTTCAGCACTTCTTCAGCACTACAGCTGGTATTCCATTGGGACCGCTAGCTTCCCGCACATCAAGTGATTGCAGCTCTGCACGCACATCGCGCTGCCTGATTTTAATGTCAGGCATTGTGTGGCCACACGAAGGTATAGTTGGGTGGTAACGCAATACAATCATGGATCACAAAGTTATCCGCAAAGAGTTTTGCCAGAAGATCGGCTTTCTTCTGCGGAGTGTAAGCTAGTGATTCGTCCGGATTCCTGAGCGGTGGCAGCGAAGGATTGGCAGAAATTTTATAGCTTATTTCAAGTGAAATTTTATAACTTGTACTACTATTACAATGTTTGTTTACCTTCCATCCACTTTCAATAGACAGGTTCAAGTTTTTCAAAATGGGAGCTTCATCAGGTGCATATTTCAAATTGACATTTTGGAACGTAATGGCTCCTTGAGAAGGCCATGTAGGAGGTAGTGCTATTTCTTTAAACAAAAAAGAATATAATGTTAAAATACAAATTGAAACATTTATTGATGCAAAGCATTCAATTCTTACTAAATTGATATAATTTATTAATTAAAAAATGAAATATCCTTACGTCCATCAAAGAGGTTATTTTCAGTTTCGATGCGGGTGTACTCTAGCACACGTTCAACGCTAGTTAATTGCGCTAAGAACTCCACCAACACACGTGCTCCATATTGTAACATCGCTGCTAATACATTTGTTTGAGTGACAGCGAGTCCTACACTGCCCACAGCGATTATGCTACCTGAAAATTTAGGATATATTAAAATATTAAAAACGTAGGTTAGATTTTAATCTTATGTACTTGTCGTAAAAATTCGGAACATTCAGTTTTAAAGGAAATTATTTTAATTATAGGCATCATTTATTTATTTAAAGGCTTATTTTAGTTATTTAACTTACCGAAGTCAATATATAGGAAAACGAAGATAATGATTGCAAGATAAACTTGGGTCAACACATCTAAATAAAATCCGAAGGTACATCCACCACCAAGAAAAGAATTCCATGCTGATGTGTGAAGATCCTAAAATATCAATAAATAATTTTAATAGATTTCATATAACTTTTATTTAGCAGATAATTTTGGCTAATGGCAGACATAGATGAACAAACCTGGTGCGCATCAAATTCATTGACAAGTCTTTTTTCCGCGCCTGCTGACCGTATTGTAGCTATTCCACTGAGAGAAGAAGTTACCATCCCAAAAACAGGACTTTTTGCTGAAATATTTTTTTTTGTCTCAATTATATTTTTATTATTCTACATATAATTAAGTCAGTCTAAAACTAGTAATATTTTTATTGCTTACTTGTTCCTTCAAGCCTTTTGACACCCTGGGCTGTTTTCAAATACAGCATAACGAGAAAGACAAAAATAATCATTAGCACAGCTGAAGGGATTAATGTCCAGTACAATGCGACTGCGTTGAGAATTATTATAAATAGCAAGGTGCTGTAGATTTGTAAGACATCTAACAACGACCTCGGTAATATTTCGTCCACAGCACCCATGTCCTTTGTAAATCGATTGAGAATTCGACCTATAAAATATTAAAATTATAATTAGGCTATACAAATCTTAAGAGAATATAAGTATACAACAGTTATATATTTTACCTGAAGAGCTGGTATCGAAGAATCTCATGATACCCTTGATCATGGTGGAGAACATACTGTCGTGGAGGTTTTGAGAGGCACTGACGCAGAGTTTTGCGAAGGGGATGACACGAATTTGCGTGAGAAGGACGCAGATGATCACGATGGAGCCGTGTATCAGAAGGTATTGGCCGGTAGTAAAAAGACCAATTTGAACATCTAAGCCGGGATCTGTTGAAGGTAAAAAATAGAATGAAAAAATCAGTTAATTATGAATTAGTATAATATATTTTTTTTTTTTTTTTTATATTCGCCGGGAGGGCAAATGACTCTACTCCACCTGATGGTAAGTGGTAGTAGAGTCCAAACGCGACGACGGGCAGTACAGACGGGAAAAACGTTCTGCACTAGCCGCCTTCGCCTTGCCGGCCCGCAAGATGCCTCTTCACGCCTCGTTTGAAGGAACCCGGGTTGTAAGAGGAGGGGAACACGTGAGCTGGTAAGGAATTCAATTTTTTGGAAGTGCGACAAAGAAAGGAGTTGCCAAATTTCTTTGTTCGCGATGGAATTGATGTCACAGTTAGGCGGTGACATCGAGAACCAGCTCGCATGGACTTAAGAAGGAAGGACGAAGCAGGAATTAGAGAGAATAATTCCTCAGAGCACTCGCCGCGATACAGTCGATAGAAAGCGCTCAGTGCTGCTATCTCACGACGCAATTGTGAAGGTTCAAGGGTGTTTGTGACCTTTACGTCGCCAATAATGCGTACGGCACGTCGCTGCAACCGGTCCAAGGCCTCAAGTAGGTACTTAGCGGAGCCATCCCAAGGATATATTTATAATAATATATTTAGTTGGCAGATAAAATAAAACAAACTGCTATAAAACCATTACTACAATACAAATAAATATACAAGTAATAATTAAATGAAAAGGTACTCACCCATATCACCATCGGTTTCTGCTTCATAAAGCACCATTTGGTTTGTCCTTTAAAAATAATAAAAAATTTAATAATTAACTATTCCAATAAAGAAACATGTTGATATTAAAGTTTTATTCAACGTTGGATTAACGTAAAGCATAAAAATAAAGAAAATGAAAGCTGTAAGCCAATGAGGGTTGAGCCGAAACTTAGAAGTCGCCCTCGCATTGTCTGTTTAGTGCCTCAACTTCAAAGGTCAAGTGAAGTCGTGTGGGCCCGCGCGGTAAGCCTTGTCGCTGTTACGTCATTCTCTCTCGGATTGTAATAAATAAAATAGATGGGAAATGAAACTTGAATGACGCCAAAATTTTGTCGTAGTAGGCATGATTAATAACCTACACATCTAATATAATTTGAAGTACCTAATAACTACTTAAAAATAGCTGTGAAATCATCAACACGTTTGTAATCTATCTTAACTAAATGTTAGGCATAATACAATAATATATATTTTTTACGAATGTTATATGCGAAGATATAAGAGAGAAAGAGAGTTATTGATTTTGAATTTGGAAAAATTATAAACATATTATAAGCTTTTTTGATTTAAAGCACCCACACACACAAAACACTGACATGGCCCAGTTGTTACAATACGTGAATCTTAATGATTGCAGGTTCAAATCCAAGCAAGCACCACTTATATTTCATATGCTTAATTTGTGTTTATAATTCATCGTGCTCCGCAGTGAACGAAAACATCATAAGGAAACCTGCATGTGTCTAAAATCAATGAAATTTTGCTACATGTGTATCCAACATCTCGTATTGGAGCACCGTGATGAAATAAGCTTCAAACTGGAGATGCCTTAAACAATGCGATGTATCGGATTATCGATACGATATATTTAATAGGATATTTCTCTATACTAAACGCGTCGATATATCGCATTCCTACAAAAATATTGCATTAACATACCGTATTAATCTTAATTTGTTCATAATTATAAGATTCATATTACATCATAATAATTATGATAACAGCGGTATTGAACATACAGTTATTGAATAATGAGAGATGTCAATTGTCTCTCTTTTTAAAGAATAAGAGCTGCTGGTTGCGACTGATCAGTGGCAGCTAAGAAAAAGCATTTGCTGAATGAAACTGTTTTTTAAGAATAAAACTCACCAGTAGCTGATCCAGTAATCGGAACCTGCTCCACTGGCTGCTGTTATCGTTATCATAATAACGTTGAATAAGATGAAGAAGGCGCTTCCGCCTGATCTGAAGTAAGCGTACATAACCTCCCAACGTAAGTTGCCAGATTGTCTTTCTTCAGCTGCCATTTTCTGTTCCTTAAATACTTCACCTTAAACATTGCAATCACAAAAGTCAATTCAAACAATGTAATGATGACGATGAAACCAATAATAAAATATTAAAATTATAATTAGGCTATACAAATCTTAAGAGAATTTAAGTATAAGTATACAACAGTTATAGAAGAAACAAAGAATTCAATATTTATGTAAATCTATATTTATTTAAGAGAAAAAAGAAAATCACCTTGGTCAATGCTTTCGGTCGTCGAGATGGCACGAAGTAGTGCTGGTTTATCTTCTAATTTCTAGAAAAGAAGATATTGTGTTAAAAGCAATAATTATGGCTGAGCGACAAGATAAGATAATTTTACTTACAGCAGAATTAATGCTTTCAGTATCTTTGTCCTTGCTCTCTTGCAGCGAAGACAGCATTTGAGCGAACTGTTTACCAGATGACGCAAGTTCTTCGAATGTTCCCATGTTTTCAATTCCACCCTAAATAATTATTTTGATTATTAAATAATCACTGTGCTACTATACGTTGAGCTTATTTTTAAAAGACATTTAAAAATTATTTTGGTATCATACATTAATAAAACTTAATTTCATAATTTTTATTAATGTTATTATTTATTGCAATCACCAATCGCACCACAATACAAGTTTTAGAAGGATTAAGTATCTAACGATTCAAAGTCTCATAAACATTTTAAGGTACTATTAAGTAAACTGGGAGATAGTAACTATATTTTTGGAGATATTACGTATATAAAACACTTGCCTCATTTAAAACTATAATGTAATCTGCTGCTTTTAGGAAGTGTAATTGATGTGTCACCAATATCCGGGTGCGTCCACGCAGATAGTTATTGATGCATCCTTCAAACAGTAGTCGGCCAACGTTCGCGTCCACTGCCGAGAGTGGATCATCCAGGAGGTAGATATCGGCCTAAATAAATTTGGTTCAATTAATACATTTAAGCGTGTAAACTTGTTAAGGTCACACATTTAAATAATCTTCTTAATTGGTTTGTGTAAACCTCAGACGTAATATTAAATAGTGGTAGCTATTATAATTGTGTTATCCTGTAAAGTGACGATTCATAAGTGCTTGTAAAAGCCTACATAATTTAGTATATTTTGATTTTGAAATATACTACTGAAAAACAAGCATTTATAATGTAAAACCATTTGTACGAAAATAACAGATGTTATGACAGTTTTACATAAATCGAAAAACGAGTTCGATTATCGATACTATCGAATATATTATCATTTTTTTTTTTAAATCTTATAGTCCCTATGTTGACGGAACTAGTTTATTGCAAATATCCTGCAAGAGAATCCAATTTTCTTTGATGTAATAAATTCAATATTTTCGTATCCGACGAGATTACTTTGCCCCCCAGGAAGGATGCAATGACTTGTCAAGTCGGAAATTTGACGCTACACTACTACTTTATCTTTATTGATCATCTTTTATACAAAGTGTGATATTTTTCCTATCAAAATATTTAACATTTAAATGGCGATAGCTGCGTGATATTATTTTGTGAGGATTTTGCGATACGACATTTTATAAACCCGTAAGACAACATTTATTGATATTAAAACATACGTACCTATTTGGACCTTATAATATTGTATATAAGTATTGGTAAAAACTAAAATTTTAAAAAGATATAATTAATGTAAATAACTCTTATCTAAATAATAATAAATAAAGTTCATCAATAAAAAATATACATATATGATACAACCAAGAAAAGGTCGTTATTGAACAATAGCGCCGCCTTTCGTATCGTTGCTTACTTTGTTTTCATTGTAACTATAACTAACAAAGATAAGACAAGCTGATTTTTCAGCGCATGGATATATGAACTAGAATCAAAAAAATAAACAACATGGCTTTGACAATAATCATACGACATGTCTATTTTAAAATCATCTTACACATATTGTTACACATATTGTCACTTGTCATAAAGAATAATTTTCAACCAGTGTAATATTATAGGAGTTAAAGTAACTATGATATCGTTTGTTATGAAATTACTAAAGATCAATTTATAATTGGCGAACGTATCAAGTAATTTATACGAAGAAATATATACAAAACTGGTTATAACTGCACTAATGTTAACATAATAAAAATAAAAAATCAAAGTTTTTTCAAATTAAAATGGGACAAATGATCTTTAAAATATTTAATGAAACATGTATGATCAAAATCGTTTAACAATCGGCGGAACTATGGAGGAACATACACACAATAAAAAAGATCCAAGAGCCTCCTTGAATTGAATAACTTCCTTAAATACAATATTCAACACATTCGTTTAGCTAATGAATATTTTTGTTCGTGTTATGTAAAAGATACGTAATCTGTAACGGTCGAATCCAATAGAGGCAAAATTGGAAGCATTGAACATATTGCTCTCGTTCGAGCTAAATAAAAAATCAATTACTTCTCTGTAGACGGCCCTCGCCAAATTGATTCTAGCTCGCTGCCCTCCCGACAGCGACACTCCCCTTTCCCCTACCAGTGTCATATCCCCGTACGGGAACTGCTTGAAGTCCTTCTCCAAAGTGCATACCTTGCATACCTGGAATATATTAACGTTTTATATCGATTCTCACAATGTTCAATTGCATTTTCAGGAACGAGAATTTATACTTTTCAGTCGTTTTAATAACAACATCGTCATTACTTATCTGCAATGTATTTTTTTGTCTACACTAAATTTGTTTTAAAGATATTTTCAGATACGCAACATTTTCAAATCTTGAAGGCCATATATGCACATTATATAATATTATCTAGATAACTTATGATTTAATTAAAAGAATAATAATTGCACTTACATATGCCAACGCTGGACAAAAGCCTTTTTTCTAGTGCGGGTTTGATATGTACATATTATGGCAACATTTCATCCGACACAATATATTTGTATCCTCACAAAGTTTTCCTTTACCACACAACAGAAATGAATAATAAACACAAATTACACATTGAAACTTGGTGATGTTGTTTCGATTTAATAAAAAAGATTAAAAAGGCCAGTTTTGTAAATAAATTTAATGCATACATACCCTCTTATACTTGGCAGAGTCATACGGCAGACCAAAAAGTATGTTTTCTCTTACAGTGGCCGGGAAAAGCCAAGGTTCTTGTGACGCGAATGAAACTTCTCCACAGACAGATAGAGTACCACTTGCTGCTGGTAATTCTTTAAGCAGCAGTTGAAGAATCGAAGACTGAAATTTACATATTTATTAAGAGTTTATAGCATTTTTATAAGCCATCACGTTTGTTCATTTTATTACTCCAGGCGTTGGGTAAGATTTTATTGAAAAGTTGAAATCTTTTATTAAAAAAAATTGTTTTTGCTCTATAAACAAATATAGTTTCTTTGCTATATAAACAAAAACTGACGCAGTCTATTAAATCGTTATGTTCAATATTTGTGAAATTTTCTTAATCCGATTTTTATTTTAAATGTGAACTTTGTTTCAAGCCCACGCCCAAACGTTTCAGATTCTAATACAATTTGGCATATTATAGTACGTATCTTCTGACGTTGCCATGTAATGTAATATATAAAATATAATGATTCTATTATATTGTATTTTATGTATTTCAGTATAAATGATACTTTAATAAATACATTCATGAAAATATCTTGGTAATTTTAAATTGAACGAAGCGGTCAGCTTGCTCATAATATTTCATATGTTTACTTTCTATGTGATGAATAATAATTATTATAATAAATATGTAATTACAAACCAATATAATGAAAAACAAACCTTTTAATGTTTGTGAACACATAACGGGAATATGGTATAGATACATATAATAATAATATAATATCCTGGGACATTTTTCACACACGGCCATCTGATCCCAAACTAAGCAGAGCTTGTACCATGAGAACCAGACAACTGATATACTACATATACTACTTTTCTTTTGTAAATACATACTTATATAGATAATTACACCCAGACTCAGGACAAACAGACATGTTCATGCACACAAATGTCTGTCCTGGGTGGGAATCGAACCCACAACCTTCGGCGTAAAAGGCAAGTATCTACCAACTACGCCAACCAGCTCGTATAAGCCATCATATAATTAAATATATTTATGACCGCATATTTTAATTCAATCGGATCGTGAAAGTTGTTAAGACCCTTTTGTCAAGTATTGATTGACAGATAGATATCTTAAGATAGCAGACGAAAGTATTTTTATTTTACGGTGAAGTGTGGAAGTAGTTGTGGAAGGGAAATTGGGCACTTACATAAATACTTACTTAGACTTACTTATTAAAACATTAATTAATAAATTAAATTAATTATTATATATAATTAATTAAAAGACGACTAATGTAACAACAAACGATTAACGTTTATTACATCAAACTTTAGTTTAACTTTGTTGTTATGTAAGTGACGTGTGCCTTTATTAGAATGAATATTCTTTAAACAAACTTGGGTGGATTTTATAACACACTGAAGATTAAGTTAAAGATATGAACTTGATATGAAATCATGGGTTAAACGTTGTTTCAAATATTGCAGTGTACAGTTATGAATAAGAATATAATGAAGAATAGAAAGCACGTTAAAGCTACGTCTGATAGTAAGCCATGTGAGGAAGTTTCTTCATAAGTATACAAAAGTTGTAATAAATTTCTTTAACAAATCGCATTAACATATCTCCTTGAAAGTATTTACGTGTTTGCTCTTTGACTCGCTGTTTTCAAATAGCGAAATATTACAGTTGCAACCTTCAGTTTTTCTCGTGCCATATCCGTTGATCTGATATACAATTTTGATAACGATATCCTACTCGGAGCTACCTGTTCAGTCCATTCGAAATTACCATTTTTCATGCATTCGTGATGAAATGTAAAATTATTTCAAACTGTACCTTTGAGTTTTGACGTGTGTTTTCAAGATACATAACGACAGTACATAAATAAATAAGTTTCAACTAACGCACATAGATTGTTCCACAAAGTTCGTTTAGACGCAGACGAAACAAAATAACGGGATTATATTACTTAAATATATGTATGTAGAATGTACATATATAAATGATTTGATATATACTAGCTGTGATACGTGATTATACCAGCTTTAAATTATAATTATTCATAATCATGGTATAGCTCACATTTACTTCGATTAACTTGAACACAGCGTCTATCGAATTCAGGTGTTCTTGTTTGATGTATGAACATATTATTTGTTAATAATAATTAGAGTAGAGGCAACGATCGGATCCTAGCATATTCAAAAATCATCGCGTTAATAAATAAAATATATAGTGTGAATTTAACCTAAGTTACAAGATCATTAACAGTCCTTATTAAACCATTGTTACTATGTAAATAATTTTTTTTTTACTTTATTTAAGTAGGCTCTAACAAACACGGTATAACCGATACATGTGAAGTTACTATCGGTTACTATCGGTTCGGAATGTAGATTTTTTTTTTATAAAACGGGAAAGCGGACGGCCTCTTGGGTCAATTGATGGTAAATGGTCACCATCGCCTATAGACATTATCGTGGTAAGAAATATTAACCATTAATTACATCGTCAATGCACTACCGACGTTGGGAATTAAGATGTAATGTACCTTGTATTTGAAGTCGGAACACAACAATACTGCTAAGAAAAATAATATGTATATGAAAAAAAACACAAGTTATTTTCGTTTAATTTACGTCATGTTTGAACACATTTGTCTTGACTAGTGTCTGCGGCTATTCTAATTTACTAACTTAATACGTCCAACTTATGTACGTGCATAACGTTGCCACAGAATAATTCATAGTTTTGGTGCTCCACATATTGTAGATTACAATTTATACTAAGGGCATCGCAAAACTAATCTAATTTGATTTACATTACTATGTAAATATATATTGGATGTTGTCCTCGGTGATGAATAGCAATGCATTAATCTCTATTTCATATAAGCGTATAAGCATTAATAGCTTCGACAAAAAAATTACATATACATAAATAAATGTAAATTATTAAACCAGACTATATTTTATAGTTATTATAATAATTTGTAAATAAAATATATATGTTACTTGGTGGAAGCGTTTTGTGCAAACCCGTCTGGTTAGGTACTACCCACTCATCAGATATTCAACTGCCAAACAGTAATACTTAATATTGTTGTGTTCTAATTTCAAGGGTAAGTCAGCCAATTCTATCTACTATAAACACCAGGGCCATAACATCTTAGTTCCCAAGGTTGTTGGCACATTGGCGGTGTAAGGGATGGTTAATATTTCTTACAGTATGTCTATAGATAGTGGTAATCATTTAATAACATGTGGTCTATTTGGACGTCGGCGTTCTTATCTTATAACAATCAAATAGGTAAAAAAATGGTTTAAGTTTAACAGTTTTATTTGAAAAGAAAGATAATAATGATTGCTAAAAAATAATTAGGTAGGTCCTAAGTACCAGTCGTCACACCACTCTTCTCATCAATCTAGGGCATTGATCAGACTCCAAAATAAAATCATCTAAATAAAACCATTTAATAATAAAAAATAAAACTATTTCATTATTTGTACTCGAGGGAAATCTTATTTAAATTTTTTATAACTATACGGTTTCATTGTTGGCAAGTTACTCTTGTGAAAAACAGTGAGATGCTTATGATCACATAAGCCGCAATCATTAATTTCATTATATTAGGCGCCAATAGAGCAACCGATTAAGCCCGCTTAGCGATGTGAAAAACGCAGATTCGATCCTAACCCCTACGTCTTTTTTGTGTCCAATCCTAGCACAAGCTTTTCGATTAATTACAGGAGTAAACATATATAAGAAATTCCATACAAACACACACTGCTATTATAGTTAATATATATATAGATATATTAATAAAAAACTTTCTTACCTTGCCTGACCCAACAGCGCCTATAATCGCGCAGAGCTTTCCTTTTTTAATGCGCATTGATATGTTTTTCAGCGCCAAGAAGTTTGGGTCACCGGTCCAGCTCGCTGACACGTCACGAATTTCTACCACCGTGTCGTTTGACAGTGAGATACTTCGACGGAATTTTCGCCCAACAGAACCTAGACACGAACGAAATTAAATTTAACATAAGTGCCTAAAAATTAAAAACGTAATGTTATTACAATTTAATTAACGTAAATAAATATCATTCGTTCTCTATTTAATAAGTACTAAAATTTACGATATTCACATATAAATATATAGCAAGTATTAAAGTTTATAATTAAAGTACTCTCGCAAATACGCTACCCAGATTTTTAAAAGCACTACCTTACTTGTAATTACAAATTGTAGGCTCATTTTTGTAACACAGTTCATTTTAACGTTACGTGATACATACAGTGTGCACGGAAATACTAATTTTCTCTATTAATAAGCCTAGAACACCTATAAAAAAAGTTTTTGTCATTTCATTTTAAATTTAAGCAAAACATACATTTATTTATTAAGGATAAAAATACTTTTAAATTACTACAGTTATTTCTTTTTTAGAGTTTATTTTCAGTACGCTATGCGTCGTTTAGAAAAGGATTTACAACTCCAACTACTTCCAAAAAAATCAAGCTTGTTTACTTATTTTTTCAAACAATTGTCTTTTATTCTTCTAACTTTTATATAAGACTTTTTGTACAAATATATATATATATAAAAGAATCATGGATTTGAAACAGTTTAAAACTGAGCAAACATCAAGTTATTAAGTATAAATAGAATTTTAATTTATAAATGGACGAAGCGGAATTGCTGCATTTCAGTCTCGAGGGAGATCCAATAAAGATTTTATTCGTTTAGTGTTTCGGGAATGCGGGCACTGGTCGTAACGTTCATTGTAAAAAGAAAAAAATAGTTCTTAACAAAAAGTGGGTACAGATTGACACTCTACAAACACACCTAAACGATTTTTTTTAATGTTTTCATGCTACATTTTTCAATGCCGTTTTTTATGACGGTAGAATATGCGATGAGTTGGTGATTTGGACAAAGACTTATTATAAAGTAAACATTTAAATTTACCGGTACGGAATTTGACTTTACCGAAAATAGAAAACAGCCTCAGTAGATACTCTTTTTCATTGTCAAATTACTTGTCAGTACTGTCTAATCAGATACAATTTAATTTAAACATACATCCTTCATGAAACTCAATGTACACTTACGCCAAGGTTTTTTTATTATCATCAATATAATCTCTGGTAAAGATTGTCATATTTTATGGATGCTTTATTGATATTTTTTTAACACATGTGCTATAAATTGGTAAACGAAAAAGTGAAGTCCCTACAGTACAGTGATACATAGAACACTATTGTTTTATAACAATATTTTATGCACAAATAACTGCAAGTTCGTTTCTAGTGCTTTCTATAGTCTAGTATTTTACGAATACTGCTATACACTTATTACCTACTTACTAGACAAGCTAGACTACGCATCCGGCTTGCAACAATTACAACATGCGCCAACATAAATATTTGAAACGTATAACCGTAATATCAAATGAACGCTATTGCGTCTGAATTTAATAAAGTGTTTTTTTATTATAAAATGCCTACGACAAAAAATATAATCTTCTACTACTAGTACTATAAGTTAAGACCTTATTTAATTTTTTTAGTAATTGTAGGTTAAAGTATACCATCCATTCCATTCCATTAATAATTGTACTGATAACAAAAATGTAGATAGTTCATATTAAGTAAACGTATCTGTTGTTAAATTAGTTTTATTTCAGATTATTTATAGACAGGCGAGCGTAACGGAAACTTTCGAAGAAAAAGGATTTATTCAAGATACAATGCTAAAGCTGTATCTTTAAATATTTACTATATAATATATAATACATTATTTATCGAATATTATAGTTATATTCGATAAATAATATAATATTCCATACAATAGAAGTTTTCGAAAGAAAACAATACAAAACAGTCTTCAACATTTAAATGTAAGTAAAAAAATGTAGATTAAAAAATTATAATATAAATCCAATTTCTGTTCCACAGAGTATTCAATTATTAATAAACTTGAAAGGATTTCAAGTCAATTTAAAGCAATACGATTTTCTAAGCTTACCATTGATACCATTACTAGCTGTATTATCTTGTGTGTTGTGGTAAGAGAGTGGCCGGATTGGTGAATTCTTGGATTCCTTGAAGCTTCCCATGACGTTGCGGAATAACTTCGATTCTGGCTCCGCCATTATCGCGGTCAAGTCTGGTCTGTCCTCTGCAAGTTATATACGTAGCCATTAATGTATAAACAAATAGTTATTTTGCGTCGCCTGTGGTGTTTTTTGATATTTTTATTATGAATAATGTTGAGTGTTGACATTTTTAAAGTATATCTACTTTTATTATTGTTAAATATATATATTGTTTTTTTTTGTCCCGTTTTTAAGGAATTACGAATATTGCTGTTTACTCCTCCAATTAAGCTGACATTTTGTGTTGGGATTGAGGACGACAATAGCCTAAGGGGTCGGGATCGACTTTTACATCGCTAGGCGGCGGTATACCATTGCGTTATAGTTTTATTTCGAATTAGATGATGTTCATCTAAACGATCGGCCATGTCAGTCATTCTCAAAGGAGATTAGACAACTGCGAACTAAACATATATTAGTGTGCAATCGTGTTCGCAAACATAGTATATTCACTCAGAGAGAGACTACACTCTCTATAGAGTACAATCATCAAAAAGAGTTCAGGTGCAGAGCCAACAGCTTTACTAGCTTGCTAGTTCCAATAGATTTTTTTAACAAGAAAACTTTATCTTTTACCCCTGGATTTCATATTCAGGATTTCATGATCCTGTAGCAGTAAAAATTATAAATGTAATTTTTATAAATGGTTATTTATAAAAATTACCTATTAATATATTATATATATTATTAATATTTATAATTTTATTGACACACTTTTTTACATTTTACGTAGACAATGTGACTCTGAAGCCATCTTGGCAAATGAAATGCGTTTGTCGCCAGCGACCCGTGGTCTTTTAACAATGTCAAATATTATATAACTTATGAATTTTATCTTAACTTAGTGAAGCCAGGAGATAAAAATTTAAAAAAGTAGGTTTCTTTTATCAAGTAAGTCCGTCTTTAAGACGGATTTTAATTATGTATAATTTATAAATGGAAATATAAATATAATATAATATTAAATATGTATATTGTATATATTGCATTTTTTAAATTATATATTCGTCATATTTGAAATGACAAACGTGAAGGTTTTTAGAATTTGATTATTATTTTTTTGTCGAAATTGACAAGACCGTGAATATAATATCAAATATTTTTAAGTAGTCAAGTAAAGCTACAGTCTGTACTTACTGTTTTACTTCATCAAATATCAATAATTTGTTCTCCATGAACACGTATAGATATTTTGGTAAGCCAGTCAGTTTTATATCGTATGTAATAATAATTTGCTTATTTAGGTAACAGCCGGTGAATGTCCCACTGCTGGGCTAAGGCCTTCTCTCTTTTTTTGAGAAGAAGGTTTGGAACATATTCCATGCTGTTCCAATGCGGGTTGGTGGAATACACATGTGGCAGAATTTCAGTGAAATTGGGCACATGCAGGTTTCCTTACGATATTTTCCTTCACCGCCAAGCACAAGATGAATTATTAATACAAATTAGGCACATCAAAATTCAGTGATGCTTGCCCGGATTTGAATCCACGATCATCGGATATTTTAATAGATTGATTTTTTTGCACAATTGGTCAGAGCCACCTGACCGTAAGTGTCACCGACGCGCATATACATTGGCATTATTAAAAACCATTTCTTATACCAACACAGCGCCACCAGCTATATCAACAATGTTATGTGACGTGTGCTGTAATTAAACTGGCTCACCTTTCGCCTGGAATTCATCATGAAGTGATGTTCAGTGGTAGAATTAAAAAAGATGTATATGACCTTTTCTTACCAAGAACTAAAAACTCCTGCACTCTCCGCAAGGACACGAAGAGCTCGGCCGTGAAAGACAGCACTAATGGCAGAATGAAGGTAATGTTCAACTGTGCTGCGCTTATGAACTGCTGCAACGGGTAAATCTGCAAAATTGATTTTTTTGTTCTAGTAACTCATTAAGTATTCGAAACTCGCCTCATATTGCCACTCAAACCGTTTGCATGATTTCACTTTTATAGAGAACGGATATTTTAAAATAGCCCTTTTTATTATATAGTCAAGGCTTCGATTTGAAGTTCTAAAATATTACGTTACTGTAGCGTTTGATAGTTTCGTTTAAATAATTAAATTTATTGATTAAATTTCTATTAAGAAATCGAATTGAAATTTTAATTACTAGTAGTATAACATATCTTGATGTATCACGTAATTAATATACATAGGTAATTAAATAGCCCTTAAATGTATGATAGATCCTTTTACTTTGTTTCCTCACTTCATAAGGAGAAGGTTTTGCGCTTATTATCACCCTTATTGTGTCACTTGTACACGAACCCGCCTTGGAGCAACTATTTTATACATATGCAATATTACTCGTGCTTCATACCAAATTTAATCAAAATCGGTACAGCGGTTTAGCTTAAAAGCGTATCAGACAGAGAGTTACTTTCGCATATATAATATTAATATATAGTAAAAATTAAACAATATAAATAATAATAATAAAAATCAGCTAGGCTGCTTTTCAGTCTACGCCTTGTACATATGCTGCCAACACAAATGCTACATTCAGTGCAGTAAAAGGTAAAAGGAGATAAAATTACTTAAATAGTAAAAGTTAATACAATTTATAACACGCACAATAAAAAGAAAACACGCAAGCATTACTAAAACGGTGAGGCCTTTTTTTTTATTCTAGAAAAAGGAAAATATTTCATATTGAATAAAAAATGAAAATAAAATAGTAATAAAATATTTAAAATGTTTAAACAAATAGAGATATATGTTTTAATAAATTACAATCAAAGTAACAATTAAAAATTGAAGTTTAGTTACACACATTTGTCCAGACACATTGTGTCTTTTGCATAGATAGAAGCCATTGCTTGCATTGTGCCTTAAACTTATTTTGAGATGTACTGTTCTTAATCGGAGGTGGGATATCGTTCCAACACTTAGAAACAGCGAAACGAAAGCTACCTCTAAATGCTTGCAAATGTGGTCTAGGCAGTACTAGTCGCGGAACTCGGCTCAATCTACAATTGGATTCATTTGTTTCAGACCATTTAAGTTTATCCGTCAAATAATTGGGAATTTTATGATATTTTAAGGTGAAAGTGATATTATTTAATTTAAGTGTACGGCGATTTTTCATATTTAATATATTCTTGGAATTTAAATAAGGTGTAATATGCGAATATCGAGGTATATTGTAACAAAATCTTAGACAAGAATTTTGTATCCTCTGTATTTTCCTTTCAGTCTTTTTATAAAGGCAGGGGCCATAAAGGACATCATAGTAGTCCAACTGAGATAGAACCAAGGATTCTACAAGTTTTGATCGCGCTGATTCACTCAAAAATGGTCTAAACTTATAAATAATTTTGAGTGAAGCGTAACACTTCGAAGTAACAGATGATATGTGTTTTTCAAAACGTAATGACCCATCCAACTTCACCCCAAGATTCTTCGCTAGCTTAGACTCAACTAAGGAATGACCATCTATAAAAATCCTATGACACATTTGACCAAGCGATACCATTTGTTGCCTAGTACCAAAAAATATGTAAGTACATTTTTGTGGATTTAATTTATTATTCTTCGACCAACCAAAAATTGAGAAAGATCATCATTAACATTTTGGATAGTTTTATCTTTTATCTGTACTTAAAGTTTTTTAACTTTATAATAACTGTGTATCATTTGCGTACGTGTGAACTAAACTAGTTTTGACACATTCGTGAAGATCTGCCGTATAAATTGAGTACAAAATAGGTCCAAGTATAGAACCTTGGATAACACCTCTATTAACTTTTATAGCGCTAGACCTTGTAGGCCTGCCATTTATGCCAGAAACTTCTACTATTTGTAATCTATCTTTAAAAAAACTAGAAAACCACTTACGTATGAGATCAGAACAACCATAAAATTTCAATTTGGCAAGAAGTAAATCTATATTGAGACAGTTAAATGCTCTGCTGTAGTCTAATAGTATTAAAATTGAAGCCATATTATTATTAGATGCAGAAAGAATTTCATCAACAATATGTAATAACGCTGTAGTGGAACTATGTGACTTTCTAAAACCGGATTTGTTGATTTACCACCTTTTCCAAAACCTTTGATAGTGACTTTCATAATCATAATAGTTATAAACGTACGGTGCATTGACTTTTTTAGTATAAAAACGATATTAAATAAATATTTAGCTTGATGTGTAATTGCCCGGAACGACTTCATTGTCCAAATAATAAAATGCTTCAAATAGTATTTCCTTAATAATAAGTCTTTGTAAAGAAAATAGGCGATAACATTCAGAAAACCACAAATGTCAATTTGCTACGATCATTTTATGTTCCGTGGTTTATCATAATGAGTATTTTACGTATGTTCTATCATTATGCAATTTGCCCTTGTTTATTGATATGACAAGCTACGAACTGGTCAAAATTGACTCGACCTTTATCCAAATAGATTAAACTTTATTTAATTTTTTTGTTATCATCTCGTGTCAAATAACAACTATTGTGTTATTTCTTAAGAAACCTAAAGAAATATAAATTTAAAGATATGCGTAACAACTGTAAAAATACATAATGTCAATTGTTTTAGCGACAATTATTTTTTTAAATAAATTTCAAATTGTTTGTTTCCAATGACATATATTATACAGGTAAAAATATATTAAAATTTATTTAAATTTGTGGTTTTTATCTTAGATTTGACCACACTCATGTAGTTGTATTATTCAGAAGAAAGATCATAGTACCGTAATTATTGAAGAAGTGAAATTTCAAAATATATTCAAGATAACATAATTTATGAAAGTATTTACGATAAGAATAATTGGAACGCGAATGCAAATTAAATACGAATGGTTTTATTCACGCCTTGTTCAATTTCACATAATTAGATTATTTATGACATATATATACAAACATAAATATATTGAATTGTTTATTTTTAACTTTTACTAAATAATACAACATTTATTATTATATAATATGATTTTTATAGTTTTATAAACAAAAATCAGATTGAATATAGTGTTAATGTCTTTAAGTGCTGTCATATGATTGTCACTTGTACTTTGTTTAAGCGACGTCGTCACTAATTCGTATAGTTTTTGTTTTATTGTAGAAATGTTTCATTGAAATCTTTCAAGTTGTTAATTGGTAATGTCATTCAAATTTGTAGGAAAATAGTGCAAGTGATAACACAGGAAATTTGTACCGTAACAACCTATGAATGTCTCACTGCTGGGCTAAGGCCTCCTCTCCCTTTTTAAGGAGAAGATTTGGAGCTTATTCCACGCTGCTCCAATGGGGGTTGGTGGAATACACATGTGGAAGAATTTCAGTGAAATTAGACACATGCAGGTTTACTCATGATATTTTTCTTCTCCGTAAAGTACGAGATGAATTATAATCACAAATCAAAATCTCATCCATCTCGCCTTTTTTAAATATTTTTACCAACTAGTACAAATATAGGAAATTGGAATTATCATGTGACCTATTTACCACTTCACCTAACTATTATAATTGATACTAAAATTCTAACAATGATTTATATCATAATAGTGCAAAATAGTTTAAATATGTTAAAATATATTATATGCTATAATTCGTATGCTAAATCACACGTGCATGCAGAATACATGACTTCAGCAATTATGGAGTATTAATAGAGATACGAGATATCTATCTAGCTATAAAAGTTTGTAAATCAACTTGACTTTTATGATATCTGTTATAATGTGTTCTTCAATGAGATCGGTTATCAGTCAAGAAACTTCTTCAAGGCTATTGTTTTAAATCTCGACCATATAAATTGTAAACAATAAACAGATTTCTTAGAAATTAGATTTGTCAACAAAATAAAGTAAATAGGAAAGTGCATTAAACCCAAACACAACAATACTAAACAGTACTGTTCGGTGGTAGAATAAAGTATTAATATAGACGGATGGTCGTCCAAAGAAAGCGTTACCATTGTATTTCTTTAATGGATAAAAGTGCGTATTAATTACCACAACTAGACTGTGGCCTTTTTCCCTACTAAGGAAAAAAATTAAGGAATTATAGTTATAATTCCCTCGGTAACCGAGCATCTTTGTTTATAGTCGAACATACCTCTTGCCTAGCCTATTATTCGACATTGCCTTGTAGGTTCTGCAGGTGCTACATAAGAATGCGATACACTTATAAAAGCCAAAAGAATCGGACAAGTTTTTGGCCGGCAAAACCGTAGAAACTAAAACGTTAGGGTAATGCTGAACACCTGGGAAACTTATCTACGACAAATTAGCAGATACACATTTGGAATTTTTCGCCGAAACATTTTGCGCACATTTGTATTGTAAATGTTCATAGTTGAATTTCATAATGTTTATTCATCTTAAATTGTAATTAGGCCGTGTCTGCACTGGTGAAGTTCCAAAAACGAACTGTTTTCAAGAGAACGAATTAATGAGGTCTGAACCGACTTTAGAGCTTAATATAGAGTTTTTTATATTATAAATAACCATTAAAAGTTTACTTTAATTCTAATAACAATTGAGCACCTTTCAGACGACTTTTCTTAACGCGTGTTATAATTGCACGAAAAACGTTAATTTTTTTATAAATTTTATGACTTATCCTGCGTATGTTCACAACGTTAATGTTTAACACGTACGTATTAACTTACAATGGTACGTTGTACGTTGAAGGGAATATGCTTTATTTGAAGGGAAGATGAAGATTAATTTCTTCAATTACTCTTAACCTTATAGATAAAACAATGTCACGACGTTTTAAGTTAAAAGAACTAATATCTTTCAAAAAAATATTTAATGACGACCAATTAAATTAATCTTGAGAATCCACCGTAGTCACTGGTTCCTATGTTAACCAAATCAGTGCAGTTTTCTCAATGAATACGAATATTAAATAAACATTGACAATATACTTACAACGTTAGCGGAGAGTACGTTTCCAAACAATATATATGTCAGGATACTGATGAACATTGCGCCTCTCTCGGTGAAAATCATAAAACCGAGAAAGATAGTCCTGTAGATTGTTGCTATTTCAACTTCTTTTAATTCCTCTTTACGTTTTAGTCCAACAACTTTTTGAAATGGTATCTCCCAAGCATACATCTTAATAACCTGAAAATTGTTAATTGTTTTTTTACATATATATCTCTGATATAAAATAAATCTGCTCGGCAAAAGCCTTCTCTTTAGAGACGGATTGGACTTTATTCCACCACACATCTTTGTGTAGAGTGACGAAACACATTTGCAAATGCATTGCTATGTTTCAAACATGCTTGTAAGAGATAGAGTATCCAGCATGCTTGTAAGAGAGTTTTCCATTGATACAAAAAATTATAAGTATATACATGAAAACTCCATCTAGTGCTTGCCTGGATTTGAACCCACTGTTATTAAGTTCCGAGTGTTCTTTACACTGGTCAGTCAGTTTATATTTCAGGACAGGATATAATTGACAAAAATATTTAACTTTTTTTTAATTATTTGTACGACGTTTTTCACAAACCGTTATACACCATACATTTAATATTAAATCTCCGCAGTATCGTTTGCGCAGGCATTTGTCATGTTTATAAAGGTAACTTTTTATTTTCGGAGACAAATAATCTTTTTTGACCAGAATAGTATCATCACACTAAAACTCATTTTATCTGGCCTGTAGTAAATGCGATATGATGAGCTAATAATATTTTTTTAAATACTTTGTATTATATTACATTCGCTTGATTCTGTTAATGTATAGTACACTTTATATTTGACTAAATACTGAGTTACAATATTACATCTCAATTTGCTTAGTGAATCTTATGAAATTATTGTCGTAATCTTATTTGTTAAATGTAAGGATGATGTAAACTGTTATTAATTAAGTAAACATTAAGTTATCTGTTTAACTAGAAGGCTCTTACGGTTTCATGTCTTAACAACTAATATATTAAGATATAAATTACATTGTAAACTAAATTTATTTTAAATAAACATTTATATAAATTTATAATATTTTAAAATGATATATTAGGGTAATTTAAATAATATAATATAAAAAAACGTAATAATATAACGTAAATTATACTCATAAGTTAAAGCTTCCTCTCTTTTACTATTTTACTATGACGTAATAGGACCATAAAGATAAAAATATGCCAATATTACACAATATATTAAAAATAAATGATTGAGTATAAATTAATTTATCGTCTTTTGTTAAAGGATTTTGCGAATATATGCTACAAAGTTCTGCAGTGTGTATCTGTAAGAACTTATAAGATGGTTGTGAAATTTTGAAAACCGCCTTGTGATATAAAATTATGATGCTTGTATTCTTGAAATGCAATGATTATTATGGTCAATGTCGTATATCACTTTCTGATATTTCACGAGCGTTTTCTGCGGTGAGTTTTGAGATTGTTCTTACAAAATACCTGCTGCACAATTATGTCACTTTTTTCATCCGCATGCTAATTTCTACAGTATTACTTCCGTCACCAACAACAACTACTAACGGAAGAACTAAATTTCTCACCTGTATACCATTAATAACTTCACTCATAACTTGAATACGCTGATCCGTCTTTTCGGCATTGCGGAATCTCACTTTTCCCAGTAATTGACCGATAACACCTGAAAATATATTATACTCGTAAATGTATTATCGGTTTCGTTCGTTAATTAAACTTTAGTGAAGATTATCAAAATTTAATTTCTGGCGAGACAGTGTGATACGATATTTTGACGCGTTTATTTACCTTTAAATGTTATAATTATTACAGTCAATGTCACATATCACTTTTAACATTACACGATCGTGTTCTATGATGAGTCCTATCTTTTGTTGCATAACATAATTTATCTTTATTGCAACAATCATGACGAGGGCACAATTTTTATCTGTATTAATATTATTAATGCGAAAGTAACTCTGTCTATCTATTCGATACGCTTTTATGGGTAAACCACTGAAACGATTTTGATAAAATTTAGTATGAAGCAAGCTTTAACCCCAAGGACATAGGCTACTTCTTTATATCCAACCCTCTCTAACTAACACGCGGGCGGAGCCCTAGGCGAATACTATCGTGATATATTTTTGGTTTATGCTTATTTCAAAGTTGTTTTCTATGCTTGAATGATAATTAAATGATAAACTGACCTATTTTCTGAAAACATTTTAGTTTTAAGCGATAACGTGTTGCTTTAAATATAAACTACTGAGATACAGAAAATCATATCTCTATGCGACAAATTATCGGAGAAAACAGGTATTGGATCTATGCCGGCAAAAACTTGTCTCTCGACCTATTTTAAATAATTAGTAGAGTCAAGATAGATAAGTACTTTCCTATAAGAAGTAGTTAACTAGTAATATAATTTAAATTTAAGAGTTTTTGTTTATCGCGTCAAATTAATTTCCATAACCTACATTTAAATATAAATTGTTTCAAGAATGTGACAATATACTTCAAAATTTATATTCCATTTAAAACCGCTATATTTCTTAATATTTGCAATTCTTCAATAATGGAAGTGACTGTATATGGTAGAAAATTTAAGTCATTTTATATGTCATCGTAATTCGTTTTACTTTTTTTAGTTTTTATATGTATTGAATTATAATTTATAATTCGTTTTACTTTTTTAGTTTTTTTTAGTTTACCTTGAATAGGTAAGGCGATGATTATCAAAGCAGTCAGGCCGATAATTGCGGCGTATCCAGCCTGAGCGTATCCCAAGTAGAAAACAGCGGCAAGCTGCAGCGGTATTATCCATACGTAGTGCATGAAGAGGAACGCTAGGTCAAACCTTTGGAGGTCATTTGAGAGCAGATTGACTACCTTCCCAGCCGTTGTCTCACCAAGCGATCCGTTATTCATTCGCATTATCTAAAATATATCCATTTCGTTTTTTTTTTTGGTGCAAAATAAATCAGTTTATCTGATAAGCACGTAATGTCAATGATAAATACGTAATAACATTCCAAGTACTTGAATGTTTTTTTCGTTTAATGTGAATATGAAATTGGAGCTATTGTGATTTTATGATAATAAAAAAATATGTTACAAATGTTGTATAAATATAATATCAGCATTTCTTTCTAATCGATCAGATTATTGGTTTAATTTGGTGTGGCTGTTTAAGGGTCACTTTTGTTTTTTAATTATAAAAAAACCAATAATATCACGGTGTTAATATTTATTATAATTCAAAAAATAATTTTGATAAATCAAAGATAAATTGACATACAAAATGTTTTCATTTATGTATTTGTAGATTAATTCATATTCTTTAATTTTATTTCCAAATTAAAATTATTTATATATTTACTTACCTTTCTGAACATTACAGTACTGGTGGCGACTCTCAATTTCATACCGAATTGCTGGCAGTAAAAGTTACCATGATGATTGAAGAAGGCCGCCAATAAGTTCGCTGCTATCAAACCAGCCGCGTAATATGAAGCAACTTCACGAGTCATGTCAGAATTGACTGACCAGTGATCCAGTAAACTTGCAAAGAGAAGCGGCGAACCTGTCCTGTTGATATAAATGTCGTTTAATTTTATTGAATAGCTCTAATATAAATATATATATATATATATATATATATATATATATATATATATATATATATATATATATATATATATATATTTTAATGTAGGCAGTAAAAATATATATTACAATATTACTTTGGGTTTCATTTTGTATGCATAGAACAACGCATTCGACGTCATTATAAACAATATTTTTTAACTCTTTATACATACGAGTTTTGTATTGTAAATGGAATCGAAATTAATCAAACTTATTAGATGTTCATTATACAACTACGCGACGGTTCAAATTATATTGAAATCGATGTAACTAATCGTAAACACACGTTGACAGGATGTGTTGTGTGTATACACATACACACAACACATCCTGTCAAAGATCGACACGAAACAAATGTGCCGGTACACAAATATAATTGTTGAAATTTCTACTTTATAAGTCTGACCCAATCATTATTACATTATACTGTACAAGAAACATAGAAGTCTTACTTAGTCTTCAGTCGATTAAGAATATATTGAGGGTAGGTAGAGTGTGTGCAAGCTCGCTGGCTAGGTACTACACACACAGTTAAACAAAAAAATCAAAATCGAAATATAATTCATTTAAATACCCTTTTCAAACAATTTGGAATCATCTATTTATAGATATCGAATGTCAAGTTACCACCGGATCGGAACATAGATTCTACTTAGAAGAAAGGGCAAATATACAGTATGAACGTCAACCTCTACGAAGTCTATGTTTTTATCACCTAAATGATCTTGTATATTGAACAAAATCTCTTTTACTTAAGAGCCCCTTTTTTTTATATTCGCCGGAAGGGCAAATGACTCTACTCCACCTGATGGTAAGTGGTAGTAGAGTCCAAACGCGACGACGGCCAGTACAGACGGGAAAAACGTTCTGCACTAGCCGCCTTCGCCTTGCCGGCCCGCAAGATGCCTCTTCACGCCTCGTTTGAAGGAACCCGGGTTGTAAGAGGAGGGGAACACGTGAGCTGGTAAGGAATTCCATTTTTTGGAAGTGCGACAAAGAAAGGAGTTGCCAAATTTCTTTGTTCGCGATGGAATTGATGTCACAGTTAGGCGGTGACATCGAGAACCAGCTCGCGTGGACTTAAGAAGGAAGGGGGAAGCAGGAATTAGAGAGAATAATTCCTCAGAGCACTCGCCGTGATACAGTCGATAGAAAGCGCTCAGTGCTGCTATCTCACGACGCAATTGTAAAGGTTCAAGGGTGTTTGTGACCTTTACGTCGCCAATAATGCGTACGGCACGTCGCTGCAACCGGTCCAAGGCCTCAAGTAGGTACTTAGCGGAGCCATCCCAAAGGTGCGAGCAATATTCCACGCAAGACCGTACCTGTGTTTTGTACAGCAGGCACAGTTGTTGTGGCGTGAAAAAGCGCCGCACCTTGTTCAGAACTCCGAGTTTCCGTGAAGCTGTTTTTATAACAGCCTCGATGTAATCCCTTGGACTAAGGTCGCAGCGAACGTCAATCCCCAGCATGGCGATTTTGCTTTGCATCACCAGCGGAGTACCACAGAGGGAGGGAAGAGGGGAAAATGTTGACTTTTTCGCCGTGAGAGCGCATACCTGTGTTTTCTTGGCATTAAACTCAACAAGATTATCAGAGCCCCATTTGGCGATGAGCTCTAACGTCCTATCGAGTTCAATGACAAGATTCTCCCGCCTCTCCTCAGTTTCCGCCCGCCCAGCCACTGCGCGTCCGTGGTATCCACCATGCACTGTACTATCATCTGCATAGCAATGTATGTTCCCAAGGGAGAGCATATCATTGATATGCAAAAGAAAGAGTGTGGGAGATAGCACAGATCCCTGGGGGACCCCAGCATTCACTACATAGAATTGTGAAGCGCAACCATCTACTAAAACACGAAGGCTACGCTTGTGTAGGAAGCTGGCAATCCAGGTGCATAGCTGAGCAGGCAGACCATATGCCGGTAGCTTGGAGAGAAGACTTCTGTGCCAGACCCTGTCGAAAGCCTTGGAGATATCGAGGCTGACAGCCAACGATTCTCCATGCTTGTCGATAGCTTCACCCCAGAGGTGTGCTACGTACGCTAGAAGATCACCTGTGGACCGTTTTGGTCGAAACCCGTACTGACGATCATTAATCAGACAGTGATCTTCTAGGTAATGGATCAGTTGGTTGTTTAAAATCCGTTCCATCACCTTACAAAGTACTGAGGTGATAGCTATTGGCCGATAATTTTCCGGGTCAGACCGATCCCCTTTTTTGGGAACCGCTTGCACATTAGCTCTTCTCCAAGCCTCCGGCACACATCCCGAAGAGAGAGAAAGTTGGAACAGGCGCGTTAACACAGGAGACAGCTCCGCCGCGCACTTCTTCAGCACAATGGCTGGTATTCCATCGGGGCCGCTAGCTTTCCGTATATCGAGTGATTGCAGCTCCGCACGCACATCACGTTGCCTGATTTTAATGTCAGGCATCGTATGGCCACATGCAGGTATTGTAGGTGGCAGTGCACTACAATCATCGATGACGGAATTGTCGGCAAAGAGTTTAGCCAGGAGATCAGCTTGCTCTTGCGGACTGTGAGCTAGCGATCCGTCCGGATTTCTGAGCGGTGGCAGCGAAGGTTGGCAGAAATTGTTTTGCACAGACTTGGTCAGACGCCAGAAGCTACGGGAGCCCCTAGGATGCGAAACAAGGTCATGACCAATCTGTACAATGCGCTGTGCATCCGCTCTCGTGTATGCCTTTCTACAGGACTTGGAATTTTTGTTATAGTTTGCTTTCAGTGAGTCAATGTTAGATGCCCCGCTAATACAGCCGTTGATCCACTTGCGATATGCCGCCTGCTTAGATGATACAGCATCGGCACATTCACGAGTGAACCAACGGTTACGCGTACTCCTACTGACGAGATCTGAGCTAGGAATGTAGTATTCCATTCCCAGCATGATCTCGCCAGCAACAGCAGCGGCACTAGCTGTCGGGTCATTCCCACTGAAGCAACGTTCCTTCCAAGGGCGGTCCCTTACGCATAGTAATCGCGCATACCGTCCCAATCCGCCGACTTATAGTGCTAAACGCGACGTTTGCATACCGCTAGTGGCGGCAGCTTGGCCTGTGGCACTCTGGTAGAAATAAGGCTGTGATCCGAAGAGCCAAGAGGAGCCTGAACCACAACCTGATATTCCACCGGGTGAGAAGTCAGCAGAAGGTCCAGTAGAGAAGGTGCTTGCCCATCAATGTCTGGGATCCTGGTGGGCTGATCAACCAGTTGGGTCAAGTCATGTGTGAGAGCAAAAGCATGAGCAGTCCTTCCAGCATGGTCAGTTTTGAGGGATTTCAACCAGGACTCGTGGTGAGCATTAAAATCCCCCAAAAACACCAATTCCGCGTTAGGAAATTGCTCTTGCGCAGCATCTGCCACCCGACTAAGATGGTCAAATAATCGGCTTGTCTCCAAGTCACCATTGTGGGATCTGTAGAGGCACACGTAGACTCGGCTCTGACGAACCAGGTCCACACGTACCACCAACATGGAGAAGGAGGGGTCCTCCAAGCAGCGCAGTCGGTGACAGCAAACATCCGTCCTGACGAACAAGCATACTCCGGCTTTCGCTTTGAAGGATTCTTCAAGCGTGTAGCCGGGATAATTAAGGTAGCTGGTATCGGCAGGACGGAGTATTTGTGTCTCCGTGAGAAACAACATTGCTGGCCGTGCTGTCTCGAGATGGTGGTGGACAGCGTTGAGGTTTGTGTGGAGTCCTCGGATGTTAGAGAACTCGACCTCAAACAGCGAGGGTATGGTGGAGGTGTGCACCGCTGTACGACCGTTATTTCTTTTTTGTTGCGCCATTTGGGAAAAATGAAATGGAAAAGAGACGTGAAGCGAGCGATGTATTGCCACGATAGGGATGGGCAAAGTGTGGAGGCGTGTTTCCCCAAGTGGTTGCCAAAAGGAAAAATACACTGACCCGCCGGACGGAAGGGCCCCCGAACCCCCCCGGAAGTGGCCGCCGGGACCCCACCTACCGGTCACCAACCGGCACGACGGTCCACCCCGAGATTATGCGTGGCCTGGTGGGGCAGCCTCACGAGCTGGTTAGGCACGCTCGGGCCCCTGTACTATGCCACGGGCGGCCAGCGGAACAGCCGTTTCTTCGGGTCTCCCTGACCGGCAGGTCAATACAGTTTCCCCCGGCATTGGTTCAACAGCCGTCTCCAATTGGACCAACACCCATCGCGGCAATACTCGCTCGGGCTCTGGCTGTACGCTGGCTGACCTCGAAACGCGGCTGCAAGCCACTTCACGAGTTTTTCACCATGCGTACGGTGGTAACAAGCCAGGCGGATGTTAGCATCCTACCACCAGATGAGCAGATGGTCGCTCAGATATCCCTTAGTCGCCTCTTACGACACCCATGGGAAAGAGAGGGGCAGTGAAATGTATTCTTTCTCCGTCACTGCACGGATAAAATTCAATAATGTGTGTGATGCATTTTCATAATCTGAACCGACTAGAGATATAGCTCTGATGGCATAGATGTAACTTCTTAACTCGTTATTTAGTGCTATGAATATTTCTTGACATAATAACCCAATAGTTTTAATTGGCCTGACTCTAAGTTCGAATTTTGAATTTCGGGAGCAGCTTTATAAAGCACCCCCTACACTAACATTCACATAGGCAGTTCATTACATACTATTATTCATATAAGACCTCAAAAAATAATTTAAATACTTATCATATTTTAAAATGTTACGCGAAAGGTTCTTAATTTCTTGTTTCGAGTAATGTTTGAAAACGAAATAAAAACGGTTGCCGTCCTTCAAAAAATGTAAAGCGAGGTTGTTTTGAAACTAGTACGGTTTGGTGAGGCTTTGTAACGACACAGGGCGTATGTCATTAATTTTTGACGACATGTTGTTGCTGACGACGTAATGAATATTTATTTTGATGTCGATTGCTGACATGACTGGAGGGAATCTAGTCTTCGGAGTTCTATTGAATTTATAAGAGTATGGCAAATATTTTTAATATGATTAACACTTTTAGTATAAAAAAGTATTTTATTTGACTATTACCCTTTTAGATGTCATAATTTTTCCTCATGTTAAGCTATGTTATGTTATATATTATAAATAAAAATATCCTTTGAATCTTTAGGATAGAGATTTAGATATTTTTTTCTTGTAATTTGTGGTACCTAGGTAGGTACCACATAATTTATTTATTCTACTGTCCAAAAGCAATAATAGTATTGCTATATTTCACTCTGAAGGGTACGTGATCCAATTCCCATCTTATAAGTAGTTCTACCATAAATATATACGTGGTTTGTGGTGCCTTGATGTACATTATCAGGAATGATTAATAAAATTAAAAAAATAACGTTAACTAACAGCCAATAATTTATGTCTCACCAGGGGCCCACTTTAAAAAAAAAAAAAAGATTGCGTCGCAGATTTCATCCGAAACAGAGACATTTTGTCACGTTGTTTTCCTTTACTTACGAAACTGAATTATAAATACAAAATAAGCACATAAAAATTCAGAGGTACTTGTTTGGGTTTGAACCTCGCAATCTTCGTGTAATTTTCATGTTTTGTGATAATCTCAGCTCTACCCGTGGGCTATTTCGTGGACTATCTCGTCTATGATTCTCAGCCATCATTAAAAAAAATACTAAGATTGAAGTTGAAGTTCTTACCTCAATGAAATGCATATAAATTGCATAATTCCTCCAGGAATAAATGACCATAAAAAAGTTTTAAACAGAACTTTTGCAAACGATGCCTGTCTCCTTCCGGCCTTTGCCATCGCTTCTTCTCGTAGCCAATTTCTGTAAAAGAAAAACGAATGAAAAATCTGTATATATTTTTTAATTTCCACAAGTAGATTTAAGATTGTAATTATTATATATTTTAAGATATATATTATATATTTTAAGTAGATTTAAGATTGTAATTATTATATATTTTAAGATATATAATAATTACAATCTTAAAGCATATTCTCGTTAATCTTAAATTACATTTTAAGATTTATTGCTTTAGTTTCTGTGTAGTTTCCTTGCTTACAGTACTATTTTTCAGGTACTCTATAAACACGGACGACAAAACTTATGACAACTTTGCCTATAGTTTAACCGCATTATGATATTACATTACCTATTTTACGGATAGTGAAAATTTGCTCAGCAGCTGTTTAGTAAAACACTGATTTACTCTCTTCATGTTTTTATTGATTTGACGCTGTTGATCGTATATATATATACTCGTATATATATATATATATATATATATATATACTCGTTGACTGCCTCGTTGGTCTAGTGGCTTGATGTAAGGCCGCAGACCCGGAGGTCCTGGGTTCAATTCCCAGGTCGGGCCAATAAAAAGTTATTGGGTTTTTCTGTCAGAAAATTCGCAGTAGCAGCCCGGATTATGGAGGTTGGAAGTGTGTACACTCCCGTGCCTCGGAAAGCACGTAAAGCCGTTGGTCCTGCGCCTGAACTCTTTCCGGTCGTGTCGGATTGCCGTCCCATCGGATTATGAGAGATAGGGAATAGAGAGTGCATCTGTGTTTGCGCACACACTTGTGCATTATAATATCTCCTGCGTAGTTGGCTAATCTCTCTTGAGATTCGCCACCGTGGCCGAAATCGGTCTGGAGGACATTATTATTATTATATATACTATACTTAATAACACAAAATGACTGACTGTTATACCACGCACAGACTAAACTACTGGGTCTAACTGGATGAAATTTTACACAGCAATTCCTTACGGAATGTAGGTGAGCTATAAGACAGGATTTTTCTAAAATCATCTTATACTTTAACCAAGTTTGTATGAAAATTCTTCATATTTCATGTTCGGTTAGTTTGATAATAAAAGTATTATGTATATTACTTAATTAAATATGTACATTTTACTTTATTTTATTATACTAATTATCTATATTTGTATTTGCATTACACAGGAAAAACATTAAAAATGTCTAATATTTGATACTAAAATAAATTTATTTTGATTAATAATGAGACAAATTAATTACTTTTTTATATTATTTATTTTCTCCAATCACCATTTATACTTATAGAATAATATAAGAAGTTTAAATGCTACAAAATGAACGTGCCAGTGTTAATTATAGCGCATTTACAGTAAAAATATTGTAATATTTTAAAATAGCATGGCTATTTAATTGATTATATTAAGGAATACAGATAATTAACGACAATAATTTATAGACAAACTAATCTGTTAATTAAAATGCATATTTTAAATCAGAAGTTGTTTTTAATTCAACATCATTAGTTAAATAAAAAAAATAAACGAATAATTATTATTTTACTTGGTACGTGTATTAGTACGGTTGTATTTCGTTATAATATAATATGTTAAAAGTATCGCTACATGATTGAAAAAATGGTCATGACCATTCACAATTTTTTCCTATCTAACTTCTACCGAATCACAACAGGGTCGTTGTGTTAATAAAATAAAAAAACGGTTTAACGGTAAAGATTACGTTTCGATTGGATTGCGATAAATGCGTAAGTAGTATCAAACAAATAAATTTCTCAGCTTACAATATTTGTATTGATTTGTATCAATATTACATTTTACATTACAATTGCATATCATGCTCATGAATCAGAATATAATATAAAAGATCCAATAAGAATGTAACTAAGAATTATTCATACGCATTAATTGTACCATAATTAGTATCATCGTCATCAAGATAAATTTTTGTCCTATTGATTTGTAATCGGAGTACAAAGTGTACGGAAATGATTTGGCAGAATTTAACGGCTGGTCGTCTGCTGTATGTTAACCATTAGTGGGAATGATTTTGCTGGATGGCTGGTTTTTGCCACCAATGAAATAGAATGGTTAAGGCGGATATTTTTTTATAATGACGAAAATCACGTATTATCACGTAGTTTTTGTAGCATGTGGGATGCGGTACTAAAGGTGCTTCTCCCTCTATTGATGTATACATATGTATGTGAACAACAACCAGCACTGGATCAAAGTTGTAGAACAATGAAAATCTTCTTCAATCTACCAAAGGATGGGAGATTGAAGATGCCTTGATCCAGCTGAGTGTACTGCTTAGGTACTTATGTATTGATTTTCAACTAGAAGTACAATTGTTTTGTTATTTAAAATCTTTTTGTTTCAATGAATTATTTTAAATTAAAACAAATTACCATTTAGTTTAAACTATTAAGTTCATTCACAATAACAATTAATTATTTATTAAATGGAAATAATAAATTTACATATTATTTAATATTCAATATTTATATTTATTTTTTATCTCAACAAGTTAAAAAATGTGCATAATAATAAATCATTATCATAATAAATTTTAATAACAAAACATTTGTGAATGAATAAAGTATTTGCTTAGTAAAATTAGGAAAACCTTGTAACCTTGTTGTCAGTAATATAGATATTTATGTATTTAATATTAGACAGTATTTAATATATTAGATAATATACTGTACATTAGATAGCATTGGTACTATCACGATTCATTATATTAATCTTATGATAAAGTCGTTAAAGTAAAAAAATCGCATCTGTACACCCTAGTAATTTTATTTGTATTTAATTGTTTTGTGTGCTTTTTTTTTCCTAGCAGCTCTTAATGATTTACAAGGCACATATACAAGTTATAAGAGTACCTTTTCTACTCAAGCTTAGATATAATCTTTTTTTTCCGGAATATGGGTTTATTTTTGGTAGCCAGACATAAAAATTAAAAATTGAATATGAAAATAAGCTCTTACTTGTCCGTCTAAATCGTTATGTTATACATATATACATAATTTTAATGTACTAGTTTTTTTTAAGATTTGTATATGTATTTGTTTCCCATTTAATTGAAAATATAAATAATATTTTACATTATTATTATTACTGTGTCACATGTAGTAACCAAATGATTCTTAAATATAATTAAAGTAGTAGAAATACAGTTTTAATTTATCGTATAGTCTATAATATTACACTAAAAAAATTAAAATATTCGCATCAAAACACGCATTTAGTAGTAATTAATCATTATGCTCTTCTCTGTAGAAGAGCATAATCATTAATTTAAAAAGTCCGCTGTGGATACAAGTATTAAAAGCTTTTTTATGGAGTATCGTCTTTTATTTTCCATTAGATATTTATTATTTTAAACAAATATACATAGTCAAAATACATCACAGTTTTTAAAATAATGACGAAAAATTAAAGTAATTAATTTCAATCCTCGATTTGTTATTCAAGTTAGTAGTGATTAAACTTATCTTTACTTAGTTAAAATTGGCGTTTGATGACATTATACTAGTTGAATTTACCTTTTTCAAACTTGGGGACTTTTCGCTCTAGGCGGGCGAAATACGGAAAATATATGAAGAGAGTACCGCGAAAATCGTTTTACTATTGTGTGATAAATCTTGGTAATCGGTATTTATTTATTTATAAATAAAATAATTAAATATATTTAATAAAAAAACAAACTTTGATTGATTCCTTGTTTTACAAACGAATTATTTGTTAATGGTTTAAAATGTACTTATAATATTAAGATTTGAGTTTCACCTACATACTAGCAGGTGAAGTTATATAAAAGATTGTAAAAATACGAACTGATCCTAGCATTTTTCTCATGCTAGGAACATATGTTATAATTGTTAAAGTGCCTCTTAATAATAATTGAATACATCTAGATTGCATATTACATTTGTAATAAATTAAAGTAATATAAAATATATCATTTTAAATGCATCACACGACCTTTTTAAAAAAGGTATCGATTTTCATGTCCGTTCCCATTTTTTAATTTTATTTAAGTTTAAGAAATAAGTCAGGCTTACTTTATCTGTATGTATTTAAAGTTCACATCTTGGAATATATAAAGCATTTAAGAAATTAATTATTGACAAACAAATAACGTTTCTTGTTAAATTACTGAAAATAAATGAAGTTTAATTTTTTTTGTCTCAATTATATTAAATTAAAATAAATTTGAGTACCTTTCCAAAATATCACCAGCAGTTTTCGAATTATATACAGTTTTTGTTGGAATTAAATCTTCATCTTCCAGGTCACGACGATTTCCATAATAGAAGAGGGGAAACGTCCACAGGAAAAATAATCGAGAAAATAAACCCGGAGGACTTTTCTTCTTCGGTTTCATAGTTTCTTCTTGTTTCATATTTTTTTTACTCGAATCATTTTTAATTGTCACCATTTTTTTATTTAATTTCACTTAAATATATAATTATAAACGTAACCGTATATCGCTAGCGGAAAAGAGTTGCGCGCGCGGCGCTCGTCATTTCCAGACTGTATGAGGAATTCTTTTAATTTTCCGAGGTGGTTCGCTCCACTTTAATGGCACAGTAATCTTTATTAACCGATATCTAATCCATACAACACGACAGTGGAAGATTTTATCGAGAAAAGGTGTTGATATAATTAAATTTGTAGACATTATAATTGAAGACTATTTAAGATATTTTTTTTTTAATTTATTTTAGTTAAGGAAACGAATAAATTGGACGGTAAAATATTCACCACAATGGGATCTAACATGTTACATCCCTCACCAGTTTTACACTGGGGTACTCGTCCTACAAACTTGAACATGACGATACAAAATACAATTATTTGGCGATATATAATTGATGATCTTCAATTGATATCTTAGTTAACATTATAAATGCGAAGTGAGTTTAATTATTTGTTTGTTTGTTATGCTTTTACCTCTTACCTACTCAACCGATCGTCATGAAATTTTGCATACATGTTGGCAGGGGTGTTCAAAAGGACATAAGTTTTATAACATCTGAGCTCCGCCTAACGCGCGGGCGAAGCGAAATTATTTTTATCTGCCGCGTATTATTCTGAAACTACTAGATAATTTTTAATCAATACTGTCGACTCAATACAATCTACTGCCATGCCGACCGAATGCCATTATATGGAGTCGATGATTCGTCGAACATGCTTATATCCTAAAAGCATTTCCAAGGGCATTAAAGTTAATATTTATTAATATTATATAACGAGTTACCCGTACCGACTTTGCATGGGTAGAATAAAACGTTTATATTAAAAGACAAACAAGGAATAAATATTATTTTTGGCCAACCGTCCCGAGTGTAAGCAGAAGCCAACATATTTTCATTACAATCGGACGAATCGCTTAGGAATCCGTAGAAAACCAATATATATAAACTTCAGTATATATAAACATATATGAATATATATAAACTTCAGTTTCATATATGAATATATATAAACTTCAATATATATAAACTTCAGTTACTTATATAGATAGAAGAAGAAAATTATATACGCATTCTCATATAAGTACGAATGTTGAGTTTGTTTTTATATATATTTTATGTTTTTATAGTAACTAGCTATGCACCGCAGTTTCACCGGAATACAAATTTGTTATTTTGGTTGATGATTATGCTTTTAAAGAACCTCCATCGTCAATAAACAAAGTATTTACATACCTATTTTTCGTGGTACTAGATTTTTTCTAACTTTATGATATAAATATAGATCAATAGTTTCCACTCGCGGCTATATAAATAAACTCACTTATAAACGCATTTATAATATTCATTACGAAATAAGTATATATTGATTAGTATCAGTATTTTCTATATTTTTTTGTAACTGAGTACGATTTTGTAATCAATTCATAATTAATTCTTGATCACTTTTATTTTGATATCTTAACTTCATAATATCTTGTCTGGACGTTACAAAGTCAGAATTAATCCCACGGGGATCCCATGGGATTAATTCTGACTTTGTACACTTTTATTCTCTTCAGTAAAATTTATTGTTTATATCATGTTTGTGCACGACAACAATTTTAACCACGACAACCACGTTGATAATGTTTCGGAAACGGCACAGTGCTATATTAATAATTATGACAGTATAAGCTATACAGAGGAATAGTAGAATTAGTGCAACTCCTAATAAATTATTGCCATTAAATCTCTAAGCAGAATAAAATGTATTGCGAGTGAACGAAACTGCCATTAAATGGATACAATTTGTCTTTGAGAATTACGACTTAAAAACATGTGACAGAGTGGTAGCCGTTATACGAGTTGTATTAAGTTTAAACGTTGTGTAGGCTAGAAATAATTTTTATATGTTCAAAGTTTTTGTAGAAGTATTTTGTCAATTATGAATCCCATAGTAATGTACATAAAAAATCTGATTGCCCAGTTGGTCTATTAGATATAGGCCGCAGATTACGAGGTCCTGGGCTAAAATAGACTTATTGGGTTTTTCTGTCGAAAATTCCTCAGTAGCAGAGTCTGGAAGAAATGTGAATACTTTCGTGCCTCGGAAACCATGTAAAACCATTGGTCCTGCGCCTGAATTTTTGCGGTCGTGTCGGATTGCCGCCCTTTTAGATTATGAGAGGGAGAGTGTATATAATTCACCTGTGTTCGCGCACTCACTTGTACACTATAACATGTTCAGTGAAGTTGCCCAAACTCTCTTGAGATTGGTCTCCGTGGCCGAAAGCGGCCAGGAGGACATAATAATAAATATATATTAAAAGTTAAATGCGATAAATAGAATATTTTTAACAAAAACCCGAGCAGTAATTAAGCAGTGAGCTAGAAATAAAAAAAAGTGTTAAGACTTAGTTAAATTTGTGAATTCATAAGAGACTCAAAAAATAATGGTCAATAAGACTTAAAATATTATGTGGATAAGAAATTCAAATATTTAGTGATTTAAATAAAAGTATATTAAAATGAGCCGAGATGGATCAGCTCTGTATTTAGAGAACTTAATGGATTACTGCGGGTTCAAGACAATAATTATTATTTATAATCTTCACCATATCAAATCACATTTAGAATCATAAAGGTCTTTTAAAAGTGTAGTACGTACAATAACAGTAACAGCCTGTAAATATCCAACTGTTGGGCTCTCCTTTTTTGAGGAGAAGGTTTTGAGCTTATTCAACCATGCTGCTCCAATGCAGGTTGGTGGGATACACACGCGGCAGAACTTCAGTAAAATTAGACACACTCACGATGTTTTCCTTCACCGTCAAGCACGACATTAATTAAAAAAAGTAATTAAGCACATGAGAATTCAGTGGTACTCGCCCAGGCTTGAACCTTCGATCATCGATTAAGATTCCCTTTCATAATGGCAAGTAAAAATGACATTACTAAGTTGTCATACAGTTAAGTACGCTCTTGAGAAACCATTGCATGTCCATGAATCATGTTCACCTACTTGAGAGAAATACTAGACAATTAGAGACAGAGACCAAGCAAATAATACTACTATATAATTACACCTTTAATAGGACAACCTACGAACGTTAGACTCTGGCAAAATATTCTTTAAGTCATTAGCAGGTTGATTTTGTAGGATCTATAATATTGACTCTCGACAGGAAGAGGATAAAAAATATTTATATAGGGTAGATTTAGCCGAGTTTTTGCATGGTGTAATCATTGTGTCACATTAGAAGTATCTGATAATAGTGAAAGGTTTCATAACTGTTTAAGACGTTTCGTTTCTAGTAGATGAGAACACTGACAGGAATTATATGGTGATAATAATCTCACTTTATCGGTTAGTATTGATAGAAATCTAAGAGACACGAGTGATGTTGATTAGTCTGAAATTACCTACGACACTGCTAGTATACTTTGCGATGATAAAACAAAAGTTGCATTTCATCCTATCACGTTTTCTCGAGAACGTGTGGTGTCATTTGAGAAAAGTCGGTGATATCTCTTACATATTTAGAATTTATTCAATTTATTGGTACAAATTGAAGCATGCCTTCATTTGCGATTTTATCACGCAAGTCTGGAATGACTGCATTGATCTTCTGTTTCTAACCACCAGGCTTTCATTTTCTTGAAGTTAATTCATCATTCTATCAATCTCTTTTATCATAATATTAAAACATTTGTTCTCTTCAGGTCCTATCTCTCTATTGTGTTAGGGAAAAGAGCTAATACAATAATTTTCCATCGAGTTTTGTCAATGGACGCATTCTTGACTTCGTTCCAGATCAATCCAATAAGCCTGTTTGTAAGCTTTATTTCTTACCTTAATGTTAAAATGTATTTATTTGTATTTATTTTTTATCCTGTGATAATTTCATAATGGGCAGTGTTTTTCCTAACTGATTTTTTCAGGATCTTATATTATTTGTTTCTATTTAAAAAAATAAAGGACAAGTCTTTAATGTTTATTTGATACTCTCATCATGTTTATTTTATGAACATATTGGTAATTGGGACTGTACATTTTTAGCAAGCTATCGTTAATATTTTATTGAGATAAATTATACACATCAAACAGACGATAGAAATTCGCAGGAAAACGCCCTTAAGACATACTTCTAACTCAATCCTCACATGGACTTCCATTTTTCCGGGGAGTGGCATTACTGGGCCCTCTACGTAATAAATATTTCACGGTCAACAGGCAGGAAAGATAACACCAAAATGAGGTTGCTCAACAGAAAAACCTTATAAATCAAACTATATTAGATGGCTACCATCTTATTTACTTATTAGTAAATAATAATATTAAATCTATGGCTTAGTATTTATTATATTACGTTAAAACACTAAACACTTAAACTGTACTTTGATTTAAAACATATTTTACTAAATAAATAATTTAAGCCATGTTTGTGTTAAATATAACGGTAACATATTTATTAATTTAGTGGTAATATACATTTTTTTAAATATTATTATATGGGTTTCTTATGGAAAGCTTAAGAGATTCATAGCTCGCGAACCAAAACGGCACAAGGTTGAGTACGGTGTACACGCTATCAGTGTGAACCTAATCGCACACGCGGCGTTACAATGCAGCATATTATTACTTGCAAATACGAAATACCTGCGCATACCAATTGTCTTTAAATTATAAAACTGAAAAGGAAACTTCTGACTTAGACTTCAATCTTTGCTTTTACTGGGATTCCCAGTGGGTTAAATGAATTATTTGAGAAAGTAATGGAAAATGTACTGTTGAAATTATGTGGCTCTAATAAATATATCTTCGTTTGTGGTGATTTCAACATCAACTTATTAGAAAACTGTAGTATAAGTATTAGATTCAGATATCTATTATATAAATTCATATAACCTTGTTAACTTGTTCCTATAGCCAACTAGAATCACTGAATCCACTGCTACATGTAATGATAATATATTTACTAATTGTGTTCCACATCATAAACATATTATAAGTAAGTTAAGTTTCGACCATTGTGGACAGTTGGCCTCATTTTATTTATTTAATTCAAAAATAAAAAATAATAATAAAGAAATAAAACAAACACAGTCAATTCAAGAAGTTTTCTCACATTTAATGATTGGGCGACTGTTGGAATTCATAAGAGTAGGCAAAGGTTGTATGAACTTTATAATGCAAGGACTTTATAATACAACGTCCCGTTCTTTCATTAACCATGTAAGTGCTTACTCTAAATTATTTAAACCAGTGTGCTCAATGGCCAAGTCGTGGCACATTAAAAAAATCGTAGACACACCAAATAAAATAAAATTGACGTGGAAAATTATTAATTGCGAAACTGGAAGAGTTAAAAATAACATCTCTGATTTCAACCTATCCATTAATTCTGACGGGATGTTGCTACTCTTTTTGAAAAATTTTTTACTGACATTCCAATTTCGACTACCAAATCACTCAATTCTTCTCCCATCGTCGCTGAATCGTTACTAAAAAACAATGTTACTAAATGTAATATTTGCTTTAACTTAAATACTGTAAGTGTTAAAGATATAATAAGAACTTTCAACTCATTGGATGTTAAGAAAACGGCCGATCTGTGGGGTATCTCTGTTAAGGTAGTCAAGTCAGTTATTGATGTAATTGTTATATTTAATCTTATCTTGTTATATTTAATAATTGTATTCTTAGTGGCGTGTTTCCTGACCTAATGAAACATAGTAAGGTAATTCCAATTTTCAAATCTGATAGTACTTCAGACCCCAACAATTATAGACCCATCTCTGTACTACCAATGCTTAGCAAAATTTTTGAAAAATGAATGCTTAATCAAATGTTAGTACATTTTGATACATACAAGTTGCTGCAAATTAACAATTTGGCTTTACAAGGGGTCGCTCGACAACCGATGCTGGTGTTAAAAATATTTATAGAACCTGGGAAGAGTCATAGGATGCCATAGGGATATTTTGTGACTTATTTTGATTGTGTGCAATATGACACGTTGATCAGGAAGCTACGTCACTATGGGATTAAAGACACAGCTCTCAGCCTCCTGATTTCATATTTGAGCAATCGGATTCAGAGGGTTGACATAAATGAAAAGAGATCTCCCGGGGCTCCAGTTGGTGTGGGGGTCCCTCAAGAATCTATTCTTGGTCCATTTCTGTTCCTCATTTATATAAATGACTTGCCATATTTACTAAATAACAAACATGAGATAGTATTGTTTGCTGATGACACTTTCTTGATTTTTAAAATAAATGTACCTTTATTAATATATGACGAGGTGAACAATGCTCTCTCTGAAATAGTACATTGGTTTAGTGCTTACTAATTTACTGTTAAACAGTAAAAAGACAAAATGTATGTAAATTCACTACTTCCAACGTAAAATTTGTAAAAACTAATGTACTTTTAAATTATATGGGAAGCTTTAGATGCTGTAGAAACAACAGAATTTCTTGGTATCACCATAGATTCTAAGCTTCAATGGGGCCCTCATATTAATAAATTGGCAAATAGACTCAGCTCTGCAGCTTTAGCAGTAAAAAAATTAGAATGTTGACTGATGTAGATACGGCTCGTCTAGTGTATTTTAGTTATTTCCACCGTGCAATTTATAACCTGGACCGTAAAGATTCACTTAGATGTAAATTTAAAGAAATTAAAATAATGACTGTCGCTTCTCAATATATATTTGATATATATATATATGTTATGTATGTACGCAAAAACATAAAAGATTTTCCTAGAAATTGTGATATACATACGGTTAACACCAGGAACAAGTATAAACTTACAACCATTATTACCAGATTACACAGGGTTAGTAAGTCTTTTATTTTATTTTTAAATCTTTTATTAGCTTTTAGAACAGGATTCCAGAAAACGTTCAAAAATATTCAATTGTGAAATTTAAAAAAATCGTTAAGAACGCTTGTCTGCTAATGGATATTACACATCCGATGACTTTTTAAATGATTTCACAGCCTGGGATCGAAACGATCGCCTCCAGGTTATCTCAAATTTAAAAAAAGGTATATATAATTTGGCTACTGTTGATATGTATTGCACTTCTTGTAAAGGAATGATTTATAAAAAAAACCCCGCTGAGTTTCTTTTGCCGTTTCTTCTCAGGTGTGAGGTGCTTATTTCCGAACTGGTGGTAGATTTATGACAATCAAAAAGCAAGTGTAACGCTTCTATATTGAATAAAGATTTTTGACTTTGACTATATACCTAAACTAGCTAATCGTCCCGGCTTGCGCGGGAAGATAAGAAGAAAAATGTGTTTTGGATAGGTTTTGCGTAAAATCCGTTCCTTGTGAGATTCTATGTACGATACGGGGAAGGAGTAAATGTAACAAATTTCAAGTCAATCGGGCGAATAATTTAGAAATTTTCGAGTTGAATAGTATTTCGCTTAAATATATATATTGAATATATTACGCAATGGCTATGCACTAAATAAAGAAGGAAGCAGCCATTACTTATTACTCTAATTATTAAATATAAAAGCTCTTTAACTGCCTCTTTGGTCTCTTGGCTAAATAATTAAATAAATAAGGTTGCAGATCCCGAAGTCTTGGGTTCAAGGATAGTATGATAAAAATACATGTCTTTTAAAAGTTTGTCGTGTTGTATCGTACACAGGACGCTAGTGTTATTATCTCTCCAAACTGCTCGACTTTATCATCGAGCTAGGTAAGTACCTGCTCTTGGCCACTAGGGTGGACAAGCTTAGTAGAAAGTTTATTAACGGTTATTTGAAGACAAAGAAACTAAAGTTTCAATACCCGTTCAACTTTCATAAGAGTGAGTATTTGCGAAGAAGTACTTGAGTAGCTACAGCGGCTGCGCCAGCTTTACGGGACGTGCTCTGGCTCTGAGATGCTGCAAGCGTATTTACGCAAGTTGCATTCCATACAAGGACACGTCCCATCGTGACCTTATTGTTGCTTTTATATATGTAATAAATAATTGAATAATCGGTAATAAATACATCTATATAACAAATTATTTTGTTATGTATACCTATGTATACTTGGAAATAGTTCTTTATTTTATATTTTATTAGTCTGTGAACTCGCTTCCAAGTAGACCCAGATATAATATGATGAGACAAAAAATAATATTACAGCATTAGTTCCCCAAAATTTTTCAAAAGTATACCTATAGTGAGTTCAAATTGTTTTCCTGCATAAAATCTGTGCTAGCTGCTTAATGGATTCGTAGTTCAATCTGTTGGAAGGTGTTTTTACAGGTGGTAGGGCTTTGTGTTGACCCATGGGTGGATATTCACTAACTCGTTATTCTACTGCAATACTTGGTATTGATGTGGTTTGATTGGACATAACACATTTTATATTGAGGTCGACATACGAATCTGAAAATGATATTTTGAGTAAATAACTTATTCATAGCAGCTAGCACAGATTATATACAGGAAAGCAATTTGTCACAAGAATACATATTGTAACGAATGTTAACAAATTATAATAGACCTTTAAGCCCTATCTTATTATGGTATGTTCAGTTATTTGCACAAATTGTAATTAACAACGATAAAAAATGGCATCTATGACAAAATAATATTTAATATTGGATAATAGTTAATTGAGTAAAGTACCTTTACTCCATTAATATTAATATAATATTATTATATTATAAATAATATCATTTTTATAAGAAAGTACCTAAAACTTTACTTGGTGGTAGGGCTTTGTGCAAGCCCGTCTGTGTAGGTATCACCCACACATCAGATATTCTACTGCCAAACAGCAATATTCAGTATCCGGTTTGAAAGGTAGCTACACGCTACTGGTGGTAGGGCTTTGTGCAAGCTCGTCTGGGTAGGTACCACCCACTCATCAGATATTCTACCGCAAAACAGCAATACTTGATATTGTTGTGTTCCGGTTTGAAGGGTGAGTGAGCCAGTGTAATTACAGGCACAAGGGACATAAAATCTTAGTTCCCAAGGTTGGTGGCGCATTGGATATGTAAGCGATGGTTGTCATTTCTTACAATGCCAATGTCTAAGAGCGTTGGTGACCACTTACCATCAGGTGGCCCATATGCTCGTCCGCCTTCCTATTCTATAAAAAAAAAAAAAAAACGTACAGGTAAAGCTAGTGTAACTACACGCACAAGGAACATATTTTAGTTCCCAAAGTCGGTGGCGTATTGGCGATGTAAGTAATGGTTGATTTTTCTTACATCGCCAATGTCTATGGGCCTCTATGACACCTGATGGTAAGCGATTACCGCTTACCATCCATGCTTCCCATTTGCCGGTCCACCTATCTATTTCATAAAAAAATATATCCAATTTCAAAAAGTTATTTTTATTATATTTAAGTTATATTTTCTCGAATATTTAAATTAAGAATGTACTAGTAATCTAGTCGTTAAAGTTAATTTATTTTAAAATAAAATCAGAAGAATATTATAAATACAAATGTAACTCTGGCTGTCTGTTTGTTGAATCATATGAATTTTATATAAAATATATATAGAGCCGAGAACCTTGATAAGGAGATATAAAAAAGCGCCGGCCCCGGCTCTTGATCAGGTTAGAGCGAGATTGTCTTTCAGCGAACTTTGGACGTTTGTTTTTATCAATTTCGCGCCGCTACTACCTGGCAACTACAGCGATCGCTCATCTCACTCTATCCCAGGGCCTGTGCTAATGAAAAATACTTTAATGACTTTTAGGGAACTGATAGTTATATCATACATGTATACTTATATAATGCTTCGATGACAGAGCTTGAAAATTTAAATAATTATTATTAATTATATATATATATATATATATATAATAATATTTACGTTCAATATATATAATTCTAAAATAAAAATGAACTGCTTCATGAATCCAAATTCAAAAACCTTAAATATTTATGTGTAAATATCGTATGTATTAATCATTTTAAATGAACTCGTAAAATATCTTTACAATGATACATTTACTAGATTTGATAAATTAAAGATAAAGATGATATGAATTAAGGCCAAATCGTATAATTGTTATCGCTATTAACGCACACAATAAATTGTATTAGATATTTTTTTATTTATCTTTTTAGAATATATATATATATATATGTTCTAATATTTCGTTTACTTATTTCTTTGGTATGTTTTTTTGATTACGTTTATGTTGGGTATTTATTAGGCATTACTCTGTATAATTAGGTATTTTGAGAAATAAATTTTCCACGCTGGAGCTAGGTCTTTTCTCCATAAGAGAAGGCTTGGAGCTTATTCCACCATGCTGTTCTGCAGGTCGGTGGATACATGTGGTAGATTTTCATCCGAAACATTAAGATTTACTTACGTTGCTTACGTGTACTGCCTAGCGACACATGGCACATGGAAATTTAGTGGTGCTTGCATGGAATTGAACCCGCAATCATCGCTTAACATTCACGTATTTTAACCACTGAACCATCTCGGCTCCGTGATGGTAAGAGATATATGAATTATTATAGAAAAAATGTATAGATTTTAAAGCTCAGTACATGACGACTTATTTATATGTTACGGATGATTGATAAAGATATATTGATAATTAAAAAGGGAGGACCACATCTGTCGTTTTTACTAGTAGAAAATAAATTGAATGCATTGCGAAGGAAGTTATATACAGTCACTATGCAGTATGTGCAGAAACACGTGTGAGAACATCTTTTTGTTTCTTTGTGCAACCTCATGTAAGAGTAATTTAGGTCGCAAAGGCTTTACGCTGTAAATGGTACTTGAAAACTTTCTCATAATAAACATCTCAAATGTTTACTTTGAAGGATATCGTATAACTAATGAAGTTGAATTATATTATTGAATGGTGATAATCAAATTTGGCATACGAACATAGATATTTATGGGCCGAGGCGGCCCAGTGGTTAGAACACGTGAACGTTAACCGGAGATTGCGGGTTCAAGCCCAAGCACAACTGAATTATCATCTCAGAATAAAGAAACTTGCTTGTGTCGGTAGAAAAAACTGATACATGTGTATACACAAACCCGCGTTGGAACGGCGTTGTGCAATACATTCAAACCTTCTCCTCAAAGGGTGAAGAGACCTTAGCCCAGCATTGGGACATTAACAGGCTCTTACTTTACTTATTTATTATACATTTTATTATTTAAAAGATACATTTGAAATAATATTTATTTATTCTATATGTATTGTGTCTATCAGCCAATTAACAAAATGAAGAATTCGTTTTACGTCATTAATCATAATCAATAAAAAGCATTTATTATTTTGATAGAAAGTAACAATCCAAATGCGACCCACAACTGCATTGGATATTATGGCAAAAATTTATTTGTCGCTGTAGGATTCCCAACGATGTTTTTCTTCACCACCGATTACGAGACGAATAATCAAAAATAAATAAGGCTAATACTCAACGATCTTTTACCGAATTTGAACCCGCAATCATATAACCCGCAATCATAATTGAGTCATATCGTTTTTTATAGATGTTTTAGTTAAATATTTTCAAACAAGTATTCATTTATACCAATTCCATTGCGTTGATAACTGGATAAAAAAAATGCTGCAGTTCTAATTATATATTAAAAAAAGAATTTTGCTCAGTCATTTATTTTACATTTCAACATTCTCTTTTAACTGTAAACGTTGCATAATGGCAATTAGTCACACTTAAATTTATAAAAAAGAAAATAATACAAGTCAAAAAATACCAGATCAGGTATTTTAATATAAGGTTAAATACATGAAATAGTATGCGACTTAACGAATGACGAATAAGAAAGAATTTTGGTATTCGATAAAACGGGGTATATTCATTGACCTAATGCTGCCTTTCGAAGGTGGTAAAAATGTATGTAGTCCAAGGTCCATCAATATAAGCGATGGTGCGTAGAGCGATGGTGTTCGTTGTTGGAGTGCGGGTATGCGGCGACCGCGGCCCGCGCCCCGAGCCTCGCGCCGCAGTATGACGCGACCCGCCAAGCGCCCGCCCGCCCCGACTCCAACCACGCTAATGCGCCTAATGCTTACCAACTATTAACATATTAATGTTCCAACGATACTATATCATGTGTCCCGATACACTCATAGTGCCTTCGAAATTGCTTCTCAGCATATTATTTATCAACAAGGTTGTGTTTTTTAGTATCGCTTAACGTTCTGTGAAGATGCGGTTGTTTAAATAATTTCTAATATTTTTAAAAGTGAAGAAAATATTCAAGGTTGCGAATTGTTAACTGTGTGTGTTTTTTTTTCGATATGACAAAGGACAGTGTTTACAAAGAAATGTAACATAGCAACGGAAGTTATGTGATCGATTTATTATTACTTATAATTCGAAACGGTTAGCGAGATAGATAACGTTGAAAAAATAAAAACAGCTCTCCTAAACGACAATAAAATATCGTACAATAACTTTCATACGCTACGGACGAGTTTAAAAGAATGCTCAATCACAAAACTTTGTTTATATTTGTAAAGTGATTGAAGCTTGCTCTGAATCGGCAATCACAAAGGGAGACTTTTGATACCGAGTAAAGTAAAATTACTGAAACCTCTTTAGTTGTATCAAATCTTGCAGGTGCACGATATTAAAATTTGTGTAATTTATTACAAATACGAGTAACAAATGTAACGATTGTCGTTAGTGACATCTCAATAAATTTGTGAGGGTATTTATTACAATATTTTGGTAGTTTTATTTTACGTTTTTCTGTAAATATATATTTCAAAATAATGAATTATCCTGTAATAACGTGTATCCTAATATTTATAGACATAGGCTGTGACAATTTAGAAGTATAATTATAGTAATTAACCAAACCCCCTAAAGAAATATCGAAATATGTTTATAAATAAGTAAAATTAGGACTACAGTGTTCAATATATAGATAATAAATTATCCTGGCTGTTACTTGTGGTCATGGAAAACGGTGCCTTAAAACATGGGAGCAACAACAACAATAACGACATTGTTGAAGAGAAAGTGGTAAGTTGATTTCTATATTCCACTATGCACTAATAGATTTCAATGAATATATTTGTCACATAACTTCTATGGCAACACACCGTTTTTATTAAAATAAAATTATCTATTATAACACATTTATAACAAAAAAAGTATATTTTTGTTATTTATATACTACTATAGAGTGCTTGTGATTTGTCCGTATAGCTTTATATCTTCTTTACTGACGTGAGGCAAGAGTCTATAATATAAAATTATTTCGCGATATTACTAAGCCTTGTTAAAAGCTTCATTTGTAATGAATGATGAAAAAATTAAAAATCTAGAAAAATGATTCTTTGCTAAATAGTATACGTACGCAATGAGCTCACTGTAAAAAAAATATTTATTAAAATTGGATGCTTGCCAAAGCATCAGTTTTATTTAAAAAAAAATTACAACAGTATGACAACAGCGTTTTATAATATTTTAATTAATTTTAATAAAACAACACAATATTCTTACAATCTCACTTGGTTAAGAAGCAAAATATCTAACCAATAATATGAAGCTCGTAGAAATTGTCCAAAGATCAATGCAAGCCTTTATAAACTACACCGCAGTTTATCGACCAAGGTTAGAAAAATTTCAAATTTAAATTCGTTTGCAACGAACGTAATTAATCTGCAACTTCGCCATTATGCGGTATCGAGTTCTAACATTACATTCGAAGCTTCTCATCCTCAATAACATTCTGTCTTTAGACAAGCTAAACTCACTCAAAAATATTTAATAGGTAGATGAGTGATTCTCACATTTGCAACAATGTTAGACATATGACGATGTTTTCTTATATTGCATATAAATTATGAATTGATGTGATACTCATATTATTATATATCAATTTATTGTACTATAAGCAAAAGAGTAAGTTAAATAAAATATATTAAAATGCGGTAATAAATCAAATGAAATGCTCTTTAATATTTGGTATAAAAAATAAAGCATGTTATATGTATCATGCGTTTGCTTTCTTATATTATTTAGGCTAGTTTTTTAAATCAAAGTTATACCTTTCTCATCGTATAACAGGGATGTCAATATGTCCTAAATGTCTATACAAAATTCGGGACTGCCTAACTTTCTTGACGATCCCGTTGCATCACAAATTTAAGGGTACAAATGTAATTTCACCATTGCCATCTGTTGAGGTCATAGACTCCTCTAAACAAATCTCTGGGCTACACATTAATGAATAAATCAAGTGAATGATTTTAAAATATTAATTAAAAATAGAATAATATCATGAAGTTCTATAATAGTTATTTAGTTTAATTTTGCAATAATTATGTCCCCCAGACCGATTTCGGCCGGCCAATCGCTCTGGAGATTGGCCAACTACGCAAAAGATATTATAGCCTGTACAAGTTACTGGTGGTAGGGCTTTGTGCAAGCTCGTCTGGGTAGATACCACCCACTCATCAGATATTCTACCGCAAAACAGCACTACTTGATATTGTTGTGTTCCGGTTTGAAGGGTGAGTGAGCCAGTGTAATTACAGGCACAAGGGACATAAAATCTTAGTTCCCAAGGTTGGCGCCGCATTGGCTATGTAAGCGATGGTTGACATTTCTTACAATGCCAATGTCTAAGGGCGTTTGGTGACCACTTACCATCAGGTGGCCCATATGCTCGTTCGCCTTCCTATTCTATATAAAAAAGTACAAGTAAGATATACAAGTGTGTGTGTTAGTCCCTTCCAAAAACTCACAAAGCTTAAAATGTTGAATAAAATCTCTAGTATTCAAATGAACCCGGACAAAGTTAACGTAAAGTTTTATATTCAAACAAGAACAAACATGTCAAACAATATTAAGACTAGACATAAATCAAATTCCAGGTCTTATATTTGGGCTGATATGTCGTATTTAATCATCAGCATAAATCAGTTAACCACTACCTACAAAAATGGAATCTACTCCTAGTTAATGCACACAAATCAAAATATGTCTATTTTAGATTATAATAGTAAATAGTTAATAATTAGTAACAAATACTCGGTAATTATCTGGAACACACGACGTGAGTACCTTTTCATATAATTAGGTGTGTTTTCTCGTCATGCAGGTTTTGATTATCAAAACAAGCTTGTCCATTCTTTACTTATTTGACTCCTGAAATTCAAATTCGTTTTCAATATAATGTTGTGTAGAATAATAGGCCTTATTTATTAATACTCGCGCAGTGATCGAAATTTGTACGAAACAAAAAGTTCATTTAATATCAACATTGTTAATCGTTGTTAATTCAATTAGCTACTGAAATACTGACAACTATTGAAGTTTATAACATCTTCGAAATTTGGCATGAAGATCTAATATAACCTATTAAGATGACATGACGCTATTTGCAACCATGTACATACGTAGCCGGAAATTTTGCAGGCACTTCCTTTTAGTGACCGAAATATTGCAAGCACTTTTGTCTTATTACTATCTAGTATACTAAATTTTTTTTATTTTACATTTATTAAATAAAAGCTTAGTTTCAAAAAGTTTATTTTTAAATTAAATTGTTTTGAAGTTATTCGAAAGTACGGAGCAGCTGCGATCTTCGCCTGCAATAGTTCAAGAAAACTTGTTCAAAACTTATTTCTTTCAAGAGTATGAGAGATGACTGAACCAATCTGACACGACCGGAAAGAGTTCAGGCGCAGGACCAACGGCTTTACGTGCATTCCGAGGTATGGGAGTGTACACACTTCCGACTTCCAGACTCCGGGCTGCTACTGAGAATTTTTTGACAGAAAAACCCAATAACTTTTTATTGCCCCGACCCACCGATTGGAATTGAACCCAGGACCTCCGGGTCTGCGGCCTTACATCAAGCCACTAGACCAACGAGGCAGTCAACGAGGTTTTGCAATAAAGTGCTTAATAAAATAAGACGTCTTATTAGCGAACATTATAATTACATTCACTAATAACAAAGGCACGTTAGTTTTCTTTTTTAAAAAGCAAATGAAAAATAAACAAGAAGATATATAATTATATATTAAAAAATACAATTATTATATATTTAGAAAATTTGAATATATTTAGTCTATATATAACAAATTGAGATGGATCTTTTCACTCTCACATTTTCACAGCTCTTAACTTAAACGCTTGACGCATGGCGCGCGTCCGTTTCATGTGATTATCGTTGTGCTCATCCACCGTCAACCAGCTTTGAAAGATGACCGAAGATCAACAAATTCTAGTATCTTTATATTTTGAATAGATAAGAATTGACTTCTCACTATTAAACCATGTCACTGTTGATTGTCATTATGTGATTTTATATTGTCATTATTACATTTTATTATTATATTAGGGTATAAATACGCTATATTTAGGAAAGTGAAATAATTATTTTAATGAAATGAAACAGAAAAATAACTTTCTTAAAATCGTCCGAAGATTTACTTAAAGGAGAACTCAAATTATCAGGTCTTGTTTGACGAGGTTACACATGTGGCATAATTAGAATTATAGACGAAAATGACAAGCTGTATTTGTAATTTAGCTTAAATACAAATAAATTCCAAAATGCAAGAAATTACTGTAATAGTTAATTTGGTTTTAAATATATATCTAAATATATAAATGTCTTCTTAAGATTCAAGGTTCACCGGCGGTAAATTCGAGCAATTTCATTCACAGATGATAATTTAGGTCATAATTTTAAATGCTTGGCGCAGCACGTGAATCCGTGCCATGTGGTTGTCGTCGTGCTCTACAACTATCAGCGACTTTCGTACAAGCAACCCACAAAGAAACTCGTCAAACCCAATGAATTCGTCACTGATACTTTGTATATTCATATTTACCTATTAATGACAAATTTTTTTCATGAATAACTTCACGTTATGAATGTCAAACCCATTTTCTATCGGTATAATCTACATCAAAGTAATAATTTAGCTGAATTATAAATACAAAGAAATTGAAATAATCGGTGAGGATATCAAGCATGGTCATGGTCACACATACTTCAAACAAACATACATACATATATTATTTATTTATGACTGCGCTGCGGTGCAATTAATAGGAGAGGACTAACGGAAAAAAAATTGACAGAGCCTTGTATTATTTATAATAATATCGTTATAATAATTTATAAAATATGTGCAACACGAAAGAAAATTATCAAATACCGCCTATTATATACTACACCGCAATATCGACTTAAATCAATAGACCTTGGATTTCTATAATTAAAAATATATTAAAGATTGAATGGTGTCGTATAATTTAAATTATTTATATAACAAATTCGATTCCAAATACAAATTTGATTCTATCTGTAATAACAGAAACTTTGTTGCGTCGGAGTTAACCTGTTTTCGGTAATTTAAGTGTATTTTACCATCACTTATTTATCACATTTTACACAATAATGCAAGTCACGATGACTCCATATTTTCTTTTAAATCCTTTATTTTTGATAACTCTTATGTTATCTTAGTCGGCGTCATTTTTTTTATCATAAACTACCTTACACTTGGTTTTCGTTGCAATACTTTTTTTTTAGCGTCTTTGCGATATCGACTAACCCTTATTGTAGCAGCGTGATAGAGTAAGCTCCAAAAGAAGAGGAGGCCTTAGCTCAGCGATGAGATATTGATAGGCTGTTACTTTAGCTTTCACTTATTTATGCGATACTACGCAAGCGCCATCTATTATATGTTGATAGTACTATACCAGAAACCTTCAAGAAAGTACCAACATCAACGCTATGAGTGACAAAACAAAAAAAAAAAAGAACAAAAAAGAAGCATTTACTTTATATATATATATATATATATATATATATATATATATATATATATATATATATATATATATATATATATAAATGAGGTGTGTCGTCGAAGCAAATCCTAATCATATTATTTAGATTTCTGGTTATCAAATTATTTTATTATATCTACCAAGAGCTAAATAATATTGATACGAAGAAATGCTGTCTTATAAGTTGTTTTTTAATTTAATTTTCGCTGTTAATAAATTTTAAGTTACATCAAATTGTAATTATTTGTTTTATTTTCATAAAAAATTCTTATTCAAACTAAAAGAGTATTCAAAATGTTCTTAGAAGTTCAGGGTAGTTTTGTTATTTGTTTTAAAGAGTGTATTTCATTCGCAGTTAATACATTGTTTTTGTGCAGAGTTGATCAAATAACAAATTGGAGATAAGCAAGTTACGTGCGCTGATTAAAATAAATTTATACCTAAAAAAATATCTACAAAAGTTTTTTTTGAACATTCACTCGTGTTTAGAGTATTTGTCTGTGGTCGTTTACTTCGTTACTACATTAAAAATAGATAGATCGAGCTGTTAAGATGATCGACGTTTTGGGCAGCTGAATATTCCAGTCTGATCTGAATCAATTTTGCTATCGTGTGTCACCATGCATGAAATGTGAGTTCACCATTTGGATCCGTAAACTAAGAGACAACGCATGTCTTAGAAACGTCTATCCTGCCCGACTATGAAGAAATTTCGAATGACTTCCTTCCCTGGTACACTGATATGGTACTGGTATGGTCTCAATATACTGTTATTATAAGTGCTTACATGTAAGATGGGCAGGAATACTTGACCCTATTATGCAATTTCAAGAGTAAGTGAAGTGATTTAAGAAAAACAGTAAAAACGTTATTGGGCGTGTTGTTTCTTCACAGGAACGATCATATTCATTGATCGGAAATATACTCGGACCATATATTCTGGACTAAACCCTTATTTTCAATTATTTCCAAATAGAAGTAAATATATTCGTAAAATAAAGTTTTACGAAGATGACCACTTAGGTAGATGAGTTTTTTGAATGTTATTCCAATGGCATATAATTAGAAAGCGATGTTACATGCATCAAAATCTTAGTTGTATTATATTTGAATTAAAAAAATGTTTTATTATAAATTTATTTACTTCGGGCTGCTGCTGAAAATCCTTGTCGGAATAACCTAATAACGTCTTATTAGCCCCGATTAGCCGACGAATTTAAACGGAACTAGATTCAATAAAACAATAACAGCTATAACTTTCATATGGAATTATATAATTAGTTATTGTGTTATTAAAATTGATTGAGATCTATACAATAAATAATTATACGTACAATTTATAAGCGCGTGGAATAGCGGCAACTCTGTGTCACAATTCAGTTGTTCTGGACTAAAAATTAACCCAATAGTAAAAGGCCCTCCTTTTCCAACAGTGGATGTAAGGCGAAGTGGTGTAAAAGATATTATGAAGTAATAAATAACAGTATTTAAGATTCCTAAGATAAACTTTAATATATATATTTTTCACTGTTTTATACATAAGATATACTATGCCGAAGTTTTTTTAAGTAATACATGTATGTATTGGTCCGTTTATAGCGAAGTTTATTATTTATTAACGTCATTATTTAAACGTCCTTTTTTGATAATAGAATATTGTGTCTTAGTGTTGGCCTGACACTTGAAAATAACAAGTGAAATGCAATCGCGCTTAAGTGAAAGTATATTCATTGTAGCTTCGGCTAGGTATAGTCGTTAGACGTTTGCCAAGGGCTGCTAAACCAACCTCGATAAGCACGCGATAGGTCAAGGATTTCACACACCCAACACATATCAAACAATCTATGGCATTGATTCTGAAACCCTAGGACTTCGATTATTGATATTAAAATGATAATTCACAATATAAGAGTATTTTATTCATATAAATATTTTTATAAAATTCTATAGTTCGTCGTTGTAATGTACATAATTTATAAAGTAATTTGATGTTGTTAAAATAATGCTAAATCTCTTTCTTGTAAAGGGGATTGACAGAATAGCGTATTTTAAACCTGTCCAAATAAATTATAGACAGTAGAGTAGAGAGTATTACGTAAAAAGAAAGTCAACACTCAACTGAGAACAATGACGTGACATGTCAGAATATGATATGTGACATTGACTTTATATATTATTAAGGATAAACGCATTTAAATAGCATGTCAACTTCGGTTTTCAAAATTTCACGAGCATAAAGTTTTTAATGATTAAGTGATTGATTAAGTTTAATTACAACTGTCAACATCATTGAAGCTATGTAACTATAACTTTAAAAAATGTATTTATTCTTTAAGTGTTTAGTAAAATAGTTTGATTAGATTAATAAAGATCGCGAGTTCAAATAAGGTACATACGATTAAGTTTTCAGGTGATTGATTAGTATGTATCATTTATCTCATTAATAAGCCGACACGGCCCAGTGGTAGGAACGCATGAATCTTAACCGATGTTCGTGGGTTCAAGCCCGGGCAAACACCACTGAATTTTCATGTGCTTGATTTGTGATTATAATTCATCTCGTGATTTACGGTGAAGGAAAACATCGTGAGGAAACCTGCATGTGTCTAATTTCACTGAAATTCTGCCACACGTGTATTCTACCAACCCGCACTGGAGCAGCGTGGTGCTTTGAGCTCAAAAATCTTCTCCTCAAATAAGGGGGAAGAGGCCTTTAGCGCAGCAGTCGGACATTCACAGGCTGTTACGGAAATACGGAATTCATCTCGTTTTCGGCGAAAAATTGCGGAAAACTACAAGTCTCGGAAGTTTATTTATTTTTTAAACTTTCTTAACAAAATTATTGAAGTTGGTACAAAGCGCGCACTCAATGCCGGATGGCATTCTTTACCAGTAAACTTTAAGGCTAATCATAAATACATGAAGGCGGTATAACTGAACAATAATATTCAAATAAAATAAATTAAATACCCAATACGTAAAACAAATACAATAATCAATATGGAAGTAAGTACGGTAAAAATAAATCAATTAATAAACAATATTTAGAAATTGTTCTTGCAGATGATGTCTAAAAGTGAGTTTCGATGAATATCTTATGTGTATCCAGCAATTCTCAATGAACCAGCGTAGTCGAATAAGGTAGGAAATCTTTAAATATGCCCAGTAGCTGTCACTTTACTGACTGTTACTGAATATATAAAATATATATAGTCATAATTCAGAATTTCTTTCTCAAAAACGAAGGATTTCATATTAACTTTCATCCTCTTTTATCCCTTAACTTAGTAGTTAAATTATCAAAAATCCTTCCTTAGTGTTAGGCTACTACAAATTTTCAAGGTCCTAGCTTTTGGTCGTTGATATATCAATATTTAAATTATATATTTTTTATTTTAAATATACATATATATAATTTATATAATTATATATAATTTCATTTTTAGTTTAAAACTTTCATAATGGTGCATAAAATACGGTATAGATTTTAAATATTAACTGCGATTTCTATTCGACGAGTATCCATGCAGAGAATATTTTATAACGAGTAATAAAAAATGCTACAGTTTTCTGCTCGTATTTAAGTAATATTTCATGTTCGGCGAATTCATTTCTCGATATGGCTTACAACTGTTCTATAGATGTGATGAGATTATGTATTACTTAATATGGTGCAACTTTTTTTAACAGCTACGTATAAGATTTCATGTTGAAATTTGTAAATATCACAATGTTATCTCCTTAGTTGAATGAACTCGGAATAAACATAATATTAACGGCTTCTAATTGATTCGCTTTTTAAGCGAACTCTCAAAGACTAAGAGGTTTTAAAAAAAATCTGACTAACGTAATTTACTTATATGTAATATGGTTTATAGCTCGATAGAAGGCTTTATAAATGATAAAGCATAGAGTTAAGATTCGTTGATTTCGTTGATTCGTTGATCCGAACCGTTTGTAGTTTTACATTCAATTTAATCATGTAATATAAAGATTTCAAAGTTCTTGTAAGATTTTTGTTAGCTTTTAATTCATGAAATTTAAATAAAGAATATTTTATTTTCGTTTTTTGATATATAAATCTAGACAAGCGACACTGAGCATTCATAAGTCTTTATTTTGTGTTATAATAATAATAATAATATCCTGGGAAATTATTCACACACGGCCATCTAATCCGTACTTTCCCTCATAGTTGTATAACTCTGTCTAAGCATTAATTGGCATTTCTGCGCGTCTCAGAAACCGACATATTCCAGAAGATAGATTACGTAGATATACGTGTAGGCTTTTACTCGGTGATAGGACTTCGTCTGAGACCATCAGGGTAGTTACCCACTTGTCGAGTATTCTTACTGTCAGTAATACTTAGTATTGTTGTGTTCTGGTTTGAAGGGCGGGTGTGCCAATGTTACTATATGCTTAAGCATCAACATAACATCTTAGTTAACAACATTTTTGGCACACTGGCAATGGAATGGGTAACGTGCCATCGGGTGGCTCATTTGCCAGACCGCCTGCCTATTTCATAAAAAATAAATCGAAAGTGTTTTAAATTGTTATAAATAATGTTAATTTCAAGCTCAGTGATGAATAAAATAATCTTAGGTAAAAGTATGTGTCGACACCTGTAGGTGTACCTACCATTCCGCAGTGGAGTAATCATCTCCTAGAAGAGTATAAGAGGCGTTTGCTCATGTGGGATTTTTTTTGTCGCTGGTAAAACGCATTACGCGTTTCCCCCACGAGAACAGTAGGGTGGTATGTGGGGCTCGCCGCTGTCCGAGGCGCCGAGTGCGGCCTGAACAACGGAATACCCACTAAAAAACCAGCGGTGCCCTTTCCGTCATAACAAGGAGCGCCACGGGATCGCTTTCGCATACTACCACGACGCTCTGACGGGCGGCCTGCCTATTCAGGCCTCCATTCTCTAGGGGCATTACCAGGGTACTGAGAACCACCCTAGTCCAGGCGATGCCTATTGTGGCGGAGGGAGAAGGTGTGCATAGCGCCTCATTCTTCTCCCCGGTCCTCTTTGGCGGAGGCTTGCAGCGGCGTCCTCTTACCGCTACCACTCCGCGGCCTCCTTCTTCGACATCACATTTTCACAGAAGGAGACCATTTCCGACCAGCACTCCTCGCTTCCGAGCATCGCGTTGATGATGCTCGGCAAGGAGAGGTCTCTGCCGACAACTGCCGCCAGGGAAAGCCTCTGGGGCCCCCACGCGGCACACTCCATCAGGGTGTGTTGCGCCGTGTCGATTGGCGCACCACACTTGTGGCAGGAAGGTGACATTTCCCGCCGTGCTATCTTGTGCAGGTATTTACCGAAGCAGCCGTGTCCGGTAAGTACCTGCGTCAACCTAAACGAGAGCGTGCCTCGTTTTCTTTTGACCCAGCGACTCAAGTGGGGACGTACCGCCTCCACTGTCGCCAGGCCCGCTGTGGGGGACCCCAGATCCCATCGGGCTATCAAGGCTTGCTGGGCTAGAGCCCTGATCCGCCCGACATCCGCTGACCCTGGACAGTCGCCGCACTCTCGCGCCTCGGCCCGGAAGTGGTACACCTCTGCGAGCACCTCCGCCTGCTGTTCCTAGGGCGGATCGCCCGCGAGGGGCATCGCCGCTGTCCAAGGCACCGTATGATACCCTCTTATCGCTATTACCGCTATGACCCTCTGTGGCCTCCGTAGGAAGGCCCGGTTGTGAGCAGTAAGCGCATCGACCCATATCGGGGCACCGTACAGTGCCATCGACCTCACTACGCCGGCATAGAGCTGCAGACATAACGATCCCAGTCTTCCCACGTTGGGTAGGAGGCGACCCAAGGCGGCAGCTGTATTGACGAGCTACGGGCCGAGTTGCACGCAGTGCTGCCTAAAGCTCCATCGCCCGTCCAGGATCAGGTCCAGATACTTCATCTGGGCCTGCACCTTGATCACCGTCCCCTGGACGGTGATACTCGCCCCCCGAGGGCGGCCTCTCCGTGGACCGTGGAAGAGGAGAGCCTCCGTTTTGGATATGGAGACTCTCAGGCCTGAGGCTGAGGGCCATCTCCATTTCTCGCTCCGTGATCAGTGGTGGAGCCACTAGGTCTTCTATCACGGAGTGAGGGGCCATCTGTGGAGGGACAAACTCGCCTGGGTGGGGAAACAGTTCCCCGACCAGGCGCAGGACGAGCTCCGGCGGCAGCGTCTCCGTTACAGGGGTGGTTTGGGTGCGGAATTTTCCGCGAACCCCTCGATATGCGCGAGCATATCAAGAACCGAAACCCATGGGGGCGACCCCATGGGTTTCGGTTGAGGCTCACCAGCAGCTTTTCCCTCGCCTTCTCTTTGGCCCGACTTATTGCCAGCTGCAGGTCCTTTTTTAGCGGGCGGTAAGCGGCCAAAAGCTGTCCCTCCAAGTCTACATCGAGGCCGTTGCGTCTTCGACAGCGGACGTAGGCCCGCCGCGCCCGATTGCACGTCGCCCGAAGCTCGGCTATTTCGAGCGACCACCAGTACACATGCCGGCGCTGGGCTCTGCGACGGGTCCTCGGCATGGCCGCATCTGACTTCTTTGAGTTGCTCATGTGGAATATTGTTAGCATACTACGAGAAATTAAATTCCTTTTCGTGTTTCTTTAAAACCTATTTTCAAGGAGATTATAAACGTGAAAGTTTGTGAGGATGGTTGGATGGATCTTTGTTTACACAAAAAATATTAAATGGATTTTGATGAAATTTCTATTAGAGATAGCTTTTATCCTAATTTAACATAAAGGTTACCTAACCCTGTCCCACAGTTGTCACACGCGGGCGAAAGCTAGTTATTTTAATATAAAGAAACAGCAAGAAATTTCGAAAATACACATGATTTCAAATGCAAGATTATTTTTAAAGCTATTTTCGTATTATGCAAAGACAAACAGTTCTCTTAGTATTCTGAAATGGAGTTTGTCAATTTACGTTAATGTGTTTTTTAATTATAGACGAGCGAAAATATTACATAAAAAATTTTATTTTGTGTCTCGAAATGTATATACACAGTGAATGTTTTACTTTTTTTATTAGGTTTGATATTACATTTGATTTTATTTAGTTGGAATTGTTTTTTTTTTCTTATAGGAAACAATTAAAATTTTATATTTAAGCTCAGGCAAAGAAAAACACCGCGGTATCTTCATTATCAAATTAAATAAAAAATATTTGCATGTCTGCATATGTCATTGAAACTTGAACAAAAGTTATTGAACAAACAAATTAATTTTACAATAAAATTACTATGTTATTAATTGTATAAATGATATTTAATAGCAAAATTTACATACGGGTTATTAAACTTTCGTATTCAAAATTCTTTTGTAGGCTCCCTGCGACACGGCAGCTAGCGGTAGCAGAGAAACATGTGTAGGACCCCTTTTGGAAGAGGTATGAAGACAGCAAATACTATTATAGAAATGAAAAAGCACATATATTTATTTAATTAGTCTCTACCACATAACACTATATAATATGACTCACAAATGTTAACGAAAACAAACAAAAGAGATTTTATATGAACAATCAATTGATCATTCAATTTATTAATTAACTATATCACTTACTTCTTTCATTTTATTTATTTTTCTTAAAAATGGTTTTTTATTTACATTGAAATATTTAAAAAAAATTGAAAAAATATATTGGTATTTCATGTTTTTTCATTCCGAATGGATTGAATGAAAAAACAAATACAAAGGCGTAAAAATATTTTACATTTCAAATCAAGCTTGAAATATTCATACTTAAAATTAAAAAAAAAAAACAAATTATCGTTTGACCAATTTATATGTATAAAACTAAACTGTAATTTTTAATTCTTGTTCTTGCATTTGAAATATTTTTGTACTTTGAAATGTGATAATTTTTACGTTCATTTTATACGAAATAATCTGTAGCTCTTTAATAAGGTTTTCATTTTTGAATAGTGTATAAGGAAATGAAAAATACTTCTTAAATTGCATTTTAATTGTCATTGATGATTTTGTACACGTACATCAAAAGCTTACTAATAATACTGCATACAGTATTAAGATATTAAAATATGATTATTTGCATAATAAAAAGCAGTATTATGTTTTGATATTATATCATTCCCATAAAATTGCCTTCGCACTTGTTAAACCCATCTCTAACCAAATACGGCCTTATTATAATCGTTGCTTATCGGCTGTTTAGATAAACACTAATTTCGCTCTTTCTCTCATTATTGATTTGTCTTTCGAACACAGCATTTTTTAATTAATCACCGGCTCAGCAATATTTATAAGTTGCCATTCTATAGCTATAAAAAAGATATATACTATTGATATAAAATTGTAGATTCTTGATATTCTCACTGGCGTGAACATTAGATTTACATAAATAAAATCGCGTGTGTCTCCAACTTAATTAATGGATAGTACAAACTTTCGTGTAAAACTGACAGTTGCCTATAATTACTAAAAAAACGTATCCGGCTGTAAATCTGTCCTTTTATCAAATAATAATATGACTATGAAAAAAGTGTCATAACAAAAGATGATGGTTTTTGTTAGCATTTTTTGTTGGTGTCTAAACAAATAGTAAATTAAATTGGAGTAATTAAATTGAAATACATTTTATGTACGTGATAACTTTGATTATAAAAAAATCATTTAAGAACTTATTTCTCATGTTTTATTTAATTTCCATTAAGTTGGCAATCACATAGGACCTAGACCATCTAGGGGTTTTTTTAAAAAGGCAGACTACTAAATTGACCTTCCTGCCTATAGACACTGATATCTTACAGGTAAGAACTAGTTCTTGCGCCTATAATGCACCGCTAACAACGTGATTTAAGATGTTACGTCTCTTCTGCAATTTGCATCGAATTACACTGTCTGCTTGTTTTAAACCGGCACAAAGCTTTACAATGCTTCGTTGTGCAGCAGACTTGGACGTTGGACCGGTGACTTGGTTGTATCACCCAGTTGGACATGCACCAAGCTCTACACGGCGTTTCTTCATAACGCCAAGAGTATTTTCATTTATTATTTAATTTTAAGCGGTTTTTCATTGATGATGTGATGTCTTCCTGTCGATTTCCGAAACGGTGGCTAACCTCGAGAACGATTAGCCAACTGCGCATTATAGTGCACAAGTGTGTGCGCAAAGCACACATACACTCTTTATTCCCTCGATATGGCCGGAAATAGTTTAGGTGCAGGTCTATATATATATATATATATATATATATATATATATATATATATAGTGATTAATTTCGATATTTCACATCTGGCCCGAACCCGGACACCACACTTTTTTTAAATTGCAGAACGATATTTACAAAGTGTAGGATATTAAATTTGTTATTGCCATTTAATTTTTTGTTGGATTAATTTAAGCGATCTAATAGGACCAATATCGGTGTTCTGTTTGTGACATTCCACAAAACTACAATTTCACGGCGAATGGTTACGTTTTTTGATCGCTGTCAAATAAAAAAAATTAGTGCAATTTTTACGTCATACTTTATATACAAAATGAGAAAATATATTTCTAAAAATACTATCTTTTAATAATATTGAAATTTGAAGCCTGACGTTAAGTATTAACTAAAATGTTTGTTAATTATCAAAACTTAAGAAACGCCTTCTTATTACTAAGCTAGGCTAACGATCATTAGAGACTAAAGGCTTTTTGATTATCATAATAAATAGATTTAGGTAATCTGCAATAAAGTTGAGAAACTGCAATAAAGACTAAGATGCTAAGCTGAAATTCAAATTATTTAATTTAAAAATAGGAATTAAATCCAACAATCTTAACCGTTTATTTTAATTATTAATTTTTGCTTGGTAATTTGTGCAACTAAGTACTACTACTTTTTATATAATGAATCTCTGCTGTGCAAAAGGAGAGGTCTCCACTTAAGGAACGGAAGATGGAATCAGTTCGGTGGTGCCCAAATTTGTCCCGACCCCGACCTTTTACTTCGTCGATTATAAATACCAAAACATAAAATCGTTAAAAAATGTCATATTAATATGTCATTTTATATTATTATTGAAAAATTCCACCTTATATTATTGAGAGTTATTATATTTTATCTACTCATGTCCATTTGGGTGCATTTTTATAACTGTAAGAAAAAATATATATTCAAAGTTGTTTCAATGTAGTAGTGCCTTAGTAGGGCATAGGCACGTGATTGGAGGAGCAAAGAGTGCTGCACACTCGCACGGCATGGCGACAATGCGTTTCTGCTGAAACATTCGATGGGTGGTAGGGAGGTTGTGCGAGGTCACGCTGTTCGGGTAACTCGGGCGGTTCCGTCGCCGATCGGCAGGCGGCGCTCGGCGGTCTGGGCGCCGCCGCGGCGCGAGGCGTCGACGCGCGCACAGCGACCTCTTGCGTGCGCCGCACACCCCCGTCGAGTCTAAGTCCGGTGACCACGCTGCGGACTCTGCCGCCTCTCACACTGCCATCGAATTGTTATCTAAATATCCGTTTCTGGGGCTTCGCCTCTAGTGAACGTCGCCGCGATTTATGTCGTTAACGCGATTTATGCAACAAATATATTCAATTTCTTTCTAGGTTTCCGAAAAATGTGCAAATATATATTAAATGAGTCGAGTGCTTGCTTAATCGATCGGCTGCATTAAAAAGGAAAAACTGTTATTATCATTTTGCGGTTAAATTTTGCAGCTTTTGTTGCGCTAAAGAATCGCTACGGGGCTTAACATAAATAATTAATATTCAAAGTGGTCAAAAATAGCTTGTGCATATCGTAAAAATTAAGTATCGAGTGTTGCCGTCCTGTGCTTAGTTCATACTGTGGACTGTGCGTCGGTTCTTGAGAGGTGTTTTTTTATCGTTAATTTAGTTGCGAGCTTTGGCGTTTTTTTAATTTACTTTTGTATTTTTTGCTATTACTGTGATAAAACGCGATCCATGCTTGGAGTTATGACTACCATGGTATGGTTTCCTTTGTCTACGTTATACCTCTTATTCTTTTTAGTAAAGAAAGGTAGTTTATTCATTAAATCAATATGTAATCATTTTAGAATTGTTATATCCTACGCTTTCTTTTTGAATGAACATCGACTTCATTCATAATTTTGTACATACAGTTAAAAGACGAAACTTTCGACTAACGTTTGCTTTTGGCAGCCTTGTATTGCAGTCATTGTATCCGTAGAATATAATAGAATTTTTAGGAGCTTCCTTTCAAAAATCTTTAGAAAATGAAGTGCATTTGCAATTGTTATATTCGAAATAATTCGAAGAAACGTTCAGTAGTGAAACTTCATTTTAAAATGTGAATTTATTTGAAAATTTTCGAGAACGCTTTGCTTTTGAGCTCTTTCAGACATTGTTGTAGTTAATGTCTTTTAACTGAAACAAATTATAAAATAAAATTAAATAACTAGGGGAAATAATGTTTATATAAGATTTCGTAAAACGTGAGTTTTCAAGAAAATATAGCCCCAAAATTTTTAAAGTTCGCAGTTATTTAGAATACGTCTTGAGTAAATGATATACATACTATATAACTATTACATAAAACAGCACAACTCTGCACAATACACTTTATTTTAATCTGTAGTTATCCGTAGTTTATCTGCAGTAAACTAATAGTAAATAGTTTTAGCATGAACATATCCTAAATAATTTAGCAGTACAAGGCACGAGCATTTAGGTATAGATATGAATGATAATTTCATTTTAACATCATTCTAATTAAATATAAATTAATAAATATATAAGTTTTTAATTAATAAAATAAAATAATTCTAATTACTACTTTTAAACAACAATTTTAAATCGTACATCAAAAATTTTGTCGATTTCTTAACAGTTATTTCATACTTTGTCAATCGGGTATTACGTAGAACATGAATTATAATGATAACAATCTAACACTTACTATTCAAAATTATACATATGTATATATTCGACTATCTATATATAACGTAGTTACGTAACTATGTTACGTACTTTTACGCCTGTCATTTTGTTTTACTCCACACATCTCTTTTATCTCATCTTCGATCAAAGACAATTCAATTGTAAATAACTTCGATTTTATTTCCCTCAGTTACATAATTTTAGATCATTGTTACATAAAAAAGGTCAAATTTCTAATACGTATTCATTCAAAAGCAAAAATATTTTTCTTCCTACAAAAATAATTTCGATGTTTACCCTCTCATGTTTGCCACAACATTGCATTTTCATTTTCCACCAAACATTATTCATGAGGTTCCAACTAATCAATATCAATATTTTACGTACATTTATCCTGTTTTCATAGATATCATAGAACACATAGGGATCATAGATTGAAATTAAGAAAACTATTTACTTAGATATCGATTTTCATAATCAAACCTTTCAAACGCTGTTGTTTTCATCCAGCTTTATAAAGAGAAAAGGTGCTACTTAATGTGGTACGGAATGCCGCATGTAAAAGTTCAAATCTATTACAGTTTATTCCACAAGCTGCTAGTTGTAAATTAAACGACAGTATTCTAGCATAGAGATGAAATTCTAATGTATCCGAGCTAGGAAATGTTAACATGAAACAGGCGCAAAGACGATAAATAGGCCGACCACCCGTTGACGCGCTATTGAATAAGGCGCAGACTCGTATACCGCTTTCAGTCCTAACGCTTTTATAACGAATAGCACTATACTGTATTGAGGAGACGTAAATAAAAATCATTAAAATAATATTCTACCTAAACGCTTCTAACCTAATACGAGGAATGGAATTAGTTACGCATTTTTGCTACATATTTAAATGTGAAGTATTACCAGAATACACTTTACGTTTAGTTACCTCAGACTATTTTCTCGGTATTATAGCTATATAGATTGAATATAAAATAATTATATTTTAATTTTAACATAAATATCTCAGTCTCTAAAAACACTAATTTAACATTTAGAAAACCTTCTTATATACAAGAACTACCGATTCGACTGATAGTTACGTCATTAAAACACTAAGTATACATATATACGTATAGTTTTGTTAGATTTCCATTTACATTATATAACCACACTGGTAACGAAAGATTTTCGTATTAGGTATATCGTATGCAAAACGCGCAAATAATCCGAGGTTTCTGATTCGTCCATGACTCTTATATTCGTTCAAACCATACCATAGTAAACATATCAATGATTTCGTGACATAGATTTTATATTAATTTAAATTAAGTTAACCTAAAGTAAACCATACGTATCAAAATTAGCGGAGCGAGTGGAGATAAGCGCGCATCTATGCAAAACACGGCAATCGCACTCCTGGAGACGGCGTCGGCCTACGAGCGAGCCGTGCTGGAATGTGAGCATTTGGAAGCATCGGAGCACGGAGGGTTCCGGTGAGAGCGTTGGCGCGGCAGCGGCATGGAGGAACGCGGGCCCCCCGACGTGCCGTTGATCGTAACGCCGCCGTGCGCAGGCGGCGCGGGCGGCGCGGCGCTTACCACCTCGCGACGCGCCGCCTCCGCGCGAGGCTCCCGAGACGAACCACCGCCTTCCACTTGGCGCTCCTCGGTGCGTGTGCGCGACACCAGTTTTCGTGGCTCCCGCAAAAGCGTCGTTCGCCTTGAACCACCCTGTAATGGCCTCAACGGGTTGCCCGCCATCGGCAAGGAGGTAATTCACGTATCTCTGGCTGATAAACGATTGGAATTACTTTAAAGATAACTCATTGACTCATGAGATTTTCAAAAGTGACATATCCTATTTTTTCTACACTCACAAAGCTTCAGCTTATTACTTGTGTCAATGTTCTTTATTTTGCTGCAAAAATGTATCAAAATTTTGTGAATTTCCTATCCTTCTGAGCCGTGATGAAGGGCATTCTGTGTTTCAGGCCAGTGTCTTAATGTGTTAGGTTTATTTGTCGTTACTAAATTGTTTCAATATAGCAACGCTAATTAAAAAAGTCTAAAGACGCTAAAACATATTTCATATATTTTATTTAAACAACTTATTCTACAAATTAGGTTTCAGAATATTATAAAAAAATTACACAATATACAATTTACTAACAATTTTATTTTGTACATTCACATTTTCCACTGAGGAAAGCGATAGTTTGTTCTGTGTATCTTTAAAATATGGCGATAAAGGTAAGTAGCAATAAACTGAAGAACACACTTGTTGTAGTTAATGCTTCTAATTTTTCAGTATATTGTTTGAGTATTTTTTACAGTTTTGCTTTAATTAGCGCCGCAATTCCTTCATCTCATATATAAAATATTTAAACTTAAGTATAACCAACGACTATATTTATAGAAAAACACCAAGAAATGCTATTCTTAATTAGGAAAATTAATATTAATATATCAATTATTTTTAATTATCTGAAAGATCTTAGCGCTTACAGGGACAATTTAAATTGTGCAATCCTGTCTAATATATATGTCCATTATGACGTAGAGAAAATATCAAGAAAAATACTGTGATAACAGTACAAACCATTGTTGTTAAGGATACCGTCACACAATACTGAGCGATATAAAGCTTCATAATAAATAATATTTTATAGTAATAACTAGAGAAAATCTTCTTTAAATATATTAATTAGAATTAAATATATATTTCACATCATAATGATCTGCAAGAAATGACAGTGAACAATATAGGATTATATTTTTAATATATAAACATTTTTGAATCATTATTACAAATTTACAAAAACATATTTTTTAATTATATTTGCCGGGAGGGCAAATGACTCTACTCCACCTGATGGTAAGTGGTAGTAGAGTCCAAACTCAACGATGGCCAGTACAGTCAGGAAGAATGTTCTGCACTAGCCACCCCCGCCTTGCCGGCCCGCATGATGCATTTATTAATTAAAAATTTAAAATTTATTCATTCTGTCCACCATGGACGAGATTTTCTTCTAAAAGGGAAACATTTACTTTGTGGTAGAACTTTGTGCAAGCCCAACTCTAACAACAATACATTTTGCTGAGTGAGCTAGCATTCTTTACGGCGCAGGAGACATGACATCTTCCCTAGATTTTAAATTTTAAAGTTTGTCAATAACTTAGGAATAATAATATTAACTTATATACATACTATTTTTTTTTAATCTGAAATTAAATTGAAAATAATGCAACAATCAATTTATAAATAACACCTTACTTGCATAGAATTTTTTTTTTATAATTATTAAAATTTCGAACAAGTATTTTAATATTTACTTCTTTGTAATCACAATCATGTATAATAATTTAATGTGGCAAAGACCTTATATTTATGTAACCCTGTCTTAAGTTTTTAATCTGTCATGGATATTAATTTTACTAGACGGACTAACACAAAGCCTGGGTAGATACCATCCACTCTAAAACAGCAATACAAACTAAACAAAAATATTAGTATTGTTGCGTTCTGGTGTGAAGCGTGACTGAGCTAGTGTAACTACAGGCGCAAGGAACTTAATTTCCAAGAATCTTAATTTCCAAGGTTGGTTCGGCGATGTTAGGAATATCTAATATTTATTACATCGCCAATGTCTATATACATTGGTGACTTACCACTTACCATCAGGTGGCCAATTTGCCCGTCAGCCTTCCTATAACATAAAAAAATGATAGAAGTACTTCAAACATTGATCATCTAAGGCTTTTAATCTAGTTCAACATGATTTTTAAAACATTATAATAAATGCGTAAAATTTACAAACAATCAAAACAAACGCCAAAACTAGTTCAGAAGTTATGCTTTCTAATAATTAATTTACCGAAGTTGATATTTTGATTATATTATACAGTTATACATTGTATATAACAAATAAAACCTTTTTTAAATATTGATTAAATAAATATAAATAATTCTTAAATAGCCACTAATATTCGTAAAATCATTTAAATTTAATAATATTTAATGAGTTATTCTAATGGCTCTTCTAATTTCTCTAGGCTCCAAGCCCTCTCCTCAAAGGGGAGAGGAGGCCTTAGCTCAGCAGTGGGACATTCACAGGCTGTTACTGTTACTGTTACTGAGTTATTCTAAAAACAAACATATTAATAATCTTCTATTAAGATAAAAGGTACTAATTATTTATTTATATAAAAGAATAAAAATATTAACAATAAAATGTAGGAATCTATAAGTTTATAATTCCTCTGACTGAGCTTTGAGTATATAATTAATTAAACGATAAACTTACATCAGTTAGATTTTTTATTAAGTTCTTTTTCTTAAATATTTTTTATTAATTGAGTTTTTGTTAAATACGTTAACTTCCAGAATGACGATTAACGCACTAGTCTTATTAATAAAACTCTTTTACTTAAAAGTTAAAGGTAATTTTAATAAAATAAACTATTTTATAGTAATAACTTAGGAAAATCTTCTTTAAATATATTAATTAGAATTAAATATATATTTCACAAGATACTGCAAGAAATGACCGTGAACAATTTTTGCGAAGAATTTTTAACAACAATTTTAATATATATACATTTTTGAATCATTATTACAAATTTACGTATTGTTGGTGATCTTATTAAAACCTCTTTAGACAAAAAAATTTAACAGTTCTTTGGAAAAATCGGGAGATATTAAACAAACTATAACATTTTTTAATTCTATAATAACATTTCCTATATAAAATAGACATAAATATACAAAATTTTTTTAACAAATAATAACATGAGTATAGGTTATCTGGATTTCATTAAAATAACTTATAAAACTTAAGAAAACACAATACGATTACGAGTAAGCTGTTGGCGTAAACATGTTTTCATGTAAGATTTTAAGTAAATAAGTTATTTGCTTTAGATTTATTTTAAAAGGTTTTCAGCTTCAAAATACGCCCGCTCATTGTTTGGATTATAGATAATATAGATAATTTATTATTGAATGTCATATAGACACCTTTATTAGTTTACGAGTAGTTTTGCTAAGTGTGAACTATATGCCACAATTAGAACTCTTTATTTTCAACTTATAAAAATAAGTTTCTTGAAATTAAAAATCTTTATCGATATCGATTTACACTTAAATGTAAAATTTCCATGTATTCTTTAAAATTCCATTAATTCCATGAATATCTGCGTATATGAAGTGTTTTTTGGAAATCCATATATAATATAATGTAAGATTCAATTTACTACTTTTAGTTTATAGCTAATTAACATTATTGTTTTTCCACCTCATACAGATATTGCGTTTATTGATATTTTTTATACAATTTGAATGATTTCTTAAGATATATTCTTAATTATCAATTAAATGAAACAACGTTATTTTTGGTATCAATAGGTTACTTTAATAAAACGGTTATGAAATAAATTATCTGAATGGTGTCTCACAAAACCATGTTTTTGAACATTTACGTATCATGGATTCTATTGTCCCCAGGTCCTGTCACTGGGCGCGACGGGCGGCCACAAGGGAACCACGCAACCTTCACACCCCTGCACTATCCTCCACCATTCTCCTTATAAGGTAAGTTTAATTTATTTTAAGAAGCCTGATGATCATTGGCCCACAAAATCGTAAGCGATTTTCCCCAACATACGACACTGCAAGAATCAAACTAAGTCTTACACCGTCAAGCAACTATATAGGGTCGAAGATGCTATGTATGAATGCTGCACATACCTTTACTGGCTAACTCATCCTTCAAATCGGAACACAAGAATATATTTAAATAGTGATAAATTATTTGTCTCAAGATAGACGAAGCCTGTCCCAAGTAATTAGATAATTTCATTTACACGGATTTTGTATTTTTTTTTTATACAATGTTAGCAATATCTTTACTCATATAATTACTAGTCGTATTAATGTCTAGAGACATTAACTGGAGCTCGTGATAAGAGTGGATACCTCAATAGGCCGAGGGGTCAAAGTAGAACCTGAGATATTGACATCGTTTCTTATCGCAGGCGACACAAATATCATTGATATTAGGACTTAAAATTACATATTGAGTTGACTATTATTATGTTATTTTTTAGATGTACATTGATTCCGTTTTCGAAGTTAAGATAAGGTTAAGATATAATTAAATTTTCAGGGTTTACGGATTTTATCTGTACACATAAATCAAAATTATCATAAAGAAACAAAGATAATCGTTAATTAATTAGAAATATATTTATATCGATAATTATATGAACTTGACTATAAGGAGATCTAAAATATTAGCAGCGTTAAAACAAATACAGAGTGTAATTAAAGCCCCGTGCTATTTATATGAATAGTAGCATATAAATAGCACTTGGCTTAACAATGCCGACATGTTTACACATGCAGGTTTCCCGCAGGTTTTAGCCCGACCTGGGAATTGAACCCAGGACCTCCGGGTTATATATTATAATAGATATATATATATATATATATACAAGAATTTGTAGTTTAATATTATGAGACGACGAAATTATTTTTAAAATTATTTAGTTTATGATTAAAACAAATCAATCACGTGACTCATTACGTCACGGCATTCACACCCCACCGTTACAACAAAATCAACTGAGTTACTAATTATTCGTAACTGACGACATATTTATATCAAAAATTGGTTAGCCGGTGTTAGGTATGCGATATATAACAGTACAGTAACAGTAACAGCCTGTTAATGTCCCACTGCTGGGCTAAGGCCTCCTCTCCCTTTTGAGGAGAAGATCTCCCTTTTGCGATATATATTAATATCTATAATATTAATAAATATCGCATACCTAACACCGGCTTGGAATATAACACACACAATAGAATAGGCTTTGTGCAAGCTCGTCGCTCGTACCACCCATTCATCAGATATTCTACCGCAAAACAGCAGTACTTGGTATTGTTGTGTTCCGGCTTGAAGGGTGAGTGAGCCAGTGTAATTACAGGTACAAGGGACATAACATCTTAGTTCCCAAGGTTGGCGGCGTATAGGTGATGTAAGCGATGGTTAACATTTCTTACAATGCCAATGTCTATGAGCGTTGGTGAACACTTACCATCAGGTGGCCCATATGCTCGTCCGCCTTCCTATTCTATAAAAAAAAAGAATCTTTGAAGAAGAAAATGTACACGGATTATATAAAACACACTTATTCCGAATGCATTAACTGCCTCGATGGTATAGTGGTTAGATATAAGGCCGCAGAGCCTGAGGTTCTGAGTTGAAAGTTCAGGTCGAGCCAATAAAAAGTTATTAGGCTTCCTTTCGAAAAATTCTCAGTAGGAGCCTGAAGTCTGGCAGTGCCTCGGAAAACACGTAAAATTGTTTGCCCTGCGCCTGAATTCTTTCTCATCTCATCGGACTATGAGGGTCTATAGATAGTGCACCTATGTTTGCGCACACAGTTTATAATATGTCCTACGGAGTTGTCTAGTCTCCCTTGATTGGGCGCCTTGGTCTAAATTCTGGGACATCACCATCAATTATTCAGAGTATTTTTTTTAGATCATATCCCAAATATCCGATGTACATGTTTATATCCATCAGACCGACACAAATTGTTCCTACGTAATTTTACACACCTCGAACGCGAAGCGAAATTGTAGTGCTCTATTATCGTTGGAAAATAAAAATTGTGATACACTCAGATTTGTTTTAAAATATTTTTGGAATGAAATTCTTTTACGCGGCTTACAGTAGAGCGAAATGGCAGAAAATGTCGCATAACGAAATAGCCTTATGCTTACCCATCTCTTCGTCTTTATTGCTGTCTCTTTCTATTTTATACGGTTGATGTACAAATAAAAGTGAAATTAGTTAAAAAATGATAAATGCATATAATCAAACTTTAAAAAAAAACTCAAAATAAGAAAGAAACTCAAAATAAGAAGTCATGGATATGTGTATAATGTTGTTCAACAGAAATATCTGGCGGCAATAATGGGTATTACATTGTAATGGCACTATATTTCTTAATATACCGTATGTAAGTACACGTTTCTTTTTTTTAAGTTCAGGGCATTTTGTTTCTAGAAAAGTGTTTTAAATTTGTTACTTAAAATAAAAATCAATCGAAAGTTATTTCACCCCATTTCATTATAATATATTACTTATTTATATTATTAAATATATTACTATATTTCAAAATATTTAACAACTAAATCCCTTCAAATTTAGAACATTCAAGTTATTTTAAAATGTATGGCAATTTCATAACTATTTTGATTATAATGTCAAAGAAAAAAATATAATATTATTATCCGGTATAAAAAGTACAAGGAAATTACTTGACCTGAAAGATAAACGTATTCTCGTTATTATAGGTCAAAACAAATCGGTTTCTTTTTCAATCTTTTGCATTGATGTCACTGCAATAAGAGAAAATTGTCCGTTTACAATAAAAAACGATTGTTCGAACACATCTTTCGCCGTTTTCATGTTTTTTCTTTACTTTATATTCGTTAGTCCACTTTAAAATGTTTATGTTCAAAATAAAAAAAAGCTTACTTTATAATAAGCACTTAGGAGTAGCTTAGGGAATTCAGTTAATAGTTAGCGTTGGTAAATAAAAAATTTTTGCCGCATCGACCTCGTTTTCAACACGCAAAAGCACAAACTACCCTACATGCTATTATTTTAGAAGCAATTTTACAGAAAAAGAATATTATTTAACTAATTACCTCAACTATGCTTATAATCATTTTTATATCGCTATAAAGAAAGATTATTAAATTTTAATAAATAGTACGATTATTAAAAATTTATTTCATCGGAAACAAAATGACGGCATATGGAACAAAAGGTCCGCTTGTTGGTAGGGCTTTGTGGAAGCTTGTCTGGGTAGGTACCACCTACTCTCATCGCAAATCCTACCGCCAAACAGCAATACCTAGAATTGTTGTGTACCGTTTTTAAGGGCGATGAGTGAGCCAGTATAAAACAAGGCGATATAAAATTTTTCTTACAGTGTCAATTTCTATAGGCGGTAGAGACTACTTCACGTGGCCCATATGACAGACTGCCTAATTTAAATAAAAGTACTCTTTGGATTGCTTTATTGACATGGATAAATATTTTTAAATAAATATAATAGCTTTATTTTTAAATATTTTTAGTCACCAATTCGACAGCTGTTCTGACTACAATTAAATTGATAACAAGTTCATATTTTCACGCGCCCATTCCCAATTAAGGTCAAGTAAATGACTCGTTTTCTTTGCAGAAAAATCGCATAGTTCAATAAAATGAAATATCACTTCAAATTTCAAAAGTCAATTATTAGTGCATAAACTGAACCCACAGAATAAAATTTATGAAAGAGAAGTATGTGCCAATACTGATAACATGTTTTATATTAAATTTAATAATTTTGTTTCAGGCCGCTTGGGATTGGTTGATTCTGATATTGGTCATTTACACCGCAATATTTACGCCGTACGTGGCCGCATTTCAATTGAACGAGCCAGATTTCGACAAACGATCCCGTGGATTTGGCCAGGACCCAATCGTAGTTATTGATATGATAGGTAATTTTATCTTTACACATTAGTTTACCAAATTTTTATTAGTAGGCTTTTTTTCGTATGAAAACCACTTTTTATAAGGCATCCCGTAATATATAGTTTAGTATTTATATTTGAGTGTGTAGAATGCAAATTGAGATACATTTTGCTTTGTAATTTTTAGGGTTTCCCAATAGTTTTCGTTTTATTTTCAGTGGACGTAACATTCATAATAGACATCCTAATCAACTTCCGCACAACGTACGTGAACGCAGCTGATGAAGTGGAATCAGATCCCGCAAAGATCGCCATGCATTACCTCCGAGGATGGTTCGTCATCGACCTCGTCGCAGCCATCCCCTTCGACCTACTTCTCTTCGGCACCGACACCGATGAAGTGAGCTGCCTTTACCTCGCACCTACTCACCGACTCCTATGATTTCATATCACACGAACACATGACTAATATAGTGATAGAATCTAAAACAAATGCCTGAATTAGAGGCTAATAGCCACCAGACGATCAATTGTCCGAAAATCAAATTATCAGAAACATAACATTGAAACCCATAACCTCTCCCATACTAACTCTTTAAGGTTTAACACGCCACCCGTAGAACGATGCAATAAAAGTGTAATTAAAAAAAACTTAGGCATACATACCTTTTATGTAAGATTAAAATCGCGGAACACGATTCACTCTGTTAAGAGAATGATAAAATGGGTCGTTAGAAAAGTAGGTCGAGTTATATTTTCACGAAGATTACTTAAAGGGAAAGAAATATAAATCAGAACGCCTACCAACTATATTTTAAATGAATGAAGCCTCAAATATTACTTTCGGACAAATGAAGCTCTGGATGAAATCTTAGCAATTCACGTATAGTAGTGGAATGCAGTTAACGCAGCTGTCACTATTGATATAATTGTAACACAAGTCTACTGAACAATATATGCCGATCACAAAGCCCCACATTACAGTTCTGAAACATTGGCTGATTATATTTATTTAAGGTTAAAAAATTATGACGTATAAATATTACCTCTCTGATTTTTTTTTTATAACTGATGTTTATTATTTCAAAATTATTTTATTTTGTGTAACTATATTTTTTTGTATATGATATACTGTATTTAGTTGTAGGCTGTTTTAACTGACATAATCCAAATTAAGTCATTTGTTTAGTTAGATATAAAGTCGGTATGGATAACCCAAGGTGGGTGCGTACTGAATTTGTAATAACGTTTCTTGTTACAGCAGGGGCTGGAAAGTGATGAGGTATACCATCTTTGTGAACTATTTTTATGTTGCTGCCACTCTATTTTCTTACATTTTAGTTTTATACTTTAAAATTGATTTCCACTAGCCATTTTAAATCCACTAAGCGAATGCGTTAATGGAAGATGAGGACGCTTCCCATAAGCAAAGTTGTTTTGAATTTTACACAGCGCCAAATCTATGAAGTGCTCACTCGCTAAATCACGAGCTTCGCCACCTACGATTTAAATTTAAACAAATGGGGCGAATACTAGATTACTATCCAAATATAATATCCGCATTAATATTTGATAGTAGCCACAGCTTTTGCTCTACCTTTAGTGCATAAAGGCGAAATAGACTTTGAAAATTTTATCTCAGATCTTTGTTTATGCAAGGTAGCTTGATAAATATTATATAGCATTGAGTATTGACAAGTTTCGTTTGTTTCCTGCAGATGCGTAGAACGCAACTAGAGCCAAGGTAATCAAGGCCTTCATCTTTGCTAGCATGATTCAATACCCTCTTTTAAAATGCAATTTTACACTTTATTACTACGTAAAGTGAACAAGTTCAAATAACGGGATAGTTATTAAACGAAATCTTATTTTATCTATTTTATAAAATCTGAAAGATAATAAAATTGTTTAATTAACAACAATATCGATAATCCCGATAATACATTATTTACTTCGTACTTGGCTGTCAAGGAAGTTAATATTCAGCCAATATAAAAGTAAATAGGTTGGTTTATATTCACTTAATATCGAAGGTATAGTAATACCAAATTATCAATATAAGAAATATAATGAAAGGCCATAAGAGAAAAGCTTTAATCCTGCAGTAGAAAACCCCATATTGTGTTCACTTTTAATTCAGGCAAAACATTTTCATGAGCTTAATTCCTAGTTAAAGTGCAAGTCACGAAGTGCACAGAGCTTGGTAGTAAATACGCTCACACTTCCCAGACGACTATTATTTGTAAAAAAATGCATTTTCACAACATAACAGAGCACTAAATATTATGTATCGAATACATATTGCATTCATGTGGCACCCACCTACGTGGCATATAGGGAATATTGTTACATTATGCCAGTTATAGTATCATTTTCAAAATTATTTTATATTTATTTCATTAATATAATACGATTTTAATTTAGACGTACTATTTTATGATTAGGTTATATTATATTATTTTTATTATCCAATTAAAATATCAAAAACCTTCTTCATTTTTATTTTTACTCTGCCTCAATAGACAAAAATATTAAAAAAAAATTAGTACTAAAAGTTAAAGGTAAAGGTAAAAACTAAGATAACAACTCAAGTTAACTTATTTAGAGGTTTTAGTTTATGGGTAAGTTGCGAGATAAACTACGCGTTTATCATATATGTAATTATTTATAGCGTAGTTTTTACCCCTCATGAGCTGTGAAATCTACACGTTTCGTCATTATGCACCTGTATCAATAACACATATTATATTATATTATATTTATGCGCATACTTTTAAGACAATCATATTTTTTGACGCCGTCACGAATGATAAGCCTATGTAATTTAGGTAGTAATTATTGTGTCCTCGATTAAATTTAGGCTAGAAAAATCGATAACAATTTAATAGCATAATGCCTTGGTAAATTATTAGTTTAGTAATTACGAAAGTAACAATATATACAGATATATTTGAGTTGAATGTAACAAAATAATTAGAATTTATACAATTTTTATGCACCGCAACCAAAAAGAAGCTGTTTTTATAGTTTGAAACAATGCTTGTAACTGCAATACCTGTATGGCTGAGCCCGGAAGATGCTCGTATCGTATATCCATAGACAAATTTCCGCTTGATTAAAGTGAATATCGCTGTGAAGCCTCATTAATGCTATTTAGTAATACGCGAACGTTCATATAATGCTTGGGTTCGGTATGCGGCTAAGGAAATTGCTTCTAGAGACTGTCGAATAGCTTTCTTTAGTGTGCTGTATATGTTTACAGACGACCACACTCATCGGTTTGCTGAAAACAGCGCGCTTGTTACGACTGGTACGCGTGGCTCGTAAAATCGACAGATACTCAGAATATGGTACCGCCGTCCTCCTTCTTCTTATGGCTACCTTTGTTCTTATTGCGCACTGGCTCGCTTGTCTATGGTAAGACCGATAAAAGTGAAGGCAGCATTGATATAAAGTTTTATACTTATAATACCGCATTTAATATTTAAGGTATGCGATCGGGAGCTGGGAGAGACCTCAGCTTCATGCTCCCATCGGTTGGTTGGATGCTCTCGCTAACGATGTGCAAGCTTCATACGATAATTCTACGGGTCCATCGATGAGGTAATAAAGGTTTTATAAAGTCAAAGTCAATAATCTTTATTCTATTTAGAAGCGTTACACTTGCTTATTGATTGTGAAAAATCTATCGCCGGTTCGGAAATAACCTCAAACCCGAGAAGGACCGGCGAAAGAAATTCAGCGGGCTTCTGATTTTCTCTTTAAAAAAAATGAAAATAATAAATAGTTAATTTTACTCAAGTTACAAAAAAAATAGATTTATTTTATTTCAGGTCTCGCTACATCACAGCACTATATTTCACTTGCACATCTTTAACAAGTGTCGGCTTCGGAAATGTTGCCCCAAATACAGATATGGAAAAGGGATTTACGATATTCGTCATGCTCGTAGGCTGTACGTTTTATTAATTAAAAATAATATATACTTGTTATAAATAATTAACGGATATAAATTTAAATTGCGTTCAACCATTTATTTGGAAACGTTTAAAAACTTAACCAGTTATTAACGAATGCTCAAATTTACTTAAATCGATTGCTTTAAACATCGTTAATAAGTTTAATATAAAATTTACAGCTCTTATGTACGCTAGTATTTTCGGTAATGTATCTGCCATAATCCAAAGGCTTTATTCGGGGACAGCCAGGTATCATACACAAATATTGAGAGTACGAGAATTTATTAGATTTCATCAGGTATGAATATGTTTCACTAAATTAGTCGATTCACGCCACAATTTTTACTAATAATTTGTTTTTATATTTTACAGATAACTAATCCTTTACGTCAAAGATTGGAAGAATACTTTCAACATGCGTGGAGCTATACAAACGGGATTGATACGTCGAGTGTTTTGAAAGGATTTCCAGAGTGCTTACAAGCTGACATTTGTCTTCATTTGAATAGAAATTTATTAGCTAATTGCGCCGCCTTTGACGGTGCCAGCCCAGGTTGCTTAAGGTAAATATTATATATAGTTTACTTTTTATAATATTTATACCTGTTTTAAAAACGTTACTAATATTCCTATTAACCCCTCCATTTAAGCGAAAAGCTTTTGCTAGTGGGGATAACAATAGCTTTTTCATCTCAACACAACGATTATGTTCACATTAACTAAACTTGTAATTATTTATAGGGCGCTTTCTCTAAGATTTAAGACAACACATGCACCCCCCGGAGAAACATTAGTTCACCGTGGCGATGTTCTTACATCTTTATATTTCATCTCGAGAGGCTCAATTGAAATTTTAAAGGATGATATTGTCATGGCAATTTTAGGTAAATACGTCATGCTCATAATAATACTTTTATATATCTTCACCCATAAAAAGTAATCTATATCAATATTATGGAGTGTGTTTGTTTGAAAAAAAATACATATAATAAGTGTCTTTCATTAATAGGCAAGGACGATATATTCGGCGAGAATCCATGCATTCACAGCACAGTGGGCCGCAGCAACTGCCGCGTGCGCGCGCTAACCTACTGCGACCTGCATCGTGTGCACAGAGACGACTTGCTGGACGTGCTCGACTTCTACCCGGAGTTCCGCGCTTCCTTCGTCAATAGCCTTGAAATTACCTACAACATGCGAGACGTTAATATTATTTACATACAAATTACTGACCACAACCACAGTATTCCATATTATTTCAAAAACACCAATAAATCGATTAATTAAAATACAACTTGCATTGATTCATAGTGCATTGATAAACTAACCTTAATCAAGTTATTCGTTTCAACGTGATTGTGACTGACATGTTTTACAATTATTATATATTTTCTTGTTAAAATATAACTAAATTTATAAATAAAAAAAATGTTTTAATGGAGCTGAACATAGGAAATAATGATTTTTACTATTTATGTTATAAAGGAAGAATTAGGTGGTATTGAACCACGTCGGCGCATGCGCTACGAGAACCCCTGCGACGCCAGATTGCTCCGTGAAGCGTACGCACGCACAACTCGCCGCCCCCACACTGAAACATTCGCTGAGAAGGTGGTGCGTGCCCCGCGTTTCTCTCCTGTGCACCATACATGTTAAATTGCACTCACCCTCCCACCCACCACTTATCGGATTAACTTAACTGGCAAAATAAAGTCAATCGTTATAAAATGTATCAAACATTTTCAATTATTTACAACAACATTACAACCGTACAACCGTTTAGGAACAAAGTATGTATTAAAAATTTGCTCAATATTTTTTTTTACTTTGTGCTATAATTACACCAGATGGTATTAACATTTATGTTGCACATAAAAAAGCTTTGACGAATTGACTGTTTCACTTTATCTATTCTATATAAAATATATAAATGGTTATTTAAGGGACAACTTTGTTTTATAATTATGGGCCAACTAACATTAGGCCAGCTCAATAAAACCTTCTCGGTTTATTGTAAATAAATATAATTATTATTTTATTTTGTGTTTGATTATTTTCAGGATTCTCAGTGTAGTGACGAAGATACAGAATCACCGCCAAGTCGAGGAATTTTAGAATTTTCGGCGGACAAAGCCGGTCAAGATGTCACACCTCTAAATTTTAACTTTAGTAAACAACGTTCTACAACACTTAATTCCATTACAGGTAATTAAAAACCATATGCTATTGGAATGTAGTAATAAGTATTTGCAAAATATTAATTTATTTTAAAACGCCAAGCACGACCACGCTTGTATCAATTCGACATTGCTAATCGTAAATTATTGTTATTTAACTTGGATTGAAACCAAGTATTCCTTGGTCGTGCTTGGTGTCTATTTATATAATATAATGTTACTATAACTATAGAGTAGATGCACATAGAAATATGGAACGATGTGCAAGTCCCTTTTAAATATAAAAAAATCCTTTACAGCCTACGTACAACTATTTTTATTTAAAACCATTCTGGTATTGACATAGCCATGAAACGAACATTTGAATAGGAAAATAGTAAAGGTTTCTTAATTTTTTTTTTCTTGCTTGTTATATTAATCAAAAACTTTTTGACAGACATTACATAACATAATCTTTATATTTCCGACGCTGCTATTATTGACTCAATAATTGTTGTCTCTACAAGAATGGTACATCAACTTTTAAGCTCGTTTTTTCCTTCTTAGGTAGCTCTATTATTACATACAACTTAAGTTTGACACTAAACCTTTTAATATTAAGAAGAGATAAATGAAGATGATATTTAATGTAAAATTTTATACTTCTCTAATATTATCATACAAATCATTATTCAAATTATTTTTAAAATATATATATATATATACATACATATATAGGACAGCCTTGAATAAAGTTTACAATATCTTGATTTAATCTGAGGCAGCATGTACGCTTGGTCCCACATTCCTCCTATTCGATCGTTAACGGTGGTGTGGGAACGTGGAATTGATAACACTGGCATATTTATATTAAAAAAAACCAGCTAATTCATTCGTTCCGTGTTTTGCGAATATATATTTGTACATATATATACTTGTGTGTACAATATGCGATGTGCCCACGTTCCTTCGTCGCCCGCTCTGAGCGCGGCCCTTGTGTGCAGGCATGCTAGCGCAACTAAAACGGAGCTTCCCAGACCTCTACCACCATAAAACCCACCAGCCGCTGCACAACAAATACTGTAAGTATGCATATACCAATCTTTAGTTGCATGTATCTATAAATAAATTCGACCTCGTTACTTACTTTACATTACTTACAAAATGTTAAATAAAAAAATTATAATTAAAAGGTAAAGCCATTTTTCCATGTTAAATATGCAGATACAATAATAAAACTATACAATTAAATATGATTAAGCTAAACCAGTTACCTGTTAATAAATTTATTTTTAAAACAACTCTTATTACATCGTATCGCTATCTACTAAATCCTATATTTTCAGAATATTATAACATCTTTTTATAAAAGATCTTTAATAAATTTCAGCTCAATCAACGCCTCAGACATATAGAGGGAGGGCGGCGGTGCGCCGGCAATCATCTGTAGGACCTCTCAATGACACGTCGCCGCTGACGGGAGGCATAGCAGCGGGTGAAGCAGCTGTCAGCACGCCCGCCCATAGCGCCACGCTGCCCGTATCCAGCCTCAGCACAAACCCCAGTTCGTACTACACGAATGCATCCCCCAGCCCACCGGCGCCTGCACCCGTCCACGTCTCATGTGACGACATACTAGCTCCTAGCGCGCCGCAGTCGGTCGGCCGCACATCTCGATCAGCGCCGCACTCTGCTGTCAATTTACATCAGACTGGTAGACCGACCGCCCTCGCCTTCACTTCCGAAAGAGTACAGAACGCAATGCAGGTTATTCGAATTATTATTTTCGGGAGTATCCGGTAGGTTTCGTTACCGTAAATTGTCATCCTTATTATACATTTTCATTGCAGGATGTTATATCGCCGCAATATCAAAATGTAGGTGCAACGGCTACAGCTGCATCGGTAGCGACAATATTGACAAGATTGGAAGAACTAAGCAGACGGGTCGCCGTGTTAGAAACAGGTCTCACAGCAGACGTGCGACGCATCTTGCAACTGTTACAAGCTCGTGAGGCACCACATCATAATGCGCAACCTGCTCACACCCCTTCTCAACCCTTACCGAAAGCGTCACTATCCGTACCCCAAACGACAGAGGTATATACGTATTTTATTTTATTATTTTGCTAACTTTGTATTTTATACAGTATTGCCTGACTAAATGTATCAATGATCATACACGTATATCATATGAAATGTATTGTTTTCAGAGTCAGTGGGAATGGAATTGGAATGGTGATCGGGATCGCGGAGGACGTGGTGGGCGCGGAGAGCGCGCCGAGCGCACGCCGGGAGTTCAGCGATCAGCATCGGAGCCGCACGCACCAGTGCCTCCGGCTCTGCCACCACCCCCGCACTCGCATTCGTTCTACAGGTAGTGTGAGGCAGGCGAGACGAGCGCTCCCCGCTCCCGGCCATCGACGCGCTCGCTCGCAGAGTCCGCCTCGTGCGGCTCGCTGGCGGGCGGCTCGCCGGCCGCGCCCGAGCCGCCCACGCCGGCATTAGGCAGCACGCGCACGCCCGCGCCGCGCGCGCGCTTTCACTTCTGCAGGCGCATTGCGCGTGCGCGCCGTGACTATGCAAGGACCTTCCTCTGACGCGCCCGACCCGACGCATGGACCAATTTTGTACTTTCGTCGATGAGTAAATCGACACGTCCTCGCGATCTATCGAGCGGACCGACGCTGGCCGCTCGCACCGAGTCCATTTGTATTTAAATTACACGGCTTGATGCCGTAGTAAGTAATTGAATAGTGTCCAAGTTTGGGTCGAATAAAATTGGCCTTAGTTCGAAAAAACGTTTGCATTCTTTAGTATAACCGTATTTGTAAAATATATGAGTGTTTTGACTTGCAATAATCGGTTAATAAATCGGGTGCTTTAATTTTGTTGTAGATTACAACCATTATACATAATGACGAATGGTTATTTATAATATACAATAGCACTATCTAAATATATTATGGATCTCGTTTTCGTTAGTCTATCTGCAATCGTCGACATACAACCCAGTCGAATGATTCCACGGATCTAAATAATATTATAAGTTTAGATCTCAACTCAGCTGCACAGAATGAAGTTATAAGACTGAGACACTACGTAATACCGTGAACTGTATTTCCAGAAGAGAGTAAACGATAAACGCTTTCTACCCGTCCTTGCTCCTTGCCTTTACATTGTAGCTAGGTAATATCTAACACTTTGATCAAACATTTTGGTATGCTCCTTGTGGAAGTGCGTTTATGAAAATTTGCTTGTCATAATTATCATAATTATAGACGTATGAATCATATAAATTTCGATGTTACATACCCATGGATATTTAATCAAACTATTTTTTAATTTATTTACCCAAACTTTGACTGAATAAAAACTACTTTTAATTACAATTGTTTTCTAGTCATACATAAAATTAATTATGAATTAAACGTGTCGGTAAGACTTAATTATTTAAATTTATTTATTTTATTACATATACATACATATAAATCAATAATAAATATATTTTAAACTAAATAAATATCGACTTTTAAGAGCGACTTTCACGAAATTGCGTTCAATCTAAGAATTATTGCTAAATTGTGGCTCAAAAATTATATATTTATGTGTTAATTATATTATCATAGTTACCAAGTAAGTCATTTCGCCAATATATCATATAAGCAATAATAAAAATACATTGTTGTAAGAGCAGATCTCAAGACTAACATTTAAGCGACTTTACCACCATAAGTCTAAGCTTAATATTTCGCTTAATTTGACCGTTCAAAATATGTATGTAGAACATCGTATACGTATTAAAATGTTCAAGCTAATTTCATTTTTCGTATTTCATTTGCCATACCTATGTCAAATGTGGTTGAAAAACAACATCAGATTTCAATTGTAACTACTAGTCGGAGTATTACGTCACACTTTGACTATTATTATTAAACCGATATTGCATTGACCAATATACCGGCGCTAAGTGAACAAAAATAAATTAGGCAGAGCGCGGACATGTTTAGACGGGAAGTTTTCACAAAAAAGTATCGTCGAAAGACAATTTAAAATAAAAATGAGAGATTTAAAATAATCGACGCAAAAGCAGTGTGACCACAACGAAAGTGCAAATAATACTTGACGATTTTTTTGTAAATGTGATATCGGTTTTAGTCAATATATTTACGATTGTACCTTGCCATTAACAATTTATTAACAATGACCAAAGATACTAGTAGTTGGGAATTGAAAGCAAACTTTGGTGATTTATTTTCAATTCTGTGCGGGATAATAAGTCAGATTTGTCATTCCTTTCTTCTTTTGATATCTTTCTGTGTATTGTAAATGTAAAACCTATGTACTAAGTAAAATGTAATACTTATATAGCAAATTTGACATAACATTTTAATTTTGTGTAGTCTTTATGATAATAATTGTACATTGTAAAAAGACATACCAGTTAGTCCAACGTAAAAAAAATGTACGTCTGAAGAAATCCATAAAAACATCGTATATAAGTTATTCATTAACATTTTAATACCATACGTTGTGATATATATCCGGTCAGTCTTAAAAAACTTTTCGTATTAATAAAAAAATATCATAGTATAAAAATGGTTACTTTATAATAACTAATAATACCAATACATAACTTTAATATTTATCATACGTAACATAAAAAAATATATATTCGATTTACTTATACTTCTTTGAATATCCATTACAATATTTATACAAAACAATGGGAGTTTTGAAAACAAATTTATATAAAACATAGTTGAAAATAACCTTATAATAGCTTCGTGTTAAGCAAATTTTTTAACATAATAAGATAAAGCTTTTTACTGTTTACGTCATTGAAATGTAAAACTACATGCAATTCTAATGTAATTTAAACTATTTTTATTATATTTTTAGCTACCCCCTTTTAATTGTTTTGTATGAATATTGAATAGATATGACCAAATTAAGTTATATACATTCTCAAACCACAAATTCAAAATCAACATTTTTTGCTTTGTGTAACAAAAAATAGAGTCACTTTAAAAATAATATAAAAAAAATATTTTTTTCTACATTTCATTAAACCGTAATTTGTAGAGTATTATTATTACGTAGAATACTTATATAGAACGTAAGTCGGTCAATTGCAAATCGTACTAAGTAGTATGTACACCTTAACTCAAATCTTTACTATTTAAAAATATCCGTTGCTTTGCTATAATACTATAGTTCGCTTTAATTAGAAACCTACTTGCTTTCGTAGGTGTAGTTTCATAAGGTATATACGTAGTTACTTGTAATGCAAATGTTTGAATCGTACTAATTAGGTACTTTTGTTTAACCCATTTGAAAGTTTATTCAATGTTTAAATCACTTTAATAACCTTAATCTACCTTACCTAGTCCTAGAATTAAAAAAAAGAAATGCGCTTGTTTTTATTCACTCGGTACTCACTCAAAAAAACTTATAGTACTCAAAAAGTAAACAACGTTTTTGGTATCATTATAGTTAAAATAAATCACACGATTGTTATATAATTATATTTGTCACAAGGATATATATATATTGACGAGCCAATACAATCAATCGATTTATAAAAACGTCTTTCAAAAATAAATCTGGATGCACTGGAGCCTTCGTAACAAAAATTTTAAAAGCTAGATTTGCTGGAGTTATATTCTACTTAACTATTATAACGTGTGTCAATAAAGAAAAACTTTATTAATGGCTCACATACTTATTTTATTACGATAAAAAAACAATTAATTTCTTTCTAAATTAACGCACTATTGAAATTATATTAATTGATAATATAATATTTCCTACATATATTAAATATAAAATTTAATTTCCACTTCTTTTATCGTTGCTTAATGTAAATTAATATGTATAAATTTAAAATAAATATTTAAATATTTATTTTAAATTTATTAATACATATAAATATATAAAATAAATAGTTATTTTTCCTATCTGTAGAGTGCAAAACGAACTTTTTACATTAAAAATTAAACAAGACTGCCCTGAATGAATGAATGAATTTATAGCTAATGTCACTCGGGATAATGTAATGATTCTATCGATACAACCAAATTTGTTGGGACATCAAAAAATCATAGTGGAATACAGAAACTCACATACATAGATAAATACATAATATCTAAAAACATTACACTTCTTTTTTGGGCAGTTGTATAATATATTTTTCGTATTGGCACGGGTTATTCCAGATTGATTGTCTGTTATCATGGAATGCGGTGTCGAGTACAAACGTAAAAAATGTAGTCATTTCTTCAACGGTTACATTTTTTAGCGGAAGATTCGTGTCGAGTCAACAACATCATAAAAACTTCGTAATCAATAGGACAAGTTACTAGTTATTTTTGATATCAACCCACGCATATTTTTAATTGTGTCTTGGGGGCTTGGTTAATTTGACTCCATTTCATAATTGTCTTTTATGTTACGCCACTCCATAACACTATGTAATATGTATAGGTTACAATACCCGACGCAACTGACCACTCGCACGAACTTTTTTGTAACAAAACCCTTTGATACTCGCTAATTTATCGACAGTGCGCTCTATTCTTGTTTGCCGAATATCACATGACAATGCGTACTTTCGCCGGATCCCGATAATGTGGCCGGGGCATTAAAACAACATTCTATAAACATTTTTTTTAATTTACATAATAATTTTATTTTAATATCTTTTTATCCCCTAAATAACAGTCTTATAAATAGTTAATTAATCATATGGTTAAGTAAATACTTATGAATTAGATATATAAAAATCCTAAAATAATTAGGTACAATTATATATATATATATAGAAATTGGCTTAATAATAATTTTAACCTTTAACAAGCTGACTCATATCATCATATCATTTATAAAAACAGAAAAAATGTTTAAGTTACGATTAAGGAAGAATAATTTTACTTGGTATATTTTTAATTAATTAGACATATATAAGTTCTTATAAATTACTAAAAATTAAAATTTAAAACAAATCATGCAAAAACTTGAAACACGTATTTAAAATTTTAAATGAGACTATATAATTTAATGATGAAAAAGACGTTTCTTTAGAAAAAAAAATGGTAATCGTATTCGTTTGTTTATTATAATACTTTTGGTTAATTTGTTTGTTCTTAATATTATATTAATTTATTCCGAAATACTACGCACTAATTTAATTTGTAAAGTTATGAGATTACAGACATTGAATCAGTAGTAAAAACGCTTACATTACGTATATATTAGATGTTATTTTGTCAAGTTATCAATACATACAATATTATGTTATATAATGAATTTTGATCATAAATGTAGAGAATTGACTGTGCGTTGATTTCAGGAAGTAAATACGGAATTCAATGTGTGCTTGTAAGGATCACTCCAGAATTATGAATCTCTGTAGAATTCTACGTGGGCTACCACGTCACAGGGCTTTCGTCTGGGACACTGCGCCCTTGTCATTTCAGACTTATAGAGAGGTATTGGCTGGTCACCCTCTATTTAGAAAATGGTAAAATTTTTAGGAATATTGCTTAGTGCATTCTGTATGGTTATGGTTTTAATGCAGTGGATTTTAAATATAACATATCTTAGAATGGAATAAGTTGAACTCATAGTTTGTCTTTGTTTGCTTTTATTGTTGACCGGCACTATGTCACTTTGGTTTATCATTTAAAGTCATAGTTAATCGCGTTTATCTAGTAACTACATTTTGTCGCAATCTTTTTTTGAGTGTAAATGCTAGGCTTTATATCCATGATATAAAATAAAATTCATTATTACCATTAAAAATCGATGCTTTCAGCTTCGTTAATCTTGAATAGATTATCCATTTAAAAACTGAATATCTAAAGGAAACATTGAATTTTATTTTTCAATGTATTTTATCTGTGTACCTATTTAAAATGATCAGTTGCTCTTCTGTTTAAGACCTTTTTTTGAAAGGATGGCCTCAACGCCTCCTTAAATAGAAAAAAATATAGTAAAGTGATCAAAATTCGCTATTATAAGATAATTGAATAATGTCAAATCTCTTAGCTAAGTCTCAAACTTGCATGATTGTACGTCTATCCATGTGGCAATGCGCATGCATTGACCACTTGTATATATTATTTTAATCAGACTATAGTGTACTTGTAAGTTGACTCGTTCATGCAGCAATAACAAAGTTCTGTTTAAATAAAAACTCCAATCCTTAGCATAAGTGTACGTATGCAAAGTTGTTTACTATATCATTTTAAAAATTGTTGCCTTGTAATAATTTTAGTCACAAAAACTGGTTGTTTCAGCTTTGAATAATCACATTTATAGTGTTCTAGAATATTATATTGATAAGTTTAGTATTTTATATTTCAAAAACATTTAAAGCGCAAAGTTGAGGCGTGCGTGCATAATAATAAAATAATTAGTAATTTTGTCTGTGATCGAAATTTTATATTGTTAAGCTGAAAATAAGCACACGTAATTACTAAGTTTGGTCGCTAATAATATATTTCATTGATTCTTTGAAATCTATTATTGATTTTGTATTTATGTAACTATATAAATAATATAGTCTTATTACGTTTTACTGTTATATTGAGAAAAAAAACGAAAATAAGCCTTATGTTTTAAGTGATCTTGTTTACGGGGCAAGTTAGTAGTAATTAGTATTATATGAAATTTGAAAACAACACAAATCGTTGGTTTATTTATGGGTTATCGCTTTGCACAAAACAAGAATACGACAGACGTGTATTTTTTTTATTTATTAAGTCACGGTGACAGTGCAGCCTCTAGCACTTAGCTTATACACAAGGCACTACATGGCATTTGAATTTAAAACTGTGTGTGATTGTTTGCGTGTACGACTGTGTGTGTAAACTGCGAACGCAAAACTACATAATACGTACAAACATCCCTGCACTGCTGTCAGTTGACGACTTAACCGTTCGACTTACGATGTTTTTACGTATATTATCTATACCCACCATAACTATTTCATGACTACACATCCTTATCATATATGTAGTATAAGCAGCATTATTTAAAACTTGTAGCATTATACTGTTCCTTTTTTATTATCTACGTAATTTCTTAAATGTTCGTTACTTTTAGACTTCAAGAATACTTATGACCATGATTTAAAATCCAAAATTTTCTTGTTTCTGTTCTTGGACGAAGAGTAATAAACGATAGGTCTAAAAATATGGTGTGTTGTGAAGTATCAAAATTAAAGTTTACTTATATATAAAGGCTTCGTAAAAATGGCACATTAAAATTTATTTTACAGAACTGAAACAGATAACACAAACATAAAACATCGCACAATAATAAATAATAATAAATCAAAACAGGTTATATCGTAAACAAGATTCACTATGAACATGATAGTTATATATTTATGCTTACTTATTAGTAATTTTATGTAAAAGTTAAATATTTTACTATCTTTTATATAAGTATTGTAATTTCTTTCATCTATATCACTTTGATATTTAATTTCATAAAATTATGAATACAACTTTTATGAACCTAATGTTATCGCCTTACAATATGTGCTCATTACGTTTTGTTACACAAAAGATTTAAGCATGTTGCGTGTTAATGTGCGACTGTGCGATCTATACTCGAGGAGATGGCTAAATGAAATTTATGAAAATGTAGAATTATAAAAAAAATCTATCAACATTTAAGGAACCGTTAATAGATAATAGTCATACAAGTTAAACTACATAAAACCGTTAAATAAATGTTTTTCGTTGGATGTATGATTAATACCTATTAATTTATTCCCTGATCTTAACTTCGAATATGACAATTATCTTTAAAATTGTAAAATAATGTCATAAGGCTATAACACAATATATTGCTAATATTATTACGTCAGGGTACGGTAGCTAAGTTGTTATAACTTTGCATAAATAATACGGAGCTTTGAATGAGTATTTAATGTTCAACCCGACTGCAATGTAAAGTAATTTATTTAATTTAATTTTTATATACATTCCACAGAATATAATATATTATATTGTGATAATAGTACACTACCGTAACTCAACATGGCACTCGTATGATAGTATAATTTTATTAAACACATTTATAATGTTCACAAATATCACTCCGCTTTTAGAATAAATGTATACGACAGTATTAGAAAAAGCGGTCGGGTATTTTTACTTTTATTATATTTAAGCTTTTTCTATAGATGATATCATCGCTTGCTTCCTATTCAAATAGAAGTTTAGAATCTAACAAATTACATCTAGCTTGTAAAATATTACAACGATTATGATTTAAAATTACTTCTGAAGTTTTCTTATTGTACAAACTGAACGATTTTAACAGCTTAATTAATTAAAAAGTAACTAAAATTAATGCTTTATAAGTACTTTTTATACCATATTATTATTAATAGGTATTTGTTCGTTATTGTTACATTAATGAACGAACTGTAAAATGCTATACGTGTCCTTAAGTCATTGTAACTAAACCGAGCACATTAGCCAAATTATAGTTGAATGAATATGAACAGCGCAAAATTCTCGTTGAGTACGTAAATAAATTCAGTGAAAATAAAAATATCACGCACATGCGAGTCGTTGTTTTATTTATTTTACATGCACTGTGTCCCCCCGGCATTGGTATTAGATGAAAAAGCTACACTTATTATATTTTCATTTTATTTACTATTCAGCGTCCAGCATTTTGTGTTGAGACTGCTTGCGAATATTTCTGCATACCGAATTATTGTCATTTGCTCGTGTTCTATTTCGATAGGAATTATAGAGTTTAGCGTTAATACACTTCGATTTAGTCGATTGGTTAAATAAGATCCTACGCTGCGAATTTTTCAAAGAATTTGCTATCTGTCTGTCAATATATGCAGCTCGTCTCAAAGAAACACAAATAAATATATAATTTGCTCATAGTTATAGTTGCATCCCACTTGAATAAAATATTATAACAAATTGAATAAAATAAAAAATCAGACTTCGTTCAATAGTATTTAGAGTTAAACTGAAAACTTCGAATTATTACGTATTATTTTGCTTGCTAATACATAATTGATCGTTATTAGGACTTATACGTGTAATAAATAAATAAATAATAAACGTACTAAACCTATACGCGGCTTCGAAAAAAATAAATATTTCAAAAAATAGATTAACAGTCTAAGCATTGTTTTCCCACTCACTCTCCACGTTTAATTCAACCAGTGTCGCTAAACAGGAATATTTTATATTGATCTTCTACGGTTTGAATGGTAGTGAGCAAGTATAATTACACACAAGACGCACGCTACATAACTACAAGCCTAAGATACATAATAATAAAACATCGTAGATACCGTGATTTGCAGAATAAAAATTAACGCTGTAAGAAATGATCAACTTATTTTTTTTTCGACGCCCATATCTAATGACGAAAGTCACACATTATCTTTAGACGGGCTTTTTATTCGTCTGTACAATAAATCAAAAACAAAATAACAGTAGGTAATATTTTTTTTTATTTAATTTTTCTTTTTTGTTTGTACCTAAGTATTTTTTACCTTGTATATCTTGACAAAAAGATAATATTGTGTCAAAGCAAAGGTATGGGAACGCAATAATATATTATCCTATATATGCCAAAAACTTTTACAGCAGCGATAGTTATAATTTTTTTGTTTATTATTTACTATTATTATAAATATTTATTATTATATGTTTGTTTATTATTTATTTATACATTATATATTTATTTGATACGGAATCCAATATATTATAAATTCATGAAGAATGTTAAATAATGTTGTCGTTAGGAAATTATAAATAGGAGAACGAATAAATTAAAATAACATATTTACATATAACGAAGCACTTTAGGTTATTATTGGACTCCGTATTTATTTGTTTACATTGTCGACGAGTCGATGTTTTTATCGAAAATCGTGACATTTTTTTAGGTGACGCTGGCAGCACTTACATGACAAATAATTATAGGTTATGAATGATAAAAACTGGAAAATCTTATTATCTTTAGGATCTTAATGCAATATAAGGTTCCGTCATTGTATGGCATAAATAAACATCACTGATATAGTTTATCATTATTTTATTTATTTAGGAATAAAATAGTCGTACTCACGCGTGAAAACACACGTCGGCAATTTTCTTTTTGATATCGCTTTAACATGAAATAATACGAAAATGCGCCATTGTATAACCTTCGATATTATATAAGGATTGTTTCTGGGCCTTTTCACCGAATTAGAATCGTTTTCTAACATAAAAATTAGCGAAAATTGAACGAACAACACAATGAACGCACCAACTGTCAAGTTTGTGTTTGTTTCGCTACTTAAGTAGCGAAACAAACACCAAAACTGGTTACGCGATAAGGGACAAAAGATTTGATAATTCTATCTCTGTCTAAACCATTTGTAACGTAATTTTCGTTCTCTTTCTTGCGTAAGTGAGAAGAAAATCGTCATTGCGTCTATTAGTTTCTCTGTCTACGACTGACACACTTCAACATGTCAGTCTGACGTCTCACATGTGACTGGCAGCTGATCTTTAATGTTTATTTAAAAACGTCAAATGTGTTTTCGAAATACTACTTCGTCAAACATTTCTACAAAAAAAGGTTTTTAAGTATTATAATATTATAACTTAAAATGTAAATATTACATTCTTTAACAAAACAGACAAAAGAAATGATTTTTCTTTCATAAATAACCTTAATATCGTTATAAAATTTAAGATATACAGTATACGGTATACCTAACCATTGCAATCAACATAATTAAAATGGACAACCATAACACTTCTGGAAGAGTAAAATGCCATAAGTGTCGACACGTTTTGCTGGAAAGACTAAACACACACATAGCACCTTGTATTGAAACATGTGTTAGTTACAATAATAGGAACTTCTTATACTTACTGGAAGACCAGTTACCTGCATGGATAAGTGAAAAGGTTGAAGCAGAGCAATGGACAAGGGGAAAATTGCATTGTGAAAATTGTGGATCTAAACTGGGATCATTTGACTTTTTGTCGGGAAGAAAATGTGATTGTGGGAGTTCAGTTTTGCCGCCAATTTATTTAGTAACTAGTCAAGTTGATATCCCTGTTGCATTACCAAATTTATAAAAATGAGAACCATGAAGACAAGACATTTTGTACTGTTTTATATCATTAAATAAAAATTATAAATATTATTTATGTTTATTTTTGAAATATTTAAGTCATATGAATTATTATTCATAGTAAATTTAAAATTACATTTCTGTACAAATTTTAAATATGTACAATTGTAATTTTATGATAAACATAAAAACTATATCTATAGATGTAGATCAATTTATTTATTTATTAATAGATAAAATGAACATAAAGTAAGATACAACACATTAGACATGACTTGTATAGATGGTCTAATGATGAACAGAAATTTTTTGAAAGCCTCATAGCTCAACATTATATGGGCGGGCATCTTGTAAGCTATTATATATAGCCCATATTTTAGCTTCAAATTATAGTCCTTTTAACATTATTAATTTTGCAACAAATATTATTAGTAATATTTTAAACTGAAAAAACAAATAAGCAATATTTGCTTCAAAGTACTAGTATGATTTAATGATAAAAACTAATTTTCTCCAATCAAGTGTAATTTGTAAATAGCTACCATTACTGAGAGCTTACAACTGAGTTATTGCTTATTTTTTATTGGTGTGCTGCTTTCTGAATTCTGATGTATTTCTGCTTGTGTTACATACGTTTTTTTTATGTAAACATTTAAGACAGCCAATTAAAAAAGCCAGAGGACTTAGGTCAGGCTATTGTGTTGGCCACAAAATAGATTTGGCTCCTATGGGACTATGGGTCTGTTAGAGCCATCCTGTTTAAGCTGATAAGGCAAATATTCGAGCGTTAATTTTAAATTGTTATGTAACTTATATGAGTCTCTTGAGTTGTAAAAGTTATGCGTCCAATAGGTTAAAAAGCTATAACTTAATAATTTTTAAATTGAAGGTTTAGTAAGCTCCAAGCCTTCTCAAAGAAAAGGAGAGGATGCCTTAGTCCAACTGTGGGTCATTCACAGGCTGTTACTTTTTAGAAACTACATAAAGTAGGCATGTTTTCAAATTGGGCGCGCCCAGGTTATACACATCCATTTTTTCCCAACAGATAAGATAAAACTTATGCCTTAAATAAAAACAATAAACCAAATTTGTATTTAGACATTTTTTCAAAAAAATCCAGCATCATCCGCATGACATTGGCAAGGCCCAGTATTTTGGGATTTAAAAAAAAAAAAATTTTTCTGAATTTCTTGCATCACCCAGCAAGAACAAGATCACGCTACGTTATCCATTATATCCATTATACATACATAATCGACCGTAAGCGTGCATAATTATTACAACTATTTTCGATGTTTCAAATGGCGATATCTCAAAAATGGTGGTTCTAGGGAAAATTGGTAAGTATATTAACAATTTTCGTAGATAATTGCATGGCTTACATAAAAAGTCTAATAACACTCACGGCTTACGAGAAAAAAACATTTTTGTTACATTTACAAGCCTTAACTACTCAACCAATTATCATGATATTTTATATCCACATTGTTGATAAGTTGTAAAAGGAACAGAAAAGAACAGAGTACCTAACAACCGCCTTCTCCCCCCACACGCGGGCAGAAACGAATTTTAAATTACATTTAGTGGTACTAAATTTAGCAATATGAAACAGAAATTAGAAAGATATCATTATATTACTCGACATTATCTGTTTTAAATATTAAGCTCGAAGAAAGCCTGGAGTTATAATCCTTTAACAATAATGAACTTCGATGTTTCATATCTGTCGGGTGTCCCGAGATGGCAACATTTTTTAAAATCATAAACAAATATTAAAAATATTAATTAATATTAAAAACATAAACAAATGTATAAATCTTTATCACAAAAATCGACTAACGGTCTATACCGTATACAGACTATTAAAAATAGATTATGCTGTTTATACAATTTCAGCTTATTTAATTATAGCTGCATTTTATGAAAGTTGTCGTTGAAAGTAAATCAAACAAATTCTACTTTTGTATTTATATATTTAAATTATGATAAAATATTTTTTTTACCAATATAACTATTCCACAGCCATACAGTTTTGTAAATTTTCATTTATTTCAATATCACGGCATTTGGCTGCATGTAATTCACGCCGAACCTGCAAAAAAGCATGTTTAATTCAAGACTCGTCATTTTTATACCATTATAAATTAAACTCAATGTCAATCTTTATTATCATTAGATCAATTCTGTTTCTTTGTGATGAGGTAACAATAATCTTTTATGCTTTTATATTATGAAATAATATCTTGTGTTTTGAAAGTAATTAAATTAACCTTTGTTTTTTTGAATGCTTATTAAACAATTTAAGTTGTCATATTGATATAAAAGCAAAAAAATATTAAAATAAATGTTTATACTTTGCTGTGATTCAAACTTACTTCATGTGTTATTGTTGGATGTGACTGTTTCCTTAGCAGTTCTAAAAGTGCATCTCGTTGCTCTGTTGATATATCAGCTTTATATCTTTGAACGAAGGTAAGCAAAGCCTGATGCCATAGCACTGGTAAAGATCTATTATCATTTTGAAACCTTTAAATATGTAAAAGAAATAATAATATAATTTAATAATTTAATTGCAATTATTATGAAACATCTAGATTTTGCACTTAAGAATTATTTAAGCAGAGTGTGTTCTGTACAGCATAGCATAAAAACTAAAAAATAATAAGTTTGAATGTTTTTATTTTACTTGGTGGCAGGGCTTCATGCGGATTTGTCTGGCTAGGTACCACCCACTCATCAGATTTATGTAACTAATATGAAACTGTGAACACTATAGCTTTTAGAGCATTAAAATCATACTAAACGTATGTTAATTGTATAATAATATGTTAAATTTGTTTCATAATTTTATTTTTACACAGCACACACACAAACCAAACACAATCATGAATATAAAATATACAATTTCCATTTAATTAAATATAAATCAACTGTTACTATTAGAATTACATCACTTTACTTGATGCACCATCCTCCATAATTAATTCTACTGGCAAATAACAATGCTTAGTATTGCTGTGATAAAGTTTGAAAATTGTTTTAGCCAGTGTTATGACAGACAGGAGTGACTTAATACATTAAGGCTATTAAGAAATGGTTAACATTTTTATTTTGGCAATGGCTATGGGTATTGGTGACAACTGACCATCAAAGAGCACATTCACCACCACATTTGCCTTATATTTTTTTAAAGAAATACTGATATTTTATTTACCTTAAGAAATGAAACACCACTGAATCAACGACTCGGTATGGCAATGCATATTTCTTGTCAAAAAGTATTCTCAAGAATATTGAATTTGCACCAGTATATTCCATTTCAGCTATTTTCAAAAGAGCAGCACTTGAGTGAAGAACTGGTACTGAGTTCCGAGCCAAAACTGAACCGACTATTATAGCTTCACGTAATGTGCAATCACCTGCCTACCAAAAAAAATTACCTTTAATAACAATGTATGTATGACTTGTTCTCTGCTGACATTAAATATATTATATGAAGTAATAAAAATGATTATTCCAGACGATATTTCAATGGCAAAGGGAGTAAAGATAAACAAAACTTGGATACATATTCCATGCAATTTGCCAGCAAAATGTAGTTTTCTTAAGTTAATGTTCAACTTACTTCTAACAGAGGCAGTAATATTCCTTTCATAAAAGCTCCTGGCTTAAACAATGCTTTTCTTAGAGCTTGATATAGATGAAAATTCAATCTCTTATATTCAGCAAGATCATCACGAACACGAGGCAGGAGAACTAAATTGTAAAACCTCTGTGCCATTTTTTCTTTTAAATTAGAAGCAAATATTCTCGTTGCCTAAAACAAAGTAATAAAGGTTCATAATTAAAATTATTTTAGCAACTATTTGTCATGAAAATTTTGTGAATTAAACTTAACAAAGCATATTGTTATTATGATGTCATACAAAATTATTTTCAATCTTTGTGTCATGCTATAAAATAAAACTTAATATCAAAGTAATATAATAGACAAAATGCCATATATGTAATAACTAAAATATATAATAAAATGCCATATATATAACACTGGTGGTAGGGCTTTGTGCAAGCTTGTCTGGGTAGATACCACCCACTTATCAGATATTCTATCGCAAAACAGCAGTACTTGTTATTGTTGTGTTCCGGTTTGAAGGGTGAGTGAGCCAGTGTAATTACAGGCACAAGGGACATAAAATCTTAGTTCCCAAGGTTGGTGGCACATTGGCTATGTAAGCGATGGTTGACATTTCTTACAATGCCAATGTCTATGGGCATTTGGTGACCACTTACCATCAGGTGGCTCATATGCTCGTCCGCCTTAATATTCTATAAAAAAAAAAACTTTTTTATCATTTATTACAAGGTACATAAATCACTGTATAATTAGCATGTCTACTTTTTAGATCCTAATTATATTTTATATGTTTATATACAACACAATAGCCAGAGTGAAAGTTGTACCTGATACATAGCTGCTGCAGACCATGTTGTGGGTTCTGTAATATACAATATTTGTTCCCAATTTTGCAGATGTGGTATAATTTTAAATGCTTTAGGCAATTTGCCTGATCTATACTTTTGTAAAACATCTCGGACACCTTGATACATTGTCCTTATCCTAAAAAATCATGCAAGTAATATTTAATAAATTATTAATAAGGCTCTATGTAGATATTTCATAAATGTAATGAAATTCTCATCAGAGCTGATAAATAATGTAATTAATGATACCTTGGATCAATATTTTGCAATTTCAAAGTTTCTACATCTGAAAACTGAGTTTGTAGTTCAGTATGTTTGTCTGTTATTTTATCTTTTATAATATCTGCTAATGTTCTTGTCTTTTCAGGTTTAGCCGACATAAACATTTTGAGTGCCTCTTCATCCTCTTCGTTAATTTCAATATTGTCGTAGTATGTGTCTGGTTGCAAATCATCATTGTCTGAACTATCTTCGTTTTCTGATCCTGCATCTACAATATTTATTATATTACTTCTTGAAATATGTCATTGATATTTTCGAAAAGAAACAGATATAGAATATTAGAAGTTTGACTTTATCAACAAATACCAGTTGATTGTGAAGAAAGTTATAGTATTTAGTAACTAGAGATAAAATAAATAATGAATAATAATAGTTAAGATGAAAATACCATTAAAAGATACTGGAAGCGCGTTTGTTGAAGATGATGGAACACTATTGCCCAATTCTGCTTGCTGCCTTCGTGCAGCTTTCAAAATTTTACTGGATAAGTCTGAGTTAACGAACTGAAAAACCATTAAAATTTAATTATAATGAACTTTGGGAAGATTCAAGATTTGTTTTATTCCTTACATCTTCGTCATCATGTCTGTTTTTTTCCTTGGTTCTATTCTTATTTTTTACTGAATTCGATGCTTCGATTTGATCAGCAAGAGCTACATTTTTTGCAACTTGAGATGGCTTAAGTTTTTTTGCTTTACCCATTTTTAAATACGTAACTTATTCACAATATTAGATAAAATTGCAACAACACGTGCATTAACATTAACAATTTACTTTTGACAATTGATTTGCCGTTGACACTTGACAGTGACATTGACGTATAATATGTATAAAGCCGGATCTTCACCTGATGCCTATTAAATAAAATATTAAATAATAGTTAAGGTGATAATAGTAATATAACAGATTTAGTTTTTGTTTTACCCACCACCATTAAAACAAAACTATTAAGTAGGGGAATGTTAGGATACCACAATACTGTTATTAAAAATTTTTACCCAATGTAGAAGTGTAGAGTCTAAAAGTCACCATATTTAAAAAACCTAGTTAATAATATTGTGTACAAGTCTAAATCGAGTAGGAGAAAAGCGTTGCCGGGTGGATTTTTTATTCATATTTCACTGGCTATCGTGCCCTTAAAATAGAACACAAAAATTAATTTAAAATTTTAAAGTATTAGAAATAAGTAAAAAGGCGTTCGGAAGCGAATTTTGAACAAGAGGAATTAAGTGTATCTAAATAATAGCCCAAGGTTTTATATAATACTCATTTTGTTGTTTATTTAATGTATAAAGATAAAACTTTTTCTTTCTCTTCTGCAGAAAGTTAGATTTAAAAAAGAAAAATAAATATTAAAATGTCAATAGTACTAGTCTTTAATACAAAGGTAATTTTCTAACGTGTTTTTTAAATTCATTGCTATTTAATTTTATACGGTTATCATGGATATCGATATCGAGGTATGTATTTTTTTAAACCTTTCTAGTGCTTCTGTTATTTTATAATCTTAGGTAAGTTAAATCATCATCGCAGAATCAACTCAAAAATCTTTTTTTTTTAAATGTCTTCTATTACATCTTTTTTTAATTTAATAATCTTTGTTTGACTAACATTTGTTTTTTTATGTCGCAGAATCCAGCTTTTACGGGCTTTTTCAATGAAGGTCACAAACGAATAGATATCGTCATAGTAATAAATGATAACGCTAATAAGGAAATACAAGAAATACGTTTGAATTTTTTTATGAACGCCGTAAAATTTGGTTTAGAGCTTGAACTAGAAGAAGGAAAGGTAAAACAAAATTTCCTTAAGCAATTTTAGTTTTTAATATCTATTACAAAGAACACCTTAAACAGACTCGAGAAAAAGCAAAGCAGAGCAGCTAAACTGGCAGCATCATGAACCAAAGTTTTAGGCTCAGTACACTTTTACTTTTGACAGCAACTTCACAATATCAACTTGCACCACCGAAAACAACCTGAATTATAAACACAAATTAAACACATGAAAATTGTATATTGGAGTTTGAATTCACAATCTTTGTTTACTATTCACGTGCTCTAATTAAACTAATAAAAAGTAATCACATTTCCTTGATGCCTCTATCTAGCCCTAAGATTTTCTATACATCTGTTTATATTATTGTACTTTACTATAGAAAAAATATATAATAATTTTATAAAATAACAAAAACAAGATGCAACTACGCTGTTATTTGTTCAAATCGGACCATAGCCCCATCGAGCGAGGACACAGAGGGCACCTAGGTTTGCACACACACTTATAAATTTAAGCTCCTGTACAGTTGACTTATTCTTGAAGTCCAGAATTTGGTCATATACATAATACAAAGTCATATTCAACACAAATATATCTTTATTAGCGTTTTTATATTGATAGAACTGAATAATAAATGTACCAATTATTATGACTTTAACATTGCGATAATAATTGCAGTTGGCTGAACACAAGAATTTGATATTCGTTAAAGTACACGCTCCGGATGTAATAATTGAAGAATTCGGCCTATCCTTTAATGAGCGTAGATTCTTTAAAGAAATTCACAATGAATACCTTCATCCTTTTTTCAATTTCATTGGAATGAACCATGAGCGAGAGCTAATTAAATCAATACGGTTAAGACATAATGTTTTTTTTATAGTATTAAGCTAGGCAGATTGGCAAGTGTGGCCCACTTGCCAGTCTGCTGATGGTAATTGGTCAGCACTAGCCATAGGCTGGCGTTGTCGAAAATATTGCTGTCCTTTACATCGTCAACGCATTACCAACCTTGTACTAAGATATTATTTTCCTTATGCCTGTAGTTAAAATTCTCACGCACCTTTTAAGCCGGAACCTTCGATCACTACCGGAACATAACAACACTGAATATTGCTGATTAGTGTGAGAATATAATATGAGTAGGTGGTACCTATCCGACCAAGTATTAATAATAATGTGTATTATTTATTTACCCAACAATAGTTCAGTAAATTATGCTCACAAAAGTTGCCTAAATAGTTTGTTTGTCCTAGAAGATTTGTATTTATTATTTTTTTTCTGTTGTTTTACTGCAAGTATTTATGGAACGAAGCTCATTTTTAAAAGTACATTCCTGATATTTATAATACATTAATCTCGTTTCAAAGCAAAGTCAGGTTAATAACAACAATATTTAAAAATATATAAAACAAATTTTTAAGAATTTCTATTATTCCTATGTATGGGGTCATACGATGAAGTGCTAGGACTGATGTTGACTATAGACCAAGGGTTTAGCATCGAACCTGTAACTTTTACATCGCTAGACGGCCCGTAAACCATTGCGCTATTGTTTAGCTAATATAATTGACTTCTATAATTTAATTCATCAGAAATCAATATCCCGGTCCTGTTAACTACTCAACTTTAGAGAGGAGCATGATCGTATATAAAATTCTTCAACAGTTACCTTTTGAACAATTTGAAAATCACTATGGAATCAATAAGTAGGTCTTTACGTAATTACCAAATGAAATGTTGTGTATTTATTTATAATTATTTCATTTTAAAAAAAAGCCGAGATGGCCTAGTCGTAAGAACGCGTGAATCTTAACCGATGATCGTGGGTTCAAACCCGGGCAAGCACCACTGAATTTTCATGTGCTTAATTTGTGTTTATAATTCATCTCGTGCTTAACGGTGAAGGAAAACATCGTGAGGAAACCTGCATGTGTCTAATTTCATTGAAATTCTGCCACATGTGAATTCTACCAACCCGCATTGGAGCAGCGTGGTGGAATAAGCTCCAAACCTTCTCCTCAAAAGGGAGAGGAGGCCTTAGCCCAGCAGTGGGACATTAACAGGCTGTTACTGTTACTGTTACTGTATTTCATTTTGAATTTTAAGATGCTTAATCTTAAATTATAATAGAATATTTAGAATTTTATAATAGAAAAATAATTAAGCTAATCAATTGCAGATTAATAAGTTCAAATATAATATTTGATGCGTTTGCGTTACACGATGGGCCATACTTTATTGTACCGAGGCAAGAAACGACCGAATATATTAATGCAAGACAAGTACCTGTTTGAAATAATATTGATATAATCTTTCTATTTACAAATAGCTATTTATGAATCATAAAATTATCATATGGGCGACTTCTAAAGTTTTTTTTTTGAAGAATATAATTCAAATGGATGACTTGATATTGATTTAATTGAATTCGTCGTAAATTATCGTTAAAAACATTAACGAATCTGTTAGATTTCCTTTCACATTTCATACTATATATACAAATATATTTACGAAAAATAATATATACTGGTGTATAAAATATATATTATATATTCGAGATCATATAAATATTGACCGATCGATATTTGGAGTAACTGAAACGATAATCCTATTCCAAAAATATTAACAGCTTTTAACGTTAAATTAACTTTATCGTAAAATAATTTGTAGGCGCTTTTTTATAATTGGGTTGGCGTTAATAATATATGGAAGATGCAACCCATTCATATGATAAGAGAGTATTTTGGTGAAAGAGTAAGTTTACATGATATTGAAAACAATAAAAACCATTTTAATATAGACGTATTCAAGACGGCCCAGTGGTTAGAACGCCTTAATTTTAACCGAAGTTTTGTTCAAACGTGGACAATCACCACTGTATTTCAATGAGCTTAATTGGTCTTTATAATTTTCTTCCTGCTCAGCGGTGAAGGAAAATAGCATGAGGAATCCTGCATGTGTAAACCACCAATCCACATTGGAGCAGCTTAGTGGAATAAGCGCCTAACCTCCTCAAACAGAGAGTAGAGCTATCCTAGCAGTGGGATATTAATAGCCCATTACTTACTACCCATTACTATACTTACTATAAAGTATTTCATAAGTTTCCTATCGTAAGATTGCCTTCTACTTTGGTTACTACGAGTTTTTCAACATAATGCTAGCAATTATAAGTGTGGTTGGTGCATGGATTACATATGATCAGTATACTGGAACGCCTGAATTTGATGAACTCACGTAAGTTAAATTATCCTCAAAATCCTTTTCTTTTTTTAAATAAGATCAAAGCCCTGTATTTGGAACGTAAATCTAACGTTTTATCTCATACATGTACTTATCTTACCATGTTTTCATGCAGCGCTGATCATAATTATTTATTAGAAACAATAGTTTCAATATGCTTGCAAAAATGAAAATCCATATAGTTACCATATATACGTACCATAGATCCATGTTGGTCTAGTGGCTTGATGTAAGCCAGACCCGGAGGTCCTGGGTTCAATTCCCAGGTCGGGCCAATAAAAAGTTATTGGGTTTTTGTCAGAAAAATCTCAGTAGGAGCCCGGAGTCTGGAAGTTGAAAGTGTGTACACTCCCGTGTCTCGGAAAGCACGTAAAGCTGTTGGTCCTGCTCCTGAACTCTTTCCGGTCGTGTCGGAATGCCGTTCCATCGGATTATGAGAGTTAGGGAATAGAGTGTGCACCTGTGTTTGCGCACACATTTGTGCCCTATAATATCTCCTGCGTAGTTGCCTAATCTCTCTTGAGATTGGCCAACTACGCCGTGGCCGAAATTGGTCTGGAGGACATTATTATTTTTATTATTACCATAGATCCTCTACTGATTATCTAAAACATATACAGAACATACCTTGTTCTGAGATAGTAATTTAAGTACATAATTATCAGAAATGATTTATTCGAAATTATTGCTTTACTAGTCATAGACACACAAATGTGTAGGTACGTAAAATGTACATAATAGTAGATGGGACACCTTTATATACTAAATAGATAAAATAACTTTGATTTTTAAGTAAATAAATATACAACATACTGCGACAAACAAATCAATTATAATGTAGTGAATGTTTATGATTTCGACTGACTTCATGGTCTTGTAGCAAGTTACGGTTCATTTTCACTAAGCTTTTAAGGACCCGATGAAATAATCGATGTAATCACAAAAAAATACAATATAAGTAAAAACCTAGACTAAAAGAATATCTGTAAGTACTAAATGAGCAGGAACACGCTAATATCTTCTATCCCACAATTTCAGGAGATATATTTGTAAAATGCCGTTGAAAAAGCAATATCATACACTCGTTCTGCCAAATTTGAATTATAGAATTTGCAATGAGTGTAGAAACCTTACTATCTGTCCTTTTATTCCACATACACAGTATTGTACAGAATTAAAGTTTATTTCGAAAATTGATACCGAAGGCATGCGATTTTATGCGTTTTTTGTCTGCCTTACGGGTGAATATAATTTTTGTTTTTATTTTTCAATTAATCTTATTAGCAAATTGTTGTTTGATACGGCTTTATAGAACTGTTATTTGTCGCAAGAAAGAGGCGCTACTTAAAATAAATCGCTTGATTGAGATGAATTCGTACTTCGTTGATTTTGAATACATATTGAATTTTATCTTTGTATAAGTTTTTCAATAATACTTATTAAGTTGAATTAATAAAAATGCGATAAAATGTATATAAAGCTACTAATGACTAGTATAACATTATTATTATTAACTAATAATGAAGAAACAGAAGTTGGTTGAATATTTAAACTTTAAATAAATTATATGTAATTATTTTGTCTTTTAAATTGTAGTACTAAATACATAACCACTACACTACTATAACCGAATGGTTTTCTGAATACAATACAATATTTCTAATTATCATATTTTTAAGGCATTATCTTTGTAATATTTTGGAAAAGAAAAGAAATGTACCTTATGTGGATGTGGGAAATGAATGCAAAATTAATAAAAAAAATACGCCGGTAAGTCACGTGCAAGATCGAGTATATATTTGATTGGATCGAAGAACGAAAACGTATTAACTGGGTGAAGAAAACAGTGTGCCTAATTCAAGATTTTGAAAATAGCCTCATGTCTCATAATGAAATACATCATGAGATTAGACCAAGTAAACATAGGGTTAGCGACCTGTGAATGTTTATAATGGTGTTAGGGCTTTGTACAGCCCCGTCTGAATGGAAACAAACCACTCTCGTCAATTGATGGTAAGAAGTCCCCACAACCCTTAGACATTGGCATTGATGTAAAATATATTAACGGTTCCTTGAATCGCAAATGCGCCACTAACCATGGAAATTAAGTTCTCATGTCACTTGTGCTTATAGCTACACTGCCTCACTCACCGGAACGCAACAACACTATGTACCTATATATATATATAGCTGTTTAACAGTAACATATTATGAGCGGATGGGATCTCCGCCTATCAACAATACCTACTAACAATATTATAGTACTATAATAATATTATATAAGTAATAACAATACTATAGTATAGTATTGTTGAATTGTATGTATTTGTTTGTTGTTAGTAAGTCTTACTATTAATAAAAGCACAATCCTTATTATGGTCCAAATATAACAAAGTGGAATAAAACCCTAATTTCGCCATTTTCAAGATCTTAGACTCTCGTATCACGTGTTTAAACTAAAAATGTCAAACCATTTTTCAGACCGGAGGTTCTACCTTTCACAAGAATATCCGACAAAAGTATAATTTTCATTATTCTAAGGGGGCTTTCAATATTTTTTACTATGGCAATATTCAGTGCATTGGTACGTGCAATTTCAATTAAATTAAATAGTGTTATACGTATAACTCTATATTACTAAGAATAGAAGCTGTTGTTTTTATCATATTAAATAACTTCTTTAATGCGTAAGTATTTATGTCACGATAACATGTGACCTCTCACCGATCTCACCCTCAAACGTACTTAATAATAGCAAAAACAAATTTTACGCTGACGTCATTTGACGCTTGGAACCTTAAGAGCGCTATTATATTTCAACCATCATTTTTCATTAAACGCGGTTAGCTTTGGCGTTCGTATTCTGAGAAACTAAAAGACTGAAATTATGAACTTAGTTATTTATAAAAAGTAAAAATTCCAAAGCAACTTTTACGTAAAATGTGCGAATGCACTTTTTAGACTTTGTAGATTGAACTACAGTGCTGACCAATTTGAATGGAAAAAATAAAATACTATATTTTAAACAGCAGTTTAAAATCCGTTGTGGCCTATTTGTATGAATTAACTAAAAAAAAAATTACGGAGAAGCGTAAAACTTGCTAATTTAAAATGATGAAATTCATTTTAAATTTAGAATAACGATAATGAAATGAATAATCAAACAAGCTATGAGTGATTTTTGTCTGAGCAAGAAATTAATTGGCCTACCTGCCTGCCACCTACTACTGGCTGCATACGATACGAGCAAGAGTATAAAAATCTAGACTAATTATAACAACCGATTTTACATATCGTATTTAATCACTGATTTAGAATAAATAGCATATCACGCTCTGCAGTCCGGCAAATGTATAATTAAAAAATACGATATATAGATATTAAGAAAGATAGTGCCCATTATTAAGCAACGCATTATTAAGTAAGCCATTATTGCCACCAGAAATATAACGATATAAATAAATTTTATAAAACTTCAAAAACATTATACATTTATCCATGAATTCTTCCTTTCCTCTTATTTTAATTTTTTTTTAAGTTTGAACATATGCCTTTCACATTTTTTTTTGTATATTGAATTTTATATGCACAATAAATCGATACACATAAGGCAATCTATACAACTACAACTAGCAAAATTCCAAGAGACTAAATAAATAAACAAGATAATAAAACAGTTGGTACTAAACAATAAATAAGCAATTTTGTTCTTGAAGATTAATATTATATTATAATACATAATTTTATAATTTTTTCTTAGATTAATTCAAATGTTTGAAATTTTAAAGAAAACTATCTTAAATATAATAAATAGTAAAAATCTACATTTTAAAACACGTTTTGAGTTGAAAAAATATTAAAAAGAACTCCGTTGCTGACGAGGGTCCGATTATGGTCTGATTATTTTTCATGTTTTTTGTTCAATAAAAGAGAAACCAAAAATAAGCAAGCGAATATTTTTTAAGATAATTTCCTTATGTTGTATGCAAGTGAGCAAATTTTTTCATTATTGTGTACTTTTATAATATTTTCTCAATGATAAAGCCGACAGTGTATGTATATCCAATTATATTAAAAGTTTTCATATCAATCTGACGAATGTTGTGCTTAATCGGTCCACAATATAATTATTAAAATTAAAGTTTTACAAGTTAGTTCATTACTTTTAATAAAATGATGGTATTTCAGTTATATTTTCTTCTTGTTATATCGATAAAGTTCTGTTATTTCAAGAACTGGTATCGTCACAGGAAATGTCCATACCCCTGGTGCATAGATACCTGGAAGGAAGATGAACATAAATACATAGCAATGGCAGCATTTATGCACACCACCATCGTGTTTTTATTCAAGATAGTAAGTCATTTTAATATAATTTTGTACACACTAAAATAATATATAATACATCTAGCGCGAAACTGCAAACTGTAAGAGGAATATTGCTATATCATCTACAGTACATATATTAAGCACTTGTGAATTTAAAATAATTAAGTAACATCTCTCCTATATGAATGTGTAAATTTAAAAATATAATTTTGATGAGCATTTGAGAGCATATTCGAAGAATATTATAGGATACTTAACATTACGCTACCGCCCACGGGGGTAGTTCCGCCAGCGTTACATGGGCCTACGTCACACGTAGGTAAAATCCGCGCGGAGCGGTAGCGTTTAATACTGTCGGTCAAGATATAATGTGACCCATTTTATTTACATTGTTCGCATTTTGTATACGATCAGAAATCTATAATCGTAAGTATCATATTAATTTTCTTTAGTATCATATTATTTCACTGGTGGTAGGACGTTGTCAAACAAAGCTCGTCTGATTAGGTACTAATTCATCAGATATTCTACCGCAAAACAGCAGTACTTGGTATTGTTGTATTTAGGTTTGAAAGGTGAGTGAGCCAATGTAATTACCGACACAAGGGACATAACATCTTAGTTCCCAAGGTTGGCGGCGCATTGGTGATGGTTAACATTTCTTATAATGCCGATGTCTATGGAGTTAGTGACCATTAACCATCAAGTGGCCCATATGTACGTACACCTATCTATGCTGTAAAAAAATAGGATTCAGTAAGACCTGTTTGAAAACAAAGTTTTTACCAAAAAAAAGTACTGAAATTTTTATACCATACATCGACACCCGTTGGCTGTTGTTTGTCTGTTGTAAAATTCACTGTTTTTTTTAAGGTTAGCATGATTTTATCATACATTCTAACGGAACTTGAAAATTACAAAACATACGCATCATACGAAAGATCTCTTGCTATTAGGATGTATGGATTTGGTTTCCCGTCTACCTTTATGTTACTATTTTGCTATTTGGTACTTGAAGTAAGTGCACCTTTTTATAGTAAATAAAATTTGTTTTGTAATCATTTTAAGTTTCTATGAATTCTATGATATAACTTCAATTCTTGTGATTTAATTTATTAATTTTTAATATTAATTTTTTTTAATAATTTATTAAAATTTATTAATAACCTAAAAAGATACAAAGCTCTTAATTATACAATAGAAAAAAATGCATATTATTTTTTCTATATATGTATATAATCGAAATACCAATCATCACAAGATCTTCTAAGCTATTCGACCGATTGACTTGAAAATTGTCACAGTTACTCCTTCCCTGACATAGACGCTCACTAAAAATTTTACGCAAATCTTATCCAATATGCATTTTTCTTGTTATCTACCCATGCGAAACCGCGAGGATTAGCTAGTATTTGTATAAAAATTTTCTTTGCAGGAAATTATGTACAAGCATCCTGTAGATAAGAGTAATTGGTATACGCTAGAAGGCTTTGGATTGATGAACAATGGTCTCGGAAATTCCCTCGATGATATATGTGTGACTGTGGCGGTCATAATTGTTCTGGATCAAGTCATTTTTAAAATTCCTACTATTTTATATTAGTGAGTTATTTAGCAATCCTCACCAAAAATAAATAAATACTTTTTAAGGCAATCATGTTACAGTTAAGGCTTCTTGCGGTAGTTGCCGCGCGAAGTCGATAACTATGAGTAAGTACGCATACTATCTTCGTGAAAGGCAAATTGGTCATTTTTAAATTAAGTATAGCGATACAATCGTCCCAACTGCGCGAGCGTGCGCCTTTCCAGTTAATTTGCCGCGTTCCTAAAAACCGACTGAAAGTGGTTCGTCTCGTTCGACCGTGTTGTATTGTATTTGAATTGGTTCGCGCGGCAATCCATTAGGTTAGCAAATCTATGAACTTTATCAGTTACCGTTATATTCGATGTTCCTTTAAATCTCAATTTTTGCTTTTTATTTATTTTGCTATTATTGTATTTTTCAAATAACTTTATAAAAACAACATAGATAAAAAATGTTTGGTATATATCGTTTAGACTTCTATGAATGTCATGTCTCATTTTTATTAGACGTAAATAACGGTCGAATTTCGAGCAATGAGGGAACAATAATATACAATAATAGTTGCTATAATTTGTTGCAGTAAAATGACAGACTACGACCAATTATGTGTCTTTGATAGTAATATACCATGCTGGGAAAGAGAATACAGATTGCCAAATCTTACTGAAATGTTTATACATAACGGTTATAATGCGATAGGTAAATGATGTAACGACATACTTGCATTTCTTAAATAATAATTTTAAAGTAATTAAGGAAGTACTAGGGGACAGCACATCAGTATTACATTAAATAAAAACACAGGCTGTCATGAAGACTGCCAACAGAAGTGAAGACCATAAAACTATGAAATAACAGTAATTTAAGCTTTAAATGAATTACAAGTTCATATTTTTTATATTAAAATTATTCACATTAGATTCGTTCTCACATCCGTTGGCACTTTAATAAATAATGTCCTCCGAATCGATTTCGGCCACGGCGGCCCATCTCAAGAGAGATTTGCTAACTGCGCAGCAACCACGCAAACACTCAGACACAGGTGCACTCTCTATATAACTGCTCATAACTGTCTCTATAACTGTCATAATCCGATGGAGTTAATTCGACACGACCGGAAAGAGTTCAGGCGCAGAGCCGACGGCCTTACGTGCTTTCCGAGGCACGGGAGTGTACACACTTCCAACTTCTAGACTCCGAACTTTTACTGAGAATTTTCAATAGAAAAAGCCAATAACTTTTATTGGCCCGACCTGGGATTTGAACCCAGGACGTCCAGGTCTGCGGTCTTATATTTAACTTACCAGCAAACCAACGAAGCAGTCGACGCTACAATTACAAGATATACATATGTATGTTTCCACTGCTGGTTTAGCACAACATGTCATATTCATACGCTATACATACACTGTTAAAGTTACCATTTCGGTGATTCTCCTACCAAAAACGTGCCTACAAAAATTTTTATTTCAAAAACTTGTTTCAGCAATGCAATTCGCAATGGCCACCTTCTTAACATGTACATGCCCTATTGTTCCTTTGTTTATTTTCTTGGTGAATTTGTGGGATATAAGGTGAGCATGTTTTTAAATTCAAAAGTGACATTATTGAATGTAATATTCTCATGTAAGTCAAACTATAAATCTATCAGGTTATCATATCTATTATTTGACAATAGTTATTAGTTATACAATAATTATTTTTTATAGTTTCCCTTTGATTGTAATAGGTTTGTACCGGATTGTGCCGTAGTAGTCAGCGGTACTAACGTACAAACGATGTGCTCGGTGGTACAAAGGCTACTTCTCTTGTACCGCTGAATCCTTTGATTTATTTCAAATGCAGGGAAAATACTGCAAACAACTAATTTATTTACCAACAAATTTTTTTCTTTCGAAATGATTTTTTTAGTTCTAATGCCGCTACAATTTAGTACGCACGATTCTCTTTTCCAATTAAACGGGTTGGTTACGATATCTTTGCACCACATATCTCTTACACCTCTTAAAGTACATACAATTTTGTACCGTAAGTACAGGTACGAAATTGTTACGCATATTGAATCGTTCACAATCGTTAACAGGCGCATCGCTTTAGAAGTCAAGAACGTTCGCATAATATAAATATGTGCAGTATTCTGTCTTCATACAAACGGTCGGAACGCGTGTTTTTTGCGTATCACATTTTAAAGTAGGGAAAAAATATGCATTTGGAAGAAAAAAAGGTATTTTTCAAAAATATTTGAAATGAAACCTTCTTTAGCTGAAAATAAAGCTGTATTGATATTTTGCCTTTTTTTATTTATTTATTTCTTCACTTGGAGACATATTTTTGTGTGCTTCTAGTACACACTAACAGTTTATCATTATCTTTGCATTCCCAATTTATTTTTAAACAAACAAGCAACTCATTTTTTATAAACTTTGTAGATGTCTTGTTCCTCGAAGTATGTATGTATTCAGTAACTAGCGGTGCTCGCCGGTTTCACCCACGTATAACTTAAAAAAATCACTAAGAGCATACTTATAATATTTCAGTATAAACAACATTTTTAGTTTTATTTCCGTGGGATATTAGTATTTATTCGGTTTTGGAATTGGATTGGAATCTTACATAAGAAAAAAATAACTTAAATCTATTCCGACATACTTGAATGTCTTTCCCTATGCTTTAATTTTTTTTTAAATTATTTTTAAAAAATGTGCTTTATTTATTGTGATTGCAAACGGAAATTTACAGGAAATTGTGTCCTTTTAAAACTAAAACATAAATCTGTTTTTTTAAATAATTGCTTATTATCAACTAAGTGGTTCATTTTTTGCCCAGAGAATCGATGTTGCGATTTAAAGGGGAAATGCTGCTAGCATTCTTGCCAACATTACACGCGGTCACGATTTGTACAGTAACTGTTTTTAATTTTTATTTGTATATATTTAATCACTTGTCAAACTAACACGCGACCGACCGAAATACGAAGTATAAATTTAACAAAACCATGATAAAAATATATATTGCCGCCAATGAAACGAAATACCTACCTAACCTATAAACTTTAACTTATAAAGTTATTTACAAACAGGAAATAAATACGTATGAGTAGTACTAAAAACTGTCTATGGTCTTATCTCGATATCTGTCATAAGAATTAATATTTTATAAAAACGACTTTTCAAATAATGCATTATCTTAGAACAAATTTGATTACTATACATAAGGTTATAGTCAACCTTAAATAAAACAAACACTAAATTTTAACCAAAGTTAGTTAGTTAGTTACAATGCATTAGTGAAACAACTCAAATCCGTTAAGCCCTCTAGAGAAGATTAGCGTGCACAAACGCACAGCCAAACAGACAAAAATTCTAACAATCATTGTTTTGGGTTATATTACGTTGATAAAGGCCCCCGGTAATAGTTTTACTCAAATATCTTCTATGTACAGACAGCAATTAGTTACAGATTTATTATATGTATGTATGGATTATATATATAAATTTTTCACTTTACGCATCACAATAAAGATTGGAATTCACATACTTTATTTTTATGCAAAAATGTAAAGTATATTTACCAAAATTAAAATAGGATACCTTATTATAAAGTATACGGTTGGCAACTTTAACCACAGTAGCGAATGACGCATCGCGTGTTAACGTCACGGGCTGTAGGTACTTATTTCAAGGACAGAGCCGAGTCATAATACTGTATATAAAACATTACATCCCAAACCAACTTTATGCACGTTTAGTAGGGTCGTCCGATTATAGCTATGTGCCACGACACAGAACCTCTTCGCTAGATTTAACCCATACAGAATGTGTGGTTACTGAGAAGTGGCCGTTGTGTACATTATAGCTTCGTGAAGCCACAAACGAAGACATTATGGGCTGCTAAATTTTTATAGCTTCCCAGTACATCAGCTCAAAAGTATGAGATATAAACATGTTGTAGAATATATATATATATATATATATATATATATATATATATATATATATATATAGAATAGGAAGGCGGACGAGCATATGGGCCACCTGATGGTAAGCGGTCACCAACAGCCCTATAGACAATGGTATTGTAAGAAATGTTAATCATCGCTTACATCACCAATGCACCACCAACCTTGGGAACTAAGATGTTATGTCCCTTGTCCCTGTAATTACACTGGCTTACTCACCCTTCAAACCGGAACACAACAATACCAAGTACTGCTGCTTTGTGGTAGAATATCTGATGAATGGGTGGTACCTACCCAGACGAGCTTGCATTAATTTAATACATTTACTAGTGGTAGAGCTCTACCACCAGTAAATGTATTAAATTAATAAGCTTATTGTTATCTAATGTATAAATGAAAGGTCTAAACATACTTATTCAGAATTAGAATATTACGGTTTTTTTCCAGGTATAAAGGTCGCAAAGTTCTTCTGTGGTATCGGCGACCTTTACTGATGAATGCATCAGGTCCCGGCATTTGGCACCGTTTGGTTTTTGTAACAGCTCATATTATGCCTTTATTTAACGTAATCAAATTAATATATAATATTATATATTTATATATTTTTTTAAATTAGTTTTTTAATGTCCTTCAGATCGATTTCGGCCACGCCGGCCAATCTTAAGAGAGATGCGACTGCGTAGTTGACGCAGGAGATATTATAGTGCACACTTCTGCACTAATAGAAAGAATGCACCTGTGTGCATTCTCTCTAGTTAATAAAGATCAAGTCGAGAATGCTATCAAGCCTGGGCTGATGCATCGGCATCTCGTAATGTAAATACTAGCGCCTTAAAAAAGGAATACAACGACTGCGACTTTTAAAAATGTGTACGGATTGAGCTTGACGAATTTCTCGAGGCAGTGAATTCCATAGTTTGACTACTTAAAGGAATTGGTGTGAGTACCAGGCCCTCCTACGGAGGCTGCAGAGGGTCATAGCGGTAAGAGCGATAAGAGGGTATCGTACGGTGTCTTGGACAGCGGCCAATTCCAGGCGGAGGTACTCGCAGAGGTGTACCACTTCCGGGCCGAGGCGAGAGAGCGCGGCGACCGTCCAGGGTCAGCGGATGTCGGGCGGATCAGGGCTCTAGCCCAGCAAGCCCTGATAGCCCGATGGGAGGAGGATCTGGGGTCCCCCACAGCGGGCCTGGCGACAGTGGAGACGGTACGTCCCCACTTGAGTCGCTGGGTCAAAAGAAAACGAGGCACACTCTCGTTTAGGTTGACGCAGGTACTTACCGGACACGGCTGCTTCGGTAAGTACCTGCACAAGATAGCACGGCGGGAAATGTCACCTTCCTGCCACGAGGGTGGTGCGCCAATCGACACGGCGCAACACACCCTGACGGAGTGTGCCGCGTGGGGGCCCCAGAGGTATTCCCTGGCGGCAGTTGTCGGTGGAGACCTCTCTTTGCCGAGCATCATCAACGCGATGCTCGGAGGCGAGGAGTGCTGGTCGGAATTGGTCTCCTTCTGTGAAAATGTGATGTCGAAGGAGGCCGCGGAGTGGGAGCGGGAAGAGGACGCCACTGCAAACCTCCTCTGCCGAAGAAGACCGAGGAGAAGAATGAGGCGCTATGCGCACCTTCTCCCTCCGCCACAATAGGCGTCGCCAGGACTAGGGGGGTTCTCAGTACCCTGGTAATCCCTGGTAATAATATTTTAAAAAAACATGTCCGAACGATTCGACTGCTCGAGAGCGATTACCAAAGAAGTATAGACTAGACCAACACACGAGTATAAATCAGTGTTAAAAATAAAAGTCCTTTTTGTGAAAAACCCTCCAATCAAGTGCTGAATATTATAGAACTATCTAAATATTTCCATATTCGTAAATTAATAGAAATGACCCGATTAGTTAACCAAACGTTATTTCGCAGGCCTTTCTGATGGCGTATCAATCAAGAGTTATTCGTTATAATTATATATTTATTATTTATACATTACAACGGGGGATATTTTGGTTCACCAATGATATACCAATAGAGGTAAGAGTTTGATTTCTATAAATCCAAGAAGTAATTCTTCAACTTAATGACTAATTATGTATAATTACAATTTCGCTCCAAAAATTGTAAGCCCATTCATACTATTACATTCCGCTTTCTGAAAACAGACGTCTTTGACTACAGGTCCGTTTTATTGTTTCCTTCTTTTTCGGTGATGACATATGTACATAGTTATACGAACGATGTCACACACGCGACGGTTCTGAAAATTAAAACCATGGATATGTAGGTACATATACTTATATGTAATACCTACTCAGGTACTTATACAAAAACAGACCATCGCAAAATGGGTTGAGATATACAAATATTTATGAAGGGCTTTAATGGGCATGACTGATGCGGAAATAAAAAACATTTTATATAATAATAATAATGTCTCCCGGAGCTACCTCGGCCACGGCGGCAGGATATATTATAGTGCATAAGTGTGTGAGCAAACACAATCTGAACTCTTTCAGGTTGTGACGGCAATCCGACACAACCTGAAAGAGTTCAGGCGCAGGACCAACGGCTTCGTGATTTCCAAGGCACGCGAGTGTACACACTTCCAACTTCCAGACTCCGGGCTGCTACTGAAAATTTTCGACACAAAAACCCAATAACTTTTTATTGGCCCGATCTGATTTATTCTACCGCAAAACAGCAGTACTTGGTATTGTTGTGTACCAGTTTGAAGGGTGAGTAAGCCAGTGTAATTACAGGCACAAGGGACATAACATCTTAGTTCCCAAGGTTGGTGGCGCACTGGTGATGTAAGCGATGGTTAACATTTCTTACAATGCCAATGTCTATGAGCGTTGGTGACCACTTACCATCAGTTGGCCCATATGCTCGTCCGCCTTCCTATTCTATAATAATAAAAAATCTGAGATTTAAGTCCAGGACTCGGGGTCTGCAGCCTTATATCCAGCCACTAGGCCAACGAGGCAGTTATATTAATATGCTTTTAAAAACTGTCAAATTTCAGTTTTTTTCAAGATTCAAGGAGTTACGTACATCGTCTAAAGAGTTATCGAGGATTTATGATCGGCTGGCGGGAAGTTGGGAGTGGTGTGGTGTTCATAGTATGTTCTATAACATTTTAATACCTATATCATACTAATATTATAAAAAAGTAAGTTTTATGTGTGTTACCCTTTAAACAGAAACACAACAATAGTGGGTGGCACTCATCCAGCTGGATTTGCACAACGCCCTACCACCAAATATATCATATCATTTTAGTTTAAAGTTTCAATACCGACTTAAGATATATAGTGCGTGCATCAGAATGACTGTACCAAGGGACGGATCAGCTTTAAAATACTACCAGCATTTTGTACCTATTTGTACTATTTAGTTATTTGTACCTTTGTTTACATATTTGGTACCTAAAAAATTAACAAAAAAATGTTAAGTCATTCTGACGTCAAGATGACCGGCCATATATAATTTGCGCATAAGGGCTTCGTGTTGTGTAATTGTTTTTAGACGATCATTTTCTCTATTTGGTACCTAAGCATACATTTTTATTAGATCACTAACTCAAAAATAAAGATTTAGTTTTAAAAACATATATTTATATATATAATAAAATATATATTATATTTTATTAAAAAAATATGTAATATATATTTTTTGAGATACATATCGCCGGGATATTATATAGACGTAGTCGGATAGAAAACAATCGAAGCAAACGCTGCCAAGCATACCTAAAAATTTGTATGAGAGATTTGTAGGTCATCAAAATATCTACAAAAATCAACAGTCGACAAACAGTCGATATTTTATAGATATTGAAATGATGCAAATATAAGGTTAATTTAAATTTAATTATCACAAAGTATAAATAATGGATAGCCACTTGTGCAGTGTGCTGTTAATATATATGCACAGTACGAGCGAATAGATCGAATGGCGAATCTTTATGAATCTCAATGGTTAAATAGAAATAGCATAGGATAACATTCTTATTTGACCCACCCGAATCGGGACTGGTAGCTACTTAATAATGAAATATAATAATGTTTGATACGTACTTCAATATTTTCTTTTAAGATTTAATCTTTATCAGATTCTTGCAGTTCTTATAAAATACACTGATTTGTATGATGAGTATGTTTTTTTATCCGAAAATTAATTATGTGTACCTAGATTTTATAATTTTGATATAAAAGTAACTTCAAACTAGTACTTAATAATATTATGTATATGTTATTAACTTGATCCAGCTGTTATTTTAAATATTACCATTAACGATAAAACTAATTTATCTTGTAGGTATTGCGTATGGTGGTTGGGCTGATAGTTCAAGTGGTGAACGTTTTTATACTAGTATTAAATTTTATAGGAACATATCATATGGGATTCAATTATTGGTTATATGTCAGGTAATTTATATGTCATTTAATTTTTTTAATAATATCCTTCACGAGTTTTATATTAGATATTCCTTTTATTAGACCATTTAATGTATTTATATTGATATTTGATATAAAATCGCTCCACGCTTTGGCCCGCGAGAACGTTCCGTTTTAAGTATTATGTTTTTGTGTAATATAAAAAAAACTATCTTACGCATAAAAAGATAAATTAAATACAACAAATACTAATATACAAAATAATAAGAGTCCATATCACTTGTATATGCAAGTAGTATGCATCGTCTTGAACGTCCATTATTATATTTATCTCTCTCTTTGCTCCATTACAATGTGTGGTGGAATTCATTACATAATATTTTGAAATAAAAACTCCAAAGTTCAGGGAGGAACTACGTAGCAATTTTTTTTTTAAATTTTTTATACAATATATTTACTATCTATGTGTACGTGGAATATACTTTTTTGGCCACCTCATTTCACCTTAATACTTTTGGACGCTTTAAAATGCGAATACTTGCGAATTTTTCTTTTAAATGAAACGTCACTTAATTTATGTATCTCCTCATTTCATGATTCGACGAAGATATCGAGAATTCTAACAAGAAATAATTCCCCTAGTTTCCACTTTTTTCTACCCTCAAGTTTATTTATTTTTTCTCTAAATTCGACTGACGATGAGATAAAAAACATTTTGGACCTTGGTGTAAGAGCTACCTGTATATATATATTTGGAGAGTAACTACTTACTATTTCATTTACAGCATACCTACACCAATTACCACTTGTAAACAATAGTATTTTCGTCTTTTAATTTTCGGTTCTTTGCGCCATCATTATATTAATATTTCGGTGATATTGAAATGGTTTGAAAAAGAAATGACTGACATAAATTACTTACAATAATATCAGGCACGGAGTTGGCAATGAGAAAACTGTTAAGTAATTTAAGTATATATTGTTAAAACAACATGGAATATTATGATCCAAAATATGAAATTTGCACATGAACAAATAGGATACTCATAGCAAAACGATACCATTTCCAATAGTCAGAGGGACGGCATCCCCACCGAACTACATACAATAAAAACCAGCTTCCCTAAAATTCTTTCTCGAAAACGTTGCTAGCTCTCATACGAATTAGGCAGATCGCTTTCGGTGAAGATATGATACATACAAAAAAAATCGTAAAGAAATATAAAAAAATATTTTGTATACTTACATACCTTTGTCTTGTAGTAAAATTGATTAATTAAAACATAACCATATTACCACTACGGAATTTATAGTAAAATACATATTCTAATAGTAGGAGAAGTAAAGACAAATCTTGAATTTACATTTTCCATTTGATTTAAATCTGCTGTATTAAGCACTAAACATAGCTCTTTAATGTTTTTTTTTACATAGATTACTTGTATTTTTAAGAATTACTAATATTCCCATTTACCTCTACAATTAAACGTTTTCGAGTAATTAATCATCTATATTTATAAGACAACCCTATTCCACATAATACTTTAATTTTTCACTTTTCGCTGTGCCGCGATATTGCAATAACTGCATGGGATACGTTACCGTGAAGCTACAGTTTCGTAGTTGTTCCGCACAATAATTACTGCATGACTCGTTAGTGTATCTATCTACCTTACTTTTATTTCCTTTTGTTGATAACAATTTTACTGCCATCAAAACGCAATTTTTCACGCATTCACAATACCACCGATTATCTAAATCCCGACCAATTATGTCGTGTCCATTCAAGGTAAAAATGGTTTATTTATTGGGTCTCCCCTGTCATAGTAGTGTAGACTATAGACAATATAGATTAAATTATGATTAAAAAAACATTCCTCTTGTTCTAGGCCCTTACACTATTACTTTCAGCAATATTACATTTTCTATTTCCTTCGAAGACTGACGATCTTAAAGCCACTATTAGGAAGGAGAAACAAATCAAGCAAAAATTCTATATCCGCAAAGGTTTTTTAGGTATATAACACTATGTATTGAGACTTTAAAATAAATATTATTTACTGTAATCATTGCTTTATTATTAATAAAAAATTTAAATAATAAAAAAATAAATATAAATTCTGCCTTTGAACTATTTAAAAAAAATTATATACTTTAAGATACGAAAACGGCAGACAACCTGTGATCACATTTTATATGTCAATTTTGACGTTTTTTGATTTCTGAACACGCCCAAAAGAAACATCGACGGGAATAGTGAATCCACATCTCACCTACGGCAACTGAAATACTATATTAACATACCGTAAGATGCCAATCGCTGGCTCACAGTTTATAATTTTTTACCCTTTATACACTTGACACTCTTGACTGTACTATCCACTAGTCAAATCAAAAGACGCGCATTGAATAGTGGAGCCGCCAACATATTGCGCCGGATCATGTACGCTCCCTCACGCATTCCGGTCACTCAGGATGTACTCTTATTAAAAATTAGAATCAAATCATCGTGTCTAACTATTGAAAAACCGGTCGTCAATGTGTTTAATTTTTGTCTATGTATTGTAAAATAAAAGGATATTTATTAGAGAATATTTTATTTTTTAATCTTGTAACATTATTTTTATAGTACCAAACGTTTTGTCACATTATTTAAAATAATTCTATTGTCAATTTTCGTGAAGTCCCGAAATCGACATCAACTTTTGTTATTATTTTTCTTTTAATGATTTTATAAAATCATAAATATTGTTTTTATATATCAAGGCAGTCTTAATTACAATGGATTCAAATAAATGCGGTAGATATAAAACCTTCCGAGAAGAATTACCGACAAAAAAATTTGAGGTAGCATTTTCGCATTCATAATTAATTATTAGTAGCAAGATAAGTATATATTTAGATGTTAAGCAGCCTTTATAGTACACTAGCGGCCCGTCATGTGCGGGAAAAAAATTATGCTAAAATAATAACACAAAAACATACTTTTTTCTTATATTTTTCAACCATCTTGTCATTTGAAGGAACTAAATTTTTATTTACAAAATATGCTTAGTTATTCATCTTAATGACAATAATATAGTATGGCAAATAAAACTAACAATTCTGTGGTCTGTGTCTTTTTTACATAAAAATGATCAATAGTGTAAGTCTACTACGTGGTAGGGCTTTGTCCCGCCGTCTGGGTAGGTGCTACCCACTCATTAGATATTCTAGAGTTAAACAGCAATACTTAGTATTATTGCGTTCCGGTTTGAAGGGAGAGTGAGCCAGTGTAACTACAGGCACAAGGGACATAACATCTGCGAATCTCAAGATTGGTGGCACATTGGCGATGTAAATAATGGTTAATATTTCTTGCAATGTCTATGGGCGGTAATAACCACATAACATTAGGTGGCCCATTTGCCAGTCTGCCTACCTATAACATAAAAAAAGAAAACTTGAGGTTTACATATACAGATTACTCCTGTATCTATTATAGTTTTAGAGGCGTTAGCTTGATTTGTCTGTATCATAAAAATTATAGGCTATATCCGTCCTGAATGGGCGAAGTTACTTTTATAAATATACTTATCATAATGTCAAAGTTTCATTAATTATAATAATTGGATTACTTACATGAGCAAACAAATACAAACTTACTTTGCATGAGTTTAGTTCTAAAGACAAACGAAACTTACCTATTTATAAAATTAATTAAATAATAAACATATTTTATTTTGTAAAATACAGTTCATAAATGAAAGAGATAGTATACACAGAATTAAATTATTACACGAAAACGCTAACAATCAAAATAAATCAAGCGCAGCTGATGTTGACATTGTGCAAAAAATAGAAGAACCAGAAGAAGATGTCGAACCGGTTAATGTACCTTATCAATACATTTTTTATGTTTGCATATTTAAATATCTCTTGAGGTTATAAAATTAAATGAATACTAACTACTGTACTATAACAGATTCCCAAACGGCCGTTTATGATTGTGGAATATCTTCCAGCCATAAATTTTATCACTAAGGCACTCTACAAAATCCAAAGCCGCCGACCCGCCGACACAACCCGGCGGCCTATATGAAAACAACCTTTCTATATTGCACCTATATGAAAATCGTTTAGTTGCCCGGTGACACTCAAGCTGTCATGACGTGCTACTGTTTCTTTGCACCATGGAATGGGACGAAGAAATAGATCACTGTCATCGTCCATGTTTAATGATTATTTTTATTTAGAATTCTCCTAGAGAAACAGCTCACTACTTATATGACACAGAGTCATTCGACACGCGGCAATCACTAACTACCAAAAAAAGTTCCTCATCTCGAGCCGTCGGCATACCACCGACAAGGAATTCCAACTCGCAATAAGTAAAGCCGCCAACTAGCCTGCCGACATAGGCCAGCGGTTCGGCGGCTTTGGTGTGTGGAGTGCTTAATATAACAGTCTGTTAATTTTCCACTCCAGGTTTAAGGCCTCCTTTACTCATGAGGTTTGGAGCTTAGTCCACCGATACGCTTCTCAAATGTGGATTGGTAGTTGAACATGTAGCAGAACTTAATTCTACACATGTTTCCTCACTATGTTTTCCATCACCGATGAGTTTTAATTGAATTAGAAATACGAAGTAAGCATATGAAAAATCATCATTACTTGCCAAATATATATGATATATTTGGGAATGTGTATATCTTTTAATCCAATTGTCTTAATGGTAGGTATATATATTATCTAAGCAAAGTAAACGTTGGTTGTGTTTTTTCTAACTTAGATTGAAGTAATAGAGAAGATAGCAAATACCGGAATATTTAGAGATAATGTGCGGCGTATAGACATGGTCTTGGTTGTCGAAGACAACCCATTATCAGCAGCAGATAGTTTAAAGACAGATTTTTTAACAAATGTAATTAAGACAGGAATCGAAGTCGAAATAGAGCCCGGTGTGGTAAGTTTAAAAAAGATCTAATTTGTTTTTTTTTGTTAAATTGTTGATTATAAAATAGTTTTACTATGTATTACTATGTAATTTAATTGTTAAACAGAAGGTTAAATATAATATTAAAATCGTCACATAATTTAAAATAATATCAGCATGCCGATAAAAAACAGCAGTACTAAGTTTTATTGTGTTCCGGTTTAAAGGGTGAATGAGCCAGTGTAACTACTGGTACAAGGGACTATAAAATCTTCGTTCTCAAGGTTGGTGACGCATGTCGATGCTCAGAATGGTAAATTTTTTTTACGTCGTCAATGTCTATACGTATAGACCGTATATATAAGGCCACATAACAACTGGTGGCCCATTTGCCCTTCCACCTATCTATAACATAAAAAAAACAATAGAGTATTACGGTATATACGGTATATAGAATCTTATTCTACCCCTGCGAAACCGGTAAGGGTAGCCATATAATAATAAGAGGAATAATTGTTTTAGATGTCAGCCCATAAAAACTTATTATTTATAAAAATTCACGCACCGGATCATGTAATAACAGAATACGGAGAAATATTTGGTACTACGAGATATTTCACTGAAAATCATCTGGATTCAATGTCTACGAAATTTATGGAGAAGGATTGGATTAAAATAATACGGTATGCACTTATATTAATTCATTTCAGTCTGAATTTGAAACAAACGGATTTTCTGTCATTAACATAGAAAGACAAACGTGCACTTGATCACCAAACGACACTAAAAATATAAATTATTCCTTACACCGTTAATACGCCGCTAAACTTGGGGTCTGAGGTGATAACCCTATTTTTATCGTTCCTTATTTATTTACACAATAACACAGTTTGGATTTTTTTGGTTCTCTTACCGGTAAGAAGTGTGTGATATCAACCTATAGTTGCCCGACGATTAAAATATTTAAAACTGGCTAATTAGATCAATGTATACAAATTTTAGCGTATTAACTGTTTGGTAAATACATGGTACATCAACATAAATGACGGTTATCAACCGAGGTCCAGGATTAGTCCGTAGATTACTAATAAAAAGTTATTGAAGTTTTCTATCAAGATATTCCACGGCTAGAAGAGTAATAAAAATAAATAACATTTTCTTATTTAACAGAAATAATTACTCAAAACCTAACGGGTACTCCAATTTTGAAAGAAGTCTTATAGTTTATAAGATTCTTTCACACTTACCTTTTGGTGACCAAGCCAACCATTATGGTATCGGACGGTAAGCTTTAATTAATTAAAATAGACTTAATGATAACATAAATAATATAGAAAATAAAGTATTAGAGTTTATAACACTTCTATGTAATGACTATTCTTTTTTATTCTTTGTTCGTTATATTCACTATGTTGATCTTTTGCATTTGTTAATACAAGCAAATATATTGGAATTAATCACGTATGATTTTTGATAAGATGGGATTTAATGTCCTTTATGCAAGACAGTTGACAGACAACACTCAACACAAAATACAGGCAGTATTTAAGGCAACTCTGATTCAATTGAACTTTTTCCTTTTTGTGGTTAGTGTTAACCCAAACTGTCAAACTGCAGAAGGATAATTTGAGTTTCTTTTTTCAAAGGTCTTTATATATTTCACTCTCCTTATTGCAATTGTTATCATTGTTCATTTTAGCTTGTTAAGAAATAATATAATATTGGACGCTTATGCACTTCATGATGGTCCGTACTTTTTTATTCCCGAGCAAACTGTTGTTGGATCAAATGCTCGACAGGTATGGTATCGACAAGCAATTTTATTTTTTACGGACAAATGTTTTGTAAGGCAAACATTGTATTCTGGTTTTGCGATGTATTATGTCAAGATTAAATTGCTAAGCAATCTGTGTCAGTAATAACATTTAGAAAATCACCGTATCGACCTGATCCTTATAAACACACAAGTAACCAAAATCTTTGTAATGTAAATGTAAAATTTTTGTAAAGAGAAAAGCTTGGCACCTTTTTTAAACGAAGTTACTCGTGAAGTTTAAGTTTGATTTAATCCTTCAGAAAAAGAGGAGGTGTACTGTGGACTAATGCCATAGCTACAAACATTTAATGTATTTTTAATTATATCTTTTATTTTGCAGATACTGTATTACAGTTGGGTAGGATTTCAAAATGTATTTAAATTCCAACCTTTGCACTTGATTCACGAGTATTTCGGTCCCACAGTTAGTGTCTCTTCAATTTTTTAAACCATACACTATAATATAAAAGTTTTACGTAAAAATATTGATTTATTATTAAGGAATAATTACTGTCTGGTCGCTACATATAACACGTACAAGATAAATAAAAATAGCTAGCGAGAGTTATTTCTTCAAAACAATTATCTATAATCATCATCGTTGAATAAAACGAATGTTTTATTTATTGTTATTATTATTTCAAGTCTTAGAAAAGTGGAGAAAAACTTAGTAGTCATCTAAACATCAAATCGACGAATGCGTTTTTTTATAATTGTGACATCATTTGCAAGATTAATTGGTATATTTTATAAACTCAATACAATGTACTGAATATTCAACTGTTTTCATATTATGTTTAGATTGCTTTTTACTTCGCGTTTTATGGATATTTAAACAAGGCGCTGGCTATAGCTTCGATTGCCGGTATTATTACGACTGTGTGGCCACTTTGTAATGGCGAAGAAAATTTAAGGTTCTTTTTACAATATTTTTTTTCTTAAGATTTATTATACTATTTAGTTATCATCGTTGTAGATGCATGAGCTATAATGTGCGTTGGTAAGTGGCTTGATGTAAGGCCGCACCGTAACCCATAGGTCCTGGTTTTATATCCAAGGTCAACAAAAAGTTTCTGTCGAAAATTCTCAATAGCGGTGCGGATTCTGGATGTGGGAAGTGTGTACACCTAAGCTCTTCTGGTCGTGTCGGACTGCCGTCCCATCGGACTGAGTTAGGGAATAGAGAGCGCACCTGTGCTTGCGCACACACTTGCGCACTATAATATGTCCTGGTCAGTTGGCTAATTTCTCTTGAGATTGGACGTAATTGTTCTGGAGTAATATTATTAGTATTACGTGCATTGTTGTATATGTGTATTTATGTATATAAAAAAGATAGGTTAGGTTTTTAATTATATTTATTAATAAAATAGTATATCATTTGATTTTGATTTGTATATATGAAAGTTAAGAAAATCAAAATACGTGACAACTTTTTTTCCAGAAAGTTAGTTTGTAAAGACAGCAGAGAAATGTGCCAACAATGCGAAATTAAGGCCAGATGTCCATTAAGAATATCATCTGAATATTGCTTATCTATGACCATAAACATTTTGTTAGATCATCCCTACACTGTCTTTTATTCCTTGTTCACTGTTTTTTGGGGTTCGTATAAATATTAATTAATGGTATTATGTATATTATAATGTCTTGTTGTATGAGTTGCAAGAAATAATATATCTGGTCATTTGGCCGAATAGCTGAATTCCCACGCAATTAAAACAGCTATTCGACTTGGTTATTGCACGTGTGACAATTGCCTCCGAGCAATTATATAAAAAAGGTTGATTTTTCTGCACTATAACTATAAATATATATATATATATATATATGAGTCGTACTCATTAACTTCGTACTTATTAATGAAACATAAGAATTAATTCAATTTTCAAGTCTATAATTTAAATTCACAATAATATCTTCAGATTTTTTTTTGTTACTCTCCTAAGCATTTAGTTAGTAATAACTAAACGTCATAATAAGTGCCGTGTTAACTAAAATTTTATCGGTTTCTAATAATAGAAAAATATTTACATTTGACTTTCCATCGATCTGTTTGATACATAAAAAAAAACATTACATTATTATTATTAATATGTTTATATGCCTTTTGAGCGATTAAAGCTAACATTTATTCGTAAAAAATATCATGTTTTTATAACAATGTCTATTTTAGCATTTACTTTTATTACATTTTGGAAACGCAAAGAATACTTTTTAAAATGGATGTGGGAACTCAATGGAGTACATTTATATTACAAAAGTACAAGCCGGTAATTATTTATTTCTATATAAATAAAGAAAATTGAAGTGTCTGTCTGTGATTTCAAAATATCTGCCTCTTTAAAAATTAACATGGTCATGTACGAGTTATCAAAACAATCTTTTTTTTTATTTTTGTCTGTCTGTCCGGGATAGTCTTTAAAACGGCTAAAAATTTCAAAATGAAATAATTGAATTATAATAAGAAGTACTTCAAGATACCATTTAGATTTTATTTGATCAAAATCGGTTGAGCCTATCAAAAGTTACACAAAATTTAAAGTTCACGTGCGGATTTTTGTTGCTATAATATATGTTGTGGCCATGGTGGTGTGCTAATACGTCAATTACTATATCTTTAGCTAGCTTTTAAATAAAATGCTTCATAAGATTATATTTTATTCATGCCCATCTGGCGAATTTCGGCCATGGCAGCGGTACTGTAGTACTCTAAATATATCATTAAGAATATCGATCTAATCGATTAACAGAACAAGAACAACTAATACTTATTCTTCTTTAGGCCAGAATTCGAAATAAATTATAGGCCGCTAAGAAAATCCTTTATAACTGGATTGATATATAAAGAAAATGGATTTCAAATAATTATACGTTTCCTTTTTACTAAGGGACCCATATTATTGTATGTAAGTAAAACTCTCTTTATTCGATTGGAAAATCTAAATTATTATTACAAAAAAAACTGTTTTGTGAGACCGCCATAAAATAACCCAATACATAAAAGAGATTCAAAATAAAAGCATTAAAGATTTATAGACATATTAAGAAAAAAAGCGAAACATTTATCTAAATAAATAATATTTAACCAATTTTTGCCTTGCCATTTATATCAGTTTTATTTGGATACGTTTCAAGTTTATAAATATGGTTATTTTTTTTTCGATTGTGTTTATTTCATTTGCGTATCGCAAGAAAAGGCAATTATATTTTTAAATTGCTGGACGGCAAATCAACGTAATGTCACAAAGTCGCACGAGTTGTAACTTTTATCAAATTGCTTAAACATTTTGTATTGCCCATTTCTGTTATTTTCGCAATTATTAAGTTATATATGTAGACTGGAGAATATACTAGATTTAACAGAATAATCGCAGAAGAGTAACGGCGGCAATACACATGCTACTTGCATGTGTTACTTAGTATCATGTGTATAAGTTAACTGATATACCCGTATCTGGCAATCAAGTGATTTGACAACATTTGATTTATTGTTATGCAATATCCTCATATTGCATAAAAATAAATCAAATCATAAAAAAAGAAGCGGAATATTATTATGTATAATATAAATTTCTAGAGCAAAATTCTATATCTAAACTCGACTTCTTTTTTAATATAAAATTATACTGTCTTATATGTAGATAGATGGTAAAAATAAAAACAACAAACAGTTTTTTAGGAGGTAGACTTTGTAAAACTTTGTTTAAAAAAAAGTCATTGCATAAATGGAAGAGGAACCGTTCTTCTGTCAATTTGTATTTATTTAATAAAACGTATATGTTTGTATTTGACTCAGGATCATTGAAGGAACTGTTGAGTCCGAACCGTTAATTTTATTATAAGTTCTTAAATTGATGAATTAAGTCGTATTCTTTTCTTACCTTAATAGCTTTTGGCGATTCCATCAATTATGGGATTAACAAGCCACACATACGATCGCTTCCACAATTTATTTATTGCGAAAGGAAAGAAAGAGAAGTTTTTTGATTATATAATATTGGCTTCATTTCAAACATTGAACATACTGGTAGTATCGGTTTTGGAAAAGGTGTGTGTTTGGTGTTCGTTTACTAAATTACTATTTCAAAATAAAGTTTTATTCCCCTAACACAATTTAGAAAAGTAATGTTCTTTATTCCCCTTTATACCTTTGAGTTGGGTAATACGAAAAACGTCTCCTCAATATAATGTGATTATGAAACAATTGTCCAGTGACTAGAGTTTGTATCTCTTTTAAAATCATTAACCGAATATATTTATGTTCTTAATGTGGTATCTACAACGATAGCGAGTTAATAAAGGCGTTGATTGAGCTATAGTCAAAGAGCGCCAGTAAGTAGTAGTAACTTTACATTTAAGTAATTTAATACTATAACATGACACGTGATTCAAAAGTAACACGAAACAACGTTAAATAAAACAGTTTTATCTCATTTATTATATATTTTTACCTCAAGCGCAGATGTTACTTACGTGTAAGTGTATTTATAAATTTATATTCCTATTTTCAGATATATAGTTTTTTAGCTTATATCATAGTGCACTTGTTAGAAAACCATAGCACGTACAAAGCATACGAGGAATCATTAATTATGAAAGAATTTGGATTTAGTATGATATCAATATTTTCTTATATGGGATATATTGCTTGGATGGTGGTATGTATTTTAATTTGAGCTTAACAACATCTATACGGCACCATAGCTTGGTAAGTATAATACGTAGATAGCAAGCTAAAATTCGAGAAATTGGGCGAGAAAGTATTTCAATTGTTTCGTTTGTATTAAGTCCTTACATATGAAATTAGCGTTATGTCGTACAATTTGATCTGAAATATCTCCTCTTTGGTTAAGAATTCCAAATTCAAATTTATAAATTTTTTAGCTGGTACATTTGAGTTTTGAAAACACTCATTTATTTGATTTCAAAATTATTGAATCGCTATTTACGTTTAAACAAGGTTAACGAACATGACTTTGTTGGTGGTGCAGCTAGTAAAATTAGGCATAAGATATGTCGAAAATACGGTCAAGGGCTAAAAGTAGCATGCTAGTCGGTTCCTATTATATTTTTCTGGATTTAATAATAATAATTACTATTTATCATTCAGGCTGGAGTTAGAGCTTATTTAACAAGATGTTGGTTTTGGTTCGAAAACCAAGATCCAATGATGATTTTAAATAGAGTGCTGTCACGTTGGCCTAAATCCCCGTGGATTAACAACATGGCTTGTCATAGATATTGCTGGCCGTTCACATGTATCATCGAGTTAAGCATATTGCTAATGGTTACGCTGGTTGTAAAATTCGTGGTCGTCCGAGCTGTAATTTATAATAAGAGGTTATAATATATATTTATATATTTTACTACCTACTGGTGGTAGGGTTTTGTGCAAGCTGGTCTGGGTACCCAATCACCAGATATTCTACCGCAAAACAGCAGTACATGGTACTGTGTTCCGGTTTGAAGTATGAGTGAGCGAGTTTAATTACAGGCACAAGCTACATAAACTTGGTTCCCCAGGTTGGTGGCGCATTGGCGATGTAAGTGATGGTTAACATTTCTTACAATGCCAATATCTATGGGCGTTGGTGACCACTTGCCATTAGGTGGCCCATATGCTCGTCCGCCTGTCTACTCTATAAATATAAATTAAAATAAAGTAATATTCTATAAATTAAAATAAAACAATATTCTATAAATATAAATTTTGATGTTATTTTATTGTATTTTTGTTTTTTTTTTATTCGTGCATCATTAAAGATTACACGGCGTGCGCTGCGTAAATAGTTACACGAAAATAATGGATTGCTTAATTATTCTTTCTGAAAAGTTCTTAAAATAAATCCGTGACAGCATATATAAGACAGCACTAAAGATAATTCATATTTTTACCTCATAAATTTCGGTCAAATAAAATTAATCATTTGCGAAGGCTTTGTCACCAGCCATACTGGTCACCATCCTATCGAGTACACGGCTAGTAAAATCAAGGTAATTATAAAAAGAAGCCTAATTTCTAGCATTAAACTACATCGAAAAATGGCACACTTCTATATGACTAATACAGTAATTACAGACTAACTACAGACTATTTTATATCTCACTGATTAAAAAATAGCACAAGATAAAATACTTATTTTATGTACCGCACGTAGTCAGGTTGGGTAACTAACGGTGTATAAACAATAAATACTTACATATATGCAAGTAGCGCAGCGTACTTGTAAGCCTACTAAATTCTGCATTTTTGCTAAAATTAAAATTAAAAAGTTACAATTCTTAGGTAAAGGTTAGCGTTAATACTATATTATATAATTATATTTCTCTTTCAGTTTACGAATAGGTTGCAACGGTATCAGGAACACTACAGTTCCATGTTGGGAACGTGAATATACTTTAAATAAAGTAGATGAAAGCTTTTTGTCGAAGAGATACCATTTTCTCGGTTAATTTATTTAATATGTAATATGATAATTTTTATTTTATGTCAAAATCGACAAATCATTATACATGGTACCGTACTTAAGCGCAAATTTTTCATTTTAACTCCATTTTTATAATAAATGGTAGCAAGGCAAATGTGTAGCAAGTACATTCTTCTTTTTACTTTTTTTTTTGCTTGGTGATAAACAAATAATATTTATAAACCAAATATTGTTACATGCATAAGTCGATATTATGAAGATTAACGTGGTTTATGATTAATTTTTTTTTCAGCGCTTCAGTTCTCGATGGCAACATTATTTGGACTGGCCTTCCCGTTGGCTCCTTTATTGATGTTACTTCTAAACATTTGTGACTTAAGGTACAAGTTAAAATTTCGTTTCAGGCTTATTCGCGTAAACCTTTTTGTTAATAAAGCCCCAAAGAAAAAAGTCCATCGGTGTTAGATCGCACGATCTTGGTGGCCAATGTTGTTTCGCCGAGTCGAGAAATGACACGGCCTGGAAACTTGATCATAGTAAAACCATTATTTCACACGCTGTGTGACAGGTCACACCGTCTTGTTAGAAAAACATGACCTCCACATTAATTACATCCAATTAGGTTACCAACAAAAAAACTGTTAACATTTCGCGATACCGCACACTATTAATAGTTAGCATTTTCAGTCGCATTAATCCCATTTTTATAATGTGTTTTTACAATAATTAAATGTTGTTCGCTTAAATATTTTTGCATATTCTTAAATCGCGTGGTCTGTATGTGACAAGTGTCCAAAAAAATCATCGTACAACTCGTATTAACAAAATGGCGGCAAATTTAAATCCGGTGCTCTTGTTGAGACACTATATCTTTATTTATAATTAAACACTAATTCGCTTTAAATTTATAATAACAAAGTTCTGATAACAAGTTTGCAAACATTGAAAACGTATTTTTTTAGGAATTCATAATGAACACCATCAATAATTGAAGATCTCAACCAATGCTCTTGATGTCTTTGTTCCTCCTGTGATTTAAATAGGCTACAGGACAAAGTGTATTTTTAAAATAATAGTTATAATTTTTTGTGTAGATTAATTAATAAACTATCATCATTTTTAGATACACTGCAAGTCATTTGGTGCTGACCTGTAGACGTCCTTTACTTATAAGAAAACCTGGGATAGGAGTATGGAATAAAATACTTACATTCATAGCGGTCACAGCAATCATAACCAATGTTAGTGACGTACGTTTATAAAAAATCTAGCCAATCAGTAAATTGTCGAAAAATTTAGTTTTTAACCTTTTTTGCCATCGATCGCACGACACCGGCATAGAGACGGCGAACTTCCTCCCTCGGTCCCCCGAGATTAGGCAGCACTCTGTGCATGGCACCCGCTACCTTCTCGATCCGGGGGGCTAGGCGCTCAAAGTGCTCCTCGAAGCCCAAGCGACCATCCAGTGTGAGGCCCAGGTATTTCATGTACCTGGCCACCTGGATGTATGAGTCACCAACGCGGACGTGCGAGTCAGGCGGTTCCCTGCTCCTTGGCAGTTTATGGAACCATAGCGCCTCCGTCTTATGGGACGCGATCCGAAGGCACAACTCGCAGATCTTTTCGACGACAGTGTTCACCCCAAGCTCGGCGAGCTCTTTGGTTCTCTCAAAATTCTCCCCCGTTGCCAGCACCAACGTGTCGTCTGCATAACAGACGATGCTGACTTCAGCTTCAGGGAGAGTGACGCGCAGGACTGCGTCATACGCGAGATTCCACAACAAAGGCCCCAAAACTGACCCCTGTGGGACACCACAGCAAATCTCCCTCCGGGTCCTCGTACCGTCTTGCTCTATATACGAAATGTATATGTCGCGCAAGTAGACACCGATGATGATGACCTTACCTGCAGGCGGGTAAGGAGGCACACGATGGTGTATGAGTGCTCTCCTAATAGCGTCCCAGGGCAACTTATCGCCAACGCCACGCCTCCCCGGGCCACCGCCTGCTCCGACAGAGACCGGACGGACGTGCAAGATTGCGTCAATAGTCGAGCGGCCCTGTCGGAAGCCGAACTGACACTCAGCCAGGTCGGGGCCGACACGCGATAGATGCCCAACACAGACGAGAAGCGACAATTCGCTCAAAAAGCTTGCCAGCCTCATCGAGTAGGCATATGGGACGGTACGCAGAGAGAGATTCTGCAGCCCTGCCATCCTTCTTCAAGAGAATCAAATTCGCCTCCTTCCAGACCTTGGGCAACGTGCCAGTACGGAAGCAGCTGTCAAACAGTTGCCTCAGCCGACACCCCAATGAAGCCGAAGCTAACACCAGCGCCCGCCCCGGAATCCCGTCGGAGCCGGGTGCGGCGTTGCGAGTCCGCATGCGATCAATCGCGCGGTTTAGCTCCTGCTCAGTCACTCCCAGCTCGTTGGACCAGGCCGGTAATGGTAGGGAGGCCGGGGTACTTGACCGGATCACTGGGAAGAGTACTTCTATCACCCTTCTCAGTAAATCCGGATCTAAGGTCTCCGTCAGTGGGGGCATCCACGGGCGCAATTTGCCCAACACTATACGGTATGGACGCCCAAACGGATCCCTGTTCAGTCCCTCTAGGAGCTCGTTCTAGGAACGAGCGCAAGCGTCCGAGATCTCGACTCGGTGCGCCAACTTGGCTTCCCGAAACGTTTCATATGCTTCAGCTTTTTGGTCTGGAGTTGCTCGCCTTCTTCTTCGGGTACGGGTGTACTCGCGGCGCGCACGAAGACAAGACTCGCGCAGTTGCGCGATATGCGACGACCACCAATACACTACCCAGCGCTTGGGGCGGCCGGTTCGGGGCATAGAGACGTCGCATACTGACGTCATCGTATCCCTGAGTCGAACCGATTCACCCTCTGGATCGGACAAGACCTCTTCGGCGTTTTCTGACCAGACCGCGACGATGGCAGCAGCTTCGAGGAAGTCTCGGTTTAGCCGCTTAAGGGACCATTGATGCGGTAAGTTGCCTTCTCAACGCACGCACGCACGTGCTCTCCGAACCTCGGTTTACTAGCCGAAGGTCCAGAACAGCATCTGCGTACGCAGCTTGCCAGCCCGTCCAGGTACACCTCGTAGTCGGCGAGGGATCTATTGGGAGAGACGTAGCAACCGATGATAGCCAAAGGGACCTTGCAGCCACGAATCCCTGCCCCCTTTCAAGCAGGGAACAAGGTGGGACACCTTCACCGCCCGCCCAATATATGGCGACGGTTCCTGTTACGTCCCCGAACCAGCGAGGGTCGTCGGGGACATTATAGGGCTCCGCTATGACTGCGAGACCTGAGGACCGCTCCGCAACGGTCTGCATCAGCAATTGCTGAGCATTGCGACAGTGGTTAAGGTTCGCCTGCAGTACCTCTATAGCCGCGAATTGGAGATTTCCATTGCCTCCAGCGGGTTAGGGCCCGGTGCTGAGGCAGAAGCCTCGTCAGTCGTCTGGGCTGGAGTAGGAGGAGAAGCTTTCTTCTTTCCCTTACTCCTCGTCGGACAGCATCCTTTGGCGCCGAGACGGTGTGCTGAAGGACAACCCATGTCTGCGCATAAAGGACACTTCTTTGACGGGAGGAGCAATCCCTCGCTTTGTGACCAGTTTCACCACAGGCGAAGCATCTGTCACTCCGGTCAACAGTGCTTGAGCATCTCTGACGACGTGACCCTTCTCGAAGCATCGGTAGCAGTGTAAGGGTCTACTTTCCAGAGTCTCGACTCTTGCGGAGCCTCATCCAATGCGGATGCGACCTGCCGCTGTGACTTTAACCATGGCGGAGAGAGGGCATCGAACCCAGACGACGCCAAGCGACATGGATGTTCGACGGATTTCACCAACGTTAACGTTCTCCGCCGAACATCCTCCCGCATCTGCAACAGCCGACGCGACTTCTGTTGGTGTCGTGGCATCGTCTAGATCCAAGACTCTAAGCTCGCCCGTTTTCATTGGGCGAGCTATCCTCACGTTAAACTCCGTGAGGACTTCACGCATCCGCGTTTCGAGGCGGTCGGCCTTCTCATGACAATCGGGGCCGCTGATCTTGAGTAGCATCCCGCCTGTCAGGGCCCTTTTAAGGCCAACCGTCTCGATGCGAGCTTATTAGTTTTTAACCTAATCTTAATTAAAAATGACCAAATACCTATCGTCCCGTCATGATATATATATATATATATGCCACTGTAAAAATTTCTAATCATGCATTACATGACGAGACAATTATGTTTATAAGATATTTCAAACAAGTTTTTTTTATACAAGTTTACGAATTTTTAATTTAAACAAACTGGCCGATAACTTGCTTAATGAGCGATGCGACTCATGTCGCATCGATCAATTTCTGGTATATTTAATCTAATTATGATTTGAGTTATTAAATACAATAACTCAGATCATGAAAAGATTCGATATCAAATAAACGATGTTTTATTCGCCTCAGTAATCATACTGATTTGTAAACGATTTTCATTATTTTAGGCTTTAACGTTAATATTAACTACAAGGATGACTCAAAGATATTTTATGGAAGCTGAAAACATCACTGTAGTAGAAACTCTCGATCGATTTACCAGCCTTTTAATTCATGTAAGTATTTTTTGCACTTCTATGTCATATTGTGACGTCCGCGATGTCTTCTGAATACGGCGTTCAATAGGTATATTGTAAAAAACGAATTAATAGTTCTAATATATTCTATCTATCGATCAAGAAAAATCAAGAATATAGCTTAAATGTGAAATCAAGCAGTTCGGAAAAGAACATCGACCGATTCAAAGACCGCTAGTCATACAAACTAAAATACACTTTATTTTGTATTTCATAATGTCGGGTTTAGTATTTTCTGTTAAGTTTAAAAATGCATTATATACGAATAAATATAAAGTTATTAAAAGTGCATTATATACAAGGGCGTAGCTACTGCCGTATCAGCCGTATCAATAATACGGGGCCCCCTAGCTACCTCCGAACCCATTGAGCAAAAATTCATAAAATGTTATCCAAAAGCTCACTCGAACTCTAAGGCCCTAAGCTAAATTTGAAAATTTTATATACGTATAAATACACATTTGAGAAATAAATTTATAAAGCTAGTTTAACTCGTTAATGTTAATCTTTACATAAGGGTGTCATTTTATTCTCCATTAATAAATTGGTTCAAGAGTTACAATTGAATTACCAATTCATTTAAGAGGTTAACGCTTTTAAATACTTAGGAGTTTGGCTAGACAATTCATTGAGATGGTCAAAACACATCAATGACTTAAAAATAAAAATATTAAATTTATTAAATATTCTTAAAATTCTGAGAGGACCGGGCTGGGGCGTACATCCTATTCACTTAAGACTTTTGTATTTTGGGCTAATTCGTAGCAGAATAGATTATGCTAGCTTCTTATATGATAATAGTTGTAAAACAAATTTGAAAAAAGTTGATGTATTACAAAATCAAGGTCTCAGATTGATTGGTGGCTTTGTTAAGACTACACCAATCCATATAATGGAAAATGAGCTTTGCATATCACCATTATCGATCAGAAGATATTATTTGGGAGCTAAATTTTGGCTAAAATGTAAATCTATGGCTAAAAATAAAGTTATCAGGCTATTAAATATATTTCAAAATGTGTGTACTAATTCTTACTGGCGGAATAAGAAACTACCACTACTTATTATGATTCACAATGATTACAACGCTTTCGGAATCCACCAAAGCGATAAGTTAGAAATGTTCAGTCTAGACACGTGGGTTAGCAATGTGGATTTATCCTCTCACATTAAATGCTCTTTAGCCACAATTGACAACAGTAAAAGTAATTATAATAAAGCAGTTTTAAAATTATTATCTGAACGGGCAATTATAGAAATATATTCTTCATTTTATCAAGTGCTTACAGATGCTTCGAAAGATAACTCTGATATTGGTGTTTATTTTTATGATCCCCAAGCTAATACTAGTTGTTAACTTAGAGTAGATACTAAGATATCAGTAATGCGTGCAGAGCTATTAGACATTGTGGAGGCTTTATCATATATCAGTTCTATAGAATGTGATAGATTTGTAATCCTGTCAGCTGCTCTCCAGCATGTGGCTCGGTCTACCTCGACCTTTCGAGAAATTCCGATAGCCTATACCATCTTGAAATTTATTCTAAGTTTCTCTCGTCAAAATAAAAAAGTGATATTACAGTAGATACCTGCTCATATTGGCATAGGAAATAATGAAAAGGTTGATATACTAGCAAAAGATGCAGCACGAAATGGTATTTTCTACACTTGCCTACCATATCATTCGGAATTATTATATTTGGCTAAACAAAGATTGTACAAATTTTGGAGAGAGTATTTTGATGAGTGATCGCATACTAAGGGGGTCTGGTACAGAACAATGCAGCCTGGCCTATGGGAAAGTCTTTGGTTTGATGGTGCCAATATGACCAGGTCTTCAATTGTTACAGCTCTTCGACTTCGTTCCGGACACATTCCATTAAATAACTTTGGTTTCCTTATGGGTAAAACACCCTCACCTAAGTATATGTAATATCATAGAAGACACGTATCATGTAATAATGGAGTGTGCTCGAAACGAAGCTGATAGAATATATTTTTTACGTTTAATTAATTATTGCGGAGAGATGGGTGGTGGGGCATGTAACAGTGTCCTCGCTGACCCTACATCAGAACCAGCGAAAGTTTTGTACAAGCTAGTGAATGATCTTATTAAGAATGATGTAAACGCTATGACATGAATGATATAATTAAGCAATGTGAAAAGTTTAATGTTCTGTAAGCACTATGAGGGTGGCATTTTCTTAAAGAAAAAACTCTTTAAAATAAATGAATTAAAAAAAAATTGGTTCAAGGCTTCATATGTAATAGAAATAAAAAAATATAAAAAAATAACGAAAAAATAAAAAAACAGAAAATAAAGTATATCAATGTATCACGAACGAACGCCGCAGTTAGGAAGAAGGCCCCCTCCAAATTTTAATACAGGTTCCCATCAAGGGCAAGCTTATTATACACCCCTGATTATATATACTTTGAACTCGGAAGGTCATTCTTATTTTTATTTTTTGTTTATGTGCCTCATATTTCTACATATTTCTAGCATTTTCTCGATGGTAGATAATAGCGATATAGCAAAGCGAGGTCGTTAATGGAGTAGTCAGTTTAGCCAGGTTTCGGAAGCAAGAGTAAAAAAATATCTGCGAAGCGTAAAACAAGAAAGATACCCGCTACTTAGCGATTTATTATATTGACATTTGGTATTTTGTGCACAGTACAAATAAATCACTTCTTATTTTCATCGACATTGACATGTCATAATCCACAAGTAACAATATTATTTTCATAATTTCACATTCACAAAATTAGCGTAATACCTTATTAAATTCCATTCATTTAATACCTTTGGTGGAATGTGCTCTGCTAACAGCTGCCAAAAATGGATAATCATCGCATGGGAATCGGGACGCGGTAGGATCTATAAAGTTAACCGATAAAAGCTGAGAATTGCGTACGTATTCATATATCACCTAAATAGCCACGAAATATATTTTAATTAAATACAGGATTGTTTTTTTTAATTATAATTTCATATCCTAAACTTACTTCCGTAACAGCCTGTGAATGTCCCACTGCTGGGCTAAAGGCCTCCGCACCTCTTTTTGAGGAGAAGGTTTGGAGCTTATTCCACCACGTTGCTCCAATGCGAACTTACTTCATGAGCATTGAATTTAAAATAATAATGACATAATCTGGTTTGTTCTAGAGAGATGATCAACGGTGTTACTCAGACGGTAAGTGAAAAACTTAAGATTTTAAAAAAATAATTGGTCGACATTGTTTGATATATGTGTGTATAGGGCTTAAAGAACAAAAATACTCATTATTCAAAACACAGACCGCAACGCGATATTGTCCTTTTAAAAAGTCTACATTAGTTAATGTTGATATAGTACTTAAAGTGTTTATGAATCGTTTCGAAATTCATATTATACGTTAACATGAATGAGTTTCAGCTATTCGTGGAGGCTCAATAATTTTGACTAAGAATGAAATAAATTGTAAAGATAGTCAGATATTGTACGTCTCTCTATCGAATCAACTGTTGAGGTGTCTTGTATTGAGCTCCAGCAATACATTTTAGTTTTTTGTATACCGATCCTCATCTGGTAACTTTGAACTTTTTGCATCAACTTAAAATGTTTGTGGGTTATAAGAAAGAAGGTTAAAATACATCACCTTTATTTTGAATTGGCCAACCGTTGTGTATACATACATATTATGTCTTCTTTACGAACATGATTTTTTATAACGTCTTTAATACGGATATTTTTTTGTATAAAATTAATATATGTTGTTACCGTAGATAGAGCCTTAACTTTTCCAGCAGGTAGCCTTGACAATACGTCAGCTGCATTCTTATCGCTACGTAAATACTCAACATCATAACTATAGCCCGAAAGTAAAATGGCCCATCGCTGCATTCTACTAGCAGCCATAACCGGTATTCCTGACTTACTGCCAAAAATTGATACTAGCGGCTTATGGTCTGTTCTTAACGTAAATTAATTAATTCCTCTTTGCGCATCAATCATGAGCATTTTTCTTATTTAACTTTAATTCATATTTTTCTAAACGCTAAGTGTATTTAAGTGAGATTTATACCTGATATTATTATAATCGAACAAACATTCCAAACGGACAATATCGTCCTAAAATACTCCAACTCTAGGCATATCACCAAATACCTGCTCAAGTTTCATTTGAAAAATTCCACGACTAGATGCCAACCCATGTAATAAACAATTATACATAAACGATTATACATAAAAAAAAATCCCTTGTCTGTGGTGATAACTGTAAATTTTTAGACTCATTTAATTCAAATTGAGCATAGGCTTTTCATAAGTCTACCTTAATGAATTTCTGCCCACCATATAACTTTATAATAGTTAATAAGGCTAATAAGTCTTCTGATCGTGATTAAGGAAAACGATCCATCTTAAGGCATTTGTTTAAAGTTAATTTAAAATCACCACACATACCACTACAGTCTGAACTACTAACTGGATTCTCAACTGGTTCGCGATGAGAGTATGCCAATCGACATGCTTGCACAAATATAGGACACGTGGCTGGTCGTAAATTAAATCCAACAGTTCCACTGACTAATCTCCTTCTGTCTGGAATGATCTAAAGAAATCCTTAAGAGTATCTAGAAGATTCGAAATTAAAAATTTCATCTATAATATTATGAAAATGTAGTATTGTATAACTTATTATTAATTCCCTTATCCATTGCCTGTCTAATAAGCTAGTTTTATAACTTTCTATAACATATAAATCTAACATTTTGCCACCTAACTAATGCAGAATTTTGCACTTATTGTGTCAATTTCTAATTTTATGTTTTTACACAAATGTTAATAATCTATTTTGCAAATTTATTAATATTTTCAGACTATAATGAAAAATTTACCTCGTTATCACTATTAGTGCTTTCGTTGCTGCTATTTGATTGTAAAACATTATCGTTATTTAAAATATGGATTGGTATTATCTTCAAAAACAATTTTACTCCACTTTTAAAACATTTCAATATCAATACATATACCTGCATAGTGGTTCTAATAAGTGAAGATCGACGACAAACGCAGGTGTGTCACTCTTAAAGCATATATATGAAGCCTGGGAACACGATATTCTACTTAGTAAGTTAGGTTACTATGGCGTTAAAGCCGTAACTTTAGAACTACTCAAATTTTATTTAATTGATAGAAAGCTTCTGTAAATGGTGAGAAGTCTTCCGGATCTACTTTTAAAATGGGCGTTCCACAAGAATTAATATAAATGCCCTCTCGTATTTTATGAATGGCTTGTGTGATATTGTATTATTTGCTGATGAAACCAATTTATTTTTAAAGTTGACAAGATTAAAAATGGCGATGAAGTAAATAATACATACAACACAAAAATTCTACAATTTAAAAAATTCTATATTGACTTAAGGTTAATAACTTAACAACAAATAAATTTAACAAATTAACAACTTGATGCTAAAAAAACTAATTGTCTTGCTTAACCAAAAATACTTGCTTGCTTTTAAAAATGAACAATATTGATCGTGTAATTTTTAACTCCACCAAACTTGGGAGCAACCTTGGAATCTTAGTTCCAGTGGAGTCCCCATTCGTCATCTCTAGTAGGTAGCTCCGTGGTATATCCTATAAGGAAAGTTAGGCCATTTACAGATGTCGAAACTGCCAGGATTGCTTATTTTAGTAACTTCCACAGTATTATATTTAACGTCTTCCTTCTTTGGGGTAAAGACATTAAAGCGATTTTCATTCTTCAAAAAAAGACCGTACGGACTATTTATAACTTAGGAGCTTCCTTCAGACAAGAATATGAGTATTATGAGGGTTGCATCACAGCATATTTACGCTAATATTCTATGTATATGTAACAATATTAATAACTATACCAAAGAAAGTGACATCAATTTAATACTAGAGATAGAAATAAAATTATAATTCCTAGCTTCCGTCTTATTAAAGTTAATAAATCTTTTTTAGGGCTAGATTTGCATTTTTAATAAAATTCCGCTGTATATACTTGACATTTCATTAGGCTTCAATTACTTATAAAAAAAACTTCTTAGTAAACTCTGTATCTGAATATATGTCAGACAAAAGTGCATGGATTGATTGATTGCTGGATCTCGTGCAGGAAATAAGTGTATGTAATTTATTTAAATTTGTATTTAAACAAAAAAAGAATAATTACTGAGTTTCTTGTGTGTTCTTCTCGGTAGAATCTACATTCTGAATCGGTGGTAGCGCTTGACGATTCATAAGTACTTGTAAAATGTCTACTTGAATAAAAATATTTTGATTTGATTATTATTATTCTCATTAAGTCTTTGGACGTGGACACATGTCTACCGTGCTCCACCGGCCACCGTGTTACGTCACGGCGCCGCTATCGGTCGAATAACTTCTTTTTAAATGCAATAGGGGAAGCACGTCCCGTTCTTCCATTAACACATTTTAATTGTCAACAATTTTTTTAACACGTGCGAATTAAGTAACAGCAAAACATCGCGGTGCATCGTACACGGCACCGTGATGCAGCGCAACGCCGCACCGTCTGTCGGTAGCGGCGCCGTGCCGTAACACGTGTGTCCACATCCTTTATATTATAATTATATTTGACTTAAATAAAATATTAAAAATAACAAAGTAAATATAATTAACTTTTGTTCATAGATTTAGTGGAAAAGAATAATATCATCTACAAGAGCTACGATTATTCCGAGATCCGTACAACTTTTTCACATTTATTTTACTTTTTTAAATTACGTTATTTAATACTTTTAGTCGTAAGTTCAACTTAAAAATAAATCATAACTCCCTTAAACTTTTCTCATTTCCATTGTGGTCATTCTCTTCACATCATTCGCACAACTCTTCCAACTTTTCTTTGGTCCATCACTATTCATTTTCATCTTTGTTCTAGATATGCAACGCCATTCATTCCTTTTCATAAAGAAAATATAGAGATTAATAATAAAAATAATTGTGCATGCAACACCATAAATGTGTTAGAAGTGAAACTTCTTATAATATACAGCTCAATCTATCTTTTTCTCACTCGTGTTACGAAATTTGCCTAAACGAGACACGTCTTCAAAATTAAATTTTCGTTCACCTATCGATTTGCAGTCTAAGAATTTTCCCTTCAACAAATAGTATTTAAATATTGCTTTAGTCATTCTTTACGGCATTTTTTTACTTTTTTCAGCATATAATGGGTTTGGGTTTTTTTATTATCAAACACTTGTTTCCACCATACATAGCGAAAATAAAAGAGACTAAAGATGCCGAGAAGAGGATTAAAACACTTTACTACTATTACAAAACTGTTAACACATCGCTAAAAAAGAATTAACAGATTTTAGCAGAATATTTATCAAAACATTATTTAGTTTGATTTATTGTAACTTTAAACTATTCTTACACAATATGTACATTATACTTAATAAAAAAAATGAATTGCAATAATTTATCATTGTTTTTTAATAAATTTTAATATTACTAAAAGAATGTTAAGATGATTAGTGATCTTTTGATGTGTCTGTGTCTTTCGATGGGTCTGCAAGAACTATAACTTATAGGGTAAATATCCTGACTAGGTCACCATTCAAACCGGAACAGAAAAATACACAGCATTGATGTTAGTTGGTAGAATAATTGGTAAGTGGGTGTTGGCAGAATAATTAAAAGACAGCAGTATTTACCCCTTACCTCGTGTCGTGTCGGATGTGTCGTCCCATCGGATCGACGAGAATTGATGCGCACATGTACTTTAATATGTACTGCGCAGTTGACTAGTCTTCCGTGAGAATAAGCACCATGGCCGAAATCGGTTAAAAGTATATCATCATTATCGCCAAGTAGCTACTCAGAGAGGCCTGCACGAAACAGCTTACCAAAGGGTAATGGGTATTTTCACGTCAGCCCACTGTTTCACACTATTAGTCTATTCTTGTTTATCTATTTACGTATTAATTACTTTAGACGTATCCAGTATAGACTACTCATACATAGTCTTCTAACTTACGGTCCAATACGAGTATTATAGGATACTATAGAACTCTTATATATTTTGATTGGTATGGTATATTCCTAACAGGTATGACTTTCTTCGCATCCAAAGCTGACCAAACTTTGTCTGTCTATCTTAGATTGTGCATATTAGACCTAGAATAGATACCTCCTGAGGACCTTATAAATAATCTCATTTTCCAGGAATCTCGATCTCAGGGATTAAAAAAAAACTGCATTTCAAAATATCTTTATTCTGCAATTTTTGATTAAAATTATAATAATACATTTTAGTTGTTCGAAAACGATTCAATTAAATCGATGATTTCACGAACGTTTTGGTTTATGGCAACGATGGCTCCACGAAACACAGTACGAATGGTCAATTCTACCACATTCATTATGACACCGTTGAAGAGAGTTGTAAATACAGATATCAGTGGATTTAGTAACCAGTCAAACAAAATGTTGCCAATTAGCCGTACCCGCAGACGCCTAAAAACAAATCATAAATACATGGATTAGTCATAACTAAAAAATCTCAATGACATCTAGCAACATTTTTAAGTAACTAGCCGAGCTAGATAGTCCAGTAAATACGACTAAGTAGAAAATCGTTACTACAAATCTGAACAAGCATCCCTGCGTTTTCACGTACTTAATTTATTCTTCTAATACAAGATGTAAATTTTAAATCCTATGTACCTACATAGGTTAGTCCTCGGCCGTTAAGGAATGAAACATCTTAAAGAAACATGCATGGGTCGAAAAAAATCTACCACGTTTATTTAGATTCATTTGTAGCTGTCACTGACGTCCATTAAGACAGCAATTACATGTTTGCCCCTGGTCTCTGAACTTAGGCTAAGTGACTGTCCTGTTTTGGTCGGTACACTTATGTGCAGACATTATTTATTTGTTATTTTCGTGTATTTTTTTTTACAATTTTTTTCGTGTTTGTTTATATTTTTGTTATTATGCGATAAATCTTATCACATTTATGTAAGCAGTATGTGTCGCAAATAAAGTTAATTCAATTTGATTCTATTCAATATGTGTCTTCAACGAACCACACCAGAGCAGTAAGAAAAAATAAACCTATCCTTGACAGGATACGAGTCATTGGAAAATGATATACATTAGACCGGCTAAGTGCTCTCACTTATAATTCAAATAAAGTAATAATATAGTACGAGATCCGAATTAGATTTGATCTTTACCCATCTGCTTACCGGATAAAAATATTTTTTTTCTTAAGATGTGTGAAGGTCAGTCCTATTTCGGATCTTAGACCTAAATAACTACGAGCTTATATGAAAACACAAGACTGTCAAAGCTAAGTGATGTCTCCGTTTCGTAAACTTCAGACAGGTTTTTCAAGTATAAATGCTATTATATTTACATTTAATTTAAATTCATAGTTTGTTTTTCTTATAATATTAATGTGTACCAAAATTAAATAAAATTTTGCATAATCAATAAATTTATATGACATTTAGCTACATATTGTATGTATGTAGTATATGAACCTATGTATTGTATGTATGTAGTTATTTAAATAAACAAATAAATAGTATATAATATAAATACTAAGTGATCTTACCCGCGTTCGACGATGGAGAATTGTTGTAACTGAATTTCGTCTGTATTGAAATCAATCAAAACGTCGGCAATTATATCGAAGTATGAAAGTGATCCAACAATTCCACCAGTCGGTCCAATGTTCATTACCTGAACTAGATACTTATAGGCGAACTAAAAATAGAAAAATTGAATTAATTTGTAAATTTGTCACTGTATGCCGCATGGGATATTTTGTATCTGTTACATATTCTGTTTCAAATATAAATGACTATGTTAAAATCGATGTCTGGAAAAAAGGAAATTGATTAATCTACAAAATATTTTAATAAGTTTTCGAGGCAGTTAATGTTGTACCGAAAAATATGATTATGGAGGTTTGTCTGATGAAAATCTCGGAATATCACACATGTTTCCCGAAAAAACTAAGCATAAAAATCAAAAAGAGACCTTATAAACTATTATTGAATGCAAGGTGATTACTAGGTATTTTATATTAAGAATGATAACATTATTTACTAATGTGAATCTTTAACTTATTAACAATAGTGTAGGTTAAAAATGTAGACATTATATCATAAAGCTTTGCTTTCACTGGGATATAGTATTCTGCATTATGTTAGGTATTATCTATCTATCCCATGAATTATTCACGTCCAGAAAATCACAAACTTGATATCTTATAAATTATATTTTACTATTATTATGTTCTGCGTTAATTTATTTAAATAGTCGCGTGTCGAATTCTTTATTCACTACACCTTCGCCATCATCTCTATAACTGTATAACGATGTCAAAATTATCCACAATATATTTCCTTGTTTTTCTATTCATTCCTGGTGTAAAAATTATACTAGATGATGCTTCAGACATTTTTCGTAAGCGTCACGAAAAATGTAAGAACACAAAATATAACCACTCTATAATTCATTTCATTTCGTGTACTATTTATCATAGATGTGAATTGAAGACTTTCTTTTAGGTATGGTATTACTATATGGTTGCAGCAACTATCAAAATAGGACACTTGACAAGATGTCGTTATTAATTCTGATTTAGACCACGCGCCAAAACATCCTTTCGGACTGTAGAAAAAAAATGGAGATGGCATAGTTTTATGTTCTCATACGCCGATTAATTAGCGTTTTAATGGTCTCGGAAGAATTGGAATTGAAATCGGAATATCTACATAATAATACAATAAATATATAATATCATTTAATCCTATTGTTTGCTCTGAATAAAAAGTATTTGTATCCATATAAGTATTTGTATATATTATTAAGTGAAAAGGAAACGTACCCCTAAGAACGTTTGGGACAGTTAAAGTTTATATTGAGAAGAAGTGTTAAAATTAAAGCAATATGAATTGTAACATGTAGGACAAATAACTCGTATTAAATAAAATAAAACATTTACGGCCACACTTAAAATTGTTGCTCAGCAGAAGTTTAGTTAATTTATTTTGTTATGTTATAGGCAGGTGGACGAGCAAATGGGCCACCTGGTGGTAAGTGGTTACAACCGCCCATAAACATTGACGAGGTAAGAAATAATAAACAGTCCTTTGTGCGTGTAGTTATACTGGCTCGCTCACCCTTCAAACCGAAACGCAACAACGTTAAACTCGAAAATCTTTATTAAATATAAAAGCGTTACACTTACTTATTGATTGTCAAAAGTCTACCACCGGGTTGGAAATAAACAACTCAGACCAATCATTTAAAAAGTCATTGGTTGTGTAATATCCTTTAGCAACAATACTAAGTATTGCTGCTTAGCGGCAGAATATCTGATGAGTGGGTACTAACCACCCAGATGTGCAGGTGGGCCTGCACGAAGCCAGGTAGCACTGATTGCTCTTATATTTGTCCTTAATAATTTGACATTCGAAAAAAGAAGACACAGCATTGCCATTGTTTAACTAATCACTAGCTAAACAAAGTCGTCAATGTTTACGTTAATACTGACAATGTCAAGTACATAGTCTGTCGTTCGTTGTCGAAGTTAAAAAGTGTTTTGACATTTTATTGGGTTAACTTTTTTATTACCATACCGACTAAGATTGGCTAACTTTACCTCAAAAAATAATACATAGAAGTACAATTAAAAATTTCAAGTTTTATAAGTCTACTTTTACGAATGTCTCAATTTAATTAACGTTCGAATTGGCCACTGGGCACATTAATTACTTACAATAATATCTAATCGATAGATAAGATTTAATGATATACAATTAATACATATATACAATAATCAATCAATGATATTGCTATATTTAATATATTTTTATATTAAATAAAATTATTATTTTCTGAAATATTTTTGTTTTATCTGTTTCAATTTATCTTTGTTATCTATGTTTCTATGCATTTATCTATAAAAAACTCATATTATTATGTGTTTTCCAAAATTCGCCATTCTTAAGGGAGCCATCTGCGCATAACTTATTATCGTATGAAAGTGTACTCTATAATCCGATGAAAGTGAAAATATCACTCTTATAATACGATGGGTTAGCAAAACCGACACGACTGGAAAGGGTCCAGGAGCAGTATCAACAGCTTTATGTGCCTTCCGTAAATTCTACTTAATACTCATACCATACTTAATACCCATACTCCAGAACGCTAATAATAATTTCTCAACAGAAAACCCCAATAACTTTAGTTAGACCCCAGATTTAAACCCAGGACCTCGGAATCTTTATCTAGACACAACAACAACAAAGTATACACACACGAACACATATTTTCATCATCATCACTTGTCATCAGGTATTGAATCGAAACGATATCGTATGTAGTAGGTATTGATTATTACTTGTCTAGTTTTAAAAGTTTTGTTATCATAATGGAGGTCAAACCGTGATAAATATTGGTACCTATTTATCACAAACCTATAATTACCGTTGCACAACAAAATAATCACTAGTTCAATATTATTTTGAAATAAAATTTATATACACTTAAAGAAAATGTTAGACTGAATGAAATTAATTTCAAACACGCTTAACTGTTTAGGGTGCAGCCTATTATGAAACGAGTCAACCGTTTCGTTTGAATGTATTGTTATATCCCAGATTCAAAGCAACGAAAATTCTTTTCTTTTTAAATTACTTTGAACTCCTTGAAATGTCCCGAGTTTACATATAGATAATAGTTTTATAATCGTAACGTTACCTTGTTTTCTATTATTTCAAGCAAACCACTTAATTAATTATATGGTAAAATATTAATTAAAAATGACAACATATACTTACTTCGAGGTCAGAGAATCGCAGTTGAACGCGCACCCGCAGGGATTTTTGATAATAGTTGACATTCTGGTCTCCAGAACGAGCGACATTTACGAGTCCTGTCATCTGACCATCGTGCAGTTTAAGCCACGCGCTGTACGTGATTAACAGAATCCTCTGAAATATGGTTCCGAAAATTATTACTATTATTAATTATTTATTTTTATTATACTTGGAAGCTCATTTAATAATCAATATATTTTTTTATTTAAAGTAAGTAGCCAGCCAGTCACTATCGCTCATAGACATTGGCACTGTAATAAATATTAACCATCTCTTACATCGCCTATGCGCCATCAACCTTGGGAACTAAGATGTTATGTTCCTGATGCCTGAAGTTAAGCTAGCTCATTCACCCTTCTAACCGGAACACAATAATGCTAACTATTCCTGCTTGGCGGTAGAATATGTATCGAGTGGTAGTGGTGTACCTACCTACATAGGCTGGCACAAAGTCTTACCACCAAGTGATTTCAAAATAAACTCGCGTATCAAATAATTAAGGACATAATATACAAGTATGATAATTTATATTAATATTCAAAAATTAGCATTTAAATAAAAATTGAAATTATACTAACAACTTCAAACCCCTCTTCGATTTCTGGCAATTCCATGGGATCCAGGCCATTTTGTTGCAAAAATGGTCCTATCATTGAAATAGTCTCATCGACATAGTCGTTGACTTTCGCTGATAAACCGTTGTTCCATTTTGGACTACAATAGAAAAAAATCGACGTTGAATATATTCATTATATACGAACAGATGTCATAGATGGATATGCAGATATAAATTTTGTTTCAACCCTCATTAAAAAGCCAAATAAATCAATCCCTGGGAAAAACTAACAAAATCTTATTTAATTGGTATTATATAGCATAATTAATAGTATTGTAACCACCTTAATAATTAAATGACAATTACCCGCCGTGAAGAACAACTCATGAGAAATAACTAAACTTATGTACTATTGTAACTATACTATAATAATTGACGATTGCTTAGCACACACAGCCATATCTATAAAAACGTTGAATTTGGATTCTGGTGACCTAGAAACGTGGATGCAAAAATTGGGGATTCAGAAAATCGGCCCTATTACATCAAATTCCAGTAGGAAGTTGTATAATGTTATGTGTTACCACCGCCCATTGGCATTACCCGCCCATAGGCACCCATAGGCATTGACGATGTAAAAAATATTAACTATTCCTTACATCGGCCATGCGCCCCCAACATTAGGAACTAAGATTATGTCCCTTGTACCTGCTATTACACTGGCCCCGCACCCTTCAAACCGGCATGCAACAATACTAAGTATAGCTGCTTAGTATGTGATGAGTAAGTGGTACCTACTCAAGCCCTACCACCAAGTGTCTTAAATATAAATACATTATTTAAAGTATCAAGTAATTCTTATAAAAAAAAAAAAAACAAATAAAATAAGTAATAATTTATAAAAATCAATTTTCTATTACTTAGTGCCTTTAGTTAACTTTGATTTAATCTAAATTTAAATTAAATTAGTAAAAATACAAGCTAATACATACGCAGTTATTTTGCTCTTAATAATATTAGCCTCCGCCGCCGCTACCAAAAAAATTAATACTAAAGCTTTAGTAGAAGTACTCTTCATGTTTCTAGTGTTTCAAAATTAGAACTGTATGTTTATCAAATATTTTTCTCTTTATACAAGCGTTTGATTTATTGATAACTATAATCCTATAGATATTATGGCTATTATTTATTAGACAATGATGATATAAATCTTAATTATTGTGATAAAAAATAAATGTATTTCGTTTTTCCTTTTTATTGTCAACTCGATACATAAATAATTAATCTAATATTCAAACACAATTTTTAGCCTTATCCGATATTATTATAAGATAAAAATATCCATAATGTTGTTGCCAAAAACATACTTTCATACTAATACAAATAAAATAAAAATACAATTTTTAATTTTAAAAGAAGCACGAGTAATAAAACGAGTAATAGAATAGCACCACTTCCGTTCTTCCTGGAAGGTTCGTAAAAGACGACGATGGAAATATATTCAGAATTCAAATCTCGCTACTCCTGCCTATTGCATGGGATGCTAAGAATATCCGGAAGAGATCTAACTACCACAACCTAACTACCACTGAAGGTCTATGCACATGACAACATACAATAACATTGAGGATTAGATAAGGTAATGTAGATACTCCAGATGGAGCGGTTAAACTGAAGTGTCCTAAGGTTATCTGAACTCTGATATCCGAGACCAGGGGACGACATGATAATTCTTAAATCTGTTTATTTCTTTTATCATTGGGAGTGAAAAGGTGTCAGATTTCTCGTCCATAAATACCTCGTCATCAACATTGTGGTAGTTAGTGTTAAAGTTTTTCGGGTCTAGATCAATGCGATTGAACGAGATAGATATTATGTAACAAATATCTACTATTGGATGACGGAACTGAAATTCTGAGAGAAATTAAGATATACCTCGGACATGTATATCTCGTCACGAGCTAGAGTATTGACCAGCTCTCATGATAAGTGAATTAAACTGCCACTGTCATCGAAGCGATATCTTTGGGATGTCGAACTGTGTGAGGTAAGAAAAGCTTGCAAGCAGTTCAAAAACAATAAAATCGCCTGACGATGATGGAACCACAATCGAACTTCTTAAAACTCGTAATGTTTCCGTACCGGAGGAGTAAAACGGTTCTTTAATAATATTATATAACCCTTTTGCGGAATTGCACTCTCGATCCACATTTACAAACTGTCTTCGTCCTGAGCAGTCTGTGAAAATCGCATTCCACTCAGACAACGGTTCACTTAACGACTTCTAGTATCCTGAACAGCTGTACGTTAGACAGCACCGGAGACTCCCTCGCTTTAAAATAATTTTGTCTATGGCAGTCGAAGCTTCCTTCCTAAACTCTAACGTAAAGTAAGTTGCTCTTACATATTATTACAACTAAGCCACGCCCCGTAACAGTGACGAAAAAAATTTTTTTTTCTTCTTATGAAGTACGTTTTTTGCACTTAACTTATCGTCACTTTATCAAATACTTTTGTTTTCCTTGTTCATCTGTACATTAATAATAATAATAATAAGACACTTTATTGCACACCAAAACAAGACAATTACAGTAAACAAATAAAATAATAAATGATGTTACAAAAGGCAGTCTTGTCGCTAAAGAGCGATCTCTTACAAGATCTCATTGTAATAATTGTCATTTCCTATCACCCTTATCATATCCAAATTGAGCCCGTAATGACTAAGCCTACAAGGTTCCTATATCTCACTCTGGACACTTGCTAAGCTTAAATACAATAGCGTAGTTAAATGAACAATTTGCGGATCTAAATAGTGATTTAGAGTTTTGTTTTTCAATCGATCCCTTGTTTGACAACGAGAGTCGGGAATGAGATGCTTTAATCTTAGATTATAACGGTGTAATATATTTATATATAGGTTCGGGATACATTTGGGCTGAAAATGTCAAAGTAATGAAAATGATTTGAATTACATATATAAATGTACACAATGCATATACAAAGATATTACAACTGGGCTGGTTCAATTTTCGCCCAGAAAATCGGAATTGCGATTCAAAGAGGAAATGCTGCTAGCATTCTTGCCACCATTACACGCGGTCAGGATTTGTACAGTAACTATCATATAGAATGACTAGACCCATTATATCATATAGAATTTGGCAGTGACCCTGCCTTCTACTCATGAGTTGCGAATGTATAGAAGTTTTCTTCATGTATTTAAGCATCTATTTACGTCATATTGAAGTATATTTATCAGTCGGCTGTTACTTAAAACACAGACTTTGAGTCGCCTACCTTAAAAACAACCGACCGTGTAAAATATATTTACATATTCATATCTTAATATGTAAAGCCTTACCATAATAATTGTTTAAAAAAAACGTATATTTCCTTAAATTTAAACTACGATAGGTTAAACAAAAAATCAAGGAGTGTAATTAGTCGCTATGAACATCTAAACTATAAGAAAAACTATGATTCTGTAGAATCTTGGACGGCACTGAAGTGTCTGTAGCAATATCAGATCGACTATACCCAGTCAATGTAGATCTTGGCATCCAAAATACTTCAGTGTCTGAAGGCGAAAGTGTTCGATTAATGTGGATTACCAGTTTTGTCATACAGATTAATGATGAGGTACGCTTTTTGTAAAATAGGCAGAGGATGGGCAAATGGGCCACCTTATATTAATTGGTAACCACCGCCCGCAGACATTGATGCTATAAGATATATTAACCATTCCTTACATCATCAATGCGCCACCAACCTTGAGAACTAAGATATTTTATGTCCTGTGTGCCAGTTATCACGCTGGCTCATTTGGCCTTTAAAACGGAACGCAACAATACAAAGTATTGCTATTTGGCGGTAGAATATGTGACGAATTGGTGCATAAAGCCCTACCACCAAGCCCTTTACCTTCGGCTTCCTTCGTAAACATATTTTTTGACATATATTATATGTGTTTTTAAGATATATTTCATACAACTGCTTATAATAAAAAAGGCATTCATTCATAATTATTGGTATACTTAACAAAGTTATTACCTAAATTATATTTAATTAACATAATAAGAATATTTTCCTAGCTCACGATCATTCACTTCTCATGCCACACTAATTACTCTATATATATATAGAATTTTTTTTCTATATATATATATATATATATATAGAAAAAAAAAGCCGAGATGGCCCTGTGGTAAGAACGCGTGAATCTTAACCGATGATCGTGGGTTCAAACCTGGGCAAGCACCACTGAATTTTCATGTGCTTAATTTGTGATTATAATTCATCTCGTATTACGGTGAAGGAAAACATCGTGAGGAAACCTGCATGTGTCTAATTTCACTGAAATTCTGCCACATGTGAATTCTACCAACCCGCATTGGAGCAGCGTGGTGGAATAAGCTCCAAACCTTCTCCTCAAAAAGAGGAGAGGAGGCCTTTAGCCCAGCAGTGGGACATTCACAGGCTGTTACGGATATATATAGTGCAGTCAGGGTATAATTAGGTATATATACATATATATACACATACACTGCAACAAATCATTTTTTGAGGTAAGGCCGTCACTGTACACAATAATTTAAAATAGCCGATAGTATATACCTACGACAAAGAAATTATACAAACCAACTTTTTTTTATGTAGAACAAAGTATAATTTTAGACATACGTAGCTGTCTAGACTATCTTATCAGTTATTGACTTAATTAATCGTAGCACTTTTTAGCGTGGGTATTGTAACTTATTTGTTAACACAATTTATTGTGTTCAAAAATCCAAGTACACATATCATAATTTTTAAAAATTAAATACGATTATGATATTTGAATACTTATCGCTTATGGCGGCCTTTCTCAAGAAGACTAGCCGACTGTGCAGGACTTATATACCTATTATAAGGATAGTAGGTACCACAAGTGTAAGCACATACACCAACTTATTGGTCTTTAAAATATACTGATATGTTATTATATATGAGCATACATAGATTATTATATAGCAACAACTAGATAGTTGTCGCATTTAAGTACACATGCACACAAAATGTCCGTAATTTCAAAACAGTTTTTAACGGATCCGTCGTTACTGGAGTTTGTGTTTACTAAATCCAAAATACTGTCGGAATACATATCGCTCCTACAACTTCATACACCAAAGCCGAAAAAACAGATACAGCGATATAATTGGTCGAGATCTTGAATAATCTATGATATTCATTATGGTTTGATGAAAAATGGCGTTTTTAATGTCCATGAAATTGTAATCGGAACTGGACGTTAAATTAAAGAGGTTATAAGTAGTAAGATAAAAAGTAGAGAAGAAGAAGAGTTGAATAATCTGAAATTGAAGAATCGTGTTGAATTATAAATAAAGGTAAATTAATCAAGAACTTTTTGTGCACTACAAAAAGTTCTTCATTATACAGCAGAACTATTAGCAAATCACATGGAATATGTTAATCTAAGGTTTGTTTATCTTTACACCTTCTTCAATTGGCATAGGGTATAGGTAGGTAAATACGATAAAACAAAATCATATACCGCTGTGCGAATATCTTTATCAAATAATGATAATTATATAAAAAGAATTGAAAAAAAAGTAAAAAAGAACGATAATTTATGGTAAGTTGGTAGTGGTAGATTTAATCAAAATTTTTATATTAATAATATACATGAATACAAACACGATGAAAATCAAACGTTATTTATCCTAAAAAATAGGGACAGGGCGTACCGACTATGATGATGTCCTTATGGAGGATTCAGTCAATCAATCAAATACCTAATTCTTTATTCAAGGATACTTGCTTATAAGGGCACTTAAAAAAAAGTGGATGACAGCCACTGTCAACGGCCAACGTAGCTGAATTGATTAAAATCAGCCGTTTCAACGTACATTATGTCATCCTGACCGATTTCGGCCACAGCGGCCAAACTCAGGAGAGATTAGCCAACTGCGCAGGATATATTATAGAGGACACATGTGCGCTCAAACACAAGTGCATTCTTTATTCTCGTCACTCTAATAATCCTATGGAACGATATTCCGTCACCAACGGAAATAATCACCAAAGGTTTTACGTGCTTTCCGAGGTATGAAAGTGTACACACTTCCAGACTCTGGACTGCTATTGAGGGTCTTCGACAGAAAAATCCAATAACTTTTTACTGGCCCGAAGCCCCTGGGCTTTGAACACCGGACCTCGTGATCCACAACCTTATATCAAGCCACTAGACTAACAAGATAGATAACGCATATAATGCCTATTTGAATCATGCATATAAAATATTTAAATAATCATTAGAAAGTAGCGGTAGTCTAAAATAAAAAAGAAGTTTTGGTAGCTCGTAAATAGGCATTTATTTTGAAATCACATACGGCAACTTCAATTTTATTTATTTTTATAGTTATATATATGTCCAAGGCTCGCAGTGACTCGGAGCCTTATGTCTTAAATTAACTATTTTCATTGCTAATACTCAAAAGCTTAAGGTGTTTCTAAAATTCCCTAACAAGTTTAAGGGGAAGTAAGTAAGTAAGTATAGTAGTATTACAATCTTTGACGATGACATGACAACCAAAGTTGCTTTGTCTTATCGAGTTGTTATAATTCTTAAATATTTAATAATCCTTTTTTAATTTCATTTCATTTTTTGTTTCTCTTCTTCTGGCATATCTACGATAGTTGAGCACAAAATATTCAAATGTCACATATAAAAGAGATGACACATGAGGTATCAAATTAAACCAAGTGAACTCACATATGATTTATTGTCTAAATTATTTATATTTGTAAGTTCGACACAGATTAAATATATTTCTTATAATTATATGATACGTACGCAGAACCATTAGAACATACAAATTTTGTTAACAACAAACTTTTAAAGCAACCTGGTACAAAGTCTCCTGCTAATGACTCACTAGTACAACTCAAGGCCTTATTATTGTTTCCTTTAAGTTTTTATACTAATTAACTGTTTTTTTTACAAAGACGATACTTAAAATGTTGTGAATATTAACTGTGATATTCTTTTATTTCCTATATATTTTATAAGTTATGTTTCTTAACTTCATCAAAGTTATAGATTATCAAATTAAATTATATATACATATATAATATAAAGTTACTTTAAGTGAAATTTTATTTATTTAAATAATAATAAAATCAGTCGAATAAGTGAGGCATTTGACCGTTAACGGCGCGCACGCAGCGCCAGTCATAGAAACTACGGTCTCTTAACATTTACGTCATTATTTATACTCGGTATAGTTTCAAGATGATGATTATATTTACGAGATGGCCTATTAGATAGAACTCGTGGATCGTAATCGAAGATCGTTAGTTCAAAGCAGTCACTGTTTAGTTTTCATCTGTTCAATTTGTATTTATAATAATTCACCTCGTCCACAGCGATCACGTACTGAATACATAACTGGATGACTTTATGACCTTATGTTTTCAATACTTGGCGAGTGAGCATTTAATCAGAAAATGATATCATTTTAAATATAATATTTTAACTTAATCTTATTTATACTCATACGAAATGAAGCTTAGAAGCTAGTAAACACAAAAAGTAAATACTAAACGAATAAAAATAAGGTACAGTGTTATAAATAAATCATAGACAATAATTAATAACTTTTAATAAGCGTTTTTATTAACTTTTAAGAAAAGAAATTAAAAATAGAAGACTGAGATTAAGAATAACAATTTATAAATTTTCGTATAATTTATGCAGATTTTTTCGAAACATCGCCTAACATTTTTCTTCGTTGCTTCAGCATGTGACCGAAGAGGAACGGAAACAGTGGGATATATAACAGCATATAGAATACTAGGAAATAATAATAATTAAAGATAAAGTTCCACTTGTTAGGCATAGATACGGTGAATAATTGTTTTTCAGATATTTCATCTAAGGAGTGATACATGCATAGAAGTTCTCCGGTTATGCCAAGGGGATACAGCACGAGGAACGTTGAATATCTGAAAGAGAACAAACAGTTTAGTCTAAGGTAAGCACTTTTTTCAAATACAAGTTAACTAGATATTTTTGAAATTCAAACTTTTGCTAGGAAGTTGGCACGAAGAGTAGATGGACGGACCTGCTGTTTTTACTTATACCTGTATATGTATCACCACCATGCCTATTATGACGTTTTCTAAACTTTGAGGTAGTTTTTACAGTGTAATTTGTGTGCACAATTATAGGAAATTAACTAACCCATTTTAAAACAATAAATCTATGAAACTTAAAGAAATATAATATAGCTATGAATATTCACATGGACAAATTATGACATTGAAGCAGCGGCTTTACAAATTGTTAATTTGCTGTTTCCTAATTTTTTACTATAAATTTAATTCTCAATAAACAATAGAGACTAATAAATGGTTTTTACATACAGAAACATAACCAGTAACCTTCTCAAAATGGAGAGGAGGTCTTAGCCCAGCAGTGGGACATTAACAGGCTGTTCTTACATACAAAGGAAATAATAATTAATTTATATTAAGTATAACTGAAACAAAATTTGGTGGCTTTTATAGAGCGTTGCCAAACATGGAACCAATTTACCAAGATTGGCATGCCTTTATGCCCTGTGCCCTGGCCCACTATGTCCATACAATGTCGCTTGATATATTCTAAAACGTTTTATTATTTGTATTCCTATTAAAATACAATGATCCATGATTTAACCTTATGTTAATGCGGGGTTAAGTAGATGTGAAATAACAAATATTTAAATAATTTACTTTTCCTTCAACACTTAAACATTATAAGTGAAAATCTGCATTCAATCTACAAGCACTACATTTGCTTTTTATCGAAAATCTTCCTTTTGTTTGAAATTAAATGAACTATCAATCTATATCATTTAGAATAACCGACGAAATATACTCAGTAGATGGCAATTTTTTTTCAGTTTAGTCAATACTCAGTTTCCATAATACAAAAAGGTACATGATTGTGCCATTCTTAAATTTTACAATTGAATATGAAGCGTTTCATTAATGTAAAGAATATTAATTTATTTATATTTAGTTTTATTTTCTTCATTTTTTTATAGAATAGGAAGGCGGACGAGCATATGTGCCACCTGATGGTAAGTGGTCACCAACGCCCATAGACATTGGCATTCTAAGAAATGTTAACATTTACATCACCAATGCACCACCAACCTTGAGAACTATGATGTTATGTCCCTTGTACCTGTAATTACACTGGCTCACTCACCCTTTAAACCGGAACACAACAATACCAAGTCCTGCTGTTTTGCGGTAGAATATCTGATGAGTGGGTGGTACCTACCCTGACGAGCTTGCACAAAGCTCTACCACCAGTAAAATTATGTGTATACATTAATTTTTCAGGCATATGATTGAATAAGTTTTTATAACTTATTACATTAAAAATAATCGTAGCAGACTTACCTGAAGAACAATAGCATTTGTGGTACGATGTTTAGCAGATTAAATGCGTAGTAGGCGTAACGTATTATTTCTGTTATTGACCAAGCTAACACACAGAGCGGCAAGCCGGGGCTTATTGTAGCGCCGTTAGTGGCCAGCAAGACTCCAAACACGAGAAACACTCGTGAATAAACCTGCATCAAGACGACGATCACGCTGGAAGGTACTAGCTTTATAGCGGCGTGTAATACCTACAATTATAAAAAAGAAAAACATTTGAAGGACTCGCTTGCAGAAGTCCCTAATTCATGAAATACAGTTATAATATATAAAACACATTTAAGAAAAAAAAAAAAGTGTACAAAATAAATAAATGATATTTAAATTAAGTATCAATTTGTCCCTTTAAATCTATACTTGTAATAAATAATTTTCTATCACAAACATAGTTTCATTTTGTTATAATTAAAATTTGCTTCTCTATAATCTGTACTAAGTTTAGTAGTATAGTTTATGATTTTACAATGCTCTCTACTTTGTGGTCACTAGTGAAAAGCTTTGCATTTTGCTCCAAATAATTGTATGTAATGTATTATTAAATTATTTAGAAAATAATAATAATTTAATTTAATAATAGCACATTCCGATTAACTCGATATACCATTAGCACTAATAGATAAGTTGTCACTGCGCAGTGGATAGGAATAATTAATCGAATCTAAATCGAATTACGTTCAAAACCAACCAAGCATCACTAATTTCATTTGTATATTGCGTATAGTTATTTTATTTGTGAGTATTAATTCATCTCGTGCTCGGCAATGAAACTTTAATATATTTTTTATTATTTAAGACATTAAAACGCTCTATAAAAATACACCGACCGCGGTGTCTCTCGAACGAACTTTACAACGAACATGTTGGTCCTTTATACTATTTAATTTAAATTAATATTTTATATAAAATTAAAACTTTTGCGCAACAAAAATATTTATGGTGATGGTCAACGGTGCGATGGCGTGAGCACTAGCGCAATGAATCCGTATCCATACAAAATAACGGACAGACTATTTCAAGAGGTCTCATAATGTAGAACGAACAGAACTACAAGCGACCTAACAGATTAAGAAAAAAATATGGAAGGAGGCACATTCGTGTTTTAGATATTCTTCAAAATTTTCTGTGACTACTTAGTCTTATAATAAGTTATACCTATGTAATATGTTTTATAATAGACAACTGTTCAATCCGTACGAAGTCGAAACGGGCCACTAGCTTTAATAAATACTGATGTGTTATAAATATAACCGACTAGAGCAAAGGGCATTTGTATTACACATTTACTAGATGCCGTCGATAGCAACTCTGCTTATAAATACAAATAGAATATATTATATAATAAAAGTATTTACTATTATAATCTCTAATCAAAATAGCAAATTATTCGAGCAGTCGAAATACCTAATGCTAACTAAAGATGCGATGAAAGAAAATGAGGTAACCTGCATATTTCAATGAAATTTTGCCACGTGTGTAACCACCAACCCGCACTGGAGCAGCGAGGTGGAATAAGCTCCAAAGCCTTTGAGGAGATCAAAGAGGGAGGAGGCACAGCGCTGGGACACTAAGGCTGGGATTTACTTTTGTAACAAAAAATATAAAGGAAATATGAATATAGTTTGATGGATGTAGAATGGATAAGTACATAATATTCATCCTCATTACGGTCACATCAGCGTGATAGACAAGTGTCTTACGATACACAACAAAGTATGATACGTGTTATGCAACGCATATAACAAATATAATTATAAATAAGCAGAGACAAAACAGTTCAATACCTTTGGCCCTTTTTTCTGTCAATCGATTGACGAAATGATAATTGATATAGTCGAATTTCGACTACGAAACCGACACTAGTTCCAAGTAAGATAAAGAAAATAAACTGTATGCTGCAAATACTCAAGTCATGTAATAATGTACGTTTAACACGATTATGTTAAAAAAAAATTAAATATGTATGTATTGAAATCTCTTATAATTATTTGTTTCAAGTCACTGATTTTAAAATACTGGTCAATTTAATTTAAATACAATAGTACCTAAAAAATTATGTTTTTTTACAATTCATAAACGAACTCTATATTAGGTCTTGTTCGTTGTTTCATCTACTTTTTATATGTTTAACTTTACTCGCGATACGTGATATTAAACAAACAGCTTATGTCACACAAATCTTTTTCAAAAAATAAACACAGATGTGTTTAACATTAGGAAATCCAAAATAACCCATCGCTTATATAGTAAAAATAGAGGGGATGGATAGAGAAAGTACTCTACTGAATAAAATTCAAAAACTTTTTTGTATGCAAATAAAAATACAAAATAACATGTGCACTTTCTATTTCCCCACTCTTGTTATCCGATGGCATGACAGTCTGACATGATCGAATAGATCAGGCACCAAATCAATGGATTTTCGCTCGCACCGAGGCACAGGAGTGTATTGCCAATGTTCCAACTCTGGGCTGCTGTCTAAGACAGACTATGACGTAAAAACATGTAAAATTTTTAGCCTAGCTAGTTTTACTCCATACATGTACTATGTTAAATGTCGAAGTAACGGTCATAAGTTTTTATTTGATTTAATGAATTTGATATGGATTTATATTAAATCTAGTATATAAACAGTTTTGTTCATGATACTAATACTATGGAAATATATGATACATGTAATAAAAAATTCATTGTTTAAAAAGTGTGAAGTGGATTTAGTGAGTGAAATAGCTGAGAGCCATGAAGCGTCACTTTCTTTCGCGACTGGGGTGAAGAATTTTTATTGCATTATACATAAATATTATTTTAATGTTAGTGCATAATATATCCTATATATGAGTTATCGTCGATATATAAAATTATTTTATACATAAAATTGTCGTAACATTGAACTATTAAATCAATATTACGACAAGTTCATCTATAATTAATAATTTTATTATTAGTTTACGTATGACTATTTATTTTCAAGTCTTACATACCTACGCGTCTTTATGTAAAATATTAATAACAAGCGTAGCTAGGTTTAAGTAAATTAAAAATGAGGCATATAAAATATTGTTTAATAAATCGACTCTAGCTTCATCGTCGATAGTAATTTATAAAACGACTGACTTTCAAAATACTACGTTATATCGATCCACTGTACATAAACCATTTTTATATTAAAATTCGTTTTTATTTTAATAACATAACATATTTATCTCATTATATTAAATATTCGTTTTTATTTTATGTTATTAAAATAAAAACGAATATTTAATATAATGAGATAAATATATACAATCGGCAATACGCAATAAAAAAATGAAATTTTGTCGAATATATTTTCATCTTACGTATTTATTTGTAAAAACAAAGTCTTTTTTGTAAAGCAACCCGTAAATGTCCCATCGCTGGGAAAAGGGCTTCTTTTCTCTTCAGGAGAAGGATGGCACGTGCAAGTTCACTCACGATGTCGTTACTTCAACACCAATCACGAGGTGAATTATGAATTCAAATTAGGCACATGAAAACTCAGTGATATTCGATAGGATTTGAACCTGTAATCTTTAATTAAAATCCACACGTTTTATTTATTAGACCATCTCGACTCCTCGGACTACCTTCAATGTGTGACAATTACGTGCACACATTCAATTGTAGGCTGACATAGAGCAAGCAATCATCGAGATGCCGATTTATCTCTAGAATTAAGATAAAAGTTTATATTAAAATACAAAATAGAAATTAATGAAGTTTGAATATAATCGATATTTAATGACGGTTTATTACGCTGTTACCTCATCATTATTTTTATATTAAATTATCGTAGTTACTTATTATGTTGGATTATAATACAAGCTCAAGTAAAATAAATGTAGAGTAAATAGTCATTTTATAAAATAAATTGTGATATATTTGGGTTCTTTTTTTTTAATTTCCGCACATACCTCTAACAATGCTGCTGTCTGAAATATTATTACTGTCCATTTCACTTCTCTCCAGTAATTATCCAAAGTGCCGCGATTTAAAAAGTATGTCACCGACTGCAATAACAAATAGGACCACCTAAAAGACAAAATATAATGCATTATTAGTCATAACATAATTATGAAAACACTGCGCCGTTAATCCATTAGAAATTCAAGAAGTTCATTACAGATTTCCCGGGTTCAAACCTCGTGTTTTATTTGATTTTTCTGTTAAGATTTTTTCAGTAGCTGCCATGAGGTTAAATTTAGTTTTCGAAATACCATCCCAAGGGAATAAGAACTGAAATAACTGATAGTGCGCTGCTGTGTTTGCGCACATACTTGTCTTTGGCCAAAATTCGATCAAAGAATATTTAATTTACATAATTTTGAATGCTCTTTATCTATTTTTTGCATTGTATGGCAATTTTAAACCGATTAAAAAGAAATATTGTCGTAGATAATTACAGACCTACTTTTGATGAAAAAAAAAGTTATTAGTTTATCACACGTACTTATTAATTTAATTCAAACCCGGTTTTAATAACGATTATATTGCAATTAACTTTTGAAATTAGTTTAAGAAAGACTTAATAAATGACAGTCTGTAAAAACACAAATTATAATGGTTAACGTTTTTGATAATGTAATGCGATTACCTACCTAATTGTAACTGTTCTTAATTTATGCGGTGAAAGCATCGCTCTATTTTTGAATTACGCTGAAAGCAACTTTAAAATATTTTAACTTAAATATTTATATTTTCTTTATCATAATGTTTCTGACGTGTTGTAGTTTTTAGTAGTAGATTTGAATTTCAAAATGATTGTTAATACATAGCAGTTTCGCGATACAATTACGAGTAAGTATTCGTAAATTCTTAGAAAAAAATTTCTAAATACACACTTACATAAAACTGATTAAAACTCACGTACAAAGTTCTTTAACAACCTCATATTAAAGAACGTAGACAATATTGATAATATTTATTATTTTTTGTTTTTCGTGATTACTATGTTGATATATTATACATAAAGTCTTCTAACACCGGTGTCTTTTTGTGGGCGAAGATCGCGAAACGGTCATTGTCCGAGTTTAAGATGTCGGCTTGCGGTTTGTCCAGTTTAATGACTGTTTTCTCTACCTCTAGGCGCGGTCAAATTTCCGTGACTTTGCCATGTAACCAAGACCCGGACTTCATAGCAAAATAAAGGGCAAAAAATAAAATTTCTTTAAATTTTAATATAGCAGACTTTTTAAATATATTATACCTTGCTCTTACTTTCGGTAATAAATTTTTTTAAGCCTAATTTATATAATATATCTTACTTTTGAAGCTACTACCTTAAGTATTTGTTTTATATTAAATTAAATTATTATTAGTGCGCATTTTGCAATAAAGTGGATTTCTTTTTTATTCTGGCATTTGTTAACTATCTTAATTTTACGTAGTTTTGTTTCAAAATACAAAATAAAAAAAATAATATTAAGCCTATTTTATTTATTAGTACATTAATTTTCTATTAGTAAATTAATTAATTCATTCATCAAAAGTAATATGTACTAAGGTGTAGGTATTAAAGCTCTTTAATCAATATTTATTGTAGTGTAACTTACATTTTTTTTAATTATTCTAAGCTTCGTTCTAAGAAAACTACAAAAACTATCAAATAAATTACAACAACGATGTCTAAAATTAACCAGAAATATTTAGTAATTGTACTTACCCCAATGTTTGTATACCATTGTATGCTATGAGATAAATTCCCAAAGCTCCCGAACTTTTTGTTTTCTTTGTAGGTTTTGCCGACATAATTATAAATTAAAAATGTTTTTTTCTTATATAATAAGAATTATTTACATATAATACACACTTAAATTGCTTTAGTCATCTAAATAAACGGCAAAAACAATTTGACGTCATCAATACGATACCACAATAAAAACTACGGTTGTACTACGAGACTGCCAAGTTAAAACTGAAATTGTGGATTGCGGAATTCATATTATCAATTACCATACAATATAGGTTGTAAGTGGAATCACGTTACAATGTAAATTAAAAAACAGTCACTTTATAGTAACTCTTCAGTTACAAGAACTGTTGTAATTAAAATAACTCTGTGAATTAATATGTAAATATGATTGTTCGTTTTAATACTCTTGAAACTCCGTCGCAGTCACGTTGACGGCTGATTACATCGAGGAATTGTCAAATAAAAATGTAATTTAGCAGCTTGTATCTGTAATTTATTTATTAATATGAATATTTGTAAACGTAAAAAAAATCTGTAGTAAATAATCAATTTAAATGTAAATAATTAATTAAAATTAAATTTTACACATAACAAATGTTAAATTCATTCGTACATTTTAGTTCATTCGTTCGTAATAAAATGACAATTTTACTTATCTGTGTTGCTACAGGGAATCATTCTTTTTACTCAACCTAACGTGAGGAGAGGTACGTCTCTTAAAGTATTTGGTGCAATATTTAAAAATATATATCTTCGTAATATATAAATTTATTTCAGTTTAAAATAAAATTTTGCATTATCATTTCAGTGGATCCTATTATCAATCGCCATCAAAATGGTAGCGGCAAAGAAACAAGTAAGTTACACGTGGTTATCTTTACATTTAGCTCAGCAGGACTTGTTGGCATGATTATTTATTATATTTGCTATAAATAATCCCCACATATTCATTTAAAGGTCCTAAATTATGTGTCTCGCGATAGGCTAGCTAGTTTTATAATTAGTGTGGTTGAGAATGATACATACATTTTAAGGTTATAATAATTGTAATTTGTATTTTTAAGATATTGAAAGGAACTAAATTGTCATTTTAATGTGGTAATTACACTTTCATAAGGAAACACCCACTACACTACACATAGAGACGAAACAAATAGAGTTGCCAATAATTAGAACTAATTATGGAAAAAAAAAAATGTTTGAAGGAATGTAAATTTACAATAATTTACCAAATTGTAACGTAAAAGTTTTTCTATATTCAAGAATCGCCTTATCACATATATACAATATAACTATTAGTTAATGTAATTTCACCGCTATGCGTTGCTTTATTAGTCCTTTTTTCTTCTGTTACTACCTTCATCTTATTTAAGTTTCAACAATTTATTTACTATATCCGTGACAATATTTTAAACTTTATTAATGTATAAAATTGTGATTTCTCATTTAAGTGGTTTTTCATCTTTTAAATATGATTTATTAAAACAATAGAACTATCAATTTTATTTTTTAGAAAAAGACCATTGAGTCTATCAACTCCCGGTTGGCTCTGGTGATGAAATCGGGAAAATACTGCCTGGGTTACAAGCAAACACTCAAGACATTACGTCAAGGCAAAGCTAAGCTGGTCATCATCGCCAAGAATGCTCCACCGCTAAGGTGAGACTACTGAGAAGTAGAGTTCCCTATTTCTTTTGTAATTGGAAAGCATATGGAGTCTTTGGACAAAGAAGTATGGTTTCCCTGAAAGTGATTCATTAATATGTAAATCTTTACTTAGTATGAATTGTATATTTTATGAATTAAAATTTTTGCTCTGTAAGAATTATTACTGAATCATAATATACATGGGAACCCTATGGAGTAGTCTAGATCCATTTGCTTCATGAGAGGTGAGATCATTAGTTAATTATTTAAAAAATAATAATCATAAACTGTTATTATCCACACATTAAATCTTTCACCAAATGTTGTGAAAGAATAATATTATATTGTATTGAATAGTAAATATAAAACATAAATTATAAGTTACTATTAAATGAAAAAAGATGGTTTTGCTAACTAACAATATTAACTTAAAAAGAGGCAGTTATTTCAAAATAACAGAAACTACAATTTTTTTTATTTGTCTAGATTAATTAAATCAAGAAGTAAACAAATGATCAAACGACTACAGTTAATAGACAAGCCTATTCAAATTATAACCATTAAAGCTGTTTAATGACAGACTCATATAAATATATAAAACTTTAAATTGAAAAAGTTTTAACAGGTTTTAATTACACATTGTTAAGTGTAGATGATTTCACTTGCATTGTTAAATTTTAGTTTCATGTAAAGATATTATTTAGAAATTTTATTTAAAAAAATCTAATTCCATTTTCACACTTTACTAGGTTACAATATTTATTCTCAGACATATCTTCCAATACCTATAATATATCTGCTTAAAAGCACAACTAATTTTTACATGGTTTTATTAATGCGACTGTAAAATTTATACCCAAATACTGCTGCTAAGCTAAATCTCAATATTTATTACAACTTTTTAAAATGATAATATTGATTGTTACAGGAAATCCGAAATTGAATACTATGCTCTATTAGCCAAAACTGGAGTCCATCATTACAGCGGAAACAACATTGAGTTGGGCACGGCATGCGGAAAGTACTACAGAGTATGCACTCTCGCCATTACTGACCCTGGAGACTCTGACATTATCACAACATTGCCTGAGGCAACAGCGTAGATAATTAATAAATAATTTTAACACAAACATTTCATTTTATTTTAACTTTATCCAAAAATTAATTGAGTAATGGAAGTATTAAAATATTATCTACATATAAACGACGAGAACTACCATCGTTTTTGTCAGATAAGGCCTTAAATCGAATAATAAAAACGCTCCAATACCCGTGCCATCAAGGCTGCGATTGAGCAAAATCGGGTATCGAAAGTGTTCGCTCGCAAGTTTGGGAGGCCGCGTCTGACAAAACTTAAAACTGAAAATGGTGGGGTCGTTACCTCTAGGCCTGAGATTGTCGGAGAAGTAGAGAGGTTTTATGGGCAGTTGTTCTCTTCAAGATCGGATAAACCCGTGGGAATCAGTATTGATGACCAGCGCGCCACTCTTATGCGCCATTACTCCGAGGAGCTCCCGGTCGTTGACCAAGGCGAGATTAGGGCGGCTCTAGAACAGCTTAAAAACAACAAAGCTCCGGGAGATGACGGAATCACAACAGAGTTGCTTAAGGCAGGCGGGACTCCGGTCCTGAAAGAGCTAGCAAGCCTCTTTAATTCCGTCATCCAACATGGCAAGACCCCGGAAACGTGGAGCGGGAGTGAGGTGGTACTGTTTTTCAAGAAAGGTGATAAAACCCTCTTGAAAAACTACAGACCAATCTCCCTCCTGAGTCACGTGTATAAGCTGTTCTCAAGAGTTGTCACGAACCGTCTCGCCAGATGACTTGACGAGTTCCAGCCCCCAGAGCAAGCCGGCTTTCGATCAGGCTACAGCACCGTGGACCACATCCATACTGTTCGGCAGATTGTGCAGAAGACCGAAGAGTACAATCAGCCGCTTGTACTCGCTTGTATCGATTGGAGATATATCGAGGTACTGAGATGTCTGTACAACGCCGCTACAATGACTGTCCACATCCAGGACTGTAAGACGAAGGCGATCCAACTGCGCAGAGGGGTGAGACAGGGGGATGTAATATCCCCGAAACTGTTGGAACACCAACGCGTTGGAAGACGTTTTCAAGACGCTGGATTGGACTAGGTATGGAGTCAATGTAAACGGCGAGTACATCTCTCACCTTCGATTTGCCGACGATATCGTCATCATAGCAGAGTCGCTGGAACAACTCACCGAAATGCTGCGTAGCCTAGGCGAGTCTTCCCGGTGTGTTGGTCTCGGTATAAACTTGGACAAGACCAAGGTCATGTTCAATAGGCATGTCGTGCCGGGACCGATATACGTCGAGGGGAAACCTCTCGAAGTTGTTAGTGAATATACCTACCTAGGACAGATAATACAAGTCGGTAGGAACAACTTCGAGAAGGAAGCCGATCGAAGAATTCGCTTGGGATGGGCAGCATTTGGCAACCTTCGTCAAGTCCTCAAGTCGTCTATACCGCAATGTTTGAAGACGAAAGTCTTCAACCAATGCGTCTTACCTGCCATGACATACGGTGCCGAAACGTGGACACTAACTGCGGGACTAGTCCACAAATTCAAAGTCGCTCAGCGTGCTATGGAGCGAGCTATGCTCGGAGTATCTTTGAAGGATAAGATCAGAAATGAGATTATCCGGAAAAGAACCGGAGTCACCGACATAGCTTGCAAAATTAGCAGGCTGAAGTGGCAGTGGGCTGGTCACGTATGTCGTAGGACCGATGGCCGTTGGAGCAGACGAGTCCTAGAGTGGAGACCGCGAATCGGCAAGCGCTAAGCAGGCGGCATATCGCAAGTGGATCAACGGCTGCATTAGCGGGGCATCTAACATTGACTCACTGAAAGCAAACTATAATAAAAATTCCAAGTCCTGTAGAAAGGCATACACGAGAGCGGATGCACAGCGCATTGTACAGATTGGTCATGACCTTGTTTCGCATCCTAGGGGCTCCCGTAGCTTCTGGCATCTGACCAAGTCTGTGCAAAACAATTTCTGCCAACCTTCGCTGCCACCGCTCAGAAATCCGGACGGATCGCTAGCTCACAGTCCGCAAGAGCAAGCTGATCTCCTGGCTAAACTCTTTGCCGACAATTCCGTCATCGATGATTGTAGTGCACTGCCACCTACAATACCTGCATGTGGCCATACGATGCCTGACATTAAAATCAGGCAACGTGATGTGCGTGCGGAGCTGCAATCACTTGATGTACGGAAAGCTAGCGGTCCCGATGGAATATCAGCCATAGTGCTGAAGAAGTGCGCAGCGGAGCTGTCTCCTGTGTTAACGCGCCTGTTCCAACTTTCTCTCTCTTCGGGAAGTGTGCCGGAGGCTTGGAGAAGAGCTAATGTGCAAGCGGTTCCCAAAAAAGGGGATCGGTCTGACCCGGCAAATTATCGGCCAATAGCTATCACCTCAGTACTTTGTAAGGTGATGGAACGGATTTTAAACAACCAACTGATCCATTACCTAGAAGATCACTCTTTAATTAATGATCGTCAATACGGGTTTCGACCAAAACGGTCCACAGGTGATCTTCTAGCGTACGTAACGCACCTCTGGGGTGAAGCTATCGACAAGCATGGAGAATCGTTGGTTGTCAGCCTCGATATCTCCAAGGCTTTCGACAGGGTCTGGCACAGAAGTCTTCTCTCCAAGCTGCCGGCATATGGTCTGCCTGCTCAGCTATGCACCTGGATTGCCAGCTTCCTACACAAGCATAGCCTTCGTGTTTTAGTTGATGGTTGCGCTTCACAATTCTATGTAGTGAATGCTGGGGTCCCCCAGGGATCTGTGCTATCTCCCACACTCTTTCTTTTGCATATCAATGATATGCTCTCTCTTGGGAACATACATTGCTATGCAGACGATAGTACAGTGCATGGTGGATACCACGGACGCGCAGTGGCTGGGCGAGCGGAAATTGAGGAGAGGCGGAAGAATCTTGTCATTGAACTCGATAGGACGTTAGAGCTCATCGCCAAATGGGGCTCTGATAATCTTGTTGAGTTTAATGCCAAGAAAACACAGGTATGCGCTCTCACGGCGAAAAAGTCAACATTTTCCCCTCTTCCCTCCCTCTGTGGTACCCCGCTGGTGATGCAAAGCAAAATCGCCATGCTGGGGATTGACGTTCGCTGCGACCTTAGTCCAAGGGATTACATCGAGGCTGTTATAAAAACAGCTTCACGGAAACTCAGAGTTCTGAACAAGGTGCGGCGCTTTTTCACGCCACAACAACTGTGCCTGCTGTACAAAACACAGGTACGGTCTTGCGTGGAATATTGCTCGCACTTTTGGGATGGCTCCGCTAAGTACCTACTTGAGGCCTTGGACCGGTTGCAGCGACGTGCCGTACGCATTATTGGCGACGTAAAGGTCACAAACACCCTTGAACCTTTACAATTGCGTCGTGAGATAGCAGCACTGAGCGCTTTCTATCGACTGTATCACGGCGAGTGCTCTGAGGAATTATTCTCTCTAATTCCTGCTTCCCCTTTCCTTCTTAAGTCCACGCGAGCTGGTTCTCGATGTCACCGCCTAACTGTGACATCAATTCCATCGCGAACAAAGAAATTTGGCAACTCCTTTCTTTGTCGCACTTCCAAAAAATGGAATTCCTTACCAGCTCACGTGTTCCCCTTATCTTACAACCCGGGTTCCTTCAAACGAGGCGTGAAGAGGCATCTTGCGGGCCGGCAAGGCGAAGGCGGCTAGTGCAGAACGTTTTTCCCGTCTGTACTGGCCGTCGTCGCGTTTGGACTCTACTACCACTTACCAACAGGTGGAGTAGAGTCATTTGCCCTCCCGGCGAATATAAAAAAAAAAAAAAAAAAAAGCGCAGCGTAGGGCGCCCTCCAGCCAGGACAGGGAGCTTTGGCGCACCTTGGGAGAGGCCTATGTTCAGCAGTGGACAACGATTGGCTGTTGATTGATTGATCTACATATATACATTCATCTACATACCTTAAAACCAGTACCGCGCTTATTTTTGTTACAATATCTCGCTCTATACAGTGTGAATGTAAGGTGGTTAAAGTTTCTGACCGGAATATTGCAGATTTAAAAAAAACGTAATATTGCGTACCTAATGCATATTAACTATAACGAATATTAGTAGATACAAACAAGGCCAATAGCTTGAGACCGCTTAATACTATCCTTTGTATGCTCAGACTAGTAAAAAAAGTTATTCAATGCAAGGAATAGTTTTTGAAGAATTAACAGTTTACAAAATTATCTTCATTGAATTTATGTGTTTATGCCGTGACCGTGATAATACTTTTCAAATTATTTTTCGTGTCGTTCCTGTGATGTTGGTGAACGATGTCGACATCGTGTCGTGTCGACTAATATATATATAACGGTATATTAAATAATACTAAACACAATTTCATTAATAGGTTACCTGTATCATTATATATTAATTTTATCGCCCTCATCCTTTTGTCGTCCACTGCTGGACATAGGCCTCTCCAATGACACGCCACTAAGCTCGATCTTCAGCTCTCATACTCTATCTGCTGCCAGCCACCCTGCGTATATCGTAACTCCACCTAGCTGGAGAGCGTCCTACACTACGTTTGCCAAGACGCGGTCTCCACTCCAGAACACGTCTACTCCAACGGTTATCGGTTCGGCGACATATGTGCACAGCCCACTGTTACTTCAGGTTAGGCTATGTCTATAACCTTGGTTATCTGTCAGATAACCAGATTTGGGATTCGATCATTTAGAGAAACTCAGAGCACAACCCTCTCCATAGCTCGCTGAGAGACTTTAAAATGGTGGTCAATTTCACTGTCAGTGTCCACGTCTCGACTCCGTAGGTCATAACAGGTAAGACGCACTTGTTGAAGACTTTTGTCTTCAAGCATTGCGGTATCCGTGACGAAAAGGCTTGACCAAGTTTCCTGTACGCTGCTCAGCCCAGCTATACTCTTCTACGTGCCTCCCTCCAACTGCAAAGTTTGCCCAAGGTACACATACTCCTGAACAACTTCGAGAGAAACTCTGTTAAGAGCTATTGGTTCTGGACTGACGTGTTCATTAAACCTTATCTCGGTTTTATCCAAGTTCATCCGGAGACCAATTCGAGCAGAAGAATCAGCCAGGTTGCTCAGCATATATTGCATGTTCTGCACGGTTTCTGCCACGATGACGATATTGCCTGCTAATTTGAAGTGCAAAAGAAACTCGCCGTTTATGTTTATGCCCCGCCCTTCCTAGTGCAGCGTCTTGAACATATTCTCTAATGCATTTGTGAACAATTTCAGTAAAATGACATCCCCTTGTCTCACTCCTCGATGCAAGAGGATAGGGTCAGACTGCTGATTTTGACGGTCTTAACAGCAGCGTCTTGCAGACCTTTTAGCACTTGGATGTATCGCTAATCGAATTGGCACCGTTGTAAGTACTCCAGAACAAACCAGGTTTCAATAGAGTCAAAAGCCTTCGGATAGTCCACAAATGCTAAGTACAGGGGCTAATTATACTCTTCAGTCTTCTGTATAATCAGCCGCACTGCGTAAATGTGGTCTATGGTTCCGTATCCTCTTGAATCCCGGCCTGTTCAGGGTTCTGAAACTCGTCAAGTCTACGAGCGAGACGATTTGTGATGACCCTAGAAAACAGCTTATAGACATGGCTCGAGAGAGAAATAGATCTGTAGTTCTTCAAAAAGGTTTTGTCTCCTTTTTTGAAGAACATAACGATATTGTCGTTGCTATATGCCTTTGGAGTTCTCCCCGAAAATAAGAATTAAATATTCTTTGGAGCCGTGCTAGTAAAGGTTTTCCAGCTGCCTTTAGTAGCTCCGTCGTAATTCCATCTTCCCCGAGGGATTTTCCATTTTTAAGCTGCCCCAAAACCATCGCGATTTTGTCTTGGCTTACTTCTGGCAGCTCTTCTGTGAAGGGGGCTAAAGTAGCTCTAGGATCCCCAGGATCGGGTTGAGGACGAGGCGCTACTGATGTATATAATTTACCGTAGAAGTCCTTAACTTCGGTAAAAATCTCGAGCTTAGAAGCGACGACTTTTCCCTTTGAAGTGGTCCACTTCATCATCCGATCCGATATCGCTCGACCGCTTCTTTTATAGAGCGTGTATTGAAGTTTCGGAGGTCACGTCTTACTAGTTTTGATATTTTTTTTTAAGATCTGACGAAGCAACTGTAAGGTTTTCACGTCGTTTTCGCATCAGCTCTAGAGAATCTCCCGAAAGTTTGGATCTCTTTCCGGTGTTTTGAGCTTGATAAAACTTCGTCCCCTCCACCCTAAGGATACCCACCACTTGTTCACTTGTTCGAGTTCTTGGTTGATGTCAACGTCAGTGTTGGTTTCCAAGGCAGCGAATCGGTTTTACAGTTTAATTGAAATGTACTAGACTCCACGGCTTGGAGCAGTTTTGGCAGGAGTGTAGACCTCATTAATTTTGTATGTATAACTTGTTCTTATTGCAATTGAATTCAGTAAATTTTACGTAACTATCTATCTATCTATATATATATAGTTATAAAGAAAACGAACGATGAAGTCCAGTGCTTGAACATCTCTAGAGTATTACATAATTAATCAATGGGAAGAATACAAAGACTAATGTGAATTACTACCAATTCTTTGCTTAATTTATAAATCTATCGGTATGTTTAAAAACATGCAAAACTACATCTAGACGTTGCTGGCGCTGAAGGCACTCGATAGTTAAAGTATCTAAAGAGTGGGTGGTACCTACCCAGACAGGCTTGCACAAAGCCACCGTTTACAAAGAGTTTCAGTGAGTTGAATAGTGTTTGATAGAATAAAAACATATTGGTACGCTTCCTAAATACGTTTTAATTAATAATGGTTTCATTTTAATTATATTACCATATACATATAATGGCGTAAAACTTTGAACTAGAGATACGCTATTTTTCAGTTAAACTCATGTGAACTGTTTATAAATCGTACTTACAGTTTGCGGCCAAGCCGAGCAGTCTTAACCCAAATACATACAGGGGGTGTAAAAAGTATTCGTACACTAGGCGTTTTTTTGCAAAAAAATAATGTAAAAAGGGTGGGATTGCGTCGGCTCGGGTGGCTCTACTCAAGCCTAGGATGAGGACAAATGAGAATATTTCGTTAATCGCTCGATAAATATTGTTTTTTAAGAAAATTGCAGTAAATTTCCGAGTAGGCTTCCGGGTCAAATATCTCATGGTCTCATATATCTATTTTACATATATGACGTCAGCCAGGGTAGGTTGTAGTAGTGGCCGGGGGCCATTATACACCCATCCAGTTTTTATATTTAGATATGATTTTAATTTTATTAAATAATTTTTTTCAGGATAAGATCTGTGACCTCTACAATTAATTCAACAAGTTGGTTATCGATAAGTTCATTCCATTAATAGGCACATTAATTTATATGATATGTCGTAGAGAAAAAGAAAACCAGGGAGCAATGTCATGAAAGTTTCAATATGCTCAGCAGCGCCATCTAAATTTCTTACATTTTGAGGGACGCTTTTTATTTCTCTTCATAGTTGCTACACCCTTATGGAGATATTATATTGAATATTTAATAGTTTAGTAATTTTCAATAGTTATGTTACGAGTGTTTCAACTTACTATATTGTCGTCGTTTTAAAATAATTAAAACAAACATTTTTATAAATATTTATTAAAGAAATTTTAAAACATAAAACTGATACTCTTCAGAATTCATACGCCTGGAACCTGAAACGATTTTTATTTATGAGTAATCTTTTTTTAAATCTGTTTTATAATTTACAACAATCTGAGTTTAATTAATCTGAGTTTAATTATATTCAGATATAAAATAACAATTAATTAATGATTATTATATTCTCAAGTCCTTAGCAGATGCATTAACATAACTTTTTCTCCTTTATTTTTACAAATAAAAAAATATGCACAATGTTAAACTTTAGAAAACAAAGTAGTTGTCAAAATCAAAGCGAATTAAATCAGATAAAAAATAATTAGATTTTGAATTTTTATATTTTTAAGCTGAACTGTGTACAAAAGTAAAAAAAATACACGAAAATCTTTTAACGTTAAGCTTAAAATTTAAAGATTGTTTTTATAACAATGTGCATTATTCCAAAACAATTTAACCTCAATTTATTAATTATGTTGAAGTTGCTTTGAAAACATAACTTTATATTATTAGAATGTGAATGAATTTTACCTGTGTGCCAATATGTCATACTTGAGGTTGTGGTAATTGTTCGCATCTTAAGGTTAGATGTTTGTATAATCTTCAATGAACATTAGCTCAACATAGTGTTTTATTCAACCTTTTTCTGAAAAATAGAACAAAAATGTAGATAATCATATTTTAAATTGAAAAAAAACTGAATTATATTTATTTTATTAAATGTAACATCTTATCCTCAGCTTTTTTTTAAGTTAGGTTATATTTATAATTTTTACTTTCCTAAATGTCTTGTATAATATAAATTATAGAACCTTTATAATATTGTTCGCCTAGTATATTTGTTAATAAATATATGCTTATATCTTATGTGTGAAAGTCTCTATATAATTGCCTACTTATTAGCTGGATCGTGAATATAGCGACTGGCATAAATAACCTTAGCATATAGTTTCAATTTTCAAATTCTCAGTCCATAGACCTGTCTACTTATAAAAAACTTTGTGTCGTTAACATTTGTTCCTTTTTATGTAATGCTAATTACGTTTAACATAACTTAAGATTCATTAATCATTTTATATATTCCTTTTAAGTCCTGATATTATTAATATTGGTAATGGCTATTTAAAATATTAGAAATAATGATTACCTGTTATTCACAATATAATATTATCTTCAAACTCGTAGTATAGAATATACTACTCTCGTAAATTCGTTCTGGTGCTGCTCATGAAGTTTGTGCTAATTTACATTACTAATATAAGTAATATTTTATTTGTTCTATGCAACTTGAAATTATAATCGATTTGCTTTTTACTTATATTAAAAACATATACTAATTTGTACATAGGGTAAACAATTTCGTTATTTAACTCGCACCGATTAATAAAAAATGTAACATAAACTTAAAGATAGGCATATCTGCATTACTCTTTACTTTCCTTATTAATTAACTTAAATAAAAAATCATTTCTATAGTGATGTTTAGAGAAAGAACCAATAACTATTGCTCAATATCTTATTAATATAGTAAAATTATTCTCCTAATAATACTGTAATGCTTTTTAATTACGCTTTTTATTTCACTGTTTACCCTTCAGTGAATATATAAGATTCTCAAGATGTGTTTTTAATTGATTTAAATTATCATCATAGTCATATTTCTCGTCTTTTTGTATATTTACATTGATTAAGATGTAATACTATATATAAATAATCTTAAAAAATATATTTTATAAAATTACACATTTATTTATGAAAGTATGCTTTCTTCAAGTACAAAACCTGAAAATTAGAATTGTTTAAATCTTATTTGAAAATATAATACAATGAAAGCTAGTCATAAAAAATACCCTTTACCTGTTTTTATTTTCAATAAATTATTTAAAATAAAAGATTTCAAGATTTAAAAATAAAGAGCACACATTTTCTCTTTTATAATTTTATTACGAATTATTTTCTTAATTTCTAAAACATGGTGCCGACTGCTAACCACTGGTTACAAATTTGGATTTCTTTAATACATAATGTATTATTATTAATCTCATTAATTATATTGTGACTAAAAACAGTATTTTGCAAGAGTCAGTAATTCATATGTGACTTGAGTCATTTGTAACAAGGCCATATTTAATCCGAGTCAATATTTAAATATATCAACATTAAAACCTTCAAAGATTTTCCTAATTTATGACAAAATAAATTAAACCATAATTGATCCAAATTAAAAATAATCTTCAAATAATCGATCCAGCTACTAATATTTAGAGTTGCATATAGATGTTCATATTTTTCTTAGTCAAACAGATCACCAACTGCCTGTAATACAAACAATTACAAAGATATTGATGCTATGTCAATATGTCTCAACATTAATATTTCTTTAGTGCAATAGTGCCCATTGAAACTAACTATAAATTATCTAATTTTAATCAAAAAAATATATAATTTTTACACAGTACTGTTATTTATGAAACTTATTTTTTCACTGACTTACAGGATTGAAAAAATGTAAATTTGTTTCATAAAATAGGCACCTTATTATTCTTTTGCAAAGTAATTTTGTTATACCTATGTATCACTTTATAGCATCAAGATATAATTTATTATTAATTTTATATATTCCTAGGCAATGTAAGATTTGTTGGTTTTAAAACACCTATTACACCAAATAATATTTTAAAATAAAATATTAACTAACAAATATGTATGAAGTATATAAAAGTATCGTTCACATTACATTTTTATTACCATTGAGGTTTGTTACTAAATTGCATAAATTAAAATTTCAACATTTGTTTTATCTTACTTATGTTTTGTCTATGTAGTTTAAAGGCATTACATTTTAGTTAGACAAAATATTATTTTCAGTTTTCTTATTATGTACCACGCTTATGATGTGTTTTGAAAATAAATATATTTTAAATAATTCTCACTAATCACATCCATCCATAGCAGCTGTGGCTACTACTATAAATAATTCTAAGATTCTGCAACTAACAAGATATTATTTTTTACTTATTTTATATTCTTATAATATAGTAATACATGATAAGATTTTAATTATAATTTTATGACACTAATATTGTAATTAATTTTAATCTAATCATAAGAAAATAAATACTTTTATTTATAAATTATAACTTTCATATCATTGAGTTCATTTTAATTATGTATTTGAAATTGCTTTCAAAAGAATCTTGCAGGCAAATTCATATAGATTTCATAATTAACTTTAAATATCTTTGTTTGTTCTCAATATTTACTTGTTAGCTAAATATATTCCAAATCTACTTCAAATGTGTAATATGTCGAAGGGTAATATTGTAAATACTGTATTATTGCTTGCTAAAAACTGTTGCTTACCAAGCCTTAAAGTTTGACTACTAACAATCGTCATTATGACTAGATTCTTAATTAATGATTCAATAAATTGTTGTCTCAACATTTCTTGTACTTACCATAGTTGTTATTATATTGTGGTTGCGCTTGTTGGTATGTATTGTAAGAGGGCTGGGAGTATGAGTCATATGCTGGTGCGGGACCTCCATATACGGGTTCAGCTGGTCCGTAGCCAGCATCACCACCACCACCGGGGTTATTTCTATAATAAAACAAAATAAATGTATATTATACATTTTTTTAGTAAGGAATTAGACTGCAAAAAGGATGTATGTATAAAAAGAAGGAATAAAATTTTACTGTAAGATAGAAAAAAAAAATTACTGATAAATTGTCTAAAGTTCACCATAATATGACTAAACACAATTTTTTTAATAAGCAGTTTACCTTTTTATTATGGATTAATTTAGTGGAATGGTATATTAAGGAAACTAAATCGTATTTTACTTACCCATACCCATCATTTTCATATCCTTGGCCACCAGTTGAGTATCCATAATTAGAACCATAACCACTTGAGTTGTAGCCCGAATTAGGTTGAGCTGGTGCTTGTGAAGAATAGTTGCTTTGATATGAACTATAACAATAGTATATACTTAAAGTACAAATAAATTTAATAATATACATTTTAATATTATGGTAGTCTCAGAATTTTTGGTTTCTGCATCTAAGTATAAGACGGCAATTCCTATCTTGTCAATGTTTTCATCATGGCTCAAAAAATAGTCTAACTTATATAAATTTTTGCAGTAAATGTTTAATCCACTCTGAAAAAAGTTTTTACACAGGTTTTTGTGAAAGTATAAATCTAAGATGCTAATTACCTTGGAGTATTATATGATTGTGGAGTATTGTATTGATCTGCTGGTGGCTGCTCATATGGTTGGTACCCTGTATGCCTAGAAAATGACACAGTATTAAAAAAATATATTCATACTCTGATATTTTTAGTAGATACATTTTATTTTCAGATTAATTTTTAGCGTCATATATGTATCAGACGGCACATTCCTATCGTGTAAATGGATCATCATTTTATTCATATTTCAATTCCAAAAAAATTATTAGTAATACATTATAAACTCACGATGGTGGTCCATAACCATTGGTGGATTGAGTGTTGTGTGATGGTGCTGTTTGTTGATAACCACTGGTTGGTGGAGGCCTGCCACCATTGGACCCTCGTGGTCCTTCATATCTGCACAAAAATAGTAAAATTGCATAAAATGGTTATAGATAAAGTATAAATAATTTTTTCATGTTTTAAAATTGTTTTATTTATTTCAGATTGCAAAAAAACTTACCTTCCACGTTTTGGCGGACCACCAGGCCCACCATGTATTGGTCCACCACCTCGTTTAAATGGTGGCCCACCTTGGGGTGCGCCTATTGGATGCGGAGCTGGTACAGCTCGTGGCGGTACAATTGGCCCGGGAGCAAGTGCCGGTCCATGGGGTCCTGGACCTGGACCTCCAGGAAGCCCACTTGGTGGAGGACCATGGCCACCTCTGCCTCCACGGCCTATTTTTTTATTATTACATAATATGTGTGATTAATTCAAATATGTTAAAACATGCTAACATTCAATAGGTGTATTCATACCTCTCATTGGCATTCCACGTCCACCTCTGTCATTGCGAGGTCCAAAGTCTCCTCTGCCCCTGCCACCTCTACCTCTCATGCCTCCTGGACCACCTCTGTTGTTATTAAACCCTCCTCCTTTAAAATTACAATTAAAATTTAAAATAATTATGCATTTCTACATTATATATTAATTAAGTATTACATATAAATCAAAGTATTAATTACTTTGAGGTGGACCTCGTGATTCAATTGTTGGTACTGGGTGAGGTCCTGGACCTTGAGGACCCGGTGGAAACCTGCCTCCTCTTTCGACGCCACGCATAGGTCCTCCTCGAAATCCGCGCGGTCCACCACGTGGCGGACCACCACCTCTCATAGGGCCGCCACGACCTCGCATTCCCGGACCGCCACCCCTAGGAAAAAACAAAATTAGTACGGTAGGTAACAAGGACTTCTTATAACCTAAAATTTAAATACTGCGTGTTAACCATTTCATATATTTTAGATACTGTTACACCATTTTAAGTGTAAAATGAAAGAATCTTGTGATTAAACAGTACTACCTTCCACGCATTTCAAAGCCTCCACGGCCTCGAAGACCCGGTGGACCACCGCGTCCACCACCGCGAAATCCACGATTTGGGCCATCCATTATAACTTGGTATGTGAGACAGCACAATATACTTAGAGTAAAATAATTTCACTCAATGTCCTCAATAAACTTATTCCATTTGTTAATCAACACTTTTAGCTGTTAGTTATAAACTTTAAAATGCAAGCGTTCAGTCACTTTGGTTAAGAAATCAAAATGGCGGGAGGACGAGTAGAATACCGCTACGCTATGGCGTCACCGATGACCGCGAACTTGAAGCGGTGAAACCGCTAAAAATTTACAAGCACAAGAGTTGCCAACTGACAACAATCCAAGTAATAATTGTTGCAATATAAATAAATTATAAATCTTAAATTACCTGAAAAAAATATATAGACAAATATTATAAAAAAACCGATTACACTTTACTAGGAAATTTTTAATTTTCTTAAATGTTTGTCTCACCTTCATAATCCGATGAGATGACAAATTCGACACGACCAAAAATGATTTCATGCGAAGGACCAAAGGCTTTACGTGCTCTCCAAAGCACAGGTTACTTCTAACATACAGACTCCGGGCTGCCACTAAGAATAAGTCAGGACGTCGGGATCTACGGCCATTTATGTAGCCACTAGTAACTAAACTAACAATGATAATATAAATAAGGTAGTAACAATAATAATATAAATAAAAATCAAGAAATTATTATATTTAATCATTTATTCTTATGTTGCTTGCTTGCTATGAAATTAACGAGAAAACGGATATATAAACATAAAATCGACTCGTAATATTGTATTAAAAGTGTTCTTGCTCGTGCCCCAACACGCCGCTCGCCTCGTCACTCGCGCGAATGTATACATGCAGCTTTAAAGTTTATGAAAACAAAATATATTATTGATCATTATTTACCTATTGAAGTGTATTTAATAAATCAGAATCAATGATTTCTTGTTTAACTTTTTTAATTTAAACTATTACTTAATATATATTTTTAAATACATTAAGATAATTCATATAGATTAAGAGCTTATTCCACCAACCCGCATTGGAGCAGCGTGGTGGAATAAGCTCCAAACCTTCTCCTCAAAAAAGGGAGAGGAGGCCTTAGCCCAGCAGTGGGACATTAACAGGCTGTTACTGTACATTAAGATAAAAGTAGAATTATTATTTTTTTCATGAAGATATTCTATACTAACAGTAACTGGTGATAGGGCTTTGTACAAGCTCTTCTGTTTAGGTTCAAAAGGTAAAGTAGGTGCCAAGGTACTTGGTGTTGTTGTGTTCCGGTTTGAAGGGTCAGTGAGCCAATGTAATTACAGGCACAAAGGACATAACATCGTATCGTTAGTTCCCAAGATTGGTGACGCATTGGCGATGTAAGCGATGGTTAACATTTCTTATAATGCCAATGTGTATGGGCGGTGATAACCATTTACCATCAGGTGGCCCATTTGTTCGTCGTACCTATTCGATCATAAATTTATTTTTTATTCTCTCCCACAGACAATAATGTTTACATTTTCTTTTTTTATAATATATTCTTAGAAACCAGATCAGAAGGGATTTTATTTAAAACCAAAATTACAGAAAACTAGATAATAAATTTAATCAATTTTACAAAATCACAAACTATTCGACAATTTTTATTAATGAATTTATGTAACGACAATTCTCCTAATTTAATTCAAAACTAACCCTAGCAACACGACACTAACAAACTTAATCGCAATGGATTACAAAAATAACACAGTATGACACCAATCGACCGAACACACGATAGCAAAAAGAGACCTGTCTACCGTCCACCCTCCTTTAAATACACTTCCTCCCACTACTACCCTCCTATATTCCTACAATATATAAATACAGTTATATGTGGGATACAGGAGCCCAAACTAGGTTGCCCTGTCTTAAGGGTCTCCTGGCTCCCCCTCTTGAGTAAGGAACTATTTATTTGCTTAATTTTATAGAAAACACGAGAAACACTAAAGCTTTTACAATATATTATCTAGTAATAAGTTATACTTATGCTAATAGAAATAAAAAGATAATGTATGCTTGTGAGTATGTGCGTGTGAGCGCATGTGTATGGGTGTGTGTTTGTGTGTATGTGTATATGTCTGTGTGTCTTGTATGTATATTTATTTATATATGGTGTGTAGATTACTTTTTTTACTACAATTGCTTGTTTATTATTAATGTATTAAATTAATAATTTTTCTATCTCTTCATAGTCCAGTTTTAAAAGCCAGACAGTTAATTTCCTCTTACATGCGAATTTTAGTAAATTTGAAATATAGAGTAATTTATTTAATTTATTGTAAAGCCTTGCCTTGCCTTGCTTTAAAATCTAAGAATTTTTGGGCAAATAAAGTTTTGACCATTACAGATTTACATACTTCATAAGATCTTCTAGAGTCAGCTATATCAATCAGTGAGGCCTTAATCCTGGAGTGTTTTTTTAAAATGATGTTCAAAATGTAAAGTTTTCTGACTGCTAGAACATTTGCTTCCCTATATAGGTCTACAGTAGGAAATATGCGTGGCTTAGAGAGAGCTACTTTAAGTATCATTCTTTGAGCTCTTTTAACTTATTAAAGATTGACATAATGATATATAAACAGTCCTGATGAGGGTCCAGTCAGCGATATGTCTCATATTTTTGAAAACATATGTAAGTTTTCTGAGTTTTTGAATTAATTGTTTTAGATACCCTTTAAAATTAAGATTTTTATCAAATGTTATACCTAAGTATTTAGTTTGATCTATTTTATTAACAATGGGACAGGTACATTTGGTATGATCTGCTAGATTACATGAATGAGCTACTAATTGATGTGATATTGTATTATTAGGTGTGTTGCGTATTGAAAAAACTATGTATTGAGTTTTACTTGGATTCAGAGTGAGGGTATTATAAGCCATCCAGTGATTAACCGTATTAAAACCTTCTTGTGCAAATTCAAATACTTCATTCCATGTTTTACCGTGAAATGTAAGTGTGGTATCATCTGCATATGATATTATTTTACACTTTCTTAGCTTTAGGTTACAAAGTTCATTTATATAGCAAAGAAATAGAGTTGGGCCTAAAATGCTACCCTGCGGAATTCCATAAGTGACAAATCTCTCATTGCTGATAACGTCACCTATTTTAACCTGCTGGGAGCGACCTAGCAGATAATTTTGTAAAAGTTGTAGTTGTCTATCTCTAATGCTTAAACTGTAGCTTCTCGATCATTTTATTCAAAGAGACTGTATCGAATGCCTTTTAAAGATCAATAAAAATAGTTAGGCATTTTTCTTTATTGTCTAATATCCGTAACAGCCTGTGAATGTCCCACTGCTGGGCTAAAGGCCTCCTCTCCTCTTTTTGAGGAGAAGGTTTGGAGCTTATTCAACCACGCTGCTCCAATGCGGGTTGGTGGAATACACATGTGGCAGAATTTCAGTGAAATTGTCTAATATGTCTACTATGAAATCCGCAAGAGAATGAACTGCATTCGAGGTTGATTTTCCTTTCCTATATTTTCGAGATTTTATTATATATTGTGTATCTGCGATTAAATTTTTATCTTCCAAATATTTAACAAGTCTATTATTTATAATTTTTTCAAGTATTTTCGAGAGGGATGGTAATATCGAGATTGGACGGTAATTTGATACAAGGTTTCTGTCTCCGGCTTTAAAGATGGGTATAACTATGGATTTCTTGAGAGAAACAGGAAATATACCTTCGGATAAACATCTATTAAAAATGTAGGTGAGCGGAGTCACAATAAATTCAATTAGACACTTGAGTACCTTGGACGTTATGCCATCCCAGCCAGGACTACAGTTTGATTTTAGGTCGATTATAAGTCTACATATTTCATCTTTTGTAGTGCTTAAGAGAACGAGTATTGTATAGATGATGTTCTAAAGATATTAGTGGAGGTGGTTGGTAGGTTTGAGGTTATTTTGAGGCCAGATCAGCACCTATGCTTGCAAAGTATTTGTTTACTGAGTTTACTGATTCCAGGGGTGTTTTATTTATATTAAGGGGTTTAAAAGGTTGGTTTGTAGTTTTATTTAAGTTATTAATATTTTTTATTACGTTCCATATTTTTTGTTATTATTTCCAGCGGCTTTAATTTCATTTCTTTCGTAGTCCCTCTTACATTTTTATTTAAATTTGATTACAAAAATTCCTGTAACGTTTGTATGTAATTCTTAGTCTCATTATTTACCTCTTACTTTAATTTGTAGTGCATTCTATCCCTAGTTCTTATGCATTTCAGCAAACCTATGGTGATCCAGGGTTTTTTAATTATTTTACTTCGAGGAAGTCTATTGGTGATTGTGTTTTTCAAAATAATGTTTTGTATAAGGTTAATAAATATGTTCATGCTCTGATCTGGATTGTTATTTATATTATATATCTCACTAAAATCTAAATTTTTATAATCATCTTTTAATTTGTCAAAATTTAATTTATATGAGTATTTTAATTTTTTATACATACTATTGGTATTTTTATTCATACATAAAAGAATTGGTTCGTGATCTGTTATTGCTGTTTTTAAGATGAAGGTAAAAGATAATAGTTTTGTTTAAAAGATTATATGGTCTAAGCAACTATTGGCTCTAGTAGGTGTGTAATATACCGGGATTAAATCAAAAAATGACAGGACTTCAAGATAATTCGAAGTATCCTGATTTAAGTCAGCAGTATTAATATTGATGTCTCCCAATAATATTATGTTTTTGTATGATGAGAGCTGCACGAGCAAGTTGTGGAGAGATTCAATGAAATTATTTAAGAGGCGGAAACTAGGAGGTCTGTATATGGCAATTATCACCGTGTTTTTATTTATTTTTATTGTGAGGCAATTAGCCTCCTGCATGTTAGGTTCTTCTACTTTAAAATCTATATTATTATTCAAAATAACAATGACCCCATCTTTTTGATTGTAGTTTACTGAAGTGCTAAAACACGTGTATCCCGGAACGTTGTGGAGATTAATGACGTTAGAAAGCCAGCATTCAGATAAAATAATTATGTCAATGTTGAAATTGAATCTCGATAGTAGGACATTTAAGCTGTCAAAGTTTTTATTTACGCTTCTGATGTTCTGTTGCAATATTTTAAGATAAGCATTAGGGTTCAAAATTATGGTATTACAATTTTTAAATTTGCTCAGAAAATATTCCAAGTCATCTCCCTGTTTACGCTTTAGTCTCTGTGACCTCATGGTTACATTGGAATCTCCGGTTATATCCGGAGATGATTGAGAATGCTGTAACATAGGAGTAGGTGTTTTCGGAGGGGAGTGTTCAATTGGCATTTTTCTATATATGCCCTTGACAAAGTGTCACCCAACTTTATTTTTAATAAATAATTAAAAGTAATCGTATTTAAAGTACCAGGGCAGCAGGATTTCGCAAGAGGTAGGCGGGGCCTTATAAATCGTAGCCACGAAGCGGATTGTACTAGGCGCAAAGTACCAGGCGCCGCGATGAACGTATACCTTCTTATTGGTTATGCACTCCTATTTTATAGCACGGATTTATTGTTTTTAATTATAACTTTAACAAACAATTTTAATCACAAACAAGCCATAAACACATGCACTCAGTAAGCGGTCCGAGAGGGAAGAGCTATATTATAAGAAGGCTTAATATTATATTTTTATTTTAGATGGTTAAAGACTACAAGCCTTCCTGCGCGTACTGAATTCGCTCGCGGACTGCGATGATATGAAGATGATATGTACATTTATATAATGTTGCCACCAAAATACAATCTGGAAAATATCCATAATAATGAGCTTATTAATTGATTTTTAAAGTAAATTGACCTTGAAAATACCTTTTATATGTAATTCTAATCCAAACAAAAATATTTTATTAAGAAATATTTAATTGATTATTAAGTAATAAAAAAAATGATATGGGGTATAATGTATGTTGTGACGTCACAAGAAAAATGTCTACCGTCGCTTGCACACCGTTTTGTTTTATGTTGTATTAAGAGCGCTATTACATTTCAACTGTTATTTTTTCATTAAACGGTAAACTTAGGTGTTCGTATTCAGAAACACTAAAAGACTTTGAAATTTTCAACTTATTGAAAATTAAAGAACAGTTATTAGTATAGACCATAGCAACCTCAGTTTTCTTAATTTGGGTTTAGCTATTTATATGAAGTCAAAATTCGAAAGCAAGTTTTACGTAAAATGCGCGAATACATTTTTTTAGTTCGTAAATTGAACAACAATACTGTTGTAATTTGAATGGAAAAGATATAATACTATAATTTAAATAGTCATTTACTTCTTAGTGGCCTGAAAATTTCGATATTTGTATAAATTAAGCATTAAGAAAAATCACATTCAAAAAACTACTAAAAGTAGTTTTTTGGCTTCCGAAATAATTGTGAAATTCTCCTTAATAACTTATTATTATTAAGAAAAAATTGTATCAAAATTAACGCTACTTCATAAAGATTTTTTTTTAATTATTTAAAAAAATATGTAATTAGAAGACTTTTAAAAAAACGTAATAACAACTTCTAATATGCCATGCATTAGGCGTTCGAAAAACGAATTCAGTACTGCGCAAGCGCTTTTAGTGGTAGGACTTATGCTGCATTTTTTAGCGCCAAACCACGCCAAACGAAAGAGCGTGAACTGTATAGTGCAATTACCTATTGTAAATCATGTAGAATAGATCTATATTTTTCCTGAAATATGGTTTATATATATGGTTTTAATATAAGCAAACTCAATCAAAATAAATAATTTTACTTACCTTACGTTCTAAAAATACAAAAAACAAACATACAAAGCTAATACAAAACCATATAGCGACCAATAGCGCTACGTTTACGAGCCGTACACAAGTCTCAGGTTCGAACCTTGGGCTATTGTCACAATTGTCGGCATATATCTTTATGTTTATTTGGAGTGAATTTGTAAGTTACAAAATTCCTAATATGAGTAAATTCCTTAAAATGGGGATTGTGATTATGCTTAAAAAATACTATAATAATGTACACCAGGGAAGATGCGGATAGCAAGTGGCAGCAAATCGAATACACATAAACTCAATCACTGAACGCACTCAAATAACACAGTGAAAAAGATAAGACACTTAAAGACTGAAATTAAACAAAAATAAAAAATTAAATTTTATTGGATTTTGAGATATCTGCCGACCTTCCCTATATATTGAATTGCTTATCATATCATTAAAAATATTTTAAGAAAAAGTAAAACAATATATGAAATAATATAAAAACTATCAAGCTTGCTAAGTTATAACGACAAGGCTATGTCGTAAACTCAAGAATCCGATCGAGACATCGTCGTGCGTAAATACTTAATTATGACAAAAGTAATTTTGTGATATGCCTCCTAAATAAACTTTATTTGTAATTAATAATATTATAATATCCTGGGACATTATTCACACACGGCCATCTGATCCCAAATTAAGCAGAGCTTGTGCTATGGAAACCAGACAACTGACTTTTCTTCTTATATAGATAATCACACCCAGACTTGAACCCATAACCTTCGGGGTGAAAAGCAAGTATTTACCAACCACGCCAACCGGCCAGTCCTAATAAATTAGTCATTTAATTCTAGATTACATTGATAACGTTGAGTCGAGCTTGCTCCTCCGTGGCTGTGTTTTTGTGAAATTAAGTGTGAATCTGTGAGAATTTTGTGTTTAATTTTAAGTTTAGTTAATAGATCAGTCAGTCGGGACAAGTAAAAAGAAAAATATGTATAGATTGTTCGTTTTTCTTTTCATGTTTAATTTGTGTTCTAGTTTGAAATTTGTGATTCATTATATCATTACATGCACATACTTGATTTGTGAACAAATTCATGTATTAATGTAAAATTAGTAATAATATATGTCACCTTAATGAATGTGATAAATTATAATTATGATCATGGTAAATATATAAATATGTAAAGTATTAATCATTGTTTTATTAGACTACTCTGTACAGATTATTTTCAGTATTTTATGAACTGTGTTTCTCGATTGTGATTGTGTTTAGATGTCTATTATTGCTGAGGAAAATTGGCCATCTTGTAACTATCGAGAAACGCAGTGCTTGTGCATAAAATGCAATAAAAAGTATCTATAAAATGCACTGTAGTTCGAAATTCCCGCCTTTACTTCTATCCCTAGTTTTAGTGAGAGGAATATAGATGGCGCAGGTCGTTAAAGAAAATTTTCCTCAAAAATTTTTTATTAAGTCGACAAAGTCATCATTTTTCTCTCTGAGTAAGTGTCCTATGCTTGTGATAGTAGTATAGGCGCTTGCTTAACATTCTTATTAGAGTACTTACATTAAATGAAAATATTAGCATAACACATTAATATTAAATAAAATAGACGATAATTTCATTCAAGGCGCTTAATAAATGCTATAGCTTGGTAAAATCGCTAAAAAGTGTAATCGCTAAATGTAAAACCGCTAAAAAACTAATCGGAAACGACATTGTCATATTGACACAACAGTATTCACTAGTCAGTCTGACAGTCAACTCAGTACTCACTACTCAGTACCTGTTGAAAAACGTTTTGAAATGGACGATCAAAGTAAGATTTTGAAGTACCTCGTTGCAGTCGAAAAATTAGCCGAGGAAATAATTAATGATAAGCGAGAAATCATAATGTTAGATAAAAGAAGAAATCAAAATCGAGAAGCCATAAGAGATCTTACAAAATCTTCGCAATTGAAATGTTGGGTGACTGTTGGGTCTGTCCTTGTGAAACATAATGTTGAAGGCACAATAACATTATTAGAATCTGATCAAAAACAGCTAGATATAGATATAAATAAACTTCGTAGTAACCTTAAAGTAAAAGTTAACAGATTAAGAGATTTAGAAATGCAACCCCCAGTGCCAGGTTTAATGTTAGTCCCAATTACTGATAAAGAAAGTGAAGGCTTATCAAGAGCTGGATTATTTTCACAATAAGTAGATTATTGAATTTAGTACCATCAAGATTGTAAATTGTTATAGAACTGTGCTTAATATTTCTTTTTATTGATTAATGCCAAACTAACTTAGTTTCAAATCGACACTATATGGAGATGAAGATTTACTTAATTACATTGCTCACTAAATGAGCAACAAGCTAACTTTAATTTTCCCTTTATAAATTTATTTCTTTGTCAAAGCTCGAATTAGTAGTGCATACATGAACACAATAAATATGATTAAAATAATAAATTGTAATTTACTAGATGCCATTACAGCATGTTTATTATGTTTCATTAATCATAATTGAAGACTTAGTGGATGAAGGTGACATGAAACAAAAAGATGATTGTAAGTATGATTTAGTATTTTGGCAGTCTTATGTTGTTGAAAATTTAATTGAAGAGATAGGATATGGAACTTTTATGAAAGTGCACCTAGTAAGTTGTATTAATATGTATTCATTTGTTATAGAAATGTAGCTTTTAAATAACCTCTTTTCAAATAAAAAAATATGTACATATCACCTTCAATCATATTTAGACTGGTGTAATTAAAGCGTTTTGTATGACATGTTTCACTTCCACTTATCTTCAATTGTTCTTTACACTATTAAAAAAATATTTCTATGGTTGCAAATAAACTGTCCATCATTGCAAATTAAATAGTTTATCAAAGAACATTTTAGTTACTATGTTATCAAACTTAAGATTATAATTCTAGTAATTTTGACAACTCTCATCACTGGTGTACACATTTTTAGGTGCAGTGGCATTGGGCAACCATTACATGGTCATCATATTACAAGGATCAGTTTTTTTAATTTAAAATCAATAAGTATCCACATTGATATTGTAACAGTTGTTTTACTTTATTTGGAACCCTACAGTGTAGTACTGTATTAATACAAAGGGTTTAATAAATAGGAATAGTTTTATTTATTTATAATATTTACCAGTAGAAAAAGTTTATTATGAAACTTGAGACTGATTGCAATTATATTGTAGCTATGGACTGTTAAAAGTAGTTTTGTTATATTGTATTATAGTTCCAGAAATAATACACATAATCTTGTAGGTAAAAATAGAGGTTGAGCAGATTATCAGACAAATAATGGAATATAGCAATAAATAAGAAAAAACATTATATTTTGTATTTTATTGGACTAAGGTATTTCAAATAAAAAGTCATCAAATATATAATTTTCAATATGCACAGTTACATCTTTATACATGTAAATAATATAGTACATAACAAATAAATAATAAATAGTACCAAATTTTTAGGATTTATCCATTAATAAAATTATTGCAGTTTGGTGTGATAATTACATACACAGTGACTTGACTAAGTGCCGATTACTTAAGAGAACCTTATTGAATGAAGAGTATATTACAGCATCTAAAGTTGAATAGTTTGTAAGTTTGTTATTAGTATAGTCATATCCATTTGTATGACCATGGTATTGATTTTTGTTAATGAACATAATTATGTATCCAATTATTATAATCATCACCCAACTAGCTTAACATTATAAACAATATAATATGGCATAATATGAATTGATAGTTCGATTTGAATTACATTTTCTTACAGAAATTAACATCTACAACATAAAACCTAAGCAATATTAACTTACTTATGAATAGTTGTCAATATCAAAACGTTAATCCTATAGGTTATTGCTTAATAATATATAATTCTTAGTAGCTTGTATTGAAATTACAGTATTCAGTACAAAATGCCACGATTGTTAAAAGATAAGATTCTCGAATACGAAATTGTAAATTGTAATGTTTTGTGGATTGTCTTTTGAGCACATTATAATCTGTTACTATCACAAGTCTTTGAATTCTGAATGGCCAAAGCACATGATTGATTTTTTAATAAAATACTGGCATGTCTAAAGGGCAGTGTCGCATCACAGATATGGGGCGTCTATTTGCCCTCTATGCCCTGTCACTACCAATTGGCCATTCCGGGCTTATTCAGCGTCATAAAATATATTTGACAAGATGAACCACCCTTTGCGGACGAGAAGAAAACTTTGTCATTGCGCTCACATAAAAATTTAAGCCGTTGGGCTTTTTTGTGCATAAACACGCCGTCAAGGTGTCCACTCTCTACAGAGCGAATTTCGATAGCTTTATTGCCCCAACCCATTATTTGGCCAGTACCAATGTAGGCTACTGATGTAGGCATTTCTCCCCACTAAAAGTTAAGAAAAATGTTTAATTGCATTACTTCTAAAATAATTAGTTAATACAAAACTATGTATATTTTTATATTATATTTAAATTACTAGGTTACATACCTGCAACACTATATTTTTGCTAACTCTACCATAAGTGTTGACGTAGACACCTTCATTGTCATAACATAACAGTAGCTGCACTCCATTAGAATTAGGCAATGGAACAATACAATGTGGAATTATCGCTCCTTGGGTCTGCAATGAAATTTATTTTTTATTTCACATTATATTAGGGAGAATGAAATCGTTCGAAAGATCATACTCAAGGGTTAAGAGATTTTTTTGGCTGTTGAATAAAATCTTGCGTGAGTTTCGGCCAAATAAAAAAATGATAATTACGACCACACCCTACTGACACTAGATTTATTAAATGTTATATAACTTACATGTTTCGGAATATAAATGTCATATACACTAGCGGTATCGAGATCAACAGCATGGAAGCCATCCGCTGAACCATAGATTACTTTCAGTCTTGTACCTTCCTCAATAGTTAAATCAACTAATAAAGGCCTGCAAATAATTTTTAATTTGTACAAACTAAATTAGCAACTTAAGACATATTCATCAAAGTAACTAGGTATTTTCTATAAAAAAAAATATTGATCCCATGTAACAGTTACTATTATATGCAGTTCTGGATATATACTAAGATTTAGAAAGTATAATTTATAGAATGTATATTATACCTATGTTGCAATTCTCCAAAACTTTTAAAGGCCATAAATTTGTGATATGGTTTAGGAGCCCACGCGTAAATCTCGATAGAATCTTTAAGAGCAATCACGAGGAACTTGATCCGCTCATACTTGACTATGCGGAAGTGTACTGCACCCTGTAATTCTCCCACGTTTATCCAACCATTTCTCCTTTCGACTTGCTAAAAAATAAAAATAATGAAAATATTTTAAATGTTACGAACGTTTTAATAAAAATTATTAAAGTACTGACATCACTTAAGCCATCAGTGCGCAAAATCTTTGATTTCAACCAGCTCAAATAATACACGCGTACGCGATTCTTCTTTCCAGATACAGTTATAAGAATATTTTGTCCTTCTAACACTTCCATTTGTTGGAAGCGGCGTCTTGAGATCAATTGATATACTTTTCCTTGACCAGAACGATCGAGCAACATTAAACCATTTTCTGTTCCAATTAGCAGATTGACTCCTGTAGTAGATACAAGCAATTTTAATAAAAAAATTCAACGAGATTTATGATACGACATAATGTGATTATACTTTGGAACTTACCCCAAAGCGCTGCGCATAGAATCTCTGAATTGAATCTCTTCTTGTATTTACGTATTTCTGGCGTATCGGATGACAGATCGTGGCCAGTAGGCGTAACGTTGACGTTGACGTGGCTCTCGCGACGGGAAGCGTTGCCCGATCCACCCGTACCGCCACTACCCGTCGATCCCGCGCCGAAGCCGAACGTGAGGAACGAACGCTGCTTCTGTTGCAAGGGGAGGAACTGTTGATGGGAGCCCACAGACGAGTTCGAGGGAGAATGCTGAAGAGGATGAGGAGAAGCGGCACCCGATACGAAAGATTTCGAAGGTGTAGACTGGACAGAGGATGGGAGCGGGTGGTGATGATGGTGAGGAGCAGGTGTGCCTCCTGCAATGGCTTGCCTATACTGGAAAAGAAAACACATTGAATTAACAATTAAATAAATAAAGTTAATAATGGATTTGTTTTCTTGAAATTTACATATATTTTTTTTAATTTTGTTTTTACATCCGTAATTTTTTTTCTAGTCTGGTTAGTCAGAAAAACCACCTCCCATTTATTAGTTATCATCTCAAAATGATCGGAAAGTTATTTGCAGCGTTGCTATTATCTACAAAACTCATTTGACAAATCAGAATATCGGGGTATATATGTGTAGCAGGCAATGAAATAAATTATTCAGATAAAATGTAATTAAGTAATAGGTTTACACTTAACATTATTTTGATGTTGTAACATTCATTATGATTTTATAGCATTCAGTATGATCGGAAAAGAATCTGAAAGGATGGAGGTTGTTTCTTAGAAAATTTTAACATCTTTTTCAAATAATTAAACATTTTTTATTTCAATAATACATGTGGATAACTGCTCTATTAAAAGCTTTATCTTTTTATTTATATTTTAATGTGCTCATACTTTAAGTAATATATTTTTTCTAGATAGGTCAGACTAATTCATCGACTAGGGCCCATCGTAAAACTGCTCTTGCGGTTATTAAGCTGGTTCAATATTTCATCCAACTACCTTCAAGGCTAAAGACATGATTTAGCAGATGAATACACATGGAAGCTTTCTATAGTATGCATACATAGAGAAGAAGTGAGATGTTTATTTTAACAACATTCTATGATATGCTGTATGAAGCATTCTTGTTGCTATACGGTTCGTACTTACGTAGTGATAACAGCAGTCTGCAAACCGGTCGCGGACCGTAGCTCCAGGGTGTTTGCATGATTGACAACCATTATCACATTAATACTATATACTAAAAGCTTGGCACCACAAGTTGCTAGGACAGGGACTCCTAACACTTATGTATTTTTGAAATTTATAATTAAATTAAAATATATATATTTAGTATAAACTTGACTAAAACTTATTTTTGAGGTTAGTTTTATGGTATAATAATATTTTTTTTAAATTAGCGATATTTCGTCAATGTTAATTCTTGTTAAGCAAGCACCTCTTAAGAAATAATGTTGGGAGCCCCGTATCATAAATATACATGAAAATCGCGAGATGTTACACACAAAAACTTTAACATAAAGCACAGATTTTACGAAATGGGTATCTGTTCCAAGTAGTGAATTGGCATAAATGTCCGCAATAAACTAATATTATATTTGCCTCTATATAAGGGTTTTAACTTTTAGGCAGTAATTTTATTATCATGAGGCTATTTTATGATGGTACGCTAGATATACATATATGTATGTAAGTGTACAAATAGCATGGTCGGACGGTTTGGAGATGTTACCTCTTCGCTAGTAGATTTGTCGAGGCGAGGTGGAGTCGTGGGCTGGCCCGCCTGGCTCAGCAGGTCGGGCAGTACGGAGCTGGTACGGGACCCATTGCCTTCGTTGTTGCCACTCGAGCGACCCTGGATGCATTTCAAATTCGCATCACGTAACTTATTAGTATTTCATGTTAGGATTTTAACGTGATTATTATATTTAAGTATATAATTTCGTAATAATTATTTATTACATTATATTTGTGTGCAATATTTTTATCAACATGTTTTTAAATAGGAAAGTTATTTAATATTATAAGCAGTAAATAGTTAGGCCAACAATAATTTCGAGTAAAATTTTATATTAACTTTCGAAATCTCCAACTATATAAAAATATCATTTTATAGTAAATAAAAATGTCTAACAATGATTTTAATAAAAGTTTATAATACTGCTTAGGGCATTACTTTGTAACTACTATGATGCAACAAGACTTATAGATGTCGGTAATGCCTATTACTTCAAATGCAGATTATTTTGTATTCTGAGATTCAGTTATGCTCTCTTATTACCTTCATATTGGGGTAATTTATTTTTTTGTCATGAGATTGTCTATAGAACTCTAACACAGTAACAGTACAGTAAGCCTGTTAATGTCTCACTGCTGGGCTAAGGCCTCCTCTCCCTTTTGAGGAGAAGGTTTGGAGCTTATTCCACCACGCTGCTCCAATGCAGGTTGGTAGAATACACATGTGGCAGAATTTCAATGAAATTAGACACATGCAGGTTTTCTTACAATGTTTTCTTTCACCGTTAAGCACGAGATGAATTATAATCACAAATTAAGCACATGAAAATTCAGTGGTGCTTGCCCGGGTTTGAACCCACGATCATCGGTAAAGATTCACGCGTTCTTACCACTAGGCCATCTCGGCTTAACAACTATAACACAAGTACCACTTCTGTATACATTTTACTGAATCATAACAAATCAAATGAAATAAAATGACGATGGCTGTAATTAGATACTCATAATTGATTATTTTAATAACACTATACAATTTTGCTACATGTTTAAATTTCTTGCACAGCGCTATTTGTTTAATATTGAATTGCTTACACTCAGTTGGAGATTTCTGTAAGTCTGATAGTGGATTAATTATATCTAAGTTTTGTTGGTTTACGTATTGACGTAAATGGAAGTAGGAAACGTTATACGTTGTTTCAAAAAAATAAAACAATTGTATAACACTATCAACTTCGCCATTAAATGTGTTAAAAATATAATTGGTGAAACCCAATGTTATACTTACGAGTGTTAATGACACCGCGACATTAGCTTTTAACGTACAATATTATATTATTCTATAAATTACTGATTTATTATAATTACAAGATTTATTAACAACATTTTTATTTCCAAATACAACTACGCTAGGCTAGTGTCACGGTGTCCGAGTATATGCTAGTTATTGTTTTAACGTTGCAACAGCATAGCGTGACAAACACAAACACGGCAGCGGTAAAAACATGCATTTAACAAAAAAAAAAAAAAAAAAACACATTCACAAAACAGACGTTGAATATTCTTGTCAGCTTCGGTGAGAAGTCGTTAGGCGGTCATTCCTGATATTGTTAAATTTGAACTGTGTATGGCACAATTTACTTAATTCATCGACTGAGGACGCTTTGCGTATCTTGGCAGGAAGTCGGTATTCGCGCACAGATGTAGATTATTTATTAGTTTGTGAGTACAAATACCAATGTTAGTTAGTTTAGTCTGAAGAAACTAGTACTACTATTTATCGACATACGAATAGTTATCTATTTAACCATTGAGTATTTTACTACAGTCAATGTACCTACATTTCATATTAAGCTGTACTACTATAACAGATACTTAAAATAATCTGTCACGCCAAAATGTAAGACGTGTGAGCAAATAAATGGTAAATACTATAATATTTTTGAACAAACCATTATAAACATTCATATATATATATTTAGTATAAATATTAATTTAAAACGCTTTCAGTTCAACCATTCCCACACAAGTCATTCGATCCACCACAGTCCACACCGATAGCTACACAATCACGTAGGAGACTTTATGATACAATACAGCATCGACAGGTTAGTTCAATACAACTATGTTAGATAATCATAGATTAGAACCCTCATACCAAACGTAAGTAAAAATATATTAATCAAACTATCCCGAGCAGTGTGAATTACCTGATCCTGTGCGATTACCGCTTCCTGCCCACTCGATATAATGTCTGTGTGCCGGTTTAATTGAGAATTCCTTCTGAATATAATATCAGACTCCGTCTTTTCTCGACGCGGTTTAACAACGCTGTTGGCGTTGGAGTCGCCGCTCTGCAGCGCGTCGGCGGTGAGATCGAGCGTGCCCTTCTCGAACGAGGCGCTGCTCGTGAAACAGATACTGGTGGCCGGCGAGTCGCTATTGACGCTGCTCTGGCGACTCGTACTATGTCTTTCATTCTCCTGTCTGATGAGAACCGCGACACTCTTTAGAGCGTCTATGGGGTTGTTTGCGTTAACTTTCTTCTCTGGGGATTTATTATCGCACATCTTTGAGTGGTTTCTTTGGGCCCTCTTCAAACTGTCGTTCATTTTAATAAAGTCTGTCAGAATCGGTTCCCCTGATGTCTGAGGTTTGTTGGATTGTTTACGCGAGTGGTTGAATATTCCGCTAGATCTTAGTTGTTTACTGGCTCCAATTTGAGCTTCATGTTTCGGATAATAAATAGCGGAGTGTCGTGTGCTGGACAGCGGGAATAAGTCAGAGTTCTCTCTTCTGAATCCTCTGAAGAACCTGTTTGGGGTGTTCAGTTCTGCGTCTTGCTCCTTCTTGTACTTAAGAATGTCAGATAACTTTTCCTGAGTAGTTTTATCGACCGGTTTTTGGAATAATTGTTTGTGCCGGGAGGGTGGTGTCGCAATAGCTTTGTATTTAACCCACGCATCCTCCATTTCAATACGAGACTGACGTTGGAGTTGCGCGCGTTTAAGTTCGGACTCCTTTGTCGGATCATTCTTTTCTTCTTTGGCGTCAGTATTTTTCGAAGGGAAAAATCTGGCAAAGTCCCAATCCTTGAGCAGAACGGCTTCATCGATGTCCGATTGCCTTTTATCGTTTTCATTCTCCCTCTGATGTTTTCCGAACATGTTCAGTATAAAAAGTGCACATGAATAAAGAGATCAAAGATATGTATTATACAATTCTAATGGTATTCGTAATCGCTCACCAATCTTACTTTGGCGTGAGATATAGTAAATATACGACCCCACCATCACTAAGGCTAACACTCACACGTTAGGTGAGAATATTCATGGTCAAATATTAAAAGAGACCAAGCCATATATATTATTCAAACTAAAACGATAAGATATTGCAAAAATTAACATAACACATTGATCATATACAAACCGTTACTGTTTGATCCTCGTGGTCCAAAACGAAAATGTTGCTTTGTCATACTGTACTCGTACATGTACATCACTCGACTTACGTATGTATTACAATAAGCAACTAGGACTGTAAACGATATATGTATGCAAGCATAAAAAAACATTTCCATTTTCGACCGACTTAATCTAGTATGCAAATTGTTAACACAAAACACCAGGATGTTCGAGCGAAGGAGGCGAGACGAGACTCACCCGCTTGACGAGCGTGCGGTCGGCGTGCGGGTCGTCGTCGTCGGGCGTGGGCGGCAGCGGGCGCGTGGGCGCGCAGCCGCCGCAGCCGTCCTCCGACACCGCGCTCAGGCCCGGCCTGTAGCAGAACTCGGGACTGACGAGCCAACCGAAACAAAGGGGAGCGAACCAAAGGGAGACAGATGGAGGGCGAAAATAAAATAATGCGCAACATAAAATAAAGGAAGGAAAATGTGTGATTAGTCGTTTGCTACGTGATCTACGATGAATATTAAATAATGTTTACGTCGGAGATAAATAAAAATTGACGTTCAAAGCGAAAAAATGACATCGATGAAAATTGTACTTCTACCGCTTCCTTGACTTCGAAGAAACTTTCGATACCTCCGTTCCATATCGGCGCGATGGCCTTTTAGTTCGTATAACACGACGAATGATAAGTTTTAGCCTATGAGTGATCGTAAGTGTAACCGAAAACACAGTGGCGAGGTGCTCACAGCGGCTTGGGCGGGTCGCTGGCCAGCAGCGTGCCGTCGTTGCGCACGCGGCCGCCGCTGTCCTCCGCCTCGCTGTCGCTGTCCGACTCCTCGAAGGGCGGCTCGGGCGCCGCGCGCTCCACGGCCGGCCCTGCCGCCACACAACGCATACATTTCGTGACATTTCATTCATTGCTTTTATTTTATATTTCATTTAATAATTGTTTAATGTTTTTGTTACATATTTTATTCAGATTTGATTATTACATATAATCAAACAAAATATCGAAAATATTATTAATAGCTTCTTACAATTGGATGTCAGAAGATGTGAAAAATATATGATCATATAAGTATACTTCTGCGTGCGCCTTCATTAGCAATATTAATGTTTTCACGCATAGTTATTGTTTTGATGTTTAAGTTTTATATAAAACTTACCTTGGCCGTTAGTGGGTGCCCGCGGAGGTCGATTTGGTGGTTCACTGCCCGAAACTACACCGAGCTCGTTTAGCTGCGCTGCTAACTTATCCAAATCCTGAAAATCCATCATAGAAAACTCATTATCGGTTTTATTTAAAATTTTATAATTTAATCAAAGCGGCAAATATAAACCTACCTCTGGCCTTCGAGGTGGAAGCTGCAGTCAATTTATCGGATGTGCAAAGAAAAACAGCGTGACATGAAAACAAAAACACAAGCTAATAAAATAAAAATTTCACAAATATGATAAAAAGGCGAAAGAACATGCATTATATTTGGTTTATGATTTTATTTCATGTTAAAATCCATATTTCCTTCATCTTCTGATTACACTGCTCAAATGATATTTTCTAATTAAATTATACAGAATAAAACTTTGGTAAAAATAAAAACATTAAAAAACTCAATAATATGCCGCAAAAGCAAAAATAAAATCTATATACCAACAAATTATACATACATTTTCAAGAAGATTTTTGTTTAATTTCTAAAAGCATTATGATTGACAATGGGATTTTTAGTAAGATTTTTTTTTTAATAAAAGAACAATGAATATATTAGTTGATAAGAATAATTTGGCAGGCAGCATTAACTTAAGACTTCTTCAATTGAAGATTTTATTTACTAACTAAAGTACTCAAAATCATTTTACATAAATACTGAAATAGACGAATAACAGATAAAAAAAATCGGATAAATGGGGTACTGAGAGAGTCCGTACCATGGGCTTGAAAATGTGATGCGAGCCGCGCTGCGGGGGCTGCGGGCCGCCCGCGGGCGGGGTGCCGTTGTTGGAGCCCGAGCTGTTGGACGAGCCCGACGACTTCGGCGTCGGCGGCAGGGGCCTGCGCGCAAGAGGTAATTCTACTGTTATCACTTGTGGACGGTAACTTCATTTGTAATAACTGGTTTGCCAATATAATGCCAATAAATATTTCGGAAAATTATAAAACATTCGGTTGATTATTTTCGAACCGCGTAACTAAAATAAATATATATAATAATGAACATTATTATCATAATTACCTATATCTATTTGGCTGTTGTGCTTGTGGGTCTGGCACAACAATCAGTCTTTGTGGAATGGATGGCCGTGCTGGCGGGCCAGGTTCTATTGTAGAGTAAGAAAACAAAAGTAAACGTATACTGTATTTTGTCGCATTAACATTAAGAATACAAAACACAATGAAGTCTACTCCAATCGAAGCAGAAAATGTAAATAAACAACTGTGACTTTGAACATGATCTCTTGATTTTAGCTAGTGAGAGTAAAATGGTGTTAATTCATTCGTTTCATTAATAAATGATCCAGTAACGAATGATGCTTTTTTTATTTTCACATATAATTTTAAAATATTTATTTTGAAATATATTAGATACATTTAATAAAAAAAAATCGAAAACAATGAGATAGAAGAAAATGTTTTCAGTTTTACTCTTGTAAGTAGTAAGACTTTCTGTATTGATATGTATAAAAGTCACCATCATTTTCGTTTTAAGATTAAAGATACATTATATACATTAGAATTATATACATTATATAGCGTAGCTATTGTTTGTGCATTTATCACAATCGCACGGAATATGCATATATATATATACAAGATTTATTTAACAATATTATTTGTCCTGCCATTGGAATCAGCTATTGTTAAAAAAAACACAAAATGATATAAGTGACTTCAGGGTTAATATGGCATAAATAGTCTTATATTGAGAGTTTGACATCTACCTGGTATCTCTTCACGTTCTTCACGTTTGCTGTTGCGTTTAGGCGGCGGTTGGGGTTGCTGCGCTTCTGCAGCAGCTCTAAAAAATACACAAAGTTAAGGATGTATGGTAAAATATTATAAGGAAATTTTACAATTATACAATGAGTTGTCACATAGATCGTATAGTTTCTGCTCGTATAGAGATATATTCATCTAACCTTAATATTTTCTCTGAAATTATCGTTTATTATGGAGTTCTCATTTCTTATCCACAGGTGAACCTAGTTCCTTTTTTTTTTAAATGTAAGTTAATTGAAAATGAATGATAACGCATATGATGCAGGTCTCGGCGACACCGACCGTCCCTCCTGAATCTGCTGGAAGTTCCTGCGCAGCGTGTCGCCGCCCTGGTGCGCGGCGGCGTTGTGCACGATGGACGAGGGCTCGCCCGCCACCGCGTTGTCCTCCTCCTCCCCCTCCGAGCCCGAGTACTTGTAGTCCTCCCGCACGGAATTGTCCTGCTTTCTCTTCTTGCATCTGTCTATGTGGTCTTTCAGTTGTATCCTTACCTGTCTCTCTGTCGGTTGATCTCTGTGAAAAATATTACCATTATCAAAAATCCTCCATCGATTTTGATACTTTGTCAAATTCGCGCCCGCTCTATTGCATATCGGCAACCATAAATGACTGAGATTTTCTTGGAAAGAGTCCAAGTTTCCTTACAATGTTCCTTTCATAGCCAATTTATGAGATAAAGGAAAAAAAATAAAGACAAATTTAATTTTTAAGCCTCATACTCAAGTCATGTGCTTGTCTGGATCATGTTATATTAGTTTCATTAAAAACATGTTCATACTTCCCATTTTATTATTTTCAGATAATTTTAACTTTCTAATATAAATAATTTAGCATAAAATGAAAGTTTTATTAAAAAAAACTTCACAATATATTATCTTTTTCAACAAATTAAAATGAATAATAAATATATGCAGATATAATATATATAAGTAAATATCACATTATTCAGAGCAATGTTTATTGTTTTTTTTTTCCTATTTGCTTTAATACTCACCTAATGAATGAATGCTTGAGAAGTTGCTCAGTGTAAGGACGCTGATGATAGTCTTTTACTAGTACAGTCTCAATAAAACTATGAAATTTTTTAGCCCACTTCTTTGACTTTAAGCGAGGTGGTGGGTTTCTAAAAAAAAAAAAATTATACTGTCACAATTCAATCTCACATAACATGTTATAAATATAAATATTATCAAGTTTCTGTATTTGCAAATATCTTATCAATTATATGAAAATATTAAATTTTACTAATTATATCAATCAAATATTATAAAATTAATGTAAAGCAATAAATTAAAAATAACCACCGTGGAATGAGGAAAAGAGCTCTCATAGGATGAAGATCGCATAGAGGTGGTTGACTCTCAGCCATCTCAAGTGCAGTGATACCGAGAGACCAGAGGTCAGAGCGATTATCGTACGTGGCCTCGGGGTTCTCGTCACATGCGATCACTTCCGGCGCCATCCAATACGGAGTACCGATGAATGTATTTCTCCTGCCAATCGTCCTATCGAGTTGTGCAGATACCCCAAAGTCAACTACAAAAAAACTTTTTTTTATTAAATTGGTTATTTATTAGACACAAAAATAAACTTAATACAAAAATATCCATGAATGCTAAAAATAAAAACTTTACAACTCCCAGTCAGTATCAATAAAATTGAGGTCCCATTTCAATTTCTTCTTGGAGCTATATGGAGAACTCATTGCAAAAAGAACTAAAATTCGTACATACCAAGAAGAAATATCTGAACATATATAAAGATAAATATACCTATATATATGTATATATATATAAACATGTTAAGAACCTTTTTTTTATAGAATAGAAAGGCGAACGAGCATATGGGCTACCTGATGGTAAGTGGTCACCAACGCCCATAGACATTGGCATTGTAAGAAATGTTAACCATCGCTTACATCACCAATGCACCACCAACCTTCGGAACTAAGATGTTATGTCCCTTGTGCCTGTAATTACACTGGCTCACTCACCCTTCAAACAGGAACACAACAATACCAAGTACTACTGTTTTGCGGTAGAATATCTGATGTGTGGGTGGTACCTACCCAGGCGAGTTTGCACAAAGCTCTCCACCTTTTTTGAATTTGCGTAAAAATAATATACCAATTTTCATAACAAATCAGAATTTTAAATTATTACAATACCTATATATTCCCTAGTAGAAGAGTTGTTTGATGGCTGATGGATTAAATGCAAAATAATTATTAATTCTAATGATACTTTTGTCATATTAAATGCCATAATAAATTTTAATGGCAAAATGTAAAAGAACAACATTTAACATTTTTGATGTAATTCTAAACTGTTAGCAGGCAACATATAACAATTAAATTGATGGTAGAAATCACCATTCAATTAGTTCAATATTACAATTCCACATAAAACTAAAATATGATATGTGTATAGTTAATATATTTTTAAATTACTATTCTATAATCAAGTAGTCACACAGTAACTGGTATATTATTGTGTGACTAAATGTTCTGAGCTCAATCCTATATATATTATGTTCATATATGATGTAAACAAATTAGCAGCAATACTCAGTTTGACGATAAAAGATAAAGTGATACACAAGAGAGCTTTGTATTATGTGAAGTTACACAAAATGTTTGTTACACTGTTAATTTTAATCACAGCCATATAAGAAATTAGCATGTGTTAACTATAATAAATTTTATAGCTAAAATTTTAATGAAATTCTATTTAAGTTTGTAGAAATCTTTAAAAGCTCTATTTGTCATTAATATTTTTATCGTTTTGCCTTTTAAGTTACTGTTTTTATTAAGTTCACTCCATGTTTCAATGTAAAAGTGGAAACTTAGTTGGCTATGTAAATCTTATTTTTTTATCAAATGTTTTGTATTATATTATGCTATATATTTTCCAATAAATGAAATAAAGTGTGTCCAAGTATTTGTTACTTGTTTTTATTTACTCATACTTTTGTTTTTTAACTTAGCAACATCAGTGTTTAGTAATTGTTCAATTCAACGTAAAAGGTATAAATTTTACTTACCAAGCTTGACTTCAGCATTGTCAGTGAGTAGTACATTCTGTCCCTTTATATCACGGTGTATCACCTTATTGGAGTGCAAATAGCTGAGACCTCTTAGGATTTCTCTACAAATATATGAAATCCATTCTTCTTTCAATGACTGCCCCTTGGTAGATTTGACTAAGTCTGTCACAGATCCTAAAATGACAAACCCTTTTTTATTAAAGTGAACGTAAATTAAAAAATAATTAAGTTTAAATTGGTCACATACACATTTTATGCAAAAATCTCAAGACCTAATGTCAGTAGATTTTGTTATAAGTGAAGAATTCTGAACTGATTTATATCTAAATGCGTAAATCTTACTTGGAAAATAACTAAATTCAACCCTTAAATGAAATCAATTATTTATATAGAATATATATTTTTTTAATTTAAACAAATAAGTCAAATATTGCTAATTGTTCAAGGAAAAATAGTAAAGTTTTTATTTAGTTATTATCAAACATTAAAAGAAAATATAAGTCATGATGTAACTAATTGTATCCAGTAGGCGTTAAAAAGATCTCTTATTAGTTTAGTTAGAGGTTGTTAACCACATCATATAATTAAAAGCAATAAAAACTGAACTGCCTCTGTATTACTCCAAGCTGTTTCAATGAGCATGATAATTATCATTGACTCAATTAGATGAGATTATGGTTACTAAATAAAACTACTTTACATAATTGCGTCCATTAAAATTAATTTATCAAAAATCCATTTTTTAATACCCTAAAATTGAAAATAGGTATTTTTTTATTTTTAGTTTATTTTCTACTTACCAGCACCACAATACTCCATAACCAGCCAAAGTTGATCATCCTTTCCAGGAGGACTCTTTTTAATAAATGCACCATAATAAGTTGCAATGTTGCGGTGATTAGAATACTTTTTGAGGACATTGATCTCAAGTTTTATCTCTTCCTCTTCATCCTGTGTGACATCCATAACTTTGATGGCAGCAAGCTGTCCAGTTTTTGTGTGTCGACCCTATAATATTTGTGCATAAAATGAAATACACTATAAAAATTACAATACCAGTTGAAAGAAACATAATGATAATACTAAATAAATATACTAAGTATGTATAATGAATTTTTAAAGTAGTAACATTTTAATTTTTATTTGTTATAAGAAATAAGTGAAAGGAAATTTTTCAACTCATTATCATAATCAGTATCTAAACTGATATCAGCAGTACTTGATTACACTATTGTTAAGTTAATACTTAATGATTTTAAAACTACTATGTAATTTGTAACTTTCAGTAATACCAGATTACAATAAAACTAATTCTAAATATTAACATAGATGATATTTTAATTTACTTAGTAGGTATATTTCAGTCAGTGTATAGTTATTTAAGGATATGTCAGTTTTATTGAAGGCTGGCAGATGAAAATTAATTCTGTTCATTGACACTAATAGCTCCTCTTAAATTGTAAAGTTCAAAGTATAAATGTAACATAATTTTCATCATTAAGGTTCAATTTATCGAGGATACTTATGTATTTAACTGATTTATATTTATAGGTCAGATAAATCTGGGAATTGTAGTCATTATATTAGTAAATAATCAATTTATTGAGATTAACATACATACCTTATATACTTGCCCATAGGTGCCATTGCCCACAACTTCTATAAGTTCAAATATACCAGCCGGGTCCTGAAATCAAACATTCACAAGGAATGTATAGATAAAAGCTAATTATAATCCTTATTGAACCCTAACTATGATTCACGCCCTGTGAGATCATTGCTCCCTGATATATATATTTTTAATGAAGACTAGCCTTTTTACAGACTTTTATAGAGATGGCCAAAAGTGTTAAAGTTCAAAAGTTTACCTTAAGCGCACTGAGGTCAATGTCGTCCAATGAACAATTTACAGACGGTGCCAGTTGATGCGCCATTTTGAGTATATTGTCACACACGAAGACAAAGCACGAGAACCTTACATCAATACAAAAAGTAAATAAGAACCCTTAAATTAGAACATTGGGATAAAAACTGCCCGGATTTTATTATTTCACGTATGAATGGTTTATAAAAGACATTGTTTACAATTAAAATTACAGTAAATTACAGATACACAATTTATATGCCGCACACACACCCGGCAGGGATGCCAGTAGATGAAATCACAATCTACTATTTTTATTACAATTCCTACTATAGATTATACAAAAAAATATTTTATGAAACGTAGACTATAGAAAACTTACGATATTTTCTGAAAAAATACTTTTTAATTTAAAATAAAATATGAAATAATATATTCTTACAAACCAGAAGTGAAAATGACTTTTTTTTAAAAAGAATACATAAATAAGTATTTGACTTTATAAAAAATACACAAATAACAAACAAAACAATCATTAATTACTTTAAATGCTAACAAAACCAACTAAAAATGGCAATTTAGGTAATTGTTTGTTCAAAGCACCCAAACTTTATTGGTGGTAGAGCTTTCATTAGATATTCTACCGCAAAACAGCAGTACTTGGTATTGTTGTGTTTCGGTTTGAAGGGTGAGTGAGCCAGTGTAATTACAGGCACAAGGGACATAACATCTTAGTTAGTAGTTGGTGGCGCATTGGTGATGTAAGCAATGGTTAACATTTCTTACAATGCCAATGTCTATGGGCGTTAGTAACCACTTACCATCAGGTGGCCCGTATGCTCGTCTGCCTTTCTATTCTATAAAAAAAAAAAACTTCGCGCCAAAAACAATATTCTGCTTCTATGACGGGCGATGACGCAATGTTCTTTTTTTAAATATATTCCGGCACAAGGAACTGATACATTCGGTCGAAGATTGTTAAGAATATATAATAAAAAAACAAACACTTTTTATACAACAGACAATATTTATAAGTTTTGTAATTATTAATTCGTTATTTTTTTAGTAATGCTGAAAAATAAATAAATAATTTATTTATATTAACATCACAATTATCAATTCCTAATAAATAATAATCTTGTAATATTACAAAATTAGGCAATATTTGGAACTGATGAAATGTATGATATATAATTGTTATAAGAGTCTTAGCTTATTATTTAGTATATTTCAATCCACCCGATGCTAAGCGGTAGTGAAGTCCAAACGCGACGACGGCCAGTACAGTCGGGAAGAATGTTCTGCATTAACCACCCCCGCCTTGCCGGTCCGCAAGATGCCTCTTCACGTATCGTTTGAAGGAACCCAGGTTGTAAGAGGAAAGGACGTGTGGTGGTAAAGGATTCAATTTTTTAGTGGTGCGACAAAGAAAAGAGTTGTCAAAATTTTCGTGCGCGATGGAATTGATGTCACAGTTAAGCGATGACATACAGAGCCAGCACGCATAGACTTGTGAAGGAAAGGGGAAGCAGGAAGGAGGGAGAATAATCTCTCAGAGCATTCGCCGTGATACATTCGACAGAAAGCGCTTAGCACTGCTATCTCTCGAATCAATTGCAAGGCTCTCAAGGGTGTTTGCGACGTTTACGTCGCCAACAATGTGAATCGCATGTCGTTGTAACCGATCCAAGGCCTCCAGTAGGTACTTAGCGGAGCCATCCCAAAGGTGCGACCAATATTCAACGCAAGATTGCACCTGCGTTTTGTATAATATGTGCAGTAGTTGTGGCGTGACTTTGATTAGAACCCCGAGTTTCCGTGAGGCTGTTTTGATAACAACCTCGATGTAATCCCTGGATTGAGGTTGCACCGAACGTCAATTCCCAGCATGGCAATTTTGCTTTGTATCATCAGCGTAGTGTCACAGAGGGAAGGTATATAAAATGTTTCATTTATTGATAAATAGTTAAAGTTACCTATTCTTTGTATACGCAATAATGAATTTATAAGTAACGAAGTTGTGGTCGAAACACAGTTTTAAAAAATGTTTATGTATATTTAAACATAACTTTCTACTACAACTATAAAGTTATATCATATCATCGATATCTACACAAAATTAAGTATAGTTTGTTTGAAAAATGTTATAGTAAATAATACCTTTAGGTATTTTATATGTATCATGATCTAGTCTAGGTGATCGATGATATGACATATTCCACTACATTAATTTATACCAATATATAACAATTATCATTGCAGTATTTTATTAAAGTGAATATTGTTAAAAATAGTTGCAATCTATAAATTTTCCACTATTGTTAAATTTTTTTTTTCCTATTGAAAAGAAGAATACAAATCTTAATTTACCACTTTAAATTGACAAATACTCAAAATACATTAGTCTTAAAATTCTTCCAACATAAGCCAGTTTCTCGACATTTTCTTCATCGCGGTTAAACTGGCGACCTTCGCTCAAATTGAAGTACTCGGTCCACTAAGCCATCGGCTCTTGCAAAATTAATCATTGTTTTATTTTTCTTTTTGTTATTTTGTTTGGTTTTTATGTATAGAATATGTTATATAAATATTAAAATGTACATTTTCTTATAGTTGACGTATATGTCTATGAGTACCTATATTATTTTCAAAGAGCAATTTATTTATTTATTTGGATCTCCAACAGTTTTACAAAACACACATTCAAATCACTATTTACATTAACTTAAAACTAACTATGCACGACCAATTACAGGAGAACACATCATTCACAAACACAATTACAAAATATACGAATCAAAAATAAAATAAAAACAGAAAATAAAAATATTTAAATAAAGAACAAAATCAAAAACCGAAACAAAAGGTAGTAACTAATTAATTTTTTAAACAAATTAACAGTTTATACTAAAAGAAACAACACATTTTTTCATGAACGATGAGAGCCCATCACAACCAATGTCTAGTGTTACTGTGTTTTTTACACAATAATTATATTCTCGCGATATTCGCGATATTGGAGCACTCTGTTCAAGTTTGGTTTGAGTGCGGACAATTTTAAAGAACGGACATGGGTAGCGAGAATGTCTTCTAGGAACATTAATATTAAATCTACTCAACAATTTATCGTCATCGATTTTTTCATTAAATACTTTATAAAGCAATTTCATGTCTAGTAGAGATCTTCGAATCTCCAGTGGTTTCATAAATTTGCTTAAGTGATTTGTTGATCTAAATTTCACAGTAATAAACATTGTATATAGCTTTTGTTGGTAATTTAATATATAAATATAATTAATTACAAGTGGTAAGTAAATATTTTTTCATATTTATTAGTTTATGAAATTTAAATTTTTATTTTAGTTGTAGTTGTGTGGTAAGTAGTATTTTGTAAAAATATAAGCTTTCTATATATGTATCTATTTTAAATCGTGGACTAAGGGAATTTTTGAGGGATAACTAAGGGAAGCCTTAATCGTCGTAAGCGCCTCAACAAACCATACAGTAGCGGGAACCAATTTACCAGCAAAAAAAAAACACAAGAAAACATCGTGTAGAAACCTGTGTCAGATGAAATTCTGTCGCACGTGTATCTACCAATTAGCATTAAAGCAGCGGGGTGGAATGAGCTCCAAACTTTCTCCTCGTGAGGACAAGAGAAAATTGCCTATGCCCAGCAGTGGGACTTTGTCATGAGACGGGCGGCTAACCATGAAAGACTACTAATTATTTTCCATGGAGCTAGCCCCGATTAACAGAAGACTGCGCTGATCACAGATAAATGAGAAAAAGGCTAGATTTTGACAATATTTCAATGAGTAGTACTTTTTCGGCTTCATGCAAAAACTACTAATTTAGGTGATATGGAACTTTTATCATGTTATTCATATTCATTCATGTTATTCATTCTTTAGTCATGAACGCAAGTGCCTTCGCGATGCTGCTTAAATCATCTGTCAAAGATGCAGAGGCCTATATATATCATGTTATTGTATTTTATAGTATAAGGACGAACATAGGCTACATAATATGTCTGTTGGTTGGTTTGTTCAGGCGCTTTTGAAACGAACACTGCTAATATGCGATACTTATATTGCGATACGCAAAAACTTTGTATGAGGGATTTGTAGTTCGTTAAAATGTCTACAGAAAAGTCAATAACACAATTCCATTAATTTATGATATAATATGACTCACAGTAAAATCGTTTATATTTCAAAAAAGCAGGATGTTTAGTTTACTTAACAATTATGAGTATATCATATATGCAATTTTATGGCTGTAAAAGTACTGGCTGTAAACTACTAAGTTTCTTTCCGGTTCTTTTCAGTAGAAGCTACATTCCGATACGGTTGTGGTATCTTTTCATATAATTTAAACTTGTTGATTGACGATACAAATTTGCATGTGCAAACCTACCGGAATAAATACTTTATTTTGGTTTTGATTTGTAATAAAATTGAGCGACGTTTGAACCGAGTTATCTGATAATTACACTCATATTAAACATAACGTGAACGAACCAATAACTACTGTTTGATGTAATTCAACTGACAACGGACAAAGCTAAGATAATCCTATCTACTTTGGCCTATATAATAAATTTGATACTCGCGTATGTTTTAAAAGTTTTTTCTTATCAGAATTTTGAAAAACTGATTAACAACGGAAGAAAATAAAAAAATATGCCATTCGACTTTAGTAGATAATTTATATTTGAATATTAAGAAAGTAAACAGTCGTGACTTACTACCACAAGTTTTAAAGTTGCAAAACATGACTTGCAATTATCTGGATCTCTAGGATAACCTTAGTTGTCAATAGGCTAGTATAATAGCGGTGAATAGACGTGGTTCATCAGAATGTTATATCATGATTCATGACCTTATTGGAATATCTGTGTACGTGATCTAATTTCGGTAGGTGAAGGTTGTTAAACAAAAGGTTGATTTAAATAATGAACGAGGTATACGAGACAAAATAATAACCAAAAAATATAGCGAAGATACGTAGTTACAGCTAAGTTTAGACCGGTTCTGGCCTAGTTGTAGATCGCGCTGTGAGACGTGTGTTATTGCACAAACACCAAACTTAAATTATTGACTAGATATTATAGAAGTAAAATAAAGCCTCGATACTACGTGCGGCAGCGCGGCCGTGCATACCGAATCGTAAGATCAAAGCACGCATAGGTACTTTACCAACTCCGACACCCACACGACTTTATCGGGTCGCGGCTACGTATGTGTTGGTGTAATAGAACACACAGGCGCAGACGGCAACACTAATAAAAGTATAATAAAAGTTACCAAGACAGAAGTGCGGCGTACGGTACTATTTGTTTGGAGGGAGGTTGGAGGCACTCATACAAGTGAGGGAGAGGCTGTGTTGGCGCGGCCTGCTAGTTTACCGTTGCAAGGCGCGTTGTGCGGCCGGACGCTCGACCGTCACCCGCGCGCCGCCGGCACCCCGTAGCCCGGCCTTCGCAACTTCCAAGCCACCACCACCCTTGCCTTCCTGGACTTTACCCAGGACTTTACTATTTTAAGCTTTGTGTACTCCAAGGGGTGTTTATGGACTAATAACTACATGTCTTGTTCTCTAACTTAGAGACGAAGTGCTACTACTACTCGTGCTTATTACACTGAAGTGCTAATCCCAATTCTGGTTCTTTATTGGATCGCCTTTATATTGAAGAAGGTAAGTTTTTCGTTAAACATTGTTCTATACATATATTTCATAGTAACTGTCTTAATAAATCTGTCGCTTACACGTAACTTGGTAGAGTCAGTCGTGACTAATCTCAATATTAATGTATATCTCAATATTATTAGGCTTGATGATATGATGATAAAACAATAACTGTTAACTTTCTATGTCTTAGTATTTAACAAACTATTCTAACCTAATATGGCGTATCAATACATAAACATTTTATATATATAAAATTCTAAAAAAAGTATAATACTTTTGTCTCTACTTTGTAAATTTATGCGAACACCGTTCTACAAGTTTTATTAACGAAAAATATAGCAAATATATACTTTTTTAAATCACAAGAAAATCAGTTTAAATAATATAGTGCTTAACTATAAATATTTCGTCGTCTACAAAACCACAGTACAAAACTAGTTATTAAGGCTTGAAGATAATAAATACGTTTAGTAGAACAAAAACTTGTTTTACTTTATGCCATGTGGCTATATTATCTCTACACTTTGGAATTTTATACAGCTATTAAATAAGTTGCAACGCACGTTTGGCAATCATTCTTTCCGCGTTTTCGGCAATGATTTTGACATTCTAACATACATATAATTGTGTATGTATTTGAATTATTTTTACATTTTTGTAATAGCTTTAAATTAATTTGTGTTAATTTTGTAATTTATGGGAGGGATAATGTTTAGTTGCTTGTTAGTATTCTATGTACGCTCATAATCCTATGCTTACGTATCGATACGAAGAAAAGTCATTGACTGAATAAATACTCAGGGTTTTGACGATTGTGTTTTTGGTTTTTAAACAAATTCTATTTCTCTAATAAATAAGTTATTTAAAGACGGTTATCTAATTTTTAAGCGTATTAAAATTATCAAATGTAAATATTTAATGAAATTACAAATTGTTATAGTAAGGAGACAAATTTATCTGTGCTAAGTTATCTAGTTTAGAATTTTCTTATTTAATTATGATTCCTTTATCGAAACAAGACATCAAGGAAATGATTCATGCCTATTTCAGGTTGATAATTGCCTTATTTGTTTTTAACTCGAACGGGGAAATTAACGTTTCAAAGAAACTTTTTTGTCGATTTCATTATTTCTTTTACAAATAAAAAAATATGCTCTATTTATTGTGCGCTTGCGAACACAACGCACGTAGAAATTACATCGGTATTGATTTATATAAAAGTTGTAATACTAATAAAATCATTATATTTATCACGATTTTGTTTATACTTTTAACATTTGCATTATACAATTCATAGATAAAAAGTAAGACGTAAAGAATTTCATGTCTAAAAATTGTTTATTAGGTTAATGTAAAAAGTACAGGTCAATTAAAAGATATCGTGATCTAAATTCCTACAAATCTAACATGTAATACGCCTGTTGCTCGTACTAAGTTTGCAAACCTCGAAAGCCTAATATTATATTTTCTTATTGAAATAATAAATAATAACAGCTCTTTGTTCTTTCACAATATTGTAAATTAAGTAATTATAAAGTTGAAATAAAAAAGGGAAATGTTGACATTTGTAAAAAACCTCTTTTTATATAATATTGTTAATAATTTTAAAACTGAAGTTCGAATGAAAGTTAAAATACTACTTTTACCAAATTAGCTATAATAAATAGGTACTATAACAGTAAAATTTGAATACCTAAATGAAAGTCTCTGATTTTATTTAATATAATGAACTATTATTTTCATTGTATATATATAATGAAAATCTATTGAGTCTTGTTTAAGATATTACCTTGCTCGCAAAAGATAGAGATGGAGAAAAGATACATTTAAGTATGGATTTAAAATATAAATTGTTAAATATATTATTAAACAACCACTAATTTCTATTTGATTTATGAAAAAACTTTATTAGTACATGTATTTTATTATTATTTTGATTGAGAGTAAATTTGACGTTAAACAAAAGCCTTACTTTTTCAATTAAGTATTTTGTTTACTTTCTAACTAGTACTATTTGCAAATTTTCCATTGTAACAATAAATGTTATCTTCTTTTAAAACTAAAGTATATCCTTCGTAATATAGTGATGTAAAGAATAAAATAATAAATATTTTCGCCCAATTAGCTATCAGAGTTTCCCAAACTCTGCGTTGTCAGGCTTTATCCGTCACATGTATAGGTTTGAATACTTTTTTACAGAGTTCAGTTAGTATTATTCTGCCAATATCAACACAATAGACAGATCAATTAATATTGGCCTAAAATACTGAAGTAAAAAATAAACATATTAAAATATTAACATTATTACATTAATGTTAAGTTTAAATAATTAAGTCGTCTGGATTCTACGACGTCTAATGCAATTATATTTATATTGCATATGAATAATCTATAATTTAAATTGTGATGCTGCCTTGTAATAAAAACATGTAGGCATATTAAAAAAACATTAATACAAATTATGGATAAGGAGAGATACAAATATAATAAATGACAAAACATAAATTGATATATGTGTCATTAAAAAAAGGAGATGGACTAAATTATGATACAACGAGAGAAAAAGCCTTAGCAGAATAGCATTAGAAGTTATAATTTTTTCTTGGAAGTCAAATTTTTGATGTAAATTCGTAGTAAAATATAAACATTTGCTACAAAAAAATGTATGCCGTCTGTTTCGTAAACATAAGAAGTAGTTCGCCCATTATATTTTTTTCTTTTGACCCTGTAGGTTATAATTTTTTTGAGTGCAGGCAATTACGATTTCGGACAGTTTTTTTTATCGTTTTCGTGTATAATATAATTAAGTATACATTTTTATAATAAATGAACTATTGTATAAAATTACAAAACTATAACAGCTTGGTAAATTAGAAATTGTGCTTAAATTAATGTAAATAACAGGCATTTATTTTATTAGTTTTGTGTCATTGCCGTGACAATGACACATTAATATGTAATGCGCAACAATTTGTAATGGTATTTACATAAGTTTTGATTTTTTATATCATGAATAAAATATTATTTAAAACTATTAACTGCTTCTCTAAAAAAGTATATTTATTATTCTATCGAAGATTTAGCTGTTATTAGTTAACAATTCTGATTCAATTCTCCGCAGAGATATCTGCCTGTAGGCGTAGGACTTAAATGCCTCGATGACGTGAAGTTAGCTATTAACTGAGTAGGTAACTGTTGCATATTTATGCTTTTTAATCCGTTCAACATCAGTTCATACAAGCATTTTTGTTATAATAAATGCAATAATGCTATATGGAAGTAATAAAGCATTTAATATCAGTGATTTATAAATCCTCACTGCGCTATATAGGTACATTCATTGTTTGGTGACATTTGCAAGAAGTATTAACTATTTTTATTATAAAACATTCCTGTAATCGTGTAATTATTGAATTTATTGCCGTCGTCTAGGCAACACGCCCAGATAATCAATATATAATTTCAGTATTCATTTGTAAAGACAAAGACTTCAACGCGTGCCGTTTTCGTCCTATGATTCCATAAAATCTTATAAAATGTTTTTATGTAAAATAACATTTAACATAAATCTATCTTTTTAAAATTGTATTATTAGTAAGGATACTATTTAGATGAGTTTATTTTTTAGGTTTGTAATATTTGTTACATTGTGGAAGATATCAATTTATTAATAAAATAACGTCCTATAGTGTTTCATAGAATGAGTAACAAGCAAATATATGATTGACCACAAGAATATCAATATCAATATGCAATAAAATTAATCAAATAAATTATGTAAAGGCCCAATGAAAACACAAATTCAATCGTGACATATGACTGCTTATCTAACTTAGCTGCGTACAATATTGTAGTGTGCATTTCAGCAACATTACCAAGAATTCGCCTATGGCAGTAGAGAGATGCCATTAAAGTCAGCGGGCGCGGTAGGGGCGTAACTTGCATTGTTCGAACTCGCGGCGTGCAATAATATCTATTACCCTATGAGCATGAGCCGATGCGGTGGAACCATGCTCGCTTTACGTAACAGTGCTCCGTACAAAGGCTCGCGTTTGTCCCACGGTCCTGCTGCGGCTCGTTGAGAATCTCAAAGTATTGCTATTAAATAGATATAAGATGTCTCATACTTCATTGCAGCAACAATTTTTTTCGAATTATAAAATCATAGTAGTGTTATAAATGGAAAAGTAAGTCATTGGTTACCTTATCACGACTAAGCCACTGAATCTTCAAAATGTTCTCAAATATCTTAATAAAAAAGTTGAATTAATTCAAATAATGATCATTTAAATTCAATTTGTCAAATTTAAATTCAAAAAAGTTTTTATGCCATTGTGACTTGTCTACGATAAAAATATTTTTTACTAAAGCTAATATCGTGCTTGGTTCACGATTAATTGCGTTTAATTTACCTACTTTTTTAAGTAGACGACAAAATTTTCCACAAATTCAGGTCACTAAAAACTGTAATTGGTGTGGATAAATAGTTAAATCGGAGTGAAATGACCGGCTGCCTTGACCCTTGCGGGCGCAGACGCTAGGCGGAAGGTTGGTGCGCACCCGACCGCGACGTACTCCTGCGTAGAAATTGTTAGTCCTTGTAACAGCACAATGCATAAACTTTGACCTTAAGTGAAAACAGTACATCTTTTACATGAGTATTCATTAAATGATTATGGATATAAATTGATTTATGATTGATTACTTGAAACCCATTCATTATGATACCGGCTATGTAATTAAAAAGATTTATCTCTTATGGTTTAAAGAGATATTCACACACGGTTTAACTTTATGAAACTATTAAATATACTTAAATTAGTAATGACATATTGACATTTGATAGCAAGAAGCGAGACGAATTGCTTTAACGATATCCTGTCTTTAATTTTTGAATAGGAAATATGGCCTACATTTAACTTCCTTTAAATCACCTACGACCAAATTGTTTCCGTCCTCTTTTCTCTTTGCAAGAGAAATTTATTCGTACATCCCAATCTTAATAACTTTAATTTTGATGTTATCTGTCGCGATAGATGAAAGCATGTTTTAATTTGGCGCCAATATAATTAGTATTAGGTATAAGAACTACAATTTGCACTATAAACGTACATTTAAAAAAACATATTGTTGATAGTGATATGCTTAAAATAGAATTATATATATATATATATATATATAAAGTGAAACATAAAATCTCATGTTCGTTAAAAATATTGCAAGCCTGGTCACTGGCGTGACTAATATCCACATTAAGCTTTAATATGTCGAAATATTCTTAAAACAACATGCAAACATTTTTTGGCTATGCATACGCACACATGCACACACACAGCTCGGCTGTTTTTATCGAATATTAGAGCCAAAGAAACCGCCGAATACCGCTAGCACCACAGTCGGTTATTGCTCTCGGATTCCGCAACAAATTAACATGTATTCGGTACAACTACATTTTATACTTAGTATCTATAGGATAATTGTTTTTTACTAGATACTTGTTTGGAAGCGCTTATGAAACGCTTTCTAACGCTTGTGTTCTATTGCCTTAATGGCATGGCCTATATAAAATGTTTTTAAAATAATTAAGGACATAAAGTAATACAGAATACTTGCGAATGTTACTTCTAATATTTGCCACGTTCAACAGATGGCCTTTTCAAAAATCTAAGTTTCAGTGTGATATTATATTGATAGAAAATCTTTTTTTTTTTAAATATATGGTTTTCGTTTCTTTATAATGTTCAAACTTATCAGGCATCTTGGTTTGATAGCTAGTTTGTAAGTACATATCATGAGGTTCCAAATTTGAATTCCGACTTAGGCAATTGAAATTGACAGTTTAAGTAGTAGCAGCCCAAAACTAGGAAGTTGTGACACTCCCAAATTGAAAGAAATGATGCCATAGACACAAAATAAAAAAGGTTCGTCGGAAGACTTTGGTCATTGTATATCATATTCATGTTGTTGATATCATTATCTGTTGTTGTCATATATCGCGAGTGAAGTTGGCTCGGCTTTTTTAAAAATGACCGAATGGTATAGGGTAATTATAAATTAAAATTTTGCATAAAATATTGAGTAAATCGACACAACCTTGTTTTATATTTCATCCATTATCTACAAGTACATATAAAATATTATCAAAGACCATCGCGACATTATGTCGGGAATGTATTAGATTAAAGGTTTAAAATTTTCAATATTTCGTGTATATTTGTCAGTATTTTTTAGTGTATATCGAATCCAAGCCACTTATATCCGATACAATTGTTTATGATAAAAGTATTGCATAAACGAGAATAATGATGAGCGATAAAGGCGAAGATGAAAACGTAAACAAATCAAATCCTCAATACATATCTGACTGCACGTCGCATTGTTTTCGTCGATATATAAAATGATTACGAAGTATATATATATATATATATATATATATATATATATATACTTCGTAATCATTTTATATTATATATATATATATATATATATATATATATATATATATATATATATATATATATATATATATATATATATTTATTTATATGTGTATTTATTTTGATAACTTCACAATATATAATTATGAAAAACACATAATACAACACCCTTTTTATGTTTATTATCCAGTTTATTTGTCTTGGAGTCCGGAGAGCTGGTAATAATATCATTTCAAACGGACAGATTACGTGAAGTTGAAAATTGATGTAGTAACTACTTGATATAAAAACACTTGTAATAAAAATTGTCATTTACTTGTACTTTTCAGCTGAAAGCTCCTTTATTTCAACGTTTTGTTATAGCGTCCTGAGCTATCTGGTCCAGAAAAATGTAATATATATTATTTCAATTTCCATGATTTTCGCATCCACGCTTTTATTAGTAAGATTTTTTGTCGAATTATAACAATTCGTAATGTTCGCGTAATTCAAAATTTTACCCTTTTTCTAAGTGTTGTGTAGTTGGTTTGGTTGGTGAATGGCAAAATTATAATGTTAAAAATATATTTATATATAATCTAGTAACGAAATATGCAAACCAACAAATCGAAAACAGATCTTCGCACAATTTTGTTTTTTATGAAGTCATGTGAAGAAATACATTAACACATACATTATACGTAATTCCTAATACTTAATAATTAATCAGACATTATACGTTACTTCTAAATTTACTACCAGAAAGAGTTGTGCAATCAATAAACTTAGCTATTAGCGTGATAGAGTTATGATTAACAAATGAATATTAGCTGTCACTGCATTTTATGCAAAGTATATTTTATTTGACTGATTTTGAAAGCTAAAATAAAATACAAGAAATATAAAAATTAATTTCGGTGACTTATTCTTACTCATGACGTAAAATATTTCAATATTCGGTTTCTATTTTATTATTATTATTATTAATACCCCCGACAACTTTTCATGTGTCATTTCTATTCATTGACGTACATATACATATAAGAATATTGAATTTATGTAAATTTTAATATTTTTTTTTACAAATATTTGATTATACACACAGTCTTATCGGGTAGGAGACCCGATAAGACTGTGTGTATAATAAATTTATACGGTTTGAAAATTTTGAGAACCATGGCAGATATACTAACTAGTCGAATTAAGAACTGGTTTCTTGTTGAAATATTCAGTGATTGAGTATAAGTGAAAGCTCTATGAACGTACATTTAAAAATAGTTCCGTTTATTATATCTCTTAGTTAACTTCCATTGATTGATTTGTTGGAGAAATTAATATACCTAAATATACTTTATTACTCTCACTTACATGCTTTGAAGTTCATCTTTTTTTATTTTATACAACTACATGAGTAAATGGGTAATCTGTTGTTAAGCCACTTTCGCGAATAGACAATAACAATCCAATGAACAAATGCCTTCACTGACAATCTCTAGGTCTTAAAAAACTTACAAATATAATTACAGGACAATTCTGCGATAGTGTAGATTATAATAACACAAGATAGTGTTGTTTTACTTAATTCGTTTACGGAAGAAATAATTTTTTTTTTTTTTTGCAATCTGATTATAAGTATGCAAGCTCATAAGTGGTATTTTGTTGAGCAAATTAGTTTTAAATACCCTTCTGTATAACGAATAGCCAAAGTATTGTAGTTTGGCGGCATATTACCTGCCGAATTTACAGTGCTGGGAGACGGGAGTACATAGGCAGGCTGCTCAAAGTCCTACCATCAATATCTAAACCTATAATAAGAACATATAGCAATAACAGCCATAAAATAAAAACGACAATATAATTTGAAGTAATAAAATTAGTTTCTAACAACCAAACGTCCTTCAATGATACTTCGATGCGGAAATTGATCGAAAAAATGTACATTACTCACGAATAAATTGTGTCTAAATATTACAATCTTGAATCAGTATCGTCTTGATAAAGTTTACATATAATTTATTTTTAATCCATATTTATTAATTTTTTCATATAATTACAATTATATTTATAAAATATATCAGATATATCGATGTTATAATTTAAAATAGTAATTACTGTTAAATTTTCAAAAAAAAAATTAGTTATAGTATTTTGTAAAACTACAACACAAATTGTTTATTAATTGCTATTCTGGATAATGTTAGCCATTCATGAAACGATAATCCCATTTGTTTTATCTTATTTGATTGCAAACCTTTGTATATTTGATGGCAGCAGAAATATTTAATTATTCGGATATTTTTATCATAACTTCATTTTATTCTCATTGATATAAATTAATCTAAAACGAGTTTACGTACGCAAGTGCACTGTAGTTTCGTTTTTTAATGAATAAATATACTATTAAAATAAAATAAAAATAATATTTATTAGTAATTTAATAGTGCAGTTCGATTTTTAAAAACAATCATAGCATAAATATCAAACAGGCAAATTGTTTTCTTATAGTCCTCAAGACAAGAAAATGTCAAATAAAGCAATGATAAAAATTAAAACCTTATAAGAAAATAAATCTAGTTTTCAAATATATAATTTAAAATAGTAATTAAAAAAATAACCAATAAAGGTAATGTGTAGCAGCAATATTTTGTTAGCGCTCGATGCTAACGCATTGTGTAGTGTAGAATGTTTACTAGAGTTTAATAAAAACTTGATTATTTCTTTAATCGGTCTCTCGAGCGTGGGATTACGATCACAGATTTAGGTATAAACTTTATTCACTGTGTACTTTTCCAGTTGTTCGATTGACCTTCAACATTTAGCGTAGAGCCGGAACATTTGTCACGGAGACTTATTCAGATAAATATTTGCTCGTTGGAAGTACTGATATGGATATATTTTATATTAATTTCCTTATTATTATTTATAGCCTATTCTTTTATACTCGTAATTTTATAGTATTTATATGTAAACATAGCAATTTTAACGTATGTAAAATTAATTAATAACAGTGACATTACGAATGTCGTTAATTTGAATGCTACACTTTGATTAATCAAATGTTAAAGGTTTATTAAGATTGTAAATCCTATCCTATTATAATATTACGCTTTACATTACAAATGTCTCTTACAAACACCCAACCATAAGACACCCAGTCTTATAGTTTGAAATGTGCGTTGTTAATGAGTCAAATTAGTAAAATCAAGACTGTACTTGCAATACGATAATATATAACATACATGAATCCGCTTGTTGAATAGCAATGAGTTCTCCATGATAGCCCACCGGGAGGAACTTTACCTACTTAACGAAAACAAAAATAAAATTATTATGAAATATGTACAGTAATAGATTATGAGTATAACTGTTTGAATATAATCAAAGTGCAGTACGGTAATAACAAAGAAAAATGAAACTGCTACGTTATAATTTTGTAATAGTAAAAACGTCTAATTATCTATATGCCAATGTTCAAATGACTTTAACTGCGTTGTACTTTGCCGAAATATTTCTGAGATGAATCTGCAGAATGAATAAAACCGCAACAGTGGTATCCAATTAAGTAGATTGCTAATAAAAGTGAAATCGAAGTGAGTGCAGTGGCCGCTCCGCGTTCGCGGCGGCGACGACACGGCGGTCGCGACGCACCGCCGTCGAACCGCGTGACGGCTACATTGCTCTGCACGTTGAGAGCCGTAAGGGTCACTTACCTATTTAAAACCACGCTTTGGTACATACTTACACTTACTTCGCGAAGAACGATACATCATTTTTAACTGTGTCTACAGCACACGATGTCACTACAAATCCCTTTTTCATTCATTTAGTTTCTATTCGACGAGAAAACGCCGAAAGATTTAAATGCAATCTTTTGGTGTTGCTCACGATTCGTTAACATAACCTGACTAGCCAAGCTACAATTATGAATAGAATATTAATACATTGGATTTCACACTATGTATTTCAAATATGCTATTAACTCAGTATTGATCGAAGCATAAATGAAATTGATTATTAAATGGCTTTTATAATATATTCATATTAAACTCCTACGCCTTTTGTTTTAGAAATTGAATAAAAAATGAAACTTCTTCTGAACATAATCGATAACTCTATAAAAAACCAAGAATGCTTTTTATAACTTTTTATATATGAAAATTAATTCGAATTGTAAATTATAGTATAAAAAAAAACTAAATTTTGGATGTTAAATTTATATTAATCATCAGGATTATAACGACGAGATTCGTATTCACTTTGAGTCGTATAACTTAACAGGATAACAAAAGGTAATATGACTGGGCCATGCACGTAATAATAAGTAACAGACAATTTAGATAACCAAATTTGAGAATATAAATTGTGTCGGTTTTGGTGAGCGGCTTTTGCTTTACAGCGCGCGGATATTTCAACTTGTTTCGTATATCAAAGGAAATTCAAGAATAAACCTTACAAAGCATCTATTGAATGTTTCGTTCTTCTGAAATAAAATAGATTGATTCTAAATTATAAATAAAGTACTTTTAATAGCACGTTTGTTTTATTAATGTGAACATACAAAATTTATATTTATATCTAAAGTTATTTCACTTTGCATACGGATATAGAATTATCTATTAAACGACCCATTATCACAATCAGTTAACTTCAATGAGTCAGCAAAGTTTGTTTTGTGAGTTTATTCCAGTGTTCTAAGACATTAGTTCTTGTAGTATCTCGAGTAATACAGGAAAGGTGTAGCGCGAGGTCCGATCGGTGAGCTCGTTTCGGTCCGGACATGATTTATCTTAGATTTAGATCCGGTTCGGTGTTCGGAGGCAGCACCCACGTCTGACTTACTATATTATCGCACTATAACGATCGCCCAACATTAGAATTAAACGCTCGCTTTTGTTTTATAGTGGCTTCTATTTTTCGAGGCATTTTTTCTTATGATAGGTGTAGACAAAATATTAAAAACCAATTTAGTATTATTATTTTTTTAGTATTAAAGCAAAGAACTTCTGTTTACAACATTTAACCACAATTTAAGGATATTTTTTTACATATGTCTAAAATGCATGACATTTTGTTTAGTAATATGTAATTTTCTTAAGAACTTACAGTTTCTTTTTTGTATCAATAATATTCATCTCAGTCAAAATAAATGTAAAGCCACTCCGAGAGTGATGTGCTATTACGCGTTGATGGTGAAGTGTTTGGTTTTATCTTCATTGATTATATATGTATTTGATTTGATATTTAAAAAAAATGTTGGTCAAGTGCCTATTTCTTGCGATGCTTTCTTCAATCAAACAGTTATAAACCGTGATTTTATTGGGTCAATCTTAATGTAGATACCTTCGTTTTGAAATAATGTTATATCTTAGCCAACAATAAGCTTATAGCATAAGTTGTTTTATTTTTTAAGTAATTTTGTGCTATAAGTGTTTTGGAGCAACGTGTAAATTTTTATGTTCTTTATATAAAATATTACCAGTTTAAAAAAATCAAGATTCGATTTTTTATCATTTAACTTTAAACTTTAAGCCGATGAATGTTTAATATGATAGTCCATTTAATAAGAGAATACACATAGTTTGCATAAATTATACGTATTTTTAGTATTATTACGGTGTTCTGTTCCATAATGCGGCATAACTATACCAAAAATACGGAGTAAGATTATATGTTTTACAGTAATGTGGTAATACGGTTATAACAAAGTTGGGCAAATGTCTTTTCTTGTAAATATTAAGGGGAACCTACTTTATTTTATAGGCTTATAAAAACGATGTCGCAGAAATGGAAAGTCTGAATACACACATGACAAATCAACATGATTGGCCATAGATCATGCAAATGGAGCAGTACTTGTGCTATTATCTAGACACATCACGATCGTTTGACGTGACTTGAGCGTCGAGCCAACTCTCGTGACTCAGAGCGAGGCTGCGTGGCGCAGTGGTGGCATGCCATCAACGCCGTATTACGGTTAGTGTTCGTTTGCATCACACGCATCTCGAACCCGAGTAAAGAACAACAGATAAAATCATGAGCCCCACGTAACAATGAACTCGAATCAAACCAATTAAAGTGGTCGATTATATTAACCACTCTTATTTTTCAAATTGAATATAATATGTTCGTACATTTCGTTTTCGGTCCGTCAATTAAGCGCGCGCTGATTTGTGCACACTTTCTTCAGCGTTGCCGTCACCTGTCAATGCATCATCATTATTGATTGACCATTTGACCTCGAGTTATAATTTGTTTGCTATGCTTATTGTGACGGAGATAATGAATAAAATATTATTTACACTTGTTCATGCAACTTGTTTTCAGTTTAGACGGGTGTTAATCATAATTAGTTTGCTATTCAATTTGATAGTCAAACAAGTCATCAATATACCAATGTCTAAATATATATTTTCAATGTTTATGATAACATTGCTATTAATCAACTTAATATCTTTTCATATGATATGTCGATTATATAAAAAATAACGCATAACTAAATAATAAAAACTATTTGATTAAAATAATCATCGTTAAATTGATGTGTAAGTTATTTAAAGTAGTTTTATTGAGTATTATAATATTTATAAATATAATACATACGACACAACGTAATGCGAGCTTAGCTAACAACCTCAAACTTTATGGGCGGTACAGATAAATTAACTCACAGCTATCATTAGACGAGAAGATTCTCGCTAGAAATGAAATAAATCTTTTTCTTGTGTAAAAAATTAAAGCCTGAATTGCTGGTTGTGATGCTCAAGGCGGTGCAGGAAGCTTTGGGTCAGCGGCCATAGCGACGCGCAAAACTACTTTCATCGACGCCGCTCACGACTCACATTATCGGTGCATCATTCCATTAGCCGCGCCCGTAATCAGAAACACAATCTATACAAAATTTGCCCTAATGTTGTTAAAATTAAAATATTGCCTTTCAATATCCGTAATCGAGTAATTAAAAGTTGCGTTAATTTCCATTTAAAATACTTAACGGTTTAAGATTTCACGTCTTGATCATAATATTCGAGTATTCTCAGAATCGAAATCGGCGCGCCCTTACTGAGTACGGTTGTTAAAAATGTAGCATAAAATTCGAGGTTGAAAAAAAATTATTTTTTTTTATATTTTTTATTTGTAATTAACATAGATATCAATAAATGTAATTATATATATCCCAGCGGTTACGGTACTCACAAAGTAGTGATGGTGTGACGTTATGAATTTTTGTTGCATTGCGTAGAAACCTGCCGATTGCTTCATGCAAAATAATTTTTCGTACAATTTTAAAGAAGTAACAATTCTTAACAAGTGTAGTCAATAAACAAGAGAGCTTTTTGAGATTCCATACATATTTAAAGTTGACATAGACATTTACGATTCCTACTTGGTATTAATTTATTTTGTAATACACAACAGTTTATGGATAACTTATCTTCTAAGTATCAGCTTAAAGGTTAACTTTCTAAGTGTGAAATATTACTTAACGAGCGATGAGTCTATTTCTATTAAATACTGCATTTGAACCTAAAAATGTCATTAGTATAGACGTTAATTAAATAACGAGATAGCAGACAGCGTCTATCTGTCTGTCGGTTCCTAATTAGTGACTGCCATTTGTAGGTTCAGTAATAAGTTGCCGTAAGCAGGTCGGTGCGTACTGGCGTATAGTACTGTCAACATCAACGTATATTACTTTGCCGAAAAGAAAAAGTGTACTAAGTGTATTGAGCTGTGTAAGAGCTAGACGTAAATCAAATTGAAGATGCCCGATAAAGTGGATAATAATTAGTGGAAGATGTGAAAGCGTTGGGAGAAAAATTCGTGAGAGTTTGCGTTAGTGTGATTGTACATCTGGCGAGGGCACATCCGGTTGCGGTTTGTGTGCAAACCTCCGCTTCTAAAAAATTTTGTATTAGATTTTTTAAATGCATATGTTATTGTATATTTTTACATTGCATCGTTCTATGCGAACAATATGTTGAACATATTGTTTACATTTTTTTTTATGGTTTTGTACCTTAATTTTGTCTTTGTTTCGTTTTTAGTGAATAAAGTTATTTTATTATTATTATATTTTTTTACTCTATAAGTCATTGTTTACACCAAGCAGAATTAAAATTAAGGTGTAAGAATATAACTATACTTTAACGCCGATATTTAGGTCTAAATAAATGCTATTGATTCGGCTTAACATAATATTTGTACTAAAAATATTTCTCTGCAAAATAAAAAATACGAGTAGGCTGCAAAAAAAAACATAATTTGTAGTTGTAAGTTGGTACACTGTTTTTACGTGAATAGCAATATAGTTAGCTAGTTTTCTAATGCAACGCCAACGTTTACACTGTGATTACATGTATTAATTGCAGCATTGGCCATTTAGTTGGAATGTGGTGTTATAAACTGCCTCGAGATATGAGTTATGATGCCAAAGAGCAAACCAGAGTTAATATTGCTCGCATGTCGCTTGAAATCAGGAAGTATTTCACAGGTACACAATAAATTATTATTTAGGTAGCCATTACATAACACTGTACATAATTAAAGTCAATTAATTTATCATCTTTCCACAGTATTACTACTACTATTTTTTATATTCTTATATAATTATGCCTAAATACAAGATGTGCTAAAAACGTAAGTATAGCGTTTTACTGATTAATTGTTATGAAATCCAATTCGAAATCACAATAATGCACATAAATTATATCCATTTTTGGAATAAACTAAAGTCGCGAGTTATAAATTGGAGACATGGTAGTATAAGTTCTGATCTAATAAATGAATATATAATGTTATTTCAGAGACAAAAAACTGGTATAACTCAGCCAAATACGTCCACTGTTTTCATTAGAGAAGTGATTAATTATTTAATTATTTTTACTGGAAACGAGCTTGCAGGAATTTATTATATATATCAGCTAAAATTAACTTTATAAAAACTAAATAATATGCCATAGTTAGAATTCCTTATAACTTGTCAGTCACATGGGTAAACATGTTTCTATCACAAAATGGGTTTAAAATGTATATCAAAATAGTTTTTGCGTATAATAGTATAATATAAATGAATAATTCTATATAATTAAAGTCACTGTAGTACCAAGAAATACTATGTAATGACAGGTACCGGTAGCGATTATGCAACGAGCCGGACCCAGGACAATGTTAATAATATTTATACCGCACGAGCTCCGTGACCAGATCTAGTTCTCACTTGATGCTCGCAGCATTATCTCTGCCTTCGTACATTTTATACCTTTGTCAACGTGAATTGATGTGCTTTGTTTCTTTAAAAGGATGTAGCCTCAAAACGAATACATTTTCAACATTTAAATATTTACCATGCTATACCTATCAATCTATTTAATACAATATTATTCAGATCTGATAACGTTTTGTAAAGATTCTCATATATAATTTATCAGTTCATATTTCTTGCAAAGAATTTATACACCCACATACACACTGTACGTACGTACAAAACGTTAAACTACTGAGTTTCACTTCTATCGAAATAACTATAGTCTAGACTTATAGAAAAGGTACTTTCGGTTGGACAAACACTTCAATCTGACTCAAAAATACTTTTTAAAGATGTTACAAAAACAGTTTGCGGTGTGAGTCATCTGAGCACTTGAATATATGCATATAGCAATTACAGTGACATTTAATTTCAACTCGAATAGAAACTTCAGCCGTGCAGGGGTGTGGTTGTAGTTTCGCTGGCCCTTTGTGAAATATTTGACACCTTTTCTAATTTTCAGAAACATAAATAAAGTCAAATATAATATATTTATATAAATTTTAATGAATTTTGGAATATTTGTTGCGTGATCTTTTGTGAATACATTTTATTTAATATTTATTTTTGTAAATACGATTTACAATAATATATTGATTGAATCAATAATCAAGTTTTTATTTACTTCTGGTAGTTAATAAATTAAATATAGGTATTAGCTGTTAACTAATTTGTATAAAACGTATGTTGTTTGCAAGACCATTTAATTTATTTATAGGATTATTACGAGTTTTAGTTTGCTTCTTTGGAAATAACTGGGAATATTACAGAAAAACAAGTACGAAATCTTTTTTTTATAAAAGGAAATAATAAAGGCACTATTTAAAATAATAATAAACTCGTTCGTATATTAATAGGACAAGGGAAGTTGATTTAATTTTTTATTAATTATTTTAATTACAATTAAAACTATTTACTGTTTCCAATAACACAATATAAAAGTACCGTGTTGCTGATGGTCTTGGTCACCTCCGTCACGATGAGGTCGCATTGTCATTGTTAAAAAATTACATATTTCGAGGTATTTGACTGTTCATACTTTTTTCCGATTCAATATGCGATTCAACATAACATTTAGAAAATAATAAATAACAGCAAAATTAGCAAAAATCCGTAAATATCCTACTGTTAGGCAAATCCTTCCCTCATCTAAAGAGAACGTTTTAATGAATCCGCCTGGCTTTACCAGTACGGGTTGGTGGATTTAAGTTTGCATCCTTCGATATGGGTTAATTTGGATTTACCGTAAAAAATTTCGTAATAATAATACCGTAAATGAAATGTGTATTCTACCAACCCGCATTGGAGCAGCGTGGTAGAATAAGCTCTAAACCTTCTCCCAAAAAAGGGAGAGGAGGCCTTAGCCCAGCAGTGGGACATTAACAGGCTGTTCTGTTCTGCTCTGTAAAAAAATTATAATTTCTCATAATTAAGTAAACATACAGTAGAGTAACTAGCATTTACTTTTACTATTTTTCCTTAGTTATCTTTGGATAATGAATTGTGGAATTTTATGAAAATAAGTAAATATTTTAATTTTAATTTAATTTTAATATTTTAATTTAATTTTCTTAATTGGCTGTTATAACTATTTTTAAATTTAAAAAACAACATTTTTTATTTATTGCCTTTATATTGATGATTATGAGAACATCAATGTTTAAGTTATGCTTGTCACTTAAGCGTAGTTTCTATACGAGATAGATTGTGGGTTGAAACTTTATTTATGTATCAGAAAGTGAAATAAATAAATAAAAAGTGATCTCAGTGCATCGTTTCTCTACATGATGGACTTGACGACTCGATCTTACTATTCACTAGCCTTTGAGATTAGCCGCATATGTGGTTAGATAAGTATTCATGCAATATTTTCGTAACAAATTTTGAATTAAATAAAACTGTACGTAATTTCTGAAGACCATTTATTAAAAAGGTTGACAGTAAATAACATTATTATATTTTAATTGAAACTCCGATAAAACGTTAAGTTTTGTTTGTGAGTTTTCCAAGACACGAAAATGTAGTACCAACTTATTAACACAATAACATTTTATTATTTTTAACCGATATGAGTTTTGAACCTAGGACCTTGGTGTTTCAAACATTATAAGCTATCCGCTTTACCAACAAGCAGCATTATTGTTTTATCGTATAGTGAGGTCACGATTCATTAACACTTTCTAATACTCAATTGCACTTCTTTTATATCCAAATTAGAACGTTGTTATCATTCCAATCTGTGAGAACTCAATTGTAGATATTATCTTCACAAGAATCCGTTTTGCATCTTTTCAATTTCAAGTTATGTTACATAAACTGTATCCTCTTTAAGATTAACGGTGAATTTATCGATTGCTATTATATAAAAGTATCCTAAATAGTTTGTTAAATAATAACTACATTCATAATGATGTTATACAATCAAATAAACTGAATATAATATAAACTGTGTTTAGTGTTATTGATTGTATATGTTTTATATTATATATTATATTTATTTTATTTTATATATATTTAATTATAAGGAAATATACAGATACAAAAAATAAATCTGTGACCCGAAAATATACATATACAATTGATTCAAATTGTTGATCACCTTAATCTAGGTCATGTGAATGGCGAATAAGAGTATCATTGATTGTTTTAAACACACCAGTTTACAGCCTACTATAAAATTATAAGTAAAAAGTAATTCCCAAATATAATTGAGGTGAATACATTTCTGTTGGAAATCATTTTTATGGACCATTACGTTGTATTGCTCTCGTAAGTCGGTAAATCATAAAATTTATTCAGACATTAAACGCTAGAAAGGACCCGCGAGGTGAAAGGCAGCGACGCTTTTTGATTTTGGTTAATTTCGCGTGTTAAATAATTGACGTGTATTACTCTGCAAATATCGGACGCACGGTCATTATCTTTTATAATTACTAGCTACGTACTAAAAACCCATAAATAATTAAGGACACAACATAATACATATGTAACAAGAATCAAGATAGTAAATAATGTGTAATCAATTTTATGATTTATGCTTAAATTCGTATAAAACATAGTTTATTGAATATTATTTTTCTAAATAACTTCCATTAAAATAGACAACGGTGACTGTGGAATGTTGTGTGGTGTTATTTACATAGCAAATGCGCGTGCGGATCTCGTGACTCGCGACGATGATTATAGAGTTGCCTTTTATCGTGCCGATAATGCAATGCTGTAGCTGCGTAATGTTCAGACAATGGCTCGCTTCGTACAGTGAAAACAGAAGTAGAGATTAATGCGGAAAAGAAAGAACCTGCTCTAGCATTAGTGGCATTAGTGATTTCTGATACGAGAGTGCGTCTCTAGAAATTATCGACGTATGCGCCAATGCGCTTGCGCATAGGATCGGTAATTATAGCCGTAAAGCATTATAGTGTAACATGTCCACGATCGAAAGCACTCGGTCGTGAGGCTGCGCATGTAGTTGAGGCTATTGCGGTCGGTTTCTCTTCGCACTTGTATCTCGACATCTCGTAGCGGAGGCGTTTCGTGCACCTTTTTTGGAATAACTCGAGCAAATTTCGTCGGAAACTTTTATTTCGCTCCGCGCGAGTTGCACTCTTAAATCGGATTTTTATTTTAATGAGCCAGTTTCGCGACTCCGTCTCGCTCGCACCCGCATCTGCACTGAATAAATAAATGAGTTGCTCTACTTTCTATGATATCGTTTCTTTGGGCGGCCCGATGAGACTCGCAAGCTCGCCTGTGACGCAGTCCTGCTTTGTTCGATTGTCGTTCGCTATCGTGCTTCCCGACCGCGTGCTCTTTGCCAACATTGTTCTTTTACTCTCTATATAACAATTCGCTTTACGTTTCTATCTAGATATAGTTTAGTCACGATTTTATTGTAAGAAATACCATTTAATAAAGGTTGTTTCACACTAATCGTAGTAATTGCTGACTTAAGCTTGCAAATAAGTTTATTACGGCACTATAAATAAAATAATAGCTTATCAATGCTAAATATTATTTCTCACATATATCTTCATAGTTAATATACATATATACACAACATAGTTGCCAAGTGACATTTAAGCGTTAAAAATAAAGTCGAAAGGGTCTAAACCGAATAAACCTTAACTTGCAATATAAATCACCACAATAAATAAGCAAAGTTGTAAATGTCTAAGCATTAGTTTCTTATGGAGTGCTGATTGATGATGATACGGTCTCAGAACTTGATTAACATGTATACCGGTAGTCCATATAACTGGTATCGGTATGATAGCTATTACTGTGATACAAATCTGATGTCTTTACTTTTAACAGAATAGTACTATATTTGTTACCGGACATGGAACGGACTTATTATTAGTGCAATGCACTTGTATGCGTCACGAGAATGACACGAAGGACACGCTTTGTCTGGATCAGGTGGCCCCGCAGCGGCTGGTAGTAGAGAGGCGAGGTGGCCGAGGGGGCCGAGTGGAGTGGGGAGCGTAGTGCAAGTGAGGCGGTGGGCGCGCGGGGGGAGGCGGGTCTCGAGGCCGCTTCCTGTCGCAGGACTGGTTCTGCGGTTTGCACCACTTCGCTTTGCACCAGTTTCCATCAAGTGCGCGAATAGCCTTCTTAACATTTAGATATTTACTCAAGACATAAATTTGCAAGTTAAACGGTAGCCGTATAAACTGTAAATTAGATATTAACAATTTAAAGTAAACCTTTTAGTAAGAAATCTATAAACTATACATAACGTGCTCTAAATTTATAATATGTGAAATGAGAATCTTAATTAAAATAAAATCAATTAAAATATCTTCCTGCCATTCTTAATTTCCCTATGTTAATTGATTAACGAATGCAACACTTGCAATGCTGTATCTACCATTTGTAGTCATTATCCGTGAACTGACGTCGTGTCGTCCGCGTCGCGATTACATCCATGTATGAAAGTGATCATTAAAATAGCTGCTAACATTGTTGAAAGCTATCCTTAATTATTAAGTATCTAGTTTACATTTATAGATAGTTTATCCTTAAATAGAAAATTATTAAACACATAAGTAAGATTCATCCTTTTGTGATTAGGATTTATACTTTTTTTTGATTATATATATAGCTCTAGCACAACCTGCGGTAGTAAACATAAGGTTTGAATTTTATTAATAAATTAACAGCTATCTTAAATAAAAAAATGCATTTGAAATTGAATTGACCCTAGTGACACTGCTATTGTAAATTATATAGTATATATATATTGAAAGTTCATTTAGAAGAATCAAGCAAATATCGTGTTATGTAAAGTGAAACACCAGAAAAAGCAACTTGACCGTTTTTTTGCTTTTCGTGATTGACACGTCGACAAGGCGTTTGGGCCACCCATGGCTGCATATGTACACGAATAGTATCAAATCATTTTTTTATGTAAAAAAAGTGTTCCATTTTAAGAAGACGTCCATAAACGCTTTCTAAAAATTATGTGTATTTCTTTTTTATATATATTCACTTACTATTTTGTTGTATGTATGTTTATATACATACAAAATAAATGGAGACTACTTGAACAATTTAAAATCATACTTAAAAATTTAATTGGACGGCTTTAAATGTTGATTGTATCTCCAATTTCGAATAAGTACTTGGAAATTTAAATTTAAGCTCACAAATGGCTTATATTATTATAGAATTCATAAAATGAATTTTTGATTTAATTTTTAGGTTTTAGAATCAGTATAAGTCTAACTACTTAGCTACTAAGTATAAATAAGATTACTACTTAACTACAAGTAAGATTATATAAAATGTATATTAATTAATTTAGACAGTGATCTATTTACCGAATCTGTTCTTATGACAGACATGTTTATAAAGGATAAAATATATGAACGAGACTTATTAATGTCATATAGCTTTGCTACAAAAAGTAGGTATAAAGATATTTTTATAATTTAAATATTTAAGCTATGCACCGACCGTGATTTCAATCTTGGATACTTGGAAGCCAAGGGCATCTAGCGGTTTGCTATAGTCATCAACGTCTGTGTAATAGTTGGAAAGGTTTGATCAAGTTTAGTTAGCATTACATTGATAGAGAAATATTCGCATGGCAAGCTATTTCCTCCTGTATTGTAATTTAATCGATACCAAGTACGATTTATTTCCTCGCCTAATTTTATGTGTTTTATTTTATTAATAATGATTAATAAAAGAACAAATAAACTCAGGTATAATTATAATTATCGCTGAAGGATTTATTTAAGTAGGAAAATTTAATAAATGTTAATTCGTTATTCATACAATACATTCATAACGTCGACGTTGATAAACTAGTTCGGCTTAGCTTCTTTTGTGTATATCATAAATTTGATAAATGTCGAATTAATACATATATTTAGGTCAATTATATTTAAAAAAAATGTTTCAAGATACAAAATATTCATCTATAGTGCTTTGTAATCATAAATTACCAGTCGAATTCTGCTGAGAAACTGGTTCGCAACACTTCCGTGTCACATTGCACTACACCCACTAACTTTTAGGCCTTGCACACGCTAGTCAAGAGGTTATAAAATAAAACTCAACATGTCTAACGTGTTTTATTTTATGTGACAAGTCATTTAATTGCACTTTTATGTCATAACTTATAGCCAGTATTTATGTTGTTTTCAGAAACACAAAATGTATCAAAATATTTTTTTTTAGTCTGGCATTTTATTGTTTATAAAACTTTGTGAATTGTTTTTTTACTGCAATGACACCCACGGTGTTCAGAATAAGTTGTTGGTTTTTAATTTGCATTTTTTGGCGCCGATATTCCGTGTCAAAGCTACGATTTAACCACATTGGAAAGACTTTATTTGATTTTTATCGGTTTGGTCTCAATAAGAAATGGAAATACATCAAAACACTTTATTTCATTTACTTATAAATATTTAATCATTTAAAAAGTAAATAACGGAACCGTTACGGATACTAAAAAGAGATAAGAAATAAAATAGTGATCAATGATAGGTCATACAATTAATCAAACCGGTAACATCAACCACGGCTCATGATAAAATATTTTTTGACTGCAACAATTGCGAAACTTAAAAAAACGCTTAATCACCTATACCGCTTGTATCAGCACATCATTCTGACAATAAACATTTAAAACTAGTAAAACCCTTAATAAATAATCATACATGACAGTTGTAGCACATCCGGCATTAAAGCGTGAGATTTTGACAGTTGGCGTAATGCGATTTAGTAAAATGATTGAGTAACAAATAGAAAGTCAATTTCTTTGTGATTTCCGAAATGATGATCGGTAATTTCGTATCAATTTAAGTGATGATATATAATAACTATTTATTTATTTAGGATCACCACCATGGCATACAGTAATAATTACAAATTAAGAGTTTACAAACTAATAGGTCTAAGGGTAAAAGTTGCCATACTTATGGGTATGAACATGCAAAAATGACACTAAGCATCTTAAATAATAATGAAAGAAAAGATAAATAAAGTAAAAATGAATTTCACACAATTTGGAAGTACAAAATGAAGTACAAGTGGCATTAATATTACAATACTACTAAAGACTATATAATAACAAAAAAAAGACCAACATTAATAAAACTGAGATTAGTTGTTATTAGCCAACAATGAACACCTTAAATAGTTTAACATAAGAGTCTCAAATGTTACAAGCTTATTTGAAAATATATTGACATCTGACTTATTGTTTAATGAGTTATAAAGACTAATCTATTAATGGGGGAGTATAAACCCAAGTTAGACTTGGTCTTGTAAGTGTAGAAAGGAATGTACTTATTAACTCGAGAGGACTCTGATGGGACGTTTATTCTTAATATAGAAATTAATTGTGAGCAATCGATTTTAGCGTTAACCACACCATGAAGAAAATATATATCCAATACACTTCTACGTATCGTCAATGTATCCAATTTGTAGTACTTTAAACTGTCATAGTACCTCGGTAGTTGCTAAGTAAGTTTTTCACAGTAGCAAAGATGCCAGAGAAATCTCTTCTGGATTTGTTCTTTTTTTTGTTATGTTGTTATGTTTTTCTTGTAAATTTCATAATGTGGGTTTTAGATAATACTACAATATTCAAGGCAGCCCCTTACTAAGGTTTTGTTTATATGAATTTTTGCGGAAATCTTTACAATACCATTTGATAACAAACTCTAATATTTTGTAGCAATTTTTTGTCATTATATCAATGTGTCTATTAAATTTCAGAGTATTATAGAAAATAACGATAACGATAAATAACGATAAATGAACTGTAACATTTTTATTGCATTTATATCCATTTAAGGGCAAGTTATAATTATGCACCTAATTAGCGCTAAAAGTGTGAAATAATTAATAAAGTTAGAGTTTATTTAGCAATTTATTGATTAATTATGTGATGTAATCAAACTAGAAATGTTTTATCTTTTTTACTATTTTGTTAATTGCTTACGCCTCACGTTAATAATTAATGCTTAATATGAAGAATAACATAATTTTATATGTATATATTAAAATCGAAGATTGTCTAACATTTTAGTATTTCTTGTTAATTCAGACTATATTTTTATTCACAGATTTTTGCGTACGACCTTTCATTTTATTTTCTTTATTTTGTACTGCATGTTGATATTTAATTACGTCGTTACTAATGAACACTTTATTATAAATGAAGGGTATGTATGATATATTTCAAATGCCAAAGCCAAAACTATATCAGAGTTCGCAAAATAAAAAAGTTAAATATCGTAACTAAGTTCGATTACAGCTTTTTCGTGCATACGAACAAGAAAATATAGTAATAATATTTTTACTATCAATTTCAGTAGAAAAACCACAATAGCGTTTTTTGAAAATAACTGTCTTATTTTAAATATTTTATCTTCAAAATGTCGTCTATTATTTTATTTAATAAAGGAAGTACTGTTAATTAATTATATAAGATATAATTACAGATTATAAAATCAATTTATTACTGCATTTGCAACGAGGCCATCGGTCAATTGAATCACAATTGTGTACATTTAGTAATGAGAAAAGAATGTTTATATTGCAAGGTAATTATTTTAAATCAAATTTAGTCTAGAATTTTCTTATTGTTATTTTTATTTCGGTATATAATTTATCTACTAAAAAACTCATGTCATTAGGTTTTTTTTTTATTTTTTTTTCAATAATAGCGTTAAAAACATGTGTCTGTAAAAGGTGTATTTATGGTTTATTTTTTAATTAAATATATTTTTCATAATATGTGTAATGCAATTTATTTACTAAATAGAAAACCGCAATTATAAGCTTACAAAATATATGCATTTGTGATTTACTAATCACAGCGATGAATACAAAGCATAGCAGGCTCGTTGATGTCTTTTGTACTAAATACTAACATCGGTTGACATTTATGTCGAAATAATATATGATTTTTTACGCTATTTAAATGAAGTCGTACACTGTAACGGGTTAACGACATTGACAAACAATTATGTTATTTTTTAATAAGATAAGAATATAAACTATTATCAAAATAAAAATAAATTATTTTTGTTAAATTGTCATATATGAAGATGTGGTAAATTTAAAGAGTCGTTCATGTTTGACAACCAATATTTTTTATTATTTGTAAAAGTATTATTATATCTTATAAAGTCAGACTATCAATAATAAAGAGAATGTAATTTATTTCAATTATTTGTATTTGGTGAGTATATGCGAAATTCGTTCGTGGGTTATAAGAAAAAATATATGCATATGTGTAAGTGTTTATTTCGTACAATTTTAAACACACAAACAATCATAATTGTCAGCGTCTGGATGTACTTTATTAATCACAAAGAATAACACTATGTTTTTTGTTTATATAAATAATAATATAAATACAATTTTGTATTAAAATATACCTTTTATATAGTAAGTACTCTTGCTATACCTTACTTCATAAAAACATTTACATACATTTATTTTGTAATTGTTTTAACTATTTAATGTATTAGCAAAAAGTGCCAAAGCAGTATAAATAAAATTATTGACTCTTGATCCCGTAACACCCAGCGAGAAGAAAACTTAAAATAATATTGGTTCATTTAAACATATTAAAATGTTGCAATGATTATCTATGATTAAAATAGTATGGGATCTTTACTGGATTTTTTTTCTAATTCGGAAACTTTGTTAATAACACAGTGTTTGTAAAGTGGAACAAGGAACTCGTGGAGTGGCAACTGGTACGTTGAACCTCACAGCAATGTGTGAGTACACGCACACTACGATCTACACCAACACTCGTACCCTTGTCCACATCGCTGTCCCTGTCTGTGTACACAACACAAGCAAGCCTATTACTACTGAGGTAGATTAATCTGATTCACGGCTTGTATACACGGTCTTTGGGTTAGGCAAGATATTTGGGATTGAATACATATATTATATTACCTTTTATCACTTTATAAAAATTGTGTTATTAATTAATACAACTCATATATTAATGTGTTTGACACGTGCGTTGCTTGCTTGGTCATAGGTCGAGGTATCTATCCTTATTTTATAAATGTTTCGAGTATTTTATAATATTTTATTAGTTTTAAGGTTAAAGAAAAAAAATTATTGATTTAGTCAAAGTAGTATAAAACTATCAATCAACTATAAGTTAAACACTAGCTAGATATAAAATTCTAAAGTAATTTATCATATTAGTGAAAAGTTATTGTATCCGATTAGAATATTTTTTATTTGTGTCGTGGACGGAGTCGAATAGTTCGCTAGTAAAATAAGCTCCTATTCGAGCGATTGCTGCAATCATGAGTCGATCGACGTTCGTCCTTGCCGCTTACGAAACCGATAATGCACTGTTAATACGCATCGTATTAAGAGCTTTAAAATAATAAAAACAACCAAAAAGTACGACAACTCGTTAAAAAGTGAAAGTAGCGAACTGTTAATGTCCTACTGTTAGGTAGAGGCTATACATATAACAGAATGACTTCCTATGCAGATTTCCGTGCGATGTTTTTCTTTGCCGATAGTATCGTTTACAAAACAAAACTAAAGCACTCATATTAAATATCTGTCTTTGTTTTTAGCCTACTGTATCGGTTGTCAAATAATTAAGGATACATTTTTTCATTATCTGTGGTACTGTTTTTTTTCCTGACCTCAGTGATACAATTTCGTAATTGCTATACGTTGAACACGTGAACCGATTGTTAACAAAGATCTAAGTCACAAGGTCGAGTATTGTAACAAATGTCATTACAGCCTCAATAAAGCGTAATAAACGAATTCAATATCAAATGTTATTGAGACAATAATTCATCCGAAATTCCTTCGTTCTTGCGTCGAATATTCAATCTTAAAAAATATGATTGCACCTTCAATTTATTTTAATGTGGTATTTATATTAGATGGTGTTATTTTACATAGCTGTTTAATTTATAATGGACTTATTTTGCTTATAAATATAATACATTATGTGTGTTATTTGAAATGTATATATTTAATGCGACCATTTTGTATTTAATGTGTTAAACTATCACGTACAAATAAGTTTTTTTTTTATATAAATATAATTTTAATGGACATGATAATAAAGTTATAAAAAAGTCTTTGACACGGAAAATCTACCAATTTTGCTTTTGATAATATTTTATTATTATTTCTATATTATTTGCATGTTACGATAATTATCACATTTGTTTATTCAAACACTGTATATACGAAACACGATATCTTGATACTAACGAATATTGATTACTTGTAGTTATTTCAGTTACATATCGGTAAATGTGTTATGTACACTGTATACATAGATAAACTACATGATACTCTATGTTAAGAATACCAAAACATATGATTTTATATTATCATTATTATTTTATTATTAGCATCGTAGTAGTTACTGTAAGCAAAGTAAAGCGTGAGATATTCAATACACGACCAGTGTATTTCTTGCTAGTCTATATTTGCGGCATTTATCTAACAAAATTCCGTAATATCCGTTAGGACTAATTCAATACACGCACACGAGGCTTGCGATAGCGTGAGTGTGACGCACACATAAACACAAAGCTAGGGTTATCAAAACATTTCTCCAATAATATATGAATTGGTTCATAAAGTATTTTAAAACCTATTATAATTAGTACGAATTTAATATCAAATATAATTTAAAATTTAATTTTTATACTAATATCGTTACAATTTTATTAATATTATTATATTGAGAGATTTATTAATTAAGCAAATGAACAAAAATATAAAACAAATAACGTCTCTTTTAATAGTCAGCCCTAACATATATCACCAATACCTTAACATACGTGTACGGAGGCGGTAACAGCGCAGAACGGGTTGAGAACAACCTGCCGCCAGCTGAGAAAGAACTCAGCCAAGGACACCCGCGTAACGGTTCACCTACCTTCCAGGAAAAATGGGAGGCCTATTATATCAGTAAACATAGTAAACCAAAATATATTAATAAATATAAATAAGCTGAATATTCAACCCTGTTATGTATTAATACTACACACGTGTGCAGAGCAACAATAGCACAGAACGGGTTGAGAGCGACCTGCTGCGGCAAGCCGAGAGAGAACTCAGCCAAGGACGCCCGCGTAACGGTCTACGGGACGCGCCTTCTGGGAGGAAGACGTCCCGCTACATTAGTGGGATTTGGATATTAGGCCTCACACATACATACGTATATATGTACATTTCTTGATTTTTTTGATATATTACTAATATTATTTTGTTTTTATAACAATGATAAAATACTCAAATTCGATAAAAAATTAAAGCATAAAATTATTCACAAATATATTTTATTATAGAAAAATAATCTGGAAAATTTTCTAGTACCAATTAAAATATTCAAAGATTTTACCTAACGCTATAATTATTCATATCGAAATGTTGATATGACAAATAAATTAAAATAAATACTGTATGTACCAATCTCCACATTTTGAAATATAAACGTAATAAAATGGAAAATACTTTATGTATTATCTCGAACATATGTGCGTAATCATAATATTAATAGATTTATCATATTCTACTATAATCTTTGAAGTGAATCACTAACCAGTAGATTCGTATCTATTTTATTTATTTTTTCCAGTACTATAAAATATTAATGATGGTTATAGAACAAATAATATAAAATCACAAGCATAAATGAATATTAAACGACCGATGAAAGTGTGGACACAGCTTTATTGTTTACGGGAATCGAGGTTCAAATTCCGAAAACAAAAAAAAAGTCCTTAAGAACGTTGACCCTTCCAACAAAAACTAAGTTATAAGCGGTATACGTTTAAAAAAATATTGAATGTATAAAATATTATCAGATAATACTAATAATTAACGTATAATGCCTATATATAAATAGACATTCATATGCCTACACGTAAATGTTAACTAAAACTCTATTTACAAACATAAATTTAATTAGAAAAACAGTGTTGCCCTAGGTTTAAACATTTATAACTGGAATTACCTTATAATAATTCACAAGGATATATGATATATAAGTTGATGAGAAACTTTATTACACAGCAACTACGGTAATTTTATTAGTATTCTCACTTTTATAAAATTGCATTATTAAATTAATACCTGCAACCTTATAGCATTTATATGGAATGTAGAAAATTATATAAAGGTAATTCCGTTTTTCAACAAACAGCTACCAAAACATCGGTCAATTATGATTGACATGTGTTAAATAAAACGTTATTCTTCAGAAAATCCAATTTTAAGTTCCTTCGTCCGGACATCGACCCAAAAACCTTAGTTTCTGTCTCGCTCATGCACCTCTATATCGATAGTTTTGTCTCACAATCACGAATACCGCTGCTCTGTCTTTATTTTGTTCCATTACGACCAAGAACAATGACTATTCGTCGATAGGTGAACATTCTATATCTACTTCTCTCTCGCGGCAGAAATACTTGACGCTGCGAGCGAGACGAATATATTTTACAAAGCGCCGACTAAACGTCGAATGTTTCGGATTCTTATTGGGCCGTCGTGAGTTTAAAGATGGCCACTCGAGGACCGTTTTCTTGGTACGATAACCTAATTTTATTCCATTACCTCGGTACTTGTTGCGCTTAAATTTCAATAAGGCAACTCCATTAAGATCGAATGTCAGGAGGTAATGCGAGTAAAAAGACAGCGACCTCGCGGCGTGCTCGCACGCCGCGGACTTCCCCCCTACTCCCCTCTGGTTACCTCTCGTCCCCTTACCCCGCGACCGCTAGATTCAACTGTTTTGCTCGGAAATATTGAAGGTTTGCCGGACGTCAACCGACCCGGAACTACCTTCGATTCATGCGTGTTTCCAGGTATTATCAGTATAATTAATTTGTCCTATCGCTTAACTGGAGCACCAATGAAAATGGTTTTATAATGTTTGTTTGCAGTTTGACTATTTAAATAAAGTTCATATATTAACCTAAAGATAACGTTTGAAAGTCTAAACTACTAAAAATATTCAGTGGAAGATATTTTGCACATTTTCGTAGCACTAAAACCTTTGTGTTTAATGTGGTAAAATTTCTTATCGTATCGGCGTTGTGCTTCAAGAGCACAAAGACTTCAACGCGCTGTCCGATTCCATTGTTTACACAGAGGATTCCGTGTACTGCACTACATCATGATATGTGGCCGAATCGCCTTCATATTAATATAATGTTTTGAATTAATGCAATACCGGGTATATTCTCAACTATGATTTGTTTGCTACTTTTATTGTTTACGGATAAAAACGTTCAGTTTTGTATATTGTGCATCATGTGTAGGAAAATAAAAGTGAAAATTAACTATTATCTTAGAGAATTACTGATTAATTTTACTTTATTTCTTAATTTTGATGAAATTACAAACATAATGTATTGTATGCTTTTAGTAAAAATAATGTTAAAGTGTAAAAGGAACGAACTAAAACACTTAAATCGTTGATTAAATCAAGCTCTATTTTTGTTATTTTTTGTGAGATAGAAAACATTAGAATGTTTGTCAAAACAAAAAACTTTAAAATAGATTTTAAAGTTATTTGTACTGCTAAGTCTACTGGTGGCAGAGTTTTCTGCAAGCTCGTATGGGTAGGTACCATCCACTCATCAGGTATTCTACTGCAAAACAGCAGTAATTGGTATTGTTGTGTTCGGTTCGAAGGGTGAGTGAGCCAGTGTAATTCCAGGCACAATAACATGTTAGTTCCCAAGGTTGGTGGCGCAGGTGGCCCATATGTTCGTCCACCTTCCTATTCTATAAAAAAAAGTAACGGATAGTAAGCCGTTCCTTATTTATATTTAAATATATTGTAACAAGGTTGATTTGTTTAAGTTACAATATTATCACATTTACACGAGGTACACCGGACGAGCGGGTGAGATGCCAATGACAACGACACGACATTTTTTGCCCACAAACTTGGCTTTGAACCACGTCTTTGTTATGCGGATTTACTATGAAATCCTGTTTAACTTTTTGCACAAACTACATATATACCGATTAAGTGACCTTAAAGTTTTTACGACAACCAATTTCGTGTAACGTTAAAAAAGCGATTGAGATCGATTTTCCAGTTAAGCTATTTGGCTTACGGATTCCCCATTGCCTGCGTGCACGCGTTCAATAGAATAGATAGCTCGCGAGATCAACAGCCAAACGTTATATTAATGTTAAATATCGTGACAACGTCAATTGAATATTTATAAGTAGCATTTTTAGTAACACGCTCGATGGAATATAAATATTTAAATGACTATATGACCTTTGAGTCATTCAAAAACTAGCTTCAGTGGTGTTTTTTTAATGTTATGAGTAATTTTTGTTTGTAATGTTTCTTATCTATCTCTTCCGGACCGCGACAAAAAATTATAAATAATGCACTCAAATAAAATTAAGCTCCTATTTATTATTGATTATATTTTTTCTCTTTAAATATAATTTCATTTATTATACATTTCAAACATACGAATACTTATTGCGTTTCTTCGCGAATCTATGGTATTATTGTTTTGTAGTTCTTGTTTGATTAAAAATATACTTTATTATTATGAATTTAAAGTTCCTTATATAAAATATAACAGGAATTTAGTTTAACTATTATAGTAAACAATATCTAACCAGATATTTAATTTTATAATAACAGAGCTCTATAAGAGATATATCACAGTCAGTAACACAACGTTCAATCTTCGTTTTAGTCTTTAAAATAAATCATAAGTGAAATACCGACGGGGAAACTTATTTTTACGAGGTTCACTTATCTGATAAAAGATCTCGTCTTGTCTCGCAATCTATCATTTGTTGGTCGTCGATCACTTATCACAACTTACTTATCGTGTACAGCCTTAATAAGTATAGACTTGTATAGTACGTATAAAAAAAAACAAATCGTTTTCTTCGTAAATGACTTAATTGTATTGAGGGATAACTAAAAATATTTTACAGGTCAAAATTAAGAATAGGTACTATTTAATTCGCGTGAAATGGTGGCAAGAATGCTATCAGAGTTTTTCTCGATGCATATAATAGTCCTACGTAGGACTGTTTTCAAACGGCCTTTTTTTTAGAATTTCATTTTATATCAATTTTACTTTAATGCATTTTAGATGGTCAGATTTATCTGCCTTCATATGTCTGTGTTTTAAGAAGTAATAATAAAACGAGTACACTAATTTTCATTAGAAGTACAGTTGACACAAAATCTACTAATAACCTAATACTCTTTTTTGTGTGTATGTTTTCCTAATTCGAACGTGCTTTCGTGTGTACGGTAAAAATAATAAAGCTCAATACTGAAAGAGACCTATCGCTTCTGTATATGATTATGATTTATTCTGGAATTTGTTTTCTAACAGTCTGTATATGCTCCATTACTGAGCTAAGGCCTCCTCTTCTTGAGTAGTAGATTTAAAAATACTCCGCAATGGATATAGAGAAATTGAAACAAAGCTCTAGCTAGAAAGAGAAGCTACCTAAAAAAAACTTCTTTTTTATAAAATACCAGATGGTATATGAGTACAAAATGGAATGAAATTAAAATGATTCACAAATTATAAAAATTATATCTAACAACATAAAACAAAACAACATATAATTGTCGAAATAACGAACATTTCAAATAAAGAGCGACTTTTATCTCAATGTTGATCTTTATTGACAGTAAAAATATGAAAGTTAGGGCTCTCTGTATTCTCACTTAAGCACGACTATTACTGATACATTTATATAACTTTTTCACGTTTATGTTTGTTATTGTAAGAATCTTCGGAGAAATTAAATCAGTACCAGACTAATTACACCAAAGCAATTTACTGTTTAAGTATGTGATTATAACTTTCACATAACTAATACGACGGCAACATTGATGTGGGGCCGTGCAAACATATTTGGCGCTGTCTGACGTTGTAACGACTCGGGGAGACGCGATGTGTTTCGTAAAACCGATTATGGGTCGAGATTGGTTCCAGCCGTATCTAATTTATCGTAATGCATCAACGTAACTATGACTGAACTGTGTGCCCGTTCAAATTTCTTTGTGAACCAACATGAAGTTTATTTTAAAATCATTGAAGTATAACATTACACGTCATTCCTATAAAGCGTTATATATCATTTATTCAGATTTTTCAATTATATTTATATGTTTTAATTGTTTTGAATAAAACTAATTATAATTAGCACAGTTTAAATCCAAATAAAATCAATTATTTTCAAAGAATCAACTTTCAATCTACCGCCCCATGATCATAAACTTTTAATAGCGTATAGTAACTCTCATATATATAATTTCATGGCGAATTTATCCATTTATTAGTAGTGTTCGTTATTAAACAACGGAGCTATAGCAATTATATTACTAGGATACCATAAATCATGAGATATATTAACTCGAGGTTGCAAATGTTAATATCGAAGCGTTAGTAATGGACGTGTCGTACACAACGCTTCGACCTCGCACGCATCGTATCAACTTGATTTCCAGGGAAAGCATCGTTATTATACACGGAATTATCATAATCTACGGTGTTGCTAAAACGCTTAAAGATGCATTAGAAATTCATTATTTCAAGAATAATTTCTCGTCGTGTTAAATTATACAACATTGAAAGAAGTAAATATAATTAAAAAAAAAAGAAAAAAAGGCTAGTGCAGCATTCGTTTGGTTAAAGAAATAAAACTAAAACTGTAAGTAACACTTAGAACTGGGCTAAAGACGAAAGTGATAAATTGCACAAAGTAATGAAAAATTATTTTATGATTTTGCGAGTATTATAGTCAATAAATAGCTTTACAATGTTATATAACCAATTTAAAATCGCAATTTCGAAGTTTAGTGTTCAAATGTCAAGAATGACCTTCCTGGTCACCTAAAACCATCATATACCGCTTACATATTTTTGAATATTTAACCTACGTCTACTTTTAACGAATACCAAACAAACAGACAGCTACCGAGCGCTATCTTACACGTTGCCTGACAAGCATATTAAGTTCACCCACTCATATAGTTTTCACGTATAATCTTGATCGTACGAAACACTTAATACTGAGCTGTCGGTCTCGGTTTGCACCAGTTAAAATTAAATATCAATATTTGGAGCACTTAAAGGAAAGTTTATAAATACAATGTTTTCACTTTATACTTGGTGTAATTACCTTCAGAAAAAGTTTTAAACCTTCGATTTATATGACATACCGGTTTCTCAATACCAAGTCTTGTATTAATTGTAATTTGACTATATTACCGAACACGATTTTAAGTGTTGCAGACAAACGAAAATTGACATTCTGTAACCGCAATAAACGCGAGCTCTTAAACATAAAAATTAATTATTTCAAAAAATAAAACCAAAATTAAACATTATATTATGTAAAATAGGTTTTAAAATATTACATTCCTATCAAAATAGCCGTTATATTTTCTTAGATTTTGCACGTTTGTAATATTTATAAAATAAGGTATATATTGTTCCTATCTGAGATATTAATTTAAATATTTCTGCTAATGTAAACTACAGTTACATAAACAAACAATAATTTTATAATCCTCTCCTATTTCGATAAAGTTAAATCTATATATTTCATTTTGACATGAAATTATTGCTATGTGAACAAAATAATACGGTATGAATTTGTTTTCGAATCTAGTTTTTTTTGTATTTTAGATACCCTGTGATCAAATATATTATGTCTTGGCTGTCAGCATTTTTGTATTAGTACATTTAAATTATGTTAAATTTTATTAAAAATCTGCCTCATTATTGATTATTGCTTGAATATTTATCCTTTTATTATATAATATTTTAGTTAAGTATTATGTAGAATGCTTATTTGAAATTAATTAAATTTAGTTACCATTTCTAATAAAAATTATGCTACATTTGTGGTAATAATAATATACCATTCTAGATCTCATTTTCTGTGACCTCTTTGCTTATTGTAATATGATTTTTAATCTGAACTAGTATGTTAATTTATTTAAATATGTGTTTTTAAGATAATCACTTTTAGCATTAAATTTTAACAAAATATACGTTATAATAATTTATAGCTCATTATAGTTAAGTATATCGTATAGTTTTAATTCATTTTAATAAAAAAATTATTTTAAATTGAATAAAAAAATATAATTTTAAATGAAATATATTATATAACAGGTGATTTTATTTAATCATTATATTTAATTAATATATATATATATATATATATATTAAATATTATTGTCGCATAAAACTCATATTAATATATTTTATCAATATTTGTATAATAAATGTATTATCATCGAAAAATAAGGTTTCGCACGTGTATAATAAAGCCCATTCAAACAAACAGACGCGATGAAGCGACTTTGTTTTAAAAGATGTCGTGATTTAAAAAGTGTGATACTTTTGAATTATTTTGAACCGAAGCTAATAAGCTTTTAATATTTCTGTGATAGTTTGAAGTAAAGCATTTATTTTTAGCTTGTTACAAAAGGAAATGTAATATCTCTACATACTTAATTCTTTAAAAAAAAAGAATCGTTTTACGTCAGCGGCTCACAAATTGGTTGAATGCATTTAAAGAGAATATTTATTGTTATCATTCATTACAACCCACTTATTAATATGTAAAAGAAAAAACAGAAGGCAATTAAAGGCACCATTGTCGATGAGAATAATCATCTCGTTTATTGATTTAAATTGCGAACAGACGCTGGGTAATACCGGATTTGGTAGGCGCATCGTTAATACGGAATTCATTGCTCAATGTGGCGATGATCTGTCATTTTATGTTGCCCTAGGGCGTGCAACTTCAAACCGTAAACCATATAATAATAAATAAATGTAAGTTAAGCACTTATGATTTTTTTAGAACACTTAATAGTAACGACAGTCACCGTTAACTTTTGCGCAGAGAGTGTTTGATTCCTAAAAGTGTATACTATACACTTTTAGGAACTATTATATTACAATTACCAAAGGACACATATTAATCATTTACAATCTATACTCGCCTCATAGGTACCCTATGATTTTAACGTTTCAAAAGCATTGTTAATAAGACTATGAACAATTAGTTATATTGGCTAATAAACATGTTACAAGTATTTTTTATAATTGAATTTAAATTGATCAAAAATATTTTAAAGGTAACACGAATAATTGTCGGGCATTTTTTCACTGACTGACTCGAAAAACCCGCAGTAATGAAAAAAATAAGGAAAGGTTCGAATGGATAGAATACTTTGGATTTTCCAAGAACGAAATATAGATGACTAAATTTAATAACATTGCTACGTAAATGATTCTATAGGATTTCCCATGAAGAAAAGCTACGGTTGTATATGTTACCTTGGTCACGAAAGAAAAACCAATTTAATAATAAGAGAGATTGATTTGGCAATTATCCATGATAGACTATACTTACATCAACCTTATTTAAATCTAGTTGGAAATTCGATATGGTATCGTAAGAGTTCCACCAAAACCGCTGTAAGCTGAAAAACCCCTTTAGAGACAATACTCATATTTTTAAAACATTTTAACTTGCGTTTTGAATATGAAATATAAAATTCAATTCACATGTTTTCTTTGTACTTATAGCAAACATAAAAAAAATTATTTTAATCATTATCCTTTTATTTTATTGTCTTTACATATTGTCTTTATATTAAGAAATTTAAAAAAAAGAACTAAAGAAAATTTTGCAATTTTAACAAACATTAATTTGTTTCTACTTCAAAATAAATTGAATGTAATAAATTGTAATACCTAACAGGTGCCAATTTTGATATATGTATAAAATATATAGAATTTAGATACCAATATCCAAACGTGCACAAATCCTAATTAATGTAATCCGTAAATATGCCACATAATTCATTACGTACAAGAGTAGTATGTTTAGGGAACAATGGACTCTGTTGTAGTTTATTATTACATTTACGTAAATGGAACGAATTATAACATTTACCGTTATTTAGAAATAGAATGTAAACATAAGCGAATAAAATACAATTAGAACACGAGATGTTAGCGGCTGAATGCAGTATATCTTTTGGTACCGATCTATGTTAATCGTTTGCTGAGACATTAAAAGCGGTGCATCGGTAATGGTCAGCCGTCGAGCTGTTTCCATCTCAAGGTTCTCAGTGAAAGGATACATGAATCTGGATCATCCTAGCATCCTAAGCTATGAAAATTATTGAATTGTAAAATCGAACGCAATCTTCAAATGTCCATATCATTATTATTGCAAAAAGTTGTTAAAAGTTAAACATATGTTTCGTTTCTTCATTCTACGTGTTCAATAATAGGAACCTATATTTTCAATAATATTTACTTAACTTTATTTAGTTCTACATTTACGCAAAGTAACATAATTTATTTAATAGTTTCGATTTTAATATTCTGTGGGTGTCACTTGCAATGTATTGCAGCATTAAAATTTCAATTTGTTGATGGGGTATACAGTAAGTTCCTATAAGGCCGGCACAACATCGACACCATCACGGAATATGCAAATGGTACTAAACTGCTGTGTTACGAAATATCACCGACCGATAGACGAGATAATACCTATAAATAAGGACAAACTCTTAATGGCGAAATAAGCTGATGGTGTGAGATCACGACTTGAAAATTATTAGGCGAAGCAATTTTCTTAACAAAAGTACTGTATTTGATTAGTTATTATGGTCGTATATAATAATAAAGCTTGCTTTTGTGTAAACTTAGAATTATTCACAAACACTGATGATGAATAATAACATATTTTATATTAAATTAAACTATTACCTTGAAGTTAAATTGTCTAAATACTTCAACAGTCTTTAAAATAAGTCATTGTCGGTATTTATTTGTTGATCCGCTTGTCTTGTACGACTATAAATACATTTATATTATAGTTTTATAATTAACTAACTATAAATATGCTAATATTAGTATAATAAATTATTAATAATAAACTATGTGTGTGTGTAAAATGTTTTATGCTTGAACTTGATATTTTAATTTTTTTATAACATATTGCTCATTTTCAAATGATGTAATTAACGGCATTTTTTTAATTTTAAAATATGCTTCAAATACGTTGTCTACCAATTTTATTTAGGGACTTTTTTCGGTCTTTCTAATGGTCAATCCTTATAAGCGATATCTTGGATTATACATCTGTACATCCGTTTTTTTTTTTAATATAGTTAGACATTGTTAATAAAAATAGAACAATGAAAAAAAAAATAAAAAAAATAGAACAATAATATTAAATACAGAGTTTGAAAAAAAAAAAGAAATCTCCATAGTTTCTATTATTCTCTACACGTAGTTTCTCTACACTTTGCTTATTTACATTAATCGAGCTTAAATCAGTCGCTTTAAAGATATCAGATAGCAATAAATTTATATAACAAACCTATTTATTGTAAAACTATAAAGTTTTGAAAATTCAATAACTGCTTTCAATTTTTTATCCTATAATTTAACAGGGTGGTGAGAAAACGTACATTTTAAAGGAATGCCTTCATATAAATGTTTAAGGTGTTAGGAGATATATTGTTTTATTATTATTCTAAAATACACCGTATAAAATGAATACTTGTAATATCCCATATTAAATATTTTGTCTGAAAAGTTAAATCTCTTACTATTACTCATTAATGTATCTATAATTATTATTCAAACTCTATATCTATTTACTGGTGGTAGGGCTTTACTGGTGGTAGGGCTTTGTGCAAGCTCGTCTGGGTAGGTACCACCCACTCATCAGATATTCTACCGCAAAACAGCAATACTTGATATTGTTGCGTTCCGGTTTGAAGGGTGAGTGAGCCAGTGTAATTACAGGCACAAGGGACATAAAATCTTAGTTCCCAAGGTTGGTGGCGCATTGGCTATAAGCGATGGTTGACATTTCTTACAATGCCAATGTCTAAGAGCGTTTGGTGACCACTTACCATCAGGTGGCCCATATGCTCGTCCACCTTCCTATTCTATAAAAAAAAAAAAATATATATGTTTAATATGGCCATACTTAGCATTATGTCCGTAAATCGCATTCTTAGTATTTGAATTCGGATGAAACAACAACAAACAAAACGTACCTCTTTATGATTTTAGTTGGATTACACTTTAATTGGTTTTTATGTAGAAGCATGTTAAGTGTTTTAAAATAACAAAATGGACTGTTAAATTCAAATTAATCCCAAAATGGTAATTCCGTTTTAAAATTCAATAATTATATTGAAATCGTTGTCGTCTCATTAAAACAAGAAACGGTTACCAGCTATGAAATTTTTAAGTAACGTAATCATCTTTAAGATTACCAAAGCAATTAAAAATTTGTCAGCTAGTTGTAAACATTTGCACGTTAACACTTTCACTTTTGTTTTATCTTTAACCGCATCATAATTATGCATTGATCTTCTCACCTGTCAATGCTTGATGCCAATTTGCTTCTGTATTTATAATTTGCTAAACAACTCATCACAATTACAAGCTAACTAGCAATTAGAAATACTTTTATCTTCATAATAAATTGACATTCGTGTCATAGCCTCGTATTCCTAGCTCATTTATGCCGAGTCATAAATTATGTTTTGTAAATAATATTTTTTTTGGTGTTGAGCGGTCTTTACATCGCTTTGTCCATTTGATTGTAATTGACCAGTTAAGTGAATTTCTATAGTGAATACTTTTGAATGTTTGATTGAACAATACTTGCCAACATTTTCGGCGTTGAAATGCTTATTATCTGTATTTTGATAATTTAAAAATGAATAGTATGTTTGTATTATAGCGCTAAATATTTAAGGAAAAAATTGATTTAGAAAATCGTCAGAAATGTACACACTTTCGTAAATTCATTTATATAATTGATTCCTAAACTTAATACGCTTTTGATGGTGTACAGACATTAAAAAATTCTTTGGAACCGTATGTGCACTTTAAATTAATGTTACATTAACGCGGAAGTTTTGAGAAGCCGTAGCTGTAAACGAGTCAAGTGTTTTTGTTGAAAGTACTAATGTCCTTGATGCAACAGGTAATGTTTCATGTAAAACTGTAATAAAATGTGCAACTTTTTTATTTCGTACTGACCCTAATACAAATGAAAATGACCCTTAAAAAACATTCTCAGAGATAAAGAAACAAATAAGTATTTAATTAAAAACAATTGATCTTTATTTAAAGTAACATTCTAATCATTTTAGTGATTGATAGTTTTTATATTGTTTGGTAGTTGGGTTATAAGATAAGTTCCAGACAATACTTTCAATAGTTGTGATTCGTTTTAAAGGATCAACGGGTTATTGTTACTATTGGCGTAAGGAACATATCAAACATCTATCAAAAAGTAGCTTGATTTGCTTTAATTGATCAAAATGGGAGGTCCTCTATCAAATATTCATTAAAAAATAAATATTCATATTATAATATAATTTATTTCTAAAAAGCTCTAACGATGTTTTTCTCGATTGACTTCGTCATAAAATATAATCCATAATTCTATATATTTTAATCGTCATTGTTATAAGATAGGGAAGGGAACAAACTGTCCTTTAACCAAAAATAAAGTAACTGGTGAAATTCGAAAATATCCCTACAATATCGAATTTCGAATTACATATCGATATTGTATAAGTGTAATAAGGGTATACCAAATAACAGTGATTAAACACTAAGAGAGTGAAGGCAGGTTCGCACGAAACAAGAGCAAACCGGATCCAAATCGGGGGAGCGTTTTCTGTAACTGGAGCAGGCAGCCGTCTCGAATATCGCCCCTTATGTCGATAATAAGATTTTCTTTCCAACACCGCAACGGCGTAGTTTCTCTTTTTTGTAAGTGCACCTGCAATGTAGGACAATCTTGACTTTTCGACACAGCATCGTGATTGATCCTTATCGGTCTAATCGTACTATATAGATATTTCATAAGAAGCTGCAAATTTACCGTTTCTGACCTGTATCAACAAGCGACCTACCACAATTTGAAATTATAGATGTTGAAGTTTTAGTGTGAACCTTTTGATAAGTAATATATGTATGTAAATATATGTTTCCGATACTTAGAAGCAATATAAAATATTTTCTTTGAAGTGCTATAAAATAAACAGTTCAGTAAATTAAGTTATAACTTGTAATAATGTAATGTCGTAAATATCAAAGGAAGTACGTATAACGAGGCATAGTATGATATTCATTTATGTAGATACATACATACATAGAAGTGTAGTCATTGAATGCCAGTAGCAGACAAGCCGCTAGCCGCGTGGGAAACTCGAGCAGCGATACTGTTAAATGTACTCAACCATATTTTACGTCAGAATTCGACGCACTCCAGTTACCGAACGATCGCGTAAGTAATCCGCAAAAGACATTAAGGACTGGAATTGATTGTACATCCTTGCGCTGTCGCACCAAACTACCCTGTTCTTACATTGGTAGAAGCAATGAAACTTACTGTGTTAGCTACGCTAATTATACCGTATGTACGAAACCTAAATGCTATCTTGCTTCTTAAAGTGACTCGTAATTTGATAAACAAACTGATACAAATTACTAAATAGTATTTAAGCTATATTACGATATTAATATTGGTTCTAGATTATCATCTAAATCCTATTTTGAATGCAAAAATAATTTTTCATTTCAAATAGGGCGTTAATTGTAATTTATAAAGACAAGTTAGTCTCATTGTTAAGTTATCAGCACGATTTAAAAAACTATATTTTTATTTCTGAGACTTTCACAGGTTCTTGCGACTGTTTTATTTAGGTTCGCACCAATTTAAGATAATGACAAATAAAATTCAATTCTTTCGAAATACTTCGTCGTCATATATTTATCGAAATGACGCATAATGAAATCTTCTTCATCGTTTCACTTTTACTGCTATTGAACTTTAAAACATAACAATTGACATAAAATCGTAAGAAACACGTGTAAAAGAAAGATCAAAGTTTAGCAAGCAAACGGTCATCTTCATTGAAATGTCAGAGGTGAGCAGCACGCCCAAGTGTGGCCGATCTCGACTGACGTGATGACGTTCTGGTATGCGCCAGCGTTCCATTTTAGTACGAGTACACTATTCGCTTGTTATTCATGGATCACTGGAACTATTTATGTTATCAATTACATTTTTTAGTTTATAAATAACCAACTTTAATGTTCTTTCTGAAATAAACATATAGTTTTAAATTATTCCAGAACGCGTATTTAAATATTCAATACGATATTGCATTTGTTATAGCGCAATAGGTGCTTAATAACTCAAATAAATACTGGTAAACTGTGACTCTTACATAAATCACAGTGACAACTGAAAATTTACTTGCCAATCACGCTCTTCGTGGCGCACCTGCGCGTGTACTTCGATGTCCCGTTTTCGAAAACGAACAGCTTCTCAATTCGATGCAAGACATGTCTATGTAAGAGCGCCAATTAAAACCGTCGCATTGTCGTCGAGAGCGTATCGTGGCTGGAAATCACCGTCCGCAGTGAGCCCACAACCGCGCGCAGGCGACACTATCGCTTCCATCGAGATTATACCATTAATTGTTGCTTATTTTTGCAGTAAATAAATACAATACAATTTGTAGACATCATTCGATCACTTTTGAAGATAAATTGGAGTATTGTAGTTAAGATTGAGGTTACGGCTCAATGTTAATTAAGATAAGATATACCCCGCGTTCCTAATTTACCAATAGTTTGCCAAGTATTTTGTTTATAGTGAGATTGTGAGATAATTTATAACAAACTAGGTTGTTAAAGTTATAGTTAAATTTACGTACAAGCTCATTGGAGTCATGTTACTCGTTTACGGCTTTGATTACACTTGAGAAGTTATGTTTGATAACATGATACGGTATCATTAATTTAACGGTCTTAAATAATAATATATTTTAATTGTAAATAGTTTTAAAATTACATAATAATTAAGAATATATAAAACTTATATAATCTACAAAATGTCGTAAATATTATTTACCTTGCTATTAAAATTAAGATACATAAATAAGTTGAACATTATAAAATATATTTTTTTGTTCCTGATTTCTTTTAATGTTAGTATCGATATATTTGAGTTTTTGTGATGGCTAAAAGGTCAAACAGAGAGGAATTTGTGGGCACCTAAGTTCTATTGTTTTTATACATTCATTGGTGTCTAATAAGTAGGTAAAATATTTGTCATTGTAAAAACTTTTCAAAGCATAGACTTATATAATTAAATCGAGATTATTAAAATATAATTGGTAATTTAATTTAAATATAAACGATCAGAAGGGTCGTGGATCGTTGCGTGAACGTTGGATATAAAACTGTTCGATTATCCTCTGTTAACCTTTATCTTTCCTTGGCTAATAAATGCTATCGGTCAAAAAAATAAATATTATTTTGACCGATAGCATTATACCTTGCATTGTGTTTTATTACCTATCAGCATTTTTTTAACCAATGAATTAAAAGTAAAACGCACGCAGACTGATTGACATTTGATAAATTATATTTTTAGCAAATAGGTTTTAAAAATCTGTATCGAACTCATTCCGGTAGTCTTTTATTTTTTCCAAAAAATATTTTATTTTCAACATTACACGTGACCGAAGTAAAACCAGTTTGCATCAGAATCGTTTCATTTCTGTTACACATAACCGTTGCATTCAAAATAGACCTTGATTTTGTTATTTTAAAACATATAGCGAAGTTTCACTTTAAAAAAATAAAAATATTTTGTTGTGCGTTGACACATAACCAAACCGTTTTTTTTAATTCGTTTCGTAACGTACAATAATTATCATCATCATCGACGAAAATCGTAAAATGGAAACGAGAAGCATTGTCATTATGGTGATATTTTCATATCGATTATGGCATAACAAAACGATTGTGTCGTGATCCAATTTCTTGTGTTTGAGGTGCAGCGTGGCGACGGTGGAGCGGTGGCGAAATGCTCGTTAACCCACATGCGCAGAAGTAGGCATCAAACTGTCATCCCTTGCGTTTAAAAAAATACCATAACGAGATATTTTTTTAACATAATAATTAGAAAAAAAAATTAAAGTATATACAATAAGATAACAGTTATAGTCCGTTTATGCTGCTCTGCTGAACAAATGCCTCTACTGTGTCAAGCACTAGAGTCACGTTTAGCAGAGATTAGTTGGCAATAGGAAGAATGCAGAACGAAAAATAAAATATAATAATCATGAAATTGAACATACTAATCTATTTATAGCTTGATTTAATAGCAGAGTTAGGAAAATTACTCCTGTATGTACAATGAACTTACAAGTAGCTTAATGTTCATTGCAAAGATTTATGGCTTTTCCATCTAATACATGGTTTGTAATTTAATTATATATATACGACTGTATTTATAGTTTTATTTATAACTTTAACAAAATGTATATAAGTTTTAGTAACGAATTAATTTCTACAATACTATTAAAGTTAGTATGTAATTTAATTTTAAACTTCATAAAACTATAACTGTTAGCATAAGTACCAACCTGTAATGATTACGAGATTAAACTTAATATGTATAAAATATTTTTATCTGCTTGTTAGTTTAATGTAAGACAAAGGTTACGAGACAATTAACTGTATAAATAAGTGATTGCTTAATGTAATTGTATTGGATAAAAACCCATACCGGGTAATCGTTCTCGGTTTAATTTTTAAAACGGTAGTCATGACGGCCACTGCACCAGAATTGTCAAAATCAGTTTTTTTATTTTATTTTGTGACTTCGAATGAAATAACTGACTCGCAATATAAGCAACAAATGCGATCAGTTAATGTACGTGTATCTCTTTTAAGCTTTCGACAAAAAAACAATCTAAACTATGAATCTTATTTTCTCATAGTATTGTAATATTTTAATACCAAGGATTGTTATTTATGTATTGAAGACAATGATATTTATACTTAATAAATTTTATATGGCATTTCTCGTATGAGCAAATATCTTAGCTTCTAAGTCGTAACGCAGTACACTATTTAGTTTTAAATAGCTTTGTGAAGCAATGACGTAAACTACTGATTGAATTCAGAATTTTACGAGCTTTAACCCAATGTAATGTAAACGAGTATATAGATTAATTTACGATCCTCATTATATAAATTTACTCACTTCTCTTACTATGTAGCAAGCTTAGCGGATAACAAAAATATATTAAGCACTATTTGTAGTAAATTGAAGTTGCGACAACGAGCGATAATTAACCGTGGATAGTAATTTCATCTAGTAAAGAGCATGGGGTCAAATGATAAATAATAACATAGGAACATGGACCCGACATCGCTGTATGATGTTGACTGTTGAGGCATCTTACGATATTATATTGGCTGAAAACATCTATTTCTCTCTTCCTTGTTAAAATGTCTTTAAATTTTATTGGCTATTCAAACAGTACATACAATAATACTTATGTTTAATTTATTTTAAAAGAACAGCTAATAAATTTTTAACATATCTTTGTAATTATTTATACGTTAAAGTATATAAAGTAACAACATGTAAATATCCCATCGCTGGACAAACGTCTGCTCCTCTTGATTTGTTTTTTTCTTTATTCAAAATTAATTATTTATATTGTTTAAATAACTCAGTAAGTGAAGCCGTAAATATTTCGTTCCATAAAGATTTAATAATAAGTTTACAATATTCGCATATATATAAATTATGAAGTATAATTGGATCAGTTAACAGATGTAATATTATACGACTTGTTTCGGTTCGCGGGCTTGCTCCAATTCATCGTGTCGTTTGACAGACCTTTCTCATTTTACGTGTAATCATGTATGCGCTTATAATTTCAATACGTGATTTTTTGAATAAATTAAAAATAATAAATATAACTTCTATTTAAAAAAAAAAATATAAATAACGGGAAAATATCTGTATTTAGATAAATTAACTCACGTATCGTAAATAGAAGATAAAAACTTTGTCTTTTGAAGCTACAATATTACTCGAAAAATTGACTCAAAATAAGGAAAAGTCAAGTAAAATACAGAATGTAGCAATCGCTTAGCTAACAATTAGAATAATAAACCGCAAAATTTCTTACTTCAAAACTTTATAAAGATGTACACATGGTCAATATTTTTGTTTCTTTTATTCATAATAGTGCTCGCCAAGAGCCGCGGCGCGGGCGAAGGCGTTACGTGATGCCTAGTAGGCACCGCGCGTGACTCGCTCGCCCTGGTTTCATACAGGATCTAAACACAAGAACCGACTAGCTTATTAATTAAACATTGAGATACGATTTATTATTATTTTAATATTGTCAATATGAACTCGTGTAATATTTTAATCATGTTCGAATTCTGGTATTGGCCAAAAAATTAATTTTTTCTTTTCTTTCTTTTCAGATATATAAACATCTTGGACTTCACCGGATTTCACCATGATAATGGATATTGTTAAATATGTTACTACCCGTTCTGTGAATGTGATGAATTAAATCTTTCACGAGCAGTGCACGGGTTTGGGGTGAATAATGGGAAAAAGGAACGTTCGGATTAAGTTTGCACATTCCATTGGTCCGCCTGTTTATTTGGGTCCACTGGGCACTTTTGAGTAGCACCCCAAGCCGAGTCTATAAACCCTGTTAGTTACCGACGCGCTAGCGCTGCCAATAAAAGTACAAGTCATATCGGGTTAAATATAACTCACTTACTTAAACTTAGATTTACTTACTTTAGTACAAAAATAAACGAAACACAGCAAGTGATTGCTTAATGTAATTGTATTGGATAAAAACCCATACCGAGTCATCGTTCTCGGTTTAATTTTTGAAACGGTAGTCATGACGGCCACTGCACCAGAATTGTCAAAATCAGATTTTTTTGATTTTGTGACTTCGAATGAAATAACTGACGCGCAATATAAGCAACAAATGCGATCAGTTAATGTATTCATGGAATCACCTGATTCAAGATCAAACCCTCTGTTGTCGGAAGAGCCTAAGGAACAAAATAACAATAATCTGTTAAGTGTAACGAACGTGCAATCATCGCCAAGCAACAGCATGACAACTGCAACTAGCTCTAATCCGCTTCAAAGTTTTGATTCTATATGGAATGTCGACAGGGACAGAGATCGGTTAGAGACTGCTATGTTGGAAGATCTCAACAAATTTTATTGGAATCAAGATAACGAAATGAATGGGGCACACACATGTACCGATACAGCTATTTCAAATAAATTAATTAGTAATAATACTGACGGGCAAATATATACACTAACTGTCCTTAATCAAGATATTAACGAAACAAGTACGAATCGTACATATAATTGGGGAAAAGAAGAAGATGTTTCAATGTCAAGTCCCACTGATTTGGAACAAAACTCTTCATTAGATCTTGAAACGATATTAAATATGAATGGATTTCCTAACGATTTCAGTCAAGACGCACTTAACTCAAATATTCTACCAAAAGTAGAAAGTTTTAACTATGAAGATGGTGACTCTGAGCATCCAAACGTAGAATTAAGTACAAGGAATTTAGTAAAAGTGGAACCTTTCAGTTATGATGAAAATGAATTTCGAAGTAATGATAAAAAAGATGATTCAACGCACAGTACTATAATTGGAGCGCCAACTTTGCTAGAAGTTGAATATAATAACAATAATAATGATTGGAAATTGACTGATCAGAACACGGAATCAAATGAATCTTTACTGCGAAGCGCTTTACAAGGAAAAGCTTTTATAAGATATAGTACAATACAAAAAAATACTGTTACCAAACTTGACGCAGAAACAGAACTAAAAAGGGTCATTATAAACAATAACAATAAAGCCGATGTACCATCAATGTATCAAGATAATAAAGACACGGAAGCTGAATTATTAATGGCAATAGGTCCACCAAACGGCAATGTCAATATATCTATACTGCTAGAAGAACCTTCTGCAACTGTTGTTGCTAACGGAGAGAATCCTACTTCAACACAAAGTGTCGACGACATTATTCTTTCACAGCTTGATACTAGTTATCCAGATGATTACGAGAAGTTAAAACGAATAGCCACAGAATTGGGTGAGTCAGTTCAACCATTCTGTACCGTTGAACCAATTGACCCGACGCGCAACGTGTACAATATTCACCACGTAAACGGCGAATTAGTAACTATGATTCCGGCGGGAGAAGTCCAGTTACCTCAACGCTTACAAATAGTTACAACTTCGCCAACCGTCTCGAGCACAAAACCTGTTGGCAAAAAATACAGTAAAAGACCTCCAAACAAGACTTCGCCACCATCAACTCAAGTGCAGTCAGGTACAGCTGTGCAACCTGCAACATCAACGTCGAACGGAGTTAGAAAGGAGAGATCTTTACATTACTGTTCCATATGTTCGAAAGGATTTAAGGATAAGTACTCTGTCAATGTACACGTAAGGACACATACAGGCGAAAAACCTTTCACATGTTCTCTCTGTGGAAAAAGCTTTCGACAAAAGGCGCATCTCGCAAAACACTATCAGACTCATATCGCACAGAAAAACGCCGCTGCTAATGGCGCCTCCAAACCCACCAAACAGCGGTAACCGCTCATCCCATTTTAATGTTTCCGTTCACATTTATAGTCAATTGAACTAAATGACTGATAGCGAGTGTATTTTTAAATCAGACACTTAAAGGCTGAAATATCACAGATGAATTTGGTAAGGTGCTAAATAAATTAATAATTTAAACATTTAAGGCAAGAATATTACGTAAAGATTCTCAGCCGATATCATGCTTGTTAATTTGTATGTAATTCCGCCCGTTACCGATTACTCTTAGCTTTAGCTAGTTTTAGCTATTATACATGTACAAGTAAGTGTTTTTAAATACAATATTGTTTACACTATACATTCCATTTAAATAAGTCATATTATATAGATTGCAAATCATCACATAGGCTTTCTATATGCACTCAATACTCGTTCGGTTCCTGATATCATAAAACTGTCCATGAACTGTTTATAATTATATATATTTGTAATGTATTTTTTTGATAGATAATACTTTAAAGTAATCAAATAAATAACCAACAATGATGAGCAAATTTAGGATTACCAATAGACTGCCCGCACTATAATTTCTCCGACGGCGCGACCGACCAAACTTTCTAAAAAATAATAATAAAAAAAACAAAGTAAAAGAACGAACATTCAGTACCAACTATCTTTCACCGCTCGACTATCGTATCTCTATACTACCTTGCTCTCAGTTTAGTCATTTTTTCCTCATACTGAATCGTGAATTGCAACGCTTTATCTTTAGACATTATTTTTTATACCTATTTATATTATAGTTTATTTACAATGAATTATATGATTTTATAAAGCGTTACTCGCGACATTTATCAATTTGGTAATCTTCTTTTGTTGTAAATTAAATATCGATTACATGGCTCGGAAAGTACAGTGAAGGGTAACTCATTCCTGAAATTAAATCTCTCGCCCGATATTGAGAGAGGCCTGATCGCACCCAGATTGCTATAAATTTCAAATACAAGTGATTCAATCGCTGTCTTTAAAATGGTGCTCCCTTTCTCGTCTAACAAATTGGTCTTTCTTTGTTCCTTTCGTGCAGCACCGCGCCCTACTATTTATAAGAGTACCTATTATAAATAACAAGAAATTCAGTTTATGTTTTTATTTCTTTAAAACAATTTTTAATTCATAAACCGTTTATAATAATAACTGTTAAATACTTTTTAATTAACAGTTTTTAATAGAATGCAACTTTCTCAATCACACATATGAATATTTTATAAATAATAATTAATAAACCACCTCAAAATCATTATAAAATGAATCGTTTATTAAGAGATTAGATGCATATTATGCAGAAAAATTTAATAAAAATCTGAACGACCTCTTTAACAGGAAACGTGGGTCTTTTATAATAGGTATCTATCGTGTCGTGACATTGCAGTAATTGTGTATCGCAGCGGCGTCAAACTGCTCTAGCCTTATCATATTACCTAGATTTGTTATTCAATTATTATTGTTCTAAATATTTGTACTGTATAAAAATAAATATATAATTATAACTCAGTGTGTCCGATATTCATATTTATATATAAAATTAATTTCTAATCCTTGAATATAATTCAATAAAATACAAAAAATAATAATACTCGTAAGTCGATTTTTCCTACTGTTTTTTGTAACATAAACTGATATTAGTCTTACTACCAGTCACGGGCTACATTTAAGATAATCAGACTTTATGTGGCGACGCGGAAGAAACTCGACGTCCGGGTGGTCAAATTGTGCAGCTTATAAACTTATAAATATTTTTTTATACTATTGTATCGATACAGAGTCACAATTTCAGTATTATATTAAGTGATCACCACAGAAGTAACGTTTAATTAAAATTGTATCACAAAAATAAACCTTTAAATACTCATTAAATTCTCAACTCGTTTTTCGTTTTGTACATTAAAATAATAGAATACGTTATTTTGAAATAATAGATTACTTATAGTAGACTTAATTACTTCGGTGTACGAGTCTATTTTCTTGCCAAGTAAATTCCGATAAAGCTCGTCTTATTTTATAAGTAACGGAACACTGCCTTTAATGTTTCTATGTAACTTAAAGACTATTTTACGACAAACATTATAATTATTTATAAGTCGTTTGCAGGACTTGTATTGAAGAGTGATTTTAATGGAAACGTTTTTGATGACTAAAATGTAGGCTTTATAAACATGTTTGATGGGACTGGCTGATCTATATAACAATAAGATACTGGAAGTTTTCGAAAACATTTATGTAAAACAATATACTCTTACGACTTAATCTTTACTTACTACTTTAAATATTTAATTTCATATTGCTCTGGATATGTTTTAATTTAAAAGGAATTAGTGCATGATAAATATATATTGTCTGTTTTATATTATAAAATAGTTTTAAGAACTTTAGAGAATTCCTTTAACAATACTCATTATTTGTATATATGTATGTTTAAACTACAGGTTAAAAAGTAGGGGAACTAATTTGTGACGTTAAAATTATTCTCTTGTATCTCATTAGACGATATTTGAAATGTTAGCGAATTTATAGATATTATATTATAAGCATTAAGAAATATTTGAGAGATTTACCAATTAGATATAAGAAACTATGGCTACCTTAATATAATATGCGATTGCATAAATGGTTGTTAATATATTCGTGTAATATATTAATTTATGTTGGTTTTTGAATACTTATTCGAAAAGGATTTTTTTTCAATTTAATCGATTATTATTGCATTTGTTCCTGAGTTGATTATTATATTTTATTAATAATTCTTTGTTTATAAGATTTCTATTATTATTGATCGAAATAAGAGTAATTTAATTTTAATATAGAAATTTTAATTCGAGGACGTCGTGGAAGTGTAATGGAGTGATTGTTTAGGAAGTTGCCGACACCTTGTAAATATATTATTATTTATTTGGAATTTTCATTGTTGCTCAATACGTGGATTGCTAAATTATGACGTTTCACTTCATCGTTAAACTGAAGCCGTCCTGTACAATAATTTTATTATTTATTTATAGAATTACGGTTAAGACGAAAATGGGAATACAAAAGTTAATTATATTTCGATTAACCCGAGCTGTGATTTTTACTAATGTATATCTATTGATACAGTGTCAGTTGCAAGGTAATGCAGTGAAAATTGTACTTTCGCGAAGTTAAGGCTCTTGGGCGTATCACAGTTGGCTTAAGATACAGTTTAGGGTACTTCCATAAACAACGAGAGATCATTGGGTTGGCTGCCACCAACAGCGGATGTGATACGGCTTTAAAGTTGAAGCTGAAAAAATTTATTATGGTCTTCCAATGCTTATTTAATTTGTACGTGTCTATCTTTTGCATTCAGTATCTATCTCATACATATAGGATTTGATTGTTCATGTATTGATTTATTTATAAGAATTATCAGTTTATTACAGAATTATTACAAATATATAATCGATTCATGACATATTTTAAAATAATAAAGAGTGCAAAAGGTTCACATTAAATTAAAGTATTTGTCTATTTGATTGTTCGCTTAAATCTGGTCATCCATATCAGTATCAATATAAGCTCTATATGTAACGTAAAGAAATTTGTAGCTACCATAATTTTTACACATTTACAGTTTTGTATTAAATTTCTTATATTTTTTACTTTCCTACTTAAGTTTGCTAATAAAATGTTTTTATAATATAATAAAACATGTTTTATTTTCCTTTTATTCTTAAAAACTTTTTTTTTATTTATTTTTGGAAGGCACAAATTGGTTGAAAGACCAAATTGGTCATCAGTATATGGTCACCTTCACCCATGGTGACTCTGATACTCCAAAAAGTATATACAAACCTTATGCCTGTAAATACATTGGCTAACTTTCTCTTTAAAAAAAAAAAAAAACAAAAATTGTGAGAGGTTAACTATTCTGATAGGTCTGCACAAACTCTACCACCTAGGAGAACTATCATATAATAAAAAAGATACGTAGTACATATCACTGTCAAGTGTAACTTATTACTTTTAATGTAAATAAAATAAATTAAATGAATCATTAAAACGATATATGTATGTAAAATAACCAAGAATAATTGTCGCTTTATCTTGACATTTAAGCTCGCAGCGTAGTTCCGTATACTACGATATTTATCTAGAGACCTCTACCATAAACCACATAAAGATGAATAACTAAATACAACACACGTTCTCAGGCCACTTCATAATTCTTAATTATTTTATAAATACTAGAATAACAAAGACTCGAGGTCTGACTTATTTTAAAAGTAGAGACTAGTTCATTTTTACTTTGCACTTTGAAAAATGAATTAAAGACCACCACAATTTGTTAACATCAAAACGATTTTAAATACTTAAGTCATTTGGTCTCTAAGATTTTAAATATATATTTTTTATCGTGTTACATAATTTGTTAGCAGTATTAATAGACTTTATAATTTAAAAATAGAGTGAAAGTTAGAACTATTTAATAATAAATGCGTGATCAGCATACGAAATATATTTTAGCAAAACTGATTTTGCATGAAATTTATTAATGCATTTATTACATTTTGTTAATTAGCTAGTGGCTATTTGAGACTAGTATTGTCATGTATAAGAATATATATCGTATAGTATTGAGATAAAACGCTTTAGTAAGCTGCAAAATATATATATATATATATGTATATGAAAGTAATTTTCTTACCATTAGCGGAATAAAATAATCTCTTTATTGTAGTTAGATATGTATTAAGCAAAATGTATATAGATATAATAACGCTAAATTATACAGCTATGTATCGCTATAACACACTAGTATGTGGATGGTATAAATAATTCGCTTAATCCTATTGTGATAAAAGTAAGACAAGTGAACAAAAGGCGCATATAAAGACAGATAGCAGGTCTCCGGTGCGGGCGGGCATTGTTTCGGTGGTGTTCCGGCCGCGGCGTCCACACGTCGTAATTAGCTCCATTGTGGGCAGAGCGATGCTATCGACAACGCTTCCGATGGATTTACCTATGTAAGTAACCGCTTTCCACTCATTGTTTCAAGCCTCAAGCTTATTCCATATCTTCGCCATAAGTGAGTAAATACAAAAACGTAAACTTTTAACAAGTATTTAATTTGTTAAATGTAATAAAATGTAAATTAACTTTCATTCAAATTGTACGACTAGACTAAAGTTTCACAACCGGTTCTCTTACTTTTGTTCAATTAAAATTAAATTATTATGTTACCTAAAGTCACTGAAGAAGCATCATGTTAATTTAATGTGTCAACACTGATTTATGTAAATAATCAAGTTATTAGACACTTAAGGTGACATTTTCAAGAGTCATCTTAATCAGATAGCTGGTAGTATCAGTTTAATTTCCCTAGACTAATTGGAAAAATTATCAGTAATTCATTTGCTGACAGAAAGGGATAATCATTAGGTTGGGTATATATACTGTTACGTTATTATCACATTTTACATTTCCTGGTCTGAATTTATTAATGATTATAAGGAGTGTGTCTTTATAATAAGAAAGATAAATGAATGAAAACTCAAAAAACGTGTTTGATTTCTACCTGTTTTATTTTCCTTCTGATTTGCAACGAAGTTGTTCTATGTTATTCTATTCTGCTAGTGAGTTAAAGTTACATACTAATTTGCATGTAATACTACATAATTAGATAGATACTATTTAATTTTAGTTAATTTAACTTAATTTCAATTTATATAAGTTAACTATTTAATTTAATTTATTGTGTTTATGTATATACCAACTAATTTAAATAGATTGGTTAGTAATTTTCGTCGACAGATATTCTTTGGTTGGGACAATGTATACGCGTTTACAACAGGATCACATAAAGAGTTAAAAATTTTACAATATTAAGGTTAGGAAAAACGTTTGTGTGTTTCAAAGAAGGTTTGTGTGTGTTTTAAACCGAACTAATCGAATTATCGGAACGCTAATGTCAGGATCTGTCTATCCAGATATTAGCAAATAATATCTTTCACTTTAAATATTTATACATGGATGTAGATATAAATCACACATTCTTTTAAAGATGTATAGCTATGCCAACTTGGCGCAAAAAATCATAATTCAAATGTTGCTTTATTCTCTAAGAGCTAACGCAACACATTAGTTCAATCAATTAATTATAGGTGTTAAGGTCAGGTGTAAGCTCTTTAATTGGTAACAACTTCTTTATATCACGTAATATTAGAACTTAGATGTTTATAATAAATGGAGACAGCGTTGCTTGTTAATACTGATTCAGATTTGAGATTTATAAAGGCATCAAAAAATATTTGTAACTTAAATGCACAGCGCGTAATGCAGGAAAGCTAACGGAAACGGAACCTTCATTTGTATTTATCTCCTTACGAAGGCAGTAAATGTAAATAACAAATACACTGGACAAATGAATCGAGCCACGCACACTGCATCCATAAGATATATAAACTTACGAATGCTTGTTAAAATATCTAAAGACGTTTGTGATTATTATGAAGCACGCAAACTTTCTAAATGTGATGGGTCGTCAATTTTATAGCAAGAGATTTTCCACTATGTAATCAGTATTATTAGTAAGGTCAGCTCCGGTTAAATGTACATATTTTTAAAAGCATGCAAATGATGAATGATTATCGCTTTTCGCATACAACGCAGCTAATGGTGTTTTAGGAAACTGATTGCTCTGACTTAGTAACTAACTAAAGACTTGTTAAGTTAATTACCTTGTAAATTTTTACGAAAGGCTATTTAGTTTCTCATTCATTGACTTGGGTTTTTTTATTTTATTTTAATGAGTATTTAACTTGTATGTATATTAATACTTATCTACATTTAGTAGATTGATGTACATAGTACGCCTCTATCCTTTACGATAGATTACTACAAAGTGTTCACAAAATTAAGTACATATAATTTTAAATTATTTTAACAAAAGACTTATTATACATGCCAACCGTTAGACCAGACGACTGCCTCTTTAGTCTAGTGGTTAAATATAAGGCTACAGAGCCCGAGGTCCTAGGTTCAAATCCCTCGTAAGGCTGATGAAAAGTTAGTGAGTTTTTCTGTAGAAGATTCTCAGTAGCAACCCGGAGTCTGAAGGTTAGAAGCGTGTATACTCCCGTGCCTCGAAAAGCACGTAAAGCCGTTAGACCTGCGCCTGAACTGTTTCCGGTCTTGTCGGTTTGATGTCCCATCCATTATGAACATAAGTGAGTGAATAGAGAGTGCACATGTGCACACACTTGTCCACTGTTATATGTCCCGCCCATTAATCTCCCTTGAGTCGGTACAGCACATTAATCTAAAATCGTCGTTGTCAAATTTCTGACAATAACTTCTAAAAAGAGTCCATATATATATATATATATATATATATATATATATATATATATATATATATATATATATATACTCTCTTTAGAAGACTCTTTTTAGAAGTTATTGTCAGAAATAAAAGTTAAAAGTTATTGTCAGAAGTATAGACTATATATATATTGTATAAATTATAAAGATTTATAAATAGATTAAAAAGCGAATATGTTATTTTATTTTATATATTTAAAAATAAGACAGTCAGAGCGGACATAGAATTCGTTTAATCTCATTGATGCAATTATAATTCTAATCCGACTAAACCTGTTCTGGTACCGGTAGGCGGATATTTAAATTTCGAATATTTATTTTAAAATGTAATAAATATAGCAACAAAATTAGATAATTTTTTTCAATAGCTTTCGAATTATAGTCATACAGACTTTTCTTTTAAGTATTCCGGTTATATACAATTAAATTACGAATTAAAGTATAATGTATGGTATGTGATATACATATAAATAGTATTTGCATTGAAGTTTACGGTTTCAATGGGGATTTGAAAGAAAAAAAAATAGCGTGCGTAAAAAAATAAAATGTCATTTATTTTAGTTTTTAACGTATTGTCTAGTTTATAATCATCGCGTTATAATAATTTATTACACTAAAAACTACCTTTACTATAATATATTTAAAAGTAGACAAATAAAACATAATTTTACGTTATTAACAAAAACAACAGAATTTCGATCGCCAATAAATCCAATTTCATACAAAATAAATAAATTATTATCGATATTACTCTTACAAGTAACGAATATTTATTAAACTCGGGAACAGGTAACGTCACTGCTAAAAACTTCTAAACATTTCTCCAAAATTCAGCTTCATAAAGTACATCTCAGCTATATATAAATTATCATTAAAGTCGAAATTGTGAATTCTTAAATGCGGAAAACTTAAAACCTTGAAAATGGAGATAAAAATAAGGCTAAAGACATTAGCTCGAGATAAAATGACTCAGACATCAAAAGAACTAGCAAAAAATAGTTGTTTTTAAACTTTTTTTTGTTAAGAAGTACAAATATATCTAGCGACATCGAATTTAGTATCAAATTGGGACTAAGATAGAACTTATGTGTCACCATCACCCAGCTATGTTAAGTTTACTTCTTAGGGTCCCGATAGACACCCATGAAGAGCACGGAGTTGGTGGGTCGCTCATAGATGATGTACACAAAGGGGAAGTTGGCGATGAAAACGCTCGGCTCGGCTGGCCGCGACGATCGGAACCCGAAGATGGCGGTTGCAGCCGCCGCTACCGTACCTGTAAATATTATTCTAGAATAAAGCAGGAGTTTATTTGCACGAACCACTTAACACGGCTAATAAGCACTTTACTTCACCCACTCATCATATATTCTACCGCCGAACAGCTATACTCAATGTTATGTGTTCCAAATTGAAGGGTGAGTGAGCCAGTTCAACTACAGACACAAGGGACATAACATCTTACTTCCCAAGGTTGGCGGCACAGTGGCGATGTAAGGAACGTTTGATAAAAATTTCCTTTAAAACGGTATATCGCTTAAACTGAAAACGCCAGCCATGTTTTATTAATACCCAAGTTTTTAGAGCTATATCTATTAATTTCTATAATTAATATTTGTATAAATATACATTACAAAAGAAGTAGTAGAAACAATGGTGAAAATATATATGTATTAATTACGTTCACGTAAAATTAAACGAATTTTCGCAATTAATATTGTTTTGTAATTATTATTATTAATCACATAACAAAAATTAGTAATGTACAAAAATACTTGTTTAACGTTTATGAAAATACCTGGTAAGTGTGTTTGTTGTTATTAAATCGATACATTTTTGAAAATTATACAGCGAAAATAATAATTTGTATATTTTGATTTATATTCAAGAACACATACATTCTAGAAAGTTTTTACTTAACATAAACTTTATGTGTGGATTAATTCTTACAAACGATTGAGCTGAAGTTTTGCACACACATTATTTAAATATGTAAATTCAATAAAATCATATTTTTAAAAAGACTTTTATTAAGTTTATAACATATTATATAAACAAAATCCGAACTCACCTTCCTCATCGACCTGAATTTTGGCTTTGTGAACGGCGTCGTCGAAAACAATGCCTTGATCTTCAGACAGCGTGCTGAAGTCGGCCGATGAGTTAAACAGTTCACCAACGCCCATCGTGCTTAGGATCTGTAAGTTAAATAATTAGAATTTAGTAATGAAATAAACCCTAACCTAAGCATACGTAATGTAACAGTTCTCTCTGTACTTCGGATTGATATGATAGTATAGAAATAGAGAGTGCACATGCGTTTACTTTATTTTTATAGAATAGGAAGGCGGACGAGCATATGGGCCACCTGATGGTAAGTGGTCACCAAACGCCCTTAGACATTGGCATTGTAAGAAATGTTAACCATCGCTTACATCACCTAAGATTATCAACTAAGATGTTATGTCCCTTGTGCCTGTAATTACACTGGCTCACTCACCCTTCAAACTGGAACACAACAATACCAAGTACTGCTGTTTTGCGGTAGAATATCAGATGAGTGGGTGGTACCTACTCAGACGAGCTTGCACAAAGCTCTACCACCAGTAAACGATGTACGTACGATGTTGACTCACAACTTACTAATTAATGAGTAATTTTTATATTGCTCCTAACTGACTACTCTCCCTTATCAACATGAAATTCACTCCTGTCACGTCAATAGTCTAAACGATTGAAACTGTGAAACGTAGCTACTTATATAATTATATTATATATTAAAACCTGCTCAGAAACACGCTGCATTTTTGGGATAGGTTTTATGTACAGTTATTTGAATTAAATTATTGAAATTTTTTTTAATGAAAAGTTCTTCTCTTTTAATAGTATAGATTTTACAAATATGATAATAAATGAAATTATAGGTATCCAACAAATAAACGTTATATTAAGAAATCAATTGTTAAACTAACATTGATTTAATAATTTGTAGAGTTGTTGATACTTCATAAAGATTTTTAATAAGCGTTCTTACCACGATTCCACGCGATCATGATTTATAAATTAAATATTTTCAATTGTTATTTAAACGTATTGATTTTATCTTTCAAAGTAAGTAGTTATTTTATAAATATATTTATAATATACTTATTTAATATTGAGAAATAATATGTAATCATGAATAGATAAAACAGTATTTGCTTTTGCAAGATATTTGTCTCATTCTATGTTGTAAATTTAAAGAACGATAAAAATATAGGCTTATTGCGATGTATAATCGACAACACACAACATCGACAACATTTCGATTTCGAGATCTCCTCACGATGTTTTAATTTTTTTTTATATAAAATAGGAAGGCGGACGAGCATAAAGGCCACCCGATGGTAAGAGGTCACCAACGCAGAAAGACATTGGCCATCACCAATACGCCACCAACCTTGGGAACTAAGATGTTATGTCTCTTTCGCCTGTAATTTCACTGGCTCACTCACCCTTCAAACCGGAACACAAAAATAACAAGTACTGCTGTTTTGCGGTAGAATATCTGATGAGTGGATGGTACCTACCCAGACGAACTTGCACAAAGCTCTACCACCAGTGTAATTCACCGATGAGCTCGATTTGAACATAAAATTATGAGTGAAATCATTCAGAGCAGAATATATTTAAAGATTTTTATCTTGTACTAACTCCTTATCGGTTTAATTTTTTTCGTTTTATATTTTAATAAGTTTTTTTAATATAAATAAAGCTATGTTTCAATTCAGCGACTAATTAAATTCTATGCATATTAATTATAATATTCATAAAAGTTAATTAGTCGCTGAACTTCGAATATTGGTTACACAATCGCGCTTTGTAGGATTTGGTATTATATATATATATATATATATATATATATATATATATATATATATATATATATATAATAACCTAACCTGTTAGTATAATAATATTTTATACGAGAATTTATTGCAATAAATATAATTTATACTAAACACTAATTAATACAATAAAATAATCGTATGATATATGAATAACGATTATATCAATCATTTTACTTTTATATTCCACATATGTATAGTAATTAATCATTGTATCGATTTACAAATTAGCAAGTCACGTTTAGTAATATATAATAATAATTGAGAATGTATAAAACAGAAAAAAAAATTAACTGATATAATTAAAATGTCTTATATAAACCCGCGTCTATTTTAATATATTCCTAATGCCTGCTTATAATATTTATCATTTTAATTTAAATAATCATAATGTTGTTTTTAAAGTATATTATTTAAATTATCTTTATAGCATAGATTATTTTACTTAAACTTACTCCAATTACTATTACAAAATTATATTTTGAAGGTCTGACGAAGTACACAAATCGAACACTTAAATCAGATCACGACAAACACGAGAACCCATACAAATATTTGTCAAGCGATCGAAACCATGACCGTGAAATGAGACATTATTTACCCACACAAACACGATTGCACGAACTAGTCTTCGGTGTAAGACAACGTAATAATCAGACAATAAACAATTATTAGGTTAATCAATAACCTCATTCTAGTAATCATCAATTAAAAAAAAGTCATCGCTCACTGCAATCGTTAATTTAAAAAATACAAATAAAATAATTATATATAAAATACGGGCACTTACCGGTCTCAGGGGCAGATTCCTCTCGATGGTGAATTTAGGTATTTCGACGACCACCTCTCGGCCCATGTAACTTTCCTCCACCACGGCCGAGAGACGCTCCGGGGTCAAGTTAGCGATTATATTCGTCACTCCTACGAACAAACAAATTATGTTCACTTTGCATTTTTGTCGAATTTCAACTTTATAATAAACTTTATAGTACTTTTTTACTCATAGCTGAAAATTCAATTTAATTTTGATATAAACCAATAATGCTTTACTTAGTGAAAGGACTTTTTGAAGAGTGAGTGAACCAGTATACAAGCACAAGGGACGTAACATTTTAGTTCCCAATAGTCTATAGGCAGTAGTAACCACTTATCATCAGACGACAGACTTACCAGTCTGCCTAGCCAATATAATAAAAAAATTATAATGGGTGAAATACGGGTTTTACCGAAGACGAAAATATGATCGAGTATCTGGTAAAAACCGAACCGGAAACATGATTACATTTTTATACATGCTTTATACTAACTTGATCTATATGTAACTATAGACGTATTGTAGTAATTTAATAAAAACATATATAGGTTAAAAAATCACGAAAGAGACGAGGCGAAAGTTAATAGAAATACAATACTGTCACACGTCAAACGAACATATATTCAACTTTTATATTGTTTATTCGAAAGAATGTACGGCATTTTAATCGACTACCAATATTTGACAAACTTGCCGAATATCGAATATTTAACGGATATTCGGTCTTCTGAATAAAAAATAAATCTTTAACAAGCACTATATAATAAATATATCATGTGAAACTTTAACTAGATAAGAAGTTAGATTATACTAAAATTCTTAAAAAACTATAACGTCTATTTATATTATGTGATTTTTTTACTAACCTTCCTTCATTGAGTATGGAGGGAGTAGGATGTACATGCTGATATCGTTGCCTTTGTACGGCAGCTCCAGAATCTGCGCACCGAGGTCATCGCTAACCGCTGCAAATAAAAATAATCATTAATAAAATGGCCCAAAAATTCCTCATTTAATTTATGTTTATGTCGGAAAGATTTAACTTCCTTTCTTAATACCACCACAAAAATAGCTTATTTTCCGCACTTATAATCAGTATAGCAATTTAATATCTTTAATATGAAAAAACTAAAAAAAAAACTAGAATGTTTATATTTTATAGGCAATAAAAAGGCAGTTATCATTCACTTTTAATTGTATGCAAAAAATAACGAAATAGTAAAAAAGGGTAAAGTTTTGTCTAATTACTCATGATTATTAAAAAAAATGATTACTGTAATGGAATATCCCTTTCTGCCTCATAAAAGGTACTAGGGTCTGACGAGTTTCAGACACGAAAAACACTTGTTTCTTCGTCCTCTCTGCTGGGAATTTATATGCCCAAACGCCTTTGAAATAGGCAGCGTTAGCTAGAACAAGTTTCGTGGTGTCCGTGATGCCATCTACAGGAATCAAGTCCTTGATGTTGTTCTTGGTAATTTGAGACACCCAATTGTTTATATGCTGGCGGGACTGTTCAGGGTTTTTGCGGAAGTTCTGTAAATAATACAACGTGAATATGTTAAATAATTCTACTCTACTAAATACATACAAGTGTAGAATACGACTTAAATTTGGCATTTGTTGGAATAAATTTAACTTAAAGGACAAATGCTGGACTTATAAAAAAGACGCGTTTATCCTTCAACAGCCCATACTCAGTCATGTGATTACATTGCGGTTGAAAATGCACGAATAAAATATTCATCAATGCAACACACGTTTGTTTATTTGTTACATTTTATAGTATTTTAATGTGGTATACATTTTGTGGTAACTTTGTTTATTTATTTAATAAGGACATTATATAGTATATATGTATACGAACATAATTTAAGGTGCGAACTAGAATAATGAGACTAAATACATTTTTAACTTTTCGTTTTGTTAAGTATATATTATTTATAAGCGCACTTAGAATTCGTTTAGATAGATTCTATTCTAGTAGAACAAATTTCTGTTGTTTTCCATCTTGTCTTTGATGAAGTGACATGTTAAATACTTAAGTAATAAGTTTATGTTTCTTAAAGAGCTAATATCTTGCCTATAATATATTAATATATTATAATTCTTCCTTTTACCATCGAGTGACTTACTTGTTGTAAATCCCAGTGCTTTTTAAATAAGAACATTATTTAGTACTAACATAACACTTAGCTAGCAAAGCTAGAAGTGGGAATGTCAATAGGCCAAGAATTGAAACTTTTAGATCGCTAGACAAGCTACGGATACGTGTTCAATTCGAAATCACAAAAGGTATCGTATGATGAAGAAATTTGATTTGAATTAAAAAATTATGTAAATTGTTAATTTATCTGCAGTCGACTTACTGTAGCCTATGAGGTAAAATTATCACTATTTAAAGAATTTTGTCACATAATGAACTAGAACACAGCTTTGTTAACTCAGCTAATACCTTGAGCTATGTTGTAAGAATAACTTGCGTAGTTACTTGCGTAGATACTTATATATTAATTAAGAAAATAGAAATACACGTAATTCAAGTGGACTTATACAAGCACTTCAGATTATAAATGATTTTTTATCTCATTCCGATTCGGATTTCTACAGCTAAGAACCATAGTCTACTACATAGTAAATAATAACTATGTATACACAATTAATTTTGTACATATATCCCGTACGGAAATACGAACTTGTTAATAAATAAATGTCAACTAATATTTAAAACAGTTATAATATATAATCCCTAATTTAAAATGATATCGTTTTCAACTATCTATCAATTTCAACTGAGTGAATAAATTTATAGCCAGTGTTACACGGAAATATGTAAGGATTCTATTGATACCCTATACATTTAAATATGTTCAAACTCATATAACTCACATACATACAAACATTGACCCTGAAAATATTTCACACTTTTTTGGGCAGTCGTGTAACTAGTAAAACCGAGTTGCATAGTTAGTGTAGACGAAGTATAAATTTAAAAAACATCTAGTAATTACATATAAGAATTTAATTGAAAAAAAAAGAAATTTGTTTAAGTTTTTATTACCAGAGCCTCGAGTTCTTCGCCAAGTAGGTCAAGCAAGCACTGACGTAAGTGAAGTTCTTTGTCGACAAACATCTTGTTAGCGTTCGTGAACTCGTAGCTGTCGCTGTTGTTGTTAAACGCGCGCGCCCGCTTGTCAACTTTGTATGCCATCAGCAAGTTCACCTTGTCCTGTAAATTAAAGCATAAGCAAACATTTATACACTTACATTTCTTTTTGTTCAATTATAAAATTAATTTAACACATAAAAAAAACAATATTTTTGGTACTTTATCAAGAAAAAATTGTAACTAAGCCTAAAAAATATGTTCGTATAAAATAAAAATACAATAATTTACCAGTGTATCTGATATCCGCAAAGACTCTTTTAAGGATTTCTCTGTTTGTCCACCGGCGGCGAAGTAACCCAGAAGTAATGCGTGATACACCGAAAATGGTGAAAAGAAAATATTGTCATCAGGAACAGCATTGTTTATCGTATTGAAAAGATTCAATGTGAATTCCAATTGATTTTTGTATAAGCTTGAACGAGCGGCTGGGTCAGGTTTCTTAGCAGAATCATCTTTGTAAAAACATTGACTGTTTACAGATGTTGATAGAGCGAAAAGCAATACGCCTAATTTCATCATCTTGGTTCTGAAACAATAGATTTTATATTGAATATTTAGTGCAGTGTGTAGTGTAAATAAAATAAAATATAATATGTCCCCCTGACCAATTTCGGCCACTCTCACGGCCATTCTCGAGACTAATGCGTGGGACAAATTGCATAATGCACACAGCAATAGTGTTCGCAAATGTAGGTGTGCTCTCTATTCCCTCACTTTTATAAACCGATTTCATGAATCGTAGAGGGCGAACCTGACCTATATAGGTTATATGTATACAATTACTACCTATATAGGTACCTATATAGGTTATATGTATACAATTACTTACTATATTTTTACGAATTATATATGAAATCAAATTACATATAAAACCATTAATAAACAAAATCTCCTAAGAATTGTGTTATTGAAAACAGCATTTTTTATAATGATGTAAACTACAAGATACTCGTAAGTTTGAGAATATATAGAAATCTTGTTTTTCTTTATCTTTATGTACATTCGCTCGTATGAAAATATTGATATTCTAGCTAAGTAACTCCAAAGAGTTAATACCACAATATGTTTTCTATAAATAATCATTTATTATATCTATATTTCGTTTTTATAATCTTAAGTACGCCGCACACGCTCTCTATAATAAAATACGTATTGTTTTTTTTTAAATAAATAAAGGATATTTTATAATATTAATAATATACATCAATAAAATATTAAATTTTATTAACAGCAATTTCTTTAAATGTTTGACAAAATAGCACCTACCTAGTTATATTCTACAATAATAATAAAAAATTTGATAATGTTAAAATATTTTTTCGGTGTTGAATTCGAATAACAGACTTCATTCATTGTCTTTAACATTTCGTAGTCACTTTCTCGTGATGTCGTGTCACAATGCGAGAGGGGAGCGGAGTAAAGATAACTGAATCCTATAATTAAATTATGTATATATTAAAACGTTTCGCTACTGTCGCTTTAAGTTTTAACGTCGCTGATTCGAGTGTGACCCTTTTAACTATTGACGTTCCCACTCCTTGCATAAGGTATAATTTGGACTTCTAATCAAGATTAAATATGAAAAACCCTAATCTTTTTACGAAATAAATAACAATAACATTACAAAACGTCACAATTAACCTTTACGGTGCATTTGTAGAAGAATTTGTCACGATACGATTGGCAACGCCACGGTCGCGTTAACCCTGAGCATTATATGGGAAATCCCATCTGAGTCGTGTACATTTTACGTATGAGATTTTAATTAATGAATTGCTATGTCGATTTATATTTATATTGGAAATTTACGTGCGATAATGACACACAGACCATGAAAACAATGGTTATTATAATATTTTATTTACAAAAATAAAAAGACGATAATACTGTTGATGCCTTTTTAAAAGAAATTACTAATATAACTATTTTCTCTCTAAATAAGCGTTTAGTTTGAGTTACGAATGGATGATACAAGCCCAAGAGAGTCGAGAATGATCCTGCTACTTTCATACTACTAGGTCCCACCACTGTGTATCGTTGCGTCATTAAGCGTACAAAATTGATTATTGTTCAAACGAACACGCTGTGATTTTATTTTATTAGATAAATACTAGTATTTTTTCCGGAAAGATGTCATTGATGATAAATAATATAAAAAGTATTAAACTGAATAAAATTAAATCGCAAAATTGTTAGAGTTGAATTATTGTTATAAAAATATTTATTGTTCTAGATCAAATCACTTAAAAAATCTTTTATATATTGCAAATTATTTTCACCTTCGCATACCTTTATATAGATAACATGTATATAAGTCCGGTAGACTATAATAGTAAAAGGATGTTTCATTATTTTGAATATTCATATATCTTCCAACGGATATAGAAGAATTAAAAGGAGGACATTTTAAGTGTTACAATTAGTCTTTAATATAAACAGGGAATCCCAATTATCTTTGGACAATAGCTTCATAATGCACGTATTTCCCTTCGTGTTGCAGATCAGCGCGCGGAGAAAGTCAACACGTCATCGGCACATTTGTTACTCAACAACCGGACCACAAAGCGTGTCAATACTAATAATATTCTATCATAACTAAAAAAAAGATTACCTATATTCTGTATTAGCTATTTCGCATCGAAGAAAAATAAAGCTTTGTGGTTTTCTTTTTTAAGTAAAATTTATTCTTCACAAAACTCATAAAATAAACTTTGTTTTTCAATTCATAATAAACTAACGTAGATATAGGTATTATGTTGTTGCTCATTTATTAATAGTTACAATATGTACTACAAATATTTATTATTAGTTATAATTATGACTTCAACTGTTATCATCCGGCTTCTTTCCACGCGAATTAGACTTTAGTATAATAATGGCACTAAGAAGATTTATCTTAAAAGCCAAAGTGCCTAAAACGATATTTGATAATTGCTTCCTTTGGTAGTTTTTATTTTCCTTACTAATAAAATTATTTCTTTAAAATACTTCACCTACTTACCCCGAAACGCTGATGACGGGTTGTAAATCATTGATTGCGGTAACACTTTCAAAAAAATCATATTATGGCTGCTGCGTTACAAATTAACTGTTGTTTATATGTAGGTATTGTGATTTAGTAAATATAAAACTGGCAAGAACATAGGAAAATATTTTATATTGTGAAGGTACACATATGATACTAGATAAATATAAAAAAACGAGTATAGAGAGAGATAATACGATTGGCTACTGAAAATTTATAGGTATGTTTTCTATATGAAACACTGATGGTACAATAATAACTTGCACTTGACTAATTTCCTGTGTAAAAGAAACGATACTTTTTTAAATAATAAAAAAATAACATAATGTCAATTTTAACCTGATTAGGTTAATATTTTATTTACTACACTAGGCACTATACTGACGCCATAAGCTTTTACTTTAAATTTGGTAGAAACATACAAGACTCTTGTTCAGCTTACGCACGCTATTGAGTCCGGGCGTTTTTGTAATACTTGCATAAGAGCGATGCCATGGACAATACGCCGACAGATTCACAATTAGGTTCGGTCTATGTTATTGACACCGCATCAATGGCAATCTTTGTTTCGTAATTTTTTTTATTTAAAACAAGTATTAATAGCAATAAAAAATATATAGTTTATCACATTATATAGCAAAAAACAAATCGGTTTATTGTATTCAGACCTATTTGACAATTGTTCACAGACAACGGCACAATAATTTGAATATTTGCTCCTAAAATATGATTATTTGACTTAACATTACTTTACTAAGCTTTGGCTTTAACCATTGTGAATTATATAATAATATTCCAATGTCACCAAATAATGCAATAAAAAATAATATTTCTATCGAAAATAAATTAAAAAAATACATTACCAAATATATATTTTTAAAATGTCGATTTAAAAAAATTTAGTTGTAAGTATACTAATGTAGAAATAATAACTACAATTATTTTATCTGTATTTTCTCTCATTATCATTATCTTTATTCGTTATCATAAAAATTGTGTATAATAACAACCTATGGAAATATATGTAGGTAATCATAATTATAATGGCCAAGTACAGCCATAAAAAAATATAATAATATATCAAACAATTCTGTGCCAATCAGAACCAATGTTAATAAGGCTTGCTCGTAGTACTCGTACTAAGAAAAGTGTTGAGTAGTTGAGGAGGATAGGACTTGTAAATGAATTAATAATAATAATAAATAATCTTTCATGGTAACAATACAATTAGAGACTGACTCCTAAACTAGATTTACCTTTATTTCAGGAGCCCGAATTGATTAACGTTATTTCGAAATATCAATTTTTAAAATTATATTTATAGAAAGCTTAACATAATAAGATTAACGTATTTCAAGACGTTTCGTGTATTAATAACACAGCGTTTATGAAATATTTACAAAGACCAATCGCCTGAAAAACTTGTTGAACTTACATTAACTTTATTAAGTAATATGGACTTTAATCCTTATCATTATAACACATAAGAAACTCGGTATTAACTTTAGCGTCGTCAGTAATTATAGAAGTGTAACAAGCTTACCTGGTCTATCAGCTTAATACTCATAAACAAAGCAGCTCCAGACCATGAAATGAGTGAAGACCTAAGAGAAGCTTGGGGAAATTAAGTTCACTCATCAATTCAGTAAAGTAGTGCAGTTAAGATATAAAGTAATCACACTTTTCAACCGAAAAAGCTGACACAATTTGCCAAAGCATGTCGAGTACTCATCGAATAAACATGGGGAAGGTTAATGTAGATGAGACACTGGCATCTAGAGTCATTAACGTGGATGATGATGACAATGACTTTGGATTAATGGAAGAAGAAAGTACAAGATTTTATTATTAATACTAAAACGCATAAAAACTGCCGCAATGAGCCCCTCAAGAGCATCTGTATTTGGAAAATCCAAGAATCCAAGCTAAAAGAGAACGGGAGAGTACATCCCATAAAATAGCCGAACAAAGAGGTATAACAGGAATTTGTGCATATCGCGTCATAGAAAGGGGAATAACTCGTAAATCTATCTAATTATATAAAGACCAAGGCAGTATACAAAAAAAACGTAAATAGGCAAAGATGTCTGTTATTAATTACATAATAAAAAAAGAAAAATCGTGAATTCCGAAAACGTACTAAATATCCACTTTTTTTCCCGTCCATTGAATGATTACATGGTATAATTTATAACTTTTTAACTAAGCCAAGATCAAATAATGGTCAACATACTCAATTCCATACAACTTGGTTATTATGGATTTTTTAAGAAATAATCTTAAGACTTGTTTGGTAGACTAACCACAACAACAAATTTCAAACATTATAGATGATTCAAAACAAATCATTTGTTTGTCGATTAAAGATGATATCAGATTGATTTATTTATAACTTGTATAAATAAAAATGTACTTCGTAATTGTATTATCTCTAAAACTAGTAACCCATCGTATGCGTAATAGTTAAGATGAAGTTATCTATAGTAAACATCAATCAACTATTGTTAGTGCAGCTAATACCTACAAGATTGAAGGTGTAAAATATCAAGCGGGGATATTGTTACGGCACAGTCTCCACTCCTACATTTAACATACATATTTCGTAGAAAAATACTGTTATTTACTGTAACGTAACTCTATTACGTTATTACGCCCGTAACTAAATCTGGTATCTATTATCAAACTAAAACATTTGTGTTTTAAAGATTACATTTTGGTTGTATTAAATTTACAACCAAAATGTAATGTACAATATCTCTAATAGGTAATATGTTGAAATACTTAACCACGGTATAATTCGTCAAAGTGAATTAGAAAGCGGTTTACACGGTTACCAGCAAAAAAAAAAACAGAAATAAATAATATTGTAAGTAAATAATAATATAAGAACTATCAGTGTTATTGTATGGTAGGTTATCTTAAATTAATCATTACTTCAATAAGGCTCAAGTGACACATTCTGATAGCGAAAACGCAGACAAAATTACTGTATGTATGAATGTTTTTTCCTTATATATTTCGATTGACAACTATTTACCGGATTAATTTAAATTATTTTTATAATCTCATATTCAAGACACTTAGTATGAAGAAACTCAATAAACATTTGCATAAAATTAAAAAAAACTGGACTCACCGTTCTGTGTACGTCGTTTGAATTGTATTAAGTATAAATTAATAATTCCATAAAAGAAGTAACTAAATTATCTTCTGAAATGTTAATCCACAGGGCTGTTAGTTTCTTATTCGATCTGGGATTAGATTTTATGATATAAATTATCCTCGCGCAAAATTAACGTCTCGTTTGACTGGGACTCTGAGGCAGACTAAATGAGGGCCAGCCGCTATTCTCTTTTATTAGTGTTGGTAAACTGGTATTGCTCATGTTTGAGTCAACTGCGCTGCGCTGGTTCCAATGACAACAGAACTGAACAGCTGAAACAAATTATTTATATTATCAGACATTGCAAGAAAAAGATAATAACGAAGAAAGAACAAGTATGCATATTTAAAATTCTCGCATACGCACAATATATCGCTTTATTAAAATCATCTTGTTTACTTTATATAATTTAAACTGAACAAAACCTTTTGACCCGGTTTCATTGTTATTTGAGGAAAAACCATATAACGGAAACGTATCTTTAAAATATTTAAGTATCTATATTTCATATTAAGTCTCTCGGATGCTTCCAATACTAAGCCAGAAAAGAATAAGTATTATAATTTATCATACAAACATTAAAGATATAAAAAAGGACAAGCTCCAAATATATAGAAAATCAGTAAAACTTAAACTTAACTGCAGTTATCATATATTAGGTAAGTACTATAGATAAAAAAATACGAGCGATTAACGTTTTTCTTTAAATACGTGACTCATGTTTTTACAAGTGGCATATAGATTTGAATATGGTAAAAACTAAGATTTGTGTTTAAAATTTAATAGCAAAAGTTCAAAAAGTGTACAGCTTAACACCACTTTGTCTTTATATACATATGTCTCATGTGCAATACATAAGTATTAGAAGTGGTTGTTAGTAGCAAAATATAAGTAGGTAAGTGGGTAGACAGTTTTGTATGTGCTTAACAGCAGGTTTTCTTTAATCGTATTGCCTTGTTGTCTTAATAAATGAATAGCTTGAAAAATAATCGAGAACGAATTTCGAACCCCTGATGCTCTACATATTCAAACTAGTAGGTCATCGCGACTCAATCTAAGCAAAAAACGATTGAATTAACTAGACGTGAAAGTACGGTAGTTATAATGTAAACAATACTTAGTATCTAACAGTAAAATAGATTAAGTTAATAGGTAAGTCCAAAATGATTATATTTTGTCAATCTGTTTTTGTTTAGTACTTTCTTGGTCAAACTTTTTATCTCAGGTTTTTTTTTTAAACGGTTAAAAGGTTAGTTAGTTTATATTAAGCGACTAGTTTAATAAATAAATTTTAAATTGAATTTAACTAACCGTAAACTTTAGTTTATTTAAATAATATAAGTTTAAAACTATGTTCGGTAATATTAATTTCGCATACCATAAGATTGAAGTGCAGATCGTCTTATATTTCTGACCTTAGTGTTAGTGGAACGCTGACATTCACTTAGAAAAGTTAGAAAGTCCGCGATATTCGCGTGATTGATCTATTGTTAGCTCTCTTATCACAGACTTTAGATTAACAGCGACCTCATTGTAATTACTAGAGATGCTATTAAACTGTTACTGCTAAATAATATTGACGATTTTTAACGCAATAAAATGATACCTATTAAGCTAATGTTATTTATTTTAACTATCACATTATGGGCGAAGGATGTGGAGGATTAAAACGTTTCCTAAGTGTATATATATTTATACCGTAAATCCAAAATAGAATAAGAACGAGTGTTTGCCGCCATCTTGATAAACATCTATGTGAAAATTTTAAGAACAACAACAATATATATAAAAATGTTTCTAAAGAAAAAAGGTTAAAATTAAAGCTAGTAAAAATATACTTTTCTACAAAAATATTCGTATTTTTTTATCCGTACGATGCACAATTTTTGAGTTATTAGCAATAATGGAGTTTATGATTAAAATAATGTGAAATCATGTAATTTATCTATTTATTTATTTATCATTAATTTTAATTTTCGTTCTTCAACCACATCTGTGATTATACCCGAAATACAATACATTATAGAACTGCACAAGTACGCACGACGCAAATTAATTTGTAGGTGATGTAAATATGTTTACCCGAACTATGGTAGTGGCAATTCGCGCGTCGCCGCTTTGTTTCGAATTAAAATCGTGCCATATCGTAGTTTTTTGTTTTAACCCTTATAGCGATTTTTATTCAATTATAACATTAAAGCAACCAGCTTTTTAAAATGCAGGTACGAGTATAAGCCGAGTCTAAGAAAAATGTTGCCATGAATATGGCAACTATTTTTAGAGACTAGCCAACTGGGCATGAGATATTATAGTGCAAATGTATTCACAGGCACAATAGTACGAATACGAGTAAATAGTATTCACAGGAAATATAACAACACCGAATCGAGATCGGAAAGGACTTCTTAGCTTCCTAGCTTTTCAAAGCACAAGAGTGCCACTGTCAACTTCTTTATTCCGGACTGCTACTGAAAATTGTTGAAAAAAAACTAATAACTTTTACTGTCTAAACTTGGAGCTTGAATCCATGACCTTGTGATTTATTAGCAAGCTACTACCATATTGATTATCAGTAAAAAGTATTAAATTATCTATATGTTCATCTTAATATCTTTGATTAGAGATGAAATTGACAGAAGCTTTTTATGAGGTAGACCCTACCCACTACACTACATTAATTAATAAACAAACAAGACTAAAGACTTGTAGTTATTATTATATATATACCGAAGGAAACAATAACAATAACATCCTATTATCTATATACGTATTTAAAAGTGCTTTGTGTTTTAGGGAAACGACTAACGATGCCACTGTTGGTGCGACCGGTTTGATAACAACATATATACGTCAATAAACGAACTTAAGTTTAAGACAACATATATACCTAACTCTGAAATGAAACAAGTAATATAAACAAAGTTAAAAATGTTTTACGTTATTATTGAAGAATGTATATTAAATATGAGCTCATTTTCCTGTATGTTTTAATTCAGATAAATGTTCATAGACGACGTTAAAATAAGACAAAAAACTCCAACGGCAACGCGGAATCTAGAATGACATCTTTTTTATTCTAATTATCATGTATATTTAGCAAGCTATTCTTGATCTATCATTAATATTATAATTTGGTATATAGATACTTTAAATGAGTATAAGTAGAAGTTTTAAAACATAAAAAAATTAGAAACGTCAAAAATTACATTTCTTTTGACTATCGATTCTTTAGAACATTCTCCTCAAAAAGAGGTGCGGAGGCCTTTAGCCCAGCAGTGGGACATTCACAGGCTGTTACGGTTACGGTACGGTCATTAGAACTATATTTTAATTAATTTCGATTATTTACAATTTCATTATTTATTTCATAATTAATAAAAACAATTAAATAATGTAATAACAATTCAATTGTTTTGTTAATGGAAAATTACTGTTCCCAGTTATAAAAATAAACATAAAACATCCTGTATCCTTATTTTATTAGCGTACTTACATAATGAATTATTTATATTGTTTCTGAGAACAGCAAAATGTTTTAGAAATAACAACGTAGAATGTAGATATGCAATTTACTAAACTTATAGATAAAAGTTGTTCTACTTATTCGGTATTTCCCTGAAAACTTGCCATATATCAACGTCGCGTAATCGTGAACAATGTATGTAGTAATTAATGTTAGCTATTTATCATAAGAAATGTTATATTAGGATCCGTGTGTTATAAAGAAAAATAAAATATTTTCATGAAAAGTCTATATTCAGCCGAAGTGTTGGCCATTATTGCACTTATGTCATTTTAATGAAACTTCATTGATGCCTCTGCTATAAAAATCCCAGGGATGGGAATCGATACTAAGGCATTATTTAATGTCTCATTAAATTTGAAATTTTTCAGGTGCAAAAAATTATCAAAGTTAAAAAAAAATGGAAATCATTGGACCAAGATTTTATTGATTGAGTATGGTGACGGAGTTTCCAGTCGTAGCTAATATAATCCTTTAAGCAGTGTGTTAACGAGTACAGAACATTATTACTCCAAGCGGAGTTGAAGAGCTATGTCGTGAATAAGGAGGCAAGATATTTGCAATATCGATAATTTTATCAAGTTAAGCGAAATATCGATATACGATAGTGTCGTGCTGAGACGCCGATAAAATCTTTTTTTTTTAACAACGATCTAAGTCTTGAAATATATTTTGTTTCATGTTCATGGATAATATTGGTTCAATATAAAAAGGCTTATAGAGGTAACTTTATAAAAAACATGTGATTATTGCAATAACTTTACTCAGAAAAATGTCGTATATCAAAAATTAAAATAGGCATTTAAAACTTTTCAAGCCTTATTTATAATATGATTATGAGGCGACTTATTGTTAGTCTTTTTTCCTGATAATATGAGTACTCCATTGTAGTATGTTAAATAAGGTTATACTAAGAAACACTTGTGTATTGACCAATTTCTGATAATTTCTATCGACTGTATCACGACGAGTGCTCTGAGGAATTATTCTCTCTAATTCCTGCTTCCCCCTTCCTTCTAAAGTCCACGCGAGCTGGTTCTCGACGTCACCGCCTAACTGTGACATCAATTCCATCGCGAACAAAGAAATTTGGCAACTCCTTTCTTTGTCGCACTCCTAAAAAATGGAATTCCTTACCAGCTTACGTGTTCCCCTCCTTTTACAACCCGGGTTCCTTCAAACGAGGCGTGAAGAGGCATCTTGCGGGCCGGCAAGGCGAAGGCGGCTAGTGCAGAACGTTTTTCCCGTCTGTACTGGCCGTCGTCGCATTTGGACTCTACTACCAATTACCATCAGGTGGAGTAGTCATTTGCCCTCCCGGCGAATATAAAAAAAAAATCCTAATAAACAAATATTATTAAATTTATATAACATTCAATAATATGTTCTCATAAGAGTTCATATATAATATAAAGAAATAAAATACCATATCAAAATTAATAAACTTTATTATGCAGAATAAAATAATATAAAAAATACGAGGTTCTTAACTATGTAAAGCGAAAATCATAAAAATATTATGCAAATAATATAAAAACACATACCAATGGTCACTTGACCGAATTATTCATAAAGCCTCTTGAAAACGAAGCTGAAATGCTCGCTTTCATTATGAAATATTTATGTCAACTTTCAAATATCAACTGTAATTCAATCATATGTAAATTGAAAGCAGCATACGTTCCTTATATCCTTATATTATGCTGATAAATAAGGCACTCCGCATTCCGTTTGAAAAATACGAATAGAATTTATTGTACTTTGTAAGGAATGTTAAAAACATTTCGCTGTAAACAGTTAAAACCGCCATTGTATATGTAATCTGATACTAAATTAATACAACAATAATCATAAAAATATTAAAGACGAAAACACGTTGTTTACATTTAAGTGTTCACCGACTTCAGTACAATGTAAGACGAACATTTTCATCTCTTAAATTACTTTGGAAGATTTCCGACTTCGTACAAGTAAGCAGCAAAAAGTTTGATCTGGAATTAAAAACATTTATATGAATAATAATAATAATAATGTCCTCCAGACCGATTTCGGCCACGGCGGCCAATCTCAAGAGAGATTAGCCAACTACGCAGGAGATATTATAGTGCACAAGTGTGTGCGCAAACACAAGTGCACTCTCTATTCCCTAACTCTCATAATCCGATGGGACGGCAATCCGACACGACCGGAAAGAGTTCAGGCGCAGGACCAACGGCTTTACGTGCTTTCCGAGGCACGGGAGTATACACACTTCCAACTTCCAGACTCCGGGCTGCTACTGAGAATTTTCTGACAGAAAAACCCAATAACTTTTTATTGGCCCGACCTGGGAATTGAACCCAGGACTTCCAGGTCTGTAGCCTTATATCAAGCCACTAGACCAACGAGGCAGTGAATAAAAATAGTAGGTATATAAAAACAGTATTTATGTAATTACATTCAAATTTGAATGTAAATACATTGTATGTATTCAGTGAAGGTAGAAATGACAAATGTTAGTGTATGCATTCATATTCATTACAATAATAAGGTAAAGTTTTAATTAATTCTCGATAATACAAAGACCAAAATATATACATAAACTGATATATTTGGCCAGAGTCCATTAGATTACTCATTATTAACAAAAAATAAGGAATTTAACTGTATGTAAATATAAAAATGATAATAGGGGCCATTGCGTTCAATTTGAATACACGAGTCCAGTACTCGCCTCTCGCCGATGACGCTAGTAAGGTTAACAGCATTTAATCAAACAGAAAAAAGTGCCATTACCGAAAATTCCAATCGTAACTAGTTTTGGAGGATACGATATCTGTGAATCTGCCTTACACACAGATATGCAATCATTTTATCTGGATAAAACAAATTGGTACAGAACGCAAACTGTTAAATAATCATATTACAGACTATCTTCTCGTGACAAAGATTATTATAAACAATACAATATATTTTCAGTAGATTTAGATTTTAAGATATTAATTTTGTACTCACGCCCTCGATGTAGTTCCGCACATTGAGTTTCTCGTTCTGCGAGTGCGCCATGTCGTCTCCAGCGCCCATGGGCAGCAGCAGCACGTTGCGCGAGCTGGCCTCCTGCAGCGTGATCGTCACCGGGATGGAGCCGCCCTCACGCGACATGTCGGGATCCGTCTAAATTATAATAATAATGCTTTTTATAATTTATTTAAGAAATGAATAAGAACCAATACGTTAACTATTTATGTAGTGACCCAGTGTATCAATCAGTATAACTTGATACAATAGTTGCCAAGTTATGAGTAGAAGTCTGTTTAAATGTCTTTAATGTTTTTACTTCATTTTCGTGTCTTAATTTTTTCATATTAACGTATTTCGAAATACAGATAAAATGGAAGGTTGTCTTCAACTTCAAAAACCCTATTTTTTAAATAAAATTTTGCAATGATAACGAAACACCGGCATAAAAAAAACTATAATCATTTTCAACGCATATCTTTTTGCTTTGTATATTCAACAATTATTTATTCAATACAATTTAACATGAATACTAATTGTAAATGTTTCAGAGAGAAGCGACATTTCATATCATTGTGATTTATCTAAAGTTATTAAGGCGGGAAAGACTTATAGCACAAAGCTTTAAATGACACAGAGGAAGTCATAGCACTGACCTGGTAGATGAGCTTGGTGGCGCGTGCGGCAGCCTGGTAGTGAGGGTGGTCGGGGTTCTCGGTCCACGCACGACCACTCTGCGCCGTGATGCGCATCTTGTTGGGAGACCCGCGCTCTGCCCACTGATGACACCGAACAGTTTAATTATCATGTTTGGTACAGAAAGGAATCGAACCATGGGGTTTGTTTCATTCATTAAATCATCTTATATTATCATCTTTAGGATTTAAACCATATTAAATAATTAAAAAGACATGTAACGGTATTGTAAGTTTTTGTTTTAAGGTTCACCTTTATTTTCATTTGTTTAATAATAAACAAGGATTATTATATAAAAATAAATAAGAAAAAAACGTCTTCTCGTTTGGGCACAATGGGCAAGTGCCCAGTGCCCCACGATCGAAGGTGGCCCCGGTCTCCTTTCAATATAATCATTATTTGTAGCCGCCGTTTCATGCTACGCATTATTAGTACTCAATTCAATTCAAAATATTTCATTCAATGACAAAATAATTGATTTGCAGTACGATTTACAATAATATTTCAAGCTCCAAACTTATGCAATATTAGTACGTATCATGTTTCTAAATTTCTTGATTAAAAGAAATTGAATTTTCCAACTATTAAAACACATAAAATGGGATGAAATGCAGCAATGACGTTGAATAATTATCTCATTATCATACGAAGCTGAAAAACATATCAAGGGTAAACTAAATACTAACATTTGTATTTCGGGACAAAAATGAAATATTTTTTAGAATGTTGCTTGCTACCGACTCTTATCTATACAGGGGCCCCGGGACCCTTATTTGCCCAGGGCCTCCTATAGATTAAATTTGGCCCTGTCTGGGGATTGCTACGAACGCGAGGTGATAAAATACATAACGTGACATAACATAACAAGAGTTATTAATCAGATATGAGTTTACTCGAATCATTATTATATCAATAAGGTTATAATATTCTATTAAAACCGTCGTATTAATATTTAATATTTACTGTTGCTTTTATTCAATCATTGTTTGTATTTGTATATATAGTTATTATAACAATTTACTATATTGTTTTATTAATTGTAAGTTGAATATTGCTTATTGAAATGTGGGGTATTGTTTTAACCCTTTAACCGCCTAGGTCGAATTAATCCGACAAATATTTTCGGGCCCATTTCGCCTGAGTCGTATATTTACGACCAAAATAACACTGATCGTTTTATCAGCTTTTTTATTTAATTACGCTGTATTCTATCAAAAATATGTTTACATTAGGTAAATAGTTAACTAAGTAATCGTTTACAGTTTAATACACTTTAGCCTCTTAATTAGAAGTCTTAAAAATAATGTCCAAAGTTAGAAGAATTACTAACATTATTTTTAGAAAATTGTATTGTGTGTTTCGATTCACTGTGCCGGGCGCTGGGGGCACGCCAACAGATATGAAGTCGGGCGGTTAAAGGGTTAAGCTATAAGATGACATAAGTTTTATTGGCGTAGTTATTTTGAACGCTGCAATTTCTCTCGTGTCTTATCTTAAAAAAAAAACTTTATCAGTCAGACGATTTGGCTAAAATAAATGTATTAATCAAGAATAAAACTTATTATTATTAACTTTTACCTTTTTGTTGATATAGTCAAATACAAGCTGCTCAACCTCTTCCGGTTCCTGGTTCGGTACAATACGAATAGAGAATTTGCCAATTACTTTTCCTGGAATAACTGTCTTTGCTCCGGGCTGGAATGCAGCTCCTGAAAAAAAAATAGCGCAGGAAATAAGTAATTGTTTCCAAATTAAATTGTTTAAATGTGTTATAAAAACTACAATTAGAGTGATATATAACATTAATGAGAAACAATAAAATACATGAATTAATTTAGTAATAGTAGTATCAAGACTTTGAGACTAGATGATAAATCTTCATGTGTTCCGTTTTATGCTAACAGTACTCCGTATGACAACCGCATTATGTTTTCACGGGGATTTATAATGCGTAAGCAACATTTTTACGATGATTACATTATAAAACAAATATGAAAAAGCTATTTTTTATAAATAATTATCTGATAAATGTATTTAATTTGGTCATTGTTGGGAATGAAAATTTAAAATAGTAAATATTGTCAATTGTCTCGTCCTGCGGTTAGAATCGGCTCAACATATTTCATATAATGTCATCATTAGTGCGAGAGATTTTCTTTCCCTCCTGACGTCGACAGTGTCTTAAGCCGAGGTTCGGCCTCATAGAAGGCCAATAGGACGAGCATATTATCAACCCTTAAGTAGGCTTCCAACATTCAGCTAAGTACTTTTAAGATTCGCCCACCGCCGTTGACGCTGTCAAGGCCGTTTGGGCCAATAGCAAACAGTCATTTTGAAAAAAAAAACAGCTTGCTCTTACTAGGATTGCCCAGAATATACGCTTAATTTTATTTAGTATATTGTGAATTAATAACGATGAACTGAATTTACATTTAAGGTTACATGAACCAAATTTATGTAGAAGCACTCACATTTACTTCGTTATATTCAAAATGGTACGAAAAAAAAACAACTTACGATTCCTGAAAAAAAAGTACATACCCGAGTACATATTTCTGCAATGAATAGAAAATAGGTTTTCATATATTCGTTATTTAAAAAGAAACCGAATTCAATAACTTAATTCATATTTCATCATTGAGTTCAATTAAATTGACCTTGTATTCGAATTTCAAACTCATCACAAGCTGCCAATTTTATTGTTTTTTATCCTTATCGTTGTGTAGAACCAGTAACATAACTTTTTTATCGCCTATAAATTCTATAGATAATAATTTTTAAAATTCGATATTGTAAAATTCTTAAGTAATAAATATGTTTTCATTAAGAATATAAATATATTTTATGCATTTTCTGACGCAAGCTGAAAAAGAAATCTGTAATGGCCCGAAATGCGTTCGGTAGTATTTGTTAGCATTTTGAAATGGCCTAAACTCTATGATGTACCCAGGAATGGTTTTCCGGCACCCAAATATGTATATTTTACTGGAATAGTCTTAAATATATTACGATTGATATATTAATAATAATATAAAATAACAATACATCTTCTTATCCATTCATACCTTCAATTCCATGGAGTGATAAACTGGGATATCTCCAGCGATGCATCAAAAGCTGTTCCTTAACACCGTTATGTGCTAGTTTATAAGCCTCAATTGACTTTCTGAAAGACATACAAAATTCTTGTATTTTTTAACGTATGTTGCAAAATACATCATAATATTTTTGGGCGCGAAAAATTTCATGATCGATTATGTGTGCAACGTAAAATATGTAACAATTGTATGAAACGCTTCTCGCGTAAAATAGTTTTACTTCAGTCACGTGTACAGAGTTCCACTTGCTTGAATTTTTAGATATAACTATCACTAAATCTTGGTGCATTATGATATAATATCAGGTGATTAAGTAATTTTGTGTAACTTATAGATAGCTTATCTTATTTTGTTGCTAACACATTCCTACGGGGTCAATGAAATGGAATGTTTTTCATTATATATTTTATTTAATTAATCTCCACTTAGAAAAATATTGAAATTTATAATCCACACGGAAAAAAATCGCTATTTTTATCATGATATTTGAATGGTTAGCTGTACAGCTACAGACCTTGCCCTATTAATTGTCCTGACAGGTCTCTGATCTGTTAAGCTTTCCATACCAGTCCAGAGTTATGAAGAAGTTTAAAGTAAATCCATTGCATCTCTCTTCCGTTGCGAATTGCCATCCCATCAAATATAACTGTACCTGTGTTTGTGCACACACTTGTGCACTACAATAATATATCCTATGCTGTTGGCTAGTCTTTGAGCCGCAGTGATTGAAACTCAATCAAGACTATATTTAAATATATTTTCCATTATCATTGAACATCAAATCAGACGCAGTTCCATTATACCTCTTTTTTAATCTAATCTTAATTGAATTAAAACTATTAATTACACAAACCTGTATGCCTCAGGATCAAAGTCAATTGAGTTGTATAACTTCTTTTCACTTTCAACCAATGGAGCAACAGACTTATAGATATCAGTAATGAGGATCTTGCCATCTTTGTCAACTAATGTGTTCATTAAATAAATTAAATCCGACATTGCTAAAAATTTAATATTATTATGTATAGTAGAATAATCAAATCAATTTAAAACAATATATTCAGAGACAGGGAGTCACCATTTATAAAATCTCTCATAAGGTCTATTCAAAACATATAAAATAAAGCATTGATAATGTGCACAAAAACCATGAACATATTTGGATGCAGCTTTGCAGTGATATTTTACCCAAAGGCTAAATTCCTTGCACCTTCTTATACTTTTCATTCCAACAAATTAAATAGTTCTTGGTGATAGTCAAGTATATATCTATCTATTATATTTAAAGAAACAAAGGCACAAGCCAAACAGCTTATACTAATATACATATAAAGCTGATAAGTTTGTTTGTTTGAATGCATTTATCTTCAGGTCTAGCAGTTAGATTAAAAACAATATAGCCCCTATGTTGAGAAATATTATATATAGACTCAATAAAATCATTCATCATTAATGTTCAATGTACGTTAAACTTGGTGTAACAGCTATTATATATTTAGTACTTGAAATAATGATTAACAGAATTGTACTTTCATGTTTCTTTGTTACATTTTATTAGTTTAACAACTGTTCATACAAATATGACTTGTATGACTATATGTATGTATATAATTCAATGAGTAACTTATATAAAAATAATTATTGTTATCAATGAATAAACATATCACCTAATAAAGGAAAGACTGATGCATTACATTCTATATTTGAGTTTGTTTCCAACTGTAATGTATTACTTATCACATAATGATTGCTGTAATCTATGTAAATTGAGATATATAACGATGAAGTGAATATTAAAAACTGTAATTGATTTTAGTCCCTTGAAAATAATACTCCTTAGCCTTATTCTGATATGTAATCAGAATAAAATTGTCTAAGCTTAAATAAGATTTTATTATTAATGATGACGATAAGAGAATATCAAGTAAGAAAATTTTAAAAATACCTTCATGTACCGTGCCCCCGTAAACACCACTATGTAGATCCATTTTGGCACATTCAACCTCGAGGAAATAATAACTAATTCCTCTCAAGCCATATGTAATACAAGGTTTTGTAGTGCCCAACCAGTAATTATCAGATATGCACACATAATCAACAGTATCAAAGAAACCTTCTGGTTTTAATTTTTCCATTAGCAATTCATCAAGGCCTTCAGATCCAGATTCTTCCATACATTCAAATATGAATTTTAGATTAACTGGCAGCTGTTGATAAATATATTGTTAATTGATTTTATCATCATTTATATCTAGTAATATATATACATACCTCATCACCAATGCCTTTGTATGCATTGATAGCATGTAGCCAGCCCAAAACTGGCCCCTTGTCATCAGTAGATCCTCGCCCATAAAGTTTACCATTTCTTTCTTGCAGGTCAAATGGGTCAGATTCCCAACCATCGGATTTAAGGGCTGGTTGGACATCCAAATGTCCATAGACACAAATAGTGTTTTTTGCGGGATCCTTGAAATATTCAGGATAGTTATAATACAATGAATAGAATAAACGCATTGATTATTTGATACTATAAATTATAAACATACGTTTCCCAAGCTGCCAATAAGAACAGGGGGCAGTTTTATTTGTTTGCCGTCTATTGTTTGGTAACCAATGTCTCTTAGTTCTGTTGATGCTCCGACTTCCTTTAATTTATCCTGCATCCAATGTACCATACGTACGCAATCATCGCGGTATTTAGGATCACATGACACAGAAGGAATTGCAACTGCTTCTTTTAAAAGAGCTTTATAACATTCCGCATTCTTATCAACGAACTTAAATATTTGAGGCAACGTTTTCTCTGCTGCCATTTTCTTAGGCACTTGTTTCTGTGTGACTGAATATACACGACAAAAGGGGCGGAATTTAGTAGCACTCGATGTCAGTGCAATCGCCGGCAAACTGGAACCATAGCAAACACGTAAGCCTCTTGTAATCAAAGACATTTCAAGTTTCAAATGTAATCTGACACGTGACAGATGACAATTATGGACTTGACATTATTATTTTAATGCAATAGATTTAGGTCAATTGAGCCTACTTATATGGTTGTTATATAATTTCGTCAATTTACATCTCAATACAAGAACTCACCTTAATAGTTAAATGTTATGTTACAATTAAAATATTTCCTTGTGTTTATAGATCTACACTTAGAGCTATAAAAATAAGTACTAAAATGTATATGGTTAATAAAATAACCTAGTCACGAATATTGATAATCAAATTATTATTACAGTGGCATTTTTTTATTATGGATGTTTTATGTTGTAAAGTGATGCAGTTGATTTCTCAGCTCTTGAGTAAAGCAACTTACGCAGGAGATATTATAATCCACAGGTGTTTTACTTGTTTTATTAATTGGTCTAACTTAGGGCATCAAAACCTGGAATCTAGACTTAGAGCCCTATAGCTAACCACTATAATCAAGAGACAAATGTTTTTATTAATATAACAATATGCGTTTGTAAGTAATAAGACACTTCGGGAAAAATAACACAACAAAGCAATTCTTATAATTTAATTAGATTTATTTAAATAAATTCAATACACACTTTGTTTGTAAACACACAATGCGTTTTAAATAATAATAATTAAGGCAATAGAATTAAAAGAGATCAATTATGGGTACTAATGGTTTAATTTTAATTAATTGGGTTAAAACAATGTTATAATGATAGAACCATAATTAATCTTTCGGATACGCCAATAATAAGCGCAAATAACTGTGTGCAAATTAGTCTTACTAAATTCGTTTTAATTTTTTTTTTTTTTATAGAATAGGAAGGTGGACGAGCATATGGGCCACCTGATGGTAAGTGGTCACCAACGCTCTTAGACATTGGCATTGTAAGAAATGTCAACCATCGCTTACATATCCAATGCGCCACCAACCTTGGGAACTAAGATTTTATGTCCCTTGTGCCTGTAATTACACTGGCTCACTCACCCTTCAAACCGGAACACAACAATATCAAGTATTGCTGTTTTGCGGTAGAATATCTGATGAGTGGGTGGTACCTACCAAGACGAGCTTGCACAAAGCCCTACCACCAGTAAATTGAGTAATTGTGATCAGTTGATATTTTTGTCAGTGCTGTGGAATGCTTTATTTTTTGCTAACTAAATTTTAAGCTACATTATACAATATTATTATTCCTAGCATCCACATTCTTGCAACTTCTTAGCAGTTAACAGTCCTTATTATCCTGAAACAAAAAATAAGAATTAGGAGAATAAAATCAAACTAGGAGAGAATACATATACTTATTAACTCCAACATAGAGTGAGGCATAAAAAGAGGCATGCTGTATAGTATTGTACATTTCAAATGTTGCTGTATCAAGGAGGTGGTGCTTCGCTACTTTGTATAATACGTTTACAAAGCAAGTGTCATACCCCGACGCGTCGCTGTGCAGGGAGGCGGGCGGATCGAGGAACACGAGCGCGGCGTGTCGCTGCAGCCAGTGGGTGACGAGCGCGGCTGCGGCGGTGGCGAGCACGCCGGCGACGGCCGCGGTGATGGCGCCCCCGCCGCCCGCGCGAACGAACACGCGCATCCACATCGCCTGCCACACCGACTCCGTCCATGTCGAAAACTCGCCCGACGTCATATCGTAGTCTGAAAAGTTATAAATGTTATAATTAAATTTGTTAATTTCAACTTAAAGTAGTAGAAAAAAGTTTATTTAAAAAAAAGAACCTGATTTAACAAAAGCCGGACTGACGGCTTGACTGAAATTCATCGTAGTCTGGATGCAAATACCACTGTGATTCCATCCTTTCAGCCAGTAGTATGAGAAGCCCTAGTTAAGATATAAAATATTAGTTAGTAATCAAGGAATTATGATATAATATGTTTTTCCTAGTATTCGTTTAAACCGAGATACACTAATCCTTACTTACGGGTTCATCAAATTTGTCACAAGTGGTCCTGTTGACGCTCCGGTGCGTGCCCGTGAGCAGCGCCAGCAGGTGTCCGGCGTACACGGCGGGCGTGCTGGACCACGCCGCCACGCCCACGTACAGCGGCGCGGGGCGCTCCGCCGGCGACTCGTCGGCGCTGCTGGCGTAGTCCGCCGCCGCCAGCAGTCGGCACGCTTGGCTCCGGAGGAAGCAGTACAGCATTTCGTCAACCTGAATTGTAAATGGAAAAAAAAACACACATGTAACTGAATGGATGAATGGATCATGTGCATTTCACATGACTATATAATATATTTGTTAATGTATTTGCTGAAAAGAATATATCAATGGGTGCAGCAGTTAAAAATAGCGGGATTGCAGTGCCACATTTCAGTCATATCTGTATTATATTATAATTAAGGTTGCCCGTTGGTAATAATATATTATAATTTTATAAAAATGATCTTACTAGGTGGGCCGAAGCTGATACGACACCGGTGTACGGTTTCCCAGCGACTTTTTGGTAAAGAGTGCGTGCAAGTGCGGTCGCGATCCTAGCTATCTTGACTTGCGCATCACTCTCTTTCATTGTCCCATTCGCCAGTAACTCATCCGTCGATAGAACTATAAACAAAAAAAAATTATACAGACATATATATAGTTTAATTCAAAGAATTCGAGCAGATTCGCATGTATTTTCAGTACGTAGCCTCCATTTCTTCAAGAGGTGGAATGCTTTAGTCCAGCAGTGGGACATATGCTGTTTATACTACTTTTAATCCTCCTAGTGCTAAAGTAACATTTGATTCGAATGCCTTTACTATTGTCGTTTTCTTATCTAATATAAGAACAACATAATATAGATAAAAGGTAATTATTTGAATTTTTTTTAAAAAACAAACTTATATTAAGTCTCTGTGCCAAAACAGTACACGTGAAGTCGAATAAAAGCTTAAATTTTTTTAAATATTTTTTTCTAAATTAATCATACAAACAAATTTTATAAATGTCTTATTTTTTATTAATATAATTATTTTTTATTAATATTTTTTACTAATTACTCGGCCGATCATTGTAAAGTTTTGCATACACGTTCTGTTTTGGATACAGAAATGGACCTAGGGTACCTTACTTCTGCCCCTTCCCCCTCCCAAAACGCGGTCGTAGCCGCAGAAGAAGATAGACTTACATAAACGTGACAATCTTCTATATTAATTAATTAAAAAAACTTATATATTAGAATTAAGTATATTTAGACTTTAATCAGTATAAGATCATACTTACATTTACCATCACCGCTTATACTTATATTGTGGTACACGAATCCAACATTCTCGTAATCATCCAACGCAGACTGGTAGAACTTGTTAGAGAAGGTCTCGTTATGATCAACAATCAATAATTCAGGCATATAATTATCCGTTATGTTACCAAGTATCCTTCGAAATGAGTGTAAAGAGGACGGCGGTAAATTCGATGTGAATATTGGAGCCAACGTCATATTATTTGGATTCAAGTTATTTACCATTTCGACTAAGAATGCAGTTATCTGAAAACAAAATAATGATGATATCATCTATACGAATATTCCAGAATATTCTTTAATACAGGCTGCTCATTATTATAGATGAGAAAGTGTGTTAGCTTTTATTTTTCGAGCAGTTGCGTAACTACAGGTCGGAGTGATTTATATAGATTTAGTTTATGAACCAAAGACTAACATAAGCTGCTTATTATCTAGGAAAAATTCACAAAGCGAGACAAGCAAGTAAATAAAAAAGTATACACCACCTGTTCTGGTAAAACTGAACCATAAGGAGCAAAAGCATATAACGGCCAAGACGAGTTTTCTTTAAATACGTTCAGAGATCCCCCTATTTGTCCAAGTTCGATATGCAAGCTGATATCTTTTGGAGAGAGGGGAGAGATCGGTGGCCAGGCCCCATGAGCTATATCGTATGCGATCCGCTGAGATCCAATATAATCAAAGGATTCACCATTAAACAAAGTCCACAAAACATTTTCATCTACAAAGAAACTATACTTTAACAAAAAATAGTAAAACTACATAGTCAAACTATGCAGTCACGCCATTTTGTTATTAATAAAATAATTGATTAAATACGACTTTAAAGGTGACGTTTTTGTTGCGTTTATAGGATATTTTAGTAAATATTTTTTCAATAGCGTTGCTTTTTTCTATAATATTCTTGGTAACACAAAAGTGGAATAAATCACATAATATGCTAGCGTTAATTAATATTAAGTAGTAAGAGAAATCCTGTTATAATAAAATATAAATAAGCAAGACTTCTAAATTATGAAAAAATAAATAATCACTCATTAATGTATCATAAGTAATTATTTATACATTATACATACATTATAATTAAATGATTTGTTGATTTCTCTTACTTAGCCTCATTTTGCTCTTTTTAACATATTTAACAATTAACACGATTTTTTCTAAATACCTTTAGCATTTTATAAGAGTAACATGCGAAGCTAGTTTTGCTGATATTGTTGTAAGAAACTATTTTCTACTTCCTTGAAAATATCATTAATATTGAAATTAGATCTTACCGTATAAACTGGCATCAGTTATAGGAATAATCTGCGCTAAAGTCGCCGCAGCGACGATATGAGCCACCATCCCCACTACTGAACTAGCTGCACCAGGAGCAACCCCTAAAAAATATAGTTTAAAATTTACACAAACATTATATTACCAAAACAAAAGGAAAAATAAAACATATTTATCTCAAGTGACCCTTTCCCACAAATACTATATTTTATCAAAATACATATACTATATAACAAAAAAATACTGAAATAACTTACCATCAAACAGAGATGCTGAGTCTAATCGTGCTGTAACCAAAGTGACAGGTTTCTTTTTGATTTCAGATTCCTGAAATAATTTTCAACTTTACATAGTAAAAAGTCTGTTTATTTTCACTACTAACTTTCTAGCATTATATTTTAACCATTATTTAGATTTAATATTTCATTTCATCTTATTTATTTTATAAGTCAACATGGCTTATATGTTAATGCACTTCTAACAAATATTTACATATAAAAATCAATTAAAAATGAAGCAAAAAAAGTTAAGTAATGTTCACATAAGTACAAAACAAACCTTTGCACGAGGGAAGAGAGAATAGTAGACATTGAAATCACCAAGTGGGTCACATACTTTAGTTGGTGTTAGAATAGCGGACGATGCAGACCTGTCAAGATTATTTTACATATATATTTAAAACTTAACACAAAAATTTTATTCATTTGTCAAATGTGAAATCAAAGAAGAGTACAACAAAAGTCAAAATCATAATATGACACTTTATTTTGGACTTTTTTAAATCTAAGCTAATATAGGCTTCAGATGTTTTGCTACTTTGAAAGATATAAACAACTAAATGAAAATAATATACTAACCTTCTCAAACAAACTACGCTGTTGACTGCTGCATACATGAATGAATTTAATTGCAATGAACACAGAGCTTGACCTTTTTGGTTGTCTTTATCAATATTAAATCTGAAATAAATTTTGTACAAATTGGTAATATGAAGCTATAATCGTATTATTACATTTATTATATAATATATAATTATTTATATGAGTAGGCCAGTAGGCAAATAAGCCATCTTATGGTATGGTCACCACCATTATAATAGTCTTATAGACATTGGTGCTGTAAGAAATATTCAACATTCCTTAAATTACCAATGCTCTACTAACCTTGGGGATTAAGAAGTTATGTTTCTTTTACCACTAATTAAACAGGCTCACTCACCCTTCAAACAGGAATACATAAATACCGAGTACTGATATTAGTATTCGAATGAGTAATAAACGGGTGATACCTACCCAGAGGCATGCACAAAGCCAAGAAAACATAAACCAGTTTTATATGTATAAATATTATTTTTCACAGTTTTTCCACTTACTTATTAAAACATTGTTCAATTTTAGATATTTCTGTAATTCGAGTTTGAGGTAAGAAAAAAATAGGGAATGGTATATGTCTTCTTAATAGATCTGTGCCTTTTTCATTCCAAAACAGTTTAGATCCACTTGATGCTTGAGTCGAGGGACACTGGCTTTTAGACCATGACGAGTATTGATTTGGACAGCGAGATTCTTGACTAAAAGCATCAGGTCTGAAAAACGTTATATTAATTGCAGCTTTTGAAACACTCAGGAATCACACTAGATATATATATATATATATATATATATATATATATATATATCTATATATATATATATATATATATATATATTTAAATATGATTGTTATCTACCTCATGGTTATATTGTCAAATAACAAGACTCCAGCGACATTATCTGGTTGCTGCATGAATAGCTCTATCACGTCATAGAACAAACTTGTGCTAACAACTGCCATGTATGGTCCAGCTGAAGAATTATGTATTAGCCATTCTGCATCGGTTACATTTTGAATCATCTGTACGACTCCAACAGCACCACTGAGTGAAGCTTTAGAAAAATTACAATACATGTTTTTAACTTCAAATTTTATGTCATAAGAAAATTAGTAAACAAGCTAAAGTCAATTTTAACTTTGAACATTAGAATTGCTTAATTTATTTCTACAAATACAAAGATTATGTACTTTGCAAAACAATATGCTAATATGTTTATATATACATATATATATTGAATCATTACATGAACATCCTGCTTGGTGAGTCCCATTTAGCCTTCTAAAACAACCAGCTCCACCTTCGATCGATGAGTAAATTTGTTCGTGAAGCCTTTCACATGTAACCACTGCAATATAATTTTATTTGTCTCTCAGACATAAAAATGCTTTGCAAGATAGCATAATAAAATGGTCATATTATGTTTTCTAAGGATAATATTGAGACATTAATCATTTAAGTCAACTTACCGTTGATTCCAATTGACAATAGAACTAAAAAATTAAGGTTTTTAAAATCCATTATTTAAATTTGCATAACCCAAATAGTTTCTAAGCAATCTAATTTAATTATAATTATCCTTAAATTTATTAACTTAATCTCATAATATTTATTTAAAAACAAATTACACCAATATTTAAAATGACAAGTGACAGCTTGTGAGTTTAGAAATTGAGTCACTAAATACGTAAAAGTAAAATGTAAATATGTCAATAATTGTCATGTTTGACATAAAATTTTATCAACCGAGAATCGTAGACAGAGAAACACGAGAATAGAGTTACTAAATAAAATGGCTTCCTTTTCATATAGATAATTAAATAAGATTAGGCAATTTACATATTTAATTTATTTCGCCTTTTAAAATTAACTTTTATGTGAGTGGAACAATTCAATTTTAAATCCAAAAGATATCAAAAAGTAAAAACACAATGTTATACATGTAAAAAAATAGATAATATATGTTATTAGCGAATTAGCGATCACAAATTGAAAATTGAAAAACATCTCAAATTAGGACGTTTTTCGTTCAACTATTAGTCCGTATGAAGCGTAGACAGAGAAAGTTCTCTGTCTCGGTATGAAGCCAGGCGACGAGCGTGACAGCTTAAAATAGCTTAGAAAAATGCCGTCCTGTATATATAGAAACGATACCAATTACAACATCAAAATTAATTCGAAATTAACATGAAACAAATATGTTTTCATTTGTATTATGTTTATATTTTGTACATCACGTTTGTACTTTTTCGACGATAATATTATACAATAATAATAATAATATCCCCACCGACGTATCTTTACGTTGCCGACGTGGTGGGGCTTGTGCGCTTTAATGATTCTTAGGGCTATGCCAATAGAGCTACTCATGTTGGATTGGCCTAAGATGAGAAGACAGACCAAGAGAGATACAACCCAAGCCAAGGTGGAACAGCGTACGCCGAGGGCTCCATGACTAAGGGGGTGCTTAGTCGTTAGTATGCGAACTTTAGAGACAAGGGGACCTCTAATTTAATTTACCCTTATCATAGTGAATGCAGGGCTCTGCTGTGATTGACTTTTATGTCCCTAGCTACTCGTGGGAATAATATGATAACTAGGTCTAAAACTAAAAAATATATACAGGCGAACGTGCCATCGTTAGAAGAAAAGTCCACTCAGACTTCTAATTCATCCTCCAAATCTTTATTCCCATCAATACCCTCTTCATCACCAATTTTGTATGCATCTTCACCAAATTCATCATCAACCGGTGCTCAACTGGCGGATGTTGCACAGGAGACAAATTTTGTCAGTGAACCTATGCCCACCACCAGTAGCGTAAAAAAACGTAAAAAATGGAGTATGGAAATGAATAAGTTCATCCTACGTACCTACCAAACTTATACGTACCAAATTTATAGATAAATATCCACATATGGAAGTAAGCAGACAGAGAATTGGTGACCAACGTAGAGCTATTATACAAAAGAAATTATTATCACAAGAAACCATTGATTAGATTTACGATGAAGTTAGAACAGAATTGCAAGTAATCCAAACTCCGATACAACAAAACGCCACAAATCTTAAAACATCCCTTAACACACTAACAGGAAAACGTATGAAATGGACAAATGAATGCAATGAAGCAATTATTAGGATTTATTTCAAAATAACACAATTAGAGACTAATAAGACCGCTTATAGAAAACGTTTGTATGAAGAGTTTATAAACTAATTACGTAGGGCTGCCGTTGAGGATGCAGAATGAAACCGAACGAATTTAACTTATACGTTTATTTAAGTAATTGAATTTAACAATTAATTATTTCTAATTTCTAATACGTGACAGTCTGTTCGATATCAGAACAAAAAGTGAAGATCTGTAGTCTGAATTACATATTTATAACGAAATCGGTGAATCACTGAATGGTCCCCACGGTATGGTAATTCTTGGTAGCACTCGATGTTCGGGAGGTCTTGCGAAACAAAGCAGCGACGCTGGCAACAGGTGGTAGCTTCAAGGAATGCATGGTGTGATTATTTCTCACGGTATGGTATTTCTTGGTAGCGCTCGATGTTCGGGGAGGTCTTGCGATTATTTCTTAACAACTCCCTCCGCAGGATCAGCAGCTATTTTTAGACTTTTGTCGAAAATAGTGCTGATAGAGACATAGGATCTCTGGGGCTGTCATGGACTTCTTGTGTTCTGGTTGCCTCATTTTCCTTCTGGTTAGTATTCTTTGAAAGCATACATTTGCGACGAATGAGGACGATGCTAATAGTGAGTACTGATGCACCGATGAGTAGGTAGACAGGTATAGTCGTGTGATAGAGCGTGTCTAAGTTCGACAATTCCAAAGTCACTGGTTCTTGAGAGGCAATCCTGGTATTGGTTGAATGTAAGTGAGTCAAATCTATACTGTTCAATTTCAAGATGTTCTTCGCTGTCGCTTTGTATGGATCTTCATTACTATATTCTATATTCAACATTTTCAAAATTTGTCCTTTTACTTGATCATGGTGGTTAGTGATGGTGAAGATGGACGTTTGTAGAGCACACCCTTTAGGTATTTCAGCTAGATAGCTTCCGAGAAGGTTTTTGTATTGATCTTGAGAACAGGTTAAATGAACTTTCGTTAAGTTGGGAAAGCTCAGAACATAGTGACGATCATCCAATTGTTCCATGGCTTGAGAAGATAAGATTACTGGAGTAACCCGACAGGTTTCATGGATATGTTGCTGGAGTATAAGATGTTGAATGCAGCTCGTTTGCTCTCCATAGTGTCGGTTTAAGTTGTCCTCGAAAAGATGACCGTGACTGTACTTCGGACATTCTGTCTCTATATACAGTAGATCTTTCTCGTGAATTGCTACCTATGGATAGGTAGGGACTATAATTTTATCATTACTATTAGGGGCTAAGGACAATTTGTAAAGGATGTAGTTATTGGGATTCATGATTGGAAACTTAATTACCAAGATTATATCATTATCTTTATAATAATATCCTAATCTTAATAGATCTAAATATTCCCTAAAATTAATATCTAGCACTACATTTGAATTGTATAAACCTTTTAGTTTATTTAACATAACTATATAAGTGTCGTAATCGAGAACGGAATAATGGATGCTTTTAGCTCTTATGAATGCCAATAGATTCTGTAGTTTTGACAACTCTTGTGACAAATTGTCTATGTCATCACCTAGTATTGTAAGTAGCTGGGCTAAATGAAAATACTTAATTGCATCTTCTTCTTTCCTAACATCATTATCTAAGATGGTTTTAATAATGTTCTCTATTTTCCTCTGGTTTTCTACTATCCTATCTGTAACATTTGAACTCTGAGATGCCCACTGCTTGCTTAAACTTATTTGATGATTTATTTCAATGGCTAAGTTATTTTCGTTCTTTTGTAGAATAGCAATGGCATTTTCGTACTTTAGTGCGTCCGTATAATCTAAATTTCCGGAGATACTTTTGATTATGGAACCAAGACCGTTAACGAGGCCTCTTTTTGAACGTTTTCCTTGAAAGGTTAACAGTTGCTCTGACATGTCATTTAATTTCGTTGCAAGATATTTGATATGCGGAGCGTAAAGTAACGACGTTTTATTATTTAAGTCAGGTGCTAGATTGCTTAACTTCTCTCGAACGGATTCTAACCTATTTCGCACATTATTTAAATTTATAATTTGAACAAAAGAATGGAAATGGGAAATTATTCTAGTGGGTCCTAGGTTGAAGGGGAGAATACCCGGTCCATTTTTTAAGCTTTCAAGTGTTATCACGTCTGCTTGACCCAGCTTCAGGACCTGAGCCAGCATTAACGCGAGTAGTGTTTTCTGTATCCTGTAACAAACGAGCACTATTAGGTACCCGTTTCAGGCGCGACTTGGGTACGGGTCCTCTCTTTCTCTTTGTATAAATATATATAGGTAAATCTGTTACAACCGTATCGTTCGTATAGCGGGCAGCTAATTTCTGTCTATTAGCTAGGGGATTTCTGACATAGATTCGTTGATCAGGTGCATATGTTTGCTCAGGCTCGCGATTTCTATTAATGTTCTCGGTTATTTCAGTACGACGCTGAAGGGCGGTTTCATTAATGATTTCGTATACCTTTAACATTCGCTTACGGTGATCTAGTATATATTCCTGCAATAGGTGCTCTGTTATATTCATGTCTAAAGGATCTCGCGGATCTAAATGACCAGTAATTATTTCTATTGGGCGACATTTCGTGAAAGAATGGATTGAACTATTATAAGCCATTACAGCGTACGTCATAAGGTTGGTAACGGATTCATTGCGGTGTTCTAATTTTAAGACACGCAAGTGTTCGAGTAGGGTATTATGAAAGCGTTCTATCATTCCATTTTCATTGGGTGTATTGGGGCATATTCTATGATGTTCAATTTTATGTAATTTAGTGAATTCAGAAAATAGTTGATTTGTAAATTCAGGGCCATTATCCGTAATGTATTTAAGAGCCATACCATGATGGGAAGAGAACTTTAATAAAGCCTGAACTACACTAACGGCTGTAGCATCTCTCAAAGAATATGCTTGTGCATATTTCGAGAATGCATCGATAATTGTTAGGTACTTGTTACTATCTACGCTGAATAGATCCAAGTGTACAACTTCCATAGGCTTGGTAGGCGGTGGTACAATTTCATATCTAGGTCTTACAGGATTTCGGTCATATTTTGCCTGACCGCAAATAAGACACTCATTAATGAATTTTGTCACTTGGTTTTTCATTTTTGGCCAGAAATAACGTTTAGACAGAGCTAAACAACATTCATTAATGCCTCTATGGTTCGTCTTGCCTTCATGATAGTTCTTAATAATTTCTTGTTGCTTTAGGTAATCCTTAACGTTTTCAACTTCTAATTTGGAAAGAACTAGGTTCATTGCGGAATTTTTGAAATATCTTTGTATAACCGGTATAATTTTGTACATTTCAAGTGGGGGATTAATTAAGATTCCTGTTTTTATACGTGGTGTAACGTATTCTTTTATGGCATCTATTACATCTTGTTCTAGGTTTGATTTGGAGATTTGTATGCAAGTTTTTGTATAAGTTTCAAAAGGGTGAGTTATGTGAGGTCTACTTTTAATATCGCCAACAACGTTAAATACGATTTGTCTGCTAAATCTGTTAAGGGGATCATCAGTAATAGGGACTTCTAATATAGGGCTTTCTGCATCGCTATGAATACTATCGGTTCTTGAGTCGATACTTCTGGTTCTTTCTGAATCAGATTTGTCTGAGATGTTAACGACAATAGAACTAGACTCTTCATTATGGATTTCTATTCGTGATAGGGCGTCGGCGTTGGAATTAATTTTCCCTGGTTTATAAATGACTGTGTAATCATATTCACTTAGGCGTAGTCTCCAACGTGTTAAGCGCGAATTGGGCTCTTTCATGTTCATTACCCATTGCAAAGGCCGATGGTCTGTCATAATTTTAAACTTCCTACCAAAAAGATAGGGTCGAAAGTACTTCGTTGCCCACACAATGGCGAGTAATTCCTTTTCTATCGTACTGTAGTTTATTTCACTTGAATTAAGCGTTCTCGATGCGTATGCTATTGGTTTATCTGATCCAATGGGGCCTTGAGAAAGAACGGCTCCAATTGCTAAATTCGAAGCATCTGTTGTGAGTATAAATTCCTTTGAAAAGTCCGGATATTGAAGGATCGGATCATTGACAAGTAGAGTTTTACACTTTTCAAAGCATTGGATATAATTTTGATCTTGGACAATTTTGGAACCTTTCTTCAAGCATTGGGTCAGAGGCTTGGTTATTTTAGCAAAGTCTGGTATGAATTTTCTATAATAACCAAGTAATCCTAAAAAGCGTTTTATTTCTGTACGGGTATTAGGTAAGGGGTAATTTTTAATTGCCGATATTTTGTCAGGGTTAGGTTTTATACCATCCTTGCTAATGACATGCCCAAGGTACGCCGTTTCTAGTTTTAGGAATTCTGATTTGTCCATCTGTATTTTAAAATTGGACTCACGTAATTTCTTAAATACTTTTTCTAGGTTAATTATGTGCTCCTGAAGGGATGTACTAAATACTATTATATCATCTAGGTACACTAGACAAATAGTATTCTGTAGCTCTCTCAACACATTGTCCATGACTCTCTGAAAAGTGGATGGACTATTTTTAAGGCCCATAGGCATGCGTAAAAATTCAAAATGGCCATGTTCAACATTAAAAGCTGTTTTAGGTATATCTTGGGGGTTCATTTCTACTTGATAGAAGCCACTAGCAAGGTCTAAGGTTGTGAAATATTGGCAATTACCTAATTTATCTAATAAGTCGGCTATATTAGGAATGGGATACTTGTCGTCTACGATCTTTTCATTGAGCTTTCGGAAGTCAACTACTATACGCCATTTAGCTTTCCCTGACGCGTCTGCTTTCTTAGCTACAACCCAAATTGGGGAGCTCCACGCTGAATTCGAAGGCCTAATGATTCCCTGTTCTAGCATCTTACCTATCTGTTCTTGTACTTCCTGTCTGTGGACATAGGGATACCGATAACTTTTTGTGTAAACCGGAACCTCATCAGTTGTTTTAATCGAGTGCTTTATTTTGTTGGTGAAAGTTAAAGGCTCTCCTTCTAAGTAGAAAACATCGGCATACTGCGCACAAAGCAGCTCTAAGTTCGTACGTTCTTCGATATTTAAGTGATCAGTGCGTAGACGCGAAATTACTTCCTTTATGCGATCTTGCTGTTTATTGGCAGGTGTACATTGTACGTTATACATTTCTGCAGAGATTGCTCGGTCCATAGAGAATATGACGTCGCTTCGACTTGGATTGGTTACTTCAACTATTCCCCTATTATTCGAAACGGTGGTTAAGCATTCGCCAATAATACAATTTGAAACGGTTTGTTCTTCTATAAATGCATGTCCGTCATGAATATTTATCGGAATCCTAAGTAATTTCGAAGTATTCGCTGGTATAATGTCCTCATACAAATTCGCGTTGCGGGAATCATATACCTTAATAGGATTTGAAGCGGTTTTAGTTTTTAGCAATTTGTTCTTATAATCTATTACAGCCTCCCACTTATCTAATATGTCTGTACCAATAAGCCCATCGAAATAATCATGGAACTTATAAATGTAAAATGTCGTATTATCCGAATCATTAAATTCTTTAAAGCTAGGTAACGTAATTGAATAGTAATTTCTAGAGGTGGCGTGAATATTCTTAACTTCAAAAGGATCGTAATTTACTTGTGAGTTACTATAGTATCTTTCCACTACCTCGGGACACAGAAATGATTGATTTGCTCCTGTATCTATTAATAGTTTCATAGGAGGTGATGCGATTTGAATGTACGGAAGCTGACGTTGGGTTTGAAGATTAATTTCTATCTTAAGGTGTCGGACTTCCGGTCCTTCGAAAAATCCTGCTCGTTTGTTTTAACACTATCGGCTTCCACTTGGGGTGTTTCTGTATAATTTTCTAAAGGTTCCTGTACGGAATATTCATACGGTTGCTGGTATTCTACGTACTCGCTAATATCGTAATAAGGATCGTAATAATCGGCATATTCATCGTATGTAGAATTGTCAATGAAACTATTGTAATTTACTTCTTTAGATTTAAAGTAGTTCGTAGGGGGTGGGTTCCCGGATTTGGCCCAGTTATGTCCTGTAATTGCTGGTTGTGTAGGCGGCGATGGTCTTGTAACATAATGGCTTACTCCACTCATAGGACGTGGTTGGTTAACAGCTTGGTGGTTAAGACGTGAACCTATTTGAAAGTTATTTTGTTGAGGGTTATAATTTGGCGGTGACGATCTAAAAATTTGTTGCGTACGTGTTGGACCGAATTGGCGGGGTTGATACAGATTCTGTCTCCATTGCGGTGTAGATGGTGGAACGAAATGAGGGCGTGAAGGGCCAGGTATATTAAAGTTAAAAGGTTTAGGCGCGGGCATTGAAAACTGTTGGTTAGGCATTTTATAGGCACTTACAAAATGATTTGGTACGGACATAGAATTTATAGATTTTTTGTCAGGTAATCTTTGGTTCCGATTTTGTAGGTACATAGTATTCATCTCCTCATGTACGAATTCTAATGCCTTTTCGATGGTCTCAGGGCGCATGCAACGTATGCGCGATCCTAAGGGATCGTTCAAACCTCGCAAATACGCTTGAAGCGTTAATTTACGATAAAGATCTCGTTTAGCATTAATGGTGGTCTGAAGGGTATCATGCAGGTTTACATAGGTCATTATAGTACTGTATAGATTCTGGCAACGCTCATAATACTCCTGCGCGGTGCTAGAACCTTGCGATAAAATAGCTAAATCGTTATATAGAGCGGTCTCATCTCGTTGGTCCGCGAAGTTGTTCACTAAAGCAGTTCGAATGCCTTGCCAGTCGGATGGAATCCCATTAGAATTAATTAAGCGAGCAGCAGAGCCTGTTACTTTGTTAAGAATTCCGTTGAGAAGAGCACACCTACTTAATTCACTACTACTATCACTACAAAACTGTCCTACCAATTGGTCACATAATTTTAAAAATCTAGTAAGTACATTTGGGTTCCCGTCGAACTCGGGTACCAACCTTAAGGCTTTATAAATGGTGTCTAACTCAGACATTTCCGTTTGTTCTTCTATACTACTTAAACTAATATCTCTTCTATTATCTACGAAAGTTTGCCTACTACTAATAACTATCCTAGGTTCCTTCGATTTTCTTAAATGAAAAATCTTGGCAAATTTTATTAACAGGTTAGTTAGGCTAGGATTGAGCAACCACTAAAAAGAATCTAGTGTACTCACATGAACATGTTTCGGTCTCTCTGCGTTATCGATGTCTGGGTACCTCTGGTGCAGCACTACTCGTAGATTCGGATGCTCTGGATGCAGCAGCTAGACAAGCTACGGCGGGGCTTCACACGATTACGGAAATCTTCTACGCGAAACGTTCCGCGAGCATCCTACCGACTGCGCCAATTACGTAGGGCTGCCGTTGAGGATGCAGAATGAAACCGAACGAATTTAACTTATACGTTTATTTAAGTAATTGAATTTAACAATTAATTATTTCTAATTTCTAATACGTGACAGTCTGTTCGATATCAGAACAAAAAGTGAAGATCTGTAGTCTGAATTACATATTTATAACGAAATCGGTGAATCACTGAATGGTCCCCACGGTATGGTAATTCTTGGTAGCACTCGATGTTCGGGAGGTCTTGCGAAACAAAGCAGCGACGCTGGCAACAGGTGGTAGCTTCAAGGAATGCATGGTGTGATTATTTCTCACGGTATGGTATTTCTTGGTAGCGCTCGATGTTTGGGGAGGTCTTGCGATTATTTCTTAACAAACTTATACCCAGAGTTTACACACATTACAGAGCAAAGATTAGCGGATCAACGAAAGGCAATAATAAATAATAAATATATGAAACAATATAGATTAACACTGATTAAACAACAAGTAGCAGATGATTCCATTATTCACACACACTAACGGAAGACACAGATAATGAACATTTACAAACAACAGAACAAAGTAATATTACACACTACGATGCATTCAAATCTAATTCAGAAACAAACTCACAAGCTAAGAAAATGCAAAACACTACAGTTATATGCACTGATTCCGTTACATCAACCCCTATCGATGAACAAAACATAGAAAGTATCACCCACGATCATGATATGACCTTAGAAGTGAACACTGAAATAGAGAACACATTCGTACATGCTCTAGAACATTTTTGTGATACTGAACCACCTAGCAGACCATACATTCCCAAACAAAGGACTTCTAAAAAGTTTTCATTAAAAATGAAATACATAGATACGATGATACTGACAAAATTTGTAAACACTGATACTGATTTTATCACTCTACAGACAATAATTTACTGTGCCGCATGGACAGCAGCTAAATGTAATGGGGCAAGAATGACATTCTCAACACAAAACAACCATCAAAACAAATCATACAGAAAACCTAGCTGCAAAGAAGATTAGAAAATAAAATAAGGAAGTTGCGAGTCAATATAGGCAGGTTAACACAATTTATTAGAGGAAATAGAAACCGAAAAGTAGTAGCTGCAGTAGAACGCATAAAGACACAGTATCAATCACACGCACAACATGAAAATACAAACACGCATATAGAACACTTCTTAGATACCTTAAAACAGAAACTCAATGCAGCAGCTAGTAGATTTAAAAGATATTTGACGTGTATTGCCCGTAAAATAGAAAACAAAACATTTGCTAACAATGAAATAATCTTCAATAGAAATTTATTATCTAATTGCAAAGATAATGAGCAAAATCTAGAAATACCTCCCCCTGAAATATTTCGACAATTCTGGGCTAAGACATGGGAAAACCCCATAGAACATAATGAACATGCAGACTGGGTTAACGACATAACTACACATATTCCAGAGATGGAGCTCAACTTCATACCAATAGAAACATTTATAGATGTCATCAAACGAATGCACAATTGGAAATCCCCAGGCTCAGACAATATTCACAACTATTGGTACAAGAAATTTAGTAGCACACACTCATACATACATAAGTACTTAAATACATTCATTCAATCACCACATTTACTACCGAAATATATAACTCATGAAATCACATACTTAGTACCTAAAGATAAAAATGATAACACAAATCCAGATAAATACCGACCAATAACTTGCTTACAAACCTTATATAAAATTTTATCAGCTTGCATAAGTGAAGAAATATACAAACATTTAACTAAAAATAATATATTAGCCGAACAGCAAAAGGGGTGTAGAAAAAATTGCCAAGGTTGTAAGGAGCAGCTTACTTTTGATGCAATCATTTTAAGAAGTGCGGCAAAATCAAAAACAGATATCCATACTATGTTTATTGATTATCAAAAAGCCTTTGAATCAATCCCGCACAGCTGGTTATTGTATGTCTTAAAATTGTATAAAATAAACCCAACCCTGATATCATTTCTTAAAAATTCGATGCAAAACTGGCAAACTGCATTAAAAGTAAAACAATCGTCCATGAAATCTCTAACTACTGAACCAATCCGTATCCAACAAGGAATTTTTCAAGGAGACACTCTGAGGTCCCTCTGGTTTTGCTTGGCCTTAAATCCTCTTTCACTCTTGTTAAATAAAACCAATACAGGATTCACACTTTACGGTAATAACACCCAATATAACTTATCACACCTCATGTAAATTTACTATAATTTTATCAAAACATCATTTAAATTTAGACTTAGCCGTAGATATGCTATATAATAAACTTAATAGTGTTATTAGTACACACGTTCCTACAAGAACAATAGTCAAAAGTAATAAATATAATTATCCAAAATGGTATACCAAAGAAATAATATATTATATAAAATTAAAATATTTTAATCTAAAAAAGTTTAAGTGTTATGATTTTGAGTTTAATAGGGAACTTTTTAAATACTATAGAACTAAAGTCAAGGATCTTATAAATATAGAATTTAAAAATTATATATCTAGGGTTGAAAACAATATATATATAGAACCATCAAGTTTTTGGCAATTTGTAAAGGAAAAACGTAAAACTAGGCAGCAGATAGAAACATATACTTATAAGAATAAAGCTGTAGAAGGGCAGAAAGCTATTGATTCATTTGCTAAATATTTCAGTTCTGTGTTTCATGATTCTTCTATTCTGTTAGACGTAAAGATAGCCGAGGCAGAGGCTAATCGCTTTGGTTGCCAATCTACAGTAACCATCGAAAAAGTGACAGTTGCTGAACTCAGATTTGCAATACGGCGACTAAAGGCTTCAACTGCTTTTGGTCCTGACAACATACTTCCCTTTCTAGTAAAAGATTGCTTGTCAGCTTTGGAAGTGCCGTTACTTCATATATATAATCTTTCAATTAAACAATGTTTATACCCTAGCAAGTGGAAAGTGTCCCGAGTAACACCTATTCCAAAATCGGGCTCGTCCACGGATATAACAAATTATAGACCAATCGCTGTTCTTTGTGTATTTGGAAAGATATTTGAATCGATTCTTAATAACATCATTTATATACAAATAAAGGGGCAACTGAGTGATTGCCAGCATGGGTTTCGTCCTGGACGCTCCACATTGACTAATCATACAGAATTTGTAGATTATATAAGTACTAAAGTTAAGTCTGGTTGTCAAGTAGATGCCGCCTACTTTGATTTCAAAAAAGCCTTCGATCTTGTAGATAATGATGTACTTTTAAACAAATTTGCTTTATTAGGATTTTCAACTTCGCTCTTAGAATTGATGGCTCACTATTTAAAAAATCGAAGACAGTTTGTTAAGCTAGACGGGTATAAATCGGAAGAGTATTATACACGATCAGGGGTTAGTCAAGGTAGTACCTTGGGTCCTATGCAATTTTTGATGATGATAAATGATTTACCTAGTGTTATCTCTAATGCCAAATGCCTTATGTTTGCTGATGATTTGAAACTGTACCTATCTGTAACCGAGACTAAAGACTGTGTAGCGCTACAACGTGATATCGATGCCGTAGTTGACTGGACTATAAGAAACAAATTATCATTTAATAATTCAAAATGTAAAACTATCACTTTTTCTCGATCTCGTAAACTTATTAAAAATATATATAATCTGTCTGACACACCAATGGAACATGTACCCAAAATCAGGGATTTAGGTGTTATAATGGATAGAAAACTAAATTTTCATGGCCATATACTTAAAACATGCAAAGATGCTAATAAATTCCTTGGTTTCATTATTAGAATATCATCGCAATTTAAGACTACCCAAGTAATAGAACAATTGTATAATGCCTATGTCCGTAGTAAATTAGAATATAATGCAATAGTTTGGAGTCCGCTTGAGGCAATGTATAGTATAATGTTAGAAAAAATTCAACGAACATTCTGTAGATATTTATTTAAACGTAAATATGGATATTACCCTTTTCTCTATCCTTCAATGTTTGTGTCAGGTATGGTTGGTCTAGATTCACTTCAGCTTAGACGGGAAGCCGCACTTATAAAATTTTACTATTTAATTCTAGTGCATAGGGTGGATAGCACTGCTGTACGCGAATCAATATATTTATATGTTCCCGACAAATTTATGCGTGGTGTTGGAAGACGGCAACATAGATTGTTTTGCTATCCACCTATGTGGCATTCTCCCCAAGCTAGCAACAGCCCCACTGCTAGGGCTGTTAAACTTTTAAATGACTTCGTACGTTGTCGAGATGTAGACATATTTTATGATCCCTTTTATACTATGTTCAAACAAATTTATATATTTCAGAATTTTAAAAATTAATTTTGTGGTTCCTAAATAGATTTAAGCTTATTTTGTTTACAAATTTTAATTCTATTTTTGTTTTACTAAATTTTATTTTATTTATCCTTGTAGTATGTTATGTTAAATTAGTATGAATAATTAAAAAATGTTTAGTAATTAGTGTAGATATAAGCGACTTGGTGTAAATACTGTAATGCTTATATTTTCAAATAAAGATTATTATTATTATTATTATTATTATGTACATGGACGATATAAAACTTTACTCCACTGACAAAAACACGCTGCTTGAGTTAGCAAGCATTACGGAACAGTTCTCAAAAGATATTCATATGAAATTCGGAGTTGACAAGTGCAAAATTCTGTCAATCTCGTGAACAAATTGAACCAATGTATGAACTAAGTATATATAAATACCTTGGTTTTGAACAATTAAGGCAAATACTACAAACTACGACAAAACAAGAACTGCTTACAAAATTCTCGCACCGATTAAATCTTGTATTAAAGACACACCTTAACTCTAAAAACACAATAAAAGCTATTAACACATTTGCCATACCCTTACTTACGTACTCTTTCGGAATAATACAATGGTCAAAAAGAAACATAAAAAAATTGCAGCGAACTATACTATACTCACTTCACTAAATATAGGAAACATCATCCAAAATCTTGTATTGAAAGACTCACACTACCACGCAAAGAAGGAGGAAGGGGATTAATAGACATACACAATTTACACAATAAGCAGATACTCTCATTCAGAGCATACTTCCATGATAAATCCGAACACTCACCTCTACATAGACACGCAACAGAAATAGATAAAAAGCTTACACCATTAAACCTACATGACAAAAACACTCAAGTAAATGAACATATCATAAGTACACAACAACAAATGTTGGCATGGGCTGAAAAAACACTGCATGGGAGGCACCGAGCCTATTTGAACCAACCCCACGTCGACAAAGAGAAGTCGAACGAATGGCTCAAACGAGGTGAACTGTTCCCTGAGACCGAAGGTTTTATGCTCGCCATTCAAGACCAAATAATAGCAACTCGTAACTATAGGAAGTACATAATGAAGGATAATAATCAACCTACTGACTTATGTAGACACTGTAACGCAGCCTCTGAAACTATTCAGCACATAACGGGGGCTTGCAAATCTCTCGCACAGACCGATTATAAGCATCGACATGATCAAGTGGCTGCAATCATACACCAACATTTAGCATACAAATATAAACTTATAACAGAAATGAATCCATATTACAAATATAAACCGGAAAGTGTGTTAGACAATAGAAACCACAAAATCTACTGGGATAGAACAATAATAACTGACAAAACTATCTGTTATAATAGACCAGATATTACTGTTCATGATAAAATCAATAGAATCGTTTATCTTATCGATATAGCCGTTCCTAATTCACATAACATACAAACCACAATATCTGAAAAGTTAAGTAAATATCAAGATCTCGCCATAGAAATTAAAACGCAATGGAAAGCACTAACAGTACACATCGTCCCAATAGTCCTATCATCCACAGGTATCGTGCCAAAATCCTTAACAGAAAGTCTGAACACCTTACAAATACCAGCGTATATCCTCCATATACTTCAAAAAGCCATAATCCTTAACTCCTGCCGTATCACCCGAAAGTTTATATCATCATCCACTTTATCATCAACGTTTTTAATATAAGCAACACTCCTTAACGCTTGGCTGCAGCCCGCGTTTTTAGTTTAAGCCCTTCGAAAGAAGAGAAACTTTAAAAGTTAAATAGAAATAATATATATATAATAATAATATTATATATTTTGTGTATAATATTATATCCAATACTTGATTGCCTTTATCATAATATGGATTAATTTATTATTGGAAACTATATGTTAGGCTTAATAATATTTTTTATTTTATTTTAATATAATTATAACATTGATGGCCACTCGTCGGATCAAATGGCTATAAATGCTGGTGTTCCCCAGGGGCCAGTGCTCTCGGCGACAATATTTCTGCTGCACATCAATGATCTGCTGATGCTCGGTATCCATGGGGACACAGATGACTGCACAGTTGTCAAAAGCTACAAGTCCAACGCACGAGCTTGTGAGGCCCAAATCCAGGCTCTACGAGAGGTCATGGTTGAGTGTCTGAGCGTGACCCTTAAGGCAGTGTCCGATTGGGGCGAGGCCAATTTGGTCTTGGTCAATGCAACTGAGATGCAGGCGTGTTTGTTTCCCCCCAAAAATATGGAGAATTCCAGCTACTTTCCTCTTTCCGAAATGTATTTTTTTTATATATAATAGGAAGGAGGACGAGCACATGGGCCACCTGATGGTAAGTGGTCACCACCGCTATAGAAATTGGCATTGTAAGAAATGTTAACCATCGCTTACACCACCAATGCGCCACCAACCTTGGTATTTAAGATTTTATGTCCCTTGTGCCTGTAATTACACTGGCTCACTCACTCTTCAAACCGAAACATAACAATACCAAGTACTGCTGTTTTGCGGTAGAATATCTGATGAGTGGGTGGTACCTACCCAGACGAAAGGTCACACAAAGCTCTACCACCAGTATTCGTACCTATAACTGACCACCTTGACCTTCCTAGCATTACTCTCACATCGACTCTAAATTTCGGCTCTTTTATTGAGTCGAAAGCTTGGTACGTGTTGTTGCGTCACTTTCAGTTTTCTATTGGATAAATTTCGGAGAATGTGCTCAGGAGTTACACGAATTAATTCCGCCCGCCCCCTTTTATTATCGAACGGCCAGGCAAACATGACCAAAGCGCCATAGGTACACAGTGGAAATTTCCCACCTAACTACGAAGCGCTTCGAATCCACAATTATCATTCGTACTGCAAAACTGTGGAATATTGCCTGAGTCTATATTTCCTGATAGGTACAACGTTGGTGTCTTCAAATCCAGAGTAAACAGGTTCTTCTAGGCAAGCGTGCTACATCCTAGACCGTGTCGATACTTAACTCTAGGCAAGACAACGGTCAAACGATGGACTATTAAGAATAAAAAAGACGTTTATTTCCAAAATAAACATATAATTCTTAGTATTGAATACCTTCTACCATATTTAAATTGTTCATATTTTATAATTTATTTTTTTTTATATTCGCCGGGAGGGCAAATGACTCTACTCCACATGATGGTAAGTGGTAGTAGAGTCCAAACGCGACGACGACCAGACGGGGAAAACGTTCTGCACTAGCCGCCTTCGCCTTGCCGGCCCGCAAGATGCCTATTCACGCCTCGTTTGAAGGAACCCGGGTTGTAAGAGGAGGGGAACACGTGAGCTGGTAAGGAATTCCATTTTTTGGAAGTGCGACAAAGAAAGAAGTTGCCAAATTTCTTTGTTCGCGATGGAATTGATGTCACAGTTAAGCGGTGACATCGAGAACCAGCTCGCGTGGACTTAAGAAGGAAGGGGGAAGCAGGAATTAGAGAGAATAATTCCTCAGAGCACTTGCCGTGATACAGTCGATAGAAAGCGCTCAGTGCTGCTATCTCACGACGCAATTGTAAAGGTTCAAGGGTGTTTGTGACCTTTACGTCGCCAATAATGCGTACGGCACGTCGCTGCAACCGGTCCAAGGCCTCAAGTAGGTACTTAGCGGAGCCATCCCAAAGGTGCGAGCAATATTCCACGCAAGACCGTACCTGTGTTTTGTACAGCAGGCACAGTTGTTGTGGCGTGAAAAAGCGCCGCACCTTGTTCAGAACTCCGAGTTTCCGTGAAGCTGTTTTTATAACAGCCTCGATGTAATCCCTTGGACTAAGGTCGCAGCGAACGTCAATCCCCAGCATGGCGATTTTGCTTTGCATCACCAGCGGATTACCACAGAGGGAGGGAAGAGGGGAAAATGTTGACTTTTTCGCCGTGAGAGCGCATACCTGTGTTTTCTTGGCATTAAACTCAACAAGATTATCAGAGCCCCATTTGGCGATGAGCTGTAACGTTCTATCGAGTTCAATGACAAGATTCTCCCGCCTCTCCTCAGTTTCCGCCCGCCCAGCCACTGCGCGTCCGTGGTATCCACCATGCACTGTACTATCATCTGCATAGCAATGTATGTTCCCAAGGGAGAGCATATCATTGATATGCAAAAGAAAGAGTGTGGGAGATAGCACAGATCCCTGGGGGACCCCAGCATTCACTACATAGAATTGTGAAGCGCAACCATCTACTAAAACACGAAGGCTACGCTTGTGTAGGAAGCTGGCAATCCAGGTGCATAGCTGAGCAGGCAGACCATATGCCGGTAGCTTGGAGAGAAGACTTTTGTGCCAGACCCTGTCGAAAGCCTTGGAGATATCGAGGCTGACAGCCAACGATTCTCCATGCTTGTCGATAGCTTCACCCCAGAGGTGTGTTACGTACGCTAGAAGATCACCTGTGGACCGTTTTGGTCGAAACCCGTACTGACGATCATTAATTAGACAGTGATCTTCTAGGTAATGGATCAGTTGGTTGTTTAAAATCCGTTCCATCACCTTACAAAGTACTGAGGTGATAGCTATTGGCCGATAATTTGCCGGGTCAGACCGATCCCCTTTTTTGGGAACCGCTTGCACATTAGCTCTTCTCCAAGCCTCCGGCACACTTCCCGAAGAGAGAGAAAGTTGGAACAGGCGCGTTAACACAGGAGACAGCTCCGCTGCGCACTTCTTCAGCACTATGACTGGTATTCCATCGGGACCGCTAGCTTTCCGTACATCAAGTGATTGCAGCTCCGCACACACATCACATTGCCTGATTTTAATGTCAGGCATCGTATGGCCACATGCAGGTATTGTAGGTGGCAGTGCACTACAATCATCGATGACGGAATTGTCGGCAAAGAGTTTAGCCAGGAGATCAGCTTGCTCTTGCGGACTGTGAGCTAGCGATCCGTCCGGATTTCTGAGCGGTGGCAGCGAAGGTTGGCAGAAATTGTTTTGCACAGACTTGGTCAGACGCCAGAAGCTACGGGAGCCCCTAGGATGCGAAACAAGGTCATGACCAATCTGTACAATGCGCTGTGCATCCGCTCTCGTGTATGCCTTTCTACAGGACTTGGAATTTTTATTATAGTTTGCTTTCAGTGAGTCAATGTTAGATGCCCCGCTAATGCAGCCGTTGATCCACTTGCGATATGCCGCCTGCTTAGATGATACAGCATCGGCACATTCACGAGTGAACCAACGGTTACGCGTACTCCTACTGACGAGATCTGAGCTAGGAATGTAGTATTCCATTCCCAGCATTATCTCGCCAGCAACAGCAGCGGCACTAGCTGTCGGGTCATTCCCACTGAAGCAACGTTCCTTCCAAGGGACCGACGCATAGTAATCGCGCATACCGTCCCAATCCGCCGACTTATAGTGCCAAACGCGACGTGTGCATACCGCTAGTGGCGGCAGCTTGGCCTGTGGCACTCTGGTAGAAATAAGGCTGTGATCCGAAGAGCCAAGAGGAGCCTGAACCACAACCTGATATTCCACCGGGTGAGAAGTCAGCAGAAGGTCCAGTAGAGAAGGTGCTTGCCCATCAATGTCTGGGATCCTGGTGGGCTTATCAACCAGTTGGGTCAAGTCATGTGTGAGAGCAAAAGCATGAGCAGTCCTTCCAGCATGGTCAGTTTTGAGGGATTTCAACCAGGATTCGTGGTGAGCATTAAAATCCCCCAAAAACACCAATTCCGCGTTAGGAAATTGCTCTTGCGCAGCATCTGCCGCCCGACTAAGATGGTCAAATAATCGGCTTGTCTCCAAGTCACCATTGTGGGATCTGTAGAGGCACACGTAGACTCGGCTCTGACGAACCAGGTCCACACGTACCACCAACATGGAGAAGGAGGGGTCCTCCAAGCAGCGCAGTCGGTGACAGCAAACATCCGTCCTGACGAACAAGCATACTCCGGCTTTCGCTTTGAAGGATTCTTCAAGCGTGTAGCCGGGATAATTAAGGTAGCTGGTATCGGCAGGACGGAGTATTTGTGTCTCCGTGAGAAACAACATTGCTGGCCGTGCTGTCTCGAGATGGTGGTGGACAGCGTTGAGGTTAGTGTGGAGTCCTCGGATGTTAGAGAACTCGACCTCAAACAGCGAGGGTATGGTGGGGGTGTGCCTCACGAGCTGGTTAGGCACGCTCGGGCCCCTGTACTATGCCACGGGCGGCCAGCGGAACAGCCGTTTCTTCGGGTCTCCCTGACCGGCAGGTCAATACAATTTCCCCCGGCATTGGTTCAACAGCCGTCTCCAATTGGACCAACACCCATCGCGGCAATACTCGCTCGGGCTCTGGCTGTACGCTGGCTGACCTCGAAACGCGGCTGCAAGCCACTTCACGAGTTTTTCACCATGCGTACGGTGGTAACAAGCCAGGCGGATGTTAGCATCCTACCACCAGATAAATTTAATAAGTATTAGTATTAAGAAAATGACAGTAGTTAATATCAAGAAAATGACATCATGAAATTCAGGTTACACTATTTTAATTGTGTTTTGCATCAATTGAATGAAGTTGTCGCATCACTATTTTATAAATCGATATCAAAATTATCCGACAAAACCGAAAAGTTTGTCTTCCTTGTTTTTCTATCATCCCTGCTGCAACAATTTTTCAATTAGGCAACACTGGCCCAGCCTATGTAATTTTGTAATGTAGAATTTACGAATTGTCGAGTCGGCCATTTGTATCAGGCACAGCTGTGTTTCAATATATTATTAACACCGTGTTTTCTGTTCGTAGTTTAATTGCGTTTAATTTTAGTTTATGCATAATAAATATAAATTTATAAAATGGTAGAAAAGGCAGAGATAAAGGTTCGTATTGCTTGTCCATATAAAATTGAAAATCAGAAAACTTCCATTGTTTCAACCTTGTCGGTTGGTCGATAGTTTTTATAGACGTGTTTTGCATAAACGTGTCCTTTCATTCAAAATTGATATTCTTTAATTTACTATTCCGCTATATTATATTTTATTAATGTCCATCATTTTGCTTGCCTCTATATTAGCCACATAAAGATCTCTTATAAATCTAATGGTTTTTATGTAAACTTTTACATCCCAATGTTATGGTTTTTGAATATTAATAAACAAAGTTGCATTACTTATCATTTTACTCCAATTTTTTTTTGAATGAGGGTAAATTACAAATTTCATTTTTAAATAAATGTTCAAGTCAAATAGCTTTATAATTTTAGTTACAAAATGTAAAAATGCCCACACGCAATTATTAGTACCTAGATTGTAATTATAATATTCATGCTATTAAAAAATAAAAATAATTTTACTAGTTTCATAATTTTTATGACTTGATATCTCCTTAATACCAGAATTAGCTATTTTAAAATCTCAACCATTTATATATGCATTTTATAAAAGATTAATTTTATTTTTCTTATAAAATATGAGTAGTTTATTTTTACAGTTTAAGAAAGACAGATAGAATGAGTGATAATGTGTAAAGTACATGTGTAAATTGACAACTAGAATTTAAATTACTTTGTTTCCTTGAAAAGATTTTGAACAAGGTTTTTGCCTTAAAGTGACTTTTTAAAGTATTTCAATATCCACCAAGATTAAGAAAAGCTTAAGTATGGACATTTTATTTAAAAGTTAATCTTTTTATATAATGTGGGTAAAAAGATATTTCATTAAAAATGTTAAACTTAAAAAAAAAAACACTGATATGTAAAAATAATACTTATGTTCAGTATAAATTAAACATCATTTTAGAATAAACAAGGAAAGTGTGTTCAGTACTTTTGTATTTTAATTTTTAAGTCCTCCAAATATTTATTTTTGAGTAATTTTAATTATTCATTCATTCATTCGAATAAATATTTTATAAAATGAAGATGCAATATGTATAGAATCTTATTAAATATCTTTATTTTATTTGGTGTGTATAAAAAATACTTAAAAATAAATAGTCACTCACTAAACTTGTGATGATAATTTATGTTCAACTTGATGTTAAAACAAATTTCTTTTGAGTGTACTGTGGGTTTCATCAAAGATAAATAAAACTTATAAAACAAATTCAACATTGTTCAGAATCAGTATTTTTTAATGTTAATTACAAGTCAAAGTTGTTTTTTAACTTCTAATTATTTACATTTTTTTGTGGGCAACAGTATTAATTGGTACATTTCTTAGAGGTATTTAAACAGAATTTTAGTGATATAATGTGAAACAACAGGTTTTACATTATGGTAAACTGAAGTGAAATAGTGTTGGTTTTAGACCAAAATATAATCTATATCATACACTGTTTAAAAGTTTATTTTTGCTAATGTTACATAAGAGTAAGTGTATGTTTTAATAATATGTTCTTTAACACTCTTTATTTTGTTGACAGGCGGAATCTCTGCTGAATCTCGATGACCTTTTACAATGTCCCGTATGTTACGAAATACCTTCAGGTCAAATATTTCAATGCAATGAAGGACACCATGTCTGCGGTCGATGTAAGATGCGCCTGGACGTATGCCCTGTATGCCGCGCGCTGTTTTTCGGCACACGCAACTATGCAATGGAAGAATTAATAGCCAATTTTAGAAAACTACGTGCTTTTGTATGTTAACTTTCTAAAATTATGATATCTGTATATTGTATAATAGTAAGTGACTTGTATAATTATATTTATTTTACATGCTCTAATGATTTTAATTTATCTTTAGAAATTAGGCAGCCACGCTACTGCAGGTACAGGCTCTTCAGAAAGCAGCACACCAGCTAAAGAAACAACCACAGGGGAATGTGAAAATGATGCTAATGATGAAGAAGAAAATAATCCAACTGTTACAAATGTTAGTATATTTCAATTTGGAATCTTAGAAAGTTATTAAAATTTAATTTTCTTATGTAATGATTTGCTTTACTGCTTAGCTATGTGTACCCAGTTTGCAATTTTTTATGTTGACAAATTATTAGACTGACCTAGGTACCTTCGTTTTGACTATGAGAAGAGTATAAAGAATGGGTTTTTTTTAAGAAATCATTTCTGTAAATCAATGTAGATTATTAAATATTTCACCAATTGATTTATATAATTTTAACATTTTTACACTATATTAGCTGTGAATGTGTAAAATGTGAAATGATGAATATTAAAAAAGTCCGTGAATGCTCTGTCTTCAAATGCCCATAAACTAGCCCTCCTTTCAAATTAGAACAGAGAAATACAATATATTGTTACCTGTTTATAGTAAAGTGTTACTTATAAATGTCCCACTGCTGGGAGCTCTTGAGTAGAAAGAAGGCTTGAATCTTATTAAAAAATTAACATATGAAAACTTTGTTTAAGATTCCCATTTTTTAACTACCGAGCAAAGCAGGCTTTATTGCTGTTTGGCAATAGAATAATTTAGGAATAGTTAATACTTAACTAGATTGAGCTTGCTCAAAGCTCTATTACATGAATTCTATTCATGGGTTTTCATGTTGTATTTGTGTTCAATAATGATTATTTAATTTTAGGAGCCAGCTCAGAGACCACCACAAGCCTGCAAAGGCCTCTTTCGTTGTCTCTGTTGTAAAAATGGCAATGGAGAAAGATTACCAAGTGCACGTTTACTTAATCATCTTCGTTATTTTCATGCTCCAGATCTACTCGAGGTGAGGTGTAATATAACAGAAAATTATCTGTTTTTTATTTATTTATAATGTTATCAGTATCTGCATTTTATGAGACCGCTTTTTTAGTAGGTACATTTCCCATAGCCATACCATGCAGTTTGAGGCTCTAGTGGAATTGGTATTCCTTATTATATATTATTATATTCGTAATATATATTACAAACATTTAAACTTATTCTACTATGTACATGAAAATGACATGGCTATTAATTTATGTGTTATTAAGTATTGTCTTTCAAGTAACAAATTTGTTTTCAATTCTTATGCTTCATGGTGAAAGAAAACATTGTGAGGAAACTTGAATAATGGAGTTGATGATTTGAATAATAGGCATGATGACAGTATTAAAGAATTAAAAATAAATGATTTTAAAGAAGAAACTATTTTAAAAGGATTCTAAAAAATGATCCAATTTTAATATACACATTGAGATCAATAAGATTTTTAGTAAAATATAAATATAAAATTCTGCAATCGGCCATTTTATTTGAAACATCAATCAGAGACAATGACGTCACGCCTCAGTATCTATAACCGTTTCTCTTGAACAGTTGTTGTATTTACGCGTTTCAAAATTAATTTTGCATCATTTAATTAGTCGAGTCGTTGGTTATTCGCGTTTCTGTAAAGAAAATAAATCATCCAAGATCTATAATGATAGAACAAGGTTTTGTTAAGGCAAATTCCTCTAATTTGCCCAGGATTTGTTGATGTTAGGAGAGTTTTTTTCATCAAATAAAGACTTTTGCTTATCTGAATTTCGAAATGTGAAAACATCCTTGTAAGTACATTTTAATTTATCTTTAGTGTTATCATAGGTTTTTTTTTGTTAGCTATATAGTATTACTCGCATATGAAGAGCCCTAATATTTTTACCAGTAAGAACTTTTAAGACAATATTTCATTTAGCTCCACTTGTACTGAATTTGTGAATTTACATATTCTTCTATAAATCTAAATATATCATAAATATATAACAAATCTTTATGAATCTCTGCTTTAATTTGCAATTTCTTCAAAATGTTCTGTAACCATACTTTCTTTTAATTGCTTTTCACATTCTTCCAGAACCATCTTCTTTCGTTGCTTACTTACATAGGGTCGTTCTGCTTCTGTAGATTGTTCTTCGATCTGGTTGGCATTCGAATGTATTTTTACACAGAGACCGCACACCACTTGCAAACTTTGGAATTCATTTTTAACCTTAGGAAATACGCAATACTTTCTGCCTTTCTTCGTTGAGTATAGACACAATATAACATTTACTTTCGTTTACTGAGGCGTGACGTCACGTGCAGGTGCTATGACACCTGCGAGTGTTTTCGAGCGAAATTCAAAATAGGTAAATGAAAATGCAATTATTTGCGTAAATAGTTAGTTTATTACTGAAATAAATTATTTTCAGTAATAGTAGACGTGTACCTACATTATAGAAGGTTACTTCAAAATCAGTCATCATGCCTATTCCTACCCTCCGAATATCTTATTCTTAACTTAAGTACATACTTGCTACTGTGGGACAATACTTTATTCTTATAAATAATTTTAGGGTCGGTCTGAAAATGGAGAGTATTTACAAGCATGGCAATTTTCAACTGTGCCTGGAAAGTTAGTGACAGCTGTCAGAGTGTCTGACATGGGTATATTCTTTCTGACTATTGAAATTAATAGTAAGTTGGTTTTGTTTGTATTTCTAAATTGTTGTCAGTTATTTGTCATATATAAAATACAATCCTTAACTTACTTAGCTTACTGTACTGCCTAGTATTATATTTAAGAATGGATTTCTTTCGTTTCCGGATTGCAGAATTGAGTACAAGGTATATTCCAAAATCTACCATTGATCTGCTACTTAAGGACCAATAGGTTTCAAATAATGTATAGTAGGGTAAATGGATGTAGATGACTGACACTACTGTTTTAGTAAAGAATTATAAACTTCAAGTAGACACTGTACTTTGTAACATTTGTTTGAGTTTTGATTTTATTTTCTATGAGTATATGAAGCATTTAAAACCTTGTACCATAGGCACGGGTAGAACAGAACTTTGACTCCCATTCTGCAGTTAAATTATAATATATCTAGGCCTAGGGGCCTTGTGTTGTTGTGTAATATAATTGCCTTGTGTTGTCGTACCCTATAGAATTTTAAATCTATCAAATGGATTTCTTGTCACGCTTAACAAACAACTTTAAATATTACAACTGTGCCTATTTAAATGCCTATTTAAATGCCTATTTCACTAACTAAATACCAGCACAGTTTGTCAGATTAATTAACGTTTATGATTACTGTTCCATAGCTTAGGATAGTTTGAAGTTATTTTACCTGTAACCATCTTCAATCAGCAGGCTATCTCTTACATTTATTTTTTTTAATTTTTAAATAACCCCGATAATTCCTGAGATTATCGCGTTTAAAATATAAACACAATAGTAAGTATATTTTACATAATTATGTATTTAATTGACCATTGACCTAAAACTGTAAATAATAAAAAACTAAAACTGTAATACCTGTTTACAGGTAACTCAGTGTACGCGTGGTTGACGATGGCCGCAGCCCCCTGGGTAGCTCACGCGTTTAATTATACTGTTACCATTTGTGGTAATGACCGTGAAGCTATATTTTCAGATTGTGTAAGTGAATCTATGTAAATAAAAATGAATATTTGTACTGTATGTGTTTCTAAACCATTCATCATCACTGTGATGTAAATTTGGTAAGATCTTAGGCATATATGCCCAAGAAGGTTGTTGGCTACCCAAGAAAACAATATTTGTTCTTTAATTAAAAAGGAAATGTTAAATGTAGACAATTATTCTACCTATGCGAAATCAGGACTAGTTAGTTTCTAAAAATCCTTATCCTGTTCTTTTTAATAAAATTTAAAATAAATGTTTTGTTGTTATGTAGGTATGGTCAGTAAGATCCTGTGAAGGTTCTTTGAAAAAGCGTGGGAACTGTTTAGTGGTTAGAGAAATGGACGCGAGAGCACTAACCGCGCCCGCCATGATCAGTGGAAAGCTGTCGGTGCGACGCACGCCGCCCGACCAGCTCGCCAATCAGTCACAGCCGAGAGCCGTCTTAAGGATCGCTAACCGGAGCAACAATCAGAACAACTCAAACAACTTGGAACCTTTTCTCCAAGACTTACAGAACGACGTAGCGAGACTCTCCCGAGCGTTCGCAATGCTCGGACAGGAGGCGAACGCCCTGGTACGTTCGGAAGCCGAAATACGAGCTAGAATCGAAAACTCAGCGGCAATCAATCCGGCCTCTTCCGGAGGTCGAACGGTGTCGTCTGAAGCCGAACCTCAGCCCACAGTTCAGAACGATCAGATATTAAACGAGCAGGCTCTGTCGCGAAACGCACGCAGACGCATTCGCCAGCGTCTGAGGGCAGCTCTGAATGGGCCTAACCCCCTGGTTCCGCCGTCGGGACCGCTGAGTCACAATGTACCCATCCTGCCGGTACCGCCGTCGACACTGCAGCGACGTAACGGGCCCATCCTGCCGATGTCGACGCTGTCGCTGCAGAGACGCAACGGGCCCATTCCGCCGGTGACGACGATGGCACAACAGAGAAGCAACGAGCCCTTCCCTCCGGTGCTACCAATGGCGCAGCAGCGGCGCATTGGGCCCATGCCACCGGTGCCGCCGCCGGCGCCGCAGAGACGCAACGGGCCTATGCCGCCCGTGCCGCCACCAGCGCCGCAAGAGTCCCAGAGACACAACGGTTACTCTTCCGACGACACGTACTCCGTGTACACCGTGATGCTGCAGGCCGCGCCCGCGCCCTCTGCGCCACCCCCTCAGCCTGTGGCAACGCCCGCTCAACCCGTGGCGCCGGCTACTCAGCCCGTGGCCCCGCCGTCCTCGTCCAGCGGGCCTTCGCAGCCGCAGCCGCCGCCCGGGAACGGCACCCGTAACAAGAAAAAGCGTCGCCATCGCAGATAAGCGATAGTCGTTTTTAATACTTATAATAAGTACATATTTGAGAATCATTATGTAATGTTATTTGTTACTCTATTTTAGAGTCTCAGACATTTCCTCTGGGGTTTCCTACTGTGCATGAACTGTTTTAATTGTAAATATTTTAGTCTTTTGACATTGCAATCTTTGCAAGTGCTGTGATAAATAATGCATACTGAGTTTTGTGCAGTATGCATGAAAATAATACTTAATTGTTTCATTGTGCATAATGTCCCCAGAGTGAGTATTTTATTATTTAGAAAGATCCTAATGATATTAATGAATTGTTATATTTCACAAATGGTTAATAATTACAAGCATTGTATTATTTTAACAAATGACTCATGAGGCATCATCATCCTTATTAATAAATATTTTGACTAGTAGAAATAATAATAATTATGAATTTGCTTGTTTTTGGTCATTGTAATTGCAAATTCGGATGTAGAATTAAACTGTTTAATAATGCGTTAATCACTTCATTATAAATAGTTATAATTTTAATATAAGTAATTACAAAAAATATTCCTTTTATTTTACTCTCCCTTTCGAAGCGACAGCTCCGCCGCGCACTTCTTCAGCACTATAGCTGGTATTCCATCGGGAACGCTAGCTTTCCGTATATCAAGTGATTGCAGCTCCGCACGCACATCACGTTGCCTGATTTTGATGTCAGGCATCGTGTGGCCCAATGAAGGTACTGTTGGTGGCAGCGCACTACAATCATCGATCTCGGAGTTAAGGGCAAAGAGTTTTGCCAGGAGATCGGCTTTCTCTTGCGGACTGTGAGCTAGCGATCCGTCCGGATTTCTGAGCGGTGGCCGCGAAGGTTGGCAGAAATTGTTTTGCACAGATTTGGTCAGACGTCAGAAGCTACGGGAGCCCCTAGGATGCGAAATAAGGTCAAGACCAACCTGTACAATGCGCTGTGCATCCGCTCTTGTGTGCCTTCCTACAGGACTTGGAATTTTTATTTTAGTTTGCTTTCCACTTGAGTCAATGTTAGATGCCCCGCTAACGCAGCCGTTGATCCACGCGCGATATGCCACCTGCTTAGATGATACAGCATCGGCACATTCACGAGTGAACCAACGGTTACGCGTACCCCTACTGATGAGATCTGAACTAGGAATGTAGTAGGCATTGGTTCAACAGCCGTCTCCACTGGACCAACACCTATCGCGGCAATGCTCGCTCGGGCACTGGCTGTACGCTGGCTGACCTCGAAACGCGGCTGCAAGCAGCCACTTCACGAGTTTTTCACCATGCGTACGATGGTAACAAGCCAGGCGGATGTTTAGCATCCTACCACCAAATCAGCAGATGGTCGCTCAGATATCCTTCAGATATCCTTAGTCGCCTCTTACGAAACCCATGGGAAAGAGAGGGGCAGTGAAATGTATTCTTTCTCCGTCACTGCACGGATTAAATAGGTAGTATATTGATTTATATACTTATACTCAACCTTTTTTTATACACAACACGTTTTAGTTATGGTGTCGCGACCCGCAAACAAATGGTTTCGGGATCGTTACAAATTAAATTAAGCAACTATGAACGGATTTACTCCGTATATTGTAACATTTATCATTTTATGACGTTTCAAACACTGCAGTGTCCATCCATCACAAGCAATTGCTTAATTCAAATGATTCTGAATCTCTGGCTCAATCGGCGTTCCTCGACTCCTTGATCTATTAGTTTCTCTGTCTACGGTAGTCTGTATAATAATTACAAAATCGTTATAATTTGAAATATGACTGAATATTCATAAAATTGATTAACTTCTTTAACAATGACATTGGTCTATTAAAAATAAAGGTATTTATTATAAACAAATTTAAAAATACCACATTATTGTAAAGACAGTTCGACTAAAATATAACTATTAATTAACATTTAGAAACGTAGAAGTAGAATGAACCGTGGTTCAAAATTTTTGAAAATTATTTTGTCTAAAAAGTCCAAATATGCTAATTTTAGCTGTGATAAAGCATAAAGAAATAACTAATATTCACAACAAACCCAACCTTTCGTATTAATCATATTAGTGCGATTATAATTATTCTAAGATAAATACTAAATTATTATTCTTCTTCTTCGTCGTGTCACTCTTGTCAGAGCGGTCGTGGTCGCCTATACTAAATTATTATAATGCCTCCTTATATAATGTATTAGGTGTAGTATTTCTGTTTACCAGGACAATACTTACCAGGACTTACATGTGAACATGCTACATTTAGTTGCCCATGAGTAAAGCAGCAGCAAGTAATAAAAAAAATTATAACCCTTCTTATCTAATTAAAACTAAACTATTTAACGCAAACATTTATAGAAGGTGGATTACCAGGGTGGCGGCGAAAATGACGATACGTTATATAAGAAAACACTTGTAATGCTCGTTACAACGGTTACAATACCAATGCCCGATATATTTAAACTGGCGGTATTTACACAAAAACATCTTGACCTAATTTAATACTAAATTTACAAACTTAAAAGATAATATTAAACATTGTTTATCTTAATTATTCTAATGATTATTTACGGACAAATATTATTTAATAATACAGGATTATGTAACATTAAATATTAAAGATTAATATATTACACCGGAAGTTGATAAGCAGCAGATAACCTAGCCAGATCAGTAAAATAAGATTCTAGTAGATTAATCCTTACATTATACATAATAAAACAAAATTATTATAGCATTGATTAATCGACATAATTTGAGAAAATATAAATAAACAATAAGCACTATTTATTAATTGCGCCGGAAGCTGACAAGCAGAAGGCGCCATTAATAAATAGTATAATATATAATAAAATGTTCCAAGTAAAAACAAATATGAATCAACTATTTATTTGATTATGAAATTACTAATTAAATTGTTAAACAGAAGTTTTAATCTATACTTATAAATAATCATCAAGATGTACCCGAACTAGCCGTATATGTAGGACCGGAAGTATTAATTGATAACACATTATTAAACTTGGGAATAGGTAACATTAAAAGTAAAAAGTAATCTATTATAAGGTTGGTATCCCGGCAGGGTCGCCATATGAGGTTGGTATAGGGCGACAAATGAATACAACGAAATCCAAGTAATAACTGTCGTTTATTAATAGAGACGGCATTTATATACTACCTTACACTATACTTTACTGTTTTAATATTATAAATCTAAAGAGTTTGTTTGGTTGAACGCGCTAATCTTAAGAACTGCTGATGCAAACTGAAAAATTGTTTTAGTGTTGGATAGCCTATTTATTGAGAAAGGCTATAAGCTATATAGCAGCGTGTTACAACTAATAGGAGCGAAGCATCAAAGAAAAATGTTGCAAGAACGATGAAAGTTTATTGCTTTTTTGAGAGCTTCTGTTGCGTGCACTGCATAAATGGTTAAAGTTACACAAAAATCAATTATAAAGGAATTGTTCCTTTTAAAAAGTCCGTGATATCATCTTTTAAGGACTCTCACTATAACGGTTGACTCGCTATAGCCATTTTATGGTAATAAAATTAAGACATCAAGATAAGATCATACACAATTTTTAGTACTTTTTATAGCTTTGACATATTCCTTACAGGTAGTTAAGTAGGTTGTTTGAAAAAACTGATACTTAAGTATTTGTATTCGGTTTGTAAATAATTTGGTACGTTAAAATTTATAGGTTAGGTAGGTATTTCATTTCGTCACCGCATAGATTTTCTTTTCATTATTTTGTTAAATTTATACTTAAAAGGTTTTTATAGTGGTTACTTGAAATAACTACTTATTATTTAAATACAGATTTACTTTTCACTTTTAAAAGGTTACAATTTCCTGTGAAGATATATAGACATTCAAGTATGTCGGAATAGATTTAAGAGAATGCTATTTTTCTCATGGCCAATAGGCATGATGACTGATTTTGAAATAACTTTCTATAATGTAGGTACACGTCTACTATTACTGAAAATATTATAATTTCAGTAATAAACTAACTATTTACGCAAATAATTGCATATTCATTTACCTATTTTGAATTTCGCTCGAAAACACTCGCAGGTGTCATGGCGCCTGCACGTGACGTCACGCCTCAATAAACGTTGTATTATGTCTATACTCAACGAAGAAAGGAAGAAAATATTGCGTATTTCCTAAGGTTAAAAATGAATTCCAAAGTTTACAAGTAATGTGCGGTCCTTTGTGTAAAAATACATTCGAATGCCAACCAGATCGAAGAACAATCTACAGAAGCAGAACGACCATATATAAGTAAGCAACGAAAAAAGATGGTTCTGGAAGAATGTGAAAAGCAATTAAAAGAAAGTATGGTTACAGAACATTTTGAAGAAATTGCAAATTAAAGCAGAGATTCATAAAGATTTATTATATATTTATGATATATTTAGATTTATGGAAGAATATGTAAATTCACAAATTCAGTACAAGTGGAGCTAAATGAAATATTGTCTTAAAAGTTCTTACTGGTAAAAATATTAGGGCTCTTCATATGCGAGTAATACTATATAGCTAACAGAAAAAAACTTAAGATAACACTAAAAATAAATAAAAATGTACTTACAAGGATGTTTTCACATTTCGAAATTCAGATGAGCAAAAGTCTTTATTTGATGAAAGAAACTCACCTAACATCAACAAATCCTGGGCAAATTAGAGGAATTTGCCTGGGATGTTTTATTTTCTTCACAAAAACGCGAATAATCAACGACTCAACTAATTAAATGATGCAAAATAATTTTGAAACGCGTAAACACAACAACTGTTCAAGAGAAACGGTTATAGATACAGAGGTGTGACGTCATTAGCTCTGATTGATGTTTCAAATAAAATGGCCGATTGCAGAATTTTATACTTTTATTTTATTAAAAATCTTATTAATCTCAATGTGTATATAAAAATGTAATATTTTTTAGAATCCTTTTAAAATAGTTTCTTCTCTAAAATCATTTATTTTTTAATTCTTTAATACTGTCATCATGCCTATTGTATGTTGCCCCCTCTAGATCCGGATGCGCCGAAAACCAATAAATACTAATACCCCACGAAAATAAAACTGAAAATGTTGTGTATACTGAAATTCTATAAGACTACACTTAGTGATTTCTTTAAGTTATACGCGGGTGAAACCGAACTGACAAAATTACAGCCGAGTCAATAATTGCAACCTAAAGCCACAACGTATTTAATATTATCAATGTATTATTTAAATTAATTTAAAAAACTGAAAACAATGAGACGAAAAGACAGAACGCTATTAAATATATTAAAAGGTTCAAAAGCACGTTCGGTATATCTGTTAGACTGATAAGAGCAGTAAATCCAAAACTTTGCAGTTGAAGGTTGATTGGAAGTATTTTTAAAGGTGATAAAATATTTCCTTTTTTATAATATGAATTTATATTTATACTTTTCTATTTTTACTTAAATATTATTTTGAGATTTATTTTCTGCAGAAGTGCTTTAAATCCCCCTTTTAAATAAACCATTTTCAGAAAATACTTGTAGCAAACGGTCGAACACTGTCCCAAAGTGAACTTGAGGCTTTACATTTTTCTTCAATAACTACGTTGTAAGTTTCTAGGAATCATCTGATTGGTCAAAATTAAAAGGCACTAAGAAGATTCCTCTCAAATGCGTACAAATGTCGCTACATTATTGGTTATTTGACATCACTGCCTGATAATTTTGAATATGGTCAATAGATGGTGGTATTAACGTCTGTCAGTCGTCTACTCAACGCAAGATGGCGCTACTGAAGCTTTATATGTCGCATCATTCTATATTGTCATGCCACGCCCGGCGACGTTGTCAAGGCCACTTGGGTCAGCAGCAACATTCCAAATCGATAAAAAAAAACTTGTCATGACATTAAAGGTTTCACAAAAAGGAGAATACATGTCCTATTCTCTTTTTTAAATATTTTCTTAATCTTTATTTGTTTATTCATTTATTTTTAAAATATATAAAATTAAAAAAAAAAACAAAATATGTATTACAAATTAATTGAAAAAACACGGCGTCTAAAAAATTATTATTTGGCATTGTACCCAAGACGCTGGTACTAATGCCTCCTTGCACCGCTAGACTCAGCTTTTTGGCTAAATAAGCGCCAGCACTTGGGGCACCAGAAGTGTGGATCAGTTTCTTAGAGAGATCTTCTATCATTTTTTTTTGTATTAGACGACCATGGTCCTAATGTTTCAAAACCCAGCCCTGCAAATTCATATTCTTTGGATAAAAGTAAATATTAGCGGCGCTTGAGTATTTGCTTTTCTTAATCTTGTGTTTTAGGATTAGCCATAGGAATGATTTTCAACCAACTCTAATCTAGAAATCATTATCACCTTCTTGGAAAATGGAAATTATCACGTTATATTTTCACAGACTATTGAATATAAATAGAAAATATATTAATAGTTTGTTGAGTAAGAAAACGTAACAAAAAACAAAAAAATATAATTAAAAGAAATGAAATCATGTTGGTACTGCAACTACAAAGCATCATTTTCAAACTCTTTCTTCAATTGACTAACAAGTACATCACACAGGTCATGTTGGTTCTAACTATCCTTCTTAAATTTTTAGTGATTGGAAAAGTACTTGTATAATAATAATAAGATTAAACTACTAAGTGGACACCTTCAATGCTCACACTTTAAGAAATATAAATTATTAACTATTGTCAATACGCCAATAGCTTTAAATGTTCAGTAGCATATCTCTCTATAAAATGAAATAGATTTTTAACTCTTTATTAATATTGCTACTGAAAAAATTGTTGGGATGCCAAGATACTATTATACAATGGCAAGTTTGGCGTCGCATATGTTTCTGCACCATCCTAACATAGCATAATGCATAATACAATTTTAATCACTAATAAATATGCAGCATATCGTAATGCTTAAAAACTATAAATTCATTTGGGCATCTTGATAATAATAACTCAACATGATCTTTGAAGTTGAATTGCTTATAAAGATCAATTCCAAATTGTTCAATTACATCAGTAGAGGCTTTTTCTGTTATTATGGGAACAATAATTAAGCTTATTAGTACTACCATAGATGTTGGTTGTGAGGTTAAACAAATTAAGAACGAGGTTACAAACATTCACTGCTATGCAGACGACAGCACCGTAGACGCTTTATGCACCAGCGGGGCTAATATTTCCCAGGAATCGAGTCTTTATTAACCGAATTTATTTATTTATTAATAAAAAAAGTTTTGGATTGCGGCTGACAAAGCCAATAAGACCCAAGTTTTCGCGTTGACTCTTAAAAAGTCAACTTTTGTAATATTAAGAATACTACCCTCGCTGTCTAAACAAGATTTTGCTAGAAAGCTCGAAAGAATTATCTTTAATCGAAAGTTTCTCAAACCGTTTTTCAAATTTAACTGACAAAACTATTGTTAAAACTTATCAAAAACTAGAATTAGTAGATATATGCTGGATGTCACTTTATCTGAAAACTAATTTGGGCAATGCATTAGCGTCCCAACTTTTATTTGGGATGCTAACTTCAGACACGTACGTACTTTTTTGGGGTACTGTCTGTAAGTAGCTTTATGGAGGTACTAACTTATATTGAAATAAAGACTTATTTAACAATATAAATAAAAATGACATATGATAAATGATACGATACATGGAAGTTTTGCTACTCCCCAATAGATGGCATCTTTGCGTATTTATATTGTACTGACAGATCAAAGACATAAGTTATTAAGAGAAAATACAATTTAACAATGCAATGTTTTGTAAATTATTTTATTTTCATTTAAAAGTGTCGGAAGTTATTGTGGTATATTACTTATAAAAACATTTAATTTTTGATTCCCTACCACGGCGTAAATTTAATAAAGAATATATAAATAACATATTTGTAGTATTTTGAATTTGGAAAAGTAAAACTGGTAATTATAATTTTCTAACCTTACAATAATTTCAAAATGTGTAGTCTTTAATTTGATATTGTTTTAATTATAAATGAACATTATGTGTTTACTGCAAAATATGTTAATAAAAATATATTTTATTTATTGTTATAATTTTAAATAAACCTACGAAAATGACCTTCTCATTATGGGCGTTGACAGTTTTTTTAATAATAGGAACTTTAAAAAGCTTAAATTACTTTCACAAATAATCGCTGTGTTTCATTGTTTAATTTGTTACAGATGTGAATTAAAATGAGTATGATAGAAGTAGATCCAAAGCTATTTATCACCTGTCGCCTTTGTCTAGTTGAAATGGGGCAGTACCAAATAGTGCCCCAGGTACAGATTCAGATCAAATACTGCTTTGACATTGAAGTAAGTGTATAATTTTTTATTAAACAAAATTAACTATTCACTTTCATTTCAACTAATTATGAAGTATCTTTATGATTGAGCATATTATCTTCAAGAATTGATATTATTTTCGAAATTATGATGTATTATGGCTATGCTCATAATATTTAACAGTTACCCCAGTTAACTAGATGAGAAAATAGTTTAAAGAGATATAAATAAGTTCCATTAAACTTATTTTAATCTCATTGGCACTCATTTTAATGACATATCATGTTATGCCATTAAAATTTATGCAAGTATTTAAAGCAAATAACAAATATGTTGCATATACTAAATATATATAAAGTGTTGTGGTTAAAGTATATAAATGTTGCATAGTAAAATATAAAATATCAGTTCATTGCGAATTAGACATGCGATTGAAAATTGTGTTATTTTACAAATAAAACGTAACTTAGCAAAACTATTTATTCAATGAAACTATTGACTAAATACTTGCTTTTTTTATCTAAAATGAATTCAAATATTGTATGTATTTATATGTTGTACAACAAATGATAAATATCTGGGTATTTTTTTTTATTACAACATTGATTTGACTCAAATGTTATATTTAATCTATAAATAATTATTATTGTATTAATAATAATGTGATAATAAAAAACATTCTCATTTATATGAAAAATATTTTATTCATAGTAGTAAAGAATTTTCCGACAGATTATTGTATAAAGCCTTTGCAGAGAAGTCTTTAATCATACATTTTAAAAATTATATACTGTATACAATTATAACACAATCTTTAAATTTAATTTAAAAACTATTTCCTTAATTCACGAAGCAAAACTGAAATATTTGTTAACTAGTCAACTTGTATTAAGCTAAACAGCGAATACCCTTTGAAGCAATGTATTAAACAATTTGTAAACCAAGATTATTATTAGATATTTCATCATTTATCATCATCAAATATAAGCTAAGGTCTTTCACTCTTTGGTGCATAGTTATGGAACAGGCCAGGTCCATCACATCAGACCATTTTAGTTTTAGGTTATTGAAGTGAATCTTCTTAGGCGGCAATTTGATAATCGATACGTGGACGAGAATCGTGAGTAAATTTTTAGGAAGTGTCACATTTAGACACATTTAGTTACATGAGAGAGAAAAAAAAAAAAAGAAATAGAGAGAAAGTGAAAGAGCTATATATTCCGATGATATATAAGTGGAGCCAAAGAGAGCAATATGTACACAATGATACAAAGTGGTAGAATAATATAGAGTCGCCCATGCGAGTGTACACTAATGTGTGTTTCAGATGATATATGTGAACAGCTGAAGTACCACCCAAATGTTGGGTTATAAAATATATCATTACATTTTGTGATTATTTACGTTTGTGTCTGTGATTGTTTTATTATATCCGTGAAAAGTTATTATGTAAGTACATATTCTAAAGTATATTTATTTTAATTAACAACTAAGTTTTTACTGCTAGTGGAGACACTAAACTGGTTCTGAATTATCTATATTATCTATCTTTATTATATATTTTATAGAGAAATAATAAAATAATTTTTTTTATTAAATGAATAGCAATGATTTTTTTAGGTAAACTTTGTTATATACTTTATTGATAATATAAACTACAAGTTTTTATAATAATTTGTTCAAAGTAATTGATTCCAAGGTTTTACATATTAAGTGCTGAATTGACTCCAGGATGGATCAAAAAATTATAAATAGTTCCTTTACACTACATGTTTAATCACAGATAGCCCATTAGACTACATTTCATGAGTTGTTAAGTGAGAGATGTTATTTTGGAGCGAGAAAACAATATATCTACTCATCGCTTTGATATATGTAAGTAATATATACCAATAAATATTTCCAATAAATTTTATAATAATAATATTCATTGATATCTTTAATTATCTACTTAAAAAAACTATAAAATGACTGACTAACAGGCAACAGCCTATAGCCTAAACCGTTGGGCCTAATGGGATGTAATTTTGGACAGGAATTTATTATGAAATGTTTTGGAATTGGAAATAGGTGTTTAAGCTTCTGCTTATGTAGATAAGACTGTTCTTACAGGGATTTTCAAAATACATTACCTAAGACAGTGAAGTTGCGGATGATAGAACTTGTATAGAAGTTTCTTGTGTCAATTTTAAGCTTCTAGAAGTAAAAGATAGTTGATATAGCGTTTTTTAAACTTCACTGCTTAAGAGGATGAAATTGGGGATGAAATTTTGCATGGAAGTAGATTTTTGAAGGTAGAAAAAGTGTTATCGGTGTTTGGGCTTCTGCTTATGAAAATATCATAGTGGTTACATAGTTTTTGAAAATTTTGCCACCTAAGAGGCTGAATTTGGGGATGAGTTTTTTTTATAAACTACGTAGGTGGATGTGTAAGTGAGCCAACTGATGGTAAATGTTCACCATTGCCCATTGACATTGGCTCTGTATGAAATATAGACCATTCCTTACATCGCCGATGGGCGATCTAAGGAATGATCTTAGGAGCTTGAACCTGCAATAACACTAGGTCACTCATACTTCAAAGAAGGACACAATAATACTAGCTATAGAATAAAGTAAAATTTATGGCCATCAATATATAATAAGTCGGTGGTACCTGCCCAGACGGGCTTGACGGTTCCGCGACCAAAGTTAAACAAGGGTGGGTTGTGTGTTAAGCAGCTAACAAAAAAAAAAAACTGTAATATTTAATATGAATTAAGTTCGGTGGGTTTCTGGATACACGGCTAGTAATTTATATATTAATAGTTCCCGCCTTATGTCCTTTTCCGTGCCCCTGACAACGTGTATGCAAAATTTCACGATTATCTGTTGAGTAGTTAAGACGTGAAGGTGTAACAAACAAACAAGCTTATTTTCGCCTTTATAATATTAGTAAGGATTTATAATTATAATATATATATATATATATATATATATATATCAAATAAATCTTTAAATTATATCAGTCGCTAAATAATATTAAATGAATATAATAAATATATAACAATTATACTTTACAAGCGTTTTTGTACACAGATTTAGTCATGTCAACAAAAGATACCGAACGCTCCCGAAGGAGACGAAAAGTAAATAATATTCCGAAGGTGAAAAAAGTGCCGAAAACAGGAGCAGAGCGCGGTCGTGAATACAGAGCTCGAATAAAAGATCTTAAGGATGCAGGCTTACCGATAACGTTGAGGGGAGCTTTGAACGTTGCTGAAAATCAAGCAGAACGTGCTCGCGAATATAGAAAACGGAAAAAGCCTCGCAGAATGCAATCAATTCACAACTCATGATCGATACAATTCATTCACACTTCGATAATACTCGAGTGTTTGAAGAAATATCTAAAGAACCTATCTATGTAGGAACATCAACTGCAAGCAGACAAAAATCCAGTTCGCGAAAACAACGATATGAAAAGGTTGTTGATTCAACATCCACATCCAGAACTTCTAACAGTGTGGTGTATAATGCCTCTCTCCTTAGGTTGATTCGTCAAAATCCTACGACCTACGACATCATTAATAACGTTACGGCTTTGATAGTTGAGGATATTGTGACAGACGTTCAGGCCGCAGATTATTCGTGTGTGACTCATAGTGTGATATAAAATTTATAGGACCTCCTTTGTATATATAGCGTTGTGGTTTAAGAACGATTCAAAACGTCCTTATGCTGAACATAGAGCGATACGGGCACATTAATAAAAAAAAATGCGGACAGCATCATATACGTGTGTAATATATCTTTTTCCTCTACGTCATATACATCTCTTCTATCATGTAACGAAATGTGACGCATCCGTAAATATTACTGTCAATTATTGTTCACTTATCGATTATGAAATCTCCGTTAAAACAGATTGGTTTTAATAAAAGAAAATATATGCCAAAATATTTTGGTTTTATAGTTCTGCAAATACTTAGATTTATTTTCTGTGAGGCTTACTTCGTGTACCTTTCATGCAGATCCGAAGATGTTATAAGTAAGTAAGATGTAAGGCATGTTGTGCCAAATTCTAAATGGTCAGTTTGGTATTTACGGACATTTATGTTATTAATGTGAAACTATTTGTGATGGCAACGAGTAACTTACGAATATCCAATCGACGATCTGTCACGTCATATAACTTATTATACTTTGCGATGAAAATCTTGCGTTTGCGAGTTCGAGATACTCTCACGGTTGCATTTAAAAACTCTGTTGGTTTGCCATCACTATATAACAATTCGAAGATCAGGAAAATCCGAATGATTGTTTTAATACAGTAGTATTTTTTATTTATTTACTCATTCATTCAACAAACAATAATGTATGTTTTAGTGTTCTTAACTTAGGAATATATTACAATAACGTATTTATTCAATGGGTACAAGCGCCTGAACTAGGCCGAGCCTATGTCTCAGACGCTAGTCTTTTCGGTTGGCGTAATACAAAATGTAGTCCGCCTTAATATTAGAACAATATTCTATTGTTGCCTTATGATAACACAACTTATTTTTATCTACAGACTTATTTACAATTTGTTCGGTTACTATAGTAAATAGGAACTTCTACACTTTTTTTTATTTTTTACCTAAATGATTTATATTTATGGATTTATATTTATGGTATAAATTGACAATTGGGTAAATTGACGATCTTTTTGACTGGCGGACTTTGTCATTAGAATAATAACAGTCTAGTGTCAACACCACAGTATATAATGTATTAGGTCAAATATTGTGATCCGAAACGCATTTCGTTTCTATTCATTTTGTCGTACCCGGCAGCATTGAAAACACTTAAAGTTTTTTTTATCAGTTTAGGTTTAAATATCTTAATATGATTTGCGTATTTCACCGAATAACTTTGTTAGAAAGATCTTTTCATTTGAGAAAAGTACCGAATACCGTAGCCCATACGTAATACCAGATTTGAATTTCCGATAAATTCTCGTAAAATCGATTGCTGTATTTAAAATTTATAAGACATTGCATTTGTCAGAAAAAATGCTTCGAAGGTATTTTTTTAAAGATTGCTGCAAAGAAACAAACTTTTTCTGAATAATTGTCTGTTAAACAAGAACGAAATAAATAAAATTAACCACTATGTTAGGTGTGACATAATTGATGAAATACTGTTAAATGATTCTTTATTCTCTTCAATATTAACAATTTATTTTAGTTTTCGTGTCGATGCATTCAAATATTATATGCATTAGTCATTTATTAACCTATGATTTGAAATTGCTTTAATACAAAAGATTTCGAAAGCAATATTTAGTAATTTCAATACACATAAAATAATATGAGATATTTTTATAAAAGGGCATTTATAACATTATCTAAACAATATTTCAGGTGCAGCCTTTTGACGGTCTCCCACAACTTATTTGTAAGAAATGTGAATCAATATTGAGTCAATATGCTGAAATAAAAAAAAAGTTTCAGGAAAAACAAAGTGGTCTAAGAAAAAACATAAAAGAAAATGTAAGTATTTAAAAGCTATCAAAGTTAAATTAATAATTTTTATAATTTTTTTTATATCGAACTCATTACAATATATTGAATAATCTTTAAGCAAAGAGTGAAAGTGAATTATACTTTATGGAAAGATTGGATTGTTTTGAAAAGTTTAGTTTGTACTTACCTTGAAATTGCTTTTTTGCAATGTGTGGACTAGACTGTGTTTATAATATGTGGACTACACAGTGTTTTATAACGTATAATTGAATATAATTATGGAGATGGACAAACTTTCCTTCCCTTTAATTAATTATTTATTTGTTTTCAGAATAAACCTATGGTACCCAGTACAAACCAACAACAGGATACTGTTAGTTCCACACAGCAAGTTGATAGTGAATGTAATACTCAAATCAGTAAAACAATACAAAAAGATAATAAGATTTTTGTATCCACTTGTAGAAATTCATCTTTAGACAGAGAACCTGCTAAAGATAATAGGAAACTGCTTGGTGTAAACAAAAATGTAGCGAAAAGATCTAATTCAGTTTGGAAGAACGATTATGAAAAGAACTTTGTTTGTAGATTTTGCGCCAAATCCTTAAAAAACAAAAAGAGTATTGTACATCATCTAAAGCAGTGTCATTTATTAAGAAACTACTCAAATGTCATTCGAAGGTGTGTTATTACAATGAATAAAATTGATTCAATTCCGAATTTAACTTTTTCAAATGAAAACGTTGTTCACGGCACAGATAAGATTATAAACTCCCAACTCAAAAACTATTATATTCTCTACACAAAAAAAATAAATGTGGTAAAAAGTATATCATCGGATTCATCCGATGAGGACTTTTCCATACCTCGTAAAAAGCGTAAAAGACTTCGACTGTTTTCAAGAAGTTCAAATGAAACACTAGTCATTGAAAATAATAACACTTCTCCGAGTTTTGTCAAGTCAGATAGAAAAGACGAAAAACAAAAAGACACCAACAGTAATGAAAAAGAATTAACAGACGTAAGTGATATTGAACTTATTAATATTGATGATTCAGATAGCGCATCAACAGCAAGTAGAACTACGCTGAATAAAGCAGAACCTATCCAAGATGAAACACCTCAAGAATCTACTATTGAAAACGATAAAGTTATACAGAATATAGTAAATATGTGTTACAACAAATATTTAAAGAGGTTAAATACGAGTGGCAAGAATTCGAAGGACACAGAGAATGATGAATCTTTCTTACAGCGCAAACTTTTAAGTATGGGAAGAAAAGTAATTCATAAAAAAGGGCTTATTTCAACTGGACTAATAAGATACATGGAGCATAAAGATCTGAATGTTGATTGGATACCAAAATGTACAGCAAATGTTACTATAAAGACAACATTGAAAGATAATAGTAATAACGAAAGCAACGAACTTAATTGGAAATGTATCAAAGATGTTGATAATACTTACACGGATAAAGATTTTGTCGATATTTTTGAGACAATGGATAAGGTTCGAAATGTAGAACAAAGTTCACAAATAAAAGATGTTAGAGAAATTGAAAACAATGTAACACTTGATTTAAAGGATGGTGTACATTTAAGTAAACAATCAAATTATGATGATAGTGCCAAAGTAACTAACAGTTCTCTAGCTTTAGTTGTGCCATACGACAAAAACATATATGAGAGAAAAGTAGAAAATTCGGTCTTATTCATACGCACTACTCCAGAAACCGAAAAACAGACGATATTGAAAAAGCTCTTAAACGAAAATCCTGTTGCTAATCCCAAAAAACTACCAAAGAAGGCAACTCCAGTGGAATTGTTCACATTGCTCACAAACTCAAGTTCTACCTCAAAAACGGACACTTCATCAAACAGTGAAATTTCGAACAATATGAGTGGAGGACACATGCCAATTATAACTTCTACGATGTCACTAGCTACTTTAAATGAAGACGAAAAAAATAAAGAAAGTGTTAACAAACCAGAGTCAGAAACTAATAAATCGTATTTAGCGTTACCTCGTATAAAAGTTAAGTCTGTAGCTGACCTGATGCCAGAAAATACTGTTCCAAAAAGTTTTATAGGTCCGTCGAATTCTTGGACTTCGTGTCTTTATAACGACGATCAAAACGGACGTGTTCAGAATAAAAATACTCGTATGGCGTATAATGTAACAAATAATGAAGCAAGTTATATGAATATAAACTCTCAGTGTCCTAATACAAACAGTTATTCACAATACGATTTAAATAAAAGTACTGATAAAGGCACATTAGTTCCAAATTCGAATGAATCACCAGGAAATAAAGAGCAATATGTCATAATGCATACGGTTGAATTACCTCACACAAAAACAAAATCGCCATTCCGATATCTTCAACAATTATTACAAATCCATAACATTGTCTTATTAAGTAACGCTGATATCGTTTCAAGTAATATGTCATGTCTCATTAAATTTAAATTGGTATTCCATCAAGAATCTAGTGTTGCTGTTACATTGTGTTTATCATTTTATTGCAAACAGAATACATTCTGCATTAGGGTAATGGATATTAATTCAAAACTTATAGACATTGTTAAACTATCCGCATATTGGCAATGGGAAATTCTTAAGGAATTTAAAGGTAATGTTGTGCCTAGACTTTATGAAAACGCTAGTAAGATTAGCCAAGATATATTGCAACAAACTTATCATTTTGTAAGATTTCTCAATTCTATTGAGTTTTCAAAATAATTACTTACATTGTCAGACTCGGGACATTTTTATAGATTTTCATACTAAGTCATGGTGTTCAATACAGATATTGTATGTCGAGCTTACAAAAAAGGAGGATTGGAGATGTTTTATATCTTTTGTTATAAAATGTAAATAAATATCATAAAATGCTATGCAAAATTTTATAACCATTATAGTTTATCGTTGGACTCGTTATTAAAGTGGTAGGGAATATTGATTATTTCCAAAGTAGTTGACAATTATATGCCAAGATAATTGTTGTAAATAAATACTGCTGTTTTTACTTAAACATTACTGGTTTGATATTAGATTTAAAAAGTTAACTTTGTAATTATTATAATTTATTATTATTGGGATTATTTATTTTAACTATTCCTAGTAAAAGACTGTCTACTAGAATATTAATAATGATTAAAGTTAAATACTTACAAGTTTGCGTAATACCAATATCGTAAAGATTAAATGGAATTTGTTTTTAGTGTTAAGCGCCCAAACGTCGGCTTATAATAGGCAAAACTGAAAAGACTTATTAAAATTTAGTAAGCTATAGTATTTAAATATATTTTGTTTGGTAAACCATACCTCAGCTCGTATACCCTATTTCAATGGAAGGAGTAAATATAAAGAAACCGTAGATTTCCATATCAATGCAATTTCAGTATAGTTATACTGCTATACTATGCATTACAAACAGTTTTTGATCGATATATTTATAATACAACGCTATATCACTTAACAATTTATATTCACTTTAATTTACTTCCATTATTCCGATGACAACTTCGTTGACATTCGAGACGCCATGTTTTGACGTATCCATAATAAATACGAAAAGATTAATAATGGATTAATCAAGATCTCATCAATTTATGTCTAAAGTTTTATATTTGTAAAGACATCTGTCGTTGGAATAGATTCTAGATCAAAAGTTTGATCAACGTATTCGTGAGAAAATAGTTGCTACAATTGTCATGATGACTTTTACAGAAACCGTTTTCCTATTCGGCTTTCCTTATTTCGAGTTAGAGAAAATAATTAAATGAAAATAATCATTATTATATTTAACTAAAAAAAAGTACTGTTATCTTTTTAAATAAAATAATTACATATTATTTAGCAAATAAAAAGTCCGATTCGTTTGGAGTCATATATGTTAATGCTTAAAGTATAGAGATTTCTGTACAAAAGTAAATAGAATTCCCTTGTATATATGAGCGATAATATTATATTTTTATAATAGGTTTAAAAAAACTGATTGAATGAAACTGCTGTCTTGTCTTTAAGACTAAATCTTATTTTTAGTATAATTAAGTAGTAAGTAATAAATTAAGTTTTACATATTACTTTAACTTTGTTTTATGATTAATTTTACTTTAGTGCTATTATGTTTTTAGCTGTATTTTATATTGCATTTCATTTTGTATCATATTGTTTAAGGCGGGTGATATGCGAGTAAGAGTTTTAATAAGTATGATATTTAATAAAAACTTTTAAAAACAATTTCTTTAACTTTTTGTCCCACCTAAAAAACGCCAAGAAAATAATGTAACGTACGATACAATACGTACCTCTCGTGAATCTCAACCGGAGTGTTGAATATCCTAGTATTTTGAACGAAGTGTATATATACACAACAAATGCATATACACATTAGTATAGATTTGTGTTATAGATTATTTTTTTATTAATACTTCATTCGACGTCAATGTTTCCTGCGAAGCTGTCCGCATCGTATCTATTTTTTTCCCGGAAATCATTGCGATCGGTTCAGCGGTTTAATAATGATCTCGTAAAAGACAGACGGATTTACTTTAGCATTTATAATTTTAACATAGATTTACAATATAAATAAAAATATTAATAATTTTATTCATTCTAATGACTAGTTCTTATATAGCATAGTATTATCCAAGTCTCCATATTACGTCTACATTTGAAAGCACCTCATCTGGTGTTGAGTGTTTGTGAAACATAAAGTAACCTTGAATTTGTGCCGGACTAACATTCTTTTGTTTTTCCATTACTCTGAAATTAGAAGTTATAATATGTAAGTTTATATATAGTAGATACCTATTATAGACCGCGTATTATGTACAAATGTAAGTTTATCAATAATATTCCAATTAAAATTAAAATTGGACCGATGACCTGAAGATGTCGGGACTCGACCGAATTCAGAAAATAGGTTATTTTTTATAAAATAGGCAGGCGGACAAGCATATGGACCACTTGATGGTGAGTGTTCATCAACGCCCATAGATATTCATATTGTAAGAAATATTGACCATTACTTACATCGCCAAAGCGTCACTGACCTTGCGAGCTAAGATGTTATGTCCCTTGTGCCTGTATTTACACTGGCTCACTCAGCCTTCAAACCGGAACACAACAATACCAAGTACTGCTATTTTGCGGTAGAATATCTGATGAGTGGGTTGTACCTACCCCGACGGGCTTGCAATTGGATAAGGTTTTTGGTTAGCAGCGGATTGCGATTGATTAATTGATTGAATTGGATAATAATAATAATATCAAATAGTCCCTGAATAGATATGTCCAATATCTGGTTCTAAAGTTATTTGAAAACGCTAACTAAAGAACAAATCGAAACGAAAACGAAAATAATTATTAAACGAAATAGGAATGTTGTTAATATAAAAGTATTTAAAAAGTGTGTACTTTGCGGCAAAAGTTCTTGCATGTTCAGCAGCATCTTTGTAGAACCTTAAGAACATTAGTTCTACTTGTTCATGATCACAATAACCAACAAATTCCTTCATATCCACACGTCCGGGTCGGATTAAGGCTGGATCAAGTCTGAAAATTTTAAACCAAACTTTTCAACAATGCTATATAAATATAAAAGAAATATTCTAAAACTAACTAAGTCTTGCTTAAATCCTTTTAAAATTAAACAAAAAATTAAAAAAAATGGCAATACAAAAACCTTTCTAAATAGTTTGTTGTCATGAATACTATCCTTGCTTCAGTGGATGCTACACCATCTAAACAGTTTAATAGTCCACTAAATGTAACACGATTGAGACCCTCATATGCAGCTTTTTGTGTTGGTGTATCCTCTCGAGAGATAAATGCCGCGTCAATGTCTTCGAGCAATATAATAGACTGTTGAGGGGCAACACTGCAATGATTTACAGGTACAATTATAATATTTTTTACGACAGATTTTTTGTAAATAAAAAAAATATATAAATATAAAAAAATTATAATGTAAGTGTTTATATTATTCTAGGATGTGGTTGATATTATGAGATTATTCTTACAAATATTTTATATATTTTACCTGAGAAGATGATTAAGCCTATCATCAGTTAGACCTCTTTCAGATAAATTGAGGACACAAATATTATATTCAAGTTGTCCAGCTAATGCCATTATAAAAGAGGATTTACCACAACCTGGTGGCCCATATAGCAAATAGCCTAAAAAAGAAAGACAGTATACATTTTTAGGATGTTCCAATGGTATTATTAATAATTATGAATATTTGTTTTTATATAGAATAGAATATGCTTTATTGTATACCAAAAGAGTTACAGAACCATTTTAAGCACAAATACAAAAAAAAACGAAAACTATTTTGTACAAAAGGCGGTCTTATCGCTAAAAGAGCGATCTCTTCCAGACACCTTTGGGTGAAGGACATGAAATAAATAAATAAAGTGGTAAGGAGGTGTACTAATCACATAATTATTTAATTATGAATATATAATTAACTATTATATAATCATTAATTATCACTATTATTAAACTCAATAATTTGTTTATGTTTATATATATATATTACCTCTTCTGTAAGGAATTCCTCTTTCTGTATACCAATTTGGATTGTCAATAAAGTCTAAGCAGTCCTTAAGGATACGGTCAGTAAGACCAGCTTTGAGCACTACACTTTTTAAAGGTCGTCTTCGACGAGGGTGGCCAAATGGTCTCCAATCTGAACCCATAGCCGTGTACATTATTGTCATGCCTTCATGCTGTTTAAGAGCCATAGTTCTTGCTAGAATTAAATATTTGGCAAGTAAATACAAAATAAATATGTTTGTGCTTTATTTCAAGAAAGTGTATTATTTAATATTAAAATGTATATTTTCAGTACATACCTTCTTCGAGTATATTGTAGTAAAGCTGCTTGTTTCTGCCAAAAGAAGTTAGGGTAACAGTTTCCCAGGGAATGCCCAAATGTAGGTCCAAAGTTTGTTGTTCTCTTGTTCGGTCAACCTTTATCCATGAGTTACCATATCTGTGTGTAAGTTCAAAAAACAGAAAGTTAAAAATGTGTGCATGAGTTATTCATATGAGTGTGGTTATTTATTTTGTTAAAATTTAGAGCTGGATAAAATGTACAAAAATAAATATAATCTGCATCAATTTCGTAAATGGTTATCTTCGTGTATGTATTATATATTACCTAAAGAAATGCTGTCCTACACTCGGTATAAAATCATATTTTGTTTTTATCTGTCCAGTATCTTTTTGAAGAAATGATGTTTCCACACTAAGGTGCTGTGTGTGCCTTGCTCCTTTTTGAGTTATCCACTGTAATAACCATTGGTAAGACTTATCACGACAAGGTACTTCTAGCGTTATCATGCAGTGCCTGCGGAATAATAACATAGAAGTTTGGAAGCCTTTGCGTAAGATTGCTGCTCCAGCTCCAACACCAAATAAGCCGAAACCAGCACCAAAATAAGGATTAGCTGACAAAGATGTAACATATTCAACTAGTGTCATACTGTTGTTGATTATTTTATTTAGAAATGTACAGAATTTTATTGAATGAAAACTCTCAACCAACTATTACAACGAGTTACGACACATTTATTTGACATAGTCAAATTGTCATCTGTCGAGAACTTCAAAACAGTGCCAGCTGTTTTTGACATTAACTTATATAATCTCGATTACCATGTAAAAAATTGCAACTTTCGTACTTGGTACGTGTTTATTGAAAAATCTATTTTATTCAGCCTTATTATTAAATTTCAAGTATTGAAAAGTATCGATTCATTTTAATATTGTTACGTAATACTTCATGAGTATCATCAATATGAAATGTTATTTACGTGCAGAATAAAGTGTCATAAGAAAATATAATCTAATATAAAATGGAGTATATAGAATGAAAAAAAAAAAACAATTTTATTTAGGTTAAAGAAGTATGAATTTCCAAAACTTACAAAGTCACAGAAAGGGAATAATATTCTTCGATTTTTAATTATACATACTATTATACATTATAATTATATAAACCATTTTTAATTAGTAGATACATATTTTGAAACACCGCACAGGTTAAATTATAAAGCGTAGAAACTTGAAATTTGGAGCAAATCTCCGTTTCGTAATGCGACGTCCGCTAAGAAAAGATTTTGTAAAATACCTATTAATTTGACGCTAAAAATAATGCTAAATAATATATTTAATGATCGAGAACTACCTACAAACATTTATACCTAATAATAACACATGCTTAATAATGGAAAGGAGCTAATTTGATTTCAAAGCCTTTCCATTCCGTTTTTAAATGAATTATAATTGTAATATAAGTCAACACAACTAGACAAACAAATATGATTCACGTTAATAATTCTCGATGGTAGCGATATAGTCTAAAGCATGGCTTAACTTTCCGTTGAGCAATAGTTATATGTACATATTTAAATCTTCCAACATAAATATATTCTAAGTTTGTTATATTTTTAAATTTAAATATGATTGAGATACAAAATTAAGAACTTTATACATTTCTGATAAATAGATAGCATATGTGTTACATGTTTTTGCAAGGCACAAGATATTTAAAAATATCTACATAATCATTTAATTTATAGTAGGTTATTATACCGTTATGGCTCCATGTGGTTAATTTGTGTTTATAATTCATTTCGTGCCTGTATTATTGTTATTAGTCTTTTGTCTTTGTATATAGGAACACCTATATACTATTCACGTAAATCGTCAATAAATCGTTAATAAATGATGAGATGAATGATGAAAGATATCGAGATGAGATCATATACAATTTTTAGTATTTTTATTATTATTATTAAATAACTTTATTATACACTCACAACGAAAAAAGAAAAGACAAACACAAGTAAAAAAAAAAGAAAAACAAAAGTTCAAGGGAAGCGATGTTATATAAATAAAATTGTGGACCTCAACATGATGCGTGCTAGGGCGGTCTTATCACTCAAGTAGTGATCTCTTCCAGACAACCCTGCATTAAGATGCTGGCAGGACATATATATAAATGTAAACAGTACATACACAAAGATACATATATACATTTATAAACCATATATCAATACATATATACATAAATACATACATACATATATCTATTTACAATACAAACATTTATAACATTAAGAGTGGACAGATGAAGTGTGAAGGAAGTAGATAGGTTACAGAGATAGGTAATAGTTTTAAGTACGAATTTTGAGAAATAGAAATAGAAATTGAAGAGGATTGACGGATATCTGATGGAAGTGTATTCCACAGTCTTACTGCCTTTGCCGTGAATGAGTTAGCATATAGTTTAGAGTGACATATAGGCAAACTTAATTTGTTGTCACTCTGGGAGCGAAGATTAAGTTGAAGACTTGAGTCCGAACCAAGAAAATTAAAGCGTTCCTTCAGATAGGGAAGGAGTACAGGGGTGAAATAGAATAGAATAGAGGAGAGAAAGAACATGTAAGTTGCGGCGATCATATTTTTTATAGTTTTGACGTATTCCCAACGAAAGCAAATATCGTAAGGAAACCCATATGTATCGAATGAATTTCTGCCACGTGTGTATCGTATCCTACCAACCCGCAAAGGAGCAGCATGGCGCAATAAATTCCAAAAACGTTTTCTTTCTTCGAGAGAATAGGCGACCTTTATCCAACACGGGATTATGTACAGACTGTCACTTTTACATTTAAAACAATATTTCTGTTATGCAAATTAATAACATCGTATATTTACTTAATAATAATATTTCTTATATTTTCTAAATAAGTATAAGCATGGTACGGATAGAAAAACTATTTCACTTCCCACTTTCCCCGTATTATTATTGTCATAGCTATATTCTACACCAACTTTAAGCTGAATTAAATACAAAGTCAACTGTAATAATGTCGGTACTGAGTGGTCTCTCCCCGTATAAAAGCAATACGCTGCGGGTCACGCGACCCCTATCGTCAACGGCTGACGTCATCTTCTTAATTTATCGTTTGAGTTTTTCTAAGCGTTCAAACTAATTAAATTACACAATTGCGATAACTATACTTGGTTCTACGTTAAAAATATCTACAAATACAAATAGCTCAAGAAAATATTTATTTTCATATTTTTTTTAATTATTATTTTATTTAAATTTCATAATTATATCCTACAGACTATTTTATATTATATATCTAGGGTATTTACCTAATGAGTAGCAAAGTAACAGTCAATCAGTTGGCGGATGGATATACATGTGATAGAATTTCATTCGACGCATATAAGTTTCCTTGCGACGTGCTTCTTTACCACCGAACACGAGATAAATTATAATTAAAAATTAAGTACACGAAAAAACTCAGTACTTGCCCGGGTTTGAACCCGCGATCTTAGGCTAAGATTAGTGTTCGACCCACCACCATCACCTAATATTTTTGCAATAAAATTATTATATATTTTAATTTATGTTATATTTATTTCATCGTTTTCTTTTGTTATGTTAATATGTAGGTATATTCGCGCCAAGCAGGATCTATATAATATGTTGATGGCTACAAAATTAATGACATTGGATAACCATGTGGTCATGAGTAAAAGTGTGTCGTACTTGTTCCTTTCTAAATATGGGGAATAATATATTTATTAGAATGCTTATTTTAATTCTTTCTATAAACAATAAAACCGATTTAACAATAATTGTACGTAGGTTCGTGCATCAAACGGACTTGTCGGAGCATTGCAAACGACGGGTGATGCCGTCTATATTCTTGGGAAGCCAGGTGATGGAGTCTAGCTCGCATGTCATACACTTTTCACTTCTAGAGGTTCCTTATAGCTGTTTTTTGAGTGTCAGGTTTGTTTATTAATCAATGTAAACAATACGTGATATAGAGTTAGAAGACGCGAATAATACATGAACAATTAAATATATTTAAATTATGTATAACAAATATAAGAAAAAAATCAATAAGGCTTATTATACTGTACAAGATAATATGATAAAAGAGCTTGGATTTAGCGGTCGTTGATTTTCATACAGATTACATAAAGCTTTACATTAAAATTACGATTCAAAAGTGATTTTTAAAGCCTACTTGAATAAAATACATTTTGATTTTGTATATAGAGCTGAATCCGGTTACAATATAATTTTGGTAATTGAACTGCTATCGGAGAATACTTTAGTGGAAGAATGTGCTAATAATCGAGATCAGTTTATCGTTTACGAGTTAGGCGAGACGTTTGGGGGCTACTGGGGTCCACACTCAAATGCAATGATGAAGTCACAAATCAAAAATTATACAAAATATTATACTTTAAAAACAACACCTAGTACAAATACTGAAAGGTAATAATATGCACTTTTTCTTCAACCCGCATTATAATATTATAAGGTTAATATTATTACTTTGAATGCCTTATATAAAATTTTATTTCAGAGCATCAGTTATTTATCATTTTTCTATTTACTTTAGGATTAGTATTTTCTTATTACCTTATAGGGTAGATAAAAATAGAATGTTTCTCGGCATCATAAATGACTTTGTCAAGTTCGTTCGTGTAATTTAAAAATTGACGCTGATATTTTAGGTCACATGAGTATGAAGATGTTACTCAAAAGGCTCTGAAGCAAACGTTCTCAGAACCCACGGACAAAGAGCCAGACTATATAAGAATGGAAGTGCCGTTGGTGAATGTGTCAGGAAATCTTCAATTAGGTGGACCGCTGCGTCATACATACAATGCTGAGGAAATATTCGACTTTATATACGACGTCACTCCTAGGTTATTTATTTATTATTTGTAAATGTTTACCACAGTTCATTTATAGCGTTATTAATTTTAAATGTTTTAAACTACCCCTGGCTTTATAAGGCTTAGATATCGAGGACTTTAGTTCAAATCCCGGGTTAAAAAAATAAAAAAAGTTTTTGATTTTTTCTCTCCAGATATTTTCAGTAGTAGTTCTTTTTCCGGTCGCGTCGGATTTCCCATGGGTCTATGGGTCTATTTACCTTGCATAAAGTGTAAAAAGTTGTTTTTTATCCGTAAAATTACTTAAAAAAAACTTTACACAAAACTAAACTGTCTTTAATTTCTGCTTGACAAGATATCTGAGATTTATAATTTAATTCTAACAACAAAACTATTGTTATTCAAGTGAAGTTCTAAAATAGGAATGGAGTGGAATACGAAACGAGTATAATGCCTTTGGTTCAGTTTTCGATTAGGCCTCAAAAGAACGACGGGTACTACGACGGAACACAGCGCTACGAACTTGACTACAACGTTGGAGGGCTTACAGAAGACTCTAGGTATACCTTGATACCTTTTATAATAACAATATAATTGGTTTGTTAGATTTATTGGGATATTATAAATTTATATTAATATAAGTCTCAGGTCAGATCACAAAGAATTATTTATGATTCACATCGTAATCAGATGTCTTTACGTCTGCTAATGCATGTGTGTCCAAATAAACTTATGGCCATTGATATCCCACGTGTCCTATCTCCTGCGCCAGCAACTACTCGCTTCTAGAGGATATCATCTTATAAAAATATTGTTTTTAATCATAATTAAATTAATATGTTAATTATCACTATTACAGATTGATATTTAGCACTATCAACAAAAAAAAGACGGCTAAAATGAGAAAATGGTTTGATAATAAAAAATATAATTTTGGAATGAAAAATGCACCGTTTGCGAGAAAAGAAACTGATCGCTACTATCATAAGTATTAAAGATCAATTTCCTATTGAGCGTTGCAAAGTTAGGGATCTAAATAAAAAACTAAAAAGACTAAATGCGTATCAAAAATTGGTACGTAGTAATTGGTCATGAAACTTGGTCGTGATCTGATACCCGTGATGCGGGTGGAAACCCGCTGTGTTGTAATATTTAATATAATTTTAAAATTACATACATATAGAAAAAATAAACGAGTGAGCTGTTTTATTGATATAGTATGTATGTTCCAGAATTTATAGTCACGATTTAAAGTTATAATTTAAATAAGTTTGTACGTTTGTGGTACTAACATCAAAAGTCATTCTTTTGGATCTATCAAGTTAATTTTGCATAGTATTGCTAGTGTGTAATAACTGTTATAGCTTTCACTCGTAAATTGTTAAGTGACTTACGCGTGATACGCTTTTTCGATGCGTGTGTACTTTAACTGTTATTATTATTATAGTCAATTTCGTATATCACTTTCTGACACTTCACGATTGTGCTCTGCGGTGATTTTGAGTTTATTCTTACATAAGGTGCTGTACTGGTGGTAGGGCTTTGTTTACTGGTGGTAGGGCTTTGTGCAAGCTCGTCTGGGTAGGTACCACCCACTCATCAGATATTCTACCGCAAAACAGCAATACTTGATATTGTTGTGTTCCGGTTTGAAGGGTGAGTGAGCCAGTGTAATTACAGGCACAAGGGACATAAAATCTTAGTTCCCAAGGTTGGTGGCGCATTGGATATGTAAGCGATGGTTGACATTTCTTACAATGCCAATGTCTAAGAGCGTTGGTGACCACTTACCATCAGGTGGCCCATATGCTCGTCCGCCTTCCTTTTCTATAAAAAAAAAAAAAAAAAGATTACACGGGTAGAATGTAGAATCCCAATTTTTTAATAATAAATTTAAATAAAAAAAAATCTTATTTAAGTATTATTTACGTACAGTGGAGATTAATATTTAGTTTTAATAAGTGTTTATAATATTCAAACGGAACGACATTCATAATGGAAGGCATTTTTAATTCAATCATCTTTGTTTTGATTAATATAAGCTAATATGGAATTTTCAAATATAACTGCAATGTGCTATCACTTTACAAACTAGAAATAAAAGCTCTAATTCTAACTAAAATTTTAGACTTTTCACTGGTTGGACTGCCGCTACTAATACTGCTGTTTATAGTACATCAATACCGTCACTTGATTCAAACTATACGACAGCTTCGTTCAAGTACATAGATGATATAATAAAGTATTTTAATGAAACGTCTACACGAAGTAGAGACTTGACAAATGATTCATTACGGAATATTATACATGACATATCGAACATGGACTATAACTCCAGCGGTAAATTGTATTATTAATTTCATTTGCTTTCCTTCATATAAGATAAATACTTTTAAGTTACCTTGTCTACAAAAGCATGAGATAGAAAAAACTAGGGGTATTTGAAAACGCTTTTTTTAAGGGCTACTACTATCATTATTATTACTTCTTATATTTTACTTATAAGTTATTACAAAAATCATACCAAGCATGTATATTTATCTCCGTTTATATTTTCAGTATATTTAATTCAAAATATATCTGCTTATAATAATAGAAATAATTATATGGTAAATAATGATCATTATAAAGAAATCTTAAATGTAAATTACTTTACAAAAAAAGACACAAATTTATTAAGGTAAGTTGGTATTAATACTAATACTTTGAAAACCTATATTGTGATACCAATATATTATTACAATAGATTTAGTATAGCTTAGAGTTCGTATTCGTTGATGTTCATACATGGATGTATATAAGTATAATTGTATATGATCATTACATGCAGCTTTATAATTAATTTTCAAGATTCAAAGCTCGTGAGAGGTTTGATATTCACATCACTATATATATTTAATATGTAAATTTTAATTTTTCTATTAATACACTTTATATTACAGAATAAAACCATTCCAAAATTACAAAAAATCACAAACACGATTGAATAGATTACACGTAAACAATATTGAATCAGCAACTTTTTCTACTACAGATAACTTAAAGGCATTCAATAGTGTTGATGATTATAATCATTTAAAATCAGAATTATTTGATAATAAAGCTAATTTTAACCAAGGTGTAAAAAACATTAAGATAAATAATAAAACAAACACCAAAGGCAAGAATTTATTTACGCAATACCTATTACGATAACAATTTAGTTTTGAATGCATATAAAAAAATTAAGAAAATTTAAGTTTCAGAAAATTCTTTGCGGACGCAGAAAACAACAACAATTTTAAGTTTAAACAACAAAAGTTCAACGACAACAGTAAGACTGTAAGTTGCCAATTAATATTTTAAATTAATTAAATCTAGTTTCCGCCCTCGTAAAAGGGGAGCGGTGTCTGCAGGTATTAGGTAAAAAAACCTGTATCCTTGTTTGGGGTTCAGGCTTGCTTTATACCAAATGTCATCAAAATCGGTTTTGTGCTTTAGCCGTGAAAGTTTAATTAGTAAAGATAATTATATCGTGAATTATATTACTCTACATATTTTAGGATTGAAACAGGTACTATGGTTAATCGTGAATCTTGGGATAATATAGTTCAAGCAGCTCCTGTGATGGCTGTTGTTTTAAATAAAACTGAACCATTTTTTCATATCAATAAAACGATTACAGCCCATGTAGAACAAAAATCGGATAATAATACGTGAGTATTCTATGTTTGCAAAAAATATTATATTACTAAAATACGTATGTATAAAGTAACAACATACAAAAAGCTGGGCTAAGGTCTTATCACCTTTTGAGAAGAAGCTCTGGCCCTTATTCCACCACTCTGCTCCAATGCGGTTAGGCTAATACAAATGTGACAGAATTACATACAGGTTTTCTCATGATGTTCCTTCACCGAGCACGAGGTTTTTCAAACAGACACATGATAATTAATTGATGATTGCCGGGGTTTGAACTCTCAATCTTTGAATAAGATTCACGTATTTTGTATATCTTTAATAGTAGAAAAATAGTTTTACATGATAGTGATAAGTAATAGTTATTACATTAAATAAAATCTTGTGATAAAATTTGGCGATTTTTAATAAATAGTTTATGGAAGATATAAAAAATTTTCGTACCAATTATTATGTATTAATTTTTACAGTAGTAAAAGAAAAAAGCGTTACATCCAATCGTTGCAAATTGAAAATTCACGTCCGAGGAATTTGACAACGAAGCGTCCCATGAGGACTGATTCAGAGCCGATGCTAAGAATGTCTGAAATACAGGACCTAGCTCGATTGGTCGAACTACAGGACGATGAGGTAGAAAGTAATATCATTTTGTACATTGACTGTTTACGAAATTTTGTCTATATTCAAATAATTACAACATTAATATATATCGTCATGTCTTTTTGTGTACGTCCATACGTAATTTTTGTTTTGAGTAAATTCTACAATACTTGAATAAATACTAGCACCACGCGAATTTACTTTTATGAGTAGTAATATAAAAAAATCTAATTAATATGCTACTCTTTCATTAGAAATATTAGATACGTACTTTTAGAAAAAAGATTATAGGTTTTAATTTAAGTTCCATGCGCCGGAGTGCGGTATCTTACATTGTACGTTGCACATAGTTATCCCCAACGAGAGAAAAAAAATATTAATACCACAAAATAACTTGTAAATAACGACCACTTACAAATCTAGGTACAACAAAGATTACTTAAATATGCGGTTACTGTACTGACTCATATTTTTGATAATCCAATATTCATTTAATTATATAGTCATATGTCAATATGCCATCCTTCTTTATAACGTAAGTCAGTCGTTTGTAAATATTCCACGAGTTACAACTGTGTGTACTTTCATATAATTCTCATGTTACGAAGGACTTGGGGTTTTATTCACGACGCTTTTCCGCTGCGGGTCGACGGATGTTTATTTCGTAACTATATTTAACTACTTCGTTAGTCTAGTTGCGCGGTTATGAGTGCAGACCTTGAGGTCCTGTGTTTAAATAACGGGTATTGTTATACATAATTGTTTTAAAGAAAATCTTAGTACAATTATACATACATTTTCTTGTCTCGGAACCGCGTAAGGACTCTGTTCCTGTATCTGATCACTTTTCAGACGTATCGAAGAACAATTATCTCTGAGTTTGTGCACACTATTGTGCTCTATAATATAATTTGTGTAGGTGGTTCTTACCCGCCAAGACCAAAATTCATCAGAAATATATCAACATTATTATCACCATAATAGATATACATGTCAATGGAGTAAACGTACGGACGAGTAACGGTGTCTAAAACATTGTTAGCCCGAAGCCGCCTTCGTTTCACGTTCATATTTTTTTACATATATATAATTATTATCTCACTAATATCTCGATTCATATAAAAATATATTTGTTGTACTAGTTTGAAAACTGTTCATTCAACTTCTTTTTTATAAAGAATAGGTAGGCGGACGAGCATATGGGCCATCTGATGGTAAGTGGTTACAAACGCCCGTATACAAAGGCATTATCAATATATTAAAATGTTATGTCTCTTGTGCCTGGAATTACACTGGCTCACTCACACTTCAAACCGTAACGCAACAGTACCAAGTATTGCTGTTTTGCGGTGGAATATCCGATGAGTGGGTGGTACCTATCCAGACGAGCTTGCACCAAGCCCTACCATCAGTATAGTAACTGTAAATTATTTTTCAGATAGAGGGTCGCGTAGCTTTACGTTACCTTAGGAACTATGTTGGTGCAGTTCTGTTCAATATTTGCGACTTCTCGGAACCAAAGTCAAGACAGACATTCCTGTTCAACGCCTCACGTATTGTTATCTCAGTTAGCAATTTTACAGTATGTGAATATAAGTTGCTTAAATTATATCACGATATTATGTATTTAGGTTGAATGTGGACATAAAATACTTTGCTTGACCTGACATTGAAATAGTCTATAATATATTTTAAATTCATAAATATGATTAAGCTATGATTTTATATTACCTAACAAGTGATCAAAATACGACTATTAAATTTAGTAATTGTTTTATTAATTTAAATGTTTTGAACATTTATTTTATACTCTTAATTACAATTTTTGATAACACTCCAGTTATCAAATAAAACAAAAAAAATAAAACGGCTTACAATACAAACAGAAGAGTAAAATAATAAATGCAATTAAAAAACATATAAAAAAATACTAATGGGGAACAGGTCAATAGGTTGCAAATATGTTGGTTGAGGTTCCTCAAAATTGCACCATATACCATTTTTTATAAAACAACGATGACGGACGCAGAATTTAAAATTATCAATTTATTACCTCTACGTCCTGGAAGACCGTAAAAATTTGAAAAAATCGCCCTGGAGCCTTTGTACCAAAATGCCAGACCTATTACGTACGAAAAATATAAAGACATGAAACAGCTACTACCCTATATACCTCCGGTGCATCATGCATATTTTGAAACACTACCACATGCAGAGAATAAGTAAATTCTTGTAATCAGTATCTTGTAATGACAATGTAATTGCCGTCTAAAATAAAATTTTGTTGTTGTTATGCGTATTTGTAAACAAAATTATATTAAAATGAAGTATATTTTAAGCGATATTTGATTTTTCAAAATTGAAATTAAACGATTTCTACAATTGTCTAATTTTGAAAGTGGTGTAAGTCCATTTACAGCACATAAATATGTGTTATCGTAGTCTAATTAGCCAAAAACAAATTTATATAAACAAATTAAATGTTGATAAAACAATAGAAACATAGCCAGACCTCATATGATTTGCCTGTATGTTTAAATCAACAAATATAGTAGTAACCTTTAATTTTCTCGAAACAAAAGAAAATGGACTTACACCACTTTCAAAATATACGGTCCATATATAGAATTGTTTTGTCCTTACCTATTTTAATATCGATTCTGCTTATATCCATAGAAGGTAAATGTTTGTGTAGTTTTGTAAGATCAAAATTTAATTATTATTATAAGCAATGATGGAATAATTATAGTTGGATCGTATGATGCTGGTAACGACTCCGGCGCAGTCTTTACTTAACAGCGAGTCTCGCTGTCCATCAGGATACCTGGAGTGCCAAGTAGTCGGTACTAGAGTGTGTATCGACTCTACGAATGCATGCGATGGAGTGCCAAATTGTGGTTCTTATGGTAATAAAAAATTATGTGCATGTATTAGCGAACACATGCACAAGAAGAGAAACTTCTAACCAATTTATATATATATAATAAAATATATATATAATTTATATTTATATATATATATATATAAATATTAATATATGTGATTCTACATGTATATCTTAAATTTATAGAAGTATTATGTATTATAGTGCTGCTGTTTGAAGTTTTGCAAAAATAGTACCTGCAAATTTATGAAAAATAAATTTGCAGATTGCGCTTATTTTTGCGAAACGAAACGATATGTTAAATGGGAATTAAGTCAAGAATAAAAAAGTAATAAAGAAGTAACTTTCTATACTAGTTTATATTAACTTAAATTTTAATGTTGTCGTAGTATAATTGACCGGTTAATAAAATAATTCAATAATAATGTTTTATTCGTTACTAAACCACCAATCAAAAATGAATGTAAGAGTTTGTTTTTTTTTTAGATATATACGACGAAGATAAACTCCTATGTGGCGCTTCCAAGGAACTCCAGCTTAATGTACATCTTGCCGCATTCACCTTTCTAGCCGTCCTTCTCACGATGATCTACACCGTCCACTACTGGCTCAAACGATGCGTACCCGGAGTCTCGGAAGCCTTCTTCGTTTATACTGACGCATCTGAAAACACGTTAGATAGTTTTAGATAAATACATTTTAGTGCCATCATTTTTAAGATCGCTAATTTTTATACGATTCAATAGGTGAAATATGACATACAGTATTTAATATATAATTTTTAATTCTAGATTGTTTTTGGATACTGTTATGCGATCGCCAATGGAAGTGGATGATGCTTCTTGCAAGTTAACGTTTTCTGGACATTATTTTGATGATGACATTATATATGAAGATAAAGTAGCAAACGTTGATGGGAATTTATGTACAAAGATATTAAAAAAATGTTTCGAAGTTTGTTTTTGTAAAAGAAAACATAACGATAAATACTCCAAAGATATTATCAAGGAATACGATGCAAAGCAAAGTGACTCCAAAAATATGTTATCCTTCACTGAACTGGAGCTACGTAAATACGCGCATATAAATTCAAAGGATGAAGCAATACAAACTGGTGGGAGCTGTGATCAATTTAACATCAAGGAAATTAAAAACGAACTGCAATATGTGGATGCTTTAAAAGATTCTCTAACTAAAATCAAAACTGACACTTACAACGTAGACTACGCAAAAGAACTGAATATATTAAAATTCGCTAAAGAAACAAGATCATCGTCGTCCCAAAGCGATACAATTTCTGTCGACCAGAAAGATTTTAAAATGGACAGACGACATGCAATAATTGCTGACAATGAAAAGGAGATAAGAAGTACCATTTATGATCAACGATCAAATAAGACTTCCTTGACACCTGATAGTATTCCTTTTACATGTGAAGTTCATCTTGAAAAACATAACAAAACAGAAGACTTAAGACGTTTACGTTTCGAAGACGTACCAACGATGATACCTGAAACAGAAAATGAAGAAGACGAAATAGTAAGCTCAAGTATTGCGAGGCGTATATTACTTACTGAAACTGAAGAAGCGGCTAGTTCTAGTAAAGATTTTATGCGCTTTTGGGGAGGAAAAAGTAAAAAGAATAAAAAGAAAGAAAAACACCTTTCGATGCATTAACTAAAATACTGTTTAATTTGTATAATAAAAGTATAAAATGCTTTGGTTTAATTTTTGCGTTTTTCAATAAAAACATTATTTTAATTAATATAAAATTATTTCAATAGCATTAACCAATAAAAAATAGGAATTGCAAAAATTAAACATACTCATATCATATTAATGTTAAGGTAACTTTGAAAACGTTAATCGTTAGATATCCTGGGACATTTTCACACACGGCCATCTGATCCCAAATTAAGCTTGTACAAAGCTTGTGCTATGGAAACCAAACAACTGATATACTACAGTATATACTTATAGTATAGTACTTTTCTTTTGTAAATACATACTTATATAGATAATTACACCCAGACTCAGGACAAACAGACATGTTCATGCACACAAATGTCTGTACTGGGTGGGAATCGAACCCACAACCTTCGGCGTCAAAGGAAAGTATATTCCAACTACTAACTACTAAAGGTTTATATTGAGTTATTAAGTGAAATCAACACAAAGAAACAAAAGTTTCTATTTACCTTTTCTTTAGCTTCTATTTTTCTATTAGAGTTTAAATAAGCATGATCCGTTGTGTAGATAGGAAGCCGGTAATGGCATATCTCCGAAAGTGCTATTCTAAGTAGTTTCTGGTATGAATTAGAAAGTTTAATGGGTTATTTTTAAAAGTTTTAGGTTATTTATTTTAATAATAATTAACACTGTGACTCAAATTCAACCAAAGTTATTACATTACATAATTTAAAAATGGTAATAGTAACTGGATCTATAATCAACAATTTATCTGTACATTAATGTTGTTTTAATAAGCTTTATCTGAAAAGATTTATAACGTATAAACACATTATATAATCCTTAAACTGTAAATTATCGCCATAATATTAAGAAATAAAATTAAATTTGTTCAATTTGATTAGTAGTTTTGACTTATTTTAAAATAGATAAACAAAATATACGTATAAGTAAGAATATTATATAGTGTTGCAAATAGGCTCTTGCATGCAATTTTGAACCATTAAACTAAATTAAAAAAGAAATGCTAGCACATCGGTTTCGAATATAAATCTACCAAAAATAAACTGGTAAAAAACTCAGCACCTAACTCTTTTTCATTAATTAAATTATATAATTCTTATATACATAATTCTTTACGAAAATCCACAAATACCAACTCCATTCTTTTTATCTTATTTTTCTTACATAAATATTTTTTTAAACATAACTTTTATTAGTGTAACTATTTTAATTTGAAACAACACGCTAAATAAAGCTTGCGCATGCTTAATTTATTTAATTTTTATATAGATATCTATATAAAAATAAAATCTATCTAGGTCTATAATATAAATATTTTTACAAATGGATATTTAATAAGAAAACACCTGTTTTATTACTTAATTCTTGGAAATGTCAGATTCCATGCGTTTACCATTAATCAGCCCACACAGTTCAAGACATTTGCGCTTTACCACCGCTCCGCGCGCCATTTCCTAATTAACGGCAATTGTGGACCGGACAGAACACGTGCCAAAAATGTATGTAGTCGTTTTGGGATACTTTGTCATTATTTATCCATTTTATTTTTGACTAAAATGTTTCATTAATTAGAGATCCTAATTTTATTTTAGTTTATTTATATAGATTTTTTAGTAAAGGATTTATCCTTAAGCGTAGGTATATTTAGAGACAATGTAATTATAAGTAAGTACCTATGTTTTTTAAATTAATAATTTATATGTTAAAATCTAGTTGTTGAAAAATTGGTTATATAACTTATTAGAATTAGAACGTAGCAATTTCTATTCATATATTGAATTGTTTTCAATGAACTCTTGCTTTATAATAATTTAAATAATATAGCTAGTAAGTATGTCATAATTGTTAATTGGAATGCCCCCTTCTATTAATTTACATATATAAGCTGTGAAGTTAATGGTAATAAATTTTAAATAATGTGATAACCCGTAAGTAAGCCTAACCTTTTGAATGTACCTTTAAAATGTACTTAAGTCAAACTCTAACTATGCCTGAAATTCCTTATTTGAATATATAATTATATGTAGGCCACATATATTTAAGTAGTAAGTTATAACTGTACAATTTCTATAACGCTGTTGATTACAAGTAAATAAAATAAGATAAAAATCATCAAAGAATAACCGATTGATTATTTTTTACATAAGATTTCTTTTTCATATACTCAAATAAATATTGTTATGTTCCGTGTAAAGGTGTTACCATATTTATTAAGGTGCGTTATTATTTTATTCGATTATAAAAAAAATAATAAATTTTAGGCGTTAATTAGAATTGACGAAAAATGCATCTTTAATGTCGACAAACAGCTTTGTTGATTTTAATCATTTTGTATTAGTAGTCCCCCAATTTTAGTACATAAATCACAATCTTAACTCTCAACATCGAAATAGGTAGTAGGTACCTAAAAATTATTTTACATAACCTTATATATTTCCGTGTTATTACATTATTTGTAAAAAAATAATCGCCTTATTATAGAGAAGACGATTATGTAACAACGAATGTTGTACAAGTACATAATATTACATACGTTGTACGCAAGTGGCGTTGTTTTATTGGGTTCATTTAGGGGCACTGACGTATATCATCGCTTTTATGTCAGCTCCAAAAAAGATAGATGTAAAAGTGTCAAGCTAGAAGTGGGAGCCGGTGCGCGAGGTCATTTCAATTGAAGTCAATTAAACCAATTGCTTTCAATTGAACGGGCGGCAGATTCAGCGTCGCTGCGTCCACAGAGAGATTTTATGTGAAGCGCCTACGCGCCGTCACATGACTCACCGCTCTCGTGTTTTTTACAGATATCCTTGTTTTTTAACAATTGGTACATAAAAATACGTTTAAATAAAGTATCGCATGATACAATATTTGTATTAAGGGTAGCCGTTTCATAATTAAACTCCAATCAAAGAAAATAATTCAAGTTCAAGGCTATTATATATATATTTATTTAATCACCAAATTCGAATTGAAATAATCATTAAGCCAATAAATTGCTTTGTGTATATAAAATACATATAGGTAAATAAAAAATGAAAATTTTAAAAGAAAAAGAAAATATGTTGCTTGGCAGAGTTTGATCTCGTGAACTTGAGTTAAGATCTACGAGGCCACCTCTTGACTTCTTCGGGTTAGTTCTGAGTCTCTTTTATGTGGAAGATGTTCAGCCTGAATAAGATTGATTTTTTTAAATGGTAATTTTCAATAAAAGGTCTGATTCATAAAGCTATTTGTACTTTTAATGCGAATGGTAATGAATCATTTACTACTTTTAAGATTAGTTTAAAGATTTATTTGTTTATATTGATAATTGTTCCAAATGTATATATGAAAATATATTATATACGTCACAATCATAACGTGATACAGACATACAGGTTTTTAATTAAAAATCTGTAAGTGTTATATCCATTTAAGTCGATCCATTACATATACAGTTTTTAAGATATGTATCTTGGTAGGCTCATTTTATTTTAATTATTTTTACTATATTTAAATGGACTATAGCCTAGATGGATCAGTAGATGGAATTTGAACCTGTAATCGCGGGTTCAAAACCGGAGATCTACTGAGTACTTAATTTGTTTTTGTAAAAAAATTCATTGGCGGCAAAGGAAAACATCTTAAAGAAGTGATGACATGTGTCAGGTGGAATTTTGGTATACCTAGAGTGAGGCAACGTGTTGGATTTGCCCAGCAGTGAGACATAGTAGAACGATAACATCAAATAGATAGAATAATACACAAAACAATATCTTATACAATTCTATATTATTTATTATAAATTTTACCTACTTTGTTGTCGTATTTTGTAAATTTCAATATAAAAAAATAAAAACACATCAAATAATAGTAAAAACTATGTTGTGTGATGTCGCAAGATCTTAAAAACCGCTATTTAATTGAATGCATGAAACATTAAACCAGCAGGCGACAGTTGAATGAACGGATAAAACAGACAAGATTATTACGTATAGTCTTCAGTGAGACGATAAAATATCGCATAAAAGTTATTGGCAGAAAGAAAATACTTTGCCTATATTTCTTATCAGCAAGTGTATGTTTTCAATCATCCCAATATTTACTTTATTCTCTTGTCCTTATTTAATCTTTAGAAAATTGGCAATTAAAAACGGCAGAAGATTTAAAAGTTTTTAAACAATCAGTTTTTTTTAAATTGAATCCACGTTCTAAAACAGATAAAAATAATGTATTAGTTTGGCAAAAGCTTGTGCACAATAACAGCTAAATCAATTCGGTGAAACTGATTAAAATTTCAGTAGTACGATTTGAATAGTGAAAGGTGTCGAATTACATATACTCATGTAAAGCTTAATGAAACATTGTTATATTTTTTTAATTTATAACTGAATATGAAAAATAAGTATGAAAAACCTCTTTACAAAAAATCTCAATTTGAGAAAAAAATATAATACAGTAAAGAGGTATAGGTATTATAATAAATATTGTTAATTGTTGGTATTCAATATGTTGTATTAAATATTTGCGATTATTTAACGTCTGGAGCTTATGTCATAATTATAGTATTACAATATTTACATATTAAATACATAAGTTCTACAATATGTAACATGGCATTCATTTTGTATAGATTTACTATTTTTTTTAAATTAAATATATCTATTACCTTTGTGTACACGTAAATATCTTTATAAATTATTAATTTAGAACTTATACTCCGTTTTCAAATTGCAATAGATTTTGTACTTTATTGTATCGAGGTTGTATGAAACAATATCGCTTATGGTTTTATATAAAATTGCTTATGATGTTAGTTATCCTGCGAGGTTATTATTATTGAGGTTATTAAGTAATATACTTACACTTAGGGTGGCCCTTCATTTATTTACTTCTAAGATGCAAGACAATGCTCATAATATGTACCTACTTTCGTTACTGTACTTTACTGGTGGTAGAGCTTTGTGCAAGCTCGTCTGGGTAGTTACCACCCACTCATCAGATATTCTACCGCAAAACAGCAGTACTTGGTATTGTTGTGTTCCGGTATGAAGGGTGAGTGAGCCAGTGTAATTACAGGCACAAGGGACATAACATCTTAGTTCCCAAGGTTGGTGGCGCATTGGTGATGTAAGCGATGGTTAACATTTCTTACAATGCCAATGTCTAAGGGCGTTTGGTGACCACTTAGCATCAGGTGGCCCATATGCTCGTCCGCCTTCTTATTCTATAAAAAATAAAAAAAAGTAAGTTCATAAATTTGTTTATTACCATTAATTAATATAATTGTCATTTTTTTATGAATAGGCGTTTACTCCTTTTTTTGTTATAATTTTTGCATGTTTTGTTTTGTCTTTATAAATAGTTTCTCTTTCTTTTGCTTACGTAAGTTAGTTCTTTTTTTAAGTTTTATTTCAAAGAATGTACTTTTTTCCTACGCAAATTAAGTTAGCCTATGGTATGGTATGAAATTTTTATATTTAAGTTATTTAAGATTGTAGTTTAGAATAAGAAACAAAATTGTATACAGCGTTGGTTTCCTATTTAATAAAATAAAATATTTTTTTTACAAATAACTCTGTATATAAATATAATGTCAAATTTGAATGTTCTGTTGCTGGGCTAAGAACTCCTCTCACTTTGATGAGAAGGTCTGGAGTTTATTCCACAGCGCTGCTACAATGCGGGTTGGTGGATACAAATGTGTAAGAATTTCATTGAAATTAGACACATTCAGATTTTCTCACGATGTTTTCCTTCCCCACCCAGAACCAGATGCATTATAAACACAAATTAAGTCCATGGAAATTCAGTGGTGCTTGTCTGGATTTGAACCCGCGTTCGTTGGTTGAGATTCACACGTTTTAACCACTGGACCATCTCGGCGCATATATTTATAGTCCGGGACACAATGTATCTTCTCTTGTCTTAAAATATAAAAATGGGAATATCAAGGATTAATTTACTTGATACACAGTATTTTTGTCAAAACAAATGATCGCTTATATTTTACAATTTGGATCGGCAGTTTTAGAAATCTTTACTTATAAACTGTTTGTCCTGACTGAGTATCAACACACAAAAGCTGACATAATGAAACAAAAATACTGAGTCTAGAAAGCCTTGGAACATATATTTTACATTTTTAAAATTTTTAATTTAAGGGGTGAAAATGGAAGGGAAACTTTTCTTTTTTAACGGTTTTATTTGAATTCCGAGTGTAAGCACTGCCAACTTCTTAACTCCGGATTGCTATTGAGAATTTTTCGACAAAATACTCAATAACATTTTTCATAACACGATACGAGATTTGAACCTTGAACTTTAGGATCTACAGTCATTATAGGCTTGAAACTAGACCAACGAAGCAGGCAAACTATTATACTAAATAAAAACATAGTATTATTTTGAAAATAATGACTAATTTCGGTCAATTTCATTTTGATTATACCTCGAGGATATAACGTTTAAAACTCTATTTAAATAATTATACTTCTGAATTGTGTTTGTTTGACAGTTTATACTAAGTAAGCAATATGTATTTTTACTGGTAGTAAGGTTTAGTGCAAGTGCGTCTGGCCGTTATAAATTAGGAGTTAGGGATACGCAGGCCTGTCGGTAACAGCGGCCTCAAGTCACTCATCACCACTCATAATTTATTCTCTAAATATGAATATTTTGTATCGCTGTGTTGTTTTTTGAAAAGTGAGTGAGCCATTGAAATTAGAGGTACAAAGAACAGGAGTGGTGGCATATTGACGATGTATGTAGTATTTGCAATAGTAAGTAGTTATTGCAACATTCGATATAAAAGAAGCGATAAAAAAGTATCTAAAAACTACTCGTTATTGCAAAAAATCGATCAAACATACTGATAGATCGAAGTTCCACTGAAGTAAAAATTATCTTTGCATCAAAGCGGTTCAAATGATTTTCTTTTATTTTTTAACACAGTATGTTTTTAGTAAAACGATGCGGGTAATTTTAGAGAACGCATTTCTACGATATTGTACCCCTAATCGATAAACCGAGTATTTTTTATGATATTGATAAATAAGATAACAAAGATTTATTCTTGTTATATAAAACATGTACTCAGAAAATAAATGTACATAGAATAACTCCTCTTAGATAATATACCAGAAACTCTACAATTAGATACAATCTTTATTTTTCATAGTTTTATTAAGTTCAAATTTTGCGTTTTCAAAAAAAGAACTTGTCATTTTTTTTGTGTAGGCTAATGTTTGGTTACGTAGTGATAGTTGACTCTGTTTGGCAACGCTTAGCATTAGTAATGTATCATCAATGATCGGGATTATTTTCCACGCAGTAAAGAAAAATTGTGAAGCAGATTGCTATTGTTAAAGTTTATTATTAAATTTATTTTTATATTCATTTTAAATTTTAGAATAAATCCTTTGAATAAATAAGTATACCTGTTTATAATGAATTTGTGATAGTCACAATGCTTTGTTTGTAAACAAATAAGTAACAGGCGTTTATGAAATTTCGGTGAAAATATACATTAAAACATATTTTAAACAAAATGACAAATGTGGATATTTTTATAAAAACTATTGTTTAAATATGCCGTAACTAGATCACGTGCTCTAACATCGCATTTACTAGTGAAATCATTATTTATCGAAATGTATTCATTCATAGGAATACCTATGTTAAATCAGTAAAAAGTAGTAAATTAACTATTTTTCATCTGAATGTCTTTGAATAGTTCAGACGCCAAAAGGCTATGTATGAATGGTCAGTAGGGTACGCTACGATATGCTACGCTGAATGTCTCTGTCATAATTCATAAGATTTAAGTCTTTTAGTGATAACAATACTTATAAACACTAGGTCCTTACATATGAAATTAGAGTTTTGTCGTACTGACCACTTTGATCTGATATATCTCCTCTTTGGTTAAGAATTCATAATTCAAATTTATAAATTCATTTAGCTGGTACATTTGAGTTTTGAAAACAGTCATTTATTTGTTTTTTCCTCATTATTTTTTTCTTTGGCGTCGCTTATTACCGCACAATGGAAAACATGAAATATCGGTATATTTACGAGTACGAGTTCTACCGTGGCACCAGTGCTGCAGAAACAGCTCAAAGGATTAATGTTAAATGAAGAATTAAAGGCTATTGTGGAAGCGGATCAATCACAAAGCACTTCAGAGATAGCTGCAGGCTTCGGGGTAAGTGATAAAACTGTATTAATCCACGTGAGGCAAATCGGGAAAGTAAAAACACTTGAACGATGGGTACCTCATGAATTGAGTGTATCGAACTTGCAAACACGCGTCGATTGCTGTGTTACTTTGCTCAGCCGACAAATAATGAAGGGATTTTAAATCAAATCATTACTTGTGATGAAAAATGGATACTGTACGATAATCGGCACCAGCCAAATCCTGCCCTAAACTAAAATAGACTCAGAAAAAGTTACTTGTGAATTTGGATAACTTCTTACAAGGAAAAATATTCAACTCCGATGTGGCAGTCCAAGCCGCCTTCAAAGAGTTTATTGATTCTTGCCCCCATGGTTTTTTTAGTAAAGGAATCAATGAACTACCTATGAGATGGCAAAAGTGCATAGATAACAACGGTGCATACTTTGGTTAATTAAATATATTTTACAAAAACAAAATTGGCTTTATATTCCTCCCGTACAAAATGCCAACTTCATATGTAAGGACCTAATATAACAAATCGATCATTTTATTGTGACCACCAGAGACCAGAGGAGACGCATATTAAAAATATGCCGCCTATACATATCAGGCGAAGAAAAAAAAGTCGAGATGGCCCAGTGGTAAGAACGCGTGAATCTTAACCGATGAACGTGGGTTCGAACCCGGGCATGCACCTCTGAATTTTTATGTGCTTAATTTCTATTTATAATTCATCTCGTGCTTTTCGGTGAAGGAAAACATCGTGAGGAAACCTGCATGTGTCTAATTTCTTCGAAATTCTGCCACATGTGTATTCCACCAACCCGCATTAGAGCAGCGTGGTGGAATAAGCTCCAAACCTTCTCCTCAAAAAGAGGAGAGGAGGCCTTTAGCCCAGCAGTTGGACATTCACAGGCTGTTACGAACGAACGAAGAAAAAAAACATCGCCAGTTGTGGCATTGGCATAATATATTGCGTTTAACTAGCGTAGATACTCGACAGAAAAAGAAAAAAACAACAACTCCGTTTGTGTTTTGGGTCTTATAAAATACAAATAGATATATGTAAGTATGAAGTAGTATAGTAAAATAGCAAAAACGAGAGAAGACAGTTATGCAAACGTACGTAAGGAATTAGAATCTCCTAAGTTCAAACAACAAATCTTTGGCATATGGTATACGTATTCAAATATGATATGTATTGGAAATCGTGGAAAATACTTTTGCCTTTGAAAAGTTAACGAGAAAAATTTTACATATAATAACGCAATCATACTACATGTTATTTATTACTTTTTAATTTTTAAAGATATTATATACAGCTGTTTCCCGCTATACTTAAGTTAAAATGATGTAATTGCACTACCGTTTCGGAAAAAATACCTCGTGCAATTGTTATCGCTTCTATATAAAATAATGTTTTCTTAGCATACGTATATCTGTTTGTTTGTATATCACAGGGATAAACTATTTATTGATTTGTTGTTAGATAGAGTATTTTATGAAACGCTAAAAAATATAAAAAAATACACAGGTACCATTACATTTATAGGTATATTTATGTCTTAGTCTTAACTAAGATAGATACTCATTTTTATAATTGTTCATTATTAAAATAAATGACTGTAATAAATAATTATTTATGTAGTAACTGAAATGTTATTATTATTAATGTACTTAATTCAAAAGTTAAAAGACTAATGGAAAGGCAAACTGGCGTATGCACATACAAAACAATTTATATGCTGTTTGTCAAAAGAATTTAGTTATGTATATGTTCAATGGTAATAAAATAAATTTCAGTTTGATCGTCAAAATAAGCAATTAATGATTATCAATATGATATTCATTAGAGCATCTTAAATTTACAAGCGTATTTCTTTGCTTGTCACTTACGCTGGGTATTGTTAAAGTGTCCTTAATAATCTTTATTCCTTACATAATATTTCATGCAGTAAAATATGGACAGAACTGTAATAAAAAATATATTATATCTCTTTAATATTGATGCTTGTAGAATATTATGCAACTTTGTGCGGCCGTGATTGTAAACATTTTAGCGTAGATGTATCCATTATGTTATATAAATAATATTAGTAAATCGTGATTACTTACGATTATAATCAAAATCACTTCAATTCCCGTCGATAGTTGACACTTAAACTACACCAGAAGCAGTGGTTATCGTAGAGTATATATACTCTGCAGTCCACAGAACCCAACTTAGACACTAATTTAAAAATTCACATATATGTCACATTGGTCCTTTTACTATCATCCATTAATGAGTACAAGTAAAATGATGCCTAATTCACATCTTGGCGATTACGTATCTTCGTGACCCATATTTGGGTTGTCGGACCGAGTGCAAATGCGTCGAAAAATGCATCGGCGAGTGCAATTCGTGCTGCCTGAAAGTCACCAATGAGCCCAATGAAGGAGAGATCCCGCTGGCGAGTGCCAGCACCAACCTAAATAGACTCTGATCATCTAAATTGACTTCAATTAAATAACAACCGAAATTGTTGAAATGCGCCATTACTCCCTCAACGCTAATCTAAGTGCCAATAGTCAGGGCGAATGTTTTATTAATAATCTCCAGCAATAACTGTTAATTAATAATTAAGCGATGGAAGCGTCGATCGACAGCTTCAGTCAGCATGCACCGCTTCGCTGCGCGAGCTTGCTCCTCTCGTTACGAGGTTGTATGCGCTTTTTTCGGTAAAGACATTTATGTCTAAGTATATTACTAATAAGGGTTTTTATTAATATGGTAATTGGGGGGGGCTTATAATAAGTATGTGTGTAATTTCTACCAACTTTCCCACGGCTATAAATCATGAAATAGACATTTGAGTGGTATTGATACGGATTTACAATGAAATAGTATGAAGTTTTAAAATAATGATGTGGGCGTTCGCACCCTAACATGCCATGGAAACAAACAACATCTCGCGCTACTTTGTGGGAATCCCGCATGGTTTGTATGTCAGGAGCTTGCGGAACGTCGGTGCCCGCAGCTCGCGCCGCTCCGCAAAGAGGGAGATGCGACTCAACGCAGTGCATCACTTCGGGGGTGTGGCTCCCGAGCGACGCTATTGGCTCTCTCGCCTCGCTACACTATCGTCCTATGCGCCCGCCTCGTCCGATCTAATATCTCACTTCTGTTCATCTACTATAAAATAAAATAGCACTTTGTCTCGTACGCTCGTCGAGTTCGGTCACAGCAGTCATTGGCTCATATTCTTCTCCGAACATCGTATTATGGTAATATAAATTGACCAACCGTGGACTAAATTTGGTTAGTTCGTTAAAGTTGATTAAAGCCATTTAACCGGGACGGACACGACGAAACGAACGGCGCGAGCGTCGATCCCGCAGAATAGACTAAATGAGCTTCAATTGTTTAATATCGGAATCGATAATTCGATCTTGAGTCGGGCTCGTGGAGCCCGAGGTCCGAACGGCAGGCAGGCGGCCGCGACGGAGCCGAGCGAGGTTGGTGCGGAGGTAGCGGGTGCGCACCCGCCCGCCACCGACGGCTACATGTACGTGTGCGGAGACAGCGCCGGCGGTGCCGGACCGCGCTACGAGTGCGCCTTTGAGGGCGGCGGAGGCATGGAGCAGCCCACCTTCGAGGAGCACATGTTTAACGAGTTTGGCAAGGATCGGCAAGTGCAGGTGGTAGTGGGCGCAGGCGGCGAGCTGCAGTACCGGGATGACCTGCCTGTGTTTGCTGGCAGTGAGCAGAAACGTAAAGAAGAACCATTACTATTACAAGCGGTAGAAGCAGCCCCGGCATCACATGCGCAGCATCCGCCACCTCCCCCTCCTCCACCAACTACTTCTAAGAAAAGTGACAAAAAGAAAAGCGATAATAACGGAATCAAGAAAAAGAAAACAAGGTAGGTCATAGGATTTACTTTTTAATTCATAAATCTTAATTTTGATTACTACATCGCATTACAATTATTTTGTTTAACGTAAATTTTGCACTAATTACTCAGTTACATAACAATATGTGTAAGTCGATAAATTTTAATAATGTCTACGAAAGTTATGCTACAAAGACGTAGACACCTGTTGCTACGACCTTGCAGTAGACGAATATACATTACCTAATTAAGATATTTGTATACATTACAATATACAAAGAAGAAAATATTGTGTTAATAAAGGTTTTAAAAAATGAGTGTTTTAAAATAAAATACGACATTATTTCTCATATTACTCATGTTTAGTTAGAGATTATTTTTAATAATATATCTGTCACATTTATTGAAGGCAATCGTTAATCTGATTATTTTACCCTGATTTTTTTCAGTCAAAGATTTCGAGCAAAATAATCAGGGATATTTGAAAAGACTTATAACCCTAATTTAATTTTGAAAGACGCACCTGCTATGGTCACGAGTTGACAGGGAGCACCACGCGCCTTTCGACTTTTATTGCAGTTTATTTCAAGTTTATTGTTGTTATTTCTATCTAACACAATCGGATTTCATGAACATTGTTCAAAACTATTTTTAAAATGTTTGTATACCGGATTCCACGTCATTGACAAATTAAGTACATCGTTGTCGTCAAAACGTCGAATTTAATAAAATCATTATAATCGCGATTATAATAATTTTATTAAATTAATAATAGTTAAAATGAAATTTTTAGTTTTTCCCGTTTTCAGAATTTAGTAAAATATTAAATATAACAAACAATATTGGCTATAAAACTGAATTAAGTAATACCAAATTTCTCAGCATCTTTATTAATTCCGTAAACAAACAATGAATAAACTTAAACGTAATGTTGGCAGACTATATTACTATTCTGATACTGAAAATAGTGTAATAAAGTACTTAAAAATCAACATAAAAACATAAAATTAAAATATAAATTGTAATACTGAAATTATACCAAATTTTTTAAATAACATCAATATTGGCCTTTTGTATCTACTCGTGTTTATATAATAAGTAAAATAAACATTGTAAAAAGTATAAAACACCACCCTCTCCCCATTGCATAAATAATACGATGATTTTAAATATGCGATATAGACGACAGATGGTTTCCCATTCCATTACAATATTTCTACATAATAGCCATCAGTATACCTAATTTCGATCGAACAAACTCGTGTTTGAATAAGAAACATATTATATATAAAACTGAACATGACCGATTGAACGGCTTGGCCGTTGCAAACAATTTAAATACATTTTTTCCTAAGCAACCCTTAAACAATGTAACAAAACATTTTCGCGCCTTGACTATACAGTTTTGAATGTTACTTTACAGTTAATTACCCGTATCACTTAGGGAGCCATGGAAGGGATGCCTTATCTTATATCTATATGATTTAATACGAAGTGAGATCTTAATTTTTGTTAAACCGATAAGACTTCGTGTGTTCAATCCGTCGTTAGCTCAACAACTCACTGAGGATATTGAGTCTAAATGGTTAAAAATGTAAACGTTTCACACTTTACAAGTATTTAAAATAATTCTTATTAAAAACATTCCGCCATAGTACTCCATTACAATCGCTGTCAATTGGGAAGCAATTAGAGGTGCTCACGCGCAACAGGGGTGAATTTAGTTTCACGCTCAATCAATTTCCGCGCGTGCACCCGCAGCCATATGCACGCGTCAGATGGTAGATGCACCGCGGGATGATAAGAATTTTATATATTTTTGAATATGTAATTGTATACGCTGCTCTTAATAAACTAATAGGAGCTTCTGTTTTGTTCCCAGAACGACGTTCACTGCTTATCAATTGGAGGAACTTGAACGAGCTTTCGAACGTGCTCCATACCCAGATGTTTTTGCTAGAGAAGAATTAGCTCTGAAATTGAATCTATCTGAATCACGAGTCCAGGTAAACTTTCCTTTATAAACACTAAAAAGATAACTCTATTATTTAAAAGTGCTAAAAACTCCTAATAAAATACTTTTTGTAAAAATGAAATCTTCTTTTCAATTTTTTTTATAACAGGTGTGGTTTCAAAATAGAAGAGCAAAATGGCGTAAACGTGAGCCTCCACGAAAGACAGGTTACATTGGTTCCAGTTCTCCAAGTTCAACAACATTAGGCGGCGGCTTCTCAAGCATTGGAGGCAACTTGCCTGCTTTTCCTCAAAACGGCTTGCCAGCACCAGCTGATTCATGGTCTTACCAACATTCATATGAATTATCTTCACATCACTTGCTATCTTCAGGAAGTAGTGGTTACCCTGGATTCAACACTCAGCCAGCTGCTTACTCCTACACTACAGTTCTTAATGGGCACGATGGGCAGATGTTTGCTCCGCGACATTCATACGAGTATGGCGAGGGTAGCCCGCCACCGCTTGGCGTAAGGGATTATCCTATGATTGCAGCTCATTCTCCGCAAATGGAAACACATGGGCACGAAGACAAGTTAGACTATCGTACTCATGATCACGAGGATAAGTACTCTTCGTGCGCATTACAAGAGGAACCGTCTCGATACGCCGCACCACCAGAAGATTATGACAAATGCGGTATGGTCCCACACGACAAACATTACGAGATGGACCGCCATTCTGAACTCTCACAGCCGATAGTTGTTAAAATGGAACCAAGCCCGAGTCAGCCGTATACGTCGCTGCCCCCTTTTTTGAATTGAAATACTCTTTTTCGAAATTATCATAGCGCGTAGATCAATTTCGAAAAGGAGTATTATTAAGCGGGACGATATTTTATTTTATTCTAATAAGAATGTGCATACGATTGTAATGCACAAAGTTAGATTTAATTTTGATGGTATCATTATTAAAATGTACCCCTATACGCGTCATTTAAAATTATCACTTAGTTTAACTTAAGAAAAATCTTAAAATTAGATGTTTTTTTACAAAATGAGAGGATGATGAAAGAATATAATAAATAATAGCTTTTACTTTAATGGTATTTATTAGATTTATATTTGTACATAAACAATTAGTTATGTGAGTCTGTTTAAACTGCCTATTTGATGCAAATGAGACGTAAGTAGGTACATAATACCTATTAGTTTGAAAATTGGTTTTTAACCAGAGTGCATTCCCTGTGCCTTATTGTTTTTAGTTTTTAAATCAACTAAGACGATAAGTTTTAATTAAATACTATATCTACGGGTTCGACCCAGCTTACAAAATATATAAAGATTTAAATTATAAGTTGCTTTTAGTGTTAAAATACTTATATTTTGATACTAAAACCATTTTCTTAGCATTTAATAGTTTTTTTTTTTATATAAATATAGTACGTATGTTTTTTTTATTGATTTTAAGTTTTTGTTACGTAGCTCTTAAGATAATAGCATATTAATAGTTAATATTATATGACATAGAGTTTTTATCCGGCTCGAAGGAGTAAGACATAGTTAAGTCTAAATATATTGACGTGAATGATGTGCCAAATAATACATACAGTAGCAGTAATTATGTAATTTAGACAACTATAATAAGAATAATAATTGGAACTATTCATGTTCGGAAAAATGATAAATGTCAGTAGGTGGAATAATTATTTCATGCATTTATTTTTTTCAAAAGAAAAAGAAACAAAGCAAAATATAATGTAACATACATAAACAAATATGCTTCACGCTTTCAGGGTATTTATTGCTACAGTGGTCGATATTTAAATTAGTTAAGTAAACCCATGAAATATTTGATAATTAAAAATCTTAAAAGCAATATTTTAGTGTAGATGGAATACGTTGAAGTGTAATAATAATTACAATGTGCTTATTGACTTCTTTTATTTTCTTTCAATCCTTTATATTTTTTCATTATTCCTTACCTATTTATGAATAAATAAAGACTAAACCGTTCAGTACCTTTCTCTTATTGTTTGGTAGTACGACGAGATTTAGTGTTATCAATGAAAAAAAATAAAATAATAGAAAAAAAAATATTTGAAACATGCAAAATCATATACGTTTTCCTCAAATTTTTATAATAATTATGGTCGAATAAAATATAAAACCACGGGGCGAACATAGTTGATAGTTCATATAATTTGAAAACGATTATCACACACAAACACACTTGTTATATGTGAGGAATGTGATAAGATCGAAGATGTATATCATATTGTAATGAAATGTACCCGGAACGAACCACTACGTCATGAAATATTTATGTCTCATGGTGTTATTAGAGAAGTCGGTGTATTAAACTGCGTCCTGGCATTTCCTTTGTCCGCGAGTGCCAGGGCTCTTTATAAACTTGTAAGACTGGGCTTGAGAGTACGGTGATCCAAATCATCATGTCTCAAGCCCAGCTTTTCAAGTTAAGGAAGACGTATAGAGCGTCATAGTCATTTGTGTGACCAAGCTCTTTAAATAAAGAAAAAAAAACACACTTGTTATATTCTGGATAGAGGTGTAGGCGTACTTACTCGTTCGTTAGTTTCTATGGCTCAAGTGGTTGGTTACTGGTTTGGTTGCAGATTGTGAGGGTCTGGATTCAGTCCAAATAGTTTTTGGGTTTTTTGTTGACATTTTTAATAGCAGCCCGGATTTAAGATACTTGCGGTGCTGCGCTACCATGTTTCGGAAAGAGCATGAATTTTACTAGAATTTGAAGTTTCCTCGAGACACGTTGGGTTATGTTATATTCATATTTGCGTTTTAGACTTTAGTGTTACAAAAAGTCTAAGTTCCTGGGTAAAGAGATGCAGTTACAGATAAAACAGTTTTTCGAAAATTATTTTCTATATCTAGAGGCTACTTATGTACACAGTTAGACAAAGTATATTCGACAATTATTTTCGAAGCGATTTTGCGGTGATATTGACGGACGCTGACGCCCGTATCGAGGCATCGTGAGAAAAGTATCGATCTGTCGAACCACCTTATTAATATGATAAGAGATTTATCACTCAAAAATAAGCGATTGTCAGAGTCATTTTCCAATCGAAAATTATTTGTCCCGTGATAAATCGAATACATAATCACGTAATTTCTAAAAATTTTGGTCTTTTCTACCAACGAAATCGTCAATCTATGGGATTTTCTCTAGGCACTCTGTATATACAACGGAACACAGGCATTTGACCATTTTTGTGAACTCTACATGAAAGCGAGATTAATTAAAACAAAATATTTTAAAGTAGATAAATAATTTATTATTAAAATTTAAACTTTTGAATATTTACAAAATGTCATTCAACTCATTGAATTTTGTTTCAGTTTTTGATTTAACAAGTGTGTGTTGCTTTTGCTGCCATCTAATTTATTCCAAATACCATCGCCACTGAAGTGGTATTTCTTTTCTATTTCATACAAAACTAGACTTAGTATCTGGTTGTCGGTTACTATCCGCCAGTTTAAGTTATTATAAGTTGTGTCTACTTCGACTTTGCTAGTTTCTTTTATAGAAGAGTCGCCATCGCGAATTTTCATTAGGAATTCTATGTATTGCTCCACTTCATGGCTGTAAATATAATACATATATTAAAAAGTATTTTATAAGTCAACATTTATAAAACAAAAGATTTAAATTAAACGTAACAACCGGCGTGATGTCATGTAAGAATCTTAAACATTTGTACGATATATAAATATGACTTACACGGGGTACAGGAGTATTTGACAGTTTTCGAATATGACGTCATCAGCGAATCCCCTCTTCAGCATTTGTATGTTCTCGCCAATAACGTTCAAAGCGGTGTGAAGCCAATATTTGTGACGTTTCAATTTATGCAGCACTGACTTATTAGTGATTCCTGCCACGCGAAGGGACGAACTTATTAAGACTGCAACGTCTCTACTACACACTTTGTTGCCAAAACTATTTATATACCTAAAAAATTAATTTTAATTACGTACAGTAACAGCCTGTGAATTTCCCCCTGCTGGGCTAAGGTCTCCTCTCCCTTTTTAGGAGAAGGTTTAGAGCTTATTCCACCACACTGCTATACCTATCATATGACCTATTATAATATATATATTTGTTAATAATTTGAAGACTTAATACCATGTTTTTGTCAATAGAATTATCATTCTGTTCAGAATTTGAGCTCATGTAAATATACTTACGTATTGAACACTTTTGTGGAGGCAACGAGATGATTGAGACTGTAGCATTGTTTCTTAGCTGCTTGGATTTTACCTAAACGATTCATCATTTTCCGTTCATGTACAACCATATAAAGAACCTGGAACAGTAAAGCGACTGAATAAACCTATTACTATAGATTTTTTGGAAGGTATTTAATGAAATATTTTATGCGAGACATTTTTTTATTCAATGAATTGATGATGATTTCAATGACAAAACCCCTTTTTTTACTACATATCCATTTATTGATTTCATTGATTGATTACTTAATTGTAGATTATTTCAATAACCATCTATTTTGATTACCTTTGTCGGGCATCCTAAGATGGCCACATTTTTTTGGTTCCATGAATGCATTTCTAAAAATAAATCATAAAATAGAACTTACTCTTGGATTCGTTGACAACACTTGATACTCTTTTAGTTTCACCAAATACTCCAACCGCTCTTGAACTGTGCTAGGACGCATGCAATACACTTTCAAACAGAGTCTTTGTGCGTCACTTGAAATGTTAAAATCCTGAAAAATAAAACAATATAACATTAATAAATTAGGAATTACTTACAATTATAAATACATTACAAGCTTATCCTTATTTTGCATGGGTAAGATTAAAATCCCATGATATCTATTGTAATTTAATATTTTCAACATTTAAATGGTGCAACACTGGTGTAAAGACTTGGAGATTGGGATTTACAAGTGAACGAATGCTGAATGCTTTCTTAATTAACCACTGAACAGATTTTGATAAAATTTGGTACGATGCTAGTTTGAACCCCAAGGAAGGACATAACCCATATTTTTATACCTAACACCTCACCTTCCAGACATGCGAACGAAGCCATGGGCGGAAAGTAGTACAATATAAAATTAAAAACATACCTGCAATATTTTTTTTATTTTTAATACAGCTTGATAATGGTTTTTTAATATAGCTGGTTCCACTTTAATAGCTTCTCTTATATCTAAATCACCGATTGAATTGACATTCTCCAAAATAAGTTTTGTATTTGTAGGATCCGATGAAATGATAAATCCATTTCTTCTAATGGTATCTATGTTAAATTTAATGTCGTTCTGTGCTATATACAATGCTTCCTTAATGTCACACATAGGTCGATGTTTTAGAGGTAAATAGTTTTTACAATACTTTTGAAATTCTTCCGGAGTTATGCAAAATTTATGTTGCAAGTATTGTTCCAAAATCCTCATTCGTATTGTTACTAAAAATAATTCAATTATATATTTTTGTTTATATGTAATAATGTATTGAGCTTTATAATTTAAAATATATCAACAATTATAAATTACTTACAGATGTTGGTACTGGATTCTGGAAAATTCATCAATTTTATTTGATCTCTAGGCCAATCATAAAAGAAATTGAGTAAAAATTGTTCTAGATTAAGTTCTTCTTTTAACAATCCTTCTTTTTTTAACTGGGATATTGTTCGTGATTTGACCAAGGTATGATATCTGAAAATGACAATAATATACAAAATATCTTTGCAAAATATGTATTACATTTGTATTTGTACTTAATTTAATATAAATGTATTATATATGTTCTGTTAACCTTATTATATGCTTAGGAAGTATAACTGTAAAGTTACATTCTCTTAAAATCTCTCCATAATTGTCCATTAATAAATGGTTCATACAAAATACATGTGGATCAAGGCATGCATCCTCTGCAGTTATACTAAATTTGCTTAATATCTGTAAAGTATATTGTATTTGCTCTTCAGTGAGGTTAAAAATTTTTGGATTCTTTTTTTGTAGTTCAAGAAGAAAGTTTTCAGATACTGATTGACCTGTAACGGAAGGTAGCGTTAGCGAATTTTCAGTTTGGCATCGATTTTTAAATAATTAATATACTTAAATAATGTATGTATACCAGAAACTTCTTTATAGAGTTTTATAAATGGTGCTTCATGATAAAATCTACATTTGGAAAATATTGATATGTTGGGTGACGCACATATAGTTTTTTTAACAGTTTGTGCTATTATTTTTAAATACATTGTGTTTTCATTATGTTACTTTTCTTCTCTTCTTCTTTCTCTAATTTCTTCCAATAGTCTTTATAACATTTGTTTATTTACAAAAATAAATGACAAGCCGAAAACGTCAGTGTCATATGAAAAGAAAAAAAGACAATATTATGCACGGGAATTACATTATTCCTTGGTCTCATAATACTCAATATTATTATTAAACAAGGAAACAACTTAAATTGGCTTAAAAATATATTTAAACCTTTATCCTTTGTTTAATTTATAGTTTTAGTCAAAGCATACATTTAAAAAGAAGACTGTTATCATTGGTTAAAGAATTATCAGAATTACATCAAACACTATTTAGAAAATAAAAATGTCCTCTGAACCGATTTCGGCCATGACGGCCAATCTCAAATGAGATTGCGCAGTAGCGCAGGACATAAAAGTATAGTGCAGAAGCGTGTGCGAATTGCGCAAACAGAGAACGAGAGTGCACCTGGCACTCTCTATTGCCCAACTTTCATAACCCGATGGGATGGCAATCAACACGACTGGAAAGTGTTCAGGTGCAGTACCAACGGCTTTTCGTGCTGTCCGAGACACGGGAGTGTAAACAGTTACAAACTTCCAACTTCTAGACTCCGGGCTGCTAATAAGAATTTTTCGACAGAAAAACCTAATAACTTTTTTTTATTGGCTCAATCCGAACTCAGGACCTCCGGGTATGCGGCTAGCTACTAAACTAGACTATCGAGGCAGTCAAGTCATTAAGAAAATATTAGGTTTTTAAATATGTGACCAGTTAGTATTCTTCTTGTTACATGTATTAGATCATTGGCAGAATTGCATAAAAATATGTGAAAAATTATTAGGGTTCCATCTAGCATATATTTATTCAATATTGGTGTAGTTGAGATTTCGGTAATGACGATTGATCGTTATAGCCAAATGCAACATGCATTTAAAGATCATGTCTATTTATAGTGCTCTTACTGTAAAAATTTGATTGGAACACATTAGCGATATGTACTTAACTATTTATTATCTTTATTATGAGTTTTATAAAGCGTATAAAACACTATAAAATATTCAACGTACTAGCCAAGAACTATTGAAATTTAAGGCAACTCGGACTAGAATAAATAATTAGGGAAATAAAAACTAAGCTAAACTTAAATGGACATGAAAAATTTGATTAAACTATAATATAATAATTTATTGAGTTTGAATAAGACAATGAGGCCGTAAGGTACTACACTTTTGCATCGTATCATGAGGAAATAAAAGAGCACAGAGTACATAAGTTCTAATGTCAAAAGAGCATAAATAAAAAGACAATCATGTCAGATTGTTTTGTTATTGTAAATAATACACTTATAAATGGCTATATAACGAATTAGTATTTATTTTAGTGAATTTGTTCACATAAATCCATAAAAGTATTCAGTAATTTTCAAAATAAGGTAAGTATGATATACAAATTGCTACCAATTTATTGATTTTATTTATTACATGCGTATTAAAATGGAATAGTATTATATTATATATAATAGTTATTAAAATGAATAAATCAATCAATTTTCTGCTTTTGTAGATGGGTTGGAACGCTGTTGTTAATCAGTTTAAGCAAACTTGGCTCACTACACTTCTCAGTCTAGTTTTATTTTCTGGTGTGACCTATTTCTTAGTTTGGTCTGAGGTATGAAAGATTTTTTTTAAAATTAATAATGTAATATTGTGAGTTTTTTCTTGTATTAGTCATATAAGCAATGTATAACATTTGTATAACATTGCTTATAGGATAAGTCATACTCTGTGTAATAATTAATAATTTAAAATACTTAATATTTCAGTGTCAAACTATTCAAAGCAATCTGATGCTCGATGAGGTGGTATTTGCAGCTGAGAGTATTGATGTTCACACAAAGGATGAAGCAGAGCGTTATGAAGGTCGAGTAGTACATATTATAGGACCTTTAAGGGTACTCGAACCTATCTCAGAACCAGATTATAATATTCACGTACAGGCTGTGAAGCTAAGGAAGAGGGTTCAAATGTACCAATGGATTGAGGAAACAATGTAATATATTAACCTTTATCCTAGATCATATTCTTTATCCATTATTTAGAGAAAAAGTTAAATTTTTCGAATAATTGGGTGGTAGTGTAGTCTGTCAAGATATTAGTGACCTCCTTCCAGTCATGAACAATTGCAGAATTATACTAATATATAAATATTTATATTCTATCTAATTAATAAACAAAAAAATTGCTAGTATTCTATTATTTAGTTGAGTTTGATAGAATATTTTAAAAGTATTTTATTAAAAGTACAAAATATCTATTATTTCATACATCAGAGAAACAGATAATTTCTTAAGTGAGCCAGCCGATGAAACTCAAAAGACTTACTGGTATCATAAGGACTGGAGAGATTATGTGGTCGACTCTGCACTGTTCTATATCAGACCTGGTCATCATAATCCAACATCTATGCCCATGTTTAGTGAAACACACATTGCTGAATATGTCAAAATTGGCTGGATGAGTCTAGGTAAGTAATCAAATAATACTATATTTATGTAATTAATATTAATAATGGCAGTTTTTATTAAGAGAAAGTTGGATAGTAGCTTGGCTGTAGTGAAAGATGGTGAATGAAATCTGTTATCATGTTAAGAACACCTAAAGATGAGTATCATGTTACAGAAAGACGGTTAGGTATAATTGTGGGTAAGGAATGAAAGACTGGAAAAAGCATGGATGGCCTATATCAGGTGATGCAAAAAAATAGTTACTAAGCATTTTGACTTAAAACTTAACTGTCTCGTTGGCGTAGTTGCTAGTCTGTTGGGCTGCAGATCAGGCGACCCTTGGTTTAATTCCCGTGTCAGGCCTGCAAGGTTACTATCTACTAGGTATCTTTCCATTGCGAAATTCTCACTAGCAGTCAGCAGTGTTCCTCGGAACCATTTAAAATACGCTGCTGAAATTGGCCAGAAAGACTTTGTCATGATTAAAGATGGAAAGGGGAACATAAAAAATGTAAATGTAATGGACGCCAACAATTTACTTATTAATTATTATTAATAAATTTTAGGCTTAGATGTTAAGCGTAAAGTAAATGATTACTATGAAATATGGTCGGACACTAGACCTGATCGAAGTGATATCAAACTGCATTCTGGATTCTATTATCATGGAAACAGCGCCCTGGAACATGAAATAGGTGATCTACGAATTCATTTCTCTTATGCCGGACGAGAGGATGACATTGTAAGTCTTCAATATTGCCCCCTTTTCTTTAAACTTGTCAAAATATATGTTTGCTCCTTTAAAGAATGTGTCCTCTTATCCATTATTTAATCAAATAATTTCTTATTAATACTTTTTATGTTAATTTTTTATGCTTTTTAGTTCAGTTTTATTTTCTATTTTAAAATAATATTAATTGTTGTAAAATCAATTGTAGACAATCTCTCCTGAAGTAATTTGAGGATAGATATGCCATAATTTTTAATATCACACTAAAAAAACAAAAACTTGCAAAATTTTAATTTACACATGTGCATTAGAATTGTTTTTGGATATTTTAACTTATGTCTATTTATTTTTAATTAATTGACAGTACACAGCAGTTGGTTTAGTTGAGAGAGGTGTTCTTCAACCATACAGCCCAAAGAATTTTCCGACAGCAGATCCATTGTCTCTGATGCGGAAAGGCTCATATAGCTTGAAACATTTATATGATCTAGAGAAAAGTCATGCAAACACCCACACTTGGAAGTACAGATTGCTGGGCTTAATACAAGTGTTTGCATCCGCTATGACATTACATCCAGAATGGCTAACACTTTGTAAGTTGTATTATTTAGTTTATCTATAATAAGTAGTTACTTCAATTTACATATTTTTTTGAGAATTAAAGAACCCAAGCATAACATAACTTATATATATATGTATATTTGGAAAATTGCTTATGGTTGTAGAAAAAGTAGAACAGCTTTTAGTACTGGTAATAGTAAGTAATAGACAAAAGTAACTAAAATGTTATTAATTGTTGTAGTAGTAATTTAGTTGGTGATAGGGCTTTGTGCAAGCCTGTCTGGGCAGATATCACCCGTGCATTAGATATTCTAGTGAGTGAGCCAGTGTAACTACTGGCACAAGGGACATAACATCGTAGAGCCCAAGGTTGGTGGCGCAATGGCGAAGTAAGGAACGCTCATTCAGCTATGTGAAACTGTCAGATGACCCATGGGGCATGGGCTATTGTCGTTTTTTCTGTTTCATCCTTAATTTTGATTTGAAGGTAGCGTAGTAATATAACTTAATAAATAAATATTTTCATGTCAACAATGAAAACATTACCTATATATTATATTTGTAATTTATATTTAAATGATTTTTTTTTATTATAGTCATGCAAAGCCATTGGATTTCAAACAACTTGAGACGCTGCACAAGAGTTTGGACTAATTTAGTTCTTTCCTTTTCATATACACTGCTCATAATATCAATACCATGGTAAGTTCTGATAAAATATCAATTAATATATAATTGTTTAGAAAACAGACACGTAATCGTATTTTGTACATAATTTACATATACAGTAGGGCTTTTAATTAAATTTAATATTTTAAGCTAATTAAATACGAGTAGCATATATTTTCTTCTAAATGTATATATGAATCTCTGATCTGACAACAAAAACTGTGTTTATTTCAAACTAAAATCATCAGTTTTAAAATCGCTAAATGTTTAAATACTATACTGACCCATTAATTACTGTTTTTTTAAACTTATAATTAATTCTTTTGATTTGCAACGAAGCTTATTATTATAAAATGTATTCAACCATATCCTAAATCCAGAGAGCTATTTTTCATTATTACTAAATATATAATTTTTAATTTTATTATGTTATTTTATTCACAGGTTTCTTCATAAACCGTCGTTCGGAGCCATTGTGCTCGGTGTGGCTATACTGCCCATACTCCACTATTCGAATTTGCTAACACGTGACCAGCCTGGTGCACGATATACAAGATGGGAAGACCGTTAATACAAGAAGTAAACGATAAATTATTAAACTCTAGAAGTTGAGTTGGGATTGATTTGTTCATGACTGCATTTGTAAATATATAAGGTCTCTGCCATTTAATATCACCAAATTTAAATTAAGATTACTGGATTAATGTTGTGGATTGATCTTTTCGTATACCCTAAATGGTAATTGCATTAATCACTTCCGCACTATATATATAATATGAATGAAAAAGCGTAATTCCTATTTAAAAAAAAATCTCAAGTGTAGACAAGTATACCCTAATAGATATTGAATATGGTGATATAGCGGACGGAGACTGCTATTTTGCCATATTTATGAACAACTATTTTTTATCTTTTTGCATTTTAATAAAACGAATCGTTCCGTAGACAGGTTTCGTTTTCATTTAATCATTAGATATTTGTATGAGCTGTTCTTTGGGTGATCGGACTTATGTGATTGTGGTTTGTGACTAATATTGATCATCATTTTGTCATTGATGTTGAAAACTGTCATAAACCAATTTTCAAATCAGTTTATCACAATATAGTCAAGTTTTTTTTTTTTAAAATTGAATAACGGATTTTTTTTAGATCTTTTTCTACCAATTATTTTTATATTCTGGGTAATTATAAAGAATTTTATTAAATGTAACAGAAATTGGAATAGTTTTATATTAAAATATTACATTTAACAAACAGGCATATCAAAAGACAATAATATGGCAGTCATACATTATTATGATTATATCTACCAATAAAAGTGGGTTGCCTCATAATGTATTTTTCAAAATTGAGCAAAATATGGACAGTGCGCTCAAGTAAACAGATTGCTGGCCAGATATGATTCCTCTACTTAAACTAACAAGACAAGATAAGTTGAGAACATATGTTATATAACAATACATGTTCTCAAATAATTTTTTGTAACAGTGTTCCTTTTTAATTATACAGAATTTAGTTAAACAATGATTTTAATTTATTTAAAATTTTGATTCTGAAGACAATTTTTTACTAATTTCTACTAAACAAGCTTAACTAAAAACTTATTGAAAAAAATATAAAAGTGATTAATTTTACTTTTGTGCAAGTTTCAATGTTTCTAGATTAAATAATGCAAATTATTTTTCTTTTCTGTTTATTTCCTTGTAATAATTGTATAGCAGATTAAGATACACATTATTTTATAAGTAAACGGAATGTATTGACATTGGCATAGGACAGCTCCTTATTTTTTGGAGATTTTTTTTTGTCCCCATAATGTCTGTTTATTATCTATATATGCGCCGATTGACTTGAAATTTGTCATAGTTACTTCTTCCCCAACTTTACGTTCACTGAAAACGGATTTTACGCAAATTCTATCCAAAATACATTTTTCTTATCTACCCGCGCGAAGCTAGTATATTATATAGTTTTTGACTAAAAATGCTACAATCTTGTGCCTTTTCCGAATTCAAATGGCTTAAGAGTTCAGTATCAATTTATATATCTTTGACTTAATTTACGGTAAAATTTATCGATTATTTAAATTCGATAGTTATAAAACTTTTTTACTAGGCAGGTTACCAGATTTTCTTAAGATTCATTCACATCATTATGTAGGAATAAACAATTATTGTATTTCTATTATAACGCACGCTCTTTTTAAAAATATCTTAGTATAAAGGTATTGTATATTGTAATGAATTTGTACAAAGTATGATTAAGTTTAAATAAATTTAACTAACTTCCGGTTGATGTTTATATTCTAGTCACTATGTACATTTGAATATAATTTATTGAAAACTATTAGTGTTTTATTCTACCTATGCTGTATTTAAAACCATTTTAAGATATTAATAAATAATTAAATTAATATAGCCTTAGCAATAGTTTGTCAATACATGGGGGACCATTTAAAGCTGTTGCAGACAAACTTTATCATTATGGATTTTAGAATCATTTTTACGAATATCCATGAAACAAGGTTTTTTTATCTGTGACAAGGAAATTGTACGAAAAAAGGAAAACTAATTTTTAAATGTTGTGTATCACTTATTGACTACATTTTTCAAACATTTGTTTTTAGAATTTTATATAACGATCACATTAGCCCAATTTTATTGTTATTTACTGCCAACCGATAATTATTTACGGGCAACTATTAAAGGTTATAAGAATATATTGTATCAACAATGTCTCCTGTGTTCCGATTTAATAGCTTAAAACGAGTCAAAACTGATTAATAATGATATGAAAATAATAATTGAATGCTTGGCATAAAGGAGTTTTTAATGTATTAAAAACTCCTTATCCTCCTATTATTATACTCCTATTATTATTATTATTATTATTATTATTATTATTATTATTATACTCCTATTATTATATGTGTGTATGAAGTTAGGTTAGGTTAGGATTCATACAACAGCGTTGTTAAAAAAAAGACGCGCGCTAATTTAATCCTGCCATTGAGTGGAAGGTAAAGTAATTAATTCATTATTGGCGCGTCTTGTGATTTGTTGAATGTGTTCAAATGTGTTATTTGAATTTTTAACAGTAATTGAGTGAGTTATTTACATCAATTTGTTTGATTTGGTGTTCTATTTTGAAAAGATCAATTCGAGGGTTTTATAAAATCAGTTTTATTTCTGGATGCTAAATATAGATAATATTTACAACCTGTGGAGATGTGGTTAGACGTCCAAGCTATTATTACCTTGTACTGCAGAAGCCTCAATTCTTACAGCGCATGCGTCAATTTCTGTACGAGTCTCTCAGCTGTTATTGCTCCACCCATTGACTTTTACATTGACTTGCATAGTGAATGTTTTCGTATTTTTATATAAGCATTTAAATACTACTTAGTAATGTATCTGTAGTTAGTATTGAGACCTAAAAAGTGTATTAATTGATCGGTTTTAAAGGAAACTTACGTTCGATATAAAAATGAAAGCAGCGGCGATGTCAGTCTGGATTTTTATCAATCTTCTTTGTTTTGGAATGTGTGGTTATTTATACTTGATATGGTCTCAATATTGGATGAGCTTAGAAAAACAAAGGCTATTTAGTAAATCTCATGTAACACCTCAGAAGAATGGCATATCAGGAATAAGTTATCAAGAGAATTTTTCAGAAAACATGATTTCAAACACAGTGTTAAATGTATCGTTGCTAAAAGTCGATTCTGTACGTAAAAGATCCGTAGTTGCTTTTAAAACTGGTCAAATGTTACAATGGTCTAATAAATCATATGGGACGCAGGTTCGTCCGTCCAATAACATCGTGGTGAAGAGTCGCGGCAGTCCGAGATTCCCTAACTTACATAAAGCGATATTGGAGTTCGATAGCGACAAATACGTCTGTAACGATTTGACAACATTAGAATGCGAATCGAAAACTGCTGAATTCAAAGAGTTATTGTTGAAAGAATTTCATCGAGTGTTGATGAGTGACAGCAAAGTGTTTACATCAGGCCTCGAGTCGCAGAACCCTTACGATGTCAAATACGATAGAGGGTATGTCAAGCAGCTTTCTAGAGGGGAAATATTATGCGCTCTTGGCCAAGTAGCTGTACGAACGGTTGAATCAGAAGATGAACCCTTTGCGAGCTTAGGTTATAGTATTCCGAAAGACCCGTTACAGAAACATCGTATGTTTAATACATGTGCGATTGTGACAAGCGCTGGAGCTCTTCTTGGATCGCGTTTAGGAGAGTTTATTGGTAAGATGTAATTTAGCGTAATCTCAATCTATTTTTAATGCATGTCAAACACAAATACTAATTCCTATTTTATAATATTCAATACTACAATAAAAATCAATGGTATATTTTTTATTTAAAAGTACCGTTAGCATTAAACTAAATAAGATTTAATAAATAACTTTGTGCATCATATGCGCTAGGTGAATCAGATATCAAGAGTGTTTCATATTGAGTTATTTTCTTTACAGTTATCGACACCAAAGTCCATTGGTTTACAAACTTTACTAATTCATGTTTCTCGTTATGCAGAGAGCAATAACTTGAAATGAGGACAGATAGATTACTTTAAATTAATATGTTTGAGTGACGGTTTTATAGTATAAATTCTTTATAAAGTACAATATCAAGGTCGAATTTAAATGTAACGTTTCTTAGTGTAACGTTTGACAATAAAACGCATCTGACGTTACACATCTGTCATCTGTACTTGGTTGCATGTTTAGTGTAGATTTTCATGCATTTTCTTCCACTTATTGTATGATATATACCTTTGATAATCTACAGGATGTGATCGGTAGTACGATGGTAGGTGATCGACCGGTATTGTGCAGCTATCGTATCGGATCTTTGCTTTGTGTACGCATTGACATGCGCAGGCGGCTCTGTTCGACGAACGACCCAAATCGTATGCGAATTACATGAATTATTATTGTTCACGGGACTTCACTTATTACTCACGGTCGCAAATCACAGTAGACAACTAGGTACCTTTGTTATTTACCGACTATTCATTATAATAGGAAATAGTTGTTATTAAATATATGAATCAACTATATGTTAAGGAAGTTTCATAAGGTTCAAATACGAATAAAATATTAAAAAATATATAAATGAGGAAATCATATGTCGAGATACTTACTACTACTTAATAGCAATAGTCATTACGTCTGTTTTAACTTCCTAATTAACTAAATTATTAAGTACCAAGGATAGTAGGCACTTAAATTTAACAAAGTTAAAAAAAAATAATTAAAATTGTAGAAGAAAGACAGCAAGAGCAGAAAATCTTAAAAGATGTTGGCAGTGCCAAAATATTCAATAATTAAAAAAAAAAACAACGCGGGGCTTTATGTACAGTTACTTACAACTTTTATTTTGTAACTGGAATTAAAATGGTTTAAATTTTTTATTGTTCCACTTCACATGATTTCGCTTGTCACTGTTTGAACCAATTAGTCTAGTTTGAAATTGTACTCTTATAGATAATGTTATAAATACTCATCTGTGTCTAATTCAGCCATAATTTATGTCCGGCTACCATTATGCATGGTCAGATAGTGATCATACCATGTAAGTATTTTATTATGCATCGACACTTGATTTATTCATGATCATCGCAATCTAAGCTTGCAGGAACGACGTCTCGATATGCTGATATGGTAGTTTAACCGGTGTTATGGCGCCACCAGCCGGCGCCTCTGTATTGTATCTGTAAAACCCACGCGTTCCCACTGGAAAATACAAAGTCAACCTAAGAAAAAACCTCTGTCTTTATCTGAAGACATATTGCTACTAGGTAAATTGGAAAGTAAATTTATCACATCATTGGATTTTCTTAGACCGACTGCTGCATTATTTAAAATAATTTGTATTATTTTTCCCTGTAGTTGATAATTCATATGTTTCAAAATAAAAAAAACTTAGAAGTTTGAAATTGTTTCTCGTAGTGCCATCATTAAATCGGTCGTTTATTTTTCTTTATAGAGATAACTCGAAAGTATTAATCAGGGTTTAATTTTCATTACTATTAATGGATAACGAAGCCTTGTAAGACATATGCTCATATGTACATATACATATCTTATACCTCTTACTAATTACTAAGAAACTAAGCTTACAAAATTATTAAATTGGACGCAACGTTTTATTAAAGTAAATTATATAACATGTTATTGATTCTCAGATACATGCTTCTGAAATGTTAAAAGTTAAATCCTTTGTGACTAAGATTAAACATTTCGTCGAGTTATGTCTTTTTGCTATGATATATTTCGGTACATGATTTTTTAAATGTAAAATTTATTATTTTGTAAAGTGACATAAACACAAAAAGAAAATTTTTCCTTGTCCTAAAACATTGTTTGAAAAAAAAATAGGTATTAAAATGGTAGGAAAAAGATTTCGATCTATAAATTAATGTAAAGAATACCATTAGATTTTTAAAGTACGGCGAAACACATGTCGTAAAGACGGCAAAAGATGATTCATAAAAAAGTCCTTAGGTATATTATTTTAGTTGGATTGTGTTAGTCATTTGCACATGTCTTTGTCCTTAGTCGAAAGCTGCGATAATTTAAACGCACCTTGGAATAAGCATTGGTATTTATACAATTTTAACCTCTATTTTCCAAACAATAAGGATTTATAGAAATATGTTTTTATTTTACGTACTACACAGTACACACCTTAGACTTAAAGAGACAATGGACACGGCCAAAACATGTGTAATTCCTCTTACTCCTGCAGAAAAACCCACAGTTTGTATAAGTGTAGGGTGACATGTTTGAATTTTTTTTTTAATGGTTAAAGACCTTTAGTGTTAGGGTAGCACTACACTACCGATTTGCGACGTTTAAGTTTGCCAGTTCATAAAATGTTGTACATATTTTGGGTTGGGTGTTTTAGATTATTTAAGGATAAAATATTAACAAAGAATGTTTTATTTTACTGTGTTTAAATATACTTATTGGTTCAGTACATTTTTTGCATCTATATGTCAACCTATTTTCTTTATTTTTTTTTATTAGTACATATGTACCTATAGATGAGCTTTAGTGGTTTCAATAAAAAAAATAAGTTAAGTTATTTATCTATGTTCTCCTTCAATTATAGAAAACAGTATGCACCTTGTAGAACTAGGTAACTATAAATATTAAAAAAAAATACAAATAAAATTTTAATATATACAGTCATTTTAGTAAAGAGAAAACTTAATAGAATCAGATTTTAAGCTAAATACGTAGTTGTATTAAAAAAAAAACAATAATTCCATACTTGGTTCTTCTACCGGTCATAAATTATGTACATTGTAACCTTAACTGCAAGTCATCAGCCCACACGTTCATAAGCAGTGCATAATTTATAGTTCGTTTGCTATCGCGCATATATTATCCATGTAGCCTTAGCCATGAAAAAACTACAGGATATTGTGAAAATTTTAAAGGAAATAAATTTAAAAATTATATTTGACGCGATACATCGTAGGTATACATATAGCCGAATGTAATATACATTACTAAAAATCAAAAAATACTTTTAGGTAATAATTTGCACGTAACAATTAAACAAAGATAATTGAGTAAGTATTAAATTAAGTCAGTGTTAACAATCATTTCGAAGAATAAACAGTCGCGGACCAGTCAATATAAGTTATTAAGTATTTGTCTAAAGAAATTCTTAGTAGCAGCAAATAAATTAAGTTTGACAAGAAACATGTGATGTAATTGTAAAATGAATGTACTTTTTAAAAAACCGGGCAATGGTTCAATTTTGATTTTAACTGTTTTTTTATTTCCTGTTTAAAAATGTTTAGAACATTTCATAATCATTAAACTTCTTGTGTCACTTTTGTAAGAGCTAATACATATTATAAATATTGTATAAATTTTCCGTATTATGGGTAGAGAACTAGTTACTGTTGGATATTTATAATTAGACAATAAATGCAATTTTTTTTATTTCCGTCATACAAAATATTGGTTCTTAATTAATCAAAGATTTAGTAAAATGCTATGCAAATCATGTTTAAATATTTTATTTTCAGTAAATTAATAATTAGTATTCGCTAACAACAGCTCTATAGAGTAAATTTTATAGAAACAATAAGCAGAACATATACATTTACGCTCAGTGTTATCTAGCATTAAATCTTCTTTTGGTCACGCGAATGCTTGGTAGACAGAACGCAGATGTAACATTAAAAAAATTGTTTTTACAATAAATGAAAATAAATATATCATGTCGATCATCTTCCGACCGAAACTGCTCCGAATGTTGGACATGTTGTGAGCCGGTGTTATAGGACACAATATCTTAGGTGGTTAGTGGTCCTTTGATGGTGTATAAAATGGTTACAAATGACATATTCTTTTTTACAGAAGACGGTTTGTCGGTTGTCCTAAAATAATAAAAAGGTAAATAAAGTATATAGTATTTTGATAAAAACTTTATTGTTCATCAAATATTTGCTAATTTCCAGAAGATTCGATATTTGAGTTAAGAGTTTTAAGTTTTAAAATATCTCTTAATATTACCAAACAAAAACTATTTAACGATTAAAATTACTTGAATAGAAACCGAGTAATGTTCTAGTATAGCACTCGACGTGGTAACGATTCCTAACAGTGACCTATAATACTAAATACTTTGTCAATACAACACTTTTAAATTGATCTGATTACACGATATGAACTTTTTTTGTATAGTTTTACAAAAAAAGTTCATGTAATATCGCATATATGATACTTAAAATTAGCGAATAAATTTTGTAAAATATTGAAAATTTTCATTTTTAACATTGCAAGTAAGACAAGTTTATGTTAAAAAATAAACGTATATTCAGTAAGTAGATAATTAGTTACGGTTTTTCTTTTTACTAGATTGTAATTATCAGACGTTTATCGCAATTAGGTTTGTTTACATCCATTGTTCGGTTTTTTAATATATAATGAATAATAACATAATATTATGTGTATTTTTGTTCGTCAAAGGTGTTTCGGTAATTTCAATGTTTCCTAACCTGTGTAATGGAGCGTAAAATTAAATAAGTTATCGTCATTCAAGGCCTTTATTTCTTTGTATGATAAACTTAGGATTGCAGAGACAGTAATCGGGCAGTATTGTATTAGAATACATAAAGACCTTGAAAAAAAAATGTATTACAATTATTTTATTCAATAGTTACGGAATCGTTTTAGATTATTGCTTGTAAATATTTTGATTTCTATGTGTCTACCTTACATAAAGAATTAATAATTTCTTTACAATTTCATTGTCAATTGTATTGCCTCGTATTCTACTAATAATATAATGTTTCGGTTGCAATTTATTCATTAAATATTATGTATAATTTTAAAATATATTTTTTAAATTGGTAGGCTGGCAAATTAGCTGTCTAATGGTAAGTGGAACTACCATTGCTCATAGACTTGCATTGCAAGAAATATTTAATACCCCTAAAATCATGTGCTACTATCATCGATGTGCTACTAGCCTTGGGTATCGGGACGAGTGGGTGAGATGGGCGAGTAACCCATCAAACTTTTCTGTAACTGTTTCTCTGTATTTATGTTTGGCGGTAGGATATGTAATAAGTGCGTGGTACCAGCCCAGACGAGCTTACACAAAGCTCTCCTATTAAGTAAATTTATTAATTTTAATTTCAGATTCTCATGATATGGTTTTGAGATTCAATAATGCGCCGACAGACAATTACACAGAAGATGTTGGTTCTAAGACTACATTCCGTATACTTAATTCACAGGTAATTAAGATTATATTTAATATATTTCAGCTTTATAAGATCCCGGAACGTAAATATTGTATAGAAATGTTATGTTTTGCATTTAAATTCCTATGAAAAATAATGAAATGGTCAATTAACCCCTAGGTTATTAACATAAAGTTTGTGAGATAATTTCAAATTAATTGTCAAATACGATAATCTAACTTACTATATATATATATAAATATATATAAATGTTTAATACCCACGTGAAGCCAGGATAAATTGTCAGTTATTTATATAACATAATGCAGATACATTGCAATATTTAAATTATAATTAATACATATGAAGGAAAATAACCGTTAATCATAAATAAGTGTTTTAATTGTTTTTACTTTTCATAATTAACTGTAGGTTTTCATTTTTTTAATAACAATAAAAGTAGACTATTAAATGAAAATTTTCGACTTTTTTGCTTCTGATGGAGTAATTATTGTGTATTGTATTTCATAGTACCCGTTGGTTTTATGTGGCTTTATTGCCGTGAATATGTTGTGGCCTATTCCGCTAACAGTGGTGTACAGCCTTCACAGAAGATCGAGGAAATAAATATGAATATGCATAAATATCGGTTCCTTTGTTTTTAAGATTAGTGGTAACATACAAACAAATAAAAAATAAATACTACAATTATTAATAATGTTTCTTAAAATACACTTCAAGTAGGGTTTTAATTCTATAAATAAATCTATAAGTATGTTTTGTCAATGACATAACACTGCTAAGCATAAGATTTTTTTTTAAGTAAGATAATTAGATAAGTTTACCTTTATTCAGGACAAACAAATATTGTAGACAAATGAAATATATACATATAATTGTAAAAAAGGTCTTAATTAAAATCGCTAGGAGTGCAAAGTATTGACTTTATCATTATCATTTTCAGGTCGCGACAAAACCAGAATTCAAATTTTTGAGTAATCCCATGTACAAAAACATTTCTATAATTATATGGGACCCTGCGAATTATTCGTCACCCCTAGACGAGTGGTACCGCCATCCTGATTTTCCTGTTTTTCGAGTTTATAAAAAGTAATTTCCTGGTATAAGCCAACAGTAACATATTGTACCAATTAATATTTCAGTTTTTACAAATAAAAACCGAGAGTCAATCACTTTAAATTATATATTTACGGCTTTATTTATAAATCTTGTTTAGTGGGTGCTTAGTCGAACAATCTATCTTCTTCTTTCGAATGTCAAATGAATAATGACAGAAAGAGCGAAATCAGTGTTTAAGCAGCCGCTAAGCAACGTTTATAAGTAAAGACGTTAGTATTTCCAATATGTTTTTAAATTGTTATTAATTTATTTGAATGTATTTTGTTTTTTAATACTAAGTATGAGTATTTATACAAATACAACATAAAAAAATCTTATCGCCAACGTTTCATTTAAACTTATGTCTATGTGATAATAAATATATACATATATGTATAGGTTTATGTTATAGATTGCTTGAAGCGCAACCAGGAGCTGATGTTCATCTTCTGTACCCCCAAGTTTTATGGGATTTGTGGACTGTACTCCAAGATTCTTCGCCTTATCGGTTAAGAAGAAATCCACCATCTTCTGGATTTATAGGTGAAGTTATCTCTTGCAATTCCAATATTGTTTCCCTTTGTTAGAATATTCTTATGAAATGTATGGCAAAAAAATATTAGGTTTGTGTAAAATATAATACAAGCGATAAATACGCAATATAAAGGTTTATTTCCTTTATAAATGATTAAAGAAAATTATTGATTCCAAATCAAAATATTATATTTCAATTTTGAATTGTCATGCTACAGGATTAAATTGAATGTAAAACTAACGCCGGTTAGGAATTTAGATTATATCGGGAAAGAATCGGAAAAAAAACTAAATAGTTAATTTAAGTATTTAATAAATTACTCGTAACTTGTTACAACCAGTTGTAATTATTGCTGTTCAGGATTATGGTTCGCCGTTCACCGTTGCAACCGCATTCGTATGTTCGAGTATGTACCGTCGGTGCATGCAACGCGTCGCTGCCACTACCACGCGAGTGGCGACGACACCGGCTGCACGCTCGGCGCCTGGCACCCGCTCGCACAGGAGAAGGCTCTAGCGCACCGTATGAGTGACAACGCCGATCTTGACGTGTTTCAGCGAGGCTTCATTGACGTACCGGGAATAAAAGCTGTCCATTGTTAAATTCATACATTTAACCTAAAATTCTATTGGTACCGTATTAAAGGCATTGTCTTATACACCAATTGTAACATTGCAGAGTTTGATTAACTTAGCTATTATGATCCAGAATAACTTCACCTAAAATAGTCATCGTTTACGAAATATTTGCAGTTCTTCAACTGTAATCCGTAGCAATATTTCTTGCTAACAATATTACTACAAATATTACTGGTAAAGCAACGCTTGCACTATTATTCTCGGCTTGAGGGATAGCTTGGATTCTGATATCGGTTTATCGCTTGTCAGGTCACCTACCTATCATCCTAATGTGCCAAATTATGTACCGATTCTGTGCCCTTAAATAATCGCGTAAGTGGTTTTGTAAAAGTAAATCTTTCTATTACTAATATAAATATTGTCTTATAACCTGAAACTAGCAACTGCAGCGCACGCGTATTTAACTTTTAAAAAATACATAAGAATTTCCAATTTGTGCTTCCTGTTTTTAGATTAATAAAAATATAAATCATTTATTGCCGACTGATTATTGTTTGTTTAAGGCACTTAAAATATAATAATAATTTAATATATAAAAAGACTTATAATATCTTTTAAATTAAAGTGGAAGACGGTAAGTATGACAAGATCTAATTTGTCGAGGTCATTATCTCATTAGTCATAAATTGCACGTAAGTCGTAGGTCTATTTTAAGGTTTAGATTTCTTATTTGGCGTAGGATATGTTTATGTACACTGCCGTAATTATAAATAATATAAATGAGAAAACATTTTGTGACAATAATGACCAGTAGAATATTAGGAATGCAATACTTAAACACGAAAAAAAAAATGATCAGACTGGTTTTTTTACAGTACGAGATGATCTAAGTAAGTTATATTGCCATACGTAAGAAAGTCCAGTTTAATATCCTTACCGTTACACAAAATAATCTTAGGTAGGTTTAAAATGCTGTTACTTACTGTACAACGTACTTAACTTTACCACAATCTTATAAAGATTAATCAGCAGTTGGCGTTTCATTTCAAAAATGTTTTTTTTTTTTTAATTTAACTGCAGCTAAACTTTTATATTTAATAAGGTTTGACATGTCAGCCATTCGCAATGGTTTTTTTTAATTAGTTTTTGTAATATACATTTTAAATAATATATTAAATACAGTAAACTAAAAAAATCTGTCTTCCTAGATATAATTAAAGGTGCTTAAAGATAATAAAATTCACATTTCATTTCGCTATAATAAAACCTTCTAAGTAAAACAAACTTTGTTTTATTTATAAATCAATTAACAAATAAGGTTTTCCGCATTAAACTTAGGACTGTACAATTATGACAATAGCTATTTAAATAATTGCAGCAGGAACAAACATTTGGTTTTTTTATGAGATTCATGTAAGGCTATATCAGCCATGAGATGCCCTTGTCTTATCTTATATTTTTAGCGATTTGCCGTCGCGTAGTGGTCAATAGGTGCTGACGGAATACTGATGGGTGCTAGGTGTCATTGATTAGTAATTCAGTGCGGGCTTACGGAATTAGCGACATCCGACTTGTGCGTAGTGTGTTGTAAAGACGCGTTATCGTCTTTTTTATGGCGAGCCATTTAAATATTTATTTATTACAGGAAGGCAGATGGTCAAATAGATCTTTTGGTAAGTGGACAAATGTACTTATAGACTATTGGCACCATGTGAAATGTCCCGGCAACTATGAATTCTAAGATGATTTGTCCCTTCTGCTTTTTTTACATTGACTTACTTATCCTTCAAATCAGAACATCAATATAATAATAAATATTTTCGTCTTCATCAAAATATAATGTAACGAAACGCGCCTTAAGTAATTCTACGCGCCTGAGCGAGACGACAGCAATGCTTCCTTAAGTTGTACTTCTTTATATTTTTTATTGAGACGTATTTTGCGTATTATTTATATGCAGTACACAGTTCATTATGTACTTTAACTGCTAATTACTTAAAATTATAGCGACATTGGAGCCATTGTATTTTTCCTCGTGGACTTTGCGTTTTTGGAGATGAATATGAGGTCAATGGCTCACGTTTTCTTAGAAGAGGTTTACGAGGTTCTGAGTTTTCTCGGCTACAATAAGGCATTGGGAATCATGTGAAGGTTTGTAATTAGCATGGCGGGCTATAGTACTAGGAAGTGTTGGACTAATGCCTAGGCACCCTCTAGCTGGCTTTCGTCCAATGATGAGATAGATAATCATAAGATAATAGACAATTACATATTATGCATGGATACTATAAATTACAGGGTTTTTATTTATATATTGCTTTGTTCGTTGTGTATGTATATATTCAAATATATGCAAAATATATGTGACTTTATTTTAACGGAATACATATTATAATTTATTTTCTCTTTATGATTTTATCGTTTTTTTATTCATACGGATGCATGAGATCCCTAACAGCGGTCTCCTCCTCCCATATACCACCTTCCAACTGGCAAGTGTGCGCCACCCACGAAGAGGAACTTGCATATAACTCCACCGGTGAATATTTTTATAATAATCCTTGTCACAGGGTTGATTGTATGTATATACGTGTTCGACGAATGTTTATATAGCCTTGAAAATAATTGTCATAAAAGGCGTTGACTTTTTTTGCTAACTTCAAACCGGGAGGATTTTGGTTTTTTGTATACATATTTTTATGTATGTTCAGATATAAATAGATTTTGATGATTATTCTTGCTTTGGTTTCAGTTTAGTTATATGGGACGATGGTATATGATAGATATATAGATGGTACACTGTCTACATTAAACTCTTATTTGAAATTGTAAGTATTATATGAAGTATACATTCAATTAAGAAATGAAAATCGGTTTATATTTTTATTTACATTTGTACTATTACTAAATAGCATACGTTTACGATATCATTTTACTGAGCGATATACACTCCTATAAATTATTGTTATTTGAAAACGCTCGTGGCTTTAAAAAACGGTAATTATAAAAAAAATGAGAATGTAAATAAACAATAGTCTTACACGTGTTGTTAATAAGTGTGCAAAGAGATACGGAAATCATAATAATTATATGAATATAGGTACATTCGAAGGCTGTGATGCTTAGGATGCCAATAGTTATTCTTGCATAGTCTTTACGCGGAGTTACATTCGCAGACGCATGAGCAGACCTGATAAGCTTCATGCGCATAAAAACAATGAAAAGCCTCAATGAATACAAATTATAGACATTAATTTATTCCCGATTTGTTTTTATTTAGTTTATGGAATATCAGTTTTTCATATTTAGAAACAGAATCGAAATTTAAAATAAGAATTTTATGTTTTAACTATAATTGCGATAAACTATAATTGCTTTATGTATAATTTTTTTTTCAAAGTATGCTATTACCGAGATTCCTATTTAATCATATAAATTATTAATTAAAATATTTTTTTTCACCGGAAAAATATAATTATATATTATTAATAAAATATTAATATAATAAATAAGTCAGTTTGTATGTTTATAGGATTTTTTAAAGATTTAGATTGGAAAGTCAATTTTTTTCTGAATATAGAAAATCACATGTACTTACATTGTGGATTGCAATTTTGCATCAAGTATTAATGGTATTTAGATATGAAGATGTTTATTTACAAGTAAAATATGACTTACTAGTCGAATACTCTTGTAGAAACACAAAATCTCCATAGTGGAAAAGTGGAAACTATATGATTTTACAGATAAATTTATATCTTTATACTATCTATTTTTTACACATGTAGAGGAGTAGGGACGACATTAGCCCAAGAGAGTCAGGATCGAACCTGCGACTTTTACATTGCTATGCGGCGCTATTGACTTATAACAAATTGTTTTGTCAATTGCGTCAATTGGTTTGTTAATATACTAGGTTCGAAATTAATTTTAAAATCATACAACGTTTGACCACATTGACGGAAATACTGGCTGTCATTTCTTGTACTGCACACTTTAAAGTGGTCACTTTATAGTGATGACATCAAATCCTTTAAAGTGACCACGATCGTTTGATTTTTCTAAATACACAAAGGCTAGAGCTTTACTCTCGTCTTCATTCGCGTCACAATCCAGAATTGCTAATTAGCGATTCCCATAGCTCTTCATTCAATGAATTTTTTTCATACAAACTTTTATACGAATTTTCATACACTTTATCACTATCTTACGGGTTATATATTCAAAAAACATTATTTAGTGCTAATCTACTGTCTATTGGGCTGTGCGTTGATATGACAGTCAGCCAGTTATTCCTATATGTAAATAGATTGTTACCTTCATAAATCACAACGAAAATGTCATCATAATTATGCTACATGTACCTGATAAAAAAAAACACATAGATTTATAGATTCGATCCAATGTGACTGAAGTTAAGCATTTTTGTTTTATCCAAGTGAAAGTAACTTTGACGGTCATTAACTCTCAACTGCACCGTGGGTGGATAACTGACATAACGGAGTGTTCATACTATTATTAATTCTGACACAAATCGGATAAAACTATGACTCATTTTATAGTTATTCTTTCCTGACATATTTATTTTAAAACTGATATAATGGAGACACCATTTGATATCATTCAACTTTTTATTGCGGTTTTTGATATTGTATCATTGACGTGGTTTAGTTTTAAATTTATAAAATACGAACTAATAATAAAAAGGTTAATAAATATTCCTCTAAGCAGTTTCACACTATATTTAATGATTATAATGGTATTTTACGTTAAGTAAAGTACCAAGTGTTTTTAAAGTTATAGTCAGTAAATGTGTTAATATTTGGGTAAAGACCTCCTCTGGCTTTAGGAGGAAAACTGTTTTGGAGCTTTTTCTATGATGCCTTTGTTACTTACTGTTTTTTTAACTATTTTGGAAATCGTGCTATCCTATGGTTAGAAGAAGAAAAGCAAAAGTATCCGAGATGGTTCAGTGGTTAGAACTAGTGAATCTTAATAGTGATCGTGGGTAAAACTCAGGCAGGCAACACAAGATTTTCATGTACTCATGCTTCAAACCGAAATACAATAATACAGTTAGTGGTTTGTAATATTAAAAAAAACCAATTTTTTCTTATAGCCTGAGACGTGTAATGATTAAAATAAAACAATATATAAATGATACTTGAAGTAGCAATCCTTTAAGTGCTATGTCTACTTCTCAGTATTAATTGTCATGTGGGTCAACTGTTTTTATTTTAACATTACTGATTCATAACTAGTTCTTGAGGTTTCCGTACTGACGCAGTTTGATACTTACGTCATAGAAAGCACAAAAAAGAAATGCATTATAATGATTTAATAAAAATTTTATTTGGATTTAAGGAAAACCAAGTTATAATTGTAATATTTTAATAACTCTTAAAATATCAATTGTCTTTATGAGTCATTAAATGTGTAACGCTAACAACACACAGTAGCAGTATGCAAAGGTTTAACTGCTCGGTATGTATAAGACTCCCCTCAATATAAGTGTTTTTTTTTTACAATTTTCAGTATATATTTTGGATGCAGATTTGCTTATTGGTACAAGAAACTTTTTAATACTAAAACTAAGAAAAAATTTAATACTAAGTCTAGGGAAATTAAAATTAATTCTACTTAAAAGAAACTTAGAAATAACCAAGTTGTGAAAAATTATGTATAAAAATATTTGGTTTCTTACTGCGTGTTGTTAATTGAATTAAAGTAGAGTTAACGTCAAAATAAACGATTCTAATATGCAATTATCTAAAAAAAAATTTTTGGTTTTTTTCAATATTATTTACATTCTTCCAAAACGCTAATTGTTAAAATCACATAAATCCAGTTGCCCATATATGATATTGCAACCACAACTTTGCCGTTTATCATTCGACTAAAATCAATCATGCTGTTACTTTTGCTTTTCCTCCATTAAATAATATAATGTATTATATTATTAAAACATAATTAATTATTACTTCATTTACCGCATTTTTGTTAAAAATGAATTCAAAAACGTAAGTTTCATATATGGCCACTAATTATGGCATAAAAACGTCCTATGACTAGCATGTCTGTCATACCAATTTATGAGACACAATTTATATAAAAATAATTAAGCATATGAATGAGTCAAAATTTATTTTAATGTCAATCATTATTATCTTTTCTTCCTCTTCAAACAATCTTTATCATAGGCCTCTATCAAAGGGCGAAATCGCTCCCGGTTCTCCTCTGCACAAAATAAAAATTAAATATACTTTATTCAAGTAGGTTCATTTTAGAAGCACTTTTGAATCGTTCTATGTTACAATATTGAATTAAATATGAACATAGGTTCACTGGTTTGAAATGTATATACTGGAAGAAGCGTCAAAAAACTGAGGATTTACTTTTTCCACCACACATCTAGTCTGGTCCAGGCACAAATAGGCGACTATGGCCCAACACACTACACTACTTACTGTCTTTGCAAACACGCTCATATATTCTTTTACGCTAGTATCCCGAAAGTAAGGTTTTTAATTCTAAAGTACAAGTTGCAGTTCGCAATATTCGCTTAAAGAATCAATTACTTATAAAAATTCTGTCTTTGTTGATTTTTATTAAATGTGATTTAATGATGATCGTACTTATATCGCACTCGTCATGAATCGATTTTGAGAGACCATTAACATTTTTATTTGTTGAGTATGCAACTCGTATGTATTAGTCATAGTCGATTTAACTTTTAATTTTATAACTCGAAATATAGATTCACGTTAAAACTTGGATCGGTTCTACAAACGAATTATTTGTGTTTATTCAATCTCGGCCAGTACAGACGTAATGACCTAAAATTGAACTGAACAACTTACAGCGAAACCACTTCATTATGACTCATTGCTTCTTAAGAATATACAATCTATCAATAATTGTAATGAAGATTATGAATATTAAAAAATATTCTTTACATTATTTTGTCTATTTATTGTATTTCTTTTTGTTTTCTTTTTTCTTATTTTTCTAAGTTTGGGTAGTTTTTGTAAATGCAAGAGAAAATTCAAATTATTGTATTTACAGGAAAAACAGAATTTTAATTCATCATCGGTCATTTTAATTGTTCATCGGTTAAGATTCACGCGTTCTAACTACTAGGCCATCTCGGCTTATATCGGCTCGGATGATCGTGGGTTCAAACCCGGTCAAGCACCACTGAATTTTCATGTGCTTAATTTGTGTTTATAATTCGTCTCGTGCTTGGTGGTGAAAAAAACATCGTGAGGAAACCTGCATATGTCTAACTTTATTGAAATTCTGCCACATGTGTATTCTACCAACCCGCATTGGAGCAGCGTGGTGGAATAGGCTCCAAATCTCCTCCAAAGGGAGAGGAGGCCTTAGCCCAGCAGTGGAATATTAACAGGCTGTTACTGTTACTGTTACTTATAAATGCAAGAGGAAATTCAAATTATTGTATTTACAGGAAAAGCAGAATTTTAATTGAATTTGTTGTTTGGTTTTACAAAATATTTAATGCGGTCTAATGATTCATGCATTTTTGTAGAGGCGGTGAATGACATTTTTACGCAATATACTTCAAGTACAATAACTCACACGTGGTTTTGGCATTCTTTTTGGAACTGATAAAATCTCTTGAATATTTGTTGAAACAGTTACGTTCAACAGCAATTTTTATAACATGTTTGATGATATTGTTTTTTATATAAGCTAGCCCAGGTGGTACACCCACCCTGTCTTGTACTCTTTTAGGTAGGTAAAATAAACAAGGAACAGCCTTTGATATACAAATTCTGGAAAAGCCACCTCTTCACTTGAGGCGAAGGTTTATAACTCCACCGAGTACGAAATGAATTATACACATGACAATTCAGTGGTGCTTGCCTAAGTTACGTAATTTTCCGGTAAAATTTACGTGTTCTAACTACTGGGACATCTTACCTCTTAAACTCTGCTTTGGGTTCAGACTATAGCTGGTGCTAGTGCGGCGACGACGTAATGAGTAGACTAACCATCACTAGGCAAATTTGCTTATTTGCCGTCTTTGAATTTAAAATAAAAAAACTACTTTCATTGCATAGGTAATCAAAAAAGTTATCATTATTAAAACAAAAAAAATACACGTCCTCATTGTCTAATACTAGCGCTTAATTTTTCTAACGGCGCCATATGATTCACCGAACGTCACACAGTGCCTATTATTCACTCTTTATGTAACACTACTGTTACAAAATTTACAGTTAAAGTTTTGAGCGTAATAAGCACAGCTCCTTTGTTTCAGTCATCAAAACACTGAAAGTAACGACACAAATACTATTGTGATCATATTGAGGTCATATTTTTGTGTTTAAACATACTTTAACTGTATGCAATTTGTGTTTATTTCCTCGTATACCATTTTTTTTAAATATAGTCGTGATGATTGAGTTTTATTTTCGGATTTATCTGTTTCTGCTTTTGCCCACTCCCTTGACATAGATAAATTAAAAAGTCTTTTAAATTAATTTACCGTATATTTTCTTGTACATGAACATAATATTTATATTTTTGTGTACCGTTTTTAAATGAATATTAAAAGATAAATAGATAAATAACCAAACCGTTGCTAGCAAGAAAAAAATTATCAGCCTTTCAATAATTTTAAATTGCAAAGAAATGATTGGTTTTTATAAAGACATAAGAAGATTCACTAGTAAGTAGATTTCAGAGAGAAATAAATTTGATAAAACATGTTGGTTATTGTTATGAAAATGGACACACCACCACAATAACTATGGTGTCCATTTTCATATATATATATATATACACCATAGTTTTGAACCTTGAAAGTAATCATCAAACTTACATAACTGTGTATATATTCGGACATTGTGATATGTATTTTTTTATATTATTTTAATTTATTTATTAAATACATATACAATAATCATATATAGTCACTACTGCACTGACTAGCAATTAAAAACAATTAAAAATTATATTATATATATATATATATATATATATATATATATATAATATAATATAATATAATATATTTATATATTATATAATTAATTATAATTAATTTAATTTATTATATATATATATAATAATAATAAATTAAAATAATATAAAAAAATACATACCACAATGTCCGAATATATACACAATTATGTAAGTTTGATGATTAAACTACGTCATTTTATGATAAAGTGGGATTTTCCTCTAGGTTCTCAATAATTAGGTATATTATAAATTATTATGGATAAGCTAGTGATCAGAAACATACGCACAGCCTTTTTCTATGAAAACAATTTGTTACCTTATAAGGTCAGACTGTGATATATAATAATAATATGTTTGACAGATAATAAGTCAGTTTGTACTCTGTAGATTGAATGAGTCACCGTTTAAAGGATGAGTCGGAAGGACCGAATATTCGGGTGTAAAGACTTCCAGTCTTTACACATGATCGATATTATTTTGTATTGAATTATTTTTATTTTCTTAATGCAGTAGAAGTAGTAGTAGTAGTAGTATTTATATAAAATGAATATTCGATGTATATATACCGAGTTGTATATAAAAGTTGTACTTAGAAACAATTAATTTATTATGATTCACAAAGATCTATAAGCACTAATTAAATATTATTATTTGAAAATAAAATATGTATTTAAGCCATAATTGCAATCAAATGATGTTTAATTTAATTACAAGACTGGCTAAGTACATAAGTAGTAAAAATATTTTAAATCTTGTCTGACGTGTATCTGTTCTAGTTGAACGTAAATAGTGACTAACAAGATTGATAATGATTTTTTAATATGGTACATATATATTTTTTTAAAACACGCTATAAAATCTAAGTATCAGTTTATTTTTGTTATTTGTAAAGTTAATTTTGGCTATAAACATATACGTATTTTTATTGAAAAGTTGTAGTAATAGTTTGTTAAGGAGAGCCGAGGAGGCCTAGTGGTTAGAACGCCTGAATTTGAACTGATGATCGTGGGTTCAATCGTAGGTTACCCGGGTAAGCACCACTGAATTTTCATGTGCTTATTTTTGTTTATAATTCATCTCGTGCTTGACGGTGAAGGAAAAAATCGTGAGGAAACCTGCATGTGTCTAATTGCATTGAAATTCTGCCACATGTGTTTTCTACTACTACCACTACTTGCATTGGAGCAGCGTGATGGAATAAGCTTCTCCTCAAAAGGGAGAGGAGGCCTTAGCCCAGCAGTGGGACATTAACAGGCTGTTAATGTTAAGGTATTTTTAAGGTAAATGAGAAATGTGTTTTTTATATATTTACTGGCTACTTTATCTTTTGAGTGAGTTGTAATGCAATAATGAACGATATGAAACTACACAAACATATCATGTATTCAATGCGCATTCGGTTTTAAATTCGAATCATTCACCGATGAATGTATTTACTACAATCGGTCGGTTTATGACCGAAACAGGAATTCTGAATACTATAAACCTAAGTTATGTATCGGTTCACTCACTCCTGAGTATAAAAACGACGATTATAAATTAATATACATATAAAACGTTAATATTTCCAAAGGAGCCTTAAAGCTTTATTTATTTCAAATCGTTAATGTAATATGTTAAACAGGGATCTATTATTGTTTTGATTTATATAATAGTATTTAGCAAGGAAATTGCTTAAGGAAACGCAGGAATCTGCGCATGAGTTGAAACACCTCAGAGCGTGAAGGAATTCGGTGGCTTTTTTTGTCTCGACTTGACCGTCGACCGACAACGAAATCGTGCTTGTTATCGTTTTGGACACTCTGACGTATTATTGTAAACATTTTTAAGCTTGGATTTTTTCTTGGGAGTAAAGGATAGAAATAAATTATTTTGTTCTACTAACAATTTATTCGCAATTTGTTATTAAAAGTATACATTTTTAAGGCCAAGAAACTATAGTGCGACAGGATTGATTAGTTATATTTTTCCGTGTATGTATATTCTTAATAAATAATTAATTATTGCTTTTTCTCAGAGAATCTATGTATGTGAGGTTGAAATATATGGCAGTCGGGATACTATTGCTATCGGTGATCTCCACACTTCACTGACTACAGTATTTGATCTGAGGTACATCTGAGGTGTTAATTAGGAAACGAGTATCTAAGGCTCGATCTTATAAATTGGTGTCTTTAACGGTGTTGTAAGATGTGGGCGTTTGTCAAAACAAAACATCATTAATTGTAACCTACATTGAAATACCTGCTTGTGACATTCTGTTCATTAAAGCCTTTTAAAGTGCCTACAAGTATTAACAACTGTTTTTCAATATTAACTTGTCATAATAAGAGCAAGTTTTTAGAAATCATTTGCAAAGTAACATTGGTCTTAATCTAGTACCGGCCTCCTTCCAACTACTATGTACTAATTTGTGCTTTAATTGTTATCCATATCCATTTTTTTTTCAAATAATATATTTAATTAGTACTTTCATATGTTTTGACAATAAAATCACAGAGCATGTTTTTTTTAATTTTTGTATTCAAATTGATATTTTCCTTTATGTAATAATAAAACATAAAAGTTGTCCAGGAACTTATCCATGACAACAAGTCTAGCTGGTACTTTTATAATATTAGCCTAAAATAAAACAAGAATTAAAAAAAATACATACCAAGCTTTTTTTTCTATTATTTATTAAACTGTAAACATTGAGGGTAACAGACGATTTTTGTTTTTAAATACCGTTAGGCACGTACCGCACAGTTGAATCATAAAGGTAAAATAATGTTACCAGGTGTAAATTTTATAGCATGTCACATCTATATATGTATGTATATAACAATGTAATCTTTGATTAAGTACTTGTTATTATCATTTACCTATTAACTTTTGACTGATGAATAATAAGGTTTTATTGTTTTATTGGAAAATATTATAAGAATGACTAATTAATGTTCCATTAATATATATATATGAAATACATACGCGCGGATTTCCTGCATGCTGCTCCAATGTGGGTTGATGGATACCCACGTGGCAGAATTTTTTTTTAATTTTTTTATTGAATCATATATTTAATTATATAAGACATAGAACCGGTATTATTTATGTTTTTATTTTATCAGTAGGTAGTTAAAGTAATTACAATGAAAGATTCATTATAAAGCAAGACTTGTAAATAAAATATTAATTATTGTCTTGAGCTTCTATAACTTTAATTTAATTTTGTAACGTACTAATTTCAGTCCGCGACTTCGGTTGGATAGTTATACAAACTAATAAATAAACTCAATTTAACATTTTTAATGCCGAGTTAAGACGAGTTGCAATGCTTATTTAATTATTTTTATTGTAACAATAATCTGATATTGAGAAAAAAAACAGTAATTTTATGCGTTATATAAAATATCGTGTAATTTCTAATTATCCGTTAGAGTTCGTTTACTTATCCGTTATGATTTTGAAAGCATTTTCATATCATACAGTATATTGACATATTGAGTTCAATACTTCTTTGTCGATTTGCTATTGGCTAAGCGGTCGTGGTAGATTTAGTTAAACACATTATAGCCTATATCCAGCTAAAAACTATGAGCATAAAATGAAAGTTTTACACCAATCGGATTAGCAGTTTTTACTTGAATCGTGAAAAATCAAACAAACAAAAATTCTTTCCACTCATGCATGCATGCGAAACTAGTGTCTGTTTTTTTACGGCTTTACTTAGTATATCTTACTACTGTGCTATAAGTTGTAAATATAGGTCAAATACTTGTAGACTGGAAAAGGTAATTTATATAAATTATATTATAATCAAAAATTATTTTAATTAAATGATACCACGTGTTGTAACGGCAAATGGAGTAGATTTAAATTCATAATATATTATTAAAATTTGTTTATGAATTTAAAAACAATAGTAAACTACATACTTTTTTTACGTTTTACTTTTAATTCTTATCAATTTGAATTTCGTATGTCCAACGACTCGATTAATAACATACAGATATAAATAGTCCTAATAAAATAACATTTACGATAGAACCAAAGTATGCGACACGTGACTCGTTACTGAACTATTGCAATTAGCACTTTGTAACAACACTACGATAAACGTACGTCTTATATTACGACTATGACACATTAATGCGAATCATTTATTATTTATATTTATAATGATAAATATTATTTGCTTCAAATGAAGGTTTGTTAGCAAAGGAGTTTTGTAGCAAAAAATAAATCTTGATCGAAATCTACGTTCTCATTTTTATTTTCTCATTTAAAATAATGAAAAATTTTGTATAAGCAGTTTCGCGTTTGTATTAACAAAAAAATATTTAAAAGAACCGTCTTCTAATAATGTTTCTCTATACAAATTTCTACAACAACTACAAGTTTCTTTAACATAAACGATATATTTTGCATTTACAATTTTAATATAGGAAAAGCAAACAAGAAGACGGTTATCTGATAATAATATGATGGAATAATGTGATTGGAATAATATGTATGGAATATAAGTATGGATATTTCGATCGGTCATTGATTTTGTAAAATATAAAAAAGTGGTGGCTATATTACGTTCCCTGTAAAAAGCTTTACATTCGACATTAGGAAATTCTTATGATTAAATAAATATTAAATATGATTGATTATCATTAAAATATTTTGCTTTATATTTTTTGATTTCTTGTAAACTTTACTTAAAAAGACGATATAATAAATGTTTCATGTTACATACGAAGGCCACAGTATTCTTCAAGGATAAATTAAAATGTATGAAGAATATAGTCCTTGAGATCAACATCAAAGATCATTGTTAGTTTATGTTAATTTTTATAAAAGTCAAGCACAAATAAGTGCATTATGTTCGAAGGTAACCTTTTTATTTTATCACGATACTAGCTACCCGTCCCAATTCGCTCAACATTTCGCATTTCCGACATCATTAACAACTATCGTCATATTTTAAGCAATTTACATAAAACCATTATAAATTATAATAATCTCCATTCATACACTCCGTCCATTGGTGAAAACTTATGAAAATCCTTTCAGACACACAGGTAGGGGTGATTAGTTTTACGCAGTGCTTATACAAATAATATAAATAACAAGCGAGACTTATAAATTTCGTTATACAAGCTTTTATTTATCTCACCTGTTAGTATGTTTGAGTGAAATCTTGCAACGTAATTTAAACCAAAAAATTGATTGAGGCACAGCAAACTTTTGATGCTAGTGACTAATGACTTTACTCAATATTGTAATCTTGTAAGAAATGACTGCCCTATAAACTAACTAACCTTGATATTCATTTTTAAATGCAACTTGCTAAATAATATGGTATAAATAAACAGTCCTTTTGAAATTTGAAAATTATTTTTTTTTACTTAAAGCTACCCGTCCCGGCTTCGCACGAATAGAATAAGGGGCTACATAAAACGTTTATATCGTGATACAAATACGTAACTCTGATTCGAATCTTTAACGATTTCAGTCGGCGTGATTCTTTTCCGACATCTTCAACAATCGCCGTCATATTTTAGTCAATTTACACAAATCCTTAACTAATAATACATCTTAACCCATGAAACATTTCGTCTATTGGTGTGCACTATCAGGAATCAAATGACCATGACCACAGTTGGTATTTAACTGATTCAGAAAAGTATCATATACATATATATCACAATATTTTTTGTACACAATTCCTGTTTGTAAATGACTTCATATTATGGTCTACTATATAGAATACAATATACAATAACAAAATTAAAATATTGACGTAATAAATATAAATGATTACATAAATAGGTTTTGTATTATGTTAACTACTTACGATATAAGTTGTCTAAACAAGCGTTTTTGACAACCCTTTGGTGTTTTGAAACAGTTGCAAAAACTGAATTAAATATATAATAATGATGATGAGCTTGGTTTTTCAAAAGGTCGGGTATAAATTCGAGAAAGAACTACTGATTTACATAATGATTTTTGAGTGCTATTAAACACTATACGATTAAGTGCTTAATAGCACTTTATTCGCAATGAAAGATAATTTTGTTAGGAAGCCTGCATGTTTTAAAGGATTTTTGAATTTTTATTTATGATTTTAATTATCTCTCAGAAGAGGCGAGACAAAGCCCATTCGACAATTGCCGAAGCGATTTCGAAATTCACTTTAGTCTAAATTAATCGTCTGACAATTTGTTGAAAGACAATTTAATAGAATAATAAATACAAATGAACGCTTAAAAATAAGCGATTTTTGACGTCAATTCCTTTTAATTTTACTGGTGACGTGATAAGTCGAATGCATATTTTATAGGAATTTACAATTATTTACCCTATTGAGCTAAAGTATTAGCTCAATAGGGTAAATAATAGTAGATCACAGATAAACGGGAAATATGAACACCACGTATTGTTTAATAATTTAAGCATTCGTGGTCTTTATTACTTGCGCTGTGTTTATGGTTTATTGAATTCTTATTAGTTTGATTGTCATTGACTGTGGTGCAATATTATTTGTTGGGTTACATTCGCCCTTGAACTCGGTCACAGGTGACTTCATGCCTCCACCAGTGTTCAGGGAAGCCACCCTGACTTACTCATCGTAGACAATGGCTTCGTCACGCGGAACGGCCCTTTGAAGGTCATGGCACATACCACCAACGATATTACACTCAGATTCTTTGTTACGATAAACATTACTGATATCATACTTGGAAACCAGCACTGTTCGTGTATTAGTTTCATAGAATATTCGAATTGTTAATGATTTCAAAATTATTTGGAAACGGAGCGCATGACGAAGTTTCGAAGTAAATAAAAATGTTTTGTTTAATCCTATGGCGTTTATTTAACACTTGATTTGTTTAGTGTATGATCAATATTGGTTTGTTATATTCTTAAAATTGATCGTTTTACGTGCTCTTAAAACAATGATTTAAGCTTTTAATGGATCTATGCTTTGAAATGACCTTAGTTAATTACAACGAAAAACACTTAACTTTAAACAGCACATTCATGGCTTCACTAACAAGCTTTACTTATATTTACTACATAAGGGAAAAAAGTTATATATAAATATAACACAATACAAATACAATAGGATTTAGAGTCTGTTAATTTTTTACGGGCCACCCATTTGCAAAGCAATATGTTATTTTTATTGATGGTGACACATAACTTATAACATTAAACATTATTATCAGTTATGAAGTTTATTATTTCTCATATTTTGTCCAATTGATTATGTTTCATTAACCTTTGGCCTTGGATTTCTGTCATGAGCAAATTTGTGTGCAGAATACCTAATTTGTCTACTACATATATACGCATGAAATAGCAACGTTAGATATTTTTTGTGTATTAAAGTGGCATTTCATGACGCTCACATATCTCACAAATAAAATTTATGGCGACATTTTTCTGTGTTTCATTAAATTTAATTCGATTCGATTTGTCTACTACATATATACGCATGAAATAGCAACGTTAGATATTTTTTGTGTATTAAAGTGGCATTTCATGACGCTCACATATCTCACAAATAAAATTTATGGCGACATTTTTCTGTGTTTCATTAAATTTAATTCGATTCGATTTGGCGCAGTGGCAAGAGCACGAGAATTTTAAATGACAATTGCGGATTCGAACCGGGCATTCACAAAATACAATACCACTTATTGTATTTTGTGAATTATAAAAATATTCGAAGAAATTAATGATATTTTAAAAGATTTTATGTACTTTTTAAACACACTTTTTCAATTAACACAGAAAATTATTTCCTTTAATATGTTTTATTAAACTCTTCATCGTATTAAAAATATTGTTTTCCTTTATTAATGTTTTTTTTTCTTTATTACTTTTAGTTTGCTTATTAAATAAATGGGCATACAATAGTAACAACTTTTTTTGGAGTGAATTTGCTAACATAGCGATGAAAATTTCAAACGTTTATTGTAACGCGTCTAACGCTAAATATCACTCTCTTTTTATCACCTCTCTTTAATTACTAGGAAGATTTTACATACTAGTACTAGACTTGACCTAAATTCAGGCCTTAAAATCATATTCGTATAAATCCACAGATAAAAAACATGTGTTGCGTGAGTAACAACTTCAGTTTTGACAATATCGCTTATTCTTTTCTTTCTTCTTAATTTATATTCTATTATTAAAATAAAAAATAAATAAATCATAATTGATAGAGCAATAAATTAAAATCTATAAATATTTATAATCGAATTAATGCAGTGTTTGTAAGCACTGTTAATGGCGTGATATTTTTACACCTTACATTGTATCAGTTAATCAAGCTCATTGTTAATAAATTGATTTAATTCTTTTTGTCATCACATACATATATACGTACCAATTTTATACTATAATAGTATCAGAACATATGTAACAAATAATTGCATTAAAATGTTCAAATATTTTATATAACAAACGTTTTTTAATAATTAGTTATTTTTTTCATATTGAACGGATACGCTACCTAAATTTATCGGTAATAATAATTAATACCGTAAAATAAGTAGGCATTCCTACAGAACGTTAGTAGCTTCATATTTAAAAATGAACTTATTAGGTATTATCTCTAAATTAAAATATTTTATGTAATTATGCACACATTTTGAACAGAACTTCAATTATTATTATATTGAATAAATTTATATATTACATCCTTTATCAATATTTAATCAGAAAGAATTTAATTGTAAGGAAATTTAGTTCTGCAGTAAAAAAGGTATATAATTTTCTTATTTTTTTATGTAAATAATTTTATGTGAATATATTTATTATATTAGACAAAAAACTGTTTTTATTTTATTCATCTCGTAGTAATTATAAAACTTATTATATGAATGACTTTAAAAGAAAGTTTTAACACTGCACTAATAATAATGTTCACATTTCACTCGCGAGCTTTTCTGTAAATTAAGTTCAGTTGGGCAAAGGGGCGGGCGGAGGCCTTACCGCGAGCGATCCGTTTATAAGTGGCGAGCGATTCGCGCGCTGCACACTCGCCCCAACTCGCGAACAGCGATAGGTCGTGCCTCACACGGGCACAACGATCGCTCGTGCACACGCGACACTCATTTTCTTTGAAAATTCGTGTAATTGCAAAGAAAAAAGTGAACCCGCGGGACTTTGTGACTGAAGTGCCCTGTGAATGTTGACTTCATTTTTGACGAGCGTGATCGCACTAGTGAAACGAGCAACCGATGTTTCATATAGTAAGGATTGCGTGAACTCAGGATCTGGCTTTAAGGCAAGTAGATAAAATTCCATTCATATCATATCACATTCAGCTGAAGTGTCCTCTAGATATCTCTGAAAACTTCATGCGATGAAAGAGGAATCTAGTGATATTATAATGTCTATTGATTTGTGTAAAAACTGTCATTCGTCGTTGTAATAAAAACTTGAGTATAACATCCATTTATTTTTTGTAATGTCTAGGTGTTTACGTTACCTTGATTGTTTTTCTATGATAACTATAAGTTGGTTCGATAATTATAACTAATACGTTGTACATATGTACATGTTGAAAATTAATATGTATGTTTGTATTTAAAGTACACTGTATAGTCGACATTGTTAATGCTAGATGCGCTGGTCAGTCCCCTTCATGACATGTATCGAATAACTAATAGGGACACGATGTATTATAGTTGTCAGATGAATTATTAAAGAGTAAACAATAATAGACACGAGCCTGACCGCTGTTTGCAGTTGTGGCGAACAAACTGATGCTAGAAAAGCGGTTCTAATACTCTTAACAATACATTATTTTTACTCGCATTTAAACTAATATTGAACAAGGCATTTAAAATATTTAATATTATTTAATTAATGTCTGGGATAAATTAAAAAATGTGTTCGAATGTTCTCAAGTAAGAAAAGAATAGTACTTGTTTCTATATCATAAAGATAATTTGGCGGATAAGATTGTTAGGCGTTATCTCACTGATAACAGTGGATCTCATGTACTTAATACACATAGTGTGGTTATGGCTGTATATATTTTATGATTAAATCAATTTAAATATGAGCAGTTATAACTCGAAGTGTTTATATATTCATTTTCAACGAGTCAAGTTTCTTAATTTATGGAAACAAATATTTTAATTATCACTATACCATTCCACTTCTTCAGTTCTTATTCAAGCTAAATTGACTCACTGTACAAATGTCATTGACGCAAAATACATAGTACGTATGTATATAAATAACAGGAAACAAGTTATGTTTTATTTTTCTATACGATCCTCACTAAGCTGTTAATTTTTTTTGAGTATACGATCATCTTAATTATACGAATTAATACAAAAATGGTTGAATATCCAGGAAGTGTTTTTTTATATTAAAAATTTTAATTATCACAGAAATATAGATTCAATTCTTTTTACAGTAGTAGGAAAACTCCGTTGTTTTAATTATTACCTTTTTATACAACATATTTGACTGCAACGATGTTTTATTTTGTTTTTGGGTTTCCGGCGGAAGAATTAAATTTAAATATCGTAATTAAATAAGTTCATAATGATTGTTAATGCATGACAAAATGCATTACGAACTATATTTGTTAAAAAAATAATGCTAAATATTTAAAAAAAAACTTAATTTCCTATTACAATTTAAAACAAATTACCGTACCGTAACAGCCTGTGAATGTCCCAATGCTGGGCTAAAGGCCTCCTCTCCTCTTTTTGAGGAGAAGGTTTGGCGCTTATTCCACCACGCTGCTCCAATGTGGGTTGGTGGAATAAACATGTGGCAGAATTACAGTGAATTTAGACACATGCAGGTTTCCTCACGATGTTTTCCTTCACCGTAAAGCACGAGATGAATTATAATCACAAATTAAGCACATGAAAATTCAGTGGTCTTGCCCGGGTTTACAGCCTGTGAATGTCCCAATGCTGGGCTAAAGGCCTCCTCTCCTCTTTTTGAGGAGAAGGTTTGGCGCTTATTCCACCACGCTGCTCCAATGTGGGTTGGTGGAATAAACATGTGGCAGAATTACAGTGAATTTAGACACATGCAGGTTTCCTCACGATGTTTTCCTTCACCGTAAAGCACGAGATGAATTATAATCACAAATTAAGCACATGAAAATTCAGTGGTCTTGCCCGGGTTTGAACCCACGATCATCGGTTAAGATTCACATGTTCTTACCACTGGGCCATCTCGGCTCTTAAAACAAATTACAAACTAATTGAATGAGTAAAATATTACAATATTTAACGACCAGCCTTTCAAGATGGTGTCATTGAAAATACACATAAAATGCAGAGGCTATTTTTCTTTGAATTAATTACCCGGCCCCACGTTGGCATTGCTAGATAAATGCCATTTTGTTCATAAGACGATTAATATGTTACATTAGTATTGTCGCGAATCCACGGAAGTAGGAAAGTATGTGTGAGGGTCACGAGATGTGAGTCTGCATGCGAACAAGCGACATGTCATCCCCGAGAGAGTCGGTCCTGCCTCATTGTTATGCTTCGTAGGTCTCCTTTGCAAATACTAAGTAACGAATTCAAAATGAACGTTAAATAAATATACAAGCGGAAACATTATTTTAAATGGCATTAAATCCCATCACAGGTGCAATGATGTTTTATAATCTTCGTATACTCGTTATTTGACAAACTTAGGATTCCGTTCAATAAGGGAAATTATTTCCCATTATTCGTTTAGTTTAACAATCATTCGATTTGTTTGTAATTAAGCAAATGAAGATGGTGCAGTAGATACACACAGATCTTAAATGAAGACCGTAGATTCAACTCCTAGCAAGCATGGTTGGGTTATTACATGTTAAAATTTATAGTGAATCTCTCATCAAGATGATGATATGATATTTTGTTCTCGATGTTTAATATCATTGCGAAGAAGCCAGAAACTTCTTTAAAGTTGAAGAACTTCCGAAAAGTAGGCCATTGCATTTACGAGCTGTCTGTTACATACAAAACAATAATTGTCAATTATTTTCCTTTATAAGTATCAAATTTACTCGACAAATTATTTTCTTAAGTCTCCGATTTCCCGAATAGTTTGCACGACTGATTACAATTATAGGATCTTCTGACATCAATCCATCAAAATCTAGATTTGTGCAGCGTCACACAGAATCTGTAGTAAATATTATTTCAACTAATAGTGAATATTGTTAAAATATATCTCAAGTAAAACATCGTGAGAAAATGGTAAAACGTATCGGATGAAAACATGGCACGTGTTTTCTGAACTGCATTGGAGCAGCGTGGTGGAATAAGACTCAAACCTTCTCAAAAATAAAAAAAAATCTTAAAAGTATGTTATAGATGACTCAGGGTTCGGTTATGTTTTTTTTATGTACTTGCCTACGTCAAATGCAAATATTGTGGTTACTTAAGTTACTTTCCTACTTTATGTGTAACCAACATTGTGAATCACTTATAATAAAATTATTTTGAGAATTACTATAGAAATACTATTTAAAATGTAAACATATATTGTTAATAGAACAATATAACAATGAAGTTTATTTTATTTGCGGTTAACATTTAGTTTTTTTATTAATTTCAATTCAATTTATAATTGTAAGATGTTAATAAACTACATAAGTATGTCTAGTTCAGAAGTTTATTTTTTTAATATTAATAAACAATAAAAAAATATATTTTTGATAACAGATATTCGATAAAAATATAATTACCACACGATATTTCAACTTTAAAATCAATGAAACAAAAGTTTATTATTATATGAAGACAAAGTGATTGATATTGAATGTAAATGAATATTGCAATTACATAAGGGAATAACTTATATAACTTAACTTATTATAAAAGAAATCCCACAAACCGCAACGTACAGATTTAAAATAATGAGCCTTGGATTGTCTCAGATGTAATCTATCATAAAATAAACGAGAGAAAACATTTAAATTGAGATATTGTTTCACGCCGCTTTAAGTTCAATGCTACGCTTGCTTAACATCGTTCAAGTCAATACGGTCAAACAAATTAGATACTGATTATTAAATTTCGCAAAATAATTAGGCACGAGTTTATTTTGGAGCCAAAATTTACATTGCAATTTAAAATCGACAAAAGTAAAGAAAAAAGTTTCGGTAAATAAAGTTAGGTAATGAATCCAATGCCGGTGAAACCTTTATCGTCACGCTCTGGTGAGCGGGAAATCGCTGGCGACACTTCATTTATTGAGCTACGCTTTCATTTTTTAAGACCATGCAGGATTCGACAGACGAAAGTAAATTCTCCGATTTCAATGTCAATTTCTTTATGTTTATACAAGCAACGGCCTAACTGGCGGCCTAAACAAAGTCATATAGTGATTGTCGATTCCGTTTGTAAAATACGCCATATTGAATTGAATAATTTAGACGAATGTAATGTTTGACATCGCTTCGAGAATCGTCGGGAAAAATAACTATCACAGTTCACAAAAGAGTGCGTTAACATAGGTATATGCATTCTTTATTCTCTTACTTTCAAAGTCCATTGGAATATAACAGTGGATTAGAGAGATATCTAGCACGGAACCAACGATTTTTAATGATTTATGTTCTTTCCGAAGCACGTAAATGTAAACTCAATAACTTTTTCCGATTTTGGATTCAAACCCGAGAAACCATGCATTACTAATTAACCACTAGAACAAAGAGCCAGTTGGTCTTCATATATTTTAACATACATGCGTGTTAATATATTGATCAAATAAATAAATGGATTTTTAATTGTTATGACTTTTAAATTATACTAAAAGTTTATGCTCTATAATACTACCAACTGATTCACTAGATTTTAAGGCATTTAAGACAACTGCTTGACCTAGACATAGTTACCTATCAAAGAATCACAAGTGTAATTTATTATTACAAATTGCATATCCCGCTGTGCAAATCTTAGAACATCAACATAAACAAGAAATCTGTTTATACAGCAATTGAATGAATAAATGCTTTACAATAAAACGATTAGCGATTAGGTTGAAGTTATCTTGCGTTTTGATAACAATGTTTGACGAGCCCGTACCTCGTGCGTATCTAGGTCAAAAGTGTTAGGAAAAATAGTGTGTTACTTATCTATGAAACTGATTTGAAAAATGTGACTTAAGCGCGCCAACGTAAATAGAATAAACTTAGTAATTGAATGATTCATCGCGGATATGACGTGTCAAATGTGATGTGACCCCTGAAATTATTTATCATCTTAAAGCGCGTCTTTATTATTTATTGGACATAAACAATGACACACCCATACTAATTGCATCGTTTTTGTTTCAGATATCAGACATCACCGACTTAGCATATCGAACAACAAAACCATTTTTATAGCAATATTTTTAACTTATACAGTTAAAATAATATTTTATAAATAAGAATGACATATCGTCTATATATTATATAGAAAAAGAATATTTTTATAAATTAATTTTAAGCACAAATGAGCTTATTAAGTATTAATAGAGAAAGACTATCGTCAAGAAGAATGGCGTTCCTAAGTATGAGAAGTAGTTTGAGATTATTATGGGCTGCGGCGACAACGCTGGTCTTCCTGACGCGGAGTAGCGCGGCACCGGCTTTCGGAGAAACTAATAAGGCTATGGTGAGTCCTTCTATTTGATCATTACGTAGTATCACTTGCCATTTCACACCTGCTTATATAATTTCGAAATATTTTCATCCATATGAAACACTTTTACCTTGATTAACAAATAAACAATTTAAGGTCGAGTTGGTACAAATAAAGTAATTGTTACTAAGAGGTTAGAATCACTAAAAAACTGTATTTTACTATAAACAAAACTGATTCCGAACTTTATGATATTTTAAAGGAATATTATAGTATACAATAGTCAATACATAAAAATATATCAATAGTCAAATATATCAATATATGTAATAGCTACAATAATATACGTATCAGTAATTAATAGGTATTACCTAATATTTTAATTAAGAAGGCCTATGATTAATGTTTTTGTAAGATCCGTTAAGTTAATGTCTATACTACATCATCCATAAATCGATTAAATCGAAATCGGAAATGATCTCGCTATGGATCGACAAATCTGAGTCATTCTTCTCAGAATCTTGCGCACTATACCTTCAAACTGTGTGAAGTGGAATCTGGCATTATTTATAGTAGCTCCTTGATAGTAACGTTCATTCATAACGAATATTATCCTAACAAGATAAAGATCTTAAACTCTACCACATAATAAACGTATGTGTTTCGTTTTAAAATCGGCTTCGTAATACATGACTCATGTTTAAACATATGAATGTTTATATCGCTTGTGTTGGTCATTATACTTTTTAAAAGTCTGCGTCATTAATAAGTAATGTTTTTTATTTAACTATTAATTCAGAAAAACCTTTATAATAAATTAAATAGTGTTATATTTGTTATTTATTTCAAAAAATTATATTAATTTTATATTGAATGTAAAAAATATTAAATATAATTTTATGTTTCTGAACCACAAAATAAAATTTAATAAAAAAATTGAATATAAAAGCACTTAAATGTACCTTTGAACGGGCATTTCCAAAAAATTTTACTTCGATTTTATTTACGTAAAATATGCTATATTAAATAGCTTAACAAAAACAATGACGTCATTGTATATGAAATAAATATTACCTGTCTCCGAGTAGCCTAGTTATCCGGAACAGATTACATAAAGTGGTTCCGCCGGTCATGGTGAGTCAAGTAGGAATGCCTATAGGGCTCAGAAGGAAATCGTGCTAAACAGTTTCTGAGAAATCGTACAATATGACTCACAATAACCAGTCTCGGGACTTGTTACACAAGTTCGAGGTCATAGGCAAGATAGAGTTAGGCTAGCGCTATGTTTATAAATATGAATCTGGTTATTTAGGTTCATATTTCGGCCACAATAAAAAATGCGATTTAATTGGAAAATTCTGCCTCATTTAACACACATATATATATATTTAATGAAGTCTTCAATAAAAATAATTCTTCGTTTTGATATATTCAGCTTTCATACTTACTCAAACATAAAAAAAATTTCAACTAAATCGGTCCAGTCAGTTTTGTGACATACACACGTACAGAAGAATTATATATATACAGATAACATTTTAAAATCAATGTAGCATTAATACATTTTTTATGACTTTAAACTTCATCGGCATTATTCTCCTATTAAATTATCTTCGTTTATGCGTTCATTCTGATGTTGAAGTTAATTTTTTTAATTCAAGAACTGTTGCGTTACGGAGAAACTATCGATTTAATCTTAAAGTAATATTCACAACAATGCCCTGAAATTCGATTTTGTAATTTTTTTTAGTCGAAGTTATAAAAAACAGTTTCCGTTTATTCGATCGAGGCTAACAGCTATAATGATTTTTCTTTATTTGAGAAATTTTCACTCAAATCTGATAAGCCAGCGATGTCAAGGTAAATCCGCGCTCTAATAACCCTTTTCATATTTTTATAAATATTATAATTTAATTGTAAGTAAGTACAATTTCAAAATAGACCGATTTATTTGTATAGTTAATAATCGTAAATAAATATTGGGAACCACAGGACCGATCAGAACTTTTGATGCATATGTCCCGAAGTGAAACTGATTTTATAAAAACTACGTATTGGTCTTTAGATTACTCTTAAAAATCTAAATGAAACCATTGAACATATTCAACAAAAATCACAAGTGGCGTCTATAATGAATTAAAAATGGCGGTTTGAAATAAGCGTATGTCTTTTTTTTTACAACGCTGCGCTGTTTTAGGGTTGAAGGAATCGCTTGTTCAAATTATTATAATTCGCATATTTATTATTTTATTAAAAAAATGCAATAAATGATTTAAAAGGATAGAATTTGGTTTAAAACATTCTTATTTATTGTTTATGCTATGTAAAATATACATTTATAATTTGTCAATGAAGTCGAAGTGAAATTAATTTGTCTATATTGCTTTGAAATTTATGTTGAGTAATTTTTGCGCTATAAGGAAAATGAGGAGTAAGAAGTGCGGGTAGTGCATTTAAATATATATTGTATGTAGGGTAGTTCAGTTAGCGTGTTGTTATTATTTATTAATGGTTGATTTATTGAAAAGTATCTGTTAAAACCTTTAATCGACGCGAGTGACGTCGGAACGTATACAGTAAAATGTGATTGAGTATGTAAGCAAATCTATACACAACCAAAGTACCTAATTACTATTATTATTGTCGTGCTTAGTAAGTATGAAAATTACTCAAAGGATGATTTTGTTTATTAACTGCCTTTAATTATAACAAATTACACGTCGTGATGTGGAAAAACCATTATATTTTATGAATGTAGTTTTTCCTGTTTAATGTAGAAGCTACTACTACTATATAAAAATATTTCCATTCCAGTCAAAAGTTTTCACATAACTGTTATAACAACTATCTAGACCAAAATACATTCGGATTGCTTGTCAATCTTTAAAGTATTGAATAGCTGGAACGGTTACTAGGATACCAGCGATGAAGAAGAACGTTTAATCGAATCACGAAATGTGTTGACTACAAACAATGTTATTTGCGGTAGAGATTTAGGCTTCAAATTTAATAGGTCGTTGTACTTTAAAGTCACGTGATTACTCACGTGCTTGTTGTTTTACCGCAAGCAAGGCATTTCCTGTCATTTTCAATAGGAACTGTTATGAATAACGTACCCTTTTATAGGGGGTCATTCTCCTATCAAATACCTGAGCGTAGAAACAATGGCCGCAAGATATTGCGAGGAACTAGTGTTGTTCTTTGTTTTTATCACGCTGGAATATGTACGATTAATGCGATATAAAAATTCGACGCATGTCCCTTCCAGCGTACATCTCTCGTAAAATTTCCTACGCCGTAGCATAGAACAATGAACTCTTTGAGACAGCACAGCGTATAAATGTCTTGCACTTACAATTTTTATGGGTGGAATGCGTAAACGTTAAAGTTTCCTCAATATAATAGATTTATCATTTGTACTGTCCATTGTCTTTTGTAGTTTTTAAAGCCTAACGATGAGCTTTTGGATTGTATACGCGATAAGCATACCTAACTGTAATCTAGTTGATGGTCACCTTTTTGTTATGCGCTCACGACACGGTCTCGGTATCTCGCGATCGCTCCGTACCCACCGCGCTGAGAGATAAACGAGCAAAAATATATTATTTAAAATACGTTATACCGCCAAAGAAGTTAGTTAAACCCTAGTCACGACTTTTGCTCCTGGGAAATTTATGCATACAAAATTTCGCAGAAATAAAGATAGGAGGTTTGATTAAATATCTTTTTCGTATTTGTATGTATATATTTTTAGAATTGCAAGCATGTTTAGACGGCTACTTGTTTATAACATTACAAACTGACCGACTTCAGAGTTTATAGTATCTAAAACTGAAAATTAGGCGTTCTCAATATAGGCGCCGTTATCCAGATCAGAGGACAATAGCTTCTAACAACGTACAAAAAGCGACCGGGTCACCTCGATGGTAGCAAAATTTAAACATTGTTCTTTAACAATATTTTCGTACGTGCTTTTGTAAATGATGATTCTTGATTTTCGCGAGACATGGCGCAGACGAAAATGACTCAGTATTTTTTGCGGTTTAAGGCAGTGCAGATTGATTAGTAGTGGCATATTAATATGAGGTTTGTGTTGGATTGTGGTGTCACAGTGCGCATGCTCGTCACGCACGCAGGAAGCACTCGACGACCTTCAACACGCGCCCCACGGCCACCGTCCTCTGATGATCACTTCTCATTGTTCGTATTGACGCTCTATCATTACTACAACTAGTCATTTTTATAGTAATTTCTGATGTAGTTTTCTCTACATGGCCATTGCCAATTGTTCAACTATAATGAGAGATACTTATAAAAAGCAACCTTTTATACTTTATAACTTTTTATAAACATTAGCTCGATCTAGTTATAAGCGGAATAAATAAGCGTAATATTTGGAAATATAATACTTCGATATATACATATATATTCAAGCGTTCATTGTTGTTAAAATTGTATAATTGTTTATAACACGTGTTGGCCAATTATGAAAAGTCACAGTTCGCTTACCCACGTGACAAAACATGAGTGTAACGGACAAAAGGCCACTCAAGCGGTAAAAAAAATCTATACTCTACGGCAAATGCTATTTTACACGCAACGCATTCTATTTTAATGTTTTGTCAATCGTCTCATAATTGTTAATAATTGCACCGTTAATTATATACCTACATTGCATGTGTCTTTCATGGGCAGACAAATCATCTAATGATATAGTCTAAGGTCTGAGAGGTATTTTATCAATTGAGTAAAATTATTTTACTTAACTTTTAATATCGAGACTAAGTTTCTTAATATTAAATAACATTAGTAATATTCCGTAAGATTGCATAATTATTTGATAATTAATGACACTACAATGTTACTTCACCTGTGCTATTCTGTACGAAATCACATGATCTAACTTATAAAAAAATTTAAAATCGACGTGTCACATAAATCGAAACACCATTTTGTATATTTTAATAATATAATTGTAATAATTGTTAATATCGCATTTCATGATCATGTTCTGCGGATATTTTCGAGTTTGTTCTTATAGAATAGTTCTACAGCCGCGGAATTGAATTATTAAGGAACTTTTAAACAATAGAACTTTAGGTAGAACGTTTATATTTCAATCAATATACTATTAAGTATTTTAAAAATTCTAACAACACCAAGAATCGTGTTTTGAAAATATTTGTGATTACAATGGATTATCTATAAAAATATCCTCGTTGTAATTTCCATAAACGAGCAATAAATATTAAAAAACTCGACGGCTCCATGTTAAATAGCTTATTTCTATTGCGTACGGCTTCTACTAGTAATTTGAAATCCCATAAGATTTATCCTTTGTTTACTTAATGTTACAAATGTCTGTAACACCTCATGTCTCTATAAATAACAACCATAAAGTAGTAATTATAAAGAATAATTTTGAAATTGGAATTTATAGATTCTATAATAATTAGATGGTATACATTAAAAATTGATGCAAACATCCTTTACAACTACAATTTAAAGGCTGTATGTAATGAATGTAATGTAATAAATGAATGATTTAATGATCTACATTACAAAAAATATATTTCCTACAAAAAATAACGAGTATATTTCTGTGATCTGTGTAGGCAAATCTATTTTTATTTTTTTTGTTTTTTAAATATATTTTAATTTAAATATCAATAATTATAATATTTAATAAAGACAGTGATACATTGTACCTACATAAATATAATATTTACTTCGAACAACACGAATTATTATATGTACAATGTAATGCACCTCAATTTAAAATCAACGTGCATATTCCTGACACATTTAATTGCTTATTAGACAATGACATAGTAAATTATCAAATAAATTACTTAAATGATCCAATTATGCCACGAATATTATAGATTCCACGAGTTCTGCGATGGCGTTGCGAAATCTCACTAATCTGTATTCTACGTGGTATTAAAATACACGTGCAAGTAATATACCAATACCACTTACCACTTAACATGAACACATACAAATAACATATTTTTTAACAATAATAGCAATTAATTTATGGAATCTTATTAACATTTAGTTAAATTGTTTTTGATGTATAAAACGTGGGCATATAAATAAATATTATCCATACATAATGCAGTTTTAATCTGTGGGATATTGAATTTATTCGGTACATCTGTTTTTTTTTTTAATATATTTGTATAGAAAATAGGTACTGACGTTAGCTAAGCAAATTGCTTGTCAAATATCGTAGAACAACAATTTTATTGTTTCTGATAAAAAAAATTATGTTTTTTATTGAAGTTGAATTTGAATATGGCTATTTCAATTAACCATAAATAGACTCATCTATGGAATGGCAAGTTATTAAAACATTACCATTTTAATTAAAGAATTTCGATGTTTAAAACGACTCAAAACAGGAGGAAGTATTTATAAGTTCTTGCACGTGTTGCACGTCCGCCAAAAAGCATATCAGCATTGCCTAGAACAGATGCATACTTCCTAGAACATGAGGTGGCAGCACCTTAATATTTAGTCGTTCCTTATATAGTATCGTTGCAACGGTAGCTATCAGCTGATAACGGGGGAATTCGATTGATCTTGAAATAATAGTATTATTGCACGATAGCATTACTATAATTAAAATAGACAGATTATACATTAATTTAATTATATATATTTTTCGTTTAAAAATCATATTATTGTTCCATTGTATTTTTTTTCTGTGTATGCATTCGTCAATAGCTTCACAATTTGACAAGTTATGGCTGTTTCCTTATTAATTAAAAAAATCTACTATTAAGGACGCTGTCTTCGATCTGTTTGAACAGAAGGATGTGCCCATATTTAATATAAAAACGTTAACTATTATAATTTACCATTGAAAGTCCACTTTTATATTTTATTATAAGTTATTTCATATTCAAAATTTAGGTAAATAGTTGTAGTGTGTTTGTGTGTTATATTGTGAACTGTGATTACTATGACAAAAATCCCGCATATAGAAATTTGTACTACTTATGTATAATCAGCGTGTAACTATTATATTATGTTATTTTACACGTGTTTAATGTAACACACCTCGCATAATATTTTTACAAATTATGTAAATAAGAAACGGTTTAGTATTTACGTCATATTTTTATTCAATTAGTGAGTTAATTACTAACCAGTTAGAAAAATTCTGATAGAAAACAGATAACTTATAAACAATAAAACTTATTATTAATCAAAAGGAAAACTGAATATACAAAGATAAATAGTTAAATATATATTCATAGATGTGCCAACTAATAGAAGCATAGTTTTTTTTAAATTAAATTACGCTTTTTGTGCAGTGATAAAAATATCTACTTTTTAAGTAGGCTGTCAATGTTTCTAGTGACATTTAAGAAATTTATTAGAATAAGTTGATTAAAAATGAAAAAAGTGTTCTTTATAATGTCTACATAGACATGTCCGTGAAAAAATACAATGACTGTATGATAAAATATGTTTGCCATGGTATCAATAGAGGCGCGTGATTAAGGTAAGCCGTGATTCAACGACTTACGCACTGTGCAAACAAAAGTGTACAGGTGGAAGTACTTCCTGCAACTTTATCCTTTTTGTTTTAAAGATATTACAAGAAATCAATAATTGCCAACAAATCCAGAACTGACTGATAAATAAAAAAAATATCGTTATTTTTATAATAATTAATTTGTACTTCCATCTCATCCCACCTCTATTTGAAAATTAAAAAAAAACTGGCCAACTAAATCGTAACTAAATATTTAAAAAAAATTAAATGACACAATGACAATTCGACTGAAAATATAGTTAATTAGAGTCTAAAATAAGTAAATTTTTATACGTGTTTTCTTGTGGAACAAAGACCTGTATACCGGTTTATTAATTTACATAAATTAAACATTTATAAGATAACCATCGCATACTTTTGTTGTATTACGTATTAAAACGTGATTGATCAGTCATGACTAATTTTAATATTAATAATTCTCATCAGTTCAAAAGGTCATATTTATACGCGTTTTTTTAGTAATGTTTCGTAAAATTTGTTCGGTAACAATATACCTTTCGGCTGACGTAGAAATAAAATTAATATAATTACTTACTACTATTTAAAATTAATATAATTACTCACCATTAAATGTCTTGGCAAAAGGCCTCTCTTGGAGAAGGGGGGGAGTTTTTTAAATAAACTTCAAACATTGGCTGCTTTATTGATTTTATATATGCCTACAACAAATATTTCTATTCATCAATTCAATATTATTAAACATAATAAAAATATGATATATTTTACAATATTTTTTAATAGTAAGTAACTAACTGCATATGTTTGCAATAAATAATGGACCAATTTTCCTGATAAGTATATAAATATTAATAAAATTTGTTTTTATAAAATAAACCTTTAAAGGTCGCCTGAATATATTACCATTAATTGATCTAATACACTTGAACCTCCGCTTAATTGTTTACTTGTATATATTAGCTGTTTATTTTTATAGACATACATTTAATCATATACTTTACCTTACTTTTAGTAATCCCTATAATATTATAAATGTGAAAGTATTTAAATTCGATTGGATTTTTGACTATCAAAGACACTCGAACAACTGGACGGCTTATAAAGAAATTTGCCATAGAAGACGATTACGTCATGGAAGGTTTTTTAATATAATTTATAGTTAGTTAGTAAAAAATTAAATGATTACATTTCAAATTCACGCCTAGCGAAGTGGGAATTGTTAACAACTAGTTTTATTGTATATTTCTATATACTTTTTGTTATTATTACAAATAAAACAAGAAAAATGTGAAATATCAATAAATAGAAATTAACATCTAATAAATATATAAGTTTGAAGAAGGTGCAAAAGCATTTTGCTTAAATACAAGAACGTCAGAGGCTGCGTCTGCGACCGTTACGAGGGCATACTGACCTCGATACGCTTGTGCCAAATTTTTGCCCCACCTTGACAGACACCTTCACATTATCCGCAAAGTTCGTGTTCGTATTATAATTACTTGTTACGGTTCTTTACTAATTACATACGGCCTCAGTTAAGAAGTTGTCACATATAATAAATAAATAAATCGCAGCTTATATACATTTTTAGAAGGAATTCGGTTATTCACTAGCGACTTCTATGGAATATCGATACGCATATTAAGTTAAGTTCTTGTAAACATCGTAATTTCGTATATACTCGTATAGACGGCAAAATATAAGCAGTTTTCAAAACAATCAATTTAAATTTACTTGTTCATTTGTTTTGTTAGATTTTTTGCCATATAATGTGACGTTTTATATTAAAAAATAAAGGTTAGGTAATATTCGAATGATTACGTCAATCATTTATTGTACATAGTGTATATTATTATTGTTTTGAATATATATTATTTTGAAGGCTACTTTGACGTTATCAAAACAAGTTAGGCAAAACATTTAAGTATTACTTTAATCTGCGATGCGAAGCGTTTAGATCTAAAAATAACTTCACACAAGAAAATGAGAATACAAATGTGTAATACAGGCACTGTTAAAACTTGTAACAATTTTAACAGTTATTCAAGTGCAGGACATGAATATTTGGAGAACAATGCACATGTCAACGCCCCTAGTATCGTCCAAAGTACACAACGCCCTGAAACCTTCGCCGTTTCTCTTTGTCATTGACAGTTATTTTAAGATTTGTTTTCTTTACATACTAATATGTTCTAGGTTATAATCATATAAGATTTATAATCTTTTTACATTATTATAATTAAGGTTAAAATTATAGAACTTGGTTTTTAAAATGAAATTGTTAAATTATACTTAAATTTATGAAATTACCAGTTTTGTCTAATAATATCAGAGACAATAAATGAATTATTTTTTTATAAATATAAGATTAAATGTAATTTTGAAATTTTAATTTCATTTTTAAAAATAAAATAGCGTATTCATACATATTCATTTAATATACGAATACAAGATTGTTTTGTCAGTATTTTCAAGGGTTATTTCAAGCAACTTGTAAGAATGAGACAAAGAACGTTGGTGCCAGACTGAATGCCCTATTGACATGCTGCGCACGCGCATTCAAGGACGGCATCGACTTGAACTTCCATCTCCTATAAGGAGCCGGTGTTAACGATCGGAAAATGACGCCCGCGGTTATGATTTTTGTAATGCAAAGATCTCTACAAATGTTGCTAAGGAAAAATTCAAATTAATTTTAAATATATATATAAAAAAAATACCTAGAGAACAATATAGAAACAATATATTAATTTAACTAGGATTTACATATATTTCATTTTTATAAATAAAATTAATACATAGATAAACAAAACTCAAATCATCTTATCTGCATTATTTATACGTGAAAGTAAATGTAAATACAGAAAGCACTAAGGCACCTAAAGATAAAATGACACAGGTTCAATGCAATTATTATGTATCAGAATTTATAAAGAAGAAAGGAACAGTTATTTAAGCAAGGAATTTTAGATAAATGACATATTCTTTATGCTTCATTATCTTTATCAAATTCGTCTTTAATAAACATGGGTGGGTGAGCTAACCTTGCGTTATGTACGATAGTGTTTGGTGACTGGCCAGATAGGAGTAAGCTGCAAAATCTAATGGCGACACCTCACTTGACGTGCTGTATACGCGTATCCTTATTAACATGATAATGTTTAGATAATTTTATTATATTTCCTTAATTTGCACAACATTACATTTTACATTCAAATAATACAAATACGTATTTCAGCTCACTTGTCAGTTTTCTGTCCACACACCAAAGGCAAATGTTTGTGTTGATTGTCTTGGTTGTCACAATTGCATTGAACTGTTACGATATTTTGGAGTTCTCGAGTTATTTGTGGGTTCTCTGTGTGGACCGCGTGCTTGCGAAAACACCTTATATTTTGTCAAACAAAGCGATAACGCTATGCAAACACGCTAATCCAAGTAAAATGTCGCTTTAATAATTGGATCTTACCTTCTTAGTAATTGTCGCCTTGGGTTAATTACATTTTTTTCACTTTTTTTTACAATCATATTGACTGACAGACTTTTTTGATACTATCGCCATTGATAAATGGCGCTATGTATAGTATTTACTTTTGATTTATTACTTTTTAGACTTAAATCTAACTATATATAAACTATATTATAAAAGCATTGTATCGTTTTGTAAATATTTGAAGACATTTCAAACGGCTATACTTGTTTTATATACATATTAAAATTTTCGAATAAAGTAGTTTTAGTGATATTACTCGAAAAGTATAGAATTTGATTAAGTTTATGACGTCTAAAAAAATTAATTACTTGTTAAATAGATACATTACGGGCTAAGTATAATGTATTAAATTTATTGAGCTCTTGATATCGACAGTGACGGTTAGTAGGTTAATCTAATGTTTATAATCTCGTAGCGTGAGGCTTAATCTTTTGTCATTCTATTGTTCCCGCTGTCGGAACATTTCTTGTCTCCATCGATAACTACATTTATTTTTCAAACCATGACAAAGTGGTTGCATAATATACATTTAATATTATAAAGATTGCGTCGACAGCTTAGTGACAAACTTATATGGCAGCAGGTCTTGAAGTCGCGGGCTCAAATAATCGGTTCAATAAAGTTAAAATATTTACGTTACATGGAGTTACGAAAACAGCAGTGTTTTATACTACCATGTCTGAAATCACACGTAAAGCCTGGCCGTATCAGCCTATAAGAGGGCATAGAGAGTACTGTGTATTTGCGCACCTACTTCTCCATTCCTGTACTCATGACTTGACTTTGAGATTGGGTACTTTTTTAGATATTTAATCACGAAAAACTTATTGCAATATGCAGGAAAACTAACTAGCGAACATATATTATATTTTGAATTTTCTCTATTACTGAATTGAGTGTTATTCGCTTACTAAAACTTTCTTCATACTATCAAATAAATACCTTATATTTCATTAATGAGTAATCCTACTCAACACATATTCTACCGCCAAACAGCAATAAACAAGCATATAATTATATAAACAGCATGGTTGTGGCCCAAATGGAGAATGAATGAATGGTCAGTGTAAATAATATAAAAATATCTTAAAAAAAAAAAATTTAAAAATAAAAATGCATGTTCCAAATTACTGGAGCACGCGGTAGTACGGTCATTCATTAACATTAGTCATATGTAGGCATTATTCATCGTTATTCTGTTATGTGATTATGTAGTACGGGTTCCGTAATTAAAGAAAATTCCGCCATGAATATATTATTATTATTTTCCATAGTGAGCTATTAACACAAGGCTAGGAAGATTTATTTAAAAAGCAAATCAAGTACAATGTTTTTCTAAGCAATTGCAACTAGTAATTAATCATAGGTAATATAATTTTATTATAAATTTCTTTATTATATTACGTTTTATTGGTAGCTTATGTTATTTAATCACTTAATATTTCGCTTAGCGCACCATCACTAATACCCATCATCATGACAAAGGTCCATATCCAATTTTGGATGCGGCAGTCTGATTATGATATGAACTTCCAGATGTATTTGGCGCAATATGGTTACCTCAATCCGTCTGTGCGGAATCCTTCCAGCGGTCACATTATGGACGAGAGTTCATGGAGACGAGCTATATCGGAGTTCCAAAGCTTTGCTGGACTGAACAATACTGGTACGTAAACAATTCTTACATTATTGTACATCTAAGCTGTTTTGGTTTTGATCGAAAATAAAAACATTTATGAATATGATTCCTGTTGAAAACTGTTGTTTACTGATGGTAGAGCTTTGTGCAAGCTCGTCTGGGTAGGTACCACCTACTCATCAGATATTCTACCGCAAACCAGCAGTACTTGGTATTGTTGGGTGCCGGATTGAAGGGTGAGTGAGCCAGTGTTATAACAGGCACAAGGGACATAACATCTTAGTTCCCAAGGTTGGTGGCGCATTGGTGATGTAAGCGATGGTTAACATTTCTTACAATGCCAATGTCTATGGGCGTTGGTGACCACTTACCGTCAGGTGGCCCATTAGCTATTCCGCCTTCCTATTCTATAAAAAAAAGATAATAAAAGTTTCTTTGATTTTATTGAAATTAAATTGAGATATGTACGAAATAATCATAATATTTATGTTAATATTATAAAGGTGAAGAGTTTTTTTTAATTTGTATTAATTCTCTAATCACAAAATTTGCCAATTCTCCCTTGAAAAAATATTTTTCTGCTAAATAGTTCATTTATTCAGAAAGGTTATCCTACAAATATTATAAGCACGAATGTTTATGAAGATATATTGATCTTTCTTACTCCTTCACATGAAATCTACTGAACGAATTTGATGATTTTTGGAGTAGATAAGTCTAAATCCCTCACACACGGATGAAGTCGCGGGTGGAAGCTAGTAGACTATTATATCTCGTGGTAACCCATGTGAGTAGAACAGTAACGCTTAACTCGGATGAAAATGTGCTGAGAAGGTAGTTATTTGTAACTTTTTACGTTGCCAAATTGCGATCATTGTGAACGTTACCGCATATAATGGAGCAAAATGCATGATTTGTATGCGTGACAGTGCATTTGTTGAATTGCTGGTTGACGTAATTAACCCAATGGTAACCCATGTCTGAGCACTATGACCTTGTCGCTTCGTGAACTTTGTTCGACACAAATTGTAATGTTAAATAATACAACGTCATTGAAATAACACGCTTAATCTATTGAGCAGACCAGTAAGGATCTTTAAAAAAGAACATTATTTAATAGTTACCAAAATATGTTTGAACACTTCTAAGATGATTTACACGTATGTAAAATCGTATATGTTTATTATATTTGCGTAGATTGATTAGATAAAATACTCGTGAGAAAAAAAATTGATGTGCACATTTATGTGTATATCATTTTAGATCTCGCTGTCACGTGTAACAAACGACATTGTCAATGCAATTATAGTCTGCCAAATCATTGTTGGCATCCAGCTATTCAAATACCATACCATTACGTGGGTTGAACTTGAATCTTCATTACAACGTACGTGATTTGACACGAAAAGTAGTTTATTGGTCTCTCTACACGGGGCAGTTATTATGTAACCAAATAACGAAGTATACACACATAAATTATTCATTTAGGATCCTTGCGCCAGTTCCTAAACAGTGATAAAGTATAAAATATTCGTGGTATTACTGTTATACATAATAACTGGAAAACGAATATTACTTTGCCATACAAAAATGTTGTACTACTTACTTTGAAATAATTTGCTTTGAACATATGAGATTGATTTAAATTGCAATCTAAGTAGAATTAATGACTTCTCGAAATAAATGATTTGGTAAATGTAATATTTGTAAAGGATTATTTAATTTTTAATATCACGCTAGTTGAATATTTTTATTTTATTCAAATTTTGTTCACAGTATTTTTCCTCTCAACGATGTGTCGATTACGTGATTATTTTATTCAACAGTCCATCCTAATTTTCCGGATAACGTTACCTGTACGAACTGTATAATTTGGCCTGTCTTATAGATAAATTTCAATTATTACTATAGTACGCTCAAACCATTGTTCCTGATTGTTCACGTTTTCCGCTTGCAGTTTTTGTTACTTTTATTGTGTAATTACTTCCTTGACATCTGTTAAGTATATATAAAGGTGTATTTACCTAATAAGACATCCATTTTATTTAAATATTACCAGGTTTAAGACACCTTCAAGCATTCATATCATCGTTTAGTTGTAATTAAGAACGAACACTGATGATCTGTGTATATTTTCTGGTAATCAATTTTAACATTGAATACATATAGGTTTATATTTAGTCGTGTACGATAAAGTTATTCTATTCCAATAGAATTTCGACTGAACCGCAACGGGCTCGTTGTTTTAGTAGAAAAGGAAAACGGTTAAACGGCAAAGATTAAGTTTTAATTTGATTGCGATAAAGTGACAATTTGTTAGTAGAATTTATCCTCAGATAAGAGTAGTAGCTTGGTCCATTGTATAACTTGCCAATAAAATCAAAGATCGCAGGCTCGAATCCGCTTAAACTACATTGAGTTTTCAGCTGGCTATGTAGAATAATATTCTGCCCCATGCCACTGTGCACTGGAGTAGCGTGGTGGAATAAGCTCTAAGCCTTCTTCATAATGAGACACATACAACCTACGTTTTATTTAATTATAAATATGTTTTATTTTCCAGGTGAACTCGATGAAGAAACAAAAAAATTAATGTCATTGCCAAGGTGTGGAGTAAAAGATAAAGTGGGCTTTGGGGAAAGTCGTGCCAAGAGATACGCGTTGCAAGGTGAATACTTACTTCATACAAAACATAAACTACATCATTAACATAATCGTATGTAGTGATTTATGTATGAATAAAAAAATAGATAATAAGGTTTACATTACGCGCTTAGCGTTCACGGAAAATACTGTGAGGAAATCGAGTTTTCTCAGAAGAAATAATTAGATCGTGTTCACATGCCAACTTATGTATATATGTATAAGTTCCTTTGATAGTTATTGTACTTTGAATAAAAATATATAAATTATTTAATATGATAGTCACAGCATGTAAATTTCTTACATTGAAACGTAGGATTCTTTTCCAGAATACACAAATAAATGAATATAAACACTAATTATTGAAAACTATAAATGAATGATTCCGGCCTTTAACCACAATACAATTTATTATGCAATTAATTGTTTTTTTTTGTTTTATGATTTGTATATGCTCTAAAACTATTCAATTGATTTGTAATAAGGTTCGAGGTGGCGTGTAAAGAACCTGACGTACAAGATCTCGAAATACCCGTCTCGTCTCAACCGTGCTGAAGTTGACGCTGAACTTGCAAAAGCCTTCTCCGTTTGGTCCGACTACACAGACCTTACATTCACACAAAAACGCTCTGGACAAGTTCATATTGAAATCAGGTATTTTTTGTACTACTTATTTCAAACATTTATTTACATCAATACTTTAATAAGCATATATATAACAAAATGAAATAGCTACTCTACAAATCAGGCGTTAGTGGCAAGAATTCTAGCAACATATTCCTATTGAAACACAATTTCGATTCTATGAGCGTAAAAGTAGAATTTTTCGACTTTTAGTTAGCACGTTTAGTTATCTTCAAAATTAATAATACAGTTTAGTTGTATTTTTTGTTTAACAATATTAGCTTAGAATATTATTAAGAACTTTTCTTTTCGTAAATTAATATTGAAAATTGTTATAAGATCATTCGCACAGTATATATAATACTTTGAACTTCAATTTGACGCGATTGAAGATTTGGAAACCGTTAATAATTTTTACGAAATTATAATATAAACCAAACTTCGAACGTGTTACAATAAATTTCAAATGGGAAGTTAGCAATACATCTATTATAAATAACCATGTCAAACCGTAAACGTATCATTTGTTAAATATCTGACATGGCTGATAACAATGACAGCCTTTAAAATATCCAATCCTGTTGAATCCAATGAGCGATTTCGTCACACAATGGTAATCTGAATTGCGTTACCAAATCGCCGCTAACTGCTTTTATAATGTTTGAAAATATTTTAATGGTGGTAACACATATTCATCTGTTATTCTACCACTGTACAGTACTTTTTTTACTGTTTTCGTTTATTTTTATATTTAAACTGTTATGATAAGCAGAAGGTATAGTACTTTATAATAACATTGGCAAATAGGCAAGTACCTGCCTTCTTATTTGAATGCCATAGAAAATAATAAAATTAAAATATAATAAAAAATTAAATCAGGACAGCCTCTAGAGATGGGCTTAGGATTCCCTTTAGGTAATCTCACCTTTTTTCGTAAAAAAATCAACATACACCAATTATTTTTAATTCGGCTTGATAATATCTATATATGTATTCCATACAATATATTTGTCTACAAAAGGTTCGAAAAAGGCGAGCACGGTGACGGTGACCCCTTTGACGGTCCCGGTGGTACCCTTGCCCACGCCTACTTCCCGGTAAGTTGCCACAGATACACACTCAAATAAAGTCATTGCATAGGCTTCTAATCTCACAATCGATTCGGTTCCCGCTTATGATAAATATTTTATAAAGGATTCAGTCGTATGTCATGGTTTGTATGTTTTAGTATATCTATACTAAAAATACGAAATATATATATAAATAAGGTATATTATTGTATTTATTTAAAACAATTAATATAATCTGTATATTATAGTCACCCGATAATCATTTATATCTTATTGTATTTGTTTTGTATTGGCGTCATATAATGTCATTGTGATTCGACATTTATAACAATAATTACAACAACTTGTGTAAAAAGGAATAAATTATTTATTTCCATAGCAGCGTAATGCAAACATTAGAATAGAGCGTGAAGACAATTTAATGGACAATGGAGTATTTACGTTAAATAAAGTCGGATGTGACATATTGTTCAGGAGAAAGTACGTTTCTATATAAATGTTATTTTATAACAAAGTAAAACAAATTTTTAATTTTACATATATTATAAACTAGTAACAGGCCGTGGCTGCGCTAATTATGAATACAATTTTATATTTATTTTATTGCAACAGGTCTATGGTGGAGATGCTCACTTCGACGATGCAGAAGTGTGGTCAATTAGTTCCAGAAGGGGAACTAACCTTTTCCAAGTAAGAGTCGATTATATTTAGAAGAGTCACTTTCAACTAATAACTTTTGGATACGTTGATTTTAAAGGTCAATTTTTGTATTTTTCTATAAGGTTAAGTTATAAGCAATCCTATATTAATTATCACGTTAAGTTGAAACTTGTGCACTTGCATTTGCAGTTACATGATGGTGTCTGGCATTCTATCTCCCTAAAATGGATACAACTTCCGCGGATTAAATAGTTTTTAGTAAAAATATAACTCAAATTAAATTTTAATTTATTTTCAGGTAGCAGCTCATGAGTTTGGTCATTCTCTCGGTCTATCTCACAGTGACGTGCGCTCAGCTTTGATGGCGCCCTTCTATCGTGGATTTGATCCCGCCTTCCAGCTTGACCAGGATGACATACAAGGAATACAGGTAAAGATTACAAAGTACAAGTCAAAATATTGTGATGACTAGAAATTTACTTTAGAATAGGAGAATAACTTTGTTTTCCATTCAATATCGTATAGCTATTATCTCTTAAAAGAATTAGTCTCTATTTACTTTTCTTATTTAATTATAATTATATATTCAAGACTATAATATTTTTTCAGGCACTTTACGGACATAAGACACAAATCGATATTGGTGGTGGTGCTGTACCAAACCCATCAATTCCACGAATCACCACACCCCAACCATCTGCAGAGGACCCCGCTCTATGCGCAGATCCTAACATCGACACCATATTTAACTCTGCTGAAGGATCTACATTTGTTTTCAAAGGTACGAATCAAATATTAAAACAAATTATTTAAATATTCTAAGAAATTATAAATAAGATACTTATAATTCCGCTGCACGTATTACTATTTTTTATTATATAATACCTATACCAAATACATACATCAATAGTTACTTTAAAAATATAAAAATATTTTTATGCTATAGAAGAGTACGCAAAAACTTAGTAGCTAGTTTTATTAAAATTATATTATTTATAAAGTTTCCAAAAATTATTGCTTCTATACATTTCGGTGGCTAGCTAGGGGTAGTAAATAATAATTCTGGTCACCAGGCGAGCATTACTGGCGGCTGACGGAGAGCGGCGTAGCGGCGGGATACCCGCGTCTCATAGCACGCGCTTGGCCCGGCCTGCCTGGCAACATTGACGCTGCGTTCACATATAAGAACGGAAAAACCTACTTCTTCAAGGGATCCAAGTACTGGAGGTACAATGGCCAAAAGATGGACGGAGAGTACCCAAAAGATATTAGTGAAGGTAAGAGTTTGAAATTCCTTTTGTGAAGGTTTTAACGGGTATCTTACAATTAATGCAAGAACTCAAAATATTTACCGAATTGGCTCTCAAGGAGTCATTCTATGGCTTACATTAATATATTTATTAATGAACTGTTTTAGGTTTTACCGGTATTCCTGATAACTTGGACGCAGCGCTTGTATGGTCAGGCAATGGCAAAATTTACTTCTATAAGGGTTCCAAGTTCTGGAGGTTCGACCCAGCTCAACGTCCTCCAGTCAAATCAACCTACCCTAAGCCTTTGTCAAACTGGGAGGGTATCCCAGATAACATAGATGCAGCACTACAATACACTAATGGGTACACATATTTCTTCAAAGGTGGATCCTATTGGCGGTTCAATGACAGAACTTTCAGTGTAAGTGTGACCCGTATTTATTGTGTTCATTGAGAAGATAAGAATTAAAAAAAATCTTTCTATAATAATTGATTACTTAAAAATATTTATACAATTGATCAAACAGCAATGAAATATTTTTTAAAAAACAAACTATTCCATTGCTTTTAATAATTTCCATATAATACCGCCATTTTAAAATGGTTAAATAGTTTTTAATTTTTTAAGTTTATTTGGATACTGTAGAAGTTATTAAGGAAGGTGATGAGACGAATAATATTCGTATAATGTAAAAGATCTCGTAAAATAGAAAAAATATAAAATTTTCAATATTATGAACCAGGTGGACACTGACAATCCTTCGTTCCCGCGGTCCACCGCGTACTGGTGGCTAGGCTGTAGCAGCGCGCCGCGAGGCACCGTCGGAGGTAACGCGCGACTCTCCGCGCCTCCACCTTCTGAGGAGGACGATGTTGGCGACATACAATTCGACGCAGGTAGGTTCGGGCACCCAGCCGAGGGGAACTTCGTGATTCGAGGGGATATGGGTGGCTCTTGATCTGACACAAGAAGACCGGGAAACTGGATTGGTTGAAGAAACTCATTGGACTTTGACTGAAAACAAATGACTGTTGGTTGGTATGGATGTTGACGATGATACCTCAGACTTTAAATCGTGATTGAAAAGTTAATTATAGATGAATTAAGGACGTAAAGAAAATTTTCAATCAAATTAAATTAAAATTATATTTTACCGTATCATATTATACATTGTGTTTTTTTTTTGTTAGTGTTACAAGTCGACTAAAAAAAATGGGCCATTTGATGATAAGTAGACACCAACGCCCTTAGACATTGGCGCTGTAAGAAATATTAATCAACATTTACATCGCCAATGCGCCACGAACTAAGATGTTACGACTCTGTCTGTAGTTACATTAGCTCATTCATCTTCAAACCGGAACACAACAATAACAAGTATTGTTGTTTCACGTTAGAATATGTGATGAGTGAAAGGCTTGCACAAAGCCCTACCACCAAGTTAAAAAGTGTTAAGCATGATTAAAGACTTTTCTACTACTGAAGACTCGTAGGACTTGTTGGGTTAATATTTAAACTGAAATTAACAAATTACGTAACTAATTGACTACACGACGCTACTTGAACTCGACTATTTCAAAAGCTACCTTTTTAATTAAAATTATTACAAAAAATATATTTGAAAATCAGATTTATATCAGTGACTATGAATTTTACCGTCTTCCACTGTATAATGTTGTTTATGGCAGCTTTTGTGTTTGTTGTATATGTTTTTGTTTTAAAGTTACTATTCTTGTATCTACTTTCTCAAGATGTATGTTAAAATACTGTATTAGAATAGTTACTATGTTTTTTTTTTCTTTGTAATTTTAGGATCTTTCAATTTTACCTTTCTTGATTATTTTGATACTTCTGTGTAAATTATTTGTTTGTACCTTTATATAATCTACTTTCTAACTACATCGTACAATCTAAAATTAACTTTATGAACTCAACAAAACTCAAAACTAATACCTGGATGTGCTAACCTTAATGTTTTTAACTTTAAAAATACTAACATTTTCTCGTTGCCAATCTAAACTAATCTGCTTAATATTTTCATAAAATTAACAAAATGATGCTTTGAATTAAGCTAACGTTAAAAGCTTAAAGCTTTGCTGAACGCAGTGGTTGACGGTGGATGGTCAATGAGAAGACAACGGCTTCTGGGCGCCTGAACCTACGTATTGTGATGTATTGAAATGTTATGTGCATAGTATCTAAGGGATTGATTACATATCCTAATATTAAAATTAATATTAATTTTACAATGCCATATGTTCAATACATTAAGACACAACACACATATTTTTAACTAAAAATATTTTAAAACAGTTTTGTTGATAAAACAATATAATCATAGCAATTTATTTGCACTTAGTACACCCAGCAAATCTAGTTTTGTGTGTATCTTAAACAAGTATTTATATAAACACTTTAATCGACGTTTTGGTGGAAGGTGCGTATACCGCTACATTTAATTTTTAATTACACAAGTGTTTTTTTCCATCAACTCAGAAATCCTTGTTTGGATACGTCACGCATTTGTTTACATGTTAAAAGTAATATTTATTAAATGCACATTATAATTGTATTTGTTTTATGTCTCAGTCACCGTTAAAACTTAACACTAAGTGTTAAACCGTGGTGGTCGGGACGTTCACATTACGACGTGTGTGTTTGTCTTTGTCTTCTAGGTGTAAAATCATCCGCTCCCAGGTCATTCTTCTGGTTCAGGAAATAGCCTCGGTGGAGAGTTCCCGAACATTTGTACATAGACAAATAACATAAAGAACAAAGACTAAATTAGTAAAATAGGGGATTATATGAATACCAGTGAGATTATAGACATAAGCGGTGATTTTAGTACCGGCGAGTTTCTCACGCGCTGCCTGTACGTTTTACTTTATATCACATTTGCATGATGGTTTTAATTTGCAATGCTTGCTAGTTGGTGATAGATGGCGCATTTATGATTGCATGCTGCTTTAGTTTCATAATTTATCAATCATTCTAATCAGATTTCTGATTTTTTATATCTGTTACTCTCTTTTTGATTCATTTAAATTTATGTCTGTTTCACCTTTTCTCTAACTTACATTTTTTATATGTAAGTACACTTTGATATAGTTAAGGGACATAATGAAATAGTATACTGTAAAAATAAAATTATATTGTAATGTACGACAAGGTATGATTTTTTTTCCTATATTACTATAATATTCAATTATAAAAATAATTCATTTACTCAATTGTGTTTGTTTACAGTACAATATAATTTCGATCGAGTTGTTTTATATGGTTTGTGAAATATTGTAATTGGTACTAACTTAGACACATCTTAAAACTTAAATGTCACCAAAGTAGAAGAGATTTGTTGTGAAGGAGGTAGAGGGTAAAGGCACTAGCTACATTTGAGTAACAAGGAAACCGTTTTTTTAAATTTAGATTTTGAAAGAGTAAAAACCATGACTTATAATTGTGATCACATACATACGTACCATTGACAACTTATCCTTGTTAGTTTGAACAGTTGCTAGCTGTCCCATCTATAGAAAACGTGGTCTCAAATCCATAAGCGCGGTCAATTACCTATCTTCCCAATTATACCGAAACATGGTTTTACGTAACGGCAGTGACCTTAACTGGTGTTCTACGAGACTGAGTCTTAGTACTCTCCCTTCCTCGATCTGGTGAAGCTGTCAATACCAACACAACACTAATACAGGTAGATTCACAAGTAAAAACCTTTCCTCATATTAGGTAGATTATATCTGCATTTATTAACTGAATTAACATGAGTAAAAAAAACGTAGTTAAGACATTTTTTTATCATCGTTTAGAGTGTGACTAACATCCCTTTAGGTGTACGATGACTCACGGATACCGTTGTATTAGTGTACCGTGGTTGAGAGGCCTATTTGTTTTTTTATTAATCGTAGAGTTGACATTATAACTGACGTGGTTTGTAATATATGCATGGACGATTAGAGAGTATATATACATAAATATATACAGTAGAGTAGTTGCACTCCCGGGTATCGGTAATTTTAAAAAAATATATTTCTTGCTAAACGCAAGTTCATTTTTCAGTGATCAGCGTTCAGTCAGGCGGAGCTAGACTGTAGTAATGACTCGGGGCTCCGATATATTAGGAGGGCACGAAACGTCCTCCGCCGCGTCATCACTCACCCGCATCGTAGGTTACAATTCATTTCTTTTGCTTTACCGCGAGATTCGTACTCGTTAAGAGATAACGGATTTCGCGGTCTGTGTGGATTGCATCTTTTTTCACCATCATCACTCCATTTGTGTTTATCGAGTTCGTGGCATGTTATAGAATAAAGCACTAAACTCTCGCTTGCACTCTGGAATAGCCGCCGAGTCCTTAATGTAGCTCTTTGCGCTGGCGTTGCACAGATTCTGGGGAGCCGACGGGTGGCAGCGGCGCGGCGCCCTCATGGCGCTCCTCAGGCGTGCTACTGGCGGCGGTGCTGACCCTGCTGAATCTGACATACGCGCGCATTTAGCGCCTCCACCGCGTCTCCACTGTGATCGTGCGTTGTATGCCTGTTCGCGTTCGGTATATTGTGTATAGCGAGCGCCCTGCTGTGATTAAAGCGTCCTTTTATACTGTTGCGAGAACGATAATTTAATTCGAAGTCATAGTTTTTATACTTAATATAAATAGATGATGTAAGTTCGAGTGTGATATTGACGTAAGCGATGATTTTTGTAATAAAATATTTAATGATATAACGACTTTTATTTAAATGTCCATATAAATTCGGGGGAAATGAGAGACATGGTTGTATTTTAATCGGTTTATTTAACGTTTTCTGTTTCTCCAATAATTCCTCTTAAGTTAGTAATTACAAGTTTATATGACAATATTTTTTGTTTTTATTTCATTTTCATAAACGTATTTTTTTAATAAACATCTCCACAATTCATCATAACACGGTCGTGCGACCTACTGTCTCAATCGTTCTAACTCTTAGGAAAATGCAAATAATATTAAACTTCAAAATCTGTCTACGATTATTCGAACATTATTAATCTTAGTTCGAGTGCTGAACGACGTCTACACGAGCGGAGTGGGCGCAGAGCGGGCGCGGTGAGTGTAGGCCGAGAACGGCGCGTTGAGCGTCGCCACCGCCCGCGACCGCCCGGTGCCAACTCTGTCCCTCCGCGCTTATATCACTTAGAAGGCGAAACATAAGAGTTTACGTAACATTAGTACACGATCACTACTCGAGAAATATCTACGACACATCCTAGATCATATCAATATATAATCGCCTTCGTGCTGTGGCAGTGTTTGCCGGCGCCGCGGCACGCGCCAGCGCGCCGCTCGCCGAGTTTGCTTAATGATGTAATTTATAGTTTATACCTACACTACCTCTCTCACTATATCCCGGCAATTTCAAGGATAACATTACGATGATTAAAGTTAGGTAATTTTTGCCCTGTGGACATTTTTATATAACATATTAAACCAAGACTAAACTAAAAGATCGACTAAAATTTTAGAAAGAATGCTTATTCAAACATAGTAGTTACATATATTTATATGATCTAGAACTTATTAGTAATAAATAAAATAAAGGAATAAAAATGTCTATTAATAACTAAACGAACTTATGACAAATAAACGATACATAATTTACAAATAAAAATAAACAGAATAAAGTATAGAAATGATGCGGAACATACAAGTTGAGTTTATTGAAATACTGAAATTTTAATAATGAATACTATGTCTCGTAAATGGATGAAACATGACTCCTATACAAACACATGCTGGTACGAACATGTTCACTTTGTATAACGCTTAACTGCTGCTAAGAAAAAGTGCACTGCGTTCATTTAAATATCTCCTGTTATAAATTCGTTAGTTGGATTGTAATGTAATTTCACGAGACAACAGCACATACTTTATTCATTTATGTTAGTGTTGTTCAAAGTATTACAAAATGTCATTAAAATTAAACGAAACGAAGTTTGACGATCAAAATATCTAAAACCGTTAAGAGGTTGTATACCAGCTAAAGCACATGAAACAGATAAGCGTAACATAAGTGTTGTTTGCGTATTTATTTATATACCAATCCCTAATTTACATTTTCGTCACCTAACTCCCTAATTTTAAAATTTATTCAATAGCATTTTTTCCGACATTTAAAAACCGATATGGCATCCCTTTTCATTAATTCCGGCCGGCAACTTGCAAATTATACCGAAGCGTCAAATAATAGAGTTGTGTTTAAGAACAATCATTCAAGGCTTACAAATTCTCATAATAACTAATTATTCATATAACTGTATCAGTTGCGTACAAATGATTATGAAAAATAAGTAAAACTCTTATTTTATGACTATTCATCATAAGATTTTAACGTTGTTATACAATACTATCACCTTTATATAAATATTATTCCATTAGAATGCTAAGCTATTGTATTATTAACAAGTACACTTAGACCACGGATTATTCAAATACATACTATATGTCAGTAAAATATATGAAGAAAATAAGAGTATAAAAAAATAACTAATAACTATATCAGAATTTATCACTGAAATGCCCTCTTGTCATTAGTATATTTTTATAATATAAGCGGTAATAATGTAAGGTGTATCGATCGTAATTTTTTTTATTGCTAATAGCATTACTCCGCCGCTTTGCGTCGAAGGTGTGAAGTTGCAAATGTTAAACAAATCCGATTGACTGATTTATTTTATATTATTATATAATAGTTTCCACGAGTGGCTTCGCCAGCGTTTTAAGGAGGGCGGGCAGGTGTTAGGTACCGTATGTTCTTCTCTGTACCCCTGACAACGTGTATACAAAATTTCATGATGATCGGTTCAGTAGTTAAGACATGAAAGCTTAACGAACAAATAAACAAACTTATTCTCGCATTTACATTATATTAGTATTTATTAAAATAATAGATACAAGTAAATTATAATTATTTATCAATAATAATGTGCATGTAAAATATTATGAACCGCAATATAAAATTTACATATATTATAATATATTAAAACGATCGTAAAACTCTAACATCATGCATGAACAGAATGTACTAACATTTAACGTAGAATTATGTAGGTGGTAAAAAAATATTAAAAGGATAAAAAATATCAATTTTGTAATTAATACAGTATTTAAAAATTAAATAAAGCATTTTTCTCTTAGGGCTTAAGTTATTTTCTGTTTTCTTCGCCCTACCAAATAACGAGACTATAATTTATGGGTAACGCTGTACTTCTCGCTAATTGAACAATACTGAGACCGTCATGTTTATATGTACATTTGATTACTATAGAACACATTCAACAATCGGTATCCTACCGTGGCCTAAACACACTTTTAACATTTTTTGATTGCATTAAAATAATAATGACATTGTATAAAATATTTGCTCATCAACATGATCGATCACGACTATTTGTACTCATATCTATATATATATTTTATGTAAAAGGCTACAATTTGGTGTTTTCCTTACATTAATTACAACGGAACGGGCACTGCTGTTTGAAATAACCTATATTATATCGATATATTGACGGTGAGCCCCGAAAGAACATGACTTGATGTTTGTGCGCGTGTGTAACAGTCAACATTGTTGATGCGTTAACCTAACGTGAACTTTACTTATAATAAACCTAATTAATCCCAACGATTTTTTGGACTCAATAATTTACATTGTTGTGAGTTTCGTGACTACGTGCTGCCAAAACGAACGCTCTTCACATTACCTTTAGCAAACTTCGATTCACTCAACCATGAAATAAGAAACGATAAAATGATACAGCTTGGCAGCAGACGCACGAAAAAACCTATATCCGTATTTCCTAATCATAAACATTGAGTTATAGTTTACAGCTAAATACATAATAATTTTCGTAATATGCTTTATCTTTGTATTTGTGCGTTAAACATTTACACTTTATTTATGTACATCAAAACATACGTATATTATTCAAAAACATAATATACACGCTATCATCAAACGCTCAACATAACATTAAACCGTTAGACTAATCCTATGTAGAAGAGCACGTGTCGCAACTCGATTGCCTCGTCCCGCCCTTAAGAACTGTTACGTCACTCGAATGACTTGTGGCTTTGAAATCTACATGATTAATCCGTAACCGCTACGAATTATTGCTAAATTTGTGTCCCTACAAAATCAATGAGAATTGGAGTAACTGGTCTCGTAATAAAATCTATAATAGCCTATTTAAAATTCTATTTCTAGTATGGTTAATATTCAGGTTTTAGTACAAAAATTACGTTGACGTGACGTTGCGTTTAAGATCTATTGGCTTAGATGAAAGGCCGACGTAAAACGAGACGCGTTTTTTAGTATTAACAACATTCGAACCGATCTCCTCTCTTTTGGTCTTTATTTATCTACTCTAAATAGAATAGTGGCCAAGTGAAGAATTATTAGAGTGAGAGTAGAAATATCCAAAAAGAAGGAATATACGGTCAATGTGTGAGTTTAACGAGTGCTCGAAATTGTTTCAATTAATTATGTTCTAGTAATTCATTGTCTAATTCTAAATTTTGATAATTTATACATAGATACAAGTAGACATCCTGAAAGAGACCTCTTCCTAAGGAGGTAAAAAGTACCTATTCAATTATTCGGAATATTACTTAACGTAATTATTTAGTCTAAGCTGAAACGCTTTTAATATGAAAAATTAAAAGATTATGATTGTTTCTGTTTGTTTGTCTAGCATAATGATATTAAAGATATATTCTTGAAAACATGATCAAACTTGTCGAGCAAATATAAAGTATATTGTGTGATTAAACTTTTATCTTTTAAAAAAAATTATGCAACAATCATTGAAATATATTCGCATTTGGTTTAAAAAAATCCTTAAATAATAACATTATGGTAGGATGATTTTTATAATATAAACTGGTTTGAGGTCTATAGTATTTTTCAATATTATATATATATTGTTACACCTAGATTTCTCTCTATATATGATTTCCGCTTGGCAAAACTCATACTTAGTAACATATTTTTGTCTTTGTACCCTGACTTTTCAAATATAGACTCAATCCACACCTGTCGGTATATTATTGTTAATAGTCGCGGGTACACCGGTTCTTCAAGACAAAGCAAATATTCTCAACTCTTCATTCACACAAAAGTTTACCGACTTGATCATCGTTACAAAATAATAATTATTTTAACCTTATATCTATAAAAAGAATTTAAATTAATTTCTATAACCATTACAGATTTTCATCGGCAAGCTTAAAAAAATATGTCCATATTCAAATTAATTCATTGCAATCTCGGATGGAATAGTGCCAGAAAAAATCTTAATTGGTAAGAGGACACATCGTTAGCGTTCACTTGGTGAAGGCACTAGGCATCACTTGCGAATTAGATACTCGATTGAAACAATACGACCCACTAACTTACGAGTCACAAACTTACTCAGACCGGATAAAATTTATGAATGCTTTAGAATTGAAGTATCGATCAAAATGTTATGAAAATAATCGTATCTGACGTGCTTAGTGTATAGAACTTCAAGTGATATGGCTTAGACATTCAGAGAGGCTCTGGGTGCCTCAAGTGGGTGCGGGATTGCTTCAAATTCTTCTGTCCAATTTATATCTGTAACATCCATCCTCACGCAGACCGACAAACAGAACGTGTTATAAGTTTGAAGTCGAGAGAAATTAAACAAATCTCTAAGAAGCGTTAATAGACATTTAGCACCTTTGGTGGCGTTCATTTAAGTATGGGAGTGGAAACAAGAAACCGTTTTTGATATATTTACACAATAAAAACGTAAAAAATAACTTATTTAATATTATTATCTTTCGAATACAACAACTACATCCCCGATCGAGGACAATATTCTCAACAAATGTTCATTCAATAAAGTCTTAATAACCATTAATTTTAATCAAATACCCGATCACAAAATCTTCAACGACACCACTATAATTTTAATACTTTTAAAAAGAATAAAACAAATAAATAACAAATAGTGTTACCTATTAAATATGACAACGAATGTACCCGTTTTAAAGGCAATGTCATTGTCATTAAACACGATAATGTATACAATAATATATATATTTTATAAAAAACATTTTAACCAGGTTTATTTATAGTGGTAATTCATCATTCAATGGTATATCAAATTATTTCATAAGACGGATATACTATTACATATAAATTTCATTATACGTTTATCTTATATTTTCTTACAAAACAACAACTACTTTTAATTAATTAATCCTAATACACGTTTTAGCAATATGTATACAATATCGACAAAACTTAGGCATCCGTAGACGAGCAAGCAGCGAAACAACGTATCCGGTATTAGTAACATATATTATTACTGGCATACAATTGTAGGTAATACAATATTAGGAATCACAGGCTTCAAAATAAGAAATAGATATAATTTGAAAATCGAATATTCGATTTTAAAATGAGAAAATTCCGCTAGTTCAAATATTACAAATGAATTGTGTATTTTTTATATAAATTTCGATTCGTTTTAAATAATGTTATAGTTACCAAGTACGTTGTCTCTATGCCTCCGTCTCTTTACCAATGTTCCTAAAAATTAACACTACGTATTCAATATACTATTGTGGGTAGAGCGATGTTAATATAAGGGAAACATCGTTTGTAATTCGTGCCAATATTTGAGATTATTTTGTATGACGATTATTGTTCCAACCAAATTGACTTAGATTCAAATGAGTTCCGACTGATCACATTACGTACGTGCATAACACGTGAACTGCCTTTGGTTGTTAATTGTTTAAAAAACAAAACAAATATATTCTTAACAGTCTTTTGCACTCAAACATATTAACATTTAAATTAAATTTGCGATATAATTAGTATGTATTACAGCAAAATTCTAATTATAACCACGTTTATAACTTTTAAATAAATATGAAAATTTCTATTACAAGTACTTGCAATCATACATGACACGAGTTACAAAGCAGTTTCACACTGATTTTATATAAACTATGTTAGCAAAAATAAATGAAATAATTGTAATATGGGTTTTAACTCACACGAACATCAAACTGTAGTTCTATTTAAAATCTACATCTCACTTAACGCAAATATTTTTAATTGTTTACAATTCGTGTCAAAAACATTATTATACTGGCCGGAACGGCGGCTTTATATATTCGTGAAAACGACGCATAAGTAACGTTTAAAAAACTTTATTTTGGTGTTTCTGTGGCAAACATGTATCAAACAAACGGACACAGACATGAACTTATAGTCTATATAGACGACAGAAACGCCTCGCGCTCGCGGCGGCGACTCGGCGTTCCGGCGCCGCGACTCGTAGGCGTCGTTGAACCCATCATCGCAATTTATTATCATAAGTACGCCACTAATAGAAGTTTCGATCATAGTCCGGCGATCGCGGGACGTGGGAGTGCGACGCACATTAACGTAAAACTATAACCTCGCATCGCGCACATTCACTAGAGGTATGGTTGGTGTCCAGTGAGTCCGAATCAGTGTGGCGATAGTGATGACAAGAGAGGCTAAAAGGAGCACGGGGCGTGACGGTGCTGTGGCAGCGGCGTTGGGCGCCTGGTAGGGCACCGAGCAGGTGGCTGTGCGCTCCTCGACGGGCGAGCAGCGTTCCGCCTCGGGACGAGGCGGCTCGCTCAGCCGCGCCTCGCAGCGATAGCAGAGCCGTCCCTCGCAATACCAGTAACAGCACTCGTCGGCTCCGTAATTGGATTTATTCGACTGTGCACCTGTTTCTGGTATGCGCGGGTCTGGAATTCATTACATTTATTTTAAACTCTGATAGTTAATACATTTATTTATTTGTAAAAGCACACTTACATAAATATAAAGCATTGACAAAATGAACTTATAAGACAATAATAGTATATCTAATATGCATGTCACTTCCAGATTCAATATAATCAAATTTAAATTGAAAGTAACAAAAATTGTATATATATTGTAGTTGTATTTGTATATTGTTAATGTAAATTACAGTAATTTTTAAAAATTTACTGACGAAATTTTGTTTTATATTAAATTATTAATTAATGTTATTGTTATAATAAAAACATTAAAAAATCAATTGGCTATACACAATACCAGGAATTGATTTAAAGATATTGTTATATTTATTACACAACCGTACCAAGGGACCAAAATGAGACTTTACGCAAGGAGTATGAAATATTTTGTGAGCACACTTTACTGTGTGCCCTAGACGGAACTGATGTCGGTATTATCTGGATTATTTCTGAATTTAATAGGTTAACTTATATTTAATAATACTGTGTAGGAAATTAAGTTTTAACATTTCGCGCCTACTCCGAAGAGAAATCATATTAAAAATTTCCAAACGTTCTTTGTATAACTGTCTGTGAAAAAAATAATTTTCATGAAAAGAAAGATGTTTCGTAACAGCTCACTGAATACTCTCAATACGCTTATTTGTACGCTATACAGTGGATTCCACATAACACTGGCATACTCAAGACAAATGCGCACTAATGAAATTATTTAAAGTACTTAAATTACATTCAAAATACACAGATTTAGATATGAAAGATAATTTATACAAAATGAATAATATCACTAATATTGTTTAATATGTAGCAGCGAAAAAGAAATTAAATGGGAAAAAAATGTGAGCTGAACTAAGAACACAAGAAGCAACAATTGGTCAAAGTGATATGAAAGGGAAACAATGGCGGGTGCAGCTCACAGAAGGTGCTGTTTGTTTCGAGCTTTCTCGTTTTGAACGGAGGCCAAGCGGCGGAGGCTAATCGAGCTAATATTCCGCCTTCCGTCGCTGTCGGCTACACACACGCACACATTTATCAAGAATAATGCTAATACTTCCCACTTTATATCAGTCTTTTATAAAACACATTTTGTGTAATAACTTTTTGAAATAACAGATGTTACGAATTTCATTGCATCCAATCAAATGTATACCTAAATGTCCTATAAAAAAATAAATGTTATTTGCAAAGAAAAGATATAAAGAATGCGTTACCAAGGCATAGGAATGTAGGCTCGCCGGCATATTGGGTGGGATATGCAGGTGCTCGGTCCGCAGGCAGGAAATAGGGGCAGTGTTGCTCCACGAGCTGGCAAACGGAGAGGCATGGCTTGAGACGAACGATAGGCCGACCAGGACCCGCGGCGGCAGCCCGCACCCAGCGGCCTACAACTCCACCGCTGCGCCGCCGGTCCAGGTGACCCACGCGCTCAAGATGACGTGCACGCCACCGTGCCGCGTGCTCAGCGGGCGCACGTCGCGATCGCCCGTCCTCTTCGCCGTCCTCAGAACCCTCTTCTACCCAAAGTGGCACCATTGTGCTACACGCCCACCGTCGGTACGTCTCCTGTAACAGAACATCGGCTATTTCAATTCTCTTCCTTTGGAAAATATTATCATAGATACGAGACCCGGCTTTAGCTAAACATTTTGTTTAGAGGTTGATGTAAAATAAAATAAATAAATTAGTTAAACAACACTGTCTACTTCTTTCGAATATCAAATTAATGGTGACAAAAAGAGATAATTCAGTGGTTAAATAAACAGCCACTAAACAACGTTTATAAATAAGACCTATTTTACTTGAGTGGGTGGGTGTAAAAATAGTAATACTTAATACGAGGCGGAGCACGCCACAAATTATGAACACAAATTTATTGAAATGCTCTTAAACAATAGCTCTTGAAAAACTGCGTAATTTTTTTTCTTGGTGTCAACTTATTAATATTGACAAAATGTATGGGACGTAATCATAGTTCTACTGAAGTTCCATTGATCGTGACATATATTTACTGTTCATATCACAAGATACCCTTTTGTGTTATAAGATTTACGAGTTGTACCGACATTACAGGGCGGGAGAGGCTCGCGGTAACAGCTGGCGAGTGGGCCCTTCTCACATTTATCGTTATTCAGCATTTTTCTATCCCGCAGGAAATCACGTTGCTAGCCGAGTCGGTGATTAATTAGATATCAAGCGACCGCGCACGCCATGCGCACGTCGCCTTTATGATGTAATAAATGGACAACGGTTGTTCGACATGTGCAAACATGGCCTATTATGACGTTAATCACAGGTAAAAAAGAGTTGAATTAATTGAATTAAGAAGTTCCCGCTTAAAATTAAGTAACGCTCGATTTAAAATAATTTGAAACACGCCACGGAATTATATATGCGTTGGGCGCTACTCTCAAACTGCTATGGGTTGTTTGAGCCTGTTTGGGTAAAAGGACTGATCCTTTACATTGTACGCTTTTTTATTAAGATATTAACATGAGACGTGTCATGTTTAAGATGGTATAAAGATTTGGGAAGGGTATAAAAAATTACAATCACAATCGGGATCGCTTTAATCTATTACAATATGGTATCACAAAATAATTACTTAGAGCGTTCTCTACCTAAGCTTTTTTTTGTTTTAGAGAATGATTTACGTGCAAATATTTAAACAAATATTAGCGTTTGTTTCGAGATATGAAAAATGTTAAGCAGGGTCAAAAACTAACCCTGCTTCCAAAAATATGAAGAAGGTCAATGCTGATACAAAATCTACTATGAAAATCATAAGAATTTTATTATTATATGTCGTTCACATTACTGATAAAATTACAGCCTCGTTGGTCTAGTGGCTTGATGTAAGGCCGCAGTCCCGATGGTCCTGGGTTCTATTCCCAGGACCATTCCCAGAAAATTCTCAGTAGCAGCCCGGAGTCTGGAAGTTGGAAGTGTGTACACTCCCGTACCTCGGAAATCACGTAAAGCCGTTGGTCCTGCGCCTGAACTCTTTCCGGTCGTGTCGGATTGCCGTCCCATCGGATTATGAGTGTTAGGGAATAGAGAGTACACCTGTGTTTGCGCACACACTTGTGCACTATAATATCTCCTGCGTAGTTGGCTAATCTCTCTTGGGATTGGCCGCCGTGGCCGAAATCGGTCTGGAGGACGTTATTTCGTTAAATTTACAGTCTACGAGAACCAATCAGGAGTACGCTACTTTGCGAATATAAATATAAATCATGAATGTCGATAAATTTATGGGATTGTATTAAAAGATGAAGCGAACAACTGGTTAATTCATTACACAATCGGTGTATCAAATAAAGTAATAACGTTCTTGAAATAAAGTCATAGGAGTATACCTAAACAAGGAGTGCACACAAGATATATCAATGAACGTCCTCTAACAGCTAATACAATGTCTCCTTTACGACCATTCCTTTATCTTATGACCCATTGACACGTGCTCCTAGTAATTATGTCTGCAATTATCTTGTATGAACTAAACGCAATATTTGTAATATTAATATTTACGACAATTTAAGAAGAAATATTTATTTTTATCAATCAATAGTTACAAAAAAATTGGCCTAATAAATAAATCATTCATATCTCGTAACAAATGCTTATTATGTTTTTGTACTATAGTGGTGATAACAAATTTATACTAATATTATAAATTCGAAAGTAACTCTGTCTATCTATCTGTCTGTTACGCTTTCAAGGCTAAGCCACTGAATCGAAATTTATGGCTACGAAGCAAGCTCTAATCCCAAGGAAGGATTTATTACATTTTATATTTTTGTTTGGCAGCTGATTGATGTTTTAAGGAATAATATATATTTTTAATGGCAGTATATTTAAGCGAATAGGTAGGGATGACCTTTTACTATTTATTACGTGGTTCCCATCTTTCTTCCGTTTACATATTTTAATCTCCCTTCGTACCTATCTTGCTTATAAATGCCATTAACACATATGAAATCTTTTTATATGTTTTAATTTGTGTTATTTTCTCTATGTTTGTTAGGTTAGGTAGTGTGTAAATTTCATTCTCGTAAAGTCAAACTTTAAGCGAACTAAACTTTTAATTTAGAAATAGAAATTATTCTTTATCATCCCTTTTCTTTTCTTGTTATACATAGTTCTTATTTTTTTTAATACTTTTTATAACCGCAATGCGAAATGTCATTGTTATAGTTACCGTAACAGCCTGTGAATGTCCCACTGCTGGGCTAAAGGCCTCCTCTCCTCTTTTTGAGGAGAAGGTTTGGAGCTTATTCCACCACGCTGCTCCAGTGCGGGTTGGTAGAATTCACATGTGGCAGAACTTCAGTGAAATTAGACACATGCAGGTTTCCTCACGATGTTTTCCTTCACCGTAAAGCACGAGATGAATTATAATCACAAATTAAGCACATGAAAATTCAGTGGTGGTTGCCCGGGTTTGAACCCACGATCATCGGTTAAGATTCACGCGTTCTTTCCACAGGGCCATCTCGGCTTTATTGTTATAGTTAGTATTAATTAATATTTAAAAACATAAAAGAATATAATCATTACGGTCTACAGAGTTAAACTAAAGAATATAAACAGGGGCGAATAAAAAACCTAGAAGAATCTCATGTAGGTTCAAGAAGAAAGGTTTTCTTTAAGAAAAAAATATATGAAAACAAAACACAAAACGTTGCTTGCCCGAAGCATTTAATTTCTCTCATGGTAAGGTCAAGTCGCTAGAGATCGAGACTATTGTTCTTTAAAGTTGTGGAATGAAAGAGTAGTTATTTTAGATTACTTCTATATTTTTTTATTGCTTATATTAAAAAAAAACTGTGCACATTAAGAGAATCAAAATTTTGATCTAGGTTTAGGTATATTGGGATAGTTTTGTGTCTGTGATAAAACTGGCTAACTTACCCTTCAAACCAGATGATGTTTGATCTTCTTTTCGAATGTCAAATCAATAATGACAGAAAGAGAGAATTCAATGTTTAACAGCTTCTAAGCAACGCTTATAAGTAAGGCCGATAATTCTTAACAATGTGTAACATAAAACACGTAGAGGAGAAAAAAAACGAAGAACAAGTAAAAATCTCAGTCGTAAAGATCTTCTTTTTACCAAAAATGCAAATTAAAAAAAAACTTTAGTAAGAATTCCTTACAATCTCGTAATAATAATTTGCAAAACAATAGAAGGTATGGTTTTAGTAATATTATAAAGGCGGTAGGCTGCCAAATTGGTCTATTTGCTAGATATACTAGCTGGATTCAAACCTCAGGTTTAAATAATAAAAGGTTAAACGGTTTTATGTCAAAAAACCTCAGTAGCAGCCCGGGCTCTAGAAGTTGAATGTGTGTATGTAGCGTACGTTTCTCAGAAATCACGTAAAGCCCTTGGTCCTGCGCCTGAACGTATCCCGGTCGTGTCAGATTGCCATCCCATTATGAGATGCATTATGAGTTTTTTTTTACCTTTAATAGGGCAGCGTTTGACCGTTGACTTGCCTGATATTAAGCATCGACACGATCTAGGATGTAGCAGGCAAAGTATTCCACAGTTTCGCAGTGCGAATGATAAATGTGAATTCGAAGCGCTTCGTATATAGGTGGGGAATTTCCACTGTGTACCTATGGCGCTTTGGTCACGTTTGCCTGGCCGTTCGATAGCAAAAGGGGACGGGAGGAATTCAGAAGAGTGGTTGAATACAGAGTGCACCTGTATTTCAGCACAGATTTGGGCACTATATTAGCTGCTGATCGAGATTGGCTGCTTTGGCCGAAATCAGTCAGGATTACATAATTTTAAGAGTGCATCACTAATTACACTCATTAGCAAGAAACATGAAATGAGATAAGTGAGATATTGGTTTAAATTAATAATTAAAATGAAGTAAGCGTAACGTTGAAATCTAAAGAACCTTGTACTCATTAGTGTTCAGCGGGGCTTAACAAATCAGAACAAATAAGCACTATATCATACATTGTCGCACAGGTCCCGAGTGGAGTGGGACACCAATCAATCATACTATGATTAGCTCGATATATTCTCCTGTCTACTGTCTGTGTGATATGTGTATATAGCGATCTATCACAGTGTGCGTTACCCTCTACGTCTACATGTGTGTAAATGTAAGTAACCGTCACACAAGCCAATATCCACCTAATAGTTTCTGATAATGGAATACCCATTACTAAGGTTTTCTTTACCCCACCTTTATCGTCAAGTGTAGGTTTGGTATAATTTGAGTGCAGAATTTGATATAAACTATTTCATGATAAATATATAAGAATGCGTTTCCTTGAATAATTCCAGACCTTTACAAATAGGTAATCCTTTATTTAGTTTCTTCGACTGAATGTTGGAACCGTCTTTGGAGGTTGGTTGTAATAACATTACTATGAGATGGAACTTTTTTTTAAGTATTAATAAAAATCACCTATAATTTTAAAAATAATATTTATAAATCTTTTTATATTTCAAGCTTTATAAATCCGTCGTAGCTGTAACCTTAACAGTTGAAACCGGTTTCCTCTTGAAAATATTACTGGAATCGATCTTTGGATCTAATAATGATTCATAATTTACTCAAGTTCGGCAATAATTGTATAAAAAGCGTAATGATAGATGATCTTATCTTAAAAAGCAAATTCACCGAAAAGCTCATGTCTTTTTTTTAATCAACTATATGCTTTTATTCCATCTCGTTGGTATAGTGGCAGATCCCGAAGTCCCGGATTCAAATTTCGAAAAAGGTCAAGCCGATTTAAAGGTTTTGGTTTGTTATATAAAGAAATTCTTAGCAGCAATGGAAGTAAGGCAGCTGGCAGTAATAATCCTGTGCTTCGGAAAGCACGTAAAGCATTTGGCTATGCGCCTACTAAATTTGAAATAGTCCCTGTTGCCTAGATTGGTCAATTGGACATAATGTTATATTAGGTATATAAAGAAAGACTTAATTTGTTTTCGACAAACCATCTTTACGGCATTTCTTATAATACGTTGCTTAGCGACTCTTTAGTTAAACACTGATTTATCTCTTTCTGTCATTATTTGTTGCACATTCGACAGAAGAAAACACAGCATTACTTATCAAATCACCGCTAAATTACGTCGTTAAGTTTATGTAGTATAGTTTGTCTAGTTAATAAGTAAAGCCGTTAGATATTTGTACTTTTTAACAAATTTTAAAATCTTTTATGTTTTTGATTTAAACGAATAAAGAATTATTTATTTAATTTATTTATTTCTAATACTTCTTCTAGTGCTGTTTTCTATTGAAGGTTGGCAACTATTAAGACAAAAGAGTTTTGTTCACTGATATAGTAATTTAGTTGATTATGTAGAGATATGTAAATAAACCTTTCAAGATCCGTTGACAACAATATGCTAAGATTTTTTTTCGGCATACGCTACTTTTTGAAACGGTTTAACACAAATATTTTAACTATAAGTTATGATGCAATAGATAATAGTGATATAATTTAAAAAAAAAGTTAGAGGACAATTGTATCTTTTATTTAAATATATCACAACGCAGGAGATCCAAGTAGTTAGCTATAATGAAACATTTCCCGCGCTATTACCACGCTCATCGCTACAAATATGTTAACGATGTCTTAATATGCCAACAATTTGTGGTCGAATATCCAACTATTTACTCCTTCTCTACTTTCTTAATTCATTTTAATATCTACATAGCCAGTTTGCGTAAAAACTCTTTTATAATTACCACGTCTGCGTTTAGCATATTTAATTTTCTAGCTCTAAAAATAGCTGCTCTTTTTATCAAAAGGATTGCTTATGTTCGTGGTTATTCCGTATTCTTTTAATAATAAAGAATTCATTTAAAACGATGCAAACGTTTTTAGAACAAATTATTTAAATACATACACTTACATGAAACATACAATTGAATAGTATTAAATATTTTCCCAGACATAACCATATGCTGGCCATTACAGTTATAAATAGCAGAAAGCAATTAAGCAATTTTCACTACGGAATATAATATACTATATATCCCCAGACATATAGAAATATAGTTTCATTTAAAAATATGTTATTACCAAACAAGATAAAAAAAAGATTTATACATATTTTTCTAAATCAAATAAATTCCGTAAAATTGTAAAACTATGAATGATCTTCATTTTGTGTTTAAAATGTATACTATATTTATATTTTTGTATATATGTAATTATTTCTTTCCCATATAAATAAATGATTAAAACCATTAAATATATTTTTTTTCTGAAACAAATTCATTTTAAGCTATTATTAATTAAAACTTAAATGTTGATTGGTCTACAGGAACAGTGTAATACTTGGGTTATTGTCCCGCTGACCTCGTGAGCCAGATTAATAGCTACATCGGACAGCTAATGCAAATCTGAGTCATTTTGACGTTAGTTAGAATGACTCATTTTTATTGGGCGATAAATTTTAATACTTTATTCAGTCAGTGCCATATGTAGCTCACACAACCGTAAAAACAGGAAGTAAATATAATTTTCCCGTATACGTGTATATGAATGTTGAATATAACTGAGAAACAATATTTATATTCAATAAATGTGATAATAAACATTAAATAAAGCTATCAATCCTCCTTGGACAATTTACTTATTTGCATTGAATTTATTTTATTAAAAAATAAAAATATTTGTTGCAATTACTGTTTAATGTTTTTCGCATGGAAAATGTACCTTAAATTAATAAAGTGTAATCGGTAAAATGTTTTATTCTATACCATAGGCATATTTAGTTCTGCCTGCAATATTCTATTTTAGTTCAAGCGATTAACAAATCACTCATATAAAAGTAAGTTAATTAAGTTCTCGTAAACGTTGAAATTTTAACTAAGGTATCGGAAAATAATATAAATAATAATGCAAAATCTTTAAAAAATTGCAGATTTCTCACTCCCTTATGCGACGATTTATATCCACAAAATCACTGGAAAAAAACATATTTACTAATCCAGTTTTTAATTCTCGATCTTAGAAGCGCGGACCGCAAGTAGACCCTATCAGAACCCTATCAATTAAATGGGACATAATAGAAGAATGACTTACACATAAAAACGATATCCATTTGATATCTTTGATGGATGAGGGACGGTCAGAGAGGGAAATGCGACGTCACGCTGAATGAATCATGCCAGAAGTTACTCTAATATCATTGCTTTATTATAAAAACAACAGTAAATTATGAATATACATGAATATAATATACAACGTGAACATAGAAGTTTTTCGTACATATCTTTAGTACGTGTAATAAAACTTAGGAAATGAAACGAATAAATGTAATAAGGGTAAATTGCGATATTAGCAGAGATAATTGCAGACCTTATGATCGTTCTTTTACCGCCAATGCTATGAATTATACAAATTAATATACACAAATTAGGCACATGACAATTTACGAGTTTAGTTTATTACGAGCTAAATATACTAATAATACAAAAAGAAAATTTAAAAAGTTAGTGACGTTCTTGCGTCACATAAATTATTTATTTTATATAAAACAAAAAAAAAAACACAGAAAACTCAATGGTGCTTGCCCGGACTTAAATCTGCGGTCATAGGATAAATTCCACGTGTTTTATCCACTCGGCTCTTGTCTATTTTTAAGACATAAAATAAAATTGTTGATATGCTGTACTTGGAATCTAGATTAACTATATAACTGTGCGAATTCTTTAATAAGTGAAAAGATAAAGTAGCGCCCAATAAACAAAAGTCTAGGTTTGAAACGTTGAGTATAAAATAACGAGTCCTTAGCAGCGGGTAATGAAATTAATAATATAAACAGAGGCTTACAGGGCGCGTTAGGCTGATAATCCTCTTATCTGGATACCCGTGCGCTGATCAGGCGTTCCACTGCTAGCCACGCCCGGAACAGATAAGGCATTTGAATATCTGGTCGCAACTTTCTATTCCAACTGTTGTTATTCATCTTTCAATTTTTTTAAATACAACCATTTATACATTTTATTTGTTCCTAACTGCTAAACAATCTATTCATAAAACGGATAAAATATTTGAAATTCCTTTTAAATGATTACGGAATTACATGATTTATTTTAAAATAAATATGTTATATTAGTCCATATAATTAACTTATTTTTATCAAAATACTAGATATAACAAAAAATCTTGAACACATCATGAATCTTGATCGTGAAAAAGTAGTAGTTTAATCAGTCATTTACAGAAGTCAAGATGAAAAATAAAACAATATAGAAACGAAACAAAAGGTTTTGACATATTTTAATTTAAAATACATTTCCTTTTAAGATGCAGAACACGATTCACTGCAGTCGTCAAAACAGCGTAATGACGCGATACAATTATAAACTACATTTTTTTATTTCGGTGGAACGACGTTAAAAACCTTAAATTCTCAGAAAATTTTCTAGAGGAAAAAGAGACTGAATTATGACCTGTATTTAATTTGGTAAATTAAAATTCATTTACTCTTTTAAGTAATAATTAGTCATGAATATTAATTATAAGGTAAATATAATATCAATATCAAATGTACATAATATTAATCTTACAAATATTTTTATGTTGTTGTGTATAGTTCTTTCTCGCTTTTGCGTTGAATATAATTTATTTAGAAGTGTTATTCGGAATTTCTACTTACCTAAAATAATTTAAATAAATACAATATTGTATCTTGTAAAAAATATTTAATTGTAATTAAGAGAGAAGTATTATTATATAAAAATAAATGAGGCAAATCTACATTACGGGATTTATAGACCGACTCACATTCACCATTCCTAACATCGCCAATGCGCCACCGGCCTTGTGATGTTATGTTCCTTGTGCCTGTATTTATACTCACTCTTTAAACTGGAACTCATTAATACTAACACTGGTTTGCACAAAGCCATCTATCTAGCCTATATTTGATTTATAATGTCGTTTGTTCTTTTTACTTTTTTTTTTATTTAACGATAATTTGCTTACACACTCTTCAGTGTGTACCTTCTGCCATTTTGTTTAATTTATCTTCACCTGTGTCAAATGTTTTGTAAACTAATTATATATCAGTTTCATTCAACCGATTGATACTAAGAATTTTGTACATAATTTAATCGAAATCTAAACTATTGATTATCGTAATTTGTTAGAATTGCGTTTTAAAAGGCTGTTTTTTATTAAAGATTGATTAGTTAATATCTATAGAATTAATTATTCATCAATTATTCTTACCATAAATTGAAATTTTTAGTTACTAAGAAGACAAACCAATACAAAAACAATGGCAATCAATAATAGTAATCTTCAACGATACGATCTAGATACGGGTGGACCGTATGTAATATATAATATATATAGGTGTGTATTGAAATTTTTCTTAGAATATTTCTAAATAATTTTATGTTACAAAATAAATCCAATAAATTCTTTTATCTAAAAATAACTTAATTATTGTACCTGTCATAAGTTATTATAGTTAAATCAAATAAGACAAATGCATGCATGCCTTTTTTAAAACTGGAAAAACGCGTTACGCGTTTCCCCACGGGAACAGTGGGGCTCGCCGGTGTCCAAGGCGCCGAGTGCGCCCCGAACATCGGAATACCCATTAAAAAATCAGCGATACCCTTTCCGTCTTAACGAGGAGCGCCACGGGATCGCTTTCGCATGCTGCCGTGAAAATGCATGCATGCCTTTACATACAAAATTTATGCGAAACTTATAAATAGTCACTTGATAACAAACGAAAAAATCGTCATAACATTTAGTAAATTTAAGCTGTGTAAAAAAGTGTAATAAAAATATTATTGTATTTTTTTAATTTATACGATTTAGCAACAAAAAATATATTGTATAAACACAATACATTCAATAGTAAAATTGATCGTTAGAATGGGGGTGAGAGTGACAGTTTAATGTGAACAAATTGTTACAAATAGCAGTATAGCCTTCGACAGGTAGATCCGGTGTACAATGAGCGCGGCGCTCTATTCAGCTCCCCAACGCTACGGAAATATCCTCTTCGTTGCGTTTTTCTTATAATAAAAGCATTGAAAACTCAAGCTTATTTTAATGAGTGGTGTTCAGAGTGAAATGCATGGAGATATATTATAAGCGTTTTTGATTATTATATAATCAAAAAGGAATGAGATGATGCCATTATTGTTCATAAATTTTCAATTCAAATATAACTTAAACTTTCAAATAAAAATATCAATTAAAATATATAAATAAAGCGTTGTTTATTTTTTATCTATGAAGTCTACGATGTTTACATGATAGCCCAGAAAAGGAATGAAATGTTTTCAGAATTCACTTATGCATATAAATATGTATGCATGTGATTTTCTTTATTCAATTAACTAAAATACGAGTAGTAGCAAACATATTCTCGAATTGCATCAAAATTGTTATAAATGGGTAACTTTAAATTCGTCTAACCATCTGACTTGATGTTTGTATTATATTATACAAAATAAATAATCAAATTGACTCAAAGCTAAGCTTAAAGATTTGTACATATATTCTGAACTTTGATAAAAATCCGACTTGTTCGACTGTCTGACGTTTATCTCTACTAATATATATAAATCTAAACATTTTAGTCATATCAAAAGGAATTTACTAGTTCGATTTGGATTTTTTAGTGGTTAGTTAGGTTAATGAGAAAGGTTATGGATTATATAACATAACCCTACCCACGCTACAACCAACGGGGGCTGAGCTATAACTTTTAAAGCCTGTGAAGGCCGCGGAGCAGCCTAGTCTAAGCTAGGAGTTAGATGATATAACGCCACGCCGTAGAACTTATGAGTGCAGGAAAGTAGACATAGGTGGTTACAATGTTGTAAGCTATGATTAATTAAATTGAATAACTGAAATTTACCGAACCTTTATTTAAACTAACTAGTTTTTTGAATTATTTCGTTAATTTAATTACGGTGTCCTGCTTAACAAAGTTTCAAAACTGCAATTACAGTTGGTGGGCAATTATAAAACCCTTTACCCACGCTTATAGAATACGTTAAAAAAAAAATATAGACTGTATATAAGTCATACTTCTAATTTTTTTACATATATTTCTTATTTTTATTAAACCTTTTTTCAAGTCATGTCAAGATTGTAATCGTACTCGTATGTATTTGTACCCAAGCCCGGACTTAGAGGTCCAAGGCCTCTAGATCCACATTCCGCAATAGTTGAGTAAATTTTGTTATTTTTAGCTGGGTGGGACCCCTCCGCTCACCGGGGCCCTAGGCCGGTGCCTATTCGTTTATTCGGGGCTACTTGTATAAAAATCCCGCTCTTCTGTATCTTATTTTAGAAAATTAATATATAAATATCCAATTTCAACTAAAAACAATAAAAAAACATTAAACAAAAACTAAAAGTGTAGTTGTAAAATTTTTTTTTACAATTTAAGGCGTAGCCACATAATTACGTTTCAATAATCATAGCCTATCTTAGCTTACACTCAAGCACAACGATAAAAAATTAGGTCAAGTCCTCGACAGTGAATGGAGCTTCCCTCCGCCATACAGCCACCCATTGAATGTAATGGCGAAATTCAAAGGCAATTTTAGTCTAATAGAAATTGGAATTTTACAAATATTTAAAATTATATATTTAGTGTTTGCATTAATTATATATATATTATTATTAATAAATTATTTTAATTACTAAAATAGTCTAACTCGCAAAGTCCCACTTGAATTTAATAGAATGCGAATATATAAGAATGTGGTTTCAAATCCAGGTAAACAATGCTGAATTTTCTAGTGTTTTAATTCGTGATCTGTGCTGAATTTAATTTGTAAAAAGGAATTATATTAAGTGCTAACGACAATAGAATTATAATGCGGAAGTTAACGTTGGTTGGTTATTAGCCTGCAGGTAATCGGATCAATAAAAGGCTGTTAGGTTTTTCTGCCAAGGAATTCTCAGTAGCAGTCTGAAGTTAGCCGGTCACAATCACAAAATAATTTCAGTCCTCTTGGATATGCTATGCCTTCCTATCAGATTCTGTAAGTGAGGGAATATTGAGTACACCTGTATTTTCGTTCACGTTTGTACATTATAAATACAATAACAACAACAATACAACAAAAGAGTTTGATAGTAGGCCGAATCCGAGATTTTATCAAGAGGACATTATTGCAATTCTCAAATCGAAGCGTCGTGGTGGCTCTATATAATAATATGGTGATATCTTTATGGTGAGAAGAGGGGAATCAATTTTAAAACCACTTTTAAAGCGACCAGACAATGTAACTTAAAAACAAAAATTTGCGACCTTTACAATAATAAATATAGTAAAAGCGAATTTTTAAATTTATTCTCAAGAGAAAAGGTATTTTGTTTTTTAGGCGGATTATCTCCGACCCAAAAAACAAAATCAAAATATACTTTATACGAGTAGGCTCTTAAGAGAACTTATGAATCGTCTTTTTCCAAGATTAAATTATATTAAAAGTTTCAACCGAAATGTAGATTCTTAAAAGAAGATATAGCAAGAAAAGAGTAGTACTGAGCGTATTTACTCTTTTCCACCAATTAAATTATATAGGTATGGTAATTTAATCAAATTAATTGATTAGAGCATAAGATTAATTCTTTTATTTTTACACATACCCAAGCAGTAATTTGATTTGAATAGACTTTTCAATTGAAAGTATGTATAAATAAAAAAACAGATAGTCCTAGAAAATTGATATGATTTGCACTCATAAATATATTCTTTGATACAAACGATCCACGGTTCTCGTAATAGGATCACGTTAATATTTAGTACAGGCTGAAATTCACCACTTTGCACCATCCATAAGTTAGGAACCCGTTGAATAGATTATGAACTGTGAACGTAACATCTACAGCCGTGCATGTGTGCTCCAAGCTCGTATATTGCCTACAATACAAGTCGGAGCTTTATTAAAATTGCTCAACGATGTATAACACCAACGCAATTTAATAATGCACGCCGTAAAAATAGTTCTCCGCATTTACATGCAATGCCAATAGAAATGAAAATGACATTAGTTTGTAGAGTACGCTTTTTTATACATATGGGAATGGACTCGATTACATACATTACATTTGTTTTATATAATTAATATACGCATGTCATCATTATATGCTTGATTTCTAACTTTTACCTTGAATCATATGTATTAGCTCTACGTGATGTTAAATTATCTTAATAATATAACCACTCATTTATTACTAAGAGTTTTTACCAGTTATTATTAAAGCTTTATGAGACATACATTGGATTTACCAATATAATGTAAGGTCATGTAAATATCTTAGTCTATAGGCGATGGTGATTCCTTACCAGCTGGTAGGCTTATTTCATTGCGCTGCTCCATTGTAAGTTGATGGTTAAACATGTGACAGATTTTTATCCGATACATGCGGGTTTCCATACGATATTTTCCTTCACCGCCGAGCAGAATATGATTTTGTTGTAACACAAATAAAGAACATGCTAATTCAGTGCTGCTTGTCCGTCCTCAAGGCCGCAATCTTTGATTAAAATATTCATTTTCTACGCACTGGGTCATCTACCGAACATCTAATTATCTTGATACATAAATTTTTGGTAAATTTATTATAGTTTTGCAATAATAAGCCAAGTAAACATGAAGGCATAAGTCACATCTAAAAATAGCCCCATATAAGTGTTATGTAAAGCCTTTTTTATTATTATGATATATATAGGCTGTCTCATATATAATAAGCAAACAGGCTATCTCGTGGTAAGTGATGGTCATCGCCCGTTGACATTGAGACTGTAAAAAATAATCGAGTCATTACTTACAATGCGCCAACATTTGAGACTATTTCTCATAGGTACAAACGAATTCTACCGTCATTTACACCTATCACACTAGCTCACTTACCCTTCAAACCGTATTAAACTAGTACAAAGTAGTCATATTTGATTGTAAAATAATTAACGGTATCTAGCTGACGAGCTTGCACAAAGTTTCTCTGTGGGAGTTTGGTTTCAATTACCTATATTAGTTTTTCCATGAAACATCGAGCAAATAAATATTTTCAATTTAATATTATTGTTCATACTCATTCTCATGTTGACTATCTATTTATTAGAAATGTTAAATAATTTTAACACTTTTAATAGAAAATTTGAATCAAATGCATTAAAATACCATAGTAAAACCTTTTTTATTTACCTAAACTTTAGATTGAATGCGTTACAGATATCATCAAGAGATTCAAATTAATTGAATAAAAGTCAATTATATTAAAGGGTCCTTGTTTTACTTATCATCACGTAAGTTTGTAGGCGTTAACAATGTTTCCGTTTCTCACAATCCATCAAGCTAAGCAATTGTGATGCGGACGCCGTCCCCGCCGTCGGCTGCGACATCTCATAATAACGCGAACTTCTCGCAAACCTCACTCATCCACTCCTATTGCCTGACTTTTTATACAGACCCTTCAAATGGTTTTTGCAAAATATTAAATCAGAGCCACTATAAAATATACCAGGGGAAAGTCGGTTAACGTACATGGTATTAAATATATATATATAAATTAAATATGCTTAAAAAATGCTTAAAAGTTTTAAACTTAAAAGATATTTTATTTAAATTCTTGAAAAGTTTTTTTTAGCATCAACATACTTTTGGAACATCAGTACATGCTACAAAATATTTTACTCTTGTTTCTAGCAATTTTCTTGCTAATTATCTTAAGTACCTCATCGAATATATAAATCGAAACTCTTGCCATGCCGTATAAAAAATCTAAATAGTTAACATTCCTTGAAATTGTAACATATTGTGTCGTTTTTAATGATTATTGCAAATGAATGAGATAACAAATTAGATATTATACCCGCTGGAGTCCGCTGAAACAACTGTCCTCAGACGATAGAAGCACTTCATCAACTCGACTGAGTTCCGATTTAAGCGGTAACGATAATCGACATCTTACACGATACATCTATCTCCAACTTGTATTCACGAACATTTGTCACATTTACATAAAATTGCACATCTACTAATAAAATACCATACTAGTAATGAACTTAACTAAAAATAAATCTATCGTTTTGATCAAATTTTAATTGTTCTAATTAACATGCCTATGTAATTTTTTTAGATAAAAAAGATAAAAACTGAACTTATTTCTACTATATATAATATATATATACTTATTTCTCTCCAAACCAATGTTGGTTTAAAAGCATCTACATGAAAAAAATAATAATAATCAAGTCATTAATTAGTAATATAAGAATAAAAGATATAAAACTGTTGTAAACGTATATAATCAACTCTTGATAAATTTTGTTTTGAAATAAATGCCGAAGCGTATTTACTACTTGTACACATCACCTATAAAGCCGTTAGAGAACGGAGCTTAAGTCACGCCAGGGGCTCGTTTACGTAAGCGTCAAGTAATTGTCGATGCGCGCTCACATCAAATATGCAGTACTTCTCGCCTTGAGCGAAACTGACTTCTCGAACAACTAAAATGGAACTTGGAAGTCGCATTTCCAACCTGTCCGAAACAAACAAACATATACATGACAGCAAGTTGTGTCTGGTACTATTTGTAGTTCTGAACGAATTGGAGCAACATATAAATTTTCTATATAGGTTAAGTTTAAAAATATAAATAAAATCTAGTATCTTAGTATCGATACTCAAACTCAAATTCATTTAATATAAAAGTTTACTTATTGATTGTCAAATCAAAAACTACCGCCAGTTCGGAAAAGAAAATACACTGAGAGAATCGCCCAAAAGAAATTCAGCAGGTTTTTTTTTGTCTAAACTTGTAATTACAATTTTCAACATAATAAAAAAAAAGAAAGAACTCTCATTACCTCTGTGGCAGGCAAAATAAAATATGACAATCTTCTAGACATGAAATACTATTATTTCTTTCAACTATTTAACATTAGTGGTGGAATAAGCTCCAAACCATCTCCTCAAAAAAGGGAGAAGAGGCCTTTAGCCCAGCAGTGGGACATTCACAGGCTGTTACGGAACAAGAACAAGCATTATATGTATGACTCTTCCTCCTATACCACTCTCAATAATTTAAAATTAAAATATATTTTCATGTTCTCTTTAACAAGTCTATCATGTCAATTAAGCCGCTACCGGTTCGGAACGACGAGGAGTACCGGTGAGATACTCAGCAGTTACTCTTTCATATTAATTTTTGTGCATATATTTTATTACATACGATTAAATTTTAAGCATACTTAATCAAATTCAGTGAATATTTTCACGGTTTTTTCGTTTCGTTTCTGTTGTATTAATTATTAGACCTTGTCAATATTACACTACTATACTTGATGATCTTAAGTAAACGAAATGGGACCGTAACCATTATTAAAAATTTCAGGAGAATATTTATATATAAATTTGCACGTTTCGAATATTATTATAATAAATAAAAATGTATTTTTTTCGACTCTCATTTCTATTTTATTTTTCTTGATCTCAATAGCTCGTTAATAACCATCAAACATCAAGAATCAAACCGATTGACAAACAGGAGAACTGAACTGTTTTCTCTTTGCCAATGTATATACAGATAATTGAAACAATTAAGGTAAAATTAAATTATGTATGTTTTTACTTAAAGGTATTATTTACCGGCTTCAAATACATCCCCATTAAGAAGTCAGGGCTCAACGTCTAATGATTTACTTCTCTCGATTGACACTTCTTGGGAAATATTTTGCCTAATGAAGTTTAACATCTCCAACTTGTTTATTCGAGGGAAACTTTGCCACACTAAGGTTTCTGTAATCGAATTACCGAGATCTACCGCTTTACAAAAAGCTTTACAAACTAAGAATTTCTATGATATTCACATTTAATATTTATTTTATTTTATCATCATCGAAACACCCGATGCCTTACGCGGGAATGTGAATGTGTAGTTCATTAGTGTCTCGCAACCATTTTGAGGCCATTTTCACCTGACTCAAGGCTGTAAGGCAACCCACCGATCCACAGACTCTAACCCTAAACTGCCCCAAGGGTTATCAGTCCTTCGTCATACATGGACCTATCCACTGCAAAATAAGTTTTATTTATTCTTATTTAATTTTACTAATTTAGAAACAAAAATTGTAAATGTAAATTCTATTTGGATATTATTGTAGAGGGTCCTATTTGTTAGATCACGTTTTGACATCCACATAGTTCGATGGATGTCTGCGCGTGTGTCGAAGTAGACGGTTATGAGTGTTCGTGAATAAACACATATTTTAAGAACAAATGAGACTCGCATAATCATTCATCTAGAGATAAACTTGTTAAAAATATTATATAATATTATTTTTTTAATTAGACCCAGGATTTTCAACTGAAAATATAGTCTTAACTGTTAAAAGGGAAATAAATAGTGATGACAGATCAATTACTGTTCAGTGTCACTAATGTTTTGTAGAGTAGAAATATATGTATATAAAAACTTGAATTAATGAAGAGTATATACCAATATATATATATATTGGTTGTCTAAAAATTGTTTTGTTGGACAAATAGTTGACTACAACATCACCCAAATGATAAAAAATGACTTAAATTCGTTCTTAATTAAGATAAAGACAAATGGCAAAAAAAACTTATCGTTCAATCCTTTTTATCGTCTCTTAATTTGCAACAAGCGATCGATCGGGGTCTGTGGCCCGTGCGCCGCGTGACACACGTGCGCCACGTGACTCCCCCATTCTGTCTCACCACGGTAATCCGGACGCTTCAAATTTACAAGGAACGTATTCCGAATGTTAACAATAACAAATATTATTCATATCGTAAATTAATTTAATATAAACACGACTTAAAAGTAAGCGTTTTGGATATCGAACGTAGCAACTTTTAGTCCAGTCAAGGTAATATAATTATTCTTTATTTTCTATTCATAAAGTAAAAGTAAATACCAGCCTTTATATAACGTTCTGCTTATGTGTTGTTTTATTTAGGTTACATTAACATAAGATAAACTTAATAAGGATACACAAACTAAAACTAAAATTAGTTTAATACTGTACAAATATAATTAGTTAAATAAGTACTGGGTGGGCTCGTGGAACGGTGGCAAGGATGATTCTTGATGATGATAAATCTCCGCAGGTTCCTACAGGTTTCATCGAGTTGTTTTTCTTCATCGCCTAGCAAGATATTAAATTGCAAATTAGATATTAGGTCAAGAAATAAAGACACAAATTTGTCAAAACACATATAAGTTTAAGAATTTGAAAAAAACAGCCTTCGACCTTCGGTTGAAATGCACATACTAAAGTGAGCCATATTTTATAATCAGAATTATGTCGTAAGCAATAATTCATTAATTATTAAAAATTATAATTTTAAAGCTCTTATGAAAAATATATATACAAAAACCTTGACACGTAAGATAGCAAAATAAAATTATTATTATGAATAATCAAAATAAAAGGTTTTGTACGTACATACTTTTATAGAGCAAGAGCTGATCACGCCGCGGCGCTATTAAAGGCCAATTAAAATTTTAATTAATCTTCGTACGCCCAATTTCCAATAATTAATTAATCTTTACCACTTCGCTTTGGCTTTAAATCCGTTTGTATGTAATATGTATCATGGCTTTAAGCTTAATATAATATGACTGATAATGTTTAACAGTAACCATTTCTAACAAGTATTCCGCAATTATTTATGATCATAATTTTAGATAAATGGTAGTAAAAGTTAGCCGAGATGGCCCAGTGGTTAGATCGCGTGAACTTAACCGATGATCGTGGGTTCAAGCCCCGGCAAGCATCCCTGAATTTTCATGTGCTTAATTTGTGTTTATAATTCATCTTGTGCTTGACGGTGAAGGAAAACATCGTGAGGAAACCTGCATGTGTCAAATTTTACTGTAATTCTGCCATATGTGTATTCCACCAACCCGCATTGGAGCAGCGTGCTAGAATAAGCTCTAAATATTCTCCTCAAAAAAGGAGGCCTTAGCCCAGCAATGGGAAATTTACGGGCGGTATTCACTGGTGGTAAAGGTTTGTATGGATAGAGAACGTTTAGATAAATGATGATGATACTTACATACCGATTTTTCGCCCACGAGTTTTATTCTCAAGAGAGACTAGCCAACTGCTCGTGACATATAGTGCACAAGTGTATGTTTGTAAAAACTTCCAATTTCCAGCCTCCGTGCAGCTCAGAATTTCTCGACAGAATATTACCCAAATATATCACATTTAAAAATAAAATTTAAGTAATAAGCCTGTAAATATCTTGCTGGACAAAGAGTTTCTCTTTTATTTCGAAGGTTTTTTGTGCTTAACATGTGCATAATATGATCTGACTAATAAGTCAGATCATATTATACATAGGTTGTTTTTCTAAACCGCGGAACACGAGATCAATTATAAACACATAAATGCTCTCGTGTGATTGAAATATCCGCGGTGCTTGCACCTGAAAAACCAGCTATCTTTGGTTATAATCCAGGAGCCATTTAGGTGCATTACATTTGATCATAATTTATACGCGCTGATTAAGCTAACCAATTATTGTCCGTTACGGTCGATAGATGAATTAAAGGGTGTTAAATTGTTATAGTATGGAGACCAAATCACATTTAAAGCAATCCGAAACAAATGTATTTAATTAAAACAAAGAACTATAACGAAATGTACAACTTGCTCGATTTACATAGAACTACTAATGAAACTTTACAACCTGTCATATAAACATGATTTATTTACCTAGAAAGTATTAAAATGCAATTAATAGTAAGTTCAAAAGCTCTTTACGCTAAATATGTATTTATATATTATATATAAACTGATATTTACTTAGACTTTTTGTTGTTTTTTTTTCTAAACGGATTAATTTAATTAAAATTGAATTAAGTACACACTCTATACATGTCGATATAAAGTTTCAATTAGTTTTCTGTCCAGAAACAGGTTAAAGTTACAATTAAAAACTCTATGATAAGAGATTTAAGTAGATTTTGCAACGAGATAATGTTTGAAAATGAAACACAAATTGTGAGCTCCACTCGAAACTTAAACAAGCTGTCCTCAAACAAACAGTCCACCGTAAAAGATGAACGTACAACTTCTTCCTCTCTCGCATCGTTAGATAAAATTATTTTACATTAAAATTATTTACATTTTACAAGTAGTTTTTATCTATATTCAACAAAATTTAAATATATATTAAAGACTAATAAGCTTGGGCTAGTTGCCAAGAACTTTTGTTACGAAAGCTAATAGCGAGGAAACTCAATGCGGTAAAATACTAAATAACGACTCATCAAAATTTCCAATGCAAATAAAATATATAGATAATAAAAACTACTTGAAAAATCATATCTTTAATAAAGGTATGCTTAGAAGGATTACTGATTTATTTGTACAAAATTATACCTTCCTATTCGAAATAAAAAAATGTTACAATCTTTAAATCGTGATTTTATTAAGTTACATTAAATTACATGTAGGTACCTATCCCTCTATTAGAGTAATAGGGTTAGATACAGCATAAACGGAACATGTCACAGTTAATAGTTATCGCAACAGATAATCAATTAATCTAGCATCAACGTTATTGTTCAATATGTCCCACATATCGAGTTAATTAATCTACTTCCAATTGTTACTGATTCATACAAAACTTAGATGATAAACGATGCAACTGAAAATATTATATTATTTTTAAACAGAAATACAATTTAAAATAAATCAGACTAAAAAGATACTTAACTCATATTTTTAAATGCGATGTTTACACGTGTTTTGTGTGAAATTATTCCGTTTTCTATGTACGTTATTTTTCCTAAAACATTTATCTTGTAACGGAAGGAGTTACGTGACGAGGACGCTGTATAAACCTGGACACAAAAGAAAAACTAATTAATTACAACAATTTCCGCAATCATTTCACGCCGTCTACACGATTGATATATTTTATTTCACAATTAAACATATAAGAAATTGTATTATAATATGCATGTAATACAAGAAATTATCACTTTTTTAATTTAATATACGTCTAAATAATTAAAAATAAATACATTCTTACATTTACATAATATAAATTAAGAGGTTTATTATTTTTGAATTATTTGAAATAAAATGATTAGGATTAAATACGCAATAAAATTTCAATAAAATGGAAATTGATATTTCTTTATAAACCAAAACCTGAAGTACATTATATAAAAGTTTTTTTATTGATAATTAAAATTATTAAAGTATCATTCTCAATTGAAAGAAAATAATGAGCCATATTGATTGTACTGCACATATAACCTACATTACTTGCTATTGTCAAGCTAGGAGAATATAATTCGCACTCACTACACTTCGCGACTGAATCCCAGATGGAGAACGAATTTTTCCAATAAGCTTCCGTATTAAAATGTAGAAATTTCGACTTAAGCTAAAAGTTGTTATGGTTGATTATCGCATAGCGGAATGTGGTCAGAGAAACGTGTGGGGAGGGAGGTCAACGTCCCTGCCCCCGCTTCGAGTTTGCAGCCTTCAGAGCGAGGACGGCGCGTCGTGTGTCAATATAAAATCAGATATTTATTGAAAATCTCTATTAAGAAATATGCTAATCATTTTAAAAGGGAAAATAAAACATATTAAACAATATCATCAGATCCTGTCTGATTTATTATTTAGAATTTTCTTGTAATTCTTAAAATAAATGAAATATGGATATTGAAAACATAATAGCGTTTTATAAGTTTGTGTGAAACAGAGTAAGGACACGTAAAATTCACTGAATCGAGATAATATGTACTTCGGCAAAAATTTAAAAGAAAATCGATTCTTAAGACCAAAACCACTTGTAAAGGATCTCAATACCAACGACCGATAAAGTATAACATTCTAAAATTGAGGTCATTACAAGTACATACACTTGTCGATCGTCTCAACGGCAATTTTTGATAAATTAGATGACAACATCGTCGTCGTAGTATATGTAGCATACAATACCATAACCCAATTTTAAATGGCAGCATTTTATTTTTTTCTTGCCACATTACGAACTTCTGCGCCCACATCATAGGCAGCTACTTTGAGATATGTGTATCCCCAAATATACTTACATATTTTCCAATTGAAATAAATAAAAACTCAGAGGAAAGTAAAGCACTTGTACAGCTATTTGTTGGTTTAGCTCGAATTATTTGAATAATATTTTTGTCTTATATACATGCATGTCTAGCTGTGGCTTGACCTGACACGTGGAGTAGGGTCGAAATCGCTCTAAAGTTTTATGTGGTCTGATTTTATAGCTGGCTTACTAAAGTTCATCATTGTTAGAGATTAATAATATAACCATACTATTCTTTAGATGGTTCCTAGGTAAATAAACATTACATTTCTTTTAATTAAAAATATGAACCAAATAATATGATTTAGTGTTCACCACCGTGTGTAAAAGAAGCGTTAATGCGTCGCCAACAACGTCGGAACTAACTCACCTTTCTAACACAATATATAATATGTAAGGTCATATCTACCCAGACAGGTTATCGAGTCGAGTCGAGAGAGATTGAGATAACCTGTCTGGGTATATATACCCAGAGGTATACCTCTACCATAAGTAAATGTTTACATATAATAGGTGCAAGACTTTATGTACAATGTCAATATACTTTTGGACCGATTAGAATTCCAACAAGAATTGAGCTTCAATAAAAAACTGAAATAAATACAGATATTGAAATGAGATTACAAGCCTTAAGTACTGAATAGCACATATTACAATATAAAAGTACTTTTTCTTTTGTAACAGCGTACCTATTTATTACATCATGTATTAAATATCTATAATTACAAGAATACTTTCTAACACCAAAGATATATCCTCACACTTCAGTTACTACGAAGAAACCAGCAGTTTCTTTGGTAGGAAAATCTTTACGTACATATTTTTGACGGTGAAACGGACTTAGGTTTATATATTTAATTAAAGGAATAAAATAAATAATTAGTGTGACAAGCGAGACAGAGGCAGATGCCGGGAGGCGCGTGCTATCGTCGTGATCGGTCTCTTCAGTTTTTGGGTCAAGCGCCAGTCTGGCCTTACAGCGCTCACACTCAGGAATTTATTGAGAGCATAAATTTCACAAGCCTTATTGTATCGGGGATGGAAGATGCTCTGATTACACTGTTGTTACACAATTTTTATGATAGTCTAATTTGTTTATGATACTTATAGGCAATTAACTGTTCGGACATTATTATGTATATCAAAAGTGAAAAGTTTAGTAGAACGTCATTTTCAAGTGTCTTGGTTTTTATCTACTAATTCAAAATCCTTTAACACATTTTAAGCGTGTTAAAAATCGCAGTACAGTACAGTACAATAACAGCCTGTTAATGACCCACTGCTGGGCTAAGGCCTCCTCTCCCTTTTTGAGGAGAAGGTTGAGCTTATTCCACCACGCTGCTCCAATGCGGGTTAGTGGAATACACATGTGGCAGAATTTCAATGAAATCAGACACATTCAGGTTTCCTCACGATGTTTTCCTTCACCGTCAAGCACGAGATGAATTATAGACACAAATTAAGCACATGAAAATTCAGTGGTGCTTGCCCGGGTTTGAACCCACGATCATCGGTTAAGGCTTACCACTAGGCCATCTCGGCTTATTAATAATCTCGGTTAAAAATCGCAAATCTGATAATTGTTCTATGCAATAAAATGTGTTTTATATAAAAAAGGAAACAGTGATGTGATGTACGTCTTATTCCAAGGCAAAGGACTCTTTTGTTTTATAAAATTGTTTGGAGCGTATTTCATCACGCTGCTGCAACGCGAGATGATGAGATGATTGATACACAATACACATGCAGCTGATTTTCATGTGACACATGCAGATTTTCTCATGTTGTTTTTCACCGCCAAGCACGACGCAAATTAAAACGCAAATAAAGCACATTAAATTTAGTTAAAGCACACTGAGAAAATATATTTTTAAATGATACATAAAGGGGTGAAAATGTAATTTATAAAAAAATCTGTGAATAAACTGATTTATGAGCACGAGTCATTAGTGGCACTCGGTCTCTTAAGCGATGTAACAAAAAAAGTGAATACTATGGATTTAGAGTTTTCGAGTTGTTTGAGTAAATCGCGCAGGCCGCATTGTGAGCGCTCTCGAGGGAGCTTCACGGTTATTACGTGACGAAGACTCCCCTACTTACACTACGTTTTAGGAAAGTAGGTGTTGGGTAGAAGTGACAAATACACGAAAGTACAAATGTGAGCCCCTAATGTACGCTATGATTCCATTCAGCTGATTGAGTTTTTGAAACTAATTTGCAATTGCATTTATAGTATAAACTCCCAAAATGTATTACTGCATGGGATTTACAGTTAATCTTAACTTAACCTAGTTTTGGAACAGTACAGTAAAGCAAATCTGTAAGATTCTTAAGTTTTGTTAATTTAATTTAAATTATATTTCTTGGTTACTATATATAGAAATTTGACCAATCGGAATGCCAAATAATCCCCAAAGGTTAATTCTGATTCTGAAATTCATCTTATGACGCCGTTGTGTATGTGTATGCATTTACATATTATATTTATAATTGGTTAGTACGCAAATGTGAATGTTTCTGTCAGCTCGCATATCATAAGGGCAATTAATGTTAATATTAAATTGTAAATAAAAAAATTGATATAATAGTGATTAACAACATCATCGTTGTTTTTTAAGCTGTATAAAAATTTAAATTTAATTATAAGAATATTTTGTCGAAAGACTTTAAATGGTAAGTGGGTTGCCAAATAAGACATGACACCAAGACTAGCTTATGTAATATATTATGTAATATGATCTAGTATAAAATGGAATGTTGCTGACTATCTTTCTATTAATGCATAGCCTTAAAAAGAGGCTTTGAACTTGGAAAGAGCTTTCGTTTTATATTGGTATGACGTACTATGAGTATGTACTACAAAATATACATTTTTAGGAGTGCGTTGCAATTTAGGTACTCCATAAATCTTAAATTTTTCCGATTATTCTCTTTACGTGTCAAGATAAATATGGTCATGGACCAATATGGTCCAAATATAAAGCTCATAAAACGCACAAAATGAGTACATAAATAGATACAACTAAATTTCTAAATTTTAAGTTAATATATTATCTATATTTAAATAATCCAGATGATGGCGTCTTGTCACAGATGGCGGAATTACAAGATACGAATTTAGTTCTGGAGTCACGTAATGTCTATTTTGCATGGACGCAATTGCAGAGCTATGTTGTATTTTATATTTTATATATATCTCTTGATTTTTTTTTTCATAAAAACGTAATAAAAATGTTTATACTGGCTTTTTTTCGCCACTGTTTAACCTAATTTGAGCTTTTATTTATTAAAGTTTAAACTTCCAAATTTTACGTACACACCAATAAGAACTGTAACTGATGAATAAGTGGTACTTTAATCAACCTAGAAAAACAGCCTTTCCAGCTGATGTGACTACTTTCCTAAACTTGACCTATTTTCCTCCACCTTCAAGCTACCCACAAAAAATATTTAATAGCTCAAAAATAGCTTGGGTAAAATTTCAAAGAGATTGGAACAAAGGAAATACTAGACATAATAAGAAAATTTAAAAAGGTCTCATCAGCGAATAGATCTTACGTTTAATAATACTTAATGACAAGGCACTACTGATGACTTTAGAGATTGATATCAGGTCCTTAGTGACATAGTATTTGGATATTTTGCTAGTCTCGTTGGTTTAGCGGTTAGCTACAGACCTGTATGATATATATATATATATATATAACTGATAAATATCTGTCATAAATAGCGTTGCAAATAATTTCAAAATATAAAAAACATTCTTTGTTCGTGTAAGTTTTTACAAGCACTTTTGAAACGTCATTTTTCACAATTATATTAAATATAAAGCTTCCAGTTCGGAATGTAAATTCTAACGAGAATAACCGGCAAGAAACAAAAGATACTTTTCACCATTTCATTTACAAAGTTATGTCAATCTAATACAATTAAATTTATATAGATATATGCCTGAAAATAAACAAATACTAACTCCACGCTTTTTATCGTCTACTGATATTATATATTACACAGTTAACGAGCAAATGAAGTGACGTATCACTGTAACTAAATCGAATATTTCCATTTAAAACGTCCATAGTGTTGAACAAAAGCAAGAGTCGAGTGTACTACAGCTCCATAATGGATATTTCGCCTAGCAACAAGACGCTGTCTTCATCTACTGTAAATATAATGAAATCTCTCCATTGTAATTAAACAGCGAACATCAAGCCGGGAAACAATAGCACAATATGCAATAATAATTTAAAAACAATTACTGATATAATCTTATAAAAAGAGCTATTTCAAATCGATGTCGTTAAACAGGAACACGGTTTACTAGCTATCATTTTTAAACAATATTACGTATGAAGTATTTACTAAATTCATAAAAATCATTTTAAACACGTTTTGAAAGTAAGCCATTAGGTAAAGTATCGTATAAAGCTGAAGTGTGTGTTTGTTTACTTGAATGCGTGTCATGCTGTACTGATCTGATGTAAAAAAGCTTTTGCGTAGGGTAACTCAATAATTAGGTTAGGTATTTGAGAAAGATTAAGAGATTATTTCTATATAATATCACGCTATGACCTATGGCTGCAGCGAAGTTACGTTTAACAGATAAAATCGCGTGGAACAGCAAATTTTTATATTTTTATATTACGGCCGCATTGTTTTCAATTCTTTTATCATTACCTAAATAAAGTCTACACTGATTATAACAAAACTTATTTTTATTTCGAAGATTAAAATAATAATATTTTACAAAACATGAATAAAGTTACTATTAAAGAATTATAATATTTTTGAGAGCACTTTTAAGAATTATTTTTACACATTACCAACATTGTATAATATGACTTTATTTCAGACAAGCGGTGAATACAAAATCTATCTTGTCAAACATGTGTATCAGCGCCCAAGTGTCGAGCCCGCTCACCGCGCTTTTATCCGCATTGGCATATTTTCAATACAGATTATAGATTTTCTATTAGATTTTATACTATCTCTTTTCATGTATACATTTGAAAACTCTTGGTAAATTAAAGTACAGTTTTATTGTTTCGTAAATTCATGTACATTCTACTGCAATCAGTCACGCATTAACCGTTTAGCATGGGCGCGCGCGACCTGAGAGAAAAATATGGTTAATTATTTTTACATTCCAGGCTTTTTCGTTTTAAGAATTATTTCTTTTAAGGACACACAATTTTATGTCGTTTTATTAAGAACTGAATTTTATTTCTAGTTTTTTATATTGAAAGCTACGTTCCTGCCTAAGGGAGATAGGTCCCGAGACTTGCATAGGATCTATTACATGCGGCCCTGTCTAAAATACACTATGGCAATTGAAATGAAGTATACAAATTTACTTTATTTTCGAGAATAAAAAACTCTGATCTCTTGTAAGAGGTGACCAATTTTCAACAGGATGGAGAACCAAATAGTAAAGTGGTCTTCTTTTCCGACTTATTCTTGTACTCTTTGTAAAAAATATAGAAAAAATATCTTATTTAACTTTTTTAAGCACTTTTAGATAACCTTAATACACGTATTTACGTAACGTAACCATAAATGTTTATATCTGCCAGTTATAATCATTTTATAGATCAAATAAAAAATATACACATATGTTATAATGATATTAGTATTAATATTATATTTAATGAAATTATTTTTTATTTATTATTTTCAACGTCACCAAGGTATTTTTTTAATTTTACTTGAAAATTCCTAATAATCTCCCAATTCGGAACAAATACTTTCGCGTCTACAAACGGGTGATAATTTGTTTTCGGTTAGACGTCGTGGTTTTAGGTTAACATTTATAAGAGCATTTATGTCCTATAAAAATTCCTTACCAAAGTTAGTAAGTACATCGACTGTCGACATGCTAATCTCAAAATAAATTGGCCAACTGCGCTGCGCTGCGAACATATTATAGTGCACAACTGTGTGCGCAAACACAGGTGCACTCTCATAATCCGATAGACCGGCAATCCGACACGACCGGAAAGAGTTCAGGCGCAAGACCAACGGCTTTACGTGCTTTACGCGAGGCACGGAAGTGTACACACTTCCAACTTCGACTCCGGGCTGGTACTGAGAATTTTCGACAGAAAAACTCAATAACCTTTTATTGGCCCAACCTGAGATTTGAACCCATCACCTCCGGATCTGCGGCCTTACATGTAGCCACAAGACCAACGAGGCAGTCGACATATTATAAATATTATTATAACATTTATCTTATTCATTTTTTATTTCTCGTATTTCTTATTTAGATATCTTGAAAGAATACCTTACGCAGTAAGCATAAGTACGTCGTGCTATTTCAACAGCGTAATTCTAATTCAATTATTTCTATATATATTACACACACGATCGTCTGTTCTTAAGATAGGCAACTTAATGCCTATGTTATAGGAAACAGTCGACAGATATATATATAATGTGTAAATACATAATACAGACTACATCCAGACTCGGGGCGGGAATCGACCTCGCAAGCCCGGCGCGGAAAATAACTGTACCAAAAGTTCAGTTAAAATACATAATATATTTAAATACATAAATAAATAATATATTTAGTCTCGTATTTACTTTTACGCAACTTATTAAGAAATCGGAGTATTATTTTTGCAATAATTGCTTTTACACGAAGTTTTTATACGAATATTGAACGAAACCCACTTTCTACGATTCAAGTAAATTTTTGAAAAGTTACTAACATCCTATTATTCAAACTTATAATATATATATATATATATATATATATATATATATATATATATATATATATATATGTTGCCGATAAGTTCCATACTCCTATCACAACTTTACGAACGGGTATCAAATAGAACATCGTTAGTTCAAAATTTAGTATATGATATTAAATTTAAACAAAGGTAATTGTAAACATTTAAAAGTTTTTAAAAAGTAAATAATTATAGGCTTATTTTACAAGTTAACATGTTCTTCAACATATATTTGCCTTGAATAGGATATTTATCTATAAAATAAACAATATTATTTGATTTCAAATTTTTTATTTAACAATAGTCTATTTATGTCTTAATTATATTTTAAATGATGGATAATGCTGTATTTACGGTAAAACGAGTAACAAATAACACCGTTGGTTAACTTAAACTTCTTACTTTAATTAACAAAGTCGTTTAAATAGAAACCTGAAGCGACCTCATGTTTTCCGCCCTTATATTTCCCTATCCACTTAAACTAATACGACTCGCAGCAATTATAACTCTTCTCGAAAACACATTAAAAACTACGAGACGTAGACACTTCAACCTGATTCTCGAGAAAACATCAATTTTAAAACTTGTAAGTGATAAGAGCAAATGGTAACGGAGTTTAAAAGTTTTTCAGTCTTCATTTAACGTGTTTTCCAGTGCGTGATATTCTTTTACCTTTTAGAATCTTTTGCAAAAACTAGTTAACTTAAATAATAAACAATATATTGTTTTATTCGATTTGTTTTTACATTTCATCATTAGATAGTTCATTTACTAAATTCAGATTTTTTCATCCTTATATGTTTCAAGCAGTTTTACAGAATGCATTTTAAAAAAACAAAATAATATTAATGTTATAAAACATAAAATTAATGTGTAATAAAATAAATTGAATATATTAGATTATAAAATATAGTATTTCGGTTTATTACATAAAGTCGTAATTAAAACTCAAAAGACAAAACGTGTAATTTTCTACCCGTGCTTAAAAATTAACCTAAAAATTGCATACCATAACAAATATAAATGTATATATATATATACATTTATATATATATATATCATAAAGCTCGATTTTTTTTCTATAGTTGAATGCTCTCAAACTCGAGAACTTCACGTCCGTTTTGACTAATTATTTTTGCTTTAGATATTCCATTTATTGATGTAGATTTAATTGATATAAATCAGTCTAGCTGCTGAAGTGAATATCTTCTACACCATGTGGATAAATATAAATAATACTATTATAATCTAACTTGCAACCTTGCATTTGTATGCACAATTTCAGACATAAAAGCGTAACAAAGAAATAAACAAACTCACTTTTGCATTTATAATATTAGTTACGATAAAAACATGTGTTACAATGTAGTTCTATTTATCGTATCATTATACTTACTTATGCATAACTTGCGCAGTATTTTTAATGTTCTTGCATACCATATTTTGGCAAGGTTATTTCTGAGAATTAATCATGGAAGATGGATTTGTAAAAGCAAAATGTATCTACTTTAGCTAATGAGACTTAACTTAGCACTAATAAGCTAATAATGTATTTTTCTCATTAATCATTCTAACCGATAACATTTACAGAAGTTTTGATTATTGACATAAAAATGTCAACGAATAGTTGTACATACACGAACACCATTAGCTTATAATAAATCTTATAAGATTGTTGACGCAACATCGTAAAATTTCCCGTTCCCGTTTTATTAAACACATACAATAAAATATTCTGATGAGCAATTGTTTAATCTAATTATGCATTAAATGAATATGAATACGTAAGTTTCTTAGACAGTGAGTTGTTAAAGGAACAGTAAGCTTAAGTTGGCAAGACTAATGTAAAAACGTATTCAGACCAATTATACATCGCTAATGCACCACCAACCTTGGGAACTAAGATGTTATGTCCCTCGTGTCTATTATAGTTACACTGGCTCACTAACTCTTCAAACCGGAAAGCAATAATACTAAGTATTGCTGTTTGGCCGTAGAATATGTGACGGTGGCTAGTGTCTAGGTGCCTATCCAGACGAGCTTGAACAAAGCCCTATAAACAAAAATCAAACTTGAATTACCATACCATAATCAGTTTTGCATTATCTGTATTTTCACAATTCAATATTTTGCTAGGTAATTTAACTACATGCAGACTCATGAAAATTCTTAGCACACCATTATGTGAATTTCTAATGAGGCTACAAATGCAACGTAAGGCCATTTAAAAAAATATATGTAAAAAGATTGCTATTTAAAAAAATAAAAAAATTTACTCCTATTACAACTAGGCCACGGGTTATAATTAAACACATTTTACACGTGTGGGTTTTAGACAAAATGAGACTGAACACACAGAAGACTGCTAATAAATATTACCGCACGCTCCACGCCCTTTTTTGTTATGCGTTCATTTTCACGTCTTAAAATACATTATACACTTATTTTTTTATGTTTTTACGCAGAATATTTACAATATTTTAATTGTAGTTAATGAACACGTTTATACTATTATTTCGTAAGGCTTCTACTACCACTTTTTTACCGCTTCTCCTCGATATAATCTTAATAAAATAACTACTCAAATGTACTTGTACTGATGTACTTGCCTACTTGAATAAAGTATATTTTGATAATTAAAAATTAGGATGAAATACTGAAATTATAACAATCGATTATATCTTAAATTTTCTTACCGATTTCATTAAGAAGCGCGAACCACTCACACACACACACACAAGTATACGCAATACTTTTCTTGGTTACATAATAGTTGAATAAAAACTCAAACATACTTTCCCTACTGCGAACCCGAAATCCTTTGAACATGTGTAATAGCCATTGAGCTTACCCCTTTTTCTAATCCATACTTTTAAACTCACAAACTAAATCCTAAAGTTAAATAAGGCATTGTATTAAATAGAGTTAATACCGAAATTAATTCCGGGTCATAATTACCCTCAATGAAAACTGATATATCTCATAAAATATATGTGACCGCCTTCATGCGGTTTCTTTTATGATAAAATTCAATTGAGATATATTTTCTTATTTTTATTAGCTAATTTATATGAATTGATTGATTGAATTTATTAGAAAACGTGTTTGTCAATTTGGTATACATTATTCAAGACAGTTTAAGCTAATTTCCCAATTAATTGGAATTTTGAACGATTAAAAATCAAATTAAAAAACCAATGAGCCACAACACTAGAAAACGAATATTTAAAACGACATAGATTTATAAATTTAACAGTAAATTTTAAATAGGTATGAAATTAGAGTTGTAAGATTTATTAATTTATACATTTATATTTTTTAATTAAAACAAATGCCTTTTGAGCGCATTCAGTAAATAAATTTGATGCATGTGTCATCAACAACAACAATTCAACTATACTGCACTGTAAATGACATGATATTTTATTTAAATATCATTTATTTCGTAATGAATCTTAACGATGTCAAAAGATCTTACGGACTGATCACCTGATTGAAGCTACCTCCTGGAAAAGGAATATTCCCAAATAGGGACGGTCGGGATAGGTGACATATTCGTCCCATCACATGTCAGAGAAAAATAAAAATAGGAAAGCGGACTAATGACCCAAAAATTTTTTTTTTCAATTCTGGCAATTATAAATAAATAATTGGAATAATTGTCACAGAAGTAATAGGAGTGTTGATTTTTGGGCAGATGATTTGAATACATTTAAATGATACATTATTTCTAAAATACTTGCCACCGTTATTTTAATAATCTTTCGATATTGTACGAAACTCATCATTACCTAAATTAATTGGTTGTAGCTAAGTTTTAGTTTTTGCGCTGACTGCCTCATATCAGTGTGAATAGAAAAATACTTAAGCTGCATAGCGCTGTAAGGCCCTCCACACAATAGCATCGAGTGTAGAATCGATCTTGTGATGAAGTAGGCATTGGCTATCAGGTCATCTAAAAATACTCATATTTTAAATTATTAAATGTTCTCTCCCTAACGAAATATACGTATATATCTTTTTACGTAACAAATTTTTATTATACAAATATGATGTATTTGTCATCATTTATATAAATAGTTAGAATTCTAAATACTGTTTTCGAGGTATTTTTAATTTCCATCGAAACAAAAAAATATTTATATTATTATATTTATATATATATATATATATATATATATATATATATATATATATATATATATAAATAAACTAATTGGATCTTCCGGATTTTTTTATCCGGAAGATCCAATTAGTTTGTAATTAGTAAATAGGTCGCAACATCCATCTTTAGTTGTAAATCGACTTATTATTCCGATTTTTTTTTATAACGGATGATAATTAAGTAAATAACGTAGGCGAAATCGTATATGCTAGATTATTTAATTTTAAAATATAAACATGATAATCAATCAATAATAATGAAATTGTTATTTACGCCAATAATTATCGTTTAGTTACATTTTAATTAATTTTAAAATAAATTGAATATTTTACTTGATATGATATCGGATTCGGTCCGCGGGGAAATAAATAACAACAGCAGATATCCGACATGATATTACAGATATAAACAAATATAAATAACATTTTCTCATATGTGCATAAAGTCACGTTTGAACCGGACCAACTACGGAGGGTGGTTACAATTTGTCAAGCTAGGCACCACTTTTCCTGAACACTCCGCTGTGCGCCATCCCCTTCCCTCCTTCCATTTACCATTTTGAATATGTTTTAGACGGGCTCTACAGAAACAATAACAACGGTCGTAAATTGCGCCTTCTCCATATATACTGTAATATTGTTTGGAGTTTTCGTTGAAAATTTTTATGTGACTGCAGTTTTCCACTATATCAATATGAATATACAAATTGTTTTAAAGTTAAGTCGTTTGCTCGATTTCTACATTTTTTTTAATTCAACCAATAAACGAAACTACATTTTTTTTTTTTTTATTGAATAGGAAGGCGGACGAGCATATGGGCCACCTGATGGTAAGTGGTCACCAAACGCCCTTAGACATTGGCATTGTAAGAAATGTCAACCATCGCTTACATAGTCAATGCGCCACCAACCTTGGGAACTAAGATTTTATGTCCCTTGTGCCTGTAATTACACTGGCTCACTCACCCTTCAAACCGGAACACAACAATAACAAGTACTGCTGTTTTGCGGTAGAATATCATAGGAACTATTTTAAATCAATAAATATTGTAAATTATTCAATAATATTTGTTTGTTTATACAAGATTCTCACACAAAATCCTAATCCAATTCAAATCGAAATTTCAAGTAATAATTGGTAGTAGTTATAAGAATAGTATATTTATACATAGAACATTTGTTAGATTATAGCTTATTATGAGTAGAAGAGAGAAATTTGCCGGCCCGGGCGTTTTCCAAACGAACACTGCCGAAACTATAAAATAGTTACAATAAAATGTAATGTTGGTAGATCTCTAAGATGTCTGTAGAAATTTCGCGTATGGCATACATACATATACCTATCTATATATCTGGTTTGAGAGATATTTGACTAAACACATGAAAAAAGACGTAGGCGTTCGCAACGGTAAGTATGTATGTATGGATTTCCATCCATAATGGGTGGATAAATCGCTAGGCTCGTTACACATTACGAAACAGGTAACAATACATTTTATTAAAATATTAGATAATGGTATTATCTTAACATTTAATTAAATATCATAATGCCAAATTACACCCATGCGAAGGCAGTTGCGGATATTTAGTTAATTTGTTTACTATAAAATCGAATAAACATTAGAAATGCTTCAAAATGTATGTAAGATTCAAGAATAATTAAATTAATAGAGAACCCCAGTTAAACGTAATCGATCACAAACACAGTCGCTGAACATCGCATGACAAAAATTCGTAAGGAAGCGTTAAGTTTGCGGCGGGTGGCGTAGAACGAAACGGGGCGCGGGGTGCAGAGGTCACGGATCAGCTGGGCGGCGGCCATATTGATTCCCGGCCTGTTTGATCGGCGCCCGCCCGCGCGCCGCGCCGCCATGGATTAATAGATGAGAACAACTTTTATGATTTCAACTCAAACGGAACGATCCTATATAGACGTACAATTATTTTAGATATATTGAATTAATTACTAACTCGGTTAACTGATACTAAATAAAATATATCCTTATAATAAATATATCCTCAACCGTATTTTAGTATTTCAATGTTTATGTAACATTCTGAGTTAACCTTTCGTTATTCATACAAATAATTCAATATAAATAATTCAGGAAAAACTTAAAATTGACCTATTTGTAATGTTATTTTATGATCTCTCTTAATTTAGTTAAAAAATATTTTATTATTGGTTACGGCTATGATAAATGTAAATAATAATAATTAAGTATGAAGAAAGAAAAGAAATATGGCTGGCAGCGGTTGGAGATTAAGAGCTAAAAATCGAGCTCAGTGGCATGCCATTGGAGAGACCTATGTCCAGCAGTGGACGCGAAAAGGGTGATGATGATGATGATGAAGTATGATGAACAACTTATCTATACTCCGCGGTTGTTAGCGCATTAACAAAGTCGAATGGCTAACATACTTGTATTGTCTTTAAAATCCTGTTCCAACTTCCGTTACGATTGAATTCGATAAAAAAAGTCATCAATCGAGCGTATCTAAAAAGAAGAAAACCATGTATTAAATTGTAATTTTTTTTACTCGTACATTTAACGAAAGACTACTTGAACGTAGATCGTCTATCAACGTATTCACTTTAAATTGTTGAAGTGAAAGTGGCTATCTAGTATAAAAACAATGGACCCCAATGTTACTTAGCACACACAACTTCAGCTACAGTATCAATGTTTTATTTAAAGTAAAACAATGCACTACATTTAAGACTATAGATTTTCTAGCGGTACCTACATAATCGCAACAAAAGCACGTAGTTTTCAAATGTTGAAACGTCAAATGGAAACAACTGTTTGTTTCTATTTGTAAGTGGTGGAACATATAAGTGCCAACATGAAAATCTTATTCAAACAATGCAACACAACAGTAAACTTAAAAATTACTTTAGCATTATACCGCTACATCGACTTCATAGGCGTTGTTATCAATATTTATTTAAAACAAAACTATTTTATATAATAACTTAAGGAAATATCAAATTCTTCTGTACACAACGTAAACCTGACCCCAGAACTAACAGAACAGAAAAAGTCGATCTTTAGTGTTACTATATTATTTTTAATTAACCTTGATTTTTTTAAGTTAAGTAGTCAAGAGTAATGGTAATATAACAAAGAATAGAATGAAAGAAAACATGACGATTATTACAATTTTCATATATCGTCTTTATACTTATTATAAACATTCTATAACACACAGGATTTTTTTAGAAATTAATGTTTTTAATTTAGCAAGTGCATTAAAATTCAGTTGTGACAAGTTTTTTATATCACGGTTTATAAAAATTTCAACGCGTTTCAACATTTTCAGTGTGTATATAATATGTTAAAATCTAAAATATTAAATAAATGAAGCATCGCGAATACTTTCGTGAATATTTTTCTAAGCAACAGCTTATATACAATAATATACGAACAACATAATATAGGTGATAATGTTAAATAAAAATTTAGATTTACCAAAATTCCCGTAAACATTGATAGGCAGAAGCTTTCTCTCCTCTCAGAGGTTTTAAAATGATTTCACCGTTTACTTGGTCTTTATGCAAGCTCGTCTGAATAGGTACCATCCACTTGACTTATTATATTCTACCGTCAAACAGCAATACTTAGTAACGTTGTGTTCCGATTTGAACGGTGAGAGAGCCAGTGTAACTACAACCATGAGGAACATAGCATCTTACCAAGGTTGATGCGGATTGGCGATGTAAGGGATGGTTAATATTTCTTACAAGGCCAATGTCTATGGGCAATATTGAGCACTTACCAGCTGGCCCATTTGCACGCACGCCTGTCTTTTTATATTAAAAAACAACACACCTCCAATGCACTGATGAAATCACACGTGTCATATTTTTTTCGACACATGCAGATTTATTTCTCAATTCCTTCATCTCTGAGCACAAGTTTATTTATAAATACGAATGCGATTCAGCGGTCACGTACTCTTCTACATTAATACTAACGGACGTCGTCCTGTCATAATAAATAAATAAACAAATAATAAATAATGTTATCTTAATTTTATTTTGTATTAATTAGTATATTTTTAGTAATTTTTTTGTAACGTAAACTTTGCATGAATCTAATGAATTTATTTAATTTTAATTTGTACCTATATCAATTTCAAACTATTTGTGTTATTAATTTTAATTTTATTAAGTGCATGTTTATTTTTTTATGATCTTTAATTTGTACCAATTTGGACTTTTTTTTTTTTTTAATCTTTCTACTCATGTTGCTATAATTATGTGTTAATGTATTTTTAAAACAAATATTGTAATTGTTGTGGCTACTTTAAAAAGCTTCACATGTTAGCTATTTTCACAAAATTGTTTTACATTTGTCATTAAAACATGTAGTAGCTACTAGTGGTCCTTAAAATAAATAAAATAAAAATAAATAAAATAAAATACAGACATTTTTTTAATTTTGTGACATACCGACAGCAGCGTCACCTTCCGTGTCCAATTGTATTTTTAAAACATCCAGGAACCCATTGAAATATATTCACAAAATTTCATCCAAATCGGTCCAGCTGTTTAAGCGGAGTTAGGTGACAGACACGTGTACAGCAGAATTATATATATTACAGAAGAATTATATATACTAGGATTTGTACTGTCAAAACTGTGGTGTGGTTTTTGACATAATAAAATTGAACCACCGGATCTCGGCACGCTCGAATCGTTCGTTCGTATTGTTAAGAGAACGGGATTTTTTTCGTTATTGGTATTAATCAATTGCACACCTCAAACAATAGTTTGGTAGTAGGAAACCAAACTATAAGCAAAAGGAGGTTGACAGTAAAGTCAGCCAATACTTAGCAATGCAGCTTAACCACTGCACTGACCCTAAGCAATAAAAGTAAGAGAAACTATTGATATTATGATATGCTTCTAGATTTTTTTTTAGGGTAGAATCTACATTCCGATCCGATCTTAAAGTTAATTTGCCATGAAATGCTTGTAAAACGTACCTATTATTTTAGATTACGCTAATACAAGCACATAAAATTCACGATTGTCACGTCTATAGTGAAAATTTAAAGCAGGTAAAACTACAAAGTGCGATGACTTATATAATAATATTATATACTAAGACATTATATGAAACGTGCTGCGGTTATTATCTGGTAAACGTTTCTTATATAATATATTGGTTCAGTAGTTTTTCATTAAGGCGTTACAAAAAAGTATTTCCATTCATTAACAGATTTTGATTGCAAACACCGACAGATAATTGAATAGATTTGTCTATGATAAGTAAAATTATATTGAAACAATGTGACAAATTAAACCCGCTTTAAACATGGTTAAAATAGGATTAAGCAACCGCTGCGAACGCCTAAAGTGGTCGTGTAGAGATTTCATGTAGGAACTACGGCTTTACCGAATATGAAGGCTTAATCCTACTTTAACATGAAATAGTATATTATATGCGTTATAAGCGAAAACTATTAAAAAAATGTCTGTTTACAGTTTTATGAAAAAAGGCATTTTCTTTTCTTTTGTTAATAACTTAAATCCTTAACCACTTTAGTATTTGTAGAATCCAAAAATGTCATTGTTAGATATTTTAAGTAATATAGTAACTTATTTTCTGAATTTTATAGTCATATGTTTCATCGCAAATTCATATCGCACAATTGAAGTCAACTGTTAAAAACATATTAAATACCTTACTTATAAAAGTTGCTTAGCGGCTGTTTAGTTACAACACTGATTTGACTCTTTCTGTCTTTATACAAATCTATGATATCTCTTGCACATTATTAGTCTCCGTTGAGAATAGACACGGTGGTCGAAATCAATCAAGAGTAGATAATCATCAATCATAATCATATACTCGGATAGTTTTATATCCAATTATTAACCATTGTCAGTAATTTGATTTGCCTGTATATATGTTCCATGTGAAAATAGAAAAATTTTGAACTGATTTTGATAGACTTGTAAAGTTTGAAATATTTTTACAATGTGTGATAGTCGAGATATGAAACGAATAAAAGTTGTCCGCGCGAACGAGGTCATCCATATATAAAGCTCGCGTACAAAGTTCTGCTACATAATGGTAGCCTTGTTAAAAAAAAAGAAAAAAAAATTGTATTTTATAAGATATTCGTTGGAATGGAAAGTTCCTCGTGGGCAAGAAATAAATAGTGCTTCGAGAAAATATTTTTTTAAGTAATATTAAAGTTTGTTAAATACAATAACAAATGTGGCTAGATTTCTAAAAATACGCTCGATAAAAATTGTTCTAAATATAATAACCATTATATAGGCTATGAAAAACAATTTAAAAAAAGGCGAAATTTCTTTGATTACTCTGTATCGGGATTTCTCTGAATACTTTCACGTCCGAAAAATAGTTTAAAAAAGACCATGGAATGGATTAAGAAAATCTATACTTATAAATTTGGTGGTCTTGACTAACTACGCCCGAGCTACGACTCAACGCACAGCCAAAACTACTGAGTCTAGAAATCTGAAATTTGGAACATAGATTTATTCTATACCGTAACCATGAACCATGAGCAAAGAAATTAATTTTGGAAATTTCAACTTTAAGGGGTAATGGGAGAAGAAACGTGATTTTTACCCATACGAAGTTGAGACGGGCAACTATTTATAAATATATTCTAACAAGAGTAACAGTCTTGTTTTGTTTCCTGCTGAACATTGAAGAAAAACCTGTTGGTATCCGAAAAATTCCAAATCTATTTATCTACAACAGAGCAAATTAAAATATTATTAACAAAATACGACCTTTATCAAATCGTGGGACACAACAAACAATTGCGCAAATCGTTTTCAAAACATTGCTGAACAAATATCCAAGCGTATAACGTATTTTTTCATGGGTAACAAAAATAAAAAACTACGTCAAAACTATTAACGAATGTCAATTTTAACCCATATATGACATTGCAAATTTTTATTCAGATTCCAATCTCTATACAGATTGCGCATGAATTCAGCCTCTATTATGTCGAACAAAAAAAAAAAAATGAATCGTAGAGCTCTGTATCTTTTCTACCATTAATTAAAAACTATTCTAACAAAACTACGCTGCGCGGTTTCTAAAGTACAAATTACGACTTTATGTTAGTTCTTAAAACGACACACTTAAAGTGATTTTTACCAAATCATAATCTAATTATATATTATAATAACTTTATGGATAACAAAACATTTCTACTAGCAAATTTGAAAGAGGATTCGGAGGTTTTTTTAACTACAAATTATCTTTCTATTTCTTTGTGCTAAAAGTTCAATAATGGAGTACGATTCGTATAATATTTAATAAATAATAATATTTAAAAAAAGTAACAAGTTTATTTTAGGAAGACAGATGTGCCATCTGATAGGACGTGGTCTCGTTCGCCAGTAAATACTGGCACTGCAAGAAGCTTAAAACAGTCTTACAACATCAATGCGTCCACTGGCCGCTAACTACATGATCAAATATTTTATGTCCTTTGTCCAACAATACAAAGCATTGCTATTTAGTAGAAAAACTGCTAAGTGGGATCTGCACAAAACCCACCGCTGTTAAATTATACGACATTACTATAAGGACGAATATAGAGTCTTAGTAGACCCTAGACCCATTTGCTCAATGCGCTATATCTTGAATAAGTGATCACCGTAATTCATAAACAATCGACTTTGTAAACCTTGCCAAATAGGCTGCCAACCAACAGAGGCAATTTTGCAATGTCCCTTGTTCACTAGCGCTAGCGTATGTACACTTTATACTGGAATCATGTAAAGCATTGCTAACCAGTTGTAAAACCATTAGAGGCTAGGCGTAGTATTCTTCAGGTAGTCTGTAGTCAGAAGATGATTTCACTAATATGAGAACATATATATATATATTTTTAATGTAAATAAAATTTGATTTATAAAATATACTTATTTTTTTCTTTTTAGTCTCTATTTATTTATTTATTTAATGTATAAATTAAAATTTAAAAAAAACAATTATCGAAATTGGTGAAACGAATTCACGATCCTTTTATATTGTTAATAAATTCGATTGTCGACTGATGGCTTATTATCGAAATCTCTATTCGGTTCATGATCGGACCGGGCTCCATGACACCCCCCTCAGGTCCGCGCTCTCTTCCCCTCCCTGCGCCATGCCGCGTGCACTTGGCGCTTCGCCAGCACAAACACTAACCCGTTGACGTCGTTACATAATTGCTTCGTTTTTGCATGACCATGGAACCTAACTGCATTTGAAATCCTTACCACTGCCACGCAGTTCTGTGATAATTTTTTGCAATATAGAAAATATTTGATATTTTTATTTTTTATTTTGGCCATTAGTAAATATCTTTTAGTAAATAACATTATAACACAGCACATTATATGCTTAAGTGGAACTACAAAAATTATTGTACCTACACACAAATAAATTATGTTAAATAACATGTCAAATAATGCTTTCAATGCTTAAATTATAAAATGATTGAATCGAGTAATTTTATTTATATATTTTGGAACTAAATTGCAATTACGGACTTCATTAAAACACCACAATAATATTTAAAACGTCTCGCTACTGGCCACACAAGTTTATCCGCAACTCCCGGCCACCGCAGAAAGAGAATATTAATTTCCCGAGCTGCTGGTCTTTAATTATGATGAACAACTTTTGGACGCCCAGCTCACGTTACATACTCCTAGCCAGTGCGCCCAGTTTAAACTTCTTTTAAGCGATTGCTAACGCTTTGAATGAAGCTAAAAGTATGTGGCGGGCGCACTCCAGAAGTTTCTGCCGCTACTTTATACTTTTAAAAAGGGACAATTACGCGACAAATGTCCCTCACAACTTTATCCATTAGGTTAATAACGAACATGAATAAAAAAATCGCTTGAAGTATTATTTTTTTTTTTACGCAAGCAATAAATATCCGACTGCTAAACAAAGGCCTCCTCTCTGATTAAGGTTTTTTTTTTATTTTTAACTTTGAACTATATTTACTCATACAAAATCAAGTAAAAATTAGCAATTTCAGTTTGCCATACCAAACTAGTCCCCAACTTTTATCATTACTGTTTTTACTGCAGAGCTATTAAAGAGTAAATACACGGTCTTATATCATGTCTATTTGTTTTATCTTTGTATTTTGATAATATTAAGTATAAGCAAGTTCACTTGATTTTAGGGCTTTGTGCAAATTTCTTTGGGTAAGTACCACCCACTCATAAGATATTCTACCGCAATACAACACTACTAGTTTGAAGGGGAAGTGAGTCTGTGTAACCACAGGCATGAAGGACGTAAACTCTTAATTCCCAAGGTTGGTGGCGCATTGGCGATGTCAGGGATGGTTAATATTTCTTACAATGCTTGTGCAGTAGTGACCACTTACCACTTAGGTGGCCTATAAAAAAAAAGTAACCGATATAGCTTAAGGCTTCCAAGTAATACTCGCTTTCTCTATGAAAAAAACCACAAAATTTTTGTAGCGATAGAATACCAAGGGCTTCAATTTTCATTAGAATATTTAGAAAACTAATTATCCCGCGTGTGAAGCCTTTTAAATCTGTATGAGCAATCGCAATGAAGCCGTTTAATTCGTGTCAATATGAAAACCATCTAAAGCATTCTACTAAGTAAGACTAGGTGATTTTCTAGGGGCTAAATGCTGCTGCACAGCATAATTTATGCAGCACATTAATAAACATGAGTAGATAGAAGCATTGACGCAGCCCCGGCGATCCGTCCTTGTGGTCTACGTCAGTCCCACCGCAGCCATTAGAATTTTTAGTACCTTGACTGGATTTTAAATTAAGAATACCTGATTCACATAAAATTGTAAAAATCCTTTTAATATTACAACTGTCGATTTCAAGTCCACTGTATATGGACCATCGTATCGGTGTGAATGTCACAGGTCCCATCCATTCAACAACGCCATTGGTAATATTCGTTCTTCTAACACTACCAGTCATTTTTAACTATTTTTATTCCGTATATTGCCGTATGATAATCCATAAAGTTCTATAGATAATGAAATATAATAAATATAAGTTTTAGATTAATATACATATTACTCAAGTCCTGCATATCGATAAATATCGACTTAAATACTTACACCTCACCTCCTCTCAGAAATAAAAAAAATATTAAAACAGCCATACCATTCAAACAGCTATTCTACCATTACAATTAGGAATACCTAATTTTTTATGCACCTTAAATCTTGTATAGTGACAAATTGAATAAAGTGTGAGGCATTGTATATACTCCTTTTTGATTGAAGAGCAAGCGGCTCGTATACCATTTATTTGGGTTCGGGACAGTGATTTTGTCGTCTATTCAGCACTATCTTTAGACATAAATCATTTAGATATCTAAATCAGGTGTATTATATATAAATCAAGTAATTTTGTCTTGTCATCTCTTACACGTTTTATATTTTTTGGTTTTCCTGTTAGCAAATTCGCCCATCCATTCGCCGAGTGCTATTCTGTAAGAAATCACTTCGCATTACACTCGTGAAATTTTGAAAACCATATTGTGTGACATGTTATTTGATGCGTATCGATTGAATGTTAAATTTTATTACTATAGTCAAAGTTGCATATTATTTTTTGACAATCTTATTCTGCGTTGTAAATAAAATTACAGAATAGCCTTCTTAATTCAAATTAAATAAAAACGATGAGGTATATGATAAATTGAGCCAGGAATAAATTTCTTATACTATTTTTTCTTAAATTTACAAATATTATCGGATATTATACCTTACCCCTTAATCTTATTAATAAAACTGATATTAGCACCGATGGCCGCTCCTGCATAGATCACGGGTCGCTATCACACTTCGCTGTCACTCATATTTGATGAAGGTACACTTTACTATCAGCGTTAGAATACAAATTGATATTTTCTCGACTCACCTGATAATAATATATAAAACGAATCTAGGACGACCTAATTGGGTATATCTTGCCTGAATTTTGGTGTCAATTGTGATTAAATATCTTTGGTTACGCTCATTTACTGTAGAAAGAATATCAAAAAGTCAAATTAAGCATATTCCCTTTACAAAATAAAAGGTCGTTTAATGATATTTGAATTAATTGTTTGTATCTAAATATTATATGATATAAATGATAAAACTTTTTAAACATTATAACTAACTGTTCTTTTATCATCATGAACTATTAATGAATAAAAAAACAATATTTCAACGCATTGCGTTTCTCACGGAATGGAAAAAAGAATATTGACGTTTCTACAATGTTATAATTCCTGAATTTGAAGAGGTCGGCGATCTGTGTAATCGTAATTCAAACCTCAAATACTAGCTGGTCAAATGATTGCTATATTAATCGACCAGAGGTCTTCATAAACGAATAAGTACATTTTGTATGTATATTGTTATATGTTAAAAATTACTTACATTGAAACATTTTTTTTTTACTTCTGAAAACGCATGTGTAATGTAATTTCTGGTAGGTTGCCTACGGCTCATTATACGGTTGGTTGAGGCATTAACATCGTCAAACGATAAGTGCCATTAAGAAATATGCTTCATAGTCATTTCGTATGACATCAACAAGTTGTGATGTCTCTTTTCTATACTACTGAAACACAATAAAGTCAATTCTAATTTTTATTCAATACGTAAATCTTCTATACGTAACACTTTGTTATCAAATATCTACTGTCAAATTTTTGACCATTTTTCGGACCTCTACTTTAAAAGCAAGGAAATGTCACAAAGTATTTATTTTAAAAGTTGCTAAAATACACAAGGTGAGCAAAACTTACAACAGTCAACTAACAATTTTTCTCCATCGCGAATGCTACAAATAAACTTATGAATATGATCCCCAGGTTATAACGGTACCAAGGAATTCTGTAGCATTTATAAGGTCTAATGCTTTTGCCATTTAAAATACATTAGCTCTATACATCCTAAGTTTGTAGTGGTAAATTTCATATAATTCGTTTACTGGTTAGCAATAAGTTATCAATAATTAGCCAATGTACGCGTACAATTTCAGAGAGAGCATAAGTCAATATATATTCTTGGAATTGTTACCCAAAACAAAATGCATTTATCTAAATGAGGAACAAAAAAAGACCAGAACTTCACCCTGTGGGACACTTATTGTACACATTTATTGGCGCCTAAAAAAATCACTTACATATTCCATCAAAACTCCGAATTCGATTTCTCTAAGAAAAAAATTGAAAAGCGCAAATTCGAGGCTAGGCTGCAAAAGTATTTATAATGAATTCAACACCAGCGTCGAATGTCGAGCAATAGCTTGTTAATGCAAATGTTTATTATTTAGCAACTTATGCCAAATATACTAAGATTCTTGCTACAACTTATTAATTAATTATATCTTATCTATGACAGTTATTAATGTTCGCAGTACTATTTAAACAAAAAATATTATTATTAAATAATTTGTTACCATAAAAGCCAATAGATCAGATATCCCAATATCTTAACGTTAAATGATTTGAACGTAGTTAAAAAGTCTTGATCAATCAAATTATGACATTTAAATAACTATAACAACTGCAATAATAACACAGTTTGATACACGAGTATATAAAAATTAATAATAACAAAACATAGTTACAATATCAATTTAATTGCCGACTGACATAACCAGCGACTGGTATTATGAAGTGTAACTAAACAATATTCGACCATTTTATCGAATAGTTTTATTAAGACTGACAGAACGTCTCTACGAATACGAAATACTCATTTGACGCTTTTCCGTTCCACGGGCTACTAGTATGGGACATATAAGACACATCTAATTAAATACAGAAAGATGGCTTATGCAATTTCGTAGTAAATGCTTACTGAATTGTCAAGATTATAATTTTAATTTTCTTTATCAATTTTTATAATAAATCATGTTGAAATATTTTGCATATCAAAATTACCTAAATAGTCGATAAATATCATAAATAAATTTATTGTATTTTTTTTTAAATAACCTTAAGTTTACAGGCATTTCCCTCAAAACTATTTGTGATACTCTGTCTCCCGTATTCTGCTTAATGTGCTTAAAGTGTAATGCTAATAAGGAACAGGCGGTAGATAGGGTCAAACATTCCAACTTCCAACTTTGTCGAATTCCAAATGAGCTTTGTTGATTTTACAAACCTTTATGTATACAAATACAAAGTAATTATCAAAAATAACTTTTATTCGATTTGAATCGTCATGTTGCAGCATGAAATTCATTAAAAAGATTCAGAAGAAACCACCAAAAACTCCGTAGTCTTTTCTACCAAATTAATAATAGAATTCTGATAATTAATTACAATTAAATTTAGAATCCAGCCTGGAAAACAAACAATACTAATTTAAAGTATCCGCTCATTTGGTCTTTAAGGTTTTTTTTTTTTAATATCTTACCAATGTCGACCGAGTTTGATACAGGTATCGGATGTTGTTTAATCACTTCCATTATCTTGAGATGACATCTTAAACGCACGTCTACAAAGCCGGCGTAATAATGTGAACGATAATAATTGATACATCGAAGAAGGAAATAAGTGGTGTTTTTCTCTTTCAGAAATGAAGGTAAAAATTTGTTTTATTTATGTGTAACGTGAATATAGAAAATAATGTTTCACGCTATTGTAAGTTTGTTTTAAAGTAATGTATTTATATGAAGTTCAATTAAAAACTACCGGAGAAAAGTTTATCTTCAAAAAGTCTATCTTAAGTGTTATTACACTCTAAACTGTTTTTTTTTTTCTTTATATATACATATTTATTAAATATTGAGTTTATTTTTTTTTAATCGTAAAATATTCTTTCAAATACGGGATAATAGTTGAATATTTAATGGACTAATAAATATAGAGTAATAGATGAGCCTCGTAGTTCAAATATCAAAAAACATTTTAAGCGGGAATAAATACGACTTACATACAAGTCATAATTTTTTAAATTTACAAAACATACTCATTCGTAGGGCTTTTTCCAGACTCATCTTGGATGGACAGCTCATCAACATTATATTACGGTGTCTCAATTGGAATGTGTGAGTAAGCGACTGTAATAATACTCCCAAGAGATATAACCTCTTTGATCACATGATTGGAGGCGCACTGTTACCTATGGTTTAAATTTCTTACAGTGTCAATATCTATAATAAAAAGTTAGCACGTGCCATCAGCTGGCAAATTAACTTCTCTAAAATATTCAATAAATATTAATTTCAACTCGATATTACAATTACATAGCTGAACAATAATAATAATAATAATATCCTGGGACATTATTCCCACACGGCCATCTGATTCCAAACTAAGCAGAGCTTGTACTATGGAAACCAGACAACTGATATACTACATATACTATTTTCTTTTGTAAATACATACTTATATAAATAATTACATCCAGACTCAAGATAAACAGATATGTTTATGCACACAAATGTCTGTCTTGGGTGGGAATCGAACCCCACAACCTTCAGCGTGAAGGGCAAGTATTTACCAAAGACGCCAGCCGGCCCGTCAATGTTTGTATTTACGAAATATATAAACTAAATTTGCACAGACGTTACTATTTATTCCATTAGCTTAGAAAAATAAACTTTTAAAAATGGAACTTATAATTTGAAACAATTTTACCATTGAATTATATTTCAATATTTCCAGCGTTGGAACCAATGGGTGACCAACATAGTGTAGTTAGTGAGGAGAGCTGTTTCAGTTGGAGCGTATGAAATAAATATTTTAGTTTCAACTATTCCGCCTCTGCCTCGAGAGCCTCTTGAGCTCGCAAACAAGCCAAAAGAGTCTTTTACCCCAGACAAGATACCTCTTTGCTTACTCCATTTTATTTTACAATGCTAATTTATGAACAGTTAATCTTTATTATACACCTACTGTTTATTCAGTGTACGACTGTGTAAATGGGCTTTTCACTTTTTCTATCTTTTAATATAAGAATTACCCGAGGTTTCGTCGACGTGGGACAAAGAAAGTCGAAAATATGACACAAAAATGTATATGAAGAACTCCTATGTTGGTCTCCTACGAAGTCATTTAAAAAGTCGCATCATGATGCAACATATAGTAAGACGATATTATTATATATTATTATATGCTATTTTTTGGGTTTAAGTCTTCAGGTTATTTTAAAGACTATCAAAAATCTACTTACTATATATATACCATACAAAATATGTAAGAGTCGAAAGGTGACCGAATGGTCATTGCTTCTTGTACGTGTTGAGTTTGTGTTTGTAACTCATTTCGTTCTCAGCGATGAAGGAAAATTTAATGAGTACCTTAGCAAAGAGTAAAGGTACTTTAGCAATATTAGTATGATAAAATATATAATAAGATAATATGAAAATATTGCTTCAAAGATAAAAGCTAACTTTATCCCAAATCAATATAATAAAAAATTTGGTGTACCTCAAGAGCGTAGAAACACTTACAGCGACGGGAATGGAACGATGTAAAAATACATTGAGCAAACTCAATTGTTAACGAGCGAACAAAAAGAAGAAAAACGAATTATTCTTATTGCCACTTATATTTATAAATAAAAATATATTATAACCTTTAATTTTATTTATGTGTATTGCAATACAATCTCCGGAAAGATCTAATTTCTGTTTTTAGTCCCACGAATTAATTACATTAATTATTGAAAAGAATAATATTATTTAGTTCGCGCCAGGTTACACTGTTTTTCTATGAAAAAAAAACGTGAACGTTGCGAGCGTAGAGCGGAATATCTATCACGCAAAGACCACGCGCCAATCGCAGCTAAAGTTCGCGACTGCGATTCATGTGCAAGTGTAGAGCCGGCTTAACAATTAAGAATCATCTCATTTGTTTTAAGATTACGTGCTATATGTATATTTAATACGTTGACTGACTGGCTGGTCTATTATAGCAGTCCTCGGTAGCTATACGACTGCAGATTCCGAGGGCCTGGATTCAGTCCAAGTCAGACTAGTAAAAAATATTGAATCTTTTAAGAAATTCTCAGAAGCAACCTGAGGTTTAGACATTGGCTTTGTTAACAATCCCGTACGTCGGAAAGCACGCAAACACATAAAGCTGTTATTGGTCCTGCACCTGAACTCTCTTGCGGTTGTGTCGGAATTTTAATAGCATTAAATTGAAATAATTTTATTTAAATCTAGTTTTGTAAATATTAGAAAATCTCTTGATTTAAATTATGTACAAGTACATAGGCATGAATTACTTTCAAGTCACATCCTACTGTAATTGACGCAGACTTTAAATTTGCAGGCCTCCGTTTTTTACTATAATGATCAATAAGATTATATAAAAATTTTCTTTTATACGCGGCACTCCAACTCCTCAATCTTCATCTCCATTTAATGACCCTTTGAAAATCTTATTCCGTTTAGCAGACCAAAACTCATAAATATTATTTTATTATATCTTTGAGATTAGGCCATCGCCGTCTGTTAAGAGTCGCCCTGAATTAGCACATATGTACATAATAAATAATACAATTGATTGGTTGGAACAGAGCCGATAGTATAAAAGCTAAAAATGTAAAAATAAAATTTACTCTTTATTAATCATCCTAATTAAATTATTTTACAAATATGAATTTAAATACGCTCTGAATCGTGGAATGACAACTAGAGGAAGCGATCGATGCCAGGAAGGAACATTTACTCATTGTCTTCTCATGTTTCGCTCTGGAAAGGAAACGTGTAAAGCTATTACAGAGAGCTGACATGGCCTAGTGGTAAAAACACGTGAAGCTTTATTGAAGATTGCGGGTTCAAAACCAGGCAATAATAATTTTTTTGTGCTTAATTTGTTTCATTTAGTGCTCAGCGGTGAAGGAGAACATCTTGATGAAACCTGTAAGTATTGGATGAAAATATGCCACAAATGTATCCGTCGACCTGCATTGAGACAGCATGGGGGAATAAGCCCAACACAGTGGGACATTAACAGGCTGTCACTTTATGTTATTACACATATGTAGTCAAAGACATAGGTCGTAATACAAATTATCCGATTACTCTTTTTTAAAATTAAACAATCTTTAAAGGCGTCTGAAGTTGTCATGCCGATATTTTAAAAGTAATTACTTGTCATTATCAATAAAACTTTTTTTTCGAATATATTATAATTTTTGTTTCTCATTTAACATAATATTCTTTACTAAATTTATATAAGAAATGAACAATATTATGTGTAATTATAGAAAATAATAATATATTTTAAAATTCGAAACCTTTAAATATGTAAATCGCAGACAAAAGTAGGTCACAGTGTGAATTCAACTGCGAAAACGGTATCGCATCTTTGTAACTACGGAAAAATCAAACTCTTATTCACCCGTTTAGACTCGTTTACCACGAATTACCTTATATTTTACATATGTGTTGATGATTGTCATTTATATATTATTAGTACTGTAAATCATATATTTTTTATCTTTGTTTCATTCTTCGTTTCATATTGAACTGACAGTTAACTATTTACTTTATTAATGTTTCTACAAATCTGTAACAATTTTACATAATAGACAAATTATGACTTCAGTCATTGTGTAGACAAATAATGATTATTTGATTTATTAAAATCGAATCTTGGAAATAAATTAAAAGATCAAGAAGAGAAGTCTATTTTAATAAATACACAAAAAATAATATATAATAAAGTAAATTATAATAGTAAATACAACAAAAGCGATTTCCATTGGGGTTTCCCTATTAATAAAATCAATTAACAGTTATTCCGATAATAATTGCATTATAAATATATTTATGTGGGTCGCATAGGTAACTAGGTCAACTATAAGATTAACCACTGGCGGCGACACGGGGACGGTGGCTGTAGGAAACGATCGTTTCTCAGCAGGAAACTTTCCTCCGTGTCGCCCTGTCGCTCCTTCCGGCAAGGGAACGTCAGCGCGCCATAAGCAATTTGCCTATCTTACACTTACACCGGACGAATTGAATTTTATTGCCCCCTGGTAAGGATATTGAAATAATCCTATGTATAAATTTTTTATCGATGATACGATACGGGGTTTGGATTTTCTTTAAATACTTACCTATTGATTAATATACCTATATATATATTGATTAATATATAAGGTAGGTTTAGCAAATACTTTGTCTTCTATTAAATTGTCCGTTCTTGATTTAGAGTCTATTCGCCCTCGCCGTTTTATCACATACTTTTAACTACTGCGATATTTATTAAAAAATAACAAATTAGCACTTAGAAAACTCAATTATGCTTTCCCGGAATTCTTTATTCCTTTATTAAAACATCTTTGGTCCATATACACGAGTGTTCTCTACGTGTCCATCTACGTTTGTCAAGGTTCTAAAAATATTATATTAGTACATAACGTGAATTGCTATTCGGGTTATTTGATTATCGATGTCTTACTAAATTGGTAATTTATTACATTGACAAACAAGTGAAGTTTGTTTATGATCGCGTGAGCTAAGATGATTTGAGATGAGGATACTCAGAAACAGAAACCTCGGATACTCACCAAAGGTCGTAAGTAGAAACGTCGTGAGTATTGAAAAAACAATTATCATCATATTACTTTAATATTTAGAAGTTCAAACACTTTCTCTTATATTTATGTATATAATTTAGACTCAAAAATTTACGGTCGTACTTATAAAGATTACTTAGCGGATGTTTAATTAGCCAAATACTGATTTATCTCTTTCTGACATCTTTGATTTGTAGTACGAAAGAAAAAGACAGCAATGTGTAACTAAACATTAATTATTAATAACATGTAAATGATAAAACCGTTAATGTTTTCAGTTCCTATGGTATAGATTACGGAAAACACCAACCTGCACGCTTCATAAGTAGTTCTAGGATACGTGAATCTGATAACCTGCAAAGTCACAGCGTGGTGTATTAAACTGGGAAACATTTCCCTCAAAACAACATCTCTTTTTCAGAAACTGGAACATCTATGATTTGTACTTTACTTACTTTGCAGTCTTACTCCGCTTATAATTATAAAAAAGGTGCCTCAAGAAAATTTTTATTTTATTAATTTCGAGAATTTAATTATAAAAATTTTGCTTTTGTTTTTGGCTTTTCCATACTGATTTAAGAGAGGATCTTATCCTTTGACTTTATATGAATCAAAATCAAAATTGAAATAAAGTTAATTCAAGTGCGTTTGAAACTGCCACCGGCTTAGAATGTGCTAGAATGCACATTCTAAAATGCCGGAATCTACATTTTCACGAATATTAATAGTTATTCGTTATAACGATTTATTATTATTATAGAACTTTTTTTTTTATTTATTTTTTTAATAATAACAATCCCCTTTTTTAAGGAATTACAATATTTATTTAGAATATTTACCCCTCCAATGAGTTAATAAGCGTACAACTTTTGTTAGGAGTGGAGATGACAATAGCCCAAGGGGTCAGGGTCGAACTTGCGACTATTACAACGCTAAACGGCCTGTAAATCATTGCGCTTATCATATATACTTACTATTTACAATCAAACTTTAATATCCTGTATGCAAATTAACTAATAATAAACATTAACACGTACATATTTTAGAACATTTATTTTACTTGACGAGGCGGTTGACGTGGTTGGTAGATACCTGCTTTTCACGCCGAAGCTTGTGGGTTCGATTCCCACCCAGGACAGACATTTGTGTGCATCAACATGTCTGTTTGTCCTGAGTCTGGGTGTAATTATCTATATATGTTTGTATTAAGAAAAGAAAAGTAGTATATGTAGTATATCAGTTGTCTGATTTCCATAGCACAAGCTCTGCTTAATATGGGATCAGATGGCTGTGTGTGAATAATGTCCCAGGATGTTACTTTCAATGACTAACGGCTTTACTTAAACGTTGAATAGCAGGTGATTAGTTAAACAATGCTGTGTCTTCTTCTTTCAAATGTCAAATAAATAATGACAGAACAAGCGAAATCGAACGAAAAAGTGTTCTACTTAACAGGCGCTAAGTAACGTTTATAAGTAAGGCCGTTAATATCACACATTCCTTTTGTAAGATAAGTATACAGTACCGTACTTAAGACACCTAATGACGTAGTGCAGATTTAATGAAGATTTCATGAGAGTTCTTCGGCTGAAAGGTTTGAAACCCTAACTCGACTGCTTTTGTTCCTTTGTTTCGTAGTACCCTAACTTAAAATCTCAACGTGGGCAATATTGCATCTTTATTACTTACTATTTTTTTTTAATTATAATTTAAATATTTTAAAATTCAAATGCCAAAAATACTTTTTTATGTATAATTCAGGCTCGACCATTAACGACCTTAGTATAGTTAAACATTGATTTATCTCTTTCTGTCATCAATGATGTGACATTTAAGGGAAACGACGGCCTTTTTTAATTAATCACCATTGGTTGATATTTTAGGGAATAATATAATTTATAGGTAAAACCTTTTTTTGTCAAAGCAGTTTTTTACAAGTTGTGTATTCAAATGAAATGAAATAATATCAAGCCACGGTTTGCAGGTAGTATTCGCTGATTTTATCAGGCAGGAAATATTATGAATTAACGGACTTACTTATAAACGTGGCTTAGCGGTTGATTAGTTAAACAATGCTGTCTGTGTCTTCTTCTTTTGGATGTTCAATCAATAATGACAAATAGAGAGAAATCAGTGTTTAACTAAACGGCTGCTAAGCAACGTTTATAAAACCGTAAATATATAAATATAGTTAATATATTTATTTTTGATTTGTGAAAAAATCTAAATCCTCGATTGAACCTATATTCTGAAACGCTAGTAGAATTAAATTAAATATCATATTTTATAGATAATTAAAAAAAAAATGTGAAACTAATTTTTTTTTAAATAACAGATGTGAAACTAAAAATGTTAATGGAAGTTCCAGGACTTTAGAAAAATAAATATAGGACCATTCTTAGACTAAAATATATTTAATAAATGGAATAATCAAAATCAGTTCAGTAGAAACAGAATAAGTGACAAATCAACTTTAGTTTTCCAGTCATTGTTACGATGTAATTAAGGATGTATTTTTGTCAAATTGCAATGATGCGTGATTATAGTACGATACGACTATTAAATTTTGAAGACAACTAAAAGTGGCTGTAACTGACACATAATTCGTTTTGCTTTGGTTAAATAATAAGACTGTTGATTTCTAATTTTAGAAAAACAGACATGCAATGACATAATAATAGTAATAAAGTATATCACATATTTACCTCGAACGAAAAAATTAAAATGATATTTTACAATTTCTCTATAAAAATACCCATGTCTTGCAGACATTGTAGCGACAAATTAAAGTTGACAAAATTCCAACTCCAAAATACTGAGGAAGGTGAAATCATTGCGACGCACAGACGCAGAGCGCATGTGTGAAAAGCACGCATGCGCACAACTACTTAACCTCAATCCAAGCCGTGTTTTTGAATGAAAGTTCCAACACTGCCAGATCATCCAGAAAGATGGATTTGACATCCACCTATACTAATACATATACCATTACTATTTTATTTATAAAAGTAATTATTTTTTTTTTACTGATAAATAATTCTACGGTTTGGTGTGTGTTGATGATGCCTATGTGTGCTTAAAACTATATTTTGTTATATTTAAATATAAAACCATTATCTTAAAAATAAATACTGTTGGTAACCAGGCAAATATTTTTGAAACTAGATGATCTAAGACTAACTCTAAATAATTTCAAATGACAAAAGTTGTCAATTATATGATTAGTTAATTCTGTTCTTTTCGAAATTGAACTCAGGTAATGGCAACACTAACTTCATTCAATACCGACGACCGTACTTTGCTTTCGGAACTAAACGACTTGTACACTGTTATTCAATCTCTACCAAACTCATTGATTGCTTATCGCTAAACATATTTTTTTGTATATCTAACTACATTACATATTGTATCAAGTATTAGTAGACATTAGTTTAGCATTCTTGCCACCAATCCACGCGGCTATAATTCGTACGAGTAAAGTACAGTACAGTAACAGTAACAGCCTGTAAATGTCCCACTGCTGGGCTAAGGCCTCCTCTCCCTTTTTTTTTTTTTTGAGGAGAAGGTCCTGGTCTCCTCGGTAAGTCGTATATACGTGTCAAAGCGTATATACGACATGAGATGATTTCACTTTGACCAAGTCATGACGAGTAAAGTAGTTATTTTTAATTTTTTTTATATATATATTTAAGATCATAATGAAAAATAAAACTTCATATGAATGTAGTTAGTTATATTAATGTAGTAATTATTTATTATGTTGTGTGTTATATAACTTTTTGACTGCCTCGTTGGTCTAGTGGTTAGATATAAGACCGCTGACCCAGAAGTCTTGGGTTCAATTCCCAGCTAATAAAAAGTTATTAGGTTTTTCTGTCAGAAAAATTCTCAGTAGCAGCCCAGAGTCTGGAAGGTGTAAGTGTGTACACTCCCGTGCCTCGGAAATCACGTAAAGCCGTTGGTCCTGCGCCCGAATTCTTTCCAGTCGTGTCAGATTACCGTCCCATCGGATTATGAGAGCTAGGGAATAGAGAGTGCACCTGTGTTTGCGCACACACTTGTGCACTAAAATATATACTGCACAGTTGGCTAATCTCTCTCGAGATTGGCCGCCGTGGCCGAAATTGATCTGGAAGAGGACCTTATATAACTTTTTACATATAATACTTCAATTGAATTAAATAACAAAACACACGTGAAACCGAAACTGTATAGGAGGGTTTATTATAAAATTTTCTACTAAAGAACAAAATGGAAATAACACAGTGATAAATATACACAAAATTTAGATTATGTCTTGGAATGGAATATGTACCTATAATCTATATATTATGCGAATATTTCACATTCCACGAGTTAACATGAGTAATATATAATTTACGATAAAACATAAGAATATATTTAAGAAATAAAAACTTATACACAATTTTTAAATATTTAAATATATAGTATTTAGGGCATTGTGAAAGCCTGTCTGGGTAGATAACACCCGCTCATCGATTATTCTGCCGCCAAACATCAATACTTTGTATTGCTGTATTTAAACCGTTAAGAGGTGAATGAGCCAATGGAATGGTTTAATTTCGCCAGTGATTTTCGCCAATTACAGCGTCAGGTGGCCTATTAACTCATCTTTATGTTTTAAATAAAGCATATAGTACTTATATCAAAAATTAAAATCTGCCCAAATCTGTTGAATTTTATTTGGCAGGGCCATTTTCACAATGTAATCCGTCTCTGGCTCCGCCTGCTTGTGAGCGAAAGGCGATGTTGGTTGCCCTGTTATTTTCTGTACTCCTGAGAACATGTATGAATAAAATCATCATGATGATGAAAAGCGCGAAAAATAATAAACAAAGTCCATTTCGTATTTATAATATTAGTGAGATTAGTTAAAGAGATGTGATGGCCTAGTAGATACAACCCGTGGATCTGGATGGACGTCACCGCATGTTAAGCCGGGCAAACATTACTGTATCATGTAATTATAATTCAATTGGTGGTTGGCGGTGAACGATAAATCGTGACGAAGGAAACTTTCGGATGAAATGTCACATGTGTATCCTCCAACCCGTATTGAAGCGTAATGAAGAGACTGGAATTGAGACAATTACAGGCTAATTATGTGTATTAAAAATGTTCAAAAATAGAATTTCTACAGTTTGTCTTTGTGTCGTAATTAAACGAAATGTTAAATATAAATATAGAACAACCTTAACAGACGTTTTGTTATTTGTTTGTTATTTTTAGTCCGTACAAAAAATTGTGACGAAATTATGTAATTTTACTCATAAACTCAATAAACTTGAAACTTTACAGGTACGACTTCAATTTAAAAAACTTAATTTTAAATCGTTATTCCGAAGTTATTTTAATCAGAGACAGAATTTTGGTTTTCCAATTTTAACAAATGTCCATGTTCTAAAGTGCATAAGATAACTCAACAATTGGTGTTCACACACGATCACGTGTTTTAGCAACTAGGCCATCTCGGCTCGATTTACAAAAATAATTAAAAGCATATTTCTTAAAACAGCTGAGTTAATGAGCTGGCAAACGGTTGAAAGCTTTCAAACGTCTGAAACGCAGCCCGCAGGTGATCAGCTTGAATAGGAAATAGTTATTGACACGCAGACGAGCTACAAACGTGCGGGATCAACGGCCTTTTCTCTATCACAATTATTGATAAAAAATTATGAACATATTAGTATTGACTGATATAAATTTTACGGAACTTTTCAAGATGTTTTAGATATACATAAAATAATTAATCACTAAACAACAAAAGATCAACAAACTATTTTAGCTCTCCAACAGAAGCAGCATTTTATAGTATTTTCAAATGTTATTTACATTTGAAAATACTATAGTTAATATATTGTTGCCATAAATAAAATAACACACATTTGCTTCGTTATTCCCATATCTATAGAACCAACAAATAATGACGTTTATCCTTTAACCGAGTTGGCAGAATGGTTAGAACGCATGAATCTTAACCGATGATCATGGGTTCAAGAACGGGCAAGCACCACTGAATTTTCATGTAATTATAATTCATCTCGTGCTTGACGGTGAAGGAAAACATCGTGAGGAAACCTGCATGTGTCTAATTTCATTGAAATTATGCCACATGTGTATTCTACCAACCCACATTGGAGCAGCGTGGTGGAATAAGCTCCAAACCTTCTCCTCAAAAGAGAGAGAAGACCTAAGCCCAACAGCGAGACATTAAAAGGCTATTACTTTACGTTTACTTTACAGAACCAGAATCATCTGCTTGACCCCACACATTCTGTCTTGAAAAGGTAATTGTTTGATTATCTACAAAAATTGAATACGATATTTATTATAATAAAGAAGCTATTCGACTATTATGGATCAGAATATGTCCCTTATTTTTAAAATGTCATATTGTATGGATTTCAAAGTAATGATCAGAAAGTAATAAAAATACTCTTGAATATCGCCTTTTTCAAAAGAAATCAATATTCAATCACTATTCATCATAGCGCTATTAGCTTTTTACAAAAGAAATGTTTATCGTATCATAGCGCAACCCAACCAAGTATCCTAAAAAAAGTTTAACCTAAACCAATCTCATGGTTCATTCACAAGCAATTAGTATTTTTCGTATGTAGTCATTATTTTTAAAGTAAAAACAATATTTGTGTTTGTTTTATTTTGTCCAGATTACTGATGTGAGCTGTTAAAAACAAATAACGAATGATGAGTTTCCGCTTGTTTTGTTGACATTTTTTATCGGAATTGTTTTATTAGATATCTAGTTATGATATTGGTGAGAAATTATAAGTAAAATTCTTATTCCTTAACATAATCGTATATAATTCGAGCGTTAGTTTGATCTCTCTCTGGTCGTAGCAGATCGCTTTTCTATCAGCCTCGAGATCAAGGCAGTTATGAAAAAACTTGTACACAGGGACAGGTCTTCACTATAATATCTCCTGAATAGTCAGCTAATCTCCACATCAATTTTATTTATAATAAACATGCCAATTAATTTAATTAATAAGCAACAGCAAAGGAATGTTAATTCTCAATAGTGTTTGGAAATAATAAGCTTTGGTTTGAAAAAGGATAGCACTAACTTTAGCTTGATTTAATTACGATTCAATAAAGTCGACAACATCATACAACAAAATAAATACCACAGCCATAGGAAGTTTTTGTGGGTTGAAAATTCTATTCTGAACTTGAAAAAATAAGTGCAAAAAGCTAAAGCATGCACATGACGTATGGAAAAACTTTGATTGATTTATATATTTTCACGATACTAAAATATTTGAATCTTTATATCGTTCTACAAAGCAAACATGGATAGAACTGTGTGCAAGTTTAAAAAAGCAAAATAAATTATGATAACGGTGTAAGGTTACCATTTAACTAACTTCAAAAATAAGGAAAAATTTGGTTGTCTTAAAGTTGGCTAAACAGCTATGTCAAAATCAACATAAGATCTTTTGAATATTACGAACATAGAATTTAGAGTAATAAATCAACTTTATATAAAACAAAAGCTTTTCTTTTTTTATTGATAAAATCGTTTGTTAATATTACGTCTGTCACTGATCGTATCTAAACGACTTGACCGATTTAGCACATATTCACACAATATAATTTTCTTATTCAAAACGATAAGATCATAAGTACTCGTAGCTACTGTAGCTACTCGTAGTATAGCTAGGATCCATCGATCATTTTTTATCCATTTCTATATTTACCGAAATTAATAAAAGATATAAACTAATACAAACCCAAAATTACTCACAGTATGTGTTAGTTTCAACTAACGATATGCCAAAAAAGAAAATCACAAAATCTGTGTACAATTCGAGTAAAATAAAATGTTATTAATAAATTTAATTATTCTCATATTTTTGTGTGTTGCTAATTTATCTAGTATTTATTATAATACACTAAAATAAATCGTAATATTATTTTCATCAATTTTTGTTTTCCATAAACAATCACTTTAATGGCATTCCCGTAGCAACGCTACGAGCAATCACAATTATCAATCATTGCACTCTTACATTGTGAGTGCAACTTCAATAGAAGTAAAATGATAACTATCACATTTAGAACCTCTATAAAATGTTTGATTATTATTAAGTAAGTGATACCATATTTTAGTATGCAATTAAATATAAAAATAAATAAAATAATGTTAACATGAATGTTAAGTCGCTTTAATGTGTTAAATAAGTCGCTTTAATTTGTTAAATAGTCAAATTCAGAAAATATTTCTTATAAAACCCTTCTTAAAAGCAATAAAAAATATATAAGCTTAAATTAAACAATAGTTATATTATTTTAGATAAGATATTGTTAATGATATTTTTTATTTGCGCTGGAGTCAATTCCACTTGACTACATGCTAGATTTTTGAAAATCAATTATCAGGTGTAAAGCTTATTACTTTGACTAACTAGGTAACTAACCTAATCTAAGTATTTACCTAACTTACTATTTTTTTAAGAATATTTAAAATAGTTTTAACAGATTAAAACAAATAAACCATGCAACGTTTCTTCAACTCTAATTTTATTGAAGATTTTAAAAAAATATTTAGATTCAGAAAAGCATATAATTATATCATTATTTACAGCATATAGCACTGAATCATTACAAAATTTTATTCCTGTTATTTAGATTTATTGACTGATTATTTTTAACAAAATATTATTTATTTCATTATTTAGCATTTAATTTTTGGCAAACAAATTATATTATGAATGAATCTTAAAAAATTAATAAAGTTCCAATTAATATCCAAAATGTAAATGTTTTTACTAGTGGTAGGGCTTCGTGCAAGCTCGTATGGGTAGGTACCACCCACTCATCAGATATTCTAGTGCAAAACAGCAGTACTTGGTATTGTTATGTTCCGGTTTGAAGGGTGAGTGAGTCAGTGTAATTACAGGCACAAGGGACATAACATCTTAATTCTCGAGTTTGGTGGCGCATTGGCGATGTAAGCGATGGTTAACATTTCTTACAATGCCAATGTCTATGGGCGTTAGTGACCACTCACCATCAGGTGGCCCATATGCTCGTCCGCCTACCTATTCTATATAAAAAAATTAAATATATGTAAAATTAGCCTATTCCCGTCCTTGATATTTAAGTTTGCTTCGTAACAAATTTCATCAAAATCAATTCAGCAATTTATCCGTGAAATCGTAACATACAAGCAGAGTATAGCATTTATAATATTAGTATGGAAAGTATAGATAACTATCGTACATAATTCTTAAATATATATTGCAGGTTACTCGTGCATATTTTCTATTTGTAGTAGTATATTGTGTTAAATCTGTTTTCATTCACTGCAGTTTTTACTATCTGTCAAAATTTCACTTTTCTAGGACAAATGGGTTTAGCTACCACGTTGATGAATGAGTCAATCTGAACTTTTAAGTGTTCTAAAAAAGTAAAATATTTTTCGCGGGTTTTTGTTATTGTAAGCTTTTTTAGTAGAATACTCGCTTAGATTTATTTGTTTTTAGTTCAACATTATAGTAATTTTTATATTACAATTTAAATAATTTTTGCTTGAAAATGACTCGATATTAATATTTAGAGGGTATAGTGCCTGCGTCTTGGATACAATGGTACAGGACAATCTTTTAGACGTCGTGTTTTTTTCTATAAATTTGTAATGCGTGTTTTGCATTTTTATATTATAAAAGTGACTGTACAAAGCTTGAAAATAAAATATTTTGTGCTTGAAAATAAAAAAGGACCAAGAAGCTAGCACTATTTAATTGTCAGCCCCACGGCGAATTAGATATAATTTAATAAATATAATTAATTGTTTATAATCCTTTATATTAACAATTAATGAAAAAACTAAAGCTAAGTAAATCACTTTTTATAGTTATAATTACGGCATTATGATACCACTACGCATTCGAGGTGTGCAATGTACTAAGAAATTCTTACCTTTCATATAATAATAATAATAGCCTCACTTTTAATATACGAACGTTAAAATGGCCAGTTTTGTAGAATAAAATAGTTCAACAGTTGTTGGTGATTCTCAACCAATAGTTGATTTTGATTCGCAGGAAATGAAAACCCATACCGTAATCTATTTGTAGTTGTTGAATTCTTCACCACTCATACTGAAAGCTGGGATACATATGTGTTTGATCGATTAAGCTATGAACTATATACTTGATATATATAAGAATGATTGAAAACTGTTTAAGGTTGCATTTTTACGTTAAAAATGTATAAAACTATTTGACAAATGATAGCTCCAAACTAAAATTATTAAATGTAATAGAATTTCTATTTGATTATCTAGATTTTTTTAAAATATATTCCTTATCTAATTGTAATTAATAAAATAGTTTTGTTGATTTTTTTCGTCATATGAAAACCTATTTGAAGTTAGATCACTTCTCAAGTGCCAATAATTGGATCAGCCACCCTTTACTTTTAGACGAAAAAGGCGCGGCTACATATTCGTATCTCACAATAGGAACTAAGACTAAAGCTATGAATATCGTAGGCTCCATGTGGTGACAAAATTTGGCTGTATAATATTTTTCACATGTACAAATAAAAAAAAAGCATTCAATACAATTATGAACACATAAATCTGTGTTTTATTACTGTCAAACCCTATTAAAATACTTGTAACCTTTAATATATTCCAGTTATTGTATTGTATATTTTATTTAAACACATAAGTGTGTATGTCCACATACTTAAAATATTATTTTTGTTAACATTTGTTGTGCTTACTTAAATAAGTATAACTAGGTGTCACGGGATATTGACGAAAATCTGTATAATTATTATGAATTATTGGTATTTTGAGAGGAAAAGTTTCTTTAAATAAATACCATAAGATTTGAGGAAGCTGGTTTCGCATTCCTTACACCTTTCACAGTACCTGGCGATTATGTAACACATAAGTGGAACATTTTCGACTTATCTAAAAACTTATTTGTAGGAAATGGGAGTGCGGTGTGTAAATATATGTATTTATGTCTAAATAATATAGTGGTTCTATGGATTATTGGATAAATCGTTATTCGTGTTTTAATCTTTTTTTAATTTAATATTCGAGTTGGTATATTTAGTCATAATTATTAGCAAAATTTTAAATCTTTTTCTGATTTTATAGTGAGTTAGTTAATTTTCGGCCAGTGTTCCACATCCTTCGCTCAGTAATATTGATATGTAACGTGATATAAATAGTTTAAGATGTTTGAAAACAAAATCGTTAAACTATACCATATAGCAACAATAAAATATTACTTTTGGTTTTTTTTCTGTTGCTCCAATATACATACATGTGGCTTATTATACATAGTTTGATTCCCTTACAAGACTTATTTATTCTGGACCCAATCATCGTTACAGTGTAAGTAAGGTTAAGAGCGTGACTTGCCCAAATGGATCGATACACGCATATCTATAATCGTCAAAGCATTTATGCGAATCCCGCGTGTATCCTTATTACTTTCTACAAGCGCTCGTTTATCTACTTTTTTACATCTTTTAGAAAAGTTTTTAATAACTTCTTACTTATCTCGGAAATAATTCTAAGTCTCACTCTACTAGTTGACTGAAATGGTTAAATGTAACTAATTGATATCGATGTTGTTTGATCACTTCACTCATGGGGATACAAATTCTTCAACTAGTTCCAAAGAAGTTCAGGTTATGACCACTCACCTGGCACTCATTACACGTGTGTACGGAATAGGACTGGTCGCAGTCATAGCGTTGGAGGATGGTGGCGAAATCGCAGTGCACGCGCGCGACCATCGCATCGAGGGCGAGGAGGTCGCGCAGCGTGCGCTCGCAGCGCTCCCCGCCGGCGAGCACGTCGGCGCGCGCGCTGCGGTCGAGCGCGGAGGCGGGCGAGCGCTCGCAGCAGGCGCGCAGCCGCAGCTCGGCCAGGCGGCGCGCTCTCGCTCCGGCCCCCAGCGCGCACAGCGGCTGCACGTCGCGCCCCGCCAGCGTCTCGGCGCCGCCGCCGCCGCACGCCGCGTGCCCGTCGCCGCACTCGGCGCTCGCGCCCTCCTCCTCCAGATCGCACGCGCTCAGCCAGGGGTTGAGGCGCGCGAGCGGACTCACGGCCAGGCCCGCGGCCGCCATCAGCAGCAGCAGCAGCAGCGGCGGCGCTCGCATGGCGGGGGCGGCGCCGCTAGCGGGGGCCGGCCCGCCGGGCGCGGCGCTGCCTCATACCGCATCGCGCATGGCGACCTACTCGCGCGGCCCGGGCCGCGGGGCCGCCGCGCGGGGTGGGCGCGCCGCCATGTCGCTCGCTCGCCGCTCGACTGACTCCCCCCGGGCGCGCATCGATCGCCCCGCGCCCCGCACCCGCTGCGCGCGCCCCTACAGCCTCCGTATACGTTATGTAACATGCGCGCGCAATACCGACCCCGTCCGCCCTCCGCCACCGATTCAGACGATACTGCCCTCTCGTGGCACATCGCTCTGATTTTGTTGACAACACCGCCCGCCCTACCGTGATATTTACCATAAGAGGGATCAACGAATGTCAAAGCAAATTTGTTTTCAACGTGAAATAACAGATGGCGCTCTTATACTTATTCTAATACTTTACATTCACATTTAAGTTTAAAATTAGACATGATATTAACGGTTATAACCCAAATATTCATTTGTTTCTCTCATAGATTCTTTAATATGCATTTTTTCGATTATGTCCATCTCTTGGGATCGCCTACCGCTATAGTGAGCGAGTGTTAAAAAGGCTTAAAAAACATATTACCTTATGCCATTGATATTAAACAAGATGGCTTTATTCTTGCAGTTTCTTGCAGTTCATGAGTATATGCTAAATTAGAGCACTAGCGCAAAATCAGATTAATTTCAGCCTTTTATTCTATTAGAGGTGCCCAAACTGGTTTTTTTTAAATAGAATTTTGCAAAGCCTTCTTTAGACAACAGTGAACATTTCTCTTTCATACACATTGAAAATGTATACATCAATTATTATATCGTGACCTTAAAATTCTAACCCTTAAATATAAAATTCAGTGTTATTAGCGTTCTTATTAGATTAACGTTCATCAGCTGGTATAAAGAAATAATATTCACTTCAGAAAAACATAAAATCGACTTAGGTGAATTTAGATATACCTGTTGTTTGCTTAATGTGATGGCTTTTATATTAAACATATTTTATAATTATTTTTTTTCATCTTAAAGGACTTTCTGTTATTTTTTCAGGTAAAGCGATAGTCTCACCGTCCTTTCTAAAAAGCATTAATAATCCTCCAGACCGGTTTCGTCTACGGTGGTCAATCTCAAGAGAGATTAGCCAACTGCGCAGTATATATTATAAAGCACAAGTGTGTGCGCAAACACAAGTGCACTATTCCCTATCTATTCTCTAACTCTCATAACTATGTATGTAGGGACGGCAATCCAACACGACCGGAAATAGTTCAGGCGCAGGACCAACGGCTTTACGTGCTCTCCGAGGCACGGGAGTACATACTACCAATCAACTTCCAGATTCTGGGCTGCTTCTGAGAATTTTCGACAGAAAATCTCAATAACACTTTATTGGCCCGACCTGGGATATGAACCCAGGACCTCCGGGTCTGAGGCCTTAAATGTAGCCACTAGACCAACGACGGCCTCGTTAGTAGCTGATAAAAACTATTAATACATATATACAAATGTTATGTCCAAAACATTTTTTTAAGTAAATAGTGTGTGTGGTCCATGATTATATATAATTTGTATTCTAGTCATTTGAAGAACTAATATATTTATAGATATCATTGTTGTGCTATTTTGATAACAATCAACTTAAATTTGGGCATACTCGTAGTGATTCGCAAACGAAGCTGACTTTACCGACCATCAATGCGATTCACAACTCATCAAATTGGCTGTAGGCAGCCCTATTATGGCGGATGCTAAATTAGCTTAGTTGTGACATTCGCGATTCGGATTGCGCATTGTTTATTAATTGTCTATATAATTGGGAGGTATGCTAAAGCGAGTAGAAAGGGATTGAATGACGCAGGCGCATATCGAGCGTCTCTATCGCTTGCGAAGGTTCTCTTTCCCACACTAGTCTCTGGCAATAGCCACACGCCGCGGGCTGCGGAGTGCATTCACTCGCTTACTCGCTACTCGCTTTTAGCGTCATCAAGTAAACAAGTTTTCGAAAGTGCCACACACGAAATACAGGGACGACAGATAAACAGAGGAATTGAATACTAAAGTTTTAAAAAACACCAAATCATCTTGAAAAAAACAAATATTTAAACATCATTCGTACATAATATCAGTTTTAATAAAGTGAGTGCGTCAGCTGTAATATTAAGAAATCAGTGCAAAGGTTATTTCATCATAATGGACGCCACAAGTAAGTAAACAGTTCATGTAAAAGCAATAAATAAAATATTATTCTTGTTATTTCAATCATTTGCATTTTGTAATTTTGATATTTTCTTTACACGTGAAATTATATCTTATCTATCTTCTAATAGACTATATTTACATTAAATTAAAAACGTACAAAGATTTGTATTATTACAGTACATAATTTATAGTAGGAACATATGTAGTTCTTCTATTACACGAAAAAAAAATTGTGCTAGACGTAACCATTACTTTCCGTGATTTTTAAGTTTCCGATGACCTAATTTCTTTAATATTTCAAATTGACAGCGATTTACCTAACCTCTAACCTAACCTAAACAAACGATGTAAACTAATAAATCGAGTAACTAACACAATAAAAATTTAAATCAATATAGATCTCACTCAAAGATTTTTCTAGTTTCATAGTAAAACAATAAGGCAAAACTTAGTTTAATAGGCTTAAAATTTACTAACAACACAATACGATTTTACACTTAGTCAAAGATATAAGTGTATATATAGTATAACAAAACCTTATTAGAGCCACTAGTTACTAAAACTATCGATCCGTTAGTACAAACCGGATCAGAAAATTATAATCAAAGATAATTTTGTGAGAACATTCCTTATTATCACGTTGCGTTAAAAAAGAGAATCAACCAATGTCAATACAAAATTATCTCTGGTTTAACGCTTTCCGTTCTCATAAACCTTGGCTTAGATACGGCCTGAATAATTCGTGCAAATTTTAATTGTTGTTTCGTCATATCTGCGCTTTGGTACAATGTGTAAGATTTTTTATACATTTTAGTAATTCAGATAAACATATCAAACTATTTAGCTACGGTCGAAAAACTTTTACATCTAATTAGATTTATAGTTGTTTTGTTATGCTTTGCACGATACAGTTTCAATAAGTCATCGTCGGTAACAAAAAAAAATCTTTTTCTTTAAGTAAACAAACTTCTAAAGACGTGTTGTCCGTGCCATTAGCATTTTCTGTTATTTTGATAGGCCATATTTTATATGTGCATTATTTTATAATCAGACAATATCACAATCGGAAATAAATGTACGCTTAAAACGAATATAATTAAACATCGTTAAGTGCTTACACAAACGATCTGAAACAGCACTAAAACTGCTTCAAAACTACAATTTTGCAACTGGCATGCAGTTGTAATGCAGACCGTGTGTGTAGACCGTAAGGTCGTTACTTACTGACTTACAATTAATAATATTTTTTTTAATATATTACGTATAAGTCACACAGCTGTGCCATTTCAAAATTAATATATACTAGATTTTTCCACCTAAATCATATACAGTAACAGCCTGTGAATGTCCCACTGGGCTGGGCTAGGGCCTCCTCTCCCCTTTTGAGGAGAAGGTTTTGGAGCTTATTCCTAATTCATACTTAAATCATATAGTCTTATATAATTTTTGTTGTTCGATAGAAATTTGTCTGAATTATTTATCATATTGATCAATATGATACACAAAAAACCTCTTCAGATTAGATTCGATCATTTGATAAATTGTCGAGCTTGCTACATAATAACTAGTCACTATAAAACCTAACTCTCCACCCATTCATCATTCCATTGCAATACAACAGTAATACTACTCTGTTTCGTACTAAAATACTCGTACCTTAGGTAATAGTGCAATAAACTTTACAAAATATAACACCCCGTCTCCACTGGTAACAAGAGGTTCATATTTCGCCCAGAGGTTGACCCTGCAGGAGAAAAAATGCTACTGGCAGTCTAACTATTATTCCATGCGATCATTATTTGTACAGTACCTATTTTAATTTTTATATACAAACTTATTACGGTCCTTAATGTAAATTATTAATAAATATAAGCAAGTGACTATTAGTATTAGTATCTTAGCATGTTGAAAGCAGCATAGTGAAATAAGTTCCTTATCGTCTCCTCAATAAAAAAGGAGAAAAGGTCTTTAGTTCTAGCAGTTGAAAATTAAAGGTTGTTCCTTTTTCATGGTAGGTAAATTAACGGTGTCAGAATACTTACAATGCCAATGTTTTCCTCTGCTATCTACGTATTATGTATTAAAAACAATCTATTTATTTTAAAATAACTAATAGAGCCGATAAGGCACTATCGTGAGAACACGTGTATCTTAATAATGATTACAGGATCAAGCCAGGTTGACGCCACTGGATTTGAGTGCTCAATTTAAATTTACAATTCATCCCATGCTCGACGGTATACGAAAACATCAACGAACAATCTTGCACGACGATCATGTCCACCCAACCCGTATTGGAGCAGTGTGAAGGAAAAGAGGAGTCTATTCCATCACACTGCTAGTTTTATAATACATAGAAACTAAATCAATATATGTAGGTGTGTATGTCTATATAATCATAAATGGATTCACCAAAGGCATAGACATAAAGTATGTGAAGATTTTTTTTTTATAAACCAAGAAAGCATATGACTCCACTCCACCTGATGGTAGTGGAGTCCAAACCCGTCGACGGCCAGTACAGTCGGCCGTTTGTTTAAGATAAGAAAAAACTTTTCAAATAGTGATTTACTGAAAATAAAAAATTGAAGTCGTTTATCCGAAAAAATCGCGAAAAAGATCATTCTTTTAGAAATTTGTAGCCGGTGTATATTTTTGTTAACCATAAAGCATTTTTGTATTGAAAATAAATAATGTGGTATGAATGTAACAAGCGTATTGTTCCGTGAGTTAGATAATACGGTAATAATACATCGAATGTGCATTCACTGCATCTGCTGATGACGCATACTATATGTATTAATGATTACGTTACACTTCATAATCACTTGAATCTAATGATTAAGTACCTTTTTATATTTAAATTGCCATATATAAAAATATTTTATTATTTTATTTTTATATTAAAATAATTTATATAATATAATAATTTATATTATATTTTATACATATACCGCCCATGGACATTGGCGCTGTAAGAGATAATAAGCCTTCCTTCCTCAATTAACCTATATTGAGTCTGAAACTGTCACGCAAAACCAATTTTATGAATGTTCAAACATAACGCCGAACCAAGTATCCTTTGAAACCAAGTAATTTACTAGAGTTCATAGTAAAAAATCCTCCACGTGACGCATTTAAACATTTTTATTTTTATTTATTAATTAATTTCTCATGATATCATTCTCATGATTGTATATCATATATGTATATACTTTCGTATGTATGTATTTATGTATGATTAAATTATTTTACATTCATTTATTTTCTTTTCCACACAATATATTACCCTGCACTTCCAAAGGCGGTAAATTAAAACAAAATAATACACCAATCGGAAATCACTAGTGTATTCTAATTGAATTAAAAAAATAAATAAACGAATTTTCGCATTTCTTATTTTTTCTGTTTACTGGCGTGTATCTATGTAGAATATTTTGCGCTCAAATAGTGGGCGCAAAAAATTCTGCTAATGTCACGTATAAAATAGATGACACATATGATATGAGATTATTCGGTTTCAAATTTTGAATCTAACTAACTATGTTATTCTACAGTAGTTCACATTTATCATATTAGTAAGGATTGATGAATCATTTGAGATACAGTATTTGCTAAGAATGTTAATCTATTAAGTGTACTAGAATGACCGCTACAAAGGAATATGTAATGTCACGGAGCTCATGCTATTTAGATTAAGAAAAAACTTAAATGGACACTTCTGCGTCGTCGTTCACTGTCATCGCAAAAAAAAATACAATTTTATTACTCCATATTATTTTCTATATTGTTCGCTATTCAAGATTCAAATATAATATTATTTAAATACATATATGTTTGTTACGTCAAAAGAGTTTAACATACAAATTCACGCAGTCATCATCAAGATATATCAAGCCACATCCATACTTTGACGCCATAGTCAACAGTATTAATTAATATAAAAATGAATAATATCAAACGATTTCTGCGAATAATCATTATCTTTAATGGTTTACTATTTAAAGTAGGACTTTTGCATATTAAACGATGTTTTAAAAAACGCTTCTTAAATAAAGAAAACAAAAAAGAGATCGGGTTACTTAATTGACGACTCTGATATATCAAATATACATACATATGTTATATGTATTATATATACACATGTTACTTAATGTTATATGTATTATATATACATATAACATTAAGTAACATTTATAACATTGTAGTAAATAATCATGTAATACGTCATTTTGGAAGATAATTAATTTTAAAATTTTATACTTCTGGTTTTGTCTAATTTTCGCTTAATCTAGGTATTGTTGTCACAGTGTTGTTGTTTAGTAAATTTCCCACATAATCAAGAGAAATAATTAGATATCAATTATTTTAATAGATCTAATGTCTTTTAAAATTATTGTTAGATACCATTAAAAATAATTATCAGTTGCTTCACATAACATTTAAGTTTCAATAAAAAAAGTTGTTTTATTTTCAGTGGAAAATAAAATGGGTCTACCACCACCGTACGAACAGATGCCACCTCATCCTGCGCCGCCGCCATCATACTACGCAACCGCACCATCTTCGCCACCGCCGGTCGCTGATAACCCCCGCACACTTGTGGTAACATCTGCCCCGAGAACGAACACTGCGTCCATCAAAATGGGCCCAGGGCCTACCGGTACGGTGTGCCCTACGTGCAACAAATCAATAGTAACAAGAGTAGAATACGTGTCGAACAATCGAACGCATATCATATCTGCAGCTCTTTGTGTCATTGCCGGGTAAGTAAATCTTCAAATTTTTCCTTTTATGTTATCCTCACTAATATTATAAATGCAAAAGTGATTTTGTTTGTTTGTTACGCTCCTATGCGTAAATTTCTCAAACAATCAACAGTAAATGTTGTATACACGTTGTTTGGGGCTGTTAGTGTAATATAAATTCCTAGATTAATCGTTAAACTGTTAAGTGTGACTTATATTAGTAGCATTATACATTTTTTTAATAAGTAAGTGTGTCCATTTTTCATCATCATCATACCAAAATATAAATTATTACATTTTTAAAGCTATTTTCTTATAAACTTATATGTTTCCTTTAATTTGTCCAATATTGCGGAAAAATTGTGTAATTCCTTAATTTGTATAAAATCTGCGAAGATAAATAATTTAATTTATTACTATATTTTAAAAACGACTGATTTGATTGAATATTGTTTTAAGTAACACGATTTTTTAATATATCAGTTTAAAATTCAAGATCAGCTTGAAAAGTTAACATTGTATATTTAATGTATTCTATCCTTCCTTTCTTTCTTTGCTTTTTGCAGGTGCTGCTGTGGCTGCTTCGTCCCATATTGCATTAAGTCCTGTAAAACAGCAAATCATTACTGTCCTCAATGCAGAGCCTTTATAGGCACCCACGTTCCTTCGTAATTAATATTCTTGATCTAAGTAATTATAAGCATATTTAAGGTGCATTAAATAGGTAGATCACGAATCACGTCGAAATTAACCTCTATAGGGTATTTGTCTCGCTCGGTTCGGTACTTTAAAAAATAGTATTTTAAATGCAATTTTAATTATATAAAAGCATTATTAAGCCTCTATGATTTTATAAAAGAACACTGGATTGTTTCAAATTTTAAAGGATTGAGTTTTTATATCATTTTGGGAGAAATTTGAATGAAATATAATAATGAAAAGGTTGTGTGAAAAATGTGATGATATTGTGTCTATGTAGCACAATCTAATATAATTAAATTGACATTACTTGTTTAATAAACGTTCACTCGAAAATAATTATTTTTAATTTTATTTAGATTTTTTATATATGTTTTATTATTAATAACTTCCTTCGAAAAACTGAAATATCTCATTTCTTTATTAGAAAATTAAGAACAATGAAGATCTTAACGTTGTATAGCGGCTGAATAGTCTCGCATCTGTCTCTTTCTGTCATCATTTATTTGACATTCAAAAGAAAAGAACAGAATATTGTGTAACAATATTACCGGTAGACAACGTTTATTAGTTAAAGTATTATAATATATATTTTGATAGTCGAATAAATATGAATGGTTTTGGTAAAATTGCTTCATAGTGTAATATATTTTTAATTATATCAATTGGTATTTCTTTAAGACTAGAAAACAGGGATTATAATTATAAAATAATTAAATACCTCGCTATTCTTTCGCTTCAGAAGTGAAATTGGAATGAAATGAATTTGTAATTAATTTTTATTTTTTTTATTTTTACTAAACCTTATAACTGTGTTTGCCTTAATGAAAAAAAAAAACAATTTTTTATTATGTAAAACGTATAGACTTTTTCTGTGATAAATTTTATGTAAATTTATATCAGCAGAGCTATTCTGTACTAATTCAATTCGTATCTCACTCGTGAAATCTTGATGAAACCGGTTACACTTTATTTTGATAGATATGTCATTTATATCTTATAGTTATAATTACAAGAATCAATATCATAAACCACTTTCCGAAATTTCATTTCCGTATTCTACGTTACATTCAAGTTTCATCATACAGAATAGCTCTACTGTCAATTAAATGAAATTTCCATAAACTTAATTTAAAATAAAATAACTGCCTACTTTTATTTACTTTTTTCTGATATCCTTTCGTAAAGTACTAATAATTTTGAATGTTTTTTTTAAGAATAATAGCAGTGTCCGTCTTTCAAGAATTAATAATATTTCTATTTACCCCTCCAATTAAATGTACAGCTTGTGTTAGGCGTGGGTACGACAATTGCCCAAAAGGTCGACGTGCGACTTTTACATCGCTAGACGAAACGTGAAGCGTTGCGCTATTGACAAATATATCGATACTTCTGTTCCATTTTAAGGTAATGCTTGACTTACATGCATGTTTTAAGTCTTTACTGTCATTATTAGTACCATTTTTATATTATACAAAGTCGATACCTTAAATGGCCCCTCTACGTAACTTGTTTTAAATACAGAATTTCGGTATACAATAAAGCCTTTAGTACATTATCACTGGACAGCCATTTTGATATATTTTTTTGTATTTTTAATTTAACTAAGCAAAATAATTATTTCAATTAATATAAATCAATCCATTATCGAATAATAGAAATTAATTTATTGTTAACTAAACGATTTATTTGGACGTACCTTTGTTGTTAATTATTTAATAGCAGAATACATATATAAATAGGGATAATTTACTAATACTTAAAACTCATTTATAGTATTGAATTTCTTGTGTAAACACCTAAAAACCGACGACAGTTGGGACAATAATGTTCCACGTTCTTCCATCGTTTTACAACGTAAGGTATTATACAGCAACACAACCACCTGCGAAAAAAATAATACATTTAAATATAAATATAATAATCTGAATTATTTTATCGGTACAACTTATTAAAAAATAAAAATTAATATTTGTCCGCTATACATCTCTTAACTATTGATAGGATTGTGACGAAAATTTGGTGAGTTGTTCTGCATACGCCCAAAATTGTTTCCGGCTCAAAAAATAAGAATTTTATTAAACTGGTAATATAAAGTTTAAATACTTAAGTTGATAATTCTATAACAGATTGAAATATATGCATTTTATTAAAATTCATAGCTTAAAGCTACCAAATACGCATAAAGTAAAACACCACACATAAATATAATACTAATAATGAAAACGTTATCAATGCGAGATAAAATAAATGTCGTTTATCATGTTAATAGTAGTTCGTTATTAAAAAAAAAACATTACGATGAACGCATAGCAAACTACGAAATAGGTATACCTATCTATACTAATATTATAAATTCAAATATAACCTTTCTATTACGCTTTCACGGCTAAACCATTTAACCGATTTTGATAAAAAGGTATAACATTTGGTATGATGCAAGTTTAAGCCCCAAGAAAGGACATAGACCCATAATTTTTATACCTTACACCTTCCCACTCTCTAACAAGCTAGCGAAAACATAAATGTCATAAATAAAAGTATCAAAAACAGCATTTTGTAGCACATTTCGCTAATCGCTATTATTATTTTTTTAATATATTGGCTAGCGCTTTATTATCACACCTGATGGAATGTGAAGATACAGTCTAAGGTAGAGCGCGCTTGCCTAAAAGATGCCTATTCACTCTTGACTTGAAGGTACCCATATTGTAGGTGGTAGGGAAAACGGAAGTCGGGAGGGTATTCCAGACCTTAGCGGTGCGTATCAGAAACGAGGAAGCAAATCGTTTCGTACGTGTCTTAAATACGTTAACTACGTACGGGTGCAGATCATCTCGATAAAAATTATTACACTTATTGGAAATTTAACCGTAAAAACCAAGTCGCTTATAAACAGACATTTGAACAGGAAAAATAAGTATATTTAAAACTAAAAACAAAACATCACTTTAATTTAAACCTAACACGGAAATAGGATAAAAGATATTTTAAAATGGTTATTCATACGTTTCACAAAGTATGCCTACGTGAGAGTTGCCGCCTCACACAATATCATGACAACGTTATTTTAGTGCAAAGGGTCGTATGTAAAATTTGTCCACATTAAAACCGAGCATAAGAACTGAATATATTCTAATGTTTTATTGGTCATCACAATCTTCATCATATTTTTTTCTTCTGCCATTTCGTAACAACGGACGTAATTAAAAAATTTTAGTAACATTCGTCTTTTTGCAGTTTTAAAGTAGCACCTATTATATAAACCAGACCTTTACCACTTACATTAACGAGCTGTCACATTAGAGCATCAATGAAAATAGTCACTAATTAAATCCGTATTTCTATAGCATACCTACTTTATGAAGTTATGATAATTATAGTATTTAATGTTCTTTTTACCCGACTACGGCTAAGCTGAAAGGAGGTTCATGATAAAACAAGCAATGAATGAATATTTACATAATACGTATATATATCTTCGCTAACATAATTTGACAAAAGATATATCATTAGAAGCGTCTTAATTGTCACGAAAGGTGTACACTATATTCAATACGGCGGCGGCGTCTTCAAAGGATTGCCCTTAAAAGGGTATAAAGTGCTGTATTTAAGAAAAAATACGCATCGGGAATCAAAATTAAAGCACGGAGCGGTTCGCGTGGTTGGTAGATACTTGCCTTGTGGGTTCGATTCCCACCCAGAACAGACATTTGTCTGCATGAACATGTCTGTTTGTCCTGAGTCTGGGTGTAATTATCTATATAATTATGTATTTACAAAAGAAAAGTAGTATATGTAGTATATCAGATGTCTGGTTTCCAAAGTACAAGCTCTGCTTAGTTTGGAATCAGATGGCCGTGTGTGAATAATGTCCCAGGATATTATTATTAGTTCATCTGCTATATCAAATCTACATATATATATTAACAAATTTTCGACAATCTACAATCTCTAGATTGTTTATAAACTAACAGTCCTTAATTTACGGTCACCTTTATATATACATATATAAGCCTAGAAGAAAATTTATATACATTTATTTTATGTCCTTGGATAGAGGGCCTCGAAAGAAAACAAAAGGGGGATTTTAAGAGATAAACTTTTTCTTTTACCAAACTACCAAATATCTATAAGGCTTTAAAAGTAGATAACAACAATTTATAACAAAAAGGTATAACATTTTTTCGAACAAAACATTGGAGCAACAAATTACATTAATAGGAAACAATAAACCAAAATATGAGCTTAAAACTAAAACGAGACCAGACCAAACGCGCTCTGAAAGTTGAAAACAAGAATATATTCTTGTCCGAAATTCCACTCTTCCACCCTTTATTCAATTGATGTTCAGAGTACAGTTGTGGTCAATTACAACCTTGCTAAGCTGAGCTCATAAGCTCCAATCCTTTTCCTCAAAAAAGGAGAGGAAGCCCAGCAGTGGGATATTCACAGGCTGTTATTGTTACCACCTTGCTATAAAAAGCTATTGTGTATTTATGTCAAGTAATTCTCGGTAGCAGTCCAAAGATTAGAAGATAGCAATGTTAACTCCTGTGCCTCGGAAAACACGTAAAGTCGTTCGAAAACTTTAATATCTTTAACGATAATTTACGTCGCATAATATAATATAATTCAATGTTAGAAATTAATACTTTACATAATTCAAGATTCCGTGATAAATATAGTAATTTAAAAGTATAATATATATAATAAATCTTACCAAAATAATAAGCCTAACACTAGAGCGAGGATATGTGTCTTTGTGGTACTCCTATAGTCAGCTTTAGTCATAACATCTTCTTGGCAGTAAGGACATCGCATGCCCACCGGTTCCGAACCAACCCGCAACAAGTCCATCTCAATACAAACCTCATTGTTCTGAGTGATTTGCTCGTATGAATTGTTATCCACTGAAAGATTATTTATAATTTTACACGTTTAGACATTTCACGTAGACGACAGTGATATTTACAGGTGGCATTCTGTCTCTCTAGGTAGGTAAAAACCGCTCTTCAGCTATTATGTCACAGGCAACAACAGTTTGTATTGTTTGCGTGATCCAAATTTGAAAGTTCAATGAGCCATTAAACTGACAGCTACGAGGGGCATAACATCTGAGATCCCTGGGTTGGCTACCATAATTATATTTATAACTTTCTGTTAGTGGAGGAACCACTTATGAGATGCCCCCTCTGTCGTCTACATATAAATATATTATTTTTTTTCTAATTAATGCTAGAGGACCCATCTATTACATAATACGGTGCATAACATATATTTATGTCTTTATAGTAATAAAAATTGTCGTCCACTATATCGAAACTACATACCTTCACCCTTCATTTTTATTTTCAAAATTCTATAGCAATAAGTTTTATTTTCGGATTGATAGGTCATTTGATACAACAATACCTATTATCTATTCGTCATTCAACTCATCTATTTAATACCTAAAACCTATAAACCTATGTATGATGATAACTGTTATGTATTCAAAGTATTACAAGTACAACACAAGTTTGTTAACGTTGCTTATACTCATATATAACTATAATAATGGATAGCTCATTTAAGCAACGGTATTCATAAGTCAGTTTATGACTGATTTACATTCAAAACACATTTAGTCTGTTAGTTTACGAATACGTTAATTTCGGCATTAAATACAGTTATATTTTAGTAGAGATTGAACTCTTTGAATAATTACGATATCTTTTAATTAAATTGCGAATAATATCAATTTATGAATATCACTTCAGAGTATAGTAATTAAATAAAATTCAAAAATAAAAAACTTTATTTATCGTAAGTAACTTAAATATCGTAAATAATAATACAGATGCAAAATAATTCATTTTAAATGTTATGGTGTAACAAAAAAATTACAACTTACTTATGTAACTTTGTGTTGGGAGCTTAGGTTACGAATAAACACTTTTAGTTCCAATACGCTCTAAAACTTTACAACATATTTCCGGAGTTTAGAATATTTAACTTATTTTTTCTTTTTATATTAATGTAAACTATAATGTCTACAATCGACCGCTTCACTTACTATTTGTCAATAACAAGATAAGACACCACAGGCCGATACATAATAGCTATCGAGTACCTACCTACTTAGATAAGAGTATGGATCAAATACAGCTAACCATGGTCTAATCGCTAATTTTCAATAGAAAACTATATAGGTTATATCATGTTGTATACAAGATTTTTATGAATTACATTTAAGCAAAAACTAGAATATTTGTATATGTCTATTACATTTAAAAGATATTTACATCTACATAACTGATTGAAATAATTTTAAAAATAAAAATATTTTGAGAACAGTCATAATATGTTTGTTTGTCTATCGCTCATTTATGTTTGAATTTGTATTATGATCTCGTTGTGAAAGAAAATATTGTAAGGTTTCGGAGGTGACGCCAACCGCTGACCGACAAGTCCAGTGACAACATAATATCAAGACATAATACATCTCTTTAAATTGTCAATATATAATATCTTTTTAATACGAGTAACTACAGTGGCAAGGAACCCTGCTATTTTTAACGTTACCCAAACCCATGGTGCTAACAAATTGACATAATATAATAAAAACATTGGCTAAGACTAATATAACTATAAGCACAATCATATTGAAATTGTATCAGATTACAGAATTGAGACTGTTGGCAAACAGTATAATAATACTACTACTATACTAATAAAATAACTATCTACCTTTTTTTGAAATACAGTAATATATTAATATATAGATGAATACATACAATCTACCGCTTATAATAAATACCTGTATATATTATCTGTCTAATACGCCATTTTTTGCACACGCCACGGCAATGTAGTGAAATATTACTTACATTTCTTGTAAAACAATGTGTATGTGTGTCGCGGAATATTTTGTTATACGCTTGTATTGTTAAGGAATAACTATCTATACTTTTTGAAATTAATTGGAAAAAGGCTTATTATTTCACGCTGTTTGGTACTACACCTTTGCCTGTCTGAGAGGAAATAATTAACAAACAAACGTCATTATTCAAAACATCAAAATTTGACATTAGACAAATACATTAGGTACAATAGGTACTACCTATTATTAGGTACCTAATTATCTCTGGTTGTTGACATAAGAATATGTATCTATTCAGAAAAAATAGCGATTAATGATCAGACTACAATTTAATGTCATATTATTGTATTTTGAAAAAACAGACATTAATAAAAATTACCAGAGATTATTAGAAATATCTTAGTATTGAAATTTTCATGAGAATATAATGGATGTAGATTTGTTGCGGCCTGGCACTGTGCCTATATCACCAGACACAGTGCTGTGGTTTGAATTTTTATTGGACCAAAACTTGTTGAAGAGACACTTGAGTAAACCCAACCCAGGTCAGAAACTTATTCTATTATATTATTTATATATTTCTCTTCTTCAATATAATATTTTAAATTAAATTATCATAAAATATTGTGTATAAATGAATTCTACTTGGTAAAATTACCTTTGTAATATTTTTAAATCTGTGATGTATGTGATCTCTTAATCAATCATTATCTTTATATTCAGTATTTTTGTATTGTAAATAATTAATGTTCCTTTTTTCAACCATACAGAGCCATCAGCATATGAATTAATTGAAGAGTTCTTAACAGTGGATACAAAAAATGCAAACTCAAAACCAACAAGTGAGAGAATAGTGGATGTGGATGCCCCTCAAAGCCCTCCATCTGTTTCATCACCAACTCTCCAGCTTACTCGCAAACAACTGGCTTTGAAAATCCTTGCATTGAAAGTTGCATCCACTCTTAATTGGAATTTAGGTAACTTGTATAATTTTAATTTTTAAATTTATAATGAAAAAAAGGGTTTTCATATATTTTTTTTAATTTTATTAGATACATTTGAAACAAAACTACCTCCCCAAACACAACAACAATTGATGCAAGATCTGGTCTACATGGCTACTGACACTGCTTTTGCGGTACCACCTCAGGTAAAAAGGCATATGTTTTCGACTAAGCTTCCTTAATGCTTGAATAGTAATAATAAATTTCTAACGCAATATATGTAATTCCAAAATGATTCTAAATTTTCAGGAAATTTCCCCAGAGCTACTACAAAAGCCTCAAGTTCAGTTTGCCCTAACCTTGTATCACAGATGGGTATTAAGATTTCCAGTCAAAGCTACGCTGCATTCTAAATCATTGAAAATGTCTTTCGTTCACATGTAAGTAACAATTGATCACATTCTTTTAAATATATTTTTAATAACTTTTTTTATCATATTTTTGTTGGTACAGGCCTGGACTCCAAGGTGATAATAGCTACAGTCCAATGAACCAACATTTTGAAAAAATATTACGTATGTGTGAAGCATCACGAATGCAAAGTATTAAGTATTTAGATAGCATATTGTCTTTCTACGACACAACAATGGGCAGAAGAGAAGCCAAAAATATTAAAGTACCAGTCATGGAGGCCTTTGTTCACCTAACCGAAGATTCTAATGATATGAACCATAATTGGCATGCCGGTGATAATATTGTAAGTCAATATGAATTAGCAATGCAGATACATTTCGATCTGTGTTACAACTATTTCTTTTATGGTCAACATGATTTAGCCAAACAACACATTCTTGGTTGTAGAGAAAATTCAAACCTTTTAGAAAAAGAAATATATAGTTTTGGTTATAAGAAAAACAAAGTCATGCCCTGGGGTGAGTTTTATTATGCTAGTATGGATAAGGATGACATTTTAGGCTACATAAGAGCGTTAAACTTGGGTTATGAAGTTTTAAATGAGGAACCAACGCTCTTACAAAAATTACAAGAATCAATAGCCAACCACTACACTGGAATCATAGCTATTTTGCAAGCCGACAATCTAACAAGGGAAATACCAATGGTTCACAGAGAGGTAGTTGAATTGGATATTCAAGGGTCTGCTTCAAGTGGGGCCTTTACTGTTGCGAGAGATCTCTTAAACAGAGTTGCAGCTCTAAATGCTGTAAGGTATGCTCTTGAAGGCGGCATACCTTCAACCCATCCAGACTTTTTAAATAAATTTAAAACTTTGGGACTTAAATTTTTTGACTTACTCTTTTGGGCACTAGCTCCAGTATTAATGTCTGATTTGTCTGAAAGCGACTGGGATAATCTTAGAATATTCCTTCTTCATCTAGCTATGTCTCAGTGCAAAATACCAATTGATAGAATAGACGAGTATTTGAAAAAATATATTGGAGAAGCGACAGAAACAATACGAAGGAAACTTATATCGGATGAACATCTAAATGAAATATTGAGTGATCCTAACAACTGTGATGACGATAACATTGACATTCCACGTGAATTGCTTACTGATGATTGGGAAACACCAGACTTTGACTTTAAGAGTGTGCCGGAGTTGGAGATGGGGAGATTAAAAAAGCGTCTCATTGAAGCTTCAACGGCTGACGACGTTCGCATGTGCTTAGTGAAATTGGCTATGATGGCCCCATCATCTCCTCTATGGAAATTAAGCCCTTCTTGGAAACCTCCAAGCAGTTTGGGTAATGCATTAGTAGCGCTACCGCGGGGTTTTCTACAAGATTTCGGATATGTAATTTCTGGTGCAGCCAGAGCACGTGTTGAAGCTGGATGTGCACGAACAGCCTTGTCACTTCTCTCAGTATTAGAAGGGGAAGCTAGGAGTCAATTAGGTAGTGGCTCGGATCCCACATTATATCGACTTTGTCGTCAACTAGCGTGGGAAGTCCTATTAATGCAAGTTAATGTTGTATTGAGTGAATGGACGCATCATCGCATAAATTTGACTGTTCTGGCTAATAAGTGCAAAGCCTGTATAGCGGCAGCAACATCAGGCGATAACATTATACCGCGTCCTCAAGTAAGTGTATAACAATATAACCATTTACAATTTTTTTTAAAGTATCAAATATCTAAAATAATAAATTCAAACAGGTGATCGAAGCGTGCTGGATTTGCTTGGTAAATGCGTGCGAATGGGAAGGTACAAGCGTGGCCAATGGACCAGGTGAAGCGGCCGCTGCGTTATGTGCAGCTTGTTTCGAACTACAAAGAGGGAAAGCAACGCGTAAATTCCCTAGAGCTTTATGGGATTACGGTAATTTAAATAGCATGTATAAGTAACAGGTTGTACATTTCCCATTGCTGAGCAAAGCCCTCCTTTTTAGGAAATGATTCAGACCTCATTCCACCTCTCTTACTCTAAAGTAACCTGCATTGGTAATAACGGATACAATTGGCAGAAATTCGTCGAACACACTATGTTCACACACATACACACAGTAGTTTCCTGACTATGTTTTCCTTGATGACTTATAAACAAAAATTAAGCACATGAAAATTCATGATTGTTACCCATGCTGGAACCCTCAGTCTTTGATTAGGGTTTACATGTTCCAGCCACTGAGATATCTCAACTCACTAAGCAATGTTCATGAGTAAAAAAATTAAAATATCCTTAAACATAAACATTATATGTTTCAGCTCTGGCAATATACAGCAATGGCTCCAACGGTCCTGTTAAGCGTACAGCCGGTGGAATGCCATCCCACTCACGGGACGCTCCGAACACAGCAGCTGAAGCAAGAAACGCTTTCAACGCATTCTTGGCCACTCTCCGAGAACCACTGGCTGTCAGTGTTATGATGTCTCTGCTAGCGAGGATACATAACCTTCTTATTGACGACAGTTCGCTGGAGCTGGTTGTGGAGTACACTAACCTCTGGCCATCGAACATCTCAAATATGAATAATTACAATATAAAGCATGTTTTGGAATCTCTCACAGAATTATTGGAAAGGAGCTTGAAACTGTACCCGTACAACACATCATGGTAAGTGCCCAGAAACCCTGTCACTGCGTAGATCTATTTTTTTTAATATTTATTATTTTTAACATTGACAAAACAATATTTTTGTATCGATGTTGCAACACGCATGTCGCATATTGGTCACTCACCGTCAATATGTAAAATAAAATCTTATTACAATCTGAATATTTTTATTGATAAAAATAAATTCAAATTAAATCTGAAAAACTACTAAACGATCTTAGGAGTAAATAATAAGAGTAGTATCTATCTCTCTGTTGCCTTTTTCGAGGTAATCTTTTGCATAGAGATCGATAGTACGGTGGATGAATGTGTGGGTGCGCAGGCTGCGGCTGTACGGCGACGTGGAGCTGGCGGGCGGGCGCTGGGCGGCGGCGCTGCGGCGCTACCTGTGCGCGCTGGCGGGCGCCACGTGGCACTTCGCCAAGCGCGCGCCCGACGAGGGCGGGCTGGCGCGGCGCGCGGCGCGCTGCTGCCAGGCGCTCGGCGCGCCCACGCAGGCCGCCGCGCTCTGCCAGCTGCCCGACGACCCCGACTACACCACCGCCTTCAAGTGCCTCGCCGAGAAGGTGCGATTATATATTTTATTTGTTTTGTATTTGCCACTGAATAAAAACGTTGAATGGATAGTGATATTATACGGTGACGACGACGACGAAGGTAGTAACTTGGCTGCGAGAATTTATTATTTAATTCACCACCATTTTATTATGCATAGGATTGGGAGTGCGTTAAAACTAACACTATCATATATCATATTGCAATATTTCATTCAAATTATAAATTGAAATATTAATCTATCCATCGTTTATACCTCATATAGCCATTCCTCCCTACTACACGTCCACACCACGACAATCGACTTTCTTCCAATTTTTTCAAACTTGCACTGATTTTTAATTTGTTTTATAGACTGGAAACGCTGCCGATGCGATGGACGGTTACTACGGTTGTCTCTGGGACGGTACTCTCCTGGAGGTGGCGGTGGCGCTGCACGCGCGGCGCGGGGAGGGCGGGAGACGCTCGCGAGCGGTCAAAGCCGCCGGGGCGTTGGAACTTAACGCGAACAACAGTGAGGACATACAAAGAGAAGCGGCGGCTATACGACGCGCGAGACTGCTTCGAGCACTCACCAATCAATACGTTGCTTGAATACGTCTATGTCTTCGTGATCTTCGAATAATAACTGATCTAGGGGCCAAGACGTGTTACTTGATTGATGAAATCGATTTAAGTAACCAACAAAATATATAGAAAAATCATAAGAATTTGATGTCGCTCAACAAAAATAGCTCTGAAACGATTCATTTTGTATCAATTTAACTGATAGACAATAAAGCTTCAATTAAAGGCGGAATTTTAAATATTTAATTGTAAAAATGTTTTTTTAGAACCAGTTTTGTTTTATGACAAAAACCGATAAATGAAAAATAATCAATAAAGTTTTTACATTGATTTAAATTATTTTATTTTACTTACATATTACATAAATACACTAACATAACAACTGGTTAATATCTCATTGCTTGCTTAGACTCCTGTTAAAATAATTTTGAGCCTATTTATAATGCGGCTAGTCGAATTACTTGTATGTATGTTTATGCCTAATAAATAAGTTTTCATTAATTGTCAATTGTCAAACCAATGACAAAACCGTAGCCCATTTATTAAGTTTCATTCCTATGAGTCTCCCATTTAATGAAACATAGTTTTTTTCTCTATTTTACACCAATAATTGAAATATCTTTTGCACGATATTACTAGAGTATTTTAATTTATTTCTATTCAGTAGACGGACTTAGAAATAGCACATGATACACATATGTACTGTAAAAAAAGTAAAGTATTCCCTACATTGTTAATGCGCCAGCCATGGGAACCAAGACGATATGTTATGGCCGTTGCACCATACACTCGTTCACTCACCTTTCGCTTATGGTTACTATTTAAATAATATACTTATTAGAAAATCGACGCAACTACACGTATTGTTATGTCTTACAATAATTGTACGATAAATTAAATACATTTGAAACTTGAACATCAGCAGCTGCTCGTATAGACTCGTTTAGTTTAAATGAGTTTTACCAAACATCCACGCCCGCGAAGCAACGCGAACAAATTAGTAATATACTTGTGTATGTGATACGTCGTATACAATGAACAAACACTCGAATATATCACTTGTTACATGTAAATATTTTAACTCTCGAGCTACTTACATGCTCGGAACTGACTCCTCTTATCGTTACTTATTGTACATTTTATACATATAGACCGAGAGGAAGCGACTTGCGTTGCAAATACAAAAGTCATAGTAGTAGTAGTAGTAGCCGGCTGACGTTCACATCGATAGTTGATCTTATATGACTAATAAACGAACCGGCTACCAGCTGCCCAAGTAACGGTGGGTGTTGCTGTGGAAGGTTGCGAAAGTGGTGAAAACGGTACAGCTGACGATCTTTCCATCGCTACACACGCAGCTTATCGTTCTTTTCCTACTTCTAATTATTTAAGCAATCACCGAGTTCAATTTTTTTTCACATATTTTTATACAAGTTTATGCGAGCAATTGACGCGTAAACACCCCCCCCTCCTCCCCTCCACGATGCAGCTGACGACTTTTTCCAGCTCAGTATGATGTTAACTATTCGTGAAAAAAGTTTCAACCGGCGTACTATTCCTTTTTTTTCCAAATTATGTCAATTATTCTGCGTAAAAACACTAACTAACTAAAACGCTACCTCCCGAACCAATACGGATATTCATAGCACGATAGGTTCAGTCTAATATTAAAAAAATAAAACCAATTATTTTAATCTATTTATTTTATTCAACAATAAGTTTAACTATACAATCAATGGCGTTTTAAATACTCATATTGATAAATTGACAAGATTTAGAACTTTTCTTAAGTATGTTATAAAATTAACACCATCTTTGTTTTTTTACCTTAAAAGAGGTAAGTATTTAAAAGAGTCAGAAGCTCTTAGGTAATACTAAAAAGGATAAAAGATTGTACGGTCCTCTGTATAATTTGATTTTCAAGTAAAAAATCAAAATTATTATATAATATTCATAAACAAAGCCAGTAATTACGGACCAATTACATATGAGCTGCGTCTTAAAACACGCGTTTAGTAGTTAATAAAAACTTTTATTTTCATTTAATTTCAAATTAAATTATATAATTTATTCATATAAAGTTGAACTATTATTATGCTACCATTGGCAGCAAATTGTTGTGACGATTAATGATAGTATTTGATCTCTTTTGTTGAGAAGTTCCTCAAATGTGTTGTTTTAATAGTACCTATGTGTCACGTGTAATAAGGAATCAGCCGTGAGCTTGACGAAGATCATGATGTGACCTATTCGCCAAGTTGTACCATCTTAGCAAGGCGCAAGCGCATAAATAACTTACATTTGATTGCATGTTGTTTTATTTTTGAAATTTCACAATTTTTATAAATTTTTATAAATCCATCGTTGAAAATATACAAAATTGAGCTTAGGAATACAAGATGTTTATGTTTTTGAATTTGAAGCAATTAGTAATCTCTTAATTTTGATTTATTCTTATTCGCCTCCAAATCATTGATTATTTTGCATTTTCTTTTAAACATATATCTTATGTATATATCACATCACGCAAAATTCTTAAAATAAGTTTAAAAATAAATTAATAATTAAATGGAAATTCTGAAGTTTATAAAAATTAACGAACTCTTAGCTCTATAAAATTCTTAAGAACATTAATTCTGCTATTTCATAATACGAATCTGTTTTATTGTTTTCCGAAATTGTTTTATTAGAATTACGAATCTAAATTTTGTTTTAGAAATTATAAATTAGTCCTTAAGGAGAAATTATAAGCAAAATTAAGCTATTAATTAAGCCTAAATATATTCTCTAGACACAACATACATCACACTAACACAGCTATTTTTTTTTGCTAAATCATATATAGTTCATTTCAATATAATTTTCGCTAAGATGAAACATAAAGAACAGCTATTGTAGGAAAATTCTGGGGTAGGTACGTTAATCAATCAATAAATGTCTAAATTTTAAGCAAACATAACAAATGCCATATAACAGATTGCTGTTTTAGCAATAAGACTGCCTTTTTGTAATATTTTCTCCTTTTGTAGTAGAGTATTAACAGTAATGTATATTTGTTTTATATTGTAATTGTATTTAAAAAAGTCGTATTGAAAATTCATTACGTACTATAGGAAAACGTATGCGTATAGTTACCCGTTGTTCAACTAAGCTTTGAGTAATGACTTGTCAAATTTTATATGAATTAGGTAGGTATATTGTATGAAATGATTATGTAAATTATAATTTTTTAGTTCATTACATGATAAATATTTTATTCCAATGTAAAAGTGGATATTTTTCACCACGTAAGTATTAACATTTTACGCCACCGATTGTATTTTTTGTCATCTCGAGAAATTGTATTGAAATGAATTATACTAAGTGCTCGTAATTTTAACACAAAAAGCTCATTAATGAAATTGACTACTGGTGTACTGGTGAGTATTCATATTATAATTGTTTTTAAATTAATTATTAGGCGTTATGGATTACATTGGTGTTGACTAGAAAGATTAAAGGCGTCTCTTCGTGTTACATTTGAAAGTGTAGAGTATGAATTCCTTGGAATTCCTAATAAGAATTAAAATTGTAATATTTATACTAAACTCAAACTTGCCTATAGTCTCAGACCTATCTATAATATTTACGCCCATAATTAATTAAATTTAAAATTATTTTTTACTGTTTTAATACTTTGCAATACTATATTTGAATTCTAAGATATTAACTGCAATCCGTTGAATACAAGCGGAGTAACAATTATAAAAAAATATATTTGTGTCATGTAATTTAAAATTCTTAGTCCATCTCATCGTGTTTCTGATGCTACCGTTTTTTATACATATTTATTATAGGTAATGTAATATCTTAGACATAACAAAAACCTTATTTCGTTTAACACTTTCGTCGTTGAACACTTGGCTGATCCTTAGGAAAACTACAATAGAAACCAAGGTAGAAGAAACCTACTATTCAAAATAATTATTTCCTGATTTCAAAGTAAATTTTAATTTATTTTTTACTTTGGCAAAGTAATGGTTTTCAACAGGACTAAGCCCTAATATCTTAAAATTATTAACAATTATTAATACTTAAAAAAAACTATCCTATCGTCAGTAATGGTATATTAAAAATTGTATATTCTTTCACTTTAAGTGAAATTCTATATCTCTTTCTTATTTAAATATATATATTATGATGCTAAATTTGCTATTAATTTTGTAAGTGACGTGTCTAGAGATTTATTTCGCTGTTAACAGGTATGAATTTCTTATTGTTAAATAGGTTAATAACGAACATAAAAATGAAGAATTTCGCTGACGACTCAATGTTTCAACAACATTTGATGTTTTGCTTAAACAACAAACGCTTCTAGGGCCAACATAGCGAGCGCCGCCGTGCCCGCCACGGCAGGGACGGTCACCAACCATGCGAATATTATATTTCTGTAACAACACACATTCCTAATTATCAATAACGTCATATTGTTTTGACTTTTTTTATGAAATAGGTAGGAGGATTGGCAAATGGGCCACTTGATCATAAGTGGTCATCACCGCCCATAGACATTGGTGATGTAAGAAATATTAACCATTCCTTGCAATGCCAAAGCACCACCAACTTTGTGAACTAAGGTGTTATGTCCCTTGTGCCAGTAATTAGACTGGCACTCAACCTTCAAACGGGAACACAACAGATCCCTAGGTTCTGAATTCAATCCCCGGGTCGGGCTAGTAAAAAAATATCAGGTTTTATGTAGAAAAAGTGTAGGTATGCTTTTTATTTTATCTAATATTTGTACGATAACATTACGTTCCTACTACGACTTTACACTTAATATTTCGTTTTGATATTGGAAACTTCTTAAAAGATTACGATTTGTATTACATAGACAAAATATAAGAATTACATAGAAAAAGGAGAAGTAAAAATAGTTTTTTTAGTTAATAAATAAGTTAATGATGTAACAGTTATTTAGTTTATATAAGTATTGTGTACGGAAGAGCTAGAATTCGTGAATAAACTCAAACCTCAAGCGATCTCAATAAGATCACTTTGAACACAAGGTCTCGGAATCTGCGGCCTTATATCTATCCACAATACCAACGAGGCAGATAATTTGAACAATATTATATGTATATGCAATAAAATAATAGTATGGATCCGTTTATACCTGAATAGACTCCAATCCACGGATTTTTCTGAAAAATATCCGACGCACACAACGGAGCCCACCTTACAGTGAGTAGTGGAAATGGGCAGCCCCGCCTTGCTCGCCACCAAAACGGTCAGCGCCGCGCCCAACTCGATGGTGAAACCACTGAGATCATAGTTATATTTTAAATTAAATTTACTATCAAAATTATTATATCTGATCTCTTAGCAGTTGGAACGTTTAGACCTTGAAGTAACAGCGCAAAAACTTTATATAACACCTCGTTTTATTTGCCCAGTTACAGTGACACCAGTAATTGCAATTCTTGCCATTATTTCACGCGGTCATGATTTGTACAGTAGCTATTTTTAATTTGTATTTGTATATATTTAATGGCTTGAATGTAAATTATCAAAATATAAAAAAATATATAAAATTTCAAAAATCTAAATTATTTACGCTCGCAAGACCGAGAAGTTGAGGCGCGCGTGTCCCCCATTTATTTTTTTGCAAAAATAGCAAACGGAAAATCTATCTTATTATATGTACGAATAGATACAACACTATTCCACTTCACTACTTATATCCTAATTTTACTTTAATCGATATTCATCAATAGATTGAATAATAATAATGACGTGATAATTATATCATTTATTCGATCAGATTAACGACTAAGTTGGGTGACGATCAGATTATCCATCCACAGGTGTACATCTACATTTTTTGTTTATAGTAGGTGGACGAGCATATGTGCCACCTGTTAAATGGTAGCGGTAGAATATCTGATGAGTACCCAACGACGACCTTGCACAAATCCCTACCACGTTTTCAACGCTGAAAAGACGTAAAATGCTTCCTGTTTTAGCAAAAAACAAAAAAAAGGCTTGGCCTTAACTTTACTAGATTTTCAATAAATTGTAAATCTTAAAAATGATTTATTAAATTGAGATTCTGTTCTGGATAATCAGTAGCTACAACAAAGTAAGAGGTTGACTCACGTGTCGGGCGTGATACTGGTGAGATCTTCCCCCACTGTACGAATGACCCGGCGACCCCACAGCCATAAGCCCAGCGCGATGCCGACGCCGCCGAACACTAATATTGCGAGCGGAGTTTCCGCCCGCGCGTGCGCGCCGCCCTCCGAGTACAACAGCCACAGCGCCACGAGAGGCCCTATGGCGTTACTGAAAAGCACACGCGGCTATAATACAGTAGTAAACCATTTGTCTGTATATCACCCATCATTAAACAAATTTAAAAGTAATAATAAATATGTTTATTATTATTTTCTTCAAACAAAATGTATTAATAGATAATTAAAATTACGCTGCCCCTAGATGTTGATAAGAATAAAAGGCTGGGCATAAAGTATGTCTTAATATTTTTGAAACGTTTAGCGTCTACAAAATATCAAGGAAGATAATTAATTTACCTATATGCACCGATTACTTAGAATAGGTTTAAGATCATACATAAATCGAGGATAGTTTGAGAGATAATATACATATATATATATATATATATATATATATATATATATATATATATATATATACATATATATGCACGTACATACGTCGGTAGCTAAGGAAATAGACATGATTTTCTAAGACTAAGACTTGGAACGAGTTTTCAGTGGCATCTTAAACATGGGGGTTAATTTTGCTTTTTTTTCGATTACTCATCTCTCCTGAGATAATATACTTATTTGTTGCTTTTATTACGCTCTACAATTAAGGCCATATTAATTGTTCACTTACATTTTTAAATGTATATAATGATGAGACTATAATTATAGATTTATCAGATTTTGATTCCCACCAAAAAAATTGACACAATTATCAATGCCGTAATGACAGTATACAACATCGATTTCGTAGATTTTTAACATATAGTAACAAATGAAAAATCACCTAACGTCGTTGCCGCCATGTGCGAACGCCCCGAAGGTGGCAGTGAGCACCTGTAGGAAGGAGAAGAGCCGCAGAGTGTCGGGCGGCGGGGGCGGCGGCGCGGGCGGCGCGGGGCTGGCGGCGCGCAGCAGCGGCGCGGCGCTGGAGTTGGGCGTGATGGCCGCCAGCCGCGTGTTGCGCGCGTCGCACTCGATACTCCACGCGCTGCCCAGCTCCGGCCCCTGGATTACAATAATACAGGAATCCGTCTAGAGGTAATGGTAAACACTTAATTAACTGACTGTTCTGATCTATATAGAGAATAATATTTAATTTTGAAAAACGTACTCTTAGGCATTGTTATTATTTCTTACCTTGTCCGACCTTGGGGGAGGAGTCTCAAACTCGACCATAGCGGGTACAACTCTCAAAGCTGATAAGCGGCCGAGCTCCCCGCGTGCGATGGTATCACATGAATCGCCAAGAAAACCGTTTTTTGAATCATAACTCTCCCCCATTCCAGCGAGCTGAGCGGAATCTAAGCTCTTGCAACAACTGAGCGTCTCGTCTATGTATTTTAACGTGTTTATTTGAGGATCGGCATCAATCAGCTGTAATCTTGATTTATTAGGCGGACTTAAGCTTCGCGATAGTATGCTACAGTCATCCATCGTAGCTAGAAGAGCTCGGTTCCTCGCATTCATCTCTCGTACACCGACTGAACATTTATCTGCGTCGCTCAATGTAACCATTTCGGCGCTCTCTGCAATCGCTTCTAAAAGTTTACCATCTTCAGACAGTAATGATGTCGGACGTTGCGCTACATTATTTTTACCGTGTGTTGGAGTATTAGTTGGTGTTGTCTCTAAAAACACAATCACAAGTATTTTAAAATTTCTTTTCTTGAAATTGTAGTATCTACATTAATTTATATGATTATAAATATTTTTTTATATTTATATAAACATGAAATGTGATGCACAGATTTAAATAAAATTCTAACCATTTGATGGCCCAAGAGTAAAATTAACCGGAGGCGGAACAAGCTGGCGTCGAAAATAGGGTACGAGAAAGGCACGTACGCATACCGCTCCCACCACCCCGAGCGCTAGCGAACCGCCCAGTGCAACCCACAGGGGTATTTTATCCATAGCCAACACTGCAATTTGTAAGAAAAATTTTTGTCAGAATATAAAATAAATCTTTATAATCGACTAGTAATTTGAGGTATAATATCAAAAAGTATATTTTAATACTATTTTAATTGATATAGAAGAGTGTAAAGTCTATTTTACTCACATTTCGGACCATCGTGCACTACGCTAAGTACATTAATGGCAATAGTAGCACCATAAAAGAACGGCAATGCCTGCAATCCTGCAATTATCGGTTTCGAAGCACGAAGTATAAACCTTCGGACCAACCAAAACAACAATGCTGACACTGCACCGCTAAGTGCCGGAGAAATAAACCACGATAACACTGAAAAAAATCATGGTCGTCGCTTATTTTTGTAAATTATAAATAACGTTCATAATTATTTTTTTCTTTTTTATTTAAAAAAAAAATAGACCACCACAATATAAACTTGATATTACTTAAATTAAACAAACTCACCAATAGCCCCAAGAGTAGACCAACGGACACCAACCGGTCCTTTAGCGGTCAGTGTGAAACCAACAGTAGCTCCAACGACCGAATGTGTCCCTGACACTGGTAGCCGCAGCGCCGTAGCTAATATTAACCACGAAGCTCCAGCTATCAGAGCTGATAGACAACCAGCCGCGAGCAACCTTTCGCCTCCGTCTGCATACAACGACACGTCCAATATACCCTTACGCATTGTGTCTGATACTTTGTACCCTAAAACAGAAATACAAATACATTAAAAAATTGTTAAACATTTTAATTACAGTTGTTTAAAATTAATATAATTTTATATTAATATAATTTGATGACTTACCAATAAGAACAGCTCCAGCGATCTCGAAAATAGTTGCCAGTATGCATGCTTGTGTTAATGTAAGAACCTTAGAGCCGACGCTTGTGCCGAAAGAATTCGCTACGTCATTAGCCCCGATACCAAATGCCAAAATAAATGCCACTATAAAACCGCATACCACCAACCAGACTAAATCACTCGAATATGGTTCCATTTCGGCGTACTGCTATTGTTATATAATAATTCCCGACATTTGCTATTTTATGAACTATTATGAGTTATTAATAGTAAGTATTTTCTAGCACCTAAGTTTTTTTTGTCGCTAAATAAAGTTAACAGATAAGCTTCGCTTTAAAAAATTTAAATTATTTTTTTAAGTAACAAATTTTTCCTTATCGAATTAAAATGACCATTCTTCCCATATAAAAATATGTTCGTAACATACAAAATTTTATAATTAAAGACTTAAAAAAGTTTTGTTTAAATTATTATTAATAATAATTAAAGTTATTTAGAATACGAGTAACAATGTGTTTGGAATTACAAAATTGTGCGTCACAACGTAAAATGCTTAAAAAGCAGATCATGAATATGGTATCGCTTTAGTAAATTCGGCTTCATTTCTGAAAAATAAAATGTAATTGTTAATTGTTAAAAGAAAAAGAAGCTTGTTACAGCACCTGTCCATTATCAGAACATCATTTTACTATTACGCCAGGTGATGAAATAATTAAAACTATTTACAATATTATGTTATGATATAAATTTCCGAATTATATTTAAAACAAAATGAAAACTTATATTATTCCGTAAAACCACATGGTTGAATAATATTGATTTGACGACGCCATGTACTGAGCGACTTTCGCGCTTAAAAACCAATACCTACTTAAATTACTTAATAAATTATTCAAGTAATGAAAGAGACCTTAAGAACAATAATTTTAACGATGCGAAAAAATGTGTAGTATATATATGATTTGAACTTACTAATTAAATCGCGTCATTAACCCGTATTTTTAAAATAAACAAAAATAACCCTTTTTGTAGCACATATGACGAAATGTGTATATAAATATAATGAAATAATATATGTAAGAACTACTTACTTTTTGAAAATATATTTTTTTATGGTCCTGAGACGTTAAAAACCGCTTTACAAAAGTATGGTTAGTCGCCTTGAATCACTCAGCTGTACACTGAAGTAACCGAGGGTCGCCCCATCTCAAAGTCTGAATGGAGCATGCGCAAACTGCCACCCCGCTTCTGCAATCCCCCTTTGCCGTCTTCATTATTATGAAACTATATAGGCATGGGTATTGGCATAAGACCCCCTGGAAACAGGCTTTTTAAAGCTAGACGCTATAACAACTTTACGACTGATCACAATTTCTGTTTTATTAGAAAGTATGTAATCAATTCTACGTCCTTGAGATGATATCGTAATCCCTCATTAATTTGCAATAGCGTAGATAAATTAGTTATTTATTGAAAGCTAAATATTCTGTCAATGTTAAATAATTATTAATTATATACAAATGAAAGTTTAGTTTATATGAATACAATCTTATTCATTAGCCTTATTTATTATATATAGAGTATAATTTTATCCTCAGGTTTAAAAAGCATAAAAATAATAATTAAAAGTAAGTAATTAATTTTATTTACTGTAATATTTCTGCAATTTTTGTATCGTAATTTCCATTGTTGCGTCCAACTAAAATAGAGTGCTTTGATGGCCCCAGACGATAGAACGCACTGTCCTTAACCGAGGATCGCTGGTTCAAATTAGCACAACATCAAGCACCGATGACATTTAATATATAATTTGTGCTTAAAATTTATCTCGTGATGAGATAAATTTTAAGTCACCTTGAAAACGTTTTTACTTTTTTAATAGTGTAATATTTACAGTGACTAAAACCGAAATAAACGTACCGCTAGATACCACTTCCACTGGAACTCTCGCATAGTAGCGTTAGAAGTGTCATTTTGTTTATAATTCTTTTCTTACTAATATTATTTATTCTTATTAATATTTGTTATAAATTTATTGTTATAAAATATATGATGGAAACTGAAAATGTTCACTGAAATGTCCCTAAAACCCTACACAATGAATTTGATTGTTATAGCCAAGTTATAATGTTAGTAGCTAATAGCTGAGGAAAATATTAATACCATATCTGTAGAGGAATGTTTTTTGTGGAAAGTCATCAGTCAAGGGTAGACGATTCTTTAGATAAAATAATAGAACGAATTGTCAGTAACATAAATGTTTTATCTGATAATGTGTATGAGAATAACATACTATAGGTTTAATATATCTCTTCTCATTACTATTTTCTTATTTTTTAAAAACACATTTTTTCAACGTAATAATAGAGGCAGAAATACGCAAATATTTGTAACACTTCGTCTTGCCGAAAAAAAAGAAACTATTAAAAGGAGTCTGAAAATAGAACGAGGTGAAGGAAATATATACATAAATACCTAAGTGTATCGCAATCTTTGTTTAATAGCGATAAAAGAGTACCACCATGCCGCGTCGCGTCCGAATTGTGCAATACTTTTAGTAAGTAATTAATTTACATAAACGTTATTTAAATGAATGGATTAAGTATATACCAATATAGGAGGTGAACCCAGTTCAATTTCCAGGTCGGACCAATAAATCATTGGGTTTTTCCGTCTGTAAAATCTCAGTAGCAGCCCGGAAGTTGAAAGTGTGTACACTCCCGTGCTCCGAAAAGTACGTAAAGCTGTTGGTCTTGCGCCTGAACTCTTTCCGGTCATGTCGAATTGCCGTCCCATCGGATTATGAGAGCTAGGGAATAGAGAGTGCACCTGTGTTTGCACTCACACTGTGCACTATAATATCTCCCGCGGAGTTGGCTAATCTCTCTTGAGATTGGCTGCCGTGGTCTAAATCGGCTTGGAGGATATGAATATTATACCAATATACATTCAAACTAGCTACTGTTTCAATAATACAGTACAATCGTGCAATGGTGGCAAGAATGCTAGCAGCTTTTACCCAATGAATCGCAATTACGATCCCTTGGGCGAAAAATGCATCAGCTCTCCTATCACCAGTTTAGACAACCACAATAAACACAAACCAACAGTGTTAGGAAATTTATTAAATAATAGTTATCAATACCTACCCCATTTTTAAGTTGATCGATCTGAAAATCCGAAATGTTAGCGCATGTAAAACAGTAACAAAAATGATAATATCGTATTAGCATCAAACATTAGATACAGCACGTATTCTATATATAATAGTATCTAATGTTAGGAATAATATATAATATAATATCTAATGTTAGGAATAGAACACGCTTCTATAAGCGTGCGGCCTTCTATTCCTAAAAACTAGACTTCGGCATAAACATTCGTGATTAATTTCGTAACGGACAGCTTAGATCGCGCGTACCTAATATTTAATGCTGAAGACGTAAACGCTATATATTTCTATTTGAATAGCTTTCAACAGTAACAGTAACAGTAACAGCCTGTTAATGTCCCACTGCTGGGCTAAGGCCTCCTCTCCCTTTTGAGGAGAAGGTTGTGGAGCTCATTCCACCACGCTGCTCCAATGCGGGTTGGTAGAATACACATGTGGCAGAATTTCAATGAAATTAGACACATGCACATCGTGTCCTCACGATGTTTTCCTTCACCGTTAAGCACGAGATGAATTATAATCACAAATTAAGCACATGAAAATACAAAGGTGCTTTATAGCTTTCAAATTTAAACAAATTCCTATAACATTTAAAATATATATATTAATACTAGTATTGTCACAATAACATACTAACACTAAATTAAAACCTTACAGAAAAAACAAATTGCAAAACAAAGAGAAAATAATTCAATATGCTATAGTCAGAGTTTTTATTAGTAATCAGGGTTTTTGTAATCTCACACGTCAACGTTTAAAAACTTAAAAATGTTTCCATAGAATTAAGCAGAACAAAATTTACCCGTATGGAGATTTAATCATTTTAAAAGTTTCAGGGAGTAGGGGTAGGAGTAACAACCTTCCATATGCCTAGAATCAGAAAAGTTTTCGATACATATTAAATTTAAGATAAATAAGGAACTTTGTAAAGAAACTTAAGTAGGAAAATTACTTTCAGTCTATAATTCCTACTTAGTCTTCGACCTTTCTGAAAATGTACATGAACATTTTAGGAATATATCAGATGTTTTTAATAGATTGATAGCAGCTACTGGTGGTAGGGCTTTGTGCAAGCTCGTCTGGGTAGGTACCACCCACTCATCAGATATTCTACCGCAAAACAGCAATACTTGATATTGTTGTGTTCCGGTTTGAAGGGTGAGTGAGCCAGTGTAATTACAGGCACAAGGGACATAAAATCTTAGTTCCCAAGGTTGGTGGCGCATTGGATATGTAAGCGATGGTTGACATTTCTTACAATGCCAATGTCTAAGAGCGATGGTGACCACTTACCATCAGGTGGCCCATATGCTCGTCCGCCTTCCTATTCTATAAAAAAAAAGGTACATTTACAGAAAAATAATTTAAAATGCCTATTGAGCGCCATTTCCAGTTTTTTATGATATCGGCGATTGTAACACTATCATTAACATACACTATAAATAACACTAGTAAGTAGTAGTATAAGAAGGTACTTTCGGTAGGTAAGTTCGTTAGGTACTGATTGTGAAAATTTCAATGTTTAATTATATGCTAAAGCCTCGATTAAAATGTCGGAAAGTATAATATATCTACTCCAGTAGCTAAATTAGGTAATCAAACGCTCTGGCTTCTAAGAACCGTGTAAGAAAGTTTTTCGAAATAGCTGGGTACTGCAACAGGGACTTGCAAAAATTCTTCCAAACTCGAGTTATGTGATGCAGCTCGGTAAATACGATAGCTGTTTTTTTTTAAATATTGAATTTTTGTTATGGCCTCTTTTTCTCTCCTCTACATTTGTGTATTATAAATGAGTATATAAAGATTTCTTTCCAGGAATATTACTTAAACCCCTTATTTTTATATTCTATTCCTATCCCTTATTATAAGCCTATAAAATAACGTGTATAAGATGTCCCGAAAACAATTGCCGTGAATACGACCCGCGCTGTCGACACACTATAAAAGACTGTGATATACTGAGTTAAAATGTTATGTGGGGATATAACACTGATGAAATTCACGCCGTGCGTAGACGAGGGATAGGCACGGCACATACGGCGCCAGCGCCATGCCGTAGCGCTACCGTGTATGTCAACAAGCTTAAATACAGTTATCCATGTTTTTAAGTTGTTATGGGAGACTATAATGCTAAAGTACAAGATAACGGTGAATCGAAAGTTGGACCTTACGGCTTGGGCTGCAGAAATCAGTGCGGGCAAATGCTGGTTAACTTTCTCGAAGCGCAGGGGCTCTTTTTGATGAATTCTTTCTTTCAAAAGAAGCCCCAGAGAAGGTGGACCTGACGAATCCCCGATAACGTGACAAGGAACGAGATAGATAATCATTTCGAATAAAAGGAACATATTTAGAGATGTCTCAGTGATCAACAGTTTTAATACCGGAAGTGATCACCGCTTGGTTCGAGGCACTCTAGATATCGACTTCAAAGCCGAAATATCGTGAATGATGAGGGCTACTACCAACCATGCTCGAAGCTGCTCAAGGCGCTGAAAAGTTCTAAATGGAACTACAAAATCAATTCACCGCATTGGAAACCGTAAGCAGTATTGATGAAAAAACCAACACGATGGTCAAAAATACTGCAAAACACATCCCGCAAGTGTTTTCTGCCACAGAAAAGAGACAACGCACAAAATCACTCTGCTGAGACACTCGAACTCATAAGGAAACGACGAGAACTACCATCGTTTCTGTCAGATAAGGCCTTAAACCGAATAAAAACGCTGATGCGACGCGATCTCCGATGCTCCAATACCAATGCCATCAAGGCTGCGATTGAGCAAAATCGGGGACCGAAAGTGTTCGCTCGCTTGCTTAGCTTGAAAGGCCGCGTCTGACAAAACTTAAAACTGAAAATGGTGGGGTCGTTACCCTAGAGGTAACGACCCCACTAGAGGCCTGAGATTGTCGGAGAAGTAGAGAGGTTTTATGGGCAGTTTTTGTTTTCAAGGTCGGATAAACCTGTGGGAATCAGTATTGATGACCAGCGCGCCCCTCTTACGCGCCATTACTCCGAGGAGCTCCCGGTCGGTTGACCAAAGCGAGTTTAGGGCGGCTCTAGAACAGCTTAAAAACAACAAAGCTCCGGGAGATGACGGAATCACAACAGAGTTGCTTAAGGCAGACGGGAAATATTTGAAATAGTATCTTTAAAAGTTATGTTCATATAAATCATTCGAGTTAGTTTCGAAAAAAAAATCGACTATTTGCATGATTTTACATTTGTGCTCTGGTAACATTCTGTAAAAAAAATTAAAAAAGTCAATATTAATGTAAATAACCAAAATTAAAAGAATGAACACCAACACTAGATAATAACACAGGGGAGAAATTTATATTAATATGTTTTTCAGAAATGTAAAATCAGCAGCGGAATTTGCACTTTGCTGGTGAGTAAATATATATAAAATTAATTTTATAAGAGCCTAATAGAATTTGATAGGTTTGGTTATTTTTACAAAAAAATGTAATAATTAGTTTGATTGAATAATTTGTGTTATTTAGAATTTTAATTACCTTTAATTCTGTGATAATTTAAGTATAAAACTTTTGTAATCATCATTGTTTCTAGTTTTCGTATTATTTTTCAGTAAGTCACCGCTATTTCTTCAGAGTTCACATAATTTGGGCAATGTTCGGTTACAATTGCGCAGCTCATTTCACAACACACGGCGAGGAGCCCGACGACCAATATCAGAACCTAATCCTCTGGACATTTTACAAATAGATTCAAGTCCTTTGTATGCTAAGAGTCTATTCAAACCTTTCTTCTTTACTGTTGGGGTATACGCTAATACATATTTGTTGTAATACAAAATATCTTTGTATATATATAAATTTATTTAATTCTCTTTTTATTTTGTAATTAGGTAACAACACTCAGTCTTGCTGGTTGTGTAATCTGGGAATATGAAAACTTACGCTCTCATGCAACCTCATTTCTCAAAAGGCCAGGAACTTGGTTAAATGCCCATCAAAAGAGAATTACATCACAAATAGTGAGCACTTTTAATTCCAATAATTTAACAATTGACAAATACTATTATATTAGTAAATTGATTTGAATATTATAAACTATTTTCTTATAATTATCATAATGATTTTTAAATTATGTTTGCAGACAATTAAGAGTGATTATTAATATTAAAAATACACAAGACAAGTATATTATGTTTTGAAAATGAATTGTCACTGGCTTAAAAAGTCTTCAAGAAAAACCACAATATAGCTTTATAGATTGCAACTACAAATCAACATTCCATTAAAAAATATATATGTTTAATACATAGACATTTTAATATTTCTTACAGATATCAGAGCCAGGGCCATTAAAAAAATGGTGGAGCTCCCTGAAAGAGAGTGAAAAAGTTTTCTATCCCATTCTTGCACTCAATGTAATGGTGTTTGGAGCTTGGCGAATACGAGCTTTACAGCCACATATGATTAAATATTTCTGTTCAAATCCTTCAGGCAGTGAGTAGTATTACTATCAAGATCTAGTATAACTTTTATACTTTACTATTACTTAAAAATAAAAAAAAATTACAGAAGCACAATGTCTACCAATGGTATTAAGTACCTTTAGTCATTACTCCACATTACATTTGGCTGCAAATATGTATGTGCTGTATAGCTTCATGCCAGGTAAATAATAATAATCTTATTTCATAAACAAGTACAGAATACATTAAAAACATTCACAAAATTACTTTAGAGTACATTGTATATCCACCTCCTTAAGAGATGAGAAGGTTTTCTTTACTTTTATAACATAGTATATATTTTGATGGAGTGACTTTAATTATACATTACATGATAGTCATAAGTTTTTAGAGAGCCTTTATATATTTATTCTTATTTCTCTTTCCTTAGCTGCCGTAGCATCATTAGGCAAGGAACAATTTGTTGCTATGTACATGAGTGCTGGTGTTGTAAGTAGTTTTGCCAGCTTCCTGTATAAAGTAATGCTCAATCAGCCGGGTCTTAGTCTTGGAGCGGTAAGTATTTACATTTATTATGTACTTGTGGATGCATTGCAATTCCTCTTTCAATAGGAAAAGTATCACAGGCCACATGTTGATGGTGCAAAACCTTTACACAAGTGATTTTAACATCTGAACAAAGTGTCAACAAAATTGGATTAACTAGGTGTGAACGCATAGAATAACAACAGAGATGAACATTAATTTTCATTCATATATTATTACTTTTATTAATATCCATATTTAAAAATTCTTTTAACATACAAAAAATTATCAACAAAACATGTCACAATTAATTAATGTGTTTGTTATGATGAACAAATTATTTTTTGCAGTCTGGAGCAATTATGTCAGTGTTGTCATATGTCTGCATGCAATACCCTGATACTAGACTGAGTATAATATTCTTGCCTATGTATACATTTGCTGCTGGTACTGTAAGTAACTTGCTGTATATTATTTACTTATAATATGAAAACATGAATTATAAAAGGATTGACCTTTTAAATATAAATTTGTTTTTTAATTACATGTATAGACTTTCAGCTTCAATAACTGGATTAAATTTTTAGGCTATAAAAGTAATAATGAGTGTCGATCTTGCTGGAGTTATACTTGGGTGGAAATTCTTTGACCATGCAGCTCATCTTGGTGGTGCACTATTTGGAATGTAAGTTAATTTTATAATTAATTTATATGTATTTAATTTATATTTGGCCTTTCACTTTATTCATTATATAAACTATACTTGCTAATTGATTATCAAAAAAGTATCATTGATTTTGTAAGAAGTACCTCAGACATAAGATTACTAGGGGAAGTTTATTTTTTTCTCATAGAAATGTGGCATACAATAAAATTAATTACATCCTATTTGTACTTAAAATGTTTTAAATATGACTACTTCATTCCTAAGATATGTTTTACAATATCATTTACTTCAAAAACATAACTTGTTTTTTTTACTCTTTTGTAAAAGCATATACATTGCTTCACAAGATAAACTAGCCCTGTGTACATATTTAGGTAACATGGTTTACAAGTTTATGCTTGTTCCCATTATGTCTGTACTTATTTTATTAGAACACAAAAATTGTAATTTGAATCATTATATATATTTATATATGCATATGTGGTTTGCAGTGAATGTGTTAATAACATCTGGTAAAATTATCTTTAAGCCTATATAATTATTTTTTAAATTAGGATTATTATTTTTATTACAGGGTTTGGTGTCACTGGGGTAATTCCTATATTTGGGGCAATAGAGACAAATTTCTTCAGTATTACCATAGCATCAGAAAGGATTCTAGATAACATTTTATTGAAACAAAGAAAACTAAGAAAATGTTGAAAATTGTTATAGAGAATGTTATATTTATTTTTTAAATTACATATATATAAATGTAATTTTGGTGAGTCCTTTGATAGAGAATAAAATATTATTATAAGCTTTTGAAAGATTTTATTTTATTTTAAATAAAACTGTTAAGATAATAAATAAAACATTTATTCATAAAAATATATTATAAATGCACTTTTAGTAGAAAAAAATATGGAAATATATATTATATAAATCTGTTATAAAAGTAGGCCATAGCCCTTACAAAGTACAATATGGCTATGAAGAAATATTTTATTCAACAAAAGTGTGCGGTCAGTTAATAAGGCTTGTTATGAGAATGGCGCAATGTTTAATATGTGGGAACATATAAAATAATGAGAGCTGAATCGGGCGGGACAAGCCAACATAGGTAGAGCATATTGTATTTTTAAAGATTTTACAGTGCAGAACTAACTAGTAAATAATTTCTATGATTTATGTTGGTTTTTAGTTTATATTTAAGCTGTAAGTATTTTAGCATGAAAATCAAAATGTTCTCCAATATAAGTAGAGATGTAATAGTAAGAATGGTCATAGCCTTCACGTAGGTTCAAAATAATTGGAACACCAACAGAGCGACAAGCTTCTACTAAATTTTCAGGTAGTAATTGCTTTTCAATATAAAATTTGTCTCCAGCACCCTGTAATAACAATAAAAAAATTACAAAATACAGGAATATCATACTCACACTAAAAAATACAATATAAAAAGAATATTTTAGAAAGTTGCAAGAGATTACTATTTAGATTTTTATTTTGTTTAAAAGACTCTGAATTCAAATAAAATATTTCCTTTAAATTTTAAGTCTATACAATAATAGTAATTATTTATGCATAAAGCACTTTCGTAAAAACCAAATTTTTTTTCTTTTGATATTGCAAGCAGTTATAAGAATGTGTATAATGCAAAATATATAAGATTACAAATTTTTTTGTCTTACCTGATCAATAAGCAATGTGAGTGGAGGTCCATCATATTTCTTAACAAGTTCAGTTGCATCCCATTCTGCCCATTGGCTTTTATCCTCACCTAAATAACCAGTGAAAGCCTTCTGACCCCATGGACACTTAGTAGGGTTGCATATTGGTGCAAATGCACTGACCGATTTATATAGGCCAGGATTTCTTAACACGGACACCAAAGCTCCGTGTCCTCCCATACTGAAAATTATAGAAATAGCTAATAATTTATTGTTAACTTAAGACCTATTTTATATTTAAAACATTAACAAAATTTGGGCTCTTTTTGCATATAAATGCATAAAATTAGTATTAATTTTAAATCATTCAAGTCATTTAAAATGGTTATTATTACCTGTGTCCCATTATGCCAATTCTATTAGGATCAACATTGCTGCTAAATGCCTGAAGGATAAGGTCATACAATTCCTTAGTCAAGTAGCTGCCCATTCTATAATTTTTCGACCATGGATCTTTTGCAGCATCCAGATAGAAACCAGCTGACACACCAAAATCCCAGGATTCGTCATCACCGGGTACTTTAACACCTCTCGGAGAAGTATCAGGTCCAACTACAATAATGCCCTTTTCAGCCGCATACCTATGTTAATTGTATAAATAATTTTCGTTTATTTAATATTTGACAGCAGAAAAAAGAAATATCAAATCACCAACAAAATCTGAAATATTATGTAATAAATGTTATTTTTTTATTTTATTTTTATAGTTTAGGTAGGCAGAAGAGCGTATGGGCCACCTAGTGATAAGTGGTCACCAATAGACATATAGACATTGTAAGTAATGTTAACCATCGCTTATATCGCCAATGCGTCAACAACCTTGGGAACTAAGATGTTTACCCTTCAAACCGGAACACAACAATACCAAGTACTGCTGCTTTGCGGTAGGATATCTGATGAGTGGGTGGTATCTACTCAGATGAGCTTGCACAAAGCCCTACCACCAGTAATTTGAATTTTGAATACATAAATAAACTTAACAAATTAATATTCCAAACTAATAATACCCCAATAAATTTAAAATATCAAGAAAATTACCCCTAAAACACTGTATGGTAACAAATGGTGTTATTACATAAAAAAATGTTTAAATTAACTTATTTCATATAGGTCATGTCAATGTGATAAATTTAAATATTGATAAACATGGACATTATGAATTAACATGTACATTTTTCATTCATCAACGTAATGTTTATATGATTAAAAATTCATAATTATTATTTCGTTACCTTTGAAATCCCGACTTAGTGATAAAATTCTGTTCATTGCATGTAAGTCCAGAGAGATAATAGATAACTGGCAACTTAACATCACCACCTTCGGCTTGAGGTGGCATATAGATTGAAAAATTCATTTTGCATTGTAATTCTGTTGATTGATGAGAGTATACCTTTTGAAACCCTCCAAACACCTTGTTTGATGACACTAATTCTAACCCTTCCATTTTTAGGTACTGAAATATTTTAAATTCATGTTAAATATTTGTATGTAACAATTAAGTGTACATATTATTCATAAAATTATTATATTATATACTTCATTAAACTCTATTTATGATTTCAATATTTTTTAAATAATAATTATTTAAGATAAAAAACTACACCAAAATATTTTAGTTTAATTAAATTAACACATTTTATTTTGAGACCGCAATATAGATTTAAAGATGAGGAAAAAAAATAGGTATTCAGTAAGAAATTCTTAGTACTACGCTAATTGACCAAATTCAAAGTTATACTAAACTAAATCGTTTTGTGTTGAGTCATCGTATCTTTTAAAAAATATATACATATATTTATTATAGGTAAGTAACTAACATACCTATAATAAGTATTTTTTAATCTTAAAATAATACTTTTTTATGGCTGCATGAACTTTTGTTATCAGCTGAATGAGATAACAGTTTAAAATATTTCAATATAATAAATATTCTTAATATATAATTTAAAATATGTAAGTTCTATTTTAATATGCTAATGAATAATATAAATTACAAAAGATAATTATTTTATAAGATATTTTTTCCATTACCTTTATAATACCTCTTGTAAATTTGATAATGTTTGTCCTCTCAGTAAACACAAAATTAACGTCTAAGTTTCTCTTGGCTTCAAGACAAAAAGGTATTTTACTTAATTACTAGGACCGGCAACGTGCCGGTACGTTTGACGTTTGGTTTTTGATTTGAGCAGCAAGCTGGAAGACAACAGACAGATGTCAGACATCAAAGTCAAATTAGCGTAGACAGAGAAACTAATAGACGCAATGACTAAAATTGCCGACGTGTGTTTTCACGCGTAAGTACGACTATTTTGTCCCTAAATATAGTTTCTCAGTGATGTTTATTTAAGCCATAGCATGACGGAACCTTATATTGCATTAAAATCCAGAAGATAATAGGATTTTCCAGTTTTTATCATTCTATAGCAACATTATACGCACACATTAACAAACTATCTCTGTCTTAATCGCGGTTTCACGGTCCTTTGGTCTATTTGTTTCTCTGTCTACGCAAATTAGTCAAAGTCCAAAGCAATAGTGTTGCATGTGATTAAATATTTAAAAAGAAAGTGACTTTATTAAATTATCTATGGACAATTCAATAGTCATAACCGTAAATATGTTGTTTGAGTACTTTCCCGAAATACGATGGCATTTTTAGTATGATCTGTTTAAAATGCCTCTAATTATATTCTATTGAGGGAGACTGTCATTTAGATAGGGTTTTGTAGTTTTCACAAATACATAATAAAACAGGGCATTTTAGAATATTTTGACATGCACATAAATGGCTAAATTCTAACAAATAGGCAAAATGTAGCATTTAAAGGATAAAAAGGAAGTAACATGTAGAGTGCGCAATTCCAAAAAATCCTATTTATCTTTATGAAAACTTCTTTCTATTTTTTCAAAAACATAGCATTTTGTTTAATTGAAAATTATATTTAAAATTCTGTATGACGACACTAATTTTACTTATAAGAACACAGCTAAACTCATAATATCGTAGGTGAACAACGAATTTTACTTAAATAAAAATTATCAAAAACAACAGTTTCATGAGTTATCTGATAAACAATAAGTTTCTACTAATAATAAAACTTTTAATTTTAATTAGATAAAAAAATGTATGTATTTAATTTAGTACATATTTTCTGTTTTATATCTGCATGTTTTACCAATTTTCAAGCATATTTAAAATGAACACAAGTCAGTTTAAAAATGTTATTTATGAGATATTATGTTTTTTAATTGTTATGGTTACTTTTCTGGCATTTGTAAAAACAGTTAATTTTAAAAACATATATAAATATGTTTGAGTATTAATTGATACCATTAACATTAACACAACCAAAATATTGTTTTAAGGAAAACTACAATGTTAATATAAAGCATTTTGATCCTCCTCAGTTACTTAAGACACGAAAAAATTATGCAATAAAAAACAATATTAATAAATTAATTTATCGTCTTCAATGATACAACTTTTAACTCTAAAACAAACAAAATTACAACTTTTCTTTACATTATTTGTTTTCCAAAGCATTATTACTAAGTTCGTTTTTTTTTGCTACAAACCTATCACTATAGTAAAAAAAGAATTGCAGTACACAATATTAAAGCAGACTTAATCTAAAATCCTTTTATGATTTGTTTTCCAGGACAAATAAGTATTCCAAAAAAGTGCAACTGACTGTACAATTAATACTTGATATTGTAATGGAATATAATAAAAGTTAGCTAATTGTACCCATGGCCAAATATAGTAATTAGCTTTCAGGACATCCATATAATTAGCATCAATATCACTTTTTATAGATTCCCAAGATTTTCCTTGCATTGTACCCACGGCAATTAATAGAAAAAATAAAAAACATGGAGCAAATACAGCTTGATCAACAAATACTTTCTTGATTGCAACAGTTTTACCACTGACTCCAACATGTTTGTTTAATATTCCATACCAGGCTCGTAAAGCTGGACCCTGCAATATAGTTTCAATTCAGTATAAACTTCAGTAGAACTTACACAGATATTTATTATTTTATTTTACAATACTTACTCCAACAAAAAAGCCTATACTTGAAAATTTTATAGTCCTTTTAAAGTCATAATTTTTAAACCTTTTATTTTCTATGCAAGTTTGTGAAATAAGATCACCAGCACCCATCAATGTTCCTGCTTGAATGGCTTGCACTAAATAAGGCCGATTATTAAGAAGGTTTTGATAAAATTGAAATATTACACGAGCTTTCGACATGGTAAATGATTCATGCTATTTTCAACTTAAGGGTGGCATATAAATGCTTTTAAAGAAGGCAAAATTGTTTTCTGTAGATCAGATAGAAAAGATAAAAAACTACTTTTTTTTATTAATATTTATGTCAATATTAGTATTTATCGTGTAACTTATTAGCAATCTTGCAATGTTCAATTGAATTTTTGACATTTGACTGTTTATATAATAAATAAATCTAATGTCAAATCTCAAATTTCAAAGTCTCCTATTTTCAGGACCAACTGCCAAGCGCAGAGAAGGCGTCAAAAAACTACAGATTATTAGGTACAATAGATGTTTAAATAGATTTATTTTAAAAAGAACGTAATATATGATTTGTAAGGTTAAAAATTATGCTATTTTGTTCATATTTGTATTAACTACTCAACTGGGCTTAAATTTAAAAAAAAAAAGTAATTAACATGAGTTATAAATTTTTGCTTTATGTATTTTACAATAAAAGGTTTAGCTTAAAATAAACCGATAAATGATGTGGATATATATATTGTAAACATTAAGCATTAGTTACCAATATGTAAATTTAATTTATTATTTATACATTATAATTAAGAAGTAGCATAATGTAGCATAGACAACTATTTTAATCATAAACCAAATATTACTAAATGAATATATTCTGTTTATTCCCTCAAATCTTCATTCTTAGTGTTATCTGTCCATTGTAAATTCGTAAAAGAAGGGAAAGATTGTGAACAAGATCGTTTTAATGATTTTCGCGTGTAAAAAGTAATAATTCATCGTAACGTCTTTAATTTATAATCCTTTACTAATTGCAAAATAGAAGTTTAACTATGGATAAAAGGAAATTATCAACTGCTGGCGATAGCCTTTATCAAATACTGCAGGTACCGAAAACTGCAACCGCCGATGATGTCAAAAAAAGTTATCGTAAATTAGCGTTGAAATATCACCCGGATAAAAACTCAAATAGCCCAGATGCAGCGGAAAAATTTAAAGAGGTGAATCGTGCTCACACAATATTAAGTGACGCTACAAAGAGAAATATCTATGACAACTATGGCTCCCTCGGATTGTACATAGCCGAGCAATTTGGAGAAGAAAATGTCAACGCCTACTTCGTCGTAACTAGTACTTGGTGCAAAGCCCTTTTCGTTATTTGCGGTGTTTTGACCGGATGTTACTTCTGCTGCTGTTTCTGCTGCTGTTGTAACTGCTGCTGTAACAAATGTAAACCACGTCCACCAGAAGAGTCTGGTGATTACCATACACTTGAACGCGATGAATCAGACGGGATTCACCCGGTGACGATGCAACCCGGTGGTGAAGGCCGTCCGACTGCTGAACAGGCGCCACCCATCGCCATGCCGGCGCCAGCTCCGGGCGTATCCGAAAACACGGGTCTCAACACAGGTGGGGTTAATTATGGAATTTCGCATTAACACTATCATTGCCAGTTATAGCATATAAACTATTATTGCTCTACATATACATTTCATCATATTTTTCATTTAATTTATTCAGATAATGAAAAAATGTAAATTTATTCTGATTTTTTTTTAAGCTTTGTAGACAATGTAAGTTACAATTATCTTAATACTAATCATTTTTATTGGATGTAGGTTAATGGGAATAAATATCGATGTGACTCATCAAGTTTATATTAATTTTTGAGATATGACGTATTATCTAATCTATAGATTAAGATTTTTTTAGACAAATATCATACTAACAGTGACTATGTTTTTCCAAATTATTATTTTATATTCAATATATAAACAATAATTTAAATGAAATACTTATTAATCACTTTGTATGTTATAATTGTATATATTTAATTAGTGCTTATTTGCCATATTAAGAATTTGTGTATAATGACAAAATGTGGACACATCAGACAAAATTTGAACTGTATTGATCTTTGCTTCTGTAATTATGTAATTCAAAGAAGAAAACAATTTATTCACATCTAGCTTAAAAATAAGTGAAACATACTAGACACATTTATGAAATTCATAGAGTTTGCATTAAATCCTTTGATTCAAAATCTTTTTTTTTTTTTTTATTCAGATAGACTTACAATTTCTTATGAATTGTCAAGCACTACTGCATTGTAGTTAAAATAATAAAATGGAAACAAACTTTGAGATGTAGGTACTTGTGATGAACCATTTTCTGTCATACTATACATATAAATAATGAACAGCAGCTTAATAATAAGCTATGAAATAGCGAAATATTTGATGCCTACTCCTTACATAGGGATTTAGCAAACAAAAGTACTCTACTTTAAAGAGAAAAGCAGGACAGTGATATTCGTAAATATAACACAGAAGGATGAATTAAATAGACACTTCAAATTACGTAACTTGTTTAAATAATTTATGTTTTGTCAGATTATAATATTAAATATTTTTCTCTTCTAAATAACACAATATAATTTTGATATATTTAAAGATTTCTGTATAACATAATAGAGAAATACTTTTCTGTTTAAATGTAAAATTTATAATTTCATTTTTTATCCAATTAAATACTATTGAGAAAATCACAAGAACATTACCTTACCTTGTTTAAGTTGTTGACATTCTTTTATAAATTAAAAGAAGGTTTAGGTTAAGAATTAACTCACATTTCTTGTTAAAAATTTATCTTAATATATTATTAAATCTTAGATGTAAATTCGCAAAATCACTATTTTAATATCCTATTTCAGTGTTTATAGTTTTATCTTGCACATATTAGTTAACATTGCAAAATATAAACATTCCTGCCTCAATTAATTAGTTTGATAGATAGCAATCATCGAAAATGAAAAACTTTAGTACCATTCATTTAAGATTAATAGGAGTTGTACTTTCACATAATAAATTTGAGAATCAATACATAAAGTATATGTTACTTATTTTAAATATATTTTTTGTACACATATAATAATTGTTGTGCATTTATCCAAAGAAATTATTTTTATTATTTTATAGTGGTATTACCTTCATCATAAATTAAACCCTTTAGTGGTGGGGGGTTGCTTCACTTGAAGCACTTAAAAACATGTTTATTTTTAAAACAATAATTTATAGATAATTTAAATAAATAGTATTTTTTTAATATGATGTCAATTTAATTTTTTAAGTAAGTCATGATATTATTACACACATTAGATAAATAAAAATGTCACATTATATTTTAAGAAAATAATTGTCGTATATGAAAAAATTAAATGTAATAAAAATATATGTATTCATATGGTCTTTTGAGCTCAATGTTGCAGTAGTAATTCTGTTTGAAGTGAGATTAAAAAGTTTTGTGTCATTGAAAATGCTTTGATGAGCTTGGAGTGCACTCAGTTTATTAAAGCCACTAAAGAATGACCTGCAGGCATTCTTTGTCACACTTTGTTCTTCCAATGTTTTTCTATAAATGTATTTGACATTGTTTTTGTTCAAATTATTTTAACTACATTATTTTTAAATAAAACAGAAAATAGTGTGGAATTGAAAAAAATATAAGAATAGGTAAATGATTTTCTAATCAAATCAGCAAAATTATTAAATTATTTATAAACAGAGCCAATTTCATAGTAGGCAGCAAGGGTCTCTTACAGATTATTTTGTTAACTGGGTATGTGACCAAAATATACTTATGACATAATATTAAGATAAACGAATCTTAAGGTCTTTGTTAGAATGCTAGAAGAGAAATTTGTCCAGTATTTAGTTAAATTATCGCTCTTTAATACAAATAATATTAGGTTTATTTTATAAGTAGCAGACAGTAGTTATGTTGTAATATGGTACGGTGGTAGATGATTGTATAATAATATATTAGGAACATGGCTTTTTAATATTGTTGACTTTATGAAATGTTACTAATTGTTAGATAGTAATTGTGTTTTTAAAGTATTGCTTTAAACAACAAAAAACCTATGTATGTAAATGTCACTAATAGGGTTTTAAAATTATAATTACCTATTATATTGTCTTGTCCCCATTTCCTGAAAATACAGTTTTACTATAATTATAAATGTCACATGTTTAAGGTTTACATATTTCATATATAATTAGATTATTTAACTATTGTGGTGATTGTAATCCAATTTGATCTTTCTTATATATAATTTTTTAGGTAGTCAATACATAAAAGCTTTTTTTATTACTTCATGATATAAATGACAGATTAAAATTTTCTTAGATAAAAAACGAATTTGTTTGTAATTTTAATAGGTTTCATTTTTACGTCAGATATATAAAAAATGTTAAATATACTCAAATCTCATAAGTATTGTCAAAATTCTTTGATAAAAATAATTTGAAATATAGAGTTTTGTTGTGTCTAATGTACTTGATATGTTCCATAGGTTAGAATCTATTTATCATTCATTATCAAGAAGTGATAAAAGAGCTTTTTAAAAATTGTTGCAAATGCTGCGTCGTTGCCTAGCCATTTATCAGGGTAGAGCAAGATAGTCTTTTTCGACTTTTGTTTTACCTTATTTAGAAATAAAATGGTAAGATTTGCATTTCGAGTACCTGGCAGTTCCGTGTATCTCTTAAGATGCCTACATCATTTTGTTTCTCGGTTATAATTCTTATTGCGATTGCTCCCTTCGCTCTACCCTAGAGACGGCGCTATACAAATGGCTGTCCATATACTATGTGGAAGTCTGCAACAAGCTAAGATCTCTGTAATATCACAATGTTTAGTAGAGCCATAAGTTAGTACATATTCATCCTAATATCAATTTGATAAAGTTTTGGTATTGTGGAATGTTAAAGCTGATAGCTTTAACATTCCAAATAACACATTTCTAGGCACATAATATATGAACGGCCCTACGTCTTTATAAAAAAACGGTCATTTAATTATACTACTTAATAATGTAATTCGGTACATTGTCTGTTAAAAAATAAAAACATTATACTTAATACCTATCTTAGAAGTAATGACAGATTTCCTTTACTACATGTATATTAATGTTATGATACTAGTCAACGAGTATTTATTACATGAGTGTCGAATTATAAAATGTTAATTGTAATTACATCTGATACTTTCAGTCAAATAAATTTCTGCATATTAAAAAAATATCTATCAATTAAATAACCGGCGCCTTTTCATTTATTAAGATTTACATTAAAATATATATAATATTAACTATATTAATATTGGCACAGTAAAAGTTAAAAATATATTAATTTCTTATTTTCAGGGAGCAGTATTCCAAAATACACATGAAGTATTTACAGCTAGTCTAACGTTAATTGTAAGAGAAATGAGGAACTGACTACTTATAACCACCAACATGCCAGCTTCTTACAGTTGTAAGCGTAAAATAATTTTATGTTTACGTTTTTTTTATAATTATTTATTTAAGTATTGATTTAATATGTTATTTATTACCTACTAGCTTAAAATCTGTGCCATCATTCGCGACTTAGCTATTTTATTGCAAAGATAAATAGATAATTACGCAATGAGCCGTTTTGAACTTTGCTTTGTACACTTGTTTTTTATTTCGAAAATTAAAATGTTAGTAAGTATTAATAAAAAAAATGTCAAGTATAAAAAAGCTTATATAGCTTACGAAATTTACAATAAACTTTGTCGTTTGTAAACTGTTTTATCCTGCGCTATTTAGAATTTTTTTGTATCAGCCTTTTGCCGTCCACTGCTGGACGAAAGCCTCTCCCATAGAACGCCAACCATCCCGATCTTGGGCAGTCACCTTATATATATATATATATATATATATATATATATATATATATATATACTTAGAAATAAGAACTACGAAATGGACGTTTAAAGAATAGAAGTTTGGAATACTGCCACTTTTTAGACTCGGCCTAGTTTCATTGTCGTGTTTTATATTGATTTCCATTAAGGTCAAATATTTACAAAAGAGATATTACTGAAATAATACTGTTCATATAATATTACTACAGTTATTATAATTTATTAAGTCCACGAATAAATATTTTGTATATTGGCACAATTAAAAAAATGCTTTAAATTTTGGATATTACCTACGGTTAAGGAAATACGGTAATGTGTTTTATACGTAGCGATAGTTCTTTTGTATTTGTTAGTTAAATATGAAATCAAAAGTTGTATGTTATCTTGTTTGATAATTCGATAGTTTTTTCTTAAAGAAATATATTTAAATAATTGCTAAATGCATTGCTCTTTCTTGTATTACAATTTATAATTAATGTGGCTATGTGATTGTTATTATCAAAAAAAATAAAAAATAATTAGAAATAAATAAAAAAAATCGTATAAACGAACAGTACATTGATTATAGGCTATAATATAAAGCACTTAAGTTATAAGTGAATTATAAAAGGAATGTCTTAGCATGGTGAGATAATGTCTCGTAATTGTAGATGATATTTAAATTGTATGTAAATATGACATAAACCATAAATGTACCTTATTTACAAGTCAAAGGGAAAGTGAAATTAACATAAAACATGCAAGATATATAATGTTCCAAAATAATTCTATCTATATAAAATGGACGTTGTACGCCAATGTCTCATTTGAGATGTTAATACCATACGCGTCGTATGTAAGAATTGGATGTTTCGTTAAAAACAAGACTTGGTACCGGTTTATGATAATTTAAATAATGTTAAATTCTAATAATCGTGTCGCGTGATGTTGATGTAGAATTAATTTGTATTTAATTCTACGGTCTTGAAACTATTCCCAGGTAAGCTTTCGCTTGTGATAGTTGTATTATAACGTATTGTAATGTCTTGATATAAAATAATAAATATACATACAGTTGAACTCTGATGATCTATTTTACTCATTTAGTTTCTAAGCTAAATTTACCCAAAACATTATATAATTTAGAAGACGGTAAGTATTTGCAAGTATGATGTAAACATTAGTACAATATATATTAAAATTTGAGGTTATTTGATAAGAGTTTTAGTTTTGCTTTCATTATAGTTTATAGATTTATGCCTAGGCCTACAAGGCTACAAGTTCTAGGGGCGCTGCCAGCCCAGGGGCACCACACAGAGCCAAAACAATATAATTTTACTCAAATCGTTTTGGAATGGGAAGTCTCAAATGTCAAAGTGCCACGGCGCTTGGCTCTCTAACTCCGGGCCTTCTTATAGGGCTCAATATTTAGCTTTTACGTACATATCTAAATAATTATTAGAAAGACCTTAACCTTAATTGCTTAAACTCATAAAAACCGATATATTAGGCACATTATATGATTAGGCAATACATAATAAAATTATGTCTATTTGTTAACTAGCGCATGATTGCTAGTCTATTCTTGGCCTTATAGTTAATAGGACTCATTTGGAGAGGTTTCGGACTATTCTGTTCCCGTGACATTTTTGGTCTTAGGATTTTTGTTAAAATCCTTCAAAGTATAAGTAAGCTCCTATATATATGTAAGGTGTAGGGTTATTAATTTCGGTGATAAGTTGTGTGGGGAGGCTCGATTGAAGAGAATGCAACATTAACAATGTCAAGATTTGACCCACACACCCGTTTTAACAGGCGAACTTAATACAAACTTGTAAAAACTATATACGTTTGCAGCGGTGATTAGATAAACAATAGTCTTTTTCTTACGAATGTAAAAAAGAGCGAAACCAGTGTTGAACTATACGGCGGTTTATAAGTAAGGTCGTATATGATCAAGGATTTTTTAATATTATTATTATTATGTTACTTAAATAACTTCGACCGATCACGGAAATTGACACAAAATATTTAAGTTTGTTAATAAATTAGTGAGTTATGTTAAAAACACGGTAGACGTATTAATTCCATGCGGTCGCAAATGCATATTCGTCAGTGTTGTAAGATCTTTAAAGGAGCAAACCTGCTTCCTCAATTGAAATAATTAAAATTCTTGAATTTATTTCACCTACTTTAAAATGACTATAAATAACGTTGACCTACTTGCATACTTATGTATCGTCAAGTCTTAAAATCCGTTTTATATTGTGTTAAGCCTTTAATGTAATTACAATAAAACAATACGCCCACGCAAATAAACGTTTCACTGAAGTATTTAGGGTTATGAACTAAAATTGAAAACCTCGTATCTTTATTAAATTATTAATTAAAACCAGTAACAGCCTTTGAATGTCCCACTGCTGGACTAAGGCCTCCTCTCCCCTTTTGAAGAGAAGGTTTTGGAGCTTATTCCACCACGCTGCTCCAATGTAGGTTGGTGGAATACACATGTGGCTGAATTTCAGTGAAATTAGGCACATTATGGTTTCCTCGCATGTTTTCCTTAACCGTCAAGCACGAGATGAATTATAATCAAAAATTAAGCACATGAAAATTCAGTGGTGCTTGCCCGGCTTGAACCCAAGATCACCGGTTAAGATTCAAGCGCTCTTACCACTGGGCCATCTTGGCTTTTGTGTTTGTATACCTATTTATAATACGACTCCGTAAAATGCAGACGGAAGCATTTGCTATCCCAGATTCAGCTCATTAAATTATACATTAAATATAGAAAAACTATTTGAATGAGTGACCTTGACAAACAGACGGGCAGCAGGTTAGGTTAGTCAGTCTCTGATTTTTAGTTCTCTGGCTTGCGCCTCAGTACTCGCCCTTTAGGTGTTTTAAGTATAAATAGAACAACAGGATACAACATTTTAAAAAGGGGGTTTTAGATATTTTTTTAGTAATTTTGCTTATGTGTTAGCGGAGATAGCCTAGCCTTGCCTAGAACACGGTTATCTTGTGCCAGTTCGGGCAAACATCGCTGACTTTATGAGTGTTAAAATTGTGATCGGAATTCATCTTGTAATCTCTTTGTGCAGGAATGCATCGTGAGAAAGCATGAATTGGATGATGAAATTCTGCTACATGAATATTTATATCAACCCGCATTAGAGCAGGGTTCCGGTATCAGCACCTAGTCTCCTTAATTGGACGAGACGTTTGCTCTGCAATGGGATATTTACGCTTTATTTGTGTAGCGTTATTATAGATTTTGTCGCAAAGCAGATTTGCTCACGATGTTTGCCTTTTCACCTTCAAACATGAACATTGTCCTGGCTTGAGCCTTGAACCTGCAATCTTTGTTAAATTGTCTGGGGTCATCTCAACAATATCATAATTAAACTAATATTATAAGAGATAGGTTTTATTTAATTGTTTTCACGTGAAAGCTATTGTCAGGAACATGGCCAATTAGTAAACGTAATAATTTTCTATGAGATTAGTTTAGTATTAAAGACAAGACCGATATATTGGACAGAACGCCAGCAGCCTTATTGTGAGTAGAATCTATTCCAGATGCCCTTATAATGACAAATAGAGTAATATAGTGTATAAATACATAATCCGAGAAAAATACTATGTGATAATTCAGCTGCTTTATACCAACCTCCTAGGTTTACTGAATGGAACTTTCGTGTAGCTTATGTTCTACATATTTTTTGGAAATATAGCTTATAATATCAATGTTACTAGTATATCTTATCTGCCGTCTAAACGCTTTTAATGCAAACAGTGACAGAAATATAAAAGCCAAACCAGAACTTAGTTTTAAAGATTTGTAAATATATAAATGTCTGAGAAAGCACATATCTATCTTTTATAGGTAAGTCAAAGTAACATTAAAAATAACAAACAAACGATAACGTTAGTTGAATTTATTTGTCACACAATATTAATCCATTTTTAATAAAAATAGCGAAGTAGTTTTGATAGTTAACATAACTATCAATAATACTTTGTAATCTGAATTAGCTGTCAGATATTAGAAGATTTTTTTCTTAAGGAATGAGAAAAATACGTAAGAGATATATGAGCACAATATGAGCACAATATTGGCGGATACCTCGATATATGTATTTAATCTATTTATACCTCAATAATCTAAAAAACCTATTATATTATTATCCCATATATGCCAGAATAGTTTTGGTACAAAAAATACATAATAATAATAATAATAATGTCCTCTAGACCGATTTCGGCCATGGCGGCCAATCTCAAGAGAGATTAGCCAACTGCGCAGGAGATATTATAGTGCACAAGTGTGTGCGCAAGCACAGGTGCACTCTCTATTCCCTAACTCTCATAATCCGATGGGACGGCAATCCGACACGACCGGAAAGAGTTCAGGCGCAGGACCAACGGCTTTACGTGCTTTCCGAGGCACGGGAGTGAAAACACTTTTAATTTCCGGACTCCGGGCTGCTACTGAGAACTTTCTGACAGAAAAACCCAATAACTTTTTATTGGCCCGACCTGGGAATTGAACCCAGGACCTCCGGGTCCGCGGCCTTACATCAAACCAATAAACCAACGAGGCAGTCACTACACTAAAGAATACATAATATGTTGCTTATAATAGAGCCTTATCTACTTCTGTAATAGCAATTTTTAGTTTTCAATTTACAAAGTGTATTTGTGTGGTTTAAAACGAACTTATGAGCTGATAGGGGTGATATTGGTGAATTTATCAGCGAAGCGAATCAGGCGAGTATTCATAGTTGTATTTATTCTAGATTTCTATTAAGATAACTCAACGTTATTATCATTAGTATACATATAAGCGTATGTAATATTTGTTTTATGACGTTAAAACTGACCTGTTTTCATCCCTCCTTGGCAGTGTAAACACCCTTGAATTGCCGAATATGGCTCCATTGACCTGAATGCGAATAGAATAGTGGCAAATTAAGCTTGTTTTATGGATTGGTTGAATTTAATGACATACCTAATACTTTTACATTTTAAATAATACCAGATACGACATATATGTTAAAGCATTAGGAATTTTCACACGTCTTGTTAAGTAGGAGTCTACAATGTACATTTTTAGAGTTGCCGTATAGAATCATATGTGAAGTATGCGTTTGAACTTTGCTTTCCTAACAAAAACCCTACTTACAGACGTCCATGTATACACTCGTTAAAGAAGTGTAGTGTATTTCAATATGTAGAAATAAACAAAATTGAAGTGTTTGTCTGTGATTTGAAAATAACTCTTTTCAAAACAAATTTTTCTTTTATAATATCGTCTATTTTTCTGTTTTTTCGATTAATCTTCACAACTGGTTTTATACGGAGTATACAATGATACCGTTTTGTCTTTATTACATTAAAAATCGGTTGATTCTCAAAAGTTATACCAAGTTAGTTTATAATATGTACCTACATTTTATATCCTCCTGGTGGTAGGAATACGATTATTTCAGATCTTTTCAATAATGTCATGTCAATCCAAGGTTAAAATTGTTTATTTATCTATACTATTCTTGCCTACAGAACAGACTATACGATATTATAGTAAACAAAAGTTAATAATAATAATATCCTAGGACATTTTTTCACACACGGCCATCTGATCCCAAATTTAGCTTGTAGAAAGCTTGTGCTATGGAAACCAGACAACTGATATACTACATATAGTACTTTTCTTTTGTAAATAAATACTTATATAGATAATGACACCCAGACTCAGGACAAACAGACATGTTCATGCACACAAATATCTGTCCTGGGTGGGAATCAAACCCACAACCTTCGGCGTGAAAGGCAAGTTAATAAATGCACATTGGAACAGAGTTAAAAATGATAATATTTGAATTATTTTTAAAATATTTAATAAGTATAAATATTTATAACGTGGATATATTATTAATATGATCGATACGGAATTAAAAACACGTAAAAATCAGTGAATGGATTTCGATAAAACCGCATGGTAATAATGTTATACGTCTATGAGCTTAGATAAGAAGTTTTATTAAAATAAAATGAAACAGTTATATTTATTGAAAATCATTTAATTGTCTATTTATTAGTGTATTTCTATAATACAAAATTTCCATTCATTAATGTGACATTTTTCCATCGGACATAAAATATATAGGGCCGATCTAACACAATTTCTAATTCCGGTGTCTCGTCCCACTCAATTCCTGCAATAAATAGGTAATTAATATACGATTAAGTTAACCAGCTAATACTACTAACAAATTTACACTTTATCGCAATCGAGCAACATATATATATATAATATATATATAATATATATATTTCGATCAGTGTAAGCTCTGAATGCTACGAATAAATCAGTAGCAATCGAAATCGTTTGTCAAAATGCTCATTTGTCGACTATTTTGTGTTGATACGATATGTCGAATAATCCTTTGGAAAAATGTCGAACAATTTGATACCTTTTAATATTTATTATTGTTACTCATAGTATTGTTAATTTAATTATACACTATTTACGGATTAATTGTCACTAACAATAACTCACATAGACCTTATTAAGACGTGGCCTTGTTTGGGAGTGTCAAATGGTGAATACAGTACTAAACTAATTACGATGACACCATAGATTTTTTTTTTTACTTTTTAAAGATTTCACATAATACAAATATTCCTAACAAACTATAAGCAATAGATTTGTCTACGTAATATTCCATTTGCCAGACGTTATTGTTATTGATATTATTTTCAATAGATATTATTTTCAAACATGTTTTCATAAAATAATTACGCAATCAACACTATGTTGATTGCATTAGATAAAATATGTATTAGTATTAAATATGTGCAAAACATACCGTCGTCTTTATAAGCATGTTTGCCAGCTTCTGCCCAAAACATAAGGCGCTGGACAGCATGAGAAAGACGAATTTCATCGCAACCACTGGAATTGTTCATCTCAACTAAACGAGAAGTGCCCATCTATAAAAATATGCTTATATTTTACTAGGGTTAACGTAATTGATAGAAATATTAGAATTATTAAACGAGACATTATATAAAAAACTAATTACGAACCGTTTTTAGTTTGCCTGGTAACAGTAAAGTCATTCGTAAAGTGTAAATAGGCATAGTTGCGGCAATTCGCATTGTGCGCATATTTTTATTAAGATCTTGTATGCTTTTATTTGACATGATCTCCGCTAAACTTCTGATAGAGTGTCCCCGAGGAACCAGCAACATAAGTGACAGGTCAGGAGTTGCATAGTTAATTTCGATGGCCTAAAAAGAGAACAATGGCGTATTAAATATCTCCAGTAGATAGCACATGCAAATGGTAAATGTTTATCGTTGGGGGCGGTACACGAGTATCGAATTTATTGCGTATTCATGTGGATAGTATCACTAGTTTTGATTCCATTGAGCTTGAAGCGATGTTACGTTACGGTGGCTTTGTCTGTTTAATTTTAATTAATTCAATTCTCGTCCGGGCGGAATGTCCTCCGGAACGGGAGCAAGACTTGCACGACGAAGCTAAGCTGCACAGCGATTTATTATGCGCCTACAACTCAAACTACCGCCCTGTTAAGAACCACAAAAGTGCCGTTAATGTTAAAGTGCGCTTCGCTTTGAAATATATCAGCTTCGATGCGTTGGAAGAAACAATAACTCTCCATAGTTGGGTGGCCTTAAACTGGAAGGACGAATATTTAAATTGGACGCCGAGCGATTACGGTAACATTCAAGAAGTCCAAATAGAGAGTCACGAAATATGGTCGCCGAGTATGGCTCTGTTTAACGCAGATGCAACTACATACCAATCGGACTCGTTTTATACAACCTGTTTGGTCAATAGCGAGGGAACGGTCACGTGCGTTCCGCACATTGCGCATACAGGAATATGTCGCACGACACTACGCAGCTGGCCGTATGATGTGCAGAATTGTACACTGTATTTTGGCTCGTGGATGCACACTGGCGAACAGGTGAACTTTACATTTTACAATACAAAACCGGTCGTGCTTGACGATTTTCAAAACGGTCCTGGTTGGAAACTTTTAAATGTTGCCCACGATCGACTACCAGGAGCGTATAATTGTTGTCCCAATAGTACGTATCCGATGTTGAAATACACATTCACGCTGCGAAGAGAAGCAGCCGGCCCTGCTGCTATTATTGTAGTTCCATCGATTGTCGTCGTACTGCTGACCCTTACGTCCCTATTGATGGATATTAAGGACAACACTCGATTAATGCTGATATGTTTCAGTTTGTTCGGACATTTCATTTTTATTACCGAAATCGGATATATAGTACCTAAGCTAAGTTCCGACACACCAATTATATTATTATTTATCCGAGATTCGATGGTAGTTACACTGGCGGGTATATTGGTAACATTAATGCTGATGTCTCTGAGGAAACGAACTCTGCCGCCGCCAGCTTGGATTGTATCCCTCAACCGACTCGCAAGTAGCGGACCAGGAAGATACGTCATTTTCACAGAATTCGATCCTAACGTTTCAGTTGAAGGTAAGGTGCTCACAGAAGATTCGGTTTCCGGTTCTAACAACGACAAATCCAACAGCGCTGTCGATTGGATCCAGTTTGCTAGTCTGCTTAATACCTTTGTATTTATCGTATCATTTATTGTTTATTTCATTTTAATAACTACTTATATCCCTACTGATTCTTAATTATTATAATTATATTAATAACAAAACAAAATAATTATGTAAAATTCTACCTCTAAAATAAAACTAAAATTTAATGTTTAATGAAATAGAATAATAGAATATATATAGAAATAGAATAATTTATGTTTATTAATAATCATAGTATACGTATGTTTAATTCTATATAAAATGTTTTAAATGTAGTTTACCCTGATGTTTTATTAAAAAATTAAAATTGTTTTATGTATCGGAATAAAATAACTTGTAAATATAAAAAATCAGAACATTACTTTTTTTAATAATAAGAGAAGAATAAAATAAATTAGTTTAATTATTTTTCCTCACGTCAGCATTCCATTCGTCAAGGGGACAATATCGCATGATATCGTTAATCCGTATCATCCGTACGGAGCTAGGAGTTGCTTTGCTTGCGTAATAGAAGCGCCTGGTACCGTTTAGTACAGTGGGAGGTGAACGCCAGCGAGCGCGAATGTACATGGTGTTCAACAATATCGAACACACTCCCCCTGACATCTCTTCCACTTCGAAAGTATCACGCATTGCACCGCCCGAATCTTCTTCGATCTACAAACAAAATAGCATATTATTTTAGTGACGCAATACATAGTTAGTTAATTGAGTAACGAAATGCGAAAAATTAAACGACTAATTTCAGAGTCAGATACACCCGAAGGTAAATCTTCTTTTTTAAACTGTTTGTGCAAATATAACTGTTAATTAATTATTATGCATACATATATGCAATTTAACATTTTGTGTCGTCAAATTTTAAATCCTTACTATTGTTGCTTGTAAACAAAATAAACATATCTATTGAACGAATTTTTCTTTAGTGAATATTTTATATAAATTGCTGTAGTATATGTTTAATATTAATTTATAGTAAATATCAATAAATTATTAGTAAAAATAAGTGTTTGAAAAAAAATTATTACCATAGAATTAAGACTTTTGCTTAAAACAATTGGAGTCTCCGTGCCATTAAATCGCCTCACACTCAGTTGTGCAGCTGGTGCGACATTGTTGACAAACTGCTGGCTGACTGGCAACCCTGCGCTGAGTACGAGACGGGAAGCCCAGCGAAATTTTATATCCATATTTGAATTCGGTAGCCATGAAATAATATGTCTCAACATTTTTATCTCTTCCTAGATATGAACAAGAAAACCTTATTAAGTTCAAAACCTTATTCACCTACCTAAAACCTTATTATCTATATTTATATAACCTATTTTAAATTTCTTATAAAAAAGAAAGTCTGAGGTAAATATTAGATATATGTATATTATTTGTATTATTTAAACATTATATTTTACCTATTTTTTGGTATATTATAAAGTTTTTAAAAACTTTGATAGTCATTAATATAAAATTACTAGTTAATTGTACAAAATTATACCTATATATTAGGTCCTTACATATGAAATTAGCGTTTCGTCGTACTGATCACTTTGATCTGAAATATCTCCTCTTTGATTAAAAATTCCAAATTTAAATTTATAAATTAATTTAGCTACAGTCATTAATTTGTTTTTTCCTCATTATTTTTTTCTTTGACGTCGCTTATTATCGCTCAATGGAAAACATGAAATTAGTATTAGTTTTTTTGAGTAAAGGGATCAATGAACTACTTATGAGATGGCAAAAGTGCATAGATAACAACGGTGCATACTTTAATTAATTAAATATATTTTACAAAAAAACATTGACTTTATATTCCTCCCGTACAAAACGCCAAATTCATATGTAAGGACCTTATATTTTCAAATGTCTTGAAATTACATATAAAATTTGTGTTTACCATTTGAGATGCATTGTACCCTAAGCATTTCTCGATTTCTAATTTAGTGGATTGATCAACTTCTGTGGATATAGCCATGAGAGCTAAATATAAAAACAGTGCTGATTGAATAAAACTAATTCCATTTTCTTGACGATTAAGCGGACTTATTGCTGTAAGTTTATTAAATGTCACCTGAAAGTTAAATGGACTTAAATATATATATATACTTATATATAATTTTTACTAAAGCTAATCTAACTTATTATTATTTTAAACCCTTAAGTTCAAAATAGAGTGGACATGAATTGTTACTTTCTTTAAATAGTTGCGAGCAAACGAATACCTACATAATATATTATTTAACATTTAATAAGCAAGGGCATGGACATTTAGTCTGTGTGTATGATATTAAATAATAATAATATTTAAAAAAAAAGCGGAGAGTTCGTTTGATGTATATTACATCATTGGGATAGATCGATGATTCAAATGAGATACCTAAATTAATTGATTTTGTAATTGGCTATGAATATAATTGACAAATCAACATATGCGAAATGTGATTACAGTTATAAGTAGGTACAGGCCAAGAGACAGATCGAAAAAAACGATACGTTTCTAACAAGGAAATAATTGGAGATATGATTTTTCACAGAGATCACACTGTACCGACATATTATTGAAAATAACGTAAGCCAATGATAACTATTGGTAGTTTTTTTTGTCGTATTCAAATTTAATTAATATTTACAGTTTAGGTTATCAATTATCACTCATTATTTATTAAAGAGATATTTGAAGAAAAATTTTTATTATAGGTACTTACCTGGTAAAAGACACGTTCAAAACGATTTAATGATTTAAAAAATATGTCAGCAAAATCTTCACTTGATTTTTCGCTTTCTTGAATTTTTGCAGGCTTTGTATTAATATTATTCTGGTTATTAATATTTGATTTTTCGTATGCAGTTGTCATTATCGAATCGTCTAATGAATGTGTAAATGTTTTATGCACGGTAGTATAAGTTGGCGTCGTTACTTGATAATTAAACTTTCTTTGTTGTGATAAAAAAATATTCGTCTTATTTTTATGGATTTCATTATTATGATCATAATAATGAAATGGCGAAATGTTGTAGATAGTTGACGATGGAATAGTATCGTCTATCATTCCTTTAAGTGACACAGGTACTGGAGCAATGGCACGCTCTAAGTGAAGACGTGAGAAGGGAAACTTTAAAACGTGTGAGTGAATTCTTCTGATATTCAGCGTTTCGTAATGAGGGCCATATTGCAAAGCACTTGGGCATTGTACCCATTTGTTGTTATAGTAACACATTTTGAACAAACCATGTCCGACACTTTGAGGTAATTTGTATCGAGCTATTGGCGTTAACTTTGTTATTCGTACATCATAGGGATTTACTTCAGAATATATACCAAAATATAAAAATAAAGTTCGCACTAAAAAGCAGGGAATCATATCCGATATAGATTGTGGAAAATCATTACTTAATCGAAAACAAAACTGTTTTTTTGTCAAAACATATAATACACTTTAATGAAAGAGATCGTTATTTTTCGATAGCGAAGTTTTAGAAAAATATTTTGTTCCGTGCGATACAAGTAACTACTTAGTAATGAACTAATGGTTCTAATTACTTTGCTGTACGGTTCAAATCGATAAGCAGCAAAAATATCAACACTTCCGCTGCCTAGATCACATGTGCCTCTCATACTGCAAACACCACAAGATCAAAGGAAAGAAAAAGTTTTCTTTTTGAACATTTTTATTTACAGTTAAGGTTGGTATCTGCTTGTTGTGCCCAAAATAATATGACGGAGAAGAAACATGAGTTGATATCTAAAACAATATGATAAACACAATATAATAAATAAATGAATTATTTTTATTTTATTGTATTTAAAAAGTACTCAGATGTTAATCTCTTACTTGCGATATAAATAGGTATTTAACTTTAGGTTTATTTGACATATTTTAAAGCGAATAATTATATACCATAACCTATCTCCAAACGTTTATAACTAATCAGTTTAAGCCGCAATAAACCTGAGGGTACTAGGGGTTTGTTGATTTTAGTTGAAGGAACTAAGTGGCTATGGACAGCTTCTCGGAAGCAAAGGGTTGCTTTTGAACATCTCCTTATCAGATAATATTTTCACCCCAGGGATGTGAATTGCTGTTCTCGAGTCTACGTCGATCTTGAGTCATCAGGGATCGGGATAACAAATTTGGTTCGTTTAAATGAATGCCTTGAGCCTAATAATTTAGATGGAAGATTTTTTATTTCTATTTGTATGAATATACAAAAAATAGGCTTGTGTTTTTGGCACATTTAAATGGAGACAGTGCAAGTGTTAAACACGATAAAATCCTTGGTCATGGTTGGCTGAAAGTATATTGAGCGAGACCGTCATGTTACAAAGCAACTTGTATTCTCTATGTAATGGTAAATAATATTGCTTTTGAAATAATAATATATGTATAATATAAATATATTGAATCAGAAATTTAGTCCGCAGGAGTATGATCGTCAAGCAGAATCCGTACATATCTTTAAGAGTCGTTTGCATAATTATTCTTTATCAATGTAACTATAGCATGTTGTATTATTATATGTATATGGTTATTTATTTCTTATATAAATATATATGAGTATGTATGTTAGTATATTACATATTTGTATTAAGTTCATAAGCTTTCAATAAATTTTAAGTATCAGTTTTTCGCACACTATGCCCGATTAATGATCCTGGCAAAAGACTTGGTTCGTAACCAGATTAATGATTACGATTACAATGTATACCTAATCATTAACTGGTGGTAGAGTTTTTTTCAAGCTCGTCTACCCAGACGAGGTAACCTGCCCAGGTACCACTAACTCATCAGATATTCTACCGCAAAACAGCAGTACTTGGTATTGTTGTGTTCCGGTTTGAAGGGTAAGTGAGCCAGTGTAATTACAGGCACAAGGGACATAATATCTTAGTTTCCAAGGTTGGTGGCGCATTGGTGATGTAAGCGACGGTTAACATTTCTTACAATGGCAATGTCTATCACGATAATCAATCACGTTAATGGATTAACGAAAGGAAAATTAATCTTATTCGGTGATTAAACTACGCGGCGATTTACAGTCTAGAAGCGTTTTTTAATTACCGAGCGTCCGAATTACATTCGATCGGAGCATACGTTTATACTAATTCTGAATTGAGGTCCTAATAAAGGTTACTATTATCACTGTTATAACTTTTTATAAAATTTGCATTAGATGTACAATAAAAAATATTAAATTGACTTTGTAGAGCTAAATTCATATATTATGTAAAATCAATCATACAGATTTCAAAATAGACTTTTAAAGAATAGTAATTTTGAAAAATTATAAAATTATTTATTTAAGAAAAATCTAAGCGAGCGAAGACGCGGCCATAAGCTAGTACTATAATATGATGTATCGCAGTGAAAATACATCTTAGCTCGAATTTAATATATTAATATAAATTTAATTATCACTAGCGCCACTGTATGACAACATAAGTGAAACGAATTAATTCTGAATGCGAATTTTATTTTTACACTGATTGACGAGCCAGTTGGCGTGGTTGGTAGATACTTGCCTTTCACGCCGAAGGTTGTGGGTTCGATACCCACCCAGGACAGTCATTTGTGTTCATGAACTTGTCTGTTTGTCCTGAGTCTGGGTGTCATATTCTATATAAGTACGTATTTACAAAAGAAAAGTAGTATATATAGTATATCAGTTGTCTAGTTTCCATAGCACAAGCTTTGTACAAGGTTAATTTGGGATCAGATGGCCGTGTGAAAAATGTCCCAGGATATTATTATAATTATTATTTAAATTCTGCGATCTTTGTGATTTCGATTGATAAAAAAAAATATTTGAAAATTGATGACAATTGGAAATTACTCTTTTCAAATTATTTTAAAATATTAAATCAAGTTTAACATCGTTAACCAAAGAATATTAAAAAAATAATATATAAATATGAAACATAAACAAATGATTATATCTAAGGTTTATTTTACTTACACACTGTCTTCGTTTACAATATTATCTCTAACTGCTAATTTTATATCAAGGCACCCGGTCGTTAAAGTCTTAAAATTAAGCATTTATTCTTTAAGACAATAAACTATTCCAATATTAACTAATAAAAATAATATTTAATATACTAAACACAAACCACTTTACACTTAAGTAAGTACTATTAAGTAGATGTTGTATTTATGCGCTTTCCTTTATGGATAATTTTCCATTTTTTTAACAATACTGTCATGCAAAGATTTTCCGTATTCAGCCAAATATTAATAGCTAATTTTTGACGATATAATATCAATCGTAAAAACTTTATGTACAGATTTATTTTGTATATGTGAGTCATTTCGTAGTCCTTTTCTTCCGATATTTTAAATAATTTTATTTAATTTCCGATATTTTAATACGAAAGTTACCTAATGATTAGAAAAACACCTGTATTATATTGCTGTTGCATTTGAATTCTTTATTTAGATCATAGGTGTATAATTTAGGCCTAAAAGTCCCTTTGATAGCTTAGTCTGTTTTCTTCATGTGGTCTTTCCCTGTACGTTCAGATTAAATTTTGATGTGGTTGTTTTTTTTTTTAAAGCGACAGCGTCCTCTAGAATCCGATCCTATCCAGTATTGCCAACCCATCAGTATGTCTTTCCATTTTTAATTAAATAAATAAACCATTAAAATAGGTTAAAAAAATATGTTTTAAGTTAAAAGGTTTTAATTGAAGAGAAAGATAATAATTATGTATATAATTAAAAACATCGTTGTAGTTACATGATTGTTGCTTGAACATAGAAATAATATAAAATCAAGGCTTTGACTTTGTGTAAGGCATTTTTTGAGGCATTTAAATAAAACTAAAAGAACTTTCAGCTTAAACGAGAAAGTTTCTTCACTTCACTTAAATTCAACCTTTGATTTTAAACACTGTCACTTCAATCAATACATATTATTCAACTAGTTGTGCTTTGCGGTTTAAACCGCGTGAAATTTGTATATGTTGTACCTTTTGATACATCTTAACTAATTTTGATGAAATAAAGATAGACTTAGAATACTCTTTATGATAATGAAGCTATTAGCATTTGTATTTTCTACTGTTTTAGTACTACCCCCAAACAAGCAAAAATAAAGATAAGTATTTTGGTTTTGATAACTTGTAATGGCATAATTTTAAAAGAGGCAGTTTTAAAAGAGCAATTTTTAAATCTCCAAAAAAATAACTTCAATTATGTTCATTTTTATAGATTCTTGTATCATCAGTCTGGAGCTTTGTACATAACCCAAAAAGAAACTATTTTCTTTCAGAAAATTATGCACATAAATATATGATAACATCTCCATCTGCATTACTGAAAATAAAATTTTGTGTAGAAATCATAAAGCGTCATTTATATAATAACAATTATACAGTTCGTGTCATATTTTACTGGTGGTAGAGCTTTGTGCAAGCTTTCTGGGTAGGTACCACCCACTCATCAGATATTCTAACGCAAAACAGCAGTACTTGGTATTGTTGTGTTCCGTTTTGAAGGGTGAGTGAGCCAATGTAATTACAGGCACAAGGGATATAACATCTTAGTTCCCAAGGTTGGTGGAGCATTGGTGATGTAAACGATGGTTAACATTTCTTGCAATGCCAATGTCTAATGGCGTTTGGTGACCACTTACCATCAGGTGGCCCATATGCTCGTCCGCCTTCCTATTCTATAAAAAAAACATGTAAAGTGTACGCTAAGTACATAAATATGATCCATTCTATTGATAAGAAATGGAAAAATAATACGTTTTTCATGATTAATGCAATTGATGGTTATTAATTGCAAATTGATTACGTATTTATAATGAATCCTCCTTTTTATTTGAAAGAAATAAAAAAAAACAGTTCACTTATCACGACAGCGTCATTTCAGTTAATAAAACCATTTCATTAATTAATAAAATTAGACATTGCCGAGTCTACTCTTACTTTAGTAACTAACTAACTTTTCTAGTTCGAAGATAACTTGCTTTCGTGCTAGTTACTCAGTCTTTTATCTCGATACGATACTTTGTGAAATAAATATTAATTGAATTTTATTACATAAAACACAGTTCATATAGAGCAGATAAATAATCGGTCGACAGAGAATAAAAGGTGGCCGAGTGAATTTTCTCTGTCAGACTCACTTTCAGAATCGGAGCTATACATATATAGCAAGATAGTTATAACGTTCAATTAAAATAATAAAATTGCCCACAATTCGACTGTTTATTGTATACAGGGCGCGGGACATAAGTAAAGTTGACGAGTACGGCAGAGACAAGAGATCATTTTGGTCTTACCATGAAGTCAATTGATTTCTACGTCAGAGCGGCAAAGTTACGTGACGCTAAGTGTTCATTTTTGGAATTACATTTTTTTATCTTAACAAATCGTGGACGGTTATATATATTAATAAATTGTAGCTAAAAATAACATTACGTTCGACCCCAATATATTTTACATTTGTCATACCGAGATTCAATGATTTAAAACAAGCAAGATTTAGTGAGACCAGAATTTTTTCAACTGAAGTCGATTTATCATCAGTTACAATCATCGATGTAACGGTGATCGTCATTTTAAATCATTAAACAAAACGTGAAGCTGTCATCATTTGGAAATGTAGCTTCTCTGACTTCTACGAATAATTTTGCAATCGTGGTAATGCAATCTTTACAACGTCGATTTTATTATTGTTGACAATTTTAAAAATTAATTAAAGTCATCAGCAAACCATATATTATCACAAATTGCCAAAAATCCTGATGAATAAAAAAAACTTAAATATTATAATCTTATAGGGGAAAAAGAAAAATAAAAAATCTATTAATACTTTATATTATATATATTAACATAAAATATAGACTTTTAACAATATACTTTCGAAAACAATACTGAGTTATTACATTTAAGTGCACTTTGTACCTACGTTAAATATATTATTAAAATAATTGTAACAAAAGCTCAACTGGTATGAAATACGAATGTACATAGTAATAGAACCATTTAAACATAATTTTCCAAACGTAAATATGATAAAAACTCTTCATTCATAACCGTACTGTATTTCAACATCTGACATAACATATAGTTTGTGATTCACTATTGAGTATTTAATAAAAGTACATCAAAAATATTACTCAAACTTTTGTATTTGAAATATGAATATAGTTTATCTGTTTCGTCATCTGTGTTCTAAAAAAATAATTGACTGCGAGTCTCTTAGATAACAATCGATTGTAGAATGTTGAATCGACACGCATTACTTTCCGCGGTTAGTTGCCATGAAATAAATAGTGTTGTTTGATACGATAGTTGCGAGGAAGGGACGGTCCGCTACGAAGCTCAGCACGGGGTCCTCGTCTATCATCGCGGAACAAAGCATGATGCCCATCGCTGCAATGCAAACACCTCGATCACATTCGAGTGATTTCTTCGTCCCAAACATTATCCAAATGCGAATAGACAAAACATGGCATTTGAAAGCGAAAAGCATATCTAGTGCAAACACATACAGAAAATTACAATTTTACAATGATATAAGTAAAGAAGTATATTAATTTCTGTTTATTGTTTAAATACGAAGTAACAATAATTAGGTATATTATTTATGTCGGTAAGCTACATATAAAAACTTAAACGTATTTAAGCTGTGGTTACTGTTTAAAGAGTTTTCAACTAAATTAATGTATGAAAGATACGAAACACGGGGCTAAATCGTCTAATTTTTTTTTAACAATTGTGCAACATAAACGTCTCGGGTAAACATGCGCGATGCGATGTGCTTTGACGTTTAACGAAGCGGCGAAGTCGACAACGGGTCTCTAGCGGGCGCGGTACACGCCCACGAACAGCTCGGTGCGGTCCTGCAGCAGCGCGTACAGGAAGGGCCGGTCGGCGACGAAGCGCGGCGAGGGCGGGCGCGCGCAGCGCAGCATCATCACCATGCCTGCACGCACACGCACAGGGCGACTACAGCTCCGAGCGCGCGGGGGGCGCGGGGCGCGCGGGGCGGGGCACGAGAGCCGCCAGCACGGTCTGCCGCGCCAGTACGCACCAAAGCGCCGGCCGGTCTGCGCGTACACGTACGCTCTCCCGCAGCGAGCGCTTCGCGCGCACCGCGCTCACTACCGCCCGGCAACCCAACCACGTATACACACATTCACGACCACTCACCCGCAATGCCCGATGCCGTAAGCGTTTTTAGTACGGTATTATAGCGAATGAAATATGAATCCGGATGATACGATGACTTTTTTTTAGAAAAAAAATTTTTTTCGAGCTACGACTATGAGTAAGAATTAGTACTTGTTAATGGGTCTGACGATGAGAAGTCTCTCAAATTAAAACAATAAGTTAATTTTATTTTGAATATAAATGTTATGTCGTTCAGTCCTCCTTCGTAAAGAACAGAATTACATAATGTACAAAGCATACTTTTATAATGTTACGTTAAGTGTTTACAATGAATCAAAACTTACGCAAATGATTTAATTGACCAGAAACAGCGAAAGCACCCATTTGTATAAAAAATAAACACGTTATTTAATTTTAAAACAAACAATAATAATTATTGTAAGTGTCTGTGTTGCAAAGTAATATTATAATATAATGTTAGAACAATTCTTTATATTGTGCGAATTATGCTGACAACCCAAATTAATGTATTGTTTAATCGTTCATTATTTTATTTTATTTCATCTTTAGCATCAAAAATTACAAGTTCTAAGTGACTACACCAGCTAAGCAAGGAATGTATGTACTTCTCTCTCATTTCAGAACCATAAAAAGCACATATACTTTCAACCCATTCTCAACTTTCAAATACCATTTAAAGATTTTAATATTTCATCGTTCATAAACGAATGGGATGTATATACCATAACTATAAAGATAGCAATGAATAATTTTAATTCTATTTTCTCTATTATGTGATTCCCAAAAAGTGTATAAAAGACATACCCGTAGCGGCTGCGGCCTCAGCACCCTCCTCATTGACTTCGATGAAAGCTTTCTGGACGGCCTTCGACACGAACAATTGTTCTGGTTTGCTAAGAACCTTGGTGATGCCAGAATCTTGGCTGTTGAAGATAGCTTTGATACCGAGCTGAAATTATATAACATTTTGTTAGATTTACATTATCTATGAAGATCACGGTTTTTTTTTTGCAGTTCATAATGCGCTTTATGACGTCACTGACGCCTGTCTGTACTGTTAGCAACGTTATCGAGGTTTTTTTATTTTTGCATCATATTAATTTATGGTACTTTTTATAAATGAGTTGTAATAATTTAGGATATCTAGTCTTAGATGTGCTAAATTATTCTAAATGTGTTTCTTATTTTCTGTAACAACAAAGTTTGTTTGTTTATATTGCTTAAAGTACTTTCGTCTTTAAGCTTTGAACGTTCTTTTTTATATATATGAGTATGATTTCTGATTATTATATATTCTATCATATTATGTTGTGTAATAAATTAACTAATTACTTATATCCAATTATTTTACTAAAGCTATATAATCACTGCCACGTAACAGTTTCAAAATGTCCTTTAACAATGGTCGAATGTCACGTGTACATATATATTGTTTAAATATTAGCTACATAATTATTTAAATATATAATAAACATTACAAAAACTATATTGGTCTTTAAAAAGAGTACCTTTTTCTCCAGTCTGTCAAGTATTTTTTATATGATGAGTACTAACAAGCTTTAGTTGCTATCACTAAAAATAATTTTGTTATAAGAATAAAAAAAATGCTCCAAACATGCAAATTCATTTTAAAAGTAAAGTAGCAGCATTTAAATGTTCTACTGCCCGATTAAGGCCTCCTCTCCAGTTTTTTTTTAGTAGAAGGTTTAACGCTCATTCCAACAAGCCGCTTGTTCCAACAATGCAGGTTGTTGGAATACACATGTGGCAGAATTTCAGTGAAGCTAGATACAATTCATTTTAAATTTTAAATAGTTATATATTATATATAGTTTTTTAAAAGCTATGTTACCAACAAGGCTATTTATAGATATATTTTATTACCTAATAACAATATAAATGGAATTAAAAATATAACATAATCTTATCATTAAGTTATGTTTGCAACGATAAAATATTTCTTATAATTGTAATTTTCCTATCACATAGATTATGATAAGTCAAGAATGTATAAGATAGCTTATAACAAAATTACAATGAATGGCACTTTTTTAATAATAAAAATTATATATATAATTAATAATATTTTATTTAGGCATTCCATATATCTAGGGCATGTTACAACATTGCAACTAAAGGATATTTCAGACTGATGAAACATGCCTGTCACCAACCTTCCTTGATAATCTTGGCATTGAGCTTGGCATTAGTGGTAACCTTGGTATTGATAGAATAATGAAAGAGTAAAAAAAATATGTAACAGCCTCTAAATGTCCCAATGCTGGACTAAGGCCCCCTGTCCTTTTTGGGAAGGTTTGCAACCTACTCCACCACTCTGCTCCAATGCGGGTTGCTGTATGTGTATCCAGATTTTCATCAGTCACATTCAGGTTTCCTTACGATGTTTTCCTTCAACGCCGAGGCCCAAGTATATATAAACAAAAATTAAGCACATGAAAATTCAGTAGCGCTTGTCAATGTTGAACTCGGAATTATCGGTTGAGATTCTCGTCATCTAACCAAGCGTCTATCACGGCTCTATATGCTTCATAGACGATAGATACTTGATAGAAGAATCTAACATAAAAAGCCCTTATTTTCAGCTCATATGATGTCTACGTGGTATATATATATAAGCTCTAGTAGATTACCTTGGGCAGAACTGTTGCTAGATCGATTTCTGTTTCGATCTTGAATTTAGGTATGGTGACTTGAACTTTAGTCTTGTACATCTTGTCCATTTCGGCGAGCAAGTCGTAGCCGTCAGCCAGCTTCTTCATCACGGCGTCGAGCCCCGTGATATCGCGAGGAAGGATTATGAGCATGCTGGCCTCGTCTCCCACGTAGGGTATTTGAAGCATCTGGAAGTTACATTTAAACATTAAACATACGTTCTTTGTTTTTAAGAAAACGGTTTGGAGTTTATTCCATCACGATGCTCTACAACAGGTTGGTAAGAACAGAATACAAATGTACCTTCAGGTACATGTTAAAATTGTATCAACGACACATGCAGGTTCTCTCACGATATTTTTACAAATCAAGCTCATAGAAATTTGTTGTAATTGGTCAATTTTAACGCAGTGCAAATTTTATGTGGTTTATTATATTACAAAAGACAAATGCGTTATAAGAACACAAATATAATTTACAGAAAAAAAAAACTTTAAGTAATTAGTAAGAAGTGTAATAATTCTTTAAATAATGTACATTATTTTCTAATTTTTAATGATTATTTATGATATTAATGCAATTTAATGTTATAATCGATATTGTACACTTAAAACTTTCACGATATATTTCACGTTTTATTTATTTCTACGAACGTGTGTCACTCAACTCAACCTAAGCGGCTGGACCGATTTTATTTGTTGTTTTTGTGTGTATTTGTGAATGGATGGTTTAAATTGAACCCGCTAGGTGCTTCAATCGACAAGTAATAATTATTATTTAACCCGTACGAATTCGGGATAGAAAGCTAATATACTATAATATTCGTCTTTTAATTGCAATTGTCTGTCGAAACGTCAAACACAAACACGTCTAACGACATTATAAATATTATAATATATAAAGTAGTTATTGTACATAAGAAGACCTCCATCGATAATATAAAAATATGCTGGTTTTTATATAATTAATAGCAGTGCGGATTGATTGCGTGGTTGGATATGCAAGCGGCAAAGTATCCGAAACATCCAGGTTTCCTCACGATGTTAAAACCTTACACAAGCAAGAGATGAAATAACAAAAAAGATAAATAAGCACATACAAACTCAATGGTGCTTGCCTGGATTTCAAATCACAATCTTTGGATAAGATTCACGTATTCTAACCACTCACCATCTTCTATATCAGCTCATACATAAATCCACGTCGATAATATTTAATGTACAGAGCTGATTTTTAAATATTTTTCAATAATCAATTCATCTTGTTTGTTTATTAGAGATAAGCAAACATTCATTTGATGTAAGTGCAATTGGATGTATTCCAAGCCGCTACGTGTGTTTATATTTAAAGAAAATGTTATTATAAGTGTTAGTATTTTTAAAATCTCGTTATAGCCGTAGCGATTAACTAATTTTACTTTATTCTGAACGGTCATTGGTTGATTTAAGTCGATGACGCAATTGACGACCAATGAGCGTTTAGTATTTAGTCGAGACCTATTACTGACTTAGCTCATTTCAAAAACTAATAGTTAGTACAGCATCTAAGCGCAAACATATTTTAAACAAAATGTGCGTTTTTATAATTCATTTTCATTTTTGAATAGTTAACTTGACTATTGTAAGACACAGATAAAAATATAACACTAAAAAGGTTTACAGCAAACTTATATTAATAAAACCGCTTTTTGTTTATCACACAAACAATATAGAAGATGATAAAATAATAGGCTTTATAGCATAATATGACAAAAGAGTTCTAGTAAAAACGAATAAAAAAATAAATAAACAGATATAGCACGAGGCAGACCTTTCTTTTCCAGCCTAAGGAAGACCTAATGACTAGCCTGACTCAGGATTTGAGCACAAGAGAAACGTCGTTGGCTACTAAAGGAACGGATAACTTTTCGATATTATAGTGTAACACGCTTCTACTATAAGATATATATTTGCGTGAAGGTCTTTTTATCGAAAAAAAAAACAGTATACAACATATACATATATAACACTAGCCTTGAAAAAAATGCTAGAAATTAAAAAAAAAACTTAAAATAATGTAATGTTACCTGAGCTCTTAGTTCTGAGCTCTCCCCGTAGTGGTAGTCGTCTTTTTTATACATCATAGGAACATCCACCGTATTTTTATCATCGACATGGAATGGTTGCTCGATGGTGTGAGCCGGATCGAACTGCTTCTTCCATGTTCCCTGCAAAATATTTTTAAAGTTGTCATTTTAAAATCATCTGGTGCTTTAGTCCCTTGTCAATTTGTTGAGAGAATTTTTGACTTTGGCCTTTGATCAATAAATATGATTAAAAGCACTCAATTTCACTTTTTTTTTAAGAACTGTGAATATACTTTTAAAATGATATCAACAATTAATCACAATTTTTTTTTATTAGTCTAATTGGTACTTCAAATTTTACTATATCCATTTAAATAAATATTAGCAAGTCAAGTAAAACCACAGATTAAATAAAAACAATGTTTGTTAAAATATGATATGATAAATTTCTAATTAAAAAGTTTCCTATAAAGAAATAATAATTTTAAGGTTTACCTTAAAGTAAATAGCATTTAAGAGTACAAGACGTGTGTCATTATTGAGGCTGTCTGCAGAAAGGAGTTCCTTAATTTTTTCATTTGTTTGTTCCTCAACCTGATAAATGAAGAATATAATTTACATAATTGTAGTATATGTATATACAGCATATGTAACAAAACATTTACATTCAAATATAAATTGATAAATTATTTAAATTGCAAACATTTGTAACAATCTCAATGTGTAATTCTAATTGTCATTGATAATATCCTCCAGGCCAATTTAGGCCATAGCACCCATTTTCACAACACAGTGCAGTTTCAAATACAGTGCACAAGTGTGTGAGCAAACACAAATGCAATAAAATAATCTGATGTATTGTTGGAAGTGTTTGGGTACCATTGTTAACAATTTTTACCATTATTAACCATTTTAAAAACTCAGTTTAAACTTTATTCTTAATATGATCATTTTGTTAATTAGTGATATAAAATTTTAAACGAAAGTTATAAGAATGCCTCAATGTTTTAATACATAATAATTTCATTTTTTATTGAAACAACAAAATTAACTGTATCAATAGAGTATAGCCAGTTATAATCGAAGCAGGGGTAGAGATAAACAAGCCCTGAAATTTACATATTTAAACAATAAATTAACAATAACAATTTTACTGACATTCATAACACTATTTTTCATGAATGCCTAACGGAAACCATAGGTTATTCAAGGTCTCGCTCAATAATATCATGTTAATTCAATGTAAAGTTATTTATTGATATTTACTCCTCCTGTGATTGGTATAAGCTATAGATGTGATACTCACCCATTTGTTAATAAGATTAGCTGCTGCTGCACCATTACTGAAGTTCACTTTTTCAAGCGCAGCATCAAATACTTTGATAGCATCTGCTTTTAACTGCCCATCCAAATCATAATCACCCTCTTTTATGTAAACTTTATTTGCAATTTTGAGGGTCACACCTTTAATAGATTTCAATTTTGCTGATACTGAAGAAAATGAAGAACGAATCTAGAACAAGCAATTCAAAATTAAGCAAAATAATTAAAAATGCACATACTATATAATATAAATATAAAACTTACATCATCATCTCCAGGAATGCCAAGAGATGTCAGTAATTCTGAATGAGCAGGCTCACTTGTTCCCAAAGTCAAGAGAGCTAAGACAAACTCTGCCGATAGAGGTGAGGATACCACACTAGTACTCTTATCTAGTTCCTGAAATAATAATGATACATAAATTTACAATTATAACATTTATTATATTATTTTCCAAATGACTTATTATTTATCAATTGATAACATTTAAATAACATGGATTCTTTAAGTATATTTCATGCTTTCTATTATAATGAAACATATTTTTTTTTAAATTGGTTTTATTTTTATTTATAACCAAGAGTAAAAATGGTTTATAAATTAATAATAATGAAAAGGTTAATTATGAATACTTACATTACAGAACTTCGCTGAAAACTGGGCTATAGATGAAGTAAGCGCTTTGGAATCCATGGTTGTTGAAGATATTGTTTTCACTCCCAATACTAGAGCTAAAACCCGCAAATTCACTTAATTAATTTCGGAAAAATTAGCTTCAATAAAGGTATTATCGTGTTCGTGCCGCTTGGCGTTCTAATCGTTAATACAATATCTGCAGACACTAGGCAGCGGCAATGATGTCATCGACTAGCCCACCCACAAAATAAAACATTAATATAATACAAACGAATAACGAAACCCAGCTATGTACCCATTTACTGCGTGATTCACAATTCAGTATAAGTTTCAAGGTTACTTAAACAAAAAACTATTAGTAATGTAAAAAATAATTACTGAGTAGAAATGTTTTTCTGATCCACATCAACGTTTGTAACTTAATTTTATCAATCAAAACCAATCCTTATACTAACAATTATTTATTAATTTAAAAGCTGACCAATCCGCTGTTATTCTTATCTTATCGATTTCGATTTCGTTTTCGGAATAAAATTATTGTTAGATATGATTTATGAGTCTATAAAATAATGTTTACTTTTAATGTCAATACATTACATACAATACAAATGACATAACACAATTTTAGAAATTACAATGAACAAAAACCAACTCAATGATATATAGTCATAATAAGCATAATTGTTTGACAGCTTATTATAAATCAGTTCTGTGTAGCGTGAATTCTAGTGTTGCAGCAGTAGTAAAATCAGCGATTATATTACGATTTGTTATACTATTATTAGTTCGAATCAATATGGTCATCTATGTATATTAAATTGTGTCTGTCTATATGTTTTTATCAATGATGACATCAATACTCACCCAGGCCCAATAGTTTTTTATAGTATTTGTATTCTAAAATAATGTCTATTTTTTTGAATACTCACGGAAGTTAGGAATTAAGCGTTTCAAGTTTAATGAATAAATCTAAATTGGGTACGATATATTGAATACTAGAATAATACACAGATGCATTATCAAAAATCTCTTTAAATATTACAAGTATCTACTTATTGATCCAAAACAGTAAATTCACACGAATCTATAGAGATAATGTTATGCTATCTTATCTGTAAATATCGATTTATGAAAGAATATAAATATATGTTTCTAGTGATCACCTTCTGTTTTAAACTAATACTTATGACTAAATTAACCTATTCAATATTATATTTATAGGTTTATAAAAGAATTTTCTAATAATAGTTAATTTTTGATAAAAATATCATCCGTTCATAATGCTGTTAGAATAGAGAATCCCTTTTGAATGGAGTGCAGTAATACGTGAACTATAAATACCTGCAAAGATTAAACTAATAAGGTGGGTACTGTAAAGTACCGTAGTATACCTATCATCATATAAAATTTATTTATTTTTAACCGACTTAAGAAAGAGAAATTTTCACTTCATTTGTAAATATCGACTGTATTTAATTTTTTGTTGATCCAATTTTGATGTTTTGATTGTATTTGCGTTAGGTTTTTAATTTAAATAAATCTCAGTAAAATATCAAAAAATAACCTTTTTAGGTATTTCTTTTTAAATTAACAGATTAAATTTAGGAGATACTTTAAACACATTATGTGCCTTATCTAAAGCCTTTGATTGCATTCAACATCAAATTCTGGCTATGTAAACTTGCTACTATGTTGAATGCATTATGCATTCGTATTTCTTATTTTGTAATATTATATTTTTAATTTTGAAAGAACTAAAATATGAACAACAACATGGCTTAGCCTAGGCCATTAGTGAATCTATTTCAATCACTCTGAAATAAGTTAATCAAACTCGAAAGCCATACCCATCCATAAGAGGCTATCTGTATGCAGGTTCTATAATATTCTACGTAGCAAAAGTAATAGAACTGACTGATTTGTTTATATTACAAATAAATAAAATGATCATTATATAGCGTCAGTAGTGTCAACAGAAATGATTTAAAATTCTAAGTAGGTAGTACAAACTATGTAGGCTCTTTTATAATTTTTATTTAAGCAGTTATATTAAATCAGAAAAAAAAAGTATGTCCATCTATTTAACAGTAAACAGAACAGTAGTAAAACGCGTGTTGAAATCGCGTAGTTACTACTGTCCACCTGGACCGCCTGCAGGTCAATGCGGATGCCCGCCTGTTATACCGGGAGCGGGCAATCAAATCAAGCAACCTGTTTGCTGCCGACCATGCAATATACCACCTAATCCCTGTTGTCCTCGCTTCCATAAGGGTAAAAACACTTGGAAAAAATATAAGTACTTTGCCATATTAGTATGTTTTCCATTTATTTTCTTTCAAATGTATAATGTTTCCGGACACGCAACGCCGTACAAGGGAGAATGCCGAGACTATGAGTATATGCGCATACGCACGAAAAAATATCCATGGAAGGACGGCGTAAAAACTCTATTTCACAATGATCGCGTAAACCATTTACCGGGAGAATGTGTGCCTCCACCTCTCGACTGTGACTGAACATGTGGTTTCCACCTTGTGTAATTTTAATAAATAATTTCTTTTATACATTCGCTCAAGTTTGAGGATTGGATATAAAACAATATTACTATTAATTAGTATACAACGAAAATATAAATAGACCCTTTGGTGTATGAACGAGGAAAAAGTGCGCACGCATCGGGATGTGAAAGGGCGTAAGTTGACGACGGCGCACTAGGGTTGGCCTACAGTCGACGATCAATAGCCGCGCTGACGTCAGTGTAGTGTCGCGCGCTATTGGTTCCCCCGGCATTATTAAATAAACCTCCGGAGCGAGTGGCGCGCTAAGCGACGCGCCGCGGGCACAGCACCGCAGCACGCGGCGGGCCCGCGCACCGCTCGCGGCTCGCCGCCGCCCGCCATGGACGACATGCCGGACCTTTCACACCTCACGCCCGAGGAGCGCGCGATCATCGAAGGTGTCATAATGCGTCAGCGACAAGAGGAGCAGCGAGAACACGAGATTATGAGGTGTGCCCTTGTCTTGCGCCCCGCGGTCCGCCTCCACCTCCACTAACTCCCACCCACCCCGCTCGTTATATCTTTCTACTTACTGCACCATATGTGACAATGTTGTGAACGTGCTTCCAATTTCCATGTTACTTCATTACAAATAATATAATTTGGTTGTTGAAACGTTTTCTTTTTTGTAATAATTCAAGTGTATTTTGACTATAACAAGTTTAATTGTTATGGAATCTGGGTATTGACGTGTATTCAGTGCCTCATCTGCGCGAACCAGCAATCGTGATTACGTATAAATGTACGTATTTCAGGAGCGAGATTAGTACATAGTTATGTCTTTTATGCGTATTTTTTTGAACAATAGTTAAATTGAATAATTAATTTAGTGTCTAGAAACAAAAATAAAATTAATTTATACGGCTAATATGAAAATTATATTTCTATTCACAGTACTTTATCCATTACCTAAATAAAGCACGAATTGACTAAAATGAACAAATCTGCATTTGTAATATAATGTAATAATTAAATTATACCGCATTCACGAACTGATTGCTTTGTGTGTTTCAGGACGTATTAAAAATTAACAATTTTCTATGAGCAAAACGCTCCTTTGCCCTGTATAAGGGTTTTATATTTAATACTTTGTGGCATTTTTGACGATATTAAATTCGGACACGTTTATTGATCTCTGTTTTACTTGGCTCGACATTTGCACGAAGTACTAGTGGTTATTGACGCTAAGTAGGCGCTTCGCTTGCGGGAGCGTGGATGCAGTAAGATATTTTAGTGACCTACTTACTGAACTGCATAATTTTGTACTAAATTATCTAAATGTATGTGAAGTGAATAATATATTGTATTGTACTTTGCACGATCTCGTATAATATTCACCTCTTTTAAACTATTTCAATTTCGCTAAAGAATATTTCCGTCATTAATTGAATGTAAGGGTATTAAATAATTTAAATGAATATAATTTATTTTTTTAAAATCACTTATAAACAAAAAAATAAATAATTGTAACTAATAATAGAGGAGAAAGTTGAACAAGAAACAATTTAAAAATGCAGTATAGTGATACCAAGAATCAAATCTATATATGTAGTAGAGATCCTTTTTCTCGTCTAGTCCAGTCAACCGATTTCCTTTTTTTTTTTCTTTTTTTGTTAATAGCTATTGATAAAATGTGCGGACTATACAAATTCATAAATGTTTGCCTCAAAATTTTCAATAATGATTTTGGACGAATTTCAACCAGTGCGCGAACTCTAAGTAGGTATATATAATCTGTTACTAAAAAAATGTAAATATTGATTTAATGTAAGCAGTATTTTCTTATTGCTGTAGTGAGAAGTCTACTGAATGCTTGCATAAGCAAGCATTCAGTAGACTTCTCACTAGTCTTGCCTTCTACTATTTTAAAAATATTTTTTATTGAAATACTAGGGCTTTTGTAGATACTCTAAAATAATAATATTATTAATTCGTCAAATAACACGAAAAGGTAAAGGAAAATTGACGCCATTTTTATTAATATAAACACAGCCTACAACGGCTATAGCAATATTATATTCTTGAATTTTAGTTTGTTAAAATAAGCTTACAACCTAGTTCGTTATTATATAAATTTTATAACAAAACAATGCAAAATTTGATTTAATTTCACCTGTTGATAAATAACATAACGCCTATAAGTTCCGGTCTTAGATATACAAGGCCCCTAGGCACTGAGATTTAGGCCCTCTCATTCTAAAGCTATTAGAATAAAATTATATAATTTTGGCAGACTAGCCGGAGCCCCTAAACACCCGTGCAGGCCTAGAATAGGTAATTCCAGGGTTGATATAACGTATTGTAGGAGGTTTCTATGCAAATCAGGCTTTTCGTAGCATTAAAATTACTAATGATAAAAATACAGATAATCATCTTCTAAGCAAATACAAACAATACAAGCTATGATTATTATTACACGTAAATATTAACTTTCGGATTAACATTAATTAGAATTTATGAACTGTGCCATAAAAAATAATATTCTTTAAAATATGCTTAAATGTATTTATTTTTAAGTCGATAGAGTTAAAGTTGGATAAGGATTAGATTTGGTTTGTAAAATTCATTATAAATTAGATATGTTATTAGTTATTACCCATTTGCACGTAGCTTTTTGCTTCCTCATTTCTCATGCGCACAGTCAAGGCGTGGTACGTCCTTCCGGTGTCTGTGTTTCCTGAGCATTACAATTTACCATGATTCTTCATAGCGAGAGTGATCTCTTAGGCAAACAAGTTCCACCTTAAACTGCCTCAATATTTAGTATCCGATAATATGGTCAAGCCTACAAACAAAATAAATATTTTTATTTTTAGGGATTAAAATTTTTAGGGGTTAAGCAATAAACGTCAACCAATCTGTGTATGTACACATCGTGAATATAAACAGAAAGCAAGCTGTAAATTCGGGTCATCGCTTAGTAATAAGAAAAGATGACATTTAACATTTATTTTATTCGAATTTTGTCGCAGCTTATTCAATTAAGCAAAATAGAATTTTTAGTTAACCTATCCCAGAGAAAGAGAGGATACAAGTTTTATGTACTCGCGCGTAATTATTAAAGATTTAGTGTAAACTTAATGTCTCTTAATTAACTGATGTTATTTTGTTATAAGTGTTTGTGCGCATATTTGTTTTTATAATAATTAAACACGACTGTGAAGAAAAAAATCTTATGAGAGTAAAATATTGGGACGTTTATGAACTGTTACTTTAATTTTTATTGGTCGGGTTTATAAGTTATTTTATGGAACACAGACGTAAACAAGATGAAGTGGCAGTGCTCGAGCAATCAATTCGCACGAGGAATGAAATGCAACGAGCAGCAGGTGTTGAGCTCGCGGCCACCTGTCACATTTGCTTGAAGACTAAATTTGCTGATGGTGTCGGACATTCCTGTCACTACTGCAGAGTTCGGTGTTGCGCGAGGTGTGGCGGAAAGGTTACTTTGCGCTCTAACAAGGTAGTTACAAAAACATATTTTTATACATTAATACAATATCTTTCGATGCTACTTTGCTTGCAATTGTCCATATTAAATGCCCTTTAGAAAGATTACATTCATTTACACCAATATATTTTTTTATAATTAAGATACCACAGAACCTTCGTTTATTTGATCAAAACACCATAAAAAAGATTTAAAATGTATAAGTATGACAATTCGTAGCTAAATTAATATACCTAATGTCATTCTGACCGTTCCCGGCTACAGCGGCATTATAACCGAACTTTGAAGGAGATGTTACAGTGTGTGTTTTTCTATTATCTCACTTACATAATCCGATAGGACAGCAATTCGACACGATCGAAGAGAGAAAAGGCGCAAGTCTTACTTACGCGCGTTCCGAGCTTTGTACACTCTTACGAGTGTAAGCAGTGCTAACTAACACAGAATATAGCTCTATGCTACTACTGAGAATTTCTTAAATTTTTTTTTTTTGACCAGGCCTCAAATTTAATCAATGATATGAGGATCTGCAGCCTTATTAGCAGCGATTAAACCAACGAGGCATTTTGTATATGCATCTGGCAAAAATATAGACTATTAGGAGATCTGGCAGTCAATTTCACTAAAATTCTATGAATACTTAAATGACAACATAAAAAAAAATATTTTACTAATTATGTCAGTTAATCGACTATAATAATAATAATTTATTCACCACAAACTTTATTCACCAAAAAGAAACAAAGACAAAAAAATTAAGGTACAAAACCATAAAAAAGAGAGTTAACAATATCATAATTTGGTGCAAAGGTCTCAGCTAGGCTGCTTTTTAGTCTACGCCTTATACCACAAAAGAGAAAATACGGTACCTACTATTATTCCAACCGCGACATTTTGTCTGTGACAGTATCATATCCGAGATGTTCGCGCATGTGAAACAGTTAAAAAAACGAGTCGATAATAATTAACAACTTTACGTAACTTAACCGCGCAATATTCTTATTATTATTTGCATCCCTAGCTAAAATTAGTGTCCGTTATATTAACTTTATTTTCTAAAACTATATGGTGATTCATTTATTTGTAAAGCAGTGTATATAAATTTCCAGTAGCTTTTATCTTTGAACTTCAAAATTTTTAATCGCATTATAGAAATATAAAAATACGTTTATAATAGCGATATATCGACACGCTACGATGTTCGGCGTACTTAAAGGTATATTCGTATAGGAAATAGATCTCATATCGTGTGATTATTATAATTGATATTACTTATTACATAACGTAGTTCTGCTGTATTTTTTTTATAAAATGTAATTTTCAACTATTATTATCATTCATACGAAGCTAGGGGCGACTCGGTAGTAACATATAAATAAAACATCATAACACACTTTTAATATCGATATTTTTATTTTATTCGTATTATGTGTATTTATGTTATATTAATGAAACCTATAATACTAGATATTACTATTTTCCTATTAGAATTAGTAGCTGCAAGGATATTTAAGGTAAATAAACTTACAGGTTATATGGGTTTGCATACTCTGTCGCAAAAAACAGGAACTATTATCAAAAACTGGTCAATGGATACACAAAAGTGCCGGTCAAGACTCTATGCTATGGCGCATGGAATCAGATTTAAGAGGCTTACCACCTCAAGGAGATACCTCATTGGATAAGAGACCAAAGTTAGAAAGGGCACACAGTGCCGCAGAAAAGGAAAATCAACCTTTACAAAGATCAAGCAGTGCACTGCGACGACAGTACAGTCAACAGGAGGCACGGTGTTACGGGGAGCTCGAAGGACTGGCCCGGACCCATCCACATCTTGTGCACGCTAAACAAAAAGCGTCTTACGGTGTTGAGGAAACAGGACTCCAGATGCTGCCACCTCAGGGCACACAACTGCTGCCACTGCCACACGCGCTCGGGTCGCATCCGCCGTTGCCGCCTCGCTCGTCCTCTTCGGACGATGAGGTACCGGAGTGTGTCTCCGATGAGAACGACGAGTATCGCGACCGTGGTAAGTGCGCACGCTCTCCCAGCGCCAATCTATCCCACCTGTGTCGTCACAAATCCCTTCCATCCAAGCGATTTTTATTTGTCACCCACACGACAGCTACACTTTACAACACGCAAATATTTATACCGTAATTCTAGTGTATTAAATACGTACGTTCATAAAATTTTTGTTAAAAGTTTATAAGTATATCATATTATGTCCCAACATTTTGCAGCGATAAAGTTAAGGTGTTCCGTGCGAGGTATACAATTTTTATTAACGGTTGTAGTTATTAGTGAGTGTCAGGTTAATTAAAAGTTCTAACAAATAAGCTAATTTTCACAAAGAAGACTGTATTCTAGAGCACCTAAACTTATCCATAGGTACATATACATATTTTATGTTTACATCATGTCTGTTCATTTAGTATGTATGAGAGAAAAAATAAGTAAGTACTCTGACTAATCATTTCTCTGAAATCGTGTACCTATAACTGATATTATATTTATACTTATAGTATTTTTTTCAGATATATACCTGTTATATGTTCGTTTATTAAATTTTGTGGTTAAATATTCGGCGGAATCCATATTGTAACAAGACTTATTTAAATATGTTAAAAATAAAATGTTCAATACGCCGTGAGCGTCTCGCGCGCCTCTGCTATACGCCCGGTTCCGCGCCGTGCTTCGCGCCGCGTCTTCTCGAACCTCACTTCGCCCTGAACTGTTCGCAGGTAATGCTAGAGATAGGAGCGCTCCCGAAGCCACCAGAAACCAGCGCCAAGCGATATTAGATGAAAAAATGAAAAAGTTTTTATCGGTGAGCGGGGGCGTATTTCGGGAAAATAATGCGTTGTAAACTAAGCTAAATATTATAGATGTTTCAGTATTGTTAATGTTCGTTTCTCGTTTTGTTGAATCTACTTCTTTGGTCGGCCAATTGTGATCGCTATTAAATTAAAATAAATCTCTATCTTTCCTAATACTTGAGTCATTACCATCATCAAATCACCTTTTTAGCAGAAGTACATGATTATAATATGGATTTCAATTTAAAATTATTTCGTGTATGTAAACAGATAAAAAAAAGTTCTCTTAAAATATATGAATGTACCTCTGCTTTTTATTGCTTGAACCAGCCAAAATTAACACGTTTCTTTTTATGTACATTTTATGCGACAAATGCATCTTTTCTGGTCATGGATCTTTTTTATTTAAACTTTTCTTTGTGATGTGCCAAGATGGCTTTATCTAAAAATCAATTAATTTATAAGCGCACATATGAATTATGTTAAAGCTAATTAATTTATTTAATAACATTATATAGAAATAAAAAATAGTAACTTTATTAATTTTTAGTCAAATTAAATTATATATATAAATATAAATATAATAAATATACAATTGATCAGATAAGAATGCACACGTAATTTATGTGACAAAAAATATTTTGTGGTTCAAGCAATGCATGTTTGGGCGAAAAGAAGTGTAACATACTTGGTTAAATGTAAATGTCTTAGATTTTGTTGCAATATTTTTTTGGAACGGTTGTGTTATTAGACTTAAATAAGTTGTCACACATTCTTTCCGCTTTTGCGTGTTCACCGCTTTAACTGCGTTTAATTTGTTTTGATGCTAATAACGTATACGTAGGGTCGTATCGTACTGAAGTCATCGACGTGATTACATTTCGACAGATTTTTAATCTTTCACTTAAATTAAACCATAAATAAAACGATTTCTTAATATTGTCATATTTGGTTCCGGGCGCGTACGGGCGCGCAAGTCGTTGGACGGTTAAAGAACATTGGCCCGTTTCAACCAGTTGCTATTTAACCGTTGTCATTCTTAGGACAACTTGAGGCGTGTTCATCTCTCCGGAACCCACACCTGCGCAGTACCAGCGTGGCTGCCAACAATTATTACAATTTCACTAATCATTCACCGGCTTCGTACATGCCGGAGGCGCGCGGAGCGTTCGATACGGCAAGGACGGCACCGGCTGGCGGTCGTAGCTTCGACTCAGTCACAGATTGTCGGTGGCGCGCCCGTGATGATGGCGAGGGCTCGTACTTGCGACCCTACGTCACTGATGGGGGTCCGCGTCCCGATCGTGCCGTTTATAAGAGTGCTTACTTGTGGGAAGACTCCTCCGATAACAGACGTTTCACGGAAAGGAGAAAAAAAACAGTCCGCTTCGACGGCCACGAAGGTGCTGCGACGTTCCCTCGAGGGGGTCGCGATGCATCTGGTGGCCCGCATGAATGGGGCTCCTTACGCTGGGAGTCCGAGAGACAGACTAGCCAGGACTCTGCCACCAAAGACTCGGGCATCGATACGTCTAGCACTTTCACTTCCAGCGAAGACTCGAACAGGGGCGATTGCCCTAAGGTACATAACGATCATTGCACATTTCTTGTACTATGGGTTGAATTAAGCTTGCTTTTAAATCGAGAAAATTACTAAAAATTTAAAGCCCAATTATCAATGAAGTTTTGAATTATTCACGGAAAATTATAATATAATCTTATTTGTTAAATATACGTGACCATAAATATTAACGGCTTGAAGTTTAATAAAATATAAAGCGACGTAGTATCTAACTTTCACAATAATCAAAACACGAATGAGAAATATGAATGCGGGTAATATAACATAGCATATTAGTGTATGGCTGTAGCATGATTGCATTCGCAGGCATGATTCGTTTCACTAAGTGTGCACTTTCGTAATTGCGACACACTTTTAGCCAAATTTGCTGACTGTTTATGATATGTATTTTTTATGTTTACTTTATCCTAAGCGCGTTACATTTCTGACAGTTCCCACTTAACTGGCAAGTCTCCGCTGACGGAACCCGAATGGTTGGCCATATGGTTTTGCGGAAGAGTTTGATGGAAGGAAGTTCCAATTACTCTTCAGCAATTCTGGGACTGAAAGTAGTTGGAGGAAAAATTCTACCGGACGGGACACGAAGTGCTGTCGTTGAAAAAGTGAAAAAAGGTTCCATTGCCGATTTGGAAGGACAGCTAAGAATAGGTTATTACCATAAATTAACAACATTTGATTGAATTATGCGTCAAAATTTGTGAAATTACTGTTAATAATATTGTTATTTTTATTCTAAAATAAGTGTTTACTTCTTCAGGAGATGAAGTATTACAATGGAACGGATATGCGCTTCAAGGTCGTACAGCAGACGAAGTAGCTACAATCGTAGCCAACAGTAAACATGACTCGCATGTCGAACTCGTAGTCTCGCGGTCGCTGGCGCCCAACAGAACTGTCCAATCTTGGAGAGCGCATAAAGGTGAATTTTTTGTTCAAAATACATTTCACAACGACGAAATGCTTAATACGTATACTATATAATTAAAATATTTCATTTTGATTTTATAATAGCAGCCTAGTTATGTCTGTGACACCCGAGATTTAGACCCCGAACTCGATATATTCAGCCAATCAGTTAATTAAATTAATGTTATAGCAAATCATAGCATAATAATAATTGTGTAGAAGTTTACACTGAAATCATGGGTGGATGCGAGAAGCCGAGCGTTTTGGTGACTTCGCCTGGCTCACCTGACATCCACTCTCGGCGCCGCTCCGCGCGACACAATCACAACATAAGCGTCACTGGTCGCATTCAGGTATGATAAAAAAAAACTATTTTATATATGTGTGTTTGGTCTATCTGTCAACTTCTCAATATTCTTCTTCTTAATTTATCAAGTTTAGTAGGCATCATGAAAAATTAAATTAGTTATTTGTTTAATATTATATTATTCAGGTCAGATCGTGTAGCCAACTTGGGGTTTCTATATACAAATATTAACGTGTTTTTTTGTGTTTAGATTTAAAATAAATCCGTCGTTGACGATTTACTGTTGTATATGCCAACAGGAATGGATTTTCTTATAAGAGTGGGTCCAGAGCTAAGATGGCAAAATTTATGAGGCGGTAAAAATTTAAAAAAGTGTGCTTACAGCACCTCGCATAAAAAACAGAAATAATGTTTGTAATAATTAGCAGATAGGTCACAGTACCTACTTGTGTACAAATTACTGTTTTTTGCAAGCCTTTTGTAGATACCGGCCGCCACACATCAGTTTTTCTGCTGAAAAAAAAACAATAATTTGTTTTGTGTTCCAATTTAAGGCTGAAAAGATAAAAAGAAAAGAGACGTAACATATGTTATGATTAAGATTATTAACCGGTCCTGGTTTAAATTTTCTAACTTTAATATACAATTTTCGTTATATAATTTTTTTACTTTAACTTAATAGGAACAATTCGAAACTGTTTTTTTTTAGTTAAAAGTTAACTTCGACATCCCGGCACTGCAACTGCTTGTAACAGTGTTATCAGCTACTGGCCTTAGCTCCAGGGCAGATGGTTCTCCGCGATGTCCGTATGCTAAAGTATTTCTGCTGCCCGATAAAAGCGAAAAGAGCAAACGCCGCACCAAGACCCTCGCAAATACCCTAGAGCCGAGATGGAACCAGACCTTTGTGTATTGTGGAATTCGAATAACCGATATCAAGAAACGAACCCTAGAGGTGAGAGAAATATAAAATAAACATAAAAGTTGCGATTATTAAATACATGTGTTGCCTAAAGACTCAAACTATTTACGTCTACAATATTTTTTTCTGATCAGGTCACTGTATGGGACTTAAATCGTTACGGCCCAAACGATTTTCTCGGTGAAGTTCTTCTTGATTTAGACAATATTATTAATCATGAACCTACCTGGTACCTGTTGAAACCACACGAAGAAATAGTTAGTTATGGGGTAAGTAAACACGTTTATTGATCTTTATAAATATCTATGTAATATAAAATGGTATCAATTATGTACATTTTTGTGAAAACTCAGTGCATATAAAATAGGAAAAAAATAGTAAGATGATGTTACCGTTATTATCTCTATAAAGCATAGTTATAATTTTCCCTGTAATTATTTTTACTTTTGATCAGCAAATATATTATATTAAAAATTTTGTGAAAATAAAAGTTGAGTTGAGTTTCATATTTACATTGTAATTATAACACAAAAAAATTGTATTCGTAATAGCGGTACCGCGACGATGACGTGGACGGGGAGCACCTATCGCCACCATCCACGTCGACGTCGCGTCTCTCAGATTCCGACACTCCGAGCGAGTGCGACCTGCGACGTCATCATTCACTTTCCAGCCTCGCCTCCAGCTCGAGTCCTCCGCCCCCGCATGAGGTTAATTCCTTGTTATTTATCATCTAAAAAGTCATAAAAGTAAAACAAAGTATGTTGTGTGATATATCACACGATCAACGAGTCCAGAAGGCGAAGTCTTTCTTATCAAAACTCATCATAGTGGCTTGTAAGCCAAGGGTTCAAACTTCGGGTCGTGCTAATAAAGGGTTATTGGGTTATTCTGTCGTGAAATCCTTGGTAGCAGCCCAGAGCCTAAAAATGATAAAACTCCTGTGCCTTGGAAAACAGGGTAAGTCTTTCGTTCTACACCTGATCTCTTTCCGATTGTGTTGGATTTGCCATCTGATCGGATGAAATGAGAGTAAGGGAGTAGAGAGTGCACTATTATATATCCTGTGCAGATGGCTAGTCTCCCGTGAGAATAGTTCACGTGGCCGAAATGGGTCAGTTGATGTCCCATCACCGCAAATCAATGGAACATAGGACAATTCTATTATTTATCTCGTTTTAAACATGAATCATCTGATATCACACCTCAAGATTTTAATTTAGTACAATAAATGTAAAATATTGCTCGAATTGATATAACTCTTTGTATCATCAAAATGTTTGCTTTGTAGATTGAAGGAACGCGATGTAGCCGTCGGGACATGTCACCGGCTGGTCGGGTGAGAACCGCCGGCATGTCCAGAGATCGAGTGAGACTCAGTATTAGATACTTTAATTTAAACTGTGATAAAACATTTAACAATTTAACAAAAAAAAATACAATAATTGAAACGTAATGTTTCCGTCCCGTGTCCCCGCAGAGTGGGTGCGGCGCACGCTCGCAGTCGGCGGCGGGCGGGCGCAGCGCGTCGCCGCGGCGCTCGCTGTCGCCGCCCGCGTCGGGGCCGCGCTACACTCACGACGCACACGCCTTACGTATGGTCACTTCAACACGGGACTGTCTACTCATATCGCTACTTCCGTTTGAATCACAGAAGTTTATATTATGTATTATTTAGGAGTGTTTCTCAGCTAAGGCTGGTACATGCGGTAGTCGTTTGCGCGCCTTCACGTTTTAAAGGCACATAAGTTTATATTGTTATTTTACGAGCCAACTATTTATTAATATGTTCGTTGGCTCGCAAAATTAAAACACCTTTGATCAAACTACGCGAATTGAGCATGATCCGAGGGAAGATTCGGATTTGTGTTTACCTTAATGCATAAAATGACACGTCTTCTCCTAAAGCTTGCCATCGGTATGTACAAGTTAAACTTTAACTGTTCTGGTAAATCGTTAAAATGTTTCTGTTTCCTTATCGTGGTCTTACAGTTTCGTTGTGTATACGAATGCCACTCATATAGTGACGTAAAGCGGAGGTGTTCGGCCACGGTAGACCGCGGGCCCGGACCCCGCACGGAACACATCGTCGCGACTTGCACGTATCGCGATCATCACCACTTTACTGCCACTTACTATTCTACCTTCCTTCATTTTTTTTTCACGCATCTTCCGCCCTCGTCCTGTACCTAAGAGCACGCTAACCACTCGAATTAAGATACGTTGTAATCATGATTCCTCATGAATGCAACTTTTATTTTCAATGATCTCACAGTGTTTATAATTGCATGCCATTCTACTTACTACCTTAATTCTATTTCAACGCCAACTTCGTAAGTTATTTTTCAACTTATATACTTATTCGATGTTTAACTTCGATTGAAAAATCTTAACATTATTTATGTCTCTAATCATGACTGTAACAAATTAAATGACAATAAGTAATTTTTAATACTTTCTATTATTATTTTTTTAAAGCATCTTACAATAATCATCGATAAAAAATAGTAGGAACAGATGTTAACTTCAGTGCGGGTAGATATTGAAACAACCAAAATTGCCAAAACTAAAAGGTGGAAAGCAGCTTACATTACGTTGCAGTGTGCGAGGAGCGTGGTGACACCCGGCTGCCGACGCATGCTTACGCGCCGCGATTTCAATCCCGGTCCGCCACTGCCACTCCCACTACTAGCCCTAAGAAGCGACAACTGCCGCAAATACCACACCAGGTATGCTGCACTAGAAACCACGCTGTGATCACATCGCTTATGAGTTACTCTAGTAGTGATAGAAAGAGAAAAGTAACTGTTATTTTGTGTGCAGCAGAGTGGGCAGAGGGCGATGCGCGCGCAAGTGTCTGCGGATCTTGAAGAACGTAAGTGGATCGCCCCGCACCACATTGGCGCCACACTTACCTACCGCAGCACGCCACAAGGTCAATACATCCATACCTTCACTTGCTATTTCGTCGTCATCTGCAATCTTCTGACGTTAGTCGAAAGCGCAGAGGCTTATTCATGCCGATAAAAACCTATGAATGTCAATTTAAATCATCGTATCCATTATTATTAACTAAAGAGGAATTATATTGACACATACAGATATTTAAAAAAATATTTAGGCATTGCCACTTTTAAAAATTATCCATCCAAATTTAAAGGGTTGTTCAAAATTTGGAGGAAATGCTAAAATAAAACAACTACACATACACATCTTTTTACATTGTTTGCGCGATTTTTAATGAACACAAATATAACCTATGAAATTGATTACCACATAGACGACATTGCTCGTTTTAGCGAGGTAATTTTGACCAGTCTAGACTTTTACCATCTAACCAACTAATATAGAATTCTCTTAAATTTTAAATCAATCATAGCAAGATCATATTAGGTATTGGCGATGTACAGAAACACAACACACATAATATTACTCCTTCCTATTACTATGAACATACAAACAGTTTGCGGTTGCCGAAGACTGTCTCTCTATTCTCTCTCTGGTTCGTTTCACGGACTGTGGCTAGTTTAAACAAATAAAGTAAAATTATTTAGGCTGGGAGAGACACTATGCAGGGTTATCTGACTCTGAGCTCGCGGCGCGAGGCGGCGGCTGGGCGCCTCGGCGTCGCCTCTCGCCTGACGCGACCGCCGCCGACTCAGACCTCGAGTCTGTCGCCTCCGTCACCTCTAGTGCATTCAGTACGCAATCTGAACGACCTCGTCCCACAAGGATGCTAAGGTGACATAATATTGAATAGTTTTCCTACTGTTAATTCATGATCTACATTTTCTCTAACTTTTGAACTTATTGAAATGAAATTATTATTAATTAGAAGAAAAATTTACAATTCACAAGAAATCGATTTTTTTACAATATATTGTATTCGGTCCCTCTTACCTACATGTAACCAAAAATACATATATCTAACATCTTTTTTTGCCTTTTGTTTAGTCCTTAAGAGAAAAAATATTATAAAGAATTAACTTGCATGAAAAATCTATTCATTATTGGTTGCTTCCATGCTTTACAGCCGGATGCAAACGCTTCCCACTTATAGCACTTCCTCCTTTTGTAATAGTTCTCCATCCGCCCTTGAGTATCATTACGATGAGTCGGCGGTTGGGACAGCTAACAGTACACAAGATTTTTTGCAATATAGTTGTATTACACCATCGGAAAAATCGCGTCGTGCACGTCCCAACCGCCGTCAACGTCGCACCTTAGCACGCAGTCGTTCTGCTGGTGCCTGTCCTAAAAGCTCAACTGAATTAAGTAATAGATATAATGAATATCTGGAACTGAATAGTTACAGTGATGAAATAAAATATAATAATTCAATTTATTGTAATTCTGATGTATTTTTTACACAAGAGAATAAAATGTCGACACATCATATGCCTAGTAAAATACGTGCACACAAAATTCCTATTAAAAGAAAATTTCAAAAACAGCCTACACCGTACTTCCAAAATATAAACGACATGACTGAAAACAATATACACCAAAAATATGATGAATTAAATAGAGTACAAAACAAAATACTTAACTCAGATGATATAAAAATACTACAAATGAGAACATTGCCTGATATTCCTCTTTTTGAAACTTCTAACGAAACAAATTTAAATGATTTAAGCCGTGATACTCATTTAATAAATAAAGATGAGAACAGTCACCACTATCACGGTTATGCAAGTGATGATAGCATACCAGAAACTACAATACACATTAGTTTCGACAAACAAAATAGCATAGACATAGAACCTTATAACATACACCGGGATGTAACTTTAAGTCCAAAAGTTTATGATTTGCACAACAATTCTCATTCTTGTCCTTTAATTAGAGATATCGATAGGAATAATTTTTTATCGTTAGACCTAAGAGCAAATTGTAAAGATCATATTTACTTCTCAGAATATAACGATACGAGTGATGAATTTGGGTATAACGACAAATATAGAATATCTAGTAAAATCTATAGAAGTTCTTCAGACTCAATGGTTTCAACTAGAAGTTCTCCTCCTAACTCGAAACCTGTAACACCTGACGAAAGTAATTCCATTTTTAAAAAAATGTACCTACCCAATGTATATAACCAGGCTCCTGAAAGTATGCGCATTAAGGATTATAATACAACTAGTACTTATAAAAATGTGGGCAAAAACAAAACACCATCGTATAATGTAAATGAAAAAAAACATCACTCTGCAAAGTCCTTACCTAACCAGCGTAGTATAGATAATTCATTAAACAACTCATTGTGTATCGAAAATAATGCTTACTCCCCGGCTTTTCCTAAAGCTGAAACCTACCACTTAATCCCAGATTATAGTAAAATGGCTAATTCTTTATCTGTTGGTCTTTCTCCCACGAACCTCGGCTCGCCCTGTGGTCTGCTTACATCCGACGCCCCGCACTTACCACCCGATGACACTCATCACAAAACTAACGAAGCGACGACATACCTTCCTGGGGATGATGACTCTACTATTGCTGAAAAAACTAAACAAACTCGAATGGCGCGACATGGGGAGCCTGATTCAAAACGAACAAACGAAAAATCTTCAATGGAAAACACGAACAAAAATTCTGATATCAACTTCGATACCACTGAATTGGAATGCAGTAATGATTACGGAGGACGTGAAAATGGTCGCAATCATAGCAAACAACAGCCCCTCGAAAGACGCGAGTCAAGGCGAGGACAATTCACTAGAAGTCTCAGCAATGCTGATGTTCCTCCTGATGAAAAAGCAGGTATATTTTAAATTTACATTAACTTTTAAATTAAATATTTTGTACTAATAAATTATATGAAATATACGTAAATATATTGTTATAATATATAATAATAATTACTATAAAACATATACATCTCAAGATGGCAGCCTCAGTGACACCGCTCTTGGCGGAACAAGTGAAATAGAACCTGCCAACGATGACGTTCTACTTAAAGCTGAACCGAGAGATTACTTTGGGCCCGGCATGGGGAAGAAAAGCAACTCGACGTCGCAACTTTCAGCCACAGGTAAACTTTTATATAAGGTTTATTAGGAACCACTGAAGTCCAACATACCTCCTAAATATATAATGTGTATGTGAGATGTTAGGATAAAATATTGTATTAAATAAGAAAAACTAGTAAAATATGTTGTATATTTAAGTGATGTGGATTGATCGACAGGAAGGAAAAGAAGGTTAGGTTTCGGTAAACGTGGGAAAAATTCGTTCACGGTTCAACGCAGCGAGGAAGTGGTGCCCGGGGAAATGAGGGGGGGTACCGGCGTCTCGCGAGCCTCCTCAGCCTCAAGCGAGAACGACGACGGCAGGTTCGCGGCACTCATACCCGTCACATTGACACAATAGTGCGGGCTCTGAGGCGGTAGATCTTACGCGTCGCGTGGACCTGTTGTGTTCAATTTCGTTCGCGTTAGGCAACCAGTTAGGATAACCTGTATCTACGTCTACTGTATAATGTGTAATACAACACAGCATGCTAAGAAAAACTACTTCGATAGATGTACATACATGTAATGTTGCTTTGCAGCGTCGGCTATGTAGAGCTTTTACTGGTAAATGTATTGACCATTAAACGAGCGAGTGTTTTAAAATAAAAAAGATAATTTCAATGATCTGATATTAACATTTTCATTATTTAATATAACAAGTTGTGTCTTGTTTGTTTATTTTCGCATAGTTTGTTTTTAATAAACAATGTTTTGCAAAATCACTTATATATGATTCAGTCATTCGGCTGAACTATTGTGAAAAAAAAAAACAAACAAAAGATTGTATTATAATTACAAAAAAAATGTATTCGCTAGTTTTAAAAATTTAATTCACATGCAAAGTAAATGAAAATGTTACAATCAGCACATTAAGATAAAATTAAAATCTATATATATACTAAAATCCAATATAATGCGGAAACCACGACAAATATAATCAAGCACTGAAACAAACACATCAAGAAAATCATAAGAAAAATTCGATCGATCCAGGGCAGACAATGTTAATTGACATTACAATCCACAATACAATCTCACTCAAACTGCATTTTATTAAATATAAAGATATTCTAAGCAATTATATTTCAGGAATAATTAACTTAATATGTATATATGAAGAATGTATGTATATTCAAAATATATTTGTAATGTTAATGTAATTGGCATGAGTATATGATGGGTATTGAATGTGTTGCGTGTCCGCGACGGACGTGTCTGTCGCGTAGAGGGCGGGAAAGGCGCACGTCGCAAGCGCTCCGGGGCCACTACCACCTCCTTCCAGCGCTCGCACGAGGTGTACTCCGACAGCCTCGCCTCCATATCTAGCTCGGAAGGATCCTCGTAAGTCGCTCGCTCGCCTCGTCCTTCGCAGCTCGAAATTTCTGTGTGCATCGATGTTACTCGCGTCTTCTCCTCTAATTCCTCTTTACGCCTTCGTCTTGTAAGCATGATGCCATTTTGTATTGGTGTTTTTTACTTCACTATATTCCGTTCAGCGCACACGCGTCTTCTCACGTTTAGGCAACGCACCCACTCCGATAAATTAAAAGGTATAATAAACTGCGCTCTTGACAGTTTTCATCAATAAAATTAAATTTTCAGAAGTATTGCAGGTGTCATGGTGCTTTACTGTATACGCTGCACGAATGTTGATGGTAATTAAATGTTGCCTGAAAGCCTAACGATGTTTGCACATTACTGTTCTGGATCGTTTGTCTTCCTATTTTATCTATTGTACACTCATTTTATTTTTCAATCATGCATGTATCACGATATTATTAATCACATGATTTTATGAAACTTATTAAATAATTATATGTATTCCATTAAATACATCATACAAGTGTACAATGAGCGGTTTACGAAACTTAACCAAAACCATTAAGAAGTATATAGTGTTAAGTGTTTTAAATCGCGGTTTCTGATGGATAGTATGTCGCCTTACTCCAAAATTATATTTTATGAAATTCAAGATTTCGAGTAAATATGCATATAAAATTTTCTTCCAAGTGAGCAAAAAAAAAGACCTTTTGCATAAAACAACTTTAAGACGTATTTCGTTGTAGCTATACGCAGAAAAAACCTTGCTACGTCAATGCTACGAAATCAAACATTTATGTAAATCATTTGAAGTTTTTTAGTCCAAAATGTTACAGTCTGAGTTGTATGTTAGTTAATCATTTTTACAATCATAAATAAAAGTTATTAGTCATTTAAACATTTCATTTAGTTATAGCAGCTGCAAAGCTTTGCGAGTCATTATTGTACACTATAAGATTAAAATAATCATTAAGCGCTTTTCGTTTTACATTTACAACGAAAAACGAAAACATAAAAGGCTTTGTTTCTTAAACTCATAATAACAAAGAAAATTGTTTTTTTTAATTTAAAATGTAACCTAAATACATAAGCAACTACCAGAAACGTAAAATACATATATATTATATTAGAGAGGTATATTATATCAGATAAAAATTGCGACCATGCTTATCTCCTCATCGTCAGCATATTTATGAAGGACTGCTTCTCTTTAAGATCGCTAATATTGATTAAAATTGCGATATCTACAAAAATTAAAAAGTAATTATAATCATGAGAGGTTTGCTACGCAACTTTCGCGTATCTCAATTTCGACCGATTAGTAGTTTATGATTTAATACAGACATTATGTTATTCAGTATTTTGTACTTCCAATCTATTAGCTAGTTATTTCTTGTATTCGAATTATTATTAATAATTAATTACGTATGATTATATTGAACTATATAAAGATGAAACTTTACAATTAATTTGAATGTTATTGTGTAATCTAAGGTACTCGAAACCCAGCTACTAGAATAGATAATTAGATATATAGATAATCTGACACTTCTTTTACGTACCCGCTCTTAAGTTTTGACTTCTAGACATAGTTAATATTATTTGTTGGAATCCAATGATAAGTAATTAATGCATACACCCATTCCCTATAAAATGTAAAGCCATTCGTTGCATCTAAGACTACCGCCCTTTTCTTCACTATTGTATCAATGTTTTATTTTTTAAAGTTGTTAATTACTATATATCAATCCCGGTAAAATCCGAGTTTTGTTTACAAGCATATTAAAACAGAGAAATAATAACTAAATACAGTTATTCAATAATTAAATTACTTATTTCAATAATTTATCATAAAACAGAACTTGGTTTTATTTTTTTTATTTGATTCAATTAAAACCAATGCTTTTTATTTAAAACTAATGTAAAAATACTTTTTTATCTTTTCTAAGAATTCTTTAAAAAAATCTGTGTGATTAAGGTAAGTAAAATGAAGTTCTATTAAAATAAATATAAGTTTTGGCACTAAACATTTTATGAATTGTCACATTATATATACTTATATTATTTAACATTTCAAAGGTTAAATATGTATAAACAGATTTTCCCCTGGGATGCGAGGCTCGGGGTCTTCCGATGGAGGTGGCTTATCGAACTTTATAGACGGGTTAGGCCCGGGGCAACTGGTCGGTCGGCAGCTTCTAGGCGCGCCAACATTAGGCGATGTACAACTCTCCATGTGCTATCAAAAAGGATATCTTGAGGTGACGTTAATATTCTATTTTAAATGACTTCTGCATCATAGTAATAAATTATATTATTATATACTAAAATCTTAACTTCAATAACATTTGGATTTTATTGTTTGAAAGTCAAGCTTCGTTTTGTGAAACCGGAAGGTTAATTCTAAGAATTTTCGAACTTTTCTGCTGTAAACATTTTGTGAAGAAATCTCCAACAAAAGTTCTTTGTCGGAAAGGTTACGCTCCCGTATATACATAAATGATGTTTAATTATTTGTTTGTTGAGTTGGAAAAATGTCACTCAAACTTATCAATCAGAGAAAATATTATTAAAATTTATCAATATTATTAAAATACTGGAATGTTTCAGTCTTTGTTCGACGGATACTTCATAACTTAACTTAATGGTCTCATAATTTAATTCATATAGGTGGAGGTAATTCGTGCGAGAGGGTTGCAAGCTAAACAAGGAAGTCGAACTCTGCCTGCCCCATACGTAAAGGTGTACGTAGTGAGCGGCAAACGTTGCCTCGCTAAGGCAAAGACCGTCACGGCGCGACGCACTCTCGACCCACTCTATCAGCAAACACTCACCTTTAGGGAACACTTTAAGGGATGTGTTTTGCAAGTAAGTAATTTTCTTAAATCGCTTCTACTCCTAAAGATCCGGATTAAAAAAACGCATTTTTAATTTTTTTATACCAAAATAGTATGGCGGGAATAAAAACTTGACAAAAGGTCGCAGCTTTAAATCCAAGCAAGCGCAACCTTTTTTAAAGTTACTTTTAATAAGCTTCGAACCGTTTTCTATTTAATATAAGAATTTACGCATGTTCAGAGCTATTTAAAAGTTAAACATTATTATTTATAAAATATTTATAATAATTGTTTTTATTCAGGTAACTGTTTGGGGAGATTATGGTCGTATAGAGGGAAAAAAAGTTTTCATGGGCGTGGCGCAGATTATGCTAGAAGATCTCGATCTCTCGAACCTCGTCATCGGATGGTACAAGCTATTCGGAACAACGTCACTGGTAATATTTAATTAAATTGTTATTATGACTATTTAACCAAATTCTAATGGACATTGACCTTCACGGTGCAATCAAAAAAACGATTGCACTATAATACCTACTATTAAGACAAATCTAAAATAATCCATGTGCACACTTCTTTCAAACAATAGTATTAGGTATTTATAAATTTCAAATATAATAATAAATTATATTAACTTTTCAACGTAAATGTATGATAATATTTTTATCCGAAAATAGTAAAAACATTAAAATGAACACTTAACAATGTCCATAATAGAGGTGAGAATTTTGGAGCTACAAAAGATATATACCCTATTTCAATCGCAGTAGGAGTGAAGCTAAACAACTGTTGATTTGCAAATTGCATGCGATTTTTTAATTGTTCTGCTTTATTACGCACTACAAACAGTTCTTGATTAATATTCCTTTTTTTTTATAATACAACACTTTTCCACTTAACTAGTTATAACCACATTAATTTAACTTTCGAAGTTCCGATTACAACTTTGCGATTATTGAAAGCGCCATTTTTTCGCGAATCCATAGTGAATATCATAGATTCGGTGACCAATATTGGTATCAAGGTTTTTTGTTTGGGTTTACTCCTCTTGTGGTTGGAATAGGCTATACATAAATTATCTATATTTATATACAAATACAATACAAATGAAAACTTCTTTTTTTTGAGGTCGATTCAAGTAACTTTTTATAGATACACATTTTATAGTAAACATTTATTTGTTTTCAGTAACCAAAGTGCAGCAGTGGCTAGTGTGTTCGACGAACTTATATCAATACAATAAATATTAACTTTGTCCAAAAATACATTTAGTGATACTGCTTTAATATCATGATAAACTGCAAATATCTTGTTCATAGGTAATTTTCTATAAAACGAAAGTTGTATGTAAATTATTTGTATTATTATTTTATTTTGGAATGCCTACCGGAGTTTTGAATAGTTAGCATTTTATAGCAAGAAAATAAAATGTATAGTGTACTCGATAATATGTAATTAAGTATTAAAAGCCAAATGCTATGTTTTTTTTTTTATTTTCCCAACAAAACTTAGTACAGAACTTCCTTGCATAAACACGATAATATTACATGCAATACACACAGTATAATATAATACATATTTTATTTAGAATTATATAAAATTATATTTCATTATATTTCAATTTTAGAGATTAAAAACTACTATTCCAACTAACATAGAAATTTAATATTGTGATAGTATACTTTTCAAGGCTGCTTTTGTGAATATCATGTAAGTTCATTGGTATTTATAATTTGTCTTTATTCATAATATTTGTGAGCTACATAATATCACCTTAGGACAAATCAATCTATTTTAAAACGAGAGGCATAGACATATATAGTCATGAAATATAGATATACTAAAAGTTTCATTAAAATTCACCCAACATGTAATATTTTATTACAAATCCACCCACCAAAGTCCAAACCAGTCCTGTGTAGATTTCATAAAAAGTAGGTGGCCATACTTTATAATTCTATTACGTAAATACCTACGGAAATTTTCGACATTTTATAGGAATGGTTCTTCCCTGACAACGTGTAGGTATGCAATATATCACGATGAGTAGTTAAAACGTGACAGCGCAATAAACTATTATTTACTATCATAATTTCCTAACAATAGTATTCTTGAATTAAAAATGTTAGCGACACCAAGTCTACTTATTATATATCATAAGTGCCCTACGCAGTAAACATCAAGGTTCTACTGTTTCACTCTTCAAAACGATTAAGAACCTCTGTACAGTAATAGCTAGCTAAGAACGTAACTTTTGTTACGAGTGTTCTCTACACTAGGAACAACTATAAATGTAAAAATGTTTGTGTATTATCAATTAATGTGTAATTAATATAATAAATTCAAGACAATAATATATATTTTTAAAATTTAATTACTTTAAAAAAATTAACCTCTGAATAAACAAAACACATATTTCTAAAAATCATGTTTATTCTCTGCAAGGATATTTTATATAACAGTTATAATTTTGCACTTATATATACTATTCACTTGATTACTTACAAAACATCTTATCAGTCACTTATTGCATTAACATTAACGAGAGTCAAATTATTTTATCATTTAAACACGTCACACTTGAACGCCGTCCGAGGATGAACATCCAACACCATCATTTTCAGTTGCTACACAACGTTATTACAAAATATAATTTTATTTGCGAAATGTGTACAATAAAAATGTGCTAACAGCACATGAAGGCAGATTAGTCTATTCACTTATTATCGATACATTACTAATGTACTCTAAGTAAAACCTCAGAAGAATTAAAGTTAAAATTAATATTTAGTGCAATAATTGTTTTGGTTGTTTCGAAGGTGATGCGCCAGGTAACCGACTGTCGCCTGCTCTCTTCACCCCCGTAGATTTTATGTCTGTAACACAGTCACTGGTATTATTCAAATTTCATTGAAGTTTAATTGATGTTATTTATTATGAAGTTTATGAATTCATGAAATAAATTTTCTATTGTCAAGTTATTTAGTTTCTATCCTTTTTAAATCGTAAGTCATTGAACAAATTGAAAGTGAATTATAAAATAAATGCATTGTTGTTCGCATTCAATAATAATAGATTTAAAATAATAAAACACTACGTTAATTCCTCATTTATCGATCCGATAAATCAATATAAGTCAGATAAATCAATCTGAGAAAGTGAAATTCAATACATAGTTTATAATATAGGGAATAGTTCCCCTGTGCCTGTGACGACAGCGACGTACCTTGCAGCCACCTGACCTGCGTGGCGGGCCCGTAGCCCTTCTCGTTGCGCGCCGCTATGCGGAAGATGATGGCGGGCTTGGTGGAGGAGTCCACGTGCGCCGCGCTCAGCGACGCCTGCGGGACCACGCACGTATTCGCCTTGCCGCAGTACACGCGGACAAACGCTAACTGAGACTTTGATGCTTCCTGTAGAAGGGAACAGAACACATAGTATGCTACTCACTCTTTAACGGAATAATAGAAACGAGACGGTAGTGGTATTATTTAAATATCGAATCATGTGTAGAGATAATTAGTATTATCACATTAAACAAATTGAAAATTTTCTAAACTCCAAAACATTTAATCATGGCAAGGTTATCCTTGCCCACATAAATTAAAACTCAATGATAATTATAAAAACCTTTGGCTGTGAATTAGACCTCACGGCGAGGTACACTGAATATTCGAAGATACCCTCGGCGGCCACCTGCGGGGGTTCCCACGACAGGTGCGCGCCCTCTACTGACTTGGAGATCTTAATGGCGGATGGGGCACCGGGGAACCCAGGCAAACATGTCTTAAATGCTGACTCCTGTTAAAATTATGTTAAAACATAAATAACATCTCCTTATTTCATTAAATTATAATAAAAAGGTCGGAATATATTATATTCTTCAGATACAAAAATATTACCTCACTGAACTCGCCTCGTCCACACGAGTTAATTGCAGCTATTCTGAACTTATATGCTGTGCCATTTTCCAATGGTGACGTAGGTAAGGTGGCCAAGTCCGGTAAACTATCCAGAGACAAATTTGAAAGGTCCACATTAGGATCTGATATGTAGTTTTGCACCTAAAAATAAATATATTTTTTAAAACATTATGAGTTTCAGAACATTCGTACAAATAGTATCGGGCGGTACCACTAACCGTAAACGTGGTTCCCTTCACGAAGCCGACGGTGTACCATACGTCCTCGTCGTTTTGTTGCTTCTGATCTTCCGGCTCCGACTAAAATAAATATACACATTAAATGAAATGGTCTAACAACCGACTTTATTAATTTCGTTTCGATGAGGCGACCTGCTCGTGCTGATGGTGCAGCGCCGCACTGGCGAGCGTGGCGAGTGCGTGCGCGGCGTCCGTGGGCGGCAGCGGCGGCGCTCCGTTGGCACCCGGCGCCGCGCCCGAGCTGCTCACGGCGCCCTCGCCCTCCGCGCCCGCACCCGGCCCCGCGCCCTCCGCACTCGCCGCGCCCGACGACGACACGCCGGCGCCGCTCTCCTCCGCTACCGAGTGACATATTACGTTATATAGCTCAATTCGGATCCATGACTTGGAGCGAAATGAACAATGATGAGTTTATATAAATATCTACAAATACTACAGTATAAGTGACTGTTCGAAAAAGTAAATTATACGCGATAATTATCATAAGCACCTTGTAGTAAGTTCGGTGAAAGTAAAGCGGATCCATTAGCAGACATGGTGAGAAGTGGCATCGACTCGCTCACAGAAGGCATGGTGTCAGCGGCACCTTCCATCTCAGAAGTGTCAGCATCACTGAATCTATATATGTTACAAATAATAAATACAGAAATGTGTATAGCTCAAGAGAAAACAGCATACTATATTTCAAAAATTTATATTTAAATGAGATAAAATTAAAAATCAATAATCTATACTTAAAATAAAATTAATATTTAAGTAAGTGCACTTATGTATATGATATATTCATTATTATTAACACATCCGTGGAGATATAAATACAATAAATATGTAAATAAAAAAATACATAATACTGACTCATTTGCTTGCTGTTGCTGCGGTAATACAGAGAAGGAATGCAAAATAGCTGGACCATTGGCAGTAGACGAAATGAGAGCCGCTTCACTCTGGCCACTGCTAGATATATCTGCACCACCTTCTGTTGTACTTGAACTATGAAAAAAGTATTTATATCAAAATATATGTAAAATAAAGGATAAGTAGGGAATAAATAATCATCATTTACATTATATATATTGTTATATAATTGAGATATTTTATTATTCCTTAAAATTCAAAGGAAAAGTGAATTTATATTTGCCAGATAAAAAAAAAAAATTATGAATAAATCAAAAAAACTAATTTTTGTTTCATCTTGTGCTACCTGATGCCCGTACTGAGAACTTCGTGTGCAGCACTGCTTATATCATTTACATCATCACTGCTGGCAACACCTTCTCCTCCACCCATATCTTCATCCATTGTACTGGATTCCTCTGAAATACAATATAATCAGTAATTTAAAAACTATTTGAAACTAACAAGGGACCTATTTACAATTTTAACAATCAAGACTTAAATGAATCAGAATGTCATTAGCTTTAGATATTGATTGATACATTTTTTTACCCAATTTAAAGTATTATGCTTTGTAAAAATATTATTACATTTACTTATTTTATTAAAGAAAGCTGTATTTTATACAAAATACCTGAAATAATTAAATAAGATTAATATTTATATCAACTAATATTACTGTCAATAGCTGTAATAGTGCTGCCGTTATAAAATTCACTATATGTTTTTAAGGCTTTCAAACTTATGGAATTATTGTAACATTATTGTACAATAATTTATAACTATCACTTTGGAATGTTGATCTTATTTCCAAGGTAGATAATGTGTGCTACAATTTGTGACAAAATGTGAATTAACAAATGATTTACATTATATATTTGCAATGTGGTTGGTAGCACCAGAATAAAACCATACCGTCTTGAATCAAGGGTGCACCTTCTCCTTCAATGGGCATAGCCGAGCTTATAGACTGATCTGGGGACTCTTCTTGTGCAGTATCTGCACCTTCTCTATCCCCATCCCCATCATCAAGACTTTGATCTTTTAAAAGAGGCTCCAGATGTTCGTCTTCCGGGGAATTGTCTTCTGTTTCAGCCTAAATACATAAAAGGTTAGTTAGTTTATTAGATCATGTTAATATATTTTCAAAAAAGCATGATATTTTACTTTAATGACAAAGTTCTTGCCTAAAAATACACAGCTTAAAGATAAAAAAAATATATATTATTTTTATTTATAATCTTTTAAACATTATTGAATGTCCAAGTTACAATACTCACCGGAGTTGATAAACAATTATCTCCAATATAAGCTGACTCATCACCAACTGTTCCAGGAGTTGTTTCATCTATATCCATTTCCTCTTCTGCCTCAGGATTTGCTATAATATTTTAACATATTAAGATTTGAAGTAATTAGACATTTTTAATGCTACTAATGAATCAAAACATTAAAGTTTAGACACTGTTATATTTGGTATAGCCTTACCTGGTTCATCAACTGGTTGCCCTTCATTGTCAGGATCTACACCAGGTTCTAGATCCAAGACATCACTGCTACTTGTGGGAGCTCCTCCATTTGTTGCTACATGCAATAATATTTTATATGCTTTAATAATAAAACGTGTTGCTATATAGGATGTTTCATTATAATAATTTTATAACTTAAACATTTAGAAAAACTTAAACTTAAAATAAAACTCAACATGAGTTTGATGTTACAGTTCATCTATATAATTATAACACACCTCCATCCTCTGTAGTTTGAACGGCTTCCGATTCATCTGCCGCAACATTATTTTCCGCCAGATCTCCTATTGTTTCTGCTTGATTTTCGATCAAAGGGGACATTTCCGCGCCATCGGGAAGATCACCATGAAGGGCAGAGTCAGACTCCATATTAGACAAATTTTACACACTGACTTTATTAAACACAAATAAACATTGAAATATAACAACTATTAAGCAATATAACGTAACATTTTAAAAAATATTAACAAATTCGCAACCTTTTTGACAGTTAGTAAAAGCTGTCCATAGTGCCAAGCCAACTCGGCGTCATATTATATTTTTTTCACTTGTACTGTTTACATAGACAAAGGGCTCACTAACAACCACTCTTGAAAACATATTTTTATTAAATTAAATTTATTTATTTATTCTAAGAATAAAAATTGACTAATTGTTTAATTTTATTGATGTCAAAGAATATAAGAAATTGATTAAAGCTCAATATTATAACATAAAACCTATCAAACCATAAACTATAAATTATAGCTAAACAGAGTCAGATTTATTTATTCTGTAATAAAAGTTCAAACGACTAAGCAGATGAAAGACCATAACAAACGTTAATAAGACTGTATCATTTTTATGTTTATTAATAACAACATCGTTTAATGTACTTGGTCTTGGTTCACATAAAAACAAATTGCAAAAAAATCGATATAAAAAATGTATGTAAGTCACCGGCTTGGAAAAGACACTAGTTATTTTTTTCACCTTTTAAGTATAGAGTCAATCATATATGATTATTTTTTACATGTCATATAATTAATTTTCATGTAAGTGCTGCCAGCATCAGCTAAAAAAAGTCCCGATTTTCGATAAAAAGTATCGAGTCGTCAACAATGTAAACAAATAAATACGAAGTCCAATAATAGCCTAAAGTGCTTCGTTATATATAAGTTTAAGTTTAAAGAATTTTATTTCTCATAAAGAATTACAGAAATTCACTTACATGAGAAAGTTACAAACTAATATAAAAATCTAAGCATACAGTGTTACAAAAATTCATAATAAAGAAGGTAGATGTAGAAATTTTTTCTTCTCGATCGACGATCGACGAGCTTGTTAAACATATGCCCGTCGTGTCACTTCAGGAATACAAAAGTATGGATGCGGCATATTTAATGAAATCTGTTCATCATTTTATTTTTATTTTATTTTATTTTTTTTAATATATATTTTCCTTTTTTTCCCATTTTTTATATATATTTATTGTACTATGTTGTATGTTATATAAAATCTTAGACGTCTTTTGAAACTTGCCATAGATGTTGGCTCTTTAATGTCATATATAAATATGTTATTTTAATTTATTCGTTCTCCTATTTTTAATTTCCCAATTACAACATTAGAATGTTAACTTCATGAATTTATAATATTATTAGATTCCGAGTCAAGAGGTTAACATAGAAATATATGTGGCAACCATTCTTTATTAATAATTTAATTGAGTGTTTTAGATTTCAACATCTGAGGAGAATACTAAGCCAGTACCATATAAAGATACTGAAGTACTATTGATAACGGAAACAAAACAAACAATGCAACGGTTTCTGGGTGTAATTGGAACATTTTTTTTAAAAAAAACTTCTTTTTGTTTTAATTGTACTCTGAAAATTATTTATCTTTTAAACAAGGGTATACAGTTACTATGGCAACATTACACGCACACATTAACAAACTATCTCTGTCTCAATCGCGGTTTCACGGCCCCTTGGTCTATTTGTTTCTCTGTCTACGGTTAGTAGCCAATTTTGACATCTGACAACGAACAAAAGTCTAAAATTTTAGGGTTATTTTAAAATTTGGCTACATTACTAAAATAATAATTCTCATCAATACAATTACAAGGAAACTTCTAGTTCAGTTCACCAAAAATTACTGTTAATAATGTGTATCAGACGGCACTAAAGATCCATATTACAGGAGATTATTTGATAGAAAATAGCCACAAATCAATCTTAAGGTTTGTAATCATTTCATTAGTAGTAGATAGTAATGGCGAATTGACTTAATTATTATTAAAAAAATTGTGTATACAACAAATTTTACATTTGTTTGAATGTATCCCTATTATAGCTATAAAATATTATATCTATAAAATGTTTTAGCACATATAAAAGACTTATTATTTTTTTATAAATATTACCTTTTCTTATGATAACTATAAACATAAGTAAAAACAAAATATAAGTCATTTGAATGAAGATGCATTACTTATTTAAACGTTTTTATTGCTTAACACAATTATCATAAGCAGTAATAATGTAATTTTAATTTCAGAAAGATGTCTAATAGCAATAAAAATGATGGTCATGAAAAACCTGGTGATGGAATTAGATCAATGCGATCCTCAACTGCATTTCGTGTTATTAACTTTGAGCTTTATGCAAAACCTGTAAGTATTTTATCTAAGATTAGGATTTTATAAGATGATTTATATTCTATACTATGAGTATTTAATTTACTATATTTTTTCAGAATATAGTCATTATGAGTATTGGACTGACATGTTTCGGTCTTGCTCTTGGCTATATTACCTATATGAGACATAAATATGAATCAATGGGCTATTATTCTGCAGTCAATGAAGAAGGAAAAGAGACATTTGAGAAAAAAAAATCTAAATGGGATTAAAAGTTATAATTGTAGAATGGAAATAAAAACAAATAGGAAGAACTATTTAACCCTTTAACCGCCCGACTTCATATCTGTTGGCGTGCCCCCAGCACCCGGCACAGTGAATCGAAACACATAATACAATTTTCTAAAAATAATGTTAGTAATTCTTCTAACTTTGGACATTATTTTTAAGACTTCTAATTAAGAGGCTAAAGTGTATTAAACTGTAAACGATTACTTAGTTAACTATTTACCTAATGTAAACATATTTTTGATAGAATACAGCGTAATTAAATAAAAAAGCTGATAAAACGATCAGTGTTATTTTGGTCGTAAATATACGACTCAGACGAAACGGGCCCGAAAATATTTGTCGGATTAATTCGACCTAGGCGGTTAAAGGGTTAATGGTTATGCTGTCATGTACATAGATAGTGTTAATAGTAGTAATTATAAATAAAATAATAAAAATAGTTTTGAATATTATGATATATTTAATTAATGTTATTAAAAATAATATGCTTATTGTGTACTTGTTTCTTGGGGTAATTGCATGAAATGAAAATACTTATTTTCATATAAGGTTGTTTGTTGGTTATCTATATATATTTTGTAAATAGTCTTGTAAATTATATATGTATGTACTGTTATACATATATAATTAAGTGTTGTTGTTTAGCGGTAGAATATCTGTGACGAGTGGGTGTTACCTACCCAGATAGGCTTGCACAAAGCCTTACCACCACATAAAGTAGTTAAATGTATTTTTGTCAAGAATTCTCAGTATCAGCTGGAAGTTAGGAAGTTAGCAGTATTTACATTTCCCTCTCTCAGAAAGCACTTTAAGCCTTCACATTATCTCGCTCCTTAAACCTTTTCAGTTATTTTGGATTTGCTGTCCAAATTATGAGAGTGAGGAAATAAAATGGGCACATTTGTTTGTACACATACTTGTACTTTATAATATGACTTGTACAGTTCGAACTAGTCTCCTTTTATAATGGCCGCCATGGCAAAAATTGTTCAGGAGGGCTCATCATCATTATTATAGATTATTATTCATAGATGACCTGTAAGCCTAAATAAGATCTTCCATTTACCTAAGTATTTGTTTTTATTCATTTCAAAATCAAAATAGTTATTTTACAGCAAAATATAAGCAAAAATATTACACACTTAATAGAATAGCTGGGTTGTTTGCTGAAATATCATATATTACGTCACACCGCCTCAATCATTGACAATGTGCCATAGAACCACGGAGCCACGCCAGCCAATCATAGCCGAGGCACCATTCCAACTACTGGAAGCCTCCGGTAGGGGGAATAAAGTATATATTGCCCTGCCAGTTCATTTGTAGCCAGTATTCTACTACTACCCGCATCGTATGCCGAACCACTGTCTGGTTGTATACAAAGTATGATAGCTATTAACTGCAACAAGTGTGATCATTATGATTGATAATGAATAATAAGTGTGATTATACTGTCCTGCCTTTTCATTTATACCTGTTACTCCGTTTCACAAATTGTATTTCCAGTGGCATCCACACTAACCAAGCTGGTGTCGTGGATACCTTGCTACGATTTACAGACAGCGTTCCACCTATGGTTAATAGTGTGTTCTTGAAATTTTTTTGTAAACTTTATAGAAAGAAATATAAATTTAAGTAGACTATACAAGAATAATAATAAATATGTATGTAATATTAAAACTATATAAAATGGCAATCATATTAAATTTATGTATACACTAACAGCCTGTGAATGTCCCATTGCTGGGCTAAGGCCTTCTCTTCCTTTTTGAGGAGAAGGTTTGGAGCGTATTCCACCACGCTGCTCCAATGCAGGTTGATGGAATACACATGTGGCAGAATTGCAGTGAAATTAGGACACATACAGCCTCACGATATTTTCCTTCACCGTCAAGCACGAGATGAATTATAATCATAAATTAAGCACATGAAAATTCAGTGGTGCTTGCTCGGTTTGAACCCACAATCACCGGTTAAGATTCACGCGTTCTTACCGTCGTCGCGTTGGGACTCTACTACCACTTACCATCAGGTGGAGTGGAGTCATTTGCCCTACTGGCAAATATAAAAAAAAAACTAGGCCATCTCGACTTTTTTAAAATTATGTATATATAAATACAATATAATGTGTGTTCTATATACATACATTTTTTATTTATTTATTAAATATAATTCTATGACAACAAATACATACAACTTCTCATCTAAAGAACTTGCCTGGATTGTCATTGTCATTTGTCATTACGACCAATATTTCAAATAAAAGTCAAAACTTTGAAGTGTCAAACTGTTATTCATCACTAAATATATTATGTTTATAACTTTGTAGTTTGTGTTCCATTTATGTCAGAATCATAACAATTTATTTGCATTGTTTAATTATCTGAAATACTCTTGTATTGTAGATATTACAAAACTCTTTAAAGATGTTTTCTGCGCTTAAAAAATTAACTAAGAGTGGCGATGACCGCTGTCCAGCACCCATGCCGATGTCGTCTTCTTTGCAGAAGAAATTCTCAAGAGGCGTACATTTCAACAGTAAATATCACAAATAGGAAACCATGTGCATTGAGAATATATTGAGTAAAAGAATCATTTTTGTTTTTTAATGATCACTAATTGGTGAAATATTGTTTTAGTGAAAATTTTAATTAAAGGAGATAGAAATGTCGGTAAATCTTGCCTTTTACAACGTCTGCAAGGTGGAGCATTTACAGAGGAATATGTTCCTACAGAACAGATTCAAGTTGCTCCAATACATTGGGCTTATAAAAACACTGATTATATAGTAAAAGTAAGTAATATTAATATTACATCTTAAATGAGCTTCAGTTACATTTAAAAATGTAATGAATAAGTAATTATGAATCTTTTTGCTTATTCATAATTGGGACAATTAATACACATAATATTTTTTTAATAAAAAAAAAAAAAAAATTGAGGAGAACCGTAGGCCTCATGATAAATATTTAGCTTAATTTCATCATTGGTTATTTAGGTTGAAGTATGGGAAGTAGTGGATAAGGGTCGCACAAAGAAAAAACCTCCTCTTGGCCTTAAACTTGAAAATCAGTCAGCTCCGTCAGCACTCGAGGAAGAACATGAAACTCCAGTATTGGATGCTACATTTCTGGACGTCTACAAAAATGCTACAGGTGTCATATTAATGATGGACATAACTAAACCATGGTAATTCTACATTACCTTATTTAAATAATGCTGCAGCTTTTATAATTTTTTTTTTATTCTAAATTTTTTTTTCTTTATGTACAGGCATATTCTATTGAATATGCCTGTACATAAAGAAAAAAAAATTTGTCTGTTGTATTAAATTGTTATAGCGCCGAGAATAGTCATATTATATATAAATAATACTTTAACATTAATATGTAATTTTCAATTGACTTTCAAAGATATCTTAAAAAGTATCTAAAATGTCATGTGACCAAAAAAAAATTATTTGCATTATTTTTGAGAAATTAAAAAAACTTTCCTAGCCATCTGCAATAGGTTATATGCTAATTTTTATATGATTTTTTTAATGTTTGGTAAATGATAGGCAAGTGTCATCAAATGAAATATTTTGGAAAAGAGTTGTACAAAATAAGTAAAAAGTCATCAGGAACAATAAGATCTTTTTAAATAACACAAAATATTCTTAAAACCTGATTTTGCATTCCCACAATTTGAGTATAAACTTAACTCAATTGGTAGAACAAATGAAATAGAAAAGTGTATGGGTTGGAAAAATATTTGATCAAAAATAAATACAATATATTCCAATTATAATATAGATTATATATTAAAGTGTATGATCTTTTTAACACAATCAAATTATAATATTTTGTTGTTGTAAAAATGTTTAGAATATCTAAGTTTAATTTATATCTTATATATGTTTTAAGGACTTTTGAGTATGTGGTAAAGGAGCTTACACGTATACCAGCAGATTTGCCTGTTGTTATACTGGGCAACCACTGTGACATGCAACACCACCGCCAAGTGCATCCTCATCACATAGAACAAGCCATGTATCATGCAAAGATGACAAGGTAAAGTTTCCAGTCATAAACTCATCTGTACTAATTACATTATATATATTATTTACAATAAAATCTTTATTTAATAAATTCGCTTAGTAACTATGTTATTTTATAAAACTAAGTGGTTACATTAAATTAACATTAAATACATTAAAATGCACTTTTATACTCAACAAATTATGCTCCTCGCTTTCTTTCATTGATCATCAACTCAAACTATTATATTAAAATTTTACATACACATTGTCAAAGATAAAAAATAGGGCATTAGGTAACTCTAACTCCTCCCACTAAGAAAGAAACTTGTGTAAATGCAGATTTAAAAGTTGTTTAAATAATATAGGACTGCTCCAATCCGTTATGCAGAGTCTTCAATGCGAAATGGTTTTGGTTTACGATTACTGCACAAATTTCTAAGTGTGCCATTTCTAAGGCTACAAAAAACAAGCTTGTTGGAACAGTTGCAAAGAAATCAAAAGGATATGGAGGAAATTGAAAAGGAACTTGATGATTTTCAGGTAACAGCTTGATTAAATTTATTTTACACTTACTGGTTCCTCTGTCTAGGGGCTAGCTTGTAAAGTCGAAGATGCCGTGCTCCTGATTTCTCAGTAGCAGTATAGAGTTTATTCCTGGGCCTGAATTTTCTAAGATCGTGTGGGTTAACACACTTTTGCACTATAACATCTCCTATTTGCCAAGTCTCTGTTAATAATGGCCGCCAGTACGGCAATTGTTAAGGAATGCATAAATTTTAAACTGACCATAATATAAATTAACGATCTTAATAATAAACATTTTTCTTTAGTTAAAATCTGATTTTTAACTTTCTTTTGTCATTGATTTGACACTCGATCGAAGATGACACAAAATTTTGTAAGTACGTTATTTTTTTAGAGTTCCGAAGAATCTCAATATAATGTATTTTTGGACCGTCTGGCGAATAAGCGTAGACAGAGTACGGAGCCCGAGACCCGTATCAATACCGAACGCTCGCCGAGCATCGTACTTGGAGGTGGAAAACCTATTATACCGCCAAATGTTAATCCACTTGTAAGAACTAGCTTTATTACTCTTTAATTCAAATGGAAATGTACAATTAAAGCAAATTACGCTATCGATTACGCCATTGTGATTGAAAATTATAGTTAAATAGCTTAATGTATTTATATTGCTCATTTTAAATTAAATTTAACCATTTTAAAATTAAATAATTCTTAAAAATTGACAACTACTTTTTTTAGCTGTTTTTTTATTAGAAATATGTATCTAGTTTATGTATTATCTGCTATTTAACGATATAAAACCCTTATTTAAGTAATTATATTATTCGATATATACTTAATGCATTATAATATTTTTACAGTTAGCACAAGCCCTTAATCCAACTGCAGGAAAAATACAGATCAATGAAAATGTACAAATGAAACAAAGTCAATACGTTAGCTCCGAGTTATTAAAAAGTAAACCCCCAGTTAGCATGGATATGACACCGTCAAAATTACCTCAAGACAGGTTAGCAATATTTAATTAATATAGCTGCATGTTATTGAGATGCGGACTGCCCAAGATCGGGATGGTTGGCGTTCTATAGGGGAGGCTTTCGTCCAGCAGTGGATGGCAAAAGGCTGAAAAAAAATGTTTTTGAGATATAGCTCAATGTACTCACACATTGGAGAGGAAATTCTTAAATGAAGCACTTTTGACAATAACGCGGTTAAAACTATAATATACAGAAAACTTTTTTATATTAGTAGGTTTCCAAAATGTGTACAACAATAGCATATCTATCTTAACAGATGTTAAATTTTTCACAAATCCATAACGAATATCAAATATTAATTTAGATCTCGAACATGCTATGTCAATTCGAGGTTAAGATTGTTTATTTGTCTTTAATCTTCCTAATTTTTGAACTATGGTTTTAATGTTCCATTAAAATGAGCCCTTAGTATTGAGATTAAGTTATAAACAAATATCTATAAACTAAACGAATATTAAATACATAATGTTTATTAATTTTTGTAATTTTTTTCATGTTTTTTTTTTATTTAAATTATTGCGTCATTTAAATTATACATTAAATTATGTTCAGCCATATATGATATGTATGTATCAAATATCATATTTTTAACTCTTTTTTTATTGTTTTGTACTTTAATTTTGTCTTTGTTTCTTTTTGGTGAATAAAGTTATTTAGTATTATTATATGGAAGAAGACCCATTAATAGAAATAATATTGTAGTAATATACTACCGACATTTTAAAATAGCCAACACACTTATTTTCAGTGTTCCTAGCACACCATCCGGTAACAACATATCAATGTCAGGGTCTTCAGGAGCTTTGGACGAGTTCTACGCTGGCACTTTGGATAGCAGTTTCCTAGAAGACCTCGGACCAATTAGTAATAACAACCAGGAAATAAGCTATGACACTGATAGGTGACAAATATTTTGGCCTTAATAGTACTATATTGATGACGTCAGAAAAATAGACAATTCCTGACCAAGTAGAGTCATAATAGTATGAGTCAGACATTTGCCTTAAACAATATTATTCGTATGTGCTTTAACATTATTTTTTTATATTTTTTTTAGTGATGAAGATAACACAATAAATCCAAAAGTAATTGTCGATGAAGACGATCTAGACATTGAGAGCAGTCCACAGATAAAAACTACAACAGGAATAGACAATGTAGAAGTTGAATCAAGGTCAAAACATGATGATAATTTGATAAATGAATTTATGAAGCAAGCAGTCATAAGTAAGGACCATGAAGGAAACAGCAGCTTGTCTATATTAGGTGATCAGAATATAAATATCCATAGCGACTTTCCGCTGTGGTCTGGGGACTCAAGCGTAAGGAGATCTCCTGAAGGTGAACTAACTTTTGTATTTACTATAATTACATTAGTAAAAGAGGCGATCTCGGCATTCAGTTGAAAGAACAATTGTCATGATATTGAAAACGGCATTATAATAAACGCTGTTTAGCGGGTGATTACTTAAACAATGCTTTGTCCTTTTTTTTCGAATGTCAATTCAATAGTAACAGAAAGAGAGTGTTTAACTTAACAGTTGCTAAGCAATATTTATAAGTAAGACCCTTAGTTTTTATGATTAATATCGTGCTATAGTAAAGTAAAATATAATTAATATATATTTCGCGGATAAAATTTTGTCGAGTAGTGTGGTATAATAAGTTGTATAATAAAAATTAATCCTTAAACGCAGAGCCTTTGCCTAGCAGTAGCTCATTATACTTGAATTAAAAGTTATAAATATTTTTTTACGGATCAGATGGATTTGTTTTAAGATAATATTTAACAAACAAAAGGAGTTATTAGGCATTGTATACTTCAACATTAAAACTATCAAAGTCTTTTACGTCCTCGCGTCGTAATGCCGACCGGTGTGACTGAAATAAGGACTCGTCTCCACCCAACATCAAACCACCATAACGACAGCATGACGCGCTATGTTTACGTCCGTCCCTTATTAGGTGTCTTCTTATTTCTAAAAATATATATCATGTATATTTTTTTTAGGCGGTGAAGATCCAGATATAGCAAAAGAACCAGATCTGAAGGTAGGTTATTTCCTTTTGTGGTTTTAATTTTTATTTATAACTAAAAAAAAACGCGGTTTCGCCAGCGTGGAATTTAGTTTACGACGAAAGTCTTTCAAAATTAATTATTACAAAACGAAAAAGTCAAGTATATTTATGATTTCGGATCGATTTAGATGTTTTTGTTTTTAATTTTGTAATTTGTTTAATAAAATTTGTTTTTCTTTAAGGCTGACAAAAAACACAAAAAGAAGAAATCAAAAGATAAAGAAAAGGGCGATTATAGCGATAAATCGGAACGTAAGGAGAGAAAACATAAGCATAAAAAGACAAAAGGTGAAAAACAGTCGCACCCGCAGGATGGACTGCTGGCGCCCTCGGCGAGCGCTGCGTTCAACTACGAAGACTACGATAGCATTTAATGTCACTATTAACATAGTCACATATGTTTATTGTGTTTACATAATGTATATCAATTACTATTATAGAAGTGATACGGCGGCACTTCACTTGGTTAATCTGTTCACATGTTCGCATTTATTATAAATATGTAGAGGATCTATTTGATTACATGTTTGCTTCATTTGGTATGACCAATATGCATTTATAGCAAATACATCAAATAAGGTAAATATTTGCGAAAACAGTTGGTTCGCTTAAAGCATCGCTTCGTCTTGGTATGTCGAAGTTATTTGCGATTTCAGTCCATAGCGTTCTTATAAGATTCGCAAATACACCAAATATTTGTTGAAGTGCCGCCGGTCAGTTCAAAAACCAATCCAGCGCGATATACAGACAATCACACGAATACTATAGTCTCATATCTTTCACATTTATTAAGTTCTGATATTCACTATTACAATAACATGAACATTATTATTTCATTCCTATACAAGAGATTAAGATGAGTTATATTATGTATTATTAATTATATATTAACAGTGTATAAAGTCTAAAGGTGGCTAACCACGGTGTATGTTTCTGCGGTATACACGATATTCTTCCCATTATGCGTCGGTGCGGGCTGGTCCGCGTCCGTCCGTAATATCATGCAAGGTAGGACGCCACCTTTAGAATTACTTTATCACTTTGACATGTATTCAAAGCCATGAAACAGAGAAATTAAAAAAAGCCTTCCATTATTTTCACCAACCCGCATTGGAGCAGCGTGGTGGAATAAGCTCCAAACCTTCTCCTCAAAATGAGGAGAGGAGGCCTTTAGCCCAGCAGTGGGACATTCACAGGCTGTTTCAGTTCAGTTCAGTTCTTCCATTATAGTAACAGCTAGTATATTCTTCTCTCCTGTTAAAGATAACTCGTGGAGCTTTTTCCTGTACGCTCCAATGTGAGTTCGCATGTGATAGAGTTTTATCTGATACATGCTTTCCTTACATTTTTTTTTAATTATAAATTAATATTACCCACATAGAAAATTAGTGGTAAAACTAGTATATTTTTACACCAAACAAAAACAGAGGTGAAATAGCCCTGGCTATTATTGTTATTCAATAAATCTTAACAGATTTTAAGTAGACTAAAATTTTACTTATTTTGTTAAGTTTTGCTTATAATTTTTATACAATGTGTATTTTAATTTAAATGTATATTTCGTCCAATTTAGATAAAGTCATAGACGGATAAATTATCATAATAAAACTGAGAGGGTTTATTTGTATATTATCTCTTAATAAATAAATGTTAATGAATTTGAATGTGAATGAATTGAAAAATCGGTCTTAGACAATTGTCTTGACAAAACAAAACGTAATGCAATGAATTATAGAATATTAAGAGATAATATATAAACCCTAGAGACTTTGACATTCGATGCCTCCACCCCATTAGAAGTGGTTAGAGTAAAATTATATTATTTTGTCTGGGTGCCTTGTAGATCTAGGCATAAATCCGGGGTTGACAAAACCTATGAATTTTATGTGCTTTTTGCAGATATACAAAGTCAGTAGTAGTAGTCATACAACGAGATTCACAAACTATGATATATATAATATGAACCACGTCGTTCACGTCATACCGTGCAACGTAGCTCCTTACAATGTCGTGACGTGATTTTTTACAATGTCAACGTCGGTTTCCACAACACGTCTTCGCAACGTTACAGGATGACGCAATATGCCACGTTACGTCGTCGTTACGTGCTTATATGGGGTAGTCCTTAGATCTCACAATTTGCCATTGAGTCATTCATATTACAATCAACTGCAACAGGGTTACAGACGATTTTTTTTCTTAAATCCGTACAAAAATAACGCATAATCGCAATAAATTTCAAAGTCAATATAGAAACGAAAACTCAATTGTACTTGTTACTACTATTCCGATTTCAAGCATGTAAATTATATAATTATAAAAGGGGTTTTTTTCATACTGACTACATTCCTCAAAAGTGACGTGCATATATGCATTTGAGGTAACGACTCGTTATTCAAGCGTCTTTCGGCAGATTCCACAAATTCTAAATACAAAAACCACATAAACAAGCTACTTTGATATATTTCTATCGTGTCCCTTTTTGACGATCGTAATCGTCAGAAAAAAAGGATTCTATAATATAAAATAAGATAAAAAGGCACTTAAAATATAAAATTAAATATAGCTTCGACATTTATCGAATGCACTTTGTCTTGGCCCCAGGTGCCTCACGTTAGCTATTACTTTATGCTACGAAATTTTTTATTTGTAATTTGAATATAGATAAGTGTCATCCATAAACTTGATAATATATATCATATCAACCATGCGTTGACAAAAAATAATGTCTTTATTACTTTTAAATTTACTTACAATGAACTGAAATTGGATTTGAATTAGAATTGATATCGTAGCTGCAGAATTTTTACTGTTGACGTGTTTTTAAAGTACTATTGCCTTGTTAAAACATAACAAATTTTCTAGTAAGTATATAATATATATGTTGAAAATATAAAAAAACGTTCTCAATTAACCGTGTAATTATATAAAAAAAAATGTTGACAAGTAACCACCCAAACGATCAATGTTTTTGATTCAGATGTAATTTATCTTGCTTATTATAAGAATCAATTGTTTAAAAATGCTTTAAGTGTGTGTAAATTAGATATGAAATATATAATGAGTATAATTTTATTTATATAAAATATCTAGCAGTGGCGGATTTTATCAACAGCTAAGTAGGCCGAGGACAAGGACGGAATATTAAACCTACAATAAAAAAACATGATAAAATTATTTATCTCTAAGTACTATGATTGTTCTATTAAAAATTGCTGTGACTTTTTCTAAGTAACGTCCTAAGTACCTATCCCACTGTTTGATAAAAGATCCTCGTGTTATGAGATTTAATTTTTTTCAAAAAAACTTAACAAAATTTATATTTACTGTTTTTCTATATACACTATTTCATTATATACAAATATATATTTTTTTAATTTTAAACGACCTTATCCTAATCCGCCACTGATGTACAATCATAGGGCTGCCAACCACACTAATAATAAATTTGTATTAAAAAATATTACTTTATTATTGTTGAATTTCATTGATATTTTTTATATAAAAAGTATCAATGCAAATAACTTTCACTGGATAAATATAAATCTGTTAAAAATAAGTATTAAAAGGTGGTAATGGCTTTCGCACTTAAGGGACTGCATGAATTTTTGAAATTATCTTGATTGCCATTCACAGATTTTTAAAAATTTCGAGGTCTCACTAAAGAAATATCCACAAACATTAATAATGACCTTCGAGCCTATTGCTTATTAGACAGACAGACATTTTAGAAAACATGTTTTGCTCAAGTACTAGATAAATTACAAAGATTTTTCCATACCATTCCATTTTAATATAAAATAAAACTTACCTTGAATGTGTTAATTTGAAACAGCTTTATTTATTTTTTTGTGGATGCTTACGTAAATAATCAGTATTTACGTATCTTTTAATATTCGCCAGAATTGTAGCACCTTATACGATTTCAAATCAAAATGATGTACTTTGTAGCACCTTAAAATTTTATAGAAACATTCTAATTTTAATCCAGTTTATATTCCTAAACTGTATTATTTATACGCTTTTAATTTTATTAAAAAAAAAGTAATAATTCTTATTTTAAATTACTTTTGTGGTAACAAAAATATTAATAACTTGTTTTAATTAAATAATTAATAACTATTGTTGGCAGTCCTATAGACGTATTATATTTTAAAACCATTCCATGCGTTTGCAGTTTACATATAGCGAGTATCGTATAGTATCTGACGATATTTCATCTAGTCGATACAGTGAAATATTATTTTGAAACATGATCTCAACTTTACAGAAGACAATTTTTCTGGATTTGATTGAATTCCAAAATATATCTATGTATATATAGTAATAATTGTTGTATCTACAAGCTATACCATATAAAAATTGTATATGTCTGCAATTATTGAAAGTTAAAAAATATTTTAATCAATATATTATGCTATATTTTGAAAAATAATTTTATCGTGCTTGTTAAATAATAAATAAAATATTACATTAATATAATTGTATACTTTAAAATCCAAATAATATTTTAAATTTTATTATTTCATAATATAGTTTTTGTATTTTCCTTTGTGATTTAATTAATGTGTTGTGTTTTAGACAGGAGAAGGATTAAACTTAAGGGAAGGCAAGGAGGCTTTGATAATGATGGGTGGTGTTGATTTCAACGAAAGATTTTTAATAAATAGATTACAATCTATTCAAAATGTAAATATACAACCACATCGATATTTTATTGGTTAGATTATAAAAATTGGACCACTTGTGTGAAGTCCACGCAGTAATGTAACAATATTACAAACAAAAATCTCTACATAACAGAACTTACAGATATTAGTCAACTTTATTTTATACATTCTATAGTACACGATTATTTAACATTAATATTTACCTAATATTATATTTTATACATTCTATGTATATTAGATAATATTCTCCCATTTGTAATAAGTTAATAAAACTATAAAATATTCTCTTCAGTTATAGGCATTCAATAAGGCTAATGTAGGTAATGAAACAATATTTGGTGATTTTACGATTCTCTTTGAATACAACACGAAATACTTAACTGATAAAACAATTTATACAAAGCACTTTGTACTTGCCTTTTCATATTATTTTTTTTTTTTAATTTATTTTTAGTTGCCTTGGACTATTTGTTTTAAAAAACTTACAAAACAAATAAGATTTCATGTTAAATTGTTGATATAATTTTTATGTACAAAAAAATAATAATAGTAAAAGGGTACAAAACAATTGAAAATGCTGTAAAATTATATTACAATAATAAAACCAAAATCAAACAAGACAAATAATTAACGTAATTACTATTAATCTATTGTACTTTATTTTTATTTTGAGAAATGGAATAAGAGAAACCATAATGTCTAACATTGTGAGATGTAATTTCATACCAATTAATTGCAAGTCAAATAATCAATTTACATATAGTTCATTAAAAATATTAATTATTGCGTGACTACAAGTGATCTAAAAAATATTTGTGTCAAAATTATAAATGCAATTTATTGAATAATCAAAATAGTTCTATTACATGGATTGATGATTACTGGAAGATAAAATTTAATCTGCTTGATCTTATAAATCGAAATTATACCGTATTTTACCAAATTGTTTATAAAAATATTAAAAAAATCAGCACTTGCTTCAAATAGATTAAATATTTTTTTGACTTGATTCTGTTTATTTACTAAGAAATAAAAAAATATATGCGATGTCCGAATTTGACTCGTTTACCGGATGTTTCGTATAACATTGACAGGCAAAAAATGTGATTATATTTTATTTAAAATTTGACACAAAAATTGATGAAAGTTTGACTTTAAAAATATTACAGGCAGATTAAAATTGTCGTCAATTTTATCAATCAATATAACTATCAGTAACCTGAGGTACTCGATCGCGTTACACAGATAGACTCGAAATGAACCTTAGGGATACATTTTTAATAATTAAGGTACGGAACCCAAGTTTTCATTAAAATAATTAAATTGTAAAGATGCTCTCAATTGATTACAAGAGTTTGTCAACAGTACAACTGTAGGTTGAAACATGTATGTACTTAGGTCAAATATTAATATTAGCAACATTGCAACAAAAATAGCTGCATCACTAGATCATTCATGATGTAATGCATTGTCAAAGTATAGTTTTATAAGTAAGAAGGAAGCATTCAGTTTCAATAATCATATTATATCTTTAAAATTCATTAGTTTTCTGAAACTAAACCTTAGAAAGGAATGTTGTTTTTTTTTTTAAATGATAAAAATGTAATAAGCTATTTAGGGCATAACATCAATATTTGGCATCTATTTGAAACTATAATATATGCTCATTTTATTATTAAAATTTGTTATCTGCGAATTTGCACATTTCATTCATTTATTTCTATTGTTATTGCTTTTCATAAGACCAATTTATATATAAAAAAAACAAATAACCATAGCCAGTATTGTAACACTCATTATATATACATTGTTTTTAAATAAACATTTCATTCTTTAAAGATATTAAGGCGATTTGAACAATACAACAAACAATATTTTTGTCGAGTTACCAGATCAGAAATATTACTTCATTTTAAAAACAATAATGGTTGTATAATAATTGGCTATGTAGGTTCATATATATCAGATTGACTATTTTAAATTCTCTACTTCCAGTTAAGCACATGTTTATGCACCCTAGCGCTGTAATTCAAAACAACAATATCTATCTTGAATGAAGTATTTACTAATCACTAATATAATTAATCTGTATCTCTCATAAACTATGGGCTGCAAAATAATTTGAATGCATTTCTAGCTTCCTTACACTTAAAACTAGTTAGATAATCTTATTTACAATTACTAACAATAATTGTTCAAAACTATAATTACATCACCCAAACTTTCTCCACAAAGAAGTCTCAACAGGTCTTGTCAAAGGGATTCTATCAAGAATTAAAAATTCATTCGAGTTGTGAAACAAAGAAGACGATTGGGATCGTCAGTCCACGCGTGAAGTTTCATTGAAACCATCGTCTAGATAACTCTGTAGCACATGCGACTGATGTCCTATATGGGCACTTAATGATTCGAAACTTATGTTTTGCTCCACAAAATTGTTGTGTACTTGATTAGGCGGTTCTACCCTAAACTGACCTAAGGTCCAAGGATCACTTACATCGTTATGTCTTCGAATAGCACTATCAAAAGGTGATAATTCATTCCAGGGCTGCGGCGGTGGCGTGTTTAGCATTGTAGGAATGTTCTCAGCGTGCGATTGTAGAGGAGATTGTGTTGGTTCCGCATTGAACGAAGATCCTCCCCATACTAAGGACTCCATTGCAGATGTTGGATTACTCATATGATTAAATCCCCATGAATTTGGGATTTCAGGCGGTGGGATATTTGGAGTTATTTCGGGTACTTTAGGCACTGAGCGGCCATACACGTCCTGTGTTCGTCCACTTAAATGGGGCCTTGAAGGGAGACCCCCATCAGGACTGGGCAAATGGCAGTCCGGGCGCATCATAGGGCTGTACTTGCCTACTCCAGGGCTCTTTTTATTGTAACTATTCTCCACACTGGGTCTTGGAGAATATGGGCTGTGATGTTGTTGTCGCGACATTGGACTGTATTGACCCGGCGTTTTATTAGGATTATTCCGAAGACTGTCACTCTTTATACCAAGGCCAGCATCGGGACTCGTATGTGTTGAAGGGTGAGGAGAAAATGGAGCGTGATGTTTAGTAGGCATTGGACTATAATTACCAGTATTCCAAGCCCCAGTTTTTTGCATATCTGATTTAACTATTTGACTTGTGTCTGGACTTGGTTGCGCAGAGTAAGGACTAGGCTGCGAAGAATATGGACTAGGCTGAGTAGAATAGGGACTGGGCTGTGTCGAATAAGGACTTGGTTGAGCAGGACTCGGTTGAGCCGAATATGGACTTCGTTGGGAAGAAAATTGAGTGTCCTGTCTTGGCATGGGACTGTAGCTACCATAATTCCAAGTATTAGGATTCTTTATATCCTGTTGCTTTATTGATAACGTTTCTGGACTAGGTTTATTTTCCAGAGAAGTTGTTGGACTACACTGCTCTGTCACTTTGCTATGTCTAATCTTGGTATGGCTTTCTAGCCTGTTAAGTGGACTTGCTTCAGACTTATGTGTTGGAGTACCTTTGAACTGACCTAAATTCCATGAATGATTACTTTTTATTGATTCAGGTGGAACGTCGGGACTACTAGGTATTTGACTATCGGGTTTTTGGACGGGACTAAAGTGTGGACTTCCCATTTCAGTCTTAGAATCTGACCTGGGAGTAGACGAAGAATCAGGCTTAGATTGAGCAAGAGGACTCGAAAGATTTGGAGTTGTTGAGCCTTTTGGAATTTGCGTATTTTCAATAACATTATCTAAATTATTTTTCGTTTTTTCTAATACTTTACCGCTAGAAGTAGACTTTATTTGAGTTTCAGAAGAAATTCGTCTATCAGCCATCCTCGTACCAGGGTCGGATACACTTTTTGGCTCTTGAAACACACACTGGGAAGACTTTTCTGGAGATTTGATTTTTGATTTGCTACCAGAACTTTCAGGAATGTCACTGCTTGCATCATCTTCAGTTTTAGATACTTTAGATTTTTTCTTTTTGGATTCATCGCTTTTACTGTCTTTAAGTTTAGCTTTTTCTGGATCTAAACTATCTTTAAGATCTTGAAGTTCCTTTCCGGTATAAAGTCGTTTCATACCTCTCGGTAAAGCTCGACATGAACTGAGATTTAAAGATTCTATATGAGGACATTTTAATAGCACTTTTTTCACAGCTTCGTAAGACACAGATGATCCACATAAATTGAGTATTCTGCAATGAAAACATGATAATTTAGTACATATTAGATAGGTATCTTTATAACTATCAAAAAAAGTTACAATATTAGCCATCCAATGAATACCTTAATTTGCTGTCTGGCGAATCTGCTAGCGCGGATACAGCATCGTGAAGTACTTTTGCAGCAGAGGCCCAAGACAAGTCCAACTCCAGTAGACTGTGGGACCATTTCTCGCAGATCAGCTCGAGGCACGCATTTGTTTGACGCAAAATATTGCAACCTAATAGAAACAATAAAAGGTAAATATTTACAATATTAAGTCATTCATTTTTAATTTTGATCGGTTTTGTATTAATACAGTTATATCTCAAGTGAGGTGTTCCGGTGGAATCTCTTAAAGTATACAATTAACTCTCAAAAGGCAGAAATCTTAACAACTCTAATTTTACCTCCAAGGAAGAGATGTTGCAGGTCCCAGGCGGGCACGCGCACGAGCCCCGAGTCCGTGAGGCGCTGCAGGCCGCGCAGGTCCAGCAGGCGCAGGCGCGTGGCGGCGCGCACCAGCCGCGCCAGCGCGTCGTCACCCAGCCGGTACTCGCCCACCGCTGTGCGCTCCACCGCCGCGCTGCTGGCGATGGACACCTCCTCTAGCTGCGACCAGCCCGCCTCCAGCTGCGGGAGCGACACGATACATCACGCGATCGTGCGCGTTTTAATATTATATTTTACACGAAACTATAATTTTTGCAACCATATTAATGGATCCTTGCATCATGTTTGTATATGTATTAGTAGGTATGTCATAAAATTAATGATTATGTATCAATCACATAGCTGGTTTCCACTTTTAGGTAATCGATAGACGTAAATTTTTACTTAGTCAATACCTGTTGTGAAGTCGTTGCAGAGGCAAGAACTAATTGAGCATTGGCAGCTCTGAAGACTCTCATTTTGGGGCAACCCTTTTGTAAAGCTTCCAACGGTATAGGCGCGGGATGTGACGTCGCCAAAGCGCCTGATATATCTAGTACTTCAAGGTTAGGGCAATGGGTCTGTAAATCAGAACATATACAATCGTTATACAATATTTTAACAAGGACACGTGACCATTGTGAGACTTTGAGGACAGTGAATAATATGACTTACGGCGACGGAAGAGAGTATCTGCGGTAATGCCGAGAATTTGTTATTTGCTAAAGTCAGGTGTGTAAGACGAACGCCAAAGTTCGTCGCAATACGAGCCATCGATGCCGCCGAAAGACAGGTACTCGATCCTCCAGTTTCGGACTGTTGACAATAGTAGTCTATGATTATTGGATATAGTGACGTAACACATCTAAAAATTAAATTAAATGTGTCTACCTATATTATAAATGCGAAAGTATCTCTGTCCGTTACGCTTTCACGCCTAAACCACTGAACCGAATTTGATGAAATTTAGTTTCAGTAAGCTTGAACCCCAAGGAAGGGCATGGCTATTTTTATATGTACCTTCCCAAGTCGCGGTTAAAGCTGCAGGCGAAAACTAGTCCTTATATATATATGGATATATCCAATACTATAATACTAGTTTACGCACGCACATGGGGGGGGGGGGGGGGGCGTTTGTCAGGTGTTAAGTACTCTATATACTTTACTATACTCCTGACAAATTTTATGCGACATTTAATGAACTTTCGTTAAGAAGTTATGACGTGAAAGCGTAATAAACAATTTCACTTTCTCATTTATAAAATTTTTAGTTAAAGTTTCAAGTTCATGCCAACTAATGCAATTAGAAGCGTTGCTTATTTTTAATCTATCTAATAACAACCAGTTATCTGCGAACACTGCAAACCCTTTTTTTTTTCTCGCTGGAAAAACACATTTATGTGTTTCCCCCACATGAGGTGGGGGGGTATGTGGGACTCGCCGGCGCTGAAGGCGCCGGAATACCCACTAAAAACCAGCGGTACCCACTCCATCTTGTCGGGGGACGTCACGGGATCGCTTGCGCATACTATCGTGCCGTCCCGACGGTTGGCCCGCGTCTGCGGGCATCCAAATCCTAGGGGGTACTCGGGGTACAGAGACCCCCTGGCCCCGGCGACACTCACGGCGGGAGGAGAAGATGCGCATAGCGCCGGCGTCTTCTCCCCGGTCTTCTTCGACGAAGCGGGTCAGCGGAGGCACTCTCCTCGCGCTCCTGCTCCGCGGCCTCCTTCTGCGACATGACATTTTCGCAGAAGGAGACCATCTCCATCCAGCACCTTTCGCTACCAAGCATGGCATTTATCACGCTCGGCAGCGAAAGGTCTCCGCCGATTAAAGTCGCCAGGGAAAGGCGCTGAGGCCCCCAAGCGGCACACTCCATCAGAGTGTGGCATGCCGTGTCCGTAGGCGCACCACACTCGTGGCAGGAGGGCGTTACCTCCCGCCTGACTATTCCGTGCAGGTACTTACCAAAGCACCCATGTCCAGTAAGCACCTGAGTCAGTCTGAAGGTCAGCGTGCCGCCTTTTCTCGTTACCCAGCGACTCAAGTGGGGACGGATCGCCTCCACTGTCGCCAGGCCTGCTGATGGAGACCTCAGATCCTCCTCCCACCTGCGAATCAGGGCTTGCTGGGCGAGAGTCCTGATTCGCAGCACCTCCTCCAACCCTGGACGGTCGCCACGCGACCTCACTTCCGCCCGGAACCGGTACACGCGAGCACCTCCGCTTGGAGCTCCCAAGGCGGATCGCCCGCGAGAAGTGTTGCCGCCGTCCACGACACCGTACGATATCCGCGTATCACCCTCACCGCTATGATTCTCTGCGGCCTTCGCAAGAGAACCTTGTTCCGAGCGGTGAGAGCGTCCACCCAGATGGGAGCACCGTACAGAGCCATGGACCGCACAACACCGGCGTATAATCGCCGGCATGGCGTTTCCGGCCCTCCTACATTTGGTAGGAGCCGGCTTAAGGCAGCAGCAGCGTTGATGAGCTTCGGGCCAAGTTGGACAAAATGCTGCCCGAAGCTCGAACACTGCAAACCCAGCTGAACTTTTATTTGACAGAGAAACCCAATATTGTATTGGTCCAATCCAGGAAATGTGCCTTAACGAACAAGGAATTTATTACATTACATGTATACATATAAATATGCAAAACATCATTATAATTTATTTCGCCTTATTTCTCATTTCTCTTAATCTCTTTCAAATCTATTTTATCTTATGTAATATATTATTTTGTTAAAAAGTGGCGTGTTATAAAGTAACAAACAGGCACGACAAGATATAAGAGTTATACGAAATAAATAGTAAAATTAAGCATAAAGAATGTTCTCTTTAGTTAAAAAATCGTTTGTCCTCTCTGACTATCAACGCACAGCCAAAATTAATAACTCTAAAAAGCTTGAAACAAATTTTTAATTTATAAGGTACGCATCCGCTAAGAAAGAATTAACTTTCTATGCATTTTACCCGCATGGATTTGGGACAGGTAGTTAGTATGAAAAATATCTTCATGTATATATTTGTACCGTTAAAGAGAGATCGAGGCGTTGCAAGTTGGGCAAACCCTGCACTAAGTCAAAGAGTTGCTCGGGCGTGATGCGGCTCCAGCCTGCCACGCTGAGCTCCACCAGTCCTGGACAGTAGTCCACCAAGCACGCTAGCACCCACGACACGTTGCACACTTTCCACTGAGCTGTAATAACATCACAAACTTTACTTCGTTGGTATTATTAAAAATAAAATTGATAAACCTAATAATAAATTATCATTGAATTTTGCTGTATATTAATTGCTATGATTACATAAAGATGCATTCAGAATGGAAAACCGACAATTATTGTGTTGTCACCATGCATTGGTGAAAAAAAATTCTTTAGTTATAATACGTTGACTATAAAATTTATTTATACAATGTCACATAGTTCTTGGTGACTTTCAGAAGAGTTGATAACATTTCCAGACCTAGAATTTAACAACCAAGAAACCACACACTGTTATAATTTATACTTAATTACGAATATATAATTATAATTCTTAAGAAAGATTATTAATTTAATGTTATTCATAATATTTGCGACAAATAGGCCTCGCTAGTGATGATGATGACTGATTTTGGCTCCAGGGAGCATTCTCAACGTAGACTAGCCAGCTGAGGAATAATATATTACAGAGCACAAGTGGGCAAATACAGCCCTTTCGTTCTCTCTCCGTCGTAATCCGATACTGTACCAATGTTACGTGCTTTCCGAGGTACATTGGCTTGACCTAGACGGAACTTGAGCTCAGGTTGTGATCTACAGCCTTATTTTAAATTTAATATTACTTCTTTTTAGTATTTCTTAATATATTCAATACAACTATTATATATTACATAATTACGAATATATAATTAAAACGATTTTCTTTTCCAGCCAAAGTTATACACAATTAAGAAATGTATGCTTATGGTATTTGACCTCAACATGGTCTTAAGCAATATTTTTTCATCATCAACTTTTTAAAAGTTTTATATATTAAATCAACAGTAGATTATAAATTGTTAATTTTGTATTATTGTTATATTATACAAGATTAATATCATAGTAATTATTATAATACCGAAGATGAAAGAAAGCCGAGATGGCCTAGTGGTTAGAACGCGTGAATCTTAACCGATGATCGTGGGTTCAAACCCGGGCAAGCACCACTGAATTTTCATGTGTTTAATTTGTGTTTATAATTCATCTCGTGCTTGACGGTGAAGGAAAACATCGTGAGGAAACCTGCATGTGTCTAATTTCATTGAAATTATGCCACATGTGTATTCTACCAACCCGCATTGGAGCAGCGTGGTGGAATAAGCTCCAAACCTTCTCCTCAAAAGGGAGAGGAGGCCTTAGCCCAGCAGTGGGACATTAACAGGCTGTTACTGTACTGTACTGTATTATAATACAGTACTCTAAAAGAAAAAGGAAATAGAAACTTTCTAAAACAAAAAAAATCACAAGTCGATCCTTTAAAAACATTTAAACATGATAAATGTGGCTGTATATATTGATATCCTTACCAATATTTAAACTCTGGCACTGTGTTAAACGATTTTCAAGAAGCCAGACCAGTTTGTAGTCTGTTTTACATTTTTCAACAGTATGTTGCGAAAGGTCTACATTCTTCCACAGCTCTGGCCTACAACTGACACTGTGCCATAATTGACATACTCTACCCAATCTGAAAAAACATAATGTATATTTATTTTTTAAGCGCATCTACCATCTGAGAGGGTATGCCCATACTCGCCGCGCTGGGCAGGCGTGTTGGCGAACGCAGTAGGGGGTTAGGTGGTTTATGGGTGGGACGCTGCTGCCCATCACCCCTTTTCCCTGTCCCTTAGTCACCTTTTACGACACCCACGGGATGAGATTGGGGGAGTGCAATTCTAAGCCGGCACTCCACGGCACATTGATTGATATTTATTTTTATATTAAGAATATATAAAACAAAATAAAATACCAATATATCTAATGATAACCTATTAGTTATATTACCTAATGATATTCGGTAGTGTGCCCTGCTGAATAACATATTCAAATATTTTCGCTAAAATTTCTTCAGGCATTGAATATGCCCATGGACTTTGCGGACCATTTCCCTTACTAACTGTTGTGCTACTTCTAGTTCTCTCAGTCTTTTGAGCTTTATCTGCAATAACAATATTAAAAATAAAAAAGATGTTTAATTCAAAGTGTTTAATCACAATATGACTGAATATATCAATGTAATTTTTGTCCTACATATACAAAGCTTTTTCTATTTTATGGTATAATAAGTGAACATACAAAGCAATGCAAAGATACCTGAAAGATGTTTTTTATTAAAACAAAAAGTATAGATAGCATTTCATTCACATACAAATATCCAAACCAATAATAAAAAGTTTCTAAACCAACACACCTATAATTTTGGAGTTATTATTGTTAGATTTCTTAGCCTTAGGGCGGGGTTGTCTCGGTTTTATCGCAGCAACGCTCATAGCAGCCGCAGTGTCTCCCCTTGAAGGATCATATTCTTCACCAGAGCTGGCACTAGCAACAGGTGATGCTGCTCGTTTCTTTTTCGATTTTCTTTGCCCAATATCCGCTATGGAAGTGGGTGTAGGAGGAGTAACCTGAAAAAGGTAATTTATAATTTTTCAAATTATGTTATCAGATATGATGTAATACATATGATTTAATTGATAGCAATATAGTGATAAAAAATTAAAGATTACTGGAATAAAAAATGTCTAGGTAGTAATTCAAAATAAATTAATAATATTTTGTTTATAAATACTGGTGGTAGAGCTTTGTGCAAGCTCATCTGGGTAGGTACCACCCACTCATCAGATATTCTACTGAAAAACAGCAGTAATTGGTATTGGTTTGAAGGGTGAGTGAGCCAGTATTTACAGGCACAAGGGACATAACACCTTAGTTCCCAAGGTTGGTGGTGCATTGGTGATGTAAACGATGGTTAACATTTCTAACAATGCCAATGTCTAAGGGCGTTGGTGACCACTTACCATCAGGTGGCGCATATGCTCATCCGCCATCCTATTCTATTAAAAAAAAAACATTTTATTCACAATTAAATTTATAAAGTATGTCAACCTAAAAAATATATTTAAAATGTGATATAATAATAATGTAGATATAATAATAATTATCTGATATTGTTTTAATGTTTAATATCACTATATTATTCAATGTTTTTCACAATGATGTTTAAAGAATATTAAATCTAGATTGTAAATCTAGAAGAAGGAATCATCATTCCCCACCTCCCAGAGGAAGGAAATATCATTGAAGAGATTTTTTAACACAATCAATCAATACTTATTGCTAACAAATAAAACTTAGGCCTTATTAATATATGAATAAATAAGAAGCATTTCCTATTTTTAAATTTACATCCTACTAGAAATAGTATTAAACTGTCCAATTCCATCTTACCAAGCCTTCTGTTTGTTTTATATCGTAGACTACATGGGTTTCCATTAACAAGAATAATTTTGTCCATTTTTTTTAAACAATATAAATTTATATGTGAAAATATCATTGAGGACAGAAATACAAAGTTAGTCTATTTACTAATATTGTCTGTTTTGTTAATTTTTTGTATCAGAAATGTACATTTATTTTATGTCCAATAAGAGTTGATGTAGGCTTTTTATAAGTTACAAGTACATGCCCTTGACAGGTTTTTTGCAGGTATTTTAAGTAATAATTTGTTGTATATTTTAAATTATATTTTCTATGAGTCATCAATTTGACCAGATTTAGGTTACCTTATTTGTCATTACTTAGCCTGTATTCCTTCCAGAAATTATTAAATGCAGTAATCATTTCACATCATCAAATCAACCACCATCTAAGCATAATCAAATTTGTTGCTTTATAAATCAATACACATTATATATTGCCTTCTACCACATCTGTTTGTCGGTATACATTTATAATCTCGGGAACTACTGAAGGAGTCTTCTTATACATAAACAGATTAATTCATGAGGAAGGTATGTAATAAAAAAATGTAATAAAAATAATGAAAATTTTGTATAAATAACCAATGATATGACAATATTTCTCAATTATCCCAGTAAAAATTGGGCCCTCTGATTGAGATCCATTGCATATTGCATAAATATATGAAAGTCAATGGGTTTAATTAGTTTTAAAGAAAAGTCAACTGCTCTGTATTTATCTACTGAAGAGTTCATTTAAATTGTAATTTTGTAAAATAATAATATTGTATATATTGCACCACTCATATAGATGACTTAAAAACAAAAGAATTCACAATAAAATATAATAAAACAAATAAAAAGGAAAAAAAAAACATAACAAAACAGACAATTGATTTCTAGAGCTTATATTTTGGTTTTATGAATGTTTAGTTTTCAAGTATTTCACTACCAGGCAACTAATAAATATAGTAGGTAAGCTATAAAAGTTAATGGTGAGTACACCTGATTTTTTAATAGCCATAAGGAACAGGGAAGTTATTGATAAAAATGCATTGTCATTAGCATTTTATATACTTACATTATCAGAAGAAATGGCAACTAGATAACATCATTTTAAATTTGTAATAATTTTTATGTCAGTGTGCTGAGTGCTGACTTACATCGAAAACAGAATGATGTATAATAGAAGACTTTTATAATCTATTATATCAAATTTATCACTGTATTCTTCATGGTTTTCCTATATGTAACAAGTTGATTTTATCTGTTAGTAAATTCTTATAAGACAAAAAACTTACCATTTCTTGAACACTTGTCCTTCTAATCTTAATCTTTATTTTAGTTTTTGTATCCACTATCTGACTTCGATATGTGGGTGTACAATCAGACTTCTTAGATTTCTTTTTGCTACGGGAACTACAGAGCCCCAACATGGAACGAGGTTTACCACTACAAGGTATTACTATATTAGTCCTTTGTTCCTTTGAAGATTCCTTTGACTTACTCTTTTTTGTTGATAATTGACTAAGTTCATGACTGTAAGGTTTGCCACTCTGTCGTGGCAAATTAATTAACGGTAACTTTACACTACGCTTTAGCACTTCATCATCTGAACTTTCACTTTCTTCTTCTTCTTCTTCTTCTTCTTCTTCTTCGTCTTCTGCTTCTTCATCTTCCTGGCACTCACTACTACTTACTAAGTTTAAGTTTTTACCACCTTTCACCATAGACACTAAACTATTAGAAGTGTGCGTCCTTTTATGAGAATTATGAGAATTTTTTTTCCTTTTTCTCTCTTTAGGAAGACATCCATTAAGAGTTGAATGATCTGTATGGCGTCTGGAGTGCTGCTTATGTTTTCTGTGGCGAGGCCGTGTCGGGGACGGCAGCGCTCCGTTGACGACCTGCATCCTTTGATGAGCAATATCGTCAATGCTCTGCTCAAAATCTGTCTCTAATTTAACACAAGAAACGCTTTCCAGCTCTTCTTGTGACGTATCTGAGTCAGAGTCAGAACCTATTTTAGGTAGATGAATATCGGGAAACAGGTCCTTACGGACAGAGAGCCTCATAGCGGGCTCAGCAGCATCATAGCCGCCGTTTACGGGACTCGAACGGCCCGACATACCGCCCGCCTCCCGCAGCCCTCACGTACCACTTCTACAATCCGCTCACCGTCACCTGTCCGTCGTGAAGTAAACAATCGGTTTGACACATCACATTTTCACTTTTGATGCTGAGACACTCACTAACTATTAAAAGATAGTACTATTACGTTTGATTGTCGATAATCGAAGTACCGACCTTCATCATATTTTTTAAAAAGCACTTTTAAAGACAATTTAATGCATCTTTTTTTCTTTACATATTCGCATTTTAGGTCATCCATGTTCATGTAACGTTGTGATTGCGAAAAACAAAGTACAGATCATTTTCGCGGACACTAACACTTTTATCTTAAATAAAGACAGCTCGATTACACCAATTCTCAGACCACGTACTGATTATTAATTATTTTTGTCGACTCCGAGTTGATGAAAACTGTTGACCTTGTTAAAAGCTTATTAGGTTTCAAATTTTAGTCAACAGATGCAGACATTGTCACAAAGGTTGTTCTTTGGTTGTTCGTCGCAAGCACACAATATACTTGTCAAGTCGTCATTGTTATTCAAAAATATTTTTTTACAACTTCAAAGAGTTATAAACAATTTTAAGACTAATATTAACTTATAATAAAAATATACTCATCAACTTTAAAAAATATTTGTGTTTTTATTTTCTAATAAGAATTGGTAAATTAAACTTTGCACTTCATTACAAGCATAATATTAATGTCAAAGAGTTGTCAAAATCAACGTAGTAAACTTTTCTATTTGGTAGCTCCATAAGCAACATTTGCACCAATCAGCCGATATCCAAACTCTTTTCGATGGATTCTGATTGGGCTAAATATTAAACCATTATAATGGTACCTATCAAAAACCTGAAATTTACCAAATTGTACACTTAGTACACTGGTTAGGTAGGAATGTACGACTATGGATTGAAGAGTTTCTTTAAGAAGTTCATAGATGGCAGCAGTGGTATGATTTACAGAAATTCAATACAGAAATTGGAACATGACTATATTTTTTGTTGTTTCTCTCTATTCCTGTCTCATGAAACGTTAAGATTTATATATTTTTTTTCTTTCGAGGTATCTCTTTTATTTAAGAGAATGTTTTTGCTTTATAACAATAAAATTATTATATTTAAGTGTCTGACCTCTTGAATAATATTGTAATGTGTGCTATCTATGACGTGTGTGTTGTATGTACTGTGATAATGATAACCTATACGGTCTTTCTGTAGCTAGTATATAAACGGGTGAGTCATATTTAAATTTATTTGCTGTATCGATGATCTCATAATACTGTAGGTATAGTATAATATTATGTTGTGAACATCATTGCCATTTGCCATGATTACCGAGACAGAGATTTCGTTAATAACGTAGTGCGTAGTAAACGGCTTACATATTTTAATCATATAATTAAAAAACTAATATTTTAATTATACTTAGTAAAATTTAAAAATACCGACACAAAATGTTTTAATTAATCGGTTACTTCGCCTATACACCTATTGATTAATATATAAACATGTAACTAAATAACAAAATTAAAATGCATTTCATTTAATAATTTGAGTCTTTTGCAAAAATTTAATAGGATATTTAAATATACCTTATACACATAGTGCCTTTGTTAGCAACTTAATGTAGGTATCGGATTATTATCATGGTCACATTAAAAAATAATTATATTATTTTATGTACATAATATACCTATTAAATTAAAATTGCATTTGATATAACTTGTTTGTGTGGGGTACTATAGTAGAGTTCTATTTCCCTACACTTTAAATTTATAATCTTATAAATCACCAAACAATTTTAAGTTAATGTGCAGTTTATAGAATTTTATTTTAATCAATGAAATAAAAAATATATTCGTGTATAATAATTATTATATTTTATATTTGTGTAAATACTTACTTTATTTATTTTTTTAAATATGTAAATTAACCAATATTAGTATATTTAACTATAGTAACTAAAGATATATTATAATTGTTTTTATATTATGTACATTAAATAATTTGTTACTTTTAATAGGTAAAATGTAACAAACAACTTTAATTAGTTGTTTTTTTTTACATTATTGTATATTAGTTTATTACAATAGAGTATATTTTGTAACATATTTAAATACTAATCGTATGTATTTATGTGATATGAAATTTGTTATCATTCACTAAGAAATATTTGGTTATTTAAATTCATGTAAATTTTAAAATGATATCTAAAAAGTACATAACATTTTTTTAAATGTCCATTCAATTAAAATGTCTGTAAAATTATTATATTAATCATCAAAATTTATTTAAAATACTCTATTAAATACTTATTTATTGTAAAAAAGTGCTTAAAATCATTTAAATTTAAAAATGCATAATTAGACAGACATAAATTATTTAAAAAAAAAGATTTATTGTCACCAGCACAAAATATGTGTGCACAATTTTTGCTAAATTAGTTGGATGAAACTGATTTAAATTGTAAATTATTTTTGAGAAATAATTATGATCTGTAATTAAAAAGATGTAAAGAAACATTGGTACTTTTTATAGTAATCTATAATTAAGATGTGGTAGGTTACACATGCATTTACACCGGACACGAGTGGACAATGACAGAAAGATTTTTCCAAACAAAGAAACAAAAATTAAATACTCTAAAATTTTCATGCAAACAATAAGAATACATAAAATGGATTAAAATATTAATAATAAAAACTGTCATCTATCCAAATGTATGTATTTTGTTAAGTTTTTAAATTACGCCGATCAAGGATCAATAGTCCGTTTTTTTAACCCCGACAAAATAAAAAACTAATTGTTAAGAAGAACTAAAAGAAACGAACTAAGAGAAAGAACTTGCTAAAGCAATTACTTAAATTAATTAATTTTTGATCATAATATTCGTAAATATAAAAAAAAAAAATGCGGTAAAAATACGATAATAATTTTTGTAATATTTCAATCGAAAATTAAATCAATAAAAAAAACGTTTGACAATATTGTATACCAATCGTAAAGTGTATTATAATTTAATATATTTTATCAATTTACTTCTTAAGTCGCTGCGCTATGTGGAAATTAATGTTCTAAGTTAGTTAGTTCTGGTCTTAAAAAAAAGTAATAGGCCTATTTATTAAAATACAGATACAGAATATTTGATTACGTTAACCAAAAAATATAGCCTTCATCGAATGTTGCAAATTGCGTCAAAATCGGTTTTTTGTTTAAGAGAACTATGTCACACATTTGACAAAGTAGCATTACAAGTGTGTTTTATTTTTAATTTCTTGACGATTGATATTCTCTTTAAAAACTGCGTCGAATGCGGTAAAACGGTTTTAAATAGGATTAAATTGGTTTATTCAATCAAAAGATACGCTATCGAAGAGTTTTTGTATTATTCTGCAGCAGATCGAATTATAATTTCATTACCTTTGAGCTCTAAAGCTGAAAAAAATGCGACAAACAAATTTCATAATTATTCTATCGAAAAATATTTTTTGTAAAATTATAATTTTCTTATATTTTATGCCTAATGATTTAGAAAACAAAATATTGTTCATTTTGTAATATTATGAATAATACACTCGTAATATAATTAAAATTTTATTTTATTATTAATAAGTTTTTTAAAAACAAAACAAAAAAAACATGAAATGGACTCGTTCATTGATGAATAAGTTACGAGTGCAATTTATATTAAATTATTATAAATGATTTCCAAGACCGACGTCATTTTTAATTTAATTTGTTGAGAGTAAAAATAACATTAATTAAGATAACATAACATTCCTAGTTAATATACATTCTACAATAAATTAATCTGTTAAAAACTTTTAAAGCCTAACGTAATAATATTTATACATGTCATACAATTTATGCTACAGCTGAAACCATCGCTTAAATAAGTATTTGTTTGTTACAGGTGCATACGGGTGGCTTTATTCTAATGACAGAAAACCGCAAGTCTGTGCGATTACAAACCTTAGAAGGTGTTGAAAACTGACATTTTATAAGAATATCGAGTTCTTAGATCAGGTATCGGACAGTCGCAGGGTTGTTTATAATGTAATGTATGTGCGTGTGAGTGTGGTAGTGGAGGTGCGGTGGTGGTGATCAGTCAGTGATGCACGCGGTGATGCAGAGGCATGGTGGACGCGGCTGCGGAGCGCCGGGCCGCCGCCGCCACGGGCTACGAAGCTACCTCCAGTCTCACGAAGTGAGTCCACTTATCAAAATTATTGACTTATTAATATATTATATGTAAAGTTTTACATTAATAACATTAAATATATTAAAAATAGGGCCCGGGACTACTGCATGTGATAATTTCATAAAACAAGTACAAATCAAAAAATCTTAAGTAATTAAACTGTAAAGAATTTATCTAACCCCAATTTTTTTATTACAAAATGCAATGAAATAAATCAATGGCAAATTGTAGATTTATTATATAAATACTGGCACTACCGGTTGCAGTTTTAATCGTGTTAAATAAAGAAACATGTTTAATGTATCTTTCTACCCAATTAACTAATATTAATATATTTATTGCTTTTGCGTGTTAAAAGGAATGTCATTTAATAGGTAAATCATATAAAGTTGAAGATTTAAGTCAAAATTAGGATTAATTCGTTCTTAGTACATAAACGATAATCTTCGCCAATTTCTATGATTTATTGTTTAATATTTGCTTTTTATATATTATTTAAGAAATAAATAGATAATGATTTATGGTCATATTTATACCTATTTCTTATGGAATATCAACATTGACTTGACATTGGAAAGAGGGAGACGGCATTTTTTAAGTAATCACTTCTAAGTATCATTTATATATAAAGTCCATACCATAGGTATATTTATCGTTAGTTCTTTATTTAATGTAACTTATTAATTACAATACAAATCTATGGTATATCATTAAATCATTTAAATTAGATTTTATATTTAGACAAAATAATGATCCATTAAAATTTTTATATATTATATTAGAATAAACATTAGAAATGTAATGCCTATGGGAATACTTCCGTAATAGTTTTAGTAGAAAAAATTTTTATCCTCCTTATAGTTTATTTCATTCATTAGTTTCATATACTACGAAGTAAATTAGATAGTATTGTATAATCATTTCGAGAAATTATAGTTAGTTCTATTTTCTGGTCTAAATGTTCCAATCCGTAATTAATATAATATTCAATTTGACGAGCCGGTTGGCGTGGTTGGTAGAACACTTGCCTTTCACGCCGAAGGTTGTGGGTTCGATTCCCACCCAGGACAGACATTTGTGTGCATGAACATGAATGTTTGTCCTGAGTCTGGGTGTAATTATCTATATAAGTATGTATTTACAAAAAAAAAGTAGTATATGTAGTATATCAGTTGTCTGGTTTCCATAGCACAAGCTTTGTACAAGCTTAATTTGGGATCAGATGGCCGTGTGTGAAAAATGTCCCAGGATATTATTATTATTAATTTCAATATCAATGGATCATTTAAATTCGGAATTTTGTTGTTATATAGATTGTGATATGATTTTACAATTTATTGCGTAATTAGTCTATAATTAATTATGTTCATATACAAACATAATTCAGATACCGGTCGAAATAAAATTAAAGTGGTATTTATATATAATTATGTCGATTCATTTTAACGTTCTTGTTCATGACATCGGTGGTGAAGAAGTTTCTGGAATGGTAAGAAATAAAATAAATTACGCTTTACAAAAAAGTTAAATTAATGAGCTTTAAGAGATGCATGGTAATTAACTCATTCTTAAATTTCGAATTGTCAATAATAATTATCATAACATTTTTGAGATATAAAACCGCCTCACAATGCTATACTATTTAAAAATGATGTCGACAATAAAATTGGCGGTAATCTTGTCAGTAATAGACAGCAATAAGACAGTGTGTAGTGCGTAAACGCGATTTAATCTTTGCTCAATTCCTCTAGTCGTTTCTTTGACTGTATCATCATAACTTCTGTACAGCAATTGTTTGATTACATGTAAACCGAGCCGGGCACGCAATATGAGTTCGTTAATGAGAGTACCGATACGTCTCGTCACGGCTGTGTGTTATCAGGGCCGTGGGCGACGGTGTGCTGTACGTACACGATTTGAACGTGTGTGCGCCAATAGTAGCGCTTCCAGGAAACACGGACGGATTTCTCGGAACCGATTGAATGTCGCACGCGTTTTCAGCAATGAATGGTCGTGCAAGACGCTTTCGTGAACGCTGAATATTGTAAAACGCACTGAAATGCAAACTGCTTACAAATACGTTATCTTATCTGGGCCTAGCGCTATATGTATTATTTGTCCTCGTTTTAGTTGTCGCAATGATAAAGTGTTAGTCTATGAAATTGTTGATATAAAAACGAATTTAAACTAAGAATACTAGTCGATATTAAGAATATTTAATATAAATATATTGACATATACAAAGCAATTCTTCATTCGTGCATATGAATATTAAAACTACAATGAATATTATTTATCGAATTAAGTATGAAATATCAGTAGTTTATAGTTCGATATAGATATAGTTAACGGTCATTCGGCATCGTCTGAGTTGTTTAAATCAAGTTTTTGTCGTCGACAAATATGGACTTCCGGAAAGTAGCATCTGGTGTGAGCCGTCAGGAGTCAAGGCCGATTACATTTCATCGTGAGTGATCGTTTTGACGTTTCGATTCGCTTTTTGCGCTTTTAATTAAACAACCATTAAAAAAACAAACTAATTATTATACTTCATAATCAACTAATGAAAGGCCAAAATAGTTTTAATTGATACATTAGCTCCACGGCTACCTTTGTTGTTGGCGAGTAAAAACTTCCATAGCTGCCTTTTTATTTGAAGAAAAACAAAACAAGAAATAAATCATTGATAATGAAATCACACTGATAGTGTATGATAATATTTTCTCTTGGTAGTTAATATTTTAATGGGTGTAAACAAGGTACACATAAGTGCATTAAATCCACAATTTACTGCATTGAAGTTATTTCTTTCGATATTTTCTTTATGTAGTTAGTTCTCAACTCAAGATTTCTTTTGTTTTTTGCCTCTTCACTTTCTAATTGATTTGGTAAAAAGTAATGATGATGATGAATTATGATTATACTGACGTTTATAATTAAAAATTTTCAATCAATTGGATGCACTGGTGGTATGATATGAGAGTGGTGGATGCATTTTTACTGGTGGTAGGGCTTTGTGTAAGCTTCTCTGGGTAGGTACCACCCTTGGTATTGTTGTGTTCCGGTTTTAAGGATGAGTGAGCCAGTGTAATTACAGGCACAAGGAACATGAAATCTTAGTTCCCAAGGTTGGTGGCGCATTGGTGATGTAAGGTGGACAACATTCTTACAATGCTATTGTCTATGGGCGTTGGTGACCACTTACCATCAGGTGGCCCATATGCTCGTCTGCCTACCTATTCAATAAAAAAAAACATTTACTGTATTGCAGTTCTTCCTCTTTATGCTTTTTCATGACTTCTTGTTTTGTTGTTGAAATTGAATGATAGGTTTTAAATTTTTTAAAAGCCATAAAGAGGACTTCATTCTTCTACAAAGTAACATCTATTATTTCCGAAATCCGAAACAGCCTGTGAATGTCCCACTGCTGGGCTAAAGGCCTCCTCTCCTCATTTTGAGGAGAAGGTTTGGAGCTTATTCTAAATCTAAATGAATGAATCTATTATTTAGAAGTTATTAATACCACTACTATGAATTATTCTATACTTTAATTCTTTAGTGGTTTCGCTACCGTCTAAATACCGTCGCCATGCATTCCTGTGTTTTGGTATGAAGGATAGTTGGCAATACAATTAACGACTCTTATGTGCTTTATGATACAATGCCAAGATTACCGTTTTATTACCGTTACCGTTTATTTCATTAACATTCCTACTATGAATATAAATGTATTCGGATACGAAATAAGTGCACCTGAGTTATTAAAATAAATTCTTACACTTATACACGATGACGGGGAACTTATTAATTATTATTATTAACATACTAATTACGATTAGAATCAAGATTTATTTGTCATTTCTGCGGTCAAATGGTTTTTAGTAAAAACGTATGCTATACGTGGCTATGCGTATTCTATGCTACTCTATTTTTGACAAGTCAATTATCTCGTGTTCACGGCAGATGCATCTCTGATGAAGTTCCGATTAAAATAGAAAATGTATTGACGCGATTGAATAGAAAATTGTCTTTGCAAGTATAGTTTAGTTGAGAAACATTAATATAAAAAAAACATTTTAGTTAAATTAATATAACAATAACTGCCCTTCTAGAAATGTGAATTAAATGAGTTTTTATATTTTTGTTAAAAAAAATCTTGCAACCCGTTCACAGCGCTATCCTCCTACTGTACCCAATGTAAAGACATATAGTATTGTATATAAAGAATCAGTTCCAGTTTACTTACCGACGGATGATCGACAGGGAATGTTTAGTTGACGATGTGATTTAATTGCGTTCCCTATACGATAATAATAGGAACTACAATCTTCCTAGAATGTTCCTAGGTCGAGCATATTTCGACAAATAATGTAAATGAAACTAGAACTAACTGATTTAATAATATTAATATTATGTACACTAACATATTTCAGTAAAATATACAATTTACAGGATGAAAATTTAATTGGTAAAGGTTGCTGTTCGAATTTTGTTTTTAACACTAAAGCTGATAAAGAGCATTAGGTAAAAAATAGACAATGTCTTTTCTTAAGATTCACGATTTGTTCATACTAAAATGTTATCAAAATCGCTTCAGTGTGTTAGCCGTGAAAGCGTTACAGCAGACACAGTTACTTTCGCATATATATATATATTATTATTATAGATATTTTACTGTTCAGCTCGCAGCCAGCGAATTGAAGATCGAAAATTCATAGTCAGATTTCTCAACTTAAAATCTCTTTTCCTTTAATATTGTATTGGTAAAAATGGTGATGACTTATGATGAAATCAATGATATTTAGAACAAAAAAAATCTTACGTTATAACAATCGAATGACTAAAAATTGTATTTGTGTACGATTTATTTCAGTGATTGTGCTCGATAAATAAAAAAATTAAAATAAGTAAATTAGTTTAATTTACTCTTACAAAAATAAACGTGATATGATTTACTTAATATTACAAGTCTAAACAAAATATAAATTAAATTCAAAATAAATTTTATTCAAAGTGGTTTTTGCAAGTACTTTTGAATTAATAAATTTAATTTAATGTCAATTAATAAATTTGTTCGAAACGTAGTTAATTTTTGAGAAAAACCTACAAGAAACTTGGCTAACACAAAATTTATATATCCTGCTGCTAAATTTTCAATAATTACAAAATGTGTAAACAAAACTATTTTAATAGCTTTCATCTTATTTTGAATTTTATACACATGCGAAGTCGAGATGGCCCAGTGGTAAGAACGCGTGAATCTTAACCGATGAACGTGGGTTCAAACCCGGGCGAGCACCTCTGAATTTACATGTGCTTAATTTCTGTTTATAATTCATCTCGTGCTTTTCGGTGAAGGAAAACATCGTGAGGAAACCTGCATGTGTCTAATTTCATCGAAATTCTGCCACATGTGTATTCTACCAACCCGCACTGGAGCAGCGTGGTGGAATAAGCTCCAAACCTTCTCCTCAAAAAAGGGAGAGGAGGCCTTAGCCCAGCAGTGGGACATTTACAGGCTGTTACTGTACTGTACTGTTACTGTATACACATGCGATATGAATAAATTATTAAATTTTATGAAAAAAAAAATGGTTTTAAATAGGAGCGTAGGTCACTGGTCACTGCTCAGCATTTCGAGACTAAAGTCCGCTTTCGTGTTATATAGTTTTGTATTGATTTTTATATATTTTTTAAATACGGTAGTAAATAGCTAAGGTTTTTGCCAATGTTCAGGGCTAAATCTAAACTAAAAAGTATCGAACATGCAAGTGGATGGTTGTCAAACATCTGACTACGAAGGCTGTCCGCTTCGGGCCGGCTCCGCTCGCTAATTTTGTCGGTGACGGTGTAAGGGGCCTGTGGTGGGGCGGGGACTATTTTCGTCTGGCGGCCACGTTTGGAAAATGCGCGGTGACGTCACGATCCTCCACGGCGATGCCATCATCGGGCGCCCGCGACTCGCACAGACCGACTTGCCAAAATATCGCAGCGAGCTCCCCGCAATCAACTTTATTTTGGTCATTGTTCCAAGTCGAAAACTTGCCTCACGCGATGTATTGAGCGACCTGGACGATGAATGCGCATTATCTTTCTGTGTCTCGAGGCGTGATTTATATTACAGTATATTATTATATCAGCGCAAGTCATTAAGACGATTCATTAGATTGTTTGGTATTGGACATATAGTGATGATTTACAATTGTTTAAAAAAACAATATAAAAAGTGTTATTTATACCTGGACGTCTTTGAAATCAAAAATAGCAATTAAATTAAATTCCAAATTGTTTAAGTAAATACTATACATATTTCATTAATTTAATACTCTTAAAAAATACCCCTTTTTATATTAACATGGTATCATTGTTTTTTTTAAATGATATTAGCAATTACCTTTTTAAGGTTTATAATACTATTTATAATTACTAATAATCATATTTATACATTCCAAGTAAGAGTAAAGCTTGTGTTAGGAGTCAATAGCCCAAGTGGTCAAAATCAAACCTGCGACTTGTACATCGCTAGGCAGCCCGTAAACCATTAATTTTAAAATTAATTACTATTATATTTATTATTACAATTTTATTATTATATTAATTATTATTATATTTATTAATACTATATATATTAATGCTATAATTATTATAAATTTAAAATCAACTAACACATATAAATTTAATTGTTCAATAAAAAAATACATAAATAAGTCAAAATAAAAGTATTTAATTTTTTCTCTTACCATTATGTAATGATTAAAATAGTTGTATTTAGATATTTAATCGTTTATTATGTGCAGGCGCGTTTAAGACCTTTCCTATCACCGTATATAAGGTCTTTGACATTTATTGGAATAAACCTGCCTTCTTAGTAATACTAATTTAAAACTATGCTGAACCTCCTCCGAATTGTACGTGACCGGAGTTATGTAGTTGCCTTTGCGTCTCTCTTATTTTAATACAATTCTGTATAATGCTTCGAAATATATTATTATTATATTCTCAATGTAAAGCCGAGATCAGTTGTAAATATAACATACGGCCCCCCCTCCACGCTACTTTAATTTGTACGCGTTTGTTTACCCGTCATATGTACATCTGTGTACTTACGAGTGAAACGAGAAGGTATATTATGTACCTGTTATCAGTGTCAAGCCAATATTGTGCGCCTCGTACCAAGTTGTCTTGTCGTGAATGAATTCACAATTTCTGTAAGTAATTCGGTTTAGAACAAACGATAATGTAGCGTTTCTCCGTTTCGTCAGAGATGTCGAGGTAGGAGGTATAGGGTCGGGCACGCGCTATCGTTCGTCAGTCATCAGTGCTGCGCGACCGCCGCCGCAGCGTGGTACAGTCCGCCTAACAGTAATAATAGAAATGCTAATTTAACAACCACGTCCGTTTATTTACAGTGACGTTGTGTGAACTATACGATCATGGTGTTAGCAATGGAAGGTTGCCATTGAATTGTAAACAGGTGACTAAAATTCAAGTTATACTGATACGCGTGGTTATCGTGAACCCTTGTCGTCTCCGAACGTTAGTATCGAGGGATATGTAAATCATAAAATCGTGTCGTGCTATATATTTGACATTTTAAGGACGTAATGTAAGTCTACAAGTAAGATAGTCAACGGATATTTTTTATAAAATTCCTGTTGTTATTAAATCATTTTAACTCATTAGATTCCTCTACGGTTAAATAACATTTATTATATTATTCATAGCCTAGTTTCCTATAAATTCCTTTGCAATCGTGTCGTTATTGCAAAATACATCAAATAGGTATACATATATATATATATAGAAAACATAAAAGATGTAGTATTAAACTGTATTATTTAGAATTAAAACAAGTCTGTGTTCAGTATTTGTTTGTTGCGATTTAAATTTTTTCGATTTACATATTCGTATTATTCATAGATTGATTAGAGAGAGAAGATGAATTAATAGTATCCGCTGTGAATTACGTTACCTGGCAACGAAGCAGAAATTTTCCGATGACAGCAAAATAAATATTATATAAGTATATTTCGAGGATTTCTAGCATTTTAAAGGTTCAAGTACGGTCATATCTTTTGGTTACATCGTTTGTACAGTTTTAAAAATTGATATGTGCTTCCCATTAACTGCTTCTTTATATATATATATATATATATATTGCTATATATATTGTTATATATATTGTTTGCTATTTCTATATATATATATATAGAAATAGCAAACAATATACATTATGAGTTCATGTATCACTTTTACGATCAAAATTGTTTTTTACACATTACAGCGGTTATACTAATGTTGAAAGATTCAAGGTTGTTTGCAGTATCTCCCTCCATTATTTATTTTAACTCGTTTGTTTGAAAAATAAACCCGAGGTATTATAAGTACAAACTGACAATCAAAATGATTTCAATAGAATTATATCGTTATGGGACATGTATACTACAATATCGTGCAGTTGTTCTGATATAAAATAATAATAATAATGTCCTCCAGAACGATTTCGGCCACGGCGGCCAATCTCAAGAGAGATTAGCCAACTACGCAGGAGATATTATAGTGCACAAGTGTGTGCGTATAGTGCACAAATGCTTATAATCCGATGGGGCGGCAATCCGACACGACCGGAAAGAGATCAGGCGCAGGACCAACGGCTTTACGTGCTTTCCGAGGCACGGGAGTGCACAATACACATTTTCAACTTTCTGGCTCCAGATCTGAATTTAATTACTCTTTTTTCACAAATGAAAAATTTTATTTGAAAAAGAAATTATTCAAAAAAAACAAAGTCATTTTTTAAACAAAATAAACATGTAAGAAAAGAAAAATATTTTTTTCAGATGATTTTATCTTTACACATATCTCAATATTAGCATTATTTTTAAATCAATTAAATTCTCGTACAGAAGTACGAAGTGTCGTTTTAATTTATGCCATATGTTTAAGATATGTATTAATACTGTCACAATTCACTAAATCGGACAAGGTTAAAAATGAAATAGTCCAATTGATTTTATAAGCCTCTAATATGAAAGAGAAATATTAAAATCGTTAAAATAACAAAAAAAGCTATTAATTTATTAACTAAGTTCTTAATAAAGTTCAAGAACGCTCATTCACGATATTATGATTATAAAATACCTAATCCATATATTAGTTAAGTTTGAGAGATTAAAATCAAATGAATGATACCTTTTAATTAAAACTACCAGGACGTCAACAAGCAATGTCACATTCTTAACTTGTTTGGTTAATATAAGACATTTGTTATTGTTGGAATACAATAAATTCTTCAAATGTTGGTGTACAATAAATTCTTAGTTATTTCCGGGGTCGACAAGAGGTCAGTAGGTAAAATTAATTCTGAATTCGAAATAGTTATATCTAATTATTTTTGTTATTATATATTCGTTATGTAATAGGTTTCTATTTAGATGTTGACGTTATTTTTTATTTTTAAAAGTAATATTTTTAAATTATTTTAAGCAAGTCTCTATAATCCGTTTTGTAAGAAATATTCCCGTTATGATAATACATAGATACATAATTAACTACATACATGTAAGTATATTTATTTATTTATTTGTAATAGCACACTTACAACATACATATTAAGCATTGAAAAAAATAATTTATAAAACAATAATAGTATATCTAATATGCATGTCAATTACAAGTATACATAGCACTTCTAGATTCAATCTAATCAAATTCAAATTAAAAATAACAAAAAATCATCAGCAATTTTTTAAAATGTCAAAATTATATATAGAATTTTTATGTCTCGTATTTCCTTTGATATATGTAGTCAGTTATATAATAAGCATTAAATGCTTTACTACATTGTTTAGGGCTATTATGGCTGTTTATGGCTGACTTAATTTTTTTTATAAATCTCAACAATGCCATCACATTGATTTCATCTTTCGCTTTCTTCTACAAAAAAAAAATGAAAAGTAACGTAAGTTTAAGTTTTTCACTTTACATTTAAAAATCCTGTTTTAATATAATTTGGAGTATTCGTTTTGGGGATATTAAAAGCTATTTCAAAGAACGTATAATAAAAAATTAATATTTATTTAAAAGTTTAGTTGACGTGTTCACACAAAACATACAATAGTAAACGACCGTTACCATCATGTCTTCAACAGGATACGTATATCTCTAGCGAGGACACTGGTGCCAGGATGTCTTGAACTCGTTCGAGATGAGAGTACAATCGATACATCTAAACCGTTGACCTCTACCTATTATTCTCTAACAGACATATGAGTTATCGCAATCTTTTGTGAATAGGTCTCAAATTATCGTATACCTTGAGACTACGCACTTTTAAACTTGCTCGGGTTATTTAGCCAACGGTTTTTTAACGGCGATGATCTTATGTTACTTGCATGACCAGTCAATGTTACCGTTAGCAATTGTTTTTTTTGTCGTGGACTTGTTACTTGAAGCAATTAAAAATAAACTTTTTATTATCGACAAATATTTTATTTTTATAAACAGTTTTTTTTTTGTTTTGATTTTAGTAATGATTCTTCTCAAAATAAATAATGTCCTTGTGCCAAATATTATACTGCCAACGATATGACTATGCTGGGTTAAATATGCGTCAATGCTAAATTAAAACGAAAATGTATATATTAGGGCACACCATTAACATCTAATTTACAATTCCAAACTATTTCAAGATTTATAAATTCTGTATATAATATTATGTGTAGTGTGTCTTAAGAAACCTTCGTATAGTAGTTGTCACTTCTCCATATTATTAAGAATCCTTGATACGTTAATCTGGCGCGCATATTTTATTGTTTGATGTTTTCTTTTTTTTTTTTTAATAGAATTTTTGCACGCACAGGATATATTAACAATTCCTTACATCGCCAATACGCCACAATTAAGATGTTATTTCCCTTGTGCCTATAGTTACACTACCTCTCACTCCCTTCAAATAGGAACTTAATATTAATAGAATATGTGACGAGTGGGTGATACCTACCCAGTCAGGGTTTGCTCAAAGATCTATCACCAAGTAAAACTGAAATGATTCTTGAATTAACTGCTATAAATTAATTTGCACTTAGGTTTACTTAATTCATATTTTCTATATGCCAATTGAAACAAATATATCTCTGTTATGTAAGTACATGGACGACTTCGATTACCATATTCTCGTTCAATACTTTTATATAATCACGAGATGCGGCTGGATCTAGATAAAAGTTCCGAGAAAACATTGATAAAAAGTTTTTTCCATAGTTTTGCATATCAAGACAAGACAAGACAAGACTCTTATTCTATACCCGGTGTGTTCACGCGGTTTTACCCGCGTTGAATTTTGTATGTTTGTTGTAGACATGAAGTATATTATTAAAAATTCTAAAACCTAACTATATTATTGAAAGCAAAACAATGCTTTTGATCATATTTCGGGGAATTACGAAAAGTCCCAAAAACCTTTTGTTTTCAATAATATTATCTATCTTATGCTATCAAATAAGCAATTTTTGTATATATGTATAAATAAATTTATATCGCATATCTCAGAAACAACGATTTGACTCAAATTTTATGTTCAGATAAGATTTTCTTTTTTATCTATATAGGTGTTTTTTCTGAGAAAACGCATTTTTTGCAAGTATAAAGATATTTTTATAAAGGTACTATATATCTAAAAACAATAACCAAATATGCAGTGACAACTTTTGATAGTCTCATTTAAATAAACTTAACAATACAATAGAAAACACCGTATAAAACAATCATTTTATTAATACTTGTAATTTTACCGATTTTGGGAGATTGTTACGGTTCATACAAAAATTAAAATATTTTTTGTTTTAATATTAGTAACCTGTAAATAGCCATGTTATATTTAGAAATTAATTTATTATTAGATCTCACACAACACAGGCACTACAATTTTAATGTAAATTAAGATCTTATACGTTAATTTTGTTTTGATTACGTCATAATATATACATGACTTCAGTGCTAAGATTTATCAGTGGTTTCAATGTTTATATTATCTGCATTCAGCGGTGAAACTGGGACCCTCCGCCCACGGACGCGTCGGCCACCGACACCGCGGAGCATCCGCCGCTCTGTGATTGATAAACCAGTTAAATATTATTGTCGTGAGAAATATAGGACACGCCTCTTTTCGCCTCAATTTTCCCCTGTTCGTTTCGTTGTATCATTCAAATCGTTAAACTATTATATTTTATTAATATAGGTACGCAGTTGATATTGTATTTAAAAAGTTACAAGATGTGCCCTCGGTTTCACCCGAGTTAAATTTGTGTTATCTCTGTTATACAGTTTGTCATATTGGTTGACGTTTATGATTACTGTTCCGTTCCCTATGGTTATAAGAGCATAGCCTTTCTTAATAAAAAGGACTTTCTAACGCAAAAAGATTTGTTTAAATCGGATAGGTAGTCCATGAAATTAGAAAGTACAATCGAAACATTCCATACATACTTTAAATATTAATATAGATAAATGCTAGTTGCTACTAATGATACTATTAAGAAATATTTATGTGTTCTTTATATATAATGTCGTTAGTAAGTAAGAAATAGGCCATGTACAGAAGCGGTCGTTATATTATTAAAGGAAACCAATTAGGCCAATTATGAGTTAACTGACATGAAATCGAGTAACTGGTAGGCATAATTACAGATGTACTGTGGGCGATATTCGTCCTTGATCTCTTGGTACTGGTTTCTAAGCTTCGTTTAGTTGTGCCTATTAAATAACTGCTAATGCTATGTTATCGATCACTAGCTACAATTATCAGGTTGTTATAATTATTTATTAAATGTAAAATGTTTATATCTGTAAGTCATATAAAAATTAACAGTTTTTAGTTTTGATACAGAACAGATTTCAATTGTTCGATTGAGATTTCAAAACAACAAGATAATCCTTTAAATAAAATCATAAATTATTTATTTATAACTTTAATCGTTCTCTTCGTTATTGCTGATAATAAAATTTGATAACTAAATCAAATAAAGAGACTATAGAATCTATAATAATCTTTATTGACCGTTCCCGAACAGAATGTGTCGCCAATGATGTCGCATTGTCGTTTGAATGGACGTGGGCGGTGATAAATTGTTTTGTTGCACTTACAAGTTCGTCTGTAACCTTTGTTTCACTAACAACAATTATTTCGTTACGCTGTGTATATTGACATATGGATTATTTAAAACTTACAGATACTGTGACATTTTGACGTATACAAAATTATTGTACGCTTCGATTTTCTTTTCAAATAGTATTGCTAATATATTATCGAATAGAAATCGAAGGTTTTGGCGTACGTTCAAAGATCTGTTCTCCCTTCGCCAGCCTTCTGTCACGATGTTTCTTTGTGGCAGAAGGGGCGCGGGCGCGCAGGCGTCAGGCGGTGGGAGGCAGCTGCTAGGCGCTGATGTAAGAGCGGCTTCGACGGTGATGTCAGCGCGCCTACGCTTTGCCCCCACCGCACCTCTGCTGACCGCTTCGCTCGTGTCCTAAAAGCCTTCCGCAAATCTAAATGAAGTATATAAAATTAAAACCTGCCTCACCAATTTTGTATAAGTCGTCCATGATCAACGCCATCTTTCGATGTAATATAGATCTTAGCTAAATAGCCGGTCTAAGAGGCTACGTAGCCGTTTTAGATTAACGGCAGTGGTGCAAAATCACATTCTTAATTGTCAAATCGACTATTACTGCAATGCAGTCGAACGACTTGTTAAGTAACTGCAAATAAAATTGAACTAGTATAGTATAATTAGCTTAATAAGTTTAAGTTAATTTAAATATTAATTAAATTTGAATATGGTACTTAGGTAGTAAATACATATGTCTATATATAGCACGATTACGATATTATCTGATAATAGTATATAAATACATCCTCGGTTTAATTGTTTTTTATAACAAAGGCGATGCTTATTATTTGTTATTTTTTTTACAGCACATGATTCAGTTTGTTTGCAAAAGACTAAAAATACAGTTTAAAATGTATTGTGCATACTTTGGACAAGTGTAGTGAAAATTAAAACAATGGTTACGAACATACACTAAGTGAAGTGATGCGTAAAAGTGCTGTAAAATGGAGGGTGCAATATTGAGCACCCAAAGTAATAACAGATTTCGTACGCATTTAAAGAATGCAGCCACAGTTTTGTGCGCTAGGACGCTACCGAAGTCAAGATGTGGCGAACAATCTACTAGTTCTTCTCGTCATCACACATATCCGCGGACAACTCCCCCGAAGAGGGCATCCATTCCCTGTAAAATGGAACCACTTATGTGTGAAATGCCTCAAGCATCGACACTGAAGCAAGCCGAAACTATTCAACGTGAAATGGTCCCACAAACGATTAGTAAATCAAACGGCGTAGTCAAGTTAAAGAGTACTTTGGCCAGGTAAGTGTTTAAGAAATACTGGCAATTTCTATAGCGCGATTCATTGCAGTTAACTTGTTTAATAATTGCAATTAATTTCATGTTTTGAGGTATATAAAACACTGCTTAAGCAGTGGTTTGGGGGAAAAAATATCGTATATTGTCGTAAATGTTCCTAAAATCATATACATTTATATAATTAATGGATTCTTTTTTATTGACTGAAGACGTAAGAACTAAATTGTATTAAACTATAATCGTTTAAAAAGGAAGACTTTGTTGAACAGTAAAATTAAATCGTTTAAAAGTAATCTTATGAAATAGTATTATTATGAATATTTTAATATAAATAAAGGTTATTTTTATTTTATAAGTGTTCATCTCGTAAAATGTATTCAAAAAACTAATGTCGGCATACATATCGGTTGGGTCAACAACATGAACATGACATCATGGCTTGTTTACACCACGGGGCGGAGGTGATGTCGCTAATTACGTAGCCGCCGCTTTTGTTGATTTAATGCGCATTCTGTTTATCAGGTACATATTTTGAAACCAATAGATTTATTACGGCAATTATTTATTTGTCATAAAAATATAGAAAAGTAAAAAAGTCTCAACCCGAATGACAAATGGTAAAACAATTATTAATGTAGGGGTAGTGAAGTCATCGATTTTATCTTGACATTGCGTTGTATTTGATAAAAAATGATTTATGTTTAATTTGACACCTTCTAACGTGGTGATAGAAGAAAAGGAATGTGACCAATGCTGATTGCTTCGTACCTACTTGGGTCAACAACATTGTATGACGTCAGATCCAAAAGCTTCGCACTTAGTCACGACCTTTTGGCATCAAACTGACATTATAGGTTTTTGCCTTATATGTATACGTACTCTTACATATATGCGTAATCATGACTGTTGTCATAGATACCTTCTAAGTAAGACAATAGTAGACTTTATTACGCTTACATTTTGTGTTTTTATAAGTAACGATGTTAATGTATTCATTAGAAACCTTTTATTTTGAATTGTTCGTTGTAATCATGACAGGATCGTTTATTCAGTTTCTGTGACAACCGAGACCTAGTTATTTATTTTCATTAAAGAAATGATTAATGATTGAATATGTACCATTCACTTTTTTTTTGCATATAGACTTCATTAACTTTTTTGTAAATGAGTAGTTTAGTGCTCTGACCGTTCGTACTGTATTCAAATATACAAATGTATGCATTGAATTAGTTGTTAAGATGTGATTTGTGATCCATTAGTTAGAAAGGCTTTATATTGGTTGTATAAAGAAAAACTAATACGTATACCATGCCCCTCTTATACTAATAAGCATTTAAAATTTTCTTCACTATTTAACAATATTATTATTGTAGGTATTATATAATTTTAATTTTCGTCGCCGAACACGTCTATATAAATTTAAATTTCAAACTTCGGAATTTATTTCAATGATAACGTATGCTTTATACATTTGTATAATTCATCGGAAACCAATTTTAATTTTACCGTTATGTAAATGTTTCGTGTCGAAAGTAATCACCGGCGGGCCGTATATATCGGCGTTATGGTATGTTTAGGACTTTCTCTTATCTCCTGTGAACGTCCGAATCGCGGAATCGAACGTTCTTAATTGAACGCGAATGGAGTAAATGCACTCGCTAGTGTATTTATAATAAGCGTGCTGTGTGCGAGTGGGAGGGAGGAGTTGATCTCCCTCGCCCACCATGATGTCATGGTATATTTTTGTAGACGCTCGCCAGCCTGGGTCGCACGCTTGTTTCTAGTCTTTACTCTTTTCCGACATTGGTATTGCTTTTGCGGTTTACATTAACTTTATTAATACGAATTTTGTCAAAAAGGTTATTATTGTTATTTTTAATATTATTATCTTTGTACCAAAAAAAACTAAAATTTATTACACTATGTTGATTACATTATCATTAGCACCAAAAATTGAGTAATGAGCTTAATCAATCCACATAAAATGGCTGGTTTAAAATTCAGTTACAAGTTTTAACCGAAACATATTTTAACCGTAACAGATAATGTAAGGTTAAAAAGTTCGCAAAATACAAACATTAATTTCGATCCATTTAATAATTTTTCAATTTGATTCAACTCCGTTGAATTGTCGTATAATGTAATCAATGTCATAAAATATTCGTAATTCCATTAAAAATTACGTCATTCACGAAGTATTTGTTTAAAATATAAATAATTGATAAATAATTGACTTTTAATTAAATTTGTTAAGTACTATAATAAAATTACTAAGTTTTTGTTTTAATCAATCAATATGTATAAAGTATCTTTGATATCAATAATTACTACTGAAACAGTAATTCAAAGTGTTAATTTTTTTTAAGATAACTAGAAATCTTTAAAGAATTGCTTTATTTTTTTCCTAATTGAGTGTAAAGCTGAGAGACGAGAAGTAAAGACTGAGAGATGTCTAGTCCAAAGAGTCAGAAATACGGTTAAACATTTTTTTAATTATTAACAGCTTATTACGAGTTTATAGTTTTTAATTTTGTAACTCATAGTAACAAAATTGTAATAGAATTTAAATTTTCCTGTCTTTTATGCGGACCCTCTTCCTAACAAGGCTTAATGGCTATAAAGTAATTCTATCAGGGGCGAATTTGATACCTTTGCTCTCCTAGGCTTAAGAAAAGATTGTCGCCCCATACGACTTACAAAAAACTTAATAATAATTAAGAATTAAAGTGTGTTATTATTTTTACAAGGAGCTATGGACACATTTATGGGTTTTTAAACGTGGATAAAAAATAAAAATCGGGGTCGTGTCGATATAACGCATTCCCGTACTATTCTCCGTTCGCCCCGACGAAATTCTCTTCGGGGTTCAAGTTGATCTCGCCCCCCCACATGCCGCCTAGCGCGTACGCCAGCATGAGCCCATCCCGGCTGTCACCCTTTTCAGGGCCATCTGAATCGTGTATATCCTTTTTTTTCTCGCAGTGGAAACCAATTCTTGTACATCCTAATGTAACATTTCATGAAGAAACCGTTCGTATAGCATAACACGTCTCACTATCTTAGTTAAAAGAGTCGTGATCGTTACATACCGCGGAAGCTATTAATTCTCACGAACTTAAGTAAACTTGAGTACTATATGACCGCTTATGTTTACTTGTTGTATATGTATGTAAATAAATAGTTACAAAAATACTTATTACATTAAGAGGTTTTTATATTTTTTTATCGAATAGTATACCGATGGTAAGTGGTCACCAACGCCCATAGACATTGGCATTGTAAGAAATTAATAATAATAATAATAATTAAACATCGCTTACATCGCAAATGCGCCACCAACCTTGGGAACTAAGATGTTATGTCCCTTGTGCCTGTAATTACACTGGCTCACTCACCCTTCAAACCGGAACACAACAATACCACGTACTGCTGTTATATAGGCAGTTTCTATTGTTTTTAATTGTTTATAACTCCATTGCATTTGTAGGTATTCTAAAATTATTTATTTATATATTATATGTATGAAGAAATTGATGGTCGACTATTTAATCGAAAAATACCTGTATATATTCAAGTCATTTACTAAAATATGGAAGCACATTTTTTCTTTTTGAAGAAATTTGGTTAACTACACTACCACAAAATGTCTTGGCACCTTATTATCGTTTCCGACCTGGTTTTACATAAATTCTACACGAAGAGATATCTATTTTAAGTTTGCTATACTCATTAACGTGATTTATCCTCTATCAATGGAATATTTCGTGTCGTTCCTAAGGATCGCAATGTGAAATTAAGTGATTTACAAACATCTTTAAAAATTGGACTAGATATCTAACTAATTTCAGACTTTTGATCTGAGATAAGTAAGTTCCACCATTTTTATAATTCTTATGAACATAATCTTTCTATAAAATGAAAATGACTATTTTATTATGATTATGATTGTGCCCTGTCAAATTTTTTTAAACATTGTTTCAAAAGCCAAAGTCAAAAATTATTCAATATAAGAGCGTTACACTTGCTTATTGATTGTCATAAATCTACCAAAGGTTAAAGGAAAATAAATAATCTATCACCATGCATAAGTGATGCTAGATTTTTTAATTATAGAGCTTACAAGAGTAGAAAACTCGTAAATTCCGAAACACTTATTTGTTGAAAAACATATTTTAAAATGTAATGCGCAATACGGATCTCATTCGTTGACTCAACAATTTTTGTGTATGTTTATTGGTCTTCGATATATGTGGAAGTGATGTCTTATAAAATTGTACGAGTAGGTACGTTTGTTCTGACGAGATCGTCGATAAAGGAGCCGCGCGCTGACTCTACCCTGATTGAATTACTGCCACACTGACCTCATCAGTCATTTTTACGTTGGTTAATAATCACCGAACAATGAAAGGTTCGTTCTCTTTGTTCTCAGATAGTGAAGGATTAGCCCGATTTAAATTAATTCGGATTTTGTTTTCTTTGATAAAACTTTTTTTATTGAAAGAATGCAATTTAATGTCTTGTCAAACATCAAAAAATTTTGTGTGTTAAAAGAAAAACAAAAAATTTAAAATACGCTTAAGTGATGGGTGTGCACTCACTTAAGTTAAAAATGAAATACTTAACCTAGCCATTCATTGCTTGTAATTAGTTAATATGCCTAAAGAAAGTTTAAACGGCAAAAACACATTTAAGTACTTCTAGAATTCAAATTAACTGGAAAATATGTTAAGGTTTAGTTACTAATACACTTCTACAAAATAGTATTTGTGTTATCAATTGTTTTGAAATCAAAATTCAAGAGGACGAAAGTGTTAGCACTTTGCACCTAAAATTGTACACAAGAATTCAGCACCAAGAAATGCAAATGCCAAGCTCTTAGCGTTAATTGTAATCCTAATTGCTATGAACGTTTGCAATGCTCTAATAAACTACGAGGGAATGGACCACCTGATGGTAAATGGTTACTTTCGCCCTTAGAAGTGTCGAACTGTGAGAAATATAAACCAGTTTAAACATCTGTGATACGTCTTCTAACACGAGATCCTTGATATAATGTCCCTTGTGTCTGAAATAATACTGTCTCTCTCACCATTTATTTAAACCAAAAAACTATAATACAAAGTATTGCTTTTTAGCGGTACAATGAACGGACGGTCCTGCAAAAATTGCCATTGCTAAAATTTAAATTTAAATTTACTTCAATAGCTGAGGTGACCTAGTGTCTGTGTGATGTATTATGTGATTGTTAACCGAAGATTTCTGGTTCAAATCCTGTTATCTTAATTTCTTTTCATAATCCAACTCGAATTTTAGTTGTGTTGTGGACTATGCCCCAAACCTCAAATAAATTAGTCTCAGCCCTCCAATGGTACACTTAATATATTTTCCTTAAAATAATCCTTAATGAATATCAAACCAGCTCGGTTTATTTAAATAAACAACCAATAGATCGCCTTTGTCGTTATCTCCGAGGTCAAGATTGACCGATTCGTATGTTCACGTCACTCCCATTTACTGACAAATCCACTTAATAAACAATCAATCAAACGACAGTTGCCCACTTGTTCGGTCTCGTAAGTTTAATTAAAATTTGTAATATGAAAATTTTCAGTAGTATTATTATTATAATGTGTCATAAAGGTGCGTTATTGTTGGAATATTCGGCCGATAGTTGTGACTGTGATCTCCTGACTTCAGTGATATATTATACGCCGTAAGTTTATTTATATATTCTTTTAGAAGTGGCACGAGGTGCTTCAGGCAGTTTTATCGCTAACTTGCTGTTTGTTTGTCATTTAATGCATCGCATAGTTCTATTTTCATTTTATAAAACTTGTATAATTAAATACAAAAATAAAAATATAAAATATAACGGTACTGATACAATGTATATATAAAAGTTTCATTTTCTTGTATTATTAACATATAATCCTGATATATTGCTATAGTCAATTCAAAATTTCAAGTCCCTAACTCATCAGGAAGAAAATAAAGAACAATTACAAAGTTCTACAGAATTTCCACAAAAAATTCACAGAAAATCAGTTTGAAATTCTTTATATGAGAAAATAAAAATTAGGTAATAAAAAGATATGTATTTGTAAATTATTACTATATGAAATTAATTTGAAATTATTTTCATCGAAAACGTTTCCAAGGTGATAGCGCGATCTATATAATATATATACAAGTTTTATAGTTTACGATAAACCCCCACTGCAATGAACAACGTGTGTAATAACAAACTAACACCATATTAACATAGTAATTCTTAACATTCAGATTAAATTAAATTCTGACTTACTATAACTATACAAATTGCCATGAGTAACTTATGTTACAAAAATGCTTTTTTAATGTTACATGTATTATTGAAGTACTAATTATTTTTTTCGCTGTCTCATATATTACTAGCTGCTTGACTAGCTATTCTTTTCGTAATATATATCCCTAGGTAGGTACTTATTTAGGTCCAAAACTAGATCAAAATCAAATTTCATAACAATCTGTTCAGTGTTCAGTTTAGTCGTGTGTTTGAAACAAATAGACAAACAGTTATGTTGTAATATTAGTTTCGATATTTATCACTTATTTATCACTTTAAAAAAGTGCCTCAATTTCGCGTATCATATCTATTACTATATATATATTTATTATTAGCATATTTGAATAAAGATATATAAATAAATATTATAATACGATCAGTATCCAAGCTAGGCTACATATAGATCTCTCCTCCGCACTAGCTTAACACTGCGAGAGTACATCTGGCCCCAAGTGTGCAATAGCATTTATAGTATTGGCAAAATATTTATAATCAGGCACTGTATCTATATTATATACATTTTTCGCATTATTTAAAATAAAATATTCTACTATTAAAGTTTGAGAAAATCGCGAACCGACGACCTTTTCTCGACTACGTTGGAAAAAAAAGGTCTCATAAAAAATATGCTTTGTTGTGTGTTATAAGCCTTCATTAGGTCCTACGTAAAACGGATTAACGAATGATATTTGCATAAATCCTAAGATAGGAAAATAAAAACTACATACCTACATGATACTATTATTATTTCGATAACGATGTTGATGATGACGTCCCAACCGTTTTCGACCACGGTGGCTATTCTTATGGGAGACCAGCCAATTGCGTATGTATTAGTTTATAGCGTAATCTAGTGCACAAATACATGCACATACATAAATACACTCTCTATTCCCTCACTCTCAGAATCCGATAAGACTGTAAATCCAACACAATCAACAAGAGCTAGCTTAGGCTTGCCTAGGCATGGGAGAGGAAGATTGCAGTGTTTAGAACAATGCTAATTTTCAAACTCTGGGTAGTTATATAACTATACATACATGATATAACAAATTAAAGAAAAACGCGCTGTCCAATAGACTGTTCTGTGGCATTAAATTGATAGTAATAAATATTGTAAGTTATTAAAATTTTCTTCACAGAAAAGCCCAATAACTTTTTATTCTCTGGGTTTTATTACTAGGCTCTGCTCGGGGTTGGAACCTAATACCTCAGGATCTGCGGTCTTGTAAGCTAGTTAGGCACCAACGAGGCATACTATACGATATTAAATACACATCTTGCATTTTTCAGCTGCGTGGAATTTATTCTCAGTGGGACCCCCCACGAACTAACTAGCAACGAACAGTTTCTAATCGCATCTAGATAATTCCATTAATGTATACCTATATACTTAAGTTGTTGCCGAATACTTTTCTACTGATCAATATATTTTATTTATTTATATGGAGTACAAATATTTTATTTAACTCACTAAAAATACAGTGTACATTAAAAAGTGTAGTTTTAGTGTTAAAAAAAAAAACGATTTCAAAGTTAAAACGAAAATAATATGCATTAACGTACATACTTAACCTTCGTATAAACTTCAATTGGTTTTATATAAAATACTCTCGTTAACCTAACTACATACTTCCACAATACCTTATCTGTTCCACTAGCTGCCGACTTACAGACTTTCACGTGGGAACGGTTTAAAGCCGCAGCTTCTTTGGTAATCAGACCCTTGGCATCCATTGTTATGCCTAACTGCGTTTATTAATCTTTACCAAGTATAAATAAGGAACTGTAAAATTGACTAACTTATAATTTACTGCACAAATATTTCTACTTTATAAACAACTCTCACAGCTTAAGAAATAAATTAATACAATTTTTAATCCCACCGAATCATTTTACATTTAACAGAAATTATCTTTTTATAATATTAGAGACACTTACAATGAGGTATCGTTAAACTGTGTTTGCTTCTAAATATAATTAAAACTATTATATATAACAAGTTTTTATTTTATTTAAATAGTTTAATAATATTTAGTATTGGTACAGTATTGTCACCAGCACTAAACCTGTGTGCAAAAAATAAGTTCCATGGTCTGTTTGGAACTGTTTGAAAACTATGTTACAAGATTTGATCCGCATATGGTAACCGGCAATGAAAGCCGGTGTGAAATGTGAAATAAATCTAGTAAATTGTGGTATTTTTTATTCGTGTTCAATGCGCTTTCGCATCGTTCATCCGATTAAATTAATACTCTTCCTAATTAGCCTTGAGACCTAAAAGGCCAGGGTCAATCGTGACTCAGTGCTCGTCATTCGGTAGGTTGGTTTAATCCAGGTGGTGTGCCATGTGTCATGTTCTGAGTGTTGTCTAATGTGGTGATTTGTCGTCGTCCTACAATTTCGTTTCCTAAGCACAGCGCTTAACTAACCGTCGCTGTCATCGATGCCTGAAATGTGGTAGATATCAGATGACAGTAGAGCTCCCGACGAAGATCGGCCTGCCTGTTGGGAATTGCGTATCGTTTTACAATGCTAGTATCATCAATGTACGATAACTGGCGCATCATATAATTAATTTTCAAATAATGTCGATCAAGGATCATTGCATCGAATGCATATGAACGCGTATACATATTATTATTATAATATATTAGGTAATTCATTACATGAATGAATCAATACGAGAATTGTTTTGTCTACATTTTAGGCAGTCAACATACTTGTACAGTGCGTTTATATTTATGTTGACGTTACGAAATATAATATGTATTTAAAATAAATCGTTTCACCTTGACCATAACCTCGATATTATTAGTGATCGTATTTCAATTAATTGCATATTATGCTTACATAAGCCAATAGTTTTCAAATACTGTCACGCGTATAAATCAGTGTGCTTACTTGTATAAAAATGTAATTACGTATAATAGTATATATATATATATACATATATATATATATCATAATATAATTACTATTTGCGTAAGTAAATAATACAATATTTTCCTTAAATCTTAGGATTTAGGTAGTTACTTAAAAGGTGATTTTAGGGTTTTCGCTTTATTTTTATTTATGATGGGTCGATTATTTCATATAAGAATATTCTGTTCACTTCCCCTAGAATCTGTTGTGCTATAATATACAATAAAGACATATATTTTTTCTTATTGAACTTAAAAGTCAAAATCTTTTAATATTTATTTACCGTACAAAGCATGGGGTTTTATGACTATAACAATAGGTAAAGACAACTGATATGAAGCACTTATTAGTTGTTTATTGCATTTGTGTTGCGTTGCCTGTTATTTTATTTATTAGATTTACGTAAAATACAAACTTATTACCTTAGTGAAAAGATTAATTAAAAGTAAACACAACATGCGATAGATAGAAAATAATAGTTATTGAATACATCTTTAAAAGGCTGTCGAATATAACATAAAGCTATAATAATCGGCCTCTTTCGAATAATTATATATTATCGAGATGATCAAACGACGACTAGTTTATCTCCATTACATAAATATTAAAGGAAAACACCGTAAATGAACCATTGTTGGACACTAAGGCCTCCTCTCCTTTTGGGGCTTAAGGTTTATAGCAAATACCACGCTATTCTTATTACTTGCCTGGTCTTGAACCGGCAATTCTTCTGTTAACCACTGGGTGGTTAGAAGACGTGAATCTACATCCCACATACATACATTTCATCCCATTTTGATATTGTGATCTCTTAAATATTATATCTATTAATAACGTTATAGTTTTGAAAAAATGAAATATAACGAATACACGATTACTAACGTTACTTCTATTTAGCTAATAAATTGTTATTGACTTAATTTTGTACGTTATTAAGTCGAGCTGTAATCATATAAAAATATGATTAAAATAATACCAACTGCGTTTGGGTTGATACATTTTTTGTGATACTGATTGTTTTATAAAATATTTTGAACAATAAATACGAAGTCATAATATTGTAACCTTTAAAACAGCGTAAGTCTGCGTAAGTGAGTTAGTCAATACTAAACGTTTTTAAAACTTGGTAAATTTCACATACAAGTAATTATAAAAATTCTTTAAATGTATTGAGATTTTGTTTGTTTTCTCAGGGAGGTGGCGCATGCTTGGGAGTGCCGCATTGGCCCGCCCGACCAGCCGGCGCCCGCCCACCGAGTACAGAGTCTCTTCAACGATATCGAACTGTATCCAACTAAAACTCAGGGTGAGTTACTGATTTAATTTATATATTATTGTAATTTGAAATATTATATTTAATGTATTATTTGCGTAACGTTGTCGTTGGTACTTTCCTGAAGGTTTCCGCCAAAATTCCGACAACTAATTGTTACTAAACTACATATTAAATAATTGTTTATAAAATAAGAGGCATTGCAGTATATGCTTACATTAGCTAGTTATTATTAAAAAAAAATGGAATAATGACGTTTAGTGCATTGTTAATTTAACTTAGCGATAATTATTGTAATGACGTCACCTCGATAAATTATTGTAGGTATAACGTAAAAGTCTGGAAACATGATTTAATGTAAAATAAGTCAACTACACAGGCCCGTTGCTGAGAATAATAGTTCCGTTGAGATTCATGTTACTAGACAAAATCTATAGTCTCTCTAAATTATATCTAGTATGCTAAAGTCTTCCAAAATATTTTTTATTGTGAGTTTTTTACGTAAATCTAATACATTTATTATTGCTAGCTAAAAATAAATCTAAATACCAGAACTTGCCATTTAAATATAATCAAGTCAGTTAGGTTAGTTTTTAAATAACATTAGGTTAGGTATATTGTATTGTTTTAAATAAAATATATCCACGAGTATCTTACAATGACATACAGGACAGACGGGCCACTTGATAATAAGTGATCAACAGGCCGACCATGTACCACAGACTGAGAATTTGGAACTAGATAATATACATAATTTCTTTAGGAACTTTATTAGAAAATTAAAGGGGTCACTTTGTTTAAATTTTACCCGTACGAAGTCGGTACGGGCAGCTAGTAAATGTATAAAAGCGGTGATGCATTTTATATTTCAACATTTTATTTTTATATTATACTTTAAGTGGTTAGGTATATTGATAGCCCACTAAAATATAGGTATCATGACATCATCAGATATCGAATAAACTCGTTTGTTCAGAAATGACTAATGATTTTTATATACATGCTTCGAGAATAATGTTATTATCTTTTGGATTCCTTGCCGGAACTACAATGATCAAACGAGATATTCTGTAAGAACAAACTCGATATTGATACAGAGCTCCATCGTAAAATGTCAGAAATTGATACACGACATTGTCTACAATAATTACAAAATTTAAAAGTAAGTTTGTTTTTAACGTTACGAGTGACTGTAGGCTGCTGAGTACTGCTAGCGTTGCGGTCCGAGTTCCGACTGATTTTGTTACAACTTGACAATAATAATGATTCCGTTAGGAAAAAAATGTTTCTAACGCCCGATCTTTCTAGATCTATAGTATTTCTTGTGTTATCGGTAATTTGATAATCAATAAGTGTAATGAATCCATATTGACTTTATGCTGTTATTTTTCTGTAATGTTTCTTTTTTAAACAATACGACTCTACACGTTACGTGTATTGATGACGTGTAACACGTAGCACGATGCCAGAATTCAACATAAGTATGAACGACAACACTATAAATGTTCAACTCAATGAAGGTGTTATTCTTTTAGTTTTTGATATATATAATAGTAGGTACCTAAAGATTTTCTAAACAGCAACTTATTATCTTCCAAGTTATTTTTTTCAAAACGAATGTCAATTAATAATTAGTTTCATAAGCACCTTTACGTCCCTTTTCTTCGTACAGAGCTTTTAAAAGACATAAAGACAACGCGTTTTGAACACCAATCTGAGGTCTATTTGAGAGAAAATCGCTTCCTCGCAATGAAGTGACAGACTACTTCATATGTTAACTTTGTTATGATGTAGTTGTAAATGAAAAGTAATATTCCTAAAAATGACATTCGTCAACCTTTACGAGTTTATCAGCACGTATATGTTAACTTACTTTACATGGACTTATTTTGGATCATTACATGTATGTCATATTCATGTACATGTAATGGACTCAAATTATTCAGACCCATTCATTTAAACAATAAATAGTATATGTAATAATATTTATATTATATTAAATTATTATAAGCGAAGGTTTGATTGAATATAATGGCTAAGTTTAGTATATGATGTGAACAAAGCTTGATTAATATGTTGTTCAAAATATAAATTTCACAATATTTCCTGGTCTAACAAATTAGTTTTGTTGATAAAATATGAATGTTATACAAATCCTGGGTACTTTTCGATAGTACGATGGTAATCGATAGCGTACGGTTTATCGAGCTGTGACGTCAGCGATAACGTAACATGTTATTATTAGAATGTACTCTCCTAAATGAACACTATACTGTAAGCTTCTTAGGATGCTAATTGCTATGTACGCATACCGTTTGAATAATTGAGTTCTAATAAGGAAGAGCACTTCTACAAGTGCATTTTATACTATGTGAATATATAAGACAATAAACCTAGTACCATATTAGTTCTTAGAACCGTGATGGCCCAGTGGTTAGTACACGTAAATCTCAACCGAAAGTTTCGGATTCAAACTCAATTTTCACGAACTTCTTTTGTATTTATAATTGAAGTCGTGCGTCAGGGGTGAAAGAAAACATCGTAAGGATATCTGCACGTGTTAGTTGAAATCTACCACACTCCTATCACCCAACTCGCATTGGAGCAACGTGGTGGAATAAGCGCCAAACGTTCTGCTCAATAGGAGAGCAGGCTGCCCCAGTAAATGTCCCAGCTGCGGGACATTTACTGGCGCTTATATTACTTTTTTATACTTGTATAAGTCATCGGTGTAACTAATTATGTATATAATTAATTAAATCTTATGTATATAAAATTATGTTATTTATTTATGTATCTGTTAAATAAAAACACAGATAGTTCACAAAAAGTTTAATATATACGCTCCAATATTTGTATAATTTTATCAGTTGCAATTGCAAATCTTTGCTTCGGTTTTGTAGAAATAAATTCAAATGTACCTAGTACATTTTAACTACAGAAACGACCTTTATAGGAATTATCATGGCTGTCCTTTTATGGATGCCGTAGCTTGTATACCTTCATTTCATATTAACAGTCAATTACTTAGTATATAGGATCGAAGGAACGATTCGTGTAGTATGATTGCATTTCATTGATATGTATATGTACTTAATAATCATAAACAGAGTGTTTATAGTTCTAGGCTTATATATAAGATATGTTTTTTATAGAATAAGTAGGCACACGGGTAAATGGTCCCCTCGAAGGTAAGTTGTCACGTCCGCACATAGACATTGGCTCTGTAAGAAATATTTCTTTACACATCCAATTCGCCAACAAACTTGGGAACTAATAAGTATGTTTTATACATTGTGAATATATGATGCGTGTGATATAGAATATCGGGTATAATGACTAAAAAGATACTTAACATAAGCGCCGACCACGACAAACTTGACCTGATTGTCGTGAAAGGAAATCGAACTGACGCTTATATAGATACTCCCAAAAGGCCTTTAACCACTTTTTTTATACGCAGTGAAAACCTTCAGAAAGGTACCAGGATCCTTGGGGAGAAGATGAACCATGTGGGTTTTTTACACATTGAAACCACAGCTATGGTCGTCTTCGGCACGGATCAGAGATTAGCCATTAACCACTATGCCAATTAGTCGTACTGCTCTTAAGATATTTGATTGACGTTACGTTCGTTTGTCGGGTCTTTATGACTCACCTATAAAGTTAAGTTTAAAAGAGCCTTATTATCTGATTATAAATCATAATATCACAGACCAAATAAAGTATAGTAACGATTTCTTTTCCGAACAATTCAATGAGTAATCTCATCAGTCATGTTTTTAACTGTAGTTGCCACCTACGCTATTTTAAACAATGATATATTTCATTAATATTAAATTACTAGTTGTGTCCCAAATTATAGTAACGGAAATGAAACGAAGCTCCTATTCCGATAGAATTTGAAAAATCATTAAAATAGTTATTGGTGATTATAATTACTTACATGCCTAAAAGTTTAACTTTTAAAGTTGTTATAATAATTGATATTCTTAGCAGATTTTAATTAAATTAAAATTAAACGGTACCTTTTAATGATTATAATATGAACTAATACAACATAATAATAATCTAATGTTTAAATTTGTACTTTTTACATGTTTTGAAAATTAATCCGGATAAATAGATAAAAACAAATTCAACCGTTGTATGGTAAGTTGAATCAATTGTCGTATTACTTAAAAAGTATAATTCAAGCAGGCATTATGTACGTCGAAATGATAGATTTTGAAGGATTTGCGTCAAACAAAATACCACGCTGGCGAAGCTGCGGGTTTGCTAGTTATTGAATACAATAATGACAGATACAGCTAAAAGTACCGTATCTGAAGTGATCTAACGTCAAACTAATATTTCTTTATTTATTTATTTTTTTATAGAATAGGAAGGCGGACGAGCATATGGCCCACCTGATGGGAAGTGGTCACCAAACGCCCTTAGACATTGGCATTGTAAGAAATGTCAACCATCGCTTATACAGCCAATGCGCCACCAACCTTGGGAACTAAGATTTTATGTCCCTTGTGCCTGTAATTACACTGGCTCACTCACCCTTCAAACCGGAACACAACAATAACAAGTACTGCTGTTTTGCGGTAAAATATCTGATGAGTGGGTGGTACCTACCCAGACGAGCTTGCACAAAGCTCTACCACCAGTGACCCAACAATGACGGATTCTTTGAGTTGTTTGATGAAACGTTTAGTCATCTTATTTCTAAACCCAATTATCTCCAAAAATCTAATCAATTGTACGAGATAGGTATACGTCATCAATGAATCAGTGTAAATACGACAACTCGGTTATTTCCTAAGTGTAGATAGGTTTAAATCACGCATTGATACGATTTACAACATATATCGTACGGTTTCATATTAAAATGTTCTGTATTACCAGGTAATTGAAACTTTGGATTGTCCAGATAACGGTGATTCCGACGTTTATCAATATTGTTTATATTTTATTAATTACTGATAAGGATAATGATGTTAGTATCTTATGTGATTTATTTCTTTCTGATTTCATAAGTTGTTATTGATATTAATCTTTTGACTGCATGATGTGTATCCTTGATTCCTCATCTTCTTAAGTGTTGCTATGAGTGGTATATATATTTTACGACTGATTGTGTCCGATTCCTTTGATTTATATCACCGCTAAATGTAATTGTGCTTAACCATTTTACTTTCTATTGTTACCTTAAGTTTGGCGGTGAGGTTATTTTTTTCTCTTTATCTATTATTATTTTAATACAAAACTGGCGGTTTTTGTCCAAAAGTAATTTCATAGCTCTGCCAAAAAATTTCAATCACTAATTTTCAGTACTATCAATGTGCCTATAAATCTGAACTAAGATAAATTATATTATACTTTTGATTACTTTTAAATGAGTTGTATGTATATTTTATTAGCAATTTATTCGGATTTTATAATTTATACAAATAATAAGATCGTTTGAATGTTTAATCCATAGGAGTTCTATTCTTATTTCAATACATTTGATATAATAAGGTTGTGTCTAACTCTTACTTGTCACGAACCTTGAAAAACACAAGTATCAATATTTATCTTTAGCAATTCACAACCTACACTTTTCTAGTCATAGACAATTCTAGGTTAAAATGATTACGATGATAATGAATAATGACTTGTCATGCAGCTGTTGACAGTAATCCGTAGATATATGAGCAATAACCACTTAATTTTTTTTATTTAAACTCGCAGAATTTAACGTACTTAATGCTTATTTGAAATTTACATATAAAATATTTGAATTATTAGGTAGCAGAGGAAGTCTTAATTATAAAGTTGTTGTCTACTGTTGTTGTGTGGTTTTGATAACTTGCAAATGACCTAAAACGAGACAGTTTTTTTTTAAATCACAGACAGACACTTAATTTTTTTTTATTTGTATAGATGACTAAGGAGTAAAATGAAAATAAAATTATTAATTATTGTTCGCATTGACAGATAGTATGAAAGCTTCAGAGTTTGTTGTATATTAATAATAATTATTGGACTTTTAATAAATCCAAGCAAATCGCAGGCTGCTATTATCGGCAGCTCCCAGCAATGACATAAAATTAATCAATCCCAAATCCCTCCCATCCTTCTTAATGGTACAGGGCTTCCACTGCTCTCAACGATTAAAAATTTAGGGCTAATAATAGACAAGTCGCTCTCTTGGGTTCCTCAAGTAGTAGAGGTGAGTCGAAAAATTTTCTCCTCCACTGGCTCTCTCAGGCGCTGGAAAAATTTTTGCCGTATAAAACCAAACTCGCCTTAGCCAACTCTTCCTATTACCCCTATTGGACTATGCCGACTCGGTCTATTTAGATATTTCTGAGGAACTGCTAAATAAACTCGAGCGCTTACAGAACATGTGTGTTCTTTTTTTTTTTTTATATTCGCCGGGAGGGCAAATGACTCTACTCCACCTGATGGTAAGTGGTAGTAGAGTCCAAACGCGACGACGGCCAGTACAGACGGGAAAAACGTTCTGCACTAGCCGCCTTCGCCTTGCCGGCCCGCAAGATGCCTCTTCACGCCTCGTTTGAAGGAACCCGGGTTGTAAGAGGAGGGGAACACGTGAGCTGGTAAGGAATTCCATTTTTTGGAAGTGCGACAAAGAAAGGAGTTGCCAAATTTCTTTGTTCGCTTCATATTTGGTTTACGTAAATATGATCATATTACCCAGCCTCGTAAAAAACTAAAGTGGCTGCCAATACGGTTGCGTTGAAATATGCATGTCCTTTCTTTGCTTTATACCATACTCTACCATCCTCAAACTCCAACATACCTAAAAGAGCGGTTTACCTTCCTTGGCTCTCATACACCAATCAATTTACGCTCTGAGCAAGACAATTAATTGCTAATCCCTCTGAGTTGCACTAAAATATACAGCAATTCCTTTACGATTAAAGCAGTCAAACTATGGAATTCCCTACCTCGAGAAATTCGTCAAGCTGAATCCGTGCATATTTTTAAGTCGTTTGCATAATTATTATCTATCAATATAATTGGAGCATGTTGTATTATTATATGTATATGGTTATTTATTTCTTATATAAGTTTGTTTGTATGTATGTATGTATATATGTATAAGTGTATATGTATATATATGTATGTAGGTTGGTATATTACATATTTGTATTAAGCTTCTTAAATTTCAAGTATAAATTGTTCGCACACTATGCCCGATTAGTGATCCTGGCTAAAAAACACAAACATTTCTCTTTACAGAGGTTGTCTGGAAGAGATCACTATAACTGATAAGGCCGCCTTTGCATACTATATGTTCTACTAGCTATAATATGTTACTAAATTTTTGTAAAGTGTGTGCAATAAAGGATTATTAATAATAATAATAATTAATATTAGATTTTATACACGCTTATAAAACTACGTGTCAATGACGTTTAATTTTAGTCGATACAAATGTTATCAGTAAATTAAGTATTTAAATAAAATGCATTAAGAAATAATTTCATACGTTTACAAATATTTAATAAAAAACAAATACATAATACGACCTCTTACCCTCTCTAGTAGAGGCGAACAGAAATGCCTATTAGTTGAACTTGAAGTCGGTTGATGTTATCATAAACGATTCAAATTGACCGACCAATATGCATGTCATATAAAACAATTTACAGCCGTATGGGGTTACGCCCCATTGTTAATTTGTGACTCATAAATCACGGCGATCACTCGGTTTACGTTCCCATTAATACTGGTTACGATGCTTTTGTTATGATATAAACGTTTGTTCAGATGCGACTATCATTTATTGACCTCAACAACGGGGCAACGGAACATTGGCGAGAGTTATTTGCATTTTTTTGTTCTAGTCGATTAGAAGTTATGTTTATTGTTGTTGCGTCGTTGCTTTAGTGGCTAATTCGGAGGGTTAACATCTCGAGTCGTCGGGAGAATAACATTTATTGGGTTTTTCTGACCAGAATCTGGAATTTCAAAGTTGGCAGTGATTATTTATTTATTTATTTAAAACTTTATTACGTACACGTACGTACGTATATACGTACCAGAAGACAAAACATTTCAAATGATAATTTTGTATAAAATGCATGCTCATCCCTTGAAGAGATATCCAGCACATCCAAAAAGGAAAAAATAATCCAGTCAGATAATTAAGAAGTGGACATGTATAATCACATAAAATCTAAATTACAATGTACAGTGAAAATATATACATATAGATACATTAACTTATAAATAAGGCGCTTACACTGTTGCCTTAAGCCGTTGCTCCTGCCTTTGAATTATTTCCGATCGAGTCGGATTGCCATCCTGTCGAACCATTAGTTTGAAGGAATAGACAGTGCACTTATGTTTGCAAGCATTTGAGCGTTATATCTCTTGCGCAGTTGGCTTGTCACTCATGCAAATGTCAATCGTAATCGGTCGTTTCAATTTATATTGTTAAAAATAAGGCTTACCGTTCGATAAAATATTACATACATGATAAAAAGGGATAATGGTCATAGTTCAGTTTCATTCAGGAAAAATAATGATGTAATTGTATGTAAATAAAATATATATGTAATGTGATTGATGGAAAAGAGTAAATACGGTCTCGGTACAATTTACGTCCCGAAGCTCTGGTAGCTGTGACTTAAATCTCGTGACAATTCAAAAGTGCTTATAAGAACCTACTCGAATCTTACTAATATTATAAATGCAAAAATGAGCTTGTTGAGTTTGAAACAAGCAAACAGTTTGTAACGCTTTCACGTCATACTACTCAACTGATCATCATGAAATTTTGCATACACGTTATCAAGGATCAGAAAAGCCCATAGAGTAACTAACATGTCTCACTCCCGCGGGCGAGTTCTAGTAAAGAGCAGATACTAGTAAAGTATATTTATATTATTTAATTTGATTTACGCGCCTTAGTCATTAAGGAAGTACAAAAACTTAAAAATTGTTGCGACATATTTTTTCTTCCTTATTTATAAACGCGTTTCGCGTTAATTGTTTACCATCTTACGCGGTTATCGTTTACTTCTTATCTGTTAAATACGAAACAACATACGATAGTTTTGTTGCGTATTTAAAAAATCTTAGTATTTTTATGTTTTGTTTCAGTTAATTAAAAAAATAGCTAGGTTTTATCGTATAGAAAGTCCGAAAGCCCAAACATCTGACAAAATATTGGTACTATTCAAAGTTTTTTTCACATTTTGGTCCTCCAGACCGATTTTGGCCATAGTGGCCAATCTCAAGACAGTTTAACCAACTGCGCAGGTCATGTTATAGTGCACAAGTCTGTGCGCAAACACAGGTACACTCACTATACCGGTGGTACGGCAATCTGACACGACCGGAAAGAGATCAGATGTAGGACCAACGTCTTTACGTGCTTTCTGAGGTAAGGGAGTACTTCTATCTTTCAGACTCCGGGCATCTATTGAGAATTTTCGACTGAAAAACCCAATAACTTTTTATTGGCTCGACCTGGAATTTGAACCCAGGACCTCCGGATCTGTGGCCTTCTATCTTCTGTCTAGCCACTAGACCAACGAGCCAGTCAACCATAATCCACCCCTGTAACCCAACCTGGTTACACTTGTCACAGTCATTCGTCATTGACGTTGTACAAGTCGGAAGTGTGGAGTATTTACGTCTTAACGTATAGTGCGTGAGCCAGGTGGCTATGATCTCATCTATTGCTCACATCGGCAATTATTGTGTTATAAGTGGATGGCCCTTATAAGTATAAAGGCTCGTTAATCGTGTTTTTATTAACGCTGTCAAATATTTTTAATCGTATATATTTATTTTATCGTTTTTTTTTCTGTGTCTATTTATCGAATGCACTTTTAATTCATATATTAATTAGTAATTATGATGTTGTTTGTGTTTTATTATCTTGTTTCAATTGAATTTGCAATATATGAACATGTTTTAATTAAAATTATAAAAAATACCTAAATGATAAATAAAAACTTCACCTTTTCCGTTTCATCAATCTGTATGAATGAAAACATAAGAAAACAGCTTTTAATTATTTATTTTGTTCACTATATCTACACACTTTTCTAAAACTTTATTAGTTATCGCACAGACACATTATTTTATAAAGTGTTGTTAAATATAAATACAAATGCATTAGTAAAAATTTTTAATAACCAGGCAAGCAAGTTTAACTCACTCTTTTGTTTCTTACGTTACATTATCGTGAAGTTTTGCTGCCGTAGTCCGAAACGTGTCCAGAGTTCCTCGATAAATAGCCGAATATAAACATGAATATGATTAACGATTATATTATTCGAATATATGATAAAACATTATTCAAATTTTAAGCAATAAAAAGGCATAGGCTTAAAGATTAAATAAAAAGCATTTTTAAAGTCTTCTAAATGATCATGATTTGTTAGTAGCCTTGAATCGTGCATTTTAAATATCGAAACGCGGATGTACGTATATAACAAATGCGGATTAAAAATATACATTACATAATAACTCAGTCATTACTACGCACCGTGTTATTGTTGTATTATATTTACTATAATAGTATAATACATCGGCCGAGAGCTGGTTCACATAAAATCGACCGAAGTTCATTCTCTGGACGACTGACGATTCTTGCCAAAAACTAGGATGATGTAACTTCGAATTATTTACGATTAAAATGAACGAAAAAAACGAAAATATATAATATATTTTCGTTTATTTCCTACCCATTAACGATATAGTTAAAAACTATCGACCGTACTTTAAATGTTCTTAGCGGTTGTTTAGTTTAACACTGATTTATCTCTTACTATCATTATTTATCTGACATTCATTAGAAGACATAGTGTTCAACTAGTCACACACTAAATATCGCTTATAAGTAAGTACGTATATAATTGTGTCAACTTGCAATATACATGTGTTAAAATATAATTTTAAATAAATAAGAAAACAATATTTCTTAAATCCATACTGCGCTATTGCCATGTCATATCATCTGTTAATGAGATATTTCATAGTCATTTCTGTGACTTATCGTCCTGACAACTGACATCCATCAGCAACGCATTCTCTTCGTGGCCTAACTTTAGTCGTACATACTGTGTAAGCTTTTATCGATGACAAGTTCGTCACAAAGCAGTTGCTGAGTATGCTAATAATATCCGACCCGACAGTTAAATCTTGGAGGAACGTCCGGTAAATGTGTCGTGGCCGATACTTTGATCGTCATGGAGTACGAATGTAATTAGAGCTATAAATGAAATACATAAGGCATTGTACAATACTATCGGATGTCGGGACGATAAATATGTCGGTCCGGCTTTATGTAAACCAGCTCTAGCACATTAAATACTAAACTACTATTGTTATTCTCGTATCGTAAACATTATTTTTTCCATAGTCATTGTTATTGAGACACTAATAGAGTATTCATTATTTTGTATAATATACTAATCACATGGATGTTAGTCGGTTGTTGGAGAGGGCAATAAATGACACATTATTTTTTAAATAGTAGTTATTGTTCTAGAATTTAAGAAATAGATTTGAATTTGGAAATATAACTATAGATTTGGAATATTCTTAAAATTATTTTAAGTATAATTTAAAATTTTACTACGACGATATCAAATACAGCTTCCAGTATTATATAAATACAAAGTTATAAAGATAATATAACAAGACAATATTTTTTAAAGATGAGCGATATAATTCCCAAAAATATGTACCATTTTTTTGTGTTTTGCTCTTTGGTACTAAATACCAAGTAGGCTGAGCTATTGACTTCGTAGTTATCAGATGTAAAGACGATGGTGACCAATTTGACATTCGAACATCTAAAAGATTTTTTTTATAATTGTTAGCTTTTATATCTAAAATTGTTCCATGTGAACACATTGAGCTTTGTTGTTGATTTTATTCTTGTTAAGTTGGTAGTTTAGTTATAATTGTATACAAAGAGATCTTACCTCCCGTTATTAAATCCGCTTACAACAGTCACCATTATATTTAATCATCGCTTAATGACAGCATAAAGCAGTCGCTTGGAACAGTAATTGAAGGGTTTTCCTTTATTACTCAGCCCCCTAATGAGTTCATGACACAATTCGTTCCACGAACTGGATTAGGAACAAAAACTTGGGTAGTTTACTCCATTACATTAAGCAATGATAAAAATTGTATTTATATTTACAAAATTTGCTGAAACTGATGTAGTTCGTAATAACTTGATCCTAGTAAAGTAACAGCCAGTTATTATCCTAATAAGTTTTTTCCCAGACTTCTCTCACTTTAAGGGGAAAGTTAGGAGCTTTTTTTAGGAGTTTTGGTTGATACACATGTAGCAAAATTTCTAAAATCCGCCACAGATTTCCTCACAATACTCTTTTTTATCGCCGAGCACGCCATATTTTCTTATATCTTTTTAGAAAGTGGGTTTGAATCCAATATATTACACCAAATTTGAAGCTACTTATTGTTGTTAATTTAATATAAAACTGGGTACATTACCCATTTCAAAAAGTTTTATATGGACCATGGACTCATAGCCAATCTGGGTGATGAATATTCAAGAAATATTAGTTCCTAATTATTTTTGATTATAACAATCGACAATAACACTAACGACAATAACGGTGTAATGTAAAAATAAAAAAAAAATTATCAAAATTGAAATAGTTTTCTATTTACTAAATAAATAGCTCAGTAAAAAAAAACATCATTTCTTATATATTTTAAGTTCAGTTTTTGTAAATGAACGTATTTGCGTAAATGTTATTTAGGTGAAGCACCGTCACTGACCTATACATCGGTTATTATTCCGCGACTCTACCTACGTCGAAATCGGTAGGCTACTAAATTTAGAAGAATTGTTGAAGAAAATCTTAAACAATTAAATTCGGAAATTTTGGAATACATAAATATTTGCGATGAATGCGGGCTGCCCAAGATCGATATGGTTGGCATTCTATCGGGGAAGCTTTCGTTCAGCAGTAGACGGCGATAAGTTGAAAAAATATATGTTTGCAGGAAAACGCCATTTGCTGACGGAATAATTCTTTGCTGGTTATGATATAAAAAAAAAATATTATGAAACTTTAAAACGCAGTAGTGATATCATCATCATCATTCTGCTAATCCTAACTAATATTATAAATGCGAAGTTTATTAATGCGAGTTTTTTTGTTATGCTTCACGTTATAACTACTCAACCGATCATTGAGAAGTTTTGCATACACGTTTTTGCAAATTTGTGTGCGGCAAACTTACTATTCCCTCTCTCCCGCAACCAAAACGCAACGCACTAAACAAAGGCGTTCACTACATATACATATTATGTATGAAATGTATATATATTGCAGATTATAATATAAATGATTTTTTATGATACGAACGCCACTGTGACTACAGCTTGTCCAGCTTTCGTTTAGATTTATATGTTATAATAATTAACTTATTTTATTTTACGTTTTTTCTTCAAAGATAATTTATTAAATATCAAAGTGTTAAACATAATTAATCGATCATCGGATAATTGTAAGCACAATTAGTTTTATTAAGTGTACCGTATTATTAACTAAGAAAACAAAATTCACAGGCAAATTTCAGTTAAATTGTAGCTAAACTAATTATTCACACAAATTAGGAATTTTAACGTAAATCGAATCCTCCTTAAAAACAATTGTATATCAACTTAGGCAATATATTGTTATTGGTAATGTAAGGCAGCAGAACCGGTGGTCCTGGGTTCATTTTCCAGGTCGGGCCAATAAAAAAGTTATTAAGTTTTTCTGGCGAAAATTCGCAAGCCCGCAATCTGAAAGTTGGAAGTGTGTACACTCCAGTGCCTCGGAAAGCACGTTAAACCGTTGGTCTGAACTCTTACCGATCTTGTCGGATTGCCGTCCCATCGGATTATGAGAGTTAGGGAATTGAGAGTGCGCTTGCGCACACACTTGTGCACTATAATATGTCCTGCGCAGTTGCCTAATCTCTCTTGAGATTGGCCACCGTGGCTGAAATCAGTCTGGAGGATTATATTATATTGTTAATTAGCATAAAAGTCTTAAAATTGCGATAACCTTCCATTACTCTTTTTGTTCTACTCGCCTGCAAACAGCGCATCCGGTTTTGTTTTAGAATTTCATTTCGTATTTGTGTCTGACTTAAACATTTTTTGTTCCAGTTTTTGAAATGCTGGTTTGCGCGCGTCAATGTGCACGACGAAAATCTCTCATACTCACATTTGGAGAATTTTGCGTTTTTGCAGCTGAGCTACGACGTTGTTCAAGACAAACTAGGCAGTAAGTATAAAAATGTATATATATTGTATAAGTTACATTTTGTTCTTTAATGATTGGTAATACAATGCAGAAAAAATAATTGTATTTTAGTTTTTATATTTACTTGGAGATAGGCCTGCTGTATCCAAACAGAAATAATTAGCCTGTATTATGTATATTTATATGTTATAATAGTAGTCGACCCAGTTAAATTAAATTTGTTTGTCTGTATTATTATATTCCTAAACAAAAACTATATACTTGTAATAGACGTATAGAACTATTTAATAATTCTTAATAAAAACGAAACTCATTTGTATTAAAGATACTAAAAAAATGTTCTCAAACATCAGTATATACAATGTACATAGAGAGACATCCTTGTTAAAAACATGGAGTCAAATCAAATGAACCTTAAAATTTGCAGATTTATCAAAATGTAAACTTCCGGACCGATTAATTAGTTCTTATTTTTATAAGTAATAATATAGCTTTGAGATTCAAATTAATTAAAATAATTAATGTATTGTACGACCATACTATTTGAAACCGCAAACAAAATTCTAAAAGTAGAAGTCACGGTCAAAATATATGCATTTATTTTATTATTTATTTCGCTCTCTATATTGATTAACCTTACTATGGTTTTTATTATATTATAGTAACAACTGTTTTCTATATAAATTTTCTTACGCAAATTATAAGCAAGACGTACGTATCGCAACGTTCTACGACCTTAGGACGAGTCGATTAGATCATTATATAAATATAACGTAATGTTCAGGTGACTACTACATGTATTCGGTTTTAATGACCGCTTTATACGTAGGCATTAGATGCGTTTTAATTATGTGCGCATAGAGTTTTGGCAGTAAGAGCAAATTCTAGGCAAGCTGGACCGCACATACCCGAATGTTACAGCATTCTATGTGATTATAAATAATAATTAAGTATAATGGCGTAATTAGTGCCCTCGATGTCCGCTTCAAGTGCAACATGAATCAGTTTAATTCTGTCGATGACGGTCACAATGGGCCGCCGTGTACAACGTTTGCCCGGTCTTGAACTGCCGAGTTACGGCTGGACTGCCGTTCAATCGCTGCCGCGAACGCGTGCGTTGACCCTTGAATGTCTCATAAAATGTTGGTCATGTACTGAATCACGCCCGTAGCGACTTGCATTTTCTACCTTCAGAACGTCCTAGAAACATAAGCCGTCTTCCTCCAAACGCTTGAATTCTATCAATTCATTTCTATTTGCTTCAAAACTAATTGTATCTTTTATTAACAGAACATCAAACAAGCCCGAGTCGCCCGTGTGGAGCTCGGACAAGGAACTTCGGGAAAAGGAAGCCATATGCAAACATGTTAACGGTAATTGAAACTACTATGTTTAACTCGTGACTAATTATTTTGTTTAAAAATATTGTTGAAATACATTAAGGTATAGGAATTTAGGTTACTAACAAGAAGAAGCGCGTAAATGAATCGCAAAACTTCCGCCACGACAATAACCAGTTCCTTATTGCGTGGCCTGCGTTTATTTTGTCTTGCGGAAGGTCGACGTGAGACAGCGTTGTCCCGCTAACGCTAAACAAATCGTAAATGAAATGACTAACTTTCCGCACGGTACCAATCCAGAAATACTTCAGCGCGACTTCCCTAGCGGTGCGGCTCCAACATAAGTTCAGTGCCGTTGTGCCCACGCTCCATCTGTCACGGATGGGGATGTTATTCATACTTCGCGCACTAACAATAAAACAAAAACTCACTAAACCTATGATCATATCAATCTGAACCATCTTATCTGACAATGTGACATCCCCTTTCATTCAAATGGAATTTTAAAATAAAATATCTCATCGGTACTACTACGGTATCGGAAATACACTTGATTTCAGTTTATTAGTTATTAGTGGATATAATATTCAGTATTTTTACGTATTAAATCAGTGGTTTGCGATAGTATTTGAATAAAACCGATTCTCTACAAGTCGCGCTGTCTTCTTTTTTTAAAGTTCTAATCGATGGTAATCTATCATAATCCCAGCAGAAATGATTAATTAAAGTTACACCTAGTTGTCCGTAAATCGATAATACAAGGTTGCCTTTAAATGGACAGCGGGTGTTATTTGTCGCTCACCTTAATCGATAATGACTTGCGTTTTTGTTTGTTAGTCAGACATTATTTTAGTCAGAAATAATGCAATTGCTTTATTACAAAAAACAGGCAAGTTGGTCAATTAATTTTTACTAAACATAAGGCTTTTAAAGTTTCTAAGCTACGATACATCTCCAGTTAGTAGTACTGCTATTCTTTGAGTATGAATTAAATTTGTAGAAGTGCGACTCTTCGTGATTACCATTGCAACATTAATAAGCTTACTAAAGTGCAGGTATATTTTAATTTAACAGATAAAATTTAAAAAATTCAGAGCTGAATTACGTCTTAACATAACATTTAAGCCATTCATGTTGAAATATCAGAAAGTGATATGCTATTTTGATTTTTATAATTATAACACTGAAAGTGTACTCGATGTGAGTTCTTACAGAATAGCACTGATCGCAGATGTTGAAGCTGTTCAGCATTTTTGTTTTCGTTAACAGTATTATAATGCGTAGCACTTATACATATTTCGTCGAATCGTTTCTTCCGCTGCACATTACAAAGTTGGTTTATCCTGCTTAAATATTTTAGATTAATTGGGAAAATTTTACTAGCATTCTTAGTACCAATTCCAAAAACTTCACCTACACGCGACTAAATGTGTCTATTATATTTAAACTTTGTTTTGGATCATATCAAGATATTTTTTTTATTGTGTTAAATACATGATGTTTATAAATATGATGACAATAATGAAAATCAGTTTAATTAAATCCGAAAAACACGTAAAATAAAATTCAGGCATGAAAATTAACGAATACCGACTCGCAGGCTTTCTTAATATCTATATAGAATAATATTCCTTGTCTAATAAGTTATTTGAATATCAACGTGAACATAATATTAATCGGTATGACTTTTATATTGGAACAATAAAAAAAGTAACAATCTAACACCGCGACAATCGTGGAATTTAAACTAACGACGATCCGTGAATTTGCGTCATCTCGATTCTTATCTTTGTTTATAATATTAGCTTCATTTAAGTCATCGACGACCATAAAAATATTATGTACTTTTATCATATTGTTTTGTTTGACGTGATACATTTACATAGTAACTATGTCTCTTATGTTTATGTACTTAGCAGTATTTACAGGTTTTATAAAATCTTTAAATATATTCATTTATAAAGACGAGAAATATTGTTTTTAACTCATACAATCTTCTTTCTAATCTTCTAAATCCATATAATATATAACGGTAGTTTGGTATATATGGCTTAACATTTGATATATATCTGTCTTTGAGTTGAACATGATGATTTTGTACTCTTGACCGATTTCGATCACGGCGAAAATTCTCAAGGCTGATAAGCTTTGAGATGAAATTAAGACATATTATAATAGTGCAGAAACTTTGCGCAAACAAAGGTGCGTTCTCTATTCCCTCATTTAATCTGATGGGACTGCACTGCTGGAAAAAGATTAAGCGTCAAAGCATTTAAGTGCTTAACGCAGCAAGGGAATATAAAAACTGCCTTTTTCTAGGCGCTTATTAAGCTATTTATTGGCTCGACTTGGAGTTGGAAATTCGGACCTCCCGTTCCGCCTTATAAAGTAGCCTCTACTAACGAGGTTGTCGTTAAGAAAAATAATAAACTTACAAATAGATTATTAAAATATAATTAAAGTTTTTTTTTATTAATTACACTGTATTTACGTTGACGTGTACGGCTTTGTTCAATCCATCTGTATATGTATTACTTATTATAGATATTTTCACTTTACGAAGATTTTCCTTTATCCGTACTAATTTAAAAATAGAAGGTTTCATTTACATTCATTCCTTTAAACTTAGAATGTACATCTGGACTCCGTACTTATTTATATTTCGAAAATTTTAACTCAGTAGCTTTATGGCCGATTTACATTAATCTAGTATTTCGATCCAGTCTAGAATCCAGTATCAAGCGCTGGATTGGAATAGTGTAGACGCTATTGTATCGATCCAGTGACTGCGCCCCTCACCCCCCACCCTACCTTGCCAGTACCTGTTGGTCCAGTCAATGTCGTGTAATCGTATGGTAGGTTACCATGTCCACGAAAAAATTGTTTTATAGTATTAGATAATTATTTACCAACTTATTTTTTAATTACTTGGCATCATCAAAAAAATAAATAAAGTATTCTGTTTAAGTAACTTTTATATTTTTGCATGCTGTGTGTGTATCCAGTCCAATTATTTTATTGTTTTTGTATTTTGTTCATGTATATACTAACCAAGATATATACAGTTTTGCGACAGAAATTTAATGAACATAACAATCACCGGCAACGCATTAACAAACATCTTATAGTAAATGGTAACTTGCAATTCTTAAGTTGCTAATTACCATTTACTATAAAGTATTTGTTTTGGAAGTTTTGGAAATTCAGCTCGCCTGTTCTCTTTTAAAACAAAATAACTAGACCAATCTAAATGGCCTCGATCCAGGGCCATGGTCGATCCAATGTCACTGGCGGCGCTGGTTCTTAATACTGGATCAATGTATACCGGCCATTCTAGACGGTGGAGTCACAACCTCGTTTTTATTTAATGTCTATTAAACGATGAAATGTATAATTACAAAACATATTTAAATTGTATTTCTCATAAGGTTTTCTTACATCTGATGTACCACATGACAATTGAAAGAATATCTTTTTTAATTTGAAATGAAATTCCCCTTTCAAATTAGAATTCGTTTATTTACGTACTATGCATGCTTGATTGGATCGCTGAACTCTAAATGAATATAAAATTTCAATTGTATAGGATATTCGGAAAAATCATCAAAACATACATTTAGCTCATTATTATTACAAATGACATTAAAATAAACAACAATATTTTTTTGTATTGTTTACAAAAAAACCTCAAGTACCTATTATATCAAAACGTAGGTTTCGTTTAAAATGTTTTCAAATTGTTTTCTAAGTTTCCGCGAGAACGACTCTGGTAATTCGGTGTTGCCAATATGAATTGATTTAGCGAAAGTAAACCGTGAGCTTTAAAATTTTTAATACTTGCAGATATGTGGTAACAATATGTCCAATTTACAGGTATCATTGATTATCCCACCAAGATAGAGGACATGGCTCCTAAAAGCGCTGTGACAATAACTTATTTATTGACGTAACCTATTCAAAAATATATCGAAATATAGCGATTTAGTATCTATATGTGTATATATAAATGCATATTATCCGGTCTCCAATAATTAAGAATAATATTTAGTTTTACAAATTATATAATTTCGTGATTTAAAGTTTCTGGTCAAGAAACATCCTAAACAAGTTCAAAGTACAAACATAATTAATTGGATATATTTAATGACGCGTTAGTCTGACTATGCGATGGACATGATATGATATATGACTCAAATGAAAAAAGATCATTAAATTCAGTTCCGCATTCCCATAGATTCACCATAGTTACACGGAAAGACAAAATTAATTGTGAATCATAAAGGTTTATTAGTAAAGTAACACTCTGTTTACTGTACACTCTGTAAATGTGGGCTATAACCTTCTTTTAAGGGGACGATTTGGAGCTTATTCCGCCATGTTACTCCGATGGGAGTTAGTGGATACAGATCTGGCTTATTTTCATCCGTCATTTGCAGGTTTTCTTTTGATGTTTTCTCACTACCACGCATGAGATGAATTAAACACATGAAATTTCTTGGAGCCTGCGGTTAAAATACATGTGTTCTAAACTGCTGAGCCATCTCTTTTGAGGGGGGAAAGTTGAATCATGTTAAAATATAAACATTTGGTTTTCTTAAAGCAGTCATAGGTAAATAGTAAAATAAGTAACCAAAGCTATGTGACAATATTGAAGGTGATGATGTCCTCCTGCTCGATTTCGGTCACGGCAATCAATCTCAAGGGAAACTTGCCAATTCCGCAGGACATATTACAGTACACAAGTGTGTGTGCAAACAGAGATGCACTCTATTCCCTCACTCTCATAATCCGATGGGATGGCAATCCGACACAACCGAAAATAATTCAGGCGCAGGACCAAAAGCTTTCTCGAGGCACGGGAGTGTAACCCCTAATATTAAATATATGATTGTTTTTAAACCAGACCCTTTTTTTATAATTTTTGTAGTCGTAACTAAAGCCGATGACACATACACATACATACATGTTTATAATATATTAACATAATTTATATCGTTTCCGTATTGTTAATGTAATAATTTAAACATTTTTCTTATAAAACTCTTTTCCGGTCCTTATTTTTATTACATAGTAGGAAGTCAATAAATAAGTTCTTATTTAAATAAAATATTATGAAAACTCTGTTTTGTCGTGTCAAAATGTACTCTTAAGCTACTTTTGATATTTTATTATTTCCTCCACCTCCCCCCCCTCCTCTCCTTGAGAAGGCTTAAAACATATTCCACTACATTTCTCTATAAGGGTTGCATAAGGGGTACAATGTGTTATACATATACTACATATATTTCCCACATTTAGTACGAAATATGAACACGAATAAAACATGAAAGTTTAGTAGTGTATTCTTGAGTTTGAACCCACATCTTCGGATAACATTTACGTGTTTGACCACTGGGTCCCTTCAGCTCTTAAAATGTATAATACGAAAACAATATAAACAATAGGTTTAGTTCCGCATTATATTGCATCTCAATCGTGAACAAAATCAAATAACCGCGGGCGTGGCCTTCCTGGCTCTTCCGCACCAACTATAAACAGATTGCGGAAATACTGTTATATGCCCGAAGCAGATCGACTAATCCTAAATTTCTATGTATTATACTATTTAGATAAGAATGAGAAGGTCAAAAATTATACCGTAAACTTTATTAATTATTTATACAACAAAATCAATGACATGAACATTTTCCTATTTATATATATATATATGTATAAGCACATACAAAATAGCAGTTCTATTATATAACAGAATAGACGACTATATGTGAATATTAATTGCTTTTAATCATTCATAAATATAATATTATGTCTTATTTTGTTAGTTACATTTATTTCTATCTAGAAATAAACAAATTCCAAATATTTCTCTCAGTAGGTGAGGCATTCGTCTAACTGTAGGATATAACAGTAACATCATTTATGTACAGGTAGTTACAATTTTTTTCGTTAATTGTATTGTTTTAATACATGATAATATTGTTAAATAATTTAATCGTTTATATAGCTCATGATGCTCATTATATTTCGCTGTAAAATATTCAGATATCCTCACGTTTTTTCTGTGGACCGTGGGTGACAATAAAACTGATTGTAATCTTAAACCGTTGCTTGAATACTAATAATATTTTAATTAGGAGTCAGTAACCATTTTCATACATGTGTTGATTTCTTTGACGGGATCAAGATTTCTATCTTAATACGTCAATATTCACTGTCATGTAAATATATGATCGATTGTAATGAGCAAACAGTTCATTATGATCTCGTGCGAGAACACGTTCGTATGAGATTCATTAATCGTTAACGGATCGGATCGTAACATAATAACCGGCCTATGGGATGGATCATCGTCACGATAATTGTGTCATGTCTTTGTGGTGCTATAGAAATAACGGAATATTTAAAATGCGGAATTGGCTAGTAGTCGGACGTAGAATTGGCCGCGGCGACGCCAGTCGGCCGCCGACCGTCCGCCGGGACAGCGCGCAACGGCGCGAGTGTCAAGCAACAACCGCAGCCATGCCGCCTACCACCATGATAGTGCCCTGTGTGTTTTCAATTATCGTAACATTTATAATTTATAAAATTCAATACTCGACTGGAAATATTAAAATTTATACTATAAATATTCAACATTTTTGACGATTATAAGTTTAAAGATTACTAAAGTAATCCTATGATGATTTGTACTGGTCTCATTGAATGACGTGAATACGTTTTTACTACAAAGTCGCGTAGACTTAAAACATCCCAACATATGTGCGGGCGGAGGAAGGGGTGCTTAGTGCGTTTGTTGACCACGCGTTGTTTACGTTTCTGGCATTGAATGTTGATCCCGAATTGGATTGTTTGCTGGCCACGTTTTTTGTGCTCCTAAATGTCAACATTAACATCTGCTTCATAAGAATGGTTGAGTGACAAAAAAGTTATTGTTCTGTGTTAAATTAATTACTAAATGATATCGCTAATTATAGTCACTGTGGTATAGATTAAATTTATGTAAAGAAAAAAATTGCGTTTCTCTAATATTCAAGTACTATGTCATTGATTACTGATTCGATAACCAGGAAGTAAATGGTTTATGTAGTTCAAGAATTCGCCAACGTGCTTGCGGCCCGCGCTTTGCCATCAATCATTACCCATGGGCACCAAGTTGAACGGACCGTTCACCTGTGCGGAACACTTTCTAAATTAAGGTGTAACATCACATCAGTCAGTAATATTTATAGCCACCTATATTCGTAATCGGGCCTTCCGGAAAAATATCATGGCTGCTGTGAATACAATCTGTTCACTGTACGAAATAATAACTTCATACTGCACGTGACCGTTCCCAAAATTATTAAAGGTCCTACAAACGAAGATGAGAATTTATGAAATCACTTTGTGGTCGTAGTTACGTAAATTTTTTTAAACTTTCGTAATAATTAATCTCACACAATCGCGTGTTCAACTACAGTACAATTGTTGACAATTAATCGTAGTTCTTTTGCGTGCTTCAATCATGTCTAAGAAAGAGGGTCAACTGCTCGTATTACAACGTACATTTACGTATGTCATTTAAGGGATTATTCGAAATTTAAATAAATGTCATATAAAAGAGGCCATTGGCGCTTTTGTCTTCTTTTATCTTACGACTAAAAATGGTATTATTCATATTCACAGTATTGACGTAGACACTACGTTAGACACGATACTCGTTAGATTTAAGAGCGTGGGTTTGTGCATGAAACATGTGATAGAATACATTCTGTATATAGAATCAGTCGCTCGTTACTCCTACACGATATGTTTAACGGAGACGTGATATTAATTTATGATAACATTTTCACAATTCAATTATAATATGTAAATAAGTGTATATATAAAACATTGACAAACTTTTGACCATATGTTATTCGATTATATATTCTGTTCATTTAAATGTTTCGTAAAATGTAGTTAACATGATAATTTTTATATCTTATATGCAGTTAATTATGCAGTTAATTATAATACCGAGAACTACTGACATAGGTACAAAACAAACACTTTGTTTAGAAAAATAATGATGATGTCACTCATGTAGCTGACCTCACGCACCCGACTAAAGAATCTGGACTGTAAAAGGACGTATTTATAAAAAAGCAGATAATTTTATGTCACCAGGACGGTTCAAGACGGTTTTATATTAAATTAAATATTTATCTCGAAAGAAATACGGCGGCCTCTCAAAGGTGCTTTTCTGTTAAAATCGTATATCATCTTCAAAGATCTGGGTACGGAAATTATTACCGAGCTATCGGTATAGAGCCGTAATAGCTAGTCGGTTGAAAATTTCCCGGAATACGTGTAACTATGGCCTCTATCGTGACAAATGTTAACAATCAAAAGTCTAAATTCAATGTTGGTACAGGAACCCTTAGTGCGAGTGCGAGTACAACTTTTGTGTACACTTGGCCAGTTTTTTATACTTTCATCGAAGTTCATCACATTGATATAATAAACTTAATAAAGTTGTTACTTTGTAAATGAACTTGTATGATAATAAAAGTATTATAGTATTATGTAACGTTTGTTTGTTTTATCCGGTTCACAGAAAAACTATTAATAGTTTCTGATTAGTCAATAAAATACTGCTCAAACTATACCGATACACGAAACTTTGTTTAATATTACACAGAGAATATATCTTTTATGGATAAACGTTAGTGACCATTTTTATAAGGGATAAAATACGAAAAACAACGATCACTTTAATTTAATTGTCGTCAAGTATTCATTCTTATGAAAGACACTATAATATTCATTTTAAACTTTTTACGTAGATAAATATTGCCCTTTATTCGATGCAATTCAAACTAGTAGGTTTACAGAAGTACTGCGATATATTAAAATAATACCGTGAAAAATACGCGTCTTGTAGGATGCATTACCATAGAGCGGGCGATTAGACCGGTTGACGAATGTTTTTACCTTTATTAAAAAAAAAATAGTTCCGTATAAAATAAAGTCCCGTGCGAATTTAAGCGGGATTTATAATTAAAGAGAAAGTGATGAAAGAAATATTTATTATCAAGTTGCTGAAAAAGTCGCCGATAGAATTGTATACTAACTTTACCATTACGTGTCCAATTTTAAACGAAATAATAAAATGGTTCTAAATAATGTGCCGTTGCGCAGGCAGCGAGGCGTCGCCACCTCCTCCTTGTGAGGTGTTCCTGGGTGGGTCCTGCAACCCGACCACATGGAGATCAGACATCGCTATTCCGATGCTTAAGAAGATGGGCATCACATATTTCAATCCTGTAAGTACGCTTTGACATCTTAATTCTTAATATAATGTAATGCAAATATAATGAACAATTATTCTACCGCCAAATATGTTAGGTTTGAAAGGAGCGATTTATATTTCTTGCAAATCTTTTGTTATTTCAATTATGTTAAAATAATTTAAAAATATAAAATAATAGTTATAAGTTTAAATATAGAAATATTTTTAAGCACATTACTCTTTGTCTTCATATTAATATTGAGAATAATTATAATTTGATAAGCACGTTATCTTTCTCATCATCTTATTTAATTTTAATTAAGATTCGAAACATTCATATACCTAGTTGCATATGTGAATTTAATCCAGCATATAAGTAATTTAAAAATAAGATAAATACTAAGAATACTTAGATTTTAAGTTAATATTAATCTGTTTTGTATTTCATATTCAGACTTTGAAGTACTTTAAAATTCACCCGCAATAAAATTGTCATGAATATAATTTGAATAAACAATAATAATTAGAAATATATCAAAATATTATATAATGAGTTAAATATATTGATTCCAACTCTATAGTAGTTCAACAAATACATATATATTCAAATAACCTTTAAAACTAGTCCAGTATTGAACGTGAATTTGTAACGTTATACATCTCTGTCATAATAAATGTTATTTATTTTAAATATTTATAACCGTTGACCACATTCCACAACTGGTTTCCATATAACATTTATAATAACACAAGATTGTAAAAAATAAATTGATTGCAAATCAAGGGCTCTGTGAGGCCTTTCTCACATTATAAGTTGTTTAGTTCGCGGAATCGTTTTCGAATGTGAGAATACACATTGTTCCCTTGATCTCTGATCAGTCCATAAGAATGTATAGATTAGATTGAGTTACTCTCTGCTAAGAGATAAACGTTACAGCAACCAAAAGTTGAATAGAAAAAATAATTTTGATATAATCATGTTGGCAGTATTTTTTTTCTAAATACTCGAGGGCTCTACGTATGATTTTATTAACTACAAATGTGTCGTAGTTTTCTTTTTAATTGATAACGTTATCAATTTGTTGTTAGTTTTATTAACACGGTGACGCGTGGGAAAGGCGTAACTTACAAATTTCTTAGAGTTCTGTACAGTAACGGTAAAAGTGATAATGCATGTAGCTGGATAGTTTATTTTTATTAAACGTGATCGAATTGAGTAAAACTTACATCACACAACACGTTTATATGTAATCTCTATATATTACTACGTAAACATAGATTATTTTTTTTACATTTTTTTAAATAAAAGTATAGGAATAAAATTGATATAAATCGAAAAGTATTGCTATATGTGCACAAGTGAAAAAACAATTTGATCATACCTGATTCTATTTCCAATATTTATGCTTAGATGAAAGTTTATCGACATTTTTGACGTTTCTTTAAAAATTATATTCAATCAATAACACTATTTGTATAAGTTCAGATGCTAACTTTTAATTTGTTTTTTTTTTTGTGGTAGTTCGATAAATTAATTTTAATTATTTTATAGATCTATATTGATAATAATTTAACGGTTTGATGAAATTTCACTAGTTCGGTTTTATAATTTAGCAAGTAGACGACTGGTCAACGGAGTTAATAGAAGTGGAACATCGAGCTAAGGCTGAGGCACGAGCTCTATTATTCGTGTTAGACAGCGAGACCCGCGCTGTAGCCGCGAGTGTCGAGGCTGCGCATCTAGCAGCCGCGCCCAGAGACCTGCTGCTCGTACTGCGACCGTACTCCCGTCATCAGACCATCGGCCGCGAGACCATTTCTGACCAGTTAGTTACTTTATAAACTATCAATAATGTAACACTTTTATTAACATAACTTAACTTAATTTGGTATATTTTTTTATTATAAAAGTCTCCAGACAATTTTAAAGTTACTCGTTATTGGTAGATAACTCATTAAAAATTATGTTACAATTAATTTTTCAGAGAGTATATTGAGCTATCGCGAGCTCGAGCGACGTTACAAGAAGCAGTCGAGCGGCGAGGACTCCCTGCCTTCACAGATATACCAGCGGCGTTACGGTGTGCACGCGCCGTTCTTCGAGGGGCGCGAACGCACCCGCGTCACTCTTTGGGTCACACTATTCTGCGACTGAAACGTGTATACGACGCAGCTGGCGGCAGAAACGCGCGGTTACCACGCGCGCGAGCCATCGAAGCGCTCAAGGACGCGACGCGGGCGCCTCGCGATCTCGCTGAACGTTGCCTACCAGCTAACGCGGATACGATTGATTTCGAATCCTTTTGTGCTGCCGTCGCGGAGCTGGCTGCTGACGCAGGTAAGATATTTAACAAATTAAGCGAATAAGAATTATTTCTAATACTGATTTCAGATGCTGTTATTCTATATAAATCTACTAATTACTTCATTAAATAAAATGTTCGAGGAAAAGAAAGTTGCAAAGTTAATGTATACAAAAAAAATTTGGTACGATCCGAAAAAGTTGTTTTTTTTTTGGGTTGGGTAAAAAAGATATTTGTTAAAGGTTCGCAATCACCGCGAACACCGTCCGGTTCGAGCGTTGCCGCGCGCGTGCGTCGCGCGTTTCGATCGCTGCGTGATTTGATCATCTCGTCTGGCTTGTCCCCCGGTGCGTCTTGCACGCACGACATGCTTTCCGATTGACTTTTGAGGCTTTCCTAGCGTACTGTTACAAAATCTGAACATAATAAAGTGACTAAAATGTAATAGCGTTGTCTAATATTCAGCATTCGTAATAAAAAAGAAATTGCAAATATTCATTGCTAACGTTCCTGCAAAACGTATAGCTGTAATCTTTATCGGTCATTAAACTTTTATAATTTTACAATCATTCGTTTTAGATAACATAAATCGATTGATTGAAAAATCTGACCTTGTTATCGAAATTAAACATTAAATCATAGATGTGCCAGGAATGTGTCTATAAATAATATCGTGTGCACAAATAACCTTGCGATTTATTAAGTCACGTTCAAGGGATACTTTAAAGTTTTGGCCGTGTCACTTGCTATGCGCGATAGCGTAAAGGTCCGCTTAAGTCACTATCCCAGTATCTCCACTATACATTCCATTTCATTAATTTCAGTTCGCAGTCGTGTACCGTGATCCTTGTTTTATTTCGCAGATACAATGCAATCATTCGATAAAATAGCTGTAAAAAATATCGCTTATTTATCTTATCATTCTTCACAGAGGAAATGCTCACTCAAGTTTCATTCTTCGAATCGAATCATTTTCGGTGTGATGTTTTTTTGTTTTGCATTCCTATCTAGTTGTTTTAATTTGGAAGACTTATAATTTGCGTTTTTTTTTAGTTTTAACTACTTTTATAACTTTTAGAGGACATAAAATTCTACTGTTTCATTGTTACGGCTTATTTATCATTCAGCTAGACGAGTCATATTATAATAAATATAGACATTTATTATATATTATATATAGCTTTGTTTATCTAGAAATCGTAAGAAAGAAATGCACCTACCAAGGTATCTTAGCAATTATGTCGATGTTAAATCAACGTGGCACAGTTCTTTGTTTTTATATATATATTGCAAATAGATATGTTTTCGATTATGTTCAATTATATATGTTTAAATTTTAAGTTCGGTATAAATCGTATTACTTTTATTGCATTCTGTAACTTATAATTATTTATCAATGAAAATAGTAATTTATAGTTTTCAAAACAGAATACCAGAGTCGCCACAACTCTGAGACAGAGAGCGTCGAGAGCGTCGCGGGGGTTGAAGGGGGAGTGAGCGGGACGGAGCGAGTGTCGAGCGCGCGGGAAGGGAACGGTCTGCGCGCGCACAATCCGCGTCTAAGAGCGTACGGACAGAAGCTCTCATTGTTTATACCCAAGGTACGATTGACATTACTTATCATACACAGATAATAACACGCTACCCTAATTAACCTACTGAGCCAAATTTTACGTACACTTGACATATCTTACTACTAGTATTCTTATAGGGAGGGTATCAACATCTTTATTTATGAAAATAACGAGTGAATTTTATTTGTATGTGTATCGCGTTGAAGCGATTGATGTATGTAGGTACTAAAACGTTATATAACTATCCGCTTTACACGATGACGTAATATTTATATCTACCGTAATATTATGTATTCATATTATTATTATTAACTATTCATTTACTTTATTGATCAAGGAACTGCCATGGTTCCCATAATTATCTCGAACGTGAAGCGTTCTACGATAAATGAAGTAGAATGATTAATTATAGTATTAAGAATACTTACAATTCAATAAGTAGAATAATTATCAATGATAATTGTTTTTTTTTTTATTTTATAGAATGGCAGCAACCGAAGTGCAGTCGATGAAAGTACCGCCTCTGGTGGTAGTAGCGGCGACTCTGTTTTCACACCGGGTACCGAACGGCGACTGGAACGGTTACCGGCCATGTTGGGAGCGCCCATTCACGACGTATACCTCGGTGGATCTTTTCCCGTAAGTAAAATTGTAATTTACTTTTATTTGAGAAATAGATATAACTTGATTGTCGATAAGGAGCGTTACTCGCCGTTTCTTCTCGGCAGAAACTACATTCCGGACCGGTGGTAGCTTAAGCCATAATGTATGTCATAGATTATTCAAGTCCCGACAAATGAAGACATTCACACACACACATCATTTCTTGTGTTTGGAATATTCACACAGACCCAAACTCCTAAATAACGTTCGAAGTCAATATATATAAAGTATATGTCATTAAATATATCATATCGTTTCAACATAATAATTATTTAATTTAAAATTAAATTGTGTGTCGATAAAATCCGTATATTTTGAAATATTAATAACTTTTTCAGTGACTGTTACCGTTTTTTTTTTAATAAATGTTTTTTTTTTTTATATTTATAATCTACAGCATTACAATAGCATTGCTTTCATTTCAAAACTTACGATAAAGGAAGTCGGTACTAAATACAAAAGGTGTGATATATGAACGTCTAATAAATATCACACTATATTGTTCGTAAACAACACTATTGCGAATGTGATTGCGGTGTTTACACTAGTATAAACATACGCTTATATTTAAAATTAAAAAAAAACAATGTTATAATCGAAATGAGCGGAGTACTAGTGTCTACTAAACTTAACAACAATCAAGTGTTTCTTAAACAATTAGTGTAATACAGTTATTGCATAAATGTCTTTCTTCTTTGATTCATATTACAGTATAAGATAACGACCTCTTAACCAAAATTAATGCGTATCAATTGCTGAATGGCTTGTCGGGTTGTTAGCACACAATGCGTTTCGCTTGTTCCACGAATGCTGTTAGCATAATGCGTTCTTAAACAAACCATGCTTACATTGTAACTGAATAATAATCAACAATGGGATCTTTATGCTTCGGAATAAAGCGTAATTTCATTTTCAATGATATTAGAACGCTCTGCATAGAACGCTATGTTAGATGAATGAGTACGAGTTCATGTTTGCTATTTGAGTAATTTTTAAAGTATAGTTTAAGTATTTATATGGTATTTTTGTCACCGTTTTTAGGGTTCCGTATCTCTAAAGAAAAAATGAACCCTTATATAAGATCACTTCGTTGTCCGTCTGGCTGCCCGTGTCTTTTTCTCAGGAACGCGTAGATGTATATACGTTTTTTTTTTCATAATTTACCTCTTTATCTAACTAATGTTCTTTATTCACTCTCTGACTCATGATAATTAATTAAAACTAAAGTTAGTTCGTAGATAGCAAAAAACGAGTGCTTACTGATTATAAGCATATTTTTTCTACATATTATTAATGATATTTTTATTAAAATTTCGCTTAGGATTTAACGAAATAATATTCCAAAATACATTTGAAATTGAGCATGATGCACATTTGAGATTGAGTATTACGATGAATGAAATTACATTTTCTTTTTATTGATCGAATATTATTATTTACAGTCGAACAGTGCACGTCCAGACGAGATCCTACGGCGGGAGGGCTTCACGTGTGTGATACCGCGAGTGAACGACTACACGCGCATGTTCTCAGCACCCGCGCGCCGCACCGCGCCTGCGCCCGACTCGCCCTGTCGCGACAAAAAGCCGCGTCCCGACACGCGTGCGTCGCCGCCCGCCTCGCCCCCCGCGCCGCCCGCGCCGCCCGCCTCGCCCGACGTGGTGCTGCGCGAGCGCGCGCCCGAAGCTGACCGGCCCGGCGACCGGCTCAGCGCGTCCGACTTCTACACGGTCACGGAGGACATCACTCCGCAACCGTTTAAAGGTGAACTACATCGTAAACATTTTTTTTTATTTACATTAGAAAATTAAAAACTATTTTTATGCAATAGGAATATTATGGATATTTTTTTTTCACGATTATAACATTTTTGTGATTCACTCGTTTTACTTAAATTTTATATCCATTTTGTATTTGAAAATTTTCTTTTAGTAACAGTTCATCTTTTAAAGTTGCAACTAAACGAAGACCGATAGAAATGAAAAATTAAAAAAACAAAATTGAGCCAATAAACTGAAATAATTACCGAGCAATAGGATAATGGATTACTCACATATAGTTAATATGAGAGTAATCCATTATCTGCGACAAAACATAACGTGTCTCGTGTCCGTAGGTACGTACGACGAAGAGCTCTTGCTGGGGTCGCGCGTGCTGGTATTCGCATTAAGTGCGGAGGCCCCGAGCTTCGCCGCCATGGTGCTCGCCGCACACTACATGGGCCTGCGCCCCAACCACACTGTGCTGCTCGTGCAGCCCATGGATCCGTTACGGGCACATCCCGTATGTATTATTAAATAACTATTTTTATCATTCATACCTATGTTTTTTTATGAATACGTTGGCAACACTTATTTTATTTATTCCCTTTTCCTCTCTATGTAAATCTTGTGTAAGAAGTAGGGATGACAATAACTATCACAGCTATAGGCGGACTATTACATCTGCAATAGTTTGGCAAATTATAGTTAAATACGAATATAAAAGTAATCTAATCAATAATTGTTTTTCCGCAGTACAGCGAGGCAGCTGTGAAAGATTATAACCGCGGCCGTCACTACCTGACGGACCTCGCGCGACGCGCGGGCGTGCCGGTCTTCGACTCCGTGGACGCCACCGTGGCCTGCGTGGTGTCGCGCCTGCGCGTCGCACACTAGCGCCCGCGCCGACCATCACAAGGCGCTCGAGGAGGATTTCTATGCTGTAACATATGTGACATGTATCAGTGTCGGCTGTAAACTAGCCAATTTTGCTTACCGAATCAACGAAATTGTGAATCTCATTCATCCTTTCCATACGAATGTCGATGCTCAGATTCCTCATACGTAATTCCATAGTATATTATCACAAACTACGTAATAAAGACATCACAAACTAACCATCGTAACGGTATAGGTTATCGCGGCTAGGAGTCTCATATATTATGTGTACTTATTTCATACGTGTTATAATTTTGAACACTTTAGTGTAGTACAAACATGTCTCTCTTTTACTTCGTCACTCTCTATTGTGTTATAAATGTGAAAGTGTAGGCACTTATTTTAATACGGTTCAGCATGAAAGAGTCGAATGGAAGGCGAGGGAATCGTTTCGAGTTAACAAATCACTGTGATGAACTTGTTTAGGAAATTATAATATTGTGAATTTTCAATGCATACATAGATAATAGCGTATGAATAATGTAGTATAATAATGCAGGCGAAGAATTGAAAGTGTTTTAATGAATCTTAACATGACAAATGCATATGTCAGTACACGTCGAGCGGGGGCGAATAGTTGCTATTCTTGAATCCTTTTCTCGTTCGTATTTTATTATCTTCGAATGAAATATATTATGATATTGACTGATGGTATTTTTAAAAGTGCTGTTTGTCATACTTTTAGGATGTATAGTGGGTCTTGTAGACAATTTTCTCAAGTTAGATCTTTAGTGTATTGGCATACTGCTGTTAAAGTTATTTACGTATATATTTACTAAACCAGTTTGGATAATGGAAAGTACAAATGTGTTTTGCTCATGTAGCAAATTGAATAGTATGTTGTAATATTGTTAATTTAAAAAAATATTATGCAAAATTAATTGTTATTCACCTTATACTCATTTTTAATCTAGGTATTTTAGTATTGGATATACAAAATTTAAAATTTGCTTACAAAATAATCTTTAAGGCTTTTGAAGCCCAGATTCCATACCTAAACTAGGTATAGCATAGGTAATATTAGATAAATAAGTTGTAAAACGTTTGACCCACTGTCACTAAAATATTACAATTTTATATAATCAGCAAATATTATTTGCTAGTCACACTATCCATTAACATATATAAGTACTTTGTAATATTGTTTGATAGTACAAAAATCTAATTTATAGAAAAATTATTTCATATATTAATTGTAATTATATGCCATGTACGCTTATTTTAAACTAAAAACATCACATGTAAATATAGAAATTTGTAATTAGAAATGTATTTTATTTTTCCCATCCTTTTGGGTGTCTCCACTTCTTTACTTCAACTTCAATTGAATACATTAATATTCAAAAATGTTGTTCCATTGCTTGTAGCAATAATTGAACATTACTAACTATTTGGATATGCTAAAAACAAAGTAAATCATCAAAACGGAACTAATATTTAGTAGTAAGTAATTTTCCGATATTTTTCATAGCATGGACAAATTCTTAGTAAAACGATGTTAAAATATACATATAATAAATATTGATAATTCCTCGCCATATTATAACTTGTTTTCCTCTTTAAATGAAAAAATACCAGAATTTAGTTTTATTTTCTGTAGTTATGCTTTACATCAAAAAATGATTTATTTTGATAGTATTGTTGATTTACTTATTTTACTCAAGATTTATACAAAAAGCAACATGAATGTCACCACAGATGGGACAGATGGCTCAAAGACTCAATCTTTGCAGTTAATCGTGTTTGCTTATAAGCTTTTATTCTTGTGTCTTATCAACAAAAATGGAGACAACCTTATATAAGTATAAATCTAATTGTACAGTAAATTGTGCGAACATTGTTTCTCAATAGTGAATGTTGTTAGTTTTCATGATTATACATTCGTGACCCCAAAATTTTATTTTACTAAACTTTTTAAACTGATTTGTAAATAATAATAATTATGTTTATCTTTTATAAATAAATTGCTAACTAGTTCAACATAGATATCATTAGAGAAACAATGGATCTGGTTGATGTTCTTTTAGTATTAATTAATGAAAAAACGCTTAAAAACAATTTAAATATATTTAATACTAAAGAAATTTACAATATATATTTATGGTAAATACTTAACTGTTAAAACACAGTCATTTTTTGCGTGTCCTTTCTTTGTTTCTGTTCTTTTACAATTTGTTTTTCTTTGTTCCGAAGCAGATTTAACTCTTTGTTTTTTTCCGCTATTTGTATACTTATACTTCTGTGGCCGCCAGTGCCTTGAGGATATTTGGGTAAAGTACTTTGTAACTTTATTATTTCGTTTTCTATCTTCCTACAATCTTCTTCCAACTTAAACTTTTCTATGTTTAAATCTTTACTTGTAGATTGTTTGATTTCAACGGAAGTTGCTGTTATTAACTGTTCTGTCTTCTCTGGTTTATCTCCCAGAGTATTGTTAAGAAAATTAAAAACATTTCTTTTCTCTCTTTCTTTTTCTCTCTCATAAGCTCGCTTATTGCGTTCCTCTTCTCTCTTTTGTAGCCTTTTCAATTTTTGCTCAACCTAAAATACAAATGTGTTTAATTTTAACTACATATTATATTAATTCAAAGTTTTTTATACCATGCAAATGTTGCTTTAAACTAAATAGCCGATACATTTAAAAGATAGTACTTTTGTTTTTTTAATAATAAAAGTAAGTAATAGGAATGGAATAGCTTCATATATTCAGTTTTCAAAGTAATTACTATTATGTGGTACCTTTAATGGGTCTTTTCCAGCATTTTTCTCAGACAATTCCATACAATGGTCGAGACTTCGGCCGGGCTGGACAGATCGAGCTTCCACAGGCTGCAAGCGGCCATCACTGGCAGCTCCTAGACCGGTGCCCGGAACATAGCCCATCGATAACATAATCTTAGACCCCATGCCCTGTGGAAAAATACATTTGAACTGTTGATAATACATAGAGAGAACACCAAAGTTATTTAACCAGGATTTTGTCATGTTTGTCTTTTTATTATATAATTTAGGACAGTAAAACCTATAGATAGAGAAGCACAGACCAATCTTTGCACTCTTTGCACATCTTGCACATCTCTGTACTGCCAAGCATGGGATATAATATGTTATATTTCGAATATCTCTGGCCCATTTAAATTTATTAATCCTCTTAAAATTTTTTGATGTTTCCCATTAATATAAGTGATGATTGAGTAATACCCACCCACCATAATTTTCTTCGGCATTTATATTAAGTGGACCCGAGTTAATAAACTGAAAACTTATAATGTAAACTTATGAACATTGTTCACTTCGCATGTGTGTATGTATTACATTTTTACAATTACATTTTTACAATTAGATCTAAGCTGCATCAGTTATAATATATTCAATATATGTACATTGTCATCAATAAAAGAAACTTTAGAGGAACCAAGATAGCCTGATGAAATGAAAATGTGACAATCATAAGTACTTTAAACATTATTTGACTGTATTATTAAATGGGACTTTAAATAATTTAATACAGCCTTACTTATAAACGTTATTTAGGAGGTGATCAGTTAATCAATACTGTCTTCTTTTTTCGAATGTCGTATCAATAATGACAGGAAGAGCGAAATTAGTGTTTAACTAGACAGCCGCTAAGAAAACTTTATAAGTAAGGCTGATAATATATTGTGTATTTAAAATTAAAATGTTAAATATAGTGTTCTATCACGTGACGTATTGTTATATGACCGATTAGGAAATGAAACAAGAGAAATGATATATTAGAAAGCAATGTGTAAATGTCAAAAGTGAAAGTCATAGTCACAAAGGTCATTCAAGTTTCGAAATATTGTGGGCCAATTCTGTTGTAGATAATTTATATTCTATTTATTTCCTTATATACTCAAGTAGAATAATTTTATACTTTATTTGCTGTTTTCTTTGTATATAAATAATATATAAAATGCATTATAATTAGCATTCAATTTATAAAAAAAAAAATTGTTTTAAATTTAAGTAAATAGTTCAAAAATGTAATACATACTCACTCTAGTATGTCGTTCCCAACCACCCATTGCGGGTGCATTGTTCTGTAAGCTCTTTTCTATTATTAAAGCTTTATTATCACAATCTGCTCGCATTGTCTTGCTCTCCGGATACTCTGTATCACTCAAACTATCATCTGAATCTGTGTCTTCATCACCATCAACTGAAATTATAAAGAATATCATAGAATAATTTAAAAAAAAATAACTATCATTTTATATATTTCGACCTTTTTTTATAATAAATCATAAATCAGTTCTCAAATAATAAACGAATGTAATATATATGCATAATATTAAATTAAATTTAATAATATTAAATTTATATTTATTTAAAAAAAATATGATTATGTTTGAAAATCTAATATTACAAAGTTAAATTAAAACTCACTACTAAAGGGAAATATGTCTTCAAACATTACATGATGCTCGTCCGATACTGCTTTTCGCTTCTCCCCTGTTTTTACACCATGTTCCAATTTCACTACACAAGACTGTTTCTCTACGTCTACGCCTTTGACTATCGCTATATGCCATAGATGGTATTTCTCTGTTGTTTTTTTTGCAGTACTCATATCCTGTAAAACACAAATACAAATATAAGTATGACTATGCATAACTACGAGTCTTTCTGACTGCAGGAGATAATATAGTGTACATGTGTGTTTGCAAACACAGGTGCACTCTTTATTTAATTATTTGGGATCAGTATCTGTCATGACTGGAGGTCTAGACCAATGAATGTATCTTCTTATGATGTAAGATAATGTATTACTCTCACTTTTTTGAAACAGTACTGCAGCCAAGTGATTCTCGAGGGAACTAGACTAGATTTATTGCATTGAGACATCAGAGAAAATTACTTACTAGTTTCGGTCTATAAAAAATTAGACATTTTTAATTAAAAGTAAAACATATATTTAAATGATATAATTACCTCATCATCTGGTGGTTTCAACTTTAGCAGAATTCTGCTACCTATTTTAATACTGTTATAATTAGGTTCTATTGCTTCGTTCAAATCTGACAATTTTACTATAGCACCATGGGAATATCTATAAAGAAAAAGAAGTTTTTTTAGAGGCAAATTATCTAAACAAAACCAGATATAATTTATAGTTAATTGCTGGATACTTCTCCTCAAAATGAGGAGAGGAGGCCTTTAGCCCAGCAGTGGGACATTCACAGGCTGTTTCGGTCGGTTTCGGTAATTGCTGGATCTTTAAAATATTAGTATTAACTTAATGTGCACAGGTGTAATGCTTATTCTTATAGTTTTCAAGCATTCATCACAGTCCCAAAAAAGAAAAATCAACTGATTTTCCTATTTTCATTGTAATATCAGTTGCATGATTTTATCTTTCCAATAGGTGCAGTTGAAAAAATTAAAAATGTTTTACCATTATAAAATATTTTTTTTTAAAACATTAAAATATGTCTAAACTCACCTACATTGATCATCACTGAATTTGCAATCACCATTTAAGTAGAAAGGACACGGCAACATTTCTGCATGTGTGGGGTGTGTGAATAATACTTTCACCTAAATTATAAAATTTATTATTATTAATATAACAATACAACAATACAATAACAGCCTGTTAATGTCCCACTGCTGGGCTAAGGCCTACTCTCCCTTTTGAGGAGAAGGTTTGGAGCTTATTCCACCATGCTGCTCCAATGCGGGTTGGTAGAATACACATGTGGCAGAATTTCAATGAAATTAGACACATGTAGGTTTCCTCACTATGTTTTCCTTCACCGTTAAGCACGAGATTAATTATAAACACAAATTAAGCACATGAAAATTCAGTGGTGCTTGCCCGGGTTTGAACCCACGATCATCGGTTAAGATTCACGCGTTCTTACCACTAGGCCATCTCGGCTTCATTAATATAAATTGTATTATATTCGATGTATTTTCATATGAGCTCTATTATTTTTCAATTGAAATCGTAAACAGTTTTTAAACAAAAAATAACAATATATGAGGAAGAAATAAATGGTTAGCAAGTTTCTGTTGTTAAATAATTTGGACAGTACACAAATAATTTGCTTACAATAATTAAAAATCAGGCTACACACAATCTTAAAACTATCAACAATTTAACCAATATCCAGTCAGCTTGTTATATTATCTCTGCTTATTAAAACTACTAAATGATTACTCGGTCAGCAAGATTTCACAACTTGCCAGCAAAAACAACTTGTCAATAAGCAGCTTAACTGATAGGTTAAAATATGCATAATTAAAATATGGTTAGGTTAGGTTAGGAAAAAAGTAAATTTTCTATTTACCAAAACTCAATCAAACATGCCTCATTTATGTTCAGTGTGATATTAAATACTGACCATGTATAACCGTTTTCTGGTCTTATCTTGCTGTGTAACTAATCAGTTTGTCTAACTAAATATATTTTAATAATCATTTAAATAGTATCCAAAATATATTATGTTTCTAAAATTCAATCTGAATTATAATCAAATAATTTACAATTGTCTTTATAATACACACCTGGAGATCATTAAATTGATCATCATCTTGCCGAGGAACTACAGAGCTCACCATTGCATTATGCAGACTGGGTTTCCCGCCCCAAGTATGTGTGTGGTAAACAGCACATTTCATTCCAAGAAGAGAAGACAACTCATCCTTAAATTATAGACAAACACAAATATTATTTAATTAATATTACATGGTATTTGTTTGAAGATTTGATTATCAAAATTATCCTTTACAAAATGGGTTAATCTTTTGTTTATACTGAATAACATCAATTATTAGTATTTATGATGTTGCAGGTGTATGAATTAATGACTAAAGATCTTCAAAACTATTGCTAAGCTGTGGATACTTTATTAGTATATAATATATAGCATCAGTAACTAGCCTATCATCACTTGCATTACTTTGTTTGTAGATCCCTTAATTTGTTTTTATATGACTTATATTATATAAAACTACAAGCAATTTATTAGCATTTAGTAATTGTACTATTCAAGCAACAATGGATTGAAAAGAATTGTACTGCCAGGAAGATGGTGCATAAATATTTGTTCAAAGATAGAATATTGGGGAAAATAGCTACTCAATTAAGAGTTATAAGTTGTTTATAAAAAAAATGTGCCAGGCTGCATTGGGACATACTGCTGGGCTAAGACCTCCTTTTTGAGAAAATGTGCAGCCTATTCCAACAAGCTGCAATACTGCGGGTTGGATACAGATGACAGATCATAAGAGGCAAGCATGAGATCAATTTTAAACGTAAATGAAGCACATGAAAATTCAGGGGTCTGGGTTTCTGGATTTGAACTCAGAATCATCGGTTAAGATAAACATCTTCTAACCACTGGGTTATTAAGGCTCTAAACATAGCATAAATAACTTAATACAGAATTGTTCCACTGATAAATTGTACATTTTTCAAGAGCTCATGATTAATGTTAGTTTAATTTTTATAAGTATTTAACAATATTATACCTCTATATCACTATTACTGTCACCACTTTCATTTTGACCACTGTCTTCATGTTTATCCCCTGAATCTTTATTCTCCTCACATGCTCCAGTTTCAGCCATTTCTTTCTAAAAACGTAAAAAAATAATTAAGGATAACAATATAGAGCAATTTTTTTTGGGTGTTTGTAAAATTTACAAACCATAAATAAAGCATATTCATCATCGAGTCCATCACTACTATTTTTTCCAGGTTTTGTGTCATCCTCTCTATTATTTTGTACATCTAAACTTTCTCGTGTAAGGTTAATAAGTTCTTGAAGTTCTGATTGCAAAGCCAGTAAGGATTCACGTTCACTGGCCTCTTGAGTCGCCTGAAGTGCTTGTTTAACCACACTGAGCTAGAAAACCCGTAAAACTAATTTAATATTCTTACATTTTGAATTTAAACTGTATTCATATAATTATGTACCTGATCTTCATATTGACTTATAGATAATGCCAAATCTTCCATATTTTTAATATTTAATTGTATAAAATTACGATTTTATAAGAAATACGGGAATGTTGACACTGAAAAAAGTTTTGTAAGCTTATTTTAAAATGAATTATCAATAAATTTTACTGTGCTGTACTAATAAGTTTTGACATATTTACGATATTTTAATTTTTCAAGCTCGTTTTCAATTTATTTTTTTCAATTATGGGCGCGTTCATTTCATATACTTTTAATTTTTATTAGATCATTTAAAAGTATTAAAAAAAATCAACGGTTTAATCGATTATGCACTTATTTGTACATTATCGACGAAACGTAGTAATTTTTTTTTTAATTAATGTTTTTACAATATTTGAGTATTCTGGTAAAGCGAAATAAAAAGGTTTGAAAGTCCATAATACTTTAACAAAGTGAAATTAAATCATTTAATATAGAAAACTATACTGCTTATTCTCCGATACATACAATTAAATATTATTTGTCTATAAAGTAACTAATTGTTGGCAGTGGGATATTTACAGGCTTTAATGCTTTTCTGGTGTCGAACTTATTCCACCGCATTGCTCTAATGGGGATGGGTGGACACATGTGTCAGATTTTCATACAACACATATAGGTTTCCTCACCGCCGAGCACAAGATGAAATATAAACAAAAATTAAGCACATGAAAATACATTGGTGCCCATGTTTCAATTCATAATTCTTCGGTTCTAACCCCTGAGCTAATTTGGCTATAATTTTCTATATTTGCGAATAAAACATTGAATGTGCCTATTGTATCTGTAATTTATATACTAATTTTCAAAATTTTAAAAGTTTTTTTATCATAATTAACTCTTTACTCTAAGAAGGGTTTCATAACAATTTTACATTTAGAAGCAGGTTAAAAAATAAAATACTTGTTTAGTTTTCTTTTCAATACCTAATTATATTCATATTAATTAAATAATTTATCAGTAATAATAGTAATGTCACCCTGATTGAATTTCAGCCACTGCGGTCAATCTCATGTACTCGCCACTTGCGACACGAACGAAGAGATTTAAGTCTTTTCCATCCATCATTGTGAACTTCCAGGCTGCTTTTGAGAATTTCTTGACCAATGCACTAATTTTCGTTGGCTCATCCCAGGATTTGAATTTTGAACACTATAACACCCATATCATCTAGCTAACTTTTTTTTGGACGCAGTGGAAGTCTTCAGAAAGTTACCTGAGTCCTTTGGATCCGATCATGTGGGATTCCTGGCCGTTTAAACCACTGCGATGACCGACTTCAGCACTGATCAAGACTGACTGAGGAAGGCTGCAGGATCATGTCGATATAATCCGGATGGATTGGATCCGCAGCACCTTCCGTGTTTGCCGGCGCTCTCTTCAGGGGATAAGCTATTTAGCTGGACCAGCGAGACAGTTTCATTTAATATTTTTATCTTTCTGTATATAAAATGTAATAATTTTTTAAATGAAAAATAACAATAAAAATATATTAAAATAACAAAGTGTATTTAAAAATCAATAAGTATTATGAAACAGTTATTGAACAATAATGAAATATTCAGAATAAAATGATTTTATATGTATTATTCTGTATATCAATCTAATATCTTTAAAATTATACTTTATGTATATAACTATTTCTGTATGTTTTCGGCAAATAAAAAAAAATGTGGAGTAACTACCGAGTGATTTATATTGTGAAGATTGTGTCTTTCGACATTTTTTATCAATTCATATATTATACAATAATTTAGCACAATAATACTTTAAAAACAATAAAATTACAATTTTGTAATAAATCGTTTTTCTTGCTTAATTTTTTCAATCACAGTTCCAATTTCCATACTTCCTCTAAAGGTTCTAATGTGACGTGGCATGTGTTTAATATTAAAAATATTGCAAAATTGAGCACCATATTTTTTTTATTTAAAGGTCTTTTAGATAATCCATTGTTGTTTTCTTAATAACTGAAGCCACTGTACTTTTAACAATAGCACCCGTATATTGTGTGTCACTATGAAAATTTATTGATATAGTTTGGAAAGCTTCATTCATTATACTTTTAAGTTTGTGTGTGACATCCTCATTAGTTTGAGCTACTTCAATTCGATCTTTCTGTTTAACCGTATCATTTATTTGTCCCGTCGTACTACTTTCATCATTTATAAGTTCTCTTTCCTCTAATTTTGAAGAAATCAATTGTATATGATCTTTAAGTTTGTTTATTTCTCTATCTTTTTCTTCACATAATTGCTTACAATCACAATTTATATCTGTTTTGCTAGACTGATTAATAAGTTCAAATGTATCACAGTTAAACCCTTTTGATTTTATGAAATCTTCATAGGTTTTAATTTTTTTTTCATATTCATTTAACAACTTATATGTAATTTCATTTTGTATGTGAAATGTGTTATTGCTAATGTAATTTTTATCAATGTTTTCTAAACAACTGACTTTATTCAACATAAGATCTAATTTATCTGTGATTCTGCTCATATTCATTCGTAATTCACTGTTACTTACTCTTTGTTCTGATATAAACAGTGTCATGTCATTTTCATCACATACAATATTACCAGGACTTTTTATGATATCCATTATTTTAACACCCACTATTTGATCAGTTGTTTGGAATGTATTTCTTTCTGGAGATGATAATTGCTTAATTGTATTTCTTTTTAATTGTGAATCATTATTGCTTTCTGCTTCTAGATTAATCTTTTCAATGTTTCTTTTATTGGCATTTTTAAGTGGTTTATGTCTAGCTTTATGTTGGCTTTGTAAGTCGTTTGTGTCAGATGAATCACTTGTTTGTGCTGTGATTAAGTGAGTTGACGGTAAAACAGATTGTCCCATTGTAGACATTCTTTTTAAAATTGAATCCTTTGTTCTTCTATTTACTGAAGAATCTGTGTCACTTTCCTTTTCATCATTTTTAATTAGATTTGTTACTATGGGTAATGCGCTTTGTCTAATAGTGTTGTCAAGATCATCCTTTTTAGAAAAGTCACTTTCAGCCTCTGTGGGATATTTGAGGCATACATTTAATCCTTTTAGAATATCTAAGATTTTATTTATTTCATGTGAATTTGTATAAATACTCCAATATTTCTGTTTATTGTCATAGAATGAAATGCTAACATTTTCCTTTATATTTATTTCTGTACTAGTAGTTAGCGTCAAACATGATAAAATTGTCTTATTAGAGTCATAAAGTATAATGTTATGAAGCCCACTTTTATTAATTTTTATTATTGTTAAACCTATTCTTTCTTTAGATACATAGGAGTTTTTGAGCCTGAAAATAATATATAAGTTTAATCATTTTGTCTAATATTTTATAATTTTTTTTAATTACTAATATAGAATCAATAGATGGATACTTTATTTTAAAATGCAGGTATATATTTTTACCATTCATAAGCATTTACGGTCATCACATATAACACACATTGTGTAGGCTTTTCATCTTCGGGTTTTGGTGGAACTTGAGTTGGTAATGGAGGTATATACTTTAAAGAGCTATTTTCTTGTCCATCTTCTGTTTGTGAAGTGTTACTAAATATTTTAGATAAGGATGTACTGAAAAGGAAAATTCGATGAAGTCTTTAATTGTTATTCAAGCCTTAATTTAATTTACCTACATACAAAAATAGTGATATACAAACCTAGAAGCTGGAGTGAAGTAATCTACATCAACTTCTTCTGTTTCAAGCATTTTTTCTAGTTATTTATAAGTTAAAACGTAACTATTTTACTTCAAAGTTTTTACTTTCTTATTCTTCTATAGGACGTTAATATTGTACTCTTTTAGTACTTTTTCAAACGTATAAAATATAGGTTTAGGTAAACAAGCAAACTTTGTAAAATTGAAGTTTTGAAAATTTAACTAAAATTGTGTGTTGTGGAGTAACTATTTAAAAACGAAAATAATAATTATTTATTTGTAATACATAATTATAAAATATTCAATTCATTACTTTAGAGTTTAGAGAGAAAGAGAGGAATAAATTAAAGAAAATATTGTCACTTGTCAATGTGTTGTCAATGACAAGACTGAAGTTTTGTATAATAGGTAACCGTAGACAGAGAAACTAATAGACGCAATGACAACTTCCTTCTCACTTACACAAGAAAGAGAATGAAAATTACGTTACAAATGGGTTAGACAGAGATAGAATTATCAAATCTTTTGTCCCTTATCGCGTAACCAGTTTTGGTTTTCGTTTCGCTACTTAAGTAGCGAAACAAACTTGACAGTTGGTGCGTTCATTGTGTGTTTTGTTCAATTTTCGCTTACTTTTGTGTTAGAAAACGATTCTAATCCAGTGAAAAGGCCGAGAAACAATCCTTATATCATATCGAAGGTTATACAATGGTGCATTGTCGTATCATTTCATGTTAAAGTGATAGCGAGAAGAAAATTGCCGGCGTGTACTTTTACGCGTAAGTACGACGATTTTGTCCCTAAATATAGTTTCTCAGTGATGTTTATTTTTGCCATAGCATGACGGAACCTTATATTGCATTAAAATCCTGAAGATAATAGGATCCAGTTTTTATCATTCATAACCTAAAACTATTTATCATGTGAGTGCTGCCAGCATCAGCTAAAAAATGTCCCGATTTTCGATAAAAAACATCGACTCGTAGACAATGCAAACAAATAAATATGGAGTCCAATAATGACCTAAAGTGTTTCGTTATATGTAAATATGTTATTTTTATTTATTCGTTCTCCTTTTTATAATTTCCTAATGACAATATTATTAAACATTCTTCATGAATTTATAATATTATTACATTCTGAGTCAAGAGTTTAACATAGTAATCTATGTGGCAACCATTCTTTAGTAATAATTTAATTGAGTATTTTGGATTTCAACTTCTGAGAAGAATGCTAATCCAGTACCATATCAAGATGCTGAAGTACTATTGATAACGGAAACAAAAACAAACTATGCAACAGTTTTTGGGTGTAGTTGGAAAACAAAAAAATATTTTAATTAAAAAAAAGTTTAATAAATTTTAAAAAATAAAATTTAATAAACTTATTTTGTTTTAATAAAATACTGAAAATTATTTATCTCCCAAAACAGGGAATGCAGTTACTATGGCAACATTATACGCACACATTAACAAACTATCTCTGTCTCAATCGCGATTTCACGGCCCCTTGGTCTATTTGTTTCTCTGTCTACGTAGGTACCCCATTTTCATATATCTAGTTTCTCTGTCTACGATACATACACATTATGATTCGTATATTGCATTGTTACTCGACAAATTGATCGGCGAAACATAAAGAATTTAGAATGAAAGAATTAATATATATGTGTTAACGGTCATTCGTGTCAGTTAAAATTTAATTATAAAACTTTGAGGTCGGATATTTATAATGTATTATATGTTTATATTGATAATGATATTTTGATTAGGGCTGTTTTATATCTAGGCATCAAAGATTATACTGAAAATTCGCGCATCGTGCCTCTGGTAATTTAATTTCATACTCAATTTTAAATTAATTTCACTTTCTTTTTTTTTCTCTGTCTAGATCATAGGGTAAACTATTATTATGTATAGTTTATGAACACTTTATGCCTTTTTGACAATGATGAATGAAACAATGATTTTTTTGTGACTTTTTTGTGTAACCGTATGCAAAATAAAAAACATGGCATGAGCTAAAAAATATGTATAAAAAATTATATATTGTCATGTTATCCCACAATACACCACCTCCTTAGGCAATTCATGGTCACCCCCTTTATTCTTAAATAGAAAAATTCTAAGCTTGTATTGCAATTTATATGCTTTGTTTGTGGTAATCTGTTTGTATTATGACAAATCAAATTGACACTTTGATTTGTCATTTGGTATGTATTTGTCAATTTAATACGGTGTTCTTTATTCTTACTTTTAGCGCATAAAAGATCATTGAGATATAAAATCAAGTAAATACGTGTTCAATTAGTTTGACAATTCTTACTAAAATTAACTGTGATAAAATTCCATTTGGCCATGTCTAACACATACACGTGTATAACATGCCAGGTGTTCTTCAAAACAGCTGATTTGCAGCGTGAGCATTACAAATTAGATTGGCACAGGTATAATTTGAAGAGAAAAGTTGCGTCTATACCTCCTGTTACGTTAGAGGAATTTGAACAACGGGCAAAAGAGCACAGAGAACATGCACAAAACGTTGATCGAGATGAATCGGTTTATTGCAAATGCTGCTCAAAATTATTCAACTCTAAAAATGCTTATAACAATCATTTAAATAGCAAGAAGCATAAGTTGGCCGAAGAAAAGCATTTGACTGGTGAACAATCAAGTAGTGACAAAAAACAGGAAGAAGAAAGCCATTCAGATAGCAATAGTTTTGAAAAAATTGACTCAAGTAAGATAGTGCCAGTCCAACCTGGAAAATTTGTTGTTGTAAATGCTGAAGACTCGGGCGATGATGATATTGAAACTGATTCTGAAATAGAAGAGGTATTGATAAAAAATATTATATTAAATGTAACAACACCAAAATTACAATATTTATATTAAGTTATAATAATGTATTTTTCTAGCTTGACTCTGATGAGTGGGAAGAGTGTCGCATCAAAGGTAGCGACTCACTAATTAAACCTAGGGACTGCTTATTCTGTGGCAAACATAGTAAAAATATGGTCAAGAATTTGAAGCACATGTCTGAGTCTCATTCATTCTTCATTCCTGATGTGGAATATTGTACAGATATGAAAGGCCTCCTGTTATATCTCGGAGAGAAGGTAAGAAATGACAGTAAATTAAGAATAAGTCTTATAGCTTATATAATTATAGCATGGTATATAAATATTTATTTTAAATGATCATAATATATGAATCTGATTCTTGATATATTATATACTTATTGAGTTGAACAAATTACAACAAAATAAATATTGATGACAATTTTCACCTTTTTATAGATTTCACAAGGGTATATGTGTCTATGGTGCAATGAAGCTGGACGTACATTTTACTCTATGGAAGCTGCACGGGCTCATATGATTGATAAGGGGCATTGTAAAATGTTGCATGAAGGTCTAGCATTAGCTGAATATGCTGATTATTATGATTATAGGTAATTTATATTTGAATATAATTTTCCTTTTAATTTCTCACTATTGCACAACATATTTTAATCAAGTAATTACAATTAAGTACTTGTTTTCTGTTCACCTTCTTTATGTTTATACAACTGTAGAATTAATTGATATTGAAATCAGAACAGCCTTATAATGTTACTTTTATTCACGAGTTTTAATTATTGCTTTTACAACAAAGTCAATTAAAAGATTTAAAAAAAAAATTATGAATTTATTCTTTAATTTTTTTATTTACTGATTTCAATACATGCTTGTATTAGCTTAACAGTTGTTTGTATTTTGTTTTAAAGTGCTTCATATCCTGATCATGGTGAAGAAGAAGTAAACATGGATGTAGATCAAGAAGTCGACGAGCCAGCAACATTAGAATGTGATGACTACCAATTGGTGCTACCATCTGGTGTCACTGTTGGACATCGTTCCCTTATGAGGTATACTATATTCCAATGGTAGTACTAAAGATAAATAAATGTTACATTCACATATTCCATGCGATTTGGTAATAGTTCCGCTATATATAACTGAGTACAAACAGTTTTTATTAAATGTATGTCTTTACTAGTTTTTTTTTTATCATGTTTTTTATCTATATTGCTTTGCATTTGCCAAAATGATGAACTTGAAGACTGAACACTTAATTTAAAAAAGGAAAATTTACTCCTAAGGCTGGAATAAATGTAGAATATGGATGGATTGATGATGGAATAGTCAATAACAAAATTAAAAGCATCTTTGTGTAATTTCTAAAATTTATTTTGATTGTATTTTAAAATCCTCGATGTGCAATGGACGGGCATCCTCCTGAATCATAATTTGAGTTTATATTTGTCATCATCATTATATATAACATAATTTTTTCAGCTCACATAAACCTATGCTGGGCCAATGTATAACATGGCCTAGGCGCAACTAAGAAATAATAAAAAAAATAGACTAGGATAAGCTGAATGTTATAATTATACTAATTCTTAACATTATAATCTTTTCCAGATATTACAAACAGAATATAACAGAAAACAGCCATGCCCTCGTTAAAAAATCGGATCGAAAACTTCATCGCTTACTAGGTGTTTATCGGGCACTGGGCTGGGCTCCAAAGGAGCAAGCTTTAGCAGCAAAGTATGTTTTATTTCTTGATGTTATCTTAGTTTTAAATAATTTTATTAATGTTCTTAAATAAATAAATAAATAATAATCTGGCAGTACTAATATATGTTAAAAATTTGTTTATAGGAAAGCCCGAGACATTCACTTCATGAAACGAGTACAAGCAAAATGGGAAATGAAAATGTCTATCAAAGCCAATAAGTTCCAAAAACATTTCCGGCAACAAGTCAACTTCTAGATCGCTGTAGTTTTATATACAATATACTGTTACTTTTATAATTGCTTACGGCAGTTTTAAGATGAATTAAAGTCAAACTACAATTAATGTGATTGTTCATTGCTTGTATTTTATTACTTATAAATATAAATATTAAACCAAGGTGCAGAATTTATACCTAAATGCATCAGTGTTTTATTTTAAAGTACTTATTTGTTCTGTATACAAAGGGGCAAATCACAGCAGCAGCATATCTTAACCATAATATTTTTGTTTTATTTACATTCATGATAAATGCGTTATATTTTGAATGTTGAACTGTTTGTATCTTCAAGTTTAAAAAAAAGTCTTAAAAGTCTAATTAAATATTAATAAATAAGATTAATACCAAATTACATGTTAACTGTTAAAAAGGAAACAATAAAATATACACAGATTATCGTATTTTTATTCAGATTTCGTCATCTGCTTGCGTTTTATATATTTATATTTTTTCTTCATTGGCTTTTCGTTCGGTGGTTCTGCTTGATCTAAAGTCCATGGTATTTTAACCGGAGTTCGATCAACTTTAATGTTAATTTTAAATAGCGGGAACGCGTTTACTTTACCATGAAAATAATTTGATATTGTTTTTGATAAATCTTCGTTGATAACGTATTTATTACCTACATCTGGTATTTTTTTGAAAAACAATTCCATAACCTTTTTAATATCTTCTTCATTGTTTATTGTAGATTCCAAAGCATCTGACAATGCGATTACGGTAAATATCTTTAAAAGGAAAAATATGCATTATAATACTGTTTTGTATGAAAGATAGTTGAAAGTTATTAACATTCAGTAATTTATCTGGGAAATTAATGGTTATAGTGACACAAGGTCAAAGATGAACAAAACAAGCAGCGCTGGATTATTCATTAGGCAGTGTAGGCATTTGGTGCAGAAATTGTGGAATAAGGATTTAAATTTTTTGTTTATGTAATTGTTTTAGCCAGCGATACTCAATCTTTTATTTATAGGAGCCACAAACACATGTTAGTCATGGTGTCGCGGGCCGCTACCAAAAAATATTTAGGGAATGATTTCTTAGGTTTCGGTATTATTACAAATTGTTGTTGTGTTCTTTATCATTACATGACGTTTTAAACACTCGCAGTGAGCGTGGCCACAAGCAGTTCTTAAATTCAAATTATTTAGGTGTTAATAAAAACCTTTGAAATTCAAAATAGTTCAAAATAAAGTAACATCAAGTGGGTTGAGTCCAGCTGGCTTAAGCCAAATATTTTCCAACTTTAACAGGGTGATGTGATATATACCTTCGTAATATAGTAATAAAACATCGTTATTAATGTTATAAAGTTGCATTGTTGTAGAAAAAAAATAAATTTAAGGAAATTAGAAAAGGGTAAATGGCCCGAGACGTGTATTTCCTAGGGTTACCCGACATAGTTATTCGGCCCAGATAACAAGATAAAGCCGCCAAAAAAATATTGTATAATTTGAATGTCTTGATGATATTTTTGCATTTTTTACCAACTGTGTCATAATATTGTTGCGTTATATATAATCATAATATTTGTTAATAATAAGTTGAATTATATAATCAATTCTGGATGAATCGAAAAAAAAAACACCTTGAAGTCGATTCTCGCTCTATCTTGATAAAGAGTAACGAGCTATGGCTAGGGATATTTATTTACGTCGTATTATATGAGTTGTCGTTCCATTGTGCTACGAACCATAAAAAAATACATTGGTAAACATAATTTGTAGTCGTCAAACTTTTTTAATCAGTTAATACTTTGTCTTTTAAATACACATTAACAATAATACTTATGTTATATATAGTATACCTTTTGGTCCGAGTATTTAAAAAATGAATTAAAAATCAGCTTACCAGCACTATTACATAAGTCGCCATTACTACTAGTGATGTTAGTTATTGTTTAGAATAATAATCGGTTATTGATTGGATATTGCATTGAATGAATACAGGTTGCAAAGTGAATTGAATTAAAAAGTTAATGTGTTGTGTTATTAATTGATTGTTACGCCTATTGACTATATATTATATTAAGACTCAGAATCATTTTCTATAATTCAAATTTAATTCAATTCAAATTATTTCATTTATATAATGTCGAAGTATAGGTTTTAGGAAAAACATAAAATTCATAAGCAAATAAATAAACTTTATTCTTCACAGTTAAAATAAGATATTTAAAGTGTTTTTTAGAATTCAAGGACGCTTAATGACAGTTATTTAAATCATCAATAGAAAATAATGCCTCGAGTAAGCTCGCTCTTGCAATATTGCTTGATATCAAGATATCTAGCGGAATTACATAGATTGTGGCGTCTGTACCGGTAGATCCAAAATGCCTCTCGGTGTGGTACCACGCCTGGAGAAACCCAAGGCCGCTCGTAGTACACATAAGCCTGCATCAATAGTCCTCTTTCTGTCCGCATCATTGCCGAGTGCAGGATTAATTTCCACGAGATCAATGGCACGAAGTCGACCCGTCCCGTGAATAATTTCCATCAGCTGGATAGCTTCTCGGAGTGTAAGGCCGCCGCGGACTGAAAGTTAAATTTAGTAAATAATATGGTACAACCTTATTTCATGCAAAGACATTTAAAAAAATATTTTTATTTATGATAGGTAGGCAAATTTTTAGATGTAAGATTAATTAGATACGCATGTACATTCGTTTTCAGAATTAAAAAAACTTTAGGGTTCTCTATGTTGATGTGAAAAATGCAATCGTAAGAAGTATTATCTAACTCTAATTTTTATTTTGCGACACCTACCTACCGAAATCGAAACTAAGAAAAAGAGACCTTAAAAATCTCATATATATTCATGTGTAAAACTATTATTAACTAAGCTGGATTCTCTTACATTATTTATCGAGAATTGCTTAACGCGATTTCGACGCGTCGGCTCACAATACTGGGAATCGTAGAAATAATGAAAGCAAATCTAGATAGGTCCATAAAATCCAAGAAACATATTCCATCACAAGCAAAAATTTACCCAAACATAATTGTCGCTAAAGATTTGCTGCTACGTCAAACAAAATGAAGAAATTAGTTATTTGTTGGTACTAACCCGGAGTGCCAGTGCTGGGTGCTTCTAACGCATCCAAGGAATCAATGTCGAAGCTGACGTGGATTGGTTTCTTTCCTTCAGGATCAATCCGGTGAAGAATATGATTTATGGATTTTTGGATGCCGTGCCTGTTAAAACGATTAGAGGTTACAATTTATGTAGTTTTATTTAATATCAAGTGTCTATTAAATCGTGATAGAATGGTACTTACAATGTAATTGGTTTTTTTATTGTATTGAAAACATATATTTTCTTTAAAGAAATAATATAATTCTGTTTTAAAAACGTTATTTTAGAATCATGAATACATTTTAGAGTTGCTCTAGACTATAGAAGGGTCGAAGGAGAGTAGTGTAGACCTTTTGGAGATGGACTATATTAAGATGATCACTAAGTGTGTATGTAATATTTTGTTGCAATATTAATATTTTGATTTTGTTTAGCAATTCTACATAGAACTAGTCTCACATTTGTATATTTGTATTATATATATGTATTATACAAATAGGCAAAGTCAAAATAGTGCCTTTTTTCTGGCCTTTTTTTTTGGTAGCTATTGAAGAGCTAGATTAGCTATTAAAGAGCTTAATGTTATCATTAAAAAAATGTAATATAAAAGAGCTTGTTATCTACTTTTGTTCGTGTTATCGCGTAGTTAAGTTGTTACACGTTATTGTGGTCGAATTTCGATCACTTAGCGAACACCAGTACCTAAATTTTTATTAAACAACTTTAATTGATTGAAACTATTTTTTGTATTTATAAATAAAAAGGCATCCCTATTCAATGAAATCGTTTTTTAAATACCAAGCCAAAGTGATGTAGCACTTGGCAACATTTAATTTCAGCCTGGTGCGCTTAGTGATGTAAATATTTAACTTACTCCTCGATATCTTCCATTGCAAATGCGGGCACGTCGTATTTTTCTATTGCCAGCCTCTCGTATTCGTCTACGGATCGCAAGCCGACGTATCCTAGATTCTTTATAGAAAATCTGTAAAGAATTTTCAGATTTTTTAAATGTAGAACGTATTTCAGCTACAGTCATAGTACACATATTAATGTTACTTAGAAAATGTTATATTATTTTTAATTTATTATATATTATATATATATTTACATTTTTACACTATTTGTGGTAATATGTAATGTAAGTCGATTAATTTTAGAATTGATTATTGTTTTTGCTAATAAAAAAACATTAATACAATTGCAATGCTAAGTGTAAACGCAATATATTTGGTAGTTTTCAATATCAATAAAAAGGAAATCCGATTAATGATTCTTTATATCTTGGGCCGAATCAAAGTAAATATTGAAGACAATTTACTTAGGAACTTGCCAGTCCATCGTCGGTAAGTAAGGCCAGTAGTCCGATAGCTCCTTGACGAGCAACGCAACAGGCATGCCATGAACTGAGCCGGATTCTGATGTTTTGTTGGTGTTGATGTCTGCGTGTGCGTCGACCCATATGAGGATCATATCTTCGTTCACTCTGTAGTGACCATCAACGGTTCCTGATAATATTTAAAAATCAATATCAGTCAATCAATCATTAACTGAACGCATCAAACTTGATTTTGAGATTGCGAGTTCAAATTCGGGCAAGCAGAACTAAACTACGTGTTTTATTATTCTTCTCATGTTCGGTGGTGAAGAAACATATCAGGAGGACAACTGCTTGTATTGGATGAAAATCTGCCATATGCATCAATTCGTATGGAAGACACATTAGCCAAGAGGTGATTTTACTAGTTTTTTAAACAATAAGAATACGTCATTTCAGAACGTAAGCGTAGCGAATAGAAATATGGAACAATTGGAAAATTTAAAGTAGATATTTTTTTTCCACCGTAAAGGGCACATATTTAACGTTTTGAATGATAGCGTTTTTTGTGTTTTTATCGTCTTACCAACGCCAATTGAATGGTCGCCGCCAATAGTGACAGCTACTCTCCCATCGTTGAGAACTTGTGATACTTTACTGGAAAGATTCTTATTACACGCTGATACCAAAGGGAGATGCGCCATATTATCCACATTTATTGGTTCATTGCATGCCGGGATCTCAATATCACCGTAATCTTTAACATCCATTCCATCTGCGATCATAAATGTTAAAGCAGCATAAGTATTGATTTTGCGATTGATTTATGTGATAAGGATACTATATTTTGTTGATTAAAAATGCCTGTACATAACTGTTTAAATATTTTTAAAATTTAACACTAAATTTGTCTGTAACTTCAATAGTTATTAAGAGAAGAACGACTAATCTTTGATAGAAAATAGTAGATATTAATAAAATGTGGGATTACCTTAATGACATTTTTTTTAATATAAAGAAGGTTATAACAATGATCAATATTCTTTTTAAGCAAATTCAATTGTTTTTCAATTCAAAATGTCTTTATTCAATATTGATTCATTTACTAATAGATAGGCAAAGTAAACACTACCATCGGTTCGGCAAAAGGAAGTACACATACATAAAAACAATCGGCGTTAGAAACCCGGCGTTTGGGTATTTTTTAATCTTATTTTATATTTTTTTTCCAAGTTTAAATACCAGAAAGAAATAGCCACGTGTGAGTGAGAACTAACCGTGTACATTGCATCCCCACAAAAGAGTTACTGACTCTATGTCAACATAATATTATTTTTACTCACCAATTTCCTTGAGTTTTTCAATGAGTCCTGCTGATCTAATAGCAGCCGGTGCAATACTGACTCCATACTTCTTCTGACCCTTTTCAAACGGTACTCCAATGATGCCCACTTTTTTTAAGGGCTCCCACTTTTGACTCATATTTCTTACGAAAACTCTAAGGGAATTCATTTTAAACTTAATATTATATAAAGCACATAAATATATTAATACTGTTTCTTGTTAAGAATGATACTCTGACTGACATTTTAACTGATAATTTGCTTGAGACCGAATATTTCATATTATCTCGGGAAGTCAAAGGTTAATGATAAATATTTTTTCTATGTTTTTGCATCATAATTATCTATAAACACAGATATTAACGCTTTAGTTGATTAGTTGAAAAATGTTTAGTTTTATTCATTTATTAAGGATCTCCAACAAAGAATACACACTTACGACACATTACATCGTGGAATAATGTTTTAAAATATGTGTGCTACTTCAGTTATACGAGACTACATTAAGTTCATAAAATAATTACTTTAAACAGAATAAAAAAATAAAAAGACATGGTACATAGTGGTACTCAATAAATTAACATTACAAAAAGGTAAGAAAATGGTTATTAAAACTATGTTGATCAAATGTGACTTTATGTACATATTACAAAACAAAATATAAAATTTATTTACATAAAAAAATAACGAAAATAATAATAACAAAACTAAAAAAGACTTTCAAAACAAAACTAAAAATTCAAAACAAACATTATGTAGAAAAGAAAATATAAAATTTACTGGTAAGGGTTTTTGCAAGTTACCACTTTTGTACAAGAAGGTGCACTAAATAATTTGTTCTACAAATCTACAAATAAACAACAATACTTATTACAATTTTTTCTTAGTTTCGGGTTGCAAGATATAAAAAAAGTGATCGTAAATGTCCTTCTCCTGGGATAAAGTCTACTATCCTCTTAAAAATAATAATAATTTGGTGGATGGATAATTGTTACCTACCCAGACCAAAGTGTACTGTGAACTGCGAGCGTTGCAACTTTCCTCCTATGGCATTTTAGTAACACAGTGATAAATATATATAAATGGTAGTTTGTTCTATTTCAAACTACACCTACACTTTCATTTTTAATTGTTTCCGGAGCATTAATACAAATAGTAATAAGTATTCATCATGCTTCGATTTATAATTAGCTAATCTATGCTAATCTTAATTGGAAAATTGGCGAAGCTATTTTAATTTCTGTATGGATTCTTACTAAGCATACTATTTAGACCATAATTATAAATAGCGGTTAAAAACAAACATTAACTTGACGTGATGTTTAAAAAGAAAAAAATAACGATAGAATGGTTAAAGTACTAAGTTTGTGTTTATTTTTAATAAATATTTATTCTATGTTACAAAAGGAGAATCTTTTTCGTCAAAATTTATAGCCGACATCAAAAAGATGGAGCATGGAAGGATCAATTCAGGCTTTTTTGCATGTTCTTAAGATATGATGATGTCAATAGCATTGTTAATCGAGAACCAACTTTGATATTTTTTATGATTAGAACTGTCATAATGCTCTAGCATTCTACTCAGTGTTGCTTGCAAGGATTTGAATCCGCAATCTTCGTTTAAGATTAGGTAATTTTTTAACATTAAATAAAATAATTCCTTAAATAACTAATTTATTAATGATGACTTTCGTTACAATGATAAGAAGATGATTTTCACATCCCGTTGCCCAGACACTGTTACTTTTTTTTTCTTTAAATTCTAAAACTGAGTTTAGGTTTGATTTTTCAATCCATTGTATGTAGGGACCTATGACAGTGAATATATTGTAGTTAATGTTCCTACTCAAAACCAAAGAACCGGATGTGCTCGCCGCAACGCCTACAATGACATTTTTATATAAAATCGGCGCTCCTTCACCAAAAGGCTCTTCGTAAGTAATCGCTGTGTATTCAATTCCACAAATACAGTAATACCATTTTGGATTCTTGCACGCTATTTGGTGGTAAGTTTGCTGTTGCAAGACGAGCGCTTCAGATGCTCCAATGGGTCCATATCCGACCATGAGTAGTTTCTTGTCTTTCAATTCAGACGCATAGTAATTACCTATGATTGCACTCTCTAGGAAATAATCCAGAAAAGGCTGTACAGTAAAAATGAGACCAATGTTACTGTGCATTTGTTTGATATTAAGATTTTCTTCTTGAATGTCCAATATAAAATCCGCATGTAATTTCGTAAAAGAAACTTTAAATATACTATTGTTATTGACATTGTTACTAAAGACTGCAGTTGCGACTGCAACGTAAAGCGGTACAGGGTTTATGCACCCTCCTGAAGTTAGTACCGTCATCTTATTTATTACGGTCCCCGTGCACACATAATCCTTTTCATGATTCAGAACAGCTACAACATATGGATGCTCTTCAGCTAATGCTTCAATTGTCTCCCAGTCGCTACTATTCGCTAAAACTATAACGCTTCCTTTGTTCAAAACTAGCATTATGAATAATGTGATGCCATGTATGAAAAGCATTTCTAGGAAATATAAATATTTCTAGAAAAAATAATTCATAAGTAACATTGTAACTGACAAATGAAACTCTTTCTGACATCAAATGATTTATAATATTCGTTCAAGTTAAGAAAGTATTTTATTTCCTTATTTTATACTTTTGTTGTTTTAAAAAAAAAACTAAAATTTACACAGATGTAGAAAAAGTAATTTTAAATATTAAAATTTCGATTACCTCTCTCTTACGGCGTTTAAATAATGTTTTTTTTCCCTTTTCTGGCGATAAATATTTTTTTAAGCCTAGAACATTTGCAAGGGCATCGCGATATTCGTATTTTAATAAACAACTTAGACGTGTGCCTTATCATGTTCATCTTGAACGTCTTGTGCGAAGAGCTCCACACGGGGATGAGTCTTGAGTGCTATTAATAATTTTCTGTTTGCTTAGAACGCTATGAATTTCAAAGAGCTCTCAACCTTAATAAGTGAGATGGATTTCGAGGGAAATTGGATGTAGGTTAATAGAACTGGCAAAGGCAAAATGAAGCGAAAGTAAAGCTATTTTTTATACGTTAATTTTACTCGAGAAGCGTTAAAACGCACATAAAATCACTAAGTAAAATTGGGATTTATTTAATTCCAATTCCGGGAGTAGTTCAAAACAGCGAATGTTTATTTTAATGACACTTCAACCGCTCATTAACCTTTCTAGTTTGGAAAGATTAAGTTTATATTTATATTGGAAATATTTCTGACTTTGCATTATTCATCAAACTGTATACAGATGTCATCCTTAAAAGATAAAAGTCTACGACTAGAAGATGTATCGAAACTGATCATGGATGCTAAAAACTTTATTATATATTTGTATTTATTTCAATTCGTCTAAAACTTTAAAATAATAAAAATACGGTTTCTATTTATGCGATATATTCGTATAATATTATTCGTTTATAACCATTAACCACATAGTGACAAAACAAGAGAGCTTTAATGAGTATATCGGTGACAAGTTTTTGGAAACAACAACACAAGCCAAAACATCGCGAACCAATCTTTGATCTTTACAAATACTCGTATTCCATAAACAAAGCGTTTTTAAAGAATGATATCAATTGAAGTTAGTCAGTCACTATGCCAGCTATATTCCAACTATCAGAAACTAGTTCCAATAAATATCTCAACAATTAGTATTGTAAGTAAAATAAACATATATATGTGTATATCTTGTTTACTAGGATAAGATATTTAAACATGATAATGTTTGCTCTTATTAATATATTAAAGCTTTTTTTTAAACTTAACTTATTGATACTGTTGTGATTTTTTTTGTACAAATTTTAAAGATCTGCGAATCTTAAATACCGGCTTATAATTCTCTCACCATTTACGTTGAAATAATAATCTATTAATAAAAAAAAAAAATTTACTTTTCAATAAATATAAAAATTAATAATATTAAAAAATAAAAATTAATAATAAATATAAAAATCAAAAAATTTACATATATTTACGTGAAAATATGTACCTATATTATAAAAACATATTGTATGTATGTATACACATGCTGAAACTATAATCTATCACAATGTATAATTGCCATTATAATCGGAGTAATAGTTGATGTGTGTGTGCTTGTTAAGCTTACCTAATTAAAATATTAACGGATATTAGACATTTACCAAAATATGTTTAAACTTTTTGATTACTATGCGCATCGTACAAGTTAGTAGCATTTCAAGAAAACTACCAAAGTGATCGCGATGATGAAGAAACCGAAAGCGAGAAGTTTTCATGTAAGTAAATTGAATTAGACTTTTGTTTAAAAAATATGAATATTTTAGCACTTTAAAGCACTTGTTGAATTAAGTTAGCTGCGAAAATTAGGGAGAAATGAATGCATTTTTACTAATTAGTTCTTTGAGTTCAGTACAACGGACACAATACTTAAAAATAATATTTTTTAAACATCACTAGCAAAGTTAAATAATTTATTTATTTTATTTGGTTCTACAACAATGTGTACGTACACTGATTAAAATAAAATAACAATCAAAAATCAATATCTTAATCTAATATATATCTATATAGCATCTGCTTATATTTAAAACTACGATAAAAAAATATTTATATATATTTTTTTTTGTAAAAATATTTATAAAATAAAAAAAATATATATGAAAAAAAATGCATCAATTTAGACATCATTTTTGCTGCCCAGTACGATCCTTTTCAGAGATGCAATGGACGTAACATTTAGACACTCTTTTGATACTCATCATAAACATTATACACGTGTAATAATTAGCTATGTAATTTAATATTTGTGCGATGCTTTGGTTTACTATCAATCAATCAATCAACAGCCAATCGTTGTCCACTGCTGAACATAGGCCTCTCCCAAGGTGCGCCAAAGCTCCCTGTCCTCCGCCTTCCGCATCCAGTTGGTGCCCGCCACCTTCTTAAGGTCGTCGGTCCACCTGGCTGGAGGGCGCCCTACGCTGCGCTTGCCGATTCGCGGTCTCCACTCTAGGACTCGTCTGCTCCAACGGCCATCGGTCCTACGACATACGTGACCAGCCCACTGCCACTTCAGCCTGCTAATTTTGCAAGCTATGTCGGTGACTCCGGTTCTTTTCCGGATAATCTCATTTCTGATCTTATCCTTCAAAGATACTCCGAGCATAGCTCGCTCCATAGCACGCTGAGCGACTTTGAATTTGTGGACTAGTCCCGCAGTTAGTGTCCACGTTTCGGCACCGTATGTCATGGCAGGTAAGACGCATTGGTTGAAGACTTTCGTCTTCAAACATTGCGGTATAGACGACTTGAGGACTTGACGAAGGTTGCCAAATGCTGCCCATCCCAAGCGAATTCTTCGATCGGCTTCCTTCTCGAAGTTGTTCCTACCGACTTGTATTATCTGTCCTAGGTAGGTATATTCACTAACAACTTCGAGAGGTTTCCCCTCGACGTATATCGGTCCCGGCACGACATGCCTATTGAACATGACCTTGGTCTTGTCCAAGTTCATACCGAGACCGACACACCGGGAAGACTCGCCTAGGCTACGCAGCATTTCGGTGAGTTGTTCCAGCGACTCTGCTATGATGACGATATCGTCGGCAAATCGAAGGTGTGAGATGTACTCGCCGTTTACATTGACTCCATACCTAGTCCAATCCAGCGTTTTGAAAACGTCTTCCAACGCGTTGGTGAACAGTTTCGGGGATATTACATCCCCCTGTCTCACCCCTCTGCGCAGTTGGATCGCCTTCGTCTTACAGTCCTGGATGTGGACAGTCATTGTAGCGGCGTTGTACAGACATCTCAGTACCTCGATATATCTCCAATCGATATGACATCTCTGCAATGAGTCGAGCACTGCCCAGGTTTCGATGGAGTCGAAGGCTTTCTCGTAGTCCACAAATGCCATACACAGCGGCTGATTGTACTCTTCGGTCTTCTGCACAATCTGCCGAACAGTATGGATGTGGTCCACGGTGCTGTAGCCTGATCGAAAGCCGGCTTGCTCTGGGGGCTGGAACTCGTCAAGTCGTCTGGCGAGACGGTTCGTGACGACTCTTGAGAACAGCTTATACACGTGACTCAGGAGGGAGATTGGTCTGTAGTTTTTCAAGAGGGTTTTATCACCTTTCTTGAAAAACAGTACCACCTCACTCCCGCTCCACGTTTCCGGGGTCTTGCCATGTTGGATGACGGAATTAAAGAGGCTTGCTAGCTCTTTCAGGACCGGAGTCCCGCCTGCCTTAAGCAACTCTGTTGTGATTCCGTCATCTCCCGGAGCTTTGTTGTTTTTAAGCTGTTCTAGAGCCGCCCTAATCTCTCCTTGGTCAACGACCGGGAGCTCCTCGGAGTAATGGCGCATAAGAGGGGCGCGCTGGTCATCAATACTGATTCCCACGGGTTTATCCGATCTTGAAGAGAACAACTGCCCATAAAACCTCTCTACTTCTCCGATAATCTCAGGCCTAGAGGTAACGACCCCACCATTTTCAGTTTTAAGTTTTGTCAGACGCGGCCTCCCAAACTTGCGAGCGAACACTTTCGATCCCCGATTTTGCTCAATCGCAGCCTTGATGGCACGGGTATTGGAGCGTCGGAGATCGCGTCGCGTCAGCGTTTTTATTGTTCGGTTTAAGGCCTTATCTGACAAAAACGATGGTAGTTCTCGTCGTTTTCTCATGAGCTCGAGTGTCTCAGCAGAGAGTTTTGGTGCGTTGTCTCTTCTCTGTGGCGGAAAACACTTGCGGGATGTGTTTTGCAGTATTTTGACCAGCGTGTCGGTTCTCTCATCAATGCTGCTTATGGTTTCCAACGCGGTGAATTGATTTTGAAGTTCCATTTGGAACTTTTCGGAGCCTTGAGCAGCTTGGAGCATGGTAGGTCGGAGAGTAGACCTCATCATTCTCGATCTTTCGGCTTTTAAGTTGATATTTAGAGTGCCTCGAACCAAGCGGTGATCACTTCCGGTATTAAACCTGTTGATCACTGAAACATCTCTAAATATGTGCCTTTTATTCGAAATGATAAAGTCTATCTCGTTCCTTGTCACGTTATCGGGGCTTCGCCAGGTCCACCTCCTCTGAGGCTTCTTTTGAAAGAAAGAATTCATCAAAAAAAGCCCCTGCGCTTCGAGAAAGTTTACCAGCATTTGCCCCCTGTGATTTCTGCAGCCCAAGCCGTAAGGTCCGACTTTCGATTCACCGCTATCTTGTACTCCCACTTTAGCATTAAAGTCTCCCATAACAACATTGTAGTGGGCCCTCGAGGTGTCGTTGAGGGCCTTTGCGATGTCCTCGTACATCGCTTCGACCACATCATCAGAGTATGTCGAAGTTGGCGCATATACCTGTACAACCTTCAGGGAGTACCTGTCGGAAAGTTTTAGGACAAGGTACGCTACCCGATTCGACACACTACTGATTTCCACAATGCTGCTAATGAGATCCTTTTTGACAAGAAAACCGACACCACCCTGGGAGAGGTTATCACCTTCGCGGAAGTAGAGTAAGTTACCGGACTCTAGAGTTATCGTGTCCTCCCCCTGTCTTCGGACTTCAGATAACCCCAGTATATGCCAGTTTATATGACTTAACTCTACTTCTAATTCGGCGAGGTGATGGTCCAGCCTCATCGAGCGTCCATTATACGTTGCCATTTTCAGTCGTTTTATACGGTAGCCTGCCGTGAACCGGTGATTCTTAGCACCCCCTGCCCTGCCGATACCGCGACCGCTACCTTGGTCGGGCCTAGCGGGCTTGCCGGTAACTGGGGGCCTTTTTTTTGGGCGCATCTGCCATTAAGGGAGGGGTTTGCCCATACTCGCCGCGCTGGGCAGGCGTGTTGGCGAGCGCAGTAGGGGGTAAGATGTTAATGGGAGGGGGGACGCTGCTGCCCATCCCCCCTTTTCCCCGTCCCTCAGTCGCCTCTTACGACACCCACGGGATGAGATTGGGGGAGTACTATTCTAAGCCGGTTACTAAACAAGTGTTAATTATTTGACCTGGGTTTTAAGTTTCACACCAGATTGTGAAACTTAAAAGTAAGCTTTAGTAATAAGTTTGAATTAAACAGATTTCTACGTTCCAACAGATTTGAGTAATTTGCTGAGCTGGCAACTAAAAGTTAAATGTTCAATAATTTTTATCTGAATGGACTCAATTCTATCGATTTGATTCTTAAAGTTACGAGACCAAGCTACGCTACAGTATTTTAAATTACTTCTCACCAATGCTTTGTACTTAACAATTTTTGTAGTTGGTTGCTTGAAATTTTCTGGTGGTAGGATGCTAACATCCGCCTGGCTTGTTACCACCGTACGCATGGTGAAAAACTCGTGAAGTGGCTTGCAGCCGCGTTTCGAGGTCAGCCAGCGTACAGCCAGAGCCCGAGCGAGTATTGCCGCGATGGGTGTTGATCCAATGGAGACGGCTGTTGAACCAATGCCGGGGGAATCTGTATTGACCTGCCGGACAGGGAGACCCGAAGAAACGGCTGTTCCGCTGGCCGCCCGTGGCATAGTACAGGGGCCCGAGCGTGCCTAACCAGCTCGTGAGGCTGCCCCATCAGGCCACGCATAATCTCGGGGTGGACCGTCGTGCCGGTTGGCGACCGGTAGGTGGGGTCCCGGCGGCCACTTCCGGGGGGGTTCGGGGGCCCTTCCGTCCGGCGGGTCAGTGTATTTTTCCTTTTGGCAACCACTTGGGGAAACACGCCTCCACACTTTGCCCATCCCTATCGTGGCAATACATCGCTCGCTTCAGGTCTCTTTTCCATTTTATTTTTCCCAAATGGCGCAACAAAACAGAAATAACGGTCGTACAGCGGTGCACACCCAAACCATACCCTCGCTGTTTGAGGTCGAGTTCTCTAACATCCGTGGACTCCACACTAACCTCAACGCTGTCCACCACCATCTCGAGACAGCACGGCCAGCAATGTTGTTTCTCACGGAGACACAAATACTCCGTCCTGCCCATACCAGCTACCTTAATTATCCCGGCTACACGCTTGAAGAATCCTTCAAAGCGAAAGCCGGAGTATGCTTGTTCGTCAGGACGGATGTTTGCGTTCACCGACTGCGCTGCTTGGAGGACCCCTCCTTCTCCATGTTGGTGGTACGTGTGGACCTGGTTCGTCAGAGCCGAGTCTACGTGTGCCTCTACAGATCCCACAATGGTGACTTGGAGACAAGCCGATTATTTGACCATCTTAGTCGGGTGGCAGATGCTGCGCAAGAGCAGTTTCCTAACGCGGAATTGGTGTTTTTGGAGGATTTTAATGCTCACCACGAATCATGGTTGAAATCCCTCAAAACTGACCATGCTGGAAGGACTGCTCATGCTTTTGCTCTCACACATGACTTGACCCAACTGGTTGATCAGCCCACCAGGATCCCAGACATTGATGGGCAAGCACCTTCTCTACTGGACCTTCTGCTGACTTCTCACCCGGTGGAATATCAGGTTGTGGTTCAGGCTCCTCTTGGCTCTTCGGATCACAGCCTTATATCTACCAGAGTGGCACAGGCCAAGCTGCCGTCACTAGCGGTATGCAAACGTCGCGTTTGGCACTATAAGTCGGCGGATTGGGACGGTATGCGCGATTACTATGCGTCGATCCCTTGGAAGGAACGTTGCTTCAGTGGGGATGACCCGACAGCTAGTGCCGCTGCTGTTGCTGACGAGATCATGTTGGGAATGGAATACTACATTCCCAGCTCAGATCTCGTCAGTAGGAGTACGCGTAACCGTTGGTTCACTCGTGAATGTGCCGATGCTGTATCATCTAAGCAGGCGGCATATCGCAAGTGGATCAACGGCTGCATTAGCGGGTCATCTAACATTGACTCACTGAAAGCAAACTATAATAAAAATTCCAAGTCCTGTAGAAAGGTATACACGAGAGCGGATGCACAGCGCATTGTACAGATTGGTCATGAACTTGTTTCGCATCCTATTGGCTCCCGTAGCTTCTGGCGTCTGACCAAGTCTATGCAAAACAATTTCTGCCAACCTTCGCTGCCACCGCTCAGAAATCCGGACGGATCGCTAGCTCACAGTCCGCAAGAGCAAGCTGATCTCCTGGCTAAACTCTTTGCCGACAATTCCGTCATGGATGATTGTAGTGCGCTGCCACCTACAATACCTTCATGTGGCCATACGATGCCTGACATCAAAATCAGACAACGTGATGTGCGTGCGGAGCTGCAATCACTTGATGTACGGAAAGCTAGCGGTCCCGATGGAATACCAGCCATAGTGCTGAAGAAGTGCGCAGCGGAGCTGTCTCCTGTGTTAACGCGCCTGTTTCAAATTTCTCTCTCTTCGGGATGTGTGCCGGAGGCTTGGAGAAGAGCTAATGTGCAAGCGGTTCCCAAAAAAGGGGATCGGTCAGTAACAGTAACAGCCTGTAAATGTCCCACTGCTGGGCTAAGGCCTCCTCTCCCTTTTTTGAGGAGAAGGTTTGGAGCTTATTCCACCACGCTGCTCCAGTGCGGGTTGGTAGAATACACATGTGGCAGAATTTCGATGAAATTAGACACATGCAGGTTTCCTCATGATGTTTTCCTTCACCGAAAAGCACGAGATGAATTAAAACAATGAAACAGAAATTAAGCACATGTAAATTCAGAGGTGCTCGCCCGGGTTTGAACCCACGTTCATCGGTTAAGATTCACGCGTTCTTACCACTGGGCCATCTCGGGATCGGTCTGACCCGGCAAATTATCGGCCAATAGCTATCACCTCAGTACTTTGTAAGGTGATGGAACGGATTTTAAACAACCAACTGATCCATTACCTAGAAGATCACTGTTTAATTAATGATCGTCAGTACGGGTTTCGACCAAAACGGTCCACAGGTGATCTTCTAGCGTACGTAACACACCTCTGGGGTGAAGCTATCGACAAGCATGGAGAATCGTTGGCTGTCAGCCTCGATATCTCCAAGGCTTTCGACAGGGTCTGGCACAGAAGTCTTCTCTTCAAGCTGCCGGCATATGGTCTGCCTGCTCAGCTATGCACCTGGATTGCCAGCTTCCTACACAAGCGTAGCCTTCGTGTTTTAGTTGATGGTTGCGCTTCACAATTCTATGTAGTGAATGCTGGGGTCCCCCAGGGATCTGTGCTATCTCCCACACTCTTTCTTCTGCATATCAATGATATGCTCTCTCTTGGGAACATACATTGCTATGCAGACGATAGTACAGTGCATGGTGGATACCACGGACGCGCAGTGGCTGGGCGGGCGAAATTGAGGAGAGGCGGAGGGATCTTGTCATTGAACTCGATAGGACGTTAGAGCTCATCGCTAAATGGGGCTCTGATAATCTTGTTGAGTTTAATGCCAAGAAAACACAGGTATGCGCTCTCACGGCGAAAAAGTCAACAATTTCCCCTCTTCCCTCCCTCTGTGGTACTCCGCTGGTGATGCAAAGCAAAATCGCCATGCTGGGGATTGACGTTCGCTGCGACCTTAGTCCAAGGGATTACATCGAGGCTGTTATAAAAACAGCTTCACGGAAACTCGGAGTTCTGAACAAGGTGCGGCGTTTTTTCACGCCACAACAACTGTGCCTGCTGTACAAAACACAGGTACGGTCTTGCGTGGAATATTGCTCGCACCTTTGGGATGGCTCCGCTAAGTACCTACTTGAGGCCTTGGACCGGTTGCAGCGACGTGCCGTACGCATTATTGGCGACGTAAAGGTCACAAACACCCTTGAACCTTTACAATTGCGTCGTGAGATAGCAGCACTGAGCGCTTTCTATCGACTGTATCACGGCGAGTGCTCTGAGGAATTATTCTCTCTAATTCCTGCTTCCCCCTTCCTTCTTAAGTCCACGCGAGCTGGTTCTCGATGTCACCGCCTAACTGTGACATTAATTCCATCGCGAACAAAGAAATTTGGCAACTCCTTTCTTTGTCGCACTTCCAAAAAATGTAATTCCTTACCAGCTCACGTGTTCCCCTCCTCTTACAACCCGGGTTCCTTCAAACGAAGCGTGAAGAGGCATCTTGCGGGCCGGCAAGGCGGAGGCGGCTAGTGCAGAACGTTTTTCCCGTCTGTACTGGCCGTCGTCGCGTTTGGGCTCTACTACCACTTACCATCAGGTGGAGTAGAGTTATTTGCCCTCCCGGCGAATATATAAAAAAAAAAAAATTCTAAGATTCTCTTATTAAAAATCCTTGATGCCTTGAGGGCTAAAATTTGAATATGTTTGTCAGATTTAAGTTTTTAGTCAAAATTTATACCCAGATACCGTATTTCTACCTCCATAAGAACTTCCCTGCTTACATTATAAACTGTCGGTTTTTTACTTTTGTTTTTTGTGAATTTAATATGCTTATATTTTGTTACATTTAAAGCCATTTTGTTTTTTAATAATTCCATTAATTTTTTAAAAATATTATTAGGTTTTTTCATTTATAAATTCGTGCTGTTCTCTACTAAATATTGCTGAATAACTAACTTATATGTAAGTGGACATTGTTTTAAAATATTGTAATCAGAATTAATTTCGTGGTCAAGAATGCACTACAACATAAGAGATTTCGAATTCAGATATGTATTAAAAACAATGCGCTTAATTTTGAACAATTAATAAGATTTAATTATTGATGTAAGAAAAGTTTACAAATGTGTAAACATTTTTGTTGTGTAATCGTAATGTGATTTTTTTTTATTCTTACGGCACGGTCAATGTCTGAGAATTAAAAAGAGAATAATATTTGTTTATAACACTTTAAATAAAAAAATTTCAAGGCAAGACCTTAAATCGGGCGCGTAGTTTATGTAAAAACATTTTATCTTTAATATTTATGTAAATAAAAGGCAAAGAACATAACAAGTAACGCCCTGTTAGAAGAGAAGACCACTTACCATCTTATTTGCAAATAAATTAAGCATTTTAATATCACCCACAACTTTGGATAAGGCGCTACCGATTCTAAGTCAGGAACGGACCGTTAATCACATCTGTTTTCGCAGAATACACTCTAAACTGAATTTGCCCGGGAAAACCCGACCCTGCACTGCGGACTTTGTACGTTACATACATATAGGGACTTAATAAGAATTAGTTACACGACATTCGCTAGAGAGATATGATGCTATGAAGCGTTCACTTTTTCTGGTCGTAAAATATACTAAGTTTTTTCTCATGGCTATAATATATACCTTACTTTAGATAAAACTTCTTCATCGATAGTCCCCCGGGAGCCATTAAGGCGGATACGGCGATTTTATAAACTTGTCTGAGAACTTTAACTACTATTTATAGCACAGTGTTTGGTAAATAAATATTGTTTTTTGTATACAAACAGAATCATATATTGAAGGAAAAAATACGGTGTATGTGACAGATAAAAGTATCAATGATAAAACGTCTATATTATAATCGTATATAAAATTATGAATTTGAATACGAGTTTGTTTGTTTGTAACATTTGCCTGCTTGTTGTCAGTGGTACAAAAAAGGTACCAATCATGGTACCCAACACTTGCCCCCTCTCTATAAGTTGTGTCTGGATATTTAGATTTATTTTATTCGTAAGTAAATGTATTAAATAGTTAATAACGGCTCAATTTTAATGATTATTATTATTATAGATACTACGTAAAAAAGTTGTCGTGATGCAGGTTTCTGAGCCAATTTGTAAACTGCTTGTTGGATATAGTGTGTAATTGTGGTTGATATGTGTAATTTATAAATAACAGTAGATAAATTAAGTATTTCGTAATGAAATCGTTGAAACTTGATTTTGAGATGCTGGGCAACTGTAATAAAAACTATAAGAGATAATCATCGATTTATGTACTAATGAATCGATCGGTATTATTAAAAAAAATTATTCATTAAAAAAATACGCAAATCAACTCTGACATTTTACGATCAAGTTCTGCATTGATTTTCGAATTTATTTTGAAGGAATAGCTCAATATTAATTAATAAATGCATTAATAATACATAATATAATTCCTAAATGGGACGAGGACGAAAATATTTCTTATATTTAGTCTTTACTCTTACGATTTAAAATGTCAAGCTATGTAGTATGTATTCGATATATTTTAAATAGAATAAAAAATATATAGGAGCAAAATTAAATATTTTATTTACCTTTTAGTTGCAATAATCCCGTTCTACATGTTAATAAATGTCAAACGAATCGAATAAGCCACTTTCGACAATACTATTTTCCAATTACTAATGTAATCGTGTCAATTCAGTGGATCCGATTTAATAACAATCTACAAATGGACAATTAAATGTTCGCATTCGATTTCTATACACATTTTGTTCGATGACAAGAATATTATAACGAAAAATTTCTGGTTTTTTTAATGTATATATATATATACATATATATATATATATATATCTTGGGACATTTTTCATACACGGCCATCTGATCCCAAATTAAGCTTGTACAAAGCTTGTGCTATGGAAACCAGACAACTGATATACTACATATATTACTTTTCTTTTGTAAATAAATACTTATATAGATAATTACACCCAGACTCAGGATAAACGGACATGTTCATGCACAACCTTCGTTTCGGCGTGAAAGGCAAGTATCTACCAACTACGCCAACCGGCTCGTCGAATTTTATTTTTTAGTTAATTGTGAGAAATATTCTAACTTCATATTGATAAAAATAATTTATTAAAGAAATTGGACTTATACTTAAAATTAATAACTCAATGGTTATTTTTTGTCAGATATATTATATATAGATATAACACGTTTCTGACGAATATTATGTTTTAGGAAGGCTGACTAATAAATTCATCAACCTTTTGTAATGACCTTCGTCCATAGACACGGCACTGCAAGAAATATAAAGTACGGGATAAAAAATCTGTGATATTTTATTTTATACATAAATATATGTAGTAAAGAGAGCAAACAGTTTTGACAAATCCCCCTACAAGTGAGTGCTACACGAACCGGCTTAGCCTAAGCCCTACAAACTGTTACCCGACATGACTCATTCTATTAAGGTGCTTTAAATGGAAGTGAAAATATAAGTGAATCATAGACAATCAGTTTTTTTTCGTTTGTAGGAAGCTTAAAACTTGCGTGCGCTAATAATAAGGCAATAATTTTACTTTCAATTTTACTATTGCATTCATTATTTAAAGTAAAACATTCTTCTTTTAACAAATAAGTTATTATGATTATTATTTTATATAGGTAGATGGTTAGTGTGTTTGTAATAACGCTGTTTCGCTTTCCCTTCAAACCGGAACACGATAATTATTATATTAAAAAATTAATATAATAATTAAATAATAATAAATAATATAAAAATTAAATGAATATAATTTTTAATCAAGCTTTTATTCTCATTCAACTGTATGTTGCTCCTCGATAAGTGTTGTCACAAGTGGCAGAATAATTGATGAGCGGATGGTAACCACACAGCGAAAAGGGTAATAAATTGGCATCTGTATCGATAAAATTGTTAAAAAATATATTCTAATAAAAAATGTTTTGCATTAAAATATTCACGAAATGATTCTAAATTTCAATATAGGTATTTATATTGATATTACAAACTAACCGCAGAGAATTCGCACGGGTACAATTAAGCTTAACCTTTACTCCCCGACTAACTTAACTAACTTAAGGATTAAGGCTTAGACTACGTTTGCATAATATTTTATGCATTATGTAAATGCATACCTAAAGCAATTTTGTTAAAGTATTTCGAATTCGGAAAAGTAAAAAATAAATAAAAATAAACCGTTCAGAATGTGAATGTATATATATATATATATATATATATACATATATTATATATATATATATATATATATATATACATATATATATATATATATATATATATATATATATATATATAAATACACACATTATTATTTGTATATATAACTAATGATTGTATAACCAATGATTTATATAAAACTAAAATAATTTAACATAATTTTTGTTGGAACAAAAATATTGTGAAAATACATAAACACTTAATTTCAAAAGATATACAGACAGAATATAAATACTTTGAAAGCTTTCATTTCGATAAATCAAATTATACAAAGGTTGTGCTGTTCAATTTGTTTTGAAACAAGTCACGTTTTACGTGGAAAGAACGCGAAAATTCTGTCTAATATAAATAATGTCTACTGCTTTTATATTGATGATTATATATATAGTTATGTTATATTAACTTATGCACGCGGGACCGCTTACCTAGATTTTATTTATTTCGGGTTAATTTCGTATCAATTAGCTACTTTTTAGAGTTTATTTTTTTTATATATATTCAAGTCCTATCATCGTATCGAGAATAAAGAGATTGTAGAGAGAGAAATTAAAGACAATCATGAGTTTATGAACACAATAAATATCATCTAAATCGCTTCAGTAACGTAGACGATAAGTGACAACTATATTAACCTTTAAGTATTTTATAGAGCTGAGATGGCTCAGATGCTAGAATGGGTAGAGAATAAGCGAATATTGCGGTTCAAATCCGTCCAAAAACCACTGAGTATTTGCTTTATTTGTGTTTATGATTTCGCTTATTTTTGGCGGTAAAGCAAAACATGCATATTTCGGATAAAATTCTGCCTGGCATTAGAGCAGCGTGTCACTGACCTATGATTTTTTTTTAGTTAAAATTATCAAGGTAAAACGGACACTGGTATATTCGAATACAACCTAATTAAAAAGCAATTAAACTTCAAAAGAATGTAATCTATACTGCCATTGTTCTAAGTTTATTCGATAGAACGATCTACGTATCTGTGCAAACTTCATGATACCATTGTTTATTGTTCTCCTTGATCTATTTGATTGGTAACATTATCCATTTGGTCAACGGAAAAAACAGAGTTAAAAGATTGATACTGCAGTGCCATTCAGTAAAAATTCCTTTATTACTCACCCGTTAAATGATGACAACAGACATACTGTGATATACTATTTTGATGCGAGTTTTCTTGAAATGTTATGATTATAATGGTCAATGTCGCATATCACTTTCTAACATTTCACGACCATTTTCTGCGGTGAGTTTCGACTTACTGAGCCCTTTGAGAGGCGTATTGAGTCTATTTATCTCGCTTTTTCGTGCTTCTATAACATTACATACTTCATTATAGATATATTGGTCATTATGGATTATTGGTCGTAATCGTAAATCGTAATCGAAAATAAAATCATGTTTAGTTAAGTTTTCTTTTTCTTATCTGCTTGAAAAATGACTTATATGAGTAATTATTATTATAGGACTCGATATTATATAATATAGTATCTCTGGGATAGCCCAGACAATTTTGACCAGACGAATCCTCGAAATACCATAAAAAGAGGTTCTTGTAATAATTTGTAATTAATATAATGTTCCTCTTAGATTTGTTTTACTGTTTAATGATGCTAATTATTTGTTTTATTCCTCGTTATAACGACATAGCATAACATTGCTTATATTATTAAAACACTCATACTTTCATAATAATTTATATTTAAGCAAAAGTGTGAATAATAGTTTCGAATGTAAATATATTTTATCTTTATCGCCAATATAAGCGGAGCTATATTGATGAAGCAATAGATCTGGCTGCTGCAGTGAATTTCTATCCGTTAATTCAAATCTCTTGAATTCCGAAACTCCTAGCTTTGATTTAATTTAGGTCGTATCTGATATTCTGAATATTGGTCTGGCTAGATATTAATTATCGACTTATAAAGCGATTCCTTGATACTGCTGAGTGCTGATATTGGAAAACTTGCCGCAGTTTAATAGGATATCGTGACTATAAATGCTAAAAATGCCTGCAGAATTTTATAGTTTATTTTTTTATTAAATAAAAATAAATTTGCTTATTTTAAAATTGATATCGTTCGATCAACTTTCTAATACAAGATAATCTTGTGCATTTAGATCTGATAAAGATTCTTCTAAATATTTTATAAGATTAACTCTATTGCTCAGTTTTTTCATTATGTAAACTTGTCTATACTCTATGTTAATAAATTATAAAGATTTTCATAAAGACAGCACATACAATATTCATATTCTAATTGCTCTTATTAATTAGTAGATAGACACAGCATGTATAAACATACGTATTTTAATTAGCTTACTTCTTACTTAGTGGTGGCTTTGTGCAATCCGGTCTGGGTAGTTACCACCTTCTCATAACATACTCTATCGGCAAACAGAAAAACTCTGTATTATTGTGTTCCGGTTGGAATAATGAGTGAGCTAGTGTCATTACTGGCATAACGGACATAACATCTTAGTTGCCAAGATAGGCGCATGTAGCGAGATAATGTCTATGGGTGGTGGTGACCTATAAAAAAAAGAAAGAAATGAACGTAAAATTGTATGAGTAACTGCTACGTTTATTTTCTTCTCCATCGAGCGGTTCCGAGCTACGAGTGTTTGTAATTCATCAAGTGTTCGACGATCAAGGAAAACATTGGGAATTAGGAAACTTGCATGTTTTAGATAGAAATCTGCCACAGCTGTATCCATCATCCATTGAAGCTGCGTCATGAAATAAGCACTAGATAAAACTCAAGAGAAGAAGTCTTTACCTAATAATACAAACGATATTATATAAAATTGTAGTCACTATTTAGCAATATCAAATTAAATAATAATGTATAATTTATTAAAAAAGAAAATCGCGGGAAACTTTCTAGTTCTATACGAAAGAAAATTGTATGAAACAAACTTTCTGAAACTTGGTAAGAATTTTTTAGATGTGGTCCAGTTTCGCATTTCCGTTGTAACCTTCGGTTGTAATATACTCGAGTGCTCTCCAAGGGAATGTGCTCTTCGGGTACAATTCTTAATTTAACTAAGACCAGGAATGATTTCCCTATTGCATTCTTTTACGGAAGCTTGAATAGAAGACACAGTCACAGATAATATTTGTACGCAAATATATAATTAATTTTTAAAGCAAAAATAAGAAATGATTTTAATAAATCGTATCTATTTAAATAAATAAACTGAACTATAATATAATAAGCGGTTTCATTAACTTTTTATGCTCTGAAATGTTCTTTGGAAGCTTTTGTGGTTTGGACATTTGTTATATGATTGCAAGGCAAAACACGACTGACGAAGAATATCGTGGACCACTGAGTACCGTGTAAACGCTGTTAATCTTTTTTTTTATAGATAGGAAAGCGGAGGAAAGCGGACAAGAGCCACCTGATGGTAAGTAGTCATCAACGCCCATAGACATTGGCATTGTGAGAAATGTTAACCGTTGCTTACATCACTAATGCGCCATCAACCTTTTTTTTTGTTTTTTGTTATCAGGCCTGCCGAGGGGGACCCCAGGTCCTTCTCCCACCTGCGAATCAAGGCTCGCTGGGCTAGAGTCCTGACTCGCTCCGCCTCCGCCAATCCTGGACGGTCGCCGGTCGACCTCGTTTCCACCCGGAACTAATACACTTCCGCAAGCAACTCTGCCTGGAGTTCCTAGGGCGGATCGCTCGCGAGAAGTGTCGCTGCCGTCCATGACACTGTACGGTAACCACCTATCGTTCTTACCACTATGACTCTCTGCGGTCTCCGAAGAAGAGACTTGTTACGAGTGGTGAGAGCGTCCACCCAGATGGGTGCACCGTACAGCGCTATGGAGCACACCACACACACTAGCGTATAAACACCGGCAAGGTATTTTAGGCCTTCCTACGTTGAGTACAAGGCAGCTCAAGGGGGCAGTGGCGTTGATGAGCTTCGGGCTGAGTTGGACAAAATGATGCCCGAAACCCTATCTTCCATCCAGAATCAGGCCCAGATACCTCATCTGGGACTGCACCTTAATTACCGTCCCTTGTACGGTGATAGGCGCCCCTCGTAGGGGACCCCGATGTGGACCGTGGAATAGGGGGGCCTCCATTTTTGTTACAGAGACCCTCAAGCCCAGCATCCTGATCCGACGACGTGACCCACCGTGAGCGATGCTCCGACCTCAGCCAGGCAGGCCGCCTCGCAGCGTCGCCGTAATGAGGGTGTCATCTGCGTAGTAAAGCACCACCATCTCATCTTTAGAGATATCCATACCAGAGTTAATACCACCCAAAAAGAGTAATGAATCCCATAATAAATATAATTTTTATAAAGCTGACTATGAAAAAATTTTTGATCTAAATAGCATAGACTGGATAAAGGAATTTAGCGATTGTTGTAATATTAACGAAATGGTAAATATATTTTATAACACTGTTCGAATGATTATTTGTAGGCACGTACCAATTAATATTCACAAACGTCGATCTTATCCAATTTGGTTTACACGTCAACTCATTAAACTGCTTAAATTAAAATACAAATATCGTGTAAAAGTAAGAAAGTACAATGATCCATTAGACAAATTAGAGTTTCAATATTTGCGTAGAGATTGTGACAAATTGATCCTAACTTGCTACAACAACTATATAAGTGCCATAGAAAATGAAATAGGTAAACATCCGAAATATTTCTGGACCCATTTAAAAATATTCGAAAAAGTAGCTGTAGGAACATAACAGGTGGGTATGAACCCACCTGTTATGTTCCTAAATAATGTTAAAGCATCTGATGTCAACAACATTTGTATGCTCTTCGCAACTCATTTTTCGTCGGTATGTGAGTATAATAATGGTATGTTATATGAGCCCTTTATCAGTAACCTGACTAAGTGCGAAGAAATCGAACACTTTATACTTAAACGTGATGTGGTTTACCAAAAGTTAAAGAGACTTGATGTATCTAAGGGGCCAGGACCCGATAGTATACCACCAATATTTTTTAATAAGTGTGCAGCACCGTTATCTTTACCGCTTACGCTGATTTTTAATAGATCTTTGTTAACGGGTCAGTTTCCAGATGTATGGAAAGAAAGTAGAATTGTACCTATTTATAAATCAGGTAAACAAAATGAAATAAAAAATTATCGACCAATATCAATAATATCATCAATAGCAAAAGTCTTTGAATCTTTAGTTTACCCCTTTCTATATAGTCATGTTAAAAAGTATCTTAGCGACTATCAACATGGATTCATGACTAAGCGATCGACAAATACTAATTTAGCTCTCCACGTCTCAAAGCTTACAGATTTTGTTGACGCTGGTCATCAAGTTGACGCCATATATACAGATTTTTGCAAGGCCTTTGACAAAGTTAATCATTCTCTGCTCCTCAATAAATTATCAGTATACGGAATTACAGGTACCGTGCTTAAATGGTGCAGTTCATATCTTGAATGCAGACACTCTAAAGTAGTTATAAATGGTTATGAGTCCAATAACTTCACAGCCTACTCTGGAGTCCCTCAGGGATCAAATTTGGGTCCATTATTCTTTAATATATACATAAATGATATTGTGCATATTTTCAAAAACTCCACTGTTAGCTTATTCGCAGATGATCTGAAACTGATCCGTACTATTAAGCAGATTTCCGATGTACAGTTATTACAAGATGACATCGCTAGGCTGGTTGAATGGTGTAGAATCAATAAAATGACATTAAATATCGATAAATGCTACCACATAAAATTCACTCGCAAAAATAAAGTAATTCCATCAAAATATTATATTATATAAATGACATAGAATTGACTGAAGTAAATGAAGTACGTGACTTGGGTGTTACGCTTGACAGCAGGCTTAGTTTTATTTCACATATTAACAAAACACTGGAACAGGCGAATAAATCTCTCGGATTTGTACTCAGGTGCTCCAAAGATTTTAAAAGACCTTCGACCGTAATAAAACTTTTTGACAGCTATGTTCGTTGTAGACTCGAATACTGTTGTATAATCTGGGCACCTAATTACAGCATACATGTTGACAGAATTGAGCGAGTCCAAAAACGGTTTCTGAAGCATATGTCATATCGATTTAAAATTAGCCAATATTCATATCGTGACAGGCTTAAACATTTTGAGAGAATAAGTCTTGAATCCCGAAGAACACTTTTATCTCTAACTTTCTTGTACAATATTTTTAATAATAATATTGATAGTCCCGAGATTTTGGCCTCGATGACATTTAATTTACCTCGTAGCAATTCCAGACGAATAGGTAATCTTTTACATACAGGAACATACAGGACAAATTTAGGGAAAAAATCACTTATACCCCGATTATCTGATTCATACAACAGCATTTCAAAACTAGTAGCTGATTTGGATGTTTTCCATAATAGCCTGTCTCAGTTCCGTAACAGCCTGTGAATGTCCCACTGCCTAAAGGCCTCCTCTCCTCTTTTTGAGGAGAAGGTTTGGAGCTTATTCCACCACGCTGCTCCAATGCGGGTTGGTCTCAGTTCAAACGCAACATTTTAAATTACCTAAACACCTACCCTCGTTGAACTATCTCGCTAAGATCCAATTTGATTATTTACTGCTTATATAAGGATATTCTTCTCTAAAATTATATTTAAGTCAATATTCGTAAATTTAATAATCATTTCACAATCTTTTTAATAATTTTAATAATGTAATTTTAATTTTAATAATGTATTTGTATTTTATGGACTTGTTTTACTTAATTTAATGACTATTTATAATTTACAATTTATAATGTAATATTAAATTTAAATTTTTCAATTATTGACACTATTTAATAACTATTTATAATGTGATGCTTTTATGAAAGATGTGATAACCTATAATTAGTGGAACATTTGTCAAAAAAACTGAAATTTCTATTGTTACTACTTTGTAAATCTGTAATGTATCTACTGTTGGTTGTCCAAAATAAATAAATAAATAAATAAATAAATAAATAAATAAATAAATAAATAAATCTCGGGAAGGACGGGTGCCCACAGGAGCCAGTCAAAACCGACGTTCCACAGGATTGGGCCGAGAATCGACCCCTGTGGAACGTCGCAGCCTACTCGGACAAGTCGCCCATCGCCCCCCTCCCAGAGGACCACCCGATCCTGGAGGTATGCCCCCAACATCCTTCTGAGGTAGGAAGGCACCCCGTTATATCGAAGCGCCTCCCTTATTGTCCCGAAAGGAAGACAATTGAAGGCGTTCCACCCCGTCCCCTCGGGCTACCGACTCCATGGTCTGGGTCTTCAGGGTGTTCAGGACGTCGATGGTTGAGAGACCCGGTCCCACCTCCTCGAGGTGTTGAACAAGACGGGCAGCGACAATCTTCTCGAAGAGTTTGCCCGTCTCATTCAGCAGCACAATTGGCCTATATGCCGAAGATGAGCTTTGGGATGCGCCACCAACCTTGGGAACTAAGATGTTATGTCCCCTGTGCCTGTAATTACACTCGCTCACTTACCCTTCAAACCGGAACACAACAATACCAAGTACTGCTGTTTTGCGGTAGATTATCTGATAAGTGGGTGGTACCAGTGAATCTTTTAACTTCGTGTTACTATTAAGAATTTATATTAAGTAAAACCTAATAACTTTTATAAGTCTGGCATAAGTTTTAGTCTTTAAAACATATGCATATCCCTAGCCACGTGACGTACAGATTGAATATGATTATTTATAATTAAAGAATAAATACGGAACATGTATTTTTCTACATGAATGCCAATATAAATTGCACAATTTTTTCTTTCTATATGAAACAAATATGTATTGGGTAAAGAATAATGTATTTCTCGAGAATAAAACAATCCGCAGTCGGTACGTGGATATTTATATTTGTCAATTCTGATGACAAATCTGTAATATTTTCCGAAATAAGGAAAAATGATAAGAAAAAATCTATAGTTATATGTATAAAAGTGTATGTGTATTTTAATAAAGCAATTGATGGCCTAGTGGTAAGAACGCGTGAATCTTAACCGATGATCGTGGTTTCAAACCCGGGCAAGCACCACTGAATTTTCATGTGCTTAATTTGTGTATATAATTCATCTCGTGCTTAACGGTGAAGGAAAACATCGTGAGGAAACCTGCATGTGTCTAATTTCATTGAAATTCTGCCACATGTGTATTCTACCAACCCGCATTGGAGCAGCGTGGTGGAATAAGCTCCAAACCTTCTCCTCAAAAGGGAGAGGAGGCCTTAGCCCAGCAGTGGGACATTAACAGGCTGTTACTGTGTTACTGTGAATTGCTTATATGTTTTTATAAAAGTAGTGATTATAGAATTATCTATAGACTGCTATAATATATTAAATATAATGAACGAGTAGGTAAAATAGTGTATCGTTTATTGTATGATTTCAGTATCCTAGACTTTCCTAGCTTTCATAGCTCGGTAAAATGTCTAATCCATAGTATGCGAATAAAATTTGATTAGATATTATGGATATTTAATGGTTGAACATTTTAAACAAATACAATGGCGGCGTTCAACATGGCCGCGCCGACCATTGGCGCTTACGACGCTTCACTAGACCGACAGAGCAGAGCAGAGAGCAAATCTTGTCTTCCTTGGAATTTCAAATTTAATAGATGACACTAGTTGTCCGTTGCACCGTCATATTTAATATAGTTCTCATTTCTTGTTGGTATTATGTTGTTAAACTTATAGTAAGGAGCTCTGTTTCTTATTTAAATGAATAAAAGCGAGCAATATATTAGTTAAAAATATTCGGTCGTTTTAATGTTAGTAAGGTCATGATTTATACTTCTACAGATATGTAATGAATAGAACGGAATACAGCAGTACAACTACACATTTATATTTTCCTTCCCACAGAATAAATATTATCTTACGAAAGACAAATCGTTTCTCCCCCGCGATTCACGACACATGAGTCTAAGCGCAATTTCGTTTCCAACGTGTTTATGTATGTTGCCAAAAGATCACACATTTATCACTGAATTATAAGAAAATATCTTATAAAGTAAAGTAAGAAACCTATATGTATATATATGTTCCATTGCTGGACAAAGACCTCTCTTCTTGAGGAGAAGCTTATTCCACCACACACGAATTACTTATAAATACAAATGATGTACATAAAAACTTAGTGTTCTTGTCCGGGTTTGAATATTATTATCTTTGTTTAGGTTTCACGTGGGAAAGGACTGGGGAAAAACGATATTATTTATCATATCAGTTAGTCAGTATAAATAGTTTTCTGCGACACATTCTTTATACAAAAAGGCCGTTTTTATGCTTTCGTTGAGCATGACTAAGGAAAAGCATTTATTCGACCGTGCGATTTTTATCGTCTCAAATCTCATATTTTCCTTGTCGATGATCAAAATATTTAAGCGTAAGCCCACGGAAAAACTTTATCGAGCACCCATGTATTATTCAGATGTTCCTGTACCGAAACGAATTTATTTTTCTGGTTGTTTATTTAGTAGTGGTTCCTGACCCATTCTTCCGGCATCAAAAATTTAAATCGGTCCCCGATACCGATTGTTTAGATATCTTTGGTTGCAGATGACTGTAAGAAATAAAATAATAATGAAAAGTATTATTATTTTATTCTGACAAAATATGGCACGTAAAAATTTTTACGTAGATCTTGGATATGCTATGATATTGATTATAGATTTGCAAAACAATAGCGATATGAATGCCAGCTAAGTTGTTTTGTTGAATAAAATTAAAGTGGATATGAGTTATTAAGTGGAATAATGCTGTATTATAAAATAAGACATAGTTTAAATTTTACAATACATTTTATTAATAATAATGATAAGTTATTCTTTTGGCGAAACTGTACAATAGAAACAGCACACACATATATTTATGCTACATAAAATTAATTATATATAAGTGCAGCCATGCAAATAACAACCAAATATGTATACGGCTAAGTAAATAGTTAAAACATAAACGCTCTGACATTGGTTTTTACTGATAAAAAATTCAGTAACAGTATTATTTTCTTACCTAAAGGAATATTTAAAATTAATATTGTTTGTCTTATTTATATATGAAACGAAATGAACAGAATCTTAATTTATACGAAATCTGTCGTAAAAATATAACGTCAATATAGGCCAATTTTGTCTTCAGAAAGGTACCAGGGATCTTGGGGGGGGGGGGAGACGGGGGTTACGTTTTATGTGGGATTCTTTTCCACTAAAACCACGAACTCCGAAGACTAAGAACGGCCGGATTATTGATATAACACATTCGCGGCCCTTGCCGTTCTTTGCTACCTTCGTGGCTGGCAGTGCTCTCCTCAAAATATATAACAATATGTACGTTAAGTTAGGTTATTAATAGGTTAGGTTAGATTGTAACCTAAACTAAATGATTATAAATTTTTTTTTTTTTGATTTACCAGAAATTGAAATTAACAGAAATTTTCGAATACATTGTAAGTTACTGTCGTAGACGAGTCGTAAAGGCGGCAATAACATTATTTGTTTTACATTACATAATAGTTATTGACTCACTACTAGTTCGCAACAAAGTTCGACTAATGTTATTAAAGACAGCAGTACTATGTACGAACTTGCTTCGTATGTCATTCGTGTTATGGTGAAAACCGACTTTTTGTGATACGCCATTTTGATGCGTGGATCCTATTTATGATATAAATATTATATTCAATATCGCATATCACTTCCTGTAGTTTTTACGATTGTATTGCCGTGACATTCGAGTTTTCTCTTCCAGAATCTACAGATCTTATTAGGTAATGAAAGTATAACAGTTATATATAAAAGCTTTAAGTATATGTATATATTCAACTAGTAAAGTATGTTTATACTAGCTATCTGCCCAGACTCCGCTTTTATTAAGGTTTTTTTATCTGGTTTCATATTATGTACAGGGTTAATTTTTGTTTCAAGCCTCAAATGCTTACCCTCAATGGTATTCGCGCTATCGAATTGCTAAGTAAGCTAACTATTAATAAAAAAATATAGCAGTAAAAGTGTACTTAAAGCATTAACTGTTACTATAAGTATAAAAACTATTTATTATTTATTTATTTAGTACAAATATCATCCAATTACACTAATTAAAAAACAATAACACTACTAAAATCAAATACAATAATTATACCTCATTAGAAATGTTACTAGATTTATATATATCTGCACATAAATTTGTTCTCGATGAATTGCCTTAAAACCATTTTCTTTATAAGATATATTGGAACAATTCAATCCTGGCTTCATAATATAATGTCATCATGACCGAATTTCAATATGCATTATCTATTCTCTCGCTCTTATAGTCCGATGATACGATAATCCACATGGATCAACAGCTCTACGTGCTTACTGAGACACAGAGCTCTTACTAAGAATTTATAACTAGAAAAACTTAATTTTTCTTAATGGTCCTACCAGAGACTTAATCTCAGTACCTCGGGATCAGAAACAGTATAAACAAGCAACTAGACTAACGTTATCCCGATTACTATATTGTGTGTATATATTGTTCTATACTTTTAAATGAGTTTAGTTCACAGTCAATACCTCAGCCGTTTTTGGCTGTCAGCCAACCTCTGTATCTGTAACTCCGACCACTAAAAGTTTGTTTTCAGAGTTATGAACTTTATGAAATGATATAGATTTTTTTAAACGCCTAAATAAGTGTTAGTTGTATATTGAAGCAAAAGATTATAATAATAATGTCCTCCAGACCGATTTCGGCCACGGCGGCCAATCTCAAGAGAGATTAGCCAACTACGCAGGAGATATTATAGTGCACAAGTGTGTTCGCAAACACAGGTGCACTTTCTATTCCCTAACTCTCATAATCCGATGGGACGGCAATTCGACACGACCGGAAAGAGTTCAGGCGCAGCACCAATGGTTTTAGGTGCTTTCCGAGGCACGGGAGTGTACACACTTCCAACTTCCAGACTCCGGGCTGCTACTGAGAATTTTTCTGACAGAAAAACCCAATAACTTTTTATTGGCCTGACCTGGGGATTGAAACCCGGAGAAATCTACGAAGACTATATTGATAACAGTCTAAAAAAATATTTTTCTCGATTATTTTCTATTCTGGAAAAACGTTAGGTTGTGCGTATAAGAAAAATATATTCTCTTTATCTTTTTCGAGTGTTTGGTCAATATAAAACAAACACATACTCGTCCAACATTTTATAAGCTTATCCCTTTTTTTAAATTGGAGTGCTCCTGCGATTGAAATTGAGTTACAAACAATAATTTGGCTGATTGTCTAATCCGTTCGTATCTGTTCGCTGTTCGTTGTATATTGGCGCATCTGTTCATTATCTGTTTTAACATTCTTGACTTTTTTAATGCAGGCTCCAGTGTATTATTATGATTTGAATTCCCACCAAACCACTGACACGGTGTTTCCCAGTCATTGCAAGAAGCATTATTGGTTGAAGTCTAAAAAAATAATACGTCGTCGTTGGAATCAGTAAAAAAAGGAATAGATGAAAAATAAAAATATTATCAAAGGGTAACATTTGTTATTATTAAATGATAAAAGTGAAGAAATATAATATGCAAAAATCAAGAAATTCATTTATGTATCGAATTAATCGATTTTTATGAATAATGAGTAAAGTACTTTATATTTATCAGCAAATAACTTTTGTATTAAAGTGAGTTTTGACCTACATTGTATAACCAAAGTCTTACGGTTTGAGAATATTATATATTTATTGTGATCGATTCAAACCAACAGACACTTTGACACAATTGTTATGTTTCAATAAAAGTTTCATCATTTTATTATACGAAATATTTTTACATACATTTGTTATAGTGAAAGTTAAACTTAAAATGATATAAATATTAATGTTCACAAGCATGCCCAAAATGGGCATTCCCTTTCCATTAATTAGTAGTATCCTGAGACTGACTACGAAGCCTTAAAATAGTAAATAATATTAAAGTACATATATTATTAAGTTATTTACAATTTTATTACAATGAAAATGATATTTATTACTATTATATAATAAGGGCTAATTTGCGACGGCGAATGACGCGATGGAGCGTGAGAGGTAAATTGTCGAACATTATGTGATGAATAACGTAAATAAATCAGTATATATATAAATAATAAGAATATTTTGAAAAGTCACGGTTAATTTTGTAAGAAAGCTTTTATATATTTATAAGAATTTTATAAGTATAACATAATTCCTGAGAATTTTCTTGAAAGCCTTCTTTAACTTGATATTAACGATGACAAAGTTTATCACTTTTTCATGCTGAATACTTATAAAAAATATTTAAGTTACATTCAATGTATGAGAAAATAACACAATTCAATTGTATTCGGTTACACATAAAAAGTATTTTCTAACTATTATGTAGAGTCGAGATAGTCTTAACTAAAGGTTGTAGGTTAAATCCCCGACTAGTATTGAATTTTCTTGTGCCTTAAGAGGAGGTCTTGTTCGCTAATTGATAATTTGTCTTTGTGGTTGTCTACATATTTTTGCTATTAAAAATGTCAAATTCTCTTGGCTGACGTTTCTTACTTATGGTTTATTTACCTGCCATCAAATTGTTGTTTAAAAATAATTTATACATTTTTAGGATGTGATTGTGATCTTGAATTACTCTATAAAGTTATGCTTTTTTAATAAAGTTACAGATTTAACAAATTATGTTTTCATATCCAACGTTGACATGATGACAACCTCGTATAATAAATCCAGTAAAAGTTAAGGTATCCGGTCATCGACACCTAAGACTTCTCCGACAAACAAATAAACATTTCCTTTTATAGTCTTAAGTATAAAAGTTTGAATTATATAGCAGTTTTGGCTTTTAATCTTTGGTTTATAGAATTTGACTGATTATAGTTGGAAATATTGAAAGGAAGTATGATGTAATATCAAGGTATTTATGTTATAATAAGTAAAATGTGAGAGAGTTGGCTGTTGTCCTGGCTGGCCTAGGCCAGTCTAGGTACGGGCCTCGGGGTTGCCCCCATTACCCGGGCTATTCCTCCTCGACAGTTTTAACCGTCGCGTGTTGTTATTTTGGCCCAAAGGGCCAGGGTCTTTATGACCCAGTGGCTATTTACTTCGAAGGTTATTGTCGATCTTTGAGTATTGTTGATGATGTGGTTTGTCAATCCAGTGTTGTTGTCGTCCTATCGTCAGTCCAAATCGTCGTCGTTTACTTCATCGATGCCCGCATCGGAGCAGATGGTCGGCGACAGTAGGAGCTCACGAAGTAGAGGACGCCCCTCAGGTGGTCTAGCGTGCAGCAGTGCTTGGAGGTGCACGCTCGCACTGTTGTCTGCTCTGGCGAACAGCGCGCGCGAGATGGCGGACGAACTCCTCCACGGTGGGCGTCCTGGAAGTAAAATGTATTATTATATGTTAAAAGTTTTTTGTTACTACAACTTGATAATAGATGGCGTTAGTAGTAAGTTAAATTGCGCTATAGTTTGTTATTGAATTACATAGAAGCGATTATTGCTTTTGTTGTTATTTAAGCAAAATTAAAGTGTTCGCCTGGAAGCATTGGTTACATTGTGACATAGTGTTAGACACGTGTTAGAAGTCACGTGCTTGGCAAGTAGAGTTTGTACTTAAATATACTTGATGATGATGATGGTATGATGTATAATAAATATTATAGTTATAATAGTAATAATAGTTGTTGTCCTCCAGACCGATTTTAGCCACGGCAGCCAATCTCAAGAGAGATTAGCCAACTAGGCAGGAGTGTGTGCGCAAATACAGGTGCACTCTTTATTCCCTAACTCTTATAATCCGATGAGATGGCAATCCAACACGACCGGAAAGAGTTCAGGCGCAGGACCAACGGCTTTACGTGCTTTCCATGGCATGGGTTTCCGAGTGTACATACTTCCAACTTCCAGACTCCGGGCTATTACTGAGAATCTTCTGACAGAAAAACCTAATAACTTTTTATTGGCCCGACCTGGGAATTAAGCCCAGGACCTCCGGGGCTGCGGCTTTACATCAAGCCATTAGACCAACGAGGTATTGTAATAGATATTGTCTAAGTTTCTTTTTGAATAGATATATGATAGTAAATCTTTAATACATGCGTGTTTTGTCATATTGTTATAAAAGTAAAATTTCAGCATGGATGTGATCTGTCTATTATCGAATACTATTTTTGGTTAATTTATTTGGAATTTAATAAAGTATTCTAATATAAAGGTGTATAGGCGTTATAAAACTAGCAAAAACTATATGCAGATATCAGCGATATTCACATTGTACGTTTGCCTAGATTAGCTATCGTGATCCCAATCAATAGAAGCGTTCATTTGAAATGCGCTTTATTTGAATTCTAATCTAACTATTTCGCTAATTTAAAATACACTATTTAAAGTTAGTTTAATGAAGTCTTTTCTTGAATAATGAGCGAATTTAACATACATTTTGTTCCGGGAGTGATACAACAATGGTTTAAGGTCCTAGAGTCGAACTGGCAACATTTACATTGTGACAGCATTTAACCATCATTATCAATTTTGCTAGTCATAATGCCTTTTATTTCGACCACTTATGCTAATTGCATATTTATTGCTAATTATGTTATGCTAATTTTATAATTAGTACCTGGGTGAACGAGCTTCGTATAGCGTATATAGGTTTCTCTCCTGGAAAAACGCATTTTTTCACACCTATATAGATAAATAGCTTTGGAGATGTGGTGCTGGAGACGAATGTTAAGAGTTTCGTGGACCGAATTTCGCACCAATATCTCCATTCTTCAAGAACTCGGCATCAAACAGCGTCTTTCGGCGCTGGTTCGAAAGCGCATATTAACATTTTTTGGACACGTCTCCCGGCAAGGAAATGACTCCATTGAACGCCTTGTTATTCAAGGCAAGGTGGATGGCACCAGACCACGTGGAAGGACGCCCATGCGATGGACCGACCAAATAAAAACAACTGTTGTCGGTCCTTTGCATGAATGCAACGAAGAAGAATATAGATAAACTTTCAAAAATACATCTTTATCTAAATAAATAAATATATGTATACTTGTAAATATATGTATACTTATATATACAAGTCTTTTCGTCATGAATACCGCAATGCTTGAAGACAAAAGTCTTCAACGAGTGCGTCTTACCGGTTATGACCTACGGAGCCGAGACGTGGACACTGACAGTGCGTTTGGTCCACCATTTTAAGGTCGCTCAGAGAGCTATGGAGAGGGCTATGCTCGGAGTTTCTCTGAAGGATCGAATCCCAAATGTGGTGATTCGACAGAGAACCAAGGTTATCGACATAGCCCAAAGGATTAGTAAGCTGAAGTGGCAGTGGGCTGGACACATATGTCGCAGAACCGACGACCGTTGGAGTAGACGCGTTCTGGAGTGGAGACCACGCCTTGGCAAACGTAGCGTAGGACGCCCTCCAGCTAGGTGGAGTAACGATATACGCAAGGTGGCTGGCAGCGGTTGGAGATTAAGAGCTGAAAATCGACCTCAGTGGCGTGCCATTGGAGAGACCTATGTCCAGCAGTGGACGCAAAAAGGGTGATGATGATGATGTATATATACAAGTATTGCATTAAAATATATCAATTGTATAGCGCCTGGTAATGCGCTGATAAAAAAATACATTTGCAAGAGACGAAGGGAACGCTTCATATATGTGTATAAATAAATCAGCTTGAGAACGTTTTTGCGTTTACTGTAGTGTAATACACACAGTCACAAAATCTTCAATAAACCAGTTTGAACTTGCTCGAACTCTCACATAAGAAGCGTTAGAAGTGTCATGTCATATTGTTTATTAATATTTTCTTACTAATAAGTTTATAATTTGTTTTCATTAATTACATTTATTTGATATTAACATTGTTCATTTGAATGTAGCTACCCTGATTTATAATATTAGAGGAAATATATATAACTGAACAAGAATTAAAGAATATAATTTTTAAATCGAATAATCAATTTATAATTTTTTTAATATTTATTAAGTTATTATATTGTGTAGTTCATTAAATCTAATCACAACAGCGTCGTAACAAACAAAATCTGATCAATAGTAACAGGCTTCGAGTTTATTTATATAAAACGTACATTTTTATTTTCGTTGCATGAAAAAAAAAAATTATATAACCTTTATTGTTAGCAACAATAAAGTTACATCGATACAAACGTTCCAAGGTCGCTTCACATAAACGGGAAAAATAAAATCTTTTAGCTGTAGCTTTCCGTGTTATTTTGCATGGAATTCATGTTACACATCTGTTTTTACATGTCTACGCGTTAGTAAGGATACCAATATATTTATAATGATATTATAAATGTGAAAATGTGTGTGTTTGGATGTTTGTTAATGAATCACGCAAAAATTGCAGCAAGGATTTTAATGGAATAGACCTTATACCGTGATTTAAGACAGGCTATCTAACACCTGTCCATAAACGTAAGCGAATCCGTGAGCGGAAGCTGGTATTGATTATATAACTTACAAAAAAATAATGAAAAGTTTTACATTTGAATTTGATATATATCCTTCATAAAACCAACTAAATTAATTTATATCAAAAACACAATACAATAAAGCCTTATGATTCATTATCTGTTTCGTTAAAAATGGTATTATTTTCTTTCCTACTAATTCGCTTTTTTAATTACCAGATAAGTTATTTTAGGATTGCACGTCAGTACGAAGAAAGAAAGAAGAGCGAAGAGCTCTTATGAGACAGACACAAGCGCCCTCAACAAAGACTACTTTGTAAGCGTTTTTATTAATGAATACTTGTATTTCGATAGTAAGTTAAGAACCGCTTAACAGTTCGATAACAAGGCCAACATATTTAGGAGTTAGATGGAAGATTTATCCGAGTTCCTTCAAACGGCATCTTGCGGGCCGGCAAGGCGAAGACTGCTAGTGCAGAACATTCTTCCCGACTGTACTGGCCGTCGTCACGTTTGCACTCTACTACCACTTACCATCAGGTGGAGTAGAGTAATATCGCCCTCCAGGCGAATATAAAAAAAAATTTAGACTAATAAATTACTGCTTTTTGAATATTCATACAAATGTCGATATTGTATTCAGGAATCTCTCTAAATCATTATATATAATAAAATAAATTATTCCAATTATATTGTATTCTACTTTAAGGGAACATTACATTTATCTCTTAATATAAGATAACGTAAAATATAACAGACCGTTCCATCCATCCCTCCTCTACTCTTGGCGAGATCGTATGGATCATATTCCAACACGCTACTCCAATGCAGGTTGGTGGATACATAAGTAGCAAAATTTAATGAAACGTAGGTTTTCTCATACTGCACATTATGAATTATAAAACATAAATGAAGCACATGAAAACTCAGGAGTGCAAGCAGGCTTGAATCCGCGGTCTTCAATTAAGATTCGTCTGTTCTATCCGCTGAGCCATTTCGGTTTTGAACAGGCATTAAATTTTAAATTTTTGGGTTGCCGTAAATCCCGCGTCACAGATAATAATCTAATTTATTGCTTCAGAAATATATATTATAAAATGGTCCATAGAATAATATTATATTAAAAATTCTTTAGTGAAAATGTTATGAGATAAATTAAAATGTTATTATAATCGTAATTGAACATTTTAAAAAAATCTTAAGATAATATATTATTGTATAAGAAATAATGTCGTAAAAATACTATCTAGGTAATGGGTACCAAAATGATGAACGAAAAATGAGATTTCTTATTTTTCACTTAAAACAACAAACATGATATTTTAGAACCATATTTATTTCGGCGTACAGGAGAATTAGTATTTTCAAAACATCTTGCAAAAACCTCTTATAGAGTGAATAATGTTATAGAAGGTACTTAAGCTGATTACAGTAGAATTTAAAAATTAATTACGTCAACAGAAAAATAAAGTTAACACTCGGATAGTAGATGTAATAAATTGATTGACGTCAGTATAGACGCATCAAATTGTGGGATCGTTGAGAGGGGGATTAATTAACGGCTTGATGGTGAGTCGATATTGGAATTGGTGGACAGAACAGGTCGAACAGTCGTACAGTGTGCGATTGCATAGCCTCTGAAGCGATCATCGCGTTTCATAAGTTCCATTGTAAGAAGAGAAGGAACTAACAAACGGAAACCCTAATTAAAGATCATCTATCGTCATATTTAATTTAAGCCTGAGACTTGATCAATATTACCTATATTTGCATTATATCAAATATGCACATTGTGATACACATACCTATGTTATTTGTGTTGCTACGGACGACAGTCTCTGTGGTATTTATTATTCGGGTTGTCATGGGTAATAGCTTATCTTGAATAAACTAGCAAGTAGATGAACGTTTATTTATCCACAAACATCTTACACCTGTACCTTGTTACATGTTTTGTGTGTGCCTGTGTGTGTTGCAAGTCTTTTAAGTAATTGAGGAATAAATGTGAACGCAAAAAATCTAGTTGTCCAAGCAGGCAGATTCGACGTTCTTGTATCGAACTGTTGGATAATGATTATTAACAATGTTGTTTTGAAATTTTAGTCTGAGCTTGCTTTAGTGTTATTGAAGAAACAAATTTATCTGATAAAATACAGAGTGTATTTTATGAATCGGAAATACAATTCTTTATACTACCGCTACTTTAATTTTATTTTAATAAAATTGTATATAGTGTTTTTCGTATTTTTATATCATGAAGCTAAAAAAAATTATCATGTAATTTTAATTTAAAATGTAGTCAATCATAACAGCATCTTAGAGATTACATAACACCACATAAACGTTATTCCTGCTTAATCTTTCCAATGAGCTTTAGGAAGGTTATAAAAAACACTCATTTTTTACAAAACACTGTAGGTATAAAGAAGGAAATTTAATTAAACCTCTAGATTGGCCATTAAGATTAAAAGCGTCCGGAACGTTTTCGTCCACAAGATGAAATGTTCGCAAAGTAATATTAAAGAATAATAATAGGAAAGGCAAATCTTAAGGACTTTATTATCCAATCAGTCGAATGCGGTTACCAAGACTTGTAAGGAAATCTTTAATTTCCTTTTTAATAATTCTGTTGACATTAGCTCTTCGGGAGGGTCTCATGCCAGAGATCAGTTCTGAGGGTGGGTCGTCGAGTAGCTTGAGGGTTTTCAACGAGGCAATGTTGATCATGAAGTTTATTGCAGACGGATTCTTGTAACATTTGCCGATTAAAGGTTGAATGGTGACATCTGAAAATAAACGATTTGTTTACCTTGCAAATGTTATTCATAAAAACTAAGTTGAACATTAGATGTATTATTTGAGAATAAACTCGAAATTCACAGCAGAATGTAATCATGAAATGTCAGGAAGTTATAAGCGACATCGACTATAATAATTATAACTTCTAAATAATACACACATCAAAAAAGCATATAAGCACCGGAAGTACGTTTTTAACATCTCGAACGTGTGAATTGAAGTGAGTTCTTATAGAATGCTGAATAAAATATTTTTTGAGTACTTACTAACTCCAACAACACAAGAATACAAATCGATGTGGCAATGGTTGATCATGGGCCTGTAAACGTAGCTCTGCATGTTATGGGCCCATATTTGTGCACATGCAGGATCATACGTGTCTAAGCAGAAGGTTGGGCACGTGTGGTTGCACGCCTGATGGGCTCCAACTATGCTGAAATCTTCGAGTCTGCGGCCACTTACAGGATTAACAAAAACTTTATTGATATTGCACATATCACCAGGAATACGTTGAATGTCTGAAATGTAACATTAATCAGTGAAAAAATGCAGTTGGACCGGACTTGAAAACCTTGTTTAGTGAGTGTTTAGTTAAACAATGCAGTATCTCCTTCTTTTGAATGTCAAATCAATAATGATAGAAAGAGCAAAATCTTTATTTACTAAACGGTCGCTAACGCTTCAGTCAGTAACGTTTATATTTAAAGTAAATGATTACAAATAAATTTTTATTTAAAATATTCTCAAAATAATATATCAAATCTCAGTTAGACTAAAGAGTAATTTCACTTTTATGCACCTACCTGCAAATTTAAATTGGCATTGTATCATTCTTAAGTAACAAATATTGTGGTATCTTTTGATAACTCTCTGGCCGTTAAAGGCTGTTGCTTCACCGCACACTGGATCGTATACATTTGAACATTCTATGTCATCACAAGATTCGTCAAATGTGGAAAACACTATATGTGCTAAAAATAATACATACGATAAATTTATATTAATTACTCTGGGGAGTATGCTATATTTTAAAGACCAATCGTAACAAAAATGTATATAAGAAAGAGGTCTAAACGGTGTTTTAATAATATTATCTTTTTTTTACATTTACCTGTATTGCAGTCTGTGTACCAACATCGCAGTGAAATTTGGTACAGACTGATATGTAATTATGATATGTATCACGGAAGTTTCTCGTCGGATATTAATATTCGTTACAATGTCTGTACAAAGTTTAACTTAACCGGATATATTGTAAAGAAACGCATACATATATAATATTACATTCATAGATATGTACAACTATCTTGGATCAATATAATAATAATATTATACATGTGAAAGTGAGTTTGTTTATTTGATACACTTTCACGATTATATCACGATTAATACCTAACTACTCAACCGGCTTAAAAAGAAGGATATTAAATAAATGTTGTCTTTTCTAATATTCCTATTTCCAACTAGATTGATCTTGCTACTTTAACGTTATGCAGTCGATATACTATTAAGTTATTGCGGCCATTTTATTTATAATATCATTCATTAAGTCATTTTTGAATAAATATAGCTTAGCGTGGCAGAAGATTATATTAATGTAAGGGTGATATAGATTTAAATTATTATTACCACAATTTAACCTTTGTCCTAATTAAAGGTTGCGGTTGTGTCTCAAAATTGACAACGCTTATGTTATAAGTTAGTTTGATACGAGGTGATATAGCAATAAATACTTGGTGGTAGGGCTTTGTACAAGCTCGTCTGGGTAGATAGTACCACCCACTCATCAGATATTCTACCCCAAAACAGCAGTACTTGGTATTGTTTTGTTCCGGTTTGAAGGGTGAGTAAGCCAGTGTAATTACGGGAACAAGGGATATAACATCTTAGTTCCCGAGGTTGGTGGCGCATTGACCATGTAAGCGATGGTTAACATTTCTTACAATGCCAATGTTTATGGCATATCATTCAAACTACGAAATAAAAAAAACCATTACAAGTTAAAAACTTACCTTGAGAGATTAAAAATAAAATTATTCTGTAAATGAGCATACTCGCAGAGACTTAATTAATTCCAAAGCCATAAAGAAACCATTTTTATGCGACTAGAATTTCATACAGCGCCAGACATGACTAAGGTTTTACGTTCGTTTTTTATAATTAAAATTTAATTGAAACTCTCATGCATTACGCTCTTCGACTTTTTATTATATTCTAAGATTTTTGCATAATTTCTTTCATTTCAGCTCAAAGCTAATATGAATATATAAGTTTTACATAGAGAAATGGTTTTGATTTTAATTAAATAAAAAAAGTACAGAGTATATAATAGTTTTTAAATAAAAGATGCAAAAAAACAAGTGTTGCTGCTTTTAAAAAAATAACATTATTAGTTAAGAAATAAAAATGATTAGGTTCAAATAAAATTTCTTAGTTATTTTTTCGATTAATTCTCGAACTGTGTTGCAGTTTTAAATCATCATACATAAAGCTGAAATTTAACAAAATCATACGCTTATAATAAAAGTAAGCTTTTAAAATAAAAAAGACGTATGTCTCAACAGTTTTGGCTTATGTCTAGGCGGAAAGATCTTTATTACGCTGCACGAAATGGGTACACAACTAATGAATTTGTAAAATGAAACTGCTTCGCCTCTCTTCTGCTTTAAACAAAAGTTGTGAGTTATGAATTTTCCAAGCTCATCTTAGTTTGTGAATGTTACTTTGTTTTTTCACCTACCTAGTACGTGTTTTATAATATTTTGCTTCTTATCTTTACTTTTTTTTTCTATAATTCTTCGAGTTTTATATTTTCTGGATTTTTTCGCATCTTTATTAAGCAGTTATATTCGAATATTAATATTCTAAATTATACCTACATTTACATTCTATTTATATAACTACAACTATTATACATTACATATTATTATAAATATTATTTTCTTTGTTATACAACTGTGGTCCTCGCTCTGTCGAGTTATACGTGAAGGTTAAATTAAGTAACGTAATCCTCGGTTTTGTTCAGCTCCTCGAAAACCACAACGTCTCTGTTATCTTTAGCTATAATATATGATTATGTCTGAATAAAGACTTTGTTTGAATTAGTCACTTATGTATACCGTGTATAATAATGTAAAGTAGGAATACGATTTTATGAGAATCTGAAACAAAAAGGTTTAATGTGGGTAACGAAGGTCCACGCGTAGCACGAAATGTGTTTGCGGAAAAAGTCAAACATTTAATATAATTTAAATGTGGAAGCGTGCGTTAGCTAGCGTTATGCATAGTACATGTGTAGTGCATATATTATTTGTATGAGCGGCCCAGCTAAATAGCCAACTCTAGTTGTTTGTTTTATTTTATAGCAGTATTACCCTGCCCGTTCGTTGGAAATAATGATGCAATAATTGCTTTAATGTCTACTAGGTAAAGAGCAGCATTTAACAGCCTTTAAATGTCCCATCGCTGGACCGAGGCCTTCTCTCTTTGGAAAGTTTGGAGCTTGTTGCATCTCGCGACACGCATGTGTCAATGCGGGTTGATACATGTGGAAGGTTTTCGAATTCGAAACATGCAGATTTCCTAATTGATGTATTTTTCACCACTGAGCACCAGATGACTTATAAAAAAAGAATAATAACATAAAAAATTGTCTAAGTTTTAACCGGCAGTCGGCAGAAGCCACTAGGCTATCCCGACGTTTCAACCGTCTATTGAACGAGTGCAAAGCGTTTGTCTGTTTGATGACGTTATTATCAAACGTCAATCAGCCTATGTATTATTATTATGAAATAAAATAATCTAATATCCTTCAGATGTTTATAAATCAAACAACGATTTACTTGATAAAAATATCTAAAAATGACGAGATATGATAAAAAAATGCATCAGTATAATTAATTCATGTCGAGCATTGACCTACTGAAAATGATGTGCTCTATTTTATATTATCTGACCGAATTCCAGATAAGGAGGTCAATCTCAAAGACCATTTATTAATTTGTGCTTGAGATTTTATAAAAACCTTTAATTATATCTTTCAGTGATCTTCCATGGGATTCGAGTTTCGGTAGCTCGTTATCAACATTTTTAAAAGTAACATAAAATGTCAAGTTAAATATGTTAAATTAATGGTAGGTAAAAACGCAATTTGAATGTAAACTACCGTACATCTGGAATGCGTAGCAACGCTTCTTATAGTTTCGAAATTAAGATTATCATACTAGAAATTTCACGTAAGAGCCAACATTAATCAACCATTCGTGTACACATGAGCCGAGATGGGATGTCCACTGGGCCAAATCCAGTCAAGCATAGCACTTCATTTGTGTTCATTATTGATCTTGAGCTCAGCAAAGAAAACACGCGAATATACCTAATATGTATTATAAATATGAATATATGTACATATTGTATTGTAATGTATGTACATATATTTGGACAAGCTCTCATTAGTGCAGCGCGCACCACTTTCTTCTTAAGAGGAGGCATGTGCATTACATTGTGAAAAACGCAATTTACGTATATTTTTTTTATAAAAAACAAACGTTTATTATGATTAAAAATATATTCTACTTACCGAACTATATGTCGACATTGTAATAGAGCTAAATTTAAGTGCTGTGAAATATAACGGTTTCTGGGATCTGCAAAATAAATAAAAAAGTTGAGTCGCTAGGGATCTTCTCGCCGGATTGGAATGCAAATTAGTCGCTATTTGCTGAGATTTTCCTATGGCAAAGAATAAGGGTTGGCTTTTTTACAGCTTCATAGTTATTCTTTGAATTATGTTAATTTTAAAGAATACAATGTCTCCAAAGGAATATATTCATAGTTTTTTTTCCAATCAAGATGACATTTTATTGGTAAGTTGTTTTATATATAATGTGTTCGTTGGTTTTTTAATTATAGTTATTAGTGGGCTGGTTTTGGTTCCCTAAGGAATCAGAATTACGATTCAACGTGGAATTGCTCTTAACATGTTTGCCACATTTCGCGATCATGATTTTACACTATTGATATTTTAAATTTTAGTGTATATTTAATTTAGTCCTTTAAATAACGATTGATAACGTTTGCAAAATGAACGATCTCTTAAGTTTTCAGATAGTCTTCATTGAATTTTTTTTTCAAATTTTTTTTCCATTTACTAACATATGACAATCTGATTTTTTTATTTTACAAAAGTTAGCTGGCAAGCGGGCCACGTCACGACGATAACACTGGCTCTATAAGAAATTTTCACAATCCCTTACATCGCCAATTGATATTATTATAGTTTTCAAGTAGTCGCATTGACCATGTAAAGGATGATTAGTATTTCTTATGGCATCAATATCTATGGGTGGGGGTGACCACTTATCACCGAGAAGCCCATTTGCCTTTCCGCTTACCTATTATTAAGCTAGATTTAACTGTACTGTATTGTACTGTACTGTACTGTGCCACAACGATAATACACACTAACAACAAGTTATGTAGCTCAGAAAAATATCGAGTTATTTTATAGTTCTTCAATACTCGTACACTCACCTTTGTATCAAGGCTAACAATGCTCGCTGGCAGCGGATATCACCGTTATACCATCCACTGTCGTACACCGCATCTGCTACACCTGAACTCTAGAATATAATAATGGATCAAATTTGAGGTTTGAAATAAATAAGCATTCTATTTAAATAGTTTTCTAACAATATTAATAACATTAGGATTAATACTTCGAAGTTTACTATTAAACTAAAGCTATAAGTGTTATTGTATTATATTGCTATTTAATGTTCAAGTTGCATTAAATTAGTCGCTTCGAAGTTAGGTTATACAAGATATTTGCTTATGTGACAGGAAAAAATAATAATTATTATGCAATTGTAACAGTACAATATGCGTATATTATTTATCTTCTAAAGAATAGGCCAAAGTCTCACATATCGGGTATTTCTAGATAAATAATATAAGTAAAATAGGACCATTTAATAACTACACTTAAATAATTCAATTCTTATTTTGTTTTTTAAAATTCCTTTACTTACTGATGTGAAAATATCGTCGGCATACGAACACATAATACCCACTTGAGTTAAAGCGGCCCCCAAGAAGAACTTGTTACTCATTGCCATCCATGGATCTAAAAGCTAAAATACGTTCTTGTAACATGGATAAAAAATTACATATTTAAAGATAAAAAATACCATAATGCTTATTATGAGCGAAAATTGAAAAAAAACAGCTTCAGTGTTTGGTTCATTATACTATAAAATCGTATTAAATTAATAATTACTTACTATATTGAAAACAACACAGCAAATATTCACCGAGCTTAACAGTACGTTAAGAAGATTGACAACTGAGAATGCGTCCTCTAAATCATTTCCGTACCTGAAAAATATTTGGTCATATTTTTTTTCTGAATCAATCGAATAAGCGATAATGATTTTATGATATGAGCAATTCTTATCAGAGACTAACAATGCACAGGATATATTATAGTGCACTAGTGTGTGCGCAAAAACAAGTTCACTTCAGCCACATGATCAACGTGTTATGTGTTTCAAGACATGGGAAACACACTGCGAGCTACCAGATTCTATTGTTCACTGAAAAACCTAATAACGTTTTTGCTGACCTGACCTTGTATTTGAGCCTAGGTCACATCATCTGCAATTTAGTGGTAGTATGAATTGAATATAAAATATACTTACTTTATAAGTCTCTGATGTATTTTAATAACAGAAATAATTTCTTGGTACAAATCCCCATGCTTGATCTGATTTTTATGGCTGACGCTATTTTGTGTACCCAAGCATCGTATCTTTAACTGCAAAAGTCGTAGCAACATGCTGATGTGACTCGCCATCGTCATGAACAGAATATCTGAGCCGAGCATTGACCATACTGACACAACGCCTGCAGAAACATTATAAATATTTAATTGCTTTCTATATTTTCGTTTAAAAGAAAAGATAAAATAAAAGAGAATGATTAAATGTTCACAAACATTTAACAATACACTTGAAAAATATAAAATATATATATAAATTTTACTTTTTACTGGTGGTAGGGCTTTGTGCAAGCTCGTCTGGGTAGGTACCACCCACTCATCAGATATTCTACCGCAAAACAGCAATACATCAAGTATTGTTGTGTTCCGGTTTGAAGGGTGAGTGAGCCAGTGTAATTACGGGCACAAGGGACATAAAATCTTAGTTCCCAAGGTTGGTAGCGCATTTGCTATAAGCGATGGTTGACATTTCTTACAATGCCAATGTCTAAGGGCGTTTGGTGACCACTTACCATCAGGTGGCCTATATGCTAGTCCACCTTCCTATTTTATAAAAAAAAAAAAATTAAAACATATACCAGAATTTGGAGCTGTTTCAAAGTTTTCTTATTAGTCATAAACGCACATACTATTTTAATTTTAAGGCACATTTTACACTGTTGACAAATGAAACTTGCTTATATTACAATTTTCAATTCGTCAAGCAATTTATGGTCAATAATTATATTACTTGACGCCACATCTAAATAAAATATTTTTCTACTTGCAGTAAAAACAAAATTGTGTCTTTAGTTAACTGTTAGCTCTTAGATATTATATATTTTTGAAATATACATGAACTTTTAAACACTGTGAGTGAAATGCGCCTTGATATACTAAGAGTGAGAAAACTAAAACACTAATTAAATGTGCGGGTGACGCTACAGAAAACCTCAGTTTTGAAGAATTCAATCTCTTAGGCTTAATTAAAATGGATAAGGTTCTGGAATATAATAGAAGCTTACCTGCCAAGGCTTCAAAGACAAAGGCAAGTTCGTGGTATACGGGCTGTGTCTTATCAAAGGGATACAATAAATGATAGATGTATCCTAAATTAGCAGATGTGCCTTGAATCCGGTGGTAGACTAAAATAGCTATCGGAGTCAAGTTGTATAGCCATACTCCTAATATATTCCAAAAGGCATACCCTGTAAAAATTCTTAGTTGACAATTCTAGTCGGTTCTGCTCAGCGGGAGTCGCATCGCGAAATAGTTGAAAAAATTTTAATTGACATGATAATATCATAAAGGAATCATTTAAAAGTGCTTGTATCTACTTGAATTTGCAAAAAAAGTTATATTTATTTTGAAATTAAAACAAACTTGTAGAAGAGCCGTGTAATATCACACTGTGCGTTAGAACTGGTATACCAAGAAACGTTTTCTATTTTTATTCAAGGCCGTGAATGCCGTGAAAGCAATAAAAAAAATTGTTGGCAGACCCAACCCAATTATTTTACATACGATATTAAAATTTTAAATAAACATAGAATGACATTTATTTTTTGTAAAATAATGCTATAATTAAGTCGACTATAGTAAAAAATAAAATAGGAAAAGCCACACACAGAATTGACCAATTTGTAGTCTAGAAAGTTTCTGTCGTTTGATGTCAATAGAATCTTTGTCGTGGTCCGACGTTGGCCACAGGTCGGCGAGTTCAATGAGAAGATTCCGGAATATATTCCTTTTGTACCACATCGTCCACAGCTTACCGAAACCTGTGATAGAACATGTATTGATTAATGTTTGTTTAATAATATTTTGTATTATAATAAAAATGTTTGTCGACTGACTCATAATGTCGTAGCCAATAATATGTAAGCTTGCAACGAATTCCACCACCGACGCTGAATTGACTAGTTTCGTCACAGCAAAGTTCGCTTCACCAGCAAATTTAAAAAATATTATAACCGCAGACCCAAGAAACCATATATGAGTCCATATTTTACAAAGTAAAGTTGTAGGTTGTTCATCAATAAAAGAAAGACCTATTTTTCGTGTGCAGAAGTTACACAATTTTAAAGTTTTATGAATTTCCTGTTTAGCCATAACTTTGTCTTTGCGTGACATTACGTTGCTTTTTCCACAACTCTTTCGCTTGAACAATGAAAGCATACTAACCAAGGATATTACTTTTATGTAAGAACTTAGTAAATCTGAGGAATAATTCATAACTTAACTGTGATTATTACTGTAATAGAATCAGTTTCGTAAGAAGTAGAGAGTTAATAATAGTTAGAGCATAAAACTTTTTACCCCTGCCTATATTTAATACTTACATTTATTATAAGCAAAGTGAAATTGTTTTTTTTTGTATAATGAACCGAAAAAGAGTTAAATATTATTTTAATCTTAAAGCCTGTCTTTTCATTGGACTTTCTTAATACCTTTTAAGTTAATATCTGCTCCCAACCACCTTCGCTTTGTACAACCAAATAACATTTTGTAAACATGAAAAGGAGTTGAATTAATTGCTATCAAAGATGTCCTAATTGAGCCCGAATATCTTAGTTTCAAACTTGCTGGATGTGATTTTGGTTTCTAGATTGTATGTTTAAATTGTTATTCGTTGCAATGAGTTTCTACTTCGTTGCAATGAGTTAGTCGTCGTTCATAACTGAGCTCACTTTATATCACTTTTTTTTAATGTTATTTCTTTAAAAAATATATATTTTTTTAATTTTATGTTCTCTTTCTTAAATCAGAATGAAAATTTTGTGTTGAATTTGAACAAATTTATTTGCTTTTATAAAATATATACGTATTTCAAATGTGTTTTACGGCTTTACTACCATTATTGGCTTCACACTAGTCATAAGCTCTTCAAAGATGAAAAATGTAAGAGCTCTTGTCGGCTTATCTCTTTATGTGAAGAGCAAATCCTCTCGGTTCTTTATTGGATCATATAAAACTACAATTTTATCAGTAAAATGTTTGTAGTTTTTTAATATTTACTTAAATATAACAACTATTAGTTTTTTTATTTAAACAGCTATAATATTATTAAATAAAAAAATGTTAGTAATAAATACCAATAGAGATAATATATATGAGAACATAACACAAAATAAGATAATATAATATAATAAGCGTGATAAGATTGTTGGTTATAAATATGTATATTGGTTTTAGAATCACTGATTAGAGAAAGAAAAATAAGATATTAACAATGGACAAAAGTACGTAGCAACGAGTTTTTTGGAACGTGCAAAGATATATATTTTATGTGTAAAGTAAAGTAAATGCCATGTCTGCCGAAGTTTTGTTATAAGGGTCTCATATGATGTTTCAAGGAGTGTTTGAGTTTGTCTGGTAAATTTGATTTTATTTGTAGAAATTTTTATCTATATTTTTCAAGTTTAGAATGTTAACTGGGTGGGCCAATAGAAAAACGCGTTTGCGTTAGTCGGAAATGGCCGAATCCAGGCTTTCTCTTGATTACTATATACTCTTTCAAAAATAGTTAGTAAAAATATTTTTATTTGTATTATTTTTTCATTTTCATATGAATTTAAAAATATTCATTGTGTTGAATTATGTGATATTATTTTTATAACAACATATTTAAGATATCATAGTGGTATTTATGGTTTAATCGGTTTATAAAGTTTATGTTGGTTATCTAATTAATAAATAAATACATATTTAATAAAAATCTCCCATTAATAAAAACGTAATATAGAAATAATAATTTCTTAAAGTCGGTAATTTCCTTTTAAGCTTCCTAAAATTTAAATATTTTGGGCGTTTGTAACTTCAAAGCAAAATTTTGTACACTCGTTAAGCTTTATAACTTAATTCAAAATGGTAAAAGCTAACATTTAAATATATCTTTCTGATTGTTATTTTTTATACACATATCTTATGTAAGATTTTTGTTTAATATAATATAGTATATATAATATTGTTCTCTTAATATATTTTTTATTAATTGGTAATTATAATAATCATCATTAAATCATTTATAATGAGTATACTGGTGAATAATAGAATTATAGTGGTGCAGTGCTCTTGAAAGGTTTAAAGAATAATGTGCACAAAAAGTAACTAGTAGAGTCTCGTTTATCCGTCATAACCGGATCAGTAGAATGTAAGATGAGCGAAGATTTGATTTATAATTCACTCGCACCCAGCAAAAGGAAAACATCGTAAGGAAACTTTAATGTGTCGGATGAATTTCTTCCACGTGTGCCATCAACATATAATTAATTAGATGACTCTTTTGTAAAACTATACCATTTATTGGCAACGGTAATTTGTAAGGCCTAAATTATTGAGCTTTTGAAATAGATTTTCGGAACAACAAGTTTTCAACAGTTAAAGAACTCTTAAAATTAGATAGTTACAAGGTACTAACAAAAGGCATACGTCAAAATCCAAAAATTGGAGTACGCATCCTTTAGCTCGACACTCGCAACTTTTTAGATTTTTTTTAAACTGGGTATTCTGATAAAATTAAAGGTCTGATAAACGAGTACATTGTATTACTATTTTTTACCTGTGCACGGGGAAAAATTGAAATAATTAAAATGAATTGGACAACAAATAACAATTAAAAATATTCATTACTGTTATTGAAAAGATGATTTTTTATAATTACTTATATTGATTTTAGGATATGTTTTTAATTAGTCTACTACTTTTAGTTTAATATTTTTATTGTACACCACAAAGATTAAAAAAAGAAAAATAAATAACATGACACATGGATACAACCTAATTAGCATAAAATTTTGGCGGCCTTATTGCTACATAGTATTGCTATATAGTTGTCGTCCCTAGAAAGTTATAACCTTACATCCAAAAGCTTTGCTCGGGCGACGGCGGATTGTTGTAAAGCCACAAGAATCTTTCGCTGCCTTGGAGAATTTTACATATTGGTGCACGTATGTGATTTTACTAAAAATACATTGTGTAATATATTTATTAATAACGTACATGGTATAAGGGTTTTGTGCAAGCCTGTCTGGGTAGGTAAGACTCACTCATCGTATATTCTACCGTCAAGCAGCAATAATTATTTTTTTTGTGTTTCGATTTGAACGATGAGTGCACCAGTGTAACTACAAGTACAGCCCAGCAGTTGGTCGTTTACAGGATTTTCCTTTGGTGCTGATTTGGTGCCATATATCATAAGAAGCTGTTTGTTAATAGAGCAATATTCTATCGATATCGTGATCCCTTCAAATGTTCAATCTCTTTTCCGCTCTGGTCATTGAAATTTCCATCTGACTGAAGGCAAGTGAACGAGAAAAATGACATTTTTAAGAAGATATTTCAATTCTGCAATTGAACTTTGTCTACGATTCGAATTTTTCTATCAACATTTTTAAAATCATGCTTCGATAAGTCTTTTATATTTTGAATCTTAGTTTAAAATTCTATTTGTATAAGGATTGAAGTGCACTGAGTAATTGTGTATATTTTGCAAGGAAATCGGTAAAATATTTTCTACTATTATAAAAGTCGATTAAGTTTTAATTATGAACACAGTAATTAAGCTCGTGTCGAGTGTTGCGTTCGACGTTCGTTCATAAGATTTTATAATGTACACGCACTCGTTAAGCCGAAATGAAATTAGTACATTTTTTAATTTAAAAGTAAATAAAAAGTTAGCTATGCTATTATTTTCTAAATATTTTTTTGTACCGATTCATCGTTCGTCTTTAAAATCTTTTGAAAATTACGGTTAGAGAGCTGGCGAGCATTTTGGTATATGATTTGTTCATGTTTAATAATATTAACGATCATAGCTCACATTAATAGGATCGATTTAGTCTAGTAAAATGAAGCCCTACGTTTCTGTTTTTTTTTTTTGTGTTAAAGCGTTTCAAAGTAAAAATAATAAAAAGGTCAAAATAAACTGCTTATTTCTGAGGATACTGGGTAAAACTATACTGGAAACAAAGAATATATGAGGCATACAGATGTCTGCATTTTTAAAAAAGTCGTATTAAATCATTTGTCATGACTCCCGGAAAACTGCAAGAACTTTATATCATTGAGAATTATTATTATATTAATATTTAAGGCTTAATGCAAATCATTAAATAAATCTACACAGGCGTAGGTACCACCCACTCACCGTATATTCTTAAGCCAAATACTTCAAATACTTAGTGTTTTCGTGTTTCGGTTCGAAAGGCCAATGAGCCATTGTAAGTACAGATAGATAAAGGACATAACATCTTAATTTCCAAGGTTGAGATATATTGGTGCTTTTAAGGGATTAGTATTCTTTATGGCGCCGATGTCTATTAAGAGGCGGTGGTGACCATTTACCACCGACTATCTATAATATATATTTATGTAATATAACAATTTCAAAAACTAAATTAACGCAATTATCGAAAGGCCCATAGGATTTGAATGTAGGAGTTTTTATTAGTTTTTATGAACGATGAACAAACTCTCAGCCAAATTATTAATTGAATAGTTACCAGTAACGATGAAATCGATTCTGCAGAGTATTATTACTTTACGATAAGTTCCTATGGTTCATTATACTTTAAAGTAAAAAAAAATATATTAATAAAAGCAGATTGTAATTTATATGTATTATACTAATATCAAATACTACTTTTGATAATCACAAGGCTTTGGCAATTTTCATGTTAAATTGTTGGCACAAATAAATGTTGCCCCTTTTGAATATAGTAAATAAAATTCTCGTCCGTATATAAAGAGATTCCGGTTCAATCACACATGATATATTTAACCTCAAATTCTGAAGCATCTTCTATTTGCGATCCCTTTCAACCTTCGAATTCGCTCACGCTCTTTGAACAATAACTGGGTTACTATTGATCTATTTTGAAACATCTGTAATTACACTTAGTTGTTAATATTATAAAATTATTTAAATCTATACTTATAAAATCTTTGTTTGTCTTGTGAATCCTGCCTGACTTTTAATGCACAGCCAAAAATGAACCCAGAAAGCTGAAGGAAGATATGGACTGTTATGAATAGTAATTTTTTTTTTGTGAATTTCGCCTTTAAGGGCGAAATTCATATTGTATGTATTTTACCCAGACGATATCGGGACTAGCAGCTAGTTTATTATAAAAACTAACTTAGTGATAACTCAGAACATATTAAGCGATGACAGTCCTCGGCACGAATTAGAGAGGCTGTGGAATCGTGTTGATATAACGCATCCACGGCCCCTCCGCTTGTGCTCCGCTCGTGGCTCGGCTGAGCTTTCCTTAGAGGGCGAAGGTCATCTCGCCCCCCACACTCTTCGGTAGTGCGTACGGTCATCCCGGCTGCCGTCCTTCCCAGAGCCGTCTGAAATAAGACACGCGAAGCCCCTACGCACCCACAGCCTCAGGGTTACGGCCCATCTTTTAAGCCCCAGGTGTAGATATTGTACAGCTAGCCACTAGACCAACGAAGTAGTCATGATCTGGATAGTGCTTAGTTAAATTATCCAGTAACTCCTTTATACTAGTGTAACGAATACACAATCTCAGCAAACTATCGGCGAGGAAATACTGTCAGTAATAGCTGGATGGAGCGTAACTTACCTTTTCACTAGTCCACAGTCGGTACCTTTGTTGGTTTTGGCTGAATGCCAGACTCTATTTGTGTAATTCCGGCCACTAAGAGTTTGCTCGCTTGGGAGTTATAACTTAGCTCTTCGAGGGACATATCGTTTGTTCTAGCGAGTTATATATTAACTTATACCGAGTTATATATTATGAGCTTATAAGAAAATTGTTACATTGTATTGTATGCTTTAAATAAAGAAACTGCTAGAATAAAAAATACCTTAGATATTTAGTAAAATTATACAGTTGCGAATGAAATGTGTGACAGTGTTATTTTTAAAATTTGACTAATAACTTAAGGATGTGTTTATTTCTCAAGTTGTATATTATATTTGAAAATCACATATTCATAGTATAGCTCAATAAAAAGCTTTATGTAAGAATGTAACATGACTAATGTAAATTTATAATTACATATTCGAATATAATTATAGTAGTTTTTCTTAAAAGAATTATAAAAAATTATAAACAAACTTAATGAAAATTATCTTCATAATCTGTTAAATAAAAATTACACAAAGGCGGATCGGTTTGGGTTAGTCATCGCTGCCAGTTGCTTGCCTTTATTCCATTTTTTTGGGTCAGCGCTATACATTTCCTCTAGACGTTCTGTATTTTTCTTTTTTTATCACAGATAGGCCAGCGTTTGACCGCTGATTTGCATGATGTAAGCATCGACACGGTCTAGGATATAGCACGCATGCCTAGAAGAAACCTGTTTACTTTGGATTTTAAGACAATAACGTTGTCTTTACCACACTTATAAAAACAAATTTAGCGCGCCTTAAAATTCAATGGTGCTGCATGTATTTGAACCCACAATCATTTGTTAAAATGTATTCTAACTACTTGGAAATCATGCCTACTCATCAGCCACTAACCTGAAGAAGGATTGGACTTTTTGAAAATATTTTGCTGGCAGGAATTCATCTACGACACCCATGATTATGGTGGATTCTACTCTGCTGGAAACCACACGATATACTGAAATAGATAGACTGAAATTGTTAATTAAAATCTCTCATAAGTTATGCATTGAAATATTTACGAATACAAGAAATAAAACCTGTTATAATAATATGTTTAAGAATGTAAACTCATCCCTCTAAATTTAATTTCGCTCGAAGCGTCGCGCTTTGAAACTAACTTTTGATAAAAGGACGTAAAATATTGTGAGTGCACATGAAAGCGATGCTTGCACAATATTTGTGTCATGTTTCTGTTTACTGGGATTTTTATACTTGAAAATAAAGGGTATCGCATTAATGTTTTCAAATATCATTTTATGAAAGTAGGTTTTACTTTTGGACATTCCATTTATAAATGTCTGCCTGCCATATTAGATTTACGTGAAGTTATTAACAGCTCGGGTTGCTTATTTATTGTGAAGAATTGAAAAAAAATTAGTAGTCATTTCACAAGTCTTATTACAGCTGTAGGTGTTAAAAAAATGTAGTTACTTGAAATATTCATTACAGTTATTAATGGATACAGTTTAATTTAATGGAAATTGTTTGTATCTACATTCTATGTACTATCATATATTGCCATGCTTTATGTAATTAATGGTTTTAAACGTATGCTTGAAATTCATAAAAATATACAGTTATATCTAAATATTTTGGAGACAGAAATTCGTTCAATAATAATTACATGTTTTTATATTCGAAGATTTTTGATGTTGATAGTTGAACGGCAATGCGACAAATCATATACCAGGCGCAGAACAGGCGACATATACTAGTAGCTAATACCTTCATTAACCTTACCGAATTCGAACCCGAACCTCAGACAATCAAAGTAAAGCAATAATTAATTAATTTCCTCTTATAAATATAAGATTTTTTACTTCAATATAAAATATATGTATTTATATTATGCAATTAATATATTAATAGAATTTTACAAGGAATAAAAAATGACGTTAAACAAACGTGGAAAAAAAACCGCGTTTGACTCCACCGTTACCCTCGACACCAATCTTCAAGTAATTGCTTCCTGCGTCGCCAACCGCCGATAAAAACAACCTAGCTGCTACAGTAAACATAATTTACATTTCACAGAAAAAACTTTTTACGTGTTTAACAATGTTGTGATGTATCAGAATAATGTAAATTTTAGGGGTTGCCTTTTTTCTACGCATCACTAACATTTATATATGAAGAATGGTAATAAAATAAATAAACGAAACAAAAATAATTTCATATATAAAAAATATATCTGTTAAAATATGTATCAACTTTGCATTAGCAAAGTAAATAAATAAATTTAATAAATAATTTTCTGTTTAAAAATCATTAAAAACTAATGCATATTACTAATTACAAGATTATTTAGGTGATAAAAAAGCGTGGAATTAGTGTGATTTCGTGGTTTGTTGATTTTCAGGCAACATATAAAAAATAATTGCTTGCTTGCTAATTGAGCAAATTGGCTCAAATTTGATATTTATATCAGGCTTTGTTATTAAGTTTAACTGTATAAAGGTGCTTTTCAGAGCAGTGTCGGTAATATTGTTGAATCCATGACCTTTTTTTAGTATGTTCGGAACTTTAAGAAATATTTGTTATTGGCCAGTATTAATAGTGAGCTGAATAGCGTTTCTAAACAATCAAAAATATTTTTGTCACATATTATTGTCTCAAAAGATCGTAGCAGGCTTTATCGTTTATCGACTTAGCTCCACAGACACGCGTGGAAATGTGACAGATATCGTTACAATTTTCAATGAACGTACGCCACGAATTGTCACCGTGAGCCTTCCTCGACCCATCGGAGCGTTCATTGGAAACGAGCAATATTGTTTGCCTCACGTAACCTGTTCATGAAATCAGTAATCTCAATATTACTAACGTTCAATAAAAATATATAATGTATTAATATATAAATGCGGACTTTGTAGCAACAGAACAACGGGATATTTCTTCTTAGAGATGATTTATAAGTCGGGGAAAATATGGACCTTTTTTTTTAATTTAAAGGAAATCTGCGGATAATTGACACATAATCTACTAAAATACACATTTTATGTCAGGAGAAGAGTAACTAACCGGTGGCAGTTTTAAAATATTTTTTATCCTGTAACATAATAATGCAAAAGTGCTTATTCTTATAAGTAGGCTCTCTCCTACAAAGATTGTTTTGTCTTTAATGAAATAAGTGTATCTTGTCTTTAGTTAAAGTTAGGGTGCAATTGGCGAGCATCATTGAACACAGATGCGGTTCTTAACCTTGAGGATTTTTTTTAATTTATTGGCTATTTACTGTATTTATTTATTTAGTCATTTACCTTAAAAAACATAAAAATCAATCAGTAGGTATCATCTGTGTGAAAGGTAATTTATTGCGTTGTTTGTATTCATATTAATGAGTTATTTTTTGTAAAATAAAATGTTTTCAAAAGCGAAAACTTTGATATTTGCTTATGATATGAACCAGATTAAAGTGAAATAATAAAGAAAATATTTACATACAGAATTGTGTAATCGAATCTCGACTATGTTGATGGTTGAAGGAATATTTGTACAATCATATTGAAATAAAAGAAAATAAATTAATGAATTGTTTTTTAAAATCAATTAACTACATAAAATGAGTCTATAATCAAAAAAATAAAGCTATTTTTAATGAATACATTTAAGCTATTATAAACGCAAGTCATATTTAGGCATGTTTGAAAAAAAAACACCAAAAATTGTAACGCAGTTAGACTTAATATGTCGTCAGGATATTTTCTCAATTAAGCTGTTCTTTTGTTATGAATCGTTTCATCACGAGACACAATTTCTGTTGTGGATTTATAGTGTTGTAGAATATTTATAGTTACTACTTCTTTAAGGTATTTTAATACTATTTTATCGCTAAGCACGAATGTTTTGTAGTGCGTTCCTATTTGAAGAAAGAGTCAAAGTAATTTGCATAAAACTTGTAATTTTAAAAAATTCATGAAAATTATAATATTTTATTTATTTATTTATTCATTTAAATAACAATACAACACTTAACATAATGACAGTATCTAAAAACCACGGAGGTTTATACGTGTGTTATCATTAGTTTACACTAAATATTTATACATTTAAATACTATCAATATACCACAGATCTAAATACGTACATACACACTTAAAGTAAACTTAAAAAATATTGCTTTAGTTTAAGCCTAATAGTTTTTTTTGAAATATTATAACACAGATTTAAAGGTAGTTTGTTAATTAGTCTGGGAACGATATACTCGGTAATTCGCTCGCCACACATATTGTTTGCGAGCTAAGTGTGAATCCAATTCGCAGAAATGGCCCGAGTGCCTACAGGATATTCGATGATTCGATGTAACCCAATTGACGGTAACGTGACCATTCGCGCTTAATCCTTTCAAATCATCATCATCGTATCAGCCGGAAAACGTCCACCGCTGGGAAACGGCCTCCCCGAAGGATATCCACGATGGCCGTTCGATCCTGCCCACCGCATCCATATCCGTCCGCATATATATGTGAGTAGTTCAATGAAAACAATATAAATATTTTTTTCCACACATGCTTTTTCACTCGTGGCGAGTATTCGAATCCTGTTAATAAGCGGTCCGTTTGTTTGTGAGAAATAGCATGAAGAGTTTTGTATTACACGAACGTATTGATCATGTCATCTGTTTCAAAATAAAAGGATATAAATTGTTAAAGTAAGTTCGTTACTGTGAAAATATACTTTCTCAACATTATCGCGAGGCAAATGATTAATGCTTTTTGGTCATAAAGAGAAGCGATGATAAGATGGAGTGTAACGATTGAAGACATTTCGTTTTGATGGATGCTAAATTTTAACACATTAAGACTATATATAATATTTTGTTTAATATGTCGAATTATACGAAAAAAATCATTAAATTAACAAGGCCGCATATTTTGTATCATGTAAATACATTACCAGCTTTCGCCAGTAAGATTTCCGAATCGATATGACATAGAAACATTAAAGAAAAGAATACTCATTCGTTAAAGGTTGGCAATGCACCAGCAAGTTCGTCGGTGTTGCAGGTGTCCATTGGCGGTGGTAGTTACTTTCCATCAAGTGAGCCTTCTGCACGTTTGTCACCCTCTATCATAACAGTACAGTAACAGTAACAGCCTGTTAATGTCCCACTGCTGGGCTAAGGCCTCCTCTCCCTTTTTGAGGAGAAGGTTTGGAGCTTATTCCACCACGCTGCTCCAATGCGGGTTGGTAGAATACACATGTGGCAGAATTTCAATGAAATTAGACACATGCAGGTTTCCTCACGATGTTTTCCTTCACCGTTAAGCACGAGATGAATTATAAACACAAATTAAGCACATGAAAATTCAGTGGTGCTTGCCCGGGTTTGAACCCACGATCATCGGTTAAGATTCACGCGTTCTTACCACTAGGCCATCTCGGCTTTTTCATATCATAACAAAAAATATTTACAATAAATAAGCTTATCCTTAAAAGAATACTAGCTGCCCATTCCGACTTCGTACGGTTAAAATAAGGATTAAAATTTTCATATTTCTAGCTTCAAAGAACAATGACTTTCATGCAAATTTACCCCCCCCCCATTTCTCTCCTTAAAGTTGAAATATCCAAAAAGGATTCTTAGCGGATGCTTACGTTATAAAATAATCCTATGATCTAAATTTCAACTTTCTAGAGTCTGTGGTTTTTTAAAAATAGACGCTTGGCAACCATAATCGTGAGTGCATTTTCTGCAAAAGTTAATGTTTTAGGTTCAGATTACATAAAAAAATTAATGAGAAAACTCAGTATGACACTTAGGAATATTGTGATGTAAATGAGTTTTTAAATGAGCCATAAAAGTATGAGCTGTGACAATTTATGGAAGTTGGTAAGAACATTTTAATTACTATCACTCCACAGATTGCCTGCTGCGCAGCTTCGAAAGCGGCGGTATTAGCGGCATAATAGGCGTATACTATGCTTATAACTTTGCCTCTATATTATATAAAAAAATTTAATATTTCGATTTAAATGATTAACTTTTAAATTGATTAATTTGTTGTGTAGAGTTGTGCCGAATATGACTGCAACGTTTCTATATGTAACGTTTGGCTATCCTATCTAGTACACGTAATGTTGTTGTACCTTTTTAAATCGTCAATTTTTAAGTTGATTAGAAAATGACGACTCTTGTCCATTAACAACAATACAAACATTTAAATAGGAAAGCTTAAATCTTAACTCGTCAAGTACTTTAGAATCAGTAAACAAAAACACAAAGGCCGAAACTTTCTATTTATTTATTTGGAAAACAAACAATTTTCTTGTACTTAATATTAAGAAATACAAAGAACATAAATTAAACAGTTTCCAGTAATTAAATTTGAAAAAGAGAATAGAATAATAAAATACAATAATAACACTATTAATTTTATAATCATATGTTTAAATTTTTAAGATTTGATTTTACCCTAATTTTGATAACTGTTGTGCGTGCGTTAATATTGCTTTTTCCGCCGAAATTTATTTAGTTTTTCCGTTTATATATACGCCTCCTCAAATTAAGCTCCATAATAATACGTTATTTAATTATGTGCTACGTCCATGAGTACCAAAATTATCTTACACCAAATTCTGTATTAGTGCCAAAGTTTTGTCCAAAAAATTCGAAGTCCTAAATATTATTTAGTTATGTAGCCGAGCAGTTCTATTATAACTATTTTTATACACTTTAAAAAAAGCTTATATTTAAAAAGTTATAATAGGATGTTATTTTTGTTAAGATTTGTAATCATAATTTTGTGTACAAGAAACATATTAACTTAATAACTTTTAAATAAAAACTGGTGCTAGGTCAGGGCGTCTTATTGAATTCAAAGTTGAAATTCAGCTCGCAAACAAACTCGGAAAAATGTAAGGTGTCTTATAAGAAGCATTCGTTACAGATTAAAAAAGTTTTGCGAGTGTCGGACTGTATTTATTCTTTGAAAACCAAGAATCTTACAAGAATCGCGTCGAGATTAAGCTTTACAAAAGGAGTAAATGTAAGTAAAGTTGTCGTCGGTTCATTTCCGCCTTAGAAACCATCTGCGCCTCGAGGTCTGGGTGTTTGTGGACTAGTTAAGTAACTCGTCCGTTGAATATAAACAAAATTTTCGCAGTCAAATCTGGTGACTACATTGAAAGTCAAAACAATATTTTCTTCGGTTTAACGCCTGTAACATATATTTTATATTTAGCAATTGTTTGACTTTATTAGTTATTTTAACTACCTACTCAAAGTGTAATGTTACTATTTTCTGTTATTGGAATGCCAATAAATCGTTTTAATTTCATAGTTTCAGGACGTACTCGTAATATATAAACATACCGATGTTTGAATGATGTATATTTTTAGAGTTTATTATAAATACGTAATATATATATATTTGTAGATCTCTAAAATTTCTACAAAAAGTCACATATTTTTTATAGATAAGTCAAAGTAACAACTTTTATGTTTAAATAATAATATAAATGGATAAAATGAAATATTAAGTTTGTTTTATTCATTTGTCACACATTATTATTCTTTAAATAAAAATTGCCACCTTCATTCTGCAATTTGAAACTATAGTTTGAGAGAATAAGAGAAGAAAGTGACTTCGCTAAAAAAATATGTTAATATCTAAACATTTTAAGCTTTAAGGTTATTTTTATTTTGGGGGCATCATTATTTGTTTATTTTTGAGTATGTTCAGAAAGGCTTACTAATTAAACTTATATTGTTTTATATATTTTTTACATACTAATAAAAACATGTATAACAATATAATAATCTAATTTAATATTTATGTATGTATCTATAATATATATCTTTATCTGCATTCATAATAGAGATTAAACATAGTTAATATTACAGTTTGGTTTGTACAATTGATGGGCCGTGGAAACTTGGTGGGGTGGTAATCTTCCTAACTACGGCGTTCGTTCGTGAAATGTGATATGAAGCACTGAACCAATTTACCAATGGAGTATAAAATTACATCCTTATATAAAGATTAACCGTTAATCTTAACCGATGATCGTGAGTTCAAACCCGGGCAAGCACCACTGAATTTACATGTGCTTAATTTGTGATTATAATTCATCTCGTGCTTGACGGTGAAGGAAAACATCGTGAGGAAACCTGCATGTGTCTAATTTCACTGAAATTCTGCTGTGTTTTCTACCAACCCGCATTCGAGCAGCGTGGTGGAATATGCTCCAAGCCTTCTCCTCAAAAAGGGAGAAGAGGCCTTGGCTCAGCAGTGGGACATTCACAGGCTGTTACTGTACTGTACTGTTATAAAGATTAACCTATTTACGACAACTCTGGTGGCCAATAAGCCACGCGAATTACGCGCCTTGACCGTCAACGAGTTAAACTAGCTATTCAAATTTATTTTTAAAATGTGTATAATATTTTTTCCAGGAAATTTACCGTGCAGCCTCAGAGTTTGAGTGAGGTTATGGATAAATTTTACGAATTTTTGCTTACACGGGTTCGGTTATATAAATATAAATGTGATCCTCCAGACCGATTTCAGCCACGGTGGCCAATCTCAAAAGAGATTAGTCAACTGCGCAGGACATATTATAGTGCATAAGTGTGTGCGTAAATACACGTGCATTCTCTGTTCTCTAACTCTCATAATCCGATGGGACGGCAATTCGACACGAGCGGAAAGAGTTCAGGCGCGGGACCAAAGGCTTTACGTGCTTTCCGAGGTACAGCAGTGTACACACTTCCAACTTCCAGACTCCGGGCTACTACTGAGAATTTTCTGACAGAAAAATCCAATAACTTTTTATTGGCCCGATTCCCAGGAATTGAATCCAGGACCTTCGGGTCAGCGGCCTTACATCTAACCACTAGACCAACGAGGCGGTTATTGACACGGCTGATACGGCGGTAGCTACGCCCCTTTCTAGTACTGTACTCCTCGCTAGGTTATAAAATAATCTGAGGGACTTCTTACTCCAAACGGGACTCCGTTCCCTTTTTTTGTGTTATAAAATTATTATGTAAAATTTATTAAAAATGGAAGCTTAGCAAAAATATAAAAACAAAATAAACAAATAACAACAAAAATTGCTAACTTTTGTTAACATATCGTCATATAGCTATTTTTATAATTACACAAGAGATTAAAACATTCGTAATAATAGGAAAAACAATCCATAACGCACCTTTTTAGTTATTATATTTATGAATCTACATAATTAGAGGGCAATTATGATAATGAGTGATATTTTATACCGTTTGCTTTTTATGAAGCCGTAATTTATAAGTGAAATATTATTGTCGCTACGCTACCACGAATATATGTCTGATAAAAATGCGTGGATTGAATGATTGCTGGATCTCGTGCAGGAACTAAGTGTATATAATAGATACAAATTTGTATTTTTGTAAAAAATACAAATAGTAACCACTGTTTCTTGTCGGTTCTTTCACGGTAGAATCCACATTCCGAATCGTTAGTAGCGCTTGACGATTCATAAGTACTGGTAAAAGTCTGTTTGAATAAAAAATATATTTATAAAATTTGATTTTGATCAATGATATTACATATATGTATATTGAATATTTAGATATTTAGTAAATTTTATATAAGAAGTGAAATGCTAGTTAAATAAACTGTAAATTCAGCACTGTTGGGCTAAGACACCTCTTCTGCGCTAAGATGTCTTTCTTCACCGCCGAGCACGAGATGAATTATAAACATATTATGGAAACTCTGTGGATCTTGCCCGGGCTAGAATTTGCATTTACTTTGACTTATAATGTCGTCAGAAAATCAGGCGGAGGACGGTAATACCCAGCTCATGTAATTGGATTTATGAGTCGATGGTGTCTGTTATTTGATCTCTGAAAGAGATTTGCCAATGTGATTCTATCGCCATGGTCTTATAGGACCTGCATGCTGGTAAGTTATTAACGTAAATACATTGTACATACTATATTCATATAATACATGATGTACAGTACAGTACAGTAACAGCCTGTTAATGTCCCACTGCTTGGCTAAGGCCTCCTCTCCCTTTTGAGGAGAAGGTTTGGAGCTTATTCCACCACGCTGCTCCAATGCTCGTTGGTGGAATACACATGTGACAGAATTTCAGTTAAATTAGACACATACAGGTTTCCTCACGATGTCTTCCTTCACCGTCAAGCACGAGATGAATTATAATCACAAATTAAGCACATGAAAATTCAGTGGTGCTTGTCCGGGCTTGAACCCACGATCATCGGTTAAGATTCACACGTTCTAACCACTATGCGTGATGTGAAATTCTATTATTAGTAGAACACTAAGGATTAGCCATTTAATGTATTATTTTGCTTATATATATTATAAATTTAACGTTGTTATCTATCTATTTATATAACCTATTCCAATCGAAGAAGGAGTAAAGATAAACAAACCTTAGATTTAAATATATAATGCACTGCAAACAGTTCTTTATAAAATATCTTTATCAATAATATAATACTATTCCAATTAACTACGTATCCATTTTAATTTTACTTCCAATCTTCCGATAGGAACTTTGCCGATATTCAAAACGCAATTTTTTCGTTGATCCTTAATGAATAACTTAGTTAATCAAGAACTTGACCAATGTGTCAATGTAATATGGCGTCAGTTCAATGTCAAAATTGTTTAGATGTCTTTACTTCTACTTGTGGTTGGAACAGGAATTGTTGGTTGTCTTAAATAAGCAAATAAAGTTGTGACTACTTAGTTGTTTGCCGGTTCTTCTTAGTATAATCTTTACACTTAAATGATGTTAATTTTACCTTGAATTTAATATTATATTTTCAGAGCTTACTTGAATAAAGTACAATTTCATTGTAATGCTACCTAGGATGAAACGCACTTTTACAAGGCATATCTATTCACTCTATTGACAACTCTCGCACCAGTTCGTAAATAGAATATACTGTAAGATTCCAAAAAACAACATCACTATTTGAATTTTAATCTCATCTCATCATAATTAAAAACAAATATAATAAAGTAAGTTTCTAATTGTCAAACGGCTTTCGATGAGACAAAGTTATACCATTAAGAACTCTCAATCATTGTGACATATTTGAAAGCGGATGCTTTGACGAGGGTCAAGCTGTCCAATGATTAATTTATTGCTTAAAACGAAGTCATTTGATAATATTGTAGTAGATTATCTAATACTATCTTCATTATAATACTTTTAAGAATATAATTAATTATATATATTTTTTAATTAAAAATCGAAATGCTTTCTACATTCTAAATTGGAAACTAAAATAAATTGTTCGAAGATAAATGGAACAAAACTGTCATCATTTGTTGAACATATTATTTATTTTCTGACGAAGCAATATCACAATACTTCGCTTGCAGAAATAACAACTCATTAGTTACCGCCTAAAGCGTTTTAGTTCAAGCTAATTGTCCCTCTTGGTTTCGCCGTTGGGTAGTAACAATACATAATATAACATCGCTTTGATGTCATTATTCTGTTCTCCAATTCCAGGTCTAATTTACGGCCAAAGCAAAGTGGCTATTAGCATTGCAAAACAAGGTGATATTACTGGGTTGGTACTGCTATGTCTATAGGTTTGCATCTTTGATTTAGCTGTTCCGAGGGACAACGTAAACGAGTGCTACATATAGTGCTCAATTTGCTTTAGCTGCGGATTGATTAATTATAATACAAAATGAAATTGGATTTCGGCACAGTAAGCCATTTGACAAATAGCTTAATTAATGGATCACCTTTGGACTCCCAAGGGTTAGAAGTGTTTTGAAACATTGGGCATGATAAAACATTTGAAGTCTGATTACAATAAAATAAATTTATTTTTATATAGCTTTCCTTTGACTATTATTTTATTGTTATATAAACTTCCCTATTAAAAGGCTTAATACGTTAATTTAAGCTAGAGGGATTGGGTTCAAAATTCAAACACTAAGACAACGACTTTTTCTGGACACTTCTAGACATTGGACTTTTTTTCTATACTTTGTAGAGAAAAATATCGCGAGGATTAAATAATTAATAAAAAAAAAAGCCGAGATGGCCGAGATGTGGTAAGAACGCGTGAATCTTAACCGATGATCGTGGGTTCAAACCCGGGCAAGCACCACTGAATTTTCATGTGCTTAATTTGTGATTATAATTCATCTCGTGCTTTACGGTGAAGGAAAACATTGTGAGGAAACCTGCATGTGTCTAATTTCACTGAAATTCTGCCACATGTGAATTCTACCAACACGCATTGGAGCAGCGTGGTGGAATAAGCTCCAAATCTTCTCCTCAAAAAGAGGAGAGGAGGCCTTTAGCCCAGCAGTGGGACATTCACAGGCTGTTACGGAACCGCCACGAGTCTTAATAGATAGGACACTTGAATTTCACAAGACAGTTTTGGGTTCAAATCCTGTCATGAGCCCGTCATGTAAATAATTTTGTTCATTTAGAGCTCGGCGGAGTGGGACTTTACATAAATGTTTATGAATATAGGATGGCCTTCAACAGTGAATTTTCTATTTAAAAAATATATTTTATAATTTAATTATTGTTTTAGGAATTTTAAGCTTAATGTTATTAGCATAAACATTAATTTAAAAAAAATATAGCGTATTTATACACACTGTATTGTTATAAAATAATAAATTCTTGGAATAAGGAATATTAAAATTCTGTCGCCAACGGTTGATAAATCAAAGGTGTTTTTGAAATTCAAATATGAATTATAAATACGTATTGTATAAAATTGAAATGTTGTAAATTGTTTTCTTTGTTCGATTCTGTTTCAACAAATTTGAGGGTTCTCTATAATATATAGGCGTATTGACGTATAGGCGAATCAGGTGATGACATCCGCTCGGATGTCCTCACATCGACCACACAATTTCTCAAAATTAGAAAAAAAAACAAAAGGAAAATAGAAGGTGTGATTATACATGCACAAGGTACGTTAAATCTTAGTTTCCTTGGTTGATTGCGCATTGGTGTATGGTATGGATAATATTCCTTGAGTTGCCCTTCTATGGGGACCACTTTTCATCATAAAATAAGACCCACGATAGCCCAGTGAATAGAACAGTGAATCTTAACTGAAAAACGTGGGTTTAAACCTGGACTACTGAGGATCACTGAGTCAATAATTGTTTGTTTTTAAATTCAATTATTAACGATCCTGTTCAATATCTTTATTTTATATACAACTTTTTTTTAAAGTTTTTTCAATTTTTACTATTAGCTTAAATTTAGCCATATTGAGACTACAATTAACATTAATTGTGAGAAACACTATTGAATATAGTGCAAAAGCTGATACAATGCTGATAAAGACAGGTTTTAAAAATAGAATAAGAGAATAATTAAAACATCGAGCGTAGATACGTAACAAAGGCCAGTTCATGATCAAGTCATTGATTTTTAATACATCCCGATGATAAGATTGTACACTACATTATTACCTGTTTTTTGGGCCGAAATAGCCAAGTTAACACGTGAATCTTAACAAATGATTGCGGTTTTAAGCGGGCTAGCATCACTGCATTTCCAGGTCTTGGAGGAAATCTCATATAGATATAGCTTTTCATTGTATCACAATTTATCTTTAATTTTATGCTAATATTATAAATGCGATGTGTAATCTTATCCATCCGTTACTAAATATACAATATTTATTTATATACTTACTACCACCATTTTATTAAAAACCATTTTATTATATACTTACTACCACCATTTTATTAAGAACATTTATTACTAGTTTGAGTTTGCAAACCGCTGAACCGAATTTAATGGAATTTGCTATGGGCCATAATATAATAATATGCCAAGGAATAAGCATGCTATACTGACACTTAACACACAGGCTCAAACTAGTAATAAATGTTCTTAATAAAATGGTGGTAGTAAGTATATAAATAAATATTGTATATTTATTGCTAACGATTCATATTCTTGTAAGTAAATTATAGTTTAAACCTAGTGCTTCAAAATCGAATCTAGGACATAGTTCACCTATAAATTGAATTATAAGTACCTATAATTGCGGAGATATGGAAAGGATGTGTTGAATGACGGTTGTTTTTAATATGCTGGTAAAATCGTATTCCCAGGCAACATGATTAATTTTTAAATATATTTTTTAGTTATATATTTTATCATTTTTTTACAAATTGTGTATATATATTTATATATACTGGAAAAGGATCTATAATAAATATAATATTATTTATAGGAATAACCTTTTAAATGGTTATTTTTAACCTCTACATAATTGTCTATTGAAAACATTTATATCTCTTACCGTTAAGGCACTCGCTCGAATGTTTTCCGCAGACTTACATTGCAAAATTTGTTTCCGCCCTTTTATTTTAATGGGATGTTATATATCCAGCATGACGGTTCCAAATATTGGTTTAAGAATTTAATAAATCGTATGTGTAGTTTCGAAGATTTCTTCCTACACATATAATATAGATGTAATATTAAAAATCATAATAATAATAGTATCGTAACAATAGCTATAAAATTATATTTAATGTTAGTATCATTGCGGTATTTCGATGACGTATTTCGACTGCTTAAATATTAAATGAAATAATCTGGGATTACGTTTTGCCGATCTATAACTAGGTTTACGAGATTAGGGGCCTATTTCACTACGAACGATTAGGCTTAGCACGATTAAATTAGAGGAGAAATTTTGCACGATTTAACATCGGCTCGACGTTAAATTACGTCTAATATCTCAATTAGCCTTTAACCGACAGCGGAGATGAAAAGATTTTCTTTAATGCTTTGGTAATACACGAATGGTTTTGTGCGTGCGCGCTTGCGTGTTAAATGCGTACACGTGCGTGCGGTTCAACGGCTTGAGATAAATGAGATGTCGTTGGCAAATAAAATAAAATTACGAATGGTTATTGTACGTAAAGATTGTTCAATTTAAATACATAATGTAAATAACATAAATATATAATGTATGTTTGGTAGGAAATGTTTTGATAGGTTTGATTGAAAAGTATTTATTTATTGTAGTCATTTAGTAAAATTCTTTATTTAAGAAATGTTGTTCTATTATTAAAAATATAACGCTAGCGCCGATTCGAATGTAGATTATACTGAAAAGAAACGGTTGTGTATTGTAGTTAGGTATTCATTTTCATTTGTTATGAGCATATAAATTAAATATAAAATTAGCTTTAACTGGCCCATGAAACGGCTAAAGACAATAAAGATTTTACCAATAAATAAATATAATTATTTACAAATATTTCGTGGATTCTCATGCGGTTTCAAGAGAGTTCATAAATATTTATTCTCTCTAGTCGCTACTTATACTTTTTTAACTAAATATGCCTTGTAATAATATTTCTTTTTAATATAAGTTTTTAAGGTATGCAGTCACTAATGTTTAAATGTCTGCAAGTTTTTATTTAAGAAAACAATACTTGTCCCTCAAATGCTGCGTTGAGTTCATCAGAACTTCATGCTGTAAGATTATTTATAAGAGATTAATTAGCTCTACTTCAAAGGTTGTCTGGAAGAGATTGCTTTTTAGCGACAAGATCACTTTCCAATTTTACAGCTTTTTAACTCTTCTTTTCTGTGTATAACATAATTTTTTGGTGAATAATTATGCGTATCTTAATAATAAGACTATACGATTTCGAACTATAAACAGTATATTATTCATTTAATTATATTTATCTGTTCGCTTTTATTATAAGTAAACTCACGTAAAAAGTAAATGAAATGATGGTTCGAAGTTAATTAAATGGTAATTTTATAGTGTGAGCCACTATCTTACACTAGAGCTAAGACCAGACCAATTTTCCAATATTTAAATTGATGAACTTTTTTATATCCTGTAACAAGAACGCTATTTTAATAATTGATAATATGTAAACTATCGTAAAGCTAAATTTCAATTTTTGAAGTTCAAGCAAGGAGTTTTTTTTTGTATGTCAGTGTCACGATAGCATGCGCAAGTGATCCCTTGGCGCTCCTCGTTAAGACGGATAGGGTACCGCTAGTTTTTTAGTGGATATTCCGATGTTCGGGGTGAACTCGGCGCCTTGGACACCAGTGAGCCTCATATACCTCCTACTCTTCCCGTGGGGGAAACGTGTAACGCGTTTTTCCAGCGATAAAAAAGAAGCTTTTGTATAAGCCGTTAGAAGTCCTTCGAACAACATACTCTATAAAAAAATATACGAAATATTGAACGTTAAGGAAACAAGCTCCTAATAACTGAATCACTGCTATTTTTAAACATCCTCTAGAAATCTATTGATTCATTAAACAAATGACACGGGTAACTACCTCCATTCTTCCAAACAAACCAATATGGTCAGTTTTTTTAAGGACATTGACTCTTCTAGGCTTGACAGCGCCATCCGATACTCGCAAGTGTTGAAACTTAAGCCGGATTTAGTGGGCGGGTATAAGCGAATAATATGCATGATGTTAATCCTGTAGCGAGATAATATTGTAACTTTAGAATACTATTAGATTAATATCTATCATATCACTGTAACTACAGTGAGAGGTTACTCAACGGTCAAAAACAGAATCGTTCGTATTAAGTAAGTCAGTAGTAAATATCGAAACCAATAATATTGTTACCATCCGAGGGTTAAGAAGAAAATTACAAAACGACATTTATTTGTTTTGGTAAGATAAAATGACGCTTCAAACCGAAACGTTTAGAGCGACATTTATTTGAAATTAACTATTGGGAAGTGCAACGACTACATTAAATTAGCAACGCTAGATTTTCTCAATTTTCCGGTCAGTTACAGGTCGCAAGTCGGTCACAGCTGTGAGCGTAGCAAATTTCGAATTTCGAGTGAATTCAGAAGAGCTCGCTGGTCTAGCCTTTCCCGTTTTCTAACCTTCACTGTATGGCTCGTTTTGGAAAATGCTGTTAAACAAATAATGTATGTATAATCTAAAATACTTTCATATAATATCAATTCTTAGTTGTCATGGTGACCTCAAAAAAATAAATTCGAAATTTTTTTATGTTTTAATTTTATGTAGTCTCTATCTAAAAAACATATTAATCATCAATCATCAAACAATCAAGTCTGTATCTAAAAAACATTTTAATCATATTTTTTTGTCTTGTTGTTCTTGAAAAAAAGACATATATTTAATGGAATGATCGAAATTATATGTTGAGATGATGCAACACCCGCATAAAACTCTTCCTACTAAGTGCGGTATTTAGGTATTTAGGTTGAAGCTGTAGTATAATACTCAGTAAAGACAAATGTACCTTTTATATTAAATATAGGTAATTGAAAGATAGTTGTAATATTTATGCTTACCAACGAAGTCAAATTATTTCATAGTCAAGTTTCCGCTATTTTGTTACGTAGTTACACAGTAAAAAGTTAACTAGTATTTGTAAGATGCTCAGTTGAATGAGCGTAATCCATAAGTCTGTCCATCTGTCATTCTGTCATCGATAACCCTGTGATGACAGATGCTATATATATTACATAACTTACAAACGTCAACGAAATATATCAACAAATTTGCGTCTGTGCGTTGAGAATAAGTAAATAATCTTAATATTATAATCGTACTACAATTAATACTAGACTTAGGGTATATATTTAAACAACCTTTTTTAATATAATATGAAAATATAATCTTATGAGACAAATGATTTGAATTTTAGTTGTGGATTCAAAACCGGGCAAGGACTACGGAGTTTTTTTGTGCTACATTTGTTTGATCTTCGAGGAAAACAACGCGAGGAAACTAGTATTAGTCAAATGAAATTCTGCTACATGTGTATCAACCGACCAACATTTGGGTGGCATGGTGGAATAAAATTTAAACGTTCTTCTTCTTGAGATGAATAAAGAAGGCCTTTGCCTAGCAGAGAGACAATTAAAGGTTGTTACTTTACTTTAATGAATTTCTTAAAAAATAAAAAACATATTTTAATTACTTAAAAAATAACGCTTAAATCTGTTTTATAATCAAATATATTATCAGCATTTAGTTCCATGTTTGAATTATAGTTAGTATCAATTGAGATATATAATATGAGAAAAAAATTTTGTTCGATGAAAAGCAAAAGAAAATTCGCTTAATATTATGAGAATCGTTTAATTTAAGAGCAAGTTAAAGGAATGATATCCTCGCCCTTCTCAGTAAATCTGCAACGGTATGAATTTTTTTGAATTAAATGAGATTTTGTAGGATTAGCAATTTTTGTAATTTAACAACGCTTTAATATTAGGGAACATTTTTTTATTATTAGTATTAATTAGAATATGTGTATATATGTACGTATATGACCGCGGCATCACCTACACTAGATAACTATTTCTGCCAACCTGCATTGGAACAGCGTGGTGGAATAAGCTCCACCTACCTAACATTTTAAAAAGAACGGAGGCTTTTGCCCAGCAGTGAGCAAAAGTACTATATTGTCACTAATTTTTCGTGTTGGTATACAAAAAAAACGAACATGCACACGTACATTATGATGATGGTGTCCGATTGATTTCGGCCATTAGAACAGGAGGTATTATAGTACACAAGATGACAAACCGACTCAAAAACATCTAAAGTCTTTTGCGACACGGTAGTGTAAACCTTGACAACTACAAAGCTCCGAGCTGCTAAAAAGAATTTCTTGTCAGAAAAACTCAATAAACTTTTTACCGTCCCAATCCTGGGTTTGAACGCAATACGTCCTTTATACGTATAAAGTCATCAGTGCATATACTTCAAAGAAATTACAAAAAGAAAGTATAATTGCACTAAAGACAATATAAATGCGAATCCCTTTGATATTACATAGCCGGGATAAAATTTTGAAACTGCATGACATCTATATCAGCTACAGTCACGTAAAGCAAGCTACTCATAAGTGCATCTCAATTACATCACTACGAGCTACAGTTCATGCTGATGGTACTTATGCTACTTATGAGTCACAGCGCTTGCACTAAGAGTCTTAATAAAGTTGGAACCAAGTTGAAATTCACATTACGCTTAACTTGCAAGTCTGAAGTTTCAATGTAGCCGCAAAAATGAAACTAACGTAATATTACGCTACAACATTGAGTTTGAATATACTAATTATATAGTATAGTAGTAACAGTAACTGCGTTTTAATATCGCACAGCTGGCCAAAAGCCTCCTCTCATCATGAGGAGTTTGTAGTTTATTCCACCACGCTGCTCCAATTATATGGATAATAATATTTATATGAGTTTGGTTTTAATATTTCATATATTATCTAAGTAGTGCTTAGAGGGGTTTGAAGGAATAGTATGCTGTACTTCCAGCTCATCCCACTATTTGGCTTTTACTCGTCAACTAAGCGTCTTCTCGATAGCACTTGCTCTTGAGCTACAGTGAATTTAACACAAACTTAAATAGACCCATTATGAACAAGCAAGTAACAAACTGTAAATGTTCCACTGATGAGCAAAGATAGCTTCTTCTTAAGAGAAGGGATGAAGTTTATTTCTCGGTTGGTGGAAACACGTTTGGCAGAATTTCATCCAACACAAGTAGGTTTTTATACCGCCGAGCACGACATTAACATGATAATTACATAAACAATCAGTTTTTAGATCAGTTCTGGTTCCGTGCCAATCGGTTAAAAACCACTAGTTCTATCCAGTCGACCATCCCGGCTAATGATTATAATTTAACAATATTCCCGTTATTTGTTTAAATATTCATCTTATTTTGATTACTATTTTAAATATTCTATATTTTTTAATATATTCATTTTTCATAAATGGTTTTATGTATGAAAAAATAATCCCTATATATCTATGAGCATTTAAAAGTAGATGTAATAAATTAGTTTGTGAAAAGGGTACATTCGATATGTCACATTGAACACACGTGACGCACCCTACGATAACAATCGCTGAATTTAATTTTTTACCAGGGTGTGAAATGGAAGACACGTTTCAGCTATAGATGCCGCTTAAGAATTTATTTTATTATGTAACAATTTTTATATCATTGGAACCTTTTATATTTAACTATCTCAACACTCGAGAGTTAATGCGCGAGGGTATATTTATAGTATATATATCTTATAAATAAATTGGCTATCCTTTTCAAAACCGACTTGTAGGCAAACAAACCCATCAGCTTTTATTTATTATATAGATTCATATTAGGACGTGAACTTTATACGTGAAACAATAAACTTGAATTATTATTATGTCAAAGGGTTAAATTGAAATGGAAAAATAAATTCGTATTTTTAAAAAGCTTCCATCATTGTCTAATTCTAAAACGAGCATTTTAGAAGGCAGGAATGTATTAATTTACCGCTGAAGTTGAGTAAGACTTGAAAAAATACTGTCGAACTACGAACCTCTGGTGGTAGGATGCTAACATCCGCCTGGCTTGTTACCACCGTACGCATGATGAAAAACTCGTGAAGTGGCTTGCAGCCGCGTTTCGAGGTCAGCCAGCGTACAGCCAGAGCCGGAGCGAGTATTGCCGCGATGGGTGTTGGTCCAATTGGAGACGGCTGTTGAACCAATGCCGGGGGAAACTGTATTGACCTGCCGGACAGGGAGACCCGAAGAAACGGCTGTTCCGCTGGCCGCCCGTGGCATAGTACAGGGGCCCGAGCGTGCCTAACCAGCTCGTGAGGCTGCCCCACCAGGCCACGCATAATCTCGGGGTGGACCGTCGTGCCGGTTGGTGACCGATAGGTGGGGTCCCGGCGGCCACTTTCGGGGGGTTCGGGGGCCCTTCCGTCCGGCGGGTCAGTGTATTTTCCCTTTTGGCAACCACTTGGGGAAACACGCCTCCACGCTTTGCCCATCCCTATCGTGGCAATACATCGCTCGCTTCACGTCTCTTTTCCATTCTATTTTTCCCAAATGGCGCAACAAAACAGAAATAACGGTCGTACAGCGGTGCACACCCCCACCATACCCTCGCTGTTTGAGGTCGAGTTCTCTAACATCCGAGGACTCCACACTAACCTCAACGCTGTCCACCACCATCTCGAGACAGCACGGCCAGCAATGTTGTTTCTCACGGAGACACAAATACTCCGTCCTGCCGATACCAGCTACCTTAATTATCCCGGCTACACGTTTGAAGAATCCTTCAAAGCGAAAACCGGAGTATGCTTGTTCGTCAGGACGGATGTTTGCTGTCACCGACTGCGCTGCTTGGAGGACCCCTCCTTCTCCATGTTGGTGGTACGTGTGGACCTGGTTCGTCAGAGCCGAGTCTACGTGTGCCTCTACAGATCCCACAATGGTGACTTGGAGACAAGCCGATTATTCGACCATCTTAGTCGGGTGGCAGATGCTGCGCAAGAGCAATTTCCTAACGCAGAATTGGTGTTTTTGGGGGATTTTAATGCTCACCACGAATCCTGGTTGAAATCCCTCAAAACTGATCATGCTGGAAGGACTGCTCATGCTTTTGCTCTCACACATGACTTGACCCAACTGGTTGATCAGCCCACCAGGATCCCAGACATTGATGGGCAAGCACCTTCTCTACTGGACCTTCTGCTGACTTCTCACCCGGTGGAATATCAGGTTGTGGTTCAGGCTCCTCTTGGCTCTTCGGATCACAGCCTTATTTCTACCAGAGTGTCACAGGCCAAGCTGCCGCCACTAGCGGTATGCAAACGTCGCGTTTGGCACTATAAGTCGGCGGATTGGGACGGTATGCGCGATTACTATGCGTCGGTCTCTTGGAAGGAATGTTGCTTCAGTGGGAATGACCCGACAGCTAGTGCCGCTGCTGTTGCTGGCGAGATCATGCTGGGAATGGAATACTACATTCCTAGCTCAGATCTCGTCAGTAGGAGTACGCGTAACCGTTGGTTCACTCGTGAATGTGCCGATGCTGTATCAGCTAAGCAGGCGGCATATCGCAAGTGGATCAACGGCTGCATTAGCGGGGCATCTAACATTGACTCACTGAAAGCAAACTATAATAAAAATTCCAAGTCCTGTAGAAAGGCATACACGAGAGCGGATGCACAGCGCATTGTACAGATTGGTCATGACCTTGTTTCGCATCCTAGGGGCTCCCGTAGCTTCTGGCGTCTGACCAAGTCTGTGCAAAACAATTTCTGCCAACCTTCGCTGCCACCGCTCAGAAATCCGGACGGATCGCTAGCTCACAGTCCGCAAGAGCAAGCTGATCTCCTGGCTAAACTCTTTGCCGACAATTCCGTCATCGATGATTGTAGTGCACTGCCACCTACAATACCTGCATGTGGCCATACGATGCCTGACATTAAAATCAGGCAACGTGATGTGCGTGCGGAGTTGCAATCACTTGATGAACGGAAAGCTAGCGGTCCCGATGGAATACCAGCCATAGTGCTGAAGAAGTGCGCAGCGGAGCTGTCTCCTGTGTTAACGCGCCTGTTCCAACTTTCTCTCTCTTCAGGAAGTGTGCCGGAGGCTTGGAGAAGAGCTAATGTGCAAGCGGTTCCCAAAAAAGGGGATCGGTCTGACCCGGCAAATTATCGGCCAATAGCTATCACCTCAGTACTTTGTAAGGTGATGGAACGGATTTTAAACAACCAACTGATCCATTACCTAGAAGATCACTCTTTAATTAATGATCGTCAATACGGGTTTCGACCAAAACGGTCCACAGGTGATCTTCTAGCGTACGTAACGCACCTCTGGGGTGAAGCTATCGACAAGCATGGAGAATCGTTGGTTGTCAGCCTCGATATCTCCAAGGCTTTCGACAGGGTCTGGCACAGAAGTCTTCTCTCCAAGCTGCCGGCATATGGTCTGCCTGCTCAGCTATGCACCTGGATTGCCAGCTTCCTACACAAGCGTAGCCTTCGTGTTTTAGTTGATGGTTGCGCTTCACAATTCTATGTAGTGAATGCTGGGGTCCCCCAGGGATCTGTGCTATCTCCCACACTCTTTCTTTTGCATATCAATGATATGCTCTCTCTTGGGAACATACATTGCTATGCAGACGATAGTACAGTGCATGGTGGATACCACGGACGCGCAGTGGCTGGGCGAGCGGAAATTGAGGAGAGGCGGAAGAATCTTGTCATTGAACTCGATAGGACGTTAGAGCTCATCGCCAAATGGGGCTCAGATAATCTTGTTGAGTTTAATGCCAAGAAAACACAGGTATGCGCTCTCACGGCGAAAAAGTCAACATTTTCCCCTCTTCCCTCCCTCTGTGGTACTCCGCTGGTGATGCAAAGTAAAATCGCCATGCTGGGGATTGACGTTCGCTGCGACCTTAGTCCAAGGGATTACATCGAGGCTGTTATAAAAACAGCTTCACGGAAACTCGGAGTTCTGAACAAGGTGCGGCGCTTTTTCACGCCACAACAACTGTGCCTGCTGTACAAAACACAGGTACGGTCTTGCGTGGAATATTGCTCGCACCTTTGGGATGGCTCCGCTAAGTACCTACTTGAGGCCTTGGACCGGTTGCAGCGACGTGCCGTACGCATTATTGGTGACGTAAAGGTCACAAACACCCTTGAACCTTTACAATTGCGTCGTGAGATAGCAGCACTGAGCGCTTTCTATCGACTGTATCACGGCGAGTGCTCTGAGGAATTATTCTCTCTAATTCCTGCTTCCCCCTTCCTTCTTAAGTCCACGCGAGCTGGTTCTCGATGTCACCGCCTAACTGTGACATCAATTCCATCGCGAACAAAGAAATTTGGCAACTCCTTTCTTTGTCGCACTTCCAAAAAATGGAATTCCTTACCAGCTCACGTGTTCCCCTCCTCTTACAACCCGGGTTCCTTCAAACGAGGCGTGAAGAGGCATCTTGCGGGCCGGCAAGGCGAAGGCGGCTAGTGCAGAACGTTTTTCCCGTCTGTACTGGCCGTCGTCGCGTTTGGACTCTACTACCACTTACCAACAGGTGGAGTAGAGTCATTTGCCCTCCCGGCAAATATAAAAAAAAAAACTATCTTATAATAAAAAACGAATAGTGCATCTATACGAACGTTGGCATGGTTTAATTATGATGCTTGTAACTTCTATAAAAATTTGGTTTGGATTTATTAAATTCATTCTAGTTAATACAATAAAATACATTTTAGGAAAAGCTATACAAGTATTTTATATATCTTAATTATTTCGTTGTTTTATGTAAAATTTCATTAAAGTTATCAAATTAAAAAAAAATGCTATATGTTGCAAATATAATCGTAGCAAATAAAACTTACAAATTGAATAAGTTGCAAATCAACTAAAAAATTTTGCGCTTTACATTCAAAATGTTTGCGGTTCGAGTAGTCTTATTAATACCTTGAAAGTAAGTACGTTTGTTCTCCGAAGTTATAAACCTAAGTTGGCAAGTCGAGTCCACGTAAGCAGGTGGCACGGAATGCACTTAAAATAATTAGTTCGTGGCTTCGTGGGACCGCAGAGAATAGCAATGCAGCAAATGTTGTTGGACTGCAACTTAGGGCCGGTTTTCATAAGACATACTTTACTGTATACCGAAATGCATGTTCCAAATATGAGTCGTTATTAAACTTTTGCGATTAAAATAACATTTCATATGAATTTAATGTGTTTTATGTAATAACACATAATTTCTTTATGTATAAAATTACTTTGATTATATAAAAAGCAAATCCTCACAAGGTTTTACGAAATGTTTAACGATTTCAACGTGGTTTACAATGTCATGAATATTGATAGTTTATTGAATCTTTAAAATACGAAAATGCAAATTTAAAAAAAGGTAAAAATAGAATAACGAATTCAAAATGTTATTGATGTTATATAAAACAAACATCACAGAACGAACTTCGAACAAGTTCGTAGCAATAAATTGGTATGTAAATGTGGCAATTTATCTTGCTCCAATTATTCAAGAAAACAGATATAAAACTTTGTTCTTATGGCGTTGATGCTTTCATATTATTTGGATTTTGAAGATTTGTCATTAGGCGACATTGCAAAGATATTATTCATCGGGGTGGCATAATATTATACATATATAAACATATACAAAATTAATTTTAATAAATAATGGAACTGACTTCGAAAATTTATCTGCAAGTTTACTGAAAATTTAATAATATTTCATTTCAATGCCTAATGTGTTTCTTTTGTAGTTGCTATTCATAACTAGCTATGACTACAAAAATAAATACTTATTTAAATATGATTTAATTTTTAAATTTGGTTTATCGGTATTCGGTTTATTCGGTTCGGTTTTGAGAATAAAAGACGCGTTAAAAAACGCGTAAATGTGAAATTATGTAATTGTATGGAAAGAAGTTGTCTCCTGAAACAGCTTACATAATTTGATTGTTAAGGCTTCATTATCATTTAAATTTATCATAATAAATAAAATAACGTCGTCTATGCGTTTCTAAACCATTCATCCGATAGTGGTGATACTTTGGTTAGTTGTTCTTGTAACACCCGCAAAGGTTCCTAGCCGAATAAAATAAGAATTTTTCTTTGCTATTTGTCCTTCGATATAATTTTTTAATGTAAACTTACTTTATGTTTTATCTACTCGTGCAGAGCTGTCACGGATAGCCGTTATGCTAAATATTATTATTAATAGGTAATAATTATGATCATTAATTATTTTATATAAGTTATAAAATATTAGTTTTATAGATGAAATATACATTTAAAAAACATATTTTAATATAAATACTCGTGAGTTTAGTCTAGTACTGTGTCTAATGTTAGATCTCAAGTTCACGGCTAACCTGGTTATATTTATATAAGTCGACTTTGAACAAGTTGTGAAGTTTTCATTAGTGAGAACGTATAAAGCGCAATTACTTGAACAATAGCTTTGATAAAACACATATTTTTGAGTTATAAAACTAAAGTAAAGTAACAGCTTGTTAATGTCCCACTGCTGGGCTAAGGCCTCCTCTCCGTTTTGGGCGAAAGTTTAGGAGCTTATTCCACCACGCTGCTCCGGTCCGGGTTGGTAGAATACACATGTGGCATAATTTCAATGAAATTAGACACATGCAGGTTTCCTACGATGTTTCCTTCACCGTCAAGCACGAGATGAATTATAATCACAAATGAAGCACATGGAAAGTCAGTGGTGCTTGCCCGGATTTGAACCTACGATCATCGGTTAAGATTGTGTTCTAACCACTAGGCCATCTCGGCTATAATATAATATAATATAAAATTTCAATCAACAGCCAATCGTTGTCCACTGCTGAACATAGGCCTCTCCCAAGGTGCGCCAAAGCTCCCTGTCCTCCGCCTTCCGCATCCAGTTGGTGCCCGCCACCTTCTTAAGGTCGTCGGTCCACCTGGCTGGAGGGCGCCCTACGCTGCGCTTGCCGATTCGCGGTCTCCACTCTAGGACTCGTCTGCTCCAACGGCCATCGGTCCTACGACATACGTGACCAGCCCACTGCCACTTCAGCCTGCTAATTTTGCAAGCTATGTCGGTGACTCCGGTTCTTTTCCGGATAATCTCATTTCTGATCTTATCCTTCAAAGATACTCCGAGCATAGCTCGCTCCATAGCACGCTGAGCGACTTTGAATTTGTGGACTAGTCCCGCAGTTAGTGTCCACGTTTCGGCACCGTATGTCATGGCAGGTAAGACGCATTGGTTGAAGACTTTCGTCTTCAAACATTGCGGTATAGACGACTTGAGGACTTGACGAAGGTTGCCAAATGCTGCCCATCCCAAGCGAATTCTTCGATCGGCTTCCTTCTCGAAGTTGTTCCTACCGACTTGTATTATCTGTCCTAGGTAGGTATATTCACTAACAACTTCGAGAGGTTTCCCCTCGACGTATATCGGTCCCGGCACGACATGCCTATTGAACATGACCTTGGTCTTGTCCAAGTTCATACCGAGACCGACACACCGGGAAGACTCGCCTAGGCTACGCAGCATTTCGGTGAGTTGTTCCAGCGGCTCTGCTATGATGACGATATCGTCGGCAAATCGAAGGTGTGAGATGTACTCGCCGTTTACATTGACTCCATACCTAGTCCAAACCAGCGTTTTGAAAACGTCTTCCAACGCGTTGGTGAACAGTTTCGGGGATATTACATCCCCCTGTCTCACCCCTCTGCGCAATTGGATCGCCTTCGTCTTACAGTCCTGGATGTGGACAGTCATTGTAGCGGCGTTGTACAGACATCTCAGTACCTCGATATATCTCCAATCGATATGACATCTCTGCAATGAGTCGAGCACTGCCCAGGTTTCGATGGAGTCGAAGGCTTTCTCGTAGTCCACAAATGCCATACACAGCGGCTGATTGTACTCTTCGGTCTTCTGCACAATCTGCCGAACAGTATGGATGTGGTCCACGGTGCTGTAGCCTGATCGAAAGCTGGCTTGCTCTGGGGGCTGGAACTCGTCAAGTCGTCTGGCGAGACGGTTCGTGACGACTCTTGAGAACAGCTTATACACGTGACTCAGGAGGGAGATTGGTCTGTAGTTTTTCAAGAGGGTTTTATCACCTTTCTTGAAAAACAGTACCACCTCACTCCCGCTCCACGTTTCCGGGATCTTGCCATGTTGGATGACGGAATTAAAGAGGCTTGCTAGCTTCTTTCCGGTCTTCCTTCTAGCTAGCTAGCTAGCTTCTCTCCGGTTCTTCTCCGGTCTTTCAGGACCGGAGTCCCGCCTGCCTTAAGCAACTCTGTTGTGATTCCGTCATCTCCCGGAGATTTGTTGTTTTTAAGCTGTTCTAGAGCCGCCCTAATCTCTCCTTGGTCAACGACCGGGAGCTCCTCGGAGTAATGGCGCATAAGAGGGGCGCGCTGGTCATCAATACTGATTCCCATGGGTTTATCCGATCTTGAAGAGAACAACTGCCCATAAAACCTCTCTACTTCTCCGATAATCTCAGGCCTAGAGGTAACGACCCCACCATTTTCAGTTTTAAGTTTTGTCAGACGCGGCCTCCCAAACTTGCGAGCGAACACTTTCGATCCCCGATTTTGCTCAATCGCAGCCTTGATGGCACGGGTATTGGAGCGTCGGAGATCGCGTCGCGTCAGCGTTTTTATTGTTCGGTTTAAGGCCTTATCTGACAAAAACGATGGTAGTTCTCGTCGTTTTCTCATGAGCTCGAGTGTCTCAGCAGAGAGTTTTGGTGCGTTGTCTCTTCTCTGTGGCGGAAAACACTTGCGGGATGTGTTTTGCAGTATTTTGACCAGCGTGTCGGTTCTCTCATCAATGCTGCTTATGGTTTCCAACGCGGTGAATTGATTTTGAAGTTCCATTTGGAACTTTTCGGAGCCTTGAGCAGCTTGGAGCATGGTAGGTCGGAGAGTAGACCTCATCATTCTCGATCTTTCGGCTTTTAAGTTGATATTTAGAGTGCCTCGAACCAAGCGGTGATCACTTCCGGTATTAAACCTGTTGATCACTGAAACATCTCTAAATATGTGCCTTTTATTCGAAATGATAAATTCTATCTCGTTTCTTGTCACGTTATCGGGGCTTCGCCAGGTCCATCTCCTCTGAGGCTTCTTTTGAAAGAAAGAATTCATCAAAAAAAGCCCCTGCGCTTCGAGAAAGTTTACCAGCATTTGCCCCCTGTGATTTCTGCAGCCCAAGCCGTAAGGTCCGACTTTCGATTCACCGCTATCTTGTACTCCCACTTTAGCATTAAAGTCTCCCATAACAACATTGTAGTGGGCCCTCGAGGTGTCGTTGAGGGCCTTTGCGATGTCCTCGTACATCGCTTCGACCACATCATCAGAGTATGTCGAAGTTGGCGCATATACCTGTACAACCTTCAGGGAGTACCTGTCGGAAAGTTTTAGGACAAGGTACGCTACCCGGTTCGACACACTACTGATTTCCACAATGCTGCTAATGAGATCCTTTTTGACTAGAAAACCGACACCACCCTGGGAGAGGTTATCACCTTCGCGGAAGTAGAGTAAGTTACCGGACTCTAGAGTTATCGTGTCCTCCCCCTGTCTTCGGACTTCGGATAACCCCAGTATATGCCAGTTTATATGACTTAACTCTACTTCTAATTCGGCGAGGTGATGGTCCAGCCTCATCGAGCGTCCATTATACGTTGCCATTTTCAGTCGTTTTATACGGTAGCCTGCCGTGAACCGGTGATTCTTAGCACCCCCTGCCCTGCCGATACCGCGACCGCTACCTTGGTCGGGCCTAGCGGGCTTGCCGGTAACTGGGGGCCTTTTTTTGGGCGCATCTGCCATTTAGGGAGGGGTTTGCCATACTCGCCGCGCTGGGCAGGCGTGTTGGCGAGCGCAGTAGGGGGTAAGATGTTTATGGGAGGGGGGACGCTGCTGCCCATCCCCCCTTTTCCCCGTCCCTCAGTCGCCTCTTACGACACCCACGGGATGAGATTGGGGGAGTACTATTCTAAGCCGGTACTCCACGGTAAATATAAAACTTATAATATCTTAATCTAAACTTTGAAAGTTAAATTCGTAAGCTGGTTATTGTGAATAGTATTTTTTAAGTTATTGTGTATCTAATCTAGGACTCCAAAAGTAATAAAAAGGGTAGGTATATGTTTTTTCCATTTCCTAAGGCATTTTTGCTACTGCTTTATACCCGTTGTGATGTACTATGCAAGAAGATCATTTGTAATAAATTAAATGAATGTTTTCTTTTTCTGTTGCCATCTTCTTGTGAGTTTGGCAACCATTAAGGGTATATTTTATCCACCGCTGCTACAAGAAGGCCAAACTCATTGTTATATTAAATTATGAGTATAAATAGAAATAATAATGGTTTTTGGGGCGCGGTGTAACACTTCTTTTAGTATTCTTTGTTATTTTTTAAGAATCGCATTAAAATTTAGAACTTAATGAAGAGGAAGTAACGTGGTCATTTAAATTTTGCATATAAAATAAGTAACAATTATATACTACATAGCTTATTTTTGAATGGAAATCCATACGAAGTATTTATTCCCATACATATTACAAAATTGAAATGTGTATTAATATATTATATCGTAATATGCTGTTAATATAACAACAACGTACAAAAGAATACGTCATATATTTCGAACGTAATCACACACATTTAAGGGGAGCAAGCATTCAATTCTCCCCTGGGTGACCCGGAATATCGTAGCTTAAGGATAATCATCCAATGCATTCATATTGATATGAGGAAATAGAAATAGTAGGAGACGTTGCTATATATTTATTTTTTATTTATTTATTTAACTATTAGGACATCTAATATATAATCATATAGATCTATATAAACCAATTTAAAAGGAGTAATAATTTATACTACTCTTAATAATTTATTATATAATACTTACTTTATATAACTTATGTATCTACATAATATATATGTAACGTTGTATAAAAAAAAACATTTAGCACTCTTAAAATTTACGTAAATTCCAAATAAAGTCACACCGCTTCTTATCTGTCAAAAATACGACAAAAAATCTATTCGAATAATTTGAGCAAACAAACAAGCATATAGTAATATATACTAATATATATACACATTATATACTAATATATACAATACACGATAACGTTTGCCGTCACGGTATCCGAGTAGGTCTTTCCTCCGAGTCGCGCCAGTAGATAATAAAATTAGATAGATTAAGTTGTATCTTTATGCAGCGCCATCAGCTGATGAAGCGATATGCAATAACTCATCGACAAATATACTTTTCATAACGCATTAACACATAACATTCGGCGTTATAACGAGCATCAACGAGTAAATGAGCTCTAGAGTTTGGAATAGAGATTTGTGATATGATTTATGTATTAAATTAATGAATAATAGTAAGGTTAGTGCATGTTTTGTTATCTACAAAACAATTATAACTAACCTGTAAACAATACAGGGAGGTTAGTTATGTTTGCTTTTGTTCTGAATTTAGGAATATATATGGATATATATTCAATTTATTTTAGGAAGTTAGTCAGGAAGTTGGGTCATCACAAGGTAAGAAGTCTAAGTCGTTATTTACCCTAGGACTATGAAAATTATAAGCCACTCCTTATATAATCAATGCGCTGTTAAACTGATCTAGGTTGTTACGTCCCTTGTGTCTGTAATTACATTGTTAAATTCATTTTTCAAACTAAAACATAGCACTATGATCCTAGAATAACAGATGAGTGGGTGGACCTGGACTAGTCTTCTGATGATGCTGGATGTCCTAGGCGATATCGCCCTTGGTAGCCATTCTCAAAGGAGACTAGGTAAAGGTTACTGGCATGATATTATAATGGACATATTTGTGTGCAAACACAAGTGCAATTTCTTAATCCAACACGACCGGAAAGACTTCAGGTGCAGGACAAATGGCTTTTTCTGTGCGAGGCACGGGAATGTGTACACTGCTAATTTCCAGACTCCACGCTGCTACTGAAAATTTCTCGACAGAAAAAGCCAATAACTTTTAATTGATTTTGCGCGGGAATCGGGACACGACTGAACCCACAATTTTGAGGTCTGCGGCTTTATGAGATAGTCGCTACAAAAACGTTACAGTCAACCCTTATAAAAATCCAATTAACATGGATTTTGTGTTATAATATATAACAGCTTAAAGATTGTTTTATATTATTTACATACGTGTTATGTTGTGTTCTTCATGATAACTACGTTGACATAGTACGTTCTGTATTATGGCAATGTCGACGAGAAAGTCACTGAACCAGTCGCTCTCTAATGAACGCGTGCAAAATATAAGAGATAGACAATAAAGTTTATCGCATATTTAGAATTCATAGACTTTATACTTTGGCGTCATTTCGTGACCACGACCACTGTTGCAACGTCAAAAGAAATGAAAAAAAGATTATAATCGCGGCTAAAACCCGAATGTGACATGTGAAATGATCAACACGATTGTCCGCGACACGATATATCACAGATAAGTCGAAATAACTAGTTTAAGGGATATTGAAAATTTTAAAAATTACACAGTTTAAGTTTTTGTTAAAATTTAGTATCGTAGATAATTGTAGGACATAATCATAGGAGGATAGTCGTGGGATAATATATTTTATGAGTAAGATTTTGTCATCATATTCATTGTTTGATAATATTTGATTATAATTCTATATTAAAAACAAACTAACTATAGGCTTATGAGTCAGAGGAATTTAACCAATCAGATTTTATGTAATAAATGTCTAGATTATAATAAAATGTTCAAGTTCGTCATCATTTTACAAAATTTTTAACATGAATCTACCACAAACTTGGAATGTAGATTATACCGAGAAGAACCGGCAAAAATATAGAAGTTATTATAATATACAATTAAATATATATTCTGTATGAATATCAACGAATATTAACTACAAGATCTTTTATATTATACAGTATTATATTTTACTTTTTTCACACTTGTTCACGATTAGCTTTAAATATCTATATTATAATCTTGTTTGCATATCTTGATATGCCTTATTGGTAGGCAAGTCTACTGTGGACGATTAACCTAATATCAATCTGGTGTCCCCATTACGTAGGCTTCGTTTGAACGGGTCACATTATTATTGCTTGCGAGACTGGCCACCGTGTGATAAAATTGCACCCCTGTTCAGTGATACGTGGCATACAAAAAGGATTTCATTTGAAAAGGAAAATGACTTTGGGTTTCCTTCCGTTAAGTTAAGGATCTTTTTGTAAATAAAAATAATATTAACATATATAGTTACGATTTTTTGCTTATTTATTGTTGTTATGATTTAAAATTCTTTATTTGAACTTGATTTATAGATGAACATAAAATACATTGTTTATCTATAAGTCAATACAACAAGTATAAACTAATATAAGTAAAAATAAAGAAAACCTTTGATTGACACATTCCGAGCGATTTGCTAGTAGCTCTATATTTGAACTCCATACATGACGTATGGTGTTAATATTATAAACCCTGATAATTTATTTGTCTTGACGTTCTACAGAGTGTAAAGGATAAATTATAATTTTATTTGTGATTTTTTTTTAACCTATTTAATACGGCGTATAAGTTACATATTAGATCTAAATGCAAAAGAAATCTTTCTTTACAAAATTAAGTGTTGCTTTAATTTATAATAACATTACCGATGACAGGTAAAATCGTCATTATAGCTAACCAACGGGCCTCTCCTTCCCTGTACATTTTAATCAACAACTTTATAAAATGTAGTTTTAATTTGTATAGTACCGATGTTTGCCGACGAAATCAATTTGTAAACAATGTGGAATTTGTTACTACAATTTAAATTCAGAAAATAAAGTGCCTCGACGGTTGCGCAGTCCGATTACGTTAGTGTAGTATTCGCAGCATTTTAGTACAAATAAAGACGAAAAGTATAATGGAGGTGGATCTCCCAGTCAGCTCGTGACCACGACAGGTCTCAAGGACAGGAAACAATCAAATAGTTATATTTTAGTAATTGTATCGATTTCAAAATTTTAACGAATGGTTGATTCGTTTAAAAATACTTAATTAATTACTTTCAAACTGTTGCAAATGAAATTTGATATGATTAATACAAATACAACATTCATCGCACCATGTAAGCCGAAATAATGGTTCCTATGTTTTTATTTCATATATTAAATTGTTGTAAATTTATATTATCTGTATTTATAATAATTATTTAATTATTATATCGGCTAAATAAGACTTATAATTTAGAATATACTATTTCAATATTTAATTTGAAAGATCAATAAAAAGTATTACTATTTTTTTAATATATTTCTGGATACAGTTTATTCTACCAGCGTCTTGTAGGATTCAAAATATAAAAAAGTCTTAAGACCAAAACCTAAACTCCATTTCTAAACGAATTAAAAGTGGCGTCAAAGCTTAAAACGCTAACGAAAATGTTAATGACGTCATAAAGGCAAATATTGTGGTTACACTTAAAACAAATCTTCCAAGCCTTCTGGTCACCGCGGAAGTATACGATCACAACCCACAACCACAAAACCATGTAACCAACCGAAACAAAGAATACATGAGCCTATAAAAATTGGAACCTATAATGTCAGATTCCTAGCAGCATAAAATTAGAAGTGAGGACAAAAAACACAAGGAAAAAGAAGAGTAGGCAAACTGAAGAGATGATGGCTCATGACCTCGTGGAAATAGCAGGGAGCGAATGGCGGAAGGTAGCAGTTCACAGGGAAAGTTGGAAGAAGCTGGAGGAGGCCTTCAACCGCGGAGGGGCCCATACCACAAAAAAAAAGATTTAGATTTATCATGTACAGTGTTATGGGAATTAAAGGCTTTATTATTATTATCTTAAGTATTATATTCTCAAATAATATTAAAGTTTGTAATCATAGAAACTCTGCTCATAATACGCGTTCTTGTATAATTATTATTATTATAAAGTGGTTACTTTGTGAGTTTAAACATGACAGTAGCATTGAACTGTTGTATTAATAAGTAACAACATTAATGCACACTCAATAGAGCGTGCATTAATGTTAGCCAATAGGCTAACTCCCATAATCCGTACCGTAACCGTAACAGCCTGTGAATGTCCCACTGCTGGGCTAAAAGCCTCCTTTCCCTTTTTTGAAGAAAAGGTTTGGAGCTTTTTCCACCACACTGCTCCAGTGCGGGTTGGTGGAATACACATGTGGCAGAATTTCAGTGAAATTAGTCACATGCAGGTTTCCTCACGATGTTTTCTTTCACCGTAAATGAATTATAATCACAAGTTAAGCACATGCAAGTTCAGTGGTACTTGCCCAGGTTTGAACCCACGATCATCGGTTAAGATTCACGCGTTCTTACCACTGGGCCATCTCGGCTTCCCATCCCATCCCATAATCCGATGGGATGGTAAATCCGACACGACCGGTGATAATTCAGGCACAGGACCTTTATGTGCTTTTCGAGACATGAAAGTGCCGATCTTGGGCTTGAGCACAGGACTTAAGAATCTTTGAACTTTGCCTCGTAGTTAGACACTAGATTAACGTGAAAGTCATGTACTATATATATACCATTATAAAATGAATTTTAATTACAATTTTGTTAAGAGAATTAGAGAGTGATCAATTAAATTATAGTAAAAAATGTAATAGATCCAGCCAGAGCGAAAATGCTACAGAAGTTTAATTAAATAGTTAATAAATTTACCCCTTTTAATTGGATACTTGTTGCTGCAACTTTATATATTTCTAGTGAATTTCATTTTAAATCAAAAAATTACTGTTTGACCATATTTTGTGTCATTTAAAATTTAAATTAATCATTTGAAATTGGAAATGAAATAAAACGTTTAAGATTTTATTTGGTTTTCTTTAATACGTCACTTAACATAACAACTCTTAAATTGTTTGTTTCTCCGCTTACTTCTTCTAAACCAAGTAACCGATTTTGAAACGGTTTTCACTAATAGAAAGAACAATAAACAACAAAGATTTTTTTATATAATTTGTAAATATTTCGCACTGTAAAATTGCTAAACTATGACGGCGTTTTATTAAAATAAAAACAGTTTTCGTCAGCTTATGTGGTTAAAAATTGGCTAAACTGTAAGATACATAATATCAAAATATTGCAAGTATTTTCTTATTGTAAATCATTATTTATCATTAAAAGTTCTACAGAAATTTATATTTGTTTATATTTTATGGTATAATATCTACTACAGATTAGTAAAAACGATAGGAAAATAATTTTCTCCAATATATAATTAACTCATATTAAGACAAATGATTACCTTGGACATTTAATAAAGATTAGAATTACAGTATTTCTAAATTAGCGATTAAATGAATACTTTAAGACATATCACCGATTCAAAATTACAGCAACCAAAAAATCGTTACCAGCGAAGCGGGCGGTCAGATAACTGGCAGTAACAATAACATTTTGACATTGACAGTTAAAATTACCCAAATTTGAATGCTCAAGCCGATTTCTCATTTATGAATTGTGACATATTTAGGTACAGTTATAAACTAATATATCATTTCTTTTATTAATATATGAGATAATACAAGAGTAATGTAAAACTATAATAAAAAAAAACTATACATTACAAATTTATTGAAAAAACACGTCGTCCGAAAGTTTATCAGAAAACAATTTGATGATTTATGGCCATTCTCAAGACTAATATAACATTCAGAAATTGTTCCGAGTTCTGAAAGCATAAGAATTTCGCTTCTAAAATCCAGCTTCTCAGCTGTAAAACTTGGAACTGATGAAAAGGCATTAAGTGTGTACTCTATTAAGTAAAGCTTGGCTGAGATCCGCAGGCTCCATTAGGGCTCTCAGTTCAAGCGCCGCGAGCTATGAGTGGCGAAAGTACTCGTTGCATACGTAGTCTGCTTACCTAGGCAGTCATTAAGAAATGCTAACGTTGGTCGGTTGATTTGTATAGCTTTTTATAAATAAACGTTTTGTATTGCTACCTCATTTTATGTTTTTTTTTATAATTGTAAGGTAAACGAGCAATTAGGTCACCTAATTTTTAGCGATCGCCACCGCTAATGCAGATTGGTACAGTAAGAAAACTGTTTGGTGTTTGAAGGAATGATAATTGAGAAGTGACTAACCGTAACTAACTATCTAACCTAAGGCAGCGAGCAGCGAGGTAGTTGATGACAAAATACGATTTTTGTCTCATAATTTCTTTTGGAACAGGATTTTTCATTATGGCTTCGTTCATCACTGTGGCACTGATTGTAATTGGTAATATATTTTTGAAAATTATAGCGTATACTATTTCAGTTACCGTTGGATAAATAATCAAGCGATCTGAGTTAACAATCCTACTCCTCATATCAACAATCTGATTCAAAATCCAACGCTTTATTTTTTTACCAGTCACTCAAACTATATTTGAAATAAGAATATTGCATTTTTTTTAATAAAGTGAAAATACAATTCCATTAATACCAAAATTAAATGCTAGAAAGGAATAGAATAAAACTTATTGTACGGTTAAGTGGCTTAAAAGTGTCGTCAGTTCGCTTACACTACACGTCTCACTGCAATCTCATTACTTCTGCTTGAGACGTAAATCACTTCGAGTTTAGTATTTCGCCATAAAGTGGTAAAATGTGCTGGAGCGACCGAGTTCCGTCATCGTGACCGGATTTATGTCATCGTTTCATAGGATTTGCTTTTATTTTACGAGATGGATTGTTTTAAATTGTTTTTATATTAAATATATTATATAATTTCGCTTAGTTCGTTATATACAATTAAAGTAAATAATTTTGATGTTAGTTTTAGTTATATTTAAACGATATAGACGAAGATAAATTATCAACGCTAATGTCGTATACTTTTCATTGAATTTGATTATTGTTACCAAAGTGGTGTACAAAAAGCTGAGCCCCTGCCAAAATACATACAAACGTAGATTTATAAAAAAGTCTACAATGATTCACCTAAACTTTTATCAAACCCAAGGCCATATAAGCCTTTCAAATTTACTATTATGAGCTATTATTATTAAAAAGGAAGTGGATTTGCGAGATAAAACCTTTCTTCTGTGTATTAGATTAAGATAAAGAAAAGTAACAGGATGTTAATGTTACATCTTTCGGCTAAGAGATTCTCCTCTCTTAAACCCTTCTAAATCTTCTTTAACGCCAAACCTGGTGTCTTCTTCAGGTTTGGCTTTTATGCTTCCACGCAATAGTTTAAAAGAATACGCGAACGTACGCGATTGACTTATGTCGTTGTTCGTTACATAATAAATGAAAGACAACTAACGAACGAAGTGTTATTTTACATATACCGGAAATGAAGGTTTTATGATATATTTACGATTAATCATAAAATAAATTGCTTAAGTTTTTTTACAATAATAATAGTTTATTGAGAACCATCACTAGATCATAAACAAATGTCAACGATAATAAACTTTGACTTTACGCCCACAGACAAAGCGACATTTCTCTATTATTACAAAACCTTTTTAAATTGCACAAATTTAATGTAAAGAAAAAAAACCACGATAGAATTAATAAAATTAATAAATTACGAAATTAAAATACTTTAAGCAATTTAACAAATAATAAGAATTAGAATGTTTTACAAATCTTTTATGACTAAAATTATTACATACGTATTTACGTATATACTTAATTTAATAAGTTATATGATTAATAAACAATAATATTTATTGTAGGAAAATAATCATAAAATTTTATAATCCTAATAACCACAATAATAAAGCAAATGGTTTTCAAATTCTTAAACATATATTTAATTAAAAAGTGTTATGAAAAGGTTAGGATTATGAGAAGGTAAGAAGGGTTTACCATTAGTTTATCTGTATCACAATAATTTTAGTATTTGTTTCAATTAATAACACATGCATGAATGTTATCATAGCTTAGTGTATGTAGTAAGAAAATTCGTAACTTATCTGAAACAGTGTGGGGAAACTTATTCCTATAACGAAGACACTGAATTCTGATGATGAATGATGAAGACTTGAATTCTGTATGTAACGGACAGATAAGCCGAGATGGCCCAGTGGTTAGAACTCGTGAATCTTATCCGATGATCGTGGGTTCAAACCCGGGCACGCACCATTGAATTTTAATGTGAAGGAAAACATCGTGAGAAAACCTGCATTTGTCTAATTTCACTGAAATTCTGCTACATGTGTATTCCACCATCCCGAATTGGAGCAGCGTGGTGGAAATAAGCTTCAAACCTTTTCCTCAAAAAAAAAGAAAGGAGGCCTTATGCCAGCAGTGGGACATTCACAGGCTGTTACTACTACTACTACTATGTAACAATTTTTATCCGGATAAAACGAATATTAAATTTTCAGCCACAACTGTTTTGAATAATCTTATTGTTATTTTGTTGCGAAAGAAATTCGTTTGTCGGATAACTAATTTATTTAAAAAAACAGACTTTTAGTAAATAGATGCCACATTTGCATTTTTAAATAAAAACCCAAATGTGTAGACTTTTATAATCTTGAATTTGCAGTGACGGATGAATTTGTCCAAAGTAAAAATATATTTCAATAATATTAATATTTCAAGAGATAACAAATGTCGTACAAAAGGCATGTGATTCAATCTCGTAAAGGTAACATAACAACTAAGATTCAGAATTTAAGTATTTTAAAGCCTATCTTATTTCTTTTGTTAAAAATTTTAAAAAATATTAACAAAACTTTTGAGTAATTTATTTAATTAAACAATATTGATCTTTTTTTGATTTTTGTTATTGTTTTTTTACAAAGCCTAACAAGCAAACAGGTCTACTGACTCAGTTGCTAAGTCGATGTCCAAGAACGCGGAATCGAAGACGTTATGTCACTTGTCATCGTAATTAGACTGGATAATTTACTTTTCAAATATGGTCAATGGTTAGAAAAATGGTCAGTTGGATGTCACAAACCTTCTACGACATAACTTTTTCGCAAAAGGAAACCATCTCCTTCCAGAACCTTTCGCCATTGAGCATAGCGTTTATTACGCTCGGTAGCGAGAAATCTATGCTAACGATGGCCGCCAGGGAATACCGCAGGGGCCTATTCGCAGCAGAATCCATCAGTTTGTTGCACGCTGTGTGGTCGTGTGTGTGTGTGGCTGACGTGTCTAGCCGTGAAAAACTAACATTTTGTTTTTATATAATAACAATATTTATGCTTTTTTTTTATTAATAACTATTTATAATTTTGTTACAATATTGATTTACGTGTAACGTACACGTAAATTTATCATGATCATTGATCATCAATCACGTATCATGTATAATATGTTTCTGATAATAATGTGCGAATTTCGATTCCTAAAAAGTAAGAGTAGATTTCCTTGTAGCTGGTAAAATTATGAAGGTGTATTATTATCATCCTGTTAGGTTCAGAGGGGATTTACTCTCCACGTAAAGAGATAAGCCGAGGAGGGCTCGTACATTTTTCTCTTGTAACTTACGAGTCCAATTTTGCTATATTTGAAAGAAAATTTCTATGCTAAATTTTAATATATTATACACTGTAATATTAAAATATTTTTCATTATTTAGTCATAGATGAGATATCGTTCTAATATAATTAAAAATATTAATATAGGTATCGCTTAGATTGCTTTAATACATTTGTCTGCAAAAATTATATCTTATATATAGGCTTCCATTTAAGGTTTATAACAAAATGATGACATATACATATCATGACATATGCTTTTATAACGTTTATATAATGATAATCTCAACCTCTAAAAGATTTCGGTGAAACAGGTCACAAAAGTCATTATTACGATTACGTGTTCAGAAAAGACTTAGAAAGCGGCAAATAGTTCTTTGTTTCTTGTCGGGATGCTGTGATCACACAACATTTCCATCGACTCCAGCGTAGCGGAAAAATACCACCGATATCGTGTATCCGATGCGCCTGAGCTAACCTGCCGATATATATTTTATTCGCCAATATACGATTTGGATGTTTTTCTTGTGCGTTGCGATGGTATGAATGTTTTTGCTTTGAATGATGAAAATAAACGTTGTATACTAACAGTCATGGCATATGTTAAGTAAAAATATTTCTTGGGAACAATTCAAGTTTTAAATAATATCTTTTTTTTAGTTTATTTTTATAATTTAACTATAACTTACCTTTTTATAATTCATTTACATTTTTATTGATTGTTACTTATTAGTTGTTGCTATCTCAAAGAAACTATTCTTATTTTTTATTTCTTAATATTATTTTGAAAAAACGAATAAAGTAACACAATCTCCTTGTCAAGGAAACTAATTTGACTTAAGAAATTTGATGGTATTAAAATTGTCGTTTAAGTAATTGTTTCTATGTTAAATAATTATAATTATAGCAAATTTCAGATTACATATACATACATATATATATATATATATATATATATATATATTTACATATACTTTATTAGAACCATAGAACCATTTTTTAATCCCTGGATTTAGAAATCTCTTCATAAGCTAAAAGCAATATTATTTACTTTCTGAAATAACAATTAATAATATATAAAATAAGCTTGATTTATTTTATATTTTATTAAGGAATGTAATTGATGTATGAATAATATGCATATATTAATATAAATACAAAGTAAGTTTCCTTATTTAAGCCCATCGTGTCCGGCGGCTTCAATCTAATACCTTTCACGTTACATGATATATAAAAGACAGTTCCAAGGACATTCAAAGTTCAACAAAGTCCACTTTATGGGCAATTCATTCGAGCATTTATTGATTTTATTATTACAAGTAAGTTTCCTTGGTAACATGAATACATTTTATATATTCAACGTCTTATTTGTATTTCTAGAACGTAATGCTATGGAGAATTTGTTAAATACTTTAAAAAAGTGTACTTAAAAAAAACTTCGGCTTTCATGTAAAATGTATGCATGAAATAGTATACTTTTCGAGTCTGTTTGTACGCTTACTAAAGTACATCATGTTCTTTGATGAAATTTTCTTTCCTTATGTATACTTGTAAATTAACGTAAGTAAGGGCATGTATAACGATTTTTATTATATAGTACCTGATTTTGATGATAATTTTACAACAAAAAAAAACAGTAAACTCAAGATCTTATTTTGCAAACATGTCGTTGCGACAATGCAAACACTCGTTACGATTTTATTTATTTAAGGCTGATCAGATAGATTTAAAAAAAAAGTAAACTTGTGTTGATGTGACCATTGTAGTGAAATTGCCTTTTCGTTAGCTAGAGTAAATAAGCCAGTGGATGACAGTGGTGGAGACAAAGTGCAAAAACTACAGGCTCTATAGTGCAATCTGATGTAAAATACGCTCATTGTTCCATACAATGCTATTGTGTACACACTTTAATCTTGTCCATCAACTTGCTTGTTTTTTTTACTTCTACAGAATAATAAAAAAATAAAAATGGATCATCATCTCATAAATAGTTTTTTGATATTATGTTTTTCTGTTCAGAATTTATTTTTGTGCAATAAAATTAATACTCATTAGGTATCACACCTGGATGTTATTAAATAATAAAAAATCTAATATAATTTATTCATGAAGGCTTATATAATAATTTTGGATCGTCATGCTATATAAATGAATTTAAATACAAAACTGTACGAAAGTAAGTCGACTAAAAAGAACCGGTATAAGACTCCAGCAGGGAAGCAGAGAGTAGTTACTTATTTTTTCTAATAAAATTATAAGTCTTCAAATAAAGAAAGCTTTTTTGTTATTTAAATACTCTCGTGTTTTGTTTTATACAGCTTTATTTAATAATGTTTTCTTTTAACATAACCTTTCAATTTATAATTAGGAAAACTTCAAATGTCTGCGGAATTTACTATAGAAAAGAATACGTTGCCGTAGAAAGCTTTTGTAGAATATCAGTGTTATAAGCTTACTATTAATTTTCCTATTTTGATAATAATTATCACAGATTATTTATAACTAATGATTTCTACTCAAAAAAAGGAGAGGAGGCCTTAGCCCAGCAGTGGGACATTCACAGTCTGTTACAGTATTTACAACTAATGTTTATTACTGTATACTTATTGTTTAGCATTGTTGTAAGCATATTGTTCACGCACCTATGTCTCTAAAAGCAACTCGAAAATCAGCGATGACTTCACGAGCGTAAAATCTCGAAGAAACATTTTATAAATGTCGCCCAATTCTATGCTGAATTATATTAAGATATTAACTTAATATAATTTCTACTACTACCGTAAACTGTGTATTGTTATTAAGTAGTAATAAACTATAACTAGATATAAAATATAAATTTTAATTAATTTATAATAAAACCCAGCTTTCAGGCGTCTACTGTCGACTAGCCGACGTCCCCTCTAACGCTCGGCAGTCCACGTTGGTTTTCACAATAGACAAAGGGTCCATACATTTTTTTGTGATTCATATATAGAAAAAGAAAACCTTACTATAGTAATTGACTTTGTATAGCTGGCTGGATTACCAGGTGAATAGTGTTACTGCCTTCTCTTATTAGCTTAGTCACATTAACTGCACAACACTTTATTTTTCACTACTGCACTTTACTTCTAGGACGTTAGGTTTTGAATTATAATTAAAGCTAATTAGTAATTTTGTATAACAATTATTTATTTGCCAACACATCTTTCTTGCCCGGTATCTAGCAAACGAATAGCTTTTTTTTTCGACTTTTATTATAAGTTCAATTTCAAGTCAAAATAAAACTCATATTATTAATCAAAATAAATATTTTAATTTAAACGGAAAGAATTAATTGAGTTAGTGAGTATAATATTTGTAGAATATAGTTTTGTGATTTGTTAAAATATTATATATTTCCCCATTATTAAAACAATGAAATATCTAAAGTTGGTAATAAAAGGTGCACTTTTTTTTTAAATGTGTAGGCTAGCGCTTGTCTGTTCTCACACCTGATTGAAAGTGAGATACAGTCTAAGATGGAGCGCGCTTGCCTATTCATTCTAGACTTGAAGGTACCCACATTGTAGGTGGGGAAACGGAGGTCGGGAGGGTATTCCAGACCTTGGTACACACGAATTTATCTCTTTCTGACATCAGTAATTTGAAAATCAAAAGAAGAAGTCAAAGGGTTAAGGGTTTCATGGCTTAAAATATCTTGTTGTCCCTTTTGGCTAAGACTTCTTCCTACAACAACAACCTTCAACGCTGCTCTTACACTTATCTCAGTTTTTTTTCAATATACAAAGATTTCTTGAGAATCAATGCCAACCACGAAATTAGTTTTAAATATAAAATCAGTACTACAAAATAACAATGGTGTTTCTACGAAAAAAATAGTTTTATAAAAACAAGAAAACCTCCATGAAGGTTTATTAAATAAAAAGTACTTGTTTCTATAATTTATTTATATTGAATTTTAATGTATATGTATTTCATTATATTTAAAAAAAATGTTAATAAAAAATAAGAATTTTAATTTTACACTTAATATCAGCAAAGAATGGCGGTGCTGTAAGTTATAAAATATTGCATAAAAGTTCAACCTGAAGTTGGCCAGGCGACTAAAGCGGAGATAATAGGCCAAACTTTGCTACTTATCAACTGAAATGTTCAAGAGGCGAAAAATTAGCAGCTTCCGTTATGTAACTTTTTTTGATATTCCTTTTATACTTAAATGTAATTCATATAACTTGGAAAACCATTTTGACACAAGTCGTAAGATAAATTTCATTCGACACTATATTGAGGTAGAGTAAGGAATGAAAAATCATTTTCAAATATTCTCTATATTTGTGTAAACAATTATTTTTTATGACTATCTAATAAGTGCATATTCGAATTACGAACGATTGGTTTCATAATAATTCGTTCCAAAATATTTATATGTCTACGACTAATTAGTAACTCGGTTGATTTTATTGTAACGGTGAGGTGTGAACGCCGTGACGTTATTAGTCACGTGATCGGAATCGTTTGGAGGGGTAACTGTCACATTTTAATGGTTAGAGAGCGATGAGCTCAATTCATTACAGAGAGCGATACAGTTCGGACCTGCCAAGCGGGACCGTTGGTTCACGCAACTCCGATAGTTATAATATACCTACTTTATAATTTGTGATTGCTGATTACCTGCATAAAATACAAGAATTATCATATTGTATCTTTTTGGTTAATTGCCTGAGACCTACGCCATGGACCCTGTACCAGAAGCTCCTACCGATGACGGGCGTGCCGCTGATCTATCGACGCCGTCATATATAAAAACTTTATCTAAAATAAATTCAAAATTTACAAAAATATGATGACTTTCAACCTACTAACATACTAAAATACTAGACAAATATTAAGAATAGCTCTTTAACTGAAGAGTACAAAGCTCTTTAAAAAAAGAGTAAATATATTTGGCTTGTCTTTATTATTTTATTGATTCATTGTATAGTTATATGTTTAGTCATATGTATACTTGTAAGCGTATATAGCCGCGTATCTCGAGGTCTTAGCTTCCAATCCCAGGTTGAAACAATAAATGGTTATTGACTTTTGTGTCAAGAATAACCCGATGTATGGAAAGTATGGAAGTATGAATGGCCCAGTGGTAAGAGCGCGTAGCGCGTGAATCTTAATCGATGATCGTGGGTTCAAACCCGTTTAAGCACCACTGAATTCTCATTTGCTTAATTTGTGATTATAATTCATCTCGTGCTTGACGGTCAAGGAAAACATCGTGAGGAAACCAGCATGTGTCTAATTTCACTAGAATTTTGTCACATGTGTATTCCACCAACAGAGATTGGAGCAGTGTGGTGAAATAAGCTCCAAAACTTTCACCTCAAAAAAGGAGAGAAGGCTTTAAACAAGCAGTGGGACATTCACAGGCTGTTACTGTATGGAAAGCAGATAACACTTATTTGTCTCAGAAAATACGAAAATACGTTATTCGTTATTTTGTCTTGAAGTACAATAGAAATATCTGTTAAATTTTTTTCTTAGTTCGAAAAATATTTTATTAAAATTGTTTATTGCTTAAAACTGAGGTCATCGTATCCTAAGCCAGTAGTTCGGCGACGCGGACCCTGTGACACGTCACTCACCCTTTACGCGTCTTCTGCATACGCTTTCAAATATATATATTTTAATTTCTTTAATTTTAAGGAGATTTTGATTGAATATAAAATACTTTTTATTAAACAAATGGTAATATATACTACTTCTAAAATAAAATAAAATATAAATTATATTGTAATTTTGTAAAGACGGTCGTGTATAATAGGATGAATCGAGATGAAAACAGAATGAACATAGTACCACTGAGGATATGAATATGCTTAGTTTATCATTATAATTTATCTCGTGTACGGTATAGAAGAAAACATCGTAAGAAAACCTGACCGTCTGGGATGAAGTTTTGCCACATATATATCTATAAAAACTGACAATAACCTTTTTCTTAAAAAAAGAGGTAAAATTTGTCCAGCCTTGGGACACGGACTTTAACTTTATTTTATAAAATAGAAAACGCTGTAATTGAAAATTTTCTGCTTTATAAAGTTTTCAGTATAAAAAAAATTGTACAAGAATGTGTTATTTATTTAAATTGACTAAATATTTAACTTTAAAATGTAAATAGGGTCTTGTTGGCAAGAGAGGCAGTTTATCGGGGCTCAGTTTCGTCGGAAGCAATTACATAAAGGTTGGTGTCGGAGGTGCTGAAGTGGAGTCGAATGAGAAGAAGAAAGGAAAAAAGAAATTTTGTCAAACGAAACGCTTTTAGGTTAGCAACAACTTGGGCCGATAAAAATATATTTTATTTGTTTGTATGTTATTTCACTAGATTATAATTATACTATAATAAATAAAACGGCTTAAAATTATAAAATACATTTGTGACTAATACAATAACAAAAGTAGAAATTAATTTTGAACATTGCACATCCCTTACAATTGTCGGCGGCAGGAGTTATAGTTCATTTTGTCTAGAGATTCGGGGTAGCAAGAGGAATGCTTCGAGTATTCTTGCGACCTTTCCACGCGGTTGTAATTAGTAGAGTAAATAATTCAAATGGTTTCATTTCATTTTTTATATTATTCAACCGTTAATAACCGAACTTATCTTTTTATTGAAAAATAACGACTGGGCTAGTTTAGACATACCTGCTTGTTATTTAGTAGATCTTATTATATATCGTTGTGTATGTTTAGTTTAATGCTTATCCTTGGTGTCAAGTAAAGTAACAGTCTGTAAATGTCCTCTGGTTCAAAGTCTCCTCGCTTTAAAAGAAGAAGGTTTGGAGCTTTTTCCACACCACTTGCTCCAATGTGGGTTCGCGAATACACATTCGTTTTTATACCACACATTTTTATCTCACAATATTTTCTTTCACCGCTGAACAAGAGATGAATCATAAGCACACATGAGAATTCAATGTTGTTTGCCCGGACTCAAACCCGTGTTCTTCGTTTAACTTTGTGTTGTTGCAAATGTCTTCTTGCTACTATTACTAGTCTAGTCTATTTCATTATTATGTTTTTATTTATGTGAAATTTCTTGATAGATAATTAGTAATAATAATAAAACAGTTTAAATAGATCAGACACTACAGTTACAATAAAAATAAAACAATGGGTGTTACAAAAGGCGGCTTGGCCTAATTGTTAAAGAGCGATTTTAACGGAAATTTGGGGCAGAGGAAATGGTCTAATGACGGTATATATATAGATCAATAAGTTATACAAGTTACACTCAAGACGGATGAATGTTTAAATATAAATTAATACATAGATGCTCATACATATATGTAAATATACGGCTAGACACACAAATAAAAAAAAAAATTCACGACATTTAATCGGCTTCGAAACCTTTTAAAAAATATTTAAAAGTAACATAATCTGTACAATGATAGTATTTAAACAACAAATTAACTGTTATTTTTGAAACTTTCACCGTAAATAATCAAATTTCACGGATTTGACACAAAAAGGGATGTATGTATTTGATTTCGTGTGATGTAAGTATTTATTAGTTGACTGTCTATACCAATCAGTCACTATAAATTTATTGGTACAACATTTTATTTATCTAGCGACGTATTTCTTTTTCAAAAAGCAAAACATAGGGTTGAAAAATTCTAATATGACCTTATGTTTGACATAATTAAAATTATGAAGTACTCTTTTTTTCATTTTGAATTCAGTTATTTAGTAACTCTATACTAATATTTATATACTAATATTTTCTTCTGGAATCTACTAACAGATTTATTGCTACAAATATACAATGTAATGTTACTAAAAGCGCAACATACGAGTACATACAGTTGAGCTTTGAAGGAAAATCTATACAATAATATTACGTGAACATTGAAAATTGTCTTACATTTTCATAGTAAGCTTTATATTTTTCCTCCTTTACAGACACGATACTAGTATCTATTAAGCATTGAAGAACTTCGAATCTACAATGAAACAATAGGATATTTTATTTGATTTAAAATACAGCATAGACTAATAACTAAACACTTGTTGTAAAATACATTTTATATTAAAGTGGTGTCTGATTTACTTATTTATATTACATAGCATACTACATTTGTTGGTCTAGTAGCAAGGTTAAGATTCTGCAGGTTTTGGCCAAAATATGCCATCCCTACCTAGAAAAAGTAAGTACTCCTAGAAAAAGTTAAAGAAAAGTTATTAAGTTTTAAAGTAGCAAATTGGACTTTGAAAGTTGGCAGTGTTTAAACTTCCGTGCCTAATGGCAACACGTGGCAGAAACTGTACCCGATGAAAGCACTTACTGGAGCTGAAGGGAACGAATGCAATCGTCGATTAGTATATATTTATGTATTTCCGCATTGATTAGATTTATGACAATCAATAAGTAAGTAACGGTTCTAGATCGAATAAAGTTTTTGACTTTGACTTATACTGTTGATACTTCACGTCATAATTAATACTTGAAATATACATCTCAATTTTACTTTTTTAAATAGCTGTGAGCATTTAAAATGGAACAAAAAAAAAGTGACCGTAACGGGACGTCCGACATACTTGAAACAGCGAAATTGACGGTTATTAAAATAAAATACATTTAAAGAAAAACAATATATAAATATTGAATAAAAGAAATCGAAACAAATAATTTCATTAATAAAACAAATATAATTTTATAAAAATAGCACATTATACAGAATACGCGATACAAGCAAACATGGGAGTAGAGATCAGCGTAAGGGTCATGTCGTTGGCCGTCAAGGCGAACCGGTCTTAACCCTAAGGCGAGTTGATTGATATTCCTTATAAAAAAGGAAATATTTAGCAATTACGTTAAGTAAGGACGCACAGACAAGCACGTAGTCGATGATCTTGCCTGCTTTATGCCTAGTCTTGTCGGATTGCCGTCAAAATGAACAGGGGATTTATAGTGTGATTACATGGCCGTCGATGCCGAATTCGAAGAAGAGGAAATCGTCTTCATCAACATTTATAATAAAGGAGAAATCCTTATTAGAAACTAAAACAGATTTTACTCTACGATGCTAAATTGTGTAATATTCTCGTATAAGTATTAAAAACGTTCTCGGCAAAGTAGGCCGTAGAGAAACTTTGGCGTCATGAACTTCATATTAAATAAGGATTTATCGGTTTCTTTGATAATCAAATATTATATCAAATTCTTTTAATTTGTTTCTTTATTAGAATAGTTTTCACTTTATGATTTATTCAGTTAGAATCAGAATCTTATTATATCTATGCATAATATATTTAGTTCATATGTATGTGTATACATATATACCTAAATCATATCACAGTATAGTCATAGAAATAGACTTTATAAGCCGACTTTAATAATAAGGAGGTTATATGTATCTATTTTATTTATATTTCTGATCACCGATTAATCGGAATCGGCTTGATCTATATGAGTGCTTTAAACTTTACTCCATTATGCTAGGTATTTAGATGGTTCTATATTTTTTCTTTGGATATACATAGATTTAAATACTTCATTACTTACCCGTGAAATGTTGTTAATCGATTTCAGGTGATATACTATTTTAATGCGTGGGTCGTTGTAATATTAAAATTATTATGGTCAATATCGCATATCACTTTTTGACATTCCACGACCGACTTCTGCGGTGTGTCAGTTTATTGAATCAGATTACAGGATTAAATAGAACATAGAATTACTGAGTTACTAAGTAATTGCAGGTAGGCTCATCATAAGTTATGCTCATCATATGTTTTATAAGAAATGTCAATTATTTAAACAACGTTATATTTATAAGGCTTAGGCAAAATTCAATAGTATTTCTTGAATAATAAAGTTTCCTCTCTCATTCTTACTTTAATATTGAATCCGCAAATAAAGTATTTGCGAAGCTATTTGAAGGTGGGCTATAAAATAGGCTTCAACCCACCGAATGAAGAAGTATCAGCATTGTACAATTTTGTAGTGTACGGACGGATAATTTGCTTAATATTTGATAGATAGATAGAACCTTTATTTGCACTTACATTACATTAGATAGTAAAAATACTTTTAAACCTTCGGTTCCAGCATATGTAAAATAATATATATTTGTTCACACAACATTTTGAATGAAATTCAATATTATTTTTATTTTAAAATATTTATTTTATATATTTAAATTTATTTAATATTTTGATTGCCATTTAAAATATGATACTGTGAGCAAGAGTTTAACTGTAAGTCAACTCAGAGTCCTGAACTATAACTGTTTCGCCTCCGTATCATGATGATATATGCATTTATTTTTTATATCATACATGAAGATCATGCTATTAGCGTGTTAAAACAAACAAAAACAATCTATTTATTTTTATAACACGTGCGAAGTTAGGGGAGATGCTAGGTTTTCCATATTTATTCAGTTATCATAGAGCGTTCATGTAATTATCAATAGCATATTCAAATACTCGTGTGTCAATATACAAATGTAGATATATCGGACTCTGCATGTTAGAAAGGGAAATATGCATTTATTATAACGGCCGAGCTGCAATTGAATTTGAATACTTCTACCGGCTACTACATAATTCACTTGAAAATTCTGCAATTCTAATGAAAATTAAGATGGTTAACTGCAGGTTGTTAATTAGTTTGAAACAAATTGAATAGAATTTTACAGAAGTACATTACAGTAAAATTGAATGTTCCATTGCTGGGTTCAGGAGGCTCTCCCTTTTTGAGGAGAAAGTTTGGAGCTTATTCCACCACACTGCTCCACCACTGGAATTCGACACATGCAGGTTTCCTCACGATGTTTTCCTTCACCGTCAAGCACGAGATGAATTAGAATAACAAATTTAGCACAAGAAAATTCAGCGGTACTTGCCCGGGTTCGAACCCACGATCTTCGGTTAAGATTCACGCGTTCTTACCACTGGGCCATCTCGGCTTTTTAGGAATAGAATTTTAACCTTCACAAAATTTTAAATTTTTTATGTACAATCAATCAATCAACAGCCAATCGTAGTCCACTGCTGAACTTCTCCCAAGCCACTTCCAAAGTGCGCCAAAGCACCAAAGTAAGCGGTCCTTCGCCTTTCGCATCCAGTCGGTACCCGCCACCTTCTTAAGGTCATCAATCCACCTGGCGCCCTACGCCGTGTTTGCCGATCACTGCCAAAGTGGCAGTGGCAGTGGGTTATCTATAATATTATATAACAGTAATATTACTTGGTAATACTGTTGTGGTTTGTAACCAGGCTAATTTGACTTTTAATGTCTTTAATTGATCTTTGTCGTTGATCTTAAGCTCGGCCGTGGGAAAAGTTAAAATTCTAAAACATTTCACTACCAACTTGCACTGGAGCAGCGTGGTGGAAAAACTCCACAGCTCTAAGAGAAGAGAAGAATTTAATCTAGCAGCGCAACCTCTAAAAATGTAACACATTACATTTTCTGTCATGGAAGAATATAATAATAATAATACCATTACGTTCTAGTAGTCAATTTATCAGGTTTTATATATTTCTTAGAGCTATTAAAGGCATTTAACACTTTTTCTAATTCTATTCTTGTGTACAAGTTAAAAAGTTTTTTTTTTTAAATATTTGATATCTTTTAGTTTTAAAAAAATTTTTGAAACACGTTATTGTAGATGTATAGTTAAATTCGCGTATTGGCAAAAATATTTTTTGATTGCAAATAAAATCATTGTAAATTACTTAAAGTAGTTAAAAATGGCAGCTATCAGCAGTCAACTGAGATTCCTCGCGACTTCCGGAACGCTCCTACAAAAACAAGGCACTACAGACAAGTATTTGCCACAGACAGTCTGGGTGATTAATTATAATGGTGACAAACATACACCCATGTTGAACATTTTTTTTCTCTTTAATAATTTGTCGTGAACGTTGATATGGAACGAATATATAATCTTCTATTTACATATAAAAAAGAACAGCTGATTGACATAACAATGCGGGTGAAAACTTTTTTAGGGAAAAAATTTGAGATTACTCCAATGATCATAACAATAAAACGGTACGGTTTGCGTATAAGTTAAAAAAAAGTGTTATAGAAACGGTGTTCTTCTTGCAAAACTGCATCAGAGGCTGCTGGAACTATAATCTTTCCGTATAACAAAGCTCCTGTCACAATAAATAAAATAAAGCAATAAAAATTAGCTTAAATGGCAGCTTGATAATGTGTTGAGCTGCTTACCAAAATATGTCACTTGTTTTTTTATATCTGCAGCCTTATACAAATAAAATAAAATATCTTGGTAAAACTCTTCTATTCAAATTAATTCAGTATCTATATCTGTGTTACATTAATCATTACTGGTCGAAATGAGCCTAAGGCAGTTGGGAGTCTGTCAGAAGCAAGCGTTTATTTTCATTCCCTTAGTCGTTCGCTACCAAATAACGTTGTAAATTGGATACATTGTTGATTGGATATATTATTAATTAATAGTTAAGGGATTATATTATTCTAATAGTAAACGTTTGTTTTGAAACTGAATTACTTTGTCAGTTAGTAGGCTTTATTAATATAATAAATATTTTGTGTTCAGAACACAATTATAACTATTATTTAAAAATAATAATAACCGTCGTTAAAAGAATGGATGTTAACTATCATCGAACCAATACATATTAACAAACAACTTCAACTAGTTGAAAGATGGCTAACTAATAATAAATTGATTTTTTTTTAACGGCTCCAGACAAATCGTTTCCTATTTAGTAGTGGATAGAATAAAATCGACTCGTGTGAATGCGGTTTAAGGAACACACGAACAAAAAAATAAATAGCTTAATACACCTAAGAAATAAGTAATAAATAGGCTCAGGTTGCTGTTAAGTGACTTACTTTTCGATCGTCATTTCAACCACTTTACAAAAATATAATAAATATATATAATATATATATTCCTTACTAATATTATAAATGCGAAAGGAAGTTTGTTTGTTTATTACGCTTTCGTAACAAACAAACACGTCTTAACTACTCAACATTCTTAGCATTTTGCATATACATTGGCATCGGTATAGAAAAACGACATCTAATACATAATAGCTAATCAAATTCGGGTGAAGTCGGGAGCAGGAACTATGTAGTTAATTATAAAGCGATACATATATATTATGCAAGATTATATAAATGATTATATTATTATTTATAAAAAACGAAATATGTAAATTAATACTACACACTTTTATTCATAGCGATTGTTAATATTCGTTACGTAACATACGCATGTCATAACCAAGTTTCGTATATTGCTCGTAACGTTTCTGGTGAATGCAATAACGTAGGCAATATGCGTACCTATAAATACTGGTACTAGTGTTATTGCATTTAGCCAAAATAAATTGGACTATTATATTAGGCTTGTGGGTTCTTGGAATTCGCAAACGGTTCTTCGTCACGTTGGTCGCCAATAATTTATCAGTGTCACCATCAAGCTCCCGTCTGACCTCGACTTGAATTATCTACATCTTTACTCGGAATTCAGCAAAACTATAATCTTGTGAAATAGATTTAGGTTGGGGTAAAGATAAGTTAAAAGGGAACGAGATTATAAATACATTATTGTAATTCAGTATGCTTTCTTCGAAAGTTTTTGACATTTCTGCTTATTTATTTAGTTTGGATCTTTTATTATTTTGTCAATATAGTATGTGGGTTGACATTATAGTTTTACGGATGGTTTTCACTATTTTTTTGTATTCATATATGACACAAAACCTTGCAACTTATAAATCTTTAATACCATATCTTATATAATAAATGCTTTATAACATTTACGATCATCATTACATACGTATTTACATTACGTTTTCACGTTCACATTTAATATATAGATATTTAATTTGCTTTAAAAATCTGCTTAAAGAGGGTTAAATTCAACCTTTTGATCTCAAAGTCATATCACAAGAAAAAAATGAATAAAAGGCTCGGGTAACATTTTGGGCGTCTTAAAATTTTATTATACTCAGAAACCTTGACAAAAGTCAAGCGAAGCATGATTGTTTGTCAAAGAATTTTATAAAGATTCTGTGATATTTTTATTATTTGATATTTGTCCCCATATCAAAAGGAAAAAGTGTGACTTTGACGTGATTATATATTATAAGCCCTTTGTACAAGCTTATTACATTTTTCGTTCCACTTCTAAACGTTTTATTTTAAATTTATGTTTTTTTTTTATGTAGAACAAGATGGGAAAATAACCCAGCTAAGGGTAAGTGCACACAAGCGCCCTAAGAGATATTAACCATCCTTTATCATGTCCTTTGTGGCCTATAGTTACACTGGCTCACTCACCTTTTAAACCTAGAACCTAGAACATAGCAATACTAAGTAATGCTGTTTTGTGTCAGAATATCTGATGAGTGTGTGGTACATACCAAGACGAGCTTACATAAAATAAAGCCACTAAGTGAGCTGTTCTGGTGTAGCCGTTTTCAAAGTTAAATAAATTCAATGGGTAAAATACTGTAATAATTTCCCGCATTTAATAGTATAAATACAAAAAAAGTGAGAATTATGGTAGAACTTAGAAAGGTTAAGGTTAGTTTCATTAGCTATTTACTGGTGGTAGGGCTTTGTGCACGCCAGTCTGGTAAGGTACCACCCATTCATCAGATATTTAACCGTAAAACAGCAGTACTTGTTATTGTTGTGTTTCGGTTTGAAGGGTGAGTGAGCCAGGGACATAACATCTTAGTACCGAAGGTTGGTGGCGCATTGGCGATGTAAGCGATGGTTAACATTTCTTACAATGCCAAAGTAACCACTTGCCATTAGGTGGCCCATATGCTCGTCCGCCAACCTATATTATAAAATAAAGCTATGCAACTAATTACATACAATGGTTATTTTAAGATTCTATAATTATGTTTAAATGTAAAATATCTCTTGTTTCAAATTCAAGTGATTTTCATGAAATTTCCCCTAAAATCTATTAAAGTCAAGGAAAATCCTCAATAAAGACTGTTTCATTAAAACGGTCTTTCAAAGGAAGTAGATCGGTTAAACTTTATACACAATTATTTGAAGACACGTAAAATCAATAGGTATCGAGGAAATTTAATGAAGCTTACAAGCAAATGAATGGAAGTTAGGTTTCGTCACGATCGTAGCAGATCGTAGCAAGATCGCAGATCCTTTGTTACTAAGTTTTATCTCAGATAGCTACGGTAATTCTTTTTTAACTTGATAAAATTTAAAGATAAAGTAAAATTGATTTCAGATTATTTTTGGATATACTACTTTTTATGGCATAAGAAAATTATTAATTTCGATTTCGTCTTAATATAATATTATATTATATAATAAAATATAGCAAACCGTGAGTCTGTAAATTTCGTAAATTAATCAGAAAACAATATAGGCGATAAAAAAATACTACAACACATTACGGAAATGCATTATTTTTTATATATATTATATAATATTTCAATAAAACAGACTTTCACGCAGAAGTTGCGGGCACCAGATTTTTTAATGTTTTTAAATGACATATTTTTAATATTATTGATTAATATGCTAAGTATTCATATGCATTAATATATAGGCATATATTTTAGTTGTGCTCTAAAACTAAACTAGTAATAAAATAAACCGAAGCGAGCATTTATGCAAATTATAGTTTATGTTTTGGTTCGCATCTAGTAAAATGTAAATGGGTCTTGTTTATTGTGGCTGCATCCACTATTTACCCATGGGATAGCAAATACGTGACGTGATAATAAAAATATATGTTATTTATTTTGAAATAAATTATTTATTTATTTAAATTATTTATTTATTTATTGTGAAATTAAATAAACCTTTATATCAATTATAGTAATTTTATCGATAGAACCTATTTTGCACACAGATATAGTATATTATATTATGTTTATATTTTTTTAGTATAGTGCATAGTGACGATTTCGTTTATAACATTTATTTACTAAGGCTCATGTATGTACATATTATGAATGTATGTTTCCTTATTTCACCTTAAATGCCGGATAGATTTAGATGTGTGGGTTATCGTCATAATCCATACATTATCCTGAGTGATCCTGGCTATAATTTTTAGTTATCAGTTTTTTATTTTATTTCGGCGTTTTAATGATCCAATAATTTAGAATTCCAGATCATGATCTGCGCGAAAGTTCATCTAAATGTGAAATCCGTATAATGGCTTCAAATAGGAAGTAAATAAGGCTATATTTATAGTGGGACTGAATACGTATAACAAGACAACCCATTTACTCGAAACGTTCAAGTGACGCTGAGTCATCGTATTGTAAGATGAATCCTTGTCTAAAACCACAGTTACCAAATGCGCTCTATCTGCAATATGAGGATTAATTATTCATTAATTAATTAGTATAATCAACATGGTAGCATTATTAATGAAACTTTGTATTTAAGTACAGTCTGCTACATTTGTGGCTTCGTTTGTTTTCTTTATTATAATTTCTTACAAGTCAGATTTCTTATATAATATATAACGCCATGGTCCAGTGGTAGAAGACGTGAATCTTTACGCAGGTATTTCATCTTGTGATCAGCGGTGAAGGTAAAGATCGTAAGGAAACCAGCATGTGCTAATCAATATATATAATATGATTTGTTAAACAATACATGATTAAATATTTCATAATATAATAACATAATGCAAAATGTATGCTGCGGTTATTCGCTATTCGCAATAATTAATTAGATCTAAATCATAGGTAAGCTCTACACGGCTTAATTATTATTCATAGCCTGACTGCTGCTGACGAAAAATTGATAGATAAATTAATTAAAGGTTTGAATATTCTAACAATTTAAGCGCTGACAGCTATTGGCTTAACAGCGCGAATCCCTTCCGTCACGATGAATATATTACGTATGAGTTGCAGTGCTATTATGTAAAAAAAAATTGAAAAACGACAACGGTGATACGCTATTTTGATGCTTATAGTCTTCAAATATTATAATCATTATAAGCAATGTCGCATATCACTCTCTGACGTTTTATGATCGTACTCTCAGGCGAATTTGTGGTTTGTTCTTACAGAATAGCTCTTTTGAGTTCGCGAATATTTCGGCATGCATTTTTGACACGGAATTACATATTTGAAAATATAATTTCAGTTGCTGATACTTTCAGTTACTAGTGGTAGAGCTTTGTGCAAAGCTCGTCGGGTTGGGTACCACCTACTCATCAGATATTCTACCGCAAAACAGCAGTGATTGGTATTGTTGTGTTCCGGTTTGAAGGGTGAGTGAGCCAGTGTAAATACAGACACAAGGGATATAGCATCTTAGTTCCCAAGGTTGTTGGCGCATTGGCAATATAAGCGATGGTTAACATTTCTTACACTTACCAAACAACTATACCATTGTTGATTAGCTGCCCTCATTCGGCTTTATGTTATGACTTAGATTGAATTGGAATTGAGGTAGACGAAGAAACTTGAACAGTCGTGCACGATAAGCTCGCGTTTAGGTTAGGTTAGTTAGGGTGATAACGGTGTCAAAACGGCGGGCAAGTAAAGGATGTGATCGCGATTAAAACCCAAATAAAAATATATAAATGAATTTTATTCACTTCGTTTTACCATAAACAAATTAAAACGATATTTTAATAATATATCGAAGGTATTAAATTACAAAATACGATATAACATTTTATGTAATATAAACATTTAAGCTGTTTTGACCGAAGTTTGACCTATAATCTCGAATTTTAGTCGAGGTAGGGTAAGTTTGATTGAAACTGTCAACTATTATTTAGTTTTAAATTATGTTTAGCGCTCATACCTGAAGTTAAATTTACGATAGCTATGAAACAATGTTTAATTTTAAATTGCGTAGTACGAAATGTGCTCGTCATATTATGAGCGTATAATAAAAGTTCTCGTTATTATAACAAAATATTCATACTAAAACAATGTCAGTTTCAGATTTTTTTTAATTACTTTTGAATGGTAGGCTAATTGGCTATTTAATATAAGTGGTACCATGCAGTGGTACACTGCAGGAAATATAAAATAATATTAATGCATTTATTAAACTTACATAGAATAAACTAGCATTATTAATAAAGTAGATATCGAAAATATCTGTATAATTAAGTGCTTAAGCATATAAATCGATTGTATCAATCTACAAATGGAGATCAAGGTGTAGAGACAAAACTTAGTTAATTTGGAAATAGCTAGTACTTTACTTTAGGTTAATTTTAACATCTGTTTTGTGGAATAGTACTGGCCTCTCTGATGCTATAATTTCATTTATAATATTATAATTATACTTTTATTTTTGTAATTATCATGTACAGAGTATGTGTGAAAAAGCCGAGATGGCCCTGTGGTAAGAACGCGTGAATCTTAACCGATGATCGTGGGTTCAAACCCGGGCAAGCACCACTGAATTTTCATGTGCTTAATTTGTGATTATAATTCATCTCGTGCTTTACGGTGAAGGAAAACATCGTGAGGAAACCTGCATGTGTCTAATTTCACTGAAGTTCTGCCACATGTGAATTCTACCAACCCGCATTGGAGCAGCGTGGTGGAATAAGCTCCAAACCTTCTCCTCAAAAAGAGGAGAGGAGGGCTTTAGCCCAGCAGTGGGACATTCACAGGCTGTTACGGAGAGTATGTGTGACCACTTAAAACTATTGGTATGAACAGATCTCCACCGTCAAATAAAGTTGTCCGTATAAACAAATCTATTACCTTATTTTAAAGAACACTTCTTGAAACTCCTTATAACTTTTCACAGTAACAAATGCCTGCCGTGGACGGATACCCAACATTTTTCCCAGTTAGTTTCGAAACTGAATAAAACTTTAGAATTTAATAAAAAGTCCTGACACGACATTTAAATAGGTTTTGTTCATTCGCAGTGCACTTACAGCAAAAACGACGCATTTGTGAGGAAATGTAGTTTGCCTAATTAATTTATTTCTGAATCAGACCGTGGCGTGACGGTCTCTTTATTTCAGGATTTTATGTCTTATAAATAAGAAATTCATTGGTAGGTAGTATCTTTGAAGTTAACTGCCTCGTTGGTCTAGTGGCTTAATGTAAGGCCGCAGACGCGGAGGTCCTGGGTTCAATTCCCAGGTTGGACCAATAAAAAGTTATTGGGTTTTTCGGTCAGACAATTCTCAGTAGCAGCCCGGAGTCTGGAAGTTGGAAGTGTGGATACTCCCGTGCTTCAGAAAGCACGTAAAGCCGTTGGTCTTGCGCCTGAACTCTTTCCGGTCGTGTCGGATTGCCGTCCCATCGGATTATAAGAGCTAGGGAATAGAGAGTGCAACTATGTTTGCGCACAAACTTGTGCACTTTAATATCTCCTACGTAGTTGGCTAATCTCTCTTGAGATTGGCCGTCGTGACCGAAATCGGTCTGGAGGATATTATCTTTGGAGATATAATCTCAGATTGTAACTAGTAAACTCCGTCTTACTTGGCTACTTCTAGATGTATATACAGCTAGCGAATGATCATTTCCTACGAGATTACGAACGCATTGTATAATTAGGTCTGTATAATATTATGTTCTATAGAAATATATGACTTGTTATTGTTTGTAAAATACAACTTCATAATTAACGGCTAGCCAGCGATATCCCTTTATGATTAGTATTTTAAGACTATAACATCATATATATCATAGATACTACATCATTATAAAATTTACTATTTATGTACTTTATGGTCTAAAACAAAAAAATGTAATATTATTTATGAAAAATAAATTTCAAGAATGTTCGTTCACCTTTATAAGCCCCTCTTGTGACACGATCTAATTTTTATGCTTTTTGTATCTACAACGACCACCAGTATGTTTTTTTTACGTAGTTCACTCGTCTCAACATCGCCACAGCAACCGATTTAAGAAATAATGTTTAAAGTACGAGAGAGAAGCAATAGAGAGTATACTTGTGTTTGCGCACGAATTTGTGTACTTATGTCTCGTGCAGATGGCTAGTCTTTTGACAATGGTCGCCTTCGACAAAATCGGTCGAGAAGACATCATCTTTATAATCATCAAAGAATTAGACTCATTTTCAAAGAACACTTTTATTTTAAGCATTCATCAAAAACCATTGACCAGTTAGAGATAATCGCATAATTGTGTTAAATAGCTTTATCATCATATTGCTGAAAGGAGAACGAACCAACACATAATCGCATTTATAATATTAAACAGGGAGAATAAACACGTTCATTGTGACACGTAAAAGCATAAAGTTTTTATGTGACCCATATTACGAAATATATGAATATGTTAACGATAATAAGTATGTGTAAATGTATTTAGACCGTAATTTTTTGCAGCCAAATTCCGTATAACGACCCAATTTCAACAGTGTAAACGAGCCGTTATTCGAACAAATGCAGGAGAAGTGACAATCTGCGGCAACGGTGTTCGAGCTGGGAACATTTTAATTATGACTTCAAATTGCCTGCAAAGGTCAATGATGAAGCCAATCTGCTAGTTCGCTTCAATATTAACGAGATGCGCTGATAGCTGTTAAGATTTAATTAGTTTAAGTCTAGGTATAAAATAAAAATTCAACTATGAGGATGGCAAATTCAAAAATATCTTTTTACTATTTTACGCCTGCGGTTTCGCTCGCATATAAGTAGCGATTGGGGGTTCGTATAATAGGTGCAGTTGTTAGGAATAAAAAAGTAGCCTGTCCTTTCTTGAAGTTCAAGCTTATTTTATAACAAATTTAATCAAAATCGGCTAAATAGTTTAGCCATGAAAGCGTAAAAGAAAGACAAAGAGCTGCAAGAAATGACAAAATGAATATTAATATAGATAAAATATATTTTGATAAAAAAGCAACTGGTATGTAAACACGAAACATGTTTCCTTGTAATGTGAATTGGTGGAAATTTTAACTGTTTCTTTGTACCAGTTTCCCTCCACCCTTATACACATCTATTAAAAAAGTGTGCAATTACTATTTTTTAATTTTTGAGCAAAGTATTATTTTTATATCGATCGACTGATTATGATTAAAGTTATCGAAAAGTATACACTTAATCAAACTTCGTATTTGAATCTTTGTAAGACCTGTACCTGTCTGGCATATGACTTTATCTTATGAAAGATATGCATGTGTATTAAAAGGTTATTGAAATATATATGTATTTTTTATGATTCAAATCAAATGTGTTAAAATGCGTAGTTAAATTTTAGACAATACTTTCACACTTAGTTATACATAAAGCAATTTCAATGTATTATGAATAATCAAAATCAGTTTACCATCCGCAAATAAATTCAATAAGATGCACAAAAAACAACTAAATTTAGAGACTCCACATTTTTAGTGCTAATAAAACCAAAGCAACATCTAAACTTACCTTGCATTGCAATACGAGAGTGCTCTATATAACTATATGTCCCTTTTACGCGTAAGGACATTAATCACATTATACTGCGATAAAGCGAGACGGCCTCTTTTAAATAATTTACGTGACAGGATTCCGTGTCATAAATTTCAATGTAATCTCATCGACACAGCGTTATACGTTAATACCATTTCAGATTATCCTTAATGACTTAATGAGCAGCGTTTTAGCTTAAATCTGAAAAAAGCAGGTTTCTTTCGTTGCATATAAGATTATTTTTTAATTTCTTATTGTCTGTTGTGTGTAAGCTATACATATATACTTGTACATAAGATATATCAGTCGATAATGTTGTAATTGTCGTAGTAAATATAAAGATGTTTCAGTTTTGTATGAAGCGGTCGTCCTTCTTTAATTTTAGAGCAGAATACAATTTTCAAGGACCTCTGAGGACTGGTTGAAAATTTGATTTTTTTTTATATGAAATATTAATTATTTATATGTGTTAATCATACCCTATTTTCATTGAGTATACGCGGAAATTAACAATTTTAGTGGCAATTTAATTGCCTGTTATAATATGGCGCCGTAGACTTAGTTTCTCTGTCTACGAATGGCGCCGACGATCTTGCAAACGTCAAACGTCAGTATTGCCATAATTTGATGATGTCATGATCAATTTATTGACTTAATATTATTATGGACTGTAAGTAGTAGAAGTGCATATTAATTGTCTGTGTCATTATGTATTTTGGTCCTAAATTATTTGTTAAATTTTATAATTGTCAAGGTTCAGAATGTATTATATATTATATTTAAACGTAAAAATATGGTAATTATAACTTGCAATGTCTAGTTTTGTATTAATAAAATATAAATTATGCGTACACTATAAAATAGAAAAAAAAGTTAGATATTCTTAATTAATTAAAATGATAATTTAACTCTTTTTTATTAATTAATTTAATATATACATGTAGATACGTTGATATTTTCACTACTAAATACTTTTTTTGTATTGTGCATTTGTCTATTAAGGTTTTTTCATTATCTTTTTTTTAATTTTTATTTTCTTTTTTGCTTTAAGTGTATGTAAAAAATATATATGAAAAACATTTTTTATATAGAATATGTACAGACGACCATATGAGCCACCTGATGATAAGTGGTCACCATAGCCATTGGCATTGTAAGAAATGTTAACCATCGCTTACATCCACTGACCTTCGGAAATAAGATGTTATGTCCCTTGTGCCTGTAATTACACTGGCTCACATCCTTCAAACCAAAACACAACAATACCAAGTACTGCTGTTTTGCGGTAGGATATCTGATGAGTGGGCGGTACCTACACCGACGACCTACCCAGACTCATAGCATCAACAAGTATCATAGATTAAATTATAATACAAAAAAAACAAAAATTTAAACAAAAAAACACAATACAAAAAAAGTATCATAGATTAAATTATGGATCCACGACCCATGTGACTGTTGTTGTATCTGAATAAACTCCACGTGCAGCGAACATTGCGCAATTAAAATTCTTCAGCTTAACAAGCAAACTGCGACGCATAGTTAGAAAAAGTAAATAAAACAAAATCATAATTACCCAAGAGGTTATTTTTAACAAATACTTGTTAATTAAAAAATATACTTATCAGATTTGATGATGTCCTCTTGAACGATTTCGGTCACCGCAGTTTAAAGGAAACTTGCTATTGCAGGAAGAGGGTGCGCTCTCTATTTCCTAAGAAATAAATATTATATATATTTAAAATATAGGTGCCACGCGACAGATATATATACACATATATATAAACACATATATATATACACATATATATATACAGATATATATAAACCACATCGGTTTATTGCAAAAAGAAAATGGGGTTACCACCGGAAACTTTTTATCGTAATCAAAATAAAACGAAAGGGTTTTACAAAAACCCTAGATTATTTGTAAATATAATTAATTATCCAGGTTTTATCTCAATAGACTTTTGTATTAGGAGTATAAATTAAAAAAGTTATGTGTTGCTGGATATAAAGCAATTTCTTAGTAAGATACCTATTTATTACAAATGATAGTTTGACGACGAGTTTGTTTTTTTTAAATAATACTACGCATATTTCAAATTCAAATAAATTTTACGTATATTACTGAACATGAACATGGTTAAACATGAGAAAATACGTTTTCAATAAATTAAAATAGTAAAAAGAATTATATTATTATATCTTTCGGAACAATAATTTTTATTTTTTTTCATCTGATTTGACTGCACATTATATAACAAGCCAAAAAGGCTTTATCTTATAAACTGTTTTATAAATCAAACGAAGACAATCTTTTTTACTCTTTATTTTACTTCGTTAAAATTAAAGAATGATAATAAATGTAATTTTGCAATCTGTTACAAAGTTCAGCATATACTTTGGAGCGATAAGGTAATGCGGTTTTAATTTTTTTACTTTTTATCCAACCAAAAGCATTAGGAATTTATGTACATTTCATTTTATCAGTGCGACATCAAAGACGAAAGAAACATGATCACGACTAAAGTTTGTTTTAAGCTCTGCACGATTTATATGTTTTTTTTATAACTAACGTTTTGTTTTTAAAGTGCCACGATTAATAAATTTGCAAATTGATGTGATAAATCAATTCGATCAATATAAGTACATGTTTATTTAAAAACATAATAACAACAAAATGAATATGTACAAATTATACATTTTTTTTAATATAAATAATAAAGTAACATAGACTATAAGTCAACGGCTAACGGATTCGGCAAAATAGACATAATTTTTTTTTATGAAATCAAAATTTAATATTCTGCTATAATTTTGTTGCCAGTATTCACGTTAACGAAGTTTTGATACGTAAATTCATTTTACCAAAAACCTTTTCATAGCTCAATAAAATTGTTTGAAATAAATTTTTAGTAAAATCCCGTAGTGCTTTATTATTTTCAATAAAGAATTTTATCGGACAGAAATTGTAGGTAATTCACATACATGCTCGTATCGATGTTGGAACTAACGTCAATGCAGGTTACATAACGGTCAAACGATTTAAAGCTTTTGTTTTCGTACTAAAATGAAATGGCTTCTCTATTCATTGTCATATAAAATTTGTCGTTGAGAAGTTTGAAAGGCAATTCCTTTCAAACTTCCCAACGACAAATTTTATTTGTTGAAATATCGCAATTTTAAATTATGTTTTAGAATTTATTTCCTGATAAGAAATTTTAAAGCATGAAACGTAGTACCATTGTAGTGCTATTTTGCTTATAAGTACAATATAATTTGTAACTGTACTGTAACAACTTGTGAATGTCACACTGCTGGGCTAGGCTTCCTCTCCCTTTTTGAGGACAGGGTTTGGAGTTTATTCCACCACGCTGCTCAAGGCTTTATTATTACATTATTATTATTGTCTTAAGTATTATATTCTCAAATAATATTAAAGTCTGCAATCATGGAAACTCTGGTCATAATACGCGTTCTTGTATAATTATTATTATTACAAAGCGGTTACTTTGTGAGTTTAAACATGACAGTAGCATTAAACTGTTGTAATAATAAGTAACAACATTAATGCACACTCTATTGGCTAACTCCCATAATCCGTACCATAACCGTAACAGCCTGTGAATGTCCCACTGCTGGGCTAAAAGCCTCCTCTCCATTTTTTGAGGAGAAGGTTTGGAGTTTATTCCACCACAATGCTTCAGTGCGGGTTGGTGGAATACACATGTGGCAGAATTTCAGTGAAATTAGACATGCAGGTTTCCTCACGATGTTTTCCTTCACCGTGAAACACGAGATGAATTATATTATTATATCACAATATAATTAATCTCGATATATTATGTATAACATATATGTAAACAAAAAAACCTGAAGGGAGTGAAAATGAAAATAAATGGCTTTTTAATGATTATTGTATGGTTAATAACCAAAGTAATAATATTAATTATTTTTTTTATGTCTAATTAATAATTTTAAACATAAAAATATAACAAAAAAATCTTTGAAATAAAATATTCTAGAAAAATAATTAAATATTTCGATTTCAATTTAAAAAACGAAGTTACTGAAATATTTTTACTGATAGCCTGTACAAGGTTCTACATGATAAAAAGGGAACGTTTGATTGAAAAAGGATTGACTGATCCGTAGTTCAGTATTGGTGTGACAGTTCAATTTCACTATTCGGATGCCGATTGAAGATCTATCGATTAGTACATATCTAAGATCGTTTTAAATCTCGAATTGTAGATACAATATTAATTTCAGCTGGTAATGGATTTGAATAAACATACGTAGGCATGGCGATTGGTTATATAATAGATAGGTATTAAAAAACCAAGGTTTATTGAAATAATATACATATTTACCTGCTAGAACATTGAAAACTAACTTTATAAACATTGTTTAGTTAAACACTCTCTCTCTTTCTGTCATCATTGTTTTGACTTTCGAAAGAAGAAGACATAGTATGTTTAAATGATCACATTTATAGCTACAGCTTAGCTGTGCAGTATTATAATATTTTTATATTTATGAATTGGTGTTTTTATTATTAGATTATAAAGATATTGCTATGAATATTAAAAAAAAAGACAACTAGTAAAATTGAAACAGTTTGTTAGTTTTTTTTTAAATAAAATGTTAACAGTCAGACATAAAAGGCTAATAATTAAAAAAAGAATATAAAGTTCAACATAAAGGGATGCTCTAGCCACTTATAACAAAAGATTCAATAGAGATCAGACCTTCATTGTAGAAATTGTGTGGGCTTAAAGGCGGTCAAACGAAAATTACGAAATTAAAAATGTTTCTCGTCTTTTCGTCGTTGTCGTTGGCTTCCTACTTATTTGTTCCTATTCTTCCTACTTTTCCATAATTGTAAATAAAATAAATAAAACTGTAATCTTAATAAATATTATTACAATAAAATAATATTAATAAAAAAGATCAAGGAATAAAGTAATAACTCAAATATCCCACAGTTATAAAACGCTTCTCTTTTTAAGTTATAGAACTTTTTTAACTACGTTGCTTTAACACGGGTTGGACGATACATATGTATATATGGTGTCAGATATCGATCCGATATGTACTCATGATATTTGGCCTTCACCGCCTAGCTTGAGATAAATTAAAAACACGAAGTATAAATAAACAGTACTGCTTGCCCGCATACGAATCGGTATCTAACGATTAAAGTGGATCTTGACGTGGTGTGTCCAACTAGGCTATTTTAGAAAGATTATTTTAAAATTATTTATTTTGAAAAATATAAAATAAATATATGCTTTATGTTTACAAATAGCAAGCTTAAACTCAGCATTTAATAACTATTTCGTTTAAAACTGAGAGCCCGTAGCTGTTACCGTATTTTTAAGGATTAGCACAGTAACATCCATTTTCTCTTACTAATCTTTAAAAATACTGCAGTCCGAAACGAAAAATGTACCAGAAACGAACTACTTCATAGTTTAGTTTGTTTTAGGTTAGTGATTACTTGTGTGAGTTTTAAAATATATTATATTTTTATACTACCGTAAGATATATAGTTTTTATTTTATTATTTATGGGCGAATAGTGTTCTTTCGATTATTTAATGTGAATGTCTCTATAAAATATTTCTTATATATAACGTAGAATAAAATAATAAATAATAATAAAAAGTATTATATAAATGCACTATATAACTCACTAAATATATAAACGTGTAAAATATATAAATATGTAAGTAACACATAAAAAATAGTAGTATGGTTAGTATGTAAACAACCAAGTTAATTTTAAAAGATGACAATAAAACTTAGGAATTTGCTTCGAAGTCGGATAGGCTGTTTTTTAAAGGTCTGGAAACTCTTATTTTACTTAATCTAACACAGTTGATATAGTAACAGCCTGTAAATGTCCCACTGCTGGGCTAATGCCTCCTCTCCCTATTTGAGGAGAAGGTTTGGAGCTTATTCCACCACGCTGCTCCAATGCGGGTTGGTGGAATACACATGTGGCAGAATTTCGATGAAATTAGACACATGCAGGTTTCCTCACGATGTTTTCCTTCACCGAAAAGCACGAGATGAATTATAAACAGTATAAACTGTGTTCTGTTTATAACACAGTTGATATATTTAAAAAAAAAAATAATCTTTTACTACTCAGTATAGGTCCTGTATGGCTATGTAAACGTTCATACAGAGCAATCTGACGTTACATACAGAATAATGTCCTCAATTTCTAATCTGTTTTATTTTATCTGGCGGGATTTAGAGATAATGTATAACAAAATTAAAATATTAATAATGTTTACGTCTTTCAACACTACACTTATTAAGAACAATTTACCAAAATACTTGAAAAAAGCAAACGACACTCAAATCGCTAACCGTGGCATGTTATTTGTTATCACAATTAATTATTATGAGCTTATTATTATAGACTTCGTTTAAGTAAAAGTAATGATTACACATTTCAAGGTTTAATTAATTTAACTTATAACTATAATATAATGAAAGCCTTTGTAATTTTACTGTGTCAAGATACATTTCTTTGTGGCTCGTCTTATTTCATTTAGGCAAAAGATTAATAAAAAACGTTAATCAAATCAATTTAAATCTAATCAAAATTCTTTTTTCAACATAATATAATGTATGATATTCCTCCACATGTCAAATTTTCTCCACAAGAATAAATCTTTAAACTACTATTTCCCCCCTCTTAATGCTGTATAATTAAAAAAAAAACATGTCAGCACTCTACCTTATAAAAGAAACTTACTCATTGAAACACTTTAATCCCTATGATGTCCCGTAGTACAATTTAAAGAACTTTTACAGTAACAATAAACACTTCATACATTACACTAGCTGGTTAAGGAGATAGGCTACAGAATAGCCTGCAATAAAGCGTCACAGTGCTGCATCGCCTTTCGTCGAAAAGTGTGTTTTTGTAATAATGTAACGAGAGTTACAAGTGACAGCGATGTTTTGTTTACAAACTCAATTATTAAACATGAATAGGAAGTGTAAGTATAGGTTGCGTATGTATGTAATTCAGTATATAATCAATATGTTATTTAATATTCATACTACTAAGTTCACTTGGTCATAGACCACTCATTACATATTAATTTGAAAAAAAACTTAGTATTGTTGTGCTCTAGTTTGAAGGTTGAGTGAGCTACAGTCATAAGATACAAAAGGCTGGTAGAGCATTGGTGAAGTAAGGGATGATTAATATTGCTTATAGTGCCAATGTCTATGATAAGTAACACTTACCAATCCACCTTATTATTTGAAAAAAAACTAATACTTGCTTTGTAGTATTTTAGATAGTCGGTAGTAGTTTTGTCCTCATTTTCCTGTTTATCAATAGCTTATAGTTTGTTAGATTTATGTTTTCAATCTCCAGTAGTTGGTCTGAGCGGCGCAGTCACTCACTCTAATGGGGTAATAACTACTCTCGAAAGTGCCCATTTGTAGTGGATTTTTTTTCGCTTAAATATTTCCTGTTTTCGCGCTTGTAGAGGGAGATGTAAAATTACTGCGACAAATAAGCATAATAATTATGATTATAGTAACAAATTGAATAGAAAATGTTAAGTTTATTAAAAGTCATTTTTGTACTTGTTTAGTTATGACCAACGTTCTAACAAAACGTCAGATAAATACATAATGTAAGTATCGAATTGAAGATATCTTAATGAAAATTGATATATAATTACTTAGCCTTAGGCTACTTATTTTGAAGTCTATGCCGTTCTATAATTTTTCGATTAAATAAATCATTATAACAAATAAATATGTTTTTAAAAAGCAACTGATTAAAATATTATACGCATACAAAATATAAATACATTATACATTTTAAAATATTTTATTTATTGATTTTAGACTTTTTATTAGTTATACAACTAGACATTAAAAAACATGAATAAATAATGTACAATAATACCTACTTAAATATATTTTTAAATAATAACGAAGATAGCTTCCGAGTGGCGGGCTAACCAAGTATGTAACTGTATAAAAAAAGTTTAAAATTCTTCAAGGGCTTGGCACCGACTTCAAACAGCTTTGTATAAAACCTTTTAATAAAAACCATGTTCAGTTATTTTTCATTCCTTAGTTCATTTTATGTTATTTGTGAAGTCGGTTTCACTTTTTTCAATACTTATATCTTTCTTTTTCACTCTCACTCTGTGCCTTCACACTGAAGGCACAGAAGTGAGTAGAATTGTGTACTAAGAAAACTATTTTACCTGTAATATAATCAAAGTGCAGTATTGTTATAAGAATTTTAAGTTAGTTTATTAGTTAAATTGATTTTTTTACACTACTGCCGAAAAAATCAGTGTTGGTAAATATGTTTGTATATATGTATGTCTGTTTGTGTGTGTGAGTGTACGTGCGTGCGTAACATTTATTTTGTATATTTACCTCTACTGACGTCTAATTTTAAAAATGATAATAATATTATCATCTGGGAAGTAGTACATTAGTGCCGCCACCTAGGTTATATATAGATAAAAGTGTATAATAAATATATAAATAATGCTGTTTATAAAATCAGCTTATTTAAAAAGGCTTTAAATTAATAACATGTTAAGGTAAAAACTAATAATAATATTATGTAATAAATCTTTGATTAAATGTTTAAATACTGGTGGAAGAGAAAGCAAAACTATATACCTACTATTTAAATAAAAGTTAATTTCTTATTTCTTATTAATTATTTTTTTTGATGTCGCTATTGGCGCAATGACGTGTCTAGGTATATCTCTTTTACATATAATTACACTGGCTTACTCGCTCTCTTGAAATCGGAACATCAATAAGATATTACTGCTCGTCGATAAAATAATTAAAAAGTGTGAGTTGCTTTCGTGGATTAACAGTTGCCACTAGCGAACTATCGGTTTGTTCTAGAACAATTAAGTAATTTAATTAAGAAATACTCTTCACGAAAATTGTCATAACTTACCATCCCGAAAGCGAGACGTGTGTGAAATTATAATCAATGTCAACCAATGTTTCCTGTTTACGAACTCAATTTGACAATAGTTTTCATAACACATTAATTTACAAGTACACAGGACAGTAAGTAAAAATATTTTTTTAAAGGATACACAAATATCTGATTTTATAATTTAAAAGAAAAAATACAATAAAAAAAATACTTAATTTACTTTATATCAATTATAACCAACTGTAAAAAACCAACTAAAATGACAAATATGACACGAACATCGCGCCAAACAGGAAGGGTCTTTGACGGTCGCTTGGCTATTGCACGATTTTTTTATATGATGTTGTTTTCCTGACTGTTTTCGGCTATGGCGGGCAATTTCAAAGGAGACTAGCCAACTGTGTAGAACATAAGATTATAGTGCAAAAGTGCATGTGTGTGCGCAAACACAAGTGCATTCTTTGTTCACTAACTCTCATGATCGGCATGGGACGGCAATCAGACGCGACCGGAAAGAGTTTAGGCGCAGGACCAGTGGCTATACGTGCTTTTCGAGGCACGGGAGTGTACATACTTACAACTTCCAGGCTTCGAGCTGCTTTTGAGAATTTTTCGAGAGGAAAACCCAATTTTTTTTTTATTAGCCCGACCTAGGATTTGAACCTAGGCCCTCACAATCTACGGCCTTTATCTAGCCACCAGACCAACGAGGTTTAGGTTTTAATGTAAAATATATTTTATTGTTATTAAATTCTATACTGATAAACACGTAAAATTCAAGTTTTTTTTTTTTTATAGAATAGGAAGGCGGACGAGCATATGGGCCACCTGATGGTAAGTGGTCACCAACGCTCTTAGACATTAGCATTGTAAGAAATGTCAACCATCACTTACATATCCAATGCGCCACCAACCTTGGGAACTAAGATTTTATGTCCCTTGTGCCTGTAATTACACTGGCTCACTCACCCTTCAAACCGGAACACAACAATAAGTATTGCTGTTTTGCGGTAGAATATCTGATGAGTGGGTGGTACCTACCCAGACGAGCTTGCACAAAGCCCTACCACCAGTATTTACTAATAAAAAAATAAGTAAGTTGGAACTTTATTCAAAAATGTACACAGCGCAATATCTAATACAGTAGAAGGTATACATACACTGGTTCGTTGATCTAGCAGCTAACTTTTAAGACTGCAGATCCCGAGGTTCAGGGCTTAAATCTCGGGTCGAGCGAAAAAAGTTATTGGGTGTTTCTACCAAGAAATACTCAGCTGCAAACCGAAGTTTAAAGCTGGTAATACTTATATTCCCGTGTCTCGTAAAAGAAATAAAGCCGTTGATCCTGCACGTTGTCTCTTTTCAAGTGTTAGACTTACCATCTCATCGTATAATGAGAGTGAGAATATAGATCGCACTTGTGTTTGCTAGCACACACACTTGTGCACTATAAGATATCTCTAAGGTCTGTTAGGGTTAGGCGTAATCGCGTGCTAATTATATGTATATACACACAGATTTATTTCCGAACTTACGAGATTCAACGCTCCAACGCACTTTGACATTTGAAGCCCCCATTGAAGTGGTTAAAAAAAAAATTTTGGCTAAGGCGCCACACCTTTAAGCTGGTGCTTTGTAGGCCTAGGCATAAATGCAGGGCTGACAACAATAAACCTATTACTAAAATTCTCCAAATAAATTTTTCATTGCTACCATCTTATAATTTCAATATCGTCTTGTCTTTCTTTGAATATACAATAATACTAGTGAAGTCCGGATGGGTACTGTAGCTTATTGATAAAAAAAGGTTCAAATTAAGTTTCCAAAGTGAAAGTCGATAAATAAGAAGTATAACCAAGTTAATTTTCTAAGTTCGACAGTTTCAACAATAGTTTTAGACAAACTTTACTTTCAAACAATTTTACCTTTCCATGCCTTCCTCATTCCGGATAATTTATATTGTTTTTCGTTACTTTTATATATTTTTTGTCTTTTTGTGTAAGGGTTTAATATATATTATTAGAAATCAGTACGAAAATGGTTTTTTTTTTAAAAGAGATACATCAAAACAACTATAGATCAATAAGGTAAACGTAGATCGACACGTACAATTTACACACACAAATAGAACAAAGGAACCAAAACTGAGCAACTGAAATATTATTTATGAGATATCCGCCAAAACCGAGAGTCCAAGCAGAAGTGTCTGAAGCCAGCCTGACCGGCTGATGAGCTCGGCAGGGCCAGTCTCCACCACGACGATCATCACGTGATCAAGTCGAGCCGCTAGGCCATGCCCCGTCGGAAGACATTCCTATATAATTATTTGTTATCAATACTACATAATATCAATTTAATACATTCTACACATCATTCGTAAAATATAATGAAATAACTTTTTTATTTTCATGTATACCAACCATCTCCACGATAAAAATCACCTATAGTAGTTAGTCTAGACGTTAACTTTGTAGCGTTGTTCTTGTACCCGAACTCATTCTGTATGCTTCTATGTTGCTGTTTTTTTTTAAATTTAGAGAGTTAGGGAATCGTTTGATTCGGCGTTAAGACCCGCAAGAAATTAAAACTATTTTACTCAAATAGCACTTCATTATAAAGATATAAATAAAACGATGATCGATTGAATTTAGTATCGTTGCATTATTTATGTACTTATTAACATTAATAAAGCAATTAAGATGCATTTAATTTTTATAAATTTAAGATTTTGTGTTTTACCTTTCCTTTCCATTGATCAGTCTTACGAATATCAAGAACGTGAAATAAAACGAGAAATTTAATTAAAACCTAAATTGGCTATTTAGATAATGGCGAGTAGTTAAGGGATCGTCGTTGGGATCAGCCGTTAGCTTTATAAAGAATTAAATAAATCATCATTCCTATCCAATATATATTACGTATTGAGATTAATTACATTTTAATCAGTATTTGGTATTATGTTGGGTTAATTATGGTGCTAATTTTATATATATACGACTAACTACTCAGATTAATTGAACACCAGCATTAAATATAGAATAAGAAAATGATAGACGAAGACAAAGAAATGAAGAGGAGCTGCATGTTTAAGTCAGTCCTGCGTTGTGTATTAAAATATTTTATATTTACACACGTTTTTATATTTCATCTCGGAAATAGGTTGTTAGTTTCTAAAGTAGCTACTAACTGCTTTTGTTTAATAGGGCTTTAACTTCCTCGCGGGTACTTAGTCGTAGTAGCTTATTTACTTAACTGTTTTGCTGGTCTAGCGAATAATTAAGTATTCGGTTCAAATAGATATCTGGTTTGGCTTGTCGGAGCGAATAAAAATGTAATTGTTTTTTTTTTAAGTTGTGGATTATGTAAGTGATGTGAATAGAGAGTGTGCTTATATTTGTGCACTTGCTTGTGCAAAATAAAAAATTGAAATTGACTCCATGGCCGAAAATCAAGAATTCATTATAGCAATTTCTTAATATTTTATGCGTAGGTAATAAAAGTTCATAATTCAAAATTATCATTAAAGTTACCAGATAAGTACACATATACAGTAATACTTAATATAAAATAGGTTACTCTTTTAAGACGTAATAATAATGGTCGGTAATAAATAAATAAATAAATAAGAACTTTTATTAGGAAATACACGAATACTTTCAAATGAAAATAAAATGTTTCTGTATACAAACGCATAAATATAGCCAAGCCTCGAGATTTTCCCCAAATTTAGTACTTGTTTTTCAAAATTTATCGCCTAACCATTGACGGCTAATTTGGCTTTAAAACCACCAGCTGTAAATCGAAACGAGCGAGGCATTCATCACGTTACAAGGCTCACGTCTGACTGACGGCTTAAGCCCGGATTGTTAAATACTAACAAATAAGATATTACTTAGGGATAGCTTTATCTGAATTGAGGATGTTCTACTTATTATTTTGTTCTAGAAATAATATAAAAACTTTAATTTATAATTAAAATAAGTTTTATCTTCCCTACACATTAGTAATAATAGTAAATACATAAGAAAAGTGAATATAATCATTTTTTATTAAAATTGTATAATTAATTAAGGGAAACATCAAATTCATTTAAACAATAAATAGCAGTAATACATTATGTTTATATACTGGTCTTCCACAAGTATAATTGTAACTTTAATTTATTTGTTTAGGGGTGGTGTGGTCTGTAAAGCTAAATACAAATTCCTAATAATACAACCCCTCGTCACCATAATATATGATCTTACATAGACCGGAATAGTTATTTTCTAGAGTTAACATATGTAATTTATATATTTTTGACTAAATTATTTTGATTTGCAATCATAATTGACCGATATTTCAATTTTCAAAGTGTTATATGTATAAATATATATATGTAAAAAAATAGTTTAAAAATAAAACTGTGTAATTATTTTTATTTTAATAACAAACAAAATATTTATTCGTACGTAAAGACATAAATAATCTGTTTATATATCAGTATTGATAATGTATATATGAATTTGCAGTTTGAATTTCATTCATAAATGAAAGCGCATGATTTATGAGTTTTCGTTTGACTGTGGTAAATTGTACGCATATTCAAGCAATTACAACTTTGTAAATTATTTTGAATTTGTTTTTTATTATGCATTTTTAATTATTTATAAATAAATGACTGCACCATTACAGAGATGAAATACGGGGGGAGAGTTATATAATTAAGAATACGACGATGGAGGTGAATGGACAAGAAAAAGACACTACTCTGATCTCTGAGTGTGTAAGTAATATAAAAGTTAATAAGAATGGACGTTGGTGTTTCTGTTTGAGATTAATACACTTTAACAACGTTTGATAGATCACCATGAAACTTGGCTCATATTTGTGTTTTTTCGTGGATAAGGTTTTTATACTGTCCACGCTGTTGTAACTTTATACAAGATGTCGGTAAATCATTTCAGCTTTTATGCCGATCCAACCGATCGCATTGCTATAATTATATATTGGTTTATTATAAACGGGAAAATGTAACAAATTAAATTAAAATAAAAGCGCAATTATTTAATCGTTCTTGAAATTAATTATGGATGTCCTTTTTTAAGCGACCCTTAAGAAGAGTTAAGTAATAATGATATTAAAGTTCATATTAAAAAATAAAGTCAAAAGAAGATTTTTACAAGCTTTTAATTAAGTTGTAATATTTGTTTCTTAGTTTGTTCAGCTCAAACCTTGCAAGCCGTATTAGAAACTTTTCCTCTTATTTTACGAAGTTGAAATTTCGCATGTTGGTTAAGTCCCGATGACAATACATTTTTATAGTTATCACACCACCATTCTATACCTAGGATTTGCAGCAGACCAAGAAGCTCCAACGGTCAACAGTATTGAAAAGAAATATTGTATATTATAAAAGTGTATTTAAAAAATATTTACTGTTAATTTAGTTTCTATGTAATTGAAATCGGAATACAGCCGTTAGTTTCATTTGTCGCTGTTCACAATTCCTGTGTCCCAATTTACTGTCGCTGACCTACCCTTTAATTATTACATTACGTACAACGTACATGTACGAATATATTAAAAACTGTAATATGTTTATTCATTACAATCTTTATTGTATAAGAATATTAACCGAATATTACAAGTTCGAACCGGAGCACTGAATTTTCAAAGATGGTTTTACAATTATTTGGGTGGTAAAAATTTTATTAGATTAGAATGATAAGTAGAGAAAGCTATTTGAAAAATCAATCTTACTAAATATTTCCTGCAGTTGAACATATGGACATACAAACACCTATATATATATATATAGATGTTTACATATACATAATCTTCTAATCTCTTATAAACATTTTTGCTTTGCCAGAGTTCCATTATAATTTTTCAGAAATTCTTTGCTAACGCTCATTCGCTCGAGAATGTCATGTCATTTTCGATATACTTTGACAAAGTTAAGACTCATTTAAGAATAAGACGAAACTGTCATAGTTTGCGCGTGGAATATCCCTACCGTTACCCGCTACATCGTTTTTATTATTAGCTTAAATAATTTAATTCATTCTGACGTATTTTTATTACGTACCTAGAGGTGGCCACATACAGTGAGAAGGTGTCATAGTTTATACCGTATAAAATATTATGGCTGTCGTATATTAAAACCAGGTTATTGTTTATAGTACCTTTACAAAATCATAGCGATTGGATAGTAAGCTGTTAAATGGTTTCGATTCAGAGGTTTACTATCTCTGGCAATAATTTGTTCATTTAATATCGTGATCTTCGTCGAAGCACATCAGAGAACCATAAACAATGACCCATTTCGCTTATAACTGTCAGTCATAAATTGCATTATGCTGATCAAAATATGACGCTTATCCCATGGGTCAAAAGGCTATCTCAATATCTGTTTCGGCTTATGTTTGTAGGTAATTCATTTAATTTTAACATATTCTTTAAAAAAAAAAAGATTTTATTGATAAACTAAAACATTAATTATGAAGATTTTAATGATTAAATAATGATTGTATAATATTATAGTACCAACTACTTATAACATTTCGCTGTCAAAATGGAAGTAAAAAAAATAAATATATTTCTGCATATCAAATGAAAAATTATGAAGATCCGATTGATTAATAATTAATTATTGTATTATTTCAATTTTTATACTTTTGTAGATTTATTCCTAATGACACTTTCGTGTCGAAATGTCAGGTAGCGATAATTAAAAAGAGTTTTTATTTATTTTATTTAATACAGAGTTCTTCAATTATGGTTCGTTATCGTAATAAATTTTTATGTATAAATATTAAGAATTGATTCCAGTTTGATTCGTTTTGAAAAAACCCGTGTAGGGGTAATTATTTTTATGTCAATGCAAAAAAAGGAACATGAAGATAATATTATAAATAATAAGCTTGTTATTTTTCAATTTAATTACGTTTTATACTTTTAATTTTATTTGGTTGTTTTTTTACGTCTTCCATTAAATTTCTATTTAGCTTGACTGGTAAAGAGTGCCTTCAGGCATTACCCTTTTGTTTCAACTGCGTGAATAACCCATTGTAAAGAAAAAAAGAGAAATATCTATAAACATCACGACATAATTGAAATCTACGGATTGTTTTCTTTTATTTAAAACATATTTTATAAATACAGAATGGATTTATTCTCTTTTAAAATGCTTTATTGAAAAACTCACGCATTATTTTTTTAACATTTTTATTAAGTCTCATGTTATTGAACTAAAGAGCGATATAATGGCTGAAGCACTTTTCAGTTCAAAATAGTTTATCACGGATAAATGCTGATAACGTTGAACGAAAAAAGCAACTTATATTTATATCGAAAGATTTTAGAGAAAAACCTTCTAATTATTTTTCTGTATATAATATGTAGGTTTTTATTACTAAAGATATTTAGTAAATAAGGCTTTGTAAATGTAAAATACAATAAGGCTTTAATATAAAAATAATAATTTTACTTATTTTTATTTTACTTTATAAATAATAATAATTATTATTATTATAATGGTTCGAATAAATGTCCGAGAAAATAAGTAAAAGTATTATAAAAAAATTCAAATATTTATTAAAATAATAAAATATATAGAATAAAAAAACGTTTTTACCACCTTAACTATATTAAACTTCTACACAAACAACTAAAACGTTACGATATTTTTTTGGGAAGATTTATTAAATTTTATTTTTAATGATAAATACGTGTTTTAATTTGTATATGTATATTTTTAATTTGTATATTTTAATGATGTACCCTATGAGCGACACTTTTATATAATATTTTCAGGAGAATAACCACTTAAAGTTGACGTCTTTTTTATTATAGAAAATCAATTTCGTATACTTAATAATAATGTGTCCATTAAACCCATCCCCATCAAACAAACTAAAGTCAGCCTTCCTAACCATTTAGGGCGACTTGTAGCCAAGATACAGCACGAGTGTTGCTTGATTCGGCTAGGATAGTCCTTCAGTTTTTCAACCTGTCTCTGACCTTCGGCCGTCACTCCTTTGTGTGTAAATATAATATAAGTTTATATTTATTTATGTATTCAAGTAAGTTTGGTGTTTTCTTTTATTGTAGAATATATTTATTTTGTAAGCGAGTAAGTGTTTGAATGGTAAATAATAATAATAAAAATGAAAAGAATATTTCTTTTATTTAGTATTTGTTAGATAAATTACATCAAAGAGTATCGGGATGAACTCAAATAGTCGCTTAAGGTGATTTAAATGTTATTTGACTCGAGACTGGGAGTAAAAGAATTTGAATGAATGTCGTTTTAGGCTGGATTTTTATCAGATGGCAGTTCTTCCAGGCCGCTTTACGTTTAGGGTTTTAAAAAAGGCTATTTTAAGTGTCTGATACTTTATATTTATTCAATAAAGAAAACTGAAAATTGTTTTCTAAAAAACATCTTTGATCATTTGCTCTTTAATTTAGATCTGACAGGTAATTAACAATATGTAATTCATATTTGTTACAAAGTGAACGAAGCGAAGACATGAACATTATTAATATACAGGATATTATAATACTGAGATAAAATATAGTTAAGATATTAATATAGTTTGATATCTTATTGATCACGGCAGCTGTTTCCGAGGGAGACCAGCCAACTGTGTAGGAGACAGAACAGTGCACAAATGTGGGCACAAACAAAGGTCCACTTTCAATTCCTTCACTCTCATAATAGGATAGGACTGCAAATCCGATATCACACCATAAGACCAAAGGTTTTATGTGCTTTTTGAGGCGTGCGTACACACTTCTAAATTCAAACTTCTAGACTCCGGGCTGCTATTAATATTTTTCGACAAAAACTCAAATAAACTTTTCTTGGCTTGAACCGAGGTTTGAACCTGCGGCCTTATAAGCTAACTACTAGACAAGCTACTCAATGTTTTTATGGCCAGCCTAGTTGCCTTCCAACAGCTTAATGTGATTTATAATGCAATCAACGGAATGCAATCTAATTCAGAACATGTGTAACAAACGTGTGGTGGGCATTTAAATATTCTTTCCCAGCGGGAATTGAATATTCAACTATTTGCGCCAAAAGTCTTTACTGCGGACATAATTATGATAATAGTTATTTATTATTAAACCCTTAGCGGAGATTATTATATGATTATGTGTTTATGACCCATAAACGTGGGATCGAAAGTTTATTTTGTCTAATTTGGGTGTTTGGGTTAACTTATCTCGTGACAGAACACATTGTTAGGAAATCTTTACCTATGTATTTGATAAAATTCTTCAATGTAAATTTCCACCAATCCACAGTAGAATATCGTTGTGAAATAAGCACTATACCTTCTTTTTTTTAAATGATGCCTTTGCTCATCCGTGGGACATTAATAGGCTTTTCCTTTTTCACTTACAATCTTTTCGTACTAACTAATCACCAGATTATAACGATAGTATAACTGAGGCAGCGTGAGTTCTACACGCGCAGTCAACAAGGGGTAGAAAAGTGGGCAATGCAGGTCCAACCGCTGGCATGCGGGATGTATGTGAGCGGAAGTGTATGACGTGTTGGCAACGCGCGGCGTTCACTGCTTTAACTTTAATTTAAAAATGTTACTGTTTGCGATTCGGTATAAGACTTGCATTTCAATGCATTACTTGGAGTCTTTAGGTTCTGTGACGTCACAAAATTGAACCTTGAAATTTAATTTCAAATATCTATTATTCTAGCCTCGCCATGTAAGACCGACTCGTATTCCTTGTCGACAAATTATAAACTTGGGTGTGTGTGTGGCGGGAATAATATACTTCGTTGCTATATATTATTATAATAATAAGAAAAATATATTTGTTTTTTAACGAAACTCAATATGCTTTTATTAATTTTAGGGCATATTTATTTATTAGTTTTCTTTAATTAAGATTTTTTTCAATAACCGTCTATATCACTATGAGAATATAATTATAAAATAAATCAACTATTTACTTTATATATATATGTAAATATAAATAGGTATATATAGCAGCACAATATTAAGAAAAATATTCTTGTTATTGAAATCAATACGACCTTTCCTGATTTATTGAAAAGTTCCAACACGTCCGCGTCGACTCGAGTCGGCGAATATTGATATGAAAAAGAAAATATTTTCTCTTTGATCGTGTAATTTTATGATAAATGTAATTCTTGTAAAATATCACAATAATATAATTTCATTTATACTATATGTACGAGTATGTATACATGGTTCCATTGATACGTATTTGAGTATATCCATTCATTTTTGAAAAACGAGTATGGAAATAAGTCTTATAAAATATATATTATGAACATGCATACGTGGTACATAGATACTAAATGTTCTATAATTATAAATTTTATGATATCAATATTATATAAACAGTTTTGTTAATTAGTTTTCAAGCAAAAATTACATTTTGAAGACCTGTTATTAGATCTTAGGAGATCTGTTATTTGTGGGCCTCCAAAAGATCTAGAGCATATATTCTAATGTTTAAAAAAGGGAGCAAATAATGACAAAGGTAGTTTAGTTTAAGTGTCATACAGTATTAATTTAAATAACATATGAATTCTTAAGAGATATTAGCAACTGCATATTATATGCTAATTACATTAAGTTTACGTAAACACAAGTACACTCGATATACCCTCACTCTCATAATGCTATGAACGGCAGCAATCAACAACGGGTTTACGTGATGTCTGAAGCGTGAGTGTGTAAACATCCAGACTGCTAGGCTGTCTGTTGGTTGAGAGTTGGATAAAAAAACCGATAGAAAAACCCAATAAATGTTTATTTGCCCGACCGGTGTCTTGATCTGTGGCTTTAAAAGATAGCCACTGTACTTACGAGGCAAACCAGCATACATATAAAATGTAACACATGTACAAATTACTTGATATCTTTTATAATTTTTGCTCAATGTTCAAGCTATGGTATCATATACTTGAAAGTGCACATATTGTATTTAACTTAGCGTTATTAATATTATATATATGTATGTAAGTGTTTTAATAGTGTATCTTTTGTTTAATATGGTCCCACTGCTGAGCAAAGCCCTTTAAAAAATAAGCTAAGCTATACACAATACATCACTATACGAAGTCTCAAAAAATAGACTATATTTTTATTTGACCACATTTGTAATTTGGCATATACATAATATATGTATTGTATAGAAAACAAACATTCTTTCAAAAAGGGTTTTCATAATTAATCTCCAAAATGAAAGGATATCTTTTTTACCCGTGTCGAGCTATAAATAGAATGTTATTATTATTTCATAAAATATTCCACTGATGCTTTTAAGCAAATAAACAATTGACAGGTCTTTCACACACGAACGCGTAAATATATCACATAATATAAATAAACGAGAAATTATAACAAACGACACGTGCGTACCGATTAATATTTATTGAGTTCAAATTGTTTATCTATAACTGCAAAAGAAACTTCAATGAATAAAACGCAATTATAGTAGAGCTATTTTGTAATAAAAATATAATATTAACTTTATTTATTATAACCATTATATAAGTTTAACAGTATCGTATCATGATTGAGATACAAAACGAGTTCTTACAGAACGCTACTGATAGACGATCTTAAGTGGGGTGCTCTTACTTAAATAATGTAATACACTACAATACAAGGCGTATTGGGTAGATAACGAACAATATCATAACAAGTTTCCAAAGTTATATGTTAATAGTTACAAAACAAATGTTGGAGTTACATACAATTACATATAATTTGAGCAAACTTGATACCGTGCTAATATATATGATTCATATCAAAAATAAGATTTTATACAGTAAATATAATTATTAAACTAAATTGTATTGTCACCAGTAAGAAGTTTGAGTGCAAAACTAACAAAATGATGTATAGGTAAAGGAAAAAGAAGTGACATTTTTGTTATTTTCCGGATTGGGATAATAGCTAATTGAATTGTTATTAGATTAATAACGACGCTTTTAAGCATTTTCCGTATTGTCTGGAATTGATGGCTAATAATTAGCGACCTACAATAATTAATTAACTACATTAGGCTTAAGCACTTTTCTGTAATGTTGTTGTGTACAGTAAAGTATATGTATAATAAATAGAAAAGTCTTTGTAGAAATTATCCTTTATTTCTGAAATCTCAAGTTAAAAGTATATAAAGTTATAAGTATACAAAAGTTATAAGTATAATAGTAAAAAAATATAAAAAGGTAAGTTGGTATTCAGACAGATTGAATAAATAAATTATTTTTATACCTAAATTTTTTTTCGAGAAAGCTTCTTAGTTGTCTTTAGAAAGTCGTTACAATTAATCAAAATCATCACATACTGCAAGATACCTTAGTTCGTGATAGTATTCTGTGCCTTTTTAATTTTTATTTTATTACATTACATTAATTTACATACATTAACAATAAAATAAAATTGCTGATCGAAAGTTTTTTTTTAAAGGTGTCAAAAATCCTATATTAAATCCCAATTCTGGCTTACTTGGATGACATTTACTAAAACAGTTATAGAAGTAACTAAATGATCTTATATTTTATAAAAATAATCTTTTATTTTATATTTTCAGTTTTAGCACGTGCATTTTCTAGAAACTTGTGCCTTTATAAAGCAAATTGTCGGTGTAGACAATAGTATCGGTTTTTGATCGGTCAATTTACTCCAAGCTCGTTCCACATCGTTGTCTAAGGAAATTGTTGAATGCTCGTTCATGTAAGAGTTCATGTAGGTCGACTGTTTGAAAACTTACAAAAGAATATGTGAATATTATATTCAATTGGGGTTCAATGGTTATATTATTTTAAATAAATATTATGATATATCAAGGTAGTCTAGCGATTTATACAAGGCTATGCAGGCCACATTTTTCCACGCTTTTAATTAAATATGTTGTAATACCTCTAAAACTTCTCGTTCAAATTACAAAATGTAAACGGTTATTTATTTATTTAAAACGCTTGAATTTTACATGTTTTTTATTTTATTAGGGGTTAATTGTATAATATGACTAATACATTTTAGTAAAACCGTCTTTTCGATTTTTTTAAACTTAATAATGGTTACTGTGACTTTGTAAAAGATTATTGCAGCCGAAGATTGGTCTGTAAAAAAAATTAAGATCAACTATTTAGTAGTAAATTAATTTCATATATATCTCGACTACTTGATTACAAAAAAATAATTTATCTTTTACTAATCATAAATTGTGTTACACAAATAAACATCGAAAACTGCATCTAATTCTTTTATCTAATTTAGAAAAAATAAGTAGATGAACAGATAAGAAAAACAGATAGCAACTTTGTTTCGTTACATAACAATTATTCTTGTTCAATGTAAATTATAAGAATCCTGAATTCTTATGTGAGATATTACTAGTGACTTTTTCACGCAAAGTTCAAATGATAAAAAAAAAGAAAGAATATTGAAAGCATTTTTGTCTGTTACGGTTCACGAAATACTGAATAAATTAAAAAAAATACTTCGCTATATATACTAAATATTTAAATCGATATCTCATTCTGTAAAATTATAATGTTAGTTTATTGAATTTATTATATTATTTATATATGACATAATAAAAACATTATTTACGTATAGCCAATTTAAAGCTTACTTGTTATGAAAACGTGACTTGTTTTAGAAACAATTTATAAACACAGCTATCTTACAATTTGATGACATCTTAGCTTCGAAGGCGAGAGGCCGGAGGGCACTTGAAAGAAAAATAAATATATATTTTTCGCTCCTGAGTGTTATTTCACATTTCATTTCAATTGTATATTTTTTTTAAAGTTTTTAATACACATTTCTATACAAAACAAAAATATCTAAGTTTAATTGCATATTGTCAAATTTAATTCTACTACTATGCCGTGCCGAGTCGCGATGGCCCAGCGGTGAGAAGACGAGTACCTTAACCGATGATTCCAAGTTCAATTCCGAGGAAGCGTCACTATGCTCGGCGGTGAAGGTAAACATCATGAGAAACCATTCTCCTCAAAAAGACGAAGAGGCCTTAGTCCAGCAGTGGGATACTTACTTAACTTTAGTTAACTGTATAAACGTACCTAAATGTCACTTGGGTATATTTCGTTTGACCTGTGGTTTCAATGTTACTCGCTAATTGTTTAGTTTAAACCGATTACAAACGGCTTAGAAAATTTATTGAACGTTTACGATTTATCTGCCTGACAAATTTATTCATTGCTATGTTGTACGAATGTGAGCGTTTTGTTCACTAGTATAAATATCCGCTTAAATTTTGGCTATTTAAATATGCGATTTAAGCTTAATGTATGTCATGATTACAAATATAAGCATAAGTCATGGTCTAAATTGAAATTATAATTGTTATTATTAGTTTTTTTTAAATATTATTTGTATGTTCTATTCCATTAATTCATATAACTAATATGTTGTTCTAGATATCTACTGCTATGTAGTATTACATAGTATCTCTTCATTAAACACTTCAAAATTTTAAACCGACTGATCACATATGTATCATTTCTTTTATACGCGACATTTACCGAATATGTTGCGCTCGACTAACGTAGATATATGCCAAAACAAGAAAAAAAATGTAACTATAATTTTCGGATAAGTAGTTACGTTGTTTTGGATAATAATTATTATTAAATGTTACAATTACCGATTGCTAATTGTAGGGGAGCCCACGATGATAAATTGTGTTTTACTCGAGCGTCGGGGGGACCTATTGGATTTGAAGAAGAATTAGATGATAAAAAGGAAAAAGCTTATTTAATGTATGTATACCTTTTCCAGTGAAGAGAGCATATCTAAAAATGTAAAACAAAAAACAATCACGTGGTAATACTCGATCACATCAGATATTGGTAGTGTATATGCCCTATATGTCTCTGATGACATTATGTTAATCATATGTCATTGTAGGGCTGGTCGTACTGGAAGGTAAAAAATGTTTTTTTTTTATCGAGCGCGTCTTATTTTCCGAGGGGGGAGGACGCGCACCTCCTGACGACGCGCTTGTTAAGTCAACCCGAAACCAACCGACCATTCAAATTCGGAATACAATAAATATGTAAGGGGCGCGGAGGGGGGTATACTGCAGCAGAACGTTTTAAGCTTTATAGACGACTTTTGACGCTTCGGTTTCTGGAAATCGGCAGATTATATTTTTTCCGTTATCCGGAATTATTTATTTACTTACAAAATAGACCACATTCCAGAATATCAAGGTGACTTTTTTTAAAGTTGATGACGAGATAATTGAAATTCACACTTTTCAACATGTAATTAACCCACTATACCTTAATCTAAAGCGCTGGAGTATTTCGAATTGTCGTTTATTTTTATTTTTTTATTTATAAGAGCTTAGTCACCATTTGTGACTATGACGCTCTGTAAGTTATACAATACACTTATTTCCTTAATCGTAGACATTTGTTAGTTAATTTGTATAATATTTTCACCTCATTGCTGTTAGGAAATGCCATAAAAGTTTTACATTTATCAATAGTTAACGTAGTTTTCAAATACTGATTAACATTCTGCCTAAGTGACTCGCTCCGAACACATTCCAGTGATATATGATATAAGTCTTCAGTTACACCACATTCGTTACTAATTTACATAATTGGCAGTTGTTACTTTTTTAAGTAAATACGCAAATGAGTTTAATGGAAGGTGTCCGGAACGAAGTCTCAAAGCCGTAATGAGGTCTTGACGACTAAGGTCACATTTGTCTATCCATGGCTCATTCCGAGGTTGTGGTTGCATTGTTTTATACTATGCCCTTTCCTTTCAAACGTTCATCAAAATATTCTTTCCACCAGAACCTACATTTTGTTTTCACTATTCTGATCGGTTGCCCTAAAGGCGCAAACGTATATAAGTAGTTTATTTATGGAGGTACTCAAGAGGGTGCAAGGTATCGTATGTTAATCTGCCACTTTAGAGCGTATCCCAAAATTCCCTAATGGGCTTCCCCTACTATAACTGTCACCCCTGACAAACATAAAAATCAAAATATATTTTGTTTAATGAGTTCAAAGAAACACTTTAAAATCTTCATTTTAGAATTTATAGCGGCCCGAATTTAATTTTTAACTAGAACCGTCAATAAATTTTTAGTTATTCTTTTTGAACTATTAAATTACACCGGTAATTAAATAAAACTGAATTATTATTTTATCATCAACGAATGCTTAACCTAACAGATACCGTGCTTCGCAATTGGTGCGTATTATGTTTTTGCCTGTAGCTGGTTTTTGATATATATTATAATGAACGTACTGGATCTATATTATATGTAAAGCTATTACACTATAAATTATGATTTTAATACGTAATATATTTCTTTACTTAAACTTTATTAAAAGTATAAGCCTGTAAATATCCTACTGCTGGGCATAGGCCTCCTTTTCCCTTTTTAGGAGAAGGTTTGGAGTTTATTCCATCATGCAGCTCCATTGCGCGTTGGTGGATACACATGTGACAGAATTTCAGTGAAATTAGACACATGTTGGCTTCCGCACGACGTTTTTCTTTACCGCCGAGCACGAGATGAATTATAAATACAAATTAAGCACATAAAGATTCATTGGTGATTGCCTGGGTTTAAACCGGTAATTATCGGTTCAGATTCACGCGTTCGAACCACTAGGTCATCTAGGCTGAGTGGTTAGAGCTATATTACCCTCAAGTAATTACATAGTACACACAAGAGCGATTTCACGCTTTTAAGACATTATTTGCAGATCAACCTACCCATATGTTTATTCGATATTTTCAGTGTCTCCAACTACAATATAAAAAATATAACATAAACACACGGATAACAAGTTATACAGGTATAATACATATATTAATAATGTAATAAATATAAATTACAACAAAGTGTATTAAAATCTTATAGAAATAAGAGAAAACACCATATCTTTGTATACACTTTTTTTGTGTCATATAATTCATTTTAAATTTTAGATGCAGCGAATATTACTTTCTACATGTGTGTAGGTGATTTGTTGCGTTTGTAGGCGTCAGTTTTTGCAAGGAGACTACTGAAAATCAGCGCTAAAAGTCAAGCCCGATGTAACGGCTTTTAGGCTTACATAAGCTGCCTGACTATCCTGTGACGTATCTGTGACGTCACACACGCCTTATCCACATAGCGATATCTGAATAGAGTGTACTTTTTTGTTAATTTATAAATCACTTATTCAAATAAGGATTTATTATATTCTATTCCGTTTTACCAATTTGTAAAGCAAACGAACAGTCTTTAGTAAATAAACTCACTCGCATTTTTTCAGAACGTAAAAAACAATAAACTGACCCCATGTTTTAAGTTGTTGTTGTATTATTTGTTTCTTGTATACTCGAATGGAATGAAACATGGGTCACGGAACAGTTGGTAGGGTTTAGTTTAAGCCTTTTCGTGGCCGGACATATTCACTAAATTACGGGCACACATTTAAAACATTTACAAACACTTACGTAACTTTTACAGACACTTGCATAACCGACTCACACTCACTCATTATATCAGCCCAACCCAACAAGCAGACAAGGATGGGTGCCAAGAATAAAAATAAATATTAATATTTTGTTGTTACAAATAAATAAATATGAAATAAATATGAAATGTGTAATGAAAATTTCAACTATTCATTTTGTTAAAATTGGTTTATATTTCATTATGTCATACTACTTTGTGAGTGTTTGCTAAAAGTTAAATATAATCTAGTTTAGAAGCCTATCTCCATTAATATTATCATAATTAAAACTTAACTTTGATATTTATTTGGCTTGCAATAAATTATTTATCTTTTTTTATATTGTTATTAAATATCAAATTTTATATTTTTTATACAGTTGAATGCAAAAAAAAACAAGAAATGAGTTGGTCTTTTGTACATTTTAGTTGTTTTGCTTTATTTTCTGCTCACTCCGACAGAATGAAACATGGAACGGGAAACAGTTGGGAGGGCTTAGTTTAAGCCTGTTCGTGTAGCGCTCACTTACAGACAGATTTACCAAATTGCCGACTCGTTGTGCGTTGTGCATAAAATTATACTTGAAATTGTTGCTTTGTGTTGCCAGTTTATGTTTTGAGAAAAATAATATTTTTTTAATAAACATTTGCACTTTAAAATTATTTAAGTATTCAGTCTGTATATTCTGATATTAAATTATTTAGCAATTCAGAGAACTACTCAAGAGAACTACAAATAAAAACAAGGTTTTATTCGATTTTAATCGTAGATTAAAAGAGCAGAAAATAAATTTGCCTTAAAAGTGATTAATATAGCAATTCTCTCCACTAATAACACTATGCAAAAACTCATAATAACCATTTTCCGATAGCATTCGGTTAAGATTTTGATAAATTTAATTTCGGATATCCTACATATTCGATTACGGTTACGGAGTTCTGTAAGCAGAACAGAACAGAGCTCCTCGGTCCGTATTATGTAATCATTCTTAATTAATAGTCTCGTTAGTGTAGTAGTTCTGCTTTATATTCAAGATTTTGGGATAGAATGTCGAATCGTGTCTTTTAATCTTTTAATGTTATTGAGTTTTTTTAGTCTCTTAGTCAGTATTTTCAATGGCCCGCGCTGGATCTCTCTCCGACTTTCTCTGGTCGTACTGATGGTAAATCAGTCCCAATGGATTTTGAGAAAGAGAGAGAGAGAGAGAGTATTATAATATCTCCCACGTAGTTGGCTAGACTTGTAGAGTTTGAAAATGGCTACCTTAGCAGAAATTCTGTCGACAATGAAAGGTACAATCTTAGTAAGATAAATAAATTAAATAATTAGACCATAGTTTGTAATCAACGAAGAAACAAAAGAAGTAATTTAAAAATTTAATTACGACCAATTTCGTATAATAAAATCACACAATGGGCTTTAACTTTTCCGATATCCGAGTTCACTGAAAACAGTACGAATAATGCACCGTTATTAAATCTTGTCAGTTGGACGTACGTCAGGAAAATTGAAAATAAATTTATTTTTGATATTGATTTGGTAATTATTGTCTTTGCAACGTCAGTGGGTAGATATATATATATATATATATGCATATTTTTGTAATTAAGAACTTATCAATAGCTTGCATTTATATATATAAATGCAAGCTATTAATCGCGTTTACTTTATTCACGTAAAATTTATTTATCCGTTAATATAGTTTAGTCGTAATGAGGTTACATATAAACGAACATAATTTACGCATTTTTAATATTAGTTTGATGTTTTGGTAAATTTGACTATGTCACTACTTTATAACTATTAACCTACATTAACGTCATTAAAGGCGAGCGAAGCAAAAAACAAAATTGCCAAAATTTTATCCAAGTATGCTCAACAAGCACGTTTGAATCATTTTACAAAATTAAATTAAATGAAATGTAGATTCTTCGAAGAAGAACCAGCAAGAAACTACAATATAACTACAGGCTTAAGAGACATAACATCAGACACGTTGTTTAGCGAATGATTAGTTAAATAATGCTTTGATTTCCTCTATATATATATTGTTCTCTATGTATATGTACTAAGAAGGTCAAATCAATAATGACAGAAAAAGCGTTTCACGAAACAGCCGCCAAGCGACGTTTATAAGTAAGGCCGTTAGTTGCCATGGTCGGTGGCGTATTGATTATATAAGAAATGGTTAATATTTCTTCCAGCACCAATATCAACGGGAAACGGTGACCAATTACCACCAGAAGACATATCCGCCTAACTATTTTCAAAAAAATACTTATTTTATAAAAATAAGTAAGCTCTTGAAAAGGACGTTACTCTTTTTTATTAATAAAATTACATATATATGTAAATTCCATCCAATTAATTTATGATATTTTCAAAATCAATGAAAATACTAAAAAAAATTATCACCCAAATATGTAAACTGAGGAATACGATTAAATTTGAATTGAGTAATAATACATTGACACGCTGAGGTTGAGGCTATGACGTAGCCAGCTCTGTCGTGGTTACGTGCACTACAAATACATATTGATATATTGAAATTGATGTAACGAAGTGACGCGACCGAATATGAAAGCTTTTTTTTTATATTCGCCGGGAGGGCAAATGAGTCTACTTCACCTAATAGTAAGTGGTAGTAGAGTCCAAACGCGACGAAATCTTAGAGAAAACACGCATTTCTACAAAATTCTCACTAACCAAAACAAAACAATAAGCTTTAAATTAAAAAAAATATATACAATTCAAAATGTAAAATATATACAATAAAAAACAGCCCTTTATAATATTAGTATATATATTTTTTTTTTTATAGAATAGGAAGGTGGACGAGCATATGGGCCACCTGATGGTAAGTGGTCACCAAACGCTCTTAGACATTGGCATTGTAAGAAATGTCAACCATCGCTTATAGCCAATGCGCCACCAACCTTGGGAACTAAGATTTTATGTCCCTTGTGCCTGTAATTACACTGGCTCACTCACCCTTCAAACCGGAACACAACAATATCAAGTATTGCTGTTTTGCGGTAGAATATCTGATGAGTGGGTGGTACCTACCCAGACGAGCTTGCACAAAGCCCTACCACCAGTATATAACAATAATTAAATAATTAAGGAAATAAATAAAAAAAGTTAAAAACTATTATTGTGTTCTAACTATAAAATATATTTTTATGTATTTGATTGTTTTTTTTTTTTTTTGTAAATGAAACTTGCAACTCACATAGGTATTATTAGTAACGACGCAAATAATTTTTTGGTTAATTCTGATCAACGCAAAGTTAGTTTACATGACATCGTAAACAAAAACTCTTTATAAAAGTTCGATTTCATACATAGATTCTCATTTAATGTATGTATATATTGGGAAAATTTTTTAAGACATAAGATACGTGTATACAAAGCTGAGATGAGTTCGACATGTTAGACTCACGCCCGAGGAATCGAGGGGTTACGATGAAAATAAAAACAAAAAAATATTTTTATCAAGTTCACATATGTTTTTTAACTAACACATATACGTACAGATAGATTACATCTCAATCCAATGATTTGTTAGATATTAAGCAATAGCCATAAAGTTACGGCGAAGTTATTTGTCAGTAGATTTTTAATAATCATCTGTGTTATTTGTCCCGTTAAAGGATGTATAAGTACTGTATATTATGGAATAAGAGCCTGTGAATGTCTCGTTGCTGGGCTAAGGCCTCTTCCTTAGACGACAAGGTTTGGAGCTTATTCCAGCACGCTGCTCCAATATGGGTTAGTGGATACATATGAGGCAGAATTTCAGTGACAATAAACACATGTAAGGCTTCCTTACGACGTTTTTTCTTCACCATCGAACACGAGAATAATTATAAACGCAAATTAAGCACATGAAAATTCAGTGGTGCGTGCCTGGGCTTGAACTCGCTATCATCAGTTAAGATTTACGAGTTCTAACCACTGGCTCAAATACTTCTTAAGCAGTTATAAATACAATACAATATATTTTAAGTAATAAAACTCTTACCCTGACAAAAAACCCACAGCCTAAGCCGGCTGGTCTAGAAACAAGAAATTTTGGTCCTTATTTAAGGTAGATGAGCACAGCGAAAAGATTTCCAAACATTAATTCCTAAGAGGGTTTAATAGGGTTTCGTTTGTTTGAAAGATAGTGGTTTTTAAAGTTATAAATATAAAATTTCCTGGTGAAAATTTTTAAAAGTAAAAATCTGTTCTATGGACAATTTTGGAAATTTGATATTTTTAACAGTGGTAGAGCTTTATACAACTCAGTCTGTGTAACTGGGTGGTTCATCATATATTTTATGGCCTAACAACTACACTTAGTATTGTTTCGTTCCTGTTTGTTCCCAAAGTTGGTAGCGTAATAACGATGTAAGAGACGCTTAATATTTCCTTAAACGCCAACGTGAGCGGTGGTGACCACTTACCATCAGATGGGCCATTTGCCAGTCTACCTACCTATATTATATAAAAAAATTATTGGTAACATATTCGTAGCCCTTAAATATCTCCCTTCAACTTTAACCGACATAATATGAAATTTAGAGTTCGCTGTAACCGTGATCAGAACCACACGACGACGAACTTCATAATCTGTTTGCTCTTTAACTTTTCATCGATCTCAACGTCGACGCTGTAATAATGTTTGCGACTCAATATTGTTGATTATATCTTAACAGTTTTAATAGCTCGATCAACAATTCATGTAATATGTTTATCAGTTTGTTGACTTGTTAATTAAGTCTGTGTACTATTTATAAAAATATCACGAGATTTATTAATCAAGTTTAATGCACGCTGAATAACAGATCTAAAAAAATAAAAATATAACGTAGTAGCTACATTATGGCTATTATAAGATTACCGTTACCTTTAAAAAGTATGAGGTTATAAATTTGGATTTTTTTAATTTATTTTTTTATATTATACATATTGTCCTTGATAGCTTCGCCAAATGTTTACCGTAGTTGTAACCGTAACAGCCTGTGAATGTCCCACTGCTGGGCTTAAGGCCTTCTCTCCCTTTATTGAGGAGAAAGTTTGAGCGTGAATCTTAACCGATGATCGTGGGTTCAAACCCGGGCAAGCACCACTGAATTTTCATGTGCTTAATTTGTGATTATAATTCATCTCGTGCTTTACGGTGAAGGAAAACATCGTGAGGAAACCTGCATGTGTCTAACATCACTGAAGTTCTGCCACATGTGAATTCTACCAACCCGCATTGGAGCAGCGTGGTGGAATAAGCTCCAAACCTTCTCCTCAAAAAGAGGAGAGGAGGCCTCTGGCCCAGCAGTGGGACATTCACAGGCTGTTACGGTATAACAATTAATTTACCATAAGGTATAATTAAAATAAATTGTAATAAGAGAATAGACATTGACATTTTACTGGACCTGTTAAAGTTCTGGAAGAACTATCTTTAATGGTGAAATGTCAAAAAGTGATAATAATTATAACAATTTAAGAATACACACAACAAGATAGTATATCATCAGCAGTGAGTTCTTACATAATAGCACTGCTGATTTCATTTATATATAATCGATATGTATTTCAAATATTATATATAATATATCGCAGAAGGAAGATGGTCCTCGTTGCGAAGACTCGTCGTCTGATATTTAGTGAACGTCATTTCGATTATATGCGAGCACAAAACAAAGTGTACACTATATCATATAATTTAATTAATTTTAATATCATCAAATTAATTAAAATTAAAAAATATGAACAATATATATACGTTCGTCTGTTCCATCACTTCCGACGTACATATGTATAATTGAGTTTGAGTAATATAGTTTAAATTTAATATCAACTCTATTAAGCTGGTAACACACATGTAGTTTTCAATTACAGACCGTGTTAGTAGAATTTCTCGAGTATAATCCCTTTGATGGAAAATGTATGTTGCGGCTGTAGGAACGCCCGTTGCCTTTAAATTAATTACAGTCGAATCTCGCACGGTTCAATTATTCATAGCCCTTACGAAAAATAGCTACCGAAATTAATTAAACGTTTCCAGTAAGTTATGAAATACGCGGTAATCTCTCCAAGCAATTAATTTTATGAAAAGCAAATCCATTATTATACCTTGGAGACTTAGGTAGTTACCTGCACGATTATAGGTTTCTATAACATAATACTTAGAAAACATCTTAACGAGTAACTCAATATTTATAACTGTTTTAAGTTTCAAAATAAATAAATAATTATGTTTTCATGTAATGACGAGATGGTTTACATTTAACAAGGAAGGTCGAGTTAATACTAATAAATTTAACACATCAACGTCAACATAGAGAGACATTCTGCAGCGAACTCGAAGCCTTTGTAATGCTAGCGTTCAAATGGAATATTTTCGCGCAGTGTCATGTTCACATGCACATGTTTAAACATGTATCTATCTATCACTACTAGTAACCAATACGTTACTGCAAAGATGGTCGCGCGTGTCGAATCTGTTGCTTGTGTGGACGCCCTCAGCTACTGCGCAGAATCCTAACATGAGCCAAGAGGCATAACTATATTGATAATATTTTTATTGGAATTCACTTTAATAAACTATAAAAGCAATTCCTGTATACGCATCGTTGGAACCCATATCACGCCTCGGGTCGAATATTATCATTCCATTACGAGTCGCCTCTCCTGAACAATCAACGGAGCCATCGACAATGATCGTTTAGTGGTAATTACAGACTCGCACGTGAGGAGATTTACTGTGTGATAAAATATATTTCATAAATAAAAAGAAAATCTTTTATTTTCTCATTAGGTATTATTGAAGTTGGCATTGGTGACGTTTTGCTGCCTGTAGTATTCGGTATATAAATATGTTTCATATAGTAATACACATACTGTATACTTTTTTGTTGGCATCCTTAAAACTCTGTGTTGTTCATAGAGTTTTGTCAGAAACACTTCATATTGACAACATCTTCTCGGTCGTTTACTTTATTGCTGATGTCGTGTCCACTCTGATCTAGGGTCTGGGTCACGATCTCTGTGAAATTTTGTGGATACGCAGATTAATACTAATTTTTATTTTATCACAAACAACTGAAAAATATGTGTAGAGAAACTACCGTTTCTTTTACCTTACCTTACCAGTTACCTTACCAGGTAACGAACGGTAAGTTCTGCAATTATGTCTTCGATATTGAAATAAAAAAAATATATTAAATAGACTGTCTAACACTAGACCAACGCTAGTGGCTTGATGTAAGACCGCAGACCCGGAGGTCCTGGGTTCAATTCCCAGGTCGGGCCAATAAAAAGTTATTGGATTTTTCCGTCAGAAAATTCTCAGTAGCAGCCCGGAGTCTGGAAGTTGGAAGTGTTACACACTTCCAACTTCCAGACTCCGGGCTGCTCGGAAAGCACGTAAAACCGTTGGTCTTGCGCCTGGACTCTTTCCGGTCGTGTCAGATTGCCGTCCCATCGGATTATGAGTGTAAGGGAATAGAGACACACACACACACTTGTGCACTATAATATCTCCTGCGCAGTTTGCTAATCTCTCTTGAGATTGGCCACCGTGGCCGAAATCGGTCTGGAGGACATTATTATTATTATATATTTAAATATTTTTATAAATATATATCTATGTATTTTTCCATAAAAAAATATTCTGCGTTCTATAAATCTCTATTACCACTGTAAATTGAAATCATGACCTTTGAATAATAATTTTCGATTAATTCCGAAAACTCAGCCTCTAGAGTCGTCGGCTTAAAATGTCAAAGGATCACTCACAAGTAACTTAACTTTTATATCTCGTGAATTTTCATCGCTCTCAATGATGTTGCTACGCGATCAGATTGTGTGATATGTTTTTATAAACCTGTGACTGTCCAACGCTTTAGCAAAGACCCGTTACTTAGATGTTTTAGTACTTATACTCGAGCATTTATTGTATACCAAAAAGGTTTTATTACTTATCTAGTGATCTATTCGAGTTTTTAAAAAAGGAAAATATTTGAGGATCACTTTGTGGTCATTTAGATTATGAGATATAAACATATATTAGATTATAAACTTAATTCAAGAAATATATCGTCGAAAATATCTGTATGGGTACCTCCGATTTAGTTTTAAATTGATTATTTATCTATAATTGATTTCAAATTAAATCTCAGTCTCAGATTTAGTCAGCATACACAACCATAAAAGCTTCGTTTAAAAATTTGATGACAAAACCTCAAATTTCTTATGAATGTATTATATACTGAAACCTTCCCGAATAAACAAAAATATTACTAAATAAAGAAAATAGCATTAATAAATTCTTTCCTTCTTCTTTTTTAATTTAGAAGTTCGCAAACAATCAGAAAGACGCAATAGCGACGTCATTTTATACTATTTAAACAATATTTCTGTGTTTTTTAAGATTACTTTGACTGTAAACTATCATTATTTGCTTGATGTTACGGCATTTTCAAGTTAAATTAGAAAATATGGTTAGAGGCGATTTTAAAGTAACATTAATCAAATTTCATAATGCGATGAAAACAAGATTTTATATTAAAAAAAATTAAAAGCGAGAACCGTTTGTGTAGACACAAGGAGGTACTCACTGAAATTTAAAAAAAGGACGAGCAGAGGATTTTAAGTTACACCGTACACACGCACTTTAGTTACTTGCGCAACAGTTTATTGTAAAGCAAATATCTGCGGACAATAGCACTAGTAGCATCGTAACTGTCACGGGCTTCTTTTGTTTTTAATTACTCTTTTTGGCGGGTAATTGTTATCCGTCAGTGTAAGATATCGATATATGATTTTATCGCACATTTATTTATTGTATCGCCCAGACACAGCTTATGATCACTATTGTAACGATATTAAACTAGTTGTTTTAATTGTGATTAGCATATGAGTATAAATAATAATGTCTAAATTATAATTCGTATTCTAATCTCATATTCATCATTCTCATAGCATCTAATATTATGTATTACAATATGATAGATTTACATTATTAATTTTTATTATTTTAGTCAAATTTAAAATACCTCCCGATTCCCACCCGATGCAAAGCTGCCCATAATGCAGGCCGCATTTCCGCGCTGTATGGCAATGGACAACCTTTGTGCCAAGTGTGACCCGGAGCGACCTTATTAAAGTAAGGATTTTATTAAAGAAGTAAAGAAGTATCTCTAAATTGATTTTAATATTTTTATATTCATGTTAGTACACAATCACTCTAATTTTGTCGTCAGTCCCAAATTAATTGGTTTTATTGAAATTATCAAGCGTATTAAGGCACAACCATATAATAGAAAATTAAATGTAATATATTTATATAGGTAGGTAGGTAGGCACTAGTAACTAGACTCAGTAGTGTAACGGTATATATGTATATAGTTCCTAATATGTTGTCGTACTCGTAGAGACCTACTATTATGATATTAACATATACTGGTTATACTTAAACCGTAAAGCATTAGAGAATTGGGAGGAAAGGTGTCTCGTTGAAAAGCGTACTTGGGCTTTGTGCAATCAAGGAAAAAACTGCAACATTTGGTATCGTAGTGTTCTGAATTGAATGGTGAGTGAGTCAGTGTAACTTCAGGTACAAAGGATATAATATCTTAATTCCCATGGCCCATTTGCGAGTCCACCTTCCTGTCTTATAAAAAAACATTACCCGATGATCAGACCAGTTGTCAAAAAAAGCCGAGACGGCCCAGTGGTAAGAACGCGTGAATTTTAACCGATGATCGTGGATTCAAAAACGGCAGGCCCGACCACTGAATTTTCATGTGCTTAATTTGTGATTATAATTCATCTTGTGCTTTATGGTGAAGGAAAACATCGTGAGGAAACCTGTGTGTCGTAGGCATGTGTCTAATTTCACTGAAATTCTGCCACATGTGTATTCCACCAACTCGCACTGGAGCAGCGTGGTGGAATAAGCTCCAAACCTTCTTCTCAAAAAGATAGAGGAGGCCTTCAGCCCAGCATTGGGACATTCACAGGCTGTTATGGAGACCAGTTGGAATCTGGTGATGAATGATGAATGAAATGAATGGTGAATTCAACATCAAGTGTAAAAATCTTTTATAACTATCGAGTTATCTACCGATAGAAACCGATGACACTGATCCATCTGAGACTACACAACTACCTACAAGTGGGACAGTTCCACCATGGAAAGAGGTGAACTAGTGCTTGTTAGCGAATATCCATCCGAAGGCCCGTCCGCGGATATTTTCGGCCACATCAAAGTCAATCGTGCAGGTAAGCTCTTCTAAAAAAATCGCAGGGAACGGATAGAGCGGACCATTCAAAAAAGATGGATGAGTGACAAGTGGTAAAATTTGAAAATATATTCAAGGATATAAACAGAGACGTATTTAGTAGTGAAGATAAAAAAATCCATATGTATACACAAAGAATGTGCGTTTGACAGACCGGCATGATCATGGAAGGCTTTCTGCATTGCCATTAAACGCTAAAATATTAAAATAAGTGAGCTCCATATAGTGTGTTATTGGTAATGATGTCAAATTTAACCGCTAAGCTTTTACTGAAAACCATTGTTTTATAATTAATATTACATTAATTAAGCACATCAATTTGTGGTAATTTATCGTTATTATAAACGTGGTATGACTGCCTCTAGTGGCTTGATATAGACCCGGACCCGGAGGTCGTGTCAGATTGTCGTCCCATCAGATTATGAGAGTTCGGGAATAGAGAGTGCACCTGTGTTTGCGCACACACTCGTGCACTATAATATTTCCTGCGCAGTTGGCTAATCACTCTTGAGATTGGCCGCCGTGGCCGAAATCGGTCTGGAGGACATTATTATTATAAACGTGGTATATTCAAGCTGCAACATTCAGATCAAATATTTTTTAACATCATATATAAAATGTAGTCTACATTACATAACTCATACTACATTGCTTATTTCTAATAATCAAAATTCGTTGCAGAAATATTGAGTAATCAACAATCACTAATTATAACAACCAGTAATTATAATATCAAAGGGACTCATAAAATTATTTGTTTTTTTTTTTTAACACAAATAATAATAACTTGGTGGCATGATTATCCAAATGTATTTTTACATTCAAGTTCTATAAAGACCTCCATAATTATAAAAAACCTCGATTTAAAAAATTCAGGAATTATTGAAGAATTTTTTGGATTATTTTATTAATAGACTTTTGCATCTAGATAACTTTTAAGCGTAGTTTGATGCTAAGCGAAACATTCTGTGAAATATCTATAGCCTATTCCAACCACGAGCGGAGTTAAGACAAATAAACGTCTTTGACATTGAATTAACGCGATATCATTGGTCGAGAACTATGAAATTCATCATGAAAATAGCATTTTGAATGACAGCGAAGTGGTGAACGGAACTTTGATATTAAAATTACAGTGGATATAAGTAGTTATGTGGAGTAGTTTTGTATTATAAATGAAGCTATATTAATCAAGAATTGTTTGTAGTGCATAATATAGCAGAGCTATTAGCAAATAGTATGCATGTAAGTCTAAGGTTTGTTTATCTTTACTCCTTCTTCGATTGGAATAGGCTATACATATTTATGTTTATGCTTACAATTTCTTACATCGTTCGGATTTATTTTATTTTAGTATATCTCCAATTCGATTGAGATTGAAGGGATAAATATAAATCGCGGGCTAATGTAATTGAGTTCGAATTCCTGAGAGACATATAAAAATGGAGAAATTGTTAAGCGGAATAATAAATTTACAAGTATTAAAAATTATATCTTAAAAGTTTTATACCAGGGTTATTCAATTATTTTTAATTGGGAGTGCAATCAGCTTTTAGAAAATCGTTTTCAAATAATATTTCTGATTTGATAACTTTCATATTTAGGTTAATAAATGTTTTAACTACGTTTTTACGTAACTTTTTTTGATAAAGTCTATTCAAACTTTAAATGAGTATTATGATAAACCTTTATAATATATTTTATTATAGTTGCTAAAATTAAAACGTTGCAATTTTTATATATGAGAATTTAACATTTGAATTTAAACGTGCAACCTGCGTCGTCAGTAATAATAATCTTATATTTTATTATTTGATTTTCATTGAGACGTTTATTGCATTATTGCCGCGTTTTGAGTAAAAAAAAAAATTACCAAATAATAACTCAGACTAATTTGCCTCCAGGCAAATTTCTGAAAATGGTTCAAATAAAAACTAAAGAATGTCTCATGCAATACAATTGAAAATAATATAAAACAGCCTTCAAACTTTACTGAACCCATTGCAAAATATTCATCAATATCCGAACCCGAATTTGACATCCATTATGTATTTTTAAAAAAGCCGAGATGGCCCTGTGGTAAGAACGCGTGAATCTTAACCGATGATTGTGGGTTCAAACCCGGGCAAGCACCACTGAATTTTCATGTGCTTAATTTGTGATTATAATTCATCTAGTGCTTTACGGTGAAGGAAAACATCGTGAGGAAACCTGCATGTGTCTAATTTCACTGAAATTCTGCCACATGTGAATTCTACCAACCCGCATTGGAGCAGCGTGGTGGAATAAGCTCCAAACCTTCTCCTCAAAAAAGAGGAGAGGAGGCCTTTAGCCCAGCAGTGGGACATTCACAGGCTGTTACGGTGTTACGGTTACGGATGTATTTTTACAATACAATAAAACAGCCATAAGAGTATGGCTGTTTTCTTTATATCGATATTGATGTACAATCGAATTTGGTTAAAAACTGGCAAAATTATATTTTATAGATAATAATATAATAGTACGAAATATCAAGATTGATGTGTACTTGCTTATTATTATAAGTCACAAAAAATAAGCTCACAAACTCATGTTTCAAGATTTAGTTGCTTAAAGAATTCGCGCTTTACATCCACGGTGTTTACCACCGCAAATACTTGCTGAACTATGTTAACATTGTGGCAACTCGGTGCGCTTAGAGCAGAGATAAAAAAAAGATTTTGCTAAGGATTCGTAACATGATTATTTTAAACTTATGAAAATATGATATGACCAGATTTATGAAAATCATATTAATTTTATAAGATACATATTTTTAAATACCCTTATTACCTATTTTTATATCCTATAGTAGTGTATAAACATTTAAATGAATAAAATTTTGTGCATATAAGTATTGGGTTAAAAATTAAAACACATTAATATTATTATATACTATATTCAGGATCTTACAGGTTTAATTTGTAACTAACTATTATTATAATAATTAAATTAAAGATCTAAATGTACAAAAATGTTTATATACAAAAACTTTCATGCATATACGTTAATAATTCTAATTATCTAGTTGGTAAATGTTTGACACGCAAGGAATTTACAATTAACATCAAGGTCCATGAAAAACATTAAAATACAAACATGAAAATGCTCAACACGCACAAATATTAAAAACAATACGAGATTTATTATATTTTTTTTACCATATTTACAATAAATTGACAATTATTAATATAATTAAGAGACAAAAATTCGTTTTCTATCGGAGTATTAAATTCATTTTAAATAGAATTGTAATTCATGCATTAAAACTTTTTTCGTCGACTGCGTCAAATATTTTAGTATTAATGACATATAAACTGTCATATATTAGAATCATTAATATTACTAAGAAGGAATATACATGGTAAAATAAAAAAAAAATTAAATCGTCTTACATTTTTCTTAATTTTAATTAACGGTGTCAGTTCTATGCATGCAGTCGAGATTTTTTCATTACTAAATTAAAGCTTGTAATATAAATAAAAATTACGTTTAAGGTGGCACAATAATGGCAGTAAGCCACCTTTTAACAACGTAATCTTGAACAGATTCGAACAAAATCAACAAATTATAATTGAATTATACCTCGACCTTATCGACTTCCTTTGGCTAATACTCAAAAAGAGCCCATCTCAAGCGTAGCATGCGAAATATAATCTCTAATAACAACAACATACATTGTTTGACATTTCAATTCGATCGTCTATATATAACTAAAGGCCCTGATCGATGAGCGCTTGCGACTAATTAAGGCGGTTTCACTCGCGGCTCATCGGTCCTGATAAACGGCCGAGTTCAACCGTTGTCCTATAGAGTTTGTTCATGATAAATATTATAGGGTAGTTTTATTTCAACGAGTCGCAAGCTCGGCTCATCATCACGATAAACGTTTTACCATGATCCACTAGCGAGCTTTACCAGCGAGATATTAAAACCGCGGTAAAGCTCGCATGTCGATCAGGGCCTTAATCACTTCACTCTAAATATAGTTAGGTTACTAGTCATCTGGTCTGTCGCCTACATTACACACATAATCGAACTCACGTCACATAATATCAAAGAATAACGCATTTTTTTCACAATATTTACATACCAATTTTTTGTTAGCACACTATTACACGTTGTCACATTGCCAATGAAACTACGGATTCTGAGCAAATATAGGTATGCAAAGATATCTACAGGGTTCTGTATAGACTCACCTTATTCCGACTTACAATATTGGTGAGACCTTATTCTATCTATTTACATCTCACGATCAGTCAAGTTACTATTTTGGCAGATTCTCTTAAATTTTACGGATCAACTTTTAAATCTTCTGTTTTATATAATTTCAAATAATTAATAATTATCAAATAGCCATTACAATTTTAGGCCATTCAGATTAATTTGTTAGTTCTATTACTATTACGTTAGCTATAATATTGAAAGTTAATTCCCGTTTGGCACAAAATGTAGTTTATGATATAGGCCGGACTATAAGCGGCTAAAAATAGATCTAGAAAAATGTTGGGCAACTGTTATGAAATTGAATTTCATGATTTATATATAAATAATGAGAGCATACCTATTTCACAACCTGTTAATGATTTAAGCTGGGCTTATATTTGTAGGAAATTGGTAAAGTCGATTTTCGTACCCAACTCTAGAAGATGTTTATGAACATCTAAATAATAATTCTGAAACTATTTTCTATTTCTAAACACGAAGTTTAAAGATGATATTGTCAAGGGGTTAAGTTTAATTTGTAATGTTAGGGAAGTTCTAGAAGTTGCTATCGTAGTCGGAGCGGCGTCGTGAGTAGTGTGAACGAGGGAACTCCCCTGTGTAACCGTATACTTGTGATCCTGCGCCCGCCTGCCCGTAAAGCTGCGATCCTCCATATCTAATTGTAATAAAATACAATAGCGTAATTAATTATGAAATTAAATTTTTAATAATTTCAATTTTAATAGCAAACATAGTGTTTAAATTTGGACACACTTGTTTCTCAAACAAAGCTTTTTGCTGATCGTTATATTTATCCTGTTACCCGCTGTAATAAATAAAGAAATATTTTAAAAATTCTCTAAGACCTACCCATTGCCTGTGGTGCCATATATTTGCGATCCCCGCCCAGAATCAGGTGTATAATGTTGCATATGCTTTTGTAACTGTGGAGTCCATTCTGATCGCCACGAATCTCCAGGATTTGTATATGCCAGTTGCTCAATGAAGGCGGTTGACATACGCTAGATTGGAACAAAGTTATTTTAATTAAAAAGTACATAAAAGAAATTAAATGTCTTAGTGCTTTGTAAAGGTAGGTCCCCTTATTAAGGAGAAAGTTTAAATTTCAGTCAGCATATGATATCAGAAAAGACAATTGACACAACACAATTAGTACAGTACAGTAATTCTCAAAGAAATCTATATCATAAACAATAATATTTATTTATTTCACAAATAATATCCGTGTCCAATAACATAATCATTAAATGAAATTAAGATCAAGTATATCTGAATTGATAATAAGCCTGGCTATCCTAGCTAGACTTATTAAATACAGCATGAAGAAGACACTTGAAATATCACGTAGGTAAATTACAAATATTGTAAATAGCATTTACATAAAGTATACAGTACCTTTCCGGACGGTATGTATGGTAAATCTCGTTCTTTCAACTGATGCATGTCATCAAATCCACCCATGTGACTTTTGTCGAGTTCTCGTAACATGTCTTCACTAAGTGGAATAGGCTGTTTTGTTTTAGTACTTTTTTGGCGATTAACAAGCTGAAAATGACATATCAGTAGTAGTAATCATAAGGTAAAAAGTATTAAATAAGTAAAAGGAATCCGTATGTAAGTTTATGGTGCTAGATATATATAGATAATATATATAGATAAAAATAATAAATAATGAGTGCATACCACAGTAACACCAAATATAACGACGAAAAGAAGCGATGCTAGAGCTATAACAATTACAGCAATGCCCCACTGTGGAAGAAGAGATTCTTCGTCAGGAACAGCAACAGTAGGTTCTTCGCGTTTTGGCAAAACTGCAATGTATATTTTTTTAATTAAGTGATCTATAATAATAATAATATAATAGTTTAATAGAAAATAGTAGTTTATACCAATAAATTCAGTGTATGCTGGATCCATAACAAATTTTCCCATTTCCAATTTCCCTGCAGATTTGTCAATAGTTTTGGTCATCTGTTCGTTACTTTTTCTCATTCTCTCCTCATCTGGTTGGTCTCCTAACATTGCGTCAGGGTCGAAGGTATCGATGAGTTCTTCTTCCATCACCGAACCAGATTTTGCTTCGTGAAGGGATTTATGGAAGAATTTCTTCAGTTGTGTTGTATCGACTCTTTGTTCCACATTATTAAGTTCAATAAAATAATCGACGAGAACGGAGCCTTGACTGAATCCATCTATGCGAATGCCTTTGTACCATTTGCTTAGCAGATCCGATTTTGAATAGACGGAATTAAGCTGTATAAAAATAAGCAATTTTTATATTTTATCAAATAAATTATATTTTTTAAGTGCTTATCTTTTAACATGACAATGTAGTTCTTACCTCCTCTTTCACCTCCTTAGCTAGTTTTTGCCATTCTTTTGTATGTTGATCCAAAAATTCTGGGACCCATTTGACTCCTGGAAACAAATAAAAATATAAAATACATAATCCTTCTTGTGATAAAAGGCTTAAGGTTAGGCTTGTGAATTTATTTTAAATAAAAAATGTTACCTGAAACTATTTTTATCGTAGCTGCTATATCGCATTCATGGCGACAGATTCCAGGAGTAGTTGGTTGAGGAGGTGCTGTTGTCGTTGTAGTCGAGGTTATTAGTCGCCGTGTCGTTGATTCGGTCCTTATTTCAATTTCTGGGGTCGTAGAAGTCGCGTTGCGTTGCATTTCAAGCAGTCGTTCAATAGAGAAAGGAGTTGTTGAAGGTGATGGCCAACCAGTAAATTCAGTTGAAGCTCTGCAAGACATAAATAATTTTGGAATGTATCAGCTTCTTTTATATACAAGCAGATTTTCAGTTTTTTCCGATTAATTATAATACATAATTTTTGCAATTTATTTAAGTTGAGTAACGTTTTATTTTTACAAAATTTGGCCTGTGGTTTATTCTTTTTTTCAGTGTCAATGAGCCGAGTTGATAACTAAATATTTTATTGCTTAATATAAAAAAAGAAAATAATTTAATTTACTCACCGCGTTGGCCAACCCTTTTGAATCTTTGGAGTTACTTGTGCTGGACCTGAGCTTGATTTTTGAGTTGTAGTTTTTCTGCTAGCTTTTCCGTTAGGCCTCGAAGGAAATACTAATTTAAAACCACCTGAAGATGCCGTTGTTGTACTCGATGTAGTATCTTCTGAAGTATTCAAATTAAATCCAGGAGGCAGTAAATTTGTAACGTCAGCTAATTTCAATTTAACAATTGGAGCTTCATCAGTTTTACTATTATTGAGATTGTATCCTGGTGGTAATAAGGCAGAAATGTCAACTGGTACTGCTTTTATTGGGATCTTCGGTATAATTTTAGATTTTTCAGTTGTTGTTGTAGTTGAAGTATTAAGTTTAAAACTTTTTTGTAAGATTGCTGATATATCTAATTTTTCAACATTTTTCAAAATATCTTGTTTGTCTTTGTTTTCATTATTATTAGTTTCGATAACTTCTGGTTTAAATCCTGGTGGTAAAAGTTTACTAAGATCATCTTTTTGGAACTTTTTGAATAAATCATCTGGAGTTCTTTCTTTAGGCTTATATTCTTTCGGAAGTAGAGATTTATCATCTAATATGATAACTTTGTTTTTAGAACTTATACCAGAGGAACGACCTTGAGTTCCATTTATAATTTTCGCATCATTAGTTATTGTAGGAAACGAAGTGCTTGTGCTAGTTGTAGGCTTCATTGTTGTAGTAATTGATGTTGTTGTTGTCGTAGTACTAGTACGCTTATCTTTAAAAGATTGTCTTGGTTTGTATCCTGGAGGTAGTAAGCCCGAGAGATCGTCCATAACTGTTACTAATTTCTTTTTCGGTTTTGGTGTAGTTGAAGTGGTCAATCTATGAGCAAATTTCTTTATTTGTACCGGTAATGGGTCTGGAGAAGATCTTTCTGTGGCAACAGAGAATTGTGTACTTTTCAAAGTAAATACATTTACTGTCGCAGGGGTAGTGGTCGTTGTAGTAGTCGTAGTAGTAGTAGTGGTGCTGCTTGGCTTAGTAGTTTGTTCTGTTGTCGTTTCTGTTATTAACTCTATATTTTTATTTTCTTTATTAAGGCTTCCAGATAAAACTGCGCTAGACAATTCTGATTGTATGCTATCCAATTTATCGTTTATATTTTCAGTAGATGATGAACTGTTAATAAGACTACTAGAATCGTGCTTTGGATTTTGAGTTATAGATTCATCTTCTTCGTCTTCTGTTAATACTTGTTTCTTTTCTTCTTGTTCAACTGTTGGAAAAGGAAGGAAGCGAGCGCCAGAAACACTTCGACTTGTTTGGACAGAGGCAACCACGATCCAATTTTCTGTTGTGATTGGGAAAGAATCATTATTTTCATTATTCATTGCAAAAGTAACAGCTGATTTCGGTGTAGGTGGGTATGTAACGTCCGGTATTGAAATAGTGCCATTTACAACACTTTTAGTGGTAACAACTGAGACAACTTCTTGACCTAAAATGGATGGTGTTTCAATAGATGAAACATCTTCTTTTGAAAATGTAAATTTCAAACTCGGTGCTGTAGTATCACTATCGTTTCCTTGTTCTGGACGATCAATAACCGTCGTATCAATAAAATGTTTGAAATTATCATCTTTTACCATTGTATTATTCGGTTTCATTACTAATACATCAAAAGACTTAGTAGTATTTATTTTAATTTCTTCAGACACTTTCTCTGGTTCTTCAGTGGCATCGTATTCATCATAGATATCTGTAACCGGTTCAACAGATGTCTTAATAGTTTTTGAGGTTGTTGTATGTTTTACCTCAGTATCATCTTCATCATCATAGTATTCAACATACTCCCCTTCTTCATCAACATCTTCATTGAGATCTTCATGAGTGTTATCAGAATCATTGGTTTTAAATGTTGTAGTAGTTGGGGTAGTAATAGTTGTAGATGTTTTTGTCGAAGATTCGAGAGACATCAACATTGGGGCAGAATCATTTGGTATATTATCTTGGTTCATTGAACTTGCATCCGGCTTGCTGTCATCTGTTTCAACAGTGTTGTTCGATTTTATAACTTGCACATCGTAAGATGCTTGATTGTTTTTCATCAATTCTCTAAATGAACTCATATCACTAATATCATCTTCAAGAAGAGGTTCCAAATCTAAAAGTGTTTTGTATTCTGTAGAAGAACTATGGTAAGTAATAGGAGTATTTTTTATAGTCTTAAAATTACTATTTATATTGTATTTATTTCCCGGTACAATCGGAGAAACCTTTTTTAGGTCTAAAGAAGGAGAATCAAAGTGAGAAAATCTGGAATTGTTTGGCTTGATATTGATTTTTTGTCTACCTGCAAGTTTAGTTGGATTGTATGTTGTAACTTTGTGACGATCAAATATGTCTTGATCATCGTTATCGATTTCGTCGTCGTGTACAATATGACCGCTTTGCCCATTGCTTTTAAGACTGTTTCCATCAAAAGGTAAATTTTTATATCTGTTATTTTGAAGATAATCTATGTCAGGATTATTTAATGTAATTTGTCCTAAAAATGTTTCAGGTTTTGATGGGTCATTTTGGTAAGCGACGGAATGTATTTGTGACACATCTGGTCTCTTTGTAGAAGCAGGATGCACAAGTTGAAAATTATAAGGTAGGGAGGGCCTAAACCTTTGCCGTTGCGATGTCGTAAATTCAGGTTGGTTGATGTAATACTGTGTACCAGACTGACTTCTGCCTGTCGGTAATTGAAAAGGCGAAGGATTCTGATCATAGTTTGGGACCGGAAATCTTACACGCCCTTCATTATATAGGGGCTGTTGTGGTGCGGACGCTACTCTATAATTATCACCATGCTCAAAGAACGATGTTGCCGGTCGACTGTTTGGAAATATAGACGGTTGTACTTGAGCAAAACTTCTTTCCGGTGTGTAATAAAAGTCGTTTTCATCTGAAACAATAAAAAAAGTAAAATATAATTTATTTGAAAACATTTAAGTTCAAGTTTTACAAGCTAATAGTAACATTTTAAATTACAAATAAATATAGTTACAAAGTGTTGCAACTATTGATGAGTAAGCAATAAAGTATAGTTGGTATGCTGGTTTTCGAACCGGTTCTCGGTTCAATATTTTATCGTTATGTCAACTTATTGAACGACAGTAAAATACTATACGAATAATTCTCGTGACTAGTCTAATGAAATAATGTTATTATACATATTGTGTATATTCATTTGAATGTGAGGAAAATTGCGTTGTTGTTTTTGCCATAAATTGTGTTAACTAAAAATAATAATTGTTCAATTTACATTAAATTATATCCAATAGTAAAGGAATATAATCTATGCTAGAAAATGGAAAAATTATTAAATAAAGGAAATAGTCATTGAATCTTAAACATACGATAATAGTAAGTAATATGTAATTATATAAATTGATAATGACTTGTTAGACAATACGACGTTAACGGTATTTTTCGTTTGAAAAAATGTTCATAGCAATTAATATGATCGTTTAGGTTTGCGCAACATCAGACAAACCAGTAGTCATTTGAAAAGCTATGTAAATTAGTATTTGGGCTATAAACTCACTTACCACTACAAAGCTACGCCAAATTACGGAGCAAACAGAACAATAACATAATGGATTTCACGAACTTGCTTCGTACGAATCTTCCTTTGTTAACAATCTTAATCCAATTTTATCCTTAGCAAAGTTTGTCTTTAATGTGAGAAAAAATAAACATACTTTTATTTTAATGTTTTAGGTCGTATAAATGTGAAAGAAATGTTAACAAGAAAAGAATATTTTATTTCGTTTTTCCTTCCTTTAGAATTAGTAATAAGATTAGTTACATGAACAGAATATTCGCACGAAATGTGTTATAGCTTAATTGCCGGAACACATGTGGTTGATGTATGTAACTTTGGCCCGCAAACTTCAAGAACTCAGGTGTTGTTATAACAATTAATCGACTGAAAATGGTATACTAATAAATTTATGGGGCCATATTATTATATAAGATACTAATTAATCGTCCCGGCAGATAGATAAGAATAAAAATGTATTTCAGAAAGGATTTGCGTAAACTCCGTTCTTAGTGAGCGTTTACTTCGGGAAAGAAGTAACTGTGACAAATTTCAAGTCAATCGGGCGGCCTAGTGGTAAGAACGCGTGAATCTTAACCGATGATCGTGGGTTTAAACCCGAGAAAGGACTACTGAATTTTCATGTGCTTAATTTCTGATTATAATTCATCTTGTGTTTGACGGTGAAGGAATACATCGTGAGGAAACCTGCATGTGTCTAATTTCACTGAAATTCTGGCACATGTGCATTCCACCAACTCGTATTGGAGCAGCGTGGTGGAATAAGCTCCAAACCTTCTCCTCAAAAAGGGAGAGGAGGCCTTAGCCCAGCAGTGGGACATTCACAGGCTGTTGCTGTACTGTATATATATATAATACAAAGTAAACTACATATACAGTTTAGTTTGAATTTCTCCTTTCTTATTTAAATTTCGGAGAAAAGGTGGTTTTGATAAATATTGTGCTGACGTTGCTGTCGGTACAAATTCATGATATTAAAAGTTTCTTAACAACTTGCCTTAAAGTTTTAGACTGTCAAGAAGTTTGTTTTATGCATATTATAGTTTTATTCGCCGTGTTTTGAGCCCGTTTGTTTTGCTTTATGTTATTGTTTCACATTGGCTGAAACTTAGTTTTAGAATAATTTTATTTGTTGTTAGTGTTTCGTACACGCCCGTCTGGCCGTGTGGTCAGATACTGGTGGTAGGGCTTTGTGCAAGCTCGTCTGGGTAGGTACCACCCACTCATCAGATATTCTACCGCAAAACAGCAATACTTGATATTGTTGTGTTCCGGTTTGAAGGGTGAGTGAGCCAGTGTAATTACAGGCACAAGGGACATAAAATCTTAGTTCCCAAGGTTGGTGGCGCATTGGATATGTAAGCGATGGTTGACATTTCTTACAATGCCAATGTCTAAGAGCGTTGGTGACCACTTACCATCAGGTGGCCCATATGCTCGTCCGCCTTCCTATTCTATAAAAAAAAAAAAACCACCTACACATTACATATTCGACCGTCAAACAGCAATACTTAGTACTGTTCTGTTCTGGCTTAAAGGGTGAGTCAGGCAATGTAATTACTGAAACAACGGTCTTAACATCTAAGTTTTCAAGGATGGTGGCACATTGGTTGGCAATGGTAATTATTTCTAACAGCAGCAGCTATGAGCGGTGGTGACCAGTAACATTCATGAGGCCTTATTTTAAATTAAAAAAAAAAATTGAAAAACTATCAATAAATTCATTCTATTTGACTAGATCATTTCAAAGAATGATTGTATATACCTTTGTATTTTAAGTAAACTTAATTATATAAGCACTTCTAGTATGAAAGTGATTTTCGTTTCTGGTTTATATCTATTGGGTAATCTCAAGGAAATTACTTTCTGCGTATCATATCCCTAATTAAGAAAGACAGTTAAGGCTCGGTGGAAGTGTCACTAAGCGTAATAGGAAATCGAAAATCGTTCCGAATAAACGCAGTTCATTATACATATTAGTCATAAAATAGATATATTTTCAAAATAACAAATTAAAAGATATATTATGACAGAGATTTCAACTATAAATATTTCTCGACGTTGCTACTACTTACCTTTTTAAAATTTACTGTTGTATATTATTTAAATATGGTTACAACTTGACATCGTTAAGTATCAACTTTAAAAGACTTACTCAGAGGAAAAGCTACGTTAACAAACGTACAAGTTATAATATTTTATAACTTAGAATTTGTTAAGAATATTTTTCTTATAAAATAGTTAGGCGGGCGGGCAAATGGACCACCTATTGGTAATTGGTCATCATCGCCCATAAACATTGGCGCTGTAAGAAATAGTAACCGTTCTTTAAATAGCCAATGCAACAACAACCTTCGGAACTAAAATGTTATATCCCTTGTTCCTGTAGTTACACTGGCTCACTCACTATTCGAACCGAACACACAATAATACTAAATATTGCTATTTAGCAATAGAATATCTAATGTGCGGGTGGTATTTACCCAGACAGTCTTACACAAAGCCCTACTACCAAGTATATAACTAACCTAACATTTTAGACCGTGTCGATGCTTAACATCAGGCAAGTCAACGGTCAAACGCTAGCCTATTAATAGTAAAAAAAAAAATATTATTAATTCTATGATGACTATAATTTGAAGAAAATAATGTATGTATATAGGCAATGTGTATCGGTGTGAGGTCAACGATGTGATATCCACCTTTTAAGTTTGCATCCGCAATTTTCGGACGTTTCACACGTTCTAACCACTGAGCCGCTATGTACAATAACCTTATCAATTAATCTATCAACATATAATAATTATACTTATTACTAGTAAACCGGCTTAAACGGTATGTCGGTACAACCTATTTTTATGAAAGATAGTATGCGCGTATTTTAATCTGTAAATTATAAAAGAGAGAGAGAAATAGTTTCTTGCCTGTTCTTCGTCACATCACGTTAAACATTAAAATGACAATTCAAAAATTTTATAAAAGCCAATCCGGATAATTTTAACTGTTTAATTACAATATATTACTATTATAAGTAGTATATAAAAAAATTATTGACCATGTGTTAAAAAAATCTATAACCTACATTTATATATTATATATAATTTTAAATAAAATCTTCTTTGTAAAATTCAACATACCTTATCTTGAATAGATACGGAAATAATGTAATACGTGTTGGCGTTATTTCCTGAGGGTGATACACAAACAGACGTGATAAAATTGCGACCAAGCTTACACTAGCTTGTGTTCCTTTAATTTTTTTCGTTGGATTTTAGATCTTATTTATCATGAAATAAAAGTCAAAGGTAGTGCTGTATCCGTATAAAACAATGGTGCCCTTCAGCCTATTGTGTGAGTGTCGTAATAATAAAACAATTTATATGTATGAATATGCATATAGCTATCTCATAAACATATTTTAATTACATTGTTTCAGGATGTTGGGTAATTAAAAGGTAAATCTAAATGAATAAGTGACTTAATTACTTTGAAAATTCTTGAAGGAGTAAACGAGCTTGTAGACGATCGTGTTTTCTAAAGAGCTTAACACTTCAAGCAGATGAACGAGTGATCAAAGATTAAATTAAATTATTTTTTTAAATAATGTTTTTTTTTTATACTACGGCTATAATCTATTTACATAGTCGACATATATGTGTTATAATCTGCTTTTATCTTATAATCTGACTGTATAAATTATATAATATTTCCAAACTTTATCGTACAATGTGCTTTAATTAAAAAACAAAACCCCTGATGTTCGTTAGTTTGCTACAGATTCAGATATTAATTTAAGTACAAAATGCTGTGGAAGCAATACCTATATATAATGTTAGAGTACTAATATCAATATAGTCATAAAATTGCCTGTACAGGCAATTTTATCTGCGAAGCTGGTTGAAAGCTATCTCGAATGAATATGAGCGGATATATTGCTTGGAACGAGACTATGTATGATTTATTAAAGTATATTTTTATATGTGAATTAAAGTTTACTCTTATTATGTCTGACTGGCCGCAAACCCTGGATCAAAAAAAAGTTGGGCTAGAAAATAGCTGTCCGTCGAGTAGTTCTCAATAGCAACCCGGAATTTGCCAGTTCTCAATGACCTGTGTCTCGGAAAGCACGTAAAACCGTTGGCCTTGCTACTAAACTCTTTGCGGTCGCTTCGGATTTCTCGTTTAATAACTATGAGAGTACGAGATAGAGTGCACTTGTCTTTGTTCAGTTGAATATTATACCTAACGCAATCGTCTTGAGAATGGGAACCGTAGGAAAAATCTGTCATAATATATATTTTATTAAAAGCACATTTTCTTGAACCTTAATCTCTCATTTCTTCTGTTATTTGATAACAATTGGCATGGTTAAATTTATTTTGACGGTTTAATATTCTTAATGAAACCAACGACACGTAAGTAATAATATTCTCTTTAGGCTGTGAAGTGAAAATATACTTGGCCCAATAACGAAATTACTTGCAATGAAAAAAAAGTGACAAAAAATCCGGCTTCAATCCCCGATGTCATATCGATGACTTTAGGAAAGACGCAAAAAGAGTCAAATTTCACGCGCTTCAATACGCGTACGTATGAAATGTAACTGCTCTTTCGAGGCCAATAATTTTACTGAATAAAACTCGCGCGTTCATTACGAAAAAGGTTTTATTCGTAGTAACCTACATTACTACCTTTAAAAAAAATATTTTAAAAAACATTTTATATTTCTATAGAGTAATTAGAGATATGACGATATTTATATATCGTATATATCAAAATTGCAAGTAACAGATTCAAGCCGTTGAAAACAACAAAGATTATTTTATTTTGGAAACAATAAAACTTCTAACTTGATTCATGTTATACGAAATTTGAATAATTCTTATAATTTTATATTCACAGTATATTAAATAATACATCTTTTGAAGTACATAATAATATCGCTTGCTTTATATGGAGAGAAAATTGCGTAACTTATCTCAATCAATTCTGACAGCTCTCATGGTCCTTCCGTTGTTTTCATCCATTTTTCAATGCTTACGCTCAGTTGGTGAACATTTTGAAACGTCATCCAATTTTTTCCCAATCTCTTTATATACACATATATCTTATTATCATGTATCAAATCTTTGTTATCAAAACGAACAAACATGTTTACGGTAAGTACGACTTACGAGTTCGGGTAGATATTGGATCTAGAATACTTAGTTGTTGCAAAAAATATATCCTCTAACTAACCGTAATTATAAACTAATATTATTTATAAACAAGAATTTACTATTAAGATTAGGGAATGTCATCAAAAATTATTTCCATTTTTAGAAAATATGCGACATTAAATCCCTACGGTGAAAATTTGACGGTCATATTTAAGTGCGACGTTATAAAAGCTGACACAATATTAACCCTTTTTAATATACTCATATTATATTTACTATTTATATTTTATTTTTCTTCTTTTTCATTACGCTCATTACATATGAATGTGGGTAAAAATCTAAATACACGAACAATATTTTAGTATTCTACGCACTTACGTTAATGACACTAGTAGATATGTATATCTATGTATATCAGTATATATGTATATCTATACGTGGATGTATTCGTTGATTTATTTTAGTAATTTAGAAGACCAACTTGTATGACGTGCCTCTACTTTAGTGGCTTGCTTAAAAGTCTGCATATATCGTTGTTCTGGGTACTAACCCTGGGTCAGGCGAAAAAACAGTTATTAGGTTTCCAGTTAAAAATTCTCAGCAACAACATCAAGTATGGAAATTGGCAATGTTTATAATACCGTGTCTCGGAAAGCGCGTAAAATCGTTTGTCTAGTACTTGAAACTCTACCCTGTAGTGTCGGATTTGTCGTCTTTTCAGATTAAAAGACTAAAGGGAAGGGTGCGTACGTGTTTGTGAACGCACTTGTTCACTATAATAAGTGCTGCTCAGTTAGCTAGTCTCCTATGAGAATGAGTGCCGTAGCCGAATTTGGTCACAATCTAATAATAGTATATATATTATATTAATGTGTTATTTTAAAATTTTATCTTTTAGTAATTTTTGAAAATTTCATGATAAGTTGAAGAAGAAAACTGTTACCTAAACCTGTTACAAAATACACAGTTTTATTGGAATATTATATACATATATATAAAGATGTATACATATATATATATATATATATATATATATATATATTATGAAGCTTTAATTTTCTATACAAATGTATAGAAAATTTTATTCGATTCCTATTTAATTCGAAATCCATTCCGTTCACAATCACAATTGCGGAGAGCATAGTAGGCGGTTTTATTTTCGAAACCTCAGTTGCTTAAAGCAAGATAAGCGGCTAAGAAAGTATTAACGTCAATCCTTCGAATATATATTTCTCCTCACAATGTAGTTAATACCAACGTGTAACGTTTGTTTTCACATATTTAAAATATAAATATATCTTTAAGGGTTTAAGATTTTTTTAATTTTATATTTCTTAATAAAAAAAAAAAAATTACATAATAATATATGTTCGGTTTCTATACTCAAGAAATGATTCGTTTTGCTTACGAATAGTAGAATTGTCTATGAGTTGTAATTCACCAGCTACCATTGGCTTGCTATTTACTTAATAAGAAGGAAACGAATACGAAATTACGAATAGTAAAATTGTCTCATTTGTTCGTTACAAATGAGATAATTTTACTATTCATAATATTTTTTTTTATATATAAAACCATTTATATACTTACAAGACTACTAGACCATAGTAATATATTTATAATTTATAGTTTTTTTAGAACTATTAGTTATTGTAAAAAATCTATTTACAAATCATAATGAATGAAATGATTTTACATTTTCAAAAGCCTGTCATGTGAAACAGGATTCGGCGAGAATTCCACCAATATATTCCATTGCGGATTGAAAGATTTACATGGGCCATTATGGCCATTATATATATTTAGAAAGTATCTCATATATAGTAAGTATATAGTATATAGTAAGTATATATATTATACTAGTTTTCGCTCGCGGTTTTGCTTGCTTGTTGGGCATGTGTTAGATATAATAGCCTATGTCCTTTCACTTCAGTGGTTTAGCCGTGAAGGTGTAACAGGCAGACAGTTCTAATATTAGTATAGATTACTCAAAACCAATTATTTTGTTTTCTTACGCCATTCTTAAAATTATCATAGATGTAGAAAAAGAGATTATCTCACCATCGCTTTCACGGATAACTGCGAAGCTGTTCACAGTTAAGCATCATCAAAAGTAATATAGTTTCAACAAAACTAGGTCACTTAGTGTGAGATTAATTGCAATATATACAAACAAATAATCCAATGTATAAAAATACATATACATAAACAGTAAGTTTGTCTTCACAGATATTTCTGAAATCCCTTAGGCTATGTAAGATGTAAGTTTGCGGCCGATGTGTCAGTATAAAACTAATGAATGCTGGTACCAAGACTTCTAACTTTTAGTGATCACAACAAAGTTCTTTGAAGTTACAGGCAATGTGGAAAAGTTACTTCTCAGTAAACTTTAATACTCGATTGGACATGGATTTTATTACAGTTATCTTACAAAACTCTTGGTATTAACGAAAAATGTAAAAATCAATGACGATTAAAACTGGGGTGCGGTTTGTCGTAAATCGAAGGTAATTAGGCGCACACGTGTTGAACAGTCTGCACGTGACGGGTACAAAGGGTTTAAAGCTCTTTATGGGATATATGGGCATTTTGAAAACCATTTAGGAGCATAGTGATTAATAATTGTTCATCAGTGGTTAGATGACCTATTTGTACAACATAAATCACAGAAGTTGGAGATACCTCTTAGAAAATCACGAATGTAAAAATAAATGAATAGAAAAATACAACGCATAATGTAGAATACATTGTGAGAAATTATTATTTTTTGTATTTAATTCGAATAATTTCTTAATGCTATAATAATAATATTTATTGCTTCAGATAAAAATATTGCTACTTTAATAATTTTACAAATAACGCGACGAAAATATCTCCTAACGAAAAATAATTTAATGCATGTTAAAGAATATATACGTTATTATATAAATTATTGACAGTGAGAGCGCTGCGTTCTCTAAGGGCTAAATAACAAGAGGATTAATTTCCTTTGTTCAATATAGTATACCAGGAAGTCGGGCTAAGAAATATTTTCCTGTCAATAAAATTATTATTTCCTTTTACAATTTTAGTTATTTACAATATTATTTATAAGGAAGTTGTTGTTGGTTCGATTTATGAAAATTTTGACTATGTTCAAAACAATATAGGACTCTAGGGATCTCAAACCTGGAAACGAGGCCACGTTTGAAGTTCTCAGATTTCAATAACATTTTGGGCGTGTCCTCCGTAAGCCAATTTGTAACTCTTTATAATACATTCGTATATACAACCTTATTTACTTATGTTTTTTTTTAAGATTGCAGACAAGCAAATTAGTCGCCTCATGGTAACTGGTCACTTTCGCCTTTAGATATGAGTACTGGCACTGTAAGACGTACAATAACCTACCTTCTACCAAACAGTAATAAAACGTATTGCTGTTTAGTAGAGTAACTAAGAGTGAGTGGTAAAAGTAGTGTTAATGGAATTAAGAAAATCATTAAAATTCATAAACTGTAAGTATGAATAATTAATTTAAAAGAGAGCCCGTCAAATAGGGCTAGCACCCATTCATAGAGTACAAGGTCGAGTGCAAGCAAAATATAACGAAATAAAGCGACGTGTCTAGAATTGTATCATCTACGCTCAATAAGTATATTTTATAGAACGTAGATGATACTTTTTGCAGGTCTAAGGTCCTATATTCAGGAGTAGTAACGACAAACGACATTAAGATTGACAGATAATATCAATTTTACTTATTTTTTATATACTGCATTGGAGTAAATGTCGCGGACAAAGCATTGCATATTATTTACAAACTCTAAGCTCAATCAGTAAAAGTTTGTTTTGTGGGACATCGGAAGACAATTGTTCTTAAACTTTGTAACCCGGCAGAAAGAACAATGGCGGTTACTACAAGTCCAGCGAGTTGATTAGTTTGTTAATCGCTTTGTGAAAGTGTTACAATCATTTTTATAACTCCAGCGAGTCCCTTACAACTTTGACTCTATGAGTATTTTACGATGTAACTACATTTTTCAAGGTTTATTATATTAATTTGATACACTATGAAAACCGATAGTGTGTACTTTCAGATGTAGATATGTATACAGTTAAACGAAAATTTAATACAAATTAAAATAAAAAAGAAATCGTATGGAGCGCTAATTCTTTTTGTTGTTTAATTTATTGTGGAAAACTAAACGATTATAAAAAAACAAATGGTTCACTTAACAAGTAATGTGGTAAATGTTCATATTAACTAATAGACACTGATACCGCAAGAAGGTTAAGGGACTCTTTATCAGCATCTCTTTCATTTTTACAATACTAGCAAGTTTCGAAACTAAGGTTTTTTTTTGTATCGGAACGCTTTTGTAATACGCCTCGTAGACTACTCTACTATCCGTAATCAAAACGAATTGTTTCGTGTGTACAGTAAACCGACATTCGTTCTTTCAGTTATAAAGTTATTGTTGTTGACGTTGAGCGACAATTATCTTTGATCTCTGTAGGTGCTTTGTAGGCAGAGTAATGGCGGTTTGAAACAAGCTCAGCCAGACGATTAGTTTGTTGATAGCTTTGTTTGTAGAAATGTAACAATTGCTTATAAACTAGATAGAACGCTTCGTTAATCTTATTTACTGTATATTTGATTACGAATTTAATATAATTATTTAATTCAGTGGACGTTGCGGTTAATAAAAAAATATTAAGTAAAATACTTTTGATATTAAAAACGTGCTAAACCCGTTCATTTTGAAGATCATCTGAAACAGATAGCTTAAATTGTATAATTATTGAAATTAATTAAATTTCGATTCAAATAAATATAATATACGAAATGAATAGGTTTGATGGATAAAATAAATGTTTAAACCTCTCTATACTATCATGAATGATATTTGATTATTCATCGAATTTTCGGAAAGATCTTACGCGTCGCAATGGCAACGAGAAGAGGATTAGTTGAGTGTACCAAAATTTACGATAAGGTGAGGGGTTCCAATGAGATTAAGGTGGAAAAGAGACTCTACGTGCAGACTATAAAATAAATATTTTCGTCAGAAGGAAAAAAAACAAAATTATATCATATATGTAGTCGTATGGAAGACGAATATGAAATGCTTTCTAACTTTCTCACGATTTTGATTATAGAAGTCTTAAAATACTATACATTTATATAATAATAATTTAAACTACCTTATAAAAGTTACATAATACAAAATATTTGCATATTATGTAGTATTTTTTTTTACTTTTATTAAAATATCATGTTTTATTATAAAATACTGTCCAGTCGAATCTTATTCAAATTTAAAGACAACATTTTAAAAATATATTTAACTATGGTATGGTATGGTATTTAAAGAAAAAAATCTTGCACAAAATGGTTCCAAGAAAATACATATAATAAACTTACAACGGCATTTTGATGGAATTTAACAAAACATCTTAATTCAATATGTCTCGGGGCTACATGGTCTAATAGTCAATTAAGCAAGCTGAACACGTACTCACTTCGGTAAATGTTTGAAATACAACAACACGTAACGTGCTTCACTCATATGTAATTAGCTTATATACTTTTAACATCAGTTATATTAATTTATATATAATTACTAGAAAGTAAATAACAATGTGATATGTCGAACCTTTAGTTATATTCAGAATGAAATATTATTTATAAGAAAATATTGATATTATTTTAACATTCTAGAATGTGTCCACGGGTCGCCTAGCAATGAGAGGGTCTTTTTTTTTCCTAACCCCTTAGGCGTAATAGCTATACGCTAAGCTGGAGGGGTGAAATAAGAATAATAGTAATACTATGAAAACACAAAGTGTTTGTGTGTTTTTTTTTAAATTGATAAATAAAAATAAAATATTTGAACAAACTGTTACTTTATTAAACAATTATCTAGACTATTAAAGTACTTACAACCTTTATCGTGAGCGTTCTAGTTATATAAAGTCAAGCAAAAATATCATCAATGGCCGGTATTACACGTGTACGCATTAATAAGTAAATAAAACTGCATATAATTTGACTCACTGGTTAATCAGTTTGTAAAATAAAAAATGTTGTTTCTTGTTATGCAACAACAATATGAACTAGCTTAGAATTAGTTACATAATTATGTTACTTGGATTTGTTATTTCTACTAGTAACAAAAAAGTTGTACACGCCATAGCTATCAAGTCACGTAAACAAGAATCCTTTTATGTCACAAATATGTGATATTTGAATAGTTTATATTATATATTAGTCTTGTTCATTACGTGATACACAGAAACAGGATTCAAACTAGACTTAGGTAAGTTAAACCGGTCAGTAGAAATAAAATGCATACGTTGAACCTGTTTGCATACAATAGTATTTCGACCCACGCCTATCTTTTTACTTTAGCAATAACCATTCTTAGTTTAAAACAGGCGCTGTAAAGGTTTATCCACATGTAACTTTATAATTGCATTTAGTTTAGTTTAATAATAATTTGCTAGAAATAAATGAAATTAGGGCAAATTATAAGGTATGGATGTAAAATTGATTCAGAATATTTTTGACTATTCTAGTCTATGTCTCTTATTCTTTTTGACTATTCTATTTAAATTTAAATATTTTTTATGCGATTTTATACCATTTTATTTCACTGAACGTTTTTTTTATATATATTAAAATTATTAAAATATTTGACATCGTCATTGATATGGCAAAGGTATATATTTAAACTGCCAAAGCATTATTAACGTTCAAAGAAAAGTGTGCCCGAATATGTGTATGCTCTATTAAGTATTACAAATTCGTCGGTTGGCTTTAGGGTGCTTTACATAAATGGTTATTGCTCACTTTTCATTGGATCAACGTGTATAGTCATAAAGATTGCAATCGTGTTGCATATTGGCACAATACGAAGGATAAACGCCGTTCAATAAAAGTAAATTGTATGAGACTGCATAGACACTATTCACAATGCACGTATTGAATGAAACATAGAGTATTATGTGTACAATAAGCTTGACTTTCTCACTTCTATAAAACATTACAAGTTCACAAAGCGACTATAATTTTTCTGTTAGAAGATTTTTTCGCCTTTGTAAGACTTACAGTTTTTTAAACGTTTGTTAAAATCTGATCTACTAAACGGACTAAATACTCAATGCTCATTGGTCGTTGCGTCATCAGCTGTCATCGACCAATTAAAATTCAGATTAATGTAAGTTTAGCTGATATGACATTAATTAGCGTTAAGGTAGCCAAGATAGCCCGGTTACTGAATCTCAACAGGAGATTGCGGGTTTAAATCCACCCCAAGTAAGCTCACTAAATTTTCATGAATATAATATCGGTTTTAAATCGCCTCGTGCCCAAATTTGAAAGAAAACCTAGGCAGCTGACTTGCGAAGAGAGGGGCACAACAGTGGAATAAAAAGGCTGTAGATAATTATGGTGATTATAAAAATGAAATTAATAAAAAAAGTACGCATCTGAATATTTAAAATGAATAAAAAAAGTACTCATGATATCTGTCTAACTAGACTATCAAGATTTATCTCTTCACAAATAATCAGTATAATTTTTCATTTATTACATAATAAATATTGAATTAAGCTAAATTTATTTAAATATACACATGTAATATTTCACTTTATATTGAAGCTCCATTTAAGCATCCTTTGATGAAAGCTCAATACTAATTGCTCCATAGATTTCCCTCAAAGAATTATTCACCTTGCGTCGCTTGTATGAATAGAGCTTAATACGGCGATCTCGGATGGTTGAGCTAGTACAGGGTCCTATAGGGGAAAGCGTTACTTCATATGTTTCAATTTAAGATTTTTCGTTTTAGATACATTATTTATTAGGAATATGATAATCATATTTATATATTTGTCTATGCTTTTGCTGGACATGTTTCTAAGTTGTTCATGTCAATTACCATGCTTTTGACCAATGATCTGGAATTGACCCTGGATGCAGCTGCCAGGTAATGGTGCAAATTAAATTAGACAATCAAAATTGATTGTATTTACTAAATATCTGTTCAAGTGTACCTATCAAGCGTCGAGGAGTTTCCTCGTATGGAGCCAATCCTGGGTGTAGAATCAGGTGTAAAATGCATTGTCAACGAACCGAATCAACAACAATCTGACCAGCTTACAACATTTGACCTAAGCAAAGTTTAATAAAACTTTTAAAATGATTATTTCAGATTAGGATAATTTATACGTTATTTACTCAGATAAAAAATAAACTAAATTGATTGAATAAACGAATATAGTTATTTTGTATACAGCAGGATCTCGTACTAATCGGGCTTAGTTCTTGAATAATAAATGGAGCGCCAGTTAGGCGACACACGTGGGCGGCAACCCACATTGAGCTGGGAGTTGTATTTAATTTATCGGTCAGTAAATAACAAGTATAAATTTTTTTTAGTCAGAGTTTTTATACAGAAGAGTGTGCAAGAAGCCTTCAAAATCGCTTCGAATAAAAGTAGATTACAATTTTGTAGTTTTTTGTATAATTCGAATTGAAGTTAGGACTTATATTATTTTTCTCGAATCATGAACCCGAATGACGAAAATTCAAATTAAAAAAAAAAATATTTAAATCATGAAGTATTCGATTTTTAACCGACTTCACATTTATACTACTAATAATAGTTTCAAACGGGTCAAGTAGGTTATTAAAAGTATTCAAGTACATTAAATAATACATGTCCATTCAATGATATATTATTTATTGCATCGCCAAAATAACGCAACCGTATTTGACTAGTCGTATCATTAAATGTGGAACATATTAACATTTCCAATCGCAATTTGTTAATTTAATAACCTAATTAGAAATGAAAATGAAATAATGTAACTATCTACTATGAGATAATTTAAACTTTATATAAAACTGTATTTCTAAAGTACTTAATTAATTTAAAAAAAAAATATTTTATTAATTAACTGACTTAAAAATAATATGAGCTGCCGGAATTAAAAAAAAAAAACTTAAATTGGGTTTGAAGTCTGTGTCAAGCTGTTGAACATTTATATACCGATTTTCTGAAAAGAAATAAATATGGAATTGTACGAGGATCTGAATGATGTTTAAAGCATCCAAATCGACCCATCGAACCATATTTGGGCTTCATAACAGAATCAGTGAATCTCACAGTCATGGTTTATAAGGTGCGGATCTTGTGCGAATTTTTGGGCTATAATAACCAGTAAAACCAAGCTTACGTCTCCACAAAGTCAATTAATCCTTCCTCAAGCAAAGTTTATGCTTAATACATGCAGTTAATTTCATATTAATAAAAAGTCGATAAATAATGTTATATAGTGATAAATAATGATGTATTTTATTATTATGTAATTTCATTATCATAAAAGAGTATCTACTGAATTTCTTGCCGATTCTTGTACATTACGTACCAGTGGTAGCTATAAATTTAATTTAATCTTGTACAATGTCTCAAAATTGCTTGTAAGAACCTACTTGAATAAAAGAGATTTTCATTTGAAATGATTTGATGATTCCGTTAATTTAAATTTAGCTCTTTATCTTTTAAGTGAATACTCAATGCTGTTTACCAGAGTCTTAAATCGCGGTCTTTAATTGAAAATTATGAATTTTATCAAACGTGTCATCTCAATTCTTTGATTTAATTTCTTATTGTATAAAAATGTTTCTATATGTGAGAGATGACCCGGTGGATAGCACACGTAAATCATAACTGAAGATTGCATCTGAATTTACATGCGCTTAATTTGTGTTGATTTCATGCTCGGAATGAGGAAACATTATTCAAATTCTGCCACATGTTTATTCACTAATTCACATTTGAGCAGCTTGGCGTTATGAGCTTTGGACCTTTAGTAAGGTTTAGTAACCTTTTTCTCAAAATAAAAGAAGACCTTAACCCAATGGAATAGGGAACAGACTGTTCATGATGAACAATATCAACGTCGATTTGGCCTTTAAATCTTTTTTAGAATTTAATGTATCGTCTTCATCTAATTCGTTACATTCTCACAACACATTATGTTGTAAACAGGCATTTACTTTTTTTATTTACTACTAGATATTCTAAACTATGTCAAAACTTACCTTGACACTGCGTGTCTTTTGTTATAAAAAGCAGGAAAGCGACAATTGTCGCAAATCTCCAACGTCGCCGCCCCATTTTATTCTACTATTTTCACCGTACCATTGATACTTTTGAAAAAGAGTCTCTCGTTCACGCGAACGTTTTAAAATTTCACAAAAGTCCAGCCATTTCTTGAGTATTTCATTTTGGCACAGAAAATTGGCACAACGTTTTACGTTGAAATCATCTCGTTTTTTCGTATCTGAAACAAAATAAAGTATTTATTATTTACATTAAAAGATTAAACAAATATATACAAATATAATGATGTAATAAAATTAAATATGTACAAACAAATCAAAATTTACAATAGCAATTGTACGAATCATGACCGCGTGAAATGGGCAATTTCCATTCTCTGGACGAAAAATCACCCAGCACTCTTATAAAATTGAATGTCAAAATGTAATTAACGCGAACATCTATAACTGGGGTGGGCAATTATCGAGTTGTTAATAAGGTTCAAATTAAAGCCGCTGATGCGAGATTTCTCACCTATTTTTTGTGATACGCTAATTATGAAACCCAGTGAGAAGAGTGAAAACGCTTTGATGAGCTCTTATAAATGTATGTGAAAAAAGTAATATTAAATGGATGCAATTAGTCATATGCAGTATCTTGGTTATAGCAATATAAACATTATTTGGAAACCAAAATAAAGAAAGTTGTTATTTTTTTCACCCATTAAATATATGAAATACAAAATAATACTAACTAATATAATAAATTATATATGTATTAACAATTTGATACATTTTCAATATTAAAACGTATAGAAACAATACATATTATATTGAATTATGTTAGAGATGATTACGATATATCATTTCTAGAAAATAACATTTCAAAGTATAATATCGACCTTGTCGCTAATTAAAGAGAATTCCATAGAGATATAATTCACATACTCATCGAAACTTTGAATGCGAAATCAGTAAACACGAAATCGAATGTTTAATAAAGCAATCAAGACGAGTGACAGGTGGTTTAAACTACGCGTCTAACTTCTAACTTCACCTTTAGTTTCAGAGACGATAACTTTTTTAATTACTTCAGAGGATAGGCAGACTACGATAACATGTCACCTATCGTGAGGTTGAAATCACTGTAAAAGTTATAGTTTTTACAAAAATAAAAATATTAAGTAATAAAATAAAAATCTTGAGTTGACTCATTGACTTGAACCCATATATTTACAAGCCATAAACTTTGTCTACTACACTAACATGGATCTTAAAAAGCAATGTCAGTAATTATCATTTATTGTTCGTTCTTTTTTTTTTAAATAGACTTACAACCCTCATCAGCTATAAACTTTTTTTAATTGTCACTTTTGTCATTTGAGTGACATCGCCTTTTCGAGTACCTAATTAAAAATGTGAGTTTGTAGTTCATTCCAAAAGTGTCAAATACTTGATCAACGATAATTACAGATCGAAAATCATACCACGGAATTCCCAATGTGAAATAGACATGACTTTTTTACTTCTGGCTATATATTGCGTTATCAGTCGACTGTAATTTTGATAATAGTAAAAATGGAATAATCTTACTCAACTATATAAATATAGATAGATAATAAAAGTATTTTTTGAAAATAGTAATTAAATTTCCTTTGCCTAGTCATGAAACATAGACTAAAAGACAAAGACAAGCACGTGGGCTCATCTTAATTTGTATACATCGACAATCGCTTCCTTTATAAAACCCAGGAAACGTTGAAAGATATTAGAATATTTGAAGTAGGCAGGCGTATATTTGGGTTGCAAGGATAAAGGAAATTGATTCGAAGGGAAAAGGTAGGTCAAAGTTTTTTATTATTATTCACATTCGCTTCATGAAAGAAAGTCATGCTGACTTATATTTTATAAAATAAAAAGAAAGAAATTTCAGATGAAATATTTTTCGATTAATTTTATATTTTATAAATCACTAAGTAGTTATATTTATTATAACGTCAGGGTATGTTCTTTTATAATGCTTTTAATAGAACGGTTTTACTACACATTATTTTTATAAAGTTATGTTATATTTTATTTATTTTATTTTAAATTGCAAACACTAGAAATGCGTCGTGACTGCAATAACTTAGTATATTTGCATAAAATAATACACGGTGTTATTGATTCACCCTTGCTTTTAAGATCCATCAACATAAACACTAACTTTAAATACCGACACCCTAGAATATTTACCCTGGACGCATACAATAACAACATATCATATCATAATCCTATCGGTCGTATGTGTCGCGCATATAACAAAATTTTTCTCGAAAAAGACGCGAATGATGGTATTGACATTTTCAACAATAACCTAAATCTATTTAGAAAACAATTGGTTTCAATATTTTCAATTAACAACTAATAATAGTGATTAAATCTATTTTCTTATTCATTATTTAGTTCCTCATTTCAACATTTCATAATTTCATTTTATTTTTCATTGTCATAACTTGTTCATATTTTTCTGTATAATTTTTTCTTTTCATTTATTGTAAACGTTTTTTGTAAAGTGTACAATGTATTCTTAAGTGCTGATGTTATTTGATTTTTATAAGTGAAATATTTCGTCTACAATCTGTGTTCACATAGTTGTTGGGTTATAACTTAGCTTGCTTATAATGTTTACTTATATATTAAATGTGTCTTTAGTTATAATCTGTTTTGTGGACCATAAATAAATAAATAAATAAATAAATTTATAATCATGCATGCAAAAACCCCTGTTACGTGTACTGAGATGTACAGCTTTCATGTTTTATCGTTATTTAGTCATTTTCAAAACAGGTTCGGAGATACCTAACCTATACTCTACTATATATTACACTCAATTAAAGTATTGTTTACACAGGAAAACAGTAGTTATAGTTCTTTTTCTACGTTTATGGCGCTTATTAAGGAGATGATAATAGGAAGGTGGACGAGCATATGGGCCACCTGATGGTAAGTGGTCATATGCCAATGCGCCACCAACCTTGGGAACTAAGATTTTATGTCCCTTGTGCCTATAATTACACTGGCTCACTCACCCTTCAAACCGGAACACAACAATATCAAGTATTGCTGTTTTGCGGTAGAATATCTGATGAGTGGGTGGTACCTACCCAGACGAGCTTGCACAAAGCCCTACCACCAGTAAATTATAGATAATATATATAGCCATTATAGATTTAAAGTTGTATCTTTATATTCAGGAAAATGTAATTAAGAAAACATATTGCACTGACGTCAGAATTTTGATTAGCCACCATTATAATACAAAAGTTACAAAACTATCTATGGTATTATATAATTAGTTACATTACATAATAATATACTAAAATTGTATTTAAGTTCTACGTAACGGGTACGTAGTGAAACGTGACGCGTTAAACGTCAGTTCGTGAAAGCGACGCGTTCCGGCTCGCCGCACAGTTTCTAGCCAATATTAACATGACTGTAGAACGTACATACGATTCATGCAAGGTTCTGTGCTAATCCGCCCAAGGTTAGCTAATAAGTAATGTAGATTTGGTTGTTAATATTGTTGCCTATAAAACAACCTTATGCGAATATTTTTCTTATAAATATATAATTATATAAATAGAATCACTAGTTTCTGCCGACGGCTTCGCCTGCGTGTGGAAGGTGTTGGGTACCCTATATACCTAACCTACCTATATACCTAAAGTACCTATTCTATAACCCTGACAATGTGTTACAGGCAAAATTTTATAATGTTTGGTTGAGTGGTTGAGACGTAAATGCGTTACAAACAATCAAGTAAATAGACAAATAAACAAACAAATTTCTTTCGCATTTTTATTATTAGTAAGGATGGTACGTCAAAATCTTTCTAAAGGTTTTCGTGAGCAATCACTTTTAAATGCAAATACAATTTTCCAATTGTTTGGTTTCCTTTAAAATATATGCTATATTATCGCGAATTTAATATAATTTGTGAAATAAAAAAATAAGATAACACACCAAAAAAAACATTCAATACAATGACGTTAGTCTCCCGCCAAAATCTTTAGTCAAAGTAAAAGTGACATTGACTATTGTCATTTCCTAATCTGACAGTTCTATTGTAATGTCACAAATTCACCACCTTGAAGTTGATTCTGATTGCTGCACGCTAACTTCATAATAATATATATTCGTTCGGTGTTGCTAATGGTATAAATTTAACTCTAGAACGAATGTTATAACATACGAACATTTCACGAGCTTGAAACCGAAATAATTATGACAGGGAATTATTTATACATAGCAAAGGCCCGTCGTTTATATTTTATACGGTACGGTTATATCATTAATTATTACGGACACCATTGAGCGTGTTTCATTTAATATTACAAGACAAGCAAGGGTTGCTATTGTTATTATTATGCGTGTTCACAAATTCGTTACTCTCTAAACATTTTCTTGTGTCGAAATGGGAATATAATAAATCACTTATAATAATGAACTTCTTATTTGACATACCACGTACAGTTTCAGTTTTACGTATTCAATTATTAAAAACTAGTTGTTGCATGTACGAGAAAGATTTTAGGTTATGTCATGATGATCGGTTGAATAGTTAAGAAATAAAAGGGTAACAAAATATTATTAGTAAAGGTATTATTTTTGTGCTAACATATTGAAACTTTTGATCATTGTTATTGTAAATAATTAACACTTAAATATGAAATATGTGACAGGTATGTAATACGAAACAAAAATGGCATAACACTTTAATAAATTAAATTTATTTTCTCGTAAAAAAGTAGTTCTGTATAATTCAATGCTTTAAGTATATTTATTATTATCTAATAATAATAAATGAAAAGCCGAGATGGCCCTGTGGTAAGAACGCGTGAATCTTAACCGATGATCGTGGGTTCAAACCCGGGCAAGCACCACTGAATTTTCATGTGCTTAATTTGTGATTATAATTCATCTCGTGCTTTACGGTGAAGGAAAACATCGTGAGGAAACCTGCATGTGTCTAATTTCACTGAAGTTCTGCCACATGTGAATTCTACCAACCCGCATTGGAGCAGCGTGGTGGAATAACCTCAAAAAGAGGAGAGGAGGCCTTTAGCCCAGCAGTGGGACATTCACAGGCTGTTACGGAATAATAATAAATAATATAAGTTAAATAGACTACCTTTACAGAATATACGAGAGGCTTATTTTTATTTACCGAGGAATTATTTACATTAAGGCCTTTGGTGTATACAAATAGCTACTGTACAAAATACCTAATCATGATCGCGTGGAATGGTAGCGAGAATTCTAACAGTTAAATCGCTAGTATTATTATAAATATACTATTTATAATAATCGTTTTTATTAATAAATTTCTAGATTATTTTTTAAAATAGAAAATAACAAACGATTAACAATTTTGTACTAATAATATGCCTTAGAAAGCGTTTTGCTTTCAAAAGGAGGAAGACATTAGCGGTAATTGGTGAAAAGCGAATCAAAATACATTAAAGAATAATTATAGACGAGCGTACTTCAAGGTAATCAAAGATGTAACGCTTGTTATGCCTTTGTTTCCACTGTTTTTTATAAAAACCTGTTCTTTAATTACTTTAGAATGTATAGGATAGTATAATAAGGAGCAAGAGAAATTTAAATATCATACAATCAATTAAAATTGTTTTGATTTTACAACAGTTTAAAAAAGTTATAGTATTTAATCATTGATATCAAAAACGGATTTGAATATTTTAAAACGTTCATTTTTATTGACAATCTTCCTATAAAATTTTTTCAATAAAAATTAATAAAATGTTTGTTAAATGTGTAGAACCGAATCAAACAATATGACATATTTCATTGGGATTTTTATTCAATTTTTTTTTATATACCATATACAATTTGTCGTATTCGTATTGTTGTAATAAAGAAATATATTTTTCATTCAACAATATTTCACAAGACACAAAAAAAAGAATTGGTAATGGAACTTAGTCGTGTAAAATGATTTACTTAATCCTAAATATAATATGTTTATTTATTTAGTTTATGTTTATTTATTTAGTCATAAATTAATTGATTTAATTATTTATTTATTTCGTTATAAGAAGGTTAAATGCATCTATTTATACATTATTATATTATACTGTGTTTAAATGTTGTATTAAAAAATAACAAAATAAAATGATAGCTAATCGCTTGTGACGAATGAACTAAAAATAGTTCAAAAATATATGTCTCTAATTTATTTATTATGTATTTATAACAAACGCAGAAACATGTCCGTTTTAATGTTTAAGTTTGAAAAGTCAAAAACATCATCAAAAACGGCTAGCTGCTTTCTTTGAACATACATGATACATTAAAAGAAATATACTTTTACTGGTGGTAGAGCTTTGTGCAAGCTCGTCGGGGTAGGAACCACCCACTCATCAGATATTCTACCGCAAAACAGCAGTACTTGTTATTGTTGTGTTCCGGTTTCAAGGACATAACATCTTAGTTCCCAAGGTTGGTGGCGCAGTGCATTATATAAATGAACAGCATATTTGGAAGAAAACACACGGGGAAAGTAATGTACATAAACAGGTAATTAATAACGGGTACCTAATAGTCGACGGTTATATATATTATATTAAGACGGGGAGTCTTAATATAATATATATAATAATCATAACTCTTAATATTATTATACAAATATATTTCAGCTAATTTATTATAAATGCAATATTAAAAGTCGGTTAATTGAACACAATGAAATGAATAAGAAAATCCTAGCACGCTTTACGCAAGCGTAATTTTTTTTATTTTACATTTACATTTTCATTATTTTTTTCCATAATATCCGCATAATACGATATGCTTCACGAATCATCTGGGTGAATGTATTTCAATGTTACTGTTTAAATATATTATAAACAGAACTGTTTCTGTATTACTTCACACGTTTTTTGTATTCAATGCAATAACATTTACGTAATTCGTGTTTAGTTTCATATTAAAACAATGTTCTATGCTAAAATACATTCGCATTAAAATTTGATTAATAGACATACAATAATGACAAATCATACAATTATTCGAAACAAGAACCCATAGAATACATAAAGTTTAGATGCTTCTGCTAAATATTATTGATTGTAAGACTGTACTTGACAGCTCAATCTCGAAATACGTTTGCACATAACTATATAGCTATGGTCTTACACAAACCTAGAATTAATTGCTAAGCAAAGGCATTACACAACAAAAGTATTGCATTCAAATAACATGAGTCCGAGCGTGTAGAGGCAGATTAAAATTATCCCTATTGTAGGGGTTATGAAACGTTCTCACGGTCGACGTATTGTCATGTGAGGGGGCCTAGCTTAAGTCTATTAGTATTCAATTTTGTCTATTACAAACTACAACTAGTAACTTTGCACTGCGTTTTATGCTAAGATCAAAATATTTTCTCAGTCAATGTCAAATATTCTCTAATAATCCTAACGACTATCTACTGTATTCTAAAATTAGTAAATTATCAAAAGCTCATAGCAACGATACCGTGTTTTAACAATGACACAATGTAATATGAATATCATTTAATTAGTAATAACATCGTGTGTTGTTCGAATGTGTAATTAGACAGCAAAGGAAAGCGAATAAATAAGATAGTACGACAAAGCGTGTGCTAATTAATCTTTTTGTATTTCGTAACAAACATTCCTGTTAAAGTTTGTGTAAAAAAAATTGTATACAAGAAAACCTCGGGTCGAGTAATTAGGTCTAGAAAACAGAACAAAAGAGTTCGTAATGTATTTTATGACCACGACGAATGGCTGAAGATTATAGTCGTCGCAATTAGTATGGGCCATTCCGACCCAAAGGTCTTTTGCGTTATGTGGAGGTCAACTTGACATATTGAAAATATGTCAAATACGTAACGATCGTGACAAAAAGACATAAATGTTTAGCGCTCCGACCTCTCTATTTGACCTTAGTAACTATTGCTATTGACCGATAAAATTTAATTTTCACGTACCACAGTAATCTTGTAGTAAAATTCTTCTGTAATTGTAAAGATACATATACTTAGAATAATGTTCATAATTTTCAAAGGTCATTTATTTTACGTCATTTCATTATCATTTCCACATATCATTGTCATTTTTATATATTTCAGTTTTTTGAATTGTAATAACTTTTTTATCATAATGAAGTTTCTATTAAATTTATTCCTTTAATTTTGATGAGTAAAATTGATGTTATTTTTTTATTTTGGATGATGTCATCGATTTGTTAATTTGTAATATGTTAATTTTTTCTATTGTTGACTAGATTGATTTGTCTGTCACCACCAAGTTAAGGCTGTTAAGGCCGTAAGGTTTTCAGCGGAGTGGAATAGCCCATCCATTCTAAAACCTTAATCTTACAATATCAATAGTCGATTTTTTATTTGCAATTTTTTTTATTTCCAAGATATTAAAAATAATCTTTATCGAAAAATAAAATCATAAATGATATAGGACTTCATATATCAATGACATGCGGTGTCATAGTGAAAAATGGTTGCCGCGAAATTCATCGCTTTTTTCATGATTTTTTACTCGTGAAAAATAGCTGTCAACGACATGAAATATCAATTATTGTTATACACCAATCAACAAAAAAAAACACCGTACAAAATAGCGCAGCAGCTTAGTTGGACATGAATAACTTTTTTCATTGACAGATTTGGAATTACGTGTCGACTTTTTTTTTAAATGATTTCGTAATCGAACTTAATTAGATTTAAAAAAATACTTGATAACTAGTTTGAACATAGACAGATAAACATAGACTTTACCACTCTATCCTTTTTTATCCTTCACCGGCTCTAGAATTACCGGCTTCCAGTTGCTGAATATGAAATCCGGTCCATATCTAATCCTAAGCCCAATTAATCTCCTATTCATTATATTTCAGTATGAATGCAATGCAGAATAAACAAGAATTATATGTATTACAGCAGCTGACGTTGGAGAAATTCTCCTCGAAGCTTGTAGCATGTCAAAGGCAATGATAGAATTGTCGTATCGGAATCCTCGAAATCGCAATTGAAACGTACATAAAAAGAGACTGTATGTATTTCATATTAAGCTGTGAATAGTTAGTAATGCACAATTAAAATTAATCATGACGTTACGAAAGGGAGATGTATATGTATTTATATTTGTGGTATCACCTAGGACGAATTTTTCAACGCACATAACGAACTTATAATTATCAATCAACTGATTGACTACAGATTTCAAATATCAAACGAAACTTTAATATTAAATTTTATAATTTCAAAAACCCAAAATCAAAATATAAGTTTTTTTATTATTTACAAGTACCTTAAATCTTTAACGCTGGCAATAACAGTAACAGCCTGTTAATGTCCCACTGCTGGGCTAAGGCCTCCTCTCCCTTTTGAGGAGAAGTAATAGCAAAAATTTAATTCTACCGATAAAAACTTATAAGAAACACTGAGTACGTTTCAACATATACAATTAAAATATATTAAATAATTTAGTAATTTAATTACATCGCTTAAAAATTCTCGTAACATATAACAATATGTGTTTAAAGAATTTATATGGAATAAATACTCTGCTTTTGTTAACGAATATTTTTATGTACATTGAGCAATAAATGCAAAACTATGTTATGAAAAAAACATACTAATTTATATTCTTAATTTAGTTTTAGTTTTGCGTAATATAGATTCAGTAGACAAATACGATTACTTAATTAGTGGTAAGTTTTATATTGCAGAATTTTATTGCAATAGTTTTTAAACTCTTTGCAAAATTATGTTTTCAAGCGTATTAAAATTCTTTTTTTATTATATCATCGAAGGTATCATTGATTATGACTGTAATATAAGTTTAATCTCTTTTACAACAATTTCATAATCTGAATGCGTAACAATGAATGCAACATTATTGTTGTTGAAAAGGTGGTCAGTTTTGTCCAATCTATAAATATCATAATATGAGCTAAATCTTTTTTTTAACCAGTGACCCGCCGCGACCTTTTGCGTGTAGCATTAAGATAGGTAGTATTGTGGAGTTTTTCTTAAAACTAATTGAGAGGATGTTATTTTATATATACCATCATATAATACCGAATCGAAATGCTCTAGTGGTGACAGTCACGTGAATCTCAACCGACGTTTGTGTGGTCAAACCCGAGCAAGCACTACTGCATTTTCATGTTCTTAATTTGTGTTTATTTTATGAGGAAAACATCGAGAAATATCTTGTATATCTCGTATAAAAATTTGCTACATGTCTCATCATCATCTTGGCAAAATAAACAAAACCTTCTTCTTAAAATGAGATGAGGCCTTAGCTTAGCTGTGAAACATTAACAGGCTGTTTCTTGTTACTTATTATAACTACACGTTTTTTTTTTCATTTAACTTTATCGGTTAACGCACCGCATGCTATGGAAACATTTAAGAGTCACGACTTTATCGACAAATATCACCGTAACATAAGCTAATTTGCACAAAATATATATAAAATATATACATAAATAATAATAGTCGTGAATGAATCTGTCAAATGATGAAAACAGATTTGACTTCATTTAGTAATAAATAAAAATAGTTTTAGGAGGATAATAATTAATTAAAACACCAAATAAATAATTTATATACTAATAATAATCGCCAATATATTTTAATTTTATTATATGAATAATTACGATATCAAATTCGTTAAAGATATTGAGCTGACATTACCACGAACCGAATACGTGAATTTCAACCGAAGATTTCGAGAAGTGAAGTCACCACTAATTAGGCAAATGATAATAATATAATTTGCCTAATTTGTGTTTATAATTTATCTCGCGCTGTAGTTATGGAAAACGTACCCGCATTGGAGCAGTGTGACGGCATAACCTCCCTAAGCTTTCTATTCAAGAGTGATGGAGGCCTCAGTCCAGCTGTGTAATATCTACAAGATGTTATTTTATTTTCTTATTTATTATATCAGTAATAATTAATAATATACATTAAGCAAGTGCTATAAGAAGGACGATGGTAGTCGCACTAAAGAACCTGCGCGTCTGCGCAGTAATTGTAGACAAAACCTTTAGATGAATTGAAGCGATTGTTTAAGTCACTTTATCTAATGTATAAATAAACACGTTACATGTAAATCATTCTAGAAGATAAAACTTTCACAAGCTATTATTCGTAGATTAACCTATTACCACAAAACGCTTAACGACATTCGAAGAAAATTGAGAAAAACTAAACATTATCCCGACATATAGAGCATAAACAGTATCTCGTACAGTCATTAGAACCTTGCGTGAAACGAAACACCCATCTCAACGTTTCAATGCACACGAGAAACCGTAATTGGAGCGTAATAAATTTTATCGACTTAAGTAACCGATTGTACTATTATTTCACTATTAAATACCTCAGAAATTACGAGGACTCAATCCGTTCTTAATGAGATGCTATTGATTAACAACTCCCTAAATATTAATGTAAATTACACTCTACGGTGTAAGCTATGAAGTTTAAAATAGAACGTTCCAATCAGCGGTGTTGCTTTCGAATTTTTTAACATCGACATATGTGTTTTCGATCTGCCGGCAAAACATGCAAAAAGTAAAAGGAGCAAATGAGCAATAGCACTAGCTGAAGGTTTATTTACGAAAGAGATAAACATAACATTCCTCTGGTCAGATATTTTTGTAAAAGTTGATTTGAAATCCTGGTACTATGATGTATATACGTTTCTATATTGTTTTAGAAATTATTATTTTTTTATCTTTTGTATTTCGAACGTTGTTTAGTACTGTTATTGAATAAATGTTTTAGTTTAATTGCTTGTAAGCTTCTAAATAATACTGCCTTAAAATAAACTATAAGAACTTATAACAATTATAATGTTTCAAAAACACACGCATCAAAATATCACCATAAGTAGATTGTCAACATTTCACTTATGGATTGAAGTGAGTTCTTATGGAATAGCACTTCAGCTTCTGAAACCTCAGAACGTGATATGCGATATTGAGTATAATAATTATAACATTTAAGTGATACACGCATCACAATAGCGTATCTCCGTAAGTCGATTTTCAAGATTTTACGAGTGAGATACGAAGAGAATTCTTGTAGAATAGCTCATACATTTTATAGCTGTAAAAAATTTAAATACTTGATTTGAAAGAGATTGAAATTTAATTAAAAACAGAATAAATAATTATGGTTCAGTATCAAACGTTATAATCCAGTATTCGAATTCGAACCTACGAATTCAAACACAAAATGACCTCTATAAAAGTTATTTGACCATGAGACTTAAAATAACATTGACTTAATTTTTTATGGTATAACTATTTTAAATTACCAATAACATAGTAATTCGTTCAAATTTGTGTATAACATTGCGATTAGTTAGTCTTGCTTCTTTGTCCCTTAGTGTGTTTATTAGTTAAGCTTATTCTGTTAAGTTGGTAGTTTAAGGGTATGTATTGTTAAATTATTATCAAGTTCTTCAAATAAAAAACCAACTCCAAAAGTGAAAGACCGCACGAGGGATTAATGACTTTACATGATTTCGAGACAGCAGTACGTAACATTGCCAACTTGCTTATTTAATTGCAATATTTGGTTTTTTTGGCACAAAAACTATGTGGCAAATCCAAATGCCATCCAAATCCCGTGTTTGGATATGGGAACTCAATATCTTCAACTACAAGTTGACCACTTGACCGATGATATAGGCTAAGGTATAATTAAAATGAATAATACTATTTGATATGTAAGTACTACGTGTACGAAGGCCGAATAACTCAAGGCATAATAATAGGAGTACAACATATGTAGTATGGCATTTTTACCGCATTCCAAATAACTCTTAGTAATAGTATTAATTAAACGAGACTAGTTCCTTTTTATTAGATACAGCAAACTATCCTTATTTATCTACTTCTTCGTCTATATTATATGCAATATAATATATGAAGGTCTTATTGTGATTTTATACATGTTATTATTTAACTTCATCTGTTCATACGTGTGAAGTAAATTTTGCACCTGATTTTAACTTTCACTCTGCTGCTGATTTGGTTCAAACTTTTGGTGCTGGTAATAAAACCAACTAGTGATTAAATAAAAGTTTATTTTCAAATATATTTTTATTTTAATTGTTATTTTTAGTACATACTATATATATATAATTAGGCTTCTCTAATGAAAATGTATAAAGCCGAGATAGTTCAATGAACAGAAAATAAACTATAAGTTAAAGTTATCGGGTTTTTTATAGACCTTTAACTGTATTCAAGCTGCAAAGAAACTTTATAAGTATGTTATTGCTAAGATTTTTTCATAGAAAAATCTTTTATATTTTTCTATGTAAATCGAAATGAAAGCAAAACTAGAGTTAAAAGTTGTTCGAAGTACGGAACAGCTGTGACCTCCGCCTTCAATAGTTCGAGAAAACTTGTTCAAAACTTACTTCTTACAAGGGTAACCCTCAGATAAAGATAGATTTATAACGGTCTCACCTTGGCTATTTACGTTGTATATGTTGAAATTTCCGTTTTTTTTTTCAATGTCCGCTTCCGACTAAAAACACGCCTGAGAGACGTGTTCTTGTATAGCGAATATTCTTGCGTGAAATACGAAAGAATGAGTTTCATAATTATTTATAATTTGTACGATTTAAAACTCCGTATAATAGATTTTTTATTTCAATTTAATAAAATATAAATAATATTATTGTCCATTTGTTATTTATTTATTTTTTATTTAATTGGTTATGTGATACAGACAAAATAACAAAAATGTCTATTAAACGTAGTAACGCAATGCTTAATACGATTACTCAACCAGTATTTGGCACGTTGAGGTCGGTGCAATTCGCAGCCTTGTTTGTCCCCCTTCCCCCTGACACTTTCACTAACTTCGGCCTTCTCTGGTATTTTCGACTACAAAACGTTTTTATTTCTTAAAAGTTACATGATGTATTGTATGATATAAGATATAAGCTTTGTGTTACGTTTTATTATTAAAATCAAAATATTTATAATATTTATAAATGATATATTTGTTTTTTTTTTTTTAAAAATGTTCATTTGATCAAGGTGTAAACATAAAATGCAAATAACTTTTTTACGTAACAAAATATAAAATGCTAATAAAGTCGTAACGAAATGGCAGTCCATAATTATATTCGGTCGTTATTTTAATTTGTAAATTAAAATATGCCATCAGACGGATGTTTCGCGTGAACCCGTGGCCAGGTCTAAATTCCGCGCACTAAACCGGTTAATTTTTTCATAAATGTGGCACACGGAAGAATTTTTCTTTAAATGTCACTTGATTGCCTTCCAGAGTAAGATCCACAACAAGCTTGATACAGATATGTTATTTTATATATCATTTGATGAATTTATATTATTGGAAGCGGTACAAAATTCACTAGGACTTTAAGCAAGCCCGTCTGGGCTCAGGCACTACCCACTTATCACATATTCTAGCGCCAAACAGCAATACTTGTTGGCGTGTTCTAGTTTGAACACCCACACACACCTTTAAATAAATATTGTTTACTGATTGTTTATGACTTTGCCGTCAGTTTCTAAAATGATGAGCGAAGTTGGACTAAATACTAACTGCTTGTTGAGTATTGTCATCGGTTGATTTTGACCAATTATTTAGACTGAAACGAGATACTTTATCTGACTTTAATTATAGTTTCAGCAACTAGAGGACTTTTACTAACCATTGCGATTGTTAAATAATTAACCAATAAAAGCAGCCTCACACAATTCTAACGCTTGCTTTTATTGATAATTTAACTAGGAGTGATCACAATGTCAATGAATGAAATTACAATTTAACTGAAGTTCGTTCGTGATATTGTATGAAATTGATACGCTTGACACGATTCTGTCCAAATATAATTTTACTAGTGAAATTATAATGTCACAGCTCTAATGAAATTCTGCAGCATATGTATGTAACCTTTAACATATGTGATAGCTTTATGATAAATACATTATTATTTTGTAAAAAAAGATTTTTTATACATTGAGGACGTAATTCAATGCACACAAATCAAAATTAAAAATAAGTCATTCCCAAATGACGACCGCGTGATGTGTTTCGTGGAAGCTTTTTCGATTAAAGTATATCTTGATTATATATAACAATATCTATATGTACTTTTAGCATAGAATATAGGTACAGATATAAATTATAAAACCCAATAAAGTTACATAAAGAAAGTATCATTTTTTTTTCATGTTACTCAAAACTTCCTAAGTTAATAAATTGCGTAATTTAAATATATTTTTTATTATAATCACAGTTTTTGCTTATTCGAAAAAGTCTGCAAAGTTAATTTGACGAATGTTCGTCGAAAATTTACATAATTTGCGGTCATTCTAATAGGAACATTGTGACGTCACCATTTCCACAGCCATTTGCAATTTGGCAAATGTTAATGACGCTTATTCGTATAACGAACCTCCTTGTTTAACGTCAAACGAATAATTGATTCAAATAACAATAGTAGTTAAGATTAATTGTGTTTGATCTATGCATCATAATACTTATTAAAAAGGGTAAATATAACGAATTATAATAGAAAAACTTCCAAAAAATATTTACTACTAGTACTCGTCGCCTTTAAAATTTAATCGCAAGTTGTGTTCAAAGTCAAAATAATTTATAATTAAAATAGTATATTTAGTTAATTAATATAAAAAAATTGTACCCTCATTTAGTTATCAAATAAATAGCTATGCAAATAAAATGTAGTTTTCATTTGAAACACATGGATCTTGGAGTAATTTTGCAAATATAACCTTCAAGATTTAACTCTGTCTTATTGCCTGCAGTGGTGACAGGCCGCTTTATTATTCGTCCAGAGAATCGGAATTACGATTTACGGGCTGCTAATAACATTCTAGCCACAATTCCACGTCGTCATTATTAGTACAGTTATTATTCTTGATTAAAATCTGTTTATATTGAGCACAAAATTTAGATCAATGATTTATAATTAATATATATAATATCAAAAACTTTAGTAATCATTATTTTAACTAAATATCATATAAGTAAAAGCAGTTTTCAATATTTCTAAAATAACGTAAATTATATGAAAACTGAATACAAAACAGTTTCAATCCTTTGTAAAGCGCTGACATGTGGATGTATATCCGGTTCCTTTGTTTAAGTGAAACGTATCTCAGGAAGTAAGCCGAGACTGATGTAGATCCAAGTTTGATCAATTGTTCGTTACACTAGCCCTCTATTTTTGCATATGCAAAAAGTTCATAAAAAACTAGAAAAAGAGTATTACATTTACTTTAAAACTATGTTTTGAGAAGTTTGCATGGCGTTCTGCACAATTAACTAAATAAGAAATGAACTGAATAATCAAATAAAAGTTTCATCGACTGCTCAATTACGAATATTATTCTTCGCCTTAATATAGAGATTGAGGATTTCAGAATAATTTGAGGTTGATACAAGGCCATGTGTGAGAAAGTAGACATATATTCTATCTCATAGTAAAATAAACAACGAGATTCAATAAAATAGAGAATAATAAATTATAATATTTATTATGGATTCGCGATTAAAAGACGTTAAAAATGCTGTTCCCAAAGTTGTAATCGGTAGTCAAATTAAAGTGGTTGTAACTAGTTAGATGGAATAGTGTTGTATTATACAGTACAGTACAGTAACAGCCTGTTAATGTCTCACTGCTGGGCTAAGGCCTTCTCTCCCTTTTTGAGGAGAAGATTTGGAGCTTATTCCACCACGCTGCTCCAATGCGGGTTGATAGAATACACATGTGGCATAATTTTAATGAAATTAGACACACGCAGGTTTCCTCACGATGTTTTCCTTCACCGTCAAGCCCGAGATGAATTATAAACACAAATTAAGCACATAAAAATTCAGTGGTGCTTGGCCGGGTTTGAACCCACGATCATCGGTTAAGATTCACGCCTTCTAACCACTAGGCCATCTCGGCTCGGTTGTATTATAAAAAAAGGTAAATTAATCAAGAAATGCTCGAAATATATATCTGTATATATATATATATATATATTATATATATATATATATATATATATATATTAAATCTGTATATATATATCTGTATATATATATATATATATATATATATATAATATATATATATATATATATATACACAGATAGATACAGCAGAGCTCAATATGTCAATCTTAGGTTTGTATATGTTTACTCCTTCTTCGATTGGAAAAGTGTATAGGGAGTTTATTTGCTAGAGAGATATATTACGAACTCCAACAAAAACACCTGTGGTGAAATAACAAAGAATGTATATAAGATAAGATGCATATAGGAGGCGGAGCGTTCCAAAACCAACAGCAACTGGCTGTATGTACCTTATATACCTAATGTATATCAACCTCGCAGCTAAGATCCCTCTGTTAAATGGGCACGACAAAGAAAAAGTTTATAATAATGAGAAAATATTTACTTCAATGTTATTTACGCTCAAGTGCTTCGTTCTTGGAATTTTTAACATTTGATATTCCATTGAAGATAGTATTTTAGATTCCACTTAAAAGTTTTTGAAACTACATTAGAGTTTTAATGTTGAACTTCGGTTCATTAGCTTTTGTAAGCACGTAGATAAATGTTATTACTTCTTTAGCAAGTTCTTGGAAGATGTCCAGGTGAAAATTGTTCCATTGTCGCTAGATGAAAGTCATTTAAGCTTCATAAAAGTTAATCACATGAATGAAAAAGATTTTAAAGGAAACGAGATACATCCTAAATATTGGTTACAAAAAAATCAACTAGAAAGTATAGCCAAATGAATGTGTAACAAAATGTTTTTTTTAAATTATCTTGTCATCTCTCTAGATGTTATGTAACCTTTAATTATAAGTCAAATCAAATCGAAGGCAAACCATTTCGTTCAGGGTGTAGAGAAGTTTTTTGAGATGTTATCATCTGCTCAAAATAATCTGTGATTGTCACATGACAAAACATTATACATAATATTTAGTTAATTATTTAAAAAAAAAACTGATTAATGTCACCATACGACATTCAGATAAAAATTTATAAGTAACGATAATATTGCCATTACCAACATATGTATGTAACAGGTAATATATGTATAACAGGTAAAAAGACCACTCAGATGGTTTTATTTTTTGTAATCAACCTTTAATTAGCAATTTATAAATATTTGTATTCTAAATTCAAATTGCTAGTGAAATCGAAGGTAATTTATTCTCTTTAATTTGCATACATTAATTAATTTACGTGCGTTTGGATTTACTGCTTTATATTTTATTCTCTCTTTATGCCACTTCCATACTCATTTTTTTATAATCGATTTTTAACTTTGAATGAACACTTAGCGGTAGGGCACACACAACCATCAATTATTCTACAACAATAATTTGTAGTGTTGTATTCTTATTTGGGTGAGTGAGGCTGTGTAATTATAGGGACAAAGAACAAAGAACCTTAGATACTATAATTGGCGGTGCATTTTCGAATTAGAGAGACGTTTCAACTTCGTGCAGTACCAATGTAAAGTGTGGCCACCTACAATTTCGTTTGTCTTCCGAAAATTTCTAAATTCAATGGTTAGTCGTGAAAGTGTGACAGACAGAGTAAATTTTCACTAGTGTAATAAATGCGCGACGAGATTTATATGGATTCTGTACTTATATCAGACCTTAAAATACTTTTGCTATATGCAATAAAGCATTTACTGAATGAATATTTAACGTAAATTGAAACACGAGTATTAAATCGTTTCTACAGTGAACATTTTGCAAGCGGTTCTGATATTAATGACAACTAGTTCACCTCCTTACATCAACAGCTCTGCGTAGTAGAACATATTATAACAGTTTTTAATTCATACGTAACGTATGTTAGTTTGTATATGATTTATTGTTCTTAGTAAATTGTGGGATTATACATGTTAAGTAAATTTAAATAAATTATATACTAAGTATTAGGATGCGTATTAAAAATAAAAACATTAAGACTCGACATGTTTTAATATAAAAAAATACGTAATATGCTAAATAAGACAAAAAAAAAGTTAATTTCTACTTAAAAAAAACATGCTTAGTATAAATTAATATAAAAAAAAACCTCAACCTTTTTATAAAGTAATATTCCGATTTTTTAAAAATGGAATCGCAATAAATATTATAGACGCAATTATATAAGAACGTAAAACCACGACAAAAAATAGACAAACTATTCTTTCAATTTCTCAGCACCAGTCGGCCTCCACCACGCCTAGCGTCGCCACTCACATACCAAACACGGTCGTGATCTTAAACAGGTTTACCAACTGCAATGTGCAAAATGAACTATATTTATAGCTTTATAATTGTTGTTAATTTCAATAGAATTTGTAAGATTTACATTTTAAATTTTTAGTAATGATAAATATTGACAGTTGAAATGGAATTTGAAATTTTAATAAATTTTAATGTCAAATTCCATTTTAACAGTTTTTTTTATAATTTTATATATTATTAATTTGCATTATGAATAAAAGTGAAAAAAATATCTAAAATATTTAACACGACGTAACCTCCACTGAAAACGAAAGGGTTACTTTTTGACTCACCTAGAGCATCGGAATTACGATTAACGGAGAAATATTTTTAGAATCGGTGCCGCGTTAAAATAATTGTTAGTAACAAAATTCTAGCCTACAAAACTGTTTTATTGTTTTTACGAATTCTATTGAAATCAGCATTAAAAGTAAACAACTAGCAACCCACTATCATATCTATATAATTGGGCATCGAATATTTTAAGTTTTGTCCTAAATAAACAACAACTTGTTATTAATAATTGCTTAAAATAACGACTAATATAGAACTAACTGCGGCGTAAATTGCGGAGATTAATGTTAAACCTGTTAGTTCGAAATATACTCCTTTTGATATGACATCACCAAAATGTATGTGATAATCGGATGGTTGTCGTTTCGTCAAAACTTTGTGCATGATGTTCTAAGAACCCGTATTGATATACCGAAAAACATTCCACTTCTTCTTATTCCATAAGAGAAAGCAATGCTTATCTGACTTTACAAAACTGTTGTTAACGAGTAGGCCTATAGAAATATGCCTCAAGAATTTTCCGCCTTCTCTGAAGATCATAAGATGAATTCTGAATATAATCTCTTAATGTATAATCGTAAATATATATGTCAGCAAGTATATATATATATATATATATATATATATATATATATATATATAATATATATATATATATATATATATATATCGATATTTTAATTCGCCACATACTTGAATATCTTGACAATATATGTAAATAAAGGATTGGATAATATTTTTTTAATGATAAATGTGTTTAATAAATGCTTATATACACGTCTTTGTTACCTCGAGGAAAGTTTTGATACGAACGTATACTGCATGACTAGATTTTCGAATACTTAAAAAAAAATGTCGGAAATCATTCAATTTTGTAGGTTCACAAAACTGAATGCAAAAAAAACGCAACCAGTTTTATTACAACAACCGATAGTGTCGATACTAAGGATCAAATTCTAGAAGGTTATATTGAACGGCAAACAAAAGTGTACCCATATTACTATAAAAGAGTAAAGAGCATACACATCTACTAAAATATTGTTTAATTATAATAAAAATTCGGGAAAATATGTGGCAAAATTTTAAAATTTTGATTTTATGCTCGCAAAACTTATCTTAACATTTCCCCACTGATATGTTAACGATCAAGTATCAGAACAAACTTGTCCAAAGGAATTGGGTCAGTTACTTAGTTGAAGGACACCAATAACGTGCTCCAAGTCTCAAGAGAGGAAACGTGATCAACGCTTATACGTTTCTTTAATCGTATCTATACAAAGTAACTACACGTATTATCCGGGGACACATACCTTTAATTATTTACTTGCTACCAATAATGAAAGTTGTATTATTTTACATAAGCTTAGCTAGAAGATTTTTTTATGACATTGTTAATAAATAATTGATAAATAAGGCATGTATACTGTACAAGATTAAATCAATAATAAAAAAGATTGAACTTTAGTATTTGGATACATAAATTTAATTGTGTATAATTATTACACGTACAATGTTCGTGCTTAATTATTAATTTAAAACTACTGAGTATTAATTAACATTTGTTTGTACTAAGTGCCGGTTCTTCTGCATATAATCTACATTTCCAATCGGTGTGGTTGTAGCTTTACAGTAAAGTTTTAATCTTGTATATTTGTTTGATTGATATATATATTAACAAGAAGCATTATTTCAGACAAAACGCAAATTCATTTTTATGTTGTAACAAATCTATATTATGTATTTTCGTTAACCTCTTGTTACCAAATAAATAGCACTACGTATTCCGAACCCTGTCCAGGACAATCAACTGTTCTTTTAAAGGGTCACTTCGATCGTTTTTTAGAAGAACCTACCTTCGCTGAAATAATTCTTTATGTTTTTTAATGAAACGTTTAAGTATTAGAACGGTGTTTAACGGTAGAATATCTGATGAGTAGATGGTACCTACCGAGACGGACTTACCGAAAGCTACCACCAATTAAATTCAAAAGTGATTGTAAGTCTCTACTTAAACATAAACATTAACAATATTTTTATTTTATTAAAGGATTCACTATAATTGGTAACTGAATCCGTGATTACCGCACAAATCCGGGTCGTATTAAAATATTAATAAAATATAACGTCTCGTTTTATTAAATGTACTTTTCATATAAAATAAATTTATACTCGAAATTTTAATAAAATGGCTGATCGATCATCGCCTCTTTATCGGAATTCCCTTGAGATAATCAAAAGGATATGACAAATCTTAATTTCTGCTTTGAACAAACCAATGAAAAATGAAATAACTCACGAAAAAATATAATTACAAGTTAAAAATAAGCCAACCGAAGCAGAAATCATTGTTGATATTAATTCTATTGGATAAAACAGATTATTTTACTGATAATACGATTCAATAAAGGTTAAATTATACTTTATTTTGTTATTGTAATCATAAATTAATTCTAATTATATATTACTAGATTTCGCCTGCGTTTTAGAGAGGGGATTGACAGGTGTTATGTATGATAAAAGTAGTCTATATATTCCTTGGGACACAAGCTTACTCTATACCAAAATTTATCAAAATCGGTTCAATAGTTTAGCAGTGAAACCGTCACGTCAGGCAGAATAAATATGGTTTTTCTTATTTATTTTTTCATCAAAAGGGAGAGGAGGAATTAGCCCAGCAGTGAGACATTAACAGGCTGTTATTGTTACTGTAAAAGGTACATACTATATGAAGTAGTTGCTTTTGAATAAAGTTATTGACGCTACAAGCAATATGAACCAATGTCAGGGAGTCTAAGGAGTGTTACACACTTATCAGTCTTGCTGAAAACGCACTACAGATATACGAAGTTGCTCTGCCGGTAGAGTAACTAGTATAAGTGAGTGCTGTATATGATGAAAAAAGGGTGGAATAATTGTTGGCTTACATGTTGGATACACAAAATAAATTTTAATAGTAAATATTTATTTTTATTTTTATTAAAAATAGGAAGGCGAAATGGCAAAATGGCCACCCCATGGTAAGTGGTCACCATCGCCCATATGTTGCTGAAATAATGCTTAGAAATAATTGCTGTTATTCTTCACAAAATGTACATTTCAAACCGATGGTGACTTTAAATTTACTTTAATCTTGTAAAATGACGATTCAAATGCGCCTTCTTTGGTTGGAAGTGCTTTGGTCAGGTACCATCGCATCTTCTAACAAGATAACCTTTTTTGTTTGATTGCTTCCCTTTGCTCAATAAACCTGTCCTTAAATATCACTGTTACTGTGTATAAAACGAACTGAGAATTTTATTTGCATGAGCCTGTGAATGTTGCATTGTCCTCGTATTATTCAAATTAAGGTATAATGTTCATCACGAAAAGAAATGCTACGATCGCTATATCCTTTATTGTATACCACATAATACAAATTCATTAAAATAAAAATATGATATACAGATTCCTATGCATTACAAAAGCAGGTATCATCGATGAATACAGATTTTATACATAAGATCATATAAGAATTATCTGTGGTATTTTGCCTTTATGCGCGATTGGACTCTTCTATTTATATAAGCATCTCTATATCAAACAATACATACGCGATACCTGTCAAGCTTATCGAAGTTACAGACAATCCTACACAACCCGGTGTGACCTTGACGGTGACTCATCTGTGAAGGTAGAGCCACAATCGAGATAAATCAAACTCTAAAACTTTAAGGTCACGTGATCACAAAGGATAATTATGAAATCTAAAATAGCTAATATGACGAAAAAAGATTTAATAAGTACGAATCATCTCATTTCTTAATAAGCATTTATTTTATTTCTCAACTAGTTTTCGCCGGCAGCTTCGTTAAAATTCAGACAGGGCAGTTGCTATGTATAATCTTTGTTTTTCCTTAGTATTGAAGCTTGCTTCATACCAAATTAAATTAAAATCGGCTTAGTGGTTTGACCGTGAAAGCGAAACATACAGACAGACCGTCAGAGTCTGAATTAAATCAGATATATTCCGTTTTTATATATCACTTGATAGTATTAAATATTAATATTAACGATTACAAACAACCACACGTTATACGTAAACAATGTTATGCGAGCTTTATAAAATATGTATCTTGGGACTTGAAACATAAGATATTACAAGTCGTGATTAAATTGAGTACATTGCTTGTTCATTGCATAAAAAACTCTATCACCAACAAATAAAGTCTAAATTGTGTATATTATTGTTAATGATTTTATACACTTAACCAATGTTATTTTACGTACAGAATATTTATATGCCGCCTTAGGCTTAGACCTTCAAATGAAAAATAACAAAACTTGTTTCCTGCATTAAATGAGCATTAAAACGGTAAAGTTTCTAAAATAACAATTTAATTTGTTGTTTAATAGATATTTACGGGAAGTTTACAAAAATTTAAACGAATTTTATAAAGTAACATCCTTTAATTATGTTATATAATCTTTCTATTCAATTAAAATTATAATGGCAATTCATTATTAGATATAACAACGGTTATGTTTAAAACAATAAATAGGACATATTATAAACGTGATAAAAAGCGTAAATTTAGTATTCGTCGATTTTTATGGAAAATTAAAAGAAATATAAATAATTAAACTAACTAAATCCAATACTTTAGGTACTTAGTATCGATATTAAAACAATTATTACTTAGCCTTTTGTATCGCATTTTTGCAAAATGTGCAAAATTTAATCTCAATTTGTTAAGTAGATTAATTGATTTAAAATCAACTTGCAAATCTTGTTAAAAGAGTGACAACTGAATTTCTTGCTTGCTCTCTTCTTTAGAATCTAGCTTTCAGAAACCGTGGAAAAGTGTATGTAAGTATGTACTCAAATACATTATACTTTAATGCATTATCATCATATTTTAACTTACTTACCATTAAAAGGAAAGTGAATCGGCATTTTCTTCGATCACACGAGCGCTTTCCATGAAGCGTGATAGACAAAGTTTTATATAGTTATTAACGCAAAATCATAGCTCGTTAAATATTGAACATGAATTATAAATATATTCAATATGTATAGATCAGTAAAATGAGCAGTACCTATACTAACGCGGTCGCTGATTTATAGGACGGCAACACTGATGTATATAACTCGAAAATGACTTGATTGACCGAAAACATATTCGTAGTAGAATATAATCACCTGCCACCTGATGGTAAGTGGTCACCAAACGCCCTTAGACATTGGCATTGTAAGAAATGTTTAACTATATACATTTAAGTGTAAGCGGTTTCATTTAAAATTCTAATGAGCGATATAAAATATATCCCGGGATGCATTGACTATGTATGATCTATTATATGCTGTAGAGAAAAGCCGGTTTTAGGTTTAAATCCGTGAGTTCCGAGCGGTAGCCAAATTTTCTCTTGCTTTTATGATTTCTCGACTGTATTCGAGTTTCGAATCGTTTTATAAGAGTATTAACACTCCGAAATATAAAGTACACCTATAACAACAAATAATTCATACTTAATCTATTTGAAAAACCGATATATATATATACATTATTTATTAAAAATATAATTTTAATTTTGTCTGTTATTAAGAATAAATAGAAAGGGTACGTTGAATTATATCTCTTTAACTTATATACGCTCCTGTTTGAAATCAAAAGTCTAATATTTGGTGTATTATATTGACCATTGCGGCCCAGTCTTAACCGAAGGTTGGGAGTTTAAGCCCGGGAAACACCGCTGATACAATGAATAATTGCCGTTTATAATATATCTCTTAGTCGTCTACAAATAAAAACGGAGCGAGAATTTCGCATTACGAATGAAATTTTACACAAGTATACACCAACCTGCAAAAGGCGTAGTAGGATCAGCTCCAAGCTTCACCTTTAGATGAGAGGACGCTTTTACCCATCACTGTGACATAAGCGGTTACTTTATATTACATAAATAGTTTAATATTAAACTTAAATAATTCAACGCAACCTTTTAAACACTTGTCTCATATCAATGACATAGCTTAGGTATTTCGATATCGGCTGTTCTTTCCCGGGATTGACGTAAAAAGAACAAAATAATATATTCGGCGAGGGCGGGAGCTGTGTCACGTACAATGAGGATATATTATATAACTTTCCTTCAAAAAGATTGTGTAAGTAGGTACGAGAAGTTTTTGGATACCTTATTTTGTGAAGATATTAGTTGTTTAACTATAAGACTAGTTTTTGTCATACATACGATATTAAGCCCCGGCTATATTTAACGAATCGTCATTATATATCAGTTACCGATCGATTTTGATTTTCTAGTACCCGTACCAGTGCCGATCTTGTAATTTCTTACGTCACATAAATGACTGAAGCTCACGACACGTTTTTTATTATCATGCCTTTGAATCCTCGTAAACAATTCTACGATACATAAGCAAAACGAATCGTTTTTTGAATCAGTCGTTAAAAAATATATGTGGTTCTAGTCGGATAGTTGATGAAAAATTTTTTGCATTTTTGTAAAAATTCTACAATATTTGTTGCGTTGACAAAATTGAATAATACCTCGGTATGTATAGTTGACCTCAAATATATGAATTCTATGACAAAACTTTGTATCCATATTGAACTAAACAATAGAAATATTTTGCACTGCATCTGTAGTTTATTTTTATCAAAAGTTCTATGCGCTTGTAGGATATAGTATATATCGTACAGACGTATTTATATGCATAAATCGATGCAAAAGCAAACAGAATTGTTGAAAATATTATTTCTATTTGTAGACTGCATACATAACTGAATCAAGCATAAATGGTTTTAATATAAAACTTGGCATTGCAATGGATTTTAATAAAGCTTTGATCAACAGTAAAACAGTATGCGGTGACGTACTAAAGTACCTCGAAATATCTCGAAATGACGATAATATTCTGCTGATCGATTTATTCGCATGACTTATTATAGTGTACAAGTGTATGCACACTTTATTTCCTCACTCTCATAACTCAACACGACCGGAAATAATTCCGGCGCACAATCAATGACTTTAGGTGGTTTCTTGAGCACGCGAATACACTGCCTCCTTCCAAATCTTGGGTTGCTATTCAGAATTTCTCGTCAGGAAAGCCTAATAACTTTTCACTGGCCTGAACCAAACCTTGGGCTTAAACCAAAAACTTATAAGATAGTGTTATAAGATAGATACTAAATAAAAAAGGGTATCTTAATAAAGTCTCTCTTTATTAGTATAGAAGTCTCAAACATGGGGGCATTCTTTCGTAAAACAAATTCCTCGCTCTTACAATATTATTTTAGAAAATATGCAATTTTATTTGGAAGAATTGTCAAAGATGATTTCTAAAGAACACTCAGCGCTGTACATCTCGTACTCATCTTGAATTCGTAGCGCCATCGTAAACTCGATATGCATTCACAACAATTTGAATGCAAAGCTATTGTCAGGAATTTCGTTTGTGAATATCACTATGTCACGACGTACGTGTTTCTGACACAAAACACGTTTAGTGTAAAAGGATATTTAATATAAGCTTACAAAGTATAGAAACATTACATCTGTCATAATCTATATAATAATACACGAACACAGCCCTAGATCTTCAATTTATCCGGGCTAAGGTATAACCTTAAAACTGGCACTCTCCGGCATCTGCTTTTGATAATAATGTTTTTTGTAAAAAGACTCATAAAATAAATATTCTGCGTAGGATGCTTAGGCCCGGGAAAATAAAAATCTTTGAATGAATTTGCACTCTTTATTACCTATTTTATTAGTCATTCTTTTAGCCGGGAACAGTTTCCGCACATCCTTACTAACATTGGGGATACTAATCGAAAGTTCCCGTGAGTTCTTTTTAATGTTTATTATAAAAACATATTACTCGAAATTGAATGTGACATATAAACTTACGGAAAAATGTATGAAAAAGAAGTAAGCAGTATCTATAATCATAAATAACTTGTATGTGACGCGTTAAGATTTTTTCTAGCAATAGTAAAAACTACTAGTTATTTCGAGAGAATTTTCGTGATGTTTGAGAATCGTATGTAGAATTTATCAAAGACTTTTTCATAATATAATATTTAGTAGGTAATTATATTCGTTTTGAGAAACACTTGGTGTTAAGCAATTTTGGAATAAAATCATTATCTACTTTATTTTATTATTCTTTATTGCTCCAAAAATCGCAATAATGATGCAATTTGTAGTGATCTGATTTCATCACGTTTCCTGAGATTATTTCATAGTATGTCTACAATATAATAGTTAATAGTTTTTTGTTTGAAATAACCAAGTTATTTATCATAACTCATAATAATATAATAAAAACATATGAGAATGATGCTTCTAATCGAAAATTATTATTATTTCAACAATTATTACAAGTATATGCGTTGACTACCTACTTTAAAATCATGTGTAGCGCCTTTAATACATTAATTGACAAATACTACTATTTTACTAAAATTACACAATCCGATTTTACGCTTTCATACGCACTATGGCTTTGGGAAATTCCAACGTGGTCGAGCGGGCACATTCCAGCCGTGCCATCACGCTGCTACTAACTGCTATTTTGTAAAAGGCGCACGTTAATTTTCATTGTTTTATTTCGCTAGGACCTTTAGTATAAACCAATACTTTTATTTTCCGAATGGAAGGATAACAGAAGCTGCATTAGATCACAGAATGGTTCTGCGACATTCCAGCGCGGTCGAGCGGTCACATTCCAGGCGTCCCGTCGCCCGCCCATTAACCGCCATTTTGAAAAAACTTCACGCGTTCCGTGAAATTGCATTGTTTTGTAACTTCCATTATTATTTAGAAATGTAGTAGTTTGTAGTTTTCGTGAAAAATACCTAATACCTAAAATACGTATAGCTTTTTTAAGATTAGCGTATTTACAGAATTTATTGATATAAGTATATTGCTTTTTAGAATTAGAGGGGTTCCGCTAAAACACTCTTATAATTAATATATATATTACAATTAAATGTAGTTGTGCCAGAAATTGGGACAACAATCCCCTTGGTAAGGATCGAACCTGCAACTTTCACTTCGCAGTTAGTATAGCATTGTGCTATTGACTCTATTTCATATAATGCTATTTCTCGAACGAATCCGTTAAATAGTGGTAATTTTATATCATAAAGGTTGTAATTTCAACAAAGGCTGGCGTTTAATTAACTAATACACTTGTCTGATATCCTTATAAACACACTATCATGGTTTTTTTCAGATCAATCACTCTCTTCATGTTTAGAAGTTAATTAATGTAATGTATTTCCACTATTTTTCTTTGATTTGGTTTTACAATATAGCCTTTCATCTTTCTTTCATTTAATTAATGATTTATATAAATATGTACGAGTATAAATATAAATATATATATCTATATATATTAATTATTATGCTTTAGCTTTGTGATTTTTTTTGTTAAATTTTAATGATTGTGTAATTAATTATTATCGATGGAAATTTAACTGATGTATGTATTATTTTATATTATTATGCTATTAGTGTCATTACATTATATATTTCCCTAAACAGAAATAATTGAAATATATCGTAATATGAAAACTTTATTTCTTAATATCAAATCATATTATCATCGAATTTGTTGTAATTCGATGGAAATATAATATGATTTACTGCATGAATAATACTTACAAAAATGATGTTAGACTTTTGAAGATCTGACGAAATTTTTTCATTTAAATTCAATAAAGGAGATCAAACACAGCCCCTTACTGAATACATTTATTTGAATTTTTAATATATGCGAATGTTGATATTAAAAATTATTCGGTGAAAGTTTTCGAACGGCCGATTTAGAAAGCATTTGTTTGACTGTTGATATTTGAATAAAAATATGTGTGAAACATAACCTTTACTTTCACATGAACATCGCTAAACTTCATTTTTGATTAAAGCGCGTTCCGGTACATTTGACAAATTTCAAAAATAATTAAATACTTCGTGTAAGAGCCGTACAAATGTAATAATAAGTTATTGATATAGTAATATTTGTTCAATTTTAATTTAATTAATGTATTTCCATAGAAAGAGTATCATTTATATGTTATAAACTGAAACAATAAAAATAAAAACATATAACGATTTAAAATATTAAAGTTAGGTAGATTAGTAGCCGTTAAAGATTTTACCCACATTTACAGGGCAAAGATCTTCACATATGTTTAAGTGAAGGTTTTGAGTTTATTTCGACACACTAATCTGCTGTAGGCCTGTGGAAATATATGCGAGAAATTAATCTGACATATTTTTTTTACCTCCCCATAGATAAAATACAAACACAATTTAATCTTATCGAAACCTATTGATGCTTCCATGGAGTTGAACCCACGATCAGTTAACATTCATGTGTTCTACAATTCACAGAGTCATCCAGTTTCTTTAAAATATTTAATTACGCAATATAAAACGACGGACGTGCACTTATTCAAGAGGCGAATGCTTAAAATACCGTGAAGACTGACTGATTTTATAGGCTACGCAGCGTTGAACCAAGTAGAAGTGACCCCGAGTTTGCCCTCTGGGATATAGTTTAATATTTACAGCTGACCTTTTCGTTGCTCCGGAAAACCCATTACGTTGATTTCTGTTATGTTGATATAAAATGCTTGTAAAGGTTTTCGTTTAAACAAACGTTTTACGCTTTTATATATAACAATGGCGTGACAATGTCAGTCGGTGTATTAGAAAAGAAAGTTTATTATATATTATATATTTAGTTATTAGCCTCAATTTCTTGCATGTCCACGTACGACAATGTAAATTATAATCCTGGAAAGCCGTTCGTACGATCTTTTTGAAGTAATTTAAGCATATTAACTACATCATTCGTTATAGGTATAATGACTCATGGGTTTTAAAATCAGTTGGCTGATTAAAATTCAGATTGATCAAATTTAATGCAACGTATATACATTTTAAACTTTTATTATAATATCTAGTTAAAACCATATAAATTACTACATCGAAATATAAAATCGTTTTTTTCATTAAATAAAAAATTTATATGACAAACTTGATACGAATTTATTTAAATATTGTACGAAAACACCAGACGTTAAGTATAGCTGAGTAGATGAGTTTACGCAAATTTCATTTCAACATTACCCCAGATCATGTATGGGGTGTGTCAAGAACGAAACAAAAAGAATTGAGTCACTAGGAGGGGGAAAACGCTTACGAACAAACTGCGTGCAAATTCGCTGACATCTTTTGTTTTTTAAACGCATTTTAAAGCTGTAAAATTCTTTTATATTAATGTATTCTGGAACGCGCATATTTATGAAACAGATGCAAGTAAAATAAGTACAAAGAAATATAATGAAAGATATCATTAATAAAAGATAAGACAAGACGACAGAAACTCAAAGAGCTCATAGACAGATGTATTCGGAATGTTTTTTTTATTTTATTTTAATCGTCGTCTAAAGTTATGTAGAATGTTTTAATTAGTACTGCTATATATATTTATATCACTAGTTTGTTCTGTCACTTATAAAGTAGCAATAAAAACGTCCCTGAAACTAAACCACTGTTAAGTTCAGCTTAAAGTTCTTTTTAAGGAGTGTGTTGAGCGTTTGTTCCACAACGCTGTTCTTATGCAGGTTTGTAGATACATGTGGTCGATTTTCATCCATAGAAAAGAGCATAAGATAAATTATAAAAACAAAATAAATGAAAATTTAGTAGAGCTTGCCTGGGCTCACACCCGTGATCTTCGATTATGATTTACATTTTCTAGCAACCCAGCCTATGCAAAATTACATCAATCGGCTGCTTTGTTGCCACATTCAAAAATACGCTTTTGCATAATTTTATATACATTGATAACCTTAGCGTCAATTGAAGAGTGTATTTATCTACATTTAAGATGAAGAAATTACTTCATGTGAAAACCATGGTCTGGACGAATAGCGTCATCAATTTTATACGTTCATGACGTCTAAAGACCTAACTATCGACTTATTCCCTTTTTTATGCAGACTAATATTACATATAGAATTATTTTTTTCGATTATTAAAGTAAATAGTTTAATGATAAAAAAGACAATTCCAATTTACTAATGATATTTGACCCAATTATATAAAAATAGTACATATTGATATTGATTAGGCAAACGTAGTGTAGGACGCCCTGTGACAAGATGGGCCGACGATTTAAAAAAGGTGGCAGGTTCAGGATGGATGCGGACTGCCCAAGATCGGGATGGTTGGCGTTCTATGGGGGAGGCTTTCGTCCAGCAGTGGACGGCAAAAGGCTGATACAAAACATATTTATAACCTTATATATCCTATAATTGTCACTGCTCTAAATATTTTTAAGTACATAATAGCAAATAAAACCTATTTATGTTTATATGTTATGTTTAATAAGTTGAATTTTATCAAATGAATAACGTATCAGATAACCTACATGATTTTGTTAAGCTGTTGTTTTAGTTTGTATAATGGGACAGACGGTCAGACAGGATTCGACGTGATTGACTACAAAGCCCCAAGAAAGGTATTTAAATGAGCATTTACAAGTACAAAGACTTATTGAGCAGAACGCTATTCAACGTCATTACATAATGAAATGCGAGAGAATCTACGACGGGGGAATTAAAAAGAAATCTGAATCGGACGTAGTGTTTTCGTAAATAAATGAGCTTTGCGTTCAAGTGGCGTTTATTGCCTTATCTCAAGAAGAATGATAGCATTATAGGCGGGACAAAAACTCTTACTGTGTCTTTGAACCTTGGCAAGCTGTCTTGAAACCAAGCCAATTTCGCTGCATCGTAGGCAAAACTTGAATGTGTTTTGGAAACTTCGGATCGAATAAAGCCATTATGCCCGAAATGAAACTGTTTGAGATTAATATCGTTACGTTTTATTAATTTTTTCAAAGGTTTACTCTAAGTAAAACTAAACTAAACTAAAAAGTACTATGGATTCGTACATTAATCATTTAGAAGTAATGTAGAAGGTAGTGCAATTGATTTAAAATGTAAACTGTATTTTGTCCAACTTTATTTCCTCCCATAAGATATCCATTTGAAGCAAAATACGAACAACTTTGTAAAGCTTTAAACAAAAGTAAATGTACTCGTAAAATGAATGGTCATATTTGTTGAAAACAAAACACCGATTTATTTATAAAATTATTTTCAAATCGAGATTAGTTTAGTTTATGACAGTTCTGAGTTAGCCATTTGTATTAGTATTATACCAGAATATTCTAGACTTGATTTGATAAAAATGATATTAAATCTAAATCAATTAATCTTCCTCGTGTCGCAATAATGCGTAAACAATATGCAGTGATGACCAACAACTGAACACGATCTAGAAAGTTCCTTCCACCTTATAAGATACCGTTGAGAAACACGCTATCAACCAAGGCTACAAATCAAGCAACCTTATATATGAGTAAGAAATAATTAATCATATTCCACGCACATCTGAGTACTTCGGTCCTATTCACTCACTGAAAGTGGCTCACGTAACAAAGAACGGTAACCTAATACGTGAGTAGAAATATGATGCATTATACTCTTTATATTATTCTATTGTAGTAGACCCATTTGCCGTCTAATTGGTTCCGATGGTTCCCGATTCGTGACTTTCAAAGCGAGTTGCATTCGAGGTGAAATCGGAAATACGCTTAGTAAGATCGCTTATACGAGAATGCGTAATTCAACACGATCTTTCATCCGACATGTTTTAGCTTAGTATAACACGCAATCCATCAACTACAAGCTATGTTTGCGTCTAACGAAGTCGATACAGTGTTGGATGATATCTTATAACTTCTCGGCGTGATTCAGCATAGAAAAAATACTCATGCTATTAAATTCATCAAATACAGATATATTCAAGAGCGTTTTCTTCAGACACTGACATGTCTTAGTACCCTGATTAAAACAAATGTATTTATTTTCTATTTTTACACCCGAATTCGATATTTAGTTACAGAATAATGTTACCAATTCCAACAAATTGACTTATGAATTTAGTAAAACAATATACTAAAATATCATGTTTATAGTGTCAGTTTTTTCGTCGTTGCTAAGAATAGCAATGATTAACTATAATACTAAAAAACTTTATGAATATCTAATACGCCTTCGTTCATTTCCATTATTATTCAACATATGTTTGCAGTTAATATTTTCTACGTTGAGATGGTGTATTTCTGCGGTTTATGCCGCCACAATACTCGATACTTAGGGCCAGCAAAGGCACGTAACAAGTCTTTGACCTCGAAGCCCTGTAGTAAACGCCCTTAAAACCTCTAGACGAATCAGCATTCTTGTATGCAATCTTGAAAATAAATTTAATATAATTCTCTTCATTTATTGTTATTTTATAATTTATTTATTTACAATCAAAAACAATATTTATTTAAAATAATTACACATTTTAAAGTAAGAATCGTACTAAATTGTATTTTATACAGAAAATGCGTTTAGAAAATAAGTTTCACACGATGCTCTTCACCGCATTGAAGTAGATGCGTTATAAAAACAAATAAAGCAATAATAAATGCTCGGACTTTGAACCCGCGACTTAAGGCACAGAATCGTGTGTTCAATCCAAATAGATACATTACAAATAAAAAAATACTCTGAACTAAATAACAATACAAGCTGCAAATTTTACCAGTAGTAAAGCATAAAAATCATGTAAATTTTTTTTAATTTCTTAATTCTAGAAATGTCTAAAAACCGAGTAAACTTAATATAAACTTTGAAATAACTTTTAAGGTAGTTTATCTATTATCGTACCTCACGAGACAAGTAAAAAGTAATCTTATGAACTTCTCGAGTTTTCATGTGACTGCCTCGTTGGTACATTGGTATCTAACTTACAGGGTCGCAGGTATCGAGACCTTGAGTTCTAATCCCAGTGGGCACGGAGTTATTAGGTTTTTATTTTATAGTATCAAAGTTAGCTTTAAGAGGTAGGAAGTTGACAATGATCTAAACTTATGATGATGTAAAGCAATGACGTAAAGCCTGCGCCTGAACTGGAGAGATCCAGTTGTACCAGGTAGCAGTTCCATAGAATCAACATGGTGAGGGAATAGTAAGTGCACCTATGTTTGCCGACCTGTCCACAAATATCGCAAGAAACTTTATAGTATACAAATATTAGACACTGTTGAGAATAGCCATCAGGATTTTATATCGAGTCTGTGCATTTCATATGAAAGTGCATTTCTAAGTAAATATAAAGCAGCTATACTATAGCTTCACCTATCGTTATGTTAAATAAACACAGATAGAAAATATATGCGAGCGTTATTGTCTCTGTATATCTATATACACTATCTATAGCCGCACTGCGCGGTTTAACCCGGTTTAAGCGTCACTGCTCAGCCGTAGTGGATCGTAGCGTGATATCATTGAGTTTATACCTTTTGCAATAAATGACCAATCAAACGCAAAAATATTTTTCAAATCGAAGATCCTGAGATTGGCCTGTTCAAACAAAGTGATAAATTTAATTTTATACATTAGTATAGATTATAAATTACCGACGCAAATAATCAAAAGGTTATTTCCGGGAACAAAAGGTTTAATTTTATTAGACGTATAAAAACTTTAAATAGTTTTTCCTAAAACTCTCTGCGAACATTAACCCCATATTAAGATGTTGGCGCAGAGTTTGAAATTTCACGTGCATTAATATTAACTTCACGTTCGAGACAGGTTGTTAATGTACTCTGAGAGGCTTGCGTAAGAATCGAAAACCGCATGGATGAAGGCGGATACCGTCGCGACCTCGAAAGAGACCTCTGACTCATACAGACAAAAACATCTAAGTAAGTGTTTACATTATCTTATTTACAGTTCATAGAGGTAAACTGAGGGTGAAAATAACTTTGCCTGTCAAATCAATATCACCCTAATAATATGAATACTCTACTTAAATAAGTGGGCGTAAACAATTATAGGTATTATTATCAAATGTTCCAATTTCGCTTGTGTTAATTATCGAGAAATGCTTGACACTATTTGGGAAGACCAAGATACGTCTCATCAAGTTGGGCTCGTCGAAACCACGTCGTCGACTTTTAAGTTAAGCCGCAAGATTTAATACTAATATTACAAGCACTTACGGTTTATTTAGTTATAATATCATTAAACATACTTGATGTGGAAAAAAACCTATTCGACATTCTAAATTAGTAATCTGTACAACTTTTAATTCTTATTTTTAATCTATATAACATTTATGTAAAACACCACAATATATTTTAAGTAAATTTAATATTTGAAAGAATTAAAAGCATACAATATTGAAACGATTTCTTTATTTAAAAAAGACAGACTAGCAATTTTGCCCCTTTATAATAAGTGGTTAACAAAGACTTAAGACCTTGGAATTGTAAGAAATATTAACTATTCTTCACATCGTTTAAACGTCTTTGAGCTCCTGATTACCTCACTCTTCAAACCGGACCACACAAATACAAACTAAATTCAAAGCATGTTTAGTTGTAGAATAAGTGATGAATGAGTGGTAACTAATTTACATAGTTAACGTTATGATGATAGTAAAATCAAAGCAAACGTATATTTAGTTACTATTTACTTTAGTGTTCTAAATTGGCCTTGAATCAGTGAACCTACATTTTTTTTTTACAATTAATAGGCCTGCGTTTGACCGTTGACTTGCCTGATGTTAAGCATCGACACGGTCTAGGATGTAGCACGCTTGCCTATAAGAAACCTGTTTACTCTGGATTTGAAGACACCAACATTGTACCTATTAGGAAATATATAAATACCTACATGTTTAATGATCCAGGATCTGCAGATCTTTTCTGTAAGAACAACAGAACACACATTGTTAAATATAAGGATGTGATATGCGACATTGACTATAATAATTGCAACATGATACACGCAACAAAATAACGTATTACATAGAGTATAAGTCGGTTTTCAATATCACGAATGTTATGCGAATTGAGATCTTTCTGAAATCACTGGTGCATAGTAGACGCACTCACATCAAGTACGTTCGCGAACGAATAACCGCCTATTCAATATCTAAAATGTTTAAATTTCGCTAATTATATTTTCACATACATGACCCTTAAACTTTCCACGTCTAGAATATTATATGTAATATGTATGTGTATCTTGTCGATATACTTATGTTTCACCATCATATCAGAAAAAAAGACGTCCACTGCTGAGCAAAAGCCAAAGGATTTCCACGATGACCAGCATTGCGCTACCCGCATCTAACGGCTTCTCGCGACCCTAGCAACATCGTCGGTTCACCTTGTAGGGGGCCTGCCTACGCTAAGCTTCCGACTCATGGTCGCCACCATCTGTCCCAGTGGCAGTCTGTTCTGCGAGCGATGTATATGTATTATTGCTTTAATCTTATTTTTAATCCGTAACAGTCTCTTTTGTTTTTTGAGGAGAAGGTTTGGAGCTTATTCCACCACGCTGCTCCAATGCGGGTTGGTGGAATACACATGTGGTAGAATTTCAGTGGAATAAGACACATGCAGGTTTCCTCACGATGTTTTCCTTCACCGTAAAGCACGAGTTGAATTATAATCACAAATTAAGCACATGAAAATTCTGTGGTGCTTGCCCGGGTTTGAACCCACGATCATCGGTTAAGATTCACGCGTTCTTACCACTGGGCCATCTCGGCTCTTTATTATTTAATAGTATTTTAATATTATTTTACTTTCATTTTATATCTGCCAACAACCTTTGTTTGTTACTGTATAGAGAATACAGTAAAAGACCCCATTTTGTGCGATTTTATTTTGCAATTAAGTATGAATAACTATTTATCATAATGATTAAGTGTAAATCTTATAAATTTCTCAAGACATTGTACGTTGAATCTAAAGATAATTTTCATTCCCGTAGCCTTACTCAGCTGTACCTTATAATTCTCGACGGCGCACTAGATGTCGCAAAGAATTCCATCGCGACTACGAAATGCAAATTGCCACGGCCAAGCCGGATCTAACTTGTGGACGTGTTTTATTATAGCACTATCACATGTCTTTATTTGTTGCTTTATGAAGTTAAACTATTTCATTTCTGGTTTTGTATCTTATTTTTATTCTATTTGATTTAATAATCATTAGTTTTATTTGAAGTATTCAAAATAGATTATGGGTTCAGCTTATAATGTTGTAAGGTAATTAATATATTTATCAAATATGAAAAATAACATAATATATAATGGTTAAAATCGACCCAACTTACATTTAAATATCAAAAATATATTCAAAATTAACAACGCGCCATTCCTTTGTTTAAAACTAGATATTAAATGTTATGTTGACTAAATTTCAAATGATTTCCTACTTTAGTTCAAAAATAAAAGTAAGTTACTTATTTTAAGCGATGTATTTTATTAAGCACGAACTTCAAAAGTAAATATTTATCAACTAAATAATAAACATTAACACAATTTGAAGCCAGTTTGTTTACAGAAACAGTCAGTTGATTGTTTTTACAGTTATTAACTTTAATTGGAATTATTAAATGAAATAATTATTATTATATCAAAACGAGTTCAAACGCTAGTACACGTACTAACGATACTGGGTCGTTACGAAAGATTTACGATGTGGTTTAAAAATACAAAAAAAAAATAGCTTACGTAACTGACTGAGGTTGTTGTATCCCAACCTCAAACTTTCTTATTAGTTGAAGAAAAAAAAAACGATATTTGTTTGTGGCTTTTCTTTTTAATATTCTTATTGTTGATGACGAACATTATCATTTATAAGCCGTTGATATTTCTATAGATAATGTCATCATTAGCAAAATAATTTAAATGAAAATTTAAAACAATGACAATAAAAAACTGTTTATTATAATTATCATGCAAATACAGTTAATCTTCTACTATCCGAGTATTTTCAAAGAAAAATCGTCAAAATCAAAGAGATCGATTTCAATATATTTTTATTCAAAACAGTTTATTTCATATTATGTTTCATCATTCTAATTAATTAGGTGTAATTTCTCCTCACTTATTATTTATATTTTATTTCAAATTCAATATTAAATACTCATTAAATTTTTCGCTTAAATTGAAAAAGCTATATTGATTTTTATATCCTTTGTTAAGTTGATATTTCCATTTCATATTATTTTATAAATTCAACGATTAAAAGTAAAACGAAAGCATTTGTAATTGCCATTAAAATCATTGCTGATACTAATTTTCTTCTCATTTACACTATAACGTCGATTCTCTGTATTACTTTTGATCTCAGCTTCGAATATTCTATCGGAAAGAAAAGTACGTTTTCCTTGTAAGTAATTAAGTTCGTTAAGGGTTTGAAGCGTCGTATTTGCAAGAAGTGCCTTTGCTTTATTTCCAGAGCGAAGGTATCGGCGCTCTTAAGTATCTTATTACTAAAAAAAACCGGCGTTATATTTATACCCTGCTACAGAATAGGCTTTCAAATTTTCTATGAACCCGGCTTTTTACTATGGGATATAATATAAATTTTATATCCACATTACATTCTATTAACATAATAATTATAATACATATATATAAGTGTAGATAGATACATGATTTTTTAATATATGAATAAATCCTATATTGAAAATAAATAATTTTTGATCCGCTGTTAAAGTTATAAACCATTATGTAGTAAAAAGCAATCAATAACGGCATTTAATATAAATAGAGGATTTTTCATGATTATATACGCGACGCTTAAACTTAATGTAACTTAAGCTTTCAGATATAAACATTATATTATTCGTCACTAGTCTTTAACAGTCTCAGATTAGTATAATCGTTTTGTTTATTCAGTTATGACCGATTCTAACAAAAAACAAAAGACATACTTAGTTATTTTATAAAATAAATGCGAACTTACCAAGTGTAATTGTTATAATCCAATCCGGAAAAATAAAACACAAGCACAGGCGCCCGAACACTAAGAAACAGGGTTAGGAAATTATATAAAATAAAATCACCAGGGTCAAACACGTCGCACTAAAACAATACGTGGACACCGAGCACTGAATTTAAGGATTCGTGTAAGTAATAGACGCTAGAGCGACCGCCGCTGCCAACGTTTCATAATCAATGTGCGACTGTTGTAATATTTACGTAATTTTTTTCAGTCTGTCAGATGTTCGAAACGATGTAGTGTGACGACGATCGAGTGTACCACTCTTGGTGAATGGACGCTCCGCACTGCTGCCCGTAACGGCAAAAGGTCGTTCGTTACCCACATTCTCTTTCCGCGCAAGCCTCCCTAAGTAGAAAAGAGACAACCAATGTTTAAATACAGTTTAACATGCGGTAAAGAAGGATAGAAACATCACAGCTTCGCAGAAAACCCGAATTCGAGTCTTGATAGTTTCAACTTAAGACCACGCTTCGCCTTTGTGAATTATTTGAAAGATATTTGTAATTGCATAAATATGTGAGTAAACGGATATGTTGAAAAGTCGATTGTTATAAACAATGGTTTAAAAGTGACATTGTGATCGTGCAATTCTCACAAAGCTCTTTTTCTCATTAATGAAACGAACAAAAGCCACTTGTTTGATGTTTTATTTCACTTAGTATCCAATACATATTTAATTGCCAAAGAAACTTGCAGTATCAGAGATACACTTAGATATAGTGAAACTGATCGTCATTTAAACAACATGCGATTTTTATTACATATAATATTATTATATTAAGGTCTAGATTTGGGAAATAATCGCCTGATTCTGATTGGTATTAATACTTTTTTTAGTTTCTTACAGTAAACACGGAAATTATTTAGGCAATAGGTAACTTACAAACAGCAACTAGAAATGCGAATATCAATATGAATAAATTATATACTTAGAGACCTGATTTATTAAACATGTTAAAATATATCTTTTGATTGTATATAGAAAAAATCAACATAATACGAATAAATAACACAATGTGATATTTAGATTCGAATTCAATAAAAATCTTACTTTTTGAGAATAGCGTTTCATTTATTGATCCTTATAGATCCTAGCAGGATATAATAATATTGTTTTTTTTCTACATAGTATTACTGCAGCTATAACAATATTGAATTGCTTAGCGTTAAAAACAAGTACCTCAAGCGTTAACGCTTATTTATGAACTATTAAATCAATTATTAATTGTCATTTTCAAAGCTGTTGCCAATTGCTGATTATCGTTTGCGTTAAAACAAAACAAAAGATAGAAGAATGAAAAAATTGTGTTAACCCACTTTGATCTTGGCCACTCATTGGAAGTCAGAGTTGATTCAATAAAAGAGGACAAACCAATACACAAATAAATTAAACGAATAAATATTTTCTGAGTAAATATTAATTTTTATATAGCTATTTTTGTTACAAGAATATTAAGCTATTGTTAAGTTTGTAAAGCATTTTCATTTGCTTTGAATTATGCAGTAATAAATTTAATTAATAAATTAAATTTCAACACTTTCATTTTAATATCGACGTTTCTATTAACAAAATCTTCGCTATTTTATAATCATTATGTAATCTTTAAAGTTATAAAAATATTTATATAGCATATAACACACTCTTGATGTATAATTTAATCCATGGAATTGCTAAAGTCACTCTATTAAAATTTTCTTGGTGGTAGGGCTTTGTGCAAAGTCGTCTGGGTAGGTACCACCGCAAAACAGCTGGTATTGTTGTGTTTCGGAAGGGTGATTATAATTGCAGGCACTAGGTTGGTGGCGCATTGGCTATGTAAGCAATGGTTAATACTTCTTACATTGCCAATGTCTATGGGCGCTGGTGACCACTTACCATCAGGTGGTCCAATTGGTCGTTCGCCTAAATATTCTATAAAAAAAAGTTAAGTGTTTACCATGGAAAATTCGAGACAACAGAAACGAGCTTAGACGCAGGACTAACCGCTTCACGTGCTTTTCGAGGCAGAGGAGTACACATTTCCAATTTCCAAACCGTACCATACCGAAATCTTTTTATTGGCTTGTCATGGAGTTTAAATCCAAGATCTCAGGATCAGCGGCCTTGTATCTAACCAATAGACCAACGATTTTATGACGTCATACTTACTTACTTGTACTGATAATTAATAAGGCTTAGTGCATAAAGGTCACATTATCATTATTTATTCCACGGTGAAGCAAACGACACACAAGAATATTTATAGTGTTTTAGTTTGAAAGATGAGTAAGCCAGAGTAAATAAAGCCACAAACCACTTAACATCTTCGATCCTATCTCATCCCAGATAATATATATAACATCTCATAGTGCAAATGTCTATGGGCGAAAGACAACTTTTCTATTTCCTTCCTGCAGAAAATAAGATAAGACAATATATTTTACCTACACATTTACATAGTTTCACCTGTTTTTAGTATTGTTGTGGCTTAGTTTTTTTGCATTCGTTTATAGGATAAATATCGCTTCTATAGGATATATAATAAATCCTATTAAGAGTAGTAAGTAGTAAAAGTCGAACTAAACGGTTTGACAGCTCATTTTTGGTGAGAGTAACCAAGATTTGGAACGACCAGCCTGGGTCTATTTTTCCGGATAAGTTGAACTAGTGTTAAAGGCTCCAGGCCTTTAAGAGCAGAGTGAACAGGTTTCTTTTGGATGGGCGTGTACCACCTTCGTCTTCATCTACACTTTCCATCAGGTGAGATGGAAGACAAACGCCTATTCCATTTCAACTATATAGTATTTCTTATGGGTACCTTTTAAAAATATTGTACAAAGATGAAACTATCCGTAAACATCATTATATTAATCTCTCGTTTCTTGCAAATTTTATTTTTGTGATATAAAATTTAATAAATTTAAATAATTTAAAACAGCTGTAATATTCTGTAAGGACTAACTTAATGTCTCATCCGTAAAATGTTGAAAACCGACTTATGGTGATGTACTATTTTGATGCGTGTATTCTTGAAATGTTATAAATATTATGGCCAATATCGCATGTCACTATTTGACAATTCACGATCATATTCTGCGGTGAGTTATTATTACTTACTATTTTATTCTTACAGAACCTAATACACCCTCAGTTAACTCCTTAATATAATGGAGCTGTCATTATTAAACACTTATGATACTCAAGGCAATACGAATACCCGACATTATAATTTGTTGGAAGCTTGTTTACAAAAAGGTTATATTGAACGTAAATTATTATTCCACGTATAATAAAAGTAATTATTAAATATACATGTATTTATGTATGTAATCTAATTGTGGCAGTGTATTAAATTTGCATACGTAACATCTCAGGTATACACCACATCTGAATTGGTACAATCACTATGTCTAATGAATTGATTCGATCATAATGGCAGTTAAATTAATTGTATAGCATTTGAACAATTTGTTCTGAACAAAATACAAATAGTAATAACTTTTGAACTATTAGTTAATGATGAAAGTCATTTAAGTAAAAGATTAAAAGTATATTTTTCTCACTAAATATTAATCTCAATACATATATGTCGTGGAAAAACAATATTTTTAATTAAAAGTAGCTGAATTGGCTATAGTAGTAACGGGTAAACGCGGTGACTTCTTTCGTTGTTGAAGTCACGTGGACAGAGTCGTGTTGGGGAGTGGGGTGACTGTTTATAAAAACACTTGCATCCGAGAAATGGGACTTGCGTTTGAGAAACCGACCAGTCTACACCTCCAAGGCGAAACTGTCGGTTTACCTATACTTACTATATACTTGTGTATTGTGATCTGTAACAATAAATCCTTGTTATACCTTTAAGTTATTATTGATACAATATCGTGATGGACCCCGTACCACCAAATTTAGAAGAAGACAGCTCTATCGCTCAGCCGTCGCTGCCGCCGACATCAGAAGTGGGATCTGAATCCCACTGGCGCACAATGTTCGAGATTCAGCAGAGAAATATGATGCAATTGATTGAAGCTATTCGAACACCAGTATCGTCACCAAAGATTTCTCTGCCGGAATTCAACCCAGAGCAACCAGATGCTGATCCACGTGCTTGGTGTGCTACGATTGATATCTGCGTTAATGAACGTCCACTGGAAGGTGCATCGCTCATCATAGCTCTCAGTAAGGCACTGAAGGGCAGCGCCTCGTCGTGGCTGTCACAAATCTCCCATGCGGCATATGCAAGCTGTGTGATGATGTCACTGTTGACTAGATGGAAGATTTAAGTCACGAAGAAATCGCTATGTCATATGTGCTGGCTCATATTGCCCAGTTCGATTCGCGTCTGTATCGCTTAGCATTTACAAGACAAATGACAAACGACATGTAAGAAATTACGACAAGAAGTGATGATGATTTGTGGTAACGTATTATACGATGAAAAAGATCTGGTGAGTACGTTCCAATTTGTTTAAAATCGATAGACTGTGTCTACCATGTATTGTACTTTATAAGTTTCTTAGCAACTTTAAAATTTAGCTTGTGCCTACGTTGCTATAATATCTTTATTTAGCTACTCTGCTTTAGATATTTAGTTAACATTGATCTTACGCAATAATAGCTAACTATGTGTCGTACTTTATAAGTTTCTTAGTAACTTTACAATTTAGCTTGTACCTACGTTGCGATAATTTCTTCATTTACCTACCCTGCTTTGGATTAGTATTAATTACCAGTGATCTTGTGCAATGATAACTAAGAAAATTGCCTAATAACGGTCTCATGACCGTGCCTCACGTTCCAGTAATCGATTAACGTCGTTGAAAGAATAAACCGTTCACCTCCACGAGGGAAGCTGCCGCAGACCGCGGTTTGTGATCGTGACTTTGGTGGAGCATCGGGACTCTACGGCATTATTTTCACCAAGGCGTTTCGTGAATGCTGCCACAAACCACGGTGCTGATGCGACCGATCGTATCATTAATGCGATACAACCTATCAATACTACGGTGAGATCCAACCAATTTTCCAATACCAATTTCGATCCTAGCATTAATATTTGATGCGAGGAGGTAGGTTGACTCTCCTGAAGGAACATTGAAACAAAGAAACATTAGAAGATCGTTGTTTTGAGATCGCTAAGAAACAAAAGTAACTACAAGTATGCTCATGACCGTCTTAGAAACATTCCTGAGGGTCGGGTACCGATTGATGTTTATGAGGAAGTTGATAGTGAGATAACATCAGTGATTTGTGACGGTACCAGGTTCTCGATTCGACGGTTTTAGGACTATACCAGAGTATCGTATCCGTAGCCCGTTAGAAGTCGGCATCTGCTCTTTTTAGCAGTCCGTGGGTAAGCGGTGGGCGGTAGCTCTGGGTGGTATAGTCGGGGTCTTGCTTGATAGCAAAGACCAAAGATTCGTGAGATGACTTGGTATACCATGTGGCATGGTAGTGCAGATAGCTATAGACCGCGAATGAGATACCTGGGGTTTGAATTAATTAAATTCAGTTTGGTGATTGAAGTGAATCTTTATAAAACATCAATGCTACTTGACCTCAAGGCTATTTAATGTGATACATTAAGTCTAAATTAGTTCTGTTAGTAAAGTAGGATGTACAACTAGCTTTAAATTGTTCTGTTCATCGTGTAACTGGAGCTAGTCCACTCGAACTTATGATAGGGCGTGTACGGATGATACGGAACCGGATATAGACATTAACAAAACAAGAGAGTAAGCGGCTAGGAACATAGAAAAGAGTGCGAGTTACGACAAAATTAGATTTGATAAAAATAAGGCTAAAATTGTAAAGTTTGACATTGGTGACTTGGTCTTAATTCAAAACGAAGAGAGAAATCAAACTAAGCTAGATCCTAAATACAAAGGACCGTTTAAAGTTGTGGAATTGCTTGAAGGTGATCGCTATCTGTTAAAACAGTTGTCTGGTAATAGAACCTATAAATATGCTCACGATCGTTTACGAAAGATTCCTCATACTGATATACCGGCTGAGTTAGATTTGTTTAATGTGGATGATGGTGATGCGGGAACCGCCACCAGTAAATAGAGCACATACCATGGCTATTTGGTCGCACTGCACGCACTAGTCTGTAGTCGTAACTGCAACTCGCTCGGGTTGTTCAGGGCGCGATGGGCAGCTAGTGGTGTGGCGGGGACCCGGGTCTCATAGGAGACTATTGTTGTGTCGGTCATGTATTGACCTGGGACTCGTAGAGTCTAGATGAAGAGTTGGTCGTATCACATGAGGTGATGACGATATGGGTGGCAATAGTAGTTGCCACTAGCTGCTGAGTCAGCCGGGCCATGAGCGTTGTATGTGATCTTACTGTATCAATAAAACTTTATTTTTTTTAATGACAGTTAGAGGAACCTTTCGTTGGTATTTTTTTTTTTGTGGTGAATAAACAATGTAATATCACGTTACGGTCAGGTTGGCCGAGATTTTAAAAATGCTTCAAATTTGATAGTCTTGTTACAGATAAACACGAGGGCGTGTAACTCGTCAGGCTGGCCGTGTCGTGGAAAAACAATATTTTTAATTAAAAGTAGCTGAATTGACTATAGTAGTAACGGGTAAACGCGGTGACTTCTTTCGTTGTTGAAGTCACGTGGACAGAGTCGTGTTGGGGAGTGGGGTGACTGTTTATAAAAACACTTGCATCCGAGAAATGGGACTTGCGTTTGAGAAACCGACCAGTCTACACCTCCAAGGCGAAACTGTCGGTTTACCTATACTTACTATATACTTGTGTATTGTGATCTGTAACAATAAATCCTTGTTATACATACATTAAGTTATTATTGATACAATATCGTGATGGACCCCGTACCACCAAATTTAGAAGAAGACAGCTCAGCCGTCGCTGCCGCCGACATATATTTATCGCATATTCTATACACAGTCTATTTCCTCATTAAGGTTTTAGCTTGATTTGTATTTTTTTGTCTTGTTATAACGAATATATGTGATTACTTTTCACTATTATTTTACGCAAAATCTATTTATAATTATTGTTTTACCAATACAAAGTTTGCTAGTTTATAATATTTCCACCTCCTATTCTTTGTACAAGTTAAACTGTTAACCGGAGAGAGTACTGTCTTTTTATCTTATTGTATCTTTGTATAATTTGTGCATGAACTTTATCTTGATATGCTAAAAGTACATATTTTTAAACGGGATTTTGATTGGATAAAATTATTTTTAGTATACAATACAGCACTTAACGAGGATTGCCTTCATAACGTCTCTATATATTATAGCTTAGGTTATGAGTTCAAGGCTAGGCAGTCAGGTTTTCTTAAACACAGTATATAAATAATATATATACGAATATCTATGTCATAGTAATTGTCGTATATCTATGTATGTCATTGTGTTTGTTTAATAAAAACATAATCAATTCATGTTCGTTCTAATGTCATATTTCAAATTAACATGTTGACCTTTACCGTAAACATTAACAAGCACACAAATAAGATCCTTTATTGACTCTTAACCGTACAAACTAACTTCGATATAAATATTATACGATCAACAGCTACGTTTCAACTGCTGACGTCACCTTAGAAAAAATAATATAACTTGTTCTGATATTACATACCAGAAATAGCCGGAAAGTAATAAATATGATGGTACGTTTTCAATATGTCGCATATTTACATCATCCAAAAACGTATATGACCATACCATGTTTAAATGAATAAGTGTGCTACAAAGAATAATAATTTGAGCGGGTCGATTGGATGAAATTATTAATAAAGGCGGTACTGCGACCCTTTTTCAAAAATTAACATTTAGCAAAATCTATCAATTATATTAGAAAACGAGGACCTGCGAAGGCTCTATATCTTAAAATTTAAACTGTAATTTGATAGTTAATATGTAGTCGAAATGGCCCAGTGGCTAGAACAATTCAAATTTTCATTTTTTAATGTTCAAATCGGACAAGCATCACTGAGTCTTCGTGTGCTTAATTTGTGTGTTTAATTGATTTACCTCATGTTCTGTGAAGTCGAAGAACGTCAGCGAAGGAAAAATCGCGACGTAAACCTGCATTTGTGCGGTTAAGTTCTGCCATATATGTATCTACCAATCTGTTTACTTTTTGATACTAGTTAATCAATTATTTTCATCAGTATATACGTTTGGTTCATAAATATTATAGTTACATTATATAGCTCGTGCCTGTATATGCTAGGCTCTATATCAGTAGGCGTCTGCCTAATATATTTTTATAACAATATCATGACATATATATCACGATTAATATTTTTAATTCATGATCTATACAGTCTTTACCTTAGGATGAGGTAAAGCAAGACCCTGAAATAATATAAAAATAAGTCCCGTTTTTTTCAACATCCCAAGTTTTTGGGAAATTGTCGAACTGAATGAACTCATAACGAGGACACTAGTGGATTCTAATGATATCTCGGTCAACAAGGAATGTTATTATTTCAATAAATAAAATAAAAAACGAATCTAAATATATATAGAATATAGGATTAGAAATCGACTGAGTTGAAATCGTTGGCATTAATTATTAATTAATATTGTTGTTATGTATACTCAAAATTCAATATTAAATTAAAACATCACTTGAAACCCGCCTGATTACGAAAAGATAAAATTAAGGTTTATACTTCAAGACTATATTTTTAATTAGTAACACGTGAGGTCGGATTTTTTTTTATTATGGGCTTGACTTGACTGTATTTTACCTAAATACCTTTTTTAGGATACTTTAATGAATAAAAAATATATAAAGCATTGATAAATCAAGTGATTTTATATTCTATTATATTACTATTTCAGAAATCGTTTTAAAAGAGGAACAGTTATTGAAATATAATACTTACAGGGAATTCGAAATCACATCGCCTCCGGCGTGAAATAATTGCGTCAGCTAAAAATACATATAATATAATTCTATTCGCAGAGAACGAGGGAAAAAATCGGAGCTGTTTCTAGGTATTAAAGATGTAATAGTTTTTTTTATTAGAATCAATTACATACTTTTGTTTTATTTCTAGTTTTGTTACCTGTAAGTATTTAATTAGTAAGCGAATAATGTCTTAACAAGTTTATTTCTTAAATATAAATGTATGCATTTTATCAGCTACTTTTAAAGTTAAAGAAAATGTTTTTGAACAGTATTAGAAGTCCGTCTAAAATATTTATACTTTAAAAAATTTACAAATACTGTATAGGTATTGAGCTTTTTTAAAATTATAATTAGTTATTTTTAAGCTGTTATCGATCACCTTTGATGTTTTAAACAGATAATAAGTTCTTTCATGTTCAAGAATATTTATTATGTTATTGCAGCAATGTGTAAAAAAAAACTTTACATATGAAGTTGATATTTATATACACAACAAAGTAAAAAACTAAGTAAGTATAAAAGTGTTAATGTTAAAATGAGATTTTAAATAAAATTTACATTGAAAACATTTTTAAAAATAACAAATGAATTTAGCAGAAAACGTTTGTTTTGTATTTGGATGAAACGAGTGCTCTTGTTAAATGTTAATTTGAACAATGTATAATTTTATTGATTAACCTAACAAAGAGTGAGCATGTCATTCAATAAAATTTAGTAACAAATATCCAAAGATTTGTAATAGAATAATATTTTATTAATATTTACCTGCGTTAAAAGTGTGATTATTTTTTTGTAATTTTATATTATTTTAACATCACGAAAATTTTATTAAAGTAGATTTAGATGGCAAACATTGTTATTTATAATATGCGTTAGGATAAATGGAAAAATATTCTTCATACATTCCGATAAATTGAATTAAATGTAAGCTTATCAGATAGAAACCGATATGGCCTAGTGTTTAAAATATGTCGAAAATTGCGAATTCAGATCTGACTAGTCATTGAATTTTCATGTGCTTAATTTGTGTTTACACATAGTTTATAAATATATGTTATAGCAATATATATAACTAAAATTTACTAATATCTGTAAAAAAACAAATAAGCGGATTTATACGTATATAATCTTATATTATAATACATTCCAAGTAAATCTAGGTTAATTTTCGCAATGTTTACACTTAATTAAACCAAATTAATGAGGATTATGTGCTCTAACTGGAAATAATACTTATTTATATAATATTATCAATAGTTACGATTCCTTTGTCAAATGGTTGTCGTAACAGATGGCTCTTTTAGGACTCAATACGACCGCTTTTTGTATTATTTTAATATTTTTCATTATTTTAATACCAGCTAATCGTACCGGCTTCGCACGAGTAGATATTTAGGAAAATGTATTTTGGATAAGATTTACGTAAAACCCGTTATTATTGAGCGTCTACGTCGGGGAAGGAGTAACTGTGACAAATTTCAAGTCAATCGGACGGATAGCTTAGAAGATCTCGTGATGAGTGGTATTAATATATATATATATATGGATATGCCGCATTCATTCTATGTATTCTATTTAATTTAAAAAATATTTTTTGTTTTGTGACGAAACATCGAACAGCCCTGCACGTGTCGGATGAAATTGTGACACACACGTGTATTACACGTGTCTACGTGGTTTGGGCATTCTCCCTAAAAGTAGAGAAGGCCTTAGCCCAGCAGCGGGATACAGGATATTAAAAAACAATTTTTAAGTATAAATAAATATATTTAGTATCAAAAATGTATTAAAAACTTTTATAGTTGTCAATAACAAAATTTTATACGATTTAGGAGCTCGTTATAACTTCTCAGTGATATTGTTTTGTATTTATTTCTGTTTGAAAAATATACAGACTATATATATTTCTAGAAACACTAATGGCTACACAATTAAAGATACTAGACAGAGATATATAAAGCATTAATTAAGCTTGGCTTGTATCGACTCCTACGCAAAATTTCAATCTTATTACTTCGCGTTGCCTCATTAGTGTTTTCTAAAGTGTTTCGTGGGTTGGTTGGAAACGTTAACGAAGGGTTGGCATTTTAAGGGATTTAGAATTTAGTTAATTAGAAATGTTATGAAGCATAAAAAACGGAATTCATTAAATACATTTAAATTTAACTCTTTTTGTAGTTTAAATGTAAAACGTTTAATTATATAGGTATAAATGTTTTATAACATTCTCGTTATATTATTCGAAATATTTATTTTAATCTAGGGCTTTAATAACAATGAACAAATTAAAGTATATAGAAGCCACTGTACTGTACTGGAGCTAGGCCACGTCGCCAAGAATGCTAGCAGCATTTTCCCGTTAAATCGCAAATCCAATACTCTGTAAACCAGCCCTCCTCACCAGTGGAGGCAATAAGACGGGGTGTTATGTTTTAGGAAAGTTTTTGCACTATTACTCCCAGGCCCAAATGTTTCAACTGCAAACGGAGCAGAGATATAATTGGGAATTAGAGACGAATATTTGCACCATTTGCTCGCTTCAATATTAGCCTCTGCGGCTCCGACATTTAAGGGTGTTTTATGGGTCTTTTAGATTATTGATACTAATTATTTTTACAAATAACCTAGGGCCGCTATTAGGAGTTTTTTGGAAAACTTCTCGTTTTCATAATGATAAAAGCTTTTAGCGCTTACTATGATTTCTTGATAGAGAGCCGAGATGGCCCAGTGGTAAGAACGCATGAATCTTAACCGATGATCGTGGGTTCAAACCCGGGAAAGCACCACTTTTATGTGCTTAACTTGTGATTATAATTCATCTCGTGCTTTACAATGAAGGAAAATATCGTGAGGAAACCTGCATGTATCTAATTTCAATGAAATTCTGCCACATGAGTACTCTACAAACCAGCATTGGAGCAGCGTGGTGGAATAAGCTTCAAAGCTTCTACTCAAAAAGAGGAGAGGAGGTCTTTAGCCCAACAGTGGGACATTCTGGGACAGGCTGTTACGGTTACGGTTTACAGTATCATTTCTTTCTGTGAAAAACACACATTTTTTATCTCAAGTCAACCATACTTCAAACATATATTTGTTTTTTTAAATCAGGCGCTGCGGCGTAGTTGAGACGAGATATCTCCGAAAAAAAAAACATATACAGTAGCTACAAGAACTTTTCCTATTATAGTTTCCAGAATAATTAGTAAAATATGTACAATACGATATAACAAAATATTTTTGATCCCTTAAACAAATTTCCAAAATCCGACTGAGTATTTTAAGACTTCCCCCGCCCGATGACACCACGTCGCCGTCAAAGCCACTTGGGCCAAAAGCAAATATCAATTTAAAAAAAAAACTGCCGGTTGTTGTTTTTATAAAAAGCTTAGAAATGAGATCGCGTACCGAGAGAGGCGTAAAGGACGCGCGGCCGAGATCTTGCTGTTATTAGGCACGCTCTTATATGGCGACAGGAGCAATGTGTCAACACATGTGACTTCCCATAATGGCGATGTCGCGTCCGTAAATAAATTTTGATTTTGATAGTTTCATTCGATTTTTAGCTTTAGCTTTAGCTTTTTTTCCACTTAGTTTTGTGTCCGTGCTATTTTGCGAATTTTTTTCGTTTTGTTCACTCCTTCGTTAATAATCCGTTTCTAATACATTATACTCATATACATATACATTACGCTTTTCCTCCACATGAAGTGGGGGGCATATACATATATCTATTCTATTAACATCAAATGTTATTCTTATCATTATTTTGCGTCATTGTGTTGACGTCAATCTATAGACCCCTCGCGGCATAACATTATAGAGCACCGCATCCAGTGAACGTCTCGAAAACCACGATATCTCTCAACCAGTGTTCGTCTATGTTCCATTACTAGATTATTTGTTATATTATTATTTTTGATATATTATTGTTATTTTCCTAGACTAATAAATATGAAAACTAGAATTTTGCAAATTAATTCAATCGTTTAAAATGTTCAATAACATTTAATAAAAAATCCATGGTGTGTTATAATGTTATGATGTGTTTTCAAAAATCCGGTCCCAGACTTTAACATTGTTTCTCTCGTATTTTGTATTGTTCTAAACGTCATCGTGTTATCTTAGTGTAAACTTTTATTTATAATAATAATTAAATAATTTATCTGAATTTATCTATTTCCTTTGATATGTTATATCAATACTTGTACTATTATAAAACTAAAAAAAAACCATGTCGAAACCATGACGAAAACCTAAATACAATATTTATTTATTTATTTTTATTTATTTATTTTATTTTTTTTTATTTGATTTTTTTTTTATTTTTTTTTTATAGAATAGGAAGGTGGACGAGCATATGGGCCACCTGATGGTAAGTGGTCACCAAACGCCCTTAGACATTTTCATTGTAAGAAATGTCAACCATCGCTTATAGCCAATGCGCCACCAACCTTGGGAACTAAGATATTATGTCCCTTGTGCCTGTAATTACACTGGCTCACTCACCCTTCAAACCGGAACACAACAATATCAAGTATTGCTGTTTTGCGATAGAATATCTGATGAGTGGGTGGTACCTACCCGGACGAGCTTGCACAAAGCCCTACCACCGGTATATCCAATATCCTAATATCCTAATTTATATTTTAGTATATCTAGAGTATATTTTTATTCTGCAATAAGAAAAACGTATTCTCTTCAAGTATTTACATTGGATCGGAATTCGGATGTTTTGATGTTTCGGAATTGGGGTGATGTTTGATTTAAACTTGATAAACACAAAAAAAACATTTGTTTTAAAACATTACATATTTATTGATAATACAAACTGCATTTTTTCTAGCAAATTAATATTTAAATGATTAATGAATACTATTATATATATTAGTAACTAATTGCTCCACACGATTTCACCCACGTTAAAAATCGTAACTTGATATCATATATATAGTAATAACTACTAAATCTACTAAATCCTACTAAATCCATATACATAACCTCTATACCCGAAGATTCAGTGCGTTTTGAAGAAGGTTTTAGTATATAATACTATGATATAAATAGCTGCGCTTCGCAGTTTCACCCATTTTAAATTTAGACTATTGACGTGATAAGCGTGAATGTTATGTGCTCATAGTTTATAACGTATCTTAATAAATTGGCTATCTAACGCAAAATGATTTGTCAAATCAAAAGATGTAGGTATTGACATAACAAACAAAACAAACTTTATATATTATAAATATATAAAGTTAATAAAATAGTATAGAATATAGACAGATCATTACCGTCCTTTACTAGTTTATCACACACTCTCCTAAAATAATTCAACTTTGTTAATTTGCACTCATTACGAACAATCATCATTATGTTATTAAATTGCTATCTTAATTTATCAATCAAATAATTTTAGACGTGTATTCGAATTTCAGCGTGCATTGATTGCAGCTGGAACGAATGAAATAACCATAATCGCAATTCTCTGGAAATGACAATGTATAGCTTTAAGCGAGGAAATGACGACGGCGACCCAATCACGATTTCGATTTAGGTCGATTTAGTGAACGCAGGTCAATCAATTGTTGAATGATCGTAAGCAGAACAAAGCAGTGTTAATCTGTAAGACCTAACGTCGTATCTCACTTGTTAAATATTAATAACCAATTTATGGTGAAACGTTATATTGATATGTGTATTCTTTAAATATTATCATTATTATTATTATTATTATAGTCTCTTTCACATATCAATTTATGTTGCTTCACGATCGTGATCTGTGGTAATATGAGTTTTGCTATGAGTTTGTTATAAAAGAATAGCTCTACTCGATATAATACGTACTTACTACTTTACTACGGGTCAGTATATAGGTAAGCACGTGTCAAAATATCAACCTGATGATGCTTATACTAAGCTTAAGAAGAATAAACTTAAAACCGATTAAGAACATGGAACCTATATTCTTCGCTTAAGAATTTTTCTATTCAGTAAAACATCATGGCAATTTTTTTTTTATTTTTATAATCGAAATTAAATAACAAATTTACCACTTCTAATTAAAAGGCCTGCATCATTATTTCTCTAAGCGCTGTTAAAATTCCAAAACAATAAATTAAAATTAAATATTCATTTAATCACATTCTGTTTCCACTCATTTCATAATATTACTTTATAAAAATAGTTGGCAAATAAACTGCTTTTAATTCATACATATTTCGTAACCAAGAATTTTTACTGAGTTTTCTCATTATTGCTTATAAATTATTCAAAATATGAAGCTGACATTCAATTCTGTTACATACTCATTTGTATTTTAATACAGATTTATATAATTCTATTATATTTTTTTGTGGTTTAAATTTAGGATATTACGTTAGCCATTTATAAAATGTTTACATTTCGTTATTATACTAACAGATGTTATAATATATATATAAAATCTATTATTACTAACTTTAATTTTTTGTAAACAATTATCAATACGGTTCACGCGTCAACTATTGGCCGTTTTTAGTATATACATATCTTCACTTTACTCCGCTTAGTGATGACTGAACCTTGAAAAGGTAAGCTGATATGAGCCCTACCCAACACACACACACATACACACATACAAATGCCAATAACAAGGGTACAAAGCCAAACTTAACCAAATGAACAATGCGTGAACGCATAAATACGACAAAAAAACCATAAATGTTTAGTCCGTAATCCGTAACAGCCTGTGAATGTCCCACTGCTGGGCTAAAAGCTTCCTCTTCCTTTTTTAACCGTAAAGCACGAGATGAATTTTAATCACAAATTAACCACATGAACATTCAGTGGTGCTTGCCCGGGTTTAAACCCACGATCATCGGTTAAGATTCACGCGTTCTTACCACTGGGCCATCTCGGCTCTTATATTAATATAAGATATTATAATTGTTTTATATTTAAGCAAAATAATTAACCAAGATTAATTAGTGAAAATTGTTTGTCAAAATAAATTTCTAAATTTTAATGATAGGAACACGATACACTTTGAGTTTCATCATTAACTTTTTTAACAGTAAATAAAAATTTAAGTTAATGTTAATTAAATTTTTATTTCTCTTGCATAACAAAGTGTTATAATTAAATTAACAAATATTCAAGAAAAAATGAGCAACGGAGTTTTATATATTATAAGAAATAACTTTTTCCTCATACCCTACCGTGCGCATATTATGAAAAAATGACTTGTCGCGTGAAAACAGAGTAAAAATAATTTTCGTGAAAACAATTGTGAAAGTAATGGTGACATTTACTTCCGGTTATAACTCTTCAAAATAATAATAATAAATATCGAGATAAAAAAGCCCTTATTAAAGATTTTATCTATGTACTGGAACAAATAAAAATTATCTACTAAATTTTATTGTCACCAGCATCGAGAATGTGCAAAATATCACAATCATTTGGGTGTCACTCGTTTAAAAATCAGTCATAGAATCGGCCTGCACTAAACAACATAGTAATTATGTTGTTTAGTGCATGTAACACAAACTAACAGAATAGAAACTTTCGTATTACAGTAGGTACAATTGATTTTAACTTTCCCAATTAATCAATTATCTTTTTATGGTAAATATTCATTACACAAAGCATTACTCGATTGTAGTATAAATAACAAAAAAGGAAGGCAAATAGTGTTTATTGATTTTTAGGCATAAATAAATTGAGTTGTATTTTAATAATATATCAGTGTTTTTTAATTGGTCCGAGAGTTATACATAATCTTGTTTTGTTTACTGATTTTCTTGACGGTTTTTCTTTTTAGAAACTACGAGCCAAGCCAACCGAGCCAAGGGTTAAAATTTATTACAATCTATTAAAAAGAAGGCTACAAAAGTGTTAGTAAAAATCTATTCGAATAAGGTATATTTAAATTATTTACTGGCATTATGCCAATAAAATATCATCTGTGCTATATCATTAGCATAATAAAAAACTAAAGAGTATAAAATTTTAACATATTATATACTGGGTTACTAGGCATAAATATATCTACTATAGACTAACATTTAGTTTCTGACACGTTGATCAAACTAATTTTCCCATAATCTAAATGATCATTGGTTGGTTGCAGTCGATGACGCAATAAGCGAGCCATGAGCGTTTAATTAAAGCCAAAGTTAATCTGACTTTAATCTGGAGTTTAGATCTTCATCTGAAGAGTTTAGATTTATGACGATAACTTTAAAAATAATATTACTAATAGGTTCGTATCACAAGATCACATTTCTACATAAAAAAAATCAAGCCAAAATAGGGAAGTAGTTAACCTTTGACGTCTATAAAGTTTTTATGGGTTCTCGGTCAGCGCTTCCAACATTTCGGTTTCCAATCAACATTTGGCTTTGATCTTCAATGTAACCTAACTAAAAATAATAAGATTTTTTTAAAACATTTTTAATCAAAAAACCAGTAAATACAACGTAAGGCAAGAAAGTGTATTTGCTTTTAAAATACATCAGGATTTTTAATCATCGTTTGTTCATAACAATCTTTTTATCAACTAGTAATTTAATTTGAATACGTTTAATATTTGTCTTAATCTTTTTATATCAGTGAACTTTCTATCCAATTTTAAGACCAAAATTTGGGTGACTTACCATGATGTGAATTTACCATCCCATCGTATTATAAGAGCTAAGAGAGACCTGTGCTACACTACACATACACTCTCAGTTTCGTAGTCAGAGCCATAGTCACTGTAACCTCATAAGAGTAAGTAATTTCAGGTGAACTGTGATGAAAAATAATAATAGGTTACAACATGTTTTTTTTTGTTACCACGGTTACACCCGGTTTATCTGTGACAAAAAGAGTTTGGTGCACTGCACGTTTCGTAGAACATGATAGTTAAATGCTATGAAAATTTTAGCCTGTAGAATTATTTGAATTATAATATTAAATGATATTACAATAAGGCAAATTAATTAAATAAATCGAATTCTTAATAACATTGGTTTACTATTAACGACGTAATATTAATTAATCATATTGTCATGTTATGTAGGATTCTTACGCAATAGTGCTTCTATGATGGGTCTGTTCAGCCCGGTTTGCAGAGGTTACCGAGGGATCGCTCCCGTGATGAGCTCTACTCTTGTGGAGCTCGGTGGAGCTCTCCTCAGGGAGGCAGAACAGTGATTTTACACTTAGAATACTAGAATTCTGACATTAACTAAGAAATTAAAACAAGGGTTGAGTAGATTAGAACATATATTTATTTAAAAAATTATAATAATAATAAAATAACTTTATTCACCAAAAAGGCAAAAAGACAAAATCATACCTTGATTTTGTCTCAAAGCCATAAAAAAAGAGTTAACAATGTGATTTAGACTAATTTATTTTCCTACACAGTCAATATGATAGCGGAATGTAATTAGTAATAAATTATTTTACAACAATATGCTTATAAGGGTGTTACGTCGTTGTCAAAAATTTATGAGCGAAACTTCCATTTACACATATTATGACCTAAAATTTATGAGTCATTGTTAAACTTTGCTTCGGTTAATAGTAACATTAAGCCGCAACTAATTGCTCAGTTTACAATTTGAATATTCTAAACCTAAACGAAATTATATAATTAAGCATATTTATTCGTAAATTGCATTTTTTCCTAAAAATATTGTATTTTTTAAAGTTAATACTAAAAACTAAAGTTTGGCATGTGATTGAGGAATGAAATGAAAAAAATGTTTTAATCTGATTGTATTGTAAACAAATAATTAAATATCGTCATCATTTTCATATTATTGTAATTACGATGATGATGGTCGCCTGGCCGATTTGGGTCAAGAGGATTTTGTCAACGAAGAATAAGAACTACCCAGTGGCTATTATATTTCTCAAGTATGTAGACAGGGTTCAGGTGCAGGGCCAAAGGCTTTACTTGCTTTCCGAGGCAGACGAATATAAACGTCCAACGTCTGCGCCTCGGGCTGGTAATAAAATTACCGATAAACCAGTATTTCTATTATTCTGACCTGAGGTTTGAATCCAAGGCGTCAAAAACAAGAGCCGTAAAAGCTATCCACTATACAGTTATTAATAATAAATACAACATGCAAACATTTAAAAAAACACGCAAAGTCACCAATTAAAATGATGCTAAATATAAATTGCGTTTGTTAGTATTAAATCCCTAATTAAACTTGTGATATTTATATAAATTCATCCTTTATGAGAGTTAAGGTAAAATTAAATGAACCCTATGTAATTTTAGAATAATTGGATACAAAATTGTCTATTTTAGTAGTTTTACACTCGTCAACTAATACTTCGTTTTGTAATTTTCAGTCCACAGTGATTTACGACTTTACCTATAAAAATGGTTTTTAAGGGTTAATAAGTTAAACAATGCTGTATCTTCTTCTTTCGAGTGTCAAATAAATTATGTCAGAAAGAGCGAAAACAGTGTTTGATTGAACCTCTAAAAACATCTTTAAATTAGGCTTTTTGAATTTTTTTAGTCATCATTGACGTTTATACATGGATATCCTTTCCTTGTTAAATTGATGTAACATTATTTTGAATTTAATTATATTGTATGATATTTCGTGGAGCAACGTGACAAAATAAGTTATAAATTATTCTTCTCCTCACAACAGTTTTCCCAAGCAGTGAGCCATTTACGAGTTTTACTCAATTTTTAAATGCTTTGAGTAATAAAGTCTAATTCCTCTATTTAATAAATAAGCTTACTACTGAAGACTTACTTGTTAAGTCAGAGTCACAAAGGTGCGGAATATAAAATACCTGAGAAGAATTATATAATAAAGAAATATTGAGGAGATCATTCATACCAAAGTTGTACTATTTATGAATTCAAGATTTGCATAATACCCTTTTGTAAACAAACATCTTTTACATTTTGATATGAAATAAAAACTTATTGCCCAGTTTAAACCCACGATCATCGGTTAAGATTCATACGTTCTAACCACTAGGCCGTCTCGACTTACATTATAATCTATATTTATATAAGCGAAATACTACTCACCACGAGATCTCCTAAACTATCCACCCCGATTTACTTGAAATTTGTCACAGTTACTCCTTCCCCTTTAGACGCTAAATTTTTTGAACAAATTTTACGCAAATTCTATCTAAAATACATTTTTCTTCATAACTCCGTGCGAAGCCGGGACGATAAGCTAGTTAGAGTATAAAATTATACAATGTTTAATCATTTTTAATCAACACCAATTTATAAATTAGTTTATCAAAATTTGAAAAAGTCTTGTTCTTATATAAACTTTTCCTTCAAAAGAATTAAAAACTGTCTATCAATCAGGGCTAAATTCATTCAGACTTGAATGTTATTTAACGATGGAATATTTTTTACTTCGAATGGAAAAGAAAGGATAAGATAAATATGACTTCAAAAGCTTTTACTGAATTCAACGACTTTCATTGTAATACGCAGACGTATTGAACTGGTTTCGAGGCTGGCTTAAGACTGACTTAAATAAATCAAACACTGAATAAATCTGTCCCCATTCTTTCTTATTATGAAATGAATTATGTATTTTTATTTAATTGATGCAGATTGAAAAACACTTGGTAGTAATGGTCGCCAGATGTTTATATATCTTAAGTAAAATTCGATGCAACTCGTATTAAAAATCAATAATACACTTTATTCAAATAAGCTTTTACAAGCACTTTTGGATTGTCATTTTATGAAACAAATTAAATATCAAGCAAACTCGAAAGTCAGAAGTCTTATAAAGAAATCCTCTATCCAGCATCATATATACTTCTAATATATCGTATATTATACAATTAATTCAATAATTATTAAGTACCTACATATATTATAAATAATAAGTTTACACGTATATCACTATGTATATATTTAATAAGAAGCTTTTATTTGTTATAATATCAAATATCAAAACTAGCTTATGGTTATATATTATATAACATTATAATTAATTAATAATTAATGTTCCCGGGAAATGTATTTAAATAATATAAGCTAAATAATAAACAAATGTACAAAGAATTAAACAAACTGATGAGATTATAACTATGCTAATTCAAGAAGCGGATTAATGCATAAATTTACTCCTAAAAATTACTCCACTTATCGTGTGGATAACGACTCGACGATTAATATATTTAATTTTAATCGTTTTTAAATAAAAACACTATCTATCTAGTTTAAAATAAAAGCGTCAATAGTACAATAGTATATGGGGCGCCTAGCTATGTAAAAGTCGCAGGTTCGATCCTGACTTAGACTGTTGTTGTACCCTCTCTAACACAAGCTTGACGCTCAATTAGAGAGGTAAACAAGTATAATCTACTGCTAATAATCTTTAAAATAAACCGTGACATAATTTATTCAAATTTAAAGCAATTCTTTTATTGAATATATATTACAAAATTTAATTTGTTCCGTACCGGAATAAACTACTAAATAATTTTTATCGGAATTTGTATTACAAATTTAATTATTAATTTTTAAGACAACACAATCTTAAGAAACAAGATTTATCTAGTTTTTTTAATTCTTTTTTTAAGAATGAGTTTGAGTACTTTTGTCATTCATAATAGAGGAAACCGAATAGAAACGTTCCTATTGGTTAGACGGCCGACTACAGCGCCACATGCGTTGAACTATTCATTTCTTATTATCTTATTTTACGCGCTCTCATAAAAAAAACTGTAATCTGTGTTCTCTGTGAGTTCTATCGTTATCATATATATAAGTGTGGACGGCACTCCCTGGTTACTACAGCAACTGGTAACGTATGGAAGACGTACCCAGTACCCAGCACGGGCCCAGTCTACGTAAGCTAGTTGGTGCTGTTGAAGGTGCTAAGCCTCAATTCACTATTGTACGTTACATAAATAAATATATATCTATCCCGAGTCCTGTCGAGAAGAATCGTCAATGAACTTAGTAGTTACTCATTTGAATGTGTATTCATTATTTACAATTTAATATAGACTTATTGCAAAACAAAATTGTAATAAAAGATATAATTATAGTTATTCTATGTTTTTTTGAGTTGGAAAAAGTCGAATTCACCTCACCTTTTTAGCCGAGAGGCCTAGTGGTTAGAACGCGTGAATCTTAAACGATGATCGTGGGTTCAAACCCGGGCAAGCACCACTGAATTTTCATATGCTTAATTTGTGATTATAACTCATCTAGTGCTTGACTGTAAAGGAAAACATCGTGAGGAAATCTGTATGTGTTTAATTTCATTGAAATTATGCCACGTGTGTATTCTACCAACCCGCATTGGAGCAGCGTGGGGGAATAAGCCTTCTCCTCAAAAGGGAGAGGAGGCCTTAGCCCAGCAGTGGAACATTAACAGGCTGTTACTGTATGTTTTTTTTATAAATGTAGGTAAGAATGTGTGGAAAGAAAACGTTCTACCTCTTTTTAAGCATATTGCTTGCACTAGTGTATGAGATTTGGCATACATATAATTTATATAGGGAGTGCATAGCTCTAAAATATATACATAATATATGTTACGAATACGTTATATTCAATAAAATAAAACACTCATAGTTTACGTTCAAACGGCCAATGACAACACACGTCAAGTCAAAGTTAAAAATCAATAACAGGTTTTTCGACATTTCTTTTGTTTTTTTTAACCTCATTTTTCTTAAATCTCAAATCAATATAACTTATAAATTATAAGTAATGATTTACAATTGAATTTCGACCAACGGGCTGTACTACTAGTATTTATTAATTGGCAAATGTATATAACATTTGCCTTTCATTTTTCATTCCAACATAAATTTAAGCTGAAGAGTAAAACTATATGAGTTATAGCAATTTTCGTTTCACAAGCAAAGCTCGTATTGTTGATGCAACAAAGCGCCCTGTAGCGCGTGCTTGAAGCATTTTGAGAAATGTGTGGGCATTCAACGCTGAGCCACACATCAATCATGCGCTTTTGTGCGGTACATCAAAGTTCGCGTTCACCTGAACCGCTTTAGAAAATTTGTTACAGGTAACGATTGTAAATCCTGTAAATACTTACAATTTTGTACATTATATTTGTAGGTATAAATATAAAAATGTAAGAAAACGTATTTTGATTATAATGAATTTACTTATATTTTAATAATTATTATTAAAACATCGATTTTCGAGTTCATTTTATAAATGCAACCTACAAAATATAAAAAAAGATGTAATTTTATAGACCCGTTAAAAACTAATTTTATTCCATGTATAAAATTATTTATGAATCGATTGACAAAATATGTTTTTTCGATATTTTTAACAAGGATAAATAAATTAAATATTATTAGTAATAAGTTTGGAAAACTCAATCATGTCCACCAACCCGCAATCAGGCAACGTGGTAGAATAAGCTAGAAACTTTGTCCTCAAGAGAATATGCTTTTGCCTAGCAGTGGAACATTTGCAAGCTGCTACTTAAGCATATATATATAGATAATAGTCTATTGTTTACAATAATATCAGCATATTATAATACTAATAAGTATTTTGTGCACGCCTGTCTGGTACCTACAAGGCACCACTCACGTCACACAGCAATAATATATATTGCTGAGTGTTGGTTTAACGGATGAATACGCCAGTGTAACTTCAGAGGCACAAGTTAAATATTATCTTAGTTCCTTATTATAATATAATAACTCTTACTTTACCAATGTCTATAAGGGTCGTGGCTCTTATAAGATGGTCTTTTAGCCCGTTTATGTTAAATAAAGTAAATATGCTGATAATACTTTTTTATTTTGTAATAAGCTAATTAACTAAACCTTATTTTAAAACACATGATAATGTTGTCCGATCTATTATTTCCCTTATTTTTTTACGATGGGAAACATCGAGTACCTTGATATAAAATCTCTTTATACTTAAAATTCAAGTCAATAAGCTGAGAATGTTTCTACATAATCCATAACTCATATTAAGGCTTCCGTATTACGGTCGGTATATTGGGGCAGTCTACACAGGTGTGCCATCCCCTTATATGCAAAAGTTTTAAACGTACATATAGCTTTAAAATGTCTACGTTAGCGGCTCACAAAGGAAAATAATATTTTAGTATAACGGAAACAAAAAGTTAAAATGAATGTTGTTGTTTATCGTCGTACATTTATATTATAATAAAAAATCTGATGGGAAAAAAGAGTATTTTCCTTTAACGAAAACTCTGATTAATTTAAAAATAGAACGTTATTTTTATATTACCTTTAAAAATAATTATGAAATCAGAATTTCAGAAAATTGTGGGAATATTCAAATTCAATTTGAAACTACGACGTTTGACTGACACGATTTTGACGCAATAAGGTATTTCGATTGATGGATGTTCTAAGCAAATGCTTTCATTTTTTATATTAACTCAAATTACTATACAATTTTATTCACTATAATGACAATATTCTACATAAGAAGAAAAACAAGAAGAAGTTTTACTATTTTGTTTGCTAACTAGAAGCAAGAATAAATAAGAAAAGTTACTTAGAGTTTTATGTCTTAGATTTTAATCGTGGAAGTGATAATTACGACAGAATAAAAAGACACTGCTTTAATTAGTTTAATTATATTTTCGTTCAACTCGTTAAATATAAAAAGTTTTCCGTGGGAGAGATCACACCTTTTTTTTTAACGCTGGAAAAATGCGTTACACGTTTCCCCCACGGAACAGTGGGGGGGGGTATGTGGAGCTCGCCGGTGTCGAAGGCGCCGAGTTCGCCCCGAACATCTGAATACCCACTAAAAAACCAGCGGTACCCTTTCCGTCTTAACGAGGAGCGCCACGGGATCGCTTTCGCATGCTACCGTGGAAGAGATGACACATGATCAAGATGTTTATTTTATTTATTTATTTCGTTCGCAAAACTAGATAATAAATAATAAATTAGACCATCTCATTTATTATTTAGTATCCAGTTCTGCGTACATGAACCCAATAAATAAGAATGCCATAATTCATATATAGGTTATTTAGTTTAGTTATATTATGTTATAGCTGTGTCTCACCCTCACACTATAATCGAAACTACCTTGTTGGTCTAGTGGCTTGATGTAAGACCGCAGACCCGGAGCTTTTGGGTTCAATTCCCAAGTCGGGCCAGTAAAAAGTTATTGGATTTTTCTGTCAGAAAATTCTCAGTAGCAGCCCGGAGTCTGGAAATTGGAAGTGTGTACACTCCCGTGCCTCGGAAAGCACGTAAAGCTGTTCGTCCTGCTCCTGAACTCGTCCTGACTCGTTCCGGTCTTCTCGGACTGCCATCCATCGGATTATGAGAGTTAGGGAAAAGAGAGTGCATCTGTGTTTGCGCACACATTTGTGCACTATAATATCTCCTGCGTAGTTGGCTAATCTCTCTTGAGATTGGCCGCCGTGGCCGGAATCGGTCTGGAGGACATTATTATTATTATTATAATCGAAAGATACTTACTATTACCTGAATATATGTAAATAGTGTTTACTGACAATTTAACATTCTTTATACATGTACATATACACAATATAACATGATTCACATTCATAATTCGATTGAAAGGGGAATGCTGCTAGCATTCTTGCCATCGGTCCACGCGAGCATGATTTGTAAAATAACTATTTTTAATATTTATTAGTTATATATTTCAGATATTACTTTTAATAATTCTTATGTAAATAAATAAAAAAGGAATTTATATGTGTATATACGGTATAAGCCATATCATACTCAGTTAATGTTGCAATGTTGTTTTGTTGTTTTTTGATTTTATTTATTAATCGAAATCAAAATATACTTTATTCGAGTACTCTTGCAAGAACTTTTGAATTCCATGCATAGGATTTCATTTATATTTAAAAACTATCACCGTTATGTTACAATCGATAAAAGAACACCGTATGTACTAACTCTTTTTGATAATGTTTAATACAATCAAATGATAATTTTTCCCGCATAAGTATCACTGAATATACATACCACGCTTTTATATCTTTTTATAATGCGACGTTAAAAATATTAAACTAATCTTTGTGGGCAAAGTGCCTGCGTATACCATTTCATTTCTATTCAGAACCAGGTGGTGTGATCGACGAAATATAAATAACATAAATAAGTTGTTTTGTTTGGGTTAACTAAATAAAATAAAAAGTATACTAAAACTTATACTTTAAAAAAAGCTCGAAAAAAATACAAATTTAAAGAAACAGGAAAAATCATAGTAATAATCACTATCAATGAAGAAGAAGAATAATAACTTATTAATTTAGGCTCCCGAACGTGACCGTGCGCTTCTAGTAAGAATTTTGCCTCTGCTTGTACGAATGCCATTTCTTTCCAGTAACGGCTCCGTTCTTCTAGCTCGTCTTCAACTGAGCTTAAAGATTCGCGGTCGTATGTAAATCAAGCACAGTATACTTAGGATCTTCGTAAGATTGGATCTTCTTAGTCTGAATTTATTAAAATCAGCCTTATGTCCTCTTGCTGTATAATTAAAAATAACAAATATATATGTTTTGCAAAAACACAAAAGAAAACAATTATTTAATAACAAACAACTGTCATTTATAAAGAACACAGCATGCCGGCCTAAATTACTTATACAGACCGAGATTGCTTTATAAAGAACAAATTAAAAAAATATATCAGTTGTATGAAAATAATAACTTTAACATTAAAAAATATATGTATAAACATAAATATAAGATAGAAGACTTACTCTGCCAGCATGACGCTCCAACATTTTGAACTCTGTAAGTCATATTAAAGGGAATATTGTTTTTTTTCCATTGAATTACCATTGTTACAGAGGGACAGATATATTTCGAAATAGTAGACAGTAATTGGTTGCTCGGATCGAGCCGCTATGGTTTTGTATTTGGAGTTTTATATTTTGTTCTGTGTTCGTTCGGCTTTTATGACTAACTAATATTAGAATTTAACGTGGGTTTCTATTATGATATTTATAATACCTACAGGTTAAATTACTAATATATAAATATCTGTTCTTCGCAATTTCACCCACTTTAAGCTTAGACTATTGACATAATAAGCGTTAAGATGATATTTTTTTACATAATTATATTTGAAAACGTGAACGTTTTCAAATGTTGTCTTAAATATTAACCTAATTAAACACCTGGGTCAATAGATAAGATAGATAGGTAAAAATAATATATAAAACTAATAAAACCTTTTCAAAGCACTTTACAAGTCCAATATTTTCAATGTGTCTCAATTCAGTCGAATTGAGAGTCGACTATGTTTTTAAGCAGTATCCGATAATTCAAAAGAATTCAGAATAAAATGAGGACTATTTAAATATCCTTACTAAATCTCAATTATTAATTTTATTGAATGAGTCAACATTAGAACCGAAACTACGTAGTTCTTGGTTTGTTTAAGCGATTACAAAGGCACAAAGGATTCACACAAGTAGAACCCGACCGACAGCATCTTAGTAATTTAAATGTGTTATCATCTACATTGTTTCCTTGAATTATAGAATATTATGAAAAGCCGAGATGACCCAGAGAATAGAACACATACATCTTAATCAATAGAGATTGTGGGTGTAACTGAATTTTTAATGTGTTTAATTATTTATAATTAATCTCGTGCTCGGCGACGAAGGAAAAGATTGTGAGAAAACTTGGATAAAAAGCTGACGCATATGTTTCACATATCTGACATATATGTGATACCAGTACGCAATGGAGGAACATGGTAGAATAAGCTTTAACATTCTCAAACGGAGAGGAGGCCTTTTTTTTTTTTTTCTCTCGCTGGAAAAACACATTTATGTGGTTCCCCCACATGAGGTGGGGGGGTATGTGGGACTCGCCGGCGCTGAAGGCGCCGGAATACCCACTAAAAACCAGCGGTACCCACTCCATCTTGTCGGGGGACGTCACGGGATCGCTTGCGCATACTACCGTGCCGTCCCGACGGTTGGCCCGCTTCTGCGGGCCTCCAAATACTAGGGGGTACTCGGGGTACAGAGACCCCCTGGCCCCGGCGACACTCACGGCGGGAGGAGAAGATGCGCATAGCGCCGGCGTCTTCTCCCCGGTCTTCTTCGACGAAGCGGGTCAGCGGAGGAACTCTCCTCGCGCTCCCGCTCCGCGGCCTCCTTCTGCGACATGACATTTTCGCAGAAGGAGACCATCTCCATCCAGCACCTTTCGCTACCAAGCATGGCATTTATCACGCTCGGCAGCGAAAGGTCTCCGCCGATTAAAGTCGCCAGGGAAAGGCGCTGAGGCCCCCAAGCGGCACACTCCATCAGAGTGTGGCATGCCGTGTCCGTAGGCGCACCACACTCGTGGCAGGAGGGCGTTACCTCCCGCCAGACTATTCCGTGCAGGTACTTACCGAAGCACCCATGTCCAGTAAGCACCTGAGTCAGTCTGTATGTCAGTGTGCCGCCTTTTCTCGTTACCCAGCGACTCAAGTGGGGACGGATCGCCTCCACTGTCGCCAGGCCTGCTGATGGGGACCTCAGATCCTCCTCCCACCTGCGAATCAGGGCTTGCTGGGCGAGAGTCCTGATTCGCAGCACCTCCTCCAACCCTGGACGGTCGCCACGCGACCTCACTTCCACCCGGAACCGGTACACTTCCGCGAGCACCTCCGCCTGGAGCTCCCAAGGCGGATCGCCCGCGAGAAGTGTTGCCGCCGTCCACGACACCGTACGATATCCGCGTATCACCCTCACCGCTATGATTCTCTGCGGCCTTCGCAAGAGAACCTTGTTCCGAGCGGTGAGAGCGTCCACCCAGATGGGAGCACCGTACAGAGCCATGGACCGCACAACACCGGTGTATAATCGCCGGCATGGCGTTTCCGGCCCTCCTACATTTGGTAGGAGCCGGCTTAAGGCAGCAGCAGCGTTGATGAGCTTCGGGCCAAGTTGGACAAAATGCTGCCCGAAGCTCCATCTTCCGTCCAGGGTCAGGCCCAGATACTTCATGTGGGCCTGCACCTTAATCACCGTCCCCTGGACGGTGATAAACGCCCCTCGAGGGGGGCCTCGACGTGGACCGTGGAATAAGAGGGCCTCCGTTTTTGAGATGGAGACCCTCAAGCCCAACATTCCTATGCGGTCCACTGTGAGCGACGTACCGACTTCGGCCAGGCGAGCCGCCTCCTGATAATTCCGCCCTGTCGCCGTGATGAGAGTGTCGTCCGCATAGCACAACACCCCCATTCTGGGAAGGACGGATGTCCGCAGGAGCCAGTCGAAGCCAACGTTCCACAGAATTGGGCCGAGAACTGACCCCTGTGGAACGCCACAGCCTACCCGACGCCGGACAAGACGCCCATCGCCCCCCTCCCAGAGGACTACCCGGTCCTGGAGGTATGCCCCCAACAGCCTCCTGAGATAGGAAGGCACCCCGTGGTATCGGAGCGCCTCCCCAATAGTCTCGAAAGGAAGACGGAGAGGAGGCCTGAGCCAAACCGTAGATCATTTATAGGCTGTTACTTTACTTTTTATATTCTATTAAAATATGTAAAATATTTTTACAAAATTTCTATCGAGTAATAGTATAATAACGGGCTGTACATCCCGAGATCCTGTGTTCAAATATAATGTTATTGAAATTTTCCGTCGAGATATTCCGGAATGTGGAAATAGTAGGCCATTAAAAGCCATTGGTCCTGCGCTTGAAGTATTTCCGGTAAATTCAGATTATCAGTCGCATTGGATTATGGAATAGAGTAAATAGCGAGTGACTTTTGTTTACTCACAAACATGTACTAAAATATCTCCTGCATAGTTAGCTAATTCTGACTGAAATACGCCAGGATCACAGGCCGAAAAAAGAACAGGAAAGGACTAACCCATAAGTTGTGAACTGGTGACTAATCTTTCCTGAGAATTCATCCTCAAACATATTAATTTATTAAGACTTTAAAAATCGCTATAGAATAATTTAAATTTCAATATAATTTGCTTGTATTATCTTAAATGACCAATTCTTGTATGGCAATAACTATAATATATATTAATATTATAATAATATATATATAATATATATTATTATAATATTCATCCATACTGTTCGGCAGATTGTGCAGAAAACCGAAGAGTACAATCAGCCGCTCTGTATGGCATTTGTGGACTACGAGAAAGCCTTCGACTCCATCGAAACCTGGGCAGAGCTCGACTCATTACAGAGATGTCATATCGATTAGAGATATATCGAGGTACTGAGATGTCTGTACAACGCCGCTACAATGACTGTCCACATCCAGGACTGTAAGACGAAGGCGATCCAACTGCGCAGAGGGGTGAGACAGGGGGATGTAATATCCCCGAAACTGTTCACCAACGCGTTGGAAGACGTTTTCAAAACGCTGGATTGGAATAGGTATGGAGTCAATGTAAACAGCGAGTACATCTCACACCTTCGATTTGCCGACGATATCGTCATCATAGCAGAGTCGCTGGAACAACTCACCGAAATGCTGCGTAGCCTAGGCGAGTCTTCCCGGTGTGTCGGTCTCGGTATGAACTTGGACAAGACCAAGGTCATGTTCAATAGGCATGTCGTGCCGGGACCGATATACGTCGAGGGGAAACCTCTCGAAGTTGTTAGTGAATATACCTACCTAGGACAGATAATACAAGTCGGTAGGAACAACTTCGAGAAGGAAGCCCATCGAAGAATTCGCTTGGGATGGGCAGCATTTGGCAACCTTCGTCAAGTCCTCAAGTCGTCTATACCGCAATGTTTGAAGACGAAAGTCTTCAACCAATGCGTCTTACCTGCCATGACATACGGTGCCGAAACGTGGACACTAACTGCGGAACTAGTCCACAAATTCAAAGTCGCTCAGCGTGCTATGGAGCGAGCTATGCTCGGAGTATCTTTGAAGGATAAGATCAGAAATGAGATTATCCGGAAAAGAACCGGAGTCACCGACATAGCTTGCAAAATTAGCAGGCTGAAGTGGCAGTGGGCTGGTCACGTATGTCGTAGGACCGATGGCCGTTGGAGCAGACGAGTCCTAGAGTGGAGACCGCGAATCGGCAAGCGCAGCGTAGGGCGCCCTCCAGCCAGGTGGACTGACGACCTTAAGAAGGTGGCGGGCACCAACTGGATGCGGAAGGCGGAGGACAGGGAGCTTTGGCGCACCTTGGCAGAGGCCTATGTTCAGCAGTGGACAACGATTGGCTGTTGATTGATTGATATATTAATTATATATATATAATTTTTAAATTTATCTATATTCAGATAAATTAAATATACTGCTGAAAAAACGCATTTTTTCGCATAAATTATTTAACACCGAGGTATTGTGTCATACATTTTACGTATATCAGATCGAATAAAATTAATTGTGCGAATTTGTTATGTATATGCGCTTTTAAGTTGGTATCTTATGTATCTCATCTGTCACGTCACTTCGATTTGAAGTTACTATATCCTGTACAAGTTAGCTTGATCTATTTGACATTTTGTAAAAATATTAAAAAAATACATATAACACAAAAGTCCCTAAAGATTCAAGCGTTATCCGAAAATTTTAAGATTTTTTATTGCTTCAAAGTAAATTTTACATCGGTCGGACGGATGGGACGCGAATAACAGGCAGTAACTGTTACAAATATCGATTACAAAAAATCATTATTAAAGATCATTGTTAAGTTATTGTTACGAACGGGGGTCCTTTTGGTTGGCGTCTCTTTAGCTGGTATAACTCTTTTTAGAAAAATAAGGTAAAAAAAATGAATTCTAATTTGAATTACGAAAAGTGAAAAAAAAATTTCTTTGGGAAAGTTGTTTACTTTCATGGTCAGAACCACCTATTTAAATATGGCGGGAGGTCCAAAAATAACCCTCTACTATTAAATAGGTACTTATTATGAATATTGATCCGCCGTTGCTTATCTACCCAATGTTTTATATGTCTAGTGCAATAAAGAATTTCACACATAATACACCCACACCATCTCCTCACAGTTACAAGTATTTTAAAACGTTATTTTTTGGACTACTATTTATAGATATTTTCTGTTTCCCATCACTAGCCCGTCAAAAAGATCAAGCTAACTTGCACAGGGTATATTCGAAATGTAATGAATAAAAAAAAACAATTAATTATGTCTAACATGAAAATCAAGGTATTGTTTGATAATCTTTTGCACGTCTTTTTGTAAATAAGTACCATGAATATATGGAATATGTGTGACAGGATACATGCCTATTTCATACTTCTGTAGTTTACTACTCCTTAGCTTTATAGCGGATAAATTGAATGCTATCAAATGGACTTGGCCTCAAAAATCTTCTAAAATAAAAAATAAAATCGTACAAAAATCGAATAAATCAAATGTTAAATTTCAAAGAAGTCAATTATTTCGATAAAAACGTTATTAACGATATAATTTTGAAACATTAAATTTATGAAACCATAACGTACCTATGAATTCAACTGGGAAAGTTAGTAATGAAATGAACAGCAGTCGAGTTATAATGGCTTTGAATATTTAATGAAAGAGTAAAAAACTAACGAACTGGACTGGTGTGTGAGGGAATAACGTTACGTATAACTATTTACAATGAAATCTTTATTTATATAAAAACAACCGAATCAAGTACTTTATACGTATGCATATGAAAGTATTACGAGTAAGTAATTTCAATATATAAATTTCCAAAGTGTTATCCTTTCCTTTTGTTAAACAAACTTGATCAAGAATATTCATCCTCCATAAATAGTAAGTACAACGACTGCGCTGTCTTTGCTTAGGATAGAATTTTTTGTGTAATAGTTTGCGGCCTGAGGGTCGGATCATGCATGTTTTCAATATAAAGAATTGTATAGTTGAATTATAATTTTGATTTTATAGAGGATTTACCTATATATACCCTTAAAGCATCAAATCGCATACACACAGGTGTGATGTTTATTTTACAGCGAATATTAGCTTTTCCATTGGTCCCAAGGTGTCTGTCAGACGCCAATTTTCGCATGCAGTCACTCGTTAAAATTGTACATACATACACCATAGTGCACTCTCGTCAATTCGTCAATTATTTTCCCTTTTTCGTGTTCCAACTAAGGTTGATGATCCACAATAAATACGGAGCTTTATTTTATTTCAATTTATTTGTTTAATATTCATGGAAAACACGTCGGAAATACAGTGCAAAAATTATCATGCCTAATTAACATTTTTTTTAGTACGAATAAAAATGTTGTACTAGCTGCAATGCAACTATTGGCCGCCAATTACGGCCACTTATTAGTTGCAGTTCTCAAGAACTTTGTCAACTCTTTCAACTCTCAAGTCAACTGTGTCAAGTCAAGGAGGTATGTGATATTATGATTTGTGACCATAGACCGATGGGGTGGCAAATGTCTGGACCATGGACTGAACGGTCTAGCGATCAAGCGCAAGATCAAGGGTTACTAGTTATCCGAAGTACGGGACAACATTGGTAAATTCCTTCTTTCTCCAGGCTCCAGAATTTTCTGTGAAACAAATCAAAAAACTAATATTTGTCCCATCTGAGTAAAGACACCGGGACATTTGGATCTGAAGCCTCGTAGGCTAGCCATTAGACTATCAAAGCTATAACCGAAAGCGATTTATACCAAATTTTTTTTATTTTTTTTAAATATATTTTTATCTCTACAGTCATATTGTGCGTGATTTTGTTATATAATATTTTAAATGTTATATTAATGTGCCTGCATGATTTTATGAGCAGGATTTTAGTATTATGAATATACCAGTATAACAAAGTGTAACAATTGCCTTATCCCATATGATCAAGACCCCGAATGGTCAAATAAGTACACTTGTCGCTATGGGATGCGTGCATCTAAGAGTTCAGTGTAATAACAACCTATAACTTGTACAGTGCCGTCGGGATATTCCATTCGCCTTGTAATTGGAGCATCAATATTCGTCGTTATAAACGTTCTGCATATTTCACGACTTCCCGGTTTATCCTCCATGGACATTCAAATTGGAGAAACTTTTGAACTAATAGTCTAAATTTATGTTTTATTTCTTTTATTTCTGAGTTTTATGGATTTCATACTTTTTACATTAGCATTATTGATGCGAAAATATTTAATAGAAATAAAAACCTTAAGTTTTAGTTGCTTTTTTCATTTCATGATTCTATTTAACTTGGTGGTGGTGGTTTCTGCAAGCCCGTCGGGGTAGTTACCACCCACTTATCAAATATTCTACCGCCAAACAGTAATAGTTAGTATTGTTGTGTTCCGGTTTGAAGGGTAAGTAAGCCATTGTAACTTTCAGGTGACATAACATCTTACTTCTCAAGGTTGGTTGCACATTGAAAATGTTAGGAATGCTTAGTATTTCTTACAACGCCAATGTATATATAGCTATTACCACCATTTACCATCAGGTGGCCCATTTGCCTGGCGCTTACCTACTTTATATTTAAAAAAAACAAATATTGAAGTAACTAAAAATAATTAAACATTGTCTCAAGTTATAAATTAGAAATCCTTCACAAACAAAATCACATATTTTTATATTATATAACAATACAATATAATTTTTATATTATATTATACTATATAACAAATTATATAAAAAAATATATATTTTATATTAGAACTGAAAAAAAAATCAACGAAAGCTCGTACGGTCAGCCAATATTGGCCGAAAATATTTCTATCGCCAACCAGTAATTTAATTGCTGGTTCCAATTTGATCGGCCCTTGTTACGCCTACGCACGACAGATGCACGAAATTTTACTGATTGAGTTATATTTACCTCCCTTCTATTTGTTGGCCGAATTGAATAAAAATATACCAAAGAGGAAGGGTCAGGTATCTATGTGGATGTATTGATTTCTCCGCGGGTTCTCGAATATTTGTTAGGCTTCCGTTGCCAAATATATATAAACTAGTGTGTGTGGTATATGGTAGCGGCCCATGGCTTCGCCTGCGTATGAGGGGGAGGGGAAGATCTTACGTATCCCATGGTTTTTTCTGTATCCATGGCAACGTGTATGCAAGATTTAATTACGATCGGTTGAGTAGTTAAGACGTGAAATGAATGTAACAAACAAACCATACTTCGCATTTATAATATTAGTAAGGATTTACGTTATGTATCGTTCTTGTATTTCCCGCTTATATTTTTACAAATTTTGAACTTTTTCATAAATCTATGGGCCGAATGCGATACTGTGTTTTTTATTTTACACTCACTATCCGTGCTGGATGAGCGCGATTAATATGAAGGTTTTTATGTGTTTTTTTATGTATTTTTCGAACCGAGATGGTCCAGTGGTTTGAACAAACTTGCCCCTTATAACATTTATGATTTAAAATGGGTGTTATAATGTTGTCATTAGATTGTGTCTCATACAGGTTTTTGTTCTTACTACTTTATATTTAAAAAAAAAACATTAAATGATATAATTTTAATTTTTATCTACTAATTTGTCAGACATAAATTCAACTTTCTTTTCACTTTTATAAAATAAATCTCCCATTTGAATTATATTATAATCCCCTGATTTAATTTTTTACATATATGTACGTAACAAGCATTTTATTTACAAAGATTATCTTTTTTTCTGTTGTAAATGTAAGAGGGCTATGAAACAACATTTAATAATAAATAATAATAAGAGAAATGAAATAATTTCTTTATAATGTAAAGCTATGTTCATATCCACTAAGTCATCTCGGCTGTTGAAAACCAAAAAGGTGACAAAACAATACATATTTTTGTTATTGCATTTAAGTTAGATTAAAACTCATTAGAATTTCATTTGCTTAAAGTTTAGTTTCGTTTGATGTAAACGAAATTAAATTTTATAAGTGAACGTTGTTGAGACGTATACATTTACGTAAACAGTTTACTACCATTTTCATCTCAGTTTTTCAATCGTTTTTTTGCGTTTGCTTGAATAGCAAACTACCAAACTGACGATCTTTTGTGTTACCAATTTAAAAAAAAGTAAGAAGTGAAAATGTATACAGGTTTTGCTCAAATTTTCAATAAAGATTATGGCCGAATTTCAACCACTGGGTCAACACCATTATTATTTAAGAATTAAGAATATATTTTTAAGTACAAAAGAATAATCAAATTAAATGTAATTTCTGAAAATGTGTATAGAAAAGTTTCTTCAGTATTTCAAACAATTCCACTAACTTTTACAATTGGACTTTCCTTTTGATCCTTATAACAAATAGGTATTGGGCGTCCAAATAAGATTTGGTGTAAATTGTCCTTCGCTCGTTTCTAACATTTTTTCAATTTTGGCGTAAGTGTAGACATATCTTATAAATGAATAGGCCATTTTTGAGATTGTTTTGTTATAGACTAGCCGTACCCGCGGTTTTGCCAGCGTTATTTTTTTTATTAAATAGGTAGGCGGTTTTGCAAATAGGCCACCTGATGGTAACCACCACCCATAGACATAGGCGATGTAGATTACTCCCGAACAAACTAACATACAAACAACAAAAATAATAGTTGTTTTGATTTTGGTAATTCGAAAATAGAGAAATGAATAATTAAAAAAAACTATATATTTTTTATCACATAGAGACGTCATTTTATTAACTAAATTGTATAAATAATAATAATAATAATAATAATAATATCCCGGGACATTTTTCACACAAGGCCATCTGATCCCAAATTAAGCTTGTACAAAGCTTGTGCTATGGAAACCAGACAACTGATATACTACATATACTACTTTTCTATTGTAAATACATACTTATATAGATAATTACACCCAGATTCAGGACAAACAGACATTGGACATGGGTGCTTCGGTAAGTACCTGCACGGAATAGTCAGGCGGGAGGTAACGCCCTCCTGCCACGAGTGTGGTGCGTCTACGGACACGGCATGCCACACTCTGATGGAGTGTGCCGCTTGGGGGCCTCAGCGCCTTTCCCTGGCGACTTTAATCGGCGGAGACCTTTCGCTGCCGAGCGTGATAAATGCCATGCTTGGTAGCGAAAGGTGCTGGATGGAGATGGTCTCCTTCTACGAAAATGTCATGTCGCAGAAGGAGGCCGCGGAGCGGGAGCGCGAGGACCTCCGCTGACCCGCTTCGCCGAAGAAGACGCCGGCGCTATGCGCATCTTCTCCTCCCGCCGTGAGTGTTGCCGGGGTTAGGGGGTCTTTGTATCCTAAGAACCCCCTAGGATTTGGAGGCCTGCAGAGGCGGGCCAACCGTCGGGGCGTCACGGTAGTATGCGCAAGCGATCCCGTGACGCCCCTCGAAAAGGCGGTGTGGGTACCGCTAGTTTTTTAGTGGGTATTCCGGCGCATACTCGGCGCCGGCGAGTCCCACATACCCCCCCACTTCAAGTGGGGGAAACGCGTAAACGCGTTTTTACAGCGAAAAAAAAAAAAAAAAAGGCCTCCTCTCCGTTTGAGAATGTTAAAGCTTATTCTACCATGTTCCTCCATTGCGTACTGGTATCACATATATGTCAGATATGTGAAACATATGCGTCAGCTTTTTATCCAAGTTTTCTCACAATCTTTTCCTTCGTCGCCGAGCACGAGATTAAATTAAATTTAAAAAGGACAAACAGACATGTTCATGCACACAAATGTCTGTCCTGGGTGGGAATCGAACCCACAACCATCGGCGTGAAAGGCAAGTATACTACCAACCACGCCAACCGGCTCGTCAAATACATAAAGTATTATTTTGTATTTTAATCTTGTATATCGCCTCAAAGTTCACCATTCATGTTCCAATAATATCACCATATTACGAATATTGCTTTACTTAGAATAAGCACATCTTCAATTTATTATTTATTTTTATTTAAAAACTTTATCGACCACCACAATACGCAGTTGGAACAAAAGGCGGACTTAATACTTGAAGGCATTCTCTGTCAGTCAACCTTTAGATTAAACAGAAATCCGTGATTTTTTAAATTTTGATTTGATGTAAACTTAAAAATATCCCACTTACTTATAAATCTTGTTGTTGGTCATTTAAACAATGCCGTGCCTCCTTTTTTTCGAATGTCAAATCAATGATGACAGAAAGAGACAAAAATTGTTTGTTTACCAAAACATGCGCAAAATATCACCTATAAGTCAGACCGATATTTATACATCAATTAACATTTAGTACCAATACATTTCAGCTGTTTTGGTTGTCAATGCTCTTGACGTGCACACATGCATTTACATGCTTAAAGACCTGGCTCGAATTGCCTACCTAATCGATTAAAGTGTTCTCGTAACGAGGCCTCGATTTGACCAGAATTTAAATTACCCTAATGACTCGCCATGAAATCAAAACTGAGTGTGCTTTCGATGTAGTATGAGCCGTAGCAAACGAACCTCTATACTGCGGTTCGATGTAGTAATTTTAAATGTATTTTATCGATAATCGAATTTTAACTGAATGTTCGAAACCGGAAATTTTCTACAGATATTTGATTTGATAGGAGACTTTAGCCCAGCAGTGGGACATTAATTGATAGATACGAGAAAAATCAGATTAGCCACATAATTCTAATAAAATATCTGCAATTGCAATTATTAATTATATTACAATAAGGCAGGCAGCGTTACGTGCTCAGAGGCTAATCCTTATAGACTTTATTTATAGATTTATAGATTTTTTAGAATTATAGTGATGTAAGTAGATCTAAAGTCCAGAGTCTAGACTATACTTGCGGAACTCACTATTTCAATGTGGATATTGAGTTGGAACTCTTCCAGCTTCTTGTTTCTCCATTCACGCGGCTTTACACAGACGAATGTGGAGATTAAACTCTTTGGAAAATATATTGGATACCCTTTTAATATTACATCATATTTTAAGGCCTGATGTTCAATAGCTGTGCATGGATCATTTTACGCTTTACGAAGCTTAGTGTAAATTTAACCGCCACCCTGCATTATTACAGACAAAAGTTTGTCGTTTGGTGTATATTTAACCACAATGTTCTATAAATTATGAAGATTTAATTTCCATTTAATTCTATTTTGTTGGAATCTCCTATACGAATAGTATAACATTTAACGCATAATCATAGAAATAATCACTATTTCTTTGATATGATAAGAGATTAGCAGATGCCTTTGCAATATTACATTATTAATATTAAGTAACTACATCGCTGGTCTAATAGCTAGCTTAAAGATTGTAGATTCTGAAGTATATACTCGTAATAATAGCTATTACCTTATATGTTAACAAATTTATAAAAAAGTAGCAGGTCTTAATTAGAGAGAAATCTCTCTCTTCTGTTTTTAATTACTAACAACACTGGTACAAATGTGTCACACCGAGTACATTCCATCTTATACTGCTGCCATGCGCATGCCTATAATTCAATTTTTTTTTAAGTAAAATGTCAATATCTAATAACAGTAAACTGTCATATTTCACATTGAAGTTTGGTCAAATTGCTGAACACTATCTCACAAAATCTACTTCAGGGTTGCTAGCATTTTATTCAAATAATATTCACTTACCATAATATCAAAGTCACAAAAACTTTAAATTTAAAAATATAATAATAAGGCGTCAAGTAAAATGAAAAAAATATTGCATGAAGGAACTGAAAGAAAATTCAGTATCACTAAAATATCTCCATAATGGTTGAAACTGCATGGTTAGAAATCGCAATCGTATCTTTTGCAGTAAAATTTCCTTCCCGAATAACTGGATCGGAATATTCAATTGCGCAAATCCTATTCAATACTGTTTTACGGTCACTTGAAGAGAAAGGGACACTATGAAAGGATAGTAACACTTATTGATTTTAGTTCAAAAGAATTCCTTTACAATATATGAGGGGCTTCCCAAATTGTTAGGATGTTCTAATTGTATATTAGGGTTTTTTGTTACGATGAGAAAAAAATAATGAAACAAAGTTATATGATTATTTTCAACGTTTTCGTGTTATATTAGTTGTTAGGTACCCTATGTCGTTTTGTGTACCACTTGACAACGTGTATGCAAAATTTCATGACGATCAATTGAATAGTTAAGTCGTGAATGCGTCACAACTATATAAACATTTCTACTATCAGTTAGGATTTTCTAGCTGCCTATCTTGAAATCACGGGTAAAATAAGGTTTTTACTCCTCTAAACTGTCTATTCAAGATATATTGTTAATCTATCATAACGGGTAGTGTTCTACTATTAGTCTTAGGACTCCTCACTTTTTAAGGAGATGGCTTGAAGTTTATTATACCAATGTAAATCACAGTGAATGTTATATAAGAAATCTTCATCTTAGAAATGCAGTGCTATCATAATGAAATTATGAGACATTCACCACTAAGTTCGAGAGTTATAAACACAAATTGAGCACACGACAAAGGCAAAACTGCACAAAAAACTAATTACTATCTTTGTTATAATTCTATTGTAAAAAGTGCGTTTATTAAAATATCACTAAAAACTTGAACTGAAGAGGATGTGTATAATCAATAGGATCAGTAGAATTTAAAAAGCATCAGCTTCAACCAAACAAGCGATAATGATTTTCTGATAAACAGGTCCAGACATTTTTAAGTACTGGATGCAAATATACATAAAATAAAAAAGTCGCTTAATAATATATATAAGGCGGATTTATTATAAAGACGAAGGGTATATATGTATATGTTATCTAATTATTAATCTTGCTTTATACATATTGAATATTCATAATTTATGTTGCTTGTACGAATACATTAATATAAAATAACATGCCTCGGGCGTGAACGTAATAATTACTATTTTATCTATGACTAGCTGCTCTCTGTGTTTGATGCGATTATATAAATTAATAAAGAATGTACATATAATTTAGTTAATTGTAACCATTTCATTTGATCGTATTTACGATATGATAACATTTTATCTCACGACTTCTACATCTCTTAATATAAGTAAAAATAATACATGCCTTTTTCATATACATACCGTAACAGCCTGTGAATGTCCCACTGCTGGGCTAAAGGCCTCCTCTCCTCTTTTTGAGGAGAAGGTTTGGAGCTTATTCCACCACGCTGCTCCAATGCGGGTTGATATACATAACGAGAACCTAAATAGAAATACCAGTATAGGTTGTAGGATTTATTTACGGTTTTAATTGACCTATTAAAAGTGCAAGCCTGCAATTTCACACAACTGACCAAAGCTCTCCATTCCTCATAAGAAGATTTCGAACTTATTACGGTATTGGAGTGGTGGACACATACGGCAGAACATCTTCCGACACATGTAGATTTCTTCGCAATGTTGCCCTTAATCGCCGTGCACAAGATCATTTGATAACACAAATAAAGCGTATTAAAACTCAATGGTGCGTCCGGATTTAAACCAGGGGCAGCCAGGCTGAGCCATCTCATTTCTATATACATTATAACCTTCTTCAATAAATCCGTTGTTCTTCAATATATATATATATATATATGTCGGAGAGACATCAGGTCTTCGATTACTATCGTCGAACATCATATGGGCGTACAGTGGGTTATCGTGAAATGATCAACACTAAGTTAATATGATAACACTTTATTACACCTCACAATTAATATCACACACAAAGTACTTTATGGAACGGTAAGACAGTTCCATGACCTCACTCGACCGAGCGATACCATCACGACTCTGTCGAAAGCGCACTGAAGTTCTGTCGAACTACACCAGAGTCAAGTTCGCAACCGCCTTTCGTTCCATTGAGTGTCCGTACGATTGACCGGATGTGAAATATATATATTTTTTTTCAATTAGTGTGTTCGTTTCTTATGTTAGCGAATTTAATCATACAAACTTCCTAGCTTTGTCACGCTGAGACAATATTTCTTTTTCTTGATTTCAAAAGAAACATAGCGTAGCCCCGTTATGATGCCACACAAACTGTTCTTAACTTATTATTATTCAATTTTATATAGAAAACATCCCTGAATTTAATTTGAAAATAAATACACTAGTTCAGTATGCATACTATTATGATTTGATAATAATTAACTTATTATTAAAAAAAAAAAATATTCTAAAGGATGCAGAAGGCGGAGAATCGGGAACCCTCTTCCAAGGTGCGCCAAAGTACCTTGAGAGATCTATCTATGATAAACAAATAAACATCATTTACAATAGCGCACTCAAAACAATGTAAAGATGGATGATTATCCAATAAAAAATATAGTGAATGACGGTCGAGGCTCAATGTCTGAAAAGTTTTATCCATAAAAATCGACCTATTTCGGTTGAATTGTATTAACCTTTATTCAAATATTTTTCGTTATTCCTAATATTTTTGACTAAGCACAAAGATTGAAAAGGAATATTTACATAGCTATTAATTCATTGAACTACTTACATACATACATACTTACATACATATATTTTAGCTCAAACAATTTCAAGCTTATGCAACAATTAAATTAACACTAGTTAATATAGAATAGAAAGAATTCAACAAATTTTTCCTGCTACAGTTATTTTTATTTTATAACCAAGCTCAAAAGAGTATACTGTTCATAAATATAGCAACATTTCTCTGCGTTTGACGGCGTGGCGTAATAGCTAATGAGGGGTGCTCATTAGTATACCTCGCGCTGCTAAACAATACCAACCTCTTTAAAATACTTATTAAAACATTTATGTCTGTAAAATTACACAAAATATATACAATTTTCTTTAAGGCAATATGGATTTAATTGCCATTAATTTCAAATCAAATAATCAATGAATTTTGATATCATATTTACTATGTGTAGAAAAATTATTAGATAATTTAGTTCACACTTACTTACAAGTAAGTAGCTATTTTAACATCGCATATTTCGTCCTGATATCATCTTCAGGGTAATAAATAAGGTTGTTTGTTTAATGCGATTTCTCGACCTTGTCCTATTTCCATCACAATGTTTACTCGCGCTGAGGGCTCAGCCGACAGCCGGGATGACATATTATGACATTACAATGCGCTGTATTATACTAATTAACTGAGATTTCAGAGTCTTGCAATTTGTGTCGCGTGGAATAATTATATGTAAACACGGCCATTTACTGTAATGGATTGTTTTTGTAGAAAATTATGTTGTTTATGTATTTTAATGGTATTTTCAGGTAAGTATATAACTATATGTTTTTTTCACGCAGTGGAAACCTTCATAAAGGTACCTAGCTACCATTTTATGTGAGATTCTTACCCACTAAAACAACTGCGATGGTCGTCCTTGGCACGGATCGGAGAGGCTACGAGATTGTGTTGATATAACGCATCCACGACCTCTCCCGTGCTTTGCTCCGCTCGTGGCTCGGCGGAGCTCTCTTCAGGGGATATAAATATTCAGCTTTACTAAACATTTTTGGCGTCTTTTAAATCGTTGTTTAATTTAAGTTAAAAAAAATTAAAATGTTTAAAAAAAAACATAACTAAAATAATAATAAAATACTAATAAAATGCCTAAAACATATTTTAACAATATATTATATACAGTCAGATAAGTGTTACTTATTTAGCATAAGCATAAACAAAATATTTTAATAAATTAACATGCGTGTGTTGTGTAACAGTAACTTAATATAATTCGTACATATATATTTTTTTATCTGAATATACTGCCAATCTCAACGACCAAAATAGCACACGTGTGTTTGTAAAGATATATTCACTCTGTTATATACACTCATTTATATAATTATATTTTCTCATTACAAAGAGAGATCAAGCGTAAACAATTTATAAATTAGGGGGCTTAATGCTTTTGATAGATAAACCAATATATTTTATTGGACAGACTCCGAATTTAATACCAGTACCTCCGGATCTATGTTTGCTGCTACACAAACGAGACAATTAAAAAGTCAACATTATACGCAGCTGTTGTATTCGGTCCCTCGGCGTGGTGTTTAGTCCCTAAACACGAATATGTTCAAATTGAATTCTGTAATTGAATTATTTGTTGGCAATTGTGAACCTGTTTTCAGCCAATATTGAGTGCCACGACTGCTACGGGTAGTGGTCTCGGCTTTATTGAATTGTTGCTATTAATTGAGTTATTTCACAATGCGTCGAAATTGTTTTATCGGCGTCTATCAAACTTTTAGTATAGTTTTGTATTTTTTTTTGTTTTTTAGTTCAAAGTATCGTTTTATGTTTATGTTATGAACATATGAAGTTATAATATTAATTGTCCGCTTGTTTTAAAGTATTATACATGTTTGTACAACTATGTAAGACGTCGGTTACAAAACAGAGTTCCTCCTATTCCACGGTCAACGTCAGGGCCACCCTCATTGAAGATCCTGTATCACCGTCCCTTGAAAGGTTTACTGGGACTGATTCTGGACAATGGATGTAACTTCGGGCAACATTTGACAAAGTCATCAACACCGATGCCACGTTGATTTACATCTGGAGGGCTGGAACCACTGTGCTAGTATAGTGCTCGCCATGGTCACAGTGCACCCATGTGATACTCTCATCGCTCGCAACAGGTACTTGCAGAAATGTACCGGTATTAGACTGATAGAAGATAAGACCGACAGGAGATGCAGCACACTGACGTTTAATTTGACATAGGTGCTTACCGCAGACGACTGTTTCGTTTAGTATGTACCTGCACGGAATAACCAGATGGGAGGTGACCCTCTCTTGAATATGGTGTGCTTGTGGACTTGGTGGACCACATCCCGATGAAGTATGCAACGTTTCGGCCTCAGCGCCCTTTCTTAGCGGCCATGCCAAAACCACAAAGCAGCCAATTATTTAAAATCATCTGTTTGTTTCATGTCACCTTCCACTTATGTCTTTAATTATTTAGACTTTTTTAACGTAATTATTAATCTTTTTTTTTATTTTAAGCTACAAAAATATCTGCTGAGCCTAAATTGGCTTAGCCTAGATTGAGTGGAAAATAATGCCTTCAGGCATTAAGTCCAGTCCGCCTTTTGTTCCAACTACATATTGTGCTGGTCAAAAAAGTTTTTTAAATAAATAAAAAATAAATAACTAGTTATTAAAGGTCTCCAAGCTGCTACTGAGATTTTTTTCCGTTTGTCTTATAATCAGCAGTCTTATAAGCTATAATCCACTAGACTAGTGTAGAAATTGTCGCTTCTTTGAATTGTATTACAATTTTGTACAATGCTTTGCAATTCCGAAGCCCGGGTGAAATGCATTAGGAAAGAAAATAAAAATTGCATACTTCTTTGTTTCAATATGCGATATATTTTATTTCACAGTTCAACAGAGCTTCCATTCTGTTTCCATTGTGTGCTAGCTGTTCGAAAGTTCTTTATTACTTGGAATATCTCACACAAGCCGTTATTATTTTTATACGCAAAGGTATTATATATTTTAATACGCTGTGACATTCTATTTGTCTACGGTAAATCAGAGAATACGCTGTGAATTCTAACACATTACGTAAAAGCAACGACGTGCAACTTAACAACGTTACTTGTAGCAACGTTTGAGTATTTCGCTTTCCCTCAAATTAAAATAGAGTTGCATTTTCAATAGTAATTTAAATTAATGTATCATGCAGATTTTTTTTATAGTATAAGTAGACGGAAGAGCATATGGGCCACTTGATAGTAAGTGGTCACCGACGCCCATACACATTGATATTGCAAGACATTTTAAACATCGCTTACATCACCAATGCGGCATCAACCTTAGGAACTAAGATGTTATGTCCCTTGTACCTGTAATTACACTGGCTCACTCACCCTTCAAACCGGAACACAACAATACCAAGTACTGCTGTTTTGCGGTAGAATATCAGATAAGTGGGTGGTACCTACCCAGACGAGCTTGCACAAAGCCCTACCACCAGACACCTATAAAATTAAATTAAATATTTAATATGCATGTACAAAATGCAAGTATTATCACTACTGTTAGTGCCAAAGTTTGTATTTGTAAATTAAATTCCAATTTGAACCTGCAAAAAATATGTAGTATTGTATTTTTATCTGTGAAGGCTTCGCACGGTAAGTATATATTAAGGGTCTACAGAAACGTTTTATGTAAACTATTTTTTGGGCGTTTTTTTCATTTCGCTAAAAAATATACATTTTAGGTAATATATATATTAATAAATAAGATGTTTTATTTTGAAGATTATAAAGATGATAAATTAGCTTAGAGTTTTCATTGATTTTTATAATTTTACAGAAATTACCAGTGCAAGATTAAAATAAATATAATCTTATAAAATTGACTATTCCAGAACAAGAGCTTACATACATATAACCTTTTCTACTATGTTGTTAGTAAAAAAGGCTATTTGACCGCTAAGGTCAATATCTTATCCTATCATATTTAAAATTAATATTCGTGTCATTATTAATTTTTTATGAAAAACGAGATTCCCGATTGTTAATGCCATCGTTGTAATATTTACTCAGTGATATTTTTTTTCTTCTACGTCTGACGACGATTAGTGTCAAGTTGGAGCCTTTCCAGAGTTCCAACGTTAGTTTATTTAAAAAATGAATCCTCTGTTTTATAATTTCGGTAGGCATTTGATGTCTGTCTGACTATTCATTTTTCATGATCAATTACCTAAGTACCTATTAAAGTTATTGGGGATTTATTTATTGTTTAAATACTTATGTTTTTTTTAAACAATAATACCTGACTTGTAGGCATTTATTTATTATAATATATATATATATATATATATATATATATATATATATATATATATATATATATTATCATTTCACTTCAATCATCTCTTCATTTTTTAAATATTATTAAAAGTGAAACATTCCAAATACAAAAAACAGTGTTTTGATTGGTTTGAATTATTAATATATGAATTTATCGAGGACTTTTTTTTTAATAAATAAATTCTCAAGAATGTACTGTAAGTATCGCTACGTTAGTGAGACCCTGCTTGGTCGGATTTCAAAGAACCTTTTTTTTTCAAACACTTTGATTTTAGACTCTTAACTTTTCAATCATGCTAACATTAAAAGGAGGCAGTCAGTTTCTGTTAAGGGATTTGCGTCAAATTTTCCATGTCCGTGAACCTTGGCTGAAAATATATTTTTTTCTCCACTCTTTGTGACTATATACAAATAATTGTAGCTATATTCAACTATATACAAATAATGTTCGCGAAAATAATATTTTCTATGAAATACGTTTGACTGCCTCGTGGGTCTAATTGCTAGTCTATAAGACTGCAGATCCTAAAGTCCTGGGTTCACACCCCAAGTTTAACCAATTATTTTCAACAATAGTAGCAAGTAGCAACCTGAAGTCTGGCTGTTGGCAGAGTTTACATCCGTCCCTCGGAAAGCACGTAAAGCCGGATTGATGGATTAGAGGAGTGCGCCTGTGTTTATTTATTTATTGGAAATAGTTACACCATCGACTTATCACTAACACATTCACTTAGCATTAGATACAGGGTATTAAATCTAGGTGAATAAATCATTACAGGTGTAAACAACATTGACCTTAAGATAAGACTATACTAACCTAATTATGTCTTAACTAAAAATTAAAAAAGATGAATAAATTATAGACAATTAAACAAAACATAAAATAAAATTTAAATACAACAACAAAAATCTACAAGGGTTGAAATAATTAATTTATGAATAAAATGGTTTTAAAGTTATACTATGAGATCTTTACAGAGCTTCACAAAAGTTGGCTTGCTTTGGGCAAAGACGTCGATATTGCCGTTAGAAGAATATTCATTATAAGAATTAATTATTCTGTTGAGGGGTGCATGTTTACCTAAATTTGTTTTAAAAGCTGTAGTTCTAAAAGGTTTTTTTATTGGGTGTCTAGGAATTTTGCGGGGAACAACTAAATTGATTTGCTGAAGTAGTTCGGATGACATTATTTGACCATGGATCAGTTTGTGTAGGGTCAAAACATCGCTGATTTCACGGCGACTTTTAAGTGATATCATTTTAAAATGTTTTAGCCTATTGTTGTAGTTAGCGCGATAAGGACAACTAGTATCCTTGTATGCAAGAAAACGGGTAAAATTTTGTTGTATTCGCTCTAGTCTTTCGATATGAGTGTTATAAAAAGGGTTCCATATATTTGATGCATACTCTAAATTGGAACGTACAAGAGAATTATAAATGCAGAGCAATGAGCGAGTATTCTTAAAATCCTTGCATGTTCGTTTTACAAATCCTAACATTTTCCAAGCTTTTGATATTATTTTGTCTAGATGATTAATAAAATTTAAATTGCTATCGATAAGTACACCTAAGTCTCGAATGGAATTAACCTCGGATAAAGGATCGCCAGATATAGAGTATTTAGATAATATCGGTTTTCTGCGTCTTGTAAACTTTATATGAAGACATTTTTTAACATTTAATTCCATGTTATTTTTATTGCACCAGCTAGCGAGAGCGTCTATATCTGCTTGGAGAAGGTCAGAATCGGATAACGTTTTTATAGGTCTGTAGATTTTGAGATCGTCGGCGAATATTAAGCATTTGCTAAATTTAATGCTGTCTACTATATCATTAATAAAAACTAAGAAAAGAATTGGACCTAAATGGGATCCTTGGGGTACCCCGGATGTGGGAACAAATGCAAAAGATGAATAGCCGTGAGTAATCACCCGTTGAGATCGGTTATTTAAGTAGGATACTAACCAATTCAGCAAATTACCATGGATTCCGTAATACATAAGCTTAGATTGCATGATTGTATGGCTAACTTTGTCGAATGCGCTCGTAAAATCCGTGTAAATAGCATCAATTTGAGTCTTGTGATCAACGTTTTCGGACAGGTCTATAACATAGTCTAATAAATTAGTCGATGTTGATTTATTTTGCATAAAGCCATGTTGTTGTGTAGAGAGGATATTTTTGAAATATTTGGTTACAATTGGGCAAATGAGCTTTTCGAAAAGTTTTGGAATAACGCTTAAAATTGAGATAGGTCGATAGTTTTTGATATTACGCTTGTCGCCTTTTTTGTAAATAGGAACAACATTGGCAGCTTTCCATATTGTAGGAAATTTAGCAGATTCGAGTGATTTTGAAAAAAGGATTTTTAAAGGAAGTATTAAGTACTTACTAGTCATTTTAATAAATAATGGGGGAATTCCATCAGGACCAGGTCCTTTGCTAATATCAACGGATTTTAAGATTTTAGATATTTCACGTTCGGTCAAAGAAATTTTACTTAAGCAAAATTGGTGAAAACAATCTGCTGGATATGATATACGACCTTGATCATGTGGGGAATAGACTGACGCAAACTGTGAAGCAAAAAGATTACAAATATCTTCTCCTGTATTTGCTGTCATATTATTGAGGAACATTTCTCTAGGAAGATCTGAAGATTCACCACGATGATCCTTTACAAGAGACCAAAATTTCTTAGGATTTTTAAGAATCGATTCTTCTGTACTTAAGATATGCATACGATAACAAGAAGCTGTCAAAGACTCCACCCTATCATTGCTCAACTGAAGTTCTAATTGCACACACATAAGCATTATAATTGTAATATCAACGCCCCATTGATGTTAGTAGTAATAATAGTTAATCTTGATGAACATCTTGAAGCAAACCACAGAACACGTTCGTGAAAAGTAATTACGTAATTGATTTTAGTAATTGTAACGTTCAAAGGATCACGCGTCGAAATTGCGTATCTAAGTCAGTTTTCATTTCACGAGTGAGGTATGAAGTTCTTTCTGAATAGTACTGCAGTAATCACACCAATAATTAGTTCTTTAAATATGAAAATAATTTTAAAATTAATCTTCATTAATATATAATTGATACGTGACATGATTTTGCTAATAAGTATATTTTTATATAAAATAATAATATACTTAATGATTACATAATCAACGTTGTCCCTTGAAGATTTTATTAACGTGTATGATAAAGCTACATACATTCTAATAGAATGTTTTTTCTAGACATCCACAATAGTGTTTAACTAAGACAGAGTTAATTATGTAATTGTAGTACAAGTGAAAATATTGAAAATATTGTTTATTGTCAAGGTCAAGTAAGATTTATTTCTGTAGTGCAGACATGGTTCTTGTAAGCACTGGCTAAACACATATAACAGAATCAAATAATGCTTTATTCGAGTACAAAGGCACTTTGGAATGTTACAGTATTGAATAAAATGTAAAGTTACCACTGGTTCGGAAAGTAGATTCTGCCGGAAAACACTTACAATAAACTAAATAGTTACTCTTTTTCATCATTTTAATTATAAAATCAATCAAATACAATTAAATTTATGCATATTCTGCTTGGAAATCAATTAATATGAACTCCACGCTTTTTTATCATTTATATAATCTTGTATTGAGTAATATTCTTTTTAATCAAAGATTTTTGACATGAGATTTAAATTTAATATTAGGCAAAGTATTAGACAAATATGGAATATTTTATAGAAACGAATACTGTACCCCTGGAAGAATTTATTGACTTTGGAAAGTCGAAAACTAGATGGTACAAGTCAAACTTACTGTGAGTATTGTATACGCATAAAGCCTATCACCAGACAGCCACATAGTACATAGTAGTATTGTTGTGTTCCGGTTTAAAATGAGAGTGAGCCATTGAAACTACAGACACAAGATCATAACAATTTAGTTTCTAAGGTTGGTGGCGCATTAACGATGCAAGGAATTGCTAATATTTCTTAAAACGACAATGTCTATGGGCAGAAGTGACGACTTCCCAACAAACCAACGTCCCAGTCTGCAAACCTATTAAATAAAAAAAAATTTAAAAAAATACCGTTATATTATTAATATATCATGTGGCTGGGGAAAAAAATGTAACATCAGCATTATATAATTATTTTTAAATATTGAAAAATATATTATGAATAATGAACAATTAAGTCGTACCTAGGGCATGTTTTAATTGTACCAATTAAAAAAAACAAACTCGATACAAAATGCTAAACCAATAAGATAGAGATGTAGTCGGCTGTTATAATTAATTTATAATTGTGCTTTAATAACTGATAAGCGATACTTGTAATTGAGTAAGTCTTGTTCAACAATTAAAAGCAAATATGTATTATATACTTTTCTTTGTATATAACTTTATTGCTTAAGATTACGTCCGTATGCAATATTTATTTTTCTTATTTAAATAATGGAATCTCTAGAAAACTTCTGTTGATTATATAACTAGTTATATAAAGAAAGTATTCTGTTAATAATTTTAAATTAAAAGGCCGTTCGTAGCCTAAAATAAAACTTAAGACAACTAAAAAAACAAGAAAGCTTAGCCCAACTGCATTTAAATCGAAATTATATTAAGATTGTACAAATCTAATTTCTATATAACTTCAAGATAACTAGAATCAAAATTTTGCTTCATACATATGAAAACGTGTCACAGTTGAATGTCTTAGATTTGGGTGGGAACAAATATATGCAAACAACGTACCAAAGCTCGCTCCCACTAACACGGTGTGATTAAGATTCGACTAATTATACTGCAATGCATGTCGCCGTTCGTTGCATAAGAGACAGTCTTGAATGCACAATTGTTCCAAACAAACCATTTAAATTGGTAAATTCCTGTCACAACATTGTCAAACAAATGTTTCCTTTTTTTTTTTTTTGTTTATAAAACAAAGCAAAGGATCAAAATCTACCACCTAATATGAATCAAAATAAACTTTATTCGAGTAGTTTCATGCGTGCAACTTTTTAATTATCATTTTACAAGATTAAATTTAAATAAAGCTCCCACTGGTTCGAAATATAGGTTCTACCGATAGGAACTTACAAGAAAGTAAGTAGTTCCTGTTATCCAATAGTTTAATTCAATAGGTACGTTAATTAAATTATTACTTATATGAAAATCAGCGTATGCTAAGATGAGCATTATTTTCCATAATTTTTATATAAGGAATAAAGATCAATCTTCGAATTTTCGTAAGGTTTCCAATTATCGTACCAATGTACGACCCTACTTACACAATAAGTCCGACGCATATTTCTGTCTGGTAGAATAATGTGTAAGTGGGTGGTACCTGAAAGGAAAAGAAGACACCAATTACACAACTACGAGTATTTTTAATTGTGATTTAGGGTTTTTTTCTTTCGGGCAGACTGCGCTAACTTCGCTTTAGAATTTAATTTTCTTAAAATTTGATTTATTACTTACTGGGTGCAAGGATTTTAGTATTGCTGTGTGTGACACATGGGGTGGTGACCACTTAACATCAGTACTTACTGAAGTTAACCTAATTCAATAAAAAAACGTTTGGACATTTGATATTTTAAAAATCAATTAAATATTTATATTATTTTTATGTTATTCATTAAGTATATAAAATAACGGCAAATTCTTTGCCGTTTATCTTAGTATTTTTGCCTTGATTTAAATGCAATTTATACTGTTCATCCCGTAATAAAATATAATTTGAACTATCATATACACTAGTCTATGAGTCGAGATGGCCCAGTGATTAGATCGCGTGAATCTTAACCGATGATCGTGGGTTCAAACCCGGGCAAGCACCACTGAATTTTCATGTGCTTAATTTGTGTTTATAATTCATCTCGTGCTTGACGGTGAAGGAAAACATCGTGAGGAAACCTGCATGTGTCTAATTTCATTGAAATTCTGCCACATGTGTATTCTACCAACCCACAATGGAGCAGCGTGGTGGAATAAGCTCCAAAACTTCTCCTCAAAAAGGGAGAGGAGGCCTTAGCCCAGCAGTGGGACATTAACAGGCTGTTACTATACTGTACTATACACTAGTATATAAAAAATTGATTATACAATAGGTTAATATGGCAAGGATAAAATTACGGATACGATGTTTTTTATTACGTACTTTTTTAAATTATTTATAACTCGTTTCACATATAGTAATTGTTTTTTTCACAAATGTACCAAATAAAGTATATTTTTAAGTTTAAATTACCGTTAACTTTTTCATTGTTTTTATTATGTTAACTAACTTTAACAATATTCGTAAACATTATATTAAAAACCAAGAAATAAAAAAATAAATATATATAACATGAAAGCAAGTTTATCATATTATTGTACCTACAGCGATTTTTAAGTCATTTGCATTACTGTAGCGCTACGTATAGATTCAAAAATAATAAACTTGTGAGGAGCATATAGTGCTCACGTCATACCAGCTTTGTAGTCAATTAAATTGACTCCTGTTCTAGAGCGAGCGTTCACTCATGAATATGGAGGGAAGAGACCACACGCTTTGCTACTAAAATGTAAGCCAATTAAAACCATTTAATACAATATAATATTATATTAGATATACAATGTCTGCGAAAATTTGAAAATTTTCAAGTATTAGATTGAGAATTCCTTAGTTGAAATATATTATACTTAAATGAAAACAAATAGAAGTGTATTGTTTATATGTTGATTGTGTATAGATAAGCATATTTCCAGATACTTAATCGAGGTCATAAAAGATTGTACCATAAGGTTTTTGTAGTATGTGAAAACAGTGGTAAGTTATTTACATAAAAACGAAGCAATTAAATAAATATTTTCTTCTAGATAATCCAGTCAAAGATTAAAAACATGCGGAATTCATGAATTATTTAAACACATAAAAACTTATAACCTCATAATACACAAAAGTTAAAATTCACATACATTTTATAAACTAATAAATATTCCGAAATATTTATAGCTAGCAAGCCCACACCCACGGCTTCGATCGCTCGTGGGTGTAGGCTTTTCCTACCCATAATACAAATTTAATAATAACATATTTATTTATATATCATTTTTAAAGTCTTTATTACAAGTCTTTTATCTCTCCGCTTTTGAGACAGTATTATTTTATAGACATTTTGTCGATAATGATTAAGTTTATTTTATATCCAAATGTAAAACGTTCCATTATTTTATTGTTTGAACAATGAAGGTCGGATTAAAATACTTTATTTTATTTCATGCACGCGGTTTTTATTCAGCTAATACAAACTCACTGTCCATCGCTGGTACAGCTGTGACGTCATGGCGTATACTAGGCCTAAGATAAGGCCTTGTAAGTTTTTTTTTAAGCCACCTACTCATCACATATTCTACTACCATACAGCAATACTTAGTATGATCGTATTCCAGTTTGAAGGGTGAGTGACATTAACATCTTAGTTTCCCAGGTTAGTGGCGCATTGAAGATGAAAGGAATATTTAATATTTCTGTCATTGCTTAATATTCTGGCATTGTTGGTGAATACTTCTGTACATTTACCAGTCTGCTTGAAATATTTAAATAAAAAAAAATTGTTACTCGTTAATCCTCTCCCTTTTGATGAGAAGGTTTGGAGCTTATTCTACCACGCTGCTCCAATAGGGGTTGTTAGAATAAATATGTGCCAGAATTTCAATGAAATGAGAAACGTGCAAGTTTCCTCACGATCCTTAAAAAAAGGGAGAGGAGGCCTTACCCCAGCAGTGGGACATTCACAGGCTGTTACTGTTACTGTTACAAAGTTCTGTACTAAATAATGACTGCTATACTACAGCTGCACTAAGCTCGACGTTATCACATAATTGATCTCTTTAATGTAACACGAATTTAAATTAGCCATCGTAAATACAAATTCAAAAGGATTTCAACTGCAATTAAATAGTTTGTGTCATTTGTAAATAAAATAGATACATAAATAGACATTATGTCGGTCAAATCAATATAAGATCAACATTAAGTTAAATTGTGAATTGGGTACTTTTAAATACAAGTTATGTAACTTGTATATTTTTCTTGTTCGTAAAATGAAAATTAAGAGATAAATCAAGCACTCGTTCAAGCAACCGATACTACAGAGCAGTGAAATTCGGATTTGTGTTCTTGATAAAAATAAGACATTTATAAGTATAACCACATAAAAAAGTATTTTATTTCTTAATCTGAAATTCTCTAGTAAATACAGATATCAAAAAGACACAGTCAATTGCTTCCAAAAAAAGGGTTCCAGTAATGCTACGATTGACGCATTATATGACGAACGATACGCGAAAACGGATCTTATTCTAATTTTTTTGTTGCTTATTCCGGAACTTTTTCTTTATCGAGGGCAATCTTAATGGTGCCGAAATCAAGAACTCCATATATGCCAAAGTAATCATGTAGCCAATAATATCTAAAATTATATTGATAATGTGATTGCTGCCTTATGAATTAAGTATAAAAAAAAGGGTAACTTTCGAAAAAACTAAATCATATGTTATAATTTAAAGATCTGACCACTATTAAAACTAATCTGACAAATTCTTAAAACTCGTTGGTAAAATAAAATTTAAATCAGAGTTCTCAATAACTTTAAAATAAATTTTAGGATAAAGGTATTAATTATTATAATTCTGAGTGATTAGGGTCAAGCCGCTTGCACTGGCACTTATAATCATTGCTTACTGAAGTTTTTTTTTTTTTTTTTTCAGCCTTTTGCCGTCCACTGCTGGACGAAAGCCTCCCCCATAGAACGCCAACCATCCCGTTACTGAAAGGTTAACTTCAGTAACAGTTCAGTTACTGAAGTTAACCTTTATTATTATTTGATATTAATGGAACATAGTTGTCATCCATCGCGAAAGTTTATTGTATTTGATAAAATATATATTTAACTAGCTGACCCGTGCCCACTTCGTTGGGCGATAAACATTTTTACTTGTGATTGATTGGCCGAACATTAATAAAATTGTCTCGCTTATTTGATATTTTAAATTATCTATCTAAAAAACGAATTTTAAAAAACGAATTTTATATAAATAAAATTTCCTTGGTAATAAAGCAATTTATTTACAAATAAATTGACGTGTTGTATATGAAAAAAAAACCGTCTAATAAAATTATCACTCAATAGATTACAACACGGTGGCTTATACATACCTATGTCGTATTATCTCTTTAACCATTGGTCCAAATTATATGCAGTTAAAATGTAGTCTTTTGTTCTAAACACTTGAGGCGATAATTTTACTTATTTTGACCTAACGATTTAAATGATTTTTTTTTAATATAAAAAACTACATTTTGTGACTTAAATATAAAAGTTAGACATATGCATGCTGTCGGTGGCTTTTTGTAGACATTATCAAGTTCTACAACTTTTCTTTAGAACTTAATCATATATCTCTCATCGTTAAAGCAGCGTTCGTAAGAAACCTTTTCATTCGACCATTTTTTTACGACCCCGACTAACTTTGCAAACCCCACTACCACGAAAAATTCTTTTCATTTTTCGGGTTAATTTATAGCCTATGACACTCACAAATGATATGGCTTTCTGATGGTAAAAGAATTGTCAAAATCGGTTTGGTAGATCCAGAGATTACCCCCAACAACGTCACAAAATTTACCTCCTTATAATATTAATATAGATACATTTGAGATGAACAATGTATCTAATATATTTTTATTCATAATTTTTACTAGCCCCGCCTTGTAATTTCCGTTACTAAACACGACATTCACCATTTGTCTGTTATTCGGGTTGCCATGGCCATGCCATGCCACCATGCCATGAATAAACTTGCGAATGACGTTTTGTAATGAGCGAATCGGGCATTTAACCCTTCTCATTTGACTGTCTCAAGTGACGTCATTAATGATCACACGCGGCCTTGGCGGACTAACTGTCGTGGCTTGGCTTAGGCTTTGGCTTTGGGTTGGCTTGGCTCAGCATGTGACGTGGCGTCACATAATTATTAAAATCACTACTAAAATATACAGGATTAAATTCAAAAGATCTTTTTAATCGTACACCAATTATTTAAATAAATCTTATTTAACGTTTTTCGTTATAACATTTAATTGTCTGTAAAGACTCAAGTCAGATCTAAATTGAAATTATAAACAGAACTCGAAGAAAATTCTTGATAGACTGCGTTTATTTAACTATAAATAAATTTTATTAGTTTATTCCATTTACTGATTAATAGTTCCTTTGTAAACCATCCACATAATGAGCGTAACTGAACGAGGTGAACGAATGAGTGGTACGCGTCACAGATCCGACAACAGTAATCCATTCAATTAGTCCGAGATCAGGAGATTAATATCAGTATTAAACGAATTATCGATAGTTTGAGAAGCACTTTGATAGAGATTTAGTTCGTATCAACATTTCTAAAACAGGGGTTGCCGAGGAATTAATTCCTAATTGAAAGTGGAATTTACGCATTTATAGTATAAAATAAAGTAACAATGTATACGACGCATGTGGCAGAATTTCAGTGATAGTGAAATAACATATAGTGTTTCTTCACCATGTTTTCTTTCCCCGCATTGCACGAGATGAGATAAATACAAATTAAGAACATGAAAAGTAAGTGGAGCTTGCCTGGGTTTGAACCCGCGATCATCGTTTAAGTAAGACTCATGCTTTCTAACCACTAGGCCATATCGGCTCTGTATAGTAAAAATCGTACATAATTTTACATTATTATTTTAGTTTTCAAATGAATAATATTCTTAGTTACTACGACTGAGTTTCTTGATATTGGTGGAATTTACATTCCTAAGCGGTAGTAACTAAAAATTATAATCAATCTTGTTAAATTACGATTAAAAAGTGCTTGTAAGAGCCTTCTTGAATAAAATATATTTTGATTAACATTTCTTCAACTTATAACTAGTATAATTATGGTCCTTATAATTTTACATACTATTTTGATATATTAAAAATGTATTAAAAAAATATACCAATCTATGTACCGATTTTACATAAATAATTATTCAAGGACGTTATCGCTATAAAGTATTCTGCGAGTAATTGATATAAATTAGGACGATATCATAGCACTCCACGAGGTATTGTGAAGAGCATGAGAAATAGACCGCTAATCCCGCTTTCTGTCATCAAGATTGTCACCTCGATAAATTGTCTCAGTAGGAACGTCCATTTAGTTAAAGACAGCCTTATCTGAGCCGATAAAGCTTCTTTTATAACTAAACGTCATTGTGATTCAACTGGCCATGCTCATGCATAAATCAAGTTCATAACTTCAATCTCCTCAAACAAAGGATAACCCATGTATTAACTTTAACATGTGAAAGAATGCTGTCAAAATATTGTGTTATGATGACGTGAAATTGTCATTTATATAAAACGAAAATTCAGAATTTCTTTATTGTTTTAGAGCTACTAATAAAAATTTATCATTTTAAATAATTAAATATTATTCGTGAAGTTGTAAGTATCGTATAACTATGTATAAAAATTGAAATAGCCGAGCTAATAGTCGGTTCGTGTCAACATCTTCAAATATAGACATCAATAATCAAAATTTACTTACGGGCGGGATGGGCTCTATTGTGCAACGTCACAATGCCTTGACACATTGGCTCCGTCGCCGCATCGGATGTTAAAGCGAACAAACGGTCCATGTTCGTCTATAATTTTAACTGCAGACGGAACAAAGATGTTCAGAAATAATTGGACTTTGAAATGATAATGGAAAAACATTCTAAAACATCTCCAAACAATTTTGTACCTTATGCCCTTTTCTGTACCCTGTTGTGTTAATGGAAAATTTCAAGACGATCGATTACGTAGTTAAGGTGCGAAACCGTAAGTAACAAATAAATAAATTCACTCTAATATAAAGTTAGATTTCATTTATAATATTATGTTAAGTTTACATTAACATTATAAAATTATTCTTGATTTAATTGTTAAAATCAAATTTTGGGTTTATTGGGTTTTTCTAACACAATATTAAGAAATTTATCTTTATAACATATAATAAAATTAAGGCCTCTTCAAACCAATATTTAAAAGCAAGAAAGCGTAGCTATAAACAATTTGGTAATTTATTATTCGTTCCTACGCATTAATTTGGCTTAAATAGGAATTAAATCTACGCAATGAATTTAATTTAAAAAATCAACGTTTCTATTTCTACTAAATACATTCAAGTAATTGTTTTCCCGCAGCCTCGGGCCTTTTTAATCTAGCGTCGTCTGTAAGCTAGTCTTAACATTTATTACAAAGACTTGTGTTTTATAACAATTTAATAGAAAATTAAAAAGGTATGTCGATAGATTAATTTAAGAATATATGGAATTGTATTTTGATCAATATTCAAATTGCACTTAATTTATTAAGTTGATAGTTAAACTTATATATATTATTAGAAATAAGGATAGAAATAGGTTTTTTAAAAAGAGATAAATTAAAATATCTATACAACAATAACGTAAACGTTGATCGACATGCACAATTTACTCACACAAATAGAACAAGGGAATCAAAACTGAGCAACCGAAATATTATTTATGAGATATCCGCCACAACCGAGAGTCCAAGCAGAAGTGTCTTAAAACCAGCCAGGCCAGCCGATGAGCTCGGCAGGGCCAGTCCCCACTATGATGATCATCACGTGATCAAGTCGCGCCGCTAGGCCACGCCCTATCGGAAGACATTAATTCTTCATCTACGCGTGTATGACACAGAACTTCTCCATTAGGACTGGACCGATTTTGATGTTTGTATTGTGTATGTTTAAAAGGGTCCTTAAATAGTTGATATTCGACCCGGTAGGTGTTGCTGCAATCTGGGTCCAGGTCAGGAAAGTCTGGACGAGCAGCTATATAAGTACATAATTCGTTTAACATTTTATGTGCTGCGAGTAATACCAATTAAATATTTTTTCACGCCACTGGTTGTTGACCGAATGTTGACCCAAAATATAAAATGCTCAGTTCATGCTGAATTACGTTAAAAAGTATTTAGTAAATTTCGCGTAAGCTCTGTACATTATATGTAATAACGAAACGAAACATTCATTAGCGTTTTGTTGTACAATGTATTTTGTTCAACGCCGTATTCATTTTTAAATGCTAAGAAAAATATGTGTTATATAGCAAAGATAGAAAGATGATTTAAGTGTTGTAATAATAATAATAATAAAATTACAATGAAAAATGTGAAACTTAAAACATTATAAAACAGCATTCAGTATAGAACGAGTAGTAACGTAGTTTAGTTGGGAGAGCAGTAATAGCAATCAGCTTCACTCAGCAATTTTAGCCGCAGGAGCAGCACAAACGGCCATTCGATTAGTGCATGCGTCGCGACATTCACTGGAAAACGATAGCTCAGTCTCTCGCGAAATTTATTTGAAGTCGTAATTGAACTCCCTATTTTTCATTTACACCCCAATTCCATGTAATAGAAAATTTAAAAAAAAATCTCAGCCTCTTTTTAATGTAGACTAGTAATGTTATTTTTAAATTAAATGAAAATGAAATAAAATGAAAGTTTTCACCAATTAAAGTAAAAATTATATTAAAATTCGGTACATGTACATGATGTCTTAAATTAATATAATATATATAATAATAATTAATATCTTGTGATCATTTTAATTAATTATTCTTTTAGTTTTGGCGATCAAAGGCACTTTCTACACTAGTTGAATTTTCTTCTCAAATTGATACTTTATTTAGTAATTCATTATCTTATATTTGCAAATTAAAAAGCTTAAAGCCTAATATTCATTTTTTTACTAGAGACTTGTACTAAAAATTTAGTTTACGTTTCACGAAATAATTCGCTTATGTACTAACTAATAAAAGTATTCATTGGAATTCTTACATTCTTAATATATGAAGAAAAAAATCTTTACATTTTCACATTAAAATGAATAACATAATTATAAATAGATAAAAATCTCAAAAAAATGTATGTTTAATGTCTGTTTGAATTAACATTTGTACAGGGTTTATAATATCAATAATATTTATGAATTTAAAAAAAGGTCCACTTTTTATAAATACATATACTAATCTAAAATTCTCTTGTTTCATGAGTAAAGTTTTTATACTTATTTCTCATTTAATTTTATTAATGGTTATATGAAATAAATTATTCTTTGAAGAATAGCTCATTATTGAAATAAAAATCTATATATAAATAGGTAAAAGCAAAACAGTTCCTTACCTTTTTTCTCCTCTATTTGACAAACGATCTTTATTTATATTTGAAGTGAAATCTTCTTTAGGCGGGTAGCGCGTTATTGCGTTATTGTAGGGGATAAACTCGGCTCGGCTTTGCGTCACCAACATTTTTTTTTTCGCTGGAAAATCGCATTTACGCGTTTTCGGGGTATGTGGGACTCACCGACACCGAAGGCGTCGGAATACCCACTAAAAAACCAGCGATACCCACTCCGTCTTGTCTAGGGGGCGTCACAGGATCGCTTGCGCATCCTGCCGTGACGCACCAACGGTTGGCACGCTTAAGTAGGCCTCCACTCCTAGGGGGTTCCCGGGGTACGGAGTATCCTCCTAACCCCAGCGGCGCTTACGGAAGCTTAAAGAAGGTGCACAGAGTGTCGGCGCCTCCTCCCCGGTCTTCTTCGGCGGAGAGGGTCAGTGGCGGCACTCGCCTCACGCTCTCTTTCCGCGACTTCCTTCTGTGATATGACACTCTTGCAAAAAGAAACCATCTCCATCCTCTCGCTGCCAAGCATGGCGACTCTCGCTGCCAAGCATGGTGTTAATCACGCTCGGCAGCTAGAGGTCTCCGCCAACTACCGCCGCCAGTGTATGCCTCTGAGGCTCCATGCAGTACACTCCGTCAAAGTGTGATGTGCCGTATCCACTAGCGCACCACATTCGTGGCAGGAGGGTGACATCTCCCGCCTCGCTATCCCGTGCAGGGACTTACCAAAACAGCCATGTCCGGTAAGCACCTGCGTCAGCCTAAACGTAAGTGTGCCGTTCCTTCTTGTTACCCAGCGATTCAAGTGAGGGCGGATCGCCTCCACTGTCGCCAGTCCTGCTGATGGCGATCCCAGGTCCTCCTCCCATCTGCGAATCAGGGCTTGTTGGGCTACAGACCTGATTCGCCCCATCTCCGCTGATCCTAGACGGTCGCCATTCGCCCTGGCTTCCACCCGGAACCGATGCAATTCCGCGAGTACCTCGGCCTGGAGTTCCCAGGGCGGGTCGCTCGCAAGAAGTGTCACCGCCGTCCACGACACTGTACGGTATCGTCGTACCGCTATAATTCTCTGCGGTCTTCGCAGAAGAGCACTATTACGAGTGGTGATAGCGTCCACTCATATGGGTGCACCATATAGCGCCATGGAGCGCAGTACACCGGCGTATAAGCGCCTGATTGGTGATTCCGGCCTTCCCACATTAGGTAGGAGGTTACGTCACAAATATGTTAATATTAGGTCCTTACGAATATATAATATTATATATAATATGAAATTAGCATTTTGTCGTACTGACCACTTTAATCTGAAATATCTCCTCTTTGGTGTAGAAAATTCCAAATTCAAATTTATAAATTCATTTAGCTTAGCATTTGAGTTTTGAAACAGTCATTCATTTGTTTTTTCCTCATTATTTTTTCTTTGGCATCGCTTATTACCGCACCATGGAAAACATGAAATATCGGTATATTTACGAGTACGAGTTCTACCGTGGTACCAGTGCTGCAGAAACAGCTCGAAGGATTAATGATGTGCACGGCGCTGGTGTCGCAAAAGAAAGCACGGCACGTTTTTGGTTTCAACGTTTTCGTTCCGGAAATTCGACCTTCAGAACCAACCCCGTGGACTGCCGGAGACCAAAGTGGAAAATGAAGAATTAAAGGCTATTGTGGAAGCGGATCCATCACAAAGCACTCCAGAGATAGCTGCAGGCTTCGGGGTAAGTGATAGAACTGTATTAATCCACTTGAAGCAAATCGGGAAAGTAAAAAAACTTGAACGATGGGAACCTCATACTTTGCTCAACCGACACAATAATGAAGGGATTTTAAATCGAATCATTACTTAAGACGAAAAGTGGATACTGTACGATAATCAGAAGCGCTCGTCGCAATGGCTGAACCCTGGAGACCCAGCCAAATCCTGCCCTAAACGAAAATTGACTCAGAAAAAGTTACTTGTGAGTGTTTGGTGGACTAGCACCGGTGTCGTTCACTACAGCTTTCTAAAATCTGGCCAAACGATTACGGCAGATATCTATTGTCAGTAACTGCAAACCATGAAGGAAGAACTAGCTGCTAAACAACCGAGATTGGTCAATCGGTCTAGGCCACTGCTGCTTCACAACAACGCAAGACCATACACTGAACAACAAACAACCACTAAGTTAGATAAGCTACTATTGGAATGTCTGCGACATCCACCGTACTCCCCGGACCCTGCTCCAACAGATTACCATTTTTTCCGTAATTTGGACAACTTCTTACAAGGAAAAAAATTCAACTCTGATGCGGCAGTCCTAACCGTCTTCAAAGAGTTTATTGATTCTCGCCCCCATGGTTTTTTTAGTAAAGGGATCAATGAACTACCTATGGCAAAAGTGCATAGATAACAACGGTGCATACTTTGATTTATTAAATATATTTTACAAAAAAAAAAATTGACTTTATATTCCTCCCGTACAAAACGCCAATTTCATATGTAAGGACCTAATATAATAAAATCGTTGAAAGTACAAAAAATTTAAGTTTATGAAATTTATGTAAATACTAACAGTATATACAAAAATTACATACAAATAATGTAAATAATGTATTTTAACAATTTATTATTTCAAATAAGTTGCACTAATATTTTGTAACGAGTTGGCGACATACAGTGTATTTTGATGAATAAAAAGCTATATAATAAAAAGGGATAGAATTATTATTTGGAGTTGTAATAGATGTAGAAATTGGACATATATATTTTTAGTTTTCACTTCTATAGGCAGTAACTGTGACTGCCAGTTTTTTTTTATTTGGTAATCTCTGTACTATTAATAAAAAATTGGAAATAGGAATTTCGAACAGGAAAAAATGTTTGAAGCGTGGAAATTGATGTTTTTCTGAAACTGCCAGTAATGATTAAGGTAAAATTTAGACTACTGGACGAACACTTTTATTAATAAATAGTTTAACGACTATCCAATGTTCAGACTCAATAGCTAAACATTAACCATTTATTGACTCACATGATGCTGCAAAAATCCGTCAACAACGTAAGATTATAGATTGTATTTTTTTCTGATAAATTCGCCATCTATTTGTATTCCATTATATCTATTAATTTGGATTCTTATTAATTAATTAAATAAATAGTTCGTTAATGGTGATTAACTTTAACAAGAATTAAGGAAGGCTTCACTGATTAACAGAATGTAAATTATTAAATAAATAATTAAATAAATTATTTAATAAAGGCTTATTAAAATATTTTTTATTTAAACATGTTTGATGAAATATAAATAACTAATAATAAATAAACTGAATAAGTAACATATAATAACATTTAAATAAGTTTAATAATATGAAATAAAAATCAGTTAAGTACTGAATCAGTTTCTTCTCAAATTATAAACATTTTAAAACAAACAACAACTATTATTGAGTGTAAATAATTAAATGTATTTTAAATTATATAAAACGAATGATTAATGAGGTAAATTAATTTTAATTGACAGCTTTTAATTATAATTAATGAAAGCCAGAATACATAAAACAGACTCCACAAGGTATTTGATATATCAATTAAATTAATTTGTGTAATAATAATTAGCATTAAGCTACTTATTCATTATAATACACGCATCTAATTAGGCAATTTTCATCTATTTATTTCCATAAGTATAAATTATTTTATAAATTTTGTACGATGTACATATTGTTTTTTTTGTATGTTCCCATTATAAAAATCTCTTATACGTGAGCTACTTTTAAGTAAAAAATTAAAGTTTTTATAAAAAAATATATTTATAAGAAACTACGCCAGATCTCGTTCACGCAGAGGATATATTGATATTTGTTTGTATTTCCCCTGCGAATACTTCTAATTCTTGGGATGAAAATCACAGATCAACTGTGAACCAGTGACCTATATCTGATATGAAATATGAGCTACATCTATGCTGAGATTTATAAATCATGTCATTATAAATAATAAAACATTTATATAATACTTCTTAAAAAAGTTCTCTCTAATTTCACCTTTTCAGAAAACCGGATAATGTTCTAAGAAATTCTCTTTAAAAATGGTGTAAGGATATGACACAGCAAAAGTGTGAACTGAATTTTAAAATATTTCGACGAAGCTTCTTTTAAACTCATAGTAAAAAGCGAATATTTCCTATCGTTCAAGTACTTAGCAATGACGCGTTTGCCTCATGTTCAATATCTATGTAGAAGTGTAACAAAAGTATTGTGATGTATGCAAAGAAATCGATTTCAAATGTATTTATTTTAACTAAATGGAAACTTTTAGAATAACATATTACCGAATAAATATTTATTAAAGCAAAACTAACGTTTGAAAAAAGTAAATATTTATGTCTAAAAAAGATTATAAAACGAAATCATGTTTTTTTTATTATCGTGAAAACTACGTAAATATATTTTATAATAAACTAATATAACACATTTTTAAGTCTCTAAGACTATATTTTAAATTTTATATATTGTGACATTTAAAACTTGAGTAGGAATTTTGTTATTTTTAATAGCAATACGCGATCATTACGTACGAATAACATGTATGTATATATGTATGTATGTACGTAGGTACATATGTATACGATAGGACTGTGTTAAAACCTACTTCCGTTTTTCTTATCAATTGAATGGGTTCTGTGACCTGTACTAATATTATAAAAGTGAAAGTGAGTTTGTTTGTTTGTTTGTTACGTCTGAACTACTTAACCGATGATCATGAAATTTTGCAGAATCAGGGTTGCAGAAAAGGTTAGAATAAGTAACACATCCCCCAGCGAGCGGAAACTAGTGACTAGCGGGGCGACACACCAATTCCAATTTCCTAGGGGGAAATTCTAACATATCATCAGTAAGCACTACGAGATGGCGTGTTCAATGCTTAAATATAAATACCTACTTTTTATGTTTGCATGAGGTTTTGTATAATAATAAATCTTTAATAAATATGATTAAATATAGAGTGTATACAAAACTATTAATAACTTTGAACTATAAAGCAAACCCAGTTAAATTTATTCTCTATCGTTATAAATAAATACTAAACATCTTTTGTAAATTAACGATCTACTAAATAGAACTGTTATAAGTAAACTGTCTCTCCTTGGTCTCATAAACATTGTGTACGAACTCCACTTGCCAAGCACGTACATACACAGTATGTGTACAGGCGAACACTTTCATTTTGCTTAAATAATACAAAACAATAATCTCTTCTATGTAATTTAAATATAACAAACTATAGCGCGATTTAAATTACTACTAACGCCATCTATTATAACATAACAAAAAACTATTAACATATAATAATAGTTTTATTTATTATAATATACGTACCTTGACACATTGTTTAGTTAAACACTGATTTTTCTCTTTTTCATCATTGATTTGATATTCGAAAATAGAAGACGCAGCTTTGCTAAACTAATTACCCGCTAACATTTACAGCTAACGCCGTAAATGTATTCCCTCATCTAGTACTATTATATATCTATGAATTATCAGCTTGCTCGAGTAACTATCACGCAAAAACTACTGGATTGTTTTTGATGTTTTTTTTGTGTTCAAAAGCTAATGACTTTTCAGGTCGGCTCCTCGGTCGGCATAGTAGAGATACCGAGTACAAGCCGATGAAACCATATTCTTTTAAATCCACACATCTAATGAAAGATTTCGCCCATTTCTTATTTCAGTATCAGACAGTTGTGAATTGTGTAGCAGAGCTTTAATATATTATTATTAATGCGAAATTCTGTTTATTGGAGCGATACCGCGGTTGCGAAGGAGCGATATTAAAACATTGGGTTAGGTATTAAATCATTTACGTCGGTCAGTGAACAAAGCCTTCGGTTTCCTCGTCCTGACGATAGACTCGTTTTTCATTTACAGCCCATTTAATGTATAGCTTAGTCTTATATTATAGCTGTTACTTCGATCATAAACATGTAACGCCCTCTATAAAGTTCACCGTCCACGTGGCTCACATAATGGAAACGCAATTTGTAAGGGGACCATTTATGTACTAGTGAAACGCTATTTGAGATGGAAACAGTGAAAAACGTTGAGTTAGTTATCTGTTTTGAGTAAAAATAAAATTATATGAACAATTATTAAGACGTACTTCACGTTAAAGCTATTGTTTTTTTTTTTTAATAAATTATGTTGGATTATTATTTTTATTTAATATATATATAATTATTAGAATTTATGTTTTAATAGGGAGAAAGCAGGATGCAGAAAGACGGTTTGTTGTGTATCCTCAGGAAAAATATTTTTGTCTCAAGAAAATAAGAGATAATTTCAAACAAAATATTCTATATTTGTTCTTAATTCTACATTAAAAGTTTTGAACCTTTATTTATACAATAGCTGCCTCGCATGGTTTCACCTACGTTTACATGATACACGTGGGCGGACGTGTATCATGTAAACCATGGTAATAGCGAATATCTATTTTATATTATATAGGCTTATAGCCTCGATAAATAGTTTTTGCAAATCAGATTTAATATATTTATTTATTAAATTAATCAAACAAAAAAATTAGGATCTACGTATCAGCTTTTGGTATTAGTATAGATAGTAAATAAATTTTCAATAGAATTTATTAAGAAATTCTTAATTTTTTCTATGTTATATTGAATTTTTTTATTTTTTCTATCTTCTTCTTCTAGATAAATTTAAAAAAATTGTTTGAAAAATTATGCTTGAATATAAGTTAAACCTGAAATGACATCATTTTCTTACAATATAAATAATAACGCAAATCCGTCGCGACGTTTCTCGGCGATGTCGCCATAAATAATTTTATGCAACTCGCTTCAGAAAACGAAATTGTCAGGAAAGTAGCTGAAGCGAAAAACGACAAAATTCAATTTCTTTCAACAAACACATGAGTAGTTCACAGTGGCTTGCGTCACATTATAAGCACATAAATACTGCATACTTACAAGAAAATTTACATTCATAAACCTTTTTAAATGTGGCTTATATTTACTCTCCATTTTGGACAAAGTTGTCATTCACGTTTTTTTATGGAATACTTCTTTAAGTACAACGCTAAAGAAATAATCGAAATGGGTTTGCAACTTTCTGAGAAAAACATACATTAATGACAGTCTTGTAAGCATATTTCAATTTTGATTTTCTGAAGAAAAAATAATTTACCTCATAGAATAATATATGAGAGCACTTGGGGATTAACCTCAATAGAATGAAGTTTAAATTATACAGAACGGTTAAGCCGTTTTCGAAAATCGTGAAGAAAAGTAAAGAATATCTTACCCGTTGAACATATAACCTCATCTTTCTTTCGAAGTTGCTTAAAAAGACATTTTTTAAAGTAATCTCAACTAATTAGGATATTGCCACAAAATTATTCAGTTTAATTAAAATTTAAATCTGCTTCAAATCAATTAAAACGTTTAAAAAGATCCTTAATAAAATTAATTCATAATTCAATATGTAAAACATCGTCCTATAAATCGTATTTGTCAAAGGCGTTCTCAAGAAACAGAAGCAAATAAGCATTATATTGTTTCACGCAGAAATCGTGTTGAAATTTCAATCAACTACTTATTAGATATTTTTTTACTTAAATATTATGATTCCCATCAATTATAAATCGTACATTCAAAAATCACTTTTCACTGATGAGGCTACCCAAGATAATATGAGAACGCATTTAAATATTCTAAGAACTCACAGAAGCTGTCTTAAAAATATATAACTACCTATCTGAAAATTGTGAAGCGTATTACTTTAAAGTAAAAGTAACGTAAGGACTTTTCTTTGGAAAGGGTTTGGAGCATATCCTACCACGATGCTTTAATCCTGGTTAAAAGATCCACATGTGCGTTACATTTCATTCGGCTCACGCATGTTTCCTAATTACTTATGTTTTTCTTCGCCGCCGAACGCAACATGAATTATAAACACAAATTAAGCAAAAGAAAATTCAAGAGTGAAGGAAAAAATAACATCATTTTATTAAGTTTTTAATTTTGGCTTTGTACTAAAACGTACCGTGTTTTAAAACGCTTATTGCATTTTAACTAACCCGAGGTATGCTTTCATTATTCTATAATTTTAATTGAATATAAAAATATTTACTGGTGGTACAGCGTTTTACTGCGAAATAAATTTTTTTGCAGTTATTTATATAGATTTATGCCAAACTTGTTTAGTTCAAAACTACAGTTTACCCGAGAGAACAGTATGCCGAAATATTGATAGCATCCAGCGTATAAAGCAGTGAAGCGAATATTAATGGAACGGTTCTTCTATTCGAATATTTTGTAGTACAAAAGGTAAGACTATTTTAACTACTGGATTGCTACGACTTCATTCGGGTACAATCAAATTTTTTGATGTTCGTTTTTAAGTTTAACGACGAGACAATATATCAAGGTCATATACTATATGTAACGTAAAAAAACTGTTACGATTAACTATTACTAAAATAAATTTGAAATAGAAATTAATATTAAAAATTAATTGATTAAAATAAACAAATACAAACGGCAATAGCTTAAAATCAAAAACTCCTAAAAATAAATTATTTAAATAATACTGTATATTTCATTTGAATGTTATAATTATTAAGGACTAATAAGCTTATATCAAAGCCCTAATGCTGTAGTCTGAATACAATTTCAAAACTTTAATAATTCTATAGCATCCGAGCGCTTTGTGTTATGGAGAAAAAATAAAAAACATTCGCTTGAACTTAACGCTACAAACTTTTTTTATTGCAACTTAGTTGTCTACATGTCTCTTGTTGCAAAGAAAAAAAACTTTAAAACAAAAGACGATAAATAACGACGAAAGTACGTGTTTACTTAAGCTTAGAATACTTAGGTGGATTTACTGTTCGTTATCTGTAAATACGAGTAAAGTGTTTTTGAAGTTGCATACAATGAAATAAAATGCATTTAACGGCGTTGTAGACTCATTCGATAAAAAATATTATTAAAAAAAATGCCCGTTTAATGTATTAAAACGGAATAATGTTCAATACAAATATAAATAGATAGCGACCATCTATGCTAAATCCAAAGCAAACAGAAACATAAATTCATACACAAAAAATAAATTATATATATACACATATACATACAGACGAATTAAGAATCTCCTTCGTTATTGAAGTCGGTTAAAGTAAATCTATCCTGAGGTCTGTTGCTATGACATTTAATTATAATGCTCTTTGCTATATTTCTATATATATATATATATATATAGAATATATATTATAATATATAGAATATATATTAGTATATTAGTTAGTATAGAATATATATTAGTGTATTAGTATATATATATATATATACTAGATATACTAGATATATAAAAAATAGAGGAACTTTACTTGTCTATAAAAATACATCGTCATCTAAGGAAATAGAAGCGCAAGAAAAAATACAAACAAGGTCATTACCCTGTATTTTGCACGTTTGTATTTTATGACATTTCTAGCTTTTCTCTTCTAACTTCGTAGTAGTGTTTATTTTATTGCGGTCGTCCCGAACAGTCCAGCGCAAACTGCCGGTTAGTGGGAGACTACCGACACCTCGCACATTATTTCAGTAATAGAATTTACACTGGAATGTGTGTTTCTGCGACTAAATGTAAGTTTCAGTTCGCTGCGGACCATAAAATGAAACGTATGGCCGCACCACACTGTGCTTAGCCAAGACTTAATATATTATTCTCACACATTTATATTACCTTACTGATGGCATTCATTATTTTTCAAGTCAATTATTATAAAATCTTATACTACTATTATTATCTAACTATACCAATATTATAAAGAGTTGAGTGTTGTCTGGTTGTTCCTGTATTCCGTTTTCTCACTAAAACCACTAATCAATTTGATATGTAACTTCTATATTATTTTAGTTAATAGTTATAGAACTGATTTAATGTATATTGTAAGCATTGACGTAGTCAATGCCATAAATGCTGGTATGGGAACTTTCGTAGTTTTTCTTTTATAGTTCCCAAAAATATTAATATAAAAAGGGAAAGGGAAGAAATAATGACAAATGGAGTTCAGTTTATCACAAAGTTTTAATCCTTATCAAAATATATAACATATTAATTTTTAACTTTTTATATAAATAAATATTGAATTTTAACACGTTGCGATCCGAGACTATCGAGTATTAAAAATTTTACGAAACATTTAAATTAAATAAAATAAGTATAAGTACGATTCACGTATTAGCGTACTGTGATAATAAATCAAGCCGAGATGGCCTAGTGGTAAGAACGCGTGAATCTTAACCGATGATCCTGGGTTCAAACCCGGGCAAGCACCACTGAATTTTCATGTGCTCAATTTGTGTTTATAATTCATCTCGTGCTTAACGGTGAAGGAAAACATCGTGAGGAAACCTTTTTTTTTTTTCTTTTTTCAGCCTTTTGCCGTCCACTGCTGGACGAAAGCCGCATAGAACGCCAACCATCCCGATCTTCGCCAACCATCCCGATCTTACCTGCGTGTGTCTAATTTCATTGAAATTCTGCCACATGTGTATTCTACCAACCCGCATTGGAGCAGCGTGGTGGAATAAGCTCCAAACCTTCTACTCAAAAGGGAGAGGAGGCCTTAGCCCAGCAGTGGGTCATTAACAGGCTGTTACTGTACTGTACTGTACTGATAATAAATCGTTTGGCGAATGCTTATGTATCTAATTGGTAAAATAAAAATACCATGAGATGAAATGCTTATTTTCCCGTACGAGTCCTTACGAGCAACACGTTTTTAATTAAAACCCAATGCCAATAATGTTTAAGATTATATATTGAGCGAGTGCCTGCCTCATTAATCTTTTGTCAGGCGAATTAAAAGTTATATTTTTCCGTGGCAAAGATGTCAGTGTTTACGCTATTACTAACAATCTTTTGCATAGCAATTAACCGGACACTAATTATGTTTCGAACCCAGTATACGTGAACATTTTTTTACGAATTTATAATTTATTCATTACGAATTTCTTGACATAAAACCTTCATAGGACTATCTCAGATCTCTCCCAGTGACGTCATGTCAATTCAAGTTCTTAGTTGTTTATTTATCTCCTCCTGCCATTGGAATCGGCTATACATACATATAAATGTGACTGTCAAGCACATTTGTGTCTTGTCGCTTACAGTGACAAGTATGACGGACATGTTTGTAATTAATATAATTAATCTATGGCTCTGCAACAGATATTTTCACTTATGAAAATGTATACTAAGCAAGCTACCCGTACGATGTCGGTACATATAAGTAGCTAGGGTAGCTTATAAAATTCATACAACGTTACCTCATCAACAGTTGTAATTTCCAAAAAAATTCTCTTACGGGATGACGACGTTATATAATAAACCTGTTTCAATTTTCAGATTCTAGATACAATAATTTCGACTGCGTTGATAGTCCGAATAACGATAATATAAGTATAGATGATGATAACGATAATATAAGTATGATGTAAATATATTTAAGGATTAAAACTTTGTGATAAACTGAACTCCATTTGTCATTATTTCTTCCCTTTCCCTTTTATAAACTAATCAATGCTTTAATAACATCAATTTAAAAAATTAAACTGAAATATTTTAAGCACAAATTGAAATGCTTGTTCAATTAGGTTTTCCTACAAATTGTATATTCATCACGTAATTATCTGGTGTTACGCTGTCTGCGAACTCTCCATATATCATTTAATTAGTATAATACAACCCATTGTTATGGTCGTAATATATCAGCCGTGCTCTTACAATGCGGGCACGAGAGATATAAAGCTGTAAGTGTAAGGCTTTTCACAACCTTAGAATTTCACGTATCCTTATTAATATTACTCGTATAAATGTGAAAGTGTGTTTGTTGCTTTATTGGTTTGTCATTTCACGTAGCAACTTAGATACGGAACAACTTGATTGTTTTAAAAATTATTTATGAACTGAAGATTGATAGATTTTTCATTTGGAATAAATAAACGGTTCCTGTGGTAAATATATTTAGCACATTTCTCTTTTAACACGTAAACGGTTAAAAAGATTTCGATAAAATTTTGCAAAATTTATATATTTCCATTCCATAATATCCACCAGTTATTTGCCTTTTTAAGTTTGTATTCTTTGAGATAACGTTGTTTGAATATATATTATTGTTACAGCTCAGAATAACCTTACCTAAGCGTATTGTACTCGCTTACTACGTATTTCACTAACAAATAACATATGCTTTTATTGCTATAATTGCTATCTGAAATGAAGGTTCAGTACAATACGATACAATAGAAATTGCCCTTATTGTACACAAAAAAAAGAATGAGGAATAATGAAATCTAATACAAAAGACGGCAAGTATCTATTTATAAATAAGCCAAAGAAACTCATTACTGGCTGTTTTCTTAATGAAGTGACCACTTTTTTTCAACTGGTTTATTTATTCGTCAACCATCCTATATTATTCCGGCAGATCCCGAGATCCTGGGTTCAAGTACCAAGACTGGCAAAAAAAATTTATGGGGTTTTTCCATCGAAAAATCTCAGTCGCAGCTTGAAGTCTGGAAATTGGAAATGTATACATTCCCGTGACTCGAGTTCTTACGCAGTTGGTTAGTCTCCCTTCAGACTATATCCAAACAAAAAACGTATTACAGAAAGCATACATTATTTAAATATGAAATAATTCAGAAGTTTTTCGAAGCATATATATTTTTTGCTTTCTAAACATTTTTTTTACCAAAGCTGTCCATTTAATGAGTCTCGATGATCAGCTATTAGAGCGTGAAGGTGCGGGGAAAATGTGATGCATGTGAACGATCCGCCTGTAGTGCGGTTACACCCTCTCATTAAAAGCGAGGGGAAGTTGCAACGAGAAATAAATTGCATGTTTTACTTAGAAAACATTTATAGAAAAATTACCTTTATAAATTGCCTAAAACGGTTTCCTATTTAAGTGATTTAACGCATTTGCTAAGAAAATAAAAAGTTAAAATTTACGTACAATTAAATTTATTTTGGAATGACACTAAACGTGTCTACGTTGATTTTTCATTATTTCGTATATTATACTTTGTGAACGCATATTCAATAGGAATCTCAACCAAGCCACGTCTTTTGATCTTAATGTTTGTTTTGTTAAATTTTATTGACATTGCTTGCTGAAACTTTATGTTATACACACACATGTTTGAACATTGCGTATTGCCACGACGTAACTCGTAAGTGGTTTATTAATGCAAGAAAACTTCATTCAACTTTGATTCATGTTTCAATATAACTGAACTGTAACTTATAAAAAAGTGGCCTGCATTTGAGATGGTATTGATGTAAGGTACGTACCCTATGTTCTTTCTGTACTCCTGACAAGCTCACTTTCACATATATAATATTAGTTAAGATTTTAAACCTGAACAATTTCTTAGCACTTTACCACAGTTTACCATTAATTATTTAAATTATAATTAATTAAATTAGACTTACCATTAATCTATTTTCCAAGCTGCATTCATACTATGAATAAATATAAAGAAACATATACAGATCCCCTTCTCAAAAATGGTCGACGGACAGACTTTAATATTATTTAATTTGCACGAGATACTAAAAAATATTTATTCGAAATTAATGTACGTATAAGTTGCGATGCTTTAAAAAAACTTCTTTTATTCCGATAAACTATTTAAGATGAAAGTTTTCACTTTGCATTCATTAACTATCGTCGAGTTAACTACCTCCTCGCTAACTAATGGCTAACTAACATTCTTGAAAGTCTTAAAGAATGCTTTCTCGGAGCGGTGGTGCTTCTTAACACCTTAAAGATTTGCTTTTAAAATAACATCAATTCTTTTAAGGAATATGTAAATATATTAATTTACATTTACATAATAATGGTTATTGTCATGAAGGTAAATAAAGTATCGCTTACTTGATAGATCGATCAATATTTTTTTTTATACAAATTGAATCGGATTTCTGTTTTGTTTATTTACATTATTTTTAACACATTTATTGTTGTTATCCTAATTACCGAAATCGACCACGGCTCAAGTTTATTCTCTATACCCTCACTATCATAATCCGATGAACATAACCGGATTGAACTCAAGCGACTTTACGTGGTTTCCGAGGCAAAGGAATACAAACACTACCACTGTCTTAATTGTCTTACTTACGCGTAAAAAATACGACTGATAAACTGCTGCAAAATTGTTTGCTTTTTTTCAAAAATATTTATAGCCAGTGTCACTCAGGATGTTCTAACATCCAAATCTGTTCAGGTGTTTAAAATGGTGGAATCAACTCGTATCTTAAAGTTATTATTTTAAATATCATTTTTTATAAAGAATAAATGATAAATTATGATTACATTAACGATTCACGGATTTACTATGCTGTATCTTCTTATTATATTATATTAAATTACGATGACAGAAAGAATCTCTCTTTGTTTAACTAAACACCAGCTAAACGACTCCTATAAGTACATCAATGTAGGAGATTTAAATACAAAATTTAAGCTTCATTTAAATTATGATAATATAAAAATTATTTTTTTACAAGATTATCATTGCCTCATTTTAAGGAAAATGAAACGAGTATTTTAGAAAAAATCTTATTTCTTCTATGAAACAATTTATAGTAAGGAAAACTATATGATCAAAACATTTTTTATTTAAGCACTTTTTAAAATGTTGATATAATTTAGATTCTTATATAATACAAGAATTATTATAATTGATGTAATGAAAATATAAAAGTTTGTTTTCTTAAATAATTATATATAGATCTATTCTTTATGAGTTATAAATTATCAGTAAAGTAAAGTTTAGAGCTTTTTCCATCACGCTGCTCCCATGTTGACTGATAGAAACATATGTGTACTAACTAACACATCTCGGAATCTTATGCGACTTATAACATTCCTGCGACACACAAGAAGTTTCCCCGTTTCGCGCTGTTTCCCTCGCGAGATGAATTATAAGGACAAATTAAGAACATTTAAACTCTGTGGTAATTTCCCGGCTTTGAACCTACAATTTTCGCTTAAGATTCACTTGTCTAACTACAGGACTACTTCGGAACTCTAACGTACTCAGAAAGCGAAATAAAATATTTGAAGACTCGCGTTAAAAAATGACGAAAAACACAATAACATGTTTAATCACCAGTACGAGCATAATCGCTTGATTCGATACTGTGGGTATTATTATTATTTTTGTTTATATCTAATGATGTCAGGACGGCCACCTTTTTTTATATATTATGTCATTATGACCGATTTTCCCGTTGACACGGCGGACATTTCAACTGAGGCTAGAATCGGCGTTTGCTTAACGGCTTTACGATTTTCACAGCACGAGAATTGCTACTAAGAATTTGCCTTTTAACTTCGGTATAAGCCCTGTTAAGTTATCCAATATATCAACACAATATATCAGTCAGATAAAATTAATATATGAATAATAGGGCGAAATACTTATTTATAAAAAAAAATGGTATACTTTAGAATATTGCCCTCGGACATTAAGTCCGTCTTGTCTTTCAACTACATAGTTGTTAACACGTTATTTAAATAAATTAATCCACAAATAAATTAAATATATAACAAATTAAAAAAGTTATGATATACGTCCAACGGAGATAATAATATTCCAATGACAACAATTAATATTATTCCAAGGAAACTGGCACGACCGAATAATAAAACAAAATAGCGTTTACTTTCCCTCGACATTTTAAGATAAATTTAATTTAATTGGTCCTCTTCATAAAATATTCTGACGCCGCAGAGTCAAGGATAATTATTGTCAATTGCTATTATATAAGCGAAGGAATCGTTTATTAAATTTATACTAGACCTCGGTATAAAATTACCGAACCGTTGAAAGTTTGATAATTAAATATATCTTCAATTAAAACACTAAGTATAAAAAGTAATTAAACCATAAATATGAACAATTGTTCAAAATATACCTTAAACTTTTTCGATTACACATAACCTTTATAAATAAAAATTCAATAACGCGATTCGCTAATGCTATAATGTTTAAAGATACTAATAAATATGTAATAGTTAAGTGTAATGAGATTTATTTAATTTTACATTACAAATATAAAGTTACTTATATTAATTTTCATTTGTATACTTGTTTTTAAGTTCTCTATGTATATTATTATTATGTAAATTATAAATTTATTTTTTTTAGAAGTAAACAAGAAAGATGTTTCATATACGATTATTTTTAGTAGATAAAGGACTGACTAGGAAAATAAACCACTTGGAGTAAAGTAGTCATTAGCAAGGGGTTGTGGCATTATAAAAGGTTATAGCTTTACATACAATGCACTGCCTAGGGCTTAAGTTTTTAACCCCTTGGGCCTGTAATTATATTGACTCTTTTGTTTTATGTTCATGTTTCGCTCAGCTTGCTTGGCTTCGGAATAATTATTAAGGTATGCTTTCATCCGTAGCTTGTATGTATAATATTGACATATGCATATTTTACAACTTCATCTTAAAAAATCAGAAAATAAATTAGTTAATGCTTAAATTTAATATATAAAGAATTGAATCCCTGGATGCACTATAAGAGATATATACTAAAATCGCACGTATAATTGAAATTCAAATGGATCTACTTATTCTTACATATCAGGAAATTACAAGACCCTTACATATTGGATTCGAACTGGTTTGATGTAAATACTAGCTAAATTGAATATAACTAATTCGAGCTCAATATATAAGGGCGATTATTACAATGCGCAGTCCTTTCTCTTCAAATGAACCTAAATAATACTGAATAAGATTTACACAATTTGATATTTCCAGTTATTCAGAAAATAAAGACTTCAACATGCTGTAATCATAACTTATTAATCTGTGGTACTTTACATAATATTTTGTACTTTGTTTATTGCTAATTTAGCGGTTCTCTTTATTCTTATTTCTTTCGTTAGTTCAAAAATGTATGTAAAACTGAATATAAAATTATTATATTATTTATTATTTTTATTTTTTATTAATTATTATATTATTTAGTGTAACTAATTTTTTATTATTTTTTACTTATTGATTTTAACATAATATGTATATTTTTTAAACTTGGAATTATAGCAATGTGTAAATTAAGTGCAGATAAAAAGGTCGAAATAACGTCATCAAATCAGATTTAATAACAACGTAAAAAGTCAGTAATATTGCTAAATTAGAACCTTTAACCAATTTATTAGTCTAAATGAATAATCCGGTTCGATAACAAATATTAAATTTGGCAAATAATGTTTACAAGCACCCTTTCGATAAATGAATATTTATATATTCTTCTAAGAAAAGTATGATAATGAAATACCTAGAAAAAAAGGCGTAATTTTTTACTAGTGTGCCGTGGTACCCCGGTAAGTTTATTTTGATGAAATTAACTAACGGAAAACCTAACTATTCCTTAATATGAAGTTAATCCGAAATTTATTTTATTAATGTGGTAGCAATAATATTAGACATAGTAATTATTGATATTCAAACAAGAAATATAGCAAATATTTTTTTTTATTATTCATAAAAATCGATAGCAAGTTAATATATATTGCCGTAGAGTATTTTGCACGATAATATCGCATGAAACCGCTACGGAGAATGTAATATTCCCCAAGTAACAGTTTTGCAGCGATACTGCTTCTGTATGACATCTCATAGTAACGTCGGATAATTAATTTGCTTGGTCTTTTTACTTATAAACATTGCGTAATGACAGTTTAGTTAAACATTGAATTCTCATTATCTGTCATCAATTATTTATCATTCGAAAGAAGACAACAACATTGTTTAACTCATCATTTACTAAACATACAAGTAAGGCCGCTTATATCCATGCATTAATATTTTACTATAAATAGACACATCATATTAAATACCAAAAAAATAAAGAAGTTCCAAAATCAAAATTCTAGGATCACTACATATTATAAACCATAGTGCCCCGCCGCGTCAGTCTGTCTAAGTGCGATAAACTCAAAAACTACCGAACTGATTTTCATACGACTTTCAGCAATGGACAGAGTGATTCATGAGTAAGGTTTTGGTGTGTAATTCATTATCGTTTTGTGTAAATTGTGAAATCATAACGACGGGGAGTTTTACTGGCGAGCGCCGCTTAAACTAATAGTAATATTATAAATTACGATTTAAACGTTATATTTAGACTCTTAATTGACCCGTGTGAAGCCGGGTCAGGTAGCTAATATATATACATAATATATACATTTCAGAAGCAGTAAATTGAATTAAATTATTGTTTTATATAGAACTCCGTACATTTGTCATTTCTTTCTTTATGTCGCTTGAGGTTATAATGTTGTGTAAGTCATGTCTGGTATATTATTGGATTTATGTGACGTCACATAGCTTCTTACACGGGGGACGAAAGAAATAAAATAAGGTAATGTTCTTTGCATGCAATTCAAATACACTAACTCGTAGACTCAGTATCTCTGCTAGAAAAAAACAAAAGAAACTTTTTAATTACATGATTCGAATCGGAACTATTTTACTGTTTAAGAAAACCGAGGGTGGCCTCTGGTTAATATTTTTCGAGTAAGCTTATTGTTAATTAAAACATAATAAAAGCGCTTTAAAATGTGGCTAACGAAGCCGATATTTAAAACAGACGATCCGAAAAGGTTGCTTTTGTTCTCTTTGGTTGTAATTTTAGTAAATGCTTCAGTCGCTTAATTAAAATTTTCTGGACCGCTTCTGTGGTTCCTTACGACATATGAACGCGTTCTCGTAATCTTTGACTAGCAACCTAATACGTATGTGTTTCCGCTTTCGAAACTCGTACATTTAATAAAACTGTAGTTGCGATTTCAATATATTTGCAAAATTATTTTTGCGTAGTAGGAATAGGTATTTTTGCTTTCTCTACGATCTGGGTTTACTGGGTAAAAATCTTACATAACCTGACCTCACGTCAAATCGGGCCGGATACCTTTCAGAAGGTACTGCGTGAAAAAAAAAGTATTTTTGCTTTGAACTGAATTAAAATCTTAGTTATCAAAGAGTAAACGTTAATAAATATAAGCCAACCTTTTTATAATTATAATAAACGAAAATGCTTATTTCAATTTTAAAAAAATAATACAATAATAATCATAACACAGTTCCTACTAAATGGAAAATTCGTTAATATACTTATGCAAATGCGACGGAATGCGAAGCTTTCCGAGCGTTACAGACATGATTGAAGTAATAACTATAACATAAGACCGCTCTTTACATTACTTAAATGAACTGAAAATGAAAAACGATACTATCAAGGTGCGGAAATGGAGGACGCTATTACCTTATATAATGATATAATACGCTTCGATTTCATGTTGAAATGAAAAAAATTGCAATCATAGTATTGCTTAATTTCTAGGTTCACGTAAAGTTTCACAAATAAGTAATCCCAATGAACCTATTCTCTGTTTGAGAAGAATGAAACCGACACATGCATGTTGCCTCGCTGAGCACGAAATGAATCACGAACACAAATTAAGCACATAACAACATAGCGGTGCTTACCCAGGTTTGAACCCACAATCTTCAATTATGATTCAATTTCTCTCCACTATCATACCGGCTCCGCAATAACGTATACGATACGCGAATAAATAAAACATACAAAAGTAATCACTTTAACATTATATTATTCAGTGTGTCACAATAAATCTAAGTACTTATTTTTTGATTGGCTCATTTGACGATGAATAGCGATCCAATATCGAATATTTGCTCACGTCATGTGCAGCATTGACACATGTGTCGATTCAGAGATGCGGGGAACACGGTACGCAGCGCCGATCGAAAATGCATGCGCTTCTCTTTGAATTTTAAGCGTACTTTGAACAACCATTTTAAAATTCAATTCACATTTTCACTCCGTCATATCCCTGCAGTGTTTTTTAATCGGAATTTCTTTCCGTAGCCAGGTGTAAAGCTTGCACTAATTTTATGACTGCAGCTATAATTTAATTTCACGGTGTAGAAATTTACATTAAAATTATAAATATTTTTACATGCTATAAAACATAAACATAAGCTGAACCACACACCAGAATATACATTTTATGTACAAGATAATATATAATCCTCCTTTGAAACATTTACATTGAAATAAATCAAAATCAGAATTTATATTTAATCCGCCAACCAAAGCTATCATTATAACATAGCGCACCTAATTATTATAAAACTCAATAAAAAAATTGAAAATCAAATTTAGAATCAAGCAACAATTAACTTTTTACAATTTCTGCCAACCTTCGCTGCCACCGCTCAGAAATCCGGACGGATCGCTAGCTCACAGTCCGCAGGAGAAAGCCGACCTCCTGGCTAAACTCTTTGCCGCCAACTCTGTAATCGATGATTGTAGTGCGCAGCCAATTACAATACCTTCATGTGGCCACACGATGCCTGACATCAAAATCAGGCAACGTGATGTGCGTGCGGAGCTGCAATCACTTGATATACGGAAAGCTAGCGGTCTCGATGGAATACCAGCCATTGTGCTGAAGAAGTGCGCGGCGAAACTGTCTCCTGTGTTAACGCACCTGTTCCAACTTTCTCTCTCTTCGGGATGTGTGCCGGAGGCTTGGAGAAGAGCTAATGTGCAAGCGGTTCCCAAAAAAGGGGATCGGTCTGACCCGGCAAATTATCGACCAATAGCTATCACCTCAGTACTTTGTAAGGTGATGGAACGGATTCTAAAACACCAACTGATCCATTACCTAGAAGATCACTGTCTAATTAATGATTGTCAGTACGGGTTTCGACCTAAACGGTCCACAGGTGATCTTCTAGCGTACGTAACACACCTCTCGGGTGAAGCTATCGACAAGCATGGACAATCGTTGGCTGTCAGCCTCGATATCTCCAAGGCTTTCGACAGGGTCTGGCACAGAAGTCTTCTCTCCAAGCTACCGGCATATGGTCTGCCTGCTCAGCTATGCACCTGGATTGCCAGCTTCCTACACAAGCGTGGCTACGCTTCGTGTTTTAGTAGATGGTTGCGCTTCACAATTCTATGTAGTGAATGCTGGGGTCCCCCAGGGATCTGTGCTATCTCCCACACTCTTTCTTTTGCATATCAATGATATGCTCTCTCTTGGGAACATACATTGCTATGCAGATGATAGTACAGTGCATGGTGGATACCACGGACGCGCAGTGGCTGGGGGGACGAAAACTGAGGAGAGGCGGGAGAATCTTGTCATTAAACTCGATAGGACGTTAAAGCTCATCGCCAAATGGGGTTCTGATAATCTTGTTGAGTTTAATGCCAAGAAAACACAGGTATGCGCTCTCACAGCGAAAAAGTCACCATTTTACCCTCATCCCTCCCTCTGTGGCACACCGCTGATGATACAAAGCAAAATCGCCATGCTGGGGATGGACGTTCGCTGTGACCTTAGTCCAAGGGATTACATCGAGGCTATTATATAAACAGCTTCACGGAAACTCGGAGTTCTGAACACGGTGCGGTGTTTTTTCACGCCACAACAACTGTGCCTATTATACAAAACACAGGTACGGTCTTGCGTTGCGCTCGCACCTTTGGGATGGCTCCGCTAAGTACCTACTGGAGGCCTTGGACCGGTTGCAGCGACGTGCAGTACGCATTATTGGCGACGTAAAGGTCACAAACACCCTTGAACCTTTACAATTGCGTCGTGAGATAGCAGCACTGAGCGCTTTCTATCGACTGTATCACGGCGAGTGCTCTGAGGAATTATTCTCTCTAATTCCTGCTTCCCCCTTCCTTCTTAAGTCCACGCGAGCTGGTTCTCGATGTCACCGCCTAATTGTGACATCAATTCCATCGCGCACAAAGAAATTTGGCAACTCCTTTCTTTGTCGCACTACCAAAAAATGGAATTCCTAACCAGCTCACGTGTTCCCCTCCTCTTACAACCCGGGTTCCTTCAAACGAGGCGTGAAGAGGCATCTTGCGGGCCGGCAAGGCGGGGACGGCTAGTACAGAACATTCTTCCCGACTGACTTCCCGGCTAGTACAGAACATTCTTCGCGTTTGGACTCTACTACCACTTACCATCAGGTGGAGTAGAGTCATTTGCTATCCCGGGGCATATAAAAAAAAAATATCAATATAGTTTTGTTACAATGAAACTTCAATATTTATCAGTCGTAACATTATTTTAATATGCAATTACTATTTTTTACGACTTATTCGTTAATTCTTTTGCTGTGGGATAGGAAAACGAATAACGACTGCTTTTGATGTGATTTTTTCATAAGTTTTGATGGTAAATTGGTTTAATGTATAGTTTATTTCATTTTTTATTTTATATATCCATAATCATTGCTTGTAGCTGAGTCTCAGTCTACAACTCCTACTCCTTTATTCAATCAATTAATAATACAGCTATATATGCATTAATCAGGATAATATTAATTAAGATAATGCAGATATAGCATCGAGGGAACTATCGTAATACATTCTCGATATTTAAGTACACTATCACTATCTATGATATTATATTTTGATGTATAAGTATATAAATATAAAGCGTTTTATACATTAATTACATAAATTACTTTGTAACTTTCTTAAACATATTTTTAAATTTATAAGTATATATGTAGGACACACATAAATAAAACCTTGATATCAGAAGAAAAGCCGGTCGATGTCTTCCCAGTTTAAGTAGGCGAGATTACGACTCGACTACGAAGCCATGGCAACGCTTCCGCTAAGGAAATTGCTCCTCTCGCTCTCATAAATCAGCTACAAGATAAAATTTAATACCATTGCTTCGAATGAGAAGATGACGGTATCACTTCAAAGCAATCATGTCTCAAATTTCCGTATTCAATTTCTATAAAATTAATATATATTAATATATGTATTTTAATCGTAACAAACTTTTAAATCGATGTTTTACATTATATTAATAATAAAAATTACAATGTTAACAAACCTTGAAAAGATTATTTATTTTATAATCTTTATGACGAGTTTTATTAATGTAACGGTCTTGGCGGAACGAACCCCGTACACACGAGAACCCCGTGACAACCTAGATTATTCATAAATATAATTAATTGACCAATTTTTGTCTCAAGTTACGTGAGTTACGTATGAATAAATTTAAAAAATGTAAACATATTAAAAATTTTTCTATTTCGAAAAAAGTTTATTCTGCTGTTTTTGAAACACGTTATTATAAAATATTACAGTACATTAATTAATTATATATTATATATAAATTAATTCTAAGATTTCTAAAGTTATTAACAATATATAATAACTTTTTACAATGAATATAGTTAAAAAATAATTAAAAACATCCATTCTCTTAATCTGTGCTTACTTCGATCTCAATCGAATACTTTATTCACGATCGTGATTAAAAACATCGTGAGCAAACTTATATGCCGTCAAATGATTATCCAACCCGTAACGGTGAAGCGTGATGCAATATGTTATAAAACATTATTAATAAAAAGAGACAGCCCAGAGAATCATTTACAGGATGTTATTAACTTAATGCGACAATTTCGTCATTATAAGATTATTATTTATTAATTCATCAGCACTATTTATTTGCTTTTCTTTAAAATACCTATTAAATACAAGAATGAAACACTATGCATGAAAACGTCTGAAGAAGAAGAAGTCTGTGCTGTCAACAAGTGTTTCATTTCGACTTTTAACACGTAAGTTGCACACTTACACTCTGCAACATTTTAACCAAAAATTCTTGAAGTGATGACTCGTCTCCTCTAGGACACTTCTACGATGAATACGAACATTTTAGACTAGCTAAATAATGAATATAAATTATATATGTTTATTAATTAATGCAAAAGCAAAGCATTAAACCTTCAACGAGATAAAATATAATTTTTGAAAAGCTGTATGTAGTGCATTCGGTACTTCACACATAAAGCAGAAAATGTTGTAATTCAATAAGTATAAAATGTGGAATGTGAATTTTAAACTTTTACATAAAACCAATAAAACGCAGACAAGCCTGTGGTCAACCTCTAGTTATTTTATTCGACATCAACTTACTCTGAATTCATGAATATTTATTCAGTACAAAATGTTAATTAAGAAAGAGAGAGACTATTTAATTTTGTACAGCAATTATGATTTTTATCAACCAGACTGTGGACAAAATGTTATTTAAATTTTTATTAAGGTCTTAATTAGTAACATAAGTTTTTCGTTTAAGAATAAATGCTCAAAATAATTACCGAATGAAAATCCAAATGATAGCCGTTGAATATATTCTATTACAAAGAAAAAGTAAGTTATTAAATAACTCCTTTTGCCAGTTTTATTACGTTAATTATACCCCACTAAAGACTATTAGCGATGCCCTCGGCTCAAATCTTAAATTATAAATCCAATGCCTCTTTTAACTAATTTAATTTTAGAGCAAACTTTTCGTGACAAGTCTGAAGTAGCAGAATTTTCATCGAAGGAAAATGAAACTTCTTAATTAGCGCGGGCCCATAACTCCCATAAAGAAAGGTCGACAACATGACGCTGTCATTCTCAAACCGCAAATGTTGCATAACGTCTTCTAATGCGAGTAAATGTTCTCCGCTTAAAAATAATAATATAAAATTATTATATTTATCTCTGCAATATTTAATAAAATAATTAATGTATGAAGTACGTTCGAAATTTAATTTGTGGTTAAGCAAATTAGAATCTATTTTGCGATTAACTAGCTTGGATTCTCTTGTGGATGTCGTCGCGCTAACTACATGCGCGCTAATCAAATGACGGTGCTGCTCGGGGAAATTACTGCTTCCGAGTTAGCAGCAACAGCGTGACAGTGATCGGCTAAAATTATCTACATACCTCCATATGATACGAATAAATTGCAATTACATTTTACCAAACAAAATTTAAAATAATCGGTCGACAAACAGAATAGAAAAAGGTACCGAATTGTCTTGTCTTTGCCTATTTAAACACACTATATATATAGATCATATCACTCTTAATGCCATATTTTTATAGGTATATTAAGGTTCAAGTTCCAAGTCTTTTTTTTTATATTTTTCATTTTGTCGAGAAAATACCAAGTAAATGTTGTTAATAAGTAGTGATAAGCGTGCAAGAGCTTAAATTAATCTCTACTATGTAGCTAACCATATGAATATATATTTAGACCTTAGCCGTAGGGCATTTACCTATAATAAAATAAATTAAATCACTCAGTTGATAGCAAAATATTTACTTGTAAAATACTCCCAGTGGCAAGCAAAGGAATTATCGCGACCAATTTAACTGCGTGGAAACGTGTTGCAGCTAACACTTGACGAGTTAAAATTATTTTTTAAAGAGGTTGAATGTTTTTTTTTATATACCTAAATATTTAAAAAAGTTTTAATTAAAATATAAAAATATCAAAAAGAAGCTACGAAGTTCCAATTTTATTTATAAATAAACATTTATTTACTTATGATAAAATACAGTGTTTTAATAAAAATATTTGGATGAAATATAAAAAAATCAAAATTTATTAAGGTTCAATAGCTCAACTGTATATCGTGGCCTTGTGCTGTAAAAGTCCTAGGTTCGATTCTGAATTGACCTCCTGACCGCTTGGATTATAGTGGTAGGAGAGAGCACAATCTGAACGCTCAACTGGATTGGTTTTGAAATTAAATCACTTCTTGAACTACAAACAATATTTCCAAACTGCAGGTTCTTTTTAAATTCGATAAAAACATCTATAAAATAGCGATGAAAATTGTTTTAAAATATTATTTCAATATCAAATAGTAAAATATTATTTTAACTAATAATTAAATACTCATTATGCATTCAAACTGTGTTCAATATGGTAATTTTTTTAAATTAGTTGACTCTTTTAAAATACATGAAAAATTCTTCGTTTTTTATGTGTATCATCCTAACTAATATTAACCAATCATCATGAAATTTAGAATACACGATGTAAGTAAGGGGCACAGAAAAAAAAACATAAAATACCTAACATTTGAACAACCTTGGTTGTTCTGGCAACTGATAATGTAAATCGCGTAGTACTATTTACTCTTTTTTTATTTAAAGAAACCGGGAAGGCAAATGACTCTACTCCACCTAATGGTAAGTGGTAGTGGAGTCCAAATGCGACGACGGCCAGTACAGTCAAACCTATGTAAATAACGCTAATAGGTAAATTTACAGGTTGGGTTGCCATATCAAACGATGCCCAGTGTTTTCTGTTTTTCTAACCCCACATTAAATTAATTGCCGACCACTGGGCTACTAGTAATGTGGAGGTCCCTGGTTTTACTTTTGTGCCTCGAAAAGCACATAAAGCCTCCTTTGCATGATCTATCTCGTATCGGATGGCCTGAAACCTGTGAAATAATAGAGAATAATATATACAAATAATAGAAATAGATAGAGAATAATAATAGAAATAATAGTTTATTTCTCCTACGCACTTGGCTAAAGCAATACTTGATATTGTTGTGTTCCGGTTTGAAGGGTGAGTGAGCCAGTGTAATTACAGGCACAAGGGACATAAAATCTTAGTTCTCAAGGTTGGTGGCGCATTGGCTATAAGCGATGGTTGACATTTCTTACAATGCCAATGTCTAAGGGCGTTTGGTGACCACTTACCATCAGGTGGCCCATATGCTCGTCCTCCTTCCTATTCTATAAAAAAAAAAAAAAAATCTTCGAAACCAACAACCTTGCAAATCGGTCAGGAGGTATATTAAATATGAACATAATATTAAATAATTAAAACAGCCGATTTAACTGCTCAAGTACCTTAAATTCTCTCACGGACCAGTTTTGACTTTCAACTGCTTAAGCACTAAAAAGCAAATTAAAATTAAAATTGGTGCTAAGCTATTTTGAAAATATTTTAATTTAATAAGTATTCGAGACCTTTTTTCTAAAGTCAAATATAATAACTTAAAACCGTACGTTAAAAATTTCAAACACATAGTTATAAATAAAATAATCGTACATAGAAAGTTTTACCTTTATTTTAAAATAAAATGACTTAACCATTATATTGAAAAAAACTAACCATATATTAATCAAAGGAAAGCAGATGATCAAATCGACCATTTGATATAGGAGTCACTGCGACATTCCCAGTGACAAAAATATTAAAAGCTAAGACACGATGTCCAGTGGAATTACAGTGGCTCGTTTATCCTGTAAGCCGTAAAACTTTCCACTTTGTTCTGACTTTTTACCTCCCGGCCGCTTCGAAAATATATCCAAAGAAAATCGCAATCACTTTTTAGTAGCTCCACTTGAGGTTTATGACATTAACATTAACCACACGAAAAATGAGTGTTAAATATTTTTGAATACAATACTTATGATGTAAATGTTACTAACAAAAATAATACTACTTTGTTAAGGCGTACTCTCTTTTAATAAAAAAATATTTAAATTGAAAATAAATACATTTTAATAGAAAAGGGAACTGTTTATCGGTTTATATAAAACCTTAAATTAAAAACCGGCTACTTAGGAAAAGGCCAATAGTTGGAGGAAGGTATGCGAAACACGCCGAACCTCCAATATGATTAAAAAAGTTTCTAATCTTATTCCACCATAAAGTAGATTTTTCAAGCGGGCAGGCAATTTGTAATCGCTTTACTAAACCATACTCACACACTCTACATAACCATTATGTAAGCCCCTTATAATATCATAAGACTTTTTAAACGACTATTTTTAACATGTACATTATTAAAATAAATAGTAGCTATTATGTATGTATACATAAAAGATGCCTAATGGATGATGTGAAGTGAATCTTAATCGAAGATTGTGGATGTGGGTTCAAACTCGAGAATTTTTGTCCTTATTGTATATAATTTATCTTGTGCTTGGTGTTAAAGAAAGCATAGTAAGAATGTATGCAGGTCGCATGTGTCGGATTAAGATCTTTCATATGTTTACCCACCAAACCACATTGGAGCAGCGTGATGGAATCAAAACCAAATCAGTAGTGGTCTGTAAATACAGACTTGTAATGTTAAAGTTCCTCTAAACGAAATTTTTAACGTTAATAATAACGTTACAAATTATAAAAGAATAACACGTTAGATCAATGAAATTTTTATTTAATTATAAATAAATATCGACACGATACACTAGCTGAGACGTATGCAAATAAAAATAAAACGTACCTACCGTCAAACGTTAATTTGATTGATAGCGATCATCAAAGACAATTTACTTAGATCTTTCTTGTTTATTGCGTACATTTATTCTGAAACTTTGTCGTGAAGAGCAATCACAGTAGCTATGAAATTTGACGTTTAATTTATGGAACGAATACTTCATCTGAAGTTTCTATGGAAACGCGTTGGCAAAATATTGTAAGTATATCGAACAAATTCGTTCAGACCCAATTATATTACATAACATACACTTTAGGGTATTTCAATTTAGGTAACGTTGGACCATTAGAAACTTATAACTAGTATTCATAAAATTTTACCTTAAATTTATATTATTTTTTTGAGTTGAGTTGTTTTTAACTTGTTAAGGCGCTCGCCTTGGTTAAATAATTTTCTGAATCATGATATATTTTATTTTGTTTTAAATAATACCTACATTTACATAGACAAATAACCGCACGTCGTAAATGAGAAAGATGAATTCAAATCTTAGGCGTCTCCATATTCCTTCATATATCCTATTGTCAGTACTTCGGGAATATACTAATCATGACAACAAAGACGTGAAAACAAACCTTGACCATTTACTTGTTTCACAGAACAGATTCGAACACCCAGAAATCTTCAAGAAGATATTTATAATCTCCTACTTACTGTACAAAATAACGGTTAAGTTGTTTTGACTGCCTTAAATAAATAATGGATAAAATAAAATCAGATTTATTAATTATTCGAAAACCCGTGAAGTCAATAGTAATTGAAAACGATAGTATGCTTATTAGCAATATGCACAGAAGTTAACTTCTGTTGTCTTTGAGACGAAGTACATATTAAAAAGTATTATAAAATGATAAAGATACCACGTGAGCCCAAGAATAGTTGTTAAAAGATAAATTTAGATATTTTCTCTAGAAATATTTTATAATGCCATTTTTCTACCTCAAGGCCTGGGAATTTCTGCATTATTTATTACACACGTAGAACGTACATAAATTTCAGGATATACGACAGTATTCCAAATAGTACCTATCGCTTAATATTATCTAAAATTATTTCACCTATACTTTACACGTTTAAAAAATAATAAATCAATACAAAGATGGCGCACAAAGGCTTTTTATTTTTTCAATATTTAAGTTTAATTTTCAGTACTTAATAGCGATAGCCGAGATGGCCTAGTGGTTAGAACGCGTGAATCTTAAACGATGATCGTGGGTTCAAGCCCTAATCAATAGTTCAAATCATAATCATACTAATATTAAAAATAGATATGTTTTGTATGTTTGTTTGTTTTCCGGGTTTCGTACAAAACCTAAACCGAATGATATAGAACATTCATGTTATTTTATTATTTATACTTTCAGGTCGGACATAGGCTATGTAGCGTCTTAATATGTTCTACAAATTTAAAGATTTTATCATGTCGTATAAGAGATTTGTAGAAATCCAAATTATCTATAGAAAACTCAGCGACAACAAGCTTTGTTTAATTATCACAAAGCATTCATTCTTAACAAAATAAATAATACATTTATTTTAAGCATTTTATATAAATAAATATTACCTTATATCTGTTGTTTGCAATTTTATCCGGAAGCTTTAAAAATATTAAGAGGATATTATAAAAAAACACATGAAAACAATACGACATATTATGACCATTCATGGAATGCATTGTGCTTTACATTGAATGGTAATATCATTGGTTCAAAAATAGCATACAATAAAATACTTATTTTATTTCTACAAAATCGGGATGTGTTGCTTGTATTTAAAAATATATCATATGCGCAGTGTAATAATAGAAGGAAGATCGACTTGCAAATTGACCATAATAGTAAGTAATCCTCGCTCATAAACACTGTTGGATGTATTAGTCATACCTTACATTAGCAACGCGCTATTATTCGTGACAGGAGTTATGTCTGTTAAAACGATACTAGTTCACCTTTAAGCCGGAATACAGCTATAAAAACTTTTGCTATAATAGCTATTACCACGAAGACAAAACTTGATCTATCTTTATGTGAAACGTAAATCAATTACATAAAACATATACAAATAAAATATACGGCTTGGCAAATTGCATTTTAAAACCAACATTGAATAGCAGCGCTACGTAGCTGTACAGATACATATCAACGTTAGATTATAAAAGCAGTTAAAGGGGCAACATTCACAAACTTCTTCACAACTGGAGTGGAGCTACACTAAGTCTCGTCGTTAAAACTCAAAACTGCCGCTCCATATTCACGACTAACTGCCCGGTAAATCTCCATCATTTAAGTGTGATCAACGCGCTCGCTTCGTGCATATTTTATCAGGATCAGGCCTATGGAGACTTTAATGTTTTAAATGTCTCTTTATAACTACAAAGAGCATTAGAGATAAATAGACATAGAATAAAATACCTTTATCATTATATAAATCTGGTAGAATATTTTAAATGACTAAATATGAAGCACAGGTAACGTTTAAAAATGATTGAATAAAACAAAATCCATGAAAAGTACCTAAACAATTTTCTTCAATATGCGGCCTTTTGCTGGACCTAACTGAAAACGCGTCAAATAAATATAACCTCAAACTTTTTTTAGTAGCTTGACACATTACTAATGTATTATATCTTTGCGAAAATATAAACTCGGTAAAATACCTAACATTTGGATATCGAAAAAAAAAACCTATTTTTTGGATCGGAAAACATAAATACTGCAATTCCAATTATTCAGTTTGTACCAGATTTGTATTTGGTCTTGTGGTACATTTTTTAAACACAACGACTAGGAACTAAATTTAAACACGAAAAAAAATGGCCCTAAGTATTTACAATAATTTTGAAATTATATATAGATCAAGAATAAGAAATCACGCTCAATAAGACTGTCTAAAACGTAAAACTGACAAACTCTTCCCGAAGACAATTTATCGAAGTGACAATCTTGATGACGGAAAGCAAGATTTGTGGCCTATTTCTCAAGCGAGAGCTATTGTAAAGTGCCGCGACGCTGCCCTAATTGATATCAATTACTCGCATAATTTATACAACCCTCATTCTAAACCTTTAAGACCTATCTTTATGGAGATGGAAATAATTTATCAAATTGTCCCTTAAAGTCTTAAAAATACTAAATAAATTTTTTGTATCATTGTGTTCTAGAATAAAATATATAGGTACTGAAGTTTATTTTCATTTAATAAAGTACCCACTAAAAAGCAATCACAGTTTTTCAAAATATTTTATGTGGCTTCGCATCACCGAATGCTAATGATAATATAATGTCATCGTTTGTACTTTCACGAATAATTTAAGTATTGTGGAAATTAATGAGGATATAATGATTGAAACTTACATAAGTACTAACCGTATATACAAATAATATAAATGTATTTTAACTATTATTAATTTTTTTAATTTTAATTATTATTAATGTATTTTACTGGTGGTAGAGCTTTGTGCAAGCTCGTCTGGGTAGGTACCACCCACTCATCAGATATTCTACCGCAAAACAGCAGCACTTGTTATTGTTGTGTTCCGGTTTGAAGGGTGAGTGAGCCAGTGTAATTACAGGCACAAGGGACATGAAATCTTAGTTCCCAAGGTTGGTGGCGCATTGGCTGTATAAGCGATGGTTGACATTTCTTACAATGCCAATGTCTAAGGGCGTTTGGTGACCACTTCCCATCAGGTGGCCCATATGCTCGTCCGCCTTCCTATTCTATAAAAAAAAATACTTATTTAAGCTGTATTAAGATTTTGTACCGAGTTTCCGACATACTATGTATTTTAATGAATAAAAAGCTATAATAATAATACTTATTAATTTTTTCTATAAAGTTTTTTTACTATCTATTTTATACACAGTTATAGGCTTACAGTTGTTTTAATCAGCTGCTTTTAATGTAGATTATTTAGTTTAAAATGTGGCTTTTATAAAATAAATACAATTTCATTCATTCTATTTTAATGCCATTCTACTGAAGTTGATCATCTTAGGGTAAGGAAAAATGACAATTTTTAACACTGTTTAGTGGTAACATATATGAACAAAACACTTTGTTTTCATTGTCACCTTTGGTGAAAGGTGGATCCTGTATGACAATCAAAAACATCCGTCGCACTAGTTAGACACAGGTGAAGTAGCTTAACCATGTCCCAAACGCAGTCACGAGTCAAAATAAGCTGCTTGAAAGTGAAGTGAACATGTGCCGACATTGCTTAAAGCTTCTTGACCTAGCACATCAAATACTGCAGAATTGAACTGTAAAGAATTGCAAATGATGATGGACATTCTCGCTTACACACAACAGAGACTTGCAGTGCTCTAGTCCAGTTCTATTGTTCCACATACTCATACACATAGATATAACGGACAGTCTCAAAGCTGGATAAGCTAGGACAAAAACTCCGTCACCCACTCACCAGAGCTTGCCCTAACTAATTATCAATTTTATTTCGGAAATTGGTATTTTTTTTTAAAGGTAAAATAATTCAAATCCTATAAGGCGCCTAAAACGCCTTTGAAGAGTTTATCGATTTCTGTCTCCAATTTTTTTAAAGTACAGTACAATCAATGTACCTCCTATTAAAATGACCAAAGCGTATTGGTCAAACAATAACATATAAAAGTCATATTAGAATATCATTAATCAAAATTTCACATTTCATAATATTCACTCTGGTATTAATGAAACAGCCAGAAATCACCAACTCCACAGTTTAAATTTTATTACAAGACTCATATTAAATAACGTCTCAATATTGACAAAACAATTTAATATAGAAGCGTAAATTTTCATTTACAGAATATTCAATTATTTTAAATCTAAAATATTTTGCTTACAACCTACCACCCCAAGCAATATTGAGCTAAAATACTAGATAAATATTAATAAGCAATGGCTCGGTAGTATTCCAAGAGTGGGCTGACGCTGAAGCTACGCGGAGTTTGTCCGTTTTGAGAACCATAAGCTTCACAGGATATTTTAATAAGCAAAGGTAGACGCTTCGTGCACACTTGTTACTATTCATTAATAATTTTTGCTTATATTTTGTGAAATAAATTCGTATAATATCGCACAGTTAAATAAACAGTAATATTGGACTTAGTGAGTAAATTATTTTGTTCACTATCAACTTCCTATTCGACCTCCTTATAAAAATTTTCCTATCTTTTAAAACGAAATAAAAATTTGAATATTACTAGAATAGAATAGATTATTAAAAGAAAAAGTAAACTAACAGCTGTAAATATCCTCGTCTATTTGAACCGTGAACCCACAATCTTCGGATAACGTTCACATGTTCTAACCAGTGGGCTGGGTCATATTTTATACATTTTATTATAAAACACGCTACGACAAAAATGAATGAAAACTTCAAGTGTTCATTACGCGTTGAATCAAATTGGTTGTGGGACGATTTCACCATTTGGTCTCAGGACATTCGAGACAAAATAATCATTGTACGAGTGAGAACATATATATATACACAAATGCATATATTCAATTCTAACAGCAAAAATGCCATATGTACGTACTAGGATACTTCTAAAATAAATAAGATTGTTGAAATAACGTTTAAAAAATGGCAGCTATCGTCCGCTAACAAAACTCCTTAACTTTGTAGTCAATGTATTTTGTTTTTGACTACTGTGTCGTTTAGTCGAGTAAAAATATTAAACGATCTTCTTTTTACAGCAATAAAAATATTTTTGCCAAACATACAAAACTACATACATATACAGAGCGTATATTAACACAAACGGTCGAGGAAATAAAAACATGAGGAGCCTCAACAAATATGTATTATTGATCCCTGGATTCAATTTCCCTTATGTTAGTCAGGTTTGATAGAACGCTCGGAGACGTAGTGTTTACTACTTAAGAATAAAAATATATCGCGACATATCGTAATTTAATGAGAATAAATTTATATATCAATTGTATTCTATGATCTATGGTAGTATGTTGGTAATATATCTTACCTTGCTGAAGGATAACAACAATTGAAAACACAATCATACAGAATTATCTAATCAAATTGATAACATTATTTACATTATTACAATATTGAAAAAAAGGATCCTTACAAATAGCTAATATTTTGTTAGTAAGTTTTGAATTACATTTCATTATTAAATTAAATATTTCTCCCTGAAAACAAATAAAAATCCACAGATACACAAATCTCGTGATTGTAATGAAAATATCACCTCACAGTCACATATATACAATTAGGCAGACTTGACATTTACCTTTTAATATCACACAAATTCTTTTTACTATCGCGGACATTATTAAGAACTGTAAGTTTATATGTTTTAAATATTTTTAGTAAGTAACCAGTAGCAAGTAAAGATAAAGCATGGATGGAGCTTTAGAACCTTCAAATTGGAATGCGAAATATACCTAATGCAACTAGAATTACTTTAAAATAAAATTAAGGCGAATAACATAATTCTGGAGTTAAACCACCTGTAGGGCAAAACACGAACTATTTTATTTAAGCTCGACTATTTTAGGTAACATTTCATCGCTTAAGTAAAAATAGTAACCTTATTCTATTTAGTGCTAGTAGATGGCGCTTTAGATGTATATTTTAAAATGTGTATATTAAATTTAAATTTAAAAATAACAAAACTGAAATATAAAGGAATGAAACTCCATTTTGTGCTAAAATCTTATGTATTTTAAAAACAGGTGGTAAACAGGAATATTACTTAACTAACTATATTAAATATGGTTTTAAAACTAAACTCAACAAAATCTTCATCATTTTAAAAATAAAATAAACTGGAAAAGGTATAACAATGAGCTTATTACATGTATTAATAACAACTGAAATATGTCCCTAAAAGTATTCAAAAAAACAAATATCGTATAGTTGGTCAGTGGAATCCAATGTCTAAAATGATTAAAACAATAAGGGTAAATATAATAAGCAAACAATCATTCAAATATATATATTTTTTAAGATTACTTTTTCATGTCAATAAAAATGTAGTGTATTATTTAAAAAAAAACTGAAGAAAATCAAACAATACTTACTATAACATTTTAAAATATTTTAATAAATATTTGAGAATTACTGTGCAATACTAATAATATACAAATTAGGTTATTAAACGCAACGTAAATATCTAAATAGTTTATTCCACTAATAGGAATGAATACTTCATTTAATATTGTGAATACCCTATTTATATCAACAAAAATGGATATGTCACATTAAAAGTTCTTATTTTGAATATTTATCAAAAAACAACACTTACAAGGCACTAACATTTTCAAATATTAAATACTTATAATAGATTTATGACAACAATGAAAACATCAGACTTAGAATATATCACTATCATTACATATGACTAGCTTTTTAGTCATATTAAAATATTATGTTAGATTCAATTTAATTTAAAATGTGACAACACTTCATAACAAAGCAATTTTGCTTGTTCTAATTGCCTTTAATTAATTATTATTAGACTATTTAAAACTAGTTTGGCAATATACATAGCATGCAGTAGATTTGAAAGAAATAATAAATTTAATTAAAGATTATTTTCAGAATAACATTTTTTCCAAATTTGAATGCAATATTTTAATGATTAATATATTATATAATCTTTCATATTTTATTACAATTAAACAGTAGTTAAACAAATACCGAAAATTCTAAAATAGCTTAGAAACCAGAAAATTTATTTTATCATCCTTTTAATAAGTTCTTGCTTTTGATAACTAACACATTGAAGTGAAAAATTACATTTCATTATAATAAGTTTTTTTTAATAGTGTAATTGATATTTATATCCCAATAGATGTTATTGCTTTATTTATTACAAACACAAATAAACCATTCCTATCTTAGAAGGCGTAGAGATAAACAAACCTTAGAGTTAAAAATCCCATGTAATTTGCTAATAACAACTTTGCCGACATTCAAAGCAAATCCATAATGATCGAGATCATTCTTGAATAAATTTTGAACACAATGTCAAAGTTGTATATTTATCTTTCCTCTTGTTATTGGAGTAAACTATCGATTACTTATGAAATAATAACAATTCAATTGTGTATTTTAAATTATTAAATTACCAGTCATACACCATAGGTGCAAATCTTAATTAGGAAATATAAATTACTCTATTTTAATTTTGATAAATAAAATGGTGTATGTAATATCTTAATTTATTAATATAACTATGACAAAATGACTCTAATTGTTCTTTCTATCAATGTCCGACACATAGGACAACCTTCTATTTCATTTTGTGCGCAAGATTGGCAGCAACACATGTGACCACATGGCACAAAAACAACTTCAGACTTTGCATCCATGCATATAACACATTCACCCTCTACATCTGAGCATTCTTTATCATCCAATATACCTGAACAATTCTGTACATGTTCTGAAGGAGGGGCACTAGAGCTTACTGGTGCAATATTAGATACATTATTTTGGCTTTTCTCTTCCACATATAATTTTAAAGCTCTTAAAATACTTTCTCTGTCTGAATTCAAAGAAACTCCCCTTTCCTTCAAACTCTCATGAGTTATGTTCAATAAAGATTCACCACATAAAAGAGACTTTGCCAAGAAGGGCAAACAATGAATAACTCCTTCCTGCAAGAGATAATTAGCAAAAATAGGATCTAGCTTTCCAAGATTAAATAAAGATTTAGGGGCGGAATCTAGGAGTTTTTGATAACTCTTTAACCAAAAATCATTAGAGACATTGTTTTCACTTTCTGCTTCCTTCAAAGTGTTAATTAATTGTTTCCTGTGTTTATTTCTCTGTTCCAAAAGGTCATCTAGAAAGTCCACCAACTTTAACCTCTGCATAAGAAGCTCATTATAATTAAACGCTATTTGCATTTTCTTTTTTTCTTGTTCAATAACACTAAGTCTGGCTAAGTGTGTTGAAATCAGTGATATTTCCTGGTTCAGACTCCAACTTTTTGCATCAACTCTATCGAGTAGGGATGAAACCATAGCTTTTTGAATATCTTGATCTTCTAAAACCTGTTGAATTAATACTGTCCGAGATTCATCTTTAGCATTTAATAGTTGAACTAGTTTTTTTGTTCCCTCTGACTCTTGAGATAATAAGTTTTGCTTAATATTATTTAGATCATCGATGTAATTTTTTTTGTGGTATTGAATATGATAATCATTTTCTATAAGTTTTTCCATTGCAATTAAAATATCAGCTCTTCGCACATTATCATAATTTTGTCTAGTGATTTCTAGTAAGCGATTATGCTCAGCTTGTTCATAAGCAAGTTGCTGTTGAACCACTTCCGGTTTAAGCCTATCAACCTGAATAAAGTTTTTAACCAAGCACTCTATGTCTTCTTCTTCTTTCTGTATTGATTTCATTAGTTTCTGTCTTTCAATATCTCTGTTTTCTTGTACTTTAGCTATTTCACTGTCTAAATCTTGCTGTTCTTTTAAAAACTCTGACAAAAACTTTTCTCTCTGCATCTGATTAGCTTTATGTATTTTATTTTCCTGTTCAATCATTTTAGCTTCTTGTTCTTCCCATGTAATGTTTACTTGTTTCTCAAAAACATTATAATTGGTACTTGGAGTTTGAGTTGGTGAAATATTGGAATTAACATGAAGCGGTGTGGTATAGTCAACATTCATTTCTAGGCACAAGTATTTCATAATTTCTGTTGTTCCTTTTGTGGTTATTTCTGCTGGTGGATAGATAAAATTTTCTCCATCCAGTTCAATTGAAGCTAAATTTGTTGCAAAACATAGTTCTGGACACAGCTTATTTAAGCTCTTATTATCAAAAATTTTTAATGCTCTGAGACATTTCAAATTACCCAACACTGAAATTAAACTTCTCAATTTATTATTTGAAACATCTAAAACTTGTAAACATTCTAAAAACTTTATTCCTTCTGGTAGAGATTCGAGATAGTTGTTCTGAAGGTATAGTTCTGTCAAACTCACCAGATATTTTATATCGTTAGGTAAACATGTGAAGTGATTATTACTTAAGTTCAAAACTTTAATCAATTGGAGATCTGACAACTGTCCTCCATCTTCAAGGGATTGCAAGTTGTTGTTATGAAGATATAAATAGTCTTTTCTGAATACTTTGCATATCGAAAATATACCAGTAGGCAAGCGGCGTATCTGACAGTCAGATAAATCGAAATCTGGTTCTGGCGATTCTCTAGCCAGGTATAGTTTTCTTTCCAGCTTCGCTCGAATATCCTGAGAATTATTAGAATGTCTACCGAATAAAGACATTGTGCGCTGGAACCCTGATACAGCACAACCCATTAAATATCAAATCAAAAATATCACAATGCATACAGTTATCTCGTCATGTAATAGATGTCACCGGATCAACATAATCATTGCGGATTACTTTATCGCTACGTTATCAAAATAGACATATTTCAAAGATTTGCAACATTAACAAGGAGGAATAAAGGTTGAAAACTAAGATACTTGTCACAGAATTACTCATTTCAATATCAAAACACCAATGATATGCCATGATTAATTAATTAATATTTCATGTCAAATTGTCAATATCTAATGTCTAGTGTCAAATGTCAACACCACAGATAAAAAACTACCTAGTACCTACCTTTACTAAAGATTATAATGCTTATATTGCGTACTTTTTTAATGTTCAAACTTATTTAGGTATTATGCTATTTTAATATTTCTGTAGGGATCTTTATATATTCTTAAATTATTATTTTTATTATAATCATAACTGTCACAGTAGCATGCAAAATAATTGCATATAACAAACTGAATAAAATAAACTCATTTACAATATACATACATATATATAAACTTGCATACATTTTATTTAATCGAATAAATATTATACCCCGGCCGGACCAGACAGGTCGGTTAGGGCGACAGATTGACATACGGATAGAATATGCTATCTAAATCTAGTAGCCCCACTTTCATGCAGAACCTTGGCGCTTGGCTACGAGCAATCTACTAAAACATCGACCTCCCCCCCCCCTCTCACGAATGTGAAGCTGCGTGCGGATACTAATATTATTATAAGCATGAGTGTGTCATTTAATAATAAATAATAGCCTTAAAACTTTGTACATGCAACAATTTATCTGTTTATGAAGAGGGAGAAAATTACAAATATATAAATTTCATATTTTTATTAATTTACAAAATCAATTTTACAAAAACAATATTAACTAATGTATATAAAAATAATATAGTCTTATCTATAAATATCTAACGTTGGGTGTCTGTCTCTGTAATGTTTATGGTTAAATTGATCATTGTGGTACCATTTCTCCACTCGTGGAACGTGATGACCGAACAAAGTAAAACTATCATGTTCTTTGTTCACTAATGGATTATAGCTTGAACTTGACTTAGGAAAGTAGTTTTGTGTAAATGCGTCTTTATACTTAGAGGGGGCTTCATCATATTTAACAAGCTGCTTTTCAAGACCGTACTCTTCTCTTAAGCCATCCTCATTTCTTGTTGGTTTTGAAAAGTCTTGCGGTTTTATTATTTGTGACAATCTATAAAAAGCATTCGATAAATCTTCATTAAGTTCATCCGATGGCTTTTCTTTTGGAGTATTTTGTTTGTCATCTGTATAGGGCTCTATGGCTGTATGTTCTCTACCATTTAATAGATCTTGTGGATTTACATCAAAATAAGATTTTCCGTATTCCTCTATAGTTGGTGGAATAGGAGATTCGAAAAGTTTCTTGATTACTTCTTCTCTATCTCCAGTTCCCTGAACAAACGTTGGTTGCAGATCTTGCGGCGTATTACTAAAATAATTAAACATAGAAAATTGGGGTGAATCTTGTATTTGATATGCTTCGGCAGCCTTGGGTAATTTGATAACCACTGTTTTACCTTGCTGGTAACCTAAGCCGTGGCCTTCAAATGGCTTGTTTTTGGTTTTTTTCTTTTTCTTTGGTGTTTCAGATGAGTCACTATCAGCTAGATTTTCTGAGTCGGCATCGCAGTACATCTTGTTCAATTTCTGTGTGTCCTTGTCTGACAGGCCTATTCTCTGACCAATTTCAGCAGCAAACTAAAGGAAAAAATATTGCATTTTTTTATTGGTAATATAATAACATATAACAGCAGTGAATAGCATAGATTGTTGAATCACCTGTTTCGGAACGAGTGTGTCTTGACCATTCAAAGAGAAAGCCTTACGACTATAATGCAAAACACTATCATAGTCGTAGCCGACGCCAAAGTCGGAAACCGCAAAGGAATTATATTTGCGAAAGTTGTGTCGCGCATCTGTAATTTAAATACATATCTTTACTAATATTATAAATGCGTTACATTCGCGTCTGTCTATGTGTTTTTCTGTATTTTACGCTTTCACGGCTAAAACACTGAACCGAATTTGGTATGAAGCAAGCTTGAACTAAAATGAAGGACAGAGGACTACTTTTTTTATAACACCCGATCCCCGCCCAACACGCGGGTGACACTGCGAGCTACAACTACGATATAATAAGTGAAAAAGATGAGCCTGTAGAATAAATAGACTATTGAGATAATTAGTAAGTACATTGAATCCTTGATGCTCAAGACATCTAAACATCATAAAATGTTATCATGCAAAGTAGTCTTTTGTTAACCAATAATAAAAACTATCAATAAAAAAAAAAACAATTCATTTTTTCATCTATTTACGAATACCTACATGATATATACCTATAAATAGGTAAAGAAAAGTGTATAGGTTGTTATAGGTTTATGCGACGACGAAGTATTTAATTTGCTACTCGTAACTGTTACTAGGGAACGATGCATATTAGTATTCAGGTCATGCAAAGTGAATATCTAACACCATAACCTTAATCAAGGTTCGTGTATGTTTAGACAGATATAACGGATGCCTAGAAAGCACATTAACTACATTATCAAATTTAAATACGTAAACATTAGATACGCATTAAAAACATGTTTTTAAATAAATTACCATTTCTATGTTCCTGTCTGGTTTAATAAATTGATTCAACAAATTGCCATATGAAAATAAACAGTGAGATTTGAAATGTAAATATAATAAATATGCCTTATTTTCACCTTTTTGCTGTGAGCTATTTAAAAAAAAAACAATGACTTGTTATATCGTCCACACCGTTAAGTATGGGAAATGGTGCAGCTTGTCTATTGTTTACTTACTTTTAACTATATTTTCCCATATAACATCAATATATTCGTCCCGATCGGAACTGCTCTGCATGTGATAGAATCCCAAGGTATGCAGCATTTCATGCACTATAGTACCGTGACGGAAGCACCCGCGTCCCGCCGGATGGCGACTGGACAAATTCAATACTTGGTACCCTCCTTGATATCCTACTTGCGAGAAACATCCTCTTCTACTTCCCTGAAATATAACATGTTAAATATAAAAAATAAGTCAGAGCCGTGTTATTGTTATTTGGGTTACAAATTTTAATATTTTAATCTTTAAAAATATGAAACAAATAAGTATTTTCGAGAAAAGAAATCACAAAATAAATTAAATTTATGCTGTGTAAGTTTGTCCTTCATTAACGTACCATTATTATTAAATTTTATTTATAGGTTATAATTCTCATTTATAGATATATAATTTTCACTGATTGGTGTTAAATTCTTTTGATTTACAAATTAGATCCTAGTGTAATTGTTTTTCTTTTTTTTAATACATAGTTTTTAAATAAAAAAAATACAATTTTGTGACAATATATAATTAGACATACACCTACCTGTATAACTACCGCATCACGATCACCTTTTACATAAGGTCTAAACTTAACGCAAGAGGCACGAGCTAAGTCGTCTATGCCATCCTGGATTGCTTGCAATTGGTCGCTTGCTGAAATCAAACTAAAACTATATATTACGTACTTTTTCTTTGTATGTCAAATTACAATGTATTTAAATTACAGCTTTTCTATTTTGCAATAACAATACAACAATAGCGTCTGTTGACAAAGTCGCTTTGACTGTATTTGCGCGGCAAACCATATCAGTGTCTTTATATATTGCCATTTGTGTTGCGTTAAACTTTTGTAACTGTTTCAACGTTTTCGATATCATGTCAGTAAATTAATGTGAAAATAAATATATACATATATATATAAAGTAACATGTCTTAGTGCTAGGCAAAACCCTCTTCTTGAGGACATTTAATCCGAAACATACAGATTGCCTCCTCTTTTTTTCCTTAATAAATTACTATTAAGTATCTAATATCGTATTAACAATTTTTATTGTACGTTTATTTATGTCAAAGAGTAATATAATATAACTTACAGAAATGTTCTGCTTGTATAAAATAAATAACTTCATTGTTGGGCCAACGTTTAGTTGTATCTGAAACTCCATTTCTTGCAAGTCCCTCTGCGACACTGTTGACTATCATCCTCCTCTGCCTTTCGTTTAGGATCAAATCCCCTTCAAATTTACCGCTCTCTTCCCAAGCATGGTCAGATACGGGTGCATCATCGTCATAGTCATCCGGAATACCGCCTTTTAGGAATTCTTTACAATTTTTATTAAATAGATAACAATTAAACTAATAATATTAAAATTATAATATTATCCTTGCAGTGCGCTCGCTTACAATTAATTAGCTTAGCCTTCAAAATTCCAGCGTAATTAGAAGATAAAAATACAAATTTAAGTCACTAAATAATAAATTTACTAGAAACTACAAAAAGCCGACATATGTATCTATCTGAATAGAACATTTTGAACAAATTATGTAGTCCAGGCAAAACTGTAGAAGATACGAGGGTGAAATATTTCAAGTGACGATACGAAAATAGTACTTACCTTACATATAGGTACAATAAGCTTTTTTCTGCCCAATTATATTTAAATATATCAAGAGAAAGAAACAAATAAATGACATTTAATATTTACAAATAGTAAAAAGACCTTACTTTTAACACTTTGATCCAATTGTGACGTCTCTTTTAAGAAATTACTAAAATCCTCAAGTTCGCTTGTAGACATCGCCAAACACTTCATCACACAAACATGACATAATGCAAAAATGCTAATCAACTTCATATTTAAATTTCTACTTAATATTAATGTATGAAAATTAAAATAAATACATTAGTACTGTCCTTTCACAAACGTAGCTCAAATATTTGGCAAAAAGTGTGTCATATTAACGGTACAGCCACATAACACAGTTTGGGTTAAGCTACAAAGAAAAACTTGCGAATTAAAGTTTTTACGCTACACAGCGAAGTTTTTGTCTAACAAAACCCACCGAGGCGGGTCGGGAATTAATATAGTGTTAGATACGACCATTTCACAAGGTGTTATCGCGCTACTGCAGAAGCATCTTGCGACAGCGCGCTCGTGCCGTGGCAACGGCTCACGCCTCCCATGCAAGAATCAATTGCTAAATTTACTGCTCGACTTATTCTATCATTGAACAAAACCTTGATTTCGATAATTTGTTTGCCTCATAGTATCTTAACTTTTGTTATTCATCTTGCAAATTTAGTCAAGCAATTTCATTAGGCGTTGGACTTGTCATCGTTGACTTAAAATCATTGTAATGACTGTAGTATATGCCAACCGTCACAGAAGAATACATAAGGCACCACATTCTTCAATGACTCGAATCTTGAATAATTCGATATCAATAATTGTATATGGTATTAGGTCAAATAATTAAAAACATAAATTTTTGAATAATTTTAATATCATATAGTTTTTTACTATCTTTATTTGCTCGCTCAGAGCAAGAATTTGACCGCGAAAAAGATTCAGTCATACTATATCTTATAAAGTCTATATTGTTTCGGAGCAGTAATTGGAGACAAAATATTTATTAGACTTCGTTACGCTTTCACATTAAATAGGCAAAATTATAAAATTAAAAAAAGTTAGCTCGTTCATTTTTATATTTTTTCAGTTATAACCGTTTTAGTACTAAATCTCGATAAGTTTGTAATGTTGTGAACATTTGATTTCTAAATTTAATTAATATCTATTAAAAATAGCTTTAAAGTTCAATTACATACATATTTTTTATTAACTAAAACATTGCGTAAATATTTATTGAACATAAATCTCGTCATAAGCAGGAAGAATAAAACACAAAAGTCTGGTGTAATGCTTTTATTGCATTGCATATAATTCCATTGTTAATTATCATTGGGGGTTCCGTAACATTTTATAATTGACTATTTGGTATAAATCAATTCGAACACTGAAACTCTTGCCAGGTTAATTACTATTTCCTATACCATGTAACTAATGGATTCGTCATCTTCACAATACATTCTATTAAGTTTTATGACATCACTTTCAGACATTCCCTTTCTCTGTCCGATTTTCACGTTTTCCTTAAAAAAAATGCTTTAATTATATTTTTGAAGATTTATCAACGAATTTCAAGTAACAACGTACATTGTTATGACAAATTAAATTGGAGCGTTAAATATTGCATGAAACGTATTATTGACACGCAACAATAAAATGAGAATGTATTTATTGCCATTATAATTGAGACAGTTATAAATTGTCTGTTATGTAGGCTAAATAATGTAATTTTTACTTAGTTTCATAAATCCTAGACTTAGCTAGAAACATAGTCTGGCAATGTACATTTTTCTTATATTTTTGTTTAACACTAATTTGCATTATCCTTTTTATGTAACAACCTTTGTACTGAGCAATGGTTGTTAAATAAAAAGGATATTTTTTTTTATTAACTTTGACCTAGCTCACATTTCTTAATAACTTTTTTACTAAAAACCATAAATACAATAAATATTGCAGTGGACTGTCATACATGTAACGAGCCCTACTTAAATAAAATATTTAATTTTTGTTTTAATGGTAATTTTCTGTCTTTTTGACTATTATCTTATTCCTTTGTGCCAACGAGATCATAGGGGTTACGAACACCTCTATTTTAATTGACGACTTTAGGAACAGGATATTGGAGGTGAACTAATCAAATCATGGAGCCACTATGTTAGTACTAATTACCTTCAAAGGTATTATAGTTTTATTTCCGTTTTTTGAAAATGCTGTCGCTGGATAATGCATCACGCTGTCGTAGTCGTATCGTACACCAAAGTCGGTCACTGTGTCGATGGTATACTTTGCGAAATTATGCTCCACGCCTAATAAAAATAATTAATTGATATTATACCTACATTATGTACAATTAATCATTGCAATTGTTAAATAAACGCAAATTGCTAACATGTTTGAATAAAAATATATATATTGTTAATTCATTCGACGTTTCCCACAATATACCTGACTTTATGTTTTCCCACAGTATCTCTACAAAATCGTCTCTGTCGTATGTGCTCTGCATGTGGTAGAAGCCGAGAGTGTGGAGCATTTCGTGTACAACCGTCCCGTACTTGAAGCATCGTTCCGATAAGTTTAACACTTGACGCGTTTCTTCTTCTTCTTCTGACTGATGCTCGTCAATATTGAAACCTACATTTGAAAAGCATCCGTTTTCTGATCCCTGTTTGCCCCAAATTTCTGAATTAATAACTAATGTTAGAATGAAAATGTTAAATAATCACAAGTGATCACTAATATACGATAAACTCAATTTATAATGTCAGTTAAAAGTGAAAATGTTGACGTATTTTCATATAACGCAATGATTAATGTTAAATATTTTTAAATTTATAATCGATACGCGGGAAAGTGGTTTGTTCACTTTCAAGTGCATAAGGATCGGACCATACTCTCTGAACCTGTTTTTTGTACAAATATGGGCTTAAAATTTTTTTATTTAAATTTTTTGCCATACCTACAACATACCATATAACACGTAGAATTGTTAGGATCGATAATCGATCAATGTTAACCGAACATCGCGAGGTCAAATCTGAGTAAGCACTACCAAGTTTTATGAGGTTATTTTGTCTTGATCTTTCATCTCTTGCAAGACGATGAAATAAAATCTGCCTATAGGTTAAAAAGATCTCACAAGTGTGTCCTTCAACCTGCATTGGAAGACGGTCAATATCTCAATATGCTCCAAGCCCCATTTTAAAGAGGAAAGAGTAAATCAGTCAATTACCGACTGTTTACTACTGCTCACTCGTTTTTGAACACAGAATAAATTAAAATATTTGCTGTTTTGTTTCAAATTTGCATCTAATATTAAATAATTTTACCCATTATCTTTAAATATACAACAAACCACATGCATTTTATTTTATTTACGCTCAAATTGAAAGCATATTCAAAGTAGCCCGCTACGGTCGACCATAGATATATTTTCGTCACAAATATTTACCCAATCAAGAAAATATTACTAAATCTTTGTTAAAAGGTGGTTAACAAATATTTAGTAATATTTTCTTATAGTAATAAGTATATTATTTTTTATGCAGAATATAGTCATATATTTTAAACAGAATTAATTAATATTATACATACATACAACCTACCTGAATAATGACTGCGTGTTCATTATTTTTCCTTGGACGAAACGTAAGGCACGACTTATTAGCTATATCAGCCATAGCTTCTTCGATCATTTTTAATTCATTCTCATCTGTAAAAAGTAAAGTTTTTTATAGCTAAGAAATAAAGTGATGCATTGTGGGTGTTCGATGCGCCATGGAAACTAAGACTCTATCTCCCCCTTGTGTCTATAATTAAACTAGTTCACTTACCATTCAAACATAAATAGTTTAAATAATGCATTGCTGTGTAACCGTTTAGTGGTAGAATAAGTGATGAGTTGGTGGCGCCAACCCATTTTTGCTCAAAACCCTACCATCCGTTGATACTATTATCTATTCGTTAAATATTATGTAATATCGGAAACGACAGTTTTCTGATTACGTAGACATATTTCGTTAGGTATATATCATAGAATTCGCAGTAAATAATCATAATTGTCGCTAATGGACATCGTAAAAATTTTAATTTATAATATATAATATCACGTCCAATTGTCGAACTACTATATTATTCAAGTTTTAATACGTACGCACATATTATTTGGTGACCATTACTATTTATGGTGTTGAGTAAACGTTTTGGTATAAGACCACGATATGCAGGATATCTACCTATATATAAAATGGAAAGTTTTCCATCAAAACGCACTTACATTTATTCATATACATATTTTAATAACAACACAATTACTAACCAAAATCATCTTCAACGATATGGTAAACAACAGTGCGGTTGGGCCATCGCTTGGAATTGTTTCTTAAGCCATTACGTTCAATATTAGCGTATTTTATAGCACGTTGCTGCGACGAAGACAATAACATGTCTCCTTCGAAATGTTCGCCCAATTCTGCATCAGTACTTGAAGCTATATCTACAAAAAATATATGTTGAACGACTACAAAAAATGCGCTAAAAATAAAAAGATGGAAATTCATGATAAAACTTATCAAAACACCAGGTTTATTAGATATTATGTAGGTACTCGTTATGTCTCCAGGCATATACTATACAATTTTATTTTATTTCCGTCTGACTCGACGCTCTTACTAGTTTTAAAAGTAAAAATGTAAATAACGCTTCTGAAATAAAATCCATCAATTTCCTATATTATTTTATTGCTTATTTATATAGCAACATAAATACCTTCCACGCAATTTTAACAAGACAACAGGACAATTTCCTTAGATAATAGATTGTTTTTACAACAATTGAACTATATCTACAAATAAAACAATTATTACACATTTATTTTAAACGAGCTTTTATGCGTTACCAAAAACATAAATTTGGTACAATGGTAAATTAACTATATTGTTATCAGCAGTGCTATTCTGTAAGAACTTACTTCGCATGTCACGTGAAATAAAACGGTCTGTATACCGTTGAAAAATTTAAACTGAACTAATTTCAAATAAACCACATTGCATTGCTTAGTACATGGTTTATTTGCAGGGCTGGTTTGCTAGGCCTGTGGAAGATTGCCGCCCTACTCCTAGATAATTTTAATAATTGGAATCTTCATAGGACTATTTTTTTTTCAAATTTCTATGGACACGTTTAAATTTTATAGAGATCATAGAGGGTACGAATACTAAAAAAACCTTATTAAGTTTTACCGCCCTAAGCTTGAGCTTATAGAAAAATCCGTCCCGTTCTTTTGTAACCATAGCCTACACCATAATCGAAATGAAATACTATTTATGAAACGAAAACATGTTAAAAAAATTGAATAGCATTGCATTCTTAAAATTTATTTAAGAAATTGCCTTTACAAAAAAATTACAGTAAGCACTTAAATAACTCAAGAAGCTGCACAGCTTGAAAAACGCCTCCTCTTTCTCTAAGTAGAAGGTTCGGAGCTTATTTCTCAAAGCGGCTGGAACGTAAGTTGATGGATACAAATGTTGCTAAAAATATATTCGTCAAATACAAGTCTCCTAACAAAATTTGCCTGTAACGCCGAATCATAAACACAAATCAAGCATGAAAATTCAGTGGGGTCTGCCCTATTTCAGACCAGACTTTCGGTTACACCTAGGTATGTGATCCAAAGATCTAAGCCACTAGACCATCTCGGCTCTAAATAAGCAAAATATTCTCTTAGTAAAAATGTTTTATTAAATATTTACCATTATTCATTATAAATTCGTTAACACTAAAGCGATATTCCTCAGCAATTGGTGCTGCATTGGAAAAAACCGATAAAATTAAAACTACACTTAACTTTAGCATCATCGTGAAACATAAAATAACACTACGGGTAGGTACGTTTATTACTGAAGATTGCAATATAGTCGCCTCTTTTAAATAGTAATTTGAGGGAAGTATCGATCACCTAATTAGATAAGTAATCTAAGCACATGCTGTTGTAATTAGCTACTTTTGTTTCACCACGGTGTTTATCTATTGTGCGCTTAAAACCCTACTGTGAACAAGGATGTCTGTAGTTGTTAAACACTTCGCAATTAGCTTCTACATAAGTAAGAATGTAATTTACTATTTAAAATTGCTAAATCGATTTTAGGAATTCATTTCAAAACTGTAGGTTTTTTTACTATTAGATCTAGATATTAGTGCATTTTTAAGTATTTACTTACAAAATGGCACTGTTTAAAAAATTAACTGTGTTCTGGTCCGATAGTTGTCTACCTATACCGAATAATTCAGATTTTCGGAGATATATATTTTTTTCTATTAAAATAAATTATATTAAATATTTATTTACAAACATTATTACTATTTACTAACCTGACCACCTTAGATCCAACCAACCCATCGCCTACCACCTAACTATTAATTAGTCATTCCTTATTCCTCTGTCAAACCATTTGCAGACAAACATATACACAAAGTTTATAAACTAACTCAACGTATATATTTATTTAGAGCAATCCCAGATATTTATTTTTTTAATAACTCATTGGAGTTCGTGATAACTTTTTGTTCGTGTTCGTGATTTTACAGTTTTTTTTTTTAAAGTTTTTGGTATAGAAATTTGGATATCGTTTTTAATTAGGATTTAATCGATATATTCGAACATACCAGACTGATTGACTGTTTTGTTATATATATCATAAGCGGAACGACCAAATTTTCAAAATTACCCATAAAATTAACGTTTTTATTTTTTGTGAACAATTTTAGTATCGATTATTCAGAAATACGCTACATTTACGAAATTCCTTAAATATTTGTTAGAGTAAAAAGCCGAGATGGCCCAGTGGTTCGAACGCGTGAATCTTAACCGATGATCGTGGGTTCAAACCCGGGCAAGCACCACTGAATTTTCATGTGCTTAATTTGTGTTTATAATTCATCTCGTGCTTGACGGTGAAGGAAAACATGGTGAGGAAACCTGCATGTGTCTAATTTCATTGAAATCCTGCCACATGTGTATTCTACCAACCCGCATTGGAGCAGCGTGGTGGAATAAGCTCCAAATCTTCTCCTCAAAAAGGGAGAGAAGGCCTTAGCCCAGCAGTGAGACATTAACAGGCTGTTACTGTTACTGTTGTTAGAGTACGGTGGATTTATTTCATGAAAACTTGTTGACAAATGAAAATCTATGCAAACGATAGATAGAAAAATAGCCAGTAGAGTAGTAGTAGTAAGGCTAAAGGCTTTAAAAGCGTTCTTTAAGGCGTGCGTCCATTAAAGTTCCTGACCTTAGCGGACATACCTACGCAGAACAAATCATTAAAGATTTATCACAATCGGATCAGTGATCCCAGAGGTCTAAAACTCAATTTTGTTTATTAAGAAGAATGTACAGTTAATCTTTTAGTTGTTTTCAACCATTTAACCATGCACCGGATCATTTTATTCGTAGTCAACTATTGTAAAACTACCTAATTAAAATTTTTACTTTGCCTTTACTTAGCACTTTGAATAAATATTACTTCAAATAACATATCTACTTCTAATAATATCACTTTCAAAAAATATATATTAATATAACTATTAAATAAGCTAAAAAGTTATTTTATATCCGACACAATCAAAGTCTTATTAAAAAAGTAATTTATAAAACCGCGTTGTCAAAATTAACGAAGCCTTAAGTCAGTTTTTCGATAATATATTTTTAGATTTATAAAATGAAGGCTTTATCTAATTTTAGGCATAAAAGTGATCCGCAATAAATAAATGCGAAAGTTAGTTTGATTGTTACCCTTAACACTGTTTGTCTTAAGTGTTCAATCAATCTAGTATGTAATCTTCTCGTAGGACCCATGGGACTCCATGAAAAAGACGGTCCAAATTACCTCGTAATCGTTGTTGGTGTGGAAACAGTAACCGACAAGGTCATGGAAAAATAATAAAACATTTTGTAATGATAAATTATGTTATTTTATTTAAATATTTAATGTTTCCAAATAACTTCTGCATACTAGCCGTTTGTTAGACCGCTAGACGTTAGGATTTTTTATGACATCAATAACGTTTGAATAAGCTGCATTTTACCTCTAAGCAATATAACTTTAAATCGGCCATCCGCTCGGACTAGATATTATAACAATATGTATAAGATAAAATACTTACGATTGCATTAAGGACGTGGTATAGTAGCTAGGACGCTGAAAATTTTAAAAACTATATATTCTGCTATACGGAGTGAGATACAGCGATTGCAGGGCGACGCTAGCGACTACATGGCTTTCTGCATGGTAACAATGAAAACCTTTGGCAAACATTTTAATTTCGATATGTAATAATATTACATAGAACATCTGATGTATTGAAGAAATTCATTAGCAGCAAAACATTTGACGAGCGAATAATTAATTTACATACAAAATATTCAATGGTACGGATGGTATATAAAAACGTTTACAAGATAATAAAAATAAATAAAACAACATATTTTATCAGATTGTAAATAACGTGCTATATTTATATTACAAAATAATTACAAAGAAAACTTGACACACAAAATGTAAACTGTACAAATAAGCATGCAACTCAGATACAATGTTATGCAGAATTAATTAAGAGAAATGTACAAATAAATCGTATTAACGTATAAAAAAAATACTATAGTAAACGTATAAGTAAACAATCGCATATAAAACGAAATAATATAAATCCATTTGATACAAGTATGGCATTACTTTAAACATAATACTGAACTTGCTAATACAACAATGTAAGCTGTTCTAATGTGACATCATTATAAAAAAAAAATCAATAAATATCGACATCGCTACTAAACAATTACCATAGATCCTACAATACCTTTGTAATAGGCGATTCATTCTAAATACTTGTAGTAACAAACAACTACACAGTGATATCATGAAGACATTTAAAGAAACGCTGTCGCCAGTTTACACATCAACTATACTGAGTTATTAATTTAGGCAGTCTTTAACATATTTCAATTTATTATGTACCAAAAAGTTACAGAATATTACGGTACGCTAAATAAATTTATACGATATAAGCGACCTTCTTACGTATCTTTTAAAAGTGACTATCGATATTGGACTAATCTTTTTATTTATAAATAATTGGCTACGAATTATTCTCATAATTTATATTTATAATAATAAATAGCCTTTATTAATTTAGTTTATGGATTAAGTCTTCAATAGTGACGGTCTCTTTAAAACGCTACGAAATAGGTCCAAAAAAACAATCATAGAAATGGTAACATACCTACCAACTTAACTACGTTTCAAATTATTTTTACATACAAATTACAATATCAGCACATCGTATCAATAAAGCACTGTAAAATATTCTAAATATTGGTCTAGTTATTTATTGCGCGGGCTCTCTATCCCAAAAGATACAACATTACCAGATCGTTGTAATTACATTATCAATCTACACTGCAAAATACAATATACCGTGTCATGACAACTATTACTATACGTTTCGAAATAAACACTATCGTGACAAACCTCGGGATCGATGGACGAATAAATAATACAATTAAATAAAATAACATCAGATGTTTATATAAATTCAATAATTATTAATTGAATAAATTAATTTATCTAATTGAAAGGTCTGTCACAATAACTCAATATTATAATACAATGTTATTTGTCTTCGACGAGCTATTCGTAATATGTCGATAGTTCATCGAAAATGAAATAAAATTGTCCTAATATTATAATAGCGACCAAATGTCGGTATCCGATCCGATCAATGATCCGGCAGATAAATGGGGTTTATGAACGCTTAAGGCTAATATTTCTCTAATATAATTTGTCTACGTATAGAGGACGTCAACCGAGTAGTAAGCGGCACTCGAATGAGTGATTAATTATTATCACAAATGTGCAGCGATTCTACGATAAAAAAATTTATTGCTATTTCAAGACTCGATAGTCTTAAGGCAAAAGTAATTAAACCGTGTACGATTATTTTGTATTATCTATAATTAACATTTAAAAATCGTTTATTGTAACCATTACTTCCATACAAATAGAAACCATCGAATCCTAATTAGTCTATCGCTACAATAGATCCTTGGCTGCGTCCTAAGCTTTTAATAAATAGTAAAACGACACAAATACTTCCGTTATAAACAAGTTTAGATCTCAAAAGTATGATTTATCGTAAACATTTTGCCACCTTGTAGGCGACAATTAATAGGAAAAATATAATTTCTGATTATCAAAAATAATAATATGTATCAAATTTTATTATTAGAACACGCGTAAAATATTGCGTCGCATAATATACTTAGTATAAATGAAATCAGCAGTATATAAGCTGTGTTGCCGTCTCAAGCTTCGCAAAACCACAACATGGATAAATCTCATCGTCTCAGTATATCAAACAAATCCAACTCTTCAGAATGTCATTATACAAACTAAATGTGAAACTATATTGATTGACACGTAGTATTAGTGTGTGAATTATCTCAGTTACCATTTTTTTATTAAGCTTTCTAAACAATATGCGAAGACGCACGTAATGTAGTACGAATGCTATAAATACACAGTATGTAAATTTATTTATAAAATAGAATAGCAAGAACCAACCTTAAACTGACCCAAGTTATGTTGCAGTAGCATTCTCATACACCTCCTATAACTGACCAGACGAACGTAAGTGAAATATTATTAACTAAATATGCATTTTATAATTCCGATCAGTCACTTGTACTATGAAAATAAGCAACTGCAAACTTTTCGAAAATATATATTTCTATTTGAAATGGGACATTTCTCAATATCAACATTTGGCACACAATATTACTGATATGTATAGTTATTTCATGAAATAATAGCACGGGGTTGTGTTCAATACGATTATTCGCTATGGAAGCCCCATTTGACTAGATGTATACAATTTCAAACATTTCTCAACCTAAATTCAACTTCCTCGTTCCTTGTCATTCACACAAACTGTTCATACAAGTAACAGTAAAATGTCATTATAATCTTACATTACAAAGGCGTAACTGTAATTTTAATTACATTTTATTATTGCTATATTTATGGTTTGATTGAGAATGACACAGGTCAAGAAACTCTCTTTCCTTTTGACATTGTAACCAGTTTCATTTCATTCTGAATTTTAAAAGGAATTGTCCCATTTCTTATTCACTAAGGCAGGTAACGTGCATGTTATCATTATTTATAATTCAACTGACATTACAAATCGTTTTGCAATTCAAATATCACATAACAAGTCGAAAGTTTTTGAAAAGTAGATACAAATACACAATACTACCATAACAGCGAAAAATCTGTAATGTTTATATAAAATGCACTTTATGAAATAACTATAGATTATTTATTATTAAATACAAATTTCATGAAATTAGTTTCACCATGCGTTAACACTATCACTAATTATTATATAGCAACTCGTCTACTACTTACAAATTTTAAAGAATTCCTCTAATTCGATGTATTGAAATTTAGCTTTCGAAGTCTGTTTATAATTATGTTTGTTTTTTTATGACATCAACGAACAAATCACAATAACTAGAAGAATATCAGTTATCTACACTACGCGTCGTATTCCATTGTAAGAAACTATGCAAGTCACATGCTGATATGTATGCCGGTAACGGTACAAATATTGATAGGGATTTGGCTTGATTTAGGAATTTTGTTTTCATTACGACTCAACTATTTGATGGTAAACGTTGATTTGGGTCGAGTTTTGACTTTTTTTTTTGATACAAGTTATGTGGTGATAATATGGACTTTAAATATTATAAGTCTCAAACCAAGTGCTAGTAAGCTAACATGTTTTAAGCGTTCTATACACAATCGGACCAATCACAGTTGAAACCACATTTACCAATAAATACACTAAAAATAATTAGGCCATTTTAGGACAGATAATCACAATATTTTATCTAATTTAAACAATTCCTCATAGATAAAATCTCACATTTATGTCGAGTCGTTTCTTCTCATGCTTCTCCATCTTTTATCTTTGGATTTGTATCGATTTACCTGTAGAAATAAAGACATACTGATGAATGTCGTAATCTTGCAAGAAACATTCTTTACGTACACCTTCGATTCATTAACAATTAAAATGGCAAATCTGATATTTTTGTAAAATTATAAATATAAAGGTCTGTTTATTGCTTTGGCCGTTTTATATGCAGCAAAAGATCAATCGGCATGATTTTTTATAAGAGACATAATTTATAAGCCGAAGATTGCAAGACTACTTTTAATTTACACTTGGTGGTAGGGCTTTGAGCAAGCACGTCTGGGTAGGTACCACCCATTCTCTTACAGCGATAATGTCTAGTGACGATGGTGACCACTAGGTGGCGGTTTGATCGGCCACCTACCGATTTCATAAATTAATAAAAATTCCGGACAATTGATGGGACCTAGATGTTAATCATATTGGTATAAAATAAAGCGTAGCACATGTGGGTACGCACGTGGCGGCCGTGGCGGCGGCGGGCGGCGCGGGCGCGGGCGGCGCGGGCGGCGACGGCGCGGACGCGTTGCGCGAGCGCCCGCCGCGCGGCTTGATGGTCTCCGAGATCTGCCACATGGTTTCCTCGCTGAGCACGTCGTCGAACTCGTTGAACATTGCCTGGATGCGCTCGTTCTTCTTGAACTTGTACTGCCTGGAAATTAAATGTAATTTCGTTTCACTATAATCAGTAAATACGATAAAACGTAATTCTATATGTTTTGTTTCGAGGGACTCACTCTTTGTGGAAACGTTTCATGTTTTCCATTATATTATACTGTTGCCATCGTTTCGTGAAATTAATACTGCCGTCGGGAAGTAAATCCGGGTTCCCCACGTGTACGAACGTAAGGTCTTGAAGAAATAGGCCGCTGTAAAAATATATAAATTTGTAAATTAATAAAATATCAAAGCTATATGTGTTACTTTTCTAAGTAAATAATGTACGTGACATTAAGAAACTGTGTATGTCATCTATAGCAAAAGTTTTGTTTATAAGAGAGTCAGTAATGTTGTAGTTTCAAAGCAGTCACATGTAGGGTATGCAGGGCGGCTGCGTGTCGGCGAGCGCGTTGCGGTAGGCGCGGAAGGAGTGCGAGGAGTCGATGAGCGCGCAGTGGTCGCGCAGCGCGTCGGCCACGGCGCGCGGCCAGCCCAGGCGCCGCACGGGCGGGCAGTCCAGCGCCGACACCAGCGCCAGGTACGAGTTGAAGTTGTTCAGCTTGCGCAGAGCCTTCATCACCTTCAGCACCTTGCTCGCGTACTTCTCCCGCTCGCGCGCTTCGTACTGAAAAATCCGAACGTATTAAAAACACTTATACGAATAAATATAAACAGAAATGTAAAGATTCAATATTTGTTATTAAAGTTCCCAATGATGGTTTTCGAATTATTATATAGTCACAAATTTTAAATTTTTACAAAATACACTGGATTTCCTCCAACCCTCTCTTAAACTCATGATGTGATTTTAGAAGTAATCATTCCACAATATAGTGAAACTCACTTGCTCTAATATCCTGGAGCGTGCCCAGTAACTCATCTTGTTGAAGTGCTCGGTAAACCTCGTCAAATTGGGCGAGCTCTCCTCGGACTGGTCGCGCGGCCAGGAGAGCACCTCCGCGGTGGTTATACGAACAAATAAAGCTGAGTCTAGTAGCGTCATCTGCTCAGCTAACTCACTAGCTTTGAAGTCTAATAACGTGTCCCGACGAAGGGATACGGTACCATAACAGGGCATGTCGTATTCGTATTTGTTATTTGTCTGTAAAATAAAAACAAACATTTTATTAATTCGTACATATTCACATTATAGACACATGTTTATAAATAAATACTTACATTTTGGAAATGTAATTGTTTCTGTTTATCGACTAATATTTGTCTTAGAGCTTTTGATATAGGGAGCTCCTCCGTTTCAACGAGCCAATAAATGAATTCCATAATTTCCTGCATTAACGTTCGTTCTAGGTCAGCCATTCTAAAAATAAACATAATCTGCTAGAAATACTTAAGAGAGTTATTGGGATTACAGAACAAATATATACAGTCATCACTACTTTATATATTATAACAGTGAATTGACCTGAATACTGAATTACTAAATGTTTGTTTTCGTAATAAGAAAAATGGTATATCTCTTTTGTCTGCCCGCAACAGTGTGTATGCCGGCGACGCGCGCAATTCTTGTATTCCAAATGATAATTACAAACACAATAATTAACATTTTCAACTTGTACCAGACTTATGTCTATATTCTATAACTCACGTGAGATCGGCCACGACCCTCGTAAGCAGGCTGAGCGTGGAGCGCAGTTCGTGCGGTCGCGGGCGGTAGTGGTGCGCGCGCCGCACCAGTTTGCGCACCAACTCGCCCGGAGACACCCACGTCCTGTACGTCGCCAGAAATGCTTCCTGATACGCGAAATCTGTGCACATAGAATTGTATTGAGACATAGGCGGTAAAGAAATACTCGTTTGAGCTAACGATTGGTGTGAACGTGTGCATTTATTACAATATTGTTTTCTTTTTGTAACTTTCAGTGTTGTCAAGAGATTAGTGTAAAAATAGTAATGAACTATTATTTTATTAATCATAAAAAGCGATTAATTTAATAATGTATTTAAAAAAACTAATGACGCTTACAATATAAAAAAATGTTCTCTACTCCGTTCACATCAACGTTATAAAAAGGCAAAGCTAAATTTTCAAACTGGTAACACTATTTTGTTTGCAAACTAATATATCTAAAGCTATTTCAAACAAAATGTGTCACACTAATACTAAGCTAAAGCCATGTGCTTCAAACACTATGCGAATTACTATTTATCATTATATATTTCATAGATACAAATATCAATATATTATCTAAATTTAAAATATCATGCTCTTTGTTTATTAAAAGTGTGAGTTTGAACGCCAGCGAATCGCGTGAAAGTTTAGTATATTCAGTAATATAGTACTTATATAATTTACATAACAAGTGCCTCTAAAAACCATATGAAGCGAGACCAGCTAAGCTATAAAAATAATATTAGTATTCAACCAGCTAGTGTCTGTCAGCCCTCATACTATGATTCACTTACACTCGTCCGTTTCTGTAAAGTGAAAGCATGAAAGTTAAGAGGTTAAAAGCGATGCCAATTCTCTTTTTTTTATTTAAAATTTACTGTCTTATAAATAAGATGTTTATTTATTTTTTATTGTGCTTCGTCCATACTTTCTTATTATATGAAATGACTAAGACATGCTTTGTTATCTTCCAATGAATGTTTAAAACCGTTTTCCCGTATTAGTTAACTTATTATAAAAAATTGGCATCAATTGTCAATACTTAAATTTAACCTTGTCCCAAATATTGGTAAGACTGTAATAATGAAGACAAAATATGTTGCAAGGATTTGTTATATTAAACAAAGTACCTTTGGTAGCTTTAGTAGCGAGTACTATTAAGGCGTCTGGGTGACCACCGCGTACTTCGCGCACTTCGGAACCCTCTTTGGTGGTACCCTTCAAAAGGAGCCAACCACTAACGTCCGTCTGCAGGATAATATCGTCAGAATCGGATGTGATTGTGTCATTTGCTTCGGATACTTGCTGTACAGGCTCTGTGCTGCTTTCACTTCTCTATAAATATAGATATATTTTTTGTTTAAATAACTAGTTTGTAAAATTAACTACTTTAGTAAAAATAAATGTCGTTGTTGTAATCCATTTGTATAATAAATTTTATAAACATACCTGTGAAGGCACGGGAGAAGGCAGAGGCACGAGTCTATCTAATTCCTCCTCGTCGACGGGAAACTTGCCCGGAGATGACGAGCTCACATACAAATCGTCTGTACTCTGTATATAGAAAATATTTTCATTATCGTATCAAACGTAATAGTACAATTAAAGAAAATCTAAATTGATAACGCACCACGTTATTGAGCATAGATTCATCAGCTGAACTGTTATTTGAAGACGGCCGCGGTGAAGGTGGGGGTAAAAGTTCATTGCTCGAATTCATTGATATCTGACAAATAAACAAATATATATATCAATTATAAATGTCTAATTACATGTTCATGTAATGTGATTAATAAATGTTTGTTGACTATGTACCTGTTTAGTCTTATTCATCTTTGGTGGTAGCGCTGGAGGCTCGGGAGGTACTGGACTAGTTCTGCTCGATGTCTTCATACTGACACTATCTTCAGAACCACTGTCAATCAAATGACATGTATTTAGCAACAATATTTTTAATCTTTAAATACTTGTCTCATGGTCCTCCATTATAAAAAATAACATAACTTGATAGTCAACTACTAAAAATATTACATTCTACATAATTGATAAGGAAACGAAAACATTTAAAAATAATTTTGGAGTGGAGGATTTATAGGTTGAAAGGGTAACATAAAAATTACGAGATTATCATTTAACACATAGACAATTTCAAGTTCACGTTATAAAATCATTAATGAATAAGAAATATTATAATAAATTTTAATTACTAAAACAAGAAATAAGGACGAAACGAGGAGTTTCCTCGAGTCTTTTGTCGATTCTAAAAGTTCCTCTATGACAATACAAAAGTACTTGTGAGAGCCTATTTGAAAAAGTATATTTTGTTTTTATTTTTTATTTTCTTTTTACAGTATAGGTAGGCGGACGAGCACATGGGCCACCTGATATTAAGTGGTCCCAACGCCCATAGACATTGGTATTGTAAGAAATGTTAACCATCGTTTACATCGCCAATGCCCCACCAACCTTGGGAACTAAGATGTTATGTCCATTGTGCCTGTAATTACACTGGCTCACTCACCCTTCAAACCGGAACACAACAATACCAAGTATTGTTGTTTTGCGGTAGAATATCTGATGAGTGGATAGTACATACCCAGACGAGTTAAAATTATGGGTATACAAACCTTAATGGTGGTGTACTCAAATGTTGAACCGTTAACGACGAAGCCATAGTCCTTTGCATCTGGTGGTGACCCACGCTTATCGCTCCAGTACTCGAATGTTGTGCACTACGGAAACATACGCCCGTTATCAAATATACACAAAAAATATTAGGACTAATATTAAATCACGCTTAAGTTACTATTTGTATTTACATAGAATCAAAAGATTAAAAAAATATTGAGCATTGACCGACATATGATATGTTTTAATTAACAATGTCATCAGCTTAGTTACAGTTTATTGACACAAGATAACAAAAACGGATTCTCTACCGTATTCAATAAACGGATTCTACAATAAGTCAATATGTATTGCTAACACTGATATAAAACAGAAATTTACTATAAAATAATTTTACCTCGTTAAATTATACGTGTGTATTGAATGCCTAAACATGTCCGGTGGAGCCTCGGGATTGATCGGAGGGTGAGCGTTGAGCGTGTGACTGCAGTTTCCAAACATTTCCATGTAAGCCATTACTGAAAAAATTTGTTCGAAATATAAAATCATATAAAAATAAAATTGCCAAAAAAACGTTGTCTAGTAACAAATGCGTAACATGTTCTTCTATGCCGCCTAATAAAACAGCAAAGGCGCCGTAATGAAGCGTTAAGTACATTCATCATCTCAGGTGATAATTAACTACGCGAAATTCCGTTTGTATTATTAACAGACACAAAATAAAGCAGCGTAAGCCATATTGTGATAAGCAAGCAGTTTTATTGGTATGAAAATGTATCGTGAAAGCTAGAGGCACATGAAGTTCTCCAATCCGTCCGATTATTTGGAGTCGACGAGTTTCACCGCTAAATTACTCTCAGATACTAACGGTCTAACCAGTTGACTGACTTAAGTTTCATTAAAATGAAGTTTATCTATGCGAAATAGACACAATATATAAATTATATATAACACATTATATTTATATAACACATTAAAATTATTTACTATAATATTATTATTGACATAAGTATTTATTGAGTCATGAAACAATTAAAAATTGCTGCATTATTTCGCAGTACAGACGTTTATAAGACAATGTTGCAACTAGTTGGACTACCGTATCCGAGGGTATAGCAGCGCTAGGCTGAGGTATCTCGCATCTGGCGGGCTGTGGGAGGCAGTAGCGAGCATGCATTCCACTCACCGCTGTACGCGACGCTTTGAAACACTGCGGCGCCGCACCGGCACAACAGACAAACATGCCGTTATAACCCCCACTTAATTAAACATTAATAATCCCCGATTTTGGCATACAAGAGACAGTTAATTCGGTTAAATTACTAATGTAAGAGAAAGAGAAAAGAATTAAAATAAAAAATAATTATTGAACTGTTACACTATATACAATACCATTAAAAATAAACAATTCTTAACGGCACAGGTAGTTATATCTTTTAACGAATTAACTGTATAAATATTATTATTGATTCATTTGAGAATTTCCCAGTAGCCAAACATTAACAGAGGACAAAGTGGAACAGTAAACCATACCGACAATATTATTTTATCATATATTCAAGAGTTTTAAAGACAAATTAGAAATAGAAAATTAGAAACACATACACTTGAAAGTCGTGTACATTTCCGTAAATAGCATTTGCTCGTGAAATAGAAAAGATTCCACATTCTCACTTTCAACAAATATGCTACATGCAGTCAAAAACATCACTATAGTGACATTCATACATACATCTAAAACAACAACACAAGAATCCTTTACGCTAACAAAGTGTAAACTTGTTATATACTTTAAATTCGATATATTTATTAATGACCTAAGAACAAGTATAAGGATTTTTGCAACTTGTAAAAAAGTTTGATCAAAACCAATAAGTATGAAGTATTTTTTTTTTATTCATTACAATACAATATAGAGCGACAGTCAAGGCACCGGCCTTATTACGTCGTATTAACCAATTAAACTGATTTTGTGATTTTAAATTCTTTTGGAAAGGATAACTATTATATAACTTTTTCCTTCAATAAAGAAATATTTTCTGATCGCACACAGTATTCTTTATGCAAACCATACTTGTATTTTTAAAATACTGTGTTTTTTATTCATTTCTTATACACAAACAATAAAAGTATACTACAAGGTGTAATAAAATAGACGATACATAATTATGTATACTTTAGACGCGCGATACGCGACATTCTTATTATACAGATACTGACTGTGTTTCTTTTTGAGTGGTAGTGGCGGCGGTCGCTGGTGATTGTGCTCTGCGAGAGTGTGCGGCCGCGCCTCGTGCAGCGAGAACGGTGGCGTTTTCCTGTGTGATCAAACGGTTAGCTTGTTACTAAATTTTCAGATATTTTCTACGCAAAAAGTTTTTTTTTCGGGCTTTGATTTTGAATGAGATTGAAATATATATCTCAATCTCAATATCAAAAGTAACATATTACGATATGCATGATTTAAAATAATAATAATGTCCTCTGAACCGATTTCGGCCACGACGGAGAAATTCAAGAGAGATTAGCCAATTGCGCAGGACATATTAAAGTGCACAAGCTTACCAATAGCTTTACGTGCTTTAAGAGGCACGGGAGTGTAGTGTGTACACTCCACACACTTCCAACTTCCAGACTCCGGGCTGCTACTGAGAATTTTCGACCTGGGATTCGAACCCAGGACCTCCGAGTCTGCGACCTCACATGTAGCCACGAGGCAGTCAAATAATGATGATATATACATGATATATATATGTAGAGGAGCACCTGATCTCGACGTTGGGGAAGTACTGCTGCATATCGGCGCGCACGGCGCGGCGCGTCTTGACGGGCAGCTCGGGCGGCGTCTCGCTTTCGTCCGACGTGATGCTCGCCAGTCTGCGGACACGGACTCTCATTAACGAAATCACTCGACTCTACTTTTATTTTTTAAATATAATATGTAAGAAAGTCACCAGAATATAAATAATCTGTAATATTTACATTCATCTTATAAACAAAAATCGAGTAGATATTCCATTTTAGAAATTACAACTCTTAGCTAGACAATGTTAACAAAAGTTGTCATTGCATTTTTGTCTAAATAAGCTACTTTTACTCACGCGTTACTGTACTGGTTTTTTTTTCTAAATTTTCTATAAATACTACTAATTTATCATAATAGTTCAACGGCACACAGTCCAAGTAAACCTAACACATACATCTTTGCAACGTGCAATTTGTGCTACTTATTAAGAATATTAGTGACAAAACTGTCTATGATGATAAGTAAATGATTTCGAAATCGTTATGTAATTTTAAATATCTATTATTTCTTTTTTAAATAATAAATATTTTCAAGTAATGGTAATATATTTCTAGCAACAGTATATGATATAAAAGTGAGATCTTATAATTTCTTTTGATCTTATAATTTAAAACCGAACTTTACACCACTTTATACTTTCGCAATGTATTATAGTAACCATTTTATATATTATATTCATATAGCTCGTGACAAGGGCAATTCTGTCAAAGAGTCGAGGAAAGCTGAAAAAAAGGATCACGTATGATCACGGCTGAAACCCGAATATAATATAAAAAATGAAGAACCTTATTAGTACACCAAAATTATAAATCCATCCCGCCTACCTTCAATCTTAAGTTAAACAATTAATAAATAAAATAAATTTAAAAAAATTAAATAAGTCTGACTAACGGAATGAATCCGATTCAAATCAGTGTAATGTTCGTAATTATGACAATCAAAAACAGACGACAAAGCAATAAAAACAAATGTCCCAAGCCGGAGCTCGAGGCGCCGGCGGACACTCACTTTGAGGAGTTGTGCGCGGCCACAGAGTTCACACTGAACATGCGGCCCTCAACGCTCTGCAGAGTGCACTTCATTTCGCTCACATACTCTGTACTTTCAAAAGTACTGCAAACAATAACAGGAAGCATGACACGAAACAATCGAAACCAAAGGTAAGGTGAGAGGAGTTAATAGTGAAATTAAATAATTGTGTCCGGCGATTGCGGAATTTCATCTGGTATTATATCATATTTAGATCCTGTTTTTTTTTTTAATTTTAATCAATAATTTAATTACTATACTATATTTTTAATAAAAATGATAACGATACCAAATCGAATTCCTTAGTTATCGAAAATGTAATGCAAACAAGTGAGTGTACAACATAAAACAAACAAACAAGTGTGGGAACAAAACGTGACGTGAGTGATGCATAATATGTCACCTGTCCGTATGACTAGAGTAGTGATGCGAAGAGAATGTCGATGTAAAACTGTGTTCTGTTGATATCTCCGAGTGACCGACCGACACGAAACCGGATTCGTTGGAGAAACTTTAAATAAAAAAAAAATGCACGATAAATAGACTGAACAAAAATAGAGGAGAAAGATAAAGTAAATTTGTCATAATTATGCAATTGAACAACCAAAGCCTGTCGAGTTCGGAGCCAGCCGGGTATTGTTTACTCACCGATTGTGGTTGGAGTGACCGTGGACATTGTTCATGTGAGACTCGTGCGACTCCACTGAGGTTCGCATTTCGTTCATGTTATTGCAACTGCATATGCCTGTTATTCATAAATATATATATTTTTATATAATATTTAAAATTAAACAAACGAGATAAAATAAATACGTAAAAATCTCTTAAAATTAAACAATAAACAAAACCATAATCAAGATTTTGGTATCAATGACTTTATAATACTTGAAAATTTTCTCATAAATTTAAGTTGAGTCAATTACAGTTTGTATCTTAACTCTTTGATTTATTTGATATGTTCCAAATAACAAAAACAACAATAAAAAGAAGATTAGAAAAAGAAACATTTATATTAAATTACTTTGATATAGTTTAGACTACTAACCCACTAAATCAGAGTTAGGCGGAGTAACAAATACTTCATGGTTCATAGAATCGTGTGTATTTCTGTCTTCATCATTAGACACATTGAGCATTGAATCTAGAGAGCCACTGCTGTGGGATTGAAGTGATAATCTAGAAAAAAAAATTTAAAGTATATTGTATCTTTATAAAAAAAAAAACTTTTATTTTCAACATGTTAGTACCGTTAGTGCAGATAATTGTCACTTTTCCTAACAGGAAGGGAAGTGAAAGTGGTCATAAAGCATTAAAACTTAATAACTAATTATACCTGTCTATGGACAGTCCTAGTAGGGAGTTGTCGTTCGCGGACTTGCGCTTTGGCGGTAAAGGAGGGGCCAACTCGATTTTCCTGCAATAAACTTTCACTTTTACCAACCAAACATGAGTTCACATTATACAGAGAAAAGTGAAATTCATAACTGTGATGTCAAGGTCACACATTATGGAGATGTTTAACTTGATTTCTAATATATTCAAAATTTTATTTTATTTAAATTAATAAAACTAAATGTTAATGTAGTATTTATTGAACAGAGAAAGCATTAGTCTTAAATTATTCAAACTGTATAAGAAATATCATTTAATTGCTTCATTAATCGGTCGAAAGTTGTTTATTTACGACTGCGAAATTATCATAATTGTATTGATATATTCCATATTCACTTTTTTAATTTAAACATTTAGAAATCAATCAATTAATCATGTTCTAAATAAATCAAATCACTTTTCTATAATCTCTACATTCAATATATATTCAAACGCTTTTTGAAATCATTATATTTTAAATATATATATATATTACACATGCAAATTTGATGTTAAAAATTATAAAAAATTATATTAATTATTTTATGTAATAAGTATCCTTTTCTTACAAGAAGCTGATATTTATTGATGGATGGAATATTTATAAATATGAATTTGCTAATTTTATTTAATATGTATGTTGGTTGAGTTTTTGAGCAATACTGTTGACTGCAAGTAGTCTCCTTCGCCTAACCCTATTTCACTTTTTATTGTCTACATGTCTAGTATAATGCTGTGAGCACACTACACAATCGGACCGTACGAACTTGTTTCGAACCTTGTTCGATGAACTTACACTTTTTAATAAAACAGACGAATAAAACATCGGCTTCGAATGAAAAAAATATTGGCCTTTTAACCCCGAAAGTAAAACGTGATAGAAATACTGTTAGTCCTTATAAATTTTAGGTTCGGTTTAGTTATGTCGAGTTAAATGGTTTCGTGACTGACCGATTGGAGACCGGCCTGGCTGGCTTGGGCGGTGGCGAGTCTGGCGCGTCTAATATGGACTCCGACGAGTGTGACGCACGCACGCCGCTCGTTTCCGTACCGGGTTCTCCCGTTAGGAGGGACAACTCTTTAGGCGTAAGAGGTATGTCTGTAATAGAAAAACAATATGTAATGAATAACACATAAGAGGACTAAGAATATTTTACCCCAGTACTAACTATTTGAACATATTTTTTTTTACATTTAATATGATCAATTAATCATTATTGTAGTAAAGCTACTCTTTGTAAATTTAAATTTTAAAACTAGTTCGCAATTATCTAAACAAATTAATTTTACTATTATTGTTTACAATTAGACAATATAATATACTGAAATATTACTATTATAACTTTTTACTGGTCGTAGAGATTTATGCGAGCTCGTCTGGGTAGGTACTGCCCACTCATCAGGTTTGAAGAGTGAGTGAGCCACTGTAATTACAGGACAAGTGACATTACATCTTAGTTCCCAAGCTTGGTGGTGCATTGGTGATGTAAGCGATGGTTAACATTACTTACAATGCCAATGTCTATGGGCGTTGGTGACCACTTACCAACAGGTGGCCCATATGCTCGTCCGCCTTCCTATTCTATAAAAAAAAACTATTATAAGAAATGTCTATGTCATTGTGACTATTAAGTAATTGGAAATGGTCATGGGAGCCAGAGCCAGACAATGGCTTTCCGCATATACGGGCGCATTTGAGGGCCGTAGCTAACGCGCTCGAGACGTACCGGGTAGAGAGTTCCTCTGCGTGGAGGCGCGCGGCGACACGAGCGCGGGGCGCGGCGACAGCGCGGGGCGCGCCATGTGCTGCTGCGCCAGCGCCGCCACCTCCTCCACGGCCGCCGTCACGCCCTTCACCACCGAGCTCACGTGCTCCGGCGACAGCGCCGCCGTCGACGTCTCCATCTCCGTGTCGTCGGCGTTGGCTCGCAAGCTGACCACGGTCACTTCGTCGCAAAGTCGTATCAGCATGGCTAGTGCCGTGCACAGCCGCTTCACGGCGCTCATGAGCTGCGGCGACCGGCTGCAGTATGGTTTTATTGCTGTAAACGGAACGTCCAAAACGATTCATTATTATCGACTCCATGACCTCATTAAATGAACAAACGTAAAATAAAGTTTCTGCAAAACGGCAAACGCGATACGCATACAGATGCAGATACAATACCCTGGGTTTGGGTTTGTGTAAACAAAAACACAAAAAAAAGATCATGCATTGATAAAAAATGTATAATTAATTCACCTTTGTGTATATTTGCGATCGATTCGAAAACAATAGTGCCGTTATCCGGCAACATTTCCAGTTTCCTCTTTGTGATGACATCGGAGAAATGTTTTAAACCGAATGTGACCTGAAATTAAATACAATGACTTTTTAAATAAACTCCCTCATAAAGAAACAGCTTTGAATAACATAATTTACCTCAATAAATATCACATATTATTGTTTTGTACTATTTATTTGTTACAAAGATAATTTTATTTCACTATTATTCGTATTCGTGCGTGTGTGTGTATAGTTGTGTGGAATTTTAAACGAGATTATGTCAATAACCATTTTATTACCTCTTTGACTAGCCGTTCGAGTTCTTTGGCAGGTGTGATTTCACCCTCCTCCGCCGTGACGGATTTGGCTCCCATGTTCCGAGGTTTCGGACTAAGTGGGGAGTGCGACCTGGAAATAAAACGATACAATTTGAAATATTTTAAATGTAAACACAAACTGCATAAAGATATAGAATATTTTCACACTTCGTTATTAAAACACTTGTTTTTAAATGTGGGAACCACATTGTTTATGTTTTGCAGGAATACACACTGTACATATTATGATTATCGCATTTTACTTGTATTAATTATTTAAACAATCTTTTGTTTTGACGATTTTAATGAATACAAATTAAAATTCATCAAGATAGTTGTAATGTGTTTTCCGGCCTTGGCTAACGTAGATAGAAATCTCTTGTCTAGTAGTTTTTCACAATGATAAAAAAGTGCAAACAGAATAAATCTTAAATGACAGACTGCCGTCGTGAACGGCCGCTTTCAAAACGAACTTCGTAACTATGCGACATGACGCTGCGTATACAATTAGCAATTGGGCAATTCGATAAAAAATATTAAGTGGCACCGTTACATAAAAAAATATCACCCAAATGTACAACTGACTGAAATATTCGTATTGCGAAAGAAACTACTTTATATGCAAGCCAGCACGGCGCGAATAACAAAGCTAAGCTGTATTTGATATTCAAAGTCCCGGTTCATTTTACTCTGCGCATGTACAAATAACTTACGCATAATAAACACACATATTCATACAATTAACATTAGCTTTAATGATACTCGTGTGCGTTTGTGAACTTATTTGCATTTTGTCACATGCTGTTTAAATGTGTCTGTTGAATCCATTTACAAATATTGACAATTGTTTACTTTGATATATTATTATATTTTTAGAACATAAAAACCCGTTTTCACTGTTTTAAAGAATCTTATAATACTAACTAAAATAATTTAAGTCATGCAAACAATATACATAATCTTTTATGTATATATAGAGTATATACAAAATATAATTAATGACAAAATGTTTTTAACGAATATTGGACACGTATTGTAGACTACATAAAGAATAATCAAAGACAAATTTAAGTCATACTAGAGAAAAAATAAGGTCAAGCCCGCAAACTTTGATCACGAGCTCTATCGAAACGTACAATAAAAGAATAACGAGTCATTTCGAAAGATATAGTTTGTACCGTTATCGATCATGATACGACTTATAATAAACGTTAAACCATGTTAAAACTTATTCACTGTTTAAACGATGTATGGTTTTTATTACCCTTATAAACCGTACCGTTTTCCATTGTAGACGAGGCGCTGATGAAGCTTACTCGTACGCTTGTTTATCCAAAACCCGACAGGCGATCGTACCGTGTTCGACATTTAGACACACCGACCAAAACACCTGAACCGTAACGACACTCGATCACACAAGATTTTAATATTCACACAGTAATTTACTTTCAAATAACCTCAGATATTAAATACGCGTTCGGACACACTAAATAAAACAATTCACCCACTGACAGTCCGGTCGCGGACATTAAAATGTAATCACTTAACATTGCACGTTCCGAACTAATGAGATTTCAGCGGACAATGTCATTAATGCGAGCGACAGTCTAGCCGTCCGTGACTCATAATAAACGCCACATTAAACGCATTAAATACTACAGCATAAGTTAAACAATGATTTACAAAAGTATTATAACACTTTTAATTTCATATTCATATTAGATGACACTATTCATATTGGACGATATAATATTCGACCTTACGAGTCGAGATAAAGTAATTAAAATGAGCGACTTTCTTGAATAGCTGCCAGTATGACAGTAGAGTTATGTACGTATATGCAAGACTATTATCAATTCAGATAAGAAGCAATAGCTGGTGCAAAGATTTCATTGCTATGTACACAACTTGGAAAGATAACATTTTGTAGTGACAGATACACACAAACTTTATGATAGTAGAATAATGACTTGTCAAAACATCTTATGCGTAACATACGGATAATTTAAATTGTTATAATTTCAAAGGTTACATGCACAAGACACTTAATTATCATAAATAATATTGTTTTAAAAACAATTAACTAAATACGCAGTAGCAAATGTACCTTTAATTTTTAGTATGAATTTCATTCATTGAACTCCTATAATAAAGTAATCTATTTGAAATTGCTTAAGAAATCGTGTTTACCAATTAGTATTACAATGCGTAATTATTGATAATCACTATAAAGGTCATTAATAATATTTTTTTGTGTAAATGAAAGTTTTTAATTTTTATTTAAAATTAACAACAATTAAAATAGACCATATTTTACGCCATTGTCTCGCATCTTGTACCAAATTCCTGTCAACGGACGCGCGAGTCGCTAGATAACGTACTGACCTGATATTGGAAGCGAGATGCGGCGGATGGGGAGGCTGCGCAGGCGAACGCATGTTTGAGATGCGCTCGAGTAGGTCGTCCTTGAAGGAGCGCGCGCGCCGCGCTAGTTTGTTGGCGCCGCGCAATGATCCGCGGTGCCCCGACCCCGCTTCACCGCAAACCTCGTTCTCTGTAACCATTTACAGAAAAGTAAAGTAGATGACAACCTTTACAGCTATCTCATTTATGGATACCTAGATCTTAGAAAAAATCCTTCAGAAATGTACCACTATCAAAGGCTAACCTAACCTAAAACTCGTCTTCTAATTATTTAACAGAATTCTGTACCTTTTGGTTTATTCTTCGTTCACGTAATTTAAGGATAATTATTAAATATAATCAGGAATTCTATTATGAGACATCAAACATGCAGTACGTGAGGCTTTTCATGTAAGTGGAGAAATCCCTAATACCATTACGGAATATAAGTATACAGCGTCAATCTTCTTATCTTATATATTTCTTTGCTCATTATCCCTATTGTCGATATATTAATTGTACTAATAAAATTCAGTACACAATCAGATGCCAATTACACACTATCACTGACCATCGTTGTATAGTATCTGTACAAAATCTATGAACTAATATCTTTTTAAAATGAAAGGGGGCAAAACTATAAGGATGCAGGGCAATGGACTTTTATCAATAGCGGAGAGACAGCTATTCAATCCGGGATAAGAGATCCGATTCTCTACGAACTACCGGACGGACAGCATTCAACAGAACATACGAGCAGAGACCCGAGAGGCAAAACAGGGGTTGCCAGGACAGTGATACTTTGCGGTAGAATTTCTATGGTAATATGGTCGCTTCGATGATATGGTCGGTCGAATCGATTTTTGTGATATGCCAAGTGATAAATCGACTAAATCTGTAATTTTACAAATATAATCGTCAATCGTTGTGTCTTAATCTATGCCCGCGTCTATGTCAATTTTCCATATATTACGTAAAACAAAATCGGCCATATTTTCTTTAAGTCTACGACTATCGCGATCTTTACAATTTCTTCATAGCGAGCAAGTGAGTACGCAAAAACAGGTGCACTCTATTCACTCACGTAGTCCGATAGGACGGAAATCCGACACGACCGGAAATAGATCGGATAGATTATAAATTTTATAAAAATAATTTGACGATTTTGGTTGCATGAATGTTATTGATCACTTTAGATGTTTCTATATATTTGATAATGTTATCTGTTACATTATACATATATATGAAGCTGACTGTACCAATTTTTATGACAGTTAAATGTTTGTCACATTTATACTTCAAGGCTGAATATAATTTAATATTATTTCTATAATTTGTGTTGGCATAACGATGTATGCACATGTTATACATCGCATATTAAAACAACACTTTATAAATGGTTATATAATCAATCAATACAAGTTATACAACTTATACAAACTTTCTTTTTAAAATTATTTTTTACCAATTTTCTACTTGCTGTTTGTATGACGATTAGAAATGGATAAAGTTTTTATTTCTTATTAATTTAGTATAGCTAATGGGTCTGCTTCGAGGAGGCGTGAGCTCTCCGTGTCTTACTCTGCATGTAAATCTAAAGAAAAATTCTACCACTAATCCTAATTCAAATCCTTGAATAATGATGTAAAACTCAGATATTCGTCACGTATTGTGTATATATTAATTGACAATTTCGCCGAATGTCATGTGGGTGACATTATGTGGGTATGGAATCAATTGGAAATTTAAAAAACCTTTTACAGTGGAAAACTCGAGATTCGTCATATGTTTCTCTAAACAGCGTTTTCTCCTTTCAACAGCGCATTCAAAACGTATCTATGTTAAATATAAAACTATAATACTTATTCATATATACACTGAAACACCGGCATATTAACGAATCGTTTATAACCCTTAAGGGAAAATTATTGTAACAGGAACTCATTACGTAATTCATATTGTCGCTATCACTTCTAATTAAGTAATTAATCATGGAACAAAAATATATTAATTTATACTAATTATCGATTTTTTAATATATATTTAATTATACTTTATTTGAAAGCGCTGATCACATACCAACCTATTAGTCATATGAAACAATATTTATAGTTTGCATGATATATATAAAAGCCGAGTTGGCCCAGTGGTAAGAACGCGTGAATCTTAACCGATGATCGTGGGTTCGAGCCCGGGCAAGGACCACTGAATTTTCATGTGCTTAATTTGTGATTATAATTCATCTCGTGCTTTACGGTGAAGGAAAACATCGTGAGGAAACCTGTATGTGTCTAATTTCACTGAAATTCTGCCAAATGTGTATTCTACCAACCCGCATTGGAGCAGCGTGGTGGAATAAGCTCCAAACCTTCTCCTCAAAAAAAAGGAGAGGAGGCCTTTAGCCCAGCAGTGGGACATTCACAGGCTGTTATGGTTACGGTATGATATATATAAAGTTAACTGGCTCTATAACTTCACGGTATGGCCTTAATAGGGTTGTAATAACTTTGAATGATACTATAATTGTTCTAAAAAACTGACGGCACATATGTGTATGATATAGGCAAGTTTCCTACAATCCAAATTTACTTGAGGGTAGGTCTTTGTGCATGCCCGTCTGGGTATGATATGGGTTAAAGGGTGAGTATAATTGCAGGATTAATGGAAATAATTTCTTAGTTATAAGAAATGATTAAAGTTAAACTGGCAGACAGCTATACATCTGATTTTTGTATATATAAAATATTGCAAGACAATCCGTTTCGCACAGTTAGTTTAATACAAACTAGTACTTTTATATGATTCGATATTATAAAAGGAATTTGTTTACTTTATTAAACAAACACAATCGCCTTGTAATATAAGCATAACAGACTTGATAACCAAATATCTTATTTAAAGAATGTTCAAACGACGTGACGCATAATTCAACAAGAACAAATCAACACCGAGGCCATACAATCAAGGCAGACAACGATCTTTAAAGAATACCCAAACCTTATACGGTAACTCGTATTACGCATTACGGCTTTGGTGTTCACTGAGAAGATAATAAGAAGCAAAACAATATTTATTATTTTACTCGTTTCCGGTAGCGTGTTAGGGGTGTGACGGGGAGTTCAGGTATTAGGTATCCCATGTTCTTTTCTGTACCCCTAACAATCGGTTGAGTAATTAAGACATGAAAGCATTAACAAATAAACTCATTTATATATTTATAACGTTTATCATTAAATACAAGCAAATTATAAAAAAAAAAAAAAAACTATAAATAGATATTTGTTATATCATAATTGTTAGATAGTTATTAATGATTATATCCTCAACTGATTATTATTGTCTCGTTACTCAATGTTTATATTTACAATCATTTTAAAGTTCTTATATGTAACAATGGCTTTCCGTTTTTGGTTCTGGCCATCGTTGACGTAATGTTTCTATATAAACAAGTCTACAGTTAAATAATAATTCCAATACTTACACAGTACACAGTAATATTCCTATATGTTCCTTATCACTTTAAACATTTTAGAGGAATCGTTTAAGGATATACTGAACTAAAGTAGAAAACAGATTCTATTTAACTGAACTTAGCACATACATGCAAATTAAATGTGTATTTGTTTTAGGGGTATTTTTATACGTAAAAAGACTCAAAAGACAGCGACGCTACCCGTCTGTGCTCTGATCTCATCTCACTCTATTTCCTTGATTGCATCAATATTATCAACAATTATGTCTTAAATGTGCTAGATTAACCTCAAGGTTTTAGTTTACATTTAAGTGGACCATTAAGTTGCTATTTTCGAAGAATGTTTATATTTAACAAACAAGGTCTTCCATGCCACAGTACGTGCAGGTCAAAATAACTAATAAGTTTTCCTTATTCATCTACAAACTCATTTTACATGAATCACCAACTTAACCCGCATATATTTGATCACAATACATTTTTGATCAAAAACTGATCATATCACACTCACTTTTGTATTATAATCGAAAAATCTTCCAAAACTTGTTACGAGACGCGTTGGAGGATAGGTAAACAGTTTTATCAATGACGGTCGAGTTTATAAATACACGCGAAGGCGACAGCAGGACGCGCCCAAGCCGCGCCGCGTGACGACTGAGACAGGCTACACTAGTCGAGGAGGACACCGCACCGTCCCGCGCCGGACGGACGCCGGGTCATGCCCGCTTCCTGGGCTCGAGTGCGTCATACATATCATAAACAAAAACTAAAGCGGAGGACTTACAGTAAGAGATTTTTTTTTATTCGTAACATTTGAAAAAAAAAACATAAGTGACATTATTTTTAAATATACAAAACACTACAAGTATTTCATATGATATATGAAAAAATCTAAAACATACCGTTTCAACGAGATAAAATATAACAAAAATCGCTATGCTGCACTAAGCCTTAAAACACTTAGTATTCATATTTAGTAATAAGCGCCTGGTTTGGATATGATGTTACAACCTTTTTGAAAACTAGTTATAATACCTGGCTTGACTTCGCATTGTCTTTAATTATTGTTTTATTTATTATTTTTTAACATGTCGATATATATACAACCTAACCATTGCTTATCCATCATACCGTACGCCAATCGACTTTTCTTCTGACGCATCTTTGAATGTCTCCGAATGTCTAGTTAACTACTAGGTCTGAATTGGATGTTTTCAGCAGCAATTTATCTTTTCAAAATATGTTTCAAATTACAATGCTCTTTATTTACACAATACTGTATTTTTTTACCAAAAAAAGCGCCCCGACAACTTTTTTTTTCTGCTGTTACCTTACTGTAATAAAAATGTCTTTTAAGATAAAAAAAAACCAAAGGTCAAAGAACATCTTGTAGCTTACGCTAGTAAGGGGTGGTTACGCCCAGAGAATTGGAATAGTGATTCAACGGAGAAATGCATGCTTACTGGCATTCTAGCTATCATTTCACGCTTTATGAATTCTGTTGTAGTTATTTTAAATTCGTGTCTACATATCCGCGTGTGAGCAAGGGGGGGGGGGGGCAGGCACCCCTGACGTGTATAAAAATTTCACGATGATCGGTTGTACATTTTGGTAGATTTTATAATAATTCATTTAAAAGAGATTCAATGAGTACACCCATAAAACTTGTTGGAATTTAGTCTAAAATAAAAATGGGCTAATTTCGACCGCAAACGATACTTTTTATAAACTCTTTCAATGTAAATAACATACTTTCACAACAAAATAAAAAACATATATACATATACAGCATAAGCCCATAAAATATTTATATGTTAGTTTAAATGAATAAATATTATTCATTTACACTATATAAATCTGAAGAGTTTATTTGTTTATTATTCAGGATCCACTAGTTCTTTTTTTTGTGCGTAGCCGATTTATTGTGGAAAATATAGATTAAGAAAACATTTTCTTAGATATTCATCATAAATAATAAGCAAATGTTACAAACGTGAGATTATGTTGGTAAAAAATCATAATAGGTGTTTAAAGATAGTGTTTTTGAAATTTTGTAAAGTATTCCTAACAACCTAAAAATATTTTTGTAACAAAATACTAATAGCTGTTATAATGTTTAAAAATAATATTGTGTACATTCTTTATAAAAAAATTCTATAACGTAGTCATTAAATATAAAGTCAGAATTGACAGCGAATGATTAGGCACGATTTATGAGAATTTAATATTTCATTATCTTATAATTAAAAATTGATTTTCCAAGCGACCTCATAAAATTATAAAAACTTATGCACGTACTGGCAGGACTTGAATGACGTTATCGCATACGTAGAAGGGGATTTAATACATTTATCCTTCTTTACAATTTACATAACTCACATAGTATTACGATTTTATTAGAATTTCAGATTTCAGTTTTTTTTTTTATTTAGACGTAGGACTTTCTACAGATTATAAGTTTTATATATTATAATCCTACACAAATATCAACGCAAGAGTTGATGTGCCAATGTATTGGCACACGGGACTAAATGGCATAGATCCCATGACTATCGGCGCATTAACGGTATGAGGAGCGGTTTGTACTTCTTGCAGTGTCGGTGTCAGTCTTCCTTAAATTATAATAATTAAAAATTAACTCAAAATTTCCACCTTTTCGGAATGTACAGTACTGAGCGGAACCGAAGTCAAAAAAAAAAACTATAATGACTCTTTTATACGAATTGTAATAGATATATGATCAAATTTTTTAAAATTGCAATACGAATAAAATTTCAAAATACATTTTTTTTTAAATAATTAAAGATATTTAACGTGGAAAATAAAAATTAACAATAGTCAAAAACATTAAAACTTCTGGCAATCTCACACACTAACAAATTCATGGCACATAAAACTCAAGAAAAATAAAAGTATATTTAAATATTATTAACGACTTTTTCCGACGGCCTTAACATTACAACAACAATACATACAACTCTACACAATGCCCCGTTCTCGCGTATCTTACGTTTTATTATACAATATCAACTACCTCGTTGTACTCAGCTCTACGATACAACAAGAGTAAGAAAAACCGAATGCATTTCACATTCTCTTCCGTTTTATATAAGGAAATGAGATAGCGATTTAAATGTACTGTGCATATTATAATGAAAAAAAGCAAATATTTGAATTTTTTATACACCCATCCCATTTGTCTCATAAATTTCGAAAACATTTTAATAAGGTTTATTTTTAAAATTATCAAATTAAAGTGTTTTTGTCCAATGTATACTGGGTAATGAAAATGTGGACAAAATATACCAAGCAGAGTTAAGTAGTTTTTGAGGTTAGCGCGTTCTAACAGAAATACTGTTAGACATTCAACGTACAGGCTTAGTTTAGAATTGTTAATACACAAATATGTTCAATAGATTTTTGGGTGCAGTGTTTTAAGAACACATAAACCGATTTATTTTTTTGTAGAATAGGAAGGCGGACGAACATATGGGCCACCTGATGGTAAGTAGTCACCAACGCCCATAGACCTTTGCATTGTAAGAAATGTTACTAGCCAATGCGCCACCAACCTTGGGAACTAAGATGTTATGTGCCTTGTGCCTGTAATTACGCTGGTTCACTCACCCTTTAAACCGAAACACAACAACACCAAGTACTGCTGTTTTGCACAAAGCCCTACCACCAGTCATCTTTACAACAGAGCCAAAGGAAACAACACGTATTTGAAATAAAAATAATCTCAAATTATACGAACATACCGTTCAAATGATTGCTAGCGACACCGTCTCCGCTAATTTTCCGATAAACACCGACACCGGGAACCGCAGTAGTCCGCGAAAAGCGGCGTTGCACGGGTCTTCGACGAGCTTCCACTACAGAATACGAATTTCTAACGTCACCCCCCTTACGGGCAGTTTTACAATCTTCAACAGGAGAAACGTAATGTTTCAAACTTTCGTCGTGCAACAAATTTTGAAGACTGGTTCCATTTCTTATTTTGTCTTTTATAGAATCTTTCTTACCCTTTTTTAATGTCAAGTTATCGAAACTCTTGCAGGGCGTTAATTGCGGAATATTATTGTTACGTATATCATATTTCCGTGGATCGAAGGTACTGATGCGCGGGTAGTGACTTACTAATATGTCGGGCTTTTTACATTTCGTTACAATCACAGTTTGGGACGCGGATGACTCTGGTTTATATCTGTTACCGCGATGCTTGATATTCATAATATTGCGTTTTATTACAGAAGTACCTCTTACTTCTACAGCATGTATTACATCATTAGATTCAAGAAAGCCCAAAGGGTGTAATCCTGTCTTGTAAACATGGTAGCTCCGTTTATTTCTTCTCTGATTCTGATTATCGTCGTGGATAAAACTCTCATCGTAATGAGGCATCTTGGCACAATACATAGTGACCTTTCCAAATCATATGCGGAGTTGGAGTTATATTTATTAATAGAAAAACGGCATTTTCACATTTTCTTCTATTAAAGTCATGGAAAAGCTTTGTAATTAGATATTTGCAGTTACAGAGAAAGGGAGTGCCCTTAGAAATCTTCGAAAGTAGGCACTACACTCTCAACAAGTTTCTCCTCTGAATATTGATGAATGCTACACTGTCGTCGCAAGGTGTTGTGGGACACTGCTTGACATTCAAAATCACATCAGCAAATAGCGATCATTCAGGAACCGAAATAGCGAAGACGTAAGGTACAATTAGGTCATTATTTATTTACAGTTAGCGTCGCAACAAGCTTTATGTGCGCATCGCTCGATCTTTTACAGACTTCTGTCCAACATGCATAGAGGACCTTGGCAATGTAAATTTAACTAAATTAATCGATCTTTTTTGATCTAAATATAATAATTAAAATTACAAAAAAAAATCAAATTAAGTTGCAACAAAAATGCCATTAAGGATCAACGATATTTTTAAAAGTTAATTTGATCTTTCAAACCTATAGAAAGTTACACTATTATGTCATAAAACATATTTATAAAACGAACTTTAGACGATGGAATTGACTACTTTCTCTACAAATACAAACGGCAATTTCAAACTTCACTCAATCACTCGACTTGTAAGTGTGTCGTAAATAATATAGTGAAAAGTCCCCACTTAACAAACACTCATTACACATGTTGCCATAAGTTACGAAAATCCACTGTGTAGACCGCCTCGCACTGAGATAATTTCGTGTAAGCACGCCGTCTTTATAAAATACCTAGTCTAAAAATAGTTAACGTTTTTTCACAACCAGATCTCGATATTCAGCAGAGCAACGAGTAGGCGAGGTAATGGGCAGCAGAGCATACTATTGACACAGGATGTCGAATTGCGAATCGGTTAACGAGATACGCGGTAGAGAACGGTGCGGGTGGTGCGGCCGACAGCAGCGGCGCGACGGCACTGCGCCGACTGCCCCTGGGCCGCTGCTGTCGCACCAGCGAGAGTGAAAGTGCCAGATCCATGCATCTCCGCAACTGCGCCCGAGTCGGCACACCTGTCCTTACAAACGCTAGTATTACGATAATATACGATAGTTAATATCTGTTATCTAATACACGTACGTCTTCCCGCTCCTAGCACTTAACTGTTATTTTAACTGATTGAGAATATTACAGCAGGCGGTGATAAAATATATAATTTTGAAACATGGAATGCGAATAGATTTGCAGTTATTTTACATAACATTATGTTTGCTAAAAACTATATGATAGCGCGTGCCCTCTTTGGTAAGTACATAGAAACGTTTTTCGTAAATCATACAAAACTATATTTTTCTAGTCATTTTATCAACGATTTTCGAATGGAAAGTATTTACTGAATATTAATCACAATCCATCTAAATTTAAATTGAATAATATACGAAACGCTTAACTCTTTTATTCCATGATAAATTGAAATAGAAGCGTGCCAAAGATCTGTGTCACTTGACCATTACCAGACCGCCAGGGTTACACGCAAGGCAATTGTAACCGTATTAAACACGCAACTTATTAAATTAATCAGAAAATAATTAAGATAAAAATAACAAGTTTTTACATCATACATATGTTCATTATATAATAATCATGTTTATGTACATTATTTAAACTAAAAAAAAAATATATTTAAAATATTGCAGATAAATCAAGATTTTTCTTTAAAATTTTACAGATGATAATATTATTTTAATTCACGATAAAAACTGTTCCTATCGTTAAAATTAAAGTGTTCATTTGTCAAACGGTAATTCTATTCCAAGCGAAGTGTTAAAACAAATAAAAACTGCCACTCTCGAACTTGTAGCTGTAGTGCGTCAAAATTGTTACTAGAAATTAAATTCTATTTCGTTCTTTAAACAAACCGCTTTGTATATACAAAAGTGATATTTATAAATTACATATTGACCTACATCATGATACACAAGTAAAACGAAAACTAATAATAGTATGATAATACTCGTAACAAGATAAATAATGTTTGTTTATTACTTTTATTACCAACTGCTTGCGTACACTCGATTGTATTCCACTAAGAAGAAACTTATATTAATTAACTATACCTATTATTATACTACAATAACTCTTCCTAGTATTACTCTTAGGGCCCAAATTACCTCAATTTTAAGACGCGACAATTTTAACTACGTTTTTTTATGGTATGTATATACTTGAAATTAGTTTCATACGAATAAATAACGCAATGAATATATATATCGATTTATACTTTTTCAACTAAGTGCAGGAAACTCACACAAACGTGTGCTCGGCCACCAGCCACGGTCCAAGCAACTCACTTTCCAATAAACTAGCCCGATCGCGATACCTAATCTAACGGGATCGAATTACTCCTAGCCTTCTACTTAACTCGCCCAACCATTAAGTATAGCAGGGCATCATTCAATTATTCGTCGTATAATCATTAATAAAGAATTGCGTAAAACAATAAAATACTAGTTACATCATTACGAAACACATTCATCATGTTTTACTCAACATTGCGGTGACAGAAGACCCATCACGATTCCTAATGATAGTGAATTACTTCAAACCTTGAGTTAGATACAGCGATGAGCAGATACAAAGGTATCACGTACAGTGCCTCTATTGTAATATAAAAAAATAACTTATAAATGACTTTAAAATATAATTGAAATTGAAGAAAATAGAAATGATCTTATATTATTACTTATTATTATAATTGCTATTCTAGTGGTTTAAATATTATACGACTGTATCAATATTTAAACCACTAGAAAAGCTATAGGATATTTATATTCTAGAACACCCAATTAGGTAATAAGAATTGAACGGGGCGAAGCCCCCGTACGAAAGATACCAACTTAAAGACGAAGCTATGAAGCAATCGGTGATTATTTCACAGATCACCTCTCACGTTCAGTCATGTCAATGCATGTCATTAAGCTTATCAATAACCGGAAGAAAAGATGTGTGAAGGTCTATTTATGTGTTAATCTGGGAACTCGGAAAAAACATTTATACTCTAGTAACTTCTGAAATTGAAAAAAGTGTCAATTCTTGCTACTGCTAGTAAAAATACTTGTGACGGCTCATTTGATTCGTAATGACTAATGAAAATTAGAAAAAAGTACAAAAATTTAAGACCCGCTCATAATCATTTGCAATAGATCTGAACAATTACGGCCTTACTTATAAACGTTGTTTAACGGAAGATGATTCGTTAAGCAATAATTACTTATTTAAAATAATAACTTATTGACTCGAAATCCGAAAAAAGAATATAGAACATTGCTTCAGTTAAACACTGATTTCTCTATTTCTGTTAAGAAAGAGAGAAATCAGTGTGAAACAGTCGCTAAGCATCGTTTATAAGTAAGGCTGATTATGATTAAATGTCAACAATTTATAGATAAGATCTAAAAATGTGGTCTCGCTTTTTGCATATAACTCAAAAATGATTTAAGTTAGATAAATCTAACAAAAGGATTCTGAAAGAGGAGAATATTTCATAAACAATTATTGTTTAATGTTGAAAATAATTATTAATACTTAAATTTGAGGAGTCGAGATCCAGTAGACAGAATGCATAGTTGACCGAAAAGTCAGTCATTAGTTTGTTCAAAACCACAAAAGAGCCCCTTGGTTTTTCGTATTCTTAATTTAAATTTATATTTTGCACGGCGATAAGAGAAAACACCTTTGAAATTAGACGTGTATCCGCAAGCCGCATTGGAGTCTTGTAATGGAATAAGCTGCGAGTCAATCTCCATAACAAGGGAGGTCATTGGCCCACTGTGGGACATTTGCGAATTTTATTTTAGTTATTTTTATTTGTTGATGTAAATGATCCAATAAATTTAGAATAATTCGAGTTAATGTTATATTATATACAACATTTACCTCTCGATAAGTAAATATGAATAGAAATAATTGTAATGAGATAATCCATTAAAATAAATATCATTTGTTAACAATTGTTTAACTTAGTATTAATTATAAAGTGTATGTTAGTGTCTATACTTTTATATGAAGCTGAAGAGCTTATTTTTTTAAACGAGCTAATACAATTTTCTCCGAGTCCTATTTGACTTGTTAGACAGCCCATTTATTGGGAAAGGTTATAAACTACATAATATCACGCTACGGCATACGAGGGCTGAACAGTAATGTTTAACGGGGTGATACCGAGCCGAGACGAGAGGCTAGTCTATAAATAAATTGTCGTGAGCAATATTGTTAAATATCATTGTCAATATTATTAAGATCATTGCTTAAGCGTTTGATTAAGCAAAACACTAAGCAATTATGAAGATTTTAGATAACGTAATAACCATTTAATCGATTTGCTTCGATATTTATGATCAAGCTTGGGCGATGTCTAAAGTTACATTAATATTATTATATAACGATTTCTATATTACTAAATGAGATGGGAATATTAGTGATTTTAGAATAAAAATCTTGAATAGCAACGAGTATATATATATGAACACACTACACATTACAAAACCAGACAAAACAACATAACGACCTCAGAAATTAGATATAAGGTCGTTATAATATAAAACCATTTGACTGAGTCTACTGAGCAGCAAGCGGATTAATCAAAACATGAACTATATCGAGTGTCATTTATATTACTCGCGTTTGATATCAATAAGTTGAAGATAATTCGAAACTAGATTTAAAGGACTCGTTTTGCCATTCACTTTCGTTAGTAAATACGTCGATCGACGACGGTGCTTTTGCTACCGATGGAGTCAAGGTAAAGTAAAGTAATCTTGCACCTGTCGCAATAAGTCTATAAATCAAGATCCACGCGTGAGTAGTCCAACATAGCATGCACACAGACGTTTATGCAAACATTTCCATGTGAATGGCTTAAGGTAATTGAGGAAATAACGACTTGTGTGCCGAGTACGAATTGGTTCCCTATAACGGATCTTCGGAATAGAACTTTATGGCATTCGAATAGCCCGAACGGCGCGTAGGGTCATTGTAAATGATTACTTGTAACTTAGGATGCCGAACATATTATATAAATGTCTTTTGTTTATTTTACATTTAAAACGAATTGACTTTTTTTTATAGATTAGGAAGGCGGACCAGCATATGAGCCACCTGATGGTAAGTGGTCACCAAACGACCTTAGACATTGGCATTGTAAGAAATGTCATCCATCGCTTACATAGCCAATGCGCCACCAACCTTTGGAACTAAGATTTTATGTCCCTTGTGCCTGTAATTACACTGGCTCACTCAACCTTCAAACCGAAACACAACAATATCAAGTATTGCTGTTTTGCGGTAGAATATCTGATGAGTGGGCGAGCTTGCACAAAGCCCTACCACCAGTGACACAGCGGGGCCTTATGCGGGACTTGACTAGTCCATTATACTCTCACAAGATATTTTATCAACAATCAGCAATACCTTAAATTTCCGGTTTGAAAGACGAGTATAATAACAACCTGCAAATGATGCACTGCTGAGCTAAGACCTCTTTTTCTTAATCACATGTGGCAGATTTTCATCCTACACAACACATATTAAGTTCATGAAAATTGGCCCATAATCTTCGCTTATTATTTTGATATTCTAATAATTGGATCATCTCAAATCAAGAAAGACGGGTGACACAACACACAGACACAAGAGAAATAACAACTCAGATCCCATAGTAGTATCAGAGTAATTACTCCAGCAACTTATATTATCTTAATAAATATAATAAAATAATTATTAATATTTTAATTACAATTAGCAAATCTGCTTTCCTATTAGGAATGTTAATAATGTAAAATGGGATAATCATCCCCTTCGTAACTGATTTATAAATTTAGAAACAATGGTAATACTCGTTAACTAATTAATTAATCGCAAACAGCATGTAGATTTTACATAGGAAACGACATCGCAATTTACATAAGCAGCAACAACGCATGCAAAATACGATAATATTTTAAACAATCTTCATAATTGTATTAATAAACAACATCTTTGTAACCTTGACTTAATATTTTATGTAATGTTTTAGTACATTTCGTCAGAAAATTGTAAATAGAACAAAGTATTTAACTCGGCGATATTATTAAACTTAATTTTAAGATTAACTAAAAGCTTTTATTTGATCGATGTACTCAAACGAATAAAATAATAATATGATAGTTTATCTATATCACCACCAGCGCAAATGTGCGCAAAATTTCAGCTCAATCGTTTGTGTGGAAATGGTATAAAATTCAATTGCAAAATTTCATAAAAAAAAGTAATCGACGTTTACGTATTTATATACCGATATTCGAACTAAAAGCTTTGAATATAATAGCACGTTCAAACACTAAGGAAATGGAAGCTGAGCATTTGAACTCTTGTCGACAGACGAGGTCCCGTTACAGTGCCTTAGCAGATAGGCCAGAGCACGTTGAGCTAGAATCTACCTACATAATGAGTATTGTGCATATCGCAGTGATTACTTATTAAATAAACGATACATTCATACATTCAATATTTAATAACCTTTTTTTAATGATACTTATATCTGTCGTTAGGTAATTACTACTATTCACAATTTCTACTTATTAAGCATAAGTTGAATACGTTACGATTATGTTATTTGAAGACGACATTGTACTTACTCCTAAGGGGTCCACCTAGCGACTTTCACGACGCGAGGCGGCCCGAAAACTGTTAAGCTATTGTCACTTCATTTCCTATATGATAATTATTATGCTTGAATTTCTTAATATGTAATAACACAAATAGCAGAATAAATAAATAGACTTAAATAAAAATTATGTCATATACTACAATTTAATTTAATTTCCTTTTAGGTCATATTTTACATAACAGCTAACTACTTACTACTAAATTTAAATCGTTTAAAAGTATATAATATTTTTAGAACGAATGCGCATTATATCTTTTATCAATGTCTTAATAATAAAGCATTCTGCCCATGCCTTTGGTGGATAGGGAGCCAGCGTGCATTTCGGTATATGATTTGCTATGTTTTATGACGCTAGTACCTAATAAAAGTTAATTTCAATAGGAATCGATTTGGTAAAGTCCATTAATGTCTAACGCACGCAGCGAGCTTTTTAGCGCATATCTTCGGGTATGTTCTTATTAATTCTGCCTCTTTCGAGATATGTTCACTTTTTTAATCGCAATCAATTGAAAACGCAGAGGCAGAGCATTTGTGATCTTTTACATCGTCTAAAACTGAATAAGTTTGTCTTAAGTATGTGCGTATCAAATACTTTTTCAAATTATAAAAATATCTTTAAAGTCTTATTTCTAAAAAAATTATATATAAATGTCTGCCACTTCGATTTTAATTATTATTTATATTGCCAACGCGCCAACAACGTTGGGAACTAAGATGACCTTTGTGCCTGTACTTACACTGACTCACTTACCCATCAAACCGATACACAGAAATACTAAGTATTGCTATTTGCCGATAGAGTGACGAGTAGTTAATACCTAGAAGGGGTTGCGCAGCAAGCCTTACTACCAATGTATACGCCCGTAATTAAAAAAAAACAGACCTAAGAAGGAGAGACGAGTCTTGACCCTTAATGTTTACTAATTATCACTATTAATAGAATGTTAAAAATTCTAGCCAGCTTCAATAAGTGACATATTTTGTTGAAAAAAATATATTTATATATTTCCACTACCTGACCCGTGCCCATTTCATTGGGCGATAAACATTTTTACTTGTGATCGATTGGCCGAACATTAATAAAATTGTCGCGCGTATTTGATATTTTAAATTATCTCTTAAACTATGCAACCAAAAAACAAACTAAAAAATGAATTTTATCTAAATAAAATTTCCTTGGTAATAAAGCAATTTATTTTTAAATAAATTGACGTGTTGTAAATGAAAAAAACCGTCTAATAGAAATATCACTCAATACATTACGACATGGTCGCGGTTCCATACCTACGTCATATTATCTCTTTAACCATTGGTCCAAATTATACGCAGTAAAATGAAAAAGTATTTTGTTTTAAACACTTGAGACGATACGTTTACTTATTTTGATAAGAATTCATAATTGTTGATAATATGACCAATAAACATGACCTAACGATTTTCATTATTATTTTTTTAATATAAAAAACTACTTTTTGTGACAAATATAAAATTTATATATATGTTGTCACTGACTTTTTTGTAGACATTATCAAGCTCTACAACTTTTCTCAAGAACTCAATCATATACCTCTCATCGTTAAGGCCGTGTTCGTAAGAAACATTTTCGTTCGACCGTTTTTACTCCGAGTTACTTTGCAAATCCCCACTACTACGAAAAAGGCTTTTAATTTTTCGGGTTAATATATAACACTTACAAATGATGTGGCTTTCTATTGGTAAAAGAATTTTCAAAATCGGTTAAGTAGATCAAGAGATTACCCGCTACAACCTCTCAAACTTTACCTCTTTATAATATTATTATAGATATCAGTATGATTCATAAAAAAAAAACTTATTTTATAACAGCTGTTTTAGTAGTTAAAAAATCAAGACCAAATACGTAAAAATCTTTATAAAAAGCTGGCTTTAATCACGTTTAACATCCGCTCTCAATCGTTATTGATCAAATGCCCGACACTAACATGTAGACATAAAAAATTCTTTCATATTTATTTAACATCAAAATATACTAATGCTTTATCCTTTTTTACTATAAACATGAAATTTATAAATGTGATATTCTCACATCTAGGTCTAGAGTTTATTAAAATTTAAAGCCGTTTATAGTAATTTATTGCAAGGAATTGTAAAGTACATCGTTGTTTAGAACTCGACCTCTTTTCGAGGAAAGCTAAATATCTTGAACGGCATTACACGAGCTGTCGGGCGGGACCGGCACGACGGCGTGGCGGTTTCCAAGCGCTAACCGCAGGAATATTAATAAAATAAGTCGGACGAACTACGCCACGAAGCGAGCTGAATAGCATACATAATATCGTGTCTTCAACCTCAGACAGTAGACATCTAATTCTGATAGACTCTATTCTAGAATAGTGCCGTTATAAGCCGACAATCTAAAACAGTATAGACTTAAAGTCGGTACTTTTTGTTTGAAAAGATTTAGTTTTTATACTAGTAATTATGTTATTATACGTATTTAAATCACATATGATAATAACTTTGAAAATTATATAGCGTTTGTATATTACTGTAAACTCCTTTTAAAAACGAAGAACCAAAATAATATTTATTAAGATTCATGTTAGTTATGAACTGTTTTCAATAGGTCATTAAAATATACATTTCTATGTTTATGTTAAAAAAAGAAAGCGGTATTGTGAAAAACGGTCGAACGACAGCTCCAAAACAAAAGTGACTATGTTTTATTTCTATCAATAACCAATCGTATTTTTTCTAAAATCATGGATGTCAACGCTTTTCATTTCACGGCTAATTTAAGTGTCCGGGGAACCACGAAGAAAAAACTTTCACAACTGTCTAGAAACTAAAATAACCCAATCGAATCCGACAATGTATTGGCACACAAAGTGCTTAGCCGTTTATTTACTACGTACTGTGAATCAATTACGACTCTAGCAGTAATAGGATACGAAAGTTTAAGTTTTTTATTTATATCTTGCATGTTCTGATTAGGATGTTTCTTTATATATTTTTAGAACGCTGAAGAAATTAGAAGCTATGGGATTTTCTTGATTAGTGCTGATTGATTTAAGTAATACTAATTAACAGCAACACTAATGCGGACATACGGCGAAGGCTCGTGAGGCGAATAACATCTGCCCCGAACAATTCGTAATACTACATGGCAGCCACGACCGCTCTAAAAAGAGTGTCACGACGAAGAAGAAGAATTAACAGTAGCTTTACTTTTTTTTTTTGAAATAGGCAGGCCTACGGGCAAATAGGCATTGGCACTTTAAAAAATATTAACTATCCCTTACATCTTCAATGCGCCTCCAACCTTGGGAACTGGGATGTTATGTCCCTTGTGCCTGTAGTTACACTGGTTCACTCACCCTTCAAGGCCGAACACGAAAATATTAAGTATTGCTGTTCGGCGGTAGAATATGTGATTAGTGGGTGGTAATATATGATAATATATATTTAAACTAGCAAAAATCGTAAATTACACTCGTTTCGAAAAGTTAAGCCTATGGGCAATATTTACAAATGTTCAATAACACTCCATTCATTTTAATCAGTATCTTCAAAGTAAAAAAGTAATAAAAGGCATAAAAAATATATTCTACATGTTGTCTCTGAAATGCTGATCAAATTAAGTTTTATTAATATAGCTAAATACTGAATACTCATTGGCCGACATTTGCTTCATCAACTGCCATTAACCAAACCAAATAAACAGTTAATCTTACTTTAATTACCATTATTGAAACTGTCAGTAAAAAAATTACCTAAATAATAATATATCATTAAAAAAAAGGAATAGCATACCATATTTACATATATTAAAAATATATATTATCATTAAACTTAAAAAAGTAATTAAATTACATAAAAACCGTTTTTTATAATTATTAACAAATTACTAAAAACATGTTAGTTCTAACATAAATGGTTTATTTTAATTAAAAAGTTTTTAAAACAAATAAGATCATTTTTATGACACATTAATTGATAACCAGCTCTGTTAAGGCTGTACATTATTTGTCATTTCTCATTTTATTAAATAGTCATATCAAAGTGTCATAATGAAAACTTAAACAAATATTAATTATCTTAGTTTTTTTAGCACAAACTTTTTTAAATTAGGATATTTACTAACATTTATATACATTAAGTGTTTAAAAGCAACCATGGATTTTTTTTTAAAGTACTTTATAAAAGTGTAATAATTAATACTCAATTCTAAAATAAATATTATCTATATTATTTTTCAAATGTAGCTATTTTCACAAGTAAATTCTTAAAAGGCATTATGATTATGAATGAAAAATAGTAACATTTTTGATGATAGTAAAGTGTTAGCAATTATTTATTCACGCATCATGAATAATTAGATTTATTATTTATTCTACTAACCGCCAAAAATCGTAAAATGCGTCCATTTTTTTTTATTATAAATTTATAATAAATTAAAATACACGAACATGACATGCTTAATACAATTAATTATGTTATAAGAATAACAGATTAAATAAAATAATAAAGAAAGTCAATTTACAAAATGTCTTTCATGTTTACTAATAACGAAACTTAAATAACAATTTTATGTATAGAAACTTTAAGCTCTCTACAAAAGAAAGAAGAAATAAACAAAGATTAGTTTAAATCTTCTTGTTTATTTAAGCTTAGTGTAAGTGAAAGAAATTTAGTTAGGTATTTAGAAACCAACAGCGCATTAATTAATTAGTTAAGTAGTTCGTCTAATACAAAGTACCGGGCTATTTTTTATAAAATAAAATAACCATTTGCTAACTTAAGAATAAGTCATTCAATAATAAACGTAGTAACAAGTCTAGAAAACGGAACTATTTATAAAGACAAAGTAAAATACTTTTCAATTTTTGATACCTACTCATAGATGAGATGAAATTAATGCATAGCTTACCTTGTCCGCATTTCTCTGACTTGGGAGTCGAAGTCATCATGACTTTTCCTTTAATTTACAGTCATATTAACACATATAATGTTTTTTTAGAAAGTTTAAATAAGTTTTAATAAATGCTAATAAAATAAGGATCGACCGGCAGCCATATTAGACACCATATTTTATTTTTATTCTGTCAAATTTTTGTTTATGCATAAGGTTCAGCATACATGACCGGGGATCACCGATTATTAGTCATAAAAAAATATTTTTATTATAATAATAATAATAAGTTTTTATTGAAGTCAAATTTTTAATAAAAGATAAACATATTTAAATTTTAAAACAAGTTATATTTTATTGAAAAACAAACAAAATACGCTATACAATTGTATATTTAAAAAAAATAACTTGTTGAAATCATTTTATTTTCAAAATAATTAGCATTATTTATCCCATACTGTTAAAAGAAATTTTTGCCAAATGCAAAATATAAAATTATTAACACCAAAATATATGTTTAGTCTGTTATTGTGTTTTATCTGTTGTTTTTATTTAATTTGACAGCTACAACTTGAACATGGAGTGTTTGACACGGTGCTGGAATTGATTTAGTGTTTTATTTAGAAAAGTTATTCTTCGACTGTTTTCTACTCTCAAAGATTATGCATTACATACAATAAATGTGTATTAACTATTAAATATTTTTAATAACTAAATAACGTTTGCAAAGTGCTCATTAGCGCAAATAATTCGACGTAATCATGGCGGATCCTTTAAGTTTACTTCGCCAGTATAATGTAAATAAAAAAGAGATTATTGAACGCGACAACCAAATTATTTTTGGTGAATTTTCATGGCCAAAAAATGTAAAGACTAATTACCTTGTCTGGGGGTAAGTAGAAATGTTTGTGCTGCTTTTATAAACAAAAAAAAAACATAAAATAAATGTATTCTATATTTAAACAGATCTGGAAAAGAGGGAAGTGATAAAGAATATTATACCCTGGATTGTCTGTTGTTTATACTCAAAAATGTACAATTGGCCCATCCAATTTACGTTAAGCAAGCAGCTGTAAGTATTTTGAGATCAGATATAGTTTGTTGGTGATGAATTTAGAAATTTACTATATTTTGTATTTCAGGCCGCTAATATTCCTCCTGTACGGCGTCCTGATCGTAAAGAGTTGCTTGCTTATTTAAATGGTGAAACGGCAACATGTGCATCAATAGATAAAAGTGCACCTTTGGAAATATCAACACAGGTAGAACATTTAGTCAATAGATGGGCAGGAAAGACATTGTTTTATACTAATTTGAACATTTATTGCTATATCTAAAACCACACATTTAAGGTTAAACGCACTCATGATCATGATGGAGGTGAATCTGCAGCTAAGAAGCCTCGTATTGAGGAAACACACGTTCAGAAAGTGCGAGAACAGCTGGCGGCACGTCTGGATGCGCCTAAAGAAGCTTCTGTTACTGTTGATAATATTAAGTGAGGTTTTAATTAATATAATATTGTCTTTATACTCCTTCAAAAATATAGTGTATTCGTAAATTATGTTTCTAAAAAAACTACTTCAAGTTTATTACAAAGTTGTGTTAAAGTCAATTTACATACTTTAATAATAATTGTTTTTAAAGGTCCCTATCCGAGGCTATGTCTGTGGAAAAAATTGCCGCAATCAAAGCGAAACGTTTAGCTAAGAAACGAACAACTATCAAGAGTAATGATTATTCAGACACACTTGGTGTTGTGGGGTCCGATCTCAGAGCCATCCTTGACTATGATGTTGACCTTACTAAAGATATTATTAGTCGAGAGCGGCAATGGAGGACCAGAACTACAGTATTACAAAGTAATGGAAAAGTAAGTATGTTTGGAGATATGTTGTTTCTTAATAAATTAATATGGTTTGGTATTTATCATTATCTGTTCATTAAAAATATAATAGCTATAAATTTTAATTAGAAACAATCAAAAATTTCTATAAATAATAATTGAATTTTCGACATCAATTCCACTAGTAATTAGTTTTAATAATAATTAAATTTTCTTTGATTCTATTTAATATAGAAGATATTTCTAAGAATAGTATTTAAATACTTAATAGATATATTTTATGGGAATACTAAGAGGCATTATGCTCAATTTTCAGACTTTTGCAAAAAGTATTTTAGCCCTTCTTGGTAGTATAAGAGCCAGGGAAGAGGGCAGGCCAGGAGCACCTAGACCGCAACCAGTGGTTATGCCTCCACCTTCAGCTATACCTGCACAGCAAACTCAGTATAACAGATACGATCAGGAAAGATTTATCAGACAGAAAGAAGGTTTGTTGAAATAAAAATGACTTGTAAATATTAAAAAAAAACTTTATAATAATTTATGCTATATTTTCTTTCAGAAACGGAGGGTTTCAAAATTGATACTATGGGAACATATCATGGTATGACCCTAAAGTCAGTGACGGAAGGGCCAAGTGTGCCAGCACCAGCTCGTGCTCCACAAACACCAAATCATCCAAGACAAATGCCACGTAAGTACTACCTTAGCTTTTATCTCGATATTTAAAAGGAACAGTGGAATCTGTTTATTAGTCAATTTTATTCGGTTTAGTATTATTTGTTTTCATTCCTCGGCTAAATCCTAAATAATAATGTAGTCTACAGTATTTCTAAGATATAGAAAAAAAATTAAAAAAACACCAGTCACAACCTATTTATCTAGGTTAGCACAAGTAAGTCAAACTGGGTCATTAACTAGGCCAATGTTATTCATGACAACGAACGGGTGTCATTTTGTGTGATATGAAATCCAACGTGCTATGCGCGCAGAGGGCGTGGCGCCGGGCGGCACCCCGCGGCGCGAGCTGCTGCCGGCGGCGGCGGCGCGCGCGCCCGCGGGCGGCAAGCGGCCCTCGCGCACGCCCATCATCATCATCCCCGCCGCCGCCACCTCGCTCATCACCATGTACAACGTCAAGGACATGCTGCAGGAGCTCAAGTGTGTAACGTCTATTTTGTACTTATTACGACATGTAGGAAATCTACATAGAATCATTATATAGTTACCTCTTCCGGCTTATTTACTGTCGATTAATGCACCACATCCATCTTGGTCTTTTCGACGACTATTACGATACGATTTGAACCGCAGTCCCTAGACAAGTGGATCGTTTGAGGAAAAATAAAATTGGTAAAACTGGAATTGTTAATAATGATGTGTAAAATTATAAATACGAACATATTAAAAGATATTTTTTAAACATTGGATAATCATTATAATAAATAATAACTAGAAAATTAAAAAATATAGTTATTATGACATACTTTTGTTTACATATTATTTACTGATATGGAACATATTGTTGCTACTCGCCGTGTGTGATGTCCAAAACATGATAAGTGCATAGTTTGAACTTGCAATTAAATGTTTTATATTCGCCGGGAGGACAAATGACTCTACTTCACCTGATGGTAAGTGGTAGTAGAGTCCAAACGCGACGACGGCCAGTACATATATATATATATATATATGTATATATATATATATATATATATATATATATATATATATATATATATATATATATATATGTTGATATATATATATATATATGTTGATATAAGAATAGCGCCTGTCTGTCGTTTATTAAATGTCATATTATAGTAAAAAGCATTATACTATATTCTTCAGAATAATTTGTAAAATATGTGCATATTATTTTTTCTTTGTATATAAGCATAAAAATGAGATCGCATCACAAGAGGGGCGTGTAAGGGACGCGCGGGTTAAATCCGAAATTTTGCTAGTTTTAGGCTCTAGCCGAACTGTCTTAATTCAATCGAAAACTTGGGCTATGTATAGAAAAAATATATACTGTCATTAAGCATTTTACATGTAATTTGATTAAATTCAGTGGCAGCTTGAGTCTAGTCCAGAATAGCTGGACCAAACTAAACTCTCTGGTGTTATAAAAAGAAAAAATATACTGCAAATGTAGACATAATAATTAATAATATGCTAATAAAACTCAACAGATTTGTACCAGTTGAGCAGAAGAAAGCAGAGGGTGCAGTTCGGGAAAATGAAGTATTATTACAAAGAAGGAAAGGACCCACCGGTGATCAAGTACCTAATAATGCGACTACGATAACGGTTTGTGAAACAATTATTTCTATATTTATTTCAATTTGATTATTCAATCCATTTCATTGCCTTCACTGGTGACAGGCAGGCTGGTCCATTATGTCAGAGCGTCACGGTAGCATGCGAAAGCGATCCCGTGGCACTCCTCGCTAAGACGGAACCCCCCCGCCTGTTCCCGCGGGGGAACGTGTTTTTCCAGCGTTAAAAAAAAGGCTGGTCCATTATTCGTAATTGCGGTTCAACGGGGAAACGCTACTATCACTGTTGCCGTAGCCATAGGTCATGATTGTGCAGTAGCTATTTTTATACAAATATAGATATAGATTTTATACAAATAAAAATAGTTACCTTAATGTTAATAATTATACCCCCTTTTTTAACGCTGGAATAACGCGTTACGCCTTTCCCTCACGGGAACAAGGGGGAATGTGGGACTCGCCGGTGTCCAAGGCGCCGAGTGCGGCCCGAACATCGGAATACCCACTAAAAAATCCAGCGGCGGTACCCTTTCCGTCTTAACAAGGAGCGTCACGGGATCACTTTCGCATGCTACCGTGATAAATAATTCTACCCCTGAGTCTACCCCTAGCCGTCTGATTCTTAGAAAAAAAAGCCAATGATTCATTTGTTACTTTGGCATGCTGTTTCATGCTACGAACACGGAAGTAGTCGACATCAGTGTAACTACAGGCACAAGGGACATAAAATTTTAGTTTCCAATGTTGGTGGCGCATTGGTGATTTAAAGAATGATTAATATTTCTAACAGCGCCAATATCTATGGGCGATGGTAACCACTTAGCATCAGGTGGCCCAAATGCCCATCTACATACCTATTTTAAAATTTATATAATTAAAAAAAGTCTTTCTAATTTGGAAATGAATGTCATCTCTAGTTGCATCGTATTTACTTATACTAACTTGTTTTAATATCTTTCATAGGTACCTTATCGAGTAGTAGACAATCCTGCAAGATTATCTGCTGCCGAATGGGATCGAGTGGTCGCTGTATTCGTCCAAGGCCCGGCATGGCAGTTCAAAGGGTGGCCATGGGATGGAAATCCTGTTCAGATCTTTGCTAATAGTAAGTTTAAATAATATATTTTATATGAATATAAAATTTATTAAATAAATAATCAGACAAACTGTTCAGCTGATAAACTTTCAGAGTTGCTTTTCAGTAAATACAATTATTAGTATTAAATAAATGTTTTGGTTTATAATGACTGTGGTTATAACATGAATTAAAAATATAACACCAAACTAGAGTAGAGATATAAACGGCATCCTGCCACTTCTCAGTATGCGCGTTCCACCTGAAGTTCGACGAGATGAAGCTGGACGCGAACGTGGCGCGTTGGGCGGTGACGGTGCTGCACCTCAGCCGCACCAAGAGGCATCTCGACCGCGCCGCCCTACTCGCCTTCTGGGAGACGCTCGACAAGTACGTACTGTAGTTATGGCCGATAATTATCGATAATGATGATGAAATGTGAAAGATACATAGAACTATAGTAATATATACAAATGCTGTGTGGTTTCGGTAGAGTTGAATAGAGCTGCTACATCTCAATCCTTGGATGTCGTTTAATTTGACTAACTATATATGTATCAGGCTCGTCCATATCCATCCAATCGAGCACATTGCTCTACACATTATTGCCAAAGACGGAAGGAAGGCTTTCATTGCCTACAAAACACTTGCTCCATTCTGTTTACACACTAAGACCCCTAAAATATGATAAATGAGGCGATCGTAATAGATATTTTTACAAAAGTAAAACACATCCCAGGTATCCTCTAAAATTTACATTAGAGCTGAGTGCCAATTTATTTTACCCTATTTATTTTTAAGCACAAGAGATATAACATTGTCGAATACTACCATCAACTCGTTCACTTTCTCATATGCAATCCTTAAATAAAATAAAAAAAACAGCTATTCAAGCAATGGAATAAATAAAAACAAAATATGTATATTGCTTTATGTTTGTTTTAGTTATAATATTAATAGACGGGCGTGTTAATTTGAGTTATGTAATAATTAAACATTCTAAATCTCTGTTTCAATTCATAATTTTCGATTATTACTTACTAAAATACATAGTGAGTGAGATTAGTGGATGAAAGGGAGCAATTTAGTTATATGTTAAAAATATGTTTTTTTGTTTCAGACACATGATGAAGAATAAACCGCACCTTAGGTTTTAAGTTTGTTGTAGAATTATGAAATTTTATCCTATAGACTATTATACCGTGTGAATATCCAGAAGCCTTAAAAGCAATTAAAATCTAAGTCAATTCGTACCATTTAAAGAATATTTTGGTAATATTTCATTATAGTTATATAATATTTTTTCCTTTACTATCCATTGTAGTAGAGTTATTGTCTTTTATTATAATGAAAAAATATTTTCTTTGATTAACAAAAGGTTATCGCAATATAAGGTCCGTTATAATCAATGAATAATATTAGACAATTACGTACTATTTTTAAAATTTATACATTATTCATTGTTTATAATGTTATATGTAAAAGAGACCTTGCATTAATAAAATGAAAAAGTGTATAATGGTCGCAACTTCGTTGAACGTTGTATAAGGAAATATATTTTGTCACTATGCTGTTGTTATGGATATACGATAAAATATTAGTCCCAACTATGTTGAGTTGCATTAAAATCAATTCAATACTATCCGTGGTAATGCATTTAAAGTTAAACATTTATATTAACAACAGTTTGAGGCAATTGTTAAATAGTCTGTGATTCATCGTTTTGGAATATATTTCTTACATAGCCCACGCTTTGTATACACTAGTGACTTTGATTCTGTCACTTTAATAGCTCAAGGACTCTGCATTCTAATTATAAAACAGTGATCAAAAATAACTTGCATTAACAAAATTAACGGTTTTATGTAAATGTTAGACGAAAACGAATAATGACCAAGATTAATGGATCAGTCTTGAATGCTTTGAATCCAAACAACTTCAAAAGAAATATATTAAAAAATAGCATCGTTTTCGACATTTAAAACATTCAGAATATTAAAGTATTTCAGATTCAAGGGCAAGTGTTTTCACCTTTGAAGAAATTCAATGATATTTTCTTTTGTTAGACATTCCCGGGTCTGTTTTATTAATTAATATTATTAATATACCCACAAACTATATATACTATATAGGAAATGTCTTTTAAATGATTAAAATGAAGAAAAGTATTGGATAAAATGAATTAATATATTCTTTATGCAATATAAGTGTATTTACTATTACATATTGAGAATATTTTATTAATATTGCCTCGTTGGTCTAGTGGCTTGATATAACGCCGCAGACCCGGAGGTCCTGGGTTCAATTCCCAGGTCGGCCAATAAAAAGTTGTTGGGTTTTTCTATAAGTAGTAATTCTCAGTAGCACCCTAGAGTCTGGAAGTTGGAAGAATATATAAAATCCCGTGCCTTGGAAAGCACGTAAAGCCGTTGGTCCTGCGCCTCTTCTCTTTCCGGTCATGTCGGATTGCCGTCCCATCGGATTATGAGAGTTAGGGAATAGAGAGTGCACCTGTGTTTGCGCACACACTTGTGCACTATAATCCTCCTGCTTATAGTGCACACTTACTCCTGTGTAGTTGGCTAATCTCTCTTGAGATTGGCCGCTGTAGCCGAAATCGGTCTGGAGGACATTATTATTATTATTAACAATTCTTAAAACAGTCACAATTTTTGTCTTCTTCATTTGAATGTTCATTTCTATTTTTTTATCTATATATTTATTATGTAAAATTTGAAATACATGTGCATGCCGTTGATTATTTCAAATCTATTTAAGTATCAATACATTTTTGTTAATATTAAACCAATTGAACGAGTAATGTATGTTACATTTAAATATTTTGACGTAGCTTAGTATGAATTTATGTAACTGTGATAAATTTCATATATATAATATACTCCTAATATTCAGCCTTATATGTATATATTCTCATTAATTGTCTTTTTAAGGTCTCGAGTCTCGAAAAATATCGAGTAGTAGTTTCAACTTGCGATAGTGTATTCTAACTTCAACGTTGTTATTTTATTCAATAAATTATTGTAATAATAATAACATACTACCTATATCGTCTTAATTTTCAACTAAAAAAGCCAAGCAACTCAACGCCTCTTAATATAGTCATCTAAATTTCAGTTGGCAACAGTTATTTATTATAGATGGCTACTGGCCTCTATCTCAAATGATTTGTGATAATAATTGATATTCGGATATTCGAGGCCACTTTTAACAAACTCTGATCGAATAAATTACGTTTCAATTATAATTATATAGGGTAAATATTAGTTGTAACTGTTCGTGGATACGTGTCTATCGTCTCAAGTGTTATGTTGTAAAGTAGTAGTACATTTATAAGGATCGAATACTTCAATTCAAATACCTCTAATTGTTAATTGCAAAAAAAAAAAAAGTTTTATTTATTTTTCAAATAATAAAAGACAATAAAAGAAGTAGTTTTATTTTTTCACATGCATTTCATTATCTGTTTCGTCTTGTTTGTAATGTCATATGTGTAGCGTATAGTTATTTTAGATTTATATATAATGTACAGCCAAAATATGTTTTTTAAATGGTATCGAAATGTTCAAAGATCTGTGATCTTTGTTTATTGACAACAATAAATTGTTGAATATTTGATCTGTGATTTTTATTTCATTACGATATTTTCCACACCATACTCGTAAATACTGAATTCAAACAATAACAATACTCCTTACAAAATCACAGCAGCATACGTATGGTAACGCAGGCTTAAATTTTAGGTCCTTTTTTATTTTTGATATACATAAATGACCCGTTCTACGTTAACAATTAATCAGGTATTGTGTCTAGTGTCTTGTCCTGAAATAATTAACAGTTTTTTAGACAGACATTATCATATATACATATATTAGTCGTATTTTTTCTTAGTATAAATAATACTAAAGTTTTTTATGTCATGCCTTACAGATAGACTCAGCTTCGCAGGGCGGTTATATAAAGCTACTTAGCTGACTTTAGTTCTGCTCAATTACTATAAATCGTACCATATCTTTTGGTTTTATACTTACTAAGCATGGAAACTGCAGTGATAATCTGTAAGAACTCACTTCATTACTCACCCGTGAAATGTTGACAATTGACTTATGGTGGTATACTATTTTGATGTATGTGTTCTTGATTTGTTATAATATTATAATCAATATCGTTACTGACATTTCACGACCATTTTCTGCGATGAGTTCCGAGGTTCTTGCAGAATAGTCTACTGTTTTAATTCAAGAGCTGTTTTTTCTATTTAAAGTCTACATTCCGAGCCGGTGTACATTTAGTTTCATCTTGTAGAATGGTTCACAAGTACTTGTAAACCATTAGCCTGCCAAATAAGTACTACTTAAGGGGTCGGGGAGGAATGTTTATCATATTATATTATCATACTTAAGTATTATGTAGAAATAAAACAGCGGCTTCAGTTTTAATTTGTCTTTATTTAAAATTTCATTTAATTCAATGGTAGTGTATAACAATAAATAAATCTGTCCTTTATTAAGAGATAAGTACATAGGTTATTTCGCGTAAGTATAGGTATTTGATATTTTATCTGTACACAAAATAAAACCATCAGTTTTACCCATAACAGTATATCACATTGTTAGGTGTGTACTCGTGTGCCCAAGTTCTTACAAGTAACATATATTTAGAGTTTAGACAGTAATTGATATACGTAGATCTCTACACAATTAGATCGTTTAAAATGGGGTAATTTATAGGATTTTAAGCATCGTGGGTCATCTAATGGGCTTAAACGCTACTATTTTTTACTGAACATTAGACATCTACAAATAGAATTGCAAGAGCGAACACTGCTTATGAAAATATTAATGTATTACTTTCATTATAAAAAGTACAATTGCGACTGCATCGATTGCTTGTAATAAAAATGTTATAATTGCATGATTTCTGAACTAAAACCTATCAAAAATATTCCTTAATATAAATATAGATTGAAAAAGAAAACAGCGGTCACAGCTTAGTTTCGCCCCGGTAAGGAATGATAAGACCAATTTTTACCGGTCGCAAAATTGCGCCGTGACTCGCGGATATATTAGTCAAAAACCACACTTTAGTCTTTAAACGTGGGATAGAATAACGATGGCTTTATATAATATTCTTTTTTTAAAACCGTGATTTAATTTTTTGAACTATCTAAAATATTATAGTAAAGTTTTTTTAATTCAGCTATCATATAACAAAAATGAATATATTCATTTCTGATTTACTCGACGATATTTTTCATTGAATAAAAAAAGACAACTGTTTTGTATCGCAACAGATGAAAAAAAATTAAAATATTATATTTCGCTATCTATCCCTTGTAAGTAAAAATATTGCAAAAGAGAACAATAAATTTAAATAAACACAAGAATACTTACTCTTATAAAAACTAAGGTTTACTAAGAATGAGATGATATCTATAGACTATGAGTTTAGCACAATCACTCATAGTGATGCGAAAGGGGCTTTGAGCCTAGAGATTTGCCACACCGTCACAAACGTTGAACGTTTTCTACCTTTAGCTACTTTTATGTTATTAAAAATATTATAAACATTTGAAAACATTTCTACATTCGTTTTAATTTTCATTCAATTTATAATATTGGCCGGTAACGAAGTTTTCATCGTCATTACTAACTTTTGGATAATAATAGTAATATAATCCTTTTAAAATCTATATAAGTATTTGCAATTAGAATCGTATTAGTTGCCAGTTAGTATTTTTTTCAATTAATTTTAAATTTTAGCAATATTCAAAAATAATATCAGTTCCTTTAAAAATATTTGTACTAGAAACATCGACCTGGCGAAATCTCTTCACAAATGCCCGTAGGAATGATTCGTGCAAACTAATGAAATGAGAAATGTTGTCTTAAGTAAACAAAGATAAAAGTCGAATGGGCTTACAATAGAAATAAGGGAGCACTATACTTAATAAGTCGACTGACTATTTTGTAAATAAGTAAAAAAAAGTTTTCATAGCATTCAAAGATATTTTTGAAATAAATAAAAAATACAAAAACAACGACGATATAAAATTTCCAATGTTAATAATATAATATTTTTTGTAGATATTTATTTTAAGGTATAATAAGGAACCTGTTATATCAGTCAAAAAATAATTAACTTTATGATACACTGAATTGGCCAAACTTATCATAAATTATTATAGATTCCTTGCAAAATTTAATTGCTTGTCATTTGTTATACCGTACATCTTTCAATTTAATGGCCGAATCATAAATACGATTTCGAAAAGATAACGAGCCAAAAAACCGTTTGAAGATTTAAAAAAAAATGCCTTTTATAGTCCAGCGCGGACTTAATATTCGAAAGTCGTCGACGTCGGCACCACCTCCAGCACCATTTGCAGAAAAACTGTTATCTTGTCTGAAATGAAACAGATAACATAAGTATTATACAGCATTAAGCCATTTTAAGGTATTGAAACAACACAACACAACTAGTAAAAGGAACCTATGTTAATGATGTCGAGTTAATTGCAATTTTAATTTTATGGCGATAATTTATAGAGAACAAAACCATGATGCGTGTCGTTCGATCTATATAGTCTATATTTCATATACAGTTTTGTTTTTATTATTTAGTTTAATTCTTAGCGAAAAAACTAGTTAAGTTCAGTATTTTTTAACATGACTTAAAATTTAATTAGCGATACAGTAGAACTTCAGATAAGTAAGGAAAAAAATCATTTTTTCGACCGCTGACAATAATAATATACTAAAAGTCAACAAATGCATTATTCACTGATAAAAAAACGGAATCATTTACCGAGCACTAATAACCAATAAAGTAATGTGCAAATCTCCCACCGCTGGGATATTCTCCTCTCTTAAGGAAGTTTGGAGAAAAACTTATCCCATTACAATGCTCTACTGCGTGTCGGATATTACATGTGTTAACGTATACGATATAAGATTCGTGCGGTTTTTCTTACAATGGCTTCCTTAACCATCAAATAAACATACAAACTTAGTATACGTGTAAGTGGTGCGTGCTCGGATTTGATTAAACAGTATTCGGGATCTACGTATTCTTTCTTCTTACCACGCTAACTCGGCTCAAACAGATATGTCCACATACCCATAAACGGTAACGAATATCCCCACTTGACAAACGGCAAGTACACCAGCAGGCCGCCGAGGATGAACCCCCCCGCGTACAGATACTCCCATTGCGGCTTGTCTATGATCGGCGCCACGACGAGGTAGGCGGACACTATGAGCACTATGTATGGGATTATTATCGGCACCTGAAAATATATATAAACTGATGTCACGGGACTCCATGATGACAAGAACCATAGTATTTCATAATAGCATTCATAGCACTCCTTGTTAAACATAGCGTAAAACTAGAATAGTTATATATTTTAACATTTAATAGTTATATTATTATGAACATATATGATTTATTTAATAGTACTCAATTATTACTATTTTAGAGTAAGTTTTAATGTTATGACTGAAATTTATTGCAAGCAAACGTTGAGTATCGAGTCAGTCATCAAAGTAACCTTCAAATGTTTGGCTCTCGATCAATACAAAATCCCACGTGGATTTTTATTATGTTCAGAGTTTTAGATGCTGTTTTGGTATTTTTAATGAGTTTAAAAATAAGCAATTATAATAATTAATAACTAACCAGTTTTATTTAAATAACATAAAATTACATTATTATTATTATTTTAATTAAATGAATATATCAATCGCCTTTTAAGAGAATAGTATTTTATAAAGCCTGCTCCACTACAAGCCAAATGTATGCGTTTTACAATATCTTTCGACACATCTATGTTCAACGCAATGTACTTTATCACGAGAGTAAATGAATTATATAAATACAAATATAAACAATGATATTCGATCAGTAGGATGATCGTCGGATTTAATCTTGCTATCTCCCTTTAACATGTCGGCTCGATCTTGACTAGGCGTATATCCTTCTCATCTACCTTTCTGAACTGACTTTGACATACCTTATAAGGTCTGGGCGCATTGGGCTTAGTGTATCTCATGACGATCAAAGCAAGCATGGCTCCACCGTAGAAGATCCAGGCAGTGAACGAGAAGAAATCGATCAGCGAGTCTATCGTCCCGTACAGCACCATCGCTACCGCTATCAGAGACTGGAACACAACAAATTTATTAACAAAAGTTTTCTAGATACTGAGAAGGCAATGTTATATTTTGAGAATGCTTTCTCATAATATAACATTACCTTTTTGAGAATGCTTTCTCATAATATAACATTGCCTTCTCATAAAAAAACTATTTCTATCCTTTTCGTTGAGATCTACGTGCTCGTGACTCCGTGTCATCTCAGCTCTATAATAGTTATCCATGAGGTTCGTTTAATAAGGAACAACCTACAGTAGAGCGGATGACAATACATACAAGGAGTGTAGCAGAAAGTTTAATGATGCAGTTAAAACTTAAAGTAATAATCTTTACACCTTCGTCGGGGATCCAGAAAGATTTAAGCAAAGTAATGCACTAATAAAAGTAAAAAAGTAACAGCCTATGAATCCCACAGCTGGGCTAAGATCTCCTCTCCCTTTGATGAGAGGATTTGGAGATTATCCCACCTCGCTGCTCCATTGCGGAGTGGTGGATACATATGTACCAGAATTTCAGTGCAATTAGACTTAGGCAGGTTTCTTCACGATTTCTTCCTTCATCAGTAAAGTTGACCTCGGCCGGTTGGGCACTTACATGGAAGATCAGTCCAGGAGCTGGAGTAAAACGTCGCACGTGGACATATGATAGTATATCCAACAAGTGTCCCTCCCGAGATGCCGCAAAACACAATCTGCCAACAAAACATATATATGTCACTTACTGTTAACTTTTGAATAGCATTGAAAGTTAATCAATTGTTAAAGTCACAGCCATTCCAGTTTTTAACAATTCATATTTTTTCTGTGCATACAGTATCCATAATAAAATATTTTAAATTATTTTTATAAATGAATACAATTATTTTTATCGGTTTTCTTAAAAATACATATGTACCTATACATACTTACTATATACATACCAGACACTTGAAGTTACCTTTCAATCATAAAAAATAATACATATGTCTAATTTTGAAGACGACATCCCCTGACCGATATCGGTCGTGTGCGTTCTCAACGGAGTCGAGCCAGCTGCGCAGGAAATTATTGTATTATTGTTGCTATATGTATATTGTGTTGGCTTATTAAACAATTCACTATTTACGTATTAATTGTCATCGAGGTAACTGACATAGGCCTTACTCACACGTAGCCTCGTAGTGGACTGTCAATTATCTTATAGATATCGGGATGCGATGAGAAACAATTTTAAGTATTTTTATAGTTTTGACATATTCCTAACAATTATAGTCCAGGCGCATGTGCCAAACACATGTCTGACGGGACGGAAATCCGGACACGACCGGATCCGACGCAGGATCATCCAGTTTTACACCTTGAACTGCTGAGGATAACCCAATAACTTTTAATGTTTCTTCAAGGATGATATATACTTGAAAAACTAGACATTTAACTTGTTGGTAGCGATAATATATTATACATACGAGTATATACTTCATATACACACAAATATGATGCTGTTTATTATACCAGTATAAATTTGACTGGGCTTAAAATTAATATTTTTTTAAGGAACTAACCTCCCAGCAACGAATAGCGTCCCATTAGCGGATCCGAAGGTAGAGATGGTGACGGCGAGCGGCATAAGCCAGGCGAGAGGGCCCAGCAGTCGGTTGCCGAACGTGACGGCCACCGCTTCGCTGTCGGCCATCTCGCTTACCGACATGACGGCCAAGTACGATACGTTGACCAGCGCGTAGCACAGTGTCACCAGCGGGATACCGATTATTATGCTCAGTGGGAGGTTCCTTTAATGTAAACGGGAGGTCCACAGTGAATAAAGATTAATCTTAAATCAATACAATGCAAGTTATATAAATAATAATAATAAGGGTGAATAATTATTTAATTTGATATTACTTATGCAACGAAAAAACAAAAAGGTATATGAAAAGCTGCTATGAAACTTTCTAATTAATTAGTTTAATACACGAAGATATATTGTGCAGTGTGAATAGAAATACATTTTCTTGGACTCGCACAATAAATACCTAAATCGCTATTTTTAATATAATATTAAAATAAAACTATCAATATTCGATTTATTTTGGTGTAAAATATTATATTTTGTTATAATAAAAACTACACTAAATATATAATAAAATATTACTTACTTGGATGGGTTTTTTATTTCCTCTGTAACATAGTTAAGGTTATTCCATCCGTCGTAGGCCCACAGGCCCGTGTAGAAGGCCGTTGCGATGTTGCCCAGAGTCGCCGTGCTACTGGCGAAGTTGGGCTCCTGTAAATGTCGCGTATTACCTGCACCATACGGACACAACCTCCTGTCAGTCTATTCCGAAATATATTTAACCTTTATGATTATATATCGATGAATTGAACCATGGTTATGAAACGAATGAATAAAACTAATGAAAAGCAAACGTTTAAGAATTTAGAATTTCGTTAATTTTAAAGGCGAAATTATTATTTCATTACAAAATATATTGTTAGTCAAATCGGTTATTCTGTCGATTTATAGTTTATAACGGAATGTAAGTTTAACTGAAATGATGTGTTATGTGAATGTGTTTTTAGTTAAATGTCTGTGTGGTTTATTACCTAATATTAATTTGTACGCTCCTCCGCAGACGATTATTGCAATCGCTACCAATTTTGCCGCAGTGAAGATGTTTTGAACTTTCGTCGCTAAGTTCACACTGTAGCAGTTGACCGCCAGGATCATTACTAGAATTATAAAAAGTTTAATTAGTGATGTATAACAACAGACCATGCTCATTAAAAATAAAATAACAAATGTAAACACAAAATATATCCACTTTTAATAACAATAACATTTCATGCCCTACATTACGTTTCTCGCTACGTAAAAGCCCGTAAAAACCTACAAATTGGGCTTTCGCGAGTTTCAGTACGTTCATGATATTTTACGAGTGAAAATGTCGAGCGGAATAAAGCGTTTTCGCCGTAAAAATATCTAATTGACATCTAGAAATATAATGATTTACTTGTATGTTATATTTGTTATAAAGGTATTAATGTATACAGATACAATATAGCTTTATATAACAGAATATTCGCCACAAAATAATACTTAGTTTTAAAGTTGAGAATAGAAGTATCGTTAATGACTTAATTACCAATAGAAATGACGGCCACTAGCTTGACGAGAGCGTGTGGTGGTTCGCACTCCGACACGAACGGCTCTACAGCGTATTTAGCGAAGCTGAGGCAGATGATAGCCATTTGAGATGGTTTCAGTACTAAAGTCGAGACCTAAAATGTAAAGCAAAAGAAATATTTTTATATTTGAATGTTTGGTGATTGTATCACATAGAAAAATATTATATAAATATATAAAAGGCATAATTTCTTTACCCATGAAAATAAAAATGCAGGAGGTCCTCCGAAAGCGTCCATAAAATACGCGTACTCAGCTCCGGATGATGTATTCATCGTTCCTAGCTCCGCGTATGCGAGCGCTCCTGTACATATGATTGTATGAATTGTACTTACTGTTTTTAAAATAATTATAAAGCATCCGTGTCGATTAAAATACCTACATGCTTTGGAATGCGTTGTCGTTTGAAATTTCTGACGGAGTCTTAAAAAGTATTATCCTACATCACAAATTTAAAAATGTTGTAGGTAATAAAAATAACATTAAACTATTGAAGATGCACAACATGGTCTTATCGCTAAGTAGCAATTCTTCCAAACAACCTAAGGGGCTAAAGATAAATGTAAGAGTGGTGAGTGAGTATATATATATACAATATAATAATTTAATGTATACATACATGACATCATAATTATAACATATTAGTTAGTATATACAGTAATATTTATTGTTTAACAAATATAATAAAGAAAATTGTGCAAGTGACTAATAGTATTAAAAATTATGTGATAAAGGTTTATGACGGTTAATGTATTTACCGAGCAGGGAGAGCAGGCCACACGCCATCCAAATGATGAAACTTATGCCCACTGAGCCCGTGCGCTCCAAAAGCCCAGAGGGCGACACGAATATTCCAGAACCTTCGATAAAACAATGCTAATTAGAAAATAATTGAATGATTATCGTCAAGTATTCTATCTGTGATTACACCATACAATTAGAAGCCTACGATATCTTATATACTAGTAACATTTTTTACAAAAATATAAATGCTTTAAAAAATTAAGAAATTTCCTATTAAAGGGAAACATATGGAGCAAATAAACCGCTATTCCATTGCGGATTGCTGTACCTACACATGGCTAATATCACTACATACACATGCAGATTTCATAGCGATGTTTTATTTTACCATGAAAAAAAAAATATTTGTCTGCGTGAATATGGTTAAGAATTTAGTGTTTTATCTTTTACCTCTTTTCATTTCGAACATTATACGATATTTAAAAATATATTCATAAATATAGTAAGATAGTTATGGTCCACGGCTTTACTTGCAATGAATACAAGTAATATACATTTATTTTACAAACAGTTTGCCATATTGATTGTCGTTTATCAGTTCCGGCTTTTACAGTCGTTGTTTGATGTCCTACTAGTATAAAAGTAAAAGTTTGTGACGATGTTTGTTATTTGTTCATGCCAAAACTATTGCACGGATTTAAATAAAATCGAAATAGAGATAAAGTATACACTGATTTAAAAGATAGGATAGAAATTCTACCTAACCTACCTGGCCCCCATCTCACAGGCGGACGTAGCCGCGGGCGGGAGCTAGTTACTCATATATGTAACCCGCCCTAATAAATGGAACATCTAACGCCGAAATAATTATTCAATTAGCGCGCTCAACCATGCAATCCAGCATTATAATGTACATATATAGTATATACAGATTAGTATACAATGTTAAAGGTTTATCGATTTAAACAATTCCAATACAATAACGTCTTTGTACGGTTTAAAGCAAAAATGTACACTGTGATTTTACACGTGATATTTGATCAGAATGTATGTATCTATGTGTATCATATATAAAATTACTAAGTGTTAAAGAGTGACTTTATTTTAAATATCAGAGGTGTCGTATCCGGTTGCGACCGTCACATTTATCATGTTACAAGTATAATAACCGCTATTGTACTTGGAATTCAATTGTAAGTAAAACATGATGATGATTGATGAAAAGCATTGTTCATTTTACTTAAGATAGATTGTTTCATTTTAATATTTTTAAGTATGGCACGGCCTACATTTATTACAATATAAAATTGCTTTTGGTACTACTTTTTTCATTATGATAAACCCTCTTTAAGTTATAAGCTAAATTGTATTTTTTTTATTATTGAAAATAGGAAAACAGACCACCTGAGGGCAAGTGGTCACCAACGCCCATAGATATTGGCACTGTAAGAAATTACCTTATATCTTAATGTCTATAGAAGAATAAAAATTGTATAAGAATTTTTTTTGTAATTTTTTAGCTTAAACGTTTAATCTCACTTTCAGAGCGTAGAAATAAGGGTAAGCCGTACTCTAGATTTTATTCTCGACTTTAAAGATTATCCGCGCATAAAACTCGTTCTATTTATAGAAGCTTTAACGTATTGTCATTGTATGAAATCATTCATGTCTTTACAGTAGTGGTGATTTTGGTGTGTGTAATGTGTAATATAAAATATTTGGAAAACTTAGTCTCGTGACCTGCTATCATTTTTAACCCCAAACGAAAAAGTGACAAGATTATTTTAATCCCTTTAAATTAGTTTTAAGATCGTTTACAACAGAATCAGATTACGCTCGTTAATAGTTTTGATTCGATTCGATGAAATCTGTCGTCATTTCGTCATTATACCAGACAACATGAACGTAAAGCTACTCCCCGGTTTAGAAAGTACATGTATGTTTCTAAACGAATGTTTTTTGTGACGTATTATATTTGTCAAGACCTTTTACCAAATCAAATTAACTTAACGAAAAACTTAACTAATGCTACATTACTACTGATTTGCAATGTCCAGGTATGACTAATTTGTAATAATTGCATTGTTTTTTAAAGCCGAAGAAATCCAAGAAGGTGCAACGATTAGTAAAATGTACTCAAGGTTGATAGAAATACTTGAAAACGTACACTAAATAGCAATTAGATAAGAGACAAACCTTAGTCTTCAACGGAAACATTAACAGAAAAAATATATTACTTCCTAAGTGTAAATAATCACAATTTTCTTTATAAATAATATACGAGTATACTAATGTTGAAATAGTCAATAAAAAAGTCAAAGGTTATTTTATGTAAATATCAGTATTTACCGAGATGGCTATTTATATGATCAAGACCTTTTATGCCAATCGGAAAAGATATATATATATATATATATATAATTGTGTATGCACCTATACAATTTGTAATCACTAACTTTTGAGAAGTTTTTTCGTTTGAAACTAAACTTGTGTTTACTTAAACACATTTTTAACTTTTCCTTTCAATATACATGGTCAGTCAATGTCAGAAGAAACGCCGAAAGAATGGCAACTTTACAAATGACGCGAATAAATCGCTGCAGCGTTTATATATAAATATTTTTTGTTCGTCTGGTGCGAAATCGACGTGTCTAATGTTAATCTTTGTATCGTGTTTATCGAACACATGTTTTACTAATGGTTTATCTGCGTCAAAACTTAATAGCATCAAATATTTACAAGTACTGTGTATATGACATAACATGAGTGTCACAACTAAGCAATCATTATGTTTGTTAGCTTATATTCTTATGGCTTTTGTTAGTAATAAAGTATTTAAAATAATCGTGATTATTAAATTTATTATTATTATAATTATATTAATTATTATTATATTGAGTGGACAATTATAATAATTGAACATGATTTATCATAACTTTTTTTTTTATTGGATTGAAGAGCGATAGTGTAGCTCTTCAAATACAAAACAAATAAAAAAAATGGTCGACAAGCAGAGGAAAAAAAGGTACGGAACTATATCTATGCCTATTTATATAAGAATGTTAAGATTCTTACCAATCATAGTGCCGACGATTAGAGCCACCCCACTGAAGAGTCCCACCCGTCTCTTGAGGTGAACAGGGTCGTCCGGAGCTGCGTCCGACCCCTCCAGCTGTAATTTATGAATTAAAACTAGCTCTATAAGATTTACAATATGAAAAAACATTATTAAATACATAGGAATTTAAGAATTTAATATTAAGAAATGTAAATTTCTCTTCCCTCCTCTCATTTCCTCCCTTATCATTTTATCGTTTTTAAATTATTTTATAAAACAAATAAAATGTCACAAAACATATTTAAAAATATTGTAGTACGAATTTTTATTTAGAAACAGATGTTTTTTTTAATGCAATAGCACCTTTGACTTCATATTAAGAACTCATGTTTAAGATCTAAGGTTTTAAATAAAATTTATTATTACTTTCAAAATGTAATAAATAAAGTTTTATTAATATTCTCAAAAAATTCTATTCCTTCGTTATTATTTATTTTACACAACTATAAGCTATCGTCATAAAGATTATTAGAATTCACCCAATTGTTTTCGCGTACTGCGTACAACTAGACAGACAATATTACTAAAAGTTCTGCATTGGCATTTTATCAATTTGTAGTAGAATAAAAAGTAATTAGATAGGGCAATTATTGTGTAGAATTTTATATTTTTCTACGTTCTTAATTAATTACACAATAGCTTAAATTTTCCATTTAATACCATATTTATAAAGAATTATTGCTTACATTGAGAATAATGATTTTTCTTTACTAAACTAACTGACAGCTCGCTTAAATTAAGCCAATGGAGAAATTTTAGAAGAAATTATGAAGTTCTTCTTTACTTTCCAACGAAAGTAAACAACAATACATGCAACACAAATACGTCTTTTACAGATAAATAATTATACCTTAATCTAGTAATATGTACTATAAACATAAAGCTACCTACCCTAAATATAAACATTTCAAACCATTATAAATTATCTATCAATTTAACTAGATCGATTTAAAAATTGGTTTATTATGTTTTTTACCTTTTACTTACACAAAATAGAGGAGTAAATAATATTACCAAGATAAATAATTAAAGCTGTGTGATTTTTATTCTCTGAAGATAAAAGAGCACTACCACGCTGCTATTCATTCGAAGTGTGCAATATTTTTGTTGTTGAGTATTTCACCTTTCTATTTATTTAACTCTTCGCAACCCGATCTTGAACTTGATTAAGAATATTTTGTTGTAAACATAAATCCTCCATACCAATAAATATGTCATGTTATTAGCGACGCCTGAACTGGTACAGATTGTGTTTACCTGCTTTTTGTCCACCCATCCATGTTTTACTATTATTAACGACCAAATGCCTATCCACTAATGATGATGTCTTCCTGACCGATTTCGGACACGGCGGCCAATCCCAAGAGAGATTAACCGTGACACGAGAAAATTTTCAGGCACAGCTTTACGTGCTTTCCGATACATGTACACAATATTAACTTTCAGACCATAGACTGCTACTGAGAATCTTCGACTGAAAAACCCAATAGCTTCTTAATAGTCCAACCCGGGTTTGAATCCAGGACCTTGGCATTCACGGCCATATAACTAGCCACTAGACCAACGAGGCACTTAAATTCACTATTTCACCAATACTGCATCTATATAACCTAGCCACTAATATATCACCTATTGCAGACAGATTAAAATTGTGTAATCAATAAATTACACATTAGAATATTTTTTTATAGAATAGTCACACCATCGCCCTTATAGATTGGCGTTGTAAGAAATATTAACCATTTCTTAGATTGCTCTATATCCTTTGAGCCTGTAGTTACACTGGCTCACTCACCTTCCAAACTCCGATTTGGATCATAACAACACTAAGTGATATTTCTGGTCTATCTGATGACTAATGACTGATGACTAAAAAAATTGTAACTGTCCAGTCGAAATTGCACAAAGCTCTGACACTAACTAATTTTGTTGGATATATCTTTTATACGGACACGCCAATTTTACAGTTTTATTATAATATGTATGCATTTAAAAAAATAAAACTAAATATTAAAGAGGAAGAAATGTATCCTCACAACGAACGGAAAGTCTTAACATTATTGCAGATATTTCAATTAACTTTACACTGACACACCCGCTCTGTAAATTAATATAATGTAAGTAACTTATAGACAAAAATAAAACGAAATACGTTCGTGACGTAAGAACGTGCGTCTAACACAAAATATTATTTTTTACTACTCGCGTTCGTGTGTGCTTTAAATAAAAAGATTTATTGGAAATGTATTGAGAATAACAGGAAATAACATTGATCCTGAGCCATTGAAGTAAAAATTGAAATTCTCGTTCTAACTATCGTGAAAATATATGTGTTTTAACTTCATAATAAATATCATCCGCTCATTAAAATAATGAGAGAATGTATGAGTACACGCTAAAATAATGAATTTAATGTTGTATTGAATTTACGACCTGTACCTTGTCTCCTGGGTTGGCGTTGCCGTCGGTGAGTGTTCCCGCCGCGCCGTCTTCGGCGTCGCAGTTGGCGGCGCACCCGCGCCACACCAATCCGCCTTCGCGTGCACTCCCTGCAACAATACCACACATTAGTAACTCTACATCTCAATAATTTTTCAATAAATTAAGAAAAAGGGCCAACAATAATTAACCAGATTTATAAATATTATATTTTGTGATGTACCGCTCAAAAGAAATGGAGTCATTAGCCCAGCAGGCATTTATAAGTTGCTTACTTTACTTGTATATACATGTAATTTTTTTTGTCGAGATTAAACTTTTTTATGTACAATTAAAGTATCATTTATGTTCCCCCTCTGTAACGGAAACGGAGATAGGGAAGTTATTTTGTTACATAATTCGATTCCATTACCTAAATATACGCGAAAAAAAGACATTACTTTCTAACTCGAAAAATAAAACTTTGAAATGAGCAAAGTTTTAATGTTCTAGATATAACACGTGCAACGCTGCAAATACTTCGAATTTTTATTTAATTTATCGTATAATTCAACAACGAATTCTATGTTATTAGAAGCTTTACCCCAAAATAAGATTCCCGTTGATATACAGTGGCAAACGTTACAATGATTATAAATTCTTTGATAATGGCTTCGCGAGATCGTCAGCCATTTACAAAACGTCTGCCAACTATCGAAGACCTCCCAGAGGTGTTTCGTTCGATAATTTTAAAACAATAATTAATTATGTTCACACTTGTCCGTGACATTCCGAAAACAAAAAGTAAAATCAGCGACTTCGCATGGTTGTTAATTCAAGTTTGAAATGAGAATACATATCAAATATTTTTTATTGTTTATTTATATTAGTGAAAAACAAAACGACCTCGTCTTCGAGAAAATCTCAAGTTTTTCCTTTTTACCGAATACTTCGTATTCTCACTGTTTCAAGACTTCTATTCCACACAAAATGTATAAAAATCTAGTATAGAGCAATGAATAAACAACTGAGCAAAACTACCCGTAATTTATTAAATGAATTATAATTCACTTAATTAACAGTTATTTATTTCTTACGATTATTATGTACTTTGTACCTTTTAAAAAGTAATAAATCTATGATTTTTACTGAAACTTAAGTCAGATTATTGCATGTGAAATAACAGTTGGTACGTTTATAATATTGTCAGTAATTTTGGACATGAACGGAACATAAATTAAAAAAAAATCTATTTATTTATGGCAATTTAAGTAATATTTTATTGAAATTGAATCAGAATTCAACATTTTCAATGATGAAAGCTCAATAATATATTTTAATGTATTTATTTCCTTAGACTTAACCCGATCAGCTCAAATGTAAAAACCAGTCAATTTTATTGTGAAGCATTCTTGTATATAATATGAGATATATTCCGTTTCATTTTTTTTATTCTCCACTATTACTTACTGTACTCTGTATATTTGTGTTTTGTATTGTATTGTTATAATATATACGTTCTACATACGAAAAAGAAAAATATTACTATTTTTATATCATAATACTTTAGTACTGCGCAGTGGCACGGTGTTGTAATTATGCAAAATGTTACATTGTAGAAACGAGATGTTATTTATATTTTCTTTTTCTTTACTTACTATCAATAAAAATAAATATTTTATGGTTAAAAAATATTTATTCTCAAATAAGACATAACAACTAATATCTATGAGAATAATGCAACAATATAAATACACAGAAAATAAATATTATGTATGTAATATTTGAGCCGGTTGGCGTGGTTGGTAGAACACTTGCCTTTCACGCCGAAAGTTGTGGGTTCGATTCCCACCCAGGACAGACATTTGTGTGCATGAACATGTCTGTTTGTCCTGAGTCTGGGTGTAATTATCTATATAAGTATGTATTTACAAAAGAAAAGTAGTATATGTAGTTTATGTAGTATATCAGTTGTCTGGTTTCCATAGCACAAGCTCTGTACAAGATTAATTTGGGATCAGATGGCCGTGTGTGAAAAATGTCCCAGGATATTATTATTATTATTATTATTCTACAAACAAAACAAAATTCTTGGCCCAAAACCATTGCCCGGTTTCTCTTCTAAAGCGTTAATTTACTTGAACATATTTTTTAGATTTCACATGAAGTACTCAGCGAGCTTGGTTTTAATTATGTATTGAATTACACTTTCTTTATATATTACCTCAACCAAACATCTACTATTAGCGTTATCGAAAATACGTATTGAGTACGTAAAAACAAGTTTTAAAGTAGCTCCAATGACCCTTAAAAAGTAGATCATTGTATCAATATAGGTAGGTACTCTGTAAAATCTTGTCTGAGTTCGACATTTCTAAGATTTCTTTCAAAAAGAAAGAAATCAATAAATTATTATAATTCTTTTATTCAGGCTCACATATACAGCTTCGTTGGAACGAAGCTAAAAAGGTGACCTTTACATTAAGATGTCAAAGTTATTTAAATTACAGTAGATGTTTCATTCTTATATTGTGATGAAAAAATCTTATGTATTATATAAATACACTTGTTTTCATTTAGATACCTATTTGTTTACATAAAGTTTTGAAATTTATTAAGTACTAGTTTTTGCCCGCAGCTTTGTTCGTGCTCGTGTTAGGGAGAGGGCGCATGTATTCGGTAAAAAAGTATCCTATGTCCCTCTTTGGGGTTCGAGCTTGCTTCATACCAAATTCCATCAAAACCGGTTCAATGGTTTAGCCGTTAAACAGTAACAAACAGACCGACAGACATACAGACAGAGTTACATTCGTATTAACACGAATAATAATAATAGTATAGATAAATTATTACTTTTTTCTCATATGACTACAAATAGGTATCATATCGATCTAATCAGTAGCGCAACTAAGATCAATCTAAGGTATTCTATTTTTTTTAAATCCTTTGGCCATAAGCGTCGATATGGCCTGTAGCTAATACACGTGAATTGTAACCGAAGATTGTTTGCTCAAATCCGGACAAGCACTGCTGAATTTTCAAGTACTTAATTTGTGTTCATAATTAATATCTTCCGTGGTATGAAAATATGTCACGTGAGTATTCCACCGACTAAAATTGGAGCAGCGATGTGAAATAAGCTCCAAGCCTTCACAAAAAGGATTTGCTGGCTATTCCTTTATTTTTACTTTACTATGGAATATCAATAGGTTAACCATTTATCCGTCTACCTTTTACGTTGTAATTATTAAAATAAACACTTAAATATTTAAATGTTAAATAAATGCTTTACTGTAGTATTTGTATGTGTAATATAGAACAAAATTGTTAAAGCGAATCATTCCAATTATTTAGTCAATTTGAATTATTTGCTTTAACAATTTTGTGTTAAATTTGCAAATTAAATAGCGGTCAAAGAGAATCGATATCAGCTACATTTGTTTCCACACCGGTCGAGTTTCAATTTGATGACACATCTTTAACCACTAAGTCACTCAACACGCCGGACGCGACGTAATCAAAACATACATACATAGTCTACAATGTGTACATCACGTATACCACTTTATATTTATAGAATTATTTCAAGAAACTTTTATTTACTATACGTCAACGCTTATATGTACATATGTAATAGGTTTCAAAAACATTATCATCATTCGGTCGGTTCAATATGACTTTGTTTATAATACGTTACACTATATTAAATATTTTCTGGGATAAAATAATAAACCCTTTATCCCCCGCCTCATAGACTACGAGTATGCATAATCACATCGATCCATTGATCCGTCGCTCCGTTGCTGAGTGAATGAAGGACAAACCAATAAACACACTTTCGTATTTATATTAGCTTCCTTTTTCATTTATTTTCAAATGTTACAGAAGACAGTAATGTAGAGAACGCCCGTGTCCTACTTCTGATTCTGGTAGGCACCTGTTATAAATATGTTTCATACTAACCATTGCGTAAAACTCATTCATGCAAATAATAATTGTATAATACAATTTTGCGTTCGAAATAATTCAGTAAACATAGTGTATCCAAAAATAATATTTCGAGCGACGTGCGTTATTGATTTGTACTTTAAGCTTTCATGAAACGATAGTAAATGTTAACAATATGTTCTAGCGTTTCATCTCTTCATCTGCGGTATGAGTTTTACTAAATGACGCAATACAACCGTCACGTGCCGGTTACCGGAATACCCTCTACGTACGACCTACCAAAAGTTTATATAATAAATCACACAATCGTTAACTGTGGAATGTATCACTTGACGCAGACCGAGATATTTTAAATAACATCATCGCTTTAATTGTGATAATATTTTAGACAAATTACTTGTATAACTTAAGTTCGTGTTCCGTCAACGTATTTTAATAAAGGTAAAAAAGTATTTCACGATTATTTTTATTCTTCTAATTAAAAATTATTTATGTTATATATTTCTAGTACCATAAAACACTTCTATATAAGAATAAGTTAAAACATATTTTATGAGTGCTTATTTATTATGGTTTAGGCCTCAGCCAAGGCCTTTTTAACAAATAAATAAAAACTACACGCCAACTTACACACAGACATTACGGATTTATATACTTACATATATAAATGATCATAGTTTACTAATTCAGCAATATTTGGGTATAAAATTGTTAGGAAAAATATATTAATAATTTCTTTAACTGTATAAGTAATGCTAGATATTGACTGCCTCGTTGGTCTGGCTTGATGTAAGGCCGCAGACGCGGAGGGTTCAATTCCCAGGTCAGGCCCATAAAAATGTATTGGTTTTTTCTGTCTGAAAATTTTCAGTAGCAGCCCGGAGTTTGGAACTTAGAAGTGAGTACACTCCCGTGCCTCGGAAAGCTCGTAAAGGCTTTGGTCCTACGCCTGAACTCTTTCCAGTCGTGTTGGATTGCCGTCCCATCAGATTATGAGAGTTAGGGAATAGAGAGTGCACCTGTGTTTGCGCACACACTATAATATCTCCTGCGTAGTTGGCTAATCTTTCTTGAGATTGGCCACCGTGGCCGAAATCGGAGGACATTATTATTATTATTAATGCTAGATAATTTAAAGATCGAAGTATAAGTAAGGTCAATAGCTTCACTGACGATGTAAGAAATAGTAACCATTCCATCGCCAATGCGCCACCAACCTTGGGAACTAAGATGTGATGTCTCTTGAACCTGTAGTTATACTGGCTCACTCACACTTCAAACCGGAACGGAACAATACTAAGTATTGCTGTTTAGCAGTAGAATATTTGATGAGTGAATAATATAAGTAGGGATTAGCATAATTATCAAAGAAATGTTTTAAAAACAAATTAATTAAATTGTTATTTCGATATCATATAAAATGTTTTAGAATTATAACACATAATGATGTAATATAAAGAACTGAACATTGAATGTTGTACGTTTTTTTTCTATTTTTATCATATAAGTAATAAAGGATTGAAACATATTATACGATATTTTGTGACGTACATTAACAATATTGTCTACATTTTATATTACATCTAGATCTGTCTAATAAAGATATTCATATTTATGTAAATCAATGAGCCGATGAGTAGTCTGATATTTTTATATTCATTAGATTTAGATTTTTACTGTATACATTTTTAGGTTTGTACGAAAAATACTGTAAAATTTTCTTACATTTGTATTTAGTATGTGACATTTTTTTCTTTTAATTGGATATGAAAAAGATATATATATTTTACTTAATCCGTGTCATCTCAATGTTAAAACATGATTGTAGTAATAAAAATAATCTATTCCATTACGTTATTTTTTTATTCTAGGCAATAAAAATAGAGTATATGGAAATAAAAAACTCCGAAAGAAATTTAAAAAAACGTTCAGTTAAAATATTGTTTTGATTTAGAAAAGAAAAATGAACCTTCATTTGGGAAGACCAAAACAGGAGTAATGGCGCCATTGTGCAATTTGTCCGCGTTTTCTGTATGCGCGTGCGCACGGACTGAGCTACGCAGCAATGACGCGAGTTTGTCGCGCATCGCATCGCACATACGGTCACGCTGCGACCCCTCCACAGCGCCGGCGCCACAACCAAGAACACAACCTCTAAACGAGCCAAATTTCCTCAACACTTTATAAATTTAACGACGATCAAATCCGCCTAACAACTAAAGCTGCACTTCACAACCACAGTTTTATAATAGAAACTATTATCACTTCACGATATATTCCTAATATTATTCCATAAAATATTGCTTATAACAAATTGAGCGCAACGATTTTTTGAGCAGGTAATTTCGTCAAACTGCTAAAATTTTGAATGAAACATCAAACAAAGCATAACGTAACATCAAACAAGGCACAACGTAAATATAACTTCTTAAAATATAATATTTTATTTAATTAACTAAAAGGCACTTTTATTTGACTCGTGTTACATTTAAAAAGCAATGTCTGGGACGATCAGTGGCTCAGGGCGGACTGGCTATTCCGAGCGTGAGCCAACACGTGGGCGGGAAGCCGCCCGCCTCCCGCCGATCAATGGATGAGATTCGACACCTGACCCCTAAAATCTACAATGTAAATCTACTTATCAACTAGCAAATACATATCTTATAATAAGTAAGAAGTGTGGAAAAGTTTTGAAATTTGTCTTCTTAAAATAATTTTAAAAATATATTATTTTTTACGAATTATTATATACTTCGCTACATTATTATATAACGTTTTAATGTTTAAAGTACGTAGAATGAAATGAAATTTTAAATGTTGTCATACAACTACATACAATTACATAAATATTCATCATTATAGTCTGATAGGCACAAGACAAACAAGAGTACGAGGTTCTTGACCTTTTTGTTATATCAGGTATTACATACATACATTTTAGACTAGAAAAAAACATCAATAAAATTTATTCAGTTATTTTGTATGCTCCACAAAAACAGTAAGTTTTTGACACGCAAATTTGTATTATTGTTTTATATATTTCTGAGCGATATAATTGTAAATTGGAAAGTAAATAATTTAAAGATGATATATCTTTTTATATAGCCTATGTGTATATGTAAATAAAATATAAATTTCCAATAATATACAAATTTGTAGAAGTAAAAGAGCATCCACATTATTAATTAACATACTAAAATTCTTCTTGTCATGAAACATTTCAAATACATACCTAAATCATGTACCAATATAATAATCGTACATACATACATATATAAAAATAGTAGTATTTAGTTTTTTAGATAACACTTGTAATAATAATTGATAGGAACGGCTCTTGGCACTCATTTAATATTATGCTCAACTACGTCACGTCGTCGTCAGTATTTTTCACATCATAAGATATGAGAAAACAGTTTTTCAACCTTATTACGATTACATAAAATATTACATACGTGTCTTAAAACTCTATTTCCTGCAATATTATAAAAATACTAACAAGGTAGATGTGATTGGAGCCCAAAAAGAAATGGGAATATAATATAATAATTTTATAAGCTTTTTATAATATGAGTCTGTTATAAAAGAGTAATCAATCTAGTTTCGGGCAGAACACATTTGTTATGTTGTTATTTGTATATACATACATAAGTACCTACTTATGTATGACATACCTACCTAGGTATGTCAGTACGTTTCTTTCCCCTTAGTACGTATCTTCAGTGAAAATTATCATATATAGTGCCTTACTAATTTTATCCGTAATTTAATATTTTTCAACTGATTGCTTTACATTGGATTATAATAAAAAATATATAATAAGAATTAATTAAAGAGCAAAATAGAACGCGTCAAATAAGATGCGGATGAAATGATTTCAAAACCAAATCAAGGCAAAAGGTTTGAAAAAATCGATTAAATATACATAAAAAGTTTTGCAATTACACAAGTGCTAATTAATTTTCAAACGTAATTAAAACATTATTGAAGAATGTTTAGATAAACAACTAGATGATTTGGCAACATAGCGATAAATTATAGATGATCTGCAACTTGTTCTTTGAGGCTATTGTGCAACATTACAACTTGATTCAGCTACTTATATAAGTAAACTAATTTACATAATGTATATTCAAAATTGCATTGTTAACTTAAAAAACATATGAGTTAAAGCTTCATACATCGTTATGAAAATTTAAATTTTGAAACAATGACAATAGGATTGAATTGAATTCGAAGCGTAATTTATAATCATATGTCAGGCCAAAAAATATTGATCGTTTGAATTGATATTCAGATAGCTGGCACTTAATAAGATCAATAGATTGAAGGAGTGACAGAATATAGCGACCGAAACTTGAATATAACAAATATGGAATTTTGTAAAGAGCTATTTTTTTATATTAAAATAAGTAGGCAGACTGGCAAATGGCAGTGGTCACCACTGCCCATAGACATTGGGCAGTTTAAGAAAAATAAACCTCTTACATCGTAAGTGCACTAACTTTGGAAACAAAAATGTTTTGTTCCTTGTTCCTGTAGTTACACTGGCTCACTCTTACACTGGCTTAAAACGGAAGCATTGTTGTTTGATGGTAAAATATGTGTATAATTTTTCAATCAATTGAAATAAAAAAGCATTGAAAAATTAGGATGATGAATATGATAGCGGAGATTTAATCTTGAAAATTTGTAGCAAAAGTCGAATACAATTTGTGACGTTGATAGAGATATGAAGAAAACTTAGGTACTGATAATGTTTCTGAGCAGGGGTTAACAACCCCTTTTTGTGACGTAGTGAATAAAACTAGTAGACGTTTCGTCGCCAGAAAATGTCCTTGAGATGACTTTACGTCCAAGTTCTTGAACTGGTATGAGATGAGACATTTTTATTTCTCTTACAAAGATAGCCCAGTAAATAGAGCAAATGAAGCTTAGCCGCGGATTCAAAACCAAGCAACAACATTAATTTTTTATGCTAATGCTAAATTTATATTTAGAGTTCATCTCTTACTGAGAATAGAGAAAAATAATTAGGAAACTTAAATGCATAGATAATAATTCTAAGACCTGATTGGCTTAGAATTTTCTTCTCTTCATCCATCTATTGTGTTTATAATTCATCTCGTGCTTGACGGTGAAGGAAAACGTCGTGAAGAAACCTGCATGTGTCTAATTGGAATAAGCTCCAAACCTTCGTCTCAAAAGGGAGAGGAAACCTCAGCCCAGCAGTGGGATATTAACAGGCTGTTACTGTTACATCCACACATGGAATGAAACAGCGTTGTAAATATGAAATAGTAACATTCTCCAAGCGTTCTCCATACCATGAAATTATGTTACGCCCAGCAGGCTATAGTCGAAAAACTGTTTTTACTTAACTTATTTTAATTTTATTATTAAATTGAGTTTTGATTAAAACGCTTTCATTTGATTTTCTTAAATATACTCTTCATGGCAATTTAATTTAGGTCATTACAATATAATGAATAAAATATAAATTATCATCTTATTTATAATTATCAATAAACGAACTAGTCTGTTTCAATAATAACTTAAACTCTGACCACCCGACTCCCCCCATTTAGCTGTCTACACGTGACATACTAAAAATAGAGACATTTTTTATAAACTTACATGCAGCGTGGCTACATTTAGACATTTTTTCGATAGCGTACTAAATTACAAGTAATAAAACTTAAAGATACGATACATATATAAGTGTAACAGTCTATAAATGTCCCGATACAGGGCAAGTCTTCTCTCATTTTGAGGTTTTGAACTTACACGTGTGGTAGATTTTCATCTGACACGTGGAGATTTCCTCGCGCTGTTTTACTTTACCTCCGAACTCGAGATGAATTATTAAAACGCAACCCTCAGTTAAAGTTCCACCTGTTCTATCCACTGGATAATTTTGTTTCAAAAATATCAATGAAGTCATATCAATAATCAAAAATTATATATGTAAGAGAATTACAATGTTTTTTTACTATAGTAATTATTTTTATGACACGTTTATTATCAATATTCAATGAACGTTTAGTGCCGCAAGTGAAGCTGAAGCTGTACAAACACCCTTTTCATACTCTGCAATTACGCACAGATAAGCTTTAAAATGAAGCTGCAGATAGAATCACGATAGTATATTGTAAGTATAATTAGAAGCGACCATCGTTTATTCTGAGATTGCTACGTCACAGGACCTCATATAACACATCTCTTAAACGCCCGCTGAATTCCTAAATGCTTGATTCAAAGTAAATTATTCATTTAAAAGCTTATCATTAGTATTAAAAATTAAGACGATTGTACTAATTAACAATATTAGATACGAAACAATGAATATTGTATCAAGGCCTACTCGACCATATTATAATTGTCGGTAACTCTACTTCCGTAATATTAACATATATAATTGATTACGTCACAGTGTCATTTAATAAAAAAATTATTACAGTATTCATTTGTAATCGCTAGTACTTAAATTATATTTAAAAGTACTTATAATGTTATATAGCAATTTGATAACAGTAAGATCGAAATTTATGCTATATTTATAATTTTACAATTATTTCTAAGCCACTTTGACATTTTCAATTAGGTATGATCGTAGAATAATAGATAAGTCAATGAGAATATTTTCAAAGTCAGCCAAAGGAGCGGGATTCGCTACGGACCAATCAATATGGTTCACGCATGCGCCAAAACGAGTTTAAGACATTTTTGTGAAATAAAAAGCGTAGGCGGCTTGAATTTCTATTTAAATTACAATGTTTAATCAAAATAATAATATATATTACCATTCATCATTCTTCCCGATATAAAACTATACTCTATAATACAAGTATCATTATAAAAAGTTATTTTTTTAAGTTAATAACGCTTTATTGCTTTGTGGCTAGCGTTGGAATTGCATTATCTGAGACAAAACTATGAGACAATATATAAAGTACGTTTTAAGTGGTTTCTGGCATACAAATGCATTATTTAACAGATATGTTATTATAATTTTATGTGTATAGACTTGACGTGGATAATTCAACAATACAATAGGATACGTGACATAATTACAGGAACGGTAAAGAGTGATTTGATATATCTAATCTAATCGAGTAATTTCTAAATACATAAGGCGTCATTCCTCTTAAAATTAATTGTTACCGATGAGAAATTTTTCAAATAATGCAGTGCCTAGTGTGAATTTATTTACTTATTCGACAGCGTGGACGAATGAAATAAAAACAGCGCCGTCAAGTGACAGTTATTACATATATTTATTATACAGTATTCCAAACAAATTTCAGTTAACGTCAACGCTATCGAATAAGATAAAAATACTCGCAATATGCACACTGATGTAATTACCAATATGATCTCAACTTAATTTCATCTAGTAAACTGTTCAGTAGAAAATATCACGTCATATTTTAATATTATGTTTGCTTCTAATATATGTATTTATTTGAATTGCAAATTTAATTGACATTAAATTAATTGCGCTATCTCTATTGAATAATTATCTGTCTCATAAGAAAGTGTACGTTACATTGTAAAAAGCTTTGAATCCTCGATTTATTCGTATGTATCAAAGTCCAGTCCAATTATTTGTTGTATATAATTTAATTTAAGAACATGGATCTAAGTATCAAATAAGAATTGCTTAAAAGAAATATGAACCTAACTAATTGTAAGTCATTACCGACGCGATTCCCCGATCAACATAATAAGTGATTAAAGTAAAATCTGCTACCTAAGTGTCTCAGAGTGTAATTAAATGTATCAGAGAGTAACAGAGTCTAATGACTCAGAATCAACTAAGCATTTTCATGGAAAGAACTAAATTAAAAAAAAAGTCTGTATAATTCATGTTATAGTAATTGAAGACATTAAAACAAATTTATTTTATTTTCTTACTTCTACCGTTGCCAAAGTATGTTATTGTTATGTGTATTATAGAATGTATTGTAATTATTCCACGATAAGTGTTTTTTGCTTTCATTCCATTTTTATTTTTCACTTACTGAGTAATCTTTTTTTTAATTATGTAGATAATTTGAATATATAAAGCCTAAGACACATTTAAGGAACTATAATACGTACACCTGTGTAGTGTGAACTATGCTTTTAAAATATCTTCGTTAAAATAGACTGTAGCTGTTTGGCGCCTATTTTATTTGTAGCATGTCAGTCATGCTAGGCATTCTATCGTTGCGTTTGATCTAGAGTCGTCTACGTCAAGTATGCACGTAGAACTACCTAATTTATTACATGGAGATTTTATTATAAAACTTTTTATAACTCTAAATGTAGCTAAATTTGTTTTTGTTAACGTTTCAAGCCGACATAGCCCAGTAGCTAGACGTCAATTTTAACCAAACCAGGTTCATACCCAGCCGCTAAAATTTCATGTGCTTTAATTTGTGTTCATAACATATTTCGTTTTCTGGAAACCTGAATCTATCGAATTTCACTTAAATTCTGTCACGTGTGTATCTCCAACCCACATTGGGTCTGTGTGGTGGAATACCTTCTCCTCGACATGAAAGTAGGTATTACACATTGAGACATTAACTTTTCTACTTTAACATTTTAACGTGTTTTTTTAGAAACACATTATTTTAAATAAAAATACAATTTCCATGAATTAACGCTTGTAATCTATGAATCATATTGGTAGAGACAAAGAAAACTTTTTATCGTAGGAGTCGAAAAGTATCACCAATTCTAAGTAAGTATATTTAATATCTATTTCGTATGATTTATCTTAGACATTTAGTTGAGAAAATAGTATGAACATAATATTTTGTATGTCATATGTCAGTTATATTATATAAAAACCGTAACAAAACGAATAAGATTGGTCTAGATATTCTTTTACATTTTTAGAACACGTCACCGGCATAAAATTTCACTTTTATTCAATAAACGTTAGAAGGAGGATAACATATTTAACGCATTTGAAGAAAGTCGCCATTTTCACGCTACGTCACGGTACAGGATATTGACTTTATATTATAGTTATATTCTTTATTATTAACTGCCTGCTTGATGTAAGGCCGCAGACCTGGAGGTCCTACATTCAATTCCCAGGTCGGGTCAATAAAAAGTTATTGGGTTTTCCTGTCAGAAATTTTTCAGTAGCAGCCCGGAGTCTGGAAGTTGGAAGTGTGTACACTCCCGTGCCTCGGAAAGCACGGAAAGCCATTGGTCCTGCGCCTGAACTCTTTCCGGTCGTGTCGGATTGCCGTCCCATCGAATTATGAGAGTTAGGGAATAGAGAGTGCACTTATGTTTGCGCAAACACACACTTGTGCGCTATAATATCTCCTGCGTAGTTGGCTAATCTCTCTTGAAATTGGCCGCCGTGGCCGAAATCGGAGGACATTATTATTATTATTAATGCTAGATAATTTAACGATCGGTCTGGAGGACATTATTATTACATTATTTATTTGATGTGTTGGCAACCCTAGTTTAAATTGATACTATCACTTTCTATACAAGTTACAAATTCCAGTAGTAAAGAAGAGCGTAGAATGATGCAATATGGTTAACAAATGTACAATTTAAAAATCGGAACGCACACATTGTTAAAACTCTGATTAGGCCAACGACATTTTAAATGATGCTCAACCCCTTAATTTATGTTCGAACTGATTTCATCTTGACATATGTACTTACTCGTTCACTATATATAGAAGTAAATAGTTTGCAACTATGCGGATCGATTAGTAAGATATTAACATAGAATCTAAAATTAACCACGACTATTGTGAAACTTAGGCTTATTCAAAAACTTTTTTTAATGTTGTATAAAATTGATTTTAATCTATTTTTTTTTTAGATTAGAGAAAACAAACACGCATCTAATTGCTTGACGAAAAGTTTAGACACAATCTACGGTTTTTTCTCTTCAATAAAATTTTAAACACAAAAGTTTTTTTGAAATACACTCCTTCGGCCTTACTTATAAAAGTTGTTCAGTTAAAAACTAGTGCTTCTCTTTCTATGATAAATGAATTGTCATTCGAAAGAAAAAGACGGAACGTTTTTAATTATTCGCCCTTAAACATGTTTAGGTATAGCTGATAAGTGATTATTATCACAACCTTTCGTCATGAAAGTTTTAAATAAATGAATATAAGACAAATGAAGCGGCGTTAATTGAATCATCGGCGTCGATTTGAAGATAAAAAAGTTGTACATCGTATCCGTGACAGAATAGAATATCAAGCGAATCAATAAACATACAGTGTAACATTGGAGTTGTCGATTAAGCAAACACGATATTATTATTGGTATTATAAATTCAGGGCAAAGATTATGGATTTATTGCGCCGGTAATATTCTGTTAATTCAAGAACAAATGTGACCTACGAATTACTTTATTGTTTAATGTTCAATGATAAAAATTATCTGATCGCGAGCATACGATAAATATCGTTGTCCTATATTTTTCGATTTGTAAAAGCATCTATGATGTCAATGTTAGGTAAAATGATTAACCAAATCCAAATTCATCGATAATTAATTTTATTTAGGTTTTTAATAATCCCTCGCAATCGAGGAAATTATAAAGTAGATACACATTTTTTTACGTAAATTTTAGTTTTAAAATAAATTAATAATACATTAATAACTACCATTATAAGTTTTTATTTTTTAAGTACGATTATAAGTTTCGTTTAATATTTAGGCGAAATACCTTATCTTAATTCGGAGTAATTATTTGTATTATTTCATATAATATATTCCTTAAATCCGACTATTTAATTTTTACATTATATATCCTTCCTTCCTATATCCGTTCGTTTGGACTGAATATTGTGTGTTATTTAATATATTTAATGTATTTATTTATAAAAATCATAATTATAAATTGTTAATTGAAATGAAAGAAAGCGTCAGCCAGTAAGTTAAGTGTCGAAGCCGAAATACGAGACAGAAATTTAAACAAACAAATTAAACACGTGACAATTCAGTGATCGGATTCAGACCCAAGATTTCTATTAATATCGACAAATTCCATCCATTGGACCACTCGGCGCTTGATATGAAAGTTTATGCAAACGTTATCTTTTAAGTGCTGTAGAATTTTTAATTAATCTAATGAGTCCGATAAGTATAAGACATGCCATTCAATTAATTCCATTGATACCAAGTCGGCATCAGTTAAGCGAAACCTTTGTTTGATTTGCTCCTGCCCTAATTAGGTGCAGCACGCTATAAGGCTACGGCATCAACATGTCCTAAGGGATTTAATAGGTTTTCCTTAGCGGCCTTAATTTTACTTTTAGTCTTAATTTATATTATTCGTTGTTTTTTTTTTTTGTATTTTATATTATAATTGCATTTGTATTACTTGTTTTAATTGTCACAACTATTAAGGTTTGTTACTAGAAAACAGTGTTATCTCTAAATCATTCTCTATACCTTCGAATTTTATCGTAGGAAAAAACAAAAAAAAATAGCAATATAGATACATGTTAATAAAATTTAATCAAAAGAATAAATTTCGGTACTTTTCCAAAAAGTGCCAAGACGAAAGTCGCAAAAACTTAAAACACAGCAATATTATTGATTTTATATTATTATAATTAAATATTTCAAACTAATAATAAAACAAAACTGTGTGGATATGAAATATAAAATTGTATTACTTTGACACAGAATATATATCTTATTTTCGACAATGTAGAGATGCATCTCTATGTCACAAAATATAAGGAATCAATTTGTATCGGTATTGATACTTGAAATCGGAACTACAAGTTAAAAAATATATATATTTCATTTTACACATTCACTTCAAACGGGGCTGGTACTGACTACTGATAGCGTAAAGTATTAAAGGGTTTATTGTTTGCTATTTGAGTAACTCTTCGCTAATTGTCCCTTTACATGTAGCGCAAGGTCAATGAGGACACATGGAATTTAAGAGGAGCTTCATCGTTTATTGTATACGTACAAGATATAAGTAGTAATGTAATAGTGTCAAATGAAAAGAAACATGTTCGAATATTAAATTGAAATTAGAAATATTTTTTTTGTAAAACGGATGCATTTAAAAACAAAAAGGTTCTAAATTAAAAAAAAAAAATGCTTTAATTTCTTGATATTTATTTTAAATTATACTGATCAGCGTGTTAATAGAGGATTCGTAACTATGGCTTATTACGTTCATTTTACACGTATATGGTTTTGAAAAAAATAAGAAAAATATAATACTACTACTGTTACCTACTGTTTCTTTTCAGTTTAGATAGTAGATAAATACGTAAATAGATTGATTCATTTTCTTTAAAAATATGTTTAAATGTATCTGTATATAGGTAGATAAATCAAAATATTTAAATCTCTTGTGTACAGGCTACTTGTGTATACCTTAAAAAAATAAATAGCATAACATTTAGCACTTACCATTACATGCAATCCCAGGCGGCTGTTCATGGTGATGCATTTCTCGGAGCACCGTGATGCGTGTGAAGAATCGCGCCCTTTCATGTCACAAGCGAGACTGAACGACCGACTAGCCTAGCCGGCTGAAATGCTGTAGCTTCGTCCCCTCCCCGCTACGCATGCGCACGCTGAAGTGAAGACGTACCTCCACACTTCGAACAAATTACGTATGTAGTACGTTAATGAATGGGTAATTGGTTATGGTGGTACATTTAATTTGATCGTGTTTATATGGAATCTCAATGACATTACTGTTGTGTAATATTGTACGTACAAAAAATTTAATTTTTGAAATAATTAACCTGTAAATGTTAACTTAAAATAACATAAAACAATTACATTGTCATTTTCCGCAAGTTACTTATTGGTTTGGTTAAATACTTTCTTCTCTTTAAGGCCCATATTTTATATAAAGATTTGCCCCATAATTTAGGTATTTTGTATTATAATCAATTCGTACTAAAAATAATAATAATGAAAAGTGTTTTTAAGGTGCTAGCTGAAAAAGTAGAAAAAAAATTAAAAAACATAGTTGATTTATTTGACATATATGGTAATGTAATTATAAAAACTAAAATCATACTTGTTATAAGCTATTTTTAAAGAATACTAGCAATTCCCGTTTAAATATAATACATTTTTTACAAATATATTCCCCTCCAATTAATCAAAAAGTGTGTATGACAGACAGAGACCTTAGGAGTGGGTATGACAGACAGGGGAGTTCAGGATTGAACTTGCGAATTTTATATAACATTTATTATTATAGTGAGATGTGAAAGATATTTCAATAAAACCTATCAAGTGTGACTCGGGCTAGCGTAGAGAGGGTTTCGTACTATTACGATTAAAATTAAGAAGAGAAAAATATTTAATAGTGTTAGAAATACTTATTTATGTACTTCACTTAATATGTTTAATAATTACATATTTTATATTGTATTTGATTTAATAAAAATATAATCGGTTTCAGAACGTCATTGGTATTGTTTGGTAAAAAGTTAAAAAAATAGTTTTCCCATATAAAAAAAAGAGGAACGGAACGATTGTCATCGAATTAACAATATATGATATTTTGTTTTAATTAAATTTAAAATATCTCATAAGTTATTATATTAAAGATATTAAAATTAACAAATAATAAAATTTATTACTTCTACTGGTGTATTTAATAATAAGTACTTAATTAGGTATTTCACAATAAGGTGTACCGTCACGGGATGACCTACAGCTGTGAAACATCGAAATTGATGGTTATAGAAATAATTTATAATTAAAGAAAACAAATACATAAGTACATATGGACTAAAATAAAAACAGAGCTTCGATAATAAAACAAATAGATGTTTTTTTTTCTTATTATTATTGTAATATAGCAACGAATTACGTAGTAGGTATACACGTCACGCACACAGAAGGAAGTAGAGAACGGCGGCAGAGATAGGTACTACAGCATCAGAGAACTAAATGCCATTTTCCCTTGTTCCTTCCCTCTGTGGCACTACGCTGATGATACAAAGCAAAATTGCCATGCTGGGAATCGACGTTCGATGCGACCTCAATCCAAAGGATTATATCGAGGCTGTTATCAAAACAGCCTCACGGAAATTCGGGATTCCGAACAAAGTCCGGCGTTTTTTCACGCCACAACAACTGTATATACAATACGCAGGTGCGGTATTTCGTTGAATATTGCTCGCACCTTTGGGATGGCTCCGCTAAGTACCCACTTGAGGCCTTGGATCGGTTGCAACGACGTGCGATTCGCATTATCGACGACGCAAAGGTCACTAACACCCTCGATTGCCTTTGCAATTGCGTCGAGAGATAACAGCGCTTAGCGCTTTCTATAGAATGTATCACGGCGAGTGCTCTGAGGAATTATTCTCCCTCATTCCCGCTTCCCCTTTTCTTAACAAGTCTACGCGTGCTGGCTCTCGATGTCACCGCCTTACTGTGAGATCAACTCTATCGCGCAGAAATTTGGTAACTCTTTTCTTTGTCGCACTACTAAAAAATGGAATTCTTTACCAGCACACGTGTTCCCCTCCTCTTACAACCTGGGTTGCTTCAAAACGAGGCGTGAAGAGGCGTCTTGCGGGCCGGCAAGGGGGGGACGGCTAGTGCAGAACATTCTCGACTGTAATAGCCTTTGGACGCGTTTGGACTCCACTACCACTTACCATCAGGTGGAGTGGAGTCATTTGCTTTCTCGGTATATATATATTTAAAAAAATGCCAATTGCCGTCGCGTTTTTTATCGTTAAAAAAACATGTTACGCGTTTCCTTAACGGAGAACAGTAGGGGTATGCGGGACTCGCCAGTGTCCAAAGCACCGAGTGTGCCTCGAACATCGAAATAACCACTAAAAAACCAGCGGTGCAAGACGTAGAAGTACAACAATATTACATGTTGGATTTTTCAAGTGGGAAGGGATGGCCAATTGCGAAACTATGAAGAATAGAGAAAAATACTGAACACAGCCTTGAGCCGTTTATGATGAAATCTAAAACGTTGATCGTTTGATTTTTGAAAATTCAATATTCGTAGCCAGCAGGTGTGACTTTATGGGACTCCGGGCTAATACTTCTTAGGGACCTGCCTAATAATCAAATAATTGCAATTTTGTCAAAAACTGGTTTCATAATGTGTACTAGGTACACGTTATAGGAAAAATAGAAACACACAAATGTCAGCTATAAGACATAAGTGCTATAAGATACAGCTATAAGATAAATTGCAAAAGTAATTAACAGGTTATGTGTAGGTATATATATAAATCACTAGTTTTTGCCTGCGGCGTCGCTCGCGTATGAGGGGAGGAAGTGTTAGACAACGTGTTTGCAAAATTTTTTGTTGATCAAATGAGCAGTTAAGACTTGAAAGCGTAACAAACAACATTTCTGCATGTTTGTGTTGTAAATTAATTAATTTACTCTTCAAAATAAAAACAAAAAAATCAAGACTTCCGATTTCAACGTAAAAATTTTATTAGCCGTTTTAGTAGTAGTAGTTAGTAGTGTAAAAACTAAATCGGATTCCGTGTTGATTCCGTGTTGTTGCGTTAGATGAAGAGAATTCAAGTCTATCAGTTTCCCGCCAAAAAGAGTATCTGTCAATGTTCTTGTTACCAGATTAAAAATATAGATTATTATTAATGAATATAAAAAAATGACAGATACTCTCCAGTAATATTTAATATTAATTGGTATCACATCTTATATTATATATTACAATCTGACTTAGTCTTACAGCTCGGCCATCCTTTAATGAGTGAGACCTCTCACTCAGACGATAATAAACAAATAATAATAATAATTCTCGCAGAATACCATACTAACCATACATACCATACAATAATGTTTGTATAAAATAATAGTTTCTTATTACTATAACTATCACATCTAAACAGTCTGCTACGATCTATAAACATCTGTGATATACCAATAACATTATCATGCATAAATTCTGCACTGATTGCTCATAGCCTGTGTTCATATAAAACTTATTCTTAATAGCCATGACATCATTCTTTTGTAATTCGCCTAATAATTAATTAATAAATAATTATTACAACATATCATATGTTGCAGATCTACTTAATATTTATAATCTTTTAAATATTCCATACCAATATTCCAACACGAATCCTATAACATAAAATTAGATGTATATAAAACATAATAATCAAAAGTCAATTTATTCATGATCACTATTGCTAAGCTCATTGTCATTTTCAATTGAAAATCATTAAAATTAAGCCAAAATTATAATGTCTCTCCTTTCATCGTTAGATCAGAAATTACAATTCCTAACATTGTAAAAATATTGCCCGACGGTCAAGATTTGACAAAGATTTTACTAACTCTGTTAAAAAAAAACAAATGAGTTTTACTTTTTGCAAAAATATTTTTTCTTACCTACTTAGTCTCGTAATTCACTGCACCACTTACGGTAACTCGATGTATTACTCCGATCGTCCTGCGTCATCGTTTGGAATGACGCTTACTTTCTGTGCTGCGGCTCACTCGATACTCGTGTTCACGCCCGCAGCTCACTTGACGCTCGTGTTCACGCCCGCGACTTACTCGACGCTCGTGTTCACGCCCGCGGCTCACTCGACGCTCGTGTTCACGCCCGCGGCTCACTCGATGCTCGTGTTCAAACTTGCGGTTGAGTTTCCGCCTTCCTCGATGCTGTCCTTCAGTTCATGTTTGATGTCTATTCATCCGCTCGCTTCATCCGTGGACCCACTACGCCAGCTTCAGCCTCGTTTGTGTTGTTTCTCTGTATTCGTCCTGTTTTCGTACTCTATATCTGGAGCAAAGCTGCTACTTCAAAGACGATTTTATTTTTATTTATTATAATTAACTGTGTGTGTTGTATTTATCCCACTTCTGAATTGTAAAAACTAAATCTCAACACGTAATCCGCAATGCTCGTAAAGAGAATTCAAGTCTATCAGTTTCCCGCCAAAAAGAGTATCTGTCAATGTTCTTGTTACCAGATTAAAAATATAGATTATTATTAATGAATATAAAAAAATGACAGATACTCTCCAGTATCACATCTTATATTATATATTACAATCTAACTTAGTCTTACAGTAGTAAACTTAACACAAGGAGTACCTACCTACAAAAGTACAAAAAAAAGAAATAAGATTAATCGCCCGCCAACAAATAGATATATGTAGCTGTTCGACTGCGAATGACAGCGTTTACAAGAAAATATACCGAAACCAAGCGGCGGGGAGGCCCCCGCAACAACGCGAAAAATACAACCAAAACAAAGGACGGCGACTGTACATCCCCCGTTCTTTTTTTTAATTCATAATTTTGTACACTTTGCCTTCAATTGGGCCTGGGGCCCTTTATAATAACGGGACCCTGGGCTGCAGTCCAAAAAGCCATTATATACATTCGCCCGTGCTAGCCAGGAATCAATACGTTGATTTAAAAAAAAACACTATATTGTTGTACCATTCGATGCACCATGTCGAAAATAATGATCAAATTCTGGGAAGTAATGGCATACGACAAACTAAAGGAAAATGTTAAACTTTAATGAACTAATTAATATTATAAGGTTATGTCTTTAATTCATACATTACCTTGTTCGAAATGATGCTCAACTATAATTGTTTTCTTAGAGAAGATGTAAAGAAAATGGGCAAATGTATTAGGCGGAAGGACACACGCAGGAGCGATCTTATACTACCCGTATTTAATTATCGGATTTGCGAAATAGAAGTGCTTAAAAAGGGCATAACATAACAGAGGACATCTTAATTTATGTTTGGCAAAGCATTGGCTTCCCTATTATCTTCAAAATTGTAATGGAAATAAAGAAATATACCTTTTGAATAACGGTTACACGTACATGGCAGTAATAGAAAAAAATTAGATACCTACATGACATCACTGAGTACATTATATTGCGCTGTCATATTCCTATATTTTCGTTCAGAACAGCGTAAAATATAATACAATATAAATTAATTATAATTTCTCAAATTTATACCTACTACTTTCGATTCAAACCCTCATTTTCTCTTTCAAATTAACACAGCTTTGAATTACCATTTTTGACAAATTTAAATATCAATAACAAAATCCTTACAGACAAGAAAAGAGAATAAAACAAGAATATGATGTGGATTTTTATTTATTCATATAAAATTAAAAGCAACCAATTACAGCGTATGTCGTATTTCTTTACCTTTAAACTATATCTTATAATTTAAGTTATTGTTTATTAAAATCCAATAAGATTCCCCAAAAAACAAGTAGCAGGGGAATTAATACAAACATTCGAAATTCAATTGCATGTATACTAAAAGGCAAAGTCTGTGACACACCCATGTCTTCACAACTTAATATTTAAATGGCATATTTTATTTCAATGATAGGCCATGAGAAGGCAACCTCATAAAGCAGATCTACAACACTCGTTATTTTAGTCATAAGCTCTGCCATAGCTGTTTTTATCAGTTTATTCTGAGCATAAAGATATATAACGATATAACTACCTCAAGGTAAGAAACACAATCATAGCCCTCCGTATGGAGGAGAGCTTTTTGAAGCTATTGTAATGATTCAAATTATTAAGAGTAATATTTTATCAAGACACATTATCTTATGACTAAATAATTGCATGGACGATTGGTGCTGTATTATATGCATGTCCTTACTATAATTTTATGATAAAGAAAACCATTCCAGTAACAATATTTACTATGAAGTATAGCAATTTCATTAAAATAATGAGTGTATTACAAAATGCTGAGTAACTTATTATCTGTAAACATGATATTATTTACCATTAACTACTTATATCTATCAATATAATATTCAAATATATACAGAAATATTTAATGAATGTGTAATAATGAAACAACTGTTAACTTTGTTCATTTACTAACTTAAAAACAAAACAGGTATATATATTAAGTGAAAAAGAATTTTATTTGAAACAAATTCCATTTTAAATTTTGATGATAGCAATTAAATCTTTAAATGCTTGAAAATGTAACTAATAACATGTTCTCTAATAACACTAATTAAAAGATAAAAGAGGCCTTACTTATAAGTGTTGTTTAGCAGATGTTTAGTTAAGTAATACTTCTTAAGTCTTTTTCATTTGAATATCAAATCAATAATGACAGAAAGAGATTAATCAGTATATAACTAAACAGACTCTAAGCACCATTTGTAAGTAAGGCCATCATCATCATAATAGGCAAATAAAGGAAAAGGAGTGACAGTTATTATTATAATGACATATTATACTATTTACTACAGTAAAAGCATAGATAAAATAAAGACTGTTACATTTTTTTTATAAAAAAAACAAATCTGTAAAATATAATTGAAAGAAATCTTCTAACTAAAAGAAATCTTATATCTCTTTAATTTCCTTTCATTTAAATTTTGTGTGTACATTGGTTTGGAATGAAACTGTTCTTTTAAATGATGGAATACCAATAAATTTCAAAACAGACTACATTAACTTACATCCAATGTTAATTCTGTTACTTAACAAAAGATTGATTTAACTTCATAAAACTACAAAACAAGATAAAACAGTAAACACAATTTTATATTCAAAAGATCCTTATATATCCACGTAAAAGTTTCAACATGAACTCAATACAATGTTTAATTTTCAATAAAGTGTGTTTAACAATTTACTATATTCAATGTACCAAATATAAACTTTATTGTTTGCACTTTTCCTCAACTACTAATATCTTAACAGATGTATTTGTCTTTTAATCTATTCTCTTTTGAAATACAAAACTTTTTATAAATTCCTACTTAAAACAAAATTTAACATGAACTTTTTTTACTTCTCTGTCACCACTATTTTTGAGTAAAATATTATCACAATTAATTTAATTTTGGTTACTATACCATTTTATTAATGACTATGGATGTATATTTTTTAAATATATTTCATATTTAGTTTATATTAAACAATTTCAGTTGTACTTCAATAAAATAATAAGAATTACCTAGACCAATTTGACAATGTGATAAAAGCCAATTTATTTTTAAATTTTAATAAGTGCTGAGTTATACAGCTGCACATTTATATTATATAAATTCCCGAAATAAAAGTGAAAGATCTATCACACCTATACATTTTTTACATATAAAATATCAGAGTAACTATTACTTATAAATTAAAATTACACTCTATTGTAATAAATTTTATATAAAATAAGGAGACACTAGTATATTGCCAATGTTGAAAAGTAGTATGGGACTTAGCAAGCACAGTTATCTCCATCCCTGTTGCGACCATTATCATTAGCATTCAGCTTGATTTGATCAGGGAACTCATTGTACAGCTCTGCTTCTGTCTCTTGCGCCAACGCATTGCGTGCTATTGTCTGAAACGCAAGTTCGACATTCACAGCTTCTTTGGCACTTGTTTCGAAATAAGGGATATCATTTTTACTTTGACACCATTGCTGGGCTCGTTTGGCAGATACAGCACGATTATCCAAATCAACTTTATTACCTAGTATAACAAATGGAAAGTTTTCCGGATCGCGTGGAGATGCTTGTATCAAAAATTCGTCTCTCCAACTCTCCAAGGACTTAAACGTGTTGGGGGCAGTTACGTCAAAAACTAAGACGCAACAATCCGCCCCACGATAAAACGCCACCCCTAGTGATTGGAATCGCTCTTGTCCTGCTGTGTCCCAGATCTGCATTGTGACGATACGGTCATCGACAATTACCTCTTTCGTGAGAAAATCAGCGCCTATTGTCGCCTTGTACTGGTTGGAAAATTTTTTATTGACAAACTGATTCATCAATGATGTTTTACCAACGCCACTGTCGCCTAGGATGATAACTTTTAAAAGAACCTTTTTTCTTGAAGACATTTTGCACGAAAATTTACACAATTAGTACGAAAAATAAAAATAATAGTCACTCTTTGTCTGTAGGTACTTTTTGACATAAAACGAAATTGATAAATGCGTCACCTGTTTGCAATGTTACCATTGGTAAAAATAACGTAATCCAGTTATACATGCTCCAATAAGGATCTTTTAAATTAAAGTCCGAAGTCCAACTCGATCATAACATCTATTTTAAAGATATTTTTAGATTTCAAGTAATTAATATAATATTAATTTAAACTCTACTTTATAATATTAATTTTAACTACTACCATTACAAAGCTATACTTTTTAAATTCATAATTTGAATTTATTATTCGTATCTAAGCCTTAATTGAAATAAACCTTTTTCCTTCACGTTTTAATTTAGTATTCATATTTAAATTGAAAACGTACTGAGTGGAAGAAAAATAATAATTTTTAATAATACTATTGAATATTTAGGCAAGACATTTTAAACTTTAATATTTAAAATAGGTTTATTTTTTATAAACGTATATCTTATATTAACTAAACTTATTTAAAATCATAATATAATAAATACATAAAAAAGTATTTTGCTCATAACTTCTAATAAGCATTTATATATATATATATATAAGTTCGCTTGAACCATTTTAAACTAGAAGTGAAAAATGATTACATATGTTATTAATCTATTATTTTGTGTATCTGTAACCTGCGCTGATTTCCGCAGATTTCCGTGTTTCATGAAGTACAGAATTGTTTCAATTTATGTATTTAATTTAAAACAAATATTTTAGTCTCTATTAAAATAAAAAATGAGACTCGATTAAGTTATGATCTCCATAAATTAAAAAACTTAAATAATATTCGTCGTACAGCATAGCCAAGAACGAAGGTGAGGTTGATCTGAATCATGTTAACACTTTCCGTTATCGAAATTATAATTTTGTTGCAACTTTCTTAAATTAACAGGATGGAGAACAATTTAAGTCGTAGTGGGAGCCGTTCGAGCTCTGTTTGCGAATTAGAAAAAGATTTAAGTGATATGGAAATTATGAAATCTAGGACGAATCGACGCAACGTATTGGTTCGATCACAACCAGCACGGAAAGCAAAACGAATCAGGTTTTTTCGAAATGGTGATAAATTTTATTCAGGAGTCATCATTCCAGTCTTGCCAGAGAGATACAGGTAAGCAATAAGATTTTTCAGTCTTATTTGACATTTTGTAAACTACTTTCACTTTCCTATTAGGATACCTATTTTAGATCTTTTGTGTTGCTCACTGTTAAATTAGACGGCATAAGTTAAGCGAAACATTAATTCCTTTACATTTTTTTTTTCCATGGGTTAAGAAAGAAATAAAAAATTAATTATTAATTATGAAAAAAAAAGATTTATTCATAAAAGTTATATCATATGAATTGTTTAATAACTAACAATGTATATGCTAGTTTACTTACAGCCTACAACACAAATTTAACATTAATAAAGCTAGCAGTTTACATTGACAATGAGTCATTCACTGCAACAGAACTATACCATTAACAAGTGAATACATTCAGTTACAATACTTGTATAGCATGTAAACAAGATTCCATATGTAGTTTTATACTAAACATATAAAATAAATAAGGTTCTTAATTTCAGATCTTTTGACAGCTTAACTGCAGACTTAACTAGGGTGTTAGTTGATAATGTTACATTGCCTAGCGGTGTTAGAACAATATACTCCCTAGAAGGTAGAAAAGTAAGTTAATTTTTACATAGCGCTTAATTGATATCCATTTTAACTTTTAAAGGATGTTGATGAAGAACTGGTGTTATTTTACATAAAATAGTAAAAACTTTAAAATACTTAACTTATATAGAAAGAAATAAAGAACAATAAAACTTATATTTGAAAGAAGCTTGGGAAAAATTAGTCTATGAATAATTTTATTATAATATTAAATTAATTATAATAAATTAATATTAATTACTTTGGTATTATCATGCTTAAAAGATATAATGCATTTTCTTAGAAATTTATATGGTTAAATTAAATATTTAATTATATAATATTTAAAAGATTTTGAAATAATTAACAATATAAATTTGATTTACACGTCATTTTCAATGTGAGATTGTTTAAAACTATAAGATTTGTATGAAAATATGTCTCATAAGACTTATTAAAATGTTTTCACTCTTTCTTAGGTAGGAAAACTAGATGATTTAGAAGATGGTCAATCATATGTTTGTAGTGGCTTTGGCGAACCTTTCAAGAGATTAGACTATGAAGCAAGTGCAGTTACACCGCAGTCATTTAGATTAAGTGGACCCGAGTCTCTCAGTGATAGTGCAAGTCCGTCACCAGCCAGAGCTAATAATCGCTTGTCCCGATATTTGCAGGTACAAAGTAATTTTATATAATAGATATATTTTTAATCAAATAGAATGAGCTATTATTATCAATTATAATTATGACATCACTATTCACTAAGCATGTGAACAAAATGTCTTTGTAAATTTGAGATGATACCAGCAATTAGCTTGATATAAATTAAATTGATCATAATGCTTCTGAAATTATTATTTTTAGTAAAATTAAATATTCTTTAAAAGTGGCTACAGAGTGAGTGACAAATATTTAATCACTATATAAATAGTAATACTATTCAATAAAGTACTAAATGCATATCCAGAATTTGATTTAAAAACTAGATATTCTTATGTTGAATTTACAACAGTTTTTATGTATTTTCGATCTCTTAATTTAATGAAATCGAAAATAAATACTATAGTTTATCTGATTAAACAATAATAACTATATAATTCTTAATATGGATACTCCAAACTTTTTAATATGGATACTTTATGGAAAACCAAGCGTACTAATATTTTTGTATCTACCATGGGTAGTGTTTTCGTCTGCAGATTGTGAGTTCAAGGTTCAAATACTATAAGTTCCCGAAGTTAAGACATTAGCAGTATATACATTTTACACTCATTTGTAGCTGTGCCTGGTTTTTCGGTTGTGTCAGATTAACGTACCATTAGTGTAAGGGATAAAACTGGTGCAATTTAACATCTGCGATGTTGACTTATCTCTTTAAATGGCCGTAATCGGTTAAGGGGACATCACCAACATCTTTGTATGTATAAAGAGAGTAATTTATTCTTGCCCAAACTTTGATTATTTTGCATTCTGTTTCACTTTCACCGAATACCTTGCTTGTTTGGAATTTTATTCAAATGCGCAATTGATAAGAGTTGACTCATTATCTACTTTAGTCAGGACGACTTAGCTATGTAGATAACCGTAACAGCCTGCGAGTGTCCCACTGCTGGACTAAAGTCCTCTCCCTTTTTGAGAAGGAGGTTTTGGAGCTTATTCCACCATGCTGCTCCAATGCGGGCTGGTGGTGGAATGTGGATAAGTTATGTAATTGCGATAATTGCAAAAACGCGTTATTCAATACGGCCGCCAAGGTTCGGTTGTTCCCGTGACGAAACCTGCCCAGCTAAAATAGTACATTCAAAACTAAACGAAAAACGTAATACGGAATAGTAAAACATCTAGTTCTTCAGTTAAATATTTCTTATATAAATAATAATGAAATCCGTACCACCGTATTGCGGCTACAGCGCGTCAGTTTCAAAGACGAGCCACCTGTGCAAGATACGAGTGTCGTCTTATAGTGCAGATAAAATTGTCTCTCTATATTATCTCTCTCATAGTCCAATCATGACTGAAAACCACTACCTTATGTGCCTTTAGATGGAGTGTAAAGTAACACGGCTAACGTCCTAGCTGTTACTGTGAATTTCTTAACGGGAAAACCTTATGACTTTTTCTATTGACCCGACACGAGATTTGAACCCAAGACCTCAGGATCTGCACCCGTATTATGTGCCACATAACTAACGAGTCAGTTTTATATATTACGAATAAAGAAAGAAAATGTATAGCATTTAAAATTAATTTCAGACAAATGGTAGTAACTCTACCGGCAATGGGACACCAAGAGTTAGCCCTGCTGGAGACAATGTAATCCGGCCCCGTATAGTTACTATTATTAGGAATGGAGTGAAACCCCGCAAGGTAAATCGTTTTTATGTACAAAAATAAAATTGTGTAAATGGATTAAAGCAGTTACGTCGTTATAACAGGTATTAATCCATTATGACGCTGTATGTTTTGTTTAGTTATTAAGTTCTACTTTTACCTATGGAGATTTTATTGATAAATACACAAATAATAAAATATTATTAAAAAAAATATTAAATGTATCTTTATTGGTTACTAGTATTAGTACAATTTTTTTATTATTCATGAATGTTAAGAAACATTATTTTGATTTCCAACACATCATAACTTTGCTTACGCCGAGGATGCGTAGACAAAATTCAAAATATAGATTATTATCTTTTTGCATTTCAGATATATTTCTTGAACAAACCAAATAAAAGATTTTATAAAATTAACATAATGGTGTCTTGATACTCGATTTTATTGTGAGAATTCCATTGTTCATCTACAAATATACTCAAAAATGTTTGGCCACGATTTAACACTATTCAAATATATGCCAAACAAAAACACAAATAAACTAAAAATTTTTTTATCTTTAGGTATGCAGATTGTTATTGAATAAACGCAATAGTCCAACTCTGGAACATGCCTTGGCGGCAATCACTGAGTGCATCAAGTTAGACACGGGTTGTGTTCGCAAAGTGTTCACCCAAACCGGAACCCCTGTCACCGCTTTACATCAGTTTTTTGAAGAGGAAGATGTATTTTTTGCATATGGAAACGAAAGGTATAATATTTTTGGTCATTTTAATTCAATGTATTTGTATTTACTTTACTATATTTATTTAGGTATTCCTGATATTATTTGTTTTCCTTATAGAGTCAATCAAGAAGACTTCGAACTCGAATTTGAAGAAAGTAAGGCTGTATTACAATGTAGGAAAAGTAAATGTAATGCAATTTCAAGAAATACTAGGTAATAATTGTTTCTATGTTATATAAGGTTGCTAATGTAGTCAACTGCGTAAAGTCGGTTGTACGATACGTGGTGTGCGCAGGGCGGGCCCCAAGCCGCGCATGCCGCTGCGGCCGGGCGCGGCGGCGGGCGCGGGCGCGGGCGCGGCGGGCGACGGCGACGCGGCGCCGCTCACGGGCCTGCTGCCGCAGCCGCTGCGCCTCAAGTACAGCGTCGGCAAGATCATAGGTAACGCACGCAGGCAGGACGCCGATCTATCCTTGGGTGCCACTTTATGGGAACCAAACCTACTAAATGTCACAATCGAGGTCTTATAAAGTCTTTACCTCTATTTAAGTTTTTCCTCAGCCTGTATACTATAATGGATTTTATATAACAATATAAATTGAAAAAATTAGGAAGTTGTCGTCCTATGAAATTTTATGTAACAGACAAAATAAGTAAAACTTTTTTTGGTAATCTTAAATAAGGTTAATTTAATGAAGCAACTATGCAAGTATGTATTGCTATACTTTTTTAAACGGAATACATACATGACTCTCTACTGTCTACAAATCATGAAATGTTTGAAACAAAATTAGTTTTTAAATTAAAATTTTCGGCGTCTATTTCACATTTTTAGTTATGATATATTTTCACAAGAAAAATTATTACGAATTATAATATTTAGCGTATTTGTTTACCTGTAGGCTTTCTGGCAACTTACTATTGTTTCATTTTGGTACAATATAAATATTGTAATATTATTCAAAGGTGACTAATGATGTAGGCGTACGACATATAAAATAATGCATTCTCACACACATCCATTAGAGCGCAGGATATAAAAAGTGAAAATACAATATAAATAATGCACAAACGCGAACAATAGAACTATGCAAATTATTAAAGTAGAATGGTAAGCGTAATCATTGAAAACTGACGTACAGTATTTTTTGTATTAATTATTTTTATTTTTATGCACACTTGAAACTTGTGAAGATTATTACTGAAATACTCTTGCCTAAAAAGTAATTAAAACGCTCAAGAGCAGCTTGCGTTGCTCAAAAATAGCCAGCGCACAAAACAACCATTGAACTAACGAAATAACATAAAGAGCATATTTTTATTATTTTGTTTATAGTATTTTTTTATTAAAATATGTCTTTCATAAATTTCAGTATCCGTGTCTATTTCGGAGACAAAACTTACAATTATTAATTATTTAATTTATGTCATTTGATTGAAAAGGAACTTTTGATTTTCTTTCCTACTTGCACTGCATAATGTATCACAGCTAGTACTTCACAATGAAAACTCTTAGATATAAGATTAATATAAGATTTTTATTTTATACCTTTTATATAGTAAATCATCTAGATGCACTATTATAGATAATGTAACAGTAAAATATTTTATATTGTTTATTATGATAAATAGATTAAAACAACATTTGGCATACGAGCAATTCAGTTTATTAACAAAGTAATTATATTATTCTTATTGTTCAGGTGATGGCAACTTTGCAGTTGTAAGAATATGTAAGGACAAAGGGAATGGAAAGGAGTATGCTCTCAAAGTAATTGACAAGGCAAAATGCAAAGGCAAGGAACATTATGTTGAGGCAGAGGTGAGTTATCTGTTGAATATTTGAATACTTGTTTTAACATTATGTTATAACATTAATGAGACAATTTATCAAAATCTTTTAATAAAAAAAAAATCTTTAACAAATTCTACTAAGACACCTACCTATATATGTATGACTATAAAACAAAGTCCCCTGATTGTCTGTCTGTTTGACCGAGATAAATTCAAAAACATACAAACGGACTTTTAAATGGTGGTAATCACCAATAGGCGGAGTGATTAATAAGGGAAAATACCGTCCTTGTGTGCTGTATAATATTTATAACTATTATTGTTACCGACTGGGAGCTGGCATAAGCCGTGTAAATCTATAGAGTTATATGAATTACAAAATAAACAAATTGTGTAGATTCTCATTCTACCCGTGAGACTGGTTTTAGTTTTAGACAATATTGTAATGTATTTGATGATATTTTTAGGTGCGAGTAATGAGAAAGCTATGCCACCCTCGTATAGTTTCACTTATTGAAGACCAGGACAGCCCCGAATGGCTGTTCCTTATCATGGAATTAGTTAGCGGTAAATATACTATTAATTTCATTCAACCAATAACAAATCATATTATGTAATCTCTTAACTTTCACTTTTGTCTTACTGCACTACAGTAGGTGTACATTTTATGTCCCAATTATTTATATTTGAAAGTCACGATATAGCACTGTTAACAATTATAAAAACCGCTCTTTTATTTATATTAACTGCTTAAATAAATAATAATATAAATACAAAAAAATTACCTTCATTTTAAAGAGTATTCATTTTGCACTTTATCATTGATATTATTAAAAAGCTAAATATAACTTAGGAAAAAATTCTCCAAGCGTGGAAATAAATAGAATAAATAGTTCAAATTTCCCTAAATTTTTGGAAAAATGTCAGTATCGCACACATTTTTTTTTTGCTTTAACTGTTTACGGATATATCAACGAACTGTCACTTTCAAGTGTTAGTACTCGTAAGTCTTCAACTACTTTTGTATTTTCTAGGTGGCGATTTATTCGATAGTATTGCAGCCGCTTCTAAATTTTCTGAGCCTCAAGCGCGTTTGCTAATAGGGCACCTAACATCAGCTATTGCATACCTACACTCGCTTTCTATCGTGCATCGAGACATCAAACCCGAAAACCTATTGGTAAGACATTAACTAAACTTTCATTCAATGTATTATAAAACACTTTACTAATAGTTAGTAATTAATAATAAGTGTAATCGCATGCGCAATACATCAAGAGCATAAAAAAACGTCAATATAAAATAATTTAAATTATTACATCTTACTAAAGATTAGTTTTGTTTTGAATATATATTTAGTCAAGAATGATATATTTAAACGTTTGAGTTGTATGTTTGCCTTATTTGATTATTATCTTTTTTGTTTTTTTTTTAAATCTTTAAATAATTATTATAATACATTTAAGTTATTTTTTCAAATACTCACAATCTACTGACGCTTTTACAAAGATCAAGTACTAAACTTATCTTCTGTAAGATTTATAGTTCTCCAAATCATACGTGTGTTAGGTTGAGGTGGGCTCAGACGGCAGTATACGTGGACTGAAATTAGCAGACTTTGGGCTAGCCGTAGAAGTGTGGAGACCACTTCACGCCGTCTGCGGAACGCCAACGTACGTAGCGCCGGAGATCCTGCTTGAAACTGGATACGGCCTTAAGGTTAGATTTGTCGTAAAATATTAATTTGAAATCGAAAGGGAACTCGCTTTAAATATGTAATTTAATGTTGTTATCTAGATTGATGTTTGGGCAGCGGGTGTAATTCTCTACATCCTGCTGTGCGGATTCCCTCCATTTTCCTCGCCCGACGGCGACCAGGAGAAGCTGTTCGATGCGATCCTGTCGGCGCGACTGGAGTTCCCGGCGCCGCACTGGGAACGCGTATCGGCCGGTGCCATCGACCTCGTCGCCAACATGCTCCGTCCGCAGCCCGAGCTGCGCTTCGCCGCCGAGGACGTGCTCGACCACGCCTGGATGTCGGTCAGTGGTCGTTTCGTCGTAAGACAGTTTCCTATGTCAAATTCTCTTCAATTGTTACCGAAAACCTGTTCTCAATCCCCCCACGCGAGTGAAGCCGTGGACATGAACTCGTTTTTTATTAATTGACAAAACATCAAAATATATTTAACAAAAATTGTCTTTCAGGATGACTACGATGAGATGTGCGACTTTCGTACTTGGTACGATGAAGACTCTTCATAGCCTCGCGACGCCAGCCGTTCGGGGGAGGTGTCGGGGGCTGCCGACGCCCTGCTGGGTGCGCAGTCGGCTTCACCGGCCGCTTGCTGTTTGCGTTGAGCTGCTCACGGCTATGCATGCCTTCATATTAACACCAATACCAAAGTTATTCCATAATGTATGTAATATAAAAATTATCGAAACAATACTGCACATGTGTGTTCAATTTTCAAAAACGTTTTTTCGATCAAATTATAGTGATGCAGTATCGTCGTTGTTGTTCTGGTTTTTGTACTGATGATGTCCCCACTGATTGATATGTTGATAAAAATTAATCATCTAATGAATTCTCTATTTATTTATCTTTTACGCAATTTATGTATATTCTTTAAGAGATGTAGCGGTAATTTGTATTTATGTGGCTGTAAAACCAGTTTCTATTTTAGTATTATGTAGTTTTATTTTTATATGATCGGCCGATAAATTTAAATGCATTTAAATCGTTGATTTTTTTGTAATCAATTGTAACGATCTCTATTATTGCATTAGTAGGCCACTAGTATATTTTTTATTGTTTATTTATGGCTTCAAATTACATTTATAGTTTTAAGTGGCATAACATGCTCTTTTCTAGAGGCCTACTGCATTAGGAGAGATATTTTGAAATAACAGAAATGGCTATCAAAAATTATACAAACTATTTGTGTAAGTAAACGAATATACCAGTCTTTCGATAGGGCTTTGATGACTAGCTTTGGGCTCTTAAAATGGTGCATATCTTCAACTTCATAGGGAACTAAGTTTTTTTTAGCTATCAAACGATTTTTATAAGTTTTTCTAGAGTTCATTAATTTTAAACATTTTACAAAATATTACACATATATAATTAGTAATAATAACTGACTATAAAGGATATGACATTTGGCACAAAAACTGCAGTAACTTTTCTCAGAGAAAGTATGATTATGGAAAAGATAATAATTCATGAAACTTGTTTTAAATCTGGAGCTCTATAGGCTCCACTTATACGTGATTAAGTTTAGCCATGCATCATTAAATTTTCAGACTATTTTAATTATTTACAAATATAATTCAACTTTGGCATACAGTACTAATGTTATAAGTACCAGTTAGTAGTATTTAAATCATTGGAATATTTGAAAATGTATTTACATATTTAGTAAAACCCTAATCAATCAAAATTATGAATATTGTGCAGTGGGAATAAAATCCTTGTGCCAAATTGTAAATGATTTTATCAACTTTGATAATGATTTAACTTTAATGAATGTTCCTCTCGAATATAATGTAGAAATTTTGATGTTAAACAAATGGTTTATGGTTTATTTATGTTAATTTTATGAAAAAAACTTAATGCATTAGAGGATAAACATAATCAGACTGATACACATTCCTTTACATTCTTTAATAGTTGAATATTTTTTTCCTTTTGTGTTATATTATAATAGCTTATCTGAAGAATGTATGTCCCCTATAAATATATGCCCAAATGCTTTTCTTATGATTTGAATTGTCAAACCTTATTTTATCCTATGTTTTATTAAAGCGATTGAAAGATTAATTTGCTTATAAAATAAATTATTTATTATAAAAATATAAAAGATTTTTAATTATGTCCGCTTTGTCATATCAGTCATGCACAATATTCAATACATTTTAATAAATTTAGAAAAAAATTATATGTTTAATATTTATCTAAAAAATCTAGATGTAAAATTGTTTTAAGACTTACATATGGTGTTTGTGTGATTTATCTACCATGACATGTTAAATAGTTTATGTAACCACACAAACATGTATTTTTGTTGTATTGCCTATCTGTATTCAGCAGTTACTTTTATATTCATTACATTTTGCAGCAAAGATATTAATTACCATACCTATTACATGTAAACTAATGATGAATTGTAACTGTTCTTAAACATTTTACAGTAGGAACAAATTGTAATTTTGCTTATTTAGAATTATAAAAGCTATCAAAAGATCTTTTATAAAAAAGAAGCAAATTTTTGATATTTTATATAATTTGTATGACATTTAAAAATTAAAGAAAGCTTGTTACATTGTTTAATATTTAATTTTTATATTTAAATGAGTCCAAATCTATTTCAGAATATATCCAGATAAAAGAAACCCACTTGAACCATTCATCATCACTTCTGGATGTGTCCTCTCAGGTAAAATCTGTAATAAATAATAGATTGTGAACAAAAATGGAGATAAGAAGTTTTACATAACAACTAGTTTTTGCCCCTCATGTGTGAGTTGTAGGGGTAGGTGTAAATAATATAAAGTCGAAATAAATACTAAAATAAAATAATCAACCTGATAATTCCTCATCCAATTGTTGGTTAATCTTAAAGCAGCAATATTACTTAAAGACTTAAGTGTCATATATAAATTTTGCAGTGGTTCAGCTACATTGTAATAAATAACAAAAGGTCGTCCAGGCTTCACAAAAGTCATGAGTTCCATAAATATATTTTGAGGGTCTTCTTTACATACTATTACTAAAGAGTCGACTTTCTGTGATAAAATTTCTGAAGCTGTTATATTATCAAAGTGCCATTTTGGTTTCTTCGGTGATGTTTCCTCAATCTCATTGTTTTCCTTCACTTCACTATTTTCCTTCACTTCCTTGTTTTCCACCATTTCATTCCTTTCCTTAATGTCACTGTGTTCCTTATTTAGATTGCCATCACTAATGGTACCTAACTCCTCTAACTTGTGCAATTTACTTTCATATTCTATATTTTCTGGTGCTTTTCTTTTCAGGTTAGTTATTTTTTTTGCAGTGTAATCTGCTGAATTAGTATCAGAGCCTTGGTACACTTGTCTCAAGACTGAATACACATTAACTGATACACATTTGTTATATTGATCAGAAGTAAAGTTCATAGCTAACAATGCCTGTTTCTGAGACATATTTCCAGGATGCATATGTACCAATCGCCCATTACTTTGTGGCCCCATTGCACTTAATAAGGCAGCAGCAAGAAGACCATTAGAACCTGAATCATAAAGTAAATGATTACCTTCACTACTAATATTTGATAATGTCATAATTTGGGACAAAGTATCTATCCGCACACCCTGTACCTTGCTTGGATCTAATTTGTATAATATTTCAGTAATATTCCGGAGATTTGGTTTCAAGATTTGAATGTATTCAAAATATTTCTTTTCTTTCTTTTTTAAATATTTAGCTTGTGAAAATTCAGTTTTATTGTGAAATGTGTTTGAATTTGTTATTAAAGTTTCAACTATTTCTGATGCACTTGTGGAATCACTCTTGAGTTCACTAATTTCAGTAGCCGATAGTTTTTGTGATCTGCCATCATCGTAAATATTTCTGTTGTCAATGCCTGATGTTTTTAAACTTATTTCTTGTGCCAAATTAACTGCTTCTTTGGATAATTCTAAGTCATATTCTTTACACCTTTTTGTACCCTTAGTTATCATCTTAAATATTGAAAAATACTGACATCCTTCTATTCCACTTAAATTTATTGTATCTTTTCCTAAATTTACAGTTGAATTTGGTTTATTGAATTTATGTAACTTTTTATAGTTGTGTTTTTGTATAACAATATATTCACCAACTTTAATTGCATTATCACACATCATGATATCTACTTAATTACTTTGTTTCCTTAAAGTTGAGTTGTTAAGGTTATAATAATTGACAATATTTTTAGGTTATTTTAATGTCAATACGAGTACTGACAAGATAATCTCAAATGACGACGTAACTAGAACGAAGTCATTAGATACCTAAGTATTCTGTGAACGTAACGCCGAAATCGAAATTCGTCAGTTTAAAAAATATATATTTTGTTTTTATTTATTATTTTCTCTGTGATGCATTATGCACAGATTAACTATAGAAACTAACAATCAATGCTTCAGGTTTCTTTACTGAGCATAGACGATTCTTTGTAGCAAATTCATTCAGTCGGATGTAAGAAAAATTTAGTTCAAAAGATTATTATGAACAATTCCTATTTCACGCAGATCTTATGTAATTAAATATGGATTATTACTTTGTGGTTAGCTTCGTAAATCCTATCGATTTCCATCAATCATTTTGAAGATGTCAACTGTCAATTGAACAGGTGGCAGGTGCCGACTGTTATAGATAGTGATTAGCTATGTAAGTTTTACTGTATAAGTGACTTTTGAACTTCATATTATTATAATAAATATCTATAATCTGAGTATAACGCAAAGTACACTAGTGGGTGCCATCTAGTGATATTAAAAAAACCCTTCATTTCACAACTAACTATGGCTGCTTTAACCAAAACTAAGAACTTCAAAGTATTACGGACATTAACCCAAAAATATTGCCCACGAGTAATTAGTCGAAGACATTTAAATCTCCAGGAATATCATAGTAAAGACTTATTACGAAAGCATCAAGTGTCTATACAAAATTTTCGCCTGCTTGATTCTTCTTTGGATCCAAAATCGTTATTAGATTTCAAGGCTGAAGAATATGTAGTAAAAGCACAAATTTTAGCTGGTGGCCGCGGAAAAGGTCACTTTGATAATGGCTTTAAAGGAGGAGTTCACTTAACTAAAAATCCAAAGGAAATACTTAATTTAGCCAAAAATATGATTGGACATAAACTTATTACGAAGCAGACGCCCAAAGAGGGAATTCTTGTAGATAAGGTAATGGTAGCAGAAAGTGTTAACATTAAACGGGAGACATACTTAAGTATTGTAATGGAAAGGACTTATAATGGTGCCGCTCTTGTTGCTTCGCCTGCTGGAGGTATGGACATAGAGGCTGTAGCTGAAAAAACCCCACACTTGCTTAAGACAGTACCCATTGATATCCATGAAGGTATAACTGATAAAGTTGCTAAAGAGGTAGCTGAATTTTTAGAATTCAAAGGCCCTTTAATAAACAAATGTGCTGATGAAATAAAGAAATTATGGCAATTATTCCTTAAAGTAAGTAAAGATTTAACAAATACAGCATTCTGAAAATATTGGTTAATGTTATGCACTCATTAATTATCTTTTTAGGTTGATGCAACTCAACTTGAAATAAATCCTTTAGTTGAGACTGATGATGGAAGGGTAGTTGCAGTTGATGCAAAAATTAATTTTGATGACAATGCTCAGTTCCGGCAACAAGATATATTTGCTTTAGATGATACATCTGAAACAGATCCTAGAGAAGTAAATTTATTTTATTTTTTAATTATAATAAGGTTATTTGTGCCAATTTAGTGTATAATTTTTACACAAATATAAAAAAGAAGATATGTAATAGATTTTGCACATATGAATACATATAAATATATGATAGATTTGATAATTATAACTTATCACTATGAATATAATATGGCTTATCTGAATTGGACACAATATATTTTAAATAAACAAGGGCAATCACTTATCATGTATGCTTTAAGCAAAAATGACAAACTTTTAATGTAGGTATTACTGTGAGTATCAATCTTATCAACAGTAATGTGTTATTGTATAATTTATCAAGTCACGTTGAATACATAATAATAGACTATGCAACTTATGTCAAAATATAAAGCATTCAAGTATCAAAAACAGATGTTTCGTGTTGTAATATGAGAAATGAGTATTATTAATTACACTATAAGTAAATGAGATAAATAACATTTCTACAATTTTATTTTAATACAATGACTGATCAAGGCTTAACCACAAAACAATACATCAGAAATTAGTATTTATTAAATGTTTAAATACAATTAAAAATTTTATATATTTAGTAACACAGATTATAGTCCAAATGAAAGAGTACTAAAATGTAATAATTAATTGGAACATAAAATACCAAATAAAAATATTTTCAGAGGGAAGCAGCAGCCCTTAATTTAACTTACATAGATATGGATGGTAGCATTGGATGTATGGTTAATGGTGCTGGCCTGGCTATGGCCACCATGGATCTTATAATGTTAAGTGGAGGAAGACCAGCAAACTTCCTGGACCTGGGTGGTGGTGTTGGGCAGTCACAAGTATCAGCAGCATTAAGAATTTTGGAATCTGACCCCAAAGTAAAGGCTATATTTGTAAATGTTTTTGCAGGTAAGAATTTCATATTAATTTTTGTTAATACTATAGCAGCAAAACTTGGCAGATGTTGTCCAGTCTGTTTATGTCAAATTTGTGGTGATAGGTTGAATGATATAAAGTGCAGCAGAATCATCTAAGAGTGAGTCAAAACATATGAATAGTATAAAAACCTCCTCCATAAAAAAATACATACATATATGTACCATTTTTCATGGTGATTAGTCAAACAATTTATCTCTTTATCAGTCTCAAACAGATATACGAGGCATGCCTTTTAAGTTTTGTCATTTGAAGAAAAAAAACACAACTAGAAAATTAGAGTACTTTTTATTGTTTTTCAAAGTATTCACCACGTGGCTTAATACACTTTTCCATTCGCTCAAACCAGTTATTATAACATTTATTCCACTCTAAAGTGGGCGTGTTCAAAATGGCTGACTTGAAAGCTTCGACTGCTTCTTCACCCGACTGGAACCTTTGACCACGAAGACTTTTCTTAATTTTAGGAAATGTAAAAAAATCGTTAGGGCTTAGGTCATGATGTATGGAGGATGGTCAAGAATTTCTACTTTTTCCTGCTTCAAAAACTCAATCGTTTGACGAGTGCTGTGTGAGCTTGCGTTGTCGTGGTGCAGGATGATGCGTCTCTTTGAGTTAGATTTTCGAAGTTCGGCGATGAGTTGTGGTAAACAAACTATGGTATACCACTCTGCGTTAACCGTTCTACGATCTTCAAGTGCAATAGTCGCAACATGGCCGGTTTTTCTAACGAACGTGGCCACCATCTTTTTTGAAGTGCTTCGAGAACGAATAACTTTAGTTGGCTTTGGCTCGTCTTGAAAGACCCAGATTGTAGATTGTTGCTTGGAATCAGGATCGTAGGCATAGATACAAGATTCGTCACCACTGATGATGTCGTAGACGTGATTTGACTCTCCTCGGTTGAACCTTTGCAGAGTTTTCTTACACCATCTGACCGCCTTGTGATCGTCGGAAAGCAGATGCGGTACCCAATGGCAAACTAGCTTTCTCACACCAAGCGCTTCATGCTTCATGCTTTCATGATCTTCTGAATGGTTGTCTCTGAGATGCCTAATAGAGCTTCCATCTCTCGATACGTCACGTAACGATCTTCGAGAATTAGTTGTCTCACAGCAATGATGTTATCTTCAGTGAATGCGGATTTTGGGCGTCCTTCGCGAAATTTGTCACTAACACTAGTATGTCCACGCTGGAATTCTAAATACCAGCGTTCGACAGTCCGCAGACATGGGGCTTCATCACTGAACACAGATGTTAGCTCTTCAAAACACTGAAGCCGTGTCAGGCCTCTTCTAAAGATTCATTTTCGTACGTAACCTGACAGATTCCAATCGACGCTGTGACTAAACAATAGCATTAATCCTAATTCTTTCAACTGTTTTGAGATTCAAAATTTAAACACATTCGAATATTGAACAGTTCCAAATTCAAAATTGCCGGGAAATATGGAAACGACAGAACTTATAAGGCATGCCTAGTACCAACTTATAAAATCACAGAGATACATTGTAACTGGTTATTTAATTTCAGGAATTGTGAACTGTGCGACTGTAGCTAAAGGAATTGTTGCTGCATGCAAAGAGAATCCCCCTAAGCATCCCCTTGTGATTAGATTGGAAGGTACAAACTCTGCTCAAGCTAAGATAATTCTAGAAGAGTCTGGTATGCCATTCAAAATCATCAATGATGCTGATGTTGCTGCTAAAACAGCTGTCAAATTGGCACAGTAAATAAAACATTTTTATAGTAACAAAATGGTTATTAGTTTTGTAAATTTGTATAAAACAAAATGTTTAGAAAACAGAAAAATATGCATTTTAAAAGTCCTCGTACTTTTGTCTGTTTAAATTAGTTAAGTATAGGTAGTAGGAATTAGAAAGACTAGTTACTTCTATTATTATTTGCAAAACAGGGCACGGATTTTTTACTCATGTAATAAAATTAGAAATTAAACCTTTTTTTTTATCAAATGCACAAATAATGACATTTCTATTAAGTTTTTTTTTATAATTACACATAATACAAATTGTACTGTGTACTTAAAATATATATTTTTATTTATGATTCCTAAGTGTTTTTAAAAGTTATTGGTTCTCTATGAGGCTAATTTGTTTCATTTTAGAACATTTTATAAGCAGTTTAATTTTAAATCAGCCATAATTTCATATTCTTGCCACAAATTTATAATATGATGTTGTTAGATATAAGTGTTATTTTGTACATAAAATAAAGATTAAATATATCATGTTGTATTTTTATTTATATAATTATTGTGTTTTAATCAAATCAATGGCAAAAATTTACAGTAATGCAAAGGAAAACTTTTCTAGAACTTTTCGAGTGAAAATGTTCACATGACTAGTGTAATTTAAGGAAATGTCTCACAACTGGAAAGTATTGATCTTCTAATTTAAACTCTAATATTTAATGTTACCATACATGACTTATATATATATATATATATATATATATATATATATATATATATATATAATAATAATAAAATTATTAAAATTAAAGGTTTATTATATATATATATATAATAAACCTTCCATGTTTATGAAATAGAGAAATTGTATAATAAGTTCTTAAAAAACATAGTATTTGGAATGAGAACCGAATGGAAAAAATTGCGATTTTTAGCTGGAAATGAAATAACAAATGAGTCAATCAAATTTCGATTACTTCAAATATTTAAAAGCCTTTAAAGAGATTTTAATATTAAATAAAACAACTAATAGAAAATAAGACTAAGATAAATTTATTTAACGCCAAAATATACGAGAACATAGGCTAGAATATACTGTTAAACGCGGAAAAGATTTAGCCGCCTGCCTTGAGATGAAGAATCGCTCTTACTGAGAGTCATGTTGGCTTGGATGTCTTCGAAACTGGGCAAGTGCGTGAGCTTCCCGCGGGCGGCGACGGACGGCCGCTTGCTGAGCATACGGCGCGCTACGCGGATAATGTCATCCGCAGTTATTTTTTCTGTAATTCAAATAATATTGAAAATTAATAAATCATATAAATTTTATGATAATCTTTAAATAAAATAAAATAAAATCTTTACTGAAATCCAACAATGGAAAATATTAAACTAACCAATTTCGTTGATGAAGAAAGAAGGCGGCTTCCTCTTTCCAGTCGCTAGAACTTGTCGCCCGACATCTTCGAAGACAACCGGCCTCGCTTCGAGGTTCATCAGTAGCATTGATTGTAGCTGAGTTTTCGCTCTCTATAAAAATACGTTTAATCGTTTGGTTAAGTTTTTACATTATATAATAGGAATATGTAATGGATTAAATTTTCAACGAAACATTTTATTAACGTTATTTAAAAAAAAGGGAAAAAAAAATTTAAATGCTTCAATGTTTATCAAATTTAAAAAAATATATATATCATCAACACCTATTGTTCGAGTTCAAATGTATCCCGTTTGATTTAACAAAAGGAGATACAATGAAACAAACGGTACAAAGGTTACCCTGAGCTCGGCGTCGGCAACGCTGGCGGCCATGTTGGCGAGCTCGCGCGCCACCAGCAGCGCCGTGTCATGCGCGCGCGCGGGCGGCGCGGCGGCGTGCACGCAGAACAGCCCCGTGTCGCCGTACGCGTGATTGTACGCCGTTGCGTTGAACATCCAATGGTACCTGCCGTACACAACATGCTTGTATAACATTCTATACTAACTGACTTTACAAATGTTTTTTTAATTACATAAAGGCGGATTAGCTAATCCGTCTGAAAGGTCACCATTGCCATAAACTTTAAACTGTTAATGCTGACGAATGCCAAGTTTAGGATTTAAATAGCGTTAGTTCAAAGATAAGGAAGATGAGCTTATTTTTTTATGATCTCAAAAAATCATATTTAAAATATAAAAAATACTAGCGAATTTTTTTTTACGATATCTGCAAAAATGAATTTTTTACAAATTTTTAAAGTTACGAGTTCTTAAATTCTTTTCTAGAGCGAACGATCGACGCGTGACGTCACATCGCCCAATGTCGCTCGCTCGCCTATACAATTTCGCCTAAATTTTCGTGTTATTCTTGATTTTATTTATATTTCGGTTGATATAAAAAAAAACTTTAGTATATTTACTAAACAGTACCATAGCATACTAATTTAACAAATAGAACTCAGGAAAAATTCTTTTTCTATATATATTATCAACAAACACATGTAGATATTTTCGAGATGAGCATTTTAATATGAGTACCTTAGTAGTGAAATTTCTCGTATTTATGGGTTTTTAGTTTCAAGATCAAACATTTAATTTTTACAGGCTAGTTATAGGTATTCGTTTAATATAAACATAATTCAGAATTTCAAAATGATCGTAATAACGGCCTTGATACGTTGAATACCGATAGTGTTGTCAAAAGAGTTAATATAGAAGAAAATTGCATTTCAATGTTAATCTTAGGTTTATTGTTAATCTCGAAGATGTATTGTGAACAACGCCGTATCGGCAATGATATAAGTTGAAAAAATCATTAACGTCTGTGACCCATTGAAATTGAATTTTACCATATTATGTTTCTTTGAAAGTTAAATACGTAGTATGCTGGGCTAGTCTAGGGCTAGATACGTAGTCTAATAATAATAATATAGTGTCCTCCAGACCGATTTCGGCCACGGCGGCCAATCCCAAGAGAGATTAGCCAACTACGCAGGAGATAGTGCACAAGTATGTGCACAAACACAGGTGCACTCTCTGTTCCCTTACTCTCATAATCCGATGGGACGGCAATCCGACACGACCGGAAAGAGTTCAGGCGTAGGACCAACGGCTTTACGTGCTTTCCGAGGCACGGGAATGTACACACTTCCAACTTCCAGACTCCGAGATGCTACTGAGAATTTTCTGTCCGAAAAATCCAATAACATAGTACATATGATACAAATGTCATTCAAATAGGCTTATAAGGGGACTTGTGAATCGCCATGTTATAGTATATAATTAAACGTAAAGCTGCCACCTACTCTGCTTTTCTGTATTTTAATGACATGTGCAAATTACCATCATTCAATGTTGGCAGACGACAGCACTGTAGACGTTTTTTATACCGGCCGCGCTAATATTTGCCGGGAACGCGTCGATGAGTATAAACTTGTGTCTGAAATAACAAGTTTTTAGGAACCAAAGCCTGAGATTGGGGCCAACCAAACTTGGTACAACTCAACCCCAATACGACAAAATTTAGCGCTATGACTTCTAAATTGACACCTTTTGACCACGATGACTTCTAAGATGACCATTCCCTCATTTTGAGAATACCGCCTCGCTACCAAATCCAGTATCAGGACGTTAGGTTCCGCGGTCTATTGGAAGGTGAAGCCGAATTAGCCTCTAAAACCTTTGTGTGATCAACAAGGTAAGTCAGTACTTCACGTCAGCTCCTCGCCTAAAATTCTACAAGGCGAAAACTCGGCCCCACATGGAGTACTGCTCTCATCTCTGGGCGGGAGAGATGTTATCACTCTACATCTTCTATCGCATCTTTTACGGAGAATGCTCTGAGGAACTGTTTAGATTAATCCCATGCGCTGAATTTCACCACCGGACATCGCGTCTATTTTCTAAATTCCATCAATACCATCTTGATGTCTGGAAATCCACTACTACAGCGCTATTTTTAAAGTATTTACTGCCATTTCTGCGGAACCATATTACCCGGCGACTTTTCCGAACCGTTATGACATAGAAACCTTCAAGAAAAGCATAAGCCTACTCATTCCTTTAAGGCCGACAAGGCAACTCCGGTGTTGCTGTCCTTGGACTGTCCTCCTGCTAGTTTGCCTCCCTTTTACATAAAAAAAAGGTTTCTTCCAGTAACAGATTATTTCATTAAAAGTAGGCTCCTTACATCACTATGAGCGCTACCAATGGATTTGCATTTTTTTTTATATTCGCCGGAAGGGCAAATGACTCTACTCCACCTGATGGTCAGTGGTAGTAGAGTCCAAACGCGACGACGGCCAGTACAGACGGGAAAAACGTTCTGCACTAGCCGCCTTCGCTTTGCCGGTCCGCAAGATGCCTCTTCACGCCTCGTTTGAAGGAACCCGGGTTGTAAGAGGAGGGGAACACGTGAGCTAGTAAGGAATTCCATTTTTTGGAAGTGCGACAAAGAAAGGAGTTGCCAAATTTCTTTGTTCGCGATGGAATTGATGTCACAGTTAGGCGGTGACATCGAGAACCAGCTCGTGTGGACTTTAGAAGGAAAGCAGGGGGAAGCAGGAATTAGAGAGAATAATTCCTCAGGGCACTCGCCGTGATACAGTCGATAGAAAGCGCTCAGTGCTGCTATCTCACGACGCAATTGTAAAGGTTCAAGGGTGTTTGTGACCTTTACGTCGCCAATAATGCGTACGGCACGTCGCTGCAACCGGTCCAAGGCCTCAAGTAGGTACTTAGCGGAGCCATCCCAAAGGTGCGAGCAATGTTCCACGCACGACCGTACTACCTGTGTTTTGTACAGCAGGGACAGTTGTTGTGGCGTGAAAAAGCGCCGCACCTTGTTCAGAACTCCGAGTTTCCGTGAAGCTGTTGTTATAACAGCCTCGATGTAATCCCTTGGACTAAGGTCGCAGCGAACGTCAATCCTCAGCATGGCGATTTTGCTTTCATCACCAGCGGAGTACCACAGAGGGAGGGAAGAGGGGAAAATGTTGACTTTTTCGCCGTGAGAGCGCATACCTGTGTTTTCTTGACATTAAACTCAACAAGATTATCAGAGCCCCATTTGGCGATGAGCTCTAACCTCCTATCGAGTTCAATGACAAGATCCTTCCGCCTCTCCTCAATTTCCGCTCGCCCAGCCACTGCGCGTCCGTGGTATCCACCATGCACTGTACTATCGTCTGCATAGCAATGTATGTTCCCAAGAGAGAGCATATCATTGATATGCAAAAGAAAGAGTGTGGGAGATAGCACAGATCCCTGGGGGACCCCAGCATTCACTACATAGAATTGTGAAGCGCAACCATCAACTAAAACACGAAGGCTACGCTTGTGTAGGAAGCTGGCAATCCAGGTGCATAGCTGAGCAGGCAGACCATATGCCGGCAGCTTGGAGAGAAGACTTCTGTGCCAGACCCTGTCGAAAGCCTTGGAGATATCGAGGCTGACAACCAACGATTCTCCATGCTTGTCGATAGCTTCACCCCAGAGGTGCGTTACGTACGCTAGAAGATCACCTGTGGACCGTTTTGGTCGAAACCCGTATTGACGATCATTAATTAAAGAGTGATCTTCTAGGTAATGGATCAGTTGGTTGTTTAAAATCCGTTCCATCACCTTACAAAGTACTGAGGTGATAGCTATTGGCCGATAATTTGCCGGGTCAGACCGATCCCCTTTTTTGGGAACCGCTTGCAAATTAGCTCTTCTCCAAGCCTCCGGCACACTTCCCGAAGAGAGAGAAAGTTGGAACAGGCGCGTTAACACAGGAGACAGCTCCGCTGCGTACTTCTTCAGCACTATGGCTGGTATTCCATCGGGACCGCTAGCTTTCCGTACATCAAGTGATTGCAGCTCCGCACGCACATCACGTTGCCTGATTTTAATGTCAGGCATCGTATGGCCACATGCAGGTATTGTAGGTGGCAGTGCACTACAATCATCGATTACGGAATTGTCGGCAAAGAGTTTAGCCAGGAGATCAGCTTGCTCTTGCGGACTGTGAGCTAGCGATCCGTCCGGATTTCTGAGCGGTGGCAGCGAAGGTTGGCAGAAATTGTTTTGCACAGACTTGGTCAGACGCCAGAAGCTACGGGAGCCCCTAGGATGCGAAACAAGGTCATGACCAATCTGTACAATGCGCTGTGCATCCGCTCTCGTGTATGCCTTTTTACAGGACTTGGAAGTTTTATTATAGTTTGCTTTCAGTGAGTCAATGTTAGATGCCCCGCTAATGCAGCCGTTGATCCACTTGCGATATGCCGCCTGCTTAGATGATACAGCATCGGCACATTCACGAGTGAACCAACGGTTACGCGTACTCCTACTGACGAGATCTGAGCTAGGAATGTAGTATTCCATTCCCAACATGATCTCGTCAGCAACAGCAGCGGCACTAGCTGTCGGGTCATTCCCACTGAAGCAACGTTCCTTCCAAGGGACCGACGCATAGTAATCGCACATACCGTCCCAATCCGCCGACTTATAGTGCCAAACGCGACGTTTGCATACCGCTAGTGGCGGCAGCTTGGCCTGTGGCACACTGGTAGATATAAGGCTGTGATCCGAAGAGCCAAGAGGAGCCTGAACCACAACCTGATATTCCACCGGGTGAGAAGTCAGCAGAAGGTCCAGTAGAGAAGGTGCTTGCCCATCAATGTCTGGGATCCTGGTGGGCTGATCAACCAGTTGGGTCAAGTCATGTGTGAGAGCAAAAGCATGAGCAGTCCTTTCAGCATGGTCAGTTTTGAGGGATTTCAACCATGATTCGTGGTGAGCATTAAAATCCCCCAAAAATACCAATTCCGCGTTAGGAAATTGCTCTTGCGCAGCATCTGCCACCTGACTAAGATGGTCAAATAATCGGCTTGTCTCCAAGTCACCATTGTGGGATCTGTAGAGGCACACGTAGACTCGACTCTGACGAACCAGGTCCACACGTACCACCAACATGGAGAAGGAGGGGTCCTCCAAGCAGCGCAGTCGGTGACAGCAAACATCCGTCCTGACGAACAAGCATACTCCGGCTTTCGCTTTGAAGGATTCTTCAAGCGTGTAGCCGGGATAATTAAGGTAGCTGGTATCGGCAGGACGGAGTATTTGTGTCTCCGTGAGAAACAACATTGCTGGCCGTGCTGTCTCGAGATGGTGGAGGACAGCGTTGAGGTTAGTGTGTAGTCCACGGATGTTAGAGAACTCGACCTCAAACAGCGAGGGTATGGTGGGGGTGTGCACCGCTGTACGACCGTTATTTCTGTTTTGTTGCGCCATTTGGGAAAAATAAAATGGAAAAGAGACGTGAAGCGAGCAACGAATTGCCACGATAGGGATGGGCAAAGTGTGGAGGCGTGTTTCCCCAAGTGGTTGCCAAAAGGAAAAATACACTGACTCGCCGGACGGAAGGGCCCCCGAACCCCCCCGGAAGTGGCCGCCGGGACCCCACCTACCGGTCACCAACCGGCACGACGGTCCACCCCGAGATTATGCGTGGCCTGGTGGGGCAGTCTCACGAGCTGGTTAGGCACGCTCGGGCCCCTGTACTATGCCACGGGCGGCCAGTGGAACAGCCGTTTCTTCGGGTCACCCTGTCCGGCAGGTCAATACAGTTTCCCCCGGCATTGGTTCAACAGCCGTCTCCATGGGACCAACACCCATCGCGGCAATACTCGCTCGGGCTCTGGCTGTACGCTGGCTGACCTCGAAACGCGGCTGCAAGCCACTTCACGAGTTTTTCACCATGCGTACGGTGGTAACAAGCCAGGCGGATGTTTAACATCCTACCACCAGAGTTGTTGACAAATCGCAGCTTAAATTATGGAACAATCACTTACATTATTCAAGATGATTACTATTCAACCTTCACATTCGAGATTGTTAATTTTATTTGCACTTTCATTAGAGGAAAATTTACAATAATGTGCCGTGGCTCTATATCGTAACTATCGCACCCCGAACTGTGTACGTAAATTAAAATTTAAGAAATGTACATTTTATTCTATATCGATATTATCTTCTATCGAAAGCGAAAAGCACTAGTATCTACATGAAGAATACGGACTTATTGCCGATCACAGTTATGACTGCATTAACAAAATATTATATTTTGATATACAATATTTTCAGTGATCTGTGAAAGAATCCACAATCATAAGATCGACTTTCCGTAGATTATTTGTTAGTCTACGTAAAAATACTGCTCTTATTTTAGCATAAAATAATATAATAATAATCGTTCTAATATTATTATAAGTAAAAGAACATATGTGGGACGTCAAATCACAAAGAAGAAATACAAAATTATCTACGCGCGTATCGCAAAAGAGTCGCCCGCTATAACGAACCGGCGATGTGACGTCACATTCAAAACTCGGACGGAGCACGAATTATACGACCGCGGCCAAATTGATTTGCTTATAAAAAAAAGTTTACATGATATAATCATATTTTTTCACTGATGTTATTATAATCGTGTAAAGATTATTTTAGTAGAAAAAAAAAATAATTTTTATTTACATCTTCCTAATTGCCAGCAACAATATTTGGCCTACCTACCTATCTATACAGACAGAATTGTATAGAGCAATATCACCAGACAAATATTCAAATCTTTGACAAAAATAACATAAAATGTTCGACTTGAGACAAAACATCCCAAAAGCAGGTGTTAGCTACAAAAAAGTAACCTTTGTCACTGGGGTCCAAGCTTGCTTGAAACCAAATTTCATCAAAATCGGTTTAGTGATCTAAGCATGAAAGCGTAACAGACACAGTTACTTTCGCATTTCTAATATTATAGTTTGTGTAACCTGTTGAGCACATTGGTGTAGAGTCTCGTGTACATGCCCTTCCCGGGCCCGCCAGCGGAGAAGGAGCCGCCGCCGCCCATCATCATGTTGAGCACGCACGTCGCCACGAAGTCGGGGTCGCCGTGGGAGCAGCCTGAACATTCATTAAAGTATTTCCTTCATCCATTTTCCCAATACGTGTTTTAATTATGCCTTTCTCTCTAAACATACTATCTAACGCTTTTTTTACTCCAATCAGATTAACATTAGTTCAATCGGTTCAAACAAACAGTTCTTCAACCTTATAATATTATTATATCACACAATCATTGTGACAGTAGAGTGCTCTATATGTATATACATATATATCTTTTTGTGGTGGATGGCATAGACAAATAGAATAAAATGTTATTTTTAGTATTATAACATTTAATTATATGGATATTGATACTTACTTTCTAATCCTATAACAACATGAGACAATTCAGGTAGATCGGAACCTGGGTAGAGTGGTATTTCACATTCTTCCTGAAATAAAAATATGTATCTCGAAAATAAATGTTCATAAAATTATATAAATAATTATACTATCAAGAAAATAGGATTGCTCATACAGAACATCCTCTTTTACCATAGAGGAATTACTAGGGTATGGACAGGGGTATTCATCAAGCATTAAGTGTATTAAAAATTACAGGTTTGGTTGGTTACAACTGGTTTATATTTCAGAAAAAAGATTGACCAACACCACCAAACAGTAAAGTTAAAAAATCTTTCCCTAATACGTATAAAATAATATGTTTTTTTTTTTAACTTTAATTTGCAAAAAACAAAGAAACACACAAAGTGATAAACACACAAGGTTATATATTTATGTTAAGTGTGAGGCGAGTTTAGTTTATAGTTGAGGCAGAATAGCTAATGCCAACAACTGCATCTTCTTCATATTTATAATTTGTTTATATACAAAATACATAATCGCCTCATCTATGCAAAATATATATCTAAAAATGTTTATGTATCTATGCAAAATATATATCTAAAAATATTTACTTGTTCTAATCCTCCTGTATATTGTGCAATTGATTTGTCTATCTGAGGCATAAAAGAATCACTATCTTCGCCTTCCCATGTTGGCTTCGTATCTACAAAATATTTTTGCACATATTCAACAAATGGCCCATGATCAACCTGGAAAACAATAAGCTCATGTCATTATTTACTTAATCGCAATATTAAATAAATTATTTAATATTGATGTATTGTGAAAGAAAACATTATTTAAGAGCCAAAATAGCCTGGTGGGTAAAACTGTTATTTTTTCTTTGCATTATTCAAATTTAAATATGAGATATATTTCGTCAAACTCACCCCAACCGCTGCGACTACCATTCTATCGGGTGTGTAATGATTTTTCAAGTAATTAAGTATTACACCTCGATCTATTTTAAATACATTTTCCTGTGGGCAGATTTTTGGCAGGCCAAGTGTATTACCTTTGTACGCAGCCTGTAAAATCATTTCACATTATCACTTTATTAAATCTATTTAAAATTCCATATGAAAACAATATTTTAAATGAAAATGACACTAACACTCACAAAATATTACACCTTATATATATTTTGTTTCAAAAACTATTTATAACTTTTTGCTCTCAAAATAAATATTAATTTATCCAAGTAGTTCATTCTATACAAAAAATAGAAAAAATAATTCCTAAGGGTAAACATTTATATAGTGAACTTAAGTAGAAAATGAGAACATTACACATATAGAGAATACTTATCACACATTATTATAAATAATTAATGTACATATACTTAAGCACATACTGCATGTATCATGTCCATCAATATTGTTTCCTGTTCAGGTCGCATTGACAATGTCTCCAGTTCAAATGCAACAGCTTGTCTGGCAGCTTCTATTTCATCAGTGGACAGTTGTGGTCTCAATGTCACTTCAGCTAAAACCTATAAAATAATCGTTTTAATTATATAAGTAAATAAGAAATAAACTTTAAACAAAGAATGTCTTTATAAATAGCTGGCTAATAGGGTTTAATGTATATAACACATAATTATTTTGCCTGTACAATTGTACTTTTTTTTTATTTGTACTTTTTATTGTACTTTTTATTTTAAGCTGATTTTTATAGTGAATAAAGTATATGTATATACTCATATTACTTGCACTCTGGTGAAACTGGAAGAAATCTCAAGATCTTATATTTAATATTATCAATAATTAACAGAAAAATTAAATAGATCTCTCTACTGATGGTTAAGTTAGTGCAATTTAAAATAAGAGCTATACTTTATAATGTGCTCTAATGAATGAAAAAAAATAATGATTCTTAAAAATATATTGTATTTACCTGTGTAATAGCTTCAAGGCCTCTTGAATCAGCACTGGTGGCATAAACAGTAGTATCGCGCGAACCTTGGCAATCACATATACCACCATGTTTTTCTAATTCTCTTAGCATAACATCTCGGGTAGAAAATTTATGGGTAGCCTGAAAAATTTTGTTTTTTCTTTAATATTAATGTAGACATATTATTTAACATCAAAATGACTATAAAAACTAATTTAAGCTAATGCAATAAATGTTAACTTACACCAAAACTCAGTTTTTCAAGAAAGTGACAAATCCCATTAGGATAAGCAACTTCATATCTGGGTCCGGATTCAATAACAACTGAAAAATAATCAAATTATATTTAACAGATCTCATTACCACCAGTTTCTGCGACGGTAATCGAAGTCAGATTAATATATTAAAATGAATCTCTATGATTATGAGTAGGTGGCAGTAGATTATGCAAAGGGCAAGCAATAAATGTTCAGTATTTTGTCAGATTGATTAATGTGCCCAGCTCATCATTTCTAGTGGTACATTTTTAAAAAAACCCATATTTTAATATTGCAATTATGATTTACAATATCAAATACAAACACTTGATTATAGCCTATTCTAACCTCAAGAAGAGTTAAGAGAAATAAACTACTTAGACATTGAACTGAGATAATTTCATTATTTGAGATATTGAATAAACTATGATATTCAAAATGGATTTGCAAAAAATAGAGCTTCGAATGTCTGCGAAATTCTTATCACAAATTTGGAAGTAAAATTAGTAAATATAATGGAAGTTCAGTGGAACAGTCTTGTATCATAAATGAAAATATATTAATCAAGAACTGTTTGTATTCATAGTATAGCAAATCACATACAATATATAAAGCTAAGGTTTTTTTTATCTTTTACCATTCTTCAAGTGGAATAGGCTATTTATATATAACATGTAATCTCCTGTGCAGTTGGCTAGGGACTATTAAGAGTGGCTAAAAATATTGGTCGAAAATTTCATCATCTATGTGATTCCACTAATATAATATTTGTTAAAGTAATATGGTAATGAAAAATACTTAATATAAGTGTAGTAAATTCTCAACTATCTTTTCTATATAATATTACAAAAATAGGCATTTATATAAATAGGATCTTATTACTCACCACCAGCTGTACAGAATTGACCAAACTTCTTTTCTGATGCAACTCTTAGTCCATTACTTAACGTTGTCACTTCTGTAGAGTAGTTTTCAGATTTTGAAGATGCATACACCACATGGGGGAGATTAGGCATTGGCTCAGATAATGGTGGCAAAGGTGTCACACTTCCTTTAGGTAATGGCTGTGGTGGTTTCTCAACATTTTGACTAAAGGTTCTATTCCCATATTTGAAGGTTGGTAAGCTAAAAACAAAAAGATTAAAAGTTATTTTATTATTATTAAATCTTAGTGTATTTTTATTGAACAATTTATTAGAATATTATAAAGCTTTAAAGAAATGTATTAAATTAATTAATTACGATTGAAATAAACTTGTAATTATGTGTATTACATCAAATGCGAATTATAATAAAAATAATTTGTTTAATACTAACCCATTTTTCATAGAACACAACCTAGAAAATAGAATTTTCATGTCAGATACATGGGACATTATGACGATTTATTAATTACATATAAACACGACAATTATTTTGAATACAATATTGTACTGATAAACTTTAATAGCAGGTATTATTTATTTTAAGCATCGGGATTTTCAAGCAATCGGGACTTTTAAATGCAATTTTTTTAACTATTTAATATTTTAATGACAATGACAGAATTCTCATGACAAACGGCAAAAAAACGACCACAGAGTAGAGTAAATAATCAGTAGGTAGTAGGTAGGACATAGGCAGATAAGTGAGATTTGGGTCAACGCAAGTTCAAGTGTCTAAATTATTATAGCACTGGTTATCATAATAATAAAAATAATGTCCTCCAGACCGATTCTGTTCACGGCGGCCAATCTCAAGAGAGATTAGCCAACTACGCAGGAGATATTATAGTCCACAAGTGTGTGCGCAAACACAGCTGCACTCTCTATTCCCTAACTCTCAAAATCCGATGGGACGGAAATCAGACACGATCGGAAAGAGTTCAGGCGCAGAGCCAACGGCTTTACGTGCTTTCCGAAACACGGGAGTGACACACTTCCAACCTCCTAGCTGCTACTGAGAATTTTCTGACAAAAAAAACCTAATAACTTTTTATTGGCCCGACCTGGAAATTGAACCCAGGACCTTCGGGTCTGCGGTCTTATATCAAGCCACTAGTTCAACGAGGCATCTATTTTATACGATTGATGTGTAAGCAAATGTGAAATTAATTAAAAGCAGGTATTCAAACTTTAAAAAATACTTAAAATAACATAAAGGAAGTCATGGATAAATGTATAATGTTTTTGAAATTTTATAAACTTCAATAATATCGTTATATTTCCGGCGGCAATAAAGAGTTCTACGTTGTAATGGCACTAAAACGACAGCTAGAGTTAAGACATGTAATGAAAGAACAAAGACAACACTACCTTAATGTGACATAAGAAAAGACTTTTGAAGTTTTTAGTTTTGACATTTGGATCGACACAGGCAGATTTATATCGTGTTTATACTTTTCGTCTTGTTCAATTTATTCATAAATTTGAATTTAAGATTTTATTTTATTGAATATATTTCGGGTAAAATGTCAAAGATTGTAATGTTAAGTAAAATAATACTTTTGGGACTTTTAAGCGGTTTTTATATTTATGTATAACACCTAAGTCATCTTTTTGATAAGAAATAATGAATTTTAAGCCATTTAAGTCAACTTTTCGGTTGTTTTCATCTTATAAAAACGTGCCCCGTGTATGTGTTGTGGGCGCAGGACCTGCTGGCTTCTATGCAGCTATGCATTTAGTTAAGAAATTGGAGAATGTATGTATTGATATTATAGAAAAGCTGCCAGTTCCATTTGGATTAGTGCGGTTTGTTGCGTTATTTTAATCTTATTGCTATGTTGTAACATATTGTAGTAGTAAGTACTATGCTTACTAGTACTATACTAATATATGTCTATGCATATATTTTAAAACTTGTTAAAATCTATATTTGGCTACATGGAAGTGATGTGTTCGGATGTGATTGTGTATAAAATAGAAAGTTACAAGAAGTTGAATGACATACTTTCTTATTGATGGTTTTGGTTGTGTATTGTTGATCATATGTTCTTTATTAGGTATGGTGTTGCCCCTGATCACCCAGAAGTTAAAAATGTTATAAATCAATTTACCAAACTGGCTCAACAAAAACATGTTAATTTTTATGGTAATATAACATTAGGAGAAGATATAAGTTTGTTGCAACTGAGACAACATTATGATGCTGTTTTATTGGTAATTTACTGATTATTAAGTTTTATGTATAATATTAAATATATAGGTATCTTAAAAGACTAATTTTATGTAACTAAAAATATATATTTAGACTTATGGAGCAGAGGAAGACAAAACTTTAGGTATTGAAAATGAAGATGCTACAAATATAATTGCTGCCAGAAATTTTGTAGGATGGTATAATGGTCATCCAAGAGACCGAGATCTTAAGGTATACAAAAATATAATAGGTTTTTGATACAGATACATCATTCTTATACATTTTTAAATAAATTTCAGGTTGATTTATCTGGGCATGTTGCAGCTATTCTTGGTCAAGGAAATGTAGCTCTTGATGTTGCGAGAATATTGTTATCACCATTAGATACTTTGAAAAAAACTGACATTACTGAATATGCTTTGCAAACATTAGCTGAATCAAAAATCAAAGAATTATATCTTGTAGGAAGGAGAGGACCACTGAATGTGGCATTTACAATTAAAGAACTCCGTGAACAAATTAAACTTAAAAATTGTGCAACAGTTTGGAGGGAAAATGATTTTGAAGGTGTTGCAGAAGCTGTGAGTGATTTGCAGCGACCTAAAAAGAGATTGGTAGAGCTTATGCTTAAATCTTTAAATGAAAGTAATAATGTTGGTGGCGAAACTGAAAAGTTTTTCAAGCCTATATTTTATCGAAGCCCAAAAAAATTTTTGCTTAATTCACAAAATTCTTTAAGTGGTATAGAATTAATAGTTAACAAACTATCAGGTGATAGAATAGAAGACCAAAAATGTGTTCCGACCAAAGAAAGAGAAATTTTAAATTGTTCTCTTGCTTTTCGTAGCATTGGATATAAAAGTATTAAAGTTGTTGAAGATTTACCTTATAGCACTAATGGTGTAGTAATAAATGAAGATGGTCGAGTTTTAAGCAACGAAGATAATGAATTTGCAAAGCTCTATGTGGCTGGATGGCTAGGTACAGGACCTGTTGGTGTTATTTTACATACAATGAGTAATGCATTCCAAGTTGCAAAGTCAATTTGTGAGGATTTAAAAAAATGTAATAATTATAATAAGGGTGGTTTTGCTGAAGTTAAAAATATTATTAAAAAGGAAACTCCTGTAATAGACTGGAGAGGTTGGGAAAAAATTGACACATATGAGTGTGAAGAAGGTAAAAAACTTGGCAAACCTCGCGAAAAACTGACTTCCATAAAAAAAATGATTGAAATAGCAACAATCTAGAATACTTGAAAATTTATTCGATTAAAGCGAAATTTATGTAAAATAAGATATAAAACATAGTTAAGTATAAGTGACTAAAAATATATATCTATGTACATTGATATAATACAAATTGTTATTTTTCTATTATAATTTTTATTTTAATATACTAGTGTTTTTTTTTAACTGGTACCGTGTTGAAAGAGAAATCCAAAACGATAAAAGATAGAGAATCTGTCGACTGTCATATGATAACAAATTTGGCATTGTAAATTTTTTTGTCAAGTGTCAGCTGGCATAAAAATAATTGTTTTTTCTATGAAAATCAATTCAAATAGGCGTTTCATTTTATTATACTGAAAGAAAAAAATCAAATCGGAATTGGAGATAGCAGAAGTTGATCAAATTTAATAAAATATTTCTGATATTATATAAGTATATGTACTCTTAAATGACGATTACGACTTTGCTTTATAATATCCTTTAACACAAATGATTGATGATGTTTTTAATTTTGTAATTGAGCATTTCGATTTTGATATATTTCAAAAGATGCGGGCAAAAATTTAAAAAGAATCAAAAATTCTCTTATTAAGTGTGACTGTATTATTTTTTAAGTGTACGACATCTGAAAAAGTTACACATTTTACATTTTGTTGTTACAACATGCAGAACGCGGCTATCACGAGTCACTATTTTTTTTAAATATTTTCAGTGTATGAATAAAATATACCATAGTTTCTTTACTTTTAATTTGTAAGTGTAAAATTTTTTTGACAAAAAGCATAGTTTGATCTATTAAACTTTAAAAACCGCTACTTTTGTGTCATTTTGTTATAATGCCAGAAATCAGAATTAAATGCGGTAAAGATATCCGAGAATTCTGTAAATATGTCCTTGTTACTTATTGAGTATCTCATAAAAATATATTTGTACGTTGATTATCGTCAAAAAATTAAGATGTATTTAAATGGCCTCAATGATTATTTTAGTTTATTTTGTCAAGTATAAAGTGCTTAGTCCAAAAAATAAACATCTCTATAAAAGGCAAAATATTTAATTGACTACTTACTTTTTTATTATGCATCTGCGACATATAATATTATATTTTTACCTACCAGGGAATTTCTTAGTTTATTAATTTATTTTATTATAGATATAATTCGAAATATTTTATTTCAATTATTTAAATATATCTTTACAATGGCAACTTTTTGATAATGCCAACACCAAGAATCTACGTAATGCTAACTTCCTTTTTCTCGTGTTCTTTTGACAACACGAGGTTATAACTTGTAATTTGTGAAAAGGTATGTATTTTTTTCACTCAACGTATATATTTTTGGATTAAAGTGGCCTACATAGTGCATTAGTGAATTTGTGTATTTAATTTTAGGTGTTCACAATGACCGAAGAAAACTGGAACGAGGATGGTGCCGAAGTGGGCAGCATGGCCATCGACAGCATGCCATTGCCGCAACCGGCTGACATTCCCGAAATTAAACTGTTCGGAAGATGGAGCTGTTATGATGTGCAGGTTTCAGATATGTCGCTACAGGATTACATTTCAGTCAAGGAAAAATATGCTAAATACTTGCCACACTCGGCAGGTAGATACGCTCACAAGCGATTCCGTAAAGCCCAATGCCCTATTGTTGAACGTCTGACAAATTCATTGATGATGCATGGACGTAACAACGGAAAGAAATTGATGGCCGTGCGTATTGTTAAACACGCTTTTGAGATCATCCATCTTTTAACTGGAGAAAATCCTCTCCAAGTTCTCGTGACAGCTATCATCAACTCTGGTCCTCGTGAAGATTCCACTAGGATCGGTCGTGCTGGTACAGTGCGACGTCAAGCTGTGGATGTGTCGCCACTTCGTCGTGTGAACCAAGCTATCTGGTTGTTGTGCACAGGGGCACGTGAAGCAGCATTCAGAAACATTAAGACAATTGCTGAGTGTGTTGCTGATGAACTTATTAATGCTGCTAAGGGTTCATCAAACTCTTACGCTATAAAGAAGAAGGATGAATTGGAGCGTGTTGCTAAATCCAACCGTTAAGTATGTTTAAGGAGAGGACTTAATAAAAAAAATAAGAAAAGTGTGTCTTTTATTTGGTTTATGTCACCCAATTTATTTAATTACAAATTAAAGTAATGAAACAGAATTAACTTGCATGATTTAAATGAGAATTGTTAAAGAAAGTTCAATAATTTGTTATGATAAATTTTATATATTAGACTTTAAAAACTTTCATCAACACTTAGCCTATCAATAGGACTAACAACTGTTATTTACTAATTGGTAAAATAAATGTGTTCTTTTTCTTCAATGTTTGTTAATATTGTCTAGTGTTAATTTTATGAATAAGTTTTAATATTATAAAACAGTATTTATTTTTACAGTATCAATTAAAAATGTGATAATTAGTTAAATAAATAACTAGATTTACATTATTAAATTTGAGAAAAGTTTCATTATATTAAAAACAAAGCCTGTCAATCTATTTAACAAAAATAATTAAAATTACTTATAGTCACAATTGGTCAGTGGTTAGATGTCTGGATTTTAACTAAGTAGTAAGTTCAAACAGGTTGAAGAAAACATTGTGAGGATATCTGCATGTGTCAAATGAAATTTGTCACTTGAGTATTTGTATCCATCAAAACAAATTGGAGCAGCATGGTGCAATTTGGGCAGCATTTTTCTTTAAGGGGAGGTGGCAACTGGCAATAGCCCAGTTGTGAGATATTTACAGGCTGTTATTTTACTGAACCCATCGCTTTATTTTGATAGTTTATTGTATATTAATAGCCGAAAAATAAGTTTGTAAAACTATATTCAAATGAGCATCAAATTTACATAAATCTGGATCTAAATCTGGTTTATTTTAAGTAAAATTATAATATTTTAAAAATATATGTATATCTCTTCACTTTTATGTCTTTATCAGTTCATCATGCTGCTTTACTTGCAAACAATTGAAGTAAATAAATACTTTTATTTAATATAGATAATTCATAGTTCACTAAACTTTAAAAGAAGAAAAAAATATCTCCGAGTTTACTAAATAGATAAATTTGTTAAGGTTTATCATACACCTATGTAAAGATAGATGATGGTGTATATATTTGAAATTAAAATACTGACACCGTTAAGCCCAACAAGTATTCTTGGAGAATGTTTTTATACGATCTACTTTATTGTCAAGTTGCTACATGACGCAGAATGTCTGCAGTATATCAACTTCCAACCCGTACAGATCCGTTAACACCTACCATTAACACGCCGTAATTTTTTGACAGTTTATGATCTAGCCAGATTAGTTTATAAAAAAAACTGGCTATGTTTATTTTAATCCAATAAAACATATACAAAGGCAGGTCTGCTGGATTCTGCTAGTATTGTGTGATATTGTATACATGTAAATAACTCCTTCCAACTATATATTATACTACCTACTTTCGTGTTTGTACAACACTGTTTTAATACAAGTAAAAATTATTTTTCCCTTACAATTTCAATATAAAAAGTAGTGTATAATCTATAGCAATTTAAATTATATTATTATGTATCTGTTGTAATTGTTGAGGACGTCAACGTTAAACGTCTAATACAACAATCAATCAAGTTGTCAAATTTGTATTGCTCCTGAGTGACGTTTACATACTACAATTATATTTATAATATTTAACAAAAAAAGAAAGTTTATATATATACATCACTTGTTTTTCCTTATTAATGAAATTATAGAAAATTATTCTTTATTATGAAATGAGTTAGTAGCTTAGTAGTGTTATTGGCTTAATGTGAGAATTAAAATAAATTTTACATATTAAAGACGGAAAAACCTGAAAAATGATCCATAGTTTGTTTATAATAAATCCTTCTGGGTAAGTAAATACTTGTGAAGATTTTAATGTCTACTTTGGTTTTTTTTTTACTATTTAAAATATTTCTTACAGTGATGTATTTCTTGAAAAACACTGGCGGAGCGTTATTCCAAGATCAGTATGTGATTATTATTTAGAAGCTCAAAGAGCTTCACCTAACGTAAGCAAACCATATTTTAATATTAATTATTGATGTTCATGAAATTGTATATTGAATAAATTAATTTGCATTATAGGATGTACCACCTGTTCTTGCTGCTCCCCATCATTACCTGATATCCATACAGCGAGGAGGTGTTGCTCTTGTAGCAGTTAGTAAACAAGAGGTTGCCCCTCTTTTTGTCATTGAATTTCTGCATAGAGTTGTAGATACATTCCAGGTATGTTACAATCATAAAAATGTAATGAAATAACAGTTCCATTTTTAAATGTAAATTATGTTATTGCAGGACTATTTCTCTGATTGCACGGAGACTATTATAAAAGAAAATTATGTTGTTGTGTACGAGGTAACTATACAATTTGTATAAAAATAAATTAGTTAAGTTTGTATTGTTATTGCGTATGATGAAATGTGAAATTTTGCTTGTTTTTATTTTAGCTTCTTGATGAAATGTTGGACAATGGCTTTCCATTGGCGACAGAAAGTAATATTCTGAAAGAATTAATAAAGCCGCCTAACATTTTGAGAACAATTGCTAACACTGTTACTGGTAAATCAAAGTATGTACCAAATTATTTTTCATACTCAAACTTGAAATCTAAACATTGCTTAAGATCATATGTTATTTATAATGTTATTAATATGTACAATTTTTTTATCCTATCTTGTATCCACTAAGTAGAGAATATGTAAGAATGTGTACAAAAAATTATTTTCGGTTTTATATCATGTATTTAAAATTATATCATACATACATTGGTCATGTAGTATTAAGTAGATCACATAAATGTACATATATTTTTGTGTGTGATTATTATTGTTTTATAAAGTGGTTTATCTTTAATTTTTCTTTCACCACCTAAGGTTGTCTCATGGAGAAAGCTAGGAGCAATATTTAGTATGCCTTATCTAGTTCAATTAATATACATATAGTAACAATAACAGCCTGTTAATATCCCACTGCTGGGATAAAGCCTACTCTCCCTTTTGAGGAGAAGGTTTAGAGCTAATTCCAACACGCTGCTCCAATGCGGGTTGGTAGAATACACATGTGGCAGAATTTTGATGAAATTAGACAAATGTAGGTTTCCTTACGATGTTTTCCTTCACCGTCAAGCATGAGATGAATTATAAACATAAATTACACGTGAAAATACAGTGGTGCTTGCCCGGGTTTGAACCCACGATCATCGGTTAAGATTCATGCGTCTAACCACTAGGCCATCTCGGCTTAGAATATAATATGTAATTAATTAATCATTTAAGTTTAATAACATGCATTTATTTTGAATAAGTTATTGTATAACAATGTTTGTTTCTTTCTTTAGTGTTTCATCAACACTGCCTTCTGGTCAGCTATCAAATGTTCCCTGGAGAAGGTCAGGTGTTAAGTATGCTAATAATGAAGCATATTTTGATGTAATTGAAGAAGTAGATGCCATAATTGACAAAAGTGGTGCAACAGTTTCAGCTGAAATACAGGGTTATGTAAGTTATAATAAACTATGTCCAGGCTTATCCTGCATAGTCCCAGTTTCCAATTCCGCAGAGTCTAAGAATTTGTTTCTATAATAAGATTTTCATATCAATAAATTGAAGTTTCATATTAAAAAAACATTGATAAATTAAAATGTTAGAACATAAGTGGCACCAAATTTGGGTCACCTCTCTTAAAGATATTGGCATGTCAGAGATGTTAGGCATGATAATATGTGTGTCTTTGCGTGCGTGCGTGCGGGTTTTGTGTGATAGCAGAATTAATATTTTTGGGTAGTCAGTAGACAGCATGAAAGAAATGCGACAATAATGCATTGCTACATTTAACTGTATTTAATTTAATGAATGTAAAATTATTTTCAGATTGATTGCTGCATCAAGCTAAGTGGTATGCCAGATTTAACACTCACGTTTGTGAACCCGCGTCTCTTTGATGACGTTTCATTTCATCCATGTGTTAGATTTAAGCGGTGGGAGGTATGTTTTTAGTTAAAATATTAAATACTTGTTACACAACACTACATATTGACTAACATTGACGATTATGATGAAGATTACATAATAGCCCACTGTCTCTCGCAAATATTATTTTTTAGACAGTCGAGTATTGTATAGACACCAATTAAGCATGTGAAAACCTAAACGATTCTTGTCTGTTGTTTAGTGATGAGAGTGAAATCATGTGCATTTTGCCTTATAACTTTTTTTTTCATTATTTATCATTACTAAGCGAATCGGTAAATGGGCCACCAAATGGTAAGTGGTCACAACCGCTAATAAACATTAGTGTTTTCAAAAATATTAACAATTCGTTACATCGCCAATAATTTTGCCCTGCTGTTATGTATTTCAGGTTATTGAAATTTAACATCAATATAATTTAGTATAAAATTATTTCATGAGTTAATTGAGATTATATTCTGGTAGGGTTAACATAAAAATAATTTTTATTTCAGTCTGAAAGGATATTATCTTTTATACCACCTGACGGTAACTTCCGTCTGATGTCTTACCATATTGGATCACAGAGCGTTGTTGCGATTCCTATTTATGTTAGACATAACCTTACGTTAAGGAATAATGGTGACCAAGGACGATTAGATCTGACTGTTGGACCGAAGCAGACCATGGGAAGAACATTAGAAAGTATGTGTGAATTTAATTATATTAACAATTAGCTTTAACTAAACTTAATTATATTAACTTTAAAACAATAAGATAAAAATACAACAATACCACTATCACAAAAACATGCACCAACATATACACAAAATATATCAACACATACATGCACTGTGTATTCCTATTTTGGGCTTATTTATGAATAAAATAATATTTAATGTAACAAGTTTTGTATGCAAGTTGTTAGATTACTTAATGAATAAGTAAATAAAGTATTAAAATTTTGTTTAATTAAATTAATATTAGACCGCCTATTTAATAAACAGTTCGTATTATTTGAACACTTGTTTTATAATTTTTCTAAGTTAAAATAAAATTTTCAGATGTCGCATTAGAAATCTGTATGCCGAAATGTGTTCTTAATTGTTCCCTGACTGCGAACCAGGGTAAATATTCTTACGATCCTGTCAGTAAAGTTCTGCTCTGGGATATAGGGCGTATTGAGCTACCAAAACTGCCCAATATACGAGGAAGTGTAAGTAGTTTTTATTTAATTTTATTTTGTATATTTTTAGTGAAAAGTATACATACAGAGAGTAAAGTAAGTTCAAAGTTGCATTAGGTTGTAATAAAAGGACAATCGAATCAGATCGTTTTCCCATCAGATTATGAGAGTGAGGGAATAGAGAGTGCATGTGTTTGCTTACACACGTGTGCACCATAATATGTCCTGCGTAGTTGGCTAATTCCTCATGAGATTGGCTGCTGTGGCCGGAATCAGTTAGGAGGACATCATCATTTTAGTCTCATTTGTATATGACACGATCGGATTGAGAATATTTTAAGATAGAGATTTGGATGCTTTATATATATAATGTATATATAATGATAAATATTGTAATGTTATCAGGTATCTGTGGCTTCTGGTGCAGACACGTCCGGCGCCAATCCAAGCATCAACGTTCACTTCACAATACCTCAGCTGGCGGTCAGTGGGCTCAGAGTGAGCCGGCTGGACATGTACGGCGCTAAATATAAACCTTTTAAGGGTGTTAAATACGTCACAAAGGCTGGCAAGTTCCATGTGAGAATGTGAGAGTAAATGATCGATGTAATTGTTATACATATATATATCAATATTTTAAGCAATTAAACTATATGTATTCTGTTATTTTGCTTTATTTCACTTATTATTATTAGACACTATTTAGTTTTTTTTTTTTAAATAAGATAATTACTGAAAATACCCGTGATTGAAAAGGAAAAAGATACCTTGTTAAGTTTTTGTTTTAATTTAATATAAACTTATGAAAGTAAAAGCACAAACGAGATTTGATATAAAACTAAGCCAATAACATTAAAAATTTAATTTGTTTTTGTTTTGTTAAACACCAACTTGTATAAAATGTTTTTAATTCATATTGTTATAAGTATCATTCACGGTTTGTTAGTTTTGAGGTGTTAAATGGAACTATTGTTAAAAATGTTGATGATTGTTGATAACATTAGATTAATTGAAACAATGTATTTCGATCTGAGTATAGTTAACGTAGTTTTTTTCTTAAGTTGGTAATGTAATAATAAAAGTTTATATTCAATAAAATATTAACAAAACGCTTTTGTTTTTGTAAATGTATAGTTTTTTATTAACTAATATTATTATTAATTACCAGCTACCCGCACGGTAGGAGTAACTATGTTAAATTTAAAGTCAATTGGGTCTATAGTTTCGTGATGAATTAATCAGTTCGTCAGTGGTATTTTGCGTATGTATGTATATATATATATATATATATATGTGTGTGTGTTTGTGTATATATAGAAGATAATAATTAATTAGTGACCTAAAACATTGCATTGGCGCGAAATTTGGCGTAAAGATGTAGGTATATTGAATAATGGTGAGTAATTCTCTCATTATTATCTTATCATCTGTCCTAATTTCCACACTAATATCATCATAAAAATATTTGAAAAAAACAATTTTGTAACTACCGTGTTGAGCTTAATGACTATAATTCTTAATATACTTATAAAATAGTTTACAAAATAGGTCCTGGGTTCATTTCGGAGTAGAGTCAATAAAGTTATTGTGAGTCAAATAAGTCTGCTTAGCTCGTCAAAGTTTGAAAGTTGACAATATTTAATATATATATATATATATATATATATATATATATATATAATCTATACTTAGTACTAGAATATCTTCTGAGCCATTGGATAATCTTCATTGAAAATGGCTACGTGGTCGAAATTGGTCAGGATGACATTATTACTTTAATTTAATATAATAATATATCCTAGGACATTTTTCACACACGGCCATCTGATTCCAAATTAAGCTTGTACAAAGCTTGTGCTATGAAACCGGACAACTGATATACTACATATACTACTTTTATTTTGTAAATACATATTTATATAGATAATTACACCCAGACTCAGGACAAACAGACATGTTCATGCACACAAATGTCTGTCCTGGGTGGGCCCAGTGTGTGCATGGATGTGTTTCGATTCCCAAAACGAACTTACAATCTTCGGCGTGAAAGTATCTACCAACCAGGCCAACCGGCTCTCTAGTTAATTTAATTATTTTCATTACTATTCTTATATAACATAGAACTTCGTCCTCAAAGCGTTCTCTTTTTCTATTATCGTTACTATAAATTAAAAAAAAAAAACAAGCGGAAACGTTGTGATGAACTAAATAACCACCGTTTGGCTCGCCCTTGTATCAGGAACTTGTAAGAGCCGCAAGTAAAACAGCTGTAAATTTTACCGCAAAGCTTCCATCCATTCCAGTTCGAAAGATATCTCAAATAATATATACGACGCAGAAACAAATTATAATTCAAAATTTTAATTACAATAATTTAGTTACTAATTAAAAATAACTATTGACTGCTTACTGTTCAATAAGGAGAAATGTGAAAGTACATAATAATTGTGTACCAAAAGCTTTCGTTACCGTTTAATGACACATCAAGCAGTGACCCAAAATTGCGAAAGTGAGGGCAACTAGCGCAAGTTATCATTTCAACTCAGTTCCTTAGGTCAGTGGTTCTTAAGCTTTTTGGGGTCGGGGAACACTAAATTTTATTATTTTATTGCGCGGAACACTTTTATTCAAGCAATAAAAAAGGAGGTTGATCGCAAAAAAAGCTTATTATGGAAAAGCAATAACACCTCAGCTTCGAAGTGTTACTTTCATTTTCAGACCACGTTAATCCATACTGGATATATGCCTCCACTTTGATACAAAAATGTATCACTTTAATTTAATGAATGTGGAATATAGCATTGTTCGTAATATTTTCTTCACCAAAAATTTTTTAATTAAATATTTAATTGTTAATGGTACACTAAAACTCTTAACTATGCGGACCGAGAATGCGGATTGAGAAACACTGCTTTAGGTCAACGAATACTGCTTAAAGCCTCTGCTCACGCACCTGGCGGCGGAGTTTGTAACGCATACGAGTGTTTATAATATAAAGTTTATTTTAATAATTTTCAACGAATTCAGAGTTCAGATAAGATCATAAATAAATGATATTACGTGTTAGATGTGTTTTTATTTTAATATAAAATTCTTGCAGCTCATGAACCACCTGCAGTTAAACTTTTGTGTTTTTGGATTTTTTTATAATCATAACAAAAAGAAGAAAATAAATGGCTATATATAAATACAAAATACATCTACACTAATCTAAATACAATGCTAAGATTTTCGTACTTGGGCAAACTGTGTCTACGTGACTACATTGGTGCCTTTAGGTAATAGGTGCAAATATAGGGTATATTTGCACCTATTGAGCTGTAGTAAATAACCGTGTAGGTACGTAATAATATGAACAGGATTTTTAAAAAAATTATATTAGGTTCAAAAATAAAACCATTTTTTCCATTACACACAACTTTCGTAAAAGAATTTTGTGTATTCAATTTAGTACTTACAACCTTTGACTTGTCACGAACATAATATCTTTTTATTCGAGTCGTGGTCAATCCGAGAATAAAAAATGTGACATTAAATGAACTGTTACAACAGTTACAACGTAGTGAACTTCAAATAACACCTAGACAACTACTAGGTTTTATAACCAGCAAAATAACTAACTAAAAAAAAACTACCTAGTAATCGAGCGAGTCTTTTTACAGAATAGATAGGCGAAAGTGCAAATGGGCCGATTCATAATCATCACCACCCATAGACATTGGTGATGTACGTAATATTAATCATTCCTTACATCCCCAATGCACCACCAACCTTGGGAACTAAGATAGCCTAAAACACAACAAAAGTACTACTGTTTGGCGGTAGCATAATTGATAAGAGGGTGGTACCTACTCAGACGAGCTTGCAGACAGCCCTATTCTTAATATAATATATTTATATAAGTTAAATGTAAGTCCCTTTTTTCAGTTTAAAGTAAATGTACAAAAAAAAAACAGTTTCAGTATCAGAACAACTAGATGGTACCAAATTATTTTATTGTCACCTGATTTACACAAAGTTTATATAAAAAAAAAACAACAAAATTTAGTTTCGTTTCGTACTTTCTTATTTCAAAACTTTTGATTAATTTATATTATTAACATTTTTGGAAAAAATGAGGAAAGTGGGAATGAGGACACGTAACAAACATTTTATTACTGTTATCTTTAACGTTGCACAAAATACATCTCATCTCAAAACTTGGTTAGCTCGAGAGAAACTTAAATGTTTTGTCCTGATCGTAATTATTATTTAGTACATTTCGTTTTAATTATATAATAAGGGCAGAAATAGAAACACATTGTTTTTTTTAATTTTAATGCATGTTATTTTCTGTTTGCTGTTGTTGATACCTTAATCGAAATGGGTTATTTACTATTGCATAAATTTCCTACGATGTTCTAATTTTCGTTGTACATTGTGTACAAAAGTGCAAAATATGAATAGGATCTCGTTAAAATCTGAAACATAAGAAATTATGTATTAATAAGTTTAATTATTTATTTTCTCATTATTTAATATTTAAAACTTACCGCAGAGTACGTGACAAGCGATATTTTTGTAAATTTCATTGCAGTAAATGCAATCGGTTTTTGAGATCTGTAAGGAATATTAAAACGTATACTTTATTGGCTACAATGAAGGACTGTATAAAATGTTCACAATGAAGGGCAAACATACATAACATACATATAAAAAAATCTAGTTTCTTGGCCTTGAAATTTCACGGACTCAGAACAACTCACCCATCACAATCGGATCAATGTCTTAGGAACGTATGGAGAATAAACACACAAATATTCATTTTTATAAACTCTGATACTGTAACAAAACAATATACTCGTACCTAAGGATTAGAAACGCTAAGGCACGTCGACAACGCGGGTTCAATTTATACCAGCCGCTATTGTATACAGCTGCAGCAATATTTTCATTCTGAAAATGAATAGAGAATGTCAATATTTGTAAAAGTGTCAATTATTACAATTATGAGCAAATTTTAACAATTATAATGACTAAATACATTTACATATCATGTTACAAACCGCATGAAAAATGTCGTCCGCATACCAGCATAAAGATCCGACTTGTATTAATGCCGATCCCAGAAAAAGTTTATTGCTTATCGCCATTAACGGTTCTAGTAACTGAGCAAAATATTAATTAGCTGTTTTAAAAATACGATTTGATAAAAAAACGGAAAACGGCGCTTCGCTCTCTCGTTGTTTTTTGATAATAAATAAAATAAAATTATATATTAATAGTATATGTTACTAATTATTATTATTATGAAATAATATTTTTCTCGACAGATTTAAAGTTTCAGCAATAGAAAAGATATAATAGATAATGTTAAGAGATAATGTTTTAAAATACTAATTAAATATAATATTTTTCGTCCCTTATTATCCATCAATTTTTTTTATAGAATAGGAAGGAGGACGAGCATATGGGCCACCTGATGGTAAGTGGTCACCAAACGCCCTTAGACATTGGCATTGTAAGAAATGTTAACCATCGCTTACATCACCAATGCGCCACCAACCTTGGGAACTAAGATGTTATGTCCCTTGTGCCTGTAATTACACTGGCTCACTCTCCCTTCAAACCGGAACACAACAATACCAAGTACTGCTGTTTTGCGGTAGAATATCTGATGAGTGGGTGGTACCTACCCAGACGACCTTGCACAAAGCTCTACCACCAGTAGATTGGAGTACAAAACCTTTTTTTATACAAGTTACATTCGCATTTGTGCGTTATTTTTTACTTGTTAGATGATTTGTTTTTCGTATAAATCAAATATATAAAGATAATAATTATAACGAAGAAGACATAAGGAAAGTAAGTCTTTATATTGATATGGCTTGTGTGTTGATACTGGTGTCTAGTGGCCTTTTTTAATATTTACATGGTCTTACATTTCTAATTAAACGACGATACAAAGTTTGTATCGTGGAGTTGTTAAAGTATTGTATTTGTCGAAAATGAGTAGCTATGTATTCTTTATACCGAGCCTCTTTATTATATTTATACTATACAATCTACTATAGCTACGAATTATACGAATCAGAAGGAATAAAGTAGGCTTAAAGTAAATAAATACAAACCACAATGACGAAAACAACACAGCAGATGTTAATGGAACTCATCACAATATTAATAAGATTACAAAGGGAGAACGCTTCCTCCAAATTGTTGCAATAACTGCAAAAAAATAATTTAATACACGACTGATTCATTTCTAAATACAATTTATTTCAATTTTAAATACATCAATCATTACGCTACGATACTTTACTTTGCTTTACTTTATACTTTATTGTACACCACAAGAGATAAAAAAAAATACAAAACATAAATAACAGTAGTATACAATTTTGGCGACCTTATACATACATAGCGATTTTTTCCAGGCAACCAACGGAGTAAGTGATAACTCATAGGATATGAGGTAGGTGGTGCTCCAGCAATAAATAAGATAACATTAATTTATGATTAAACAAACTAATAATTAAATGCAAATATAAAACATATAATAAATAATTTATATTATCAATACACACTACAAACAATAAGAAGGAATAAAAACGATAAGTCCTCAAACATAAGAAGAAAAACAAAAAAAAAATTAAAAATAATAAAAATAAAAGAAATTAATGGTGATAAGGCATTTGAGACAAAAAGTGATCTTTTACAAGTTTTTTTAAAAATATCTGGATCTGGCCTCCCGAATATATAAAGGAAGGTCGTTCCAGAGCATAATAGCCTGAACTGTAAAAGAATTATTATAAAAAGATTGTTATCATACTAAGATATGCAATCAAACATAAACATTATATATGTGTAAAAATAAAAAATATGTTTTGAAACTAGTAACTAAGTAAACTAGTTCGGAATTGTCGAATTCATAATCGGCTTTACGTAAAAATGTTAAGTTGAAGAATGCTGTGTTTTCTTCTTTCAAATGTAAAATCAATCATAAAAGAAAGAGATAAATCAGTGTTTTACTAAGCACCTGCTATACAGCGTTAATATGTGATGCGGTAAAAGTAGGTAATTATTTTACTATCTCTGAAAGATCGATGTTACATTCGATTCAATATATTGCTATCATTTGCTTGTCTTACCTTATTAATCTTTGATGCAGCCTTATATTAGATTGTATTTCTTCATAGTGTTCTTCATCAGTTTTTTTCAATGATCCCACTGATTCTAAACGGCTTTGCAATATACGCAGTAGAAGAGCAATGTGACTCGCCATTCCAGAAAATAGTAAGTCAGACGATACCATAATCCAGACACAAGTGACTCCTAATAATAATAGTAATTATAAGTAATACTTTTGTTTTTAACCGCAGGAATGATTGCTGTAAAAGAATTGTTTCCACGGCTTTGAAGTACGTATAAAAAATACTCAGGTATATTTTATTTTTACATGAATAAGAATATATTTTATTGGTATTTATATAAGCTTTAAATATTAAATTTCCATTACGCTGAACATAGGCTTAAAGAGTATTAAAAGTAAAATAAAATTATACTTTAACGAAGAAAAGAAAAAAAGAGGTTAATGTTAAAAATCGAATTCATTAAAACATGCAAATGCATGAATTAAAAATCTTCATCTTGCTTTATTAAATATTGTAATTTTTAAATCATATATCATGTTTTATGGTTGCTATCTTTATCTAAATAACTTTCTTATAAATAATTATAAATTGTCTATCATCGAAAGTGGTGCAACTAAGTAAAGTGAATCGATGTTTGTTTTGATTTCAGGACGAGATGATAAATGCTTAGATGTTATTCTTGTGCCTGATGACCGAACAATCAAAATTATTATTAATGTTTAATGCATTACTCTCGCGTGATTATTATAATTATTTAGAAATAAATCATCAGATATTATTCGATTGAGCTAGACTTTTAAATCAAGTATTATAAAAAATCGGTCCGATTTTACTAATAATTTCACAGTTAGCTTTACTTCGATTATATCTTTTTCAAGAATGATAAGTTGTTATCAGGGTACTAGAAAATAAATATTTTAATTTATTTATTTGAAATCTTATTATTTAAAAAGCGCGTTTGACATTTGTTCGTGTCTAGGCAGTAAGCGTTATGTATCGAGCTCTTTGTTTTATTTCGTAAATACTACAGGTAAACAGATAGATACTCTTTTATTATTTACAAAACACATAAAATAGAAATACATAAGAAATCACAAAATATACGTTTATACAATAAGGTGGCTTCATCGGTTACTAGCGATTTCTTCCAGACAACCTTAGGGTTAAAATTTTATACTGAAAGAGATGGGCAGGTGGTGCAATAAAAAATATAAATACATATAATAACATAATGTTATTCAATCTAAATTTATATCCTTCCGGTTATATTAATATAGGTATGACATTTAATTGTAACCAAGCATGTAATATTTTACAATTTACAATATTATTCAAGCCCTTTGACTTTTAAATATATAGTCGTAATTGTTTAAGCTTACCAGCGTATATTTCAAACAGGTAGACAGCGATATGAGCTATGGGTTGATGTTTGTCGAAGGGATACCAGGACACCCACACAAACCCGATCTGTGTATCCTGACCTTGCCAGACGCGGTAGAAATAAATTATAATTGGTGTGATGTTGTAAAACCACACACCCATAATATTAACGCTAAAGTACCCTGTGGTGCACAAAAAGATTAAGAGTAATTAAAATATATAAATACAGTATAAAATAACATTACTAAACAGAAAAAATAATTAAATATCTTACATCGATGACTGACACGCAAGGCCATAAGGCTTTTTTCTTTATTTTGTAAAGCATCGTCATCAAGAGGAGGCATGGGCCATATTCCAGCTAGTTTCTCTATTAGTTCTCCAAATACTGTATTTTTATACCACAAAACGAATACTTTTGCGATACCTATAATAATTTTAATCATTAAAATATATTTTTTTACATTCCTAAAATATGAAGCTTTCCATAATTCATGATTTGCTTAAAAAATAGGGCTTGTTTATTGATACATCACTCGCGTTGTCAGCTACTTACATAGGTAAGTTCAATTATAGCGTATGTTGCAGTTCACAAGTCTAGGCTCGTTTAGAAAAACGTGTACCGTGGGAAGTTTCTTGAAGCGGATATTTTAAAGTTAATGGTGGCGACGACGGCAAAGAAACACGAAATCAAGTGTAAAGTTGATATAAAAACAAATCATGTTACCTAATCGTTTGTGTTTGTATAAAAATGATAGTAGCAATAGATATAATAACAGTTAAAAAGTATATAATAGTTTATAAAAAATCTTACTCAATGCGCCGTAACCAAAGGTATGAAAGAGCGGAACGACATCTTCGACACGAGGTGAGCTGGCGAACGTGAGGACTATGTTAATGAATTCACTGAAAACGTGACAACAGATACTACAGACGGACGCGACGAACATTAGTTTTTGGCGAAAGTAAGCTGAAGTGGTTTTAGGCTTATCGAAAGATAAGCCTATGCGCTGCATACTGAAAGTGCTCAGCATCAATGATTCGTCTATTTCTATTTTAGCCGCTTTTAGTGTAGATTCTTCCATTTTTGACGTGCGTGTTATATGAAAGATTTTTAAACAATGAGGCATGGATATCGATTATACATTTTAGACGATACTTGCTACTGTGTGTGTGAAAATAATAAACAAATAGAAAATATATGTAATATTCGTCAGTTAATTGATCTTGATATTTTTTACAGACATTGTTTCGCGCAGTTCATATTTATATATTTTTGAAATATTTTAAACATAATATCTTTAAATGCCTTAAACGATAAAACGACTATTATATTATTACTTAAAGTATTCATTCTAAAGTTTAATTAATATAATTTAATCAAATATAGTTGGGTGAAAGTATATAACTTAAAGTACATATAAAAGTGAGAAGGCGTGTTTTAAGACTTTACAATGTTAAACTTCGAAACTTTATTATTCAGAAGACAAGAGTTGATAGTTTGACACCTCCCTCTTTCATTTACCGATAAGTTTAGAATTATTTAAATAAAATATATCCACTAAGATATGTTTTGTCGACTGTAAATTTATGACCGTGAGTGTATGGCCTGACTTTGCTTTTGTATTATATTATTTTAAGCTATCTGTGACTAAATGACTAAGGACAACAGAAACCGAATAAAATACCTATTTAGTGTTCTTAACGTGCATATAAAGACAAGCTTCGAACATTTTAAACTAGGGATATTACAAACACGATTTCCGTGGTTGGTGGTTATTTGAAATAAAATATTATCCGATAGCGTACCGTTTATATTTATTTGGTCAGGTACCAAATTATTATTATAGTATGAAGTAAAAAATGTCGATTGGTGAGCAAAATTTTAATTTTAATTATAATTAACAGTGATAAACTAATTGTACGGTAAGAAATATTAAAGATTACACTTGCCAGTTTGGTACAGCGTTATGGTGTTATGTTCAGTTGATATGCAGCTGACATATGTCAGCGTGCCTATATATTAAAAATGGTAGTACAATATTATTCCTGTCTCTGAGGTCACTGGTATCCTGGTATCAAATCCGTTTTACTACTTTTTTTTTAATTTTGGTCAACAATTTATTATAACATAATGTATGTATATGTTAACATAATTAATTGTATAACACGAAATATACCTCTAGATACGTCTACGACTTATGAATATTAATGAAAATGAAAATAATTAACTTTACATGTTATTAATTGATGGTGTTGAACGATTACATATCAATTCGATCATCAAGAGATCGACTATATTAACCTTCACCTAATTCTCATCAATGTCATGATTTACCATGAGTCAAATGTCAATAGAAAGAAACAAAATGGATACGTTGATGCTACACATTTTTAAAACTATGTACCGTGATAGTGTAGAGCACCCGAGCTGATAATTTAGTTGTTTTTTTTTTCTGTAGCGAATAACACGACATACCTTGAGTTAGTCAAATCCATTCTTATTGATCTAAGTTGTAATCTTTATCAATATCAAATATAAGTATATGAACATTAATATCTATCAAAACATACTAATACTTATTAGACGTTAAATCAGATATTCTATATTCGAAAAAGGAAGACATATTCTTTCACTAAGGTATATAGAAGAATCTATAGTAGCCATCTGGCGGTATGGCTTAGTGCAAGCTCGTTCGATTAGGACCATCACCCATTCCTCAAATTATTGTTTGGCGGTAGAATTATTCTGTCGCCATATATATATTTAAACGAGTACTACATTCTATCAATAACAATTTCGGTTTGAAGGATGCGTGGGCTAGTGCAATTTCAGGTTTACATGGGATACATATTTTAGTTCCTATGGTTGGTAGCGTATTGGCTAAATATTAATAAATACACCAGTAGAAGTAATACAATTTATTATTTGTTAATTTTAATATCTTTAGTATAATATCTTGTGAGACATTTTAAATTTAATTAAAACAAAATATCATTATATTGTTAAATCGATGACAATCGTTCAGTTCTCCTTTTTTTATATATACGCGGGAAAAAAATATTTTTTTAACTTTTTTACCAAACATTACCAATGACGTTCTGAAACCGATTATATTTTTATTAAATCAAATACAATATAGAAATATGTAATTATTACATATATTAAGTGATGTACATAAATAAGTATTTCTAACAATATGGTATGATTAATATTTCTTACACTGCTAATGTATATATGAGGATGATGGTAGCCACTTAGCATCATGTTGCGTCATCATTTACTCGTCTGCTTTCTTAAATAGAATAACAGCAACTATAATTGATGATATTGTATTGGGTAATAAAGATTTGAGCGAGTGAATATAGCGAGTGAGCGTGTAAAAATGATATTTTAGGTATTATTTAAATCAATTCAGTTCAGGGATAGTTGTAATAAGGTGATTTTATTCGTGAATGAACATCATATCTTTTTTATCAATATTAAACAGAACCGGTAAAAAATTTACGATATCTTTTTAATGCTAATTGGTATTAAGTACTTGCTATTTTTCCTGTTGAAATATAGCTACATATTAATCTTGAGGCATAAATATAGTCTACCGAGTGTACCGTAGTGGGATAAGTATATATTTTACAAAGCATGACGCTATAATTCATTTGTGATGCTATTAATATGGTGCAAACACGTATATAATTTCGAGATATTGTAAACTATATGCTAATATAACTCCATAGTTGTTAACTGTTAATAACAGACAATTGAATTTAAGTAAAAAACATTAAAAATTTAAAGAATTAAATATTTGTTGTACACAGTTGAATTAAGAATTAAATTTAAAATAATCTTTTTAAAAAAAAAATTAATTCGAAATAAAACTGTGCAGAACAAATATTTAATTCTTTAAATTTTAACTTTTCTTCTTTAATTAAATATAATTGATATTATCTTTAATTGGACCCATAAGCAAATATGATTAGATTTTAATATATTCTAAGGTGCTAATTTCAGACTACACATAGGTCACATAGGTAGTTGGTGTTGATAATCATATCTATTGTATATTGTTCAAATATTTTTGAACGTATTTCGACTACGTTGATTACAATATTTAATAGACTGGAGAAATAAGAGTCAAATATATAATATATTATAAACATTATTTGCACATAACGATTAACTTCTTAAGTTTTACATAACGTATGCTACGTGCATATCTCGACAGCTTCAAAATTAATATTTAAATCAGGCATTAAACTTATTTCAAAAGAACCATATACATTTTATATACTTATTTTAAGGGATTCAATTGGATTCAAACAAATCCCTTAAAATTACATTCATCCTATTACACTAGTGCTAAATTATGTGTATTTTGTCCGACTGAGGACAAAATACACATAATTTAGCATATATATTTATTATAATACACATAATTTAAGATATCACCTAAATTAACAAAATAAGTAAAAGTAACTGTTCGTACATTTCCCACGTTTAGACAAAGGATTTAATTCTTAAAATTTATTTTTTTCTTTTCAATTCAAGTAAGCTCTTAAAAGCTGTTTTCATAAGTTAATATACAGCTACATTCAAATATGAACGATATTTTCAATAAACATAATAACAATGCTTCAGTTATATCAGTAAGAATTTAAATAATATGATAAATTTTTGAATCATCTAGTCTAGTTACAAAACGAATAGTAATTATGTTATTTTAAAAAAAATAGACTGGTTTTGAGCACTACATTAGGGATTCTTAGAAATAAATATCCTGTTAGAAAACTATATATTTATCGTCTATGATTTTTTTCGATATTTAATTAATACCTTAGCATTTTCAGCATGTTATGACCATCATTAGGAGAGATTAAATCAGCCTGCTACTAATGTTATAATTGTGTGAACATATAATTAACATACATTAAGATGTATTTTACACTTATTTAGGTAAGCTCACTATTAATTGTTTTCGATTGCGATTCTAACTTATACCGAATCCGAATAATCCAAATCCGATAACTATATCGACATTGAAATGTTTTAATTGTCAATTTTTAGTAATGGGCGGCCATCGACACGGATTGAAGTGATTTAAGAATTTCCCGCTAGAGATGGCGGTGTTTCGGCAAATTTAGCACGCAGCCGCGCTCCGTGGCGCGCTTTACAGTTCGCCACCGTTACGCGGCGATTAAATTGCGCACGCGTACCATGAAAGGTACCGTCCCAATGATTGCAGCGCTGTACACATGTCACTCCACAGCTTCGACTATCATCTGTTTCAATAAAGAGGATTGAAGAGCAATACTACCTTTTAACATACTTTTATTAAACTTCATCAATAAGTGTGTGAGTTTCAACTTAAAGATTTAGATGCGGTGTAGTGTTTATAATGGAGACATATCATAATGATTCAATCGCATTTTTCATCTAAAACGCTGTGATGTTTCAAGTAAGGCGATAAGATACCATAACAACAAAATGCCCTAAATAATACAGATATATAGTTTTTGACACTGACTGAAAACGTCTGAATCGGGAACTGGAAGATTGCGTCCTATGTTCCTCCGCGGCTCGGGATACAGAGCTGTCAATACTACGACGCAAAATAATTATAAAAAAGAGCTATATTTTATTAATGTTATAAATTTGAAAGTAATTACGTATATCTGTATGTCTGTTACCACTACCACTGAACCGAATTTGATGAATTTTGGTATGAAGCAAGCTTAAGGTCTACGGATCCTTTTTACATATAATATTTGTCATTTTAACACTTCTTGGGTAAAGCCCATTTCCCCAAAATAACTAATAGTATTTAAGAATAAGATTAAAATTATATATATATACACACACATTTATATATATGTAATATATATTATTATATTTAAATTCGCAATCAATGGAGCGATACAAAACAAAAAAAAACGTGTACAAAAGTCTGCATAATTAGTAATTACATTTACAAAATTAATAAAAAATAAACTATAAAACCAAAATTTAACTGAAATCCTGAGCACCCTGGTGCTGGTGGTAATATAGTTGTAAAGAGTTTGTTATAAATTGTTCAAAATTGCAAAATAAAAAATTAAATTCTTGTGTAAGCTTAAAATGTAATTTTTAATTACGTCAATTAAAAATTTTTGTGTTATTTTTATGTAACAGAAAGTAGGAATACAAAAACTTCTAGCGAGTGACAACAGTTGCAATCAAAACAATAACAAAAATAAACAAAAACAAAAATATTACAATAGATAATGTAAAAAAATTATAAGGTTCTGTAATAGAACCTTTTGAAATACGCATTTTAGCACAGATTCAAATAAAGGAATATCGGAAAAGGAAACTTTTAAATATAGTTAATGTTATAGAAGTAATATCTGTGCGTCTAGTGCGACTTTTTTTACTTGTTCGATAGCGTTAATGTTAACTGCGATTTGTAAGGAATTCCGACTATTGTCACCAGACGGCACTCTTTTCATTCCACACAAATCGCAGTTCAAAGTAAAAATATACTAAGCTCAGACCAATGCTTTTGAATCATCATTTTAGAATTTGAATTAAAATTTGTAGGTACAAAATCCCATTCCCGTAGAAATTTTTGGACTTCTGATCAAAAAACTGTGGCAAGAAATTTTGTAAGTCCTGTCTTGATATTAATCTAAATATTAACCTAAATAATCCTAAAGAGACGAAAAAAAAGCAATTTTTTATTTATAAAATACGAAAACACTTTTCCCCGACCTTATTATTTGTTACTTTATTACGTATTTTTTTAATGATTAGTTATCTCCATTAAGTAATAGTCGCTTAAATGATGTACGCACACTACACAATGTTTTTTCTGAAATTACACACATTATAGTTCAATGGTACACTTGAATCAGAAAGAAACATTTATTTATTATTTTCAAGATTTATAAATATTCTATAATGTAAGCACGTAAGACCTTCACTCGTCAATTATCTAATATATATCAATTTAATAATTTTATTTATAAATTATTGTACATTAGTAATAATAGGCAAATAATTACATAACTAATGTATACATTCAGAAAAGTGTTAAGGACTAAATATTGATTTGTGTAATACAAGGGATTTTTTATCTAAGGAAAACTAGTTTTATATTTGTAAATACTATTTGTATGAACTTCAATAAAATCACTATGCTCAATGTAATGCACGCCTAATACAACACATATTTAAATTTCTCTAACATCTATGATTATTTTCATTTGCTTTATTTAACTTAATCACGGCTTCAATTATAATATTCGATTCTATTATGCTACCTGACAGAAATCGGTTAAGTGTATTTCAGACGCGAGTTCAGTTCAAAATAAAATTAATAATCGTCGATCTCTCCAAGTAAAAGTGCTACGTATTATCAGTGCTTTGATGAGCGACCCAGATCTGCCTGTTGAGCACGCAGCTCGAGCAAAAACACCTAACAAATGAACGCCAAAAAAAAAAGGTGTTAAACCGAAGTGAAATAGATATTATTTGTATCTCGTATATTCTTCGACTATAATAGGCGATTAGAAATAACAAACAAAACGGCGTTTGCGTATTGTCATAGAAAATTATATACGAATAAAGTAGGATTACAGATTTTTTTTAAATGCGTACACCGCAATGCATCTAATGATATGTAAAATACGTGACTACTGTTTTCCGTCATTTATGTATCTTTTATTTGAAACGTTACTTTTATATGTTGCCTTCAAATTCAACCGTAAAAGTTTGCTTTCATTACATCAAATATTCACTTTAATAAAATATTTATCATAATATTAATGCGAATGTTGTTTATGGACTATTGAACCCGACCTCTTGTCCACAACATTCGCGGGAATGCGCTATCGTGTCGTAATGGTTTAAGTGCTACAGCATTAACACAATAACCCACATGAGAAACATTAATATTGGAAATTGCTTATATGCGATATAGAGACTGATATCACATTTGCCAATTTAGTTTCTATATCTGTGTTTAATGCCGATCGTGATTCAGGTTGTAATTTAGATGTGCATAATTATTATAATCGGACGCTTAAATAAATCTGAATTTTCTAAATATAAATATTTAGTATGTTTTAAATTAGGTTAGGCATTATAAGTTTAACAAATTTGCTGCTAGTTTTATAATTATAAAATTAAAAGTAAACGTGCGAATACATTATCGTCATTTAATAATACATAAATATAAACAACATTACAACTAAGAAATTATCTTAGTTGAAATGTTACGTTTCAGATGAATATAAAAATATTTACAAAAATATTAATATCAATGAATTAATGTAAACGCGAACATTAATTAATTATCATTTATAAATAATTATTCGAATCTGCATACTATTTATATACAGTGTCACACTAGTTATTACAATTTTAAGGTGTATAATTACTATTGTAGGAAAAATAATCACATAGCGGTAACAGCTAATGAAAATTACGGTAAACAGAAAAAATAACAATATCATCTTACACTGATAATGCAGCCAAGTAAGCGGAATAGCTCGTACTAATTTCAAAAGATTAAAAACCAGAGAAAACAATTTAGCCCCTTCTGTAGCACTGCAGCGCGCCATCATCATTCTTCTTATTGCCTTTCTGTCACAGAGCCGTACCGACTCATTATACCGGCTGCAATGACTTACATTCTGTTTCTTAGCCGAAGCCTTCGGCGCTACGCGGTAATTATTTTTGGAAGCGAGTAATTGAATCTGGCTCGAATAAAAACAGATAGGATTGCCGTGCGCGATGTAATTTAAGATTTTCATCTCATGGATAAGTGGCAATGAGAATTACGCGAATCAACACATTAACTTTCACTAGTATATCGTTTCGAACTTGGCCTTAAATCCTCTTTGGGAAACCACAGGAAGTGAGATTAAAATGCCGTCTGCATGGTCTCACGTTTTGTACAATTTTTATTGTATCAGTAATGTTATTAAGTAGTGATAGTGCTCATATAGAAACTATAATTTTGTTCATACCCAGCCTGTTACTGTTGTTTCAAGTTATTACTTTTATCTTTATATTATAGAATCAGCTTTTGTTTTCAACTTTCATAATAGTTTTGAAACCGAAACTAAGCTCGACTTTGTGCTTTAGTTTATTAATAATAATATAGATTTAAGTTATTTAAGTAACGCTAAACATATGTGTATTGCACTTTATATAAAATAAAATAATCCAAATAAATGCAATGTCTCAGCAGTCGTAAAGCTTAACGAAAAACTAAAGATGAAAATCGTTTAATTTACAGTTGGAGAATAACTTCCCACGTAAAATTCTTCTTTGTTTAGCGTAGCTTGAATAAAGTAAGACGTTCGTTCACACGTTGCCATTTCGATAAGATATTAATGAGATTATGCGATTCAGTACTCCATGCTTGATATATAATTATAACATAATATATTACACACTAGTTAAATAATTTAAATTCACCTTGAACTTTTAGTTTTATTCATGTGCAGGTAAATGAAAGATTGGTGATTTCAAAATAAACGTTGTATTAAAAAAAATATTTTCTATATTTAATCGACTTCAAAATGAGGAGGAGTTCTTGATTCAACGCCCATATTTTTTATGTACATATTTTCACATAGAAGTTATGATTATTCCATAGATAAGGTAGATTTGGAGGTGGCCCTACATGTTTACTTACCGTTTTTCAAGTAAGATCCGAGAACACCAAGTGGTTAGAACATGAGAACTTTACCGAACATTGCTGACCAAATCCGGGCAATCATTACTGATTTTTTATGTTATTGCTATTATTTCTTAGGTTCCCGTTTTTGACAAACTAGTTACTCAATTATTCAACTAATATGTTAACTCTAATTGCTACATACAGCACTTCGATTTATTTAATCTAGTCTTAAATATGAACTTCAAAATAAATAAGCTGACTTGAAAATACATACCATACTGTCTTATAAAATGCTTTATTATTTAAATAACATGTTTTAAAACTTCGCTTGAAGTAAGGAATATATAAATAATAAAGCATATATAAAAAGCATGAAAATTATCTATTTATTTACCTTAAATAAAAAAGCAAGAGTACTTAAGATTTAATTTAGTCTTATAAAATTCACTGAATACAGTAAACTAATAATTATATTTAATAAGTATTTTTTTTCTAAATATATTTGGTAAATATACAATAAATAACCAAATTATTAAAAACCCAGAGATGTGGTTTCCGGCATAGTGGGAAATATTTTTCTGAAGCGCATGAAATAATATTATGTGCTTAGGGCGAGACTAGCGCCTTAATAAACGGTACGTAAGGAAAACCAAGTCATCAGCAAAAGCGTTTCCATGAAGGGTTGTCTGTTAGTGAAATATTTTTTCTTGCGGTGTTTTAGCTCTGCGCTGACCCTAAAAAGAGCTTTTAGAGGTTGCTCTTCTTTTTTTATAGAGATGCATTTTTAGGGCGAGCACAATTTATTTAATGTTTCCTTTTTTTAGTGCGGCATATTTCAATCCAGTATGAATTTATTTTACTTTAAAGTAAAGAACGTATACTGTATAATTGTAACTAAAAGTATACAACGGTTTATTGATAAAGGTAAAACAAGGGTGAAACTTATAAAAGGAAAAATTACTTCAGCAAAACTTGTGGAAACAATGTCAGAAAAATGCTTTATAATTCTAATGCGACGCGGGATGAATGTTATTATTTTTATTGTTGAATTCATAAAATCGATTATTGTAGAATAAAAATCAGATATCGGTTCCTTGCGTTAGTTATATAGGTGTGACGCCAAAGTGGACATCGAAATAATTATTATTTCGATGTCCACTTTGGCAGCTTAGTTGTAGGAATGTTGCGGTTACCCGCTCTACCTTTTTGTTTCGATAGCAATTCTTGATGCTATTTAGAGTTCCGTTGTCCTGTTCAGGCTTTACCAGCGCTAGACCCAGCAAATTGCAGTGTTCAGCTTCGGGCGCTTTATTGAAAATTCGATCTATCTGTTACAAAACGATTGGAAAACAAAAATACATGTTATGCGTACGTTCGAAGAGTTAAAGTTGTATGGCTCCTACGCCCGTTGGAGTCCGTTATCCGGCGTCAGGTTACGGTCACGTCTATATAAGACGGTGGCGTCTTCTTCACCGTTTCATTCTGTTTGAGACGCCTCGGCTGCGTGCTCCCGTGTGCGCGCCCGTCTCTCTAGTGCCGGTATCGCGAGCTTTTTGCCTCTTCTCCACAGTAGGGTTAGGTTTAGGTTTTAGTGGTCGCGTTTTAAAGGACAGTACGTGTTTCAATTTGAACTTGCTCGTGTTATTGGTGTCCTTGAAGCTCCGACAGGTATGTTTTGTGGTTAAATAAAATAATGTCATGATTATCAAATTATTTCGGTGATGTTTTTATACAAAATTAAAAAACTGTTTAAGAATTTTAACGTTTTAAATAAATTAAGTTTATTATCTTAACTTATGTTACTTATCTTTAAAGTTCAATAAAAACAAATGTAATGCAATTAAGAGATATAATAGAAGACATATCTGTCGTTCTAGTTTTAAAATTTTCTTTGAAGTTTTCTTACAGGTATTTTATTGTTTGCATTTATATAGGTATTTGCTCGGAAAATGGTTATTTTTTCTAAAAGAGTTAATTTAAATTTTAAAAACATTTATTTAATATCTATAAATATAGCGATAAAATATTTGTTAGTTTATATATTTTTTTAATATAATATGTATCATTTTATACAAATTTTACAAAAACAATAATGTCATTTAATATTTATCAAAATTTTAATTTTTTATTGCATGATCTTGATTTCTATAGTATGATTTTCTGTAACCCGGTAAGTCAACGCATACAGCTTCTAATGTCAATTTCGTTAATCTGTTTTAAAACGTTATTACAAAACAATTTTTGATAATCGAACCGAACATTGTCCATAATAGATACATGACTAAAAGAAAATACATTTTTACATTTCTATAAACACTATTAACCTTACTTAGAAAAAAAAATTGTATTACTGATATTCTAGAAACCGTCAACGACAAAAACGCTATCGAAGCGGTCATGTTATGTACATATTCGAGGTACAAATAAAAATTGAATTAAATTTCCATTACAATATTTCAAACGTTGATGCAATGCAATTATATTATACCATAAAATTAAGCTATATAAAAGCTATGCGTTATAAATTGTATTCGCACGGTGCAGTGCGCTTTACCCGGATAGGTAAACGTACATTATTGGGAAGAAGATGATAAAATGATTACTGTCATTACCAGAGAATTACGTGACGGTCTTGCCATTACATGCACTCGTAACTGTTACTACGCTATTGTTGATTATATTTTTTTTTCTATAATAATAGTAAATGGCATCGAATATTTTTTTTACGTGAAGGGAAAGTAAAAGTTAATTTCACTGGTCCATTAATCAATTATTACCAACGATATAATTTATGTACCTTGTAATAGTTACCAAAAAAACTGCCTAACAAAGTGTAAAATCTATGACAGCGTTACTTTCTTACTGTATATGTATTGATGTGTAAAAACATTTGACGTTTTTATTATCATAGCCTGAGTTCTTTTGCGTTTTTGATTTCGGACATTTGCAAATATTATATATTATTATAACATAAATAACAAATCTACAAGGACAAGTCTACACTACAAAACTGGTTCTGAGACAAGTTAGTTCATCTTGGGCTTATATTAAAAAAATCTTAGATAATAAAAGGTTATTGGCATAAGTTTTTGTTGTTTAAGAACTTCCGTTTTACATTACAATGTCTACATATGTTAAAATATATCTAAATATACACTATTTACGTTATTTGATATTTGAATGTCAATATAAATTATATTGATAAATCAAACTATCTGCTATCCATTCGAATGCATTGATTTGTTAATTTGCGAATATTTTAATCATTAAAAACTTCAAGATAACTATATTTAGATTATAAATCAGCATTCTGATAATTCAAATTAGCATTTTCAGTCATAGTAAACACGTTACACAAAATTACGAAGCTTACAATATACTTTGTTAAATAATGGGATTAAAAAAGGTTGAAGTAAAATAATCCGTTCAATGGCCTCAGTGACGAGGCATTGTGAAAACATTACTAAGATCATATATGTGGGCGTTTGATCATATCATAGTCATACAACCAGTTGGTTTTTTGCGAGCAAGTGCAGGCGACCTTGACCGTATGTGCTCCCAAATCACAGAATGGCCCAGTTATGATGAATACATTGTTAAAGATTGTATAGCTGTACTATTTATAACTGAGATGATAAAAACAGCTTAAGCTTTTTAAGCGATTGAAGATATTTATCATCTTAAGGTTATTAATACCTTCCCTATCAGACGTATGTATATGACATATATGTAAGATTTTTTATAGCATTGTATCAGGGATTTCCAAATTATTTCAACCTTGATTCTCATTCAAATCAAATTGAAAGATCAATTTTTTTTACGTAATCCTGTTTAATAACACTAAAAGGGTTTTCTGCAATATCATTGAACTTTTTTACATTCAAAAATACAGAGCTAGAAACATAAATATAGACTGTCTAGAATATTTTTGAGTCATCGCAATTAAACTTATATGAGCAATACGGTGTATCTTATTATAAAAAATATTACAAATAAAATGAAGTAGAACAAACATAAAAAGCGTGTTAGACTGATAAATTAAAAAAAATCCAATTATTTCAAATAGATGTATAAATAAAACGTGATCGTATTATGTGTATGAATAAGTAAAAATATAGTTGATAAAACTTGATTCAGTCAATATTACTTTTTGCAAATAAAAGCTTCCCTGTTTAATGTGGTTACTTGGCATGGTGATTGATGGCTTTCGAGTGCAATTTCCAGCAGCTATATCTTGGGCGCTAGAAACGTTTCATGTCCATCTGTCACTGTAATTTATTGCCCCTTGTTACCGATCTTTGTTCCTTTACCAAGGATAAATTACCTCAGGACAACATCATAGGTTTATGAGTGTGGTTATGATATGTAATTTAGACTTGCGTGTATGTCATATTGCATATATGCAAGTAATTGGTGTTAAACAAAAGAAGCCTTCATGTCATGTTGGGTGAAAGTGTGTAAAATGATAATTATGGATAAAATTAAAGATTTCTTACATTGACCTTCAACGTCTGTGCCATGTATATATATATATATATATATACATACAGACGTCTTGTTAAGGCGTTCGGGGCGATTGCCAATCTCGGCCGATACCGAACAATTAAAAATGTACATTGTCAAAACGATGCGAGTACAATAAGTTATTTTTTTTTAATACACGTACACTTTCGCGTTTATTTATTTGTAGGTCGCATGGAGTCGCGGGACACTGTGGCAAATCCATTACACTTCACAATAGTAATGTTTCTACCAGCTACGTGATCCGAACTGTCAGTGAAAGTTATATTTGTGTCGTTTTGTCAAATGTAACTACCGTTATACACCCGCGAAAATACCTACATCACGGCAATTCCAATTGTCAAAATGACAATGTTTTTAGTATTTTGTAACTCGTAAATTAATAAAAGTAAGACTACTTTTATTTTTCTAGTACTACTTCTGCTTAATTACGGTTTCGTTTGGTTAGAGTTTTTTATTTGAGAGAAATACAGAGAAAATTTACATAGGAACATCACTATAATTAACATTAGCTTTGTGTAATATACACGTATACGTGACAAAGTAATGTATAAATAGACTGTATCTAATTATATATTTCAAAGATTTGTATGAATATTACCTGTATTGATAAAATGTTATTGGCATTTTTTTAATTACATATAAGATATTCTTATAGTTTTATTATATTGTATGTATATTCATATCTCATAATAAATATCGAACGTGCTAAAATTCTTAATGATTCTGAGATTTTGCATCTGACATATGTAAAAAAGAATTTAATCAATTTCATTTTTAAAATATCAGGAAGGAGCTTATGTAATTTTTCTGAATTTAAATGCCTAAACAAATATTATAATACTAATTCTTGACCAATGACACCGTGCGCTTCGTCACGAACACTTCGACCCACGCATGACGCAGTACGCACACTAGTTGTATCGCACAAACCAAAAGCGAGGAATTCTAAAAATTTTAGTCTAACTGTACTCTTTGGACATGCGATCGCAAAATGAGATGTCAGTGAAAAATGTTGTTACTTCTACATTCTTATATTTTATTTAACATTCCAGGTGTGTGCAAAGTCTAAGTCAATAATGTTTAATTTAATTTCCTTAGTATATTTTATAATAAAATTTACTTTCTTATATATTTACACGAGTATTCGTATATTAAGTGTTAGATAGTTTATTTATAATTTATTTTTAAATTTTATTCTCACAATTCCTTCGATTTTAAAATACTGGATGTAGGTATAGCTCAAATAATAAATTTGATCAAACTCATATTACTCACTGGCAAGGATGACTGGAAGGTGCTTTTTTTAAACGTTATTAAAATGATGATAAATACATAAATAATAATATAAAATAGAAATTATTAAAATAAACACTTAATAAAATAGTAATAATTTTAAATTCAATTACTTGCTTAGATATAGATGACGTAATTGACATACGAGGAAATATGTCATCTATGTTATTGTGATTATTTAATTTCCATATTATCTCGAATACATTATTTTTTTAATATTAAGTATTTATTTTATATTGAAACGTGTAATTTAATTATTTTTTATGTTATTTTGAACTTCTAGTATATAGCATGGCTTGAAATTGCAGTAATCTCTTGCCTATTGCGGCTTAGATGCATACTCATAAACGTATTTTTTTTAAAAAGAACGTGATTAGTTTCATTTCCATTTTATGATAGAATTATGAGGCTGTTTTATTACGTTGGAAGTATGCAATCTGGGGTCATCATGACAGGTAATCATAGACTCATTGATGTTGTATCATATACGTCATAAGTTCTTTGTACATTACTTCTTTTATAGTATTTTAAACAACAAGTTTTAAATTATTGTTAATGTTTTTCTGAGACAACTTTCTCAATATATTACGGCTAATTTAACTTTCGACTGTCAGTTGTCAACTGTCCTGTATCTCTCGAATGACTCATAAGCGGACATACATGTACATATATACATATCAAGTTTTCATGATCACACCGTTGCTTGTGATCATTCCGCGACCTGGACAATTGTAAAATCAAGATAGATGAATCATTAGATACAACTGTATGTTGTACGTGCAATGATTCAACACTAAATTTGTTTTGTATATCGCCATAAATGTGTGAAATGATAAGTATTTTGTGTACATTTAGGAAACTATCAAGATTTAAGTAATAATTTGTAGTAAATTTCAAAAGAAGCTTATCTATGTACGTGAATATTGTTGTACAGGCTCAGTAAACAGGTTGCAACTCTTTTTTTTATATTCTATTATCTTTGTAATTTTTGCAATAAATATGTGTATTAAAATAAGCAATTTAAATATTCATCAGGTTTTGTAATAAGTCTTTCTTAATGAAAAAAGTTTTTACGCGTGTAAAAATATATATAAAAATGCTAAATGCATTGCACAAATTATTATAAATCAGATATATCTAGTCTTTCCTAGCGTTAGGTTCTAGATGAATGCAAGGTTGAGCTAGGCTTAAAAAGAGAGACTTACGGAATTGTGACGGTTGTGGGTCGAGCTGGCACTACGGCAGAGAGGGCACTGGGTCGAGGGAAAGTAGTGGGGACGCGTACGGTGCATACCACAATTACATCCGCGCATTATGTTGTTCGGATTAAGGCCGCTCTCCAATGACACGGTGCATATTGAGATTTGTATTACTGCTACTGAAAGAATCGAACGAATCAATTTAGACAAGCTGTTGGCAGCTTTATGTGTGATAATTACAGCGATGTTGGCTATTTATACATTTAAAGTGTGGTTTTATTCTAAACTATGCAGTATATACTCAATATATTCGTAACATTGTTTAAAATGTAATAACTTGATTGCTTCCTCTACTGTCCATGAAATTGTAATAGTGAGATGAAATTCAAACAGTGTCTTACAATTGAATTTAAATATTGGCCTAAATGTAAATTTGATTTCGTCTTGAATACACTTTGAGTAAACCACTTAAATTAACCTACTATGTGGGAACACGGACACATACATATCTTGCTGCAAATACATACATTGTAAGTAATTGTGAAAACAATATATTTCAATATTATTATTATTATGAATAATTAATAAGCATAATTGAAAAACTTAAAATATATTCATATCTATAAATAATGAAATATGAAAATATTTTGTTACAATTATTAGTAGAAAATAACGAGTTAACATCATTGGAACATGTTAAAGAGTCGCGTCAAACAATACTATTGGAATGCTCACAATGGTCTTACACGATGTAGACCGCTCTCACCTGAAAGGCCTAAGCAATCATAGGTATAGAGAATAATAGACTCACTCGTAGTTGTAAGCCTACTTTCAAGAATAAATAACAGGTTGCAGGAACCTATGTGATTGTACATTGGTACTCTTAGCAATTGCTTTGTCCCTCCATTTTAATAGATTGGTTTATCAATATTCTATAATGAAACTTGACCTTTATGTAAATTATGAATATTTGCACCATTATAAATCAAGCAAAACAGCACTGCATGATTTGTGATAACATACTACTATTAACTACTAAACCTAAATTGTTAATGCGTCGATTTGTTTAAAAAAAGGTATAAATCATATTTAGGAAAGTATAAATTATACCAAAATCTATGACTAAAGATATTCTTTCCAACTAAATTCTCCAGCTACCCGTCTATGTTATTGTTTATATATTTTCATTTTTTACATAGCATAGATTTGAAATAGCATAGATTGACTGCCTCGTTGGTCTAGTGGTTAGATGTAAGACTGTAGACAAGGAGCTCCTAGGTTCAATTACTAGGTCAAGCCAATAAAAAGTTATTGAGTTTTTCTGTCAGAAAATTCTCAGTAGCAACCCGGAGTCTGGAAGCTAGAAGTGTGTATACTCCCGTGCCTTGGAAAGCACGTTAAGCCGTTGGTCCTGCGCCTGAACTCTTATCGGTCGTGCCGGATTGCCATTCCATCGGATTTTGAAAGCTAGGGTATAGAGAGTGCACCTGTTTTTGCACTTTTTCACACTTGTGCACTATAATATCTCCCGTGCAGATGGTTAATCTCTCTTGAGACTGACCACCGTGGCCGAAATCGGTCTGGAGGTTATTATAGCATAGAGCAAAAAATATTTGCTGTATTTTTAACTTTAATTTATTAGATAAGCCGTTTTCATTTTTACATTGAATTTGGAAGTGAGTTTGATAACAATATTAATTTAAACGCAAAAATAATAATAATAGAAAGATTCATGTGAAATATATACAAATTTTATTACGAGTATTATATTATTTTTATTTATATAACACATTATGTATCGATCAGTTTCTGAATAAGTACTATATACAACGTTCAATTAGAGAATCAAACTAGTATTTATAGGTGTACCCAGCATTCTAAATAAGGAAGTGTGACGCTACGGTTGCATAGCAGGCATTGACGCGTAGCAAAGCCTGAGAATGGTGTCTATAGATCTGTAGACTACATATATTAATATAGTCTCTATATTCAAGGCTCTAAGGTAGAAAAAAGTATGTATAAGCTGCGGCTTCCGCTCTCAAGTTCTGACCAACTCGTTGCTAGAGCATGACCAAGTTGACCGGCCTCCTACAATTACTGTGTAGAAAATCTTTAAATCATACAGCGCAAAATTGTAATCAATAGTATACGTGTTTCTTCCATTAAGGAAGCTACCATACGTATTGTTTAATCAGATATTGTTAAATATACATAATGATCTAATTCATATATGCTTCAGTTTAAAATTCTAAAATAACTTATAATTGATGTATATATTTTCGTTGATTTATTTGTTTTTCTAGTCACTCTACGATTTAGTATTTACAAAAATAATAAATTGTCTACGTTATTAATAATGTAAGAGTGATAATAAAAACTTGCAAGTTGCTGTGTGACATGTTTTATAAAGCAATAGAAATACAAGCAATATCTACGAGCGACTGTAACTCGTCCATCTTCGAATACTTTCTCACTCATTGAACATACAAATAGTATGTGTTTTTTCCTTTCATATCAACATTACTTCCTTGTAATAGGACACTGCGGTCGCGACACGCCGCACTTACTTTTTACCGCAATAGAACCATTGGATTCTTATATTTTAAGCTAACCTGTGTGAGAAATTAATGCTGATTTGATATCTGTGTAAGCATTACATCTTATAAGATTCATAAAAATAGTAACTAAATGGAGAAATTATATCGAAAATAATTTATTTATTGAATATATCATATTGGGAATGTAAATATGGCTGATGATAATGTTTAGTATTCTTAATATTAACAGTTTAATGAAATGAAAATCGTTACTCTCACTTAAATGATTTATGTTTAATTAAAGACATATAATAGTAATAAATTAAATATTTTTCATTATAACTTTACAATGGTATAGTAATATCTTCTAAATAATAGACAAAGATAAAAAAATCACTACCATTTTCTTCTCTGTTTGTAAACTGATTTTCTTTTTTTTTGTAGCTATTGACGAGTTTTGAGTATTATCAATAAAAATAAATGATGTAAATTAAAAAAAATCGAAATATTAACATATGTATATCTTTCCCAGAGCTTGCACTGGTATATAATATTTTTAGTAAAAACATTTACAAGTGAGTCCGTAAATGCTCATTTAGTTATAACCTTTCAACTAAACTAACTACACTTTAAGCAACGAACTTTAAAGTTATTTCATTGATATATTGAAATGAACGATCATTAATACATAGTTTTATGACAAGGTGCGAGTGGCGACGTGAGCGGGATGCTAGTTATGTAATGGCTGAGGTCAGCGACCCCAGGATGTTCCCGCTCCTGATAGATACGATCGAGTCGTTAGTAATAAGTCTTATTGACTATAATAAGCTATTATAAAAGTTGGTATCATCCAACATTTATAATATAAGTAAATAAATAGGATATACCAATTATTCTACGAACTAAATATAAATTCCAACTGACGTTATAACTAAATTCGAAAGTAATTTATTTTATGGGTTGTGAATATTTTATGAGTTTGTTTTAGTATTTAAACATAAATATTAATTGCTAAATATTATGTTTATTAGAGAAATGTATTTCTACGAAAGCCATGGTTTTTTTATGAAACATAAAATACTAAAAAAAATAATAATAAAATGTTTACTCTTGACCACATTAAATAATGAATGAGACAAAACAAGTAATTATCGCTTTGACATCCGAAAACACCAATAGGAAAAATAGCCCTGAGTCATGTACCCCCATGTCTTGTAGATTTTTTATTGGCCAAGGTACATTAACCTTTAGCTTAGACATTTAGTTACTACTTTCCAAAAAAGTATAAAGTTAGTGCTTTAATGGCAAACAAATACATTTATTAATAGCAGGTAGTGCTTACTGACTTTCATCTGATAGAATTATATGTCCCATAAAGTTGATTGTAAATAATCTTGATAAGATTTACATTTACGTCACGGATAGGTATTATTGGATTTTTAATATCAATTTAATTTTGATAGATGCGTCGTCAATCACGTATATTTCTTCCCAATATAACAGTGCGGATATGTAATTAAGTAATTATATTTTTATATACATATAATTATTAGAAAAAGTTTATAACTCGATCTTATATAATGACTATAACACTATAAGCGTATGTTCAATATAAAAGACATCAACGCGTAGCAAGAACATTTGATCGTTTATGTTAATGATTTAAGAGTGTCAGGTTAAATAATCATATAATTAATATTGATTTAAAAGATGTAATGTTTTTTGAATACACAATAATCTTACTTAAGGTTTTATAAAGTTATTAAGTAATACAACCAGTTATGTTGAGAGGTAAGAAATAATTCAATTACAATGATTGTGAAATAGGCAGAAGATTGAAATTTAATCGTTTTTATTTTTTTATATGGACAGTCAACTTATTTGTAATTACAGGCGTTAAATCGACAATAGCGTGTCGGAGCGTCGTCGTCTCGCAAAAAGAATTCTAACGGCTCTTCTACATCGATAGATTTATGTGGTTTCATGCTATCAGCAACAATTAGCACATGTTGATAATGAGCTATGTATATATAAAATATAATTTTATTCGTTTTTGTAAAAGGTATATTAAATATGATACTTTGTCGGTATTTTTTATAATAACACCATATTAAGCTCGACATGGCAAGTATTTTCTGTAATAATTATAAGTGGTAAATGTATTTGTATTTTTGATACTTGGTATGTATGTTTTGTGTTATGTAACTAAGAGAGTTATGCTCGGCAATGCATTGGGCTTAATTAAGATGACTATCTACTCCGAATTATCATCAACCGTTGTTATCGAGAAATTTAAACAGTACTGTAGAATATTTAATTTGATCGACGATATAAGAAATAAAAATAATGGGTATAAAAAAAATAATTTCGGCAATCGATGAATTGAGTCAAATGTAATTTAACTTTGAGGTAAAATTGTATGATTTACTTTTCGCAAAACTTGTTCTGAATGTTTACTTAATTATTGACTGTTAGTTCATGCCTTTTGGATTCAGGCTTTTAAATATTTGAATCTCGTGCGAATTTTCATGGATATTACCTGTTGTGTATAATTAACGTTAATAAACGTCGAATAGCAATAGAAAATAATGTTGATTATTTGGTCACGACGGCGTGCAGGAGATATTATAAATCTCAAGTGTGTGACTAAATACAGATGCACTCACTTATTCCTTATTTTCATAATCCAATGGATTCAGAATGACTGGAGAGAGTTTAGTCGCTAGACCAAATGTTTTCGGATTTTACCAAATTACAAACTTACTATTGAGAATTTTAAAAAATAACTCATTTTATTGCCCCGAAGCAGGTTTGAACCCACGACCTCGGGTTTTGTCTTATAATCTAGCTATTAAACTAACGAGACAGTCAGAGAATGAATAAATGAATATGCCTCAATAATTATATAATATTCCTAATAAGGATGAATAAAGCTATAAAAGATATGTTAATTGTGATCGTAAGTTGTGTCTAATTGTGCAATAATTACTCGCATCTGCCAGGTAACGCTTATTAGCTTTATTCCCATAGGTTAACATTAACAAATGCATTAGCGTACACAGTTTTTCATAATATCAGCGCGGGAACGACTTACCGTCGATTCATGACTAGCTATCTTTTTATTGTCATGTAGCAAATTGTTGTTTGAAAAAAAATATCTAGTCTAGATCATTAATTCTAAGTTTAATAATAGTTAAGTTTCTAACTTATGATTATCAGAGGATGAATATGTATAAGTTATTTTTCACGTAGTCTTATCTTGAATGATAAAAGACGCTAAAAGTTTTTTAAAACGTTAGTAACTTAACTTTAAGAAGCAAAAGTGTAATTTGACGTCTAAATTTTCAATATCTGCAGTAACTGGTACGATTTCTGTCTTATGTTTTAATCAAATGCTTAAGATTATAATCGTAGCATAAGTAAATAAACATAAAAAATAGTAGCTGAATTTATGTATGAGGGTAATAAAGCACAGCCTTGTAAGTAAAGTTGATATGTAATTGACGTAACATAAACAGGTTTTCTTTGATTCAACTTAAAGTAACACAGCTGGATGTTGTCAGTACTTGTAACATGTTTAAAACTTCATTTCTTCTTTACACGATTATTTGATTTTATATAATCTAATATCTCGCTCTTCTCGGTCGTCTACTTCATTGCTGAAGGTCGTGTCCACTATGATCTAGGGCCTGGTCACGATCTCTGTGAATTTTCTCCAGTCCTTCCTGTCCTCAGCTTTCCTCAGGGCTGTGGTCACTTGGAGACCAGTGAGGTTGGTAACTTGGTCCGACCATCGTGTGGGGCAACGGCCACTTGGTCGTTTCCCCTCTACTTTGCCAAGCACCATCAGCTTGTCGAGGCTGTCAGGCTAATCTAATATACATTTATTTATTCATTTAAATACCATTTCATAAAAAAATGCCATTTCACTCTATTCCATTCAGTTTTTTTTAATCCGTAACATCTATTGGCACGTCTCGTGCGTTAGACCGACTCGTACGCCGGGACGACAAACAACACAACTCATACCCCCATGTCATGCTTCTTCTCCGCCATCGTTCACTTATTTATTCCATTGAGTGTGCATGGCGCGTTACTGTATACTTCGTTGCTATAAGTCATTGTAATAATGAGATTTCTCTCATGATTATAATAACTTATAGCAACGAAAAATATTGTTTTATTAACGAAACTGTTTTTATTTATTCTACTCCATGTCTATTTATTGCTTTTCTTAAATTATAAATTATCTTAATAACCATCAATTTCAATGTTTCACATCTAGCGGATTTTTTATTTTGTAGTCGTAAGCTCTGTAATTTAAAAAAAAATCATATTTATCTACTAAAAGTTTGTAGAATTTATAGTTAAAGACTTTATGAGGTGTTAATGGGTAAGTAAGTATACGAGTATATACGCGTTAGATAGAAGCATCTTTATTTAAAATTTTACTTGTTGGCTCACCAAGCAGTGCTCAGTACTGTACTGTTAATCTCAAACGAATTGTCTATTAGCATGACGCCTATTAACCCAGTCTACCTGTCCGATATATCACATGTGATTCATAGTTATTGTTTAATTATTGTGTCTGATGTTAATATTAATTGAACACTCAAAACTCCCATATAACAAGGACCAACAAAATTAAACTATGAAAATGTATGTTAATATAAATATCAAATTGCACAGAATTTAGACTTACCATGATTATTAATATTCGCAACCAATTCGTGAAGTCCGATCGAATTTAAGAAATGACAATTATTTAGTAAACATAAACAACAGAAATAACATTGTAAGCAATAAGCTCTAAAGAGCTTTAAAGAGTTTCGATAGAATTATTTAACATTGATAAAGTTGATGGGATCGCGAAAGACATTACAATAACAGTTTTCTTTTTTTTTTAAATCCCGTGACACTTACAATATTGTTCAAGTCACGACATAACGATGTCAATGCTCTTTGAAATGATGAGACATTTCAATCTTTTGATAGGAGTTATTTGCAAAAGTAATTGATTGATTGTTGTATCTAAACATAGTTCAATGATAATTATTATTTACAAATTAAAATGTCATATTATTTAGGTTAAACTTTTGGATATTAATGGATTTCGATAAATATTATCTTCGAATTAAAATTGAGAAACAAGTCTTGGCAATACACAATAGGTCAGTTAACCAAAAACAGTAAAAAAATAATAATATACATATAAAAATAACATTTGCATATATCTTTGGATTTAACATTTATTTGTGGGAAGGCTTCGATTGTTTGTGATAAAATGAAGTAAACATAAGACGGTGTTACGCTTCGTTTTTTCTCAGCGTTCTAATTCTAGATGGTTTTGAAACGCTTCGCGTTTGTATGTGGTTTTGATAATTTTGGCTCTGGTCCGTTATTTCCTGAGTAGGCGAACTTTACATCCAATTTGCTTTGTGTAGGTGTCAGTTATGCATCATTAGGTAAAACTATAGGATTTTAGGTCAATTTAATTTAAGCGTTTTTTATTAAAAAATACTTATAGTATTCTTACATTCTACTGTTTTTTTCAATTCTTAAATAGTAATGTGGGTCACATAATTTAGGTTAAATTTCTTTACGAAAATATAACTGATGTAAGTTGCTCTGTGTCTGTTGGCCTATTTGATTGTAAAATTTCCTATTTACTCAGTTCGTTTGTTCTGTGTGCACTCCGAAAGGTTAATAACCTAGTTTTCCTTTCTCATGTATTGTTTGTCTTCCATTCAAGAATTAGCTCTCTTAAGCGGCTTTGCATAATATCGTGTGAGTTATTAAAATACATATTAAAATGTATTATTAGCAATGGTAATCGGATATATACAGTTGTATATCGTTTGTAAATAAAACTATATAAATTAAGGAGTTTTTAAATTTGTGACTAATAATTCGCAATATTTCGTAAGTATCTGTATCTTAGAGTCCGTATAGGCTAGATTAGTCGGGAGAGTCGCGGGAGTCGTCGGAAGAGCGGAATGTGCTCGCAAGGTCATTGCGCCCTGCGCGGTCATGCACGTACCCCTCCCGACCACATCCCCCCTCCACACCCCACACACCACCACATTGTCTAGCGCGATCAGCTGCGGGATAAAAGCGAACGAGCGAAAAGCCGATAGGAAATGTTTCAATGCAAAAACCTTTTTTATTTTTCTCCATCACGACCGCCGCCGGTGATTATATTCCTGCCTCTAATCTCATTTTCTAAACCATGAAACAAAACGACCGAACCCCTTGATTTATTTACAATACTTGCTCTAACAAGCTTTTAAGTCGAGCCTTATGCGTCGAGCGCACTTTATGTTCAGCGCCATTAACCACTAAAGATTAATAGTCGGACATCGTGCTCTAGTAATATAGTGTGGAGGCACTTTCACACTTGACCGTCACATTTCCCTTAAAATAAAATTAAACCAACTAACTTTGGCTACGATAAAAACCACATCTTACCGTATTTATAGTGTAATAAAGATTTCGAACGATTTGCATATAATTATCTTAAGCTTTATCGCTGCTCCATAAACAAGACGCGGTTTACCAATTCATTAATACCGTTAATATTCACAAACGTATCCAATAAGTCTGGCTTGAGCAAACAAATTACAACATGTAACATTGCATATGTAATTTAATGGTTATTTAGATAGTTGTCGTTTAAGTAATTTTATATAAATGGTGGTATTTAAATGATGTATTACTACTGTATATACAAAATTTGGTTGCTCAATTAATCGTGTGTTAGGCGATCGGTATGCAGCATGCTTCGGCGTAGAAACGCAGGCCGGACGCGATGGCGAGTCATTATTTGCTCGAACAACTCGGCGCCAGAGGAACGTCGCAAATAAATATCTTGAACGTTCTCTAGTTGCTCAGGTATACACGAGTACGTGCGTAGGAGTTTTGGTCCTCTATTGGACAGTCTTATTTTAAGTCGTCAGATCTCATTGTAGCATGTATATCAGCAAAATATTATTTGAATAAAATAAACAAATTTTATTCAATATTTCTTTAAGTATATAAATTGGTACTCGTATATTGTGTAATGTATGTAATATACATATAAAAAAATAATCAACTTGGATTCCATGTACTGTATCCTCGAGCATAATAATGAGAGAGTATTTTTACTTTATTCAAATAAAAAAATTATATCATATGAAACTATTACAAACAAGACGTCATTTGAAATCATTCATTTATAAAAATCGTTCTAAATACTACCTACTCATACGGAACAAATTTATTATTTGTATGCGAAATTGAAAATTATATTAGGCCAGAAGAAAGTAGAGCTTTATTGACTTTTCCGGCGAAAAGTAAACATGCTCTACTTATAATTCGTATTTATCTCGACAAGTTTACGATTACTAAAGGTTTTATTATTTCAGTTGGCTTAATACATGTGATATTGTGATAAGAGAAAGTTTTTACAATGACAAACTCAAGAACTCGTTAACGTTACACATTAATAACGTTTAATTTAAATAGTTTATTTACATCGTTACCATACTACGTTTCGTTTGCTTCTCATTTTATAAATATCAAATAATTCATCATATTATGTACGGGTATGATTAAGGCTGCAATATATCTTTATTAATTATATATATATATATAACTTTATATATATAATTATAATAATATATAATTTTGAGGTGAAGGTTGGGAGCTAATTCCACCACGCTGCTCCAATGCGGGTTGGTGGAATACACATGTGGCAGAATTTCGATGAAATAAGACACATGCGGGTTTCCTCACAATGTTTTCCTTCACCGAAAAGCACGAGATGAATTATAAACAAAAATTAAGCACATGAAAATTCAGGTGCTTGCCCGGGTTTGAAAACACGTTCATCAGTTATTTCATAGACATTTTAGATTCACGCGTTCTTACCACTGGGCTATATCGACTTCAATTTTCCTACTTACCTTGACCAAATCAGGGTAAGTACGAAAAATTATAATAAAAAAATATGGTAAAAATGCAAAGACTTATGAGCAACGATTTTCTCCGACAATTAGATACATTGACGTAATTATTTATACAAAATATTAATATAACACCTTTGTCTAAAAGATGTAACTGTAACGTTATTTTATAAATAATATTTAGAAAAAAAAACAAACTAACAAAACTTGTTTCTTTATAATATAATTTATCTTGAGTCATGTTATGAAAGTAAAAGTTATTCATTTAACAAGAATAAAACGTAGTTTACGAATAACTTTTTTTGTTACAGATACTGCCTGTAGATTATTATAGATATTCGGAGACACATTTCTGGTAAGTTGTAGTTATTATATAATTGCGACGACTTTTTAGAGATTACTTGGCATTTGTGGAGTAGGTAAAATGTAAATTCGAAATAGAATTATTAAGACTAATTTATTTTTGATTTTGATATCAATTAATTATATTTTATTTGCTTAAAACTGAACTTCGTTATGTCGAAAATATAAATTATTAACCTTTGATCCAAATGACCTTTAAAAAGCATAATATTCTGTGCGTGACTCCAAGCTATCTTAAGACAAAGTTGAACTTTGCCCCTTTTTCTCTTTTAACGAGTCTAGACCGCGCTCTATTTTTATGGCCAAGTAATATCGGCTTATTCGGACGATATGAGCGGAAACATCTTTTTATTAGTTGAAACTAAGAAGACTTCATATGTAAAAAAATTAGCATAAAATATTTAGTTTATTTTCTACGTATTTCTATTGAAAAAATATTTAGTATTTTAATTGTGATACAGTTCCGACTCAGAATTGAATAGGAACAGTGTAAGTAAAAAAATGAAACAACCATATTGTTTGGCGTTGATGCACATTATACCATCACTGGTGGTAGGGTTTTGTGCAAGCTCGTCTGAGTAGGTACCATCCACTCATCAGATATTCTACCGCAAAACAGCAGTACTTAATATTGTTGTGTTCCGGTTTGCAGGGTGAGTGAGCCAGTGTAATTACAGACATAAGGGACATAAAATCTTAGTTCCCAAGGTTGGTGGCGCGCTGGCTATGTAAGCGATGGTTGACATTTCTTACAATGCCAGTGTCTGAGGGTGTTGGTGACCACTTACCATCAGGTGGACCATATGCTCGTCCACCTTCCTATAATATAAAAAATACACATATATATATTTCTTACAATGCCCAAAGTCTGTGACCGGTGGCGATAAATTACCATCTTGACTTGTCAGTCTGCCTACCTAATGCCATAAAAAAGAATAACCATCTTCTATACTTACCTCTTACCGTCTCCTGTACTCTTTTCTTATTTATTCCATTTATTTTTACCTCATATTATACTTTGAGTTATTCCTGTCATGACAACCACCGCTTGTAACATCATTTATAATAAATTGTTCAATATTATACCGTTTTTGCGCTAGCGTAATTAAGGATGTGTTAATAGATATACAATATATAAAAATGGCATATAGACTTAAACACATATGGTACTAAAATGTGAAAGTTTTATATCATTCGGATAAGTGTATTAAGCGTGAATCCGAACAAAAAAAAAACGTTTATCTTTTTAATATTTGAATGGCGTATCTAAATGTAATTGATAAGATGGTCACCACCCACATGGGTGGCTAAAGGCATTATGTGATTAATCGATATTGAGTTTGCAAGTATAGTCTATGGTTGTGATTGATAAATGAATTGCAATCGTAATTACAAGTGAAAGTTATAGACAGCGGACGCACTCACATAATCGAATTTCTGAGCAATGAACCTTTATAAAAACCTTATTAAATATATATTTATAGTTTTATTTTTTATCTTTCGAAATTAATTATAACTTTCACTATAAAAATGTCCTTGAAATAAAATTTAATGGCAAAAGACAGTTAAAAAAAACTTGTATGTATTTTTCTACTACAAAATAAATTAATAATCCTTATTTATAATTAAGTAATCCTAATAAGTTGTGAACAAAATAATACATATTTATTTCATATTTCTTTATATTTTATATATTTAAGTGTTAAATTAAATTATTATTCAGATAAAAAAATTTGTTAAATTAGTCCAAATATGGTTTTATATATGAATATGAACTATTTACTGTATTGCTAAATCGTTCGTTAGTGCGTCCTATCCCCAGGCGATCGTGACCAATCACAATATAGTAGTTTGTAATACTATATTTGAGTAGACGTCTCTATTACCATATTTCTGTCTTTTATACTCGTGTAAGTGCAGTAGTAAAAGGAAATAATATGTATTAATAGTGTTGTTTAGAAATAACCTGTAGTTTAAGGTAATAGCAAATTGCCTTAAAGAAGTCGGGTTGAAAATCTTATTATGTAGTCTTATTTTTGTTTTAAATATGCAAGCAGATGCCCATAATTCCTTTAATTTCTTTTAACTTGGTTGATGAGAACCGTACGTAACATACGTTTTTGAGTAACATACGTTTTAAGCTAGACACTCCTCTTTTTTATTTTTACTGAGCCGATTATCCAGATTTTTATTTAATTTAAATTTGCAGTTATGAAATACGCAAAGATAATGAAAATTATACATTCTAAATATAAGTTAATTACCATGTTACTCTGTAGATTTGGCAACTAACACTGATAGGTAAAGAAATGAGCCCATAAGATGTCAAATGATATTTTATCATTTTTATATAATTTAATATTCGCACACGACGGTGAATACCAGTTATAATATAAATATAAAATAAAATACACGAATGACTTAATGATACCGATTCTATTGAGTCTCTGACTTTTTATTTCCTATTTATGTGTGTGCTTCTGGATAGAATTTTTTTTTTCATTTAGTTTCTCGACATATTTCAAGGTAATTATAGTTAAGTCCATCTTACCAGCAGGCTTGTTTGCTAAGTCAGCAAGCTTGTCAGTCAGGACACTCAAGTAAATCCTCCTTTTAATGTAAATTAAAAAAAAACTAAAATGAAGGTTAAAAAAACATTTTGTATTCCTAAAGATATAACTATAATACTTTTTTCTTTTATCAGAAGTAGCCCATTTATAAATGTCACAGCTATCACTACGTACACTCACTCGGCCACGTGTTAACTGCAGACAGCAACACGGCAAAGCCTTTGCATTCCATGGCGAGCCCTAAGATAAACACGCGAACTCGCTGCATAAAACAAATAAGTCGTCTGCATCTATACAATGCAAAACGCTGTCTAAATAAATGACTCTGCTCGGACACACTATGTTATTTTGCATGTTACATGTTTATGCAACTCCTGAATAAACTGCATAGACATTATTTTTATGTTAATATATATATTTAAATACCAAGAATAATGTTCCTATTTAAAATAGAAGATGCTTATCAATTATGCATTATTAATTTTCATTTAATAGTCTATTGACTTCAGAAAGAATACAAGACACATTTATTTTCCAACCCTTTTTAGGAAATATAATAGCAGTAAATTCTTATTAAGGAAGGCTATACATTTATATATTTTAACAGTCTGAGTTATATTAAGAAAAATATTAAGCAGGCATGAGACATATTATACGCACACGATACTTCGAGAATACATGAACTTCATAAATGTGAAACCTATAAGTATATCGTTAAATTATGGAATATACAGCTACAATATAAAATATGGAAAGTGAAAGTTATATCCGAGAACGTGTAAATTGACGGACGAAGGATATTCCGTGGAAGTCATTATTATAAGTTACACGACAGAAACGTCCCAGTTGTTAGATAATTGGGTCAGACGGTAACCTGTCTCACACATTGTCTAGATAACGCATAACCGTTACCGACCGTTCGGCTCATTATATCTCATAGAAGACGCTACACGTGATTGTGTGACGGATTAAACGATTTCGTTTCGACGTTATCTTTAGTGAAGGAGTTGTATCTCATAGATAATAAAATTAGAACTTCGTGTTGCATATGTACAATTCGTATTTATAGGTAATAATTTGAAATATAATATAAATTATCAAAATAAAATTTTAAAGGAGATTATATATTATCTCCTTTAAAAACAAAACCAACTTCGTTCTCCTTATTTTTTCACCCTTAGTTACTACTTTTTTTTCAAATTTGAATGGGATCAAACGGGAAGTATACCCGTTTAATATAAAAAATATTTTTCTAAATGTGCATAATTGACGGAGTTTAGTAACATACAAAAAATACAACGGAATTGAGAATCTTAATTCTCGAATTGACCCGTGATTATAATATTTTATTTCTTTTTACATTTTCAAGACATAAATCAAACAATACTAAATCAGCACGAACAATGTCATTTTATTTCAAAATTGTCATGTTAATAAGTTTATCTGATTGCGCTTTGACCTCGGTAGACATCAAAGCCTTGAAACTACCTTATCATCTCATGTATGGAATCTCTACAAAAGCGAATGCCTTCTTTGTGTTAAATACTTTCAATGTCTGACCGCATTAGAGTATTCATTACAACTGTATTTGATTTTGTTTTTTAAACCACTTTCTAGTATGTGTGTAAAAATTGGCATCCATGTTCCTTTGAAATTAGCATAATGTTATGTAACTAGATGTTTTACGATACTAATAAATATAATTGCGAAAATGTGTATTAGTATGTTTATAAGCCATTACGCGTGAAATGCTGAATATATTAGAATGGACAATATCTTAGTAAATTAAAGTAACAAACTGTAAATGTACCACTGCGGGGCTAAGAACTTCTTTCTTTTTTGAGGAGAAGGTGTATACCCCAACGGTATACGTGGTAGATTTTCATCTGCCACATGAGCAGTCCTGTAATATTACGTGAAGTTTTATATAAACATAAAAATATTTAAATTTTCTAAAAAAAAATTGTTTTCGTTTAAAAAAGGATTCGAATATGAATTAATATTTTATAAAATGTACTATTTCAAACCATATTTGATTAATAATAACGCTTTTTTTCGAATTAAAATAGATAATCCCGATAATGTTATGTCCGTGACCGCTACCGTTTGTTGTGCCACTGACCGCCACGGCCAACCGACACACGTCCATTGTTCGCATCTGCGGCCGACGGTCACGGTCAGTAATTGGGGAGTGATTTGAATGATTTGTCAATATACACGTTTATAGGTTTCATTTTATGTTTCTAATGAGAATATTACAATACATTTCTTTTTAAATTCTAAGAGGCAAAGGTCAAAAAAGTTCGATTGAGCATTTGTTGAAGATAATAATTTCGAATTTGAAATTAGAGTCATTCGAGGAAGGAAATGTTCTATAGTAACCTGTAATTTTATTGTCCGTGCACAGTTCGGCGAATAATGCGTAGGTGTGCAAATGGGGACAATTTGAAAACTGGGCATTAATTTTGTACAATACGCATGGGAACAAGTGCAGTCCATTATGTGAATACAGAGAAAATTTATTACAGGCTAATTGCTAATTCATTCTGATTTTTCTTTCTTTCCTTTACTACATTAAAATGACTAAAACACTATTCCATATTTAAATTTTCAGTCATATAAGAACCGTGAAATATTCTTGATTTAATTAGTAGAGCTGGAATTTGTGTTAACGCATAAAAAGTTGACAATCGAAACGTAGGAAATAGTTGTTTGGCTTGAAATGTTTTTCAAATAGTCTAAAAGTCGGATTCACCGTTAAATTGGGCAATTTAAAAGCGCATCTACACGGCGGTTGCATACACGTCACGGTCTTACTACGATCGTGAAGAGAATTGTGACATAACTGTTACACTAATTATGTGACGTTATACAAGAGTCAACTTAGATGTACAAGGCCGATTTTTATGTTGTTTGCTATTAAGATTTGAGTTTAAGCGTTTATTCATGATCCAAAATTGGTGAGTTATCTTCATGAGATCCTAAACTGTGATTGAATAGAATGTAACTGTTGCCGTCATTATGTGACTTATGCGAGACACGTCACACTTGTTAATTGAGCTTTAGCATTACGACTGCGACACGCCCTGTTTCGTTTTCAACTTAACGGTGTATGGATATAATAATTTATTTCGTAATATATTGGTCTTTACTATATATATTCTGCATTCGTGAAAATAAAAACTGTTTTATATGTAAAAATTAACATACCTCGAGTCTTTGTGTAGCGGTATTAATACATACTAATTAGTATTTTATAAATGTTTATTTTTAAAGTAAGTTCACAAAAAGATAATTTAAATAAAACTTTTGATTTGTTATTTTGTTTTGAAGTTTATTGAAACATAAAAATTCAGTAGTGCTAGATTTGAACTTGCGATATTTAGTTAAGATTCACATGCTCTAACCGTTGGGTCATCTCGGATCTCATGTGTGTTTGTGTGCAAAACAATTTAAGCATTGAATCGATAAACGTAGTGAATGTGGGAGTAGATGCGTGTAACAATTACAATAACATACATTTGAAATAATAGCGGTATTTGTATGTTTGCATTTCGATTCACAAGACGTCCGAAACAATAGCAAAAGCTTGAGTGTCGATTTGGATCAAAGGTTTCAATGAAAGGATATCTCGGCTAAGGTATATTCTGATTTAGTGAAGATATAACTGTTTCTACAGCTTTCTCCGCATCATTCCCACGTATTTTTACATACATGAACATTTATGTTTTCATTCTTACATTGGCACACTTTTCTTTTCTTAACCATATTTAGTTTTCGTTAAATTTAATAAGAGATTATCATTTATCGAAGATCGTTTAACAATTTTGTTTAATTTCTTTAGTAAAATATTCTAATTCCATCAATTTGACAGCTTTTAAACGTTCTTATTTACAAAATCAATAATATATTATTTTTCAATGTATATTTACAAGCACTTTTGAATCGTAATATTATTACTAATTAGTTTAATATAGAAATAATTGTGTTCGTGAAGCTACGGATGTTCATTTATCAAGAACAATCGACATAAAAAATGATAGCGCCTGTTTTTTATATGTGTGTACTGACAGAATAATTTATTATTTATGAATGATTTTTTACACAAACATTAAATTTATTAATTGGTACCTACTATTAATTTAACTACTATTAATTTAATTAAACATAAAATTTCCAGGACTTTGTCTAGTAATTTAATAGCCGGCACATACCCGTTTGAATTGTTTGTTAATAAGTTGGTACGTGAAATTTAAAACGTGCAAGTGACTTCAAAATGTCATTACCGCAAAACCGTTGGATTGTTTGCCGTTCGTTAGAGTCAAGTTTACCGCATTTCGCATCGTCTCTTCTGGTAAATTTCAAAACTCATGCTACATAATAGTTTACGCTCTCCAGTTAGAATGGGGATGGCATTATCTCATTTTAATGATACTCTATAAAACTTTTGTTATAATATTTAACTTTGTCGCTATAAAACTATAATTAAAGTCATTAATATAATTATTTGTTATTAATTTGAATAAAAATTATTGCATATTAACTTTGCTCTTTTAATATATTTTACAAATAAATAAAGGGTTATAAGATGATATGAGAAGAGCAGATGTAAAGTATTCTATTAATATATATTTCTGTTTGTTCGAGTTAATAAATATTTAAGAATAGATCAGGAATCACTATAAAACTATAAATATTGATAAAAAAAATGTCTTATCAAAATAAAACTGGACTGCGAAATAACTTTAAGATGCGGTCAATCGAGAAAGTGCTTTCAAGTAGCGGTAGTTTTCAAGCAATTACATCTTTTACGATGATGCATTAAGAGTATTCTTAATTACACGATTGTAAAGATAGTTAAACATTTCGATTAAAATATTTCCATCTCTATTTCGTCTATTGAATGTGTTAAATCAAGTAGAACATAACAAAGGCAATCGAAAGCTGTTCGATTCATTAAACATGCATAAGAATGATTTCAGCTGTTCTCAGTGTAAAGAATATAACAATTGCCATACTTTCACGTTTACTGGTCATTCGTCTGTTTATAAAAAACTCAGTGAAAGTGATATTGCAATGCAAAAAATAATGAAAATTTGTGTCGCCGCTTTCCTGATGGTTTGTGTATCATGACCTTCATCTATATCGCGATTAACACCTCAGTTTACTTAAATAAAAGTAATAAACAACATTAACTTTCACAACAATTAATCTTTGAGCTAACTTATAGATAATAAAGATTTAATGTAACGGAGAATAAAATACTGCACGAATCTGGAAGTTTCCACTAACAATATTTTAATGTTATTGTAAAATGTCTGTGGTTCCATTAATCTAAACGATTTGTAAGACAATTTAGATTTATATTTGAAATATAAAAAAAATAACATTAACAGTTTTTATTCTCCTTAAAATACTAATAAGAATATATAATAAAGACCATTTTATGTAGTTGGTTATTATGTTCCTTAATTATAGTTACTGTTTATGTTTACGACAAACAAGGGATTTCATTATACAACAAGCTGTATATTTAAAATTAGCTTTAATACAGCTTACTCGTACTCACGCTTAGCAGGTTTTTAAATTTCATTCGTTCATGATTAATAACATACAATCTATTTTTATATAAAAGGCAATGTTAAGGCATTGCTGACCGACTTTCGTTTTTATTTATTGTCTTCCTTACAATTGTATTTTATAACTGAATAGGCTTTGTATCACATAAGTACGTTCTATTCCAACTAGGGACAAATTGAAGTTGCTGTATCTTTACTATTCCTTCGATAAAAAAAAACAATGGGTGGTTTTTTTTAAATACAATAGTATATTTTATATTGATATGTCTTTATACGTTCAACTTTGTGTTGTATTTTTCTTACTGTAAAATGTTATCCAAATAGATAAACTCTGCGAGTTTTTTTATGCGATATTTAGTTATACAACTGTTGATATATGATTTTCAATTTACATTGTAATTTAGGTTTCGTATGACATTATTGTCGTATCATTTTCATTTCTCTTAACGAATAATAATGTCTCATATAAATATTATAATTTGATAAAAGAAAAGAAATGTTTGCTTTTAACTTACTTTTTATTTTAAAAAGTTTTTTTAAATATATTTTTTTATTTCAAATTGTATCTTTTGTTTTAGGTGAAGACATCATTATGAAGGGCAAAGTTTTGGGCTTAGCGCGGCTAGGCTTAATACTGCTGCAGTCTTCATTTGTGCTCAGTAAGTGTAAATTGTTTTCTAATAAATCACGAGGTCTGGCTTAATAGATTCCGCCGATTGACGCTGAATACTGCGAATACAGACTAAAAGTAATACGTGTTAATTCCTCACGATTAAACTTTTATCGCAACTAATTCATTCTATAATTGAAACAGTTAATAGAAAAAGCATTAAGTAATATAATCGACTTCATTTCATATAGAGTTTGAATTGAAAACAATTTCTGAAAATAGAATTATTTCCTATGTAGTCTTGGGACCGCTCTTTGCATTTTAAACAATGGTAGACATAACATGGACTAGTCACTTAACACACAATACATGGGAGAACAAACTGCAGGAGCTATTTGCTAGCACTCCATTGTAAATACGCTTAGAGAATCCACTCCACTTGAAGACGGTACTTACTTCGATTCCCAGGGTAATTTTAGCAAATAGCGATATTGCTTTCTTAAGTTATAGAAGTCCTTATAAAATAAGTAGGTTCATTATTTTCTGGCATAATATTTAGAATGAAAATAATAATTGAATAAATATATAAATGAACAATAATAAAATATATTACCTTACTATTATTAAGAATGCGAACTTTTTGTATTAGAATATTTGTTATTCTCTTATTATTCTAAGGATCCCGAAACATTTTTATTGAGAAGTGGATTAAGACTTGTAATAAGTTTAAGAGCTTAAAGGCTTAATTAAAAAGGGATTTTTAAAATTATTCATAACTAAAATTTAATTATCATCGAATAATCCGGCACGGTGGTAGCTATTTATTATAAATGTCAATAAAATACGCTAATAAAATATATAGTGACAATTTATTGCGTAATTTAATACGCTTTATTTCTTTTTTCTTTATAATTTATTGAGTTTGATTTAGAATGTACCTGAAGCATCTAACCGTAGGTTAACAACCTCAAAACGAACCGATAAACGTTTGTATTCCCAAGCCATTAATAACGAATTTGTTTTAGGTCGAATCGCTTTCGAGAAGCTCACAGATGTTGACTTTTCGGGTACTGCGTACTATACAGTACGCAACTTGTCGCTGTATGAGTGTCACGGCTGGTGCAGGGAAGAGCCGGATTGTCAGGCGGCAGCATTCAGGTAAGTGTTTAATCATTCAAAATCACTCAAGAGAATATGTTTGTATTTATTAAAGAAATATATGTTTGTATTTAAAACAACATTGACTGGCTCGTTGGCATAGTTGGCAGTGATCCTGTCTTTCGCTCCGGGTTGCGGTTTCGATTCCTTCCCCGAGTGTAGTATGTATATAAGTATGAATTATTTATTTATACATTTATTCATAATTATGTATGCAAATGTGTTTATCCGTCGGTTATTATTACATCCATTAAGTTGCCTATCTTAGGAACAGATGACCGTGTGATAGTTGTTTCTATTAAAAAAATACATAGATAAGAATTATGTATAAAATCAGTTTTTAAAATTATAAGCCGTATATATGGTTACATTTGCCACTAAGTTTAATGCTTATGTATAAACTTTTGTAGACTAAGCACACTTTAATATACAAATTAAAAAAAATGTTTGGAATAAGTATTCGTTGATGTATAAAATTTTATTGTAAATTATAATGCGTGCCGGTTTCTATCACAATCTATGTAAAATAAAGAACTATCTAACATACGCAAAAAACCTAGTTCTAATCTACACTTAGAACTAGGTTTTTTGCGTATATTAATAATAATCATCAATCATCAACCAGTAGTGCTCATGAGAAAAGACTTGAATACAGTTTATTTTGTTTATTTAGTTATTTGGTATGTAACTAATAGATTCGCTTTAAGCCTTGAAATATCTGAAGTAAACATCAGTACTTTTAAGTTTTAATAATATTTATTAAGTGAAAATGTAACTTTATCTAACTAACCCGTCAAATTTCTCTTGAGAAACGGGCTTAAAGTGTAGTGCTAATGATCCAATGCAGGGTTGGTTATATGTATTATTTATAAGATTCACGTGTTCTAGCCAATGGGCTTTGCTCAAAAATATGTCACTCTATAAGTATTTTCTTTTTTAAGTTTTATTTTTATAAGGAATATGTAAAACCATTACCAAGGTTATGTGAAACCATCCCCAACACGAAAGAAATTGAAGAGAAATTTGCTTTTAAAAGTTTTAAGTGAGCTAATAAAATAAGACTAAAGCAACTAGCAATCGTAGTCTTGCAAGTACTTAAAATAATCGTTATAATTACGAAATGAATCGTAAAACGATGTGAATGATGTCTTCCAGACCGATTTCGCTCACGGCGGCCAATCTCAAGAGAGATTAGCCAACTGCGCAGGAGATATTATAGTGCACAAGTGTGTGCACAAACACAGGTGCACTTTCTATTCCATAATTCTCATAATACGATGGGATGGCAATCCGACACGACCGGAAAGAGTTTAAGCACAGGACCAACGGCTTTACGTGCTTTCCGAGACACGAGAGTGTACTCACTTCCAACTTACAGACCCCGGCTGCTACTGAGAATTGTCTGACAGAAAAACCCAATTACATTTAACTGGCCCTGGCAATTGAATCCAGGACAAACGGGTCTACATCTAGCCACTAGACCAACGAGGTAATCATACATAAAAAATCATATGTAAAACAAATAGTATATAATTAAAGAGATCAGTAACACGAAAGTTATTTACTTAATTTCATTTTAAATGATTAATTTTTTATTGCAAAAATCACACGCACATAGCAACACTTGTAATTATCTTAACGGCTCAAAAGTTCGGATTCAGAAAGCTTTCTACTAATCAAGAATATGACTTGTCATTCTGTGAGTGATCACAAATAACTATATAAATGCATTGCAGTTATCTTTGATCACGCCTAACCCAAATGTTGTAGATAAGATCCAATTGACGTGAGGATTCACTAATCGACGGACATCGGGGAAATCGGATCAAATGATCAGTTTTGAAAGGTCGGTATGTGTGTCAGGCCCCAGAGTCCTCAGCACTTATGGCGTTCCAATGACACGCGGATGAATTATAACAATTGTATATCTCGTCACCACAAATCGTGTAATAGCGGAAAGCAACACTCGATCCAAATTGAATAGCAGTAAAAGTGATCGCATACGTTTTCAATATATTATAGACGATGAACCATTTGGATTTCATGTCCATTCGTGGTTTGAAGTCATATTCAATTTAATCCGATTTTCTAACGGAGATTGAATTGCTTGATGTCGATGAAGTTTTCATTGGAAAATGGTTTGCAGGCTTACAATTATAATGTTTAGTTATATTAGTCGTTCGTACTATTTCTAATCTCTAGTAATTTCAATAATGATTGAGAGTTATGATTATATTAAACACCTCATAAAATATTTTAATTATCTTACGTATTGATATTTCTAAGTTAATTTATAATAAGTTTTTTTTTTAAATATGACATATAAATGTCGCAAGCAGTCAATCCGTAATAACAATTCAAGTGATAATTATCATCACTCGTGCCTAATTATTATTAGACAATCTCGCAAAAACTCTAATTGTATTTGTATCTAGACATAACAGTAAACACCACCATTACTCAGTATATATCTTAACAAAATCGTTTCAGAATCAATTCCGTAGGTATCCAATTCAATTAAATGCGATGGAACTTTCCTGCTTCTAATTTAGCATTGTACTAATATAACGTATCTCGAATCAATCTGTCCAAAGAAAAAGCATTCTGACAATGGAACGGGACGATAGCGATATTAACAATTGCTAACTGTTCCCCACCTTGCTAGTGAATTCTTAACCTTATACGACGATAACGTTATACGACGATAAGTTGCGTTTGCTGGAACACCTTCCTTATCTCATACATTATGAGTACAAAGAGCTTTAACAGTTAATAACTTCTTTTATGGGAAAGATGATGGGTTTTCAGATTTTATATTCTATAGTAGTTTAGATGGGAACTAGATTATGCAATTTGAAGCGGTGATAATGTTAATTATCGTATAGTTAATGATATTTTGTTACGTGCACTAGGCATTCAGGCAACAACGTTCGAAGAGTACGAAGACACAAATAAACCGACTTTAAAAATAATTGATATTGAACTTAAAATAAAAAGTAACTCCGACAGTTTACAGTTTAGTAGCACTTATAAAACCTATTAATAAAAACCCAATTGAGTTATTTCTAAAGTGGTTTTACCTGTAATATAATTAAAATGTAGTATTAATATAGCTATATAGCTTAACTTACTAGTTAAGTTTATTTTTTTTTGGCAAGTGTGTGCTATTCTTAGTCGAGTGAAAACTTTAAGTGGAATTTTTAAATGCTATACTTTCTGCACCTACTGTGCTAATATATATACACATATATCTCACTGAAGGCTGAAATATCTAACTCGAAGTGTTATCTTTTTATAAAAATATCTTGTAATATCAAACTACCATATATGAAACCACCTAAGGACATAGTTTAATGAAGTTTAAACCATCGAAATATTTCTTAGCTTCTTTTGAGTGATCGTTGAACACAAAAAGATACTCGCGTCAGATATAGTCGGGAGTGCCCTTTTTGACGTTAATTAAAAAGTGGAGTATAAGTATTAGTAGTATTGTCCACTTTATAAATTATCACTTTTTAATAAAGATTAGAATAGCGACAAAAAGGATAATTTCTTAACTTACTTTTAAATACTTTTAACGTATAATCATACATTGAGTCTATGGGATTAATCATTTTACAAAATTGTCGGGATACAATAAATTCTAAAACAAATTAATTTTTAAATTTAGAGTATAATGCGAGATTGGCGAGAAAGCAATTCTAGCAATCAAATATAATCTATTTATTTTCTTAAATCAATAGAATGCAACTTCATTATTTTAAGGATCGTGACCCGTTGTCTATTCGCTGTCAGGATTGATAACATCACTTTAGATGGACATGGTCAGACTTGATTATCTTCACTTATTGATTTTCTTCACGATCATATCAACTTTCGTTCCGTTATTGCATGTCTTAAATTGTAGCATTAATTTAAAGATTGTTAATATAAAAATATAATCATAGTTAAAAATCAATTAGAGATCAATAGGAAAGAACAAATTAGCGAACTAAACTATCGGACTAATGGCGTTGTTGTAAAAAGATTAGTAATCTAGAATTCACTTGTTCGACGAGAACGATGCAGTAGTCATTTATTAGTTCGAACAAGTCATTAATTCATCTCTAGATCAAAACATATCGAAGTATTTAGAGAGTGAGATGAAATGCATCGATATGCGTGGGCTACTTTACAATTTTAGCCGCTGTGTCGTGATTGATGTTACGTTAGATGCGCGCTCAGGCGCCGGTAATGATAGGCGGCGATTTTCTAGACGGCTTTAATATTGATATATGTATGTAGACGAGGTACTAAGATGCTTTGTATGCTTCAGTTACTTTTATACAAGTTTTTTATTTCGTTAGAACCGCATATATATATATATATATATATATATATATATATATATATATATATATATATATAAGCGATTCTAATTTTAAATAAGTCGTGTAAGCTTTAATAAAAGCAACTTGAAGTGAACTGCACACTTATTACGAAAAATGCTACGAGTGTGAGGAATTGGTGTATTCTGTTTTACTTATTTAGTGGTGATTTAAAACTAATGGCTTCTACCTATTATTTTTGTTATAATTAATATAGCAATCGTAAAACGCAACATACAGACTCAGATACAATTACATTTATAAAAGTATGGATTGCTTTAATCGCTTTATTTTCTTATTAAAATTGTATGAATAATAATGTCCGTTACATTTTATCTGGTCTATTAACTGCGGCGGTAATGCTTTAAGATTTATTACAGCGATTGCGAAATCAAAACGATATACAGTATCATTAGTCTAAGGGCTTGACGCATTAATCATATTTTTATCAACGTGTTTGTATTTTGTTCGTACATCATCAAACTTGTTACATTATGATTTACAACCTGTTAAGAAATATAATTACTTAATTTATTGTATTCTATGATTATATTTTTTTATACTAGCTAATCGCCCTGACTTTGATGGATGCGATTATTTAATGTCTAGATGTAAATACAATATTTAGAACTTTATTTTTTAAGTTTCGCGTGGAGAGGGCTAAGTATACTTTGAATTTTGAACAATCATTATTTTAATTATTGTTCTGTGTAGTAATATTTTTTTACCAGGCTGGTGTCCAATTATTAAAGCTTAAATAAATTGCACTGTTAATTATTTTGGTAAATATATAAAAAGTAAATGTTTTGGTTAATTCTAATATATAATATAATATATAATGTGATTATATACGAGCGTTAAGGCTTAATTTAAATAGCTTAGTTAACCATATTTTTTATAGACTATATAAACCGCTTTGTTCCGACTGACTGGCTATAATTACACAGCTTAAAATATAAGTCATAAAGAGACGACACGGGGGATGCGTTCGATCACTCTATATTCAACTTTACCCAATCAACACTCTTAAAGTTTCACTAATTTAAGTACATCAAGAGAAGATCAAATAAATATGGTCATATACATTTTTAGGGTTAGACATATTTATCCCGGTGAAAACACGAATATATTAGGTCCTTACATATGAAATTAGCGTTTTGTCGTACTGACCACTTTGATCTGAAATATCTCTTCTTTGGTTAAGAATTCCAAATTCAAATGAATAAATTCATTTAGCTGGTACATTTGAGTTTTAAAAACAGACATTTTTTTTTCCTTATTATTTTTTTTTTGGTGTCGCTTATTACCGCACAATGGAAAACATGAAATATCGTATATAATATAATATTTACGAGTACGAGTTCTACCGTGGCACCAGTGCTGCAGAAACAGCTCGAAGGATAAATTATGTGTACGGCGCTGGTGTCGCAAAAAAAAGCACGGTACGTTTTTGGTTTCAACATTTTTGTTCTGGAAATTTCGACCTTCAGAACCAACCCCGTGACCAAAGTGGAAAATGAAAAATTTAAGGCTATTGTGGAAGCGGATCCATCACAAAGCACTTTAGAGACAGCTGCAGGCTTCGGGGTAAGTTATAAAACTGTATTAATCCAATCGGGAAAGTAAAAAAACTTGAACGATGGGTAACTCATGAATTGAGTTAATCAAACTTGCAAACACGCGTCGACTGCTGTGCTACTTTGCTCAACCGACACAATAATGAAGGGATTTTAACTAATCTGATATTCGGAATAATAATCCGATAATCGGAAGCACTGGTCACAATGGCTGAACCGTGGAGATCAGCCAAATCCTGCCCTAAACGAAAATTGAGTTAGAAAAAGTAACTTATGAGTGTTTAGCGGACAAGCACCGGTGTCGTTCACTACAGCTTTCTAAAATCTGGCCAAACGATTACGGCAGATATCAGTTGTCAGCAACCGCAAACCATGAAGGAAGAACAAGCTGCTAAACAACCGAGATTGGTCAATCGCTCTAGGCCACTGCTGCTTCACGACAACGCAAGACCACACACTGCACAACAAACAACCACCAAGTTAGATGAGCTACAATTGGAATGTCTGCGACATCCACCGTACTCCCCGGACCTTGCTCCAACAGATTACTATTTTTCCGGAATTTGGACAACTTCTTACAAGGAAAAAAATTCAACTCCGATGCGGCAGTCCAAACCGCCTTCAAAGAGTTTATTGATTCTCGCCCCCATGGTTTTTTTAGTAAAGGGATGAAACTACCTATGAGATGGCAAAAGTGCATAGATAACAACGGTGCTTACTTTGATTAATTAAATATATTTTACAAAAAAAAATTGACTTTATATTCCTCCTGTACAAAACGTCAATTTCATATGTAAGGACCTAATATTATTTCTAACTTTCAACTTTCAATGTGCGATGCCATTGTGCTATGACCTAGCCCCTAAATATAACCTTTTGTTAAAAAAAATGCTTCAAGCATACATTAGACTCCTAAATATATCCGCTTTACTATATAACCTTCTTAATTATATCGATTCATCCCTTAACTTAGTATCCTAAAATTAGCGAGTAGGCATGACTAGATTTTTATGTCAATTTTAATTATGTAACTTGAAGTTTTTCTATGTAGTTTTCAATTTATTCATAAACGAAAAACACTTGATTGTTTTAACCCTAGTTCAGGGTTGAATTTTATTTTATGTCAGTATGTCTTTGGTACCATTTACCTGTAGCTTAGTTACAGAATAAATTCAACCAAATTTGGAAGGACTACTACTAATTTATTACCAAAAGAAAATCGTAATATTAATAAAAAATATTTCTTAAAAGTATTTTTCAATATGCAATAGAAATCATTTAAATTAAACGCGAATTTCAATGGTCTCGTTAGTTTGCGTGGTCTAAGATATAAAATAACAAAATATCAGGTTAGAACGGTAAACAGCTCCGTTATACAGGCTGTAAGTGTAACGCGCGATCTAGTGTCATTAAGACGAATGCAAACCATTAATGTATACCCTTTACATGTAAAGAAATTACTGATTACCTCTAGTATCACTGACGAGATATAATAACGTCTTATGAAATGATCTCCAAAGGGTTTTTGCTCATTAAAATTACACATCTGAATATATTTGTATATTGCTGGCATTGGAATTTTTATTGCCTAGATGTATTATTGGATGTCTAAAGTGATGAACTAATAAAGAAGAAGAGTAATGATAGTCAAACAGATTCATACACTATTTGTCTCTTACATCGATAATTTAGATATAGAATTTATACGTAAAGGATTTTGTCATTCTTTATTTAATGTATTTTTCAATTATGGTGTCAGTTTTCATTCTAAAATCTCGTCTTATTGCCCCTACTGGTGACAGTAAGCTAATGTCAGGTTCATTTTTCGCCCGCAGGATCAGAATTGCGAATCAAAGGGGAAATAGTATTTGTTTCAATTTCACGTAATTGTTTCAATATATCGCTGAAATAAAACGCTTGTTTTTAAATTAAATTAAGCTTTATAAAATTTTGATTGTCAACTTTTTATAATTAAATATAGGATATATTTGTTCAGTTTTCATTATTAATAAATTTTCCAAATTACGGTTGAATTTACCTTGATTAATTAGAAGAAAATTTCTAAACGTTATTATATTTATAACAAATTTATAATGAGGCTTTTTAGGATTAATAATTGACTTAAATATTATTTCTCACATCTATTAGAATATAAATAAATAATGGCCAAATAATTAACATATGTATGCATATAATATTATTATAATTTATTATCATAAAAGTTCAAAAAGGTGTCATTAAAATTCGTTTGCACAAACAATAATAACGAAATTTCTTATTATATCGAATTCATTCATTTTTCTTGTGCTAGTTCATTTTTAACATGCAAGCCATTCACCGCGCGGTAGCCGGTCCCACTTCCCGGTGCAATGCTCTCAATCTCATCTAGTAAAATGTTAAATAGCACTCTTCTAAATTATATCTTTTAGAATCCAGAAATAAATCTCATGCATTTTCCGCACTTAGTGGCTACGTTACAGACTTAAGTGTTATTTGTTTCATAATAAAAATGAGGCTGGCTATTCACTTTGTTCATATATTGGATAAAAAATTATTATAGTCTATATATATATTTAATATATAATATTTTAATATATATTATAATATATATTAAATTATTATATATTAAATAATACATATTAAAATATTATATAAGATGAAAATTATCGTCAATTTGTCTTTCCGACAGAGCATTTTGTAGTAACAGCTATGATTAATTTACCATCATTAATAATATATTTAACGCAGTTGTACTTGCTGATACAACCTACTTACTAAGTTAACTTGTTTTATTAAAAGTGAGCGTTATAATATTTAATACCAGCCGAGATGGCCCAGTGGTAAGAACGGGTGAATCGTAACCGATGATCGTGGGACCAAACCCGGGCAAGCTCCAATGAATTTTCATGTGCTTAATTTGTGATTATAACTTATCTCGTGCTTTACGGTGAAGGAAAACATCGTAAGGAAACCTGCTTGTGTCTAATTTCACTGAAATTCTGCCACATATGTATTCCACCAAACCGCAATGGAGCAGCGTGGTGGAATAAGCTCCAAACCTTCTCCTCAAAAAGGGAGAGGAGGCCTTTAGCCCAGCTGTGGGACATTCACAGGCTGTTACGGCGGTTATAATAATGCATTAAAAAAAATCAAGTACATTTTTGAAAACGGAATAATTTTACGGTGAAGGAAGTAGATATTTAAGCTTACGTTTAAAGTATTATTAACATCTTAATTTTGTTACAGTTTTGTGCTCAACCCCTTAACCCCCGTGCAAGAAACACGCTGCTTACTCCAGAATGATACTCAAGCAAATAACCCCATGGCCACACCACAGGTAACTGTTTGTGCTATATCACTTTTATTTTAAAAGAAACATTATTTGCGTTTCAGTAAGACCAGCCACTTTAAGTTCTTATAATTTTTAAACAGTGGGTAATATCATAAATGGATATAATATGATATAGAAATAAATCATTAATATTCAATAAATTTAATATTATTTTATAATAAAGGACCTCCTCATAAGTCATATAAATAATGTAAAATATATACATTAATAATTTATATTATACATGGCTTGGTTTGAGAATGTATCTTTTGATTTGTAGAAAATTTATATTTATATTTTTTAAATTAATTTCCTAACTTGACGAAGATTAAACACTGATGGAGACAGTTCCGATAAATCTATGTATTAAAATTATAAGGCAAAAGCTGTAAAGAGTATACGCTTGTGTAAACTGAATATATAGGCACTATTATATTATTAATCGGTTGGCATACTTATTATTAATTACCTAAAGAATTTACAGTCAACAAGTGTCATATAAATTATAGATAATATTTCTCATTTATCAAGATATAATAAATAGATAAAACGAATCGAACAAGGGCAGCCGTGTATTCTATCCACGCAGTTACTACGTAACTTTATAGTCCAATACATAAATACGTATAGATGGGGATATCTAGACTTGTTTATTCGTTGCCCTAGACACTGCCAATTAGTGTTGCTATGCTGAGATTATATTAACAATTCAGATTAAATCGGTTAACGAGGTTTAGGATTCAGGAAAACCAATGTCCTAGCATGAATTATAAGTATTTAGTATTAAAAAATTGTATTCGTACACATATTATATGTTTAATGTTCTAAAGTTGTGGATTTATCTTCAATGCATTACAGCTATTAATTCTAAGTTCCATAGAATATTTCATTACGTATAAATAAATGATTTCAAAAGTTAATCCGACAGAAAACTTTATTTATTAGCGTTGAAAAGATCAAAGATAATATTAGCAGGCATCCTTGGTCTTGGAGATTCTTATTAGATTTGGAACACTATTATTAGTATGGGTGGGTAGGTATTATACACGTGAGTGTTCACCGCGAACCCTTGATATTGCGATTATTTCGTTGCGGCGTAAGATTTATAGAGAAAATAGAAACCTCTATCAGATCCCGTATTGAAGTATACAGTAGCTCGGATAATCCGTTATTCGCTTTCAGAGCTAATGAACGGCTCAACAATAAATTACGCGTTAAGTGATGCATCTCGGTATATTACGTCTTTTATTTATTTTATGCAAGAATGAAAATAAAAGGATGTTGCACGCGTGGGTACGAGTTTTGTTACGTGTCGTGGGCACTAGTTACATACAAAGCTGGTTTTAACTTTGATATGAGATGGCTTTTATATCTCGTTGTATATGCACAATAAAAGTTAGCAATAGTAGTCCTTTTATTAGACCCTATAAAGATCGCAAAATAAGATATTTAAAGACTAGAATATGGGGACAGGATAAGGCGAAATGTATTTTTTTTAAGTATTTAAATATATTTACATATATAACAATACTATTCTGCTTGCAATAAATTGCAAACAAAATAGGAAAAATAAATTGAATTTATGGGGTACAACATGATATTTTTCTTACAGCGCTCCGTTAACACGTACTACATGGTGAAACTTCAAGTGAGATCGGAAGGTGTCTGCTTGCGGCCTTGGGCATTCGAAAGGGTGCCAGGCAAGTCGCTCCGGGGGCTGGACAATAGCATAATCTACACCTCCACTAAAGAGGCCTGCCTCGCTGCCTGCCTCAATGAGGTAATGAGTCCTGTTATATAAAATTACCCTCATACCATTATTTTCATGAGCATTTTGTTTGAGGCGATTTGTATATCGAGGTACTATAAACGCAACGCCTTTTCATTGTATCTATTCAATTTATATTTTACGGCTCCGTTCCACATCGAGAGATACAGGAAAATGATACGGGCTTTATTGAGTGCAGGTGCCTGTAGCTTTGAGACTTTGTAAGTTTATGGAAAATCGATTACAACTTTATGGCACCGCTTTAGTGCAAAGTGCCTTTTGTTTGTTTGAATACATTTAATGAAATACATACATATTATTCTGTTAAATTATTATATTAAAATTAAAACCGAATAACTTCTACGAATATTAATTCGAAGACGAATTATCGTAAAATCCAAAATTTCAAAGTTAAAAATGAAACTAAAAGTAAATTTGGTTTTAAATTACGATGCATATATGCTATATATTAAGATGCGTATTTGTATATTTACGAAAGGTTAACAAAAATTTAAAAAGGCTAACCGGTTGCCTTTTTAAATAACCGAACAAGAAATGTCTGCATGGAAGATATATATTACACGAACGATCAAAAATATACATTAGGAGTTATTATAGTGTGCGTTTTATTATGACAGAAAAAGTTCCCATGTCGATCAGCGGAGTATGAATACGGAAGTATGAGATGCGCACTCAGCGATTCCGATCGACGCACTGCGCAGCCGTTCGTCCAACTCGTTGATACGCCCGGGGCTGATTATTTTGAGGTAAGAATTGAAGAAGTAATACGATTTCTTTAAAAATAGAAGTAGCCCTGAGTCTTGAATAATTATTACTTGGAAATGCAATTCGCGTAAAACTTACTCAGTATCTTACAGTCTCAGACATAATTTAATCAGCAGAGCATCTTGAGTTTTTTTTGATAAGGGATTTAAACCTGTTGTGTTTAATTTTTAAATGTTCCTTCTTGTTTTATTAGTTCTTTTTCGGGATATGACGAATGCTTCATGTTTTTGCCCATAAAGCATATACTACTTTACTAAATTAAAAATATTTCAAATATCCTATGTATTTTTATACATTTAATACGGGGATCTAATCATATTCCTCAAACATTAAGTTAGATAATATATCTTATGAAGAAATTCCGATTGTTTGTATAGATTAAAAAAACTTACCGCATGCAATTATGACAATAATAGAGTAAATGCAAATGGAACAAAATACTTTCGCATTTATTACGAATGCATACTTTAAATACATAGTAGCATCAATTTCCAACCTACATTTCCTTCCAACGAAACACATTAGTTGTTAGTCTAGTTCTTCACTAAAACGATTCCTCGAACGTTCACAACACATTCGCACTTGGCTGTTAGGGTAAATAAATAGTGTTTATCGCCATTACGTGTTTTAAGTGATATCTGTGTGGTCGTACAGAATTTGTGCCTGAAGGCGTCGCAAGCGTGCAAAGGATCGAGGATATTTACCGCTCCGCGTGTGGGAGTCGCCGAGGATAAAGTGGCGCAGTACGCTGGTTTGCACTACTACACGGACAAGGAGCTGCAGGTATTATAAGCAAAGATTTTGTTATCGCTTTAAATGTTTATTAGAAGATTTAAACTATAGAGGATACATGTCAAGGATTCGATACAATATATGACATTAGCAAGAGTTAAAAAGTAATTGGATTCTATTTTTTGCAACTTTCAACTATTCTGTTTATCTCGAATAGATCTCAGAGATAGATTGCTTTTTTATTTTTTGCTAATACTGTTATTTTCAATAGGTGACATCAGAGTCAGCCTGCAGGCTCGCTTGTGAAATAGAATCCGAGTTCCTATGTCGCTCCTTTTTGTACCTCGGTGCGCCGCATTCGGCAACATACAACTGCCGTCTTTATCATCTCGATCACAACACGCTGCCAGACGGACCCTCAGCTTATCTAAACGCCGAAAGACCGTTGATCGATGATGGAGAACCTATTGGAAAATATTTCGAGAACTTCTGTGAGAGTGAGTAGTTTTATTTAATATACGTACGCAGTAATAAATATAAGTAATTTGATACGCTATTAATTACGTTACCAGTGTCTTGAATGAGACAAATTTTATTCCTCTCTTTTTATAATAAATACAAAAAAATGTACGATCATTTTCGATGTTCATCTATTAATATATAAAAAAATATTATAATTTTGAATGAATGAAATTGAAATTCTTTGTAATTCATTGTATTACATTTTGTATTCGAATATAACATATCAATATTATCCCATAACTTGATGAGTACATAGATATAAAAAATATCAGACAATCTTATTTGAGTAATTTGGCGATAGACTACTACATTCTACATTCTATGCATTTATTACTCAATATTATATGCTTTACAAAATTTATCATTTGTGGAAGTAAGCCATATATTAAACATCGATTCTTTAATAGCTTTAGCGAACTTATATTTTTTATTCTATTTATAACGAATATTTTAATGAGATGGTAGTATTCTGCGTTCTGTTTATATAAGAAGAATGCGTACGAACCAAATCAATTACGAGATCATTTGATTACATCTCGCATTTAAAAATAGACAAATGAGGTAAACCGACTGGTTAAGAACGTAATCCAATAAAATAAGTATTATAAAGAATTCAATGACATTAAGTTAGTTAATTGCATAAGATAACATGTTAAGTGATAATCATCGAGTAATATGTAATTTAGGTGTCATTTGTCCATTCCTTGGTAATTTCTTGCCAGCCAATACTTAACTTGCCTATATTCTACGGCCTTACTTATAAATGTCTCTCAGTGGCTGTTTAGTTAAACACTGTTTTCACTCTTTTTGATATATTGATTTGACATATGAAAGAAGGAGACATATCATTGTTTAACTAATCACCCATTAAACTACGTTTATAAGTAAGACTTCTAAGGTTAGGATTTAACTATTTATGTCTTATTTTATACTTGACGTAACTGAATCAAGGGACTTAATAGAAGCTTTGTTCTGTCAATTACTTAAAGGATGTAGTCGTTAATAAACTTAACGTCGTCGTATTTTCCATTGTCGGAAAGTCGGAAAACTCTTATTAATTAACAGAATTATAAGTAACAAACTGTTAAACGCAACTTCGTTCTCGTCAGATTAATTTTTTGTCTCGTAATTTATATGTCGGTCCTTACCCAAGCTAATTCTATGTTAAATTTAATAAGTTCAGTGATTTAGGTGTCTTTTGCTAATAAGCAAACATATTTACGTCTTTATTGTATGAGGCTGATTGCTGCAGCGTTATTGCACTTAATTTCAACACTTGTTGTTTTATGAATCTTACCAACCGACAGATTTTTTACTGTTATGTTTGTAAATTCGATTTGATCTATGTATTATAAATAATACATACCCATATGGATTATTATTCATTCAAAATAACTTATAATTTAAGTTTAACGTATGCAATTATAAGTTATGCAATAAATCGGTAGGGTGAAATAATCACAGTTTTTTGATCTATTTAATATCACCATCATCAATTCCAAAATTAATTTAAGCGTACCATTGAGTAATTAATATTTTTAACGCGCAAATCCCGGATGTGTCTCTGAATCACTAGATACGAGTACGTGGATAAAATGTATTAGCCGGCACAAACTTGTTCTCTATATCAGGCACTGTGACTTCTTGCCATAGAAATTGCGCTCTTGGAAGAAAACAAAGACATAGAGCTATTTCTAAGAGAAAATAAAGTATTTCCGACTGTACGATTTTTAATTGCAAATAACAAAACTTGTCTTCTTAAATGGGAGATGTAATTTGCTATTGATGTTTTATTCTATTAATAGATACTGTATTAACGATTAAATCAAACTATTCTAATGAGAGATTAATTTCAATATATTAACTAGTGTTTTAACATTTAATCTTAGTATGCTAGGATAGCGCCAAATCGAGGAAAGACCAATTATTCGACTTAAAATTCGGTAATATTTTTTATCACTGGTAACTCACTGCGACATCATTTTTATATTACTGACTAAGTTATGAAATAATCGAGACAATTTTCATTAATTATTTTATATTATTTTTCTAAAAAGATCGGATTTTACTGCTTTACTAAAGTAAGCAAATGGTAATGAGAATGGTTGTTAGATTTGTGATTTTCGTCTGGTAACGTTCAAACCCACACTAATAAAAATTGTACATTATCATATTGAACTCGCTTCAACCAATTAGTGCTAATAAAATGGAGTTAAAATTAACGTGTACTTAAAACATAGCCTATCCTTACAATAACAGTACAGAAACAGCCTGTGAATGTCCGACTGCTAAGACCTCATCTCCCTTTTTGAGGAGAAGGTATGGAGCTTATTCCACCACGCTGCTCTAATGCGGGTTGGTGGAATACACATGTAGCAGATTTTCAGTGAAATGACAAATGCAGGTTTTCTCACGATGCTTTTCTTCACCGTATAGCATGAGATGAATTATAATCACAAATTAAGCACATGAAAATTCAGTGGTGCTTGCCCGGGTTTGAACCCACGATCATCGGTTAAGATTCACGCGTTCTTACTACTGGGCCATCTTGGCCTATCTTATCCTTTGCCTATCCTTATTCGTGTTAAATTAGTAACAAGTAAATAAACCTCCTAAATAGAAATTACGTCCGTGTTCTAAAAGTACCCTAGTACAGCGGATTTTTAAAATGACAAAGTACATACATAATTTTATTGAATTATCAAATGCATTAATTACATCCACAGATGTGATAGGTATATCAAATTAAAAACGTATAATAAAAAAATTATCCAGGAAGAACTACGAGTAAATGAACACGTACAAAAATTAGTTCCAGCCCGACCACAGCATTGATATCACGACTGACAATAGCGACCTCGGTGGTCCGCAATTAACGGTCCACGTTTGCGCACTACAGAAATTGTTTTCCAGTAGCACGAACAGCGCAACAATATGGACTTGAAATAGCATTTTCGGTACTACACTATTTTATTAATGAGTCGGACACGTTGCTAAAGCGCCCATGTAGGGAGCCAATGAGTATATTATCTATTTCATGTTTGCTGTTCTAGGAAACATGTGTAAACAATAAAAAAACATTTACTAACAATCTTGGTATTGTTAAGTTTTAATGTGCTTAAAATGTGGGGTTATTAATTATTTCATTTAAAAAAAGCATAACTTAGCACACAAGTTAGCACATTGGCAAAAATATAATATAGTATTAAATTTTATAATTCCACTCTGTTCCACGTGGAGGAAATATCAGAATGGAAAAGATTGGGGGAGGCCTATGCCAATAGGCAAACAGATCTGCAGAAAATAAGCAAGTTTCAAGTACTAGAATAAGTCTAAGTTTAATGTGTTAGAATATTGTTTTTTTCAGGTTTAAGATCTAATAAATGGCTATATTATATATTTTGATTTGTACATCACGTTTGTACTTTCTCGACTTTTTTGAGTCGGCTTTAATAAATACTCCGTCCCGGTCACCGGGAAGAAGAGCATTTATATCCCCATCTGTGTTTTAATGTTTAAAAAATAAAGTACTCTTTTTTCCCCTATTATCTACTTACTACTATAATAATGACAAAAAAGTATATACATTAACATGAAACTTACCAAACTATTTATATTATTATTATAATACATGTTGTTTGATGATTCTACGTGCCTGATTTGATAACCCGTTACCAGTAAATTTAATTGATTTAGGGTTGTCCGGATTTCTTTTCTTGAAAAATGTCTCTAATCGTTTAAGATAACCAGGTCCTTTGGCTCTGGCTTTAAAATAACAAAACATAAGTTCTTCTAACTCTACTGGTGACCACTTCTTTCTTGCATCTTCATATTGTGAGTCAGTGGTCGTTTCAGATGTACCGGCTGAGCTTGCGGGAGCCAAGCCCTGCATCGCCTTGTTCATCGGTTGTAGTCCTTGAGGATCTTTCCCTAACCCCCTTATCCCCGACTCCCGTCCAACCGGCAAGCGGGGAGTCACTGGCTAGCTTATTATTATCATTATTATATTAAATTTTATAATAGTTAATCTACTATATTATGATATTTAAACCATATATGTAATGGAGTTATCACTTACATATTTGCCTTAAAAATAAAGAAGAAATTATTGACACGATTTTAGAGCATGTAACAAGTTTTAAGATATTGATAAAAATACAGGTCGACGTATGGTGTATGTATATGATGCATATACGATAACCTAAATAATTTTTTTATACTTTTATTTATAATACATAACAGTACAAATCTAAAGCGCAACGTCAAGATAAGTGGTAATGACTTCATTAATTCACCGTAATCTTGCACGGAAACTACTGTTAAAGAGAGCAATTAAACATAACTTCTCACCTAACTCGTTCGTGGGAATGACTTTGTGCATAATAAACCATTTTTAATAAAGGTAAAATATTCAAAAACGTAGTAGTCATGACCATTTTTACCTCGTATTTTATTTGAAAATTTATATGTTAATTTATAGTTTTAATGTAGTAAATAGAAATTAAATAAAAATTCAAATACATAAATGTTATTGCAAACAATTTCGTTTAACTTCGTGAACTTCTAAAGTAACTGTCATGAATTTAGTATAAATACTAAATAACAGCTTAAATCATCGATGGCTTGTTGTAGAATTTATGATAGAATTTACGGCACAACGGCGATATCATGTATATAGCTAGATAAAGATAAACGCAGGTTAATATCGCTGGCAACTAGGGTCAGGGTCAATAGCAATCGAGCATAGTTGGGAGTAACGATAGATCTGGCGAATTGTGACGCAGTGCTTTTGTAATACGATATAGCTCGAGCTGGCCCAGTTGACTGAACTTGCTGATAGCTATCTCGAGCTCTATATAAACTAACAATTTTCAATTACGTAATTGGTATAGACATTTTAATCTCAGTTCCTTAACTAAGGAAAACTTCATAAATATTATAATTTCTTAAAGATATATTCGCAGAATCAATATGTCAAAAAAAGTCCAAATAATTTTACTATTAATAACAGAAAAGGAAGCAATATTAAATAATGGACTTATGACACTTTATGTATTTTTATATCTTAATTTGTCTTTAAGGATTATATGTACAAGTAAATACGTAAATTTTACTACACCATAAATATGAATTGTAGTCTTAATTAAACTTTACTAGCATAGTGAAGATAAGAAGCATAGTGAACATACAAACTTAGTTAATGAGTAAGATGACATATAAGTAATATAAATACTAATTTTTCATTTAATGTTTAAAATTTTCAACGACTTTTTGTACTGTTGGTGTTTATCAAAAAATATAAATGAAATAGCTTGGAACAATGTAAACAGAGGCGTAGATTGAGGAAACAACAGTTAGGTTCCGCTATAAGAAAGTCTGGAAAGCTACTCCATTACGTGGACCCGATGCTACGACATTTAGATTGCCATCTATTGCTAAAGGCCAGGTTCACCGAACACTGAATAATATTATATATATCGATACACCTCATACCGTTACTTGAATCCAATCCCCTAGACTTCCTCCAGCATAATGAGAAACGTAATTGTAATAAAACTATATTATCTAATATCGGTAATCAATGTCTCGTAATTGAATAAAGTTCGGCATTGAACCGAAATTGATCGAATTAGAGATAAAAAGGGGGCATCAGTATCTATTACATGTCGACATAATTTGGTTATGTTTACAATATAAAATCCGCTGAGTCACAGCAACAGTTGCATTTTAGTGCAAAAAAATCTATAGCGAGCGTCGGCGGCGTCGCTCGTGCGTGCCTTCTAACGGTGGTGGTACACGAAATTGAAAATTAGTTTTTGCGGCGCCCGAGAGCTCGGCTCCGTCTTGCTCCAGTCCTAATTCAGCTGTAATTGAATCGAGATAGATTTAGAACGTTGACGGCATTGATTGTGTGTCGATACTTAATTTTCATTGCACGAAATGACAAATTGATTACATACGAGGAGGTATGCAAAACTGATTATTTGGTTATTATAAAATATTAACATTAAAGTGGTATTTTTTACTAACCGGTAAATGGTATAAGTTTTATAATTAAGTTATAGTTCTTAGAAGAGTATATTATATTATATATTTATAGAGTATTATACGTAACTGTTTTATCTTCATTATTTTTAAATAAGTCCCAGAGGTTCCTCGTCATATGTCGACGACTCCACGATTAATAACTTAAGTGAAACTACTTTACTTGGTGATAGGGCTTTGTGTAAGCTCGTGCTATCGTTACCATCCACTCATCAGATATTCTACCGCTAAACAACACAACTTAGTATTGTTGTGTTCCGGTTTAAAGAGTGAGTGAACTACAGGCACAAGGGGCTAACTATCTTATTCCTAAGGGTGGTGGCGCATTGGCTATGCACGGAATGCTTAATATTTCTTACAATGCCAATATCTGTGGGCGATTGTGACTACTTATCAACAAGTGGCACAATTGCCAGTTCGCCTACCTACTCTATGTAAAAAAACAGGAATAACTAATAATAATTATATATATATATATATATTATAATCATTGCATAAGTCATTGCATAAGTTTATTACAGTAATTTACAATAGAATACATTTAACGAACCTAGCTCACTTGGCAACAATCTAATGGCCTTGCAAGGCCTTGCAACCAGTAATACAGGTCAGTGTCCGCTTCATCCATCGTATGTATAACAATAATGATGATTACGTTATAAGTAATTCTTCCTTTTACATACTTGTAGTTTATAGTTTAACAGCCAATAAAGCTTTTATTTAAATGCAACTCATAAAGCTCATAAAGGTAAAGGACACAAGACCCCAATTGAACAAAACTTAATTTTTTTTTAGCGAACCGATCGTTGTGGAATATTACGATAACACTATTCAGGGTAATGCAAAACTAAATCAAACGAAGATGTTTTATAAATATCATTAGCGTAAAAATATATTAATCACTTTTAAAGCAATTTTTTTTACATTATGTATGATCAAAATACACATTCATTAAATGTTTATTCATATGCATTCCTTAATTATGTTCACATTAACAACACCCTTTCTTAAGGATATCGACCATTAAATTCTGCTTTCATTACATAAAAAAAAATTATAAATAGATCGTCGTTTAAATTTATTTTTGCCATTTTCCATTATGTGTTAATGATATTACGTGCTTAACATAAGCCAGCGACCTTGTCTGTGTTTCTCTTAACTACTCGTAATACAGGTCACTGGCTTCGATTATAGAAGCCAGTTATGTATGTACTACCCTTATGTGTAGCTCGAGGTAAGATTAAAGTTTAGTGTTGTAAAGCGTGTGTTTAGGTCTTTATACTATTATGTGGTTACATCTATAAAGAGGCTTTATATCTATGAAAACCAGTTTAACTGATAAGTTTGCTATTTTTAAACACTTTTATAGACTATTTTACTGCATCATTAAATATGTGCAATATATTCTTAACTAAAATAAATGAACATGATAGAAGTAGTAAGTAAAGATACACCTTACACCAAGTTGGTGTAATTTTAGCTAAAAAAAATATATTTTAAAAGTCTGATTTCCAAACGTAATGTGAAAAAAAATAGTAAAGAAATTCAATATGTTTTATTTTTTACTTCTTTAACACGTCGTGTAGGTAATAAATAAAAGGCATAGTATAGTAACTTGGTACCTAAACGTGCCTGTCGATACGTATTGAATTGCAGTTTTATTTTATCTGTATTTATTTAGTAAAACTTTCATTTGTAATCCGTACTTAAGCGAAGAAACATTGGAATTTAAACTTGAAATTTTCGCAGAAGTGATTCTTAATTAGAGTTGATATCAATTGTTAAATTTCAGCTTAAATAATAATAATTATAACCATTATAATAAATAATATTAAGTAATATAATACTTGAAATAACAAAAAATCGATAAATAAAGAAAAAAATGCCTAATTCACTTTTACACATAATAAAGACATTAAAATAAACATAACATTGACAAATAAACATATTGAATTTATCAGGAAGTCGATTATAGTTTGAATGAGGACGAGATGTTTCAGAAGGCAGTAATTACTTGAACTAGGTAAACGACTTTTGACAAGTCAAACTGGAAACGAATGGTTTTGAAATATGGTCATCCTATTAATATTCATTGCGTAACAGTAGCTAACCGTTAATTCAGATGTTGTCAAGTATGTCATAATTTTTTTTTTATCTATAAACTAAGTTAACTGGATTTCTATGAAAATGCAACGGTAGATTATCGTTGACGTGTTCTTCTATAAATAAAGTCAGTGTAACTGTTAATGCATTCTGATGTTCCAACTTACAGAATCAAGTAAGATTTTTCAACCAGAATAAGTCATCTTTGCGTAGCTGCGTTATAAAATTACTGCAATTAGAGGTCTTAATTGCTAGTAGTTGGTTTAATAGTATTCAAATATATATATTAAATATTATAAATAGAAATCTTGTGTCTAGAAAATATAAAATCAGGTCAAATCCGGCAAACAATCAGCAATTAAGTTGTAAAATGGCTTTGAGTGTAGTAGTTTTATTTTTAAAAGCGATTAGATTGTATCGTGTTACAATCGTCATTCCATATACAGAGAGAATAGCATAACTGTGATACTTAGTTAAATAAAAGACCAACAAGTTTGTATAGCGATTTATAATCCGTAACTTTGACATACCTAACGGCAAAATAGTTAAAGTTAACAAATTGGGGAATTTTCTTTTGTAACGCGATCATCGTTTTTATAAAAACTACGACTAACCTACTTTCAAATCGAAGGCGATTTCTAAAGATTTTTTGAGCTCCGAAAAAGATGATAACAAAACTATTGAGGTATGAATGTATTATAATCATCCGATAGCGTACGAAAAATGGTATTTTTTAAAATATAGCGGTCTATAAATAAAAATCATGACCGTTTTGTTCACTCTCCGGTTTATAAATATTTAAGTGAATATTTTCAGGTCAGCTGTGATATTATTGAAAAAATAATAATATGCACCTCATTCATTTCTTTTCTTAAAAAACTTCAAGCATAGTTATGCTTGTATTATTCTTAGCAATATTTCATTAAGATTTTTTAATTATAAAAATATGCATTTTAATTAGTCCTCCACAGTGATATAAGCGTGGGAAAAATTATTATTTCAACTACTGAAGCGTTACGAACAGAAAAAGGAGTAATGTCATCGACATTTATCTAGAAAATACAAGTCTGAGAATAGGTTTTACGTGCGTAACAATTATAATAAAAACTTATAGCTCGGGGTGACCATGTTTTTTAAGTATTCGCGTAAGAATGTCTACGTCTGGCGTAACCAGACTAGAATTTATTTTTGTAGCTCTAAAATATTAAAAAAAAGTGTTTGTATAATTAAAATAGATTGCCAATAAATATTTCTTAATCCTAAATTTTTATTATATTATATTTTTTATTATTTAGCTTATTAACTTTATGAATTCTGAAAGGGCATATTAACTATCTTTTCCGTAATGCATAATGAATTGTTCAAATTGGTAGTTCCTGAGATCAGCTTGTTCAACCGTAAAATTCTCCTCTTTATAACATAGATTTATAAAATAATCTACTATTTGTGTATAATGTATGCAAATACTAACTAACGTAACATTTATTGGTGAAAAAATTATAAGAATTTTTAATGAGTTTTTCACATATTAATGGAGCCATTAAATTCTTACTTGTTTTGTTGCTTAATAAAAATTACTTCAATAATAATTAATTATATGACATTTTTATTGCTAAGTAGACGTTTTATGTTTTAAAGATAATATATTTGAACGGTAAATAAAGAAGCTAAAAACAAATTTATCCTGTAAAGACCTTAATTATATGATATATTAAGGTTCTTTATACTCAAAGTTTTTTATTTAAAATTGGTATAAAATTAAAAAATATTGTTTTCATTCTGGCGGTTCTTTTAAAAATACAGACGTTTACATTTTAAAAACGCACTAGGTAGATGTTCAAATCACGTTTTTTATTAAATTATGATACTCTGCCCTGCCCGAATGACAAACCTTTGTCTGACCGGTCAACGGCCTAAATCGCTTAACGTCATTTTATTGGTTGCTGACATGGCGTATACGAAACATTGGCACCAAGCTAACGAATCGATTCGAGACGGTTCACGAGCCGTCGTTCCGGTAACTGATTTTGTCATTAGCACCCTTTATTTTACAGTTCTTCGACAACGGAAATTCTGAAACAATGTTGTTAGAATTGATTTTTTATTTCATTTCTAAGTAAAAAGTTGTTACCTATTTCTATTACATTTGCTAGAAATGTTCAATTGTATTTTTATTTTGATATGTATATAATATGAATAGTTTTGCTAAAGAAATGTTTTATGTAATTTAATACGATGTAGATATAAATCTCCGTGTGAGGTACGAGTATTATAATGATTTCCGTTGATGGACCTAACGTCAGAATAATTTAAACTGGCGACATGAAGTAAATCACAATATAATGGCACGTTAAAACAACGATGGTGTTCCGTGGTATTAACCCAGAGCGAATGTAAAAGCCTCTAAGTATGCAGTACCTACTTATCAATTGCGTGTGAAAAATCTAGAATTGCTCGAAGCGGCGAGCTTTACGTTGCTCGGTAATTACAGTACCAACGTTACACTTGGAATCGTCCATTGCCGCAATCTTCTATCGATTATGATCGTACATGTCGAACGCATCCGTTTGTAGCTAATCAAAGTTCTAAAAATACATCCCAGTCTTAAAAAGTCCTGTAGTTAAATGCTTTGTATTCTATTTGTAGAGCCAGCTGCCAATCCGAGTGGAGAACTGCCTGTCTCAATAGAACACCATCAAGATACTAACATGTCGAGTAACTTGACGAGAAATGACGCCAATTGTGACAAGACTGGAACCTGCTATGACGGTAATTACCCATCAACGAGAACTTGTAGTTTTCTACATCCAGTCGATGCTAATGACTAACATTGGTAATTATTTCAGTCTCCGTCCATTGCAAAGATACTAGAATTGCCGTGCAAGTCCGTACGAACAAGCCTTTCAACGGAAGGATCTACGCATTGGGTCGTTCGGAAACATGCAACATAGATGTGGTTAACAGCGATCTATTCAGATTAGATCTTACAATGGCGGGACAGGATTGTAATACCCAGAGTGTAGTAAGTTGATTACATTAATTACATTATCTTTTTAATGTTACTGCTTTCACTAGGTATTATAACAGAATTACATATACTATCTTGAGCAAAAATATAAAGATGAGAGAATATTTTATACATAAAATAAATATTATTAAAAAATAATAAAAAGAATTATTATAAATTTAAACAAAACACTTAATGCGTCTAAGGTACACCTTAGACATATGATTGAAAAAAATGTATATACATTTTTAATTTTTTCTGTATCTTTTAAGACTGGAGTATATTCCAACACCGTCGTACTCCAGCACCACAGCGTGGTCATGACGAAGGCTGACAAGATCTACAAAGTGAAGTGCACATACGACATGAGTTCAAAGAATATCACATTTGGAATGGTGCCCATCAGGTCGGTAACAGTACTTCGGCATAATAAAACTGTATTTAAAGCAATTCAAGCGACCCATGCTAAATAACTATGACAAACGGTTAGATATAAACGTACTTAGAATACGTATCACTTAATACATAGTCAAAACTTTCATTGTGAAAACTTGCATCGTGAGAAATAATTTTCCTCATCAACATTTTGAAGGTTCCATTTATAAATTTAATATTTTATGAATTTTAATTATATAAATAATGCAATATGTTTAACATTTTATATATAGAACAGCTTGGTATTATACAGCCAGTGAAATAATTCACATACCGACACATGTGAACACGAACATAAAATTCTATTGACCCAATATCGGTTCTGAATTAAACATAAAACAATTAGATTCCTCTACACCGGTGTGGAATGTAAGCGTGATGAGCATAGGCAACGACTTTTTTATTCTGTATGGATTTTTAATAGTCTAAGGCGAAGTGCGATATAATAATGATTGCTGTCAATGATTCCGATACATGCATTTAAACTAGCATTACACATTATTACATTCAATCGCGGAAAGTTAAATGTATAATTCAAAGGCGCAACGTAGCCATATTTATTTATGATATAAATTTAAGAAAAAAGTAAAAACGTGTTATATCTTAGTGCTAGGCAAAAAGTTCTCCTTTTGAGGAGAATATTTGATACTTATTCCACCATGGCGCTACAATGTGGTTTGGCGGATAAACATTTGGCGAATTTTGTCGAGCACAGGTTTTCCTTCGCCGCCGAGCACGAGACAAATGATTTATTAAAAAAGTGAAGAACATGAACACTAAATTGTGTTTGCCCTATATTGAATCCGCAATCTTTGCTGAAAAGTCACACGCTCTAACTACTTTTCTCTAACGATTACGTTCTTTCTTAGAGTTTCGACGAGTTTGTTCTTACAGAATAACTTTTCTGTTTGTCGATTCGATATTATAGTTTTTAATAAATTCTATGTATACATCAGAGACCCAGAGATGATTTCTATCACTGCGGCTCCTGAAGCCCCACCACCACGCATCCGCATCCTGGACAGCCGCCAGCACGAGGTGGAAACCGTCCGTATTGGAGACAAGCTCACCTTCCGCATCGAAATACCGGAGGACAGTAAGTTTATTCTTATTACAATTTAAAATTTTATTAATAAAGTAAATTGTCTCAATTGTATCTCTGGTTGTTTGGTAGTGAGTGACTTTAGTCATTAAGTCCGCATTTTGTTCAGGAAACAATTTTGAATAATAGTTTTTTTAAAAATTAATAAAATTAGTAAATTCACCAAAAGAACAAAATATAAAAAGATTGTGATGACGGTCTAATACAATGTTTTTAATATAGTTGTGTATATATATATATTTTATAGAATAGGAAGGCAGACGAGCAAATGGGCCACTTGATGGTAAGTGGTCACCAAACGCCGTTAGACATTGGCATTGCAAGAAATGTCAACCATCGCTTACATAGCCAATGCGCCAGCAATCTTGGGAACTAAGATTTTATGTCCCTTGTGCCTGTAATTACACTGGCTCACTCACCCTTCAAACCGGAACACAACAATTCCAAGTACTGCTGTTTTGCGGTAGAATATCTGATGAGTAGGTGGTACCTACCCAGACGGGCTTGCACAAAGCCCTACCACCAGTTATCTATTATATGATTTAAAATGTTTTATTTTTGCAGCTCCTTATGGCATCTTTGCTCGCAGCTGTGTTGCAATGGCAAAGGATTCAAAAAGCACTTTCCAGATCATCGACGATGAAGGGTTTGTACTTTTATTTAAAGTAAAAAATAAACTAATTTTAATCTATGCAATGTATAAAATATTTGTGATTACTTGTAATGTTTATGTATTTGCTTTAAAGTTTTATAGGATAAAAGTGTGCGTGTGAGTTATAACTGTACTTAATAGGTGTAATTTGACCATTGGAGGAAGAAATTGACCATAATGAAGATTCATGTACAAATTTTAACACTTAAGCACACATATTTAATATGCAATTTTTTTATACAGTTAAAAATACTAAGAATATTTCTCTTTCGTAGATGTCCAGTTGATCCATCGATATTCCCAGCCTTCATTCCCGATGGAAACGCGCTTCAATCTGTGTACGAAGCCTTCAGGTTTACGGAATCCTATGGTGTTATTTTCCAGTGCAATGTGAAATACTGTCTTGGTCCGTGTGAGCCAGTAAGTATTCATTTGTTTTGTTTCATTTTAAAAGTCACGTCTGTAATAATTTTTTTCAGTCTGTTGACCTAAATCACCTATAATGTCAAATCAGTACATAGTTACGTCGATAAAGTTAATGATATAATATGATGTAATAAACGACATTGTAACATTTTATTGAAACTCTTCTAGCAAAAATAAAACAAAGTAAATTAAACTTTAAGTACTTATTAGTTTTTACTAAAACGGCTTCTACTAATTATCAATTTCAGGCTGTTTGCGAATGGGGTAGAGAATCAATTGAGTCTTGGGGAAGAAAGAAGCGTTCGTTGCCTCACAACGAGACAGGTGAAGCTCACGGTCAGGAAGAAGATATGAACATATCTCAAGAGATCCTCGTCCTCGACTTTGGAGATGAGCGACAGAGCACCGATTTCCTTCGTTCAGATAAGCCTGGTGGAACTGCAAGTGAAACTAACTTTGGAGGTCAGTTTTTTAACATAATTCCTAAGTTATTGAATACGTCGTATGACGTTTAATTTAGATACAAGGAAAGTGACCATAAAAATATATGTCTACTATTATACGCGATTTAAATTTTGATTTTTCAATAAAATTATGTTATGAAATTATTCTTTATACGTGATGCAAAAAAACTAGTAAAAATTTTGATAAAATATTTTTGGTATGTTTGCAGAGAAAACAGTGACAATTGTAGAGCCGTGTCCCAGCAAATCGTCGGTGTTGCTGCTCGGCGTCGCGTGCGCGCTGCTTGTTCTGCTATACATCGCCACTATCTTCTGCTACTATATGCGGAAGTGGCTTGCACCACCCAAGCATATGTCATAATTTCTATAAAATTACAAATATGTGGTATACAAGTATTTTGTAACGTTCCAACGCTTTTTTTTACTAAGGAACTTGTGATACAAATGACTGATTCGAAATTCCACGATGTCACGTTCACGTCATTATATCCGTCCGTTTTAAGCTAAGAATCGTGGTGAAAATTTTTCGTGTGTAATATAACCACCGCGTGTCTTGCAACTACCTGATGGTAATTGATTGCATTTAAAAGCATTTATTAATTTTAAGTAGTTATACGAATATAGGTACAACATATGGCTAATACTATTTTTTATGCGATGATGCGTATGTTATGTAGACACATCGATTTTTAATTTAGGATATAATTAAGATTTAGTAATAAATTCAGAATTGCATTTATTATTTGGTAAGCTATTGCTAGGTCCGTTTTTTTTTTGTTTTTGGAATAATCCCCGAAAATTTCATCTCATATTTGGCCAAGGATTTAAAGGGATTATTCTGAATTTGAGCAATTGGTCTAGTTGAGGAATAAATTGGCAGAATTTTGGATACGTATTAATTTTAAGTTGGAATATTTAACGTAATTGTGCCCATTTATGTCTTGTATTGATGTTTTAGTAACTTTTACATATAACCTTTTTAGAATGTCGTTTTGAAAAAAAATCTTGTAAATATACTGTTATCTGTCAGTTTAGGCGCTAACAGTTTTATTTCTACTACTTGTTGAACTTTCAGTTGGGTTCTGTTGAAATGTAACTTAGGCACAGAATTGTAGTATGTATTTTCATATATTTTTTTAATATTTGACATGACAATAACAATATTTCTCTTAACCCAACTTGAGATTTCTTTTTTATTTATTTAGAATTACTTAACACCTATTTATTTTTTATTTTATTTAATAAATGAAATAAATTTGTACAAATCATTTGATTTATTTTATTTCATCATATTTTTAAACAATAAGAAGTCTCTAATAAATTAATAACAACTTAGCAACAAATATTATTATTAATTTGTATTCAATAATAATATTGTGCAATATCAATACACTATAATAACAATTTACTATAAACACTACTAAGTATTTCTCGTTGAGCATCCGTCTCTAGCTCCACAGACTTACAGTCAAATACCTTTTCAAACTTATGTAAAAATATTGGGGTCATTTGATCTGTACTACACACATTACCAGTTTCTTTTGTTAACGAAGTGACACCCTTATCTTCAATACCGCAAGGGTTAATATGATCAAACCATGACAAATCATTGTTACAATTTAGACATATACCATGGGTTGTGACATATCTGGACGCATGGATACCAATAGCTGCAATTTTATTGTCCTCCACCCAAACTCCTGTATGAGGAGATCTGCTTGCCTTTATACCTAATGAAATATCAAATTAAAATATTAAGCGCAATAAAGGATGGCTTAAATTCAATAAAGCTACATAGTTCACAGTTAAGACAATTTGATTATAACAAGTTGCTTACCTAACACTTCACACATTTGTATAACAGTCTCTTCTAGGCTGTGAACATACCACTTCACACTCGGTCTAAAGTGTTTCAAGTTTATAATGGGATATGCTACTAATTGTCCTGGTCCATGGAATGTGATAAGACCGCCTCGGTTTGTTTTACGGAACTCAGCACCTAAGCTGCGCAACCTTAAAATTTCATCATTTGATGTGTCATCTCTGATACCTTAAATATTATAAAAAAAGAATTGTAAAATTTTAATGGGATTTTTATATTTGCATTAACTAAATATTGATGCATATCTTACAAGTTTCCAATTTTTAATAAGTACATATTATAATTATGAGAGTTTTATTAATGAATTTTAGTTTATTTATAATTATAAATATAGTGATTCATATAATTTATCAGTGATAAAATTATTGTTTTATATTTTTAAAAAAGGATGCCGTAAAATAAATAAAAAGTGAGGTTACATACTAACCAACAGTGTAGACAGGTTTGTGTTCGACTAGTAACAGAGTGTCATAGTTCGTAGTTATTCCTTTTCTCATCGAATCCAAATGTTTTCGTGCTATAGATGACTGGATTTTAAAGGCAGTATCGTAACTTATAAGACCCAATTTCCATACTTTTACCATGTTTAATTTATGACACATAATATAAAATTTAAAAAGATTTTTGAGTAATTTCTAAATTTTTATTAAATGCTTTTAATGTTATGTACTATTTTTCTAAAAGTAAGTGAAAATGAAACATCATATTTACAATATAAAAATAAATAAAAAGATTTTTGACATTTCTGACATTAACATTTTATGAACTAAAATTAAATCTTACAATTTTGTAACTAATAATTTGAGTAATTTAAAATTACATATGATATTTTTAAAAGACGAGTTTTAATGAATAAAATATAAAGTTCATATTTAAAATGTACAAGGGATTTAAAAAATATTAATTTTTTCTTGCTTTTGTGCTGACATCTATTTTTACAATGTAAACATTACTGGTTACTTGTGTAGTTATTATACTGATGTCGCTACTAAGCACTAGATAGCGCTTTCAATATTTATTTAATATTTGATTTTCGACACTAAAAGTATGGGATCACAATATAACTTAACACATCTTTCAGCCGGTTTAGTCCACTCGGGTCCCTGTCTGTAGGGCGGTGTTTCGGTCATTACGTAAACCAGCTGTTGAGATAAATATTTGTGTTTAAAAATTAAAAAACACCTCAATTTCATGAAATGAAATTTTAATTGCTAAACATTAAGTAACTATATAATACTTTGAGTAGTTTTACTAATAAATGCAATAATAAAGCGAATATATAATTTTGTCAGATTTAGCGCGCTAATACTTTTGAAATTTGAATTATAACCCTTATGACATTACCGGCGTTTTGCTCGAATGTATTGCTTAGACAAAGTGTTTGTGAGATCGGAGCTCTGGAGTTCTTTAAAACGATGACAACAGGGGTAAGTTTAAGAAATATTTCAAGTCATTTGTTTAAGTATACATACAATATAACATGCACTGAATATCATAAAAAATATAATATATGGTTTATTTACTCTTTCCTGCTCAAATAAATCTGCTTATACAACCATTTTCTTTAAAAATATTCGATTCTTGGTTTATCTACCGTGCTCAAACGATACGGCTGCTGGTGCACTGTTTCTACTTCAGGTTCAATATTTATACAATTTTTTTTTATACAGTCTTTTTATATTTTTATTTGTTGCTGTATTTTTTAAAACTTATCTGTAATTTTAAGATTTACTGTGATGTTCAACAAATCAATATTGTTTTATTTAATTTAAATATAAATGATTAGGTAGGTATTCAAAAAATTCTAAAATGTAAGAATTCACTGCACTGCGTTTTCCTTGGAAAAGCAGTATTTGAGACAGTAGGGGCGATATGAGAGTCCTTTGCGGTAGTCCTCGTTGAACTCAAGTAGTATCAGACATTGTAGACCGCATAGTATACCTACCTGGTGGTTAAGTGTATCTTTATGGATTTATCGAAATTATTTCGTTTTCGGTTTCGATAAATTTTACGGTTAATTTTAAATCTAAATATGTATAATAAAAACGTTGTATATATTATATTCACGATAAACAATGAGATTTATTATGACTTATTTGTTTATAGTTGGGTTCCTAAATCGTTATTTAAATCTGTTAAGTTTGTTTGCTTTTAAATTAATATTAATACTAAATATTTTAATGAAAATCGTATATTTGTTATAAAAGTTATTTTGTTGATTTTTTTTAAATAAAATTAGAATTAAAATTATTTTAAAAAAAGCGTGGCGTGTTCTAACGTTTTAGTTTTTTAATGAAAGTCAAAATATACTTTACCCAATCGCTCTGAAAAACACTTTTGAATCGTCAATTTACAAGATTAAAAGAAATGCTACCGGTTTGGAACGTAAATTCTACCAAAAATAATCTTGCCGATACTAATAATACTATTAAATAACATGTTTTTTAAATATATATTTTTTTGTATATGCTGAATGAAGATCAACAAATAACTCGCATGTTTTTTATGTCTATGAAATCTATACTTTATATTCTAAATTTGTCTGTTTTTGAACTAAAAGTTGTGTAAAGATTAAAAAACCGCTAGTAAGGTAAACAAGTGTCTATTAGGTGAAGCAGGAGCGGTGCTTCCGTCCGGTTTATTTATAGGATACGGGGTGGTGTGGGGTGCGCATGCACAGTTCGATTAGTCTGAATTATTTTATAAGCCCTGTTTTTAGTTAGATATTCGGAACTTTAAGCTATTCCGTAAAACTGAAATGCGACTTATAAATCGATGGTTGAAAGTGATAATTATGCAACATAAGTACACTAAAAATGTAATTTTATTGTAAGTATGTATAACAAGTTTTTTTAAGAAACACTTTAGATTTGATTATAAAAAATAAATGATTTCAATATTTTCACAGGAGATATTTATAGTGCGAAGAAATTTGGACAAATTTTGTTTGCGCACTATTCCCTCACTGCGATTAAATCGAAATCGAATTAATGAAAAATTACATAATGCTGACACTCTAATAGAAGACAGTTATTTAAGTGTTATAATAAAATATTAAAATATTTAAAGTTTTGGAATAAAAATTAAATCATATTTTAAATAACTACAATTAAGAAGATATGAAAATTAACATATGTATGTGATATATAACAAATGTCAATTTAGAATGTGACTGCTTATCGAGAATACAATTATTTATTGAACTAATACCGAGATGGCATAGTGGTAAGAACGCGTGAATCTTAATCGGTGATCGTAGGTTCAAACTCGGGCATGCACCACTGAATTTTCATGTGCATAATTTGTGATTATAATTCATCTCGAAGAAGGAAAACATCGTGAGGAAACCTACTAGTGTCTAATTTCACTGAATTTCTGCCACATGTGTATTCCACCAACCAACATTGGAGCAGCGTGGTGGAATAAGCTCCAAAAATTCTCAAAAAAAGGGACAGGAGGCCTTAGCCCAGCAGTGGGATATTTACAGGCTGTTACTGTCTTAAACTAATTATATGTATTAAATTTTGAATAAAAGAAAAATAAAGAATAATATCCTCAATTATTATGTAATTAATGCGAAAAGCTTCAAAGTCAAAAGTTATAATTCACAAATATGGTAACATTTTATTTTACGATTATTAACGCATATTCTTGTGTTTGTTAACGATTTTTACGCGCTCTGTACTCTCGCATCTCCATTACGTGCTCTACAATTTTAACTCGTCGATTTTAAGGTCACAATTATTTAAATCGGTTATGTGTAAAGTTACGGTTATTTGTAGAGAGTCGAGATGACCCAGTGGTAAGAACGTGTGAATCTTAACCGATGATCGTAGGTTTAAACCCGGGCATGCACCACTGAATTTTCATGTGCTTATTTTGTGATTACAATTCATATCGTCTTTACGGTGAAAAAAAAAAACATCGTGAGGAAACCTGCATGTGTCTAATTTCACTGAAATTCTGCAACACGTGTATTCCACCAAACCGCATCGGAGCAGCGTGGTGGAATAAGCTCCAAAACCTTCTCCTCAAAAAGAGAGAGGAGGCCTTAACCCAGCAGTGGGACATTCACAGGCTGTGATCATTTGTAAAGTTATTATTGTAATGAGCTCATAATACTTATAAAAGTTGCTGGTCATTTTCTGTCAGCTTTAGATAATTTATATTTTGTACCAAGAGACCGAGATGAAGTGTGCAGCGGCAGTATTCAAAGGGCTTTGTATGAAGACGGTCACTATTACATTTATTTGGATAAAGAATTACACGCCATTAAGTTCACATACTTAATGATTAATGCATATTAAAATTATTTTGAGGGTTTTTTTTATTAAATATATTTTTTATTAATACATTATTACAATATTAAAGAAGTTATTGGTTAGTTTGTAATAATCAATTGGAATAAGATTTAAGATACTTTTTTTGTGGCGTGTATCTCGTCTCTTATTTATATTACATATTTTCTCCTTTATAATAATAGAAAGAAGAATCCAAATGCATTTTAAGGCCAGATATGAAACTAAAAACCTTTTTTATTTTTAAATTTTATTTTGACAATCTTTTAACCCCGTCTTGCTATTTTGGTTAAACTTTTGATACTCGCGTCTTATCATGATGAATGTTTATTTGCTGCAAAAGTCTTCAGCGAAGTTTGCTTAGTATCAGTAACATTCGGGAGAAAATTGGGTACAGTCTGCTTCAAAAAATTTTAATGGAACAGGGTTGACACTAACTACTCTATAATTTATTTAATAATCATGCTGTATGCAAATTCAATACAAACGTTACGTGTGTATAATAGATAAAATTTGGCAACAATCAGCTATTGTAACGATAAAATACAGAGTGCTTAAAATTAGGTCGAGACTTGGCTTAAAATAATAATAAAAATAATTGGTAAAATGGTAAGTACTATCTCACACAATAAATCGATGTAAATTAATGTATCGGCATCGCCGGTTTATTTTTCATATTTTGTCTGCAAGTGTCCGTTACCATAGCGACGGCGCAGTAGGCTGCAAACCGTGACGGGAATGACAACGCCGTGGATCGATGTCGGTCCACACTTTTTATCACCCGGCTTTGATCTCGTCTAAAGCCTTATCTAACCGAATCTCTAGACGCCATCCCAATTTTCAGGGATTTGAGGCTATATTACATTCTTCGATGTATGTCAGGAATGTTTACTGGAATTTAATAAAACTATTGTTTGCTGTTTAAAGTTCAATTACTGTTAATACATATTATATATTATACTAACATAAGAATGTTAGTATTATAAATTAGATTTTTTTTAGATATTATTTGCTCGAGGCCTAATTTGTAAATGAATAGGTAGTGTTATTTAAATTTAAACTACATTCAATACATTATGAGAAGAAAAATCATAGAAACGAATGGTTCTAGCAAAATGCAATTGTAGAAGGTTGAGAATATTAGGGATAATGTCATTGAAAAAGTTTACTATCATTTGTATAATTATTGCAGCTATGAACGTAAATGTGTCACTCAAATAAAGCAATTAGTGAGCGAGTACATCATCAGACAAATAATTGAATCTTTACTTTTTTTAAACACTGTACATTTTTGGTCTTGTTTTTATCTGTAGCAAAGAACGTCGCTCAGAATTGTATTTTCTGAAGTTTAATTTGCCTCTTAATTAGACTTACCTTTGTAGAACTTCAAACGACTGCAGCTTTTTACGTCGTAGTCGTGTTGGTATAATTATTTAAACAATAATCGTAAACCTTCCGCTGGCGCATGCCATCGTTCTTATTTTGGCTTCTGTTTGTGTTACCATATTTAATTTTTTTATTTAGCTGTAATAATATAAAAAAATGTTATTTGATTAGTATGTCTATTACGCTTTATTATAATACACTATTATGCGAATGTATTACAGCAAGGTGTATTGTTTTATATGACTGCAGAAGGTACTAAAGGTATTTGTAGTTGAACTGACAATTGGCAAAATCCTTAAAAGTAAAACACTTTATATACAATATACATATTTACAGTTCTATATAATCATATCTTAAAACTGTCATGATGAATATTTTGTTTCTTTACAATACATATGTCACGTGAGAATTAATCATCGTAACCAAAGATAAAAAAAGTTTATATTAAATAGTAATTATAGACACTGTTCTTGTTTACATTGCAAACATGATATTGGCTTAATACAGTACCATTTTTTTATCTGTATTTATTGTTTCATCTTCACAGACGTTGTCCGTACCTTTGTTATATTTTCTCAATAATTTGATTTACGTTATTTTAATGCGCCTGCTTGTTTTTATTGCTAGACACACATCATATGATGTTTATTTAGTATTCATATATAAATACATGTTTGTATTGGATTCTATGATGACGACGACTTCTTCATTGACTCAGAAAATGTGTGCCAGTTGTTTTCCTTCGTGGGATTATGGATTCCTTTGTCGAACTGGATTGTAATTTAATGCCATTGGAACGTCAACGTGTGATCACGTACAATTTATTATATTTGCTGGTATTTACCATATTGTTTAAAACTTTAAATTCTTTTGTAAGTTTTTAAATTATTTAATAAATCTTGTATTTCATTCGTAGAGTTTTTTCTTACAATTTAATTAATAATTGAAACTGGCAACACAGACTCGCGACGAGATGTAACTAATTAAGCCATAAAAACGGCGTTTCCTCGAAGTGTTATTTCGCAGCGTCCGCGGGGCGAGTGAATTATCGCCTCTGTTTAATTATTCATGATCCCTCGGACAAGTTTCAGCAACTTTGAACCGGCATCTGGTGCTACAGTTTAATTCGCATTTACTTGTAAGGTTGCACGATGTTTTTTATATGGGGTAGAACATGTTGTTACTGCGAACGAATTGGTCAGATCGTATTATGTATCAATGTATCTTATTAAAAACTAAAGTCTAGTCAATTTTTTTTATCAAAAACTAATTGTTCAACTCACGCAGAGAGTCCACGAGAATTATTTTACGTATTACAACGTATTAAAATGATGAATGTAATATTGTACTACCTTTTTTTGAAGTTTATTTTCTGCTATTTCACGAAACTGGGTTACGGAATGTAAGAACGTGGATGTCATGAGCTTGTCTGAACTAATAAATATCTTATGGCTATTGAGCCGGGATGATTCGTGATGATGATAAGTGAAAGGAACACTGAACCGACAATCGCGGATTTAAATCCTGTTTATTTTTGAGGTAAAACAGAACATTGGGGACTCCATGTATCTATCGGATAAAATTCTACATGTAGATCCATACCTTACTGGAGCTGCGTTATGGAATTACTTAAAACAGTCTTCCTAAGAAGAGACAAGGCCCAGCAGTGGGACATTTATAGGTTGTTATATAATGTCTTATAGTTAATGTTAAATTTTAATATATTGTTATAGATGCGGTCGCCGCAAACGTGGGAGCGCTACTGAGATGAGCTCTGCGGCTTCGAGCCGCAACTACTCCTATGATGAAACCATACAGGTGAACATATTACTATTTATTATAACAATGACATATTAACCACAAAACTTGTTTCAATAAATTATTTATTCATTTAATACTTATTGCACAACATATAAATAACATAAGAGAAATAGGAAACAATCAAAGAATAAATGGTGCGCAAAGGCGGTCTTATCTTATAGCGATCTCTCACAGACAACCTTTGGTGAAAGAAGTTTTTTAAGAGAATAGGTTAGTGCATTTACATATAAAAAGGAGATACTAAATAATTCAACCACCGATGAAAATATTGATGTTTTCAACTTCACTTGGCTATCTAGCCTCGAGATTGTCTCAAAGAGTTTGAACTTGAGCTCGATCATCTTTTAAAAATGTTATTTAAGGGAAATTAAAGTTGTGTTTCCAAAGTGAATTCCCCATTTCTATTGAGAATTTTTAGTTTAGACAAAACTCACACATAAGAACTAAAAAGACAAGCTATATTACATTACTTTATGTAAAAAATAAAATATTATATAAATATATATATAAAAAAAAAAAATTTCATTATATTGTTTAAAATGTATCCACAAGAATTTTAACTCTGTTCTTATGTTACATAGCAATGGCTTATAACTTTTGAGCCAACTTTAAAACTGGCAACTATACTATAGTTGATCGAGTATGTCTGTCTTTACAAGCGAATATAGTCCAAATGTTGTTGAAATAAAAGTTAATTTGAAGTGAAAGTAGAAGTACAGAAATTTCAGAATATTCAGTGCGATGCGTAATACGGTTTTGTGATTTTTTGCTATTGACAATTGAAGTCTTAAATGTATCGTTATAAGGTTCATTTTTATAGTTTTATTAGTCTATTGGGGGTGAGATAAAAATTTTCAGGACGGGTCATAACGACACATTAGTCGAGGCGGGCTCAGTCACCTTTACTAATGTTGTACAGAGCTTCTCGCTTACATTCCATGGTTTTCTGCCCCATGCAGGTCAATGGGAATCTTAGCTATACATGATACCCTTATAATAATAGCCTGTCGCTTGCAAGGAATATTCTCTTCTAATCGATCTTCTATTTGATTTTATAGCAATAGTACGTAGGAGATATTATGTATTTATTTAAATGTGTGCCACAAAAAATAAAACAAATTAAGTATGTTTTTTAAATTATATAACTAATTGGTATTATATAATACGCCTTTAAAAATAGCAAATCAATTAAACATTAAAAAAAATATCGATTATTGTACAGGCCAAAGGAATTCTACAAACTTAGAAGCAGCTGTAGAGACGAAAATTTAATAATATTCAGTGTTAATATTAAAATTAGCAAAATGTTCAAAAACGTTCGGTCCTTCGTAGCAATATAGCGCGACCAAGCCTTTATTTCGCAGATACGAGTCATTATATTCTAGATACGGAATTCCCCCGAGCTCACAACCATTTATCAGCCTGCGACCCACATAGCAACATCTGGCAAACGCCTCCCTTATATTGGCGACTTGAAAGAGATTGTGAAACGAAGTTCATGGCAGTTACTGTTTATTTTGCGATTTTCGTTGATACAATTCAGGAAAATATTTATAATATAATATAATACAACCAATAGCGATTTATGAATAGATTGCATGCATGATACAAATTACACAATAAATAAAATACAAATACGGATACCAAATTAGAGATTCAATTGAATTATAATGCAGTGTTCATTTTACTTATTTACAGAATATAAAAAAAGGTTTTTATAGTACGTAAATCTCCCAGATATTTTGATATTAGTCTGTTATATTTTTCTCAATAAGATTTTTTACTTTATTAATAGTATTTACAAACGATGTGAAAATAAGCTAAGCCTGAATGTGTATGCAACAAATTGATATTATTTTATTTCATGACGTGTGTGTATATAAGTAACATTTTTATCATACTACTAGGGCTTGGCAATATCTGTATCGATGAGATTGACTTAGTGGATTTGATTAGCAGAAGGGTTGGGCCTAATGTGGCTCACGCATTAAGAGGCGCGGGCCAGAAAATCGAATTTTCTGCTTTATGCTTTTGGGCCTTTGTCGGGCTTTTTAGAGCGTGACGTAAACACAAACATTGACATACTTCCTTGTACCTTGTGAACTTGTGACAATATTTTTAAGAACGGCTAACGCGTGGAGAAAATTTGAATGATTTTATAACTAACTTTGAAAAACTCAATAACTTTTTAGTGGCCCGACCTGGAATTTGTACCCAGGACCTCCGGGTTTGCGGTCTTACATCTAGCGACTAGACTAACGAGGCAGCATTGTTAGTAATATATATGATATATATTGATATATTTTGACGAACCATATACTCACATCATTTACATATAGTGAAATAATAGTTTATTTTTATGTAAGTATTTTAAAATAACATGTTTTAATTAGAGTACAATAAGGAATAAATAGAGTATAATAACTAACATTTCGAGTATTTAAAATTCTATGTTTCTTAAAATGAAAAAAATAAATATTAAACAGCGCCTAGAATTGAGAACGTTTTTCGAATTACTTTAAAAAGTAAACAGATAGCAATTTCAGGCGCTATATTAACGCAGTTTACATAGATTTCAGAGGGCCCTTTAATCTGAATTCAAATTTTCCGAAAGATGAAGCTTAAGGGTCGTGAGAGCCTTTTGTGTTTCCCGGAACGGTACGACCGTAGCTTTTTTAAATATCGGTAAGGAATAAGAATACTATATACTTTCGTTTTAAAGATTTTCTTTCCCTATTAAAATTGTAAATAATGTTTTTTTTTACATCGATTTAATTATAATAAACATTTCAATATTAAAACTTTAACAAAACTTCGTTGTAAATTTATTTTTATTTGAGATATTACATTGAAACATAAATATTATATCTAAGTTAAAATATTTTACACGTTAAAACAGAAATATCACAATGTCAATTTTTTTATTTATTTTTTATTATTTAAGTCAAATTTAAAATAGTAACTCTCGATTCCCACCCGACGCAAAGCTGCCCATATTGCAGGCCGCATTTCCGCGCAATACGGCAATGGACAACCTCTGTGCCAAGTATGACCCGGAGCGACTGTCAGAGATATTATTAAATTACTGATATTTTGAAATGTGATACATTCTACAAAACACTTTGAATTGTATCTTGATGTTTTCAAAACATGGTACAGTAGCGACCTCTACTCGGAACCCTGCTGTTGAGACGTTCATTCTCATCATAACACTTGCGTTATGACGAGGACGTTAGACGTGTATTGATAAATACCGATCTGATATAATTAACAACTTTATAAAATGAGCAATCCTTGTATATATATTTTTTTCTTTCGTCTCGGTAACTTCTCTAACGATGTGACTTAAATATTTTGTATTTAAATAAGGCTTTATTTTTTAAGTTTATCTATATAGGTGTCTTTCCTGAAAAAATGCAATTTTTCTCCTCGGTCGCCCAAGTGTTGGTGCTTAGAATCTGTATCTTAATGTTCAACAAATAAAGTTCAGTATCAAAAAAAGCGAGTTTGATTACAGGTACAAGGGCCAATCATCTAAGATCCTATCATAGATATTTCTTACAGCTTCTATAATCATAAGATTATAGGCTGTCATGCCTACTTACTATCCTCCTATTTTTGCTAGACCTCCCTGACATACATGTATATATTAAATAAATATAATAAGTAATATAGTAGGAAACAAAAATATATTTTATATATTATACCGCCACGCATTAATAACCGAGATGGCCCAGTGGTAAGAACGCGTGAATCTTAATCGATGATCGTTGGTTCAAACCCGGGCAAGCACCACTGAATTTTCATGTGCTTAATTTTGTGATTATAATTCATATCGTGCTTGACGATAACGGAAAACATTGTGAGGAAAACTGCATGTATCTAATTTCACTGAAATTCTGCCACATGTGTATTCCACCAACCCGCATTGGGGCAGCGTGGTGGAATAAGCTCTTAACCTTCTCCTCAAAAAGGGGGAGGAGGCCTGAGCCCAGCAGTGGGTCATTCACAGGCTGTTACTGTACTGTGAGCATTAATACTGTAAAATAATGCGTTGCTGAGGGGCAAGTGAGGCAGTGTAAATACAGGTACAAAGGATATCCAATAGCATCTTAGATACCATTGTTTGCAGTATGTAACTGGGTAAGGAGTTGCTTATAATTCTTGCAGTGCGAGTGAAGGTCGACCAATGAACATATGGTGGCCTGTTATCTTGATTGTCACGCTAAAAGAAATAAAAAAAGTAGTAGTCCTGTTCCTTTTAAAGACCAAATAGTAATATTCTTGTGCTACTTATGAAAACTAAATAATAAAATCTAAAGAAACATTTATTATATCTTGTTTTTTTTAATGCCTCGTTAATTTAATTAAAACACATTGTAGAAAAATCTATCACTACTACGACGACCTAAAATAAAGCCTTAGGTAGATAAGTATAATTAAAAAGCTTATTAGTCCTGTTTTAATAATATCTCAAGACAAAAAAATAGTATTTATAAATAGCAGCATTATTTCTAAAACTGTTTCACCATACCTAGCAGGGTTTCCGGAAACACTGACCACGGAATAGCTAGTTTCGTGTTATGGTTTAATTTCGCGCACGACAGGCACATCCCATAACCTTTGGGTACTGCCAATTTGCGCCCCGTACGTATGTTTGTTCTACTATATCATGCACACATTCTTCTTTTTCGTAAATTTTAAGCTTCTATTTCTTCTATTTCGTAAATTTTAATATTATGTAAAAAAATATATGACTTTTATAAAGTGAAAATATGTACTTAATTCTATATTACGGCAAATTATGCTAGTTTTATATACATTATTGCACCGATAAGGTTTGTTGTAAGAAATGGCTAATAAGCCATAAGTCCGCCCCTTGTATTACATTAATTAGTTCTAAAGCATTTGCAGTAAAATTTTCTTGTAGTATACAATAAAGTATAAATAAAGTAAATAATTGATAAAACCTTTTTCTTTGTGTTCATTGTAATTGTAAATATTTAGCAAATCGCAGAGTAGCATAATTGGTAACAGTAAAAAATAACTATATTGAAGAGAACATAATATTAGTCTTCTTATGCCATCTAGTATCGAGTAGTGGCAATAAAGTTACTTTTGATTACACATCACTCAACTAGAGGGCACGAAGGATGACATATATACGTTTACCCTCCAAATTAACTTGAACTACCGATCTCGGAGGCATATTACATTTATTGATACTTATAATTTATTTATTTGTAATTAAAAAACATAGAATTTTATCTAAAGATTTTCATATTCTCTGTAATATTTTTAAAATTTAAATGTACTATGTACATTTAAATTAATTTAATGTATAATGTAAAATGAAAGTAGATATTTATTTGATAACTATTATGTTACACTATTAATAAATTTGAGGAGTATGAACCCACTATTATAAATAGATGTTATATGTTATTGGCGTGGTCATAAAAATATACTGCCTACCGAGCTTGAAAAATTGAAATAACTTTCATATTTCAGTTTTATTACAATTAATACATACAATATCATATATTCATTAAATATAATCATGGTTTTGTCCAAGTACATCCGAAGCCCAATTCGAATCAGAATCGAGAAGAATCAGCCAGGCTGCTCATCATATACTGCATGTCCAGCACAGTTTCTGCCACGATGACGAAATCGTCTGCAAATCTCAAGTGTGAAAGGTGCAAGTACCATTTATGTCCCGCCCTTCCCAGTGCAGCGTCTTGAACATATACATTAATGGTTTATTTATTATATAAATAGGATGTTTAATTAATATATAGGCGATTAAATTCTTACAGTAAATCCATGGAATCTTTCTGAAAGGTTGGGCTCATGATATTTATTACGAAAACTAAAACAAATATACACACTAAAAGGCATACCAATACTAAGGTAAGATGTCACCATTTGAATTTCATGTTGTAAGCAAATAATTACGTATATGACCGACCTGGAGTATGAACCCAGGAACTCGGGATCTTATCTTATCTAGCCACTAGCCCAACAAGTCAGCCTATTAGGCGAGAAGCCTAGTGCGATAAGAAATGTATTTCATAATAATAATAATAATATCATCCTGAGACATTTTTCACACACGGCCATCTGATCCCAAATTAAGCTTGTAACAAGCTTGTGCTATGGAAACCAGACAACTGATATACTACATACATAATACTTTTCTTTTTGTAAATACATACTTATATAGATAATTACACCCAGACTCAGGACAAACAGACATGTTCATGCACACAAATGTCTGCCCTGGGTGGGAATCGAACCCACAACCTTCAGCGTGAAAAGGCAAGTATCTACCGACCACGTCAACCGGCTCGTCATTCATTTAGTAGGTTTCTTACTTTTTCTTCGTCGTGACACTCTTGTCAGAGCGGTCGTGGTCGCCATGAAGTATTATGATTTATTCGGCGCAGATGTTATTCGCTTCACGAGCCTTCGCCATATCTCCCTGTTAGTGGTAAGCCTCGTGCATTCATGCAAGGGACCGCCAACAGTTGTTTTTATTTGGTCGGTCCATCGCATGGGCGTCCTTCCACGTGGTCTGTTGCCATCCACCTTGCCTTGAATGACAAGGCGCTCTATAGAGTTATTTCCTTGCCGGGAAATAAATATATAGAAATAGGTTTCTTACACTATGCTTAAAAATAATAAATGGATTATTCATTTTTATAGTGTTTTGATTTTGATGGTTTTATTTTTGTTTTTTATTTGAAAGTTAAAGAGCATAAGGGCTGCTACACTGCCCCATTCACCACTCAAGCCGGAACAAATATTACAAATTCTGGCGGTTAAAAAAATGGTGATTGGAATCCAAAGAATCGATAAATATGTACCTCGCCGGTAGTAAAATTATTACCATCGATATTTTAAATGTGATGCGAAAAAATATTATTCAAAATAATTTATAGCTGATTATAAAAATGTTAACTGCAAAACAAAAGCCGTTTAAACATCGTATCTTGTCGACCGGTATCAGATAGCCACGTCGTTCACTGGCCATTTGTCGTAATTAACAGGCGAAAGTTAATCCACGTCCCCCGCGCAGCGTCGCGACGCTCTAAATCACTGGCGAGCTGCACTGTGACATTGTGTTTCGGTTTCAGCCTCTATTTTGCGAACATTGCACATGTTTGCTGAAAACATTGATATGAGTTGAAAAACATTTTGAATTTAGAATCGTTTGCGTTACGATTGTTACAAGCCAACGTTTGATCGTGATTAAGTTAAATGACTGTGGTGTTTACCTTTTTGAAATGTTTATAGAGAGATACTTCAATGAGCGTGATGAGGCTAAAATTTCTCAATGTAAACTGTTTGGCGTGAAGTTTTTATTCTGTCACGTTAAAAATCAAATTGATTATTCATTAATTCTTATTTGCAAAATTAAATGGAAAGTATACTATGAGTAATTGCAGTATATATCGACGGATATATATATGTTACATATAGTGTATAAAAACAGACCGTAAATATCTTAATGTTGGGCAAATGCCTCCTCTTCACGTGTCAAGTGGGCTTGGGGATTAAGCCACCATGCTTGTCGAACGTGGGGTACAGAATTTCACCCGACATTCGTCATTAAGATCCACTGAGCCATACGAGTTATAGAAATCTTTTATCAACTGCCCAATCTCGGCCTTAGACTACAAAAACACTTTATAACTTAAGTACTTGGTGCTTGCCAGAACCGAGTCTTTTGGGTAAGATTTACAACCCACTGCACCAAGTTGGCTCAAGTCTAATCCCAAAATGGCAAGTTATCAAACGCATTTTGTTTTAATATTATTTATCGCTATAACTTAAGTGTGTGAATATTTTATTAATTCTTAATAAATGTGAAGTGTTATAGAGCGGGCGGCGTATTGTTGTATATAAGACTATATAGTTTATGTTCATTTATTTATAGGATATATATATATTTCATTATTTTACATTCTGGTCAGGTTTTTATGGTTAAATGTATATGACGAAATGATGGTGACATATTATGTTTAATTAAATTTTCTAAAAAAGCTATTCAAATGTACTTACCTCAAAGTCTAATAGAATGAAGTATTTTATTTATATTATATGGTTAGGTACGTAGCTATTCATTAACTTAAATTTTCTAACAGTGTCGGTATCGATGACGTCACCGCCCTAAGGAGTTCCCGGATTCTTTCATCAAATCCGAACATCGCTCACTGCGATTATTCACACGATGAGCCAGCGACACTCAAAGTTTTGATAAAACATATTAAATGAAATACCAAATATGTACCTTTATAAAAAAGCATAATTATATGTTGACAATAATATACTTTTAGATAAATTTAACACTTTTTTTGAAAGAAAAATTAAGCTTAAATTAGGCTTTAATTAACAACTCATGTTGTCAGCACGCGTTGGTGATAACGTTTCTATAACTACCTTAAACTTAACGACTTAACTCTGAACCGATTTTGATGAAATTTCGTATGAAGCAAGCTAGAACTCCAAACAAGAACATATGCAACTTCATACCAAAAACCCCCCCAAACACGCAGGCGACATCTGGTTCTAGATAAATCATATATCTAGTTTATTTCAGTGTTAATATCTTAAGATAAAACTTTGGCAATATGTTTGAAGGAAAGAATTATATGATCCCCTTCTTACAATAGTAATCCCAAAAGTAGATGGCAATGTGCAGATATATACAGGTTGTTCATATTAGTAATGATAATATTATTTGTTAAATTTACAAATTTTTTTTAATGCTTAATAATATTATAATTTATAAGACAAAAAATGCAGTCATGATTAATTTGATTATTAATATTATTAAAAAAAATAGCCTAGTAATTGTCTATACACATCTTTACATATAGATTAATAGTAACAGAATTTCAGTTAGTTTTACTTTAATATTTGGTATAGTGTAGTTTGTATATTTGAATCTTCGAAAGTAGTATAATTAAATATTTGTTTAGTGACGATCGATGACGATAATTCTAATAAAAACTAGTTTATTTTCGCATCAGAAAACTTTTAAATATGTTTAATATGTTTTAAAATGAAATGTCATTGTATTGTCTTATGATGTTAGTATGAAATCACGTAAAAAACACTCAAATATTGAGTTAGGTTTATTTTTTCTTTCTGCCACATCCTATGAAGGGCGATGCATCGATGCACTGCTGCGAGGGCGAGCGCCCACTGCAAGCGCCTTAATCAAACCGAGCAATTTATGATCGTCCGCGTGCCCTATGGGTTATTCTGTAATCTTTAAGAACTTCAAAAAAATGCTAAAATTAGCTGGTGAGCATTTATAAACATATTTTAACTAAAGATAATCGAAGAAGTTATCCATATTTTATATTAAGTTCGCTTTTATACTTGAAGAAGATTAAGGAGGTACGATTTTATTTTGTCTGTCTATCTAAGCTGGCATCAATTGCATACTGTTTGATTGTTTTGAATTAGTGTCGGCAATAGAGCAGCTTATATATAGATCGGTATACATAATACATGATAGGTAATTAATATGATAAAATATGAACTTGTTTCTAGGGATCTAACTAAATATTTACATGGATGGTGTTGAAAAAAATGGTGTGCTTACGTTTTCAATGGATGAAACATAATAATTTTTTTGATTGAACTCAAAACATAATTTGGAAACTTTAAAAAAGTGAGAGGTTATGAAATATAATAAAATTTATGTGCATTTGTAAAATGAATTTCGGCGATTTAAAAAGAAAATTTGATGATATATTCTAGAGTGCGCACTCTAATAATAAATAAATTACAGAATGCTTTAATAAAATTGTGGAATGGCCCTGCGGAGGCGTATTGTATCTTAAGCTAAAGGGCGGCGCCCCTATCGAAAGTGCTTACATTAAGACTTACACTTGCCGGCCGTCTCTACATCCGTAATTCTTGTGAATATTGCACTTTTCCGTTTTACTCCTATTATTTTAAGTTTTATACGCCTTGACAGTTTATTTAATAGTACAATGTGTCGGATGTGCCCAATGACATTCGTTTTTATTTTGTTTATTTACGACTACCATTTTGAATTTCTTGAACACATTTGATACCAACAAAACTTCAAAAAACTGATCTGAATCAAATAACGAATATAATTTAATAGAAAATGAATTAAATAACGAATAACTGCTTCGAAACATGTTTATTTTATGTTGTTATTATATACAGCAATATTTATTAATACATAATTATTTATATATTAGTTAATATTGTTCAATTATTATTTATTTTTAACATTACAGTATCTTCATAAACACCAGAAATGTGGATTAGTTATTTTATGAATTTGCCAAGTATTTTTATTTTCGGGATTAATAAAATGTCAGATATATCTTCTCTGACAGTAATGGTCAGATTTTAGACATTTTTAAGTTAGAAGGTTACTGAAATATAATTATGAATATTTAAAAAATATTTTGTTCAAGCAATATCTTTCTGTGATTCTACTAATAAACAGATGGGTGAAGTAAATCATGTTATAGAGTACTTGCGACCAAGTCCACCTATTATTAATAAAAAAAAAAATACAAAGTAATAATTACAAAATTTGAATTTACATTATATAATGTATAATAATATTTATCTAGGTGCTATACAATTCTGTTGCTACATATAGGAGATGTATAACCATGTATTAATCTTGCATAAGCTGAGGAAGCTGATGTTGTGCAAAGACCTGTTTTCGTAATCCTATCACATTCGATAAATCGATACAGGGCGTACATAGTGTAATGCAATTTCAGTGCTATGTTCAAATTTATACATATACATATATATATATATATATATATGTATATATATATATATATATATATATATTTGGAAAAAATATAATTTTAATTAATTTATAAATGTATATTATAGAGATAGAAAATACATCAATTACACTATTTTTAATTAACTTAAACAAAATATGTACGAACATTAAAAATCATTTAAGCAATATCCTCAATAGGTTGTTTTTTATGTATATATTAGCAAGTGTAATAACAAAAAAGGTCAACATTTTTGTACATTATAATGATTAGCTTTAATACGTTTTAATACTTAAAAAATATGTGAAAATTCATTTGACAGAATTGAACGGAAAATGTTTGTTTTAAGAATCATATGCATTATAGATTATATAGGAAGTAATACATACTTGTGAATATTGATTACTGACAAAACTAACAGTGTTTTGTTACATTCGCGCGTATAATTAGTCATTACGCGAAAGAAAGAGAAAAAATATTTACGAAAACTGATCACGAAAATAAGTAAAATTCTGATGCTGTCGTTAGATGGAATTAAAACTACGATAATTATACTAACTACTGGAAATAGTCTGGTGTTAAAAGTTTTTTAAAGGTGGTACATTAAGCAACAGTTTTACTTTAAAGTACAAACGAGACACGAGACTTGAGTGTTAGAATGCGCATCCATTAGAATGTTCAAAGCGCAAGTCACTTAGGGTGACGAGTACTAGCTAGGGATGCACGGAGTAATTTATACAAGCGTCGATGCGTGTAATGGACACGGCTACCCTTAAGATAATATACTGTTTTATAATATCATATTAAAAAAAGAAAAAAATCGTCTGTAGTCGTCAGTCATTATTGTGACAGTGTGGACCACAAAACATATACAAAATATCTTCTTTATTTAAGCCCATTTTAAAAAAGCGACGAGAATTTGACTCTCTCTCCTTGAGAATGGAAACTATATTAGTTTCAATACCTGTCTCATAGATACAGAGCACTTCTCGATAAATGACGTTATTTAATTAGAATAATACTATTTTGAAATAATTAATAAGTTTATTCTACCTACCAAGAATTCTCTTCTAATATAAGAATTTATTAATTTTATGTATGCTAATTAATTATACTTATATAATGGCCACATTTTAAAATTGCAGGTTTCTTGCTGACACCTAGAATTATTGGCTTTATGTTTAACAGATGAGGTAAACAATAATATTAGTATATTATTAACCAAAAAAATGTTTTAGTATGTATAATTTGTGAGAAATTTTTCTTTAAATTAAATTAAATTAAATTTTTTAATTTTAAATTTTCACAGGGTCCGGGCCAGCTCAAACAAAATTCTAATCATGGTAGCTAACAGACTAGACTGTATATTTATAAACTGCTGTTGTAAAGTTTCGGCTGGACCAGTAAATTATATAAGTAGTAGATAGTAATGATTATTTTATTTTTTGTAATTTTGTATATGAGTCTTGTTATTTAAATAAATAAATTATTATTATTATTATAATTAGTTAGGTACACCAATCTATTTTTCTATGGTAACTAGTTATCAACGTATAAAAACATTGGCACTGAAAGAAATGTTAACTAAGGGTTACATCGCCAATGCACCAACAAACTTGGGAATAAAGATGTTATGTCCTTTGTGTCTGTTGTTACCTTCCTAACATGTATTTTTATAAAAAAAAAAATATTTTACCTTTACCTATAACTGAATTTAAAACTCAAGTTAAATATAATTTTATATGATTATTACATGTCTTTTTTTTAAAGAGTAACTTCTGAGTTAATTGCCGGTTACCTCGGTAGAATATACATTCCAAACCGGTGTTGAACTGTACAGTATAATTAGCCTTATATTTAAATTAAAAAAAAAGTACGAATTAAAATTGAATGATTGAAATTGCTTGTGAGCTTTGATAAAACTGCTTGAATAAATTATGTTTTAACTGACTTTGCAAATCTTGTTACGTACAAGATAGCGTTTTGTACTTAGTAGGATGCAACAGTAGTCCTCGATAAGTTTTTAAAGAAACTACCGTACTCAGTTGTCAAGTTAAGAGTTATCTGACTACGTGACTGAAATGTTCTATCTACGAAATATATTGTTTTACAACTTACGTTTACCTTTAACGATATATTTTTGTCTGTAAATATTAAAAATTGTTTTCAAAGAGAATTTAAAATATCAAATAATCTGTTATCAAATGGATTATATAATAACAAATTGAAATGCTTATCGTTTGTCGTTCTATTCCGTTTGTTAAAATCCTTTAAAGGGCTAGAGTTATCTCCACAAGTTTTATTTACAAGGGCTTTAAGCTCCTTTAAAACCAGATCAAAGACGAACGAATGCTTTTAAAAAATATTAAATACAATCAGAATTTTATGTCACGTAAACAAACAATTATTATACTATAATGTTTTAAAAATAAGACACGTTTTTGTTTGTATTAAGTACATATGTATTAGATTTGTCAAAACATAACAAATGAGTCGAAATTCGGTGACCTTAATAGTCATAAAAGAGTTTCGAACTTTTAAATATATTATTTAAAAAAATACTGGCGTATGTTATAATTTCAATTTCTCCAATGTAGCATAGAACATAAAGTTCTACGCAGAGGCGTAATATAATGGGAAAATGTAATAATGTATTGCTTTGAACAGCGGGGTATAAACTCAATTCTTATTTCTCGCTTCTTGGTTTGTTTTTGTTTTTCAGGTATACATTTATATTATTTGTACTTGCTTAAATCATTTGTTTTGTTATATAATCTGTCCCATTTTTCTTGCTTAAAAAGTCATAACGAGTCAGTAGTATTTTATAACCATAACAATAAAAAATATGCATGAAAAAATTGAAATAAGAAAATGTCTGTGGCATTTATTATTATTTCTATTGGCCAAATATATTTTTTATTATGTTTGTTTATTTTTAAATCGAATAGAAACCATTGCATGAATTCAATAATTTCTTAAAAAACGATCACTATTCCATTTTTAATTTCAAAGATTATCCAAATCATGTAGTAAGGGAGCATATATATCACAAATCAAGCTTGTTAACTGAATTGTTTTCATGGGATATCTTGTGCCTGTCATGTATGGATCGGAGTGATGGATGAAAACGCGAATGCATTCAGTTGAGATGTGAATGTCGAGATGAATGTGTGGAGTGACAAGAATTGATAGCATTCGCAATGATAACGTCACGTCAGTTTGAAAGTAGCTCCCGTGACATAAAGAAGCCGATTATCATTGTATGGTCATATACTCGTAATTTGAAGGGATAAATGACATATTACAAAGACTTTCCTTGTAATAATAATAATAATAATACTTTATTTCAGATTAAACAATCCATATTAAATTAAAATTAACATTAAATTCAAATAAAATTAAAAAATAATAACACATAAATTAAAATAAATAATTAAAATTAAATAGATTAGTAACGAATGCTTAAACTATGTTAGTACTTAATCCTAGAATTAGACCCGCTTCACATGTACACCATATGTCATACACACATCACTTTTGTTGAGTTCGACTATCGATGTCTTTAGAGCAAGAGGAGGACCCAAAAAGATAATCTGATTGAGTGAGGTATGGCACGCGCAAGATGGAAGTAACTGAGGTTGTGACTAAAGTTAGACTAATTTATTTTCCTAACCTACCAATATTTTTAAAATGGATGACGAAGAGTGTAAAAAACTCTCATTTGTCGTATATATTTATAAGCTGATACACACTTCTAAGGAAATGGCCACTGATCTTGATGAATCTTGATCGTGAAGCTAAAAATAGCGGGTTCAAACCCGAGAAAGTATGATTTATCTTGTGAAGAAAACCTGCATGTGTCGAATGAATTTTTGCTACTGTCTGTACATTCACCGACGCGCATAGGAGCAGTGTGGTGGATTAACCAGTTGTACAAATATGACAAAAATGGACAAAAATGACAAGACAAAAAATGGTTAGTCAAAAATGATGATAAGGGATAGCCAATAATGATATCTTGTTCCTCTTGATCTTTTCAATAATGATGAGTATGATTTTGAACTTTTTTGAATCTAAGATCAGTGTTTGAAAAACCTTTTTATAATTTATTTGTTATTTATAAAATATCTAAATTAAAATATTAACAATTAAATTGCAAAAAAATATTAAAACTTAAAATATTAAGTGTCAATATGGGGAATACTGATACTCCAGAAAACTGTTACTTTACATTTATTGTTATCCTTACATGTTCATGTGCAGACAATTATACAATACATAAACAACACTAAGAGTCTCCAAACATTTCAAAGCTGGAAGGAAACACAACATTTTAAGTTGAAACTACATTTAAGTTCAACAGAGGCGTTAAATAGGTTAATAGACCTATAAAGTCAGCTAGACTTTCAAGACAGAAGGTAAAACTGCAAGTGCGCATCCGGAGGGCGGTACGGGGTGGAGGCAGCTTGTTTTCGTAACCGGCGGCAGTGCGCCGCGCGCGCCCACCGCGTCACGCTGTGACCTACGTCGTCCGGTCCGCCCGGGTTCTGTGTTTATGTCTAGTGTACACCATGCTTTATCGCCACGCGCTAATAACACACGTAATCGAGTGAAATGTGTCCAGTGCATATGTGCTAATGTGAAATGAGCTTCGAATTTATTACGGATTTTTTTGTATTGTAAGAATATTTTGATTTATGAATTTCGTAATAAATTGGATTTATAACATTTGTTGGAACAGCGTACGGAAGCGGGAATATTTATATCTGTCATATTTATTTAACAGTTTTCCGGGTTTCCTTTTCGGTGTCTGATATGGACCGGAAACTTTTCCGCCTGTATAGTTCGTTTTATGATATTACGTGGAACCATTACCTTAATTCGAATTATATTTTGGATACTATATTAAGTCAATAAATATAAAATTATTCTTAGGCTGATTTTTTTTATATAATTTTTAGTATCGTGATATTATGGAAATGATAAATCTCAAACAAAGCTGATCTTATTTTTACTACGACAAAATATTATAACAGTATTTAATAACATTAGTTTTTAATTAAGACATAATGAAAATAAAAAGTACAATTAGCGAAATGAAAGCCGACGGCAGATATGCTAGAAAACCTGTGTAACCGTTTCGAGAATTATATGAATTTGTAATAAGCTAAATAAATAAATTTCAATAAGTTTCCATATATGTATTACTACTTTCCGTTTGCGACTTTGTCCTCGTGTCAGAAGGGAGGAGGTGTTAGGTACGCTATCCTATTCTGTTCCCCTGAAAAGGTCTATGTAAAATTCCACGATGATCGGTTGAGTAGTAAAGATGTAACAAACAACTAAACTAATAAAATCACTTTCGCATTTATAATATTAGTAAGATATACAATAAAATGTATACATACACTATAATCGACGAAAACTAACTCCACGCTTTTTTTATTATCTATATAATCTTGTGTAGAGTAGTATAGCACCACAACGGAAAACTCATTTTCAACTATGAATCATCACGGGTGTCATTCATATAATATTGCTTTATTAGCAACAGCAAAAATTAATTAAACAAATAATTTAATTCAGTTATACCGTATAGCGTGTTTCGCGCCCGAAGTTAAACACTTATCTTGTTCTGATCTATATCTTTCATAACATTTAGTTCAATTTTAAAATTTTGTTCGATATTATTATTTGTTCGATTTATTAATTTTACATTAACATTATAAATACGTTTCCTTACTGGTGGTAGGGCTTTGTGCAAGCTCGTCTGGGTAGGTACCGCCCACTCATCAGATATTCTACCGCAAAACAGCAATACTTGATATTGTTGTGTTCCGGTTTGAAGGGTGAGTGAGCCAGTGTAATTACAGTCACAAGGGACATAAAATCTTAGTTGCCAAGGTTGGTGGTGCATTGGCTATAAGCGATGGTTGACATTTCTTACAATGTCAATGTCTAAGGGCGTTTGGTGACCACTTACCATCAGGTGGCCCATATGCTCGTCCACCTTCCTATTCTATAAAAAGAAAAAAAAAAATGAAAACTAGGCAGTTTTGTCTCTTCCAATAATTAAATAATCTTCCATTTAATTTAAAGTAAAATCATACACACTAACTGATATGAGAGTAGTTTATTAATTTTATGTCGCGTTCCAATGCTTCCCAATTTCTTTCTTTTTCAATTTACTTAACCTGATTTATGCAAGGACTTTATCGGTTATCAAAATGATAATGTAATAAGGGATTTGTATTTAATAAGGTTGATTGTGAATTAATATTCTACAATATGCACGAATACATACAGTAACGCTCGAGTAAATAGACAAATAATAATATTTACTTCTTTATAGAAGAAACAGTGAAACACCAATACAGTAATACTTTGTATTGTTGTGTTTCGGTTAAGCGCCGAGTTAACCAGTCGAATTACATCCGTAGTTTATATATAAGAATCCCGAGGTTAGTGGCGCATTGCCGATGTAAGAAGTAGTTTGTACTTTTCATAGTACCCGTGTCTATGGATCAAGGTGATCACTAAACACTAGATGGTTAATTTGAATATTTCCATTCCTAAAGTAATATAAAAACAAAAGGTTTTAATACACGACTTAACCAACACCACGTGCCGACCACACCGCAGACCGTATTAAGCGATATCGTCCATTAAAACAAAAAACTCTTATGGCTGCAATTGCGTAATTTCTTCTATGTATATAATCAGTATAGCAGATATGAAAATTGAACGCAACTTATTTGATATTCTCAAGTGAAAATTGCGGGATGAGTCAGTGTGGAATTATTGGATGCAGACGTGACCGGATCGTCGTGCACAGAATAACAATATGTTACTACATTATTCGTAGCCCTGAAAAATATACGACATGTTATACTCATACGTATTTGTTACAAACTAATTCATTTATATTCATTCAATTATTTCACATAAATAAGCCTTGTTACGTCCAATATGTTTTATTAGAGAATATTTAACTTCTACTTATATTTCAAGAAGGATAACATTGTTACTTATTTATATATATGTAATATTTTGCGGTCAATCCTAATTTACCTTTAGGTTTAATATAATATAAATAAATATTAATTTGTTACGGTAGGTGAACTGTTTGGAATACATCACTAACATTCGTTAAACGTTCTTCAGTGCATCGAGATATGTCCGGGCGGTTTTCAGACAAACATAGTACATAAGGCTGGTATGATGTTTTCTTTATTCCCGAAGGTTTTTCTATGAAGTAGATTATATCTTGTTACTCATTACTTTATTTCGTCATTTTTTTATTCAATTACAGAGTAATCGGGACGAGCTAGAAAAACGACATTAAATAAGATGAGAATATAATAGGAACAGAAGACTTACGTCGCTTAATAGTTCATGCTTGACTTTTTAAATAAATATACCGATGACTAATGACATCTATGCTCTCTGCTTTGTTCTTTCCTTACCCGTAATCGTTAAAACTTCACTGTGTTGCATTTCAAACAAATAGTTCATAGTCGGCTTGCTGACGTTCTTTTCGCAAATCACCTACAATGAAAGTTACTCATGACAGTTATATATTTATTTGTGTCTTTTCCTGGTGGTAGCTTTGTGCAAGCTTGTCTGGGTAGGTATCACCCACTCATCAGATATTCTACAGCAGTACTTGGTATTGTTGTGTTCCGATTTGAAGGGTGAGTGAGCCAGTGTAATTACAGGCACAAGGGATATAACATCTTAGTTCCCAAAGTTGGTGGCGCATTGGCAATGTAAGCGATGGTTAACATTTCTTACAATGGCAATGACTATGGGCGTTGGTGACCACTTACCATTAGGTGGTCCATATTCTCGAACGAGCATACAAGCCTACCTGTACTATATATATATATATATATATATATTTCTATGTATTGCTTAGTAAACGCCTTCTTTCTTCTGAAAAAGTCTTGAATCGTATTTCACCATCCATGTGGCTCACGTGTTCACGTGGCAGATTTTCATCTAATATTTATTTTTATTTATATTTATTTTTGCTTTCTTTCACCGCTAAGTTTGAGATAACAATAACACAAATTAAGCTCAGTGCTGCTTGTCTGGATTTAAACCCGGGATCCTATTAATGCCCACGACACCACTTGGCTATCACTGTACGTATGTTATAGTTAATACCAATTACATGATGTGATAGATAAAAAAATCTTTGTTTCATCATTTTTATCAAAGAAAATTCTAACTTAAAGAATTCTATAAATTCTATTCATATGCATGAACTATTTTGTATGTAAATTAAATAAAGCTCGTATCGTAATAAAAATCTTCCGAGACGAAAATAAAACGAACCTTATCGGTGAACGTATTTTCCGAGACAACACGGTAACGCCGTATTCAACTAAGAAGTGCGAAAGGATATTCTATTGTGGAGCTATTTCATCCAATCATGCTTGTTTGCTTTACAATAGCAACGAATAAAAGATTGTAATGGAAAATGCAATTGGTCCAAGTTTTCTTTTGTCAGTGTTAATCGGAATTGCGCCATCCTGTTCAGTCATTTGTTAAGTGCCCTGTGGAGTGTTTGTAGTTTTATGTAGTTCAAATTAACCTCTGACAAATCGTGATTTTCGCTATTCTTTAGCTTGTAATCGTCCAGTATTTTGCGGCGAGTGAATGGGTCTAGTAAGTCAGGTTAATTAAGTTCTAGTGACTCGACGTTTTTGAAGATAATTATAGTTGTTTATCATGAATGTCGTTGACGTTTCGAAAAAGCCACTGAGAAAAAGGCAGATAAAAAATAGTTAGTCAAGTATAAGGGCTAGCCAATAATGATGATCTTGTTCCTCTTGATCTTTTCAATAATGATGAATAAAATATCAATAATTAAATTGTACTATTCAATGTGGGGAATACTGATACTCCAAAAAATTGTTACATTATCTCCTTACATGTTTATGTTTAGAAAATTATACAATATATAAAAAACACTAGCAATAACACTAAGAGTTTGTCTGTTACGTCTATGCAAGATTAATGCTATTATGAAACATATATTAATATTATTTTGATTATTTTGTGTCACACAATTTATAAGTCTACATTTATTAAATATTCTATTCGATTCAATCGTAACATTAGTTATTGCTTATGTATCAGAGCGGTTGATAAAAAAATGTTGACTTACATTAAAATGTTTTTAAAAACAAAATAAAAGAAATCTTATTTGCAGCGGCAAAACAAAAACAAGAGTCAGGTTACGATCAGGGGAGGCTCACATTTGTTTTTGATTAAACAAATTGTCCGCGCAGTTTATTGCTCCCCAGCGCACGCTGCGTATTCGCGACTCATCTGTGACTTTTATTATTTATCTGATAAAAGAAGGAAACCTGGACCATTATGAGTAAATTTGAAAGTTGAAGCAAGTTACTATCCAACTTTAGAACTCTAGACCTTTATTCCTCGACGTAAATTCTATAATTTTCACATGTATATACAGCTTTAGCGTTTGGTGATTATGCACTCATGTGTTAATGTGATCGTTGTCGAAAGCGCTGTTACATTTAATTTATAATTAATATTATGAACAATTACCTTTCATGCATGTCACGGTGTATGCCTTGCAGCGTGAGTTGATTTCAATGTTTTGAACGCGTTTAGATTTCTTTATACGAATTTCGCAGTGCTTTGAGGGCTTTAAATCCTTTCATATCCAGTTCAGCAGAGCCTAAAGTCGTTGTGACTGACCTGGCGGTGAAAACTGTTGAATTGGTGCGTTTTTCGCGTTCAGTTCTTTTGTTTATTACACGCTATATATAAATCGTTGCTTTTTCTACTATTAAACGTAACGGATAATAGAGGAGCGTTGTGTCGAGAGTTTTCTTTATTTATAATATTTGAGGAATGTTTGTATTAGTGTTATATATTTTAATAAGTTAAATTTTATTTCATTTATACTCTAATGGTTATTTTAATTACACTTAAACACTAAAACGTTACCTAGAGAACGTTGCACTATAAGTTTCAAAATAACAAACCTAGTTAATTTTACTTGAAAGTTTATGTGGTTGCCTAATTTTACGTTGCCTTTAGTCTGTACACCTGAGAGCCGTAAATTTCACGTTATACTTGTAACAGACGCCTATAGCGTGAAATAGATCAATTTGCTCTTTACTGTAGAACCTTAATAATATTATTTCAGCGTTAGATATATGAAAAAAGTGTAATTGCTTAACTATATTTCTTGGATCTAACTTTTTTTTGGAATAGTTCTATAAATTTGAGTTAATTTTTTCTAATCATTCCATTTATACTGATTGTCATGCGCCATTCTCATCACACGGAATGGCAAATAAAATATTTATTAGGTTCTTACATATGAAATTAGCATTTTGTCGTACTGACCACTTTGATCTGAAATATCTCCTCTTTGGTTAAGAATTCCAAATTCAAATTTATAAATTCATTTAGCTGGTACATTTGAGTTTTGAAAACAGTCATTCATTTGTTTTTTCCTCATTATTTTTTCTTTGGTGTCGCTTATTACCGCACAATGGAAAACATGAAATATCGGTATATTTACTAGTACGAGTTCTACCGTGGCACCAGTGCTGCAGAAACAGATCGAAGGATTAATGATGTGTACAGCGTTGGTGTCGCAAAAGAAAGCACAAGAAAGGCCAAACGATTACGGCAGATATTTATTGTCAGCAAAGGAAAGGAAGTACTAGCTGCTAAACAACCGAGATTGGCCAATCGCTCTAGGCCACTGCTGTTTCACGAAACGCAAGACCACACACTGCACAACAAATAACCATTAAGTTAGATGAGCTACAATTGGAATGTCTGTGACATCCACCGTATTCCACGGACCTTGCTCCAACAGATTAACATTTTTTCCGGAATTTAGACAACTTCTTACAAGGAAAAAAATTCAACTTCGATGCGGCAGTCCAAACCGCCTTTAAGAGTTTATTGATTCTCGCCCCCATGGTTTTTTTAGTAAAGGGCTCAATGAACTACCTATGAGATGGCAAAAGTGCATATATAACAACGGTGCATACATTGATTAATTAAGTATATTTTACAAAAAAAAAAATTTGACCTTATATTCCTCCCGTACAAAACGCCAATTTCATATGTAAGGACCTAATATTTTCCTTAAAAAACAGCTTCAAAAATATGCATGCATGTACGCTTTAAATAAAAATTTAACAAAGTCCAACGTCAATGACATTGAGTGACCAATACTGCAATCAACAACAAAAAAAATAAATAAAATTGGCTTCTAAAAATAAATGATTAAAAAAAAAATTGTATTGAGCCGAATTTTAAAACTTCCTAATTTTTATAGTGTTGTTTTAAAATAAACATAAATTGTCAAATATAAACATAAAACAATGTATATTATAAAACATAATAAAAAAGAAAGATTTACATAATAAACGCATGCAGCTTAATCAGATAACTGGGTCAAATTATCTTAAATGCTATTGGAATTGGTAATTGCTTAATAAAATTTGAACGTGCCTTCCCCTTCAACGGATACTTTGTTCGAATCGACAATAAAAACAAAGGTATCGGTTTAACGATTCACTAAAGGACAGTCTGGGTCGCTTTGAACTTCAACTCGAATTGCCTTTGCACCTGACAAGCATGTGAAAAAATATTAGGGCCGAATGTTACAGATAGCTATCTCCCACTGTATTTTTATATTCATAATATGTACGAGGACTAGTAAATCGGCCACCTGATGACAAGTGGTCACTGGTGCGTAACTTTAGGAACTAAGATTTTTGTTTACTTGTGCTTAAAATTACAATGGCTCATTTAGCCTGCAAACTGAAAAATAAAAATAATAAGTGCTGTTTAGCGGTAGAATAAATGATGGGTGTGTAAATAGTGTACCATTCACTATTTACATACACATATAACCTATCCAAATGTGCTTGCACAGCGCCCTACCACTAAGTAAAATTATAATATTATTATGGATCTCGCTTTTGTTTTGATAAAACGAGTATGGAATAATTTAATTTCATAATCCCTAATCTCCAACTGCCGACTCTCATAATAATATTATATTACGACAAATCCAATAAACTGTCAAAAGCGTGGAATTGTGTTTTATAAGCTAATACGTGTAATAATTACGCCTTGAACGTTTTTTGATTAACCTATTTTTGCTGGCTCCCATTACAAAGTCTAAAGGGTGTAGAAATCTAAATTATTATTTTTTAAAGATTTACAAAGGAAAACTAACTAAAGTTCCCGTCAATTTTCATAAAGGAAATTAATTTCTTACATCATTTTTTTTCTTAATTAGTCTATATAACATGCTTCAACCTATTTAAAGGTTAATGTTAATCGGATTAGTATTTTTTACGAGAATTACTCCTTGTATAATAAGCATAATTCATAGGTATTTAATTTTTAAAAAACTTACTGAACTCATTTTCAAATAAGCTTTGCAATATCGGTTTTGAGTCAAAGTGTGTAGACGTATTGGCATCGATCCATTTCAGAGATGTTTCAACGCTATTAGAAAAGTGAAGATAGCACTTTTCTTTAAAAGTAATATGTTGTTGATGTTAACGCTTAGAAAATATATTCTAAAATATTCTAGCTACCCGTCCCAGCTTCGATTTTTAGATTAAGGATCTACATAAAACGACAATATATTATATATTGAAAAACACAAATATATAACGAATTTTCTTGTTTTCTTTGGCCGAGGTCATCACAGTCGGATTAATAGTTTAGGAACGCATAAATACAAAAAAATATTCTTTTTTATTTATATAGAAGATATTTTGATTATTGAAGTCTAATATAAAACCTTATTGCAAACTACACAAAGGGCGTTTGTAAATTCAGCGCATAAAGAAAGTAAGGTTTTCCTTAAAGTGTTCAATTAGTTAGGTAGGACCAATTAAGGACGATTTACAGTGCTGCTATAAAAATCACTTCCCCTGCGTAAACGTAAGGTTTTGTGAAGTTAACTAGACCTGAATGAAAGGGGTACGGAATTGAGTTTTTTATATTATTAATAACACTTTCTTATACATTTTAATTTAGGGTTGTGGCACTTGATATTATAATTATGATTATGAAATGGAATTTGACAAAACTAAAACCTATGATTTTATTTCGCAATTCTCAACCACTAGTATGTGCAATCCAATGCAACCGTTAATTGCTACCTTCTTGCAATATTTTTTTCATTTCAATATAGGATCGCAGACCGGCGAATGATAGGAAGATGTCGCCTCCGTTCACAGCCAGAGTCATTGGCTCTATGATTACGCCGACCCCCATACCATAAAGTTGCTCATTTTATCTTCGTAATATGAATAAAATATAAACAAAACTACTAAATCGTTCAAATGAAAACTTAATTAGTTATCCGTTATATAATTTACGACAAATTAAATTACATTGGGAACTATATTTTGAGCGACACGTGAGCGAAGGAAAAGGCAGAGTTGTTTTAAAAGATCCGAGTATTGATAAAGCGTTTATCTGGTTATATTATAATAAATACTATAATCATTTCTGATTAAGAGATCAATAAAACCCTTTAAAAGACAAAATTCTAAGCAAAGGGCTTCTCTCCTTATAACACCAGGTTACTATAGTTTTTTTCTACATTTTCAGATTTCTTGACGATTTTCTCTTTTAGTGTTTACAGTTTATTTTTTATTTTATTTAGTAAGTAATACCTTTATTGTTATTATTGGCATCCGTAAATTGTTGTTGGACCCGTAGATTTGTCAACTTGTTTTGTTGCTGAAGTTCGTCTCGCTGAGACTGAAATGAATTATAAACATTAATTAAAATCAACGATATTCGGTTAAGATAAACGTATTTTATCAACAATTCCATCTGTACTAAAAAAATGATACAAATACTCCATATGGACAAATAATGAAAATATCTCAATAATACAATTTGTAACTCAAAACCCTAATTCAATACCCAATAGTATTATGACATAAAACGTAATCTAAGGTTCAGGTTAGTACGTAATGGCTAGGTTACACGATCATTGCGAAACACTCAGTCATCTAGTCGCGTGTGGGGGCGGCATTAGACGGAAAATGTCGTGGAAGTCGTGGAACCCTTTGGTGTTATTTATTGAGAGCAGCCGGCTCTACTACGTTACATAGTATAAGTATAAGATACGAGGGAAGTAAATATTACGTTTGTAACAGATGGAGCATAAGAAAAATGGTCTATGACATGCTTTCATTATGTCAGATATGTTGTAGTGAAATAATTCGTAACTATCAATTTTTATTTCGTAAACTTTTTGTCAAGCCGAGATGGCCTAGTGGTAAGAACGCGTCAATCTTAACCCATGATCGTGAGTTCAAGCCCAGGCAAGCACCACTGCATTTTAATGTGCTTAATTTGTTATTATAATTCATCTCGTGATTGACGTGTCAATTTTTTTTTTACAATTAATAGGCCAGCGTTTGACCGTTGACTTGCTTGATGTTAAGCATCGACACGGTCTAAAACGTAGCACGCTTGCCTATAAGAAACCTGATGAAAATTTCACTAAATTTCTGCCACACGTGTATTCCACCAACCCACATTGGAGTAGCGTGGTGAAATAATCTCCAAACCTCCTCAAAGGGAGAGGAGGCTTTAGCCCAGCAGTGGGACATTCACAAGCTGTTACTGTAAACTTTTTGTCATATTTCATCAAACTATGGCGGAAGAAGCTGTGGCCTGTTTGTGTAATTAAAAACAAATTGAATTATGTCATATTTGTTTGATGAAAGACGCATTTATTCCTATCAATCTTTAATATGTGTCTTGTTTTAGTGTTGATATATTTGTTTTCATATTCTTCTTTGTTAAACCCTCTTCCCAGTTCAGCTGGGGTCGGGTCTCCTTGTACGTCTGCGCCAGAGAGCTCTGTTCTGGGTTGTCTGTGTACTCAGATTCTCTTTCTGGGCCTCTTTTTGTATGTTTGACCACCAGGTTGCGGGCGGTCGCCCTCTTCGCGGGGAAGAGGTATATATTTATTTGTTTTCATATGAATAATTAAAAATTATTATTTGAATAATTGTTAACAGATAATCAATAATGTTATCTGCATATCTCCATACAGATATATTTACATAATATACCAATATTTATATAGGGAAAATAGAATTACATTGTTACCATTAAAGAAAAAATTAAAAAAAAATCTTAAGTAAAATTAGAGTAGTATGGAATTTTAACGGCAATATGAATGGTTGTAATAATTGTAACCGGTGATAGCTTTAAGGTTAACACTGCGTGTATAATGCCGATTAAAGGTGTAATTAAAACTCGATATATTTACGACGGTTGAGACAACCGGTCGAGGGTGACTTGTTGAGTATTTACGAGCGTCCTTGATTTAACCCCGTTTCGCAAGTTTTTGGGGGTAGGTTTTCTTTATACGCATTTAAGGAAGTATCATAACTTTGGATGTGGCATTTTCATTTGTTTTAATATTATAAAGTTTTATTTTTCATGATTATTATTTTATGCTTAGTTTTGTTATGTTCCAGATTATTATAACAAGGGATTTAACATCTTAGCTTCCGGGGTTGAACGCGCAGTAGCGATGTAAGGGATGGTTAATATCTCTTATAGTACCAAAGTCTATGGTGGTAATCATCAGGAGGCCCATTTGTCAGTCTGCCTATCTATTGGCAATAAAAGTATTTTTTAAATAATTAGTACAGTTAAATTAAAAGATTCATTGCTATTAAAATATTTACATAATTGAGGCATCTAAGTGTATATGATTATTGCGGTTATTTTGGGACAAATCTACTCCATAAGCCGGTCGTAACTTTAAATTTACTTAAATTTGCTCAAAGTGCTTTTAAGCAGAAGCAACAGCAACAAGATAAAGTATATAAGTAAGTATATATTGTGATTTCGATTTGATTTTGGCACCAATCATAACGTTGTTTGCTATAAACTAGATAAAGGAAAAGTACTGTTACTGAAATATTAATTAACACTTTCATATTGCAATTAATTTTTGGTAAAAAAGACAACACTTACTAGAACATGAAAAGGTTCAGTGTCAAGGGATGTATTTGTATTTTTTTTAGTATTATTATTTTCTATTAAAAAGATTTTACGTATTATAAATTCATTTTGTTAATGGCCAATATAAAAAATATATATGGGAATTCCTGAAGACTCTTAAAATGGAAAGTAATAAAATTTTAATGAGCGTATCGTTTTAATGACTGTTTTGCTTGACACAAAGAAATAAAAATATTACTTTATTACAATGTCCGTTTAATTAAAATAATTCTTTATATGATTAAAATAACTACGGTGTGTGATGTGTAAACATTAATTTGCTAATGTCTCCATTCAAGATATTAAAATTTTAAATGATGTATGTGTTTTAAAAAAAAAGAACCAGAATTATTTTTATAGAAATTCAGTGTTTGGTGAAGTCATATCTAACATCAAATTCTAGTAAATTTTTATTAATTGTTAATCTTTTGATTATAATATTTTATTTTTCATTCAATATCGCATGTCAAGAAAATGTTTTACGATCGAATATACTATCGAGTTTTTTGCTTGTAGTACTCGTAAGCACTATCGTTATAAATCAGTATATATATACTTCATGTAATTGGCTTACAAATTATTCAAAAATTGTAATTTGAGGAAAATGTAATGTACGTAATTGAATTATTACAAAAAGTTACTAACTAACACTTCATAAACACATAACAAATGTCTGCAGTCGTTACAAGTCGACTACCAGTTGAAGTATAAGTTTATTCATGACATATATCACATAACAATAGAAAATCCTGATTAAATTCTTCTACATCTTATTTTTCGAAATGACTTGTCACGTGTCGTATAAGCAAATATAATATCAATTTCATTAGTTTTATTGGGTGTTATAGTTTCACCAGCTAAACCAATAAATCCTCGTCCGATGTTATGTATGAGATACCCAGGTGCAGGTCAAGGAGCTAATATGTTCATAAGGAGGAGGAAAAACTTATATGTTATCGTTGACAGTACATATAATGAATACATAAAGCTTCTCTATCTACACAATTTGATAGACAACCACTTATTATTCGGTTATGTCATTTAATCGTTTGATCTTTTACTATTATTATCGTATATAAAGGAGGATGGAGTTCTAAGCCCCGTTTTCCCACATACATAAAAATCTCAATATAATTAAGTAAACATACATATATAATATATAAATAAATAAAAATAAGATAATTTAAATAATATATAGTTTTACAACTGTGATTAACGTTGTTATATAAATTCTTACATCCGTATTGATACCGGATGCGAAATGTACATGAACAATACTAATTTAAAATAGTACCTTAAGACAGACGGTACCCAGAGGACAATAAACATGTCTGCACTGAGGCGAGCTATCGATTAACCATCAAGGAGCGACCCGTTAATTTTTAATGACGGCCCAGCTCCCTAATTCCCTACGATTATATCAACATTATCCACGGAAAATGGGAATATCTGTCATCGGAATGGGCCCGACTTACTTATCGCTTCCTAATTATTCATTTTATTTCGAAATTTGTTTTTAATACGTGTTTTTTATAACGTGAATTCATCACATTAAATGTTTTTTGATTGAAATGAATAAGCAGTAAATAAGCATTTTTTCGTTAATATTAAAAATATGTGGAAGTATAAAATGTTTTTTAAATGCTTTCACGTCACAACGCGTCATTTAATCTGGTAGACGGATATTTGAAAACGTTGATATATTAATATGATTTTAGTGTAAGCTACGGTGCAGTTTGAAGCAAAGGTTAGCTGCTGAAATGTCCGTAGGCGGATATGTCGTCTTGTATTTGAGTGTACCATCGTTTGCGCACACACTTGTACAATATAATGTCTACGCATTATGCTATTCCCTGTTAAGAACGAAATCGGTCATAAGAACATCCTTATAAAGAATTAAAAAAAATTAGATTAATGTTATTTCTGCAACAAATAAGCGTTTTGTACTTTTATGCTAATATTTATCTGCCATTATTATAAAATGATTTAGTAAAAACATAATGCAGTTACAATTTTTTTATATAAATAAAATGGGATCACGATGTTTTATCTCTCCAGTTATAGCTATCTCCTGTCACAGAGTAAAGCTTTGTATTGATGTTTCAATACAAAGGGTACGTAAGCCAGTGTAATTACAGGCTCAAATAAGATAGTAAATTAGATCCGATATTCGGCAGGACATTGATTATATATTACCTAAGTCTGTTGGTAAAGGTAACCAGACACTTAGTGTACCATTTGTTTGCTAGTTTTTCTTCAGTTCTATAAAAATATCTCATGTACAAGGGCTCACCTTACACCTTTTAGTATGATTTTTTTAACAAACTGATTCGCACATATATCTTGATTTTACAAAAAAAAATATGAAAAATAAATATTGTAAAATAACTTAATATTAAAGACAAAAGTAAAAAATAAAAAACAACTAAATTTTTAATAAAATTGACCGAAGGGTAATTAATTTTATTTTTATTAAATTTAAATTTAAAATATTTTGTCTTGTTTATCACTAAACAAATCAATGCTTTATTCCTTATACAATCAAATCAAATTTTTATTCTTTATACAATCTTCTAAGCCTAGATATATTAAGGAGTGGTGATTTCTGTTGAGTTTGAGAACCGATACGGACAGGAACTTACAGATATATTTTCATTTTAAATTTCTATATTTTATATAAGTAGCTGCTCATACCGAATTCGTACGGGTAAAATTCATACAAAGTAACCACTATAATATTTTAGTTTTGTTGAAACTTATGATTCTAAATTAAGATCAATAATTTATTTTGTTATCCGTTCTTAGTGAGCGTCTACATCGCGGAAGAAGTAACTATGCTAAATTTCAAGTCAATCAGACATGCATAGAATTATAATTTTAGAGATAGCATAATGACTCAGCAATTCCTTGGTATATTATGCTAAAATACAAATATAATAAAGTTTGAAGTGATATAAGATTATGTGACTTTATTGTTTATTGTTTGTTGACAGTTATTTTTCTTGCTATTAAGGTCGTTTTAGCTAAAGCCTAAACTTAAAAGGAATTAATTTCATTAAAATTAAAATTTATCTTAGTAGAAAGTCCTATCTTTTAATAGTTTTTACTTGTTAAATTTCGCATTTAACTACTTCGCAAATACCGCTGAGAATTCACGATGGATTAATTTTATTGCTAAAATAAATCTGTTACTAGTCTCGTATTGAACGAGACTATCGATGCTATTAGGCTAATTAATTAACTAATTATGTTACGACTGGTGGTAGGGCTTTGTGCAAGCTCGTCTGGGTAGGTACCACCCACTCATCAGATATTCTACCGCAAAACAGCAATACTTGATATTGTTGTGTTCCGGTTTGAAGGGTGAGTGAGCCAGTGTAATTACAGGCACAAGGGACATATAATCTTAGTTCCCAAGGTTGGTGGCGCATTGGCTATATAAATTTGTGATGGATATAGTGTAGTTTTCCTTATTTCTTCTTTATCTCCAGTCATATTCTCAGTAACTCTTCTGGTCTTCATAAATTATATGAGAAATTTTATGGTTTATGGATAAATTATATGTGAATGCCATTGTCATATAATTTATTCATAATCCATAAAATATTCTCATATAATTTTTGTCCGCTATCCTCGTTGATAACTAGAAACTCTAGTAATATGACAATCATCCGTTAGCATATTTTTCCTGTTAAATGATATATTTCAAATGAAATTTAATTTTTAAATGTTCTTGGATATATGTATATATAAAATATAAATATAATGAACATATATAAGGACATTTACTGTACGGAATATTTTTATTGGGCCTTAAAAAAGTAGTTACAAATCAAATTCGAAATATTTCCACAAATCATGACCGCGTGGAATTGTGGAGAGAATGTTAGCAAGACTTTTCCCGTTGATTCCAATTTCTTGGCGAAAAATCAACCAGCCCTTCATTTACCAGTAACAACTTAAGACGGACAGCTAAAATGTGTTATATATTATGATAAAATGTTTTCGTATTATTACTCCAATGGATATATTGTATATTTTACCTAAATCAAATACCTTACGCTTGAGGGTAATCCAAATATAGTGTTTAAGTTTTCCGTAGTACGCAAGTTGAATGCTACGACAATTTCTAAGGATACTGTAATAGGATACTGTATAGGATACCGGTCGAGTAAGAATATATTGAATTAGTCACAACGCAAGGCACTCGAGTGCAATGTTCAGAATTGTTGTTATTTAAGTTTTTCAAGTGTATAATGTGAGTGTTTGTGTTTACTGGTGGTTAGACTTTGTGCAAGCTCGTCTGGGTAGGAACTACCCACTCATCAGATATTTTACAGCAGTATTTGGTATTGTTGTGTTCCGTTTTGAAGGGTGAGTGAGCAGAAGGGACATAACATCTTAGTTCCCAAGGTTTGTGGCGCATTGGCGATGAAAGCGATGGTTTACATTTCTTACAATGTCAATGTCTATGGGCGTTGGTGACCGCTTACAATCAGGTAGCCCATACACTCCTCCTACCTATACTATAAAAAAGAATCACGGCAAGTGATCACTTTTAAAGCTATGTACGGAACTGGTTTTTTTTCATAATATTACTAGTGTAAAGCGATAAAGTATTTTGTAATATTAAGGCTGATTATTCAATAAACATAAGAGTGTTTTTAAAAACCCATTAAACCTCAGTTAAATACATATGCTACAAAACAATATTAAAAGTTTCAGTTTGCTGATAAAACTAAAAAAAACAAAACACTTTCAAGTGAAATATAGCCAGGAACTATAAAGAATAGCGAGGCTCGAAATAGTTTTTACTCTATATATTTTTACTTTAATCCGTGTTATCCATTAGGGAAATGGTTCTATCCGGAGCCAACTGAAGATTTCCCGTAGTCCGTAGCGGTTCGAACGCTACGATAATTTACAATCTGACGGACACTGGTCATACCGGATCAGAGCTAATACCTGTTGAGTTACAGCCGAGATTACAACCGCCTGACTTGGTTATTTCATTTAGATGTTCATTAAGACCATCATTTTTTATTTATTCTTTTGTATTACGAACGTGAATTTGAACAAATTACAGCGTTTCTTATGAAAGTTATTTAACGAGTGATTACTTGTGCGGTGTCTTCTTTCAAATGTCAAATTATAATGACAGCAAGCAGACTGCTAAGCAACATTTATACATGTTAGTTTTTTTACGATTTTATTGACGTCGACGAAATTATGACTTTAAATGTAGTATAGATAATGTTATTGTAATTAAGTCAGTAGTATCGGTTTTATGGTAAGCATTACTAGATTCTACATCAATCTTAAACAGACTTTTAGACGAAGGAACTTCGCAACAGTCAACGGTATAAACACGAAATTTTGTGTATAGAAATACGTTTTTAGTAGCTCTTTACAGAATAATAAAACTGTCATTTTGACAAATTTTCTATACTAAAACTTTCGAAATGATAAATTATTCTTCGTATAAAAGTTTACAGACGATTGATGCTTGTAAGCACTAAGAAAGCACTACATTTGTTACTCTTGATTTTATTGGTTTGCGTCAAATACTAAAACCAAATAATTTACTTAACTTCCATTTGCCGGGAAACTTAAGTCCATTAGTAGTTCTCTTTCGCGTGTAACTATTTATCTTGTAAAAGACGGACGACGAGGCGGCTAAAATATTTACATTTCCCAACAGCGTAATCAGAATGATATATCTTTGTAAATTTATTTAATCTGACTATACAAAAACTTAAATTAAAAAACTATTTTTATTTTAGTGCTCATATTGTGGTAATTTACTCATTCTTTCTTATTTAGTTATTGTGTTTATAAATACACATATATATATATATATTAGAATGTATAAAACAGTATAGTAATTGTTTTTAATATTTAATAGTTGGTATTTTGTTTTTTGGTAGTTAAATCTCTGTGAATGAGTAAATGTAACAGAATGTCTGTAAGATTACGCATACTGAGTTAGCTTTTAAGTAATATTGTTTTATGTTATTTTTTTGTATATTAATTACTTTTAATAACATGTTAATATTGTATGCAACATTGGCTTCCTGTTTAAATTAATAAATAAATACAAAACGAAAAGCTTGATGACTGATATTTAAAAAATAATTATGGGAATTAAGTATTATATTTAAGTGTGCAATGTTGAGTGGAAAACTGGAATCAATAGAACGTTAATACTTCCAGGTCAAAAACAAAATTTGAGCTGCAACCGGTTAAGAATATCAATTTTTCCAAAAAAGAACCGGCAAGATACTCAAAGTTAATCCAAGATACTCAAAATTAAGCAGTTCATTTTTAGCAATCCATTTAAAGTGTACATGTCTTGTGAGTTTCAGCAAGACGTAATAATTTACAATTTAATAAAATACTCCCAAATTATCCTCGAACCCATGCCTTTGTAATCCCATTTGGCAATATTTTCATTATTTTCCCTAAAACAGTTTTCCCCAACTTATTATCTCTTAATTTAATCAAAATCTGCTTACAGCTGGCAATTTTCCAGAGAATTTTCCACGTCGACTTCGTAATTATCCGCTTTAATAGGCTTTATTTTGTAATTAATTTAAGATCGATGGGCATATTCCAGTCATAATTGGTTACTCGTTAAATTAAATGTATTATGAGATGGCAGTGGTTAGGCCATACAAGACCTTGTTGCTTTTTCCGATAAAAGTTTGTAAACTGTAAAACAAACCTTTGTCCATAACATTTACACAACATATAAAAGCGAATATATAGTTTCATAAATTTTTACACTCCTGTTACTCGACAATAATGTATACGGTTTTACAACAGACCGCTAGAAAACAACTAACTCAGCAACAGACTAAATAAAAAAAAAATTAAAGGAAAGTTAGTGGTTAAATTTTATTATACAATTTACGTGATCAAAGATACACTTATATAATTTCTTTATAATATTGAAAATTGTAAATAGTTATGAAATATGACACGTAACGTACGTACGTATAACCTTAAACGTAATCTTTTTATATTGAATAAAATAATATCAATTCGAATCGAATGGATAACCTTTAAAACAAAACTTGCTGCATATAAATTACATTCCTAAACAAATCTAGCTTACCAAATGTCACTAATGTTATTAATCCTCCCAATCCCCAGTACATATTTTATTAATAAGATGAGGCGTCGCCATTAATTAATTCTACACTGCTGATTCTTTAACATTCACAGCGATAGGGTTCTACGTCAGTGCAAAAACGCCCTACCGAAGTACTTTTTCCGTTTACACAGTAGTCATTAAGGGAATGATCCGGTAGCTTGAACGGATAACTTATGGTCGGCTATGGAATCTGCATATAAATAGGAATGAGGTTCATATCAGAGGGATTATGGAGGCACTTTCCGTCCGAGGGAAGCGTGGCACTGTGCCAGCTACGCGAAGGGTTGGACGTGAAAAAATTTAATTTCTAATTTCAAAGTGTCAATGCTATCTTGATTTTAATTTCGCACATTTTGGAAAGATAGTATTAGATTGAAGATTACTGTAATTATTGAAATTATAATAATATCCAGGGACATTATTCACACACGGCCATCTGAACCCGAATTTAGCAGAGCTTGTGCTATGGAAACCAGACAACTGATATACTACATATACTACTTTTCTTTTGTAAATACATACTTATATAGATAATTACACCCAGACTCAGGACAAACAGACATGTTCATGCACACAAATGTCTGTACTGGGTCTGTACTGGAATCGAACCCACAACCTTCGGCGTGAAAGGCAAGTTCTACCAACCACGCGAACCGTCTTGTCAAAATTATTTATTTAATAACTAGCTGTGCACTGCGTTTTGCACTGTAACCGTGGTTATTTTGTTTCCAACTTTAGTTTTAAAATCGTTTGTACTGAGTGTCTAACAAAGCACAAACCACACCACTAATTTCAGAAAGTTGAAATTCATTTTGTAAGCATTCGATAGGAACTATTTTTTTAATAATTTCAATTTTAAACTAAGGAAATGGGAAATGTGCTTTTTTATGAATTTTAACCGTACGAAATTGAAAAAAAAGCCAAAAATCATTTTAATTATATTAATAAGTAGAAAAAACAATACCTTTTAACCAACCCATGATGAGGACGAGATACTATTGATTTTATATAAATAAAAATTAGATTTTCTATTACGTCATTCCGTGGCTTGACTGTAACGTAAAAACAAAACGCGTCAAAGTAAATCCTTATATTACTGTTCAGGTCACGTGATGTGGCTTTACCTAAGTACAAAATATTGTTAGGCGAGACGCAATAAAATAAGGACACGTAATACTTATAAAAAACATTTTTACGATATCCCTTATACATGAACTTTTCGTAAAATATAAAATTCAACAAGTAATTTAAATATTTTTTTTATGTATTTACTTCTAACTTAAATAATATCAGACTTTCAAGATATCATTTTTTTAGAATAATTAGGTACGTATTCTTACTACAATTAAGTTTCTCTAACTGAATCTGAAGTTACTAAATAATAATATTTATGTTTGAAATTACACTGACTCACTCACCATTCAAACCAGAACACATCAATACAAGGTACCCACCCAGGTACATATGCACAGATCTCTATCACCGTTTCCATACCTTAATCATTATACACTATGTCATATATCAATAAAGTTTGTATTTACAATTCATTATATTATATTGGCATATATTTCTCATAGGGCTTAGTATTTAATGATCGCGAAGTTGATTCCCAGTTTAAAGCAAATATTTAATGAGCTTGTCGCTGTCAGTTATTGTGTATGGGGTGCAAATTATATTTGGATTTGGATATTTGAAATGCTAAAAACATTACTCTATTTTTCACAGCGTTATTGGCTAAAGATATTTTTCCGGTATTGGAGTACAATCCCTTGTAATGGAACAAACGGGGCGGGGAGAAAAAATAATTATGGGGTGGTTTGCAGCAAATTTGATTTCGACGCCTCGTTCTTTTGCTCTTTTGATTTTGTTATTTTAAGGTTTATTCATCAATAAAATATTTTGGAAAATAAGTAACAAGTTAATTGCGGGTTATTATAATTAGTTACCATATACAATAAATTATTAATAATTATATCGTAAATAAAACTAATAATTACCTTGCTTACTAAAATATCATTCGATACAACTCATACATATACGATATGTAACCTTCAACTCCGGGGCATGTAAAATAATATACTCATGAACATTATTCTTCGTTTATTCAACAATCATATATGCAGAGATTACATTTCTTAATTAGGAATTTTAATCCATGTACATACACATAATAAAGCAGTAGAAACATTGAATTTATCAAAAAATTGGTGTGGGTGATAAAACATTGTTTGTGCGTACAAGCTAATCTCTAAGACTACTAAAGGATTTTCTTGCGATGTTTGCATGTAGATTAAGCTCAGTTGGCCATTTAGGTTTTGTTTCATTGAAATCGGATGATAGTGAAGTTATCGTCATTTAAAGACATAAGGTGAGTAATAAAACCGACTTACACGCGGACGAATTCACGGACACGAGCTTGTATGCAATAAAATGATACCAAATCTAGGAACGATAAACATCATACTATTCACTTTAGTTTTTTTTAAATATTTAAGTCAACCTTCACTGCAGTACTTTCTATAGCAGAAAGCAGACAGCGTCATGTAAGTGTCAACAACAACTGTACAAAGTTTGAATGGCATAGAACGCATACCATATAAAAACAAACATTAATTTACTGATATCATTTAAAATTCTTATAATATTTCAATTCGCGAAGCCTTCTATAAAATGTTCAATAAAGTTCAAAACCCGGCTATTTGGTTAAGAATGAAGAAAATAATGTTATTTTTATTTTTTTTGTATAATGTAAATAAATATAGAACAATATATTATACAGATGTACTCATGGCTGACCTTTTTGCGTTCGTAAAAACAATATATCTTAATTCAAATCCAAGGGTATGCTCGCCTAACTCGCCGTCTTCTTATTACATTATCATATCAAAGGATTAGCAAGTCTTCGCTTCTAGAATCATCAGAATGAAAACGTCAACCCTCTCACAATTAGAGCATGATAAATGGATCACGAAAAATCTCATCTAAATATTTAATCGAAAATTCCCCTACATGCATTTCTGTTGCATAGGGTAGATGTCCGATAGTATTGTTGCAAGCGAGAAACAACTTATTACGCGGGTTAAGTGATGATGAGTATGGTTAAGGATGTATAAATAGTAACGTGTGTGAATACTTCGTAATAATGTAATCAAATATAAAACCTTCGCGTATGATTTCTAAAGGTAATTTTAAAAACAGTTTTCGCATTTATTTCGAATTTTGAATTTCAATTAAAAAAAATGAAGAACGCTGTCATTGTCAATTTGGGTTTGACGTTTTCAGTTTAGAAATCTTAAATGGAAATGTTATTTTTAGTATATACTTGGAGTTATATTATACATTTATATTATCACTAGTGTCCTCCCGCGGCTTTACCCGCCTGTGAAGGGAAGAGGGGAGGTATAAGAAACCCTATGTCCTTTTCTGTACCCCTGAAAACGTTTACATAAAATTTCATGAGGATTAGTTGAGTAGTTATGACGTGAAAGCGTAGCAAACAAGCAAACACATTTTCGCATTTATAATATTAGTAAGGATAATACGCTAGGTTTCCTTAAGCCTACTTTTAAAAGCAGTCTTTCAGACCGATAGTAGATTTATAATTTTTCTTTTTTATAATATCCTGGGACATTATTTACACACGGCCATCTGCATTCCAAATTAAGCGGAGCTTGTACTATGGGAAACAGACAACTGATTTGCTCCATATACTACTTTTCTTTTGTAAATACCTACTTATATAGATAATTACACCCAGACTTAAGACAAACAGACATGTTCATGTACACAAATGTCTGTCCTGGGTGGGAATCGAACCCACAACCTTCGGCGTGAAAGGCAAGTATCTACCAACCACGCCAACTGGCTCGTATTTATGATTAATAACAGGTAAGCAAGTGTTATGTTCAAAGGTCCTATCAACGATGGAATTAGTTTTCAGTTTTTGTGGGCGAAGAGAACAATCATTTGGTCCATTTGCCTTCTTTAACTAAAAGAAAAACAATTACATTTAGAAAACCAAGTTTCTTTAATGTGTTCCAGCACCGAGGCATATTTTCAATTTTGTATTCTACAAAGACAAGTGCACGCTGTGTTGGAATGCAGTGGGGTGGGGTGGCGCCCCTGTTAACCGATGCAAATATTTCTTTCCGACAAAATATTGCTGTGTTAATACCATGCTAAAATGCCGCACAATACCACCCTATGTGTACTTTTGCTATTGGCTTGTATTATTTCCTTTTATTGACCACGAAAAGGGCGTTCGTTTGTATTTCGTTCGTTATATTAGTTTAAATATATTGATGTATTATAGTGTTTGTTTGTATGTTATCATTATACCAACGCCATCAAAGTCACCATATAATCTCGTTTAATTGTAAACGATGGATATAAATAATTATATGACATATATTTATAAGAATAGAATATGCTTTATTGTACACCAAAATTTGTACTCCATAAGTTATAGAAATATATAGTTATAAACACAAACAAAAAAACTATTAATATATAAAATACGGTCTTATCGCTAAGAGAGCGATCTCTTCCAGGCCACTGTGGGTAAAGGACATGAGATTAATAAAGCGGTAAGGAGGTGTTGAATAATTGTCCTTTTTTTAATAAATAAATACACTATACATAAATACACAAACATACATAATATATAAAAATAAGTAATAATGATAAGTAATTATTATTATATTAGCAAGGTATAAGGTTTTTCTTCTAGTTTTAACCCGTTTTTTAGTTCTTTGTATTTTACGGGATTGAAAGCTATATAGAAAATTATGACTTTATAAAATGCGTGCCGCCTCGGTTTTAACGTTCGTGACATTTCATATAATTTTACTTAAACACTTATACAATACCAATTATTTTTTACCTTAAACATAAAGTACTATGCAAACAATATCCACCGTTTTACATAAAATAATACCTATATCTTTGTTATATGTGTGCATTTAATTTGCTATTTTTATAAATTATGAAATTTTTAGTTCTGCTTTAATTAAATATAATTAACAATTAACCACGAAAGGAAATAACGTCTTACTCCTGCTGCGTTTTTACACTTCCTAAAGCTTTTACTCCTTTTAAAAAACATTAAATTTAATCCAACACATTCCTTTTTCTATGAGTAGGTAGATATAAAATAGACAATAGTAGTCAACTTAAATTCGAAAAATTAAGTCGTTTGTCCAAATTGGTCCTTTAGTTCAACGTCTATTCACAGAAACAACTTAGCTGAAAGATTGACTTTTGTTTTTTATATGATATGAAGTATTATTTGATATATTAATAGCGTATAGTCTCTGTGGAACCAGCTTCGCTAGTGATTTTTTAAATCCGATATGACTTGGAAAACTTCAAAAAAAGAGGCTACTCATTCTTTAAAGGCCCCAGCGCACCTGCAAGCCTTGTTGCAGTCAATGGGAGTTGATAGTCACTTGCCTCCCGTTTGCCTAAAGAAAAATAGTTTAAATAGGAATATAAATCAGTGAGGCCGGTTAAAATTTATTATTATTATTTTAATTGCTATGCTACACCGTTACACCGTTACTTTACACTTAACTCAAGCACACAAAATGCGAATCAATTTATTTTATACTAAATCTACTTTATTATAAAACTCCCCGACTTCAAATAACTTTGGTCCTGAATAATTTTCTAATTCAGCCTCTAAACCGTAGATTTTATTGCCCTTCGGTTTCCCTAATGCCAAATTGCGACGTAAACTTCGCCTTCCTGACCTATTTAGAAGGATATCGTCGTTTCAAATTCAGCCTTCTTAAGTTCCTATCTCTCTCCTACTTATAATTAGAGAAAGAGATAGAAGTATAATTTTGCAACCAGTACTGCATCTACACGAGGTACGTTTCATATGAACTGGGTTGAAGTTCGATAATACGTAAAATACTCGGGAACAATTTTATTTCCGTAAGCGTTTTATATATTACAAACCGAAGTATAATATTTTTAAACATAAAATTAAATGCGTTACATAAAATATGAAACGTCCTCGAAGGCTGTACATTTAAGGGTGTACTGCGAATGGGTCGCAGGGCGCCTTTAAATCACTTAAGAAGGAGAAAGGCAAGTAGCTTGCAAAGCCTGTTTTTGCTTACCAAAACCCAAGATTAGATAGGATATATATATAGCGCATAGAAAATTTGAAGTTATAAATTAAGATAAGTATCATTATTATGCCTTGCGCAAACAGAGTAATTGTAAACTTCAATATTAATAATAATGAATGTTTCATACTAATTTATTCAGTAATATATCTGATTAAATATTGTGTCTATAATCTACTCTATCTCCTTACATCGAAGCACGACATAAGATGTTATTTAACTTAGGCTTATAACTACTTTCTTTAAACCGTAATATATAAAAACAAACAATTTCTATTAAGCGGTAGAAGAACTGACGAGAAACCTTATCTAGACGGTCAAGCGTATAAACATATAATAAGTTAGCTTAATCAACCCTGTTATATTATTACATAAGATTTTTTTTTCCGAATAATAAAACGATTCAAAAAAGATAACATCAAAATAAATAATAAGAATTAAATAATAGTGTAGTGTATGTAAGTGTGCAAAATTTCAGTTCAATAAGTAAAGCGTAATTGGTGTAAATTTTATTTGTAAGATTAAACCCAAACTTACTAAGTATAGCTAGGTGATATAAAATAAAAACTATATATTCTTGTCACAAAATAATATATTATAAGGCACTACGCGACTTAACAGTCTTGAATGAATTTATAGAGAGTGTGGAACAGTTATTTTATAAGAGTTCATCTTATAGGAGTACCCTTTTATTAATACCTGAGGTAGAACTCTATTCTATATGCAGACGGCATGAATCCCTTAGTTAATGACTCAAGGAACTGAACGCAGTTCAATCGTAAAGTTCACCCTCGAGATGTACAGTTAGCAAGAAAATTGAATTTAAAATACTGCACTGTTCAAGTCTGAATTTAATTTAATTTAGTCTATCTTAAATATATTTTATTAACCGTTTAAATAGTTAAATTTGTATTGAAATAATGCTATTATCTAACGATTTATTTTTGTTTTGATTTATTTCGATGTTTTATTGATACATAAATATTTTATTGGCGATCTGAAATTTTGTACAAAGGTGGAATCAATCCATACATTCCATATATTGGACCGGAAAGTGATATAGGCGAAACTGATAAAAAAATGTGTAGATATAAATGGAAACTAAATAATATATATTTTGTGGTAAAAAATATTAAAAATGACGCCAAAGAATTTATCCCGCGATACTCGAAAGAGAAGAAAGTTAATAGAGCTTAGTTCTTATTCAATTGTTGTTGTATTCACAGTCATTTTGATCAATTCATCTTTATAAGAACAGCTAAAAAGAAACGGAAAAAAAGAACCGCATGAATGCTGTAATTTCATGTTAACTACTTTATCGCTTATAACGTGATTATAGTTAATAGAGAGTTTTTGCACATTTTAATTGAATTTCAGTTCATTTAAGTTCATTTCTAATATAGTAATTGTTCAAGAAAGTTTATTAATTTTCTCATAAAAAAATTGAAAAGAACTACGTCCATGCGTCACATATGGAGTGTTTTATTTTACACACACACGTACACATATTATTAATTTGAAGTGAACGTAAATTTGGGACAGATAATCAAATAAAATTAAAAAATATTTTATTAAAATTAGCACTTGCGAGCACTTTTGAATCGTCATTTTACAAAATTAAATTAAATTTAAAGCAAGAACCAGGTCTGAATGTAGATTCTACCGAGAAGAATCGACAAGAAACTTAGTAGTTATTCTATTTAGACAATCAAGTTAGGTAGATAATTAAATTGAATTATTATTTTCTTTACATGCGATTTAAAGGGTAAAGGAGGGTTGATAAGCATTTTTCGCCCATCACGTACTCAAAAAAGAATTAATTGATTTTATTATATAAGTGAACACCTCATATAAAATGATTTTAAAAATATGCATTCTAAAAAAACAAACTCTTCGCTTTTATCTTCTTTATTGTGTAAGTCTCTTAAGCCAGCATCAAATAATTATTATAAACATTAATAATAAAATAGAATAAAATGTTTTATACGTGTATCCTTTATCCAAGTGATATGCAAGTTAAGTCGCCCTCAGTCGGTGAAGTTATTTATTGCTCGTACTTTTCGGGTAATTAGGTTACCTTGCGGGGACACTCGGGACTAATTTGTCAAAATCTCTTAGTAACTTCGTCTGAACCACGCTCTCTCTGTTTATTAGTTTTCTCCTATTAATCACAAGCGAGAGAAAATGTATGCTTGTTAAATGTTTTCGCTCAAGATGTATAAAGTAACATAAAAAAAGGATAAAATATTATTTTAATTCTGAAAATTCGAGATATTTATTATAATAAAGTGTGCGATATAATTTAATTTTTTTATAGATTAGGAAGGCGGATAAGCATATGGTCCACCTGATGGTAAGTGGTCACCAACGCTCATAGACATTGGCATTGTAAGAAATGTTAACTATCGCTTACATCACCAATGCGCCACCAACGTTGGGAACTAAGATGTTATGTCCCTTGTCCCTGGCTCACTCACCCTTCAAACTGGAACACAACAATACCAAGAACTGCTGATTTGCGGTAGAATATCTGATGAGTGGGTGGTACCTACCCAGACGAGCTTGCACAAAGCTCTACCACCAGTAGATTAGATTAAGCTTAATAATATAAATCAAATAAATTTAAAGTAACTGTTTTTAAATGTTTCAAAGTTGGGCCTCGTCTAATCTTATGGACCTAATTTCACTACTCTACTCCAGTAGGTTAAACATAAGGTCAAATTGCATACGATTTGTAAACATGCAAACACATTAATATAAATTAAAAATAAAATACACATACAACTTAGAATTGGAATAAATATATCTTCAGCTATATTTATTTTTAATATCGAATTGCAATGTATGTGAAAATTATTCAATGTTTTTATGTATCCCTAAAATTCCAATGCAAAGTAATGCTTAGTTCGGTATTTGAGCCCAATACATGCAAAATACTACAATACAAAACAACATTCCGGTCTTGGCGCAGTCTTAAAATTTATGTTTATGTATTTTGAATAGAAATTCAAAACATTACTCGAATATCAATACATGAACAAAACTGTAATAGAAAAAAAAAATAAAGTCTTTCTATGACGCTTACATTTTTTTTTTTTTATAGAATTGGAAGGCGGACGAGCATATGGGCCACCTGATGGTAAGTGGTCACCAAACGCCCTTAGACATTAGCATTGTAAGAAATGTTAACCATTGCTTACATCACCAATGCGCCACCAACCTTGGGAAATAAGATTTTATGTCCCTTGTGCCTGTAATTACACTGGCTCACTCACCCTTCAAACCGGAACACAACAATATTAAGTATTGCTGTTTTGCGGTAGAATATCTGATGAGTGGGTGGTACCTACCCAGACGAGCTTGCACAAAGCCCTACCACCAGTAACATACATAATATATAATATACATAAATTCTAAACTAGATAATATAATTAAAGTATTTCTTTTTCCTGTGTGGTGTTAAAAAGGATAGCTACTCCTGTCATATTAATAATGCCAGTGATATTTTTTTAATTTAGAGTTTGTTTATATCATCGGATAATTGGAAGCACCGTTAGCGTATAACAGTTCTATATATGTAGTGTGATGGTAAATTCACGACAAATTTTGATTTGAACTGAAACCGCTTTTTTCATTTTAAAATTATTTTTTTCGAAAAGTACAATATATGCACATGAATCAATTAACATCAATAGGCTTTCTTCATTTTTTGTTAGCTTTTGTTGCAATCCTTTCTTTTTAAAAAAGTTAACACCTAACAGAATAACAAACACGTAGAGGCGTGTATGTCCCATGTGGCGTTTACGTCAAGTTCGTAATTAGATAACAATCGAGTCCGGCGGCGTGTTCGTGTTCGATCCACTAATGACCACGGTGTAGTTAAACCGCTATCTCTTTCCAATCAACAACTCGCTTATACTGTTCGCTGTTCCAACATTATAACAGAACCACAGATAATAATTAAAACTGATATCTAGTGATACAACAATGTAAGTTGCTTATAATGACTAGCCCGAGGCGTTCTAAAAAAAATGGTCCGTGTGTTATTCAACACTTGGATTGGGATTCTCCTTCAGCCGCAACAGGAACGGTCAAACGGAGAAGATCTTCTTGTCCGGAAAATTCTTCAAAGAAACACCTTTTAAAAGATGAGGGAATTTTTGAAGTTCAAACGCCATCAGATTCTGGAAGTGGCACTTCGAGGAGCCTCGATGAAACTGACAAGTCTGATTCCCTTCTGGAAGTAGAAGAAAGAATATCATGTATTATTAATGAAAATAGATCTTCTCAAAGCAATTCCGAATCAAGTGATGTAGATATAATTATTGATAGTATTTTGGAAAATCCCATCGGTGAAGAATTATTTGCTCAGAATGACTTATCTAAATGTGATCGTAGTAGAACTTTTATAAAGCCACAAGACAGTTTATTAGATAGACATTTTTTACATTCGGTAGAAACTATACAAAGGACAAAAGAGAAGAAAGTAAAAACTCCCTTGCCTATCAAGAAGCTAAATAAGTCTTTAGATATTGTTAAAAATACCAAAGCTACAAATGTAAATAGATTAAATGATAAATCGAGTGTTCTTCCTATATATAAGAGCACTGTTCGAGAAAGTGATGTAGAGCTATGTGCAAATCCAAAGAAAAAATCTTCTAAATTAAAGTTACCATTTTCTCCAGTAAAAGCAATGGACAAGCCAAAGTTTTTCCACAATAAGACTACTTCACAAGAAGTTAAACCATCGCCGTTGTTGTCGTCCCCAGTTAGAAGAACAATATCGAACGAGTATGTTCGATTAAAATTCGGCAACGATACAGTTGTTAGACGTACTATCGATGGAAAATCAATACAGAAGATTACTCCAAAAATTCAATCAATAATTCCGGAAAGTCCAATTGATAATGAGGACCCATTTTTAAATTTAAGTCCCAATAAAAAGTACACAGTTACCGTCAATAATAAAGTAAGATGCGACAAGGACAATTATGTCATATTCGATCCGAACACTGGCTTTAAGCCGGACGAGACATCCAAACAATCACGAGTACCTTCTAAAACTGGTGAAAAATCAAGGATTCCCTTAAAATCTCCTAGTGGTGAAAAGGCTCTAGTAACACGGAAATCAGTTAATGTAAGTGATACGGACAGTGGTATTTTATCTCCTAATTCTCCCGGCGAGACAAGTGAAAAAGTGCCTAGGTATTATGTGAACGCTGCAGTTTTTAGTGAATCAGCCAAGAAATCTACTTCGGATTTAGAAATCAAAATACTTGATCCTGTAGTCGCGAAAAAGGCAACTGAACAAATAAAGGTAAGTGCTTAGAAGTTATTAATTACTATTATATTAATATTTTATACATATAAGGGACGATTTATTTATCCGTTATATAAAGGCTATTTAGCGAGTGATTAGTTAAGGAATACCGTTAATTAATGACATTCTGAGACTGAATGGTAGATGTTATATACGAAATTAGTATCCATATAAAAGCCTGTACAAAAATAGCTCAGAATTTAAAATAAGTAGCGACATCTATTTATTACACATGTTTAGTCAACGCCATCTATGTTCGAGTAGATAAGAAATGTATAAACATGTACTTCTAATATAATAATTTATTTATTCTATGATAGTATAAAATACTTTCTATGTCTATTATTAATTATTTAATTGACTTATATATTTCACAAAGTACTACAAAAGCTTTGATTTAAAAAAAAAAAATAATGTGAAACTAGTAATAGTAATAGCGCCATCTAGTAATATTTTTGTTTTTCAACTAAATGAATGTTCAACGGTAGTTCTACTACTCGGCGCTAGATGGCGCTAAGCATAAATTGCCTACAAATGCGTTATAAGATCCTTTACAAATTCCCCTTCGTTTGCTGAGCGCTTGCCGGCTCATAGTTTCATATATCACTCTACACCGGTCCATTATTTGGGAGCAATCGTGCAGTTAATTTCCAAATGGGTCCATTTAACGCAAATAACGAACTGAAAGCGCGTACTTCACTCACTTTTTAATGATCGCATTTGCGTTTATACAAGCAATTACTCCTTAACTGAAAATAATTCTTTATTTCGATTTGACTTTACAATATGACAAATTTATGCTGTTTTATGTGGTATTTCATTTTTTTCTTTCCTTTGCTGGAATAATAATTATAATGCTAATGGGTATAATTTATCACAAATATAACTGATCATTACTTGATTCTTTTGTTCTGTCCTATGTTGTGTGACTTTCAGTAGTACCAAATGGGCTCTTTTGTTACGGTATAATTTATTATTATCCTTAATGGAAGCAATAAGACTATGAAATGTTTCTATAGTGATCAGTCAGCTACATCAATGGAAATTATCAATAACATATTGATATATTGTCTGAGAATGAGTAAAAATAACAAAAGATTTAAATATTTCCTTATGTATTCGTTATTTAAAATAAAAATAAATTATCATATGTTTAATAAGTCGAGAAGCCCAGAATTAAAACACTGAATCTTAACCGTAGATTCCGAGTTCGAGCTTAACTGAATTTCTTGCCATTTAATCATGTGCTTAATGTGTGTTTATAATTCATGTAGAACTCTAGACGTTGAAGGAAAACATTATATGGAAACCCGCATGTGTCGGATGAAAAAATGTGTTATACGTATCCACGAACCTATTCAGTGCAAAAGGTGCATCTTATGGTTTACGCCACGTCGGTATTGTTTCTAATTGACAGCTATAAATACAATCATCTGTTGTGGTTACTTTTTGATTAGAATTGTATTAAGCCCAACCGAAGATGACGATTTTTGAGGTTATTTTTTTAATAATTCATCAATTTTTTATTAACGTATGTATTAATATAACGGCAATATATTTATATTTATTTTAAAGAAGAACAGCAAACAAGTAACTTCCTTGTAAATTGACTGCTAAGGAAATGCATATAATCCATAACTTATTATTTACGTTCAGTCAACCATTTTATCCCAAATGTTATGTACCTTGTGCCTATGAAAAAAAATGAAGAATACACCAGTTCACTTATCTTTCAAATACGAAAGGCCTACCTTTTTCAGAGAGAAATCACGAAATATCGCAGTGAAGTTTAAGGTTAGAAGTGCATTTAACTTTATTTTTTTAATTATTATATTAAATGTTTTATTATGTAATATATTATAAATATTATTACTTCTGTTGGCTGTTCTAATTAAATAAAAAAGAGTGTCGTAAGTAATATTTAACAATACTTAAATAATATTATGAACACGTGCAGCTCATATCATAGTAAAAAAGAAGATGTAGTTTTTGTATTGTCTTTTATTCCACAGTCCCGTTTGTATCGCTATGTTGTTTGTTAAGCTATCAAAGTTGTATCTGAATGGTCTGACAAACTGAAATATTTATTATGTGATGTGCGATCGCCACGCAAATTACATTCGCTGCAAGACGATGAGAATCTACTGCCTGATTACTGAGGATTCGCGCAACGAATACGTGATTTATACGTGGCTCTCGGGAAAATGCAATAAAGTTCGACACCCACTCAAACATCTTATAACGTATCATATAGCTGCGATGAAAGTAGTTTATATTTGGTTATTTAAACACATATACAACCGAACAACAGTAACAGCTTGTTAATGTCCCACTGCTAGGCTAAGGCCTCCTCTCCCTTTTGAGGAGAAGGTCTGGAGCTTATTCCACTACGCTGCTCCAATGTGGATAGAATACACATATTTTTTTTTATATGCGCCGGGATGGTAAATGACTACTCCACCTGATGGTAAGTGGTAGTAGAGTCCAAACGCGACGACGGCCAGTACAGTCGGGAAGAATGTTCTGTACTCGCCGTCCCCGCCTTGCCGGCCCGCAAGATGCCTCTTCACGCCTCGTTTGAAGGAACCCGGGTTGTAAGAGGAGGGGAACACATGAGCTGGCGGAATTTTAGTGAAATTAGACACATACAGGTTTCCTCACGATGTTTTCCTTCACCGCCAAGTACGAGATGAATTATAAACAAAATAACCGAACAACACTCAGGTTAAAATCTGAGCATTGACTTTTCATGTGTTTAATCCAGGGTATGTGTGATTCTTACCCACTAAAACAACTGCTATGGTCAATCTCTTACAGTTACAAGATCGTTTTGACATAACGCATCCGCGGCCCTACGTTCGGTAGAACTCTCCTCAGGCGAGGTGAGACTAGTCTCAATCTGTAACTCCTGGGTTGCTGACGTGGTACCCATGGCTTGGGAGAAAACACCTCAACCATAGACGACGGATAAGCAAACGCAGCATAGGGTTAAGCGGACCGATGACTTAAATAATTTGTGCCCGAATGGAAGCGGAAGGCGGCGAACCACGACAACGAATGTTTCCAGGCGTTGATGCAATTTGAGAGACTGCTCTATCCAGCAGTAAACTGCGATTGGTTGAGTTGTGTTACTTACCTTATTTAATTTTAAAAATATTATTATTATGAAATGTTATTCAATTCTTCTATGAATAGTCTAGAATTATCTATAATTTTTTAAATCGTTACAACAACGTAGACAAAATAATAATTATATTATTATTGTGTACTTAATAATATTACAATTTATGTAAACGTGAACAACAGCGGTTTAACAACGTCGTCTTGGATCGGACTCATCAAGATTATATAAACTAATTAGTCATCATATAAATCAAGGCTTCGCCCGCTTGTTAGGGCAGGTTTTAGGTAAAATGTGTAGCCTATTTTCTTCCTTATGGTTTAAACGGCTTAGCCGTAAAAGTGTAACAGACACACAGTGTTCATTTCGCATTTATAACATTAGTAAAGATATGACAAATAATTTTATATTCCAAAACAAATTATTTTTAAACTTATTGACATTTCAAATGAATCCATTTCACAAGTAGTGTAAGCGCTAGGAGCAAACACTTGACACGCCAAGCTTAGGAGGACCTCTTAAGGACCCTCGCACTAACGCGTAAAGGCTTTTACTTAGAAGTGAGCACTGAAATGTTTCATTTCCACGTGAGAAACAAATGTTACAGTGTTTGCATGAACATTTAAAGTTACATACCGAAAATAACAACACAATATACAACCGAAAACGAACGTAAACGTAAGAAATTATTAATATTTCTTACAGTTCATGTAGTGTGAGGTATTACCTTACCTACCTTACCTCAGTATTATTATAGCCGAGATGGCCCAGTGGTAAGAACGCGTGAATCTTAACCGATGATCGTGGGTTCAAGCCCGGGCAAGCACCACTGACTTTTCATGTGCTTAATTTGTAATTATAATTCATCTCGTGCTTTACGGTGAAGGAAAACATCGTGAGGAAACCTGCATGTGCCTAATTTCATTGAAATTCTGCCACATGTGTATTCCACCAACCCGCACTGGAGCAGCGTGGTGGAATAAGCTCCAAACCTTCTCCTCAAAAAAAAAAAAAAAAAAGGGAGATGAGGCCTTAGCCCAGCAGTGGGACATTTACAGGCTGTTACTGTTACTGAGGTATTACCGGTGATCCACATGCCTGTTTGTACTTTTTTATAAAAGGAAGAAATCTTCAAACTTAGTTATGCCCTTTTCTTTCTTAACCTATCGTACTTATTAAAATCGGGACTTCCTTTTTAATGAAATTCAGACGTAAATTTCGCATGAGCAAGTTATGACATGGTGGGCTTGTATTTATAGTATAACTTTAAAAATAATAAGTAGCATTTGCAGAACTTAAATATACATACACAATTATTTTGGTTAAAAATCGTTCTATGCAAGTAAATGTTGTACATATAACTTAACAACTTATTGTTCGTATTGTTAAGCTGTAGGTATAAGCCATAACTATAGATACATGAATCAGGTTTAATATTAATGCTGTTAAACAATCCCTTCAAAGATCTTGAGTCCAAGTAGAACCTTTTGAGAGCTCTTTACATTTAGGGGAAATGTTACAGTACTGAAGTAAAGCGAGGTTTTAGGAGAAATTTATTGAATTAATACTACTTTGAAGTAAGAAAGCGGTGTTTTAGCGCGCTGCTTAGTTGTTTATATTGCTTTTACAATGCCTTAATAAATATTAATTCTTGAAATTTGTTATTAACAAATAAATATAGAACTAAAGTATTATATAAATATATATATATATATATTCTATATATATATATATATATATATATATATATATATATATATATATATATATGTTGTTACTATTATTCCTTATTCTTTGTTTTTACAAACTATGTATTTATTCTTTAATCAAGTGACGTTTAGTGATTATATATTAGATACAGGTACTTATATATACTAATAATAATTTTATATATATTTGCAATGATCACTTCACATATTCCTATAAATAAAGGCAATTGATGCATTTAAAAAAAAATCGTTTGCATACAGCGTGAATATATTTAATGTAATTATTACCAGTATTTTAATAAAAAAGGGGGTTACTGACTAACCCAGCGCTGTTGTTACGCCGCTCACGCGCGGGGATTGTAACCTAATTACTGGCTGCAGACTTGTTACTGATTGAGACGAGGGAATTAAAACGAATAACTCTTACTCAAATATAAACTAAAACTTTATTACTGAAAGACATTTTATGTCACTTGAAAAAAGGTTTACTATGAATCCAGCTGTTGAATGTCATAAAATTAATTAAAAATAATAATAAATGTCTTTGCAAACTCACAAGGAAAAATATAAAAGTAAAAAAAAAGAAGAATAGTTTTGTTATATAATAACGCTATAGTATATACAATATTTTTTTTAAATATAGACTAATAAAATAATTATATAAATAATTTAGTTAAACTAACTAAGTTTTATTAGTTATATATTAAAAAATAATTAAAAGCTATATCTACATTATGTGGAAACTAGAAAATATTTGCTGACAAAAACATATATATGCACATAGCTTAATATGTGTTTATAAAATACATTACAAGGATTTTTAGGGCGGCTCTTAGTTGCTTTAATGTATCATATTACAATTTTTTCATCTGAACTATGTATGAAAATTAACCGGTTCGGAGTATAATTTCAGAAACAGCAATTACTGTTTTATATACTATATGTTAATAGCATCCCCGGACGGTGAAATAAGAATTCCGGGCCACCGAAACCGAAATATTAAGGGTGTAGTTAATATTTATTACTGACCCCATGTCTATGGGCGAGGTGATATAGCCTATCATCAGCCTTTCATAGATAAACAAGAAACGTTACATATCAAAATATTGTCTATGACCTTTTGAACTAAATATTTAGTTTACATGCTAAAAGCAGTTTTACGTCAATAAATAAATGAATAATCGGGGCATTTGTACAAAGAATACGAGCATTATGCCTGTGACGTTGCTTCTAATCAGAAACTCATACTGCGTTGTTAATTTGCTACGCCACTCACGCACCGAACCCATAACCCGATTATTATTTACGGCCTTGTAACTGATTGGGAATTAAAACATGTGCTTTGAAACAAACTTTAAGTCCACTCTTAATATTATAACTTTTCTTGTATTGGTATTTTATTTACCGTTTAAAATATTTGATATACCATTTTTTTAAATATATTTTGAAATCAAGTATTAATTGCTTGAAAAAATACTTACATAATCTATAATGAAAATATGTACTTTATAACATTAAATTGGTTCTGTTGTTTGTTTAACATTAACTGTAAATTATGCTACATATAATGAAAATAAATTTAAAAATAATTTTCTAGTCATTTTTCGGGGCAAAATCGTACCACAAAACTTAGTTCAGAAGTGCAGTCTGCCAAAATTGTAAGTAAATATGACTGTAAACAGTACTATAGCTCACCAACGCTTAATACTCAGCGGAGACCGGGAAAGGTTTAAAGAACTACTAAGGCGTCGTTTAATTGAATGTAGATGGAGGGATCAAGTAAGAATGCTCTGCCGAGGTGTAGTTAAAGAAAATGAAGGCAGCAATGTCACATTCGATATGTTACTAACAAGAGTAACTCCTCAAGCTAGAGCCCTTGTCCCAGACTCAGTAAAAAAGGAACTATTGCTAAAACTTAAGACCCATCTTCTTACACAGAAAGATCAATAACATTTTATTTCTAGGCTTTATTAATGTATTTAATTTGTCATTTAATAACATTAAATATTATATAATAATATTATATAATAATATTATATATGAAGTACATAGTAATAAAAACATGCAAGCAAACAGGACTGCCTCGTTGGTCTAGTGGCTGGATGTAAGGCCGCAGACTCGGAGGTCCTGGGTTCAATTCCCAGGTCGGACTAATAAAAAGTTATCCGGTTTTTCTGTCAGAAAATTCTCAAAAGCACGTAAGTCGTGTCGGATTGCCGTCCCATCGGATTATGATAGTTAGGGAATAAAGAGTGCACCTGTGTTTGCGCACACACTTGTGCACTATAATATCTCCTGCGTAGTTGGCTAATCTCTCTTGAGATTGGCCGAAATCGGTCTGGAGGACATTATTATTATTATTATTATATCAACATATATAAAACCTTTGATTCATCTACAAAGCTTTTATATATATTTTGCTACATATAACATATTTGTATAGCATTTTAATTAGCTTGTTAAGTTAATTTTACAATGATAATAACACTTCACTTAGTTTACTGAAAATCTTGAAATAAAGTACTGAAATATAATTTTGAATCTTTAAAGAGAAATCACCCAGAGTGCCGAGAGCGTTATCCTTAACCGAGTTTTACTAGACCGTCCACAAACTCCGAACATAATTGAATCATCGCTGGACTTGTTACCGGTAAAACGGAAAGTAAAATTCTATTTGAAAATATATTTTTTAAGTTTGAAAAAGACATGAAAATATGCTTTTGCATAAAATTATTTTAGTTTATATAAGAAAATAAGCAATTGTAAGGAATATTATGAACGTTTTATTCTAAAGCATTTATTTTACTGCTTATAATTAGTACTTTTATCTTATCGCGAATAATGCGTCTACAATTGAGAGAAAGATGGCGTTAGCGACGTTACATTTTTAAAAAACAAGTTTTCTTAAATCGAGTAGTTGCCATACCAGCGATTTTAAAATAATTAATCAAACTTAAGTACAATAATTATCTGATTTATATTAACATTAGTTCAAGGTGACTAATAATTAAATCATAATTAATCATTTTGCGTAGAATGAAATAACAAAATTACATAAATACTGTTATATTGTTATTAAAACATGTTTTTAAAATTTTAGTAAAAAATCTTTGTTTATCTGTGTTTATTTAACAATATAAATCAGGTATCTATAAGCAGGATTGAATAGGCATATTCTATGCAAGAGCGCTCCATCTAAAATTACAAATCTCCTTACTATCAGGTGTGATTTTGGTCCAGTGTCTATAAAAAATAATTATACATTTAATAATTTATTTACCGTACCGTAACAGCCTGTGAATGTCCCACTGCTGGGCTAAAGGCCTCCTCTCCTCTTTTTGAGGAGAAGGTTTGGAGCTTATTCCACCACGATGCTCCAATGCGGGTTGGTAGAATTCACATGTGGCAGAACTTCAGTGAAATTATACACATGCAGGTTTCCTCACGATGTTTTCCTTCACCGTAAAGCACGAGATGAATTATAATCACAAATTAAGCACATGAAAATTCAGTGGTGCTTGCCCGGGTTTGAACCCACGATCATCGGTTAAGATTCACGCGTTCTTACCACAGGGCCATCTCGGCCCCATAATTTATTTATAGATAATAAAATAATATTTATGTAAAATTAAATTCTTAAAACAATTTTAAATTATTATTTATTATAGATGCCATGCCAATACATATCTAGCAATTTGTGGCTTACAAATTAGGACCAAAATAATAATACAATTAATTCCAGGACGAAATTTTCCCGCAAATAACGTATAAGCGATTGTTAATACAGTAATTTGTGTGATAATTATAGGTTTTGTGAATAGTTTATCGTATTCGTGTCGTTAATTATGGCACGGATGTAAATGATGTTGCCTTAATTTATTTAAACGTAAAATAATTTTAAAAGTAAAATCAATTTGATTTTAATGCTAAAAAACTTTTCAAATTTATGTTTTGTTAAACGTTATTGAATGAATAAAGTGAATTTGGTTGTGAGTTGAACTTGTTAACACTAAGAATTCTAACTTAAAGAATAAAATTAATTCATTTACATATACATAATAAATAGAACCAGTGCACAGAACACGTCAATTTTCCGACGATCGTAGGCAAAAATGGGGCAATCCCCACTGCATTTTTTACTCATGTCGAGCTCAGCGGTTAAGTTAAAACGTCGTGAGGAAAACTGCATACATATAACAAGCACAAGGGACATAACATCTAAGTTCTCAAAGTAGGTGGTGCACTGCACAAATGCAATCTACGGGCGGTGATGACCACTTACCATCAGGTAATTTATTTAAATTTTATACTGTAAAAACTTCCAAATGAATTATAATATATGAACAATTTTATTAAAAATGTATTTATCATACTACTCGTTTAATACTCTATGGTTATATCAAGCTGTCTTCCGGCTAAATCTTGGACCCTAAGAGCCTATTACGCGATTGAACGAGGGTGCATTCATTTTGTTATTAAGAGTCCCCTCTATATAAACCACATAGGCTGAATAAGTTTCGACGTTATTTAAAAACATTTTATATATATTAAAAGTAATGACATTTTTATGATAAACCTTTACCTGTTTTCTTAATTATTCCTCACTCGCTACACCGCGCGGTTTCACACGCAAATGAATTTATTAAATCGGACTAGTAGATTAGCGCAAATAAAATTCTTCAACCTTAAATAATAATACAGATAAAGTTATCTTTTTCGTATAAGAATAGTTGGAACATTACATCTACATATCTAAAACGTACGACATCGTTTCTTCCAGTATAACCAGTGAAACATTTAACGAAAAAAAGTCAAATAAAATGATGATATTTGCCACCATGAAGGATGTCATCCTTAAATTTTTTATAATGTATTTCGTAGAAAACACGGCTTTAGTTTTTTCCGCTCAGAGACATCTCACTATAGAAAATAATAAAATATTTTAAGCATATCGTCTGAAAAAAATATTTCATTACTCAGTAAAATAAATCAATGTCAAAGGTGAGAGGAAAAGGCGTTTGATATCAGGTGGTAGTTAATAATGTATTGGGTTTACTTTGCGTATTCGTATAGGGGACGATCTCATACTTTATTAATCTTTAGAAATACTCGCTATATAACTCTTATAAAACATTTTATTTTAAAAATATCATGTGATATTTGTAAGCATCGTATCAGCGTAGTTAGAATTTGAAATTCTAATTAAGCTTATCCGTATATACGTATATAATTCATATGTACAGCAATTAAGCGTCACAGCTTGCTATACAATGTCTCATTAATGCCTAAGACTCTGAAATGGTAATGCTGCTCTACCTCTAGATATCTTTATAGAATTACTAAAGCTAAATATTGAGGCGTGGATGTAAGCATTTGAGTTTCATTACAACCTTCTTTCACGGTATTCGTTATCGAAAAAAGTTAAAAAATATATATGTTAATATACATAGTATATAAAATCTTTTCTCGTCTATACTTTTTTTAATTGTTTGTTATAGAAAGAAATAAGTCAACGACGCATATCTGCTTTGTAATGAATTCAGTAAATATTCGATATTTACTGAATTTGTACATCATTAACCGATCGTATTTGAGTTCCGAATTGTCAATGTTCTTTCTATACATCACAAAGATGTCACTTCGAAACTTACGATAGGATTTTTATAAACACGCTTTTGAATTTTGCCTCCTAGATAATTCTACTAATGGTAAACATACCGAATCGTTAATTTTTTACATTTAACAAAAATGATATAGGTTTATATTTTTAACTATATGAAAAGTCATTTTTATAATATATATATATATAAAAATTAAAATAAAAAATAAAACAAAATACGCATTAGAAATTTATAGAAAAAACACGCCATCTAAAAGATTGTCCTGTGGCATTGTACCCAAGACGCTGGTACTATTGCTTCTCTGCGCCGCTAGACTCAAGCCTTTGGGCTAAATAAGCGCCAGCTCTTAGGTCACCAGAAGTGTAGAAAGATCTTTATATTTTTTTTAATATAAGACGACCTGACCTGGATGTTTTAAAACCCTGCCCCGCAAATTTATATCTACTTTACGTTACTCGAATAAAGTAACCGGACCTAATTTGTACAATAGATTGAAGTCGTAATGCATCCCAATACAATTTGGTTATATCCTTTGTTTCTTTATTTGTTATCTTAAAGGGCTAGCTTCCTAGGTTTCTAGTTTAAATAACAAGTCAGACTGATAAAGCGTTATTGGATTTTTCTATGTTTCGAAATTAGACGGTGCCTCGTTAAGCACGGTCCTCTTCCTCCGATCCTGTCAGATTTGGCATGCCATGGCAGATGGTCTAATGGTTTAACCGCGTGAATCTTAACCGATGGTCGTGGGTTCAAGTCCAGGCAAACACCATTGTATTTTCATGTGCTTAATTTGTGTTTATAATTCATCGTGCTTGATGGTGAAGGAAAACATCGCGAGGAAACCAGAATGTGTCTAATTTCACTGAAATTCTGCCACATGTGTATTCCACCGACCTGCATTGAAGTAGCGTGGTGGAATAAGTTAAACCTTTTCTCAAAAAAGGAGAGGAGGCCTTAGCACAGTAGTGGAACATACACGGGCTGTTACTGATGTCCTGCTTAGTTAACTAACCTAATTTTTTATTACGATTTTAATTTTATTTACGAAATTGATCGATATGCAATATAAATACGTCAATACATACACACATTAATAAGTTTTTATCATAGTGACATATGCCAAGATTTCCACGTGTGGTTCCGGAGAGGGAATATTTATAGACATCTCGATTGATATATGAAGCCGCTCTTCCGGTAACTACTACTTGCTAGATAGTAAAATTTTTAAAGCATTCGCTGTTTTTCAAGATTCATTATGTATTAGTATTTCAAGATTCATTATGTATAGTATTATACATTAGTTTTATCCTAAAAAATGGGGCTTATGAAATTGAAAATTGTAACATTTATTTCGAAAAAAATGTATAATGTATTTAGTTAAAAAAAATAATAATGAATGTAAATTTAATAAAGCCTGTGAGGAGCCTTCTCTTCATTGGCTTCTTAAGGAGAAGGTTTGGAACTTATCATACACATCTAACAGAATTTCTTAACTGCTGAGTACGAGATGATATATTATAAATATATAAAATTAAGGACAACAAATAAGCTTTTTCAGGCTTAAACTCAATCTTAGGTTAAGTTTAACATATCCTAGCTTCTGAGCCATCTCGGCTCCCGAAAGGAAAACACATGAAATGAAAACTGATTGTTCTGGGGCTAAAAGCGGTAGCGTCTCTATTTTTAGTGAAATCCAACAAGGCTACATTAAAATTAAGCGCTTTCGACTTACTAATAATTGTTCTCAGGATGGTGTATAGGAACATTCACTTCCTGATACTGTTGAATACAATATGTTTTCTTAAGTGTATTTGTAAACAACATAGCAGAGATTCTGCAATTAAACAACTTCTTATTCTTATGTTTGTGCTCGATGTTATGAATGAATTATGGATTAATTAAAGTTTTAGCTACGTCGATCTTCTATATATTACCAAGCCTTTTTATTCAATTGAAAATTTGTTGTTTTGTGTTTATAAGTAGCTGCTCTATTTCACCAGCAAAGAACGTTAATGTTCCACAATCGTGGGTCTTAGTTAGACGTTGACGTCTATAACATTGCTTGATAAATGCCCACGCTAACGCTTTTTTCATATTGGATTGTAGATCCCGATATTAACGAAGTAATAATTTAGTTTACACAAACAAACTATCCAGTTATACAATATTAGTACTATAACACAAAAATTAACATTGTACGGCACATTCTGAAGAAATGTCGTTAGATATCACTTACAGGTACACTTACTGAGTGAAGATAGAGAAGGAATTCTTAAGTAACGAATTTCTTCACACAAGTATGGATGATGTAGTATAGTAATAAGATAAAACATTTCAATTAAAACGAACCGGTAGTAATTAAGACTGATTAATGGCTTTAAATACATCAAGCTTACATTTCATAGATTTTAGGGACAGTAAATGTTTATATCCGGTCGGGTATATTTTAGTTGTTTATACAACTAGCCGTAAATTATTCTCTCCCTTGAATTATGGCTGTCTGAAGCGAGACTGTTAATTCAGGTTAATAATAGATTTAAAAAAATATATACATATTCAATTTGACAAATATATTCTTTTAATAATACATTAATAGTAATTTCTCGTAAGAAACTTTCTAACTTGTTTTTAAATATCAAAGTTAATTATGAAATGTATTCTAAAATTAAATTATCATATATTTATTACCCCACCAATCAAAAGGCAATACTCAAATAACAAGCGTTATAGGCGTTAATGATGTAATTTTTCAAATGAATCGCCATGGAATTTATCTAGATCCCTCCTGACGGATGACGGGGGCGATAATTAGTATCATCGTGCTATTCTAGTCGTCCCTTCCGTACAGCTCGTCTAAAATTGGCTCAATCACTCAAATGATGCGTCTCTTTCAGTTTAGAGGACAGTGTGCTTGTCTTGAGTACCAAGAATTACTATTTAATATCAAAAACTTTTACATTAAATATGATTTTAGACTGTTATTATTTTGGATGGAATGTTCATTTACTGAAAATGTCAATACATTAAAAAGCGGTAATGTCGCAACGAGACTAAAATATTAGTGCAAACTTAATTGTCATATATAATTGCATATACAAGTATATAAGATTTCATTACTTTTCAATAGTATTGTTTGTTTCAATTGTTTCCCAAATAATAACAAAATAACAAAAAAAGTTTCGCTATTACCAGATAAGAGTAACATTTTCATTTCCACACAACTTATGCTTGGTGGTATAGCTTTGTAACAAGTTACTTATTCTACAGCTAAACAGCACTACTAGGAATTGTTGTGTTCCGGTTTGCAGGGTGAGTTAGCCAGTTTAATTACAGTTACAAGTAACATAACTTCTTAGTTTACAAGGTTGGTGGTGTAAACAACGAGAGAGAGCCAATGCCAGCCCGGCAAATTATCATAAATAAAAAAAGATATAAAATAAATATAAACGGCTTTATTGAATTTTTGTTTGAGAAATTCTCGATAGCAGTTATTTGGAAGTTTGCATTAATCACACAAGTCGTCGTCATATTGCATTATGAGAACGAAGTAAAAGAAAACTGTGTAACTGTTGTTACGCAGAAACTTGTAAACTTATATCTCCTGCGCAGATGTCTCGTTGACATTGACCACTGCGGCAGATTCGGTTGGAATTCAGTCACGATGCATACATAACATTAAATAGAATTGTTCAATTTTGACTATTCAAAATGAGGTTGAAGCAATTAGAATAAAGCCAAACTATAAGAATTCTAGTCTTAACATTGCAGGATTTTGTCTTGTCATGTTTACACACTTAGTAATATGCTTTCAACCAATCAACACGTTCGAAATTATATAACACTATTTACCAATTAAATAACACGAAGTGAAATAAATATAGTTTCATATATTAAGAAGATCAGGCAAATGTATAGTACATTTGCCATGTACCCATGCATATATTTGATCATTATGATGACCGATTTCAGTCACAATTTCAAGGAAGCTTAGTCAACTGTGCAGGTCTGCGTGTCAGTGTCTGCGTAAGTACAGATACACTCTCTATTCCCTCACTCCTATAATCCAATGGGACGACAATCTCGAACGAAGAGAGTTCAGGCGCAAGACCAACGGCTTTACGAACTTTTCGAGGCACGGGAGTGTAAACTTTCAATTTCCAGACTCTGGGCTGTTTCTAAGAATTTTTGACTAAAAAACTGAAAACCTTGAACAGGATGGGTTCAAGGTATTATGTTTATTTCGGTATCTGCAGGCTTAAATCTAGCCACTAGACCAACGAGGCAGTCAAATATTTATATACACAAACACTTACAATGCTACATTTGGGATAAGGTTCTTAAGTCGCTTAAATTCACCCATTCGTTGGAGCTTACAAAACACATGTTAGGTTCACGATTGAAGTAAAAATATCTCTCAAAAATCTCACGTAACGCTGAACTGAACAGTCCTTTGAGGTTTTATTCAAAGACTTTTTAGAGTGACGCTGCGATGTTACTCTCCGAGCAGAATTATGAGTTTAGTAGAAATGGCAGAATTATTTTTTATGATGCTTAAAATTGCCTTGTGAATATATAATATACGTTGGTCTCAAGTAAAGGGGTTTGAAACTAGACTAGTATCATTGATGTTCTACTTGCTTAATTATCTAATGCTTGACGGGAAGACAAGTCGTGAGAAATACTGCATGAGCAGCAAAGTAGCGTGTTATCATCAAGCTTCCTTAACTTAAGTAAGGATTATAGGTATTTCATATTACTATTATCTCCACTCCTGAAAGGTGCTTAGTTTGTGCGTAGCGTGTTAAGCTTCAAATACTACACATACTATAGTAAGCTTCACATACTACAGTTGTTGAATTAAGGAATATCTTGCTTATAGATAAATGTTTATATTTACAAAAACGAAATTTAAATCTATTGTATATTAAAATATGTGTAAAAAAGTCGTAAGTAATTATAAAAGTCTTTTTTAATGAAAATAATTGCAATATATATTCATAGTTCCCTGGCACTTGTCGCTTCTAACGTTCTAAGCAATCTCACGTACAAATGCGCTACGTGGACGGCTTGTATGAAATAGTTTAGTAGCAAAGGATTGAATTTTAAACAAAGTTTGCGGTTGAATTGATTCGCAACGGTTTAATTATGAATTTAAGATATTATTATTGTTACTTTACTAGAAATATTACGTTGATTTATTTTTATTGTAGCACATTTTTAGAAATAATAATTAATATTGGAACTGAAAATAAATCAAGGAAATATATTGGAGTTAGTATAAAAGAAAACATTGTCAGAATCCCCCATCTCAAGTTTTCGTAACTCAATACAGTTTTCAAAGGGACAGTGGGAATAGATGGCCCGTCGTTCTTCGAATTCGAAGCAGTGGATCTTCCGTGAGTTATTCAATTTGTTTTCCTGGTTCAGATACTGAATACACTAGCTGATTGATAGATTCGGAGCAAATTTTATCGTGGATTAAGGCAGAGGTTTTAAAACATATCGTTGATATTTAGTTGAGAAAATTTATATAACGATAAGCGTTCATTTAATATTTGAAATAAGATAAGACACTAAACGTTGTTCGAAAATAAAATTATTTTACAACAAATCCGGACTGATTGTTATTTTAGATTTTTATTTTAATTGATTGAACGTAATCCTGAAATTTGAATGTCCTGCTGTTTACGATTTTTATAAATAAATACCTAATTTAAATTATTTCAAAAACATACGAAAATAATACCAAAAATAAATATTACCTTATAAAAATGGTAATCTCGAAACGGGCCAATATATATCTATTTTGTTCACTAGTCACATCTAGTAATTCGAACATGCATCTGCATCCCCGCGGGAGAGGGCGCCATCGATCCGCCCCGTGCAGTCGCGTGTTGTACGTCCGACGTACGCCCGCCCGCCACGAAGCCTCCGCGTTTAGGCGGGAACAGTTTACGTCGTACATTGCAACTTGGACGATTCGTAAAAAATCCGTTAACGTTCGCTAAGATTAGTGCAACACATATCGACTATCGAGTATAACATTTAGTGATGTGTTTTGAAGACTTAAAATAACGTTATTATTGAGTTTTTTTTAACTAAGTGTTTTATTATATTTTTTTTAACGATTTTTTTATATTTATAATATTTATATTATGTGTATTTTATTTATAATATATATTATATTTGTTTATTTTGTAAATATATATTTATATAAATATATTGTAATGTTTATTATAAATATTAAATTGTATTATGATACCTTTTGTTTTATTATATGTATAGCTATTATATATTTGAGGATATCGATTTATCAATCTTTGGCTGATTGGTTAATCGATTGTTTTGAAAATGTATACTTAGAATTACGCTATAGTTTATTTTGAGTGAAAATATTTCAGCCGACCCGTGTTGCGATGTTCATAAACAAAACAAAGTTCTCAAGTTTATATCGCTCCCCCTGTAAGTTAAAATTCACGTTTGTTACGAAGTTCATTCGAAAATGACTAATTTTGCGGATAAATTTCGTTCTTTCCCAAAAGGGAGAAATGTTTTATGTGGTTGAAGTTTCTCACCCGGAGGCGCCTGGTTTCATTTTATTGTATTTGTTTGGTTTCCGCGTTTGCTTATTGCTCATTTTATAAACCTGTCATATCATGTTATCTGTTTGTGAAATATACCAAAGTATTGGCTGATCCCAGCGATTCTGTCCGCACTATCTTTTCTTTATATATTCCGGGCATATAAATTATATATGCCTAGCTTATTTTTTATACAGATCCCATATTACCTCAATTTAATTTTATTACAAACGGTTTAGTAGCTTAGTAGTAATGAGGTAACAAACAAACGAATATAGTTACTTTCACAATGATAACATTAGTATATATCATGGTTTCGATAACATTAGTATATATCATGGTTTACGAAACACAATAAATGTATATGAGTGATTGCATCAATTCGTCACTAAAATAACTTATGTGTTCGTGAACACATCAGAGTCTTATAACATACTCCAAATATACAGACCGAACTATCATCAAGCAATGCAATTATATAAAAAAATCATAATACATTTAAGTAATAATGTATATTTGTAAATTACCGCTAGGTTTAAAAGAAATAAAGATTTAATAAAATTTTCGGAGAAGTATAAATTACGCGAGTGTTTCTTACGAGACCGAAAACTCGTAAATTTACTATAAATTCCCTGATTATATACAATTATATAAACGTATTCGAACGTTTTGCGTACACAATACAATTTCTCAACTTAATGTGAGGTCTTAACAAGCATGCGTATATCCGAAAAGGCATTTCTCCATCAGGAACATGACGTCAGAGCGATTAATCCCCGCGTTCCCTTTTAATCCTCAGAACACGCGAGCCCGCACCGAATTACGAACAATATCATTTTATTTATTAATTTAATAGCATTAACTCCTTTCTAAATGCTTACATTATCACGTCTTTCGTGATTTTATCTAACTATACCTGAACGAATTCATAATTAAAAAAAATGTGTGTATATTAAACCTTCACATCCAAAATATATTAAGAATAATATAGTAAAAGAAATGTACAGCTATTAAAAAATCACGTTGGTTTAACGAAAAGATGAAATTATAAGTATATATTAGTATAGGCGTCGTTAAACTAAAATAAACTTTATTAAGAGAAATAAGCAAACGTATGTTAGTTGTATGTTCATAAACTATAAACACAAGACAACAAGTCATTAGGACCTTACATATTCAATTATGAAATATTGTACTTACGTACGGTTCGATGGTATTTTGGTATAGCCCGTATAAGTAATTTACATTAAACAAAGATTAATCGCTCTAAAGTTTCCGGATCGCCAAAACATATTTGTCAAATAAACCCTTATGAACTCAGGAGTGAAAAATTACTTTTAAACACAAAATTGCTTATGTTTAAAAGTGTGGTGTTCTTTTAACTCGCATTAATTAGTAGTATTAATTATTACGTTGTAATTATTAAATCAAGATGAGTTTGAAATTTAAATTGCAAAATTCCATTACATTTCATTAATAGTACATATCAGTTTTTAGAAAAGACAATACAGTCACTTACACGAGAAATGTTTACAAATTTAAAGAAATTATTATGAATGTAGTTCGTCGTTCCTGTAATATTAGTAATCTTGTGAAAGTAATATAATATTAAGTGTGTAATATATATTAACCTAATTATAAAAAAGTAATGTCGTTACGAGTGTAAACAAAAGGAAATAATAATTAAACTGGTAAACAATACATTGGTAGTAGGTGTGTACATAATTAAAATTAAAAATAGGTCTTTATAACGTGTTGTGCTAATTTGGATTCAAACCAGTCGAAATAAATATTTTAAATAATTAATCCAGATTGTAAATGTCCCACTGTTAGTTCAAGGCCTCCTCCTCTTCTCATTTTAATGAGAAGGTTTCTGAATATTTGTCTTGGTGAAAAAACGTGTGCCAGAATTTTTATCCGACACATACAGATTTCGTCCCAATGTTTTCCTTTATAGTCAAGCACGTGATGAATTATATACAAATTAAGCGCATGGAAATTCAAAGATCCGGGATTAAATCGGTAATCGTTGGATAAGATTGATGGGTCGTCACAATTAATAACTTATTATTCGTATTTCTTTTTATAAATTAGTGTGCTCTACTGTGACCCTTGGGTTAATTAATTATTCCTAATTATTCCCTACACGGATCGTATTCGTTTGATAGAGATTATGTAAATGATTTCATATTACGAACAATTTAGGAATATATTACAGAATGTAATATTCATCACAAGAATTTATATTAGAATGCTTTTTTTATAAATGTTAAAATACTTAGCTGATTCACACATCTTTCGCCAGTTCTTCTAAGATCAGGGTAATGAGAAACATTGGTTCTAAGTTTCTAATTTGAGGATTTTGAATTAATTTGATTTGATGCAAAAATTTATTTCGTATTGATTTAATCTTTTTCAATGTGTTTGTAAATGCAATTCATGTTCAATGAATAAAGAATAAAAAAAATTCCAATGTTATCGCTTCAGAAGCAACAGACGTATAAATAAAATAAGTATTAAAGTAAAAAATACACTGCGTATTTGCATCTTGCTTGGAATTTTTCACTTAAGTACATCGTCTCAAAAGTTATCTTCTATAAAAATTAGGCTATAAGAGAATTCGTATATGAGAACAACCCAAGGCATACCTTAGAATTCAATATATTATCCTAAGTTATAAGAAGAAATTATATTTTAAGTTGTTATAAATACATTTCAGTAATGTTGTTATAAATAAATTTCAGAACTGACCATTGAACTTGGCACCCATTTAGATCTTACTTCTTTTGTCGTTGAAGTCAACAACCAAGGTATATATCATAATATTGAACTTGGCTCTTATTTCACATTTATGTTTTTGATGGTATCTATTTAATCACATTTGTGGATACATATATATCTGCTATATAATATATTCAACAGTTTCCACACACTAAAATAAGGCTTAGGAATATAGATGAAGTATCATAGAATTGTACTTCTTGGGCGACCATGACCGTTACGCCAAATGAATAGTAATAGTTTTAATGCTAATATATATTTAACATAAGATTAGTGTCGTGCAAAATAATATCAGTTGTCAATAAGATTGATTACATAACGTAATCTTATAAATCGTGATATATATATTTAATATTTTTATTTAAATGAATATTAAATTATAGAGTATACATTTTTACGCTACGTCATTACATTAATATAATAAAACCATTTTTAATTCAGTGTTTTCGAACAAATTACAAAATTTAATACAATAGATTGTATCATCACCAGTAACACAAATGTGCAAAATTTTATTTAAATCGGTGGTATTGATGCTGCTTAAATTTCAGTTGCGACTTGCAAGATTTACAAACAGATAAGAACAGGTCATATAAGTTTAAATGACTGACGCCATACTTCTGATAATGCCAACGTTATACATATTGTTTTAATGATCGCGTTTACGACTATTCTTAAAGTCCTTAATGCTATTACATCATTCAAGTTATCTTGAAATTAATACGCTTACCTGTTGAGGCTAGGTTACTAAAATTAAAATACATTGGTATAAATCTGCTGAACCCTTACCGCATTTCACGCGTCATATTAAGCCGGCTAGCTGATCCTGTACTTTGTGCTAAATAATCAGGTAATTGCCCTGAGTCCAGCAAAGGGCGGCCATTTGCATTTTAACGAGGTGTTGATTCGTAGTAATGCTTGACATGCGTGCATAATTTAAGATTTAAATTGGAGTAATTGTAGACGAACACTTCATACGTATTTAAATATCGAATTGTTAATTCAAAGTCATTCATCCTTACAATCTAAGTTCTACGATTATCGGCACATTCACAGATGCATACTTATGTTAATGTAATTTATATTAAGGACAACAGTAACTACAAGTAAGTAAGTTACTAGCCGGATCTTCTCAGTAGAACAGTAAAAATTAACTTTAAAAATAAAATTCAATAGCGTTAAATAAAAACAAAATATTTAAATAAATATCTTAAATACATAAAATACCTATGCTATGTATGTACTTTTAATAGTTATTTAAACAATTATTAAATTTTCAATAAGTTTGCCGGATAATCTATAACTATTTAGGAACTTCCGCCTTAGAGCCTGTTATTTGTTTATATTCGAATGACTTGCTTAATAAATCCTACTTAAATTATGTTTATCCTACTTACCCAGTCAGATATGACAATAACTCATATTGGACCAAACCTACCGCATTGCTTCAAGCTACTGACAAATATATATATATTATTCAATCGTAGTACTTATTACGTGCGCGATAGAAACTAAAATGGTATAGTTAAGTATAAATATATGACAGTTATTTGGAAGCAAAAGGGGTTCCCTTGGGTCGTGTGGAACATAATTCGGTTCTTGACGCGACATCTTAATTAAAGTTGCCGTGTCACTACGCGGGTTACCGTTATTTCGTATAATATGTTATTTTTGAAAGTTATTATAACACGTAATATATTTCTACATATTACAATATCCAACTTAAACTCAGTAAAAGTTTAATAATACGAAGAACCAAATAGTGAACGTAGTATATATTCTTAATATTCAGACATATATACATAGATACATTCAGACATACGCAATATAGACATGATGACCTAGTGGATAGAATAGATTAATTTATTTGTTTATTAATTTGATTTGCGCTTTTGTAGTATGTATATATCTAGGCCACTTATAGTTTAGTGGTCACCTCCGCTCATAAGCAGATATTCATTAACATTGGCGCTGATTGGAGCCATAAACTATTCTGTATATATTATATACCTGTGAATGCTGTAATTTCATTAATTAATTCAATCCTCGTGCAGGTAATTAAATTAGCTTACAATAACACATAAATATAAAATATTACTGTTTGGCTACAAAACAAATGATAGAAACTCATATAGACGTATTTGCTTAAAGTAGTAAATTAGAAAACATTTAATAACCTCTCTATCAGTGTTATATATCATTTGATTTTAAAGATAAACAATCTTAGTCTTAGGTAGATACACATAATGCCAATTACAAAGAGTCCAAAATCCATTAAAGTTAGACTTAAATAACTTGCCCAAAATAAATGAAATAAAAGAAACAACGACAAATATATTATTCGACATATGTGTTTTAATTTTTTTTCTAGTTTAATATAGAACTATATTTTTTGTTACTAAGTCGCTAATAAAATTAAATGTTACAGAAAAGCAAAAGTAACGTTTGACTTAAAAGAACTTGTAAAAGAACATTTGAGTGAAAGAATTTGAATTTAAATGCAAGATATTCCAAACAAACGATTTTAATTCGAATGTTTGGAATGTCATTCTTATTTAGTGAACCATCAAAGGCATTTCAATGCAAGTATATTTCCTGTTTATTTCTGACTACAATGAGATGGTAAATATAACACACGGCTTCGTTGTCAAGTTCGCGCTTCTTTGGGGTGTATGTCTATTTCTGAAGCGGTAGTTGTGGAGCCATTACGTCTTTTTTTGTTGACATCCACAAACGTACAAATAGGTTCGTTGAACTACACTGACAGAGAAAGATCACTAGATCCTAAACAGTGCATGCCCGATTGATTGTAAAATACGGATTGAAATACTCAGAAAGGGTTAAGACGTCAAGTGGTAATGGATACAAATAACGCAAGCTATAAATAGTATGCTTTAGAATCATATTATATACATTACTTATTAATTTATATGTAAACTTTCAATGATCTTAATAAAGGAAATACATTTAATCAAAGACTGACGTAAAAACCAAAATCTAATTCCCTATTTAACACTTTATTATATGTAAAAAGTTAAAAGAAAAATTAACAACATGTAAATTTTCCACTGATGGGTTTAAGCTTTCTCTTCTCTTGAGGAGGAGGTTTGAGGCTTATATCTGTATTCGTTTCCAATTCATGTTAATGGTTACATATCTACTTATACACTTTAGTTAATATTAAATATAAATATTTAAAATACAAAATCTTAACTAAACTAAAGGACCACAAGATGAATGAAATTTTTCTTTCATCTCAAGTTGTGGTCAATTGTACAGGGCCCCTATATGTCATCTCCAATTCGTCATGTCATCGAAATGTAATAAGGCCCCCCTGATCGGAAAGCTATTTACAAAGGCAAGGGGAAGAATTCGACTGGGAATAACGGATCAAATGACTTCGTTGATATTACCTACCTGAATTTGTTTCTATTTCTGATACTCGGATAAATCTTACATCGCCAACATTTACGTAATTATTTTTTTAATTATGTTGAAATTTAATCACACTTACCTCAATCCCAAAGGGAGAAGTAAACTTAGTAAGTAGCTCTGGTAGGTAATTTAGATAGTTTAAAAATGAAATATATATATATATATATATATATTATTTATTGTATTCTGCATCGAATGAGTTTTTGCGGCCAATCATAGTAATATTATAAATATGAAATATATGTTTTTACTCAATCATGCGAAAATAGACGAATGGAAAACAGCTTATATCCTGATTTAAGACAGGCTACCTAACACCTGCTCCTCTTCTCTCACATGTGGTTTATGCCGCGGACGGAAGCTGGAAACAATAACAGCAATAGTATCATGACTTTAGTTAGTACTTTATCACCATGCAGAGTTTTATCATTCTTATTTCAAGGATTTTCACTAGTAGCATGTATAAACAAATAAAAATTAAAAATAATAATATTGTTCTTTAATTATTTTCCCTCCGCTTATTTTATTCTAGAAATAATGATGATGTTGTATATGTTTAATTTAAATCATTATACTGATTCCTATAAAATTTATGAAGGATTGTACTCATCCTTCATAAAAGGCCTACTGAAAACAAATAATAAACCGACCAATATAAATTCTATATTGCTGCTCATACAAAACAGGACCGAAAGTTTATCACACGGCTCCCATTCTGTTTATGATGACAATAACACAAGGGTGAGAACGACTGACCGCTTGAAATCACATACAAATCATCATCAAACAATTAAAATATTTTATATTATTTATATTATAAGCGTTCAGGAAAGTAAATATAAATCCATTATAAAAAAATCTTAAATAATTAAAATTAATTTGTCGATTGAGTACGATACGGAAAACCATTTTATTTAAACGTGTGTTGAAATTTTCGTCATATTTTGTAATTATAACGCATTTCTGTAAATATATATTAAATGAATAGCTCAATTTTTACAAGCAACGTCTTACTATTTATTTTGAACCTAAAATAGCAAAAGCTTGACGTCATTTAATTATCATTCGTATTTATCATCACAAAAAGTACGTCTTCTATATTACAGTTTAATGTGTATATTTATTTTTTAATGAGTAGTATATAAAAAACGTTTGCAAATGAATTTTAAAACAGACTCAACCAACCGATTTAACTGAAATTTAAATTCACTTTAATACCCTTTACAATACAATATTATTATTATTATCTATCTTTACTAGATATTCGTAAATGAAACAATTTTAAAACTGTTTTTCTATCAAATCAAACGTATTGATATTTTCAGACTTATAACACTTACGTCAAAAGTCTGAAAATAATGTAACAATACTTGTTCCATAAGCAGTTCTTGACGAGTGCTATTCTGTATGTAAGGAGTGTTTGTACCTACTGCCTACTTGCCGAAAGAGTTTTACAACGATAAACTGACAAATATATCCCCTAAATTGACCTTTATCGTCTGGTGATAAGGATGTTGAGAAAGGTGATTATAAATTTGTGCGAATAAGGTTAGGGTACAATGTTTACCCACGCACAGCGATCGATCGGCCTCCGCGTGAAAATTGCAACCCATAAGGCTTTCACTTCTCAAACAATATTACTGAAAGTTATATAAAATACCTTGCCTTATATATCTGTATTATATAATCATGTTTAATTATAATAATCCTTCATATTTTATAGAAACATATTATTTCTTATGTAAGTATGTTTAACCAAGTAGCTTATATAACTTTTATATTCCGATTGTTTTTTTTTTACTAACGTTTAAAAACAATTTAGTTTATAGCGTACAGTGATTAAGTAACTAGTGAAATTTTATTGTTGTATGTGTATGGCATGGCAAGAAAATACATGGAGCGAAGATTATCGAAATCGCATCGCACTACCATACCAGCCAGCTTCAGAGTACCAGAACCGTATGAATTCTACAATAAAGCGACACCTTTCGTACAACGCACTTTACTATTCGTCGCCGATGAAACTTCGGGACCAAAACCTAGTTCCAGCACCCACAGTGAAGCATTAGCTGATATCAAAGATGCGCCCGAAGAAGCGAGTACATCTAAATCAAACGACGAGCAAGAAAAATCGCCCAAAAAAAGTTCATTTTTCTTCTCACCCTCTAAGAGTTGTAAGATTCACGGACGCAATTTTTTCCGGCTTCAGACGAGCCCTAAGAAAAAAGCTGAAAGCAGTGACGTAGCTACGGGAAACAAAGCGGGGGCCGCGGGGGGTCTGATAAGCTATGCCCCCGGCTGGTCTCTCAAGGGTGAACATCTCATGAAATGGCAAGCCTCTGGGAAGACGACAATTGAGGTGAATAGTATTCATTAATTTTATATAAGTGACAAGATAACTGCAATATGATAGACTCAAAGATAATTAGAAACGAATCGGAAACTGTAACTGTCCTCATATACATGCGTACGTATAAAATAAGCAATAATTCTAATTAGGCAAAATTGCAAAATATGTATATTTTTACAATAAACTAATACCATTACTTTACCAATACTAATAAGGTTACAAATTAAACCTACTGTCCCCGAGTTACGTACAAACTTGCATTTCAGGCGACAGTGCTCTTCTAAAACAGAGGATAAATTCTATATAGACTTAATACAGTTTATAATATTTTTAATTAAAAATGTGAACTTTTAACTGTTTTTATACCTACGTAAATTAATTATATATGTATATATTTCAATTTAGTATGCTACTGAAATATATTTATATATTATCTATTTGTAAACAGCCAAGATAGCCCAATTTATAGGACACGTGAATGTTTAACGATGATTGCAGGTTCAAAGTCGGGCAAACTACACAAAGTTTGCATGACATTAATTTGTATTTATAATTCATGTCGTTGTTGGTGGGCCGAAAAACCTGCCACAGGTGTATCCATTAATCGGAATTGTGGGGAAATAAACTCCCCACCTTATTCAAAACCAAAGCAGGCCTTGGCCCAGCGGACATTTTGTTGCGACTACTTGATATATCACACTTCACATCTCCTAACCGTGTATGTTATAAAATATCTAATAAAAAAATAAACAAATATAAAACATGAATAATTTAAATATTGATAATAGAAGTACTCAGCGGTATGATAGTATTCATGCATATGGAAAATCTATGCAAATATTAGACACCATATTAAATGCATGCTACATTTCATGTTTTCGAAGCGGAAACAGTTTATCTTATAAAACATTTCAGAACATAGAAAAGTAGAAATTTCGCATGTAAATCTGCTATGGAGGGTGAAAGGGGCGTAAGGCGGTGTTTTTAAAAAGAAAATGAAAATTTCAATCTAAATGCGCCCCCAGGTGGCTTTTCTGGCCTTGTCTCTTTCGTTGAACTTCTTGAAATTGAATTTTAAGCAAATGTTTTACAGAATACCGTTAATTTAAAGATTCATAAAATGATAAATATTTGCTGCTATATTAAAGATACACAATTTTATACTTTAATCGTCATTGATGTTTTGATTTAAATAATTATTGAATAAAGCAGATTTCTTAAGTATAACTAAATTATAATTTCAAGAGTTGTTTGATCAAAAACTGGAAAAAATGAGTACTGAAATGTAAATACAGTATCGTTAAATTAATATTAATATTAGAATGTGAAAAGTAAAAGGGTATTGTATATACATATATATGTTAATGTAAATTTTAATTATTGTTATTATTAATACGCAGAAAACGTAATAGTCTATTTAGTCTTGCTTACATAAACATATGTAAATTGTAAGACAAACCATATCTCTGTATTTAATAAATGGACCATGTACACTATTAATCTGAATTTCATATACCCACAATCGAGAACGCGAGCCATACAACATTGCAGATGCAATGTTGCGTGAAGCGGCATTTTCCGCATATTACCAGACCATTTGTCTCTCTCTGACTGAAACGGAATAGATTAAACCGAAAATGAACATTTTGTGTGAAAACAATGTTACCCTCGTAAATCTGCAATTAAACGAACTCGCATGATTATAACTGTGTTTAATGAGTTTTTTTCCATTCTTTCAAGTCAAATCTTTATATATGCAAGTATAGTGAAAGTTATTCAATTTTGGAAGCTTAAAGTATTTCATTCAAAAATATTTTAAAGTTAGAGAGTCATGTGTTTTAACAAATATATGTTTAATAAGACAACAATTAACTAATTTTACAATTATGTTCTCCTAGCCAATTCTGCCACGGTGGCCTTTCTCAAGGAGATTTTCTCGCAAATTGCGCAGCTTATATTATAGTACACAAGAGTATGTAAACAAAAGTGCAATAGTTATTTCTCCCTCTCAAAATCCGAGAGTACGGCTAATTCGACACGACCGGAAAAAGTTCCGGTGCAGACCAACAGCTTCACGTGCTTCCAGAGGCACGGGAGTGGAAATATTTCCTTTTACTTTTAACCTTCTCCAGAGCTCTGCAACGCAATATGCTATTCACATAATCAACGAGGAAATGTAAAATAATTCATACGTCGTCAGTCGTATTTTATTTATGTTAATTTTATAACACATATAACACATAAAAATTAAAGAATAATTATATCTTTAATGCATCATTATATATTCCTTATAATTCCAAATATAATTCCAATAATATTGCTTAATAAATTCAAAGCATACTCGTAACTTTCGGTGTAAGCAGGTCTTGTCAGCCAAAGCTACGGGATTCGTTCCGACGTTTTACCCACAATGATATCGAATTAGCCGGCTTGCCGCCCCCGTCTTTCTTTTCGTCTCTGAAACGGAAAATTCGCAAGATTAATGTAGAAAATACAATTTTGTACAATTTGTGAACGAGTAATATTTTATTGTAGAGTGATATTAAAAGATTTCCGTGTAACAAATAGTCAGATGTAATAAGGTTTTTATTTTTATTGGATACATTACAAAACTAATTGGTATCATTCAATACATAATGAACTATATAATTTATTTATTTATTATAATATCAACACCATAATAGACTACATTTTTGACATATACGAGGGCTTAATAGTACTAGTTCTATAATAAATGTATTAAGTTAACGTAAACTAAAGTATATGTAATTAAAGTAAAACTATAACAAAAATATCTCAAAATATTCAAGATCCAATATTTATAGAAGGATTAAATCCTATTCCATAAACATATTATGTAAAAATAATAACAACTAACAGTTTCGTTAAATTTATTTTAAAATTTTGTAAATCAGTGTTATTGTAAATGTGGTATTGGTCCTTTTAGAAATAATCTTATAAGTATGAAAGAAGGTTAAAGAATATAAGTGTATGTATGTCTGTAATGTATCTTGACAAAGTTGTTTGCATATTACATGAGAGATAAATTATAAAGATGAAAATTTTCATTTTATTATTTAATTAATTAAACAGCCTAGCTACATTTTATAAGTAAGTGCATAATTATGTCTCGTTTGAATTATTCTTGCATAATTATAATCTATTTTGACTGAAATTGACTTATAAAATAAAAGCAATCTACGGGGGATTTAAACTTTGCAAAGTTAACGATTTCTAATTTTCTGGGTACCTGTTATTTAGCCGAAGTATTTTATATCGAATTTCATTACGCCGATGCAATGTTACCGAAACAAAATTCTCCCTAATTTGATTTCGTCGAATTATCATTAGCCCGAGTGATTGGTTGGCCAAAATTATGTTTCATTTACTCATGCATGAGTTTTATTACAATGTGTGAGGTAGGAACAGTGCGTACCAATGAGGCCTTTAAAGAATGAGAAGGGTCTTTTCTTGAAGATTCCTTAGTCATATCATTTAAGAAAAAAGGTCATGTCCCCAGTGGAAAGCCAGCTGTCAATTGAATTGCTGGTTTATCATTATCATGTGTATTATCATGTATATTATTATGTTTATCTGTAAATTATGTCAGCCAAACCATAAAATTGCTCGGAAATAAGTTTAAAATGTTGTAGTTAACTGATGTAGCAGTTTGTAAAAGAAAAGTCGACGAAGCAAAATGTTGTAAACAGATTTAGGCAGTTTTATCAATTGTTGTTTTAATTTTATTCGTCCAAATGAAAAGACTATCAAATTTCGGACTCCCGACAGAGAACCTAATTTTCTATTTAAGTGAAACACATCCAAGCGATATCCTATTAAAACACTGTAGACAGAATCACCGCATACTGAAAGTTTACCATTGTGTTCCCAACCGAGCAAAACCAAAGTACATTTTGCAAAATTAACTCAATGCGAGTTCAATACCGGAGGTGGAGGTTCATTTGAGATAAAATATACCTTAAAATAAACCCTTCATGGTTCTGTATTTAAGGTCCAAATCAAGTTACGTTGTGATACAGTACTGTCCTTAAATAAATTTGAATATGTATGACGAGTTGAACCTGCGTATGTGTGACGCCTGTCAGAGCCAGGTACCTCATGTGTGGAATGAAATTTTTGCTATCAACCTGAATATGCGATTATAACTTCTAGTTTCAAATTGATTGTTTATTTTATATAATGTTCCATCAAATTAGAGTATTTTATATTGTACTAGAGTAACTGGTACATATGTATACTAATTTTGAGTTAAAAAATAGATAATATTTAAACTATCAACATTATTAAGTCTATTGGTAAATCGACTCGTATGTTAATAACGAAACTATTTTTTTATTTATTTCACGCCATTTTCATTTATAATTTTTCTTTAATTATAAACTCTTCAATAATCATAAATTTCTATGTTTCACATCTGTGTCTCGTGATGATCAAATTTTATATGTAATAAAATATGATGTCATTATAGAAACGATAAAATTTTCAGTCGAAAGAAAATATATCCAAAAATCTAATATAAACTATATAAATCTTGAATGATCGCTATGTATATAAATATTCTTATGTTTATAAATAAAGACAGTGAATTACAGAAGTACAAAACTAATATTATTTATATGGAGTAATCATGTCCTACAGTAGTGACTATTGTTTATATTCGCATCATTATTTATTCACCCCATCCCACAAATATACCGCTATTTTTTCGAGTGTTCATGGGGTGATAGATGTGTAATACTGATATTGGTCTCGAATTGAGATTTATTAACTGTCATTTAGAAGTAAATCTTTATTCTAGACGACTGAAAGAAGGCTAATAAATTTAACGTAAATATTACTATGCTTTGACGCCGTCTATTTCTGTATAAAATGTCTTTACACAAATATATGGGGATAAAAAATAATAATATAATGACGTAACATACAAACTGTTAGTTCCATAAGCAATGATTTTTCAGACACAATGATACGTATTTTTTAATGCCTTTAAATTTAAACAATATTTAAGGGTAATTTTGTACTTTATTGGTTGTAAAAAAATACCTATATCACTTTAGAGGTAGAATTTCCAAATTCTCCTTAGTATTGACCTATTAACCACACTCCAAAATCGACGTTCCTAGTTTCAGTAGTTAAAGCTATGAGGTCTTAGTCAACGTGTTTTTATAAATATAAAATAACTTTGTTTTCCATCAAAATATTCTTAAAAGCAAGTAAAGTTAGTATACATTAAGTACTTTGAAACATTATTCGTTTCATTTGTTAGTAAAGGACCTTCTTCAGTATTCGGTAAGCTGACACGTTCTTTTTATCTTATTCCGAGCCATAATAAATTACGAGGTGCCAGCGAATTTTATATTTCGTTATTGATATACCAAAGTATATTTAACGAAGGTCATTGTTCAGTTAATATTTCAAGATGGCTTATTAGCAAGCTAATTATGCAAAGGAAGTAGTTAGGGCGCTACGGAAAGAGGGGACCGCTTCGCCTTCTGCTAGTGACAGTACCTACGCTATGCTCTTTGAGTTTTAAGGTTAGATTACAAAGTCGTGGTCGTACAGCTTGAATACACATGAATGTTCAATATTTTTAATTAAAAATTGAAATATTTTGTTACCCATTAGTGTCTAGCTAACCCACTGGTACTGTATAACTACTTACGCTGTATGTACACGCATGTGAAATATATATAGCCTTGCTTTATTTTTGTATAATAATGTATTGTACTGACTGTAATTAGTTATGTGTGACAAATAAATGAATATGAATTATTTAAAATTAAATAAATGATAATGATGTATGTTTATAAAAAGTCAGTTTTCTGAGGACCTGATTATATCAACATATCGAGTAAGCATTTATGTTAAGAGTCATTATCATTAATCCCGCTTGATATGTCATTCTTTCAAGCACAGAAACAAATGAATGTGATTTAATAAGATATTTTTAATGTACTGTAAACTCAATCAACAGCCAATCGTTGTCCACTGCTGAACATAGGCCTCTCCCAAGGTGCGCCAAAGCTCCCTGTCCTCCGCCTTCCGCATCCAGTTGGTGCCCGCCACCTTCTTAAGGTCGTCGGTCCACCTGGCTGGAGGGCGCCCTACGCTGCGCTTGCCGATTCGCGGTCTCCACTCTAGGACTCGTCTGCTCCAACGGCCGTCGGTCCTACGACATACGTGACCAGCCCACTGCCACTTCAGCCTGCTAATTTTTGCAAGCTATGTCGGTGACTCCGGTTCTTTTCCGGATAATCTCATTTCTGATCTTATCCTTCAAAGATACTCCGAGCATAGCTCGCTCCATAGCACGCTGAGCGACTTTGAATTTGTGGACTACTCCCGCAGTTAGTGTCCACGTCTCGGCACCGTATGTCATGGCAGGTAAGACGCATTGGTTGAAGACTTTCGTCTTCAAACATTGCGGTATAGACGACTTGAGGACTTGACGAAGGTTGCCAAATGCTGCCCATCCCAAGCGAATTCTTCGATCGGCTTCCTTCTCGAAGTTGTTCCTACCGACTTGTATTATCTGTCCTAGGTAGGTATATTCACTAACAACTTCGAGAGGTTTCCCCTCGACGTATATCGGTCCCGGCACGACATGCCTATTGAACATGACCTTGGTCTTGTCCAAGTTCATACCGAGACCGACACACCGGGAAGACTCGCCTAGGCTACGCAACATTTCGGTGAGTTGTTCCAGCGACTCTGCTATGATGACGATATCGTCGGCAAATCGAAGGTGTGAGATGTACTCGCCGTTTACATTGACTCCATACCTAGTCCAATCCAGCGTTTTGAAAACGTCTTCCAACGCGTTGGTGAACAGTTTCGGGGATATTACATCCCCCTGTCTCACCCCTCTGCGCAGTTGGATCGCCTTCGTCTTACAGTCCTGGATGTGGACAGTCATTGTAGCGGCGTTGTACAGACATCTCAGTACCTCGATATATCTCCAATCGATATGACATCTCTGCAATGAGTCGAGCACTGCCCAGGTTTCGATGGAGTCGAAGGCTTTCTCGTAGTCCACAAATGCCATACACAGCGGCTGATTGTACTCTTCGGTCTTCTGCACAATCTGCCGAACAGTATGGATGTGGTCCACGGTGCTGTAGCCTGATCGAAAGCCGGCTTGCTCTGGGGGCTGGAACTCGTCAAGTCGTCTGGCGAGACGGTTCGTGACGACTCTTGAGAACAGCTTATACACGTGACTCAGGAGGGAGATTGGTCTGTAGTTTTTCAAGAGGGTTTTATCACCTTTCTTGAAAAACAGTACCACCTCACTCCCGCTCCACGTTTCCGGGGTCTTGCCATGTTGGATGACGGAATTAAAGAGGCTTGCTAGCTCTTTCAGGACCGGAGTCCCGCCTGCCTTAAGCAACTCTGTTGTGATTCCGTCATCTCCCGGAGCTTTGTTGTTTTTAAGCTGTTCTAGAGCCGCCCTAATCTCTCCTTGGTCAACGACCGGGAGCTCCTCGGAGTAATGGCGCATAAGAGGGGCGCGCTGGTCATCAATACTGATTCCCATGGGTTTATCCGATCTTGAAGAGAACAACTGCCCATAAAACCTCTCTACTTCTCCGATAATCTCAGGCCTAGAGGTAACGACCCCACCATTTTCAGTTTTAAGTTTTGTCAGACGCGGCCTCCCAAACTTGCGAGCGAACACTTTCGATCCCCGATTTTGCTCAATCGCAGCCTTGATGGCACGGGTATTGGAGCGTCGGAGATCGCGTCGCGTCAGCGTTTTTATTGTTCGGTTTAAGGCCTTATCTGACAAAAACGATGGTAGTTCTCGTCGTTTTCTCATGAGCTCGAGTGTCTCAGCAGAGAGTTTTGGTGCGTTGTCTCTTCTCTGTGGTGGAAAACACTTGCGGGATGTGTTTTGCAGTATTTTGACCAGCGTGTCGGTTCTCTCATCAATGCTGCTTATGGTTTCCAACGCGGTGAATTGATTTTGAAGTTCCATTTGGAACTTTTCGGAGCCTTGAGCAGCTTGGAGCATGGTAGGTCGGAGAGTAGACCTCATCATTCTCGATCTTTCGGCTTTTAAGTTGATATTTAGAGTGCCTCGAACCAAGCGGTGATCACTTCCGGTATTAAACTTGTTGATCACTGAAACATCTCTAAATATGTGCCTTTTATTTATTTATTTATTTATTTATTTATTTAGTGTACAGGAAACAAACAGTGAAATAATTACAATAAAATAAAAAATATAAAACAATTCATAAACCAAAACAGTTTCCATTTATAAATTAATCATAAGTAATTACAAAACAAGACATTTTTTATATTTAATAGGTGCATGAAATTATATAATTCATTTATATAATTTAATTTAATATAAATTTAATTTTTAAATCAAGAAAACATAATTTAATAATAAATAATCAATTTATAATTAATTAATTAAAAATGCATGAGTAAATTAAGGCTCTTGAGAGTATAATATTTCTTTTACTTGCAGTTTGAATTTTTTAAGGGAGAGATGAAATATATCACATTCAATAAATGTTTTATTGTACTGTTTAGACGATCTATTAATAAATGCATTTGCTGCATATTTAGTCTTTGTCAATGGAAAATCAAAAATAGATTTATTGCGACTACCAGGGCGAGGACACTTGATATTTATTTTAGAAAGGAGATAAGGGGAATCAAATATGTTGTGGATCAATTTATATAAAAACACCATATCACGTTCAAGTCGTCTCTGTTCAGTTGTCGGTATCTTTTCTATTTGATTCAAATTATTTATAGACGAAAATTTTAAATATTTTAAAAACTTTTCCTGAATATTTTCGATGAATTCTATATATTTACTATACCGTGGATTCCAGACAGTGCAAGCGTATTCTAGAATAGGTCTCACAAATGATTTATATAAAAGAGCAAAAGTTGAAACACGCTTAAACTCTCTGGAAATCCTCAGCACAAATCCTAGCATACGAAACGCTTTAGAAGTTATGGAATTTATGTGTTCATCGAAAAGAAGTTTAGAATCGAGTGTTATTCCAAGATCTTTGACCACTGATACACGTTTTATATCATCTTCCTTAAATCGGTAGTTGTAAATGATCACTTTTCTTTTTCTGGTATATGTTATACAATTACATTTCTTTATATTCAAAAACAGCGAATTGGTAGTACAATAATCGCTAAGTAAGTTCAAATCTTTTTGCAGACTAATACAATCATCAACACTCTTAATAATTTTATAAGTTTTTGTATCATCAGCATATAATAGAAATTTAGAAGATGCAAATACCGAAACAACATCATTTATATATATATTAAAAAACAGTGGTCCAAGATGTGAGCCTTGAGGGACTCCAGATGGAACTGGTAGAAAAGATGAGCAATATCCTTTCACAGTAACGGCTTGACTTCTATTCAATAAATATGACTTGATCCATCTAAGGAGGTCACCATGTACACCGATGAACTCCATTTTTGCTATTAAGATAGAATGAGAGATTTTGTCAAACGCTTTGGAGTAATCGGTGTACACAACGTCCACCTGATATCCTTTGTCCATTGCAGTCAAAACATAGTCAGTGAATTCACACAAATTAGTTTCAGTTGATTTCTTGTTAATAAATCCATGCTGCTGGTCAATAATTATGGGACGTATGCTTGGAAAGATTTTGTCATAAATTATACGTTCAAAAAGTTTTGGAATTGAACTTAATTTCGAAATAGGACGATAATTTTTGATATCATGTCTATCTCCATTTTTAAAAATAGGCACAACATAAGACTGTTTCCAAATTGAAGGCATAGTACATGTATGAAGGGAAATACAAAACAATAAATGTAAAGGAATAGATATAGTCATATAGCATTTACTTAGAAAAAGAGGTGGTATACCGTCGGGTCCGCTACCTTTTTTAATATTTAAGGTTTTCAAATACTTACGAACATCAGCAAGTGAAATATCAACAGATGACAAATTAATTGTATTAGCATATCCACTATTATTTTGACTGTTACAGGAAAAATTGTTAAGATGTGTACTATGTTCAAAGGATGTATAGAAATATTCATTAAATAGATTGCTTATTTGCTGACTGTCACTTGTTGAGATATCGTTATAATATAGCCGCTCAGGTATGTCATTTGTATTCTGTTTGGTCTTGACAAATGTCCAAAAACACTTAGAGTTTCTCAAAATATTATTTTCCGCAAAATCAAGATAGTTATCGTAGCATGTCTTTTCAACCCTTTTTTGTCTATCACGAAGTAATTTAAAAGTACTGTAATCACTGTAATTATCATACATTTTCCATTTTTTGTGATATTTTAGTTTTTCTTTAATAATTTTAATAAGTGCAGGAGAATACCACGCTGGATACTTACTAAGATCAACAACCACTTTAGAAGGAATATTCTTTGTAATTATATCATTGATTATGTAATAGAATTTCTCAACGGATGTGTCAATATCATAGTAATCAGAAATAACCGACCAATCAATGTTAGCCAATAATTCATTAATTAATTTATAGTCAGCTTTATGAAAAAGTTTAACAATACGAGGAGGGCTAAGAAAGCTACTAATGTTAATATCTATTAACATAATATCCAACGTGGGATGGTGTAAATCTTCCTTTACTAAAGGTGTTTCACAGCGCATAACCCTACAATTTGAGTTACTGAAGACAAGGTCTAATTGGCGATTATTGATGTTTGAGACTAAGTTATATTGGGAAAAGTTATTTAAGGACATGAAGGAAGACATTGCATTGACCATTGAGTTTCCAATATTCTCACAGAGCTCAGCGGATGTGGACGAAGGAGACCAAATAGCACTGGGAACATTAAAATCACCAACTATTAAAAATATATCTTTCGGATTCAATATCACTAATTCAGAGATACGTTCATAAAAGTTCAACTGATCTTGAAATTGTGAACCCGACTGAGGAAAATAACAACAAAAAAATCTACAATTAACGGGCTTACCTTTTGTCCTTAAAGCTACGCATAATGAAAAAACGTCACAGGAAACAATATCGTTTGACGGCAAAAAGACAGGGTCTTTAACAACGAGTCCGTTACGCACCGCAATCAGGACACCGCCTCCCATTTTATCGTTACGTTCATTGTAGTTACGATCACATCTATAGACCGAGTAGCGACTATCAAAAATTTCTGAATCAAAAATTCCAGGTAATAACCACGTTTCAGTTAGACAAATTATGTCATGTTCACAATTTAATATATTCGAAAAAAACTCAGAAGTTTTTGTTCTAAGACCTCGCACGTTTTGGTACAAAATCGCTATTTTGGATACCATTGCGAAATAAGTAATTTATAAATCATATAAGACTTAAGAATTATACTAAATACATTTAAACTGACCATTTCATCTAAATTAATTATAATAATTCTCCTTTCTAAAATTATACAAATAGAATAAACCTTAAACAGATTTAGCAGTTTCATCTCTCTCTCAAAGCCTAATAAAATTACAATCAAATAGAAAAGCCAACATAATTTTAGTAAATTTATAAAGAAGCCACCAAACGTACTTATATATAATATGTTGGATAAATTAATTGCGCGTATTACAATTTTTTTAAATCACATTCGTTAAGTATATGAATAACTGGGCTAGTGTCAGTTTTTCTAGCCATAATAGAACAGTTTTTTACCCAAATATACGTATATTTTTTATCGCGAGCTATTTCTTTTGTTTTACGAAGAAGCGCCTTATTAGCACTTGTTAGATGATCATTAAAGTAAACACGTTTAGTATTTCCCACGTAGCCAAGGTCGCAAGCCCTGATATTCTTCTTTGCTCGTAATCTAGCAAGGAAATCATCCTTCTTCCATCTAGACAAAAATCGAATAATTACGGGTCTTGGTTTTTTAGAATCATTGTTTTTAGGGGCCACGCGGGTTATAAAATCGATGTCCGAATGACTGTAAGCTGAGTGATCCACCAGTTCCGATAACTTATTCATTGTTGTCATTAAATTTTCGTTTTTGGATTCGGGAAGGCCAATAATCTCAACATTAGAACGCCTGGACCATTGTTCCTTATTATTAATTTCATTTTGGAGGTTTATCATAGATAATTGGCAGTTTTTTACATCGGAATATAATGCATCACACTTTTTTATCCCATTCTCGGCTGTTTCTAGTCTCTTAAGAATCGCATCATGAGTATCACTTAAAAATTTCACAGAGTTTTGGAGTGACAAAATTTCCTTTTTAACATCCTCAAGGATATTTTGAAATCCAGAAAAAGCCTCTTTAAACTCAGATTTAATAATATTTCGAATTTCATCTCTTGATATTTGTAGCGCAGTGAGATTTACCTTATGTGTATTTTTTTCAGAAGACGTACTCTTATCAGTTTTTTGCTTGGACCGCTTTGTGACATTGCGAATTGGGGTATCAGATTTGTTGTCCCGAGAATTATTTGAGGTACACGATGAACACCGCCAGGAGAGTCTAAGATCATCGTCCGGTTTTAGTTCTTGATCTTTTAGCTGTAGCATACAAGCTACATGGAATTCCCTATCGCAAGATGTACATACAATAGGATCTTCAGCATCTTTTATTGATTTGCTACAGCAGGCGAACTCCATATTATTAATTCGTAATCAAAAAAAAAAAAAAAAAAGTAACGATGCGCACAAGTGAGATTTGAACCTGTATCGACTGCGTATGCGGTGCGTTCGAAACCTCTGTTCCAACAACTGTTTAAGTTGACCGGGCAAAAATAGTTATCAGTTTTGTACGTTGTTTATGTGTGGTCAATGACCTATCGGTTGCGGTATGTTTTTTCAATATGAAGCTCATTAACGTCTTGACGCACGAAGTAGATCACGATGCACTTGTCCAACGTTAAACATATGTAAATCACTTTTATATTTGCAAAGTTATTGTTGAAAACTATTATATTTTGGCACTGAAATTGTTATAAGTTTACTTATTCTTTTAAACGAAGATATACTACGTATTTAGATCTTAATTTTCGAGAAAACTGTTAGCAAAATCACTGATTTTTACAACAATATTAAAGCACCAATAGTCAATACGTCTTGTCACTATGTAACAAACAGTGCAACTGATATTTTTTTTTATTTTGCAACTGATTATTCGAAATGATAAAGTCTATCTCGTTCCTTGTCACGTTATCGGGGCTTCGCCAGGTCCACCTCCTCTGAGGCTTTTTTTGAAAGAAAGAATTCATCAAAAAAGCCCCTGCGCTTCGAGAAAGTTTACCAGCATTTGCCCCCTGTGATTTCTGCAGCCCAAGCCGTAAGGTCCGACTTTCGATTCACCGCTATCTTGTACTCCCACTTTAGCATTAAAGTCTCCCATAACAACATTGTAGTGGGCCCTCGAGGTGTCGTTGAGGGCCTTTGCGATGTCCTCGTACATCGCTTCGACCACATCATCAGAGTATGTCGAAGTTGGCGCATATACCTGTACAACCTTCAGAGAGTACCTGTCGGAAAGTTTTAGGACAAGGTACGCTACCCGGTTCGACACACTACTGATTTCCACAATGCTGCTAATGAGATCCTTTTTGACTAGAAAACCGACACCACCCTGGGAGAGGTTATCACCTTCGCGGAAGTAGAGTAAGTTACCGGACTCTAGAGTTATCGTGTCCTCCCCCTGTCTTCGGACTTCAGATAACCCCAGTATATGCCAGTTTATATGACTTAACTCTACTTCTAATTCGGCGAGGTGATGGTCCAGCCTCATCGAGCGTCCATTATACGTTGCCATTTTCAGTCGTTTTATACGGTAGCCTGCCGTGAACCGGTGATTCTTAGCACCCCCTGCCCTGCCGATACCGCGACCGCTACCTTGGTCGGGCCTAGCGGGCTTGCCGGTAACTGGGGGCCTTTTTTTGGGCGCATCTGCCATTAAGGGAGGGGTTTGCCCATACTCGCCGCGCTGGGCAGGCGTGTTGGCGAGCGCAGTAGGGGGTAAGATGTTTATGGGAGGGGGGACGCTGCTGCCCATCCCCCCTTTTCCCCGTCCCTCAGTCGCCTCTTACGACACCCACGGGATGAGATTGGGGGAGTACTATTCTAAGCCGGTACTCCACGGTGTACTGTAAACTCAACGCGTGTTAAACGCTGTTACGCTAACATATGAACACTTCGTTCGATTCATTCGAACTGTCATTCTATTCAGCTCACGAAGAAATATATATATACGTACGCACATGTATATATAGTTACGTTGGAAACATTAGAGAAATTGCGTGAAATCGCAAACACATACACATATATGTAAATAATTGACTGCGTAAAATTGAGTTGTTCGAAATATGATAATTTTTACAAAAAATATATTTTATTAACTGTAACAGCCTGTTAATGTCCCACTGCTGGGCTAAGGCCTCCTCACCCTTTTTGAAGAGAAGGTTTAGAGCTTATTCCACCACACTGCTCCAATGCGGGTTGGTAGAATACACATGTGACATAATTTCAATGAAATTAGACACATGCAGGCTTCCTCACGATGTTTTCCTTCACCGTCAAGCACGAGATGAATTATAATCACAAATTAAGCACATGAAAATTCAGTGGTGCTTGCCCGGATTTGAACCCACGATCATCGGTTAAGATTCACGCGTTCTAACCACTAGGCCATCTCGGCTTTTTATTTTATCAATACTACATAAAATTAAAAATACTTATCAATTAATCTACAATAATGTTATAAATGCGAAGTTAAATGTCTGTCTGTCTGTTACACTTTCACGGCTAGAACACTGAATCGATTTCGATGAAATTTAGCATGAAGCAAGTTTGAGCCCCAAAGAAGGACATAGGCTTATTTATACTTAGGCAATCGCCAACAACAGGGCGGGCGAAAACTACTTTATAATATTTTTAATAAGAGCTTACAATCATTATTGATGTTATAAAAGTTTATTATTATATTTAAAAATTAGTAGCAGAACCCGGTAAAGATTTTATCCAGAAAATACTAGAAGAGTTGAAATGATTCAACACATATGACAATAAATTAAATTTTATTATTATTTAAATATACAACTAACGCCAAACTGCCATTGAATGCCAATATTACCTGACCAAGGTTACATACGAGTATATTCCATTGAGCATTGTGTGAATTTGCGCATATCGATCACGAAGTAGAATATTAAGTGAGCGTCTCAAAGAATATTCCATTACTATATTAAACACGCTTATCATACTAATGCTTTAAAGAGGAATTTATTTCATTATTTTTCTAGACTTTCCCATTGATAGGAAACTTTCACATTATATTATTAAGATGATATTTAAGAGATAGTTATATAAATTCAAATTAACTTTCAAACAAAGAACTGAAAACGGCTAGAACAATTTGGATGCTTGAAACTTATATGGTACAATTATATGGGGAACGTATATGGTATACGTATATACCGTTTTTCATAAAATTTGGAAAAATCATGTTTAATAGACTGACTGACTGTCAGACTGATAAGATCATTATCGTTTTCGGAGGTACTATTTTACTTTAACAACCGATTTGGAGTATTTAAACTGCGTTATGGTTTAGCGGCCTTACTTATAAACTTTGTTTAGAGAGTGATTAGATAAACAATGTTGTATCTTTTTCTTTCGAATGTCCACTCAATAATGACAGAAAGAGCAAAAACGTTTCAAATGCTTAATAAAAAAGACTTACCGCGTACGATAAAATCGAATTGCTTATTAATTGGTAAACTCTGATTGTTGTAAAAAAATACTAATCCTGTCGATTATATACGCTTAAAAATATAATTCAGTATTTAAATCAGACAAAACATAAGAACATATTAACCAATCAATCAACCATTAGGATGTGTTAGTACTGTAGATACACGCGGATAGATTGTGAATTAAATTTATTTTTTACCAATTAAAACAATACTCTACTAGGAAGATCATCATCTTCATCACTTGCCAAATAATAAAAAAAATGCGAAAATTTAAAGTAACAAGCGAACTTAAATAACACTTACATTGTACTACTTCTATGCCTACACATAAAAGGAGAAGTAATATTTTTGAAATTGGTTTTAATTTATTATATTTATAAATTAAAAAAAAAACTTATCATTAAACGTAGTTTAAAATTTCGAATGAGATACATAAAATTCAAATAAAAATCTATATGCCAAAAATGTCGAGTTTACGATCCGATGTTAAAAGCTAAGGGCGCAAAAACAATAGCAATGTTGTTTGACCGCATGACAGGCTTATCGCAGTGACGTCAGGCGTACGGCGTTCGAACGAGACATCGAATAAATTACAAGCATGTTCGGATTGCGGACAGGTGGGCTCGTGGTCCCCCGAAAATTGCATTGGAATGCATCGCCACGAAGGTGTTAAGTACTCAACACACGGGTTCCGTTTACGCGTTTTGAAGAAACGCTAGGTTTGCAAATTTGGAATGTATTTCTTTTGTGTATTTGTATTTTATATGTAGCCAAAGTATTGTATGCATTTGGTCTATATGTACAAAAGCATATATGTGCATATTTATATGTACATAAGCAATATTGTCGCAAATAATATTAATGCTTTCATATTTGAAACTATACTATCCATAGACAATTTTTTCGTTAAGATAATAATCTTAATATTTCATAAGCATAGGATATTGAATCAACTAAGCGATCAAATATATTTTTTCGCATATATTTTTTTAATAAATATCTATTTTTATTAAAGCGAAAATTAATGCCCGTGGTTTATATTTGATTATAACCGTTGATAAGGTGATTTTTGCGATTCGCGTGTGTCGATGTCTTTACAGCTGATTCCATTGTTACGCGGGATCGTGAACATATTTTGTACATGCGTTGAATTTATTCGAACTGACGTGTGTTCGTAATTTTTATCGTGTGATTTTAAAGAGGACGAAACGGCTTTTATTTTTAATTAAGTATTATTACGACTAATGTTATTTTATAAAATGTTTAATGAGAATTAACTTCGAAATCAAGTCCCTGTTCAATTTTTAATTACACAACGAAAAGTTTTTATTTATTTACTTAGTTTAAAATGCGAAAACATTTTTTATAGTAAAATACATTAAAACACGTACAATATACAGTCAAAGGAATGGCAAAATGACTTTTATTTCCTTTTAATAAAAAAAAAACATTCATATAACTTGTATAAATGTATTCAATCTGCAAAAGAATTTTAATTGAATAAACAATAAAAATACGACTAGTTTATCTTTTAATCATTGAAGTATGTATACACTTAATGTAATTTTTTGTTAAAGTAACTTGTAGTTAAATATCTCACTGCTGGCAAGGTGTCTTCTCTTGCAACTCATACAAAGACAATTTAACTTTTCTGTTCGCTTGTGAATCTAAAGATAAGCGTTTTATTTTGCATTACAATATTGACTAAAATTATCTCTAATGTGTGGCATTATTAATTATGATTTTATCGAAACTTTAACAATTTAAGTATATTTTAATAAATTGAGTCCTTGCTCTATTTGCTTAAATCTTGTTTATTTAATATAAATATATATTTAAATGATTCTTCGTCTACAGACATGAAACAGTTTGCCTGAGATGAGCTTTCATAATGCTATGCCAAAAAAACGGTATAAATTTTTGTAATAATTATTATACGAAAGATTTGTACCGTATTTTGATTTGTATTTGTTACTCGAGACTTGTACGTTTTTGTAAAATTGAATATTACGAATTTGTAAACGTGCTTTTTATGCTTTGGTCTAATTTATTTACTAAATATTGTTTTGTGTTTAAAAAAAATTAAGACCGTGTTCCTCTCATCTTGACACAAGAAGATAAGCAACTATAATTATAACGGAAAGTCTCCAACCATGCGATAAAAGTATAATGTAAAGAACCAATTTTTAAAACACTCAAACGATTCAAGAGAGAGATTAACGAATCATTTTAATATAATGCGTATGATGATGAAGGTTTATTATTCACACACAACTATTGTATGTAGCTAACCTAGCAAGCAAAGGCGACTAAAACGCCAGCATAAAATATAAGTGAAAACATTTTCCTCCCTTTTTCATAAAGAGCAGCGAGTTTCAGCTTAATGGATGCAACAATTCGATACGAAAGTCTATCCTTTCACCCAAACTGTTTATGAGGGGAAACCGCGAAAAATCCCTTGTTATTCTTACATTACGGCGAACAAAACGTACGTTGAAATGTTTTTTTTTCCATTGTTCGAAAGCAATGAGAGATGAATGGAAAAAGAATAGCGATGTTTAGTTTATGCGTGATATTTATCCTGTATAATAATATTTTGAATTGCAAACGCCTTTGAAAAAGGTTTTTTTATCGTTTTCAATTAGAGAAAGGAGGTTTTAATTCTTTGTTTTAAAAAATATATATAATCATTATGGTATAAAAATATTAATGATCGTAATTAGAACAAAAAAATATTACAATACATGGTGTTTTAATACATTATATAATCCTGAATTTTATTTAGTAATTTTATGTGTAAATCTTCACCCCAAAGAATGAAGTAATAACTAAAATTTATAAGGATCCTGTTACGGATATATAAAATAACTTATCGTTGTAAAGCTGATGCATAATTTAAACTTATTATGGGATGTCCTTTCTGAATTTAAAAGTCGACTTAGCTTAAAAGGATAAGCTCGGTTTGAGTCGAGCTTCAAGAATACATTTTTACATGAATAAACAGAGACGAGATTCAAACATTTATCCCAAATAAATTTCTCAGACTAAATATTTATGGTAAATATAAGTCATATCTGTCAATATTTTAAGTAAAATTATTGTCAGTTGCATCCTTAGATTTTGCTTACAAGCCGCTTTGTAATATCATAAGCAAATAATTTAAAAACTCGATATAAACAAAATTATCTTTAGAAAAATAAAAATAAACATCCTTTCCTTTTTTGGTGTATATCGCTATCCTGCTCTAATATGGGTTTGTGGATACAATTGTGGCAACATTTAAGTGAAATTAGAAACACGCAGGTTTCTTCTAGATGTTTTCCTTCAATGCCGAGCAGGAGATGAATTATAAACACAAATTAAGCACATGAACATTTAGTGGTGCTGGCCTAAGTTTGAACCTAGTTCTGTTTAAGATTCGTTCTAACTCGTTCTTGGCCCTCTCGGCTCTCATACTCTATGCAGTATCTTTAAAAAAAAATTACTTCGTATAAGCGCTGACAATTTTAATTATTAATTATACATTTAACTTACACTTGTGATAATAGCTCTATGGGAAATGGTACCAGGACTATAACATAAACAAGTCAATAAAATACATACATAGGCTGCTAAAGGAATACGTAACCATCCTTTTTGCTCTGTCTTGGTCGGATTGTTATGAACGTAATTTCATCGAATGATTCGATTTTATTTATCATATATTTTTGCATTATTTTTTAAAATCTTTAAATATATTTTGAAAAAACTGACTTTAATAATTTTAGTCAGTCAAGAAATACATAAACATTGAAATAATTTTCCTTTTTTTATAGTATATATAATATCTGATGAGTGGGTGGTACTTACCCAGACGAGCTTGCACAAAGCCTTACCACCAGTATATACTTGCCTAGCGGATGGGTATCCGCTTATTTCATAAAAAGGTCAGTCTTATTAGGAATAGTAAAAGTAATAAAATAATAATGTCCTCCAGACCGATTTCGGCCACGGCGGCCAATCTCAAGAGAGATTAGCCAACTACGCAGGAGATATTATAGTGCACAAGTGTGTGCGCAAACACAGGTGCACTCTCTATTCCCTAACTCTCATAATCCGTTGGGACGGCAATCCGACACGACCGGAAAGAGTTTAGGCGCAGGACCAACGGCAAAACGTGCTTTCCGAGGCACGGGTGTATACTTCCAACTTTCAGACTCCGGCCTGCTATTGAGAATTTTCTGACAGAAAAACCCAATAACTTTTTATTGGCACGACCTGGAATTGAACCCAGGATCTCCGAGTCTGCGGCCTTACATCAAGCCACAAGACCAACGAGGCAGCCAATCAAGTCAATAGTAAAAGTATTTTTGTTATCAACGTGTGACAGAAATTACAAAAATAAAAATTATAAGCATAATAGTAAATGAAAATGGTGAATCCTAGAAGATGAAGTTCGCTTTCATTTTAATTCAATGCTAATAATAATTACTAAAATGTTTTACATTGCAAATTCAAGAATAAGTTTCTTAAAGTCTCTTCTTTAAGCTTTTCATAAATAGTTTGACAGTTATCTTAAGATATATTTAGCGTCTGAAGCTAAATATTTAAATTTGGCGCTTAAAATTCGAAGCACGACCAGCGCATCGAAGATCCGTTAACACAACCCTAGACTTTAACAATAAGTATGACCTGAAACCTAACTTAGTATATCTATCTGGGTCGAATATGAGTACTAGAATAATGATCTTTGTTACGTATCGTAATAGGAAGTCAATCGATTTCGAATGCTATTGTATTGGTATAGAAATATTGTATCACATTCGATCTGAAATATAATTCAAAGTTATTTGTAATCAATCAGTCGAAACTGATAAGTTTAATTAAATATTTTTAATTTATATTCCTATAATGATATTGGCGCATTTTTTTTCAAACACTGAGGAGAATCGAGCTCTTTTTGGAACTATTTTTTGAATAAATATCAATTATATAATTTAAATTATTCATATATAGTAATTTTAAATGGTGAATTAGCCTAATTTGGTTTTAGCAGAATTAACAAGCGTTGTAGTAAATTTCAACAATACATACTTAATCTGTTTTGTTGATCCTTATCGCGGTATGCATTGAGTTTCATATTTCAAAAGTATTTCACGTACTTTTTGTTTGTCAATGAATAAATAAATACATATATTTTTAGAAGACGATAAACAAGATAATTACTAAATTGATATGGTTTTTTTGTAAAACTATTTATTATTTAATCAAATTCTTTGTTACTAGAATAAGCATTGACATTGAGTTTGTTAATCTAACAGATTATAAAAGACTTGATTTAGCATTCATTAATACTGGACAAATATATTTATTTGTTTAAGATTATTATATTAATTTGTAAAACAAACGTTCTTATAAGATCCTATTTAAATCGTTTCAACATTAAAAAATAAATTGATATACTTAAGAAAGATTTCAAAATATATTTAGGATGTAACGTATTTTTAATAATAGTATGCTCCAAACCTTCTCCTCAAAAGGGAGAGGGAGGCCTTAGGAGGCCTTAGGAGGCCTTAGGAGGCCTTAGGAGGCCTTAGGAGGAGGAGGAGACCAGCAGTGGGACATTAACAGGCTGTTACTGTATTTTTAAGTGACTCATACATGGCGACAAATTACGATATAAAAAATATATTAATTAGTACTAGTTTTTAGTTAATTTATGATTTTTCATTGAAAATGAGATTATAATAAACGCAATGTGCTACAAAACTAAATGCTAACCGTCGTCATGACCACAAGAATGGACATTGTTTAATTCACGTGAATGGGATTTTATTGCAGCCGCAATGAATATTAACTATGTTCATTCACGAGCTATGCAGATTGCCTCTTTGCAATTAGCATGGGATGTACGAAGTACGAGTAATGTTTTTAGCGCGGGTACTCATGTAAATGAACTTGATGTCATTTTATACTATAAAATCTTAATAAAACCTACTTCAAAACTACTACCATTCATCAAAAGAGTGTGTCTAATTGTAAATAATTCTACCTAAGACGATATCATCCGCTGCAACAGATGCACATATCTAATAGATTTATAATATTTTTTTTTCTATTTTTGAGAGAAAAATGAAAAATGGAATAGTACTCATCATATATAAAATAAAGCATTAGCATTATAATAGTTCTAAGCATATGATCACTTAGCAATTGAAGTAGCGAGTTTGATAATCTTTTGTATCTAGAATGTCATACTTACAAATGAGCCTGATCTGATAGTAAATACGGATATACGTACGTATTAAGTAAGGCACTCATTTACAAAGGCACTGTCAGAAGTATAGGGAATACACTGCCAATCTCGGGATCTAACGTCATTCCCCTTGTATCCATAGTTATAATGACTAATTTACCTTTAGTATCGAAAAAACAAAATACATCGCACAAGCTTAACTCAGTTTGAATTCGTAATATTAATAATAGTCTATAAAATAGGCATCACTTGTATTGTCTCAAGCAAGTCTGAAAAGGATTAATTGTGTAGATAACTGAAAAAGCCAAAATCAATATCTTTTATCTATAATCGATAATTATTGCAATGTTAATATGATTGATAATTATGCAAATTTTATTTCTCTGCCAGTGAAATCCAGTTTGATTTTTAATTTGTTTAAATTTGTTGGAATTATACAATTGCTATTAGTTAAGAATTATTATTATTATTTAAAAATATATATCGTGAGAAAATAAAAAATATATCAATTAAATTTAACAAGAAAACGCACGCCGCACGCAATCTCTAAATATTATATATTAAAAAAATGTATTATATACAAAGAGACTCAAGCGACTTAAAGAATAGGCACAAGATATTGTGGAAGATGATAATCACTTACACTTACATATACACAAGCACTTTACACATATTAAAGAGGAATAAAAAATCATACTTTATCGCATTGTTTTAATGCAAAAACACAGACGAATCATATTATATTAAATGTATTAAAACGGATCGCGTTTCACGCAACGCAGTTCCAGTGACCCGCGTCAATTGGGAAGAGTCGTGTTCGCGTTCATATAGATTTATGTCAGCTGCTAACTAAATTATTTTTAATCGCGACATGGTAGTTAATTGATAGCGTTTTATTACACGCGAAGCAACATTTTCAGTAATTTTTAATGAATTTATATATATAATATATGCTAGAATTTTAACCGTACGAAGCCGGGCCGAGCAGCTAGTATCTTAATATCTTAATCTATACATATAATAAAGCAGTACAAAACGTGTGTCTGTATATTGAATAAATTCATAAAAAAATAGTGTGGCTGATAAAAAAGAGCCAAATAACACAAAAATACCTTTTTTAAATATATTGTAACCGATTTTCACGCAAACGAAGTCGCAGTTAACAGGTACTGTAAAATAGAACGAAAAAACCGTACCTATCATCGCGTAATAACTCGAGTAAATATATCATTTCAGAACGCTCAAAAGGCACTGATCCCCGGATATAATTAACTTAATCTCTTTAAAATATAATTCTCATTATATGCTTACACAATATAAGCTTAACCGTCGTTAACATCTAAAATTAATGCGATGTATTTATATGTTGTAATTTTAAATTTTATTTATCTGTCTATTTATTTATTTCATTAGTACTAGTACCTACTATTTAACATCATACATTACAGCTTACTGAGAAATAAGAGCCAAGTCGTAACTCATTAGATGAATAAAAAAAAAAACAAGCATGTACAACACAATCATAGAACTGAAATAAATACAATTATAACTAATAGTTCTTTAAATAGTATTCTTTATTTGAATAGCAATATATATAATATGTACATATACAAAGTAAATTATGAATATATTTTTGTAATAAGTACTACTTTATCATTAAATTTATCACTTGCACAGTTAAGTTCTATCATAATCATAAACATAAATGACAGGTATTTTAATCATTTGTCGTAAATAATTGTAATTTACACGTTATAATAATTTAGACGTAGTTTTTTTTATTTGGGACGGTGGACGAGCATATGGGCCACCTGATAGTTAGTGGTCACCAACACCCATAGATATTGGCATTGTAAGAAATGTTAAACATCGCTTACATCGGGAATGGGTCACCAGCCTTGGGAACTAAGATGTTATGTCCCTTGTGCCAGTAATTACATTGGCTCACTCACCCTTTAAACCGGAACACAACTATACCAAGTACGGCTCTTTTGCGGTAGAATATCTGATGAGTGAGAGATACCTACCCAGACGAGCTTGCCTAAAGCCTGGTAGGGCCAATAGTTTTCGAGACATTAATTTTTATTAATGAATGTAAAAATGTATACAGAAAAAGGCACTGGTGGGCCACGATGGCAAGATGCATCATCTCTCACACGCTGTAAGTATAATAATATTTATTTATATCTACTATATATAGCGCCGTGCACACACTAGATGAAAATATCTTGGGATTAGATTTAATTTATTGTACCTATCTGAAGTGGCGTCGAGTTTCTTGTCATTCATTTTCACGTTTCAATAAACGGAAAAAGCCGATTTTTTTTTTCAAAAAGTTATAGGAGCCAACTTAATAAAAAATACTTGATTATGTTACAGCCCTTTAATGGCCTACTACTGGGTGTATGGATCCAATTAAGAAAAAAGGTAAAATTACTTCTTCTTCTTAATAAATAAAAATAAATGTTTGCATATTTGTCCCTATGCTTTCCATTCAACACATTGTGATGAAACTTCGGTGAGTTATTCTGCGTACGCAAAGTTACTGGCCCAAAGTAAACAAGATTCTTTGTATGTTTATTCTTATTCTACCCGGGTGGGATAGCTAGTAGGTACTAAATAAACATATAATATATCTTTGATAATATCTTTGAATATTACGGAGGTGTAGTATATGTATTCGCTTCACGCGCCATTAACGGTTCATTACGATTTGTGGCAGTTAATTGACTTACCGTTGCGTATCGTGCTTCGAATCGAAGAGTAATCAATTTTGTTACTAGTTGTCATTAGACCTATCTAGTCGAGATACTTACTTTGAAGATATAGTACTCTAACAGAACATTATAGATTAATATTTCTTTAGGTCATTAATTTGTTGTTCATATTTGGAGTTCAATTATCCATTAAAATATTAGGCAATAATAATTTTTAAATTGAAATACAAGCATTCTATTGATCGAATTTTGGCCATGGTGGTCTTTCTCAATCGAGACTAGATATTTAAATTGAAGATTTATATTGTGAAAATTGCATAACTTTTCTGCACAAGTGATCATAGGCAATCCGATACGATCTTCATTTCTAAGTTCCAATATTTTTGTTACTGTGGATTTCTTAACAGATATGTTACTCCTATTATTTTTCCGATTCAAGAGTTGAATGTCGGACCTTACGGTCTGCAGCTGTAAAAAATGGCCACTAGACGAACGAGGAAGGGGTACATTAAAATAATAAAATCATAATTGGTCCACTATAATTAATCGCTGTATTAAAATTCGACATTGTACATTGACTTTGTGTGATATTATACCAAAACTTATGAACAGAAGCTTTTTTTTCGTCTCGTCTGTGTTTTGGCTCCGGCTTAATTAGAATTACCATTCGTCAAAGAGGAATATGGACCTAGCTGTAGTCAACATAGCAAGCCTTGCCATCGCATGACATTCCTATAATAGGAGCTGTTCATTTAACCTATAACTCCTTTCTTAAGAAAATTACAAGCAAACAACAACAGCAAATTTATAATAATAATAATAATATCCTGGGACATTTTTCACACACGGCTATCTGATCCAAATTAAACTTTTACAAAGCTTGTGTTATGGAAACCAGACAACTGATATACTACTTTTCTTTAGTAAATACATACTTTTATATATAATTACACCCAAACTCAGGACAAACAGAAATGTTCATGTACACAAATGTCTGTCCTGGGTGGGAATCGAACCCACAACCTTCGGCGTGAAAGGCAAATCTACCACCACCGGCCACCGGCTCGTCAATTTAATATGTTTTTTATAATAAATTAAATAAAGTAAATTTATCATAAACATTAAAATTATTAAGTTTAATTTGAAACGAGAACAATATTAAATTTTTGAAAGATAACAATATTTGATAACTGCTTCAATGGCAATGCAGCAATATAATGCACTCAAACAAAACACGCCCTAGACAAAAAAAGTGAAGCAATAGTCTTAAACTGAAAGTATATTTCATGCACTCACCCTCAATCATATCTACGATTTGTTACGGCTCACGATACGCCTACACAATTTACAAACTTAATTGTTTCGGGCACATCAAATTATTTTGATTTATAACATTATGATTGCTGCAACTCGATTTAGGAGCTTTGAGGGACCTTAAATTGAATGAAATGAAATATAAATTAACAACGTTCTAAAGTGGAGCGACGGGCCTTCGAAGAATACGCTTAAATGTATTGTGTTCAGTGACAATAAGACTAATAAAAACAGAATACAGAAGTAGGTTAGCTATTGAAAAATTGTATTATAATAGACCTGGCGTAACACATGTCCTTATGATATATGTAAATACGAAACAATGTTAGTTATATAGCGATGCTCTAAGAGCTTCTAATAAAACAACTATCAAGAAAAGATATTTTCTTCCATAAAGTAGAACGCCATGAAGGGTTCTATCGATGCGGATTGATAAAACTAAAAACTATGATTTTCTATTGACAAATTTTTCTGGAGTTTTTTCTATCATTGCTGAGCACATAATAACTTTACATCTGTGACCCTCTGTTACAATATACATTCACGGTCCGCTAAACCATCTCAGTTTTGTTATAAACTTCAGTAACAGCCTGTGAATGTCCCACTGCTGGGCTAAGGCCTCCTCTCCCTTTTTGAGGTAAGGTATGGAGCTTATTCCACCCCGCTGCTACAATGCGGGTTGGTGGAATACACATGTGGCAGAATTTCAGTGAAATTAGACACATGCAGGTTTCCTCACGATGTTTTCCTTCACCGAGCACGAGATGAAATATAATAACAAATTAAGCACATGAAAATTCAGTGGTGCTTGCCCGGGTTTGAACCCACGATCATCGGTTAAGATTCATGCGTTCTTACCCCTGGGCCATCTCGGCTCTCACTGGGCTATCTCGGCTCTCCATTGTTCACATTTTATTTAATATAAACTTATATTAAATAAAATGTTAACAAAGTAAAACTTAAACCAAAACGGTACATTACGTTTTGTGCAGAAAAAAAATATAAATATTGTGCTAATATACTTACAAAATATTCAAATACACACACATAATATTTACTATGTTTAATTCGATTGAAATTTATGAATCAAAAGCCAAAAGCCAAGATAAAACCAGACCGTGCGTGCGTATTTATTTGTTATGACAATGTTTGAAATAATTTTCCCTTAACCCGTCAGATTAAAGTGCTAAATATATTTATTTATTTATTTTTTTTATTTATTTATTTAAAGGTTACGTGCAAATAGCACATAAAGATGACCACAAATCTCGATAATAACTTCAATTAGGCGAGTGCGGGTCATTAATATTGCATTAACGTGGTATTAAGTTGCATTGAGTTATGTCGGTTGCACAATACAGTAGCGACAAGATACCAGTTTTGATTTTGCTTGTTTGTTAATGCATTTTGTAATTGAACCTTAGATGATATTGATATTCTGTTCTGCATTAATGCTTCTTATATATTTGAAAAGCTTATAATCGTGATGTCACGAAGCATAATACTTACGGCGTTACTTATTCACGTTACTCAGCTGATGTTTAGTTAAAGACTGATTTCTCTCTTTCTGTTATAATTGATATGACATTCGAAAGAAGATAATACGGCATTGTTTAACAATCAAGCCGAGATGGCCCTGTGGTAAGAACGCGTGAATCTTAACCGATGATTGTGGGTTCAAACCCGGGCAAGTACCACTGAATTTTCATGTGCTTAATTTGTGATTATAATTCATCTCGTGCTTTACGGTGAAGGAAAACATAGTGAGGAAACCTGCATGTGTCTAATTTCACTGAAATTCTGCCACATGTGAATTCTACTAACCCGCATTGGAGCAGCGTAGTGGAATAAGCTCCAAACCTTCTCCTCAAAAAGAGGAGAGGAGGCCTTTAGCCCAGCAGTGGGACATTCACAGGCTGTTACGGATTACGGATAACAATCAATCTCTAAAGAACGTTTAAGTAAGGCCGTTGATGTATTATTTTTAAATTTTATGAATAATTTACATTATTATAAATTCATTATAATTATAATACATGAATAATTTATTTCTGTTCATATTTTTTTTTTATTTACTTGATATTAATTTTGTATTTATTATATTCTTTAGTCTAATGTATTAATATTAACTTAGTTTTGTTAATTATACTTCTTGTTTTCAAACCTCGTATTTTATGAATTATTTACTTGTAGAATTTATTGGTCGATGTTTAAATGTGACGTTCGTTTTTATATTGTGTTTAGGTGCTATTCACTTCTGGAAAAAATGGTAAAAAAAAATATTTGGTGTAGTCTATGGTGACACGCGTCGATATGGACATAAATCACAACATTTTTCATCAAAGTATATTTTGCGATGCACATAGTTAAAAATAAATTACACATGCATTTATAATAATACTTATAATAATATGAAATGAAAAAACAAAACAAAATATCCCTGACATAATTGCTTTTGATTAAAACCACTGTTCGCGTTATGAGGTCGATGCATAAGTATTTAATTAATTCTTCCTCAAAAACTATTTCATGTTTTTCAATGTTAACTGCTTAAACAGATGCGGACGTTTATTTTTATACAAGGTATTATGGACACGGCAATTCCGGATACTACGAGTAATAGCTAATTAATATTATATAACCATTTTATTTAAGTTCGTCTGGTCAATAGTTTATTGCCCACGTATTCCTATTAGTTCTTTTATGATTAGAAATAGTAACTACAGTTTAATTCAGGCGCTAGTTGACTCAGAGCCGTGACTCAGCCGATACTGTTTACTCGGAATATCAGCGCGACCTATCGCCCGTTCTTCCAGACGTGAATAAGCGAAAAAAATAAATTTCCAGACGACATGTGGTTGGATTTTATTCAATATTAGACACGGTCTGATAATGATATTTCTTTTTGTTACTTGAATATTTATTCGTCATAAAATTTAACACTTATTCTGCATTGTCATAAATACAAATTCCGTGTCGCGATCGTAGACGATGATAATTTAATGGACTTTGTGTAATGATATATGAAATTTATGTGCGTTTAATTTCTTGTAGGCTCACGATGATAGTGTTGTTTTTACGAGATCTTAAAACTATTATGGAACCGTTAAATTTCTTAATTTTCTATACAAGTGACATGTAACCTGTTTTCCGAGAGTTTTACTATTTATTGATTGGAAGTTTTACTTCGACTTATTTTATATTAAATAAATATTATATTTCTGTTAAAAATAACGAACCTACAACTACTTAAAGACGAATGGTTAAAACATAATTTTCTTCAATGTATGGGTGTCATTTCGGACACTTCTATTGTTTTGCATGATAACCTATTATTTATCAGGTTAAGATTTAATACGCCATGGTAATTTAGCTGTGCCAAGTATTTCAAGTCAACAGAAGAGTGCGCTTTATTAAATGTAGATTAGATAGAATACAAATATAAGCTTACTGCGTATTCACAAGAAGTCGTATTGATATTGAAGGGTTTTGTTCAGGCCCGTCTTGGTGTGACCACCGCACTTTGTATTGCCGTTTATCGATTTATAGGGTAACTTTGCCAGTGTAATTAAAGACTCAAATGATATAACTTAGATCCCGTGGTTTGCAATGATTCGACGATATAAAAGATTATTGTAGTTAGTAAATACATATAATATGAATAAAGATGACCACTTACCATGAGATGGATCATCTTCCTCTATTTAAAAAACTAGTAAAACGTAATATCTCAATAGTATGGAATAATTTTTTTTTATAGAATATGAAGGCGGACGAGCATATGGGCCACCTGATGGTAAGTGGTCACCAACGCCTATAGACATTGGCATTGTAAGAAATGTTAACCATCGCTTACATCACCAATTCGCAACCAACCTTGGTAACTAAGAAGTTATGTCCCTTCTGTCTGTAATTACACTGCCTCACTTACCCTTCAAACCGGAACACAACAATACCAAATACTGCTGTTTTGCGGTAGAATGTCAGATGATAATATTCTACGGCTATCTATAAATACATATTTGTTTAACTTTTATAATTATGGTCTTTTAGCAAGAATAAAATAGAATAGAAGTGTCAATAGCGCAATGATTTACGAATCACCTAGCAATGTAAAAATCATAGGTTCGATCCTTACCTATTGTGCTCACTTATAACACAAGCTACACGCTAAAAATAGCATACTATTTAAATTACATTAATGAATTACGTTATAACTTTCGAAGTAGGTATAACTTTTAAGGTAGGTTCTTACACGTAATTTGTTTTTGTTTTTTCTTTGTCAAGATTAAATAAAATGTAGGTACTAATTTTTTTAATCATGTTAATTATAGAATTATTACGTAAAACAGTTTTACGTAAATGTATCTTTATTATCATCACATTGCAATTAAACGAATTAATTTTACAGCATCCATCGTTTTAATTGTTAGTCTCATGAAACACAATACACTTTTATTGGATTATTTTCCCTCCATTAAAAGATTTGATATTCGAATGGCAATAATTCGTTTATGATTATTACCGAGTGATAATGTATATGAGATTAAAAATTTTATATGCTTTATTAGAGTCAATGAAATACGACGATGATACACCAGAACCTTGAAAATTTATAATTACTTATTTCATAATCAAATAACCCTAACTAATATTAGAAATAATATTTTTTTTTTTTATAGAATATGAAGGCGGACGAGCATATGGGCCACCTGATGGTAAGTGGTCACCAACGCTCTTAGACATTGGCATTGTAAGAAATGTCAACCATCGCTTACATATCCAATGCGCCACCAACCTTGGGAACTAAGATTTTATGTCCCTTGTGCCTGTAATTACACTGGCTCACTCACCCTTCAAACCGGAACACAACAATATCAAGTATTGCTGTTTTGCGGTAGAATATCTGATGAGTGGGTGGTACCTACCCAGACGAGCTTGCACAAAGCTCTACCACCAGTAAATAAATATTAACTTAATTTGTAATGCATATTTAGAATATATGAATAAAAATGACTGTACATAGCTTAAAGTAAATATTCTAAATACTAATATTATAAATGCGAAACTAAATTCGGTTAATTGTTTATTGTTACGGCTTCACGTTCATCATGAAATTATGCAACCGAAAAGGACATATGGTACCTAATTTCTATCTAATACGCCGACAGGAACTAGAGTTATTTGTATACGTTTAATGAGTACATTTATATACAAAATAAATCTCGATTTAAAATTAAGAAGAAAAAAGTGAAATAACAGTTCGTTAATGTCCCACAGCTGGGCAAAGCACTCTTCACTTACAAGCAGAACATTCAGTACTTATAAAAAAGCGTTAAGCGGTGGATTTACATACATACATAAGGCGGAATATCCGACATATTATGCAGGTTTTCTCAAGTTGTTGTTTTTTACCATCAAGCAAAAGGTGAAATACAATAAACACAAATTAAGCACGTGATCACTCAGTACTACCACTTTTTCAACAATTTTAGGTTAGAAGCCACCTCGGCTCATGAAATATTGTCTTCTAAACCACGTATCTATCTTCTAAATACCTTAATATAAGATAAAATTCAATTATACTACAATACTAGAGAAAGTTACTCTAAATAATGGAATTCGTAAATACTATTGGTATTTTATTCTCTGAATTAATTAATCGAAACAACAATCAAATAATAATTTATTAAATAAATATTCTAAAACCTGGTCGAATAATTAAACATCAACATCAAATTATAATTACAATTAATCCCGGAATTAAATGTATAATGCAATGTTTAATTGCCTCATCCAAACTATAAATGGCTAAAATCAAACAAATATTGCGAGGTACGTTCTCATAAACCCAGTTACATTCGAGTAATGTTTGTTGTAGCTTCAGCCTTCAATTGCAAGTACCCGAAAGCAATAAAAAGTAAATTTATCATAAAAAGTTGCACATTAAAACTAAAACAGTCATAAATAAGAAAATAAGATCGTCTATTTATATTTGTGGATTGACTTAGATTAATGTGTTTTGATACTTTTTTTATATATTTATTAAATGTACATTAAAAAATTTACGACTTTGGGCTGCCTAGCAATCCTTATAATGACTTTCATAATTGAAAATAAAATAGTTACAAATAACAAAACATCAGTTTTTGGGACAATATTCGAATAATGAAGATAAAATCAAATCTGCCACCCGCGAAACCTAGGATATTATCTATTGTTCTTGTAAAATCACTGACTCACTTCGTTCACATCGGAACATTAAACATTATTTATTGTTTGATCATCGAATATGTAGTAAGCTATATAAATAATGTGAAAATCCCTACAATATATTACATTTAAGATTACCTGCACAAGCCAGATGAAAATATTTTATCGATTGTTTTGTATACTACTAAGTATACAAAACAATCGATAAAATCCACCCACCCACCTCTGTCTCCACCAAATATTAATTAGCAAGTTTCCTGTTGTTAACATGTGTGCTGCCAAAAGTTTCTGAATTGACGTGAGTTGACAGCGAAAATTGAGTCAATGGTAATTTTATGTAATTATTGGCGCCTTTCAGGAGAATAACAAACGTCGTATGCAAAGAAATTGCCTCCTATTAACGCAATCTAAGTTTATTTATCATAATTATTACTATAATTCGCTTAATAATAATGAAATAACTATCAAAACGAGCTAATCCGCTCAAGCAGTGGGTTAGTAGACGCAGTAATAGCAAGGCGTTCATTGAAGTAGAGCGACGGCGAGTGGTTGTAGCGAAACGAATGTGTTTCAAAATAGTTCCCCTGCACCTTTATTTCCGTACCTGTAGCCCCGGAAACCTGGTGGAAATTAGAACACGTTGTATAGCTCGCCAAATAGTAATCATTATGTCTATGATTCAGAATAAACGTTTTGAAGTAGAAATTTCTTATTAATTATTGTTAAATAATCGAGTCGCGTCATTTGTTAAATTAATTATTTTTACCAAAGTTTCAAACGTAAAAACAGTTGAATATATGATTTAGATACTCAGAAATACAATATTTTAATAAGTTAAATTTAATGGTATAAAGAAAAAAATATACAAAGAACCTCTATAATCAAACTTAGTTATTTTCAAATAAGATTATATAACTGGAGTTCCATATTATTTTTTAAAATATATCCTTATAAATCCTTTGCATACAACGTTCAATTAATTAGACTTGTGATGAACATAAACTAATTACGATGACAGTTTAGCATTTGTTTGCAATTTAGTCTGGTTTATATTTAACACATTACAAACGTTAAGGTAATTAATAGTCTCAATTTAGTATTTGATATTTTGAAAAAAATTGGAAAGATTTTTAATTTATATTGATTAAGGGAACTTAATGTACAAACATTGTGCAAAAAACTGTCTTATTATTTCAATGTCACTATTATGCTAATCTTCATTTGTTTACTATATAACACCTGGACCAATTACATTTTGAAAGACTCTAGAATCTAGATCAACAGTAAACGGGCTGCCTAGCGATATCATAGCTACTTCTAACGCGATTCCCACTTTTTAAGAAAATTAGTAATTTTTTACAAAGTGGCATTGTTAATTAAAAAATTACAGTAATGACATGGGACATGGATTAATAATAAATATATTCATAAATACGAAAAAGCTTTTTTACTCCAATACAATAAGTTTGAGAAAATTGACACGGATGTACCGCAAAATTTTACCTATACAAAACAAAATTATTTCTTATACAAAAGATAATCATATGCAGGCGAAATCGTAAGAAAGCTTATATATAAAATACTATTAAATTATTTTGATATTTATTCCTCTCAGTTAAATAGTTAGTCGCTTTTATATAAAACGTTGAACAACTATAAAAAACTAAATTCATACAAAATTTATGACAAAAACTTTTTTCTATTTAGCTTAACGCGTTGTCACGCGTCCCTATCCCATACAAAAGGTCTAAAAACGGTAGGTCAAGTGCTGGTTTCCCGGAGGTAAGGCCTCGACAAAAGACCTCGAATTTTTTTTAATTAAAAGCACTAGGGATGAAAGGGTGTGAATAGCGTACATCGGTGGGAACACACAACTGGCAATTAAATCTATTTTAAAACCTAGAAAAGTTAGACCTAGTTTTAAAGGTCGAAAGACTTAAGTTGTGAAAAAGATTCTACGAACGTAATGTTTACTTGTATTAAGTAAGACTAGCTTTTATCGTATTTTGAAAATGATATAGAGTCAATGGCCGTCACTGATTATTAGTATCAATATAGCAATTACTTGCCAAATTTATTTCTAAATCCACATATAAAATTATTCAAAGTATTTTTGGTAAATGTTAACTATTCTGTCATATAGAATAAAGTAATAAATGATTTCACTGCACCCCAGAACCACATCTTTATTGATTAAAAACCGCTCAATTACTATAAAACAACGGACTATTCTTCGATTTTCCTGTTACCTATATGCTTCCCATTCTATGACGAGCTTTGTAGAGCTTTTGTGAAGCTTTGAGCTTTCCGCTTAGTCAGATGAGCGCGCGCGCACGGGTCGCGCGTGTCGCGACGAACACGCGGCTAAATATATTATGACACGTGGTATTTATACAGACGGGAGTGACTTTAATTAGTGAATAAATTTGCATAAATATATTGTAATAATATTCAAACCATTAAAATAATAATAATTAATTTTATTTTCAATTAATCTAACATAATGCTCAAATTAATTAATTGGCTAATTAATTAAATTAATTTCAATTTTATATTTCGAACTAAATTTGGAAAGCGAGTACCATGCAAAAAGAGGATCGCGAAAGGTTACGAAGTACCAATTCCAATCAAATGTTCATAAAGGTCTTTAAATAAATTACGAACGGTAGGTCGTGAGTGCATTCGGACGATTTATTGTAACGACTTTCGAGATCTTCTCTTTGTACTGCAGTTCCAAAAGGTTTTTAAACATAATACCACTACAAACATGTTTAAATATTCAATAAAACATTCTGGTGCAAACACGTACAGCTTTACGATTTTGTCTTACAACACTTAAAATCTGAGGATGAGAATACCTGGCAAAAGCAAAATAAATATATATACTTACTATACAAGGTTTTAAGTAATATTATAGTTTCATTTGAAAAAAATAATTAAATAAAAAAAAAATTAAACGAAGATAAAAACAAAATTATTATGTATCATAAGTTTTCGGTGATAACTTTGTTAAAAAAAATTAAATATTTTGTCATCACGTAGTAATAACATGAATCCGTTAATATATAAAAATATTTTAACTTAAAATTATTTTATCGTTAAATGTCGATTACTTTCTCATTGAAAATTGATAACAAAAACATTGATAAAATATTGAAACATATTTCGTGATACACACGGATTTTCGCCAGTTTACAGAAAAGACAAAAAGATCTGCAAAATTTGCTCCTTCAACTTTTCAACTTCAACTTTGAGCTCAACATCTTGAGACAATATATATTTCAAGCTTATATACTCGAAGATTACTACCAGTGTATGAGCTTTTATATCCCTATATAATTATATCCCTATTATATCCCTATAAGCAGTACTTAATAAAAATATTTAAATAAAAAATATATAATTTTGGTTTTTTACACTGCGATTTAAAATAAATCAAGATACATATAAGAACTATTTAAGATAACAACATAGAATATGCATGGGATGTGTTGAAACAAAATGACTAGTTGACCGGATACGGGTGCGAATCAAATCCACCCATTCCTTACTGTATTTGTGCTAGAGATACTATATTTGTCAGACACTATTTCAGATGAAACCTATACTGTGACGGTGCGAAGTTGAGATAGGTTGCTAGTTATACATTAACTTTTTTGTTAATTAGTAAATAGAAAGTAACCCAATAAAAAATGAAAGTAATTGTACCTATTCCTTACACTATCGTTAAGATATTTAACTTTTGTTATTTATTTATTTGACGATTCCCACCCAGGACAGACATTTGTGTGCATGAACATGTCTGTTTGTCCTGAGTCTGGGTGTAATTATCTATATAAGTATGTATTTACAAAAGAAAACGTAGTATATGTAGTATATCAGTTGTCTGGTTTCCATAGCACAAGCTTTGTACAAGCTTAATTTGGGATCAGGTGGCCGTGTGTGAAAAATGTCCCAGGATATTATTATTATTATTTAAAATTGTTATTACAATACATCAACCTACAAACTACTACTACTAGTGTATATACAATTTTATTATATTAATTACGTTATTTGAATACTATATGTATCTTTATCTAATGTCGCAGAATTGAGCACCCATAGCGTCTGCAAAAAAGCTTCAAGATAGTATAGATAAGCAATATATAGTTTTGTTGCATAATAAAAAAGTAACAAATAGTTTTTATTTTTTATGGAGCAATTGGGCCACCTGATGGTAAGTGGTCACCAACGCCCTTAGACATTGGCATTGTAAGAAATGTCAACCATCGCTTACATAGCCAATGCGCCACCAAACTTGGGAACTAAGATATTATGTCCATTGTGCCTGTAATTACACTGGCTCACTCACCCTTCAAACTGGAAATATCAATATCAAGTACTGTTGTTTTGCGGTAAAATATCTGATGAGTGGGTGGTACCTACCCAGACGAGCTTGCAAAGCCCTACCACCAGTAAGATCGGTTTTTTAACAGTAATTAGGGCAATAAAATAATTAAAAATATCGTTCAGACATTAATATATTTGAAACGGAGGTAAACGTTTGACAAACGCAATGTCGAGACCGATCATTTACCTACATAGAGACTATTTATAAGAGGCGACGGAAATGCTCCTACCGTGGACCGAGTTCCAATTGCTTTTTGTTTTCATATTTGAAATCGTAAGATTTATCTGAGAATGTACCGATTTAGTGGTGGTGGTATTGGATTGGATTTAGTATATATAAATCAAATAATCTATAACTTCGTATCAGTAATGTACTTATCGCCAATATGTCAAGAATTGTAAAATATGTCAAGAAAGAAAAACATTTTACTTTAATTAATTCTATATAATAGAAAAAATAAATAATTATTTCAATAAAAATATTCTATTTTTATTTTGTACTATCTCTAACAATAAAATTATGGAAAAAGACAATAATATAATTAATTAAATTATTTATTTTAAATAAACTAACAGTTGTTCAATAGTTACAAATTTTGTACCTACATGCGTTGGGTTATACTGGGCCGAAAATTCTAAATATATGAAAATGAATAATGAACTTTATAATTCTTAAACGTGAAGTACAGAAAGAAAATGTTTTATAAAAAGTATATCGATATTTTTTTTAAACACGAGAACTATAAAATAGATTATATGAAAACCTCATCCTATTTTTACCGAAACAAAATAAGTTTAGTAACTTTTAAATTTAATTAAAACCAAAACCAGCTCAAACTTGTAAAATCCAACTAAAACCAGATTTATTCGGTCCGATGCTAACCCTATTCACAGAGTATTGTTAGGATCAACGTATAATTACAGTAAGCCAACTTGGCAGCATGATTGAGTATAAGTTACAAACTCTTACTCGCCCACGTAACAATGTGAATTACACATTTGTGTCCCACATATATAGGATATGCTATTATCAAAATAACAATGACCTTGCTAACCCTATCAATTTGACACCTTGCTTAGATTATCAAATTCGTAAATAAAGGTTTGCCTCTAAATACAAAATACATGAGACGCCTAGATGGCCCATTGACTAGTACAAGTGAATCTTAACAAATGATTACAGGTTCAAACCCATGCGAGCACCAGAGAACTAATATGTGTTTAATTTTTGTTCATAATTTATACCGTGCTCTGTGGTGAAGGAAAATATCGTGATGAACTTGCATGTGTCGACTGGAACTGTGCCATATGTGTGTCCTTCTCCTTTTCGGCAAAAGGAGAGGAGATTTAAACCCAGTGGTGGGACTTTTATATTCCGCTTTTTTTGTACATTGCAATTGGGGTTAGAATTGTTTCATTTTTGTTTTTTTAAATAACAGTAAGCCGGTATATTGAATTAGAATATTTATTTATTTAGGTTCACTAACCATTCATCACTAAATATTTTTTATTTAATTTAAAAAATCATAAACTCAAATAATTATTATAAGAGTGTAACACTTACTGATAGGTAAACTCCGCATACGAAACTATAATTAAAAAAAAAAAAACAGAACAGTCAACACACTCGTTAAACTTACCAACTTAACTTACCTTAACAACAAAAATATAAATGTTTTATAAGAAACAAACGATTATGAATGCGCTGTTATTAGTTTTTTTTATAATATAGTTTACGCACGGGCAAAATAACAATTCAAAAATACTTTTAAGAGTTTTTTCGATTTTATTTATTCAATGTGTTAAATTTCAATTAAATCTATCGGGTAGATTCCGCATACTAAATGCATTAAGGCATTTTACACGCAGTACAGATAACAGACAAACATACAAAAAAGATAGTTCTAAAAATGTGTTGCTGGCTTGTTGACAACTTTATGCGTAATAAACGCTTCTATACAAAATATTTAAAAAAAAGCGTGCAATCCCGGCCCGATACAGTTTTCCCCGAATGTTGCAATATGTCGAAACTTTGAAATTAACGCATCAACAATAGAGCTCTTACTATTTTTACAAGTTTTTAATTAACATCACTTGCTTATGTGTTTCAAATAAATTTTAGATCAGTTTAAATATCTTAAGAATACAATGTAATATAAATATCATTATTTGTTAAAATTGTCATACAATAAAATGTTGAATCATGGTCGAGAAATGTAAATAATACGCATGTATCACGAATTGCTAGTCTGACTATATAATAGTAAATTAATACTGAATCTACAAATTAATTTAATATTTGTAATTTTTCACTCAACAACACAAAAATTAAACTAAATGTATAATTTAAAGTTCTTTATTTGAAATTGTGGATAATCATATCTAAGGAATTACAATTTGTCATGATCCAGTATTGGTACAGATTTGAGGTAACATAAAGAAGTTTATGAACACATTATTTAGAATACTCCAAAAGATGTATGTGTAATAATATACCGTAATAAAACATGATAACTGTCACATAAATCCTTTTACGGTAGTTCACACAATCGTGATAATCTACGAAATGTTTTAGAGGTGCTTTGTTACGTGGATAGTACGAGAGTTCGCTTATAGAATAAATTAATCGGAAGCTCTAATTGGTCTAGGAGTTGTTAAGTTTTATTTATGACGTATGAAATATTCAGTTGTGGCAAATAAAAAATGATTTAATTATAATTTTTAAAGGTAAAGTTAAAAATGTAAGTCTGTAAGTGTCCCAAGGCTAGGCTTCCTAGCGGCCTAAAGATAAAGTTTGGAGCTTATTCCACCACGCTGCTCCAATTTGGATGTTGTCAGAATTTCAATCATCAATTAACAGACACGTTTCTTCACCATGTTTTCCTACTAAGTACGAAATAAAATCTCCAAATTATCACATGATAACTCAATGGCTCCAATTAAATCCGTAATCGTCGATTAAGAGACATGTTATATATATCTAGTGGACCATCTCCACTCATATTCTTTATTTATTAATATGTACGTTTTGATTTTTAAGTTAATTATAGATTTTTATGACATTTTGTCATTTAAATAAAACAGTTGTAGTAATTTAAGTTTTCAATATTTTGAATTATTAAAATTAACCGTCAACGAAATCAAAACAATTAAATTACGCAGTATAATATACTAGTTTTGTCAGTCTGCATGTGAGCGAGCGCTCAAATAGTCGTGTTTTACGATTGTCACAAGTTCGTTGCTCCGGCGCACCTTCCGCGGTTATAAATACTCGTATCGAAGTTTTGACGCGTGTAAACAAACACTGTCGGATGTGTGTAACCTTTTTATGAGCTTTGCGCATCATTACGCCATTTTCGCGGTAATTTGAAATAGGTTAAACCCTAAAATATCTGCGCTGGCGCATGACCTGTTTTTTTTTCTGAGATGTGTTGAAAAGCTTTAGGTGGGAAGGTAGCGCAGAATTTCTCTTTTATTTATTGTGATCTAACGCAACATTACTTTGGTTCATGTTTTTAATGGCTGGACTTAATTTATATCCTCGCAGTACTAGCAATTTATTAATAAACGCTGCACCCACTGACATTTTACCTTATACGTAAAAACAAACACACATAAATAAATAACCTTTTTTGTATGTCTTATTTAAAATTTACTACAAATAATAAAAATAAATACAAATGTAGAATTTCAGTAAAGCATTAGTTACAATGCCATTTAATACATAAAGAGCCTATCCACTTATTATGATAGTGACAAAGTTCAAAGATAGTCCTAAGTATAGCTGTCATTTTCCTACTGTTGACTGTTTTAAGACGTCTAAAACGACATTCAAAGAGGTGCTAGAAATGTGCGTCCTCGTTTGCTCTTCCTTTGACTTTTTTTTTCTCTTTAAAGAAACCGTTTTCAACCAGTAACTCTATACACGCGAAGCAGTGTTGCCACACGGATCACAGAATATAAATAAAAGACAGGAAACTCTCGTAGAACACTATATTGCTTTCATAGTTTCGTATATTATTCTTTACCTGAAACGCGTGGAACGTCGAAGTGTCGAGCCATGTAGTTCCCTAGTTTTGAAAGTATCTTCATAAAAATATATTGATTTATCTTTGTGTGACGTGTGTTATTTTCAATACGTATAATAAATGTTCGCAGTAGGTAGATGTTGAAATATGAAATTGCCTTAATCCTACGCGTAGCATTAGCGATAATTACTTAAAGTACCGTGGGATAGATCAAATTGATTATTATTTGTAAATACTTACATAGTATATTTAGTAAACGTTAAAAGTTAAGTAAATGTTAATTGATGGGACAGATCGTTAGTAAGATGTCAAAGAAATAGCTGTGAATGCCCTGCTGGGCTAAAACCTCAATTTTTGAGGGTGTAATTAACGAGTATAAATGTACCATGTTTTCAATCGGGTTAGTCGATACATATGTAGCAGATTTTCACCCGACACGTGTATTTTCCTCACAGTATTTTCCGTCATCGCCGAACACGATGCGAATTATAAAAAATATGTACATTGAAATTAATTCGTGCGTACCTTGGTTTTGCAGTTTTAACCCGCAATTTTTTATAAGAATCACCTATTCTAATCACTGAGGCATTTCGGCTATAAAATTGTGTATTATCAAACTTTTATTTATTTTAATAAGTTATAATTAATTAATAATGTCTTGTATGTGTCTGTGGTCACGCTCATATACATATTACCAAATGTGGGATTGTATCATAATCGTGTTCTTTAAATTAATCTAAGCGCCCAAATGTTAAGACAAAGTAACTAATAAATATAAAATTACTTTTCCCTCCCACTAAACGGTACTTCGTCATTGTTTCAAGCATTGTGTATTATTTCATTTCAATATTAACACGGCTACGACGCCTACACCAAAATTATGCATATTTAATTATAGACACGATAGACATTCGGCTTTGATTGTGTAGATTACAGAACAAAAGTCCCCTTTTAAACGTACAATTTGAAAAGAATCACTAATTTCTACTTGAAGAAAATTATACATTTCATTTTTAGTTATAACGAACATCTCATCTTTACTGGTGGTAGGGCTTTGTGCAAGCTCGTCTGGGTAGGTACCACTCACTCATCAGATATTCTACCGCAAAACAGCAGTACTTGATATTGTTGTGTTCCGGTTTGAAGGGTGAGCATAAAACTGGGACATAAAATCTTAGTTCCCAAGGTTGGTGGCGCATTGGCTATGTAAGCGAAGGTTGACATTTCTTACAATGCCAATGTCTAAGGGCGTTGGTGACCACTTACCGTCAGGTGGCCCATATGCTCGTCCGCCTTCCTACTCTATAAAAAAAATCTAACACTTACTACAAAAAAATACATAGCATTCGATTTTTAAATTACGCAAATTGTAAAAATAAATCAGTATTAAATACGGTTAAGGATTCTTTTAATTATTATGAAAATAGAAGCTTATTTGAAAAAAGAATTAAAAACATTCATGAATATTTTTTAATTTAGATTCAAAGAAAAATAAGGCGCGAGTATAAATGGGTACAGTCTAATATCAAAGTGCATTCACGCTGTTACTATAAAGTCTGCGTGTCTTTACTGGGAGGTCTATTCTGATGTTCCGTATCGCACGGTTTCATGACGCAGTCTCGCCGCTCGTGGGCGTAGGCGCCGATCGCTAGAGTAAATATTCCGAGAAGACTTTATCGTACAAACGTATCCATTCATTCATGAACCGTGACGCATGCTTAAATTATATCCGTTTTTATATATTGCTCTCAGTTATCTTAAAGGCTGGGTGGGTCGGGAAACGATGGTTTTTGTTATCCTTACTGAATTAAATTTATTGAAAGTAGTAAACAAAAGGATGATTATTTTAAATATTAATTAAAATTGTTACTTATATGTCGTTAATATTAAACGTTGATCTTTGTTTCGCTTTTAAATCAATAAAAATAACCTAATAAAATCATAGTAGCTACCTTTTCCATTTACAGCTCGAAAAAAATAAAAATAATAACAGATTATAAATAATTCACAGTTAATAAACTTTCCTTATTGTGAGTCATAGTGATAAAGATGTGCTTGTGATAAAATGATACCGACTTGCATCAGAGCACCTCGGTCCATACAGGGCTCTACTGATGACGTCACTCGGCAGACGCGGTCCATCGTCCAGGTAATGTTTCGTATGATCATTCCACGCATACATAAATTACTCATAAACAACCCCTTACCATATGTATATAATGACGTAAATATAATATTTTTTATAATACATGTTGCTTTTAATGCACTAATAATATATTTTTGTACATTGTTATATGTTTTAAGAAAAACAGTTAACACACACACACACACTAATTTTGAAAATAGTAACGCCCAATGATTTAACGTTCTCATAGAAATTTATTTCGCTTATACTGTGTGCTCGTACTAAATATTTTGAAAATCGGAATTTGCTGTATTTAGTACTATTTACAGAATTCACATTCGATATTTAAAAGTATAATATAAAAAAATGTACCAATTCATTGTATATAATCTGTAAACGAATTTGACAGGGCTTAAAGACTTGCTGATCTTATAAACACTATACATGTTAGAGATAGCAATATTACTAGTCCCGTTAAAATAAACTGATAACGTAAAATAGAATCGGCACATGTAAATACATTAAATATTTTTTTCTTCTATATAGATTTTTTTTAAATAATATATATTTTTAATTATTATCAGGCTATGAAATATTTTTTTTTTTGTTAAAAAGAATACTGTTATGTATATTTTTTCTAAAAATAGCTTTTTGGATTATGTAGGAGCTTATGGTGATATATTATAAGAGCTTTGACCTATTTTATTTAATGCGCTTAGTTAATAAAATCCTGAAAGTTAATATTCCGTAAATGATGGTGGGGTTGAATAGTATACATTGATTTTCATGAAGAATAGTGCTTTCATTTATTAATTGTTAATAATATTAATATGATCTATATTCAACCATGCTGCTCTAATGCGGGCTGGTGGATACACGTGTGGCAGATTTTCATCCATTACATATAGGATGATATAAGATGCAAATATACGAAAACTCAACTATTCATGCTAGGATTTATATCCCTTAATATTTCATTTTCAATATATCAATTAGTCTAATCTGTGACTTATGAGCTTATATCACCTATTTATTGGAATTATCGCTCAGTACAATTTAATATGACTTGATATACTTATAAAATTATGAAATTACTATTTTTACTCTATGAAATAAATTTTTTAATAACTGTGCTTTCAAAGTAAATAGGTTTTCTCAGTGAATCAACTATTACTATTAGCATAAGAATGACATACTAATATTACAATTGGCGACTTGCCATTGGGATTTCGTAGTAAGCGTAACTAAATCAGTTGAAATAAATGAAAATTTTGTGCATTATTTCTGTGTCATTATTTATTATATTATATACTGGGTGGCGCAAAAGTAATGATCCTATTTGGTTCGGTTACAACTTGTATTCTGAATTTAAAATAACTATGATTAGTTTTTTCAATATTATACACTTGTGTCATGAAATGTCGTCCCAATAGGATTTGAAGGTAACGTCTTTTCAATGGTAATTTCCAGAATGATAACATTATGAACACTATTTTTCAATTTTTATAACTTGTCGCAACTTGTTGCAAACATTCCATACCTTCCGGCGATATGTTTCTTATTTCTTTAAGAATGTTTCTTTTGGCTGCGAGAGTCTGTGGCTTATTTATTTACACAATAGATTTCAAATAACCCCAAAGAAAGAAGTCTGGACAGGTCAAATCGGGCGAACAGTTGGGAAATGGTCGACGAAATTCACGTTGTGTTTTTATGACAGATGAATTATTCATCTTTTATTATATTCATTTTATATTATTATTTATCATACGTAATAATATTGACACGAATATTACACGTTTTTGAAAAGTAAAACGGTGCACGGTTTTTATTTCACATTTGTTTAATACACAACTTGCAAAAACAGGAAGACAGGAAACGCCATTTAAAAAAAATAATAGTAATGTCTATAGTTACTAACTTATGCGTCACCGTCTTAAGAAATCGTAATTGTTTGGTAAAATTATGAAAAATCCGTTAATTAATTTTGTTTTTATATTACTTAATTTCTTTAACCAGCGTATTTTTACCCTTGAAGTAAAACACGCAGCTTCCGCTACTATAGATAATAACAAACGATCAACATATGCTTCCATCCTGCGGTTATGTCTATAGATAGTTTCCAAACAAATCGTAATTTCAGTAGTATAACGTAGTCGAACCGTCCGTTTGGAGATATTAAAAGCTCGCGACCCCATTTTACTTCCAGATTTGCGTTCAGAAATCATCATTTAGTTTCGTATTGCGTCTAGTGTATCCTCATAATTATGCAAGTTGTTCCTAATAGTGTTGAGTAAAAGCATTACTACTAATAATTAATAATAATATAATTTAATTTAATGTTTTATTTATTGAACTTTTTAAGATGTGCGTTAATCAAATGATTACAAACATTAATTCAACTGGCATATTTTATCTACCTCTTAAAAAAGTTTAAAAAAAAATACTGACCTGACCAAAACCAACCAAGGTATGAAATGACGCTGACCATTTTACACGTATCATTATAATTATACATTTATAATTATTATATATAATATAGTATTTTTATTTATAATGCGAGATATTTTAATAAACATAATATATATACAAATGGTGATATAAATACAAATGGTAGTACATTAGCTTATACATAGTTACGAGCGGATACATAACTATGATAATTTTATCAGTAATTTATTTCAATTTAAATTGCAAATTGTTATTTGTTAGATCAAACCGCATTGTAATGCGGTTTGATCTTTTCACTTAACTAAGAATAACATGTACTTTCATAATAAATAAACCGAACTAATACGCAAATTATATTACTTTAATAATACTGCATTTTTATTTTATTACGAGTAAAATTTTTATAGTCCTATTAAATTCAATTCATTTGTATACAAATCGCTTAGGTTAATGACGTGAAATAAAACTATTTTCTAGTTCTCTTATCTATAAAATTGAAGCAGTTAGGCTTCAATTATACAACAGTGAATCCCGTCGGTCAAAGACATGCAAATAACTTGATTATTGCCGCAACTATTCTAGATTGTACATTTGTTGATAGAATAATTTATATAATTGCACTTAAATTTGTCTATCAAGTGCCTTGTTACTTTTATTACTTACGATTTCATTTACGGTCAGCAAAGAATGACAAGAGGTAGACATTATTCAATGAAATTACTTTATTTAGTAAATAGTAACTGCCATGCGATTATATAAACACACCTACAACATTTATGAACAATTAATTTAATTAATAATAAAAATTTAACAAATGTTTTTAATATCAATACTTTCAGCCTTTTGCCGTCCACTGCTGGACGAAAGCCTTACCCCATAGAACGCCATTCATCCCGATCTTGGGCAGTTCGCATCCATCCCGTACCTGCCACTTTTTTTAAATCGTCGGTTCACCTTGCCACAGGGCGTCCGACAATGGTACATGAAATACTGGGCCTCACCCTGGACGGTCGCTGGGGCTTCGAAGAGCACTTCTAGCCCCCCGGATCGAAATGGTAGCGGGTGCCATGCCCAGACTGCTGCCTAATCTCGGGGGACTGAGGGAGGAAATTCGCCGTCTCTATGCCGGTGTCGTGCGATCGATGGCACTCTACGGGGCATTCGTTTGGTCTCACAGACTATCAGGCGTCCACCGCTGCAGGACTAAGATCCAAATTCGCAGACTAAGAGAGTGGCCCTTCCAGTGCGGGGATATCGCAAGATATCCTATGAAGCGGCACTGGTCCACGAAGTCGGACAAGACCTGTCCCTGCGAGCAATCGTGTCGGCGATGCTCCGCAGGGAATCCGCGTGGAGGGCCGTAGCCTCCTTCTGTGAGACCGTCATGGTCCAGAAGGAGACGGCGGAGCGGGAACGGGAAAGGGCCGATTCTGCTTGGCGGAGACGACGTCGGCGTCGTCTTAACCCACCCACAGCCCCGACGCCCGGAGCTTAAAAGATAGGGCGTAACCCTGGGGCCGTGGATGTGTGAGGTGGGGGCCTTGGGTGTCTTATTTCAGACGACCCTGAGGAGGACGGTAGCCGTACGCACTAGCGAGGAGTGCGGGGGGGGGGCGATTAACTTTGCCACCTGAGGAGAGCTCCACCAAGCTCACACACACAAGCAAGCAAGAAGTGTTATATCAACACGATCCCGCAGCCTCTCCGATCCGTGACGAGGACGGCCATCGCAGTGGTTTTAGTAGGTAAAAATCCCACATAACCCAGTTCCTCCCCCCATGGGAGTGAAGTGAAGTGAACTTCAAGCGAAGACAGTTACGACGAGATACGTATAATACAAAAAGGAAAATCAAATAGACACGAACAAAAAAATCTATGTATAGATTATGAATACTTACATTTTGTAACAGAACATAGTATATTCTAAGTAGAATTCTATTCTTTATTAAGCGAAAACTTTTTCTATAAATTACAAAGGAGCAGATATCTTTAAAACATTTTAATGATTATAACTAAATACCCCGATTGGAGTAGAAATGATTACCATATAAAAGGCAAACATTGTAACACAAAAACATTAATCAAATTTAAAAAGGTATACCATGTAAAAGTTTAATGAGAACAATCCATGCTTCTGCACGCTGTTACACTTTATAGCATTAACGTCCTTATTACTTTTGGCATAAGAGTTTTTCGTTTCAACCATTAATGTCCAATGTACAGTTGATTCGCCTGGGAAATAAACGATACTGCACAATGAGTATTGAGGTCCATTTGTTTGTTTTGGACTCGAGTTTCAGAGGAGACTGAATTTATATACAATGACATTGTTAGCAAAAATTAGGTTTGCGGAGCGTAAATATTATTAAACGGCAATAAAATTGTACATGTAATATATGTTAGAAATATTAAATAACATATTACGTTTTCAATTTTAACCAAAGCTCTCTGATTCAAAACCAGAGTACAACTGGTTTTTTTTTTAAATCCTCATGCTTTTGTAATTTATTTCTTGCTCCACGGTGAAAGATTTGTATGAGGTTGCGTCATAATTTTTTTTATTGTAACTTCAATATTCTTATCTTTACTAAAACGCGAATAATAAAACGGACACATATATTGGTAGAAGCTGGCTCAGCTGTGTTGAAGCCTTTTGCAATAATACATATAAAACAATGAGCCAACTGAAACGTTCATGAACATTACATATCCGTACCATGGCCGATCTTAAACGTAATAGAATTGTCCAAAATATCTTACGAAAATTAATATAGCAATTGAGTATGTTATGTAACTGGTTTTTAATAATATTACAAAATAATTTATTTTAATATCTATTTAACACATTTAATTATAAATCGTTCAATACAAATCGTTGATATTATTTGTAAAAAAAAAGCTATGTAAAGAGAAAGACAAACGTGGATATATAAAATGAGAGCGAGGGAGACATAGTCTCTAAATATATATATTTTTAGTTAATAAACATAAAACGTTGATGTACGTATGTAATCTGTTATATTAATAAAATACCCCTCAGAAAATATTGTATCAACATACCACGCACTTTATCCTCAATGTTTTTCTATCAGTAGTTTCCCTTTCCATTGATGCAGCCAGATTCGATAATATTGTCTGTCCCGATAGATTTATTACAGGCAACCGATATTCCAAACCTTTTTGAATAAACAGTCGCGTGATGTCGGCAGATAAAATCGTGGGTTGAGTCGATTTTATCTGAAATGCTTTCCAAGTGATGATCATTCTATTAAAACGATCGATAAATATTCGGTATTATGGTAATACCCTCTATTGGATAGTCTAGCCAGACGGAAAGTAATATATTATGTATAATTTTTGATCTCTTATTATGATAAAGATATTGACATTACTTAAGCTGAAAATAATTTAATTTGTAAATTTCCACAAATATTGATGATGATAGTTATTTAAAAATATAATTTGATAGTTTTTTACTTGGCGGTATGTAAGGCTTTGTGCAAACTCGTCTAGGTAGGTTCCACTCAACACATATTCTACCGCCAAACAGCATAATTTGTATTGTTACTTGTTTTGTTCCGGTCTGAAGGGTGAGTGGGCAACTACGGGTACAAGGTATATAATATCTTAGTTCCCAAGATTAGTAGTATTCATATTTTTTGAATATTATTTAGGAATATATCTTAAGAAATATTCCACACTTCCATCATTTATGAAAAGTAAATAATAAAAAAAAAAGAATACACATGTGTTTTTTAATGAGAATGTAGATATTAATTCACTAAAAAGTACTTCAACGAACCAAGAAATGTAGTCTTCATTACATATTATTAGAAAATAGTGGTGGTTTGTTAGAAAGGCGACTTTTAAAAGAGAGATTTGTGGTGACTTTCCGCAAGCCTTCTGTTCCGTTATTGCTATCTGGTGTAAGCGATGCGGTTTGTCACAATAAGAAAGTAGACATTTAATCTGCTAAAAATTATCAAGGAAACATACAAAAAAAATCCTTGCCATCAAATAAGCTATAAACGAAATACACAAGTACAGATACAAATGAGGAGACAGAGTAGAGTAGAGTTCGATCAGCCAGTGCACTAAATCTATTGATTTCTTTCAGGAATTTCGGGGACTAATGATTAATTAACATTCATATGAATATGCATCTAATTATATATAAGCTGTAATATATTTCTCAGTATTTCTGTGCAATATTTTATATATTGTTAAAAATACATCGTCTCTTTTACGTTGTAAATTTCAGGTTTAACTTCGATACTAACATTTATATTTAAATGATTTAAATACTTTTTTCTATTTGAAAATAGTGCTATTATTTTTATAACACCCTTATTGTATTTTGTCCCCCACTAATGACCAAAAAAACGAACCGATCCCTTACTTTTCGAAAACAGGTAATGATGTGAAGTGAACATCATTCTCCCCACCATTCCATATGGTCAGCCATTCCACGCTATAGATTTGTACAATACTTTGTTAATTTTGATTTTTATATCTAATTAAGCCTTTAATAAAAAATAACGTTCAAGTAATGAAATAATTTAATATAAAAGTAAAAAATATAATATACATCATATAAGACTCAGTAAGCTGATAACTTTTACAGTAGGTACTTTGCCAGATGGTAACCATTAATAATATTAACGTATTTTAAAACAAACCAGTTTATCGAGTAAACTGTGCTGCATTGAAATGTCTAAATATACACGTAAATAGACTAGAATAGACACAAAACGCGGTAACGTTAAAGCAAGTTGAAAGTTCTGTTTATAATCATTAATATTACATTATAGAAAGTTTACACCTTTCGTTAATATTAACATACCAATCAGATACGTTGAGAATAATATAATTTTATGACAATAATTATAATGATGTGAAATTTTCGTTATATGAAGTCGCGCGCAATACTGTTTTATTACTATCAGCTAATTATTTCGTCATAAAAGCACTATAAAGTGTTCTAAAATCTTTATCAGTATCAATTCAAATTAGCCGCCATCAAAACTTCAAAGTCAATTAACGAGCGAGATGAGTGAGCGAATTGCTTCACACCGAGTCCTGAGTGCCTCCTGCACCGGCGTCGCACTGTCGCGACTCGTCCACTTGTCCCCATTCTCCTGCAAATTGACGCGAATATGACTTAATCCTTTTAAGAATTTACTCCAACACATTACACTAATTTACGGATGACCTCACGCGTAGAGTAAAATCTTTCACGCTATCGATACATCACAATGCGCCATCAATAACCCCTTAAGTGCTAGCGATAAAGCAGCCGTAAAATAAAAAATCTGCGTATATATTTCTTACATGAATCAAACAATGGTATATGGAAAATGAGGTGTATATTATCAAGTATTTGCTCTCTATTTCGAAATTCTCTTAAATATTTACATGAACCCTGTCGTTAAACTTTAAGTAGTAATTTCGCATCTTACAAACATCGTCTTATCTACCGCTCTTTGTGCGTCGAGATATCTTTGAAAGTACTTACAGTACCTACTTCGCGAGCTTAGTCAGACTGTTGTCTGGATCTAAATGATAATGCCTAGATACCTGTTGCGTTAATGTTCGAATGGTAGAGTTTATCGGTATTCTTTGTAGTTATTCTAGTGTTGTTGGTATTTTAGAAATCAAGCCCACTAATGATGCTTTTACTATTTAAGTACATTGGTTGAATTTTCTTAATCTCAATTTAAGATAATGAAATTAAATAGAAAGTCTGTATCAGCTTAACATTTAAACTATTAAAGCCTGGTTAGAATATTTAAAATACAATTCGTTTTGCTTACGAATAATAGATTTGTAGGACATTTACATTTTTTATACATTTCTGTATCCTTCTTATACGTACTAAGTATAAGTAGCAATTTATATAATTTTATATAAGTAGCAACGGATAGTTTATTTAAGTAACCTGGCATAACTATACTGAGACTGTTATTAAGAGTGATATTTAAATATATATATATTTACAGATTTATACGGACTGGGCGAACCATTATCTGGAAAGGGCGCGTTCGCGGCGCCGAGCGGGTACTTCGGGCGGTGGTCTTGCCCGGGACTGTGCTGATGGACTATTACTAGCTGACGTGCTAGAAGGCGTCACGGGGCTGAAGGTGCCGAGAGTACATCGCAAGCCCAGGAATCCTCAACAAATGGTGAGTCACGCGTATAATTTTCTCTCAAGAACTGTTACTTACATTAAAGTCTCCCTAATGTAATTATCACATTAAAAATGAATTGACAATTGAATTTATAATGAGTTATGAAACAACTGTCATCTTCCTCTTCTTAATGATTAAAAATTAATGTTTGTATGCAAGTCCTCTAAGCGTTCCTAAACCAGATTGTGATGAAGCTTTGTTTGTTGGTTCTGAAGAAGAAATACAAGATTTTTTTGTATGTATGTTCTTCAAAATAAACTTATTATTTAGAACTTACGGTTCGTTAACTAGTATTTCATATTTTTCATGTTTCATGTCTTGTAAAAACGCACCACAATTCAATTTTAGCTTTGACTATAAATCTAAGCGAGTTTTACTTGCAAAAGAGACCGACTTGATGGAAATTCAAATGTGATCAGAATGTAGGAACGTCTTGACAGCGTTTTTCATTTAAATATATTATTGTGTTACAATGTATGTTAAATTATTTTCTCAATAAATATAACATTTATAGTGTTTATAAATTAAAAACATATTTTTACAGATAAAACAGCACCGAAAGCTTAAACGGGATTATTGCAATAAAAAAATCTAGCAACATTATAGTATTACTACTTGGTGGTAGGGCTTTACGCAAGCCCGTCTTAGTAGTAAGCCCGTAATGATGGTGGCATATTAGCGATGTACAAAATGCTTAATATTTCTTACGGCACCAATATATGGGCGGTGGTACCATCTGTTGGCCCATTTCCCCATCCGCTTACCTATATTATAAAATGCATGATAAAAACACTTGACACTGCTTTTCTATAAACAAATAATAGCCATCCATTACCAGGACGTCGAAATAAAACATTCAAATATCCGGTTAATTTGTTTGTTATTAAATCCGGTCGAAAATGAAAGCGGTGCAGGATCATTGTGTTAGCTCAAAATAGCTATCAACTCACAAATCATTTAGTCAGGTACATATCTGCTCCGTATATGGGTTCACGATTAGCTACACAGGTATCGATACGTTATGACAAAAGTGCATACAAAATAATTCTTTATGTATACTTTGTATAAAGATCAAAATTGTTTCAAATATCAGTATAGTTTCCTATATCTTTGTTAGCATGGATACGTTTATGGGTATGGGATAGGTAGCCCACAAACCCGAATCATGTATTGAACCACGGTGCTTCCGGTATGAGTTTGTATTTGAGAAAGTGCTGATAAGATTTATTGGTTGGTAAAACGTATGACGTTCAGTAATGGCTGTCGTCTGTACACAATACAATGGCATTTATGTACTTACATATATCTATTAATATATATATTTGTATTAATAGAAATAAAATTAGAGATTAAAGTCTATATGAATGTCATAGATTAAATCAATAAACAAAATAAATGTTTTCACAATGTGAGCGATCGATTTCTTTATTTTATGGCTAATGATTTGGGACCAATGTAATTGCAGAACTCAATTATATATATATTTCATTTTTAAATTGCAGTACAAAGTTCATCAAATACAAATGTCATAAATAAGGAAGCCGATACTATAGAAGTGCGCAACATTTGTGTAATTTCATCTACCTGTGGTGGAACACGCACAATGCAACCACATCCGCAGAGGACAGCGCAGTTCCCCCTGAAACGTTTGAATAGGTTAAAAAGCAAACGCGATACAAAACTGCTTAAGCGATCGACGATTACCATACAGTAAGACTCGAAATAAACGTTATAATAAAAGTTCAGATTTAATTTCTTTGCATTGTTTCATACTCGTGACAGTTTGATAGTTTTAAGATTTTTTAACAAAATTACTAGGTGCTTTATCTTTCAATAAATTACAAAATAATGTTTGGAAAATATATCGTCGTACAATTACAATCGAAATATTGAAAACAATTGAAACAATGTGTGTAGCAGTTTGAATGTAATCAAAGTAATAATTCAAAATTCAATTACATGCGCAGTGCAGGGTTTTTAATTTTTTGATTTGCGATTGATTGTTCGGAAACATGGCAATCAATATCAATTTCAAAATATCTTAATAGGTGTTTATCAAGGAAGTAACGAACTTGTGACGACATAAATTTAATCAAAATATTCTTTAATTAAGTTAACTCTTATAAACAGTTTCGGATCGCCAAACCTTTAATGCATCGTTAGAATCGTTTCGGAATGTAGATTCTAGAATGAGTTTCTAGTAAGAAACTTGATAAAAATTTTTTCAAATGAAATAATCGTCAACTATATATGTAATTAAATGTTTATGCCATTCTTTCAGAAATACTGATGTATATGGTGAAGTTATCGATAATGTATATACTAAAGTTTATATAGAGATATATATAGGTTTTATATTAGTAATATTCATATGTATTGCGGTTTCGTAATGATCATAGTTTCCATTCAAACAGTTTGTCATTGACTTGAAAACCAATTAATCATGACTCAATTACACCGTGAGCATGTATTGTGTGCTCTGTGTGATGTACTTCAGATATAACTCACAGTTAACACATATACTTACTTCTAACAGTAGTAATTAGATTAATTCATGTGTATACGCAGACAAAATTTTGAAGAAAGTTTTTTATTTTTATTGAACAAGTATATAATAACTATTTAATAGTCGCGACTTAATCTATATGCTTAGAACTTGCTTTATTGTCTGCTGCACCTGTACGATCCATTTTTATTTTAAATTTAAATGGGATCACCATCTGGTTTAAATGTATACAGCCTATCCAAAATCAATCATCATCAAAATGTGTATACAATCAACGAAGATATTATTGAGAGAAAGAAACAAAATGTATTTATTATTACATAGTATAATGACACATAATGAAACCGAGATGGCCCAGTGATAAGAACGCGTGATTCTTAACCGATGATCGTGGGTTCAAACCCGGGCAAGCACCACTGAATTTTCATGTGCTTAATTTGTGTTTATAATTCGTCTCGTGCTATACGGTGAAGGAAAACATCGTGAGGAAACCTGCATGTGTCTAATCTCACTGAAATTCTGCCACATGTGTATTCCACCAACCCGCATTGGAGTAACGTGGTGGGATAAGCTCCATACCTTCTCCTCAAAAAGGGAGAGGAGGCCTTAGCCCAGCAGTGGGACATTCACAGGCTGTTACTTTTACTATAATGACACATTATAAACTAAATGTCTACAAAAAAGAACAGCTGATTAAAAATACAAAAAGTATACATATTTGCAATATGCTATAAAATTAAAATAAAAAAGAGCTATAAAAATCTAAAAATAATTATTTAACTATAATGACATAATATTGTCAAGTAATGTGATGCAACGGATTCGTCTAGCAGTCTTTGAGGATGAAACCTCAAGGCTGTCTTTCAGTTTTCGGATATTTAAAATTTCATTGTAATTTAAAATCAGCTTAAAAACAATGATAAATTTGTACGCTTGATTTCGTAAAGCTACAAAAATAAAAAATCCCATTTAGTCAAACTCCTAATTTTATTGAGACATTTGAATATTTACAAACTGTATTTACGAGGAAGAGAATGCAGAACTGGTTTTTATTTAAAATATAAATGTCATGTCGTCTTTTGTTATAGAAAAGATATCGAGAAAGTACGAAAGTGTCTACTCGCAGAAAGTTTCATGTTTATTTTCTACTGTATTAATGAGTTATAAAACACGCTAAAAGCTAATCCACTATCACCGTTAACAATATAAAAACTATGACTCATTTTTTATCACGCTTAATAAATTCCCGTTAAACGACACATACCATCGTATTTCTAAAGAGTTCATTACCTTCAAATTTATTTATCCTGTTATTATGTTATACATATATTACGTGCCCTGTGTGTAAGTGTAATGTACGACCCTTTCACTGAATATACAAAGCATTTATTCTAATTTTTAAATCTCAAGACAGACATCGGCCTAAGTTGAATAAATAAATACTGGTGGTAGGGTTTTGTGCAAGCTCGTCTGGGTAGGTACCACCCACTCATCAGATATTCTACCGCAAAACAGCAATACTTGATATTGTTGTGTTCCGGTTTGAAGGGTGAGTGAGCCAGTGTAATTACAGGCACAAGGGACATAAAATCTTAGTTCCCAAGGTTGGTGGCGCATTGGATATGTAAGCGATGGTTGACATTTCTTACAATGCTAATGTCTAAGAGCGTTGGTGACCACTTACCATCAGGTGGCCCATATAGTCGTCCGCCTTCCTATTCTATAAAAAAAAAAAAAAAATTATATTATTTGCCTTATAATTACTTATATATCAATCGATCATTACCTTAAAGAATACTAAATATATATATTACAAACGTGACTCATAAATGAATATCCATATTTTACAATATTATCGTAGAAATGTTTTAACTTTTTTCTAAGTACACTTTATACTTCAACCGTACTACTTAAAGTAACTTTTCTATGTAAGTGTACTTGAGTTATATTCCACACCTAAGTTCAATGCTCAAGTTTAAAACAACATGACAACTTATCGTTGTTTTAACGACTTATTCTTAGACGCTTATGACGCTATGGTCAAATGTATGAGAAAAAATTGAAATGGACTTTTTAAACGACAAATGTATATGAGTAGATTTAAATATGCGTCAACTGTCAATTTTTCGGACGACTTTAAAACTCTAAATCTTGTATATAAGTTTTATTTACCACAATGTTCATAACAAAAATGTAGATAACAAAACTAAATGAAATAGGTAAATGTTAAACACGAGGAATGTTAAAGTTTCATGGCAATATATAATTTTGACACTCATTATTTATAATAATTTAAATTAATAAATAACATAAAAAAAACCTACCAAATTTTATCAAAAGAAAAAAGTTAAAGTAAAGAAACCGTACAAACAAAAATCGGCGAGTACAAATGAAGTACGAAACATGTATGTATATGTAATTTTAAAATGTATAAAATATTTCGATTTCAAATACACATAATTCTAGCGATAATTTATGTTGTAAGGTGCTACGAGCCTTGATTATTTACACTCACTTGATCGGAAGTCGGGTATTGTTTAAACATGTGTTGAAAGAAACGGTGCAGTTAAAAGCTTATACAATACTGAAGTACCAAAGTTCTTAAACAACGACAAAATACTAACATGGTTAACCGGCCACAGCATTTTCTAGCCTCTTACTAGGAGAAGGTTGTGGCCGTATCGGTTTGTACTAGACAACTTAATTTCGGCTTACAAGCACTGTGAAATGATGTGAAATTTTTTTTTTTTATAAATTTCGAAAGTTTTTAAATGGTCTCTTTAAAAAAACCAAAAGTTTCATATAGAAAATCTGAAATTCGATATTTAAATATGATAGGCACTGATAACGGCCATTAAAAATTTATCTACAATTTCGCGTAATTCATAATTTTCTATTAATATAGTACATATTTCGATATGCGACGAAAAAGGGTGCTTAGCTTCGGGTATTCTGTTGTTGCTAGCAAATTTTTATCAAAAGGTATATATACAAATTATAAATAAGATTCAACATTTTTACAGGCATGAATATAATATTCAATATTATTAATAATTAAAATGATACAAAAGTCGAGCCCTGTCGATAAATTCAACAATAGCACATTAATTAAATAAACATTCGTACAAATCTAACTTCAGCAAAAAAAACCATAATAAATGGTATCAAACAAACTATAAAAACAGAGTATCTTAAAAAAAAGCATTAAAAAGACCTATAATTTCCATGTAGGTAAAATAATCGTTTCTTAAAGAAATAAACTACTATTAATTATTTCATAAAAGGATACAAATTAAATAATTCCCTTACTCTTCAAGCGTTAACAGGGTTAAGATATTTTCAATATTTTGTATGGAACAGTTTTTGCTTAACACCCGCGATCCATCGAGAGACTGACAAGCAGACATATTGTTTGCTTTTTTATCCGTAAAGATTTATGGCATCTAAGGATAAGAACTCCTTAGTTTGGTGTATTAAAAAATGAATGCTATATGAACTGTGTTTAAAAAATTTAATAGCTGTTCCTTATTTAAAATAAACTACTTATTAAGTTAAAAAAAATCTTAAAAAAAAACACGAAATCAATGCACGAAAGAAAATCATATTTAGTAAACTTATAATGTGTGCAAAGGCCACACTGGTTAGATGAAATTGGCTTAAAATTTAGTTGCAAGATTAGATCCACGCACAAATTATGATATAAAAAGCTTTGAAAAAAAAAACAATATGTATATGATATATATGTAAAGTATTCTATTACTTCATATTCAATTATTTACTTTAAATCGATTATTTTAAATAAAGATAAAATATTTAAGTCTAAATTTCGCATAATTCGGTAAATTAAACAATTGAAATTTTTCAATTTAGTTTTTAATTATAACGCATTGAAAAATCGTGCAACAAAAAATTCAATAACATTTAAAAGCTATATCCTCGCATTGTAAGATGGTACATCAAGCCTCGAAAATAACTTTAAATCGTTGAACTTATACAATTCATTCAAAATTTTCATTTTTTTAAATTATTTTTTTATTTATGAGAATGTTAGAAAGAGAGCAAAATTATTGATGACATAAACAATATTAAATATTCGATTCTAAAAAAAGTTTTATCTAGCATATGCAAAACATGCTTCTTAAAATAATAAATTATTGTAGAAGTGAGAAGATAGGTGAAAGTATATAATAATATAGATCAAATACTCGTAATTTTGATGCTAACTGTACATTTTATTATCATTTCATTAATCTACGTTCGTTTGTTAATTACCAATCAATTATAATGGTATTTTCTTCCTCAATAAAGAATCTGTTACACCTCAGAATTTCAGATAAAAATAATTAAAATAATATTATTATATTAATGTTTATTTCATTGTGATATTGATTAATTTATAGCCAGTGTTCGATCGAAATCTGTTTTAATTTTTTTTTTATTTAGTAGAATTTTTATACTTACATTTTGATACATAAAAAATGTACATAATAACTAATTATATATTATAGCCTTAATATAATATATACAATTATACAAATATACTGTTTAATACATTATACATTACAGGACACCTTTTTATCGTCTTATTTAAAAAAAAATATTATATTTTATTAAATGTAAATAATTTGTTTTTTTGTACCTATAATATTTGAAGGTCAAATTGAATGCAGATTTTCTAAAATAATTAATATAGCTTATAGTATTAAACAATTTAAAGTAAATACTTTAATATAATAATATATTGTGAATTAAATCATTATCAAATATGTGTTTGATTTGACCATAGATAAAAGTTTTAGTATCAGTGCGATTGTCCGTGACCTGCCGCTACCCGGGTAATGCCTTCAAATAATCAAAGCCGATCTCGAGGAAATTGTAACTGCACTATTGTTATCGGTTTAGATTCCATTATGATATTTTATATTATACAGTAATGCCTTTTGAGGCTTTGAGCATTAGAATAATATTATTTTATTACTTATTTATTTCTACTTGATAACAATTAAAGTAATGTCAAATCATGAACTTATTTTAGTTTGGCAATCGAGTTAAATAAATGAATTAAAGCAGCAATAAAATTCACCTCTTTAAAAACTCAAATAAAACCATAATATATGCCTTTAATTTCGTATCAAATATATTACGACTGAGTAAATTATTCATAAATCATAAGAATTTATGTCGCATTTACAAAATTATTTAAAAAAAAAACACTAAATTTTAATGTTCCAATGAGAATGAGACGACTAATTGATAGTTTGAAACTATTACCACAGCCTCTCATTCGTTATTTCATGATTCCTTCAACAATCAAGCGAGACTCGAAGTCATTCGGGCATTCGCCTCGCTCGGTTGTGGTTGGGTTGTTCGATTATGCGACTATAATAATGTTTCGACTTTTCGATGTTCGTTCGATTAAATCGCTTCGATCACTTTGATTCTTTATTCGAGTTTTTAAATTCGCTGTGACAGTTGAAAGTGTTCTATTGTTGTAATTAGTGATTTTATTGTGCATTGTTTTGACTAGCAATCGGTGATATTGAAATTACTTGTGATAAGTGTATTGTGTTATGAAAGGATAACTAAAAAGAGGTCAGTACTTTATTGTAAGCCGACAAATTTGATGACCGTTGCCTGTTATAAAATCTAGTTCTTCTAAAAGACCGGTGCCGTTAATTTTATATACGTCCATGTATGATTTATGATTGTGAGAGCATTTATAATTTTTAAGTATAGAAATATATTTCTTTTTCTTTTCCTTAATCAACAACACTAATTGATTATTTTAAGCAAGATCTTATTCTTAATTTTCCATGAATATATAGAACCTTAAACCAATGTGTATTGTTATCGTAGATTATTTTTTAGAGTTTTATAAAAATGTATTATTAATTTTAATATGTAAAAAATGTTTTTGATTTGAAATTTTAAACGTCTTTGATAATTGACATTTATATCATAACATGATAAAAAATAAAATATTTTTATTTTGTATGGTTTTATTATATGCTATGATACCAAAGAAAATCCTTTTTTTAATAACGGAAAAACCGGCTCAACTCTAATAATACAGACAATTTATTCATGTTTCAAGTAGGTAGGTGCAAAAATAATTGGAAAAACTATTTTTAGAAAAATATTACCATCTAGAATTATTTAAAAATAGATTTTGAGTTTTCTTTAATTTACAAGATATAAATAATAAATAATAATTTTTATTATAGACGTTTACATTTAAAGCTTTTATTTTAAAAATAGCGCACGTAAACGTACGTTATTATAATTATTTTCATGATATCCGTACTGTACGTCTAAAAGATTTATATTTTATGGTTTTGAGTTTAAGGTTAAATTTTGATTTGATGTTATCAATCAACGTAACCTCAAAATGTTAAAAAGTTGGATGATAGATAATATTAGATGTTTGTGTATTATTTTGTTATATTTGCTTAAGATAATATTATTCTCTCGACGAATTAAATTTTTAATATATTTTTTTTTAAATTGCGTTTTATTTGAAGTTTTTATATTATTCAGAGTAATAATAATGTTATAATTTTTTGAACTAATCAATGCTTACGCACACCTATTATTAGTTAGATGTACAGCTTGCCAGTCACAATCATCGTATTGAATAATAATATGATTAAAATACAAACTAAAGCTGTCTGTCACACATGCGAGCAAACTTGGCGATGTGTCGACATAAATAAAATGTAATTTACACTCTTATCGATGTATTTCCAATATTAAGGAGGCAGATCGTACAAATGAATACGGATTCGCCATGCATCAGCTATAAATCGCGCGAATGCAGCTGTAAAAATGATACGGTTATATTTTGTTTTGCTAAGTGAGTGACTTTTCACACTTGTCTGATGGGTGGTCGCCTTCTGATCGCCGACGGGCCGCACGTGATTTCCCAGAAGCCGATTTGTGACACGTATTAATGATTTCTTGTTTTATTTTAATAAAACGATCGTGCGGATAAATTTCGACTACCTTCAAAGGGTTTGCAATGCTAAAAATACCTTTTATTCTTAAGACGAAGTATAAGATTATATCTAACACGTTGTAACACGTGAATTTAACTCGAAGGGGTGGGGCTTATTCTCAATTTTAAGGATTTTTAATAAAACTTAAATTTTCTTTAATACATTGATTCGATTACTGACCTATGTTTTCTAATAACAAGTGAACAAAACAAATATACTCATTATAATTCGAATGCTACGTATTATTAAAAGTTGCATAAGGCGCTTCGTGTGTAAAGACATTAGCAGTGCGCAGGCGCCGCTCGTACACTTCGTCTCCTTGAACTGTCGTCCCATGCTTAAGGAGCAACAGATTTAATGTCAGGGAGCTTACATTACGTATGTATATTCATATTAATAATCGCCAAAACCAGACCCGAACTGGGACACGGTGATTAATACGTTCGCATTACGTTTTTTTTTTGTTGATAGTCCGCTCGACTAGTCCAAACGGGTCAACCGTTCGACATGATTCTTTAACCATGTAAATCCTAACTAATATTATAAATGCGAAAGTAAATTTGTTTATTTGTACAATTCCACCTCTCCTCTTTCCTCCAGTGAGCAGAAACTAGTGTTTAATTATAAGAGATAATTTGTCTATTTTATCTCATTTACTTTTAACTGATTCTAATGAGGATGGACTGATTTAATTATAAACTTTCTGCAAATTATATCGAATATTCTGATATGAGGTTTTATGTGTCGTTGCTATTTAATGATATGATTGATAGATAACGAATGAGAGATTTCTCTAATGAACTTCGTACACAAGTCAGTGACGTCAATTGGCCTCCTAAACAATTTATTTCGACAAGATGTTTGTCGTCATCTAGGTTGCCATAAAATATAACAACATTGCGTTAAATAATTTACAAGAAAAAACATCAAATAATCCACAGTAACCTATTTGTACAGTAGATTGATCACGTTTTTTTTAAATTGAAAACTATTAAATAACTTTCTTAGTTGACTTAAATGAAATAACATAGACGTTAATTTCTTTAAATTAATCTAAATATTGTGACAGAAAATGTCAAAAATAAGACTGTATTTCTTCATAGTTTTCCTGTTATTATAAACGTAATTGAATTTGTATTAAATAAATACGTATTATTAGATATAAAATATGATTCATAGCCTAAAATCATCTTACTCAGCGTTGCTCATAGCATTTTCATTGTCAATAACTTGTTTTTGCTCAATGCAATTACGCTGGGCCACAAGAAACGATTCTCCGAAATGTAGGGTAACGAGCAACGTAAGTTCAACTAAATTATCTCGTTATTCAAAGAACGTGATGTCAGAATTACTAAATGTAGATCGTTACTATTAAAAGGGTTGTCCAATAATCGTTACAATTTTAAAGCACCATCAGCAACAATCATCACGTGATATTCTTATAATATATTAAGTAAGTGTGACACTCGATATTGATACGAAGGTTGGGAAGGTGGGTACGAAAATTATTAGAACTTAATAAATTAAATTCTTCAATGTCTTTCAATATAATAAATACCAGACGCCATTCACTAGCACCATAATATTTTTTCATTCATACTAGACAATTGACATGGAAATCAGTCTAGCGCGACCAGACTTTAGAACGACAGCCCTTAATACTGTTAGGACTTTATTATGATTTAGCTCCCATTTTATCGGAACGCCTTGTCTAACATATTAGTTTTTCACTATTGTAAATGGATTAGTTTCCTCCTAAAGAGGAAGTTATTCAAATTATACCATAGTAGAAAAGCTTATGTGTCAATAGTTTCCACATATTTCTTATTTACCTTTTGTATACCTATATTTTAATAGGACTGGTATCATTCTTCTTGTCAAATCAATCAATCAATCAACAGCCAATCGTTGTCCACTGCTGAACATAGGCCTCTCCCAAGGTGCGCCAAAGCTCCCTGTCCTCCGCGTCCGCATCCAGTTGGTGCCCGCCACCTTCTTAAGGTCGTCGGTCCACCTGGCTGGAGGGCGCCCTACGCTGCGCTTGCCGATTCGCGGTCTCCACTCTAGGACTCGTCTGCTCCAACGGCCATCGTTCCTACGACATACGTGACCAGCCCACTGCCACTTCAGCCTGCTAATTTTGCAAGCTATGTCGGTGACTCCGGTTCTTTTCCGGATAATCTCATTTCTGATCTTATCCTTCAAAGATACTCCGAGCATAGCTCGCTCCATAGCACGCTGAGCGATTCTTCTTGTAACTAACATCAATACATGAGTCTTGTTACATAGAACAAGCGTGGAGTACGTATTATTGATTTCCATACACGACGAATGTATTGATTTGTAGTTGCCAATGTATATCATTTGAGAAATAGAATAACTAAATTCACATCATGTAACACGACGATTTTAAATTGCTTATAACAGTACACTCAATTGAAATATTAGGATTTGGTCGTTGAAATAATTCATTTCATAAATGGTGATAATGGATGTACAATATACTGCTTAATATTTCTTTTTACACCAATTTCAACATTGATATTTGAAGTTACAGATTTGTAATATATAAACAAAATACTTCGATAGACCGATCAAACGAAACCAATCGGCTTCTTATGTACACTCATATCCTTTTAACACTTGCGAAATATTACTCTTTTTTACACTAATGAAGTCCATTAATCAAGATAGAAATAATATATAACCACGAATGTGTGGTCACGTAATTACTGTTTATAACCAATTAGCTCCCGTTATGCGTTTATCGAACACTACAATTGTTGTTGATAGCCAAATCAATTATTGCATTGTTACGCACGTTCTCACATTGCAGTTCGCGTCAATTATCGTTGCATCTTTGTTTTTGTCGAAAGACACGAACGATGTAAGTAGAAAACAAATATATCTGTAATTAGCGCCATTAAACTTATTATAAGGAAATTATTGTACGTGTTTAAAATAAAAATTTTATCTCGAAGTAGAAAATAATCAATTCTCTTTTTATCATTCGATTATTATTGTTCTGTTAATTGGAAAAAATAAATTGCGTTCAATCACGTTTAAATTTAGAACAATATGACTGGACGGACAGTTGACGTGCTTTTAAATATAATAAATACATTTCCATATAAATGCTGGGTAACCTTAAGAAATTGGATCAAGGTTGAACTTTATTGTTTTGCAAATTTTCCCAGTTTAGGCATACATTATTAAGGCTATCAGGAGATGAGTTATGTATGAGATCAGCGCGTTGGCGGACCGACGCCGCTGCAATTGTCACGTCCTCTGAACTCGATCCCACATACTAAGACTGACTTAGCTACGTCCGTTCCACTTTTCATGATATTAGATTTTCCTTTTAATTATTTTTGTCAGACAATCGTAGAAATAAATTCTTGTTATATCAACTTTTTGCGCTGTTCTTAAATCTTTAAATTTTGTTTTTTCTCTATTCCGTAAAAGTACTGTTATTATAAATGTCCCAAGTGAAGAAATCAATAAATTAATTCAGCGTTATCTATTTTAATATGTTGATAAAAACATACACATATATATTATATACACTTATATAAATGCTTATATAAAAGCTTATATTCTAAGTATAAACGTATAATATGTTAATAACGATATTATGTAACTAATAAACGTTTAAATAAGTAACAGATTAAAGATTAATTTTTTATACATAATATTTTTTACTTTTTCTGTACTTAAGCATAGCTTAAATCGTAAGGTTGTGACTACGTAATCAATAAAGCATAACGAAAAAAATAATTATACTAAACTTTATCTATAAATGTTGTTTTTACTAAAACAATGTTGTACCTTCTTTTTTCGAATGAAAAACAAACAAACAACGACTATTTCTAAGATAAACTTATGTTTATTGAAAGCGTATGTTTTTAAAGTGACATTACGATCATTCAGTGATTCATCAACGCCCCATGTACAGCCCTGGAGCGAGTCATGTTATTTGAGGAGTGCAATGTTCCCTTAATGAAGCTTCGAGTAATGAGAAGGTTTTTTGTTATATCATGAAAAAAGAGACCACGAATTTAAAATTTCACGTTTATCATTTGCATAATTAATAGAGCTCATGTATTTGTTGCATTGGTATTTATTAAATTTTATCAAAACTAGCATATAAGATAAATATTTGTTACTTTTTAAATTGTTCATCATTATAATAGGCAACAGTTAAATATAGTTATAACTTATTTCTAAATTTACTCCATTGATTTTCTTAATATATCAACAATCTTTTATTGAAAAAACGAATATCAGGTATGTTAAATTGTACGATGAATTTAGTATATTTTAATAAATCAAAAGACAACGCCATGTGTTTCTTTAGATTGTGTGTTTAACGTACGATGCCGCTGAGTGAACACGTGTGTCGTGGGCCTTGAACTTGTCGATATAATGTCAATCCTGTCGCTCAATCAAATAATTTGCCTGGAATTCGTTATCATTAAACGATATTACAATTAGAACTTGTTCAAATGTCTTTATAAATGTTATATATGATTCTTTGTTGATATATTATAATATAGCTTAAACTTAAACACGGCATAGGTTGATATTTTAATTGACACATTTATGTAGATACAAATTAGAAACTGTCAACCTAAATTGTAGTGTTAATTAGTTTGTATTAACGTTTTAACGTCTCGTGATTTGTATGTGATGAATTATAAAAATATATTAATAAATAGTAATGAACAGAATCTTTTTACAATCTTATTTTTGTAAAAAGATTCTGTTCTGGCTAAGAAGGTTAGGAAAAAAAATTGTTTGTTTGTCGTTGTAGTCTGCAAATATTAAACTTTCAGTTATTTGTTTAATGTAAATGTATTAAATATGATTAAACCGATTTTATTACGTGCTAAGAAAACACAAAATTGCTTTTTTGTATATTATTTCATTTTTCTCAAAACATGACTTTTAAACCTAACCTTTACGTAAAAACATGAAGTAGCTTTATATGGTGTTAAACTAAAGGTACCTAAGTCTTATTAATTAACTAATGCTAACGTAATATTTAAGGGAACCTCTATTTTGTTAAAACTTCTCTTTGATTTAAGTCTAAAATGGAATAACTAAGATTATCTACATATATAGATATGAAAAGGCAAAGACTAAACATTTCCGTACCGTTTCTCCTCCGTTTGTCAACCAATTTTAATTTTTTTTTGCTCTAAATTCACATTTTGTTCTAAAAATTTTAATAATTATCTTAGACGAATTCGATTACCATGCGGAGACATATATATAGGGAACTATTTTTTTATATAATTTATAATTTGGATGTTTTTTTTATTCAGTAGGAAGTATCTAATGTTCTATTGATAGAGGATTATTTTTAATGTTGTCGATGGCGACACGCATTACAATTAAAATCAAAGAATGTAGCGCAAACATGGCATCGGAACGGCAACAAAACCATTCTCTTTATTATTTTGGATTTCCGGGGTCAATTAAAATTGTTCTTTCGTTTATTATACAGTAAAGAGTTACTTCGCATTAATTCTCACGAGCTGTATTATGATCTATGATTTTGCATAACAACTTCTGATTACACTAGATTTGTTATTTTCGAATGCTATGCCATGCCATGCCAGTGTCAAGGTCAAGCGATTGTGCCACAACATTTAATTAACGCCTTTTTTCAATTCAAATTTTAGCGGTTAAATCTGGTAATTTTAGCATTGTGTGAATCTTCAATAATAAAACGATAACAAATAAAATAGAAAATAAGAAATATATACGAGGCGCAAAGTTGAATAGTGACTCTATTAATAATAAAAGTAGTAATCGTGTGTCTGTACATTGAATAAATATCAAAAAATTAGTATGGTATGAAAATATCAAAAAAAAAGTTTTCCAATTTTTGACTGTTGTATGTACACACAATACAATATATGAAACTACTGAATATATGAGTAAATTAGAATAGAATATTGTTTCATTGTAATCGAATAATAGTGAAAAAAGTTTTCATTATTTAAAGAACCCCTATGGTGCATAATAAAACTAGACTCACGCGGCCGCAGTCGCGGGCACCAGCTAGTCCTTAATAACATCACTAATGACGCCATTATAATCTTCCCTTATTCATAAACATCGCATTAAACTTATCCAAGTGAATAATCCATTTTTAAAAAGACACGCTATATACTTTCTTAATTTTCCGTCGACTATAATGACTTTAATGCTTTTAATGCAACCACTGCATTTACAGAAGTGTCACCATTAATCGTTATGTTAAAGTGTAAAGACGCAATATACTTTACGACACTTTATGGTTATGTTAAGTATTTCTCTCGATATTCGACCGTGTACGTTAGGCAATCACCACTGCTGCGCACAGGATTCTCTTGATAACTAATATGTCTGTTCCCAGCAGACTGGTGTTTTTAAACACGTAGAGTTGGCTTTTGAACGTGCTATATCGCCTTTTTTATTCTTTTCACGCAGTGGAAACCTTCTGAAAAGTACCCGGCTCCTTTGAGGGGGGGAGAAGAGAACTGTTTTATATGGGATTATTATTTAAATGCAATATCGAAATGGGTCACCCCGACCTAATATTAACGTCTTGCTTATATTATTCTCGGTCGTTTACTTCATTGCTGAAGGTCGTGTCCACTCTGATCTAGGGTCTGGGTCACGATCTCTGTGAATTTTCTCCAGTTATTCCTGTCGTCAGCTTTCCTCAGCGCTGTGGTCACTTGGAGACCAGTGAGGTTGGTAACTTGATCCGACCACCGTGTGGGGCAGCGGCCACTTGGTCGTTTCCTTTCTTTCTTCGTCGTTTTCTTTCCACTTGTCTAGGCTGTCAGGCTGCCTTTGCGCTATATGACCAAAACAAATTATTATATTATTGCTTATATTATTTTATCATAAATGCCGAAGTATTTATTGATTAACAAGTAAAAATATACAAATATACAAAAAAAAATATTCTTTGATTCGAACTCACGATGTTCGGTTAAGTTCAAGACATAATATCGACTGAGTCATCTCGACTGTTACATTGTACGTATAAAGAACAAAACGAGTCAGTCAGTTTGTGATTTGTTCCGGCTATCGGAACCGCGCCTCGCCCGAAATGTAAGTGGGTTAATTTGTTATGTACGACAGATTTATGACTTTCAAGGAAGGTAGTGCTTACGTTAAAACTGGTGGTGAGTACAGACACGGTGGAGAACCAAGATAAATCAGATTTACGATCCGAACGATGGCTGTCAATCAAAAATACACCTGGAGAGTTTATTTACAACATTCTAAACAAAAAAAAGTTTTTTTAATATTTCGAACGTGACCTTTAACTTAATCTTATCTTATAATATTAAAAGAGCAATCCTTCTAAATTTATTTATTTAATTTATTTCTTGTATCACGGAAACGGCTCTAACGATTCAGCTTAAATCTTGTATTTAGATAAGGGTTTAAAGTTTTATTTTTTATCTATCTATGTATGTGTGTCTTGCCAAACCAATGTTAAAACACGAGGCACTAGAATTGAAATCAAGACAATATTCTCATTATAATAGCGATATATTAAACTTAAATACTATAATGGAATGGATATAATTTTCTCTAGTTCGCGTTTACTGTGTACACTCCTTTATAGCGCACGGTACGGGGAAAGCTGTTAATGGGCAGGTCTTAACAAAGATAATGAAATATGTCGTAACTTGAACTATATAATAATAGTTGCGTAGTCAGTGCATGTTACTGTGCTCATAGTAAGGGATTTACTTTGTTATTACACAGGTATTAACTTCTATTCGTGTATAAATTTAAGGTCGAGGTTATAAAATTTATGAAGATATTAATACTTGCAACAAAACAATATAACAATTATCTTTTATTTTGACAATTAAATATGTTATATAATGCAAACATGTGCACTTTATTGCAAATAAAAATATAAAATATATCGTATATGAATTTTAGATAAGCCGAGATGGCCTAGTGGTTAGAACGCGTGAATCTTAACTGACGACCGTGGGTTCAAACCCGGGCAAGCACCACTGAATTTTCATGTGCTTAATTTGTGATTATAATTCATCTCGTGCTTGACGGTGAAGGAAAACATCGTGAGGAAACCTGCATGTGTCTAATTTCATTGAAATTATGCCACATGTGTATTCTACCAACCCGCATTGGAGCAGCGTGGTGGAATAAGCTCCAAACCTTCTCCTCAAAAGGGAGAGGAGGCCTTAGCCCAGCAGTGGGACATTAACAGGCTGTTACTGTATTGTACCTTTGAATTTTAGAACACGTTAAATGTAATTAAAATCCTTTTTTATCAACAAAAAGATAACTATGTATACTAAATACTAATAATGATTTATATCTGAAATACGTATAGTTAAGTAGGCAGATATATTTTTATGTATATGGCTGTGTTAGAGTGTATATTTTCTAACATTAAATGTGATAGGCCTGTGGACGTTTTTAATCAATCACGATAAACGGTTGGTCAGATTCTTATACAATTTGAAAATGAAATCTATTTTCTAATTATTTATAAAAAATATTAAAAATGTACACAAGCGACGCGATAACAGTTTCTTTTTTGTTTATATATTCATAAATAATCATTTAAAATACAAAAAAACCAATTAAGTCTCCACATATTATTAAAAAAAAAAATACATAGAAACTGACTGACTTAGACCAAAATTATAATTCATTAAGATATTGATATATTCATTAGTGTGAGTTGCCAAAAACTACTTAATCGTCTCAGGTTCTATTTTTTGTGCGATAGCTTTCTGTTTGATAAATAGCCTCGCATACTTTATTAATATGGTCACTTAAAATTTGAAAATTTGATAGCACATCTTGGCAATTAAGCGATCGCCTCCGGGTTGTTTGAAATAATAATTCTGTACTAGTCTATACTAATATTTTAAATGCGATATTAACTCTGTATGTCTGTTACGCTTTCGTGGCTAAACCACCAAACCGATTTTGATAATATTTGATGTGAAGCAAGATTGTAGGTAGGACACTGGCCTTTTTAACACCTAACAATTCCTCTCCCCCTAAAACGAAGGCAAATCCGCAGGCGAAGCCGCAAGCGAAAGCTAGTTATGACTAAAAACGATAAGGCTGTTAAATTTCTTTCGCCGAAGTTTGACGTCTGAGCTATTTATTTTCCGAATCGTTGCTGGTTGTAGATTTTTTTGAAATTGTTTAGGTGGGTTTGATTTTATGTATCTATAAATTTATACGTGAAGAAAAAAAAATTGTACCTCTTTTTAAGCACATAGCGGGCAGGGAGGGTTGTGAGATTTGTCATGGTTAAAGTTAGTTAGTAATTAAAGTTAAAGCTTCATGTATAATTTTGTTATTAAGTTATGTAAAAATTAATTTAATAAACATTTTTGCTCTGGCTGTAAAAACATATCCTTTGATTTCACCTAAATTAAAAAAGCAAGTATTATATATTGCTTTTTTAAATAATTTACAAAATTTAATATCTGTTACATCACAGCGATTACCTTTAACATACAGTATCGTCTAATAACGGGTTATTATATGTCCATATGTGTCGCGTGACCGCCATCAGAGTTCTGTTAAATTGATATCTTTTCACTTCCCTCCATAGAATATAGGGGAGTTTATCTTGATTTATTATAGGCTTTAATATAAAATAAAATGTTCAGCAGTTTACTTGTAGATCGTAAATCATGGATTCCTCTAATGATATTTTCCGTATAAATTAAAGTTTCTGTACATTGACATATAGTTGAAAAAATAATTGTTTTATTTAACACATGGTATTGGGTGGTTGGCTTGATTTGCATAACTTTAATAAAATGAAATTAATAACAAAATATATATTTAAGACTTCGAGAATAATGAGAATTGCAATGTTTGTTAGTATTTTAGTAGTAATGTAAGTATTCTGACGAAAACGGTTTTCTCTCCTTTCTTGTATTCAGTTGAATGCGCTCTTTTTTAATCGTTATATTTTAATAAATAATAAAAATAAATATGCACATACAATTCCTTACATCGCCAATGCGCCACCAACCTTGAGAACTAAGATGTTATGTCCTTTGTGCCTGTAGTTAACTGGCGATGGCGCACTGGATTAAAGGGTGAATCCGGAACACTACAATACTAAGTATTGCATTTTGGCGGAAGAATATTTGATGACTTGGTGGTATCTTTTAAGACGCGCTTGTATAAAGATTTACCAAGTAAATTTATTTGCAACGATTACTTCCAGTACTTGTAAGACGAATGACATTATAACCAATTTTCGTAATAACACGTTTTACGCGCGAAAGTTAAAAATATACAACGGATAAGTTATCTACAACAGCTTGTTGATTAAAATTGAACATTTTCGTGTTAATTACACTGGTCCGTTGTTGGTTTCAATACTTTGCATATGCGCAGATAAGAACTTTCATAGATAAGGATGCAAAGTTATGCCACATTATAATCAATTAAATATAATATATATTTCTTGATAATCGTTTTCATTTAAGGACTGACTTATTTCTATTTTCAAGAATGTCGGGTCGGACAAGTAAAACTTTTGGGCATTTACATAATTATTTACATTAAGGATATAACTACATTTATGTAATTAACATATCATCTTTAATATACTATTTTACAATTTTCAATATAAGTCTTTTTCTAGGAAAAATGCTAGTTAAATAATCTAATTTAGAAATTTGATTTGTTAAAAATTTTAATTATCACATTATTTCAGTAACAAATAACTTGAAAGTTGATACCAAATTGACGTTTATAGTGACAGACTATATATATATTTAAGTCTTAAGTTTGGTAAAGGTAATCTTAGGTTAGTAAAATTATTATATTGTATTATATTTTTTGACACTGGCAACCCTGGTTCCAGTAGCCGCAGACCTCGACACACATCGACTCGTGCGCCGTGACCTAAGCCTGAATAACGGGATGCACTTGACTTTCAGTCTTTATTACTTGAAAATATAAAAAGTTTTTACTTTTGTTCTCACTTATTACGTCACCTACTAGAAAGCGAAATAATTACGTCACAATTAAAAATGTTGAATTGTTTTTTTCTTATATCTAACTTATACTGAACCTTGCCTTTTTTTAAAAAGGTGATGTATTAATAATTCAGATAGTGAGAGAATGATAATGGAGAGAAAAATAATTATATATATATACTTAATATTTAATAATAGTCCGTATTTTAACTAATATACAAAAAAAAAATACTATAATCGTTTAGTTTTAATTAACTGAGGTTTTAGATTTGAATAATAAGATCAGATCAGCAGAGATCGATGTTCATTGGTTGAACTGGTGATTAAATTCATTTCTCAGAATAAAAACATTGTAATAAATTGAATTCATAAGTATTTTGGGATTACGGAACCGCTTGACCAAGTTAATTATTAAAAAATATTACAATCCTAATAATAAAATATAGATAATGAGTATTCATTCTGTCAGGCAAAGCTGACGTTTAATATAAATTTTGGAAAAAGCATCGTCGAAACTAGGAAATTAAATTTTGTGATTTTTTTTTAATATAGTCAATTAATAAAATAAAACAATATATACATAAAAGAGCTATGGTGATATTGATAATTATTTACTATTTATTTAAATTAGTTCTTTAAGTTTGTTTGGTGCACATTTTATTATGAAATCGCTCGTGTCTGCGACACGTTATGCCACGTTAAATGTTTTATTCGGTTTATAGCTTTTACAATACAATGGAAATATGGTATTAAAACGACCTTAAAGAAATTTTACTTTCGTGAGAGCTGCGTTTTGATTTTATTTTAGAATAAAAGTTTTTATTTCAAGAGGAATTTTGGCGCTTTTACAAATCTAATTAATATAGATATATAATTTAACCTCTAAATATTTATCTGGGTCAAATCTTACAATGTTATTTTTACTAGTACATGGATTAAATAAAAAGCTTCTTTTGACATATAAATCTTATGTAGGTATGCTAATTAGGTTTTGTCGTAAAACCTCAAAAGGAATAATGGATTTGTGAAATAAGTCAAATTAAATCAAATAATTCTTTATTCAAGTATACTTATAAGGGCTCTTTTGAATCGTTATGTTACAGTATTGAATTTAATATAAAGCTGCCACTTGTTCGGAATGTAAAATCTAAATAGAAGAACCGATAAGAAACATCAGTAGTAATAAAAAAACATAGGTTTATCAAAACCATCACTTTTAAATCATCATTTTATAGTTTTATCAATGGAATAAAAGCCATTGATTACAAGACAAAGTTTCGTGGTTCTAATCTGTCATTCAATCAAAAACTCAATTAATATGTCAAGAAGTAAATTGGCAAGTGTCCGCAAATTATTTGTCAGCGGCATTTTAGATTTAACGTTCTATGAATCTGACATTGTGGGATGTTTGGTCAATGTTACAATGGAGTTTGTTCTGGAGCTATTTGTCCAGGTCGAATGGTCAGTCCGATGGCGTCTTTACTTATGTAATATGCTTTATTAATAAATATTTCTGCATTGATGTTTATTTATATGATTTGAAGTAAAAATTGTGAAGTTTTGAGTGTCAAACTTTTACTCATACTTACTTGCACACCTGTAAGACCTCGTTAGACCAATTCCTCTGCCCTAAGGCCTGGAAGAGATCACTCTGGAGCGATAAGGCCGCCTTTTGTAACATCATTAATTATTATATCTGCTTACTCTTATTGTCATGTCTTGGTGTGCAATATTCTTATTTTTATTACTATACACTAAAACATTTTTCGAACGAATATAGACTGCATCTATAAATAAAATAAAAGTTATTGAGTTTTTTTGTCGAGAAATTCATACTATCAGGCAGGAATTAGGAAGTTGTAGGAAGTTGAAGTTTACACTCTCGTATAAAGTAAGTACGTAAAGTCTTATCCGTCGCAGGTTGCAGTTTGCAGTTTGCTTTCGTATCGATACGTAAAGGAGAGTAGAGGAAATAAACTGTGCCTCTGTGTCTAAACACACACGCTTGTATTATATTATTTTCTGACAAGTTCCTTGAGATTTCTATTGCTTATATGTACAATATTATATATCTGTCTGTTCATGATCTGTTACATTATTTATAAATATCATATATACAGCTATTCAATGTGTAAAATTTAAATAAAATAAAATAATATGACTGTGATTAAATTATATTCAATTGAACAGTAGTTACTTCATTGAACAAGACCGAAAACGTTTAAAGTAAGGCTGGAACCTCTGATCTAATCTCGTTAACTTGTGTCGCTGCCACACTATTGTCATGTCGCAACGTCAGCTGTCAGACAGCACATGAAATGCAACTAGAGCGATCCACACTATTGATATTGGCGTCAACCTTGACAATACTTAGTTAAAATGTATTGGAAACGATCAGGTGTCTGTCCCTTAAGTGCTTGTTAAGAATTTGTAATAAAATGCAAATTTTATACATTTGTGTTTTTTATCTTACACAACCATTGAAAATATAATGTATTTATACTTACAATATTTTATTTTTAATTTGTCAAACTGGATTTGTCTATGTATAAGATTCATAAGTAACATCATAATATGTACCTGTCCTACATCATGAACAGTTATACAGAATATTATTAAAATAATAATAAGGAATATTAATAATTCATTCCATGAATCTTACAAAGGGCGTTAACCGTGACGGGGAAAACATATGGTCGTATTTACGTTAAGCTACAGGCTGTATTGTAAACACCACGGTGCTGCGCCGGTGACCTATGAGATCAGTAGACAAGCCTTTTAAGGGCCGACGCCGGCCCTTGTGTCGCAACAAAAGTGAACTAAATACTGGTGCATTGTGGAATCAACTTTATAATCGTTCACGTGTGAAGCGCCAATCTTTTCTAAGAATTCAGTGAGCTACTTTTAGTGTAATTATGTTTCCACACATATATTATGTAGATGCTTTCGTAGTTTAAGTAATTTTTCAATTAAGTCCATTTTAAGTTAAAATAGCGTAATTACTTGGATGTAATATAATAAAAAAAAAAGTGATTTAGATTTTTATCCTTCAAATATGCTAAACGAAAATATAATTAAATTATTCAGATAATTAATATAACATAAGATATTAGTATAACTTAAATTAGTATAACAACTTGTAGAAACATGTTTCTGAATGACTTAATTAGTTTTTAAATGTATTATCTTAAATATCTTATATACTTATCTACCGAACCAACACAGCTTCGCAAGGCTAACTCTAAAAATAAATAATAATAATATTTTTAACGTCGAGTATATTTCTTTAGAACTGTTTCAGAAGAACAATTCCACTATCTATTGAACGCTATTGACAATCTGAAGTACAATTTTTCCTACTTAATTGACAAATGTCTTTAAAAATATTAGCACGAAATCTTCATAATTTATTATAAACCTAAACATGTCGCCCGAATCAATCTATCTATTGGTGTCGAAATGAAAATCCACACAGTGGCTCCTGATAAGCACGAACGCCACCGATAATTTTGTTTTACTAATGTTCACTCAGTGTTCGAAATTCGACCATTAATATAATCATTATTGAAAAATTGAGAAAAACAAATATTAATTTGCATGTTTCGAACACTTTTTTTCTATTTTTATTTCCATATATTATTCATTGATAACATTAAAGGTCGGCAATAGCTATCTAGCTAAAAATAACGGTTGACAAACAAAGGCGAAGAAGTTACTGAACTCTTTCGTCATATAATACCTATATGTTAACATATTTATTAACACATAAGACGCATAAAAATAATATCAAGTTAACTTTAATAATAATTAGAAAAAGTTACGATGTTTGGATTTTTGAAACATCGATTCGTTTTTTACATCATTTTTATTACAACATAAAACAAATTACAGTTATTTACAATGAAATGTTGCATCTCAAAACCAATCAGAACACAATTATAAATATTAATGGATTTAAAAAAAAAACACTGTTTTTATTGCCTTTTATTTATTAAACCATTTTAACCATATAAACGTGTCTTGTGTTTGTTAAAATATATTACGACATTAACCTTACTGAGAGTTATAAATGTAATTTTATGCCTCTACACTGTCATTTCTTAAAAAGGACACGAAAAAAAAGAACATTAAAGAGAAAACCACACTTATTGTCTCGTTCGATACGTGTTATTTAAAGCAAAAATTGAAATAAACTTTATTCAAGAAGGCTTTTACAAGCATTTAACAAGATTAAATTAAGTGTAAGGATTACACCGGTTCGGAAGATTCTGAGAAGAACTGGCAATTGTTACGCTTCTTAATCAATCAAAATACATATACATGTCAGTGTCATTACTTATGTATAAATTCTTCATTGTTAATTTCATTTTTTTTAGTATGTATGTTTGTTTATAACGTAAATATGTACGTTTTTATTTGTCATGTGTTTGGCCTTGAAGGAAAACACCATGAGGAAACCTACATGTGCCTTATTTCACCGAAATTCTGCCACACGTGAATCCACAAAGCCGCAGCGTGTTGGAATTAACTTCAAGCCTTCTCGAAGGGGCCCTTAGAATAACTGTGGGACATTCAAAGGCTTTACTTTTATGTATGTTTCAAGATGGCTTGTTAATCGACTTTTATAATTATGTATTTTTGTCATTTGTTGGTGATGTGTTGCTCTTAGTTGATTTTAGTTTGAGAAACAAAAAACTCACCTCTAAAAAATAATGGTAGGTGTCATTTGCTCTGTATATATTAGGTCCTTACATATGATATTGGCTTTTTGTACGGGAGGAATATAAAGTATTTTTTTTTTTTGTAAAATATATTTAATTAATCTAAGTATGCACCGTTGTTATTTATGCACTTTTGCCATCTCATAGGTAGTTCATTGATCCCTTTACTTAAAAAAAAACATGGGGGTGAGAATCAATAAACTCTTTGAAGGCGGTTTGGACTGCCTCATAGGAGTTGAATTTTTCTCCTTGTACGAATTTGTCCAAATCCGGAAAAAATGGTAATCTGTTGAATCAAGGTCCGGGTTGTACGGTGGATGTCGCAGACATTCCCATTGTAGCTCATCTAACTTAGTGTTTGTTTGTTGTGTAGTGTGTGGTCTTGCGTTGTGGTGAAGCAGCAGTGGCCTAGAGCGATTGACCAATCTTGGTTGTTTAGCAGCTAGTTTTTCCTTCATGGTTTGCAGTTGCTGACAATAGATATCTGCCGTAATCGTTTGGCCAGATTTTAGAAAGCTGTAGTGAACGACACCGGCGCTAGTCCACCAAACACTCACAAGTAACTTTTTCTGAGTCAATTTTCGTTTAGGGCAGGATTTTCTGGGTCTCCAGGGTTCAGCTATTGCTCCGAGCGCTTCCGATTATCGTACAGTACGCACTTTTCATCACAAGTAATGATTCAATTTAAAATCCTGTTAAAATGTGTCGGTTGAGCAAAGTAACACAGCAGTCGACGCATATTTGCAAGTTCGATTTACTCAATTTATGAGGTACCCATCGTTTAAGTTTTATTACTTTCCCGATTTGCTTCAAGTGGATTAATAGAGTTTAATCACTTACCCCGAAGCCTGCAGCTATCTCTGAAGTGTACATCTGCTTTGTGATGGATCCGTTTCCACAATAGCTTTTAATTCTTCATTTTCCACTTTGGTCTCCGGCTGTCCACGGACATGGTTCTGAACTTCAAAATTTCCAGAACGAGAACGTTGAAACCAAAAACGTACGTGCTTTCTTTTGCGACACCAGCGCCGTACACATCATTAATCCTTCGAGCTGTTACTGCAGCACTGGTGCCACGGTAGAACTCGTACTCGTAAATATACTTATATTTCATGTTTTTCATTGTGCATTAATAAGCGACGCCAAAGAAAAAAATAATGAGGAAAAAACAAATGAATAACTGTTTTCAAAACTCAAATGTACCAGCTAAATAAATTTATAAATTTGAATTTGGAATTCTTAACCAAAGAGGAGATATTTTTGATCAAAGTGGTCAGTAAGACAAAACGCTAATTTCATATGTAAGGATCTAATATATACCATAATATATTGAACCAATTAAAAACTAATATAAAACTATATTTGATTGAATAGACTTTAGTTTAAGCGTAATAAAACGATATAAGAAATAAGGGTCGGTGATAGCCCAAGGAAGGCAAGTCTAATCTCTTCAAATATTACATGACTCAATTATAATTAAAATTTAAATAGAGGCCTAATTTGGTCGATCAATTTACTAATCACAGTTAATTAACAAATCGTAGTACGAACATTTGCAAACTTAAAAGGATTTCATCCTTTTAATTTTGCAAAGAGTAAACTAGACAAATTGCGGATATATTTACTCGGCTACTGGCCACGTTTAAATACAACATTACTGCTTTAACTACACTTATTACCTTTCTTTAAATGAGCATGTATATCCACTATTACACTAGATTAAAAAAAACTATGTTAATTAAGATGCAGGTGCCGATAACTAGCCAGTGTCAACATGATTTTATTTATTCTTCATGGGTCATTTAAGTGATAAGCTCATTGTGTACGCCCCTCGCGCGCCACGGGTTGCGCACGCGCATATAATGGCGACGCACGTAAAAGCTCTCATTAGTACGCGTGATGCGTGCGATGCACGTCAAACGATTTTATTCCGAATTACTTTCCATTTTAGAATTGTGCAAATTTAATTTGTCGAAACAGTCGTTTTTTTTTTTGTTTTAAATCCATAATAATCAGAGCAATCGACTTTTTTTTTACCTTTTAAGACAATGATGGCTTCTAAGGACCTGCCTCTGAGTATTTTTATTTTTACCAACTTTTGTTGAACTTTACCTATTAGTATGGGAAAATAAAGTTAGTGTGTTTAAAAATTAAGCTGAATTAAAGCAGTTTCTATCCAACCCTTAGAGCTAAAATTTTGAACCAAGTTGGATGCTGGCTGTTGTATTAATATTGTTTGATAGTAGGTTTTATTGCAGTCATATTAAAACATGTTTCAAAAAAATATTTTTTATCATTAGATATTGTTCCAAAATGTAACACTTGCTAACAATAAATAATCAAAATTATTTCTTACTTATATATAATATTATATTTATTTGATATAATAAGTATGTTCTATTAGAACTAATAGCTACACAGTAATGCTGTTCTAACTAAACTAAATATTTATATATTTCCCGAAAAGTATTAATCTCATTGAATTTACTATTTCAATTTTTATGTTGTAATGTTACATATTTTTGTTTCCAGTTGGAGAACGTCCAGTGCTGTTTAGACTTTCTACACGCACAAAAAGTCCAAGGATTAGAACAAGTAACAGCTGCTGATATTCGGGACGCTAAATTAAAAGCGGTTCTAGCGCTATTTTTTGCACTAAGCCGACATAAGCAAGCTGCGAAACAGCGAACAGTGCCACCTTGCGGCAATGCGACAAACTCGGGCAAAAGTTCATGCGAAGACGTTCCGGTTTTAAGTTCCGTCCAGAGGATAACAGGTGGCAGCAGTTGCGATGAAATACTAACAGCTTGTGGAAACAACGTCGAAATGACAACGTTAACAGCAAATAGGTAAGCAAATTGTAAATTTTATTTTCATTAAACAATAGATATTATCATTAACAAAATAGTGAATAATAATTTATCAAATTATTTATTCCAACGCCATCTATCGTTGAATAGTTGAGTATTTAGTGAACTCAAAAAAAATAATAATACTGAAGAATAGATGGCTCTTATTGCTGTAGTCAAAAAATGGACACCTTTCAATAATTTATTATAAAAAGATAAATATATTATTTACGTCTGGGTTTAAGAATTTAATTGTCGGTTATTAAATATATTATTAAGTATTAATAGTTATTTATTTATTATAAGATAAAACGAAACACAATTTCCTGAAAACAAAGTCTTGATTCTATATTTAATAATTAAAATATCTTTATTTTACATAGAGTTTCACGCCAAAATTTATATTAATTTATGCTTTTTGTATTTTTAGAAGTTACGACTGCACATTATAACGCATAGTTTTACTAATTTAGACTGACAGACGAAATTGCAGCTTAACTTTGATGTTCGAAATGCTTCAATCGCAACATTAGTTTTACTTCATATAATATTATACGGTAACGGATTGGAGCACACTTCGATTTCTCAACGAGACAAGACGATTCTTGCCCGACGCATAATTAGTCAAGCAAGGGTTGACACCTAATTTATGAGAAATACTTATATTAAAATAGAATACTTGGAAATCTTAATTAAGGTACAACCTTGGTTGCTACTTGCTGCTATACATAAACTGTAATTACAAGTTGGTACATTACTCATTACGTCATGATAAAGAAGAATAGCATTCGTCGCGTACTATATTAAAAAAAAGAAAAAAGATTTTTACGTATTTTGGTACTGCGTTAATAAATGTCAATGTAATTAAACTTCAAAACTAAAACTAAATCATTATATTAATAGTTACTGTTATATAATTAGGAAATCTATGAAGTCAATATCTATCTTAACGATAAAAGCCTAACTGTCAACTTAATTGTCCCACTGCTGGACTAAGCGGCCTCCTCTCCCTATTTTTGATGAGAAGGCTTGGAGCGTATTCCACCACTATTGTTGGTGGAATACACATGTGGCAGAATTTCAATGAAATTAGACACATGTAGGTTTTCTCACGATGTTTTCCTTCACCGAAAAGCCCGAGATAAATTATAATCACAAATATCTATCTTATTTAGTTTAAATAATTGTAATTCAGTAATAAATAACATGAAGAGGTGTACTATACACATCTGCTTAAAATATGAGTAAGCTTTTGTCCAGCAGTGGGAAACTTTAAGGCCGTTCCGTTTTTTTTGTAAACTATATCTATATATCTTAAAAAATAGCATATTATTTAAATATTATACATGCAATAAAAACAAACAACTTGGATTACAAAAATGTTGGTTAAACACCAAACATTTATTTAGAAAACAAGCATTAACACATACAAATTCGATTTATTAAAATAATCAGAGACAGCCCTGTTGAAATTCACAAACACTATAAGTTTCGTTCTATAAATATCCTGACTAAGTTTATTTCTCCGATAACGCGACCAAATTAAAACTACACGGCTCGACCAAAACCTATAAGAGGTTAGCCGCCTCGTTATTTTCTTATTATAGTTTCAAGCAAGCTTCACAATTGGACCATTTTAAGTGATAATATAATTATGAAAAAGTGACTCTTCTTAGCTATTTACTTCATAGAATGAAACCAAGTAAAGTTTATTGGGGACTTAACCTTACCGTTAGGAGCTATTTGTTAAATTTTATCTTTTTATTTGCCGAGTTACCGTGGAAAAACTTGTAATTTTGATCCAATATAAGTGATAGAATGTGTACCATTGTTGAATATACTTATTCCCAAATGGAATGGCTGTCATATGCTTTGGTTACGTGTAAATGTAATACGTCCGTGAACTGCAGATCAAAACGGAAGATCGGAAATGCCTACCGCAGTTAGTTTAGAGGGACCGAGTTTTTCATTTGTTGCAGGACATAATATTGTTAAATATTTATATTGGTTACAATGTAAAAATATATTCCATCTTTATATGTAATACTTATTCAACATAATTAACACGTTTTAATAAAAATTGCTTTCATTGTAATTATTCCTATGCGGTAGTCGATTATCGATGTCCGACGATGGTGTATCCGATATGTCATCATTATTAGATCTTATAGTGATTTTATTGATTGTGTTTTTTCGTACTTATAACTTTGTCAGTTATTTGTCTCTCAACATGCATATTTGTGAATATTATAAACAAAACTGTTTGAATGATGTCCGAAATTAACGCTAGAAAATGGTCGCTCTAAACTTATAACTCTTATTAACTCTTCTTCGACGCTCTAAATGACAATCTATTTTAGACTAACGCCCTCTATTGGCGAGTTGCCGAGATCCTGCCACCATCGTGGGTTTACTCACAGTCTATGTTTGTAAACAAAGAGGTCTAAAGTGCAGCGAGAATAAGTTTGTTAGTCAAAATAAATCTTATTTTGTATCATACTTAGAGTATAAATTCATTTTACTGCTAACCGTTGAATAGTATCCTAGAAATTAAAAAAAGTTTTTAGATCTCTGTATCGGAAAGCTTATAAGATTTATTTTATTCCTTTTATAAATTGCATGTTACATAAACAATATTAATAAAATTGATATGTCGACAACAAAATAAAGTATGTGATTAAAATTTAAAACCGTTGTTTATTTAACACTGATCTATTTAATTATCGTTATGTATTTGAAATTGATATTTCAATATTCCTAGCGATTGGATGGATTTGAAAGCTAAACATGAATGCTTTTTATATTTTATGGGTTATATTATATTAGAGCTAAGGATCATGATGAAACAAATTTAATTCTACTGTATTAAATTTTAAATAAATTTTTAAAATACAAACAAATATTAAAAGTAAATGTTTATTTTAATTAGAAATAATTTACTTAAAGAAGAATTTTCCACATATTTGTTTCAGAGAATAATGAATCTGCAAGTCGTTTAATTTTTAATTTTTTTATTTTTAAAATATTGTCTTTTTCTCTCGAACGGCGATAAAAGTTACCTATATCTCGATAAATAATAATAAAATTAATTATAATTATATTTTTATTTAAACAAGAAATAAGTACTCATTTTATCCCATTATTGATAACAAAATCGAGTAAGTATCCCATAAAAACTAAGGACCTATTCCAAATTAAAGGATTAATTTCATCCAATCACATCTCACCGCCAGAGTCGGATACAAAATTTTATCCAATAAAATTTTAAAGTTGCATCAATTCAATTATGCATAAGTTCATAGTCGGATACTGTACAATTTACCCTTTTGACTCACGGTCAATGCTTCTCTGATTACGCAGTCTACGGATGTCATGATCGCCCAAAGCTCACGACAAAGACTAACAAGCTATTGTTTATGAATTTCCTCGCTTCAATGAATGTCGCGTCTCACGACCTTTGTGCTTAGAAAAAAATGTAAGGGCCTATTTGATTTTGTGTGAAGGGAAACAAAGGTTTGTTAGATTATTATGAAGTTGATTGTATTAATATCACACGGACAAATGATTTTTTCGAAGTTAAACCTCTGGGCGTGTTGAGAGAACATTTTCAAGGTCGAATTTAAATGCTACGTTTTATTATATTAAATTAAGTATATCTTTTATATAATGATATTTGCTACATATAATAATTATAATTTAAATTGAAACGATCAATTTGTAGTTATATATTTAGCTTAAACTATTAAATTGTTCAAGAAAAATGTCATCGTATCGCATAAAAGTGAGAGTGTTTCAAAAAGTGGACGGGTTCCGATTTAGAATTCCGTGAGTTCTTATGGGTGAACAACCGTCGTGCCTACACAATGGGTCTACTTTCCTTACAGGGATACTCCATCTAAGGAACCTGTGTCGACTGAGACTTGAATGCCATACGTGGACTTCGAAGATGTCATATAATTAAATATCATTACGGCATAATATATCGTTCAAGCATACCCCGTCTGTATTTATATCAAATACCTATTTAATATTTCTTTTATGAAATAGGTTAGCTTATCTTAGCTTTTCCATAAGACTGGTCGCCGTGACTGTTTCTAATTCGTATGACGATATCCTGTTTTTTTTATAAATAGGAAGGTGGGCCGGGCCACCTAATGGTAAGTCGTCACCACCGCCCATATATATCGGCGCCTTAAGAAATATTAACCGTTCCTTAGTGCACCACCCTTTCCTAATGTTTTAAATACCCGTCAATAATAAATGACGCAAGAGGTTAGCCAAGCCAAGAGTTTAGTTTCTGTTTAAATACATTAATATTGCGATATACGCAATTCATTTCATTGGACAATTTATAAGAAATGTTATAATTAACAAGCATTAGCTTAGCACGACTGTTTCAGTTACAGTTTCGTTTTTGCTATTGGCAATAGGCATAGCTAATCTGTTTGCAAATCGCATTTGAAACATATATTGGTGTAATGTTTAAATTGGTTCAAATGTGTTTTAACATACTCGGTGAGTAAAAAGTTCATCCAGAGGCTAGCTTATAATCAGGCCCGAACACTTTGATGATTTAAGGAATGAGTTACGTGATTCCTCACCATCAGATGGCCTAGTTGTCCGTCCACCTACATGTTTTATAAAAATCAAAACGTTTACACTACCGTGCCTTGAAAAGCACATAAAGCCATTGGTCCTGCGTCTGATCACATATGGGACTCATGAGTGAGGGAATATACATAGAGTGCAGTTGTGTAGGTACAAGCTTGTGTATAATATGTCCTGCACAGTACACAGGCTAGTCTATCTTGAGAATAGCCGCCGTGTCCATAATCGGACCGAAAGAAATCAACAACATTCAAGGGACTGTCAACATTTTAATGTCTTGACGGCTTGGTGGAATGTCTTTGGATGTATATATATTGGTATGTTCTTGTTTGCAGAGTCACTTGATTCACTTTTGTTATCTAGTCTAGGCGAGTGACTACTTACCATAGGGTAAAAATATAAATATATAATACCAATAACGTGCTTAGTAATCCCCATAAGTGGTCACCAAAATCAAAAACACCGTATGGCGAGAAAGCCATTATACAATTATATTATGGGGGCACTTAATATGCAGATATTTTTTATTGCGACTAATTAAGTATGTAATAAATCTGAACGATATTATCAGCAGTTATGTCAAGCAATTTATATCATAATATAAAAGGTAAATTTTGTTTTGTACCTTAAAATACATAATACGCTTTCTTGATTACATATTGACGCGCATCTCCGTTATAAAAATGAGGTAACATAACGGTTTGTTCACGTTTTGAGAATATCCTTCATTGCTATTGCATGTCGTTAGTTATTTTCGTTTTTTTAAATTATAAAACAAAACAACATCGATTTTTTTTAATAACGCTAATATTTTAATTTTAATATCAATGTTAAAAAAAAACATAAAAGTATGCTTTGTTTTATAATGATTTTTCGGTGAATATTATATACTAGTATGCCTCGCGGAATATTAAAAATCCTATAACCAAATACATTATATTAGATATGTACGTAAATTTCAAGTTGTTGTAACTTTTGATAAATTTAAACGAAAAAAATAAAGACCTTTTTGAAAATTACCTCGGATAACAGACGGACCAGACAAAAATAAAAATAATGTTTGTTTTGGTAACTTTCAATTACAGTAGTATATATAGTATGTATAATATTTACATCATCAATGTATTATTACTATGTAGTTATGTTAAATAATCTGCTTATAATACAATCAATTCTGAATACATTTTTTTAATAACTCTAATCAGTCGAATCATCGTTTCGTTATAATCCATGCATCCAAAGCGGGAGGTAATTGCGAGCTCTCAAAAAAACGTGTTTCCTCTCGCGATAAGCCGAGATAAGTTTCGTGTTTCGTAGGGAGACGTTTTGAAAAACCAATTATCAAGTGAGGGTCGAGGTGTACAGCAGCTGATTTGTGAAGGAGCTAATGGGGTGTTAACGTCGAGCGTTCTCTTGACGGAATCTTGACGGAAGTTTTTGCTGGTGAAAGGTCGTTATTGATACTGTATACTTAGATATATTTAGTCTGTATTTTTTTTGTATACGAACTTAGTGCTGACAATTTAATTTATTTGGCTTTATTTCTGTATTGAAATTTGCATAGTGATGATTATATAGCTTAAAACGTGAAGAAATCAAATATAGCTTAAAAGTTAAAACTTAAGGTCATTTTAGAAACATTAATATATATTGTACTATTCAATTTTATATAGATGATATAAAAGCTTGGTAATTGTTCTTTTTTGATTTACATAAAGGAGATACAAATTTAATTATTGCATTTATGTAGTTTACCAAAACCAGAAACTACGGAGTTTCTTGCCGGCTCTTCTCCCGGAACCGTAACAGCCTGTGAATGTCCCACTGCTGGGCTAAAGGCCTCCTCTCCTCCTTTTGAGGAGAAGGTTTGGAGCTTATTCCACCACGCTGCTCCAATGCGGGTTGGTGGAATACACATGTGGCAGAATTTCAGTGAAATTAGACACATGCAGGTTTCCTCACGATGTTTTCCTTCACCGTAAAGCACGAGATGAATTATAATCACAAATTAAGCAGGCTCTTCTCCGTACAATGTATATTGCGAACCGGTAGCGGTGGTAGCTGTAAATTTAAATTATCTTTTAAAATGACGATTTAAAGTTGAATAAAGTGATATTTTTCAATTTACATTCAGACGATATCTTTTATGTATATTGTAATGTAAATTGCATCGTAAATTGTTTGTTAATTTTGCATAATGGCAAGGTAAACGGATCAGCTGGGAACCAATGCTGTATTTCGACTCGGTTATACTAATAAACCGGCCCCTTTTATAAAACATTTTTTGTGAAATATAAAATGTCATCAATTAAGTTTTATAGTGCGTGGCGTAGAACACATTTTATTTTAATATTTACATAAAATAATAACTTTTTAAAGGCTTTCATTTATATTGGCAAGCTATGCTATCGTTGACACCGTAAATAAGTTATGGGGGCATTATAAACTCAAACACAGTATGAAGTTTTAAGCAAATGTTTGCGAGCAGGCCGCCGGCCGCCTCGTGTCACATTTGTTTACGTTTACGATACGCTGGACCGCTTCACGTCGATCTATTCCGTCAACAAATACTTACGCACACATCCGAACGCGGGTATTGCAGACTGTATTATGTAAACAAATAATTTTAGGAATATTTAGTGAAATGTTTACGATAGATTAGCAGACGAGATTTATTTAAAATCTCTTCCATTTTAAAAGTTAACATTTTAACTACTAAATTTAATGATAGACTAATATAATAAAGATTTTCGGTACTTTTTCTATTATCATTATTATTTAATATCCGGAATCAAGAAAAGCTTGATATATTTTGATACCGCAAACAGTAGCATTTCTCAAAAAAATCGTTAATGTACCATTTATAATTATATTATTTTAAGAATGAAACTCATATTAAGTAATAGCATTCTTAGTGTGATTGACCAAATCTATCAGATTGGCTAAAACACGTGAATCTTAACGGAAGATTGCGCGTTCAAACTTCAAACCCCGCCAAGCTTCTTCTTACTTTTTATGTGTTTAATTTATGTTTTTAATTCATCTCGTGATTGGCGGCGAAGAAAAATATTATGAAAAAATTTTCGTCGGAAAATCTACTACGAATGTTTCGACTAGTCCGCATTAGACCAGCGTAGTAGAATAAACTACAAACCTCCTCAAGAGAGAAGCCGTCAAGCAGTGGGACACTTTCAGACATTTAGAATCTAGGAATGCATTAAGCTTAATTTATTTATTTTCCTATTAAGTTACTTTAAGGAATTATCTGAATTAATACCAGTATTTTAAAGAAAATATTATGCAGGTCGTGATCCTTGTAATATTAATAATTTTGTGTAAGTATTATAATATTAAGTATGTTATATAATATTAATCTAATTATTAAAAAAATAATATCGTTACGAATATAAACAAAAGGAAATAATAATTAAACTGGTAAACAATACATTGGTAGTAGGTGTGTACATCATTAAAATTAAAAATAGGTTTTTAAAACGTGTTGTGCTAATTTGGATTTAAACATTTGCATTGAGTTACATTTTTTAATTATTGGAGGTAATTCGTTATAAATCTGCGCACCTTCGAAGGTAATCTTTTTTTTACCGTTGTTTGTTGAAAGGTAATCAATTTTTTACCGAGTCTTCGGGAGTACCAACTAACTAGCTCGGCGACAACTTCGCTTTGTTACTTCGTTTTTAAATGTGAATACGTGGAGATAACTTTTTAGTAGTTTGTGTATTCATATGAAAAAAATTGCAAATATCAAGTCGAGATGGCCCAGTGGTAAGAACGCGTGAATCTTAACCGATGAACGTGGGTTCAAACCCGGGCAAGCACCTCTGAATTTTCATGTGCTTAATTTCTGTTTATAATTCATCTCGTGCTTTTCGGTGAAGGAAAACATCGTGAGGAAACTTGCATATGTCTAATTTCATCGAAATTCTTCCACATGTGTATTTCACTAACCCGCATTGGAGCAGCGTGGTGGAATAAGCTCCAAACCTTCTCCTCAAAAAGGGAGAGGAGGCCTTAGTCCAGCAATGGGTCATTTACAGGCTGTTACTTACATACTAGGTGTTAAATATTGGCATCGAAAAATAAATTAAATAATTTTGTTTTGAATAATGTGAAGTTCTGCTAAATGAGTTTTAGCGGCAGTACCCCATATTTCAATTAAGTATAAAAGATATAGATTAACTAGGGAGTTATAGGTGTTATAGGTCGTGGAATACAACGAACAACATTACGAATGGGACCAATGCATGTGAAAGTTTTGTTTTGATTTGTTCTATGTGAGTTTTTCACGTCAAATTGCCATCCATATTTAGAAATTATTCCAATTAATTTATACAATATCAAAGTTTATTTTTCGCTATTTGTATGGGATCAGATGGCCGTGTGTGAATAATGTCCCAGGCTATTAATATTATTATTTTATTAATGTATAATCATAATGAGGTCTTTTTAAACTATTAACTATATGTAAGTTTCGACTGATTTCGGGGATTTTATATTTACTGCAAACTAAAATTGGCTTGATTTTATTGGACTTTCTACACGCATCGTTCATCCGATTGGGTTGAAAATTAAAACTTTGTACGGTTCTTATTCGAAATTGCGTTAACGTTTCTGTTACAGTAACATCAACGTACAATAGATAACGTGTAGTTTATTTGGGATAATTGATTAAAGGGAACAAAAAAATTTAAGAGGCATTCAATGCGGGCGTAAGGGGTGTATTAATAAATAAATCGTTATCCACTCCACTATATGCAAAGGCGTATTATTTTATCAATATAATTTTCTTTTAATATTTACAATTGTCTGTTTCTTACGATTTATTATTATATATTTAGTGTAATAGTTTTTTTTAGTAAAACAATTAAATAAATAAACATATATCACGGAATGAAATATATAAACAAAAACACGAAAACCATCTGTATATCCTATACAAATATTTATCATGAAAACGAATCAAACCCGCACTGTCGCAGCTGCAGTGACTGCCAAACAGACGTCGGTACGTAATATATAGGTATAAATATATATTAGATTAGTTTAATATAAGCTTCATACAACCGTCTGTTAAATCCACGTCTAAGTCGTATTCGTGACCCTTGAGGGAGTGCAATTTTCACAGATGTCATCTGCGGGCATTATTTCAAAACGCGCTTGTGTATACGACGTGTACACTTTGTCCTGTTTGCAGTTCTTTCGCTTTGCGGTTGGTCTTTGTACACTTCCTGGTTCCATAAAGGAGTTTTATTATGACAGGGTTTCCCAACGCCGTGTTTATATTTGTTTAAAACAACTTTGTTTTTTTCTTCTGAATATGTTTTTAAGAGTTGCTTCTTGCAGTTATCTCACGTTGGTAATAAATGAAGGAAAGTGGCGGCATTAAAAAACATTAATAATTTCTTATATTGCTAAATGTGCCACTAACTACAGAATCTATATATAGGATACCTTTTGCCTTTATAGAAACTGGCTCAATAGCCTTCAAATCAGAATACAGTTATACGAATACAAATACTGCTTGTGTGTGATAGTGATAGATCAATTGTTCATTGAATGGTAGCTACCCCGGCAGCTTCGGCAGGCAACGTCCTAGGACCAACTAAAAATGCATACAGGTGAATTGCTCGTTTATTGGTCGTTAACACGGATTGCCATTTCTTAGCATACATTTTTTCACGATCGTCCAATAACTTAAAATCGGCGCCATCAGAATTTCTTTTATTAAACTTTGCCCTGCCGTCCTCGTAAATAATTCTTTATGGGTTCAACGCTTCGGTTAATCCCATCCTTTTACCAGCTTAAAAAGAACAAGTTTTTTATACAGGATAATTAATTAAGAAAAAGTTGATGATTTATTGAATAGAACACGTGGATTGTAAGGAGAACTGCATTTGTCGGATAAAATTATGACACGTGTGTAATTGTGTATACATATCGCAACTCCTTAAGGAGCAGCTTGGTGGAATATTTTCTATTTGTGTAAGAGGAGAAAAGGCCTTGCTCAGCAGTGAGACTTTTATTGGCTAAAATAATAAATAGAAAACATAATAAACTAATTTGATAATGTTGTTTCTATATGTATAAATATTAAGTTAAAACAATAACAAACCAAACTCAAAAGTATACAATTTTGAGAAGTCATCCGAAGAATAAATTGTACCAATAATTCACCATCGACATTTAAAACATCGTTTCAAACCGGAAGATTGCTATAAATCTAGTCTCTCGTTCAATGCCCCTAAAAAAGTCGCCCTTTGTGCATAGAGATCGTATTTATTCAAAATGTATAAAACATAAATAAAACCGTCTCTAAATCCTACAGTACCTTTATATCAGACACAAAAATTCAACAACTTAAAATTCCCCTCTTCACAAAAAGCACCTTGAAATTTAACAAGCAACCTAAAAAATTTAAGTGTATAATCCAAATAAATAACTTTTCATATATTTTTATTGTATAATATCACGAAATTCAAGAGTACCTTTATATCGTGACCTCATTTGTTATTTTAAGCATTACAAATCATTCGGAGTTACCTTAGCTTTCAAAAATATAAATAAATATTAAAAAGGTTCTGTAGTTAGTGTCTTATTAATATATATATATATATATGAGCATATTTCGAGTCTTAAATATACGTGTTAACTTTATATACAAATAATAATCTTTAAAAAAAACTAAAATTTCGTTGGTATGCTGACCTCATAAGTTCTCTGTTCGAATACCGAATTTAAAGATAATTTCTTGGCCGGAAATCTATGGGCATTTTTTCTATTGTTTAATAATAAAAAGCAAAATCCTTGATAGATATATTTATTTTGTTACTCTGACCACTTACAGTTGACGACAGTAATAATTACTAAATTGTTGTAATTATTAGAAGGCAAATCTGTGATATTCGCGGTTCAGTTATTATATTATATATCGGTCACTGTTCTAGCCTAAACAATTTTTATATTAAAACTCATATAAGATTGTATGGCAAAAAGCAAAAATAATGTTCAATAACTTTTTAGTTAACCAATAATTCTGGCGAATAACAATCTAACGAAGCGAAATTAGATAAAAAGTGTATATGTATTCCGGCCAATCGTTGTCTGTTTAATTAAATTCGATATAAATCCCAGACAACGGGAATCCTTCATATGCGAGCAATAATGTAGTGACAAGTTCTACTTAATAAAAATTACTAAAAAAACATGCAAAAGTATATGTTCCATATTAGCAAGTTATGAATTATAAGTTTTACGAGAACACATTATATATACGATTATTTTTGTTACATTTAAGTATCGAAAGATAAGATAAGAATCGATATTTTTTTTTAAATGTAAACGATACGTCCTCACTTATTGTTGAAATAAATTACTGACGCTTAAACCAACTGGAGTGTAACGGATTTGATAAAGCAAACTTAACTTGTTTAGGCACTCGCCAGACCTCTTTAATAAAAAGTTTACAGTAAATATATTGTTTGCATGAGAACAAAACTACGAACATAAATAAATATGTTCGATGCTTAAAATGAAATCTAAAAATAAATAAACGAAATAGTTATACTTAATGACAACCTCGTTGTAGCTAATTTTAATATAATATTAATATAATTTTTTTTTCGTAAAAAGTGTATTTTCTAGTGTGAACCGTCTATACTCACACAATAAAAAAAAGTTGCAATTCTTAATATTGAATATCGGTATTGAATAGCGGTTTTTTTAATATTTTTGTATACAAAAGATTTTTGTAATGATAAAACACTCACCTTCTAATAAACATGTATGTATGTAATATAATGTAAAATAACAGAGTAACAACCTGTAAACGTCCCACTGCTAGGCTAAAGCCTCCTCTTCTTTTTTGAGGAGAAGGTTTAGAGCTTATACCATCACGCTGCTCCAACGTAGATTGGTGGAATGTGGCAGTATTTAAGTTAAATTAGACACAAACAGGTTACCTCACGATGTTTTCCTTCACCGTCAATCAGATGAATTATGAACACAAAATAATAGGGAGTACTTGGGTATTTAAAAGTACATATATGTATATTTATGTCCATATATTTGTTTGTTAGGTCTATTCCGATATAACCAATTGGAACATAAAGTGTAAGACAAGCTCCGTTGACATTCAAGATAAATGTTCACTTTCACTGTGTAAGATATAAGTATAAAATAGTAATATTTATGTCGGTTACACGATGCGAGCACGGACATCGTTTATCAACAAAGACGGTTCTGTGTTTTATTTAACAATTCACTGTCGACTTTCGAAATAAGATTCGAATAGAGCTAATCCTTTGACTATTCTTTCTTTTGCTGGTGTTTCTCCAGGTTAAGGTATTTTGTGTTGTGTGTATTGCTTAACACGAGATGAATTATTATTCATTTACGACCTTGCCTGGAAATAAACCCACTCATCATCTACCTATCGGCTGTCTGACAATTTCAACGTTATTATATACATATATATATATATATACAAGAACTAAATATTAAACTACATTAACATGGTGAAATCCATCATCTTCCACTCCAGGATTAATACGACACGTGAATACTCGTGACAGTTCAAGTAGTGTTCGTGGATTTGATATATTTTTTCTTAGTATCAATAAGCGGTTGAAACGTGAAGCGTGTATGAACGTTTTCGTAATAAATCGCTCGTTACTTTTAGACGTTCCACGAATAGTTTAATCTCGTTTAACAAGCGAACGGAGAATTAGTCGATTCTTATTCGTTTTCGTTTCCGCGTTCGTTATAACTAAATCATTAAATCTTTTTATCACTATTACAGAATTTTTCTTAAACAAAAGATATATTTATAAATAAGTTAAAGTACTTTTTATTATAAGATTAAGTTGATGAAACATAAAAAAAAAAACTATTTTTATTGTGTGGTGCACTACAAAGTTGGCATAGTTTGAGGACAGGCACTTCAGATCTGCTATTCCTATCTGCACTGCAGTGGATGGTCGACACTAAGTTTGAGGTCATTTGATAGCTATTGTCCTGAACTATAACCCTTTAAAAGGATCGTGACATATTACCCTGTAACCCTGTATATCTGTCGCTGTATATTTATTACAATAATTATATAATATTAAAAATCTGCTCTCAATATAACTGCTAAACAAGTAAATGTATAAAAGTTGCACTGTTATATTAAATATTACTGTATTACTTAATTTCATTACGATTGTATTACAAATTACATTTTCATATTATTAGTTTTGTATGGTATGCACCTATTATTTATATTTTATATACATATTTGATTATTCGGTCGTAAACAGTTCGTCCAAAATAATAGCAGTAATTATCAATAGTATGAATGGTAACTCAGAGATGGGGCGAACTTGCACACCCTCGTATTACAATACCAAAATTTATTTCTATGCGAGATGTAACCAACAATATTAAATATATTTTAACGACTAATATATATATAAAATAACTGAAGAGGTTGTTTTGTTTTCATAATAAATTTAATAAATAAATGAATATTTTTTCAATTACGTAAAAATAATATTGAATAAATAAACGCTTCTTTCTCGCACCCACCGAGGTAAATAAACGATGTGAAATGAGAAAGAAATCTTTGTATCAGCAGGAGGTTGTTTACTGAAGCCCTCAGTGTAAATGATTTTACCGTAGCCAGGGACTGATTTAACGAGATAAGCCGCGAACCCTTCTAAAGGTAGTGCATAATGTCATCCCGCTAATGCAAGGGCTCCCCGGCACAGATGGCACCAGTGCTTATCATACAGGACGTTGGAAATTACTCTTTTTTCGTGCAAACTGAAGATTTGAAACGTACCTCAGTTTTAATTACTTTGTAATGTACGTTGTAAAATTCACCTTTTTAGTATGCACCAATTAAAATTGCCGTTGTTAAATTCCATAACGAGGCAACGATGCGATGCCAACGAAAATATAATCTTGGCACTAAATTTTACCTATAATGGTAGTATTATAATACTGTTAACGAACTTGGAAAGAGGTTATTGCGATTACATTTCTTAAGCATGCATTTCCTGTAGATTTTTCGATTAGCACTTGAACTTTCATTTGTTTAAATAATAGAAGTACAGCATTCAATTGCGGTTGGAATGTTGAGCTTTTGTTTACACCCTGTGCACACTTGAATATGGCATTAGCATTCGCTGCATCCCGCGCGATCACTCGGAAGGGGAGAAGGCCCTTTCCGTCGAATTCTCGTCTATCGTGCAGACGCAATGCTGGTGCGTGCACGCGGCGTGCGACCGTGCGGAGTGCGCTTGACTCGATCAACTCGCGAGTGCGCGTGACATCGTGGAACGTGTTACATTTTTGTTTATGGTGTGCAAAGCTCACCTATTTATATCAGTGAAACCGTGCCTAGTCTTCGGGTATAAGTGGAAGCAATGAGAGATGGTTTGATGTTTATTTTAATGCAGTTCAAGTTAATTCGAGTGGTCTGGTCGTTTTGTTTACACTGTATTCTGATTCACGTCAAGTTTGCTTCGCGACTTGACGTAAACCTAAAGAAATTTAAAGTTATTCTGAGTTTATTTACTTATTTAGTTAGCTTTGTTAAATGATTTAAGTTAGTAAACATATTTATCGAAATTAAATCTTATATTTACAAATTGGTATTATTGACGTAAATAAAATAATTTGAATGCAGGTATGCGAAAAATTTTTTTAACTTCCATCTTATATTTTCAATGTTCACTTTTATATCAGTATATTCTTAATTAAAAAATTCATTCAAAACAACTTACGTCAAAACATTAAACATACATTAAAACATGCTTCTTTTTACATAACATGAACAAGTAGATATGTCGGATGTCAATTACTTTAATATTAAATTGAAAGCCATAGTTTTCACGTGATCAAAGATATTATAATTAGAATAGGTTTTTAATAAATACTGGATAAAAATAGTATAAATAAACAGTAGTATAGTGCGTTAGCCCTGGAAGTTTTTTGTAACTTATTTGTCTATTTATTCAACGGCAAGAAGAAGCGAAGCGTGTTTCGCAATAAATAAAACCGTAGGTGTAAACCATTTGCAATTGTATAGTGTCCGAGGTGGCTTGTACAGGACTCTCGTTTTACTTATTGCTTTCAATAAGGCTTTAGATTTAGCCCGGTATCTTACGCCCACGATGCAAACTGGTCTGCGGTTTCCACATAATTTATATTTAAATTAAATATTTATAGAAGAGAAGTTAATGTTATCATGTTGTTTGATAAAGTCAACATATTATTCAATTTGTCTTAATGAAGATGAGACATTTTTGCTGTTTAGTTTCCTTTTTCTACTCTGAATTGTATGTACATTATTAGGATAAACCATAAATGTATAAAATAATTACTACTTTTTGATATATAATTTTATGTTATGATTATGTGGGTATGGTAAATATAGCTTTGATATTTTTTTTGTACCAGAGTGCCGCCCGAAAATACTGTATTTATACATATATATCATTATACTATATATATCATTATGCTCGAATTAAATTCAAGTAGCTCGCTGCATTTTATAAAACATTGTTTATATAAAAAGAACGTCAATAGTTACAACGAAACGTTTTTCTTATCAATTTTATAGCAAGTTTTATTTAAGTCCATCGATATCAAACTTCGTACAAACTTACTGGAGACCACCTGTGGCATGGTTTCATTTGTTAACTATATATTTATGACTTCGTGAATACTGTGCATTTGTAATTCAACTGGCTTTGCGGTTTCTTGTATATTTACTTTCTAATAAAATTTTATATATCTTGTTACAATAATAATATAATTAATCTAATAAGGATAGACAATGATAATAATCAAAATGACATATTTGAATATTATGTCTTTTAATTAATTTTAACGTTAATTCTCATCAGTTACATAAAAATGCTTCCGTGTTTATAAAATCGATTCGATATTAGGATTAAAACAAACATTAACTTCTGAATGTTCTTATATCAGATGTCGTTGTCGTCCATCGTAAAGAATCAATTGACATTTTATTTCCATACTAAATCAATTTTATTTTAAAACAATGAATTCGTAATAACACTCATTTTAATTAATTCCATCGATCAAACAAAATTTATGTGCCGTTCCATTTCGCATAATGAGTTTTGAGTTGATAATAATCATATCTCTGAGATATATAGATTTGTGTCAGTGTCTCATTTAATCATTTGAATAGGTCCATTACTTGTTTTAGACATCCATCGTTTACGATATACTATCATTCGTTTCATTTACTATTATTAATTTGTGGTCCAAAAATAAAACACCATTTTTAGTGACGTTCATATAATAAAAATTTATATAAAAAAGCGTTGTGTAAGATTTTAAGATCTACGTAACATTTGAAATGAAAAGTTACTGGCGCAAAAGTACGGAAAAAATAGTTTTTTTTTCTTCTGTTATGGATAGGAAATGCGGGTAAATAGAACTGATGGTCTTCATCGCATAGAAATTGCCATTGCTGTGTAAGCCAGTATTACACCATCAATGTGCGAATAAAAATATGTTATGCCCCTTCTGTCTTTTATTAAACTATGAGCCGGTCTCACTCTTTTAAGTGGAACACAGCAATACAAAGTATTGATGTTTGGCGGTGTAATAACTGATAAGCCGGTGGTAGTTATCTAAGCGGGCTTGCACAAAGCCCGCTTAGATAAAGTAAAGTAAAATGTGGTATTTTACTGTATAATATGTTTGACTCTGCTATATGATCACATAATTGAGTAATCTATCTGAATTTTGATATAATTTTTAAGAAATTTAGATACTTTACTAGATGGTTCAGTGGTTGGAACACGTGAATTTTAATCGAAGATTGCGGATTCAAGCACTGAGTTTTGTGTGCTTAATTTGTGTTTATAATTCATCTCACGTTTGCTTATGAAGGAAAACATTGTAATCTTCGTGTGTCAGATAAAATACTGCAACTTGTATCCATCAACTAGCATTTGAGCAGTATGTTTTATTTAATTTTCCTTATACTTTTTTTCGCACTTTGAGCTATATTTAATTAATAAGTTTGTACTTAACACTAGTACGATTTGTTAAATCAACATGGTCGTGATAAGTCTTTATCAAACACTGTCAAGTAAGTCATTCATACATCATGTCTTAAATTGAAATTATTATCTTAGCAGCATTTTGATAGCGTCCGTCGGTCTTTATGATAACTATATGTTATTGTAAATACAGTTGTTTGTTGTTAAATGTTATCAATTGTTGACAATGTATATAATATAAAAGTTTGATCATATTAGGACGATTAATTTAAAACGAGCAGTAACATATGACTTAAAGGAAAAGTGATCTTTAATAATACCTAGCTATGTTTTAATTATTATATAATACAAATAATAGCTAATAATAACTTATTACAAAATGCTATATGCGGTTGCTACCTTTTTTTACAATCAACTTTAAAATATTCAGCGGCAAAACCTAATATAGAAATTATTAGTTAACAAAATAATAATATTTTTACGTATGTTATATGTATAGTATGCATGATTGAATAAATACATACACATATTTAGTTATCATACTTTTGTTATGTTACGTTTCATGTCGAGAAATGAACATTAACCTTTTGTCTTTTGATATTACATAAAAGTTATATTTATAGTTATCATTTCTGTATAATGTAATTATGATTATATGAGTGAGTTAATATGTTGATTTTCTCCACCTGTATTTACGTATAAATTCGTCACACGCTAGTCTCTGGGAAAGGTCGCTCCAGACATGTTAAAAGAATCTAATCAATCAATCACCTATAATCTTTTTATTGCAATTATTAGATTCATTTTGCCAGGAGTTTGAAACATAAATATACAAATGTTGGATAGGCACGGAACTTGCTTACGTAGTTGAAATAAGTAACATTTACTGCTTCGCTATTAAAACATAGCCGAGATGGCCCAGTAGTAAGAACGCGTGAATCTTAACCGATGATCGTGGGTTCAAACCCGATCAAGCACCACTGAATTTTCGTGTGCTTAATTTGTGATTATAATTCATCTCGTGCTTTACGGTGAAGGAAAACATCGGGAGGAAACCTGCATGTCTCTAATTTCACTGAAATTATTCCACATGTATGCCACATGTAATATGTATTCCACCAACTCGCACTGGAGCAGCGTGGTGGAACAAGCTCCAAACCTTCTCCTCAAAAATGGGAGAGGAGGCCTTAGCCCAGCAGTGGGACATTCACGGGCTGTTACTGTTATTAAAACATCGAATATTTTATGTTATTTAAACATTTCCTTTGTTTGTTTTACGAAAACCGTAATGGTTCAGTGGATACAATTCATTAATTCAAATCTAGCTATGCACTGATGACCTTGTTTGTGTTATAAAAAATCAAAGGAAGCCTTGTACTGTGTGTGTGTTAGATGAAATTCAAATATGTACTTACCAATCGAACAACAATAGCGTGATGGAATAGGTTCCGAAACTTTCTCCTTAAGATGCGAGCTTGTTTAGCAATGAAACATACAAATTTTTATTAATTTTATTGTTTACATAGTTTAAAAGTCGATTTTGAAAAAAAGAACATAATTCCTGCCAAGACGTACGTATTCATTTCTACAAAACGTCTTTTAGTTGAGATGCAAAAACCTACTTGAATAAAAACTTTTCAGTTTCACATTAAAATACGAAGCTTGACGTTCAACGTTCTCACGAGATGAAAATGTGCAAGAATTTTATAGAGATAATAATGAACGTTAAAAGAAAATTATTCATGCAAAATTGTTACATAGAAAAGAACCTACCTTTATGTACGAGTGAATAAACTAAGTCTGTTTGTCTGAGTGTGGAAATATTAAATATTTGTATTTAAATATTTCAATAAATATATAAGAGGACTGAGAGACTGTACTTTGCTTTATTCGTATTTGAAATATTTGTAAAACATCAGTAAGACTAATATATTGTTAAATCGGGTGAGCAGTCAAAAATAAAAATGAAAACACACTTACTCAATACCTTATTCAAAGAGACCTTTAAAATGACTTAAATTGCAATTTTATAATCATTAATTAATATTCGGTTCGAAATTCAAATTATAACAATAATAACCGGTATAAAGTATAAAACAAGACTAAGATATATTTTTTAAGTCGAGTAATAATAGCCGATAATGTATGAAAAATGTTCCTATATTCCTAAGCATTTTTAATGTCATCCACTCGTGAATTCAACCTCGTTGAATAATTACTTCGTATCAGGAAAATATTCTCAGTTTTTATTTATCATCCATAATAAGCATTATCAAAATCAGTAATGTAAGTAATGAAAACAACGAACATAGCTAGAACTATGAATGTATTATAATATCAAATTCACATTCTTTCGTTTAAAATGTAGCTTAAGCAAAGTGTTAAAATTTTCTTTTATAGAATCCTGTAAGCACAGCGTTGATCGGAATTTGCGATTTCGAGAATTGTTGCTATGTTAAGCAGTTGCAGTACGGGCTGCTAAACCAGTTTGTGGATAGCGACGTGGGCGCAACTGCATCGAGACTTAGCAGCATTAAGGTGTACTCAAAATAGCCCTTTGTAATTTAATTATCACTGAAACTGTAATTTAAAACTTTAATTCTTTTAATGAGCTTTTTAACTTCTCTTATATATGTGTGTTCACACTGAATTTTATACGAGTTCTAAACACAAATTTAGTGACCATACAACTTTATTTGGTGGTAGAGCTTTATGCAGGCCCATCTGGGTAGGTACCATCCATTCAACACATAGAATTTCTTATGATAATTCTCATTAGAATATTCTACCGCCAAATAGCAATACTTAGTATTGTTCCGGTTAGAAGGATGAGTGTGCCATGCCATGTGATAGAGGCATGAAGAACATAACATCTTAGTTCCCAAGGTTACGAGTACATTGATGATGTAAGGAATGGTTAATATCTTTCACAGTGACAATATTTGTTCTTGGTGGTGACCACTTACCATCAGTTTGCCCTTTTGCCTGTCCGTCTACCTATTTTATAAATAAATACAATATATTTGTACATTTATTTAGTTTTAATATAACGATTAAGCAAAAACCTTACATTGAAAATGATTATTTTTTACAGTCATATTTTATTAATTCAAGGACAGTAAACATTCGTTAGTTATAAAAAGGTAAACAAATCTTACGTTTCTAATCAAATTTAAAATCTATTATTACGAAGTTTATATTTCATGTTTACGAAATTTCCATAAAGTGATATCAGTGATCTTAAGCTACGAAAAATTGATTTCAAATTAATATCAAGTGGAAAACACGCCAATTTTGTTGACAGTAAACGTATAAACACGGGCGGTGCACCGCATTTATTTCTATAGAATATATCTTGAGCAAGCCACACGCTTCTTTTTATCGTCACACATGAAATGTTTATGACGGCTTAAAACTGTAGTGGAACAAAAAAGTTAAATGTGTGCTGTTGCTAGTTTTGTTTTGCTGGGGGAGGTTATGGGGGCGCCACCCTAAGGATTCTGTTCCCTCGTAGAGAACAATAGTTCACACGAAATAATCGATAAATACCATTCTGGTAAAGATCGGGCTACATTTCGTAATATAATACGTACACAATTAATGATGATACTTTTTTAGTACCCAATTAGATTTTTCGTTTCTACAAACAAATTCTACTTACATTAACAAAATTGCAGAACACGATATAAACAAAATAAAATTACTACATAATATTATGAAGTGAATAAGCTTGAGAAACGTTAGGTATGGAAACGTCACACTCAAATTTGTCCTTGAAATTTTACTCACATTACGTATCAATAAATTGGCATATTAATTCTTAAAACTAATCCTTCCTTTGAAACTTATTAAGCTTACTTAAAATAATAAGGGACATGTTTTATAACTATAAAATATTTTAGTTGAAAGTTAAATGATACGTCAATACACAGGATGGTAATATTAATTGGTAATTACAACTACCTTTTCGTAAAGGGAGAACAAAATCATCATCTTCATTATTAGAATACAGATTTCAAAAGATTTAAAGAAACGAATGTTTTATTTTTAATTTACTATATTAAATATATGTCAACTCTATGGAATATATATTTAAAGCCGACGTAAAAGAGTGGAGATAAGTAAATAATTGTTACGTTTTCAACATAAGAGTACTAAAAGTATTAGTATCAATTATTTCTAATTGATATAAATGTGGTGGATTTTTTAAATTCTAATATACGACCCATGGGTGTGAATGCTACAACAGAAATGAATGAAAATAATATTCGTCACTTTTCAGTGTGTATTTTGTTTTCGACGTGTGTGGACATAGCTTTATATTTCCATTTTGAGTTATCACTTTCAACTTGTCAAATGCTTGAAATAAAAAAAAAAAACATCTAATTTTATCATCAAACGCATCTAATTTTAAAAATATGTCCAATTTATAGAAGAATTCTTTGGTAACTAATTCACTTAAAGTGAATAAACTTGTATAAAAGCAAATATAGAACTTTTACATTTTATATTTATACGAAAATTCATCTCGTAAATGATCTTATGAAATATTGCAGCATTTTTCTTTCTTATACTAATTCGATCGGTCATCTATCTTGAGATTCGTAATCTAATAAGATACCTTGAATAAATGCGTCTTGGATGGCAAAAATCGTAAAGGGGAGAGTGTGATAAATCTGAATTAACGTCGTGAGTCTACATTCCTACAGTCACACCCGCAGGTGAATGGTCTGCTTGATCTAATGGAAATATATGAACAATGTTTGGTATAAACCACAAATTACTTTAACAAATTATTTATAGCAATTGTTTTTCAAGTGAAATATGTCTGTTAAATTGTGGTAACAAAATTATTTGCTTATACACTAGTGGTCAGGATTTTTGCAATCCTTTCTGAGTACCAACTTACCTGGTAAGATTACCAAAAATTTTATTAGAACTTTGTATTACTATGTTTCAAGTGAGTCTTTGTATAACGGAAACAAGGGATGCTTTGACAGCTTAAGAAACGGTCTATATTTTTTTAATCTACCATCACGTGACGAACTAGCTCATCTGCAAATCTATTTAAAAAAATTGCAATCGATACTAACTCGAATTAGAAAAAGGTAAATGTTAGGTACGAGCCAAGAGGTTATGGCTGATATATGTATGTATTTACTCTTTGGCGTTACGTTTGAAAACGTAGAAATATAATTTCAATTTTATTTTACCTGCCGGTTATTGAAGGTCGGTAGGATATTAAGGTTATTCTTGCAAGATCTAATTTAACTTCACCTGTTAATATGTGTGGGTGAAATTTCGCAACGAATTCGAATCCAGTTCTATTCAATCAAGTTAGCTAAAATTTCACAATATTTAGTACTAATGACGGTGCAATCTCGTATAAAAATATGCATTTATTAGATTCCATTTTAAATTCAACTATTCGTTGTAAATAAATGAAACAACCTATATATTTTTTAAATATCAACTTTTTTATATATATTTAACTTTAATTGCATCCATAACATTAAAATCATTATTATGCAATTTGAATAAAAACTTCGACAGTTCCTTTTAAATAAATTAATGTTGCATTAATTTTATATTTAAAAAAGGGATGGAATTACACCTTAAAAAAAATTAATGAACTTTTGTGTTATGTACAGGTAATTTATAAAAAGGATAATATTGTGAAGAAAATTTTACACAATGACCGTCGGAGATTTTTCGCTGTTGGAATTTCACACAAAAGACTTTATAACATTAGCGGACTCGGATAATGAAAGTAGATTTTGCTATGTAATTCCTAGTCTAAGTTAGAAGCGGCATAATTTATTTTATGTCATAATATTTTAATATTTTTTCACGTATGATATCTGACAAATTATTTATTTAATAAATTGTTTATTTAATAATAATTTTTAGGCAGCAAATGGTATAACCTTAATATGATTAAGCTTACTGAACTTAGTTACTTACTACGTATTTAAAAAGGTATGTCTTTTATAGACTGTCTCTAGCAAATTCAGAAAATCTGTTCTGATTCAGGCAGTAAACATTGTTTTCTGTCAAGAAATTATTGGGGAATCACGGGGACGGCATTATAATACTGCCAATATAGTGTTGGATATATCGCCAATATTACAATCCTGTGGAAAGCTCGTAAAGCTGCTGGCCTTGAGCCTGATCTCTCCGTGTCGGATTGTGATTCCATCCATTATCCATTGATTTTTGTGGGATTGAATATAGGATGCACATTTTTTGCGCATATAGTAGTTGTTAACTATGATATCGTTTGGCTTAGCTTTTTGTTGGTCGCCGTGACCATAATTCGTTTAAATATTTTCTATGATAGAATCATTAGATCTAATATCTAATGATATTTACCATGCCTTACATCGTCAATTCGCCACCAACTTTGGGAACTTAAATGTAATGTCCCTTGTGCCTATAGTTAAGCTAAGTATTGCTGTTTTGCGGTTGAAAATGTGATGAGTGGGTGGTTCCTAACCAGACAGGCTTGCAAGAAATCCTACCACAAATAAATATTTTCATTTAATAATCACGTAAATCCTCGTTTGAGTCTGAATCCAGATACTAGTATAAAAGACACAAAAAAAAAATGAATAAAACCGCCAATCTCTTATTATTTACAACCCACTACATCTCCGCGTATCCCTCTCTACTACCCCCTGTGAACACCACCCTGTTTATGGCCGGGCATTGTATGGGCTTAATTAATTTGCTTCTATGTGAACAATCTTTTCAGTATTTGTTGAATCATCTATCGAAATAATTAGTGTTTTATATAAATTATCTACAGCTCACAAACAAACTTACGCATACATGAACAAGAATAATTAATATATTTCTAAAACATATATACACCTGTTATAAACGTTGTTTTGCGAGTGTTTAGTTAAACATTGATCTCCCTTTCTGTTATTATTGATATAACATTTGAAAGAATACACTTTTATTTATAACCCCCTTAACGACATTTATAGGTAAAGCCGATATGTTATATAAGTTCATTATTTTATCTTCATTATTAGTCAGGAGTAAATGTATATTAGTTCAATTTGTGAGAGGAGAAATAAAATATTGTTATCTTATAACAAACAGGAATAATAAATAAAATCGAAAAAATGTACTTTTTTAATAAAACATTCAACGTGAAAAGGCAAGTTTTTATTAATTACTAAAAGGCAATATTTATGTTTGTCAATATATAAAGAAGTTTTTATTTTCAATAATGAGTCGGATTTTCTTTTTTAAATTACGAAATATTCATTATTATTAAAGGTTAACGAAAGTTTTTTCGTGTTCATTTATATTGTTTTCAACGTTAATACACAGTTAAGTATTTATTTATTTTACTTAATTAAATTGAAAATATTTATATTATTCCGTGGTTATATAATTTTAGTAGAGTAAAATAACACGTAAATCACCCACTGCTGGGCTAAGGCTTTCTCTTTGTTTGCGAAGGTTAAAAGCTTATTCCACCGCTGCTCAAATGCCGATTGCTGGATACACATATCGCAGATTTCCCATAATCCCACGCATACAGTTTCCCTAACGATATTTTCATCGCACGATTATAAAATTTGTGATGTTTTCTTTGCTTCGAACTAGTGATCTTCGTTTATAATCCACATGTTATATTCAATGACTCCCTTTTTGATGTAAAAGATACCAAAACACACGATTGTAACTAACAGCCAAAACGATTCGACCTCTGTCGTCCAGATCAACATCACAGTTGATTAGTCGCATTTATATGAACGTAGCTTTATAGATCTATAAAGAATTTGAATGAATGATCATTCAAATACATTCGTTTCTGTTACCATTACTCCCATGCAAATAAACCTAAAGCAGAATACAAAGCAGTTACCATAATACGTCTCGGTCATTTTACTCATAAACCAAATGCATAGACATCCCGATTATTTTCGGGCCTTGGGTACCAGAATTTGTATTCTATATCAGAATCATATTATACAATGTATTGTATGTAAATTTTCTCAATCTTAGTATTTTACAATTGCTAGACGCATAAAATCTATTAAATTCTAATGTTTGCATGTCCCGACTTCTTACGGGTAAAATTGATACAGTTATCCCCCCTATATGAGCCTTCCTAAAAGTTAAAATTTCTAAACATTATTTCTTAGCGGATGCTTACGATATATAATAAACCTTTGTTCCATTTATTTGTATGAGTATAGACTTATTAGATTTTTATTCTAAACTAGCAAAACCCACGACTTAGCCTGCATGTAATTCAGTTCGTGACGAAAGAACAAAAGAAACAAAACAAAAAGATGGTCAGTTAGTTAATAATGATGGTCATTTAGCTAACTCGGAAATTAACTGTATACTGAAGCTGTATTAACTTAAAAAAGACAGGAACTGGAAATCAGAATCAAAGACAGCAATTTTATTTATTTATATAGACAAGCTAAAATAAAAAAAATAAGATATGTACGTAAACTTAAAGTTGTTATAATTTTTGATGGACTCAACCGATTTTTATGTAATAATAATTATAATATAGATTTAATACAATATATCTTTAAAACTAAAAGCCTCGTAAAAGTAGTACTCTCAGTACGCGAACTTAGCCAAGGACTTGAGTACTAAGCGCATTATACTTTCTAAAGCATTTATGAGTAAGCGAATGTCACATTATTCCTGTACCCGGAATGATACAACACTGAACACGCGCACGACATTTAAATTTATGATCTGAACATGCCATTTAAGATATTTCTATGATATCGATAACATCTTACGTAAAACCGATCTGGCACTGATCGACTTATACTATATAGCGTTATATATTAAGGAAGAAGTTATTTTTTAATTTAATGGTTATGTTTGTAATTTATTAGTGATAATTATTTATGTGACGTCACAATTGTACTATACTATCAATATATATGGTGTTATTACACAAAGAGTATAACTCCTAAGATTATGTGAAAATTCGTTGACTATGTATGGATACAATAATAAGAATTACAATATAGAATACAATTTCTATAATCATTAATCTATTATAAAATAAATAATAAATATAATACCGCAATAGTAGCTGATTTTTTTTGTAGTGGTAGGACTGCGAGTCATTATAAAATATAACGTATATATGTATGCGTTTTGGTAGTATGTAACGAGGAATTAATATTCGTAAATTTTTTGCGTAAATTTAGTTATACGTCGTTTATATTTAGATTGATTAGTAGTGAGAATTTATTACATAGAATCTTTATTACAACCGGATGGCATCCTATAAGTAGGTCTTTTAAGATTGTACTTAAATAGAGTATGTTCATATGATTTAAGACACAGGCAACATAATTAACAGCTTATATCATATCTTTGAAATCACATTTACAAAGCCATAGCCAAAATATCATATTTAATTGCGCTTAAAAGTATGTATTTTGTAATTATATATTTATTTATAATAAAATATGTATATTAGGAACAGATAAAGTGTGAGTAATATATATATATATATATATATACACTATTATTGTTATATATATAAAAATAGTCAACTGTTACTTATTTATAGTCAACCTTATTGAACATATATTAAGAGACCATCAAATGATTCTGCTTGTTTTTCTTCTGTACGAATCAATAATTCAACAAATCAATTGTAGAAAAATAATAAATATATATTCGGAACATCAAATCAAATGTATAATAACACATACGAAATTTAAATATAAATAGACTGCATTAATTTAAATCATAATAATCAATAATTGAACTTGCATTCTAAGACGCTGGAATGTCTACATGTAAGATGAATTACTAAATATATACGCTTTAAAGCGCTTCATTGGATAACTTGCTGTCGAGTAAATGGACTCGAGCGTACTAAATCTGTCGTCCGAACATTTACCTTGGACTTATTGGTTTCAGCGAATACACTGGCTATTGTTAGTATAAATGGTGCAATAAATATGAATTACGCATCCGTATTTTCACTTTCAAACTCAGTAAATGTTTACTCTTGAACGTATTTTAATGTTTTTTTATTCGCATAAACTAATTTTTAAAAACAAAAGTAGAGCTCGTATAAACTGAAGTTAACTTAAAATTATTAGTTCTAAAAACACAAGAATCATTATTTTTTCTACTAATATTTACATTGAAAATGAGTAATTTTATTTGATTATTCGTCATACTTAAAATAAACCTCACGTTATACATTTGACGTGGACGAAATAGCGTTTTTACTTAAACGTAATACAACAAAATAGATCGGCCATGAATTTGTTTTAAACTTGTATTCAATAAATACTTACTCGTTTTATGGGCTTTAATGTTATTAAAATAAAGGTTATATTAAAAGAACAATCGATGTGGTCGTGATACACTGGGACTTGTTAGCGTTGGATTCTACGAATAGCTATTCTCTGTCGGAAAGCAGCTAATGTTTTTAGAAGCATTACAATCGTCAGTTCAGGCAAATTCCTGTAAACATCGATTTTAGCTGAATAAAAAATTTATGACTGATTTAATTTTAGAATATCAAAAAATCCTACTAATTGAAAGTAGATATGCCACTTATTTCTTAAATAGAAATTAATAGCGATAATATGCATGCTGGAAAAATATTTATTTTCCATTCAAATCTACCTGCAATTGTATCGAATCATATCAGCAACCTCAAAATTCACATTAAATTTCCGAATTCCACAATTAGCGACGACATGTTTTACTGATGACATCACGAAGGTTTTTAAAATCGTCTGTAACTGCAATGAATCACAGAAAAAAATATGATGTCCTCCTGACCGATTTCGGCCACGGCAAATCTCAAGAGAGATTAGAAAACTGCGCAGGACATAGTATAGTCCACAAGTGTATGCAAACACAGGTGTATTCTCTATTCCCTTACTTTGATAATAATCAATTTGATACGACCATTCTGCCGGTTTTACGTGTTCAAGGCACGGAAAACATTCTACAAAAAAAAAAAAAAAAACTAAACATCTCACGAGTCTGCCTTTAAAAGATTCAGCCATTGTCTTCGTTTAAACACTCTTACATAAGAGTAGGTTTAGGTGTTGGAGCTTAGAACTGAAGCTCATGAATTATTTAGACTTATACCTCGCTCACTTACCGCAATTTCTCTTGAAAGTATTACGGTTTGAGTCGTCTCATATTCTTTATCTGAGTATATATAGAAATATCAGATATATCATAATAAGAAAAAGATTTTATTCATTTAGATTTCTTACATACACTACTGGTTTCTGAATCGTATTATTATTATCGATTGTCAATTATATAAATGATAGTTAAAAACACGTTTATATATCATATATATATATATATATATATATATATATATATATATATATATATATGATAAAAACTACATATATATATATATATATATATATATATATATATATATATATATATATATATATGTGTTATTTATGAAACTCTTCATAGAAACTAAACTCAAAATCAGCTCGATGGTAACATATTATCGTATGATGGTGACCCGAAGTACGTAAATGTGACAAACTGTATATCTCGTATTCGAAGTTAGTTAACACTAACTTGCTATAATGCTATACTTACATTGTTTAAGGTTTCCTGTCAGTTTAGCCACGTACACTCATATGAGTAGGAATAATCTACCGCCTAATGTAAACATGTTTAATTTATTTATTTTAATTTTATATTGAATACGATCAAAAGTGCTTGTAAAAGGCTTCACGAAAAATGTATATTTTGATTTTGATATTTTTTGAACGTGAATATAAATTTCGATATTTCATAAAGAATATTATTTTTAAACTAACGATAACGATAGTATAGCTCTAAATTTTGTAATTTTGATCATACAATAATGTTTTACGTCCCCAGTGTGCGATTAAATTATTTAATGACATAATAAACTCAGCCATTGCTCACCCAACACCGATCAAATAGATTTATAATATAATTACATTTTATATTAAACTTTGAGTATAAATTTATGTTCTACGAATGATAAAATATAATTGATGGATATTAATTGTTGCGTATTAATAACGATCTTTTTTAACTTGAACTTTAATTCACAGTGCAAACCTTTAGATTGACTTTTTAATTTATTCTTCGTAGTTTTGTGTAATTTGTGTATCGTGAAACAGTATTACTTATTGTTGTATTATAATGTTGGTCTGGTTCTGGTTTGATCAGTGAGTGATCCAATGATATTATGTCTGTTAACTACAGATACAAGGGACATAACATTTCATTTCCTAAGGACGGGGCGCATTAGCGATGTAATGAATGATTAATATTTTTTACAATGCCAGTCTGTGGTCAGAAGTGACTTATAATATAAATAAAAAGAAGTAATAACTTTCTGTAAAATATGTATAAGCATAAAAATTGATTTACTCGGGCACGGTAAATTCTAGAAAATATCAGCTCCGTTCGAATCCAAACAATGTTCGTGGTACTTGAGCTTAGATTACGTTCGTAGTCTGTACACACTCCATTGAACAGCGCTCGAATGCGCCGCCATGATAATTTCAATAATACAATATAACCGCACCCTACTCTATTATTCCAATATATATTATGATAGCTTATTTGTTTAATTATTTTTAACTAGTTAAAATTATACTAAAATTAAGAATGTCAATATACATAATATATAAAGTAAAGTGTCCCACTGCTAGGTAAAAAACGCCTGATCATCACTTGAGATATGAGGAGCCGTCAAACACGACACGAATTAAAAATATAAATTAAGCACAAAAAAATATTCTATTTCCAAAAATCTTACGCATTTTATGTTTAATAATAATTGAATAAACTCACATTGTATTATCTGATTGAAATACATACATATTTGTATATTAGTTTTTCATATTTACCCATTCATTTTGCCTCAAGTAAAATAATTCTTTACCGAATCTAGCGCAAAATTAATTAATTTAATCATCAAATTAATCAAATCTTAATTTTTAAAATCGATTTATAAACAAAAAAGGTCATATCCGCACTTCCTTAAAAATTATACCCGTATACGATTATATATACGAATTGAAAACCTTCTATTTTTCAAAGTTAGTTAAAACACATCTACAAATTTAAGAACTTGTACATCGAGACAATACAATTCAAATTCAACACATCGCAAACCAGTTTTGTAATTTTGATGTTCGCTGCAGCGATTTAATTTTAATTTGAAACCAAAATATTGTAAGTGGATGTTATGCTACAGCTATTTAGTGCAATTTGGAACGCTTGTCTCAATATTAATTTTATGGTGTATCGTATTAAAGAAAGGTCAATGAACTATAAGCTGTCTGCGGCACCATTGCAATTAGTTTTTTTTTGTGTGCCCTTAGTGTCAATGTTCCCTGCTATTGTTGGATATTAAACAAAATTGGTTATGATAGGTATCAATAATTATTATCAGTTCGTTTTGAGTTATATTTTAACGATTCAAAATGTAATAATCCTATATATCCTAATTCGATTATTTATTCTAGTTAGTGCTGAGGTCATTTTTTCTCGCGCTTATTGTGGGTTCGAATATAACAAATATTTCTTATGTGTCATCCGGTTATTTCCAGATTTATTTAACTTCAATAATAAAAACGTAATAAATATTTCATTTTGTAATTCAAAAAGGTTACGTTCAAAGGTCCGTGAAATAGCTGGCAAGCTCCTGTATTTTAGTTTAGATAAACATTTCTGCAAAATGCAAAAATTATATTATAGTTTGCGTAAGAACTCGCACTTCCACACACGGCTTTTGCATGAATATAAAGATTGAAGTGTGATGCCGGCTTGTATTAATATATTAAACGAGTTTCTTGAATAAATCACCCTCATGCGCTTGTATACTGATGTAATGGCATTCAAAATATGCCTAGTTACTCTCGATAGGTACTTAGGTTCGCCGCGTCTCAACCGTTTTGACCTTTGAAATTCCAATGGCGCTCGATTCGATGGCTAACGATGGCATTTGTGGGATCTGCTAAGTTCGACTATGTAGTGAATGGGCTGGAAACGTGCCTAAAATTTAAACTACAAATATACATCCGTATAAATAAGATAATATCGATTATGAATGCAAACAGCCTTGTGGTACATAGTACCTTTATTAAAATTATGAATTAAATTTCGAATTCGAAATTTTCATTCTAATTTTTATTTGTATCAGACCTTATATTTAAATAATAATTTACTTCGATGCTTGAATCTAAATCGAAAATTAATAAAAAATTCTATCTTGGCTGTACTTATTGTGGACATTTAATGTTAACTACTACCGATAGGCTACAGAGCTTTAAGATTTAAATCAGACAGATTTAAATCTGTGACTTTCTACCATTGTGTATAATAACGACGTAGCCGTCTAGCAGTTTATTAAGAATTGTTCTTTATGTAGCCACAAAACATTACGGTCAATTAGTTTTTTAACATTTTAATTTAGTGAACGTTAATTTGCAATTGCAATCGATTAAAATATTATTTACTAAAAACATTTACGAAGCAAAAAATATTTTACTAACAACGTTTCATTCTTTCACGGCGCTTAATTAAATCTTCAACAAGAAGAGTAAAGTGCCGCCTCGATACGTTGGTATTATCATTTGTAGATATCTATTAATTGATTTAATTTGTCACGTTTGTTTCAATAAAAAGTTAAAAATAAACATCAATACCATCTTAATTAATAACAATGGAGAGAAAGTATTTTGTGATCGATAATTTAATGGAATGAAGTAAAGTGTATGGAAAGTTATTGTAACCATGGGTAATACGAATTCTGGCCAGGGCCATGCCCGTCAAAACAGCAAGAGCAGGAAATCTAGAAGTCTACCTACTTCGCCCGAAGTACGAAGGTATGTATTTTAAAAGTAAAAGTTACATAACAATGCATAAATGTCTTTTTGTTTTGTAAAGGCTTCTCTAAAGGAGAAAGTTTGAAGCCTATTCCACCACGCAGTTCTTCTGCTGGTGGATGGATATACATGTAGAAGAATTACATCCAGAGCATACAAATTTCTTAACGATGTTATCAGGCACTAAATGAAAATTAAGCGATTGAATTTGCAATTGCAATTGCATATAAAAGAGTTTTTTTATATTTCACCGGTTGTTCTCTGGGTAAATTAGTATGCGAACTTTTCCCAATTAAAATAGTAATGTTGAATAAAGAATTTCGAATTTAAATTTTTAATAAAAAACAATTATGACTGAAAATCCTTTAAGAAAAAATTGTTACTCATTTTTTGTTAGTCTAAAAATCAAATATAATAGAATTAGATCTATATGCCTTTAGGATAACAAATTATAATAGAAACTTTCACACGTGTGTTTTTATAAAATGCAAGCTAAGGTCCGTCATGAGTTAGCCGATATGAGTTGCGCTAAAAGATTCTTCGTGCATAAATATATATTGCCTGTTATCGATTGAACGGTATAGATGATGTGCTCCAGGGCCATCTAGTGGTGAATTGAAATCAAAGTGGATCTCATAAAAACCTTCTAAATTAACAAAAATAATATTTTTAGTAAGAATTCATGGTTATCTGTAAAACGGTATCGAATTCTAATAATCTCGAACAAACATGCATTTATTTATATATTATGTTATAAAAAATACATAGATAATATTTTAAATATAGAATCTCGAAAACGCTTGACCTCTATAAAACTCAACAAGAGCGAGGTGAAAATAAGAGTAGGTACCTAGTTCACTTAGCCGGTCGTTCTATAAATATCCAAGCCTGATTTAAGTCACTGTTCGATCTTTTACGATAGCTGTATCATCAGTATCGTAAAGCAAAATAATCTTTGATCTCGACCTTTTACTCTGAAGGTGTAACCTAAACAATGAAAAATGCTGAACCCTTTGTGATGAACCATACCAATGTTTTTGTGATCAACAAAGCGCTTCTGTTTATTTTGCAGTTCGGTTATTATCATTTTTATAAATATATAACATTATTTTTATATAAAATATCAGATAGACAATTTTGAAAAACCAATGTAATCATTTAAGAGAACATAATGCTGTCAGCGTCTAATACTTTTTTTAAGGTATGTAGCATAACAATAAAAATTTCGATAATTCACTTTGTAAATAATACGTAGTAAAGTTGGGGAGAAAAATCACAAACATACCCCGAAATTAAAAAGAAATTACACATGTACTCAATAAATACTTTACATACACCAATTAAAAATTTTAATACGCTATTTAATAGAAAATAGGTACTGTGTGATTTACATTAAAGTTTTTAGTTCGTATAATACATGTACGCTCAATTCGTAATGGAAATAACTTTCCTTATTACAATTATTTCCAATAAAGAGAACATTTTCAAATAAAATAACGAATCAGTGTAAAAGATCAAGCAAATAGTTTCTCCTTATAATTTTAAATAATAATATTAATGTTTAGTAATATTTACTATACATATATGTATATAATCAACAGAACATGTCCCAAGCGTGACAGCTTTAATTTCCGAACTCGGCCGTCCCGGAAGTTACCGTCACGCGCGATACCGTTGTTACCAGACATAGTAGAAAAACGAAAAAAAAACGGCACATAATACAGTTTTGAAATAATACTTATAAATAATTAAAAAGGCGATTTAATCAATGAAAGTTGTAAGGAATAAAAATAAGGATAATATTATTAATACATGTTTTAGAGGAACTATTTATCCCTCCAATTAAGCATAAAGCGTGTGCTAGCAGAGAAACGGTAATGGCCCAGTATCAAACTTGCAACAATTACATCGCTGGGCCCATTAACCATTGTGCTATTCACGCTTAAACGCAATTGATTTGCGATAAAACATAAAATAAAATATTGAAACACAAGTAACGACCTGTTCAATTAAATCCTATTTGTAAATATTTTTTTTCACAAAATAGAATAATGTTTTTATTAAACATTACACCAACCATCCATTAAAGATTTCTATAAACGATAACATCAATGTTGAGATCATTTTTATTCCAATTTATTTTGTTAAAGTATAGAAAAAATATAATAAAAATATATAAGTATAGAAAATATTGTATAGATGAATAAAAAGTATTTTCATAGATAGGTATTGAAAACAACTCCCATATAACGCATGTCAAGTTTGTTGCGCAAAAGCTCTGCTTGTCAAATGACACAACGCTCGCGTCGCCAGATGTTCACTGTTTGGATCTGCCCTTATTATTAAATATTACACAAAGGTTTGATCACAAAGGAATACTTTGTGAAAACAATCTTAAGTGAAGAAAAATAAAGTTTTAATCTCACGGCCATTACGGGGCTGTGTAATTATTGATATTGTAACACGTTGTTTTAAAATATAAGGTCTATCATCAACTAATTAATTGTTGGTGCAAATTCCTTTTTTACCATTACAACAAATTATTTATATCTTATTTAATATTATAAACGTAAAAGTTATGGCGGATGGATGGATCTTTGTTTACTTCTTTACTCGAAAACTACTGAAGGCATTTAGAGGAAATTTAGAATACGGATAGATTTTACACTGACCCTTAACTTATAGGTTACTTAACACCTCATACACGGGCATAGCCGCGGGGGGAAGTTCTTTTTATTGAGCCAAACGACAACCTTTTTTTAATATAATTTAATAAAATGATATAATACGTAAAGTAAGGGTAAATTAGTATTATACAATTTATATCAAGTATGTTGGCAACGCCATCTTGTGAGGAGTAGTGGCAATACTTTCATTCATTCGAAGTTAAAGCTCACACGCATTCTGAGTATATCAATAAAAAATAATATAAAATAGATAGTAGTTGTTGAGTTTTGTTTAATACTATTCATAATAATATGTAATATTTTATATTTATGCGAAAAACGTGTATCGTGTCGTCATATAAATATACCTTGTTTATTATTTTGCCTATTTGAATCAGCCTGTTATATTATTTTCATGAATTATTCTCATAATTCACTTGAAACAGCTTCCTAGCCAGTGGTTTATTGTGAAATCGTGACCGCGGCGCTGACGCGACTTTTCAGTTCGGTAGTCGTATTACATTTTCATAATATTAATTATATTTAGAATTTCACAGTACTAGACATATATCAACAAAACCGTTAAACATTAAGATTTAACTAACTGTATGTATCTATATGGTTAAGTTAAATTGTATATCACAAAATATGCATTTGTATATAAAATAATATTTATAGACTTGTGCTTCATAGTTCTAAACGTAAAGTTTTATTATCATAAATATGTTATTAAATAATTTTAATAAAGTATTACTAAACAATAAAGTTACGTTTTATGTTGTTGCCAGCATTAAAAAGGTTTAACCGATTATTTATTACTAACGAAAATGTTATTGCCCTTGTGTCTGTAGTTACACTCGTCCTTCAAACCCGAACGCAACAATACTATGTATCGTTGTTTAGTGGTAGAATATCTGATGAATGGGTGGTACTTACCCAGATAGGCTTGCACAAAGCCCTACCACCTAGTTAACCTAAAAAAACCAAAATCGATATTGATTATTCTAGTTGTGATAATCACAAGCTTTGGGATTTTTTACCCAATAATGGAATGAATTCAAACAAAGAGATAATATAAAATTTATTGTAATTTTTAGTCTTCTAGAAGGTGCCATATTTAGTTTAAAGTGACGTCACAAAGCCTATAGCCTAACTAGCGATTAAGACGATTCTAATGATACTTTATATGTTGTCGAATTATGCCAATAGTTTAGAAGTTATATGGGAACAGCTGAACATTTATTCCTTACATACATACCGGCTGAAATATGCTCCGTAGTCGGGTAAGAATTAAATTGAAGAGACCGTAAAAATGAAAAAGGGAAGTAGTAACAAAAGAGAATTGAAATCTTTTCAGTAATTGTTAATTGTTATCGGAGACGGGTAAAGGTCACGAGTATTCAGAATTAAGATTACTTTCAACTAAAAACATTTTCAGTTAAACGAATCATAAAAAAAGAGTTAATGTTTTTTATCCTACAGATATATTTCAACAAAGTTAAAGAACTGTTTGGGGATGTCGAAAACACATGTGATTCTGTAGTTTGTGGATGTGCTCTGGACAAATTCCGACCACAAATCCTCGCTAGAGGAAGGTATTTTTCGTTTGCAATCTGATTACTTATCTCCCGGCTGTAGCTATTGTGGTACAGTATCTACATGTTGTAACTAAAGGCTGATTTTAAAACTAAGCTGATTGCGTTCGTTTTGATCTACGCTATTTCATCTTCATACTCCAATTTCCTTAAGTAAACAAGTCATTTTCCAAATGTTTCTTATTCGAGCCGAAAGTACCCTAATTAGCTTTTGGCGTTGGCTTTTAGAAAGATTAGGCTTCGTATTGATGGAGCGTTTGATAAATTTTACATGACGAACAAGAATTGAGTTACTGGTAATCCACGTTCAAGTCGTGATGAATTTCAAAATTATTACTATTTTCAAATAAAAATATTTTTTTTAATTAATTAAATATTTATTATTGTTATAGTCCAAATAATGAGTTAGCCAGTGTATCTACAGGTACTCGTACAAGGGACATAATATCTTAATTTCCAAGGTTGGTGGTGAGTTGACTAAGTTTGGGATGATTAATATTTCTTACAGTGCCTATGGACGCTAACACCTGCCTATTTAAAATGAAATAAAAAAAAACATATATACCGGCCAGTACCTTATGTGAAATAAAACAATAGATACTCATATAACACTATGTTTAGTCAACAAAATCTATAATAATATTATAAATGCGAAAGTAACTCTGTCTGTTACGTTTTCAAGTCAAATCACTGAACAGATTTTGATGAAATTTTGTATGAACTTATAATATAATATTAATGAGTAGTCGAGATGGCCCAGTGGTAAGAACGCGTGAATCTTAACCGATGATCGTGCGTTCAAACCCGGGCAAGCACCACTGAATTTTCATGTGCTTAATTTGTGATTATAATTTATCTCGTGCTTTACGGTGAAGGAAACATCGTGAGGAAACCTGCACTTGTCTAATTTCACTGAAATTCTGCCACATGTGTATTCCACCAACCCGCATTGGAGCAGCGTGGTGAAATGAGCTCCAAACCTTCTCCTCAAAAAGAGGAGAGGAGGCCTTTAGTCCAGCAGTGGGACATTCACAGGCTGTTACGGTACGGTACTGTTGTATGAACCCAAGGAAAGACATAGACTACTATTTTGTATCTAACCGAACGCGGCCGAAGCTGAAAGAGAAAACTAGTTAGAAGTACCTTACGTAAATTTTCATTTATTTTAGTAACTAATTAAAACTATAATAAGTCCTTGTTAGTAGATTCATTTAGATTTACTGTTTATATTGTTACTAACTTTGTTTTTCTTTCTCTTGTCAAGATTTATGAGAACATTTCTAAGATTTGTTCTGTTCAATGTAAACATAATTTAATTTAATATAAAAAAAACTTTTTATGAGTAAATTATGACAATACTTTATTGTTTTAATATATTATTTTTATATCAGAATAGAAGTTGTAGTGTATTGGCAAACTTATGAATTTTATTAAAAAAGTTATAAAAATAATAAATATCAACTAACGATAAGTTTTTACCAACTTATAGCTTAATATGATTACAAAAAAGAAAATATTAATTTAGATTTATTAAATTAAATAAAAATATAAGTATCTTGTGAATTCTATCCCTAACATCAATTTGGTCCCTTTTTACCGCTTGTTAAATAATACGAAAAGATAGATTATAGTATATATTACTTTCGCATTAACTACCTTAACTGCCTTAAACGCAAAAACAAAGACTGTAATTCTAATATGTTTACAAGTTTCCATAAAAAGCGTTAGTCTTAACGTAACTACTATACTAAGTAAAGTACTTACCACGCATGAAATATATTATACCTTATTGATATAAGCGTAATTCTATCTAAGAATTTAATAACGCTTTAATGCGATTTATAAAGTTATTTATTGAAAATACTGTCATACAAAAATATACCCTATGTGTATACGCTATGGCATCAATTCGTTTGTTGTTTTTAAAAATACAAAACATTGGAATTTAATATTATTTAGTAAACGGCGACATCAGTAGGTTCGTTATTATCATGCGGTATAGTAATATATTGACAGACCATTGAAAAAGTTTAGTTTAAAATTCATGTTATATAATCAATTAGGATGTATAATAATCATGATCGTAATGTATCAAGGTAGTTTATTTTTATTTATATATATTGAATTGTATTGTATTTTTTTTGTATAATAATTGAAATAAGTGATATGAGTTAAATATATTTTATTTGTTGTATTTAACATGTGTAATATATGAATTATACTTAAAAAAATATGTATCTGATTGTGTAATTTATGGGATTGTTCATGACAAAAATGAGCTAAGATTGTTTTTTTTAGAAAACAAATTGTATAATTGTTAAAACAATAAAATTATTAGCTTAAATTAAATATAGAAGATGCAAATAAAAGTATGGTAAAAAAATATGAGGGAGAGAAAAAAAACATAATAACTTCTACATATAAAATTAAATAAATAATAAAGTCAAAAGAGCTATCATATTGTAAATATTCATAATATAATACTTTACCAGCAAATACTTTCGCTACACATTTGCGTTCATCATCAGATCAGCTCTATTGTACCAAATGATTATATTATCAATTGATTTGTAAACTTTAACATACTGGCTTTTTGCTTACATAATACATACATTTTTGCTTACACGTATGAAGCTAAAGCGTCTAAAAAATTTTCAACGTAGACAAATTGGTATTGATAACTTAAAGCTCAGCCCATAAGATTGGTTTTATAAGAAGTTTGACCCAACTCATATGTTGTCAATATGCTTCACACTTTGAAAGCTAAGACATTCAGGCCATTGTATCTGTATTAACATTGACTCATCCTTCAAACAGGATATTGCAATACTTTGTATTGCTGTTTGACGATAACATATAACTGATCACTTGTGACCAACATTGAATCTGATGATGAATTTTTATCAATAGCTAAATCTATATATTCCATTTTATGTACATATTGGACGTAACGTTAAAGTGTACATTTTAAAACGTAATATTATTGCTTAGAAAATTTTAATTTACTAATATTTTTCACCTTTGCCCAATACCAATAAACTGGCACCATACGTATTTCATTAAATAGTATCGTACGTAGATATTATCATATTTTATTTATTTATATTATATCATTTATGGTTGGAGAAGTTTATATTATAACATTGCAATAGTTTTTGGCAGAATTTAATGGCGGGCCGTCTGACGTCCACCTTCTTTCTTTCGAAGCTTTTATTTATGAGTTAGGCTACCGATATGATCGCAAGATTTCTCCGCTGCTGTAATCCACACGGCTAACATAGTATACAAAGTATACAATGATATAAATGAGATATTGTCAACGTAGAAACGGAATTCATTTTATTATCTGTACTGTATTTTTTATATTCGTTATTGTTGATACTTTGGCAAATATTACCTTTTTCATTCTGATATAATATATTTTTACAGACAAGTGTCAGTGCTGCAGACGTCGATACCGCTGCCGGCGTCAGCGGCGGCAGTACGGCGCGCTCCACCAGACAAGCGACCTCTACCGGCCACCCCAGTGCACGGTAAGATATCCGAAAGTCTGTCTGTAACGCTTTGACGTCTTCTGAACCCCAAGAAAGGCTATAGAACATAGACTATAATTATATATTTATTAATACTCTGACCGCGTCTATTTGTCTTGGTGTAGTATAAGTATTGACACTTTGAAAGTGTCGATTGAATTAAGTTTGCGCAACTAAAAAAGTTCAGCGATTTTTGACCGAATTTGAACTTATAACCTTCGTTTAATTTAGCGTAATTTACCACTTGACATTTACTTACAATACTAATTGCCGCCCGCGGCTTCGACCGCGTTTGAGGGGGCGGGACAGGTGTTAGGTACCCTATGTCGAATACTGTACCATTGACGTGTATGAAAAATTTCATGATGATCGGTTCAGTAGTTGAGACATGAAAACGTAATAAGCAAACAAACTCACTATGCCATTCATAATATCGGTTAGGATATGAATATAATTAAAAGATTATTCAATTAACAGACTAAATAAATGAGTAAATAATTGTCCATATACAATAAGGATTATGAATTACTGCAATCTCATTCAAATATCACTAATAGAATTCGTAACTAAGTGGTTAATAATTTGAAAACAGTTGTGGTTATTATATACATATATTATAGGCATACGATATGATTCACTAAGCTCGATTTGTACTGTGACAAACGCAGGACTAGAAACAAACAGACTTGTATATAATGTTGCACGTGCGTTAACATTATCAAACGGAATATGCAGCTGGGTTTTACTTTGAAAGCTTTAAACGTTATCGTAATTTATTGATACTTATAAAATTAATATGACGTCATATTATCAAACATGAAATATGAACTCAATTATATTGTCATTTCAAAATGTATATTCTTTGTTTAAATATCTATTTAAAAAAGTTATTAAATAGATATTTATATGTATACATTAAAATCAAAAGTGCTTACTATATTATATCTTTAACTCGCTATATTGTAAAGTGAAAATATTCTAGTTATTTATTATTATATAATTATTATACATTAAAATAGACGAATATTTTCCCGCCAAACAGTACTTTATATCACTGTGTTCCTCTGTTATTTTAATGGAAAGTGAGCCAGTGTAAAGACGCAAGGGACATGACAGTGTAAAAATTGGCCTATTACTCGCATGCTTACGTGAATAAACAAGAACATACACGCTGTATTAAAATCGATCGTGTGGTATTTTAATTAAGGATCTCTCGGTATAAATGATTATCATTCAAGATATTTCGATGTGGTCTTAGAATGTTATTCGCTAATGAGAGGAGTATTTCTTCTCCGGAAGCTTATAAAATAATGGTAGCTTTATTTACGAATAATTTATAAAAATTAAACATTTTTATAATTATTTTTAATTTAAGGAAGAACTTTTGTTATATAAATGAATATATATAATAGACGAAGCGCAAATTTACTTTATGATGATACTTATGTATGATATAAGGAAAATAATGAATCACTGTGTCGTACGCTTAGAGGAGAAAGCGTAACAAACAAACAAACGAAATCACTTTCGCATGTATAATATTAGTAAGGATAATGTTTGAGACGACAATATTACAAATGTTTATTAACTCGTAGTAGTCCTTAGATGTGTAAATAGATACCAAACAAAAACCAATAGAACCCCCAAACAATATTGCTTTATATATTGTGTTCAGATAAAAACGATGAGTGAGCCAATCTAATTTAACTTCCAAGAGCTCCAATCACCATCGGTGGTCTATTTGTTTGTATACCTTCTTACTTTCAACTATTTATTTTTATTATTTTCAATTATGAGGTCATGACATAAATAAAATATTAGCTTATTTATCTTTAAAAACACATTTATGTATTACTTTATGTATGTACTACATTTCAGTAAAGGAACAATAGCAGCGTGGCCTATATTGGAATTCATTTTTTTATTGTTTATGAATAAACGATGACCGTAATCTTCTAAATAGCGTTAGGGAATTAAGCATTGTTGCAAGGGATCGTATCGAACGTCGATTATTTCATTTATTAACCGTAAAGTAGCGCTTCGCAGAGACCACTTAAATTGAAAGGAGATTGGGAACAACATACCTAAACTTTTATTCACTTTAGCTGAGATCGGTCTTCATTTAAAGAGAGCTAAGTCCGTTATATATCTCGATATAAATTCAAGTAGGTATGTATATACCTAATCTTGACCATCATTTTCTATAAGTGTCTAAGAGTTATTTATTTTTTATGAATAAATTATTACCATCGTTTTCTTTATACCGTTACGAAACTAGTGCGTAGTAAAACATTAACCGCCCCTTAATATTTTAACTTCAGTAGGAAGCTAGATAAAGTTAAGGATAGAATATCTAAGAAACTAAGCGGTTTTTTTCTATTTACGACAAGGATTTTGATATCATTCCACCACGCTTCAACATTGCGGGTTGGCGGATAATTAGCACATAAACAAATTCGGTATTGTTATTCGTAATATAAACTGGCGACCTTCAGTTGAGATCTACTTTATCAATTAGCATTAATATAGACAATATATTAGGACGGTTCAATTGACGTACTTTGAATAATTCAGTAATCATGTTTCATGATTTTGAAAGCGTATTAGGTATTATTGATCATTGAATGCTTATATTGTCACTGAGGTATGAAATTATGTGAACTATGCTTCTCGTGAACAGAATGATAATCTCGAGATTCGTTCATCGTTCCTATGATCGTGTAGACTGGTCAGATGCAATGTCAGTCAATGTGCACTTCTCGACGAGGGCGCTCTCGTATAGCTAACGATTTAATCAATTCGAATTTCAAACGTTGAATGTGAAGTTAAGAATAATGCTGTTCTTTATCTAGTGTTGTGTAAAAAATGTATAATAAAAAAACCGTTACAAAATTTCAAATAAAAATGGAACAATTCAAATATTGATTATGCGATGGAAATGACGATTACTTTCCTGATCGTACAGATAAGTTTATTGTAAGTTTATTTTTAGATAAAAGCATGTGTGGATAATGAACGTTTGTTCTTTTTAAACTGTTATATGTTACAATAATCGTTATCTTTATAATTGCTATTAGGTTTACTTTTAACGCTATGAAAAATTCTTTTGTGTGTTATGAAATATTTTTTAAATTATTAATTTAGTAGTGTACTTCATTCAGTAAATATTTTTGTATTATTAAAAAATTAAATTACAAAATTTTATTAACTATTATTAAAAGTAATTTTAGTTTTTATAAAACCTTACTAGCATTTTTTTTAATTATAAAGAGTTTTGATAAATCTTATTTTTAATTAATTTAAAAAGTTTTTAAAGAGTGGTAAATGCCTTTCTTTTGTTTATATAGGCCATTCAGTTCGAGTTGGTAACGATGATTCACCGATTTCTCCAGACAAATTCCTTACTAACTTACAATTATACTCAATTAAGTACGTTAACATAATACTGACTTACTTGCTCATAATTAGCGAACTTATTATGCACTTTACATTAGTACCTTTCACTATTGATAGTAACGTTGCACGTTTTTTACTATATTAGGTATAGAGGAATAAAGTACAAAATAATAATGCTAAGAGACATAGATTGACCTATTCTAATTTGCCTTCATTATGTTTTATATATGTCCACAAGTGGATGTATGTTGTTAAAGTGATGGATCGGCGAATAAGCGGATGTAATGTGCGCGCTTGATTGAAATTATTCGTTCTCATGATGTAGAACATCCTTCTGAAACTTGAATTCTAGATGCAATGAAAAGCGAATACACATATTGCTAATTATATTTAGGATTATACATATAAATTTCAATATTAACTGCCAGTTTGGAAAAGGAAATACCCTGATCTAAAATCGAATTGGCACAAAAAAGATCGTTATGTCGATACGTTTTTTTCTTAAAATTCAAAATTGTAAAGAAACTAGTTTTCGCCTGCGGCTTCGCGCGAGTTTAGTAGGTGTAAGGTATAAAATGGTCAGCTTATGTCATTCCTTGGGGTTAAGGCTTGCTGTATACCAATTGTCACCAAAATCGGTTCAATGGTTTAGCCGTGAAAGCATAGACAATCGAGAGTTACTTTCTGTATTATATACTGTCGTTATATACTAAGAAATATTTTTTTTAATGTTTATATAAAAATAGTGTTAAAAGTATATACCAATTACCGGCTAACTAACCATGCAAATAAAAGTAGTTGCTCTAATTGACGAAAAACAAATAAAAGGATCTTTAACTTAAATGGCAGTGTTTGTCTACAAAATGTATAACAGAAATAATGCTATAATAGCCCTTCGAAATACATAAAATTCATTCATATAATACTCGTACGTTGTAGTCTAATCCATCCTCGGAATAATAAGACTTTCGTTAAGCTTTCATGGCTAACTTGGTCGGAACTAGTGTATAAGCTCTATATACATTTTACATGCATATCTATTCTGGTTAAGAGATCATAATGTAATCCTTTCTCGGAATAACTTCTCCATCATAGGATGAATTAATAAATTTCGAATTACATTTCACTTCGAATTTTTTATTTAATGTCGACTTTATTGCCCTGTTTTTAGTCAGTTAGTTCTAGGAATAGATCGAAGGAGACTTAGTAGAAAAGCGTCAAATATAAACAAAACATGCTGCGATTTTTATGACAAACTTAACTATCTCGTCATACAGTCGACGAGCCGGTTGGCGCGGTTGGTGGATGCTTGCCTTTCACGCCGAAGGTTGTGGGTTCGATTCCCACCCAGGACAGATATTTGTGTGCATGAATATATCTGTTTGTCCTGAGTCTGGTTGTAATTATCTATATAAGTATGTATTTACAAAAGAAAAATAGTATATGTAGTATATCAGTTGTCTGGTTTCCATAGCACAAGCTCTGTACAAGCTTAATTTGGGAGCAGATGGCCGTGTGTGAAAAATGTCCTAGAATATTATTATTATTATTATACATTATGTATTATTATAAATATAGCCATGGAAAATCAGACGAGATTGATAAGTAAGTCGTAACCGAATAGAGTCAGACTCGAGTGAAAGACAACGCCAACTTACCTGCTACTGAGAATAGTCAACAGAAAAATTATAATAAATGTAATTAGTTCGACACTTAATTTGAAGCCAGGATCATATGATGAACAGCGACACAGGCTAGCCATTAGACCTACGGTTACTCCTTAACCTAACAACAGACTAATCAATTCTAAAAGCTTTATTTCTGACTGCATCGATGTCTATATTTGTTCAGCCATGATTATGTAACGAATATTATATTTATTATATTATCACTAGTTGAACGGTGATATGACAAGCAATGACATAATATTTCAAATTCGATATACAAATAAATATATACAGATAAAATGTTATACATGTTCTTATCTTTTAAAACGTTTAATTATAGTAACATATATTAATTATTAATGCAAATTCTACTTGACTCATTTTGAAAACTAAATAAGCTTATATTTTGTATGATATATTATTGACTTTAGTGAATGCAGCCTGAAAATAAAAAACAGTAGTTTAAATCGATTTTTATTTCTATTTTAGTAGGCAGGCAGACTGGCAAGTCGGCCATCAAGTGGTAAGTGATCAGTACCGCCAATAGGCATTGGCACTGTAAGAAACATCAGCTACCCCTTACATCGTTAATGTGCCATCAAACTTGGGAACTAAGATGTTATGTTATGTCCCTTGTACCTGTAGTGATACTGGCTAAATAACCCTTTAAAGAAGAACACAAAATATATAGTATTTCTGTTTGGCGGTAGAATACGTGATTGTTGGTATCTACCCAGACGGGCTTGCACAACGTCCTACCACCAATATTTTATACGAGAGTCATATATCATGCTATTATTCTTTATAAATGAATAACGTAAACTTTAAATTTATAGTTATATACTATTTTAGTAAATGCGTTTAACGTTAAAAATTTTCAAATTATACGGAAAGTGTTGAAGTAAAAAATGGTTTAAAGAATGGGCAGCTCGTCAGAACAATAGATGGGGTTTGCGGTAAAATATATTTGCGACGGGAAAGATGGCTGGCTACCACAGATGTGCTTGGTATATGCTGATTATATTTTATATGTGGTTATATTTATACACGTGTATTGATATCCACAAATATGTACCCAACTTATCCAGTACCAAAGGACGTTATTTTATTGTACAGAAATAATTTATTTTTATATCTCTTTAGATATAAGGTTTATTAATAATAACTTTAATTTATAATAATATAAAAAAAATCTATGACAAATATTTCTTAAGCATCCATATATAAGAAAAAAATTATGTTTAAAAAAGAAACGGTTTCTGTGGAAGTTTTATTTTCTCAAATTAATTAGATAGTTAAAAAATGGTAAAGAGATTGCGTTATTAAATGAATTACATTATATAATATATGAATGAATACACACATAATATTCAAGTCTCATAAAGACATATCTATTTCTGTCATCTAATACGTCATTTTATTTAAAACTGACTTGGCGAACAATCTTTAATTCATACACATTTCTTATGGAGCACAAACAAAGGAAGGGTCACCTCTTCGAAAGTGTTTACTTCCAGCTATGAGTTGATTATATTCGATGTATTTTTGCCGTGGAGTACTACAAATTACTGTAATTACGCAAATTTAATGAAATAGTTTTTGTTTGTATATTTAAGCAATATTTTTTTTTATCCATTATAATAATTCATTTTTTATAATTTTGAATAAATACCGACGTATATTTAATATCATAGATATGTTTGATTATTTTTTGTTTGTTGTTATTAAAAAAAATATTAACAACATTTTCGATAAGAAAATCAATATGAGCAATGTTTATGGCTATGTGTCCCCTTTGTCTGTGGCTGTCCCATATTGGGGTCCTGTAATACGTGTTCATATGCATGACGTCAGCTTATTATTACTTTTTCGACATTGGACCGATCAATATACTCAGCCAACTTTGTAAGGCCCCTTATGGTCAGCTGGCACCCTTTTTATCGAATATTTTGCATGTGACTAAGGGGATACTATAGGTCAAAATATAATTGATTACAAATCACGATAACTACTATTTTTGGTAACCTAGCTAATCAGTGTGTTGTGGACGCGGCCAATGCCACCCGTGTTGGTTTAAAAAATGTACAATACTTTTTATCTCACTAATTGACAGCGAATTGATAAATATTTAAACTAGAGATAACCTTTAAACTTATAGTAATATAAAATCAACTGAACTTATTAATTGTTTTCTTTTAGGTAAAAGTGGTCTCTCGGCGAGCTCTAGTCGATCAACAAGTCCTCTTGGTCAAGGAGTAGTCAGCTTTATACCGCGAGCACCAACCTCGTCATCTGGGTTTGTTATTTTATTTATTGTATTATATTAATATAATTAAATAAAAAAGGAAATTAAAAGAAAAAATTACTAGACAATATATGCGTTACCTATTTACAAAAACACTTTATACATTAAGTCAAAACTGGTAAACAAGAGAAAAACATTTATTATTTTGAAATGTAAAATAATATTTTACTTGTTTCAGATCAAGGCCTAATTCGTCACTGCTTGCACCCGGTAGTAAAATACCATCAACTTTATCACAGCCTCAACAACATGCGCAAACAGGAAACAGTCAGAATGGCACCCCTACAAAGCAGTCGATGCTTGATAAGTTAAAACTATTCAAACAAGACAAAATAAGTAGTGAGAAACAGAATAGTAAAAGTACCGCAGTATCCAAACGCACTAGTTCGTCCAGTGGGTTTTCTTCTGCAAAGAGTGAGAGATCTGACTCAAGTTTAAGCCTTAACGAATCTGCAAATGCAACAAACACACATATCAAATCCTCAAATTTAGTGGGACCCAAAAGTATAAGACAACAAAACGAAAACTTAAAAGATAGATCGGGTAAAAATGTGAAATCTAAGTTAGTTAATACAAAAACTGTAAAAGAAACTTCTACTAATTTAAATAAATCTAATATAAGGTCAACCAGTAGTGATAAATCAAAAAGTAGTCCAAAATTGCCAGCACGAGATAAGGAGTCTAAGTTAGCAGCACCTAAGTCTGTAAGTAACACACGGTTGAATCAAATAGACGACCATCCAAGAAGTTCGAAGACTAAAGTAGAATCAAAAATGGCGAAACTTTCTGGAAGTCAACTGAAACTTAGTGATCAGCGTATAGAACATAATTTAGATAGTAAAACTTATGAAAACACGAAGCATTTACCTAACCAAACACAGTCACCATCACCAACAAATGGACAACCATTACAAAATCAAACTGGAATCCCTAAACCAACAGCCGCAGTTAAAGGTACAACAAAAATTTCAAAAGATGAAAGACATGGTATAAGTAAGAGTACAAATAGTCAATTAAGTCCAATACAAAGCAACTCTAGTTTAAATTCCACTAATAATGTAGGTGCTCTTCCGTTCTCTAGAGAACAATCTAATTTAAGCAAAGAAGTATCTCAAAAACAAACATTAGCAGTATCTCCAATGCCCGTGCTGAATTCTGGAAGTCAAAATCCTACTTCACAGATGTCAGAAAGTTCACATTCAAATTCTACTCATAGTACAACTGGACAGCAGTCAAATTCTAGTGACGGTAGCGTAATATACCGTCCATCGAGTGAATCAGGATCTGAAATATCAAAAAGTAGTAATTTGACTCCTAACAAAAGATTGGATATGAATACAACATACATTAACAATGTTATAAATGAAGCTGAAATTTCAGAAAAGGAGGCAGCCCAAAAGAGAGTTTTTGATAAATCGGGCCCTAAACCAACATTTGAGCTGAATAGAACCTTAACAGAATATGATAAGAATGACAGTCGCTCTAGCACTCCTTCGCATTGTCGAGATAATTCACTCGGTGAAGACGAAAATCCATTAATGAATGTATTACCCATGAGACCTTTACTTCGAGGCTATAACAGTCATTTAACTTTACCAATGAGGACAAACGGCTTAACACAAAAAAACATTCCGGGATATCCACATCATGCAAACACCGTTAAAGCTAATTTTGGTCGAGAAAACATGAATTTGCGTGAACGCATGAATTACGGACCCGGGTTTTCTAATCCCGACTACTGTGATCTTGAAATTGCCTCCGGATACATGTCCGACGGAGATTGCCTCAGAAGAATAAACGTAAGCGACATGGACAGTGTAAGAAATAATGACATAATGGACGGATACATGTCGGAAGGTGGAGCTTCGATATACGGACGACGGATGAATTATCAGCAACCGTCTCATTTCCAGCAACTCGAAGAAAGGTATATATAAACACATTTTATTACATTAGATATTTATTATGCAATACTGCTAGACAATAAATAAGAGCCTCAGGTCGTTGAGCGGTGAGCCTTTTTACAGTTCAAATTAAAATGCTCCCTGCAGGCATAAGATTCATTGCTGTAACGGGAACGTACGGGTAACGTTTGCGCTTTTAGGGTTACGTTATAATAAAATCTTATATATTCACAATAAATATATATTTTTTACATACAAGGTTAATGGGACTTAAATTAAAAATGTTCTTAAATAACTATATGCAAGTGAAAAACTTTCATCAATGTTTGTCACTCAAAAAATTTATATCAAACAAATCCACAAGTGGTCGACCCGCCCTCCCCAACTTACGGATATTAAGGTAACTCTCTTTGAATGAGTTCGTATACATGTGTCAAAAATGTAATTCTAATCAATTGGAACAGAGCGTAGTAGTAAGTATGATAAGCGTTATAACTCAATGCAAAAGGGGTTTAATTTTTTGAAATATTATAATATTTGACTAAAATATATAGATGTAATAATGAAGTGTTAGTGATCAAATACGCATTTTTAGTCTAAATAAGTCATGTAAAATAAGTTCTCAGTTAATTTTATACATTATTGTTTGTTAGTATTGGAACGCCCGTGGTGTACCGACGTTCTCTCGGTGAGGACTCGTATGGCGCACTCACACTGTCGCAGCGTTAGGGGAGAGGGCGAGGTGGCCAAAATCGATACTCCTACGTTTTACCGTCCCCCGCGCGCAACTATTTACCACGCCTCGACCCTAACCACCCCCAACACCATCATACCATTCGGGACCTAACGATCGTGGTATTAAAATCGAACTTCCTCCGCAATGAAATATAATATTAGAACATTAAGAGTCCAATATGCTTAACCTTTTATTTTATATCTAAATTGTTTTTATTGGAAGTACATGGATAAAATCGAAGTACACAGTTTCGAGTAAAATTATAATATCCCTTTTTAGAAAATAAATTAATCTAAATTATTCAAATTAAACTGTAAAGGTTGACCATAAAGTATAAAATAAAAAAGTATATTACTTAGTTCTTATCCGTTGTTTCGTACTCTGCCGGACGGCGACGACGGCAGCGCGGGCAGGGCGGGCGGCACTCACCGCCGCGCAGTACGGGCGTGCGGGCGCGCCGTACCGCCCGCGCTTTTACCACGCACGTGACAAACTTTCCCGATTTTCTCTACGGAAAATGTAAATCTGTTACCGGCATCGATCGTTCCGTCGCCAGACGCACGCTCGAACTCGCCGATCACAGCTGGCGCCGCTGATCTGGACCGCGCTTAACAAAGACTTGACGAGAAAAGATCGCGCCCCCTCGTGAATCTTGGGCTGCGAATCGGCGGATACCTCGTTGGTGTTAATAAGTGTATTGTAGGTGTTATACTGGATCGTAACTTGCCCTGTGCCTTGAGTCGCTTAATGCTATAAGCGGGAAGTTATTAAGAAATATTAAATTGATCTCTGATAATAATTTGGTAGTCGTAAATAGTGTATAATAATAATCAGTGTTGCCTTGCTATGTGTCTTCGCTTCGCTGCAGACTTTTAATAAAAACGGTGCTTATAAATCTATTTTATACCAAAGTAGAGTTATAGTCGTTTTCTAGTCGAATTTAAAAATAAATTAAATAAAGTTCGTTAACAATTAATTGTTCCTGGAAATGCTTCATACAACATAACTGGTAAGATATATTCTAATTTTAAAATAATTATTAAATACACATTTCGTCGTTGTTCAATATTATGGGAACTTTTTAGTCTAAGCATAAGGCAATAACCTCGCGAGCATCTGGACTATTGCGAAGTCAATGAATTGTTTTTGTGACATGTGGCCACCAATCCTGATGTTGTAATTTAATAATTTATTTTAAATTACTTAACGTATTTATATGGTAAAAACTTAACTGTATTAAGTAAAGGATACGTATAATCATCCAATGAATATAATTTAAAAAGCGGTAAGACGTTCAGGGCGATTGATCTAAGGTTATTACATCGGCATCCGTAGGGTTATTCGTAGGCTAGGGCGGAAATCCCTAGCCTCCGAGAGTATTATTCCCCATTTCAATTGGAATTGCTATTGTTATTTAATGCATTCGTACCAGTGCATTTCTATTTTTTTTTAAACTACTACATATTTGTACGATATTCCAATACTTGCATCGAATAAAGGGCTTACTAATAGAGTTGAATGCACGAAATAATATCGATATTGTTTCGTTATCAAAGAGAGAGTAACATGTAGGGTATATATAATTTGTTTATAATTTAAATAAACATTTTTAAATATTAACCGATCAATTTGGCTTTGCATGTTTCATCGTGCATGTCCATTGTAACATTGTCTTTCAAACAAGGTCGGGTGTTACGATGAAATTAAATCGCTTCCCCGAGCTTGTGCTATTAAAATTTTTGTTTGTGTTCGTATATTGTAAACGTTGTGTGTTGGGGTTAGCCGATAGTGAATCATGGATTCGATTGTTTTGTTCGGGTACTTCGGGTACTTGTAGCTTGCTTTGAACTCTCAATCATCGTCTAATATTGACTGAGTTTCAAAAGGATTTGTCTTAAAATAACGATCAAAAGAAACAGTGTTCAATAAATTAATAGATTATCAAATCTGGGTTAGTTGTTCTTTTATGAGCGTTTTTTTATGTTTAGGCTTAAATTCTCGTATCATTTAGTATTATTTGTGACTTCTCTATCGATTGTTAACCGGTTTATAGGTTAATAATTAGTTTAGTATTTACGGTAAGGATGTCTGGTACAATAACACAATGCACGGTTTTCGTGGCTGTTTTCAATCGACGGAAGCACTATAAGTATGAACATTGATCGACTATAAATAAACTTACCTAAAAACGTAAGCGACTTCGATTAACAATATCAAAAATATTTCCAGGGATATTTTCTGGAAATGAAATCAATAGTCGGGTTGTTTTATTTCTTATGTTTACTTACTTACCGTGGCAGAAAAGTATTTAAATAAAACTTGAGAAAAATATTTTTTATTTTTTGTACTTAGACTTTGATCATGAAAGCAGAAGCTTAAGATTGGAATTTGTTATTTATTTATATAAATATATAAATATAATATAATATATAATATATATTTATTTATTTATTTTTGAAATTTCTTACAGCACTTATTATATATATATTATTATATATATTTATATGGGATGTGGAGACTACTTGCCATTTGCTAGACTAGACTTGCTACAAATTTTATTTTTTAATAGTTTTATTTTCTTTTATACGTAGTATTTTGGATGGACAACAAAATTATTCGTTCAAATTAAATTTCATTGTCACGTTTAAAATTTCGTCCGTACAATATTAGCTCGCTGCGAAAATAGGAACATTTTATCTGAAAAGTTAAAATTGTGGAGAACAAATAAAAATCCAGTGTCGGATATTACAGAGACACTGCTTATCCGCCTGAAATATTAATGAAAAAGTCGACTTTGAAATAAACTGAACGAGAAAATTGTGGATTCTCTTATTTTGCAATTTTGTATGATTGCTTTATGTTTTATACTTATAAGTTAAAATTTGTACCAAGTATAAAAAATAAAGAAATTCTCCTCGTGTTCAAATAATGTAATTGAATCTTTCGATACGTTGTAAATTAATATTCATTGTAAATTAAAAATATATAGAAATCTAGACATGATGACTGCTTCGCTGGTCTAGCGGCTAGATATATGGCCCAGGTTGGACCAATAATAAGTTATTGAGTTTTTCTATTGAAGATTCTCAAAAGTGGTTCGAAGTCTGGATGTGTATACTCCCGTGCCTCGGACAACACGTTAAGCCTCTGGTACTGCGCCTGAGCTCGTTCCGGTCGTATTCGATTCCCATCGGATTACGAGAGTGAAAGAATAGAGAGAACATCTGTGTTTATGTACACACTTGTGCACTATTGTTTTCTAATATATTAAAATATATGAGCCGTGATGGCCCTGTGGTTAGAACATGAGAATCTTAATTGATTAATTGATTCCGAGTTTAAACCCTGGCAAGCAGAATTGAATTTTCATATTGATATTATAAATACCATATAATTCATCTCATGCTCGGCGGTGCGGGAGAATGTTTTGAGGAAATCTGCATGTGGTGGATGAAAACCTGACAATGTATCCACTAACCCAGCGCTGCTGCAGCGTGGCGGAGTAAGCACCAAATCTTCTCCTCAAAAAAAGAGTAGGAGCCGTTAGACCAGCAGTGGTCTAACGCCTTTACTTTTAGTACTTACAAGCTCTTACTTTACTTATTATATATTTTTTATAATATTGTTATAACATAATACCATCTTATAAAATCTTACATTTTTAAGCGACTTCAAAAACAGAGAAGGTTCTCAATTCGTCTATATATTCATATTTTTTTATATATCGATTTTAATGACAATGATTGCGTTAGGTTCAGCATAATATCTCTAACATAATCCCATCTCAATTTCTTTGGTTTTACTACATTGTTACTTTTATTGTCATTATTGTCATTTCATGTCTAGATGATAAATATAAATAAGATACATATAACAAACAGTTTCGTAGATAATTGTATAGTTAAAGTGTAAAATATCCGCCATTACACGAAGGCGTCGCATTGATAATGCGATGAAAATATTTTAGACATTTCAACACGAAAAATGGGGTTCTCGGCGTGAGAATAATGAGATGCTCAGTTCATGTAACGAGAGGCTTGAAGGGAATGCTCCGAGTTCCTTTCAGATCTGTCATCATTAGTAAGGGCTTGAGGCGCGGCGTTTTCATTTAGACACCAATGTTTCGAATGACAAACCATGGAGGGTAGTTCACACCTCATGGCTATTTCGCTATACGTGTTCAGTCTTTATTGTTGCTACGAGATATTCAATAGGCTCTGTAATATTCTCTAACGAAAAGGCTTTTTAAATCGTGAATTCATCAGCATAATGTCTTCTGCTTTTTATTTAAAAGTGTACGTTCGTAAATGTCTTCTGTGAATTCATCTCGAGCTTCTTATGCAGATTTGTGGTAATAAATTACTCTAAGATTATTTACGACCGTTTCTATATTTTATTTCACTATCGAGCGAGCGTGATATGAACTTTTGCATCTAAATTCTTAAGTTAGAATCGATGCACTGACGTTATAATATTCTGTACAACATCATAAAGATAATAGAAAAGAGTTTGATTTTCATTCAGGATATACCTAAATTAGAAGTTAGTATTGTTTGTTTTTATATATGATATAGGTATAAATTTCATTCGTTTAATGACATATGTAATGGACATGTGAAAAAGGAAAATTATTGAGTTCCTTCCGGTTCACTCAGTAGTAATTAGAATCTACATTTAGAATAGGTGAACATTTAATTGAATAGGTGAACATTTAATTATTAATTGAAACAAAAGCGTTAATAAAATCCTTCTCGAATAAAATCTGTTTAGAATCAAACCACTAAGTTATGACGCATACAATATACGTCATAACTTCAAGGTCAATTCTAAAAATTGAATTGTTTTAGCTTATAAGCTTAATTAATGTTAATGATATGCACGAGACCATGAAAAGGTTAATGATAAAGGTAAATAATCTTGTTATAATAATTGAAAATATAATATATTTTATAAAAGTCTTTAACAAATCCGTAGATCCTGTTGTACGTGAGCCTTGTATATAAAACAAGCATTGACGTAAGCGGATTAGCTTTAATACCCCTGAATATCTAGTTACTATCACGTTACACAGGACTTGCCCTTAACACTAAAAGATCAAACTTCGCTAAAATGTTTTACCAGAGTTTATTATTGTTTAGATTTTGTATCGTTGTACGTGTAAATTTAGTTTATTTTTTTCCATTCTTGAGTTCGCTTGTCGAAACCTCTAAGAGATGTAATAGATTTTATGTTGTTTTTGTGTGTTTTATTTTTTTACATATAATAAGGTATTAAATATATGATATTGGTTCCAAATAATTATAAAAGTGTACATATTGCTTTTTTATTTGAATATAGGTAGGACGGTGGTATCCGTCGCCCATAGACATTGGCGCTGTAAGAAATGTTAACCATTCCTTACATTTTCAATGCGCCGCCAACCCTAAAAACCAAGATGTTATATCCCCTGAGCCTGTAGATACACTAGCTCACTCAGCCATCTAACCGTAAAATAACAATATAAATTATTGCTGTTTCGCGATAGAATATCTGATGAGCGGTGTGTCTTACACAACGCCCTACCACCAACTAAACTATTGCTAGCTATACCTATATATACTCCTAATAATTATACTATTTGTTATTCGACTCATGCTTGGCGATAAATATGTCGTGAGAAAATATGTGATGAAATTCAACCAGGTCTGGAGCATCTTAACAGAATAAGCTCCAAGCCTTCTTCTTAAGGGGAGAAACGACTTTTCCCACCAGTGTGATAGTACGAGTATTACTATATGACTTACTTTAATCATTATAGATTAAAAACCTACTAAACAAATCATAACCACGTGATTACTTATATATACTTATTAAGCACTAAAGCATAACGCAAATAAGCATGCCTTGCATATAAGCCCGGTTACAAAGAATTAAAATCCTTTGTCCTTCGCATTTACTGGCTTGTAGGTGTTTAAAACAAAAAAAAAAAAAGTAATACGTTATTCCCTGTACTAAAAAAAACAAAACTAGCAATACGCATTCGTTTCGAATGCGTTTTGTCTCAATGTTTAAAATACAAAAAATAGCGTGGCTTGTGCTGTGAAGTCTGTTGTAAAATAGTATATGAATTGCAAGTCGCGCTTTTGTATAATTTACTGTTTATTGTTGATAATATTTTTTAAATTGTGAAAATATATACATAACAATATATTAAGAATAGGTAATAAACGTTTTCGAATCAATAACATTTATATTTAAAGATTCTATTTTAATCCAAATATAGGTCAAACGTCCATTTTAAAAGTCTTTTAAAATTTTTAGCCAGTTTAATCGCTAGTCTTCAGACTGCATCAGTAAAAATAAAAGCGCTTCTTTACGTCTTACATAACGTCTCTCACAGGAATCCCTTTTGTGACTGAAATACGAAGGTATATCCAGTTTTTGATTACAAGAAATGTTTGGCTTCAGTATACTTAAGCCGGTGAATGATTTGACGTAGATTAATTTCTTATTCTGCGAAACCTGAGTCATTTAAATGAAATGTTTTAATCTATTTTTAAAATAAGAATCATACTCTGTACTTTTATGGTCATTATTATTTTTAATTATTTCGACTTTTAGATAGTTATTATAACATAATTCTGATGAAAAATTTTGAACCGTAGGGTTATTTAAAAGTACATAACTAAAACAAATATTGAATGTTTCGTTAACAATTATTCTGCAATTAACAATCTCGCTAAATTTATTATAAAATAATTCTTAATTTACAATAAATTCAGCGAGATTGAAGGACAAAAGCTATTTTTTTAAATTTATATAATTTTTACTTTAATTAAATTTAACGAAGATATATTTTAAAAAATAACAATAATCTCGATTACGTATAAAAAAATATATTCCTGTTTTATTATAATGAGGAATAAAAATAATTGCCATATTGAAATAATACATGTAACTTATTAAAAGAAAACTATTTTGGTTGTGATATTGAACATAGATATAGCAATAACAACACATTTTGTTGTTTATCGATATTATTATATAATATAATTCAAGAGTTCGGAATATTATTTCCATTTAGCGTTGTATCAATAGTGGTGACCCCTTTACAGTAAAAATAATTATCTTAATTCTTCACATAAAGGTTCCATTGATCTCAAATGATGTACAATAAAGAGTGATTGATGATCGCCCTGAATAAACCGCTATGTTACTTTAATTACTACATTCTTTGTATTTTCGAACGCTAATTAGCTTAACAAAATTTTAAATAGGTTATTTTTAAACAAATAAACATTTAATAAGTTTTTCTTAAATTTGTGATTTTTTTTTAATTTGTTTTTTAATATATTAGCTATCGCTTGACTGTTATCACACCTGATGGAAAGTGATGAAACAGTCTAAGATGGAGCGCGCTTGTCTAGAAGATGCCTATACACTTTAGACTTGAAGGTACCCATATTGTAGGTGGTGGGGAAAACGGAGGTCGGGAGGATATTCCAGAACATAGTGGTTCGTGAGTCCAGAGGGTGGATCTACCAGTTATCTGTCCGATAGCTGGTTGGAATCACTACGGGTACGCGACCCCGGACTGCTCTAGCTACTAGTGTCACATTCCTGTATCTTCCGTGATCACAGTATCCTCCCCCCTCTCCTTGATACGTTGTTTCCCAAAATTATCCCAGCGTCACGCCAAAGAAGAAGGAAAACTAATATTAAACCCGGAGCGGTGCCTCCGTTTAGGCGTAAGCCAGTCACCTGCGGCCAAACCAGCACCACACGTATTGACTCGTCATTCCTGCGGATCCTGCTGGGGAGGAGGAGAGGGTGGCATGGGTACTGGGCAAGCCCGTGTTGCCATAAAGTCGCCTGGCCCAGGCGTAGCAGCATCCACGGAGAGGACACTTCGCTCACCTGTCTTGCAGGTGGAAAACAACACGGAGAGTGGCAGTCACCGGTTATAAGTCAGCACGAATAGGCGTAAGTGCGGACGCCAGGGGCCACTCTTGACAGTAGGAGGATCCATCGTAGATCCATTGATCAGTTACCGCCTGCTTTAAGTCGGGCAGCCCCCGATCAATAAGGTACTGATCCGCCTCAGCGTTAACTTGTTCCGCCTGGGTGAACGGAACACAAGCCTTACAGCTGGACGTTGACGCTGTGACATTAACCACCTGCTCAAAGAAACAAAAATCTCAAAACCCACAACAACGCTGCTCACATGCGCTTTGCGACATGGAATGTCCGAACGATGAGGACAGGCTTCCCGAACACCTACGGAAGCTCCGATTGCGCCCAAAAACTGCGCAAAACTTACAGTATCGACGTGGAGCTGAAAAGGCTCAATATCGATATCGTAGCCTTACAAGAGACCAGAACTGAAGACGAAGGGTCTTTGCGTGAAGCTAACTACACATTTTACTGGAAGGGCAAGAGTTCCTTGGAAACACGAGAGCATGGTGTAGGTTTCGCGGTTCGAAACCATCTCATCAACGCCATAGAGACACCTGTAGGCGTTTCCGAGCGGATCATGGTCTTGCGTCTAAACACAAAAAGCGGCTTTGTCACGCTAATTTCCGCTTACGCACCGACGCTTAGTTCAAAACCTGAGACCAAGGATCAATTCTACGGCCAGCTCGATGAGACAGTGCGCAGGGTGAATCCAACTGACAGACTGCATATTTTGGGTGACTTTAATGCCCGCGTCGGTCAGGGTACATCAGCCTGGCCTGAATGCCTCGGTGCACACGGCATAGGCAAGCTTAACGACAACGGACAACGACTGTTGGAGTTTTGCTCAAGGCACCAGCTGTGTGTTACCAACACCTTTTTTAAAGGCAAAATGATGCGGAAAGTCTCGTGGATGCACCCTCGATCTAAACACTGGCACCAATTAGACCTTGCTCTAACAAGAAGGAGGGATCTACGGGAAACGCTCCACACGCGGGCGTTTCACAGTGCCGATTGCGACACCGATCACAGCCTCGTCGCTACTAAAGTCCGACTTGTCCCTAGAAGAGTCCATTCTTCCAAGCCACTCGGTCGAAAAAAGATAAATCTTTTCAAGACTCGTGACATGGAAGTAGTGGAGTCATTTGGGGAACTCGTCCGCGAAGAAGTTGCAACTTGGGATAGTACGGCATCAGCGCGAGTCGAATGGGAAAAAGTCAAGTCTCTTCTCACTGACACTGCAGGCAAGATTTTTGGCTATCAAAAGGCAAAATCTTACGACTGGTTTCAAGAAAACGAGAAGCACTTACTTCCCTTGATTGACTCGAAACGCCAAGCCGCTTTAAATTTTCGCCTTAACCCTTGCGATGCGACGCGTAAAGATCTCACGAAGGCAAAAGCCTCACTCCAGCGTAGCACGCGCTTCTTTGTAAATGCGTATTGGACAGAGCTTTGCCAAAGCATCCAAGCGTGCGCAAACGCGGGGGATATTGGCGGGGTGTACGCGGGCATCAAAAGAGCTCTTGGACCTACTCCAAAAAAGACGGCACCTCTCAAGGAAACCGACGGTTCTGTTATAACAGACAGCACCCGCCAGATGGCAAGATGGGTAGAATACTACAAGGGGCTCTACTCGTGCCCAGTGGATATTCAGCCAGAAGCAATGGAGCTTGTCCCGAATCTGGCAACTTGGCACGAGCTAGACGTTGCACCCACAGTAGAGGAACTTTATCTGGCCGTCAAGAAGCTCAAATGTGGAAAGAGCCCCGGAAAAGACGATGTTGTCACCGAAGTCGTCAAGCTTGAGTGCCTCTTGCCCATCCTTCATAACCACCTGGCTAAGTGCTGGGAAGAAAACTACGTCCCTCAGGATATGCGAGATGCTAACATCGTCACTCTTTATAAAGGCAAAGGCGATCGTGGCGACTGCAACTGTTACCGCGGAATATCTCTTCTTAGCATCGTCGGTAAAGCCTTTGCCAGGGCCATTTTAGGCAAACTACAAAGGCTCGCCGACCGCGTATACCCTGAGGCACAATGTGGTTTTAGGTCCCAACGGTCAACTGTCGACATGATATTTTCACTCAGACAGCTACAAGAAAAGTGTAGGGAGCAACATACCCCCCTAGTCATTGCATTTGTAGACCTAAATAAGGCTTTTGACTCCGTGAGCAGAGAGGGGTTGTACTCGGTTCTTGTCAGAATTGGATGCCCCCCAAAACTCCTAAGGATAGTGCAATCGTTCCACGAAGGTATGGAAGTTACCGTCCTGCACAATGGCAACGCATCCACGCCATTCGACGTACGCCGTGGTGTTCGTCAAGGTTGTGCACTGGCCCCCACCTTGTTCGGAATATTCTTCTCAGTGCTTCTGAAGGTTGCTTTTGGAGATGAACAGCAAGGCGTCCACTTACACACGCGAACCGATGGTAGGCTGTACAACATCTCAATGCTCAAGTCCAAACGCTACAGGGAGGACCTATTTGTAGATAGTCTCCTCTTCGCTGACGACGCTGCCTTCGTTGCTCATGACCAAGCTCAACTCCAGAGTCTAATGGACAAATTTGCCAGAGCGTGCGACCTCTTTTCAATGTCCATAAACTGCAAGAAGACCGTTATTTTAGCGCAAGGATGTTTAGAGCAACCAGTCATCTTGCTTAACGGCGCACCTTTACAGGTGGTTAACAAATTTTGCTACCTTGGGTCGCATTTGTCGAGCAATCTCTCGCTTGATGCAGAGATCGACTTCCGCATCGGCAAAGCAGCCTCTACGTTCGGGAGGCTCTGTTCAAGGGCTTGGGATAACAGACACCTTACGGTAAAAACGAAAATGCTTGTTTACCAATCATGTGTCCTAAGCACACTCTTGTATGGAGCAGAAACGTGGACAACGTACGCAAAACAAGAACGCCGACTAAACACATTTCACTTGCGCTGTCTTCGGAGCATTCTGGGCATCACATGGCAGGATCGCGTGACAAACGAGTCTGTTCTAGGCGAGGCACAGCTGCCTAGCATCATGGCCATTCTCAAAAAAAAACGGTTACGGTGGCTGGGACACGTGCATCGAATGGAGCAGACCCGTCTTCCAAGGCAAATACTACTGGGAGAGGTTGTGGATGCAAAGAGGTCTGTTGGGCGGCCTATGCTCCGTTACAAAGATTGCGCTAAGCGTGATATGGTTGCGTTTAACATCCCTAGCAATCGATGGGAGGAACTGGCAGAGGACCGTGCCAAGTGGCGACGCCTTATTCACGAAGGTCAATCAAAGCATGACAATGACTGGCTTAAACTACTAAAAGAAAAACGCACTAGGCGTCATGAGCGGGCTTCAAACCCCCGCCCATCTGGGGGCGCATACACTTGTCGGAAGTGCGGCCGGAGGATCCTCTCTCGCATTGGTCTATTCAGTCATGAACGCAAGTGCCTTCGCGATGCTGCTTAAATCATCTGTCAAAGATGCAGAGGCCTATATATAGTGGTTCGTATCAGAAACGAGGAAGCAAATCGTTTCGTACGTGTCTTAGATACGTTTTTTTCGCTTTAGTATTAGTATATAGTAGAATTTCATTTGAGTGTCTGAAAGTCGTATTTTATTTATAGAACAATCGTGATATTTATTAAATTATTCGGATGTCTTATAAGAGCCATGTTATTATTAAAATGATGAACGCGTATCGTCCTCATTAAAATATGTTTGCGCCACTCATTAATAACTTATTCATAATGTAGACTACATTTTTACGTTGTTGGTACATTCACGAGGATAGGTTTTGTTGCCTACAGAGTGGCCTATATTTTAAGACACAAGAGCGCTTCACTCTATATTACCGTTCGTTTAAAAGTAGGCCGCAACATGTTGCATGTAGATGAACACCCTCTATCAGCCAAATCAATTGCCTTTGTTTTACCGCCCCAGGCTTAAAGCACCCTGTAGGACACTTTCATCAAACAAAACACTTTTCAAAACCCTGAGAATAAACATGGCAAATCATTTGTTGTAAAATAGACTCAACGACGAACACAATAAGAGCGAATGTTTTTTTTAAAGCATACATATACTGGTAGTTATTTACATAAAATATTAAGGTAAGTCTCAAAAAGTACTGTACTCTAAAGAAGTGTTCATAAGTGAACATCAGTGACGTCGGGTATTTAATCCATCACTTGAATAGAAGTGCGTAGTAATCTCTTAAGTGTCTGCTAGTGTATCTAGAGCTCAAATTAAGATGATTGTTACAAAAAAAAATTGTTTGTTACAGTATTTTTTATTATTTCTCATATTACTGTCATAAACATTTGACTGGAAATGTTATAATATAAGCCGAGAAGAGTGTTTCTCTTTATCAAACACACATTTGGTTATGTTTATTCGTTCCTGAATGATAATAGATACAATACAATAGTAATAACATTTATTTCGCAGTTGTGAAATGTGTATTTGTCATTTTATTTACAAATGATATATAAATAAAAACAAAGTTATTTTTTTATTTAAAGTATGATTTCTTTTTACAAACATTAAAGACACACACGTTGACAAACAAACATATATAATAATATATGTTTTTAAATACATATTATAAATAAAAAAGGGTCGTTAAAGTATAGAAATAGAAAACAAAATTAATTAAAATTTTATAATATTCGTATTGATATTATAAATAACTGATTTATTATAAACTAATAAATTAAACGTGTATTTATGAGTACGATTAACAGGAACTGTAATAATGTCATATAACGATGACGTAGGAAAATTCCCTGGATAGGACCTTGCTTGAGAACATAGGCTTTAGGTAAGATAAACTCTTAATGCGAATTTGAGTTTGTAGATGATAAAAAAGCAAGTAGTAAATTAAATCCAGTTACTTCGATTTTATCCTCATATCTATTATTTGATAATGTGTATGGTATGTAGAAATTCGGAACATGAAGAAAGAACATAGTTTACTTTTTATACCTAATACTTGCCCCCTCCCACCATGCAGACGAAGTGTTAAAACTAGTAACTCGAAAATTTAATCGAAATCATTATTATATGATTATTTTTATAAAAATAACAAATATCCCGTGAATACCCTTCTGCTGAGCAGAACTTCTCTTATGATTTGGTACTTATTCTGCTGCGAGGTGTGCACGGGTCTTTTTGACTTTTTATTTCTAAGAAAATGTAACTATTGAGTTTCGGCTGTTCATTTCAGTAGATTCTACATTTCGCACCGGTGCAGGTGACAGGTTTATGTTTTTGTAAACTCACAACCCAAAAGTGTTTGTGACAAATTTCTTGAATTATATATTATAATGTGATTTTGGAATATATTTTGTTCATAATGTTCATGATATGTGATTTATTATGTCAATAAAATGTGGTTAAATCATATTTTTAAAGCGCTTTCACGAATTAAAAGAGATTTTATTAAATTTAAGCTATTTTGCATATTTTTTCTTTATTCCTAAAAAACATGAAAAAAGGGCTGATGGATATATTTTCGAATGTTTTTGTTTGTGACTCATTTGCGAGGGTTCAGCGCCCCTTTTCGGAAGGGTTATTCATCAAACACCATTTTAAAAACATGAATCACAACATTCGTTTGATAGACAATGAAAGTTGATCCGTTACTGAATTACATAAAATAAATGAAAAATATATTGAATGAGAGAAAATAAGTTAGTTGAAAATAAAAATATAATATACATATGTACATTTTAACATACACAAATACGAAATATTTCTGTTTGTGAAAATGTATGTAAAAACTGTCAAAACGTATAAAGGAGAAATACCTGAAAAACACAATATTTTAAAATATTATTTAAGCGGCTTGCTAGCGAATCATAAATTTTTTTGTATTTAAATCCTTTCTCGGTATTATATTATATCGGCCTCAGAACAACAATACGAAACGACGCTCTGACTTTTAAATTTTAACTTTCAGTGTCTTAGTTTCTATAAAGGAAAAATATTTCTTTTCATTTATTGGTCTGATAATATTGTCAACAAACCCTTCGGAGACTACACCAACCACTGATTATAACGAATCATTCTTAGATAGAATCGTAATGTGTCAATAAATTGTCTTGAATGTAATGGATTGGCTCTCAGGAAAAGCTCCCTCTAATAGCCTTTAATTTAGAGCCGAGATGGCTTGGTGGTTGGAGTACTTAAATCGTAATCGAAGATTATGGGTTCAAATCTTTACAAGCACTGAAGCACCACTGAGTTTTCATGTGCATAATTTGTGCTTATAATTCATTTCGTATTTTTCGGCGAAGGAAAACATCAAGAGGAAACGTGCATGTGTCGGATAAAATCAATGTCTACATGTGTGTCTGCTTTCGTATTGGAGTAACCTAACCTCCATTTAAAAAACCTTAGTCCAGCAGTGGTGTTTTTATTTTAGGGTTATTACTAAACATTGCAAAATAGATAACGGTACGTAAAATCAAAAGAAATGATATTATAATTGTTTTCATTGATATTTGAGTTTAAATTAATTGTAGGTTTTCTTAAGCTTTGTCATATCTTGACATAAAGGTTTACGAGTCAAATAACGATCTAATGTCTATTTGAGGTGGTGACTTCTTATTGTCAAGTTACCTATTTGTCTTTAAAAAAAATATACATCTAAACAATTTCTATATAAAATACTTAATCTTATTACAGACGTGGTGGAGTTCGTAGAGGTATGGAAGGCGGTAGCGGCGTAGTTTACCGAGTGGTAGGACGAACGCGCAGCAAGGCTGACTGCGGACAGCAGACGGAGAGGCAGCCACCGACGCCCAGACAGGACACCACATGGAAGAAATACACAGATTCGCCCGGCGTGGGAGCTCCTCCACTGGTACGTGAATAATAATTAATACAATCCAACAAACAAGGACATATATTGATCGGTATCACGATAACGGCTCTGATAATTAAGTTGAATCTTGGGGAAAAGTTTGCGGGTTTTTGAGTGATAAATTGTTGGGTGTGAAATTTACTAACAAGTAGGAATTGATTCGTCATACGTATGTGTAAGTTAATAAGTAGATGTCTAGTAAAGTGTATAAGATAATGTATAATACGTTAGTTATGACACGAAATAAATAAAGACTTCGATACATTATAAAAATTCTCTAACACGCTTAAAAATGTCAATCCAAAGTAATAACAGACAATTAAATTGACAACAGCGGGTACAGGTTTTGTTTATTTATTCGTTATTTTCATATATTTATTACAGAATCAACCAGCTCCCGCTCCTCCTAGCCCTTCCCACGGGCGGAAGGGAGAGCGTCGTACCGGTCACCATTCGCCACAGCATCACAAAAGAGAAAAGCTCACGGCTGCACAACAGCTCGGCATAGCTCCGCATCCACAGGTATGTACATTATATTTTTTTAACATAGATGGTTTGTTTTGTGTAAAAGGTTACAGCTCGCACATACTGTTGATGCTGCAATGCATCCATCCATCCAACATGTTTCCTCAAATTATATTTCCTTCACCGCCGAACGTATTTAAACGTATTTTCCTACTAAAATAACTAGTGCAGATTATTATAATCACTTTTGAAAAAAAAATACTGACTGCGTTGTATGTCTTAGACGTAAAAAAAACTTAAAATTTTCACCTCTTATTTCATATTTCAGTACCCAGCGTCGAACTCATCAAATCAGCACGCTTCGCGAGGTGGAAGCTCGCAGGTACAAGCATAAACTATACGTTATAGCTCAGTTAACACAAGTTTGCCTATACACTAATATTATTACATTATAACTTGATCAGATCTAAATAATGTAACCTTTTATTATTTTATTTTATATTATAAATTTTTTAAATATTGTATATGCAAATATAATATAAATTTTGTAGTCATCCCTTTATCTGCCTATCTGACAATATCTGCCATATTACTGATCTCGATTAAAATACTTTAAACTTTTGTTAAGATAATTCGCTTCTTAATAATATATTATTATTTTATAATATTTTTATAATTAATTTTAAATTAATAAGTTCAACAGTTTTTTTGGCATACGTATGTAATACGTGAAATAGTGTGAAATAACATTATAATTAGTTCCATAAATGATCTAATTTTTTGTTTCCTCATTAGTTACAATCACCCAGCGGGCCGTCGTCGTCGCGTCCGTCTAGTGTCTCTAGTGGTGGGAACGGTAGCAGCTGTTCGTCTAGCAAAGCAAAAGTTCCACAGAGCTTTGGTTACGTGAAGAGACAAAACGGATCTCAGCCACCACCGCCCCCTGCTAATGGGCCGCCACAACACGGTCATGGTTAGAAATCGATTTTATAAATTATTATTTTAGTATTATATGCGAAAAACAATGAAAAACATCAAATAAGGACTAGCAAAACCCGTGACTTCACTTGACAACATGACATGTTTATTTAATTGTAAAATTAAGGAAAAAAATATTTTCATCCGGTAAGCAGATGGGTGAATGTCAACCCTAGTTCGGATCTTAGACCAACTAGCGTGGAAGTCAATTTAAGACGATGCTTTAAAATCTGTCATTTTGAAGTACATAATGCCTGCTTAAATTATACATAAAATATTTAAATTATTAAAATGGTTGGTAACTCGCAAATAGACATATCAACTTAAAACGAGACATTTATTTTGAAATCATTAACAAGTTTCTTTATTTGTATAGATTTTATTATGTGACATACAAAGAATAAAAATCCTTAGCAATATGTATTCAAAGTAAAAGATTTGCTTATAGAAATTTTAAGGCGTTAGACAAAAAAATTGCTATTATTTCATCCTTTCTAATATTATTAATGCTAAAGTAATTCTTAATAAAAAAGTTATCTATATAAGTGTGTATGTAAATACAAAGAAGTAGTACATGTAGTATATCAGTTGTCTGGTTTCCATAGTACAAGCTCTGCTTAGTTTGGGATCAGAAGGCCTGTGGTGTGTGAATAATGTAAAAAAAAAACTCTGTTGTATCTGATACGCTTTCACGACCAAACCATTAAACAGATTTTGATGTATATTGTTATAAAACAAGCTTGAACAAGGAAGAAAATGGGCTACTTTATTTATACCTAACGCTTATCCTATCCTCAACATAGCAGTCTAGTATTAAACACCTAAATTACATTCATTTTATTAAAAGTTGCAGCAATAATAAGTCTCTGATCATACATTATTTAAAATTCATGTAATAAGTAATATTCTATAAATTCCTATTGCAGTTGGTAGAACTGCTCAAGTTTCGGCAGTACCCAGAACGAAAGTCAAAGTATCGGGCGGTACTCAAACGTGTACACAGGACCTACAGATACACAGTGAGTATACATTATCTAAAATAACAACTGACAACATATGATTTCTTATCTTATTATTTTAGGTTACCTGACAAATGGGCACCAATGACCATAGACACCATAAGAATTGTTAATAATTTCTTAAATCGACAATGTTGTCAGTTATGGTAACTATGAACTAAGATGTAATTTGTAATTCAAACTACATTGAATCAATCAATTTTCAAACCGAAACACAGCAGCACAAAGTATTGCAATTTGGAGGTAGAATAATGAGTAGCTATCTAGACAACGCCCAAACAAATGATCCCACCGTATAAAAATTATGTACCAATAATTTTATGTTTTAAAAATTTATAATTGTTTTGTAGAAAATGGTATCGGACCAAAATCATATTCCCTGGGGGGAACTGCGGCTGCGCAGCTGTCGGCGTCGGTACGTGAACGGCTCCTTGGATCACAATCATTACCCAAACCTGGGACACATGAGTTCGCTGCGCTGTTTCATCATCACAGGTAACATTTAGAGACACGAATCAAAAACATATAGCATGTGTGATTTTTCAGTTTATGATTGCAGTGGCATTATACAACTAATAATAATTGTTATTAATAATGTTTTTGGTGTTTAAAGTTCACTAATTGATATTGTGAAGTCGACTTAAAAGAAATGTGGGCTTCAAGGGACAATGGTTATGTAAATTATGATTGTTAAAGAATTTTTAATTAAATAAAACCAATAAATAAATATGAAGAAAAATCAATTGAAATATAAAATTTCGCTAGTAGAATAAATAATTTATATATATTTCATTATTATTATAATATACATATATAGCAATGACGTAATATTATACGGGCCACGAGTTCACGAGGGAGTAGAGAGTTGGCGGTGGAGTGGGAGCATAACGGCATTAGGGTGCGTCATGACGTTTGCCGTCACGGCTTACGTATCGGTCTTACCCCTAAGACGCGCCAATGGATGTTTCATATCAAAAGTTAAATTGGCTTAATCTATGGATGATCTTCGTCGTTAAAACGTGATCTTTTAATTGAGTTTTCATTCAGTTGTTTTCAATGACATCATCCCGCCAGCTGATATCAACGGTGCAGATCACAAAAACAATTGCTAGGCATGACCAATTAATGTATTTAGCTAAACTCATAATGTTTTATTAGTTCATTGAAGTTAGACGGAGAAAGATAGATGTTCTTAAATATTATTTACGTTACAATGCCTACAATGGCCAGGACCGTATTGTTATGTTTTCAATATTTTTAAATATGAAAAACATTTAAAATTATTCAGTAACAGTAACAGCCTCTCCCACTGCTGGGCTAAGGCCTCCTCCCCTTTTTGAGGAGAAGGTATGGAGCTTATTCCACCACGTTGCTCCACTGCGGGTTGGTGGAATACACATGTAGCAGAATTTCAGTGAAATCAGACACATGCAGGTTTCCTCACGATGTTTTCCTTCACCGTCAAGCACGAGATGAACTATAATCACAAATTAAGCACATGAATATTAAGTGGTTGCTCGGGTTTGAACCCACGATCATCGGTTAAGATTCACGCGTTCTAACCACTGGGCCCTCTCGGCTTGTATATTATTATATAAAATTATTCGTATTCATTTACAAATATATATTAAACGGTGAAATTAGATTTTTTTCAATATTATTAAATAATTAATAGCAATTAGTATTTCAAAAATAGTATGCGGGGTTGGGTTCTTATTTTATTATTATGTGAAACTTAAATACACAAACCGAATCTGACAATTATTTATTGAAAATAATTTTTATTCAAGTTCGTGCCTGTTTGAAGTTTAATTTAAAAGATACGCGTTTTGTTGATGTTACAAATGTGCAGTATAGTGCGGTGTTTTAAATCATAAAGCTCGTTTTGACGTATTAATTGTTTGTGTATTATCGTTATGAAACTTTAAAGATGCCTTACAAGAATAAGTATTCAAATTTTATTTCACTAGACATTTTTTATTGATTGTATAAAGTTCTTCTTTATTTGTATTTAATATCAAACATTGTATACCATTTTCTAGATATGATGGTTAACATTTCTTATCGGCTCGTATTTATTTATATCGATAGTAAAGGCTCGTGGGAATATTCGTGTCAGTATTCGACCTAATCTCGCAGTGGTCGCTGGTTTCGGTACAACAATCGTTGTTTCAGGGCAACGCCTCGAGGCGGGATGAAGATTAGCGATGGAAGTCTCTCAGACACGCAGACATATTCCGAAGTCAAGTCTGATTACGGAATACCCTACGCTCCGTGGCTGAGACACAGGTACGTATCCATAAATACTCCCTGAATGTGTGTGGTTTTCCGGAATAATATATTCAACATTAAATTTAAAATGTATCACGTTTATCACCGCATCGTCAGTCAATCATTCATTCCTAGATCATATATGTATATATTTTGTGCATTCTGTGCGTCATTCCGTGAAAGTTTATCACAGAGTGTTTCACGATCATGCTTACGCATCCCCTTCGGCCAGTCGCGAGCCGGCCCGGCTGGCCACGCAGCATGAGCCTTCATTTCGTTTCCCCTTTGCAGCAACACTTACTCCGCGAGCGGGCGCCTGTCCGAGGGCGAGTCGCTGGAGTCGCTCACGTCGCTGCAGTCGGCGCACGCGCACAACCACACCTCCTCCCCTAACTCACACCACCGCAGCTCACTCACACACAATAAGCTCATCATGCATCGCGACGCGCAGAGCTCCCGACTCAACAGGAGCAACAGTATTAGGTGGGTCGACGAACGGTTACTTTTAGGTACGGTGGCGTGGCTAGGCCTAATTTCGATTGTTTTCTGTAAAAAAATTAATAATAAATAACATATCAAACAATGTCGGTTCATGTTATTCTTCTGGGTTACACAGTTACGCCACTCGTTTCATCATATCATCATCAAGTCAATCCCTTAATCTATTTATGTAAATTTACTGTCACTGTGCTTTAATGCTCTTCCTTACCATATCATGTCATATATATGTAAATGAAATATTAATTATGTAAACATTAAACTATAACACTATGTAATATTGATTGTTGATTGATTTTTAGCTACCTCAGAGATAGGACGTTTCCAAGGTATGCCACAAGGATGAAAAATGTTTATGTTTTGCTTCGAGGTGGCACGCTTCATTTATAATGTAACATTTGCATGTTCGAACATGGCACGGCTTCAATTTAAATAACAATCTTATGAATCGTTAAGGCCGTACAAATTCAAACGCTATTGATTTTAATTTCGCTGTTATTAATCATTTATTTATGTCGTTGAAATCACACAAGAATTATCATGTTTTCGTTTCAATTTCATCTTTAAATTAATTCATTTAGCATTGTAAATTTATGTTTGTGGTTTTTCTTTAATGGGCTGTTTTCGTGTATTTTATTTGCAAAAACAAATGAACGTCAATACGTTTATAACTTTACTATGCCGGCTCAGGTACTTTAGGCTTTTGTCGTCTTCTAGTGTGATTTATTAAATGTAGTTAATAATTTTTCTATTGCATCATATTATTGAAAACAAATTAAAGTATAGTATTTAAAAATCGAATAAAAATACGGTTGAACAAATTGGCTGACTACGGTAATGATTATTTCCGGGGAATGGATTCGAGTCTCGCTGAACCACTATATCTGAAAAATTAAAAAATATGCTAAATGCCAATTTTCCTCTTAAGTTTTAATTAAACTTAAATGTCGAAATATATAACGTAAAATACAGTTTACTGCTTCCTCTGCCTTGACTTTATAAATATTAACATGTAAATATCGTTCCAGGTCAACTAAGTCAGAAAAGCTGTACCCGTCAATGCTGCAAAGGTCTTCAGAGAGTGATTACGAACCGTACTATTGTTTGCCGGTGCAGTATGGACCAGGAGGACAAGGTTTGCATTGCTTAAGATTGCTTACCAGCATTTAATAATATTCTTGTCTCAGTAGGCTGCATATAAATTAAAATGATTTGATTAGATGGGTTCAGATGTAAACGCCATTATAAAATGTGAATAGTAGTGATAGAAAACTATCAAAATCCAGGCGAGGACGGCGTTATAACTCGTTTCGTATTCAGCGGTGAATGAAAATGTCGTGAGAAAATCTCCGATTCTTTCAGGTCTTTTCAAAAGTCGTTGTGACCAAACTTCGATATACTTGACCAACGGTATAAGATATTTGAGCTGTTTCTTATACTTTTAATTGTGTTATCTTACACAGTTACTTTCAATGTTAAAGAAGATGCTATTTGTAATTATAAATTATCGTAATATAAAGGTATATATGATTTATTTAATAAGATAATTCATAAAAGTAATAAGGCACTTGTTGTTGAATGTCAAATGTTGTCGAAATATGACTATTATAACGATTGTATTAAACTTATATATGTAACTATCATTATTTATGTTCCTAGGTCTAAACTACGGGGTCTCCGAACCGCCTTCACCATCTCCGCGGTCAGCGTTGAGCCCGACCCACCAGCCCGGCAACGTGATGCACACTCCTCGACACTCGCACCACTATCCGAAGAAAAATGACGAAGGTATAACGAAATAACAGGATTTATTATTTTTCAATAATTTCAGATATAATATAAACCTTATATTATGACTTTCTAGTGAAAAAACTGCACGTAGTTTTTTTTTTTTTAAATCAAATGACTAGTAAGGAAAATGTTAACTTAACCAAGTGCACTGAATAATATAATAAATATTTAAAATCTTACCTTACCTACATTAGATGCGTCCGTAACAGCCTGTGGCTAAAGGCCTCCTCTCCTTGGAGTCCACCACGTTGCTCCAGTGCGGGTTGGTGGAATGCACATGTGGCAGAATTTCTGTGAAATTAGATACATGCAGGTTTCCTCACGATGTTTTTCTTCACCGTTAAGCACGAGATGAATAATAATCACAAGTTAAGCACATGAAAATTCAGTGGTGTTTGCCCGGGTTTGAACCCACGATCATCGGTTAAGATTCACGCGTTCATACCACTGCCATCCTGGTACCATCTCGATCTCGATCTTAGATGCGTACTAGCTATATATGTATATATGATAGTTCCCGCGTATTTCTTTATTAAAATACGGTCCTAATCCTAATCTTCTTGGTATGTGACGTTCGATCTTATTGGTGAAAATCTTCGCTCATTTACGACAAACGTACACATGTATACCTTCCTGTCTAAATAGCAGAGGCAGGCGACAATAGAAAAGCAGTCGACTTTCTGTATTTATGCTTTTAAATAAGTAATATGTGTTGTTATTATTTATAATCTGTTATGTAAAAGACCTTGTAACTAACCAAGTACTAGTAAGCTACTAACTTACTAAGCAAGCTTCGTATATTGTATCTGGAAAAATAATTTTTTTTAAATGATTAGAGAATAAAAGACAAACTTAAAACTCCCAAGTGTCCGCAATCAGCACGTTTCCTCGCAACGTCATGTATCCTACCTGAGTCGAGGTATAGGTTTCTATTGTAAAATTTCGCATAAATTTTAAACCTTATATTAAAAATAATTCATACATAAGGCTCAATACACAATAGAAGAACGTATAGAATATATTGATGATAAAAAAGCGTAGAATTATTTTCTCTTTTTAATTACCATACACGATTTATATAAAATATAATAATAATAATATCGTGGGACATTTTTCACACACGGCCATCTGATTCCAAATTAAGCTTGTACATAGCTTGTATTATGGAAACCAGACAACTCATATACTACATATACTATTTTTCTTTTGTAAATATATACTTATATAGATAATTACACTCAGACTCAGGACAAACAGACATGTTCATGCACACAAATATCTGTCCTGGGTGGGAATCGCACCCACAACCTTCGGCGTGAAAGGCAAGCATCCACCAACCACGCCAACCGGCTCGTCAATAATAAAAGTATCTGTATTAAATAAATTGGACTATGAACTTTGATTTGAGAAATAAAATAACTGCTAAGTATCTCACTGGTCTACTCTGTCTTCTGATCTTCTCGACAGAATCTACATTTCGAACCGGTGGGAGCTTCACATTCAATATAATCATGAAAGATTTCAATTGTGCTTATCATATCTGAAAATGCTATTTGATAAAAGTTTATTTTAATTTGATAAACATACTTTTTATATAACAATTATTTGCAAAACGCCTTAAGTATATAAACATCTAAATTTAAAATAACTAATGTAAAAATCATGACCGCGTGGAAGTGGCAAGAATGCTTGCAACGATTTTCCTGTTGAATTACATTTCCGATCGTTTGGGCGAAAATTAACCAGCCTCCTGTCACCAGCGGATGCAATAATACGAAGTTTTATATTTTTAAATAAAGATGTTTGCACTATTACTTGCGGCATGGAACTGTAAGTTAACCAGCAAGTAACATCTACCCTAACAATAAACGTATTATAATTATATTACTAGTAGTCGGTTAAACGATTACATAACAATACTGGTGGTAGTGCTTTGTGCAAGCTCGTCTGGGTAGGTACCACCCACTCATCAGATATTCTACCGCAAAACAGCAGTACTTGGTATTGTTGTGTTCCGGTTTGAAGGGTGAGTGACCCAGTGTAATTACAGGCAAAAGGGACGTAACATCTTAGTTCCCGAGGTTGGTGGCGCATTGTTGATGTAAGCGATGGTTAACATTTCTTACAATACCAATGTTGGGCGTTGGTGACCACTTACTATCAGGTGGCTCATATGCTCGTCCAACTTCATATTCTTTAAATACATATATTCAATCAAAAAAGGGTCCAATTGTACATGTAAAAATAAAATCCAAATGAATGTGCTTAATGTATATTTTTATACTATGAAACTTTAATTCTGCGAAGTAGATATTTTTATAATTTACGAGTTACCAAATATATATTTTTTCTCCTTTTTTGTAGTATCTTGCCAAAAGAAATATATTTTTGAATCCAGAGTAAGTATTACTTAACGTAGCAATAGTTTTCACAAATAGCTTTACATTTCTGTGTTCCAGTTTGTCAACATATTTAGTAAGTTAAAGTTAACTAGTTAATATACAGACGTAAAACACATTACCTCCTTATTAGTACGTATAAATTACACCTGATGTCTATGTATAGAGATTATAACTTGAAATCTGACTTGGTCCACCACGTAAGTGGTAGTGGTACTGTAAGATTATTATTTTTTATTTTTGGAAAAACGCATTTACGTTTTTCCCCCATATGAAGCGTGGGGGTATGTGGGATTCGCCGGCGCCTAGAACGCCACCGGAATACCCACTAAAAACCAGCTGTACACTCACCATCTCTACGGGGGGCGTCACGGGATCGCTTGCGCATACTACCGTTACGCTCCATAACTGTCCTGTTACATCATCAATGCGGAAATATAGGATGAACGTGTATTATCTAATACTTTTTCAGAGGGACTTGCACAAAGACCTATCAGCCTTTATTTGTTCTTTATTTATAAATCATGTAAATTTACATAGTATAGCAATGTTATATTTGCAGTGCATGGTTCGACCGCTTCTTTGGTGTCGACAGCGTCATCCCTCGCTGCAGGCGCTGGGTCAGATGAAAGACAGGCGCATGAGGTAAGATATTTATTTATTTTCATATAAATTACAATCATTCTCAACTATAAAAAAATATTGAGTGTTTTCCTATTATCTTTTGTTTTAAATACAAATTTATATACTCACTGGCGCCGTTGTAATTTAGTCAAAAGCACTGATAGCAAACATGCAAAAGTTACTGTGCCGTACAAAAGTACAATCATAATGAAAATGCTAAAGAATTTTTCATAACAATCACATTTCTGGGGAAAACAAAAAAAGAAACACGTCTTAGTAAACTTGTCATAGTAATTACAAAATTCATTTTGACAAATTCGACTTTCGTTTTTTTTTTTTTTGTTCAAATGATACTTATTACAACTGTCAGCTCAATATATGTATCAGTTTGTTTACCACAGATAACTTAAATTAGTTTTCATTGTTTCATTTAGCGTACTCTACATATTAGACAATATGTTTACAACATTCATTGCCGTAGGTTCGAAAGTTGAGAAGAGAGTTGGCGGACGCTAAGGAAAAGGTACACACACTGACGACCCAGCTGACGACTAATGTAAGTACTTTCTACATCTGTTCTCTACCATATAATATACTGTTATTTTCATGAATTATTGAGGCCATACTTAACTTACAGATAAGTGCAGTCAGCTTTAAGTATATTTTCTATCGCGGATTTACGCTTTCGTTATTTTATTAAAGTTTAATGTCGGACACGTGAGCTTAGAATTAATCAGCACTTGTTTAAAATCTTTAATATTTTTTATTTATAGACAAACACTTTATATTTTTTTAGAATAATATGTGTTATTATAAATCGTATTTTTAAATATGGATAGGACTTATTATAATAGAAATAAACATCGTAATTTATAGAAAATATTTGTTTCTACGAATACTTATAAATGAAAGTTAATAGTACTAAGCTCGATAAAAATGCGCTTAATAAGGTAATGATTAAGCTAAATAAGTGATCACTTTACAAACAGTCGTCACATTGAACCTCCGGTGTTTATATAAAATAATAACATGTCTCTGATAACAAATTAATCGTACGCATACATTTTTAAGGCCACATGTGTTCCATATAAACATTCATGATAACTCAGCTTTAGTGAGCCAATATACCTAACAATGTAATTATTGTTTTCCTTGTGTGTCAACTTATTTATACTGCATTTATTCGTCATGCAGAATATAAGTGCACTTAAAAGTTTTGGTTTTAATTTTTTTTTTCACTTTCACTATTTCATAGTTTTAATATGATCATGATCAAACAGGATAATTTTTCATTAAAAATTACAAATTAAACACAATAGACGAAGTAAAAAAAAAAAAAATTTTTTTCTATAATTTTTACGTAATACGGAGGTAGGTTTTGCTTGATTGTTAACATACTTCGAATAAGAGACCTGATAAAAAATCAAATACCTATAATATAATATATGCGTAAAAAATTTATATCACTTTGTAATGTTACATAAAACTACCCGACCGGCGTATATATACATTGTATTAGTAGTATGATTTTTGAGGTTGTCTTATTTAAAAAAACCTTCATATATTTCCGACGGAACGAAAATATACTCGTAGTATAAGCGAAGAGATTGCTTGGCGCCTTGATGGCTGTATGAGTTACGATGAGAAATTCGCCATTTAAATTCTTGGTGCTATCTTAATACAAACTTATGAATTGTTTTATTTTTATGATAGTATGTATTAGTACATTATATATACCTGAAATACTCAGATGACACAACAATACATTCTGTACTTATCGTAACTAATTACTAACTCTACAATAGTATAAATAGACGTAAAGAAATGACCTAAACTCAATAAAACAATTTTCCCATGCACTTTGACATGAATTTAAAGTGCAGCGCGAAAATCAAATTACATTTAAAAGAAATGACGACAAGATCAGATAATGGCTCATAGGTTCGATCGAGTCGCACGGCCGTGAGTGCGGTCGCTCGCCATATCGGGTGGTAGGAATGTGTGCCAAACAGTTGCTAACACCGTCTAACCTAACTGAAAGTTGAGTTAAGGTGTGTATACATATATGAGAAATGTTTTTATTAAACTAATGTTTCAGATTCACGAGACTTATAAAATTACGTTTCGTAAATGCTTGGTATAATTAGAATGTAAAAATGTGCGGAAAAAGCATTGTCATATTTTGAAATTAGAATCGGGAAGTTGAAGAACTTAAATTGATTATAAATTTATTGAAAATATTGTTATTTAAACTGTTCCTATGTTTCTATGAGGAATGCATTAGTTAATTATTCATAATTAAAATAAAACTAAGCTATTGTTAATTATCCATCTTTTTAGACACAGCTTTTAGTATTATATACGTAAATCTTACGTTATGCTACAATAATATAACGCAAAACATAATATGTAATATACGTTTAGTAGGTTCCTTACTAAATATTGCAATCCTCAATTTAAACGTAGGATTAAAATATAACTTACGGATTATGTCACACGGGAACCGGTTTGAACTAGTTTATTTTCCACCAGCATTGTTTTATGTTTGCTTAGAGAGAACAATGACGTTTCATATTACAAATAAAATAAAAACAAGTTTACAAGGATTTTAATAGCTTTTTTCGTAACAAGGATACTTAAATGGAAGAGAAAATACGATATAATTAACTGTAGATATGATAGAGATAGAGATGAAAGAGAGACTAGAGATGACTAAAAATGTAGTTGATCCCTAATAAATGAGATAAACGTATTACAAGTATACAAGGGTACTAATAGTTTGCGGCATGATAAAGCTGACTGGCGACTGGTTAGTGCTAGCGATGGCGCTTTCCTGAATTCCTCATTAAATAATTTATATTAGTATAATGATAAATGTTTGTTTTCTATTCCTTTTACACTTCATTTACGCAAATATATATATAAGGTAACAGTTGGCAACTGGTTTTCGCACGTACACGGAATTAAAATAATACAAATCGATAGAAAACTCTTTCTAGAATATAAGGAATCTCAGTATCGTTAAATATATTTCTTTCAAACGTTCTAAGTATGATATTTTTTGTTAGTATAAATATAAATCACTCTTCGAATATCATACTTAAATACACCTATTTTTTCCACCAATAAAATATATAAGAAAATATCCACTTAAAACTGATATAAATCTTAAATAAAGTATTTACACATAAAATTAAAAAAAGTATTGCAATTAAAGAGGTTTATAAATCAATGTCCTAAACTTTTTCGAGGTCGTAAAAAATAACGTTAAGCCCTTAAGTTCTTTTTATCGTCACATCGTTACGATGTTTGACGTAGGTTCTTGTTTGTAACAAAGAGTAAAACCTTGGAGCCAATATGGCGTCGCATACTTACATTATATACATTAAGCTCATGCAATTTTAATGTAACTAATCACGATTATGTTGAGCGTTTGTGATGACCAGGTACCGGATTGTATTCCTTTTCAATTCACATATGCATTTGAATATTTAACCCATTATCATCGTATTTTTTTCTATGACCTAGCGATGCATGTTTTTTCTATATTTATAATATTTTTCGTTTATTACGTTATTGTCGGCCAAACCGTATGAAAACATTTTTATTATAACCAAACCCAGGTTTTTAAAACTTTTTCTTAAATTGATAATTTCATTAATGAACTTTCGTCTATAAATTGTAACATCGCTCTCAAGTTCAAATACTACCTAGTTACCTCAGTGGATGTGGATCCTTTTCTACTTCATTGACATAAATGTTAATATTTGTTAGTTTTCTTGTATATTATATCGTTTATAAGTTTGATATAGATACGTGATAAATTAATAGTTTATTAATTAAATAAATACTTATTTAGCAGACATATATACTCTTATTAATTTTTTTTGTCCATATTTCTTTTTGTAAGCGAATTCCTTTCGAGAAGGATCATATAAAACATTTGTAACATAGTATTAATCAAAAACAGGTTGAAATCGGACGGAGTACATTCACCTTTTTTTAAAAAAAGCTGGTAGGTTGCAGTGATAAAATGTCGGATTAATCAATGCTTAATTAATTATTAATTTGACGTTCATATCATAATTTTACAAGGTACGTACTTATATATAAATATAATATCGAACTTATTATAATGTTTTATTTCTGTAACTAAACAATCGATTAAAAAGTAAAATCATTTTAATATTACCTTCAATTAAATACATAATAAATAAAAACCTGCTCATTTTTAATCCAAACGAAGCAGATCTTTAAATGATCTTACCTTCATTAAGTTTGGATAAATAACCATTGATTTCATTAATAGCCTCATCTCTCTGCTCGTCCAAAGGACAAAGAAGTGCAGTTTTCAATAAGAGACGTTGTTTTGTTCCTCTAATTTACTGTTAAACAACGCCGCCATAAATAATTCAACAACTGAACTAAGCGCAGACATCAATCGTTCTTGTGACGCCATTCAAAAGCTGGCCGCTGACCTGGGTCATTTAAACGAACGGTAACTTTACTTTAATTTAATAAAAATAAAACGGCTAAAGATAATTTGTCTTCTTTGTTGTCTTTAACAATTGAAATTAAATTGAAGTTAATGATGCAAGCGCTAGTTTTGGAGAAATATTGAAGTGGTTTTTCCCTTCAGGTGCCTTTGTATTTTATATAATCATTATCAATCATCACAAACTAAAAAGCTTGCTAAAAATGTTTATAATATGTATATAAAATACACTAAAAGTTAAAATATAAATTATCTTAGTTAATAAATAAAATATGAATATAGATAATGTAAACTGTTACGCTCGTCACGAACATCTTTCGCTCGACGCGTTCTTGCGAGCTCACGCACGTAAAGGTTTGGATTACTATGTAATATTTGTAGTATAGTCTATGGTAGACCACTTCACTGCGAATTAAATTGGCGTGCGGTTGAATCTTGTTCGCAACGAGCAATTTTCTCATATTCTGCGGACGCCGTAATGTTTCATGTTCGGTGCGCAAGTTACGTTACTATAGTAAGTCAGTAGCCAGCTTTAGGTTTAAATATATACATGGACAATATTGGAAACATTTTAACGTTTTTATGGCTTCGTAGCCAAACTTAGGCATATATTTTTTTAAATATTAACGAAATTTTGCAAGTTAATATTTGAATATATATGAAAAGAATTTTTGAAGATCTGTATTATTTTGTTTGAATGAACGAATATCACAATTTTATACACTCGAATCTAATTTCAATTTATTTCAATGTTGTTTTAATTAGAGCCACCAATGTTCTCTATTGATCATATAATAAGTAGTATTGTTGAATAAATGCTATTTTAATTTGAACTATATTTCACTCAATAAGCATATTGCAAAACATTTTTAGTTATTGAAATTCTATACCCAATCGAATTGGCTATTAGTTCATAATTGCTTTAGTATATGGAGGTAATATAAACTAACAAATTCGTTGGCAGTCTAGAACCACAGAGAGCGTGTGTTGGCAATGATCCAATACCAACAAAGGATACTACTGTTAGTGATTGGTTCGATTTTATGGTCTGTAATGTTTTGCCAAGTAGTGCTCAAAATTTCAACAAATGATTCACAATGCGTAAAAAATGAATTCAACCTATTGTAATTTATTGACTTATGACTTTTTTATGATTGTCACATTAATAACAAAGACTTCACCAAAACATCGTTCTGTGTTTAAATTTATACTGGTTAACTGTCCCGAGTAGTAGTGTCTACATCAAACTTTTATATTGTAAATATATATATATATATATATATCTATTTGCGCAGCCCACGCCAATCTCTTAGTTACCATGTTTTCCGACATATTCAACCGTCATTGTCATATATCATATTTGACCCAAAACTTTAATGAATTATAACGCTAAATCGTCCCTATTAATCACTGCGTCTATGAAAACCATATGAAAATTCGTTCTGTAGTTTTTGACTTTATCGCGTTTAGACAGACAGACTGAGGCCGCGAGGGGACTTTGCCTTATATTGTCTTATATATGTAATAATAAAAGAATTTCCGTTCAGTTTTTTTTTCTGTACCGACCCGTTTGTGTAATAGTTACAATGGTCACAAAGTTCTTTTCAAGGTTTTCAAGTGTCATAAAAAGAAAAAAATCTACAGAATTTGTGTACTCTGTCGCGTTTTTTTCTTAAACCTGTTGACATTTGTTTGTATTAAAACAAAACGGTTTTGGCCTCTGTGTATGTCGCGTGTGCGCAGAAATGAGACGTTATCAAGTGTAACTTGAGATCACGCCCTATAAATCTTCAAAAGTGGTCCCTTGCGCAACAAGTGAGCGCGATGTACGAAACTCATTAAACTACCATCTGTTTCATATTTTTAATCTGTATTTTATGTATAAATAATAATTAGTTAATAATTATTATTGTAAAGATTACTAATTCTAAGTGAGCAATAATAGCAATATAGTTATATATTTTTTATAACCTTCTTTTCATTACTTTGAAGTCCATACAATATGACATCTTAAAGATTCATATTCAGACCCGCGGAGGGTTAAGTCGGCCCTTCGCAAAGACCGGTATCCCGAGTAGCAAGGGACTCCCAAGGAAAGTCTGAGCTGCTACATCGGTGTCAGTGAGAAGAATTCTCGATTTTTCATTATTAAGAATTGTTTTATTATTTATAAATTTGGATACTAATAAATGCAGCAGTGGTTTTTAAACTAGTCTTTTAGCTAAGTAAAACACAGCTTCAACAAACACTTCAGATGCTGTATAAAAGTGAGGCTGCACCATCAGTGTATGTTATCATATACTAAGTACATATATATTTTAAATTAATGTTATCATTCCATATCTGAAATAAATACATAGTATAATAGAACAAATTATACATTAATTTATTGTAAGCACTACCAAATAACCCTACAGTGCTGTCCCTTTATATGGACCCGATAGACCGTAACTTATGCTTTTGATTAGCGATCAGTCCGGACTGTTCAGGGTTCCGTGACTCAGTTTTATTTAGTAGTTCACTATCGTCGTCCCAACCAGTTTGTTTTGAAACTCGATAAAGGACGGACGCACGCGCGCGGAGCTCGTACATAGTGCGCGTTTATTTCTCGGATCCTATAAACAATAGTTCGAGTATTGCAGTGAATTTTGTTGTGATAAAAGTGATTATTAGTATATGAGTGGATGCCAGTGGTGTAAGATTTACTTCGTATTTGGTACTTATACAGCAGTGTCCTGTTCTCTTGTTTCAAGAGCTATGGGAGCAAAACATGTTTGATTACCGTTTGTTGTTTTGTTGCTAGGACATCCGTGTCATGTCTTTTAATATTGACGATAAAAAATATACCTCGATTACTGGTTTTTTCGACTTTTAATGGAAAATATTGCTTGTAAATGTACAATTTGTTGAATCAAATTAATTCACCATAGATATATATATATATATATATATATATATATATATATATATATATATATATATATATATATATATATATATATATATATATATATTGTTGATAAGTTATATATATATATATATATATATATAACTTATCAACAAACCATAAACTTATCTGATAAATATGATAAAATATTATGCATGGCAAGGAAATACGAGGTGCAGTTTAGGGTTGTTCGTTTCATGTCCTTAAACTATTAAGGGAGCAGGTATTCGCCCCTTTTTTCTGATATCTGTGGAACCCTCTTTAGTCATTCCTTTACCCAGACTTATTCACTTGTCCTTTATTCTTTGACTTTCATTGTTGGACTGCCGGATCTTTGTTGTCTAACGAATCCAGCTTTACGTTAGAATTCAATTCGTTTGGTTTTAATATTTCTTTGGCTGTTTAGATTTTGCACGCAATCCTGACATTATATTTTGAAATAATGTTTTAGCGTGGACTTTTTTTTAAATTAATTTATTTAAAGAATGAAAACTTTTATCGAATTTAAATGTTGTTTAATACGTTTTTTATTTTGGTTTTGTGGCTTTTATGTTAAAATTTTGATTGTACTCTAAAATTGTGAAATTTAATTGTAAATTTATTTATTTTCTTATACACAGTTTTATATTTGCATAAAATTTAATCCGATAAAGTAATATTATAAAAATATATTTCTGTAAAGTTATGCAAAACATTCAAACAAACTTAAAGCCACATCGAAAGAAAAGTTTGGCTTCAAAAAATATTTCCTCTCTATTAACCTGTACACTAACTTATCAATCGATAATTATGACATAGTTTCTATATGTTGATAATGAATATAATTATATATGATAATTTGACGCGTTACAAGCTTGAAAACATAAAGAAATAATTTTAAACGCTTTCTAAGGGATGATGACTTGCGCAAAAAGCATGTCACTGAGGATATGTTTTGAGAAAGATATGAAACGGTAGAACAATACTATCGTCAAACTTAAATATGATTAAGCCAAGCTAATGATAATGATGAAAGGATTAATCAATAAATTATACGCTCACATACGAACCACGCGGGGAGTTGCTAGGTATTTATCTAAAAATCGAATTAGATCGCATGTATATATATGAAACAAAATACTGCAAACATAAAAATAAACATCAAACAAAACCGTTAATATATGATTCTGGTTTATACAGCTTCAGGCGTTTGATTCTAGTTTCTTTTGATGTGTTTTATAGGCGGTGGAATAATTAAGCATTTTATGACAGTGTCATGTACCAAAAAATTAAGTAAACGTTTTAATTACCATCTGCAATACTATTAAAATCTTTACTAACTTTCTCACGTCAAACTTTCTTCGACTAGGAAGACTAATATTTTATTGCATATTATAAAATGTTGATTATATTTTAACCATGTTACAGTGTAACGAATTCGTAATCTTCAACCGCTTGAATCTTGTCTGATAAATATAACCAATACACGTGGAATAGATAAAGTATAGACGTATTCTAACAATAGATTAGATTCTTAGGCTGACCTTTTGTCACATTACTTGAAGGTCACTGTATTTCATTTCATCTTCATATATGTAGATTCTTACGATAAAAAAATCAACAACAGGACTACAAGACGTCAAATTATGTTTTGCGTTTTATATATTTAAACGATGAAAGGAAGAGACAAATTATGGTAATATTTAAGAACACGTTTTTAAAACAGCCTTGATAATATGTTATATAACGGACAACTGTATTAAGTAGCACTTATGTGTAGTTAATCATAGGTTTAAATAAACCTATTTTGTAAAAGTACTATGTACTTAAATATAATTATTTACAATAAAAGGTCCGTTTGTAAAATTACTAAATATTCATTCGTAACTTAACTTCTGACGAATCAAGACTGTTTTGTATTACGCATGTAATATTTAAATCACTATACATTATTATTCTAATGAAAACATTACTATAATACTACTTATATGAACTAACTCAAGTACTTTATTTGTCAAATCAATCGATACGATTATAGATATATTTTAAAGTAGAATCATATAAACATTCAAACAGAACATATTCATTAGCATGATTATGATATTAACGAAAAATTCGTTCCACATTCGTCCATTCCCGTTCGTTAACTCACCAAACAAATTACTCAAGCGCTTGTTATTTAGATACTGTTATCAATTCACGCATATGAAATACCTGTCCAAGCGTTGGCGTTATTATCTTTTATCTACATTAACTATAAAACACTCCTTTTGGACAAATTTATCTGTATATTTACTCGTTTTCTTTGCTTTTATATAATTACATTTGACAAAAATACGATAGAAGCATTCTGTTACATATTACAAGTTGTAACAAATGACAGCAACACTCTTTGAAGAATTTACTTGCAGTTAGAATACGCCATCTTCAATCAAGCAAGCGCCTCTACAACATTCTCAATTGAGGTTAATTCGTACGGAGACGGAGATATGTAGCGCCCCTGCTTTATTTATTCGTTCAATAAGCTAAATGTCCTAGTGAATTCAGATCGTATTCATAAATGTAAATATAAATTTAGTTTGCCTGTATTATCTAGACTATTCCGGGACTGAAATGAAGCAATTCAAACTAAACAAAAGATAAATTATATACTGTTACAATATTTACGTATGAAAATTAAAATTACGGAAAAATTACAATCACAAGTAAATACTTGTGATTGTAATTTTTTGGATGGATAAATATCCATTGATCACAATTCCTAATTTTTAGGTAAATAATTGAATCATGACACCGGAGACAATACATAACGTGTAGGATACTTATTTTAATTTTTCTTCACGATATTGTGATAATTGGTATTGTATACCCTAAACGATATGAAAATTAAATAGTAAACATTCAAGCTCATTGTTTGTTCCTACGCCTACTGAACATGAAAATTACTTGAGGATTTTTTACTTGGTCAGTTTCTTTTCCAAGTTATTTCTAAACGTGGTACCGGTGTACTTTACGATCTCACCTCATGAAATCTTTAAAGCTTTCAACCCTTTTCGGATACACGGAAAATAGTACGCTTGTTTACAGAACAAAGACAACGAACTCGTAAAATATGTATAAAACAAAAACATCAGTTACTAATAGTCATTTCATGGCCTACACATGGACGTCAGGTGCTTCGAAATTGTATTTTACGTAATCATTCTTAAGTTACGTATGCGTACATTGGAGTGTATAATCGGCATTTTAAAGAGGCGATCGATCAATTGTTTCGGGCGAAAGAAAAAGTAAATGTCGGATATCTAAACCAGTTTCCTTCGATTTCTTAAATATTTTTGATAAGAATTTAATACTAGCATAATGAAGCGCATCCTTAATGGATTAATTATACACATCATTGAATTCGTATAATGGTAGAATTAATGTGTTGTATTAACCAAAAACTTAATCGCTGTAACTTTCTAATCTTATATAGGTAATAATAAATTGCCTTGCGTGAATAAAACTATGAAACACGTACGTAACTTTTAAAACAATGCGTATTGGTACCAATTCTTGGAAATTCTAATGTAAGTAACGTTTTCGTAACGAAATTCATGCAGGATTTTTATAAATAATAAATGTAATGTTAATTAATAAAAGTAGCTTAGTTCAAATTGCTCAGTTTCAAAGTTTAGGTAAATTTTATTACTACCTTCGCAAATAGGAATCGACGTTGCGCTTACGAATAACTTATATCATATACTGATTTCACTGTATACAGAGCTATTAAATTGTCATATCGTTCTTATTTATCGACCATTACTAACGTATTAATAAATGTTGCTCAGACAATGCAGCGGCAATCACTTTCGGTCATTTAAACCAATCAAGTCTTAGATTCAAAGTTCGTTATATTTGTGATAGATATTTTGTAAATGAAAACATTTGTGTGATTTATTACAAATGCTACCTATTCGGTTGATTGCAATTTTTATTTGTTTCACGAATTATGTTTATAGTTATATGATATATATTTTTTTACTATATTGCTGGTTGCATTCTTACCTCCATTGGACTAGGTCTTGTAGGTAATAACTATATTTTTGTCTATACTAATTTTGAAGAAAAAAATATTTATTTGAAATAAATCTAGTTTCGTTAGATAGCGCTTTATTGCGCCCACGCGGGTGGAGCAGTAACGCAGGTGAAACAAGGTGGAACAACGCGTAGCAGCTAGTCTAACCAGCTTTTTTTCATACATATTACATTTTATTTTTCTGGCATTTGTATTGATAAATGTCGAATAATATGAAAATAAATACAAAAAAGTATACTATTGTAAATAAAAGTGTCTTCGTTTTGGCACGTTATTTAAAAAAACAGCTACTTTTATGGTATAAATGTCAAATTAACATTTTGATATAAAAACCGGTCTATTACAAAATATTATTTACTGAAAGGTAACCAGATTTATACGTTAAGATAGACAGATGATATCGTTAGTAAGATGATCTTATGAACATATGTAATTACAGACAACAATAAGATATATGTTGTCATAAACAATGCCCTCTTCAAGTTAAAGACCTATTGTATTTGACTGTCCCAGAATTTTGTGCCGTTTTAACTTGAAATGTTTTGTATTCCTTTTCAAAAATGATATTAAATCTAAAAATCGAAAATTTATAACTATATTTGCTTAAATTTTAAAGTAACGGTCTTCATAAAAATATATTAATGTACAATATAATCGTTATTAATTACCCTGTTTAATTCACGCCTGCCGTGCCGAGGGTTTATCAATGAATTTATAATACTCCAAAACCCGTTTACAATTGCGTCATGGTCAACCGTCTACTATGACCTTGACAGAAGAACAATTTTACTATAACAATTCGAAAATCTATATAATTTTATTACAGCGAGTCGTGTTTTCGCTTTAACCGTCGTTCGCATATGCTTATACGATATGCAAATAAAACCAAATCGAGTAAAATACCTAATGACTAAGACGTCGCGTCGACACGTGTATATGAATTCAGGATTTTGTACTTTGTAGTAAATTATGAAACCGTCGATAGTGGTTACTGGTAAAATACATATGAACAAACCACAGTGTGAAATTTTCCAAACGAGCTCAAATTAACAGCACGCATATTCCGAGAAGCATATGATGCCCAACTGGTTTGGAAGTAAACACGATGTGGGATGTCTGTAAGTACTTTACCCATTATCCTGTATCAAGCGAAGCACGGAAGGAAGCTCTACAAGGGATCATGGATCTAGCCGGGAAGTGCCAAGTAGTTCATCCACTTAAACGAGATAAGCCGGCATCGGAGTCAGGTTTCAGTCAGCATAATTAGAAATTTACTTATGAATTGTTTGTGCAGTGAGGTGGTCTAACTGGATTAAAACTAAACGATAACACTTGACACGTGACAAAAAATCTCTAAAGTCTTCTTTGAAAAATAAATACTCTTTATCAGCCCCAGTAAGTTAAAAGCGATAACATTATTGTTTTATATAGATAACATATTCTTAAATACTTCTCGACGTTTACAATATATTGATTGTAAAATAATTGATATTTGAAATGATTTACTAAAAAGTTATGATCAATTAATTTTATAATCAAAATTTATAGTATGTGAAATTCGTTACAGTAGATTATTTGCTCGTGATTAGCATGACAATAGAGTGGAATGGATGTCAGAGGTTACAGCGATGCCCTTAAACCCATTGCTTTGTACATAACATATCGAGCATACAAGATAGGCAGACAATGCCCAACCCACACGGCATGCTTGTTTATGACCGATGTCTACAGATTATTTGCTCATTCTCGTGTCGCATGAGAAGATTCAATTTGAAGCTCGTACGGCGATGAGGTTATATCTTCATTATGTACTGATAAAATATATCGCATAACGATTTCTTTTATACAATATTTTTTATTACTGTTTTTAGTAAATTCACTCTTCTACGTCATAATTATATTCTGTTTTTGAATTTAACTTCTATATTTTGCTACGAAATATCAGATTGATATTTCGTAGCAAAATATGTCGTTTCGTTATATTTGCAATTTGCAATACATATCTGTTATACAGGAAAATGCATATTTCATTCGAAACGGTTCGTTCCGGTTCAGAGCTTTGGCTGGTCGTTTCCCTGTCATGTAGAACTTGAATGGTTATGATAATTATATTATTAAAATGTGTTGTTTCATTTGAAAAAAAAAAAACATAAAGTATATATAAAATTTCCGAACTCCGGTATATTTTATTCGAATAATACCAAAAACGTATACCATATTTACTCGTTTTGTTGATTGACGGTGATTGACGGTAAGTTAAACTTAAAATTAAAATATATTTTTTTTTTATAGAATAGGAAGGCGGACGAGCATATGGGCCACCTGGTGCTAAGTGGTCACCAAACGCCCTTAGACATTGGCATTGTAAGAAATGTTAACCATCGCTTACATCACCAATGCGCCACCAACCTTGGGAACTAAGATGTTATGTCCCTTGTGCCTGTAATTACACTGGCTCACTCACCCTTCAAACCGGAATACAACAATACCAAGTACTGCTGTTTTGCGGTAGAATATCTGATGAGTGGGTGGTACCTACCCAGACGAGCTTGCAAAGCTCTACCACCAGTAAATTTAGCAACATAGTTTTTTATTTCGCCTACGCATTACAAGACGAAAGTTCCCTCCGAAGTTTGAGCCTATATACTTAATAGTTTAATCTATTTATATGATTATGATCAGCTAGTCAGGCCTCACATAATATTATAGTATATTATAACTACAAAGATTCGAATAAACAGTATATCATATTCAGGCTTACGTTTCAAATATAGCCTTTGAAATATACAATATTTTGCTTTAGGATCTAATCTTATAAAATATGCAAGCACTATTTTATCACTTATATATGTTGTTAGGTCCTGCGATATGTAAGTTCTAATTTTTGTTTAAGGTTTATTTAATAAAGGTAGCGTAATATAAGCTCCTTGACCGCGTTAAAAATTGAAAATTTAAACAGATGACGCGGTTTCATATCGAATGTCTAACCGTACGTTCTGTGCTGGCCATGTGCTCAACAGATGCGCTCCTTGAACCTACAAAATTGTTCCACTTTAATTCCTCGCTAAGTTTCATCAATATAGTACTTCATCCTTATAATTATTTCCACAAGATTTATATACCATTAATAATGGAATTATATCTGACTTGATGTCTTAATTTATAACACTAATATCATGTAGTCTGGATAAAAGATATTAAATAAATTTACCAATAATTTTGAAAATGCAAGAATATTTTCAAATTGTTTTTTGTTATCCTTACATATTAACATCGCAAATCTGTTTTTCAATGATAGATATATTTAAAATTTATGATAACGTTAAATGATGCCCCAAGGTACGAAACATAAGCAATATTTATCGTTACATATTATCAAATGAATATTTAACATATATTTGTGTGGTTCAAACTGAATTGAGCTGAAATTTTGCATTCATTTTTATTACTATTTTGTTCGTTTTAATGTATGGATTGTTTATTTATTTTACAAATATCTCTTATTCTAAAATAAACGATAGCAATGAACATATTATGAGTACTTTATAATAGATAAATCATCGACGATTATTACTAATGTCAACTGTGTGTCACAGTGGACAGCGTCTCCGACCTAGATTTATAAAGCACAATTCATTGTTTTAAGCACTATTTAAAGACATTATTTTATGTTCATTGTATACAACTAATAAAATAAAAGATGAGGATTAAAAACAAGCTTAGCAAGCAATTGATTTTTTGTTACAAGTATAATTAATATTTCAGCTATTCGTTTAAAATAATACCGACATATCACGCCGTCTTACTTAACTTCGTTATCTGTGACGTAGCTTATTTCCTTATCTCTTTGTTATTTATTTCACACTGTGTCCTTATTAAAAGTTTTTAATTATATTTTCTTAGATTTCACACGTTACTGGAATAACTTTGTTTTTCCTTACGTTTAAAGGTCAATTTGTACGTAATTCTTAGATCATCATTATCCGCTATGCGTATCAAGTTGATTGACGCGGTAAATCACCATCAGTGGAATGTTTTCTAAGCAAACAGAATAAAGTATTATTTAAATTTGCGACCACAATGGAATTAATAAAAACCGCACCTTCTTTTATTTAACTTAAGTCATACCTATTTCAGTTTAAACATACATTCCAATGAAATATTTTTTTCTAAATCTTTTTTTGGTATTTTAAATTTTTTAATCACGCAAGCAGAATTTGTTTCCTTCGAAACCTGTTTAAGTACTTTCTATCGGAAGATATAAAATGCTCGGATGACGACGGACGCCAGCTTTGCCAACTTGATCTTACACTTCTTATACAATGATCACACTTTTATCTCATTGCTTTTTTTATTAATATACCGTGCAAATGTCGTAAACTTATATTTTTGAATACTCTTTTAAGGTATTTCTATTCACGATGTTATAATGATCAGATAAAAGTGCGGTATCATTTTATCGAAACTGTTCCTAATTTTTTTACCGATTTCAAGATAACGATGGTTGGTTAGGTTTATAATGTACTTGTATGTTTGCGTGTGCATTTTTTTTTGTTTAAAATAATGCACCGATTTATAAGATTCTTTCACTAGATTGATCAAATTATATATAAAATATATTATTAATATATATTCGATTGCATCTTCATTAAAAAGTATTTTGTCAGCTGACCAAAGTTTTCTATTTTATCACATTTTATCTTTTCTATGCAGCTGTTAGTTAAAATATTGATCAATATAAAATCGTTCTTTTTATGTAAAGAGATTCTAAGCTCGTCTTTCCGTTATTGACAATATCTATATAAGCAGATGCGGGCACTATGACACGGTAAAAAGATGAGTGCGATGTGTAACGTATGTTGCTATTTGTCGGTCTGTTTAACTTCCTGCTTATGACATTATCTCGATCATAAAGAAAACGATGGCTAAGGATTCTTTAATATATATGCCGCGTAGGAAAAGTCTTTTATTTAATTTATTTGTGAATTTTAGTCTTAATTATATCTATTTTTATTTGATTTATTGAAAATAAAAAACAAATTACATAAATTTATAATGATATACATATCATAATATCTAAACAATTATTAAAACTGTAAATCTGTTTATTTCATAACAATTGTATTTTCACAATTCTTACTTAATTATATTTAAGTTATTTAAAGTAAATTACTAACTATATATAGTTCCTTAGTTTATTACCAAAACAACAACACTTTACTTGTTAGTTACTTTGTTGGTAGAACTTTGTGCAAGCGTGTCTCGGTAATATTACTTCCAGACTGCGATGATTTATGTTGTATCCATTATTACGATTTGAAAAGAAATATAACCCATTAGTTTCTTAGTATATACAATTAAATTAGATATAAAAACGTTTTTTATGTTACGAAATGCATTGTTAATGCTGATTTTTCTTTCTTGAAATGATGTTCCTATCTTATAAATCTCATAACTATAAGCACAATCGTGCCCGCATCCGCTTTTAGCACACAAAAGGCTTGAATCGTCTCACTTATTACTTTTCTAAACAATCGATTTCCATATGATGCAGCACTCACGAACATATACCGTTACGATATGATCGCTTAACAATACCTTTTTTTCTGGAGCAATGTTGATGTCTACGAATATTTTGAAGGTAAACAATTGAAGATCTCGTTAAAGTAAGCAAAGATTCTAAGCGACTATTATAAATGCGATTTTTCGTTCTTTATTGAAACATTAAAAGAACTTTAAACTTAAAAATTAAAAGAAGAACTTTAAACTTAAAAATTACAAGAACTAAGAAATTCTTTAAAAAAAAACTATGAACTATAAAGTAACAGTCTGTGAATGTCCCACTGCTGGGCTAAGGCCTCCTCTCCCTTTTTGAGGAGAAGGTATGGAGCTTGTTCCACCACGCTGCTCCAATGCGGGTTGGTGGAATGAACTATGAAACGAGATAATAGGCAGCATATCATAACAGTATGTTTAACTTATGAATTAATTTTAAATGATAATTATAATTTAAATCAGTGAAAGAATCGTGGAAATCGGATGAATAGTTTCTGAAAAAAATACGAACATAAATATATATAGGGATGTAAATAACGATCTTTGTTTGATGACGGTTAAACAGTAACAGTAACAGCCTGTTAATGTCCCACTGCTGGGCTAAGGCCTCTCCATTTTGAGGAGAAGGTTTGGAGCTTATTCCACCACGCTGCTCCAATGCGGTTAAACAGATGTTTATAATCTATATATGTACTTATACCAGTAAATGCAATATTTTTTAAAAGCAACAAATATATAAATGCACGTAATTTAAGCCTATTTATTTTAATTATAGATACTTGTATTGCTTTTTATATTTTGATATAAAAGCTTATTACGTCAACAAAACTTTTCGGGAGATTTTTAAGCGGGTCAAACGATTATACTAAAATATCATTTCTCTTTACAGTACAGTAACAGCCTGTAAATGTCCTACTGCTGGGCTAAGGCCTCTTCTCCCTTTTTTTTTTTTTTTGAGGAGAAGGTTTGGAGCTTATTCCACCACGCTGCTCCAGTGCGGGTTGGTGGAATACACATGTGGCAGAATTTCGATGAAATTAGACACATGCAGGTTTCCTCACGATGTTTTCCTTCACCGAAAAGCACAAGATGAATTATAAACAGAAATTAAGCACATGTAAATTCAGAGGTGCTTGCCCGGGTTTGAACCCACGTTCATCGGTTAAGATTCACGCGTTCTTACCACTGGGCCATCTCGACTTTTATTTGTCTTTAGGTTTAGTTATATTTAAAAGTAAAAAAATAATCATTTTGTGACAGGTTTTTATATAATACGTATTTTATACACAATTATAAACTAACATTAAATTATGTTAGACTTATTGGATCCTTCTTTCGATTTATTTACAACTAAGAAAGTACGAAATGTTATGAAATGACCGTGAAATGAAAATACTAAACTCACTGTTACTACACAGCTCAGTACAAAAACGTTCCCTTAACAAATATGAAATAGGTCTTTCTATTGCAAAATAGTCTTTATTGCGTTGATTTAAGGTCATTCGTTCACGCATATCTGTGTATGTATAAACTGCAGGTCGTTGATACGGGAGCAGCAAACCGTATTCCTCCATTAGAGGAAACGAGATGGGTATATAAACATTCTTCCGTTTCATTCCCTTGAATCCCTTTCTCTGTTAATATAAAAAACGTACGCGTCGGCTACTATGAATAAGACAATTTTGTACCATTTTTTATATTAATACATGATTATTTATGGATTATTTTTTGTTAACATTGTTTTCAGGTGTTTGTTTTTGAACTGATTTAGTGATAGATGTATGACCAACAATAAGCAAGTATATTTTTTGAGCCGGTTGGCGTGGTTGGTAGATACTTGCCTTTTCACGCCGAAGGTTGTGGGTTCGATTCCCACCCAGGACAGACATTTGTGTGCATGAACATGTCTGTTTGTCCTGAGTCTGGGTGTAATTTTCTATATAAGTATGTATTTACAAAAGAAAAGTAGTATATGTAGTATATCAGTTGTCTGGTTTCCATAGCACAAGCTTTGTAGAAGCTTAATTTGGGATCAGATGGCCGTGTGTGAAAAATGTCCCATGATATTATTATTATTATTATATTATTATTCATTCTATATTAAAAATAACATTTTACAATTCCGCGCTTACAAATGGTAGTAGTATATATGATTAAAACCTTCCCGGAATTTACATACATATAGCCTATTCCAACTACAAGAGGAATAAACCCAAATAAACAACTTTGACACCGATATCAATTGACGCGATATCATTGGTCGAGATCTTGAATTCTATAATATTCACTATGGAATCGCGAAAAAATTTCGTTTTCAATGTCCGCGATGTGGTTATAACTTGTTAAGTTGAATAGTGCTGTATTATAAGTAATGGTAAATTAATCTGTAACTGTTATTAGTGCGTAATACAGCAGAACAATTAGAAAATCGCATGCAATTTGTAAATGTACGGTTTATTTTCCTACTCCAAATGGAATAGAGTATACATTAGTCCTCTGTAAAAGATTTACAAAAATTGGTACTGAAATATTTGCACAAAAACAAACATACAATAAAAATGTTAAATCATTCTCTTTGAAGTCAGCTTATTATTGTTATTTTTTAAATATCGTTCTCACCACTTACAAGATATTTAGAAATATTTCAAGGTTTCTGTTTAACCGTATACTTGGAAAGAGAAATAGTATTTGACCCTGCATAATTTATTATTTAACCCCTATGATAAGATGTACACGATGTATTGAATGTCATATTAACTACTTTATTTAAAAAAAATAACATTATTTTATAGGGTAGGTTTAACTAGTAACGATATATTTTCGTTCATAAACATTAAATCAATTACTTCATAATTGATTGAATGTTTGTTAATAAATAAATGAGATTTTATTTAATAAATTATTAAATTAATACAGATTTGAGCATTCATTTTGTTGCAGTCAAACTTTTCACGCCATCTTTTTTTGTCATTCTTCAAACATCTAACGTTCTCTACAGGTGGACTATGTCCAAGCATCATTTAAATTAAAAATCGTGATTCTTAAAGTTACTGGCGATCTTTAAATGAATCATTTGCTTTTTTTAAACGTGCAGATATCAATAATAATTACGACAATCTACAAAATTTATAATAAAATTATTTACGAAGTGTTAATATTTTACTTTTAACATATGGACACAGTAAATCAACGTTAGTTCCAGTTATTGAACCCAAGTCTGTGTGTTCGTAGTCAGGCGGTTAATTGTTTGTGAGTTAAAATAGTACCTTCTAAAGTTATGTCTGTACTTTGTGCGCATACCGAATCAACTATTGTTATTTCTTGAACAAATGAATAATTCAGCCCTCGTAATTCCCAAGCTTTAAGTTTATTTATCGCTGATGAATCATATTTCTATTGAAAAATATTCAAAGCGTAGCACTTGCTTATACTAGTTACTTTCTTTATCTGTAATACGTTAAAGTTAATTTGACTGACAACTACTTGTCATATATTATTCAACTGACATAATGAAAAGGATTTTTTCTGTTGTAGATTAAGCTATGATGGTGATTTAACAACATTTGTTTCGAGTGTCAATTTGTTTTCGAGAAAACTATTCCTTATTTGTATTATATTAAAGTTCATTTGAATGGTAACTTAATTTGTTGCATATAATATTCTGCCATATGCGATATTGGCAGAATATTTTGCGCTTAACAAACGTAGATACAAGTTTTAAGAAGTAAAAAAGGGAGGTTTAACTTTATGTTAACTAAAATTTTTTTTTAATACTATTCGTAGTCCGAAAACTTATTTTTATCCGCATTGCTTTATAGTAAAATTGACTGACATGTGTCATTAATTCAGTTGCCATAATAAAAAATCTCTTTTTAAACGAGTCTCCTTGTGACAAAATAATATGCTGTGATATACATTTGGAGCAAAATTCATATGTTTTAATAAACCACATTATTTTGAAAGGTTAACCAAAACATAATGAAGGCCTTCATTTCGAAACAGAAGTACGAAAGGGTAATTCAAGTAGTTAACGGGTTAGGTGTTAATATAAGTAAAATTATTGTAACATGAGAAGTGAAATGACTCAGGTTTACCGAATAAATAAACAAAACAAGCTCGTTGCGGTTATGAGAGTTGTTTTAGGGTGGCAATGCCATTACTGCGTCATATAAATAAAAATAAATGCTCGTTTTATGGGGTTATAAATTATGTTTCATTACGCATATTATGTTTTTAAATGTAAATAAAATTTAAATGCTACATTTTTTAAAAATCGTAGTATTATTAAGGAAATTTTATACTTAAGTTTAGTTAATTAAGGTCAAAATGCAAAAAAAGAATTATGATATACATTTCTTTTTCTAAAGTACTTAATCGATACAAACGAGCACAGTAACCCTAATCACCTGAGAAAAGTTTAAACTTAAATATGACTCAAGTAGATAATAATAGACAATAGCAGATCACGAACGGACATATTTGTATAATGACGACTCAAAAGATAAAAGTTCGTAATGAATCGAACGATTTGAATCGATGTAATACGAGATTTTGGTTAAGCTTATTTTTTTTACATATGTATTTAATCGAGCCTACACAATGATAAGTCGATATTGTAAAAAGTAACAGCCAGTTACATTTTACCCACTGCTAGGCAGTGACTTATATATATATTGAGGTTTGTACCTTTTTCTACCAAATACCTTCAATATGGGTTGATGAACTCCGACGCAGTGACATGCAGGTTTCCTCACGGTATTTTCCTTCACCGCAGAGCACTAGATGAATTGTATACTTAATTTAAGCATCTCATTATTCAGTAGTGCTTTTCGGGCTTGAACCCGCAATCTTTGGTTAATAGTTCTAGCCACTGAACTATCTCGGCTGTGACGATATTAAAAAATAAAGCAATTGATTTATAACCATACTTGGTTTTGTCCAAACACCGGATACATTTACGTTTCTTATGTCGATAGTGACAGTCGATTTATAGATAAGAATAATTACATGCATTTTGCACACTCATTTCATAAGTACATGTCTGATATTTGATTTAGAAAGTTTGGTTCGTATGTAAGTTTTCTTAGCGCAAGACTTTCGTATCGACCGAGACATTAGATTGAAATGATACAAGATGAAAAATTACTTTATCAGTAGTCATAATAACAATCAAATAGATATTAAATATATTTAATCATCGAATTTATAGAAATAGCATTAGTTAAATAATGTTTTTTTTTTTAATTTAAAATATAGCTTTAAAAGTATTTCATTAACAACGAGATATATAAGCCATTAATTCTCTTGAATAATCCCTTCACCCTAAAAATATTTTTATTATTAGTAATCTATTACGGTCACGGCAATGTGCTCTCACAAGTGTTTTCAATTGATGCGGTACTTGTATTGATCTTTTCGATGATATCTAAAAATAATCTATATTAACTAACCACTTTACATAATTATGGAACAGATGAAGTACTCTATATATAATATAATGAGTAATGCTTGATCACTTTTTTTGTCTTTGAAAGTATAGTAAATTTCAACAAATCTCGGGTTATATGTATGGGGGTTAATTGTTAGCGTCGTTTTTACATGAAGATTTATATACTTTCTTAGTATATATTTTTACAAGAAAAAAAGTTTTCAACATATTTTCTTCGACTACAAATCGTAATAGAATTGCAGTATATCGTGACGTCGGTACATAAAACAATATTTTTGTAGTTTTGATTTTATATATTTATCTAGATTCTTTATAAATTAAATGATGTTTTCCATTACACTTCCGAGATATAAGTACCAAATATTTAATCTCATTTAATCGTATCCACAGTGTACGAAAAGTGTTAATAAATGAAAATAATTTAAAAACATTCAATGTGATATAAAATGACGATAATGTGTGATTACAAATAGTGTACTCAAAATGGCAGTGACTACTTCACCTACAACTTACTATGGATCCCCAATTCACGATGGATTTGCAACCATCCGTGCCCCGAGAAGTCGAATAAAGATAAGAAATCTAGTTGAACCAAATAATAACACTAATCTACCTCAAAGGCATTCGGAATATTTTACAATAAATAGGGCGCCTAAGAGTAGCTTTCTAGAGAGTAGTTGTGGGGTGCAATATGTAGCAGGCGAATCTCACAGTATTTACGTAAACAAACCTTCGCGATTTAGCTTTACTGAACCGATTTATGCCAAAGTAACACCACCGCCGTCGAAAAGCAGTTCACCAGTGAAATCTTTAACCGACCGCAAAGAAATTCATTACGATTCAATTGAAACAAAACCTCGCAGGCGATTAAAAAGCTTAGAACTACCGAAAGATACAGATTCAGGAAGAGAGGAAAAAATAAGTATTGCGAGCTTAACTAACGGCGAACGTCATTCTCATGAGCCGTACGTTACAAACCAGGACGCCACGGAACAGCATTCCGTACGCACGAACAACACGGGTTCTTCCGTTGACTATAGAAAGAGAAATAGCGATCGAGATAACTGTTCTGAATCCTCCTCATACCTCACCGATAATGATCGGCCAATATCTAGTTACAGCGATAATTCCACGATACCATCCACTGATACGGAAGATGTTCTAAAAGAATTGCCAAATAAGTCTAGATTCCACAAATCACCTCAAAAGTATGCAACGTTAAATATGAGGAGACCTAAATTTATAGATCTTAAGCCACCAAGCCTAAGCGATAATCCGTTTTACGGTAGCCTCCACAGAAACAAAATAGGATACCACTCCGAACCAAACACACCCTTATCTAGTGATGTCAATGACTTGAATGGTTCAAGTGGCCTTCCAAGCGAAGTGCAGCAAATACCAAGGATGCCGTTACAGAATACTAGAAATGGTTTTAAGAGATCAATAAGCGAAACGAACGGTTTCTCAAAACGACTCAGTTACAGGCATTCGTTTAGTGTAGACTACAAACCACAACAATTCGCCAAGAGGCCTCACAAGTGCTGTGAATGTGTAACTGGTATAACAGCTGAGGAGAATAGTGAGACCTCGCCATCTTCAAGGAAGCTAGGAACATTGTATGAATCTCAAGACCCGAAGGTTGGATGTCAGACCATACTTCGATCGAAACCTCCTGTTCCGTGGTGGGAACTAGCAATCAAAAAATCTCGTTACAAGAGCTGTCCAATTCTTGAAGAGGTATGTACAAATAAAAGCATTTTAGATTAGATTATTTTTAAATCTGTACCTTCAATTGAAATACTTATATTAATACAAGTGTAACAAATTATACAAGCCCGACTTAGAACAGAGTTACATTAAAATAGGTAATTAAATGACTTCCGCTAATAACAAATATAATTGATTTTTAACTCGGCTGTCGGTAACAGTTACTGACAGGTGTATTCGGCTTATATTAATTTATGGTAGCTAAGTAACATATTTTACTAATGAAAAGATTTAAATATCACCGGGCAATTGATTTTTTAATAAGTACATAATATTTGACAACTGATTATAAGTTGGCTTTAAAATTTTTTAAGGCCAATTTCACATGTCTTTATATTACTTTTTAGTAAACGGGTTTTTATTTTACTACTTGACTATAAAAATAATTATTTAAATGAGAATTCGTCTCATTTGGTAACGCTTTTTTAAAATCTTTGTTTAACATAATATTTGAAAGTTATGATAATTTATAAAATTGACATAGTATGGTTAAATGTTTTATCGAGTAAGTATTAATAATATAAATATTAATAAAATAACATAAGCTATGAATTGAGTTCGCTTTCTCAGTCCTAACTTTGACAGGTGTATTATAAATTAAATCAAGAGTCAGTTGTAACGTTTATATATATAAAAAAACACGAATTTAACGCCGACAAAAACTGCTACCTGCTACCAAATAAGTACCCATTTCGAACAGGTGATCTAATCTTGAATTTTCGATACATTTAAGACACGATGATTAACCTAAATTTTCTCACGGTAATAAAATCAAAACAGATCGATTTTAAAATTTTATTTCCAATTCAAATATTAAGTACATATCCATAATTATGTCAAATTATAAATTCATATCGATATGTCGATATTTGATATAATATTTCTAATATAACAGAGGATAGAGAATTAAGTTGTTTTTTTTTACGATAATTTATTTCATCACTTACTAACATGTAATTTTACTCGCTTGAGTACCTAAGTAGGACCAAACGCGAGATAAATATCGCTCGGTCAAGCGCCTTTCGTACATTGTCCAGTCACACCCGCTATAACATGGCACACTTACCTAACATAGCCGCATCCGCCTGGGACCTTCTCTTATACTTATTTATGGATTAACTACAGTCCTGATACAGTTATTGTCCTATCTACGCGAAGCTTACAACTTACTACTGACGTATATAATAATGCATTATAATAACTATATAGGTGATATAATATAATGTATGTGATAAAAAGAAGTTTGTTGATTTTTTGATTTTTGTTTGATTTTATTAACATGTGTTTTTCAATTGGCGGAGAAGAGTAACTACGGGTTTATCGCCGACTCTTTTCGGTTGTATTATATTAAATAGAAGCTTGTAAAATGACGATTCAAAAAGTGTTCGTACTCATAAAAGTACTTGAATGAAGTATGTTTTGATTGCATTTATCAAGTCAAGGATATAGTGATTGAAATATTCATGATAGTTTACATTAAACGGTTGAAATAGTCAATAAGTTGCGTTAGTGAAAACAACAATGTTTATGGTATTATCATATAAATGCTACATTACAAATCATCAATGCCACAAAAACCTTGAATACATCTAAAGTTCCGTTCCGTCTTTCAAATCATTTATTGATAGTTGTGTATAACTTTTATGATAAGATTTTGTGTTTTTGTAACAATAACACATAAGCAAGCTATAAATAATCATAGAAGCACATATAAAACATTTTTTATTGATATTATGGTGGTCTCTTGGACCAGGCTTAATAAGATCACCTCGGCACTTATAGGTTAAATATGTATGTCAAAGCGCGCAAGAAACAATGTAATCGAAATAGGAAGAGTGCAGTTGAACAAATATTCGTTCTCGTTAAGAATGTAGCTTCTCTATGTGCTACCGTTGAGTGGGTGATGTGTGTCTCTTTATTGAATAAGTATTTGTAGTTTCGATCTGCTAAATAAAGAAAATATATTATCAATGTCTTTTATGAACAATTTTTTATTTATTTATTTACGACTTACCTATTTTCTTGTGTATATGTTTAAGTCTGCGCAATGCAGTTTTTGTAAGACTTTGTGTACAATATATTATATACAAATTTCGATCAACTTCCTCGTGTTATATATCTTCTCTTTTGATAACGTTATGTTATGAATAATATATGTTTTTTATAAACAGAAATCAAACGGGCCCTTTAATGGTATGTAGTCGATCTATTCCTCAAAGTGATGTAATTTAACAGCCTGTGAATGCGTGAGAAGGCTTGGAATTTATTCCACCACGTTGTACTATATTTTGTTGGTGGATACACATGTGTCAGAATTTCAGTTATATTAGACACATACAAGTTTCCACTGTCGAGCACAAGAATAATCATTAATAATTAGTGGTGCTTGCCTGGGTTTGAACCTGCGATCGTCGGTCAAGATTCACGCATTCTAAACACTAGGCCATCTCGGCTCTATTCATAGACATCAACAATATATTTGACTGGTAGAAGAATAAGTCCGTGGGTAGTAGCTAGAAGGAACACCTACCATTAACAATAATAAAATACCGAAACTAAATCTTATCAATTAATATTTATTATATTAAAAGTAAATATGGCGCCCTTGTTCTTATATCAAATATCTATTTAAATTTTATACGTTAATGTTATAACAGACACGTGTTGCGTGACGTCCATAAAGGTAACGATGGAGGGCATTGTACTTTGTTCGTTTAATGTATTATTTAATTGTTTCGCCTCGTACAAATTAATGCTTGTTTTCCTTCACTTAAATGCATATTGCGTGCATCATCAGTAAGTAATAAAGTGAGTGATTCTATTGCGTAACGATAAGTGTTTTCGGAGGTCGGAGTATTTCTAATTTTATTTACTTTAGCCTTAGTAAAATAAAGTTAAATACAAAAACCGCATCTCATTTCATATTAAAATAACTCTTAACTTTTTTTAAATATATCAATAACTAGTAATGTATAAACAGTGCTAAATATCGTATTTTTTTTAATTAAGTCTAATCCAACTTGGAGTTCACAAAGCGCGGGTGGCACAGCTGCTGCGATATAGGCAATTATCTTCCACCTGTCTCGCAACCTGTGCAGTTCATTGTCACTCCACGCGCATAGTTACATTCGATTCGTAATCTAACTGTAGAACACTGGTATGTTCTAGACACACGGTCATGTGTTTTTTTAAATACTTTATCCGTGCTGATGTTTAAATACGAATGGTAAACCGTTGATCAGAAGGGACACTGCGCCATTTTTTTTATCAAAGTTACGAAAGATTAAAGAAAGTTACGACATTAAAACGAGTTAATATACTTTAGTAGTAGTTGTATTTTACTGTAGTTGTAGTTTTTGAAAATAATAATATTTCATAGTGATTCACGATGAGTGACAAGAATGTTATTAGCATTTCTGCTTTAAATCGCAATCTGGGCGAAAAATGAACCAGCCCTAATCTCATAGTTAAATACAAGGAGACTACAAGTTCAAGGTTTGGAGTTCAAGGTCCAACTCCAAACGGATCAAATACATAATTTATTAATGTTGTTTTTATTTCCAAAGCCATAAGCTTGTTATATTCAATTTAATCAATCTAATGTATAACTTTTTAATTACTTGTTTTGTTATTAATATTCAATTAACCTTGGCATGCAATAGAAGTCAAGGCAGATGCAAGTGGTTTTCTTTAAAAGCAATTACATAAAAAATAATACCTAACGGAACTTCGTTCATTTCTATATTCGAGTAAATGCCTACAGGTGGATCATATGGCCACTTTTTATAGTGTTGGCACGCGCATGTGCAAGAGACGGATATTATAATTGACGAAGTGGTATGTCTGACGCAGGTGAAATACCATAATAAGAAAATAGTACTTATTGTAAATAAACTACGCACGCTAAAATGTCATTAAGAACAATAAATTTATTTATATGCGCAGTTAGTGGCTCGTGTATAAATTTAGTGTTTAAAATAATGATGCTATTTAGTTTATCGACAATCGTAACTAAAGTTATATATACTAAACTTTATATTTTCTTATATTTAAGTCGCTTATACATTACATTAAACATTACCTTACATTAAAGTTAAAAAAAAGTTTCTTAGTGGTATCGCTCTTTAGTGCAATCCTGTCTAGGTAGGTCCCACCCGCTATTCATATTCTACCGCTGAACAATAATACTTATTCTGGTTTGAAGGCGAGTGGGCAGTGTGACTACAGGCACAAGGGATATAACACCTTAGCCTATGGTTGGTGGCACTTTGTCTACTTAAGATGTGGTTAATATTTCGAACAGCGCCAAAGTATATGGACTTTGATGACCACTCAACATTAGACCCACCCATTGACCAGGCTGCCTACATATTTTTAATGAATTAATTGTTAATCGATTAATCGAAATATGTAATTAAAGTAAATAGGTAATTAAACTAACAAAAATGATTAAATATTTATGTTGGATCAAAACTTGAATCTCGTTCCTTTAAAACTTTTTCATATTTAGAATCAACAAAATCCGAGATTAATAAACTTCGAAATGCTGTTTTTTTTTTACTTAAATTGTTTATGTCAGCATAGTTTGATCATAAAATGAATATACTTTTTCAGTTAATGTGCCTAACTTACCAAGACAAGCAAAAAGTCCTTTGCTAAGAGCAGTAAAAAGCAAAAACCCTTTTAGGGTTACCAAAATTTTCTGGAACGTCTCATAGCCTCAGGGGTCTAATAGCCTTCTAAATTCAATTTTGCTCTTTGTATAAATTGGGGTAATATTAAATATGACCACTCCTCTTACATGTCTTGCCGATCAGTTATTTCCAACCTGTATGCTCATGTTTTACGTTAATACAATATTGATAGGGATCGTGGTCGTTGCCCCTCTTTAATTTCGCTGAGTACTCCTGTGACGTAGCAAACAAAGGGTCTCGTGTCCAGCTGCACCCATGCTGTTGTAAACGGAAAGTAATTTATTGCGATGACTCATTACTTTACCAACATTTAAATAAATAATTGTAGGTAAGAGTCAAGATGGCACAGTGGATAGAACAAGTGAAGATTAACCAAAGTTCACGGTGTCAAATCTTCGGAAACTCCGCTGAGTTTTCATGTTGTTCTTCGTGTTTATATGTTATAGTTAAACTCGTGGTCGAAGGTGAAGATTGTAAGGAAACATGCCGTGGGTTATAATGCCACATGTGTGAGTGACTAACTCTACCTCTTTTCCTTAAGAATATAGCCTTTGTCCAACTGTGGAACATTTATAGCTTGATACTATACTTTGCGTATTATATATGATTTTGTATAACAATCACGTACGTCTAAATTATGTACATAAGTACAAATTAAATTATAATTATGTTGCTTATTTATCTTATCATAAAAGAAAACAACACCAGTCTACTTACCAATGACTTGTAATCAGGTTAGAATAAATTATGACCTGTTTGTAATTATGGATACTTTTTATATTACATGGTAGGAATCATTCGCAGCGTCAGCCTCCCACGTGTTTTTGTCCTGCCAAATTAATCAAATCACTCAATTTCACAGTTCGATGAAGTCATATACAAAATTAAGATACCTATGTTACATCATTATTAAATAGACGATCAAGTAGGGAGATGTTTACGATCATATTTGACAGGTAATTACCTTGTCATCATCTCCACAAGAACCAGTTCCGCTTGTACTTAAGGCGATTTAAATAATTATCGGCTACGGACGTAACCGCTATCCAAAAAAACGGTATCAGGAAACATTATCTGTTTGTGGTCATCTCTAATTTCGAAACTAGATTCTTACTTACACGAGCTTAGAAGTACGAGGTATTTGATTGATTAGTAAACAAACTATCATACGATTTACGATCTTAAATACAGTTTAAGTGTTCCATAAAATAAACTTTATAGAGTACGTTGAAGTTGTATTACAAAAGGTCTTTAAACAATCACCAACATTCACGTTTACAACTTTCAACTCTTAAGTACTTCCGAGGTGTGGAAGTCATCGAAAAATATGTATTAAATAATATAAAAGTGCTTCATGTAAAGTAGAGAGCATTATGCTAAAATGATGGAAAGTAAATAAATATACCAAATAAGAAACACGCCAGATTTACGGCGGAAGTACTAGAGTTTTTTGCTCTTTAGCGTTCGTTACCGTATCGCAATCAACGACTTTTATTTTTGGAATGTTTGTTTACAAGTGACGCGATTTCCACGTGCTCTAAAAAATTAAATGTTTATAATTTTCGACGATGATGGTTCCCAGACAAAGCTGAAATATACCAAATATATTTTAGCAAGGTGTTAATGTAATATTGTGTTTCGAATTTTAACGTAATCTTTATTGCTTATTAAATCATGTTATAAATATACGAGATGGCGTAGTTGTTAAAACGCGTGAAACTTAACCGACGATCGTGAGTTCAAACCCGGGCAAGCACCACTGAATTTTCATGTCCTTAATTTGTGATTATAATTCATCTCGTGCTTGACGGTAAAGGAAAACATTGTGAGGAAACCTTTGAAATTATACCACATGTGTATTCTACCAACCCGCATTGGAGCAGCGGCGTGGAATAAGCTTCAAACCTTCTCCTCAGGGACAGTAGGCCTTAGCCCAGCAGTGGGACATTAACAGGCTGTTACTGTACTGTACTGTATAAATATCCTAACTTAGCTTATTCTAACTGTAGTGGGTGTATGATGGAATAAATTCCACATTATCCTTAACATGATGATTTTAACTTTACCAAAAAGTGGAATATTTAAGGGCCGTTATTGACTGACTGAGATAAAAAATTACTGTGATTTATGTAAGGCGTTTTTTAATATATATTTTTTTGTTCACAGGCACATGTCGTTTCAGCCTTTGAGCAAAGTCTTTCGAACATGACACAGCGATTGCAGCAGCTCACAGCAACAGCAGAACGAAAAGTAAGTACCAAATATTACCGTATTTCGCTATTCTATAAAACGTACAACACCTTAAGAAATATTACATGACGAATATCACCAATCAAGAACCAATAAATTAACATTATGACGTCACATACGCTCAGCCTTCATACAATTATGATCTCTATAACTTTTTAATAATCATAAAAATTGTATTTGTTTACGACGACAACGTAATGTATTTATAACATAGAAAAATCGTATCAGAGATTTGCAATATTTCAATTTGAACGCAAGGATAAATTATTATAATGACTCTATAATTTAATTCTAGCATTCGATTAGACTTATCTTTAAGTAATAATTGGCCTTAATCATGATTATTTTGCTCCAATTATATTTGAAACGACATGAAAGCTATAGATAAATTTTCTATAAATATGTATACCAGCTGGGATGATTACTCGACTTTTCTATATTAAGGCTAATCCAAATCGGTTTCTAGTTAAGCAAAACTTGTTTAATATTATACTCTCGAGCTAACCTAATAAATGTGATAATTTTCATAAATTATTTCTAAAAAATAAAATTTAATAATCTTTCGTTATTTCGTTATTTTTCAAATACAATGTTGATTTTATCGATAACCAAAACGACTGCTATGTTAAATAATTAGATACATCAACAGCTATATTAATATACAAAATTATTCCTTATCAATTTGAGTATTACTTAAAATTCGTCTAATTTTAGAGAAAATGTATTTTAATGCGCAATATTAATTTTTATTTTCCGTCAAATTATCCGATCGAGATTAATATGCTATCTTTGCTCTTAATACATTTCATACGCGAGTGTCTTTCGAGTTTCTATCCACCTGGCGTAGATTATAGAGTGTGACAGTATAATAAAGTCAACTTAATAAGTGAAATATGAGCGGCTAATTAGCTTTGTAGTAGAATTTCTCCCCCAGATTAATTAATTTCACCTGCAAACTTTCTATGAATTAATTTTATTTAAACATATATTTAACAAAAGACTGAATTTATATATAAAATTAGACACGAATTAATTAACGTCAGGTAATATTTATGGAAGTATTTCATATTTCATGAATTATTAAAAGAATATTTTTTAGATAACTTTATTTTTAAACTTGATCAAAAAGAAAATAGCATCTAGAAAGTAGTTAGACTTGCTTCAAGTAAAAAACCTTACTGAGAAATAAAGTTCCGATGCGCGCTTTTTCTTTACTCATTAAATAAGTATCAATAATAATTAAAGAAGATAAGAAATCGACTATAAAAATATTAAATGTTATGTTTTATAAATATGGTTTGATTTCGAAACTCGCTTTTTATTCGTATCTTTAAAAATAAATATAATATATAAATGATTTGCTTTTAATTAGGATTCCGAGTTGACTGAATTGCGGCAAACTATTGAATTGCTTCGGAAGCAATCGATCCAAGCTGGTCTGACCACTGCGCATATGCAGTCCATGGGCATACGAGCTGATGGCGTCAATGTCACAGGACCGGTAAGTTATTAAGATTACTACATAAAAATAGTCTTAAGATATTTTCTTACTCATTAAGAGATCGCTTATTACAAAAATGTTATTTTTTTTAAATTAAGGACAACTTAAACGTTGATGCTTCTGGTAAAAATGCTAAATTTACCGATGGTAGGGCTCTGTACAAGCACGTCTGGGTAGGTACCACCCACTCGTCAGATATTCTACGGCAAAACAGCAGTACTTGGCTTTTTTGTGTTCCGGTTTGAAGGATGATTGAGCCAGTGTAATAGGTGCATCAGTTAGTGCTCCAATATACGCATTATTTTTCAGTATGAAGGATGAGTAAAAATTACAAGTTCATTGTATGTCAAGCTCAAACAGCTTAAGCCAAAGTATTGGCAAATAATTGCCATGTATATAGTTTTGCAAAAGGTATGCGTATTAGGTGGTCCACCAATTTGCCTACCAGCTTTCCAATAACGAATCTTATATTCATTACAAGTACATAAAGCGTGCAGTAATAACTGCCTTGGCTCTATAGTTAATATCATTAGTTGAAATGAATTTCGATGATCATTCATGCAACAGCGCAATAGTTAAGTTTAAAATAAAACATCACGTGCACTTTAAGAAAATGTTTCTAATGTTAATATGATTAATTGTATTACAGTTTAATATACATAAAAATCAATTTCAGTTATAATCTTGCGAAAAATCTTGAAACCAAAGAAATGTGTGAAGGTTGTTCTGAGGTATCAAATGTAATCTTATGATAATTATGTTTGATTTGTCACTTTGTCTTTTGTAATTAGGGTAGGTACACATCGCGAGTTCGCGACGGTGTACATTGAGCCTTGTGATTAAATTAACCAAGTTATGTAGGCCAGCCATCAATCGTTACGTAACATCATTAGGACTCCTGATAAAATGAGATCACGTACATAATGGCGCTTTAATTAAAACGGTAAGGCTAAGTGGACTCACGAGTGCGTCCAGCCGCGTTTGTCCAGCGAATGTCCAATAAATAATGCTTTCATTTAAACTTATTCAATTAGAATATATTTCTTACTTTTAAATTATAGTTTATCTGTGGTAGATATGTGGTACTTTTTAAATTTAAAAAAACATTGCTAACGCAGAAACCTGTTTAGAACAAGCTTATTTTACAATAATAACTCTAAGCAGTAATGTATTTAAATATATATAAAAGTAATCGAATCACTCGATGATTCAATAAATTAATATAATAATGGAGGTATTACAGATTTAATAATAGTTTTTACTATTATAATTTTGTTATAGGTTACAAGTTTCAATAACGCTTCGTCAAAAGTGCATTAATTCATTAATAGTCAACACGATACTGTATGAATAATTTAAAATATTATAATTAAAACAGGACATTATGTCATTAATGACACTGAAATGGACTAAACCGCAATATAACGATCAATCATTTTTTTATTTACCTTTAATTTAATATTGTTTAGCATTTATTTAATCATTATCTTTATTAATCGTAAAGTAAATCAATAATGTATATAAAATCGTCAAGTTCGTGTGCAAGTTCTAATCAATATAAAGACGTGAGAACAGGCAGTTAGATCATTGATATGGTTCCAATCACACGCTTTTTACATATATGAAACTAGAACAGGTGCGAATGCACACGTGAAAGTCGAAGCCGAATAAATGGCATATGTGACCACAATTGTAGACGTCAACGATTACATTTGGAGTAAATTGACCATCAATAGATCTCGTTCTAAATATCAAACATCAATAGTTGAGACATAACGTCCTGTTTATGCTTGATGCTATATCGTGTGAACGTAATTATTTTAATTAGCCGTCTAATATTAATCTCGACATCTTGAAGCTATGCGATATTGATGTTCATTCGTAATATCATTTGGAGTAACGGAATTTATAATATATATTTAAAATGATTAGCCATTTCCCAAATAAATATATTTTTTTGAAAGACCAATCATTAAAATTATATTAAGATATTTAATCACAAAACAAATCGCTGTTTCAATCAAATCATTGTTGAAAAAATAAAAATGTTTATATTCTTGTTATTGAGAAGAAAGTTCTTTAAACTTACTTAAAAATTTTAAAATCATAAAATATTATAATTAATTCGAATGTCTCGCCTCTAGGATTCAAACACGACACAAACTCAACAATCTTCGCCTCAGCGGTTAGCTCAAGGCAATGGTGCCATCACGCGGCACCTCTCCACCGATAGCGTATCTAGTATAAACAGTCTCAGTAGTGGGTCGTCAGCACCACATGATAAAAAACATAAGAAAAAGGGATGGGTGAGTTATTACTTTATTGTTTAAATAATTATTTTGTCTTATTGTTTTGTTGTTAGCTTATTGTTTTGTTGGTAGCTTAATGCGTCATTAAATAAAGCAGCTTAAATTAATGGCATGTTTATATCGATTTTAATAAATAAAATAACGTTTTATATTTTGAAGAGTTATTCGACATTGGCGTGGTATGGAATATTTATTACGATTTAAAAGTTAATATTTGTTTCTCACAGTTGCGCTCATCGTTTACAAAAGCGTTTTCAAGAAATGCCAAGATATCTAAAACGGCAAAGCACTCTTCCCTCGGGCAATTGTCTTCACAAGACAGCTCGTCGGGCTCTCATCACTACGACGATCCGCACACGATCCGCGAAGGAAGCAACGAGAATAGTCTAGAACATTCCCACGAAACTCTTGACAATGCTAAAGACAAAACGACGTGCCCTCCAGCAAATACTGAAGAACAGACCAAAGGTAAATTACGCAAACTACATTTCTGCCGACATATTCAATTCGCTAATGTCGAAATCCCATCTGTTCGATGCATTAGCATTACTAATTCTGTAACGCACATGTTGCATTTGTTCGATAAATATAAGCTGGAGAAATTAGGTTAAGTGAAAGCTTTATGTCGTATTAGTTCATGTCATTTTAAGAGCCCTAAGTAAATTCATTAGTATGTGAGTAAACTGTTTTAATAAATAGAAAATGAAGAGGCGACAAAATAATCGGTTTGTTACTTGACACCTAATATTTATTTCAGAAAAACAAGATCAGTCAGGCTTAGTCGACGAATTGAAGAGGCAATTACGAGAAAAAGATTTGGTGCTAACAGATATAAGGCTAGAGGCGCTCAGCTCCGCACATCAACTCGAAAGTCTCAAAGATACTGTTATAAAGATGAGGGTAAATATACAATTTCAGTACCATTGTTTGAAAATTAAACGTAGCAGAGTTTTAATCCGAAAAAAGTTATTGCTGTAAATAAAAACTGAAATGTATATATTGTTAATTTTTTTTACAGAACGAGATGTTGAACCTGAAACAAAACAACGAGCGATTGCAACGTCTCGTTACATCTAGGTCGTTGGCTGGCAGCCAGAGCTCTTTGGGAACGGGAGGATCTGCGGTCGAGGATCCCAGGAGATTTAGCCTCGCCGACCAAGCTACCATGCACCAGGTATTGTAATACAATTGTATAATTGCTATTTTTGTATATTATAATTATTGCATACATATATCAATTAATTATTTATTGGCCATCTTTGCCAGTCAATTAATTTTTTACATAAATCGAATAAAGGTTTATAAATCATGAAAGATATATTTAAAACGAGTAAAGTTATTATATACCTCTCTGCAAGCTCTTCGCTATTTTTCAGTAGAACTTGTTAAGACATTCGGACCAAATTTTAAGTGACAAGTCATATTTATCAACACAATTAATATAATTTAAAAACGGAAGAGTTTTATATGTATATTTTTTTTTAAATTTCAGGCGGCCATGGACATTCATTCTCAGCCTTTAGATCTAGACTTTAATTGTATGTCCTCGACTCCATCTCGAGACCTTTCCAAGAAAGGGTCTCCTAAATCTAGTATGGTCGAGCCAATATACGGTAACAAGGCTGTTTGTGAACTAAATGAAAATAGTGAAGCCTTACTGGGAGCTTTAAATGGTTCAAGTGACATATTTACAAATGGACTAAGCGCCGGGGACAGGATGAGCGGTGATTACGATATCAATACAGTGCTACCTCCCCCTAAAAGCCGTGAGTTAGCGATAGGAGAAAGCTATTCAGATATCGGTAAGGTTTTATTGCGTTTCTTATCTCTCCGTAAGTTGGTAACCAATTATCTCTTACACATTCCATTTCGTTGTCAGGTGTCGCTGACAGTCAGGGCGATACGACGGACGGGAAGAAAATTGCAATCGCTGTATATTTAGGACAACCGGAAACATTCCAAAGATATTTCGAAGAAGTCCAAGACACATTAACTGAATCGGAATGCAGATTTTATGCAAAGCAAACAGCTATTGCGTTTAATAATCACTTCGATAAACAACCCAGTTTCGATTCCCCGAGGATGTCTCAAAACCACAGCCCCGAAATAGAAACTCAAGATTATCCGCAATCTATAAACAAATCGAACACGAATAGCCTTAAAAGTAATAAATCAACGCACAGTAATTCATACAAAAACGTGTACAATAGTGATTCGACAATAAACTGCAATGAGTTTACTATAGCATACACGTACATATCTGGTAAGACGACTTGGCAGAATTTAGACTATATTGTTAGAAAAACATTCAAGGACTACCTGTCCAGGATAGATCCTGGAACGAATCTTGGTCTCAACACTGATTCCATAACGTCCTATCATTTGGGAGAAGCAACACGTGGACCGGAAATCTGTTTCCCTGAATTATTACCCTGCGGTTATATAATCGGCACCATCAATACTTTGTATATTTGTTTGCAAGGTGTCGGAAGCTTAGCTTTCGATAGCCTTATACCAAAAAATATTGTATATAGGTATGTATGAATGATATCGTCGGCTTGGAAATTAATTTAATGTCTGAGGTTATTGACTTTGGTTTTTTTTTAACTTGTAGGTATGTTTCACTATTGTCTGAACACCGGAGGGTAATACTTTGTGGACCAAGCGGCACGGGGAAATCATATTTGGCAGCTAAATTGGCGGAATTTTATGTACAAAGGACGCAGCGAAGAGGAAATCCAGTTGAAGCCGTAGCAACATTCAAGTGAGTTTTCCTATATTTTCTTATTTCCTGCAATCAAATAAATAATAAGAGTTTTTTTGGGTAGTATATTTTTATTTAACCGATTATGAAACAGACAATAAGTAAGATTTAAAGTATTTTGATAACATTTTAAATCAGCTATACGACAACTTAACGTTTATCGTCTCAATAAATTTTGTTATATTTCATATATATTTTAGTAAGTTATAAAATTAAAAAAAAACAAGTAAGTTATAAAATTTGTAAGCGCGTGCTACTTGAAATTGTTGTTTTAATAAATTGTTACTCAGAGGCAAATTAATAGAACTAAAGTTAATATTAAAAAAAATTAAGTTTTATTTTTTTTTGAGTTCTGTCATAAATTATCGTATATACTACCTCATTGGTCTAATATAGTAGGATAACGTATATCAATCAACAGCCAATCGTTGTCCACTGCTGAACATAGGCCTCTCCCAAGGTGCGCCAAAGCTCCCTGTCCTCCGCCTTCCGCATCCAGTTGGTGCCCGCCACCTTCTTAAGGTCGTCGGTCCACCTGGCTAGAGGGCGCCCTACGCTGCGCTTGCTGATTCGCGGTCTCCACTCTAGGACTCGTCTGCTCCAACGGCCATCGGTCCTACGACATACGTGACCAGCCCACTGCCACTTCAGCCTGCTAATTTTGCAAGCTATGTCGGTGACTCCGGTTCTTTTCCGGATAATCTCATTTCTGATCTTATCCTTCAAAGATACTCCGAGCATAGCTCGCTCCATAGCACGCTGAGCGACTTTGAATTTGTGGACTAGTCCCGCAGTTAGTGTCCACGTTTCGGCACCGTATGTCATGGCAGGTAAGACGCATTGGTTGAAGACTTTCGTCTTCAAACATTGCGGTATAGACGACTTGAGGACTTGACGAAGGTTGCCAAATGCTGCCCATCCCAAGCGAATTCTTCGATCGGCTTCCTTCTCGAAGTTGTTCCTACCGACTTGTATTATCTGTCCTAGGTAGGTATATTCACTAACAACTTCGAGAGGTTTCCCCTCGACGTATATCGGTCCCGGCACGACATGCCTATTGAACATGACCTTGGTCTTGTCCAAGTTCATACCGAGACCGACACACCGGGAAGACTCGCCTAGGCTACGCAACATTTCGGTGAGTTGTTCCAGCGACTCTGCTATGATGACGATATCGTCGGCAAATCGAAGGTGTGAGATGTACTCGCCGTTTACATTGACTCCATACCTAGTCCAATCCAGCGTTTTGAAAACGTCTTCCAACGCGTTGGTGAACAGTTTCGGGGATATTACATCCCCCTGTCTCACCCCTCTGCGCAGTTGGATCGCCTTCGTCTTACAGTCCTGGATGTGGACAGTCATTGTAGCGGCGTTGTACAGACATCTCAGTACCTCGATATATCTCCAATCGATATGACATCTCTGCAATGAGTCGAGCACTGCCCAGGTTTCGATGGAGTCGAAGGCTTTCTCGTAGTCCACAAATGCCATACACAGCGGCTGATTGTACTCTTCGGTCTTCTGCACAATCTGCCGAACAGTATGGATGTGGTCCACGGTGCTGTAGCCTGATCGAAAGCCGGCTTGCTCTGGGGGCTGGAACTCGTCAAGTCGTCTGGCGAGACGGTTCGTGACGACTCTTGAGAACAGCTTATACACGTGACTCAGGAGGGAGATTGGTCTGTAGTTTTTCAAGAGGGTTTTATCACCTTTCTTGAAAAACAGTACCACCTCACTCCCGCTCCACGTTTCCGGGGTCTTGCCATGTTGGATGACGGAATTAAAGAGGCTTGCTAGCTCTTTCAGGACCGGAGTCCCGCCTGCCTTAAGCAACTCTGTTGTGATTCCGTCATCTCCCGGAGCTTTGTTGTTTTTAAGCTGTTCTAGAGCCGCCCTAATCTCTCCTTGGTCAACGACCGGGAGCTCCTCGGAGTAATGGCGCATAAGAGAGGCGCGCTGGTCATCAATACTGATTCCCACGGGTTTATCCGATCTTGAAGAGAACAACTGCCCATAAAACCTCTCTACTTCTCCGATAATCTCAGGCCTAGAGGTAACGACCCCACCATTTTCAGTTTTAAGTTTTGTCAGACGCGGCCTCCCAAACTTGCGAGCGAACACTTTCGATCCCCGATTTTGCTCAATCGCAGCCTTGATGGCACGGGTATTGGAGCGTCGGAGATCGCGTCGCGTCAGCGTTTTTATTGTTCGGTTTAAGGCCTTATCTGACAAAAACGATGGTAGTTCTCGTCGTTTTCTCATGAGCTCGAGTGTCTCAGCAGAGAGTTTTGGTGCGTTGTCTCTTCTCTGTGGCGGAAAACACTTGTGGGATGTGTTTTGCAGTATTTTGACCAGCGTGTCGGTTCTCTCATCAATGCTGCTTATGGTTTCCAACGCGGTGAATTGATTTTGAAGTTCCATTTGGAACTTTTCGGAGCCTTGAGCAGCTTGGAGCATGGTAGGTCGGAGAGTAGACCTTATCATTCTCGATCTTTCGGCTTTTAAGTTGATATTTAGAGTGCCTCGAACCAAGCGGTGATCACTTCCGGTATTAAACCTGTTGATCACTGAAACATCTGTAAATATGTGCCTTTTATTCGTATATGGGTATATAACGTATATGGGTAGTATAAATTATTAGGTTTGTCTGCAAAAATCTATGAAATATGTAGGATTTTAAGGAGTGAGAAGACTATATTATTGTATTTCTTGCGCAGTTAGCTAGTCATTGAGATAAGTTGCCTCATATTATGTAAACTAAAATTAAGAAATGAATTGGAAATTGATTGTTTATTTCCCCGACAGCGTTGACCGTAAATCATGCAACGAGCTGCGCGCCTACCTCGCCAACATCGCGGAGCAGTGCGGCGGCGCGGCGGGCGAGGAGCTGCTGCCCGCCGTCGTGGTGCTCGACAACCTGCAGCACGCCTCCGCGCTGGGCGACGCCTTCGCCGGCCTGCTGCCGCCCGACAACCGGAACATGCCCGTCATCATCGGTACGCCCTCTACTGACCTACAATACCTTATTGCAATGTTTACCACTCCATTAATTCTTTTATATTTATAATCATTACTCAAATCCCATTTTGGTCTTAGTACATCTAATATAATAAGGTATTTAAGTTAGTTAATTTTATCTGTTCAACTCCAAACCCCTCTCCTCAAAAAAGGAGAGGAGGCCTTAGCCCAGCTGTGGGACATTCATAGGCTGTTACTTGGATTACCAAACAAATAAATAAACATTTATTCTAAAAGCATTATTAACCGCATTGACGATCTTCGATTATTCTTTTTTTTATATTTGCCGGGAAAGCAAATGACTTCAAATGATTCTAAAAATATATTTCCTATTGCACAGGTACCATGTCTCAGGCGACATGTAATACGACAAATCTTCAACTTCACCACAACTTCAGGTGGCTGCTCACGGCCAACCACATGGAACCAGTAAAGGGATTCTTGGCACGGTACGATAAAATAAAAATATCGTTGTTTTTATTTGCAACATACAAATTCTTATGGATTATAATATTTTTATCTTTTGTGTAGATATCTTCGCCGAAAACTGTTCTCCTTGGAATTGAGGCTAGGGCGACGTGAACCAGCATTAGCAGCAGTCCTTGAATGGTTACCTGGAGTGTGGTCAACCCTCAATGCCTTCTTAGAAGCCCACTCTTCGAGTGACGTTACCGTTGGCCCTCGTCTATTCCTCGCTTGTCCCATGGACTTGGAAGCTAGTCAGGTATAGCATGATTCTATCCATGTATATTAAAAGAGAGGACGTAATTAAGTATAAAACAGCGCATCCAACTCGAGAAGAGTGAACCTGCGTATGAAACGTTGCGCTCACAAATTAGAAAAAATAATATCAACGTATACATCGAGAGTATATACACAGACATTATATTAATTTATATTATCTTTAGTGCACTTCAGAAGTAAAACTAAAATATAAATAAGTATTTATGTATATATACAATAGTTGCATGAGTCATAAGCGTTAACGTGATTAAGACAAGCGAAAACAGAGGAAGTAATATATATTCCGCGGCCCGCAGGCGTGGTTCGCGGATGTGTGGAACTACAGCATCGTGCCGTACGCGTCGGAGGCCGTGCGCGAGGGCGTGGCGCTGTACGGGCGGCGCCGCCACGCCGCCGTCGACCCGCTGCAGCACGTCAAGTCCTCCTACCCCTGGAGAGAGCCCAACCACTCGCATGTGAGACGCATACCTACTGATTATTAGTAAACTAGCTATCACTCTATTGCAATCAAAGAAGGAGAAGAGATACAGATATACAGATAGAGAACCATAGATTAACATATTCCATGCGATGCGTTTATAGATATACTATATTGTAAACTCCAAACAGTTCTTGATTCAGACATATTTCTTTATAATTCCAAATACAACACTATTCCACTTAACTTATTATACCCACTATTTTTAATACCAAAGTCTCAATAACAAATACGCTGACTTTCAAAACGCTATTTCTTCGAATATTCAGAATCTCGACCAATTATATCATTTCAATTGTCAAAGTTATGTATTTGTCTTTACTCCTCCAGTGATTGAATACGCTATTGAGACAATAACTTATTCACATTTATAAGCATATACTTGATCAAAAATATTATATTGGACTTTACAGACCTTACGACCTATATCAGTTGAGGATGCTGGTATTGATGACGCTAATCAAGATGCGAACACGAACAACAATCAAGATCCTTTGGTAATTTATTATTCTTTATCATATCTTAATTGTGATTTTTTTATTGCCAGCATAAAATATAAATTTGAAAAAATATATTTTTTTACAGTTAAATATGTTAATGCGACTTCAAGAAGCTGCAAATTACAGCGGAAACCAAAGCCAGGATTCTGACAACGCTAGTATGGACTCGAATCTCACTCACGACAGCTCTATGGGCAATGAGCTCTAAAATGACACATCCATTTGGAATCTATATCTCTTCTCTCCGTGACAACTGGTTTGTTAGCCAAAGTTTGACACAAGTTTGAGCTACACGTGTGGATCCAGTATTAAATATTTGTGACGCGAATACAATATTATAATTTGTTCCTTTGTTTTCCATAGATATATTTAATTATTAGTGCTTTATAGTATATTGTATCAAAATTACCATTTGTGAATGAGTATATAAAAAAAAATTGGATTGTAATTACGTAACTGCATTTACTATTACTTGTCACATGTTAACTATACTATACAAAGCCAAATATTTGCCATATGTACATTACTTATATTTATTTATCAAATTAAAAGGCTTTTTTTAGTTACTTGTTTTAGGTGCTTTAATACTCTTGTAAATTGATGTATGGATAATTCTTTTTTCTTTTTCTATTGTTAGGAAAGGATTTGCTCTGCATATTTGTGAATATTGGCAAATATCGTAAGCAAGAGTAGCAGCCTTTTCTATGTAATTTTCAATGTTTAATATGAAATTTTTAACAATTGTGTTAAAAACTTTAATACAATGATATAACTTTCGAGAAAACTATTAGTGCCTGGAGCGAGGTATTCCATTTTTGTGAAATATTCGAACAGTGTAGGACTGTTAATGTTTATATTATATTAAAGCAATGTGGCTTTTACTATTGTTATATTTTTCAAAGTTAGGATATGAACACGTTTGTATTACTATAATATTGTATGTAATATATTATTATGAAAGTGTAATTTTTATACCATTTTCATATTAAAACTCATGTACCTAATAAAGTAATAAACTGTAAATACAAATATGTTTAATATAATTTTTTTTCGCAATGTAACTACACTAACCGCCATTATGCCATAGTGTGATACAGCATTAATTTTGTATAGAAAATGTGTAACAAAGTGTTACAGTGTTCAGTATGGATTTAATTGTGTGCATAACTGAAACGTGATATCTACAATCTATGCTTTACAGAAATTGTGAAAATAAACATTGATTACATAAAATTTGTTTTTTTTTTCTTATTCCTCTGAGTGTGCTTATTTTCTTATTCGACATAATAATATATTTTGAAGGCACATTTTTATTATTGTGGAGTTATAAGATTATTCTCGTTACATGATTTAAATCGTGATTTCGATATTGTAAGGCTCTCTGGTTGGTTACAACAAACTCAACAGCAACAATATGCATCATATCACCACATATTTGTTAGTAGTAAAATTAATATGTTAACATACAAGCCTCCCGACACAACCTATTAGTCCATGTGTAGTTTTTGATTATACATATTTTGGGCATTATTTGATGTCCATTTATCGACTGATGCATAAAAATAACAAAATATAGGTCGTTGACCCCGGATATACGAATTAAAATTACCGTGTGCCCGAAGACATGTACGTTTAGTTGTATGTTTAGTTTATTGACCATAGAGAACAGACTTATCAATTAAAATTACCGTGTACCCATCGCGTGTACCAGGGACTCATGAGTATGCCAGTAGACATGTAGGTACTAACGTTTAGTTTATTGACCATAGACAACAGACTTATGAATTAAAATTAGCGTGTACCAGGGACTCATGAGTGTGCCAGAAAACATATGTACGTTTAGTTTATTGACAATAGAGAACGGACTTATAACATAAAATTACCCTTAGCGTGTGCCAGACTCATGAGTGTGCCAGAAAACATATGTACGTTTAGTTTATTGACCATAGAGAACAGACTTATCAATTAAAATTACCGTGTACCCATCGCGTGTACCAGGGACTCATGAGTATGCCAGTAGACATGTAGGTACTAACGTTTAGTTTATTGACCATAGACAACACAGACTTATGAATTAAAATTAGCGTGTACCAGGGACTCATGAGTGTGCCAGAAAACATATGTATGTACGTTTAGTTTATTGACCATAGACAACAGACTTATGAATTAAAATTAGCATGTACCAGGGACTCATGAGTGTGCCAGAAAACATATGTACGTTTAGTTTATTGACAATAGAGAACGGACTTATAACATAAAATTACCCTTAGCGTGTGCCAGAGACTCATGAGTGTGCCAGTAGACATTAGGCGACGTAATGCATACTGTGACAGAAACATATCGCCCGCGGAGCCATCATCAGGAAGACTGGCTTCTTCAAGTTCAAGTACGTCGCTGAGAAACACATTGTTCGGAGTCTTTGGGCAAGATTTCGTTCTACCCGATGACGATGCGTGGGATGCTTTCAAGACCTGAAGGTCGACTTGCTCCGAAGCAAAAAATGTTTCAACGCAATGTAAAATTAGCAAAAAACAAGCAATACAGTATTGTGTTGTTTTTCTAGAGTTCTACTTCACCAATAAAGCTTTGTTTATTTTATACTAAGTTGTTTTATTTTGTGTTGTAAAAGCAACAATATAAATAAACATGTTTTTAACTTTTTCTATTTATTAGATCTCTGGTCGCAAGTCCATGAAGAAAACACTAACTATTTTGACAAGTCCGTAATCTGAGGGCCCGTAGAGTAGTAACACAGAGCTCGTGTGCCTCATAGGGTATACGAACTCGGCGGAACCGTATACCACACACGGTACACCGGACTGTTAACCTGTTAAGCTCAGCGTACATAGTTCCAATGTTCGGCAGCGGTTAGATGTTATTCAATAAAAAGAGTTTAGGAAATAAAAGATCACAATAAAGCAAATAAAAAGCATTTATTAAAACATTTTTACATACTGTTTGCAATTTAAAGCAACATCAGAGTCATGAAATCGGAGCAATTTGGACGGAACTTGTTTTGTTCTCAAAGAACAGACATAGGACTAGATTTTACGACTGAATGTTTTTGAGGAACCATGTTTAAACTTGTTTCAGAGACTTAAGGCACAACCGTTAGCAAAATAAATCAAGTTTGATCTGAATAAGGCTTAATAGACATTTTCGTTATTATGTACATTGTGGAATGATATATAAATGCTATTTTAGGAAATCAACAGATATTATTGTTTTACCTTGTCTATGTATTTGCTCAAACTGCGTATTCAATTGGTTTGAAACATTTTTTTACATCAAAGTGTACAAAATAATTACAATCTATTGAGCTTACATCACAAGCCGTGGAAGTAATAAAAGTTACAATTATAATTTCACAAATGTGTTTAAGCCCAACAAAATATTATTTTTGTAAATATAACTAGCGAAACATTTTTAGTACGTTCAGTAATATGTATACCTCTTACAGTTACGTATATATGTATGGATTATGACACTCTTTATATAAAAAGAACAGCATTTAGTAATAATGTAAGACTTGCATACACAAGCCACAATCTCTACATCTAAATTAAGACCACAAGGTCTTAAACAATTATAAAGTCAGACTGGTGTGATAAATGCATGGTAAATTAATACTATATTAATATATTAGGTAATTAGAAGTAACTTTAAAAAAAACTGTATTTGAATACACACAATAATTAAGATACTGATTATTCGTTACTTTAAAGCTGTTCGAAAAAACAATTTGAAAATAATTAGTTAAACTAGATAATCAACAATAAATATTTACTTTGTTAAGGTCATGGGGCAAGGTGAAATGCAATCATAAGTCACACACGTAACCCTATTATAGTAACCTGACAAGAATTTTACTTATATTAATATTTTATAAAACTACAAAAAATTGTTGTATTATCCTAAAAATTAGGCATTTATATTCAATTTGTAAAGGCATTTTTTGATATACAATTTAATAGCAAGTTTGTGTAATTAAATTTATGTCGACAGCTTCCACACATTCCTTGGCAGTATAATATCAAAATATTTCAAAAATTTTTTTAGGTAAACTACATAAATATGTTTTATTAATTTACTTCTATAGTTACTCACCATATACTACAGTTATTTTTTTAATTCTGTATACAATATTATCTGTAGTTTTAAAATAAATTTACAATAAAATAAATAGGTAATTACCTATTATTAGAACAGTTTTGTGTATAATATTAAAATGTTTAAACCATTATTTTGCATAAACAATAAAATACAATTCTTAAAAATATAAATTCAAGACCCTAAAGAAAAAACTTAATACACTTAATTGGTTATATGTATTCTTAAATACATAAACATAACAATCATTGACATCACATATTTTAAGTACAATATTTTTATAATTAGACCAGCTAGTTTCATATGAAACATTAGTCATTACTCATTAAAATAAAACATTTGTTTCATGATGTATAATGTGTTAAATCCATCAATTAAAAGTTAAGGAAACTTTTGTCAGTCACTATGAATATCAAGACTAAGATTAGAAAGAGACGGAATAGGTGATTCAGAGAAGTCGCCCGAATCATCACTTACTATTTTAACCTGATCTCTATTAGGACTTCTATTTGACTTATCGTTAATTGACAATTTAAATTGATTGGGTGAATTGTAACTATACTTGTAGCTACTTTTTTCACTTATTAAATCTGCGACATCTGATATTGAAACAGAACTTTGAGAGCTAATTGAATTCTGTTTGTGACTGGACGCTGATGAATTATTTGATTTATTTAATGTATCTTCATGTATAGACTTTAGACTCTGTGATTGCTTTTCAGGTGTATCCTTTCTTCCTGATAGGGGAGGTGATGTAAAATCATAACTATATTCAGTCGACTCATCATATTTATTCGACCCTCCTGGTGAATTTTTCATACTTGTCTTAGAATCTTGATGGCTTAAATCCTTTTTTATTGACTCAGAGATACTGTTTAATGTTTGAACTTGTGATGATGTATCCACTTTGGAGATAGATGAATGTGAATTATTTTGTAATGTATGTTTAGTTTCATTTCTTTCTTCCACAGGTAGACCTGTTGTATTTAAAAGTATTGCATCAATTTTATTAAATGGTTTCAATTCAACGTAAGAGGTTGATTCATTACTGCTGTTATTTAAAACTTTCAGGTCTTTGACATAATTATTTAATGACTGGTTTGTTTGTGCAACATTCTGATCATTTCTTCCACTATCAAGTGTATGTTTATTTGGAATATATTCAGATCTAGTCTTACTTCTTACAGATTCACTTGAGGTATCAGTATCTGAATTGTCTAAAGTCAATCTCAAGTCAAGTTTGTGTTTTTCATCTGATGAATTGTCGGACTGAGTGTGACTTGTAGTTGTGCTCGAGTCCTCGTGTACAATGTATGTACAATCTTGATCACTTTTATACATGTTTTTATTTCTATTTATTTGTTTCGTATTACTATGTTTATCATCTTGCTTATAGACATTTTTAGGGCATGGATGAAGAATGTTATTGATTAACGATAATAAAACAGGTTGATTTTGTTGATCAAATTGTTTTAAATTTAATTTATCGGCAACAGTATTTCTGCCTTCATATGAGTATTCCTTTCCTTGTCTTGTTTCAGATTTGTACACAAACAATGTGTTTCTCAGGTTGCAAAAGTCTAAAAAGTCATGAATAATGGAAAGACACAATTTACCTGCTGGTAGTAATAATATTTTATCTAATGATTCGTTTTGTTTTATGTTTTCGCAATCATCTTCAAAAGCTAAAAAAATGTTTGCTCGAAGCAAAGCACGGATTTTTGCGAGAGATCCGTTTTTTTCTAAGGCCTCAATCACTAAATCCCGTAGTTCAGTATCTTCTGTTTGAGCCATTGCAATACTATTTACTAATTTAGGAACACTGTTTTAATTTGAACTTTACAAGTCAAAAACAAACGCTAACAAGCATTGACAAAACCAAACTTAAAAAAAAGAAAATGACAACTCTCAAATTAACATCATTCTTTGACAAACGACTATAATAACTGTTAACAGATAATATAAGAAGTGGTAGATAACATAACTTTATCATATTTTATTTTTAAGCCCGTAATAGTATTAATTTAATTTAAAAGTCGTATAAAAACAAAATGTAAGAATACATGAAAATAAAAGATTTTAAGTGATCATTAAATAATTTATATATTAAATGTAAAAGGGGTTTTTAAGACAATTACGCTTAATTTACAGTATACTTGATTAAAATAAATGCAACTTACGCTGTTTTTTTTTTCTAATAATATTTAACTATTTTACAAGCTTTATGCAGAAAATATTGAACCCTTACCAAAAACAATTTTTGTTTAATACTACAAAAACATTTTTAATATAATTTTCTCATTTTGTAAAAACCTATTTTAAGTATTATTTAATTCAATAAAGTATTTGTAATTCATAGATTTTAATATAAAAAAATGTTAATGTATCTATAGAATCTTAGTAATATATCTTTGCGAACGTGCTCGATTACAAGGGGTGAAGGCTTGCGCCGGGAAAATGTAGGAAATTCAGTCAGTCGGGTCGAGAACGCGCGGGAGGTTGGTACTTTCGTTGCCATTACGGTGGACAGTTTATTGAAACTTTATGTCTATTTTTTCAATCATATCTCAAATGGAACAGTATTAAATATTTTTGTTCTTGTGATCCCAATGAAAATATTTTTGCTCCTGAAAAAAATATTATTGGCGTATAATAAGTGACAAAATACTAGTGGCGGGAAACCGTTTGATATCTCGCTTGACGTGTTGTGTTCTATGTGTACATAGAGAGAAGAGCTGTCTGCCCTAGAGGGCGGCCGACATGCTGGATTCGTCGTGAATCGATATTTTTGGATCGTTGCAAAGCATAAACCATGAGGTTTGCAGCTTATTAAAGGTAGGGATAGTGATGATAGTTATGTTTAGTCGAATATGGCACGCTCCACTACCATTACATAAACTTTAGGTAACCTAAGTCCCACATCGGGCGCCAATGTTATGACTAAGTTAACTGACAACTGAACTTTCAATCAAATCTCTCTACCAATAGTTAAACGTCATAATTATTACTTGGAATTTAATTGTAATTTTGTGCAAATAATAAATAATGTTCTTTTTAAAATTCATTTGTTAGTACTCTACTAATATGTTGAATTTTTTGAAAGGTTCCTACACTGATTGTAATGGTTTTGAGAACCTTTAAGAAACTTTTTATATTTATAGTAATTTTGGAAAACTATAAGAATATGACAAAATATGTTTCCGTTAATTAGCTTTGAAATTTAAATGTTGAATGTGTTTATGAAAATGTAAATTTTCATAAATATGTATTTATGAAAATAAAACATTTTTTTATATTATACCTACATTTATTTAACCTACATGTGCAACATGGCTGATTCTTATAAAGAAACAACTTTAGTTTTTAAAATGGACTTTTACTTTCAAGTAGATTACTTAAAGTATGTACAATAATATCCAGATATAACTTACCACAAAAGGTAGAATAGCTGTATTTTTACGGGTGAGTACACCAGGCGGCCTCGAGAAACGTAAAGAAATGGGAACACCGGATAGCTTTATAAAGCCTGAAAGGAGAATAAACAATACGCGATGAAACAGACAAATATGCATACTTTTTGAAACGTACAGATATGAGATATTCACTGTCTTACCAAAATCTATATATCTACTCCTACATTTTTTTTCACTTTGGAAAAACGCATTGTGTTTCGCCCACGGGAACAGTAGTGGGGTATGTGGGGCTCGCCGGTGTCCGAGGCGCCAATTGCGCCCGAACATCGGAATACCCATTAAAAAACCAGCAGTACCCTTTCCGTCTTAACGAGGAGCGCCACGGGATCGCTTGCGCATGCTACCGTGTTCTACAACCTTGTACCTTGCTTATTTTGTGGTTGTCAATGTTTCAAAGAATATATGGTAGAATTATAATTAGATTATTACTTAGGTATTAATATTAGTGTTAGAAGATTATAGATAGGTCTTCAAATATATATATAAATAAATATACATAAGATATATATTATTATTATTAATAATAATTTTATTTCATAGTTTACAGTACACAGAGATGATTGGAATAATTACTTTAGGCATGAAATTTACATTTCATTTGCTTAACTAAAATTACAGAAAAAAACGTCTTTAAGAATAAGTAAACGAGACTAATTTTACAAAAACGGATTGATAAATAGAATTTGTGTGTGGGTGTGCGTGTGTGTTTGCGTGGATGGTTAATGTGCTTATTAGTGTACTAGCTTGTAACTTGGAATTAAATAATACGCGTCTAATTAAACATTAATAAAAAAATCAGTAACCTTTTTTAAGTGATATAACTATTTTTTAATATGTTTTTTTAATAATATACAGTTCTAGGTAGTAGGTACTCGTTAAAATAATGCATAAGTAATAAATCAGAACAATCATTAGGTACTAAGACCGAATATTTGTCTCTCACTGCATGCGAAAATGTAAAGATTTTAAAATGCAATTTTTTTCACCAAACGTACTTAAGTTATTGGAAGCATGTTTTTTGTTTCGTTTTTCCCTAAAATTGAGTTTCGTGTTTCCGTCACCCCTATTCGTGCGATACACATTCGTGGCGCAATAGTTCAATGTTGACACAAAAAAAACATGGAAATGTCAAATGTTTCCCGAATTCAGTTCGTGCTCACGTGGGCTTAGCGGGGATTATACCCTGCATGCGAAGTCGTGGCAAATATACCTTTTGTCATACTCTCAGAAGTAATGTTTGCACGTACGACCACCCATTCTTAATAAAGTACGAAAACTCTAATCCATACTTATAATAAGCTTACTGAAACGGATGAGAAGGGAAAATATTGAAATAGTTTTCTTTTAACCTTCATAAGCCAAGTTAATATTGATTTTCAATTTTTTCGATACTGTTATTATACTATGGGCTGCCTCGTTAGTATAGTTGCTTTATATACAGCTGCAGATGTTGAAAACCTGGGTTCAACGCTCGGGTCAAGCCAGTAAGCAGATATTGAATTTTTCGGTCAAGGTCTACATTTTCAGGATTATCATGAAGTTTAAAAGTTGGCAGTGCTTCGGAAAACACGCAAAGCCGTTAGTCGTACATCTTAACTTGGTCATATCGAATCGTCACCTCATCAGATTCTGAGGGTGGAATAAATAGTGCACGTATGCTGGCACACACACAACTTACGCACTATAATGTCTCCTGCGCAGTTGGATAGTCTCCGTTAAAAATGGCTGCAGTGACCAAAATCATCAGGATGACGTCATCATCATCATTACTTACTAAATACAAGCATTTACAAAACAATGTCTCTCGTAATCTTAGGATTGGTAACGTCTAATACATATATCATATACGTTACAGCTAAAACTAGAAGCGCGGCTAGATTTTGGCTTAGCGTAATACCACTCAATCCCGTTTGGTATGCAGAACATTCTCTATCTATTAAAGAGAATAATTTAAATTGTAAATACATTACCTCTTAGTTACATTTTGCTTTTAATATACAAGTTAATATTAAGCTGCTATAACAAACAAACTCAATGCTAATATTAAATATGAATTGATTCCAAACATTTTCTTGACATACGATCTTATATGTTTTTACTATAATATATTTTAGTATATAGTCAACTGGTATTCACGTTCTATAATTATACCACAATTATTATTGTAACTAAGCCCATTCGTTTGTATTTTTAGACTGATATACAATGGATAATTGAAAAATCAATATATACTTGGATATAATGTTTTTATGGCTTATAATGAGTTTGTAGCTGACTTAAAAATAAGGAGGTTGTTGTATAAATTGACCTTTATTTACTGAGAAAAATTTATTCCTTGAGAGTTGAATTGAGGTGACTAGTGAATTTTTTACTTGTTTTGTGTACATATATGTTTCTGTGTATTATTATATTCGCCAAGTTAAATTTGAATCAATAAATATTTTTATATTTTTGGCAGAATTCGTAATTATTTAAATTAAGATTGTTCATTTAAAAACTGATTTAAATTATCGGATTAAAATGTTTCTCTAAAATAATCTATTTATATTTAACGACAGAAAGTTTATTTAAGTTAACAAAATTAAGTGACAAATAACAAAATTTACAAAAAAATCTAATTATTAAAAGAAAATGATCAAACCTTTACCCCCCGCTGTCGATAGATGGTCCTATTAAAGCTTTGACTTATGCTGTCATATTTTCCACCGAAAATCGCTTAAAATATATTACAAAATTGTCACAATAAAAATAAAAAATAGTTGCAATCAAATAACGTCGTGAAATATCACTGAATTAATGTTGCGATAATGACAATTCAATGCGAAATCTTTCTCATAAATAACACTCATGGTATATAAAGTTAAACGATATTACTCAAAAACGTTCGTTATCAGTATTTATTAGCTTATCAGCTCTTTGAGTAATTAAAGATTTCAAAAACATAACTTATTTGGTTTGTTTAAACGGATTGTAGGCGGTTCAGGGTTTCCCAGCGGAAGGGGCGTTATTCTTGGAGACAATCAATACCGTCTGCATATTTTAATCAGAAATAAAGTGAACCAGTTTAACATTTGATTTGACTTTTGTTACTAAATTTGGCCTCGCTTAAAAGTAATATCTTGCATATTTTGAATAAGAAATTTATAGTTTATTTCTATATGTTATAAAAAATAACATGATCCTTATTCATAATAAATTGAATTTAATTTAGTTTTTTATTTAATTTTCACAGTAATTGTTGTATGTCGAGGGAGGCCCGGCTGGCCATTAGCCATTCCTTACAGTGGAATATAAGTTGTTATATTCCCTTGTGCTTGTAATAACAATGGATTACCTTTGATACAAGGTTAAAGCAAAACAAAGCCTTGTTGTTTTGCGGTAGGATAACTAATGACTGGATAATGACAAACCAAGACTGGGTGTAAAACTCTTCGCTCACCCTTCCTTTGGTGAATTCAAAATCAACTGCTTTTGGAAATAATGACATAAGCACCAAAATATAAATGACAACCAAGTCTTCGAGGTCCAGTATAAATAAATATGCAGCATAGTCGCGGGTGACTGGCTTCAAACACTATTCAACTGAGACGTGATTCGCCAAGTCACGTGTGATCTGAAAAATGTTACGGTCTTAGTTCTACTTGTGCGGAGAATACCAAATGACGCGAGAAACTAGCACTACGCTAAAAGTAAAATAAGTTTATAAATCATATAACTGGAATCATGGATTAATCACATAATTTGGTCGCAGTAACTGTTATTTTTACATTGAATATATACTTATATAATATATATCAATAAATAAATAAATTTTAGTGAAAAAGATTCTAGATCAAAACCTAGTATACGTGTCTTATTAAAAATAAAACATAAAATACTATTTAAGTGCTTACATACCCTTTAGAGCCCTTTATATTAAATATGATGATGCTTTCATCGTATGATGATGTCTTCCTGACCCAATTCGTCCTCAGCGGCCATTCTTAAGACAGAGACACTATTGTATATTTGTTATTATATTATTTATTATGATACTAAAAATACAGGAAGAATTTATTTTTACACACACACGTATTAACACAAAAGCACTCTAGTCCCCTCACTCTCATAATCCGATGGCGGGTAAATCCGACACGATCGGAAAGAGTTCAGGCGCCGGACCAATGGCTTACGAGTTACGAGAGTCTAAATAGAGCCGATTTCCAGACTGAGAATTTCTCCACAGTAAAGGGCAATAACTCTTTCATGACTCAAGCCGGAGTTTGAATTAAGGATCTTAGGATCTGCGGCCTTCAAAGTTAAGCAATAGACCAACGGGGCAGTGATTTCATAATATAATGTAGTAATTAATTATTTATCAGTTACGTTCAGTCAGTAACTAATATCCTCATACAAATAAATTGATGAGCAATTCTTTGATCTGAAGATAAATATCTAGTGTTTGTGATTACAAAAGCTGATATTTAGTCAGTGGATATCATCCGCAGGCTAAATATTAATTCGACTTCATTTAAAATATTATATAGAATATCAGGACAAGATTATGTTGTCAAAAATCTGTGCATCTATTTCAATGTAAAAACAATTTGAAATCAAAATCCGTCGTCTAAATTCATATCGGAGTGCCTGTATCGACATCAGGCTCGCTGCGCAGCCAATAAAGTGAAATTACCAACACAGCTTGTTGACGGTGCTCTGTGCCGGCTGTCACCCGACAAAACTAAAGTTATGAATAGTCTCTGTTACTTCTGTATCAGCTTGCAAAAATATAATAGAAAACACTATTTAGTATGAACATTATATAAGTATATTTTAAATTTTAACAATTGCATGAAAATTATTCTATTTTATACCGGTCTTCAGTGGTCGTTGGGATTTGTATTCATACAGTTTGTAGGTAATTGCAGGTACAAGGAATATCAAATTTGTTCCCTTATTTGGCGGCACACTGGCGGTGTAAGGAGTGGTTAATATTGCATAGAGCGCCAGTGGTTATTAGGAGGTAACCAATTACCAACAGGTATATTGCCTGTTTGGCAAGTCTGCCTTCCTTAAATACATACTGAAAAAAGAAATATAAATATCGCTAATGTATCGCAGCATGTTCTGTATCATATGCCTTGAGTTCTCGTAGCCGATTTAGGCCACGGCGGCTGTTCTCAAGGGAGACTAGTTAACTTTGTTATAGAAACATAAGTGCATTCTTTATTCCTTCATTTTCATAATCCGATGAGATGGCAAAACCGACACGGAATGGCCTAAGATATAGGTCTAACGGCTTTACGTGCTTTGCGAGGCACGGGAGTAATTACTATCAATTTCCAATCTCCGAGCTTCTAATAATTTTTTATCCAAACCCAATTACTTTGTATTAACTCGACCCAAGCATTATCTCCGTACATCGGCAACTGTAGAGTTATAAGCTGTTTTTATTACAAAGGTAAAGCCTTCAAAATTTAGGTACAGGTACTGACAATTCCCTCCACCTCTACCGGGTAATAACTCCCCTTCTTATCAAACTAAACTAATCAGTTGATCATTAAGGCAGTCCATAGCGTTACAGTATATAAACATACACTTCAAATAGAGTATTACTACTATGTGAATATCAATTCTTCACATTAAAGCTCTAAAACTGTGTACTCTGCCTTTCGAGAACATTTTTTTTTTCTTTATAGAATAGGAAGGCGGACGAGCATATGGGCCACCTGATGGTAAGTGGTCACCAAACGCCCTTAGACATTGGCATTGTAAGAAATGTTAACCATCGCTTACATCACCAATGCGCCACCAACCTTGGGCACTAAGATGTTATGTCCCTTGTGCCTGTAATTACACTGGCTCACTCACCCTTCAAACCGGAACACAACAATACTAAGTACTGCTGTTTTGCGGTAGAATATCTGATGAGTGGGTACCTACCCAGACGAGCTTGCACAAAGCTCTACCACTAGTAAAATTGCTGACGCATAATCGTATCACACACAGTAGGCGAAACGTTAGCCAAAACGCGATATTACATTGAATGCGCATAGCGTTATTTCCACTCCACATGCAACTATTCAGACCTGCAAATCATCCTATTAAGAAACACTTTTGAATTTGAATACTTAATTTATAAAATAAGTGGAAACACAGCACACCGTTATATTTAAGCTTACTTTTCTTAGTGATACAGCAAAGTAAGTGAAGTAAATAAAACGACTAATATAAACATATTAGGCATTCTGTTCAATAAAATTTTTAATTTTGCATAAATATGCTGAGTTTAATTTAATATCTATTTAGTTGTAGTGGGTTACTATAGCTCTGATCAAAATTTGCGCTGTAGATTATTTGCAACCCCTAATAAAACAATGAAGTTTAACATAATTATTCAAAGTTTTTAAAGGTGTTGGTCTTGATAAGGTATTCTCAATTAATCGAACTTAAGCCAGTTTTTGAAGTTCTGCAATGTTTAATAAGCGCCAAGCAAATTCATCAGTGAAATCCAACGTTTAATAGAAATGGTATGAAATGTGACCTTTATTTGTGATCAGTGAGAACTATGACTTTGTCGATGCATGATACGAACTTGAAATATATTTCAAAAAATATCGGTGCAGGATAAAACTTCTCGCATTTAACTTAAATTATATGGAAAATTGAATTGTAAATATTAACGCATATGTACAAGACACATTGCAGCAATGAAACCTTTTTACATCAGGAAAGTTTCACGCAAATTGAAATTACAATTGGATACTTTTCGGCCAAAAAGAAGTTTTAATTCTATTTTTAGTAATATTTTGATTCTAATCTTGACAATCCTAGTTTCTAGCAAACTTTATTTAACAGATCACTTGTATCTGAGGCTATAAGCATAGATAGTAGAAATCATCCATCAATACCCAAATTTTGGTAATAATTTACTGAAAATAGTGATCATTTTAATATTGGTCCAATAATATCAATAAAATGTTACAAGTGTCATATTTTAAGCACTACTGGTTGACTAATTTACATAATCATGCGAGCAAATTTCATTCATAATTTTATCAGTAAATCTGATGTTAATCCGTTTGATATAACAGAGTAATGATTTGCAGCGAATTTAAGTATCGCGTCTGTTTTTACCACAGTAATGGTATTAGGTATTCTGATACAACTTTGTAACATTTTAATTAAATTTCGGACAATTTAAAAGGGTCGCTTGGCATTGTGACCTATTCACGGTTGGCAGCTCTGATGCAAACAGGGTTGAAGCGTGCGGGTCCCTGGGCGTTAAATTCCAATTATCATGTTTACTGCGCTGCGTTGCTCCGTCATCCGTAGGACATGTTGTAATATTTGTGATATTTTTATTCTTAATTTTTGCACAGTCATGCTACATATTTTGTATATTAATGAAAATTTATATGAATAAAGATAGCGAAACATTGCTTAAAATGGTTGTAATTTTTTAATTAAAAGGATGAATGTTAAAAGCAATTTTATTTAAGAAATCGTTATTTTTCTTAGTTTTCTTTTGGTATTTGATTACAGAAAGACAGAGTATTTTAAGCAAAATTTAACAAGAACGAGGTGAGAACAGAATGTAGTTGCTATTTGTTTTATTTCAAAGTGTGTCCGCTCATACAGTCTCACCAACAAATGGCACTATAATTCACATTCTTTCTGACCGACGCTTTGTCCGTAACAAACGAAATCCTACCCTTTCTTCTTAACATTTTACGAGTTGAGTTATCGTTGGGCTTGTTCTCTGCTTGTTTATGTTACAGTGAGATTCTTATATCACTTTGGGTCTCTGGGATTAGATTAAATAATCTATTCACGATTATGGCTAGGGAAATTTGTCTTGGTCTGTAATTCCACATTTTATTTTGTCTCCCGTCCTCTAGATTTTATCGTTATTTCTGCGTCGTATTATATTATGTTTCAAATTGCATTGACGTATTCTTTATTATTCTTTTTACTTTTTTCATTAATAAGAATGTAAATTTTCTTATTTTAAAACGCTATTTCGTAAATTCTGAAACAAATATTGTTGTAGTCCTTATGTCAGATATGATACTGATTTAAGGGGTATGGTTTGCGTATTACATTTATTCTATCTAAATATACAAGTCATTGTAATTTTAATGATAAAAAAAACAATGCATGATATAAAAGTCCAATGTAAAATAGTTTTGAATTCTCTAATTGAATTGGTGTTAACAATAAATTAGCAACTTGTAGATCGCGTGGATGACTTTTAACAACGTAATAGTTTTCTAACCAGTAGCGCCTGCCTATTTATCCCATTTGCTATACGATACTTAAACTTTACTAATATTACTATATTGAGACTAAGTAAGTTTGAAGTGTATAAACTTTAGTAACAGAAAAATGTATCATATATATATTCTTTTTTTATAGAATAGGTAGGCGAACGAGCATATGGGCCACTTTATGGTAAGTGGTCACCAAAACCCATAGATATTGACATTGTAAGAATTGTTAACCATCGCTTACACCGCCAATACGCCACCAACCTTGGGAACTAAGATGTTATGTCACTTGTGCCTATAACTACATTGGCTCACTCACCCTTCAAACCGGAACACAACAATACCAAGTACCGTTATTATAGTATATATAATTATAGTTATATAATTATAGTTATATATTCTGCGGTAGAATATCTGATGAGTAGGTGGTACCTACCCAGACGAGTTTGCACAAAACACTACCACCAGTAAAGTATACTTGTATATGCTTACTTAAGATAATAAAACACAAAAACCAACTTAGTACAATAAATGCGTATAAGTTTATTGGTTAAATAGATGACACAAATTAAATATGAAATAAACTATAAAGTGAAAGTGGAACCTCTTCATATAAGAAATGTTTTAGTTAAAACGCTACAAAGAAACCCTGAATTTATAGTTGGTGTTTAAATTTTAACTTAGTAGCTCCCAAAGAAATTTCACGGATCAAAACAATACACTATGGAATAATTAACTCTATAGTTAATATTTTATACATGGATTTTTTGGGGCTTTAGAGTTACTTGTAACATGTAAAAATACAAACATAATATATTACACAATAGTCTAGTGTTCAATTGAACATGTTGAAAATCTATAATCTTAAAATGATAAAAGTAGTTGTCAGAGAATATTAAGCATATCCGATTACATGATTGAGTTTCAAAGGTAATTGTCAAAGAGTAAAACATAAAATGAAGTTAGAGATCAGAATTTAGACACTCCTAGCTCTCGTTATAAATTAGCAAAGGTCGGATCGCGTGACTAACTACTAACAAGGTAATATGTTCGTTAACAAGCGGTCGCTTTTGCGGCCCGTCGGCTTTGCGATACTTTGGTCACAAAGTGATAGCCACGAACTTAGACCACTTGGATCATAAGTTCCATGGTTAATCGAGCTGTTGGAGCGTGAATATCGAAACTTAGGAACAAGAACTGTTTTTGAGAGTCGATTTGTTAATTTAAGCGAGAGCTCAAATTGTAACATTGGTTCTATTAAGAAGTAGGAACTAATCTCATCAGTCGTTCGCTCTTGACAGAGTGGTTGTGGTTGACGATGACGCATCGTTTTTGGCTAATGTAGCCCCCGTTATGTGTCTCCACTTGATGTGGTCTTCAGCATCTCTAGAACATTTGACTATGGAGGTCTGTGTTGCAGCTTTTATAATGTCTGTCCAACGCTTGGGTACTCGACCTCGCTTGGGAAAAGTCCATGTTTCTGTGCCATAAAGAAATATAGGGGAGACCAGGCTTCTCATCAGGCGGACTTTGGTGGCTTTTGTTATATTGCGGTTGCATCAGAATCTTGTAGCCTATCAACAGCAGACCTTGTGATAGCACATCTCGTTTGAATCTTGTCCTCACATCCACCAGTGTTCGTAATCGTGAAGGTGAGGTACACGTAGCTTTGGACTACTTCACAGCTGCCAAACATAAAGATATCTGGGTGATTCAGTTCAGATTTCAGATCATCATCTTGGTTTTGACTCTATTGATCGCAAGTCCGAAGGAGAGGCTTAATGTCTCCAGGCAGGAACTAATATGAAATTGCTATTATTACAGAATTGAATACAAATATTCTTTTATACCGTTTAGTCATAACAATGCCCAATATAATATTGCTTTTAGATACTTCGATATCATTCGACAAAATTGGCAAAATTATTAACTAAAATATCGACAACTTTTGAATAATGTTCGTTTTGTTGGTTTCAGGATCACAAAGTTCAATTAAAAAAGAGATAATTTATATTATATGCTACACGGGGATGATAAGAGTCGTGGCCACTATTAATGAATATAATAAAATTTCCTTTTGTACACCATTCATAATTTTATTAAATATAAAACACATAATATAAAAAATATCGTCATCGGACTTCTGTGTGGTATGTTGCGGGAACAAAACTATACACCTTATTGTTAGCCGATATTACTACGTATCAGCTTTTATTCTAATGTTTATAATAGGTAAATACTCCGTGTTCTTAGTATACGATAAAATTTTTATTTTAATAAATTTTCAGTGTCCCGTATTTATCGGCAATTTTACTGTTAATTTTGTTATCTGTTTCAAAATATTTATAATGTTCTGTCTGAAATAAGCCTGAATGAACCATATTAAGAAAACTCGTACTTACAGAGTCTTAACGCATGTTAGCGGGTTCAAAACCGGTAAATCACCAGTAAGTCTTCATACGACTGATTTATGTTTAAAATTCATCTCGTCCTCGGCAGCGACGACTGCAATACCTCCCCTAACTTTACGACGATAATCCTTTGTCCAGTGGTGGGACATTCACAGGCTATTAATTTTTTGTACTTTATTTATTTTGTATTTTATTTTCGTGTTATAAGTGAAGTTAAAAACGACTTAAATCTGGATAAAAACCAAATAATTGGCGTTTACAGTGATTGGTTCTAAAACAACGTCTATGTTTTTTTTCTTTAAATATATATGTGCTCGCTCAGAATTTTATACCTTTCATAAAAATTCTATAGGTGCAATATGGAGGATCAATAGTGCCGTAAATATTTCCGGAACATAAAGTTGCATGCAAAAAAGCCTAACTTTACCAGGTATTTTAAAATATGAGGTAAAACTTAAAAAAACGCATAAGTTAAAAGGCGAATTAATAGTGTGCAGGCTTTGAAAATATAAAAAGCATGACAATTTTATAATATGACGTAGGTAATGCTTCCCTACAAAATACCAATTGATTTTTACTGCAAATATATTTTTAGCCGCCGTGCCTCGCCGTGGAGTACCGGCTTAGAATAGTACTCCCCCAATCTCATCCCGTGGGTGTCGTAAGAGGCGACTGAGGGTCGGGGAAAAGGGGGGATGGGCAGCAACGTCCCCCCTCCCATAAACATCGTACCCCCCTACTGCGCTCGCCAACACGCCTGCCCAGCGCGGCGAGTATGGGCAAACCCCTCCCTTAATGGCAGATGCGCCCAAAAAAAAGGCCCCCAGTTACCGGCAAGCCCGCTAGGCCAGACCAAGGTAGCGGTCGCGGTATCGGCAGGGCAGGGGGTGCTAAGAATCACCGGTTCACGGCAGGCTACCGTATAAAACGACTGCACATGGCAACGTATAATGGACGCTCGATGAGGCTGGACCATCACACCTCGCCGAATTAGAAGTAGAGTTAAGTCATATAAACTCTCATATACTGGGGTTATCTGAAGTCCGAAGACAGGGGGAGGACACGATAACTCTAGAGTCCGGTAACTTACTCTACTTCCGCGAAGGTGATAACCTCTCCCAGGTGTCGGTTTTTTAGTCAAAAAGGATCTCATTAGCAGCATTGTGGAAATCAGTAGTGTGTCGAACCGGGTAGCGTACCTTGTCCTAAAACTTTCCGACAGGTACTCCCTGAAGGTCGTACAGGTATATGCGCCAACTTCGACATACTCTGATGTGGTCGAAGCGATGTATGAGGACATCGCAAATGCCCTCAACGACACCTCGAAGGCCCACTACAATGTTGTTCCACTTCAATGCTAAAGTGGGAGTACAAGATAGCGGTGAATCGAAAGTCGGACCTTACGGCTTGGGCTGCAGAAACCACAGGGGGCAAATGCTGGTAAACTTTCTCGCAGCGCAGGGGCTTTTTTTGATGAATTCTTTCTTTCAAAAGAAGCCTCAGAGGAGGTGGACCTGGCGAAGCCCCGATAACGTGACAAGGAACGAGATAGACTTTATCATTTCAAATAAAAGGCACATATTTAGAGATGTTTCAGTGATCAACAGGTTTAATACCGGAAGTGATCACCGCTTGGTTCGAGGCACTCTAAATATCAACTTAAAAGCCGAAAGATTAAGAATGATGAGGTCTACTCTCCGACCTACCATGCTCCAAGCTGCTCAAGGCTCCGAAAAGTTCCAAGTGGAACTTCAAAATCAATTCACCGCGTTGGAAACCATAAGCAGCATTGATGAGAGAACCGACACGCTGGTCAAAATACTGCAAAACACATCCCGCAAGTGTTTTTCCGCCACAGAGAAGAGACAACGCACCAAAACTCTCTGCTGAGACACTCGAGCTCATGAGAAAACGACGAGAACTACCATCGTTTTTGTCAGATAAGGCCTTAAATCGAATAATAAAAACGCTGACGCGACGCGATCTCCGACGCTCCAATACCCGTGCCATCAAGGCTGCGATTGAGCAAAATCGGGGATCGAAAGTGTTCGCTCGCAAGTTTGGGAGGCCGCGTCTGACAAAACTTAAAACTGAAAATGGTGGGGTCGTTACCTCTAGGCCTGAGATTATCGGAGACGTAGAGAGGTTTTATGGGCAGTTGTTCTCTTCAAGATCGGATAAACCTGTGGGAATCAGTATTGATGACCAGCGCGCCCCTCTTATGCGCCATTACTCCGAGGAGCTCCCGGTCGTTGACCAAGGAGAGATTAGGGCGGCTCTAGAACAGCTTAAAAACAACAAAGCTCCGGGAGATGACCGAATCACAACATAGTTGCTTAAGGCAGGCGGGACTCCGGTCCTGAAAGAGCTAGCAAGCCTCTTTAATTCCGTCATCCAACATGGCAAGACCCCGGAAATGTGGAGCGGGAGTGAGGTGGTACTGTTTTTTAAGAAAGGTGATAAAACCCTCTTGAAAAACTACAGACCGATCTCCCTCCTGAGTCACGTGTATAAGCTGTTCTCAAGAGTCGTCACGAACCGTCTCGCCAGATGACTTGACGAGTTCCAGCCCCCAGAGCAAGCCGGCTTTAGATCAGGCTACAGCACCGTGGACCACATCCATACTGTTCGGCAGATTGTGCAGAAGACCGAAGAGTACAATCAGCCGCTGTGTATGGCATTTGTGGACTACGAGAAAGCCTTCGACTCCATCGAAACCTGGGCAGTGCTCGACTCATTGCAGAGATGTCATATCGATTGGAGATATATCGAGGTACTGAGATGTCTGTACAACGCCGCTACAATGACTGTCCACATCCAGGACTGTAAGACGAAGGCGATCCAACTGCGCAGAGGGGGGATGTAATATCCCCGAAACTGTTCACCAACGCGTTGGAAGACGTTTTCAAAACGCTGGATAGGACTAGGTATGGAGTCAATGTAAACGGCGAGTACATCTCACACCTTCGATTTGCCGACGATATCGTCATCATAGCAGAGTCGCTGGAACAACTCACCGAAATGCTGCGTAGCCTAGGCGAGTCTTCCCGGCGTGTCGGTCTCGGTATGAACTTGGACAAGACCAAGGTCATGTTCAATAGGCATGTCGTGCCGGGACCGATATACGTCGAGGGGAAACCTCTCGAAGTTGTTAGTGAATATACCTACCTAGGACAGATAATACAAGTCGGTAGGAACAACTTCGAGAAGGAAGCCGCTCGAAGAATTCGCTTGGGATGGGCAGCATTTGGCAACCTTCGTCAAGTCCTCAAGTCGTCTATACCGCAATGTTTGAAGACGAAAGTCTTCAACCAATGCGTCTTACCTGCCATGACATACGGTGCCGAAACGTGGACACTAACTGCGGGACTAGTCCACAAATTCAAAGTCGCTCAGCGTGCTATGGAGCGAGCTATGCTCGGAGTATCTTTGAAGGATAAGATCAGAAATGAGATTAACCGGAAAAGAACCGGAGTCACCGACATAGCTTGCAAAATTAGCAGGCTGAAGTGGCAGTGGGCTGGTCACGTATGTCGTAGGACCGATAGCCGTTGGAGCAGACGAGTCCTAGAGTGGAGACCGCGAATCGGCAAGCGCAGCGTAGGGCGCCCTCCAGCCAGGTGGACCGACGACCTTAAGAAGGTGGCGGGTACCAACTGGATGCGGAAGGCGGAGGACAGGGAGTTTTGGCGCACCTTGGGAGAGGCCTATGTTCAGCAGTGGACAACGATTGTTTGTTGATTGATTGATTGATATTTTTAGAGAGTAAATAGTTTTTTATATGTTCTATGATTAAGGTTTTTAGTATGTTCTTGCGATTTGCAATTGCGATTGCACGTTAATTGCAATGTATACATTGATAATAATACAAATAAAATTTTCATTGCCTCCTATATATCTATTATATAAATACGTGAAGAAAAAACTCTATACCCCTTTTGACGACAATTACGTGTACGATTACGTTTTTGTATAATATGCATTAAAAATACGTTAAATTAATAAAATAAAACATTGCACACACTGTCATGCATTTAATACACACATACGCATATCATTTACACATCCATCCTTTTGGTTATAGTTAATTTTCAAACTGAGAAGAGATTAAATATTACATGTAATATTCTTCTTTGCTTATGATTTATCCTATAATTTGTCTAATAGATATTTGTGCTTTATAATACTTATGTATATATAATTATTATATATGGCTGCGTGTAAGCAAGGTCAGTTCACTCAGTGACACTTAATAGGTGAATAGTATAAAGGTGTATAAACAAAGCCTAAAAGACCAATAATACATAGTGTTAGCAGTGCGTGCTTTGAACATTAACGTAGTATTTGACTTAATAAATCGCGATTCAAACGTTTTACTTACCGAAGTCGTTCATAAACAACGAAATAAATAACAATTTAACGTGGAAAAAGTGGCTTATATATTGATTAGCCACTGGCCTAGATAAGGAGTGTGAAAAGATATAATTCTATTGGTATGTCGACAACATATTCAATTCATTCAACATTAACAATTATTTCGAACCAAGGCAAAATTTACTTGACAGATGCATTTTTCCTAAGAAAACAAAGCGATCACGAAGATATAAACAACTTTATCAGGAGTCTAGAAAATGTCATTGTCAGCTTAAAATGTGATTTCGTTGAATTAAGAGAGTCATTGGTCCGTGATATATTTATAGTAAAAATGTGCTTCAGTAGCTCGTTCACATGTCAAAGATTATTGCAATGGTCGGACCAATAAAGACAAGAACAAAATTGTGAAACGTGGTCATATTTGTCTTATCCAAATATAAACTAAATAAAAGTATTTTGAAGTCTCTCAGTTTTATTTAATTGGTCTTTGGTTTAGTCTACAAAGCTTGGATCAGGATAATCAAAAATAGGAAGAAGTAGATCTGTGCGAGTATAATTTAGAGGAAATTATAGAAGAATACCTCAGAGCCCCAAACACTTTCCTGCTGATTTTATTCGCATGGTGAGTCCAGCTAAGAATATTATAAAAGAAAACATCCAGGTTTTTATTATAACCACAATAAGGGATGACAATATTGTCAAACATTATGGATGGCAAGAAAGACCAGGCTCGACATTTGCTAGGGTTGACATTAAGACCTAAAGATTTACTTCACTCAAGAATGATATTGTTGTCGTTATTAATCCTTGCGATAGCCGTAGCTGCCAAAAGTATAATAAAGTCTATTCAAATATTGATTTTATAATACATACAACGAACTGACCTATCTTAATATTCAATCTTTTAGTTTGTTATAAATTTGCAACTGTGGTCATATTCTTACTTGCTTGCCTTTTAATTTTATTTGGTTAAAAAATTATAATTTACTTATTCCACCTTTATTGGCCTAATTTAATGATATAATGTTTTAGCTATGTGATTTTATTTACGTTTCGTTTTTGTTAAGTTTAGTGATATTGGAAACTTAGCTAATGTAACTATGTATTATTTTAAATTAATATGCTATAAGTGTCATCACATTGTATGTTTCCTTTAAAAAAATAATAAATTAATTAACAATAAACCTACCAGAATGGTCAAATGACGGCTTTTGAAACTGTTATATATAACAGTTTTTTTTCTATATTATACAAGCCCTTAAGTAGCTTATCGAAAAATGTGTGTCAAATTCAAAGGACAATTGTTTTTAATCGCCTTATTTTTTGTGTCAATAATCATATAATTTTTTTTTATGTTAGTCTAAATTTTTTGGATTTGTTTTTTATTTAAACGTTACATCATTTGTTTGAAAAAGATAGGATAATTAACTGAGTAGCCAATGCAAAGTATGTGATTTTATTTAATATTTTACAATAGAACCTTAATAACATTTAAAATTTAAATTTAAATAAATTATTTTTGACCACTGGGCGATCACTAGTATATATAATTACATAAGTTTTTATTGCAAAATTATATATGATTCTGATGTCCAGAAGATCATAAACAATTGAACTCTCCGAAATATTTAAAAGACAAATTAAACGAAAATATGTAGTTGCAGATAAAATTGTTACATAAAAAGCAATTTGTAATTTAATGATAATGTTACTTTTTTTATATTTGCGACGAAGGCAAATGACTCTACTCCACCTGATGGTAAGTGGAAGTAGAGTCCAAACGCGACGACGGCCAGTAAAGTTGGTAAGAATGTTCTGCACTAGCCACCCCCACCTTGCCGGCCTGCAAGATGCCTCTTCACGCCTCGTTTGAAGGGACCCGGGTTGTAAGAGGAGGGGAACACGTGAGCTGGTAAAGAATTCCATTTTTTGCAAGTGCAACAAAGAAAGGAGTTGCCAAATTTATTTGTGAGCCAGCACGTATAGACTTATGAAGGAAGAGGGAGGCAAGAATTAGAGATAATAATTCCTCAGATCACTCGCCGTGATATAGTCGATAGAAAGCGCTCTATCTCTCGACGCAATTGTAAAGGCTCGAGGGTGTTTGTGACCTTTACGTCGCCAATAATGTGAACCGTACGTCGCTGAAACTGATCCAAGACCTCCAGTAGGTACTTAGCGGTGCCATCCCAATGGTGTGAGCAATATTTAATGCAAGACCGTTGTGGGGTGAAAAAACGCCGCACCTTGTTCAAAACTCCGAGTTTCCGCGAAGCTGTTTTTATAACAGCCTCGATGTAATTAATCTCTTGGACTAAGGTCACACCGAACGTCAATACCCAGCATGGTGATTTTGCTTTGTATCTCCAGCGAGGTGCCACAGAGGAAGGGAAGAGGGGGAAAATGGTGACTTTTTCGCTGTGATAGCGCATACCTGTGTTTTCTTAGTATTAAACTTAACAATTTGGCACCCCATTTGGCGATGACTTCTAACATCCTATCAAGTAACAAGATGCCTCAGCCTCTCCTCAATTTTCGCTTGCTCAACTACTGCGCGTTCATGGTATCCCCCATGCACTGTACGATCGTCTGCATAGCAATGTATGTTCCAAAGAGAGAGCATATCATTGATATGCAAAAGAAAGAGTATGGGGGATAACACAGATCCCTGGGGGACCCCAGCATTCACTACATGGAATTGTGAAGCGCAACCATCAACTAAGATACGAAGGCTACGCTTATGCAGGAAGCTGGCTATTCAGGTGCAGCATATGCCGGCAGCTTGAAGACTTCTGTGCCAGACCCTGTCAAAACACTTGAAGATATCGAGGCTGACAGCCAACGATTCCCCATGCTTGTCGATAGCTTCACCCCCGAGGTGTGTTACGTACTCTAAAAGATCACATGTGGACCGCTTAGCTCGAAACCCGTACTGACGATCATTAATTAGACAGTGATCTTCTAGGTAACGGATTAGTTGGTTTTGAGTGACTGTGTGCTATGCGCCCTATAGCATACGCGTCATATAGTATATAGGTACCTAGTGTGTTGTCTTTATGTGCTTTAAATGTATGTAATAATTTCTATCTCTTTTTAATAATAAATAAGTGATTTTCAAACTATGTTTTAATATACATAACGTACCCGTCCGAAACGTAAATTATTCACTAGTTTGTGTATAATGAAAGTTAACATAAGCCTTCTGAGATAATCCGATCGAAGTACCTAATTTTAGGTACATTTACATAAGCAACTATTATTATTTATGTATGAACGTCAAAATAATGACGTAAAATATTATTTATATAGTCTTAAGATCGAGTATGATTGTATTTTTACGTCACCATAAAAACAGAGAGAGATCTTAATGTTGATGAAATTATGATTAAGTTATGGATGTGAGAAAAGTGAATCCTGATATAATTAATGTTTAACAAATATGACTAAGACGAGTATTTCTTATGTAAAACCAGTTTTAATAAAAAATATAAATAATATCCACACGTTTGCCTAATGTAAGTGTACTATAGTGTACTAAATAATATTTAAATATGAATAGTACCTAATCAGTTTGCCTTGCTTTTGACAACATATACTTTTTACTAATTTTTTTTTTGTTGATAATATGTGGTACAGTTTTCGTATTAAATAGTGGTGGATTCGCCGTTTTTAGTACCTTGTTAAATGAGACGCCACTTATAGAGACACCTTTAGTGCTGGAATTCTTCAAATTTACATAGGATTTTCTTTCTTTAATTTCCTTGGCACTAAATTGAAATAAATTCAATAAAATCCATTTACAATCGGCGGAGATATCGAGTGATATAAACACAAGTGACGATTCCCGTAGTTTTTTAATGTTATTCCACCCACGGCAAGCATTACTAATTTCTAGACTCCTATTGGATTATACTCTAATAGACTAGTGGTCCGACTTGAGGTTTGAATTGATCTGCGTTATAAAATAGCTCTATGATGCAGTGAAATATGGCAATTTTATAAAATAAAAAGCGTGTACAGTAAAAATTCACAAAATGATCATAGTACATGTTTGTGGTACTCTGTTTAATAAAACCCCTTACACAGAAATCCGTCCTACGACATTTAGGTAACACAATTTCGTCAACGCCGAGACAATGAATTAGTATTAATCGGATTTTCGTGATAATAACGTCATTCAAAATAATGTAAAACTTTAATAATGAGTGATTATTATCATTGATTTTTACCATTATTATTATTTGTGTACGCCCGTTCTTTAAGTACCACCAAAAACACGTATTCTACCGGAAAACTGCAATACAAATAAATATCCTATAATCCGCTTTGAAGGATGTATGATAGTGTAATTACAAACACAGGGGACATACCATCCTAGTTAAACATGAAATATTATAGGATCATGCTCAAATGACTGGACGGGTTCGAATGAAATATAATACAAGACAAATGTAATGTCGTCGAACGGGGAATAGAATTATTGTATTCATCATAACAGATAAGCGTAGTCCACTGTTGGACATGGACATGTATGTCCCTTCCAATATAACGCCCCATAAATTTCAAGATGGTACAAAATATACTCAGCTAAAATGTTATAACGTGGCTAGTGCAAATACCAATTTTAATATTTAATCTTACAATGACGGGGTCAAATGCCATACTGAATATCTAAGTTGGCAAGACTTGATGGGTGGCAAGTATCACACAGAATATTTAATATGACAGGACACGGCAGGCATAAATAAAATAGATAGTTTTACCCAACGGCGAAGCTGATGCGAAGCAAAGGTTATCATTTCAGTCCATATGTAATTAAGTTCTGTATCCGAGTAGGTTATTTCTAAATTACTTATGAGAAATCGACAATATCGGTAAAAGCGTCTTGATTCTCCGCTAGTTAAAGACTAAGTGATGTCACTTTGAATACCAGACATGATTTTTATTTTACGTACTTATTAGAACGCGATTATTTCTGCAGTTACCCCAATTACCGAAATAATAAGTTAAAACACATATACGCCTTCGTAATAGAGATTTCTGCAGGTCCTGTGTTAGAACCACTCACACGTTTGTTATTCCAATGTTTTGTTTTCTTAATTCAATTGTTTTCAATTTGTTATTCCAATGTTTTGTTTCTTCAATTTGACATGATATCTAAGAAGCTTGGGTTAATGTTTCATATATTAAGGTCTACGAGCGGTCACGATTGCTACGCCTACCAAACTGTTTGTAATAAAAAATGTAAATAAATGTAACACTAAAAAAGTAACTTTATAATGTCAAAATAGTTAGTAAAAAATATAATTTTGTTTTCAATAATAAATATAAAGTAAATTAAAATAACAGTGATTGTCCCACTGCTGGGCTAAGGCCTTCCAATCCAATGGATTACATATATGATCAGTGGTATTCCATTTTATTGTCTGTTTTGATATTGATTTGACCTAAATATTGGTTAGATGAGTATCTAATAAGTACTTACTGTTATAGGTGATTATCGATTGAATATTAAATATATTTTATAACAACGTTATAGGGATTTAAAATAGTAGACCTATTTTATAACACACTAGTAATAATAGATATACATACAGTGATGGCTTTAGAGGAAATGCCCCAGGGACTTAATTTTATAATTTGTTTAGTTTGTATAAGAATAACACAATTGGACGAAAACACTTTTTATTTATAGAATAGAAAATGTAATACGGGATTGCCACTGTTTAAATACTTAGTAATTATATAAGAAACGTCGCTACGTTTCTTATATAACCGATAATCATGTAAAATATTTTTATAATTTTCTTACTTTAGCGATATTGTCTTTTAATGTCTTTGTAATATTAATATTAAAATACATACAACAACTACATTACAGACGCAAAAGAAATTAGCGAAATTTTGATTTTAATTGCGCCTTTTTTACATCATATTTCAGTAATATCATGTATATAATTTATATGTAGTATATATGATATTAATGTTTTAGCTTTCTGTGGGTAAACTTAAAAAGCTAAACGTTATCTAAATACCAAATTTGAGCCAAATCGTTAGAGTCGTTTCCAAGATATTATTTATATATTATATTTTGTGTACCCATATACAAAAGTTCCTCAATCGATATAATAAGATTATATGTCTACAAGTCCATCTTAAAGCTGAAATATAAAATATTTTATTAAAAATTTCATGTGAATTAGATTGATATTTTTCAGGACATTTTTATTAGTAGTTATGAAATATTAATCTAAGTTCGCGTTTCCGCCGGAGCAAGATTAAATTCTATTTATGTATAGATATTTTCTGTGGAAATATTACGTGGATATATATCATATTATATATACGTATTGTTTTAGCTTTAGACTTACAATTTATTAAGTAAATAAGCCTGTCTTTTTTTTCACGCAGTGGATACCTTCTGAAAGGTGCCTAGCTCCCATGGGGGGAACTGGGTTATGTGGGATTCTTACCCACTAAAACCACTGCGACGGCCGTCCTCGGCACGGATCGGAGAGGGTGCGGGATCGTGTTGATATAACGCATCTGCGGCCTCTCCCGTGTTTTGCTCCGCTCGTGGCTCGGCGGAGCTCTCCTCAGGGGGCGAAGGTAATTTCGCCCCCGCGCAGTCCTCGCTAGTGCGTACGGCAGCGCGAGGCCATCCTGGTTCCGTCCTCCTCAGCGCCGTCTGAAATAAGACACGTGAGCGTAAATCGGGGCCACCCGCGTAGAATTCAGTTTGTCATAAGAATCTTTCAAATTCTGCCATCGTGATATTTTAAAGTTCATTCGTTTTTGCGTGATTAAGTAACAAACATACAAACATCCAATCATAAAAACTTTCACTTTTTTAATATTAGTAGCATAGTAGGATTCGTACGAAGGATTACCATAAATTTATAACAGTCGTAAAAACCGGATGAAAAGTATTTTATTTAGTAATCCACCTTTACAAATGAACTATTCCTATGCGAAATTTCATCCAAATCGCTCATGCAAACTTTTACGTTTTTATTATTAGAATATATTTCGATATCTATAATAGGATTTCGATATTTCCGCCTTTGAATACTAAAATATATGAAAAAATAATAATTTTTATATACACATATGATGCCTCGGAGAAATCACAGAATATAATTAGTGTATTCTGTTTCTAAAGCCTTCGATGGTGTGGCACGTGAAGCTTACAGAACAATATCTTTAAGGAAAAGACATGTCAAAGAATAATTTCTTAAAAATTAATAAGAAATTAATAAGTTTAAATATAAATTAAAATTTGTCTTTTAGGTCTTACCACATAACAACAAGCATATATTTCAGTAGGGCTATTCTGCAAGAACAAATTCGAAACTCACCGTAGAAAACGATCGTGAAATCTCAGAAAATGATACGCGACATCAAAAATACACAGATCAAAGTATATCGCCGTAAGTCGATTGTCAACATCTCACGGGACTAATGAAGTGAGTACATACAGAATATCACTGCAGGACCATTTCTATACTTACAAATCACCCTACCTTCCCAAAGTAAAAACACCCTTTTCGGGAAAACGTAAATATTTGCATGGATAAAGTTTATAATAATAATAATTTATTTATTCGAGTAACCCATATACAAAATTACAAAAAAATCAAATAAAATAAACACTACTATCTACTTATACAATTTACTGGTCCAGCTGAAACTTTACAACAGCGGTTTATAAATATAAGAAGAAGAAGGGATAATTTTTATTTTGAGAAAATGAAACCGTGACTTGTGAAAATATTTGGCAGGATTTTTTAAAGTGGAGTAATTCTTGATTAAAGTCTTGAAATAAAACTTAACGTACCTTATCTTTGACTTCCATTTACGACTGTAATCCGATTACAAATATTGTATCCCCGAAAGTCAGCAATTCTGAGAGGTGGACGCGTAATGAAAACCGAATTACTGCTTAAATCCATAACGAAGGCAATTCCTAAAACTTGCACGTTAGATGCTATTGTAAAAACTAGATTTAAACACGCAATCCGCACTGCTCGTAAAAAGCATTCAAAGTCTATCATTTTCCCGCCATAAAGAGTATCTGTCAATGTTCTTGTTGCGAGATTAAAAATATAGATTATAATTGATTAATATAAAAAATTACAGATACTCTCCAGGAATATTTAATAATAATTCGTATTACATCTAATATTATATATTACGATCTGGCTTAGTCTTACACTATTGATTCAACATGATGATTATATGGTGCAGGTCTTGAAAATATATTTTTAGAATTATTCTCATTGCGTTCCGTGCTCAGCAGTTATAAATTATTCGATACTCGCAGTAACAGTTACAACACATCATACTAAAATCATGAAGATAAAGCCATAGAATCTGGAATTGCTTAGGTATATAATATGTTTATATATTGCACATTTATATAGGAAAATTCCGCATCAGACGAAAACAATACTTTCAAGCGAAAACTACCAAAACCTTCAAATGTAAGATTTGTACATCTTTCAAATTTTAACATAAAAGTTCGCAACAATCTATAATTAGATAAGTGACAGTGACAGTAGCCGATTTTGATGTTTAATAATAATAGGCAGAAAAAAAACTTAAAAAAGTAGTACAGTCATATCAGTCCATAAATATCCCACTGCTGGGCTAAGCATACTCTCCATTTTAGAAGGTACTTGGAGCTTATTCTTATTTATTATTATTATATTTGGCAGAATTTCAGTGAAATTAGACACGATATGTATTATAAACACAAATTACATATATGGAAGTTTAGTGGTGCTGGTCTGAAATCAAACGCGCAATTATCGGTTAAGATTCAAAAGTTCTTACCACTGGGCCAACTCGGAAATTTAAGTCAATTTAGTGACGTCAGTCATCATTTATTAATAATGGAAGATAATTATAGTGAAACACAAATTATATTGTTGAATATTGTCGTAGACACCTTACGAGTGACCGGTTGATGTAGTATGTAAATAAAAGAAAAACAGTTTAATATGAAGGGTTGTCAATCATTGAAGTTGTTATGTTCCTATGTGAAATAGTAATTTGGACTTGACACCAACTATTTTTTTCATTTCAAATGGAAAATGGGCCATCTGATATCCATGCCATCTGTGTAAGTGCTCACCACCGCTCATATACTTTGGTACTCTTATAAATTTTTGTTTGTCATCCCTTAAATCATCAATGCGCCACCAATCTTGAGAAATAAGAATGAATAATAGTTTAATCCGGACGAAGTTAAGCGGGTGGTATGAAATATAAACAACACAGAAAAACTTAACTATATTTTGACTACACACGCCATAAATATAATGTTTATTTTACCTTATTTTATATAGTAATATGGATGTTACGATGTACACATCATTAAAATAATAAAGGCCTGGTTATAGAACGCCAGTAGTGGGTGAGGTGCCTAACGATGACGTAACACCAATTAGGAAACCGACATACTATTTATTCAACACTAACTTCGTTGAAACTTAAGATGCCGCATTTCTCTTTATTACCCCAAAAAGTTTTTTTTCACAATTGAATAAGAATGAAAACTTTTATGATTTTTTTCCTCCTGACTGTATTCCTTTCAAAGTATTTCTAAGTAGCAAAACTTTTGTATTCTTTTTCTTATAACGATATCTAATAAAACGAGAATGATATCTTATACAGATGCCTGAAACCGATCGTAACTTAGTTATGAAGTGTATCGGTTTATCACTAGAGTATTTGCTGAATATTTATTCACAGGCGAAAAAAATAAAGATTTCGTTTTCTAATGTAATTTTTGAGATGTATAACATTTATTTTATTCAATATTTCCTAAGCTTAAATCAAAGTTTACCAACATTTTCAAATCGTCGTTTTACAAGATTAAAATATATTAAAAGACTACTACTGGTTAGAATTCCAGTACTACACCACCACTTCTCCACTTCCACAATTAAAATTACAACAGTTTAATTTTAACATGGAAACCAACGATTACTATAACACTACACTTTTTTATCATCTATACTATTTTAAGGAGAAGGTATTTATGGAGCTTATTCCACCACGCTGCTCCAATGCGGGTTAATGGAACACACCAATAAGCTCCATACCTTTTCCTCAAACAGGGAGAGGAGGCCTTGGCCCAGCATTGGGATTTGCAGGCTGTTACTGTTCCTGTATACTATTTTATTCATTACACCTTATTTATTAATGAATTTTAACATTATGTTTTATAGATAAATTTAAACAAATTTCTGTGTTTTGTATATTATAAATTAATATAAATAAGCTTCCATGTTTGCAATGTCATTATCCGAAGAAGATGCAACTGAATTATTAGAATAAAACAAATATACAAATTAAAGGATATAGAAGTCAAAGTTTCATTTTAGTGACGTACGGTGACACTGTTTAATATTTACATATTAAGGTCATTTCTGTACCCTTGTTCATTCGTCCTCTCTCACCTGTCAACTTTCATTATCATGAGTTATATTGTAGTGTACTCAAAAACTTTTCTAACTGTGCATTAGTGATAATTAATTTTAAATATGGACTCATATAACTAGCTTAATATAGTTATAATATTTTAATGTTTTTTTTATTGAAATGTTACCTCATATATGATTTAAGTAATACAAGAAACAGATATCTAATTATAAAAATAATAGAGAACAGGTTTATAGCTAACTATCATAAAACAAATGTTTATATCACAAAAAATTAAGATAATAATATAATTTTGATATGCTTAATACCCTTAAATACCCTTAAATTCGATGCGGTAAATATAAACAAATATTAAAATTAATTATAAAAAATTTAAATAGAAACAAAAACACTAAAAAGAAGTTTTTCTTTAACAAAGACAAGCTTAAACAGAATTAAATCATCGTTCTTATCGTTCTTGCTACATAATATGTTTTTGCCTGCATTAAACATAAATATATAGTTTTAATATTATAAGTAGATCGATTCGAGCTTAAAAATGATCAGAGTTCCCTCCATCGTATGCGTATACTATATAGCACACACGTATATTACCCTCCACTTTCTCCGCATTAAATGAAGGTCACCCATTCATGTACTTAACCTACACGCCGCCACTTCGATGTAGTGCTAAATTGACCTTAATAGAAACGCTACCTAGTTTGTTTATCAACTGCCATAAGTGAGAAATTATGTAAATTAAATTCTGTAACGTTCCGTTCCAAGGTAAATTTAACATGAATTACAAGCATTGTAACAACTTTGAAAGATGTGCATTTATGTTGTTTGTTTTGCATAGAAATTCGCAACCACGATAGGTACACGAAACTAAATGGCTTCGACCTTCGTGATCAGCACTGCTTGGGAAACGGCTTTCGCTTTCCGCGGTAAAATATGCCGCTCGACCGAAAAATGTTTCAGCGCTTACATAGTATAAAGGTCGTGAATTCTGCGTCACATTTTAGTCAGAGACATGGAAAATATACACTGATTGGCAGAAAATATACTATGTTTTATAAATGTTAACGAATATGTCTAACATTGACGTGCCGGTTGGCGTGGTTGGTGGATGCTTGCCTTTCACACCAAAGGTTGTGGGTTCGATTCCCACCCAGGACGGATATTTGTGTGCATAAACATGTCTGTTTGTCCTGAGTCTGGGTGTAATTATCTATATAAGTATGTATTTACAAAAGAAAAATAGTATATGTATATCAGTTGTCCGGTTTCCATAGTACAAGCTTAGTTTGGGACCAGATGGCCGTGTATGAAAAATGTCTCAGGATATTATTATTATTATAACATATCTAGTGTGATAAAATATCATTGTTTACTACACCCACTACAGGGCAAAGGCTTTTTGTCTTGTTGTGGCTTAGACGTTATTTCACAACACTGAAGATAGCTGTTCTATCCATCAATTTTTTTGCATATTGGAATTTTAACCTGAAACCTTCAGTTAAAACCCATATATTCTATCCTTTAAGCCTATCTCACTTTTTAGTTTGTTTGAATTAAATCTTTTAGATTAGCTTTTATATTCATAATTTAATAAAAAAACGTAACTTATTATAAAAATATATTAATACAAGACCATTACTTCTAAGTCCACGCAATTAATATAAACCTCCTGCTTCCTCCTGTTCGCTGTCCCATGAATAATAATTATTCTCCTTTTGTATTTGAAAAATATTTCTCATTCGGGATTTGGAACAAAAACGGGTCATGCAATATCAGACAACAAAAAGAATATTAAGTAGTATTTATTAAATATTTTTATTAAATTATATTACCTGTTGTCTATTAATCTGTCAAAATATTATCTATATTCGTTTTAATTTTAGGAAAGCAGAAATTATCAATATTTCACCAACCATGACAACTAGACTTGATGTTTGACGGTAGTATAAGTGGGTAGTGGTAGGTAAATACCGAGGCTCGGTCGCACAAAGCCGTATTACATAGTAAAATTATACGCTAAATATGGTATTTTTTAAAGTGAATTAGGAGTTTTATAAAGTGATTATAAAACTCCTAATTCACTTTAAAAAATATCAATTTAATTAATATTTCTGACAGTACTAAGATACAGTATATATCCCACTGCTAGGTAGAGGCCTCTTCCCCGGGGGAAGCTTTAGATCATATTTCACCACACACAAGTTACTTTATTACGTTGGATGCTTTTGCCGGTATGTAGCTGCTTGTGGCGGATGCTAGAGAGCTACAATAAAAATATTATTAAACCATTGTAATGTAAATATATTTATTATCTATTATTATAGAACATTATTAGCGAATATTTCTAATAAGTATTATCCTAATGGACTATATTTAGTAGAATAAAGTTTTCTAAGATTCAGACTTTAGACTTAAGCAAAGACTTAACAAATTTAATATAACCGTTTTATCACCCTCCATATATTTTGTTATAACTGTGCTGCATTTATAATAATTATCCAATCACTTTTAAAACGCTATAGTAGATTAGAGTACAACCAATCCACTTACATAATATTACAGTGTACCAATATAAGCAGTAGTTACAAAATAACTTTAAATTGTATCCCTTCATGGTCGCGTCTGGTATTTGGGCGATTCCTTCAAAGTTTGCCCATTAAAGCAACATTTTACAATTGCTTGCATTACTAACTTAATTATGAACTTTTATGATTTTTTTTGCGTTAATTTATTAATGATAGGTAAAATATGAATTTACTTTAGTATAAACGGTTCAAATCCTTATGTATAAAAATAAATGAACATGATAAAATTTGTAATATTTTTTTTTTTTCAAAAAAACTTAAGTCTTCTTTCCTTGCCTGGTTTTTATATTGTAATTCTTCTTTTTTTTTACTTATTTTAGCATAAACTTTTACTTTTAAGCGAAGAGATGCCATAAACTTTTGTCCCTTCAAAAAGGTAACGCAAATGTGTATCCCTTGTGCATAAAATACAGAGTATTACTGCGTTCCAGGTACTTTATGTGTGGTGGTAGAATAAGTGAGTGATACCCAGACCGTTTTGCACAAAACCACCAATACCCATTGTATGAACTGATAAAGTTAATACATAGAATTATATGTAACTTATACAAAATTTTCGTATCAACTAGCAAAATCATATCGCGTTTCGATTTGGTTATAAGCACAATTAAAATATCTATTTTGATATCACAACATTTGGATACAAAACTTAAAGTTATAAAATACATTTTACGTACTTAAATATCAGAATTTTGACTCGCTTTAAAAATACGGTAAGTATATTCAGGTTAAAATGTTATTTCAAAATGTATTATACATTCTCGACTGCTGCATTTTCCTAATTTCATTTTACTTCTCGAATTTTATATAAATGTTAAAAGTAACAGCGATAAATGTTTGACTGCTGTGGGAAGTTGTCCTCACACCTAGAAGAAAAAGGATTGGAGGTTATTCCCCCACGTTGGCTCCAATCGGTGCGGTTCGGAGATTATACTTGTGATAAAATTCCATCGGACACTCTTTGATCCTGCTATGTTCGCTTAATATAAAAGTGTTCTAGTTACTGGATCGTCTCAAACTTTGTTATGAATATTTATATGAATGGAATTCTATGAGCTACTAATTTTGTATATTAGTCATTATGGTCGCGATTTCAACTCGAAAATACTTTGAATATAAAGAGAACAGCTAATACATCTGGAACTGCTTAAGTAGATTTTTAAATGTATAAAAAAAAATTAAGACACATATGCAATGAAGATATTGAATATAAGCAGAAATTTCTTATGTATAGTATATATTTATATATATAATAATTCAAACACATCGTAACGATAAATATAAAGGTATCTAATAAATGTATCGTTCATCAGCCTCACCGATTAATGATACTATCAGATACGATTTAAGCCAACATTACAGAGGATAGGGGAAGGTTTAATTGATTCAACTTACCCGAGCCTTCCGTTTAGCTTTTTGTTGATTAAAACTATGGAACTTACAAATTGTCCATTACACTTAATGGTTATGGTTTCTGTTATGTTGTGAAATGTTTTAGTAAGGCACATTTTGAAACTGTCATTTATTCATTCATTCATTCAAATTGGGATTTCCCTGGGATTGATAAGAATTGACTTATTACTATTAATATTTTATGTATTACTAGTATCTAAACGAATTAGATGTTACCTACATCTAATTCGTTATTAAATTTATTGTTCTAAATTTAAATATTTTTTTTAGAATACTAATTTGACATTGTCAATGACGTTTCCACCATCATATTAGTTTATTTTTTTGGTATTTATCGTTCGAAATTACTTTCCTAGGGTAAATAATATTAAATATGATTTGATACAAGAAAGTGTTCTTAGTATGAAATTATTATTCTTTCATTTCCTATTTCCAATAACTTATTAACATTTCACAAATGACATTTCTTCAATTTTGAAATTGAAATTGAAATGATACTCATGGAAAATGTAAGTATGAGTGGCTAAAACAACAAATCAATATCACAGTATATAATCAAATAAAATGCTTCATAATCGTTCAAAGAATTAAGTGTCCTAGTTATTTAAAAAAAATACATTTTCTATATCTGTAAAAGTTTAAAAACAGTACATAGGTACATCATTACATGCAGTATTTATTTTGAAGCAAAACCCAAATGACCCATATATTATATATTGATCAAAACGTAACATCAGTAAATATTATTTCAACGAAAAATAGAATTTCATAGACGCTCTTGTATTTCAATTACTAAAAATACTGCGTTATATCCGATCCGAACCGCAGTATTTTTGTGTTTTTTTGCGAAGCATCCGGAATTTTGATTAACTCATGTTTACATAGTCAATGCTATTTTTCCGTCGGTGATCTAATTTGAATGTTAATCATTTAACAATTAACAACTTGATCAGATGTTGTTTTATATTTGAATTATTAACAATTCAAAATTATATGTAAATGTGATCATGAAATTTATTTATAACAACAAATAATCTGAAGTACTCAAGATGTTCACGGGCTCCCCAACGCTAAAACATTTCAGACGCTATAAGCGGGAGTGCTATCGTAATATTTTATACAAAGCTTTATATCCTTTGCTACCTATTATGTTTGTACTTACACAGAGTAGCGTTAACCTCAGTGTTCGTAGCGTGAAACGGAATGTCACACGCCTCTGACGTCACTTCGTATAATTCTCGATTTCGTTTAGTACAAACCAGTGCACGACACGTCTCGTTCAATAACTAATAAACTTATAAAACTTATGCATTCCATTTATAAATATAAAATTATTCTTGTATATTGTTTACTGTAAAATTAAAATTATAACGAATGCTAGTTGATTTATTCTACCTATTTCGAGCTCTCGCCCCAGGGATGCCGAGTTGGATTTTTCACACAAGTTTAAATAACCTAATTCGGATTTCATAGCCTACCAGGTAATAAACGTACCGGAAAAAAACTTTACTTTTTCAACTGAAATTATATATTAAAGTCTAAACTCGAGACGTTGCTTAAATAAAAATCCGCCAACTGTACCGGACGAGCCACACCGTTATATTAGCGTTTGCCCAGATCCCTCGAAAAGTTAAGAAACGTTGAAGGCTGTGAATAAATAATGGAGCAGCGCACGAAAACTTTTACTGATATTGGCCTTATTTCAAAGAGGACAAATATTGGAGCGAGCAGCAGCTGCGACAATATAACGTACACGGCCATGGGCTGAGCTGCGTATGTATAATGAATGAGTACGTAAGTAAACATTCCTCACAAACAATCTGCAATCGTTGGCAGAGGCTATAGAGCAATAAGAAAACCATTCGTCCTAAAAATAAATCAGCAGCGTCCATTGAATGGACTCTCATTATCCTTTACCTAAAAATCGACTTATATAAACTTTAAAAAATTGTCGTTAACGAAAATGTCATGAACATTAAAATTTCGTTATGCTTTTCAAACTAAAATTACTTTGATGATTTGTGTAAAGATCTCATTTGCAAAGTAAGTAAGGACTTGTCTCGTCCATTTCGCTTAATTTCCCGAAAAGGTCATGAAGGACTCGCTACCTCCCGTAGACTTTGGGGTAACTCGTCTCAAAGTAAATAGGTACTTATATAATTTATTAGTGAGCTCTCTTTAACCCAATTACGTGGATGGTGTTTGAATTGCTTTATTTATTCAAAGCATTAGTCGTGTTTTAGATAGGTACGTTAATTCAGCTTAATGTTGCTTTTTTGCATTCGTTTTTATAAATAGCACTTATTTTTTAATAATAACATTGTATCTAAAGATTATTTCCTAACTCGATAAAATAAAAGAGTGCAAAGATATTTTTCTAAATAATAATTCAATAAAATTTGATTTTCAGCAAAGAAAAAATAAGCGAATAAATCTAGTACGTGACGTGATTTGATTGGATAATCAATTTGTTGTCGGGACAGGTAAATAACTATTTGGGTCTTTAACGATATTGTTTAATTGTTTTGTACATTACTAGGTAGTCTTACCAAATTATAATACTCTTATTCTTGTGTTAATTTATCGCAATACACATACATTTTAAGCAAATGAGATTAACGTTTTAACCATGAAGAGGGGATTAATATGGTAAATCAAATTTGAATGACTATTTGAATCTTCGCATGCCTTTAATAAATTGTATCACGTATAAGTTTATAAAACCCGTTTAGCTCATTTCAGCTCAATTATCCTCTTGATTGCTTTGACGTAAAGGACCGGAGCAAGCATACTATATTAAAGGCGGGTTATAAATGTGTGTTGGGATTTTCGTTAAATTAATTTTTAATTATTATAACTTGAGGTACCGCTTAGGAATATCATATATATTTAAAATTTTGGTTTTGGTTTCAAACAAATAACATTTCAATATTATACGTGATCTTAACGGCACGCCTGGCAGATGTGACATATTGAAATTGATGGTTATTGAACGATAATAAATAAATAAATATGGATTAAAATAAATAAAAACATAGTTTCCTCAATAATAAAATAAATATATTTTTCTTAATGTTATAATAATTATACGCCGCCACGAAATATGTAGTATACTCGCCACGCACATACAAGGGAATAGAAAAGCGGCAGAGAGCCATGACGGCATTAGAGAACGTCATCCCGTATGCCGTCACGGTGAGCTGGTCTTACCACCAAGGTGCACCAGTCGATATTTTACATCAATAATTTAAATACTGACTGAGTATCTTACTAAACGTCCACAGTAGCATTTCACTGGTAAACTCACATGTAATAAAGTAGTTAAATAATCATTTAAAATTGCTTGCAAGGCTTCAATAAAGTAAGTCAAAGGTCTTATTTATTATTCTAGCAAAAAAACACTAATATTTAAATAATTTATATACAGTATAATTGAGAAGAAAACATCAGATCCTGGCGGTAAATTAGTTAGTTTAAATCAAAACCCGAGTTCTCAGTTTAGAACCTTGGGTCGAGTCAATAAAAAGTTTTTTGTCAATGATTTTCAATTAATTGTCAATGATGACACACTCCCGTGCCTCGAAAAGTATATATAGTCATTGGGCCAGTGCCTCACTCCTCTGTCATATCCCATCGGGGTATAAGAGTGATAAAATACTATTTCTGTTTTTGTACACTCACATGTGTACTATAATTTCTCCTACAGATGACTTGTTGTCTTTGAAATCGGTCCCCATGCGCAAGGCCAGGATCCAATTATTATTATTTATATACAACAAATTTATTGTGAGTTCCATATCTTTTATTACGTGGACTTAATATTATATCTAATAGGGAGGAGTATTTAAGCGTATAAGGTAAAGATACATGAACATATTATTTAGTATTATGGGACTTATTTTTATCTTAGTTTGAAATTTTTTATGTAATATTTTTCATAATAAGAATTTTATTCTTTGATATGTCATCTCCGTCGAAGAAAATATGTTTTTGATCCAAAAAGCAATGATATCCAATTACTTGTTTTATAAATAAACTAATGTAGGTATATAGTAATATAGGTAATTGTTGTTGATATAAGTTCTAATTTAACTTCATCGGTTTAAATAATGTGTATAAATATTGCAAATTTATTGAAAAAACAGCTCTACTGATTGAACTTAGATTTTACAATTTTGATGCCAGTATAAATACAATCCAGTATCTTTTTTTATTAAAAATAGGTTGACACACTATCAAATGAACCACTTGATGGTAAGTGGTTGTCACCGACCTTGGACTTTGTCACTGTAAGAAATATTAACCATCCCTTACATCGCCAAAACGCCACCATATTTGGAAATTAAAGTGTTACATTCCTTGTTCCTGTATTTACACTATATACATACATATATGTCTATACATACAGTAACATCAAAATAGCATACAAATATTCTTTATTGTACATCAAATCCAATAGAACTAAAAATAAATCACGGACAAGCAAGATGTACAAGGGAACATTATGAAGCTGGAAAGTTTGCCTGAGCGCTAATCTCATAATCAACCAGTCCGATTTGAATAAATCTTTCTTATAGATTTAATTAGAAGCTACGCTCCACGGAGGCGGTGCACTAACGTTTTGTATTAGTGAATTAAGATACTAGTATATTATATATAAATATGTAAATTAATTGTCACTTTTAAATAGTTCGAATAGTTATCGAAAACTAATTCTGAAAACAATAATCGATTGTTGTACGATCTAAATTAGAATAATGAAGGTTGAGAGATGAAGTGAAACAAGGGTCCTTAGTATGTAGATATTAAATAGTATCACACCTTCACGATATTAAAACATCGTTTCTTCGATTTGTATATTCATTATTTAATATGACAATTTGTTAAAATTGACAGATTTTCTTATTTTTTAAATCGAGTTTTATTCTTTCAAACGTATACAATTTCTGAATAAATAAAATTTAGATGTTATATGCTAAGCTGGTTTGCGGATGTTGTAACCGATATTTAGGTAACAAATTTTTACATTGGTGGGTCGGCGGATTTAGGAAAAGGCTTAAGCAGCAGAAATAGCCAATATTTTTTTAAGGATTTCGCTTCTTTTAAATGAATAAAGAATGAAGACAGAAAAAGGCAAATCACATTCGGATTTTTTTCCAAATTTTAACAGTTATAATTATTATATACCCAAGAGCCGAGATGATCAAGTAGATTTTAACTACTGATCTTCAAACCTGGACTCGCAATGTGGTTCTTGCCCAGACGTGAATCTGCAATCGAGATCACTACACCATCTCGGCTCAAACGATCTTGTATCACTATATAATAATAATTACAGAACTATGCTTCTAATACGACGCTCAAGTATCGAGAAATTTATACCTAACTAAGTATAAATTTTCTACATAAATTCTACATGACGCCTTGAAGCTAATTAGTGTAACAAGTGAAGTGAAAGTTAGATTAGCTAACGAAACTTAGAGATAGTTTAGATTGGGTATCTCTAGCTAAGTTTAAGCAGTAGATAAAACTTGTTTCTACAATAGTTAAAGTTATAATAATAGTCTTATAATATGTAAAGTGACAACAAATAAAGACAAATCAGAGGCATTTATTGAGGTTATGTTCTTATGAAATGGAAAAGAAAAAAAATGTTTGTAAGTTAAGATAACTTTTTTATCACTAGGTGTTTAGTGCAATTAATATATACTTTAAAAAATTAAGCGTATTTTTAATCTGTCACTCGCTTAACGATTATCTAAAACTATCCGAACGTTCAAATCAAATCTAAATATTCTTTATTCAAGTAGACTTATAGGAGCACTCTTGAATAGTCGTGTTACAGTATTGTAATATGTACATCTACTACCGGTGCTAAAGGTAGATCTTTGACAAAAAAAACAACCAGCTCAGTAGTTGAGATTTGCCTCAATTCTAATTACAGAGTTATATCAATCAAATACAATTAAATATATATATTCCTATATAATATTGCGTTGAGTATATACATTATTTATGAATGGTTTTTAAGCGTTGCTTCATAAACTTGAAATTTGCTTGGATTTGTTTTTGTATCGCCTTAGAATTTAGATTTTAAATAGAGATTTAATGAAATATACATATTTTGTACTTCTGTTTCCAGTCACTGGTAGATAATTCACAATAATACTAGCTAACTGTGTAGATGCACACTTATATTCGATGGAACGGCATTATAACCGGAGAGAGTTCAGGCGCTTCGGTTAACGGCTTTGCGTGCTTCCCGGACGTAATTACTAATAAAAGCTTCCTACCTCCAGGTTAATACTGAATATTTCATGAAAAACCCAATAACATCGGTCTAACACGATTTGAAACATTTGATCTACAGTCCTACAAGTTACCCGCCACATTAATAAGTAAGTTATTACATAAATATTATGTAAAACATGGAATACATACAATGAAAACAAAAGAGAAATAAAAATAGATTTCGAAACATAGCTTCAATGTCAGAATTAAATATAAAATCATAATATTCAAGGAACAAAGGAAGAACATTTCATGAAAAATATATATTCTAATAAGGCCGTAAACAATAGACAGAATCTCAGTAAATTGATTCCCAATACCGATCTGTAAGGAGATTACAATTCAATTTAAAATATTTACGGAATGGAACCGTCAATGATATTTTCTTGAACTTCGTAGACTGAATATGATTTTTTCCTTAATCCCTGTATTGAAAACAAAGCAGACGACGCGAACTACCAACCTACTAGTGGTAGAGCTTTGTGCAAGCTCGTCTGTATAGGTACCACCTGTTCATCAGATATTCTACCGCAAAACAGCAGTACTTGGTATTGTTGTGTTCCGGTTTGAAGAGTGAGTGAGCCAGTGTAATTACAGGCACAAGGGACATAACATCTTATTTCCCAAAGTTGGTGGCGCATTGGTGATGTAAGCGATGGTTAACATTTCCTACAATGCCAATGTCTATGGGCGTTGGTGACCACTTACCACCAGGTGGCCCATATGCTCGTCCACCTTCCTATACTATAAAAAAAAGAAAATCGAAATTTCAAATATATCTTTATCGTCCTTTTAAGTAATGATTGTTACTTTAGCGAGCAAATTCAATCGCTCGGTGTAAACCGAAAATTTCTTTTGAACATCATCTTCAAACGTATTGTAATATTCTTGGTTAAGTGCGAAAAGTATAATTTATTTGTTTTTGTAACCACTGAATTCCGTACTCAATAATATTTCTATAATTATTTTCAATAAATTATTATTAACTATCGGTATATCTATCAATCAACAGCCAATCGTTGTCCACTGCTGAACATAGGCCTCTCCCAAGGTGCGCCAAAGCTCCCTGTCCTCCGCCTTCCGCATCCAGTTGGTGCCCGCCACCTTCTTAAGGTCGTCGGTCCACCTGGCTGGAGGGCGCCCTACGCTGCGCTTGCCGATTCGCGGTCTCCACTCTAGGACTCGTCTGCTCCAACGGCCATCGGTCCTACGACATACGTGACCAGCCCACTGCCACTTCAGCCTGCTAATTTTGCAAGCTATGTCGGTGACTCCGGTTCTTTTCCGGATAATCTCATTTCTGATCTTATCCTTCAAAGATACTCCGAGCATAGCTCGCTCCATAGCACGCTGAGCGACTTTGAATTTGTGGACTAGTCCCGCAGTTAGTGTCCACGTTTCGGCACCGTATGTCATGGCAGGTAAGACGCATTAGTTGAAGACTTTCGTCTTCAAACATTGCGGTATAGACGACTTGAGGACTTGACGAAGGTTGCCAAATGCTGCCCATCCCAAGCGAATTCTTCGATCGGCTTCCTTCTCGAAGTTGTTCCTACCGACTTGTATTATCTGTCCTAGGTAGCTATATTCACTAACAACTTCGAGAGGTTTCCCCTCGACGTATATCGGTCCCGGCACGACATGCCTATTGAACATGACCTTGGTCTTGTCCAAGTTCATACCGAGACCGACACGCCGGGAAGACTCGCCTAGGCTACGCAGCATTTCGGTGAGTTGTTCCAGCGACTCTGCTATGATGACGATATCGTCGGCAAATCGAAGGTGTGAGATGTACTCGCCGTTTACATTGACTCCATACCTAGTCCAATCCAGCGTTTTGAAAACGTCTTCCAACGCGTTGGTGAACAGTTTCGGGGATATTACATCCCCCTGTCTCACCCCTCTGCGCAGTTGGATCGCCTTCGTCTTACAGTCCTGGATGTGGACAGTCATTGTAGCGGCGTTGTACAGACATCTCAGTACCTCGATATATCTCCAATCGATATGACATCTCTGCAATGAGTCGAGCACTGCCCAGGTTTCGATGGAGTCGAAGGCTTTCTCGTAGTCCACAAATGCCATACACAGCGGCTGATTGTACTCTTCGGTCTTCTGCACAATCTGCCGAACAGTATGGATGTGGTCCACGGTGCTGTAGCCTGATCGAAAGCCGGCTTGCTCTGGGGGCTGGAACTCGTCAAGTCGTCTGACGAGACGGTTCGTGACGACTCTTGAGAACAGCTTATACACGTGACTCAGGAGGGAGATTGGTCTGTAGTTTTTCAAGAGGGTTTTATCACCTTTCTTGAAAAACAGTACCACCCCACTCCCGCTCCACGTTTCCGGGGTCTTGCCATGTTGGATGACGGAATTAAAGAGGCTTGCTAGCTCTTTCAGGACCGGAGTCCCGCCTGCCTTAAGCAACTCTGTTGTGATTCCGTCATCTCCCGGAGATTTGTTGTTTTTAAGCTGTTCTAGAGCCGCCCTAATCTCTCCTTGGTCAACGACCGGGAGCTCCTCGGAGTAATGGCGCATAAGAGGGGCGCGCTGGTCATCAATACTGATTCCCATGGGTTTATCCGATCTTGAAGAGAACAACTGCCCATAAAACCTCTCTACTTCTCCGATAATCTCAGGTCTAGAGGTAACGACCCCACCATTTTCAGTTTTAAGTTTTGTCAGACGCGGCCTCCCAAACTTGCGAGCGAACACTTTCGATCCCCGATTTTGCTCAATCGCAGCCTTGATGGCACGGGTATTGGAGCGTCGGAGATCGCGTCGCGTCAGCGTTTTTATTGTTCGGTTTAAGGCCTTATCTGACAAAAACGATGGTAGTTCTCGTCGTTTTCTCATGAGCTCGAGTGTCTCAGCAGAGAGTTTTGGTGCGTTGTCTCTTCTCTGTGGCGGAAAACACTTGCGGGATGTGTTTTGCAGTATTTTGACCAGCGTGTCGGTTCTCTCATCAATGCTGCTTATGGTTTCCAACGCGGTGAATTGATTTTGAAGTTCCATTTGGAACTTTTCGGAGCCTTGAGCAGCTTGGAGCATGGTAGGTCGGAGAGTAGACCTCATCATTCTCGATCTTTCGGCTTTTAAGTTGATATTTAGAGTGCCTCGAACCAAGCGGTGATCACTTCCGGTATTAAACCTGTTGATCACTGAAACATCTCTAAATATGTGCCTTTTATTCGAAATGATAAAGTCTATCTCGTTCCTTGTCACGTTATCGGGGCTTCGCCAGGTCCACCTCCTCTGAGGCTTCTTTTGAAAGAAAGAATTCATCAAAAAAAGCCCCTGCGCTTCGAGAAAGTTTACCAGCATTTGCCCCCTGTGGTTTCTGCAGCCCAAGCCGTAAGGTCCGACTTTCGATTCACCGCTATCTTGTACTCCCACTTTAGCATTGAAGTCTCCCATAACAACATTGTAGTGGGCCTTCGAGGTGTCGTTGAGGGCCTTTGCGATGTCCTCATACATCGCTTCGACCACATCAGAGTATGTCGAAGTTGGCGCATATACCTGTACGACCTTCAGGGAGTACCTGTCGGAAAGTTTTAGGACAAGGTACGCTACCCGGTTCGACACACTACTGATTTCCACAATGCTGCTAATGAGATCCTTTTTGACTAGAAAACCGACACCACCCTGGGAGAGGTTATCACCTTCGCGGAAGTAGAGTAAGTTACCGGACTCTAGAGTTATCGTGTCCTCCCCCTGTCTTCGGACTTCAGATAACCCCAGTATATGAGAGTTTATATGACTTAACTCTACTTCTAATTCGGCGAGGTGTGATGGTCCAGCCTCATCGAGCGTCCATTATACGTTGCCATGTGCAGTCGTTTTATACGGTAGCCTTCCGTGAACCGGTGATTCTTAGCACCCCCTGCCCTGCCGATACCGCGACCGCTACCTTGGTCGGGCCTAGCGGGCTTGCCGGTAACTGGGGGCCTTTTTTTGGGCGCATCTGCCATTTAGGGAGGGGTATCGGTATATCTATACATATAAATATTCTATTAATCTATACAAATAAACAACAACAAGGTGAGATGGCCCAGTGGTAAGAACGCGTGAATCTTAACCGATGGTCGTGGGTTCAAGCCCGGGCAAGCACCACTGAATTTTCATGTGCTTAATTTGTGATTATAATTTATCTCGTGCTTTACGGTGAAGGAAAACATCGTGAGGAAAACCTGCATATGTCTAATTTCACTGAAATTCTGCCACATGTGTATTTCACCAACCCACACTGGAGCAGCGTGGTGGAATAAGCTCCAAACTTTCTGCTCAAAAAAGGGAGCCTCTAGCCCAGCAGTGGGACATTCACAGGCTGTTAGGGATACAAATAAACAAAATTGAAGTGTATATATAAATATTTCAATATTTCGTTTAGTCTTTATTGTATCAAAATCAGTTCAGTTTATTAAAAGTTATAAAACATATGTATTTTTGTTGTTATCTATGCCCATATAACGAACGACTTGTCCTGACTGATTAATCAAGGCAAAGCCTAAACAACAGGGTTTAGAAACTTAAAATTTTATCAGTTGATGCATTTTATGACGAAAGCATGCACTAAGGTAGGATTTCCGAAAAAATCCTCCCGTAAAGGGTTAAAATAAGGGATGAACGGTTGTATGGGAACCCGTAATTTTTTAAAGTTAGTGGCATCATATACAACTTACTGGTTAAAATAAATAAATATGTATTTCAGCGTTTTTGGAAATCTACCCCGTAAAAGAGTAAAATAGGAGTCGAATGTTTGCATGTGGACTCCATCATTTTTGATGAAGGATGAATTGTATTTAATATTAGCTTCTGAGAAAAAATAAATGCATACGTATTTCGGTGCTTTTAGAAATTCCACCCAAACGGCTGGTAAGTTTTTGTTTTAACGGTTTGAACGTTTGTATGGATATATTCACTAAAAAAACTTCATATAAATAGTTCTGGGTGCAAATAACGAAATATAATATAAAATATATAATGTCTTCATATCAATATCTCTTAGGGAGGTGCAAGGAATACTATTTTATACAAATTTCACTATGGTAGTAGTTTGTATAAAGAAAACGTATTTCTATTATTGTCAAGTGTACCACTTAGTTGGTAGTAAAGCTTAGAGAGCTTTACTTCAACATTACCCTCATTTCCTACAGTTTTATTTTAAGATGAGCTCGAGGAGAGGTAGTTTTCATTCTAAGAATACCATCAATGGGAATATATCATTCGAATTTCAAAGTATACAGTATTAAAGTTTGCTCCCCATGATAATCGTTGAACACGGCCAGCATTGATTTTAGTAAGAACAGTCACCACATGAACAGTTTTTATGTTGCATGCTCCAGTGTGAGCAATTTTAGCCACAAAATGACACACTGCAAACGTAGTTTTTTATGTTATAGGTACGCGCATGGTCAAATGGGCCAACTGATGTTAAGTGGTCACTATCGCACATAGACATTGGCGATGTAAGAAATATTAAACATTCCTCCCATCGCCCATGCGCCACCAACCTTGGGAACAAAGATGTTAAGTCCCTTGTACCTGTAGTTACCCTGGCTCACTCAACTTACAAATTGGAACGCAACAAGCTTAACGGTGGAATATCTGATGAGTGGATGGTACCCAGCCCAGTACAAAGCCCTACCACCAGTTACAAAGAGGTGCTTCAAAAAAGGTTTTGTTTAATCTGGGTTTGATAGAATAAAAAAATATATTCGTACGCATGCTCATTTAGAGTATTAACTATATCTATGACCGGGGTATTAAAGCAACAGAATCGTAGATCGGAAGACATGTATAAAAACAATTTTTATTTAATCCATTTAAGACACTATAAAACATATTATGTCAAACTGAATTCACTCTAAGTTCCCTAATGATTATTAAAAGAATCGATCTAAAACTAAAAAAAAAACTCCATAACATCCTTTTTTCTTACCAATTTGACATTTCATGCTTCTTACATTAAAATCACAGACCAATCTAATTTCCAAACAATTATTTATCCTTAAAAGTAGGCATAATTAAGCGCGAGCGAAGCTGCAACCGCTAGTTTTTAATATTTTATTTAAATGTTATGTTTGATGGGGAAATCTCCCTTGGTAAAACCTCGGGTGGGTTTTCACGACCGCTAATAATAAAATTTAGTTTTGAAAGTGCCGGTCACTTTTGTACGAGTTGTTTGTAATGAGAGTAATTATAATAGATAAGTTATATGCTAAGCTTACCCTAGTCTTTAATTATTAGTCCTTCACAATCACTCGACCACAAACTTTTATATTTCACATATATTTTATTCTGCTGCTGCCACCGTACGTTTAAGAAGTTTCTTCAAGATGGCGCTAACCATCGTCGTCGTTTATTGGTCAAATGACATCCCAATAGTAATAAGGGAGGAAGACAAATATATAAATATTGTTATAAGTTTTGAAGAGTTAACGTGTATTCCTTGTAGTGTTGCAAATATTATAAATTAAACAATGTGTCTCAAGTATTTCTTTCAATTACATTTCAATTTCTTACTTTCTTTATCATTTTACATTGACACCGTTATATTGTTTAAGTTGAGTGTAAAAAGAAGTAAATTAATTTATAAAAAAAAAACATATTTAGCAGCAAATAATTTAATAAATTAATTTATATTTGAATAATAAGGAGAATTACTAAGGGCGCGCCTTTGAAATGTTATGCACTTCTAAAGATGGTACCCAAGTTAAACAATATAATTATAAAATGCAATTAATAATGAAATTGAATTAAAATAATATATTTATTATATATTAAAAATTATTCATGTCAGTTTGCCGACATTTTGCTCGAAAAATGCTTTAATTGCGCTCTGTGTTTTCCGTAGGCTGTATGTTTCTTGGTAGCCATACCTAGAACTCGCTGAATGCGCAGAATATCTTATAGTGGACGAGTATGTTCGTATTAATAAGTTCACTCTCTATTATCTCACTATTATAATCCAATGGGACGGCAAAACCGACACGACCGGAAAGAATTCATTTCTCGACAGAAAAACCAATAGCTTTATGTTGGCCCTACCCAGGGTTTGAACTTCAGAATTTGCGGTGTATAAGACTAGAATAATCCAGTATTGCTAATAATAATATATTGCTCGATGAACTCAAGATTGCTAGTTGATGTAACTTTCTTCTAAGTCAGTTTTTTTAAGCTTTTTAATAAAATTTTTATACTCCATATAAGTATTTTTCGTAATGAGGCGAGGCGGCTCTATCAAGTTATATTACAAGCGTTGTGCATTGATACATTACAAGAGTGTGCTCTGCAATGTGTGTTTCGAAATAACTCACTGATAAAATGCTCTTTGTAACATTATACGCGAATGCTCTTTTTGAGTACTCTCATAGGATTTCCTTAATTCTAACATTTCATGTTATAAAGCTATTCGCTTTTTTTATTTTAATATATTTCTCAATATATTAAGTGTCATTTATTCAAATCGTTAATTAGTTTTAAGGTTCTCTGCATTATATTTAAACTACCGCAGAATAGGAACCAGTATTATGGTATACTCTGTATACCGATGACATTCCCCTAATCAATAATCTAATATATTTTCAAGAAACACTCAATAAGTGACACTAAACATAACTGGTTTCTGAAAATAGAAGACGGAATATGTGCACTTAGATTGTGATTTTTCAAACTCCCTCCCTATTAATGAAGTTAAAAACTTTTAATGTCTAGGCAGTGTGCTGGCGAGTGATGGATCTATCGAATTAATACCGGTTGGCAAAAACGGCGTGTGTATTAACAGGAGCGGTATATATTTATATTATATATACCGTGAGACCACCATACCATTATAGTGAGATAAAGTACACACTAGATTTTAATTCGAACGTTAGCTTTTGAAACACAAAGGAATTAATTAAAATTGGTGTATTTTTTGTGTGATGATTAAACAAACAGACAATTTACAGATATGTTACAATCTAGAATTCATGTTTTATGCTCAACTTGATTTAAAACTTTTCAAGATTTAAATTAGAGATATCAGACCGGCCATACAGACGAACGTATTAAGTATTTGAAGAAAATGATGCAGTTTAATAATTGAGTAAAAACCAATTAGAGATATGAAATAAACATGAAGTGCCTATCCAATTTCGTGGAGGCACATAAACGTATCGGTTCAATATCTAAAGGACGCAGGAAACATGGCTATGAGATTAAGGAAGTACTCGAGTTGACCGTTCGTGCTGATATGGAAGTTAAACATGCGATACTACGAATGTTTTCGTACAATACTAAGCCTTGATACATTTATTATATAACAAACATTTAATTATAGAAAACACGCAATCATACATAAAAGTTTATGTAGTTTAAAATATATATTTAGTTTAAAACAACAGCACAATCTTTTCGTATTTAAAATATGGCTACTATCGCGTGTGTTATTTAATATACATAATTACTCCACTATTATAGCTTGCCTGTTCAACTGTAGATCGCCAGGTCGCAATCACAACAATCAAATGGTTTTGCGTTTGAAATCTCACCGGTTGTGATGTGTGTCGTTGTGTGCAGATTGATGCCGCAATGGATTTTGAGAGGAAGGAAATAAAGTGTGCATTTCTGTTTACAGTAATGTTTACTACGCAGATAGCTAGATTTTAGGATTTAATGCCATGAGTTCTATAATATATACATATATACATATTTACGTGCTAATTACGATTGAAACAATATTAACAAAAAATGATAAATAAAAAAAATCATTTATTTAGTTTCAGAATGATCAATAAACACGAACACACTTAGTTTTCTGTGAGCAATAAAGGTGTTATTTTACGTTGGTATAAAATATGCTATTTTATGGCTTGTTTACCTTTACCTATCCCTGTGGATTTACAATTGTATAAATTTTAAAGAATCTGTTTGGCAGTTAAAAAGTTACAATGTTTTAAATAAAACAAAAGGAAGATAACTTTAAAACTAGGCTAATGGATATGCTGAAACACAGCTCCCAAAAGATTCAACGTAATGTTGCTTTAGGAAACTTCTCTACAAAATGTTATACTCATTATTATTTTAAGCGAAGCAGAGGTAATGAATAAATTCGGTTTTCAGTAAATATTATCTTTGTATAGTTTCGATATGCCTTGATTTTGTTGTTAATGTATCTATTATCTACCTTTTTTTAAAATACAAAACCATTTTGAAAGTACAAAATGGAGGCAAATTCAGAATTTACTTGGCGAAGCCGCATGCGTAAGTTTGTTAACATATTTTTAAGCAATTGACTTGAAAGACATCTAGAAACTGAGTCTAATAAGTATCTCATTTATTAACCTATATATTATTCTCAAAATGCTATATAGTATGATTATATGTTGTATATTCTTTTTCGATATAGCTTTTAACATTGTTATCTGAAAAAGAATCGTCAATCTCTGCACTTTACAAGGGAACGCTATCAAAACTATAACAGATATACAAAAACTTTTTTATGGAAGATTTATAGCTTGTGACTGTCAGTATGTATAAAATCCTTTTATTACTTTTAATAAAACTGTGTTCACTCAAAAGGATCCATTAAGATGCTGGGGCTGTAAAACTATGCTCGATGAGTCAGTTCAAAAATGGTCGCATGACCGCCGATATGATAATATAATAATAATACGATACGAGACTTTGAAAAAGTCCTCCTTGTCTTGGATACCAACACTTTACTCCACTTATCCCGATAGAAATATAACATTTTTTTTCTTTTTTTAATCACGTTCTATTCTTATTGTTCTAAGGAGTATTTAATTGGAATTCTTTATTAATTTTCTATTAGGAAGGCAAATGGCAAATTTCTTTGCCCATTATATTATCAGTCCGTACTTACAGTCCATACTATAAACAATAAAAATATTTTCTTTCCCCGTTTTAAAAATAATATATATATATATATATATATATATACACAATTTTAATATTAACATTTGTTGTTTCATTTTTTTTATTGTATCATTTTAATAAATTTTAGTAATACAAGTATTTTTTAAGTAATAAGCCCTAAAACCTATGTTCTACCAATTAACTGCATAATAATATGAAAAAGTACATATTTGTGTATATTTTAGTATATATTTTGTTTGTTCTGAAACTACTCTATAACTGTATTATGTAATCTTCTAGCCAAACGTTATAATCTAATTACAAATGATGCATTGTAATTAATGATCAAGCAACTGTAAATTAAATTAGCGTTCCAATTAACCAGATACTACCTGTTAGGTTAGGTGAGGTCAGTGTTCAGTATGTTGGTTATATTAATATAATAATAATTTACACCTTAGTTTCTGTCTAAGAATTTACTCAAAACTACAATATATATGAAATAATGTGATTCATATGTGCTCCAATGTGGCTTACATTGGAGCACATATGAATACAGCGTGGTGGAATAAGCTCTAAGCCTTCTCCTCACAAAAATAGGAGAGGAGGCCTTAGCCTAGTGGGACAAGCACAGGCTGTAACTATAATGTGACTGACATTACATATTTAACATTTTTTGCTTCATAAAATAAAGCATTCTAAATATATATATGACTAAGTATCTACTAATGTATTTAAAAAATCATTTATTTGTTACACAAAATGAAGTAAGCAGATTGATTTCCACAAATAAAAGTTTCAAATTTCACGCCAATATATCATATATTGGCATCATCGTCTCTGTAGACGACTGTTCGTCTACTATATACGATACTATGTCGACATTTTCACGGTAAGGTATATTTTCTTTGGGTAATATGATGGTTATAAGATACATCATTCGCTCTTGCTATATTATTGGTTTGTATTATTATATAACAGTAACAGTAACAGCCTGTTAATGTCCCACTGCTGGGCTAAGGCCTCCTCTCCCTTTTTTGAGGAGAAGGTTTGGAGCTTATTCCACCACGCTGCTCCAATGCGGGTTGGTGGAAAATATATATATATATACATAATATAATATATATATATATATATATATATATATATATATACATAATTTTAATATTAACATTTGTTGTTTCATTTTTTTTATTGTATCATTTTAATAAATTTTAGTAATACAAGTATTTTTTAAGTAATAAGCCCTAAAACCTATGTTCTACCAATTAACTGCATAATAAAATGAAAAAGTACATATTTGTGTATATTTTAGTATATATTTTGTTTGTTCTGAAACTACTCTATAACTGTATTATGTAATCTTCTAGCCAAACGTTATAATCTAATTACAAATGATGCATTGTAATTAATGATCAAGCAACTGTAAATTAAATTAGCGTTCCAATTAACCAGATACTACCATACTACATATATAGATATGTTAGGTTAGGTGAGGTCAGTGTTCAGTATGTTGGTTATATTAATATAATAATAATTTACACCTTAGTTTCTGTCTAAGAATTTACTCAAAACTACAATATATATGAAATAATGTGATTCATATGTGCTCCAATGTGGCTTACATTGGAGCACATATGAATACAGCGTGGTGGAATAAGCTCTAAGCCTTCTCCTCACAAAAATAGGAGAGGAGGCCTTAGCCTAGTGGGACAAGCACAGGCTGTAACTATAATGTGACTGACATTACATATTTAACATTTTTTGCTTCATAAAATAAAGCATTCTAAATATATATATGACTAAGTATCTACTAATGTATTTAAAAAAATCATTTATTTGTTACACAAAATGAAGTAAGCAGAGTGATTTCCACAAATAAAAGTTTCAAATTTCACGCCAATATATCATATATTGGCATCATCGTCTCTGTAGACGACTGTTCGTCTACTATATACGATACTATGTCGACATTTTCACGGTAAGGTATATTTTCTTTGGGTAATATGATGGTTATAAGATACATCATTCGCTCTTGCTATATTATTGGTTTGTATTATTATATAAAAAAAGTATTAAACATTATATATTATCTGTGCTAAATCAGGGTTCGTATAATTTCATATCCCTTCTGCGTGTAATTACACACTCACTGACTGTTCCAACCGGAACACAACAATACTAAGTAAGATATTTGATGAGTAGGTGGTACCTGCTCAGAGGTGCTTGTATAAAGCCCTACACCGAGTAAAGTATTTTTCATGTTTTTTGTCTACAATTCATAAAATAAATTAGTAATAGTAATACCACAATTTATGAAAACATCTAGTCTTAAAGGAGTCGAAATTTCTAAATAATGAGATTCATTTAGGCTTTGTTCAAATTGAATTACAATTTCCTTAATTATATGAAAAGTATCTCTAAAAGAATAAGTGGCCAGAGGCAAGACTTCCAGTCAACAAGAACTGAGCGATATAACAAGATAAATATGTACACAGAAAAACTCTTGAACATTATAGACCTTATTTCTTAAATAATAAGGATTATTATATAGATTATTTTATATTTTCACATTATATTTTATATTTTGTGTGCTTACGCGCTGTACATTGTGAATTCTACTTGAAAATGAAATTATGAACGGATCTCAAAGTCATGCCCTACGCCGTAGGCAATAAAAGTACTACCAATCTAATATTTTTACTTACTATTTAAAAATTATTGTCTGTAAAAATCTTTAGAAATAAAGATTATTTATTCCAAGCTCTTTTCTTTTAGGTTTTTACAGCCCATTGTAAAACCGTTTGTGGTTTGAAACAACAGCGGGGCACTGAGAGTAGTTTTAGTTATTTTCCTTTAAGATAATACTAGCAAAGGTTTTATAATCAGTAGGTATTTTAAAAATGTTCAACAATAATACAAAGAAATACGTAGAAATTCATCGTTTTATATAATATATTCGAAACTAAGTAATCTAAATCTATACATTATAATTATACTATAATACTTCGTGTGCTTGAACACGCTAATCTAAGCTTGAACTGTCATGTACGATTTTAATTATGTTTTTTGAGATATATAACCCATTTATAGATTAAACGACTTCATGCGACGGACCAAGAAGCGGAACAGTGACCATTTTTTATATGACATATTTTTAACGCTGGAAAAACGCCTTACGCGTTTCCTCCACGGGAACAGTGGGGGGGTATGTGGGGCTCGCCGGTGTCCAAGGCACCGAGTGCGCCCCGAACATCGGAATACCCACTAAAAAACCAGCGGTACCCTTTCCGTCTTAACGAGGAGCGTTTATTTTACGATTTTACCGTGAGCGGAACAGTGACCATGTCTAACTCTCAGGCAAACACTCGTAGCAAGCCAGTAGTCATCTTATAACGTAAAAGCTGCATGTCATGGTTAACATGTACAAACTGTAAGATATATAAAGCTGAAGCGAACAAACGATATATATATTCGTCTCTTATTCCAAATTATATTTTTGTTCCGTTTGCAGTTGAAACGCTTGGATCCTGGAGTAATTGTGCAAAAATTTTCATCAAAAATATTACACCCCGTTTTATTGCCTCTAATGGTGACCCTCCTGGTTGGTTCATTTTTCGCCTAGTTAATCGGAATTGCGATTCAAAGGGGAAATGCTGCTAGCATTCTTGCCACCATTCCACCCGGTCACAATTTGTACAGTAACTATTTTTAATTTTAATTTGTATTTATTTACGGCTTTAATTTAAATAAATCGTAATCATTAATAAATTAAAGCGGTACGTTACTACCATAAATAAATAGAAATTAGAACAATAGTCCATTGGTAAATATATTTTTTTTCATATCTTTTGTCAATCTTTGCCTTTGCACTTTTAAATTATTTTCTAAAACATACAACACTATCATTCTTTTAGATTATTCATACCATTTTTTTTATAAAACTAACTGATAAATAGTTTTATAGAAAACAAAACGCGCAAATAACAATATGTTGAAACAAAAGAAAAAACACCGTAAACGAGTTTTTAATTTTATTTAACACGAAGTATGCTTGCCAGCAAAATGTAAAGGTGTGGTTTTTGGTCAACTATTTTGTGCCAACATTTCTGAATATAAGCCACTTGTGTGCACTTTATCATGTTATATGTATCGCCATGTATGTGCTAAAGTATAAAAATTAAGCTCGAAAACATCTTTTCAGGATAATATGAAATTAGATGAAAAAGAAAAATTTGTATTTCGTTTATGCTCGGCGATGTCTACGATACTATGTCGACATTTTGGTGATAAGATATTACCATCGAGTAATATAATGGGCATAAGATATATCATTTGCGTTTGCCATATTTTTGTTTTGCATTAATATATAAAAATATATATACCTTATAATATCTGTGCTAAGTCATGGTTTTTATGATTTCATGGCCCTTGGGTCTGTAATTACACTGCCATACACTCACTTTTTCAACTGGAGCACAACATTACGAAGTATTGCTGTTTGGTGATAGGATATGTGATGAGTAGGTGGTACCTGCCCAGAGGTGCTTATATAAAGCCCTACCACCGAGTAAAGTATTTTTCATGTTTTTTTGTATAATTAATAAAATAAATTAGTAAATAGTAATAATAGCACCTGGATATCATTGATATAGTATCAAAGAAAAAATTGTATTTCATTTACGCTGGTGGTAGGGCTTTGTGAAAGCTCGTCTGGGTAGGTACCACCCACTCATCAGATATTCTACCGCAAAACAGCAATACTTGATATTGTTGTGTTCCGGTTTGAAGGGTGAGCGAGCCAGTGTAATTACAGGCACAAGGGACATAAAATCTTAGTTCCCAAGGTTGATGGCGCATTGGCTATGCAAGCGATGGTTGACATTTCTTACAATGCCAATGTCTAAGGGCGTTAGGTGACCACTTACCATCAGGTGGCTCATATGCTCGTCCGCCTTCCTATTCTATATAAAAAAAATCTTTATATAACTGACCAAAAGGACCGTAAGGATTACCGAACGAGTGAATCTTAACTGAAGATTGCAGGTTCAATTCCAGGCAAGCCAAACCATTAAGTTTTCATGTGATTATTATAATTTTTAAGGTGACAACACCAATAATATTAAAATAAATATTATGCTGCAAATAATTAAATATAATAAAGTTATACAGTAGAGGTTAAGCATTTGAAAATTATATTCTTAAAAGAACGCTCTCCCGTAAAATAAAGTAATGAATTTAATTATTAATTGAGATCGAATCGCCTTTAAGCGGAATAAGGTCAAACCTAATTGAATACTGTAAAAATGTAATTGGGTGTATAAAAATCTCGTCCTTGATGATTTCTTACCGAAAATTTTATGACGTGCCATATTGTAGCGTATCGACTGTAAAATGGAATTGAAAATTCTTCTTTCCATCCGATTTCTAGCTTTCTTTAACTGACCTATTTCTTTTCGTGGAATTGTAACTGGCATACATTGAAGTTTTTAAAATTAGAATTTGCGTCATCAGATTTCCATTTCGCGTGTCACTCATGCTTTAACATCGTTCTTAATTATGAATAGCTTTTTTTAGATAAAATAAAATGTAAAAAATGTGTAATTTTTTTATTTTTATTGTTATTATATTTATGTAAACTAAAATAGGAATATGTATTGTATTGTATGAATTAATCTTTCTTGTGATCTGTTATAAATAGTAATTACTGTCAACATAGATTATTAATACGAGGTTATGGAAACTTAAAATTTTATAAAAGTGGCACAACTTTTTTGTTATTATTAACTTTATTCTGATTATGCTCAATTAATAAGAAAAAAATATTTACCATCAATTTGGGTACGTTTGGAGATAGTATAATGTCAAATTAAATTTCAATACTTTAGTCTATTTTGTATTATTGTGATAAAACATTCCGATTAAAAATAGCTAATCGTTATCGATTTTTTGCCTAAAAATTTCATCAAAACTTTAAATTTTATTGTCAACAACAGTAAGTATGACTTATCATATACATATAATATATGTTTATATTAGCTGTATATCAGCTACAGTTGTTATTTACTAATTTACGAGATATATTTTTTTCATTTTTCATTTGAAGAACTAATATTGTCCTAACTTCGGCCTCGTTAGGCCATCGTCTCTTTTATTATATTATTAAAATAATTATGTGATTATGAAGAATTCTAATTTCACTAATGCTGACCTTAAATGACTTTAATGAAATCAATTTCAGACAAAGTTAGTCAAAAAATACAGTGGCCTTCTAAACCTTCTGCTCAAAAGGGAGAGGAGGCCTTAGCTCAGCAGTGGGACATTAACAGGCTGTTAATGTACTGTACTGTAGTCAAAAAAAATATATTTATCACGTATATAGATTAATTATTCCCTAATCACTTTCCAGTCGTGTCGTATTGTCGAGTATATATATACGAGTACATAATATGTCTTGTCCAGTTGGTCTGAAAATTGATGACTAATTTAAACTTTGTACTGCCAACAACAACTCTACCATGCTAGTTCAATTTTTTTTTAAAACATACCTAATTGATAAAACATTGTATCTAATACATTAATCACTCGCTTAAACTTAGTTGAAGCGAGATAGATGTGTTTGTAGCGAGTAGGCTCTTGACCATCGTTCCATCATATTATGTCGTCGACTGTTTGCCAATCGCTCAAAACATACACTACCGTCCTGACACACATGTGAGTCATGAGGATCCTTAATATAGATTAAGTGATCAATACCGATCATCCAACTCACTATTCCGCTAAAAATACATATTATATTTGAATTTTACACGTCTAAAAAATATACCTCGTAGTATTCATACTATACTCGTAAGTGATGTTAAAGCACGGAGCCTACATTGCTAGGTTTATTTTTTCTTTAACAACTACTTTATTAATGCCCCAGAAACAAACTAAGTACTTGAGGCGTTCTATTAATGGAATTAATTATATTCAAGCCGTATAATAATTATTATTGTTTAATTTTCTTCTCTCCATTGATATTGCCTTCCACGTGCTGAGTGGCCTCGCGATTCTATGAACCGCCTGATACTAATTAATACTGCTAATAATAGTAGCATTAATTAATATCAGGAGGCTTATCATAGTAAAAGTAAAAACTCTGTGTTTAATTGAAAAGAAAACTTATAATACTAAGTAATGCTGTAATACTGTGAATCTTTTAAAATCAATATATTCTTTACTAGTTTCTCCACGCGGTTTCATTTGCGATAAATATACCGGCTCCACCACCTTGGACCTTAGTAGTAGCTTAATGTGAAACAGCCTATAACTTAGCTCGAGAATTAGTTTATCAAATGCAAACCAATTTTACAAATCCGTTCAGAATATACCGCGTTAAAACAAAAAACGAACAAACACTTTAGCATTATTATATTAGTATGGATTCAAGTAGGCTTTTGTAAACACTTGAATACGTCCTGTTACAAAATTAAATTAAGTATAAAGCTACCACTGTTTCTCAATGTAGTAAATTTGGTGATGCTATTGAAATAAACTTCGATTAAAAATATGTCCGTCAATTTAATCTTGTTAAAGTTGTAAATAACGTTCACTTTTCAGCCAAACCAAAATTAGAATATATTATTACAGTTCCAGTCAAGTCTAAAAATTCCTGAGTATGTTCTATTTTTTTTTTAAATTACACATTTATTTAAATTTAAATGGCAGGAGTATTTACATAGTCAAATTTTGAACTATACATCTCATCCACAATTTATTTGATCTTCTAGCGCAAAGGCATTAAATGATACAAGATTAATTACATGCATTGATACATAAAAAAAGTTATAACAATTTGTCATTTAATACTAATTTAAATTAAAGGTATAATATAAAGTTCGAAATGTTAAAGGAATAATATTCTTGTTATTAAAAGAAGTTAACGACATTATACAAAATTAGTTGCGAGTTATTTTAGGATAGAATAGGACAAAGGTTAAAGATATCGATTTGAGAGATTTTAACTTGCCAGCGTCGTGAGTATAAGGCAGACAATTTTGTGATATATAATCTATTGAATAAATGGTAAAAACTATGTAATATATATACATTCAAAAATTATAAAAATACATATAAACTAAATCGCAGTGTACCAACGTGATGGAATAAGGTCGTAACTTCCTAAACAGGGTAGGCTTGAGCCCAGTAGTGGGACATATGTGGACATATTAAGCTGATAATACTAATACGAGCTCATACGTTTGTTTTAAAAGCTCAATTATCAAAGCACTTATTTGATTTAGATTTTAATTGAATAATCATACCAATTCCCGTATTTTAACTTGATATTTTGATAGGCTAATAGTATATTTTAAGTGATCCCGTTTGCTTAATTCAAATATCACCCCAAAATAAACCTCCGCTAACGCAATCAACGCACTGACACTTCGGAGTGACCGACTTTATACGCCGCATGCATATTGATTTCAAGCCTCGTGTGTTGAGCAACTAATTCCACACCTAAATAAAATGACGGCGTCAAACCTTTCACGATTGGAGAGCTTTAACTAGTTTGTGAGAGAAGTCCAGTCGGAATGTAGCTTGAATTATAAAGAGCAATGTAAAGTAAATGGCCCACTGCTGGCCAAAGCTATTTTATCATTTTACAAAATAGCTTATTCCACTACTCTGCTCCCGATGTTACCTAATCCATTCAATCTAATTTTCAGTCTTAATTTAGTGTTTTTGTTAGTGAAAAATGTTTTCTCAACTGAAAAATGTAGAAACAGAATTTCTGTCACCCTTCAAGGGTGAGAGAGCTGTAACTACAGGCGCACGAGTATCTTAGTTTCCAAGGTTGGTGAAGTATTGAGATTTCAGGAAGGTAAATATTTTTTACAGTCTTTCGGTGGTGACTTAACTCTAGGTGGCACTTTTGCCAGCTCGCCTACCTATTTAAAATGCACAAATAATTGAAAAATGATATCTAAAATCCGATGGGATAGCAATCCGAATGTCGGAATCTGAAGCTATATAAACTATCCAGTAGACCAAACAGGCAGTGAATGTCTAGTGCCATAACATTCGGACAGATCAAAATTCTCACTTTACCGTACAACAAAACTAAACTAGCAGCAACACTCGCGCCATCCCAATATAGAAAACGACTATTAAGAGTTTACGTTACAAGTTAATCCAATGAAACTGACAGAGGCTTCCGTTTTACCGAAAGTTTTGTTTTAGAATATCCGCAGTAAGACATAATTGGGTTATGACTTTGATTTCAATATACGTGGCATTTACTACCTGTACAGACAGACAGCTTATGTTTGCTACAGAATATTGATAAACGATTTTGGTTTTGTTGAAATTACATAAATAATAATAATAGATATAATAATAATAGACATTATACTTTTTATAAGATTAATTCGTGATGAAATGCTATTATAAAATGTAGTCCATTATATGTACATACGAGTACACACTTTATAATATAATAATAATACGTTATTAACATATTACCTAATTTTTGACTGCCTCGTTGGTCTTTGCAGTGGACTGATGTAGGGCCGCAGACCCGGGGTTCCTAGGTTCAATTTCCAGGTCGGGCCAATAAAAAGTTATTGGGTTTTTCTGTCAGAAAATTGTCAGTAGCAGCCCCGAGTCTGGAAGTTGGAATTGTATACACTCCCGTGCCTCAGAAAGCACGTAAAGCAGTTGGTCCTGCGCCTAAACTCTTTCCTGTCGTGTCGGATTGCCGTCCCATCGGATTATGAGAGTTAGGGAATAGAGACTGCATCTGTGTTTGCGCACACACTCGTGCACTATAATATCTCCTGCGTTGGCTAATCTCTATTAAGATTAGCCGCCGTGGCGAAAACGGTCTATATAGGAGGACATTATTATTTCCTAATTTTTAATGTTCTATTGAGTTAAAAATTATTTTTTTACCTTGATCGTATTTCCAAAAATTCTGTTGTGTTCAAAAAACGTTTCCCAATTACTTAGGTGCTGTCCTAATTGTAGTCCACTGCTGGACACAGACCTCTTTCAAGTTATGCTAAGGCTTCTCCGCTCTTTGCATGTAGTTAAATGATCATCATTTGATCATCCGTACATAGTATAATATATTCAATTTATTATATGAAGTGATATTTCGAATGTTTTTAAAATAAATTTTATTCTTAATTCCAATTACAATTCTCTATTCAAGTGATAAGATGAGACAGCGTTAAATTGGACGCCATGTTTCAGCTGAATTCATTGACGCTTGATATTTGCTGTAATTTAGACTTTTCAGACTAAATATTATCCGTGGACTTTGCTAAAGCTGTTGTAAATCGTGACTTCGCTAGGGTGATATTTTTATGACAGATATTTTATCTGACTAAAATGGTTTCTTATTATTAATAGAAGTTGATAAGCTGTTTCCGTTTTAAAAGGGTATGCAACTCAATATACATAACAGAAATATTTTTTTTCCGTCGTCTTGTCTTATTTTAACGTTACATATTGAAATGTTGCAAGTTCTCATCGCGCTAGTAGATATTTCAATAAAATAAAAAATAAGTAACTTAATGCACCTAATGAAATCAACACAGGTTAATTAAATTACTAAAATACATACACTTACCTACATATGTACGTACTTAAACAAAAAATCTTCTAATAAATGTAACATCGAATTCTAGAAACATCAAAACATTGGCATTTATTAACGTTATGACATCCGAAAATTTAATCTTTAAGAGACTTGAAATGGACTTAATTAAAAATACTCGACGCAGAATAATAGAAATGTTAATTAGAAGCATTTTAACGGGTCTGCTTACGATAAACGGAATAAACATCGATATATCTAGCTAACGATCTGCTTTACTTAATTCACGTCATAATAATACAACAGACTTCAATAACTTTTTTAAAAATATTATATAATTATGTTAAATGATAAATTATAATAATAAGTTAACATGCGATTACAGTACCCGACCAACTCAAAATTAATTTTTCTACTGGTCCAGTAACAATACCAATAATATATAAATCATTTTTGATAAAAATCATTTATATAAAATTTTAAAACAAATTAAAAAATATATCAAAGAAAAAAATACGAGTACCCATTTATATCAAACTAACAAGAGAAGATTTCGTTTCTCAAGTTCTAAAATTGAGGTGAAAATTGTTCCAAAGACGTTGTTCGAAAGGTACGAGTAGAAATAAAACGTAATCCCAATGTAACTAGTTTCCTGCGCTGGAACTGCAATATAACTTGACATGTAACCTCTTAAAGCACGTGATTTTTTAGACCGAAGCATCTTTCTTACAAAGATTTATTTAGCCCGTTTGTAAGTGTGGGTCAAATCTTGAATTCGAATTTTAACACATTTCTCCTAATCGATTGAGCTGGAATTTTGCACACACTTGTTGTTTGTGATAATGTAATACTAAATATTGTTGTTTGTTTAAGATCACGTCATTTTTTTAAGTGTAGTATAATTTATTTATTTATTAACCCTTTATTGCATACAATTTGCAAACATTACTTGTATAAAAGAATAATATAAAAGAATAATAATAGTACATAGTATGCATAGGCGGCGTCATCATCACTTACACTCTTCCAACCTCTATAAAAAGAAACACATTTTTGTTTCTTTTTTTAGCCAGCTACATTATCGGGCGTAGTGTTTGTTCTACTTATAATTAAAATTAAATGGGATGGTTGGTGTTCTATGGGGGAGGCTTTCGTCCAGCAGTGGACGGCAAAAGGCTGAAAAAAATAATTAAAAACTCAATAAAAATATGTAACATACAAAAGTAACATACTCTTATATATATTTTATATTGTTTTGTTTGTATATGTTTTTATGTATGGCTGTGTATATGTACATATATATATATAATTTTATATACACATATTTTCATTATCAGTAAAAGCTTTCTGAAGTGGATAATTTCCCTTTATAAGTTGTCTTGAGCATCGTCAACCTTAATATTAAAAATTACTTGCTATTTTTAGTCAAAATATTAAGAATATAAGATCGTTTTTATAATACACCATAGAAAATATTGACATTGTGATTTTGACATTTTTTATATTAACTAAATATTATAATGTGAATAGTACCTTAAACATTTTAAAAATACTGCCTCTAATTGTAACGATTATATTTAAATGATATCATTGTGATGAAACTTCGAAAACTGTAAAAAAGCTAAATATTAAAAATTTTCAACCTAAATTTATTTATTTAGTCTCATTTAACTATATATATTGGGATACATTTTATCGTACCAGTACGAAACCCTCTCGAAAGTACTTGTCTTTAACAATTAAAGCTGTGTGTGGCATTTAAAATGACCTTGAAATAAACAGTGATAACATCGAACGATTATAATCATCAAAGGTTTGTTGAGAGAAAGTAAAGAGCAAAGGGCAACAAAATCGATCACCGCTTATTTATATACCTAGTAGAGACAACCCTTTTCTGATAGTAACAAGTGTAAGCTGAATTTATACTTTAAATTTAATCAAATTTTAAAATAATTAAAGTTAATCTTGAAGTCCTATCTTTGAACGGGGACATAAAATATTTTATGATTTAAATAATTTTATGTAACCGATAATACGTAAATATTTATTTAGGTCACACATTAACCAATATATGAACGTTACATATGCTAAAAAGTAGCAATAAATTCAAGTCCTTGGGCTTTATTGGCATAGCTTTTGTCTTGACCTGTGATTTGAACAAGATTCATTTGGATCATAGAATACTATAATTCTGATGTGTTCGTTACTATTCTCACTGGATGTTTTTTTGTTTTTATTAATAAATAAAAAGATAAAATAATTAAATCAATCAAAGTACGTTAAATAGAGTTTTAAATTCGAATTTCGAATATGAATAATATAATTAATTAAATACCATCGGTTCGGAGTGTACACTACAGTGAAAGGACGACAAAAAAACTCAAAATTTACAATTACATTTATATCTAGTACGAAAATCAATGTTCTATTTTCAAATCATTTTGTATAATAAATATGAACTTTAAAACTATTTATTGGGTAATGTAAAATACCTGTAATAAATTTAGCGAGACTTAATATTCGAAGAGAGAAAATTCTGCAATATGAGGGTGCAAAAAGTTTCGCTTGAAATTCCGATTCGAAGAGCAGTTCATCAAAGCCGATGCCAAAACTTACAAGCACTAGCTTTCACATGAAAACTAACAGAGGGCGCACACTGTAGCTTTTTAATCAATCAATGATTAAGCTAAAAGAGTATTTATATCCATATAATCAGTAAATGCGTACATTGCGATATATTCTCATTTAGAAACCGAGCGTTCTATCGGCTAGTCATAAATCAGCAATATGCGGCTGGATTTATAGATACGTGCTAAAGTACGTATCGAGCGATACGTATTTCTCAATATTCCTTTCAGATATCCGAAGATAAGATATGTATGTTCTCGTGAGCTATCAAGGACGGAATAATCTTTTTCGTTCTGCGTATCGGATAACAAGAATATGTTACTAACGGTAATGGTGTAAATAACCATTTCAGTACCTGTTACCTATAACGTAACGAAATCGTCGATTTCATTCCATTTGTTGTTTGTGTACGATTTGATTTTTGATGTCTGAGATTGACGCGTTTTTTATGGAAACTATTTTATACACGATTCGGTTTCATAATAAATGTAAATGTTAGCAATGGTTACGTAACAGGCAATTCGTTTTTAGGGTTCTGAGTCGAACACATTTCGTTTTATGGTTAACTTATTCAATGTTACTGTACGCTTGTGGAATAATCTGCCTGGAGAAGAACATTACGCTCAAGAGAACTATTTTAACTCAGAATTATCTTATATTAAGTTGGTGAACTGACTCGCTTATAAGGCTGTAGAAGCAAAGGTTGGAACCCTGGGTTGAGCCAATAGAAAGTTATTCACTTTTTAAGCGAAACATCTATTTTATATCTTCGAGGCTCGTATGACTCAAATGGCGCATTGACAGCGAAATGAGCTTATAATCCAGTCATTATGTCAGTCCATAATGCAAGTAAATCGAGACAGTTCAGTTTTACATACTGTGTAAAAATAAACGGCATAGAAAAGCTTACAATATAATAATTGATAATTATTATTAATTGTCGACGTAGATTTCTTTGCCATCGTGAAAAAGGGGAATTTTTTGTATGTACTTTGTCTTTCATACTGTGATTAAAGAATTCACATTATTTTCTCTACGCGTTAATCTTCGTGGAAAATGCTTTTAGCTCGTTCTTTGTTTTTTATGTATGAGCAATAAAGGATTTAGAAAAATAAAACACAAAAACAGATCGCTACTACCTATACTATATTTTTTAACGTCATTAAGTTTTAATTTAAAGCTTAAAAATTCAAACTTTAGATAGAATTTCGGATGAAGTTCTTTTAGGTAAGAATAATTTTGCATCAATAAATAATCACACAACATTATTCCTTAGGAAGTAAAATCGATAAATAGTTTATTAAAATAGTGCTTTTGAATTGTCACATGAGACGTATTCACGCATTATATTTGGATTTAAATTCGCAGTTGCTGAACACGGAAACAAAAAAAAAAGAATATAGTGCACGGAATCTTTACATTAGTTCCAACCCACTGTTTCATTCTGTGAATTTTATCGCGAATTGTCTCTTAATTCAACTATGTTACTTAAATAAAAAAAATTAACCTATTTTATTTACGCGTTTCGCTTAATATAGCATAAAATGACTGTTTTCTACAGAAAAAGTAAGCTAACAACCTAGTACCACTTAGCCCAGCAAATCTTTGGTGCTCCTTTCCCCTTAAAGAGAAGACTTGTTCCACCATGCTGCTCCAATGCGGATTGACGGATACGCGCAGGTTTCCTCACGTTTAATTTCACCACCGACCATGAGAATAATTATAAATATTAAGCACACAAAAATGCAGTGGTGCTTGCCCGAGTTCGGTTAAGATTCATATGTGCTAGGCCATCTCGGCTCTTGGCTATGAGCTGAGCACGGCTCTTGGCACGGTTTGTATGACGTTGTCTTACAAGTAAACAATTACCATGTCTATTAATACAAAACACGTTTTAACATTATTTACTTAAAATTCAGGACAGTGAGACGTTAATTTAAAAAGAAACAAAATTAATTGAAAAGCACGAATTTAAATGGCATTCATTTTCAAAGAAAATGTATTGAAATCGAAAAGTAAAACTTTTAGCATGGGCATCTATATTCGAACGTGGAAATTTTATTTTCTTAAATATATAATTAAGAGAAGTGATTTCTGTATGTAAGAATTACAATACGTCATTTAAAAATGGATAGCCATTTGAAACAAATCATTTTTAGTGTGGATGTCACTTATTTTTTTTCCTTCTCCTGTTTTTGTTAACGTCATGGATAAATTTAACTCCTATATTGTAAGACATTCTATAAGAAATACAAACCACTCGTTATACCATCAATACGCCGCTAAGATATATATAACATAAGTAGTATATACCGGCGTTATTTCTTATAAGCCGTTGTTATTTCTTATAAAAGTTAAGTAAAGTAACAGTCTGTAGTTGTGATGCTGCTAGACGTCTTCGTTTAAGAAGCTTAAGGGCTTCTTCCGCCACGCTGCTGCAATGGGGATTGGTGGATATACATGTGTTTAATTTTAATCCAATACATAATTTCTTATACTTAATTGTTTATAATTGAGTATATTAAATAATGAAATGTTAAGATAAGAATACATCGAATTCAACTTCTTCTTCTTTTCTTCTTTGTTCAAACCCTCTTCCCAGTTCAGCCGGGGTCGGGTCTCCTTGTACATCTGCGCCAGAGAGCTCTGTTCTGGGTTGTCTGTGTACTCAGATTCTCTTTCTGGGCCTCTTTTTGTAGGTTTGACCACCAGGTTGCGGGCGGTCGCCCTCTTCCCCGCGGTCGGTCCGGGATATTTAAGACTTTCTTGATAGGATGATCATCGTTACGTCTCAGGATATGGCCGTACCAGCGCAGTCGACATTCCTTCAATTTCTTCAATTTTTATAATAATACATCTAATTCAACTATTAGATCAATTTAGCTATGTAACTCGATATCAGAACTAAGTTAAGCTGGGATTCCGTGTTGCTATCGAGAATGGCTCTCCAGCTAAAGTTTGAAGCCTCAAGCCATTGCGTGATAAGATATACTGACGCCAATTAAACGTCAATATGATCTGATTAAAGATTAACCTTTTTTTATTACACATAAGCTTGTATTATAAACCATAGTATTATATCCGCAGTTTACTTCGATAATTTAAATGATATTTAGCAAAATTTAAGTTTACTAAAATGTATGTTTTATAATTGATATTGATTTAATTTTTTAATAAAAAAAATAGTATACTTCTGTATACTTACACAATTATAGTTATACAATAATTTTATTTACAATGTTTCTATTTATTTGTTTATAGTATACAATTATTACAATATAGTACATAAACATATATATAAACATGGAATAAAATACACTGGCGCACTCATCCTTCACCCGGAACACAACAATTTATACTAAGCATTTGCTTGGAGGTAGAAATATATGATGAGCAGGCGGTACCTACCTAGATGAGCTTGCACCAAGCTTGGTGTGATGTCAACTTGATAATATGGCTATACTTCTGGTGGTAGAGCTTTGTGCAAGCTCGTCTGGGTAGGTACCACACACTCATCAGATATTCTACCGCAAAACAGCAGTACTTGGTATTGTTGTGTTCCGGTTTGAAGGGTGAGTGAGCCAGTGTAATTACAGGCACAAGGGACATAACATCTTAGTTCCCAAGGTTGGAGGCGCATTGGTGATGTAAGCGATGGTTAACATTTCTTACAATGCCGATGTCTAAGGGCGTTTGGTGACCACTTACCATCAGGTGGCCCATATGTTGGTGGCGGACGAGCCGCCTTCCTATTCTATAAAAAAAAAACTACCAAGTTAATAAATCCTTCAATCAAATAAATTAATTCCACTATTCGATTTTTAAATAAAAGATAGTTTTACTAGTTGAGAATAATAAATTTGAACACATTTTTAAACATATAAAAGTCTATTATTATTATTTATGTTACAAGCGGTCGAGCCACTGGGACACCTGAAAAAAAAACCTGAAAAATTATTTATTTATGTTTTAAATCTTTATCCTACAAACTTTATTTATCTTACATGTAAATCGATCAAAGAGCATTTAAACTTTAAATATTAATAAACGTATACCGAGGTACACAAATTGCGAACCTCGTGAACTTTGAGAGCTGTTAATACGATTTCTCGACTAAACGAGACGGCTAAATTTAGTTAGAATTCCTTGTTAATATCGAGTTCGAGTCATACTTGACTTAAGCTACGACCGCAGACCACTACGCTGATAACTTTTCAAAATGATACTCTGAATGCTATTATATAATGCATCTTCCATACTTGATAGTTTTAATTACCGAATAATGTTGGTACGCATGTATCGTCAAACATTTACAAAATATACCGTAGCTAGCATAATTAACTTAATAAAATCAATGTTTGTTTTAATAAAATTGCCTCGTTACTTTTTAACTGACTACAAAAAAGGAGGATCAATTCGTCTATTTTTTTTTAATTTTATATTTTCGTTTTAATTTGTTTGTTTTCAAACTGTAGGGCTAATCTGTAAAAAAAACTCAAAACTTACTGCAGAAAACAGACGTGAAATGTCAGAAAGGTATGTGAAATTGATCATAATAATAATTATGACATTTCAAGAATATCATAAGTCGGTAGTGAACATTTCACAGTAATAATGAAGTGAGTTCTTGCAGAATATCACTGCTGATTTTATTAATTATTCTGGATTATTTGTTGGATTCGGTGAAATTTCAAAGTGATCCCGTTTAAGCTTTATACATATTGGTGCTTAGACTCCAAACACCAGAGAATTCCTTAACATCAAATAGAAAATGTATTTTTTTTGGGCTTATTTATCTAAAATGCATAGAATTAGCATTTGATAGATTTCATGTCGAGATTTATTTTATGTATTCAGGTACAGATGTGTCGCGAACTGATAGCACTTTTACTTCTCGGTGTTTCAAAATAAAAAAAAACAGATGCGTCAGAAACCTTAAAAAGCAAAAAAAAATATTTCCCTTGTGAATGTTGCACTGGGTGAAATACAACAATACCAAGTATTACTGTTTTGTGTTTGTATTGCTGTTTGGCGGTAGGACATATGATGAGTGAATGGTATCTATCGAAATGGTCTTACATAGATCTCTACCACCAAGTAACATTTATTTAATGATAATGTGTCGAGAAAAACTAGTTCTAACTAACAATAACCGGTACTTCTCGGATATTAAGGATATTAAGAGTAAAAAAAGGTTGTGCAGCTGTATTGCTATTTCGCTTAAATTTTTTTTTTTTTTAAATAATTGATGTAATTTATTTGTGTGTCTAATTTGCACAAATATTCATTTTAACACCGAATTAACTTATATAAGCTGGGTCTGGCCAATTTGGTTTTAATCCTGCTTGATGAATTACACGTCTTTCGTCCTAATCCTTTCTGATTTCAATGTGTAATTACGTTTCAGCGTCATGTGGTAAAGGTGAAAATGATTAAGGAGCGATAATGTTGTACTTATAGATTTATATTTTATCATTTCATATAAAATTCTTTAGGTTTAGTAACGGGTACCGCGGAGTAGTCATATGCTTAGTGTTTTTAATTCAATTCGTATTCGGTGACTGTAAAAAACATCGTAAGGAAACCTGCATAAGAACGAAGAAGTTCTGCCATCTTTCTAAATTAGGAAGGAACCAACCTCCTTTAATCTCTCATCGAGAGAAGAGGAGTACCTGTGCTTGATAGTAGGACATTTAGGACATTTACGGATCTTACTTTAAGATGGATTTTTTACTCTAATTTCTTATAATTTAATTGATATATGTATAATTCTAAGAGATTTAATAACTTATTGCGTCAAGTTGTGACATATATGGCATATTTTTACAACATGTTATAAGCGTAATCACGGTTTTTGTATTTTGATATGAATGTACCCAGTTAAGTACTTATTAAAAATAGTATAAATTATTATCCTATAATATTTTATTTTAATTATAAAGTGAGCTAGAATTAATCGTCAACAGTCAACTGTCACCCCATTTAGTCCCTTGGTAACAGGATGAATATAACCTAGCACCTCGCTTTCCAAATTATTACGTCCCACGCATACTGATTGCAAGCCTCGCGTGAACTGAGCGACTAATTTAACTTCCATACTAAATGAGACCACATTTAGTTGGAATTCTTAATGACAAGATTCAGCAGGATTAAGATCCTAAATATAGTCCTAAGCCCTAGATTGCACTGTAAGGTATGTTTAATTATAGCTTGAATTAGAATTTTATAATAAAAGTGGATGGTTTCATATTGAATTGATTTGATACACTTTTCAATTGGCATTTTAAGAGTACTTGTAAAAATACTCGCTATATAAAGAACATTTGTTATTTTTATTTCTGCCTCTATTTTGGCAATATCGTTATATGAACTATTATATAAATTCTATTCCATTGTAATTTTTTTTATTTTAAACCAATGTATGCATTGACTATAAACTAGGATATATTTGATTCTCGATACCATACAGTGTTATTTGAGTTTGTAATTCGAACAGTTACATCACTTTATTATGAGAAATAAATAAAAAAAGTATTTTAAAGAAAAAGCAAATAAAATGTTACAGAAATGAGTTATGACTTCCTTAAAGGAAGTTAAGTGGAATTAGTATAGTAAAAGGGTCTCGATCTATAAATTCTTTCATGCATTATACTATTTAAACTCACACAAATAGCACGAGAGGAATTCTTGTATAATACACGCGATTGTAAAGTACACAAAAACTATTTAATGTCACAAATAATTATTCATCTCGTGCTTGACGGTGAAATAAAACATTGTGAGGAAATCTGCATATGTCTAATTTCACTGAAATTCTGCCACAGGTGTATTTATCCAACCCGCATTGGAGCAGCGTGGTGGAATAAGCTCCAAACCTTCTCCTCAAAAAGGAGAGGAAGCCTAGCATTTGGGACATTCACAGGCTGTTACTGTCTGTCACAAATAAGCCATTAATCTATAAATATACAAGTTGTATGTTTAGATACATGCATATATTTAAACTTTTTTATTTATTCAGTAATAGCAACAATAAGCCTTCCTCGTTGGTATTGTAGGTAAATTATAAGGCTAACTAACTATACTATGTAACCACCGATCACGAGTTCTCAGTTTTGAGTCCGTGGTCGGGCCAAAAATTGTCAGTAGCAATCCAGAATTTGGAAACAGGATGTTTACATCTCCGTTCCTCAGAAAGCAAATAAAGTTGTTGTTCCTGCGTCTGAATTATCCATTCTTGTTGGATTGCCATGCCATTGAATTATGCGAGTGCACCTGTGTTTATTAACACACTTTTGCAGTTGTTTCGAACTAATACGTGTTTTAATGGTTAAAGAAACATAATTTATAAAACAATCAGTATAGAGTTATCTTCACTCGCACCGGTTCAACTACCCAGCTTTTTACTTTAAGCCCCACGCCTTTTTAAGCACTCGCGTTAGTCTATGCAGTGCTAATGGCTTATACGTTCCGCCCCACGCCCAATGCATTAAGGATATGCTCATGCATTCTTTCAAACGTATTTTAATATCTCCATTTTGAATATTAGAGCACATATGCATTTCGAACTAAGAAAGATATGTAACTTGAAATTTTTATATCAGTCGAATAAGTAAATTTGGCATACATTGAAAACATTGCCTTACGCTGGCGTCTGGGTGGGTACAATCCACTCATTAATTATTTTACCGTCAAACATTTGAATTGCTATAATTTGGTTTAAAGAGAAAAGAAATCAGTACAATTCTGACACTGTTGTATTGCATCTGAGATTCTATGACTGAAGGCGCAAGGAATATCGTATATTTCTTGAAGTGAAAATATCTATTGGCGAAAGTGATCCCTTACCATAATTTAACCTATTTGCCCGCAATTTATTTTAGTTTAACATAAAAATAAATGTGAACTTGCCACCGGGATATGTTTTCTACCGTACAGAACCGGCAAAAGTAATTTTATAATTTTTAATTAACGTTACATTTTGTCTTTACTTTTGTTCGCACTGTCACGTAGTATCTCTTAATAAAAGTCATTATAAAACTAAAATCACGGCTCAAAGATATTAATGTAATCCATTTGAAACTTATACAATAAAAGGTTCTATTCATTTTTCATCAGCTCAACCTCTGTAAGTTAAACTTTTAAATACCTAGTTTAAACTTTCAAGGAATTTGATATTGTGAAATCTTTTAGAGATGCTTACATTTTATTGCTTTAAACAATTTTCGATACAATAGCATTCTTTTGCTCGGTACCGCAAGAAATATTGTTTTACTATTAAAAAATATAAAAGGAAAGAAGGCTTTTACCCAGCAGTGAATTATTTCGATTTAAAGTAATACTTATATGCTTATAATACAGTACTTCTCTTAAATTTTACAATTAATATGACATAGTTATAACGAAATATACACTGCTTTGTTAAGACAGCAGTAATTCTTACGGCTGCATCATATATTCACGATTTATGTATTATCCATTGTATATATATGATGTGCATCATATAGGCTGCTGAAAACCGTGTATTTAAATTACTTGGTTATACGGCTTTGAGCTAGCAAGGTTTTGTATGAATATCCACTCATCACAATATGTTCTATGGCCAAACAACAATGTTTAATATTGTTGTGATCGGGTTTGACGGGTGAGTGAGCCAGTGTAACTACAGTCAAATGGGCATAAAATCTTAGTTCACAAGGTTGGTGGCGCATTAGCGATATAAGGAATGCTTAATATATCTTTCGACGCCAATGTTAACGGACGGGATTCATTATGAGTTCACTAATTCATTATAATTAGATAGTTTATATATATTGTTCGGAGACGGTCGCAGATATATATAAATGAAACACGAAACCGAAGTACTGGCAGCATCACATTGTCATCAATCTCGAAAAAAAAAACATTTAGGATATACGATCGTCAACGTTAAGAACTTTTTTTATAGTATTGGAAGGCGGAAGAGCGTATGGGGTACCTGATGGAAAGTGATCACCAACGTCCATAGAATTTGGCATTGTAAGAAATGTTAACCCTCGCCCACATCGCCAATGCGCCATCGACCTTGGGAACTAAAATGTTATGTCCCTTTTTTTTTAAGTACGTTTTTATTCAGTTGAAGAATAGAGATAGTCTTGTTAAGACTGCTATAAGAATAATATTTGGTAATTGTAAAAGAGTACAAAATTGTAACTGTGGGAATAAGTTTCAATTCTATCGAACCGCTGTCTAACTTTCATGATAACGCTCACATAGCCGTCTCGGTCACTCTGGACGCGAAATATTAATTATAGCGATTTAGTAATATGAATTCATTAATACAATTTTAATCAATCATAAAAGTTGATCTGTCTATTGACTAGATGAAATACAGTACATGTTTCGTTGCACATTAATCTACACTTCTGGACTGTGGAATGTTAATTGACTGAGTAATAATACGAGCGTAATTACTATTTATATGCAATTTTCCTTTGAAACCACCGGTTTTTTCCACGTGTATTTTTAAGAACCTTCATTTGAATATGTTGATATAACCATTAAAAATATATTGACTAACGTGTTTTTAGTTTATTATAATTAAAGTACAAACTTTTGAAGCTTAAAATATATATCATATTATATATATTGCATAAAATGTTAAAACTAGGTAGGTTTCATACCTAGTTTTCATCCAAAAATCTATTTTTGGAAATACATCTTCTAAAGTTAAATGGAAAATAGAAGTTGAGTGATTCAATTGACGTGTATGACACGCGTCAAACACTGGAAATGGGAACGCGAATTTCATTTTACATTTTGATATGTATAGACGTCATGGATATTTTTGAAAATTAACCATAAAAGCAAATTCAATTGGAAATGAAAATCAAATCGATCAAAGTCGTTAGCTTAAATTGTAAATTGAGATTTAAAAAAAAAGCTGTTATAATTATTAGATTGCTGGCTGATATGGAGACTCCAAATGAATTTGAAATAGCAAGTAGCCTAACGAATACTTGTAAGCAATCGGTTAATTAAAGCTTTTCCTGTCTAAAGTACTTGAGCGCCTTATTCACAATCAATTAAACCAATACCTTTCAAAAAATGTCCTATTGAATCCTTTACAATCTGGCTTTCGTCCTGGTCATAGTACGACTACGGCTCTGATCAAAATAACTGATGACATTAGATTAGGAATGGATAATCAACAGGTTACTGTGTTGACATTATTAGATTTTAGTAATGCTTTCAACACTGTAGACTTTGATATTCTTCTTGCTATTTTGTGTTCTCTTAACATATCTGCTAAAGTAATTGACTGGTTTCATTCTTACTTGTATGGGCGCCGGCAACGGATAAGAGTTCAAGATTCTTTCTCAGAATGGGCTCCTATAACTGCTGGCGTTCCACAAGGTGGCGTGTTGTCTCCCCTCTTGTTTTCGGTCTTTATAAGTACCATCACTTCTCATATATCTTCTCTCTATCACCTGTATGCAGATGATCTTCAGATCTATTCACAAAGTAAAATTGCGAACCTTCCTGAAACTATACATTTAGTTAATAATGATTTATTAAATATTTCTAAGTGGTCTACTGCATTTGGATTACGAGTAAACCCAAATAAAACACAGGTGCTGATTATTGGTAGTTCAAAATTAATTTCTCGTATATCTTTTTCGGATCTCCCGGTTGTACACTTTAACGGTGTTAACATACCGTTCAGTGTTACAGCTAGGAATTTGGGAATTTCCTTTGACCAGCACCTGTCTTGGGAACCACAGATAAGTGAGGTTAGTAAAAAATTTTTGCAGCCTTTGGCTCCCTTCGAAGGTTACGCAACTTTCTACCCATCCCTACCAAAATTATGTTAGCACAGTCACTCCTACTACCAATTCTCGATTATGCTGACGCATGTTATCTTGATCTAAAAGAGGAGCAACTTAATAAACTTGAGCGTCTCCAAAATCTTTGCATCCGATTCATATTTGGTCTTCGTAAATATGATCACGTTTCTGAATTTCGTAAAAAGCTCAAGTGGCTCCCAATCCGGCTTCGCAGGAATACTCACATCCTTCAACTTCTGTACTGTATTCTGTTCAATCCGTCTTCTCCTTCATATCTAAAAGAACGTTTTCAATTTCTTAGTTCTTCACATAGCCATAATCTTCGTTCTGAAGAAAATTTGATTTTAAAAATACCACCTCATACAACATCTTTTTATAGTGACTCATTTACAGTCCATTCAATTCGTCTTTGGAACTCTCTTCCACTAGAAGCAAGACGTGCACCAACTATTACTTCTTTTAAAAAAATGATAAAAGAGCACTATCTTGCTTCATGAAGAAATACTGCAATTAAATATTTTATTTATTATGTAAGTATTTATAGTATGTAAATGTATATATTTATAATGTGTATGTATATTATATCATTATATAATTATATATTTATGGAATATTTATTTATGTATCGTATATATACATATATATATTGTATCTATTTTTTTTTATGTATTAAATAATTGTACACCCCTACCATCCTATCTCTCTCCTCTACCAAAGGTTGCCTGGAAGAGATCGCTGTTTTAGAGATAAGGCCGCCTATTGTACATTTTTCTTTTCTTTGTTTTGTTTTACTCCTATTATTTTTGTCTATATTGGTGTGCAATAAAGAGTATATAAATAAATAAAATAAATAAAGCAGGCAATAAGCCGGTTGGCGTGGTTGGTAGAACACTTGCCTTTCACGCCGAAGGTTGTGGGTTCGATTCCCACCCAGGACAGACGTTTGTGTGCATGAACATGAATGTTTGTCCTGAGTCTGGGTGTAATTATCTATATAAGTATGTATTTACAAAAAAAAAAGTAGTATATGTAGTATATCAGTTGTCTGGTTTCCATAGCACAAACTTTGTACAAGCTTAATTCGGGATCAGATGGCCGTGTGTGAAAAATGTCCCGGGATATTATTATTATTATTAGTCCTAAGCGTTTTCTGTATTATATGTTTGTGGTGTACAATAAATTAATTAAATTAAGTAAGCCAAACTAATAATAATTACCTATATATCAAACCTAATCTAAGTACATACCTTAATGTTGCTTAGTAATAATGTTAGCGGTCAAGTCTTTATTCAAAGTAAACACCCCCTAACCCACCTACGATTTAAATTGACTTGTGTTATAATTACATTTGCTACATTTATTTAGTTGTCACTTTTCAGTTTTATCCGCTTTTCAGAAAGCGGCGAGCCGTAAATAACAAATCTGACAAATCCTTATTCTTGCAGTTATATAAACACACTCGACCCCAAACAAGGATAAGAGCAAGCGAATGTCCTTGTTCTTGCTGTGTTGTAAACACATATTGCGACAATTCCAAACAAGGATAATGGCAAAATAATGGTAATGATAAAAGTAATCCGCGATAAATTAAATGCCTGAAGTGACTACACATGACGTGATGAAAACGAAACAGAAAAGTAATATAAATTATTTAACAAATTATGAGTTTTGACGCTGCTTCGGTAACAGTCCTTCTACTAATGAATAAAAATGAAGTGAGTGCCAAGGTTGTAGATAACAAATCTTACGCTCGAAATCTTACGCTTACTCGTCGGACGCTCGAAGTCTGAGTTAGTTATTGTGTACCAAACAAATAAAAAAAATAATAATAAACGATACAATTAGTACTAAGTAATCGTATATTTCTTACATGAAAAATTAGGATTTGACGCGTTTTTTAAACAAGTAAGCGAATAAGCAAGTAAGCGTAAAGAGACAATAAGTATAGTGCTAATTTATTTGTATACTCACTTTACGCACTTATATAACATATATTTTGACTTTTTTTAATACAACTTACAAATTATGATTTTGTTATATATAATTATTTTTAAATTAATAACCACGTTTCTAAGATGTATATAATTAAACGAATATTATTACATAATATGTATGTGTAAACACATAATTATTTTACTACATATAAAAAACTACGCCTAAAATGTATTCTATATTTAATTCGGCTAAGTGTGTTACAATCCTAAAACAAGGTAATGGTGCTGGATACAATTTGCATGAGCCATTTCAGCAAGTTTAGAGAGTTAGGTTCGTAGCAGGTTTGAAAACGTATACTCATCGGAATTTATTAAAATCAACGTACGCAAAAAGGGTCCAAACATCATATTAATATGTTATTCTGTTTGCGTTTTCGGATAATACGAAGTTATATGTTTGTTGTTTATGTTAATTATTTTTGTTTTCTCTATTCGATTTGCGTTATGTGCATATTATTATTTATTGAAAACAATTTGAAATATAAATGTAATATGTTATTAAATTCTAACGGCCCAAGTTATAAGCTATTTTTCTGAAGGTGTCTCGTTAGGATTACCACACAGATTTATCTCTGTTTTTCAATATTATTTTGACATTTGAAAGAAGAACATTATTGTTTTACTAACCACTTTACATTACAAGTGGCTCTTAAAAAATATACATAATTAATAAGGCACTATTCAATAAATCTCCTGTCGTGTGTAAACAAAATTTTATCAAAATTACCTAAAGTTTATTCCGTTGAAAGGTTGAAGCGATTAACGCATTTAATTATTGGTACCTTAATCATTTTCCTTTTGATTTTCCTTTATGTCATTGTTTTCCTACCGCCTTATCATTTGTCTTCAAAGTAAAATCGCTTGACAGAATTGACTCGAGACAATTAGGGATGATGCTGGAAAAACGTTTTAAGCAAAACTTTCTTGTTTATTCTGACTGAGCGTGTCGTAAATATCATTAATCAAACACCTCGTTATAATGTCACGATTTTGTAGATGACCTTAAAGGGAAAGCTATTTATTTCAAATAGTAAATCTGTTTTTATTCAAAGCTATGAGCTTCGTAAACACATTATTCAATTATAAAAAATATAACTTGCATTAACTCGCTTTTTACTTTTATTCCTGTAAAAGGCCTTGTCGGTTAAGTATACGAAAAACTGCTCCCATGAGATAAAGAGATCTTCATTTCATCCAAATGCGTTTTCAAATAACCTAACATAAGCCTTTTATGAAGGTTGTTATAGTATCTAAGTATTACACCGATTTTTCCCCTGAAAGTTTTGGGTTCGATGTATAACTTACTTAATACTTATTTGATTGTCTTAAATCTATATATTAAGTCTTTGCCATAACTATACCAATTTTCTGCCTAAATTTGTACTGAAATGATCAATTACCCACTAGGGTCTATTTATGCACCCATTTTCATTCCATATATCTTCCTCTTGTAGGGATTATTCAAAGCATAATACGCATAATTAATGTATGCATAGATGTGTTAAACAGAGGATCAAGCCGTCTACGTCTTAGTGTTACAAGATGCAAAACAAAGGCTGTCTCATGTCTATTCAATTACTGAAAGGGGTCAACACAATTGTCACTTAATGTTTACAATACAAGCCTCCTTGATTTGGTAGCTATCTCTTACCATCGCAATGTCCTGGGTTCAAAGCAAATATAGTTAGAAGCTTTTTCTGTCTAGAAATTCTAAATATCTGCCTATAGTTTTGAAATGAAAACACTAACGGGTTTCGATGTGCTCATAAAACTGTTAGTGCTCTGAAACTCAGTGTGAGTCGTGTCAAATAACCAATCAATCGGGTTATGAGAGAGAACAGAGATGGCAACTGCGGTTTGGCACACACTTGTGCTCTAATATAATACAGAATGCGCAATTTCCAGTAAGAATAGCCGCTGCGAACGAAATCTTTCGATAGAATATCATATGCGACTACTAGGCTGGTGGTAGGGCTTTGTGCAAGCTCGTCTGGGTAGGTACCACCCACTCATCAGATATTCTACCGCAAAACAGCAATGCTTGATATTGTTTGTTTCCGGTTTGAAGGGTGAGTGAGCCAGTGTAATTACAGGCACAAGGGACATAAAATCTTAGTTCCCAAGGTTGGTGGCGCATTGGATATGTAAGCGATGGTTGACATTTCTTACAATGCCAATGTCTAAGAGCGTTGGTGACCACTTACCATCAGGTGGCCCATATGCTCGTCCGCCTTCCTATTCTATAAAAAAAAAAAAAAAAGGCTTCCTTCTATGTGGAAGTAACAGACTGTGAATGTCCCATTGCTGGGCTAAGGCTTCCTCTTCTTTTTTAGGCTGCTCCAATGCACGCTGCTCCAATGCGGGTTGGTGAAACACACATGTGGCAGACTTTCAGTGAAACCAGGCGTATGTAGGTTTCCTTACCATGTTTTCCTCCACCGCCAAGCATGAGATGAATTATAAATACAAATTAATCATATGAAAATACAGTGGCGCTTGTCATGGCTTGAACCCACAATCATCGGTTGAGATTCACGCGTTTTAACCACTAGGCCATCTCGGCTTTAATGTAATTTTCTATGTGTAATTATCATATTTTAAATATCAATTTAGCTTCAATGAGAAAAAAAGGCTTTAGTTGATTAATTGCATTTTTGGTAATTTTATTATTATTCTCGAGAACATTTATTTTTTCACCTAACACTAATACTCTGTACTCCTCCGTTTTGGTTTGAAGGGTAAATGAGGCTTTGTAATTACGGGCAAAATGTATACGGTTATATTCCATGATCTCAAAGATGTTGGTCTTTAAGATCATGGAAGGATTTTTAGCATACTATTACGGATCTATGTAATTCATCGTCGATTAAAATTCAATAAAACAGTGCGATTAAAATTTGTATAGTCATTAATATAAAAAAATATTCCGTTCTAAAATATTGACTCTGATGTTACCTGAAAATATAAACATACAGTTACACCAATAAAAGCGTTAATCTATTTAATAAAATAGATAAATAAAAGGCACCAACAACACGTCTGCGGTGGTATTAATACTCGAGAATATATATACAAATATATGGTATGGCAGCGCATTGATGGTATAATGAGTGATTTATATACTTCTTGCTGCTGGTGTCAGAGCGAAGGTGACCTACCGGTAGATCAATTCCTCGTCGACTCTCTTAATGAAAAAGGAAACCCCTGCAAAAAAAATAAACTTTGTCCAATACCAATCTCATTTGTTAGCTCAGACACAGGAAAAAAGTAAAAAAATTGAGTTGAATAATTGTTGTATTTAATTTGTGACCCAAAAATTAATGACAACTACCTGTAAAAAATTAATAACGCGCTTTATTTTATATTTTGTGCGAACGACAAATAATTAAAAATAAACACAAAATTAAAACAGACAGAATTTTTTTAAAAACAGAAACAATTAGACTTTATTATAATTTTCGCTACACTGTTTTTGCCAACGATCGAAAATTTACTAGAAAGTATATCTAGTTACATTGAGATGTATTTACCTAAATAATAAAAGTTATCAAATAAAAAATATTTTTAAATGATTCAAGACAAATAATTTTTATGAGTTATAAATATATATCAGCTGTCTGGTTTCCATAGCACAAGCTTTGTACAAGCTTATTTTGGGATCAGAAGGCCGTGTGTGAAAAATGTCCCAGCATATTATTATTATAAATTAGCTTTTCTATGAAGTATAATCTCATAAATTAAAACGGTATATTTTTTTAGTCGTTTGTTACTACAGAATATGAAATATCTACAGAAAAGTATAAGCACTGTTTCTATAAACATGTCACAGAATTATATTTTTATATTAAAAATATTAGTAAAAAAAATATAACATAACTTTAGCCCAACTTATTTGTTACACAGTATTACACGGTTCGTAATTCTTATAAAAATAAACAACAAATTCCTAAATAATAATTACTATTTACACCTTGCAATTTTAAATATATCATATATTTGAATATAAACATGAATGACATATTCTTAAGACGTAGGTACGCAATATTTATCTCGTTATAAAAAAAAGATTTAAGTTTTAACCACTAAGCCTTTTTGGCTCTCATTTTTCTTATTAAAAGGTATAGAATTATCCAACACAAAGATAATAATGTCCTCCGGACCGATTTCGATTTCGATTAGCCAACTGCGCAGGACATATTAAAGTGCAGAAGTGTGCGCACAAACACAGGCGCACTTTCTATTCCCTTACTCTCATAATCCGATAGCACAGCAAACAGACACGACCAGAAAGAGTTCAGGCGCAGGACCAACGTGACGACCAAGCTTTACGTGAATTCTGAGGCACGAGTGTACACACTGCCAACTTCCAGACTCCGGACTGCTACTAAGAATTTTCAACAAAAAAACCTAATAACTTTTTACTGGCCCGACCTGGGATTTGAACCCACGACCTCGAGGTCTGTGGCCTTATATCTAGCCACCAGACCAACGAGGCAGCTAACACACTGAATAAGTATTAACAATGGCCTTACCTTTTTACATGAACTTCATATAGCTTTTTATTGGCTATAAAGCTTACGTCCAGTCGGATTGATTCCACAACCTTAATAAATCAAGTGTATGACATTTCAAATAATTACATTTTACTGAAACGAGGAACCGTATAACTTGATCGGATTTACGTACCATCGAAATTTATTAGAGTATCTCTCTATACTCTCGAAAAGACGGAGTGGGTTTCACTGGTTTTTAATGGATATTCCGATGCACTTAGTGCCGGTGAGTCCTTATTTAATGTGAGAAAAACGGTTTGTCTAGCTAAAAAAAAATTTTTTCGCGTGGACTTCATGCGGGTAATGACTTTCCAGTTCATTTATATTCATCCCTTCTTCTGAATATTAATTTGCTATTATTACTTTTTTATGTCTATTTATTTAAAACGATATCATTTGTTTTATCATTATGTTTATCTTATTCTTTTCTAAATTAATGTTACCATATAAATAAAAACCTTATTTATATTTAGTTTACCTTAAGTATGAACACTTTTTATCTCGTTCTTTAATTCTCCTCTCGGTGCCTTTAAGGTTAGCTGGAAGAACTCTCTTATTAGACATACGACACATTTGTGCACTGTCATTGTCATAGTTCAGTGTAGTGCTTGTGTGACCATTTGTATACAACAAAGAAATTACAACATCAACAACAACAAACAACGTCTGAAAATCCACTTCCTATCTCATTTATATTCATCTACTGGTTCTGCCACTTGCGTTGTCGTATTTACTTTCTAAATTATTTCTGTGGCACCGTCGATAGCAGTGAGTATTTGCGGTTCATACTTTACATTCGACCCCGGGCCAGGGTCGATAATGGAATAACAACAGCTTCAGTGCTCTGCTCCTTTAGTTTTACAAAATATCTGAGTACTTTAAAATAAAGTAGAAAAGAAATTATATCGTCGCAAGCGGAGATTGTGGATTGTACATATAAGTTTTTTTTATTCTCGATATAATATGCCACTCACGAGAACTTATCTATTGAGTTTCTTTTATACCTATAAAAGCTTAAGAGATTTTTTTTGTTTATTACGCTTTCACGACTATATATATATATACCACTTAAATATACATACATACATTTCGCATATAAAATATCAAAGATAGACAAAAGCTCCTACGGCATTCCCTCTACACCACACAAAACTAATTAAAAATAATAAAACATTGTGGACAGAAAATAGTTTATAGGAATAATCCTTTTTTTTTATAATCACAAAAATAAGAAAAAATATAAGTGTTATTTGGCCCTATCTTAGAGAAGAGGTGTCATCTTCCTTCGTCGTCTAGTAACAGTACATAAATTTTACAAACCACGACCCACGATATATATAATATGATATAAACATACATATGTATGTGTATGAATAAACAATGAAGACGCAGAAACAGGAAAAGGCAACAATAATAAAATGTAAACAGGATTTCATCTTCAACATTTATAAATGTTAGATATTAATTTATAAAATAATTTAAAGAAACAAAAGCATAGTGTTATTTTTTAAATTTTCCTGCAATTTCAAGAGAAGCTGACTATTTTTACTTTCAATGTAGTTACAGTTACGGAACAGACTGTAACTCATACATAACAAATGATCAACTTTTATCAGAGTGCCGGCTATGTTTGCATTTCTACATAGCATTATGAGTGACGGTGACGGATCTCTCAGAGTGATGAAATAATTTTTACATTAATATTTAATAAAATATTCTAAGCTTATTTTTCATATAAACTAATCAAAAACCTGTTTTTTTTGTAAAATAGGAAGGCAGACGAGCATATGGGGCCACCTGATAGTAAGTGATCACCAACGCTCATAGACATTGGTATTGCAAGAAATGTTAACCACCGCTTACATAGCCAATGCGAATGCCACTAACTTTGGGAACTAAGATATTATGTCATTTGTGCCTATAATTACACTGGCTGATTGTATGATTTATATAACGAACGCACAAGGGAGATAACATCTTAGTTTCCAAGGATGGTGGTGCATTGGCGATGTATGCAATGGTTAACATTAATTACAGTGCCAATGTCTATGGGCGTTGGTGACCACTTATCATCAGGTGGCCCATTTGCTCGTCCGCATACCTATACTATAAAAAAAGATCTATTTCGATATTGTTTGCCATTGTAATCATACTGAATGACCCTGTATTATGAAACTGATTCCAACGTAAAATTACACAATATCCACACATAATTTATAACTAATAATAAGAAACTTACTCAATAAACTAGCAACATTCTCAGTGTTGAATTGCTAATTAATATTTACACGCCCAGACGGCTGCTGAAGGATTGATTTGCAGGAATTCATTAGCCATTCTGCTATAGTTTCAATTCAAATTAACGTCGAGTATGAATAATAATAGTCTTTATTTGAAACGCTATACCGTAGCGCAGTGTTCGAAAACATGAATAGAGGATAATATCTTATTATTTAAAAGAGTCAAGAAATTTCTTACTACTAACAAAATTATTACAAAATACGACGTATTTTAATATTGAACGTTCAGTAATAGTGATTACATAAACGTAGGTATAAAACTTTTCCATTTAACTTTCATGTTCGAATAGCGTTTTCTCTCAAATAAATGCAAGTAGATTATCGTCAGAATTTATGTATTTTTCAATAAAAATCTCTGGTAAACGAGCCGGACATAAAATTGATGTGAAATTATTTTCGCGCGAGGTGCAATGTGAGCAAAATGTTACATTTTCTACTGCTTTTAATAAGTTGTCGATCGCTTGCGGCGAATAAGGATACTGATGTCAGTGGCGACTCAGGAACGGGTTTAATAACTTCTTTAAGAAATGACGCCAACCTAGATCTTTCGGTTGACGAAGAATACGAAGATTTACGCGCGGAATTGCTAGCTTATCACAGCGCGCTCGCTTCGCTTGCCCCGTCTCGAAGTGAGTTTATTCGATGCCTTCATTTACCTTTCTCATGATACAACATTGGTGTTTGCAAATATTATACGAAGTGATCTGACATCCTGTATTTCTCCCCGTATAATATTCTACTTCAATAAATATTATGTAGCCGTGTTTCTATGCGGTGAATAAACAGTGCAGTAGCGACATTAATATTCCTAGTAAATTAAAGTCGGATTTATGTTTAATGTTCTCAATGTATTGCTTATTCATAGTCACACATGCATTTTATCAGCGTTATGAGAGAAATTACGTCTATTTAAACTAGTTTTAATTACATTTCTCGAACATTTTGAAAAATTTTGAACGTTTTTTGGGATCCTGTTGTATAAATGTTAAACATTGTCTCACAATAGAGTTACTAATCCTATGTAGTCGGGTAATAGAAATAACAAGTTTATATTCATTCCTTGTAATAATAGCGTGTACACAACAATTTCCATAAAATTTATGTATATATTACGAACGTACATTACATTGTCAAATATATATTGAGAAGCGATATTTAATGCTGTTATATTCTTAAATAAGCGTATAAATTGCACAAATAGCTCTCTTTTGCCCAGAATTCCGCAGAACGCGAACGCACACAAGCAAGTAGACTCACAACTCGCCAACATACTAATATGAGGGCCCCATTTTTAATTATTATGTATCTTTTTAAATTACGATCATTTTAACACATCATACGATTGGAGTTGTAAATTTAATACCTTTTGATTTTTTTTTGTCATTTAGAAGTAAGTTATTGATACCAAAGCAATGTACTCAGAGAAAGCAATACATCAGAGAGCTCATTTACCTTCTCATAATATCAATCAAAATTATAATTCGTAATTGTTATTTGTTCTCAAACCATTTATTAACCTTTAGTACAAACATATTTAAATACGTTACGTCATACGATTTCAGAGTTCTCATCAATATATGGAGACATTTATTTTAGATGTACGCCTCCGTATTTATCTCGTATTGTGTTTTACTGCAAGTTGACGCATCATTTTAACACATCATACGATTGGAGTTCTAAATTTAATACCTTTTAATTTTTTTTTGTCATTTAGAAGTAAGTTGTTGATACCAAAGCAATGTACACAGAGAAAGCAATACATCAGAGAGCTCATTTACCTCCTCATAATATCAATCAAAATTATAATTCGTAATTGTTATTTGTTCTCAAACCATTTATTTACCTTTAGTACAAACATATTTAAATACGTTACGTCATACGATTTCAGAGTTCTCATTAATATATGGAGACATTTATTTTAGATGTACGCCTCCGTATTTATCTCGTATTGTGTTTTACCGCAAGTTGGCGCATCATTTTAACACATCATACGATTGGAGTTGTAAATTTAATACCTTTTGATTTTTTTTGTCATTTAGAAGTAAGTTATTGATACCAAAGCAATGTGCACAGAGAAAGCAATACATCAGAGAGCTCATTTACCTCCTCATAATATCAATCTAAATTATAATTCGTAATTGTTATTTGTTCTCAAGCCATTTATTAACCTTTAGTACAAACATATTTAAATACGTTACGTCATACGATTTCAGAGTTCTCATGAATATATGGAGATATTTATTTTAGATGTACGCCTCCGTATTTATCTCGTATTGTGTTTTACCGCAAGTTGACGCATTTTACTGAAATCCCGTATATTAATTGATTGATACGCGCCAGAATCTGTCGCAACAAATGAAAGTCATTAATTTTACAGCTTTCACGTCAAACAGATATTGTTATGACGTAGATGAAACCTTGTTTTCTTTCATATTATATTTTTTTCATGTTATGTGCTTTAAGGTATTTTTTAATTATTATAAATAGTATACTTTGAAGTTTGGATAATTATTATTAATTTATTAAAACTAATAGCTAGAAGACTAGCTTGTCATATTGGGCATAAAATATTACTTTTAAAATATTTATATTTTAAGTTTGAGATACCTTTATTTACATTCATGTCATAACCAGTTATAACAGGAAAAATGGTCACGTAGTCGAATCTGAGCGAGCATCACTTTGCTTGTCCTAAATTACTAGTAGGAATGGATTTAGGCTTTAAGTGGAAGGAGAATATTGTTGCGAAATATGTATGTAACACGGTTAGTAGCCGTGATGTCTCAATAGTTGAACGCGTAAATCCTAACTGATAAATGCGGGTTCGAACCCAGGCAAGCAGCACTGAATTTACAAGTGCTTAATTTATATTTATAATTCATTCGTGCTCAGCGGTGAAAGAAAATATCGTGATGTAATCTACATGTGTCTAATTTCATTTATATTCTGCCACTTGTGCATCTATCAACCCACATTCGAGCAGCGTGGTGGAATGAACTCTAAACCTTCTCTGGTCTTAGCCCGGCAATGGGATATTTATAAGCTGTTACTTACTTACTTACGGTTAGTAACAAACATATTGACATAATTGGTCTAACAACCAGCAATCTAGTAAAATTGTGTTAAAAGCCTCTCCCTGTCTTCACTTAACAGAAAATGAGGCATTATTTGACGAGCCGGTTAGCGTGGTTGGTAGATACTTGCCTTTCACGCCGAAGGTTGTGGGTTCGATTCCCACCCAGGACAGACATTTGTGTGCATGAACATGTCTGTTTGTCTTGAGTCTGGGTGTATTTATCTGTACAAGTATGTATTTACAAAAGAAAAGTAGTATATGTAGTATATCAGTTGTCTGGTTTCCATAGCACAAGCTTTGTACAAGCTTAATTTGGGATCAGATAGCCGTGTGTGAAAAATGTCCCAGGATATTATTATATTATTATTTCACCAACTTAATTATTTAAATATTAAATCCAACATTAAAATAAAACTATTTTACTGGTGGTAGGGCTTTGTGCAAGCTCGTCTGGGTAGGTACCACCCACTCATCAGATATTCTACCGCAAAACAGCAATACTTGATATTGTTGTGTTCCGGTTTGAAGGGTGAGTGAGCCAGTGTAATTACAGGCACAAGGGACATAAAATCTTAGTTCCCAAGGTTGGTGGCGCATTGGATATGTAAGCGATGGTTGACATTTCTTACAATGCCAATGTCTAAGAGCGTTGGTGACCACTTACCATCAGGTGGCCCATATGCTCGTCCGCCTTCCTTTTCTATAAAAAAAAAAAATAATATTTAAACTGATTATTTTCATAAGGATCAATGATCTCGACATCATGCTGGCGCCATGGCGGTATTTGCATTAGTTACAAACTTTGCCCCGGCTACCGACAGCTAACTGAAGTCCCAGGATGTAAAAACAGATTCAATGTATGCTGTTTCGTTTGGAATAAATATGAAGTAAGGGATTTAAAGGATAAAGGAATCGGCAATATCGCTTTTCCTTGGAGTCAAAAACAAGCGTTCGGAGGAGAAGGCGTTGTTCAAGTAACGACTAAAAAACGTAAAAAACGAAAGGAGATAAACGCTACTAATACATAAATCTCCAATACGACACTCTTTGTAATAAATATAATTAAATAATATTACCTTCATTAATCTTTTATTATTTAGCCTTAACAACAATTACTTACACTTATAATAACATATTTTCAATTATATTAGTAAACTCAGTTAGGACACGAGTAAATAAGCACAGAATACACTTGAATATGGTAATTGTGCCACTCGTACGGACTACAAGAAAATTAATATTTTTCGTTTGTTTTCGATTTTAATATATTTGAATATTAAACTGTGTTGTTTTTTTGTAAGGGTTCTACAAGTTCATCCAAAGATACCTTTTAAATTTTTTACTTAATAAGGAAAGGAACATCTAACCGCCTGGTTATATGTTCGACGCGTAGGCTTTACTACAAATAATATGTTTAAAAAAACAATTGAGTTATATTTAACTGCTTAGTGCATTTTCAAGTTACATCAATTGTTTTCTCTTATAGTTAAATCATATTTGTAGTACTTAAAGACGATCATAATTTTGTACTAAAACTTTTTTATAATGAATATTAATCAAGAGATAAGATAATTGTTATTTTTTATTAAAAAATAACTATTTCAATCAATTTGCAAGAAGTTATAATATCTTAAGTTACCCTTAATAATTATAAAACACTTGAAGTTCATTTAGCGTTGTGATTTATTGAAAGAAGAGCTAATAACTTGGTAGCGCAACCGTTAGAAAAAAAGTAGTTAAAAGTAGGTTTTCTTCATAATACAGTTCAAAATTTTGATAGCTTAATAATGTATACAGCGTAGCACAAATGAAGACAAATGATCAAATGCTTTAAGAGATTAAGTCTAGTTAAACTGTAATAAGATTGTTTATACTACCATTAAATATTATATATTTGTAACATGCATATTTATAAACATTTTATTTGTTTCTTAACATATTTAAATTATATTATATCTATTAAAAAACTATTTTGGCCATGTTGCATTGTGGTTTGTTACTTATTTTACTCTTTATTATACGTAAAAGAAATAAAACAGATATGAAAAATAGTAAAATACGCGTAAAGACTTTTGAAAAGTATAAAAGCCATGGTAATGCGTATCCCTTATAAAAATTTCTCCAAAAACACCCGATAAGAAAAAGTACTAGACATAATATAATTAACTATAAACACGTACAATCAAACAAAATCTAAAGAACGTGTATATGGGCCACCTGATGATAAGTGGTGACCACTGCCCATAAACATAGGCACTGTAAGAAATATTAACCTACATTGTGCTACAAAACTTGGGAACTAAGATTTTACGTCCCTTTTGCCTGTAATTACACTGGCTCATTCACCCATCAAACCGGAGAACAACAATACCACAGATCATATAATACTACAATACTAAATATAACTGTTTGGTGGTAGAATTTCTGAGTGGGTGGGAACTACCCAAACGGGCTCGAATAAAGACCTACAACCAAATATAAATTGAATATAGCGTAATGTAGCTTTTTAATTTATAATATTACAATCAGGTACACAAATACCAAACAGATGTACTGTACAAGTATGCACATATAACAAATAAATTTATTTACACTTATACGTCATTATGTGAATTAGGATAATAATAAAAATGTTTTTAATTTTTTTCATATACTATTTATTGACGTAATACTTTTTATTTGCGTTCAATTTCCTTAAAATTCTAAACGGAGAACAATCTACACGGTTAAAATACACAGGAGATGTAAAAGTGTGAACGAATCAGTAGCTCAGGGTCGTCACGCCCAGCTCAGCTATGGCCGCGCCCTGATTCGAGGCGTGCCTCGTCCCCCATATCCATCCGCTGTCGGTTTTTTGACAGCTCTCAAAGGTTCTTAGTAAGCGTGCCGCGCGTAGTTTGGACGTGAATTCCAACATTTGTTTGACTCGTAAGTAGCCGCTCGTCACGTAGTGTAAACGACACTTTCTTTTTTGTTTACTTTCCAAAACTACTTCGCGACTAAAAATTGTACCAATAAATAAAAATGAATGTTTCATTGTATGTGTGTTAGAGGATTCATAGAGATTCGTTTGTCAACCATTTATCCGACAGTGCAGAGCCTTTATTGAGTTGTTCTGCGTACGTCTACGAAAGTTTCTGGCCCTAAATAAAATTTAGATTTTTTCTTGGTATGTTCAATTATCATTCAGTATAAAAATAGACCCTTATTCTACGTGTGTGAAGCTGGAGCATGTAGCTAGTAATCAATAAAAAATAAAAGTACAGCTTTTTTCATTTGACGCCATGTTTTGCGGCTTATAAATGCAAACAAGTCGATCACCGCAGTTGCCTTGCCTTGCACCCGAGCATCTCGGTAGTGGTTGAGCTGCCTCGAATGAGAGCCAAATGCTCAAATCCGAGGAACCTCTAATTCGCACGCAGTTGAATAAATCATAAGTGTGTTCGCAAGCACAAGTGCACTCACCACATCCTCACTTTCATAATACGGGATAGCTATCCAACGTGAATAAAGAAATATTGGGTACAGAACTTTCCTACATATTTTTCGACGCAAGAGTATATGCATACCATATCCAAATTGCTAGCTCCGGGCTGCAACTTAGAATATTTGAAAGTAAAGCTCATGCATTTTTGGTTCTTCCCAAGATTCGAACCTTTAAAACACGGAACGGTGTAAATTAACCACTAGACTGGTTAGGCAGCTAATAAACATAGCTCAAGCTGGATAACTGACTTCAGATTGGAAATGATAAAAAAATCCTTTAAAAATACAGAAACAAAATGCAATAACAAATATACAATAATGGCAGTTTTATCATTTATTGCCAGCGTAAAATCAATTAAATAGACAATTCGATTCAACGGCTTTTATTAGATTTGTACTAACTAGAAATGCGCAAATGAATTAAATACAACACGTCAGTGCTTACAGTCACGATGCTGTTTACTGTAATTGTGGCAACTCTAATCACAGAAGGTATCACAAGGAGCACTAATAGAATTCTCCCACGGTTGCCCGACACGTATAAGGATATATTTGTTAAAGGAGGAAATAAACCAACGCTGGGTTAGTACCTATATAAATAATCACCACAACTATACGGCTTAATTCAGGTATTAAGAAGTGATGTAATAAATAAATTATTAATGTATCTCAACAAAATTAAAAATAAAATAAAGTTTGTTCTAAGAAGTCGATGTGACCCAGTGAGTATTACGTTAATCTTAACTTAAAGGTTACTGGTTCAAGCCCAAGCAAGCATCGTTGAATTTTCAATCGCTTATCGCTTAATTTATTTTTTTAATTTAATTCGCCAAACTCGGCGATGAATGAAAACATCGTGAGGAAATCGGCATATCTTGGATAAAAATCGCCACATGGGTTCTCCTCAAAAAGGACAGCTAACACAGCAGCGGGACATTTATAGGCCATTACTTTAGATTTATTTTAAGTATGTTATTTTGAATGAATAGTATTTAGGCTTGGCGTTACCAAGTTGACTGTGTCGTGATCGTAAAATAGGACATAAGAACTAGTTTTCATATATTATAATTTAATTATTAAATTTAGAAAAGCTGGTTCTTACAAGCTAATAAATAAAATAAATTTAAAAGAGTTAAGCCGGGATGGCCCAGAGGTAAGAACGCGTGCATCTTAACCGATGATCGGGGGTTCAAACCCCGGGCAAGCACCACTGAATTTTCACGTGCTTAATTTGTAATTATAATTCATCTCGTGCTTGACGGTGAAGAAAAACATCGTGAGGAAACCTGCATGTTTCTAATTTCATTGAAATTCTGCCATATGTGTATTCCACCAACCCGCATTGGAGCAGCGTGGTGGGATAAGCTCTAAACGTTCTATCCCCAGTCCCAGCAGCGGGACATTCACAGGCTGTTATGAGTTATTCTTGTTAAACCATAAAACGTAGGTGATTCAAAAGTCATACAATTTTAAGACATTGATTTTAAAATCCGTATGAACGTTGACGTTCACAATAAAATAAAACAATTTCTCAGAACTACTACATTTTGTGAAATCAGAATGTATATAATAAATACATTTTACTTTCCGCAATACAAAGTAATAGCAAAATATAATAAGATTTCGAAATTAATATTATGCCAAATTATCGTGAAACTTACGAATTAACACCAAAAATTATTCGTAAATTGATGAAATATTAAATAAGAGTAAGAAGTCTTGTAAGTTCGAAGTTTCAAGATTTCTTAAGTAATTGCAAAGAAAATGTAATTACACATTAAAAATTATATTCGATAATATTGTACTTTTAATAAATACCTAACATTCAATCAAAAAAAAAAAAGATAGTGAAAAATATTTTTAAATCTAACAAATTTGTTCATATAACACCTGTAATACAAAACCTGTTGTACTACATGTAAATATATTACAAATCAGTTATTTGCAAAGTATTGTACAACAAGTAATGAAAAGGTACAGATATCAAAATATGTTAAATTATTGTATGAATGAAGGGCGGTCTTATTTTTTAAGGAACGATACCTTCAAAAAAAATCTTTAGACAATGACATGAGATTTATAAAACTGAAGGCGATGTACAGATATAAAATAAATAATAATAATTCAGTTATTTGTATTTGTAATTTTTAGGCATTTTTAAGATTACAGACAAACAGACAAAAATAAAAAATAATATTGTTTCGGTTATGATAACTCACAAAGTGCCATATTAATTTAAAAATATGCAGTTATTTTGAATTCATAGACATACACTTCAACTTTATTTATTCGTATAGATGACATAGATTCCTACAATAATTTGCATATTATTATCAAATCTCAGTGTTTCTGTTTCAAACTGAGAAAAATATGAAGTACGTTTAATTTTTAGTAACGCTTCATTTTATTGAATCCTAAAAATCAACCAACTTACATTTATTTAAAATAATTATTACTATCACAATAAAAACGGTAAAGTCAAAATATTAAATAGTATTTACTTGGTAATTAATATGGACATGCAATTTTGTAAGACATACTCATTTTTTTAATCACACTCAGGTTCAACCACATCCACATGTTGGATAAGGGGTGGTACTTGCTTGCATATACGGAAGTGTTCAAGCATGATCTTCGACTCAGGTGTTACTGGTTGTACAACTCGCTTCAAAGTATGCTGTAAAAATTTCGTTCAATTACCACCCACTGTTGGAATTCAAAGAAGTCAAAACCAATCAGAAAGTTCTGAAGAAGATGCAAATGATGAAATAAATGCGTACAACTTGTATTAGTAATAAATAAATCATAAGCTTCAGAAAAACCAAATCTTTATCAACATAGTAAAAAGCTAAACGATTTTACTATATATTCAATCCTATCCAGCGCTACGCGGTCATGAACTTGTATCGGATTATAGGGTGATATGGTACAACGATATTGGTAAACCATTTAACCACGCGTCGCTATGATTTGCGGTGATTTGTAGTAATGTTATTAATATCAGCATAAGATTTTTAATTAAATTAAATATAATAGCAAAGTGAGTACTTTGAAGCATACTTATATCACAATTTACAATTCAATAATAATATTGGTTTTGTAAATATTTGATAATTGGAAAATATTTTAAGTTTTCACAGTCGCAAAATTGATCGTAAAAAGTTGTTGATAAAACCTGTCATGTAATTAGTATCGGTATAAGTATATACTTATACCATATATATATTACGGTATCTAATAATGTTTTTAATAAAATTACAATGTACGTTGTAACGAAAGATAAATGATAAGTATATTCAATTCTGAAATAAGAAAATAATGTATTTTGGTAAGCCATTAGTCAAACTCCCTTTGAACTGTAACTTTTACCAAAAGAGCATACCAATACTGTATTTTTTTTTTAATTTATATAATTTTGTCAATTATCGTATCTTGAAAGAATTACCATTGTCATGCTGATCCTGACACTTTCGATAGCTCAATTTGGCGTTGATATTGACACTGATGTTTACAAGGACCCTGATGTTGGTGCTGATGGTTATGTTAACACATACATAACAACATGAGACTTATCTTAACGGTGACGCTCTTTTTATACTGCTAATATGAGTGTATTAACAAGTACAAAGCTAAACATTAATATATGCATATGGACTTTATTCTTAGGGATATTTTTTTACGATAGTGTATCTTTGTTATAAAACGATAAAGAGTATTTATATTTTAAAACAATCTGTTTATGTCAGTTTATACCATTTTATAAATTACTCAAAATTTAAAACGATTTTGTTATTAGTGCTCGTTTAAATATCCATGTACAAAATTGGCTTGTTAAAATCGACCTATTTTCTATATTTCGTATTGTTCGGGTTTTCCCAATTCCACTTCTCTCAGGGAAATGTTTAAAATTGGAATGAATTTTTATTCGTTCTAACCTACTGAAACAGTTCTGGTTTGACAACCCTATATTCATGGTACGCTTACAAACCTTAAGTAAATGGGTACCTATAAGTAAATGTAACGGTTTTTCCAAGTTCAGATTCAGTATTATTTTGTATATAAAATATATTAAATAATAAAATATATCCACTATAGAATTTAGTATTTACAAAAAAAAATATGAAAATACTATTAAAATGTGTTTGACTCACGGTCAAAAAATCTCTTTTTACTCGAGCTGAAGATGGAACAAATCGCTGAAGTCATAATATGTAGGTATATATTAGTATGCTTCTTATCGAATTTTTGGCATCAGTGACAAATCTCAGCGCATTATCATCGTGCACAGGAATGTGCGTTAATACAAGTGTTGTATTTACATATTTTGGATGACAATACGACTCATACGACAGTTGGATCGGGACCAACAATTTCACTTGATTATCGAAGCATAAGAGTGTAAACACAGAATTTCTAACGCCGGGCGTTTGCGATAATTTTATGAACATAAAAAAGGAATATAGGGATTCGAACCCTTGACTTCTGGATCAGTCGTAAAAGCTATTCACTAGACTGAGACTAGGTGGCTAAAAATTTTAATCAAATAGATTACAATATTTTTTTAACTTTGCACATAATCGTCAAGAATGAGATTTTATAAGAAAACTAATTAACATGAACGTCAAGAGAATATAAACTTGGGCATTTCCATTATTTTGTCTTGTACTTAAAACTAAAATTCAGCAGACGCGTTCAATTAACCCAAAAGAACCTAAAGTCTTATAAATTACTCTCAGCCGCAGCTCTCTGCACTATCTCTAGATAATAAGAGGTTTTGGTCGAAGATGGTGGGTCTTTAGTTTGAACGCGTGCCAAATTAGTTTACCAGTTACCTCTCCAGCAAATACACCTGACCTAGATAATAACTTATTTCTTTATGATTTGTTCTCTCATTCCGACGAATATTAAATATGTTCGAATTTACGAATTCCTAAAAACAATTTCTACAGCACAACTATTGTTGGAATATTTATTGAAAATATTTTTATTTTAGTTAGTTCATTTTCCAAATTTTGTATTCAAAACTGAATACGTTGTTGTTGTAATTTTGATATACGATTAAATTGTTAACATAACAGAATAATTACAATCAAAAATATATGCAGTAACCGTATATAATAATTGAGTGAAATATATAATATAAATAAATGAACGAGGTTTGATATTTCACAGATATTGGGTTTCATTAGATAATGTGAAAATAACTAGTTATTGATATTTCAATAGCTTATCTGTAACATAATGTATTGATTTATTTAAACATTAATAAATAGCTAACCAATATTAGCTTATATTTGTTTCTGATGTTATATGAATGACGTGCAGTCAACAAAGACAAGCGAACACACCGAAGAGTTATGTAATTCTATCAAAATAATCCTTATACATTAATTGTAAAGCTACCACAGATTTGAAATGTAGATTCTACTGAGAATCTGTTCTACGAATAAAAATACCAGCAGAATCTTTTTATAGAAATGAGTACCATGCTTTAGGAATGATGGATGTATTGACTTTGCGAAGTCGAAAACTTGCTGTTATTACACGAATAGAAAACAAGTCTCTGTTTTCTCACTCTCATAATTCAATAGTTCGAAAATTTAATACGAAAAGAGCAAGATCAAAGCAACAACTCCTTTACGTGCCTTCTGAGGCACTGCAGTGTATTATAGTTAACTCTAGTCTCTTAATAGGATTTTTTTTAAAAGAAAAACTAAATAAGTTCGTATTCATGTATGTTTTTTTTTTTTATAGAATAGGAAGGTGGACGAGCATATGGGCTACCTGATGGTAAGTGGTCACCAAACGCCCTTAGACATTGGCATTGTAAGAAATGTCAACCATCACTTATAGCCAATGCGCCACCAACCTTGGGAACTAAGATTTTATGTCCCTTGTGTCTGTTATTACACTGGCTCACTCACCCTTCAAACTGGAACACATCAATATCAAGTATTGCTGATTTGCGGTAGAATATCTGATGAGTGGGTGGTACCTACCCAGACGAGCTTGCACAAAGCCCTACCACCAGCAAAATTTATGTTTGTGTATATATTAAAAAGTTTATGTATATATTATTTATTTATATGTATTAGATATATAATAAAATAAATATATTTTTATATTTATTAAAAAAAATAAAAGTTGAGATGATCAGTACACCTCCTTACCGATATATTTATTTATTTCATGTGATTCACCCAAAGGTTGTCTGGAAGAAATCGCGATAAGACCGTCTTTTGTACAAAATAGTTTTCGTTTTTTTTATGTTTGTGTTTAAAATGGTTTTGTAACTCTTTTGGTGTACAATAAAGCATATTCTATTCTATTCTAAGTTCATCAGTTCCGGGATTTGAATCCATTTGTATCATCCGCAATCTGGTAGCTTGCCTTTATAACCACTAGACCAGATGTTTTATAATGTACATCAATATGTAAAGTCAGTGAAGGGAAGAAAATAATACTTTTTAAGTAATATTCACATTATTGAAATTCGAAACAAAATGTTTGTGTAAGAAAATCCTTTACTGATCGTGCGAAGAATAAAATTTAAATGCAAAATTCAAATTGACTTCCTTGTAGCCGATTTCTAAAGAAATCACAAACACCGAAAACAATAGGAAAACGTGCCAAGTTTATTGAAAATTGCAGTGATCGCTATCCATTCGTGTCTACTTCGGAAAACATTTAACCGATTAAAAGTGTAGATCGAAAGAAGTTACAAGCAAAAGCCAGTTTTCAGAAGTTCAATGCAAAGCAACATACATATAAATACAAACAATATTTATTTATTTAGTTGTATTTCATGATTGTCATTACACTGGATCGCTCATTATTCAAACCGGCATCCCAATACAAAATCATTGCTTTTTGGCACTAGAAAAACTTGTGAGTTTTTGTACCCAGACGTACCGTAACTGTAGAAAAACATTTCGTTCTTGAACAAACGTACCATTCTTTAAAATATTTACTCCTCAGGTTCTATGTAAATATAACGCATACTGCATAAATTTTCTTGTTACTTATAATTTTGACATCTTCAATATAATTAAATGATATTATTTAGATGAAAACGTTTCATCTTAGTCTGCATTATAATTTTTCATGTATTTAGTTTGAACGCGTTAAAAATGTTCATAGAAACGAAACTACGGTTATTGTACCTCGTTAAAAAATTTCTAACATGTTTTACAATGTAGCTTCTATTCTTTAGTTTGCAGCTTGCAGCAGTTTATTGGTGACCATCAGAGCGAAAATTAATGACAGCCGTCTTATAAAACGGTGGAAAAGTTTTACCTCTTAGCGGAAACAATCACGTAATAACATATTATGCTTAACACTCGTCTGCCCTATAAATATACCGTATAAAAGGTAAATTTGCGACTATGCAAATGGAGCTCCTCGGAAATCCACCTAAGTATTTTAGCCTTTAGCGGTTACATATGAAAAAAGGTCCTACCACAAAGAAAATTTACGCTATTTGTGAAAATGATTTTTGTTTTGTCGTCAGGATTTTTTCCCTTACGATACAGTTTTCTTTCTTCTATAGGGAAATTTGTGTTCTTTAACTTTACTTTGTTTCTTATTTTTATATAAATTATATTCAGAAGCAAATTATCTAAACTTCTTATAAACATATGTATCATCTGGGGCAATATGTAAGAATGGTCTTTTATATAATGTTTAAGAGAACTTAAGAACACGCAGAACGCTATAAGCTATGATGAGAGTTAAAGAGTGTTAGGTTAGCGCGTGTAGAGTTAGGATCTTGGCTTTCCATAAGATATATAACTTTTTGTTAGTCTTGTAAGTGGAAGCAATATGTACTCGTCTTGGCGTTACTACATACATGCAAATGTAAAGTAACGACAATTTGGTGGGGTTTACTTTTACAAAGCGGTTAAGAAAAATGTGTTCGGAAAAAAATTTGAGCGATGACACATATTTAAGCATGTTTGTTAAACTGCAATGAATAGCATGTTAGATGAAACGACGATGTTAATTTTTTTTAAAAAGAAACACAAACATAGTACGGAGTTCGATTGCAATAAAATGTCATTCTTATCAAAATCACTTTAGAGCCGCGTGGCAATTGCACCGCAACCGCACTGACGCTGCTAGTAACACCGCATTTCTGCATTAAATCAGGTAGTAAACAAGGTACTAAAACACCTACGGATATGTAATCATGCTGACGTCCTTTCCTTTTGAGGAGGAGGTTTAGAGCTTATTCTACCACTACTCCGATGCAGGTTGGTGGATACATTTATGGCAAATTTTTTATCCGACGCATGCAGGTCAAATTCCCTAGTGACGGTCTGCTTGGGCGACATCACACTGACATATAATGTATATAAAGAAAACATTCATTACATTCTCACTCAAGCCTTAAAGTAAACTAGTTATATACAAATTCTAACAAGAGGTTAATTACTAATTTACATAAATGTATAGTTTTTATCTTATTATCACCTATTTCGTGTTTTCAATAAGAGAATGATATATAAACGCCATATTATGTTTAATACAATTTTATTTTAATAATTGTTCGATTAACCCTAAATTCTAAGACTAACAAAACCCGTAAGAGTTTCGTACATATTGTATTTAAATTAATGCTTTAGACCCTAAAGTGATTTATGTTTAGTACCACAGTCAATAAAGGTTCGGCGAAATTGCTCCGAGACATCCAAGGGATCAGCAATAAATTGTGGAATAGGCAGGTTAATTAGACAACTCCTCCAAATGGCTGTACGTAAATTGGAATTGCGTAAATGACGAAAAACGACCCTTTATTAAGCAAATTACGTTGTTGTTGAGGCTAATAACACGATGTTTCAACATGTATCATGTTTGTGAATTATTTCGATAAAAAAGAATGTACCAACTTTTGATCATTCATAACTGTCTTTGTTTACGCATGGAAATATATTGTTATAACATCAGCATCGAAATTATTTTATTTGGGTTTCATGTCTTATAAACAGCTTATTTATCTCCATTTATAAAATTACCGCGTGCATATTTATAGTTTTATATGTTAGATATGAAACGGATGCATGTTGAGGGGGTGATTGAGTATTATTGATTTTTAAATAAAAATAAAGTAACTAAAAAAAACAACTAATATTTCATAAGCTTATACAGATTACACCTGTCTGTTGTACTATTAAAGTCATATCAATGACTGGTTCCTTATTTACTTAATTATTTAATTATTAATACGTGTCATCGTTCATAATCGTTTGTTTTTCAAATTAAATTTCGCATTTAAGCTTTTTCTAACCGATAGCAAGACTCGAATTTCGACCAGACAGTTATATTACATTTGATTGATTCCCGACAGTATCACGCGATAGAAGATGCCGTGCAATTTATTAGAGCAATTTGTCTTGCAATTGATTTTTGAACTCGAGCTGTGAAAGGCTAAATTTTGCTTATAAAAAATTTGGATTTTCCGTACTTATAATATTTATGGCGTGACTAATTTAATATACGGGTTTGAAAAGTTATTAAATATCATTTGTACCAAATTCAGCTTAGCTTATAATAGCTTATTATATGCTTGTATTATATATTCGCTTCTAAAACGATTCTGACCAAACTATACGACCAAAGTAACAGATACCGACTGGAAAGTACCTATTTGCTGTTGTAAGTCGAACCAGAACCACACACATTTTTACCACTTGTGAAACTTTTTAGTATTTGAATTCGCATTCCAACCAAGTGTATCGTTACGGCCGCTTGACAGATTCATTTCGTAATATCCTCTATGTTGGATTTAAAATGATATCTCATAGTCTATGAGACGAGAGCCCCAAGAAGCCACGACAGGTCATTTGTCAAAATATAATGAGTAGCTTAAAAGCTACACGAGAACAGATAGACATTCAACCATACATAGGTATGTATATGGTAAAATGGTAACCTTTCTTTTTGTGTCACCGTAGTTGGATAAAAATATAGAAAAAGTAATTTCCAGTGAAACAGACGAAAATGTAATTGATGACTTTCAAACATAAAGAGTGTTGTTTATACGACATCGAATCGATTAAATTTCAATCGGTTGCAATTTGATATAAAATGTACCTAATATACATAATATAATTGAATATAAAAAATATTTACGTAATTATTAAATTGTACAAGATTTAATTGTTTTTTTTTTTACTTTTATTTAAGAGAATTATTGTATAAATTTATTGATAGTAAAAACGCTTTGTGATAGATCTAATATTCCGAACTGCGACGGTGAGAGACAATTAATCCTTAATATAAATTTGCCATACAAAATCACAACGGTAATATGTCAGCGTTTTCCAACTAAACTAACACATGATAATTTTACTAGAAGCTAATGAAGAGTGCCAAGTCCATATCATAGATCCATAATCAGTTCGATGTTATCATATTAATGTAATGTCAACCTTATTATGTATACTTCAAAGTTCCAAATCGATACGACATTTAGAAGTAGGTTAAAATTGAATTTTCTAGATTTGTTTACTTACTAACTACGTTAGTTACATTTATTTTTATTTATTTATTTTGAACAAATTATACATATCTTCTTCTTCGAGTGCCACTCCGACTAGTGAAGGTTGGCAGTCAGCTTTAAACATATCATAAACAATATATACGATAGTAACTACAATACTATAATACTGTGTCGTAGCTACGACAATAAACATTAAGATAATACACAAGTTGTACTAAGATATTACACAAGTTAAATTAATCTAATTTAAGTGTGTAATGATATTTTCATTTTCTAATTAACGCCTAAGTACGTATTACGATCTTAAAATTTCATGTTCCATTAACAAAGTTTAACATGAAATAGTGAGCCGAGACTAAATTACTTTGGGCAGCTATAATTAATACAATAAATTATAATTAGTCTCGACGAAGGGAAAGTAGTGACAAGTAAAATTACAATGCTGATTTATTAGCAAGGCTAACGAACGTTAGTAAAAACGCTTTAAAAATAAGTCCATCTTCGATTCAACGGTGAAAGTTTCAGCAGGAACTAATACAGTGTGAATACAACCTCTCGGAATTCCGCCCTCCGTCGCTTTCTATGCAAATGCGTTGAACACACTACAATACGTTTTGCCATTTGCATTCAAGCTAATTGCTTTTTCTTCTAACCGCCAAACAAACGACCGCTTATTTCTTTGTCAGACGCCTTATCGACATTAAAAGCAATTACATTCTTACATGATAGTATACATTCAAGTTCAGTTACTATTGTGGCAAACTATTGAAAATTTTATGACTGCATCACTGCGCAGACGTAATCTACTTTGAAAGTATAAGAAATATAAAAGTTTTCAAGGCATTTATAAATTGTATTTCTCGTTCGAAAATAACAAGAGTTTTGAAAATATACTGGCCTCCAAAAAAATCGACCCACCTACATTTTTTGTAAAAAAGCTATCGTATGGTTTTAAACTACCACATATTTATATTTTTAAGATTGATAATGAAAAAATGCAATTGTAGGATTGTACAAAAACAGAAATAGTGCGCAAAAAATAGGTTTTTAGGTAAATATGTGACAAAACACGAAAACACAAAATTTTACGCAATTTTATTTTTTTGAGTACAAAACGATTATGCCGTTTGTTTTTAAATTTGGGTGCCTAAATCTTACTTTAATAGGGAGTGTTTCCTCCTCTTGACCTAATCACTGCCTGCATACGCCTATTAAGTGACCTGATTAGCTTTTTAATGTCTTCCTGTGGGGTCCGTTGCCATTCTTCAGTTAGGGCAGCTTCCAGTTGATTCAGGGTTTCTGGAATTGGATTTCGTGGTCGAACCGTACGTTTTAGCTGGTCCCAGAGGTGCTCTATCGGGTTTAAGTCCGGACTATTGGCTGGCCACTGCATAACTGGAATTTCGACTTCCCTGAGATAGTCTTTAACAATTCTAGCGACGTGAGGTCGTGCGTTGTCGTGCATAAGTTGGAAATTATCCCCAATATATCCAGCGTAAGGCATCACATGAGGCTCCAGAATGTCCGTTATGTAAGTTTCAGCATTAACAGCACGATTACGGAAAAAAACCAGCTCTGTGCGTCCCGTCAAAGAAATACCTCCCCAAAACATTGTAGAGCCTCCACCAAATCGGACTGTTTCTCGAATGCAACACTGAGAGTAGCGTTCTCCTGGCCTTCGCATGACGTTACGTCGTCCATCAGAGCCTACTAGAGACATTCGGCTTTCATCACTGAACAATACTATCTCCCATTGGTCCAGTGTCCAATCGACGTGCTGCCTAGCAAATTGTAGTCTTGCTTGTCGATGGGATGCTGTGAGTTTTGGTCCTGTTGCTGGCTTGTGAGGGGTTAAGTTTTGCTCTCGAATTCTTCTTCTTACAGTATTTTCACTCACAGACACTCCACGACTTTCTCGGAGTCTACCTTGAACGTCAACAGCCGAAAGATGTCGGTTTCTTAAAGACGTCAAACCAATAAAACGGTCATCGGTCGGGTTCGTGACACGCCCCCTGCCAGATCCTGGTCTCCGGCGATACTCCCCAGTCTCCAAGTAGCGTTTGTACACTCTTCGCACCGCTGAACGACTTAATTTTAGTGTTCTAGCCACATTTCGCTGACTTAACCCCTCATGAATAAGAGCTACGACTTGAGCAGCTTCTGCTTCAGTAGTATCCATTTTTTATGTTTAAACTTATTAAAATTATTGTTTCAACAAAGTTTAATACACTTAATCAATAATAAACATCGAACTGAGATGACTCCGCGTTAAGAACTGGAAATAAACTAACCATGCACTTTGTGCACAAAGTAACGTTTTCTTATCAATACTTTAAAAATATTCCAAATATCCTCAATAACACTTACAACTCCTCCAAATCAATATCAAGTGGGTAATAAAATGTTAAATGTATGTCCCATAAGTAAAACAATCCACCTAGGTCGTCGCATAGTTAAGATAACAACTTTGTAAGTAAAAAAATACGGGTGGGTCGATTTTTTTGGCGGCCAGTGTAGAATAATAAGCTTTCAAATTACTTATTCAACTTCAATGTGATGTTAAAAACTGTTTTGGCAATGCATAATGATAATAAAATATAAATGATAATAATAATAATAATGATGTACACGGGACTAGGAGATGGTTAGATCATTGTATAGTAACTAAAACGGCTGAGAACTCAGTAGTTAATACTTATGTTAGATATGATGTATTATGGTCTGATCATTTTCCATTAGTAATTAAATGCAATTTAGATTATATTATTAACATTAAAAAACAAAATGTCAAATGTAATAATCCAGTAATTTGGAATGAAATGTCTTCGGAACAAGTTCGTGCTTACAAAAACAAATGTCATGAAAAATTACGACTTATTGATTTCCCAGATGACTTTAGAATTTGTAGTGATTATGAATGTAATAAATTAAACCATAGACTAGTCATAGATAAAATGTACAATGATGTTATAAGTGCTATAAGTGAGTCGATCATTCAATGTCGGGAAAGAAAAATACTTAAAAAACATAAAAAAGTTATTGGCTGGAACAGACATGTAAGCGACGCGCATTGTGAAGCCCGGAAACAATTCTTACTATGGATTAATAATGGAAAGCCTGTTGCGGGTCGTTTATATGAACAAATGTGTGAAGCTAGGAGAATATTTAAATCTCGTCTGAAATGGTGTCAAGATCATCAAAATCAAATTAAGATGGATATTTTTAGCTTCACATCATTCCAACAAAGACTTCCACACTTTTTGGAAACACTCAAATAATTTATACAATAGACCTGGAATTCCCGTGAGCGTTGATGGCGTTAGTGATTTTATAGAGATAGCAAATATTTTTGTAGATCACTTTTCTGTTAAATCGCCTCTAGGTTCTGCAAAGTCTACACTTAATTCTTAATCTGGAGATAAAATTAGAATGAGAGGTACCGCCTTTGATATTGCACAGACAATAAATAATTTAGCTAGAGGTAGATCTCCTGGTCATGACGGTCTCAACGTTGAGCATCTACAACATGCTGGTCCTCATTTGCCCAGAATCTTGGCAATGATATTTTCCTTTTGTCTATCTCATGCATATTTGCCAAGTAATATGATAAAAACAGTAGTGATACCTATTATAAAAAATAAAACGGGTGATAGTTCAGATAAGAATAATTATAGGCCTATATCATTAGCTACGATAATTTCCAAAGTTTTTGACAGTGTACTCAACAATCAAATTAATAAATATTTTATGCCACATGATAATCAGTTTGGTTTTCGATCTGGTCTCTCGACTGAAACTGAAATATTAAGTTTAAAGCAAACTGTAAAATACTATACGGTAATACACCGTAACGTACCGTAAAACACCTATTTATGCATGTTTTCTCGATCTGTAGAAAGCATTTGATTTGGTTGCCTATGATATCCTTTGGACAAAGCTAGAACAGACACAAATACCACCAGAGGTTACTAGAATTTTAAAACATTGGTATAGCAATCAAATTAACAATGTCAAATGGGATAGAGCGCTATCTCGATTATATAGTTTGGAATGTTGGGTAAGGCAAGGAGGGCTAAGCTCACCTACGCTCTTCAATCTTTATATTAACGAGCTCATTGATATACTAAGTAACCAGCATGTTGGTTGCCATATTGATGGAGTTAACGTCAATAATATCAGTTACGCTGATGATATGGTTTTGCTTAGCGCATCAGTTTGTGGTCTAAGAAAACTATTAGCAACTTGTGAAGGCTATGCCAAAACACATGGACTTATATATCATGTAAAAAAAAGCATGATAATGATATTTGAAAGTGGTAATAAATGTCCAAAAATAATACCTTCGGTAAAAATTAATAATCTGAGCTTGACTCAAGTTTTCCAATTTAAATACCTTGGACATATACTAACCACCAGTCTCAAGGATGATAATGACATTGAAAGGGAGAGGAGAGCATTGTCAATAAAAGCTAACATGATTGTCAGAAGATTTGTGCGTGCTTCAAGGGCTGTAAAAAAAAATTATTCCGCGCTTACTGTACCTCTTTTTATACTTGTAGTTTGTGGGCTAATTATTCATTAAAATCATACAATGCTCTTCGTGTCCAGTTCAATAACGCCTTTAGATTGCTGATGGGTTTGCCTCGCTACTGTAGTGCTTCAGGGATGTTCGCTGAATTGAATATAGACTGTTTTTACGCATTAATGCGAAAAAATTGTGCATCCTTGGTTCACAGGGTCCGGGCCAGCTCAAACAAAATTCTAATCATGATTAGTCTGACAGACTATAGTTACAGATAGTAGTGTTTATTTTATTTTTTGTAATTTTGTATATGAGTCTTGTTACTTAAATAAATAAATTATTATTATTATAAATTATTATTATAATGTTTATCATAATAATTTATGTTAAAAAAATAATTTTCGTGCATCTGTTTCATTCTCACACACACATACGTATATACACACAGAAACACATATAATATAGATCAATCACATTATTTTTATACTATTTCATTAGTTTACTCAACACAAATTCAGAGTAATTTATTTAGGTCAAAGATTAACCCATCACTATGAAAGGTAAGTTGTAATCAGGCATCAGATTACCTAATAATGTCTGACGTCACACCTCGAATTACCACCTACAGAATTAATCGAAGTTGGGCAAGAGTTAAATAGGCACAATCAAAGTTGTAAAGAGAAGTGTCTATTCTGTGATGGGTCTTTACAAACAGCATTTGATATTCATGCTTGGCGAACAATGATGGCGCGGGTGCGTCGACCGAGCCTGCAGCGTCTACGGGCATCTCATTATTACAATCTTCTGACTAAGACTCATGAAACGCGAACTCGGTTATTGGCCTTACATATACGACTTTATAAAATTTTAAGATATAAACTCTGATATATGACTTGTCGAACACGATTAAATTGTTATTATAAAGCTAAATTTGAAATGTGAAAGTGGTATACAAAAAAATAGGCTTTAGCCCAGGAGGACATCGTTGTTTCTTTTTTCCTTTTTATTACTTTAACTTCTTGATATGACTTTCTTAGATAACTAATAATGTGTTAACGTTATAAAATATTATATAATTAAGGTTAAAAACATATTTTACAACTAAAGATAAGAGTAATAAGAAGTACATATAATATAAAAAATAAACAAAAATCATGACTTAAAAATAAAAAAAATATGTAATGATAAAGAAAAAAAAATAATCAAGTCCTTAAATTATACAGATTTCATTTAATAAACCAGTGAACAATATCTTGAGGATATTTATTTGTAAAAAAATCATCTATTTAGTCAAAAACCGCGATATTTTACTCTTTATTTCATCGTAAAGTTTAATCTTGTTACACGTATTTAAGTTTGCTCGTTACGTCTATAATTACGTGCTAAGTCATTATTACCATAATATTCGAAAATTCCGTACAATAGAAAACAAAATCAGGTAAGGGTTTACACTTGGCCTTAGGGCATAGGAACGAGATTCGTGTAATAAGATATCAGACTCCGCAAGCTGCCAATATGAAGTCAAAAGAAATGTTCATTGAAAGTTCGTCAACATTACATTATATTAGAGCCAAACAAAATATATTTACAACGAGTTTCCCATTAATTTTCCTTCAAAGGCAACGTTTCTTGTGCTTGATCGTTGTTCGGATGTTTATTTATATTGATTTTGTAAATGAATTAATAGATTAATTCATCCTCTAAGGAGTAAGTTTCGAAACATAAAGTAAACAAGAAAAGAAATGATATGAATTGAATGAACGTCATAAATAATAATTAATAAGATATTAATTGATTTACGCAATTTTATTTTCTTAGTAAAAGTTTTTTGATTATTTTATTTATTAGAATTGATATAATACACAATATATTCTACAAAGAAATTAATAAGATGATTGTATGAATTATAAAATTTCATTGTAAACGTGATACAAAAGATTTTAAAATAAAAATAACCAGTACCCCTGAGAATGGTCGGTCGTAGAAAGCAGTCAGGAGAACATTAATCCTGAAAACCTCCAGGTACAATCAATAAGGTCAAACATTACAATAACAAAAGTTATATTCTAAAATAACTGCTGGTTATAATGACGAAGCTCTTATTCTCACTGCTAACAGTGTTGTGGTTGAGACTCACTTAAGCACTAACATTGAAATTTCAGCACTGCTTTTGAACATAATCGAATGGTAAATACAATTTTTACTGATAGGCTTATGACTAATGTATGTATTTTATTTTATACATTGTATCTCAAGTATAAACTCAGTAAGGCGTATTCTATTGATACACAATTAAACCATATTTATTATCAATAATTTGAATTTTACTTTGTACCGATTCTTAAGAAGAGGCCTGAGCCTAAAATAATATTTAATTATAACAACATGTAACAGAATATTCAAAAACAATAAATTAAAGAAATGAAACGATTCGTTCGTTTTAAAAAAAAATATAATTTAAACAATTTATTCGCCAGTCGTATTACACAAAATATTTTCACATTACTTAAGTGCTCGATTATAAGGTGTATTTGAAATTCTACTTATATTACTTCTATTTATATATATTCTACTTATATATTTACTGGTGGTAGGGCTTTGTGCAAGCTCGTCTGGGTAGGTACCACCCACTCATCAGATATTCTATCGCAAAACAGCAGTACCTGTTATTGTTGTGTTCCGGTTTGAAGGGTAAGTGAGCCAGTGTAATTACAGGCACAAGGGACATAAAATCTTAGTTTCCAAGGTTGGTGGCGCATTGGCTATGTAAGCGATGGTTGATATTTCGTACAATGCCAATGTCTAAGGGCGTTCGGTGACCACTTACCATCAGGTGGCCCATATGCTCGTCCGCCTTCCTATTCTATATTAAAAAAAATCCTTAATATAATGTAACGATTGTAACGTACGGTTGAGTGCATATAACATAAGGTTATAATCACATCATCATAAATCAGTGGTTTTATTGCATATTTTATTGTTGCCTGTGTTAAAATAAACTTAATAAAAAAATATTTAGTTCTAAACTTAAATATATATTTTGCCTCGGTACCTAAAACCGAAACTATTGAGAAAATACCACAACCGTCGTAACTTATTTATTAATATGAACGTTATTGAATATGTTAGTACATTAAACTTCCTAAGTTAATTTGAGCGTAATGGCAGCTCGTATAAGACGTAGAACTTTAAGGTCTCCCTTGTTGATTAACTTATAATATTACATGTATGTAATCTCTTATAATTGTTAAATTTTTATTAATATAATAAACGTATTTAATAATTACGATAGTATAGCTTGCTTATAGGAGTAAATTTTTCTGGTTGAATATAATTGCAATGTTTTTCTTATAATGAATGACGTTTCATGTGCGTACAAACGTAAAAAATAATTCTATTTAAATTCTAATATAATTCTCTTACTCATTGCTAATTCCTGGCCAAGGAACTTGCCAACAACCACCTAGTTTCAATTTGAATGCAAACTTAGGCAACTCTTGTTACAATATAACAACATATAAACAATAGAGTTGCCATGACAGTGGAGTCTGGCTTGCCACTCTAAAATGACCAATAGTAACTACATCGAGTTTGCCCCTGGTTTGGTGGCGTTATAACCTTCTCCTCAAAAAGAGGAGAGGAGGCCTTTAGCCCAGCAGTGGGACATTTACAGGCTGTTACGGTTACGGTTGGTGGCGTTATGGATGTTGCATAGCCAATTTACTTCTTAAGATTATTATGGAAACAAAATTAAAGTGTCATAAAATCAAAATATACCTTATTCATAAAGGTTTCTACAAGCACATTTCAATTGACAGTTAGATTAAATTAAATTAAATTTTGTGATTGTAAATTTTACTGTGAAGAACTGACAAGTAAAATAAACGACTAATTTATCAGTTTATAGCTTGGTAAAATAAGGCTAAATATTTAAAATAGTAGTTACAAACTGGACTTAAAAGTATAAGTTATGTCTGGTTTATTTTTTTCTTTCAAAGTGTCACTTGCCAAATACAAAAAAATATAGTACAAATTTAGTCGTGTTCACAGCATGCCACTGGCACTGGCATCGCGAACGCGAACTGCTTCCAAAAAAGCATTTAGTTTTTCCTATTACCTTGGGTTGAGAAACATCGTAGAGATATCTTGGATCGTTCGACGAAATTCGTAGAATGCACATTCGCCATAACGCAGCTGTATTAAGGAGCAGCCCGGACATCGCAGCCTGCAGCCCTCCGGTGTTGCAGATGTCCGGGGGCGATGATAGTCACTTTCCATTAGGTGAGCCTCCTGCTCATTTGCGACCTTAACCTTGTTTACTTAAACACAAAGAAATATTACAAACTTAACTTCCAAATAAAAACTATTTTCATTTGTTATTGAAATATTTCGGGGTATCTATTTGACATCGAACGAGTATCAATATGATGTCAAACTCTTACTTATGATTCAAACTCAAAACGACACTACCATCGCGACTTACTTTATGTACCTTTTATGTATAAAAAATATAGAATAAGCATAACTTACTCTATAAGCTCCATGCTTATTTATAGTAGTAGATACAGTAAAGTAAATAAACCCGGCTTAACCTTTATGGTTACTTAGAAACATAATGTAGGCGGTAATACGCACGTGTTAGCTGAGTAAAACGGATGAGAAAATCGGTGAGGTGTTTCGCAGACACGTAATTAATTATAGTGTCATACATACATACAGATACGTTATTGTTTTATATATTATAAGAAATATTTAACTTCAAATATTTAACAACAATATACCTTTTTTAATTTGCATTTAAACTGACATAAAAAAGTAGCACTTGTAGATTTTCTAATAATAATTTGAACGCGTATTGAAAATTAATGACAAAAAAAGCTGTTTCACGATGTACACATGTTTAACGTCTTATAAAATTCAGATTTTAACCACGATCATACTTTTTTATATTTTTACCAAGGCATAGACGAAGTAACTTGTGTCATAGTCTTTCGGCTTTGAAAAATATATAAAATGCAGCTTTTAAATTTAATTGATTTCATGAAGCGTATCTTTAAACTATTAAAATCATCCATGAAACAATTTCTATGATAAAATTTGTTTGTTAATTAATTATAACATATACGTTATACATCATAAGATTTCACGCAATGTGATAACTGTGTAATTTAATAAACTCGTTCTTGTACAGAAATGTAAGGTAATGTTTAGTTAATTAGCGGTAATAAATTAACGCTTTGCATGTAACGGCTTTCACTGAGATACTTATAATTATATGATACATCTGAATGAAAAAAAAAATGGTCGACATGAGAATGGGTGTGTCTGTTTTATATGCCATTTGATGCTATGAGAGACAAGAAGAGCAATATTATTAACAAATAATGAACTAAATTCCCAATCAGGTGAAATTCATGCTATCTATCATCATCAATCATCAACAGCTAATCATTGTCCACTGCTGAACATAGGCCTCTCCCAAGGTGTGCCAAAGCTCCCTGTCCTCCGCCTTCCGCATCCAGTTGGTGCCCGCCACCTTCTTAAGGTCATCGGTCAACCTGGCCGGAGGGCACCCTACGCTGCGCTTGCCGATTCGCGGTCTCCACTCTAGGACTCGTCTGCTCCAACGGCCATCGGTCCTACGACTTACGTGACCAGCCCACTGCCACTTCATCCTGCTAATTTTGCAAGCTATATCGGTGACTCCGGTTCTTTTTCGGATAATCTCATTTCTGATCTTATCCTTCAAAGATACTCCGAGCATAGCTCGCTCCATAGCACGCTGTGCGACTTTGAATTTTGATTTTTTATTGAACGGACTAGTCCCGCAGTTAGTGTCCACGTTTCGGCACCGTATGTCATGGTAAGACGCATTGGTTGAAGACTTTCGTCTTCAAACATTAAATCAAAACATTCAAAATTTCAGAAATTACTTCAAACATCAAAAATCTGTACGTTAGCACTTATCCATATACAAAAGATATCGTATATCCCACTTTTTTGTCAGATTAAATAAAAGTAGATTTACTTAATCGTAATTACTATATTTCATTTATTGATTTGATTATTGCTTTTAACAAAAATTGTACGTTTCACGTTTCAAACGTAGAAGCCATGATAATATTGTGTTGTTTCTCTCCTAATAGTTTTATTCTGTTTGCGTTAAGTTGTGCTTAAGTTACTTTAAAAGTAAAAAAATTCTACTCTAAGTAAAATTTATATTCTACTCTAAGTAGAAATTGAAATTTGAAAGCACTGCGTCATTCGATCGTCGAACTGAAGGTTATATTAATATTCAGACGTCTTTTGAATATGTATATTAAAGTTATATGAATATCAAGTGTGCCCGCGCTAGTGTAATACTTGCATGTTGTTGTATTAATATTAAAAATAGTCGTCGTTCTCGGATAGGATATTATAATTTATGTTATCATAATTTGAATCTCAGTAGATATAATACTTTTTATTATAAATTGCTCATCTTAAAGTTATTAATGTTTAAGTATATTAATGGTGATGATCAATAATTTTGAACGTGTAATCCAACATATCTAATATGCTTTGTATAGTAAATATGTATATGTTTACTCGAAAAAGTAATAAGTTTTTTACTATATATCTATGTTAAGTTTAATAAATGATACAATTAATTTCATAACGCCATTTTGTTCTTTGACATATTTATCATTTCTCTTGATAAAGACAAACTGAATGCTGATAATAAAGATAATTTATTTTTTTAAATGTTTAACGGTAAACTTTTTTGAGAGGAACAATGAAAATAAATATAGAATTTAACGCTGAGGTGGAACGATGGTTCCTTTGTGTACTGAAAATTGCCTTTAAAGTCGTCCTCATTGCATTAGTCCTTGGATCTTCAAGTGCTCGGAATCAACTTAATGTCCGATGTGACTTTTTACGGCGCCATTAAAGATTCTAGTCGAATAAACATTTAAAGGGTGATGTGAGTGAGAATGTTTTCTATCTTAGTATTTTATTTCTTCGTTCCGCATTTTTAAGCATCTAAAGTTCTTTTCAGTGTTATATAGAAGTACTAGCTACCCCGGCTTACGTCGCACATAATCATTGTCATATTTTTACACAATACCTTGATTACACCTATAATTATACACCTAAGCTGACACTGAAACTGACTGAAACCAAAGAAAATCAGTTATCTACTTTTTGTTTATCGCGTTTAGGCAGACAAACAGACGCAGCGGGGTGGCTTTGATTTATAATATGTATTGATGTCAATGTGTTTGTAGGTGTGTGAATACGTAAGGGAGAAAATGTTATTTTGCGGGTATGTATAAGACATAATCCAATTTTATGACATTTAAGTCGGCTTATTTCACTTAGAAGTTTCAACAATCGTTTAATCGGAATAAGAAAAGCCTACTTTAACTACTAGCGACTTGGTAACAATGAATAAAGTTTCGTAACAAAGACAGCAATTTCGTAAATAAAAACGATAAACTAAATCCAATATTCATTGAAATTTATGAAGACAAAGTAACTGTAATGATGAGGATCTGTGACGGTCCTACGATCACGATTCATCATCCCCACCCCACGCTTTATCACGGAAAATTGAAATCTTCCGACCTTCTCTGAAATATTACCTCGAAGGAAACAAATATATTTTAGATTTTTTTTAATTTCAATGCATTTATTTAAAAATAATTGAAATTAAAAAAAACGTATTACGATTCTAAAATTTTATTATATTATATATATAATCTGATTATTGGCAAGAAAATTGTCTAAAATATTAAAATAAAGTTATTTTAATATAAAAGGCCGGCGGCATTTTTTAATTGAAATAATTTAATAAATTTTTCGTTGTAACTAAGTGTTATAGTTTTGAATTTTAATATGGGTACCATCTAAAGGCGCTACTCAAATAAGATAACACCGTTTTCATAGAATTCATATTTCATAAAAAAATTCAACAAATTATATTTACAATCAAAGATATCGTGTAGTACACAAAACAAGAAATTGATCGAGAGATTCGTTACTGTTACTCTTAACAAAACACATTGTTCTCTAGAACTTACGTTTCTGTAATAAGATTGATTAAGCCATAGTTTATAGTAATTATTACAAGCACATGGGATGTAAATATTTAGTTTGATTAACTAAGTCATCGTACAATGTTAATATTACGCGTACAAGTGGTCCCCCGTTTAGTAATGGCAAATTAGTCGATAGTCTATCATTTCACCATTAAAACTGAAACAGTTAAATGTAAATCTATAGAATCGAGTTTATTCATAAATATTTTAGATAACAGGAACTTCATTGATTTTTATTTTGAGTAATTTTTGAGTAATTGGAATACAGTTTTGGTGTTGAAAATAGTTTCGCGGAAATATATTATTTGAGATACGAAGCAAATCAATTCGTTGTTTTTGTTAGAAATCTATAATTAAATGAAGCAAACTGACTCGTTGGACTAAGTATTTTATTGGTCCTCGGTTTGAATCCCAGGTGGAAGCCAAGCGAGTAAATAAGCTTTTCTATTTTCTATCCATTTTTATCTACTAAGGAATTCCTACTAGCAGGCATAGGCATACTCCCATTCCTAAAAATGTAAGCTCTCTTCACCTGCACCTGTGCTCTTTGAAGTACTGACGGGCTCTTAGGTATTTGATTATATCCAAAATTTTGTATATAAAATTTTATATTACACGGTATCGCATTGAATGTGCACTACGAATTAAGCTATCCAGCATTGAAATTTTTGATAATACGTATATAATTCAAGCTGAAGCGATCGCATCTGCTAGTACCTACATCAATAACTGATAATTATATGTTAATGTAATTATATGTTCCCGTTCAAGCATTTTTCAGTATTCCTCTTATCGTAAAGCCAACATCTATACTAATTTTACCTAATAAGTTTGTTTGTTTGAAATAGACTATATAACATTACGTCACGACTCACAAGAGCAAAGATATAATATTTGACACGAGTAAAGCCGCGCGGAGTAGCTTGTAATATATCAACCCACACCTAACACTCTGATTTAATTACTGAAAATTTACTAAAACAGTAAAGAATTTACAAACGTTGCTTATAAGCTGTTCAGTTAAAAATTGATTTCGCTCTTTCTATCATCATTAATTCGGCATTCGAAAGAAGAATACAAAGCATTTTTTAATTTATCTTGAACTAAACAACGTTTATAAGTAAATGTATTAGACATTCAAAATTACAAGAAGAACCTAGAAAGTACCACTATAACGTATTACTTTTATTGCGTACATTTAATTTAATGAAATTCATTTTCAGTAATAAAAGTAAAAACCCAAACAGCCCTATATAAGGAAAAGAGTATCGTAAGCTGCTTTCTTTGAATTGAATAAGTCAAATTATGGACAAACCACGGTTGAACAGGTTTCTTTTATATATTTTTACCCTTTCAATAAATTCGTTCGAGGAAACGATTCTAGTGGAACTTTTTATAATTCTTTTCATTCCCATATTCTAGGGTAATAACTTGTCGTAAATTTCTTCTGCCCTTTGTGGTTTTAATGCTTTTTGTCTGGTTGAAGTGGATGTTTCGGGTGAGTGAACTAAGTGCCGTGTCGATAGTTGAGCCGTAATTGGTTCCTGGTTGAACTGTAAAGTGGTGTTGATGAATGCAAATCTAAGCAAAATACATCAAGAAACTATCATGTAATAAATTATTAAGTGTCATTCTTTCTGAAATAAATTATAATTTAATATACACTGAATTAAGTGGTTAGAACGCGTGAATCTTAACCGATGATCTTGTGATGATGATGATCTTAATTTGTGTTTATAATTCATCTCGTGTGACGGTGAAGTAAAACATCGTGAGGAAACCAGCATGAATCTAATTTCATTGAAATTCTGCCACATGTGTATTCTACGAACCCGCATTGGAGCAGCGTGGTGGAATAAGCTCCAAACCTTCTCCTCAAAAGGGAGATGAGGCCTTAGCCTAGGAGTTGGACAATAAAAGGCTGTTACTGTACTGTATTGTACTGAATAAAATTAACGTAATATAATTATGATAAGTTGTTTTAATTGTCATAAATATATTTTATACATCTTTCTTTCTCTCTCTCTCCTCAAGCCAGTCGTGCACCTAAACTCTTTCCGGTCATCAGATTGTGAGAGTGAGAGAAGAATATGAATAGAGCGTATCTGTATTTGCGCACACACTTGTGCAGTATAAAATAAAATAATACGTATAATATCACTAAACACCCTCCCCCACGGGTGCGCGCAAAACCACGGCCAAAACTAACTTAAAATATATCTATCCCTCTGTAGCTAGTAAAGATGAAACAGGAAGCTTTCAGAGAATTTGCGTCCATTACTATGCAATTTACCTGAATGTGCTGTCATTTTATTTTTCAAGTTTATATCAGTAACGAGCTGCATAGTAGCAAAATGTTTTCAGGATGATTTGTATGAATGTCTACTTTAATGAAATATAGCGATGTGACATATATCTTTAAATACATTAATATTTTATAGAATATTATCTTATAACCGCAGCTTCGCTCATATTGTAATAAAAATATTTTACATTGGTTAGTTTTTAATACTATTTTATCTATTTTTACAAGTTGAACAGCATTGAAATAATAGTATTCATGTTTATGACTTTCCAAATCTATTTTAATCTATCATAATTATTGTGAATCAATTACACATACATGAAATGATGTTAATAAAATACCTAATAAATACATTAGTTTAAGCTGTGAAAAATTATATTAAAGTAGTAACATGTTATAGTGTTTATGCTAAATCTAAAAAAATATTTTATAACATATAACTCTTTAAGTAAAAGGTTTTTTTAATGGTAATAATGATAACTTAACCATGTTGTATGAGATTTATTTTGTTAATTGTATAAATAGACATTTGTCTTTAGTTGCTTATAACATGTTTTAATTCAATTTTGTCTTTATTAAGTATATTCAAATAGTAATATTACTGTGTCGTTTTATTTAGACTTACTATAAAATGTGACATTTATTATCTATTTAAACAAGTATAATAAGCAAACAATATAATAAATACTATTACAAAAATCATTTCCTTTTTTCTAAAAAATTATGAATACATTATTAATAGAGTAAGCCCTAAACAGATATAAGTATTAAGGGATATAATCTACGAATCATTAGGCGCTCATTTCATTACAACCGATGCCCTAGAGGGACTATTATCGGCCCTTTGTTCTCGTTGGAAATTCCTTTTGATACTTCATTCTTCGTGTAGTATTTAATGTATTGATGTATTTTGTTTGAACGAGTAAATACGACAAGATTTTAAAAGATTTACATTTATATACTGCAGAGCATATGAGTATTTAATTAATTAACGACGTTTTAAATTATATTTAAATAAATATTTTAATTTAATCGTTAGCAATCAAGCTAAATGGTCCAGACAAGTGTTGTTCAAGCTATCGTTTCTCTACCTTCCCCGTCCACTCGCACCATATTCTTCAAGTCAACGGTCCAGCTGGCTTATGAAAGCGCACAAAGCTGCGTTTACCGGTCCACGATCTCAACTCTCGTCTGCTTCAACAGTCATTGGTCCTACAAATGCCTTCATTCAGATATATTTTAATATCTTTGAAACTATGGTACACATAATACTAACAGATATTCTCTTCTAGTCAACACTAATTTGAATAGAGATTATAAGTATAGTGAAAAAAAACATAAGAAAAAAAAACGATAACAATGTTTAATAACAAACAATCTACAGAAACTTATAAATAATTATAAAAAAATAGAACACACATTTAATATAACAAGTGAATAATAAAACAAATGGATTTAACCCAAGGGGAAAATAAATGAGGGAAGAAATTATTGTGATGTATAGGCAGAAAGATATACTTTGAAGCGGGAAAATGTCTTATATTATTATTCTTTAAAATTGTTGTATATAAATGACGATTAGTGGTTGTTTTTCTTGAGTTAGTAGGAAGAAAGTTCAAAAGCCTTACTTACTTTCTTACATCCTTAACATGGAACGACAGTAAAGAAACTAGTATTAAAGAAATACTCATGAAGTAGCGGGCTATCAGAAAAACTAAGTTGACAGTTACAGTTAATTATGGTTTATCAAAATTTACATTTAAGTGGCGCTTGGGTCATATAATATTTTAAGAACACTATATGTGTTCTTAAAATTCTGCTTTGTCAGATAAGTAACCAGTGTTATTATAATTCTCCATCGCTTCGATAAGAGTAATTTTAAATGTCTCATGGTTTTTTTATGTTTTTATAATTTAAAATAAATTAAAAATATATTGTTACCTATAAATAGATGTACTCTATTACCGTAACAAATTATTATTCGAATATGAAGTATTTAATAGTAATAGTAACTATTATTCGAATGTATGAGTAAAAAAACATGGAATATACATATCTTTTTTATTATTTAGACTTTAGACCGGCGTTTCGACAGAGTTGTGCCTATATAGGTATGATTTCTGTAATATTAGTCAAGTTTATCTTATATTCATTAAATAAATACTACAATTATAATAACGGTTGTCGGTTTTATTTTTATTTTTTTTAACATAAAAAATGGTTATTGTCTATTGTTAGGTTTATGTCATCGCTGACATTTCTGTAGATATTTAAGAGATCTATAAATCTCTCATACAAAGTTTTTGTTTATCTGTTACAGTTTTGACAGCGTTCAATTCAAAAGCGCCTAGAATGATAATCTTTTCCCTACCTTTATATTAAAAATTATTAACATACTACATACATATAGCCTACGCCTGCATTGAAAGTATAAAAGAAAGTACAAACAAACGATTTATTCATTAGCATACAAATGTTATTACTCTATAATATTAGTATAATATATATTAATATTAAATAATTTAATTTACATATAAGTACTATACATTAGTAAAATTTCAATTTGTATAATTATTATTATCTTTAAAAAAAACCAATGACTTTATTTCGTTGGTTTTCTCCAGGTCTGAGGTTCTACTAGAACCTGAAGATGTAGACAAATAGTTTTTGACAATCAATAAACAAGTGCACATTAAATTTAACACCTATTTTACGAATATACATTAAATCCTTCGTATTTAAATAAGCGGCAACAGTATGAAACTATAATAACTTATTGACTGTAACACGCTGATAAAAATGTAACAATAAACTCATATTACAAACTCTATAGTGACTAGAACAAATCCTTTATAGAAATTCTATTCTAAGCATTCTTTTGTAACAGTTTTTTTATAAAAAAAAAAAAAACATTTATACTGATATAGATTGTTTCTTTGTAATGTATGTTGACACGAACTAACAATAGTGCTCTTATCATATAGCACATCTACGGTAAGCCCCTTTATTGCCGGAGTAGAATATCTCCAGACTTCTGTTTGACCAAATATCTTGTTATTGCCGAACATAGATATTATCGAAGTCGCTTCGTGATTGTTCTCTTTGACAATGGATGAACTTTGTCAATATAGGGGGAATGTTAACTCAACTCAAATCCAGTTTCAGTTTGAACGAACATATATGTCTATATTTGTTTTAAGCTAAAAGTTCCGTGTTATTTTGAGACACAACGGGACCGCCTGAATTATTTAAAGGGAAACCGAATGCGACTGGTTTTAATACTTCAATTCACGTGAACCCATTTCCGACAAGCGACAATACGAAATAAAATATGAGCCTATTTTAAAGTATATTAATTCTAAACACAATTTATTCTGTTTTTTTAAACGAGCATTTAATTGTTGGTGGACCATGCCATATTCAAACTGAATGGCAATGTTTGTTATAACAAAATTTAACTTTTAAGCTTATCAACATCACTTGTTACAGGACAGAGGATGGAAAATGAGAAAGGTGAACAATGACAGCATGTCCCCGCCGCGAGCGATGACCCTGCAGGGCGCCGGGGGTCGCGAGCCGCCGGCGGGGCCCGCCCGGCACCACATGCCCCTCGACCCGCCCTCGATACCACGTTTTATAAAAAATTTCACGCTTATTAGGCTATATCTACTATTTCTACGAGTGATATCATATTTACACGAAGCCTCACTCCCGCGTGCGCGTGCGAACTTTAATTTTCCAAAGCGTCCGCTAGTCAAATTAAAAGCGACTGTGAATGTGTTTGCATTTCGAACTAGTACATTGTTTCGCGATATTAAGTCGTTATTAGTAAATGCTGTAGTGCAATTATTCATTGTTGCCAAGTGTGTTGTGAGCGTGACGCGTGTTCGAGGCTGCGGCTTTGTGGTCTTGCTGCTTCTATTGAGTGGACTCTGTAAATACAGCGAAGGGAAACGTGATGATGACTTGCATATTGGAGGTATATTTCCCATGGAGGGCGAGGGAGGTTGGCAGGGCGGGCAAGCGTGCAAGCCAGCCGCTGAATTGGCACTAGCTGATGTCAACGCAAGATCGGACCTTCTATCGGGTTTCAAATTACTTCTTCACAGCAACGATAGCAAGGTAAGCATTACACTTAAGTCCTAATAAAAATATTGTTTGTTTCTATTTCTCTCGTCAATCTCTACTATTAACGTCAATCAACGTCTTAATGTCCATAGTCTTGTCTGTCATTTGAATGATGAACGAAATCCATTAAACTTACGATATCCTGGGATAAGTCACTTAACAGATTGGCAAACCGGCAAACGTCGACCGTGTTTTAGATCTCGTCTATCGTCGTCTCCGTGTTTTATTTCAGGCTTAAGAACTACAATATTGGGCCTGATATAGCTGGGGTGAGCTTGACATTCGATTTAATTATTGAAAATTTATGAAATTCTCACGGAAAGGAATTTTATTGGATAGAATATCAAATCCGGTTCGAAGTGATTTTCCAATTTTAACTTTGGGACCAAATTGACGATTTCATTCGTTTAATATTGAATATCGAGGGTGAAATGCTAATAAGGGTAACGACTTCTCGAAGTTTCAATAGATTAACTCTTAATTGTGTATGACTTCAATTTTTCTACTGCTTATAAGAAAATATTTTAATATAATTACTATTATGTGTACATGTTGTGTTAAAAAAGCCGAGATGGCCCTGTGGTAAGAACGCGTGAATCTTAACCAATGATCGTGGGTTCTAACCCGGGCAAGCACCACTGAATTTTCATGTGCTTAATTTGTGATTATAATTCATCTCGTGCTTTACGGTGAAGGAAAACATCGTGAGAAAACCTGCATGTGTCTAATTTCACTGAAATTCTGCCACATGTGAATTCTACCAACCCGCATTGGAGCAGCGTGGTGGAATAAGCTCCAAACCTTCTCCTCAAAAAAAGGAGAGGAGGCCTTTAGCCCAACAATGGAACATTCACAGGCTGTTACGGTTACGGTACATGTTATAAAATGCTTAAATGAGTAAAAATATATACATTTAATTTTCGTATCATATTTATACATAGTGTATTTGATCGTTCAATGCAACGGTATTTATATTTACAAACAGAGTGAGAACATTAAATTATAAACACAAACTTGTAATTACATATTTATAGAATAACATCACGTCATTATTTTAATGTTGATATGATATTAAGCTATTTACATTTTATCTGAATATTTGATATTTTGAATTGAAATTAATGTTTATTTTTTAAATCAGTAATTAAATTTAATGATGTGTCAACTACATAGTGCGCCTTATTATAATTAAACATAATAATATATTAATTGATACAATGTAAATATTCGAAATATTACTTTTTAATAATTAATTTCCAAAATTTTATTACGTATATAAGAAAAATGACGTCGTCCGTCATACTCTTATGATAAGCCTACATTAATTATTTAAGCCGGCCCTTTCAAAGGCTTGACGGCTCATTCTGACAAGCCAAACTGAATTTTTAATATCCAATTAATACAGGTTCAATTAAGAAGGGTTTTTAATTAGAACATCTTTTTAATTCCTTTGTGACATGGAATAATTTGAAGTATGATTTTTTATAATTTATCAGCCTTTATAACTTAGGTTGTGATATGACATAGGTTTTAAATGAGCGATCGATCAGAATAGTACCTAACATAGAATACTGCGTCTTGGTGGCTTGGCCAAAGTTCATATATGATAATGGTACCTAGGTAAATATCACTTATCACATATATCACCACCGAACAGCAGTATTGTTAAGTATTTTTGTGTAACAGTCCGAGGTAGCCAAAGGTCTCTCACCTTTGTCTATCTCGAACTGCAAAGTCAGTAACTACAGTCACTGCACAGAATTAACATAACTTTTCTTATATTAATTCCCAAGGTTGGTGGCGCATTGATAATGTGAGGGTTGGCTAATATTTCTTACAGTACCAATGTTAATAGATGGTAAAGACCATTTACCATGAAGTTTGCAATTTCTTAGCATACAGAAATTAAGCATCACATTTTTCTACTTTTTATTAAATAAAATCATACAATTTAGTAAGAGCCAAGATGACTCTTGATGATTGTTAAAACACATAATTTCAATCGAAGGTCTTGAATTTAAGCCCGTGCCACTGAATTTGCGTTTAACATTTATCTCGTGCTCGTTGATGTGAAGAAAACTGTTGTGACCAAACGGCACATGCAGGTGGACATTGGAGCAGATTGGAATAAGTTCTAAATATTTTTCCAGTCATTTACAGGCACTTCCAAAATTCGCTACTATATAACTAAGGTTATATATAAAACCCATCTGTGTGGTACGGTTTCACGGCAAAACCAAATTTAATTAAATTTGATACGGAGACAAGTACCCACACCCACAACCGAACCGTACGCTCTGGAAACCTACTTTAAAAAAAAACTTTCAAAAACGGATAATAAATATAATCAATTCCAACTTTTAAACTAAACTAAACAAAAAAGTAACATATATTTATTACGCAGATCTAACATTTTAGAGCTGGAACTAAAGTGAACTCCCCAATTTTTGGTTCTCATCCGCAGCGGAACCCCTTTAATAAAGCTCCATTGTCTGTTTTTTTTGCTGGTCTGTGCAAAATTCGAAAACCATTCAATCTATCTAGGTCAGGCGATAAATAGTAGTTTAGTTTTTTTGAATACTTTAAAGTCTTTTGAAATCTTATAAAAAATTTAATAAGATATAAGCTGACGTCATTGTTTTTATTCCACGAATTTCATATAATTTATTAGACTATGTCGTTAAAATATATTACATATTTCCTCTTAAAAATAATCAAGAATAATTGTTGTATTGATAAGAATGTCACATTTATCTTATATTTTGTACGTTTCATTGTCGTTTTAATAAGGAATATTTGTTTATTTCTAAATTATTTACGGTTTATTTAGTTAGGTATTGAGAAACGTCAAGTTAACGTACGAAAGAAACCAGCAGAGGGTATACGTAAACAATTTAATGATGTCAATATACAAATGTCATTTGGTGGGTTTGCTGAGAGATCTGAGCAACGGTTAGATGATATGTCAATAATGTAATTGGTGTAAAGTACACAAAAACGTCGAAAACAGGGCAATTACTTATTCTTTAACAAGAAATTCTCATGAAAGATCTTCTTAGGCCATGTAGTAAGTATAATATGTGTTGTATATTAAATTTTTAAACGGGCTAATTGAGAGTACGTTTTTATGATTAAATTGAGATAAAAACAATGTTTTACATGTATGTCACTTTTTAACTTAATAAATTTCTTATATTTCATTTTTATCAAGTATACTGGACTGCACGTATGTTTGTTTTTTATACACTTAATACGACAACTAAGACTAATCATAATTAGGTAATATTGAATTCAGTCGAATCATTTAAAAGATCATACAAACCGAACTATCTAATACTATGCTGAATTATATACAAATTGTAATTAGCGGTTAGTGTTTGTGCGTTGGCAATAGCGTGAATAATTAACAGGAATAGTGATCAGCTATTGCCAGAACGTCCTACCTACTCAATATTAATCAAAGCCACTTAGCTCTGGACATGCGATAAAGACATGGGGACATAAGTATATCATTAAATTAACAAATACATACATACTGCTTTGTTATTAATTGTAAATGTAATCCAACACCAATTTTGTATTCTATCAACTTACAAAGAAAATCTCGTAAAAAAAATCAAATCAAAATAAACTTTATTCAAGTATGCTTCTTGCGAACACTTTTGGGTCATTTTACAAGATTAAATTATACTTAAAGCTACCACCGGCTCGGAATGTAGATTCTAACGAAAAGAATCGGCAAGAAATATTCATTTTCGACAATCAAGTTACATAGATAACTAAATATAATTGAATTATTATTTATTCTGCATTAAAATCAACGAATACAAACTTCAGACTTTTTTATCATCGATACAATCTTTTATTAATTAAAGTTTGTGAAGACACATGTGATTTATTTTATCCATTTGTTCTTAGTACTTCAAAGATAATATACATAATAATTAAACTCACATGATAATTTTATTTCTTCTTATAGATAATCACAAAATTCATAAAATATACTCATTAGAAATAAAGACACTAAAATTGTATTATTGAATTAATTATTAAAAGAAAGATAATTATTTAACAGCTCCATAATCAAATTAGCAATAAGTATTATATTTATATATATATATATATACACTGAAGATTTTCAGGACGTCAGTCTTTTCGAGATTAGAATGGCTCTCGGACAACTCAAAAACAACAAGGCACCTGGTGATGATGGTATTACAGCCGAGCTTCTGAAGGCGGGTGGTACACCGATCCTCAGGGCTCTTCAGAGGCTTTTTAACTCCGTCATTGCCAAAGGTCAAACGCCAAAAGCATGGCACAGAAGTGTGGTGGTACTTTTCTTTAAGAAGGGTGATAAAACCCTTCTGAAGAATTACAGGCCCATCTCACTGCTGAGTCATGTTTACAAGTTGTTTTCGAGTGTCATTACGAATCGTCTCGAGCAAAGGCTTGACGACTTCCAGCCACCCGAACAAGCCGGATTCCGGAAAGGCTTTAGCACCATAGACCACATACATACGCTGCGGCAAGTTATACAGAAGACTGAGGAGTATAACCAGCCACTTTGCTTAGCGTTTGTGGACTATGAGAAAGCCTTTGATTCGATCGAAACCTGGGCCGTGCTGAATTCTCTTCAAAGGTGCCAAATTGATTATCGGTATATCAGGGTGTTAAAGTGCTTGTACGAGAACGCCACCATGTCGATCCGACTCCAGGATCAGAACTCAAAACCTATCCAACTGCAGAGAGGTGTAAGACAGGGAGACGTGATATCTCCGAAACTGTTTACCGCTGCATTGGAAGATGTTTTCAAGCTTCTGGACTGGAACGGACTTGGCATCAATATCAACGGCGAGTACATCACTCATCTTCGATTTGCCGATGACATTGTAATTATGGCTGAGACCTTGGAAGACCTCGGCACTATGCTCGATGACCTCAGCAGGGTTTCCCAACAAGTGGGTCTAAAAATGAACATGGACAAGACGAAAATCATGTCGAACATCCATGTTGCACCCACTCAAGTCAAGGTTGGAAATTCTGCACTCGAAGTTGTAGACAACTATGTCTACCTAGGTCAGACCATCCAACTAGGTAGGTCCAACTTCGAGAAAGAGGTCAATCGTCGAATTCAACTCGGCTGGGCAGCGTTCGGGAAGCTACACGATATCTTCTCATCCCAAATACCGCAGTGTCTCAAGTCGAAAGTCTTCGACCAGTGTGTGTTGCCAGTGATGACTTATGGATCAGAGACGTGGTCGCTCACAATGGGCCTCATAAGAAGGCTCAAGGTCACTCAAAGGGCAATGGAGAGGGCTATGCTCGGAGTTTCTCTGCGAGATCGAATCAGAAATGATGAAATGATGAAAAGGTTCTCGAGTGGTGACCACGAACCGGAAGACGCAGCGTGGGCAGGCCCCCTACAAGGTGGACCGACGACTTAGAACGAGTCGCGGGAAGCCGTTGGATGCGGGCAGCGCAAGATTGGCCAACGTGGAAATCCTTGGGGGAGGCCTTTGTCCAGCAGTGGACGTCTTTCGGCTGGTGATGATATATAGTAACAGCCTGTAAATGTCCCATTGCTGGGCTAAGGCCTCCTCTCCCTATTTGAGGAGATAGGTTTGGAGCTTATTCCACCACGCTGCTCCAATGCGGGTTGGTGGAATACACATGTGGCAGAATTTCGATGAAATTAGACACATGCAGGTTTCCTCACGATGTTTTCCTTCACCGAAAAGCACGAGATGAATTATAAACAGAAATTAAGCACATGAAAATTCAGAGGTGCTTGCCCGGGTTTGAACCCACGTCCATCGGTTAAGATTCACGCGTTCTTACCACTGGGCCATCTCGACTTCGATTTGATGATATATATATATATATATATATATATATATTTATAGTTATATATATATATATAACTATAATTTATATATATATATATATATATATATATATATATATATATATATAATTTATAGTTATATTACACCTATTTAAAAATATAATTGAAATTGTATTCATAACATAAGTTAAGCATTAAACTAAATTGTCAGCATTATAGCTTAAAGATATACATAGACCTATACTAAAATATAAAAGAAAGAGTATATATTTTCCAAATATAATGTTATGTCTTAAGGAAATCTCAGGAAAAATGAATAGAAATCTTTATATATAAAAATATATTTTCAACAGTGTGAACCCGGTCTTGGCGCGAGTGTGATGTACAATTTATTGTACAATTCGCCACAGAAGTTGTTGCTACTCGCGGGATGTTCCACCGTCTGCACGACAGTTGCAGAGGCTGCGAAAATGTGGAACCTCATGGTTGTAAGTATTGTCTTCTATTTATACGTAGTTACTAAAATGTTAGAAAGTTTATTTTATATATAATGCAAACTGATTAGGATGATTTTTTTTAGGATAGTAAAAAAAACTTATTTTTAATGTTATCCTAATGTTTCTTTTTTTCATATACCCTTACAGGTAATCAATACTGAATAATGATATAAATTATATAATAAAAAACTATAAAAAACGCTTTTGCTTGTTAATTTTACTATCAGTCATTGATAAGTTAAATCCACATTCCGACTTCATCATCAAATCAGCTCGATGATGCTATAAACGACTATGTCGTCATTCGAATAACATTAATACTTGCAAATCGATACGACAATATTATAGAGCTGAGTTAAAATCTGAGTCCGATTAATTATCTGTTACCGTAATAAATTACGACAACAAATAAAAACAAAACACTGTGCATTTTATATACTGACTAACACTTACCCGCTATATAAATAATAAAAATAATAAAAAATTTCATAGCTCTTTCTTCAAAAATGAAAAATTTTCATACAAACTTCCACTTGATACCTTATACTTATACTAATGTAACCCACATTTTCAAAAATTCATTGTGCTAACCTACTGTGTAAAACGCCCCAGTAGTTTGAGCTGTTCGTTAAAATATTAGTCAGTTATTCTTATTATAAATAAATCCGTCAAGCATTTTTGTGTATATTATCATCTACGAAAATTGAAATATATGTTATATATTTCTTAATAAACCAATTATGTATAATAAATTATATATTTACTTTATAACATTCCGTTGTAAATGATCTTTTTGTACTTAATAACAAAATAGTTAAAAATAATTTCACTAGAACAAAATTGCTTCCTCAAGTAATATTATTTTCAATACTCGAAAGCCAAGCTATTATCTAGATATCGAACAAAGAAAACTTGAAACTTTGTTGGGTTTTACTCTACTTAATCTTTATTTGAATGACAATAGCTTTATAATTGCTTTCTAGACCGATATACCTTGATAAATATGATTTAGAATTATTCAATGACGCCAAATTATTAAAAATTAATTTATGCGGGAACGCTAAAATTGTTTAAAACTCAATTAACTTTAGCTCGATTTTCTTTTCGTCGTAAAATATTTTAAGTTTGATTACTGAGTCGCCATCTGTAGCGAATTTTATAAAGTTTTTAGACAAACTCGTTCGGTAAACTAAAATGATAATGTAAAGATAGTAGCTACTTTTATTTTCAACTAGTCACAAATATTATTATGTTATATATATGATGCAGTGTGGTTACGGCAGAGTGAAATAGAATACATAATCAAAACGTTGCGTGCTGTGTGCTTTTGCGTGAGTAAAAAGGAGAAAAATTAAAGGCTCGTATCTTGATATTGATATATTGGTGGCTTTTTCTTGCTTCGAGCGTCTGCTCTTTGAAGATCATTTATCTATTGCCTCTGCCTATTAAATAAGTTCTTACGAAAGAGTTTATAGCGTTAAGATTAATTAGTTATTGATGTTAACAGGAGTGATGTGTGGCGTGTTTGATGTGGAATTATTAACAGATAGTAAAACACATTTCAAATTCAGAAAAAACATAAATTTATTTTTGAAAATTAGAAATTAAATTGCAATTAATATTTGCAATATTCGTAATTTTTTATATCTTTTCTAACATTCTTATTTTCGAACAAGGCTGCCAATAAGTTGCCGTCAGAACGAAATACACTTTTTAAATAGTATAGCTTTTTATTATATTTTTTCCAATTTTCTTTAGGAATGAATCATAAACTTTTAATTATACATACCTTTTTTGTAAAAATCTTTGACGATATAAAGCATCCGTTTCTTCTTAAAGACCTAACCTAACCTTTTCACTTTAATCGGTCTTAAGCATCTGGTTATTTGGTCTTTGCCAAAAAAGGTAAATAAGCATTATTATATAATAAGCATTAGGTTATTAACGATACCTTTTAGCTAAAATCGTGTCTTTGATGTTCTAATAATGTATTAACCTTCATGAAAATGTAATTATGGTCTTTTATATAAAAGTAAGAAAGGAATATTTATAATGAACAGAGTATTATATAAAATACATGTAAACGTGCACGCTATACTTACAAACGTTATGTTTTAAAATATTACCACTGAATAAACTGCAAATGTTCATAATATTATAATTATGAGCTATTTTCGGTTTCGCTTACGTTATTTTCTAAGAATACTTTATATGCTTAAAATATTTTCGTTAGCATAATTTATAGGGACTAACGAAGATTTCTATAATAATATCTCTAGACATTATAGAACAAAGTCCTCCCGCCGCATCTATCTGTCTGTATGAACGCTATAAACTCAAAAACAACCAAACGAATTTTCATACGATTTTCACCAAGGTTGGAGTGATTCATAAGGAGTGTTTACGTGTATAATACATTAAGGTTTTGTGAAAATTAGCTAAGTAAGACCATGATTGTTAAATATGTCGCAAAAAATCATACCGACTGGAAATAAACCGGCGTGCACCACGTAAACCAATAGAGTTGTATGTATTACGATGTAAAGGTTTTATGTAGAATCTTATTTTACTCGTGCGAAGCCGTGACAAGTAGCGTATATACTAATATAATAACTAGGTATTTGTATTTAAAGTGTGTTTTGCTAGAAATATATAAATATAGATCGTATATTCAATGTTTATCGGTTTGTTTAAGAAAGAATAACTTAGTTAAAAGGTATCATTAACTAATATACATATAAAATTAACTTATATATGATTGATACTTTATATAATAGTCCATGTGACAACATCGAACAATTAATATGATATGAAAACAATTCTAAAACTTTAGTACAATATTTTAATAAATAAAATCTACAAAAATATCTGTTCTTACCATTGGTTAGTCAACTATATAACTGTATATTTAAATTGTATCCCTCCACTTGGACAACAAAGATTTTAAATTCTTAACATGTTAGTATACTATAAAGAATTCTGAATTTTTCACTAGACAAGTTAAGAAGGGATTTGGTCGTCGCACGCTTAATACCCTCCAGACGTCTTATATGAAGCAAGTATTTTACATACAAATTTTAAGATACTTAAATTTTACTGATATATAAAACAAAAGGTGCTGAAATATACAAACTAATATATTATAAAAATTTGTTTATTTCGTTATTAAAAATAACCTCAACATTTGACAATGTTTATAATTAATGAAATCTTTTGTAAGATATTTCAAAATAAATCACATTATGATAGCCCAGTGGACAGAACATAGACCTTATTCTATAATAAGGGGATCATAGCCGGGGAGCACCATTAATTTATATCGTCCTAGAGCTAAATGCAAACATCGTAATTAAACCTGCAATGTCACTTAACATTTTGCCCTATGTGTATCCAACAAACTGGAGCTGTTCCAACAGCTAGGTGCTAAGGTGAGGTGGCCTTTATCTATTTATATCTATACTAGAAATGCGAAAGTAACTCTGTCTGTGTGTTATGCTTTCACGGCTAAACCACTGCACCGATTTTGATAAAGTTTGGTATAGAGTTAGCTTAAGCCTCAAGGATGGACATAGGTTACTTTTATAACACTTAACACCTGGCGTTTGACAGGCTGGATCCCCTCCATAACATAAACACAAACTAGTATTTTATGTTCAAAAGTTAACAAGTAAGTTATAGGTACCTATATAAAATAAGTAAGATGTGATATACAGATAACAACATTGGATCATTTATCTTTATATAACCCGAAAAGATGTTCTGAAAATCTCCTTTCACAATATAAATATAAAAGACAAAAGCGTTTCATTTATCAATGCCTAGTCTAAGCTGGTCCTTAAATAGTGAGCTGACAGTACTCTCTTGTGTCGTAGATGACGTACAAGAATGAATTTTAAAGTATTTTCACAAGATTTCTCAATATAGCTTCTGAGTTCAAGTCATTCATAAGTAAAGATTAAGAGTACATTTTATGAACTTATTCTGTTATGTTATCGGAGACCAAATATAAGACAAATCGTGACAAATAAGCGAAAATTAGCTTGTTAACTTGTCAGATTATTGAAGTGCGTAACGCATATTAAATAATAGACAAAGCGAAGTGATTTTTTTTAACGAATAGGAAGGCGGATGAGCATATGGGCCACCTGATTGTAAGTGGTCACCAACGCCCATAGACATTGGCATTGTGAGAAATGTTAACCATCGCATACATCACCAATGCGCCACCAACCTTAGGAACTAAGATGTTATGTCCCTTGTGCCTCTGTAATTACACTGGCTCACTCACCCTTCAAACCGTAGAACAACAATACCAAGTACTCCTGTTTTGCGGTAGAATATCTGATGTGTTTTTTTTTTTTTTTTATATCGCCGGGAGGCAAATGACTCTACTCCACCTGATGGTAAGTGGTAGTAGAGTCCAAACGCGACGACGGCCAGTACAGACGGGAAAAACGTTCTGCACTAGCCGCCTTCGCCTTGCCGGCCCGCAAGATGCCTCTTCACGCCTCGTTTGAAGGAACCCGGGTTGTAAGAGGAGGGGAATACGTGAGCTGGTAAGGAATTCCATTTTTTGGAAGTGCGACAAAGAAAGGAGTTGCCAAATTTCTTTGTTCGCGATGGAATTGATGTCACAGTTAGGCGGTGACACAGTTAGGTCGAGAACCAGCTCGCGTGGACTTAAGAAGGAAGGGGGAAGCAGGAATTAGAGAGAATAATTCCTCAGAGCACTCGCCGTGATACAGTCGATAGAAAGCGCTCAGTGCTGCTATCTCACGACGCAATTGTAAAGGTTCAAGGGTGTTTGTGACCTTTACGTCGCCAATAATGCGACGTGTGGGTGGTACCTACCCAGACGAGCTTGCACAAAACTCTACCACCAGTTGTTTGTGATTTTATCACATAATTACAAACCGAAAATGCACGTATAACCAAAAAAAAACTCATTTTTTTCTTTTAACTTGGCTTTTACTGTCTATTAAAATGTATTAAGTCAGAAATCAATAAAATAACCATTAAAAATCGATAAACCAGACATGTATATTTCCATTTCTACTAACACAAACAACTTTATGATTGTTTTTAAACGCAAAAATATCCCCAAAAATCTTATCAATAAAACATATAAAAAGCGTTATGATAAATAATAACATAAAAACAAACATAAGCTAGTGTTATTTAATTTTTGAAATACGTTGAATATTTAATATAGATTCAAAGCTAGAAAAATGTACTGAGCTGCTGATTTAACTACTTATGTAGTACCTTGAGCATCTGTGGGAGATTAACTCCACTTTACAAGTCAAGAGATACTGGTTTAGACAGGATGAGTAATGTATATATACGTCCCACGAACCAGCAGACAAAGCGATAGTGGTGAACGTTCATTGAAATTAAATAATTAATTTCAAAAAGAACTTAAATAAAATCCTCACAAATAAAATAAGACCATACAATCATTCAATTGTTAATTTTTAATTATGTATTTAAACATTTTAGCAAACATTCCAACACTAGAGCTTTCTTTAACTTACCAATCAACATGTTAATATATTATTAAGCAATGGTAAATAGCTAGATTAAAGGATTTGCTTGTAATGGTCCAGTAGATAGAACTTATATAAATCGAATATCGCAGAATATAATCTAGGTAGCACCATAAAGTTTTTATGTACCTAATTTTTATTTTTGAGTTATGATCTGTGACGAACCTTTGAGCTTTCTCCGCCAAATAATATCGAATTATTAATTTAAAAAAATCTTCTAATGAGAAAAAAGTAATTAACGTTATAAAATGTTTTCGCAGCTCTGTTACGGCGCGTCTTCACCAGCTCTGTCGGACCGTGCGCGGTTTCCTACGCTCTTCCGAACACATCCCTCTGCAACTGTTCATAACCCGACAAGGATAAAACTCATGCAAAAGTTCGGCTGGTCACGCATCGCTATATTGCAACAAGCTGAGGAGGTTTTCATATCAGTAAGTATTGAATTTACATTTTCAAATACATGTATGCAGCACACGCACACAATCTTAAGTTGACAGCTTAATTTGTAAATATAAACATGATATTATTCAAATCTTTGTTATTTATTTTACGTTTCACAATTCGGAAGAAACTGACCCTCTAGTCTCGAGTTATCCTAGTTGGTCTATGGTAATATAAATTACCTGAGGAGGACGGCAGCCGTACGCACTAGCGAGGAGTGCGGGGGGGCGAGATTACCTTCGCCCCCTGAGGAGCTCCGCCGAGCCACGAGCGGAGCAAAGCACGAGAGAGGCCGTGGATGCGTTATATCAACACGATCCCGCAGCCTCTCTGATCCGTGCCGAGGACGGTCATCGCAGTGGTTTTAGTGGGTAAGAATCCCACATAACCCAGTTGCCCCCCATGGGAGCTAGGTACCTTTCTGAAGGTTTCCACTGCGTGAAAAAAAAAGAAAGAAAATGGTAATAAAATAAAATTGTACTTTTTTCTTTTAATAAAAATAAATGTATAATAAAAAATGTTAATTTTTTTTATTAAAAAAAAAATTAGGCTGCGGTTTTTCTTTAGTGTATGATGGATTTGTTTGTTACAAATCTCAGCTTTAATTGTTTGCCGTAAATATTAAAAAGGTTCTCACTACTCCAACGCCCATAGACATTGGCATTGTAAGAATTGTTAACGATGGTTTGGATGTAAGCCACATCGCTAATGCGCCACCAACCCTAGGAACTAAGATGTTATGTCCCTTGTCCCCCTAATAACATTGGCTCACTCATCCTTCAAACCGAGACACAACAATACCAAGTACAGTTTTGCGGTAGAATATCTGACGAGTGGGGGATACCAACCCAGACGAGTTTGCAGAAAGCCCTATCACTAAAGGTATGGCTTATATCTATATGAACTATGATATAGATTACTCAACACGGTATTGTATTTTAATAAGCAAATTTTGAAATGTTTGTGGTATCGAATATCACAAACATTTATTAACCTACAATTAACCTAAAGTAAACATGAAAACTCGGTTACAATGGAACGCACGAGGGATTTTACTTGAATAAACTTATTAAATTACGTGGCGAGACTTCATTGAAAATTGTTATAATATTAAAATAGATGTTCGTACACGCGAACGTATGTATGTACTATATTTATTTATATGAACTGTAAAAATAAGTGGATTAGTGTTTAATTTTATATGGCATTTTAAGCACGTTCATCAAAATATCACCAGAAATTGATGAAATCAAAAAGGTTATATAATCGATTTGTGCCAATTATTCTTTGAATTATACATTTCGAGCGCAATAGTATTAACGTTATTTATTTTCACAATTATTTTTTAATTTTTAAAATAAAATCACAAACTCGCTTGAAATATGACATTGACCTTTGAAAATCCTTATTAATATTATAAATGCGAAAATAAATTGGTTTGGTTGTGTATTACTTTGTTTGTTACGCATTCACGTCTTAACTATTTATCCAATCATCGTGACATTTTGTATACACGTTGTCAAAGGTACAAAAAAGGACAGAAGTTACCTAAAACCTGCCTTCCCCCTTAAACGCGGGCTAAACCGCGGGCGGAAACAAGTTAAATATAATCTACATTTATTCAATAAGAGCTAATAAAAGGTCAAAGGTTTTCCTCGAAACTTATACGCTCATTACATTTTACCTACGTCTACAAGGCCCTGAAAGTAATAAAAACCAAATAATATTGTAGTATAGTAACGTATATAGGTCGCACCGATCTCGCATGACTCCGTGGACTCGATTTGCCGTTAGATACTTATTTGTATCGACACCAAGTGGGATTTGACACGCTACGAACTTTTCCTATAAATATACTAATCTATGTCTATACATTATGGAGTGAGAATGTCTGTTTATATTCTTATTAGTTTTCGCCCGCAGCTATACCCAGATGTGAGAGAGGGAAGTATCCTATGTCCTTTTCTGTCGGTTGAGCAGTGAAGATATGAAGCATAACCAACATACAAACAGTTCACTTCACTTCACTTTTATAATTATAATATTATTGAGGATATGAGTTTGTAGAGCTGCATCATTGGTCTAGCTCTTTAACGCTGTAGATCCTGAGATTCTGGAGTCACAACTCGGGTCGGAAGTAAAATGTTAGTGTGTTTTTGACACAGTTGTCATTTACAGTCAGGCGTTTGTATGATTGCAGTTTTGCTATTGACATGTTTTGGAAAGCGCGTTAAGCGACGGCTTTTAAATTCAGGCGAATCGTCTTGCGTCCTGATTTAATTGCCACGCATTGCAGTTTTTTCTATTATACATAACGATTTAAGAGTAGGAATAGAGAGCGCAACATTATATGCGTGAATGTTTATGCACTATAATATCACGTACGCACTTGGATAGGAAAAAAGAGCCGAGATGGCCTAGTGGTAAAAACGCGTGATTCTTAACCGATGATCTTGGGTTCAAACCCGGGCAAGCACCAATGAATTTTCATGTGCTTAATTTGTGATTATAATTCATCTCCAACTTGACGGTGAAGGAAAACATCGTGAGGAAACCTGCAAGTGTCTAATTTCACTGAAATTCTTAAAGACTTCTCGAAAAAGTGTCGAACATAGTTCGGTATATAAATATATAGAAAAATAGAGATATGTAAAACCAAGTTCATAAAGTTTTCCTGACTAATTTAGGCAACGATGATTAATCCCAATGAAGACTATCGAAGTAACCGTAACCGTAACAGCCTGTGAATGTCCCACTACTGGGCTAAAAGCCGCCTCTCCTCTTTTTGAGAAGAAGGTTTGGAGCTTATTCCACCAACCCGCATTGAAGCAGCGTAAAAGCGTTACCTACATACATACATGTATGTATGTAGGTAAAATGTGTATTGATATTTGTAAAGTTACTCAGCGGTAACGATTGAACGATGCGACATACACATACATACAAGAAAATTAAATTGACGCTTATCATCTCATAAACATTATTCTAACCGCGCTGCATCTTCAGGAATATGATTTATGTATGTAGGTTTATTAGTTTTTTCAGTTAGGCATTACAAACAGAACGTATTCTTATTCGATAGCATAGTTGCACAACTAGGTATCGTTAATAATAACATTACACTTATGTTAATATATGAATATTTATGAATTTAAAAGAATATTTTAACTACCTTGAATATTGTTTGAAATAAATAAATAATAAGGTTTTATATTCTATTTATATTACTATAATGCTAATCGTATTCAAAATCTAAGAAGGATCCGGTTGAACTTTTACGGTAGAAGCCCCAAGTGAGTAGAAACTGTTTCTAACTGTTTATTCTAGTGGATTTCAGTTTGGATCTTGAATGAGCCAGTATTATTCTGTAATTAATACTGTAATACTACAGTTATTCTACCTGTTATTATACCTGTGCACAAGGGACATAATTTTAGAACCCGTGGTAACCAGCGTTTATTTGACGTTTTGAAAAGAGGTTTATATCGCTCACACTGCCAGTGCCTTTGGGCAACCATTTAAATAAGCGCTACGGTCAACCTTTCACTATGAATAAAAAAAATACACATAGGCTTATTCACACCTCAATTTACACCTCAACCGATAATTTTGGAACCCACGTTTTTTATTTTTCATATCCTAATTTACTTATTTACAAATTACACTCAATGAATCACTAATGGTTCTATTATAAATGTAAAGGTATGTTTGTATTGTCTACTTTAACTAGTTAATGCTGTACCAGCCGAGCATTTCATTAGGGACAAGGATATTTTGAATGAGATGGATAGGAATGCTTTTTACCGCGATTACTCAAACGCAATGAAAAGTTATGGTTATTTTTCAAGTCAGAAAAGTTTTATTTAAATTATTTATGCTATTTATTATTATATACACAAATGTCATATTGGCTGCTTAAAAATTATGGTAATCACTGAAAATCATAATATTACCTTTTAAGAATTTAATTTGCCTGTTTTTCTAACGCTACGCTCCAGCTTTTGTATTTGTTCTAAAATAAGTTATTTCTATTGTAAACGTACATTTATTTTATTAATTTTACGATTTTCAATTCAAGTGGTCATTCTTAATGGAGATCAGTCAATTGTGCAAAAGATTTAATATTTTAGCAAAATACAGGTGCACTCTATCACTTTCATATTCCTATGGGACAACAATCCGAGGCATGGTTGTGTAAACACTGCCAACTGTCAAACTTTATACTGCTACTAAGATTTTTTTGACAGAAAAAAATGAATGACATTTCTTTGACGAAAAATAATTTATCACCCAGAACCTCGAGATTTGAATCGTTATAAACTTGCCACTAGATCAACTAGATATAAATAAGAAATAATTAATAAGGAATAAGAATAGAAACTGTTGAAAAATAAAAAAACAAACAGACATATTACTTTGTTTACTTTTCGTTCAAAATATATTAAAGCAGACACATGAAGTTAGGAAAAGTATATTCACATTAGGAGTCCGCAATGAATGAGGTCTAAGTCCTTATAGTTCTACAATGTAATTAGTGGAGCCACAGTTCTCTCTGAGAGGTTTTGAGATGCGACACTCTCATTTGTCTTCCGTTAATGTTAGTATCAAATATTTTTACGCCTATTAGCATAGAAATGTTGAAACTATTAAGGTTTTATAATGAGAGAGTAATTTAATTAAAATGAAAAAAAATTGTTAAATATGATGTTAATGGATCTTAAGACACGAATAATTATGTTCTATGGTATTCAAAGCTTTCAAATATTTCTGACTGTAATATTGTTTATAAAAAAATATGAATTATGTTGCGTCAAATCCTACGTCAATACAATATTATAGATAGCTCTATATCTTCTATATATATATATATATATTTATTAATATAAAAATAATTTTATATTAATAAATATATATATATAAATAAAAAATGAATTTTCATTTTCGACTCACCCTACTGTCAGCTCAGAATTTTAATTAACCATGTATCCCGTTATTATTAAAAAAATGAACAATTCGTGTATTAATATTGTAATCATGACATTAAATCCGTATGTCTGTTTGTCTGTAACTCTTTTACTTAACCACGAAACGATGTGAATGAACGATTTTATTGAATGTACGATTTTATACCTAACACCTCCCCCATCCCATCAAAACACAGGCGATGCTGTGGGCGAAAACTAGTGTGACTATATAAAGAATAATGTTTTAATTTATATAAAAAACTCATTGCATGATACAAGAGGATATCCGACCGATAAGCGGATTATACAACCTATTTAATATTGACGTGATCGTATCACTCATTAAGAGCTTAAATAAAAACAATATAACTATTATACTCAATTATAAAATAAAATAATTAATTGACCGTGTGCCTAACGCTTTTTTATTCGATAGCGTTGACGTTAACTACGGTTTGTATGGAATCGGTGGCATGAATTTTAGCAGTAACTATTTCCCGATTTAATCGCAATTGAACCAAAGGTTGGCTCAATCTCAATCATATTCATAAGTAGATGATACACAAGTTATATCTTTAATATTTATTTTTGCATTACTATCCCAAAAGTATAATATAATACATGGCTTTTTATACAAAAATCAGTCGAGTCAAGCTTTCAAGACAATTGCTTGAATTTCTTTACTTTTACAATTGGGAATGCGATTTATTATTACGATAAGAACTCATAAATTAAAATAAGTTTACCTAGGAAGGTACGCTGTCTGTGCACGGAGACAGAGTGGCCGCGCTTTGTCCCTTGAATTGTAGCGTTGCGACTATCCGTCTTACTTCTAGTCTTTGTGTAATTTTCTCTTACCTAAAATGTTATTTTACTTAGATTTATCTCGAATACTTGCTCATAACTTCTGTGTACGTTTTTAAGTTAATGCATCTTTAACATTAAAGTTAAATTAATTATTAATGGACTAGTTAATGACAAATTGTACTTTATGACGTTGTCAAAACAGCAATAACTAAGAAGGGTTGAATGATTCAATTTTGATTATAAAAAATCATATTAAAATATTTTATCTGTCAATAAAATATGTTAAATTCTAACGGCCTTACTTGAAACATTTTTTAGCGGGTTATTATTTAAAAAATGCTCTGTTATCTTTCGTGACATACGAAAGAATCAGTAATGACAGAAAGAATGTAATCAGTGTTTAAATAAACAGCCGCTAACGATAAGCAATGTTTATAATAACGTTAAATATATATATTATAATTAGATGATAAAACTTTTTCTCGAAAAGAAACTCAAGTCATGTATCGGTAATGTAAATTTTAGCTTGAAATGTCCCTCGGCGTCTAATATATGGATAAAATAAATAGGGTTTCTTTATAATAAGCTCATATTTTATATTAGAAGGAATGGAGTGGTAAAGGTCTCCCTAGATAAATCTAGCAACGAAATTGAAAAGGCTAAGTGTTCAAAATATATTCCTGCGAGGAATTTCAATACATTAGTCCACTTTAGTTTGCTGAGATTAAAATCTGTAGGTACGTTTTATTTTGAATAATAGCACTGTTCTTAGTTTGGTTCTTAAAATATTTAGGTAAGAAAATATCTTTACGTCATTCTAATTACTTTACACATTTATTGAATTTGATCGTATTTTATCCGACATAAGCAAGTTTATATAACAAATTATAAAGACATGTTAAAATGAAATATATAAGTCATATCAGTCATATGAAAAGTCAGTCGTTCTTGCAAATGTTTGAAACCGCAATCATCTGTTAAAAATTTCCATAAAACTACTGGGCTACATCGGCTACGATAATTAAAAAAATTCTTATATTAAAATACCATCTCAGCTACGCGAAATATTATTTAAATTATTAAAGAATATTTCTCGTAACGCTAATGTCCAGAGTGGAGGCATTTCGCTCAAGATGTGTCAAAATTGTTGCTTATTTTTTTTAATTCGATTTAATTATTATATATTATTTTGCCGAGATGGCCCAGTGGTTTGAACGTGTGAATCTAAGCCGATGATCGCGGGTTCAAACCCGGGCAAGCACCGCTGAATTTGTATGTGCTTAATTTGTGATTATAATTCATCTCGTGCTTGACGGTAAAGGAAAACATCGTGAGGCATGGCGTGAGTGAAATCGGCATGTATTTAATTTCACTGAAATTCTGCCACATGAGTATTCTACCAACCATTGGAGCGGCGCGGTGGAATAAGCTCCAAACCTTCTCCTCAAAACATGTAGAAGAGGCCTTAGGCCAGCAGTGGGACATTCACAGGCTGTTACAGTGACATTACATTATTATATCCTCTATTAATATACTATATACGTATTCGATATCATTATCATGTTACTAAATGTTTACACATTGAACAATATCTCACAATACCAAAATATTGTATCTCCATTACACGCTATTCCGCACTAATTCAATTTGCTGTGTATTGAAGGGTAATATTAAGGGAGCGATGGTATTCCAAAACAATAATGCCACTTCAAAACAAAGGCTAGATAAGAAATTTTGGGAAATATATATATAGATATGTATACAAAACAGTTTGTCTCCGTGTAAATTCAATTAATTTTTTTTTTTATCAGTAAATAGCTGCTACGAGCGGTCTCACTCGGGTTTAATGTTACTTTTCTATCTTCGAAAGTCATAGCGAGAAGTTATAGTCTTAGTTTAAAGGCTATCTCAATAAATGGCATGCCTACGGTATATTTTTTGTAATATCGTACTAGTAAATCGTGATTTAAGAGTTTAGTAGGTTAATTTTAATAATACTAAAATCATAAGAAAATGTATAAACGAAAAAGACAATGTCCACTTAGTATGGCTTAACAGGAAATTTAAACCTAAACCAGACGTATATATGCCAAACGACAATATTTTAAGAAGTTCGGGTAAATTAAAGGCTATTAAAAAAACTCTTTTCTCTCTTTATTTTTATGTATGCAATATATAACCTATTTTATTTTTTCTATCTTTTTTTTCTACATGTTTCAATAAATAAACATTAATTTTCTATATATTCATAGATTAAATTTATTAGATTTTAATATAAAAAAATAATAAAATTTACAAATGTAGGATTTTTTTAATTATCCTAGCAGACCGACATGCACGCTGGCGCACATATATCTACAACGCTGTCACGCACACATGTCGAATTCCTAGCAGCACAATGTTCGTTCCGCGCGCTCCATTTGCCTTTTGTTTTATAATCTGTGGTTACAGTAAACTCATAAAGCTCGATTTTATATACTATATACGGCACGTCTATGTTGCAAAGCCATACAGCGTATCCCAAAAATCACCTATAAAATTGCATGTGTCGATAGGAGACATTAAAAGTTATAGATTATATCACGTATGTACATATATATGCCCATCTGAATTATATAAAGGTTAGTTCGTAGATTTAGTTTTTTTGCTTGTAACTTACAAGTATTGTTTCAATATATATATGTTAATTCCAATATATATATTAATACTTATATTACATTTATGTGTATAGTTTATTTGATTTATATTTTATTAATTTCAGCACCGCCTTTATATATTCAGCCTGAAGATTAACTGGTAGAGAATGTCTTTAGCCAACTTTTACTAATAATGACAATAATAAGTTCGATAATTTTTTTTAAAATAAATAATATAAATGTATTGTAAAGATTACTACAAATGTCTGTAACAACTATGCTAAAGTATTACTAAAGTTATAAAAATTTCAATAAAATAAAATAATTTATCTGAACATCTCAAAAACATACAAAACGTTTACGCCAATAAAATAATATAGCTGGCCTGTTAGAACTATCGGTTTTTTGTCTGTTTTCTGAGACACTGTGTAAGTTTTTCCATATGGACCTTAATTTTGTAGGATACAAAATGAGACTGATTACATATATTGTTATCTTAAGTATATATTTTTATTAAGGACATTTTGTGCGTCCGTGATTATTGTAATTTAATTGCTATTATAAATATAAAATGTGCAACAAGAACTCGGGATTAAGATATCATAAATCAAAGGTTGGGAATCAAAACTTTCGTTTCGTTCTTGTATATTTACTATCCCAATAATTCATTATTAAATAATTTATATCATTCAAATTTGACAAAAATTGACGCGGTAGGAGGTGTATTAGACGCTCATATATCAGGTTTGATTGTAAAAAATATCCGAGACACTTCTTTGGAACCAAAATTCTAATATAATTTATATTTTTACTAATTTTAATTATAAATTTCAAGGATTAGAATAAAAATAACCTACATTCAAATATACTAACATCCATAGAGGTTGGACAAGGACGTGGCTTTTTAAAAAAACCTAATTAAAAGAAGGCGTTCCGTGGTTTCATAGGATATACTTTTTTCGCGTTCTAATAACGCGAAACGAGCTTGAGAATATTTATTTAAAAAAGTATGAGTATATAATATATTTTTTGTCATTTCAAAGAGATTACAAAGTAATCATAATCTTTAATTTTCCTCGTTCATTACGTTACATTTTAAACTTAACATAACTATTACTTTGCATACTTTGAACAATCTATTACAGAAAATGTGTAAATAAAAACGATGAAAATTTGGCGTATCTATAATACTTCAATTGTTTTCGTGATTCAGAAGATAGCTTTGCGTGACTAAATCCAATATATCGGTGCTCGAATACATGTCCTTATCAATATTGAGTAAAGTTCTACACGCTAAAAGCTATGTCTGTCGATTGACAAAGTTTTACGGCTGACCTTTTGGAAACCATTTACATATTTATTCCCTTATAAACCATAGACACGACCTCATAAACTGAAACTGAATACGAAATTAATAAAAATTATATTTCGCTGGCGTACATTTTCTTTAGTTGATCTAGTTTTGTTGCATAACTTGTTTGTGTTATTGTGAAAACCTTATTGATTTCCTTTCGTTTTGACTGTAACCTCTTATCAATAAGTATTTATTGATCTAGTAGCTAGTCTGTCTTCCAGAGACAAAAAAACAAAGATTAAAAAATTCAGTTAAATCCTTCTTTTACTTGGCCGAGCTAGCATGGTTTTTTTATATATATTTTTTTAATATAAAAAAAATTATGCCGTTGTAGTAATAAATAATATGGCAATGAAAAATCAAATAAATCAGGGTATTTTACTTATGAAAATATTATATATTTTCTATTAGCTTTCTCGTTTCTCTTCTTCGACAGGATTGTAAGGACACAATTTTAAAGGTACTTTCTGAATCCAATTTCCGCAAGTCGACTGAAGGGCTTATTATCAAAAGGTACGGCCTTTCAAATCATAATGTGTATTCCAATTCAATATTTATATATCTTTCAATCAAAATTAATTCTAATAAGTTACGATCAAATTTAGAAATCTAATATTTGTATATAAGGTAGAACTAAAAATAAACATTTATATTTTATGGTTTAAAGAATATTTATTCCCATAGACTAACGTCACTTACATGAGAACAATGTTAAACTTAAAATTAATTATTACATTCGTCGTTCGTTATCACATTAGCCGACACTTTATTAATTCATACTCATTTAACACATTGTGACTACTTGCTTAGAAGTGAATGATCTTTTGTAAGATACATTTCTTATATTTGAGGGTATTTTGTTAAAGAGTTGCACCCCTTGAAATGTGATCATTTTTTTGACATAGTTCGTTCTTATCTTTGGTAGGACAATGGGACTCGCTCGACGCATGCTGCGCTTAGACTGTTGCTTTATTTTAGTAAAAGTTATTTTGGTACAGACTCTTTTTTCAAGGGTTTTTTTTTATAAAGATGCAAATATTGTAAATATAGTTTGGTTTCAGTATAAATTTTAATGGTTGGAGTAAAATATGTTGTTTTGGCAGCACTGCCCTATACTTTAATTAAGTATGAAATATATGGTTCACCAGGATATTATATATGTATCGTAACTGACGCGGGATACAGCAAACTATGTTTCGAAGAGAGCCAAGAAGTGATGAAAGCTTACTTATAATGTATTCAATATGAAACTTCCAGGTTAATTTGTTGTCTATTCGCAGACCTTATTTTTTGCTTTAAAATCATGTAACACGTTTTAAAAATATTTATAGTAAACAGATTATGTTGAAACCATGAGAACAAACAGTCTAACTCTTCTTGAGCTTGCAAGATTAAGTCATTTATCGATGATCCAAAGTAAAATAAGCAGGTATCGTCTGCATATAAAGTGATCTGGTGAGTGTGAGTGTAAATAGGAGTTACCTTTGCAATTTTCATTGTGTCAGGAAATACTCCGTTCATTAATAATGTATTGAAACATTCAGTCAAATTATTTACTATAAGAAATTTTACACGTTATATCACTTCGTGCTTATCTCATCTAGCCCAACACTACAATTTGAGTCGAGATTATTTATAATTTTAATAATTTTGTTATTAGTTGTTGTATCAAAAATAGATAATTTAGGATTAGTTTCATGGATTTTGGTAAGGCATTGCTAATATTTTCATGGAATATTTTTGGTATTTTTTGTGCTGAAAGGGAAGAAGTATTCATTAAATGCATTACATATTCCGTGAGATTCAATAATAAATTTTGAGTTTAATAAGATTTTTGGAGGGGCACAACTTTTTGTAATTTTGTGATTTACTAAAGTGTTTACTAAGTTCCACATCTTTGCAACCAGCAAACGAACATTTGTTAAATTCTTTGTAATAGTAAGGTTTTTTTGTGTCTTCAATTAGTCTAGCTACATGATCTTTCTTTAAAGCAAACTCTTCCTTCAACGTGTTATTATTTGGGTTTTTTGTGAAAATAGGATATTTCTTTTACTAATTTCATTGACTACTTTTTTGTTAATCCAATCTTTTTTGGGTGGGTTCAGAACTTTAACCTTTATTATTTTATTTTGTTCTGTGAAAAACTTTATTTTCGCTTCCAATCGTGCATAGTCACTTCCCAATTCCTCGTGTCCTACTTTTTTGATAGTAGTATAAAGTTGATCATAGTCTATGGCATTATATTGAGTAAGAATTTTTGAGGTGGTTCAATTTTTTTTAAGTTCTAGGTGAATCTGCCTATGATCGGTCATAGAAGAATCCTTTATAACTATATGAAATTTATCATTAGTTAAATTGGTACTAACATAATCAATAATGGATTTTTTGTATTGGATACTCTGGTAGCGTATTTTTTAAAATAATATTTTTTTTATAATGAGCGTTCATTCTAAAATATAATCATTTTGAATAATATAAAAATACCCAAAACTTTTATAGGGTATGGTACCTTGGTATTGTGAAACTTTATATTCCGCATACGATAAAGTATACTTTTATCCAGGAAATGAAGAAGCTCCCAAGGTTTCCCAAGGGAGAACCGCAACTCAAAGATCAATGCGCAATAAATTGAGGTCACAACAAATAGCTTTTATAAATATACATTTAAATACGCATATAAGTGTGTAATACGTAAATGTGATTACGAAAATTTCCAGTTCACAGGAAAACACTAGAAATTCGGAAACTAACAAACAAGCGAGTAATAGAAACTTGAACTTCTCGAAAACGTATTACGCGACTTCGCTAGCACCTTTCAACTTCATATATTACTGAGATTCAACCGTTTAAATTTAAAGCGCGAGATATACCTTTTCATATATTCCACATAGCTTTGTACAAAGGTTTTAACTTTCAGCGCTGATGTGAGTAAAAATCCATTTATCGTGAGATGCATGCTATGAAAGTTTTTATAAGGTTATATATAGTGTATACTTGTCCGAGTTGAATAGAGGCTTTCACGCTAGCTCCAATGTAATTAGAGCGCCTCTGCTTTCTCACGTAAGTGGGTTGTGCGGCCGACTTAAACATTGTTTGAAATAATGAAAGTGTCCAAAATTTTATAAATTTTCACTAACGTTGCGGTACATGACATGTTATTATACGCAGATAAAATTAGATTTACATTAGGATTTTAGTAATATAATAAAATTACCAAAAAACCTCGTGAATCTTGACAGTAATCTTCTATGCGAGAAGTGACCTTAGCCCAACAGTGGACCATTTATAGTTCCGTTTGTTTAGTAATATTGTTTTTGGTTTTAATTTTTACCCCTTTAAACATAATAGAATCGAAAGGAACTGATTTGAAATGACTTTGACTAACTAGACTACATTTTTCACCACATTTTTTTTTATAATTTTCGATTAATTAATGTATTCATTAATTAGAGAGCCTATGAATAGGGTTTTATGTTATACGTTATAACTTTCTAAATAATCACATCGATATAAAACAAGAAACAACAGAAACCATATTCAACGAATTTCTAAGTTAACGAAAACCGAACGATTCATATAAACTTAATTAATTAAACTTGGCACGACAAAATATGTTGTCGAGTTTACTAAATACATATACGTATGTGCTATTTGCAATATAAGTAAGCAATAAATCTTACAGTGGTATTCCTTGCTTACATATTTTCTCCTTATAAGCCTTGTCAATGAATCAATCTGTATAATGTTAAAAAATCAAAGCGAGCAATGTTATGTACAGAAAATATTTGTATATTTTCTGTATATGTTATTATTAACAGAATGTGAATGTCTTACTGCTTGGCTAAGGCCTCCTCTCCCTTTTTGAGGAGAAGGTATGGAGCTTATTTCACCACGCTGCTTCAATGCGGCTTGGTAAAATACACATGAGGCAGAATTTCCACTAAGCCGTAATTACATTCTGTCAACAAGAACCGGAAATTCCCACGCAGTTTTATAACATCTTTCAAGTGGGAAAATTAGTAATTAGTTTATCAGCTCTATTAACAATTATTTTTAAATATATTAACAAAGAAATTCGTTTCAGACTGTCGAAGATCTTGAAGCTCATTGCAAGAAATCTGGAATAGAGATAGTCACACGGCAATCATTCCTATCAGATCCAAGTGACGCTGTTCGTAATCTCCGAAGACAAGATGCAAGGGTGATTGTTGGTCTTTTCTACGTGGTTGCGGCCAGGCGAGTTCTCTGCGAAGTTTATAAGCACAAGCTGTATGGGAAATCCTACGTCTGGTTCTTTATTGGTAAGTGAGACTTTAAATTATATAGTATAACACATTGATTCACGTTTCAACAATAACAACGCGTTCACAATTCTTAAGATACTGAATATTCATATATTAGTTACCTTAATTTTTTTTAATACTTATGGCTTATATGCCTAGTACTGTAAAATTTGCAGGTTCGATCCGGTCCTGTTTTGCTATTTATATATATTTTATATATCCATATTGAGTACGACACTCACTTCTAAAGTTTTGCGCTTAACTGAAAAGGAAGATAGGAATATTAATACTTTTATAATACTTTTTTCCAAATCAGATATTCATTCATGACATTAATAATTCTTAGTAAAAACGGTCGATCCTATAAATATTTTTAGAACTGGCTTTGTGTAAGCCAGTCTGGGAAAGTACCACCCACTCATCAGACAGACTCATTCAACCAAACAGTAATACTTACTTTGTTGAGTTATTGTTTGAAGTAGGAGTGAGCCAGTGTATCCTTATGAACTTGACGAACACCAAGATTGTTGGCGCATTGGCAGTGTAAGGAATAATTAATATTTTTACAGCGTCTATGAGCGGTTATGACCACGGACCATGAGTTGGCGTATATGCCAATTTATATAAAAAAACACAAGCTCTCTTTTAAATATCAAAAATTTAAATTACTACCTTAAAATATCTTGTAAGTTTGTATCGTAAACGTAATACGTTGAAAACGTGATTGATATGCAAAAAGCTATTTCCGCATATGCCATTTTCCGCACTGAAAACTGATTTTATATCGTTGTATAGCAAATAACACCCAGATAATACGTTCCCCCACGAGACTGAAGGCTAATCCTTTGATATTAGATAGCATGTCGTAGAAAAACTCACGGACGGTATTATTTTTATTGTTTCAGTATCAAAATAAACATTTTTATATAAAAAAAACATGTTATGTCATTACGATCATCACATTACTTTGTTGTTATTGCAGAATGTCGTTTGTAATATTGTGTACTTTAAAGCAGAGCAGAGTGTAGACGCTTTTGTAGAAAAGCGCAAATAATAATTATCTCTTTATTTTTAACTAGTGGCTCGCCCGGACTTCGACTTGACTCGACTTCTGGGTTGAATTGTCTATCTTAATCAATATTTTTTAGGAAAGTTATATATATATCCTTCGGTACATTATTGCAATTTTCATAGGGATATTTGAGAAAAAAAAATAATAAAGTTTTCTGTGGGTGAATTTTTTTTTAAATTGGTTTAGTAGTTTTTGAGTTTATCTATTACAAACAAAAATAAAAACAAATTTTATCTCTTTCTAAGTATAGACTACCTGCTCTAGCTTAAAGAGCAATGTTGTACTCGCGTTAAAAACCGCCGCTCCGTCTAGGTGGATGTAGCGTGATATTCTCTACCTTTGAATATATATGTATTTCTCAGCAAATAGGCTATCAAATGCAAAAATATTTTTAGAATGAAGTTCATTATCACTACGTAACTTTTGCTATTGTATAAGTGTTTCTGCGAATCGCGAACATATTTGTTATGTATGTCGCGAACTTTAGATATGACGAGCCGGTTGGCGTGGTTAGTAGATACTAGTGGCTTGGTTACTTGCATTTCACGCCGAAGGTTGTGGGTTCGATTCCCACCCAGGGCAGACATTTGTGTAATTATCTATATATGTATGTATTTATAAAAGAAAAGTAGTATATGTAGTATACCAGTTGTCTGGTTTAGATAGAACAAGCTCTGCTTAATTTGAAATCAGATGGCCGTGTGTGAATGTCCCAGGAGATTATTTATGATTAATTCTAAAAATGTTATGAATTAGCTTATTCTTTGATAATAATAAAATATTTTGTTTTATAATATTAAAATATAAATTAATTATTACAATTTTATTGTCAGTTCCTCATTATTTTATTTCTCGTTACTCTCAAATGTTGTAAATCTACAACACCAATACTCACAAAACTTATACGAGAAGCTGTTGCGCGTTTCGGAGAAGATTTTAGTATATCATAATATTATATGTTTCAACCGCATAAAATGTAGAATATAGTAGTGAGAGGCGTGAATATCATGTTCTTGTAAATAATTTGAGTATCCCACGACACCTCTCGCTTTTGAACTGCTAGTATTTTAAAGTCGGACATAATTGACGAGTAGCATGGATAATTTAGCGGTATATCCATTGTTATTAATCACACGTTACCTCAATTTCGACATATAATTTTTTTGCGCCCAGAATTTAAAAATATATAAACCATTTCACATTGTTCGCAATAAATATAACGTTGATAATTGCTTTAATTTGTCCGATATTCTCGATATTATATAATAAAATTGTAAAATAAACGTATTGTAACGACCTACATACGTTTTAATTAGCAATTTCGCAATAAGCAAAATAGTTTATATTTCCAACATCAATAATGAGGATAATCAATTGGACCGAAAGACAAATTGATATTCGTTGGAAGGCACCGAAAATCTGAGGGAGAAGATAGAATATTATTAAATATGATATGGCTTAGTAGATAGAATGATTATATCTTAGCCAAAGATCGCAGATTCAAATCGAAACACAGATTTGTTGTTGACGTGAGTTTACAGTTTGTGTGTTTAATTTGTCTTTATCTCATTATAATTCATCTCGTGATAAGCAATGATGGATGTTATCGTAAATTTGCATTTGTAAGATGAAGTTCTGTGTTTTCGCCGACCCCCAGTAGAGCAGCGTTGTAGAATAAGCTACAAATCTTGTCGATAAGAAGGGCTCTGCTCAGCAAGACATTTACAGGCGATTAACTTTCCTTAACTGAAATAAACTTAGTATCCTAGTATATATTTTTTTGTAGAATATTGATAAGCACGTTTGTGAAGATTTCTGTTATACTATAATAAAGATTCAGTAGCTGGTGCACAAGACGTATTAGGGCAACACTGTTTACCGCCATATTGTAAGTTATTTTGTAAGAACAAACTCGAAACTCACCGCAGAACACAATCGCGAAATGACAGAAAGTCATATGCGACATTAGCCATAATAAAATAATTATAACATTTCAATAATACAGGTATCAAAAAAGTAAATCACCATAAGTCGGTTGTCAACATTTCACGGGTGAGTAATGAAGTCAGTTCATACAGTACGACTATATACGCATTTTCCATTCGTCATCGTTGATCACGTGACTAAATTGAACGCTTTAATCTTTTGTATACATTTATACGTGTAAATTTTTTGGAGTCTTATGGACTCTACCTACTACCTACTTTAATTGGTATTTGATAAACTTAATTTAATTTTATGTATATAAAAAATAGGTAGGCGGACGGAACTGCAAATGGACTACCTGATGGTAAATTGTCGCCATCGCACATGGACATTGGCGCTATATTAACCAATCCTTACATCATCAAAGCGCCTTGGGAACTAAGATATTATGGTACTTGTGCCTGTTACACTGGCTCACTCGTCCTTTGAACTGGGATACAGCAATACTAAATATCAGGGCTTGCACAAATCCCTACCACCAAGTACATCTAACAGCTACATCACCCGATAATATCAGAACAGTAATAAATTGATATCAATATATGTATATATTATTTAAGCAATTATCTTCGATTAGTTACACGGGTCGGGGCTGATAGCTAATAAAGTTAATACTTTAATTGTATTTTTTTATTTCATTTCATTAAAATATTACAAGCAGTAAGAGTTAAAGGATTAGTAGAAATACTAGAAGTAGAAGATAAAGGAATAAATCGTATACAATGGCATAGATTTAATTTAACGTTAATTATAAATATAGCAAATCTCGTATAAATAAGTTAAATAATATAAATAAGTTAATATTCGACTTGACTAATTAATAACGTGGAAGGTCAACGATTTCTATCAGATATAAGTGATAATAACCAGGACCGACGCAATCATTAGATCCCCTTAATTTGATTGCGGGTGAAACTATTCGCTATATATTAATTGAAGCTGCAGACAATTAATATAGTAGGATTACTGAAATATTTGGCTCAAACTATTCGTTTATTGAAATACGAGCATGTCGTTCTCGGCTTTGGCAATTATCATTTATTAAAATAAATATTTATTTCTTTCTTACTAATGTTTTTTTGCGTACAAGCGGTTGTGAATATATTTATTATAATAATTATCCACTCCATTTAATATAAATGTACTTCCACGTACCAGAAACTACTCCTAGCTAATAATTACTTCTAGTGGTAAGTAATTAAAATAAAAAAATTACAAAATTCCTTTTTTTGATTTGAAATCTTGAAATCCTATGTAATATCTTCATACAAAATTTGGAACAATATAATTTTACATTTTTAAAATATATCTAGATTATACTGCTATCGTTCCATTTGACTTAGTGGTAATTAAAATAAGGCTATTATTAGTTTAAAAAAATATTCTTCAGAATCTAAAGACTGCGTATGAGTAATTGAGTAACAAACATCCAAACAAACAACCTTCGCAGTTGTGATATCAGCAGCAGACTTTATTTTTATAGTAATATTTTATTTTCTTTTTAATTAAACTCTTTTCATTATGAATGTTGCATAATTTATTTGAAATTACGCTTTTAAAAATAAAATGCAGAAAAATTTAATTAAACTTTTATGTCTTCTTGACACATCTTGACCGGAGTTTCTCTCCCAGCAATGAATGCTCGTTCACAAAGAATGCTTTCTGTTAAATGCATTTCCACTCTAACTATTAAACTTATTAATATAATGAGCTGCTAATGTCAATACTAATTTCGTTTGAAGCAGTTTTTAGGTTAAAGTCCACTGAGATAATGCGATTCTGCAGTGCTGACAACCGACTTAAGGTACAATACACTATTTTGATGCGTGTATTCTTGAAATGTTATAATTATTATGGTCAATGTCGCATATGTCGCACTGTCTGACGAACGTTTTCTATAGAAAACTCACTAGTTTTGAATTTGTTCTTACAGAACAGTCTTACTGACGTTTCTCAATTAGTCTTGTATAAACTTTGAAATAAACTTTGGCATAAATTTCATTAAACGTTATTTGGATTTTAAAAAATGTCTCAAAATTTATCAAACTACAGCATTTATTGCCATATGAATTGATATTATTCGCGCAAATAAACAATACTATTTTTTTTGTCGTAAGTTGTTCGCCTCTTAGCGGCCGAACATTAAAAGAGCTTATAAAGTACAATTGCTAATATTTTATTTTATTTTGTATGGTAAATAAGTGTTTATATGTATAACATATACATGTTATAGTTAAAATGCTTGTTTGGTTACAAACGCATAAAAAACGAACCCAGCTACTGTACCAAGAGTGTAACATTTCTACTTACATTTTGCTTTAAATAAACTATTATACATATTTTTTAATTTTCGCGATAGAAAAACATAACACAAATTGTTCTCTAAATCTTTACAATTTTCTAATTTATAAATTTAATATAATCGTTATAAGTTATAGATATAAAAATCGGATAAATAATTATATTCTCAAATAATCTAGAGCTGTCATCAGTGATTTTTTGTAAAACGCTATTATTTTTCTTTTTATCACGATATAAATATTTTGGTGCCTATTATATTTCCTAGATGTAAAACCACATCTGTCGCATATAACGCTCAAATATATTATTTCTAGAACGAAGTTCTTTTGCGCGGCTTACAGTAGAGTGTAAATGGCAGAAATTGTCGCATAACGAATATTTATGGCTATTCTTTCTCTTTATTAATGTATCTTTCTATTTGATGAGTAAACAAAAGTAAAATTAGTTAAAAAATGATAAAAGCATATATTCAAAATTAAATTAAATACTCTAAATGAAAGAAAAGGAAGTCACGGATAAATGTATAACGTTTTTGAGGTTTTATAAAATTCAATAATATCGTAATATTTCTGGCGGCAGTAATGTGTACTATATTGGAATAGCACGATCTTTCTTAATAACTACATAATGTCATAGATGGCGCTCTAAGCAATAGCAATGATCGTCTTTTTTTTGCATTTTGGTACTTTGCAGAAATTCAAACTATTTTATAAAATCAAAACTTTTTATTTATAAATTAAAAAGTTGCAAAATGTAACAAAATATCGGGACAAAAATACAGTAATATAATTAATTTTTGCCGGGCCGGTTGGCGTGGTTGGTAGATACTTGCCTTTCACGCCGAAGGTTGTGAGTTCGATTCCCACCCGGGACAGACATTTGTATGCATGAACATATCTGTTTGTCTTGAGTCTGGATGTAATTATCTATATAAGTATGTATTTACAAAAGAAAAGTAGTATATATAGTATATCCGTTGTCTGGTGGTTGTCTTTCCATAGTACAAGCTCTGTTTAGTTTGGGATCAGATGGCCGTGTGTGAATATTATTATTAATTAAAATCTACATTTTAAAACACGTTTTGAGTGGAAAAAATATCGCAAAGAACTTCGTTCCTGACATCCCCCCTTCGGTCGCACATTTTTTTCTTAAATCAATCGCTGCGCTGTTGTTGATATGAGAGAAGGAGAATTGTATTTTAGTTAAAAAAATTATATAAGTAATAAAAAACAAGTATGAATCATACTTTGTAGATAACTTGCAACACGAAACAATATATAAATACGGCATGACGTTTAAGTATGCCGTCAAACCCCACTTTGCCGGCCTTTACTCCCTTGTGTGTGCGTGGCACATACACTATATTCTTCTTTGCTATATATTATTACAATAATAAAAATATATATTTATTGTACAAACGAAGCTTTTATTTATATTAAATGGTTTTCTTTAATTATAAATCTGCTTCACATCTGCCGCACGTCCCGCGACTGCCACAATTTTATAATAATTACATCTACAAGCGAAGCAGATCATTAAAATATTCTTGTCAACACTTATTTTTTTTTAATTATTAAGTAAAATGTCAATATTGCATCTGTACTTTTATTTGTAAAATTTTTTTTTGAATATATATATATATCAATATTTATCAATATATACTGCCAGTTATTACATACATTTGCTATAAAAATATTTTTGGCGTAAACTTTAAGGTTTCATCCGCGCGGGATTACTTCCACCCAATGAGATATTTGTCACATCACTTCATACGGTTTTTAGCTTTTAATCCCGGTAACCCAAACACGTCATCAAATAAAAAGTTTTAGCTAGGTAGTTAAACTTTGCTGTCATTAGGGAATTTAATAAAACCCCTGTCCAATTACATCAACTAATTATAGAAGAGATTGTATATTTTTCGTCCCGATAATCATCAATTATCAATTATAAAAAAGTTTAACAAGGAAAAACTACTTGTATTATAATTCTTACCACTACCTATGTAATCAGGATTTATTTAGTAATTATTTATATGGTAATCTTCATTTATATAGTTGCGAACTTTTTAATGTTCGGATGTTATGTTCTAATCTTGCAAAGCTCTAATCTTACTTATCTTATCTTACGGTGGTAGGGCTTTGTGCAAGCTCGCCTGGGTAGGTACCACCCACTCATCAGATATTCTACCGCAAAACAGCAATACTTGATATTGTTGTGTTCCGGTTTGAAGGGTGAGTGAGCCAGTGTAATTACAGGCACAAGGGACACAAAATCTTAGTTCCCAAGGTTGGTGGCGCATTGGCTATAAGCGATGGTTGACATTTCTTACAATGCCAATGTCTAAGGGCGTTTGGTGACCACTTACCATCAGGTGGCCCATATGCTCGTCCACCTTCCTATTCTATAAAAAAAAAATCTATGCTTAATATCCAAAGACGTGTATTTGTGGTAACTTTCCCTAATCTATATATAAGTAAAATAGTATTAGTATACTATGAAAGCACTTAACGCTGTGCGTCTACTTCTCATCTTACCACGATTAAATCATTGAACTGATCGTATTGAAAGTTAATAACGTAGTCTGGGACCTGGATTAAGGAATTCTAACATTATAAATGCGAAAGCGAGTTTCTTTGTTACGCCTTCACATCTTAACTATTCATTTGATCGTCTTTAAATTTTTCATAGAAACAGAAAAAAAAATAAACATCCCCTTTACAAGTTAATAAATTACGATATTCACGGAAATTTGACGGGATTAAAAAAGCGAGTAAAAAATAAAAATATCTTGAAATAGTAATACCCATATATATAATTGCAATAATAATAATTTATATCGTACACAGTCACCATTGATCTATACTACGGACCATGTCGTCAGCTTATCGTGCATTGCGTGTGCAAGGTCACATGAAATCAATAGAGTTAATACTGCCACATTTCATAAAGTTCCATTGTATTTGTATAACAAAGATAGAAAGAAAATACTGTAATACTTAAATCGATGTCGATGTTCAATTTGCAGAAGCATTAATAAGTGAGAAACAATTCTAAGCTTTTCATTATTCAAGTATCAAATAGGTTTTATTTTAATACAAGGCAAACTTTCCTTCATCCTAATGTCAAATTATAAATCCAAAATAATAATAATAAATAACTAATAAATCGCGCAATCATTTTTATAACTAAAATTACTTTAGTGTAATTTTTGTTTGTGTTAAATGTTTAAATTTTTTGTGTAATTTGATTTTATAAGAATTAATATTGCGTTACATGTTATTAATGTTAAAGTTTTATTAATGTGGTTACCGTGACAAATCTCTCACAGAAAATTTTCGGTGTATCATTTTTTGTCAACGTTCGCATTAAAAGCGTCCGGACTAACAATTATTCTATGACGATAGTAAAATAAAATCTATCTACGAAACAAATAATTTTAAAGCTATATCGGTTCATACATAATATAATATGTCTACTATGAAGTACTATATGAGAATTCATTTTTTACTGTTTTTGTGTATCAATAATTTCTGAATCAAAGAATTCAAACCCTTATTAGGTGTTCATTACGGGTCAGAAGAAGTTATCACATGAACAAGGTAATATAATATCATATATAAATATATATATATATATATATATATTATATCAATACACTTATAATGCAGTCGCATGTGTGTAAAATATAAATATGATATACAATAAGATGAAGCACACATTAACTCTGTATGTATGTAACTAATGTATTTTATCTTTGACTTAGAAACGGCTCCCTAGCCGAATATGTTGTAACATAATATGTATGTATTACATAAAGAAATAAACAGTTTTTGTTTCGTTTTACTATAACATACTTATACGCACGAAAATATCCTTCTAAAAATTCAGCAACGAAGTCTGGAAGCCTCAATAGTATTCGCTAAAATTGAACTTGCAAAATCAGAACTCCAACTACAAGCATGTACTACGAAATGGGAATTTTAAATTTCCATGTCCGAAATTGTACTTCGCTACTAAAAATTAATGGATTGTATTAAATTCCGGTGTAAAATCTATCACAGCTTGTTATCTGGGTCAACTAATACTTTTAAAACCGGAAAATAGAACGATTTCTATGAAATAATCAAAAACAAAATGGGTTCATATCTAAACTTCACGCAAACGTTATCGTTGACACGGCCAATATTAGTTCGTTCAACATCATTCCAGTCGTCAGTAAAAATTGAAAAAAAAACTAAGCGTATGAAATTCGGCAGAACAATTAAGAGAAATTTAAATATTTTTGCTTCGAAAAACGTTTTTTTCGGAACATTCGTATTTGAAACGTTCGCGTCCGAAATGTTTAAAAATACAACAAAAATTAAAAACCGCGAACCTACAACCTGTCCCTAATTAATAACAAAGCAAAATTTCATTGAATAATTACAGAACAACATTTACTTAATCCCGATATTAAATTATTCACGAGCGGAGATTCATATTTCAAACTCACAGATGTCGGCTCCAGTGCTATTTTATCTTTGACTCTGCAGTCGCACATAAAATGCGGCATCAATAACATGGTTTGTTTATTCATGTATCTCGTTCCGTTGAACGGTCGTGACGGTTGTTATGATTGCTTTTGTTATAGATTCACGCGGATATTGATGCAATTTTCCCGCCGAAACGATTGATTTTTATGTGAGTTCTAAGTGTTATCTGTTTATACGTGACAAATAATTTTAAAGCTATGGGATTGGTTTTTTTTTAGTTCCTATTGTGCATTGATAAATTGGAAGTTATAGTATATCCTGCTATATTGATATTAAAGAGAACAATTCTCAGAGCATTCAATCTTAAGTTTTATCTCGACTTTAGATTACATCAATAAGTGTCCGTTAAAAATAATTTTATAGAAATTAAATATTCGAATTACAAAAAGCATACCACTTGCTAATTAGCTTCAGACCGTACGCACGGCGTTTAAAAATAAAAGTATTATTAAAAAAAAAAGAATATTTTACATAAATTTTCATTAAAACAATTCAAATAATTAAATTTTACAGACATAAATCACAAAAGCTGCTGCTGTAGATATTAAAAATCCAAGAATAATGCATTTAATTATCTCGGGTCTTAAATCCTATTTCCAATTGAGATCATCAATCGACGTTAGAGCGATTCAATGCTCTAGAGAGCATTAGACAAATGACTAGCAAGGATTGGATGCCATTTGATGCATTTACGCAGTAAACTTAGTTCCTATAAACTATTTTAGAAACCTTTAACGTGTGAATAACGGGTCGAGATGACGCGACATCTACGAAACTACATCTAAATTTAAGATACAGGGTACAAATCCGGGCACACTTTGATGAAGGAAAATATCATGAAGAAATCTGCAATACCATAACATTCTTTTGAACAACGTAGTGGAATAAGCTTCAGCTCTTCTGATGTAGAGGATTTCTTTGCCCAATAATAGGTTTTTACGGAAGATTTTTGGGACAGTTGTTATGTAACGTTGTTTTATACCACATAGTTACCTACATAACTGTAAAAATAGAATAAAGCAAATAATATGAAAACGTGTGTAATTACTTAACGTGTTTGTTACATACATCATAAAAACTTGCTTTGGAGTGAACTTAATACCTTATAACCGAATGTTAATATCGTGATTTACGGTACTGACGCAACCACGGTCCACGTAAAAACCCCGTACATGACTAAGAAATTAAATGAATAGTTTATTTGGTCCAATGCAGACATGCAACAACTATTGATTGATCTACCCTTGCCTATTACACGCCCTTAGAACAGGCTATTTTAAAGTGTATTGTGAAACAGATAAGTCGAATCTAATGTATATACGTTTAATAAACCTTCATGAAAACCATATCAATACGCATTTAAGCATCGTATGAAATTAGTTTGGGTTAGAATAAACACAATCATTAAACTCGATATAAAAAATCACAAAGAATATTAATAATAACGAAAATGACAGAGTCCGCAGTCAAGCGACTATTGATTATTGATAAAAAGATAATAAAATATGATTGGAACGACTTTTTAAAATTCATTTCTGATATTTCAGTTTTGACCTCTAGGTTCCTTATTTCATCAACCGGTGCAACTTTGATCTATATTTCATAGAATGTTAAAGAGAATTTGAAATCAAGCACCATACACTAATAATATGACGAATTTGAAATCAAAACATTCTCTCACAGTATTTAATAGTTTTATTCGTGGTTCAGTATATACATAGTATATTCACTGACCTAAAAACAGATAAATTATGGATAAACTAGGGGACGCTTGAAAACAGATGCGGGCATTGAACTCATTAAGAATATGTATGAGGCATGGAAGAAGTCAAACGATTGGAATATTATTATGTTACTTATCGAAGGCTTTTGACTTGATTGTGTACAACATGAAACTCTAGTAAGTACTCGTACTTTTAATTTCATAAATAAGCAAAATAATTCAAAGAGTCAATTTGTAAAGTAAGATATCTTGCAAGGATCAAACCTTCGGCATTTATTCTTTTACACTTATATCAATAACGTACCCTATCTTGTAAAGAACAAACTTGATTTATCATACATCGATGAAGTCTAAATAACTTACTGTTATACAATAAGAAAAATAAATGTACGAAATTTAGTATTTTTTTTTATTTTTATAGAATAGGAAGGCGGACGAGCATATGGGCCACCTGATGGTAAGTGGTCACCAAACGCCCTTAGACATTGGCATTGTAAGAAATATAACCATCGCTTACATAGCCAATGCGCCACCAACCTTGGAAACTAAGATTTTATGTCCCTTGTGCCTGTAATTACACTGGCTCACTCACCCTTCAAACCGGAACACAACAATATCAAATATTGCTGTTTTGCGATAGAATATCTGATGAGTGGGTGGTACCTACCCAGGCGAGCTTGCACAAAGCCCTACCACCAGTAATAAGTATATCAATATATAAAAAACTGAAGAATGCACAGTTTTTTTTGGTATCACTATTGGTGTCAAATTGTGGGATCAAATACTAATAATAATTGACGAGTAAACTTAATGAGGCAGCATTCATCGTACAAAGTAGAATATTTACCGATGTTGTTGCTAAACTTCAGCTACTTTCTCTGTAATCACTTACAACATTCAATTTGGGAACTAGAGAAGTAAAAATATTAACTATATTTTCTTCACAAATTCCGTAGGTAATGTTAATTTACGTTCGGAAAAATATCGAGGACTTTGTGTGAAAATGTAATACAAATAACATCAACACACGGAACAAACACAAACTTATCACGTCTGTCGTTCGGCTGCGATGAGTCAGTAGCTCTTTTGTTACGCCATGTAACTGTCACAACACATTTCACAGCAATGCTAGAAAACATCGAAACTGTCTCTGTCACTAAATTTAAAAAGTGTAAAGATAAGATATAAGCGACTTAATGTATAGGTACACGACTAGTGAGTCTATATACAATAGTAATCCTTGGGCCTGAAGCGATCGACTCCAGATTATTTATTACAAAAAATAAAAATTATATGCGGTAACGAAAAACATACCCGCTTAGATGTGGGTATTTTATTTTCCGAACAAATGCTAGGCTTTACTTTCACTTGAAGTGTATTATATTCATATTGAGTAAAGAAATGTGAAATTGAACATGCTCGAAAGGAAAAAAACATCGAACTTAAGGTACCATAACAGGTTCATATATATTAAAATTTTAACTTACAAAAAATAATACATTCTAAATGGGATGTAAAAATATAAAGTAAAGTAAAGTAACAGCCTGTGAATGTCCCACTGCTGAGCTAAGGCCTTCTCTTTTTTTTTTTTGAGGAGAAGGTATGGAGCTTATTCCACCACGCTGTTCCAACGCGGGTTGGTAGAATACACATGTGGCAGAATTTCAGTGAAATTAGACACATGCAGGTTTCCTCACGATGTTTTCCTTCACCGTATAGCACGAGATGAATTATAATGACAAATTAGCACATGAAAATTCATTGGTGCGTGCCCGGGTTTGAACCCACGATCATCGGTTAAGCTTCTAATAATAATAATTTCAGCTTTTAAACATTTTAAATTAAATACTTTCGGACTTTATGCAAGCTCGTCTGGGTAAGTACCACCCACTCATCAGATATTCTATCGCAAAACAGTGATACGTAGTATTGTTGTGCCCCGGTTAGAACTACAGTCACAAGGGACATAACATCTTAGTTCCCAAGGTTGGCGGTGCCTTGGTGACGTAAGGAATGGTTGATATTTCTTACTTCTTAAAAAAAGTCTGTAAATCACGTCAGCTAGTGAGGTGATTTCGATGTTGATATATATCATAATCATCACAAGTGAAAACGGAATAGCTAATAATAATAAGATGCTCATGGCCACGTTGCTCATATAGAGCCCGTTAACACGCTCACTACAAGTCGTTGCACTTAACGACCAGTGTCAGTCAATCTGTCGTAAGTAATCACGACAGCGTGCTATTACCAAGAGGCTGACGGTTAAACGATTCTTTGTATTATTGTTCTGGAGTATATTCTGTGTGATTGCAGGAGCCAACTACTCACGATCTAAGGTTAACGTTGTAATAAGCCTAGTTTCAAGAAACTGTAGAGCGTATATCAATTACATTCCCTACTTTTTAAAATACTTTTATTTTATCAAATTATTTACATTCGAAAAAAGCCAAGATGGCCCAGTAAGTACCGTAAATCTTAACCGATGATCGTCTGTTCAAACCCGGGCAAGCACCACTGAATTTTCATGTGCTTAATTTGTGATTATAATTCATCTCGTGCATGATGGTGAAGGAAAACATCGTGAGGAAACCTACATGTGTCTAATTTCACTGAAATTCTGCCACATGTGTATTCCACCAACCCGCATTGGAGCAGCATGGTGGCATAAGCTCCAAACCTTCTCCTCAAAAAGGGAGAAGAAGCCTTAGCACAACAGTGGGACATTCACAGGCTGTTACTGTACTTTTACATTCGGTACGTTTTTGTCTTAAGTAGGTACAAACATAAAAGATTTAGCAAAAACGTTTCATTGTTCCTTTAAATAACATATCATGTTACCGCGTGATATATAGCTTAAACTGGAACTAATCTACCATATTGTATATATTTTTTTATTTTATCACTTATTAACCCTAATAAATCGTATTAATTGATATTTTACTATACAATACTTAAATTAGGTATCCATTATCTGGCGGTACATTAGAACAATATTCTGTCAGGGAGAAATTTATTACTATTACCCAAAACAAAACGAAAGTACTGATCGAGATTGCAAACCGTAAGTGGATAACGCTTTAAATAAGTAAAATTAATTTATTAAACCAATTTTGATAAAAAATCTGGAAGCCTTACTATACTTTACTATACTATATTGCCTTTACTTATTACCCGTTCTTTCACCAGTCCGCCATAAATGAAAAAAATACTGGAATAAGCATATATTTGATTTTTATACGTCAGCTTAAGTAACAATAAATATTCAATATACATATATAATATATATTATATTTAAATGACATGAGCTCAAAGACAAATAAATGGAAAACATTTGTTACGGCAATTTCCCGTTATTGAGTGGAACAAATACAATAGTCGCTTTGAACTCAAAGAATTCTACACGGTTGCACTCCACACTCGTCAATTGCACTGCGACCTGGACAAAGGTATCGTCGCCTTGCCTATCTGCGTTATATGGAAGTTTAAAACTTTTACTTTTATAATATATTATCTGTAAAAACTGCCGTAACAATTGTTAATACATTACTTAGATTTATCATTTTCGTTTTACTAAAAGATAAATTTGAGATAGTGTTTCTGCAAATTTCTCTATAAGAATTAGTACTCTCATAATATAACTGTCATGCTATTTGTTTTCATCATATATTTTCAAGGTTTTCTTTTCTTTTTTTTATAAATTATATTATAAAAGTCGATTAATTCAATGATTAAATTAAGCAATAGTAGATACATTGTATCTTAAATATATAATATTTGATAAGCAAAAACATGTTTTATCAAAAACCATGTAAATTGTTCAATTGAATTAAAACAGCGTTTTGTTATAAAACTATAAATTATTGAAAATTCGGATAATAAATATAACGATAAATCGCGTAAGATATATTACAAATTTCATAATTAAAGAAATGATCTCGAGATGCTAAAGAATATAGAAACTTCATAAGGAAAACATATCAAAAATCATTTCATAACGCGTTTCTTTTTACGCCTACAGTTCACAGACTCTACTACGAAAATATTGACCCAACGTTTAATGTCTGTATCATGAGACAATGCCAAGTTGTGTTAAAATCTGATATTTTGTTTCTACATAAACAAAAGCGTTCACGTTATTTGTTACAATATAAAATAATGAATAATTGCCGTAATATTTACTGTAAAGGTTTGTCATACAAAAACGTGGATAACATTTTTTTACAAACTGATAACAAGACTATAAATAAATTATATTTTACAATCCGATGAATAAAATGAAAATCCTAAATGTTGACAAGTAAAATAAATATTCTTGAAAATTTTAATTGAATTTTGTTTGTTCATCATAATTGAGAATCGAGTCAACTATCCCCAGAGCGTTCCGTGAATTTTCTCGTTTGTTAATTAAACAGTATTTACAAAATTTTATCGAATCAATAAAAACAACCTTTTTGACCGTCTTTACTGTTATTATTTATATGTATATATAAAAACTTTGTTTTTATTATTAAAAGACTGGTAGCTCCGCGCAATTTCACTCGCCTTAAGCATCCTAGCTCATGGCCATGGCGTAGCGCGTTCGAACAAAAAAACTCTTCATTTTCATTATATTAGTATAGAATTATTATGTATTTATTTAAAAAGTTGAAATAAGTAATCTATATTTGTAGAGTTCTATATCTTTTATATTAAACAAAATCTGTTAGAAATATATAAATCATGTCTTAAATCCATTCCAAAACAATCAAATAAATTTAAATGGAAATACCGTGATGTTTGTTAAAAAATTTAATTTTAACTCCTATGAATTGTAGGTGTAATACTTTTTATAATAAAGTAAAGATCTTTCGTGTATAAAATATTTACCATTTGAAAATAATATGATTTTATTTTTTATTATACATTTCAATAGTTGCAAAATTGGTTAAAAATTCTTATCACTACATTAGCTATTATTATAATTGTATTTCGTTCCTCTTTATTTATGCAAAAAATCATTTCATGTAGGAAAATTAATTTCATGAAATAAAAATCTATTTCTTTTCGTATCGCCATTATGATGTCTCATAGTTGGACAGAGGCCGGTTTTCATAATTTGCATAATACCTTGTTTATATTTCTAGACTTTGCCAACTTTATGATCAGCTAATCTCACTACCTCCAAAGCCTGCCGCGATGTGTTTGACCACCGAGAGGAAATAATTTGACTCTAATTTTGACCAAGAGATTCCAACCATGCATTGCGTCATTGCAATTTACAATGAAGCATTAGTATTCAAATTGATAATGAAAATTGTCAGTGTCTCTATTTTAACTAAATGTAAACTTTAAATGACATCGTCCATCGTCCTTGTATATATATTAAGTGATAAATATTTAATTGTAATTTTTACATTGAATTCCTCTGCAAGTCTTTTGTGTATAGTTTTTTTTTATTTAACGTCCAGCATGCATTGTACTGTTCTTATTGAATCTAGTTTAAGCAGTTGCGCGATACGACTCGGTACCATCTACAATTACTGATGGCAATAATATAATACACGAAAGCAACGACTTTAACAAAGTTTCAATGCATAGAATACAAAAAAAATAACTAATAATAAATATCAGATTATTTACCAGTTTTTTTCATCATTTCTATATAAAATAAATAACCTAAATTAAATTATGATAAAAATCTAAAATTTACTTTACAAAATAGATAAATCGATTTGATCAATCAATTTATCTATCCAATCGTTCGTTGAAATAAACATATTTTCGTTTCTTTCTTTTCCATTGAATAAAGCAAGCTATTTTTCCATTCCGTCGCTGAAGTAACGCGATTAATAATACATTAATCTTCAGCAGCTATTCTTTACCGTATCTCCTCACATTTTATTGAAATCAAATTGAATGGGAAATACTCATTCTAAAATGTTATATACGAGACGAAGCATGTACATAATTTCTTTTCTGGGTAATCTCTTACTTCTATATTCTTATGTACAAGTACCTAATACTCGAGTTCTAAACCTGACCTTTTTAAACCTATCCTTGGTTCACACTTAAATTCGATTGAGACCATTGACTTCAGGCTTTGGGCTAACAGCTAACTTCCCAGACTCGGACAGTTATATATTCAATAGTTATTGTATTGTACAATAGCTATTGAATTCAATTTTATATTTAAAAAAAAATATTGGCTGTATACAATATTACGTTTGCCTGTTAGTAATTAAGATAGTTATTTTTTTAAATACTGAAGGTCGTTCTTTGTTTCTTGTAGAAAATAGATTTTAATGGTCATAAGTGTAATTTGTTTTTTTTTTTTTTTTGTAATAACAATTAAATTGTTCAGTTTAAGCTAGAGAAATCTTGTTTTACTATTTTATGATCTCTAATAATAACTTCTTATTTATTAAAAAACAATAATTCTTGAATTAATTAATGTAATAATATTTCTGCCTAAGTTCTTATAGGCCATAAACAAATAAGGCATTGATTGTGATGAAACTTCGGTTAGTTATTCTGCATACGTCTGGAATGGATCTTTGCCTAAAAATAAAAATAAAAATTTCCAAGTATTTTTCTCCAATATAAACAATTAATGTAGACCCTTATCCTACCCTTATCCTGCCCGGACAGGTAGCTAATTCTTTATAAATATCATCGTTTCTGCGTCTGAGTAGTCATCTCGTAACTTTTGAACAAACTGACCGATTGATAAAGTAATCATACAATTTTTTGTTGTTTTGTCGAGACGGCAGTTTGGTTCTATGCTTTGGCACCGTAATTATAATAATATTCTTTATGAAACACCATAAATATATCATTTTAACAATATAAATAATATAAATCTATTAATGCTAGGTACATACAACCCATATTCTAACGCTAAATAGCAATATTTAGTAGTATATTCCGGTTGGAAGCATGAGTAAGCTAGTGTAATTACAGGCACAAAGGACATAAAATCCTAGTTCCCATGGTTGGTGGCGCATTGACTATGTAAGCGATGGTTGACATTTCTTACAATGCCAATGTCTAAGGGCGTTGGTGACGACTTACCATCAGGTGGTCCATTTGTATTTATACCTATATATAAGTAATAAAATCTTGTTAGGTATATTCTATTTAATCTGTTACTACAAAATACCGCTCAATATGGAGCGGTATAGACAGTCTACCTTCCGCCCTTACACTTGGACGTAGCCGCCAGAAACTAGTATTTTTAATACAAATCAATGTTAAGATTCAATGTTATGTCTATGATATAATACAATAAATTGTCATAAAAAATTGCATATATATTTATTTATTGTATAAGTAAATGTCTGTTATAAAATATTTTATTTGTTATTCATGTGTATTAATTAAAATATTCCCACGTTGGGGCATTCCATATTCTGATCACAGAGTCCCTTGGATCCTTGGTTCGTGCGTAATATATCAAATTTATGAACACGGTCTATAAGACGTAGGTATATAAATAAATTAGGCATTACTCACAATACCTCCTCCTTCTACCTCTTACCTCCGCTTTCCCCACCACCTACAATATGGGTACCTTCAAGTCATGAGTGAAAAGGCATCTACTAGACAAGCGCGCTCCACCTTAGACTGTATCATCACTTTCCATCAGGTGTGATAACAGTCAAGCGCTAGCATATATATTTAAAAAAAATACTACGATTAAACGGAAGTCGCGTTTCAATTTATAATAATAATTCTAGTTATATTTTAATCTTAATTAAGGTTGAAAGCCCTGATTGCTATTATAAACTGAAAATCAAAAAACATATCAATTGTATGTTACTCTTAATATATAAATATTATAAAATACGCTATATAATTAAATTTAATAAAAAATATCAATTGAATATTGATAATTTTATGTGACGTGGTTATAAAATTTGTATATCTTGATTCTGAATTCTAGCCGAATTAGTATATAAATATTATTATATATTATATTATAGTAAGATATTTGCCCATGTTATCGATATTGATTAATATATTAAGCAATATTTTAATGATGCTTTTGAAAATTAGTGTTGTGCCTTACTAAATTTGTTTAGCGGGTTAGTTGAGCAATGCTATGTCTTCTTCTTGAATGTTTAATCAATAATGACAGAAAGTCTTTAACTAAACAGACGCTAAGCAACGTTTATAAGAAATTCGGTAAATAATTATTATATTTACTATTATTTGTGATAAAGTTAAAAATAACACACACACACACACACATACACTTGAATAGTTACGTCATAGTAAAACGTTATCAAGTTAAAAAATAATCCATTCGAAAACAAACTTGGATCGAATGAATGCACTACAACGAATACAAATTGATATTCAAGATTGTAATGCGCATTAAAAATGTGCGCAAAATTACAGCTCAATCGATTGGCTAGAACTGGTTTAAACTCAATTGCAAGATTTGATTCACAAATTCAAAAGCTTGCAAAAATATATCTACGCGAAAAGTTAGAGCTTTAACGTAGTTTTCCAAGAGCAGCTGCCGTGTTATATACATATAGATATGTATCATGTATATGTTGCTTATTTAATTTAAATTCTAATAATTAATGGAGTGAAGGCTTGTTCGAATATGTTATTTTTTAGCATGCAATGAATCATTCATTCACCCGTCATTCATTCATCACATTATATAAATATATACTACAATATTATAAATGCGATAGCAACTCTGTCCCTCTGTTACACTTTCATGGCTAAACACCGATTTTGATTAAATATATTATAAAGCAATCTCAAACCAAAATGAAAGACATCGGGTACTTTTAACCGAAATTTTAATAAGAACGAAATTTTAATCAGAACATACGAGTAATAAGCGAACCAATATGTAATATTTGTTTTGTTAATTTACCATTAACCTTAATTCACATGCGTTACATGTATAATAATAAAGAAAATTAACAGATAGGTGCCTACGTGGTAACTGTACTAATAGGAACATGTTTCAACCTGGTTGTAAGATTTCTTATAATCTTATTGAATCTCCTCAGACTAAGCAACCGCGCCTTTATTTTATTTACTTACTGGCTTTTTAATACACTCAATTATTTAAAAAATAGTTACAGTGAATGCACAGTGCATGCATTAAATATAAGCATAAAAACTATGTTGTAATAAGATAGCGAAAGATGCGTGGATGAAAAATCTTACCTTTGGGAGCTTCTCTGATCAAATTCGAATCTCTTGGCACCAGCAAGTCTTGTCTCAATAACGTATGTCCATTTTAATGGTGTAATTCCTTATCTTACTTACTGTCTACGTAACGTCTTTAACATCATCCATGTTCTATGTACAACTATTACCCAATACAATCTGCACATATAATAGGAAATGGTATTAAAAGTAACATTCAGTTACTTTTTTAAATGATATTTAACTGTTATAGTCAATGTATTTGTTTTAGTTTATCAAATGAATTTTCAGTGTATTTATCTTATTATTAAGATATAAATTCTTAAAGTTTATTTAATATACAATAATTCTGTTAATATTTAATAGCACTATATATAGTAACGCTTTTAGTCGCAAGTAAAATAAAAAACGAAGTAATCAACCAAGAAATGTCCTTCCGTTTAACAAAGGCTTCTTTCCTGTTAATGCATTTAATTCAATTACGCTGCATCATTGCGCTATAGACATGACTCAGCGTATACCCTGACATATGCAGGTTTTCTCACGAAGTCTGAATATCGTGCTCAGTGTGATAAATAAACATTTCTTTGTAAATACCTTAGTATAAGTACATGAAAATATTTACATTAATTTTCCAATTTTAAAGTCGCCACCGTACGTCCAAATTCACTCGTTAAACCTGCTGTATCTCGGGTCTTAATTACTGTTCATAAGTAACATAATATTATTAAATTAAATAGTTAATTTAACGCACGTAAATTTGAAGTGCCTTTTCCAAGCGGTTTACAGCGTTTCCTTCCGCTTTCAAATTAGCTCTCCGTCCAGTGGGGTTAACGCAATGCTAAATTTTTAAAACGATTATATTCAGCTAAACTTAATATTTCAAAAACTAAAAAATATATGATAGTTTTTACAACAAATTCTAAGATTCATACTTATTTTATTTTATTTCCATATTTACTAATATTATACTCTATAAGACAGTAAGTGCTTGAAAATATCACACTGCCAAGCAAAGGTCTCGTGTAAAAACTTGCAGCTTTTTCCACCAAAATTCAATGCGGTTTGGTAGAATAAACTAACACGTGGAAGAATTTCATCATACACTATACTAGTTTCCTTATGATATTTTATTCATTACTTACAATAGCTTTAGCGTATATTGTTAAATATAGAATTTGAAATTTCAATATATATTGATTCAATTTCCACGTCAGAAACATTAATTTACGTCTAGCAATACTACCAGTACAAATCGTACAAAGCGAACTATAATTTCAGATAATGTTTAGTCAAGTATTATTTACTAAACTGGGTTGTTATTTCAGTCAAGGTATTATTGACGTCAAACGTTCTTGAAGAGGTAATTTGGCTTCCGTCCAAGAACCAGTGTGTCGAGTCAACTTCGCCAGGTTATCAGCGTCCGGCCGACCCGAATATAGGCCTGAAAATCCTTGCTCTTCCCTCATAAACTTTTATTACCCCTATAAAATTTCCCGCTAAGAGATCACTCCATATAAATATAATCGACACATTTCCTAAGTTCGATACAATGTATTTTTTTTTGCGATTTGTCAATTTTACAAGATCTATATTTTATGATAAAATTTTATATATTTAATACTGTTGTCAAATCAAAGAGTATTTCGATTTTTAACGGTTTTTATAAAGAATAAAGAATCCTTTATGGACTATGTTTTTGCTTTCTAGATTTTACAACTTTTAATATGCGAGTAGTTTCATAACATTTTAAAAAACATGAAAGATTTTCTTTCTATAGAAACTAAGTCTCGACTATGAACCAAGCTTTGCTTTTTAACCAAACGTTAGATGAAAATTTGTGATTGTGGTTGAATATATAATTGTTTGAAAAAGCGAAAACTCGCCAAAAAATTATACTTAAACCATCCACCACAATTACAAGCCGCGTATCTGTTTATGACAACTTGTTTCAACTTGTGAACCGAGTTTCGGTTGCCAACTGAGCTGGAATTACCGACAAGTCAAGTACAAATGAAGAACCACGAACACTTGTTCGAACGCTTTTATAAATGTTGAAATATTTTCGTCCCATTAAATAAAATTTCTAGTCAAGAGGAATGTTTGCCTCGTCAAGTGGGTAAATTATACTTGTATCCATGAATAATCCGTCGAAATAAAATTATTACTTATCAGAGATTTAGTGCATTTCGTTTTTATAAATTGAATAAGTGAAATTGATTTAATATTGGGACAAGTAACAATTAAATCGTATCGTAACGTTTGATTTGCGATATTCTTTCATGACTTGCGTCATTACTAACGAACTGTATTGCCTTCACATCGTTACGTGATTGTTGGATATGGAGTTAATGTACCATTTATACATATTTTATTACATAAATCTGGGCATTTTTTTACGGACTGTTCTTATAAATAATTCTGGTTGTTAGTTAAATAACTGTAAAATATATTACTGAAGAGATATGTACTTATATCGATTACATAAACTGTGTTTTCAATGTAACAGTAATATATTTACTTTTTTTAACATTATTTATTTTGTATATATATTAGTCTTTAATTATTATTAATTATTTGTTCGAAACGTGTTGATGACTTTGAAAGTTCTATGGAAGATTTGTGGGTATCAGTGAAAAGTGACGGTCAAGAATCGAAAGAAATTTTATTTTGTGTGCTTTATCTTCCTCCTCCAGTGACAAGTGCTTCATTGGACCCGATGTTAGAGAATATTAGTCATGTTATGCAATCTCACGCCGGTGATATTATAATTCTAGGGGATTTCAACCTAGGGTTCATAGACTGGAAGCGAGATACCTCTGATATTCTCGCACTGACACCCTGTAATTATAATTGTAATCTTGGGCGTAATTTCGTAGACTTTATGTCTTTCAATAGCCTGTCACAATTTAATTATTTAAAAAACCACAATAACAGAATCCTAGATTTAGTTTTAAGTACCTGTGAGGATATTTCCATAGAAGAAAGTATTAAACCTCTTAGTATAATTGATTTACATCATCCTGCTTTAGATATCGATTTAAAATTAAATAAGCGTTTACCAACTATTAGAAAACAATTTGCGTCTTATAACTTTAGGAAAGCTGACTATACTTTAGTTAATGCTAAGTTATGTCAAATTGATTGGGAATTGGAGCTATCTCCGTTTAAGGATGTCGATATGGCTGTAGCAAAATTTTATGACTTACTGGAAATTATAATTCAATCTACTGTACCCAAAACAAAACCTCGTAATTTAAAATATCCTTCTTGGTTTACACGTAACTTGATTAAACTTATCGCTGAACGCAACAAAATTCTCAAAAGGTACAAACTATACAAAAACCCTAGAGATCAATTAGAACTTCAGTTGAGCAATGATAGGGTGGAGTCTTTGACAGCTTCTTGTTATCGTATGCATATCTTAAGTACAGAAGAATCGGTTCTTAAAAATCCTAAGAAATTTTGGTCTTTTGTAAAGGATCATCGTGGTGAATCTTCAGATCTTCCTAGAGAAATGTTCCTCAATAATATGACAGCAAATACAGGAGAAGATATTTGTAATCTTTTTGCTTCACAGTTTGCGTCAGTCTATTCCCCACATGATCAAGGTCGTATATCATATCCAGCAGATTGTTTTCCCCAATTTTGCTTAAGTAAAATTTCTTTGACCGAACGTGAAATATCTAAAATCTTAAAATCCGTTGATATTAGCAAAGGACCTGGTCCTGATGGAATTCCCCCATTATTTATTAAAATGACTAGTAAGTACTTAACACTTCCTTTAAATATCCTTTTTTCAAAATCACTCGAATCTGCTAAATTTCCTACAATATGGAAAGCTGCCAATGTTGTTCCTATTTACAAAAAAGGCGACAAGCGTAATATCAAAAACTATCGACCTATCTCAATTTTAAGCGTTATTCCAAAACTTTTCGAAAAGCTCATTTGCCCAATTGTAACCAAATATTTCAAAAATATCCTCTCTACACAACAACATGGCTTTATGCAAAATAAATCAACATCGACTAATTTATTAGACTATGTTATAGACCTGTCCGAAAACGTTGATCACAAGACTCAAATTAATGCTATTTACACGGATTTTACGAGCGCATTCGACAAAGTTAGCCATACAATCATGCAATCTAAGCTTATGTATTACGGAATCCATGGTAATTTGCTGAATTGGTTAGTATCCTACTTAAATAACCGATCTCAACGGGTGATTACTCACGGCTATTCATCTTTTGCATTTGTTCCCACATCCGGGGTACCCCAAGGATCCCATTTAGGTCCAATTCTTTTCTTAGTTTTTATTAATGATATAGTAGACAGCATTAAATTTAGCAAATGCTTAATATTCGCCGACGATCTCAAAATCTACAGACCTATAAAAACGTTATCCGATTCTGACCTTCTCCAAGCAGATATAGACGCTCTCGCTAGCTGGTGCAATAAAAATAACATGGAATTAAATGTTAAAAAATGTCTTCATATAAAGTTTACAAGACGCAGAAAACCGATATTATCTAAATACTCTATATCTGGCGATCCTTTATCCGAGGTTAATTCCATTCGAGACTTAGGTGTACTTATCGATAGCAATTTAAATTTTATTAATCATCTAGACAAAATAATATCAAAAGCTTGGAAAATGTTAGGATTTGTAAAACGAACATGCAAGGATTTTAAGAATACTCGCTCATTGCTCTGCATTTATAATTCTCTTGTACGTTCCAATTTAGAGTATGCATCAAATATATGGAACCCTTTTTATAACACTCATATCGTAAGACTAGAGCGAATACAACAAAATTTTACCCGTTTTCTTGCATACAAGGATACTAGTTGTCCTTATCGCGCTAACTACAACAATAGGCTAAAACATTTTAAAATGATATCACTTAAAAGTCGCCGTGAAATCAGCGATGTTTTGACCCTACACAAACTGATCCATGGTCAAATAATGTCATCCGAACTACTTCAGCAAATCAATTTAGTTGTTCCCCGCAAAATTCCTAGACACCCAATAAAAAAGCCTTTTAGAACTACAGCTTTTAAAACAAATTTAGGTAAACATGCACCCCTCAACAGAATAATTAATTCTTATAATGAATATTCTTCTAACGGCAATATCGACATCTTTGCCCAAAGCAAGCCAACTTTTGTGAAGCTCTGTAAAGATCTCATAGTATAACTTTAAAACCATTTTATTCATAAATTAATTATTTCAACCCTTGTAGATTTTTGTTGTTGTATTTAAATTTTATTTTATGTTTTGTTTAATTGTCTATAATTTATTCATCTTTTTTAATTTTTAGTTAAGACATAATTAGGTTAGTATAGTCTTATCTTAAGGTCAATGTTGTTTACACCTGTAATGATTTATTCACCTAGATTTAATACCCTGTATCTAATGCTAAGTGAATGTGTTAGTGATAAGTCGATGGTGTAACTATTTCCAATAAATAAATAAATAAATAAATTAAAATATTTATAATCTTTTAAAAAAACAACAGTAACCAAGTATTGCTAAATACTTACATAACCTTTACAGTAACAGCCTGTGAATGTTCCACTGCTGGGCTAAAGGCCTCCTCTCCCTTTTTGAGGAGAAGGCTTGGTGCTTATTCCACCATGCTGCTCCAATGCGCTATAGTGGAATACAAATGTGGCAGAATTTAAGAGAAATTAGACACATGCAAGTTTCCTCACGATGTTTTCCTTCACCGCCACGAGATGAATTATAATCACAAATAAAACACATGAAAATTTAGTGGTGATTGCCCGGGTTGAACCCACGATCATCGGTTAAGATTCACGCTTTCTTACCAGTGGGCCATCGTGGCTTATATAACCTTTGTTTAAGTCAAATTAATAAATGTAGTATACATACGCAATACAACGCAATATAAAATTAAAATTTATTAGTTTCCGCCCGTGGCTTCCATGTGAGAAACACCGATATTAGGTACTCTACTCCTTTTCTGTACTCCTGACAACTTGTGATCGATTGAATAATTTACTTTCATATTTGTTATATTACTAGCTAATTGTCCCGGCTTCGCTCAGGTTCAAATTCAAATTATTTATTTGCAAAGTTGTAGGTTCGTTTTTGTTGTTACAATGGTTAAAATCCCGCCACAACAACCATAAGATGGTATGCAAATGTCATATATATGTCTATGGTATAATAAATTAGGTACAATACGCGTGCGCTTTCAACGTGATACATCCCACGCACGTAATATTATGTTTTGACCATATTTATTAATCTTGGCATCCAAAAATAATGAGAATTTAAACAGATTTCTGATTAATAAAAATTTCACAAAATGTAGATTTCAAATTATGATATTACATTACATTTTTATACACAATTTAGCAAAAAATAATAGAAGAGAACAAACATAATTGATAGAAAAAACAATTTGAATACATGTTTTAAAAAAACACAGTACATAAAAATTATATACATATAAAAAAAAAAACATTTCTTTATTGTCTCCAGCTATAATAGCAGGTTGATAAAAAGAAAAATGTATTTTGGATAGGATTTGTGTAAAATCCGTTCCTAGTAAATGTCTACATCGAGGAAGGAGTAACTGTATATAAATATAAATATATATTAAGGATATAGGAATGTAAAAAGAGCCAAAAATGCAAATATCAATTTCTTTTAAAAAGGGTACTTTTCAAGCAATTTATATTTACGATGATTATGGGTATCAGGTATTACATAAAGAATGATGTTTCATTCAAACCAGTTCGTTACAATACTGTAACTCTTATTTTTAACAGAACAAAGATTTCACGTTGAATTCGTTTACAAGGATCGCCGACGTTCATTAAAATCATACAGTTTCTGCGTGTTACGTTCATAAATAAAAGTTGTTAAAATGGAATCAGAATTTTGGGAGTCAAAATTTTAATAATTTTCTACGTTTCGAGAGTTCTAACGTTCAATTTGGAGAAATGTTTGTACGTATGTTGATGTATGATGTTCGTGGATGTTTTTACCTTAGATTTAATATTTTGAAAACAAATAATAACATAAACACTAAAGGAATTTCATAACATCTAATTGTTTTTCCAATAAATTCAAGTAATTATTTATTATAACGAAAATCTAATCTCGTGTTTGGGCCCGCATTTGTGAGCGTGAACATGATTGTGATATAATATGTTCTGGGCAGTTAGTTAGTCTCCCTTGATCGGCTGCCGTGGTCGTAATCGATCAGGAGGACATCATCATCATTAAATGACATGTGAATACAATGAAATAAATAAAAAATGTTTAAGAAGAGTAAATATAGGAAGGAATGGTAACGAAAAATATTTTAATATATAATTTTAAAAGCAATAAATATAATATACGTACAAAAACATAAATACTAAGTATATAAGAATACACAAAAACGATTATATTATAGCATAAATGTCATGATGGTCGAGTGTAGTATCAGTAATTTCAGCCTAACTCTCATACACGAAGTGTTTGGAGTATAATGTGTGACGAGGAACTTTATTCCAATAAAATATATTATATTATAGATTTCGATTATATTACAGCATAAGTTCATGCACGCGGTTATAGCCGTCATTGCCATGCCGTGTAAAATAGTATTGTTTGAGATATTATCGTTTGTTATCCATGAACGTGTATAACAAACATGACTCATGCGAGCTGACTGAATATACACTAATGTGTAGTGTATTTGTATGCATATGAACTTAAACATCACAGCGCACATGTTACTACTATTTCACCGCTAACATTACAGGAAACGGACGTTGCCGTAGAATGTCTAACTCAATTTAGGTTGATGTGACAATTTTACTGTTCAATCTTGTGGAATAAACTCGTCAAATAAACAGAATCAATTTTCAAAGAATTCGTGTAGATAGAATCGAAATTGAAATATTCGAATCACCAGCGGCTGTTCGTAAATATTATGCAAACCGTATAATGTGTGTGATAAATATATTTCAAATAACTAACCCTCAACATTATAATGTGTATTAGAAATCGAACCACAAACTAAAAGCTGTCAATTTATATAATTTCTCACTACCAAAATGTTATTACATTTGCTCACTGACCTGGAAATCAATTTGCATAAACTTAAAGGATAACAAGCAATAAAGGAATAATGAAATTGAATAATATTGATTGTACTTCAAAAATACATTTTAAATAATACAATAATGATAGTTAGCACTGGCTTCAAGTCCTGATCATAGTTATTTACAACTACAACTTAGTATAGAGCGGTAATGTTTGACGAAATTGAACGAATCTAACTAACAAAGCATAAACATTTCTAACCAATGAGTCTTTTGTTACTTAAATTAAAGAAATATTATATTATTTTCTGCCATAAAACAAAAAGCCTTCTACGTAAAAGGCTCTACTGGTGGTAGAGCTTTGTGCAAGCTCGTCTGGGTAGGTACCATCTACTCATCAGATATTCTACTGCAAAACAGCAGTACTTGGTATTGTTGTGTTCCGGTTTGAAGGATGAGTGAGCCAGTGTAATTACAGGCACAAGGGACATAACATCTTAGTTGCCAAGGTTGGTGGCGCATTGGTAATGTAAGCGATGATTAACGTTTCTTACAATACCAATGTCTATGTGCGTTGGTGACTACTATCATCTCCTATTCTATAAAACTCGTCCGCCTTCCTATTCTATAAAAAAAAAACTCTTACCCCGTCTTAACTAAAAATGTTTATTACTAGTTAAGCCCGACAAATATTGTATACATATAATAATATACCAAAAGCCCGTGTATACATATATATATATATATAGTATAAAAGTTGAAGTACTGCAGCACCTTTAAGCTTTTAGTTGAAACAAAGTGGATAGTACATATATATACCTCTCTATGAAAACAGTTATTTGCCAATTTCGTAGTAATCAGTCAAACGGTGCCGAAGTTTATAAATGTCAAACAGATATATCAACATCCACATATATGTGAGATATAAAATATTACTTTAAATAACCTTATTTAACGGTAATATAAAATGAAGTATTTCAATCACAATCGTTCTCATTTTCCACTCCAACTAAGCATGGCACTATTATTTTAAGGATGTACGAACTTCGACAAAGAAATCTGAAACCAGCTCACTGTTAACAGACTTTGAATTTATCTTTGAATTGTAATGATACGTGTATTGAAAATCGCTGTATTTTATTCTGGTGGATTTTAAAGTTTTTTTACTTCCAATTTCACTTACATCACATTTACTGTTCATTTTTCTTGAAATAATTAGTGGGATATATACCTATACTATTATCATTAACACTATTGTTATAAATATAATTTTATCCTACGTGTATAATGTTATGTAACTTGAAATGAAAATTTGAAAAACGAATTCTGATTTATACGATCATACTTTTATACTTTTGATGTTGTGTATTAATATTATCAAAGTAATTTTTAACATAAACCGCTTGGATAATTTTATTTGAATTAGTAATGTAAGCCCACAGCTTTATTTTATATTTATTGCTTTAAAAAAGTTACAACTTAGTAAAATCTTAATTAAATTTATTCAAGTAGGCTCTTACAAGGAATTTCCAGAATGTAGATTCAAGCGAGAACGGAATAAAGTTTTGTAGTTATTTTTTATATTGTTTTTCTATAAAATATTTTAAAGTTTTTTTTATATTGTTATTTAGCGTGTAGGCTACATTGAGATACTGAGGCATATAATATTGTTGAGACGGATCCAGGTATGAGGCTAGCCAATACTCAAAGACCGGAGGAATAATATATATTTATTTACGACACGTCACAATTGTTTGAGTACCCTGTACTGACTGATTGATTAATGTATTACAATATCCGAATAAGAAATTGTTATGATTTCGTCAAGCCAAATATGGAGTACAACTAAAAAGGCGATGTGCTGACGGCACAGTTACTTAAGTTAAATAACTAGCAAAGTTAAAATAATTATGATATTTGTTTTCCTTGTCGCATTTATTCATTGGTATTTTATATATATGATGGATTAAAAGGTATATTTATTTCCAGGTTGGTACGAAGACAACTGGTTCGAGACGAACTTGGAACGGGAAGGCTTAGAATGCACAGCGGATCAAATGCGTGAGGCAGCCGAGGGCCACCTCACAACAGAGGCGCTCATGTGGAATCAGAATGCCAATCAAACAACTATCTCTGGCATGACTTCGGAAGATTTTCGGTATGAATATTGCTACCAATTTTTGCGAGACAGACTAAGCGAATTTCTCAGTATTTTTTTACGAATTACTTGGTGACACTCACTTTATATTAACTCCATAAGAGATTTTTGAATTTAAGTATGCAATCGATGTAGGTTTTTATTATAAGTAATTTATGTATATCAGTACAAGTACTGAGTACACATTATACAAAGCCTTACCACCTACTAGATAGTAGGGCTTTGTGCAAGCCCGTCTGGGTAAGTACTACCCACTGACCCACACAACGGATAACGCTAAAAAACAATACTTATTTTTCGTTTAGAAGGATAAGTGAGCCAGTTAACTACAAACACAAGGGATATAACATTTTATTTTCCATGGTCGATGTGCGTGGGGTGCATTGGTGATGTATGGAATAGATAATATTTCTTACATCACCAATATCTAGAGGCGATGGTGACCACTCACCATGGTGGTCATTGGCCCTTCCGCCTATATATAACATATAATTGCTTTAGCTCTTATTGAACGCAAAAATACATTTCGAAATACAAACATAATAATAACACAGATAATATCAGTATCTCCAGAAAATTTAAGAAAAATGAACGTTGAATAAACCGGTTCATCCACAAACATTATTTCTATTGACTTTCAATTTGTGTCGTAACTCTTTGTATTTATTCAAGAAATGTCGCAAAAACCCAATTTTATATGACAACGATTTATTTTGTACGCATTCAGAAAGGAAGGCGAAAGACATTCATGCGGTAAGATCCCGAGTAAAACCGCTTGTCACTACTTTTACGCGTTGAAAGATAATATTCCATTCTTTCGACGAGACATATTCAATTGAAAATACCTATCTAGACGATACCTCGACTCGCGGCGACTCTATTGCTATGTTACTATATCAAATAAGAATTCTCCTGGAGTGTCCTTTTGTGTACGTAATGTTTCACCTAACGTCAAAATGTAGAAAATTCCTTTTGCGCACGTTTTTCCAACCGCCCCGAATGCCGGGAAAACTTTACAAAGCCTTTATATATGATAACATACACTTTTGTTACGAAATGACAAAATAAAATGGTTTTACTTCGCTTCGTTTTAATAACTCTGTTTTATATATAAATATATATATATTATTCTTGACAAATATGAATGAAAAATCTAATCTTTTAATTAAAGGTAATGCGATAAAATAAAAAAAGGTGTGAGTGACAAGGTACTCACAAGAATTGACGTGTACCGATCTCACACACGCATTAACACACTTACAATAACAAAACTTACGCTGACGTCATCTGACGCTCGAAGTATAAGTTTGCCCCTACTGAGCGCTAATATGTTTAACACATCATTTAAAAAAATGGTTGATTATATAAACACAGGTCACGTTTGAATGAAGCACTCCGTGAAGCCGGTTATAACATCGACGGAGAAAGATTTCCCGAAGGGTACCAGGAGGCGCCTTTGGCCTATGATGCAGTTTGGGCCGTGGCGTTAGGTAAAATACACGAATGTGAAATTTTTCCTATAGATGAAACTATAATATTATAACCACAAAAACATTTTTCAGCCTTCAATAAAACAATGGAGAAACTCGAAAAGAACGGGTTGAGTTTAAAGAATTTTACTTACACTAACAAGAAAATTGCTGATGACATTTACGAAGCTATAAACTCGACGTCCTTCCTAGGCGTGTCGGTAAGTTAACGCATGTCATCGTGCTATGTATATTATGTACTTTTTATATACATTTCGTCAGAATTTTATATTGATTAAGAGTGGGTTATATTTCGCTCGTTAGCTTAATGACTTCGCAGATTGTATTTCATAAGGTTTTGCCGGAATTAAATCGGAGAATTCTTTGATATTTTTTTTTTTTTTTTTTTATAGAATAGGAAGGTGGACGAGCATATGGGCAACCTGATGGTAAGTGGTCACCAAACGCCCTTAGACATTGGCATTCTAAGAAATGTCAACCATCGCTTATAGCCAATGCGCCACCAACCTTGGGAACTAAGATTTTATGTCCCTTGTGCCTGTAATTACACTGGCTCACTCACCCTTCAAACCGGAACACAACAATATCAAGTATTGCTGTTTTGCGGTAGAATATCTGATGAGTGGGTGGTACCTACCCAGACGAGCTTGCACAAAGCCCTACCACCAGTATTTTGCGGTAGAATATCTGATGAGTGGGTGGTACCTACAAATCCTCAATGTATAATAACCGTTGACCTACCTACAATGAATCGTGGAAATAATAATTTTATTTTCTTTCGATTGAAGTTGACCTTTTGTGTCGTTTTAAAAAATGATATAAATTAAAGCATTCTAAAAAAACTGCTTTTGCTTTCTTATTAAAACCGGCCTAGGGCCTCCGCCAACCGACGTGCCTAACAAACAAAAATAATATAACTTTACTCTAATCGCTTAGGAATGGGGGGCCTCAATGTTAAAGTGCCTAGAAACCTTGGATCTCTTCGATAGACGTCAACTAGATCTTTTTATTAAGCTATTATTATTGTAAATTGATAAATAACTCAAAGAAAAATTTTATTTTATTAAATATCGAAATAGAATTGTTACATAAGTATCGTCTAATATTTGTCAATGTTCGCTCGCTTTTACTGTGACTTATTACAGGGGTTGGTAGCGTTCTCCTCTCAAGGCGATCGCATAGCGCTGACACAGATAGAGCAGTTAACCGACAACCACTACGTGAAGCTCGGATACTATGACACTCAAGAAGACAACCTCACGTGGTTGGACCGGGAACGGTGGGTTGGTAAGTGGAATTTGTGATGTTACATTTTAATTTGACAAATAATTTGTGGAATTACGATGCCGATACTTTACGTGGCGATACGTGTGTTTAGTGTTATATTTAACCATAACAAATATATTGCGTTCTTTTTATAAGGCTGACACAAAACGCAAATAACAATAATATATTTCCTTCAACTTGCTCATTTTTATTACATCAAAAAACTTTTGTTTACAATAAAGGATTGAATCTATAAAAATCAGTGCGTTGACCTTACGCACTTGTTTTTGTTGATATGATAACATATTTGAGTTATTTCGAGTTTCAGTCATGTTTGGCGGATGAGTAAGTAATATTTGCTAACACGCCTAATATTAGTTCATGTAGCGCGCTATCGCTACGCGAACATGCTACGCCAAATAAACTACTACTACCTTAACTCATACTAACATAATCTTACATGTACCATTTATAAAATAAATAAAGTAATTAAGTATGACATCTGAAGAGACTTAAGTCCAAAATACAGGCTCGGCCTAGTTAAAACGCATGTACTTATCATTTAATAAAAAATAGTTTTAAGCCAATATTGTTATAATTATATTTTATTTGATATTTTTAGTAACAATATTTTGTTTAATTTATTAATTATAACTAGAATTTAAGACTGCCTTCTCGGTGTAAGATAAGAAACTAAAGCAGATTATGAATTTTATGTAAATTGAGACATAAAAAAGTTGAGGTTATTTTAGAATTTTAAATATAAAAAAATTGAATAAAAAAACATAAAACATAGTACTTAAGTAACAAATTAAAATTACTTTTACGTAAATTAACACACTTAAAATAAACTAAGAGTACGAGTAATGAAAAAAGTATTAGATTATATCGTACCTATATAATATAGAGAATAATGTGTATTTCTTCTCATATTCTATGTGTGCGTGCATTGTTTAAGCAATTGAAAACGTGTACAGTTATTGTTGGCTGCGTGAAGGTTTGTGAAATTTCTATTAGTCGCGTCGTTTAGGGCAATTTCTTTCAAAAAAAATATAAAGAAGAACTGCAATGCCAGGCATAAAGTGGTGTTCTTTAATTGTCACGTTGATCGCATAACTAACGCAACAGACAGTAACTACGACCAATGTTAAGCGAACCATGAGACGTATCCATCTGCGGCTACCATAAAGTCCACAAAACCATTTCGACAATAACCGAGGTTTCGAATTAAAGTTTAATGAAACAATTGGAAACAAACCTTAAATAAATTAAAACGAGAGAGACGACTCGTCGAGCGTTTTTAATTCACTTACGTGTTGGCATCCCAAGATTTTATCTTTCTTTTAAACTGCACGACTCTGCCGAGACACTAGGAAGAGTAATTACATCCCTTCCCACTTCGAAAATTCTCTGTGAAGTTTCGGTGGATATTAGCCAAATGGCTCAAAGAACATTTTAATTTCTATTTCTTTCGTTCTAGTAACATTGCGTAAGATAAATGACGAATAACAATTGTGTTTTCAAGAGAATAATAATTTATTTATTTTTCGTAAAACACGAAATAACCATTAACGTTTTGAATTTCTAAGAAATATTAATTAAATTAATATTATGATTAATGGCTACTGTTTAGCTTAATTTAATTTTGTTGTGTTTTTTTGAGTTTAAATTTACTTTTTCTACTCATCTCTTTTAGATTGACTTTTAAATGAATTGTGTACAATTACAAATAATTGCCTTATCACGGTTGCAAATAAATTAAACTTAAATGTGTTAATAAATGTATTATGAAATAGTCATTCTATTTCGTATACAGATAAAATGGTCATTAATTAAACCGATTTTAAATATTTTATCCTATTCAAAAATGTTATTTCGAATCGGCTGTAAAAATGAATGGGTACGATGAACTAACCGTGTAAATAAATACTATAATAGCATACTTATGTTAAAACGAGAAAAAATCGCGGAATTTAAAATAAAACGTATGAAAAATGAAAATTTCGCGAGAACAAACGGGCATGATGTTACAAAGCAGCTTAGCTTGCTTTAAAACAGTGTTTCTCTGTATCTACGAAAAGCTTGCTTTAATTCATAAATAAAAAATAGTGAAAACTTTCTTTAATATTCTTAGAAGCAAGAAAAAATGGAGACTAATAAAATAAAGGAATGCTCCATTTTCTCTGCTGGTGCAATAGTTTTACGACTAAACTTTTACGATCAGCGGACATGGGGGATTTTTTTATGGACAGTGTCACTTCGAAACTTACAGAGTAATAGTCGTCTGTGATACGTCTTTTTAAGTTAAAATGAGAAAAAAAATAGAATCTAAAATTGAAATTAATTTATCGAAATGATACAAATAGCTGTCTTTAACATTTATCTTGATGATAATTTAACCTATTAATAAATAGATAATATAAATTAAAAATATATATTTTATATTTACTTACAGCAAGGTGAATTTTTTACGCCATCGTAAATAGTATCTTTGAGAAATCGTTACTTTGATTTTAATTATCTTAACAGAAAATTTACAGTACATGTTTGACTCTGACTGATCAAAATAATATTTCCTTCGTAAGATACTGGCAAGATGGAATGGCGAAATAAATAGTTAACGGCGTTGGATATTTTATTTTAGCATTATTAATATTATATTATTATATCTTAAGCTGCTATTAATTACAGCTTCCTCGAGCAACGAGTTGGTTTTGCTTTACTAATAATACCGTTAGCGTTTTAGGGAATTTAACTCGATGTATCGATGTAAGGTATTATGTATCACAGTATATCATTTTTAATAATTGAAAATGTTCTTTGTATATTTAAAAGTGTCTCATTTACTACTACTATGTAATTCAGTTAATGTATTTTTTAGATGGTAAAGTACCACCCGACCGTACAGTGGTGGTTAACGAGCTGCGTACAGTATCGCTGTCATTATTCGCCTGCATGACAGCACTTTGCATCGCCGGCATTCTAGCCGCCATCGGCTTAATTGTCTTCAATATCTTTCACAGACATAGAAGGTAAGCTTGGATTTATCCAACTGTATGTAGCCATTGCAATAAAGATAATTACGCTCCTTCAGCTCTATATTTCTAATTAGACAGATGTTTCAATCAGTTTTATATTTACTTACTGCCTCGACTACCTCATTGGTCTAGTGGCTTGATGTAAGGCCGCAGACCCAGAGGTATTGATATAACAATTTTATTTATATCAATTTTCATAATTGCGCTTATTATCATCATAATATTTACACAAAAAATTGGCTGATTAGTATGGCCAGACGTCTGCCATAAACGCGCATCCTGGGAATGTATTTTTTCATAATTATGAGAAATTACTAACTAAAAAAGATATCAAAAGTCTGAACAGAAATTTTATTATTTCCACAAAGTTGGATCTCAAGTATCCAATTATGATCAAAGTTTAAACTTCTTTACAAAACAAAGATAAAAAAGTGATATCTCTGCAAAACATATTTCAATTTTATATCGGTGTAGTTATTTGCTGCTATTTTGCAGTAAAATTAATCTTCAAATTAAAACTTATGATTTATCAAACACATAGTTTTAAGAAAAAAAAAGTTTTATATATTATTTAATATTAGAAAATCATTGTTGTCGTAGTTTTTTTTAAATCACTCACTCGTAAACATAAAAATTAACTAGTTTCTTTAAATAACAGTAGCAGTAACAGTAACAGCCTGTTAATGTCCCACTGCTGGGTTAAGGCCTCCTCTCCCTTTTGAGTAGAAGGTTTGGAGCTTATTCCACCACGCTGCTGCAATGCGTGTTGGTAGAATACACATGTGGTAGAATTTCAATGAAATTAGATACATGCAAGTTTCCTCACGATGTTTTCCTTCACCGTCAAGCACGAGATGAATTATAAACACAAATTAGGCACATGAAAATTCAGTGCTGCTTGCCCGGGTTTGAACCCACGATCGTCGGTTAAGATTCACGCGTTCTAACCACAAGGCCATCTTGGCTTTTTTAAATAAAGTTTAATCAAAATCAGTTCATTATTTTTTTTAAATACATTCCCGTTTATATTATTAAAAAACAATCACAAACCACTCACTTAAATACAGTTACTATATAACATTATTTTCCCATAGAGTTATTCAATGGTCACATCCAGCATGCAACACTGTTATGCTCTGCGGTTGCTGCGTCTGTTTCGGCGCTGCCATTGCTCTCGGAGTCGATGGCAGATGGGTCCAGCCTCAACATTTTCCTGGTCTGTGCGCTGCTAGAGCCTGGCTTCTAGCAATCGGGTTCTCCATGGCCTATGGCGCAATGTTTACAAAAGTTTGGCGCGTCCATCGGCATACAACTAAACCTAAACCGGAAACAAAGGTAAAAAAATAACTCTGATAAGCTTAAATTATTCCCAAATCTAAACTTATCCCTTCAATCGATTCAAAAAATGAATGCAAATCAAAACAAAATGATGAAAAGATAGTTGATTTTTTCGAATTATAAATTTGGTATTGATGATTACAATTAATTTATTCTTATAATATTGATTGAGGATTCGTTTTTTGAAATGTAGTTTGTTATGTCTACTGAGTTGGCAAGACTAACATTGAGTTGCGTATAAATTGTTTAGAAGCTGACTATTCTATTCTAAATACAGAATTACTAATTACATGTAAATACATACAAATTGAGTAAACGCACACATAAAACCACTCTCGAGTAAAGAACAAATCTTAGATAGTCAATTGTTTTGTATAATTTATGGCGTCGTTTCAATACATACACACAAACTTTGACAATTCTACTAATTTATAAAATGTATCGTACATTACCAAATCATTTCTTACAAAAATAAAACTCAGTTAAATCATAATATCCAATTCAAGGCCAATTCAGCTAATTTTTATAACGGTAAATTTTATAAACATATAAATCACGATATTTTCCCGGTACTATTCCGATCCACTTGGATCATTGTTTAGTAGAATTAGAAAACGGTTAAACGTTAATGATTACGTTTCGATAAAGTTACAATTCCACGATGTTATGTATGTTAGTAGAACTGTCCCGTGCACACAAACATAACTTCCTCACCGGAAAAAATAAACTCTTTATCAGCTCACAAAAGACAGACAAATTGTCGCTTGTTTTCCATTTAATCTATGGAATGGAAGGACTTGAAACGTTTACAAGGCCCTGTTTCCTGTTACAGCGCTTTATTTTATTTAAGACGCGTTTGTTAAATTCTTATCTATTTATTCAGCATAATGTATAGGGGTCATTGTAAAATAAAACAATTGTTTAACATTTAACGTTTTATTAAATATTAAATGATTTAACTTTTTCCTAAGCATGTTTTGTTTGAATCGAAAATTCTGCCGTTCAACTAAAATTATCTTTAATTTCTCGAAGCTTTTGTTTGCATTGTTCCCAAAGAAATATAAACAGTGGTTGCAAAATGTACGTAACAAAATAAATCTAATGTCAGTAAACTCACGGGTTTCCTCATGTCAATACAACCCCATAAATTCAGAAGTGAATATCCGTTTCATATAATTTATAGGATAGATACTGTTACCGCATAGAATTTCAAATGGGTAAAAGTCACATATTTATGCAAACAACTGAGTGGGATCGGCCTATAAAGGTTTATAGTAATTACACTTTCCTCTTCCGAAGCGTGTCCCTAGAGTCGCTCATTAAAATCACTGGATCGGAAAGGCTATTCTTCTCCAAGCTAATAAACAACGTTTAATATTAAAGACGGTATTGAGTTTCAAGCGTAAACTCATTTGCCTTGTATATTTTACATTCTACTTAAGAAAAACAGAACTAAATGACTTTTTAAGACTTATGTAATTGCTATTTCTTTAAAATCATGTGTTTATTATAATCCTAGTTTATTTAGAAGAATTAGAATAGTTTTTGTATGAACTATTTTTTTTCTCTTCTATTAATTAACACTGACTTTTTTTTATTATTTTATTAACTTTTATTATTAAGTTGTAATATATTTTTAATAATAGAAGTGCTGTTGATTTATAAAATATAGTAAAATCTAAATATAAAGTTTTTTGAAAATTGTCATTTTGTATGACAAAATAATTAGGTAGATGGAGTTCGGTAGAGATGGCTGTTAAGCGGTGGAACAAGCCAGTGGCAACTAGTGACCTCCTTAAGTTTAGTCTCATTTTTTTATATATATATTTATTTACATGTAGTATTAGTACAATAACAACAACACTATTTATATATTGACTATATACACACATGTATAGTTAATTAAGACAAACTTATTTATTGAATACTTTTAGAGAAATAAAATTAGGCAGTTAAACGTAGAAAACGGAACAATCACAAAGGAATTATAATGGTTTCATTACTTATGCTTGGTCCGGTATAAGCCGAATGTCGCAATTCTGACTAGCAAATTATTTCTTTAATAGCCTTAATGGCCAAAGGTTGTCAGGCGATGGTCCTTAAAAATATATGAAACAAATTAACATCTTTATTGCCTTGGATAATAGAGATTTGGATAATAGACATGTTTTTTTTGATTGGGTCAAACAAAATAAGCAGCAAATTAGATATAATCTTTTTCAAGTTCTGTAATTTTACTCATGTGTTTTTATGTATGAATAATTTTTTTTTTATTTGTTACAATAGTTTTTGACTGCTTCGTTAGTTTAATGTTTTTTTTCATTCTGGAGATCCCAAACTACTGGCTTCGAAATCTAGGTTGAGTTAATAAAATGTTATGGAGTATTCCGTCAAGAATTTCACAGGAGCAGAACGGCGCCTGTTGAATTTCCTCTCCCGTTAGGTTATAAGAGTGAACAAAAAGAGCACTTGTGTTTGCGCATACACTTGAGGACTATTATATATCCCGCGCAGTTAGTTAGTCTCCCTTAAGAATAGTCGCCGTTGCCAAAATTTGTCAGGAATACATCATTATCACCTTACATTAGATTTTCACATAACATGTAACGTAAAACGTCTCACAATATAAAAACAATGACAACTACTTATTACAATATGGAAACTGTAGCGACCATCACGAATAAATTGAAATAATCTAACTTTTGAAATAAACATTTCTTTATATACTGAAAGTATGATAAAGACGCAATACTTCTTTCATAGAGTGAGCTTTTTTGGATATAATCCATTTAAATAATTTTAGTTAATATTAAAAACTTTCTACAGAAACGTATGCATGGATGGAAATTGTACACCATGGTTGGTGGCTTGCTCGTTGTCGACGTGGCTCTTTTGACCGCGTGGCAGCTGCGTGACCCATTACAGAGACGTGTGGAAATATTTCCCCTGGAAGCGCCGCGACACCACGATGACGACGTGCACATCAGACCAGAGCTGGAACATTGTGAGAGCGAACACAATACTGTGTGGCTAGGTAAGTTATATTTTTCAATTGAACTCAACATATTTTGTAAGTCCACATAAATATATATATATATATATATAGGTTTGTGTAGGTTTTATGTAGAAACCTATGTAGGTTTTGACAATATATATATATATATATTGTCAAAACCAATTTATGCATACAATTTTGTAATGCATGTATATAATACATAAGTAGTTGCTTGATCAAATGACAAATAATTGACTAATAGGAATGGTACAACTGGATTTCATACATATTTGCCGGGAAGGCAAATGACTACTCCACCTGATAGTAAATGATAGCAGGGTTCAAACGCGACGACGGCCAGTACAGTCGGGAAGAATATTCTGCACTAGCTACCCCAGCCTTGCCGGCCCGCAAGATGATTCTTTACGCCTCGTTTGAAGGAACTCATAGTTATAAACCCCTAGGTTATAAGAGGAGGGGAACACGTGAGCTGGTAAAAAAATTCATTTTATACAAGTGCGACAAAGAAAGGAGTTGCCTATTTTTTTTTTGTGCGCAATGGAATTGATGTCACAGTTAGGCGGTGACATCGAGAGCCAGAACGCATAGACTTATAAAGGAAGGGGGAAGCAGGAATTAGAGAGATTAATTCCTTAGAGCACTCGCCGTGATACAGTCGATAGGTAGCGTTCAGCGCTGCTATCTTTCGACGCAATTGTAAAGGCTCGAGGGTTTGTGACCTTTACGTCGTCAATAATGCGAACAATTTATGCTATTTTACTTTGAATCCTATATATCTGTAATCTGTACAAGAAGTATAGTAAATAATATTATATGCAGGCTTAAAATGTTTGACTAATTTTATTGTAAAATTGAATACCATACCCAAAGCAAGGCTTTGTGGAAAACTTGTAGTTTATAATAATATGTGAAGTAAGTCAGACCTTAAATTTCCTAATGCTAGGTTATCTACTGTTGAAGAGAAGGTTGCAACTTTTCGATGGTACCCGACCCATTGGGGGAACCAGGTTAAGTGGTTATTCTAACCCGCTAAAACCATTGCCATGGCCGTCTTTTGCACGGATCGGAAAAGCTGTGTTATCAAATCGATATAATGCACCTATGTCTATATAATTTTCTGATCATATATGTATTTAAACAATATTACTATCAAAATAGCGAATATGGCTTATCAAATAGTCGATAATCTAACACCAATGTCAACGTGTAATTAGTTCACACTAATGTTGTTTGATACAAAATTGTTTAAAATAACTTCTTATCTCAAAATTGTAATGTTTGTCCGACTCGTTGTTTTTTACGGTACTTTAAACATCGAAAATCATTAATTATCTTCTCCTCGAAGAAATTAGATAAAATTTATTTAATATTAGCGAATCAGTAACATTTGAACAAGTTTTGATTTTATCAACAATATTGATTTATTATTTTCACAATAATAAATGTTTAAAATACCATCTAATAATGTGCAGTATGTTAAAATTTATTTAGTTAAGTGAAGACATTAATCGGACTGTATCCAGTCCAGTCTCGAGGCCATACTGACTATTTTTTTTCCAAACAAAACCATCGAGAACGTGACAGTACGCGAGACAATAACTTTTTCAATCAGAGAAACACCCGTGTGCACTCGCTACGGCAGTTGTTCTAAAAGCTAAAAATATTTTTATCATACAATTCAATGAATCCAATATAACCCAACCCAGTAAAAAACTTACTATCTTTCACTCTGCTTATTGTACTTTAATTTATCCATTTAAATAATATTGTAAGCCTGAGACTTAATTTCAACCCTTGTTCTGTTAAGTAGTTCTCCGATTTATTTCATCTCATGTTTTACGATCGTAATTCTATTATAAGTAAATCTATTGAATAGGACATAAAAGTGAATTAAGATGTATTTTCCGAAATGAGGATTTACAGTTTAAAATTTGATACAAGATATTTAATACACTAAAACGCATTACTTGTTCCAATATTTACTGATTCTAAAATAAAAATCGATTAAAGATATCGCACAGGTGCAGCATGAATGAACAAACTCATAACCCCAATTTATAAATACTATAAAAAATGGATGCACTTCATATTCAGATTCGAAGTGTAGGTATCCATAATAAGAGTAAAATCAGTTGGACTTTTAGAATATACATTCCGGACGGGTATATCGTTATATTAAATTAATTCATATTTTCTCATAAGAGCCTATATCAAATAAAGTGTATTTATATAAATATATTTAATTTTTTTTATTATAGAAAAGGTAGGCAGACGAGCATATGGGCCACGTGATGGTAAGTGATCACCAACGCCCATAGACATTGGCATTGTAAGAAATGCTAACTATTGATTACATTGCCAACAAAGATGTTATGTCCCTTGTACCACTGCTGTTTTGCGGTAAAATATCTGATGAGTGGGTGGTACCTACCCAGACGAACTTGCAGAAAGCTCTACCATCAGTAATATGACGATTTATCCTTAAAACTAAAGAAAGCCTATCAAAAAGGGACACTATGGCTCTATCAAAAAATTCTAATAAAATATTGGTATTAATGCATATTATATTTAGTCGTGTATCTTGTGTGGCGCTATATTATTTACGAAACGTAAAACCTAAACTATTTTACTAATGGTCAGACTCCGGTGCAAGTTCAGATAGGTTGTTGCAATAAACTTTCAAGACAAACTACAAGACTTGAGAGTTGACTAAACAAATGTTTAAATGAAATTTTAAATTCTCTTAAAAGTTCAATGAAAAGATTTTAATTACGGTAGTTACTTTCCCAACTTGATTAATCAAAAGAAATCATTACGAGTTTCTATTGAGTTTTAAAAACTTATTTAATTTGAGCGCGGAAAGTTTTTTAAGTATTTTTAGTACAGAAGCGTATCTATTTTTTCTAATTTCTGGCTGTGAATGCCTTTTTTTTTTGTCCACTTCAAGTGGGGGAAACAATGTATGGGGGTATGTGGGACTCGCCGGCGCCGTGCATGCGCCGGAATACCCACTAAAAAACCAGCGGTACCCACACCGCCTTTTCGAGGGGCGTCACGGGATCGCTTGCGCATACTACCGTGACGCCCCGACGGTTGGCCCACCTCTGCAGGCCTCCAAATCCTAGGGGGATCTCAGGGTACAAAGACCCCCTAACCCCGGCAACACGGCCTCCTTCTGCGACATGACATTTTCGCAGAAGGAGACCGTCTCCAACCAGCACCTCTCGCTACCAAGCATGGCGTTTATCACACTCGGCAGCGAGAGGTCCTCACCGACTAAGGCCGCCAGAGACAGGCGCTGAGGTCCCCAAGCGGCACACTCCATCAGAGTGTGGCACGCTGTGAGGCTGTGAATGTCCTACCCGATAGTCAGATTTAGGAAATCATGCCGGGTAAATTTATTTAAAAAAACTACAATATTCGTAAGCAAAACAAATCGATTTTTGAATATAATATCCGGGCTTAAGTCGTAAATATTTTAGAAACTATATTTACAGAATAAATGAGAACTTTCTTTTTCATTACTGCTCTCCGACTTGATTTACGATCATTAATTTTTATATGTATAATTATATTTTCGCGTTAGGTACAACCTTACCAGCGTTTCAGCTTGTACAATATTCGACTTTTCGAATTAACTCCGTTTGAACGATTCAAGATTTCGTGCATAAGATGAGTCTATTTTAGTTTCTATTGAAGTCATCGGTCCTGTGCAGATCTCAAGATCTTTGTTTAAATTTTGATTACAAGTATAATAAATAAATAATTAAAGTCGCGTCTTTTAATAGTTCGCCGCTTAAGCGGTAATCGCCTTTTTTATCGTATCGTTAGCGTGCCATAAAGAATATTTGTATTAATTGTAAATAAACAAGTTCATAATTATGTTCTATCTTTTGATTTAAATGTTTGGAATTTATTATAAGTAATAACTCGTAAACATCCCTCTTCTATTAAAGAGATATTCGGAGTTCATTCAACCACACTCCTCTACGAGTCGGCCGAGATATATAATACACATGTATGTTCTCGTAGTGATTGCTTTCAATGATATGATTCGTATCATATTATGAACAAAAAACATAAAAACGTCACTGGATTCCTAACCGTGATCTTTTATCAAGTGATTTTGAATTACATTGATTATTTACATGAAATACTTAATACAAACAAAAATTAAAAATAGTTACAGTATGGTCACTGTGTTTGATGTTCAAAACATGACTTTTTTTTTTTATTACTGCTGCTGGTGGTGGTTGCTGATTAGCGATGATTTGTTAAACAATGCCGTCCTTAACTTCTTTCAACTGTCAAATCAATAATGACAGAAACAGGGAAATCAAGATTTAACAAAACAGCCGCAAAGCAAAGTTTACAAGGAATCCGAAATTAATTAACTATCAATACGAACTCTGTCATTTATTTGTCAATGTTATTTTAGTTTTATTTTTATTTATTGATAGTATACGCCTATGCAAGGCGTGTTAGTTTAATACCGTTACTTGATGTAAAACCCTATGTATAAAACCAGACAGCGTGATAAGTTCATATGTCTGCGATAAGGGCTCAATTTATCAATCACCTTGTCAAGTGTTTTTTTCTCAGTGTACAAAAATATAATAAATACAATTTTTATATTTCTTAAATAAAAGTACTCTTACATTAAACCTCTCAACTGTTTCTTTTATTGAATCTTATTGCAAGAGTTTTATAAGAGTTAAATATTACAAGCTGTTATAACATTTCATTATGGTTCGTTTAATATAAAGTTCAATGAACTTTATTTTTTTTTTTAATTTTTGAAATGAGCTTTACAATGTCAATCTAAATAAGATAAATATAATTTGCTTATTCATAAACAATGAGGATCATTTATAAATCCCCCCGTCAAAGTCCACCGCGTCTCATTTGCGTCCCAAACTCGAAACGAAATTTAAACTTTAAGTTGTTAATCACATCTGCGTCTTCATTACACTGTTTTACATTTATATTTTGAGGACATTTTAATATTCCATAACATTTTCAATCTTAAAAAAACGAAAACATAACTTTAATCTTAGAAATAAAATGCTATGAGAATGTTTTTAATGATATTTTTTTTATTTATTCTACATTTACGTCTGAATAACTGCACAGTTATCAGCAGAATTATTTTCATTACCTATTACTGATGTGCAATTGAGTGTATTCGATTGAAAAGTTGTCAATTCAATCACTCGATTGCGGTTCAATCGATAGCAATGCAGTCCGTAACATAGATAACTTTTGTTAGGTTATTTTTTTTCTGTACCCACTGTGTCATCATGACTTCTAAATTAATGTGTTATTAAAGTTCGTGTCTAAGGGATTTTTTTGTTTCAGGTGTTATGTACGGATACAAAGGATTGGTGTTAGTTTTTGGACTATTCCTTGCGTATGAAACACGCTCAGTTAAAGTGCGTCAAATCAACGATTCTCGTTATGTCGGCATGAGTATCTACAATGTGGTGGTGCTGTGCCTCATCACAGCGCCGGTGACATTGGTGATAGCGAGCCAGCAGGACGCAGCATTCGCTTTCGTCTCACTAGCGATCGTTTTCTGTTGTTTTCTGAGCATGGCGCTTATATTTATACCAAAGGTAAGTGACAATACAATTTATATATTTCATTACTTATTTATTTTTTTCTATTTAATGAAAACAAACAGTACATAATAAATTTCATAAATATCAAATATTAACAAATGATTGATTAACCTATAACAGGCGTAGATGCAACGGATAACGAATAAAATTATTAATCAATAAAATATGAGGTCCAAAAGAGAGACAGAGAGAGAGAGAAATGGACAAATTTATTCAATAATAATTAATTAAATCAGTACTACCATTAGTCTTTTTTGCATAGGTAGGCGAACGAATAGATGGGCCACCTGATGGTAAGTGGTCACCAACGCCTGTAGACATTGGCATTGTAAGAAATGTTAACCGTCGCTTACATCGCCAATGCGCCACCAACCTTGGGAACCAAGATTCTGTGTCCCTTGTGCCTGTAATTACACTGGCTCATTCATCCTTCAAACCGGAACATAACAATACCAAATACTGCTGTTTTGCCGCACATTGCTGTGCACAAAGCCCTACCTATCTACTAAGTAGAATTTGTCAAATTTTTTTTTTATATTATATCATTCTAAAATAGGCTAACAATTGCATTGTTAATAAATCGACAAGATATATATATATATATATATATATATATATATATATATATATATATATATATTTAGGACATCAGCGCTCTTTCCTAGGAATCGTATGAATACGTCATGATTAGTAACGAAGATTAATTTAATTTACGTAAATCATATTAACATCCATATATAATGGGTAAGGCGAGAACAAATTTTCAATGTAACTACTAAAAAACTAGCCAAATATCTTTAATATTAAATATTTACGTGAATATTATTTTTAAATGAAAATTATCATTTAAATATTCACATTGGAAATATTACATTAAAAGTGACTTGCATATTTATCTTGTAATTAATAAAGATCATATTACCGTAGGAATCGCTGTACTATGCAAGCGATGCCATAACCATAGTTATATACGTGTATAATGCTACACTATATTTATAACGTTACTAGATTCCGCCCGCGTGCAAGGGGGGCCCCCCTTCCCCTCTTCTGATATTAAGTGACGTATGATGTGACACATTTTTACAACGTGTATGCAAAATTTCATGACCATCATAAATGAGGATCATCAGGAATCGGTTGAGTAGTTAAGACGTGAAAGCGTAACAAACAAACAAAGTCACTCTTACATTTATAATATTAGTAAGGATTGCTTATGTATATAAATTGAATGTGTGACGTAATCATGTAAAAGCAAACGACGGGAAAGATAAAGTACGTCCTTACGTCGCCGACTCTCAACTTTAACGTTAGAAAATAACTTATTTAAGCAGCCATGTCATGTTTCCTCGTGAGTATGACGAACGAAGTATAGTAACCTTAAAACGTTTTAAATTTAAGACGAGGAAATAGACGTGAAAGATTTTCCAAGGTTGAATAAGTCTTAAATATTAATATTTAAATTATCTTTTAAATAAACTTTATAGAAACCAGGATCTTGTTGGTAATATTACATTACCTTTTTACAACTATATGTTGTATAATGATTAATAATTCTTATCAATATATGCAGTATATTTTGCTAATATAAAATATATGTATCATCTTAATACATACAAAATGTTTTTATTTATTTTATAGTTATTGTAATTTCGTTATAATGTATTTATATATTTATATTTTTATTATGTACACCCCTACCTTTCTTTTACATGTTTCTTGTGTCTTGTTCACTGGTATTAAATAAAGAGTATTTATATTGTGTGAACATTATAAAATATAGACTACAATTAAAATAATGGATTTAGTCTGAAATTACCAAAATTTCAATTTATTTTCAAAAAATGCCGAATCCAGGAATACGAGTAAATTCAGCTATAAATGTAAAGTTGATAAAAGTAAATTCAAATTATGATTCGTCGTCTTGTAAGATTTTCTTTACGTACCTATTCGCTTCCTATGCGAATTTTTAAATTTTCAACAATTTTAACTATTTCTGCTCCTTAAATCGTACTAAGCTACAAATAGCGGTTGCTTAATTTACCAGTGAACCAATCTCTACCACACCTAATATTTGCTTTCGAGTACCAATCATTGCAAAATGAAACCACACAGAATAACTAAGATTCTGGAACGCCACTCTGTACTGTGAATTTTTATCTTGAATATTCGAGGTATATATATACCCATCAAAGACTAACATTTCTTTTTCTATTACAAAATGTATTATTCGGACACAATAGGTCTAACCCTATCTGATCCTTGTTATCTTCTCGTTAATTCGAGTACGGTTTTTCCATTGTTATCAAACAATGTCGGTTTTGTTAATGACATAAAAGAAGCTGAATTTCTTTGTTAACTCTTTTGTTTTATCGTTGACTTATCAATATCAAGTAATATATTTTAAGGGAAAAAATTTATAAACGGTCGAAAGGGATAAATGGGGTCTTCATCAGAATCAAATTTAAAAATCATTTTAGTCATATTATGGGTATGGAAAAATCATTAAAGCTCGTCGCTGGCTGTAATAAATTGAAGGATGTTTGGCGAACGATTCACGATTCAACGATCACTTACCGTGAAATTTACCGCAACGATCCTAATCATCGGCGCTTGCATATATGTCTTTTATAACATATCGGGTTACATTAACCTGAGAACTGAAGCAATAACAGTTCTCACTAAGCAAAATTATTGCTTTATATTAAGAAACTTGGTCTCTATGTTTAACTATATAGATGTAATGGGATTTTGCAATTCAATTCTCACCCACTTTCAAACTTTCGAATAACTTCAAATTTGCATACATGTTTGTAATTTAAAAAAAAAAAAACAAATATAAAATTTTTTCATTACAAGAAAGTGAATAGTTATTTTTAATATGAATTAATTATCCATAGTAAAAAAAACAATTTGTCTTACACTTCATGATTCATATCATCAATCATTACAAATAATCTACGAAAAACTACCTATAAAAATTTAAATCGACTAATTTCGAGTACCCTACACTATTTTTGTTTCAGTTAAATCTATAGTTCGAGACTATCACATATATCACTTACATATATATATATGTGAAGCAAAAGTATTTTTTAAATTGATGCCCTACATAACTGAATTTTTATATTTTAAGGATTCCTTACCTGGAATTTGCGTTTATTATCCGGCATATTAAATTTACGATGACATAATGTAGCATATGAGTTTTCCTAAATCACCCTTAAAATATGACACCCTTCGCGTTCGTCGACGTGAGAAAGGTAGGTAAAACGTAAATAGAATTTCTTTTCGATATATAAACATAGACTCAAATAAAAGCTACTATTTAGAATTTAAAAATTTGTAATTAGAGTAACTGGCTGAACATTCTCTGTATTTACAATACACTATGTCTATTTATTAACTATTTAAATTTGACTGATCTATCATGATTCGTATTGTATTCGATTGTATGAAATCAAGGATAACAATGGGTCTGACATGATTTTGAAAACATTGTAAAATACGATGCGATATACGATACGATGATATTGTATAATGATAATTCCGTTTCTGATAATAATAACTAGCATCTCTCTGAAACTTGATCTCATCTTAATCTATTTAATTCATATGATAATTTACTGTCATATTTGAAATAAATGTTATTTAAAACTGACAAAGAAGAATTATTTAAAAAAAATACCCTTTTCAGACTGGCTAAGCTGTCACGAATAATACTTGTTTAAAGATAAAATAGTAAAAATATTAAATATTTTTTATACAGGTGATAGAGGTAATACGGCACCCGACGGAGCGCGCTGAAAGCGGTCGGGGATCGGGTTCTGGCTCCGCCCCCGCAGACGAAGAGCGGTACCGAGAACTCGTGAAAGAAAATGAGGAATTGCAAAAACTTATTGCACAGGTGATTATTTAAATCTAGGAATTGTAATAACATCCACAAATATCATCTTATTTAAATAAATATATGTCGGTACATCTGAAAAAAGCCGCGATGGTCGAGTGTTTAGAACGCATGAATGTTAACCTATGATCGTGGGTTCAAGCCCAGGCAAGCACCACTGAGCACTGGAGCACGGGATTTATTTCCGCATGACGTCTAAAAATCTAAGCAAGCGATTCAGAGCAAAATCAAAATATCTTTATCGGCTATCTCAGGGCCTCTTCATCGGCTAAGGAAATTTCGGAGCATATTTTTGAATCTCAATGCTTTTCTGCGTTTCTGCAGAAATTCCTATTCAGTGTTTTGCCAGATATATAGCAAAAATATCATAAGCACGAAATTTATAATAAATATATATTAGCTAGAAAAGCACAGTGATTATCGCTCGAATTTGAACCTTTGACTTAAAGATCTATGAGTTCTATCCATCTTTGCTCTCAACGAAAATAAAGTACCCCACGACGACTCTTAAAAAATATTTAATAAACAGACGTGACTCAACGAGAAACGACAAGATCGAATGTTTATTTTCGGCTTAAAATTCCACGTCTACTAAAAGCACTTCTAACTTGAGTATAATGGGTATACTTTATTTAATATTATTATACTTACTGGCTCATTTTAAGCTGGGTGCAGACCAAGTGATCCTGGGCTGGGAAATCAAATTCGCTCAAAAGAAAGAATACTTATATATTTTTCGTAAAATAATAAAAGAAACGTAATAACCGAAATCCGGTCAAGGGAACATTAATATTATTTTATATTTATATTAGTTGAAAGAATTGATTACCTGCTGATGTCGCCATGACCTATTATGTAATTAATTTAAGCATGCAATTCACATAAATTTGTCCGTAATATATAGTTACTGTTGGCTGGGTCTTGGCCGTCGTTTTTCAGATATTAGATAACATGTTTTAACCGAGTTTATAGGATTTTAGCGCCAGCGGTGTTGGTGGCTGCCGTAAAATATAACCTCTTCTGGGTATAAGCCAACAATTTTAGGACAAGGTTTCAGGGTTGTATTTAATGTGTTATTTCTATTTCAAGTAATCTTGAACCGAGTTGTATTTGTGACTTTGCTTATGCTTGATCATATTAAAGTCATTAGCTTAATTTGCTCTAAATTGTATAAGTAGTAGATAGTAAATAGTAACGTTTATTTTTTTGTTTAGTTAAAACCGTGTTTGTAATTTTGTATATCAGTTTTCTGTTACTTCAATAAATAAATTATTATTATTATTAATCAATCGTAGCTTTACGTTTAATTTTAAATATTTTATTATAATGTCGATTATTAACAATAAAAAGCTTAAATAATCCAAGAAAGACAAAACATCACCTGACGGTGATTTATTGGTTAATTGAATTACAACAGTTTCAATTATTCTGTTTTAAAATGCTATCATAGTAAAAACTTTTTCAACAAGTTTCGAATAAAAGTAGTTTTTTGTTCGATTAATCTTTTGTGAGATAATCGTAAAAAGTATTTACTAAGATGACGGCAAGCGCTCCTCTCTAAGGTGAAAATTTGGATTGTGGATTATGGTTATTATCCTAAACATATACATTTTGAAAATCGATATAAATAGAGTTTTTCGAATAACAAAAGAAAGATAAATAGTTTCTTGGATTCGACAAAATTACAAATTAAGCAATAGTTTATTACTAATCAACAGCTTGTTCAACTACTCAAACTATTTATATTTAATTGTAAAAAGTCTTAAGTATTTGTTAATTTTATTATTAAAAATTTCAATACATTTAACAAAAGCGCTTCGATAAGCAGGTTTATTACGTCACAATGTTTACTTGAAATGACTGTTATCCAAGCTATTACGAACATTAGGAGCTTTATAATAACTCATTAAAGTAAATGGGTGTAGATTGATAAGAATTCATTCTGAATGTAAATTTATCGCTCTCAATTCCAAATTTACTTTGCTCTTAAATTGATCACAATGAGTAACATTATCTTGATTTTTGAGATTAATAACTCACGACCGTACTTATAAACGTTGCTTAGCGACTGTTTAATTAAAAACAGAATTCTCTCTTTCTATCATTGATTTGATAGTCGAAAAAGGAAAACACAACATTTAATCGACTAATAATTGATGATTAACTAATTATCCGCTAAGCAACGTTTTTAAATAAGGCCGTTAATAATAAAATTATAATTTAATTTTTAGAATTTGCTAGAACCATTATCTTTAATAATAATATAATATTTGCAATACCAGTTATATTGTTATATAATCTTGCTCGCTGTCCTGTTGACTTGCCTTTATTTAATTGTATTACAATTGACCTTTATGAATATTTATAGGGTCCCGAGGTCCTGGGTTCAAACCCTGGGTCAGTCCAATACAAAAAGGTTACTGAATTTTCTGTCGGGAAATTCTCAGTAACAGCCCAAAGTTTGAAAGTTGGCAGCGTTCACCCTCCCGAGTCTCGGATAGAATGTGAAGCCGTTGGTCCTGCCCCTGAATTTTCTCCGTTCTTATACTGAAGAATTAAGAGCCTCATCTTATTACTATCATTACACAATGCTTTGTTTCCTTCTAACGGATAGCAAAATAATGCTGACAGAAAGAGAGAAATCTGTATATAGTCTACTACGCGAATATGTCTAGTGTCGATTATAACAAAATTTTGGATGGTATATATAAAAATAAAACCACGATAGTCCAGCTGATAGTTTTTGTCAAAAACGTTTTATCAGACGTATATAAAAAAAAACACTATATTGAATTTTTGGTATTTTTTGAGATACTATGCCATTTTTTTTATGAATTGAATCCTCCGTAAGACAAATTTCGATTTCTGAAGATAATTTTCTTTGGACATATGATATAATCTATAACATCCAAGTATTGTCGGCAGAAGGAGGAAAGAATCCGTGTGCTGAAACAGAAACTAGCAGAACGGGAGGCGGCAGTAGCGGATGGAGTAACGCAAGGTACGGGGGCGGTAATAGCTGACCTCGCCACCGCCACATCTGACTACGGCACTTCCACCAACTACACGAGATCCTCCCGTGCCTCTGTATCTGACTTAGACTTCTCAGAAAGCTACCTCTAAACGCACGTACCTTTAAATGCTGACTAAGGGAATAAGCGCACGTTGTTGAAACATACGAAAGGTTGATTATTTTTTAACTAAATTTAATCCTCTCTCAATGTCTCATGTAATGTGAGAAACGATTCCTATCCATTCACCAGATATATATTTTCTCTTAAACTTGCGCTAAGCTGGTGAGTGTTTGTGCGACTACCTGTTTAATTGCAAATTTGTGCAAAATATCCAGATAATTTCATTATACAAATATGACAATCTTGATATAAAAACTACAAAAAATACATTACCATAATTATTATGGACAATACCTCATTTATTTATACTTTGTTAATTTAAAAATATTAAAGCAACATAAATTCATAATTATTATTACGTCCGCTTATTTCCGACTTCATCAAATCGACTTCGCCATCCATCCTTCTAAATCATTTCGCATACCTTAATAAATTTCCCGCATCAAAAGAACCTGCCCTAAACATTATTTTTAATTTTATTCTATGGAATAAATATAACTGCGCTAATTAAATTAAAACCCGACTTTATTCATTTACATATTTTCCATTCCGTTTAACGAAGTTTACACATATTTTAAAATTACCAAGTTAATTCGTGGTTACTTAAAATTTAAATGAGAGACTGTAGTCTTAATGAAGTAGGTATAAGGCAACTTTGTTGACTATTTTCTTTTACTTTAATAATTAATATGCTTATAAGAAATTTTGTTAAACATTGGCAATAATTTGTTTAGACCGTAAATATATACTTATTTTTAATTACCCAAATATTAAGTTATTAATTAATATAAAAACAGGAATGACTGGCCTCCCATCAAAGAAATATGAGTCTAAAATTATAAGCTATTTCTTCTTTTAAATGTTTAGCAGAAGCATATTTAGTCAACTGCCTATGCCAGAATACCTATGACAGAATATATACTGAATGTTTACTTAAAATTTTTATCGACATCAAACTAATTAGTACTAATAAATGTTAAAAAAACTAATAAAATTCAATCCAATCAAAATTTAAAGCCAATCATCAAATATTTTTCATATAATATTTAAACTTTAAATGAACTCTGATAAATTTCACTGCATGTTTTTTTAGTAAAAAAATAACACTTTAAAATAGATAGCTAAAAGAAAAAGAACTAATTACAATTTTAATCAAATAAGCTGTAAAACATAGTCGTAAGATATTTTATTGTTCCTTCCCTGTAAATCTTTTTCTATATCTTTTCCCTCCTTATCCGGACTCTACCTCACAAATCGTGACAACTGCACGTGTTGCTTTATTATATATACCCTACCTAAAACTATCACTAGACTGACTTAGATTTATTATTAGATAACGATACTACACGAAATACTAATCGTTTATAAGTAAATCTTTTCTAGCTATTGTTACTGTCACCATTCTTGTGGTATAATTAAGTATAATTTGTCTGAACGACAAATTAAATAGCGATATGTCACTACAACGATGTTTTCATGCTTTTTAAATGTTTGATAAATTATTACACGAATATCTTCGAATTCGACACCTTAATATTTAATTGGCACAATAGTTATAATTAGATTAGAAAAAATTCGCTTATGACAAAATTTTATGTAAAATGTTATTTATTTATAGATATTAATGAATCACTTTTCATTGAAAGTTTTTAATTTAAAGCCTTCATATATTTTTTTAGACGTAGTTTGAAATTCATGCAGTCAAATCTCGTTAAATGCATTTATAAAAGTTATTTTTAAAATTTTGTAAATATTATTTTATGTTGAAATAAACTATACATAATTAAATTAATTGGTAATGTTTTCTTTTCAAAATTGACTTGTAATGAGGAGAAAGATAGTTGCAACGGAGTTTGCGACTAAGGTCGAAGTTGTTTAAGCTGATAGTGTGTAAGTACCTAGTTGGAGATGTTGTTCCGTATCCCGTAGCAATCTGTTATCTGTACGTCTTTGTACCCTCGCATGGCACCCCACTGCACTGCCCTAGCGCCACTGACACTTATTTTACATAAATTATAATACCGCTTCCCTGGATTCAATTATTGTAAAATATCACAAATGATGGTGAGTAAGATTTATATTAAAATAAATTTGTAATTTAAAGTTTTTTTTTAATATACCTTTTAAGATAATGTTAAACCACGGTAGAATTTAATCGACTTTTCGTTTAACAAAATTGTTAAATTACACTTTCAAGATGTAATATTCATAACTGAAAGGTATATCAATTTCGTTTGAAAAACAAAGACTATGTATGTACTTGTTACAATCTTGGCAAGATTCCAGTTTAGCTTTCACTGATGCTAAGCACTAACATTCAACTATACCTACAACACATCGCTCTACATTTTTTTATTGGAAAAGTATACAAAATCGTTCTTTAAAAAAAAAGAGAATCCTCCTTTTTAAACTTTGCAATAATCTAAGATGCTGTGTAACGAGATTTCCTTGCATGAATGTTACCGGTTCTAAACAATTTATTGGCTTATTCCGTTGAAGATGTCGCAAGATGTACAAAAATATATACTATACTTTTTTAAAAGCGCTTATAAAAATATGAAAATACCTAATTCCGCTTACAGGGTGAATTACTGCTTTAATATACTATTTTGCTCGTAGCTTAAAAATATGCTTTTTATGTTGAATTCATCGTGCCATCAAATATAAATGTATTTTTATTAAATGTTACGTTTTCTCCTCAACAGATGTTCAAGACGAACAAATATGAACGTTGGCGTCTTCTGCGATTGGTTAAAATATTGAATAGTATAATTGTTTAGTTTATAAAAATAACAGTATAATATGAATATTATTAATACACCAAAGATCGATAAATAATTTTAAATCATAATATAACAATAATTATAATTTAGATACAAATAATTAATTTAACAATATTTTATTATTATTTGAAAATGTTAAATAATAACAAATGATCATTATAATTATAAAAGCTCAATTATTTCATTCTTATTTTATTATATAATCTGTTCAATGTATAATTTGATCGTAGTTATTCTTTTAAAAATAACAAAGATTTTTTCAATCAATAAGCTGGGAACATCAACATCATACATACCTAGTACCGTTTTAACGAAACAGCAGTTTTAAAACACTCTTCCTTAAAATTCCATACTGTTTTATTTAATTATTAAAATAAATATTTGAGCTATTTTAAATGAATTGTCTTGTTACCGATAAAAAATTGTACGGATTGTACATTCAGGTTATAAACCAAATTAATATATATACATAGAATTTTATAAAGTAAATTGGATCTTCAATTTGATGCACTTTAGAAATTCTATAATTAATTTAGAACACAGCACTGTTTCGTGAATATAGCAAAGCAAAGCGGTCAAAGACCTTTTCTCCGATTACAGAAGTGCTGTTTGGAAGCTTGTGGATAAATGTATGTCATAATTCCTTTTGAGACGTGCAAGTTTTCTCAAGAATGTGTTTTCTTTCACAGTTGAGAATTATATAACTTATAACTATTACTGTAAATCAAAACTTGAAAACTCTTAGTTGCATGATCGAATCAGAAACCCACTTTCTTAAATCCATAATACAATACATCTGATATATTCGTTCCAATGTTTCAGTGCACAAAATAAATTCATAATTTGATTCTAAATTCTAAATACGAATGCAACCTTTTTTCAGCATTCCTTTTTTTATTTAAAAAAAGGTGTGTTAATAATATTATTATATTATATTTTTATTCGCTTTAAAATAACTGTCGTAGAATTTTCATTTACGAAAATGGTACTTAAAGATATGAAATTAAAGTGTTCTTATAAAATTAGATTTATTGATTAATGTAGTTAAAATACAATGATGGCTATTGTACTTATATTAGAAGAGGATTTAAGATTGAATGTTAAGTAATGATGTTAAATTATTATTTATAAACATTGCACATACTATATAGTATGAAAACAGATATCAACTAGTTGTATTCAGGTTGTAAATTATTATTAAACATTGCTCTCTATAAGTTAAACAATTTTCATCATTGATATTTTATAAAAAAAAAACATCATTATGTATGTGTTATATTTTTAGACGTGTTACATATTTTATTATAACCTCACTCTAAAATTCATTTCAGTTCAAAAACCGAATTAATACAATATTTGAATTTGTTATTAAACGGTCGCAAATAATATTTTTCAATGGGCTTGGAAAAGCAGTACTTCAGTTGTCGACACACAGAAACACACCATCCAATGAACTGAGCCCATATATATAAATCCAACGTGTCGTGTTTTTAATTTTTAAGGTAAAAAATGTTTATTAATTCTACTTTCATATAACGCAGATGAATAGAATTTAACTTTTCGTCATATTGCATATTTAACTGAAACACGTAAACAGTTTTATAAAAAAGTTAATATATATTATATTTATTTAAAGCGCCATTTGATAATATATTTTGTCACATTTAGGTATTCCTTTTACAAATAATATCGGAATTGATACATTTAACGACCGGTATGATTTTTCACATCATTAAACGATATAGAAAAAACATTTATAAAATAATAAAAATATAGTCCAAACTCGAACTGACATTACATATCAAAGTAAATAAGAAGTCCACTAGATTATATTAGCTTTTTACGTGATTACCTCAGATCTTAACTTGTTAATGTTGTCTTAAATGCAACGATACGGTTTAAGCCATATTTAAAGAAAATATACAAAAACATTTTTCGACTAAAATTATGATTCCAAATATAAACATATTACTAGTACCGGTATAGATAATACCAAAATATCAGCTAGCGGGCTTCTGAATTTACTAATAGTGCGTTCGAGTTCCATTGTAATACGTAAGTTCTTATTAAAATCTTATGGCTGTCTCCAAGTGATAACAGATGCCAAAAGAAACGAAAGCCTGTAAATAATATATCTCTAAATTATTCTTGAATTCATTTTATCGTGTAGACAAAATAAGAAGATGTAAGAAAACATTATTGAAAGTTACCTGGTATTAAAAAATATATGTAATTTAGATAATGTCACAGTTTACAGCACTGCCAACTAAGTCGAGTTAAAGAGTTACTATATTAGAAATAGCTTAGTATAGCTCATTTGTCTTGATTCAAATTCGCTTGATAATTAAAAAAGAGTCAAATTACTAAATGGAGTAGTCGTTGGCACAACCAAATTCTACAATATTTGAACGGGATTCGAAAATAATAAAAAAAAACATAGAAACGCATAATTTTGAAGACTGTTTCTAAATTTAAAAATACATTCTATTTTTAATTTTAGCAACGTTTTGTGAATATAATTTAAATTATTTATCATACTGGTTTTTTTCAAGTTTTATTTTTAATTTTAACGAATAAATAGTTCAAACGTGTTATTTAATATGGCCTTAGTCAAAGATTTGACTGCATAGAATTCTATTTGTAGTTATTTTATATTGAATTAACTCGTTATCATCGTTAATATTGTTTTAAATTACAAATTTATATAAATAAATGTTGTTATTACAAAAAAGATTTGAAACTCAGTTGATGATGTTTTAATAATATTTTTTAAAGTTATTTAATAGATGTATTATGTTAATTTTATTAGAGATAATATATTTTCTTTATTTATTTAGATAGAATCGTAAGTTAGTATTTACGTGTAAGCTATGGAAATTTGTTAATTTATTTTTCTGTGATCTGTACGTTTAGTTGTAAACTTCCACACCTGTAAATAAAGAATCATTGAATGATCTAAATGTATGGAATTGTTTTAATTATTGAACCAATACAAAAATGTCATAATACATGTGGAAATCGAAGAATTTTTGAGATGCAGACTAAAGCACTATCGTCATTTTTTTTAAATAAGATTTTAGATATTGAGAAAATAAAAAAGTGTCACCAACATTACAGTATTACAAATTAATTATTACTGTTTGGCTGAATGTCTGATTCCTGAGTGCCTGTAGCGAGCGAGCTCTGAGCCTAACCTTTTTTTTTATTTTAAATGACATTTGCATTTAAAAACCCAGATATCGCTCGGGTTTTCACGAGATATTCGTCAATGAATCGCGCCAAAGTAATTCAATTCAAAACTATAAATTTGTCATATTCTATATGTGTTCACTGTTAAAAATGTAAGTTAAAGTAACCGTTCATTTCCCCCCTACTTTGAAATTCATGCATATTGTGATTTATCGATTAAAGATATAAATTATATACCGTTTAGTTCAAATTTATCGTCTAATCGCATTGAACTTTATTAAGATCTATACATCTTATTTATAGTTACTTCAGTGTTCCCCTGAGAAGTGCCAAGACCAACAAATTCGTCTCCAACTACACAGATTAACATACTATTTAAACAGTTTCATCTTGAAACTAAAAGTTGCACTATAACTATAATTAGCGCACAATTTTAATTAGACCTTATACAGAAATTTAGTGCAGCCGAATACATTTGGTTCTAAGAAAAGTGTCAGAAATAAAAGAATGACTTTATCTATAAATGCCGTTTAGGTAAGTGATTTATTAAAATAATATTGTCTTCTTCTTTCGAATGTCAAATCATTGATGACAGTAAGAGATAAATCAGCGTTTTACTAAGCACTAAGGCGGCGTATCGCTATAAGATTGATCTCGAGACAGCACTTGTATAAAAGACATGACATTTATGAAGCGGTACGGGGGGGTGGTGTATAAATAATTTAATAATCCACCTAATTAAATTAAGAATAGTATGTGACCATGGTTGTTGAGACTCACTCACATTAATGTGACCAACACTTATAATCAATATTTCTACTCACATTTTAAAAAGGTATTATTTGATCGAGTCATTTTAATATGAAAAATCCGCAGATCATTAATAAATAAGGCTTATGATATATATGTACAGTTAAATGAAAAAAAAAGGTTGGGGCTATTAAAGTATTCGTTGATTTACATACAGGATACATCTATAATTAGATAAAGATAAAACAGTTCAGTACCATTCTCTCCAGTGCTTATCAACCAATTCTCTTTTTTTTGTTTGTTAGATTTTGATGAAAATTAGAATAAGACTACTCTTATTCGTATTCTGTTAATACTTTAGTTTTTATTGTGTCACGCATATGATATAATATATACGATTATAATGAAACGAATTAAAAAATGCTTCATACACTAGAAGTTTAGAGCGTAAGATCTAACGGTAAATTACTTTCTACAGACATCTTAATCTAACGCAATGACAAACATTTATTATAAACCCGAGAATATCGTTTATGTTCGTTGCTTTACGCTGATAGGTTATTTCGCCCGCAAATTCCCTAGTCATGCCTTTAACTAAATAATAGCTTATGTAAGAGGCCGTGTGCCGACACCAGAGTACTCTATATAAAGCCCGGGCTTCAATACGGTGCCCAACAATGGGTATCTTTGAAATATGATTGTTACCTTATCGTCTCCAGTAGGTTACTAACAATTTTCTTACCAATAAATTGAAGTTATATTATCTATCATCGATAATAAACATAAAAATTTATGTCAAGCAAAAATATATATATTTTTAATAAAGTATATATATTTGATAATATCATATCTTATCATAATCATCTTTCTACTATCAAACAAAACACTTTTCATACTCTTCAACGGAATTATTATTAATAATCGCATTGACAGTAACAGTAAGAAATAAAACTACAGAAAACCACAGTTTCCTCAAATATATAGATACTTCTTATAAATTAAACCATGCAGTATTAAATGAATGATATAAAAGTTAATTAGTATTTGATAAATATTATTTCGTGACTTTTGATACTTTGGCGACACTTGAAGGAGCTGTCCTTAATTTTTTTCCAACGGCGAACGACTCAGATATTGAACGAACCTTATAAAATAATTCATTCATGAAGAAATTTCAGAAATAACTTATTAGAAGAACAAAGTGAATCAAATAAAAAAGAGAATTAACATGTAAAATATTTTGGAGTAGATAAGTGAGAAAAAAGAGAAAGATTAAAAAAGAGAGTGGAAAATAAGGAAATGGTTCTAAAGTTAGGGTTTGGCGTAGAAACGCTCATTTCAGTTAAGGTCTGTAACAAGAGACGTGATCAAATTTGCTAGAGTGAATGAATCTAGATTTATTAAGCTATCATTAATTCGTATTGACTCAGATGGTTCAATAGTTAAAGTGAGTCGTGAACACGTGAATCTTAACCGATGAAATATAAATGCACTTCCTTTACGTTTACTGTTACTTTAACGTATTTTATGTGTACTAATGCTTACACTCCATTAAAATCACAATTATATTCGTAAAAAGGCGTTAGCTTTTCGGCACATTCAATTTTCAAACCCACCGTTCGCTATAACTGTTAAATAAACTTGACGATTGTTTTTCAAGCGTACCCAGCAATTAGACTACTTGTTCGTTAACTTAAACAAACAAGAGTTTTAAAAAAGGAGATTAAAACAAAAAAGCTGACGAGATAAAACAACGGGAGAACCTTGTGAAATAGCCTCCATGATTTCATTGTTTCGAATGAAACTTTGATGTGCAACTCCAAAACCGCAGCAACTGTCTGATGATGGTATTTAGTATACTTCATAATATTTTTTCATGTTAATTATCAAAGTAAAAAGAGGAGTATACGATGTCTGTATCACAATACTTACCAATATAAAAAATATATATACGTATATGTTTAGCATATACACATTAATAATATAAATACGTGTTTCTCCCACTTGAAGTGGGGGGTATGTGAGTTTCACTGGCGCTGATGAGTCGCGCACTAAAAGTTTACTAGTGGATACATAAAACGCATCTTTCATCATCCTCGTGGAATGTTAGCATTTTAAATTTAGTTCCATTGTTTCATGATAGTTTCATGTTAAATGAATAAATAAAAACTAAAACTAAGAAGAGGATAGGAGCCTCTTTAAAATGCCGCTACACGGTGAATTGATGGATATCGTATTTCTGTTTTATATTTCACGATATTTTTTAACCGCCGTGCACAAAACGAATTATCTACAAAAACATAAGTACATACTTAATAATTGAATGGTGTTTGTGCTGTATTAAACCTGCGCCATTTGATTAAGAATAAAGCGTTCTAACTATAGAGCCAATTCAATATAAATATAAAATAATAATTAAACAAATTATAAATGAGCACTAATACTAATAATTACGAATTTCCGTTTTCCATTCAAGTACCTAATGCACCTGACGACATAATCGAAGTACAAATTTGAGTAAATTACCTTGATTCGCCGCATAACAAGATTTCATTTTGTCATATCATCTTCTGAGATCTTAAAAGCTTTGAAGTATTATCATTCCACTTTTATGTTATGAGGTTCATGAGGTTGGGGAGATTTCGCTTAATGTAATAACCATTGATACAAATTCGAGATCATTACGATCTAGAATTTGTGTCACCATCATTTTACTTACATAAACGAATATTTTTATTTATTTATTTATATGCTTTATTGTAGATAGAGTTATAAGAAAAAGAGTTATAGAAATATTAATGTACAATAGGCGGTCTTATCGCTAAAAGAGCGATCTCTTCCAGACAACCTTTGGGTGAAGGACATGAAATAAATAAAGCGGTAAGTAGGTTTTTAATTGTAAAGTAAATAGAAAAATTTGTATTCTAGTGACTGTCTTTAACCCTAAAGTGCTGGGCTTAATGCTCGGATCAGAGCCATGTAAAATTATTGTGTTTTTAATCCAAAATTTCTCCGTATCAGGCCAGACTATTTTTTTATAGTATAGGTGCGCGGACTAGAGTATGGGCCACCTGCTGGTAATGGGTAAAAAATAATATGTCCTGCACATTTGGCTAGTGTCCCTTTGCAAGGATCCGCTGCAGCCAAATTCAGAAGGACATCAAATTATCATGGTACTATTATTCTGTACATAGAAGTACTGTACATAGATATAAATCATTTTATTAAATGATTCAAAAATACTATTCACATTTTGGAAAAAACTTATGTATGCACTTGCTAAAAAAAAAAGTGAAGTATTGCGGAGTATTTAAAAATGAATTTTTAAATCACTGTTAACTGAGAAAACAATTACAGTGAAGACAGTCAAAACGAGGTATGTTTTAGGCATGAAGATTAAAGGCAACAGGCATGCAGTAGTGTGCCCGAACTTTCGAATCTGACTAACAGATGAGGCTTCGGTCTGCCCTCATTTGAAGGAGCTTGAAGCTTTTATAGTTCAAAGTATAATTTTATATTATAAAACCGGAAAGTTTGTATAATTGAACGAGCTAATCTCAGAAACTAATAGTTTGATTTAAATAATTATATTTGCATTATATTGGTAGCACAACGTTGACTAACATCAACATATATGGGAAACTAAAATAATAAAAACAAAATAAGAGCCATCTACATTTTTTATTTTTCATAAATCATCCTAACATTTCTTGAATACGTAATATGCTGGCTTTCCAAGGCACAAGAGTGTAAACATTATCATCTTTCAAATTAAAGGCTAAATAAACGAGGCAGTAGTAATTAATCATATTTCTTCATTACATATATTCGACATAATCAATTCCAATTCAAGAATGAGTCAAAAATATCTAATCACACAACAGTAACATTCATATTGTTAATTTTTCTTTACATACATATGTATATAATTCTTCTAAACTCTTGCATGTCAAGAATATCAAGAATAGTATAGATACCAAATAGGTGGTGCTGCGATCGGGTATCTTATTTTACCTAGTATTAATATATTCTTTTAAAACAATTATTTTTAATGATAGCAGGACGCATATGTATCGCCTCCCCATTTGCACAAAACGTGCTAAAAATTTCTAGAATCACAACGAATTAAAGCTAGATAAGTACTGACCCTAATTGCTACATGCATACCAATTAGGCTGCGTGGGTACCTCAAGACTTGTTGTGTTGAATTTTACATGATACTAAAACCTGTACAACAATTAAAATATAAACTCTAACGAGGAAAAAATTAAAAATATGAATTTATGCACCGAAAACGAGTGTATTATTTTAGGGCAGCGCAAAAAGTATGACAGAATACACGAACGCTTTGTAGCAGTATTTGTAAAAAATAGCTGCACTCTGCAAACGAACTATGTTGTTTTAAGTGAGATTCGAAGTAAAATGATTTCAAATTTCAAAATTAATTAGTTTTTTATCTTCGCAAAGAAACTGGTGTTAATGTTTATAAATATATGGGTCTTATTTATTATGGTCTTATATGTAGGTATTTATTTCACCAAACGCTCAAATCAAAGCTTCAAAACAAATAAGCATATATCCAAAAATGCAAATTTTCAATCTTATATTTTTCTGATATTTGGTTAAAATAACCTAATAAGCGTAATAGAGGTTAACTATAAATTAATTTTAACGTTAAGTCAACGTCAACATATCAATATGTTTGTATCGTAGTAACTGTTGAGGTTTAAGAATTTATTCTCAAAAAAGACAGATTCACTTACATGAGAACAGTATGATAAATGTAAAGATGACAAAAAATATATTCGCCTTATAGATACTTAGTTAACGGAATGTAATATAGTAAAATAGATGTGTGTATTTTAATCGGTACAAAAGTGGGTATTCTCTAAAATATATTTTGAGAGTTGAGACTTGAACCCGTTAACTGAGCTTACATTTTTTATATAAGATGGTAATTTGTTATATAGTTGTTACATCATCAAGCAGCAATACTTAGTATTGTTGGGTGTCGCTTGGTAGGATAAGTACGCCATTGTAACTAAAGGTTGGTGATCTGGTGGTTGACGATGACATTTATATCTGTTGTTAATATTTCTAACAACGCTAATGTCTATAGGCAGTGGTGCCCATCATGTGGCCATCATTTGCCAGTCTTATGAAAATGAAAAAATAAAATAAAATGAAAATAGTGTTTATTACGCCAAAAACTTCGCTGTTTCAAACATTGTTGGGACTTTCTTGTTGACAGTTACTTCTACCAGAAGTTCTATACCTATTACAATAAAAAAAGTATTTTCATATGGATAATATTTTTTGTTATCTTTATTATGACTTGCCACTAGATGGCGCAGCATCACATCAATTTCTATACCTCTCATGCCAATTGGTATGCATAGACCGTCGTCTGCCGTGTTTTGCCTTGTATTTTGCAACTTATTTCTTATAATATTCGTATCTAATATAATATGTATTCATTGAATATTGGAAACTGTTGTTGATTAACCTTATTAGTATTATTTACTTTATTTAATATAATTATATCGAAATAAAATAAATATCAAAATAATGAAAATAATACACGCGAAACCAATGTTTTTAATCAAAATAAAAATACCACATAATCATACTCCTTTACACAAAGCTTGTATGAGATATAATACGAAATAATATAATGGAACTGAAATATTACCGTTACATTATAATCACTTAAATACATCTTGTTTTAGGAGCATAATAAAGCTTTCAGTTCTAAACGTGAAACATAAAATAACCCGTTCAAGCGGAAACCAAACCGTTACATTGTCATTGTAGATACATTTTACAATTATGTATGGACCCACACGACTTCCTAAAGAGTTAAATACACTCTGCAAACTGGGTAAGTAGGTCAAATACAAAGTAAAATAAGAAGTGTTACGTCACCAACGTCCGAATTTTGTATTTAAATCAAATATTAAGGTAGCGCAAATACTCACAGGTGATTCCAATGTAGGTTTTGTTTACGCTGCCCGGTGATGTAAGAACTCTAATACATTTATCTGATTTTATTGCCGTGTTTGCTAAATTTAAGGTCGAGAAAAGGGTTCCAAAGCTTATTCATCAGCGTATTATGAGAAAATATAATTTGATACGTGAAATATTATTATCAACACGACCACACAAGGCATATTATAAACGAAATTAATGTTGCTTTTTAGTGTTGTATTGTAGTTCAGTTTCGAGAGAGAGTAAGCCAGTGTAGTTGTACAGTTTTAAGCAAGGGGCTATAAATACCATAGATCCTAACATTGGCGACACATTGAGGTTGTAAGAATTGTTTGATACTTCATGACTTATCTTTAGGTGAGTACTTTCGCGACATTACAAATCAAAAATTACTTTTTTCTAGTGGCTAGAAATTATTATTAATCCCGGGTAGAACCAATAAATAATTAATGAGATTCTTCTACCAAGAAATTCTTAGTAGCACCTGAGTCTTGCTGTCTCGGAGAGTTGGCGTTGTCTCGTCCCTCGAAAAGCACATAAAGTCTATGTTGGAACACCTGAACTGTTTACAGCCAAATTAGACGTATTGCACCTGCGTTTGCGCATAAAACTATGAACAAAATATCTCTCGCGCAGTTGATTAATCTTAGTTAGAAAAAGCTACTGTAGGCCCCAAAAAGCCCTCAATAAATAAATAAATAGAAAACCAAAATTATAAAATCAGACATCAGTACCAATAAAATATAACAGTTTCAAAACAACAAACATTTATACATTTGACAATCGTGTTGATATTAAGCACTTTACACAGACACCGAATACAACTTCGTTTTCAACGATAACAAGAGACAAAAGTTTAACAATGTTTGCTCGCAACAGACCCTGAGATATTAGTTTCGTATCGAGCATCTAACTGTGACCTTTATTGCCTTGTCATAAATCCTATATTACAACAATATTTCGAATATTGGACTGTTATATGTGAATTGTTGTTTGCAATTTTGGTCACGAAGTTAAAATTGACTTTTAATAGAACAAAATAGTTAAATTTGCAACAATTGCTATGAATATAATTTTAATTGATGTCAAACAAATGGCACGTAGCCAAAATGGCCCATTAAGTAATGTGGATTCAACATGAAGGGCGCGGATACAAATTCGCGGACGTTAATTATTTGAAGTGCTCAATTTTTTTTTCAATTCATTCAGCGTTCGATTGTGAACGAATATTTCGTGAAGTATATTCTGCAATCACAATCCGCAATGCAAATCTCTGTTTCGTTCATTTGAAAATATTAGCAAAGCATGAATGCTACTTCTAATTCTTATTAATAATAATGCAAATTATTTTGATAATTATTGACGAATGCTGTACAAAAATTAAATCAGATGATAAATCAGACAAATTGAACATATAAAAAAATCAATATAAATCGTTGGTAAGAAAAAAAGGTAAAGAGGAAATCACGATGCAAATCGAGCCTCTGAATGCAGCACGTCCAAAGCCGTACGTAATGGAAATTACGGCATTTTAATATAACCCCTATAAAATATTACTATTGCCAGCCTTGCTAGTTGTTTCATATTCAACGGTCTTAACGTGGCACTTTACAAAAATAAAAAGTAATAAATCCTTTATTTTTTTTCAATAACTTGTTTAATAAATAACACGAGCATAGACAAAGCTATTTTAACTAAAACGTGTGAAAAGGATAAAATCTTAAAGCTCGCGTGTTGTTACATAGGTACATCTACTACTGCTTAAAAGAGCTCACCTGCTAAAGAGAAACTTAACAAGAGCTATTACCAAAAGTTGGCTGTAGTTAAGTAGTCACCAAAATAGCTTCGTTTTTTATACGTACGTATAATTATGTTTACAAATATTACTACACAAATATTTGGAATATTCCTCTGAATTCTAATCTACAGCCACTCGTTCATTCAATTGTCTGTTAAGCTTGTTGTTTATTGAGAGAACAATTTTAGGCTTTAAAAACCTATATCAATAAAATCATTTATTTCTATCAGAGCAATTCATATCCTCTTAAAATGAGTCTGTTTAATAGTCATGATGAAATGTTATTAGAAATATATTCTTTTTGACAGCGCAGCCGTGCCAACTTCTGATTAAATAACCCGTTGACCCAATATAAGTCTTGTCAAGGATATGTGACGCTCGAATATTTGATGTCACATAGCAGTTATTGACTTTCAGAATTCAGAGAACCATATTTGGCATTTATCAACCATAATTTTTTATAAAGGATAAATTAATTTATTCAGATCAGTTGAGGCTTTTTGTGTAAAGAACGCATTAATGAACTATTTTACCTGGCGCGTCAAATTTAGAAATATAATATATACCTATAGCATGATGTCATATACAAATAATATATATACATATATAACCTGAATAGCTTCACCCACGTTCAACTAGTAGGGGGCGGGTGTAAGGTTTAAATTAATAGCCTATGTCCTTTCTTAGATTTTCTTGCTTCATACAAAATTTCATCAATATCAGTTCAGTGGTTTAGGCGTGAAAGAGTAACTATAGAGTACTAATAGACAGAGTTACTTTCGCATTAATAACATATATTAATAAAGATATAATAAATGGACCATCTAACGTGAAATGTCTTTTTTTTTAATCACTTGATTAGCAATTTCAAAAACTCTTCAAATGTATGTTAACCTAAATGTCTGTTCAAACACTATTCAATTTCGTAAGTCAAATTTTGAGCGTTACTTTATATAAATGTATATTTAGCATCGATAACCTCGAATTCGCCTTTTTAAAAATAAAGTACCAAATTCTTAAAAATCCAAATAACACATTTGGCCTCATTCAACAAATTACAAGTCGCGCTAATAATGAATGAATTACTTTACTTTTCTGTCAACTAACAAAATGGCGGTTTTAAATTAGTATATTATATGACATGTTTATCCGTACACATTTTTTCAGAATCAGAAAGCATTTGCTTTGAATATTACACATAAAATTATAATGTACCAGCGTTCATTAGAAAATGAAATCGCACGCTTTGAGTTATTTAGTCTAGCGTAATAGAAGTGCGTAGATAATATTTCACTTTATGATATAATTTCAAGGATCATTTTCAATTTGTAATAACAAATGATTTTGACAGTAAGCCTGAATTTTTTCTCTTAATTTCGGTTTCATATCTATACTAGTATAATGGTAGAGATTGATTTGATTTGATATGACTAAAGTCAACACATTATGTAAACATGCTGCTTATGTTATCGAAATATATAAGAAACGATAAAACTTGACACTGAGCCAAAATTTATAGTAATGATACATTTGATCTGTCTCTTACATACCAACCACATTATAAAATAATTAGGCAGACAGGCATGTGGGATGGTAAGTGGTCAGCACTGCTTACGCTTTTTTTATTTATCTGTATATCTGTACAACACAAAACATAAAATAATAATAGCAGCTAAAAATCACTAAAATTTATACGTGTGCTGTCATTAGTCTACACTACAAGTTTATACATTTAAATACTATCACTATACTACAGATCTAAATACTAATGTTTATTTTTTTTTAAAGTATTATAACACATTATATATATGTGTTCATTTTCTACAATATATTCTGTTTAACCAAATGTCTCACTGTCATCACGAGCCGGTTGGCGTGGTTGGTAAATTTGCCTTTCACGAAGGTTGTGGGTTCGATTCCCACCCAGGGCAGATATTTGTGTGCATGAACATGTCTGTTTGTCCTGAGTCTAGGTGTAATTATCTATATAAGTATGTATTTACAAAAAGAAAAGTATTATTTGTAGTATATCAGTTGTCTGGTTTCCATAGCACAAGCTTTGTACAAGCTTAATTTGGGATCAGATGACCGTGTGTGAAAATTTCCCAGGATATTATTATATTATCATGGGTTTTTATTAAAATATATCTAGAGTAGCTTATAAAATAATATTTTTAATGTATATATTTTTTTTTTTTATAGAATAGGAAGGAGGACGAGCATATGGGCCACCTGATGGTAAGTGGTCACCAAACGCCCTTAGACATTGGCATTGTAAGAAATGTCAACCATCGCTTATAGCCAATGCGCCACCAACCTTGGGAACTAAGATTTTATGTCCCTTGTGCCTGTAATTACACTGGCTCACTCACCCTTCAAACCGGAACACAACAATATCAAGTACTGCTGTTTTGCGGTAGAATATCTGATGAGTGGGTGGTACCTACCCAGACGAGCTTGCACAAAGCCCTACCACCAGTTCCTTGTTGCGATAAGTGTGTGTAATTATTAAATTAGTATTTACAGTTATAATTAAATAATAACAAATGAAAATTAACGGTTGCGATTGAAGCTCTGTAAGAATTTAAGTCGTAAAATAAACCCGCTTCAATACTGTAACTGACTTTGTACTCTTGACTCTTATCAGAACCAAACAGACGCCCTAAACAAATCTGAGCCAATTGGAGAATCTGCACTCCAAACTTCAATTTAAAACGATGTTCCTATTGACAGAGGCCTTGTGGCGTATACTTTTACCTTTATTAAACTACCCCTAAGTTGGATGAATCTCTTATACTGGAATTTGAAATGAGGTCGAATTGTTCTGTGGTTTTTAAAAAGTTTTTTAAGCTACTATGGATGCTGTGAAAGTATAATTTTCACGTTAAATTTTAATGAATTGATTTCATGAAAATGCATCTGACGCAAGAAGATTTCACTTATGTAACGTGTGATAGATTGAACTCGCGTTACTGTTTTTAATTCATATTGAAACGGACTTTGTAATAAAAGCATGAGTCCGCTTTGTTAAGCAAAACTCAAACACAGTCTACTTTTTTAGTTGTAAATAAAATAAAAAATCTTCTAGAATTTTTTGGTGCTACAACAAGCTGTGCTGCAGACATATATAATTTGTTTTAATCAAAACAAATGACTGTCACGGAGCACCTGCGAGTTATGACTTTCATTATTGAAGTACAGATAATTGTAAAATAAAAATAAAGCAAACATAGTTTCCTTAATAGAATAAATATGTATTTTCTTATTGTAATAATAATGTATAGAAACTAAGTAAATAGTATACGCACTACGCACAAACAACGGTGTGAGAGTGGCGACGGCGAGGGGCATGACGGCGTAAGAAAGCGTCCGGCCGACGTCCTGCCGTTTGCCGGGGGTCCGTAACAACAGACGACGAGTCGGTCTAAGCCCAAGGAAGGTATATTAAATATGTAATGTAAACCATACCAATAATTATTGATACGATATACTACAAATCTAATACAGATATAAGAATAACTTTAGCTGTTTGTACATACAGAAATCCTGTCAATAGTTTATTTACTTCTCAAAAGTGCTTGCATACTCGGGCTACCTATTTTCCTGCACACGCCGTTAAGTAAGTTGGTAATTATAATGTCTAATCTTTATCACATAGTGGTGTAAAATGTAAAAGCAGAACAAACAAACAGAAGAACAGATATATATATATATACGGTACGGTAAATAGCTCGAACGCATTCTCGATCTCCGAAAAGATAAAAACCCCAAACCTTAAACTTAACAACACACACCTTTCTTATTTTACAAAGGTATCCAATAAGTATTGATTTTACCGGAATCAAATTCCAAGGAAATAGCGCGGTAGAAAGACTAAGATCACATTCTCACAGGAAACATAAAACCTACTTGAAATTTGACATATATGTTTTTTTTTGGTGTATAAATAATCACTAAAATCATTTTTATGAAAAAAGCTTCTAAAAGGATGAACATAAGTGGATTCATAGGTTGCTTGGATTAAATTCCCTTTGGAATAATAAAAGTATAATATAGTAAACAGATCACAAGATATTATTTCATTGTTTGGGCCAGATATAAGCAATAGCTGCTAAATCGATAGACTGAAAACTCTCAAACGAATATAACTTATATTTTTAGAACAAACTACAAATGTATAATCGTATCAACAGCAGATATATTATGAAGATAATAATAGCCCAAGTGGTAAGAACGCGTGAATCTTAACCGATGATCGTTGGTTCAAACCCGGGCAAGCATCACTGATTTTTCATGTACCCAATTTGTAATTATAATTCATCTCGTGCTATACGGTGAAGGAAAACATCGTGAGGAAACCTGCATGGCGTCTAATTTCACTGAAATTATGCAACATGTGTATTCCACCAACCCGCATTGGAGCAGCGAGGTGGAATAAGCTCCATACCTTCTCCAAAAAAAGGGAGCCTCCTCTCCTTAGGAGAGTGGGACATTCACAGGCTGTTACTGTACTGTTACTGTAAAGGTAAACTATCACCTAGTTTCCGACTTCGCAAAGTCAATAAATCCTTCCTGGGGCACGGTATTTGTTTCTATAATAAAATTTCACTCCCTCGTTGGTCTAGTGGCTATATGTAAGGCCGCAGACCCGGAGGTCCTTGGTTCAAATCCCAGGTCGGGCCAACAAAAAGTTATCAGGTTTTTGTGTCGAAAATTCTAAGTAGTAGCCCGGATTCTGGAAGTTGGAAATGAGTTCCCGTGCCTCGCAAAGCACGTAAAGCTGTTGAACTCTTTCCGGTCGTGTCAGATTGCCGTCCCATCGGATTATGAGAGTTAGGGAAAAGAGAGTGCACGTGTGTTTGTGTACACCCTTGTGCTCTATAACCTGTCTTGCGCAATTGGATAATCACAGCACATGCACTCTTGAGATTTGAAAATCGTCGTGGAAGAAATCGGCCTGTAGTACATTATTATTTATTCTGATACGATATTAAAAATATTATTTAATAATTCAACAATATTAGGTTGTCTTGACAAAAGTATGTCACATCCAAGCATCAAATAACAGATGAGGGATATTTTTGTTATCATACGATAACAGAAATATACTCGTACTATATAAATTTTATTAAAGATGTGGAGTAAAGATAACTTTTAACACCTATTTTTCGACTTTGCAAAGTCAAAAAATTCTTTCTGGGACCCGGTATTCGTTTCTATTATAAGATTCCTAAGTTAGTAATTTTTAAGAATGCCTATTATCAACTGAAACTTTTTGTCAAAAAAACTTTAATAAATAAGGCATATTACTTGCGACAAGATTATATAAATGATAAAAAGCGTGTTAGTATTTGTTGATTTTCAAGAAGTATAGCTTGACTTTTTATATAATAATAAAGCGAGTTGTAGCTTAACCACCAATTAAAAACTCCGGCAGACTTTAAGAGTTATTTATTGTGACAAGTCAACAATGTTTACATTAGAGCGTACAGTAAAAATAGTTGAAATAATTAATTTATTAAAAATAAACAACAACAACAGCGCTTATATAGGCATTCCGCTCTCACGATGACCACCACGCGTGCTTGCCACTTTTGGGACCTCCTCCTAGGCGAAAACAAAAGCGATGCATGCGGCCATCTTGCTGGGGGTGTGGTCAAGCGTGTGACGTCGCTGCGAGGACAATAGATGCGCATGCGACCATATTGCCGAAGGGGCGTATCCATACGTGTGACGACATACATCAGACCACTGCAACATCAACTGATCAATGACGTAGTTGATCAGGTGATGTTTGTGCTGCGTTTAGACGCATTGTGCACTCGCCACAATAATTTAATTGTATTGTAATTGTAAACTTATTGTATTAAGTTTGTTCGGATTTGAGCTGTATTGGAGCTGAAGCAATATATGATGATTACAAGCACAAGGGCCATAATATCTGAGTCCCGTAAATGGCGGGCTATTGGCCGTGTAAGTAGTTGATACTATTCAACAATGTATATTTCAGCGAGTGGATGTAGGAAAATAAAATTGCTTTGCTGAAAGTATGAAAGATATATAAAGTATGAAGTATATAAATAACACCATATCTGACTGATAAGGTATAGCGAAAATTCAACTACGGTAAAAATAAATTGAACTCCATTCTAAACCTTAACAACAATTTACTCAAAGGCTTCTAGCAAGCCAAGTTATAAGGTTTCTGCTTCAGAGATGCATCCTAAAGTCCGGGCATTAAACTTCGGGCTGGATGTAGAAGTTTGAATTACACGTGCAGCTAAACTTTAAAGGTATAAAGTTACGGGTATATACTTAGGTAATGTATGTGTAAATTAATAAAGCACATATTTGGTCGAGTAGACGTTTTATTATTTCGAATAATAAAGAATCGGATATTTCTGAAATTTATACCATAAAAAACAAAAAATAGAACATTTTTTAATAATATTGTAACTGAACCTGAAACTGAAATTTTTCATGTTTTTCTTTTTATGTCCACATTATAACTTGATGATACAATGTTACTGGCCAGTACGCATAAAACGACAGATGCGAATATTGTTCACAAAAAAGAATTATATATGTCGTAAGTGAGAATTACGTTGCATCTTACTCGGTATAAGCCTCATTATTATTCATATCTAAAGCTATGTAGTTTTAGATATAAATAGTAATACATACAATAATGCATATAATACATACATACATCTCATTAGAATACCAATCTGATACCTTACAAAAGGTTTTGAGTATACGATATAGTGGCATGGACAAATCGGCAGCAATAGCTATCTAATACTTCATAACAATTTTCTATTATACATTTTAAAGATTAATCAAACTTATTATTTTACTTGTTAAGCGGTCTATTGTCATTGATATTTTAATTATTATATTTGGAATTTAAATTGTAACACTACTTACTTTCAATTCCAGACTGCTAATGAAAAATTCTCAACAGAAAAAAAAACAATAACTGGCCTAACTTTTTACTGGCCCGACTTGAGATTTGAGTCCAAGACCTTGGGATCTACAGCTTATGAACTAGCCACTAAACCTGTGTTTCCCAACCTTTTTTAGGCCATGTCCCACCTCAACATTTCTAAATTTTTTATGCCCCCCATACATAATTTTTAACCTTTAAAATTGTTTTGTTCCTTTAAGAAATATTAATGATAAGTTTTAGGAAGAAATCACTATGAAATTGTTATCAAAGCATCGTAAGTAAAATTTCAAAACATATAATGAAAAACTGAAATTCAAAATAATTTTAATGTCAATTTTTCTATATTCATTTAGTGCGATCCTTGCGCTTGATCCTTGCTGCACAGAGATTTTATGTTAGGTTCCAAGTTACTTAACTTTAATCTCAAGTCTCCACGTTATGTTATATCAAGGCGATTTCTTTTTTTATCAGTAAATCACTGTAAATGATTTACGAAAGGGTTGAAGTCGTGTCGAGTCCAATTTCAAATTGCCCCACTTAACTATCAAATTGCCCCCCTGTGGGGCGTGTGCCCCACGTTGGGAAACACTGCACTAACTAACGAGGCAGTTACATATACAACAACAAATATAGTATATTATATATATACGACCTATACATTACATTCTCCGACCAATAAATAACAATTATTATTATCAGAATATTTATATGAGACCGATGACTTATCTCCGACCGATGCTCTCACCAGAGAACGGTTCGGATACTTAAAAAACAATACTCAGGCCGAATGATATGTTTATACAGCATAAAAACACGAATAGCTCTAACAAGGTATTATATGGAGCGTCTAATTTTAAAAGTAGATATGGCAGCAACTTTGATTTTATTGACAAAAAAACGTAAGCAAACTATAAACTAATAAAAATGTGACGCGATAAGTCTGCCAACATCCAGTCGGAAGTCACTCGAAAACGTGCACTAGAGACCAATAACATCTGTTACCGGATCTTTGCTGAACAGATTTCATTCAAATAATAATATTATTAAGATTACGATCACGAATTTGCTGAAGAAACTGTGGAAATTCTATATAAAAATCCTTATGCAATAAATTCAAAGAAATATGAAAATACGACGCCATACATTGACGACCCAGTGGTTAGTATATCTTTATCCGAAATCCAAAATTCACAGGTTCAAATACTATTACGGTCAACTACCACTTCTCATGATTTTAAATTGAGCTTACAATTCATGCTTGACGGTAAAGGAAATATCGTAAGGAAAACTGCGTGTTTCCCATTGCTGAAGAAATTGATGAAAGTCGAAGTAAGCTTCAAGCCTTATCAAAAGACGTGGATACCTCAGCTTAGATTTGTGACAATTACAGGCTATTACTTTTTTATTCTGTTATGATATAGTATTCTTATATTTATCAACTTTTTAAAATAAAGTAACATAAAAACTAAGTGAAATAATGAGTACATGGGAATATTCCGAAGCTGTCTACTTAACACGTGTATAAATAATGCCCTCGCACCCACATCACGTCATTTCATTCGCCAGGTTTTTCACAATATTAAAAATACGAAATAAACAATACTTTCTACGGAAAATACGTCACTTAAATCGTGACATTATTTTTTTTATTTTGTCGTATTACTCTTATTACATTATTAAAATATTTCTTTATATTTTGACAAACACCTCATAATTATTATCTGAAGATCTTTTAACTTCAATAATATTATATCCTGAATGAAAACTATATTTTTAAAAATCTTTTCAATCAAACGTAACACACCAATTCAACGAAAACTTAATAACAAACATAAAAGTTAAACTCACGATTCATATTTTTCCTTTTTATTTCAATTTGAAATAAATAAAAGTTTTGTATGATATATAAACAACTTTTTATTTAAGATAAAAAGAGTACAGTATAGAAATTGTGTATGATAACACTGCCAAGATACAGTTTGCTTTGAATAGAGAACCCGATTGGAGAATTAGATTACATTACTTAAAATTATATCTAGACACCTTAAAAGATGTATTAACATTATTTATATATAGTAAAAATAAGTAGACCGAATGGCAAATCGGCTACCTGATCGTACCGCCCATAGACATTGGCGTTGTATAAAATATTAACCATCCCTTATATCGTCACTAACCTCAGAAACTAAGATTTGTGTCTGCAGTTAAACTGGTTTATTCACCTTTCAAACCAAGCATGATTGCTTTTCGGTGGAATATGTGATGAAAGGGTAGTACCTACTCAGACGAGCAAATCCCTACCACCAAGTTATATTATACGGTTTACTTTGCGTAAAATCAAATCTATTTCAAAATTTATTAGCATTTGAATACGCAATTTAATACACGTCAAATAAAACTAGTTTGAGAGTAGATAATTTTATTTGTTGTCATAAGATATTCATTACACACATATATAAAGTTACATAATTATGTACATAATATATACTCATGAATACTAATTATGATAATCTACCTAGTGACGCACATGTTACAACCCAGTGATTTAATGTTTTTGTTTTTTTAATTTAAATTATTATAAAATAAACTAATTACCTGTATTATTATTGTTTTATTATATACATATAGGTATTTTCCTAAATTTATATGGTATATATCTAATAATTTCAGATGTACACAACTTTGTCAGAAATCCTATTTAAATATAATGAAGAATTAAGTTTTTTTGTAATTACTTAAAAATAAATTACATAAAAAAAAACAGAGGTACGTAAATTTAATTAATATTATTTGATAAACTTTTCGCTTGTACTTCAGCAAGGTTTCGAAAAATACATCAATTTTGTTTGACGGATTTCATAGTTCGTTATATTCACGACATATCTCAATAATTAGATTATTTTTGACTATTATAGTTTGTGAGTTCAGTTCTACTATGTTTAAATATTTGTCATGTTTTTATATAGGCTTGCGTTATAAGTGTAACCAGTTGTTACATGTGAGTCCTGTAGAGGAGAATAGAGTCACCACCAGAATAGAGTTTTTTTTATCTATGCATCAACAATCAGCATATTGGCGAGTAGTGAAGCCCCCATTTTGTGATTTCAAGACAAGCGAAATCATTTCCAAGAAAAGATGCTGTCAGATAAAGCATTTTTCGGTTTTTACTCAGCGCTCACCTGTATAAATGGAATGAAGACAAGGTGACGAAGATAACTAATGGTTCCTAATGGTTGTTGATTAATATGTATCTAGCCTCATTGTTACCAAATACGAAATATACAAAATATATACAAAACTTTGACTCTTGCAAAAGTATTATTTTGAGATTTTGAAATTATATATTTCATTATTGGTATGGGATGGATGTACGAGGTTTGGTTTGAATTTATAAAATAAATGATAGACCATCGCCGTCAATGCGATGTCATACAATGAACTTATGTTCTATCCCTTTCGCCTGTGATTTGTTTGTAAGTGTAAACTTTCAAGTTTCAAGGGACATATAATCTTATAGTTTAATTTGAGGATACTCGAATCGTGGTCAAACATCGTGGCTAACCGAGGCAATACCTGTGAACAACGGTGACCTAAATAGACCCATTTACTCGTCTGCCTATCTTCTATAATAATAATATTAATAAGTCTTCATTCTAATCCACGGGAATCGTGCGAAGGGGTTGCATTAAATACAATTACATATCTTAACCTTGTTCCTTAATAGTCAGGGTCATTTTGGATCCAGAGACCTTGGACCCATTTAAGTCTAAGGAAGAACAGCACTGGATTCTTGCATCCTGAGGCCCTTACAATACCAGATGCTATAAATTCTTGTTACACGTCAAAATTTTGATGAAACTGTATATCAATACATATTTTCATTACATAGACCAAACGTTATTTGCTAAACTATATACATACAGTTTTTATAACTAAGAAAATGAATGGTAACGAAAAAACGGGTTAAATTAACTATATATTATTAAAATTTGTAAAAAATATTGTCTCCTTAAGTTATATAATGTCAAAAAATAACTAAAATAAGTATCTCGCTAGCTTGTAATTAATTTCTAAATACGTTAAGTTAAGCAGACGTTAGCTGCTCGTTGCTAGGTCATAATAAACCACATACATACGTAGGTACATATAGATGTATCTTAAGTCGCTACACTAACTTCACTAAGCCGTTCAACAGTAATCCTACTTTAGAGAACCAGAACGTATAAACCGACCAAAATTCGTTTACGTTCAATTATTCACATAAAGATTTATAAGAAAATTCTTATTATATTTTGCTTTCAAATCTTTTTGCATGATGCAAAAATTGTATGTCAATGTTGTTGGTCAACAATATTCTTATAATATGTATGTTTTTAAATCACAATTGTAAACATACAACAAAACTTTTTCAAAACATTATAAGTAGCGTTATAAAAAATCTTTATAGTTACTTTGTCATTTTACATTCATAGTATATTAAAGTTTATTAATTTAAGGTTTATTAATTTAAAGTTTAAATGATTTATCACCGAACGATTTCACCAGAAACTTTTTAAAATATTTTTAAATTATGAGATTTTTGTAATGCAAATATTGTCAATTATAACTATATTATTCTATATCTTGAGACACAAATAATAATAAAAGAACAATATGTTAACACGTGAACACTTTCTGATAATATTGCTTAGTTTCGAAATTTAAAATTCCTCACAAGATAGATTTATTTTCAAAATACAATGAAATTGAATCTGTGTCTATGTGTAATTAGGCTCTGTTTCATCCTAATAATAAAAACTTTCATCATCTTTCTTGTTATTAATATATCTGCGGCTTAAGCCATACTGTAACCAACAAATACGGAAAATGAAAAATATCTTGATCATCACATCACATCACAAATTCATCAAACTTCAAGCATTACTTTTATTTACATATGGACAAAGAATAGAAGAAGACTAAAAACTGTTTTCCTTTAATAAATCGAGCAAAGATAAAGCCTTCTAGAAAAAGACAATTTCTGGCTTAACAATCGTTTGTCTTGTCCATTTATGATGAAATTAACATTTTGAATTAGAAAAATAAAAAAATTGATTTTAGTTTATGCTTAAATACCTTAACATTCTCACAATGCTCAATGATGTTAGGCGACTGAATATATTGATATGCTCTTTCAAACATCATACTTAGGATAGATAACAGAAAAAATACTTTATTTGAAATATATATTTAACAATATTTATGGTTGAGATCTCCTTTTAAGCAAGTATGTCCTGGATATAATAATATATGTAACTTCTCACTACGTAAAGATCTATGCTTATATTTTCTTCGTATTTAAACCAAATGTATCGTATATCGAATTATTTTTTCTCAATTAACAAATATGTTTTATATTTTAATTTTATAATAATTTCAATTCTATGATGAGTATATGATGCAATGAAATAATGCCTTACTTTATTCATTTTGATCAATTTATAAATGTTTAATATTATATTTTGAAGCGGATCTCAATATTTCTACGATACACTGTAGATTGGACCAGTTATTACTTAATAAAATATTTAACTTTTGTGGTACACAAGTACATGATCCAGCGGCACATTTTATGCTTAGAACAAAATGTTTGTTCTCATATCTATATGCGTCAAATAATAAGAAAACAATATTTTAAATAGCAGTTTGCGAAATAAAAAACGCAAAATCAAAATGTCGCGTTTAATTTTAATTTACTGGGTCATCAAGAATCGAAATATTTATTCGCTTTCAATCTAAAGCTATACTGTTGTGTAATCATTTGATAAAGCTATCAACACTGCAATCAGTTTGTTATTATATGGGCCAGTTTTTAAACCTGACTTGTATATAGATGCTTTTTTGCAAGTTTTATAATATTTAAGAAAGATGCTTCCTCTAACTACTGCTTGCTTATCTTCTATCAACAGTTGCTTTTGCATATAATTTCATATGTATTCATATGAATATATGTCTTCTAGTGAATTGAACCATTAAATTGTTTTAGAGAAAAATTGTTAATTTTAGCCCTTCAAGATACTTATTTTCCTCATAACCTATTGGTGGAGATTAAAAAAAAGAAAATAAATAAAATAACAATGCTAATTTAAAATAATTGTCATTTTATTTTGTAAATTATTATATATATATATGTTTTCCTTCTATGTTTTGTTTACAAATTTTTCAAACAGCTTTTGACACGAAATTACTTAATATCAACACAAAATAAAAATATCCTTTATATACCTTTATTTTATATTGCATGCCACACCACACCTACTTTGCATTTGGCTTCGATTCTTCAGTTTAGTGTTTCCAGGGGATAGTCAGGCGGCAAGGAGCTGATTACCTCCTTAGACAATTCCTTAAAAACTCTCTCCATATTACTGTGAACCCTATTTATAAGTTCCGGTACATCATCCATCGTCAAGCCCTCGGTCGACACTGGCTCCAGACATTGCGCTATGACATGGCCTAATCATAAGAATAGAAAACATATTTAAATTAATTATAATTATTATAATAAAAATTACATAATAACTGCTTACCTCCATTAAAAATATGCTTTTTGTTATTTATAAAATAATATCGTGAAATCACAACTGGAATGATGGGAACTTGAGCTCCCACAGCTATGTTAAAAGCGCCTTTTTTAAATGGCAGTAACTTTGTGTAATCGCTACTTCGTCTTCCTTCGGGAAAAATTAAAATTTTTATCTGTTAACAAAAATAAATTGAAGTAAGAAATATATTATGTATTGTTTTATATAATGAAGACCTTAATATGTTATGTACCTTGTACATGACTCATTTATACTTCAAGCCGAAACACAGCAATACTAAGAATTGCTGTAACTAATTAAAGGTGCTTGCGCAAAACCCTACCTCCATGTTAAGCTTAATAATGTTTCATAGCTCATAATTTGAAATATACCTTATCCTGAAGTCTGGTTTTGGATTTCTCCTGTAAAAGTCTATGCGCATCCTTAGGGTTTCTTCTATCAACGAAAATAGCATCCATAAGATACAATCCCAATCCAAATGGAAAATAATATATAAATTCTTTCTTAATAACACATGATACTTTTTTCCAAATATACCAAAAATTACACAATCCTGCAAATTACAATAGTTTTTGTAGATCACGAAAGCAAAACTGAACACAAACACACAGACAATCGATCTTACCTAGTAAGTCCAATGAAGACTGATGGTTCAATATAATAACAGCTGCCCTGTCTTTGGACACGATCTCAGGGTTTCGTAGTTCCCATGTAACATTTAACAACTTTGTGACATGTTTTGATACCTCCGACATAAGGCTGAGGACAAAAGAATGAATCAATCATTTTAATGGATTATTTGTGCTAATAAAGGAGATAACTTTTTTGTGATGCCTGACTGAAAAAAACCTACTAAGCCATATATATAATAATAAGCTATATATTTCCATAAAACTTTACCATAAAAGGCAGTACCTTTCGGAAAAAGTTTTAGTAAGTGTATAATCTAATTATGTGTAGCAGTACTTCCCAGTTTCACTCGCATTAAATTTAGACTAAATGATATCAATTTAGACTTTTGACTAATTCAATATTTATAGAATATTGTTCAAAGTTGGTTGGTTCTTTACTGGTTTGTGCAAGCTCATCTGGATGAGTGGGTCATCAGATATTCTACCGCAAAACAGCAGTTTTTTTATATAGTATAGGAAGGCGGACGAGCACATGGGCCACCTGATGGTTACTTTTTAACGTGATTTTATATTTATTAAAACTACCCAATTCGTCCGAAAATAATTTATACTATCAACCTATCGTTATTTTTATCCTTTGTTATGTTATTGCAGTTCATTCGACATAATTGTAAATTAAAAACAGAAATAAAATCACGTCCCAATAACACATGTTGCTGTAAACTGGTTTGCACAATATATATTTTAAGCATTTTTTCATAACCTTCATAAACAACTAACAACAAATTAAACAAATTACCCAACAATAAATATAATAAAACTAATATTTCATATTCGTGTGAATAAAGATTTTATATCATATTTTATTAACTTAATATCATTACGGTTTTATAATACGCAAATTAAAAAAACGGATACTTCGTGAAATTGTGTTAGTGTCCCGTAATAATGTCTCATAGGATGTATGCCTCATAAATTATCTTCGTTTTAACAATAATATTGATCCCAAAATAGAAATGAAAATTATTATATACTTAGAACTTTTTTTGAGACAATAATTTCTCATTGGCTACATAAGCATTGTCTATGTTTTGGCTATAATTTATCGATACATTTCTTACTTTACTTACATACCGGCTAATTAGTATATTATTTTTTTAACACTTATACTGCAGAACTGAGTCTACACGACAATCCATTATTTCTGAGGGTCGCATTGCAATTTGACACAGTGATATCAAATAAATCAATAGATTTTACTAGATATTACCTTCATATATAAATTTTCACATTGTCAACATTTTGTGCACTAAATTTTATAATTTTAGTTTTCGTATTATGAACCGTATTTAATATACGTATATCAAATACGGTTTTATATAACTAAATCAAATACTCCGTGACAGTATGGTTGACCTCTTCATAATTTTGCTATTCTTTTAATTTAATTCAAATAATCAATGAGTTATTATCGGCAAACATACATATTGTCAATCTGACAATCTCATTGACTAGTGGCTAGATGTAATGCCGCAGATCCGGAGATTCTGGGTTAGAAGCCCAGGTTGGGCCAGTAAAAAGTTATTGGGTTTTTCTGTCAATAGCCCGGAGTCTGAAAGTTGGAAGTGTGTACGGAGTGTTACGTGCCTCGGAAAGCACGTAAAGCCGTTGGTCTTGTCTTGTCGGATTACTGTCCCATCGGCTTATGAGGGTTAGGGAATAGAGGGTGCAACTGTGCTTGCGCACACACTTATGTACTATAATATCTCTTGCGCAGTTGGCTAATCTCTCTTGAGATTGGCCGCCGTGGTCGAAATCGGCCTGGAGGACATCATTATTATTATTATTACTATCATGTTAAAGATACGCGGAAAATACGATAAATATATAAAACATTACTAAAACAAATTGTCTATTTCTACATATACATAACTCATATAGTACAATCACAGTACAATATCACACAAATCATGACCGCGTGGAATGTTATCAAGAATGCTAGCAACATTTCCCTGTCGAATCGTAAGCCAGTCCTGTCACTAGTGTGCCAATAAAACAGCGTATTAAACTTCTCAATTTTCTTGTTTCGTTTATTAATGTTTATTGTTATAACGACATTTTTTAAACAATTTATACAAGGAAACAAACGTACTGTTAAATATTCGATTTTTTTTTATCTATCTGTTAGTACCTACAGGAATAACTATTTAACAAAGGCTTACTTTAAATTTTTTGTCTTATTTTATAATAATATATCGTGGCAAATACGATAGAATGTAAGAATTAACGGTAATCGCTGTGCGGTTAAAGATGAACAGCATTTGTCTGGAAGATAAATATTCACATTTGTCATAAGTGTATCAAAATTGTAATGCTAAGAAAATACGCCGGAAGAACAACCCACACGTCCTTAGTTGCAGATAGATGGAATATTGAGGTATAGACCCTCCCTGCGGCTAACTGTCCTATGGTAGAAGAATGAATGAGGAATTATACTAGCTGCTAATCGTATCCCTGTGAGTCGTGATGTACTGTTGTTCTTAAGAAGTTTGTTTGTGAAACTTTGGTTTTAGTGAAATAAAATATTTTATGTTAGTTAATGGTATATCCATTTTTCTTTGATGGTCTTTTTTATCTGTTTCTGTGGTCACGGGAAACTTGATGTTTGTTGTTACCAAGTGCAATCAGTTCTTCGCATTTTATGAAAGCAATCCGCTTAAACCTTTTCAATATTAAATTTACTTATATATATATATATATATATATATATATATATATATATATACATGTATTTGTAACTAGTTATCTAGAAAATATTTAGAATTCAGAATAGGTGTTATGTGAAAATTATTTATAATTTCAATTTTATTTTTAAATTAGTGGTCTAAATTATGACATCACTGATATAAAAAAATTGAGAAAGTTATCTCAATTTTTTTTTCTACTTTATTTTATTATTTTTTTAATTTTTATTATTTTTTTAAGGAATAAATTTTTCAATCTTCAGTTGTTTAGGTCGTCGTATACATTGATAATATGGTTTTACTTTCTAATATCTTGTTATACGTTATTTAAAAAGTACTTTTTTCCATAGCATTATTGGTTGAAAAGGACTTGTTTTGTTAATATTAAGAAACCAGTCCTATATTCGATTTATACTCAGATATATCGTACTGTCTTAATCATTAGTAAGCAGTTCCAAGAATTTAAACTAGATGGCGTTATTAAGATGTTTTTGAATCATTCCACTATCTCGTTCTACACTTGAAAGTTGAGATTATTAAAGTGATATTTGTATTTAAATATGTTTAAGCATTTACTTCACAGAAAACACAAAGTATTATTAATGTTTTATACTACTCATGTTTCCATTGGATACTACTACGTATTGCTACTTTTTTAAGATATAATTCTATAATTATAGAAAACGTTCAATACATTTCTTTATATTAGTTAAAATTTAATGGCCAGCGTTTAATGTGATAAACAAAATACAATTACTTACAGTGCGTTCTTCACATGTTTTCCGTTCCACAAAAACATTGGCATTAAAATCAATGAATTGAACATCATAAAAAAAAAGTTAACATAATGTTTATAATAATATTGCACGAATTTTGCCGATTTGTATAACTTATCTTTAAAAACAAACGATGTAATTATAATTACAAAAGCAGTAATAATTTTATCCCACATTTTGGTAATACTTGTTTTAAACTATTCTTAAATCTTTAAAAATTGATTATTACGTTAAAAAATTAAAAGACCGCTTCGAGTGAGCACTGATTTTAAAATGAGTTGAAAGAAAATCGTTATTACGTTTAAATCAAGGACTGGGTTGAAAGCGTAACCAGAATGCAAGTTGTTTGATATTTATGTACCCACGACATTTTAAAAACTGCTTAATTTTTTAAAGTTTTCTTTTGATTGATTGAATAAAATTTTGATTCGATTAGTAGTATTTTAAAATTTCTTATAACAAGTCAATGTACAAAATCGACTTGTCATTTCGATTAAAAAATATACATAAAAAACTAAATCACTAACAAATCAACTAGCATTTGGGCTTCGTGCAAGCCCGCCTGGGTAGGTACCAAACACTCATCAAATAGTCTTCTTCTAAATAGCAATACTTAGTACCTAATATTGTATTCCGGTTTGAAGGGTGAGTGAACCAGTATAACTACAGACACAAGAAACATAAAATCTTATATTATAACATTCATACTTTACAGTTAATATAAAAATCAAAGCAACTCTACGAATGTGATTTATCAATATTAGTAATTATTTGTCCGATAAAAAATGATCGACAGACCAAATCAAAAAACATATTATTAGAATGTTATATCACGAACATTACGTTACGATTAAAAGTGATTTATCAATTCCTTCTCAACAACACACGCTACTTTTTTATCAGCGCAAGCGCGCATATTACACACGACTACAAAAACATGATTTTTATAATGTATGGACACTGATAACGATGAAGTCTAACCGGTGTCGTCTTCGATGACCAGTCAAAAGGGACTGACCAACTGAACGCATATGAACTGAATCGGAACGTATTATTGTGCATAAGTGTGTGCGTAAACACAAGCGCACTCTATTCCTTCACTCTCATAATCCCATGGAATGGCAAATCCAACACGACCGGTCAGGCGCTAAACCATTATCAATACATACTTTCATAGACACGTGAGTGTGAAACCCCACCAACTTTCAAACTCTCTACTGCTACAAAGAATTTCTTACGACACTACAACTCTACACATATATATAAATACTCATACACCCACAGACCCGCACATACTCACACACTCAGTTCATTAAACCCATTACGTCCAATGCATATTGCTTATTATAATAGCATTCTGTCTTCGGTGACGATTTCAGAATTACTTATTTGCCATTCAAAATTTAACAACTGCATTACGTACACATATTTAAAATGTTGCTTAGGACAAGGAAATTAATCGAGTATTATAAAACATTAACAAAATAACACTCAAACACATATTATAATAATATAAGCAACCTTTAAAAATATTCAATTGTTCCAATGGACTTCAATTGCGTATTAAAATTGGTAATTTTATTAGAGGTTGAAATGTTATGTTCATAAGTCCGTAGCTATTTTTTAAACTTCTAATTAAAGCAAAGGCTACGCATAATTATGTATAATTACATTGGAATGGGAAAATATTTAATAAAACGCTCGTATTGTATAGTAAAATAATTAGTTGACAATTAATATTTTAAACCCATTAAAAAAGCATTTGAGCCGGTTGGCGTGGTTGGTAGAACACTTGCCTTTCACGCCGAAGGTTGTGGGTTCGATTCCCACCCAGGACAGACATTTGTGTGCATGAACATGTCTGTTTGTCCTGAGTCTGGGTGTAATTATCTATATAAGTATGTATTTACAAAAGAAAAGTAGTATATCAGTTGTCTGGTTTCCATAGCACAAGCTTTGTACAAGCTTAATTTGGGATCAGATGGCCGTGTGTGAAAAATGTCCCAGGATATTATTATTATTATTTCAAGAACAAACACGAATTCAATTTTTTATTAAAATATTACTTACCAGCATTTAAAGAGCCCATTTCAGGTAATAATTATAAAATACGAAAATACCTCAAATCGTAAACGTTCAGCAAGTTTTGTGCTTTTATGAAAAGAATACTTAAAATAGGATAGAAAAAAAGAAGAGAAATCCCTCTCGCCAAAACCAGTGCGGTACCGCATTGACTGGACCGAGCCATCTGTTGGCTTCTACTGTGTCTTCAATGTTGTTGTATCTTGGTGGCAATTCGCTAAAAGAACAGGATATTATATTTTGTACCAGTTGCAATTCAAGACCAAATTTACCTTGAGGGTAGAGCCGTTGGAATCCCGCCATATCAAAATTTTTTTGTGGTCAGAGTGCCAACCAATTTACTGCTGATATGAATGTGTGAGGTAGAAAGGTGTAGTATTCTGGCGATTCCGTGGCCGACTACCCGACACCGTAGTCACACGACACCGATAATTCACGTAATTTGTTTTACCGTTTTATGTTTAATTTTATTACATAGATATATTATATCTCGAGTAGTTACACGATTGATTAATTATTGTATTTTTATATATGCCTTGATGCCAAATACAAGGACTAGGCAGAGGCGATGTTATAGAACACGAGTGTGCGCAAACACAGGTGCACTTTGTAATTAATAGAGTCAAATTAATTTGTAACAAACATATTTCACACACTTTAATGTTTAATAAAATATATATAGTAATCAAAGAAATATTTTTTTCATATATAAAAATAGACAACTGCACTTTACACAGATTTCAAATAAATTACAAATATTGGCATTCAATATTGTTGTTGTTAATTGGCGTAAAATAAATAAAGCCACACAAAATGTTAACAATCAATATACATATAATATTACACGGCTCTAATTGATTAACTATTATTATAAATTATGATCAAATGGGATTTCAAAACGAATATGAAATATTTGGATTTTTCTTAACTTTGTTTTCGATGGAAATAGCCATAATTGAAAATAAATACGTAACATGGTACAGACCTGACGATCGCAATGGTATAAGGTATAAGTAAATAAAATGTCCGTCAGAATGATTTTATCATTTATAAATTTATTTCATCTAGATCCTGGTCCTACGACTTGATTGTTGTGTGCTATTATTTCGTCTTATCGTATTATCGAATCCGTATAGTATCTAATACTAATTGCACTATAAAATTATATATATAATTATAATTGAACAGTCTATTCTAATCGAAAAAGGAGAGAGATAAACAAACTTAAGCTTTATGAATTCCGTGCAACTTGTAATAGCACTTAACTACTTATACCTTCTTTAATTTTAGTTCTAAAGTTTGGAAATCAACTTTGCAGATATTCAAGACGCTCTTTTTTCGTTGAATCTATAATGGAAATTATAGGTAATTCAAGTTCTTGATATTGCGACAATTCGTTTCAAAAGTTTATTTTTATTTGCTCCTATTGTAATTGAAATAGTCTATATAGCATTATTATTATTATTATTATAGCAACGTATTCATTTTTACGCATTCTAATTCTAAGCCGACAGGACGCTACTTATCTTCTGTGATCGGACAAGAACCGGTGTATTCAATATCGTATACACGGTTTAATAACGGGGCCAACAACAGTTAGATAAAAGGAAATCCTCTTTGATATACGACTAATGACTTTTTGAAATTGCGTCGCAATATATTATAAGTAATATTATATTGTAATGTTTCTCAAATAAGTTATATGTTATTTATCAACATTATTAAAATGTGGATTTATAATTACATTAGTATAGTTTAATTTTACTAAAGTTATAAATATTGTAACATCTTATAATAATCTTTAATCATATATAATATATTAATAGAGATAATTTTCATGAGCTCAAACACGATACCTCCGCTGTCCGTTGGTGACGTGGTAAAGCTGCAGCATCAGATCAGGGTTGCTATATTATTGAAGTAACAGTATACTAAAATTTGAATCGATTATACATTAGAAGTTTCTCACATCGACGAATAGAAAAGAACTGATAGTAACAATAATGTCCTTCAGACCGTTGTCGGCCACGGCGGCCAATCTCAAGAGAGCTTAGCTAACTGCGCAGGAACTATTATAGTGCACAAGTGTGGGCGCAAACACAGGTGCACTTTCTCTTCCCTAGATCTCATAATCCGATGGGACGGCAATCCGACACGAGCGGAAAGAGTTCAGGCGCAGAACCAACGGCTTCACGTGCTTTCCTAGGCACAGGATATGCTGATAATATTCAAGAAGCTAAATAGATTTTCTTTAATCATAGCTGAGCTTGTTCTCGATCAAGTCAGGCTCACAGATATACACGTTATGACACCCCTCTTTTTTGCATCTGGAGTTAAAAAGAAGTATTTACATTTACAATATATTTTGACAAATTGTTGGAATCTACTGATAGTGTTCAAATTCAAATGTCCTCTAATATGAAGGATGTCTGATAATTTGAAATAGTTGCAAGACACGCAATCTCTCTTTTCATAGGCTTAAACGAACATTTATTCTGGTTAGAATCTGTTCATATGCGTCATATGCACATTTGCATTTTGTTATCGATTGACATATTAATGACCTTTCCATGTATTCTACAGGACACACGTTAATATGTTATCTGTATCCAAAGTGGTAAGAACATGTGAATCTTAACCGATGATCGTGGGTTCAAACCCGGGCAAGCACCACTGAATTTTCATGTGCTTAATTTGTGATTATAATTCATCTCGTGCTTTACGGTGAAGGAAAACATCGTGAGGAAACCCGCATGTGTCTAATTTCACTGAAATTCTGCCACATGTATATTCAACCAACCCGCATTGGAGCAGCGTGATGGAATAAGCTCCAAACCTTCTCATCAAAAAGAGGAGAGGAGGCCTTTAGCCCAGCAGTGGGACATTCACGGGCTGTTACGTTATCCAAATTAATAAAAAAATATCGCATTGCTCAATTCGTCCTGTTCAAGTTAAGTAAGGCTCAAAATATAATCCAAAACCAGTTGCCGATTCTCAACCTTTTTTTTGTAATGTATTCAAAGCCTTCACAAGATACTTATGATTTGACTTTAAGCTAAACACGTTGTCAGGATCAATAAAAAAAGTGACTGTGACTTATTTTAGGTACAAAGTTAAAAAAACTATTATTAACTCTTTATCTAAAGTTAGTCGAATATATTTTCATATCCACCGAGAATTGAATAAACTTAGTCTTAGTTTCCAAAAGAATTTATTATTTGCCGTTTAACGATTTAATATATCATCTCAGGCTTACTATCGCTATGTTGATTAAAAAAAACTAAAAGATACAAAAAAACGGTTGTAATCATTTAAATGTTAAATTCTACGTATTTCTAATACAAATGATTATTTTCTTAATATTTCCATCTTAGCAAATCGTTTATGAAGCAGTAAAGTAGTAAATTTGGTAAGAAATGAAAATAAGGAAATAAAAGATTTTTATTTTGTAAATAAATTTATTTTTAATTAAAGTTGGACAACGCCTGCCTTGGATTCTTCAGTTCAGTTTTTCCAGCGGGTAGTCTGGAGGCAAAGAGCTTACTACCTCCTTAGACAATTCCTTAAAAACTCTCTCCATATTACTGTGAACCCTATTTATAAGTTCCGGCACATCATCCATCGTCAAGCCCTCGGTCGACACTGGCTCCAGACATTGCGCTATGACATGGCCTAATCATAAGAATAGAAAACATATTTAAATTAATTATAATTATTATAATAAAAATTACATAATAATTACTAACCTCCGTTTAAAATATGCTCTTTGTCATTTTTAAAATAATACCGCGAAATCACAATTGGAATTATGGGAACTTGAGCTTCCACGGCTATGTTAAAAGCGCCTTTCTTAAATGGCAATAGTTTTGTGAAATCTTTACATCTTCTACCTTCGGGAAAGATAACTATTTTTGTCTGAAAATAAAATTTATATATATAACCAGGAAACTAACCCCTTTGTGCAAGTTCAGTTAATTATAAAATAATAATTAAATAACCTAAATTTGTAGAAATATAATCAAAATGCAAAGAAAGCAATAATTGGCTGACCAACTATTTTAACTATTGAGAATTTATTTATTTTATTTTATTTATTTATTAGATCACTAACAAAGTACACACAGATACATGACAGCACACAGTTGATAAAATAAAAAAAGAAGTGGTACCTTAATTACAGGTGATAACTACATATGAACAATAAGACAATAAGGCAATTTTTCTTACAACGCCATTGTCTATGGGCGTTGGTGACCACTTACCATCAGGTGGCCCGTCCCGTCTTGTCCGCCTTCCTACTCTATAAAAAAAACATACACATTATAGCACGAAAAAAAAATCCAAATAAAAGAAAAATCAAAATTTCAAGATACAAAAAACCATGAAAATAATTTTAATAAAGGGTAAATTAATAGTGATAAATAAATATGGATAATTAAGTGTTACTTATTAATGACATTATGGACCTTCTAAATTTATGTATATTGTTGATAAAGATGTCGACATTCCTGCCCATATTTACGCAATTATAGATCCTTTATGAATTTTCAGAAGATTCAGCAATGCCATTCCTGAACTTTACTTTGCGTGTGGATATATTAACATATTTTTTTAATAATCTATAATCTTAAATGTACCTTATTCTCGAGTTTTTTTTTGGCTTTCATCTGTAAAACCTTATGCGCATCCTTGGGGTTCTTTCTGTCTATGAAAATAGTATCCGTCAAGTACATGGCCAACCCGAATGGAAAGTAATATATTATTTCTTTTTTAGAAACACACACTGCTTTACCCAAAGATAGCCATAAATTACCCAAGCCTGCAAGTTAAAATATATTTACATAGTCTACGATATTACATACACACGCACGATATATCATACATACATACATAATAAGTCAATTGAAGATTGATGATTTAACAAAACAACAGCTCCTTTCTCTTCGGAGACGATTTCAAAGTTTCTCAGATGCCATTTAACATTCATTAAAATTGCTATGGATGAACATGCGTGTGCGAAGATGCTGAGGACAAAGGAATAAAATATTAATAAGTAGAAAAAAGTATTGCTTTAAGTATAAGAATGTATTGTACAGATCAATCATATTAATATTATAAAGAGGTTAGTTTTGTTTTTTTTTTCATTTGAAGCAAAAATTTTCAGATAATATGAAATTTCAGAATTATAATAAAATAAAATATATACATTTAAACGTAGTCGCAAAGAAATATGTCGGTGCAGACTTGTTTGACAAACCGTTTTTTTGAGAAGTAAAAAAAGATTTAAGCAGATTGTTGAAGTCTGTAATTATAAATTCAATTGTTCTTAAATGCATATGTTTTTTTATCTTGATATTATAAGCAAGATAACAGATAATGATTACGATATTATTACATTACTTACATTATAATATAATATAATAACGTTTTTAAAAGAATAGATATGAGTATTAAATAATTATATTTGGTTATGTATTGTTTATATTGGTGTGAATATTCGGTTAACGATTCATATATTAATTAGAATTAGTGTGTATGTTTGTTTGTCTAACAGGCAGACTATTTTATCTCACATGGATTTATTCATGTGTTATATTATATTAAGTATCAATTTCAATGCCGTTAAGGCACGTTAAGGTAACATGGTTAGGATGTAGTGACGTTTGATGACGATTGATATCTATAAGTACCGTTAGCAATGACAACGAAATCGAAGGTTATTTCTTTGATCATTTTATGATTAATTAGTTATTTTAAAAGATGAGTTGTGCTAAGCTATCCTACTAGGGAAATAATGAAAATAAAATGTTGCACTAATTGTAAAAAGTAATATAATTTTATAAGTAGAAGCATTAAATGTTACTTCTTTCATTCTCGTTGTTTACGTTAGTTACTAAAAGGATGCGTCTAATATTTTTATAGAGTAACTTTTAATTTAAAGTAATTAAGCGGTCTAGCAGATAGCCTACCTGATGGTAAGTGTACTTCTTACATTGTAAATGCGCCACCAACCTTTGGACCTAACAGGTTATGTCCTAAATGCATGTAGTTAGACTGGGTCACTCATCCTTTAAACCGGAACACAACAATACTAAGATAACTCGGTGATGTCTACTGCGTATGCGCTTGCAACCTACTTAGAAGTCCTATAGAATATTCTTTTTTATTTATATTTTATATTATATTGATCATTTAAAGAATTATATTTACCTTTTTTAGAATTTTTTTAATAACAAAAATTTCTTTGAAAAACTTATTTTATTAGTTATCATTTTGACTCTTAAGAATTACTGCCGCGCAACTCAGTTTCAAAATATTGAATATCCTAACAATTTTTAAAACTGATATTAAAACAATTTTACTAAAATTGACGTGCAATGTGCCCGTTGACAATTTACAACCAGTTCGTCGTATCCTTGTTTCAACAACGCTTTCCTTAATTACCTCAACGCGTTGTGGTTTTAATACAATGAAATCCACGACACGAATTCAGTTATGTGGTCTTTTACAGTTTATTTCAATGGTAACTACGAGAACATTTAATTTTTTCGTAAATGCCCATTCACGCATTATATATTTTGAATTAAGTATTTAAAAAAAAAACTTTATATATGTGTCATTTTATAAGTTTGTAACAAAAATCCTAGCCACAAGATCAGCTAATAATATGGATTTATGTGTATTAATTGACGAAGCTAAAACTATGTGCAGTGTTTTTTCCCAGATATGAATACCTAGGCCAACAAAAGATACGGAGACGGTTTATTTGGTGTTACAAGTTTACTTATCGTTTTTTGCAATATTCTTCACTGTTTCTTTTAAAATAATTATAAATATTATGTTTATATAATATTCTTGATATGTATAATGTGGCGCCAGCCTAAGTATTACTGCATTGTCAGAGAATGCCAGATTGCAAATAGTCCAACTCTTTAAAAATTTTTACCCTGAAAATTTGTAAATAAAACATGATATAAAATATCCGCTGAGTTTCTTTCGCTAGTTCTTCTCAGGGGTGTTTCTATTCAGAACCGGTGATAGTGTCTAATTTAACTATCAGTAAGTAATTGTAATGCTTTGTAATTGTAATACTGAGTGAAGTATTTTGGTTTCGATATAGTAAACGAGCAGTACGAACAACTCTAACCTGGTTTATAGTTAGTATTTAGGCCTTTATATATTACATTTGTAATACCATATATTAAACCTAAAATTTAAACTATATACTAGAAAAATAACTGCCATACCACGACACTAACAAAAACGCTAGCAGTATTTGAATGCCTCCAATGAATCGCAATTCTGATCTTCTTGTCAAAAATTGAAACATCTCTGCAACAACTTGCCTATATAATTTTTGAATGATAATCCGTACTGTAATATTGAAATGCGATCGTGCGTCTGTTGGGTTGTTGTTTTTTCCTTCATTCAAAGCCACAAAACAGTAGATCGGCGTGATTTTTACATACTTTACATTTTTACATAGTTTGAATTAGGAACATATGTTACTTTTTATACGACAAATTGCACAGCTCCTTTGAAGTAGATACGTAGCGTTATTTTCTAAATACACTTACATGCTTAACATATTTATATCAAATTAGACATTAATTAGATTTTATACTGACACACAGGCTACTTTGCACAATTCTGCAATTCCTTTTTGAGAGTAAAACGAACACACTTCATTTTGATTTATCTTACTTATTAGAAAGATTTATCATTTTTATGTATGTTTTTCCTTAAAACTGACAATCAAACTGTAAAAATTGAATTGTAAAAATAAATATTAATAATAATTACCGAAAACGAAGTTAACTGTTTTTTTACCATAATTGTTATGACTATGAAGCTTACACATAAATAAATATTATGTTTCTTGTATTTCGTTTGTAGACTTGAAATAAAAACGTCGCGAAATCTATTCCTAAAGAATCTTGTGCGTCAAAATATAAAATAATAATAATTTCTTAACTATTAGTTCTACATATTTTAACAAATATCATATCAAATAGACGTTATCAAGAGCTTTCCTGTAAAAAAATTCCTATAAATTCTACGTAAAAACTATAAATCGTACTGAATTGAAAATTGAATCTTGGCATGGACATTCTAATTTTAATGTATCAAACTGGAGTTTTTTTTTAACTCCAGAATAGAAGAAGCGTCCAATTTGGCGCTCCAAAAATCATATTTTTAAAAACAACATTTAATTAATAATATATATAAAAAATAAATATAAAAATTATATATTAATAAATAAACATTTTAATAACATTTAACATTATATTTTAACTCATCCTAGGTTTCTGATGCTTTTGACATCTCCTAAATTGTTATTTACAAAAAAGTAATTACAATCTCAACTTCTAAAGCAGCGTGGTCTTATGTTAAAGATCTAGTAGGTAATTAATTCCTGTAAAATTAACTCGACAACAATTAAATTACTAGCTACCCATGCGACGCCGCGATAGAAGTTTAATAATAAGAGTCTAAAGAAAATGTTTATATCGATATATACATGTATATTTTTCCGACGTTTTCACCAATAATCTTGATATTTCAGCCAATGTACACAAAACCTTAATAAAAACACTTAAATATGAATCACTCAAGTTTTGGAGTTTATCGCACTTAAAAAGAAAGGAAGACATACATTTTACTCATAACAAAGTGAACGGGCTAGATTCATCATTCATATATTGATTATAAAGTAAGGATAAGGTTCTAATGTAAAAATAAAAATGTGTTCGAATTATCGTGGTATAAGCAAATACTTACGTTGAGTTCTTCAAATTTTTCCCGTTCCACAAAAATATTGGTAACAAAATTATTGACATAAATATCAGTATAGAATAGCAAATAATAAATTTATAATAATACTCTACGAATTTTGCCCATTTGTATAACATATCTTTAAAAACAAATACTATAATTAGAATTATAAAAATAGTAATTATAATATCCCACATAATATGATAGATTATTTTAAGCACTATTTGTAATTTCAAATAAACAATTATTATTATTGTTATTAATTTATTAATATAATATACTGATGTGTTCACGAGTTATCGTTTTTGTTGCCGCACGGTAACTTGCCGCACCATACTACGAAGATACGTCTTATATTTGATCAAAAGAGGTTTTTGATTTGAGTAAAAACGTGTATTATTCAATTGTTTAATAATATTAACAATTTACTTTTATGACAATCGAAATATAAATGTGAAATACATGTTATACTTTTAGACAGGTCGATGTACATAATATAATGAAAACATCCAACTATTAATTTAGAAGCGGCAAATTCTAAGGCACTTGATATTTAAGCTCGGAGCACTTCAGAAAGTTCTAGATGGCGACTTGAAATTCAATTACTTTTCTTGTTTGTTTTACGTAGCGATGAAACGCTCCGTTAAATAAAGCTTTGAATATTGACGAATAGTGATGAAGAAAAAGGTTTTAAGCATTCGAATTGTTAGAATGTTATTAAAATATTTTAGAATTTAAATATATTTTTTACACAAAAAAAAAAGTTCATTCTGTATGTAGGTATTACTCTATATTTTACTCGAAGTAAGGCTTTGTGCAAAGCCCGTCTGACATATTCAACCACCAAACAGCAATACTTAGTATTATTGTGTTCCAGTTTGAAGAGTGAATGAGCCAACTACTACAGACACAAGGAATATAACGTCTTAGTTCCCAAGGTAGCTCATAGGATGATTAGTATTTTTTACGGTGGCCCATTTTAACGTCCGCCTACCCATTTTATACAAAAAAAATAGGTGATATATATGTGTATGAACATTTGCAAGAGCTTTTATGTCACTGGAGAACTGAAGTTCTACCACTAACAAATATTGTATGTTAGGAACTATTTCCTGAGCTAGTAAAGTTTCTTAATATAAACTTTTTATGTTAGTTAAATTACAAAAGCATTACCACAAATATAGACCAACAAAATTTACATGAATGTTGACTAAATCTATGACATCGGCATTAAATATGTAACAAAATTACTGTTCTCTAAGAATGTCGTTGAAAACTTTCTATAAAACTCACTATTTGATATGTTTTTTGATGCATGTATGTTACTTTCTGAAATTTCACGATCTTTTTCTACGTGTAGTTTCATTTTTGTTTCTACATAATAGCATTAAAGTTTGGGTATAAAGTGAGTAAAAAAACTTCTTTACATGAAAAACCGATAACTTTAGCCGGCTATCCCCGACTCGATCTCTGTGCGGACTAAAACGCACAACCTATAATTAAGATCGTACTGGTTTATTCACTAAACCACATGGGTTCACAAAATAAACACGACACAACTGTTACTTCTTTCTACTGAGTGGTTGACTAGTCTAAAACTTTATTAAGTAGCCTTTATAACTAATCAATCTACTACATCAAACGTTACTTATAGAATACTTATATATTTTTTAAGAACAATGTAATATATTAAATATACCATAAATTAAAATTGTTGGGTGAATGAAAATCGTATTCTTACATTTGAACATTCCGTGTTGCGCTTTATCAAACGAGATCTTCGGTCAGTACTCAAAAGCCGCATAAGTCAGCTTGTAACTTTGCCAAATTCTTGAAAGTAGTTATTTACTTGAGTTCGAATCTGTTGTAGAATATCACGTAAAGATATATTTGGCCAAGCGGTTACGACGTATTATTTCAATTATAGAAACCAATTGAACTAGCACGGGTTTGAAATATTTATTATTTTATTTTTAACAATTTTTACCTTTACTTAACTTTTGAAAACTATGATTTACTAACATAACTATTATCTAGTGAGTGTGATAACGTTTTAAGCAATTATCATAGTAAAAATTAATAAAATCGATGCAATGAAAACTGTTGGGCACATATGTGTGCACTTTGAAGGCAATATTACCCGTGTTTACGGAAACTATTATATCATACAAATTAAAATTATAATTTAAAAACTTTTAAAGGAAATTGTTTACCTATTTTAAGTGCCATTTACCTAATATAATTTACATTTATATTAGAACGTTCTCTTTGTTATCAAAACGTAATAAGTTTATTACTTTCAAGTGAACGCGTGGCAAACTTCGTTACAGCCATGTCCAGTTTGTTGTTCCCGAGGGAGGTAACTTTATGTCAGGCAATTTCACAGCGGCGCAGTATAAACAGAACTGCAGGGATATATTATATGTATGTTAATAGCTAGTGTAAGACACAAAGTAATATCAAACGTACTGGACAATTTTCCACGATTTCCTTGATTTTGAAATCACAATCAATCAATCAATCAATCAATAAATTTAACAAAATTATTTATATGTGATTGTTTAACTGTGCAATTAAGTATGATAATACTTAATATTCATGATTGAATACCATTACTGGATGAAGTGTAAGTTCTTTTTTATAATAGGTAGGTGGACTCGCAATTAAGCCGCCTGATGTTAGTTGATGGAAACCTGCATGTGTCTAATTTCATTGAAATTCTGCCACATGTGTATTCTACCAACCCGCATTGGAGCAGCGTGGTGGAATAAGCTCCAAACCTTCTCCTCAAAAGGGAGAGGAGGCCTTAGCCCAGCAGTGGGACATTAACAGGCTGTTACTCTCATGTTAAATGGTCACCACTGGCCATTGACATTGATATAAACGTTCGTTACATTGCCAAAGAACTAAGTTGTCTAGGTTAGTAGCATGCCATTACACTGACTCACTCACTCTTCATGATAATGTATAAATGTACGCATTGCAATACCTTCTATGTATCCTGTTATAAGACCTTAATCCATTTTGCACTTTTCATTATGTTGACACAATCGCGGAGCCTCTATGTAGGGCTGTACGAACCAACTCGAAACTAACCGCAGAAAACGGTCGTTAAATGTCAGAAAGTGATATGCGATATTGACCATTATAATTAAAACATTTCAAGAATACAGGCAACAAAATAGCATTTTTTTTATCGAATAGGAAGGCGGACGAGCATATAGGCCACCTGATGGTAAGTGGTCACCAACGCCCATAGATATTGGCATTGTAAGAAATATTAACCATCGCTTACACCACCAATGCGCCACCAGCCTTGGGAACTAAGATGTTATATCCTTTGCTCCTGTAATTACACTGGCTCACTCACCCTTCCAAACCAGAACACAACAATACCAAGTACTGCTGTTTTGCGATAGAATATCTGATGAGTGGGTGGTACCTACTCAGACGAGCTTGCACAAAGCTTTACCACCAGTAATTAGTAGTAGTATATCACTATAAGTTGGTTGTTAACATTTCACGGGTGAGTAATAAAGTAAGTACTTACAGAATAGCACTGGTGATCCGTGCCGATGACGGCCATCGTAGGAGTTTTCGGTAGCTATTGACGAGCTTTAATATAAGAGAATGGAAATCAGGCTAAATGACGTAAATTCAAATATGTATGTTTTCCTTAAATGTTCAATAATATTTATAGTCGAATTTCGATTACTATGCGAACGAAAAGTAAACATCAATAACACATAACTATCTGAATACATAATATAAACGTAGCTGATAAAATTCAACAAAGGATAATTGTCTGCCTGAGCTTTATTTAAATGCATCATCGTTATATTTTACAGTCCTGGCAATTGCAAAAAGAGAATATAATTACGGAACCTCGCGTTGCAGGTGCCAATTATACAATTACGACGCTCTTATTCGCTTATAAACTGACTAACACAGAATACACTGACAAAAGGAAAATGTTCTTTTCTTTTTAAAACATCTGACGTTATTCAGCATACAATCGAAGATATTTGAAGTATTCATTATTACTTAATTGGGAAAATATGACAACAGACTTACCAAGCATTATTTTTTGAATTTCGCCATCTTTATCAGTATCAGTAAAATCTGACTAGAATAGAAACGCCAGTTGCTTTTGTATCGTGTAAATATTTTCATAAGGTATTTGTAATATTTACTTTTGATTAAACAATCTTTAAAATCGATAAATCTGATTATTTTAATAGATACTTGTGCTTTAAATTAAAAAAAAAAACTGATATTTACCAATATATTCACAACTCAATAAAAATATATCTACGTTTAAGCCTCATTTACTTTGTTATCAGTAATATTAAGGGGAGGAAAGAGAATTACCCATAAATGTAATAAGAGAAATCAGCTGTAGAGCCGGATATGAGACAGATGATATTGGCGTCGTCAAGCGCTAGTTTCCGATAGATTTCCGATTCGAATACTGTCTTATAATCTTATCATGTAAAAGGAAAACATTAAATATAAAAGTAAAAAATTGTTAATTTGATGGTAGGGCCTTGTGCAAGCTCTTCCGGGTAGATGCCACCCACTCATTGCATATTCTACCGCCAAGCAGCAATACTTTGTATCGTTGTATTTCGGTTGTAAGGGTGAGTGAGCCAGTATAACTATAGGCACAAGGTACATAACATTTTAGTTCCCAAGGTTGGTGGCGTATTAGCGATATAAGGAATGATTAGTATTTCTTACGGGGTTAACGTCTATTTGACCGCACACTTAATAATCGACCGCGTCCTACATCAAAATATAAATGTATGCTTTAATTTTGGCCTCATAAGGTTAAATACTACACCAACACTTTAAAAAATAAATGGCAATATCTCAGAACAACAACATTGCCCACATAAATAAAAAAGAAGCTGACTCAACTTTCTTTAAATTTGCAAAATTGTTAAACCGTTTAAATATTTATCAAGCTGTAACTATCGTGATTATCACTCAATATTCAACGCTCACATGTGAAATGTTTACATCATTTCATATGGGAATAGACATAACGTATATTGGAAAGTAATTCATTTTTCCGTTTGCCTGACTTTTCGCAATTATATCGCGCTAGCAGTCGATATTGAAGCTGGCAGTCTTGGTTTAATATCTACAGGTATTCCCTGAGGGAGTACAACAGTAAGTTTTATAAAGTTGCTTTATTGGGGTCTTACTGAACCAACTAATCATATCGACAAGGGACGTACACAAGTTCTAATTTTATTGTAGTACATTTTGTTGTAATCCTAATAATATTTTTGAACCATAAATTTATGAAAACAAATCTTCACAAGAATGTTACTAACTGTACTTACAAATGGTATAATGTAATTTTTTTGAGTTATATTACTAAATAATATTTTATAATATTATTTTAGTTGCAACTATCTGATATCTGTGTGAATGAATTTTTATTTACTTATTTGTGAAGACTTGGTTTGTGATTTTTTTTATTCGTTAATTTTATGTTTGTAACTGCTTGTATTCCCAAATTTAATTAAATAATATTTGCACCAAAACGTATTTTTACACAGTGGTTCGCGCAACAGGACATTGATGTCTTAGTTAATAAGAAAGTTTAGAAGCGATTCGTTGGAAACATTTTGACAACAGTTACATTGAATTGAGAGTAATTACCTCCCTAGTAAATTAAGATACATTACAAACTTAAAAAATTTAGATATATATTTAATACCAACGGAGTATGAAATATATGTTTGTGTATTATGTTTAACATACATATCTATTCAATGGTAAAGCTTTATCCGAGCCCATATAGCAATAATAACAATGCTTTATATTACTTTGATACGGGTGAAGGATAAGTGAGAATCAGTATAATTAAATGCAACGGAATTAACACCGTAAGGTACATCACACAAGGAATTTTCCCTTTACTGTAAGAAAAGTTATTGCTATTAGGCAAAAATATATATTTACTATACTGTGTAAAAATTTCGTATTATCAATTTAATACAGACTATTATAGGGTTAATATTATAAAAAATACGATAACCTTTTCAATTTATATCGACTTTCATCACAATAAAGATAACGAAGATCTATAGACAAATAATAGTTATTTACCCATTTATATTAATTAAAGTCGAGATGGCCGAGTGGTAAGAACGCGTGAATCTTAAACGATGATCGTGGGTTCAAACCCGGCCAAGCACCACTGAATTTTCATGTGCTTAATTTGATATTATAATTCATCTCGTGCTTGACGGTGAAGGAAAACATCGTGAGGAAACCTGCATCTGTCGAATTTCACTGAAATTCTGCCACATGTGTATTCCACCAACCCACATTGGAGCAGCGCGGTGAATTAAGCTCCAAACCTTCTCCCCGAAAAGGGAGGGGAGGCCTTAGCCCAGTAGTGGGACATTCACAGGCTGTTACTGTACACCCTTAAAATTAAATTAAACGCAACACACACATACACACACACACGCACACACGCACACACACACACACACATACACGCATGCGCACACACGTACTCACGCTCACATAAACATGGACATCATATTATAATACATTTATTTCTGTTTTTTGTTCATATCAACGGGAGTGGAGGCCTGGTGTCTTGTAGAACATTTTATCTATTGCAAGCACCAGTCTTCACATTATTTAGCTGATATTTAAATGTTATATATTAATTTGTAATTTTTTTGTAAAAAAATAAATAAAATATTATTATTATTATTAAATATTAAATAATCCATACATCTATATCTGTATAGATCATTTATATGTAAATAACTTATATCAATATCATTAATAGATATTAGCTGTATAGTTATTTTAGTATTTACATTTCTTTCACGTATAATTTACTTTAAACATGAAAAAATTACGTTTATTAAACATCTAGCAACCCAGGAGTTTATTTTGAGTAGTACATAATATTTATAGCTTTATACTATTATATAATATTTAATATCTCACGATATTTAATATTTACAGACTATATATGGTGAGTATAATATATTTTGTAACTTTTTGGAAATATAGCTTATTCCAAATAATTTCAGAAAATTATACATCTTCATCAAAATAAATGGCACTATATTTCTAAATGTTTCTGTTAATATCCAATGGCTATCCCAGTCCTCCTCAGGGTCATCTTTAATAAGACCCGCGAGTCCTCCCACCGAATACGAAGGGATGACCTATATTCGAAGTCCTGGGCATAACGGCTGACCCCCATTTAAACCTAAAGTAACGTAACCTATTTATTATATATATTTTTAGTTACTTTGCATAATCATAATTTGTATACCGATCTTCTATCACTATTTTCTTAAGAGGTTATCTGGTAGGGACGACTTTAAGTGGAACATGTGCAAATGTGGAGTCCATTCCTCATACAACCCGTGATGTTATATACCTTGTAACTGTAATTATCTGGCTCATTAACCTTGATGCATTTGATGCTAGGCGGTAGAATAAATGATAACTAAGTACCAACCCAGAAAGGCCCGTGCAAACTCCCACTACCGAGTGAAATTGATTAATTATTATTTTCCAGGATCGCTACTTAATTGAAACAAACTTATCAAATGTGTCATTAGCGGGGAAAAGCTTGGCGCAGCGTCAAGGTTAGCTCTTTATTTCCACTCTCAATAACGTTAACGGAACATTTACATAATGTCTCTAAACTTGCTTCTTTCGAATTCTAATATCGCGTTCTTACTTATTTTGTTGGTTATTCCTTTCATCAATAGATTGAATAGGATTACACAAAATTAAGGAATAAATACTTTACTAGCTACGACTGTAGTGTAGTATACTTTACAGGTAATAGGGCTTTGTGCAAGCTCGTCTGGGTAGGTACCACCCACTCCTCAGATATTCTACCGCAAAACAGCAGTACTAGGTATTGTTGTGTTCCGGTTTGAAAGGTGTATGAGCTAGTGTAATTACAGGCACAAGGGACATAACATCTTAGTTCCCAAGGTTAGTGGCGCATTGGCGATGGGCGTTGGTGACCGCTTAACATCAGATGGCCCATATGCTCATACGCCTACCTATACTACATTATAAAATAAAAAATTATCCCATACAATCCATAATTAGGTATTACGAACTTGTTGAAGATATTTTTAATTCACATTCAATGTAGCTCATGACACATCCTTGACATAAACATGCTATGTTGGAACATAATATGTTCACATGACATGCAATTCTATCAGTCTATTAACAAATCGATAATTTAATGAACTATTCAGAAACGAGCAGGTATTACTTTTATTAATAATAAAAATAAGTACAATGGATTTAGGTGCGTAATTTTATAAAATAATACATTTCTTTTGCTGCCTTATTGATCGAGTTATATCGGCTATAAGTTTATAAGTCTGCATCCGTCTGAAGGAAAAACTCAGGTCTGGCGAATAAAAATATATTGTCATTTTTTTTACATGAAACTCTCAAAAGCAGATTGGAATTTGGGAGTAACTCACGTAAAGCACTCTCTAGAGTGCACACCCGCTTCAGTACTCCAGTCTCCTATATCTCCTGAGCACTACTATCGGTTGAAAATAGCCGCCGTGGTCGAAAACAAAAAAAACATAGTCATTATTAAACTAAAATTAAAAAACTTTCTCTTAAAACAGGATTATTTCTTAGATGTCAGGCTAACATCAAGTCATTAGTCGTATCATATTCCCTTAGATATTAAACAGTTTGTGATTTATATGTCATTAAATATAAAACAATAAAATTCTCTAAAGTACAGCTCGTATATAAAGTGTCATTTATATTTCGCTTCAAAACAAAATTGTGTACCTATGTGACAGTAAAAAAATACGTGGCGTCATAAAAGGAAAGTTTCAATTGTAAATGAGAACTGAGGTGACATACTCAAGAAGTTAAATGCATAATTCAAAATGTATTGCGGGATAGTAAAGAAAGCCTTGACGGAACACACAACGATGATGAAATCATAATATTTGAATATATAATCTGATTGTATGATTATATAGGACCGAGATGGTCCAGTGAGTAGAGCTCGTGGATTTCAACCCAATGTCACGGCCTTGAACTGAGGCAACCAGCACTGACTCTTTATGTGCTTCATTTTCGTTTATGATTTTTTTTATCTCGCTTGAAAAAAAAACATTACCTGTCCTCCTACATGAAATGGGGGGTATGTGGGACTCATCGGAGCTGAGTGCGCCGGAATACCAACAAAAAAACCAGTGGCGTCAAGACATCGCTTACGTGAATCCCCCATTGGCCTGCCAATACGGGCCTCTGATACCTAGGGGAGTTCCCAGAGTACAGTCCCCTAGAACCAGCAAACTCTTACGACGGGGGTGAAAGTGCGCTTAGCACCACGAGATAGCAGCACTGAGCGCTTTCTATCGACTGTATCACGGCGAGTGCTCTGAGGAATTATTCTCTCTAATTCCTGCTTCCCCCTTCCTTCTTAAGTCCACGCGAGCTGGTTCTCGATGTCACCGCCTAACTGTGACATCAATTCCATCGCGCACAAAGAAATTTGGCAACTCCTTTCTTTGTCGCACTACCAAAAAATGGAATTCCTTACCAGCTCACGTGTTCCCCTCCTCTTACAACCCGGGTTCCTTCAAACGAGGCGTGAAGAGGTATCTTGCGGGCCGGCAAGGCGGTGACGGCTAGTACAGAACATTCTTCCCGACTGTACTAGCCGTCGTTGCGTTTGGACTCTACTACCACTTACCATCAGGTAGTAGAGTCATTTGCCATCCCGGACATATAAAAAAAAAAAAAAACTTATTCTCGGTCTTCTTCGAGGAAGCGAATGAGCTGCGGTACTTTTCTCACGCTCCCACTCCAGACCCCTTTTAATGACATAACTATTTGTGCTTACACCTACATCCTTCCCGCTCGTGGATGAAGGAAAGCATCGAGCAAAAAGTTATGTATTGGATGAAATCTTATAGTCTTTTTTTATTAAATAGGGACGGACGGGCAAATGGCCCCTTGCAGGTAAATGGCCAACACCGCCAATAGATATTGGCGTAGATCGCCAATACACTACCAACCTTAGGACTATAAACTAAGAGACTATGTCCCCTGTGCCTGTTTTTTTACATTAGCTTACTCACCTTTCAAAGCGGAACACAACAGTACTAAGTATTCCTGCTTAGTGGTAAAATATCTGATGAGTGGGTGGTACCCAGTGTTGTGCATATCTGTAATTGGTACCTATATCAGATAGATGTTACTAAATTATGCTACTAAATAAGTGTTTAATATATGTAGTATAGATGTCCTTTTTCAAATAAATAAATAAAATAAAGTACTTACTCAGACGGGCTAACATAAAACTCTACTACAACTACCACAAAGCTTTGGATGTTAACATGTACATATTTACTTTAGGTTAGCGCCATACTTTCTTCTTAAAAGGACCTCTTTTGTTAGGGTATAGAATTAGAACATTGGTAGGCTGTTGTTAATTTACTTTTTTAATGTGTAACATCTATTGTCCTATTGTCATCAGCTAAGCAGTAGCGGCAAACGGCATGGCACTATCTCTTTCTGTACTGTGTGTTGCGTATACTATATACTTCGTTGCTATATAAATAATAAAAAAGAAAACAAATTTTGTTTATCAACAAAACTCTAATATGTTATTAATAATAGGTATATAAAGTTGTTAGTTTTTGTAATTTTAAGTAATATATAGTTTAGTCAATAACAAAATTCCATAAGGAGTTTATTATTACTTAAAAGCAGATGAAATTGAGAGCCGTGGACGGAAATCCTTGGCTTCAATCCATATCGATGACCTGTAATGATATTTGCAGCGCTGTACATTCAATTAGCGCTAATTATATTAAGCGGCTTTTGGCTTCCACCTGGCGCGATTATGGGCTTTTAACAACACATTTTTTCATTTAATCACTAAACATGCAGTAGTTATTTGTTAAAATCATAATAAAACGTAGCCACATTTTATTTTCTATATAAAATGTATATTTTAAACAAATTACAGATTAACTCACACAGCTTTAATTAACGTTACTCAAAAACGTCGTTTTTTTTATCTGCACATAAAGTATGCGCAGTGCCGTGTGCAGTATATATATACTTTTATTTTATAGTATAGATTAATATATACATCGTTTGTTACCCCATCACAACTATATTCGTATCACTGAACACATAGTAATTAAATTTGACATTAAGGAGACCTGAGACCTGGATATTGAGGAGGATATATAAGACTAAAATAAATAAATATAAATAGAAAAGTAAACACTGGTAAGAACTTTGCAAACGCAAATATATTTTTGAAGGATATCTGGTGATTGAAAAAGAAGGCAACTACTTTTATAGTTTTTGGCAGTCCGAAGTCAAAACATTTCCTTTGATATAAATATTTCAACTCACAAATTACATATTACATATACTCAAACCATAGGAGATATAAATATGGATCTTATGCCCAACATAAATATGATAATCGCAAAACGTCTCTGTGTAATATATAAATATTATGTATCACAATCGTAAACACTTACATAGGTATATATATATAGAATATCATCATAATCTTGAAAAGGCGGATCTCATCTGTGACCATTTTCTCCGGGAAATGCTTGAATTCATGAATAAAGTTAAAGTTACGTCTTCTTCGTAATGTACGTCGTACACCTTTGTCATGTTATATAAATTATTGTGCTATTATGAGTAAAGTTGTATTTTGACGTTTAATATAAAGACTGAGCAAACACCCAATCAAACGAGCTGTCAGGTACTATACAATACCCGCCATGACGTGATAAACAGCTCAGCGGACATACCTTTACTTTCCACATTTCCGTGTGCACCAGAGATTAATAAACATTTTTACTTATTTAAACTCAGTTAAACCTTTTATTGTTACAGACGAAAGCAGTCTAGTAAATGGACAATCTTAGGCTAAGTGGTAATCACTGATAGACATTGACGATGTAAGCAACGTTAACCAATCCTTACATTGTTAATTCAATGCGAACCATGGGTACTAAGATATTATGTCCCTTGCGCCTGTATACTAACCCTTAAATTCTTCAAATCGGAACACAGCAATACATAATATTGATGGTAGAATAAATGTAGAGTTAACGGAACCTACCCAGACCTAAAGTCCTACCACCAAGTAAAAAATTCGGGGTTTGTTTTAAATTATTTAAAAAGACAATTTCAAATGTAGGCAACACATATTTTATTTATTAAAAGTAACTGAATTTGTAATAAAAGGTCAACTCTTATATATACAAATACTCTGCTTAATATAAGTGTGTATGTAGGAGTTTTCAGAATATATTATCATGTAACGTCGTAATACGAAATGATTGTGAACGTTGAGGCGCTACCCGGGATTTCATTTCCTTTAACAAACTACATCATTTCCAGATACTTTTTTTTCTTTTATATATATCTACTCACCTTTAACAAAACAGAAAATTGAAATGTTATTTTATTGAAGATATATTTTGGAGAATACACAAACAAAAATCAAAATAAATAAAATATAAACACATTTTTGTTATTTTTGCTTATTCATTGAAAAATCAGAGGCTCTTATTATTTCTTTTAATTAAATTTTATATTACGTTATTAGTATAATAACGTATTTATCTGTTTTATACTTATTTTTATTTAGAAGACACTTCAAAACTAGAACCTAATCAAAGAGAATAAAGAAATTTGCTAACTTGTAAATCTGAATTCAATTCCGTTGAGTCTACAAAAGGATGCTTAGGAAATCACTGAAACTTTAATATTTGCTTAGTAGTAACATCGAGCCCAGAATTCCGAACTATTCACATTTCATTGTAACGAACCTCTCGAATGTATATGTTTCATAAGTCTTAATACCACGCCATAAAGGCGATTTTGTATTAAAGCTTATGTACTTTTGGGGTCTGACGCAAACAAACATTATTAAGTATGAATGTGTCATTGCGGCCTGCGAAATAGAATTGACATCGGCATCTATTTATTGTTTGAAGGTGTCTAATCCCAAGACCTTTATCAAACAACTGTTTCTATTGTTTGTGCTGATACGTTTGGTTATCAGTTGCTGATGATAACATTTCTTATTAACACATTGGTATATATAATGTTGGGTTTATTTGCTTTTTTCTAATAGATTGTATTTTATGATTTAATAGCCAAGATGGCTCAGTAATAGAACATGTACATCTCAACCGAAGATTGGGGCTCAATAAGCCCGATAAGCTCTACAGAGTTTTGATAAGCTTAATTTGTTTTTATATTTCATCTCGTGCTCGGCACTGAAATCAAGATAGGAATAAAACCTGTATGTGAAGGATGTAAGTCTACCAAATGTGAATCCAATAACAAGCAATGGAGCGGGTTGGTATGATAAGCTCAAAAACGGGGAACAGAAAACGGTTTGGAGTTTATCATACCTTATTTCCTTAACTCATTACGTTTAAGAATTGTTTAGAAGAATTATCCAAACAGACATACAATAACATTTATAATACTAGTAAGTTTGCATTTGTGTTGCTCTCATTAATATTAGAAGATATTGAATAATACGTTTTTTTTTTTTAATTGGATAATAATAAAACGAAAATGATTTGTAATGAGAAAAAAATTGTAATTTATCCATTACAACAGTCAGGGATGCTATTTTTGTATTGTAATTGTAAATGTAAGAAGGTCTCATATCCCTGCAATATGACTATTATAAATAATTACTAAATGTAGAAACGCTAATGTACTGAGATGTTTCGTCCTTTCTCTTGAATGTAAAGGTATTTTACGGTTCTATGATGTTACAGAGAATTCAACACACAATAACAGAGCAGACCGCTATTTGAGTATTTAAAGCGTAAAGCGAAATGGCTCAACGGTTACCAACTGAAAACTGGCCTAGTTCCAAATTATTAATATATATATAATATAAATGTAACTGTGCCTTTTATTTAACTTTAAAAAGACACATTAGAGTGGAATTCAAAGTTTAATTTGGGTTTATTTTATTTGAATATATTTTTTAATTAATTAAATATACTTATATTACGCTATTTTTAATTGTCACTAATATTTCATTAAAAGCTTGATTACGATAATAATAATAATAATTGTATTACAATTTAATACTGTACTTAATTTGAAAAACATAATGATTTTTTTATTTTGTAGTTCTTGAAGGCTTTGGTTGTAGAATAAAAAATATTGTAAAAATGGTTATTTTTATGTTTTCTCGAATATTTCAATAATAATATGGTCCGATTTTACCACTAAACGAACACGTATTATAATTATAACTGGAATATAAATTAAATATTTTGCTTATTGTAATAAAATAGAATATTTTAATAATTATGCGGCCGAGATGGCCCAGTGATAAGAACGCGTGAATCTTAACTGATAATCGTGGTTTCAAACCCGGGCAGGCTCCCCTGAGTTTTCATGTGCTTAATTTGTGATTATAGTTCATCTCGGGCTTTACGATGAAGGAAAACATCGTGAGGAAACTTGCCACTACACCTCTCCACCACTCCTGTGTTAACGCGCCTGTTCCAACTTTCTCTCTCTTCGGGATGTGTGCCGGAGGCTTGGAGAAGAGCTAATGTGCAAGCGGTTCCCAAAAAAGGGGATCGGTCTGACCCGGCAAATTATCGGCCAAAAGCTATCATCTCAGTTCTTTGTAAGGTGATGGAACGGATTTTAAACAACCAACTGATCCATTACCTAGAAGATCACTGTCTAATTAATGATCGTCAGTACGGGTTTCGACCAAAACGGTCCACAGGTGATCTTCTAGCGTACGTAACACACCTCTGGGGTGAAGCTATCGACGAGCATGGAGAATCGTTGGCTGTCAGCCTCGATATCTCCAAGGCTTTCGACAGGGTCTGGCACAGAAGTCTTCTCTCCAAGCTGCCGGCATATGGTCTGCCTGCTCAGCTATGCACCTGGATTGCCAGCTTCCTACACAAGCGTAGCCTTCGTGTTTTAGTTGATGGTTGCGCTTCACAATTCTACGTAGTGAATGCTGGGGTCCCCCAGGGATCTGTGCTATCTCCGACACTCTTTCTTTTGCATATCAATGATATGCTCTCTCTTGGGAACATACATTGCTATGCAGACGATAGTACAGTGCATGGTGGATACCACGGACGCGCAGTGGCTGGGTGGGCGGAAATTGAGGAGGCCTCTCCTTGGCTCCTTGGAAGGATCTTGTCATTGAACTCGATAAGACATTAGAGCTCATCGCCAAATGGTGCTCTGATAATCTTGTTGAGTTTAATGTCAAGAAAACACAGGTATGCGCTCTCACAGCGAAAAAGTCAGCATTTTCCCCTCTTCTCTCCCTCTGTGGTACTTCGCTGGTGATACAAAGCAAAATCGCCACGCTGGGGATTGACGTTCGCTGCGACCTTAGTCCAAGGGATTACATCGAGGCTGTTATAAAAACAGTTTCACGGAAACTCGGAGTTCTGAATAAGGTGCGGCGTTTTTTCATGCCACAGCAACTGTGCCTGCTGTACAAAACACAGGTACGGTCTTGCGTGGAATATTGCTCACACCTTTGGGATGGCTCCGCTAAGTACCTACTGGAGGCCTTGGACCGGTTGCAGCGACGTGCGGTACGCATTATTGGCGACGTAAAGATCACAAACACCCTTGAACCTTTACAATTGCGTCGTGAGATAGCAGCACTGAGCGCTTTCTATCGACTGTATCACGGCGAGTGCTCTGAGGAATTATTCTCTCTAATTCCTGCTTCCCCCTTCCTTCTTAAGTCCACGCGAGCTGGTTCTCGATGTCACCGCCTAACTGTGACATCAATTCCATCGCGAACAAAGAAATTTGGCAACTCCTTTCTTTGTCGCACTTCCAAAAAATGGAATTCCTTACCAGCTCACGTGTTCCCCTCCTCTTACAACCCGGGTTCCTTCAAACGAGGCGTGAAGAGGCATCTTGCGGGCCGGCAAGGCGAAGGCGGCTAGTGCAGAACGTTTTTCCCGTCTGTACTGGCCGTCGTCGCGTTTGGACTCTACTACCACTTACCATCAGGTGGAGTAGAGTCATTAGAGTCAGTCATATAAAAAAAAAAGCATATGCCTAGTTTCACTAAAATTCTGCCACATGTGTATTCCACCAAACCACATTGGAGCAGCGTGGTGGATTAAGCTCCATACCTTCTCTTCAAAAAGAGTAAGGAGGCCTTAGCCCAGCAGTGGGACATTCACAGGCTGTTACTGTATAAAATTATACAAATATGATACATATATATTTGCTTAATGTCATACACATATAACCTTATGTAATATATATATATATTATTACAATATTATATTACAATATTATATCCTTGTTTAAATTTATGAAATGGTACAAAAAACTATTTAAATAACTGTATATATTTATTGTACAGTTGTGAAATATCAAGCCGTGTCAGAGATATAAGAAATAAATGTATTATATATTTATTCTGAAAAATACTTATTTATCTCTTTCTTATGTTTATATTATAAAATCAATAATATATTATATATATAAACATTCGAAAGAAGAAGAAACGGTTAACTAATGAACTTTTATACGTAACTTTTAAAAGATTTAACTGTTTTTGATAAAATGGATAATAAACGGCACATTGGCGTAAGAAGATTGAAAACTTTATAATCACAAAATATAATTATAATAACAAAATTAAATGTACCTAATGGTAGATTTGGTTTTTGTAACTTACAAATAGCTATATAAACGTTAAGAATGAAAATCACAGGCAGACATTTTTTATTTGTGTACAAATATTTAAAAAATATATGTACGTACATACAGAATTTTTATTACATGGACCAATTAATTTTACTAGATTGCCCTTTGAGATCACGTGAATTGAAGTTTAATTGCTTTTTTGTTTTTCAGCGTTGGAGTTTACTAGAAAAACAAACAAGAAAAACAAACCTTTACAGATTGTAACAAAAATATATAGAACGATAAATTTGGCTCGATCGTCAATTATTGAACAGACAACAACAAGGAGAAAATGTTCCAAATTTATGTAAAAGAGGTGTCCTAACTACCTTAATGCTATATATATATATGTATATATATATATATATATATATATATATATATATATATTAGTCAATTGTAATTTCAAAATACTTGATTTTATTTATAGAATTAACATTTAAAAAGACAGGATACACCAGTATATGAATTCTTGTAATTATGACACATGAAAATTTCAACAACAAATATTTCTACTTTGTTTTATAAATTACAAGATTTGTTTGTACAACAACATTTGATTCCAAGATTATTTTTTTATATTATAATACACAATTATAAAATGTATGCCACTTTTTTCTTCGTTTTATTAATTGTATGTAATTTTAATAAGCGTTTGCATAACTTTCCTTATCATAGCTTTTTATTCTTTATTGTATTATTTTTTTAGATTTGCATAAATTATAAACATTCTGCTTATCAAGTCCTAAAAATCATTACCGACCAAAATGTCGTTATAATTTTTCTTAAAATTAAAAAACAATATTCTAAGAAGATTGCGTAAATGAATTATGAGGATATCTCCGTCATTGGGACAAATTTGTAATTGGATTATAACATGAGCCGTGTCCATTAAGCAGATTCGTCCCGAAATTAAATTGCAAAATGTTATAACTGTACGGCGAATATTGTAGCTCTGACGAATTAACTTTGTCAGTAGTACGATGAATATTCATCCTCTAATTTTTGTCGTTAGTTAAAAATTCTGAATACATTTTTTAATATTCAACTAAGCTGCGAAACGTTAATTATACCGCGCTTGTTTTGATCTTCGAAAAACGTTGATATAGTACAATACTAGTTAAAACAAGAACAAATTAAAATATTAATTATAATATTAATTAAATATTATAAACTCGATACTAGTTATAACTAAAACGATACATTTATTTGTCTTAGTAACTCTTAAAAATTCACCGATTGTAGTTAAAAAATGTTAAAGGATAGGTTTCACTTATCAAAGTCAAAGTTATTTTTTTTATTTAATATTGTTTGTAACTCTACTGTGTACATTTTTGACCGTCAATAATCCACCACCGCTTTTTACATACATACTATAATAATATTTTAATTTCTTCGAATTTACTTTGTCGAATTCTTACATCAAATTCTATCGTTAAAAACCAATACTTTATAATTTTTCTATCTAGAAGTGCAAAAGAACTAATGTTTTACAAGTTCGAGAAACTATTAGATGGATGGCTCCGCATTGACAATGAAAAAAAAATACTTTGTTATGAGCTTAAGAGAGAATGAACTTAAGTACTATATAACTACTACTACTGTACTATATAACTTAATACTATAATCTTTAAAGTTTTATTTGTTTCTTTAACTTCATCCCGACAGTTTTATATTTTTATAAATAATAATAAATAATTAATTACACACATTTCAAAGGCTTATTGACTGGTAAATTAATAATTTTAAAGATTCAAATCAACAATCAAGAAAGAAATTAAAGTTATCTTTCGTACAATTTATGACCCCGAGGAATGGTGGCAAGAACGCTACCAGTAATTCTCTGCATTTCAATGTATTTTCCTTTGATTAAACAGGTACGATTTATATCATTAAAACAATAAAGAGACCTTAAGCAAACAAAAGAAAGCTTCGAATTCTAGGTCACTAAATTATTCGTTGAAAGTGCAGATTTTACATTTAACCTACGTTTCCGTACTGAAATTGAAGCAGAAACTGGAAATTTGTTTTGTTGAAAAACTGGAAAATGAATTCTGAATTATATTCGTTTCGTCCGTAACTTGGTTGCAAGAGACTTTCTATATTTGAGAGGGGAATAGGTGTGTCTTAACGATCTTATCAAGGGATCTTATCTAGTTTTAAAACTAGCTATGATTTAAAGTTATAATTATTTTTTATTTGCCGAACTTTTACAATAGGTACTGGGGCGACCGCTAACGAGTTCTCAAGTCTCTATGAATCACCATAAGCGATCATATTTATATGAATAACATCCCTTGTTTAAAGCGTAGAAAACACGATTCACAATAACATAACATTTATAATAGTTGGAAGGAAAAGTATTCAAGAATTATTGTTGAAGTTTCCTCTCGCGTAGCCGAAGTCGTACACACAACAATAAACAATATAGTATGAGTGAGATCCGTGCGGGTACTGATAACAAGTAAAACTACTTCAAAAAGTTTCTTCTATTATCGAAATCACGTCAAGCTTTTAAGTGGTTTTCTTCGGAAGTGCGCACTATTATTGATAAAAAATATTGTATTTTTTTGAAATTTTGAATAAATTTAGGTATATTATATATGTTGTGCACCACACTCGTGACAGGAAAGCTATACTAGCTACTTACCGAAACAGCCATGTCCGGTAAGCACCTGCATCAGCTTGTACTTGAGTATGCCGCCACTTTTAACTATCCAGCGACTCAAGTGAAGGAAGATCGCCTCCACTGTTGCCACGACTGCTGATCTCCACAGATCCTCCTCTCTTCTGTGGATCAGAGCTATTATCCTGGACTTTCCCTAGAAAAAAACGAAATTTATACATTCGAATAATTTAAATAACATTTCCACAAGGCCAGTGATTGTTACCGACACGACGTCTGAGAATTTTCGAATCAGATATAACTAATTTTAAATAACGTAATATTGGAATAGAATATTTAATTATAAAGCACTATAAAGTCAAAAGTAACTGCCTGTAAATATTTTAATATTGGGCTGAGGTCTTATAATTTTAACCATATTGCTCAAATGCGGGTTGGTGAATAAATTTACATGTGGCGAGACGCGCAGGTTTCCTTACAATGTTTTCTTCATAGCCAAGCACGAGATGAATACAAATGTAGTACATGACGCAATTAAACATCATATGTATTGTTCTAAAAAAATGTATGGATAATAAAATTTAGTTTTCTATTTTCTTATAAAATATATACCGTGAATTCTTATATAATATGAAATCGTCGTACAACAAATAAGGGGAAGTTGCAAAAGCCTCATCTGTGATTCAAATGTAGCATTACAAGTGCACTATTGCATGCCTTAAGCCGATCTTCGTCCATTAATTCAACCGCTAGAATCTCCAATGGCTTAGTTGCTACGTGCTCTATCCACTGTATCTTTCCCTGAAAACAAGTAAGTTAATATCACACTGCTGGTAAAAGGTCTTATATTTTGGGGAAAAAGTTTAGAGCTTATCCCACCATACTGCTCCAATACGGTTTGATGGATACTCATGTGGCAGATTTTCATTGCATCATGTGGCCACTTATCAGTTATTATATGGCCTGGATTTGAACCTTCGAACGAAATCATTGCAGTATAAAATTGCTAATTAAATACAGGTGAAGTTCCTTGTAAAAACAAGCTGAAAACAAAAACTGAATAAAACTATATCTTTATTTGTCTAGAAATTCGAGCAAGCTTAACTTTATCAAGCGAATTTTGTAGGGTTTCCGTCTAGTTTGTTTTACCAATCGAAATTGGATACAGCGAATCGTGTTAGCTCTTCAGGATTTAAATCAAATAGAGCAGTGACATCCTATATAGACATCTCAATAAAACATACCACACCAAATTTAGTTTTTTTACTCTTCAAACATAATTATTATTTTTTTATAAAAAAAAGGGAGGCAAGTAGACCACCCGATATAAGTATTACCCGATGTAAGTATTAACCCTTAGTAATTTCTTCTGGATAAATAACGCCTAATAATTAACAATTTTATCGCAACTTCGTCCAATGGGCCAATGTTTTGTCAAATGCGCCAATGCTGTTGAAAGTTGTGTTCCGGTATAAATGTTGAGTAGTTAAATAGAAATAGCCTGTTCTATTTTGCTGACGACGACTATTCTTAAGGAAGATTAGCCAACTGTGCATATTATAGTGTAAAAATGTGCGCTCACACACGTGTAATAAATAACTTTCTAAAGCGCGGACCCTGGGCTTCGAAAACTACAGTCTTCTAAGGTACTACAGTCAGTAGACCGAGAAAATAGTTTGACTCAAGGCATGTATTTTTACATGCTTTCGTCTCTTACTCTGTCTGTTTTTCTGTAATCATTTTGTAATGACTGAACCTTACACTAAGCTTACATTGTATGAAAATCGGTGAATATATAAAATACAATAACAACATATAAAATATAATACAACAATAAAATGAAATAAAATAAATATAAAAAGGTGATTTCAGCAAAATTATTTGTCGTGTAAATAATATTTAAATAATTTTATTAAATTATCTTCTAGAAAAAATATTTCTATTTATATATATTAATATATAAATTAATAATAAATATTTAAAATAATAACATATTTGAAATATCTACTTATGTTAAACAATATTAGCAATAGCGATGACATATATATATGAATATATACCAAATCGATATTTAAATCAGCACCGAATTTCATATACTTGTCCTCGGATACATATGTATGTATATACATAGGTAGGTATGTAGGCAACGGTCTTCGCCTCGATAGGAAAACCTGTCATATTCATGATATGATGTAAAAGCATTGGATTTCCACGAATTATAAAAGACGATATTTTGTGGGCTCTCTCATGTATTTGAAATATGTCCGATAAAATATATCGAAACTTAATTAATAATATGTATATTTATTAAGATGGAGATTTCACCTAGTAAAAAAATAATGAATTGTACTTGGCAGTGAATTTATTTTTTACAAATTATTGTGGGCCTGAAAAGCAGTGGCTGCTAAATATCATTCTAAAATTTGCAAACTGACGGATGCACTTTTGTTTATGCGGTCAATTTAAATGTTATTGTATTTAACAAATTATTAAATTAATTGTTGAGTATATTAAAGCCAACGGTACAATTCACCGCACGGTACCACTGTGAAATATACATATGTATGTATGTAATTCAAAGAAAATATTCCAAACCTGCTAACGACCTAGACCTTCGCAATAAAAAAACTACATTTTGATACTAGATTTTAGCACTGTCACACACAAATAAAATGCTATTACTTATTACAAATTATATTCATAAAAACTTTGTTTTAATGCTTAAACGAAAGTTAATTTCGTTAATTTAAAACGGCAGATGTAATTTACAACTCCGAAGTTTTTTAAAGTCTGTAAATGCGACTTAGCCGACTTTAGCAGGACTTAAAATGTTCTTAGAGAAAAATAAAAAATATATATTAAATTGGAATAAGCTCAAAACCTTCTCCTCAAAAAGAGAGAGGAGGCCTTAGCAGTGAACATTCACAGGCTGTTATATTAAATTGCAGTTTTTATATACGCGTTTTTATATGTTTTTATATAAAAAAAAGCCGAGTTGGCCCTGTGGTAAGAACGCGTGAATCTTAACCGATGATCGTGGGTTCAAACCCGGGCAAGCACCACTGAATTTTCATATGCTTAATTTGTGATTATAATTCATCTCGTGCTTTACGGTGAAGGAAAACATCGTGAGGAAACCTGCATGTGTCTAATTTCACTGAAATTCTGCCACATGTGAATTCTACCAACCCGCATTGGAGCAGCGTGGTGGAATAAGCTCCAAACCTTCTCCTCAAAAAGAGGAGAGGAGGCCTTTAGCCCAGCAGTGGGACATTCACAGGCTGTTACGGTTACGGTTACGGTTATATACGCGTTTGGATTGATGTCATGTTAGGCTTAGGTATTGTTAACGTGTACATAACGACGAAAATAGTAATGCGGAGCCGAACTTTCAGAAATAAAGGAAAATAATTGTCTCTAATTCTAAATTATATCTGTTGTACGTTTATATTATACCTTTAATTTCCAGGACTTTATTAACAATAGGACTAAATACATCCATGTCCATTTTTCATTTAATTAAACTTGCTTACATGATGTTCGTTAACGAAAATACAAAAGCGTTTTATGATGAATTAAATAGTACGTCACGTGCTCGGTAACACTTGCACATGTAAATAAGCATTTAAATGTATAAACAAAACATTAATTGCGACTCATTGTTTTTTTAACATAAAATACAAAATTATACAGCTTTGTGTTAAAAAAATGTATTATTAAATCAGAGTTTAGGTACATTCACTATAATTAACAAAATTACATTTAAAGCTCTTTATATTATTTTCTAAATATATAAATTTTTCTCTTAATGCGGTCATGCCATCCATTTATAAAGAAGATTAGCCAATCTCGCATTATATAGTATTAAAATGCAGGCGTTTGTATGCAAACACCATTATACTCTCTTAGTCCGATTCGCACTTTATGTAACACTTTTTATTTTTTTAATTGAAGAAATAATTCAATTATTTCCTTAATAGTTTCATGTTATAGACCCGACCACGAATTCGTAGCCGGGAATATATTATTCACAGTTTTGACATATTGCATGATGATACTGTTTATGTAATATATATTCTTAACAATCTTCGACCGAATGTATGAATTCCTTGTGCCACAGAAGAGGAATATTACTTGGCGCGAAGTTTTATTCTTCGAACACACAATTAAGTCATCAAGGGATATTTGTCGTTTTAGCTGGTTTTGTTAGCACTTAAAGATTTTAATGATTGTTTTATTTTCTATTTTTTTTAATCAAAAAGTAAAAAACTTATTTATGTATTGTTTTTAAAAAGTAATTTTCACTTCTGGTCTATAAGAATGTTTTAACAACAGATACGTGTTCAAAGTAACAATTCAACAATGCAGATAAAATCCACTATCCGCGCTTTACTTTTTAGGTCACATCGTCTAACACTTGAATCTGATTTCAACTGAAGGGCTAAGTATGAAACATGTATATCTCCCGTATATCTCACGGAGACTTCATAGTTTTCAACTTTTCACACGAGAGCTAAACGTCATCTGATGATCTTCTATTCAATATTACTTATATAATGACGGCAATATATTCGACATACTGTATTGTATGCATTTTATCCCATTATTTGTATAATAATTATAAATGTTGAAGTAACTCTGTTTGTCTGATACGCTTTCACGGCTTCTTTCAGTGGTTCTACTGAAATTTTGGTATTTAGCCAGTTTGAACAGAGGACCTTTTGATACATAGGGTAGGAGGATAAGTCTCTTTTTTATTCCAAAGACGTGCACCTATTCTAGTAGTAGTCTAGTAGTAGCTACCCGTCTCGAATTTGCATAGATAAAATTAAAGCTTTACTTCTTGACATGTTTTTTATTAATATTAAACAACCTGCTTAATATGATGATTTTGAAGGAGCACAAAAAAATCGTCTTAAGTTTGAAAAAACAAATGCCAAATTATTGTGTGAACATATGGAAGTACGGACATGTATGTATTTATAAAGTTATGTTATTAAAATCATTATACAAAATGTGCTTACATATATACCGCATATATTTTATTTGTGTCTATATTGCTTGAAGTAGTTAATTATATTTGTGAAAGAGTTTGAGAAAGGTTTTACAAAGAGATTTTAATGCATAATTAATTTCAAAACTTTCGACATAATTTAATTTTAAGGGTCTTTGCTATCCCCAAAATAACATAGTTTGCAATTTTAAAATTAAAAACAAATATTATGATACAACAGGGTAACTATTAAAAGCAAAACCCAAGTGATCTTTACGACCGTACTTTTTTAATATACAAGTATGTTACCGCAAGCCTTCTCTCTCTTCAAGCTCTTTTGTAAGGAGTTTACTTAAATATAATTTAATATCACCAAAATACTATTCCATAATTTCAACATTTACAAGAAATACGTTTATAGAAAATGGTTAATATTAATAACACGACACGACACGACGATATACTAAATGAAACGACATGCCACGAAATATTTGGCCACTTTCCCTCCAAGCGAGATGTTTATAAAACAATAATATTAAATTAATAAAAGCAAAACAAAGTAAGTGTTTGTTGTCATAACCTTGATTTATAATATTATATCTGATATTATTAGTATCGACACTTGTCACCGCGGTCTGACAATAGATTAATGTTCAATGTATTTTTGATTATGACATCATTGAACTAAGCACTATCTAAAAAATTCAACTTTAAATTCTTTATTTAATACGGCGGCGTCACGCTTGCGCAAAGGGATATAAATAGTGCCGTCTTCCAACCGCCTGGCTAATATAGCCATTCTAGTCAGAATAAACCGAATAATTCTACTGATCGGACTTGGAAATTAACACAGGCCCTTAAGGTCTGTAGCCATATACGCTAGTTCTTATTTCAAATGTTTTATTTATAACACTAACACTCGTCAATAACTATAAAAACAAAACTTAGCTGCTACCAAAATGTACTTACACAAAATGTACTTAGGTACGCAAAATTACTTTGTATGCTATAGTTTTGACAAAGTTCGCTTTGAGACGCCTGGACCGACAATTATCTGTCCGACTACAACGGCAGATATTAGTATTCATTTATAGCCTAAGAAATCCCATTTGAAAATATAAACAAAAATAATATAAAAGTTCATCACATATCCGATTAATAGTTTTTACGTTAATCGGTTAAAAACAAACAAATAAAATAAAATTGTAAATAAATTACTGACTTGTTTGTAATCTTTTAATTTTTTGTCTTAAATATAGAACAAAAATAATGAAAATCTCAACTTAATTATGTTCAATAGATATATATTGATAGTATATCATATAAAAAAACAAAAACGATTTTGTAGAAAAATAATGACTTATATAACACGTAATATTTTGAACTTATATCATATGAAATAACAATACAATATAACGAGGGTTCTTGTTCGATAGAACAAATTCAATTGATTTCAACCTACGAAAATTGGTCAGACAAGTCATATTTTTATAATATACATTCCATTAGGATAAGACTCGCACGTGATCGTAATAAGAGAAAAAAAGAAAAATATAATACTAACGTTCTTTATGTCAAAATAACGTCACAAATATCAACTACACGACTGATTTGTTTTTACCATTAAATACACCTACTAAAATTTCTTTTGACTGCTTTACTTTTTGTACCAAGTCGTCTGGGACTCGGTAAAACTCGCGGATTACGTCACGTCACTTTTAATAAAATACGCCATTTATACATCGCGAGGCCATGCAATATTTTTATATTACAATACAGTAGCAGTAACAGCCTATTAATGTCCCACTGCTGGGCTAAGGCCTCCTCTCCCTTTTGAGGAGAAGGTTTGGAGCTTATTCCACCACGCTGCTCCAATGCGGGTTGGTAAAATACACATGTGGCAGAATTTCAATGAGATTAGACATATACAGGTTTCCTCAGGCTGTTCTCCTTCGCCGCCAAGCACGAGATGAATTATAAACACAAATTAAGCAAAAATTCAGTCGTGCTTGCCCGGGGTTGAACCCACGATCATCAGATAAGATTCACGCGTTCTAACCACTAGGCCATCTCGGCTTTTTATATTGTTTTATTTTTTATTTTTTAGGTCAAATAATAATGAGCTACATATATTTTAGTATTTTAAAAGAATTATCTCTAAAATCTCTAAAATTAAGACACTCATACTCTCAACGGTCTGTTAGTGTATATATTTATTTACATCTTTAAAATATAATTAAAAAAATATATTTTATTTATCTTTCTAGTCTCTCTCTAATAACATCATCCCCTCGATAAATTAGATTAAGATGGCGGTTTCGCTAGCGTAGGCGTAGGCAGATTGTTGTTAAGGTGTAAGTATCACTTACTTATCACATATTCTACCCCCAGACAACAATACTCTGTATTGATGTTCCGGTTTGAAGGATGAGTGAGCGCGAGTAATTACAATCACAAGGGACATAACATCTTAATTCCCAAGGTTGAAGGCGTGTTAATGATGTAAGGAATGATCAATATTTATTACAGTGTCAATGTGTATGAGCGGTTTGTGTTTGGATTTAGCCCATTTTCCATTTTATAATATTACTATATCTAGAATGATAAGCATAACACTCTTATGTGTTATCCTTCGAAACTTGATAGGTTTTACAACCTCCAAAGTATAGGTAAAAACTATCATATTTATATATCTGTATGTCTTTCTGTCTACATTATAATGTCACATATTACAATGAATAATAATAATTTGGATACAATTACAAAGTCTTTCAAATACCTGCTACAATTTTAATAGCAGTATTTTTTACTCATAGGTAATCAAGAGTAAAATAGTGAAAAATGAAATCATTTATTCATGTCCGTTTGATTGGAAAACTTTTTAAATCGAACTTTTTTATGCTATGGGATCCGTAGTCGACGATTGTACTCGCTAACTGCAAATCCGCTGCAGCTTCCGCTTCCTTTTTCCTGCAAATATAATTTAAGTTAATTAATATCTGCTTTATTTTTTCAATTTTTCATGTTTCACATATACACCTATGTCTGATATTAATTTTGACACTAAATTACTGCTTTAAATTAAATCTTAAGTTACCGGAATATCAACAGTATATCATCTTTGTTAGCTTGCCAAAGGACGTAAATGTAATTTAATAACACTTACCCGTCGAAATTACTTCCTTGATTTAAGATGCACGGTAAATATATAAAGAGAGTACCAGTCAGCAGGGACCTCAGAGTCTATCTTTAATTAATAAAATACATTAAATATCGAAGCTCTAAAAATATGAGTGGCTTATAAAAGCTTCCCCGGCTTTTTAATAGATGAATTGAACGAGACAAAATTATATTATATAAATACTACACAAAAGAAATAAATTCTATTGTTAGTTTCTTATCAGAATATATTTTAATTTTCTAAAAATAATCTTTAGATTTAATTTACATTTTTTGTACCTATAACTGAATCAAATTTGCTGGAAATCTTTTTATTAGTTTCAAGTAATAAAATTAAAAAAATCGGTTTATTTTTTGCTCTTTTTAACGATGACAGGACGACGTTTATAATACATATATGTTAATGAATATCCTGAATTCCCTAATTTCAGATTTTTTAGAAATAAATTCGACCAGTGAGGCCACTTTATACTAAATGTAACAACATACAATGTATTTAAATATAAACAAATCCAATTTTCATCATTTGAAGTAAATTGTTAAGGCTATGTGCAGGTGGTCGCGCGGTTGTCAGACGTCAATGCGCGATGCGTGCAAACTTAAGCAGTTTATTATTATTGAGCATATACTATGGACGTGGTTGAAGTTAAAATATTTGTCGATAAGTAACACACTAATTTCCATCCTGTTACAGTAAAAAGACTCTTATCAGTTAGATAAGTTTAGTTGTAAAATTATATGAAAGTTACATTGGTAAAATTTTCGGATACACTCATTTTTGCAAGCTAGCAAAGTACAAGTATCGCTATAATGTTTTGAGGTATTCTAGCAAAAACATGCGATGGCGACGAAATACAAAGTCAAATGAACTTGACAATGTCATAATCCGACGGCTGATGCCTGTATTTCTACGTGCGCTTTACGTATGAATCTCTAGAAGCGCGATTTGAAAATGTAATTCAAATTAGATTTTCATATTTTATTTGAACAGGATCTCCAACAAGGCACACACATCACAAACTTTAAACACATTACACGAGTTATAAGCTCCCTCAGTTATAGGAAACCACAGCATCCCTCTTATATATAATTGCAAATAAGTAACAGCTAATAAAATAAAATTAAGCCAACTGCGCAGGAGATATAATAGTGCACAAGTGTCTGTGCAAACACAAGTGCACTCTCTATTCCCTAACTCCCATAATTCGATGGGAAGGCAATCCGACACGACCAGAAAGAGTTGAGACGCAAGACCAACGGCCTTACATGCTTTCGGAGGCACGGAAGTGTACACACCTCCAACTTTTAGACTCCGGGCTTGCTACTGAGAATTTTTTGACAGGAAACCCTAATAATTTTTATTGACCCAACCTGGAAATTGAACCCAGGACCGCGGCCACTAAGCCAACGAGGAAGTCTGACTAAAAATAGAGATACCTTTATTTTAAATATTGTTTAAGATTTTTTTTAATTTACTTAGGTTATCGGTAATATACAGGTTGTTGCTTTTTGCGAGTTCGTTGTATTATTTACATATTCGAGGAATACCAGAATTATGACTGAGACTATTTTAAAACGTGGGTATTTGAAAGAAGTTGTAGGCACGAAGTCGGGTCAAACGAGACGGAGTATGTACGGTTAAAGATGAAATTAAATCGTTGCAGTGCAGCTATTTGAGCAGCTTAAATTGAAATGATCTAGGAAAAGTTATGAATCCATAATAATAAAAAAAAAATCAATCTTTTCTTGGTAAATAAAATCTCTGTAGAAATACATCATCTTTCGTTCCAAATAAGTATACGATAAAAACAAAAAATAATTTACTTCAAAGGAACTCGTAGTTATAATATGTGACAGATACATAACTATAATTAAATCGTCAATTATATTTATTGCCAATTCTTAGTTCTGTGTATAATCTGTGTCAAGGTTTATCTAAAACAATTTTGCTTTAAAAAAAAGATATGTCATTTGCGAAAAGAATAAAATAAGTAATGTTATGTAATTTTAAAAATATATTTTAAATAATTAACCTCATTATAATATTTTTAAATTTAGATAAGTTCAGTCCACTATACAGAAACATATGCTACCAGAAATATTTCATGCTGGCAAGTCTTACAATATTTCACTTCAAAAACTTTTATCTAACAAGTATGAATGAATTTTGAAACTTTAGTAGCATGGTTATTATATATTAAAAAAAAATCAAAGTTTGTAAAACCGGGCCACACTTCTGGTGATCCTAACGCTGATAGTTCATATACTGAATCTATTAACTCAGAAAGGTAAAATAATGCAATAACACAAGTCCTGGGTATATGCCACAGAACAATCTTTTAACGGTGTTACTTTTTTATATTTTGTCTCTGTTTAGTTTTATTTGATTATTATTAAAAAAAACGAACTTTTACATTAAAACAAAGCCTGTAAAAACTGTAGACATTTCAAAAATAAATTATATTTTGCTATAAATAACGTAATATTTGGTAACAAAAGCTCTTGTAAATGTATTAAACGTGATAGTCACATATTATATTTAAACGAATTTATTTGTACGCCGAGTTTCAGCCACTAACTAAAATTGGGACAATTTTGACGCAGTTATACAAAACTTTTCATGACATTTTACTTTTTGTAGACATTAAATAGTTTTATTTCCGAGCTAGATGATTGGTGCATGAATGTTTCGAATAATAAAATTTAGAACAACTGCAAAATAAATATTTAGATTAATCACTTACATTCGACGTAACAAAAACGTAAAATTGATTCTCTAGATTAATACTGGGTGGGTCAATTAACTAACATTTGTAATTTGACAAAGAAAAACAAAATGATTAAGATTATACAAATTAAAAGTAATACATAAAATACAGACTCGGTAATGTTATGTATAATTTAATTAAATAATTAAAACTGTAATTTAAATATTTAATTGCAAACTTCATAAATGTAAATTGAATATTATAAATCTATGTTTCATTTTGTAGCGAAAAACATCTTACTCGTAATGTCAATAGAAATTATTTTTGATTTATTTTAAACTCCTATGTTTGACTTTCCTTCAGTACAATCGGTACATCGGGTAACATGTTCGACTGTTGGGAAGCGGATTGTATTATCGTAACAGCACACTAAATCTCGTTTATAGCATGCTCTTGATATATATAACATTTTCTTCTCAAGACATTGATTTCTTCGAATACATGCTCCATTTTTTTCCGTGCAGGATGGGTCTTAAAACAGAATATACATCTAAGCAAAATAAAAACCGCTTTCATACTTTTATTTATATATTATATAAGAGAAAATGACTGAAACTAGGTAAATGAATTTTCTTTTTATGACGTAGCCACCTATTTTTGGATATTCTACTTCCAGAGAGCAAAAATAAAACTTTAACCAAAAATCTGAAAATCAGGCTTGATTGAGGCTAACAAGACATTTTTACATTAAATATATAATTTACGACTACCTCGTTGGTCTAGTGGCTATATGTAAGGCCGCAGACTCGGAGATCCTGGGTTTAATTTCTAGCAAAATTCTCAGTAGCAGCCCGGTGTCTGGAAGTGTGTATACTTCCGTCGTATCGGATTTCCGTCCCATCGGATCCTAATCCAAGTTAGGGAATAGAGAGTGCACCTGTTTTTGCGCACACACTTGTGCACTATAATATCTCCTGCGTAGTTGGCTAAGCTCTCTTGAGATTGGCCGCCGTGGCCGAAATCGGTCTGGAGGATCTTTTATAATTTTCATAACATTAACATTTTAAAATATTAATTATATTTATTATTAAAAATATAATTAAATTAGTTTTATATGAAAATAAAATATTTCTTTATTGTCCGAAACAGTTACAGCACATACTGTTTTATAATTAAAATACGTAATGAGAAGTGGTGATCTTTTACAACAATGAGTCTACTTATTATGGAAAAATTATAAAATAACTCGTATAATTAATGCACCCGCACAAGGAGCACAAGGGGCACCCGCCCCTTGTTTCAATCTATTCTAAGAAATTGTATCACCATTATCTCCTTTTCGCTTTATAAAAAGTCTCTGGTTATATAAATGCTTGAAGTTTTATTTCTTCTACAGTTTTTGTATGTGTGTGTAATGATTTCTCTACCAGGGTTCCGCGGACCACGGTTTGGGAACCACGGCTCAAGGCAACTAAAAATGTACGTACGTATGTCAACAGCGAAGAACAATTTCTTTCCATTCTCGCTTAACGAAGTATAAACATGATCCCTAAAAAGCCGAGGATAATTATACGTTTTAGTAGATTTAATTTTAACTTCTGCATTGCTTCCAAAAAAGAGACAAATAGCGATAAAAAATAACACTTTTATCAACATTTCAAAAATTAACAAACTTTTTATAGCTATGCTGTAAAATGATCATTAACTCGCGCAAAGCGGAAAATGGTTTTACGTATAATTAAGACTCATTTTATTGAAATTGAAACGGGGGTACTTCAAAATTTAGGTAAGAATATCTGTTATGAGGGTTCCTTATTAATTATAATCACAAATACCAACATTGACTTAATGCTTGAATATCTATATAACATTGTCTAATAATTGCTTTGCTTAATTGGTAAGCCGGTATTTCAATTCGATTAAAAATATCACCAATGTCTAACTCCTGAGCTTTTAGGCATCGCTTTGCGAAAGAATCTACATTCTGGGGCCAAATTCTATTAATCTATAACGATTACAATACGTTCCCGATTCAATTCCAATCCAACTTTGACTATTCTATATTTATTCGGATCGAAACCAAAACGATATGATGTTAATATTTATACCGTTGTGTCAAAACCAAACGTATTTGTTAACTTTTATGCCAATAGTCGATAAATGAATTAAACAATAGGAACAGAACGGCAACAATCACGCTTCGATTCGATTGCATTAAAATGACTGTTTGTTAGTAGAATTGTTGCCTGATTGTGCGTGTAAGATGATTCTTGCTAGATCGTTTTTGTTATAAATTAAATTTAGTTTTATTTTTACTTTGTTTAATTAAATGGTTATTTACGAATGCCTGCCTTCATTTTTTTGTATACATGACATAACATGAAAATTAATCACACACAAATACTCGATGCTATTTTAAATTATACATGTACAAAGGTGGACTTATCCCAAACAGGGATCTCTTCCAGTCAACCGTCGAACAGTGAATGGAAATAATTGTATCAGACTTAAGAGGCAATATACATTTAACACATTGGAACACAGCTTATATGGGAAGCAAAATTAATGCATATATATAACTACTTCATTTACATATATTTATTAAAATATAATATACATTTATAAACAAAAGTAAGTTAAATAAATTTTCCATGAATAACAATTGCTTTTTAGTCGTGTCATTATAACTAGTAACTAAAAGGTTTTATATAATTTATATACAACTACTATTAGTTTTATATATTTTATATAAAGTTATATCCGGAATAAACCGTAAAAGCGTAGGGCGTGCAATAAAATGTAATAGGCAATTGGTGGAAATACTATCTGGATAGGAAAAAATGGATCGCTCGGGGAGATAATAACTGTTATAATAATTTTATATGTCACTAGACATATATAAAAAATGATAATGATAATGCCTTTTTTGTCGGAACGTAATCATGGCGCATCATAGTCGGTAGAAAGTGTACTTTGAAACTGATCAATCTTAGAACACTAATTGTAAGTATTAGCTGGATTTTAAGTAGCTATAATATGTTGTCCTCGTGACCAATTTCGGCCACGGCGACACAGCTCAAGAGAGATTAGCCAAATGCGAAGAACATATTATTATGCGCAAGTGTGTGCGCAAACACAGGTGCACTTTCATTCTCTCATTGTCATAATCTAAATAAAGGCTATTCTAAATATATTTTTTCATACAAATTTTTTCTTCAGATATAGAATAATTTCAGAGTATTTTAGTACGATTATATTGAACGTGAAAATTAATAAAATTTGGAATTTTCGAAAAAAAAATCACTCAAAAAAGTCTCAAATTCTAAGTGTCCTGATATACGAAATATAGTTGAAAAACAATGTATTTATGAGTATAATAATATCTTAAAAACATCCTGCATAAAAATTACCCATACAATTATTGTAGTTGTTGAAGTTCTATCTTAAAAAAGAAGCTCAAATATCTAAGTTTTGCTTAGATCGCTAATCAAGCTCTTCAATCCGTACCAAGATATTACTCTATTTTGTCAACTTGCACATACGCCCTCAATCAGACAACTTCGATTGAAATTACCTCCCATGTAATCTCGATTTTAGCTTCTTAGCCAGCTACATTTGTAGTGATATCATCATCATCCTCGGGAGAATTGCTGTACGCTTTGACTTTAGTAGCAAATTGTAGAACAGTTGATGCTTTCTTACCACTGTAACAATCTGTGAATACTATTTGTTATGAAAATACTTAACCGAATGCCATCGATAAAATAGGAAATTGGTCCTTTCCACTACACTTGACCAATTTTCAGGCGTCACTTGATTACAAGAATCATTTAATAATTCAAATATCTTTTGAAAAATTTGTTATACATAAAAAACGATGTGCTTTAATATTTAGTAAGCCTCATATTAATGTGTAAACACTACTATATAATTGATACGACAATTAAGTTAATGCTTGAAAAATCGAATTCAAAGTTAACAATGCGGTTTTTTTTATTCAAACAAGTAATTTTGTATTTAACAGCAAACCGAGAAAAACGTTACTTTTTACCAATTAGTGTCAATATTCAATCGATTAAATCAAAATGTTACGTATCTGCATTCATTAATTCCATCCGTCAAAAAATGAATAACCAAATGGACAGAGTATATATAAACACATCCTAGCCTATAACTTTGAAACTAATATGAAAAAGAATACTAAGATTCTATTTTAAGCTAACAGGAATTGTAAACTTCTATAACTAACAATTTTGCTTAAATAATTTGAACAGGCTTCATACCTATCAAGGATACCCGTGGGAACATTTCGCTTGATACAAGTGCACCTGTATGAAGAACAGCTATCTACCACCTTGTAACTTAAACTTTCGCGATATATTATCCAGTTTATATATTTTACTAGAGATTTAGCAGAAATTATACTAATTTTGCACTTCATTAAGACAGAATTGAATCCACCCTGGTTATGAACTACCTAAACGGAAGTGTCTCGTTATTGTCCGGTTATGTTACTGTAGTGCACTTAGTACACTTAGTGTATAATGTACAGTGTGTAAACTTTCGCGATTTTTACTATCCAATTTTTATAAATTATATCCGGGGTTTAACAGTGATGATCTCTTTTTCTTATTACTTTGACACGTTTGGACTGAGTTCCACCTGTCGTGGTTACGAACTGATTAGGAAATCCACACGACTGCATGAGTTTTCTTCGTCTGGCGTTCTTTATAGTGGCAATAAGCGTAAAGTAGCATTTATAATCCATATATGTATATGTATGTATAAACGTAGTGTTCTCGCAGCATATCGTTAAATAATATATAATAGAATATTATATAGATAGAATCAACTCTTGTGTTTGTAATACACGCACATCTCTGTTCATGTGATTAGCGGCGCATTAACGGAAAAAGGGGCTTATGTATGTGTGTTAATATTTTGAATCTGTAGTCTATTATTTTATTAGTATTTAAAATTCTTTAAAAACTATAAACCAAATGCTTAGAATATACAATATTATAATTATTATGATTAAATCAAATAATAAATTATGATAACAAAATACTTAAGATTAATGATAGCTTAAAAATTGACAGTGATAAAAAATAACAATTGGATTTGAATATAATTATACTGCTTTAGATATTTTTTAATCTAAAATGGATACTCTCTTGGCAATTATCTTATTTATTTAGGATTATCAACATGCCATATGGTAATAATTACAAATTAACAAGTTACAAGTTTATAGGTCAAAGGGTAAAAATTATCATTCTTATAAGTATGCAAAAGATACCCTTTTTTTTGTTTTTTCGCTGGCCTCCTTCTACGACATGACACTCGTAAAAAGAGACCATTTCCATCCAACACCTCTCGCTTCCAAGAATAGCGTTAATCACACTCGGCAGCGAGAGGTCTCCGCCAACTATCATCACCAGAGTATGCCTCTGTGGCAGGAGGGTGATAGCTATTCCGTGCAGGTACTTACCGAAGCAGCCTTGTCCGGTAAGCACTTGCGTCAGCCTAAACGTGAGTGTGCCGCTCCTTCTTGTTAGCCAGCGATTCAAGTGTGGGCGGATCGCCTCCATTATCACCAGGCCTGCTGATGGGGATTCCAGGTCCTCCTCCCATCTGCGAATCAGGGCTTATTGGGCTACAGACCTGATTCGCCCCACCCCCGCTGATCCATTCGCCCAGGCTTCCACCCGAAATATAATTACGAGTATAATAAGTATAATAATATAAGAGTATAGTGACTTTATATTCCTCCCGTACAAAACGCCAATTTCATATGTAAGGACCTAATATTAAAATGCAGTTATGTAGTTTATAATAATTATTTAGGAAATATATAAGTGGTATTGGTACAACAATACTATTTGACTATAAAATAATGAAACATAAACAAATTTAAAGACAAAAGTTCAGTTCTTATGAGCCAACATACTACACTTTAAACAGTTCAACAAGAGTCTTAAATTTTGCAAGTTTATTTGAGTATATATCAATATCCGACTTATTGTGTAAAAAGTTATATTGCCTAACTAATCTATTAATGGGAGGGTATTGGCCTAAGTTAGATTTAAACATATGAGTGCAAAAAGGAATGTACGTATTAACGCGAGGGGACTTTAATGGGTCGTTTATTCATAATGAAGAAATAATCTTGTTTTATTGAAAAGAAATTACAAAAATGAATGCTTTTAATTCACAGAATGCAACTTATTATTTTTCAGTGTAACTAAAAACAAATATCATAATGCATTTGTATATCCTGTTGCTAGCTTAGAAATAAAAGGTAGTGGTTAGAACGCGTGAATCTTAATCGATGATTGTGGGTTCAAGCCCGGGCAAGCACCATTGAATTTTCATGTGCTTAGTTTGTGTTTATAATTCATCTCGTGCTTGACGTGAATTATCAAAATTCTAACAAGAGTCAAAACGAAACGAGATCATTGTAATTCTGCCACATGTGTATTACCAACCCGCATTGGAACAGCGCGGTGGAATAAGCTCCAAACCTTCTCCTCAAAAGGGAGAGGAGGCCTTAGCCCAGCAGTGGGACATTAATAGGCTTTTACTGTACTGTTGCAATTATATATATATATATATATATATATATATAAAGATACATTTATAAAGTTATAATACAACAATATACAAAAAAAAGTAATGTGCTCCAGACCGATTTCGGCCACGGCGGCCAATCTCAAGAGAGATTAGCCAACTACGTAGGAGATATTATAGTGCACAAGTGTGTGCGGAAACACAAGTCCACTCTCTATTCCCTAACTCTCATAATCCGATGGGACGGCAATCTGACACGAGTTAAGGCGCAGAACCAATGGCTTTACGTGCTTTCCGAGGCACGGGAGTATACACACTTCCAACTTCGAAACTCCGAGCTGCTGCTGAAAATTTTCTGATAGAAAAACCCAATAACTTTTTATTGGCCCGACCTGGGAATTGAACCCAGGACCTCCGGGTCTGCGGTCTTTTATCAAGCTAGTAGCAAGTATATATATAGGCCTCTGCATCTTTGACAGATGATTTAAGCGGCATCGCGAAGGCACTTGCGTTCATGACTGAAAAGACCAATGCGAGAGAGGATCCTCCGGCCGCACTTCCGACAAGTGTATGCGCCCCCAGATGGGCGGGGGTTTGAAGCCCGCTCATAACGCCCGCTCATAGCAAGTATATAAACTAATGAAAGGATTGAAAATGCTTTAACTATTTCGTTTTAGTTTTAAATAAAATTATATTGATAGTAAAATCTTTATCCATTATAGAAGCAATATTCTTTCGTATTGATACAAAAAATATACCACCAACTGAAAAAATAATACCTCAGGCCTGAGAAGAACCAGCCAATTATAACAATTATCGTTACAAATATTATAACGCGAAACTCAGTTTGTTTGTTGTTTGTTTGGGTCCGCCTTCACGTATTAACTGCTCAACCGTTCATCATGAAATTTTGTAAACACCTTGTCAAGGGTACAGAAAAGGACAAAGACTACCTAACACCTCCAGCTTCCGAAGCGGCGGCCAGATACTAGTTATCAATGAATAAATTTTTGTTTTATATTCACAAACACAAACGTTACCTTATGATTGTTTTGAATTTGAATAAATGCATATATCTAAACTATTGCTGCGATCCTGTTGTAATGAAAGCAATGAAGTCGCGTAATAAAGGTGACAAGTTTATATTTTTTCCTAGTAATAACAGTATATACGTCACTTTTGCTAGAAAAACGTTTGTTTTTACGAACGTACATTACAATATCAATTACGATATTGTAAAGCAACAGTAAGTAAATATGAATAAATAGGATAAATATCATTGTTGTGTCTTGTTTAGTATTAATATGGAGTTTATTACCACCAACTAGAATGCCATAATAAATCAGATTATAGAAGTAACTATAAGCTCTATGCAAGCCATCCATATCCGTGAATAATATAATTTTCTTCACCACATTACAGCAGAACTGAACTTAGTGAACCTTAGAAATTCATATAAAAGTCAACCACTGCGTAAATATTTTCTACTACTGAAGTGCGCAAACACGGCAGGTTTCTATATTTCTTAACTAATATAATACGATGGGACAGTAATCCGACTAGACCCGCCTCGATCCTAGATCAGACGCAGCATCAACATTTTCAACCTAATATTCAACCAACTTCTATTCTCCGGCCTTCTACTGAGAATGACGTCTTGCCAGAAAATAGTGGCGTAACTCACTTTTTCGGGCCCCAAAGCAAAAAGTGGAATACTAATAATATTGTTGAAATCGCGTGAACGGAATTAAATTACCTACTCTTTTTTTGCGGTTTCTTATGGAAAAAAGGTATTTCGGGTCCCCAAAAAAAAAAGGTTGAAAATAAAAAATCTTTTGTGTTTCGCTGGACCGCCCTAGCACCAGTGGACCCATGCGACCGCATTATTTGTATTGGCATAGCTATGCCACTGACGAAAAAACTAATTGATACCTTATTAGTCTAATCCGGCTTGTGAACCAATGACATCAGTATCCTTATGAGCTAATCCCTAGATAAACGAAACGGTTGACGTACATTGATAATATATGCATACTAAGCTAGACAAAAAAATCCATTAAATAAAATAGTCAAAATTAAAAAAATAACCCAAACCATGGCATGGCAATTTAATAAGAAGTTACTAAAAGTGTAAATGTATAAGATATTTAAATATTCATATGTAGTTGAGTAGAACGAGTTTTCGTATTCATAATTATTTTCGTTACTTTTATTAATTATTTAATAAAAATAAAAAATAAAATTTTATTTACGAAAAACCAATTAACAAATTAGTGAATAAATCCGTAAACCCTAGGAGGAAACCCGCTTACGTTTAAAAAAGTAGCTATTGGTAGCTCGGTTAACGATATTATGTTTTAGCTTTAATTACAATATTATAGAATGATAGGTAGTTGCCTGCCTATGATGAATAATATATTCATAATTAAGGTAAAAAAATGATACGGTTACATGCCCTTAAGTAATTCGACTAACGAGCTTATCAGTCGAATCATATGTTTTAGCTTCTTTCAACGAGCAATGTTTCAAATCACTATAGCTGACTATTAATAATAATAAACAATTAAGACTAAATAAAACATAACATACCATAATTTTTCACAGTTAAAAGCGATAAATCTAATTTAGATTACGTTAAATTGATAACTGAACGATAAGAGCGTTATCATGGATGTCAATAGCATTATAGTGTCAGAAACTACGAGTAGACAAAAAGGATCGAGTAACTAATTCTAAGCTACTGTTTGTTAACAAATTAAAAATACTTGATCAAAAACTTATTTTGATTATTAGGCAGAACCAAAAAAATATATAAAAGGAACAACTGAAAAAGGTAATATAAATATGTAATATTTAAACATAAATAATCTACTTATAAGATTAAAACATATATATCTGATAATTTTAGATATATGATATTTGTACTCGCACTTGAATGTTATTTGAGCAAATTTCTTATCAAACAAATGAAGCCCTAATATTTTATGATTGATATGCTTGCAAGGGCAGTTAGTATACAAACAATCGCTGCGAAGCATGTATCGTTCTTAAACAATAAATACATATTGGTTGTAAAAAATGTGGGACAAATTGTGGATGATTCTAGCCGTGATTGTGTTTACTTATCTTTCGAAAAAGATAAAGACCAGTGAATCGAGCAAATTTATTTTTTATTTCAAATTCTCTATCTTCTATTTCTATGGATCTCTTATGGCTTGCGTTGTCTGGCCGTTATTTTTATTTAGTCCAAAAAATCTTAAAAACGCCGCGTAAGTTTTTTTTTAAAAAAGATATTTAGATAACATTTCTCTTAGCGTGCTATATAATAGTCAATATACAAAAATTTGTGTAGCTTTAAAAATGTAACTGAAAATAAATCTTCTTGTAGCTCATGTCGAGTGATTTGGTGGTAGGGCATTGTGCCAGCTACATCGCATATTTTACCGCTAAGCAGCAATACTTATTTTGTTGTTTTCCTGTTTGAAGGTGAGTAAGCCAGTGCCACTATAGACACAAGGTCATCTTAGTCCCCAAGGCTGGTGGTGCACTGATAATATAAGGGATTTTTAATATTTATTACAGTGCGATTGTGACCACGTATCTTCAGATGGCCCATTTTCCAGTATGACTACCTCTTTTTAATTTAAAAAAAATATATACGTATCACAGCGTAAGCAACGTTTTGTTATCAATTTAGGTCAAATAATTATTTTTAATGAAACACAATGTGGTTTTCATACTAGGTATAATTGAGATTTCTAGGTTGTACCAACTATCTCTAAAGACTTCCATCAATACCTGTTACAGAATAGAAGTTATCAAGTGATAAAGTTACTTCACTGCTTTTTTTATCTCATTTAAGCTGTTATTTCTTAGCCAGTAAAAGTATTTACAACTATTTACTCAATAATTATTCTTTTTCAGACTTGGTGCTTGGCTGATTAAGCCTGTAACTAAAATATATGGGTTAAAATGGCATCTGCGCAATGGTGAAGTGTTATCTAAAGAGGAAGGGGCCGTAATTATTTCAAATCATCAGTCGTCTCTTGATATTTTAGGTACATCCAACCTCATAATCATTTGACAAAAACCTACACAATATTTTTTTTGCGTATTACTATAAATGAAACTATCATTGTTGTTTATATATTTTCTGTCTATACTATAGTTTAATATTATCTTTTAGGTCTCTTTAACATTTGGAACGCTGTTGGTAAACTGGCGCCTATCGCTAAGAAGGAATTGTTCTACGTATGGCCCTTCGGATTAGCAGCCTATCTCGCGGGAGTAGTATTCATAGATAGGAAAAACGCAAGAGATGCATATGAACAACTTCAAATTACATCAGATGTCATGGTTAAGAATAAGGTATCATACAGGAAACACCTCAATTTCGTATAATCTATGTTATAAAATTTATTAACACACTGTTATTTTCAACATTCATATTAATAAGTACAACATTTAACAAAATTTGAACTGAATTATATCAGTGGATAGAACTGGTTACAGGCAAGCACCATTGAATTTTCATATGCTCAATATGTGTTTATATCTCACTTCATGCACGGCATTGTAGGAAAACATCGTGACGGAAATCACATGTGAATAAAATTGTGTCCCATGGATATCCACCAGCCTGCACCTTACAAATAGTTCCTAGCCTTCTTCTTATGAGAATGTCTTTGTTCATCAGTAGAGGGGACATAGACAAGCTGTTACTTTACCAGACTAAAAATTACCGTTAAAATACAATGTCCTTTGCTTTACGTAATGTCTCATCTACCAAATTATGTATTCTAACATTTGCATTATTTTAGACAAAAATGTGGCTATTTCCTGAAGGTACGAGGAATAAAGAAAACGACACTCTTTTGCCTTTTAAAAAAGGAGCATTTGCTATTGCAGTGGCCGCACAAAGACCAATCATACCTGTAGTCTTTTCTCCATACTATTTCATAAACGAAAAGAAATATATATTTAACACAGGTACCTCTAATTAATTGATATAAATAATATGATATGATATAAATAAGTTTGTCGACTTCAATATGTTGATAATAATGATTTCATGTATTTTTTAAATTATAATTTAGGCATACAAAACTTATCAATTGATTATTGTACTAAGGTCAAAGAACTTAATTAAATGCGATAATCTTTATAGATATGTATAATTAAACGTCTAACATCCGCATGAAGAGATCCTAAAGCATTATATTCAAAATAAATAAGTGATAATGAGATAGAACTATTGATTTAATATCTATAATTGTTTCTTTTACTCGTAAAACTGATTTCATGCCCTTTTGTAATAACAAAACTTCATAAGAAAGTTGTTAAAAAATCCTAAAAAAGAATGTTTGTATGAATGAAGAAAAACATATTTTTGCGAGTGCATATATTGGATAATACGTGTACTTCAATAAAAAATAATGTTTTCTGAGCAGTCTACGTTAAAAATGGAAACCGGTCAGGAGGATATCATTATTATCATAACATTTTATTAAACTTTCTCTCTAAATGTTTTTTTTTAATATAATAATGTTTTTTTTTTGTATTTTATAAATTTAGTGTACCGGTTACCAGATAACAAAAATTGACAATAATATAAAAAAATGTATATAGGATTACGTTCAACTCTATTCAAACTTGTTATAGGACACATAGTAATCCAGTGCTTAGAGCCCGTGGCAACAGAGGGATTGACAATGGAGGACGTCCCGGATCTTGTGGAACGAGTAAGGAATCAAATGGATAAAAAATACAAAGAACTCATGAAAGAAGTTTTGAGTGGTTTACCGAATGACTACCCACACGCTTTCAAAAAACACAAAATGGTAGGCGATTAGGAAAAACAACATTTTAGCGACCTATTCCAACATACTTAAATCTCAATCGAGTTTTGACAGTTTTTGTGACGTTGATTTTATAATGTAATGCATTAACTGTATATTTTCTTTAGGTTTAGTATTAACTGTTTAGGAGAATTAAATAAAGTAGGCACATTCATTAACTTATCGAAAAGATTCCAAACTTCATTATCATTCATAATTTTAAGACATTCTTCTGTCGATCTGTAGAAAAAATGTAAAAATAATATGCTTAAACTCACTTGTTATGTACAAACAAAGGGCAGTAAACTTAGTTGTCAATGATGCTTAAAAGTAAAAAAAAAATGTCTGTACCATTTTCAAAAACAAATTTTATAGCACATCACCGCAAACGAATTCTGTCACACTGATGCTTACTTTTCGTGGTAAAAATCACAATTACTTTATCCACCATCAACTTTGTTACATCCATAGAGACTAAATCTGAAATCACTGCTAAGAAACTTGGCATTGTAAATAAAGTGATGGTGAAGTACCAAACTGGAACATCTTTACACTTTATAATATAAAGCTTATATCCGCTCATGTAGGAAGCCAAAGATCAACTCGAAGCATCGGGCCTCGTTGTTGCCTTAGGAGACCTTCGATTGCATCGCTAATTGAATCCAAATTCCACATTTTAGAACATCGGTGCAAAATACCCTGTCGGTGTTCTACAGGTTGGTATTCGGAAATTGTGTACAGGGGTAATGTAATATAACAATTAATACTGCACCTCTACGTTTAGGCGCCGTAACAACTACAGCCTTTATCAGATATCTACAGCCTTCATGGACCCATTCGCACGAAGCTATTTGTATCCTCATTTATCATGCTCACAACAACGGTGTGTCCTTCACGCGTCTATATTTCTTGACATGAAAAACCGCGAAACCAAATATGAAGAGGCATTGTCTACGCAAGCGCATTCCATATCAGACTGCATCATCGCTTCAGCTGTAATTCATACGCGTACGATTACAAAAAAAAATATTCGGCATTCGATTTGCATTATTATCTAAGCTCGTCGAACTAAAACGTTAGTTATAACTTTTTTTATACAATTTGTTTTTTTATACAAGTTTAAGTGTTTATCTTGTATTTAATGTTGGTTTAATTTGTTTATACAAAAATACATGTGTTTTATTGAATTGTTGTTATTTAAATACAATTTAATCTCAATATTTTTTTAGTTCATGTTTTTTTAATGACGTTTTGTCATTCTTTATGCTTAGTAATTGTGTTTTTATACAGTAAATTAGTATTTTTTAATAAGATATAAATATATTATTCCAGTCAACGGAAAACATTTGCGTGTCTATAACATATTATAAAACTCTCACTTTATATCCATCATATTATGTATGCGTTGTTACAAAGACAGACCGTACTTCCTTGTATGTTAATAAATATAAAACGTGTTTAATTAAATTCATTCAATAACTAGTTGTTATTTTAATTTAAGCGTTATTACTTGTGGGTAAATGTTAAATATATAAGCTGTAATTGTTGTATTTTGATTATTATTTCATGCTAATTTAGAAATAATATATATATATTATTTTTTTATTATATTTATTGTGTTGTATTCTTACTTGGATTTGCCACCCTAATTATTACTTGCCTCGGCCTCCTTGGCCAATTGATATTTCGACACTAACACACGATGCGATGTAGCTAATAGAATTGAAAATTTGCTGCCTAGCTTATTCCACCACACTGCTCCAGTAGTGAAGTAGCTTGAAAAAATGGTGACGATGACAATTTTTATCACGTTAATTTAGCGCCTTGACCGTCAACGAGTCAAAACTACCTATTCAAATTTATTTTTAAAATGTGTATAATATCTAAATTTTTTCCCGGGAAATTTAGCGTACGGTCTAAAAGCCGGTCTTTTAATCCATGGTCAAAACTTATAACAATTTGTTAGATTAACTATAGTCAACTAATCAACTAGTGGTTGAAGTGCTATTACGTTTTCCAATGTCTATTTTAACTAAAGTTAAACTTAACCATTGGCTATTATTATTATATATGGTTTTTTGGGGGATTTAAAGAAATCTCCAGAGCATCGTTGCATGGTGCCTGTGGCGTAGAATCGCAATTTAAGCAATATTTCCTTAAGAGCTTTATAGCTTGATTCCTAAAACGTAAGAAATAATTTAAGATAGTGCTGTTGTGAACATGGTTGGCCAATTAAAGATACAATAATTGAAACATTAAATCGGTACATTACCTTCCTTGTGGTGGGAGTTTTTAGATAGGTTCCAATTTGACCGACTAACCACATAACCGTTTCCTTGGACAACCGATACCGTTGGCAAAAGTCTACACTATCCTAGGTGTCCAAAGGTGAGTTACATGGTTCAAAAATTTTTCTTATTAACACGTACTCCGCAAATATATCATCGTCTGATGAATTTGCCGACTATATTATCATAATATCGAACTACGTTTGGTTGAGTTAAACACGGATCAAAAAACCGACCCTTAGAGTTCCAGTGAGATTTTGGATAACATTTTACGAATTTTTGCTTACTCGGGTACGGGGCCCCTGTATCTTTGTTACGGCTGATAGTGTAGCGACGCCCCTGTGCTCCAGTGTGATTTGGTAGATACACATGTGGCAAACTTCAACGTACACAAGAAGCTTAACACGCGATGTTTTCTTTCAAGGCCGATCACTAGACAAATTATAGAATAAAAAATATGAAAACGCCGTAGTGCTTGCTCGGACTTGAACCTTGAACCTTGACTTGATCTTCGGTTAAGATTTGAGACATGTTCCAACCAGTGTGCCGACATGGAACATGTAAATTTCGGCTCTAAATCAAGTAAATAACAATGCATATTGCCTAAATGTTAAACTTGGCTTGGACAACGCCTCTTTTCCGGAGTGAATGGTATGGAATGGTGAAAAATAGAAAATGAATCTTTAAATGCCTGAACAGTTCTTCATAGTTTATAGAACCATCTACACACACGTTTAGCTTATAACACCCCTCTTTTTACATCGGGCGTTCAAAATATATGAATTATAATTAGCTACATATTATAATGATGATAGCCAGAAGAAAAAGGTCTTAAAATAATAATAATAAAAAAAATAATTTCGGCCTCGGCGGCCAATCTCAAGAGGGATTAGCCAACTGCGCAAGAGATATTATAGTGCACAAGAATGTGAGCAAACACAGGTGCACTCTCTATTCTGTAACTCTCATAATCAGATAGGACGGCAACCCTACACGACCGGAAAGAGTTCAGGCGCAGAACCAACAGCTTTATGTTCTATAGTTAGTTAGCTTTAGCACGACATCAAGCTACTCGTAGATATAATTTTATATTGTTTGCATACCTTATTAATAATTACATCAGCTTATGTCTTATCCAGTAATTAATTGGTAGAACAGGTCAGACTGCACAATAAATAAACATTATTAATGGGATTTAGATATTAAGTTATAAAAAGAACAGGACCAGGAAAAGAAAAGCTGAATGACATAACTTGACTGTGGCAAGTTAAATGCTGTGAGTTAAAAGTCCCTTGGTGATAAAATTCATTTATTTGATGATAGGGCTTTTTGCAAGCCCGTCTGGATAGTGGATAGGACCATTAACTCATCAATTATTCTACCGCTAAGCAGCACTAGTTAGTATTGTTGTGTTTAAAGGGTGAGTGAGCAAGTTTACTAAAGGTAAATAACTTCTCAGATCCCAAGTCTTAAACATACTCCGCGTTTTACCATACATCGCGATTTAAGGATTGGTTATTATTTCTTTAGTTTATGAATAGTAGTAACCATTTACCATGAGGTGACTAACCTTCACAGATATATTTTTTAAAGATAACAAATTAGGTAAATATTATCATTTATAAGTGTATTACAAAGTCCTTATAACAATATGAAATATAATTTAATTATTATTCCCGATTTCCATCGGTTACACAAAACTCGATAATAAGAAGCCTATTGACTAAAACTAAACATATTTTACTGACTGGTAAACCTTAAATTAGGCTATCAATGTCATTGGATTGCCATAAGTATGAAGATGCTATTTGATATTTGATTAACTCAACGACAAAATATGTTACCAGTTTAATTTTTACGGTTTTACAATTACGATGTGAGTAATTATTTTTAAGTCGTATTTATTATATTTATTATTATTAGCTTATTTTTAGTTTCGAATAAATATTTTTTTAAACGAAATTCTTAAATTCCTTTTATTAACTATTAAGGAAATAAATGGTTTTAGACAAAAGATAAATAGGTATTAATTATGTACAATTAATAACCAAAATTCTGTCTTCTTTACTTCACAGTATAAACTGGTAACACTGTTGGACAGTCTCTTATTCTCGAGTCTGTCAGACAGTTTTCTTTAATCTATAGCACAAACAGATCGTTGCATTGTGCGGCTATTTAATAATATTGAATGTCGCTATTTCGTTTTAAAAATGTAATATAATTATCATTATTACAATTGTTTGTAAACGATTTTTATAATCCATTTTGATGAGATTATAAAAATCTACTCATTTCAATATAAATTGTGATTTTAATGTGAAATCATACAAAGAACTAAAAATTTAAAAATACAACTCATATAGTTGACTACTTTAATTGAAGATTCAATTAAACCAACGTAACGTCCGAATAAATGTTATCGCGTCTTTCTGAGTTTATATTATAATTATTCGAAGAAAGACGTCTTGAAGCCAGTGCGGCATCCATAATAAACGAAATTTAAATATGTGGGACAAAATTGTTTACATTTTTATCATAACAGTGGCTACGTATATTTTGAAACAGCTTTTTTCTGAAACACCTAATAATGTAAAGTTTCAATCTAAATTTCTCGTCTTTTACATTTGGACATCAATAATAGCTTTGTTACTGTTGCCATTTTTCGTATTCAACCCTAAAAATGTTAAGAATTCATTGTAAGTATATACATTAAAATATTTATTTCTTCGGTAATTCAATCGATACTTTGATAATATTATAAATTTAAACATTTTTTTGGAAAATGAACGTTTTCTTATTTTATTTTGCAGATTTGGGGTGCAAATAATTAAACATGTGACTAAGCTTATAGAAGTAAAATGGCACTTAAGGAATGGTAAAGTCCTTGTTGAAGATAGAGGTGCTGTGATTGTATCAAATCATCAGTCTTCTCTCGATATATTGGGTATGTTTCTCTATTTATTAGTATTATAAAAAGTATATATAATAATATAACTGTCACAAGAATTTAAGAATATTAATAATTTATTTAATAAAAATCAGAATTAATCTTTATCCATTCGTGATATAATCTGAATTCTAATTAAATTTGGAAAAGATAAGAATGAAGGTTTATATTAATTACTGTTTGTTTGTTAAAATTAGAATAATTGAATTATCTGGTTTTAATCATTAGATACTGGTGATAACTCGTATCGAAATCAACCACCTATAATATATATAATATAATAATATATATTTATATTCCAAATATTTTATTAAATAAAGTGAAAAGCTCATTATTTAGGAACTCATTATATGAAAACAAAGAAAATAAAATACATAAAGACAACTTTAAAAAAAATAACACAAACAAATTGTCTATTAACTAACTAAATAATAAGCCTTTATTTTATTGGGTTCATAATATTCATATACATTGTTGAATTGAAATAATAATACTTATTATTTCAGGCTTGTTCAACATATGGCATGTTGCTGTCAAAATAGCAGCAGTTGCGAGAAAGGAGTTATTTTATGTTATGCCGTTTGGCTTATCTGCATATCTAGCTGGTGTTGTTTTCATTGATAGAAATAATTCAAAAGATGCATACAGGACTCTAAAAGCCACATCTGAAGTTATGATCAAAAACAAGGTAGGGACTGAAAAATAAACAAAAAAATTATTATTTTTATAATCATATAAGCATAAGGTAAGCTTAACGAATTACTGTATTTTATATATATATGGATTCTGAGATTTTATGTCCCAGCATAATTACAGTCACAGAAAATGATGTTCCTCATACTCATAATAAAAACAAGGCAATCCTCTCTAAGTCTAGAAATAGTTTATTATAAAATATTTTAATTAGTTTATATTTTTTACACGAAAAAGAATTTTTATATTCTTATTTTAAATAATTGTTATTAATTTACTTGATATTGATAATCGATAAGTTCAAGAAACAATCTATTGATTGCTTCATTCTCTCTATATACAAATGAGCAAGTGCTGGACCTAATGCAACCAGTAAGTGGTCACCTTTGTCATAGACCATGCCCACTGGCACAAAAATAAATTTGGAACCCTTCTTAGCTTTTGTCCGTTTTGCTATTACCTCACTCATCCTTCAACAAGAAGCACAACAACAAGACCCATCTGATATTGACAAACAATATAGACATTGACAATGACTAATGAGTGAAAATCTAAATTACGAATAGCCATACCTTTTCAAAAAGGAAAAAATTAAACAAAAATAATACCAGTACAATATAAAAAAATTTAAGTTTATTTCTACAATACAAGTATATATTTGTTTTGCAGACAAAACTATGGCTGTTTCCTGAAGGGACAAGGAACAAAGATTTCACAAAACTACTGCCATTCAAGAAAGGCGCCTTTAACATAGCCGTGGCAGCGCAAGTTCCCATCATTCCAGTTGTGATCTCACCATACTATTTCATTAATAGTAAAAAATATATATTTAACAAAGGTATGTTTTTGTTTTTATTTTATTACTATTTTAAAATGTATATATTTTTAAACAAATTGATTTTTTAAAAAGGTCCTTAAGTTTTTATTGGTCCTTAGTGGAATGAAACGAACACAAAAACTATTAATCTGATTGTAAAGACAAAAAAAAGCTAAAAATTGAATTGACGCAATATCATTGGTCAAGATCTGGAATAATCTATGATATTCTAATGAATATTAATCCAGTCAACTGTGGAATACTTTGCCTGAGTATGTATTACCTGATAGGTACAACATTGGTGTTTTCAAATCCAGAGTAAACAGGTATCTTCGAGTCAAGTGTGTTACATCCTAGACCATGTGCTTGTGACCATGATGCTTTACATCAGGCAAGTCAACGGTCAAACGCTGGCCTATAAATGATAAAAAAGGGTTAAAAAAAGAACTTTGGCCAGCAAAAGGTCCTTTCTTGACCTTGAGGTGTTGCCGCTATTTGCGTGTTACCAAAACAATATTTTTTTTGTCTGTCTGCCTGCCTGTATGTGAACTCATCTGTCAAAAGTTATAAAAAATTATGTATATTTGTTGTTACAATATATGTTGCGGCCATTAGCCCATAGATGTGGCGAGCTTAATGCGTCAATTTCTGAATCACGGTGTCCAGATTTTCCGGAGTGGAGTGCCCTTCTGCCATACATAATAGCATTCTGTCGTTGTTCTGCCGTCTTTTCGTCTGATTGTTTTGAGTTTTTTTTTTTAATTTAAATATTACATTGATAATATTAAATACGTTGTGGCTTTAGATTTCAATTATTGACTCGCTTGTAATTTTGTCTATCAATCTTAAGTTATTATTTTTGTTTTTAATTTTATAGATTATTACTTTAAGGTTACCTATACCTTAGTTTGTATGGTTTAATAAAGCTTGCATTAAATTATTTAGTTTTAAACTTATAGTTTAATATGATTAGAAGGGATGTAATTTTTTTTTGTGTTACCTGCTGCTGCTTTACCCTTTGCTTTACATATGTAGCAAGTTCACGTGTTAGTCGTGTCAGAAAAATCGTTGTTCTAGGAAATGAAAATATATATTCTAATATTGTATATAAGGAAGCATTACAATAACTCTTTATTTATTTTTAATTACTACAATAATAACAATTGCACTAATCTCTTTAGTACGAAAGGTGGATTTTCGATAACGGCGTGAGCGAAGCCGCGGGTCAAGCGGTTGTTTTAAATAATAAAAAAGGCGTTTTTGCTACGTAGTTTGCTAGTTTCAATTGAGCTTTTCATTTAATTTATCAATGTAACATGACTATTTAAAAGTGCTTATAAGAGAATACATGAATAAAAGTATACCTTGATTTTGATCATCTCAATTTAATTTTAGCATTTATAGTTCTGCACAATTAAATTCGTTAAATTATATAAAAAAAAATCATATAAAATGTATTTTTATCAACTTTTAATAAAAACGTGGCATTATTTCAGTTGAAAATCTTATATTTGTAATTGTTTATGAAATTATCATAATAATGCAACATGCCATTGTTTTTATGTTTTTTTGTTTTGTTTAAATATAATTACGATATTCTCACAGTAAAACAATCTAATTATAATTATAAATAAAAAAATTCAATTTAAAATCAAAAAATGGTGCAAGTTCGTCTGGGTAGGTACCACCCACTCATCAGATATTCTGCCGCTAAACAGCAGTACTTGGTATTGTTGTGTTCCGGTTTAAAGGGTGAGTGAGCTAGTGTAATTACAGGCACAAGAGACATAACATCTTAATTCCCAAGGGTGGTGGCGCCTTGGCGATGTAAGCGATGGTTAACATTTCTTACAATGCCAATCTCTATGGGCGTTGGTGAAAACTTAACAAATGCTCGTCCGCCTACCTATTCTATGAAAAAAAAGATTCAACTTCTATCAACCACCGAACAAATTTAAACAGAAGTTTATTTTACAGTAAATATTTGACTACTTACTTAAACGTCAAAAACAATATTTTTTTATACATATATAACGCTTACAATTGTTAATCCAATCAATAAAATAATTCTTTATTTAAGTAGTCTTATAAGAGCACTTTTGAATCATCGTGTTACAGTATTGAATTAAACGTAAAGCTACCGATTCGGAATGTTGATTCTACCGAGATGAATCGGCACGAAACTCAGTCTCCCTCCTCCTCCCTGCTATTTATGCTCTTTTACTTTTAGACATTTGGCAGTATATGAAATTTGGTAGGAACGTGCTTTCTATGAACCATTATAAAATGCGGTCGTGAAATTACGAAAAAAAAATTGTATAGCACACCAATATACTAAAATATTTATTCAATATCTTTTATATGTATTGTTATACTTATTGTCAAAAATCTACCACGGTTTTCTAAATATTTCTATAAACAGACAAACAGGTATTTCTTTTTATTCTTTTTATATGAATTACAATAAAAAGGAGAAAAGGTCTTTTTTTAATTGCATTAAATAATTATGAACAATTAAAAATATAAGTACAAGACTCAACAGAAATAATGCTACGTTTTTATTATGAGTTGTTAAAAATACATTGCATATGATTTTTTTTTATATAATTTAACGAATTTAATTGTGCAACAGAAATATAAATGCTAAAATTAAATTGAGATAATCAAAATCAAATTATTCTTTTATTTATGTGACCATAAATAAATAAGCGATGTGTTATTCATTTTATATGTTTAATGATTTTTTTGGCTAAAATTTTAAGCGCCTTCAGCGTATACCTATTCGAATTTATGCACAACGTTTGTAGACGCAACGTTTTATAATAGAACACTTCTGACCCTCAAAACTGACACGTAGCTATAACGATAATGAATAAAAAGAAAACACATTTGGCTGTACACATCTCTTACCTTAGTGGGCTATGGCTAAAGACAATTAGACCGTCAGAGACAATAATTAGGTGATCAGAAAAAAAAATGAGTTTTCCTTTTTATTAATATAGTAAATCAAATAATCGAATAATATTAGAACAATCAGTAGTCAGCCTTAACTCACATATAAATAAAACGTCTGGTGTGAAAAGAAATATTCAAATTTAATTTATTTTATTAAATATTCGTTAATAAAATAACTAAAACTTCAATTAACTAAATACTACAAAAAATATCAACATTTACATTTTTTTTGTTTATTTAAAGGATATTCAGTTGAAGTATTTATGAAAGTATTTTACATAATAGGTATATTATTATGATTATATAAAACGAATAAATCACATATATATATTTTGAAATCAGTGTTATTTTATTTCGTTAATTATATAATTTATGTATTTCGTTTAGGGGAAACTTAATTGATTGATTTTTTTTTTTATTATTATTTATAAGATATTCGTTCTATTCAAATAAGTATTAAGATATAACTATTATGAGTTTTAGTAATTTTATCGAAGTATAAAACTTAGTTTTCCTTTCAATTACAGGTCACGCAATCATACAGTGCCTAGAGCCGGTGCCGACCGAAGGTTTGACAATGGAAGATGTGCCCGAACTTAAGGATAAAGTTCAAGATATCATGGAGCGTGCCTACAAGGAGTTGTCGAAGGAAGTCTTGAGCGCTTTACCACCGAACTACCCACTAGCTACACAGGACTGAATGAGACGGTAATAAAATGCACTACCTGTGTCTAATAATATCCAGTATCTAATAATAAGCAGTCGAAACTAGTTTGATCCAGTAAATCATAATAAAACATCAGAGAAATGCTATTTATATAGATTTAATTGTTCACGCATCAATACAATAACAAATTGTACTACTAAAATTTTAATGCAATTTATGTGTTAGAGATACAATTATAATATTATAATCCAAATATTTTTATCGGATTTATACTGCATTTGTCGAACAATGGAAGGAAATGTGAATAGAAACGCTTAATACTATTTTGCTTTGCATAGTATGAATAAGTTGCGTCACATCTATGTAAATCGTATATGTGAAAATATAGTCACCGATTCCCATATTATATTTTTGTAATGGAGCATAAAATATATTTTTTTAAATGTGATCAAGTTTCCAAGGGATTTATTATTTAATTGGTTACAATAAAAACTGTTCAATATCTCGTTTATATTTTAAGGTTTAGATTAATTTTTCAGGTATTAGATGTTCTTTGATAGTATTCACTCATATTGTTTTGCTATTATTATAATTCGATAATATTATTAATTAAAATAACTAGTTTATATTCATTCTTATGTATATATTTTTCATGTTAAATTTTTTTTTAATGGAACATGAATTACTATTGCTGTGTACCGAATGAATAAAGCATTAGTGAATAAATGTAACAAAATAGTATTCATGACACATATTATATTATTTATAATTGGACATATAAAATCCAACATGTTTTTAATAAGAACTATCTATCCTATTCCAATCGCAGAAGGAGTAAAGATTAACCTTAGATTTACATATTGCATACGATTTGCGTTGCCATGTTATACTACAAACAATACTTGATTAATATATCTTTCTTTATAATACAACACTGTTCGACTTAATCACTTATACCACTTTAATTTTACTTCAAAAGTTCCGATAATAACTTCACTGATATTCAAGATTTACACAAACAAACAGTAGTTCATTTATGTTTACTAATCTTATAGTTAGAATAGACTAGTATACATTATGTCACACAAACAAAAACTGCTAAAATTTCACGTCTCTAATTAAAACGCTTTTTTCAACTACAAAATAGATAACCTTATATACTCTCATAATTATGAAAAAAATACTTCCAATAATTCTACTTTAATATTTACTAGATTTCGAAATGTATATAAAAGAATATGATATAAGTGTAATATTAATTTTTTTTGACACCTAATGGAAGTAAGGATTTTCAAATTATATACCTACATATTCAAATTTCATTATTGTAAAAAACTCATATAGAAGTATATATGCATTTAGATTGCGTTTAAATGTAGAAATGTTATTTTTAAATTTAAAACAATGAAGTCGTGTAACAATAAACAATGAATCATGATTTAAATGGTTGCTTTAAACGTGTATGCTTTGTATTCCATTCCTTATAATACTTTTGCATATACTTAAAATTCTTCTCGAAAGCCATGCAGATCTCAACTTAATTACATAATGCTTTATAACGGGAAATTTCAATGTCTGGCAATCTCTAGCAAAATGAAATTTATGTAATTTGGGTTGTAAAATCTATAGATTTAAAATATTTTTTTTAAGTTTAGTTTTTAATACAATGATTTAAGTTTTTTTTTGTAAGAATTGGAACACATCCGAGCTACTTTCTTTATGCCATTACAAATTTGTTTTAAAGTTAACTTTTTTATTAAGACTTATAGGACATGATGATGAAATTCATTCAGCTTTTAATAAAAAAATATTGCCATAAACTATAGTTTAAGTAAGGGCAAAACATTAGTGACGAGTTGTTTGCGAGTGAAAAAGAAAATCTTTATATAAAATTAATCTCACGATTTCCATCTAGAAAGTCGTATGTAGCAACAATCGTGGGCTGAATTTAAACAGAACGATTGTTGAATTTGAATTTTCTTGCGTCATTTCTTAATGATTTGATAATGCTTTATCAGTATTTTAAAAGTGAATTAAGGCTGTGTGACTGGAAATCCTAATGAATGATGGGGACTTGTATATATTTTAAAAACGTTTTTAACCAAAAACCAAATGTTTTTTTTATTGATATGACAGCAATGGAATAAGACATTTTAATCAAAATGATACTTATTTTTTATTTCTATCTCTGTATCTGTAAATATTTTTTTTTTGATACTAAATAGATGCATTTTATATTATAGACATTGCACCAAAATTAATATTTTTTTCATTGTTATAATGTATTACAAGATAAAACTTGTAACTTTTTTACTTGATTTTCTTTTTTATCGTATTATTGATAAATATTTATAACATTTTTAAACGTTTAGAATATAAGTAGAATACCATGTGTAGATATAAAATTATTGTCATTGTATAAATATCATTTGAGTGCTAAAAAGAAAAACATTTGTCTGAAATAGTCTTTATGATAACTTTTTAATATTATAAACAAATTTATATTACTTATCTATATGATATTATCTTTTATAAATTAAACATTTGTAAGGATTTTTTATAATCTCAAGAATATAATATTTTTAGATGTCCCTATACTTCTATATTAGTATTTTTCAGATTGTATTCTTAGACAACACATACGCTATCTAGTCTGGGCAATATTGTTTATGATATATTTCAGTTTCGATATTGTATTTCTTTTACAGCAACTTCTATAGCCAAATCAGATCTAGTCCTAAAAAGCCCGCCTGCCTGCCAAAAAAACTTTGAAATAATTTTGACTTAATTTTAGTATTATTCGCTGTATTAGTATTGACTTGAATGTATAGAGGCTGATGACTATTATTTTATAACGATTGGTTTTCTTCTTACGTTGTATTATATTAATATATCAGTAACAAGTAAGTCGTCGGATAAAACGCTTTATATTATTGATATGATACGCTTTCAATGGTCGCTCTTGCACGTTATATTATTAGTGTGTTGATCGCTTAGAATATGTGTGATCATTTAATTAAAATTATCGTAGAAATGCTTAATCAATTTGTGGAATCTTTTGTACACAATCTATAAATAAATTAACGTGACGATAAATTCCATCTGTTTCTTATGAAGTTGAATAGGATAGTAATTGTGTACATCAGATTCGTCTTCAATGTACATCACGTTTTATTGTATCAAAACTTGTATACTGTGTAAAAAAATATTTCGTCTATTTTTTCATATATTTTAACTGTATGTGAAATCATCATTAAAAGTTTATATATGAAGACGTGTTTTTTATTGAAAAAATAATACAATTTTTTATTTTTATAAAAAGTTTATTGTAAATAAATTTTACTATATTCAACAAATAATAAATACATTACTACCACGAACATTTGAAATTATCACAGCACCGTTTTATTGTTACTTAGCTTCTACCTGAAACAAATGCGAATATTATTAAACTTTCATGTACACTCTGATCTAAATGGTAACAAAACGAACGATTTGCGTAATTACATTTAACAATTATGTCTTCGTTCACTTTACACTCATAAACGTGTCATAACTAGTTAAAATATAGTAATTGACTATGGAAAAATCTTAATGTCTTTGATGCATGAAGACCTGTGTCGCCTATAGTCTAACTAAGAAATGAACAAGACTGGATAATAATGCTACAATGCCTTAAACTTATAACCTATTCCAAACAAAAGTAGTGGCAATGACGGAAGGTTTTCTATGCAGCTGAGTAGTAAATAAGGATAGAAATGCGAGATGAAGCGAACGAGCAAGTTTTTCTTTCTAGATCTCGTTACAAGATAAGTATATAGAATTGAAACTGATGTTGGCCGAACAGCCTGACTGTGGCAGTGCGGTATAGCCTATCGACGAGGTATAATCTATTTACTCGCTATAACCTATCTACTCGGTAAATCCTACCTTTAAATGTCGATCAATAAATCAAAATATAACAATTTGGGAAGCCTTCATCGAAAATATAGCAAGCAACCGTTTGTTATAATTGCATTTGAAATTTAGACCGGTTCAGTCTGTTGACGTCGCCACAGCATGCGTCAATTAAAGAAAAAAAATTAATTTTGTATTTAATTAATATAAATACTTATTAAATAAATATCATCTTTTTCTTGAAAAAAAATCATAATATTTTATTTTTCATTATGCCATATTTAATTCCTGCCGTAAACTATCCTTTATGCATATTACCTGAACAAAATAATTTCGATGTTTCACATCTAGCCGTCCCGTGACAATTTTTTATAATAAGATATTATTTTACCATAATTTATTACAGTTAGTTCTTTCTTAAATGAAGAATGAATGCACTTTTATTAACATACATTTAATGTTAATGTATTTAGTTGAGTTTCAAAACCAATTATACCTAAATGTTTTTGCTATTATCTTTCCACATTTGTTAAGTGAAACTAATGAGCCCGAAAGTGCCTAACGCACTTAGCGTTCATTACGCAACCATAGTCTCTTTCATTCTTATGCTTACGCAAAATGTTAATCCATATTACAATACCATCTGTAGATAGCGAAAGGTTTAATAATTATACTAATTAGTTACAAACATCTTCTATATTTCGCTTTTAAAAAAATAAAGTGCACCATAAAAAACACGATAACTAACTAAATAAGAAACAAAACTTATTATTTTGATTGAGTAATAATCAAGATAAAAATCACTTGTTTAAAAAATATATAAATTATTTTCAACTTTTTAATGCGTATTATACCTATTTAAAAGATGAAAAATAAACATATGATTTATGTAAAACGAAAGTATACTGTTATAACAATTTGTATATTAATTAAATATACAAATCGCATATCATTTAAAAGAAGTGTCATGTGACTTAATATATTTGTCCTAAGGTCTACTTAGGTATATTATTTGTACAAATCGACGCAAAGGTAATTAAATGGACATACCTACCGTCTTATCCAATGAACTGTGACCACAGATAAAGTAAAAGTATTATCAAAATCAATAAGATCTTACAAAAAATTATTTATACCTACATGAAACATGTTCGATCGGTCACACTTTCTTAATATTATATAGCTTACCTTTGCTTAATATTATATATATTATATAAACTATAATTTTTCTGGCTATAGTCTATATCATGTTGTAATGTCCTATAATTAGAAGTGCAATTAAGTTATGTTTTTCTATATAACTATTGTTGTTTTTATTGGATGTTCTGAATAAATAAATAAGAAGTTAATGTCACTGTACCACTTAATGCTACTTTTAAATTCGTCGCAATTTTTGAACATTCTCTAATAGTTTTATTTCAAGTTTTTTTTTTTTACCAAACTTACATGTCAATTTGTGACAACCTTGGTTGGAGGTTAAATTCTAAATTTATTAGTAATAAGATCGAAATTGTTAAAAACTTTTGCGTCAGTATTTCTAAATCTCATTAATGTATTATAGTATACAAGTTAATACTATAGAATAAAAGTAGGTAATAAGTTTTCCATCACCTGCTAGGTGGGATTAAGCCGTTGCATAGTGATATGTAGTCGACAAATATTTTTTTCAAGTTACATAACAATATAATAAACCAGGCAATAGTATCAAACATACTATCCATAGATGTTGTAAAGCTTGAAAGACTAATTAAAATGCTAAATAAATGGTATGAATTTATATAATTGGAAAAGTTATGAAATATATATAAATAATGATCAAAAATATTCTCCGGAAGATTCCATTATCCAGAAGATTGATTTCATAAACTGAATATCATTATATTATCAGACAGAAAAATATTTAATTGAACATACTCGCTAATCTCTCCCGCGGAGCCTTTGCTTCGTCTCCGCTGACGTCCTCGTGAATTCTTCTTGCATTTTGTTTTGCGTGGTTTCAACCAGTGCGGTTATATCATCTTTGTTTAAGCCGTCCGTCTCAATCAAAGGCAGAATGGTTATTATTATTTCACCTGCAATCAAATAAAGTAAATATAAAAATACGAAACTTTGTCAAATAATTTTCATGGAACTAAAAATACGAGGCTTCAAGTCTACTTATAAAATAAAATATAAAACTTTAATTTAATTAAATACGCCTGTGTCAGCTTCAAAATTCTACAATCAACTGAAAATAAACTTCTGGAAGGTCAAAGGTATGCAATAGTTATTCTATAAATTATCTTATCATGAGTGAATTTACAATCCAGGTAATAATATTATTTTTCATATATTTAATAATAAAATGTTATTGTCGTAACTTTTATCGTGTATTATCTCTAATGTAATTGAAACATTTAGTTGTACATATCTCACGAATTAATCGAGATGGATAACGATTGCTTATTAGAGAATTTCAATAATTCTATGATTTATTATTTAGATGTTATTAAAAACACATTCCATAAAATCATGTCGATAATTTATGTGTATCATTACAACTTTTGTCATAACAAATTATTAGCGAATATTCATTCGCAGTTTAAATATTCTAAACATTATTCAAAACGTGGCATTAAATCTAGTAGTAATTTCTATAATTGTATAAAACATATACAATATACTAAGTATAACACATATATTGATTTATTTTTGTGAAATTCGGAAATGATACACAGGAACATATGTTTTCATACGTCATTGTACTTTGGATTAGAATAGATTATACAAATGTTTTTTTTTGTATCGTATAGGTAGGCGGACGAGCATATTGGCTACCTGATGGTAAGTGGTCACCAACGCCCACAGACATTGGCATTGTAAGAAATTTTAACCATCGCTTACATCACCAATGCGCCACTAATCTTGGGAACTCAGATGTTATGTCCCCTGTGCATGTAATTACACTAGCTCACTCGCCCTTCAAACTGGAACACAATAACACTAGTACTGCTGTTTTGCGGTGGAATATCTGATGAGTGGGTGGAACCTACCCAGACGATCTTGCACAAAGCCCTACCACCAATAAAATGTAATAGATTAGAATAAAATATATATGCGAAATTATTATGCAAAACATTTCATTATACCACAGCACTATGGATTCCACCAACCCGCATTGGAGCAGCATGGTGGAATAAGCTCCAAACCTTCTCCTCAAAAAGATGGGAGGAGGCCTTTAGCCCAGCAGTGGGACATTCACGGGCTGTTACGGTACGGTTACTATGGATAATAGGGAATACTGACTATAAAAGTTAATAGTAATATAGCATTTTATTTTATATTATATATTCCGATTAACTTGAACCTTGGATATATAAATATTAATAAACCAACTAAACATATAATATTTTACACACATCTCAATACGGCTTAGCATATTTCTCAATTTGTTTTAAAAGATAAAAGTAATTCCAGAAAAACTTATATAATTCGCATTTTTAATAAAACGATATTTAGTTACCTTCAGAGATAAGCGATGAATAAGAAACGCATGTAATATACCAGTATTTATACGATCGTAGCAACGCCGACTAAAGTGGGATCAATAATAACGCAAAGATAACCAGCCTTTATCTATATAAATAAAATTTGGTCAAGAGATATTTTTCCATATAGCTACGATCGGCTATTGAAATGAAACTGATGAAAAAATAAAAAATAAAAATTACTGAATTGACTTTCATCACTATTGGATGAACGGTTTAACAACGAATTATTATTATAAGTTGAGAAAGAAGATAACGCCAGATACAGATATATAAAATATCGATATCATCTTTAAATGATTTTTATCGCATAATTAGCTTATTTAAATAGTTCCTTTCATGTATTGATAAAATCTCGTTAAATTCGTAATTTTGTGATTAATTACTTCTATTTAATTGATATTTCACTTCTGTCCATCCATATATTATCGCATATGCTTGTCGAATTCTAGATGGATATATTGATCAATACGTAAATTCTATACACACCCGATCCAAATTTATGACGCTCGGAGTCCAAGAAATGATATTTCGATACTACTACGGGCTGTATTGGCGCCTCGGCATCCAGAGCTACGTGGAACGCCCCTTTTCTAAACGGCAGCAATTTGTCTCCCGAATGACGCGTACCTTCTGGAAATAGCAGCAGCTTACGCTGTAAAGATACGAACGTTATACTATTATTAGTTACGTCAAAAGTATTTTATCCTAAATAATATTGTCAATGCGAAAGTTAGTTTGTTTGTAAAAGTATTGACTTTTTGGTCTTTTTCTCGTAAATGGTGAGTCTAGTCATAAAAGCAAATAGAATAGACGATAATTATTGTAGATAATGCAGTTACTTACTACAATAGTTGTTTATACTTTTTTTTCAAAAGTATCACCATTCCTGAGATTTTTTCAAAACTGCTTAAAGACAGAAATTCAGTTAATATTAAATATCTTCAGTTGTCAGGGCGGGCCCTTGTAAATAATAAAGTAAAACCAGATGCATGCGCTTATAACGTAACTGCTAGAATCGAAACTAAACAAAACTAAAGCTTTGCATGAGAGACGAGAAACTTATGTTTGAGCATGCATGTACTTTCCATTTGGTTTATTTATTTATAATTTAATAAATCAGTAATACAGTATTTGTACTATTCTATACACAAACATTCCTTGAATTCATCACTTAGCATGTTATATCGCGATAATACATTACACAAACATATGGTTAAGTTCACTTACCATGTTTATGTGAAACTCTGATTAATAATATTCTATTTACGTACTCTGTAATATATTGTTATCACTGTACGAGTACTTCGAAAAAATATACACTATTAGTTTCCACCCGCATGTGTGAGGGGGAGGTTTTAGGCAGTGGCGTAACTATAGGGTGGCAGGACTGGCAAAATGCCAAAATGCCTGACACGACGGTGCTCCCAGTCCGAGAGGCCACGAGCTCAGAAGTGTCTTAACATTTGTAACAAATCATACGTACAAGTACTTACACGACTACATATAACAACTAAAGACTATTTACAAATTCAAATAAATTTTAAAATGCATTCGTAAGAAAAGAATATCAATCATGCGTTCTAAAATTAGAACGCATCCACCTGTATTTATGTAGCTAGCAATGGTTTGTAGCAATTCCTGTGACTACAGCTAGTGCTCAAAGATCATTTTCGAAACTAAAATTAATAAAAACCTATTTAAGAAATTATGTGACAAGACAAGCTACATAACGTGGCTATTCTGTCTATAAAAAAATCTATGGCTCGATCTTAAAACTTTGATATAATATATGATATAACTTTATTAATAAATATATTATTAATATAAAATTGATGATGATGATGAAATTGATTGATGAAATAATCATTAAAATTTTATAATATCTATGCTTTTGAAAGTAAAATTTATTAGATATTTAACTAAAATACTCACAACACAATAGTAATACTGTTGGGTAACTACTTTGTACTTAAGGGATTTATTAAAATTAAAGTACAACGTGACTATTTTTACTGGAAGAGTTACCCCATAGAATTAATTTCTCACGGGCCTCAGATGGTAGTTAGGCCACTGGTATTAGGTACCCAATGTCGTTTTCTGTACCTCTAACAACGTGTATCCAAAATTTCATGAATTTATGATAAATGATGAATGATGAAATTTCAAATTTTATGATCGATTAAGTAGTTAATTATATATACAAAACAGCCTAATAAACTTTTATATTTCTAATATTATTAAGGAAGTAGGAATTAACCGTATAGTTATTTATAGAAATGTCTATGGCTTATAATAATTGTGAATAATAAGGTTTAATTATTTCCTATGATAATTCAAGGATACATTTCAACTCGTTTGCAATATTATAATCCTATAGTAAATAACATAGTCGTATTATAATTTATAGTTAACTAATAATAATTTATCTGTATTTTAGAGATAACCAAATACGCTTACGGTCTTACTTATACTAAAAGTTTGTTTAGAGGGTAATTAGTTAGACAACGCTGTCTTCAACGTCTTCTTCTTTCGAATGTCAAATCAATATTGACACAAGATGAGAAATCGGTGTCTAACCAAACAGTCGCTAAGCAACGTGTATAAGGCCGATATAAAGTATTAGTTAGATAAGCATGAAGTGGTTAATAACAAATGAGTCAACCCTGGAACTTATTTTTTGATCGATTTCTGATGAATACGGATAATATAAATAATAATAATATAAGCAACGCTATTGGTATATTCACACGACAATAGTAGGCTAACACAATGTATTCCAGAGTCCGATAAAGGCATTTAAAATAATAGAATTAATAATGACACGACATTCAACTTAATTTACAAATAAAATCGAGCAACAACCACTTTTTCATAATTCAAATTGAAAAGTAATAAATATACAAAGTTTTAAACTATGTTAATTGTTAAACCAAGTATTGATTCAATGACTGAGAACCTAATTGAATATAAATCAACGAACCCTAAAGGCACTTACGAAAGTAGGACAACACTGGAGCAATAATTGTAAAATACTTAAATATAATTGAAAAATACCTGCTTCTTAATAGCTGTTCTATCAGAAATATACAAATGTATATAAATGCATATTCGAAATTTTTATAAATTATGATTAGGTATTCAAAATTTATTAAAAAAAAAAAACAAATTGATTTGGCTTCCTTTTATTTCTTTATGGTATATCGATTTGGCAACCAGTAATTTAATTTTGTAATTACAGGCACAAGGGACATAAAATCTTGGTTCCCAAGGTTGGTGGCGCATTGGCTATGTAAGCGATGGTTGACATTTCTTACAATGTCTAAGGGCGTTTGGTGACCACTTACCATCAGGTGGCCCATATGCTCGTCCGCCTTCCTATTCTATAAAAAAAAAAATTACGCTTATAACTTCCTAAAATCCAATTCATTACGAAAAATGATTACCTAATCCTTCTAACTAAATACAAACACATAAACTTGGGCTATTTTTTATATATTACCAAAACAAAACATCGCAATGTTTTAAAAATGAATTTTACAAAAGTACTTACACCCATTGAACAAATAAAGTATTTTCATACATAATGTATAAAATATCATTATTAGTAAAACAAAGTTACTAAAGTAGCTAGAATTTGAACCGACTATTTTTGTTACCTATTGGTTATATACACGATCTTTTGAACCCGAATATTCAATATTTCACTTTTGTTTTAAATGCAAATTACTAACGAAATTATTCAGCGCACATTTTATTAAGAGTCTATAATAATACAAAATTACCTAACAGAGAAATTTTTATAAAAATTAAAAATAATTCATTGTAACTGATACAAAATTTGTTACTTAAATATTATTTCTTTTAATTTGTTTTATTTAATTCCTGTTCCTACAGATTGTCAGTCGATTTATAACAAAAAACAGGCAGTCATAGAGACTGCCGATACGTGTGAAAACTTGAAACTGATAAATATATTTGTCCAATTTCCACATCTATTGGCACTCCAAGTAATATTTTTTTTCAGCAAAATATACAGTATGTCGCTAACTTGGTACAAGATATTAATACAGCTTAACTTTTATAAATAATAGTTAAAATACACTTATATTATTTGTATATACTGTAAGTATTTACATAAATTTCAAATATTTAAATTATTTGTACTTTCAACGATTTCATTATATTAACATTAGCATGTCGGTGACGCGACACCACGGATTTATCCCCTACGAAAAAACAGCACAACGCGCTTAAAGAAATTTTCACTTCCAAATAATTAAAGTAATGGTAACTTTACATTAAATTGTCAATATTCCTTGCATAATGTTATTTCCTACATACATAAACATTACATTTATCATTACTGTACACTGGCATATCCTCTGCCGTATATACTTTAAATAGGATATGTAAACAAGCGAGTATTTACTTTTCTTAATGGCGTTAAACATGACCAAGTTACATAAAAGTATTTCGAGACAAATATTTCACAAAGCCCAACGTCTCTCTATCTGCAATGTAAATAGTAAATATTATTATATTGGTATTTACATGTACAATGTGCAAAAAGAAATATGTCCAACTTTCGTTGTTTTCAAATTGAAACGTGTACATTTCATTTTTATCCGAAATTCTTAATAATTTTTTATCGAGTAATAAACGGTATAACGACGTATGTAAATTTTAATTAAAATATACGTTTAAAATCAAATAAGACCTATTTTTATATATATTTTTTACATACATACTTGTTACATACAAGTTAAAAATTAACTAAATAAACATATAACCAATGCATGTATATAAATATGTAATGTGTGTACGGATACACATATATGCCAAGATATTTTTATTTTTCCTACTTCGAATTTGGGTGCCGATTATCATCATTGCTCCGGATCCTCAAAACCTTTACATCCAGCTCCACTTAAAGGGACTAATACATTCAGATGATAATAATCGTCCTGTAAAAAAAAAAAAAAAAAAATCGACTGATCTGATGATGGAAACAAGAGGATAGTGAGTCTTTAATAGCTAGTAAACCCATAAAGTTTGGGGCTCATTCGATTTGTTTTGACGATTCTCATACATTACTAAGACATAAACTTGTTCTTATTTTTTTAGTTATTAATTATTATACCATAAATACAATACATAAATACAATACAGACGAGCTTGCACAAAGCTCTACCACCAGTAAGCCTAGAGCCTAGTTTAAATTTCACATATAAATCGGATTTGCGATTCAACGGAAAAATTCGGCTAACATTCCTACCGAAGTTCCATGCGGTCACGATTTGAATAGGACCTATTTTGTAATTTTGATGTATATATGTTTATTTCATGTGTATAATTCTTACATAAAATATTTTATATAAGACATTTGATCTTTAAAAGAATTAATTTCATTGATATACCATGTCTCATACAAGATTATTCAATAAATTCATATCTATTTCAAACATACTCATGACAATGTCTTTAAATATTGTATTATTTTAATAATCCATTACAAAATAATATTAAATATTATCATCTCGTTATTGTAATACAATTATTGTTATCTAGTGATCGATCAGTAGTCGAGTTTCGATCATAATTAGTATTAAAATAAATCGCACGTTTTGATATTGATAAAATTAAATCTACCAAACAAAAGAAAAATAAAAATCGGTTATCAGTAGAGAAATAGGTACTGAACTGTTTTGTTTTTGCCTATTTATGTTAAGGTAAATAAAAGAAAGCATATTGAATAACTATTTATATTATAGAAACACTCACGCAATATATTAATAGCGTGCGTGATCTTCTTGATATTAATTAAATTACGCACAATCGTTTTAATATTTTGACTCACGTCTTGCGAAGCATTAATGTGGCTTACGTCATCACAAGGTTAAAGGATAATTGAGTAAATACCTACAGGAAAATAGTTTGCAATGCACACTATACTTTAAAAAACGACTTTGACACAATTGTTTTATACAAACAACCAACCATGATCATTATTTCAAACTAATATCGCACACAATATTACTTTATTTTCTAATATTTACATAAACACATATCAATAGCCTTAAAATAAGTGTGAAAATCCAGTCAAATTGTAGAAAAAACGACTAGACGAAAAAAAAAACCTATTGGGATATTTGAAATGCTCCATAATAAAAATGCCTAAGAACAAAAGTCCTGGTAGGGGAAGGTGAGTAATCCTGATTATAATTGCGAATGTGAGTTTGTTTGTTAGGCTCTCACTTCTTAACAATCCAACTAATTATCATGATATTTTGCGTACACGTTTTCCGAGGCACAGAAAAGGACATAGGGTAGCTAACACTTCCCCCTTTCACGCGGGCGAAGCCGAGGGCGGAAACTAGTCTTGAGATAAGTTTTATCTCAGTTTTCGCTTATAAGTAAGACGTTTTTCTCTAAAGTCAAAGTCAATAACCATTATTATAGTCACTAAGCACGACATGAATTATAAATACAACTTTTTTGTGAAAAGTGAAATTTCAGTAGTACTTGTTGGGATTTTGATTCCGTTATTTTGGATTAAAATCACAAAACCTTCTCCTCAAAAAAGAGGAGAGGAGGCCTTTAGCCCAGCAGTGGGACATTCACAGGCTGTTAGGGCGGTACGGTGGATTAAAACCCACATGGCCATCTGTGATAAGTAAACATTAAGACATAAATAGCATGAATGTACCGCATATTAATTAAAAACTTATACAATCAAGTCGTTTTTATATTTATTTGTATGACGAAAAATAATTTTAATAGTTTTTATATTTATTTGTATGAATAAAAATATAATAAATGTAATTTAAAATATATAATATTTTAAAGAATATAAAATAAATATAAATACATACTTTTTGTTTTTCACTAAAAAATATAAAATCTTCAATGAAAAAACAAAACCAAAAGTCATGAAACTAGTATGGTTAAATTTATTTGAAACATTATATAATATTATATATACTTACATATTATGCATATATTGCAAAAAAACCTTGAAATTGCGTTTTATATAATAGATATAAAAATATATTATTAACCTATGATGACATTTACACATTGATATAATTATGTATCTCTGTCTATGAGTTTATTATTATGTATAAAGCCTTAATGAGAGTTATATTTCAAAGATTTTCCACACTAAATGAATGATATTATCTGATAGTTAAGTCTAATTTTTTATGCAAACGTTTTTTCATCATCAATTTTTTTTCAGAATCTATTCAATATTTATCTAATCGTAGCATATATATGGGTACCTTCTTTGGAAAAGATTCAAATTCAAACAAATTAATTAAATAAATAATTAAACCGTTTAAAATCAAACCCAAGGTATACTAGTAAGGTATACTACCCAAGGTATACTTTATTCAAGTAGACTTTTGCAATATTGTATTAACAATATATAAATCCAATAAATATACTATTAACATTTTGGAATTTAGATTCTACCGAGAAGAACCAGCTATAAACACAATAGTTACTCTTTTCCAACATTTCAATTACAAAGTTATGACTATCAAATACAATTTAATTTATGTATATCTTGTCTGAATGTCAATATGTACTAACTCTACGTTTTTTTATCATCTATAAAATATTGTATTGAGTAATATCCTTATGTACCAATTAATGTTTTCTTAATAAAGTATTTTAATTTATTAGGTATAGAAGTTAAAATATATAATGTAATAATAATTACTATACATTTGTCAATAATGCAGAAAGAATATTTATCAATGTGTAGGTAGGCTAGTCCAATTGACGATATTTCTGACTCACGAACGCGTCATCTAATATTACTTCATTCTAACACGACATAATTTATGCTGATGCAAAAGTTCAATAGCTCAATAAATTAATAAAATAATGTTTTGAATTGAAATAGAAATTCATACATTTGTAGAAAAATCGAAATAATAAATATTTTGGCATAATAAATATTGTGAATTTATTATTCTAATTCAAAGATCAATATGAAGATTAATTATTATTGAGGGTAATTAAAATTTGTACATATATTATTGTATTTTGTTAGATAGAGAATAGAAAAAAATTATAATAGATAGAAATATCTGAACGAATATTATTGACTAAGCTTAGAAAATTACAGCTAATATTTCTACTTTAATTGACTACTAGACCTTAACCTTGCCATGGAGGTCAGCTGAAGATCGAACTGAATATAAAATTGTAAACACGTACAAGAAAAACAAAGCAATGCAATGGCAACAATGCTTTATCATTATTTATATTATAATGTATGAAATTTAAGCGATAAAATGAAAAACAAATAATAAATTACCTTATGGCTTTTCACCGCCTCCGTCTGCTTGTTTAAGACAGATCTCGCCGAATGAGCGCCTCGATCTATGAACACAGTCCCCCACATCCAGGTGGCTGTCCCGAAAGGCACCAAGTACTGCAGTGAACGCTTCGATACCACCGTGCATCTCTCCATCAGAGGCCATAGGACGGCAAGCACTGTGGATTAACACAAAATGTAGACTTTTAATAACAGGAATCTGGAAAATATTATATGTGGTATACTCGAGCTTCGGAAATCTTATTTAAAAACGTGATGAAACAAGTTGTACAAGACAACTTATTTATATTTATTACATATTATTATGTAAGGAGTTAATTGAAGTTTGCACCAGTTGTCTGCTCGTGCTATTCAAGAAACCATTGCTGCTTTACAAAATGACGGAAATAATAACATAATGCATAAAAAGAGTATCATATTGACGATAAATCACAAGAAGAATTCTTTAAGAAGTGCATAGTACGCATTTTTCAATAAAATGTTAACGCCTTATTTTTGCAATGCATGTTATTATGGGTACGTAAGTTAAAACTCGATCAGCAGTGCTATTCTGTAAGAACTCACTTCTTTAGTCACCCGAGAAATATTGACAACCAACTTATGTTTATTTACCAATTTGATGCGTGTAGTCGTATTATATGTAATATTATTAATTATCACGCTCAATGTATATATATAATAAAATATCATGCGCATATCACTCTCTGACTCTTCACGACCGTTTTCTGCGGTGAGTTTAAGGTTGTCCTTACAAACTAATCCTACTGTAATTGCATTGCGATACTATTAAAAATAATGAAAATAAAACGGAATCATTATATTGGCATAAAGATTATTAGAAGTATTCAAAGAACATATTCATGTAAATAAAATAAAAATGATAAACACTGACTAGTTCACTTTGATCTTAACCAAAAGGCCGAGAAGCGATACTCTTACTAGTTTCCGATAATGACGACTTTTCAAAACAAAATAACTGCCATTGGTATTGATAAAAATCTTGATGTGGCAGATCCAAGTTTAGGTAAACATATAAAATAATGACTAATCAAGTAATAATAAAAAACCATGCTTTCATTTTTTTTGTTTGATAAACTATAAAACAAAATAATTTCAAATAGATTTAAAGTACATAAATGAAAGTAAGTATATAATATACAATTCTTACTGAAAAAAATGACAAGTCATTGGTGATTAACTTGATATGTCACTTTTTTACCGAATAAAACAATCAACAAAAAATCATCAAAATCAAAAAAATTTATTTAGTATAGATTCATTGAACTTCTTAAGTTCATTTATTTGATTGCTTTTTTTTGCCTTTAATTCAATTCATTCTCAATGAACTTAAGCAAACCAGGAACAAATTTTAAAACGTGAAACAAGAAATATATTTATATATGTAATTAAAACGTAAAAAATCTTGTACTAATTGTGTAATTAACAAAACGATAAAAATAACTACAAATAAGTAAATACTTATTTAATAGTAGGTATATAAGTTTATATATCTTATGTATCTTAATAAAGTTTTATTGGGTTTGTATTTATTTTGTTATACATGTGATATTACATGCTTATAACAAATTAAGCACATGAAAATTCAATAGTAATCAACGAAAGGAAACTCCACTGAAACAACCATATCTTACAATCTAAGATGCAATCGCCAGTGAGAAGAACGACCTTTAGCAATCGCTTTATAGAATTCGTGACAAACAAATATACAAAGCGACGAACACTTCGCGCCTTAAAATTGACAGGAAAACTGCTCACAAACAGTACCTAAATAAACTATTTACATTTCTTCGAATATAATTCAAAATTTACATTAATAAATGAAAAGTACTTTTAGTTACAAAATATATAAATACCTAATTCATTGTTTCGCACTGGTCAAATGGATTTAAATTTCTACTAGTTATTCGTCAATAAAGCCATTATTTTAAAAGTACTGTTATTCCAATTTGAAAATAGGGTTCGAATTTAAAGACATGACAAGATTACATATGCTCTAAGTAAATGCACAGACCTCTCTCACTCACACTCACTCACTAATCTCTCAGCCTTTACCAGTGAAAATCTGGGTTAAGTAAGGCGAGATAAGATAAATGTTTGCCTCAAAAAGTAAAACCTGATATAATAATTGTAATATATTTCTATTATCAAGTTGATGGCCAAGGGGGATTTTCTAATCGGAAACAATATTAATTCTAGCCGCCTGGCTAATACGGGTATGGTAATCCATACCCGTATTATCACCACGTTTGGAAAAACGCAGCGGCAGTTTTTATTTCGTCAATATCATTATTGTATGAGACTGAAATCCGATACGACCGGAGTAATATCACGAGGCACGAGAGTGGGACACTACCAACAAAATAATAGCCCAGTAAATTTTATTAACTCAACGCAGGATTCCAAACTTATATTTGCATTAATTTAATAAAATACGTGTAGGTAATGAATGCGCAATTCAATTGTGCGAAGTTAAGCGATCACTTAAGATAATAATGGTCGTTGTCTTTCATTATCATCACATATGTTATTCAACAGATATTACACACAAATGTATAATTATTTTTCATATATGTATATACATATAAACAATGTGTATTAAATTATTTGCTTTAAAAATATTTCAATTTATATTTTAATTACTTTCTTAAAAAACTGTATGTCTTAAGAAGGATATGTGGACGAATTTCCGTATATGTTTCTTTAGTATCGTATATCTTGAGAAAAAGCCAATTTATTTTCTATGCTTAATTGCCACATTTTCTTTACATTATTTCTATCGTAGTCTATTTCTATCGTAAAGAACCGAATACATTTTATTTGTAATTAAACTCTATGGATATTAAATAGGTAATAGGTAATGCAACTGGATAAATGATACAAATATTCGGCAGAGATTTCAACCATAAAAGAAACAATAAATTAGCCACACCAACCGTACAAAATAAAGTATGTGGAACACTTCCTACGACATTTTAATGTCATTAAATTCACCGATTAAAATTAATTTAATCCGATATATAATTTCCATTAATTGGCTTTAATAACTATTTTTTACGCATCATATTCATAACTAAATATCATTCGCAAGTTTTGCTTTTAAATGTTGTTTATTTTTATTTATTTTTGAATATGAATGATAAGTTTTCTCTAATATATTTATATGTATGTTATGTAATAAGTGATTTATAGGGTATTATAAAAAATTATGAATTATATTAAATTGAATTATAATTATAATTGAAAATTCAGTTGTGCTTTATTATTATTTTTATTTGTTAAAAAAAAAACAACCTAACATGATTTTTTGTTTTTAAGTATTGCGTCTACGTTTGAAATAGGAAAAAAAAACCTAACCTAGTTGGGTTTAGGTTAGATTTTCTTTCAACACCCCGTGCAATGTCAATAAAACCAATGTCAATATACGAAAACCACATATCAATATTCATAATGTCTAGGCGATGTGATAAATAAGGAAGTTCAAATTGTAATTATTTACTTACGCCCTAAATAGCTTGTTCATAATGCCCAGGCAGTATGAAAAATTCCCTTTATTATTGGTCCATAACATATACCTACAAGAACTTGAAATTCACGCTTGTCACGTTAATAGTCTAACTTTTAAGCGGCTGGATTACACTAAAACTTTTTTCTACTAATATTATATTATATACTAAAGCCTTCTCCGAAACGCGCTGTCTATCTTCTGTCATAAGTCTTATGAATCGGTTTAGTAGTTTTTTCAGTTAGGCATTACCAAAATAAACATCACATCATTTATTAGTATAGATGTTACGGTAATGTCAGCATTTACCTTATTGTCGCTTAACAACTTTGATGTCAAAGCCGATTTGGCCGAGTGGATATATCACGAACAAGATCATAACAATCGCTGAGTTTTTATATACTAAATATGTACGTAAAATGAATATCGTACCCGGCGGTAAAGAAAAATATCGTAATGAAACTTGCATATTTCCTAGTAGATTTCGCATGTACATCCAACCAAGGCGCTGATGATCGAGAACAGTGGTATAAGTTCCAAGTAAAAGTATATTCACATTTTCTGCATTGTACATAACAAGTTTTATATCAAATTATACAATAGTTTTTAAATATATAAATTATATACACACAATACGCATACGCATGAATTATAATAACGCAGAACTAGCGAAATATTCTGTAACATCTATATTATTAATATTTTATGTAATATTTACCATACAAATCAATGCAACTCTGGTGGTTGAGAAGAACCACCGCTCCTCGAGAGTCGTCCACATTCTCAAGACCACGAACCGTCCATTTGATTCCCAAAACTCTCGCCGTGAGCCGGAGTAAAAAAGCGGGTATTCTATATAATAATAAAAAAGGTAAAGTAAACAGCCTGTAAATGTCCCACTGCTGGGCTTAGGCCCCCTCTCCCTATGAGGAAAAGTTTTGGAGCTCGAATCAGTAATGTTCGTGAATACACATGTGGCAGAATTTCAGTGAAACTAGACACTTGCAAGTTTGCTCACAATGTTTTTCTTCACCGCCGAGTACAAGATGAATTATAATTAAAACTTCAGTGGTGTTTGACTGGGCTTGAACCCACAATCACCGGTTAAGATTCACGCGTTCTAACCACTGGACCATCTCGTCTACACTTTATCTATAATACTAATAGAGTGTGTGTTCGTTTGAACGCGTTAATCTTAAAATCGACCAGTCCTATTTAACAAAATATTCTTGCGTTTGATAGCGTAATTATTGAGAGAGATCTAATAAAATATATAAATACTATATAACATAACCACACAAGCCACGAGGGCGAAGCAGTAACGCTTAACTTAAGCCAGACCAGCGAGTTATAAGATAATCCTATAAAAAACAGCACTACATACTGTAATCATTGAAATCATAATATGTTCACATAATATGTTTTCTATGTAGGTTCGTTGTCAATACTGTATAGGATAGTCGAGTCAAATAAGAAGTTAACCTCAGAATAAAAGATAAGCTACAAACATGTACCTATGTTTATTTTGGTTTTTTCACGATTTCAGTCACGACTGTTACCTCAAGTTTGTACAAGAATATAAGACGCCAATCAAGATATTCGAGGTCACAGGTCCTTGCTATTTTTTTGGGAATATTTTATTTTCTAAGCTTTAACTGATTATTTAAATTATTAGAAAATAAAATTGCCTACAAATTTGAATTTGAGCAAAATTTTATGGACGCAACTATTCATGAGAAATATAGCGCTCATGAACTCTGTGTGTTTCCTGTACGTTTGATAACGCAAGGTCAACTGTAGAATACAGTACTCAGAACAATTTATACAATTAATGTTATCCATGAAAAATGTTTCTATTATTTACGCCTTATATGACTTTAACAGTAATAAAATATACTTACTGGCTCTTTGGTCTTGTCACTAGCTTAAAAGGCAAATCCTGTGGTCTTAGGTTTAAGCCCAGGTCGAGCCAAGCAAAAAGCTATTGGGTGTTTCAAATTGAGTGTTTACAGTTCCATGCCTCGGATAGCACGTAAAACCGTTAGTCCTGCGCCATAAGTCTCTCCAGTCGTGTCGGATTACCATTCCATCGGATTATGAGAAAAAGAAAATAGAAAGTACACTGGTATTTGCGCACACATTTGTTGAATACAATATTTCTGGTACATTTGGACGTTGAGAAAGCTCACCGTGATCTAAATCGGTCATCACCAACATAACATTATACATCAAGATATTTGAATTGAGGATGTTTCGTGGTAGCCTAGAGAAAAAATAATAAATACTTACAAAGCGTTCTTAGGACTGAATGGTCTGAAGAACATCAACGGTAGTGGAGCAGTAGCGAAGATTAGTGACAAAACGACGAACAGTGTGAACTGTGTAAGATAATTCATTAAACATTTTAATTAATTTCTTCATATTACTTATAGAACAGGAAAGAATTATAACCTTGAGTAACAGCAAGTTTTCATTTATAAAAGAAAAAATAATCTACAATTGTGTAATACCTATTTACCAACCTATTAAGAAATATCTAACTTAGTTACTCCCGCTTCACACAAACCGGCCAATGCAATTTTAAAGGAAATCGAAATTGTTTTTTTTTAATATATATATTTTTTTATAGAATAGGAAGGCGGACGAGCATATGGGCCACCTGATGGCAAGTGGTCACCAAACGCCCTTAGACATTGTAAGAAATGTTAACCATCGCTTACATCACCAATGCGCCACCAACCTTGGGAACTAAGATGTTATGTCCCTTGTGCCTGTAATTACACTGGCTCACTCACCCTTCAAACCGGAACACAACAATACCAACTACTGCTGTTTTGCGGTAGAATATCTGATGAGTGGGTGGTACCTACCCAGACGAGCTTGCACAAAGCTCTACCACCAGTAATTACAAAAAAAAAAGATTTAATTAAAATATGTAGATATATCTTATTTTACTTAAGTAATTATTGTACACACCGCTCTCTGTAGTTAAATTTTAAAATATTTTAAACACTACAATGATTTAGTTACAAGATCAAAAAAAAGATACGTACATACGTATAGTTGAGAACAATAGTGGCTTTGTTAGCCCGTTTTAGTAAATACCACGCACTCATCCGTTATTCTACCCACGAACATTTAAAAAAACTTATAATCACATGGCTTAATTGCCTTAACAAGAAATTTATGTAATGTGCAAATATATCATTATATTATTTTATTTATATCAGATAGTATTGTATGCACCTTTATATAATATCTAACTATAGAGCTGATTGTGAATAAGATCAATAATAGCGCCATCACACAGCCGAAAACCACGTTGAATGCAGCCATTTTGTTTAAAAATCTGAAAAAAATTACATATTATAAATAAATCCTGTATATAATTTGTATGTTTTAAAAATCACTTCAATTTCAAATTTGGAATTACGATTAACAATAATAAATATTTCATTAATTTTACTGGTAACGCAGCAATTATCAAAAAAAGTCAAATATTATAAATATTGATTTTTCATTCAAGTCAACCATGTTTCTTTTTCCTAACTACAATTCCGTTAGTAAATTTTCATATTTTCAACCTAGTACAGTACAGTAACAGCCTGTTAATGTCCCACTGCTGGGCTAAGGCCTCCTCTTCCTTTTGAGGAGAAGGTTTTGGAGCTAATTCCCCCACGCTGCTCCAATGCGGGTTGGTAGAATACTTATATGGCAGAATTTAAATTAAATTAGACACAAGCAGGTTTCCTCACGATGTTTTCCTTCACCGTTAAGCACGAGATGAATTATAATCACAAATTAAGCACATGAAAATTCAGTGGTGCTTGCCCGGGTTCGAACCCACAATCATCAACGTTGAACGATTCACGCGTTCTAACCACTGGGCCACCTCGGCTTCCAACCTAGACCGCAATATATTTACTAAAAACTATATTAAAAAAAGTTTTAAGCTAAGCATTTATTTGCCAGCAATTTCGAACAAATTACAATTATTCAAACAAAATACAACATTACATTGTCACCGCACCAAATGAGTGTGCAAAATTTCAGTTCAGGCGTAAGTGAAATTGATTTAAAATTCAGATGTTAAAAGTAAATTTAATGATTTTAAAAGTACCATATACATAGGTATGTAAGAACATGTAGAAAATACCCTTTGTTAGGAATATGACAAAGCATTAAAAAGTAGTAAATTGTCATGATTTCATCTTAATAACTTTAATTAGCAAATCACCATACGACTACATTTAAGCAGACTTGGGCAATATTAGATTAATGATTAACGACTACGATTACAATGTGTAATCATTACGATTACAGATCAACTTTGATTGATTCTAAATAAGGCGCGCGGAGATGCTTACTTGACTTTCTATACTTTTTGTTTACTTTTGTTATAATAATGTAATGTAATGATAATTATTAATCTGGTTACATTTTGCCCAATACTATGCATGAGTAGTCTATACCTGTATTAAAATTAATTACCTCACAATTCACTTTTAACATGAAATAGTGAATTGTTAGATAAACAAGACTAACGACATAGTGATAATTATAGAACCTTTTGGACTCAACAATCTTAATAATATTCTTGGTATACGATATCTAGGTCCAATATTTAAAGTCTTTGTTTAAACACAACTATCTGCTTAGAGGTACACCAACATTAATTTTTCATGTGCGTGAGTGGATAATAAATATTAAATTATACCAGAATATCTCTGACGTCACATACATTTTATTCTCGCAACTAATAATTTATTAAAAGTTGTCTACGATGAATAAACTATTAGTACCAGATAGTAATATAAAATTACCGACAATAATCGACATAAATAATACAAAATAGTCAATCAAAATAGTTATATATGTATATACATATTTAAATAAGTCAATTTAAATAATCCAATAGTCGTGAACGCTGCCCGCTGCCGTTAGTGCGAGTAAATATGATAATAATTATAACATAATTTTAAGTTTGTATTTGTAAGAGGCAAGAGTAGGGTCAATACTCTCGTTTAGGTAAAGACAGTATGCCACTTTCTCTAACCAAAACTATCAGTGTAGCATCAACATTAATAAAAAAAAACAAAAATGTAGACTGATATAAATAGTTTTTAAGTGTAGGTATCTGTTGAAATAATTACTGGTATATTAATTATACTGTGGTATCGTCTTTTTTACCGGGAAATAAATCTGAAGTATGTAGTTTACATAATGTAACAATGCAAATATCTACATTTGTTTTCACTTGGCGTATCTTGTCAACTTTACCTCCCTTTTTTATTTAACAGAAACAATAATATACATAAAACTATCCTATATCATTAAATTATGTAGGATATGTTAAATTGATTCAGAATCACTTTTGTCGTTCAGACGTTATTGTGTGACAAATACGTACACAACGCTACTTGTACCTAATTAAAGTTTCTAGACAAGTTCGTGCTCTAGTTTAAATGGCGATTTCTGAATGTAAATCAATGCATGACATCGATAACCCTTTTGCTAATAAGCACATCTTAAGGTCAATCGTAATCTTTACGTAAACAGCGTATCTAGATTTGCTCTTTCACCTGCTCACTCTGAACTACTCTCTTAAAAGAGACTTATATTTTTGTACAACAAAATATCATATAATATTGAATGAGATATAATTGTACTTTTTGTTATTTTACTGTCGAGATTTATAGATAAAAGTTTAATTTTTTTGATATTTTTAATACAATATTTCTTAAGCGTTATTAGAAAATATCTTATAATTATTTTATTATTATTTACGTATATTATAGAACACCAAAAACTTTAATAGAATTTTTATTTTAATAAAATTTATTATAAATGTATCTTAAAAACAAAAGCATATAAAAAAATTCAGATTGTGTTTAATATTAGATATAAATTATATTATTTTTTCATTATTACGTTAAAATACATAATTATCTACTAATATAATCTGGAATTTATACACGCAATTATAATGTTTAATTTAATTTTATTAAATGTTCGCTTTACAATACACTTTCGCGATTAAAATAGAACCAGCACAAAACACGACGAAAACAATTATTGTGTAGAATATACACTTTGTTGGTTAGCGACGACCAATATTTTACTCATGTATTGAATTTTGATTTGTACATTAGTAAAAACAATTTTGTAAATATATTCTTTACAACATAATTACAATTAACTTAATGTTTTAATTAATTTTCAAGATTTAAACTAAATTAATCGTATTCAGCCACAAATTTGAAATAGGTTAGAAGAGTGTCAGAACTCAGAAGTAAGAGCAACACACACATAGCACCTATTTATGTTTTTTTTACGTTAAAAGCAGGGACTAGCAAATGAGCAGTAGCAAATGAGCCACCTTATGGTAAGTAGCCACCACCGTCCATAGACATTGGCGAGGTAAGAAATAATATACATTCCTTACATCGCCAATGCGCCACTAACCATGGAAACTCTATTTATCTTTATTCCAAAGTCTGGAACATCGACGTGTGGTTGCATCACTCTCAGTCTTCTATCGGATACATTTCGGAGAATGTGCTCAGGAATTACACGAACTGATTCCTCCAGCCCCTTTTTACTATCGAACGGCCAAGCAAACGCGACCAAAGCGCCATAGGTACACAGTGGAATTTCCTCGCCTACGTACGAAGCGCTTTGAGTCTACATTCATCATTCGCACTGCGAAACTATGTAATGCTTTGCCTGAGTCCGTATTTCCTGATAGGTGCAAGCGTGCTTCATCTTAGACCGTGTCGATGCTTAAAATCAGGCAAGTCAATGGTCAAACACTGGCCTTTTTTTAACGCTGGAAAAACGCATTATGCGTTTCCCCCACGGGAACAGTGGGGGTGGGGGTATGTGGGACTCGCCGTTGTCCAAGGCGCTCCGAACATCGGAATACCCACTAAAAAACCAGAGGTACCCTTTCCGTCTTAACGAGGAGCGCCACGGGATCGCTTTCGCATGCTATATTATATATATTAATTGAAAAAAAAAGACTGAGATGTTATGTCCCTTGTGCCTGTAGTTACACTGGCTCACTCACCCTTTAAACCGGAACGCAACAATACTAAGGATTGCTGCTCAGTGGCAATATCTGATGATCTGATACGGTATATAAGGTCTAGCGTACTCCTAATATGTGGATATAATTTTAAAATGAAAACATTCATATTAACCGATCGTGTTAGATTAGAAAACGAAAAAATCCCTTTTTTCAGTCCTTCTGTATATCATATATTATTTATAAATAAATTAAAATTTAGTTATTCTTTACACGTTTAGCAATATATATAAAAATAAATAATCTTTGTCTAATAATAACCTCTAAGCTAAGTGCTTGTAACCCAACTTACACATTAAATAGCATAATATTTTCTTAGCATAGAAAATTAGTATGCATTAAAAATCAAGGATTAGATAAAATGTCTTCAAAACAAGCTATTACCTACATCATTGACTTTACAGTAAACGTACACGTAATTTATTGACTAACTATCCGCTAACAACTATTTCATTTCTTGATGTAAAAATTGTTCAACGCGCTTACCATCAGTTCTATTCTGTAAGTACTCACTTTATAATAATAATAAATAATAATAATATCCTGAAACATTATTCACACCCGGCCATCTGATCCCAAAGTAATCAGAGCTTCTACTATGGAAACCAGACAACTGATATATTACAATACTATTTCTATTTTGTAAATACATACTTATATAGATAATAACACCCAGACAGACATGTTAATGTACACAAATTTCTATCCTGGGTAGGAATCGAACCCAAAACCTTCGGCGTGCAAGGCAAGTATCTACCAACTACGCCATCCGGCCCAAATCTTATATCTCACTTGTGAAATGTTTAAAACGAACTTTTGCTCATATCTACGCTACTTTAATGCACATATCATTTAAACGTTATCCTAATTCGAATTCTATTCTATATATATTTATTCGAATATAAGGAGATCAATATTTTCTCACTTACGACTTACCAGTGTAAAATGCAAATGACCAACTGGCTTCTCAATTCTCAATGATGAGACTGAATTATTACTAAAACGATTGATATAACATTGACCTAACTTATTTTTCCTTCCTACCCCATCCCTTCCTTACTTTACAAATATTTTTAGGATATATATTTAGATGTATATATTATATTTTGTTAAATTAAATGATATTTTATTTTTATGTTTGCAATGAACAAATAATAAATAAATGTGCTGTCGAATTGGTGAGCGTTTGTAGCTACGACACAGTATTATACTATTGTAGTTACTGTCGCATATATTGTTTATGATATGTATAATTTGTTCAAAATAAATAAATAAATAAATTGTAATAGTCAATATCGCATATCACTTTCTGACATTTCACTGCGGTGAGTTTTGAGTTAGTTGTTACATGGTATTGCTCTACACTAGAATCCTCTTCTGATAAGTAAAATAAAAAACGTTACGGCTTAGTCCATCGTGGGTTGAGGTATATATGGCAGAATTTTAATCTGAAAATTGTGAATGAAATATAGCACATATACACATCTATATAATTATGATGTAGGTACTTTTCATAATACATAATCTGCATGTGTGTGCTCTCTTTGGTCTTCATTATGTGGTAAATATACCTTTACTATATATGTCATACGGATTAATTCTCCGACCAATTAGTACCTATTTCCGTAAGTAGATATGTACAATTGTGAAACAGTTGTTTTTCTTCAAATAATAAAATTAGTATGAGCAGTTTTTGCGATGCTAATGCTAAAAGTGTCAAACGCATATTGTTTAATACTGGTTGGTCGAAACAACCAATCTTTAAAAAAATTACGTATTTTTTTTAAATTAATGAGACAAAATATATTTAAATCTGCATCACTGCTACAGTGGTGTCGTTTTTATACTGGTACTTGCATTTGTAATTTTGTACCCGCCACAGATATCAAAGTAGACGCGTTTTAAAATCACGCAGTACTGCTTTCCGCTGACGCCGCGGTTTCACGATTAGTGTACGCTTAGTATGCATACCATACGACAACAATCTAATACTTACTTGATTGGTGAACGTATTATTTAAACGTTGGGCATGGATACTCATTATCGTGATTTGTACGATATAATAATTAATTTTGTATTGTTTATACATAAGTATTCCCCCAATGTAAATTATTCATATGTATATAAATGAATTTATCTTATTATATTAATATTATTATGAAAAGTAAATATAAATTGAAAAATACTATATTTATATTATCATAAACATTAATTGCTTAAGAAAATGTCTTCTTTTTTAAATTGTATATATAAACCACATTAAAAAAACGGTAATTATGCAGTTTAAGTACCCAATAATTATTAATTTTTCAGTATTTTGTTAATGCCATTATAAGTGATATTCCTTCGAAGAGTCTGACTAAAACGGCTAAAAATGACAAAATTCTCAATAAAATTAATTGTGTAATAATCATTATTTGAATAAAACATTGCAACTGTAGTGTTAGAATTTAATAAGAAATAAAAACTGCATAATTACCAAAAAATTTATTTTTTGGTATTATTATGTTTAATTATGTTTAATTATGTTTAGTGGTTTTCATGTTTTTGCCACTTATATTCAGTTTTGTAAACGAAATAAAATTATTTATATAGGTATTAAATTAAATATTGTGAATTCGAAGGTTTGTTTTTGTTTATTACAATTTGATAATTTTGTGGTATAAGACACAGAATACCTACATTGTCAATTTCAATAATTCATTAAAAATAATTATTAATTTATATTCACTTTCATTAAGCTACTACAAGGGTTCCCTATATCTAATGCTTATATATCGGACATAAAAAGTCCTACAAATTGTATAAAAATTAGTAATTAATGGCAAAAAGTATATATATTTTTTTCCTATTTGAACAACAACGCATTCAAGTCTAAATCAAAGTTAGATAATGCAAAAATATAAAAAGACCTTGTAATTTTATGTCGAATTCGAGTGTCAAGCATTTAAGTAACATTGGAAACTGAATTTATTTTAAATGTTTTGAACAAATTATTTACTTTCATGATCAACAATCACATATTAACTGTTTCGAATGTTTAGTAGTTATAACATAATATTTAAGCAAAGGTGACAAAGTTAACTGACATAAAATAAGAGTTGATAAAATATCTTTTCAAAATTGAAAACATTATCAAATACATAAAAAATACACAATGAATTTTATTTCACTTACAATTTTAACAATGGATGTTAAACATTTGTTGTTAAACAAAAACTTCAACTTTAAAATAGGTCAGAGAAGCGTGCGTCTTTCGCTTTCAAACAACACTTAACTATTCAAATATCAACCAACGCACACAAGAGTGCGACAACTACTGAACAGCGATTGTTGCACTGGCCAACGCTCCGCACATCATCATTTACGACGACTCGATAACAAGCGATACGATAAATGTGAGTGCACAGAACACATTTATTGAGAGTACTTTTTATCCTAACGATACGGTAATGTACCAAACATTTACACAATACACAATTAAAAAAAAATTTAAAAAAACTTTAATCTGTAATGTAATGTGATTCTTATATTATATTTTTAAGGGTAAACGTGCTTCTTACTTCTGTATATTAGTAATAACTAAAGATAGAGATCAAAACTAAGATTTTTATAGAACAGCCGACGTTACTACCTACCCGACTTTTAGTAGAAATAATAATGGCTAATCATATTTTGTTTAGGACTTTTTTTTAAAATTAGTTTTGCTTGTTAGTCCTATAATTAAATAAGACTATAGGCATCTTAACTACGCTTAAGGCTACGACCTTAACAGTGACTTTAAACGCAAACGTATTGGGCAAATTATGATATATAGGTAATAATGCACTTTGCACAATAATAGGTTGCAAGTAATAGGGTGTATCAAAAAAAATGACCGTTTTATCATATTCAAGATTTAAAAGTCTGTAAATATTTTAAACCTATGTTATACTAAACAATACTTAATAATCCCTTTAGAGCATTCTCTAAGCTTGTTTATTCTCATTCGACCCTTAAAAAAAGCCAGCCAGTAGTTATTTGTTTCAGAAAAGAAACATATTATCACAATTTATCGCGAGTAAAATCGCTAGACAAAGCCAATTATAAAAAGCTATATTAAAACAATTAAAAATAATTTATTACTATTTTTGATAAGCATTTGAAAGTCGAGATGGCCCAGTGGCAAGAACGCGTGAATCTTACCCGATGAACGTGGTTTCAAACCCGGGCAAGCACCTCTGAATTTTCATGTGCTTAATTTCTGTTTATAATTCATCTCGTGCTTTTCGGTGAAGGAAAACATCGTGAGGAAACCTGCATGTGTCTAATTTCATCGAAATTCTGCCACATGTGTATTCCACCAACCCGCATTGGAGCAGCGTGGTGGAATAAGCTCCAAACCTTCTTCCCAAAAAGGGAGAGGAGGCCTTAGTCCAGCAGTGGGACATAAACAGGCTGTTACTGATGTAACTATTTGACAATTAATCTTTACTTATCGTTACCAATTAGTTTACTGTTTCATTGATCTAGTTAGGTTGGTATGATGACGAAAGCGACGAGTCACCCTCCGACTTACGCAGGTAATGACCGGTCAGGGTTGTTTCGGAGAATACCTGTGAAAGATCAGACGCGAATCGTCGGCGATGTGCCACTCCTGCGGTGCGGACCGGGACACCGCTCAGCATTCGCTGGAGGCGTGCCCCGCGTGGAATGCGGAGAGGGAGATCCTGGTCCGCGGAGTCTGACAAGACCTGTCCCTGCGAGCCATCGTGTCGGCGATGCTCCGCAGGGAATTTGCGTGGAGGGCCGTAGCCTATATGGCCTATATGGCCATGGCCGTAGACCATGACGGTCTCACAGAAGGAGCGCTAGCGAGGAGTGCCGGGGGGGGTGGGATTACCTTTGCTCCCCGAGGAGAGCTCCGCTGAGCCATGAACAGAGCAAAGCAAGGAAGAGGCCGCGGATGCGTTATCACGATCCCGCAGCCTCTCCGATCCGTGCCGAGGACGGCCATCGCACTGGTTTTAGTGGGTAAGAATCCCACATAACCCAGTTTCCCCCCCCCCCCCAAGAGAGCTGGCTACCTTTCTGAAGGTTTCCACTGCGAGAAAAAAAAAAGTTAGGTTGGCATAAAATGTCCGAACTCCTGAGCTTAAGTCAGAGTCAAAGCTAGAGGCTATGTTTTAAGATTTAACCAGTGTAAGTCGTATTAATGACTTAAAAGAACCATATCTTTACAAAACATCAAAATGACTTCTTCTTTTTTTTTACTTCCGGAAATTTCAAGTGAATATTCCCCAAATCGAAAAATTCATCTTAAAAAAAATCTAACAAAATGACAAGTGTGAGAAGGGAGATTTTACTCTCTGATCACATTAAGTATATGTAAAATTAGTTTTCATACATATATAAGTTTAATTCGGGAAAGATATACCCAGGGTATAATGTTTAAGAGGAAATACTTGAATTTATTTTTACTTGGAAAGTAGTTTCGAAATCAATTTGATAAGGACTTAAAATATCACCAGTAACGAAGATAAATATTTCGCTAAGTGAATACAAGCATAAAATAGAGAAATTATTTAACAGAAAACCATCATAGATGAAAAAGAAGTAAGATATTTAGATTAACTGTATAAGTAAAACAATTATAAACATTATATATTATTTATTAAATAAATAAATTTACTCTCTTTATACATATTTTAGTCTTAATAAATGGAAAAATATGAATTTATATACATTTCATAATTATGCACAGAATAGAGATCTAAGCTTTAATTTTAACTAATAAATTTACAAGTTTAATTTATTTAATAAGGAAACAGTGTTGCCAAGTTGTGTAATTTTTATAAGCTTTTATTTAATTCTTGCAATGTTTGCCATTTTGCAAAGTCCAATCTTGTCAGCTGAAGTAGAACTACTTACTCATCCTACAACGTTAAAATTTTACATGTTGGTTCAGTTCTGATAACACTGCATTTTATTGTAAGCATGACTTGATGTACTCATCAATCATCAGGATTGGCTCGATTCTAATAAATTCTTCAACGGTTAACAGCATAGACACAAAAATTATAATAAAATATTTTTTACTATCAATATATGAATATTTAATTAAAAGTTCAAAGTAACTAATCATTATGACTGGAGGATTTTGGTTATTTTTCGCCCAGAAGCTAGAATTACAAGCCAAAGGGGAAACACTGCTAGCATTCTTGTCACCATCCCATGTGGTTATGATTTACACAGTAGCTATTTTTATTTTTTTAATATAATATATTTTAAGCTAAATAATATTTATGCAAAAAAAAATATACTATATCACATAATTTGCTTATTGTTTTAAATATTCAATCATTAGGTAAAGTTTTTGAAATTAAATTTAATATTTAAATTATTAAAAGATTGAGTACTAGCAATTACTGTTCTATTTTCATTATTTTTAATAAATACTTAAGAATCAATAGTAATGTTCAAACCATTTTCGAGCATTGCAAAATGAATAGCATGTATTGTTCTCTTTTTATACCTGTTTAAAATTAGGTACAGCAGGCCTGACAGCCTGATCATTAGAACTATACAATCAGAAAACCAGTGATTCATTTTATATTGCATATCAATATGTTTTTATTATTCAATATGTGCGTTTATTGTGATTTTACTTAAAGCTTGTATTGTTATTCTATAAGCTTTTAATATACACTGAAACAATCAATGCAGCACTTCTCGTCTCAAATTTTAATAAAGTTTTTTGTTATATTATCAAAACATTTTCTTCTTCATAGCTGTATATCTTTCTGTGTATTCATTATAGCCTTCAAGTGATGCTATTAGTTTTGATTCAAAGAGATTACCATCAATGTTAATAGTATGTATCTTTGAATCTCTTAGCAAACTTGGTATAATCATATCTAGACTTAAACAATTCTCTTCTAATCTCAAAATTTTCAATCGTGGTGCTTGATACAAATCCTCACTTAAAACAGAAATCTCATTTTGACTTGCATTGAATTCAACTGCATAGAAATTTGACATACCCGTTGGAATCTCTGTCATCTTGTTATTTGAAAGATCAACAACCTCAATATTATGTAGTCCAAGCAATTCCTTTGGAAAAACTTTGAATTTGTTATTACTTAAATAGATTTGCTTTAAATTAGTTAAACCAGAAAAGGTGCTTGGTAATGATGTAAGTGAATTGTAAGAAACATTGAGCATTTCCAACTTTTTCAGATTGGCTAATGATTCTGGTAAAATATGAATCATATTTGTGCTCACATTTAGTTGTTTTAAAAACTTAAACATACTTATATCTTCAGGTATATATGGTATTTTGTTCTTCGACAGGTCCAAATTTCTAAGTTGTTCCGCTAAAGTGAAAACTTCTTCTGGTATTTCCTTTAACTTATGATTTGATATTTGTAAAACGCCCGTTTTCGACGCCGTTTCATAATGTTGTTTTAAAGCTGAATTGCCCATTTTAATAAAGTACTATACAATTGCTTCAAAATAGGCAACTTAAATTTACTTGGTTATAAAAAATACTACGTTTTTTTGTATTTGTATGAATAAAAAATCAACCGAAAGTTAATTTACAAAATATAAAAATACAAACAGCAAACCAAACTTTTATGTCAATGTCATATGTCAAGTTTTAATGCATGTAAAAGTATAGGTAACACAGAGTCTCTGAATAACAAAAATAATAAATAAAACTATTTTTCATGTACGACAATATGGGTACAGTAACGTTTAGGGTTTTAAATTTGAAGTATTTAGAAATTGATTGAATATTGTATCAAAATAATAATTCACAAATAATCGATTTTGACAATAATCATTTGGAAAAATAATAATAATTTAGCTTTGCTAAAAAATAATTAAATCCTATTAATTAAAAAACATCAGGAATTGGACCGCATTAATATAAAGTATCGAGGTAATCGTACTAAAACAGATTGTGACGACAAATAGAATATAGGTATAATTTCAAATTTCGATTTTTAAGAAAGGCTTTTATTCCTGTTAGATCGTACTGCGTATAATAAGTAACATTTGTACTGTATGTAGCGTGTCGCTACATCTAACAAATACTTTGTTAGATGCTTAGTTTATGCCTAGTGATATAGTAGATCGTTCCGACAATCAAATACTTATTATAAATTGTGCCTTGTCGCGTCAATACACGTCAATCTTAGAAATGACTTTAATGTTTTTCACTCATCAATGGACAGACTAATTCACTAGAAACGGTTGGGTTAATCTTTAAATATTTTCCAATTTTATTTGATTGTATTTCCCTTATAAAGGAGGTAAGCTGAACTCAAACGAAGAAGATTTTAATGGTAGATTTTTTTTATTCTGCACACTATTTTATTTTATTTTCCTTTATATCGCATACAAGACAATGTTAGATAGTTAGCAAGATAAAATACTTTTAGAAGGCATTTATATTACTTTATAAGTCAACAGTCGACTAAACCCGAATATTTATAATGTGCGAGTAATCATTCGAGTAAATCTTTGCAATTCTTCATTTCTAAACCTAATTATTTAATACTCTGTGCTTTAAATATATCTGTAAAATATTCATATTCGACTTTTAGGATTTATAGGGCTATTTTGTACAGACTTTTACTATAACTAAGTATAGTTTACGTATTTTAATATCGTTTAATCAATGAAATGGACAAATAAAAACATAAATAAGTAATTTACTCTTAAGGTCGTTTGATATATAACTGTTTCAATTTTGTTACCGCGGGAAAACAGCAATAGGTTTGACTACTATAATGGCCGCAATAGCGCCAATGCTTATAGTGTTTGTTCTTTTAGTATGAATTACGAATTTTAAGTAAAGTTTTAGTATTCCGCTTCTTATACATAAGAGCAAATTTAAAATGGACATTAACGCTGGTAAGTGCCGGTTTATTGTCAAGCTTAATCATTTATTTTCCGATATAGAACATATCGCTCATATAATTTGCAAGATTTGAGTATATAATCATAATATAAAAGAAGTGTTAATTATAATGTTGATATTTATCTATTATTATAAATAATTGTGTGCTTTTAATGAACAGCAAAAGTTTGATTAAATTCACCTTTCGCTGTTTAAAACCTACATAACACGTCAACTGTTATTCGTGACAAAAGTTAAGTTTCTATGATCCTACTATATTTAATAGCAGTAAAGTAATACTTACAATAGATTTTTCTTCAAAATATTAACCAGCCATAAGTTTACTTGTCATTACGTTTTTTCTAAATAATGATCTTATAAAAACTCCTTGGAACTTAAAAAAGTAATAATATGTATGAAGGCAATTTTTAAAAATGTTTTTTACTTACAAAGAAACTTTAGAAACCATAATCAACTAAACTAATACTCTATTTCATGATTACAACTAAACTGTTTTGGAATAAAAGATTTTTAAATAGTATAAAAATATCCATGTATTGTATACAAATTTATAGAACTTCATTGTTAAAGTAGAATAGTGGCAAGAATAGGTGCTATTTCTTTTATATAAGTAATGTATAAATAAGTATATAAAATTTTCTTCTTTTTTTGCTGACTAATATTGGAAATATGTTATTTCAAGTGAGTATATAATTACTAAATTTGAAAATTTCTAGCTGTTATTTGTGCCTTAAAAAAATTGTTGCATTTCTAATTTAATCATGTAGACAATATCCTCCTTAATAATTATTTAATATGGGATGGAAAATTTTATTTAGTCATTATTAAGGAACTAATTTGAAGCTATATTTACTTTGTTTTTCTTTGTTTGTGTGTATTTGACACACAATCATCATGAGTCCTGTATGTGAAATAAATTCTGAAATCTTTGTACAATTATTTTTTATATCCATCCAAGTTGTTAATGATTACTTTTTGTAGTAGTTTTAAGTTAAAGTCCCCCAGAATTATATATTTTTTTATATATGCAAGTTTATAAATTTTTTCTAAGCAAAAAGGGAACCACATTGTTTATGAATACACCCAAATAAAAACCAATGTAATAGGTTCTTGATGTTAAGGAGAAGTTAGTGTTTTATATTTGAGAGTTTATTTAAAATATAAAGAAACCCAGTTTGTTCATTCGCTTTTAGAAAAATATAATAATCATTATATTAAATTTATCTTTCATATAATTATTGAGTTAGACATTCATAAATATTTAATGACATCTGCTAATAATACTTAAGATGCATGCAGTGTCTAGAGTTACTTCATTTATCTCAAAGATATATATATTATCAGTAATATTGCAATTTCTTTCTTCAAAGAGGTCTCAACACAGTTGTCACTGATCGATGCACTGCTAAGCAACTTTGACAAAACAATTACACCATGTGCTAACAAAAAGAATGAGAAAAAAGAAGAAGAAACACAGGATGCCATGCCAGACTCTACTACCAACACAGAAAAGGTTACAACCAACCCCTTCCACTGTGGTGACGATGTGCTCGTACCCAACAAAGATGGAAGATACTATTTAGGTATGATTTTGTAGTTAAAAAATAAATAGATAGTTTTTTTGACAAACACCATGGACAATAAACTGCGGCACTGCGGCATTTATGATTTTTGGATACTATTTAGTAGCCCACTTTGATATCTATGGGCTCTCAGTTCCTACTTAGCCAATAATTATTATCACCGTGGGCATATTTAACAGCAATGAAGAGCTAAGATTTTGATACATATTTAACTTGAACAGGGACTATAGTAGAGCTGAGCACAAACAATGACAACGATTCGTGCGAAGTGGGCACGGGTGTGGCCCGGTGTCTTGTCAAGTTCGGCGACGGCACACACGCTTGGGCGCCGGTATCCACGCTCAAGCTGCTCAGCGTGCCTCCCGCGGATGACGGCAGGATCATGTGCGTGGTGTGCAAGCGCAGGGAAGGCCCGGCCGCCAGCCCCGCCGCCAACGCGATCATCGCCTGCGATATGTGCGGGAGAGGCTATCACGCGAAGTGTCACACGCCGCCGGTTGAAGCGTGGATTAACGGTAAGATTAACTATTTTATTTATTGTGTGCACTATTTAAAACTATTTCCGAAAATTTATTTTCAATAATTACAAGTAACTACAACAGATGCAACAACTTCTGAGCTATATCAAGGTCATAAATCTGATTATTTAATTTTAGGTGCATCATGGCATTGCAAGCGATGTGTCGACCAACGGTACAGAGTAGCTGCAGCAGAGAACAGAGCATCGAAACGGTCCGACCTATTCAGGTTTAAGGGAGGACAGCAAAGGCGGCAGCAACAAGAGCTTACACCACCCTGTGATGTTGGTTTCAAACATAACGTGTAATCCACACAAGAATGATTATAAGCTATGAAAATTTCAATACAAAAATCACCTTTATTTCCAGACTGCATCAACTACGTCGTCAACTGCATCAGATGCTGGGAATAATCAAAATGAGGTACACTGTTATTGTGGTGAAAAAAGTGATTGGCTTGCGCAAGTATGTCAATTTATTCTGCAAGTTAGTATCAGTACTATTTTATTGTAGTTAACAATTATGGTTTGTTTCAGATGTTACTATGTTGTCGATGTTCCCGTTGGTTCCACCAAAGATGTGTTTCAAGTTTACAGTATCCGTTGTATGCTGGGGATAAGTAAGTATAAAATTTGCTTACCTTTTTTTAACATACTATATATATTTATTGGTATGTCATGTTGATTTATCATAATTTCAGTACATGTAAATATGATTGCTATAAAATATATGTATGTATATTTTTAACTGCTTTTTTATTTTAGGGAAATTAATAATGTTATTAGATTTCCGTTTTCAATTTAGTTTTGTTAGAACGTAATGAAGCCCAAAACTGAGCACCCCAACACTTAAAATGGTGTTGGTAAACCTGCTCTTGGTCAAAGTGAAATCATCTCATGTCGTATATACGCTTTGACACGTATATACGACTTACCGAGGAGACCAGGACCCCCAAACCCGGTTTGGGTTCAAACCCGGGCAAGCACCACTGAATTTTCATGTGCTTAATTTGTGTTTATAATTCATCTCGTGCTTAACGGTGAAGGAAAACATCGTGAGGAAACCTGCATGTGTCTAATTTCATTGAAATTCTGCCACATGTGTATTCTACCAACCCGCATTGGAGCAGCGTGATGGAATAAGCTCCAAACCTTCTCCTCAAAAGGGAGAGGAGGCCTTAGCCCAGCAGTGGGACATTAACAGGCTGTTACTGTACAAACCTGCTCACCATTTATATAGTATTTTCAAGGAGGGTTGATGTCAGGCAATCTAAATCCTTTTCATGCAGTCCAGATAAACCGGATGGCTAATAAATAATGATGAATAATAAATATAAAGAAATACATTAAATAATTATTGTAGGCTATACATATTCGCCTGTGCGAAGTGTAACGGTGGCCAAGAGTACCTTCGACGGCTGGAGCTGTGCTGGCTGGAATTGGCGCATCTCGCGCTCTACAACCTGACGGTATACAATGCGCCCAACTACTTCGACCTCGACACAGTCATCATGCCCTACATTATGGACAATTGGCACGCATTGCAATTGCCTGAAAAGGTGAGTATCCATAGTATTCAAACAAAACATAAAATTCATTTTGTCTCTTATGTCAACGTCATGATAAAACATACATATACACATGTACATGGTTATATAGTATGTTTATTTGTTGTGTAATAATACCTTTGTAGTTAATTAAAGTATTGGTTTATATTTAATTTTAGAGGCAAAAGTCTAGTAGCAGAGCCAAGTCTGATAAATCCATACTTGTCCCATTTAAGTATTCATTCAATTACCTCATAGTACAAGGCGGTGTCTTTGGTTTTATTATTTTTTATATGGTTCTGAATTTTTATTATGTCAGCAATATTAATTTATTTTATTTTTTGCAATATTTAGTAGATCTTGATTTGTATATACATATATATTGGAACCCAACTTGTCATATTGAGGGATTCCCCGAATTATTGATTAATGCTTAATCACTTGCACATAGTGTGCATTAAATTCCTTTATAGCTTATAAATTGATTATTTGTTATCAAAGAATTAATAATTCTTTGGTACATACGTATGAAATTGGCGTTTTGTACGGGAGGAATATAGTCTCTTTTTTTTTGTAAAATATATTTAATTATAGAAAATATGCACCGTTATTATCTATGCACTTTTGCCATCTCAGAGATAGTTCATTGATCCCTTTACTAAAAAAACCATGGGGGCGAGAATCAATAAACTCTTTGCGGTTTAGACTGCCGCATCGGAGTTGAATTTTTTTCCTTGTAAGAAGTTGTCCAAATTCCTGAAAAAATGATAATCTGTTGGCGCAAGGTCCGAGAGTACGGTGGATGTCGCAGCATTCCAATTGTAGCTCATCTAACTTAGTGGTTGTTTGTTGTGCAGTGTGTGGTCTTGCGTTGTCGTGAAGCAGCAGTAACCTAGAGCGATTGACCAATCTCGGTTGTTTAGCAGCTAGTTCTTCCTTCGTGGTTTGCAGTTGCTGACAATAGATATCTGCCGTAATCGTTTAACCAGATTTTAGAAACCTGTAGCGAACGACACTGGCGCTAGTCCACTAAACACTCACAAGTAACATTTTCTAAGTCAATTTTCTTTTAGGGCAGGATTTGGCTGAGTCTCCAGTTAGAGTATCCACTTTTCATCCCAAGTTTTTATTCAATTTAAAATCCCTTCATTATTGTGTCGGTTGAGCAAAGTAAAAATGCAACTATCTCTGAAGTGCTTTGTGATGAATCCGTTTCCACAATAGCTTTTAATTCTTCATTTTCCACTTTGGTCTCCGGCCGTCCACGGAGTTGGTTCTGAACTTCGAATTTTCCAGAACGAAAACGTTGAAACCAAAAACGTACCGTGCTTTCTTTTGCGACACCAGCGCCATACACATCATTAATCCTTCGAGCTGTTTCTGCAACACTGGTGCCACGGTAGTACTTGTAAATATACCGATATTTCATTATTTTCCATTGTGCGGTAATAAGCGACGCCAAAAAAATAATAATAAGAAAAAAACAAATGAATGAATGTTTTCAAAAGTCAAATGTACCAGCTAAATGAATCTATAAATTTGAATTTCTTAACCAAAGAGGAGATGTTTCAGATCAAAGTGGACACCCAGAATTAAAATTTACTAAAATTTTGCTTCCGTAATACTTGGAACCCCCCCCCCCCTCCGTAGTATATATGCCATATAAGTGTCAGAGCCCCGTTTGCTAACGAAAACTCTTATAAAAATACTAGCATATCTGTATATGACAAAAACATTTTGCTGTGCATCACCTCCAATTCTTGAACAATAAGTGAAATTCTTAATAACTTCTTAAGATACCTAAAAGAACATACATCTTCTTATTTTTAATCAATACTGAGTAATAAAACACAAAGTGTTACATATTTTATATTATTTAAAGAGAAACAACATACCACTTCTAATAATGACTAAATTATTATTTGTGAATCACTCTATAATAAAATAGTGTAGTTCAATATGTATATGATAACTAATTTCCGCGAACTTCATGAAATATATGAAAATATTTAATAATGTTACATTATGGTAATAGTATTCTTTATAGTTTTTGTGTGATGGTGGTTGTGGTTTAAAACTAAATGACACTATCAATATTTTCTGTGATAATTGCTAAGATAAAATATATTTTATTAAGTAGGGCTTGCAATACATTGTCTGACAAATTTGTTATTTATATAATTAACATGTAGTGTTAATAATATTATTACATAATTGTTTCTCACATAAAGTGAATAAATTCTGGACAGAAGTCTACATTCTGTTTGCCTATTTTGTCTTTTCTCACTTTACCAAAATTCAAACCTCCTATTAACAGTATGTTGTTTAAAAATGTTATATATTTATATATAATATTTTTATGTTTTTTTATTTATTTACTAATAATATAATATTTATAATACTTTAGGTGTATTTATTACGATAAAAACTTTTTTTAATCATTTATTTTATTTACCTATAATAATTAGTACCATATGTTTACAAAATATTAACTAAATAAAAATTAGTACTTTTATTATATTACACATGAGTAAGTTAACAATAGAAATAAATAAGAACCATTTAAAATAGTATTCCTAACCTAACACAGATGTGGAGGACGCCGGTGAATGAGCGACGCGAAAAGATACTAACCGCTCTGACCTCTTCAAGAAAGAGATTTAAATGTGGCCGCGAGATGAAGAAACGCGCAACCATATGGGGCTTGCGCCTGCGCCGTCCACCGCCGCCGCCATTGCAGCTGTCGGCGTTAGAGCAGGTATTTTGTAATATAATTTGAGTCATATAAATCAAGTTTATTATGTAAAATTTCGAATAATAATAATTATTTTTAACAGATTAAAAAAGGAGAGCCATTGACTGATGAAATTGTGCGCGAATACGCTCCACGGCTACGGTTTTTGTCAAGAGCACCTTCGCCGCACACTGTTTTGTCTATTGATGATAGGTAATTTAAAAATTAAACTATAAAAAAATAACGTATTTAAAAATCCATTTATTAAATAAATAATATTTTTTTTTTTCAGTTCACAACCTTCGAGTAGTAACAACGAAAAAAGTTCCTATAAAAGTCATAATCAACATATGATAGTGCCAGTAGATGGCCACTGGTTGAATCTGATGATGGGAAAACGGTTCCACGAAAATTTAAATTCGAATTCAAACTCAGAAAATGACTCGGCTAGTTCATATGAATCTGTAAAAACAACGGAACGCGACGATCACCCATCTCCCTCCGTTTGTACGTCCACTGCTAGGAAATCCGATGCCAAAGAAGATGCTTTAGAAAAAATATCAGAAATAAATGAGTCCGAATCTAATGAAGCTAAATCTACATGTGAAAACTCTCCAGTGCCATCTCTCGACACTTCCCTCTTACCATGCTCTGTTAAGTTAGATAATATACCCAAAGACAATACTGATGATATTCACTCAAGCATAAATGACTCTTGTAACATTAATATTAACAAACATACCTCACGTATAGCCACTATGAACCTAGAAGTCTCTAAATTATCCACTAAGAACATTATTGAACATTCCAAAATAATGTCACTCCAACATATGGATAGTCTTCCTCCATATAGCAGCAGTTTTACACATGAGATGGAGTCCTCCGGTGACGAAACGTCAAGTAGAGGGACGCTAGACGCTATTATACCACCGCTAAAAGATTTTCAAGGCAAAAATAACCCATTTTTAATGCAAAATACATATCCGTCGAAAACACCATTTTCATTAAACATGAATGTGTATAATAAACAAAATGGTAGAAATCATTATCATTCAAGATTCTCATTGCCAAGTCAACTTAATCCCCTTATGGGGCCCATGGTGAGACCTTTGAAAAGAAAATTGAGTGAAAAGGATATTGTAATAGGCCCTAATGGAGAGGTTAAAAGAAGAAAGTATAGACGGCCAAGGAAACATTTGCAATTACAGGTACAACTTCTTGAGTCTAATTTACTTGTTATATAAAGTCTATACCAATAAAACTGCCATCTGACTCAACAATCATAAAGATATATAACATTCATCAGTCAGATTGATAAAAATTAAGTCTAATGTGTATTAAATATGGCGGCGAAGAAATAAAAAGGGATATATAATAGACGGTCATGTTTTTGGCAATTTATTAAAGCTTTTTTTTTTTCAATGATATTTGCATTCAATTTAAAAGCATTATACTTACTTATTTAGAGTCAATAAAAATCTACCACTGGTACAAAACTTTTAAGTTTTGTTTGTTGGAGCTTAAAACGTGAGACCAATTACTCTTTATTTTTAAGATGATGATAATATACATTTGTTTCAGCTCAACAAATCATGTCCACTGCCAGATGACGCTTCTAAGACTGCTCAGACGCCTACCGAAAACGGTGACGTCACACCGCCTGTCCCCCACAACATAAACAACGTTAAATTCCATGGGAGAAGACTAAGACAGAGACAAGAAAAGAATTACTATGAGAACGGGCGTCGCAACACGAACAATAGCGCTAGCAGTAACAACAGCGTGAAGAGCTTACAGCTGAGCCCTCACAAGGCGAGTAGCGGCGCACCCGAGGTGGACGCTCGACAACTGTCAGCGCTCAAGTCCAGTGTTCAGTCGTACTTCCGCGCCGGCCAGACGTACCGCGTTCTCGCGCGCAGACTCGTGCCAGGACACCTCCCCGCCTACCTCATCGAGTGGGACTCCGCCTCGTAGGCCGAGGCACACATGAATTTATTTAAATATACATATTATTGTAATTTTAATATATAAGTGCTTGTCTGTAGCCTAATTTAGTTGTACAGTAAGATCAAGGAATGTGATATATTATTATTCCAACCTTTTTACGTTGTTTCATTTTAGTTTATTTTTAGGAAATAGTGCTCTAATTTAGTAACATCATACTCTAAAAGAAAAGTCGTCTTAATTATTATCACATGGATCTCATATATTAATTAAATATCTTCCCAGTGGTTTTGTATAGTTGAGAATAAACAATCTACCATGAGGTTTTATACAAAACCTGTTTTTTTTTTTACATCCACAGGCTCAAAGATGCCCGTGCCTTTTTTAAATTACAATTAGTTTTTTATTAAGGGAACAATTTTTGACGCACTGAGCGCTACAGTAGTTATTCTATGTTTACAATATTTGCTTACAATAACTTCACTACTATAAGCCACTGCAGCAGCTTGTCTTCTTTTCCTCCGAAGGTCTTCATTTGGAGGGTGACCCGTACTGACCATAATAATATATATATATATATTTTAAATATATAAATATATGTATTTTCCTTACAGGCGTTATATTATATTAATTTCATACATTTACTACATATTACATTTATTACATCTTATGATAATAAGTTTATAATTTTATATGAGTATTTTTCTATTTTTGGGTAGCGGACGCTGCACCATGTTTGATCAGCGAGAGCACAGCCTCTGCGACAGTGCTGTTGCGTTTGTGAATGACCATTTTTAGGCTGTGCTCTACGATGGTCTTTCTTGAGGCCCCCACCGCTCGGCTGATGAAACCGCCGATTGCATCGTCAGGCCTCTGCCTCGAATCTCGCGGGCACCGGGGCGGCGGCGGCGGCGGCGCGGGAGCGGCAGGATCTTACGCGTATAATCAAATGGACCGGCCCTCGAATACAGCGGTGCAGGAGCGGCGCGGGGGCGGGCAACGAGCGGTGCACTCCAGTCAAGCGGTGACCGCCCGCGTTGCGCGTCTGCATTGTAGGTATAGTGTTGTACATTTTTTTTGTGACGTATCAAAATGTCTTCGGACGTGCAAGAGCTAATTATTTCGGCAATCTTTGAGAGGACACCCATATGGAACAGCAAAGATGTGAACCATAAAAATAGAAGAATAATTAACCAATTATTAGTCGTAGAATTTGTCGGGATTTTGTCTCTGTTCTTCATAATTTCGATAAAACTCGCCATTTATTTTCCTTGCCCTATAGTAGGGATCCACTTCTTCTTTTGCCCACAATAAATCGAGCGTTAGGAATAAATTTGAATCAAAAAGATGTCGCCGTTTTTCAGACATTTCGTTCGCGAATAAAAACAAATATCTCGACAACACAACCATGAACACAACACTACACCGCTATAGTGCCGCGCGATCTGCCCGCTGGTTTGGAGAACAGGTATGCGTTGCCCGCCCCGCTGCCGCGCCGCCGCCGCCGCCGCCCCGCTGCCCGCAAAATTCGAGGCAGAGGCCTCACCGTCATCCGTGTACTAGACACAGGTGTTGGTGTGTCGGTGATAGCTTCTACCGCGTGAGGTATGCTTTCATGAACTCGAAGCCTCACGCGTCTGGTCTGGATGATGATGACTTCGCCGTAGGTCTGTCTCTGCAATTCATGAATGGTCTTGACGCGTGACCCTACGCCTTTGCCATATCCCTGGTCCATCAGGAGTTTCTTTTCTTCCTGCGTGTGGACCAGGTATAGGGTTCCGGCTTGGTCTGATGGTATTTTCGCGCCAGTGAACCTATCCATCTTTAGGGAGTGGACGATGGGGTTGGCAGAGTATATATGGCTCTGTATACGTCGCTGATGGCAAATGCGACGTCCATGGTGCGCCGGTATGTGCATGACAACTCTCTGCTGATGTTTATTGTCAGGTTTGGGCGTAGCGTAGTATGGGTTTTGGGCGTAGTACCTCATTTCGAACGGATTTTCTCTGTCGATATAAGGCAACTGGTTTATATCTCCGACGAGAACCACCTCCTTGGCCCCGGATAGTCTAACCGCCATCACTATGGCTCCGAGGTGGTTCATGAGGGCTTCGTCAACCGTTAGGCGATCGCACTTTATGTCCTCATGAATACCATTTACAAGGATGGAAGCCATAGTTCGTACACTTGATTTGGCTTTTTCGCCAAATCGGTGCGACAGGTGATCTTTTAGGTCTTTGGCGGCTTCCACTGTATTGGTGGCTACTAATTCATTGTTCTCGTCGAAGTTCCTGACTGTGTGAGTAGTCTTTCCGCAGCCCGGTACTCCATTGATCCAAGATAGTCTTGGTAGTTCCCAGCCCACGAGAGGTGCGTCGACGTTTAGATCACCTGAGATGGACTTAGCCATCTCCAGTATTCTATCGTCCAGCATGATTCTCGTGCATCTGGCAACCACCACGATTGGGTCTCCTGCAGGAGTGAGAAATTTGAGTTGTGGGTCTTCTCGCTCTTCCGCTTCGACCAGGCCCACGAATCCTCCCGCAGTGCTGTAAGCGGCCATGTACCACCCCGACATTCTTCCTTTGATGACTTGGGATGTGTCGTTGTTGTATATGGCCGCTTCGGTTTCATTGAGTTCCACCTCCAGTAGCTTTTCGTTGCCTCGCTGGTGGGTCTGCATGATTTTTTTGCAGGTGGCTAAGTGAACCTCTCGGGTCGCTGACACTATAGCCTGGAACTCTAGAAATGCATTTACTGCGTGGTCTCGCGGGTTTGACGCCGGTCTTCGCTTTGTTGGTATGACTTGTCGTGTGGCCCTCGTCGAACTGGTGCAAGACGCTTTGGGTTTTCCTTTGTCTTCTGATCTTAGGAATTCCCTCATCGCCGTCGCCTGTCGGTCCGCAGAGGTCGACGATACTGGGACAAGTTGGAGCGATTTTGACTCCTTATTTCTCGGGGAGACCAGATCTCGGATCATTCTAGACAGAGCCATTTGTGGTTTTCTGGGGCTAGGCTCCCCACGGGTCTGTGAGGATTGGGCAGTTCGACGCGCCGCCATTTTTATTTGTAGACGCTCAGATCCACTTAGAAGGGGTTCAGTGTTTCAGAAAACCTAGGTCCTCACCCCTGTCTTCGTATACGAAGACCTCGTGTGCTTTCGAGGTACAAAACCTGTTACGATATTGTGAGTGTATAATACAAACCTAGTTTTCAACTTCTGTTAGGTAAATGTAGTAGGTAGGTTATGTATTTAGTAGGTTTATGTTGTTAAGTTTTACAATCAGTCTTTTTCTAATTCTTACATAATATGGTTTTTAGAAGAAACAAATTAAAAACATCCTGATCATTTTATTGTGTTGATTGAACTAGATCAGATAAGCGATACTCAACCTTTCTTAATAGGAGCCACAGAAACGTGTTCGTCATGGTGTCGCAGGCCGCAAATAAAAAATATTTAGGTAATGATTTCTTAGGTTACGGGATTGTTACAAATTGATTTAAACAATAATAAAAACCTTTGTAAAATTGTTCAAAATAAAGTAACAAGTGGGTCAACTACAAAAGCCTTGTACTAAGCCTTGGCGGCTGTAGGTTGAGTACAGATAAACTACATTTTTGCAAAAGTTATGTGAAATTACTTGTTACTCCGCTGCAATTTAGAGTATAGGTATTTCTTCCAACAGAATCCCCATGATTATTTTCACCGCCTAGCACGTAATAAATACAATTAGTAATCGATTTTATGTGCCGGACAATTAACAACACGATTTTCGGTTAAGTCGATTAGAAGTACGGATTGGTAGCTACCCATCTAGGCTTGTTTTATCTGTATCCTCTACCCGCGTGTATAGTAGAAATAAATAAACATTCAGATTTGCTCTTTGATCCCGAATCCGTACCCAGATTTATTTCTTTCGTATGCTTCACAATTCTGTTCCGAATCGTAGCTATAGTTACAAGCTAATAGGGTTTGTAAATTAACTATAAATGGAATATTTTTGTTTATTCCGTTCGCATAACTGGATACGATTAGGTTGGACATCCACGAACACAGTAAGAATAAAATAATTAATTGTATCTTACTAGAATTTTTATGTGAAAAAATAAGTATATCGTATTTATTACGAGTGTTATAAAATAAACTTACTAAAGATTAATTTATTGTGTCCAGCATTGTTGATAAATAGTTAAACAACACATACATACAAGAGTTCCGAAACACGCTGTGTCTATGTGTGATTATTATTTTTTGGCCATTATTCGATGTCCACTTATCGATTGAGGCCTAATAATATCAAAATATATGTCGTTACAGTGTACAGTGTGCAAGAGTGAGGAGTAAGAGATGTTTGTGCATTGTCGACTTGCCACGGTAAAGAAATGTCTTCTACATCTAGACCTGTTCATTGTTTAGAGTCTTTGGGCAAGAGATTATTTCGTTCCATCCGAATACGATGCGTGGGATGCTACCAAAACCTGAAGATGATGAAGGTCGACTTGCTCCAAAGCCAAAAAGGTTTCAACGCAATGTAAAATTTGCAAAAGCATACTGTATTGTTTTTCTAAACTTCCAGTTCACCAATAAAATTTTGTTTATTTTATACTAAGTTGTTTTATTTTGTGTTGTTATAGCAATAATTAAAAAATATATATTTAAAATTTCTATTTATTACATCCTTAGCCACAAGGCCACGAACTCTGCGGAACCGCAGCTCGTGTTCCATTTACGGTACACCGGTCTGTTAAATATATAGTTACTTTGTTATCAAGAAGTTTCTAAATAACAATAAATTTCTAGTAATTTTGACAACCAAAACAAAATTTTTTGGTTTGTGAACCAGGTTTCGGCTACAGTGGCATCGCCCGACCGTTACACTTTCACATGCCGATGTAATCGAAAAAGTACATTCGTAGTTTAAGTTTAACCTTGGCAATGAAAGTGTTAACTGCTTATATCCATCCATATTGAAATTACATTTTAAAGATTATTTTAGATCTCAACCATTGATGTCATCAATTCAATATCTAAGTTCTCTTTATCTTTACTCGTCCTGCCATTATTAGGTAGACTTATTAATGAACAACATACTGTTTTCAAACATTAGCTAATAAAAAAGTTAAGAAAAAGAAGGTGATGACTTAATATTTTTATTTTTAAAAAGGGAAATTGCGTTGGAAATATCATTACAATTTACAAAAAAAAAGGTAACCAAACGCTTTTATCTAAATTTAATAAATAATTAGGTACATATAAAAAAATGTGCTTCAAAATTCTGTCCATATAATAAATATACTATACAATAAAAAGACAGCGATCTGTCGCCATTGTCTATATCGATTTTCTTTTTTCCTTGCTTAACGTTTAAAAATAACATAAAATATACTTTAGCTGCGTTATTCACATCAATTTATTAAACTTTATCTTTTCGGATTGATGGGCATGATACCAGAATAACTACTGGAAAGTATTCTCAAACCGTTAACCAAAATCGGTTAAATTAAAATGTAATTTGAAACCATGACTATAATACCAGCCATGATTTTGCACGTTACAATTTATAGGTATAAACTACAGTTGAAAACGATTACGAAAATATACTCATATTCATGTTATTATGAATATTGGGACTTACAGCTCACGAGAATCCGAAGGTCTGTATTCACAGGAAACCTATTTACTTTGTTTTTATCATATGCTATAAAATTATCTGGACATTTGCAATCAGATTCATCAATCCATCTTTACTCAAATACAATAATGAAAATAAAAGTAGCTTGAAGAAATAGAAAATTGATAGTTAAAATTATATATATTTATATAAGGTGTGCGTTAAGAAATCAATAAATGAATTTTCATTTTAACCTTGTAGATATAAGATTTATTTAGCGGCTGTACGATTTGTAATGTGTGGATCCAGATAATTTATAAATACATGTCGTTTTAAAAATTATACATTAATTTAAACAACACAGTACATTATGGAATGTCAATATATTTTACTTTATACCTACATTTTGATTTTAGTCTGGTAAAATGGCTGAAATTATAATTTGCTTAACAATATACAATGTTTTTGTATTTCGGTCAGTATTGTATCACTTACTCATCCTATAAACTTATGAGTATGTTGAATTTAGATAATACTTTTACACATTTTCCACTGGAGTGAGTTTGACTAACTACAAAACATAAAGACATATTCCGATGTAAAATAAATATATTTTCAAATCAAATGTATGACATTTGATCTGTTTACTGTTGACAGACTGATAAAAAATCTACTAACATTAAGCAATATTTATCGAAAATCGAACACGTAACAGAAATTCCATTTACTATTAAATACATAACGTAGGCTGTTATCTCATTGCATCGTGGCTAATCCGTGGATAGTTTTAAAATGATCCTACTCGATTACGAATCTGACTAAACGTATGTCTACTTTCGTGCCATAATGCAATGTGAGAACACACGAAGAATAACAGATTTCACGGTTAAAAGTTGATTGTCTATTCATCAATTACATAAAGTAAAACATTTTTGATTTTTCCCAATTTCAATGACTACCATTCTATTTATTAGTACATACTATAAAACAAGTTCGGAAGGTAGAAGACGCTCCTAGAACAAAATATAAATATATTATAGGCTTACGAATGTAAAGAGAGTTTACATCAAGAACTTGCATACAAACTTATTATAATACAGTTTATTTTAAAATGCAACCCCCTTGTAAAGGCCTATAGCACGCAACCACGAAGTCAAGATTGATGGTACAACAGTTTAATTTATAATATGTATATCTATTCACAGCACTTAACCACATGTTAGTCAACAGTTTCACACACAAAACGATCACAAAGTCACTCCGGTGTCATACTATCACCATTGTATAGATTGCATTGACAATAATATTTATTTTATATACTCATATGTACAACTATAATAATGTCCACGCAACGATTTACAACGATTCTTCAAACGCTGCCATCAAGTCGCTTTGCATATTCATGTCTATCTGGCCTGCCATCTGAAACAAAGCCGGTTTTTAATTTATATATTATATAAGTTAATAAAAACTTGATACAATCATACAGAGAACACTAAAACATTTTGTAGTATGGCATAGTAAATGTTTTCGCAATGGAGTGACTAATATTTGTGGCGTATCGCGTATCGCTTACCGCCTCCCGACGACGACGCTCCTGCTCGCGCTGGCGCAGGCGATCGCGCTCGGAGGCGGGCGGCTTGTCGGGCGCGGCGGGCGCGGGCGGTGCGGCGGGCGCGGCGGGGGGCGAGCCGCGCGCCACGGGCGACACGGCCGGCGACGACACCTCCGCGCTCTCTGCCTTGCGCGCGCTTACACCCACCCTGCGAATAACATCGATATGAGCTTTATTTACAGTAACAGCCTGTTAATGTCCCACTGCTGGGCTAAGGCCTCCTCTCCCTTTTTTGAGGAGAAGGTTTGGAGCTTATTCCACCACGCTGCTCCAATGCGGGTTGGTGGAATACACATGTGGCAGAATTTCGATGAAATTAGACACATGCAGGTTTCCTCACGATGTTTTCCTTCACCGAAAAGCACGAGATGAATTATAACAGATATTAAGCACATGAAAATTCAGAGGTGCTTGCCCGGGTTTGAACCCACGTTCATCGGTTAAGATTCACGCGTTCTTACCACTGGGCCATCTCGACTTCGAGCTTTATTTAATACGAGATAATAGTAGTTCTAGTCCAAGTTTGAATAATGTCATACATACATTTAAGATTTAAAACAAGGTGTCCGACACTGTTCAACCTAATATAGCAACAATAAATGCTAGTGAAGTAGCATAGAATGTCGTGAAGTAAGTAAACATCTTTAACTGTTTTAAATTTAGATATCTCGATGTGTGTTAAATAGCACTCGATATCAGATATAACAAATTACTTCACCAAGTTTATATATGTATACTATATTTTCAAGTGCGTAATATACGTCATATTACGCACTTGAAACCATATAATGAACCAAATAAATGACGTGCCTGCACAAGGATTTGTTAATTGTAGTCTTCGTTTTGAGATATGATGTTTTTTAGAAATGTTACCTCATTTTATCATCTTCGGGATGCCGCCTTTCTGTTTCTTGACGCTGTCTTTCTCTTTCCGCTTGCTCCTTCTTTCTCAGTTCTTGTTGTTCTATTAAAGCTCGTTGGCGATCAATCTTTTCTCGAGCTTGCTTTTTAAAGGCCTGTTAGAATATAAAACTCATTAGTCACCACGAAGTAATACAAGTTAAGTTATTATACTTAAACTTAAAATAACTTACTTGAAAACTATCCATAACTGGCTTCTGTTTTATTTGATTATTAACTCCGATGTTCGGGACACTCTGAGGACTACCAGCTTGAGCCAAAGACGACCAAGAACTAGCATTCTTCAAATTCTGTTCTTGTTTAAGCTTAAAAGCTTGAGCAAAATTGGAGTTCTTGGTATCTTCTACTTTTTTATCTATTTCGTACTTCACTCTATCTGTAATATTGTTGCCAATTATATTAGGCACTCCCATCAGATCTTCGATTGGCTTTGGCGTTAGTAAAGGTTTTACTTCCTCCTTCTTTATGACCGGAGGTATCAAGTTAGGAGTGTTTTGGAGGTTTATATGTGACTGTGCCGTTACAGCGTGCGTGTGAGGTACAGAGTACACGGGGTCGAAAATAGAAGAAACTGGAGGAGCCGTCGTTAAACACGGTATATTAGGATTTATATCAGGCCTCAACATTTCCCGCTCTTGCGGTGTATTCTTTTCCACAAAGCCGTTGTGGGGTTGAGAATACATCTCGTTTTTTATCTGTTCGGTAACGTGAGTCATATTTGTCAGACCCCCGAGTTGAGCCATCAGATTGTGATGTGTCGCATCTGGCATGATCGACGGCTTCGGCAAGGCGAACTCCTCGAGACGCATCGACGACTCAGACGCGCTGACGCTGACATCCATCGGAACGTCCGCTTGCAGGCTTCGCTCCAGACTGGCGAGCGATCGCTCGATAGGGTCTATGTAGTGAGAGGTGTCGACTTTATCGAGACCATTACGGGGCTCGGTTTTCATAGGAGGCTTCGGAAGTTCGGCCTCTCTGAGCGCGGGCACATTTGACGAGTCGGGCGCGCTGGGTGCGGGCGGGGCGGCGGGCGCGGCGAGCGGCGCGGGGACGGGCGCGGCCTTGGCGTCGGGCGCGGGCGAGGGCGCGGAGGCGGGCGCGGGCGCGGGCGCGGGCGGCTCCGGCTTGGGCTCGACGCGCGGGGTCTCGGCGGGCGCGGCCAGCGGGGCCACGGGCACCACTACCTGCGGGACCGGCTTCTGGAATTAAGTTCGTGACGATCACCGGTCGAGTCCGATTCAATTTATATTAATGTTTCTTTATGCGAGTGATATTTACAGTTTGCGAAGGAACTTGTTGTGCCTGCTTCTTGAGTTTCTTCTTGGAAGGTTTACCGGCACTCGTACCTGCAATTATCGAAAGTTACTTGACGAAAATAGATTAGCAATTGATAAATATTATTAAATTATAATTTACGTATCACCTACCTACGGTATCCATTAGCTTGCAGTGACTTATTTTTTTTACCTAAAGGAAATATTCAAAGACCCCTAACTTTTTAATAATAACACGTATATGCCTCTAAATTAATAAACTTATCCGTCATTGTTTATTAGACAGTCGTTTTCAAAATTATCAAATAAATAATCTGTTGGGGTCCCAAATTATTTAATACTAATAAAATTGTTTTATGAAAAACAACTAATTATTTACCAAATTCTATTCAGAAAGTCTTTAACGTTTATATCAATTTAATCTTATTAAATGGTTGACGGAAACACATTTTTATCGCAAGTAAAATGAATTCTCTAATCTAGTAAACGATTAATTTGCAATGTATTTCGAAATGTATTTATTCATTCAAATAATTTAATTATGAGTAATAAAGTATTTTTCACAGACTTCCTTTATAGAATCAGGTACACATAAATTAGTAACTAATTAATACCCAGCTCGGACGAAGCTGAGTATTAAGTTACTTACGAATCTATATTACTCTGAAAGTATTATTTTTTTTTTGTTTATTACTTGTCGAGTAATTGACTAACTGTAGTAACCATCTGTAGATATTGAAAAGAAGGTTTTTTAAAAAAACACATCGATAGGAAGGAAATACCTTTAACGCACTAAACAATAATGAAACTTCAGATCTCAGGGAAGAAAATAAAATTCAAAATATGTTACTTAAAAGTTTTACTTAAATTTTTGTAATATATTGAATTATATACAAAGGTTTTTCATTACCACTCATTCTTATCATCTAATCAATTTAAAAGACATGAGGGTTGATTAAATAAATCTTATATAAAATTTACACATGGTGTTTTTGTTTACACACATCAAAAATCTACATCAAAATTAAACGTCGCGCAATATTATTTAATTGTACCAAATATTTACTAAAACTTTTTTTAAACTAATTGAAAACATCTATACATGTCATTTTTTAGCAAATTAATATCCAAATCCATACTTTTAACATTTGACATTTATAATCTCCATAAACTTATTTGCAAAATGCTAACAAGAGTATATACGATCGACTATTTTGTTCCTTAACCATGGCCCTAGAAAAGCGAGGATTTCAAACAGAATACATAATAAAATACAGGCAAATATTAGCCCAAAAATTTTTTTTAAATATATATTGTATATATGTACAAGGTAAAACTAAAAAAGTGAGTTGGTATAAGAAACAGCGATGGAAAATGGAGAAGTGGTTCCCCTTTGGTTCCTTCAAATTTAAAACTAATTTCTACATAATATTGTACTTGTGTGAAATCCTATTGCTTTAATTTTTTACATAATTCCTATTTCTTAGAAATCATTAGGAATGTACAAATATCGATTTTCATTTACCTTTTAATAACTTATATTAAAATACTGTTAGCCCAATTTTGATTAGTCTTACATTGAAGCAGATATTTTAAATAATATCATATAAAATAAATATTATAAAATCTTCTAAAAGTGAATTAAAACAATGATAGATATTTAGCTAAAATTATCAAGACTCAACCCAAATCACAATTTGTGATGTCGTAAATGTGCTGTTACCCATGTAACATTAATTCATAATTTAAGGTAAAAACTTCTCAGGAAAGTACTAAAATGGTTTAAGCCTTGCATATATTTTAGTAACATTAAGAAATTCACATATTAAGCTTTGTGAATCAATAATTTTATTGAACAAATTATCTCTGTATGTATAAAAAAATAAATAAGATAAATTGAGATATTACAATACTCTATAAAATGCTATTATATATATATATATATATATATTTGTTTTTTATATGACCTACAGCTCCTAAAATTATATTTATCAATTAAGCTAATTAAAAGTAAAATTTTAACATACATAATAGTAGATATTTATCATAAGTTCCAGTCGCAGTCATGACGTTTCGTAATGTTTAAATATTGTAGATTATCTACTACTTTCATCAAATCAAATAACAAAGCGTCCATATTTTTATGTTTTGATGCAATACTCTTAATGTGTCCATAAATAAAGTGTAAATGTTTAATGACCGGAAAATTTATAAAAATCAAATTGACTCAACCATCAAAACTTTTTTTAATTGTAGTCTGTCAGGCACCTGTCGTGACACACGCAAATTATTGCACCATTTTCCTCCCTCCTTCGATTGGGCATAACACAAAGTACAAATTTGTGGCGAAGCTAACTACATACAAAATACAAGTATTCAGCTGTCTAAAATAAAAATTACAAATAAGTAAAAGATTCTACAGCAGCAGGGCCTAATTTAATTAACAATTTATTTAACATTCATGGGTACTATCAACATTTTTATATTATGTATGTATACAAGTTTGCAAACAATTTGTGGAAGGAAGGAGGCCAGCTTTGGGTATATTTTGTGATATTCGATTTCGATCACATGTCGCGTTGAATTTTGGGAGCAAGCATCGAATAACAAGCGTTCAACCAATAAACCATACCTTTTCAAGAATAATTTTTTTTAACTACAACATGTCACTAGAATACATCCTCGCGGTACGAGAGAGCAGGGGTGTAAGAAGGTGTGATAATTTTGCTTGCTAAGTGTGTCCGTCCTTACACAATTGTTTGCATACCGTGGCAGACTGGCTCCTCCGGCGTCGTCCTACCGCCTCCGCAACTTACGCGCACTTTATTCTTATCAATTCCACACTAAAGCGATTAGTAACCGTGAGATCTGAAGTTTCCAATATATATTTATTCCGAGATAATAAAATTTTAGGATGCAATGAAATAGCTTCGCACTTGAGGACATGATATAGTTAAAAATATTAATGTGAAAAGGTATTTCCTATTGGTTTATAGAATCAAACCAAATAAAAAAATATCTTACCGGCACCAGTTACGAGTGTCAGCGAACACCAAAGCTGGCTTCTCCTTCTTACCAATGACTTAACTGTTTTGTGCCTTTACCAACATTTCTTATTATGCTCAAAAATTTTGGATCTCAATGACTGTCTGATCGAATATAGAGTAGTATCCCTCTTTCCAATATCACAGTAATATAAATCATCATACAGAACTAGTTCTGCAACACAGGCACGCAAACTCATGCACACATCTAAAAATCTACATTCTTCAAAGTAATAAGTACTAAATTTAATAAGATAATTATTGCGAGGTTGTTCCGCCTAAAGATTGTCATACTGTGTTTAAAATATATTAAATTGTATGAATGTGAGGTGAAAGTATAGGATCAATAAAAACATGTTTGACACAAAACAGCATACAACAAGCATTCTCAACTTTCACTTTGGTAAGCATTCAAATATTGACCAAATTATTCCACTCAAGATAGTTTTGAGAAAAGACTGGAGGTAAAAAAAATAACAATCACTACTCATCAATCTGGACAATAAATAATATCACTCTCAAAATGAAATGTCAATAAATAAAAAGTTAAGGATCCATCACACGGACATAAAGAGAATCTACACAAGAAGATCTCAATAATATCTAATTTGTCTTTAATATGTTTACAATCTGATCGGTTATTCTAGACATCACGGACATACCATTCATTCTGTCATTGACATTTTCAGACTAGAATAAAATATTAAAACGGCATCAACCCGTCCACGTACAATTCGAAACACAGTACCGCGATAGATCACATATTAAAAAAAATACTGGCAAAGGTGAAAACCTTTCAGATTTAATTGTTAGATATGAACAATCGGATCTAACCTAAAACTAATCATAGATCTCAAGCATTTCGAAAACGTTCATCGCAACACGAAGATATCTCTTAATTAAATGCACGTAACATTAAAATATAAGTCTAAGTCGTAACGCGCGAGTTCGAGCGCTAGCTGCAAGGGACAAGTAAGGCGCCGTGTGTCTAACCTGCTTCGCTGTCGCTGCTGTCGGACGAGCTGGTGTCGGTGCTGGACGACGAGTTGGACGAGTCGGACGAACTGGACGAAGAAGACATTCCGCCGCCTAGGCCCTCCTTGCAGCCCTCTGCGACCACAATAGCAGTTAATTACATATAGACTTGTTGACATTAGGCTACCAATTAAGCAAAACTTTTTGTCATCAACAATATATACCGCAAAAAAACAACTTATTGATAAGAAAGCAATGTTTATTTTGACTAATCCCTTTCGGATGGATTTTTTTTTTCATCAAATCATGAAGAAAATAAAGAAGTTGACAATTTACTATTAATTGACATTATGACATATTATTTAAGCAATAAATACTTTGTAAAAAAAATTAAAAATCACCTTTTTTAGGTTGCTGTTTCTTGTTTGTTCCTAATTGCCCTGATACATCTTGCAACCTTTTTTCTAATTCCTGCTTTTTCTCAGCCATTTGCTCATCCTTAGATTTGCCAGATACTTTTCGATCTGAAAGTTTTCAATTTTATAAAGCATTTCAGTAAATTTTCATCTTGATAGTTTATATTTAACCGTTTATAAAACATAAAAAATCTTACGTGTTTTCTTCCGAAGACAGGAAGCTACATAATTTTCTAATTCTCTAAGAGTAGATGGTTTTAATGTTTCGAAATCTATTTCGATTTCATCTGGATTGGAATCACGCAGTGATGGTTCTCTGCTTTGAATTATGTGTACAACCTTTCCGAGTTTATCACCTGAACCAAGGATAAATTAAGTTAATATCAATTTTCAATTAAAAAACAATAAACTGGACTTTTACAGTATAAAAAAGGCAAGGCTAACCAGGCAACTTGTTGATGTCAAGCGAGAGCTGCCTCTTCTCGTCGTAAGACATGGGCTTGGCGAGGTCTTCGTCGTCGGTGTCGGGGTGCGCGTGGTGCGCATGGTGCGCGTGGTGCGCGTGGTGCGCGTGGTGCGCCGGCGCGTGGTGCGGCGGCGCGGCGGTGGGCGTGGAGCTCTTCTTCTTGGCGGGTGCGCCGCGCGCCGCCGCCTTGCCTGCGCTAGCTGCGCTCACCCCGCTGGCCGCAGCCGCACCGCGCTTGCTACCCGTCTTGCCGCGGACGCCACTCGTCGCTGTCGACGATACTACGCGTTACCCATTATCCGTCATTTCCTAATCGACTTTATGCGTTATCCACCTGATGTGTCTACTTTAGTTTCGGAAGCCTACTGAGGGTCCGGTTCAATTGCCATAAATGATAAAGTTAGTTACATAAACTGTCATAGGTCAAACTCAAATAAAACTTTTTTCATAAATCCGACCTTTTATAAACTAGACACACTTAATATTGATAATAATTAACAATAACACTTACCTAAGTTTTCACCAATATTGTTTGCTTTTGCACCATATCCTGCAACTGCATTTGTTTTAGGAACAGCATTGTTTGTTATCTGCTTTTTCGTTTTGTCTTTAACTTTCTTTTTAGCTTTCTTCTTATTATTAGACTCTTCGACAAGCTTTCGCATTTTCTCCTGAAGTGCAAGAAGTTCCTTTTCTAGCAATTTTACTTTATTGTTCCTTTCTTCCTCTGAGTCATCTGATTCAGATTCAGATTCGGAACCAGATTCTGAACTAGAAGCAGAGCTCCCTTTATCTATATGTGGTACTCCTACATGACTTGGTTCATCAGGAATCTTGGCGTACCTGTGGATCACATTATAAAAAATTGTAAAGAAACCTTTTAAACTGTTTTTTTTACAATTTAATATTTTTTTTATTTTTTTTTTTATAGAATAGGAAGGTGGACGAGCATATGGGCCACCTGATGGTAAGTGGTTACCAAACGCCCTTAGACATTGGCATTGTAAGAAATGTCAACCATCGCTTATAGCCAATGCGCCACCAACCTTGGGAACTAAGATTTTATGTCCCTTGTGCCTGTAATTACACTGGCTCACTCACCCTTCAAGCCGGAACACAACAATATCAAGTATTGCTGTTTTGCGGTAGAATATCTGATGAGTGGGTGGTACCTACCCAGACGAGCTTGCACAAAGCCCTACCACCAGTAGCACAAAGCCCTACCACCAGTATATTATATATTAAATTGTAAAAAAAACAATATATATATTAAATATATATATATATATATATATATATTTAATATATATATTAATATATATATTTAATATTATATTAATGCATGCTGTATTTAACAAATTTTGAATCTCACCTCATTTCAAAGACATCTTGCAATTTTCGGGCCATCGCAACCACGTCGTGATCGGGAGGATTATATTTGTAACAATTTGTGAATATTAAGCGGACATCCGCTGCGAATTCCGCAGCCGTCTTATATGCTCTACCATCCATCTTCTGTTTAACGGTCCCGAGGTCCATAGGTTTCTTAATAATATCAAAATAATCATGTAGACCGAGCAACTCGGCATCAACGGGTTTGTAAAACGGCCACGCGTAACCCTGTAGAAAATCGTTAAATCTAAATAGCTCAGATCTAAACATTAAAAAAACAATCAAACAAATCGCATTACGATCATTCAAGAAAATACAAGTGATGAGTAATCTTACGGAGTGTTTCTTCGAAAAGAGTTCTTTCAATATTTCGTTGCAGCTTTTGAGAGCGTCAGACAGCTTCTCCTTGCTTTTGGCCAACTGCGGCGTGAGCGCGGCGTGGTGCGAAGCGCCGGCCGCGCCCACGCTGGGCGACAGGCCGCCCATTTTAAAACCGTCATCTCCGACTCTACCAGCCTGGAAATTACTTGTGTTATCATCAAGTAAAATACGGTTGACGCCTATTGGAAGTGTGTCAACAAATTGTATTTGTTTGATTTTATTATTAAAACGATTATTAGCTGATATAGTTTACACTTTTCATATATGATATGCTCCATGTGGATGGAGCTATGATATGTAAGATAATGACACTATGATTGTAATTTTTTTTTAAATCACTAACGACTTACTTTTTTCTGTCTGCCACTCTCTCTTCTGGTAGATATTTTGGCAGGTTTAGGGCCACTTTGCTGTTCGATAGTGGGAGTTGTATAACCGCCTTCAAATGAGCTACCCATAGGTGTTGTGGTATCAGCTTTTCTTTTAACGCCTTTTTTTACCTATTAATAAAAGACAATACAAATTTCACATGTTTACTAACACTAAAAATATATAATTTAATAGTTGCTAACATATGTTTGCAACAGTGAAATATTGTTACCTTGGCAGGTTGGGTCTGTGATAGTGCGACAGCTGGTATTGTAGCAACTGGTTGGGCAGTGGCTTGAGTCACATGGAAATTGGAAGGTTGAGTTGCTACCTATAATTAAACATTAAATTTAAATATACATTCATTTAAAGCCTATATATAATCTATTCCAATGGGAATAAGAATGAAGGTAAATAAACAAAATGACCTTCAATCAAAAAAAAAAATCATAGAGTTTTACATGTACTTATGAATTGTCAAGCAGTACCACCTCAATTGACATGACATTTGAGTTAAAGTATTGAGGAGAAAATTACGGAATGAGTGGGTTGATGAATGAATAAGTAAGGAATTATATATTTCATTGATTTTAAACATAACTTTGTGTTTTACCTTTATAGCCAAAATGACTATTAACTTTAAATTTGTTTATTTGAAACATATTATTTAGCACATATTTATTTTTTAAATATATGTAAATAAAAATAACAACCTACCCTTACTTATAAATTGAAATATTTTTTTTTTATCTTACAAAAAAAAACCATAATAATAACATCTTTACCCGATGTTTAGGCAACTTTTATTTTTTTTACAAATATTTCATATTACATATTATTTACAAATTAATAAATTTTTAAAAATATTTTAAAAATCTAAAATTTGTGGCAAAACTAAAGTTAGATATATTTTTTTTATTATATAAATCCAAAAAAACATAACCAAGCCAATTAAATAAAAAGTAATATAGTGCATAGTTTTTTTATATAATACTGGGCATTCATTATATTATTATATCTATAGACTAAAAATCTTCTTTATTTGATTTCTTTTAAGTTTCAGAACAAACATTAGAATTATAAAAAAATAATCCACATAATAAATGTGTGTACCTGTTGTGGGAGACCAGTATGTGTAGCAGGCGGTGTAACCGAAGGCGCGGTAAGCGTGGGCGTGGTGGTGGTGTTGGTGGAGCCTACGAAAGCGGGGTGTGGCGCGGGCGCCAGCGGCTTGACAGCAGACGTCCGCGCGCCCAGCGCCGCGCTCGCAGTGGGTGCGCCCGCGCCCGCCGCCGCGCCGCTCGCCGTCACTCCTCCACTCGAACCTCCCGTGCGCTTTTTGATTCCGCCTTTCCCGCTGTTTGATGGCATCTCAATCTCTTTTTCTTCCTTGTCCATTTGCGCTATCTATAGGTTATATATATCGTTAATCTTAATTCGCAAATTCAATAACCTATTTTCCAATTGCTGGTTTATACATATTTCTTACCCGATTTAAAAATAACTTTTCAAGTGTTTGCGCCATTACGACAACGTCTTCCCCCGGTTTATTATAAACATAACAATTTGTGAACATTGTATTGAAATCCTGAATGCATTCTTGAGCTGAATAGTAGTAGTTTGACTCAAGACGCTTTTTAATGGTACCTAGGTCCATAGGCTTTTTGATGATTTTGTGGTAATCCTAAAAATTGAAATTGTATATATCTGCAATGTTATATTTGGAACTTCAATTTTAATCATAGAAAAATTATACTTACGGGGATATTTAATTTCTTTGCATCTACGGGTTGATGAAAAGGCCATGCAAATTTGTGTTTCCACACTGCCTTAATAACATTCTTTTGGAGGAACTGTAGCTGATTGGTTATCCGACCTTGCCGACGGGGAACGTCCTCCGAGGACGCACCATTGACTGGTTCCGTCGAGGGCTACAATTGTAAAAATATTGTTTTATGCACTGGTGGAACAGATTAAAAACATTTAATACAATTTTGCACAACCATTAAAAGAGATAAAGTCACAGTACTACTCATTTTAAATGAAAGATAATATTTTTTTAACTATTTTTAAATTCAAATAGCTTACAGTGCTTGTCGTAGCGAGGGGATCGACTGCCTGCTGCATTGTGCTGGAGTCTGCAATCTACCTGCCAAAATCATGCAAAAACTATAGTAACTGTTGATTATAAATACCATTATACCTGCAAATGTTAAATGATAAAATCCTCACCTCAATTGTAACAAGAGGCTCATCCAATTTCTGGCTAAGAGGCATCAGCTATACCCTCTTTTACCATATAACAAGTCTATCATAATATAATGAGGTGCATATGCACCTAGGTTTACTTCATTCTGTTCATTTAAATAATTGTTAGACCTAGAGAAAATTAAAAATAAATTATTTAAAAAAATACTACATTAAATATAAATAATATTTGCATGCTTTAATTAAAAGTTACCTTGCATGTATATGCAGTGTCTGTATTGCTTAGGGATTTCTTTTTCACCAATTGAACCTGAAATAAAATATATTATATAAATAGAACATATTATTATAAATGCTCAAGAATTCTATAATTTTTATTTCTAAAACATAAATACTAACATAAAGATATGGCTTCAAAAAGCTTGTGTATAATATATATACCACGTCAAATCATGCAATAACAAATATTTTACAACCATTTTTTTTTATATAATAGGAAGGATACGGCCACCTGATGGTAAGTGGTCACCAATGCCTATAGACATTGGCATTGTAAGAAATGATTACCATTGCTTACATCACCAATGTGCCACCAACCTTGGGAACTAAGATGTTATGTCCCTTGTGCCTGTAGTTACACTGGCTCACTCACCCTTCAAACCGGAACACAACAATACCAAATACTGCTGTTTTGCGGTAGAATATCTGATGAGTGGTTGGTACCTACCCAGACGAGCTTGCACAAAGCTCTACCACCAGTAAATCATTGATGACCTAAAAATTGATTTTTTTTTTAACAATTATTAAATACTTTCTGAAATATGTTATGAGTACACTTATGCTTATAAAAATGTAATAATCATGATATTCTCAACTTGGGATTATTTTTCTTTCAAACCTAATACCTGACAGGTAGGTTAAATATTAAAAAAAATTGATCATACTCTGTATTAAGTTTTTGATATTAATTTTATCATATAAATATCCTGATTACAAATATATAACAGATTTTCATGCACACATGCAAGCAATTTGGTATGTTAATTAACTACTTAGGCATTTTTTTGACAATCCTTTATTAAACTTATTATTTATTATAAGTCTCACTTATAAACATAGTTTAGTGTATGATTAGTTAAAAAATGCTCTGACTTCTTCTTTAGAATCTAATCTAGTCTAATCAATAATTACAAAATGAAGCAAAATCAGTGTTAAACTAAACAGCGGTTAAGCAACATTTATAAGAAGGGCCACATGTTGTTAAACTTTTGATAAAAAGATTAAAATACAGTTAAGAAAAACTATTTATAGCTATTTTTAATATTATCTTAAATCTAATGGTTAAATGATTTGTCTAAATTTTAAATATATACATATAACTTAAGCATTCGCTTTTCATAATTTTTAAAATATTAAACAATGCACATATAAAACCTACCAAAAACCTAATAATGCTAAAGATTGATACAATTGTTTAGATTGTTAAAAGTATTGCATGTTTATTTAGTAAAAGAAAGTTAGTCAAGCTGTTCAATTTTCTGTTACAGAATATTCTGATGCTATTTCACATTAAATAATATTCATAAATTATGACAATATCAACCCCAGAAAAGTATAAAGAATTTTTGGTGTTTCCCTGTCTATGACTATTGGTATTTATAGCAAATGTATAGATAATATTTCTCGTATTATATATAGGTTATAATTTCAAATATAGTATATATAGGTTATAATTTCAAAGTTTGGTCAAATGTATTAATTTATTTTAAATTTATTTTATAACCAATAATTCATGGATATTATTATATATATATATATATATATATATATATAATATATTAAAATCTAAAATCAATAAAAGCATCATCTTTGTACTTGATATGAGATATATGTTATGTGAAAAACGATAATTTAATATTTTTCTATGTGTGATTTATATTCTTTTCATTCACATATAGATGTTAAAATTTTATTTTTTGGCTTAGACAATAAGCATGATAACTAAATATATTCAAATAACATAAAGATCATATTTTTAGTTTGTATGTTCAGCATTTTATAAATTTAGTGAAATTTAATATAAAACTCTTACTAATTCATATATTACATTTTAATTAGCATATTTTGTCTGAAATTTCCTTGTCCATCTTATCTATCTATAATATACAATATTATTCAATGTTATACTATATATATTATAGCTCTGTATTTATTTTGTTGATATTATTTGTGTATGTATTTATATTTTAGATTACTAATTACCGCTTTCATGGATTTCTGCTTAGCCTGGTTGCTTAGACTGGCAGAGAATTCCTTCCGGCATTAAGTCCGCCTTATGTTCCAACTATATATTTTGGTGGTCAAAAAATAAATAAATAAAACTATTTTTACTTAGAATACAATTTCTTTAAAGATTATTAGTCTAAACATATTGATTAGAGCTTTGATCGATAAATTACTTAATAATATATTACTGCTTTTGGTAACTTTTAGAAATTAGGACAATAAAATTTAGAACCAAAAAATATACAAATAATAAAGAATCACCATGCATCATATGTTAAAACTTTGGGTCAGTCATGCTCCTATACTATACATACTTTTTTTAAGCCCTGCACCCGTCCATATTATAGTAAAACAAAAGAATAGCACTAAATTGTGATCCTCATACCATTACCATGAATAATATCTAAGCTGTCAAAACAAACTGTCCACTTTAAAAACAATTGGATTAAATTTGTATAACCTTACGTATCTAACAAGTTAAAAGGAGAATGGAGAGTGTATTTTTAAGATCTAGAATGTTCCTTGACTCAACTCATTATTTAACTGAATTAAAGGGTGTGAGGGATGAAATTTTAATAAAAGTTGTTTGTTTATAATAAATATCTATATTTATAGAAAAATTAAACGGAAAACAATGAATTTAATACGAAAATTTAAAAAAGAATTACATATTAAGAATAAAATTGTTATATCGATTATTGCTTATATCTATATTGTCATATATGTAAGCAAATATAATTTCAATGTCCAAATTATATTTTTTATTTTATACCCTATATTTCTACTTATATAAGGAAGCCTAGGACTTAAGAATTGGTTGAAAACCACTCGCCTAGAGGCCAAATCAAAAATGTTGAAATATTGCTTAATATCAAAATCATGCAGACTCTACTTTTATACATGACATAGACCATTTAAAATACTAGCAAAATAACAAAATTATAGTGTTTCAATTTCGAAACAAGCTAAGAAATTATGAAAAAAGACTTACGAAGATATATTAACGCCAATATGGCGGATGAACTAAAAATACGATGTTGGAGTAACTTCTGCTGAAGCAAATTTCATCGATTTGCTTAACTATATAAAACACTCCACATTTAACAAAGTTCATAGTCATTTAATGTTGTTATAAATTCATTGTCTTATCGAAAACAAAAACCACTGTCTTTTTTATACAACAAAGAATAGCACAACACGAACTCTCAAAGGTCCAAGCGGGCTTCAGACATGGCCGCCAAGCATGAAGCGAGTGACTAGCGTCTTTAATCATATCTAAAATTCATTTGTCACTATTTCATTCTGAAAATCAAAATATTATAAAAATGATATAGAAAAACGTGTAAAACATTTATATTTTGAATTTTGGTAAGAGGATGACATAAGGTTTCATAGTATTCATAGGATTCAAAAGAATGCACTACGGAAATTAAATCAGTATGCATAAGCCATTTCAAGGCGCTCAGTGGCGCCCTCAACCTCAAATCCTGATCAATCAACTCTCCCGCGTCCGCGCTTTCGCGCTGTCCGCTTTCCCTCCCTTAAATTAATACAGAGTAAAAATAATATTATTGAATGTGTTTTCTATAATATTTACTTTTAATAATATTCAAAATTATCTATATAATAGGTTCTGAGTATTTATTAAGCCTAAATTTAAGTTTGATAATAAATGTGTGAATTTATTTTAAAGTTAAACAAAATATTTGAAAAAGAATGCAGTTTTGAAAAAATTATGTGAGTAAATTATTGTTTTGTGTAAAAATGTTAGGTTTTGTTAACTAACTATATCTCGGAAAATATAAGCTATAAAGAAAATAATTTAACATAAAAAATAGTACAAAAAGTGTCATCAAAAATATTACACCCCGTCTTATCGCCTACTGGTGATAGGAGGGCTGGTTCATTTTTCGCCCAGACTATCGGAATTGCGATTCAAGAAGAAATGCTGCTAGCATTCTTGCCATCATTCCACGCAGTCACGATTTGTACAGTAACTATTTTAAATTTTGATTTGTATTTATTTAAGGCTTTAAAAAATTAAAAACAAGACATATATAACAAAATATATATGTATATATTTGCAGTATTGTCTTGAAACAATAGTACCAATAATACAAACGATAATAAAACGAATATTAACTAAGTTGAAAGATAAAAATAAGTCAATATGACGGAATACAAGAAAATTGCCTTGGAAATATTAGAATAACAAATTGTCGGTAAAATTTTATTATAGATATAATAAGAAATGTGTTAGCGAGAAAACTTAACATTATTGTGATCTTTCCATTAATTTGATTATAAAAATACAGATATATAAGTTATCTTGTTTTGTTAAATTCCTTAGTCCATAAAAGGGAAGTCCAGCTTATTAAGGATAAGTCCAAAACTTTATTATTTTATTTTAGGTCTTTATACATTTTGTTTTTTACCAAAATAAAGAGTTTAGTTTGTACTATAGTCTGGTGGTATTTTCAGTGTTAAGCGTCATGTGCTTTCTTTTCAAAAAATAATTGTGTTTATTTTTCTCATTGCTCAAAAGACAAAAAGTGGACTTAACCATTTTTCGAATTGGAGCATCATATTATTAAGCAATTTGACCAAACTCAGTATAAAGAGTGCGTTGAAGATAAAATTATAACTACACCGTTGGACTCATTTAGAGTTTTTTAGTAATGCTTTTTTAGATAATTTGAATTTTCTTAACATATTTGAGATCAGATTGTTTAAACAACATGTAGGTAAACAAATTTAACGAAAGACTTCAATTTTTTTTTAATATAAACCAAACATTTTTGTTACTTGCAAGTCTTCTATTTATAAAATGTAAAATCCATGTTACCTACCATTACTATTTCGTTATGTTTTTTATTGTATAAAACTAGCAATTATATTTTTCCGATATCATCCGTATCTCTCCACGATTGTGATTTCATTTTCAATTGAGTCAGGATTTAACGACGTACGTTTGTTCAAATCACAAGGTGTAATTGGACATATTTCCAAAGTAAATAAATGTGCAACAAAGTTAAATGTTATTTATTGGCTGTTGTGTCCACACCATTATACAGAAAAAAATATGCACTTGTCTGATGTGCATTCTGCACTATTTTCATTTATTATTCTTTTTATTAAGAGAAAATCGAAGAACCTTCACCGTACCGTACCGTCATCCTTTAATTTTTGTTAAATGTCTATATAATTAATATATGTTTCAATATAAAAATTTTGGATCAATTTACTGCATCGCAAAACAGACATTGTTTTGTGGTTTAGACATTAGATTATTTAGAGTTATTGTTTATTGGACATACGTATTAACATGGAGGCTTTAACAAACATATTGTTATAGCTTCCATGTGAATACGTAACTACGATTTCATCGAGCCAATTTTGTTTCGGAGTGAGGATGAAAAACTGACACAATTTGTCTGGACGGCTAGTGCTTGTGGCCAATGATGAAAACATGTTCATCGGACTTGTATACGTTCTCATAAAGTATTATCCCAGTACGGTGGCTCCACATGCAGTTCATGCAATTTCTATAAGTTATTATTAACTTAATGTTAGGCTATTATTAAATATGGCAACTTATCATTGAAACAAACTACAAAGTTGATAAATGACAAATGTCAAAAAAAATAAAAGTATTTTTATTGAGAATTCTCAAGTTTTATCAAATAAAAGAACGATATATTATAACAAAGTACAATTTCCATATAACTCTTTATGTTGTTTTATTTAAAGTTCAAGTCTGACTTTGAAATGTTTTCTTTCTATGTATGACAAATGTACAAATAAATCGAAACAATACAATAAGTGATTCGCACAGATATTATGTAAACTGTAACGACTTCAATTGCAATGAAATGTTACAGTTACATGGCTAAGACACATTCTAAGACCTCGATTGAAAGTGAAAGTGCTCACGCGTAATTTTTGCCAAGAGTCTATTCAGTCTATATTTATTATTATTCAGTCTATATTGTTGCAGTAAACGTAAAACTTATTTAATATTGTTTTTGTTAACCCAATTTTTTAAGGTATTTCATTATATATAAACACTATATCTTATTTACTACAGTTTCAACAAATTGTTTAGATTGTTGTAACTATGTTATATTAAATAATTTTATCATAATTCATTCGAAATTAAAGCAGCTTCAATTGTATGCTTTGTTATTCTTTAACTAGTAATGTTTTGTAATCTATCGCTCGTTTTAAGCCTCAAGTTTTGGTTTTAAAACAACCTCAATTTTCAACAATACATTTTAATTAAAATTCTAGTTCTTAAATTTATCATGGAGGACCATGGTCATATGGATCATTCGAATCATGAGGCTGCCCACATGTCTCATAATATGGATAGTAGCATGATGCATGTAGATCATCAAATGAGCATGAATGGCACAAATCTTTTGGAGGAAATTAATGTAAGTATTTAATTTCAAATTAAATTGGGTTTGAAAGGTGACTTTCTTATCATGACAAAGGAGATTTTAGTAACTATTTTTTGTATTCAGGAGATGCTTAATTCGAGCAAAGGTCTTCCCATTGAAGCAGCAGATAGAAGATCCGTTCACAAACACCACTCGGCACCATTGCATGATATGCATATGATGTCAATGACTGTGAGTGAATTATTATACATAATTATTTAAACAAACTAGCAACCAATGATAAGTATACAGTAGTCATATTATGTCATAATATGTCAGGTATGTTTATTATTATTTTACATATTACTATATTAAAGATTTTAGTAAATGTATAAACAAAATTATTTATTATTTTTACAATCTGACAAGAATATTTTTTTTTTTAGTTTCATGGAGGTTATATGGAGACAATACTTTTTTCATGGTGGAAAGTAACAGATGTTGGGGAATTTGTTGGATCATTTTTAGCAATATTTATTTTAGCTCTTCTTTATGAGGGGTATGACTTTTTTTACACAAATGGCTATAAACATAAATTAAACATTACTCTTAAAACATTTATAACTAGTTGATTAACTAATACAACTTTACACTTTATTTTGATATGTATATTTATTTCCTTTAGATAACTTAGTAAATGTCTAAGAAATAACTTTTAATAAAATATTTCAATTATTTTGATAAAGTTGTTATAAATTATTTGTATTTTTTTGATTATAATATTATTATTTTTTTACTTTTAGATTAAAATACTACAGAAAGCATTTGCTTTGGAAAACTTATACAGGGCTCCAGTACTGTGCAGTGTCCCCACCTGATAAAGGTGTAGCGAACATATGTGCTGATGAACCTCAAGTGATAACGTGAGTTCAATAATCTCTCAAATGAATTATTTCTTTTTCTTTAATAGTGTTATCTAAAATATACTAACAGTATTGTAATATGCAATAACTATTTACTGTATGTTCCCATTTTTTATTATAATATTAAAAATTTAAATATTTAATATATTCTTTCAGACCTATGCCTCATGCACTTGACAGAAATATGTAAGTTTCTTTTTTTATTTATAAAATTCCGTTTATAACCAACTTAAAAAAAGTTACCTGTATGTTTATATGTGTCCAGTTTTAATGAGGTAATAATAATAATAATATCCTGGGACTTTATTCACACAACCATCTGATCCCAAATTAAGCAGAGCTTGTGCCATGGAAACCGGACAACTGATATACTACATATACTACTTTTCTTTTGTAAATACATACTTATATAGATAATTACACCCAGACTCAGGACAAACAGACATGTTCATGCACACAAATGTCTGTCCTGGGTGGGAATCAAACCCACAACCTTCGGCGTGAAAGGCAGGTACATACTAACCACGCCAAACGGTTCCTTAACAAAACATCAGTATCTTCTTCTGTGTACAAACTTGTGAAAATATTTATATCAAATGATTTTCTGTTAATATGTTTATCTTTTTTTTCAGCTTGATTTATAGAATATTCATTATATAGATTTTTTTTTTGTTCTAGCCCAACAATGTTGAGCGTGGAACATGCTTGGCAGACTGTCCTTCATGGTGTACAAGTTTTAGTGAGCTACATGTTAATGTTAGTTTTTATGACATATAATACATGGCTTTGTGCTGCCGTAGTACTTGGATCTGCAACTGGATACTTCCTCTTTGGTTGGCGGGAGTCAGTGGTAGTTGATTTTACTGAACATTGTCACTGACATAAGCTTCATAGATGCATACCAGCATAGTATTAATTTAGCTTATTTTATATCCTTGCCAATAGAAAGGAATTTAAAAATGATAATATTTATATATACCATGGTGTTAAAAATAATTATCATGTTATATTAAGACAACACTGGGTAGTGAAATATTTATGTCTGTTTATTATGTACTCTATAAGGTTTTATTTAGGTTATTAAAAAATTATAACAGCTTAGACTTTTTTCTTTACCCATATAAGAAAAAACATACATTTCAAATTTGTTTTTTATTATCATTATTTTTATTTATATGCTTACGTGTAACATGTTTCTTTAAATTAGAGCGACTATTACATTTATAATCACAACATTGGCAAGCAAAAGGTCTCTCATCTTTATGGAGACGTTTATGTGTTTTTAATGAACTTATAAATTTTGATCTAAAGGTACATTCATCACAGATATATCGTTGTTCAGTGGTGTGTATTCTTTTATGTGTTTTCAGATTAGATGGAAACTTTGTTGAGTATGTACAGTCGCAATAATTACATTCATACAGCTTATCTTTTTGAAATTCTATATTTTGTTCATTAGAAATGCTTTTGTAATTTTGTGCTCTGAAAATAAGATAAAGTTAAAATGAGTTGTTCGTAAAAATAATATAAAATCATAAATTAATCTAATTCTTGTATACCGTTCGGAAGAATCTTTGTTCATTGATTCATTCCGTTCCCCATTTTTGATTTCGTTTTTAAAATCTTTGTGATTCTCTGCATTACTTTTTTCTTTACTTAGTAAAATTGATATTATAGACTTTGGTTGTGGACTAAATTTAATTTCACTTTTTTTTTTTGGTCGTCCAACACAATTTTTTAATTTATTTGGAACATTATTTGGTACTTCATAAAATTGTAATGGGTTCTCTTCTTCCACTACTTCCATTACGATTAATATCATATAGCGTTTCTATAGACGTAATAATTTACTTTTACAATTTTTTAACATGCCCTATAAAAAAAAAGGAAACAAAAATAATGTGAACGATTGTTCATGTTGATGTTAAATTCTAAACGAAATGTCTGATAGTTCAAAACAATGATAGCTGTCTATATCAGTGTTATCAGCTTTGATCTTCAAAAATATTTTAGTAACAGGGTTGCATGCACTTAAAATATTTAGTTTTTGTTAAAAAACAAACTTAAGAAGCATATTTTAGATTTAGCCGTATCATTAATGCTGCGATCGTAAGTGACAGGATAGCATTAGTACTTAGCAGTTTTATGTCCATGTCATCATTAGGCTATTACCTACTTTAAATTACTATACTCATGTTTGTGAAGTCTTGTTGACGTTAGTTGCGACCATCGTCCCAACAATGTCGTCAGCTGTGACACCCTTTCATTGTAAACATTAAATGTCTGTTTTACTAAACCTATTATTTATACTGTAAAGGCCAGCAATTTTGATAACATTAGACAATTTAAATACATAATTATTACAGTTCACAGTAAAGCTATAATACAATACAAGACTTACAAAAATCCAAATTATATATTGTTTTAATTTTGCACGATAATATTTTGATGAAATCGGTTCAATAAAGTCATGAAATTGAAATGAATTATATTTTATTCTTAAATTTTATATGATTTATAGCCTCTTTATTCGGCAATATAAAACATATAGGTATTTAAATTTTTCATTTTAAAGCCATATAATTGACGAGCCGGTTGGCGTGGCTGGTAGATACTGAAAGGCTCACGCGGATGGTTGTGGGTTCGGTGCCCACCCAGGACAGACATTTGTGTGCATGAATATGTTGTAATGTCTGCAACTATATCCACATTAATATTTTAAACTCAATCCCATCAAAAACATAAATATGAAATAGGAGCCAAGTTCAATATTATGATATATGCCTTAGTTGTTAACGAATTATTATTAAATACCTATTAAAACAGTCATGGAAGAGCCCTATGTTCTATAGCTAGTTTCAGCAAGCCAAATTTTCGGAAGAATAAAATAACAACTTACAGCTTTAAAACTTGCGAAGGCTATAATATAATTCGTATATGAAAATTAGCCAAGTCAGACCTTAGGCTTCAATATATTATCCAACGTTATAAGAAGAAATGATATTTTAAGTTGTTATAAAATATTTTATGTTGTCCAAATTTCAGGACACACCATTGAACTTGGTACCCATTTTGATCTCGCTTCTTTTGTCGTTGAAGTCAACAACCAAGGCACATATCATAATATTGAACTTGGCTCTTATTTTACATTTATGTTTTTGATGGGATATCATTACTTTTTGTACAGAAATTCTCTAATAATTTGTTATAATTTTATTATAATTTTTCAATTAATTAATTTTTATTTAGAACACTTACTTATAGTGCCTGTAATGTAAGAATTAGCAATCAAAATCGATAACAGCCAGTGTTTATGTGGATTTTAAGGTCTTCACGTGAATATAAAGCGAGTGGAATACCACCCTTAATTTTTTTTTATCCAATCGTTTCAGTTTTAGTACTTAAAACTGCTTATAACTAAGAGTATAATCATCTTTCGTATTTATTACGTTACCCAGTGATAAAATGACGATATTTGGACATTAATATCTAAATAAATGTTTGAGATGTGCTTATGAAATTTGGAGCACATATACATCTTGCAAGTCTCAAGTCTCAATATATGAGACAAATTTGATATGTATAAGTGAAATAGTTTTTAAGTTATAATAATCGTGTAATATTACACACGTTGCTCGCCAGTTCTATTAGCTTAAACTTGGCTTGCCACGCTACCGCGTGTCTAGATAAATTGGGATCAGATGGCCGTGTGTGAATAATATCCTAGGATATTTATTTATAAATTAAAAATGAATTATATAAAAACTTGTTTTTGTGGTAAAATGTCTGCCACTATATCCACATTAATATTTTAAACACAATAAATCTATTTACCAATTCTCGTGTGTACCACAGAATACAAAATTAGCATGAAATTGTACATGAAAATTCAGTGGTGCTTGCCCAGGGGCCAGGGTCACAGACCACTTACTCAGACAGTAAAAGCCTAGAAATGATCCAACAATCTTTGGTTAAGACGTGTTTCAGAGCCATATTAGCCTCCCCTTTATTTTGTCTCTTTCGTCTTTCTTCATTTATTTATACTTTATCTCACTTCTTTCGTCCAGAAGTTACATATTATTACATTATTATGTAGAGTCATTTGTGATTTCTAAGTACTTTTCATGCTACCTGATGATTTTGCTGATTAGATCAGAACGAGAAAAAATAGATAGAATTTCCAAGAATGAAAAACTGTGCTAAGAAGAGTGCTGTCATTGAATGAATTCAAAATACCTAAGTGAAAGTAATAATTATTTTCGTTAATTGTAAACTCAAAGAATTATGAAAATTAATGAAATTCAAAGATATAAATATTAGCAAATGTGTAGGTGTGTAACTATGACAAATAACTACATATTTGAAAATACAACTATTAAAATGTTGATTTTACGGTACAGTAGCCTCACTTATTCAGCCCTATAGAGTATTATTGTAATATGAACTTATGGTTTAGGATAGATATAGCTAATTTTCTATTAGTAACCAGTGTTACGTGTTAAGTTCCAGGGTATATGTATTATCTATGATTAGTAATTTCCTACTCTTTGGTTAAGACTTCAATGATACCCCGCTGTTGTTTTATTATTATGTTAACATATTGTTTTTTATCACGTTAAACTAAAAAATAAAACGCTAGTGATTAAAATGCGCGCATTTACCTTCATTAGAAAATTAAGTTGTGTACCTAAGAGTAAAAATTTTATAGAAGAACTGGAAACGAATTATATTCCAACTAATCTATTTCAAAAAACTTTGCTAACTATAGGTTCAGCCTCTGTAGCCCTACTTGATCCTTATAGGGGAGATATGATTGCATGTTTAGGTGAAGTCACAGGTGAGGCATCTCTTAAGTATATGCGAGAAAAGATGCTTGAAAATAATGAAGGAGCAGAAGTATTGCGAGAGATGCCACGAATAAATTCTCAAACAGTTTGCTTAAAAACACTCTCAGAGTTGCCTGAAGAGACCCTTGGTCGTGTTTACGCTGATTTTATGAAGGAAAACGGTATATCAGCTGATTCACGGTTACCTGTACAATTTATCAAAGATCCAGATTTAGCTTATGTAATGCAAAGATATAGAGAAGTTCATGATTTAGTTCATGCTACATTATTTATGAAGACTACAATGCTAGGTGAAGTAAGTACAATTCAAAGATTTTAGAACCTCATTTCTGTTTTAAATTTTTACTTTTTAATAATATTGTTATTGTGTACTCCAGTTTTGCTTAAGTTATTTATCAAATGTTTTGGGAATTATAGTGATTCATTGAGTAGTTTAAGTTAAGTGAAAGCATAACATTCACATATGTTACACATACATACTAATGTTAGTAAGAATTATAACATATCAGTTTATTATTGGTTGATTTTTATTAATATTTTTAATTTAATTATAACAATTGTTTCTATAATAAATTATCAACTAATTTTGATGGATCTATTTAATCATGTTAGGAACTGTGGTCTTTCCCTATAATAATGTAAATGAAACTACTTAATAATGTACAAAAAAAATCGTCCTAGGTTACCGTGAAGTGGGTAGAAGGTATTCAAACAAAGTTACCAATGTGCATTGGTGGTGGTATTTGGGGAGCAGCACGTCTTAAGCCAAAACATCGACAAATTTATCTTAAATATTATCTACCCTGGGCTATCAAAACAGGCAATAATGCAAAATTTTTACAAGGTATTTTATTTACTTATATTACAATTGATATTAATATTTATAGGAAATTTTGAACAATTAATTTTATTTTTCAGGTATCTATTATGAGAAGAGATGGGAACAAAATATTAATGATTTCCATAAAGAGATGAATATTTTCAAGTTAACAGAAAGATAATATTTTAAAGTGAATACTTGCAATATTATTATTTATTTCAATATTAGATATGTATAGAAATGAAACAATTGTTCAATGTAAATAGATAAATATTAGTACTCAAATGTTTGTTGTTAAAGAATGAATTGGTGTAGTGAAAAAATAAGCTTTATTTTTATAAATTGTTATAATGTAACATATTGAAGATGAACTAAATTGTTTCTTCATAACAACATTTCTGAACTTCTTCCATTTGGATTGTGTAAAGGTGTAGTATGTTCACCAACTTCAACAATCCATTCATACCAAACTCTACGGGCACTGACACATCTCCAAAATATGGCTTTTATTTTATCACCTTTTTGTACTCGTAAAGGAGTCTGCAATCATAATTTCATAGGATTTAAATGAAATAAATTGTACATAAGCCATTAACAGATAATATAATTGAACATATTGATAAAAGTGAAAAATCCAAAATAACACATCAATCTTTACAGAACTTTAGACAAGTTTGTTTTTGAAAAATATCATGTTTTATAATCAACGAGGCTATTAACATAATGGCTATTTTGGAATAATTCATTTGTTTAAAATGTATATCACATTGTTAAGCTGTCAAAACTTTTGAATACACTCAATATTTTCCAAGTTTCAGTTATGTCATAATTTGAACTTTTGTCATGTGTAACATTTACAATGAAAACTTGTTATTATATTAATAACAAAAAATAAAACCACAGACATTTTTTACCTTAATGGGTATAAATATTGGAAACCATGATATCATTCCTGGGCTGTGAGTAGAAGGCACAATACTGATCATTTCCTTTCCATATAACAAACAGTCAAAATATCCTCCAAACCCATGCATCACATTATCCTGCTCAACTTCCCACACAATAGTAGTACATCTTCTATTATCAGTCATTGGTAATCCTCTATAATCAGTTAGATCCTGCCCTTCATAATTTTTCATTCCTTTGGCAGGATGATCAAAAGTAAAAACACACTAAAATATATATATCACTGTTACGTTAAAAATATATTTATTAATTTATTAAAAAATATTACGAATTGTTTACCTTTGTTTCTGCAATATCATGTTTGTTTTGCATGTAAACTACCCATAGGGTTTCAAGATTCTTTTCTATTTGGGCTGAATTCCCAGGTGATGCTGCTCTTGCAGCTGCCCACAATCTTGGGGATGATATTGGTGCGACATATGAACTATATTCTCTGGGTATAGATATACCACCACTTTTCAATAAGCCTGCTGCACCATCTAAACATTCTGGTGAAAGTTCATTGTCACCCCAAGAACCTAAAAGAATTATTAAAAAAATAATAACCTTATTTGATTACCTGATATGAAAAGGATTTATTGTTTAAATCTACCACTACACTATTTTTATTTAGATTAGTATTTAAATTTATTTAATCTTTTAAATATGCTGTTCCATAAATTTGTATTAATTTAAAATTTGGCAATTAATTTATATCAAATCTAGTTTGGATTTATCTGAAAATTTAAAATAAAATAATTTTCATTATATCACTATTATTATTACCTAATAGTTCTGAAACAATTATATCCGCTTTAGGTGAAAAATTAACTTGACGCATATCACCAGGTATTACTATAACATCTCGATCCCGCCAAACTTCTCGAACTTGAGCTGCAAGTACTACTACTGCACATGGATTCTTTTCAATTGCTATTACCTTGAAATACAGAATAATTAAGAATAATTCCCATTTCACATATATACATTTTATGACCAGTACTCTCACTGAGAGTTGTCTGAAGTGATAAGATTGCCTGTTTCACCTCATACAACACTTGTAAATAAAAGTGCGTTTTAGTTCATCTTGTTGTGTCAATAAATAATATATAATTAAAAAATAAGTAATAATGCACATTCTTACTTTTTAAAATTCTTAATTGTTAAAGTAAAAAAATTATAATCAATTGTTATTGTGGAACTTTATATGATGAAAATTATTAAACTGAGTATTTAAGTAATGTTGTAGGTATTTAAATTGTATGCTTACTTTAACTTTACTGTTAGTTATATCCGCTGCATTAAGTGTTGCCCTGACAAGAGGTCCCCTTCCAGCACCTAACACCATTACTGTAATTGTTCTTTCATTTTCTTTTACTGTATTATCACCTTGTCCAATGTCAGAGTTCTTTTTTGCTTCTATAATACATGAGTCACTCGGATGATCCTGTTGTGATGAAACTAAATATAAATTAATTAAAACTTTTTGACAATAATAACCAACAAAATGATTATTTTAGAAATTATCATTACAAAGTTCATGGTACACTCAAGATGTTTGTGTAGAAAATTGCTTCTAAATATATACTAAATGACATTTATATATATATGTGTGTATTTATTATAAGTAATAAGCATTTAATTTGCAATTTTTAATTTGATACAACTAATTTGTGACTAATAACACACACTAGATTTTAATTGTGTATAAATTTGTTTCGACATTAAAAATTTATTAAATTATATTTTTTTTAATATTAATTTATAAATATTAAAAAAAATATAATTTAATAAATTATAAATTTAATTAATAGTTATTCTATTAGGTACATGTAACTAACATCAATGCATTCCCCTTTCCTCTTCTTGTGAATATCAGTAAGTGCTTGAGCAATTGCTTTTTGGTATTGATCATATTTAACTGGATCCTTTTCAAAAACATTGTACGTATGAGTGTCTAGGTTATCTGCTAGAGGTTGTAATGGTGTCTGAAGATAATCCTCCCATCTGCCATAAAAAATGAACATCGTTAACTTTAGTAATTATAAACTTTACATACAAAACTTTTAAAAAGTTAATTACCCTTTCGCATAACTAAGCATTGGATCATCTCCGATATAAGGCCTTCTCTTCCAAAGTCTATATAAATATTGTAAATAATATTCAATATTTGACCTCCTTGCTCCACTAACAATAACCTGGGCATCATGTTCTACCATACTGACTACCACTTGTTGGTGTGCTCGTGACAAAACTGGATATCTTTAACAAACAACCAAATCATTTATAAGATGTAAAAATATAAGAATGCATTATAAGTGATATTATCAAGCTTTGAACTATTTAAATTACACTATGATAAATTTCTAATAAACTTAAATTTTAAAATAAATTATTATTCTTAGTAATACTTACCCTTTCCTGTTATTATGGAATAGTGAGGTAGAAACAATTATAGCTCTAATAGGCTCACCAAGCCATCTTTTAATGATCTCTTGTGAAGGCAAATCCGCTGACATTTCTATTACAACACCAATTCTTTTATCCCAACCCATGCGTTCATGAAATTTGGTCCACCAATGCCACGGCTCATTCCAAGCATCATCATTTTCATTATCTATATCAATGTTTGCTTTTAATGTTTTATGACAAAGCATTGGTACACTAGCCCAAATAAGGGTTGGATGATGGCTGGAAAATTTTATTATATTAATAACTTTATACTAAGAAAATAAATTTAAATAGATAAACATTTTGTAACCTTGTTTCAAAATAAGTATGCAAAGTTCTAGCTAGATTATTTGTATATCTCGAATGTAATGATAACATAACAGCTGGAAGTCCTAGACCTCGACAATAAGATAGTTCTTCATTGAGAGAATCTTCATGTCGCTGACGAACAACAGGCGACGGAGCATCAGGGTCTAGATACTCTGATAATTTACCGACGATCCTACTATTCCAATCTTGAGGGGACAAAATCATGTCAGACCGGGTAAATCCTCCAACAGTACCACCTGATGGAAGAATTGGCCGGCGAAAACGTGGATGAATGATAGGTGAAACAATAAAAGCGAAATTAGCATGCAACGCTTCACTGAGACACGCTTGTAAATCAGGTGCTGTAATATAATCTAGACCACACGATATTTCTTGATGAGCCATTATGATTTATCGTAATTTTGTTCATATACATTAATTTCAACAAGTTATAACAATTTTAAATTAAGCAGGTAGGTATCACAAATGAAGCACGCTTTTCAATTTGAGTTAGCGTCAAGTCAAACTGACAATATATTTTTTTAAACTTATATGACGTCCCTGGATACAAGCTTTTTCAAACTTAATTGTCAATAAAATTATATTGTGGAATAAATGTATTACTATACTGTACCACAAAAATACAAAATATATCTAAAGTTAATAAATATTAAAATAAAAATTAATACGTATAATAATTTAACTCACAACTTAACCCAAATGTAGTAAATTAAACAGTTTATATTTTTTTTTAATATTTTTTATAACAACAATTATTTTCAATAATTCTGTTCAATACTTCATATATTGTAATCGTTCATCGTGTGGTCATTGACACCTTAACACAAAAATGTATGGTTGAATATCTTTGCCTTTTATAGACGGTATGTGTTTAAAAGCAGTGAAATGAAACTCATGTGTATTTTGACATTGTCATTTTTTTAACTACAATTACGAGGTTACTGTGGAATTGTGAATAATATTAAACATAAAAACAGTTGAATATAGCACCCTAACTATTAAATTTTACTAAAATGACTGTGCAAAGAAAATCTGTCAAAAATAATCAGTTAAAAAAAGAACTTTCTATGGAATTAAGTTTTTTGAAAAACGTATTTTCAGTTTTGACTATTCCATTGCAAAAAAAAGGTAGTAATGGAACAAATCATATTTGTTATAATTAATTTTGATTATAATAATTATATTACAAAATGCAAATACAATTAAAAAAAAATGTCTGTCAAATATAAATACATAAGCATTGTATATTACAAATTAAATGTTAACTTTACACGTGTTTCTTTGTTTTAATTTATTTCATTTAATAACTAATTATGCTATTTTAGACGATGACGATTGTCAAATGGATATTGAAATAACTAATGAATCTAAGAATCAAGATGAAAAACAGGTTACTGAAAGAGCTCGCAATATTATGGAGCTCGAAAAAAAATTGGAAAAAATTAAATCTCAAAACAATTTCAATCTTAAAAATAAATTAGTAAAGAAGAGTCTTAGCAGTAAGCTAAATAAGAAAATTAAAAAGAGAGAAAGAGTGAAATTAAATCCAAATAAAGTAAAAGCTGCTGCTAAAAATATGGAAGAAAAAGAAACTAAAGTCAAATGTAATGTAAATGCTGCTAAACCTATCTTTAACAATGAAGGGAAATTGGTTTTTTCAAAGTTTGACTTTGCTAAGCTAGGAGAAAAAGGTATTGTTAGTGTTCCACTTAAATGTATTTTTAAATACATGTTTAGATACATTCTATTAACCCTTTAACCGCCTAGGTCGAATTAATCCGACAAATATTTTCGGGCCCATTTCGCCTGAGTCGTATATTTACGACCAAAATAACACTGATCGTTTTATCAGCTTTTTTATTTAATTACGCTGTATTCTATCAAAAATATGTTTACATTAGGTAAATAGTTAACTAATTAATCGTTTACAGTTTAATACACTTTAGCCTCTTAATTAGAAGTCTTAAAAATAATGTCCAAAGTTAGAAGAATTATTAACATTATTTTTAGAAAATTGTATTGTGTGTTTCGATTCACTGTGCCGGGCGCTGGGGGCACGCCAACAGATATGAAGTCGGGCGGTTAAAGGGTTAATTAGTGGCCTAATTAGCCATCTAAGATGTGGGGTGGTATTCAAAATACACTAGAATATCTCCTTTTTTTAACAAAATATCTTATAGAAAAAACTAATTATGCATTAAAATAATTCAAATTCAGTATATTTTATTTTTATGTTCTTTTTTGCATTTATTATTTACTTATTGGTTATTTGTTGCACAGCCACATAATTAATTAGCACTAGGATAGTTTAAATGATGTGTGTTAATTCTTTATGAACAATTATAATATAGTCCTCCTTATTAATTCATTTATTTCATATGTAAAAGCAAATTAAGGTTTTGGTTTTTCTTTAAATTACCTTTGAACTAAGATTTTTGTTTTTAATTTGTAGTTATTATGTACTTATAATGATTTAAATTTGTAGTAAAAAAAAATATTCAACAATGCGAAAGTGATAAAATTTATGTATTTAAATAGCATTTATAACATTTTTTCTAGAAAGAGGTAATAAATCGAAAAAGGATCCTAAGAAACTTTTAGATGATTTGAAACAGCAAGAAGACAAGTTACAAAAATTGTCTGAAATAGATAGCAACAAAGCCAAAGAGCTAAAAGAAAAAGCAGCTTGGAAAAATATCCTTCAAAAGGCTGAGGGTGAAAAAGTCAAAGATGATCCAATATTGTTAAAAAAATCTATCAAGAAAATGGTAAGGCTTAGCATAATATAGTAGCAATGCATCATTACTTAATGTTTCAAAATTTAAATGAGCTTGGGTTAAACTCAACTTTATAAAACAAGTATTTATCTATAAAAAGTTTAAAGAGGTTAGTATGTGATGTACATAGTATGTGTGCATATTTTGTAATGCAACCTACATCTAATAATAGAACAGGATGTGCAGTTTTCGATGGGCTAGAATGCTATCTACAAAAAAAACTGTATATTATGTATGTATAATCTCCTTTTAAAATTTCCTTTAGCGACTAGACAGGACCTTTTTGTTCCAAGTTAATTTATATCTCCTTTCTACTTCTTCATTATTAGTATTACTGAAAGATACCTCTTTATCCAGGTATATGTATTTGTCCACATATTCTATGTAGTTACCATTTGAACTGATAGGAAGACGTTGGCTATACGTGATTATTTTTGTTTTGGAGGCGTTCATTTCTAGTCCAACCCTAGTACTTTCTTCGTCAAGAGAATGTATCATTATTTCGAGTTCCCTAGGTGTTTCAGCAAGTACAACGATATCATCTGCGAATCTCAAATGGCTCAGACAAACACCACCCACATTCAACCCCTTGGTTTTCCAATCTAGTTTTTTAAATACACTCTCTAGAACCACGATAAATAGTTTTGTTGACAGGGGGGGTCACCCTGCCTTACTCCCCTTTCAATTCTTATTTTTTTCTTCTCTGGTTTCGACTTTCACTCTACTTGTAGAGTTGGTATAGATATATTTTAGGATATTTATATACTTTATGTTCTTGTTCAATGATGATAATGTGTTCCAGATAGAATTATGGCTTATACTATCGAAGGCCTTACTGTAGTCTATAATCTGTAATATAAATAGAGGTCTTCTAAACTCCTTGTATTTCTCTATTACTTTTCCCAGCGATTGCAGATGCTCTGTCGTACTATAACCTGATCGAAATCCTGCCTTGATATTCTATCATCAGATATTAACGAAACGTAACCAATTCAAGAGAATTTTAAGATTATTGATGAAAAAGCTTGTGTAAAGAAGTCAACGGACTTATCGATCTGTAGTTGTCTACATCTAGAGGATTACCATTTTTATATAAGAGTATAATGTCAGATGAACACCATTGTTTTGGCACAGTTTCTGTTTCTAATATGAGGTTAAACAGTTGTGTGAAGTGGTTTAGTAGAATAGGTGTAGCATGTTTAAGCATTTCATTACTTATCCCATCAGTTCCTGAGCTTTATGCACTTTTTAACAGTTTGATATGTTCATATACTTTGTGTGCTTCTATTGGAGGAATGCTTTCTCTGTTAGGAATATATGTAGTTTACTATATCTTCAATGTTTTTTTCTTGGTTTCTTTTTTTGTAAAGTTTTTGTAGAAGTTAGTTGCCTGGTCTATTATGTCCTTTCTAGATTTTGTCTCATTTGTCTTGGTTTCTAGTTTTTTTATCCACATTATATTTTTGTATAAGTTTAATTCTTTAAATGCTCTTTTAGTGCTTCTAAAATTGGCTGTGTTTTGGGTTATAATAGCTTGTCTATGTATTTTATAGTCTTTCTTTATCTCTTTGTTGGTTTGTTTAAATATTTGCCCAAGTTCTCTTTTCATCTCGTTTGTTTTGTTTTTTGTAGATATAAGTTCGGTGCGTCTTTTTTATTAATGACACTGTACTGCCGCTAAATATTTTTTGCTTTTTCTATTTCCTTCCTGTGTAATTCAGAGTCGAGCTTGAAGTTGGTGCTTGTTCTATAGTGTCATAATAATCTTGGACATCTATGGGCTCTTCTGATTTTTTCTTAAATTTGTAAGATTTTAGGTTGTCTGTAAATGTGTTAATATCATTTTCTGTAATTAGGGTATTTGGGTATGATTGGAAGTTCTTTCTGCTCTTTTTCGGGACAAGTAACCTAACTGTAGCTTTTAGAAATCAATGATCAGAGGAGAAATTTATATTATTCAGTATTTCGTAGTTGTTACCAATTTAGGAGTCTTCAATCTTTAAAATATTCTCTTTGTGTTTCTTTGGTTTAATAGATTTATTATTATTGGAAAGATGGTGGTGGTCTAATTTTCTGGTCAACGTGGGACGGCTTGGGAAATGTCGTATTCGTAATGTCGTTTCGTATGATATGCTTTTCCTCTAATTTCACCTTCGAGATCCCGATTTTGTCCCAGTTTAGATTTTTTAAAAATAAATCAAATTCTGCTAGACGGGAGGTTGATTTCAGCGATCTAACGTTATATGTACCAACGTGTAGCTTAGATTTTAATGGTGTGGCCGTATTATTATAATTTTGAGCAATTTCACTTATGTTTTTGCTTTTGCTTTTACACTGTTGACATGGAAGGTTTTGGTCTTTATCTCCGGCGGCAACCGGTATTGGGAGAGATGGACGGGCCATTACTTGCTATTCATTTATATTTTATTGTGTCGAATTGTTTAAAAAGCGTTTAATGTCATATCTATTTCGTTTTTGGGGCTGTTTTGAAGTATTTGAGTGTTGTTCTGCCTTATTTTCTATTGATGAATTTTGTGGAGATTTTGATAGGCTTCTTTTTTAGTTTGGTATATGAATCGTTCTGTTTTCTTTGATATTATTATTATTACTTATCTGATAGTATTATTATTTTATCATATTTTATAAATGCCTTATTTCTATTTCTGCTTTCTTCCTGTAATTGTTCTTGCAGTTCTTTTCGTTTTATCAGCACCTCGAGTGGATAGTCTTCTTTAATATAAAATTTCGAATTAGATAAATGTTTTTTGTTTTTTATAAGTTCGATTTTTTTCCCCATTGTTGATAAAGTTACTGCTACGGGTCGTATTTTTGTAACTTTTCTGCCTATTCTCCTATTATATAACTAAAAAAATTTTATTTTTATTTCCATTTATTGTTTATAATGTCTAATATCATTGATTCTAGATTTTAATAACATTTTCAGTTTCTTCTATTCCTCAAAATATGTTATTTCTTCTTGCCTCTTTTTCGAAGTTGTGTATTTTTATTTCTTGTTTTTCGATTTTTAGAGTTAGTTCCTGATATTTTCATTCAATTGTAAAAAACTTTTCGTTCACGCTGTTATTGATAGTTTTGATTATACTTTCCTTCATGTCTTTCATTTCCACCTTTTGGCTAGTCATTTCTTCTTGAATTAGTTTTAATGTTGTTAAAATTGCATCCATTTTAACCACAATAAGGGTTTTAATATGCCAATAAATAAATATAATAAATTTAATAAGAAACGTTAATAAGAAATAATGAATTTTTCGAAGAAAGTTATGAAACTTTAAGACATTTTATATAAATTATTGATCTAATGTAATTCAGAATGTCAGTAAATAAATATAATAAATTTTTAAAAGTAGTAATAAGTAAGTCAAATGTGATTTTTTTTAAATGATATACATATACTATACATATAATAAAAGTTTTAAAATGTCAATAAATAAATATTATAAAATTTAAAAAATGCTGTAACTGTAGATAAATTAATTGTTTGTCTACAAGAGTAAAATAAAGTTCATGCTAGACGAGAGCTTTAGATACAATATCAGAAATAATTATCATTATAAACACAACCATAGATGATTTGTGATTCATGGATGATTATAAAATGCCTGTAAGTTATTATATCCATGACCTGAAACCAAACTGATTTGGCTGGAGTTACAACAAAAACTGCAAACTGTTTTAGCATGTTAGCTACTTAACTATTTTATTCAGGATTTGTCTTTTAGTCTTGATTAACAGCTGTTGAAATACAATCTCTTACCAATTGTTAATTAAAAATATTTTGATTTTAACAGGAACAAAGAAAGAAAGTGAGTAAAAAGAAATGGGAAGGCAGAATTCAGAACGTTGAAAAGAAAAAAGAAGACAGGCAGCAGAAACGAAAGGAAAATATTTCGAAGAAGAAGAAGGAGAAGAAGTCGAAAATTGTGAAAGCTGCTGTCAAACGTGGACGAGTTGTTATTTAGTTTAACACTTCTATGGAAACGTTTAAAATTGACAAATATTGTTTTTCATTGGATTTATTCTTATATTATCGAATGCGCGACTTTGTCGCATGATAAGTTGACCTGCTTAAAAAACGATTTGATAAGTATATTTTAACAGATTTTTAATATTTATAATTGATTTAATTTAATTGTTCCCAAGATTAACCCACACTAACAGCATGTCTGAAAAAAATAATAAATAATGATCATTAGATTTTGTTAGCTAAACAAAAAAAGAGTTATTTCAAAGTCAGCTTAATCTTACACTTAGGCTTAAGTATAAGGAATGGATAAATGATTGTTTGGAAGTCTGTGATTTTAAAGTAAGAATAATGAAATGACATACTGGTTAGAAAAAATTAAGGTTAAGGATTGTTTTTTATTTTTAGATTGATTATTATTCTTTTCATAATCATGATTACTTGCTAACAACTACTAACAACAACTAACTAATTTACTTATCATAATAACTTACTGTGAATCCCTGCAGTTTCATTTAATATATTTTATAGTGACTTAAATGGCTTCCGACTTAATTCGATTCCGTTGCTTAAATACTCCGGCATGTATTCACGACGTTAGATATAGTTAATACTGTAAATGAGCAAGAGTACTAATATTAATTATACGGGAGGAATATAAAGTCGCTTTCACAATAGCCTTTAATTCTTCATTTTCCACTTTGGTCTCCGGCCGTCCACGGGGTTGGTTCTGAAGGTCGAAATTTCCAGAACGAAAACGTTGAAACCAAAAACGTACCGCGCTTTCTTTTGCGACACCAGCGCCGTACACATCATTAATCCTTCGAGCTGCTTCTGCAGCACTGGTGCCACGGTAGGGTTCCTTCAAACGAGGCGTGAAGAGGCATCTTGCGGGCCGAAAGGCGGCACAAGGGCGGCTAGTGCAGAACATTCTTCCCGACTGTACTAGCCGTCGTCGCGTTTGGACTCTACTACCACTTACCATCAGGTGGAGTAGTCATTTGCCTTCCCGGATATATATAAAAAAATATATTTAACTATGTTCCCTACCAATACCCAATTCAATAGCAGAAAATAAAAAGTGTCGCATCTGTGACGGTGACATCTATGAATCACAGACTCATTAGCCCCTCCACGCTCACCCCTTACTCCTGCGCATGCTACACAGATTTTGTTCACGCAGTCTGTTCTAGTATGTTAGTAAATTATTTTTCGATAAGTGGCTACTTCTTTTCTTAATGCTTACGAGCTACACAATCAAACCAATCTTTTTCCAACCAGAACCAACCGTCTTTTAAAATTGAATTAATTTTATTTTTAAATATGCTGATGGTATTCGAAATGTGCCTAATACGTAACCAAAATTGATAGAATGGCTTTAATCATTGTACAGTTTTTTAATTTCTTCGTTACTTGAGCATTTTGTAGGCGCATGCATTTGAATAATCGATAAGTTAAGGTTTTCAAAATTTTATTGCAGTAATGCCACCCTTTCTGAGTTGCCAGTGAAATTATTTATGTTATTTTTTAGTGTCCTTTTTATCAGGAAACCTACTCCATATAATCCTTTTGTTTGTCCAATGTAGCATAAAATGCAATCATTATATTCTTCGATGTTGCATTCCATTCTTCTTATTTCTGAGAATCCTATTACATCGTAATGTATATATTCCAATGCATATGACAATTCTAGATATTTTTCTGTAAATGACAGTGACCTTACATTGTATGTACAAATCTTTAAAATATTCTCTTTGTGTTTCTTTGGTTTAATAGATTTATTATTATTGGAAAGATGGTGGTGGTCTAATTTTCTGGTCCACGTGGGACGGCTTGGGAAATGTCGTATTCGTAATGTCGTTTCGTATGATATGCTTTTCCTCTAATTTCACCTTCGAGATCCCGATTTTGTCCCAGTTTAGATTTTTTAAAAATAAATCAAATTCTGCTAGACGGGAGGTTGATTTCAGCGATCTAACGTTATATGTACCAACGTGTAGCTTAGATTTTAATGGTGTGGCCGTATTATTATAATTTTGAGCAATTTCACTTATGTTTTTGCTTTTGCTTTTACACTGTTGACATGGAAGGTTTTGGTCTTTATCTCCGGCGGCAACCGGTATTGGGAGAGATGGACGGGCCATTACTTGCTATTCATTTATATTTTATTGTGTCGAATTGTTTAAAAAGCGTTTAATGTCATATCTATTTCGTTTTTGGGGCTGTTTTGAAGTATTTGAGTGTTGTTCTTCTGCCTTATTTTCTATTGATGAATTTTGTGGAGATTTTGATAGGCTTCTTTTTTAGTTTGGTATATGAAACGTTTAAAATTGACAAATATTGTTTTTCATTGGATTTATTCTTATATTATCGAATGCGCGACTTTGTCGCATGATAAGTTGACCTGCTTAAAAAACGATTTGATAAGTATATTTTAACAGATTTTAAATATTTATAATTGATTTAATTTAATTGTTCCCAAGATTAACCCACACTAACAGCATGTCTGAAAAAAATAATAAATAATGATCATTGGATTTTGTTAGCTAAACAAAAAAAGAGTTATTTCAAAGTCAGCTTAATCTTACACTTAGGCTTAAGTATAAGGAATGGATAAATGATTGTTTGGAAGTCTGTGATTTTAAAGTAAGAATAGTGAAATGACATTCTGGTTAGAAAAAAGTAAGGTTAAGGATTGTTTTTTATTTTTAGATTGATTATTATTCTTTTCATAATCATGATTACTTGCTAACAACTGCTAACAACAACTAACTAATTTACTTATCATAATAACTTACTGTGAATCCCTGCAGTTTCATTTAATATATTTTATAGTGACTTAAATGGCTTCCGACTTAATTCGATTCCGTTGCTTAAATACTCCGGCATGTATTCACGACATTAGATATAGTTAATACTGTAAATGAGCAAGAGTACTAATATTAATTATACGGGAGGAATATAAAGTCGCTTTCACAATAGCCTTTAATTCTTCATTTTCCACTTTGGTCTCCGGCCGTCCACGGGGTTGGTTCTGAAGGTCGAAATTTCCAGAACGAAAACGTTGAAACCAAAAACGTACCGCGCTTTCTTTTGCGACACCAGCGCCGTACACATCATTAATCCTTCGAGCTGCTTCTGCAGCACTGGTGCCACGGTAGGGTTCCTTCAAACGAGGCGTGAAGAGGCCTCTTGCGGGCCGAAAGGCGGCACAAGGGCGGCTAGTGCAGAACATTCTTCCCGACTGTACTAGCCGTCGTCGCGTTTGGACTCTACTACCACTTACCATCAGGTGGAGTAGTCATTTGCCTTCCCGGATATATATAAAAAAATATATTTAACTATGTTCCCTACCAATACCCAATTCAATAGCAGAAAATAAAAAGTGTCGCATCTGTGACGGTGACATCTATGAATCACAGACTCATTAGCCCCTCCACGCTCACCCCTTACTCCTGCGCATGCTACACAGATTTTGTTCACGCAGTCTGTTCTAGTATGTTAGTAAATTATTTTTCGATAAGTGGCTACTTCTTTTCTTAATGCTTACGAGCTACACAATCAAACCAATCTTTTTCCAACCAGAACCAACCGTCTTTTAAAATTGAATTAATTTTATTTTTAAATATGCTGATGGTATTCGAAATGTGCCTAATACGTAACCAAAATTGATAGAATGGCTTTAATATTTGTTATTAGGAAAGTAGTAGAGTGAGATCGGCTGAAGCACTTCATGAATCTAACACCCTTTATTTGACCTAAAGTTATAAAAACATACGTACTTTTGTTGTTATATTTATACAAATATAATGACTTTTCCTGACAGATTCATCAACACAGAGCCTAAACTACAGGGGTTAGAAACTTGAAATTTTAGCAGGTTTGCATTACATTTTATGACGTAAGTACCCACTAAGGCCTTCCTTAGTACTTATTTCTAGAAATTCCACCCCTAAAGGGTTTAAATAAGAGATGAACGATTGTATGGAAACCCATCATTTTTGATGTAAAAAGAATGACATTTAATATTAAAGCTTCTGAGAAAAAATTAAGGCATACGTATTTCGTCGTTTTTAGAAATTCAACCTCAAGCGGGAGAAATGGAGTTGAAACATTATAGTTGAAACAATGAAAAAAAATAGTCCGATCTCCTTGAAATTTAATCTTTGTGTTTAGAAATTCTTGTTTTTAGAAATTCCGCCCAAACGGGTGGCAATTTTTTTGGTTTTGTTTTGAAGTATTATAACGGTCGCGAAATGCAAAATACACAATGTCTTAATATTAATATCTCCTAGGGAGGTGCAAGTAATACTTTTTTTTTAAACGAACTTCACTATGGTAGTAAAGTTTGTATAAAGAAAACGTATTTCTATTATTGCCTAGTGCACCACTTAATTAAAATTCTTGAAGTTTTACTCAATATAAGCCTCAAATCCTACAGATTTATCTTAAGATGTGCTCGAGGAGAGGTAGTTTAAGTTTTAATTCCAAGAATACCATCTATGAGAATATATTATTCGAATTTGAAAGTATATAATCCCTCTTAAAGTATGCTTCCCCATGACAGTCAAAAATCTATCAGTTATACCAAGTCATATAGTACACTAACCCTTAGTATCTACGTTTCCAATCTGTACGGTTCATTTTTCATAATTTATGACTTTCGTACAAAATATCAGGTACAGTCAAAATAAATAAATGTCATGTACAAAAAAGAGTTTCGGTTGGTATTCGTTGTTTTATTTACTTTCCGATGATAAGTTACGCCACTATCTTTTTTTCCCAGTTGATTGGTTTTTACAAGTTTTTAACACACAAGACGACATTTTTATTTATTGTTCGTCACAGTTTCGGCACGTGCATTCGCAATGCGTGTAGACGAGTGACTAAATGACTTGATGCCGATCGGCATTAATGCATGGCGCGAATATCTGGTTCGTGGCGTCTGTTCTAGTACGTTTGTACATTATTATTCAATGTAGCCACTACCATTATTCTTTTTCTAGCGTGATCAAATATTTACCTAGTTTGCTTTAGCAAGAACGTACCACAATTAATTAATATAATTTAATGTTATGACAGTCAAAAATCCCATTGCCTGTCGTTGAACACGGCCGGCACTGTTTTCAGTGTGAATTGTTCTCACATGGACAGTGTTTATGTTGCATGTTCCAGAGGGAGCTTTGCGAGTAACTTAGTAATTTTAGCCCCAAAAGGAAATACCGCAAATCTTGTTTTTTATGCAAATAATATGTATGTATATAAATTGTAATATCAGAATCGCTGACTCTGATATTACAACTTATATTACTTTCGGAGTCAGAGGTCCACCACCTATGTTGCTTATGAAAAAAACCCTAGATATAGACTGCCAATAAAAATTGGGTACATGTTTTTTGGTGTAAAATAAAATTTATTATTATTTATGTTATAGGTAGCCGGACGAGCAAATAGGCCACCTGATGTTTAGTGATTACCACCATCCTTAGACATTGGCGATGTAAGAATTATTAACCATTCCTAACATTGCTAATGCGCCACCAATCTTGGGAACGAAGTTGTTATGTCTTTGTGCTTGTAGTTACACTGGCTTACTCATTCATCCTCCAATCCGGAACGCAACCATACTAAGTATTGCTGTTAAGCTTTTGAATATTTGATGAGTGCGTGGTAACTACAAAGGCAGGCTCCCAATAAGCCCTACCACGGTTTACAAAGAGGCGCTCCGATTATTAATTATAAATAAAGTTTTCAGTCATTTGAATAGTTATGTTTAACCTGAGATTGATAGAATAAAAAAAATATTAGGTCCTTACATATGAAATTAGCGTTTTGTTGTACTGACCACTTTGATCTAAAATATCTCCTCTTTGGTTAAGAATTTCAAATTCAAATTTATAAATTATTTAGCGGGTACATTTGAATTTTGAAAACACTCATTTATTTGTTGTTTCGTCATTATTATTATTATTTTCTTTGGCGTCGCTTATTACCGCACAATGGAAAACATGAAATTTGAGCGCGATGAAATAAATTTAAATGGGCAAACTGTTGGTTTTATTTACAATTGAAGTTAACGAATTGAAATAAAAATCCATCATTTCAAATTAATATAAACTTTATTTACCTTTAAACAAATTATTATATTTATTTATTTAACTTTTTTATAAATGATTTATGCAGCTCCACAAGGTCACCTTTATTCATTAGGTCATTTTCCGTTTGAGCATCAATTACAAATTTACTTTTCATATCCTTGATCAGCAATTTGTAAGATTCACATCTTTTCCTTAAATATCTGTTTTGTTGCTGTACCTTCTTATATTTATTTGCAAGTACTTTTTTAGCTGTAATTTCTTTTAACAATTTGTATTTATAGCGCTATCATTCGAGGATTATCGAAGATTGATTCCGAATCACTTACTTGTTTAGTCATTGGTTCAACCAATTCTGAAGTACCCGATTTCGGATCGCTATCGTCGTATAGTACTGCGCATTTCTTGAAATATAGTCGACCTGTCTTTGTCATGTATTTATCTTCATTTTTGAAATGATCTGAACATATGAGTGTGTGGTCGCTCGGTAGCCACGTATCTTCGTTGCGATTTTTTTGTACCAATCTTATCCAAGCTTCTCTTTTTTCATGATCAGGGCGAGGAGACCTAAAGCATAACCTTCACTCGAACTAACTACGGCTACGGCTAGAACCAACATGCCCTTAGCCTTGTACTATATGGAATCGGCTATTTACTAGCTTTCATTTGATACCAATGTTCAATGAGTATCAAATGTTATTAATCCCACCCTTTTTTTCTTGATTAATTGACGTTATATTTAAATGACAGAGCCTATGTTAATCTCTAATCAAGACGAATCTAATAACATCTCATATGCCCATCAAGCTGTTTAGGCTGTAGAGCGTGTCAAAGAAATAGACATACAGACATAGCCACATTCATACATACAAACAAACACTCGAAAATCGTTACCTCTTTCTGGGTCAGTTGACAAAAATTTATCAGTTATACCAAGTCATATAGTACACTAACCCTTAGTATCTACGTTTCCAATCTGTACGGTTCATTTTTCATAATTTATGACTTTCGTACAAAATATCAGGTACAGTCAAAATAAATAAATGTCATGTACAAAAAAGAGTTTCGGTTGGTATTCGTTGTTTTATTTACTTTCCGATGATAAGTTACGCCACTATCTTTTTTTCCCAGTTGATTGGTTTTTACAAGTTTTTAACACACAAGACGACATTTTTATTTATTGTTCGTCACAGTTTCGGCACGTGCATTCGCAATGCGTGTAGACGAGTGACTAAATGACTTGATGCCGATCGGCATTAATGCATGGCGCGAATATCTGGTTCGTGGCGTCTGTTCTAGTACGTTTGTACATTATTATTCAATGTAGCCACTACCATTATTCTTTTTCTAGCGTGATCAAATATTTACCTAGTTTGCTTTAGCAAGAACGTACCACAATTAATTAATATAATTTGTTTTTAAATATTATTAGCAAAAACGAATTTGGGCATATTAAAAGTTATGGGAAGTTAATAACAGAAATGTCAGTATAGTTGACGTGACTATAAATCTTGGGTGAATAATAAAAATGCGGATTAACGGAAAGTAATTTCGTTTATTCGTGACATTTGTATTTTCATTACAATATTTTAGTTCGTTAGCTAATATCTAGGAGTTACGAGTCTAATATAAGAATCTGTTTATAACTTTAGGTAACAATAGCAGAATGCTTTCACAATTGCTTCAAATGTTAAAGTTGCAAACATTGGTAGGTACAATATTTATTTTCTGCAACTAAGGTAGCGTACAATTTCGGTGGAATAAGAATATCTATGCAGAAATTGCACTGTTTGACAGCTGTACTGAACTGTAATCATAAAACTAGGTTTGCTATAAGTATCATAACTAAATTCATATGAACACATTTTTTCTTATTTCTAGGTGCATAAATTATGTATAACACCATACTAAACTCTACAAAAAAATATACGGTGTAATATAAAATGATTGAAAAATAAAGAAAATTCGTTAGGTTAAGTTCTGATCATTATTTGTACCATAGCACAAAGATGCTAAAATAATCTTAAAAATTAAATAATATGTATATATTTTTTTTCGATTTAAGCTTTTTATATTGAATTGAAATAAATTATTAATGTAAATATTTTAACTGTGCCTTTTATAAAGTCGCAGTAAGTGACTCTGTAATAGTTATTTACATCTCACTCAGTTCCGGATTGTTATTTTATTTTAATTAATTTCTAGCCTTGTATATAACGCGTGAATCTTAACCGATGATCGTGGGTTCAAACCCGGGCAAGCACCACTGAATTTTCATGTGCTTAATTTGTGATTATAATTCATCTCGTGCTTTACGGTGAAGGAAAACATCGTGAGGAAACCTGCATGATGTGTCTAATTTCACTGAAATTCTGCCACATGTGAATTCTACCAACCCGCATTGGAGCAGCGTGGTGGAATAAGCTCCAAACCTTCTCCTCAAAAAGAGGAGAAGAGGCCTTTAGCCCAGCAGTGGGACATTCACAGGCTGTTACGGCTTGTATATAACTAAACTCCAATATAGTGCTGACTATACTTTTTTTAATACACGGTAGGCTAACACGCGTTAAATATATTTTATTTAAAACAATTCGTATCAAACTACTTAATTACCTAATATGCGATTGGTGCAAACTCCAGAACGGCACAGTTACAATATTTGTACAGGCGAATCATATATGTATGTTTTAGATAAATACTCGTAAAATGTATTTCTTTGGACACAATTTGTTTGATTGCGTTGTTAATTTTGTAACAATAATATATAATAATTTAAATAATAATATTGCATTTACGTTTTTAAAGATTCCTTAAAAGTAAAGTTTATCTTAACTTAAACATTACTTTAAATTATGTCAGTTTTGAACTTCTCAATCAGTAATGTATCAAGACGAACTATAACGTAACGATACATATAAATTATCTTGCACACAATGTTTTGATAATATAGAAGTTTGAAATTAAAATTATACCTTTTATTATGCCTCCAATTTTGTATCACTGATCTTATAACAATATGCAAATCTTTATTGTCTTAGTTGTAATTGACTGATACCCAAGCCTCTTATTGCACGATTTCGCGCCTAGCCAACCTACGGCAAAGTTAGCGTTGGATGGAGCATAACGGAAACTTAATAAAGAAACACAATGATAAATGAAATGAAAGGGCGTGTAGCTCCGGCTGAGTCGCGCCATAGTACCCAATGTTGAAACACGGTAGGCCATAAATGGGAAAAGTGTAGATTGTATAATGGGTTAATTCTTTTTTTACAAAAAAGTTTGTAATTCAGTTTCGAAAAGATGTTCTAAGATAAAAATATATCATACACAAGTATAGATATACATAAACAATAAATGTGTACCTAGCTTTATGCTATAATATAATGTATAAAACTAGACTATTCTTATATTAAAAATTAAACACATTGTATGTAAAAACAATTGTAAATAGCAACAACTAAACATGAATTATAAAGCCTCGAAATAGAAGTCTTATTTTTGAATAACTTGTAATAAAATAAAATTAAATAATATTAAAATTTGTATGTTAAAGATAGAGAACATGAAAATATAATTCATTCATTAAATAATAAAACTAATAAAGCTCATAAATATGAAGCCTTATTTTACAAAAAATATAAAACTTTAAATATCATTTTATTAAGGACCTACTATACCAGACCAATAATTGGTCTATTAAAGATAAAGATCAATATAAAAACTTTATATTTTGTGGTTCATACTTTCAACATTTTTAGGTTTAATAAGCCCTTAAAATTGAATCCTATGGATATAAGCAAATAGTTTTAAGTGTATAACACTTCTAGAATAAATATTTGAGTGAGTGTACTCAACAAAACTTTCCATAAATTGCTTACGGCTTAGCCAACGGTCATTGCACTTCACAAAGTTTGCCTATATCTAATATTATAAAACAAGTCTCATACATAATTGTCTTTAGAAAATATTCAGATTACATACTTAATAATCAATATACAGCTACAATTAAAAAAATATTTGGAGCAAGATGTACATTGAAGCATCAGAAATATAAAATATGCTTCATGTACAGACACTACCAACAATTTAAAAATAAAACTTATAAACTATTTTCTAAAAATTATAAAAAAACATATAGCTTTTACAACTTTCCAAAATAGAAAAATAAAAAAAAATGTTAATTGTAATACTGCATACTAATAGTCATTAATCTAAATCAGTCAAGGCGTACATTCAAACAATAAATAATATCTGTCATTTTTAAAGTACAATAAGTCTGGTCTGGTTTGTAATTAGTAAAGCTGTTCAGTGGAAACTTACAGGTGTACTATAATATTGTTACAAAATAAGAGGTGGGTAACCATTTGAGCATATTCTTTTAATCCATAAAAACAGTAGGAGTTACGACGCAATATTTACTACATCCTCTTAAATATGCTCAAATAGTAATACTTATTTATAATGTATTATACTTAATCACTACATTCTAAATTTAAATGGTAATAATAAAGCAAGTTGTGAGGCGGGATATTTGCATCAGTCTTGTGAAATTCTCAATTGTGTAAATTATTACTGTCATTGATTCAACCATTTGGTAAACTGTATAAAATAAAATCAGAAAAATTTGTATTACAATCTACTTGTAAAATATTGGTTCATACTATTCATCAGTTCAATTCTGATTTTAAAGATGTAAGTGTGGCTTCTAGTACTCTGCCAGCAGCGTAACTAGGTATGTTCAAGTAAGCTGGTTTGTCATGCTCACAGAGGCCTGGCTGTGTACAACAACGGCTTAATGCAGATCCTGAAGTATTTGTTGAAGTACTGCCACCAGCATCATGTGAGTTTACTAGACAGATCATTTTGTGATTGTTAAATTGTTCTAATGAACGAAATTGTTCCCCACAGTTTTCACACTTTAATTCTCTAGCATGTACTTTTTTGTGGCTGTTTAAAGACCTTGAATTGTCAAAGACTTTAGTACACATATCGCAGTATTTTAATACTTTCTCTCCTGTACAAACAACCTTGTGATTGTTAAGTCTGTCTAATGACATGTAACGTTTATTGTTGCATAAATCACATTTGAACTGCTTCTGAGGTACACGGCCTGTGTGAACTTGCATGTGTTTTCTTAAGTTACTTTTATCTTTAATGTATTTTGAGCACACTGAACACTTATTTACATCTTTTCGAGTATGGCTTGCATCTAAATGCCGTCGTAAATGTGATTTTTTGTAAAAAGGTTCCAAGCAGATTTGGCATCGGAATGGTTTTTGTGCAGGATGTACTCCTGTCAAATGTGTGTTAAATTCTAGAATTGTAGGATAACTCTTTCTGCAATGAGGACAATGGAATAATTTACGACATATAGCCGCACTGGAATCACAGAAAGGATCTGAACAGTCGTCACAGAATGAGTCTAATCCCGCGGGCGGTGGAGGAGTAGGTGTAGTTTGAAAATGATCTAGGTCATTCTGTAGAGGATCTGTATCAGGAGTACCTGTCCCGCTGGGTTCTTGTTTTACTTTTGTTTGGTCACTGTTTTCTGAGAAATCATCTTGGGAAGGAACACTTCGTGACGTACTAGCTAGCATCCACCAAGGATTGTAGTGCCATGCTCCTAGGCCACTTTGAAGGCCTTGTCCCTTTATATCACTTGGTTTTGTTTGAGTTTCAGCGTTAGAAAAACCGGGAAAACTTGGCAATTCTTGATGTTTTGGCTTTGAAGATTCGAAAATGCTATGTTGAGAAATAAGGTGTTCATAATCGCTTGTTTCCAACTTTCTTTCGTTCCGATCATTTGGTTCTTTTTTAGACATATTTAAAGCTTCTGTAAATAAATAATAATACCATTATTAATATTGGACTGGCTTTTTACATTTCATTACAAATCATAGAAATGTAGAAATTGTATATTGTTTACGTAAACTTGAGTGCAAAAACATAACAAGTAAACAAACAACGCAAGTCGCAAATGCGCGAACTATCAGCATTTTAACATCACAAGCTATAAACAAAATTTATTTCACTGTGATAATTTTCAATAATTTATAAACAATAATTGAAATATTAAATTCTAATCTATTTATAAATACATACTTTTTAAACTTTCTTACGAAATATAATTATTTCAAAAGCAATTCAGCCATTTTGTTTAATTGAAATATAGATAAAATATAGCATACTTAATTTTAAACATAAAGATAATAAAATAGTATTTGCTAAGGTGATTGTTTTGATTATAGTTTATCTTTACGCGTAATAACGTTGTTAAATTATTATATTTTGCATTATCACATCTTTTATATTATATTCAGTACAATAAAAATCCAACTACTGAAAAAAATATCGCACAATTACTTCGCTCATCACTGTATTCACTCGTTCAGCTAACTGCTTCGTAAAACTAAAGGACGTAACAATAAACATAATTATATTGAATTTTTAAATTATCCAAAATGTATGAAATTAGGGTTAAATACACTTTAAAAATAGCGTTACTGTGGCTATATGTAGGTATTTACAAATTTTATTAATTTAATTACATGAAAATAATTCATTTTGAAGGAGAATTCCGTTTAATTTTACCGAATACCGAATATTAGCGCGTTTCAATTTAACTCTTAAATTTTAACTCTACCAGCACCGCTATCTCAATTTCATACATTTTGAGGGACACTTATACACAAAGATATCTTTACCTCTACACTTCATACTTTGAGCAGTGGATATGTAATCTGTATTTTGTTATGATTATTGACATCAGTAATGACAAAATTTGACAATTGACATTTTATATAATTATATTAAAAAACAATATTGTCTTCCTGACTTTTGTAATAATTTGGGGTTATTTTTTATTAATTAGAAATGTTAAATTAATAAAAAATTGATTTAAAGGAAACTTTAAGCTCGTAATTGATAAAAGTCTTGAAAAATGGAGTGGCTTAGTTCAACAATACTTAAAACGCTTTGGCGACCGACTGTTAATATTATTAGGTTATAATCTTTATTCATAAAATGACTGAATGATAATTCTTTTTTTAATACTTAATCGTTCCTTGAAATAAATTAAATTAAATTTAAAGGACGAGATATCATGCAGACAAAACAAGACTTGTAAGGCGTTATGGCTACGAGGAAAAGATTTGGAGTGGTGGACTGATGCCGCGTTCAGAAGGCAGACCATTACCAATACCAGAGTACAGGTAGAAGTGTTACATGCTATGTAAATCTTATGAAACTTGTGAAATGATTACGCGATATGCTTAATGTGATTTTAAATTATAGACCATTAAACCCATGGACTCAACGTCGAGCATTATTTGGTCAAAATGATTACATTGACATTCTGGGTTCCGGCGAATTGCATCCGATCAAGACATTATATACATTGCCTTCATGGATCAAAGGTGTTAGGGGTCATGAATATCATGTAAGTAGATTAAATGTAACTATTTATTGTATTGTACAAATAGAATAAATTCTTATTTATTAATGATCATATAAAAATAACACTTTTAATTTCAGATTCTTCTAAGAAAGAAAAAGATGTTTGCCCGAACTGGTGCTCCGATGATTAGACCCACTAAATGGAAGGAATATGAAAAACGTTTGTCTTTCTTATACAGAAAACTTAACAGGAAAACAAAAACTGGCCCATCTCCTTGTTAAATGTTACATATTAAATATTACTGTAGTAAGTAATTAAAATTAGTATATTAAAATTTTATAAACTTTTTAATTATAAATATCAAACAATTTTGGATTTCAGGTGAAAAAAAATAACAACTGCATAAAATATTTTTTTAGTCTTTAATTTTCAGTTTTAATTTATTTATCCGAAAATTGCAACTTTGACTAGTAGACAAATATTTGTTAATTAACAATAAAAGAGAAATTAAAATGTTATCCTATGGTTAAATAGAAATGAAACATTTCTAATAATGAGTCAACAAAATTTCATAAAAACAAATTTCATAAAAACAAAATACGATAAATTTATAAACTTTTATGAATATATCACTCAGACTAAAAGCTATTAATGTTTTTAAGACATCACTGGTAAAGAAGATAAAATTGATACATTTAATAAAATAAGTGCTTTTATCTTATTAAAAACAAGTTTCCATGTATCCGTGATCCGTGTTGTACTTAAAGTGTACAAAACTTTAGTTCAACCTGTTGGGTGGAATTCATTTAAAATTCAGTTGCAAAATGAACCACACATTAACTGACATCCTAATAATATGCTCTTTACAAAATAGTCAACAATAATTAATTTATTTTCTAAATATTGCATAGGAAGGCTCCTCAATAATTTATAAGCCTCAATAGCAATATTGGTGTGGTTAATGAAGCATGTGTTTGACTCTATCCATTATTATCCACTAGTAGTTTTAGAAAAAGGAAATTACTATTATTTTATTATTCAGTCCCATTATAATTTTCAACTTTTTGTTGACAATATATTTTTATTATATTCATTATATTAATAGTTGTTACATACAAAGATCAACAAAAGATATATTATATAAAAAGTTGTTGCATATTTTACTTTCATACTAAATCTTAAAATCTTATATTTATATTTAAAACTATATAGTAATAAATTTTTAATATTATAAAGCTGGAGATTTTTATGGTTGAATGCATTATGTAATCTTAGAATCACTAGTGCATAAATCATGCTTGTACTTATAGATCCAAAGTCCATCAGGGACTGACATTTTATGTCACGCATTCCGAAGCGATTAGATTAAAATTATATAGTTTTTGACTGGAGCCCCTCGGCTGGCTGGCCCTTTAAGTAAAAATATCGGGCCTGGCGAAAACTTATTTCTCTATCACATAGTATGTCGCCCATTTATTGAAAAATCACAACCGATCCGGCAAACTACTGTTATTTTTGTAATATTTGATATATATGAAACCTGGGTAACCGTGGGGAAAGCTTGCTTATTAATGAATATATAGCCTCTTGGAATCACAAGAGGAGTAGAGAGACAAATATAGTATTTTAGAGATCTTGAATAGTTATTCAGTAATGTCGGCGAAGTAGTTATCGGAGCTTTGGAAGTAAAATTAAAGTAGATATTACTAGTTGAGTGGAGTGAGATTAATGCATAATATAACACAACTATTAGAAAATCGCATTGAATATGTAAAATATTCATATTGTTTACCAACCCTTTCTTTGGAACCAAATGCGATCGGAACAGTATCATTCCAAGCTTCTTTAGTGATTTTACTGGATGGTAATCTTTAGTCCAATTGTGATTTGATTGTAAAATTTAAAATTATGTTAATTGTGCATTAAAAATAAATAGATGGAAAGGAAGGTAAAGGTTCATTTTTATACTAATTCCGGAATGCCGTCCGCCTATTTGCGAACCGTGAGCTTAGGTAAGATAATGTTCAAAATAGTCAAAATACATGAGTCGTAATTAAATTCTTAATACAAAATAAGCATTAAAGCAATATGTTAAAGGTTTTCTTTGGATTTACGTGTCAATTTTACGATGCCGAATGAGGAATTCACCGTAAAGTTTGTATTGGCATATTCCAATCTTCTTTTATAAGATCCGCAGCTTTTTCTGCAATCATAACAACAGGGGCATGTGTGTGTGAAGCTGGTATACGTGGGATAACTGACGCATCAGCTATTCTTAATCCTTTGATACCATGTACAAGTAATCTCGGTGATACTACTCCTGTTGGATCAGCTGATGGTGCCATTTTGCAAGTACCTACCTGTATACAAAAATATAGATTATAAGTATTTGTGGATTCTTAGATATAAATACTGCAAAGAAGGTATCATCAGAAAAGCTCTCGTAAATATTTTGCGATATTTATATCGTAGCAATTAAATCTTTATCGCGTTTTTAGCTCTGTAGTGCACGAACATATGTAAAACTCAATCTAGTATCGATGACATCGACGTAATAGCATAATATCAGTTATATAGCGATCATAGAAAGAATATTGCAATGTTTGTTAAAAGGGAGGTGTATGTATAAAAATTTTTTAAAGTATCGTAGTAACACCGTTCTACGCTCTTTTATATTTTATGAATGTTCTTGAAACTGCAAAATAATTTATGGTTCTGAAATGTAACCACATTTAGAGATCATTTTATTATTTGCTTACATTTTAATGTTTTGGATTGAAACAAACAACTCCAGAATAATTATCGGTCATGTATGATAATTGATAAGTTGATTATTAAATATATTAAACCACAATATACAGTACATATTGTGTAAGAAGAAACACGAAACTCACCGTCGAAATAAAGAAGAAGAAAATATATTAAAGACTATACCTGGTGGTCTAACGTTATAGAAGTCTGCATTATAGCACATTCCCAATATTCTTCAGAGTTGAAGGCAAAGTTTTTACAGTTAGGAAAAGGCGTATCGTGCAATCTTGTGCCATAGCGTTGAAATGCTTTCGTATTAATTATTCTTTGAGCCTGTTATAAAAAATATAGCGTTAGCAATAGAGATTGAGAGATATTCTATTCCAGCATTTTAGAGATTTTTAATTTGTAAGGCACTTCGTAATTAATTTCTGTTGAAAAACAAATAGTATTTAGTAGTATCATTTATTTTGTTTTTATATTTAAAAAAAAACACTATATCATAAGAGTCAGATTGTTTCCTTTACTCAGTCTTTAAAAGCGAATAGATATCATATTACTTCAGAAATTAAGGTTCATTTATAATTTTTTGTTATTTTTAGGTTGTTAAATTAATACTTACAAGTCGTACGCCTTCTTTTAAAGCTAGCAGGTCATCTGGGTGGTTAAAGTAGTTAGGTTGTATTCTAGGTTGATCTGTAAAGTTTGCAGATCGCAGAGTTACTCGTCCAACGCTGCGGGGTCGAATTAATATTGGATTTAGCGCGAAAGAATTCTGACGATCTTGGAGGGGCAGTGACCCGTACACTTCTTTGTACCACTGATCCGTCACACCTGAAAGCGAAAGAAAAATGCGTTTTAATTTTTATTGTTTAGTCAGGCATAGTGGCTAGGCGGATAAAGTCCCTGGTGCGGCGTTACATTGGGAAATATTTTCTTTATATAACGTTAATTTATCAATGTTTTCTTAGGGTACATAATTAATTTATTAACATACTATTTACATGAATATATCACATTTTATAAAAAAAAAGTTTTATAACGCAATCGGACCCGCAAAAGAATCATAACAAATGACGATTATCTAATGACCAAAATTTATTTCTTCAAAATAAGAATTTAAAAAACTCACGATAAGAAAGTGTGTATTTAGTATTTGTTGATTTCCATGCAGGATATATAGATCTTGTGAAATGTTGATTCAAAAGCTAATTCATTAACTATGGTTATGGAGTCTTTTAGCTTTATATAATAATTGAAAGTAAACAACATAAAACAAGTGAACAAGTATTGAAATGTAGAGTTGATGATGAGTTATAAATAATAAGATAAATTTGAGTCGCTTTTATTCATTTTGTCGTCCACATGGCCAGTCCCTACGGTTTATAGTCTTAATCATGTCCTAGATTCTTAAAAAATATAAGATAAAATTTACCAATAGCAATAGCCTGTGAATGTCCCACTGCTGGGCTAAGGCCTCCTTTTCTTTTTTTTTTTTGAAGAGGTTTTGGAACTTATCTCACCGCGCTCTAATGCGGGTTGGTAGAATATACATGTGGCAGTATTTCAGTGAAATTAAACACATGCAGGTTTCCTCACGATGTTTTCCTTCACCGTCAAGCATGAGATGGATTATAAACACAAATTAAGCACATGAAAATTCAGTGGTGCTTGCCCGGGTTCGAACCCACAATTGGTTAAGATTCACGCGTTCTAACCATTAGCTCATCTCGACTATTAAATGATTAAATTTACCAAGCATAGATCGTATTATTCCGAGTAAATCCCCAGCAAGTGAACCAGCTCCCATTACAAGCTCCATATCAGGTCGGCCTTCGCCAAGATCTCGTCCGTATTTCGTTTGAGTAAAGGCTAAACCAGCTGCACCACCAGGAATAGTAAGCGGTCCTTGACCAAGCATATACAATGCTGCAGATGTTGGCGATGCCGCTAATATCTGTTGGATAAAAGTAAGTTCAATAGTAATATATGTACGTAGGTTTATTCATTCATTTATTTGAAAAGGCACATCTAAAGTATTTAACACTTGTAAATTCAAAACAATTAAGTAGCGTCTGTCTGATATAGGTAAATAAAAATAAATAAATATTATTAAATAAAAGCCTCGCTGACCATGGATTGCTACCAAACTTTATAAATATTTAAAAAAAAACAACGAGTATTTACATCGTTAACACATAAATTGGTGGTATTGACAATGAAGGCATTTCCAGAAAATGTGATGTGATCTTGTAGGTTGTAGCCGACAGGTAAATTGGCTAGAGTTTTAATGCCGAGTCCGCGTAAATGTTCATCTGGACCTATACCAGATACCATCAGTAGTTGGGCCGAACCGATAGTTCCAGCTGCCAAAATAACTTCTCGACGTGCAAATATTCTTTTCCTAGAACAATACAATTAAAATATATATATAACTCAATTTAATATATCAGATAACAAATAAAGAATAATTAATATTTCTTAACGAGTTTTGAACCTTAAAATATATTGCCTTAATTGCACGCAAAATGACTTAGTCAATGAGGCAGATTTGTTTAACGTTTAATAAAATTAATATCTTTATTATAAATTACAATCAAGTTTATTGACTCATTTGTCCATATAATGGTGATATTCATCATTGACATAAATAAATATTTAGAGTGCTTATGCTTTAAGCGTCAATGTGCATTTTACATTCGATCGTTTTCTATAGTTCATCTATTATGTGATGTGTTGTTAAAGGTTTCTTTATAGTACATTAAATATATACTGCTAGTATATCCGATAAAATAGTATATATATAAAAAATCTTAATTTTAGAAAATATGTCGCTAATTAATGAGAAGAACCAAAGCTAATGTATTATTTATCATAAAACCATTTTTTCATTATTATAAATGTGATCATTTTAGATAATTTATTACCTCTTGCCATTTTTTGTAAACTCCACTCCATTTGCTACTTTAGTATTTGTATCAATTAAAATCTTTGTTACGGTTGAATATTTTGAAATTTTTAGATTTCTCCTAAACCGCACTGGTTCTAAAAATGCTTTGGATGTGCTACATCGTCTACCATTCCGTATAGTAGCCTGAGGCTTTGAGAAACCGATTACTTTTTCCCCATTAGGATCATTCCATTCGTAGCCAAGCTCTTCACCCGCCTCCTTGAATGCTTCGTTTAAAGGGGTAGAGTACGGTGATTGATCAATATCTAGATATCCTCCTACTCCATGATAAATTGATTTTTTTAAATCATTTATTTTTACATTTTCAGACTTTTTAAAGTACGGTAGAATTTCGTTATAACTCCAACCTTCATTACCCATTCGAACCCAATCATTGTAATCTTCGGGGTGACCACGTTGATATATTAAGAAATTAAGAACACTGCTTCCACCAAGAACTTTACCGCGAGGCATATAACAAACCTTTCCTCTGAGATTTCGACAGGCCTTTTCTTCTGGTTCAGAAGTGTAGCCCCAATTCATAGGAGTTATAGATAGAAAAGGAGCAAATATAGGAATGTCTGAAAAGTAATTTTCATTGCCGCCGGCTTCTAGGAGTAGCACCTTCCATTGTGACACTTCTGATAAACGATTTGCTAAAACGGATCCAGCTGATCCGGCTCCTACCACAATAAAATCATATTCTTGACCGTCCTTAGGAGTGTAGTCAGGTACAAATCCTTCTTTTTCATTGCGTGGAAGTGGTCGGAATAAGTTTGTCCAGAAATCAAAAACGTTATATCTTTCTAATGACGCTCCTGTTACGTTTAGAACAATACATAGGTATATTAATAGCCGCATTGTGTTTCTTTTCAATTTTCGTCACTGAAAAAGTAAATAAATAAATAATTAAATAATATTATATAATATATGTATCTACATTATTTACTCTATACAACCAGTTTATGAATTATAAGCCTTTATAAATACAAAGAATTGCACAATAAAGAAAACATAAGGAAGATTAATAGCAATTTAACGAGGTATAAAAAGTTGTGGCCTTAAGGAAAGCTGGAAATATGGCGGCGCGAATTAAGTTGGTAATTTTTGTATTTCAATTAGAGTTGTATAATATAATTATTAAAAAAATATTACCTAATATTTCTGCTTTGTTACATTATAGATTATTTATAGCGATGGGTCGCTATGCTATAAATATTCGAAGGTCGTTCTTTGTCATAGAGTTAGGTATTTATATTGCTTGAATACCAGATGAAACTTTAGCTACTGAAGCAAACTAATTGTTAAATCATATCAGGTTCAACATGATTCGTGGTATATCTAAGACGAGTCTAGCATTTTTATGACTGTTTTTTTTAAATTAAATAGTGGTGGTAATAAAAGTAAATAGTGGTAATAGTCAGGCGCATGAAATGTTATTTTCCGGCATTTTACGGTCTTGTCAAATATTTACCTGTCCAGTGTCCGGCTTTTATTAGACTTTTTTTAAGTGCAACTTGGTTGTACGTAGCGCATATAGGACAAGCAAGGCAAATATTATAAAAATAATGTTTTAAAAATATGTCCGATGATCAATGTGTTGTCATTTACAATATTAAATCGGCTTGAAGTTAAGCCTTATGCGTATTACGCTTATACCATAAAAAATAACGTCAGTATTTAAATATAATGTTAAATGAAATAGTATATTAAACAATATCTAGTAGTATGTATCAGAATAGGACTCAAACGTTAATTTAATTGAGTTATTATTATGAAATAATGAAAATTTTACAGTTTTAATTTGTATATTCCTAATCATGTGTTCGTTGTAATTGGTATGGTTGATAAATTTACACATTTACGAGATTTGTGAAAAATATATTTTGTATTGTATGGGTTGTATTGAAAGTGCTTTTAAATTTAAATGAACGATTTTGTCAATCAACTGATATTGATATTAATATTATATAAATGATTGATTTAAAATAAAAAATATAATGTATCAAATAAAAAACACGACTGTCCTGAATGAATGAATTTGTAATCAGTGTCACTCGGGATGATATAAGGATTCTAACGATAACCAATACATTCATATCTGTTCAGGCATTTGAAAGGAATAAACTCACATAGATACATATATACACTAACTCTGAAAAAATTACACTTGTTTTTTTGGTCAGTTGTGTAAATGTATAAGTATTCGCAATTGAGTATTATTTTTACCACTTAATACAACAAAAATATCGGCAATAATGCGAATAATCAACGTCCTAACAGTAACAGCTTTTGGGCTGGTGATTGATTATACTTTCCAGCCTTAATCGAGTTTTCAGACAAAAAAGTTCTGGCGTCAATAAATTAATATTTTATCATAAGTAAGAAAATCCAGTCTAGTCTAAATTTGATCGCATTCATTTTTTAAAAACAAAATCGTTCACGTTTATTTTTATTTACATTTGTTTGGCAGTGTAGTTATCTACTTAGTTTAGATATAGCTTTAAATTTTCCTTACTGCTTTAGTATAGCAGATTGTATATTATAAAATTGCCGCTTAAAATTCTCCTCAGGAGTCGAGACATTTCCTCAGCAGTGTGACATAATCATAAGGTTAATATAATATTAATTTTTATACGTATTTTCATTTGTTTATGATGATTGGCATATTTTCTGACATGTGTCATGTAGGTCACGTCACAGACAGAAAACAATTACACGAAGTTAATCATTTATTATCTCGCTGGTTAATGTCATCATCATTAAGATTTAAATGCATCGTAAAAATAATGAAGACAACGCTGCATAGTTCTCAGAGAGGACGATTATCTCACAGCGTAAAATTAATTTTGACATAGTATACTGTACATATAATGCGGTCTTTAATTAAATGTATATAAGTATTAAGTAGGTGTAATTAAAATATGTATTTATGAGATTACAAGAGTATTAAAACAGTATGTTTTAAGACGCTCCTTTAAGTGTTACACATTTTGCTGGTATTCTTCGTTGATTTAAAATATAAGTATTGTGTAAGATTTTTATTCCAGTTCATGCATAGTTGTTTGTTTCAATTTGATTAACAAGCAAGTGACGATTGACGCAAAGGTGACCTGCTGTTGACATTACATCAACTATGCGAATAGAAGAAAAATCAGCGACCTTACAAGTTACATATCGATTGTCGAATTCATTGTAGAAAAACCCCAATATGAATAGAAATTACATCAGTAATTGATATGTCACGTGATCAAAGATTGACAGAAGAAATACTATAGAGATCGCTTTGAGTCGAACTGAATGCATTAGTGCAAGCCAGCTGACAATAAAAAATACCCACTAACAAATGAAAAGTTCCAGAGAGGTAAGCAGGTGGTAGAGTAGCGTTTAGATTAAAAACGCAATATCTTTATTTATACTATATCGCCATAAGATATGTTTTGTAAAAAAAGATTTAAAATCTTACATGTAGACGAAGAACTTGTTTGAACTTTTTTCTTTTTTTTTGTACTTTAAGCTTTAGTGTAGGACCGAAATTGGAAGACTGCCAAGAGATTTGAAACAGTTTATATAATCAACCCTGGCGGTCTGAAATACAAGTTTTTATCGTAAATTATTTTTTTAAATATACTCGTACATGCATATTTGAAGCATTCATAGGCATCGCGCGTTAAATGCCATCTCCCAGCGGTACGATATGTATCAGCATGAATCAGCTTTTTTTCAATCTTGAGACGAACACTAAAATTCCTCTACACAACATTTTATTGTTGATTTATATTTATATAGAGTTTTACGAGTAAATAGTACTCATATGATCAAAGTGTTCTTCAGAATAAAATTGGTTTGTCTGAAGTCACTATTGTTATTGGTATATTTATTTATAGATCTGAATCTGTGGATTAATTTATTTATTAGTCTTGTAAATCAAACAATCCATATAATCAGAACGATTAGGCAATATTTTTTTTTTATAAAAAACAACATGTTTTTAATAATATAATATATTCACAAAAGAATACGAAATATATTATCGAAATATGTTGCAACATTAATACAGAGGTCATTTTAAATTATTAAGTTATAGTGACGTTAAACTTGAATGTCCTTGTGTTTTAATTTTGGGCCGACATCAAAGATACCTTTTTGTGTATTTTTTTTCCTCCATAACCTCATCGATTTTGATAATATCATCTATATTCGATCAGTTGTACCAATAAGTTTAATCCTAAGAATGGAATAAGAGTAGAAAACTAGCGGACTAACTAGCTTATCATTTCTTCTGTATAAACAATAAAACTATATAAAATGATTAGTTCCTATAAAATAAAATTCACATTTCGTTTTAAAATAAGTATTCGATGGTCGATTGCTTCAATCTCAAGAGATTGATTAGCTTTGAAAAATTTATATTTAATGTGGTCGGTTTTTTAATTTTTAAATAAAACTTTCCGTCCTTTTAATTAATGTTTTTTTCCACTATATTATTTAAAAAGTAAATTATAATGAATACTATAATTGCTTGAAAAGAATATCTACTTCATTACTAGTAGTGTTCAAAAGACAGTGTTGATAAGTTGATATAATTTATTTTCACGTCATTTTATCTTTATTCTTTGTTCTATACATATGGATACAACATACAAAATAGGGCGCGTGTGCGTAGTCTGGAAAGCGTTATTACTACATTAGGCTAGGCAATGTTTCTACCATTACATTTAGAATTTTATGGTGTATATGTAAAGACGGTTTACATATTTAAACATGTTATTTAAATTGAATTGAAACGCAAGTATAATCATACTTGGTACAATTTCATTTGAATATTGAACCTTTTTATTTGAGTAGTATACTCGTTTGAGGTAAATAACATTGTGCTTAAATCTTACTTTAAGTTGAATATTATTTAATAATATAATTATAGCAAATATCTTATAAATTTGTCATTCATTTCTTTTTTTTAATTACTTTATTTAAATAAACATATACTTAACGACATATTGCTTGATTTTTGAACGGAACAGTCAGTGTCAAATGTAGAATTAATAATACTCTGTACGCTTAATGATAAAATAAAGCCAAGCTTTTTTTAAAGCTTTTAAATTGCGTTTATATACGAAAATATATAACAGCTTATATTTCTTAGTACTTCATGATAGTATATAGTTTATATATATATAAATATCTGATAAAAGATATATTGTAATAATTTTTAGTTATTTAATTGATATTTGAATGTGTCTTTGTATATACATATAGTACATTTATTCATATATTCTTAAATTATCTATATTAAAACATAAAATGAAATTTATAACTGAATTGTATACGTATAAAAATAGAATAATAAATACTACGTGCATCATACGCACACTAGATGGATGTTGATAAAAATTGCTGGTGATGTTTTACACCTTTGTATGCAACAAATAACTGATTGAGTAGGACATTTACATTTGAAAAATTGTTTTTCCCAGGACTTAAAGAATTCAAGAAATCCACATCCGTCTTACGGTAACTGCAGCTCATTGTTTTTAACAAATAATATGTATTAAGTACATTCAAGGATTAAATAAACGAGTGATCGTTGGAATGATGATCCTAATTAATCTTGAAAATAAAAGAATGATTATACATATACATATAACGGTCACAATATTTTTTTAAAAATTAACGTCGCATCGCTATAAGCAGGATTAAATTCTGTTATTTCTAATAAATAGTGATAGATAATATTATTTGCGTTTAACTAAATAAGTGTTTAGTATCTCTAGACTCGCATACAACCAGCCCTTTATCGTTAATGAGAGCCTCTCGTTTATTATTTTGGGTCGAGGATCTCGTTAGGGTTAGCATTAATCGCAAATCTTGTACTGCTCTGCACTGAATTATTTTCCAATACTATGTTCAAGCATGCATGTTCCGAGTTCGAACTTCAAGTATTATATCATATAGATAGTTACATAGATGTGGGCACTCAGCAATATTATAATACTCTTATTTTTAAATTTATATTTTGCTAGACTTAAAAACTATTAGTGTTTTTTTTTCGTAAACCATGACACTATCTTGTTATAGGCTGCACTGTAAAAAATAGTAAAATAAGGTTTTATGTTTCCATTTACAAATACGAATTGAAATAACTGTACGCCTTTTATTTATTCGAAAATATATTAAAATTGCTATACCTCCGCCGACCTTTAGTAATGACGGTATGGTAATATCTGAATTACATTAATTTGGTTGTTATTCAAAAAAAAATATTCATGTTGTGAATCTCTAGATACGGCCCTGTACTGGTTTCCTTTTAAATCAATGCATGTAGGTCAGCAATGCACGTCAGTATCGATATTTTTATTATAAATTTATAAAAAGAAAGATCGAGCCTTAACGAAAACTTATGATTCTCTCTTGTGAAACCATATAATTATGTCCTTGAGTTTTTATTCGTTGTTACTAATAAATAAAATTATTACACGTATAAAATATTGTTTAAGTAGACCGTAAATTTTTTTTATTTGCAATCTGTTTGCTTCGCTAATTGAATGAGTCTACAATAATATAAATTATAAATTAAGTGTGTTTATCATTTGTTGGTGATACTTATAGAAATAAATAAATTTCTAAAAGAACAACACATACATGGACCACCTTATGGTAAGTGGTCACCACCGTCTAGTCAAGTCAAAATGTACTATTAAAGAAATACTATTTAAGCAAACAAGTTGTTATGTTTTTTTTTGCACACACAGACACCAAGCTTTGCTGTTCGATACAAAACTGATGAGTTGGAGGTATACGTCCCTAGGTTTGCACAAAGTTAGATAGGGTCATCTAAATTTTTGTTTGTTTTGAAGGAGCTTTATGTCATTTTTAGTTGCATATTGTGTAGAATAAATATAATTTTAAATTATTAGCATTAGTAAATATTACGTTCCTACTCCTAACATTCTTTAAGTAGGTACTTATGTTGTTTATGTTGGTAAGCAAATATTCAAATGAAAATTTACCGTTAACATTTTACATATATGTTAAACTTAGAGTTTGAATTTATTTAGTTGTATAAGGTTACGTTTATTTCGTCCAATTTTTTTATAGATAACTTTTAATTTTAATTTTCGTGAGATGAGTAATAAATATTCAGAAAAGAACGTATATTATTGTCATTTAATAAGCGTGAGACTTGTGGTAAGATGTGCCGTCTGAGATATTCAGTAATTGTAATATTATATTAGTAAATAACAATTGATAATACTGGGATAAAATCGAGATATTTCAATTCGATAACCTTATAAATAAAACAATTTATTTCATAACATACATAAAATAAAATAGTAATAGTTACTGCATAATGTAATCAGTAACATTAAAGGTGATAGATTTTTTAAGATTTTTAAATATTTACTTAAATAAGGAACCCTGGTGTACACATTAACAATCCAGATAAACCTGTTTAGGTGGTGACATATTAAAAACGAAAAGCGATATTTGAAACAGTCATTACTTTATTTTATTAACAATCATTAATAAGTTCAAATACCTCAAACAATGTTTTTTTATATTCTATGCCTTTTACGCGTGTAGTAATAGATTTTTATATCTTATGCTAACATAATATTTGACATAATGACAAGCATAAAAATAAATATGTATGTTTCAAAAAATGACTCACTATTTCTGTACACGGCTACTATTACGAATATCATTTAAAATATATTTTAAAGTTTTCTCAGACTGTAGCTATTTTTAAAGCTCATACAACGCTGTATGCTCTATTGATATATTCTCCTTTCCTAATTTCCAATTTAAATCCAACGCTGTACCTACTGTATTTATTTTAATATTGGGTCCAATCGGTCTAATAAATACAAACATATTAATAAATAAATCTATTTTCCAATAAAGAATAACGATCGTATCTATTAAAATCATTAATATTTACTTTGTATTAGGACCTCTGTGTAAGTCCATCTGGAGGTACCACATACTCATTACGTATTCAACCGCCAAACAGTAATACTTATTTTACAGTATACGTATATACGTATTGTTGTGTTCTGGTTTGAAGGGCGAGTAAGCGAGTGTAACAACAGGCACAAGGGACATTACAACTTAATTCCTCATGTTGGTGGCCCTTCGACGATATAAGGAACGGTAAATATTTCTTATAGCGCCAATGTCTATGTGCGATGGTGACCATATATCAGGTGGCCTATCTGCCCGTCTGCCTTCCCATTTTAAATTCCTACATGAAAAAAGCTATCTTTTAAGATATCTATAAGGTAGAAGATAGATAGATTTAAGTTGTAAATTATAAATATTTTGTTTTAGTCAGATGGTATATTTAATTATTTCGTAATTGATATGAAACCAATTTGTGTGTATCACTATATTAAAAAGTTGTTTCGTTTTTATTACGGATTAAATGAGTCACGGCTGTCCGCTGGTCTCACAACAATAAGGCGCTTATTACGAAATTGGATCTTAACACGTTTAAGTAAAGAGGACGGTGCACTTGGTAGAGTATGTTAAGGATTATTGCTTCTGCTCGTCGCTTAATAAATAGCCATATACATGACACGCACGATCTAAACACTGCTGAGTGAATATATACGACATGTAGGGAGCGATTGAGATGGATAGGCACAGTAAGCGTATGTATGTTAATACAGCAAGTTTTCTAGCTGTGTGTAGATACACACACTACACTTGAGAAATACTTGTTATTACAACAGATCCTTAAAATAGTTTTCGTACCCATAAGTACCCATAGGTAATGTTGCCACATTCCAGTCTTTAATGAACTATTAATTAAAATTTATATCATGTTTATTTTAATACGATAATTGTGAAATTTTATTTTAATACAAACTTACTTTACTCTAATAATATTTATTATACTTATTTGAAGTAACATACTATATGCATTAATAACCAACAAGATAAAGTTTTTAAACTAGTTTTCGCTCACGGCTTGCTTGTTGCACGACCGCATGTTCGGGACAGGGATGCAAGCTTGCTTCAAACCAAATTTTATCAAAATCGGTTAAGTGGTTCAGCCGTGACAGCGTAACAGAAAGACAGAGTTACTTTAAAATTTATAATATTATTATAGACATAGGTATCAGTTTGTTTTTAATTGGTAACAGTGCACAATATTAATTAAAATTAATTGTGTAGTATATACTTATTAAGTTTTTTATTAAAATATATTTTTAAATAAATAACATAAATAAACTGTTGCTTTAATTTAAAAAGATATATAATTTAATTTATAAATATATCGCAAGCAATATTTGGCAATTAATTTATATACAAGTTATGTTGCCGTGGGTCAAGTTCGTCACATAACTATCATAACCGTGAATGTTGTGTGGTGGTATTGATCTGGTTTTTGTAGGTACCTAATACATAATATGTAATTTATGTAATGCTTTTATTAGTTAGAATTTAAATTAATAATGTATTATTTTATGTAGAAAATAGTTTGACACAAGTAGGTAATTAATTTCAGTTACCTACTAATTAGGTGTTTAGTACAATTAAAATTTTATCTTTAAAACTTATCCTGGATATGCTTTAAAAAACCTTTAACTTAAAAGCCTTACCTTTTTAAAAGATAAAAATATCACGTGTCACAGGACTTTAATGTTCCATATTTATTTCATTTTTTTCTTATAAAAAAACTTTGCACATCATTCGAATAACACTAAAAACGTTTATTTGTTTCACTGACTTATTTTTAAATTTTTATTTTTTTTACACGCATGACGCCCGGTCTAAAGTGTATATTGTATTGGACGCGGGTTTGCAGCACGCAGTATAATTTAGCATTTTAAGGCCGCCCGATAGGCTGACCTTGGGGATTGACCATTAATCGTGATAGTTTCGAGTTTTGACTCAGGGATGGGATTTATAATATCATGTATTTTTTATGCACTTTTAAATTACATCTAAATCATTATTAGTTTATTCATTAAATATTTAAATATAGTTCCAATGTCTATCTACAATATAGGTAACGGAGAATATTTGTACACGTATTTGTTTTCGATTTTCAAAAACAGATTTATTTATTTTTATGAGATTTGAGAGGTACGAGCGTTTTAATTAAAAGTATTATTTTATATTTAAATGAGTAAAAATTGCTTAGGTACCTACGTGCTAAAGTTAAAGATGTGTGTTGTCGTATGTTTCTGTGTATAATAATACAAGTGATACGATTGATGAAAAGTTAATTTTTTTTTTTTTATATTCGCTGGGAGGGCAAATGACTCTACTCCACCTGATGGTAAGTGGTAGTAGAGTCCAAACGCGACGACGGCCAGTACAGACGGGAAAAACGTTCTGCACTAACCGCCTTCGCCTTGCCGGACCGCAAGATGCCTCTTCACGCCTCGTTTGAAGGAACCCGGGTTGTAAGAGGAGGGGAACACGTGAGCTGGTAAGGAATTCCATTTTTTGGAAGTGCGACAAAGAAAGGAGTTGCCAAATTTCTTTGTTCGCGATGGAATTGATGTCACAGTTAGGCGGTGACATCGAGAATCAGCTCGCGGGGACTTAAGAAGGAAGGGGGAAGCAGGAATTAGAGAGAATAATTCCTCAGAGCACTCGCCGTGATACAGTCGATAGAAAGCGCTCAGTGCTGCTATCTCACGACGCAATTGTAAAGGTTCAAGGGTGTTTGTGACCTTTACGTTGCCAATAATGCGTACGGCACGTCGCTGCAACCGGTCCAAGGCCTTAAGTAGGTACTTAGCGGAGCCATCCCAAAGGTGTGAGCAATATTCCACGCAAGACCGTACCTGTGTTTTGTACAGCAGGCACAGTTGTTGTGGCGTGAAAAAGCGCCGCACCTTGTTCAGAACTCCGAGTTTCCGTGAAGCTGTTTTTATAACAGCCTCGATGTAATCCCTTGGACTAAGGTCGCAGCGAACGTCAATCCCCAGCATGGCGATTTTGCTTTGCATCACCAGCGGAGTACCACAGAGGGAGGGAAGAGGGGAAAATGTTGACTTTTTCGCCGTGAGAGCGCATACCTGTGTTTTCTTGGCATTAAACTCAACAAGATTATCAGAGCCCCATTTGGCGATGAGCTCTAATTATAAATTTCTGGCTAAATCTTCTCGCTAGAATTTACATTTCGAACATTTGATTTATCCGGAAAATCCTGTTAAAAGATATTGAAAGAGAAAGTAGAGATCTGATTGCATTAAGTATATTTTAGTACCGAGCCTAAAAGGCGGAGCTCAACTGAAATACTAGTAACTAGTAATTTGATGATTTGAGATTAAGGTTTTTAACAGAAAATAAATGATAGATTGAACTCTGTTAAACATTATTGTAATAAAATTTTCCTGATTATATTTTAAAATTAATAAAAGTCAATGAAAAATTTAATAAAAAGTAACGCTGAATTCATTTATTATTTACTAAAAAAGTAATGTTTTTTTTTTGTAATACCAAAAAATTATAACGCAATGCATGCTTTTCATCATCTGTAGAGTAGTAGATAAAAAGATGATACAATTGATGATTTTCTGTTTGCAGATTATTTGTGAAATTTTAATACATCAAACTAAATAAGTCTCATTTATAAGTATTTACATTTATATAAGTATTAATACATGTTTTTATTTTAACGTTTTTAAGTTGAAAATTTTGAAAAAATATACTCGTCAAAAGATTGTGTGAGGCGGTGAAGTAATTCTGAATTTCTTTAAATCCACATGAGTGCACTCGTGATGCTTTGAAAATCTTCTTATGTATATCTACAATATCCTTCCTTAATCCTTTGATATAATTATAATAGTCCCTGTCCCATATATCACTTTCTGGCATTTCACGAACTTGTTTTGCGGTGAGTTTTGAGTTTGTTCTTAAAGTTCTATTGCTCTACTGATTACAATATAAAATATAATTATTTTGACTTACACATTCAAATTATATTATTTTTATTTAAGAGTTCAATATAATGTTATATATTAGTTATTCGAATTGTCATGAAATATTTATCATAAAAATTGGCTTAAGCTAAAAAAATAAAAACTATAATTTTAATTATGTGTGTGCAATGAGTTTTGTATAATAGTATCATAATTTTTATATCATTTTTTTTAAATATGGAAGTAATATATTAATTTATCAGTCAATAGTGAACACCTTGAAATTGTAATCTATCTAATATCTACATACAGATAAGTAAAGAGAAAACAGTTCAGTATTTTATTATCATGTTTATCAATATATTTTTTATATTCTATTTTATGTTTTTCAGTGGTTGTTGGAAAGCTTCACTTCAGTGTTATTAACAAAAAAGTAGATAAAATTGTATAACATCAAATTTTGAATAATGATTATATATGAATATTTTGACTACTGGGAGAATACTAGTACAAAAAAAGGCAATATGATAACTTACTTCTCTCTCCTACCTATTATTTGAATCAAAACCAATATAACTATCAAATTGAAGGCTATAAAGTATCTAATATATTTCGCACATTTTTTTGCGTAAAATATTTCGTAACAATTTTAAGCCTTGGAATTCAAATAATGAATACAACGAGATTGCCCAGTAGAGTCATCGTGTTTTATACTAGTACTTTAAATGAAGATCGTAAGTTCAATTCCGGAAAAGCATTTATATATTAATAAATCATATTGGCCTTGACTGGGTTATAGATTTTAAGGAAATCTGAAGATGTCGATGAAATTACGTGCGTGTACGTGCTTCTCCTTAAAAGGATAAGAGGTCATTGTCCTGGCTTTTTGATGCTTTTAATTCAATATGAATGCTGCACGATCAATTAATAAGCTACAAAAAATTATAATGCCATATTTAAAAAAAAAAAAAAAATTTAACATTTGCAACTTACGATTACACAAGTGGAATCAGGAGACAGGATACATAGAAAGCCATTTAGGCTCTTGTTTAACGTAACTCGCTTGAGCGTTGTTTTGTAATCGGTCGCATAATATTTAAACTATGTTTAGATTTTTCACGTGTACAAATCATATCGAGTGTATGAATGAAAGAGTAAGTGAAGTGATAACATGAAATGACGTTTGAGATTGTGATATTTTAATTTTGGTAGGTCAAGTTTTACGATCCAAAATGGAAGTTGCCATTCATTATTATGCTTTGGGAGCAATATAATTTAACTTTGAAGGTTCATTTATGTCACTTTCAAACTTTATGTATATCATGTTGGTCAGTTCAAAATTCTAATGTATGTTCAATATTAATCGTTAAATATGAATTGCATTACATATGTATTAATGAAACTAGACTTGAATGAAACTTCAGTAAGCATTACAGAAATTAAAGCGAATTTGAAAAATCCGCCTCAAATAATTGATATTTTATATATTATTCTGTCATTAATAAATAATAATAATTATGGCTCTAAATGGCAAAAACATATATGTGAAATGAGAGCCAAGTTCAATATTATGATATATGTCTTGGTTGTTGACTTCAATGACAAAAGAAGTGAGATCTAAATGGGTGCAAGTTCAATGGTCAGTCCTGAATTTTTTTATAATAAGATAAAATATTTTATAACAACTTAAAATATCATTTCTTCTTATAACGATAATATAATGAAGCCTTAGGTCTGACTTGGCTAGTTTATATATACGAATTATTATTAAGTACCTACTAAAACAGTCATGGAAGAGCCCTATGTTCAATGACTAGTTTCTAAAAGCAAGCCAAATTTTCGGAAGAATAAAATAATAACTTACAGCTTTAGAACTTGCGAAGGCTATAATGAAGCTTGAACCTGGCTTAACACGCTACCGCGTGTCTAGTCTTGATTAAACCCTATAGCCTGTTTTTAAATTATGATGAACGTTGGATTTTATTTAAACAACTGTTTTCTTATTTAAACGGTTGATGAAATCTTAAAAGCGTATTTTTATACTAATGTTAGATATAATGAAATGGTTATAAAGGTTTAAAGTAAATTTTGAAAGACCGTCTTAACAATCTTATATATTTTATTATGAAAATGAAATATGAATACGCGTAATTACGCGAACACATTACGCTAAACATTTTTTGTGCCGGCAATTATTAAAATGTTTATATAGATGCGTCGTCATTGAGATATTTAATCGCGATAAATACAAAACATTCCAAGCTATGATTGTGCGACAACCAGTTAAAAGGAAATGTCGAAATTATAAGGCTCACATACAAATTATAACATCACAAATTCTCAGACACTCGTACATTTTGTAGGTACAGACTTTTTTGTGTATATAGTTCGCAAGAGCTTAGCCTTGAAATGTGAAAATTTACGATATTTCATAAATAAAAGTAATTTTTTGTAGACATGATTTTGATTGAGCTCAGTTTTACGACATATTTTAAAAAGGTAACCGGGTCGCCTCGACTTCCAAATAAGAGTTTGGATAAAAAAAAAACACGAATTGTAAAACGCTATATAAATGTTAATTGCAAGATAATATTGGTACATACATCCAATTAACATGTTTATTAATTTATTATGATATTGGCTCACATTCTTATCGATTTTCGGTTAAAAATATTTACTATGCAAAGTATTTACTTAAGAAGTACATAAACGTTATCACAGACGGTTAGATGAACACAAGAGACACTCATCCGTTACAGAAAAGCGGTCGTTTTTGCCTAATATACGAAAACTTAAAAACGATTTCGGAATATGCATTAATATAATATTTAATTTTGTACAAAAAAATCCGTGATTATTATTTTATCATTAGCAACTTTTGTTTTTGTCTTCTTTTTGAATATTGTACATATAAATACAAAAGTGAAATACCTATTTATCTAAATTTTAGGTTATGATTATAATTTAAATACAATTATTATAAAAAAAAACATGATATTCTCTGGACTTGAATCTGTCTCTGAAAGTAGCCTGTCAATGGAAGCAATAGGACGGGGCATAATTTTTTTTAAATAGCTATTTCAATTTTAGTGTTTCAAGAAATAAGTTTTCTGCAGTACAAATTTCACAGTCGAAACATTATACCAATTGTTTGTTTGTTTCTTGTATACCAAAAGGAAATCGAATAATTTGCCGTTTTTGGTTTAAAATTATACCATTTTAAAATATTTTTAAATGGTTATGTAAAACCTACGCGTATTATATAATGACTTATTATATATATTGTATGTGAATATAATGACGTATATTTAGTATTATCAAAGTAAATTTAATTTTGTAGTAATTAATTTAAAAAAAACAATACGAAAAAGAGGGAAGACCCTTGAGTTGTTTACGGACAAAGAAAAGTTCTTTCTTTAAATTATTGTGGGGTGAATCATTCGGTTAAGTGGAAACACTTAATGGAACCTTTTTTAAAAAAGTTTAAGAGCTTGCGAAGGAAACTATAGAGCTTTTTTAATTAATAAAACTCAATTAAAATGCATAAGAATTCAAGTTCGGAAAGCACTTTCGTATTTCTTCTTTACAAAAGAGGATTATAAGATATCAAAAAATGACGACTGTATTTATTACTAAATAATATCTTTTAACATAATATAGAAAGCTAATATAATAAATGTAATAATATATATACTATAAAAATGTCCCAGCGGCTAGAACACGTGAACTTAATTCGATTATTGCGAGTTCAATGCCAGGCAAGCACCACTGAATTTTCATTTGCATAATTTGTCTTTACAATTCATCTTGTGCTTGTAAAGGAAAACATCGTGAGGAAACCTGTATGTATCCTATAAAAATCTGCTATATGTGTATCCACCAACCCGCATTGGAGCAGAGTTTACGCCTTAGCCAAGCGGTGGGACATTTACGGGCTGGTACATTTATGAGACCTTTAAACAGGTCAAACATTTATATCTAAAATTGAGGTTCTCACGCTTTGTACTTTTAATTTACACATTTTGCGATTCATTGTTATTGTGGTGAAACTTGTAACAATACGATTACGGAGCACGGTAAGAAGACCCAACGCAAACAACTTGAAAATAAGTCACGTCATTAAATTTATTACAATTATAGCGTACATTCTAGTCTCAATGGTTTTACAGTCTACGAGGGCAAAGAAATAGCCGTCTCAGGCTCAAAATAAAAATTTAAATGTACTTTATTCAAGTATAAACAAAAGCACTTTTGAGTCGTAATTTTACAAGATTAAATTTAACATAAGACTACCGATTAGGAATGAAGTTTTTACCGAGAAAACCGGTAAAAAAAATCAGTATCAAAGTCATGTAATGATAAAAAAATAACGAAATTAAGTGTCAACGAATACTTACTGGGAGCTAGGGAAAGCTCATTTATCATTTATATAATCTTGTATATAATAATATGCCTCACTTATGCTATTTTCAAACCTACCATCACCAATACATACAAATACACTATAAACAAACCAAAATTGGAATATTTGGTACCTTACGAACGTTAGTAATTTAAAAAGTATGACGTAATTAATAATTCATGGATTTTAATATATGATATCTTTATATTAAAACATGTAATAGTTTCATAGTATGTTAATAATGGTTAGCAGTATGGCCGAAGAGGCCTTGTACCTACGTTCAGCGTTGTTAGGCGGCATTGTTTGCGCTAACTATAACAACGGTGCTCCATTTGTTGTCCTTGAACTTTTTCTTTGTAATGTCTACGGTCATGGTGACACTTACGTCATAAAAAGTTCACATTTAATAGTTTGCATATTCAAAAAGCCGAGATGGCCCGGTGGAAAGCCGAGATGGCCCGGTGGTAAGAACGCGTGAATCTTAACCGATAATCGTGGGTTCAAACCCGGGCAAGCACCACTGAATTTTCATGTGCTTAATTTGTGATTATAATTCATCTCGTGCTTTACGGTGAAGGAAAACATCGTGAGGAAACCTGCATGTGTCTAATTTCACTGAAATTCTGCCACATGTGAATTCTACCAACCCGCATTGGAGCAACGTGGTGGAATAAGCTCCAAACCTTCTCCTCAAAAAGAGGAGAGGAGGCCTTTAGCCCAGCAGTGGGACATTCACAGGCTGTTACGGTACGGTACGGTTATATTCAAAAAAATATTTTTTAGTTATTTTTCAAATGTTGATAGAATTTATTGTATTGTAATTATAAAAGCTGGTTCAAAAATGAGACTTATATTCATTGACTTTACTGTGATAACCTTTTACGCGCTAAGTTAAACCACAAACAGACCACGACTAATTCTTATGACAAATATTTAAATATTAAGTTGAGGATCAGCTCCAGGACTTAGGGCTTATAAGCCCAATGGGGAGCCTGTTTCGTTGAGATAAAGCGATACCTTTCGTCAGTTATCAAATAGCAAGTAAGGTATCAACTACTTTTTTTATATTTGTTTCGGATTTGTTTTTAATTTAAAATTAATAAAAATATTAGAGATATTTCAGATTAAACAGTGATATTGAACAAAATAAAATGTGAAGATATTTATAGTCTGTAAATTATAATCTCTCCTTTTGAGGTGAAGGTATTGGAGCATATTCCACAATACTCCTCTAATGCGGTTTTGTGTATCACATGCGAAAGAATTTCAGTGAAAGTAGACCCATGCTGATTTCCTCACGATGTTTACCTTCTCTGTCGAGCACGAGAAGAATTATAAACATAAAAATTTAGCGTTGCTTGCTTGGGCTTGAACTCGCGACCATCGGTTAAGATTGACGCGTTCTAACTGGGTCGTCTCGCCTTATCGAAATATATTTAACGAAACATATTCGATAAGGATTTGTCGTCGAAAGTCACAACTTTGTAGAGCTCGAAAATTCGTAACATGGGAATCTCATTATATATTAACAAGTTAAGGAATTTGCATATAATCTCTTTAATAAAAGTATTCGAGTGTGGTTGGTATATTGTATATAGAAAACAGATAACAATAGACATGCGTTTTATTTGAATACATTACTTATGTACATATTTACAAAAAGAATCACAGCATAAACAAAGCTTTCGTAGAAAATTGTACACTCAATGGAATAAAAGATATAAAACTATGTTAAGAACTGTTTAAAAAGCTATACAAAATTTGAATTAAAAAAACGCCTTGAAATTTGTCTATATTCGAAGCAAATTTTACGAATCTCTTGTTTGGATGTTTATTAGAACAATTATTATCTAATTTGTTTTCAAATATGGAAAAATAAACAATAATAGTAATAAAAAAGCAAGTTATCAGCCATTTTAATAATTTTGATATTCCCACCTATAATTCAAATAGGCATTATGTACGTTAAAATGGCAGATTTTAAAGGATTTTTGCTCTATATATTTAATAAATATATATAGCGATTAATTAGGCTATCATTAATGCCAATTTAAATATAAACAAAATGCACACGAATTGTCAAAGCTCTTTGCTTAAATTTATAAAATCAATTTATTTGGCGATTTTTCTATATAATTAACAATAATTAGGCAAAGGACAAGTGAATAAATCAATATATTGAAGTCACTTTTATAAGATTTTTAGAAGATATTTTAAATATGTTTTAGCACTCGATTATTAACTCGAAAATGTTACTTATTTTAAACTTTTTTTCAATATTTACAAACAATTTTACCGGTATATAAATTTATCTTATTGCGCTGTTTTATAAGAAAACAGAATTCGATAAATTCAAAATAAAAAAATTAACTAATACTATTTTTATTAGCATATATACAAGTTAACAACATATACTGCTCATGTTATACCCAATATATATTTTGCCCAATAACGTGCCCAATAACGTTGCCCAATAACCAACAACCAATTAAATGTCATTGAAATACAAGATCTTGATTTATGATATGGTTAAAATTAAAAAAAAAATACCATTTACGTGCCTGATAACAGGTTTCGAATATTAGCCTGTGCTGTGGGTAAGTGGCCTTCTTACTAATTTTGGACGCTTGACCATGTAACAATTCACTGCGATGCATTTAATAATTATATTATGATAAATACATTTATATTATTTAATTAAAATAAAAGGCAAAGTATCATAAAAGTATCATTTGTCTAATGTCTGGCTTTGGAAAGTGTTAATTATTTATGATATAAGCCGACGTAATTTATCCAAATTAATTAATTCTTACGATATGAAATGTAAAAAGTCTCTTCGTACTGTATAGGCGTAAGCATTATTATTGATATTCTTAGCTTGTTATCTACTAGGATATTACATTAGTCCAATGCAATCGCCATATTTTAAATAGTATCCATTAAACTGTGGACGCTTCACACGGAAGTCATTAGAATGATTTAAAAAAAGTTAGAAATAATGTTTTATATATTTATGAGCCGATATAAAGGACAATGAAATGAAAGGGTCCACGCGATAATAATAAATCTTTATTCCACCAATAAACGTCTACGCGAACAAATCACAAGCTCTTAGTTATATGTATATTTTTTTACAATGATTTCTACAGTAATTTTTTAAAGAAAAATTCAATTAAAGAATCATACCGCAATACATATTCGTTAAAATCACATTGCACAGTTTGAACTAAAAGAGTGCAAACGCCAGGGCTCTGTCCCATCTCCCATTGGAAACTTATATATATTAATTACTTGCTTGTTATTAAGCTTATGTATAGAAGAAGTAAAGGTTTATTTAAATGTTTTTTTTTTATAAATTCATCGTATATCAGACCTTTGATTGCTTCGTTGGTCTATTAGCTATCATCTACGTAAAGGCGTGTCGGTACGCTTCCTGACTATGAAAGTTAGAGAATATAGTGCATGTGTTTGTGCACACATTTTCTAATTGTAACATAATTTCATCATGAGTGATTCATTTTGTAGAAAACTAATTCTATACCTATAAAAAGTTTTTTTTTAAATATGCATACTTCAATATTATTTCTACTATATTATTAATTCGTCTACTATCAGCGAGTCTTTTATTCTAAAAGCAACTGTGCGTTAATATATATTCTTTGTATAATCTTTATTAAAATAAATATACAATACTGGATTGATTTTTTAACTTTAATTTTCAAGGATTTTTTAAAAGGTTAAATTCAAGATATGAATTAAGATAATTTATAATTAACGATTTCTAAAAAAAAAATTATATGTAGAGCAATATAATTACTTTTAAATTAAATTATCTTCCTATCTAAATATCGTTTTTGTGTATTAACTCATGTGGAATAAATTTCGATCCATTTATACGATCGTAATTAATATGTGTATATATTTATATGAAACACAAATAATTTCTATACTATTCTTAAATATAATATCTATACTTTAAATATAATATGATTTTGGGTCGTTGATCTTTATTATAATTGTTTATTTAATTTTCCCGAGGGAGAGGTCGTACAGATAATAATGTTACTATTTAAATATACAACTTTCAAAGATAATTATGTCAAGTTTAATATTTTTGTCTTGGGTAAATATAGAGAAATTACACAACAAAATACATACACAGTACTGTAGAATAATAATAACAAGATATATAATAACATAAAATATCTTGCGTTTCTTAAACACATTTCAAAATTCACCGTTTCATTTTAACATTGCGAAACTTTGAAAATGAATGAAACTTCAAGGGCCAGCTTTAATAAAAGAGGTACCCTGCGGCGAAATTTCTTCTTTCCATCTTATTAACAATTTATTATACGTATTGACCGCTTTTGATATTTGATATGATTTTTTATATCTTGTTTCTTTAATAAGTATATTTTTTAATTTCGTATGAACATTTACTAAGGAACGCTAAAGTAATGTCATATAACTTAACACTCGATGTTGTTTATTATAATTACTTATAATTATTAATTGTCCACCATTTTATTACTATACCTACTTAACTAGTATTTACCAAGTTATTTTATTTAATTACGTATAAAGTCTTTGATCACTCTCGTTATTTATTGACGTTGGAGTCTTTCGATGCACTTGAACTAAAATCTAAGTGGAATGTCCAGAAAGAGTTTCATACGTTCGCCGATGTCGGCGATAGAGTGATCATCTTGTATCTGCTAGCTGTCTGTATCGGGGACATCTTCTACGTCATCGTCGATGGGTTGGCTTGTCAGCGCAGCCCAGAGCGGCGATCGCGCTCCGAGCTGCGCTGAGCCCCGCCGCTAGCTGTCCCGAGCGCAGGTGGCTGCGGACACAGCGGCGCTACCCACAGCGCCTATCGTGCTGAACAGAATTGAACCCACTTCGCGGTCTGGTGTTATCTCGATCTGTAAATTAAACTACTGATTTATTCATATTTAATATAAGTACATAGGTATGTTGTTCAGGTAGCTACGTTATATAATACCATATCATTTAGTAATATAGACAATAATCGTAACTGCTTGCTATTGAAAGCTACTTTTACTGTTAAAAAAAAATTCGAATTACTGTATAGTAAAAGTATCTTTGATAATATTTGAAAAAAAGCTAATTTTTTTTGAAGGTTCCTAATAAACATTTTGTAGAGTACTTTAACGTGATTAATTTTTTTTTATTTATTAAAAAAAAATATATTTTATTAAAAGGATCCTGTTACTTGTGAAAGTGTTGTTTGTTCCGGATCGGATCGCTCCTCCAGGACAGTGTCCAGTTCTAACGTCGGTGGTGGTCGGGGCGATCTAATGAGACTGACTGCACGAGGCCTGGCCTTTACTGGGGACAGTCTCACAACAGACAACTCACCCCGATCTAATTCGCAATTACGACGTCGAGCACGCTCCCTGTGAGAAACGTTTTTATTACAAACATAAAATTTTATCGTTAAAAAGGAAGACTTTATCACCTAATGAATATCTTACGCTTATGTACACGTTGTGCTGTAATGAGGAGCAGTGTAGACGCTAATGTGAATTCCATAAACATAAATATTGATACACCAATTTAATTTTACACGTAAATATCTCAGTCACTTATTTAAATATTTAAAATATGATAATTAATAACATATTTATTATTAATTAAGTTTTAACGGATAAAACGGATGAAGCAACAATCGCCTAGCGTCTTAGGGTTGCATGTTCGTTTCATGAATTAGAAGATTTTCTATTTACCTTTAATACGAGTTCCATAATAATTATAATTAGTAATGGGTATTATAGGAATAAATGGTATATAAATCGTTATTAATATGTATATGCAAGGATAAACTAGCTTTTGTCCACGATTTCGCCCATGTATATGTTAGTTTGTCATGAGTACTTTTTTCGCAGCGATCGAGGAACTTTTTTATTGGAAAGTTATTCACGTTATATGATTGATACTTATAACATAAATTATACGTACGAAGTATAGGAGATAAAAATAAAAACCTGTCTGATGGTAAGTTCATTTTTTATTTTTTGTTGGGAGCTTGTATGGTCATGGCTTTAATGGCCTCGACGGTATCACTTGTCAAGAGGGTGAGTCATAAAATAATCATAAATAAATACTCCACTTAAGGGCTCATAATGCGTGCCTCCTGGCAGGACAGGATAACTGGTAGTAGGGCTTTGTGCAAGCTCGTCTGGGTAGGTACGAACCACCTATCAGATATTCTACCGCAAAACAGCAGTACTTGGTATTGTTGTGTTCCGGTTTGAAGGGTGAGTGAGCCAGTGTAATTACAGGCACAAGGGACATCACATCTTTGTTCCCAAGGTTGGTGGCGCATTGGCGATGTAAGCGACAGTTAACATTTCTTTCATTGCCAATGTCTATGGGCGTTGGGGACCACTTATCATCATTTGCTCGTCCATCTATCTATAATATAAAAAAGGTCGGTCCTCGGCTTAGAACGCCATCGACGTTGGGTGAGAGGACACTGTGCTATATATTGCACCGTCATTCGCATTACCGTTGGCGGGTAGTAATGAACGAAATACTTCGACTCCGCCGGCTTGGTCGATGTGTGTTAATGATGTAATCTATGTGAGGTTTGTCGGTAGTTAGTCTGTCGTATGAGTATGTTGGAGTGCCTTAAGACTTTCTCGAAGTAATAAAGATGTTCTTCATCACTTTGGAGAAGGAATTGAGTCGAAAGATCGGTTTTACGTAGCCTGAAGACTATATTGTGCGCGCTACTGTGTATAAATATCACTATATCAGTTATTACATAAAGGTCACACGTCACGTATAAGCTAGAGGAACACCATTGCTGTACCTTGACCAAGGTAGGTATGGCCAAGCGTAACATTATTCCAACAAATGGAAGTAAGATAGTGTTGCCAGTTCCGCCCCAAACAACAATACTCTGGCAAACTATGAGATATTGAATAATAGACAATAGTGAAGTTACGTGATTAGCAGATGTTTTCACTCTACTAAGAACATTGTATTATTACCAAGAAAATAAACTTGACTAATAAACTAACTGAATAGTTATTACATTACCACACTTTGAATATATAACGAGTAAAACAGAGCTTTCTCAGTTGAAACCATTATTTGCTTCTTAATGTAGAATTAAAAATAGAAAAGTAAAATAAAAAATAAATAAAACGAAAAATGGGATGTTATATGTCAAAGTTTGTGGGACCACATCGGGATATACGTCAATCCCGTGCTATTCGCTGCCGAACCATTTATTGCTACACTACATACATATATAATATAATATTAATAATAGAATATCAGGAACATGACGATAGTATCTATATTGTAATATTATTTTGTAAAACAAGCTATAGAACATGGCATAGTAAAATGTTTACATAAATTTCTATTGAATTAGGGAGATAAGTCTAGTTAAAGTTTTGTAATAAAATTTGCCTCAGGGCGAGTATTTTACAAGGGCAAATGTCAAACATCTATTTAATTACAACCAAGGACGTAATGTATGTCACTTCATGAGTCCTTTAGACCGAATATCAAGTGATCATTTAGAAGCATCGTATACGAATTGTGTACGTTGTGTCATAGCTAACGAAGCTAATGAAAATTTTATACACATAGGTATTAGCTGAGATTGAAAAAGATCATTTACAGAATTATATATATTATTTTTACTATAAATTTATTATAAATATAATGTAAAACGTATATGTATATAATAAAATAAATGGCGAGAAATATCTTGTTTATTTTTTTCGATATTTTTAGTATATATACTAAAATACATACGAAAATTATTAAAGAGAAAAATGTGCAATATTACTTAATGCAAAAAATTCATTAAATAAAGAATGTGAATAAGTGTGTGTGTGTTTTGATAAATAATGGGTTGATAAACCATTTTTGAACATATGCATATGATGCAAAGTTAAAATACATCTAGAAAACGAACAAGATTATTTTTAGGTCTAAATATCAGTTTAAAAACTAATATTCTTAAGCAGCGAAATTGGTATTTCCCGAGACTAGAAACAAACAATTCCATTGAGAATTAGGAAGTAAGAGTCATGGAAAAACGAGATCATAACTAATGGCCATACAATGACCAAATAGAACTGACCTCTGTTTTATAAAACTATTGTTTTAACTATGTTATTACATTCTTGTTCGTTTTCGTTGATTTCCAAACGAGACATGACGTTTAAATTGAAAATAGTTCATAAAAAGAAAAAAAAAAACCGAATTTCTTCCCTTTTTTGTGGGTAGAACTTATTTTTCTACATTACCGGTGGTAAATTAAATTTATATATTATTTTAATAATTTTGTGAACAATTGCTTTTAATAATGTAATTGTTACCTTGCCAATTTAGCTCTCCGCCGCAAGCAACATATAACTGTTAACGCCAATAATGGAAAGCCAAATATACACGATACAATCGGCACTACTATCGACTCGGGCGTCACTGAAACAATATAACTATGTTAAGGAATAAACATATATTTACACCGAATGAAAACAAAGGAGTTAGGGTTACAAAGGCATAATAGAGTAAGGAATCAAGGTTCGAAGTTTTACGACGTCTATTATCCAGTTAAATTTATTTGTGGAGTTCTGTTTATTCAGATCGTCTGAGGAGAATAATATTTTCGGTTTATTTGGAGAAAGTTCACTTTTAAAATTGTTTCATCCATTACTTTCTAGCACTGGAGGGAATTCCATACTCGAATCGCGAACTTGAATGACCGTGAAATATTGAATGACATGTATGAGAGTAAAATTTTAACGAATGTGATGAGGAATTCCGGTTTAATCAATTTGATAAGTTGTAAAAATATTCGATGTATTCCAGAGAAATTGAAAATTCTAAATATGCTTTTAATGTATTGGAAATATAATTTGCAAGTCATTCAAACTTTAACTTTTTTTTTAATATTCTTTATTATGCTTAAAAAGTTACTTTTATAACCCTCAAATATTGACTCACATAACTTTTCAATTTGTAATATATTTAGTTCATGTAAATTTCTAAACAAATATAATGAAATAATATAAGTATAATACAAAATTAGTTAAAAAAAGATAGAACAAACTAAAACAATATTCGGTTTCAAGTTAGCTTTTATTTGAGAGTATTGAAATTTACAGGAATTAACAAAGTACAGTGTGAAACGTATGATAGATTATTAGCACTTTGATAGCTTAAGTTAAAACTTTACCAGTGGGATAAATGATGATAGGTGGTCGCTTATTGCCGTTGTTAGATTTCGCAACCACGACGATATTGTTGGTGGGGGTGGTTGTTGTTGATGTGGTGCTCCCACTGAATCTCTCTAGAATATTTGAAGCATTGGCTGTCGTTGACCGCGCCATTGCTTAATTCTGTAAATAAGATATTAGAGTATTAAAATTACACCTATCCTAGTTGTGTAACTAATGTGAATCAAGTATCATCTATTTCCTTCCCATTTTCCGTAATGTGAACGTTACGTGAGCAACAATCCAATTATACCGATTTAGTGTGTGGATTCAATTAATTAATCCGTATTTCAACTATTGCCAATTGTTGGATCGTTAATAATGACCTCAACGGTGATTATAAATTATAATATGCAATATTTCTGATTAAAGTAAAGTAAAGAAAAGTACTAAGTAAGTAGTAGTAAGTATGTTGTAAATTTGTGTTTATAATACATCTCGTGCTTGACGGTAAAGGAGAACATCGCGAGGAAACCTGAATGTGCCTTATTTCACTGAAATTCTGCGACATGTTTATTCCACCAATCCGCATTAGAGCAGCGTGGTGGAATAAGCTCCAAAATCTTCTCCTCAAAAAAGGATATCTTAGCCCAGCAGTGGGATAGGCTGTTACTGTAAAGATAATCACATTTTAAGCACAGTAATATTCCATGGTACTGGCCTGGGTTTGAACTCAGAATCTTCGTTTAAGATTTAGGTGTCCTGGATACTCGAAAATCTTGGTTCTTTTATTTTAATTTAAATAAAAAGGCTTCCAGAAAACTTGCTTTTTATTTAGTTGTTATATTAAAAATATATTTATGTTATAAATACTTATTTCATAATTCTCACGCTTCAATAAAAGTCGTAGATTATTTTTTATTAAGGTTCTCTTTATAAAAAAATATGTAAGTACTGTGTATATTAAGCGGTTTGTATATGGAGGAGTGCCTTCTAACAGTTCATTAAACCATAAATAAATAAAGGTATACTGTCCATGGATGACAAAATATTGTATCGCTATTAATACGCGAGCTTACTTCTTATACATAAATAATTTATATAAAAGGGTTTAAATTCATTTTCAATATTTATGTTTTCAACATTTTTAGCAGAAAAGAAACGCAAATATAAAAAACTGATACGGACAGTGGACGTATAAATTGGTCATTATTATGTCAGCATTGATAAAATCAATTTCCTGTTGGTTATGCTTCACGCAAAACCGTTTAGTTACTACAAACTTTTCAGTTAATCCACCGGCCAACATAAACCCTATATTAATTAATTATTTTTTGTATACAGTATAAATTAAAGCGGTTATTTTGTGGCGATAATAGAGCAATACCGCGATGCTTTCAGACAATCTCTAATAAAATGCCGATTTTGTTCTTAATCTTAAAATTTAATTAAATTAAATATATACAACTATATACACATACGTAATGCAATATATATATTTAGGACAGATGGGAAATATTAACTAAAAAGACATAACTACGAATGAAACAAAGCTACGAATTTAACATTTTGTTAAGGCACGAAGGAGCAATTCAAATTTGCTAATTATGCGATAAAATCTTTTATAGATTATAACTATATCTTACACTGATAGTAAGCAATTCGCACGTAAAAGAATATCAAAAACAAAAGAAGCTCGTGACAGCTACGATGTGTCATACTACATGCTGTCAGTGCCCACAGATTATAATATTAAAAATTGCTAACATTATAATATTAAATACATTGATGTGTTCGAATTTGCTTTAAATTGTAAGTAAACCAGTATTATTGTAGGCACACTAGACCCATCTTATCATCGTCCCATCGTCTAACTTTTCAAAACCCATAAGCAATAGCGATCATTTATCATTTGGTTGTTCCCACCTTCTGTATTTTGTGAACATATATATTTTTTTATATACAAAACGTTGTATATAAAAAGATATATGTTTAAAAAATATGTTTATAATAATATATGTTGTTGGCATTTCATCTGTGCACGTTTGGAAACAACTAAAAAGTTTTTAATAAGGCTTGGCATGGATACATTGCCTTGGCACACAGCATGTTTTAAACTTCAGTCAATAAAAAGTTTTGAACACATAGTCAAATAGTATCTATGCGGATGAAGTCATCGTTATTACGTTCGTGTGTGTTTAAACAAGACTGATCGGCAGATCAATAATGGCTGTTCAAATACTCCTATAATTTGATTTGTAGATTTAACAACATTCACATACCTTTATGGCAATTAAAGCGAGTATTAAGTGTGAGTAAGCCCACGGATGATAAAAAATACTGTTAAATTAAAAAAAAAAGATACTTAGTACAGTCATAATATTGAGAGGATTTTTAATTTTCGTATTAATAAGTAAACAAGGTAATAAACAGTCTATAATTGTTCCATTGCAGGGTTATGGCCTCCTCCCCTTTTAAGGAGAAAGCTTGGCCGTTACGTTGCTTCAATGCAGGTTGGTAGATACACATTAGACTAATTTCATTCGATACATGTAAGTGTTTGGTTTTTGTCCGGGTGTGAATTAACTATCTTCGTGTTAGATTCACTAGATCTAACCTAGGTCATCAATAATGAATACGAGTTTATAAAATATTATCAGTTTAAAATGTTTATAATGAAGCTCCTATAAGGTTTCCTGTATAGCTTCAGACAATATTATTTAAAGATACCAGCAAAATACTTCAGTTATTATAACAAAAAACAGTTTTTATTAAATATAAATGTCGTGAAACAGAGTAATATTTTATATATTATACTATACAAATTGTGGTATTTCCAACGCATATCAAGATTCTATTATTTTTTAATTTTGATCACATACATTACTAATGTTACCTTACTTTAAATAAAATAAACACAATCGTACCCTGTAATTGTTTCTATCAAGGTCTATTAGACAATATGTATTAAAAAAAGCGTGTAACAAGCAATCGCAGAAAGCACAAATAAAAAATATTTTAAGCATTAAACGTTTACATTTCGAACGCGGTACGCAGAAATTAAAAAAAGGAGGCAAAAAATTGTGATTAATTTGTGCATTTGTAAAATATTAAATAAGATCACAATAAGCCGAAATGGTCCAGTGGTATGAAGCCGAGATGGCTCAATGGTAAGAACCGTGAATCTTAACCGATGATCGTGGGTTCAAACCCGGGCAAGCACCACTGAATTTTCATGTGCTTAATTTGTGGTTATAATTCATCTCGTGCTTGACGGTGAAGGAAAACATCGTGAGCTGATTTCACTGATATTCTGCCACATGTGTATTCCACCTTGGTGGAATAAGCTCCTAACCTTCTTCTCAAAAAGGGAGAGGAGGCCTTAGCCCAGCAGTGGAACATTCACATGTTGTTACTGTAACAATAATAATTTAATGAATTAATATTTCATATAGTTGCCTAAAAACTAAACGAGATCGCAAAATTTCAAAACTTATATATACAATTTTTTAATTACTTATTAGTGTTTTTTTTCATTATTTATGAACGAAAACTTATAACATACTTTTTGTATTATTCACAAATGTGTATTCCAGGACTTATTCAATTATTTTCCAATTATTATTTTTTAGGCAGATATTCAACAATTATTAACCGCACTATTTTCTAAAAAAATTGTCTTATGATGATACTACCTATTAAAATCGTATTAATTAAAATAGCTACGGAACTCTACTTCGGATAGACATTTATAGTATAGACATAGTTTGATTATTTGTATAAAAATAGCTTATACATATTTATGTATTTAAATTATGTTATGTTTAAATACGTATTTTTTATTGTAGCCGATTTAATAAAAATGTAATCGATTTCAGAACGTTATCTGTTTAACTTTGTGATTAAAGAAAAATATTTTCCCGCACTTAATTAGAAATTGGTTGACTGTAGCCGAATAAATGTAAATGTGTTTTTTTGTTGGTGTGTCAGAATTATAAGGCTAATAAAAATAAACATATGAAAAAATCCTTCGTTTAAATTAAATTGATTATATTTAATTATCTTGCGTAATGAAGATCAGCTGTGTATAAATATAACACTTTTATCTTTTTTAGACAAAACAAACGCCCATTTCTTTGCGAAGGTTCCATTTTCATTTACTATCTTATCACGAAAAGGGGTTGAGTGATTTCTTCTTCCTAAATACAAAGTCAAAGCTCGCGGTTCGAATATCCAATATTGAATGAAATGATGTTTGCTTTGATATCCATAATATTGGGCTGCGAAATAACTCAATTGTATCTGGGCAATAACTCCGCAAGGTATATAAATGTTATTTTAGCTTAATGATATTTTTTGCTTCCTGTACGTTGTTTAATATTTTCTTCGTGCTGACTGCCTCGTTGGTCATTTATTAAACCGCAGCGGCCAAATGTTTTCTTATTGCACCGATTAAATAAAAATATAACCGATTTCAGAACGAAATTTGTGTATCTTTGAGATTACGAGAATAATATTTTCCCGCGCTTAATAAGAAACTAAATAAATGTAAATGTGATATTTTATTTTATTGGATTTATAAATGTCCTAGAATTGTTAAAATATTTTAGAAATAATAAAATTTCGTGTATTGGTGTATTTATTACATGTGGTTTTCAAATTTGAAAACCAAAAGAGTGAATTATTGCAATTACAGATCAAGAGACTTAAGTTAACACTCTAGATCTCAGCTTAAAGTAAAGGAATTGGTAATATTTTTACCAGTGCCAATGTCTATGGGTTGTGGTAGCTGCTACATATCAGGTGGCCCGTTTACACGTCTGTTTTTCTATTATTAAAAACACACACACACACACACACACTGAAATTATATTTGTTTGTGTAGAACGGTTAATGGTATAGAGATACAAGAAATCGGATATTAACGGAAATTTACGATTTGAAATCTATTCATTGCGAACTAAAAAGTGTGTTATTTCATGTATAGTAGTTTTGAAATTTGGGGATGTGCTTAAAAAAAGTGTCTGATTTTTAGCCTGTATCGCGTTGTTATCGACGACTAATTTTAATGTCTAATTTATCTTCTAAATTGATATTACCTAACACTATCTCTTTATGTGTGGATTAATGTTTATTTATGATCTAAAGTTTTAATACCCTGTTTATAAAGGATTAATTGTAAGATGTACTCAGTTTTAATAGATAATGTCTCTCATTAATGTTATTTAACTTTAGCATAAGTATTGTTTAATCTTCTATAGTTATAAAAACTGTAACTGGAAGAATACTTATAGGAAGTTACATATATAATATATTATTCTTAAATCATTAGAGTTGCCAATATTTATATTTATTTTTGTCGCTGGAATACATTTTGCTTTCGATTCAGTGATGTGTAACGCCGCTTGCCAAACTACCCCCAATGTCTATCTTAATATCCCTTTATTATATATAGAAAGCATTACACTCTTAAAATTAAAATTACCATACAGGGGATTAAATGAATGGATGTAAAATTAAGAAGTCTGTTGATTGAAGTGAAAGGTACACATGCAAAGAGACTGTATAATTAAATTTGTCGGTTCAAAGAACAATACTTTAGTGAATATGCGAGTACCATTTCTACTTGAGCGAATTTCTCATAAGGTATTTATTATACAAAAAGGCAAGCAAGACAGTAACCAAAATCTTTTCATTATTTATTTCTTTCTAAAGTCTTTTCATTATTTTTTACATTAATTGTATCGGTTGGGCATCATATTGTTAGAACACAGAAGGTTAAAGTAATTGTATATATAGAAGCTCAGAGATCCGAGATAGCGCATTGGTTAGAACTCGTGGATATTAACCATATGTTGTCGGTTCAAATCGACGTAGACCATGCCATGAATAGGCAAAGCCTTCCATTCGTCTATAGATAAAATAGAATAAAATTATAAACATGCACTGAGGAATTTAGGTGAGCTTAGGTGAGATTAGGTGAGCTCGAAAGTTTGTAACACTTAAGACAAATGGAAGGCTTTGCCTATCCATGGCACATGTAGGGGCACTTCTTATGATCCTACTCTTATAACCAACACTTAGTAATATTTTTAATAAACGTAACAGATGACCTAAAAATACCTCTCCCATACGAAAGGATAGTCAAACAAAAAGTATTGCACAGATGAACTTGTTTTTCGAAAATATGCAATGGATATGATATCAGTTTGTAATAATTTTGTTTTGTAAATGATGTACGGCCTGTACATTGTGAGCAGTACAACAATATATATAATATTTAATTTTTAAGGTTATTATTATTTAAGTTTTAAGGTGCAAAAAAATACTAACAGGTGAAGCTAAATAAAAGTGTATAAAAATAATCTAGAGCAAAGGTAGTGGGATTTTCAGGAAACAGTTATTTATATTTAAAGTTTAAGGTTATATATATGTGAGAAACATTTATCTTATGATTATGTCACACTGCTGAGGTAATGTCTCGACTCCTGAGGAGATTTTTAAGCGGCAGTTTTATAATATAAAATCTGCTATACTAAAGCAGTAAGGAATTTTTATAACAATATCTAAATTAATTAGCTATCTACACTGCCAAATAAATGGTATATAGATATTTTAACTCGCAGCATTAAAAATAAACGTGAACGATTTTGTTTTTTAAAAATGCGATCAAATTAAGTGAAAATGACCTATTTAAAAAAACACAAGAGTTTGTAATACAAAGATAAATCAAAATTATGTTAACGATCACAGAATCGATATTGAGGAATTGAGTTCAAGATAAAGCCACTGTTGAAAAGTCGTTTTCTGATAATCAAAACGTGTTTTTGTTTAAGCTTTACATACATTTGAATATAAAACAAACTATTAAATAATATTTCAATAAAAACAGATTTACAAATTCAATTTGTATTTACTAGAAACTTGCTGTAACTTTATATGAATTTTATCTGTATGAAGTCGGGGCGGGCAACTCAAATCAGCATCGAGTCGAATCGATCTATTCGTCCGCCTTTGATACATTCTTTTCACATGTCAGTCAAATCTATTTTAATAGCTTTTCTGTAGTGTAAACAACAATTTTTATTTACATATATTCACATGTATAGCGTATTTAATTTGATAAAAAATAATATTGTGTGATCTTTCGTGCACGTTTCAACTATTAAAAACAAATATTAAGTAAGTATTTGCTGTTGCGGCTATTCTGTTAATATTTCAAAGTTCTACAATACAAATGAAACAATAAAACTATTGTTTTTTATTTATTTTCTAGTATAGCAACGTTTGTTATTAAGCACCGGGTCAGACAATTTATCTCCGCTTAAATTGACTATATATTAAAAAAATATAAATCATATAAATATACTATATAACCGATAGCCGTCCTGAAAGACGAAGACGAGGTGTGAATAGGCATCTTGCGGGCCGGCAAGGCGGCTAGTGCGGAACATTCTTCCCGACTGTACTGGCCGTCGTCGCGTTTGGACTGTACTATCACTTACCATCAGGTGGAGTAGAATCATTTGCCTTCCCAGAAAATTTAAAAAAAATGAAAATTTAATCTATTATAATCTGTAAGTCATCGCAGTATATAAAATCAGATAAGCAGTTAGCAGAATATTAGTATGACTAATATATCGCTAGCCTAATAAAATCATTCTGCAGTGAATATTTCATTCCGGTTGGTACAATATTGGCATGTCAACTAGTAGTTCGCGAATATTTCTTTCGTATTTATTATTAAGTTTCAATTTGTTTTGCCGAATGGCACTTGTTATAAATTATTGGATATTAATGCTCTTCTGAACAGTTTCACATATAAACCGGCTGCGATATGTGAAATTAGAACTTCTATGAAACTATCAATCAATCAATCAACAGCCAATCGTTGTCCACTGCTGAACATAGGCCTCTCCCAAGGTGCGCCAAAGCTCCCTGTCCTCCGCCTTCCGCATCCAGTTGGTGCCCGCCACCTTCTTGAGGTCGTCGGTCCACCTGGCTGGAGGGCGCCCTACGCTGCGCTTGCCGATTCGCGGTCTCCACTCTAGGACTCGTCTGCTCCAACGGCCATCGGTCCTACGACATACGTGACCAGCCCACTGCCACTTCAGCCTGCTAATTTTGCAAGCTATGTCGGTGACTCCGGTTCTTTTCCGGATAATCTCATTTCTGATCTTATCCTTCAAAGATACTCCGAGCATAGCTCGCTCCATAGCACGCTGAGCGACTTTGAATTTGTGGACTAGTCCCGCAGTTAGTGTCCACGTTTCGGCACCGTATGTCATGGCAGGTAAGACGCATTGGTTGAAGACTTTCGTCTTCAAACATTGCGGTATAGACGACTTGAGGACTTGACGAAGGTTGCCAAATGCTGCCCATCCCAAGCGAATTCTTCGATCGGCTTCCTTCTCGAAGTTGTTCCTACCGACTTGTATTATCTGTCCTAGGTAGGTATATTCACTAACAACTTCGAGAGGTTTCCCCTAGACGTATATCGGTCCCGGCACGACATGCCTATTGAACATGACCTTGGTCTTTTCCAAGTTCATACCGAGACCGACACACCGGGAAGACTCGCCTAGGCTACGCAGCATTTCGGTGAGTTGTTCCAGCGACTCTGCTATGATGACGATATCGTCGGCAAATCGAAGGTGTGAGATGTACTCGCCGTTTACATTGACTCCATACCTAGTCCAATCCAGCGTTTTGAAAACGTCTTCCAACGCGTTGGTGAACAGTTTCGGGGATATTACATCCCCCTGTCTCACCCCTCTGCGCAGTTGGATCGCCTTCGTCTTACAGTCCTGGATGTGGACAGTCATTGTAGCGGCGTTGTACAGACATCTCAGTACCTCGATATATCTCCAATCGATATGACATCTCTGCAATGAGTCGAGCACTGCCCAGGTTTCGATGGAGTCGAAGGCTTTCTCGTAGTCCACAAATGCCATACACAGCGGCTGATTGTACTCTTCGGTCTTCTGCACAATCTGCCGAACAGTATGGATGTGGTCCACGGTGCTGTAGCCTGATCGAAAGCCGGCTTGCTCTGGGGGCTGGAACTCGTCAAGTCGTCTGGCGAGACGGTTCGTGACGACTCTTGAGAACAGCTTATACACGTGACTCAGGAGGGAGATTGGTCTGTAGTTTTTCAAGAGGGTTTTATCACCCTTCTTGAAAAACAGTACCACCTCACTCCCGCTCCACGTTTCCGGGGTCTTGCCATGTTGGATGACGGAATTAAAGAGGCTTGCTAGCTCTTTCAGGACCGGAGTCCCGCCTGCCTTAAGCAACTCTGTTGTGATTCCGTCATCTCCCGGAGCTTTGTTGTTTTTAAGCTGTTCTAGAGCCGCCCTAATCTCTCCTTGGTCAACGACCGGGAGCTCCTCGGAGTAATGGCGCATAAGAGGGGCGCGCTGGTCATCAATACTGATTCCCACGGGTTTATCCGATCTTGAAGAGAACAACTGCCCATAAAACCTCTCTACTTCTCCGATAATCTCAGGCCTAGAGGTAACGACCCCACCATTTTCAGTTTTAAGTTTTGTCAGACGCGGCCTCCCAAACTTGCGAGCGAACACTTTCGATCCCCGATTTTGCTCAATCGCAGCCTTGATGGCACGGGTATTGGAGCGTCGGAGATCGCGTCGCGTCAGCGTTTTTATTGTTCGGTTTAAGGCCTTATCTGACAAAAACGATGGTAGTTCTCGTCGTTTTCTCATGAGCTCGAGTGTCTCAGTAGAGAGTTTTGGTGCGTTGTCTCTTCTCTGTGGCGGAAAACACTTGCGGGATGTGTTTTGCAGTATTTTGACCAGCGTGTCGGTTCTCTCATCAATGCTGCTTATGGTTTCCAACGCGGTGAATTGATTTTGAAGTTCCATTTGGAACTTTTCGGAGCCTTGAGCAGCTTGGAGCATGGTAGGTCGGAGAGTAGACCTCATCATTCTCGATCTTTCGGCTTTTAAGTTGATATTTAGAGTGCCTCGAACCAAGCGGTGATCACTTCCGGTATTAAACCTGTTGATCACTGAAACATCTCTAAATATGTGCCTTTTATTCGAAATGATAAAGTCTATCTCGTTCCTTGTCACGTTATCGGGGCTTCGCCAGGTCCACCTCCTCTGAGGCTTCTTTTGAAAGAAAGAATTCATCAAAAAAAGCCCCTGCGCTTCGAGAAAGTTTACCAGCATTTGCCCCCTGTGATTTCTGCAGCCCAAGCCGTAAGGTCCGACTTTCGATTCACCGCTATCTTGTACTCCCACTTTAGCATTAAAGTCTCCCATAACAACATTGTAGTGGGCCCTCGAGGTGTCGTTGAGGGCCTTTGCGATGTCCTCGTACATCGCTTCGACCACATCATCAGAGTATGTCGAAGTTGGCGCATATACCTGTACAACCTTCAGGGAGTACCTGTCGGAAAGTTTTAGGACAAGGTACGCTACCCGATTCGACACACTACTGATTTCCACAATGCTGCTAATGAGATCCTTTTTGACAAGAAAACCGACACCACCCTGGGAGAGGTTATCACCTTCGCGGAAGTAGAGTAAGTTACCGGACTCTAGAGTTATCGTGTCCTCCCCCTGTCTTCGGACTTCAGATAACCCCAGTATATGCCAGTTTATATGACTTAACTCTACTTCTAATTCGGCGAGGTGATGGTCCAGCCTCATCGAGCGTCCATTATACGTTGCCATTTTCAGTCGTTTTATACGGTAGCCTGCCGTGAACCGGTGATTCTTAGCACCCCCTGCCCTGCCGATACCGCGACCGCTACCTTGGTCGGGCCTAGCGGGCTTGCCGGTAACTGGGGGCCTTTTTTTGGGCGCATCTGCCATTAAGGGAGGGGTTTGCCCATACTCGCCGCGCTGGGCAGGCGTGTTGGCGAGCGCAGTAGGGGGTAAGATGTTTATGGGAGGGGGGACGCTGCTGCCCATCCCCCCTTTTCCCCGTCCCTCAGTCGCCTCTTACGACACCCACGGGATGAGATTGGGGGAGTACTATTCTAAGCCGGTACTCCACGGCAAGAAACTAATTTCTAGGCTATGAAACTATGAAACTAATTTCTAGGGAATCAATAAATGTCTTTGCTTGTTCAATTTCTAGTCGCATTGCAAGTTTTAGAAGTTTGATAAAAGGCGTTCAAAATAACGTCTATTAATTTAAGTAGGTTTATTATTTTCATTTAAAATATTATAATATGTATTAGTAATTAAGGATAAATTACATGTAGGATTTAAATAGCTATGTTTGTTTTAACGACAATACTTGTCAAGTTAAAGTAATAGAGACATTTTTTTTTGATATTTCATATAAACTTACTATGTCTATGTGTGAAAAGTCACACTTATTAGACAACTTAAAAGGAAGGAGATTATTATAACTCCTTTTTTATATGAATCCATTTTTATTTTTTGTTAATGCGATAGACGAATAAAATCGATTTGAATGATTCTTATTTTATTAAATAGATAATAAAATAAGTTAGGTTTTATTTTATTAAATATACCATCAATAAATATATAAAACTGTATTTCTAATGCCGAGATGATCCCTTGGTTAGGACCCTGGAATGTTGAGCAATGATTCAGGTTCTGACCTAGGTTAGTGCCACTGAATTTACATGTGCTTATTTTGTGTTTATAATTCAACTTGTGCTTGAAACTGAAGGCAAATATCGTAAGGAAATCTGAGTGCCATATGTAGATCCATCAACCCATATTTAGTAGTGTGGTGAAATAAGTTCCAAGCCTTCTTATCAAAAGGGTGTAGCCCAGCGGTGGGAATCGAGTGATATAATATAAAGTTATAATAAATCAATCTTGTGGCTTGCGAATTTACACTTTTAAAGTTAAAGTTTTTAGTTAATATTAATCAGTATTACAAAAGTATTCAAAACAGTCTACATACGACTGTTTATTCTATCGTTGGTTTTTACTAAATTATGATATCTCCATATACGTGTTCGTGCATTTGGTGTATCATTTCTATTGTTTTGTTAGACTTTATTTTAGTTTATAGTTATTTTATTTATTCATTCAGATTGTGAGTACAGTGTACAGCACTTGAATATATCATGCACATTTTTAGTTTATTAAGTTTCGTTTTAAAATGCTCCATTAAAACCTACACATTTTATTTTTTTTGTATTGACTAACAGATTTATTAACGCCGACCAAAACCTCTGAATACTACTTCTAGAAAGAACAGTTAATTATAATTACCATTTAGAAGATAACTGTGTATTGACGTTTATAATTCATGTTTGAAAATATTTTAATTGATAAGAGGAAAATATTGTTTCATAATAAATAATAAAGATAAGTTGAGTATCGTTTGCGGTATGAAAACATTAAAATTTAATAACTTACCCAATTAAATGAAAATTTAAGTAATAGTGACATTGCAACCGGTAAACATGTTCTAGAGATTTTAGGTTCAATGGGAACCGTGGCTTGTAGTGACAGTATAGTTCTGACAGTTTCAAATGAAAAAGACGAACAAAAAAACTGAAAAAATCCCGGTGCGTTTGTTTCGTCCGCCTTTCCCACGTCTGTGGTATTTTTTATCTCAATCGTATCGAATATTGAAGTCAAATAATTACAAAAAACTTATTATAAAGAAGAGATCAAAAAATACAACTAATATATTAACACATTTTATATAAATAACTTTGTAAAAGAACCATAAAAAAATGATAAAGCAGAAAAATTAATGTTCATATACGGGTAAAATAGAAAACCTCCTTTTTGATTCAATGAAAATGTTCTACTTGTTATATTCACTGATATTTTTCACGAAACATCTGCAACGCTTTCCTACCTAGTAAAAATTTAAATGTTACCTTTGTAGTGTCTGTTATATTTTAAGCTTTACATTGTAAAGTATTTAGAATTTGCGTGAATATATTACTAATGGGATATTGTACACTGAACTTCATTGTAGCGGTTATGATAGTAATATGATATGAATAATAAATAAATTCAATTATATAATTCGATTTTTTTAATAAGATTGCAATATGACTAATGGATTAACTACTGGTAATCACTATCGCCTATAGACATTTGCCCTAAAAGAAATATTAGCCCTTTCCTTATGTCGTCAATGCATCACCAACCATGGGAACTTAAATTTGATGTCGCATATGCTTGTTACTTACCACTGGCTTACTTACCCTTCAAACCTGAACGCAATAAAAAGTATCTTTACTTATAGCTGTTAGGCAGACGGGCTTGCAGAATGGTCTAACACCAAATAAGATATTCAATATTGAATTGCATTCAAAATAGATAGGTAATATTTTCTTTATAATATTTAAATTACATTTTTAATTGTAACAATGTGTGAGTTCAATTCTTAACCTCTATTCAGTTCAAAAATAATATTAAAATTAAATTAACTTGAAGTCTTTATTTTGTTATATTAAATAAAGTTGTATTAACGACATATCTTATTCAATTTCGTTATAATTGTCTATTTTGCTTATAAAATACATAACGAGATGAAATATTACTCTTATTAAATGTATAACATGGATGTTTCATTATTTAATTCTTTCATAATAATCATTAAATATATTTAAAAAAACTTGTATATACTTCATATATACTTGAGAATGAGTACACATTTTTTATTTAAATACGGAATGTCGGTAGGTTATCTTACTTCAACATACAGTCTAGTTTAAGCAAAAAAAAATGGTTCCCTGATTTAAAATAAACATACCTCAATGTCCATTTGCACGACAACTAACATACAGCTTATTACATTAATCAACATATTTCGTTCATTTGCTGTTATTTTTATTGCTATCGACGCTATTAAACTAATTTTCCGAAATATCTGTTTCACATTTTAAGCACGCATCGCGCGGAATACTCGGAACGGGTTTCAATGATACTTTACATGAAAATAGTTTATCTTATATTCGCGTATAAAATCTTTCATCCCGGAAAATGCAAGGGTACACAAGGGATAGTCATAAAACTTAATCTATATTTGCGCACTCAACTCAATTATAGTTAAGGGTTATTTATTAGAAATATAATAACGTACTATGTAAATATATTGTCGATTTTGTATTTAAATTTTGGACATGGTAAATTATTTGTGTTATGGTAAACACGGTACACCATCAAATACAGAATTAGGTTGTAAATTGACAATTTGAATTTATGCTGTTATAAACTCAACTTATGTTAATATGTATTAATGAGATGTAAAGCTTTCGAAACTGTTCAAGTGATATTGAATATGCCTTTTTTTGGAAATATTTGAATCAAAGTTGTATACTTTTATAAAACAAAATATTGTGGCTTACAAAATAAAATAGCTTAAAACAGTCACACAAGGTACTTGTTTTAAAACAAGTAAATTTGGTGCATACTTCAAAGTTCGTTTTATACAAATCGTCTATATCATATCAATAATTTATACTTAAAAAATAGTTACTTAAGTATACGTGTACTGCATTTTCAGGTATTAACTGGCCTTCCATATATTACATTTTAATACTCACCGTTTCTGGGCGATATTCACTGCCTATTTTAAAATTCAATTATATATTTATTTTTATTAAATTAAAAATTGATTTTAAATTACTAATAATATTAAAGTAAAAAAATTATTGGAAAATTGTTATCGTTTTGATATGAATGGTTTTTCGCGTAGTGGCCGGGTGTTGTAACGACAGGCGAGCGTCCCGTCGTTCGGTCTCCGGTAAACTGGAGCTAGGCAGGAATGAAACAGCGCCAGAACTGGCAGTATAGATGCATTTCGTTCGGCGACCCGAATTCTCGGGCCTTTATTAATACAAATTCGAATTTTTGGCCGCACAAACTCCTTCTAATAGTCAGATTTAGAAACGAAGGCGTGAAAATGTTTATCGTTTGTTTTCATTGAGGGTGGCGATGTTTATTAAAGGGACTGATTCGGATTAAAGGATCCTAAGGTTTAACGATTAAGTAAAGAAAGTAGAGCCTTGTTTATTAAGATATTACATAATTCTAATTGATTTATTAAAAATTGGGTTTTCCATTTAATTACCTATAGACCTACTTAAACCAACTTCCGTTTTTTAATAAAGCAAATCGAAAGAATTGGTTTAAGTAAGCGAATTTAAGTTAGTTATTTTATCGTTTAAAATAACTATTGTGATACAGCTTGCAATAGGTCTTACTATCTGAGGAGTATTATAGCATTAATGCAGCCAGTCCGCTTAACTCCGGTACTTGTAAAAATGCGGATTTATTTATTTTCTATAAACTATTTTTATATAAAGTTTTTATCTTTTAAATTATGATAAGTGCATAAACCTCAGCGATATTCATTAAATCGTTTCGCGCTGATGCGATTACAGATTATGAATTTAATCTGATTGAAGTGTCTTTGAATACTTTAATAAAGGTTTTCGTTAGCTAGTGAACAAATTGGAAATATTAAAGTTTAAGCCTCATTCCATTAGTCCATCGCTTTATTTAAAATGAAATTATTTTCCGCTAAATTGGTAACTTAATTTGCGTAATTTGTATTATTTAAGAATATTTCATGTTTTCAAAATGAATGTACTGTAAAATGTTTTCGTAGTTTTGTTGTTTGAAGGCGTTCATGTTAAGCATTCAGTTCGCATATTAATTATTTGTGTTGAATTATTTTTAAACTTTTTTAACACATAGTTACCTATAATAAAAGTTACATATAATAAAAGAAAACTTAGTTCGGTGAATAGAACTTGTTAACCTTAACAAAAGGCTGGAGCCTGGAATCTAGATATCAAAGTATGTACTGAGTTTTTGTATTTATAGTAATATTGAAAATAGTTCAGGAGAACATTAAAAGCGTGCAAATTCGACCTTATCGCTTACAACAAGCTCTTTCAGGCAACCATTTTGACGGGAAATTAATTATAAAGAGAGACGAAGAAATTAATTTAAACTTTAATCTGTTTCAAATAGATAATTATCATTCAACATTACCATCAACCTAACGTGTAGGCTCATGTTAAAGCACGTGTATTTTGTATTATTACTCAATGTATATTGGCCATTATTTACAGATGCCCACGGGTAGGTACGCTAGGCATAAATTCCTTGTTCCTAGGCTTGTGTGCGTAGTGTGTACGTAACGATGCACCGCTGTAGGTTTGTGGCTTAACGTAGACAGAGTAGTTGTCTTTCGCTGACAATTAAATTAGTTTGCTAGAGTTAAGTTGAAACACGTTCGACAGACGAGAACAGGGATTTTGAAAATGACGACAGAACTCTTCAGAAATGATGTCTAATGCAGAAGTTCTCTCAAGTGTTTGAATTTTGAGTGGTCAAACGAGTGGTCTTTTCTCTCGTAAAAGCTTTCGTTTGAAAAGATTTATAAAGAGAATCTGAGTATATTTTCTTGTGCGGATAAGGTTCTTTGCATGCAATACTTTATGTATATATATGAAGTACTATTAAAATTGTTTATGAATTTACAGAAATGTTTGAACTTAATACTCAATTTTATGTTTATAACAACATAGTAAGTGGCTAGCTTGTAAAGTTTTTTACCCTTAAGTTCTAGATTCAAATACCAGTAAAGTTGAGTTTGAGGTTTTTTGTCAAGAAATTCTCATCAGAAGTTCGAAATTGGAATTGTTACTCTCTATTGTTAAATATCTCTCGTATAATATTAAATTATCAGCTTATGAGATTAAATGGCTAGATAATGTACTTGTGTTTATGATTTTATACCCTCGAGCCAATTAAAAAAATAAACGAGCCACTAGTCTTGTAAAGTATGTCAGAGCGAATGCACTTCACTATATTACGCAAATTATTAGTTTCATAGATACAAGAGGGCTGGTTCATTTTTCACTCAGAGAATTGGAATAAAGGAAGGAAAGAAAGAAAGCGATTCAATGAAAAAATACTAATATAGCTAGCTTTCTTGCCACCGCTCAATGCGATCATAATTTTTACAGTTGCTATTTATATGATTTCATTCCTGAATGTAAAATAATGATTACGTAAATAAATTATTGTACATTTCAAAGTTTACTAAGTTTATGTGATGATTTTTAAGTAAGAAAAACCTTAAAATTCAGTTGCCAATCACCTGTTAGATAGTCACTGAGCTTCAGCGCCACGGCCCAAATTTGGCCAGGTTGACTTGAAAATCAATATCAAACATTAGTTTTTCTTTCAATCACTATCCGTAACAGCCTGTGGCCCACTGCTGGGCTAAAGGCCTCCTCTCCTCTTTTTGAGGAGAAGGTATTGGAGCTTATTCAACCACGCTGCTCCAATGCGGGTTGGTGGAATACACATGTGGCAGATTTCAGTGAAATTAGACACATGCAGGTTTCCTCACGATGTTTTCCTTCACCGTAAAGCACGAGATGAATTATAATCACAAATTAAGCACATTTAAATTCAGTGGTGCTTGCCCGGGTTTGAACCCACTATCATCAGTTAAGATTCACGCGTTCTTACCACTGGGCCATCAATCACTATATATTCTGTATATGTCTCTGTATCAATAGTTAAATATCAGGTATCAACTACTTTGAAATAAATACAGTAATCTATTTATAGTCTCTAGACACTTAATATAGTCTCTTTTTTACATAGTATTAATTGATAGAATCTTGTGAGAAGTGTGTTGAAGTTTATTAATTTACTATAGAAAACTAAACTTAAGACATACATTATAGAATTAATATATTAATAATACAATAAATAATTATTTTAAATTTTATAATTTTGTATTTATGTACAGACATTTTTATAAAATACAAAATTAAAGTAAAAAGAACAAAATACACATTACAAATTTAAAGCAAAAACACGCCGTCTAAAAGATTGTCCTGTGGCATTGACATTGGTACCGAAGACGCTGGCACTATTGTAATAAATAAATAAATATGCTTTATTTATTTATTGTATTATCTACAATCTATTATTCTATGTATTTTTGGTTTTAACAGATATTATGTCATGTATGTAAATTGTGTTTCGAAATTGTCAATTTTGTCTAAAAATTCTTACATTTAAAAAAAATTGACTTAACGTTATTTTAGGAATGCATACATTTTGTATTAAAATTATCGTTAAATTTTCCTGTATATATATTTATAGCACAATATTTTTGTGAAATTTGCTATTATATGCGTTAATAGTACGTATAGTACAATAATTGTAAAAATAAAAAATATTTTATTTACTTCGTACTTGTTTTCTATATAATAATAATTATTTTACTTAATCTTTATAACAAATTAAATTGATGCAACGCACGTATTATAGCTTAAGGATTTAACGCGCTAATACGCACCATTTTAATTCTAGAACTGAAATTAGTTCGCAATCAGCGACATCCAATAGGTCTCGGTAGACTGGTTTATTCTTCAAACGACTTTTATTATCGTTTAGACTAAATTATTATAAACGTTTACTACATATAACAAAGATATTAAAAAGTACTTATTATTTTCAATGAAGCAAGGAAAAAAAGATTAATTTTATTATTTTATTCGAAATTTCAATGACTTTTAGTAGCTGGGCTAAATCCTCCTCTATTTTTTGAGGAGAACGTCTGCTGCAATACGGTTTGGTGGATATACGGAAGATTTTTATTCAACACATACCAGTTTCTGAGCGATTTTTTCTTTCATCGACCACGAAATGAATAATAAACTTAAATAAAAATTGAGTGGTATTAGCCGAACTATAGCAGTCTTCGGTTAAGAGTCTAGCCACTGGGCCATCTCAACGTAAATATTATATAGACTAAAATAAAATATATTATATATACGTTTAAAATTATAAATAAATATCAAAATATATTTGTTTGACTTCACTAAAATACTTGGCGCTGTTTGAATTTTCGAGCCACATTCAATAGACTTCAAGATACACTACACAACTCAAACCAGTAACAAAGTAAATATTACCTGTGAAACTTACGTATATAATATTGCATTAGCGCCGTTTTACTATTATATACTTTTTTAATATTGTATAAGTGACGTAATGATCAAAATATAGATTTTTTTTTCGATTATCGTCCTTATGTTTCATTAATCATACATGAGCGTTTCACTGGATTTAAAACTAATCATCAGTGGATATTTTACACTATGGGAAACTCTATATTGTATCGCTTTATATAACGTTAATACACTTGGCGGTAAGGCATTGCGATAGACCGTCTGGGTCGGTACCATTCACTCTATATATATTCTACCGCCAAAAAGCAATACTTAGTTTTGTTGTGTTCCGGTTGGAAGGGTAAGTAAGCCAGAGTAACTACAGGCACAAGGGACATAATATCTAAAATATACTGTATAGATAAAAGATTTTTCAGAGCACAGCTAAATACTGTACTTTCATATCTACCATCTTTGTTGGTTATTTTTATTTTGGAATGTGATATAGTGCAAAGCGTACAATTCGACTCCTAAGCATAGGTTGACAAAGCAAAACGTGACGTAACTTGTCAAGTTTGCTTAGTTTTCGTAGTAAAGCTGGTATCTCAAGCCTTTCAGACTCCGCCTGTTTGAATTATATTTCAGATTGAAATTTAAGTGCCATTGCACTACACTTGAATAAAAGCTATGTATATTAACAGTATTTGTTCCTGGAATGTTCAAATTTGATTTAAACGTCTCTTTACGTAATATTTTGAGTAAAAAGAAATTGTTTTGAAGAGGTAAAATTGGTCAAGTATATTATTAGAACGTATTTTTATAAAAAAAATTTGTGGTTGAAAAAACATAATAAGTAATAATGTACTGGAAGTGACTTTAGTATTATTGGCTTATTGAAAAAAATATGTTAGCATTTTTGTGGACATTTTTTTTTGTGAAATCTCTAAGTGTATAAAATCATAATGTCACAATATAGAAGAAATATAATTTAGTTTAATTACTGAATTACAAATATATATTCTCAATGTTCTCAAGCCTACCTATTATTCATATATAATTAAAAATATACGCCTTAAACTCCAAGTGTGATCTATATGCGCAAAGGAGTTAGTTCAAGTAATTACAAAAAGAGATTTAGAAAAGCCGTTAAACGAAAAAAGAAAATCTCGTAATTCGTCAAAATTGCGTTCGGTTTAACGACTGAATCGTTAAATTGGTATCAGTGTCAACATTCATATATAAATCAAGTTAAGACATGTTATACACAATACTGCCCTGCAATCAATACGTTAGTGTAGCGTGATACGTTTATTATGACCTAATTGATACTATCAAACTTAGCTAAAAGTTCATTGGTTTGATTGCGACTACGCATCGGTAAAACTTCGGAACCATTTTCACAATTGCAAATACAGTTTGATACATTATATTGCATTTGCGTGTTGTCATGAGCTACGTAACTTAATATTACTATTTAAAATGTCATTTGCGAAACTATGAAAATCTTATAATCAAAATGCCATATTTTTAAAGGTTCTTCTTGATATTCGGATTTACGATTAGCCGTACATGTATCAATATTTCGCGATTGTCGCCCCGGTTATTAAAAAATAAATATATTTGTAGTAGTTAAAACTTTAGTTTCCTGAAATATTTCTAAGTATGTGCGCATCACTAATTATTTATTAATTTTATAGACGAAATATTATTATATAACGTCAGTCACAAAACTGTAGTCATATTTGAAAAAAAATTCCTATTGCTGAAAAGAAATAAAAGATCTTGGCAAAATAGTCCAATACATACACATTGAATCCGAAATGATAACGTCTATTGTACTCTAGCCTATTTTAGTCTGTCACTGCAGTGTACCCATAAGAACTGTTTTACATTTTATTTGCGTGGAACGAATTTTGCACTTAAATATTTTAGGCCAGTAACAAGAACAAGGGTTGGTTTTAATCCTATAAGGCATTTTGTAGACGACATCCCGTACTTTTTATCTTATTGATATTATTTATTAAATAATCATAAAAAGGAAATTTTGCAAAATAACTGATATATATAATAATAGTGTTGAATAAAAACTTTATCACAAAATACTTAAAAAAAATGCGAAGGAAATTTTATCACATTGATATTATATTAAATGAAATAAAATCATATTAAAAATCATATTATTTCAAATTATATTTATGATGTATTGAATATGATTATATATAAAAAGTTTTGTAATTTTGGTCTTTTACTCGTATTTCAATAAAGCATTTACTCTGACGCCTTAGGCTCAAATTTAATCAAAAATAATAACGATTAGTATCGTATTCACACCTAGCATTAACTTTACATTTCATTGAAGGAATACTAGGAATACCAATAACATGTTTTGAAAAATAAGTATAAGATTTAAATAGTAAATTTCTAAAAGATTTAACCTCGTGGTTGACGGTGAAGAAAAATATCACGAGAAAATCTGTCCCATGAATTTTAGGGCTTTGTACAAGTCCGTCTGTGTAGGTACCGAACACTCATAATATCTTCTACCGCCAAATAGCAATATTTAGTATCGTTGTGTTTCGGTTTTGAAAAGCGAGTGAGCCAGTTTGACATTCGCGGCCCCTCTCAGAAGCGGTGCACCTACCATAAGTAAACAATTAATAAAGTCTTACGTCATTTTTGAATCTATAGTGACAGACGACCTAAAATTAATCCCACATTTGAAAGGACCTAACTCACACGTCTACAATGCATGCTCTCGTAAATAAACTTTCCTCCTTTGTTACGCTTTTAGGATTTACATAGATTAATAGTACGCGATCCAAATAAGAATAGGACCGTCAATAATCTCGACCTGCCAACTGGCATTTGAAAGGTACAATTCGCAGAAAAAAACTTTTTCATTTATAACGCTTTATTTTTATTTTTGGTGAATAAATATTTGGTGAATAATTCGGCACAAGTATTAAAACTTTTTTTTCTCTTAATATAAATAAAAGACAATGGATAAATTTTGATATCTGCATACATTCATTGTTAAATTTTATAAGGGAGCGATGACAGCCTTGATTATTATATCGATCACTCTGAATATAAATGTCGCAAAAAATAACAGAAATAGTGTTAAAACTATATCGTTCATGATTCTCTTTTGTAAATATATATTTTTTCAAATAAATTGTTTTTCTTTTCCTCATATAAAGGTTTAATATTAAGAGCAATGACGTCACACTATGACAAAGACTCGTTTCTACTCAAGTTAGATCGCTCTCGCTACACACAGTTGTGTCTTTATATTTTTTGCAACATAGGTTGATCATTTCTATCATCTTGTCTATATATTTTATTGTTATCACGACAATTACAATTATAGTATATTGATAACAGTGATGAATGAAAATGTACATTACATGACTGTCCTGCTGTAAATACGATAGCGCTGCTTCCTTCTGATAATCACGAGCTAATTAGTGGCGCTAACGACTGGGGTACAAACTGTAACTGTTTTGTATTTCTTTTGTGTCATGCCCGTACTCGGCTCTCGAATGTGCAGATAGAATATTTTAATTATATTTTTTCATTTACAATAATAATTCATTAATTGCATTATTGTCAGAGCTACGCAATGTTATGATTGTACATTGATTTTTCTATTTAATTTAGAGTACTCAAAATGTATTTTCTCTCTTGAGGTCATTATTTTTACAACCTTAATGTTTATATATAATGATTTTAAAAGAAATTATTCAATAAAACAATGAAATATAATTTAATAAAACAATTTATTATTCAGAAAAACCTTTTATTAATATATTGTATGTCTAAAAACGGTTATATAATTAACGTGGAACGAATTTTACACTTAAACCATCTTTTGGGGCCATTATTACAGCGTATGGATCGGTTTTAACCGTATAAGGTAAAGCTGGCTTAATTTTGTAGTGGACAAGCAGCTGAGCTAGGGAAGCCTTTACTTGCATCATTCCGTACCTTTTACCTAAAATGTTTTCTTTGTATATTAAGAGATACAATTTAATGAAATTTAACAGCAAAAGTAACTGTAAATCCGACACATGCAGGTTTTCTAATGAAGTTTTGCTTCACCGTCGAACACAAGATGAATTATAAACACAAATTAAAGACATGACAATACTGTGAAGCTTTCCCGAATGTACTTGTCAACCTTCGGTTAATATTCACGTGCTTTTCGACTCATTATCATGAATCATTCAGATTAAACTTAAACCAAGTATATCTCAAATTGAATTATATTCCACTTTCCACACTAATCGATAAGATAAGGTTATAATAATTTAATTAATTTTATCTTATCCTAAATATAATAAAAATAATTAAAAATTTAGACTTATTTTTAGTAAGGTAAGTGACATTAAGTAGTGATACTATAAATCTCAATTAGTTAGCGATACTATGTATCCAAAGTATCGTTACTTTTCAAAACAATAATTTAAAACGTGCGAGAGTGAGTGAGTTTGCGCTGTGACTTTTTAGAAAGTTTTTAAGTAATGACAAAACATGTAACGTTTGACGCTAATGCCTAAGGCGTATCGTACTTTCACACCACCAGTTTAATTTTCAGTAAGTGATGATAGTATAATATTATATATTTTTGAATATAGAATATAGATATAATATAAAAATAACATTACCGATACAAAAACGGGGTCCTTCACCAAACGGCAAGAACACGTTGTTAGTGTTATCGATATCTGACATGAATCGTTCTGGCTGGAACATCTCTGGCTCAGGATAATATTTCTCATTGTAATGTATGGCCAAAACATTTATAAATACAGGAGTGCCTGCCTCAATCGTAAAATTATCGTCTAATTTGTAATTTTTTGCACATAATCTTTCTAAATATGCTACTGGTGCATGCATCCTTAGAGTTTCTGGAAGAAACAAATTCTATACTATCCGAATTATAAATTATTGTCTAAAGTAAACTATACCAGTTTCAAACAGCGTCAAAAATACAAAATCTGATTCAACAATACCGTTAATACAAGCTGTTAAATATTTTAATTCTAATAAATCATTGTAATCCAAAACATCATTTTCTTTCTGCTTCACTGCCTCGTTGATTTCATTAAAAAGTTTTACCTGAAAAATGAAACATTCAAAACTTTGTGACAGATCTGTAGTTACTAAAATAGGTAGGTATTTTTAACTTATAGCACAACAATAAATACAGATGTTTAGATTATATTATGCATCTATTGCCACAATATTTACATAATTTTTTTCTTTATTCAACAAAATATTAATATTCGCCTTGTCAGCTTGTTCGGGTACTAAATATGTAACAGAAATGGACAAAAAGAATCTATTAACAATTTTAAAAGATTTTGTTAAATAATTAAAAATACCTGTACTTCAGGATGATGAGCTATTTCGTGCAAAAAATAGGCTATAGTTGTGGACGATGTTTCAATTGATCCCAAAATGAAAACAGCCGCTTGCGCCAAAATAACATCATCAGCCAGCGCTGTCAATAAAAAATTTGCTATTTAACAGACTTTTTTTCTTGTTTGATTATTTTATTGAGGTAGGTCACGAGAAGATTCTGTATATTATTTATATACTTTGACTGTAACGTGACCAATGTTTACTGCTAGATTTATCTAATTTTTGTTAGTTTTTGGTGTCGAATATTTGAAGTTTTAAAATTCAAGGGGTCAACACTTTTAATACTTTAGTACATTTTCTGTTATTTTTGAATCATTTAAGTTTTATTTTCTCAACTTACGCGAGCCGGGTTCATCAGATACTTTTAATTTATCCTTTAACTTAAGTAAAAGATTAACAAGATCCTCTTCGTTTTTTGTTTTACTTTCCTTGCGTTTTTTAGCGACGTTCCAAAATATATTTTTTATGTAATCTGTGGCTGCACCAGAAAAAAATTTAAACCTACAAAATTAAAGCACATACGTTACTAAAAAGTAATTTTGTCATTCTTGCAATAATTTTTAATAAATAAAGTTATATTGAATACTATACCGTAAAATTGAAGCAATAAGAGGAACAAGGAATATCATTGAAAATTCTAAACCACGCCAGAATGTCCATTGAACCATGTGACGTGTGATGTACCATAACGGCGATGGCTTATCATTTAAAATACTGACTCGAATACCAAATACACTATAAGCCACAGTGTCAGAAGTATACATGGAAAATATTTCCTGTAAAATAATTAATTCTATAGCGACGATATCAAAACATTTAGCTTGTAGTTAGGCATTGGGTTGGTACCACCCACACATCAACTCTAACGCCAAACAGCAATACTTAGTATTATTGTTTCGGTTTTGAAGGTGAGTGAGCCAGTATACATACAGACACAAGAGTCATAAAATCTTAGATCCCAAGGTTGTTGGCGCATTGGCGATGTAAGGGATGCTTAATATTTCTTACAGTGCTAATGCGTATGAGCAGTGGTGACCACTTATCATCGGGTGGCCCATTTGCCTGTCTATTTACCTGTTACCAATTAACTTTGTTGCAAATATATATTTAAAAGAAAGTTTTTACTCGTACTTAAACCTATAGCAGGGTAAGTGAATACAGAAAGATAAATAAATTAATGAACCATAAATACGTACGTCACGATTTAAATTTTACCTTTAAGTTGGCAACATTGTTCTTGTCAATATAGTCTCGTTTTATTTTTCTTACTAGCTCCGTTGCATTGATATTCATCAGTTCGGTTATTTTTTTTAAGCGTAAAGATGTAAACATTGGAGAGAGTTCATACCTTAATGTTTTCCATAGTGGATTCTGGAATTAAAATAATGGCTTAAAGCAAAAGTTTCGGTTATTAACATTTTGAATATTCAGACGTGCTTAAGATATGTGCTACTTTGTATTTTTGCTCATCATAGCTAGCTAGGTGTACTTATATTTATGAAGATTTTATGAATCATTAAATATTTGTATATTTTAAAGTAATGTTGACAACATCTCCTTTTTCATTTCATGAGTTATTCTCCTTAATAGGTAATGCATCTGATCTTAAGCTATAAGTTTTTTTTTGTTTTTCTTAATGTTGTATTTTTATAATTACTCCTTTTTTTTTGTTTCGCTGGAAAAACGCGTTTACGCGTTTCCCCCACTTGAAGTGGGGGGGTATGTGGGACTCGCCGGCGCCGAGCATGCGCCGGAATACTCACAAAAAAACCAGCGGTACCCACACCTCCTTTTGGAGGGGCGTCACAGGATCGCTTGCGCATTCTACCGTGACGCCCCGACGGTTGGCCCGCCTCTGCTGGCCTCCAAATCCTAGGGGGTGCTCAGGGTACAAAGACCCCCTAACCCCGGCAACACTTACGGCGGGAGGAGAAGATGCGCATAGCGCCGACGTCTTCTCCCCGGTCTTACTCGGCGAAGCGAGTCAGCGGAGGCCCTCTCCTCACGCTCCTGCTCCGCTGCCTCCTTCTGCGACATGACATTTTCGCAGAAGGAGACCGTTTATAATTACTCCTGGAGATCTTAATAAATTAATAAACATAACAATAACTATATGAAATATGAAAATTTCAATATTTCAGTGGCTATGGGTCTACATTAAGATAACACTCCATATTATTTTAATTATTTACTTACCAATTACTCATTCGAAATGTATGTTTCACATTCACATCATTCAGCCGAATTTTTAGATTATAATTATTACTTTAAACATGCTGTTAGAAATAGTCATAAAGTAGGGATAGTTAACTATCTTTACTTACCTTAACCGTAAACAAATTGAGAGATCCGAGAGGATCCGAATAACCACTATACAGATATCTATTTGGGAAATATTCAAAATCTTTGATAAGTATTTTCTTGGCCAACTCCGGCGATTGCACCATTAAAACAGGAGTCCAAGCAAGGAATATACCAAAGTAATCTTTTGGATACCTGTTTCGTATTTCATAACAGTAATCCCAGATACTTTTTCTCATAATAAATCCTAGATTGCCGAAAATAGGAATAGGTTTGTCATAAGGTATACCGCGGTCTTTCCAGTAATTGTAAGTTTTGCGTATTAACAAACATAATAAAATAAAAGAACCGATTAATATTCCAGTCACACAACGTTTAAATAGACTAGCGTATTCACTGCTATCCATTTTGATACTAGTATACATTATCTACTGAAAAATATACATACATAATCGTCTCTAATCTAAAAAAAATTAAAGATATAATGAGTCGGAGTCATTGTTTTGCATGATTATGTTTTTATTGCATGTATATAACAAAAAACATGAATATTATATTACAATACAAACTGTTTTTTTTGTATTGGTGAGTATTTCTAATGCTGTATCTATAAGTATAAATATTAAATTAATACAAATTTAAGACTATGATTTGTATGTATTTAAAGTAATAGTAATAATAATTTTCTCCAGACCGATTTCGGCCACGACGGCCAATCTCAAGTGATTATCCAACTAAGCAGGACATATATAGCACGTAATGTGTGCAATAAGTGTGTGCGCAAACACAGGTGCACTCTCTATTTCCAATCTCGATCTCATAATCCGATGGGATGGCAATCCGACACGAACGGAAAAAGTTCAGGTGCAGGAGTAATGGTTTTACGTGCTTTCCGAGACACGAGAGTGTACACACTTCCAACTTCCAGACACTTTTTATTAGCCTGACCTGATTTGAACCCAGGACCTCGAGGTCTGTGGCCTTACATGTAGCCTAACTAGACAACGAGGCACTTTGTCAATATATATAGTGCCTAGTAAATAAATTATAAATGGGTAAATTATCGTTAGTATCTATTTGTACTCAATATTTAGTTGAGCGAATATTTAATATAGTAATGGACGCTTTTAAAATGTTCACTTTGAACGTATGATAGAGTTTAACTTAATTAGTTCCGTAGAACTTTCAAATGATGCTTTTATCATAATATTCTGCCACTTATAGAATACTGTTACAGTAATGTTTAAAGCCGAGATGGCCTAGTGGTAAGAACGCGTGAATCTTAACCGATGATCGCGGGTTCAAACCCGGGCAAGCACCACTGAATTTTCATGTGCTTAATTTGTGTTTATAATTCATCTCGTGCTTAACGGTGAAGGAAAACATCGTGAGGAAACCTGCATGTGTCTAATTTCATTGAAATTCTGCCACATGTGTATTCTACCAACCCGCATTGGAGCAGCGTGGTGGAATAAGCTCCAAACCTTCTCCTCAAAAGGGAGAGGAGGCCTTAGCCCAGCAGTGGGACATTAACAGGCTGTTACTGAATGTTTTAAGTATATTTAGCTTAAGAAAGAATAAGATAAGTGAATTTTGTGTTATTCTTGCTTAGGGGACCCTTGCTTGGTATTTTTTACTTCTAAATATATTTTTAAAGTGAAGAGCAATTGTTTAGCATAGTAACCAGAAAACTAACACATTAAATAAATACATAGTTGTGTACACCATAGTATAGATTGATATATATAAAATTTATTTTGTACTGTTTGTTTCCATTAATTACTAAGTATTAATTTAGCTTGCGTGTATAAACGCCTTAAGAAATAACAACAATAATAGTAATCTTTAAAAAAACGTGTTCTTAGTTTTACTTAAAAGTGATTGACTACGGCTTAATGGTTTTAAGATTACTATAAAAAATGTAATTTTGAGCTTAAAAAACCATCGTGCCTTGAAATAATAATTTAAACTTACGTATTGTTTAACTTCTGTTTATCAGTATTTACAATTGATATTATAGAATTGGCAACGGCTGTCGCAATTGAAAATTAACTGCAGTAAGACCGCTAAATATATTCGTAAAATACGTGATGGCGACTTTAGGCGCTCTCTATTGACACTAGCCATTTGGCTTTTTTGAAACGGGATTTCAATTATTTATAAGGTGCTAATAATTAAGGTCCAAGACTTTACAACATAACAAATTAGAATTATTTAATAAAATTTATAAGAATTACAATCGTATATAATATATTATGAATGTACAAAAAACCTATTTGAAGTCATGTCGTTAATTGTTGTTAATTTTGTACATTACTAATTTCCGCCCGCGGCTTTACACGGGGCGGCAACTACCTAGCAAAATACATGATAAGTTGCGTGAAAGCATAACAAACAAACCAACCGACTTTCGGATTTAATATATTAGTAAGGAATAACTGTCATACACACGTCCACTATACTTCTCTTTTTATTTTTGTACCAATACTTGTTATGTAAATATTAACAAGTATTTTTAGTGATAGCCGAGATGGCCTAGTAGTTAGAACGAGTGAATCTTAACCGATGATCTTGGTTTCAAGCCCGGGCAAGCACCACTGAATTTTCATGTGCTTAATTTGTATTTATAATTCATCTCGTGTTTGATGGTGAAGGAAAACATCATAAGGAAACCTGCATGTGTCTAATTTCATTGAAATTATGTCATATGTGTATTCTACCAACCCGCATTGGAGCAGCGTGGTGGAATAAGCTCCAAAACCTTCTCCTCAAAAGGGAGAGGAGGCCTTAGCCTAGCAGTGGAACATTAACAGGCTGTTACTGACTACTTACTGATTTTTAGTTATTTTAAATGTTTAGATGTTACACTATGTCTGTGTACTTATCTTACAGGATATTAAGTAATCTTAGCTTCGGTATTAGAGAGTTTGTTAATTTTTTTTAACTTGCTATTATTGTGTTATTTAATATGTTGTTAGTCATTTCGATGATTGTATATTTATGAAGTTGCGAAAAATTCAGCCATGATGTTGCAAATGTTTTTCCTGCAGAAGCCTGCAAAAAAAGTACTATAAAACATTGTCTATCTATTTATCTGTCCATGTAGCATATTAAATTATACCAAGATAGCGGGGAAGGAGTATAAAGCAAAATTATTAATCTTTTATTTGATTTTGTATAAGTAAATCAGTTTTTTTTTAAATTATATCCTGGGACATTATTCACACACGGTCATCTGATCCCAACTAAGCAGAGCTTGTACTATGGAAACCAGACAACTGATATGCTACATATGCTACTTTTCTTTTGTAAATACATACTTATATAGATAATTACACCCGAACTCAGGACAAACAGACATATTCATGCACACAAATGTCTGTCCTGGGTGGGAATAGAACCTTCGGCGTGAAAGGCAAGTATCTACCAACTACGCTAACCGGCCCGTCCGATATTGTCAACTAACAATGTTTGGTGGTAATACTTTTGTTACAGGGATGTGAGTTGTTATTAATATTAACACTCGATAGCGACGGGCTTTACTACTGACTACTGTGGTATGATAAATTCTTCTAAATACAAAATAATAATAGTAATTTGCAATGAAATATTCAAATTCGCAAATGTTACAATTTCTACAAAGCAGAAAAACGTCCTGAATAAGATTTAGCTGAATGTGTGGGGAGTGTGTAATTAAACGAAATTTCTTGGGCTTAAAACTGAATTAGAAACGGTATTACTTGACAGATTTATTTTGGATTTAGAACGTGACAGATTCGTTTAAGAATTTTTGAAGAGTTTACGTTAAGAAATTTGGATTGGAGAGTACAAAAGAAAAAAAAGTGTTTCTACTATCATCACATATAATTTTTGATAGAGCGCTGGAAAAAAATCAATCGACTATTGAATAGAATTACCAACAATCATTGTATAAGCACAAGAAGTAAAAGTACACTTAGAACACCGAGTTTCTACTTCGCAAAGTTAATAAATCGTTCCTGGGGCACGGTATTCGTTTTGTAATGAGATTCCACAGATATTTCTATCTTGGTTTATCAATACATTTAAATATCATGTAAACAAAAATATAAATAAGGCATATTACCTACTCAACACAAGATTATGTTATAGAAAGCGTGGAGTGGAGTAATTTTTTATTTCCAAGCAGGTCCAGGTTATGTATAAATGTAATTGTATTTGATTGACTTTGTAACTGAAATGGTGGTAAAAGAGTAACTACTGATTTTCTTATCAGTTATTTTTGATATGTACATTTCACACCGTTTGTAGCTTTACATTTAATTCAATATTGTAACATGACAATTCAAAATTGCTTAAATAATATCCAACTAGGATCTAGTTGGATAAAGAATATATTGATTTGATTTTGATTGAAGTTTTAACTATATATAGATGACCATATATTTAATTTGAAAAATATATGGTCAACTTAATACGACTATATTTCTCCTAAGACACACATAAATAAATAATATTTAGACTTAATTGTCCTGCAATAAATACTTCAGTATTAACTAATTATCTCTTAAATATTTATATATATATAATAGCACTTAATGATATTTTTAAGAGACGCTAGGTACAAACTTCTGCTTGGCTATTTTGAGTTCGGATTAGCCATTAATGTAATAATATTTCGTTTCTGTCGCTACAATAAATTTGTAGCGAAGGACTTATGAAAATGAATACACGAATATTTCTGACGTATTGCGAATCACATGAAAGGCAAATTAAATGCGATATTCGATTGTTTTTTTAATCAATGGAATGAAAAAACAAATATTGAAAATTTCCTGATAAAAGAATAAGCATTGATATATTTCATTATTTGATTTTTTTTATAATCCTTCACATGTCGGAATTAAATTTTTAAACTAAATAAAAATATAAATTGGTATAAATACGAAACGCCAGTTTAACAAAGCATATTTACTTTTTGTTAACCTGAAACTAGCATTTAAGCCACTTTTAACCTTGTCAATGCGTAAATATTGGTTTCAACCATGTTCAGGTAGAAATGGCTTTATTTTCTAGTTTTTGCTTACCTACCTTAGAAAACGAAATTTTATATAGTAACTGAAAATAACTTATTATATAACTAACCTTACCAGAAATTCAGAAATATCTATTGATAACAGGTAATAAAAGACCATAAGTACTTGCATAATAAAACTTAACAAGCTTCTTGAGAATTATCATAATTACTGTTTAAAATAATTTAATTGTAACGTCGTAAAGTAGAATAAAAAAAAGTGGAAAGGAATCAAATGTGTGTCGTACTACGTGTCAGTCACTGGCGACAAAATTCACAGTGTAATTATTTGTAAATTAATTCTTGATGATTTTTCATACCCCACTGGCAAGCATGTTTATATTTAAAATAAATAGGGTTTCTTAAACATATGAGTACGTAAATACAGTCTGATGAATAATAAATAAATCAAAAATAAAAAATAAGTATTACATTAGATTTTATCTTCATAATTTCATATTCATTTTATATTCATGATTTCATATTCATAATTGTTATTAGCCGAGCCAAACATAGACAAAACTATATGCTTATCGACGGGCTAATTATTATTCGAATATTAATAATAAACTTTGAAAAAATATATTTTTTTATTAATTTTTTTAAATCAGGTACGATAGACAGGTACGACAGACGAGTAAATGATGATAAACCTTTACCAATACACACTGCTTTACTGCACTTTAGCATTACAATGAGTATGAAAGTACCTTACGCCGTCAATGCCAACCATGAGATTTTGGTTGTTATATTTAACTTTTAGTTTAAATTTAGTTTTGACGGGCCGGTTGGTGTGGTTGGTAGATACTTGCCTTTCACGCCGAAGATTGTGGTTTAGATTCCTACCCAGGATAGACATATGTGTGCATGAACATGTCTGTTTGTCCTGAGTCTGGGTGTAATTATATATATAAGTATGTATTTACAAAAGAAAAGTAGTATGTGTAGTATATCAGTTGTCTGGCTTCCATAGTACAAGCTCTGCTTAGTTTGGGATCAGATGATATAAATAAATATGACAGGTTGAACCTAAAGCGTTTACTTACTTAATTAATACATTTACTTACGTAGTTATTACAGTTTTTATGTATTCCGCTGCAGTTTGGCGAAATACAGCAGATGATAAGTTAAACAAGTCAAGGCCTGGATTACAGGCCAGGACACCATTGAGCAAAGTCAACGCGCGTATCAAAGGTGATTCGCCCAACAGTACCAATCGACAGCCGGGCACCGCAAATAGCTTGAGTCGACGAGCGCGAGTGTATTTGTCAGGAACGCTCACCGATATTAGCTCTAACACTGAGGGATTGAAAATGGTACCCCTGAGTAACTGGAAGAAATAGTTTAGCAAGGTCATATAGTCGCACTTCGAGGGAATCGTATCCTGTCATTCTTTGTACAAATAAACTAGGATAAAGATAAGGATACCCTACGAAGAATCCGTATTAGTTGTGGTAAAGCCATCTCAAGAATTTTTTTTGGAGTTTCTCCACCATGAGTTTGTATTTTACCTCATATGGACTCCAAATAACTGAGTTACCTTCTAACGTGCTTCTGACGAAAAAGTTGTATAAAACAAAATCTAGGGATTTGTATGCCTTTTTAGTAATATCGTAAACGTGGTCGGTAAAGCTCAGGTTATCACTCATCCTAAGTCATTGATAGAAGATTGCCGCATGATGATGAATAATATCTAAACAGACCGCCTAACACATTACAAAATGACATCGATACATAAACGCAAAGAACTGTCGGATCTGCTGTTTTCATATGAAATTATCAACAATATAATAGACTGAAATGAATGATAAATAGTTAAGAGTATCACTTTTTAAATATATATATGTATATATTTAATTTTTTGTTTCGTCCTTTTTATTGTTATTCTTATCTTTTTTATCCTTTTTTTATTTATTATTATTATATTATTATTATTATTTCCATGTTTTGTTTATTTTTAATTAATCTCTACACTTACATAATAAATTTGTATTTATTGTATCTATAAGTGTATTAGTGTAAGTGATTGTGAGTAAATCTAATAAATAAAACAAAATAAAAATTAAATAGTATATACGCGTGACAGAGTTTACACTGACAGACTTTTAAATGAAACAGTAACACAAAGTATTGATGTTTGGCCGGAGTATTGTGTATCCACCCATAAATACTAGCAGGTAACCCTTTTACATGTAAAATTGGGGTCAAGCTAGTGAAGTGCCAAGACTGCCCAGCTATATAGAACATCTGAATGCAACACCTCAATGTTGACTTCTAGTGTGCTCAATTTGTGTTTATAATTCACGTTGTGCTCGGCGGTAATAACTTCGTCAGGCAACCTGTATGTGTCGAATGAAATTCTGCCACAGGGTATATTCATCAAACCGCATTAGAGCTGCATTTAGAGCATTTTATCTCATGATAAAATATGGGAAGGTGTAGATACGATTCGGCAATTATGTTGCAATGTCTTTTTAGATTCATAAAAGAAAAGTATATACTTACAGTTTGTAATAAAAATATACTATGTATGGTATGATTATGTATGTATATATTTAGAATACAATCAGCTATCCCGTACAGTAAACATCTACGTTGAAACATTAAGAAAATATTTAAGCTTATTTTTAACTGGCAATTTTTAATTTTACTCCAGTTTTGTAGTCCTGTTTCATTTCGAGATATTTATATTATTAAACTATTACAGTTCAAGACTGCGGTACATTAAGTGTGCTGCTTGGGAGTGGGACGTTTTCTCTTCTTTAGGCGCAGCGCCATATCGATTGAACGGCTACGGTCACGACGACAGCTTTATATTTTTTGTTAGGTTTCCTTCGTTTCCTTTAATATTTTACAATGAATTTCAGCTGCTTTTCATAGTAGGACAAGGGTGTGAAATATATTTGATCAAAATTTAAATTTGACTTGTATGAAATGTATGAAGTAGTTTTTAAAATAAATATTTTTTTGAGATTAATAAATGAAAATATATGAAGATAATAATGACGTTAAGTCGTAAATTTCATGCAGTATAGACCGACGCATTAAATATATTAAGACGTATATGATCAAAGTCATGTGTCTAGACTCAACATTGTTACAAAGTTGATATAAGTTAGGTACTATCTTCGGTTCTGTTAACGGATATTCGGCGATTTACCAAACAGCTTAAACTATTTGGCACAAGCGCTGCCGAGGCGCCATTGATTGATTAACTAATATCCTTAGATACAATCCCTTTTGATGCTTTTGTTTTAAATTAAATACAACTATCAATTTCTATTAAACTACTGAAGTGAATATTATCAAAATAATTAAAAAATAATAGTTATCTGTATAAATAAATGACTAGATATACTTACGTTAAAAATATGATAGTTACTTTTGTATATTTCCTACGTAGATGTGTTCAATTTAATTGTTATTAAATATCAATATATATACCAAGGTAAATTTTCATATGCTTAATTTCTATTTATAATTCAACTTGCTCTCGTGAACGAAAATATCGTCAGAAAACCAGCATGTGGCGGTTGGTTAATTATAAAGAAATCCCTTTTCGAATTGGAAAAGTATAACGAGAATCAATCATAGAATCATAGTCAAAAGAATGCGAATAGACCAAACGACCTCTATCATTGACATATTTTGTTGTATTGATTTATTTATGAATATTTAAAAAGTGTCCTAAGTCTAGGGCGATGTCACATCAGTCACCTTTCATGACACATTCATCTACTCTAATGCCACATTATATCAGAATGCGCCTATGCGGTGATCTATTATCGGATGGCTTATTTGAACGTCTGTCATTTTGCAAAAATAAAACAGAAATAAGGAATAAAAAACACAATCACCCCGCGATAAAGTAACTGTCTAAGGGTTGTGTTTTGTCGGTTATGGTGGAGTTAGTTTAATCTAATACTTGACGAACAGCTGAGCCACGGACGCTCTTTTTTATCATGTTATGTTTATCTCGTAACTTATAATTCTAAGGTAATTTTAATTCAAGGAGTTGTTATTAATAAATGTCCCGCTATATTTATTATGTGTTTTATTAAATCTAAATTTTAAGTTTATTTCATAAAAAATATATATTTAATAATTAAAATTTAATTTGTTCTTTTATGACACATTAAGGCGTGGATATATGTAAAGTGGCCTCAGTTTAGATTAATTAAAATCGATTTTCCCTGTAATCGGTATCGAAAAAACTAAAATATATATATGAAAATTAATGGGTGTTTGTCCGGAAACTTCCATTAAATTTTACGCGCTCCAGTCACTCACCATCTCAGCACTTTGAACAACTAGTAAGTATTATGTGCACATATATTACATCTGTAATAAAAAGTGAGTTCAATTCTGAAATGTTCTTCTAAATTCCAACTAAAGCGAGTTTAAGAAAACTTTGCACACCAAATCAAAGAACTTGAGAATCTCTTAGACACTGCAAATGTCCGTAACTGTCATTTCCCTACTTTTAAAAAGAAGAAAGTAAATACGAAAGTAACTGACATCTCGGTTGGAAAATTTATCTTATGTATATAAGAATGGATGTTGGTATGTTTGTTTGAGATTAATGGACTTCGACGGATGGATCATGAAATATATAAATGTTTTTTTAAGAAGAACTTTTTTAAATTATCCACTTTGTTATTGCTCACCGCTATGTAACGTACAGCATATTAACTTATATACCGTTGAACCTCTGATACATATGTTTGAATCCAACGTCATGAATTATCATGCTAATTATAGCATGCATAAATGCATGCATTTCTTTCAATGCATATCATTGAAAGAAAAACGTCAGCTGGGTTCTGCTAGTATCTTTATAAATGTTGACATAAGATTAGTACTTGTTTTTTTATTAGATTGAAATGTTTTAGTATACTATTTATTATGTTTTTAAATTCGCACTGTCTCATTTGAGCTGAGAGTAAAATTTGAAGTTAGAAGACATAAATTTTATAAACGGACAAAGGTTACAATTTTTTTAAAGTAAAGTAAAAAATACTAGTTTTTTATTTTCGACTCCAGAAGTTACACGATTTAAATAGGTTCATCTGTTACAAATACCTTCTAAACTACGTATAATAATTTAACAAATGAGCTATTGTTGGAAGCGTCATGATCGACCAGTAGCTTATGACGTCATCTGCCACATTAACAGGTTTTGTGAGAAATAAAGGTTTTCCTAGGAAATTATTTATATATGAATTTTCTGAGGTAAACGAAAACACTATATTGAAAATAGATTTTAATTATTAATATTAGCTTATATTATACATTAACAATTCCGTTAAATAGGGTAGCGAGCGATTTCCGGAACAACCTTGGTGCTGCAATTCTATCTGCCGAGAATCATCTGTTCCACGTAATTAGTCCATAGAGATTATTAGCAAATGTTCCCATAGTGACACATACATATATATAGCAAATAGAGTTTTAAATCGCGTCTATTGTCTATAGTATTATGCACATATATATCGTTATATTACGTAAGGTACAAATTAGAGGTGGAAGTTAGTGGAAGCTGCAAGTTCAAGGCGCCCATCACTTTTAGTTTTTTATTATTTTGGGTGTTATCAGCTGTACTTTTATTTAAATCAATTATTTAATTTAAATCACAACAGTGTTGAATGATGCAGATATATAAGAGCTTAACGTGTAAATTCAATCAAGAAACAAAGGGTGAGGCACAAACTTTGGCCTAATTACGCTCGGATAGGTTCGGTACAAACTTTGGCATACGGCAAGCCTTGCGTGTCTGACCGTGAGCTGCCTTTGATCTGCTCGCATATACCTAATGATCTATGTGATAATAAATAGGGTGTGAATTGTTCTGCCCTTCGTATTTAACTTATTGCTATTTGTTACGCAAAAGAAAAGTGAACACATTATTTATCTGAATATAAACTTTAGACTTTAAAAAATCAGACCTGTCAAATTTCTTAACAAATTTTTACGGCACACTGAACCGTCAGGTACCTACAGGTAAGGATTGTGCAGGCCAGGTGGGTAACATGTATCCCAGTTTGAATGATGAGACTGCCAGTTTATTTTAGGCAAAAGGAACATAACATCTTATACGGGGAACGTCGCATTGACGTCTTAAAAAGTGGTTAATTATTGTTATTGCTGGTACCAGTGTGTCTATTGAAGAAAGTGAATCATAAAAAAATATATAATTACGAAATGGAAAGTTTAAATACAACGCATAAGTATATAATGTTAAATAAATATATTTATTGATTCAGAATTATCAAGAACAGTTATAATAAACTTACGGTTTAAAAATTTATTTCTCAAAAAAAGGATACAATTTACTTTAAATATTTGAGAAAAGAAAATTAACATACTTAAATATTATAATACACAAAAATAAAGAGCAACAAATTAAACTCTTCACTTAAAATAATGTGGATATGATACAATCAAGATGCAATATTACGTATCGTCTGTGTTATAGCAATTAGATAGCAGTTGAAATTATTGTCTTTAGCTAATTTAAAAATTGAAATTTGTAAGAAAAATACAATAATCAAATAAAAATGTAAAATATTAATCGCTAATAGTATTAAATGAAACTCTTAAAAACAATATCATAACAAATGAAAAATGTTTAGGGCCTCAAAAACTCTTTTAAGATGTGGTGTTTTTTTTTTGCATAAAATAATAGACTGAATATTCTGAATTCTATTAGGTAATTCATTGTATAACCGTGCCCCTTCGTATAATATACTTTTTTACCGTTGTTGGTTCTTGATCGAGATTTCTACTAAATAATACATTTAATAGAAATAAGGAAGATTTTTGTGATAGTAGTTTTTAGTGTATATATTTTCATATGATACGTTTTGACAAAAGATACCTAACATATTACTTCCGCTTCCCGGTGACCCATTAAATATCGTAATTAAAAAATATAATTTATATGATGTTCATGAATATTAGCTAAGTCCATATCGTATAATTATTCAGACTGGTCCAGTAACTAACATAATTTCTAGTGTAAGTACGATGAAAATATTAATTAAAAATGACTTTTACTGAAAAAACATATTTTTTCACAAAATAAAATATAAAAATAAACGCGGTCTGAGGACCACCGTCAGGAACGAAGTTCTTTGCGAAAATTTCAAGCCCAAACGTGTATTAAAATATAGATTTTTATTGATTGCTGTATTTTTGCTACACCAAAAAGTCATCCTCTCTCATAATCTCTCTAATTTGTATATGTTACGCTTAGCATACGATTTCACTGTAATTTATCTGTAATGCGTGTAAATGGTAAACACTCGAATCATATGTATATTCAATTTATGTAATATGTAAATACTTGTATTAAGTTATATGATTTATTAACTTACTTTTCTATGTTTTCATTATTTACACTTGCTGCAGTTTCAGTTTCTCGACTTTCCATCATAATATATGAATACACTATATAAGTCCCGAGTAGATCAAAACTTAACAAAAAAAGGAGAGTTTAAAGTTTAAATTATATTTATGTGTATAGAATTGTGGTTTTGTTTTGATTATTTAAAACTTTTAATGACATTTTATGTTTAAATTATTGTTAAAATATAGAATTTACTGTGACAATATTAAAAATCAATTATAATTTATATCATTAATCTGTATCAAATTTGTAATAATAATGTTTGATTATATTATTTCTTATATTCCCCATTTTATATAATTTTTGTAAAATAAATCATTTCGAGTTATGTGAAATTCTATTAAATATTTATTTTAAATATTAAACTAATTAAAATATATAATAAATTAAAATATATATTTAAAAAATATTTTGCAGTAATTAAATTTGTCTATTATACGAGAACTAACAACAGTTGCTGATAATAATGGAAGGTAGTTTTTGTTTCAGTTCACATTTTTTTAATTTCTGCAAAGTACCAAGTCTCAATAAACAAAAAACTCCAAAGTGCTATCTAGTTATTAAGAAATATCGTGCCAATACAACGTAGTCTACAGTGCCGACAGAAATATAACGATATTATTGTATTTTATAAAACTTCAAAATACATTATACATTTATCCATTATATTCCTTTTCTCTTTAATATTATGTATTTTTAATTAATTTTATGTATTTTTTAAAGTTTGAATATAAGATTTTCACACATTGATCAATTCTATTATCATTTTTTAACTAATTTCTCTTTAGTTCACGGTTGATATCAACCGTATGAAAAAGAATAGAAGTGTAATAAAGAGAACAACAATTTCTGTAATTTTACTCTTTTCTGCCATTTATGTAACAATTCCCTCTACTGTAAGCTGCGTAAAAGAAACTTCGTTCCCAAAAACAGAGCGAAGCTCGGACGCCCAGGTAGATACTATTAACAATAAAAGTAATATTCAAATATAAAATGTCTGTTTATAATAAAGTTTATTAAATTTAGATTTATTTATTTATTTATTTAGTTTTTAGATCACCAATTTTCCAATTTCCATCCCATCGGTTTCTGTGAGTAATAATATAAGCGGACATGTGTTGGCGCATTTATCTTTGCTCTATAATACCTCTTGTGCAGACAGCTGTGTGCCTGAAATAAGCTCGAAATTTATTTGAAAACTAGCTTGTTCTCATTTTAAGAAGTTCAGTTCTAATAACAAATTTTAATTTATAATACAAATATTTATCAGCCCTATTCACAAGAATATTCTATTTCTCTTTGTCAAGCCTTAAAATTAATATTTATAATTTGAAATACGACAGATTACCAGGAGTAGATTTTCAAAAATTATACACCCTTACATTATAAAAGAAGAAATATTTTGCAAGCACATATTATTATTATTATTATAGATCATTATGATATTCATAACTCTACAGCTATACTGTTTATACGGTGTTATATTAGCCAAGATTGATGGGTGCTAAAAGTTAGAGCGACTTCGAAGAGTAACTTTAAAAGCGTCTTTACCGATATTTTGTTATTTTAGAAAATGCCAATACATTTTATTGCCAATATGTTGCCATCTGCAGCATATGTACCTACAGTTTCAACAATTTAGTGTAATCTAGTTATAAATTGTATAGTGATGTTTTATTGTCGAATGTTATAAGGCCAGTTTTAATATAAGATTCATGTAAAATTGGGCAGAATAGAATATGTAGAATATATTGACCCAACAAATGTAACGAACCAAAAAGAAGGTTTATTTTTATTTTTTATTTTAAGTAGGTAGGCAAATAGGGCACTCGGTGGTAAGTTGTCACCACTTCCATAGACATTTATAGCATAAATGTGTGTATTTGTATTATTCTCCAAATGTTATGTCTAATTGTTTACATTCGTGATAAGTGCAAAAGTCTGTTTCTTAGCTTGGTCTTTTTTAACGCAGTAATGACATCGACTAGAAACTTAAGTACTTTTCTTCCGGAAAAATGAAGTCTCATAAAAAAATACGTTATATCTGAAAAATTGTATATATTCGTTAATGCACGTTAGCCGACAAGGTTGATTTTTAGATGTTCTGTAGGAGTGTGAGGTTGTGAAACGCCGGATGAAACTTGCAAATTTGAATACCTTCTTCGTAATCAATATGAAATGTTATGAATAGACTATGAAGTCGTCTGGACTGAAACGTGAAAATAGTTATGGAATTGAAATAGCTTTCGCTGAACAACTGTTTCGTTGAACAGCGCACGCTGATTAATAGCACACTCCTTTGTCAGAACCGCTATATTCCGTGGTAAAATCGATTTGCCGTGTGCATACCAGCTTTACTCGGCCAAAGGAAGTATCGATTAATTATAAACAGGCGCACTACTCACTAAGTGAAAGCCCAATGGAATTTTCATGGCTACACTAAATAGTAACGTTTTACTATTATTTGCATGTTTTTTTATAGAATAGGAAGGCGGACGAGCATATGGGCTACCTGATGGTAAGCGGTCGTCAACGCCGATAGACATTGGCATTGTAAGAAATGTTAAAAATCGCTAACATAGCCAACGCGCCACCAAACTTGGGACCTAAGATTTTATGTCCCTTGTGCCTATAATTACACTGGCTCACTCACCCTTCAAACCGGAACACAACAATACCAAGTACTGCTATTTTGCGGTAGAATATCTAATTTTTAATTACAATATAAACATAAATGGTTAGTAACAATTGGCTACGGAATAAATATCACGTTCATGATTCATTAGAGTGGATTGTTGACTGAAAGTCAGGGTAACAAATCATTCTCTGAGAGTCTATTTGGACCACAGATATATATATATATATATATATATATATATATATATATATATATATATATATATATATATATATATAGATATATATATATATATAGATATATATAGAACTTTGCACATTATTTATCCGCTTTGGACGCAGTTTGATATCGATCGGTAAGACTTCAAGCACGATGACAAAGAAGATTGATTTGATCGTTTTTTGTTGTCCTTTTCATTTCAGTGAAAGACACTATATTCATTTTACTAAATATTTTTACATAGATCTAAACAGTACCTAAAATGAGAGGAAAATATAATTTATGTAAAAATGTGCGATAATCTTAATTATTATTGATATTATTTTAATAGCAGCAATTACAACAGCTATGGACTTAAACAAATTAAGAAAGTATCTTTGTTTAGGAAAAATAAATTCATTCATTTTTTAAATGTTGTGTAAATTTTCTTTCTTTCTCAAACAAGTTGAGGATATCAGGCTCAAATAATTTTGTATAACATCTCTGAGGAGATTAAATAATATCCGTCGAGGGAAAGCTCTTTGTCATTAGTTCTAAATGGGTAAATAAATATTTTTTACGATATTTATTTTAATACATTTTCATAATTATTAAAGCAAAAAAATGATAAATATGTATTATAAAAAAAATAAAATTAAAAAAAAACGTAATAAAATCAATAAGGTTAAAAGTGAAATATTTGGTTGAAATGTAGACTACATTTTAATTTTCGTCGGTCTAACTCATTAAGAACTTCATTAGTCACCGCTTTTTTATATTTATAATATATCAAATATGATATAAAATCTTATTTTTGTTATTTATACTATTCATATGTATGTCACGACATATAATAATAGTATAAAATTGTAGATACTGTCGGATGTTGCACAAATTTTTCTTATTGCACTGCAAGAGTAATGGTTGAGCTTGCAGATATATCAACGTTGAAATTGCTTGATTATCTCCGATTTATTGCGTAATTTTTCATCCTTGTGTAACGAGAAATAGAAATGCAGATAGCGAAATAAATCCATCGAGATAGATATCGAGCAATGAAGCTTTTTATCTGGCTCTTCTTTGGAGTATTCATCAATAACTAAGAGTCAACAAATTCCATTGACTGGTAGCTTTTATTGATTAGAAGATTCAATTAAGGTCGCCACAAAGGCTGCCTGGTTAGAGATTGGAATTCTCATGGGCTTGTCAGTTTTGTTAAAATTTAGGTAGCGTTTATGATTAGTGAAATTTAGTAATTAATCAAATTGTAAAATGTTTCTCTGTTTTGAAGCTCTGCTTTGAGAAATGATGAGTAACGAGAAATTACTTCCGTTAATTGAAGAAAACAAGATGATATGGCAATATTTTTTAAATTAAATATTTAGAAATATATATGTAAATGTATACATAATAATATGTACATTCTTACATAGTATACACAATTCTCTAAATGTGAAATACTAATGCAATGATTTTATCGAAACTCTAACAGAATTTCTGATTGTATTTTCAAGTTAAATTCAATTAAATAAATATGACAGAACGCATACAACTCATGTAGATTTTGCCATGGTGGAAAACACTATGCTGAGTAGCTTCATACCAAATTAGATTATTATTATTTAGGTTTTAACATGTAACATTAGTATAGAATACAAGTATAATAAATTTATAATATTAGTATAGAATATAATTATAAATAACAAAAATAATTTAAAAAAAAATACACAGGTAAGGATAAAAGACTTTTTTTTTAAATCAAATGTATCTTATACACAAATAATGACCCGGCTACACGCAAACGCTAACGTACTTGGGCACTCCAGGTTGCACACATTATGTTAAGAGAAGTTATACTTGAACGCAGCCGGGATTTAATAATTGACGATGTTTTTTTAAACTAAATTGTTTTTATACAGTTACTGATTATAAATAACGTGTTTAAAAGAAACATTCATCGTATGTATCAAGGGGAATATAATTAAATAATTAATAATAATGTACTTATAATAAAATATATCTCGTTAGTAAAACACTTAACCAAGTGAGTTTAATTAATAGCATAGTTTCATCTCATTTCAATATTCGAAATTAGTTGAAAGTTTCGAAGCTAGTAAAGATTTACCTAATTTCAAGATTCTTACATGATTATTTTTAAATATTTGCACGTATTGCAAACTATTAAATAATAAGATTGTTTTGGTACTGATTAAATTGTTTTATTATTTGTTTACCAAAATCCATTACACTGTTAAGTGAGTCGAATAAATTCAACAAGAAATCTGAGATGAGTCTAAGTCAACATTGTTTAACGGTTGGCAGAACATCTACGGCTTACGGAAGATGTTTATTGTTGTATAAACATCCACTTCTGTTGTTATTATTTGCTCCAATAGTAAGCGGAAAAATTAAATATTTTATGTTATAACAAATTTTATCTTCTTTGGTACTTTTGTTGGCTGTATAAGAGTTTGAATAGGTTTTTATTTATTTGTTTTTAAAGCTGTATATACTTTAACTTTTGTATATTATTATATAGTGTTTTGTTCACAAGTATACTTACATTGAATTATATAGTAATTGTTAAAATTATTTGTTTTTGTCCATTAAGAGAAAATGATGAAATCCACTGATTTTGACTAAACTTACTGTTTGACTAGGATGGCATTATTGAATGTGTAATTTGTAACCAAAAATCTAGAGATTTACTTAATTTACTTTAGCGGTATATGGTGATTGGAGACTAGAGGACTGGTAGAATCTAACTATCGTTGACTGCACGCGCCAACTCGTCACCCCAGCGGCGAGTACGTGGGCGCCGGCAGTATGATTTTAATGGAGTTTTTAAGTAGGGACATAAGGTAAGGAAATGTACGATTCTAACTTGACTTGTCGACAAATTAAAAGTCAGCACGTTATAATATAATGGGAGCTTTGATCGGAGCATTTTTGAAGGTTAAAATTTATAAATGAAAGGTGGAGAATAGGGAGTTTTGACGCACCTCAGAATATATATTATATGTCTCATATGTGCATCATTGAACTGAAGCACTGAATTCAGTTAGATGCCTTATTTGCTTATATATTTTAAAAAAATTGTCAAAACAAATTATTCGGGATGGTTGGCATTCTATGCGGGAGGCTTTCGTCCAGCAGTGGACGGCAAAAAGCTGAAATTATAATAATAATACGAAAAAAAGTGTTCGTATTATTTCTTCAATAATAAATGGTCCGGCGACTAAAATTGCTATTAGTATATTACTACAATCAGGTGATATTTTTACTTAGGGAGATTGTTTTCGTTTAACTACATTTCTCTTTAGATCATTAATCACACTAATTACTCACCAACTATTCCGCTTCGTGGCTTTATTCCACACTCAATACATTAGGGCGAGGCGGGGCGTGAGGGTGAAAAATCGAAGTTATGTTTTTAAACTAGTAATTTATAAGGTATGAAAAAATAATTTAAATTACATGTTTGACTTAAACTATCAATAGCTTAATTTTTTTTTTCACTAATTAAAAACAACATTTTGTTTATTTTTTTTAATAATACATACATAGTTTCTTGTATAAATGAGAAATTGAAGAAAAAATAGTTTCTCGGCACGGAAAGAGTGATATTGTGCGACCTTGAGAGAAAACAAGAAAGAACTTGAAGCAGATATAAAACTTAAAAATTTAATGGTATAAAAATATTATTCTTTGATTCTTATATCTTTTAAGAGTTTATCATTAATTTATTTAAAAAAAGGCCTTTTTTATTTGTATTCATAGCATTTCAAAGAACTTCTAAGAACATAAAAATGACAACATTTATATTATAAGATAAAGCCGAGACGAATCAGTGGTTATAATTCGTGAATCATAACCAAACAGAATGCGGGTTCAAACACTGAACTTTCTTTTGCTTAATTTGTGCTTATAATAATTCATCTCGTGTTCAGCGGTACAGGAGAGCATTGTGCCCCGAAAATCATCATATGTGTCGTCACCAACCTACTTAGCTCGTTTTTTTTTACATTGTATTTTTAATTTACTTTACAATATTAGAAAAATCATCATTTTGACTTTTTAAGTTAATGGTTAAAAATTAGGAATGAAATATTTCCGGCTTTCTTGCGTCGATTACTTTGCATGTTTACGGAACTTTATATTTCGTTGATAACGATACGTTGATTCGAATACTATTTTACCTTTTTTTATACATTTTAATCTTTTGTTCTAACATATTCCTCAATTCATATAAAATAACGAAATCTGCAGGATCCCATTACTGATCAAAAATCCTGTTGAACTGCGCTCAGACTAATAGAACACCCCATTCCCGAAAATCGTAACATTTCACGCTAAAATCAATATTAAGCTGGGTTGTGCTACAAGGTTAACGGAGGAGGATATTAATTATGAACAAGGGCTTTCTAAGGACGCTTAATATGATCTAAATATTTCAGAAGTATGCTACATTAATACAATAAAAGTATTATATTGATATATATATATATATAACATATACAAATATATATATATTGTAAATAGAAACAAAAAGCAAAAATAAATGATATGCAATAAAAGATAAATAAATGACGTTTATATAAACATTTTATTCATATTATATGTTTTATTCATACTATATTGTTAGAGTGCCGTTAGATATGAGGTGTTGGACGCCGTGGGACGACGAGGGGCGATCCGATAACGGCTCAACGAACTGTGCCAGCTCGCATCCCTCGCTATCAATTTGCATATTCTTGCCGAACATTTAATTACTCAAAACCCAAACATAGCTTTCCATTTTATTATTTCATTAACATTTATGTCAGCTATTATTTAAATGAAAATCGAATAAACGTTTACTTCTGTTTTGAGAAAAATAATACTCGTGACGTAATATTAAAAAAACTTTACATTATTCTTTTTAATTTTTGCTCAGATTTTTTTACCTTTTAATAACGGGGTAAGTGTTTACATAAATTAAGCAAATTCTAATATGAACGACTTAAAAGGAAAGCACAGAATCGGCTCATAATGTCGTATTGATGGGTGAGCCTCTTTCTTTTAAGGAGTCTTTGGAGCTTATTTCGTCACGCTTTTCCACTTTTTACGACTAATACAGTGGTATACGGTTGCCTTACGATAAATTCCGTCATCGTTGAGCAGATATATTCGTACATAAATTAAGCAGTTAAAAACTCATAGGTTGTCTGGATTTGCATCCGCGCGGATCTTCTGTTAAGAACTATCCATTGGGCAATTACGGGCAAGTTTTGAGACTTGACTTGGGTTATAGAAATTATGGAAATTTCGTTGCTTCAAAAACCCCGATATGACCATCTCATGGCATTTCGTTAACAGCTTCCAACTTTAAGATTATTTGTTTGCACCTTGTGATTTATATCCTGCAAATTTCATACCCTATTTGCTCTCCAGATGCTCGTAAACTGTACACAATGTGAACCGTAAAATGTACGTTTTATCTTCTCTCACGCACGCGAGAACCCTTAATTTAGATAAGCGTAAACTATAAGCCATCAATAAAAAGCCAGTGTGAAAGAGATGTTGGATGAAGAAGTAATTGTTCCGAACATATAGATTTCGTAAATGTGACCGAAATAACTTATTTTATTTAGTGCTATTTGTAAGGGTCGAATAAAATTAAGTGTTTACTTAAGCTTTGTGTACTACTTTTTTTAAACATTCGATTTACAGTATAAAAAACCATATTGAACTGACTCGTTTCCACCTGGAACTACACTTAAACTTTCTTCAGCGCTTCTGCCTGGAGTTCCTAGGTTGGATCGCCCGGGAGAGGTGTCCGCCGTTCAAGACACTGCAATATATCCGAATATCGCTCTCATCGCTATGAATCTGCGACCTCCACGAGAGATTCATAGCAATAAAAGCCTAATTTCCTTGTTCCAAGCGTTGAGAGCAATTGTACAACGCCAACGCATAATCGCCGGCACGGTGGTCCTCCTACATTTGGTAGGAGGCGGTCCAAGGAAGCAGTTGCGTTATATATACCGTTACCGGGTTTCCTACTTTATATAAAAACCGTTTTGCATAAACAACCGTTTCAAACATAGGTTTGATCGAATTAAAATTGGTTTTTATTTTTTTAAATATATAACTTTTTTCATAAATTCAAAATTCCTTTATAAATACTAGTATAGTAAGTAATGAGTGCAGTAGGTATCTGTGTTCGTTAATTAATCCAATCGAGTCCGCGGCAGTTTGAATGGTTTAGAATTTAAATGAATTATACTGATTAAGGGAAGAGTAAAGTATAAGTTGGGACGATCAGACGTTTAACATAAACCAAGAATCTGTTACTGCATTATAAAATCGGAACCATTAAGCGATGGTTATATTTTAAAATTAAATTAGATGATTTATTATTATTTAAATGGTTTATCTAAGCAAATTATAAAAAAAATAAACATTATATTTTTGGATGTGATACATTTCATCGCGCGTGCCTTGGGGGTAGGGCCGACTCGTATGCCGTATGCCGCTTAAACGGCATTTGCAAACGGTATGTTGCTCTCTTATTCCGTCATATACCCTCTTCACCGCCGCTCTCTACTCTCGTGTATGTGTAGCGCCTATATTATATAAACTTCGTTGCTTATAACAGAAAATATTTTTGTTTACCATAGTTTTTTTAATTTACTCTTTATTTATTTATTCTTATTATGTATTTAATTCTGAATTCTTTCAGTAATCATCAATTTCGATGTTACTCATCTACATGGGTGACCCTTGGTACGTGTTTTATTACATACAAGTTGGGTACATTTTTTTATTTCTTTGAAATATCATTTTATTTTATTTTTATTTTATTTGGGAAACAAACAGTAACATAATACACAAATATATGATTGAAAAAGATAATACAGATACCAATTAAGTTTCCACTTACAAATAATACAGAATTAGAGCAATTTGAATACAATGATATGAATTTAATTAAATATATTAATTAACTAATCTAACCTAATATAAAATCTGAAGAGAAAAGCATTTAATTAAAATAAAATAATGTTAACAATAATAAATTAATAAAAATACATCAAATTACATCCTCTTTAAAAGTAACTCTAATTACGATTATCTAAAACATTTTTAATTAATTTTTTAAAATAATTTAGTGAGGTTACAAATAAGTCAACACTAGAAAAGTATTTGTTATAGTTCCTACAAGATCGGAATATAAAACTGTTTTGTGTGAATTTGGTTCTTGTAGTAGGTACATCAAATAGACACTGGTGGCGAGAACTTATTCTGATATAACAAAAACAGACTAAAAAGGAGTCCTCAATTTTTCACAGGCTTCAATGCGATGATTTATCATTCGCGAGCTCCTGAGCTTATCTCATGACGTATGCAGATTTGAATATCACTTAAGAAATACTATTTGTAATTTTTTATTCAATGTCGACTTTGTTGAGTGTATTTATAATGTTAATTATATTTAGTCTTATTTTGAACTTCGAGTTACTTTGTTAAATTTCTTATCTGTTACAAGTGTAAGATAATAAAAATTTTAAACGACATTTTAAATAAAATATTACTCAATTCACTATGCGATTCTATTGCAAATTATTACGAACAAAGAGATTAAGCGAACAGTTAATTTATTACTGACTTTCTTGTAGGATGAAGCTTCGGGTCAAGCTCGGAACTTTTTAGCGTAGCTTAGCGAAATAACCTGGAGACCAAATTAAAAGAATTAATTGGTTTTTTCCTAAAAAACACCCTTTTTTATAAATTATTCTTTTAATTTAACTTATTTTATAAGCCACAGAACGTTTATTTACTTAAAAAGTTTGAATATATTTATATAAGCAGTATGTAAATACACGTGTGTAAGAATATCCCAGTAAAACAATCCTTCACATTTACTTTTAATATTTTATTCTCTTCCACACGTATCTTGTTATATAATTTATTACTAATTAATATTTTACTATTCTATTAATTTAATATTAATAATGGAATTCCTGCAATCACCCTGGCAACTATCGAACGAGTCAATCTTTCCGTGTTTTGTTTCTTTTTTATATATCGCGTAACTGTTTTTTTCGCTCAATAATTTCCAACCAGTGTTGGAAATTATTGAGCGAAAAAAACTACGAATGACTTTCCAATGGATTTCCAATGGAATTTCCAATTCGTTAAAATATTACCATTACTTTCTAAAAATCTCAAAATAATTATTAAAAATCAGTAAAACCTTACACGTGCTTAATATAGATTATACCTATCGATAATAATGGGCTAAAACATAAAGATAAAATCTACCTTAGCACGAATGTGTAATTACATGTGAAGCGGAGCACGTACATAATATGCTAAACCATTCGGGTAAGGTGTAGAGAATAGGGATGACGAAGGATTATCAGATAAACAACTGAACGGGGTACGTACTAAAACATTTTGTCCTAACCACTTTACGCTCACTAGTCCCTAACACACATTTGTATAATGCCACAGTTCGCTTCAGTTGAGCCCCGCTTTTTATTCCATTTGAGTCGTTTAATTAAACTGAACAGCTAGTAACGTAAGTTTAAATCGGAGATTCGAACCGCATTTCTGTTAAATTACTCTTTGCTATGTGCCCGACCGTTTTAACGCAAATGAGTGACTGTTCAATTCCAATTAATCTTTTTTTATTCATCGCCCTGCGCTTACGCTTTAAAAATAACGCAGTTACCTTTAAAAATTAATAAATGCAGAAAAAGAATTCTGAATAAAAACTTTCTATAATAAATGTGCATCATGCGCTATTATCATTGCGTGAATATGAATTTATGGTATTTGTAAAGAGGAGAGTCAGATACCACTGCTTAATATATTATACAATTTTTTATGTTATGCGTAATACATGAGTGCTTAATAATGTAAATAAATATGTCAACCAGACGTCTAATACGTCAAACAGTTGTGTTGGAGATGTTATAGCAAACAAGTGTGTGCGCAAACACATGTAAGGTCTCTATTCCTTGATTCTCATATTACCTGACACAGCTGAGATCGAACGCATGACCAACGTTTTTTTTTCGCTGGAAAAACACATTTACGTGTTTCCAACATTTTTAATGTTTTCGTTTCGTCCTTTTTTCGTTACCCAGGCCAGTGCAGGACCAACTGCTTAACCGCCAACTTAATAATTTTGCTGAGAATTTGGTGTTAGGAAAACCTAACCTGATCAAAATTCGAATACAAAATTCGAACACACGGGTTTGCATCTGGGCATGGTAGCCACTATAACAATGACGCCGTCGTATAATAATAAATCAAACGTACATACGTATGCTAAATGTGTGCAAGTTACCATTCGACTAATAAAACGAAGTTCAAAACCCCTTGATTACCTATCCGAAGAACTTTTTAATACCAGCAAAGTTAAAACGGTATTCTACGTGACTTCATTTTAAGTAAAACTCCAACTCTAATAAACTTAGAATTTCTTTCATGGTGTGCATCAGGTTCATCAGTTTAATCAGGTTTTAGTTCATTCTGACTTGATTTATGTAACACGAGTCGCCTACTAATTCTAATCAATCTATTTAAGTGTCCTTACATTAATTTTGAAAATTATTCATAATCAACTAATATAATACCAATTAACAAAGTGATTCATTAGGAAGGTTTTGGTGTATAATTAATTAACGTTTTGTATAAATTGGCTGAAATATGACGATAATTGTTTATGATGTTAAAAAAAAAAAACAAGGACGAGTGAGAAATTTCCTGACGTGCGCCGCGTAAACCAATAGTTTTATTTTATGTATTACGATATAAAAGTTTTATTTCGACCTTTATTTGACCCGTGGGACGCCGGAACAGATAGCTAGCTGAAAATAAAAAATAACGTTATAAACCGCTAATTAGATGCAGCTTATTATTTTATTTAGTAACCCTACCATTAATTTAGTGTATTTTTGTACTGTTTGTATATCAATGCTTTAATAACGAACATGATATTATATTTTAAATGGATAAGATTACTAATTCAGTGTAACTGACGCCGCAAGCATCAAATGCTTATTATAGTAAAGATTGTACTGTTTGCATATCAATGCCTTAATAACGAACATGGTATTATATTTTAAATGGATAAGATTACTAATTCAGTGTAACTGACGCCGCAAGCATTTGAATAGTAAAGATTTTTTAAATTATTTTATGTAAATATATTTCAACAGAAGTAAGACGGTATTTTTTTTAATTTTTAAATATGGCTTAATAAGAATCATTTACACTAGAACTTAAATATAAAAAATAGTTTAACATTAGATATAATGCTAAAATATAAATGAAAAAAAAATGAAAATTAATAAAATAAAACATTACAGAGAATTGTTAATATTAAAACAAAATGCGGTTAAAATTAAAATACATTGTAACTCGGGCCACCATTATTTCGTTTATATTGCGTGAACAATCACATCCGTTGAGTTGTGTTCTTCATATTTTTACGATGTAATTATCGATTTTTATTATAATATGATTATCTTGTATATACAATCACGACGTAAATCAGGAAATCGTGCCTTTACATAAATTGTGATTAGACATAAGTGGCTTAATTTATGAATTAGATCTAGATTAGATTACTTAGTCTAATGAATGTTAATAAGTTCATATGTAACCTATTTCTTTTATTGTCGCCTATGAGATACTTCGTTTTACAACGTTTCTTTTAAATATTAATATGTTTCAGTGTTACATACGTAATTGAGGAAATAAAATATTACTGGAGCCACAAGGAATATAACATATTAATTTCCAAGGTTGTTGGCGCATTGGCAATATAAGGAATAGTTAATATTTCATACAGAGCCAATGTTTGGTGGTGACCACTTACCATAAGCTGGCCCATTTGCCCGTCCGTCTACCTATTTCAAAAAAGGTATAGGTATAGGTTTATTGATTTTTTAATGATTATTGTTCAACAATATTCATTAAAAAATCAATAAACTTTAAATAATCTCTGCAATGTTTAAGAATTTAGTGTGTGTTATAATATATATATAATATATATTTATATATTATTTATTCCTCTGTAGGCATCACAGGAAACAGTTGCTAGCTAAGCTTATGGCTATAAAGTGGCTCTTTCGACTCGGCTGGTGACGCTTATACGAAGCGAAGCCGGTTAGCCGAAGGAGGTTCACATGACACGTACCCGCGGTGCAGTATACTCTACAATTATGAAATCAAATTTAACGTTCAGCTCAGTCTTCATTTGTGTGTGTTTCTTCTGTGTTAAAAGAGAAACGTTATTCTATTTGAATTAAAATTGAAGCCCGCGTATAAGTGTAATGTATTTTTTTTCAGGTATGAGAGAGATCTTAAAGAACACTCATCTCATCAGGTCTTTCACGTGCCTGATAAAGATCCGTTCTCAGTATAAAAAGAGTTTCAGAGTTTGAGATTCCACGCTTTCCTTCCGAAAGATAGTGGGATCACCTGAAATTTTATTTGATACGTGTTGATTTTCTTAAACTTTTTTAACCACCGAGCACGAAATTAATTTTATTTACAAATTGTGGACATGAGAACTCAGTGGTGCCTGACCGGATTTGATCATGTTCTATCCACTGTCCCAGTGGACCGTTACGGCTTTATATTATCATAATTCAATAATTTATTTCTATGTTTGGACGCTTACGTTATTACATACACGAGTTACGCATATAACACTCGGTCATTGAAATATAATTAACAGTCTGATTGCTACAAGTGTACAATGGTTTATTCATAGTGCTATTAAATTATTTTCTATTCAATTGTAATTATGTATGTGTGTGTGTGTCTGTATGGGAATTGGCCTCGCACTTATATATGCATTCTGGCTTGAGTATTTATGTAGTACAAATTCATGAAAATATTTGCATTAAAATTAAACTTCACTGCATTTCATAGCTTAGCTTTTAGCAAAGTACATTGCTTGGTACTCTAAGTTTATTTTAGCGAGAACAATTTGACTTTTGAATTTGGGCGAAATTTTATGAGATTTCATTAAAATTTTCAACGCGATTCGACTCTGTTTCAAATTCTATTCGCTTCTCCGAGAAATATTTGAATAATACATAATAGGCCGGAGTTTATTTTAGTTTTAAAATTATCATAAATACTTAAATAGGGATGTTTTAAAACAACAACAACGTGTATATTCTAAAACACATAAAAATGATTCCAAGCATATAGTTTTCATCTACAAATATGAACTATACAAAAACGGACATATTTTTTATTTATTTTTTTGAATAATTAGCTGTTATTGATTTTATTAATTTTATTTGATATATAGTAATAATGACTATCTATGTAAGCGGTTTCAACCGCGTATAACTTAAAGAAATCACTAAAAGCAGACTTATAATATTTCAGTATATACAACATTTTAGTTTTATTTATAGATTAGTATTTATTAATTTTCGCCGCACCCGGATCAAGATAGGGCTACATACAATTAGCCATGAGAAAAACAGCATTCCCTTGAATCTATTCCGATATACTTGAATGTCTTTCCCTTGTGCTTTATTTATTTGACTGCAAGCGATACCTTCACGGCAATTTTGTCCTTTTAAAACTGAGAGGTAAATCTTTGTACTTAAAGAAAAGTAATTCTTATCAACTAATCGACTAAGCATAAATTTAACAAAACAATGAGAAAAAATTATATGCGGCGACGGAACGAAATACCTATCTAACCTATAAACTTTAACTTACAAAGTTATTTATTAACCGGAAACAAATACTTAAGTTTGAGTATTTTTAAACAACTTATTCAACTACCTGTTGAAATATGTCAAAATTATTTAAATCACTGTAAAAGCACAAACTGTAAAAAGCTGTCTATTATAATTAATATCATACTTATATAAAACGTAAGTACGGCATTTTTTTTGTCACTGTAAGTTAAATGATGGAAAATAAACGCTGTAATATATTTTTTTAACCAGAATGACATTTCATGCTTCTTCCTTTAAATTCACAGTCTTCCTTACTACTATACTACTTATCCTTTACGTATACTTACACGCGAGCGAAGCCATAAGCAATAGATAGTTAAATATATAGTACCGAAAAACAAAAGAAACGTGTATTGCATATGTTGTTATATTGTTTCCGTAATATGTGCAATTTTTTTTAAAAAGCTAACCTAACCTAACAAAGTATATTACAAACGAATATAGACAGGTCCCTGTTACCAGGGAGCGCCGTGCGTCTCCGACATATGTGCGTTCGCTGCAAATAAGTCAATGCTAGGCAACAGCACAGCAATCGGCGCCCTTTACATATTCGCGTGGGCGCTCTTAATCGACGTGTGTCCGGCATGAGTTGAATCCTATTTAATATGCTTAATCATTTTGCTCTGAGCTCAACTTACATTGAAAGAATCTAAATCTCTAAAACTGTCCATTTTTAACTTTGTTTTGTTCCTTAATTTCCAATAATCATCATTTTACAGATTATCATTTACAGGTAGCTAAAGTTTCAACCAATTCAACTGAAAAGCTATTTTATAGCATTTTTATGAAATATTGATTTTATCAAATAATGATTGAAATAACACAAACATTAAATTTTAAGTGAAATTTGCCACAATACATTAGTGAAAACCACAGCAAACTCAGTTAAGCCGTTTCTAAGATTAGCGCACATAAACGCACAGACAAATAGAGAAACCGATAAACAGACAAACAAAAATTCTAACAATCATTGTTTTGGATTGTCATCAATCATTCATTGAAAAGGCTCCCGATAATAGTTTTACACATATATCGTCCATGTACAGACAGAGATCAATTACATTTTTATTATATGTATAGATTATGTTTTAATTTTCTTTCTCTCTCTCTCTCTGTTTTTGTTATTTAATCTGTTCATATTTATTATTTAAATTAATATAATTTTGTCTGTTTCCAAAATAAAGTTAAATGATAAATTAGTAAAAAAGAAGAGAAACCAAATTAACAAACAGATCGTAATCTAAACGTAATTACAAACGAGCTATATGTATTATTCGATTAGTCGGATATTCTCATTAATAAATGACAGCTGTTTGCACACAGAGCTAATCTCAATTGATCAGTGAGATGTAAGGGATTACGAGTAGATATGTACCAAACAGCACTTGTCAAAGATACACAAACAAAAGGGTGGTTAGGTGAAGTTACTATATTAATTATTTAATGCTATATCATTTATTTCTGAAAGCGGAGATGGCTCAGTGGTTAGAACAATTTAAACCGAAGATTGCTAGTTCAAGTCCGGGCAAGATGCTTTGATTTTTCATCGACAGCAATGGAAGATATTGAAAGGATATGTGTCGGACGAATTTCTGTCATATGTGTATACACCAATTGGAGCAGCGTGATGAAGTTTGTCCAGCTGTGGGAGTTCGACTTTACTTTTTTATTTATTTCTCGATTACTACTACTTTAATACTTTAATTACTTCTATATAACGCCTCTGTAAAGTCATAATTATATTAAAATTAATTCGATCGGTAGCAGTATAAATATTGTAATAATAATAAAGAGCTAGCAATCCCAAAATAAAGGTACTGTGAAGTGCGTGCAACAATAAGAGGCAACTCCAGGTTGCAGATGTGACAGTTAAAGTATTTCACTTTGTTACTTACTTTTACTAAAGGCTTTGCAGGGTAACTGTTATTCAAATTCAACTCAAGTAAAATATTTTAATTCAATATTTCGAATATATGTAACACGAACATTATTATTAATATTGAAAGTTATAGTAATGTTCAAATGTTCCAAGCTTAATTAATTGCCGTCAATACATGGCAAGGTTTTAGCTGAATTGCGTCGATTGTAACGCGTAGGGGTAACAAAATCAATAGCTACTCGACCCTTGTTATGTCTTTTGTTTAATTTAATGTAATATTAAAACTGTATGTCATATACATAGTTTAAATTTTATTAAGAATTTCATAGATTTTGTTTTTGTAATAAAATTATCAAAATATTTTAAATGTCATTTATGTTTTTACAAATAATGGCTAGTAGGGAATGGAAATTGAAAGCTGAAGATCGAGCTTAGTGGCGTGCCATTGGAGAGGCCTATGTCCAGCAGTGGATGATAAAGGGTTGATGATTATGTTTTATGATTTTTTTTTATCATATATTCGGAAAAAAGGTCAAAAATAACAAATAATAACACGATTATATATAAACCAAGCAAGTTATCACCTGATAGCTATTAGAGATAAAAAGCAGAGAAAAAAAGGCAATGAATAAATTAAATTTGAAATTTAAAATAATGACTGTCGCTTCTCAATATATATTTTAATAATGTTATGTGTGTACAAAAAAACATAAAGATTTTCCCAGAAATTATGACGTACATACTGTTAACAGCAAGAACAAGTATAAACTTACTACCACTATTACCAGTTTACGCAGCGTTAGTAAGTCTTTTATGGGACAATGTATTTTTTACCCAGAAAACGTTCAAAAATATTCAACTGTGAAATTTAAACTGAATGATATTACACAACCAATGATTTTTAGATGTTTTCATACCTTGGGAATGAAACGATCGAGTCTAGGTTATTTCAAATAAAAAAAAACTGCTATTGTTAAATCTAAAATCCAATAAAAGATGAGATAAATATATAAACCCCGCTCATTTTCTCTCGCCCGTTCTTCTCAGGTCTGAGGTGCTTATTTCTGAACCGGTGGTAGATTTATGACAATAAATAAATAAGTGTAATGCTTCTATATTGAATATTTTTAACTTTGACTTTGACTTATTTTAACTTCAAAAAAGGGTATTCACCCCGTAACATTTTTTTATTGGCTAAATTCAATTTATATTTATCTTTGTTCCACCAACCCGCATTGGAGCAGCGTAGTGGAATAAGCTTCAAACCTTCTCCTCTAAAAGAAGAGGAGGCCTTAGTCCCATCCAGGCTTCACATAGATAGAATAAGGGTAAATAAAACGTGTTATTAAAGGGCAAACTTCCAAAAAATTACTTTTTTTGGCCGGGTCCTTCGCTATCGTACGGAGAAAACATCAACAAAGTTTCATCACAATCGGATGAAAAGTTTAGGAACGCATAGAAGAAAACCATACAAACATTTATTCATTAGAGTACAGTAAGTAAATGTAATTAAGAACATTATTTCGTGTTTTAAATTGAATGAAATGGAATGAATCAGACCTCATCGTATCCATTCCATGTAAAAATAATTATAGACTCAGAATACTACTACGTTTTCATACAATCGTTAATCTCAGACAAAAACAAACTTTCGTAGCACTGATACGCTTCTCTGAACAGTACAGTCGAACAACACCGCTACTATTTGAACGGAAATTCTGTTAAACGAATACTCTTAATACTACTACTTTACTTGATCGTAGGGCTTTGTGCAAGCCTGTCTGGGTAGGCACCACCCACTCATCATATATTTTACCACCAAGCAACAAAATTTAGTATTGTTGTGTTATTCTCTGAAGGGTGATTGAGCTAGTGTAACCACAGGCACAAGGGATTAACATCTTAATTACCAAAATAGTTGGCAGCACATGGAATATCTAATTGCGCTGATGACCACTTACCAAAAAGTGACACACTGGCCTATCGGCCTGCTTAGTAAAATTAAAAAAAGACGCACAATTTTATGCGTTTCCATTTACAATAGTAAATCAGAAACATAAATAAAAATTATTATTAACACAGGTAATTGTTATTAATGAAATAAAAATCTGACGTTACCAGTACTGAAACGAACGAAAATCGCACGAACAGGCGAGCTTTGTTTTTTTTTCATCGTGTTGTATTGGGATCTCTGTAACTTTCAATGTTTGTTGTTTACGAAAACAAAAATTTCCCTTAATTACAAGGAGGCACTTTCACACAGAAAAGCGTCAAAGCAATTAGGAAACTTTTAAAGCAAGTCGACGCTTAGCTTTTCTACTTTGAAATCTGTCCATTAAAATAAAGTTTGTTTTATAAACAAACAATTCCAAAAAATATTATTTATTGTCTATTGTTATCTTACATATGAAATTTAATTATGGTAGTTTATCATACATATATATTTTTAGGACAGAAATGGTATATCAATTAAAAATAATTAATTAATCATAAAATTATGAATTCAAGGAAATTTTATCAAGACACGAAAAGAACAATTCAAATAACCTAATTCTTATTGAAAATTAGTCTTATTGAAAATTATTTAAAGTTCCCGTTAACCTGAAGTTGTGGCTACATAAGTATGCTATCAAAATCATTTATAGATCAGATCGACATCTCACACTGACAGTAGGTAACAGCTGCCATGGTATAAGCGCGTGAAAGAATAGCAAAAACAAAAGAGAGTCATTAATAGCTACAACGCGTATGCTGCCAGAACTATTGTCCACAGATAATTGCTAACAATATATCTATGTAATTACGAGTACCGTTTGATTAATAATATTGGTTTTGTCCTTCATTTTTAGGGCTGTTTTGAAGTTTCATAAATGTATGTATTTATTTGTACTCCATAGTTCCCCAGTACCTTATTGTTTTCACAATAAATTCTTTTGGTTCATTGACTTTAAATTGACGTAGGAAATTAAAGAGGCTCTATCATTACGACCGTGTGCTACTGAACTGTGAACGCGGTGATAGCACCCTGCCAGCATGTTATACATCAACGTTATATGAGTATGAAATATATTTTTATTACTACGTTATGTTCATACTAAGATAAGGGCGAGTAATAACGTTTTTCTATGTATGAACGTTATCACTTAAACTACAGACACATTATTAAATCCGCAATCGTTATCCCTATGTAATATATTATATAAGTGCCATTTTTAATATTATTAAGAGATAGTTTTTTGTATTTTTTTCAGATTCAATAAATAACTAGCTAATCGGTCCGGTTTCACACGGTTAGATAAGAAAAAAAATGTATTTTGGATAGGATTTTCGTAAAATCCGTTCTTAGTGAGCGTTTATGTCTGTGACATATTTTAAGTCAATCGAGCGAATAGCTTAGGAGATCTCGTGATGAGTGGGGTTCCGCTTATTTATATATAGATTTTTTTTTTGTTTCTAGCATGAAAAACCGTGATATAGTTTATTTTTTAAGATAAAGTTTAATGCGTAAATGTAGTAGTCAGAAATCCAGGCTTAGGAGCTTTACGAAAAAACGCGTGCAGAACCTTGCGTGAAAAATTAATTGATCTCTAAAATATCTAAGCAAAACATTCCAACGCGATTATACGCTAATTACCATAGATAAGTCACATTATTAACGTTAATGGCTTATAAATTGGACTAAAAAATTTAACTGGTTTTATTTATTAAAAAATATTAATAGTTAATAAATTAAATACTATTTTTTATGTAAGAACAAACGAACAGACGGCTTACTAAAGGGAAAGTGACTACCAATGCCCATAGACATCTGCAATATCGGATGGCTGGCTAGCTTAGCAGTTTAGTAGACAATACACAATATTTGAAAGAGTGCATATGGTAAAGTTACATATGTAAAAGGCAACGTTATAGGTACGAGTATACCTTTGAGTGATTATTTGACATGATACTCATTGTATATCTGTTTATATATCTTATTGTAAGCAAATGGGGTTACAATCATAATTATAGCATAAGAAGTTTGGGTACGTGTCTAGGAAGCTTAGAAAATGAATAAGATTCGGCATTATGCAAAAACAAAATTTCGCATTAGTAAGAATTATATAATATGCCATTGGGCAAGTTAGTTACCCTGTACAACCATATCAAAAACACAAGTTATATAATATTTAATATGTTCAGTCGGGCAAAAATAATCAAATCTTATTAAAACATTCGGCTAACATCGTTTCTATTTTTTCGCTTGTAGTCCATTTACAAAATTACAATTTATTTTTACTATGTAAGCTAACTATGACATCCTAACATATGTGGTAACAAACTCATTTAGCTCCCGCATTCTGTGTTCATTCGCTTCATTTCGCGCACAATTACTTCAAATGGCACTTGACATTTATTATCGTTTCTAGCGAAAATGATTATAGAGCACTTTATACAAAAGAAAAAATGTTATAAGCCTTATAAATGGTAATATTTATAGTAGTCAAAATAGTCATTATTTTTATTTATAAAAGAAGTTATTTACTTAAAACTTAAAATTTGTGAAAATTCTGTTACATATTATTTTACTTTCAAGTTAAAATAATTTGCTAAGTTCAAATTAATTTCCTATGTAGTGACGTTTGTTCAAGCTCTTGTTCGCAACTAATATCACTTTTGTTAAGCTAATAACATACATATCTCGCAAACTCTGTCGCTCTTCGAAGCTGAAAGGATTGTTTTATTACTAAGCGAATGAAGTGACTGTTGTTATAAAGGAAAATATGTATAGAACGATTAGTAGTATAGATTGACCAATAGATATTAGTAAATATCTATTGGTGGTCAGGTTATGTGCAAGCTCGTGTGGGTAGGTTTCATCCACTTTTATATTTTACAGCTAAACATCAATCATTAGTATTGTTCTATTCCGTTTTAAAAAGTCAGTGAGCCATTATAACTGCAGGCATAAGAGACATTACATATTAGTTCCCAAGGTTGGTGATGCATTGGAGATCTAAGGAATGGTTAATATTATTTACAATGCCGTTAGGTGGCCCACTTGCCAGTCTGTATACCAATTTTATATAAAAAAAATTGATTCAATATTTTGTATTTTAATCAAAATCTCAAAATAAATGAAGGTCGATTTTTATTGCGGGAAATGAATGACTTAAAAAGGTCAACATTTTATATATCTATCAAATGTCAACGTCAGCGTAACTGAAAGTCGTATCTTCGGTCAAGATGTTTTATATTCAATCGCTTCTAAAATAACAATATTAAATGGGGGTAAGAAAATATGATAATCAACTTATTGTATGTGTAAATCCAGTTCAAATGTGTAATTTGTATTTAAACTGACTCACTCACCCTTCAAACCAGAACACAACATTACTAAATATTGGTTCCTTGCCGTATAATATACGATGAGTGGTTGGTTATTCAGACGAGCTTGCATGAAGCCCTTCCACCTAGTAGTTTCTTGGTCTCTGTCATACATTACAATCAATTTCTCAAATATATTTAAAAATTTGTATATTATAAATATAAGTACATATCTTATTATTTTTTATAACGTTTGAAATATAAATGAATTACAATATATCATGTTAGTACATTTTGTACTACAATATTTAAAAAAAAATATAACTAAGCCAAATATTTTGGAAATATTTATATACATTTGATGCACAAGAACTGTACGTTCAAATGTATTTTCCAATTGAGCACATTAATCTACGGATGAGAACTCAGTAATTACACCACGTCCGAACGTAATCGTCGTTTGCGAAAATAATTATGTAAATTTTGTATTTGTGAAACAGAGTAAATTTGCAGAAATTTTGTCAATAGTAGGTATTTGTAAAGGCTTATTCCGCTTTACAACAACATTGATACGTTATTATAACTGTAAACAGTACTTTGTCTGACTGAGTGTGTTTGAAGATTAAATGAGCCAGAATAAAATACTAACACGCAGCATCTACGATCCCATGTATGTATATATATGGCGCATTCCTTGTGTAAGGAGCTGGGATCTATGGGAGAAGTGACCCTCATCATGGTTTATTTGTGCGTCTATTTTCCTAAAATAAATATAAAAGATGTATATTGGATATACTCTTAGATTGTAATAATAGTAAAGAAAATATTAGTAAATGCTTCGCTGCATGCATGCTACACAGCTGTTTCGAATTAAAAAACGTGCAGGCACATCAAACTACCAAAATTAATACAAAGAATCATCTGTGAAAATTAAAAAAAAAAAAAATTAAAAAAAAAGTCACTACACGACAAAGGTCTTTTGTTAAGAAGGATTTATAGCTTATTTTATCACGTTGTTCCACTTCGTGTCGGTGTACGGTGTACGTATATTTACGGAGTTTACAGGTTTTTCACTATGTTTTCTTTAAACATCGAGTCTGATAAACATTTTAAACATTGAATAAGTCTGAATTAAAACATGTGATACTCAACTCCACGTGCTAATGGATCCAATTAGGCGTTTTAGATTTAAATGTTTGCACAGTCAATAGAGGAGCAATTATATTGATTTGTTAATGGTAACTTACAAAGATACTGGAACTGGGTCAAATCGTCGTAATGTAAGGTTTTTTATGGCAAGCTATCCCGGGCTGACCTATAGGAAGTCGTATAACGAACGCGTTATATCAACTGGTGCCTTAGGAATGTGAATTGAAAGTGAACGTGACAGAAATCTTAAATTTACGAAGATTTTTTTAAGGCATATAAGTGTTATAATACTTTTTTTCTTCTGAAATATGTTTAAAAAAACTATATATTGTTGGTCTTACTATTCAAGCTCTAAAAGGTGAAGAATCATTATTAGATTCATATCTTTCATATTTATCATTCACTTATATTATTAAGGAGAAATGTGGTTTGCCTTCCATTTCCAATATCTCGAGATGAAATATCTCTTTATGGTGCCCCAGGGTTTATATCTTTATTATGCAATCACCCATGTAGGGTTTTATTAAAATTCATCTAGTGGATTCTGTTTGATAACTAACACTGATTATTTAAAAAATCGTATTGTCTATCCATAGTCTGGCAGATCAAATTAGCTGTTACAATTATAAATCTTAAAAAACAATACACCATGTAACAGAAGTGAAAAATTATTATGCCTGAAATGTTATATATAGAAATGTTGCAATCAAATTTGACCATGAAATTTTATACTTAGTGCAAAAAGAGATTTATTTCAAAACATTAACGTCTCTTAAAACTGTTATCAATAATAGGTAAAATTTACCGTATGTCATTTTGAACTAAATTAAATAAAGCACATTTCAACCGAAATGTGCTTGGGAATTACACAATACCGACGCATTCGCGAAGTTAGTCATATCAAATTTCACGTGTCACGTGCTAAGTTACACATCAAATTATGTTTTCCTCTTGAGCCCAAGCACGCACGTTACAGTTTTGTAAATGGTAAATGTAAATTATTCCAGGATAATACGTTATTATCTGAATTATAATTTCAGTAGTAAAATAATAATATGATCAATAATTTATATAAGACCAGGCAAATACAAAACAAACTTGACGTTTCTAAAAGTTCTAAAAGACAGGCTTCGGAACCGATCGGTCACTGTCGTACCTTACCTTAGTTATGTGTTATGGGCCCGCGTAAGGATTTCTTAATTTATAGGTATTTTTGTATTTAAATATGGGAAACTATTGACTTATTTCTGTAACTAAGGTTGTTGTGTTATGTTTGTGAATTTTATTATTATTAAATTTAACCTCCAATTGGGGTAAAAACTATTTAAATATTTTATAGTTACTAATAAACATGGAAAAAGATACTTGAGATCCATTATTTTTTATTCTTTTTGTGTGATTAAATATTTGATCTTCTGTTCCAGAAATAAATTGCATGACTTTTTGTGTCTCTAATTCTAGAAGTATATAGTAATCAGAATTTTATATCCATACTGAAATATTACATATAATTTTATTGATTTTTAATGCTCAAAACATACTCGAAATAAAGATCTTTAACAGCTGTTGTCATTGCTGAAGCAACGCTCGTTTATACATACATTAATAAATATATTTTTTAAATGTTTCTTTTTTTTAATAACCTGTGTTAGAAATGTAATGAAATACACGTTTCAGTTCTAAGGGTTATCTTATGAGATGAGTCTTATTAAAAAAAGTGTGTTAACAATTGATACAATAAAATAAAGACGCAATAGAAACCCTAAAATTAATAAAATGGAATCAGCTAAAACTGTCAATTAACCAATTCTCATTTATATTTTTATCTATGGTCTGATATTTATAAATTATTCTCAAATTTCTATAAGCATAAATGCTTTAGCATCCCGCAATACGGGAATATATAAATACATTTGTATACTCCTGCGAGATAATTAAATTTAATCATTGGTAGTAGGGTGATACTACCCAGACTGGCTTACATAATAGTCAGGGTAGGTATTACCCACTCTTCATACTATTCTACTGTCAAACAACAACACTTAATATTGTTGTGTTCGGGTTTAAGGAAGAATGTGCCAGTGTAACTACAATCACAAGAGATATGATACCTTAAAATAACAACTGACATAATAACTGTCTAAATTGTTCTTGTATTAACTAGCTAATTTTAATGTGCATAATTCACGCTTCACCTATTCACTACATTGATGATTCTATGCCAGAAACCTTCACGCACGGACCAACAACAATTGAATTAAGTTTCAACTCCACCACAATGAAATGTACGATGCGTGAACACAATACAAATAAAAATTAAAGCATATTTTAAATAAGATGTGACATCGTTATTGTTGTATAAAAAGAACAAAATACACATTACAAATTTAAAGCAGAAACACGTCGTCTAAAAGATTGTCTTGTGCATTGTACCCAAGACGCTGGCACTGTTGCCTCTCTGCACCGCTAGACTCAGCCTTTGGGCTAAACAAGCGCCAGAATTAAATTATTAATTGAACTTTTATATAAATAAAATAAAATTTTAATTAAATAAAAAACGGTTAGTTTTCCACAAAAAATGTTGCAGTTACGGGAAATCAAAAGTGAACGATCGAAATAAATAGTTATGGAATTTATAATTTAAATAATCAATAAATAAATATGGAATAAAATAAAAAAAAACATTGAGTTTCGTAAAAAAAACTGATATATATATTTTTATTATTATATAACAAGAAAGTATATATATTCTCGCCACGCACACACAAGGGAGTAAGAAGAGCATAACAGCATATGAGAACGTCATGCGTCATATTTTCCATTATGGCATACGAGTCGGTCATACCCCCGAGGCGCGCCAATAGATGTTTCTTTAAAATAAAGTTGGCTTTAAACCAACGTTAACAGAGTTCAGACACAAGTTGATAAAAGTCATATTTTGAATTCTATTATATTTATTATTCATATCGTTGATTAGAAACAAGGGACCGTTTGGTATGCATATCGGGACATGTTGATTTATGTGGCTTGAATGATGGCTTCTGGTTATCCGTCGTCATTACCACATCTCATCTCGCATGAGTTTGCATATTTCAATACGAATACCAGACTGATGTGTTAACAACAAACGAGGGTAATATTCCTATTTGACAGTTGTTTGTATTATTATACTGTATATTATTATATTGTATGAGTTGATGTAATATATCTAAATGGGATAAGGATATTCGTAGAGAAGTTCTGTAGACAAAGTTAGATTATTATGTTATTACTATTCCTACAAATTGATTAATTATCATTACATTTTCTTAGATATTTCTTTTTTTATTTATTTAAAAAAAAGTTTAGTTCAAAGTAACATATCTTATGGATTTTTTTTTGTATAAATATATTTAATTCTCAATTTATACTTTAAAATGAATGTATAAAATATAGTCCTATAATTTACTGATATATAAAAATACAAATATAAAATATTGTTCTTATTTTTTAAGGCTCAAATATGCTACAACCCCAATTGTAGCATATATTGAACTTCGCAAATATATTTGAATTGATTGATATGAAAATGTAATATCAATAATATATCAATATCATCTCATTAGAACAGTCTGGTCTATCAGATCTGTCCAAATATCAGAGTCCTTTGTCCAACGTTCCCTTCATTAGCGCTCAATTGTTATCTCTTATCGCAGCATCGGATATTACGCTGTAACCAGAAACTTGTCGCCCAATTTTCTCCAAGTAGGTCGTGTATATTGATGACTGGTGCGGTGATTTCAGAAGTGGTTTCAATTTTAAAATGAATGGTTAATAATTAATGGTTTCATTTCTGTTAACACCAATCATTATTTGTATTAGTATAACCATATAGTGCTTATGATATTATCAGATTTGAAGTTAAATATCATATATATATATATTCAACACGAGCAATAGAAAATAACTTCCTTCAATAAATCTCACGTCTTTATATTTTATGTGAAAAGACATTCGAAAACTTTAAGCTTTAATTGTTATTATTATGTAAAATACGCCGAAGTCAAGGCTGACAGGAAAATGTCAGTTGGTAAGTCACCACAACCATCAGACTTTGGCACTTAAGAAATATTAACAATTATTTATTCTGTTAATGCTAAAGGCATTAACATTAAAATGCATTAACAGAATAAATTAAACCCAACCATTGGACTAATATTTTATAGAACATATGACACATTGTGCTTTATTTCGGAACACGGCAGTATAAATATTTGCTGTTTGGCGATAAAATATGTTATGAGTGGGCGGTATGCACGCACCTAGGCGGGCTGGCACATAGCCCTATCACCCAGTAAATTTTAATAAATGTTCTAAAATAGTTACTACTTTGAGTAACGCTTTAAAATGAAAATATATCTAGCAAGAAGTCATTTAAATATTGGTTGAGCTGTATATTCAAAAAATTCATGCGGTATAAGTATATAAGGTGCGAATTTTAAATCTATAGATGTGTGTAGCTTTTAAACAGTCACACATTAGTCACACATCACTCTGTGGACATACCAAGTTTAGTCTTGTTTTGTTTGAAACAAAAATCAGTTATTTATTTTAATTACATCACTGATGACAATAATTTATTGAATGATGACGAAAAAATCACCATCAGTATATTTATATTCATGTAATTATTTACACAATACATACAATGAGAATTTGGTGTAAATAATTACGTTCGTTATTCAAAAGAATTTACAAAAAAACGGTTAATAATGTTAGATTTTACAAATATGTAGTTCAAACTTTCCCGAAAATCGAAGTACGTCCTACATATGAACATAGTTCGGGACATCCGGTTAATAGAACCACTGGAATATTCAGGCCATGCCTCTTTGTAACAATATGGTTGCAGGATGTGAGTATTGAGCGAGCTCTTCGGTAAACGGACAAGCGTTTTCAATTATTAAGTTACCTTCACTACATTGTAAATTTTAGAAATGCTATTACCTCAAAATTTGTTGATAAGAATTTCACACAATTTTTATAACAATATATTTGTATGTTAAAGGTAATTGTAAAAATGAATTAATGTTATTATATTTATTATTACTGTACCGCCTACCTCATATTCTATGAGTCATTACTTACACCGTTGGCTGTCTGGAAGAGATCGCTATGTAGCGATAAGGTCGCCAAAATTGTATGCTACTTTTATTTAGGTTGTATCCATGTTTTGTGTTTTCTTTGTGGTGTACAATAAAGTATAAGAAATGTATGTATATTGATTTTGATTGCATTTTTATGTGAGCTGTGATAGAAGAATAGAAGATCTGAGATAGCCCAGTGATTAGGACACGTAAATCTTAACCGAAGATTGTGGGTTTAAGCCCGGGCAAGCACTACTGAATTTACTTTTTGCAAGCACAGGTGTTTTTTTATACTTTTTTACTACATTCGTACTAATCTGATGAGTCAGCAATCTGAAGAAAGGTTAGGCGCTGAATCAAAATTTTACACTATTTCCGAATCACGAAAGTACTGCAAACTTTCAAACTCTGACATACTATTGAATATTTATTGACAGAAAAAGTTCAGTGACTTTTTAGTAGCCCGACTTTAGTTTTGAACCCAGCCTCGAAACCTGTAGCCTTATAAGCTAATTAAGCCAACGAGGTATGTATATAGAGAATTTACTTATTTGATATATAACTTCGAGAGTATTACAGTCTTTTGTTAGACATGAGAAAATCCGGTCTCAAATCCAAGCGGTGTTCGGTCTAAGCTCTTTAAACCCGATCAACGCATGATTTATCCGATTAGAAGGTATCCTTGATAGGAATTTTCTCTAAACTTTTTAATTTGCGATTTCTAAAAATAAAAATATTTTCAAATAATCTCAATAGCAATCAATACTAGGTTTTAATAAAAGTTTAATCATTTTTTGTTTAAACTTGACCATAGTCGTATAAGCAGGCGTTAAAACAAAGGATTAATTTATCTTCAAATTATATATTCCAATTCTATTGGTTTTTGTGATCTGTGGTCACTGGTACGTCAGCTTCATCTGATGTTTCGATTTCCCGAATCATGACAGAAGCCCTATTGTAGAAAGTTCGACTGTCATAACGGTCGGAAGGCTTGAATGACATCTTGTAATTAACAATAATGGAAACGTGAGAACGTTGTACATACATCTGCTAATTATACAGATTATTTCTTATTTATCTATTATAATGTTTACTAGCTAATTACATAGACAAACGACAGACAATATTTTAGCAATGTTTGTTTGTTTCTTGCACGTATTCGTAAAACTAAATTGTCGTAGCAGATGATTATTATGAGTTAAAAGTGTATTTAGACAGCCTTTTATTACAATAATTTATGTGCCAACATTTTTGTCAGTAATGTAACTAAGTAAGCAATGGAATTGGAAATGTAAAATATTTAACCGCACTTAATATATCTTTTGCTAGAACAAACGTAGGTCTTCATTCGCCGATACATAAAATACGTTCTTCTTTTAATTATATTAGATTGGATGTTTTGTTGTCTCATTAAAAAATAGACTCAAATTACATTTTACAAAATCATAATATTGCCTTCTTTCTTTTTAAATAACTTTTATCGACATAATATTTTTCACCAATTGCTTATTTTTTTTTACTCTGATTAAAATTTGTATTATACAATATTACTATGATATTCAGAGCCGAGATGGCCCAGTGGTAAGAACATGTGAATCTTAACCGATGATCGTGGGTTCAAACCCGGGCAAGCACCACTGAATTTTCATGTGCTTAATTTGTGATTATAATTCATCTCGTGCTTTACGGTGAAGGAAAACATCGTGAGGAAACCTGCATGTGTCTAATTTCACTGAAATTCTGCCACATGTGTATTCCACCAACCCGCATTGGAGCAGCGTGGTGGAATAAGCTCCAAACCTTCTCCTCAAAAAGAGGAGAGGAGGCCTTTAGCCCAGCAGTGGGACATTCACAGGCTGTTACGGTTACGGTACGGTTACTATGATATTCTATGTTATTCTATTCTCCTAGTAAATTAAAGTTTCTTAAATATTTTTGCATTCTGTGTTTGCATCTAGAATCGTGTATCATCGTGTTCGTGTATGTTCACTGTAACATCTAATTGTTATATCCATATTTGCAAACAAAGTAAATAAAATGTTTCTTTAGCGTTTTTAAATTAAAGTAAACTCTGTAAAAGATTTTATTTTAAAACTTTCTTGAGCAAAATGCTGAGCAAATAAATCTTACTTCATTTCAAATTGTATGAGAGAATTAAAACCATTTCTACACTCTTCTTTGATATATCAACTGACTCCAGTACTATACAATGAAACTAAGTGTGAAATTATGTATAAATGGGTCAAACAAATCAGGCGTAGCGCCCACTGTGGCTGAACTGATATAATTATTGACTAAACTCATCCGTAATCATTTACCGCCAAGAACTACTTAAATTATTTTTTGAGGACAAGATAAAAATAAATATTTAGTATCTACTTTTTATATTTAAATGCACTTACCTGTTCTCTTACAAAATTGTTTCACCAAAGGTTATTTGTGAGAGATTTCGCTATAAGCGATAAGACCGCCTTTGCGCACCATTTTTTACTTTTCTTTTTCTTTGATTGTTTCCTATATCTTTTTTATATGTTGTGCAACAAGTGTTAAATAAATAAATAAATAAGATTTTGGAGTTTATTCCACTACGCTGATCCAATACGGGTTGGTGGACATGTGATAAATTTGCAATCGTCACATGCAGGTTGCTAAATACAAGCTGAATTATAAAAACAATTTAAGAGCATGACAATTTATTTGTACTATCCCGACTTTGAAGTTGAACCAGAGATGTGAATATTCGCAACATCCCGAGTTGATTGGAACCCACAATCTTTCAAGATTGTGAATCAAGATTGTGGGTTCATAAACAACATAATTATGTTTCACTACTGGGCTTTCTCGTCTCACATAGAAAACTACTTATTCCTCACCTATCATTTTATATGAAAACCACTTTTTCATACTCCCTTTCATCACACTTTCATATTCTCTTTTGATGTTGCTATTTAATCACCGAAGACAAAATCATCTCGATTTTAATCCGCCCCGCGCCGCTTTTCTCTTTAATCCTTCACAATCCGATTAACTTTTTAATGAATATGGAAGACTATTAATTTTAACTTCCACGGGATTTAAAAATAAATAAATCTGACGCTCGTAAATATTTAAGCTTTTCAATTTAAATTTCCTATATGAAACGTTAAACCTTTGCATGGTTTTGGAATAAATATCGTTAAATTTAAAATAACGCAATATTGTATCCGTATACCGTTGGTAAGCAAATGTGACTTACTAACATTATAAATACTATACTTTGTGTTTTAATGTTTGTTACGTCACGTTGAAATTGATGGATTTTTTAATATTGATTTATAGAAAGGCTATCTGATGGTAAGTAGCCATAGATATTGTGAACTTATGAAATATTTCGCCAACGCGCCACCAAATTTGGGAACTAGGATGTTATTTCCCATGTGCCTGTAATAATACTGGTTCAATTAAAACCGGAACATAGCAATACAAATTATTAAAGGTTTGCTTAAAGCCGTATAAATTATAGGATATATTAATAAAAAATAGGATCTATTCCTTTATTTATATTTTATTTAAAAAAATATTTTTGACTAAATGTTTCTAGCTATATGATATATTACGAGCGACCCTTGTGTGTTGGTGGAGGTAATACGATTACTCATTATACCTGTGTCTACGTAACTATGTCTCTATATAATTGTCTATTTCAGTCCAACCTCAGACAATCAGCCGCAACCTAATAACAAAATGGCCGTTCTTATTTGTAATCAAAACGAAAGCACATATATATGTTATTTTATGTATAAATAAGTACATACAACAAATATAAAACTGAGGCCGTTAAAGAATGACAGATTTAAAACATCGAAATTGTTGTTAATTTAGAATTTATAATTAAAGAAACTAATAAAAAAATATTAAAATCAATAAAAACAAAGAGTTTCGTTATACAATAATATATATACATATCATGTCATTGATTCCTTATTATAGTAACTTTTTTAAAATTACAGCTTAAATCAAAATTACCCCTAATTATAATATAGATTAATATTAATCAATTTTTTATGTCAAAAATTGAATATCCTTATATAAATCTACGATAGATATAGATTAATTTAAAAATATTCTATTTTTTAGATTTATTTACCCATTGAAACTTTGTAATTAGAACGATAAAATAGAGGTCATCCTTTATATTGCGAGATATATAAAAAAAACAGGCATTCTAAAGTAATAAAACGCCTGATTAAACATAAAACTAATACTTTTCACTATTCGCTTCGCTGCTGGAAAATACGAAATTTATTGAATTAAAGAGAAATTCACTAGTATTTATTGAAGCTTCAAACTATATACGAACAAATAAACCTTTAAGTTTGTGTTGCGGTGAAACATCGTTAATACTAATCTTCAACTATGTTCGGACTTTGAACAAAAATGCATGCAATATTATAAGTGACTTGTAAATCCTGGTAGACGGTATTTTGCATTTCTATATGTGTTGACTTGGTGGTGGGCTTTGCAACCTGTGGTGGTGCAAACCCATCTAGATACTACTATTCATCATATATTCTACCAAACAGCAATACTTAGTATTGTTGTGTTCCGGTAAAGGGAGAGTAAGCCACTGTAACTATAGGCACAAATGACATAAAATCTTAGTTCTCGAAGCTAATGGCGCATTGGCGCTGAAAGGAATGATTAATATTTTTTTGAGCTCCAATGTCTATGGACGATGACCACTTACCGTCAGGTGGCCGACCTATTTTATTGCCCGTCCGCCAACCTATTTTATTTTTTGCAACACATAGTAGCTATAATTTTATACACATCTAAGTAATAACATAACAACGTGATGAATAATATTGTTCCAACTAACATTCTAAGCCTTATTTATAAGCATTGCCTAGGGACTGTTTAATTAAACACTGATTTTTCTTTCGAATGTCAATTATTGTCAAGACATTACATTGTTTAACTAACGTCTAACTAAGTTTGTAGGAAAGGCCGGTAGTACTAGTATTTCTTATAATATGTATAGTTACATTTATAGGCTAACAGTTATGTGAGTAAAACAAAATGAAAAGTCATTAAATTTTATTTACTTCAAATATTTTATAGCAAAATAGTGCATTTATAAATTGCGTTTAATTTTGTGTTGCTTAAGGTATCTTCGTAGTAGTAATAGTTTTAATTTTTTTTTATAGAATAGGAAGGCGGACGAGCATATGAGTCACCTGATGGTAAGTGGTCACCAAACGCCCTTAGACATTGGCATTGTAATAAATGTCAACCATCGCTTATATAGCCAATGCGCTACCAACCTTGGGAACTAAGATTTTATGTTCCTTGTGCCTGTAATTACACTGGCTTACTCACAACAATAACAAGTACTGCTGTTTTGCGGTAGAATATCTGATGATGAATATTAATTATATCGGTACTGTTTTCGATGTCAATCCTCAACATAAAGAAAGTTAATAGGACCTAAGTACGCGCGTACATAAAGTCAACACTTTAAACTGGAGCGGGGAATCACTTATTCACTTATTACAACAATTAAGCCAAAAAAACATGATAAAAAATCCACGTAACAATTTTATTTTCAAACGTGAAGTTTTTACGTACGTAAAAAATAATTATAATTCTACTTATACGTGAGTATTTTTATTTGAGCGAAACCTAATTAACGAAGTTAAAGAATATATACTATAAGGCTATAATATAATACTGTAAATGTAACTGAATCTCTCAAGTGACGCACGCAAACTTTTTCTATCTACAAATACTGTGTAATTTCTTGTCTGATTGTAATTATAATTTTAAATTGCATTTTTATGACAAACAAAAAAAAACAGATAAATTCTGAAAATTAAAAACAACACCAAAACTGAATTATATTGAGGTTTAGGAAATAATCTTCCTTCACTTCTAGCTTCCTTAATCAATCATTTTAATCATTATTAGATGCTAGAGATCCAATACGGCCTTTATTGCTGTAGTATCATGTTATCAACTACTTTAAAAACAGAAGGTGGTTTTCAATTCCGTTGTATATTTTATTTTTTTTCTCAGAAGACTATGGCGGAGTCATTTACAAGCCGAATGCGATATCGGGCGCAGGACCAACAGATTTCAATGCTTTCTGAGGGACGGGTGGTTAACACGGCCAACTCTGGGCTGATACACAGAATTTCTTTACAAAAAAAAACAATAACTTTTTTTGTCATGACCCCGTTACGAATCCTGTCAAAATTTTCCGCTGAAGAAGGTAGCACGAGAAAGTTAACCATCAATAAAATTACTTGTTAATGAAACTATGATTCTATTTTTATGTAACAAACAAAATCATAACACTTCCAAAGCTTATGTGTAATCCTCTGTTTTTAAAATAAAAATCATATTTATAAACATTTTGATACAATTCATATCTCCACCGCTGGCACCTCTGAGCTCGCACTCAACCAGCTTTTACTAATGCATCTTCCTGCACTACGTTTTTTCATATTTATTTTAACATCTACAAAATGACCATTGCAATATACTCGCATCGTTAGAACTGTAATTTTCATTTTTAGGTTAATATGTATTGTATGTTTGTGTTATGTATTATTTATTTATAAATTTGACTTCAAAAGATGAATCACACGAAAAAATATTATACATTTAAAAATATCAGAATCATAGTTGTTCTATGTTATACTAATATTTTTCTTACAAAGTTGTAAGTTCGCGAGTTCCTTCCTACTCAATCGATTTATAGTAAATTAGGAGTGAGAGAATAAATTTTAAAGTTCTCCTTTAACTCGGAAACTTATCTCAGGAAGCAGCGTATTTGTATTTATATATTTCATAATTTTACGTAGAAAATATTACCTTAAACGAAAATCACAGGTCCAAATTCGGACAATCACCGCTGTGTTTTCATAAATTTAATTTGTATAACTCGTCTCGTACTCGGCTTAGTAGGGAAACATTGCGAGAAAACCTGCAGTGTTGGATGTGAAGGACAGGAAAGCAGTGTTGTAGGGTAGGTTTAAAAATTTTACCTTTTTAAAGTTATTTTTGTTGATAGCGAATACGCGTAATCTTAAATATATAATCATATTAAATAAAATAATCTTTTTATGCTAATTATACCTCTACGACTGTCGTAGTATTGTGTTCCAATGAATTTTTCTTGTTTACTATACTTTGCAAATTATTACAAAGAATGGATCTTTTAATTAGATTATGCAAGATAACAATATTTATAAAGAACAAAAGTCAATATAGTTGAAGTGATCTTCTTGTCAAACCAATTTTTTGAAAAGCAATAACAAAAAAACGCGTATGTCAGCCGTATATGTAAATAATATCCATTTTTCTCAATAAAAATAGTAGCATAATCGACTATAAATAACGTTAAAATTAGAATCCGCTTCCCGATTATTGAATGTCTACTCTTGAAATTATAATTTAGTGATACATACATAATTTTATTTCTAACTTTGAATTAGATTTATACCTGTAAAATTAAGTTAAGGATTATTAATTTCAACCCGTTTTTAAAAGGAGAGAATATGCCTTCACCCAAAAGTGGGTCATTCTCTTCAATATTTTTACAAAAATGTTTATAAAACCATCGTCAAAAGTTTGTTTGCAATTTCGAGTCCATTTTCTATGGCTGTCAGTTTCATCATTAATTAATAGAATTTATTGTTTCGGTGCTTGTATATACTGATATTATACATTTTTTTAAGTTTATAAATACAAAATACATAAATCAAATATATATAAAAAAACAATAATTGAAAATAAAACAAGTAACGACTAGAAATTCAATTGTTTTTTTATTTATAAAATATACATTATTTACATAGTATTTTCATATCATATAACAGTAGCGAGTAATTTAAAAACATTTAGATACATCGGTGATGAATCGTCATATGTTTATTATGACTATATGAATTACAACATATGTAAAACAAAATCCCTTGTATTATACAAATTCAAGGGTTCTAACTTAATGCGAATAATAAAATCGAAGTTTATATTAGCGTATAGTAACATTTAATGACCGTATCAACAAACTAACTTCTAATAACTTGCTCTTGAAGCTTTCATTATTTAATAGGTCAAAGTTGTCGGTCTGAGTCAACTCAAGTTCGTTTGTTTAACGCGATGAGTTTTGGTAATGGAAACCCAGGTAACACACCTTGTATGTACTTAGTAGTACGGGTTCGAAGTAATTTATGTGCAATATCGAAGTAAATCATAATATTTATCTAATGGTAACTCTGTTTCTTAAATCTATGAATTATTTATTATATAAATATATTTATAGTGAGCAAAGTTCTTGTTATATATTTGAGAAGTAAAATAACTATAATTAATAGAATTTTGCCTCGAAATAAATCTTTATTATGTTTACAAGCAAGTATCTAATATCGTTTTATATCGCATGTATGCATAGGACCAAAATACACACATCTTCGCAACACAAGTTACACATGAGGCCTGAACAAATACATAGAATCAAATCAATTTTAGAATATAAGTTGTACATTACTATATTTTAAATATTTCTACATTTATAATGCGCCGTGTTTACACAAAACCGAAGCTTCTATCACCATGAGGGTAGGTCTATTGTTTGTTATATTTCATATCAAGTTTTAATTATATAAATATTATTCCACAAATCCTTTTATAATTAAGACAATAAATGTTTCTTATTATTTATTTTTATTATCTCTGGCGAAATATGGTAACTAAATATGACTCACATTATTATCTTAAACATAAGTATTTAATGGTACGCATAACATTGTTCGCGGTGTTTAAATAACTACTATAACTAAATAAAGCTCTTACGGAGAGACAACGTTTTATCGTCAGGGAAATACTATGTTCTGGAATTCCCTGGAACTACATAGTTCAGAGTCGAACGCCGCTCATCCTTTGCACATATTAATAAACATTGCAACGATGAAAATGTTAAACAATATATTGTCTCTGTCATACTAATATCAGTTTATCAAGTAAGATAAAGACAAATATGTTTTAAATAAGGCCCGTATTTAACGTTTAATAATTGTGCTACTTAATTTTTATGTGATTAATCAACGGATTTTTTACTTCTGTCTCCAGCGCTGATGATTTTCAGTAGGCGAACTGCTGGTGCTTCGAATGCTAGTGAAATGGCGAACGAAGCCAGAAAAGCCATTACCGCGTAACCGGCATATATTGTTAGCTGAAAGTACAATATGAAAAGTAAGCGCATAGAAAATGTTATAACACTTTTCAATTAGTTTTCAATTTATATATATATATATATATATATATATATATATATATATATATATATATATGTGTGCTTGATATTACCTATAATGTGAGTAGCAAACCTATATAAAATTACTATTGTTATGAAGTAGGTATTAGTAGAAAGTAAGAAAATAATAAAAAACATAAAAAGATCGTGCAGCACCGTACACGGTACAGAAGTGAAACTTCTTAAAGTGTATAACTCCTCGTTTTCTCTTTATCTTAACGTCATATCGTTCTTCTCTCTCATCAAACGAAATGTGTGTAAGAACGTGACGCGTCCTTAAAATTTTACTCTCATTTCTCGTTTACCTAACGATTATCACTTTAAAAATATATAAAAATGTAACAAATACTACAAACAAAGACGGGGAAGTTATGTCTGTGGAGACTTATTAATAAATAACAAAAAATGTAAGTACCATAAAGCGTTACAAATAAAGTACAATAATGCTCAAAGCATTCCTTACAAATAGTACTTCATTGTTAATTGCCAAGTTGCCTGTTACACTTTAAAAAATAATAAAAACCGTTACGTAAAATAGTTTTAATATATTTATCAATTTACTTTACCTATGTGCATTATTTACAATTATTATTAACGCTGTATTATATAATACATGAATTCAATATTTATATACAAATATTGTTCGTTTAATATTGAAGGGATATCTTGGAAAATACTTTAGCGTATTATGTTGTACCCATAAATAATACCCATTCGGAGATTCGTACGTAAAAAGTGAAACTCGACAGCGATAGGCTTTCTCGAGTTAGAGCTAAGAATAGATTTTGTGTTATGTAGATATCCATTCAAATATTTACTGGAGGTGGGAGAAAGGTCGATATTGCCACACGATATAGCTTTGGGAACCTGTACAGATGTGTATATTTAAAGAAATATTGGGACCAAGGACAAAATATATTAAACCGTTATAGTTTATTTTATTATACACATTAAATATGAATATGTAAGATATTCAAAAATGAGATAGTGATCATCATTTAAAAATTGTATTTGATTTTTGGTAACTTCGAGCAGAAACGTTGTTAATTTGAAGTTTTGAAATGATTTGTGCATTCTCGAATAAGATGTTCAACTTTTAACATATCATGTTGAACTCAACACTTTTCTGAACTGAAATATCAATAAAAATATTATTTAAATAAGATTGTTAAGAGTAACGTGTCAGTAAATTGATTTTTGTAACGGAGTTATCTAAAGCCTATTTCAATTACAGGAAAAGTAAATACAGGAGAAGAATAATTTGTATTAATCATTATGAATTTGTGAATAATTGTGTTTTAAATGACGGTGAAGTTGTTATAGCAAATGAAAGCAATATTAAAGTGCTAATGTATGTATATCTACTTGAGTAGTTAAGTGAAATAGAGTAATAAAATAAATATTAATCAAGAACTGTTTTTAGCGTATAATATATATAGTAGAGTTGTGAGTAAAATCGAATAGAATATGTAAATAGAAGATTTGTTTATCTTTACTCCTTCTTTGATTGAAAGCGGATAAATTTATATTAAAAAAATATAAACATAAATATACTCACAACCATAGAATTTTGCAAGTGTAATGGGCCGTCGAGTAGGAAAGAGGTGTACATCATGATGGTGGGGTGAACGAGGTAGGCGCAGTAAGTAAGTCGGCTCAGAGGCAACAGGCCTTGGTACGAGAGCGCCGAGTTGATCAGCCCACCGTAGCCGCAGCAACACGCGACGGATATCCACGCTAAAGCTACTGCCCATCCTGAATTATAAAAACGAAATCAATACAACCATTTCTAATTCTAAATATTAATGTTTACTTCAAAATTGACAAAAAAATGAATAAAAATGAATAATTATTTTTAAAATAAAAAATATATATTAGCAAATCATCGAGATATATAAACTAGCTCTAAATTGTATTATAAATTTAATGTTATATTACCTGTGTGCCCAACGCTTACGTAAAATGCTGTTGGCCATACTTCAAAGTACCCGTCCACCATGCCGAAGATCAAGCTAGTGATTATGACCATCGCTGTAGGCCAGCCAACCGCTACGAGCCAGTACGGAATTTTCACTTGACACTTAGTTTTATGTAGGTACCATCCTACCATCATTCCTGAAAAAATAATATAATACGATAAGTAATTTATTTAAATGGCTTTGCAAATAAAAAAAGTGATTTGCAAACCTATGCCAAATTACAGATTGCAAATTTTCTTCAGTTGAGCTATGGCCTCTACTTTTGAGGAGTAGGTTTTAGAAGTTAGTCCACCACCCAACTCCAATGCTTAGTGATAGTGCTTACGTGTGTGGCAGTAGATGTGGCACATTTTCATCCGAAATTATTTGCTTTACTAATCATGTTATGTATTCCTTCACGGCCGAGCATAGATAACAAATTAAGCACATGGAAATTTATTAGTGGTTATAAATATGAAATGTGGATACGGATGTTAAATTATGTCGAATAGTTTTAGTTAAGGATATTACATCATTTAGTATATACATTATACACGGTAATAAAATAATTAACTTTATTTGTAGGTTATTTTTTATTACAATAGTTCTTTGGTATTGAAATCACAGAAAACACACTATGCAAAAATAAATTTATAATATTTTTTTTTGTTCGATCGATTTCGGTTTCCGATAGATTTTTATTTCCGATATCAGATGGTTTCGATTACGGTTACGCACCTCCATTATATATTTGGTTTGAACCCGCTATTATTGGTCAAGATTCACGTGTTGAACTACTGCACCATTTCGGCTTTTTACATCAACTAATAAATATACTGATGAATTTCAATTTTATCAATTACATCAATTATTCTGTTATTTATTCATTAATGAATCATTATTTTCTCAAAAAAAATTTTTTTTCTAAACGATTTTAAGAAAATATAAGTAATGTTTAAAAAAAATTGTAATATAATAAATATTATCATATTGAAATTAACTGAAAATAAATGCGTGTGTAATATCTTTATTGCGTGAAATTTATAACTATTAGATTAAATAACACTATAATTTATAAATCTTATCTCAGTAACAGTTTATTGTCAACGCCTGTCTCTGGGATAAATTATGTTACGTCTTAATGCTCTCTGAAATTCATGAGACTATTAAAATAATATTAAAGTGAGCATCTATATTAATTAAGATTGTAGTTCGAACATATGTACATAATGCTCTATCTTCTTTCAAATGTCAAATTACTGACGACAGAAAGAGATAAATGGATGTATGATTCAATAAAATAACAATTTACCTTAATTTCAAATTAAGAACTATGTCAATATTTGAACTAGGGTCTTACGCAAGCCCCTTTGGGCAGGTCTACCCACTAAGACTTGTCAGTTATCTAACGTGAAACATATTATACCAAAGTAGGATTTGTGTTATATGCTACAGCTTGATGTGTAAGTGTTATGCGAGACACGATACTAAATATAACAATAAGCACCGCAGTATACTGATTATTTAAGGAAATCGGAAGTGCCCATAAAACTGCCGTGTTCGTCGTGTGGCTAACTTATAAAGCTGCAGATCCCGAAGATCTGGGTAGAACGAAAAAAAAATTGTTTTTCTGTCAAGAAATTCTCTGTATAAGTGCGATTTTAATTGCGAGTCAATGTTTTCAAACTGGAATTTGAAAATGTTGACTTTCTACTATGGAAAACAAAATTATCAGATTGAGAGTGAAGTAATTAAGAGTACACCAGTGTTTTTATATACTTTAGTGTTACAGCTATCGACTACTACTACCAAAACTTCATACAAATAAGTATCTTTATAAAACTTATGATTAGAATTTATAGTTATTATCGCTAGAAATTAATTATTCAGTCATATTTTTTATTTATCGAACTCAAATCCAACATCTCTGTATATTAAAATGTATTTTGATTGTATATTTATAGTTGTTATAAATTATGTTGTGACGTCACTCCTTAAAAGTTTATAAAGACTGTATTTGTATTAAAATAAATATACACAGAAATTCTCCTAATTGTTTCTTCATAGTTATAATGTTATAATTTATAAAAATATAATTCAATTGTGTGTAATTAGCGCATCTCAACGAAAATGGTGGTGTGATGTATCCCAAAAGGTGGCAGGTTATTTATTCCGGATAATAAGTAAGTACTTCTCCCACGTAAAATTTTCAGGTCTGCTTTTCTGTTATAGATATTATGATATAATATATATTATGATCTACAATATAATACTTGCCAGTAATACTTTGCCAGTATTCCTACCTAATTTAATAAAAAATAAATTTATATAAACAGTTCCTCTAAACTTACCGACCAAATACGGTCCGATTCTTGACCATGGTTTGTCATAAAGGGGATCGAACATTTCGAAGGGTTCCTGTATACGAGCTTTGTATTGGTGCCATACTGATACGTAGATAGTGGTTGCCCAGGAACTAACCATCACCAGGATCAGCGATACCATTGCGAACCTTATATGTCTGTAATTAAGTTTTATTGTCACATTACATATATAAATTTTGAGTTAAATATTTGATTTTTAAATTAACGTTTGAATTCACTAATTGTGAAATGTTTCATGCTGAACAGCAAAAGAAAATATTGTAAAGAAAAATTCAGTTTTCACGGCAACTCGCCCACGTCCACCCTGTCTATGCTCATTTATACAATGTATTTTTATAATTACACAAATATCATGAAATGTAAATTCTTAAGAAAATAAGTGCATATTTAAATCAGTTTTTATAATGAGCAAATTAGTGTATTTTTTTATACTTACTTTACAGATATTAATAATAATATAATACCAATAACATAAAATTGCGTGTCGTTTGCCATATACCAAGACCACACCATACACATGTCCTTTTGCGGGAACAAATTATTAATATATAACAAGTTGCGCCACCAGTAGAGGTCGCAATTGATGTGATCGAAAATAGCGGGTTCGAACACCGTGTGATCGTGAGTGTACCGGAGAGCTAATTCGTTTAGTCCAATAACAAACGCATAAGCTGGAGTCAATCTTACGACTCGGTACAGAAATAGCACGAAAAACGATTTCGTCATCCTGAGAATCTCCTGTTTGGAGTAACCCTTAGCTGTTGGCTTATCAAGTAAATCTTCGTAGAACGTTTCTTGGCTTATAACAGAGACCGATAATGCTGAATTCGTGTAACCGTTTAGATTCTTGTTTATGTCCTTATCGGCACGTTCTGGCTTTTTATTTAATTTTCTACTTGATTTTTTATCTTCCGTCCTCAAAAATAAAACGGTAACGAGAAGTCCGCTGAAAAATGAAGACGTCAATAAAATGTTCGCATTTAATATTTGTAAAATATGACATTTATATCAGTACCTTATAAAGAAGAAAGTGTCAACACAATAAGAGGCATTGCCAACTGATTGGTAAAGGAAATTCCGCTCAGTCACAACTCTCATTGTTTTATTATCAGCGATGTAGAAAATGGTCAAGTAGGTATGTACCATAATAACCCACAGCACTGACATAAATCTAAAAAAAGTATTTAATTTAAAACAAATAAATATGATATTATAAAAAATGGAAAATGTGACTTTGATATAACCTGTATAATAGAAATCGATTTTATTATAATAAAATTCATAGCCCTTAACGTCACGTAAATCTATTAGTTTCCAATCATGTTTTTCTCATAATATTATGCTTTTGGCCCGAGCTCAGAGAAAATTCCGTTGAAATTTATATGATAAAATAACTTATCATTTAAAATTCCATCATAATATTAAAATTCTATATTTATTTCTTACCTCATACCGTGCAAACACGTCAAAGCACCGTCGTTAGGCTTTTGGGTGCCAAGAATCGCTCTTCCGTTGGAGAGAATAGAAAATGATAGTAGGATCTCGGCCCACATCCCTGTGAAGAAAAACATCCTATTAAATATTCATTTTAAGATACAATTTTTATTTTTGCAAACTTTTTTTAGATAATTTTGAAACATTTTTTAACAAATGAGACGCTTTTTGTAATCCCCGAAGATTCAACGCGTTTCGTTAAAATTATAATATTATAATATCATTATATAAGTAGATGCACAGTAATATTTTTATTTGTATTTGTTTTATTTTGATGCAAATTGTAGCATCTAAAAACAAAATGAGCATATATATTTAACGTTGATTTTTTTATTCTCGTTTGACAACCATTAAGATCAATTTATAACACACAAAAACTTTCATATATCTAGTTTTATCGAGATTGTTGGACCAGTCTCCGACCTCACTAATGTTCTATTTATTATTCGCATAATATAGGATAGAAAAATAATATTCTTTGGATATATTTAAACTTCTAACATTTTTTACTTACCACAAGTTTCTCGACGAATATCTTTATCTTTATTATCTTCGTCTGATACTTTTTCATCATCGTTTGTGTTATTATTTGACTGAAAAATATACTGGTAAGTTTATGAACGTAGCTATTTACCTTTATTAAATTCTTAATTCATAAAAACAACAACCGAAAAACATTTGGTTCTATAAAAGAAAATTGTTCATTTATGTCCATTAATATTTATGTATAAATCAAAATTAAAAATTAATAATTACTATATAAATTGGTATTGTTAGGTTTTATTATTTGTTGTAACAATAAAAGATTAATTTCGAAAGCAGCAATTGTAAAGCCCGTTCGCTCAACTTGTGTTGAACATTTGCAAAATTGTTTACGATTTAATTTAAAGCCGGCAACGGGCGCAACTACAACGGGATATCTCGTGTACTGAGATACGTATTAAGCTTAAGGAAATCTTAAGTAAATTTGCTGGAATTTAGATCGAAAAATGTTTCTTCATGAAACCCGAAACTCAAGCAACAGAACACCAGGTGCTGAAACAAAGTTGGCTGTGTTTGCACTGGTATTGTTTACCAAGCGACATTTAAGACTTGTATTTGGTCTTTGAAGGGCCAAAATAAATGAAGCATTTATACAAATTATAAAACTAATTCGATTGAAATGAACTATGTTACATTTTAATTAGGCGGTTTAATGAAATGAATTGAATAATAAATTGATGTACCAACAGTGGGCTTATGATTGTTGTTGGCAAGTTCCAAGTCTTCCTCTTCCTTTAGACGATAGCGACGTTCCAGATAGCCTTCGTAGACTGAAGCAACCATCATCCATATCACCACAACTAGCATTGCAGCCCTATTATGAAAATACATAATTAATAAGTACATTCATATATATTTCCAAATTAATAACAATTGGAATAATGTTTTGCATATTTCCGGATTTTCTCTTACATTTGTGTTTTCTTTATTTGTTATATAAATTGCGAAATAAATTTACCGTGAAATACTTGTTAATTTTCTTATATACTATAGCCATAAAAAGTATTAATCTTAACTTTAGTAATGAAACAATATAGCATAAATCGACAAATTTACTATGGGACGTTTTTAATAGTGTAAGAGGACTCTCCAGGACTGCCCAGCTGTGGGACACATATGTAGGTCGTTCTTATTGTTTTATAAATGATTAGTAATTAAAAAAAATACATAACTTTGACAAATTATTAATCATTTGTTACGGATTATCATATTAAAATTTAGACAGTCGTCAGACAGGACATTAATCATAATTAAATTGATAAAGCTCTGTAACATTTTGTTCAGTAGAGTGTAATTAATGTCTACGTGTGATTTATAAATTGAAATACTGAATACTATATTGAATTTTTTAAACTGTTTTATTAATAAAATCTTACGTAGCGTTAATTATTTTGTGTAAACTTTAGATTTGAAGACAAGGTTTTCATATGCAACTTCTTTGATTGATAGGAATATATAACTTCTCAACGTTGTGTAGTTAATCGTTGATTTCACTCTTTCTGTCATAATGGATTTAACATTTGAAAGAAGAAGATGCACATTGTTTAACTAACCACCTGCTAAGCAGCGTTTATAAGTAAGGCTGACAATTTCTAGGTTAAATATGAGTGTACCAGTTCTATATCAGTTTCTGTGTCAGTTCTGTTTCATTTCATATACTGAGTTGCTCGTTTTCTTTTTTGATACACTTTGAAAGTATTTTTCTAAAAGCAGATTATGATAAAAAAAGTAGAATTTATGACTAAATTCACTTTCATTAAAATCCATTCAATGTTTCTCGCGTAATTCTCGGACAGCGAGACGGATAATATTTTACAGAAAAACCTTTTTCCATTCGATAATACCAATATCATATTACATCCAATTTATAGACACACTCTTGTTATACCTATAATCTTAAACAAACTATCTGCCCTGGATATTCTCACGGGAAGAATTAGGGCTGAATTAATCCAAATATTTGTACTCAAATAAATATGATATAATAATATGATTATAAATAAATAAATATGATATAATAATATAATCATTATCAAACAAAGCAATTTTTCCTTAATTATTATGTTGATACATTTTCCACCTTTTTGTTCAAATATATTTTTATAAGTACTGATCCAAATTGCAAGTGTGACAGCAATTTTTATATCATATCATAATTTTTAAATCATAATAAATATTATATAATTTTTAAATCATAATTAATCATAATTATATATAACGATGACGAATGTGTTTCATACACATTCGTCATCGTGACGACGAATGTGTTTCATACACATTCGTCATCGCTTTTCTTTAGACAATCTGTAGTTCTACTACTGTGATTCTACTACTGTGGTTGTACCATTCTGTAGCACATTAATAATAGTTTTAACAAAATGACAACACTCTTATTGAATTATTTGCATTAGAAACGTTTCACTCTACCGTTGCTCATAGAGGTGCACTCAAATTCGACCTTAAAAATTTACTATCTCAGCGCCAAAGAGTACAAGCACCTGAGATATGGAACATTTAAACTTGGATATTTTAATAAAACCTTTTTCGTACAGTTATGACGTGCCTCTTGAACCATGTTTTAAAAAAATAAAAACAAGAATTAAACACTAACTAATTTTTATTGAATATGAAAATAGAATTAAAATAACATGTAGATTTATTAATTTATCCTTAAGCAGCCGTCGCGAATGATGATTAGGAAGAGACTAACTTCTGCCGAGCCCTACTAGTCCCTAGATAATAATGCTGACATTGTAATCTTGATTACCCACTCGGTGCTATTCCTTGCAAAGTAGGGGTGTAACATTACGATACCATATAACTGAGAATATCGCTTCGACCACATTAACAAGCAGATAGCAACACTCAATATCAATGTCAGTAATTCTTTACCGTGTGCTTAAAGTTAACAACATAATAGTGATTTTATCTGAGCATAAGAAGCACGAAACGGTTATTGTGTGAACAGAGCCTGAACAAAGCAATTTAAAATAACGAGCCCGTTGCAGACGATGCAACAAATAACTACTTGGCAGATTCTATCCGGATTACGTTCATATACTTCGTGAAACAAGGGGCTTTAGTCTCGACAATGTTTTACGGAAAATGTAGAGCATCATTTCTAATTTTTACGCTGTTTCACCTACATTTAGTACGGCAACTGGACTATTTATATTTACGTTCGTCCATTGTTTTGAATAGTGTAATAGCATTCATAGCCTCCAAAAGAATGGACTAGTTTTTATGACTCTATAATTACTTTGTTCGTTCGATAAACCAAAAGAAGATTAAACTGAGAGGAGAGCAGATAATTCCCCACGTGCGAAACCGCAAGCAGCGACCAACGATAGCGTTTATATGTCGCTATATTTATCTATGCAGAAGTTGTTAACAGTGTTGGCAACGTGCCGTTTTGAATAATTCTACATTTGCAATAAATTTCTTTTCAAAGTTTACTTTTGTAATTTATAATTATTTTCTTACGGTTAAACGCATTTCTGTCATTTGTAAATAACATTTTTGTGAAATATATTGGAGCTTTCAGAACATTTTAGAAAGAAACTTCATATAAAATTTGATAAAAAAACCACGAAACTAAATATTATTTTATTAATTTATAATACTCACCCAAGTATGTGAAATTTAGGATCATATAGTATGTCATAGGAGCCTGGCACGGGCCGCACGTAGAGAGTGGTGAAGGAGGCGTCGATACCGACGGCGGAGGCACGGGCGGCAATCAACGCCTCAGACAAGTCTAATAGTGTCTTCAATGCATCTTTGCTGCAGGATGCTGGCACGCATTGACCGACTAGCATCGGCCTTGTCTACAAAAAAAGATATTGTGTTTATTTTACGCGTAGTATTACTCCATTTTTTATTTATTTATACTGAAAAGGTAGGCAGGTGAATGATCCTTTTGATGATAAGTGGACACGTTTATTGGTAACCCAAGTATTGTATATAATACTTTGTCCTTTCTGATTATAATTGCAATGAGAGAGCCAATCTTAAAACCGGAACATTTAAATCCAAATAATAATTGATGTTAGTGAAATAACTGATAAAAGGTGGTCCCCTCATGGACTTTAACATCTGTTGCCATTAAGGTAATGTCACTACAAGAAAAATATTTATTCTTATTGTCGAATGTAGGTTGTATGGCAACTTTTAAGGTTCCAAAAATATGATTAAGCTTTAATATATTTTAAATCTTTTGTGTATATTTATCTATAAGCGTGCAATGTAACAGACATGCATATTTTATAGCAGTAACCTATTAAATATTCATACTATAACGCTATAATGCTTTGCAAAGCTCCCTTTTTGTAGGCCATTCTCTGACTATGACTGGGGCGCCACATACATAGATATGAATGAAGTCCCCCGTGTTAACAACTACAATATCGTATGAATGGTTTAAGAACGCTTACGAGACGAACAACGAAGCATTATTTTTAATATATACTAGCTGTTCCCTGCAAGTTATATCCTACTACTAATGTAACGTATTAGTATTATAACATGGAATAATAATAAAACCTAACAAACCTAACTTTTTTTTATACTAAATATTAACCATACCTTACATCGCCAATACACCACTAACTTTGGGAACTATAAACGACCTAGAAACGAGTCCTACCACCAAGTAAACGGAAAAACAACGCTTTTAATAACCCTGGGGATTCGTACATAATTGCCTCATAAAGCGGTCAATAGTAGCAGACAAGCAAAAATGAAAATAGTAATGGTTTCTGTTTAAGTAAGTTGCAATTAGCCGTATTAACCTACAATACACAGTTTTTTTGGAATCACAGCAAAACACTACTATTTTATATTTTTCTGTAAATATTATAGATCATTACAGTATATTCACGTAAAACATTATTTAATTTAATATGCGAATGTAATAACAATATATTTATTGTTCAATCGATTACATAAGTCGTATAATGAGTGACGGAAATGATTCGCCGAGTGAAATCACTTCCAATATGTTGTATATGAAATTCAAATACATGATATTGAATAATAATAATTTAAATAAACAATTACATACGATGCACTGCCCGTTGATACAAACTATGATATTACTGATTGAAATTACATTTTAGGTAAAATCAAAAGGTTTATATACTGGTTACATAATTTGACAAGGTTATTAAATTATTATTAAGGTTAATAAAAGTTATATCAATTAGTTTCATAAAAAAGAGCCGCAATATCCCGGTAAACATACTACGCGAATTTTAATTTTGACAAGTACAAATGAAATCAGCTGTTACATATGTATAATAATTCGTCTCGTGCTATTTAGCGCAGAAAAATATATTGAAGAGACCTTAATTTGTCGAATAAAGCTGCGATCAATTAATAGTCATGAACCCACAATAGAATAGCTTATCATACGTTGTATATCCCATACTGTAAAAGAGGTCGAGTTGTTTTATAACTTTTAACAAAATAATATTTTCTCTATATTATCAACTTATGTTCTGTATAAAACAACTCAATTAGATTCATTCCATTGATAATATATTCTAGGAGATAAATTATTTCGTATATCGTGCGAGATAATTAACAAATACTCGTAAATTTTAAACGTATGCTTTAAATTACTAACTTTAGTAGAAATTGTTTTAAGTTTTTTTTCAACGACACATCCATTTAAATAAAAATCATTTACGGTTAATGTCGTAATGACACGCCCTTAACCAGAGTGGAAAAATCGTTATGTGCCCCACATAAAGCAAAATGGGGTAAATGGCTGACCTTAATGGAGTAATTAGACTCAGAATTCTTTTATAAGTTGCACAACTGTAATAAGTGGCTTGTGTGTATCATTTTATATTGGACAGGGTAATATTAGTTGAGGGAATTCATGTCGTTTTATAGCGAGCGCGTAGAGAGGAGAAAAACTTTTAATATACAAGTTCTGGGGTGACTTATATTGTCCTCCGAGCGAAAACGTTGGAGAGTTGTTATCACGTCAGCTAAGTTTGTGTTAATGTTCCGGAAATTATGTTTTAAATTTGTTTAGTGTTTTATGAACATTTAAATGCTTAAAACGCCTTAAGCGGCCGATTCTCTTCTAATTTATATATATACTACTATATTTCTTTGTGGCCTAGCGCCTATGAGTGGATTTATCATGGGTGTACAATAAATAACTAATATAATAATAGTTGCTTAGTATTTTAGTGATCATATTATTTCCGAATGAATAGACAATGAGGAAATATTTAATAACAAAAAAATACAAATTTTGAGTAGGCAGTGTTCGATTTATTATATTTAATTAACGGTATTAATATTCTATTACGCACTATGAATATATAATTTTAATTTAACACCGGAGAAACCACGTGACATCACTAGTACAATTATAGAATATATACACATTTTACATCTGTATATATAAATACTTATGCCTAACACTGTCTCGACCATGTTACATGTACGAAATTGGATCGGATAGAGCGGATATGTTCCAACAGGAACTGCTAAGTGCGTATTCGAGTCTGGGAACATATTATTGTAATACTCTCTTGTATTTGTCAATTTGTTTATTTCTATTCGTGGAAGGTTATTTTTTATTTCTTTATCAAAACGAGTATTCAAAGTAATATTAATTTATTTCCAATTTCTTATCAAAGAATTTAAGCAATATTGCTTGGATGGAATCAATATATCCAATCTTGTGTATACGATTGTTGAGCAAAAATTCCCTCATATTTTATTATATACTACTTTTTACCTATTGTAATGTACAAGCGCACAGTAAACGTGATTAAGATTTTTGTTGTACTGTTAATATGTTATTGTTTGTATAAATAATATTCACCTGCGGCACATGGTCTGCGTCAACGGTAAGGTTTATCTTCGCCACGTAGAACGTTGTCGGAAACGGCGGTGTCTGCGCATAGTACTGTTTGAGCTGCAGATCGCGACACGCGTTCTGCGATCCCAACCAGTACTCGTTTCCAAACAATAAATTCGGAGTGTACTGACCCGATGCATCGTAAACTGAAAGTATAGAAAAATCTCATATTATATACACATAACTAAATAGTTGTCCAAATTATATTATAGAACTAGCAGTTGCCCGCGGTTTTGCTTGCGCTTAAGTATAAGTAAAGGATAAATGAGTGTTTGGAATCTGGATTGGTTTTAAGTAAGAAGCCTGAAATGTCATTCTGGTTAGAAAAAACAAATATTATGGTTTTTTTTTTTATTTTAGACCGATGATTATTCTTTTAATAATCGTCAGTGAACTTACTGTGAATTCCTGTAGTTTGACTTATTATATTTTATAGTAACTTAAATGGGTTAAAAAAAAATTATGTACATATTAATGTTACTTGCAGAGCTCATTCTGGAACATGCAACATATAAACTGTCCATGGGATAACAATTCACACTAAAATCAATGCCGGTCATGTTCAACGATTGTCACGGGAAAGCTCACATTAAAAGGGAACTATATATTTGAAATTCGAATGATATATTCTTGGAATAAAAACTACCTTCTCCTAGAGCACATCTTAAAATAATGTAATGTAATGTTGCTCATGTTGAGGTAAAGCTTAGAGAGTACCATTTAAGTGGCACACCTGACGATAATGGCAGTTATTAGTACAACAATCATGTGTCTGCTTCTTTCGAATGTCAAGTAAACAAAAACAATCATTAAAATCAACAACGACAGTGATTAGCTAAACAATCATTTTTCTTAGCGAATATATAAATAAATATAAGCCATACAAACGTTTTAACCCTTAAAAATAAAAATAAAAAATTTCCTAAAAACTAACTATTATAAAAAAGATATCTTTATTAATTCAATCAAGAAACACAAATACTAAATTTCAAGCAGACTATATTTTTTTCCATCCCATTTCTCGCGTTTCGCTTGAATTTGTAAAAACGACGAATTACGTATGCATTTTTTTTAATATCATTCTTCTTGCATGAAAGAAGACGGATCGCACATACAAACTTTCAACCCCTATTTTACCCTCTTAGGGGGTAGATATTCAAAAACGCTGATACATATATATATATATATATATATATATATATATATATATATATATATATATATTTATTTCTAACCAGAAGCTTGTATATGAAACTTCATGTCTCTAACTATAAAAAGGACGGTTTCCCATACAATCGTTCGTCCCTTATTTTAACCCTTTAGAAGTGGAATTTTCAGTAATCCTTCCTTAGCGGATGTTTACATGATAAATTGCATCAACTGCCAATATTTCAATTGTCCTGTGGTTAATATTATATGGTTCTACGTTGATGAATCAGTTAGTAAAAGACATTAGAATATGTGATGTTAAATAAATAACAACAAAAATACGAATATTTTTATAACTTTTGATAGACTAAACCGATTTTGATGAAATAAAGACTAAACGTAACCTTGAAATGCTTATTATAATAATTCAGTTATTTCAACTTGTAATTTTTTAGCCGTTTTAAAGATTAGCCTGGACAAACAGACAGACAGACAACAATTTAAAAAAAGCTTATTTAGGTTTTGGTAAATCGCAAATAGCCATATAAACTTTAAAAGATGCAGTTATTATGAAATCACAGACAGATACTTCTATTTTATTTAAATGTATAGATAAAACTCGCATTTAGGGAATATTCTAACAGGCGGTTTCGTAGAGGATAATCCAACAGTTGATCGCTTACTACAGCTGTCAACGTTCATTAATTATTACTATTAATGAATTTTAAAGGACCCATAAACATTGTTTAACATCTTGTTTCTTAGTTTAAACTTAGTTTAATAGTTATGATTAATCATCTTTATGAAATTATATTTGATTATGTTGCCCATTTGCTGTTAATGAATCTGTGGTTTCATGGGAGTACCCAGCTTTCGGGCCGGGGGGAAATTGAGAAATTTCTTTAGCCGTTTCCCCTGCGCTTGTTTTGCGTTACACACAACACCAAGCATTAGGTATATGTAGTGTGCAGGGGAAATACCTGCAGGAGATTCTGGTTTGAAAACGTACTTTGATCTTAACGCCATCTTCAGCCGTTTTTAGATTCCTTTCATTTACATGATTATATAATATCGACGCTTAAAACTTAAGTGTTATTAAAATCTGTGCAACAGTCGTGGTCACAAAAAGACAGAAAGAGTTTCTTTCATATTTATAACATCAATCTCATTAACCTAAATACATAGTTGAACTTTTATTATGAAATATGAAAACGTAAGTTTTAGACAATTCAAATATAAACTTAAACGTCTCCATCTGTTTTAATGTTATACTGTAGCTACTTTAATGTTATCTTTAGAGATTTTTTTTTTCGATATTTCTTTATATTAACATTCTAATTTTTACGTAAAATATTGTCATCTTATGTTAATATCTTTCAAATTTCGAAGAACAAGTTCCGTTCTTTGAAAACTTCGATCAGATAGAGTGGTTTGAATATTTCATTAATGGCTTCTAAGGGCTCAAAGTTACATGCTTTGAGAGCCGCCAGTCATGGGAAAGTTATATATTGTCCCACTTCGATGTTCTTATCCATATTTATCATTTAAAGGTAAATTTATTGATACTAAATATTTATATTAGATGAAAAGATAAAGAAAGATAACAATATTTTCCTAGGCGTAAAAAATGGACTCCTTGAAAGATCATATCGTATTATTATTCGTCGAGATTGCAACGCGTTTATACTCTAATATAAACAGACTACATATACTTACGGAAGAATGTACGTTACAAAGGAGAACCTGTTATATGTTAGAGAGTGTTGAAAAATCCCGCGCTGTCGAAATATCTTTCGTAAACACTAATGTGAAATAATTTTATTCGCTGGTGCCGTAGTGGTAACGTGAAAAATCTTATTATTTCTTGGTCAAAAAGTTCGTTATTTGTATATTTATTTAGTATGATATAGAATAAAAGTTAAAAAGCTTCTGTTTGCACTCCAATCTCCATACATTTAGATAATAGATGATATAAGTGGTCGAGGCTAACCTAAGAGACTTAGTTTGTTGATGATGTTTGTTAAAAATTTTTTTGCAATGACCCTGGCAATATACAACATGTGGGTCTTACGTTGGACAACGCACTGTATGCTTTTCCTGTTTATTTCTTTAAAAATATGTGACAATGTTGAATTAAAGCTGTATTAAATGCTGCACTAAGCTTCATTAGAGTAGCATGGTCGAATAAACTCCAAAACCTTTTCCTTAAGAAGAGACATTTTTTGTCCATTTATATATTTATAACAACGGTTATTATTCTTTATTTTCATTAATTATTTACCTGTAATTTTGCCACAATGGTTAAACAAACGTAGCGAGAAGTAATTCTGACTCGAAACATTAATTTCAGCTAATTTAAAACCTGGGTTCATGCCCTTATATATTTCTTAGACCGTTTATTAAAACAGTGAATTATGGTTTGCGTAAAGTAAAGGTCCATTAACTTTGGGTACAAAATCAATAAACATTTTCTGTAACGGTCACGATTCGGTCAATACTTGCCGTAAAATATATTGTTTTAGTTTGGTTCAAAACGAATGCAAAAATGTGAATTATATTGACATAATGCGAATTTTATTACATATTTTTGCGGATGGAACTGCCATCCGCTAAAATATGTTATAGCCTACAGGCTTAATCGAGTTATCTCCAACCCATTAGGGGTTTTCAACTGAAAAAAAAATTTGCAGCCTATCGGTTTTCTATTAAGAAAAGTTTGTTATAGTAATAAGTGGTACCTAACGTATTGCACCAGTATTACAGAATAGCGCTAACATCGCTTATACTCGTACGCAAAGTTAAAAAGGCACCATCAGGTGGCTAATTCGCTTCTCTTGCGATTTATTCCGAAAACCTGCACTACAATGAAGCAAACGTTATTATTAACAAAATAAATAAAACCAGTATTTGTATGCATGTATTATTTAATTTACACTTGGAGTATTTTTATTATTAAGAGGTACAAGTTTCTCATATATAAATATTTCGTAAATGATATATTGGTCACATCGATCATGTTGTTACAGAACTCAATCGACAGGTGAATATATTTTCTTCGTTCAAACTCCAACATCTCTTGAAGGAATGATAAAAATTCATAAAAATAAATGTATGTGTCTAGCTTTTGGCTAGTATTTACGGCTTAAGATTTCAAGGTCGAGGCTACCATTATCATGTTTGAAATCCAGTGTTGTTGTGTACAATGCCAAACTCGAAACTACAAAGCAGGTCGTGTTACACCTGATCTAGTTCGTGTTGGATTACTATCAGGCTATAACAGTAAGGGGTGAGAGTGCCCTGTAATTGCACGAATCCTGCTTAGTACCTTAGTCTTTTGGGTATTTTATTACTTATTACTTATTATTATTATATTATTTATCTTCAATGAAGAAAATCGATCAGGATTTTTTTTTATAAAACGACTTTAAAGCAAAATAGATTCCACGTGTACCACTATCTAATGATGGTGTAATTTGTAGTCACCTCAATGCGTTCGTAACCATGGGATTGACGGTGGAATCAAGGCAATAATTACGGGGGAGGATGTCCTCATGCCAGTAATTACATTGGTTCACCGTTCCAACCGGAACACAGTAATACACAGTGTGGCGGTGGCATAAATGTTGACTGGGTGTTTTTACGAATACTTATAAGTATACCTACTCATACCCTTAATTATTAGAAAAATAACTGAAAAATTAAAAATCAAAAACGTAACTAATAACAAACTAATTTGTTTTTACATATATTATTAAATATGCTGTTATAATAACCAATGCATGTTTTTTTAATGAACTGAAGACAAACTAGTTTTTAAATAAGAAAATGTTTCCAAGTATATTAAAACATTAGTTACAGTCGTTGTTAATTAAAGAGAAGTCGGGAGCATGAGAGCACCTTTTATTAATTATACCCATACAGAGTGTCGCATCAACGGTTTTAATAAAATTTCCTGGCATCTTTAATATTTCACGGAGATTCATGAGGAAGTAAATGGCACGCGACATTATGAGACTAGCATAAATGCAGCATGAATTAGAAAGTTTATTACAAATATGTAATTAAAAACGTTAGTATGTTATCTTAGTAAGTTATGTTCTTTTGAAATTGACGACTTATAAAATGAATGAAAAACTCAATAAGTGCCACCACGTTTTTTAAAAGCATTTTAAGCACACATAAGAATACGTATCACAGTAAGATAATAGCAGGTGACTGCTTCGTTGGTCTAGAGATTCTGGGTTCCAACCCCGGGTGAGCCAACAAGCTGGGTAGGGTAGGTTTTAATTGTAGGGTAGTCATTGGGTTTCTGTCACGATGCTATATAGTAAGCAGATTTAGATTTAGGTAAGGTAAGGTAGGTAGGTAAACTTATTAAATCGACTACGGCTTCGTTATCAAATCGATGTTCGATGATTTTAAATTATAGTATTTAAATCATTTAATCCAAAACTATGTTTATTGTAAGAAAATCTACACATAAAAAATTCTATCCAAAGAAAATACAAATATAATAGTCCTATACATAAGGCCAAAAAAGTCACCTTTATATTCAAATATATTTAAAAAAGTCGTAGTCACGGCCCGCTCATTATAAAGCTTTAGGGTTGACTTATAAATATGAAAATATCATTTTAAATATTTTGGTTGAATGTAACAAAAAAAAGTGTTCCATATGGATCAGGCTTCAGTTAAAGCTATATCATTCATTAAAAAATCCAAGAATACGTTTAATCAAATAAATTATTTAATAAAAAAGGGAAAATCGAAAAAAGCAAACTATTAACCACAAATAAAATCATATAAATAACTCGGCTGTAATAAAAATCTTTAAGTAGAATTATATTTATATAATTTTAATATAAAATAAATTATCTGTAAATTGTTGTAAAATGATCTTACTAGCAAAAGCCTACATGAATAAAATCTATTTTGATTTTAGAAACGTAAAAACAAGAAAATGTTTTGCGCACTGCTCGGTGTTATAATAAAATATCTACATTTATCATTTAAGTGATACGACCAAGTTCACAACACATATTTTATACACCCTTGTCAATGTCGTGAGACTAAGTGATGGCGGTGGACTCGGTTTCCCTTTGAGAGTCATACCGTCGAGTACATTTTCTTTATGAGTCAAAAGGGCATATCACTGTTTCAAGCACAGTTAAGAGCCAGTGTAGAGCTAAAACGCTAATCTTTTACTTCAATTTGCGGAAACACTTCCAGTTTATAGTTGCAAATAAAATATTGAATGTGTATTACATTATAATATCAAAGGTTTTGTTTGATCAAAAATGTAAAAGAATACAATAGTAATAAATTACGAAATGTCCTATTTATATATTTTTTTTATTTATACTCGTTATGCTATAGGTAATTGAGATAATACTGGATCTGATAAAAAAGCCTTTCTGTGTAACAAGGATAAACATACTTACTACTTACGACATACACACGATAATACTTACGACATTCATACGAACATTTGCTGAATGCAGATAGAACCCACAAGCGCAAAGCCGGCTCACACTCATAATTCAATGCGAGTTTTAGTTTACATCACTACTAAAAGCTGTTAAGTTGTTTAACAACTAACGGTTATTGCAACTAATAAATTAATGTAATTTTGTTTTAGCCTCATGCAGAATGCTCTCTGCCGTGTCGGAATGTCGCGCACAGTCACGGCCGGCCGTTGGCCCAAATCGCGTTCAACCAGGTGTTATATAGGCTATTACCAAAATAAGTGTTTTTAAAATCGTTAATATAAGGAAGGTGCAAAAGAATAGCGGTTGTATGAAATATTAATAAATATTTTAAATGTAATATATTTTTTAGATTATTTTAATTTTAAAACAGTATAATTGTGTGCAGGTAGAAGTCCTGCATGGAAAGTACAAAACATTTTGTTAGATAAAATATATATTAATTTATTGTATGGACATGTACTAAACAATAATTTAAAAGTTTTCATAAGATACATACATGTAGGTTTCTTTTCAATTTTTTCCTTCCCCGTCGAGCAAGAGATGAATTATAAACACAAATGAAATATATGAAAATTCAGTAATGCAAATGCACGAAGGTACAAATATATAATTTGTGAGTTGAACCACTCGAAAGTCGTAACTATTCACATTAGAATGAATTTTTGAGCGTCTAACAAGACTTGTTTACCGGTCGTGGTTATCCACCTCCTGTCGGCTTTTTAGAGAGCGTTCTTTGTTCACATTGGAATAGCGTCGGATATGTTCGTTGTTTTTCATTTTGCTCGCGGACCTACAATCTCCTTCAAATCTTTTATTTTCTGTGACATGATAACGACAGATGACTAATGATAGCAGTAGCACGTGATTAACTTGATTATCTCCCAAAGATCTTTGGGAATAATTCTGTTAGAAATAGTATTTAATTTATCATTACAAAAATAGTTACTACATTGTTTCAATACGAATTCCGATTCATACACTGCGTAACAGTTTAATTACAACGCAAGTCAGCTTATCTTTAGCAATAGCTGTGAATATTCTGACATAGTTGTACTAGTTTATTACCGTGGCTGCTGGACTGATTTTCATATACTTTATAAACTTTTATAAATACTGAAAAGGCTTAAATATTAGAATATATGGAAATACCTGTAAAATATTAATTTGTTCTCGTACACTGATACTCTGTAAGAAATCACATCATTATTCAACCGTGAAATGTTGACAACCGAGTCATGATGATATATAATTTTGATGTGTGTATTCTTGAAATGTTATAATTATTATTGTCAATGTCGCATATTTCTTTCTGTGATTTCACGACCGTTTTCTGCGGTGAAATCCGAGTTTGTTCCGACGGAATAGCCCTACTGAGCGATGGCATTCCACGGCGCTATAAAATTTAAATCATTGGCGAAATCGTTGCTCACTCAGTATATATATAATATAAAGTTTTGGAATTTTAAACTAGATTTTTATACCTTTACTAAATATGTATTTAAAAATGACAATCTTTATCACAGAAATATTTTTTTAATAAAACCTAAAATTATGAACACAAAGTGTGTCTCCTGGGACACGAGAGTTGATAGTCAAATCCGTTGGATTTTACCTTTGATATAATAAATTTATTGAGCTCGATTCATGGAAAGTTGGAAACCCGAGAGAATATCCTCAGTAAAGAACCTCTTGTGTATTTCCATGATAATAATCTACATCCCTTTCATCAATAATTAAATTGATTTGAGTAAATCGTATGTTCATTCATATGCTTGTAACTTACCGATTTTGTTGATAAAATTCACATTTATGTGATAATTGTAGATTTACTCAAATACGTACCTTGCGGATTTATGTAGATAGAATTTACGATTCCAACCGGAGTTAGCTTAACTTTTATTAACAATGAATGAATGACAATACAAAAGTTGTAATTTCATTGAAAAAATATTTAACTATCCCAATATTAAGATAATATGTAAAATAAAGTAACAGTCATTCTTAATTTATATTACTTTTCTCCATAGACGCATCTAATATTATCAATAACAATTAACAAAACAAACATAATTACACACTGATGGTATCGAATTATTAACTCTTAAATAACAACTAAATATTCATATGTTTATTAACAATTAACGCGTATTTGTGTTCAAACAACACATATAGTCTTTGTAGTTATAATAAAATCATTGTAAATGGAACGTTGATTATAAAGCAAATGTTACTTTGTTTACTTAGTAAATTACCTCCTATGTTTTGTCGCTAGATTTCGTTTGAAAATTTCAAAACGTTAAGTAATAATTTTTCTTGTTCCGTTCCGTTCTTCTCGGAAAAGCGAGTGATAAATGAAGTCATTTAGAAAGTTATCGGAAATTGAATTTTAATGTTCTTAAGATATATTGTGACTTATTGTTATTTATATATAGAAAATAGTGAACAAATATAGTTGTTAAAAGTACAATCGTCGTCTATGGTGAATATTAAAAGTTTTATGCCAATGTTTCTGACAGTGACGAAATGGTATTTTTTTAAGGTTAAGATTGCAAAATAATAAAAAGAAATTTTTAAATATCACTATAGCATACAACCGCTGTAAGTTGTTTAACAAAACCATAGATAAAAACTATAATTTCATCATGTAAAAAATAAAAGAGTAGGATACAATGTGAGATTCTTCCGACATTGCAAAATTATACATTTTGCAATGTCGGAAGAATCTTAAATTCTCTCCTGAAAAAAGTAATAAAAACTGAAGTGATTGAAGAACGACCTCGAATAAGAAAAGATAACGGAAAAAATAGGCGTCTCACCCGCGTTTCTTGCACGTCCGTATATGGCTATTGCTATGGCTATGGCTATGACTAAGAGTACGAAAATGGTCCCGAACAAATCCTGATTTAATCTGTCTTGTCTTATTTAAATTTTCCTACATTATATCCACAATCCCGGATTTGATCAGTTTTAACAAACTAGCATAAGGTAGCATTTTCCTATACAATATCAGAATTTGACCAAGTTATTTATTAGATTTTTTTTATCTGTGTTTTTAATAACGTTAATATAACATACATTTAAACAAAGATATACTTATATAATTTAAAAATACAATTTAGATAATCAGTAATTAACTGAATATATTAAAAACTATATAATGTCGGAACGTTTCTCTATGTCGACCTTTTAGTTTCGGTCTATTTATTTACCTACTTTGTTCCATTCCTGCCCTTCACTTTTTAATCTCACATAATGTAGTTTAATGCTAATTTAATGCAAAATCTTTAATTAAAATGGCCCGAGCAGCTTCCGATTTGCATATTATGTTTATCCAAAACAAAATAAAATGACATAAGAAATATATTTTAAACTGCTTTATCTGATAAATTAAAAAGTAAGGTACAGTATCCAATCTTGCCTGCTTATATTTTATTCAAAGATATTTTCGCACATTTGACTGTACCTTAGCGTTGACTTCATAAGGAACAGTAAGCTGGAGATTTTGCCCTAACCTCTATTGTACATGACGTGAGTTCAAATGGAATACATTAATAATTTGTCATGTATATGTGTGTCAGGCCTCGCAGTTGATATCCGGTTTTAATGGTTCCGTAGCCACGAAGATATGTTATTCACTTGGGAATTTGAAAATGGAATTAAAAACACTAAATGCTTAAGGAATGCTGTTTACCTCATTTTGTATGACTTTTTTAAATTGCTAAAGAGCAAAGGCTTATTTCTAGTCAAATTAGTTACCTGTATTTAAATAATGCTATAAAAATGAACAAATTAATAGATTTTGTAAAACATCTTTTAACGAAACACACGACAAAAATACATCGACGGAAAGTAAATTGCATGTTCATAAATTATTTCTATTGAAGCCACAAATGACTTCAAGCAAATACAAACACTATTTACACAGCAGAATATTAAATTATTGAAACTTTCAAGGCATAATTACGTTTTGACACGTACGTACTATTATATTTACCTTAATTTTTAAATAACGAATCTACAAGATTCGTTATTTAAAAATAAAATTAAAATTATGAAAATATATTTTATGTTATTTATTTATTATCTACATCCGAGTTATCTTGGATTTTTATCGAGTCTTAACTTTCTTAAAACGAACAATGACAACTCCAAGAACCAATGTATTGCAAAATTTCTGCGATACCTTATAACGCCGAAGGTAGAAATTTTCAACGTTATTTTTTTTCTAATAAAACATTTCTTTTCCTCTTCTAAAAGATATATCTCCCAACATGTTAGCCAACACTAATAAAATTAATCAATCGAAATTCTATCTCCCTTTGTTACTGTTTGGTATTTCCCGAACATAGGAAAACAAAAAGAACCTTGAAAAACAAACTAAATCAATATAAATATGCATTATCCATTTGTATCAAATATATCATAACTTGTAAACCCGTTATTATTACGATTCTAATTATTACCTAACATTGTAAGTGTAAGACACTCAAGACAGACAAGACAAGTGTAAGAACGTACTATTTCTGCAAGTAATCGCACGGTGTATATGAGAGAAAAATCTCGTCGAACCTGTCCGCACGCCGAATGTGTAGATGAAGAAATGAATCGCTCACTTTCACGGATTACTTATGAAATTCGCGATTTACATTACGTTGCGTACTTTGCGCAAGAACCGGCCGCGTGGAGTACGCACTTCATAGAACAAAAAATATTGGAAATGGCATTATGTATTTATAAAACATAACGAGATATAGTAATCTATTCGAATTTTTAGAACAATAAAGGCTTCTAAGTATGTATATGTATAGTTTTGACAGAGATGCATATTATATTGTCTTTATTATGAACATATCCATTCCACTATTATCTCCGTTCTGAGATAAGCACTCAGTGTCCAACCACGAGCCGGCAGTTATGTCACACCCATTTGACTATCAATTGCATTGCTTAACGCTCATTGAACGCACCTGCGAAGGTTCATCTTCAAGCGTTATTTATTAAATTATTCCTTGCGCAATGCCGGATTAACTGCGAAAAGTTATTACGCTCTGAATTAAATTCGAGTCGACATTTTATACCTCGTTACGAATAAGATGAACGTTACAGCAATAATAAGATTATCTCAGTAACTCGTACGTATGATTGGAATTATGTCAATCATACTGCTCCAAATTTTTTTGGTAATATTTGGGTTTTAATATGACAGAATTCCTAATTTCATTTTACAGTTTAAATATCATAAGCTCTTTCGAAATAAGATTATTTTTGTGCCTGTATTATTTTATACTGAAATTATTTAGATAACGCTTATAACGTTATTTAAACAATGCTGCGTGGATTCATCCACGTCCAACGTTAGTGCTTCACCTCCTTGGGTCACGCTAAGACCTTTCTGAATAAATGGGCTTCTTTTATTATTTTATTCTAGCATTGTAGTTGTATTGTTGTTGTGCCAATATTATTGTTTTCTTATTTTATAGTAAACGTCGTACAAATGCATGTATACTGGTTTCATTGAACCCTAGCGCTACACCTAATAGTAGGATTCTGTAAGAACAATATCGAAAGTCACCGCAGAAACCGGTCGTGAAATGTCTGAAAGTGATATGCGACATTGACCATAATAATTATAACATTTAAAAAATATACGCATCATAATAGTATATCACCATAAATCGGTTGTCAACATTTCACGGGTGAGTAATGAAGTGAGTTCATACAGAATAGCGCTGCAGATACGGAATATGCTAAGTGAAGACCATGTCGGGCACCAAATTTTTTATGCTTCCATCGCAATATTACTATTTGATACTTATTTGTTGTAATTACTTTAATATATAATCACTAATACTTAGCTTACAAATATAAAGCATATAATACTAATGTTATCACAGAAGGTATTCATTTATATAACACTCCTGCCAAATTTGGATAATAGGGTATTACAATGTCATTAACATAATATGTTCATATACTCGACAAATATTTAATTTTAGCCTTATTTATATAACATTTGAATTTAATATATAAAAAAATATGGAAGTTTCATTTAAACCGGAGTAGTATTTTTTTCTGGAATATAGAAAAAACAAACAAAACTGACGGCATATTAATATTAGTAGTTGCAATATGCTTAAATATGTATTACAAATTCATTTTGATTAATACTATAAAATTAATTTGTAAATAATAATAAATTTCTCTTATGTATAAATACAAGTGTTCTTGGACGAAAACCGCAGACTAATAAATCGCAGATAATTATGAATAAATGATTATAAATTGCTTTGCGAAAGTTACATATTTAAAGGGCTTTGATAAATGAATTTAACTTTTTTCATTTAAAATTTTGGTAAATAATCCCTTAAAGATTTAATAGGTTTATGTTAAAATAAACATTATTTTGAGTCTGTTCGGAGCGTGAAAATAATGTCGCATAATAATATCGCGCGCGCCCGCCCACAACCCGCCGGCCGGTTGCTTGAAACGAGGGAGAGATGCAGCGGCACGACCTGCGTGAGCCTCATTACTTGCGAGCTGTGACGGGCCGAGTGCTCGTAATTCCGTCAACACTCATTTTCCTCATCTCCAACTAGGTCACCGATTACATATAATTCATTCAAAATTCGAACAAACTAGTTTTTTAATCATTATAAGATTACGCAACGGTGTTATCAGTGGACAGGTTTCGCTCGAAAGTGTTTTAGAAACTGATGTTATGTAGTTAAATATGTGGAATGATGTAAATGACATTTTCGCGAATCATAGTAAACATGACGACGCCGTTCGGAATTTACGATTCATTATTCATTTTATCCGGTTTTGCAATTCGCAATTTCAAGTGGAGAACGGACAGTAACGTGGTAACCTACAAATGAATTATTCTGTTTACTCAATCTGAGGATAATGAAGCAATCATAAAGCAAGTATAGTTAGACTTGAAACATGCCTGAACAGTGAATACTAATAAAACATACACTAAAAAGATTATAATTAAATGTTGTCTCAATTGAAAGTTACCAGGAAATTGGAAAGACAAGATAAATATAGCGATACATACCTTAAATTATACGAAAAAAAAACAATTAATGTAAATATAATCTGTATTTTAATTATTCAGTTTTCAATTAATTTTACCCACTGATAACAAAAGTTGCCTTACTATATTTTTTATGTTTTCTGGCATTATAAAATATTAATAAACTTGAATAAGTGACTTAATTCAAACTTTTTATCTATATTATATAAAGTACCCGGAGTAAACTTAAATTATGTAAATGAAAAATGCACTTATATGTAGAACTTACTAATGTTTATTATGAAAAGGTTGTATATGTAATGAAAAGTTGTTAGATGTCGGTGCAAAGCCCTTGAAGAATTTTAAACTTTTTGTTGTACACTTACAAACCAGGAGTACGCTGCCTTAGCAACCTTCTCCTTTTTAAAGTTGGTTAGAAATATAAACTTGAAATAGTTTAACACACGTATACTCTTCACTCCGGTCTTAAAGTCTTGAAATGGAGATATTAAAACTTTTATAATGCTTATAAAAGCAGAACTGGTGCCGTTATTAAGACCTCAAAGAATGCTCTTTTGTAAAACAGTCTTTGTTCTAGACGGCTTATTTACTATTCCTACTGTGATTGGCATTGAATAAAACAATTTTAAAGTTTCTTCCTTAAGTTTTTCTCTTTTTGTGAAAAAATAATAAGAACTTCTTGTGCCTTTTGGTGTAGTTAATTTCACCTTTTATAGGAGATAATGGCCCTTATTCTTAAAAGATGGAAACTTTTAAATGATTAACATAAATGAAAACTTAACAAAACCTAAAGCTAATATCCAGAGCTTAGGCAACGCAATAATAATTTATACAAATGTTTACACAAAGTGGCGTATAATTTATTAATGGTTAATGTTTTAACGAATATCAACATAAGTATATATGTATATACACTTACAAAAGTAATTCTGCACTTGCATTATACCATTCACTGGAAAAATAAATAGATCAAAATCACCCTTGGAGGAGTCGTCTTACGTCTCTGCGGATAACAAGACAGGAGTTGACATTTAAATAAATTACGTTCAAGTAACGCTCCCTGAAAATAAAATATTTTATCTTTTATTTTTGTAGAAATTGATGGCACAATACATTTGAAGCATTTTAAGCAAATTGAACGAGACCATGAATGAGCCTGAAATTTATCTAAAAAAAATCAATCTATCATTCATGAATGATTATTGTAAGTAAATAAGGGCGATTATTGCTTATATTAAAATGTTACTAATTTATTAAAACTAATAAATTTGTTGTTATTTATAGACCATCCGATACTAAGTGGTCATAATTTCGCTTGAGTGATATTTTCTAATGGCATCGTGAAAAGTATAGAACTAAGTCTAAGACTTTATGAAACTTTCGGCTGTAATAACTCACCCACTCAATCATCAAATTGGAACCAACAATAAAAGTATTGATCCTTAGAGGTTGATTGACTAATGAGTGTGTGGTATCAGACTGGTTTCCACAAACCCATACATCCAGTATTTATTAATAGCATCAAGGTTAAATCAATAATATTATATAAACAGTATTATGTTGCCTACATAATACTTAAGTATTCCAATCAAAAGCCTTGAATGTGATGCCTTGGTATTTTTTTTTTGTAATCATTAATTCGATTCGTGAGTCGTTCACGTGCTATCTCTTGGACTTCACGAAAATATCGGACGAATGATTTCGGAACACATACGATCGAAATAGTTTAAAGGAACAAGGCCGCAGGTAAAAATTGTATTTAGGTTTATGAGGAACGAAATACTTCTTCGAATTAGCGGCAAAGAGGCTTACAGTATGTCTTAAACCATTGTTTTGTGCTCGGTAAATTACTTAAAGCAACTTCCTATCTCACGGATGTAATAATTATGTATTGTACAACACAGCGTTTACATATTAGCAAAAACTGTAACTATTGTTATCAAGCAACGAATTATTACGAGGGAGGAATGTAGTTATACAATGGCTGTGGAGTGTGGAGTGTCGACTCATCGGCTCGAGCTAATTACGGACACATCTGCGAGGAGAATGGAAATTGCCAATCGAATGCTCATAATACAATTTAATTTCGATTTATTAAGCGCCTGTTTTATCAGATTTTATTTTTGATGGTTCCAATTTTTTTATAATGATATTATTACGTTATATGTTATTTAAGTCTGCCTCTTTAGTCTAGTAGCTACCTAATAAAGTTTTCGCCAAAAAACTACCAATTTTATATAGTTGACATATAGGTATGTTTATAGGTTTGGAAGAAAGACTATATTAAAAATACTATATATTATGTATAATAAACATAACATACGGTGCGGGTAGTGTATATCGGGGAGAAACTAATGATTGAACTTAATGCTGGTAACTAGTGTATGTACTGAGTGTTAAAAATATTTATCTTTAAATATTAAAACACAGTGAAAACAAATTAATTTAACAAATTTAATAACAATATTCTGTGCTCTCATATAGAATAAAAAATAGTTAAGAAAAGTTCTTCATACACTAGCAAAATAAAATAAAATATTATTCAGATTCGATTCAGAAGTTTAAAGACATTGAAGCTTTTACGCTTTGTAACTATCTTGAAAGCTGTTTAAACTTTAATAAAAACTCTTTTCCTCCGTATTGTGAATGCTTACGATCTCAGAATGTTGCAACTTGTTTAAAATACGTTATTGTCGTCCGCTTACCAGACATTTCACTGACTAACAATAATGTTCTTTTATACCTAACTAGCTGTCTTTGTATGTAATGTACTAAGTCCTTCCACACGTCCCATGTTTGTATTTACTTGCATTTCAAATTTTTCTTACAAATGTAGTTTTTTTATAAAATATTAATCCCTCATTTCACAAATAAATTAAGCTAAAGTAATACATTATTTTTATGACAAAGTGATGTCACTGTGTCTTATAAAAGATTATATATCTATAATATATTATGCCTGTATGCATTTTCCTAAGGATTTTAAAGTATTTAGAATTCAGACGTAAAATAGTTTGACGTGCCTTTTATTATTTATTCTGCATCTGTATTAGCACTCTCAACATCTTTGACGAAAATTCATTAGAAAACATCTAAATTTGGCAGTTATTAAAACGAGCATCGTGTAATTTAAAAGAAGTAAGCGAACAAATGGATAGACGAATAAAACAATTTTGCCTTAAAATATTTAAGGTCCACTTTTCAATAACAAGTTAACTTTAACATGACGAATTTTGAAAAATCGTCCTTAATAAAATAGAATTTATATAAAGTTAAATATTTATTCATCGACAGCTGATATTGTCTGCTTATACTCGTAATCAAAGGCTTTAAACTCATCGGACAGTAAGTATTTTTTTTCATAAATGATAAAATACGACAAGCGTAAAACTGGCAGGTAAGAAATCTCTTTATGAATTATAAAGTGAATTCTCTAACATTTCTGTGACTTATATGGCTATAAAAAGAATTCCTCTGACACAAAGACCGTATTCCGTCCTTTGTCATTTTTACTATGGCATATATTTTTAACTTTATATATTAAAAGAGTTTATGTATTTACGACTATATCAAAGTATTGAAAATTATAAATTTATTCATAATAATTGGCTGTACTCACGATTAGTAATAGTTTTCAGTACCAATCTTCGTGCTAAATGATAAAAAATATGATGATTGAGGTGACTTCTATTTTACAAGGTCATTTGTTAATGTGTGCGTCAAATCTTTCAAATGTATTTTATAAAAGTTTCACCCTACCGATTAAGCTGAAATTTTGCACATACTTTTCGTTATGTACTGCTATTCTGAAAGAACAATCTCGAAAATTACCGCAGAAATCGGCCGTTAAATGTCAAAAAGTGATGCGATATTGATCATAATAATTATAACATTTCGAGAACACATGCACCAATAGCCGAGATGGCCTAGTGGTTAGAACGCGTGAATCTTAATCGATGATCGTGGGTTCAAACCCGGGCAAGCACCACTGAATTTTCATGTGCTTAATTTGTGTTTATAATTCATCTCCTGCTTGACGGTGAAGGAAAACATAGTGAGGAAACCTGCATGTGTCTAATTTCATTGAAATTATGCCACATGTGTATTCTACCAACCCGCATTGGTGCAGCGTGGTGGAATAAGCTCCAAACCTTCTCCTCAAAAGGGAGAGGAGGCCTTAGTCCAGCAGTGGGACATTAACAGGCTGTTACTGTTATGCACCAAAATCATAAGTTACCATAAGTCGGTTGTCAACTTTTACTGGAGGTAGGGCTTTGTGCAAGCTCGTCTGGGTAGGTACTACCCACTCATCAGATATTCTACCGCAAAACAGCAATACTTGATATTGTTGTGTTCCGGTTTGAAGGGTGAGTGAGCCAGTGTAATTACAGGCACAAGGGACATAAAATCTTAGTTCCCAAGGTTGATGGCGCATTGGCTTTAAGCGATGGTTGACATTTCTTACAATGTTAATGTCTAAGGGCGTTTGGTGACCACTTACCATCAGGTGGCCCATATGCTCGTTCACCTTCCTATTCTATATAAAAAAAAAAAAACATTTTACAGGTTTTGGCAATTCAATTAAAATTTATTTATTTAAAAATTCAATATACTACAATATATTCGTTGTAGTACATAAGTTACTTTTTTAAAATATTTACATTTTTTATTCATACTTTTTTCCTATTTTATGAAAAGTTCAAATATAATGTGCAGGTGTGATTGAACGAATTACATTCAAAATCCAGTGGCAATATCTGACTTAAACATACTAACAGATGAAGTCAAATTACTTAAAGGTTTATCGAAAACTCGACTCATAATGTTAGGACTCTTGGAACATCTTGGAAAGCTAGCTCCGATAGTGCGTAAATATGCAAAACATAACGCATTGGCAAAAAATATACATGACATTGATACCTAACATGACAATTTCATTAATTCCAAAAAAAAGCTTATCAAACATTATTTGTCGGTGAGTAATAATAATTCAATAAATCATATTTACGCGATAATCTATGAATGTTATCTTAATATATAAGATACATACATCAGAAATTGTTTATATGTGAATGTTTTGTGTGTCATTGTGTAATATGGATTTTGATAGCGCGCTTATTAAATAAATAAAGAAGTTATATAAGCTGGCAATAGATAACAATTCTTTACTGCTATAGTCGAGTCATACACGTCCACTGTGACAGTTGTTGTAATCCTATATAAATATTGCTGTAAATACTGTTATAATCCTATATTGCTATTAATAAGATACCCCGCAGCCAGGGTTAAAAAAGTGTTACTTAATCGAAATCGTGTTACGGAAGCCGCGTTGCGTCGGAAGATTATTTCAGTTTGGTGGAACGTATACACAAAGCCATTGTTCAATGATTAATGGCGCACGTATTAGATATGTGCTCTGAATTCTTTGTCAACTTGACACTTCATAAAATACATTTCTAGAGGGGGTTTTCGATATTACTTTAAGTAATTTAAAGTGAACGTCGTTTACAAATCGTTTGTTGGATGTCTTCCAAGATTTCGAACGGAATTATTTTAAATACATGTTCTGAAACGTCTTTTTACATTTTACATAAAAAATTTTTATTTGTATTGTCAATGATATACTTGTTAAAATGAATTATATTTTCAGAACGTTTGCTAAATTTTCAAAATTTCTACAACAATTCTCGACATGCCAAATCGCTTTGATGCTAAAAAAATATTTCGAATATTCGATTCGATTCAATTGTTTCGAATAGATATTTGAAATTGAATATTTCAATTCTAAAAGTTTTATCTTGAATACAAAATATTCAAGGGAATAGTTTCAATAAAACAAGAATTTTGTGACCGGAATTTTCTTAATATTATTTCTCTGTCTCAGGTCATCATTTTGCTGGCAATTGATAGCTCAATACTCTATAACACATTGCGACATCGTTTTAGATATATTACAGGCTAAGAAATATGCAGTAAGTATTAAATATCAAAGAGGATATAATTACAAACATTCGTTACTTAAGTAAACTATTTATTATTTTCTATTTCTATAAAAAATAATTTTTCATTCGAGATATTCCAAAAATAAATTTCCGAATGAAACGTGTATAGCGTGCGACGATCCAATATAAAATGCCGGCGACAAGCCTTCTGCGAGCTTTTTGTTAGGCCTCGTGTACACGTGACGTTCACGCAGATTATATAATAAGCCAAGGAGAAGCATTTACAACGCATTCAATTGTATTGAGGTCAATAATCTTACGCTATGGTAATTTTAACCTTATACGTCATTATATATGTTTTTGCGGCTTATAACAACCGTAATAAATAAACGTAGCATTTCTAGGTCACGGTTTATTACGCTTATGTCTAATAAGTATTTAGTTAAGAATTTAGATTTGTCATTTTAGGAAAGCAATTACTAAAATGTAGGACGTATTAGCTCAATTTATATTCTACATAAAAATAGTTTTTAACAAAAAATATGCTCTTTCGATGAAATAGCACACAAATAAGCACGCATTTAGGCCATCGATGCTATATTTTTTTTTATATACAGGTAGCTATTGTATAGGTAGGTAGGTAACGAGCAAATGGGCCACCTGATGGTAAGTGATCACCAACGCCCATAGATATTGGCATTGTAAGAAATGTTAACCATCGCTGACATAGCCAATGCGCCACTAGCCTTGGGAAGATGTTATGTCCCATTACATTGGCTCACTCACCCTTCAAACCATAACACAACAATACCAAGTATGGGATTTTGCGGTAGAATATCTGATGAGTGGGTGGTACCTACCCAGATGAGCTTGCACAAAGCGCTACCAGTACCAGTGACAAAGCCACCAGTGAATTGCATAATATAATAATTATATCTAATATGAATCTATTAATACCTATTAATATTTAATAAATGCGTTGTTTCTCAATGAATGGTAATAATAACAAGTAAAAAATATTATATAAGTAGTAAAAATTGGCACAGCTCATATATACGGGTGTACTCGTCGATGACCAGCCAACTACCGCTGGCTTGTACTTGTTCAAAGAATTGCATAATTAACCACGGAGGCATTTACTACGCTGTAATTACAGAATGAAGGAGGTCAATGATCTTTGAAACCTATTCTGGTTGGTATTGCGTAAAGTATTAGGCATTAAATATTATTTTTAATTGACAATCAAACTTAAAACTATATTAAATTCTATACAGTAATTTAAAACATAAATTATAAATTTATTGATTGCGTGTTGTGTTTTTATTAATAACTGTTAAATATCTATAAAATATAGCCGATAAGCTTGAATAACGCATACATTTTAATAATTTAAGATTAATAATTTATAATTGAGTATTTATTATAATAACCACATTGCAAAATAATATTACCGAGTTTGAATCAATTTGATAATTGCATAAGTGAAATACCATTCAGTAATCATTATGTAATTATTTTTTATTTAATTAATACCTACTACCTACTAACACAATTGTTTTTAAAGCCTTTTAAAACTTTTTAAAATACGTACGTAAGTCTTATCAAGTAAGTTCAGCTATTTATATATAAACCATGAAATATCTATAAATTTTAAAGTTAATATTTTTAACGTAAGCACAAATAATGACGTCAGGAGACTGGCAGAGTATCGATCAAGGTGTCCAAACATGCTATAATATTAGACATCTGCGCTGGATGGACAGTGCACAAGAGTGTCTGTAAACGCACTGTGTGCATCTTCAACTTAGTGTTCCGATTTGACTTGAGAGATCAGGTGCAGACCTAAAAATTCATGAGCAGTCTGAGGCGTAGGATTGTAACACTGAAACCTCCCTAAATTCTGCCTGCTACTGGATATTCCTTAACAACGCCTAATATAGCGCCGAAGAGCTAGCAAAAGAACTGAGCAAGGCCGCAGTTAACTACGATGGATGCCCCTTATAATTTATAAAATGAACACTATGAGCAACGATAATCAAAATATGGGACAATAGATACAAAAAAAGGATACGGTGGAAGTAATAAAAGCCTTTCTTTCGAATATTAACAAAGTAAATAAGACCCCGAATATACTGACTTATAGCACTTTTGGTTCAAATGTAAAGACAACCTTACATGTTCCCGTGATAACGAATCACCTGAGTCCATTATGCACCGACTCACGTAAAATAAGATATAGCCCGACATGACACCGAAAATAATATATTCAGTATAACAAACACGCAAACAATTAGCATAATTCTGAAAGACAAAATTAAAAAAGACAATTTTTTAGAATATTGCACACGCATAAACAAAAAATAAAAAAGAATGACGTGGAAACATTAATTATAAAACGAAAATAAAATCCGAATAGAAAATTTAAATAAACAAGATTACCGATCTCCATGACGGAGGAGCAGCGGCAGATGGTTCACAGAAAATACCATTAAAAAAACAACGCCTAATAGCTTTTTATTGGGCCTAACCAGTATTCAAACCCAGAGATCTTCAAAGTTATAAACTAGCTACTTAACCAACGAGACAATATTTTTTTTAACAAACCAACGTACAAATCACGACAATGCAATAATGCTTTGTAATTTAGAAATAGCTTCCTGGAATGCTCCCAGTGGACTAAAGGATAACAGATCGAAGAACTTTCAAGATTTGTGGCTTTAATTATCCCATTGCGCCATAAATCTAATTTAATTCCCTTTAATCTCTCGTGGAATCGTGATCTCGGACAAGTCGTCGTGTAGTGTTTGCAAAGCAATTCAATGAGTTAATATATAATGTTAGGTACATTTTCTCTATAATTAAAAATATATTCTTAAAACAAATCTTCATAAGTTTTAGAAAACTATGATCTTAAATCTGGTCAAGTACCATTACGCTACAAGCTTAAGAACGAAGAAGAAATAATAGTTTAATTACTAAAGTATAATTTTGTACTAAATTGTTTAACATATGATATGCGTGTGAATGCAAAAGTATCAAATTAAATGATAAAAATGTTTACTTAAGTTGTTAAACTTTTACTTACTTTTAGAAGCCCATAGCAGTCCTTGATTCAAAGCAGTGATGTACTGCCTCAAATCAGTTTCACACTTCTCCGGCAGAGAATGATTCCCGTTCAAAATATTAATCCAGTCGTGGTGCTCCAGCAGACCCTTCATCCACGCCATGCGAGAAGCTCTCACACCCTCCGTGGAGTTCACTTCCCCACTAACAACACTCACCAGCACTAACAATGTCACGATAAACATATTTGTAACATACATTTTTACTGAATCAATGAAACATTGCCGATTAGTTTCAATGAAGTAAAATCCTGAAGGCTGCTACGATTTCACGCACATCGCATGTCTGAAACAATAACAGAAATATATGAACATGCAGTCTTACTCGTAATACAAGAATATTGCCGTATCACGACTTCATTCGTTTATAATAATCCTCTGGGAATATTTCATTTCTTCAGAAAGAAGTATTATTTATGTAAGCTTACATATGCTATAAGTTATCAACATATTTGGTTTACAGGATAGACATATAAATACAAAAGAAAAATTAACGACTAAATGGTGTACAAAAATATTAAAAGATGTATATGTGGTATTTTCACAAATAAACTAGCTGAACTCACTGCTTTGTGACATCAATTATGTCACGAAAATCGTTCAAAAACTTGCATATGACCCTTCTCCAATTTTCTCCTTGAAAGGTGAAATTAAAAATAGAAATTAAAAAAATTAAAATAGAATACTTTCGAATTTATAATATTAGACTGCTTTTTGTTAGTATGTGCAAAGTTGTAGCAAGTATAATAAAATACTTTGATATTTCCAGAGTACGAACATGTTTTCACTTCAGAGATTCTTAAGCCGATTTTCTTGACATACTTGTTCAGAATTTTTCTCCTTGCCTTCCAGCTTGCTTTATGCATTGAAATTCATTACACCGATACTTCCTCAATTTGTTTAACATTACTCGATTTGAAAAATATTTCATATTAAATAACAATATTGTTAATATACTACTAGTAAATTTAAGTCAACAATCGTATTCTTAAAAATATAGTTACACATCTAAGCAATGAAAATTATATGAATTCTATTTAAATAAGTTAATTGATAGGCGTTCAAAATTCGCGTTATTGGGTTCTCAATTTTACGTTTTACTTTTTAATTTAATTTAATTATATTGTAGAAAGAATTATATTTAGTTACTAGCTATTAAAACTTACAACATCAATATTATTATATAATATCATTTTTAACTTTTGTTATCATATTCCTTTAAACAAATTTATGTTCATGTATAAAATTCTTAAATCGTTCGTGTACTGTTTTTCTTATTTGATTTTCCACGTCGCTAGGCGTTGATAAGCACAAAGCCTTATGCAACGAGACTTCGTTGGAAATGCATTCTTGTAAAGAAATAAACGGTATAAAATTATTCAAGCTCAAAAGCAGCCCTCTTTGTATTCATAACTTATTGTTAAGTAATAATTATTATATAATATATAAATAAAAAAAGAGTTGTTTGTTGTTAATATTATAAATTATTATTTATGGATAGATTGCGTGAGAGAGCATATGTGTATGAAAGGGGTAAGTACTGAAATGTCGAGAGACAGAAGAAAGTGGAAGGAAAATACATGTTGTGCCGATCCCACGAAGTGGGATAAGGGCAGGACGAAGATTATAAATTATTATTACAGTAGCAGTTCAGTAACAGTCTGTTAATGTCCCACTGCTGGGCTAAGGACTCCTCTCCCTTTTGAGGAGAAGGTTTGCAGCTTATTCCACCCCGCTGCTCCAATGCGGGTTGGTAGAATACACATGTGGCAGAATTTCAATGAAATTAGACACATACAGGTTTTCTCACGATGTTTTCCTTCACCGTCAAGCACGAGATGAATTATAAACACAAATTAAGCACATGAAAATTCAGTGGTGCTTGGTCGGATTTGAACCCAGGATCATCGGTTAAGATCCACGCGTTGTAACCACCAGTTACATAACATGACAATATTATACTGTATTGTGAAGTGGGTTTAATATCTGTAACACTGGCTCACTCACCCTTCAAACCGGAACACAACAATATAAGTATTGCTGCTTGGCGGTACAATATCTGATGAGTGGGTGGTACCTACCTAGAACAGCTTCCAAAAAGCCCTAGGCCACCAAGTCAAGTCTAAGATCTAGCATTAACAGAAATGGCAGTTATTCTTAGACTTGGTGAGATAAGGTAATGTATGCTATAACCAGTTAAGAAGAAAAAATGTAAACATTATTTTCAATAAAATATTGAGATCAACTTACTGAGTTTATTGTTAATTATTATTATTAGAATCTACATTCTAAACCGAGGCTGACGGTGGCTATACGTTCAATTGACTTAACTGATTTTAATGTCGATTTTACAATCAATCACAAGTAAAACTTTAGAACATTATTTAAAAAATAAGAAAAACACGATAAGTAGAATATTAAAATTCGATTCAGAATTGATTTTAGAAGGTAGGACTTTGTGCCAGCACGTCTACATACCGCCCACTCATCAAATATTCTCCCGCTAAATAGCAATACTCACTGAAAGCGAAAGGGTAGTGAGCCAGTGTAACTACAGGCAAAAGAGATATAACATGTTAATTCCCAAGGTATTTGGTGGCGCATTGGTGATGTAAGGAATGGTTAATATTTCTTTCGGTGCCAATATATATTATAAAAACGTTTTATTGTTTGTAAATTTCAAGACCGAGAAGGTTAAGAGGTTCTTCATTTCCACATAAACGAAACCGCTAGTTACGTTAAGTTGTTGCCGAAATTATTTTTTTTTAACAATAATTATATAACATTAAAATAAATGTAAGAAAAAATTTTGCGACATAAAAAGATTTACATTCTCATTATTATGTTATTACATAAACATTGGATTACATTACCATAACGGTGGGCCTTGATATTTAAACTCATTTAAAACCGCAAGAATCAGAACTTACGCATGTAGGTAACGAAATTATAATATAATTGATATTAATAGGTTGGTTTGTCCTTCTTTCAGATAGTTAGATATAATTTGTAGCGAACAAGTAAGTCAGGGCTAACGACTACTATAAATACACATCTAGTTGTACTCATGTTTGTATACCTTTGGGCTTTGTTCTTATTACTGCAATATGAATAAAGAAACGAACTTGATAAAATATTTCTTTTATAAACAAAGAAAATACATATTTTCTTATTACTTGCACGAATGAAAGATCCCCTCATCACAAAAGAATCCTATGAACTTTATGTCCAACTGGCCTTTGATGGATATTAAAAATGGATTGGACCAGCATTTGTATTTTGTTACAGTATTATATTTCTCGCATACATACTTTGTAAAGATATATTACATTGGTACAATACTACGCTCTTGTGATCGATAATATAAATGAAGCTGTTCTATTACAATAAAATAGTGTTTGACATTTGCATTCAATGTGTGTTTAATAAGTTCATTCTATTTTATAGAGTTCACATATATGTCTAAAAATACATATATATATATATATATATATATATATATATATATATATATATATATATATATATGTGTGTATTTTCACTAACATTGCAGTGGTTACGCTTCTTCTTAATTACTTTCCTTAAATATCCACGTCTCAAACTTAGAGTACATACGCTCTTAATAAGTTTGAAGGAGAAATTATATTTTCATCATTAATTTATCACTAACTGTTCCAGCACTCAAATATTTTTTACTGTGTAATTTCCTGACTAAATGACAATTAGCGGTCAATTTAAACTATAAGGGGTTAAATTTTTGAGATAGACTTCTTTGAAGGTTTGCGATGGGCCCACTAAGGCATCCTGCCTTTAGAATACTTTGATTTGAAGTACACCACCCCCTCCTTTTTCCCTACATAACTTATTCCAATCAATTCTTTCAAAATTTTTTTATTTTTAGTACAATAGGACAATATATTAAAATATGTTTTTGAAATTCGACAAAAGTTTCACGAATTACACATAGATAAATATTGAAATGTTATTAAGAGGGTGATTAGTTAAACAATCCCGTGTCTTGTTCTTTCGTATTTAAAATCAATAATGACAGAATGAGAAAAAACAGTACCTAACGTTTAGTGTAATGTATATAAATAAGGTGACGTTTCGTTTTCAACGTGTTACGTTGGTTTTAGTATATAACAGTAGTAAATACGTAGTAGCGCTTCCAGATTAACCCGCTTTAAATGTTGACAATTGACGTGGCAAGCGTAAATGTCATGTTCTAGTTAAATATAAGAACTCACTTAAACAAATGAGCCGTGAGATGGCCCAATGGGTAGACGAGAATCTTAACCGAAGATTCTGAGTTCAAGCTAATTTTGTAGGCATACCTTAGCGCAGCAGTGGGACATTAACAGGCATCACATGATTTTCTCTAAAGTAAAGTTGTTACTTTACTTCAGAGATAGAAAGTAAAATATGGAACGAATATAGAAACTGAAACTAGTTTTTTAAAAACTTTATAAAACAAATAATAAAACCACGCGATGCTTTATTTAAAAAATTAACTAGAACAATAGAGAACATTAACGATATAAGCCTAGTTCGTAACTTGTTCTTAATATCGAGCATGAACATAACAAACTACACCGCAACTTGAAACCCACTTGCCGTAAGCTTGAAAATTTCCATTAATTTTAATACCATAGTTTGAAGTAGTTTGAACAGTTTTTATACGATAACAACGAAGTTGAAAAGAAAATAGACTTCTCAGAGTATAGCTAGAACAAAGTTTATATTTAATTTTAAGTTGAGAACAACTTCTACCTGTTATTGGATCCTATACACAATATTGAGAAGAAACTTTTCAATATACTCTATTAAATTTTCAGCTACACATTGATATAGTTTTAATAAGCTACATGTAAATCGTCATCGCGGTATTACGTCAAGTTCCAGTCTCAATAACGCAAAGCTGCACGACTTAATCCTAAAATATTAAAGGCGTAACTTAAAACTTGCAATGATATCGTATGTGATAGTATAGATAATGTCGTATATAAAAAAGATTAATGTATATTTTTTATCATAATTTTATCTTGAATCTGGATTTGATTGTTCATCACAAACTTTTGGATTTATATAGCTTATAAATGATTTTTTTTGTACCATATCGTATTATGTTGATAAATTTTTTGCAATTAGTTTTATTACAACTAAAAAAATTCGTTGATTTCAAAATATTTGATTGCCAGTTTAACTTATTCAACTAAGTGATCCAACAAGACATTTTCTAATAAAAAAGTAAATTGAACCTTTTATTTTTATTGCCGGTTTAATCTTCAGTCTTCCAAGAAACATCACGTCTGGGCCAAGGCGACAACTTATTTCATTACAACTCGTTTGTGTAAACGCTGGACGAATTAGTATCATCGTAATTACGTCAAGAACGTGACGTGAGTAAAGCTTTTGTAAACACGTTTCACGTACGCAATCAACAATGGGAAAATTGAAATAGATTAATCGAATTAAATTACGCTGAAAATTGAACATTCTAGAATGGAGATTATAATAATACGAGCTATTATTTGAAATTGAAATGTTTGGTGTTACATCAAGCATTAATTGATGTAGAATGTTTAATAGAAACCTTTAGATTAATGTGAAACAAATGAAATGATAATCCATATTTTATTTTTGAAATTGTTCATTGTATTTATTTACATATTTTATCAATAAGTATTATTTTAAACTTTAGTGCCGTAAACGATAAATTGATATTAAAAAGCGTTAGAAAGTGGACTGTGTGATGTGTCATAAGCAATGAAATTTTAAAATGATCATTATTATATATATTTATATATATTAAAAAAAAAATATATATATATAACATCTTTATATATATATATATATATATATATATATATATATATATATATATATGCATCTTCAATTTTACACTTTATTATAAATTAACTTAACGTTTATCAATTTCCTCTGAGCTGGTATATTGTCAGTTTCTGAGGGTAACTATAGCACAGCGTATAAAAATAAAAAAATGCGAAAAAGTATATTTGTTTTCATTATATACGTAACTCTATTCTTCTATATACGGTATATATTCACAGCTAATTATATTATCCAGTTTTGAAGCGAAAAGTGAAGTGACGTTTTAATTAGCTTTATTATCAGACCACAGCAAGCTTGATTAGCATGACAATAGCAGGCTTAAATGTACGTCAATTAAACGCTGTTTGGAGGCTCACAGACGCAATATTGCGTCGAATACGGGATCAACACAGAATACAAAACGCGATTAGAACTCAGAGCAAATACTGTTATTATAAAACGTTGCATCATATTCTTGATACAACAACAATTTGATAGTGTTATATTTTGCTTGGGCAATTACACTAATAGTTTAGGCAATTTGAGCAGTGTGATCGCATAAAAACAAATAAAATATTACTTACTACACACGTTCGAATTGTGTTTAGAAGCTAAGTTTTATATTTGGTAACACATCAATTAATTGTCAACTGATAATGATCAAATGTATTGTGAACACATTTAGTTTAACTAAAGATATTAATGGATTAAAATGATAGTTGAGTGTTATATCATGTGACGAAATGTGATAGTTTTTAATAATTAGTTGTATATATATTCGAGCTAAATCAAATGATGAACAAACATGATCATGTTTATTTATTAGAAATATTGGTAGTAGGATTAATTATTTTGACTTCATTTTCTGTGATCATTGTTTACGTAATATAAGTTTAACAGCTGGATCACGTAAAAGCAAATCATTCGAAATTCATTATAAGTAAAAAGGAATAATCGAATTGAGCTCATTTTATAAATAAATATAATACTTGCATAACTTATTCGAGTCAACAGTAAAAACACATGGTGTCTTTCATGGTGTTCAAGACGGAGACGATAACGAGATACATACGCGACCTCGACGCACGCGAATATAGTACTGCCAAAGTCCTAACTAGGGAACTCGTTCGACCCAATAAAATGTATTAAGTTTTCTGTTAAGAAATTGTAAGTATAGTATTGCAGCCTTTTATGGGAGTCACTAAAAAACATGCTGAAGTATTACGTTCAGAAATAATGATATACCAACGTTTTAGTGTTATAATCAGTTAATATACTAGTTGTCGTAACAAATACGTCTACACGTCTTGTTTTGTGAGCATAAGCTGTTATAATAAAGTTACTATTACTTTGCCATATTATATATCTCAGTCACGCAGTAAAGGTTTGGGCGTACGTGACATATTTGTTATTAATTCTTATAAGATAATTTGTATATATAAAATCGGCTGTATCTTTAACTAATATCATAAATGTGAAAGTGAGTATGTTTGTTTGCTTGTTTGTTTAATATGCTTTTACATCTACCAGAAGTTGGCCCTTTAACTCCTCATAATAAAAATATAGAATTCCAATTAAGGCCTATGTATGCATACATAATATTAATATACTTATTACTTATACTTATAATCTTATCAACTAATAACTCACAAAATAAATTGTGAGAGTAAATTTTCTTAATTTATTTTCAAAGTCAAAGTTGAATTTCTATTTATTAACTGAAATCATTAACTAATCGGCCTCGAATCTAGGTCTAGGTCTAAATTTGAATAACTACAAAATCTATTGAACGCTTATTATTTGAATAATCATGTTAATAAGAACGTACAGTTCTATTTCATTTACCTATTATGTAAAAAAAACTGTTAACCTGCTTAAAGTTTCCAAAAATTCCCTCTAAGCGGATGCTGACGATATAAAATAAAGATAATTCAACTTTCTAGACTCCATAGCTTTGGCTGTGCGTTGTAAGTCAATCAGGGAAAACGATTTTATAAGATAAATTAGTTATATAACAAAAAAAAATCTTGGTCTTATCTTAGATTGTGCTCTGACGATCTACCTAAGGACATTAAGCACTGCTGTTTCGCGACTCCGCCCAGTCATGAAAGATTCATTTATTCTAAAGAGATGTAGGTACGTCTCAGTTCATATTGCTTTTGTCTTTTGCGTCTGTGATCATTGAGATGAAGAGCTTATTACATTTGTGCCGACTACAAATTATGAATATATTTAGAAATTTGAAAACGAAGAAATTTTATTCATTTTTTATTCCTTGGACTATCTCATGTCTCATGATTAAGAATATAATGTTTTACCCAAAATAGATAACATTTATAAGAATATTTAAAAATAATATTATAATAGTTTTTACTAAAAAATATGTGACGTGATTATATCATCACATATTACATAAATCATTTTAAAAATCTCTTATTAGTCTCGTTTGGATGAGGCTTTCGCTTGCTCTTTCGGTAAAATTTGAAGGCATTGATTTATAGCAAAAGTAAGATTATTCTTACTAGAAGCACAAATAACATAGACAAAAGGCAAGACACTATTCTAAAATAAAATTTCGATATTGAATGCGTCAGTATATTATGAAGCAATAATATAATATAGGTATTTTTATACTACAGAAATAATTGAAAAATTCAAATGAGACGGTAACTCCAACATTTATATGCAATACTTTACGAGGTAGAGCTCACGAGAGGTGCCGACCCGTACTTTACTCGTTTGCATTTCACAATTTATTCATTTCGTAATTCCCAAGGATGACCGGATTGTAAAGAGAAAGATGGCCGTAAAGAAAAGTGTAATTACAAATTATATAAATATCACTTTGTCCGATCGATTAAATAGTACGTAAGAAAAATAGTCGTTGTGTACGGATAGCATCAAAAAGCGTCTTCAAACATACAACGAGCTCGTTGTTAAAAGCACGATTTGGTATTTATAATAATTAATTATGTTATGGCCTCAATGACAATAGCTTAGCTTATTATAAATTATTGGGTTGATTAGAAATCAAAATCTTGTTTTTATAGAAGAGGTTTATTTTGTACGAATGATTCAAAAGAATGTGTCTCGGTTTATAATAAAGTTAGAAATCACGAGTTAAATATCAACCTTGAGAACCAAAATGTCATGTCCCTTGTGCCTGTAGTTACACTGGCTCACTCGCATCACAACGATACTAGGCATACTGTCCTACTAAGCATGAGCGTTTTGCAGTAGAAAATATGATGAGTGAGTGATATCTACCGAGATGGGCTTGCAAAAAGCGCTACCAAAAAGTAAAGTATGCCCATTCCTGTCTATGCCTTACATGTTCTACTGTTAGTCAAAGATCGTCAATCGGACAATTATGTCATCAACAAAAGTGACAACTTTAACTTGAATTATAAATCTAATGTATTAATATGCTATAATTATTATGTAATACATAAAAAAAATACTGAAAAAATGAGTAGAGATTAGGAACATTATTAGATTTCATTTTAAAAAAGCCATAATATTTTTAAAAACTTAATAGATTGATATCGTGTAATATAAGAATAACAATATGTACGAAGTAACCACTTATATAATATCATATTAATGAATATTATGTAATTTTCTTGAACTCTATTTATATATATTGACATTTTACTAATATAACCGTTGGATCTTGCGAGCACCCACATCCAGCTGTCATGTTTTACCTGTGCCCGCTCTTCAAACGTGTACACCGACAAAAGCATACATGATGCGACATTAATGCAAATGTCAGATAGTTGAGGCACTTGCGGGCCGGTAACCGTCTGCCATTATACGTATACGAGAACTAGGTCGCATAACACATTGAATGTGGCAAACCGAACCGCTGAAAATGTCGTCACAAGCCAAACTGACAACGCTATGGGGGCTTTGTGTATTCCTAAAATATAAAATTGAAGTCGCCCTTTACCTTTAATGAAACTTATAGTATTATAATATAAAAAACTCCGACTCAATTAAATCAAAAAAATCTAAAAAGTATATATATTTATAACCATTCTATAACCTACTCATTGAACCCATTCGAATGAGCTCAAACACGACACCTCTGTTGTAAATTGGTTGGGTGTTGGATAACCTGCTGATTTCAATTTATACTGCAGCATACAGTCATGATGATGAGCATATTACATTATTGTAATATCATTTAAGTCACGATGTATTAAATTTTGAATCGATCCGACCAAGGGAAGTTGCTCATCCATTCAAGGGAAGTTGCACATCCCTTCAATAACAAGATAAGACCTAATAGCTAGACAAGACCAAGTCACTTTTCAAACAGAAAAGAAATAAATCAAAATCTCAATAGGTGTTTCGATGTTACAGCTCCTCTTATTTCAATAGTGTTATATAATTATTTAAATAGCAGGGGAATAAAATAAGGCAGTGGTTCTTAATCTTTTTCAACACGGAAACCACTAAAGTTAGATACTTTGTTGCGCGGAACACTTACGAGACATTCTGAGCTTTAAAACAGGTCACCAAACTTTTTCAAGTTTTCAATATTGTACCACAGGATGGTCACACCTGCTTCAAGGTGAAACATTTATATAAGAAATCATTTTGTTATTGTGCTGTGCTTTGTTATGTTTAGTTTTATGAAGTAAGAAATTGTCACTGTTGCTTGAAACTGTATTTGATGTGAAACATTTATTGGCGCGTCTTGGCTTTAAGAGCGACCCGTATGCCGTGACAGCAAACGTTACTCACTCACTACTCTCTAATGTGGCACTTATACTGTATAATATACATAAAAATATATTTTTTTTATTAACAAAATTATTTTTTAGTTACTTTACTCTATACTAATTGGTTTTCTTTAATGAAATTGATGTGTATTGTAAATTCATATAACCATTAATCTCGATGTATCACGTCTGACACTAAATGATTCGTGACAGCCATATTTTTTAAATTGTGTAACTAATTTGCAATAGTGTTTAATTCTGCGGACCACGGATTGTGAACCACAGTTATCTAGATATAAAAAGGCAATGTCTAGATCGACTTATTGTTTTTCAGTAAATGATTTAATAAGAATTAGAAATTTGTTTGTAGAATACCTTTGTTTAAAGAAGAGGCGCACTAAGGAAGGTTCTTGCTAGTTTTGGTTCAAAGTGTCATTCAAGTGAGAAGTGTCCAAGCTTGCTTTGTACCAAATTTTATCAAAATCGGTTCAGTGGGTTAGCCGTGTAAGCGTAACAGATAGATATAGTTACTTTGACATTTATAATTTTAGTATAGGTTATTGATAAATCTACTCGGTATGCTTATAGCATAACCAAATTGCATCGAATCGAGTCAGAATGTTTATTTTTTTTTACAAATTCGTTAAGTCTAATGTTATGCAAGTCTATTTGTTGGTGTTGAGCAATCAGATGTTTAGACAGTCAAAGCTCGCAAATTTGGCACATTTCGTGTTAGCTTTGTACGTGTTGTACCCAAGAAAAAAGGGTACCCTACACGAGCGGGTTATCCAGCGTTATATATCACATCAAGACAAAAAAATATGGTCATATTTTTGGGATAAGAACAACAAGTGCTTTCCCAAAACGAATGAATATATAAGGCATAATCGTAATATATATTAATATAAAAAACATATTATTCTGTACAAAATTGAAAATAATATAATAATAAAACGATTTGACGTTGGTATTCTTTGATTTTCATATAGAATTTATAAAAATATTATGATAAATGATTGTTATGTGAGAATGAGAAACTACTGAGTGTCTTGCTGGTTCTACCACATTCTGAATCAATCAATCCTAATCGGTGGTAGTTTAAAATATATCATCTATAATGATATTTCAAAAGTGCTTCTAAGAGTACTTGAATAACATAATGTTTTTGTTTTCTTTAAAGAACATTACAAGATCCGTATAGATAATAATAAATATCTATAATACAGGCTAAAAATAAAAAATAAATAATAATCAAAGACAATAAAATTAATACAAACTATGTATATAATACACAAACAAAGGGTGGCAAATTACTAAGTATTGATCTTTTAGATTCATAAAATTAAAGAAGCTTGCAAAAAAAATCATTAGTATTAATATTAACTTCAAATACTGAATGGGCTAGATACCGCATTTTCATTTAATAGTATTAACAGTGAGCGTAAGAATTTTTCAGACCTACGTATTTATAGGTAGTCTTATTTCTAATATTATATAAACTTAATTTCTTTTATTACTTGACAATTTAAGCAAAATTATTTCATCTCATGTTTAAACATGAGTGATTGATTATCTTCAGACGAAGTTTAGCTTCGCTTATTTCTTAATATGTTTACCATAAATTACACGTCAAAAACATTTAAGGCATGATTTAACTTGAAAGTAAATAAAATTACATTTACTGACTATTATTATTTAATTTTATAATCTTTATATTGAATTATACTTTTTAATTATTAAAAAAAACCATAAAATGAATTTAAATACACTTTGCTTAAGCAATCTATTTTAAATGATCTCTAAAAGTTGTGTTACAAGATTGTATCAAACTTTTTACACTTTGTGGGATATTACTCGTTATTTAATTATTTCTTTACCATCACATGTTAGCGTATTATATATCAATCAACGTCGTATAGAGCCTAATACATGACCTTGTTTGTGGGGTTAACATCTATGTTAAGGCCTAAAACTTTGATAAATTATGTACTTATTTTAATTTGCTTACTAATTTGCTTTTTAATTTGCTTATTAATGAATAATATTATTTTTTATATAGCATCAAGTAAGATTAACATGTTTATATTTTTAGCTTTAAGTTTATATTAGAATCAACTAACACAAGAAGACAATAATAAGCAATAGTATATAAAGTCAATTAATTATGAAAAAAATTGATCAACAAAATTTTTGTATGAAAGCGTAACACTGTCTGTACAGATAAATCATTTTGTAATATCTCTACAACTACCTCTTCAAACTGCAATGTATAAACATATATAGCCTAATACACGAAGTGGAACTTTATTATCGCAAGTTTTTTACTGTTCCCGAAAAACATTAAAAATCATTTATTTGTATATGGATTAAAACTATGTGACTAATATGTTTGCTTGAAAAAATGTTCTTTTCATTAAAAAAAAATTAAAACTGTAGTTCCATACAGTAGTGTACTCATACTAAGTTTTACTGCACCCAATTATCTATTTCAACAGCTTTCGCTTGAAAAGTGCTCGGCCTACCATTTTCCCCCTAACTGTGTTAGCTTAATAATATATATCTAATCTGCAACATATAAGCATTATATTTATCTGTTAAAACTATAAACTGTCATTATAAGAAACTTTTATATACGGATGTAATGTTTTTATAAATAAAACCACACAAAACAAACTACATTTCTTTTTTTAAATAATTTAAATATATAATCACAAAGCGTATAAGTCTTATATATAGTTATAGTATTAAATGTGAAAACCAATTGGTTTGTCAAAAAATAAGAGATTTAAAGATGAACAGTTTAGGTTATTGTTCTTTTTAACATGAATTAATTTTAAAAAAGTAAATCCTAATACGCGTTAACATTACGTATCTGTGTAAAAAATCGTGTTTATATTCATGAATGTATCCTTTTTATACTGGGTTCTTACTTGTACAACTTTCCATTTGTTTAAAGGACCCTTTTTAACCCGTCCGTTCATAAAAAATACAATTGGATGGAGGGTAATAAAAGTATACAATGACTAATAAAATATAAATATTAAAATGTATCTTATATAAAAACAAGTTGGTTGTTTTGGTGTAATATTTAGATATTTACGATATTAAAATCAAAGTAAAAAAAAATATTTAAATTCTGTAATATTTCTGGCGCGAAGTGAATACAAATTACGCAATTAAAAAATTAATTACGAAATATGAAAATGTTAATAGACAGTATTGTTACTTATTGCAATAAATTAAAGTCAATCTTAAAGAATATTAATTTCTATATATTGGAAGACCATAATTTTCATAACATGGGTTGGCTAAGGCTTTGTTAAACAATGAGTCGTTTAGAGTTACAGTATAATAAAAGAAAATATGCAAACATTGTAGCAAAATAAGGTAAAAACCGTTGGTATAGGTAACTCTTGAAATGTTATTAATAAGATACTTAAATTATATTTTAATAATATTTTCCATAAGATAATCCTTAATACCAATATGATCATTTTATGGCTGGAAACATAGATAAAGTAGTCGTCGAAAAATAAAAAGAATGTTTGCAAAAAAATGTTATCAGACTTGCTTTGACGTCGGAAGGGACACGAGAATGTGCTGAATGTGCGTAAAGGTTCGATCAATCGTCGATTGGCACAATGTCGTAATTCATTGAGTGTGAGGGTGCTATCCTAGTGCTATCGCTGGTCAATGGCGAACATCGCTCACTGAAAACCAATGTCGAGCCCCGGGCTTTTTGCGATGAAATCGTATTGTGAAATTTAATGACCTCGAAAATATTTTCAGCAAATTCGACGAACTTAAATAGAAATCTTTATAACCTGTAGTGACGTAAATGATGTAAGAGCCGTGACATACCTAGCGGTACAGCTACCAAATGGTGAAAGTTCAACGTGATAGGCCACGGGTCCGTGTTTAGAGTGAATACTATTCGGAAAAGTACTTTTCGTTAACACATCTTTGAGACTATAACAGGAATAGGCGTGTGCGAATAGGTTTCTGATATTTCTACGAAGTCAATGTTACAATGTAGTGTACATATCGTCTGAAATGGAGCGGCAATTTATTAGGACCAGTTCTTTCGCTTTGCTTACGCAATTAAGACGATGCAATATTTTCACCTCGATTCCGTAGCACTGCTTAATTCGGTTATGATAATGCTACCTACTTTTAACTTGTACTTTATGAGTTATTACAAGTATTTAATTTAATTTTATAGGTTATTATATCCCATATTTATTTATGTAATGAATGTGATAAAATATATATTCTTGTATATTAGTTTGATTAGTTTTGATTAAATTTTGCAAAAACCTTTGAAGGGACGTCAATAAAGTCACGTGGTCATAGCTACTGACCAATCAAAAATTATAAAAGAAAACGTTAAATATGAATACTTGCTTTGTATATCAAATCCTCAAAAGGACATGTAGGAAAAAAATGTTTTAAGCTTATAAAATTACATTAATAGGTGCATTTATCGCTAAAAATAAAGTTAAATGAATTATCATAAGATTTATTTTGTTATTTAAGTTATTCAAAGTTTAACTATTTTTGTTCCATACGTTTATAAAACGCAGAAATTATGTGCTAAACATGAAAACATTTACTTTTCTTGTTTTTAAATCAAAATTGCAATAGTTGCGAGATTCGTTTGCAAAGTCAAGCTGTTACAACAAATATATAAGCTTTATTATATATTTTAACGATCATTAAATTAAAAAAAAATAAAACAAATAAACTTCACCCACCTTAAAATACCCGTCCAATTATATGAGTACAATTTGATATAACTAAGACACGCGAACGGACACTTCCTCGTGAACTAAACAAGTCTTTAAGAATATATCGCGTTGAAAATAAACGAATCGGATGAGCGATCACTGGGCACTGAGTGGTGCGCAAGCGCCGGTTATGTGGCCACTGAGCCACCACCTTCCGACCGGTATGAAAGTGTGCTGCAAGTTTATAACAAATTAATTTCGTTTACTTCACGTCTTAACATTGGCACCTATTATAAAAATAGTTTTGTGAACAGATCGGCGTTTCGATTTCCACTGATCTCTTCGCCCTCCTCAACAAATAGAAAGTGACACGGAAACCGTGGAATCAATTATCACACGTCGGCGAAACGAATGATATGTTATGAGATTTATTTTAACTCAACTATTGACATGAATGGTTAAACAAATCGCCCTTACAATCATCAAATACTTTTAGTATTATATTTTTTTTATTTTTGTCAACGGTTGTCATTTTTTTTGTAAAGCTCTATACATATATTTCATATAAAAATTGAATTGGGCACTGCGACGACTGGCAAATTAGTCACCTGATGGTTTGTGGACATCACCCATAAGCATTGGCACTATAAAACATATTAACTATATTACATCGCCAATGCGTCAGCAACCTTGGAACTAAGATTAAGGTCCCATAAGGTCCCTTGTGCCTGTAGTACTTTGGTTCACTTACCCTTCAAACTAGAATATAGCAATGGCAGGTATTGCTGTTTGGTAGTAGAATATGTGATAAGGGGTACCACATATTACCCATACGGGCTTGCACAAAGCCTTACCATCAAGTGAACACATATTGTATGCATCGGAGAATACTGTAGGTATGTATATGTTGTTGTATTGTATAATATATAGTAGATAGATCTATGAAGTTATATACATAATAAAGTATAATGTAACGTTAATATGTATATAACAATTACTCGTGACTTCGCTCGCGTCATAATTCTTAATTGCTAAATAGCAATTTCCATAGCTCTCTATAAATATGAAAGATTTTCATAAATAATTTTCATCCCCTTTAACACTAACTTAGTAGTTAGATTTCCAAAAATCCTCCATAATGCTAACCTATTGTGTAAAAGAAAACCCAGTAGTTTTCGCTGTGCGTTGATGTCAGTCAGTTAGTTATTCTTTTGAAAATATAGATAACTGTATTAGAATACGGGTCTGCGGTTAATTTAGGGTGTTAAGGTGTTTGTACAATAAAATATAATACTTCAACAAAAATTAGTTTTATTATTTGTTGATAATAATAAAATCATGATATATTTTTCGAGACTCACCAAGTCACAAACACAGGATAATTGTAATGTCTCATTGTACTAAAACCAATTATAAAAGCAAAATTTCTTCAAAGAAAACTAAACAACAAACAGTTCCCTTGCAAAACCACTGAAGATTTATGCTTTAACAAAGACAGAAAAGCACTACATATAAAAATAGACTTGAATCAAAGGAAAAGTCACATTGTGGGTGATTTTTTTCATTCTTACATTAACAAAAGCGTCTAATTAAGGTCACTGGAAGACAATTAAACGGAATAGAATAAGTATTCGTCCTCACAATATTATACACGCCTTCAGTTGTCTAGTGCGGAAACACTAAGCCCGGCCTCTACACCGGACACGACACCTCTGACATTATTCACAAAATGCTCCACTTCTGCCATTAACCTTCCATGTTCAGGACGACACAAAAGAATTTTCTGTTTATTTTTATTTTTAATGTCCGTATAGTTTAGTATTTAACGAAATACTTTTCTTTGTAACGAAACGACGAAGCCGTGTTCGTTTAATTTCTAAACAAATTTAGTTGAATGTTGTCAATTAAAATTATAAATATTGTTAGTACCAAGATGGATTTCTGTTTAAATAGTTACTTGCAAGCATCAAGATATGTATTATGGGATAGTAAACTCTAATGGTAATAGTAAGAAATTTAAGTTATTTTTTATACAAAATTATATGCAGCTTGATGATTTTTAGTCGAATATAAGACATACTTATGACATAGATTTTTATTATCTTGGTACATTATTTATATGTATTTAACCTTCAAAGCTACTTGGCATTTAAATATGTATACTTAAAAGTAGATATAAATTTTACCAAAGTTCTCGCGAAACAGAAACCGCGAAAATCAACGAACAGAAACTTCGGATTTTTTAGAAATTTTCATGCGTGAATTTGGTTTAATTTATTCACATTGTTGCCTCATTTTCAAGTCAAATGAGTGTGAAAATATTTAATAAATGTATAGACTGAATATTCGGTAATATATAATTATATAATTAATAAATTTAATTATAAAATTTTAATAAAAAATTAAATATTTTTTTAATTAATTGATTTCAAATTTTGTCTTTAATCGTTCATTGTGTTTTTTTTTATGATATACATTATTTTTCTCTTCCTATTCTTTTTTTAAATTTTATTTACAGGTCCTAACCTGATGTTGTTACCTGTACAAGTTATTAATAATATTGTAAATAGTTTTATCCGACATATGTAGGGTCTTCACTTGAATTAGCTCACAGATTACGTGGAAGAAATAGTTGAACATGTGTTTTTCTGTTTCTCTGTTATTCCGTGATTACTAAAATAATTAAATTGTGTTTGTAATGTACATTTAGATACTTTATTTATTTTATTTTAGCTGAAACGAAAAATACATAAATCATTTATCTACTTGGGACGTTTCCAACGTGTTTTAATAACATATTCATAGCGTGAACATGCTATAAAAGTTTAGCAGTTTGTACGTAAAATGTGCAAAAGAATCAATTGCGAAGTTCTGTCTACAACAGATCAAACAAATACAAAGTTATTGTTCCGCTTTTACAAGAAACGCGTCCGAGCAAAAATAAAATATTTATCATTGAGTTCCATTTTAAAAATAAAAAATACGATAACTATAACTATATAAATGACTATACTTCGTTGTTTATGCTTTTTCTGGTTAATAATTATCACATATGTTTTGTACATACAAATCCGTATCTGTGTAGGTATATCTTTGAATAAAATTTAGTATTATTAAATAATTTGACACATTTTTATTTTTATAGTCGCTTGTACTTTGTACGTATTACAAGAAATAAATCCCGATGGAAAACTTTTTTACAATTAAGTTTCTAATCTCAAACGGACTACAAATAAATTAAAAATAAATGTTTAACATATGAGTTATTATTAAGTATGTTGTTAAAGTTTATTTTTTTATTACTGTGCAGAGTTCATTATTATAATAATGTCTCATGTATATTATCTTTCTATCTGCCATCGGGATTCTCAAGGAACACGCAAGTCGCGTTACTAAAGAAGTAGGCGAGTAAGCGATCCCCGCTAAGGAAAACGTTTAAACATTTCAAAATTTTCTACCATGAATACCTTCCGTGTTACTAAAGTACTCTATTATCCATTGACGATTTAATAATGTAGACACAGTGTCTCAGAATGTCTGAGATATTCTTTGAAATATGCAACTACCATTTCAGATTTACAATGTCACCATTCGTAAAATGAATCTCACGACGGTAGATAGCTTTACTAAGCCCGCAATTGATTATTATAATTCATAATTATATTGTTAATGATTTTTATCTACTAAGCCATCATGGTCATTCATTAACTAGTAATACTAATTAACAACGTAGGTACTCGTAATTTTAGGTCCGTCGGAGGTCCTGACAAATTGTAAAAACTTTTCTAATTAAATACGGCTAAATAATTTGATGTACTTTAAAGCTAAGCTTTATTTTATACATCAGGCAACTAAGACAAATAATAAAACATTAAATTAAAAAAAAGATTCAACCAAAACATTAATTCACTAAATAATAAATAATGTTGCCAACATTGATACCTTGAACAAAAAGAAAATTTGAATTATTTAAAAAGTGGATGACACCATATACAATCTTAAATGATTATAGTAACACATCTAAAAATAAGATAATATTAAGATAATATTAATGAAATTCTTATTTAAATAAAACCAACATAATAAAACAACAAATTTAAATCAGCTGAATAATAATAATACGTTACTTTTTTTTTAAATGTATTCCCATAGAAAATTATGAATTATGCAATCGACAATACTAAAAGGTGTAAATATTAAGGCAAGCAGGAAACCCATTTATATTTGCGCAAGAACAGACCTCGGGATGGCGTTAAGTTCCCGCAAAACTCGTTTTATCTTTAGAGTTCGACCCGCCACCACTTTGTACCTTCGACATAACTTGTCTTAACATTTACGTTATCCATTGATTTACGCATAGTTGTTTAGTTTGACAATCTCTAAGTGAAACAGTAATGTATATAAAAGGCGGTTGCCGAGTTCGTGGTGGTTGCGGTTTGTTGCGCAACAGTTGCGTGGCGCGACGCGGAAGGCGCTGCACTCGGCCAATGGAGCACTGCGCAACATTAGCACGTCTCGTGCAAACTTACCAATATAAATAATGAAAAAAGACATTTCGTTAACCTCTACAGTAATTTAAAATAATTATTTCATGATTTCTTATTAACCGAAATTAACAAAGTTGCATTTTTTAATTTATTTTTAATTTCAACAGCAAATAGCGGTATATTTTCGTGAATAATAAATACGTATCTACATCATTAGTATGGCACGCGTTCATTTACTTAGGACAATTGACGCGAGCCTTTATTTTATTTATAATAAGAGTAGGTCGCAGCTGTTCGTCCTACCTCATTATTTTTCCGAGCAAATGAACTTATTTGAAAGGCGGGTGTCAGTTTATGCAATCCCCTTTAGAAGTGGGCTAACAGCCAAGGCTCGTCTCAACGTACTTGACCCTAATGATCGTGCAAACAAGTCCTTTCGGTGTTAAAGCAACATAATAGCGGCTTAAATGTAACACGAATAGTAACGTTTTAGAGGAGCTTCACTAATTCTAGAAAACCAGCGACCATTTCTTTAGATTTCATATTCGTTTTAATCTTATTTGAATTGATATCGCTGAATTTTATTTTAATTTTGATGGAAGGCTGAAGGATAACCGCATATCCTATTCAAATAGAAGTAGTGAACATAAAAGTTAAATTTACATATTCCTCGCTTGATTGGTTCTCGACTAATATATCTTTATTTATAATGCAACACTAGTCACTTATATATCCACTTTAATCTTAACTTTACTGACATTCAAAACGCCATTTTTTCACGAATCCATAATAAATACCATAGGTTTTTTTTATATTTGCCGGCAATGACTACTCCACCTGATGGTAAGTGGTAGTAGAGTCCAAACGCGACGACGGCCAGTACAGTCGAGAAGAATGTTCTACACTAGCCGCCCCCGCCTTGGCGGCCCGCAAGATCCGCCTCGTCACGTCTCATTTGAAGAAACCCGGGTTGTAAGAGGAGGGGAACACGTGACGTGACTTCAATTTTTTGGAAGTGCGACAAAGAAAGGAGTTGCCAAATTTCTGTGTGCGCGATGGAATTGATGTCACAGGCGGTGACATCGAGAGTCAGCACGTGTAGACTTATGAAGGAAGGCGGAAGCAGGAATTAGAGAGAATAATTCCTCAGAGCACTCGCTGTGATAAAGTCGATAGAAAGCACTCAACGCTGCTATCTCTCGATGCAATTGTAAAGGTTCGAGGGTGTTTGTGACCTTTACGTAGGTTAGACCAATGAATTTTCAATTTAATGTCCAAATTATTTATTTGAGTTTACATCTCATGTGATAGGTTACAGTGAAGTTTTATTTCGAATGATTACATTGAGGTGTTTTGAGAGTAGGCAGTTTGGGTGAAATAAATCAATGTGTAAGTCCTCATATAGTTTTATTTTATATAAAAAATCAAATGCACTCATCCATCCCTCATCTCACTATATATAAATACAATAGATTTCTTGCATACAGCAAATATTCAGAAAATAGCATTGGCTAATAACCACATTTAGCTAGCGCTTAATATTACATAAGATTCATTTAACATAAGCATTTTATAATACATCATGTGATACGGTTACTTTACTCCATTACTTCTAAACTACAAGTCAAATTGTCGTTTTATTTAATTTCGAATCTCGAATGTTTACATATAATACACTTGATACTTTATTTTTGCTATAATTTCGTATAATCAATCACATAAAGCAGTAACGACTATCATAAGTACGAAAAAATAACTTAACACGTAAAGAGCTGGCACAACGAAGATCTGAATGTGTTATAATATTAAAAAATAATTTTTTAAATCTATTGTTAAACGACAATACATGAAAATATGTACGTCACATAACATACAATATACACAATAAATAAGATCATGGAATGTTATTATGATTATCTCATTTTCAACTCTGACCACGGCCGCGGGACAATCAGGTTACACGATACGATAAAAAAATAAATCTAATTTCAATAATGATAAATTATAGCAAAAATACTTGTAAATATATAGGCCACAGATAACCGAGAGACTGATTGCACAGAGTCCGAAGCGGGCAGTGGGTACAGTCCGCGAACACTAATATATTCACACTGAACGATTAGTGACATCACTAAAACGAAGTGACATCACTTGTTCCCGAGTACATCTGAAAAGATGAAAATGTAATATTAGGACAATAAATTTCACTATTATGTTAATAACATTTACTTTATTACAAATGTATGTTTAACTTGTGAAATTTTCCTTCGATATTTCCATATAAGTAACCTTTCACCGTCAAGTACAAGACGCTTATATAATATTACACTTAAAAATTAAATAATGCTTGCCGACCCGCGACCTTCGATTAAAATGTGTATTTCCCAATCACTGATTATATTGGATCTCACAACAAATAGCAATCTTATTATATAAAAAAACGACGTAATGTATACAATTATGAGAATATTATTCGTACTGTAATTTTTCAATAAATTTAAAGGATTACAATTACAATTTACAGGATTATACTAGATGATATATAGAGTCGTGTCAGTGTGTGAGTGAGTTGATCATAATAGAGAATCTTGTATATTGTTACTGTTTGTTTTTGTTCGTATTGTATGCGCCCACGCATTGTTCATTCGATTGAGTTCAAAACTTTGTCTAATTATTTGCATTCATGTAAAGGTTTCTTACATAGTACTGTCACCGTACATTATGAACGACGTAGTAAAAAAAGTAAAAATAGAGAGGCTTTCAACCTGGTATAAAAAATAACAATCTTTAAACCTCTAAAAAACCTTTAAACCTCTTTATCTATTCTAGTAGTTTTTCTCTATTCTTAGCCAGGAAAGGGCTCACGGCCGGAAAGTTTTCATGACCCAAAAAAACAAAAAAAAAAGTATTTTTTATATTTTTGCTATTATCTATATTATAACGTTTTACGATAAAACTTTTTTTAAACCGGACAATTACTAGTTTATCTTATAAAATGACGGCTAAAAAGTGCTTGTATAAAGTTTATTTTGATTGGGCAAAAAAAAATAATCTAAATAGATATATGTGATTATGTAAAACATGTTGGAATTAACGTAATATATTTACGTAATATCGATCAAAACAAACTTTTATTTGTTTGAGCAATGATTACAACTCTATTGTGCTACGGCACTATCATTATAATAGAGTATGCGTGATGTAAATTGCTAAATTAACGCTTGAAATAGTTATGAAGTCGTGCTATATTCGTTTCTTTGAAATAATTAGTGTTAATATATAAACAGAAGGTTCTTAAAGTAGAACAAATTTGATATTTTAAATTACGAAAACTTATGATAAAATTTATTTTTAAGCAAACAAAAAATATAATGTGTTTGTTCATTGACCTAATTGCAAACATTTAGCAATAAAGCTGTACTTCGAGCTACTGGGTGTTACTTAACTAATTAATAACTTTTTCTTTAATATTTATTGATTTGTCAATAAAGGTTACAATTGGAGACATGGATATTTGATTTTCAAAATAATTTTACTAAAAATACTTTCAATAACTCCGTCGACTTTCACGCAATGTCAAGTAACTGGTAATGGTAATGGTAGTGGTAATTTAGTGGTGCTGATGTAGTGGTGGTCGTGGCGGCGTCGTTGTGATGTGCGTTACCGGCTAGTGCGCATGCGCGTCTGCGTAGAGCGTGGTGGCGATGTAGGTGGTGGGCACGAAGCCTTCCTCGCGTGTGTGGTGGCGCCGCACCCTGGTCCAGCCGTCGCCCGCGTCCGTCTCCAGCACCAGCAGGCGCTCGCCGCACTCCATGCGCATCGTCGAGCCCGTGCCGTTCGCTGCAACATTCACAACAACGGTTACTTTACATTATTTTACTGAACTTTCAAAAAATGAACGTTTATAAAACGATAATATCTTTCCTTTTCATAATTTATTTAATTGTGTAGCCGGACAATGATGTCAATACAAATACAAAAGTAAGTAAATGTATAAATGTTTAGATATAACTAAACATTATTTGTCTGTGAAGGTATTATAGAGGCTCAGTATAACATATACCTGACACAACATTATTGCAGATCAAAAATTTGTATTTCAAAATTAAACGTTCACAACTTTTCGCAGGAATTTTAATAATTAATACTTAAATATACTTATTTATAAGATCTTCCTTTCCTGTCGTAGTGTCGTATTCGAGACTAGATACTGACCTTCGAACGCGTAAAGCGCCTTGCAGTATCCCAGCGGCTGGAGATCCGGCTCGTAGTAGTAGTCGAAGTCCGACTCGTGGTCGTGGTCCTGGTCGTGATCGTGATCGTGGTCGTGGTCATGGTCGTGGTCGTGGTTGTGGTGGTCGTGGTCGCCGTTGGAGTGGTCGGCGTGCGCGGCGGCGAGCTCCCCGCCGAGGCCGGACTCGGGCGAGCCCCCCGCGGCGCGCCCCCCGCCGCCCGCACCCGCGCCCGCGCCCGTGCTCACCGACGACTCCGAGGCCGAGCGGGACAGGGACTCGCTGTTCGACCCGATACTGGCCAGACAAATGTGCTCAAACATAAACTCAATATTATTACATTCATTTCAGTTAGTATACTACATTTCTTAATTAAAAAATATTTATATAACTAGGGCTTAGCACCGACTCATACGTAAGACTTATTTACCTTCTAATAAAAAATATTGTTTTGCATTTTTAACAAAAAGGACTGTTTCGCTACATTAACTTTTTGGAGCGCTTTCTCTATCTTTGGAGCAAATATACATGGGCGGACTTCTGAGATAAGAATTCAGCTTAGCTGACTTCTTGTCTGACTACAAGAAAGTACTCACCTCGTTGCTTGCGTTGGCGCAGATCCGTTAGTTCTCGCTGTGGGATGTAAGGGCGGTGCACACACTTGATTGTTCGCTTCCACTAATAACTCTTCGTACTTGCGTAATTGCGCGCGCAATTTCTTGACTTTATCACAACATTCGTTTAGTTGACCTGAGGTGAACAAAGCACAAGAAGAAATGAGTTACATTTTAAATGTACATAAATATATAGTAATACTATTATATTAGTATACGTTTTATTATTATTATTTTTAACACAATCTATAAATCGTCTCAAAGGTAAAGTACACAAAATAATTAAAACACAATAGCCGTGGAACATAACGGGTTGTTAATGTCCCCCGGCTGGGCATAGGATAACAATAAGTAATAGACACAACCAAACCTTCTACAGTCATTGGATCTCCTAGAGTAGGGTTTGTTTCGTATACGCCTTTCATTTTCATTAGACCTTCCATCGAAGCTTGTACCTGTCCAACCTGGAATAATAAATCCATATATAATAAGTCCATAATATTTGTAAAGATTGGTACTTTTCGATATAAGAAGAATAAGAATTTCGAGAACATTCTACGCAATTTCATTAAAAAATAATTTATCCTTATTTAAGTTATCCAATATAGTTAATGTAAAAGAGGATCGGATTATGAGAGTGAAGGATAATAGAGAGTGCATCTGTGTTTGTACACACATCTGTGCAATATAATACGTCCTGCGCGGTTGGCTAATCTCACTTGAGATTGGCCGCCGTGGCCGAAATCGTTCAGGAGGACATAATCAATCAATTAATCAATGCAAGAAGGGTATCTTAATTAAAAATATTACCTGTTTGGTTAATTCTTGAACTTTCCCTTGAAGTTTCTTTTTCCGTTGATTCGGTGGTAAGTCTGAATAATCCTCCTTTCCGTCCACCGACATGTTGTTCTGTAAAAATATACGAATCCTTCATTCCATCTGATAAGTTTTTTTTTTATATATATAACCAACACATTTCAATCGATGAAAAATAAAAAAATAAAATCATAAACCAAAATCAAATCATAGAAAAAAAAAGATTAAAACCATCACATCGCCTAAATTTAGTCACAATTTTCAAAAATTAGATTTACATTTTATATTTAGAATACGTTTTGGTACTAACAACCACTTTAAAAGACCTGTGCAAACACTTATTTGCGTAAAAAAAATAAACGAGAAAGTATAACAGTGTGTTAATGAAGCCAGCTAAGCGAAATGGTGTGTACTACATTGTTAATATTATTATAATTTAATTGTTTTAATAAAATTAATGTTATTTACAAATGATATAAACACGAGAGCGGATTGTGTTTGATGTAACATCATTTCAATTAATTGAATCTTCACTTTAATGTAAACTGTTTATTGAGGACACTTAATGTCATAATAATATTTTTGCGTCTAACAAAAATTTACGTATATTTATTACACAACAAAACTGTCCATTACGATTGGAAATAACAATGTTAGATTTAGGGACCAGTGTCGACATGTCGATAAAAATGAACCTTCATGGTAAGCACTCCAATCCTTTTCGGACTCACTCCCAATTTTCAGATAAAAAATCAATCCTTTTTTAGGTATTCCAATCATTTTATTCAATCATTAAACATTTTCTTAATGATTATCTAAATACTTTAATAACAACTTTGTTTTCTTTGAATTATTATTATTAATTATATTTAAGAAATACATTGACTTTCTGACGTGAAATGACTGTCGGTTCCGAGCGGGTTACGATTAAATAATCGTATGAAATCGACCCATTAAATCGATACTGCTAAAAATACCGATCGATTATGACGCAAATATATTAAACAGATTATTTTTATAAATGAAGCAATTCTTCGAATAATTACTACAATGGAACAATCAAATTGCAAACATTCCTTAACCACAATAAGTCGATTCACTCTTGTTTTTCTTTATAAGCTTAGTGTGTCACTCGTCACAATGTTAGAGTATAAACACCGAGACTGCCCCATTACTAATGTTTATTATAAACGATACCGTTTACTTGTAATTCAATTCATACACGGTCAGCACTTTACATATATTGAAGTCAACAACAAAGAAAATAACTCCAATAATAATTTAATGTTCCATAATATAGCACTTACTATTATTTTCTTATATGAAAACAGTTCATACATGTCAAGTGTTTAAGATATAAACTCCAATTATCATATCGATTATAATTTGAATACTTTATTTCCTTTTTAAAACTTAACTACATTTATAAATGTTAAACCGAATCTCGTCACCGGTGGATATGATAATATTAAACAGTGCCGATTGAAATAAAAAAATAAAAAACTAAATTATATTTTAGTTACAAAACTAAATCTAGCTCGCAACTTACTAAATTCTAAATAGGACGATTATTTTAGTTCAAACTACATAATTATATAATACGTGTAAATCACACATTACGTTTAAAACGTGACAAGGGAACCAATTGCCCATAAACAAAACCGGCACACATAACTGACCTTCAGGGAGTTGCACGCCTCAATAATCTTCTGTGGCCAAAGCATTAGGCAGCGAGCACGAAACGAGGAAGCAAATAAATTATATTAAATAAAGAATTACTTGAACCGCTCCAGGGGAAAGTTACAAATAAATTAAATTATAAAAAAAAAAAATATGTGCTAGTATTTGTTTTTGTTTATTTTTTGTCATGTAGATACGCTCGATTTTTACCTTTGCTTACGTTATAATACGTTTAAATATTTTTTTATAATCTCATCTTATCTCATCTCACTTGTACTACGTAAATGCGTCACCAACATCAATAAATAATTATGATCAGATATTATGTCTCTTGTGCCTTTACGCAAACTGACTCATCTTTCAAAGCCAATAATGTTGTTTGGAGGCAGCATAACTTGTTTTTTTTTATCATAATGTTTAATCAATTATATGGCCAGAATTTGTACGTAGTATTACCACACATAGTAATATACATTTTAATATATTATTTTTTAAACAAGATAATGAAATAATTACCACTTAGCTAAATTTTAATCAAATAGCCTTAAAAGTTAAATTTAATAAATAAATATATACTTAATTAATTCACGCTTAGAAAACACTTTAAAATTCTAAATAATTTGAAAACACACAAGTATACAAACGAGCGCATCACACGATGGAAACAAAGTTAAAAAGAAAATAAAAACAATAGTGTTATATTTTGTGGTTATAACAAAATAATTTTATTATTAATTTAAAAAAAAAGTCAAATAAAGCGTGTTGTCATGCAAAACTTACGTCCCCACCACCGCGGGTCGACTTACTTTTGTCCACGTTAGAGACGGCCGCCGCCAGCCAATATATGAATGGATGTTATGAACCCGAGTTAGGTAGGGGATCGAGGGATAACAGATAAAAATATATTAGTACCTCCAAAACATAATAATAATTAAAAATAAATAAACAATACAATATTTACTATGTATACCGAACATATTCCCAACACATGCAAGTAAATATATATCCTCGAAGCTCATAAGCTCGCAACGCTCAGCCGATCAGCTTTTAATATAAAACATAAGAGTATCTCATTTCAAACATACAATTTCTACGATTGAGTATTTGAATGATTTTTATCATAATACATTATGAAAAATGTATTATATATATATATATATATATATTTTTTTTTTTTTAAATCGAATACAGTTCTGGAGTGCAGGTGACGTCACAACGTTAAATTTACCTCAGACAGCTGATTCGTGTTATTTAATTTATCATTTTCATCGTATAAGCATCACATTAACATTATGAAGTCACAAAAAATTTTATACACTTTTATTATATTTAAAGATTTAAAAGAAAACTTATACAGTAGTACTTTATTAATAGTTAAAATGAATTTAAAAAAATGGCTATAATTTTCATTCAAATACTCAGTTCTAATTGTCATACATAAAAAAAAATTATTATCTACCACATTCTTACTTATCACTAGGTAACATACTTAATTTAAAATATCTATTAACTATAACAACTATTATATAATCCGGTAAATTAAAAAGTCTCACCTTGTTGGAACTGAATATGGACAGGAGGCCGCCTCTCTTTTTGATCCGGTTGCCGGAGACGGTGCCGCGCGCCGCGGTGAAGTGGTTCTGTGTGTGCGTGGTCGCGGCCGAGTCGGTCGCGTCCGCGCCCGTCGCCGGCTCGAACCGGAAGTCGTCGGGCGGTACGAAACCCGATTTATACCTCTCTATGACGAGTTGTGTATCCTGAAATCGACACGAAATATTTGGTTTTGTAGAGTTAGGCTTTAGGTGAGAAAATTAACATTTTCTGAGCCACGAGAGAATCCCTCGACAAAAAAATAAATGTATTGCGTTTTTTTTTTTTTTCAGCCTTTTGCCGTCCACTGCTGGACGAAAGCCGTAAAAAAAAACTAGTGTAGGACGCCCTGTGACAAGATGGGCCGACGAATATAGTATTTGCATTGCTTTCTAAAAACAACGAAAAATATTAATTATTATTAGTATTTTACAAAACTACAACTACAGAATACTATTTTAAAGTAGACCATATTGTGTTATAACTAGCACATTATTTTTAGATATACATATACATACATACTATAGCACTTTTTATGCTTGAATAAACTACAATTGAAGTAAATGACTTTGTTCCTAACAAAGGGAAAAAGATCGTTTAACAAAAGAATAGATAAAATTAATTATTACACACCTCTTTTTCATTTATACTCTTAGCCGCTTGCTCCATTCCGTCAAGGCACTGCATTATAATTGGGAAGACCTTCCTTTCGACGTCCACAGAACTTAACATAAAGTTTTTAATATTCTTTATTCTTTTTTCATCTAAATCCTGCAATTAAAACACAAGACTATATAAAAAAAAATTGAAATTTTTTTAATCATTTTGCAATAAATCTTATTAACTAATACTTCATTAAAATAAATTTGTAGTTTAAACATATAACATATAAAAATAAAATTATAATATTTAAAGAAGAATAATATTTCTGAAGTATTTAAATGCATGCAAAAATATCCATATGTTAAGGACACTAAATGTATACAACAAAAGTAAATGTCCCAATAAAACATAAATTATTATATTAATTAGTATTTTTTTTTAGTTTTGTGTAATTAATTTAAGATATTAATAAGAAACAGCACTAATGTTCCAAATAACAATATAATCGAATCTTAAGAACTGATCTTTCTTACTAGCACGCTTCTTTCGGTATAGTTTTTATTCCTAAGACTATTAGACAACATTCAGAAACTTCACATGGAACTGTGGAACTGCAGCACGTAAAATTTTTAATGTCATATGATACAAATTTCAGGAGTACCTTCAAAAGCCAAATATATAAATTATATTTATAGAATTTAAATTTGAACTAAGACTCGAATAAAAAAAACGTAATGATCATTTGTCGCCTATTTTCGGGAATAAATAGTGTAAGCTTAAATAGTCCCCTTAAGATTTTATTTTTATATTTCTATGGCAACCCTACAAGTGACCTAGTTGGCTGAACGCCAGAGTGCAAGCTGTAGGCGCCTCAGAGACATTTCACAGAATCGTGTCAAAGTTTAAATTACTTCCTATTATTAAACATTGTTATGTAAGCTTATGATTCGAGCCAAATAGGCCATCCGGGTGGAATAGGAAATATTTTATTCAAAATTATTCTCTTATTTACTAATTTATTAACGTTATGTATATAACGCTAGAATTTGATATAATGTAGAAGCTCCGAACTCTTTACTTTTCGCTTGGTTGGTTTTTAAACATGGGGTGGCATTTTAATTTGAAGGTGTCTGGCGACAAATACTTGTGTCTCTTGGGAATTATAAAAAATTAAACGGGGACGTTTTTATCATAAATGTTTTACATGTAATATATTTCGAAGAACTACAATGTTATTGTTTTTTCCCTGTGGAATTAATGTCTTATAATGTCAATATTTCCTTTAAAAAGAAAAACAAATATATGTAGTCAGTAAAAATAATCCTATCCTGTTAAGAAGAATGTATGGGAGCTTACTCTAATTTATTAAGAAAAACAAATAAATAAATAAATAAATATATATATATATATATATATATATATATATATATATATATATATATATATAATTTCATAAATAAAAAGATTGGCAACACTAAAATATCAATAAATGATACGTACCTGTAACTGTTTAAAGACATGTGGTAATCTCTGTTCATAGTGCTGTCTCTGTGCATCATTTGTCTTCCGGAGCTGATCCACGTATTCCTGCTTCGCGTCTTCGCACGCTTGGCTTCGTAGCTTCATGTTCGTCTTTTGTTTCTCTACCTCCGCTCGACTGCAACGGTTAAACGAACGAATTATAATCTCAACAATATTTATAATTTTAAAGTTTATTTTGTGGTGCCTTTTTACCATGTTAGAACCGCATATAAGATATCTACCGAATTAATAAATAAAGTTTAATTATTCTTTGTATGTTTTTCATCTCTGTCAACCAATCAACCGTTTGTGTTGAAACTTTATTGAACTGTTCTGCGCACGCCCGCGAAAGCATGATTTTGTATTTGTTTATGTGGACTCATTTTCTTACTATGCGATTAAAAAATCTATTAATACTGTTTGTATGATATATGCAATTATAATTAAAATTCGAAATGATAATACCAAAAAGTAAAAAAAATACGTCGCTTGGCTGAGTTAAATGTATTTGTTCGCAATGGGAAAGTAACTCTGCTCATATTTTGCACAATTTATTGCGCTCTTGAACTGTGACGTCATTCTCTTTTATCCAACTTTTGTAACTTTATCTTTAAATCATTTTAATAGTTCGTTTCATTTTTATGAAATAACAGTATAAAATTAAATTGGCCTTTGTACGGAGTAATTGAATTGATAATATTCTATCAACATTTTATAATTTACTTTGATATAAAAAATATATATTAACATACAATGAAATAACTCGTTTAGATTTCGATTATTATCATTAATTCCGATATGTCGAAGCGATCACATATTCGACTTTCACTTAAGTTTTGACATGACTTTTTCCGGATAATGTAGATTATATAACGTAAGGCAAAAGAAACGGCTATAAGAATAATATAAGAACATGTCACGTATATGTTGAAAAATATATTATTTACATAAAACATTTAAAAAAACAGAAATATACTTGATTATTACGTAGACTGTGTGTAACAAGCAATATTGAACTATTTCATCAAAGATATACATGTCATCACCGAATAGAATTAAATGTTGCTATGTATCCTGTAATTAATGGCTTTATAATATTTTTCTTAAGAAACAGGAGTCGTGCTAGACAATAGCCGACTAGTTAGTTACTGAGGGCAAGTGCTCAGGACAAAGTAAGCAGGACAGCGAGGTATTGTCCAGCATCATATGATATTAATATGATCCTTACGGGACGTACGAGGAACTTATATGATCATTAAAGTAGTAAGCTATGCAAAGAAACTTGATTGAGATTAAAAATAGGCATCTACCCACCGGAAAGCCTTGAGTGCACTCGACATCTCCCTAGCGGCGCGTTTTATTTAAAGAATATTAATTTTGCAGAGTCACGGCTTTTTTAATATACAAACACATGAAAGGAGGCGAATGAGCTAATGAGTCAAATCGCAGGACAATTAAATTGCTAATATAAGGCATACATCAAGGATTGCTTTAACTTACTCTAGAAAGTACCTTTATATTGGTGTGATACATAATATGTTGTATTCATTTATAATTACAATAAGTTCATTGGCATCTTACCCAAACATTTTTGAAGTTTAGATAAGCAATAAGTATATAACGACAGCTCAATTTCAAATTTTTGTTATCATTGTCTGTTTAAAATGTATGATAAATCACATGAGAATTATTACAACACGACGCAGCGACAGATTTAAAAAATCTAATATTTCTAAGTATGGGAGACATGCGACAGGAGATGTGATCTTTCGTAGAAATAAAATGTAGTAAGAGCCAAAGATTTATTATCGTTATAAAAATATAACGAAAGGGATTTACAAAAAAGTCTTAACAGTAGCCCAAGATTATTATGTTAATATAATTAATTATCCCATATTGTTTCAATAACCTAAAGCATTACGAGCGTAAATAAAAACAAATGCAAAGATCAAATCATTCATTTCATTCATGAAAAATATACTCTTTTATATTTTTGATTAAACACGATCTTTAAAAATATAACACACTTATAGAAGCAATATTTTATTTTTAAGTTTGAATTCGATTAGCAATTATACGCTGTACCTCCTCTTAACAGGCCCTATTCCCAGTTTTAGCGCTTTTACGGCAATTGTATTGTATATTTATTACCTTAGATTAAAATCTGCGTCTGCCTTCTGGAAGGCTTCGAGCGCCCGTTCCGACTCCCGCGCAGCGCGTTCGTACGACCTCCGCGCCCGCTCCAGCGCGCCCACCGCCGTACTCAATACTGCCATTTGTTTCGCGCCTTCGTTTAAATGTTGCTGTAAATAATATAAAACAATTATATTAATCTAAGAATTAAGTCAACAAAATTATATTTACAAATCACGTAAGTTGCTAGAATTTTTTCAATTAATCGTAGGACTCTGTCAGAATGTATAATCACAATAATACTTTATCATCTGTATATGTCTGTTTGACATTTGTATTTATAGTTGATATGTAATTATATAACATGAACAAAAAGTAAATAAAGGTTGTTGTTATTTAGGTGTTGAATGTTTGCCCAGCGGGTGGTATATACGCAGAAACTTGCAGATTAAAAAAAAGTTTCATACACAACACTTGTGTACAGTTTCTCGATAAACATAACTAAACCGCAAACAAAAGCCAATAAACAAAACATCTACTTAGTATGATGTACATAATTGAAACCAAGAATAAATTTTATCTCACAAGAAGACAACCAAATTTTACATTTAAAAATCGAATACGATTATATTTATTCAAAAACAAATTTAAAAATAATGTACTTTAATAGCTCCTTAGTCTAAATGTGTCGTAATAACAGCCCTGCCTATATATATGTACATATATACGAATGTTACTATTTCAATGAAATAAAAACAAGATAAGAGTAAGATCGCATACACAATCGACAGAGATAAAATACAAAGTTTTCTTAATAACCTTAATGATATCCACAGTACATAGTTTCCCTATGTATGTCTTAATATTAATTAACATTTTAATAATCAAAACAGAAACAGTATTAACTCGAGGTAGCGTAATATTTATTGCTGATGTCGAAATAATAATAAAGAAAACTCTCCGAGTCTTCGAAACGGGCTTTAAGACATTTCGTTTTGAAATAAATACCAATGCAAGTTCAACGTTAGTTTTTTTTTCACACACGGCCATCTGATCCCAAGTTAAGCTTGTACAAAGCTTGTGCTATGGAAACCAGACAAATGGAAACTGATATACTACATACACTACTTTTCTTTTGTAAATACATACATATGTAGAAAATTACACCCAGATTCAGGACAAACAGACATGTTCATGCACACAAATGTCTGTCCTGGGTGGGAATCGAACCCACAACCTTCGGCGTGAAAAGGCAAGTATCTACCAACCACGCCAACCGGTTCGTCAAGTTCAGTAAAAGAAAGTTTGCCAAAAATGTATACAGTAACAGCCTGTTAATGTCCCACTGCTGGGCTAAGGCCTCCTCTCCCTTTTGAGGAGAAGGTTTGGAACTTATTCCACCACGCTGCTCCAATGCGGGTGGTAGAATACACATGTGGCAGGATTTCAATGAAATTAGACACATGCAGGTTTCCTCACTATGTTTTCCTTCACCGTCAAGCACGAGATGAATTATAAACACAAATTAAGCACATGAAAATTCAGTGGTGCTTGCCCGGGTTTGAACCCACGATCATCGGTTAAGATTCACGCGTTCGAACCACTGGGCCATCTCGGCTTTTTTTTACAAAAAACAAATACAAAAATGTATAAATAATGGAATTCAATATATCATTTCGCTTTCGCATAAAATGTAAAACATAAATAATATTTTAAAAGGTGCTTTAAACAGTGCTTTCGTACTACGAATAGAGGATATGACTAAGTTGTAATAGGATGTTGCCTATAAAGCATCTGACTGTAATTCGCTCGGTTCAACTGCTTCACATTTCTAAGGCTCTGCAAAGTTCGTTAAGAACAAATTCGAAGTGTGATTTAGAACCTTTTTGTGAAATGTTTGAAAAGACTAAGCGACATTGATTACAATATTTGTTCACATATTAACCGTGTCGCCGAAATTAATTTTCAATTGACTTCGGCGGCTGTATCTTTTCTGGTTTGTTACAGTAAAATTAATATTTCAATGGATCTTTTTAAAACAATTCTCACCTTCCTCTCCTCACGGAGCTCCTTGGCAAGCAAATGCAACTCACGAACGACATTGGACTGTAAATTTTCCGCCACAACTTCTCGTTGACCCGCAAAGTCTCCTAACTCCTGAAGGAGCTGTCTGAATGCTTTGCAAGCTGTGTATCTGTGAAAGTAAAACACATTTAAAGAAAAAACGTAATATGCTTTGTTTTTAAATATAGAAACATCATTAAGGAGTTACTTAAACGTCGGTAAATATTAAGCTGTATGTTTTGCAGTTCAAATTTGTCAAAATGAAATTAACACCAAATTGTATTTTTTTCCTCATTGTCTTTTTTCTGCTTTATTTATCGCATGTATCGTTACTCGTTTTGCACAAAATACTGTACCAGAGACACGACATATATATTATTTTTATTTTAATAGAATTAAACAGATCCTGATTAATTATTATTTTTAAAAACTTTTAAAACTTATTACGATAACAAGTTTCAATAATTAACAAATATAAGAGAATTAACATACTTCGTATTATTTAAATAAGTCGTTGCCAATTAGGAATTTATACACGGCCTGTAATATATGCAAATTTGAGGACAAGCGGTAAAACGCAGATATACATATATACAATGAGTTATCAGCATCCTTACTATATGTAAAAGGAAGGCGGTCTATAAATACGTATACAGTCGTAAAGCATGATCGAGAATATAAATGACTATAATTTTAATACATATTTACGGAGATGACAGATACAATAAACAAGTCTACTAACTGGTATTCATCCTCTTCTTTTCTTTTGGGTTGATAATTCTTGACTAGCCTCCTGAAAAAAAAATACAAATAGTAAAACCTCTTTATTGATGGCATTATATATATATATGATTCCCATTAGCCGATTTCGGCAACTATTATCCCTGTATAAAACCAACTACTCAGAAGATATAATAGTCCACTAGTGTTTGCAAAAACACAAGTGCACTATATCTCTTATAATCCAATGGAAGGCAAATCGAAAACAACCGGAAAGAGCTCAGGCTAAAGACCAGCGGTAGGTGCTTTCCGAAGCTTCAGTGTGTACATTGCCCATATCCAAACATCAAGATGCAACTGAAAATTTCTCGACAGAAAAATCTAATAATGTTTTATTAGACTCATTGGACCTCGATATCTCCAGTCTAGCGTAGCCACTAGAGCGACGGAGGCAGTTTGTTAATTATAACATCGCTTTCATTTCCACTTTTCTCGGTTACACTAGTGGCCAGTAATTATGTGATAAGTGATTGATTGTTAAAGGCAATTAAACATGCTAATATATCAGGTGTCGATTTAAAATATAATAAGGTGATTAAAAAATCGAAACGCCTCAATGAATAAAATATTCAAAATAAATAAAAACTCCTAAATTATGTATGGCGAGGTGAAATGAATAATTTTTCGATTATACATCATAAGTTCGGTGGTATTTATGCAGTAAATATTTTAAAATGGTGTAGTGAAAGTGAACATTCTACCAATTTACATACAAAACTGGCTAGACGAGTTCGGATGACATCCTGTTAATAACCATAATATTATGTCTATCCTTGCGTAAGCGTATTTTAATATTATCTTGCGTACGTGATAATCACATAAAATATAGCTTTCACAATACAATCAAAACACAGTAGTTTCCCTCTTAACGAAGCGTGTAGAAGTGTGTGTGCGAATTGAAAAGAAGTGTTATCATTAGCAGCAAAGTTACTTTTATCAAGTCACAACTGTAAATACTTTCCCCCCCAAACAATAAACATTTTATTGCGGCTGTATAGTTACACGATACTTTGTCGTCTTCTTACGAATGTCAAATTAGTGATGACAGAAAGAGATAAATCAGTGTATACATATTACATACGCATCCGCTCTAAACGACGTTAATCAGTAAGGTCGGTAAAGTATAAGTAATTTATAATTGCATTAAATTATAATTATTTTAGCAATTAAAGATAAATAATGTTTTAAATTACCGGAGTTTCCCTGCATATTCTAATTCTATCGCACACCTCTCCTTGACGAAATTACCATATTTGTCTAAGAATTCAATTCCTTTATGCGTGTGGGCGGCTAAGTTATCATATTGATCCTGCGAACAAATAAAAAAATCATTAGTACATGTGTTGTGTATTGTCATCATAAAACTGGAGGATGCAGATCGCGATACCCGGTCATCAGGAACTGACGACGAACTGATAACTCGTTCTAGTACTTTATTATGTCCACATATATGTTAACTACCGATGAGTAATTTTATTAACATACATATGGAACAATGAGGAGAATAACTTCTTTTAGGACATATATTTTACTAATATTTAGTCATTTTCATAATTCTATAACAATAAATATTAAAAGTACAGATTCTAAATATTCCCTATTGACATAAACTCGCTCTTATAAGCATTTCATAGTAAACCGAAAACAAACTGTTTTTATTTCATAAATAACGCATACGATTATAAGCAATTAAGTTTATATATCTTACATAATACAACAAATACTGAGTCTTCGCTAAATATTACGCAATTTTGTTTATACTACTGTTCATCAATGGTCGAAATTAGACCATAATCAATATTGAAATTTAGAGGAATACATCTTTGAATTTGCATGTTTTGAACAAAATTATTACTACTCTTTTACTTTTTTTATTGATAAAATAAAATAAAAAAACTAAAGCACAATACGTACCAAGCAAAATAGTAAAAAAAATATTGACGAACAGAAGAAAGACTGGTGTCGAATTATTTTGTATTTGCCTATTTATATATAGATATATATAGACACTAATGAATAGAATTATATATATGTCTGTCTATTAACATATTTTTTAAACATAAGCTTTTAATATTAAGTAAACTGTAATATCCTTTACAGAGTTCATGTTATACTTCATGGGTAATCGGGTGTACGGAGATAGCGTGCAAAGTTGCGCACGCGACTTCTACATCAATAAGACACCGCCCTTGAAACTGCTAGAGGTTTGCCGAGGACAACGACACTTAAATGTCCACCTCCGTTTTTCCTAGCTAGCCAAAGATATCTCATCTTGATTAACGAGATGGCATATCCGATTACTCTAAACTATAAATTTAATATTGTTTAAAAATAAAATGCATATGCATAAAATATGAATGCTATCAAAATTATAAAGTATAAAAACATTTTTAAACAGTAACAGAATGCTATACGAATGCTGGACAAAAGTCTATTTAATGTCGATAGTAAGATTTTATTTTTCCAGTTAATTTAAATATTTTTTTAATGAAAATAGTACAAAGTTTATAATAACGTTAACGGTTTGCATAATTAAATTAAATATTAGAATGCATTACTAGTTTTGAATCAATTAATATTTCAGATACGTTAAGTATACCATGTATATAAACTTACATCATATACATAAAATGTTTACTTTAACATGAGAAATACACGACATCCGATACGCATGAATCATGGTTGAAATTTTGCCGTCGTGCATTATCCCTTCATTGTGAATCCTAAAATAATCTCGTTAAACCAGAACATCAGTGAATAAGTTCTTCTGAAATAAGACGCTTTAAGCGAGCATGAAATATTACTCCGAAAATATATTGAGTTATTAATTCATTTGCTGTATATATTAATTTATATATTACCGTTCTAAATTATTTAATTACTATAATTAGCATAACTAGCAATTTAGTTTAAAAAAAAGACTAATGTCATAAAAATAAATTACAATTAAATACCTAATAAATCATCCTAACTAATTTCTTTTAATTACATTATTATTAATACGAAAGGTCACGTATTCACGTCAACTACTTAACCGATCATCATAAAATTTTGCATACATTTTATATTATATAAAGGCAATGATGTCCTGACTAACTGAATGATTTGAACGTTAAAGCTGATAGGTCCCGGACGCGCCGCACACTCCAAACCTTCAATTTTTTATTTCGTATAAATAAATATGATATATCACATACATTTTTGGGATAAAATTTAGTAGAGGTTAGTCTTAAGTTTCGCACTGAAAAAGAACAAGTATATTTTTATTGCCTCTAAAATCCGCGTTTGACTGTGCTAGTGCTACTTTATAAGACTTTTGTTTATATATATAAAAACCAATATTACGTAATTTTTTTAAAACAATTAAGTTATAAGGTAATTATTTTCGATCTACTGGGATTAAATAATAATTCATCACAACTTATCTTTTATAAAAAAACACGGGTGAAACAAAGTATTCAATAAATATAATATCATAGTAACTTCATAACATCATTTCAATCGATCTACAGGGATTTAAAACGAACAATGCGTGCTATATTCCAATTACCAACGCTTTGCGTGCTGCGACAGTCGATACTAAAATATGGTTGACATCAAATAATATCCGTCCGAGTATTGTCATTCTATTACGGAGCACTCACTGTACGACGTGCATATATTGCATTGTCGTTTTTGATTAAGCCTGAGTGACCGTCTGACTTCTACAAGGAAATAGATTTCGCAATCATTCATCCTTACAATTGTTATGAATATCCTTTGCGTCTGCGAATCGTGATACTTTCTTCCTCTGAACGTAGATACCGGTTAACGACAAGTTCGTTTTAATTACATCGCGTTTACCGTTGTTTTTAGTCCCGTCCTAATGAGGACTCGCTTTGTCATAATTACACGTTACCGTGCACGGATCATCAACTCGAATCGATAAAAAACTGAAAGGTTTCTCATTGTATTCTACTTATTTTTGTGAGGCTCGCGGTCATGGCCGGTCAGTACCAGTACAAATTTCACTATCGAACGAAATTTGAATATACTTTTTATTGTAAATCTATTATGCGAAATTAAAGAAAATGGAAGGTATATTCGTCATAGGGTTATTAAGCTGTTCAGTTCGTTGGCCCGCTGTTAGGGCAATATCAACTTTGTGGGAGCGCCTCGACTGGACGTGGGAGAACTGGATTGGTGACAACTGCATGCATTTTCCACAACGCTTAAACGCTAAAAGAGTTCTGTATGACTAAAAGTGCATTAACTTGGCTGAATATTAATGCAGTAGCTATTCCTAGAGCCATTAAGTTACCGCCTTCCCCTCAACCGTCCGCCGGGGACTTCATTACGCTGAACATGTCATTTGCTCTGCTATGAACGCCTAGACGTAACAAGATTTCCATTTAAAATTCATTAAGCAATATAACTCCATCATAATTACATATTATTATCAATATGAAACATGTTTACAACATTACAAAATAAAATTTTAAGTGAGGTTTATTTTAAAATTAATAGACGTTGTAAGCATCATAACGATATTAAAAGGAAAATTACTTTCAAAATATTTATAAATAAAAACAATAAAACTTAGTAGATTATATTGAAGTTAGACCTTAACGTGTGTCACTAGAGTCTAAAGTAGCTTGAATAATAGTTAGCATTACTTTAAGGTCGAGTACGAAATGTTTAAGCGTCCGGCGCTACCTTTGGAATGCGCTCACAGAACGTCCGAACCATCATCAGTATGCTGAGCACACCCAAAGCGGTTACCGACATGTGTAATGCCACCAGTTACCTTGGCTAATTATACTAGAATATTAATATTATATTGAGTATCAACTTGATGGATTACCACTTCCACCTAACTTGCTTTCTATTAAGGTGTAACTTGCCTACGCCATGTCAGGAAAAAATAAAAAACCAGACGGTATTGATTTATTATTATGGTTAATTTTGTATACTATAAGGAAAAACGCGACAATATCTTGCACAAACACATAATAATACGATTCTACTCATTTAAAAAAAAAAAAAACCAAGCACTTGTTTGTTACTTTAATAGAATTAACATATATACTATAACTTATACCTACAGCGATTAAAAAAATAATCCAATTTCAACCATCATAAGTTTGAAACGAATTATGGTAATTAATATCTAAATATATGTGTGTGTGTGTCGTCGGGTAATAACAACCGGACGGTTTAATTATTATTTCCACTTTCGAAATAAAGATTGGCATTAAACTTGCCAATATATAGAAAACAGATGTTTTTTATGCCAAATCATATATATCTATAAATTTGTAATAAAACAAACATTTACATTGACTCTAGCTACATAATTTGAGAATGTCATGGTTTTTAAAAATAAAATTATTCTCTCTGAATGAACGTGCCGATATACACGGTATTAAGTCTTTTTTGTTTAACCTGTGTTCGCAGGTGATAATATCAGTGTAGCGATGTTGTTTGATGTTGTTTAGTGATTATAAATCGTGACCTTGCGATCTAGGTATTGGTATCTAGCGTCTCAGTTGAATGCCAATTTTTTTTTTTTTTTTTATAGAATAGGAAGGCGGACGAGCATATGGGCCACCTGATGGTAAGTGGTCACCAACGCTCTTAGACATTAGCATTGTAAGAAATGTCAACCATCGCTTACATATCCAATGCGCCACCAACCTTGGGAACTAAGATTTTATGTCCCTTGTGCCTGTAATTACACTGGCTCACTCACCCTTCAAACCGGAACACAACAATATCAAGTATTGCTGTTTTGCGGTAGAATATCTGATGAGTGGGTGGTACCTACCCAGACGAGCTTGCACAAAGCCCTACCACCAGTAAAATTAAATAATATTAATAGTAAATAATTCAATTTAAATCTTAAAATGGGAATCAATCACTAAACACATTACTTTAAAGTTTTGTAAATACGTGCCTTGCTACTAGATTACTTATTTCAATATATGTACATGTAATCAGAGTCTCGCTCGTCATAACCGTGGCTGTACTGTTCATGTTTTTCCCCATTTAATCTAATTGTTAAGTCATTAAACAAGAACGGTATTAGACACGTCCGTCACAGTAGGAGGCTATTTTCCCCGCTGTTCTGAACAGCCCCATAGAAGAATTCGAATGCGTATGTGAACGCTTCACACAACCTATTGATTATGAAACAAAAAAGTGCGCTGAATTAATGGCGCCTTTGTTTACACTGCGGTAACCTTTCACACGGCGTTCATACATTATTTTTGCTTCCGTTTCATCTTGAATACGTCGACGTCGAAGTCACACCGGAACAGGGTCGCTGGCAATCGTTTTGATCGACTATGACTCATGCCAGAGGAACGCCCTGGTCGTAACTAATTAGCGCTTATTACTCATCCCTTCTTTATCAGACTACAATGAAGTGGTCCTTCGTGATAAGATTACAATATGGTCGATGAATCAAAAAAGACAAACAATAACTTTACGTAATAATATATTAACTAACTATCTAGTACCGAAATCACACAAAAGCAAAACTACTTTAATTATAAAATGTTAAATATTCATAATTTAATTACTTACATATAATAAAAACGTGAGATTAAAGGTGAACTCGTAAAAAATATATCGAAAACAATCGCTTCGAACAAACGTGTGCAGATTTTTTTTGTAACATGCATAACATTAGTTTAAAATGGTAATTCTTTAAAGGCAAATTAAAAAATACATTTACGATAGTAGTTATAACAGTGTATTGATCTTACATTGTTCTGGTCCATCGTTCTGTTCAAACAAATGATAGGATAGTTTAGTCGAGACAATAGTAATCGTGATCAAATTGTATACGGTTCATTTTGACGGAAGATCGTAATTCGTAATCTTGATAGTTTTCTACGTACGTCTTTCTGTTTTTTCACGTAATTACCGTAATTCTTATTTATATATTTATTTAATTTTATTAACGACTATTTTCAATGTTTATGTGCTGGAGCGATCAATTTAGGTCATGAACATTGGAACTGTAAAAAATACATATTAACCGTTTCTTAAACCGTATAAATGCGTCGTCAACCATGACATTTATGGTAGCTTAATCACCATACAAATTAGAGCCTCTTTCACTCTTGAAGAGATGAGTTAGAGCCTATCCCACGACTACTCCAAGTAGAAGTTGATGCCACACATGAGACTTTCATCCGACGAAAGATGTTTTCTCGATAAGTTACGGTAAATCAACGTGTTCTATCTACTGAGAGACTTCTCAGCTTTATCACATTAATAAGGGCTTGGTTTTCTTTGTTTTTAAAAAAATTATGTTTAAAAGTAAAGTATCTGTTAAGTTTGATACGAATGTGTTTTAGATTGAAAAGTCTTATGATAAGTCATATAATTAACGTTTCAAATAAGTCTGTTTATTGGTTACTAATATACATATTACAGGCCCGCATACATATGTAGGTATATATAAGTACTTATTAGTAAGTACCTATATGTATGTTTGACTCGATCGAGAGGTGTTAAATTCATACTAAGTTTACATAATTCGTTTCGAAATGCTAACAGGTGACATAATTTAATTGCTAAACCAGATGTTAGCCAGTGTAAATAAAGATTGCTACACTTTTACTAGTAAATATAATTATAACATTCTTGCGTGGTACCGTTTTAAGGTTAAAGAACCTTACTGCATGAATATGAAGTGTTATTTTTAATACCTCATTAGGTAAAACCATTGTAAGCTAACATGTTATCTAAGCGCTTATTGACGACTTATTTAAAATGGAGTAACGTTTGTTTGGAGGAGGTATGATTTTTTTGAAGGTCGAGAGTTAAATTCCTTACAAGCACCACTGAATTTATTTTAAAATATTTTTATCGACGAAAGACGTATTGTATTTCGTTCGTAAAAATTTACATGTTTAAAAAAAACTTTTCTTTGTTTGTCTGGCCAACAATATTTTTATATGTATGTATGAAACACGTTGACCAGAGTATTTAGTCCACTGAATTTTATATATAATGGTCAATACATAGTTATTGGCACAAGAAAACAATAGCAGGTTTAATATATGCCATGAATGCGCTGCCAACCATGAAAATAAGATATTATGTAGTTCACCCTTCAAACCGAAACAATTGCAATTGCTAACACAAAGTATTGTTGTTTTGAGGTAAAATAACGGAGTGATGAGCTGAGGTACCTTGAATAAAGCCGAAACACCGAAATAGTTAACTTAATGTGTATTTTATCGAATAGCATATTTATAAATGCATTTTGTAATAGGTAAAATCATTTTGTCCGTAATGCAGTTGTACCACATTCCGTGTATGCCGAGTCCTAGATAATATTAACGAGAATGTGAACATATATGGCTGTTCGTATATGGAGTCCGGATACCAATAACATTTTAAATATTCTCTGCTTACATAAAACAATGGAGTGGAAAAATATAACGATCCCTTCTATCAATAAGTTATTAATCGTTTGCAATGTTTATGAATGTACAAAATTGATTACAAAATGATTGCTTTTCACGTAGAGTGTAGACTAACAATTGTATAGCGTTATTTGTTAAATAAATGCTCTTATGTTTTTATCACGGCAAATAAGTAAATAGTCCATTATGAAATCAACGATTACTCATGTATTAATAATAGATAAAGATTTTTTTTACATAAGAGCTATACAGATGAAGTCAATCATTAATTTCATTTCGGATCTAGATGTCCAGTCCAGAAAACTAAAGTTGACCACGGTCAACACTGAAGGTTAACCCCTCATTTTTAAGCTCATCTATAATAAATGATGGTGATTTCGCCTTGTTGGCTATTTCGGACATGGCGGCCATTCTCAAAGAAGATATAAAGGTCACAAAAGTCCGAGGCTTGGGAGCTTATATAAACATTGCGAATTTCTTGACAGATAATTTAATTATTTTTGATTGGCAACACTCGAGAGTTATAGCAACGATTTCGGGATCTCCTCTCTGCATCTCTATAATCTATCTCATCTCTATAAGCTAGCTACCGACGAGGTTGTTAACAGCTAATAATAAATATAGGAAATTGAAAATAAAAACGTATCAGCTAATGCAAATTATATAAAAGAAATAAATGGACGAATGATAACAGTGCGTAATGCTTATCGCGGTCCTGACGCCCGATTATGTCTACAATCGCCCACGGTATAGTGTGGACAGCTATGAAACACTTAATAAAAATTCCAATTTCATTGATAAAGTCACTAACACTGACAGAAAAAGCTTGCAATTCATGTGTCAATAGTTAAAGTATTAATTAAATTGTGCAAGCAATCAATCAATTATTGCGTAACGACTCACTGACATAGTTTTCGTATGGTGATCTCGTTGTAGGCGACTTTCACAACTATCTGTAAAAAAATTTTAATGTCCCGAACCCATGCGATATGCAAAATATTGTTTTCAAAATAAAAATAACAGAAAACTTAAATCATTTTCATTATTCGTTCGTTTAGACAACGTTGACCGCTACTATGTGTAATATCGGCGACTTGTATACATTATTGCTCATTAAAAGTCGTATCGTAACCTCACTTTCTCAGCTTTCCAATACTTTTACTTATTTATAATAAGTCCCTAAGAAGAGAGACGTATTGAACTCATTCATAATTTATATGCGAAATGATAATTATATGCGTCTTATAATACTACAATATAAATCTGTTGAACGTAATCCGTTTCACTAACAGATAAAGAAGAAAGTGTTTCTAAAAGGAATTTCTTACTTAGTAGCGTGTAATAAATCGATCCAACAGTCGAAACCATATTTTATCAATAACCAAATGAAAAACCAATATCCGTATTATGTCTCGGTTTCGTTTATACGAGTGGTCGGTTGAGTCACGACGGACGCTAGGGTGTATTTCACCCTCACAACCGACACCCTGTGACGTCACAGTTCGTGACTCACGCTCGTCGAAAGAGCAGTCTGGGGCTAAATATTTACACGAGCTGAGCATCTCATAGCTGAGCTCATGATCCTTGAACGTGATGAAGTTGATAATATCTAAGTACACTTTTACAATGCAATTGCATTGTTCCTTACGTTATATTGTGATAGTAGAAATGATGTTCTAAGAATATACATTTGCTACTCACTAAGTTTATAACTTAAATAAAAAAAAAATACAGGCATATTTTTCGATAAAAAAAAATAATAATGATAAAAAAACTTACTAAAGAGTTATCTGTTTAAAAAGCAAAACCGACAAAAATAATTCGAGCCCATAAAAAAATCTTATTTTTTCACCCTTAAGGGTGAAATATCAATTTCAATGGAACTCCAAACACAAAAATATTTACAAATCGGTTTAAATAAATAAAACAAATAATAGCTCTCTGAGGAACAAAAAAACAAATACAACCGAATTAAGAACCTCCTTTTTTGAAGTCGTTTAGAAAGTGCTCGTTTTAAGTATAAATATTTTTATTCAAACATTTCATTAAAACTTAGAGGCTACCTTTAGCTGTGCCTTGATAAAACACGGTATATGTAATGTCTTTAGACTATTAACGCCGTCGCTCTAATGACCCTTTTGGAATGATATAAGAATACTAAGATGCTTACAAAAAGCTGCAGTGACTACCAAAAAATACTCGGAAACTGTAACAAACGGTAACAGATTGCTATTTATTTACTACTGCTAATAATATATGCATTTACATTTAACCGAGTCTATTGTTTACTTATGACGTTCGAAAATAGCTATTGTTTACGAACTGTACATAATGTTATTGTGTACATTGTACATTAGCGATTGCCTTCATCCTAAACTGAATACTAAGCACTGCCCGCTCCATAGTACGTATCATATACCTGAGCTTTAACCATTACCTGATTTAAATAAGAAATTGTAAAACATTTATTGGTCATAATAATAACTGTAGCGTAATAGAATAAGAAGGTATCGATTGATTTACAAAGACAAACTACGTACTTGAACCGAAGACATGTTTGTCCAGAAACTAGATTCTAATCCGTAGTAAGAAGTGGATAGCACTGAAACTCGTCGGCTCTTTTATAAATGCTAGAAATTATTCGCTCATTTTAAATGAAGACCGTATGAGAAAGATTGTAAAAATAATTTTAACAAATAATGTTAATATGTGTTGTTAAGAAATCGAAAGTGAAAGTACAAGCAAGGGAATTTTTCGAGCTTAAAAATAATAAAAATCACTGAATGACATTTTATTATCTGTAGTTTGGCTTTAAACCTGTTTATTAAAATCGCACTTTTAAATTATTGTATTGAATGTTTCCTTTGGAAGTCTACATGAACACCTGACTAACCTAACCTAACTTTGTTTACATTCATTAAACAGATATTTTTTTATTAAAAAAATAACGTAAATTTATATTGTCTTCAGAGAGTAGGGAATGGAATACAAAAAAAAATATATCTCATAGAGAAGAACAATTATCTCAATTGAATCAAACTACGTAAATATAAACTACATACAACGTTTTCCAGTTTCCTACGTGCTCGCTCATGTTACGTAGCTGCTTATTTATATTTTAATTTAACACATAGCAAAATTTGTGAAAGTAACTCTGTATGAGTCTGGTAAGTGGCAAAAACGGATGGAATTCGCTAACGAGATTCTGCCAGGCATTGCTCTCAGTCCTCTCGTATCCCATAAAGCAATATTGTGTTCGATAAAAAAAAACATTTCAATAGAAACTACTATCAATTTAAAACAAGGAATCCAAATCATTGAAAATTCTGACATTGTATATAACATATACGAGAAACTTTTTAGCGGCGAGTGCTAGTTAATATTAAAAATGTATTTGTATTTTTCCTTACGCGTCCCTCAAGTGCTACACAGGAAAGAACTCTTACACTAACGAGATGTTGCCAAGTATCCCAGCCATAATCTCGCTGAGAAATTGTAACGAACGTACAACTGTACTGTGTGACCTAGAATTACTTTAAGATGTTCATTGCTGCACCACATTTATAGTTAAAGCACGGGTTTACACGAAACGTAAAAAAAAATCATATTTAATGTGTGTATAAATATAACCTAGTATCTAAAAACCATAGAAACTTTGTTAACAGAGGTGGGTTTTGTTTAAAAAATGACTGCACACTTTACAGCGGCTCCTTCATTACAACAGGTACCCATTCTCGTCGAATCTCCCTTTTAATGCCGGGAACCTATTACGTGGGAAGAAATGCAAGGCGCGGGCGTATTGTGTCGAGTCTGGATAGTGTATATAAAAACTTTTTGTCATTATACTGCTCATTGTGTTTACAAAGGGCTCGTATCCTGTCATCAATTCTATTTGTACGCTGAACAAAAGTAGAAATATTAAATACATGCAAAATACGGCACGACCATAGAATGAGTCAATGCCAATTAGTTTCTCGCTATCTTTTTCTTTCATCAGTTACAGAGATATTGTTCTTTTAAAGAAATTGCACTCCTAAAGGGATCCGTGATTGGATTAGTAGCCCCCATATTCCCCTAGAGACGTTAGTCGAAGGGGACAGGTGACTTGATAGTAAATTGACTAGTCTTGACATTCAAATAAATGAAGCTATACCCGCACGACGAGTGTTCGCTGCAAGTTGAAATAAATGTGAATTTGCAGTAGTTTGCCCCATACGACGGTACTTATCGGTTGTTCCGAGAATAATATACAATAGGAGTATAGAATGTGGCTCAGCGCGAGCCTCGAGCCATTGTTGAGACACGCGCGTTTCCGCTTTCTCGTGGAAAAATGCAAGCGCGACGTTGGAAAGTAAACGTATACAACGATTTCGAGAATAACACATCATAATTGCCTACTTAGTTAATGTGAGTCATTGCAAGTATCTAGTTATTTAGTTCTACCGATTCATTCATTTACAATTTTCATTAAATTATTTTCTAGAATCTTCCGAGAAAAGATGATTCCTTTAATTCGAAATCGTATTCACGCGCACTCGTTACTATAACTGAAATCGAAATGAAACAGTAGGACGTCAAAACTTGTTTGTCATCAAAACAGTGTTTATAATATTGTACCTGCTTGGTAATGCAGTAGCAATACGTATCACGATCACAATTCAATCACGATCTCAAGGCAACACGTTTTGAATAGACGTTGGTCATTATTCGTGTTACAGCGATCATTCGAAAGTTAGGAAGACATATAAGAATTAACAATTATATACGTAGTTACACAATTGTGATATTTTTATGTTGTTTTCGGTGAGATCAATTTAGCGCTGCTACGTAATAGCAATATAACTTGCTCACTATGTCGTACACGTACACGTTACGGAGATATTGTTATTGATACTTGAATTAGATATAATGAATACAATACAATTGGTTTTTTTTTATATGATCATCTATAGGTATAGAAATAGGTTTGGACATTTGGCAACATTGGCCGAGGCGGCAGACGGGCGCCGTATGATTACAAGAGGCTACTGTTCTATACTTCTCAATGTGAACTGTGTGACTACATTTACCCTTCGGTCGATCAACCACGACCTCCACTCAAATGCGTCATACGGTTTTCGGATTAAACATGAGTTTCCTACTACGTTGCAATGCAACGGTAATTAATTGCCTTAAAAAATACGGACAAGTCTAAATAAATTTTTTGTATGTTGGTACTGTTTCATCTAAATACAAAACGATGGATATTTATTTTATAAAATAACGCTTATTTATCGGTTTTTCCGTTGTGATTCATATTCGAATGTCACCTATGTTTCTGCGATACGACCTTTTTGGTACTGTAAAGTATGTTTTCATCTGTCTTAGAATTATTATAACAGATGAGAAATGCAAAAATCCAGAAACATTCTTTAGGGATTATGCGTACCACTTTCACAACTATATAAGTTATATTACAAGGTGTAACGTTGCTCTCTATTCACGTCGATCATGTAATTATACGTGTCCTTGTATGTCCTTTGGTTATTCACATTTTTCACAGATGGTGCTAGTAAGCTTGACAATGTAACATTTTAATTATTAACGATTCGATTATTGACACAAACTGACATATGTAATATCGATTATCGATTTTTGCTGTTGAATGAAAATTTTCTTTACTTTATTGGCGGTTTGTATGCTTTATGTTTATTATTATTAAATACAAAATAATACAAATTTACTGCTTCGTTCACTTTTAATTAATTTTTAAACTAAAATTTAAATTTCACTTCATTGTCGTATCAATTATGTAATAGTGTGTTCCATGTCCGAAGAACAAGATTAATAAATATATAAAAATAAATGTTTATTTTACTTAAAAACATATTTATTGCTATACAAATAAAACTTGTAAATATTTATTTGGTTGTTTAATTTTCGATGTACAAAATACACAATGTTTTTAGGGCTTGTTTTCACAATATATATAGGTATTTAGGATTGTTTCACTCAATTATTTTATTGATCTATTGGAAACTAGGATTTCCTATACTGATGTATTAAGCGATTATTTTTGATTTATTAAAGTAGCTTTATTTATTATGACTGACATTTTTTTAAACAGATTAAATTACGATATTGTAATGTATACATATTAAGTGATAGTCATGACATATTAAGTCAGTTTTCGGTATTCATATTTCGAACGAGCAATTCAATTCTTACATTCCAATTATGAACTGGTATTTAATTCATTGGAAGGTAAAAAGAAGGAATACGAGTAATGCATTTGAAGTGTTCCATCAAGGAATATGTTTGAACAATGGGAGCGAGCAGCAGATGTGCATAATTTCACAGTTGAGTGGAAGCGGTAGTGGAACCGGTCAGTGGGGTCGACCGCAGCAGGTGTAAGCGTCTCTCGTAATAATGATTACACCAGGGATCTCAAAACCACAGCCTACGGGCCGATAGTGTACATAGAATTCCATAACTTCAACACGATGGCTAAGTAATTAATCAACTCGAAAGGCACTTATTAAAAAATTCCTCCAAACATTAAACGATGGACGTGTTGTGTAAATGTAAACACGTAACACTGTATTGAATGATAAGACGAGATTTTTTGCTTTGATTAAAATTTCAATCGTCATTTTTATTACAAAAAAATATGAAATGAATGCCGATTTAAAATTTTGATAAATGGAAATATTTCACAAACACTTAGTACATACATTACTAAGCTTAATATTAAACTTTAATAAAAGTTGTTTACACAATAAAAAATGTACTTGTACGGCATATTTTAAGTAAATAATATTTTTTATTCATAGACAGGACACTCACTCCTAATGGTTACTAGGCATATGGTATATGTGTTCACAGGCCAAACTAATCAAAATATATTCAAACATTATCGATGCTTTACCAACCATGGAATCGAATACATCATGCCCGCCTCGTCTGTATGTAATTTCCCTGGCTTACTTACTCTTAAAACCGGAACAAAGCAATACAAAATATTACAGCATAGCGTTAGAATAACTGGTATACAAATGTTACTTCCTGACTAATTTACACAGACACACAGTAAAATAATAATTCTGCTACCTCGTCAGAATCACAGAAAATATATTTATAATAAATAAAGACAATGTTATCAAAACGATCAACCTAATAGAACTTCATAGCATTTATTGTCTTCGTTGTATATAATTCAAGTATATACAATGTAGTCATTAATCGCATGACGTCAGCGTTACTGAAGCTGAAAATCCACTTTGTTATTTCGGTTTGTAGCGGCTACTAATATGATGACTGAACTGGCAAAATCGTACGGTATTTCAAGTGGCGCCTTAGAATAGAACGATCGACAATAAAAAGCTCATAACATCTACAAATCTTTAACAAAGAGCTGTTGATGGACTACGCTAGTTCATTCTCAACTATTAGGTATAAAATATATATTATAAATGCGAAAGTAACTCTTTCTGTCTGTTTACACTTTCACATTTGAGCCGCTGAATCAATTCTACTTAAATATTGCTTTAAATAAATTAAAAACTTGAATAAGCTACTTTAAAAATACATCCAATACTAATTTCACGCCAATGAAGTAGGCGAGGAAAATTACTGTTACTGCAATTATCTAAAAAGGAAATTAACAAAATATTTATATATTAGCGTCGATTAAGGGTTGTACTTAAAATTTATAAACCCCTGAGTAACCGTTCACCGGAGTCCGTTTAAGTTTAATTTTAATTAGAATTCAACAAAAAAAAGGCATAAGAGAGGCCAGTGAAATTGATGAGCATGAGTGCATTAACCCATCGGTACCTGAAACTAAATGCGTACCGGCTCCCAAACTCCCAGCCACCGACAGATACGAGAGTAAACAAATCCGTTGAAAAAAAAGACGGAATTTATTTACGGAGCCGTAAGTTTTATCCGCTACAATCAATTCACAATAAAAAACTACAACGGATGACAAAAACAATGGCACGAGATTGTAATAAGTTTCAAAAGAAATATCAACTGTTGCATTTTGCACTTTGTACAGATCGTTTCGGCTTATTCACCAGACGAAAAAAAAACTGTACTGTATTAACATTGCAAAAAGAACTGATACAATAATATCTACTAAATAAAATACTTATATATTCACTGCGTGACATCAAACTTTCACACGATATTTTGGGTGACAGTACGTATATTACAACACTTTATGTAAAAAATATGTGTGAATAAAGGACATATTTGTAAAAAAAAAACATAACATAAGATGTTTATTTTTCGTTTTCTTATTTGTAGCTATAAAAATTATAGGTATATATATATTTTAAAACGTACTTTACATCGTTTTAACGAATCAAATAAATAAATATTAATGTTTGTAAAGCCCTCTGTAACAGACAGAAATAATAAATAAATTAGTTACAATTGGTTTTTACTACTTCGACCAGCGATGTTTCGTATTGAGAAGATTTTGATTCAATCACGAATTTAGTCACGAATCAATCATATATACGTGACGCTATGAACGTCTGGAAGGTATGACGTGTGAACATTGTTATGAGGTTATGGTCTCACGTTCAAATATGTATGCTAATTTCATTATTAATAGAAGTACGAAAACATACTTACAAAGCATTATGAGTTCATTTTACCGGCTAAAAGTAAGTAAGTAGCAACTCGGTTAAAGTCCCACAGCTGAGCAAAAGCTTTCTCCTTATAAAAAGATTTCGAGATTATTTCACCAAGCTGCGATTTTAAAGTTAGTGGATTGACATATGGAAGAATTTTATACGAGCCACGCAGGTGTTCTCAGGTCATTTTTCCTAACCGCCACTGACGAGATGAATTCTATATACAAACTAGCTCATCGTCTCGGCTTCGCATAACCGTGCGAAGATAAGAATAAAAATGTATTTTGAATAGTATTTGTAAAATGTGCCATTGTGACAAATTTCAACTCAATTGGGCGGATAGTTCAAGAGATCTCGTGATGAGTGATCGCTTATACATATATAGATTAAGGACATGATAAAGCTCGAGGTGCTTGACTCGATTTTAACCCGCGGTATTGGATTTAGATCCAGTCGTTTTATCGTCACTGAAATTAAGTTTATTAATTTTATTGAGTACATACTCGATAAACGATATATTATTTGTGTAAAGTGATCTAGAAACAACGATGCAGTTGCTCTGTATTCAGCCATTCAAGCTTCCAACGTAACGTGGCTCCATCAAGCGTCGCTCTAACCATTCATCCCGGCTGTGAATCACAAAACGAAGCGAATGCACTTGTAATGTTAACAGGTGACGCATTCAATAGTAACTTATATGAGGGGAAAACTTCTCATTCTATATTTGCACGTTTATTTTGAGGGGGAATGAAGTGCCGAAAATGGCGGATGTAGTCGACTCAAGTAAAAAAGTATTGCTCGGATTTTTTAATCACACGTAAGTTGATACGCACACATGTATATGTTGGTGACAAAAGGTTAGTGAAGCCTTTTCAAATTCCTTTCACACTCGAAGCCTTGACTTGTAATTCCGATAAACAGCTGCGCGAAAAAATACACCTATTAATTTGATTTGCAATAGTTAGATCGCGTAATTCATTTACGAAAACGCAATTGTGACTTGCTTAAATTTCATTTAATTTCTGTGGATAGATGAACGAAAATAAACAACTTGACATGTCGTTATATACAAATTTTTTTGCAGTATTACAGAAACACTCACAGCTGGGCTAAGGCCTCCTCTCATTTTTTTGAGGAGGAGGTTTGAGGAATTGCAATTTTAGCGATAATATTATTGAACAGTTCGTCGCTATCCATTCATGTCGAATATATAGGTAATCTCACTTAATATCAAAGTGAGCACATAAAAATGACTATAATAAACGGAACGAAAGCGGGCGAGCAGCGAAGACATAGCGAGTGAAGCGCGACACATCACCCACTTGCCAAAGGTCCGGTCCGAGCGTGCAACTCACGCTGACACTTTCGCTGCTCAACACTCGAATAAAGCCAATGCCACTAACCTCGTAACAGTTTGTATATGCATGAAAATATATATAGAGAAAGAATGGTATGAACTCCGTGATTACATAGACGGAAAATTCCATATGAAGAAAAAATCAGCATTTGTAATAATTAAATAGTACAAAATTAAAAAAAACGGCCCGTTTTCAAATAAACAAACTAGTCTTGTATATTCAAAAAAGTAATACTCACTTTTTTAATATTTTGACACATCAAATCAAAATGTTTGTTAATTCATTTGTAGACTTATCTACAAATCTGCGCGTTGAAATGCTAGCCACATTCCAAATAAATATAAACTTAGTTTTTTAGCCATAATACAAATAAGTACAGCTAAGAAAAAAGGGGAATCAAATTTTAAATTTTTTTTAATGCTGAATATGATTATGCTTGTGTCGGTTACACTCAAGTTTTAAAATTTACATTAACGTTGGAAAAAAAAATGCAATTAGATAACAATCTTTATAGCGTTTGCTCGTGTGAATACAAATGTAATCAACCGTCAAAACGATCTCTAACTACCAAGGCCTTGAGATGTTAAGGAATATTCTAAGATGACTCGCGGAAAACCTGACTATTTTGACATCAGCCATTACATACGGTTAAATTCGTTTGAAGATATCGCACTAAGTAGTAAATTATTCCTGCAGAACGTTAATCTGTTGAAATTATTACTTCAAGTAAAGTAACTAAACAAAGGTAGTAAAGTTTACTTTAATTAATTAATAATTAAAGTTTTATGTTGCGTTTCCACTGAAAAATCTTTTCGAAGTCATCAACATTGGTTTACAGACAACAATTTTAGTTAACAATTCAGAGTATAATTACCAATACGTCATTAACGCGGTTTTAACTAGCTAATTTCTATCTTTAAAAAACTAATCATTTTACCAATTTACTATTTTTTTACATTTATTATTAAAAAAATGATAATTACGTTTGTCATTGACATTCGCCCAATGTTTTAACGGATTAAAATCAGGTGAGATAAGGTTTTGTTAATAAATAAGTAAAAAACGATGCAGATAACTATAGATAGGTAAACATGATAAATTTATCTTCAATTTCTTATCTTATAAGCTCGTGTCTTATCTAAAATGAAACGTACATTCTCACGACCGATCCTTACATGAAAGGTCTAAACGGTTTATACTAGTCTTTAAACTGTGTGTAATGCGTCTTTATCGCGATATTTCGCGATAGAATAATTACACCAAAATCACAATGAGTTAAACATATTCCGTATAAGACATTGATAAACTGAAATTAATTATATACTAACATACATATAGCATACATCCAGTCCGGCCATCCGTATAAAGTCATATGAGCTAAGTTCAAAAGAATAAAACTGACATGATATATTTGTAAAGTGAAAATTGTAAAGCGTTTGTTTAAGTCAGTTTTTTTAATAAATTCTTAGTATTATTTTGTAATGATGTCAAACAAGTTCCATTTATCAATTCTATTAAATTATAACAATTATGTGAGAACATAATAGTAGAAACTCGACTTGTACGCTATCGAAACGACATTCTATGTTGATTGAAAATATGCAAACGACCTTCGCTGTTAAATCAGCTCAAACATTGGCACAACATACCAACCGCGATGTCTGCGTTCAACACGATATGTCAGTTGAATTTTCTCATTCAAAAGGAAACTCAAAAAAACATAAAGTTTCCAAAAAATATATTGACGTTTAAAATAAATTGACATTGAAACTCGCAAAAAAATTAACCCAATTTCAGCTCAAATATTCCGCAGTGAACGTTCAATTGCTCCGAGTAAAAACTAAATTTATGCATCGAGTGTTTATGAATAAAGTGGAAAATTATGTTAACAACATTATTTGACACCAATATGCTATATTCGTCTAGACGTCGTCGTGAAGTTTTTACAAATATGTTTTTTATTTCGTAGAGGAAAATCGTTGTTTTCATGAGATTTATATAATTGACTTATCCTGTTTAACTTTACTTATACGGTTTTATTTAACTCAATGTTGCTAAAACGGGTTTACACTTAATTGAATAATCGGATAAATACAATAATTGTTAATAATATTGAAAACATCCATATAATGTGTAATGTTTTTCGCACACCAACAAACGTTCTCTCTGCACTTCCTTAGCTGGTAAATAATTTCAGCATTAAGGCCGTTTTTTATTAAATACATTATGCGTTTAACATTAATGTATTAAACAGATAATAAAAGTTTATCACTTACAAATAATGAGTAACTATTTTAAAAGTCGTCGACTTTCTTGGCATGTGAATAACCTCGAACTTGAACGTGCCTTACTTTTAACGTATGTAAACAGACGATCTGACGAACAAAATTTCTAACGAAACTCGCTTCCGCCTTCGGGCCGGCCAACACGTGCCAAACGGAACCCGGCCGCTATACACATAAACACTTAGATTAATAGTAACATAAACCAGAATCAATAACCAAATTTAATTTTAACATTTGGAAAACATATCCCGATGAACAATTACAACCACGAACGGAATTCGAACGAACATCATATCGATGTTGTTCGAAAGATTTACAAAGAGATCGTAAAATATATTAACGATACATATCCTCTCAAACATTTGGGGTTTGTTTATACTTGACCCGATTTCAGAAGATTGAGTGTGTCCGTTGTTTAAAATCAGGAATATTCCGACTTCGAAATTATTACAAATATTATTATTATAATTATTGACATTTTTAATGAACGGTTTTTATTAAAATATGAAACGATATTTTCTAACAACTTGGTACAAGTTTTAACACGAATTAATATTTAAATAAATAAACACTTGAGAACATATCATTTTGTAAAAAAAAAAATAGTCGGAAAAAATATACTTTTACCACAAATAATGTTCTATATAGAGAAGTAAGTATGTAACTTGATAATGTTACATGCTAGTTGCAAGACTGTAATATTAGCTCAGGTATATAACTACGTGGACCGATAAATATGATTAACCTATCTAGTTGGTTCACATGTCATTTAAGACTTCCTGTTTTGAACCACTAAGAAATGATTTAATAACGGTACCGTAAGAATTTTTTGAACTGATATAAACGTCCATAATTGTTCTGTTTACGAGAGATTATTCAAAACATTGTTTTAATAAACAACAAATTCTCAACTACAATCAATATTATTTACATAAAAAAGTTTTAGTTAACGCTAATTTGAAATACAAATCACGAATAAAATATTCATGTTTTTTTTGTTTTTTTTTTTTATCTGACATTGACCTTATCGTTTAGATTTCTTTAAAGCTGAGCGTGAAAGTAATCTTAAATCAGCAACCTGTGCAAATTACACAAATTACCTATACTTATAAATTATTAACGCTTACTTAAAAAAGTAGGTATAACATCCAATTAAATACATAATATGTACATATAAATTAATAATTTTCCTGTTATCAATAGATAATTCGTTTTCAATAATTAATTGCATTTTTAACATTACTGGATCTTGATTTTGATGCTATTATGCCGATGTTATTACCAGTTCGCTGTCATTTCATTTCAAAAATATGCAGACCGAAAACATGCCCAAAATATGAAACATCCAAACGTACCGTCGACGACAAAAAAACTAAGTATACGCTTTTCAGTTTTTATGCAACGCTGCCTGCGATACACCTGAAAGCTTTTTTAAAACATCTGATATTTTTTATTTCTTACCTCAACCTTAACGAGGCGTTCAAATTTTCAACTCCTACAATTTTTCACGGATTATCAACAAAGCTTTATATACAATTAAATGTATTAAATTAATGTTATAGAATATTAATATAGTCAACTGTTCCTAGAACGGAAATCATAACACCTTAACGTTGTTAAATTTTCATATTTGAGTACACCAGTTACATTATTAAAAGTTTAACATTTGGCGATTATAAGCAAATATTATATTTTTTTATAATTTATTCATGCTATAAACAATGTAAGTCGACTAGCTTTAGTGACATTTGCGAATGGCGACTACAGATGGCTCAACAGTCTCGACATATCAAACACGCTCGTTACATTTGGTTACACTTTCTCTTCAAGCGCAGAACTTCACATTTTTTTATTGCTTTCATAAAAGCGTACATTACTTAGTCTTCGTCTTATTTTACAAAAAATATTTTGAATCGTTATGCTGTTTATCAACGTTTCGTTCTTTTTTTTATACAGGCTTGTATTATTTTAATAGAAATAATGAGTAATGAAAGGTTACTGAATAAAAACTAGCAGAAATTCCCATATTTAATTTGGTATCATCGTAACCTTAATTGAATAACACAAAATCGTAAGGATTTACTAACTTACCGAGGCGATGTGTAGGCGATAAATAAACCGGTCTATTTAGCAGTAGGTATACCATGCCTTAATATGGAAGACCGTGGCCGACCGTTGACAGGTACTATATTTAAAAAAAAACACGTTTTAGGCAATAGTGTTTCAAATAAATACAATACGGATAAGAATATTTTATTCTCTATTGTGTACGTAGTACGTATAATTTAAATATTTAAAAAGATTACATATAAGCATAATTAGATTACTCTCGCAATATCATGTTTCATTGAGTAACCTAATCAGTTAAGCATGACAGAATATAGTAGATTTTGCTGTTTATACTAAAGTATAGATTGAATTTTACAAAACCTGGTACGCTGCGTAGGATGGCGTAGGACGGTGGCGGATCGCGAAGCAAAGTTACATTTAACAAGCGTTTAGGGATACTCAAAAATAGCCCAAGACACCGCTTTATTACCGCTTAAAGTTATAAAATATGAATAATGATTTGCAACCTTATAGTTATGATTGAAGCGTCTAATATTGTATGTACAATTAAATATTCGACGCCATTTTATTTTATACGGCTCGCTGTGTTCTGGTTAAACCGGTTTTGCGCTGAAGTCCACGAATGGACCTGCTGCCGTTCGCCAAATGAGGCGCAAGCCTGCATTGCAAATAATGGCAACCCGTGCTGGATGGATGCCAAGCTATAAGAAAGAATACTTAAGCTGGAAGAAATAAGTGTCTGTTCATATATGTATAAATTTTATATGAAAATATTTTTGTAATAAATCTGGCACGATTTCAAATATAAAAACCTGTTATTTTGAGTATATAACAAAAGGTTAAATGTTATTTTAATTGAAATAAAGTTACAGTACTGTCAAGTAAACAATAAAGGTAGGGCAGCAATCAAAATGTTTTGTAGCTACGGGTCAAAGGTCAAGCCTAAGGTAACACAATCTGAGAATATAACCTAATTAGGTGAAAGCATTAAGACACTCCCATTTTTGCAGAGAATTATTTATCATTATTGACTACAAGGAATAAACGTCCACTGTTAACAAATATCGGTAGACGGAAAATGGAAATGGATAGGTGAATATCAATATATACGTAAAACAAACTGACATCAATACTAGCACTTGCGGTTGGGGAAACTATTGCGTATTTCATAAAATAGATATGACATTATTCTTTGAAAAAAGTTTCTTTTTTTAATGTTATAAGCAGGCAGACTAGCAAATGGGACACCTGATGGTAAGTGGTCACCACCGCACAAGCATTGGCTATGTAAGAAATAATAACCATTCCTTAAATCGTTGATGAGATGTTATGATACAAGACAGAAAATATTATTTTAGCAATGATATCATCGCCTTACTAAGAACCCATAGCGGATCGAACATTTTTTTCTATTCGCATAAAATTCCTAAGGCAAGACTTTAGGCCGTGGGTACACACATGTGGTATATAAATATTCATATGAAATGGAATAGTATTGAAGTATTTGATCCCTGGTGTTCCAAACGCGTGAGGTTCTAGGTATCATTAAACTATAAAGAACCTTTTTTCATGAATTATTTCCACTACATACGAAATAATGCGTGATGATTTAGTAGCGTCTTAAATACTACTGTCACTTTTTTAATACAATCTCAACAATAGGAGATATAATATATATATATATATATATACAAAAAACTGGTACTATTCAATTTGAGCACTTAATTTTTTACGATTCGCTTAATCATCGGTTATAAGTATAAAATCGACGTAGCATAAACCGGGAAAGTTATCTGAATAACGGTATTTGAACATCTCTAGCTGCTAGAAATAATAAAATTAAAGGTATTTGTACATAATTCAATTGCCGAGGCAACTAATGAATAAATCGCAATCGAGTTTCGCTATGATATTTAAAAAAGGCCATTAAACCAATCTCCGTGTATGCGAAATGTCTTAATCAGACGTTTTTGTTACTTCGAAATTATAAAAATTGTATTGTACTTCCTTGTGTTAAGCTGTTCTAACTAAGAAAACAAACTTACTAAGACAAACGTTTGGCGTCTCATAGTTATTATCATGGATCACGGTGCCTATCCAACTATGGCGGGTTTCCAGGTCGCGGTTACAAAACGCTAAGCGAACTAGTTCACGGACGGCCCAAGATAATTCAATTGTGTGACACCTGCTTTTAATATTTAATTGTTAGCTAACAAACAGAGCAATAAAATTAATTGTTACATGATAAATAATAAATGTCACATTTTACGTGATGTTATTTTTCATACCGGTTATACTGACCGTGATTACGTCATGCTTTATTTCGATCTACGCTAATGTACTCTCAATCTTTACAAGTGCACAGCTGCTCGTGCGTGCAATAAATAAAAGTTTATGCATTTACCGTAATACATTTCATACTATTTAATGATAGGTTGTTTATATCTAACGGCATATAGGTAACAGATAGGCTCATTTCACAACAAGTAAGTAGAATGAGGAATGCGGACTGGCCGTAGTAATCGGCCTTGCATCTTGCCAACTGACCATTCACACTCTAGTTTCAGTATGAACGCAACGTTACTTATTCTATAATGTTTTATAAACATAACAACTACATACATAGGGCGTTGACCTGAAACAGTCAAAAAGTCGAGTTTTTAATTGGAGCGATGTATATAGAATTTGAGATAAATTAGTAGAGCACTGTGTTTACGCGTCCGAACATCGCTAAAAACATTGGGAGGATTCCAGTGACATTATTGTTATTTTAAGAAATGTTTCGCAAATATATTTAAGTAGGTTGATTCTTAGTAAAAAAGAATGATTTTACGCCGCATATAATTAATCAACGACGAATGTTACGTTTGTAATATAGAATTGTGTATTTTTTTTTTTTGCTGATTCACGAAAAAATCTAATCCTATTAACATAGAATTGTCACCTTAAAGATTGCTTATGTTTCAAGACAGACACAGGCTATATAGTCATGTTGTACCTGTATTATGAGATATACGCCATTAGCTAATCATGTTAACGTAAGTAGAAGGAAAGGACGAATGCTTGTAATACTGTTATAGGTCAATTAGTAAATTTAAAAAAAAGGCGTCTACAAAAAATCGGAGGCAATTAAATAATTGACTATGACTTCAGCTTGCTAATTCTCGAAAATGATAATAAGCTATTAACGTCTTATAACATTTTGCATTTGGCCTAATAGATTTATTGGAAAACCTTAATTGTTTACAAGAATATATAATACATATACATAATACCTTCGATCCCCAAAAGATTTTTTTCTAATCTATTGTATTTTCACACAATTGCTATTACATGCTTTATATCATTACTGTGTAAGGTCACGATAATTATGCAGTAAACGTACAGAATAATTTACCAAAATCTTAGTCTGATAAATATTTTGCCTGAAAAATGCTTACACAATATGATATATATGTTTCGAAAGTCATTAATACTTGGTAAAATTTCAACAATCTACAATCATAAAACTCACACAAAAGAATCAGGGTCTAATTATTAAAGTTTAACTCAAAACATCATTTTTAATTTTTTTGATTCATTAAATAAATATTTTACTACTTATTATTGACAGACTACATTTAAAATAATCATGTATATTTATATACCTACCGATTGTCTTCATTCACCAATAAATAATGAAACTGTTGCTCTAATTGTTATGAAGATAGACCTAAATACTTCTATGAATGGAATTGAAATTGATTACTAACGTCCCATAACATACATCTTGCTCAGTGAAGGAAATAAAAGTATTGTTACATATCTATACTGAAATACATGAAGCTGAAACATTTGGGTTTTTTGTTTAAAAGTGGTAATCTCAGGATTTATCTGTCCGATGAAAAATTATATTTTCCTCAGATGACCTGTTAATCATGAAAGGTTATTGAGTATATATAATACCAAACAATGACCAATGACACGGGGGCATAACAGTAACATTTAATACGGGTGAAACCTTGCCGAGCAGCTGAACAATATAATTATATACTATGTAGGTTTAAAAGTTTATTACATACTGTAACAAAACTATTCAGAAGTAATTATATGAGCATAATCAAATAAAGAACATTTTGAACTCTCTATAAGTATGAGCATTTTATAACACATATAGCAAGGATACCTTATGATATAAATAATTTATTGCCTATCTACTTATACAATAAATAACTTTTGAATATGTTTACCAACTCAGATACGATAGAATGGTAAAAATAAAATCTTTATCATGTATAACATAATAAAAGGACAAAATATTTGTTTGAAACAAAAACTTTTTAATTATATAGGCCTATCTAAATTAATTTCTAAAAAATATACCCTATGATTTAAAATGAAAACATAATTGATATATATTTTTTAAATTCTGATTTACATAATATTCTCTAAATTTAATGTGAAATATCTTTACAAATTACTTCTGTAAATTATGTCATAAGAGTACATTCTAAAAATGATGCTTCTTTATTAATATTCAGATAGTTAAAATATTAATTAACATATTACTGTCTCAAATACACAAGCAATTTAAATATTTAAATATTCAAAGTAAACTTTTCACTTTATGTCGGTTGAGAACTTGAAGTAGTTACGAATTAATGCCGATTTTACTATGGTTGAGCCTAGAAGTTTTAAATTTATAAAGCGAGTTTTATATTATTTTGGGGCTTGAGCTCTAGCGCACATATTTTGTATAAGCGAATATTTGGAAAATAACCACTTCTACTGTTTATGAAAGTACTTATTCTAAATATACGTAGTTACCTACTAAGTAAAGAAGTATATAAAGTTAAACAACTTTCTATTTATCACTAAGTTAATTACAAAAACGGAAATATATATTCATACAAGTTAATATTAATCACTTTAACAATTTATTAACAGCGACCGTTGAAAAAATGTTGTGAATTCCAAAACTTGGCTAATTCAGTAGTAGACGGACTTACCCAAAGCTCAACACCCCAGTTCATTGTCACGGCGGGTTATCACTCACTTTTCACAAAAAACATTGAAAACCCACTAACACTTTGTTTAACAATAAAATAACGAAAATCTTTCACTAATTTAATATTTTTATCACGAAAGAAATAGAGGCACCACCATTTCAAACACTAAACATGGCTGACTGATCGTACCACAGATTACAGACTCGAAACAAATGTTTTTTCTTGACGTGAAGTAAGAGGAAAACTGACAGCAAGCATAGACAAAAATAATAACTTATTAAGGCAGTTATACATTTATGTATATAATTTTTGTTGCCATTATTTATGTGGACTGAATTATTATAAAATAACTATTTTTTATATACTACTATTAATATTGGTTATGATTTTTTTATTGAATATTCATTCGAGAATTATGTAGAATTAAGCTTAATGTGATGATTTTAAACAGGCATTGAATATTGCTAAAATTGCATTTGACTGTACTAAAATATGTATGACCTGAAGAAGTACATTTGTTAAAATACGTAAATCTTAACTAAAGATAGGTAATTGAAACTTAGTTAATAAAATATTTATTGTCACGTAAACTTTACAATAAAATAATAATATATGACAGAGTAAAATCATTTATTGCCAGTAAAAATATTGTTGTTCCACAACAATTATTATAAAATATCGGAAGTATCATTAGAAACACAAATTTTAATATGTCGTTCTGAATTATCACAGCGTGGTTGAAGAAGTGAGCCATCTGATCTGCGACGTACTAGTGTGGCTCGTAAGATTTCCTAAAAACAAATTTATTAATTTATTTTTCTAATTAAATTAATACAAGTACTTTGAATAGTTTTGTATTATATAATTAAATCAAAAAATGATCTAATAGTATATAAGCATTCATAAATACATTGGCTAATTTGTTTATAATAATGAATCATAAAATTAATAGTATGGAACAATTTGGTATGTTTTTAAGCAATATAGAAAAGCACCTGGACAGGTTCCAAAATAACATGATGACTTGATCTTCTGGATGTTGGCGGGTTAGATGAATTATGTGAAGATGGTAATGGGCTCTATAAATAAATTAAAGATATTAGTTACCTAATGAACCTTTCATGCTTTTTATTTTTGTGCATTTACATAAAATTTCATTTTATTTAATTACCTTAAGAGATGGAACAAAACCAAACTCCATGGGTAGAGGCTGTGTTTGAATACTAAAAATTCCTTCCTCGGATGCAACAGATACGATTGAAGGTCTTGCTGATAACTGTTGAGCTAATAACAGTGGATCTGCTTCTGTTGAAAGTTACTTATTAAACTTGTAAATCTATTTAGCAGTTCTTGTCATTTAATTACAAAAAGTTCCAGCTCTTCAAAAAATACGTCAATTACAACACTATATATTCAAAAATAATTTCTATTTGTTTACATATTATACTTGGGTGTTAACAGCAATGATAGCTTCTTCATAATTTTGTCCAACGATTCGATTTATTTCAATCAGTTGTAGTCACGAACTGACTGCGATCATATCCACTCCACTATGTATAGTGGATAATAATAATGTCCTCCAGACCGATTTCGGCCACGACAGCCATTCTCAAGAGAGATTACCCAACTGCGCAGGAAATATTATAGTGCACAAGTGTATGCACAAATAGAGGTGCACTCTCTCTTCCTTCACTCTCATAATCCGACGGGACGGCAATTCGAAACAACTGGAAAGAGTTCAGGCGCAGGACCAACGGCTTTACGTGCTTTTCGAGGCACGGAAGTGTACACACATCCAACTTCCAGACTCCGGGATGCTACTGAGAATTTTCTGACAGTAAAACCCAATAACTTTTTACTGGCCCAACTTGGGAATTGAACCCAGGACCTCCGGGTCTACGGCTTTACATCAAGTCACTAGACCAACGAGGCAGTTAAGTGGATGATGTACATGGTGAAAGTTTAAAGTTTCTTACCCATATTCATGCCCTTAACAACTCGTCTTGCCTGCAATAATCTACCTGCGCTTCTTCTAAATCGTATACCCTTTTCAGATTCTCTTCTCAATCTTTGAGCTGCTGCGGCTGATTCGGCAATCGCCAAAGCCATTGATCCCATACCAGATCGTTTTAAGTTTATATCTATTAAATAACTTAAACAGATTGCATTCGATAAGATACTATCACTGGGCTAAAAATAAATAGCCATGTTTATTTTGATTAAATTCATATAAAATATAATAAGCAGCCATAACCATAATTATGTTTTGTTAAAGAAATTACCGATCCAATGTCGTTAACACTAATATCTAGGGACCTTAAGGGAGTTTTTACTAATCCTATCGCTCTTGCTAAAAGATCTCCGCATGTTGGTGGATTTTCGGCATTCATAGCAGACCAAACACCTGCTGGAGGTTTTTGTAATGGTGTAGACGTTATTCCACAACCAGAAATATTTAAGCTGAAAATAAAAGAAAACAGTTATTCATACAAAATTAAATTTCGGTGTGCTCGTTTATACTCATAAATACAATTAGCAAATACATACGTTGTCAGATTACATCCTCTTGCTAATGCAACTGCTACATGGGCAATTCCTTCTGAACCGAGTCTATTATTTAATCTTAAATCTAACGTACGTATACCACAACTTGTATGGTTAAGTACATGTGATATATTTTCAATTCCGATGGGACCTAATTTAAGAATAAATATTATGAAGTTATAAAACAAATAAGTTTCATTTCTAGTTATTTATAATGTTTATTTCTATGCTTATGCTAAAAGTAGTCATAAATAAATAAAATTAATTATTTGTTCCTTTTACCAAATATGTTATCAGTTAATATAAGATTTCGTAATTTTTCTTTTTTTGAAATGAATTTTGCAATGGACGATGCGCCATCATCGCCTATTTTGCAATGACTGAAATCTAAAGTTTCAATTTTTTTATTATCCAATAATCCACGCAGAATATATTTTACCCTTTGGCAATTCATATCACTTCTGGTGATTCTGTTAAAAAGGGAAAATATATACAGAATGAAGTCGTTAAGCGGGCAATAATATTACTATATATTTTGATTTTAATAAATTTTTAAAACATACCGAAGCACTTTTAATTGATCGCAGTTCTGCAATCCACGTGCTAGGTTTTTTGCATCATTATTTGTAAATTGAAACTGGTCTCTTCGGTATTCAACCCCAATAAAACGTAATTGAAATGTTATATGTAGTTCACTTAAATTAGTTAAACTACCCAATGCAGCATGTAGAGACACATGATCTGAAAAAGTAGTAATGATATAATTATAAATATATTTTAATACTGTATTCGTAAATAAAAATTACCTCGTATTGTACTTTCGCTATTTAGAGCTGGTAACTTGCTCACACTTTCTCTTTGGCCAGTTATTAAACCTGCCATTTCTGGTGAATAATTTCGTTTATCTGGAATATCGGCAGGTACTAAACTTCTTATAGATAACGTTTTTATATAAGGCCCACAAAGTTTTACCACATTTTTTACCTAGAATCAATAGTTTTAGCTTACACGAACTTCATGTCAATATTTAATTAACATTAGTATGTATGATCTACAACACTAGATCACTTAATTACAATGATGAAGTAACGTATTTTAACAGTTTAGTCATTTATTTCATTCTTATTTAAAACAATAACTAATTTACGATTGCTTCGATAGTTTCTGTAATTATAAATGTTTGTAAGTAAGATAAATAATACAACACACCTTTTCAGGATCATAGTGACGTGGATTAAGGTTTTCTAAAATATCTGCGTAATGACGTTCCATATAAATATTTATCCAAGGTTTGTTATTGTCATCTACAGGATATTCGGACCATTTTGAATAATAACACCTTTTCCAAAAAGTATCGTTTTTTACATTATCTACTAATATTTGTAATGGAATATCTGTTTTCAAAACTTGTAAAAATAATTCTCTGTCTTTTGCTATAAAATCTTTTATTTTCGGCGATCCTAAGTTTAAATTTAAACATAAGTATATGAAAGGCAAAACAATATAATTAAACAACTGTAACTTACCCGTCCAATTTGCACTTAATTTTTTAATACATATTTGTACGAGAGTTTGTGGATGATTTAAATTCCATTCAAAATTTTCAGCTTTTAGTTTTCTTTCGTTTTCAGTGCATTTTGTACTATTATAAGCAAGATACGTGCTTCGACTAATACCTACTGGAATCATTTTTTTTTCCAATATAAAATAATCTAAGTCTTGTTGCTACTTATCGTACAAAATATTTAGCGTATGTTACTATGGCAGCAAAGTATCATGTAGCTACGAACTGTTTTATCATTAAATTATAAATGCATAATACAGTACAACCTTATGGTTATAGTATACATAAAAAAACACACTATGTTTAGGTACATTGTTATTATCATTATAAGTAGATCACAGAGACACAAGATAAAATTAGTTTTTGCTATACTAACGTTAATTTTTGGTTACAAATACATTTTAACCGCTATCTAGCTTTAATGCCTACTCTAGGTTAGAAAAAGTTAGTTTTTTGTCAAGAAAGCCATAATAGCTCTTTGGTTTTAGAAAGTAGTGTTACACTACCCTGGAGAGTGGGTAAAACCAAGTTGGACCTGCACATGATTTTTTTCATTCATCCATTCAGGTTGAACTATAGAATCGACCACACGATCTATATATATATAGATGATAACCAGAGAAGCTGTGCTACTCATATGGCACCACCGTCACACCCGTTGTTTGCCATGGCCGGCAAGCACTATAAAGAGTAGCTTTTGATCAAGATCGGGCTGCACTATAAGAAACCGATAGATAGATAAACGAGACAAGGGGCTTATAATTAAAAATATCAACGTGTTTACAAAAAGATAATTAAGAAAGTCATTAGCCACTACCTAAAATCACCTTTAGTCTAATTGAATAATTAGTAACTAATTATTACCTGTTCTTAATCTCTTTAATGTTTTCATGCAATTTAATGTTTTTTATAAATTATTTTATTATGGTACTTCATTAAATATTTACTAATTTGTAATCTGAAGAACCTAATTGTTATTATCGAAATATTGTTATTTATCTACTCTCCGCTTAACTTTAAAAATAAAAGAAAATATTTATTTGATGTGACAGCACTTTTTCTAAGTTGTCAATTAATAATTTGTAAATGTCATAATTTGTAATGTCTCCTGACTGTCATAGATATATTTATCTTATTTGATACTATATTTGTATAAATTACTAATGACAGTGTAAACATATTTTATTGGCATCTGATCGCGTTAAATTAAATAAAGTCATGGATAAACACAACAGTTCTGAACTGTTGAATTCAGATTTTTCTCTCTCTAAAAATGCTAGTTCCGATTCATTGGATTCGGACTCCAAATCAAGTTCATTGAATTCTAAACACGGACAAGATTCCGTAAGTTTCCTAAAAGGATTAATTTATGCTTATTGAATTTTATAACTGTTGCGCACTATTTCCTGAAGCTTTAAAATACTAAGTGTAGGGCTTAATGCGCGATTGTCGATTTTTAGTGTTCATCAACTAGTCCGAATAGTTGCGTGCTTATACTCTGAGTGTGAATGAGTGAAATTAGATTTACGATGAGTAGGAATCGCACAATCCACATTTGTTTATTTGTGAATCGCATACTTAGTCACAAAGAGCAAAATGAACTTTTAAAGGCTTGTACATCGACATGTTATTCAAAGATCATTTCTATTTTTTTAAAGATTTTAAACAATATGAATTTTATAAAATGTGATATTTCAGACTCATGTCTTAGGAGACATTCAGTTGTTGGATGGAGAAAAAGTAATGGGTGTGGCAAGAGATGTGACATACTTGTGTCCCTACAGCGGTCCATCCCGGGGTGTTCTCAAAGTTACAAACTACCAGCTACACTTCCGCCCTACGGAGCCAACATCACTACAGACTACACTTAGTGTACCCCTTGGAGTTGTAAGTAATTATAGCATGGTAAAATATAAGTTAAATATCAGAAAATGCATTTTCGATAAGCTTGTTAAAGAAATCTTAAATATAAAACTATATATTTTTATATATTTAGTACTACTACTACTAGTACCTATTGTAATACTGTAACTTTTATCTTGTTGATTTAGTTTTCTCTATGTATCTTAAAGGTTAACTGGAACAGTTTATTTGTCTTTCGTCACTGTCATTTTCTTATATAAGTTTATAGTTTAGTTAACTATTTTTTAGTTTATTTAAATCAACACATAGTATTTCAGCTAATAGATTTTACAAAATTTATATATTAAAATACAATTTTTGTATCTATATTATTTATAGCAATTATGCTTAATAAAATTAGTACATGAAGCTCAAGAATAAGAAAAGCAATTTCAATAAATAAATTAATTTTTTTACATGTTAAAATATAAACATTCTAAATAGAATTTTATTTCAATGCAGGTTTCTCGTATTGAAAAAGTGGGTGGAGCGTCGTCTAAAGGTGAAAATTCATATGGAATCGAAGTATTCTGTAAGGTAAGTAGACAATAAAATAAAATAATGCATATTAGTCTAACAATGAAACAGTGAAATGATTATCCCATATATCCCATTTTACAGGATATGCGTAATTTACGTTTCGCACACAAACAAGAGAACCACTCTCGCCGGGGGATATTTGAAAAATTGCAACAACTAGCATTTCCACTATCACACCGACAACCAATATTTGCATATAGTTATTCAGAAAGTTTTCCAGAGGATGGATGGAATGTGTATGAACCTATTGCTGAATTAAGGAGAATGGTAAGAATATAATAATTAAATCTATTTACATAATATATGCATGACTCTCGCATTCCTCTATTGACTAGCTTTTAAGGCAGCAAACACTATGGAATACTGGGTTAACATCTGAGTCAGATGCCAATTAAAAAAACTTATTGAATTCTTAAATTGGTAGTGCTTAACGATTAGACAATGCTCGTTTGCCGAAATCGTCAGAAATGATCAATATTTTGAAATTTTGTCAATACTTTTATAAAACTTGTTTATATGATTTATAATTTTCAGGGTGTTAACAATGATATGTGGCGCATAACGCGTATAAATGACAAGTACGAGATATGCGATAGTTATCCAGCAGTGTGGGCAGTACCAACAGCTGCTAATGATGACTTGCTTCGGTCAGTAGCGGCATTTCGCTCCAGGGGACGTATTCCAGTGTTAGCTTGGATACATCCGAGCTCACAAGCCACTATTACCAGATGTAGTCAGCCGCTAGTTGGGGTATGGAGTTATTATAGATTGTAATTCACTTTTTGTTTAGAAAAATATGTAGTTCAATAGGTATCACTCAGATCTAAAATTATTGTAATTTTATTGTATTTTCTTATAATATTTTCCTGATTTTGCCTTTGTCTGTAATAAAATAAAATAATTGTTTATTAATGAATACAAACATTTGATATTCATAAAATTCAATTAAAAATTTGTGTCTTAGGTGAGCGGTAAACGTAGTAGAGAAGATGAAAGGTACATCCAATTGATTATGGACGCCAATGCGCAGGCGCATAAATTATTTATTATGGATGCAAGACCAAGTGCGAATGCCATCGCTAACAAGGCTAAAGGCGGCGGGTGGGTACATATTCTTCACTAATATAAAAGTAATGTCCTATAAATGCTACGCCTACCTCTCCTGTCAAAGTGATAGATTTAAAGTTTAATCCACCACTGCTACTCTATTGGTTGGTTATGTTTTAGAATTTTAAGATGAATACTAACGCAGTGTGTATTTTTTTTTCTTTTTTTTTATAGAATAGGAAGGCGGACGAGCATATGGGCCACCTGATGGTAAGTGGTCACCAACGCCCATAGACATTGGCATGTAAGAAATGTTAACCATCACTTACATCATCAATGCGCCACCAACCTTGGGAACTAAGATGTTATGTCCCTTGTGCCTGCAATTACACTGGTTCACTCACCCTTCAAACCGGAACACAACAATACCAAGTACTGCTGTTTTGCGGTAGAATATCTGATGAGTGGGTGGTACCTACCCAGACGAGCTTGCACAAAGCTCTACCACCAGTGAGCCATTTTAAAACACTGTAGGGAATACCACCGACTAATTTATGTCTAAATAATAATATCTACGAAATTTCTCTGTTGTATATCCCTATATTACCAAATAAAATTAATTAAGTAAATTATCTAAACAATGGTGAAAAGCAGTTTTGTTCTGTTTGCTTTAAAGAAAATTTGTTATCTTATAATATTAAATGAATAATTCTTGCGTATTTATTTTGTATCTCGGAAACACTGACGATTTGGACAAATTTTACATTTAGATAAGGTTTTACATTTACGGTTTGGCTTTCCTAAAAAAAAAAAATTATAACTAATTATATATTAGAGCTGAGGTAGTATGAATTAATCAAGGTCATATATTTCAGATACGAATCAGAGGACGCGTATCAAAATGCAGAGCTCGTATTCCTCGATATCCACAATATACACGTAATGAGGGAGAGCCTAAGGAAGCTAAAAGAACTTTGTTTTCCACAAATTGATCAAACAAGGTAAGAATGTAATTATTTATCAAATTAAAATAATGTATTTAATCCATGTTCTAAATTTAAAATTGTAATATGTATATATATATATATATATATATGTATATATGTATATATGTATATATATATATATTTAGTATTGTCACCATCACTAAAGTGTGCACAATTTGGTTGAACTGGTTGAAAATTTAGTAGTAAAAATTGATTGATTGAGTGAATACTTTGATTTTTGGGGAGAATATAGAATACGGTTTTTTATTTTCAGCTTCCTTTGTGTTTTATATTAAATAAAATATTATAAGTTAATTTTAATTAATATATCTAAATTAAAATTTAGTAGTTCTTCTCTATAAGAAAATTTGCAAATGTTTCTCGTCGATATGAGCTTCCGTCCGGTTCATTGCCGTGTATTTTTAATTTAGACAATTTTAAGTACATCATTTATTTAATTTTATAGAGCTTAGGGTGACTTCAGACTGATATGGCATTGTGATATTATTTTAACGTTACTGTAAATTTGTTTCCGCCAATCGCTTATCCCGCGTGTTAGGGGGGGGGGGGGGGGTGCTAAATTATAAGTATTTTTGATCAAGTTGTTATAATATCCTGGGACATTATTCACACACGGCCATCTGATCCCAAACTAAGCAAAGCTTGTACTATGAAAGCCAGACAACTGATATACTACATATGCTACTTTTCTTTTGTACATATATAGTAGTACATACTTAAATAGATAATTACACCCAGTCTGGGTGGACAGGACAAACAGACATGTCCATGCACACAAAAGTCTGTCCTGGGTGGGAATCGAACCCACAACCTTCGGCGTGAAAGGCAAGTATCTACCAACCACGCCAACCGGTTCGTCAAAGTACCCTTCCTTTCTGTTGAATAGTTAATGCGTGAAAGTGTAACAAACAAACTCACTTTCGCATTTGTTATATTCGTAATGTAACTTTGTTTAGATGGTTCAGCGGTATCGAAGCGAGTTGCTGGTTGAAACATATCAAATGTATACTGGCGGGAGCGGTGCGCATCGTTGATAAGGTAATGAAAATGTTACTCTGTTCATTTGCTATCCTGTTTTCTGATATAATTGTTTACGCACTGACCTCTTGCTTATTACTCATCCTTGTACGGTATATTTAGTTTGAAAAATTTTCATGGTCATTACACTTATAACCGCAATTAATGCAATTAGTTTTCAAACGTTTTTTTTTCCGGTTTTACGTACGTGTCAAAATATTGAAATGTAATTAGAGTACAATTTTCATACAAGTATATTTATTTATAATATTAGTTGGACACATATTATGTAAGGTGGTAGCTTAAAGGTACCAAATAGTTTGTATATGTACATTTATGATATAACAATATGCGGTTAAACTTTTAAAAAAAAATTACATGCGAAAACACCTTGCCTTGTGATGTTTTTTGTTTTATTATGTTTGTATATTTCACTTTATTCAAAAAAATATCTTGTTATTCGCGTATTTCGTTTGAGGTGTCCGCGCGGCATATTTCGGACAAATCGAGCATGGTCAACGACGTATCAATAACATATCCACCTTTTTATAAAGACCAAAAAATGTTTTTATAATTTTTTTAATCACCATAATTTAAAATGCCTGAACTGATTCAGATGGGGATCCTTACGTTATCCCGCGTGACATTGGCTTAAATTCATTTAGTTATTTATTAAAGAAAGTCGTATTTTTTTAAGGTAAAAAAATTGTTTATGATATCAAGTTGGATGAAAGGGGCCGGTAGAGCGTAGTCAAAAAGTCTGTTCAATTTTCTTTTACCGTTTATGTTGCGCCAACAGTAGATTCTATGATGTTATGTCTTAAGTGCAGGATAAAAGATTTGTTTTCTTTTTTTTAGGTGGAGAACCACAAAACGTCAGTTTTAGTGCACTGTTCCGATGGTTGGGACAGGACGGCTCAACTAACAGCGCTGGCGATGCTCATGCTAGACCCTTACTACCGAACGCTGAGAGGCTTCCAAGTACTCATTGAAAAGGAATGGCTATCTTTTGGCCATAAATTTCAACTTGTGAGTTCGTTTGTAGTTTTATTAATAGTTTATTTAAGTAAATTATTTTATTTAAAGAGTAGTGCGTATAAGTTTTTTAGATTAGTGTTAGTTTCAAATTGTGTCGGATAGTGGATTGGAGTTCAAGATTGAAAGAATATAATATCGAATTGAAATAGAATTATAATATTAGCAGAGTAGAATAGCAACCTCGTCTCAAGCCTAGACGAGCCGACTAATATTGTTAAGCGCATCTACCACTCGAGTACGAAAATCGAGGAATCAATCCATTATCATTCCCAAATAACTTGGCCGTTCCTGCAGGAGATATAAGTCTGCCAAATCTCTTCCATGTGGTTAACACCCAGCGCCGTCCTCGAATGTATCGGATAAGGAGCACTGGGGCTTTGTGCGAGCTCGTCTAGGTAGGTACCACCCACTCATCAGATATTCTGCCGCCAAACAGCAATACTTGGTATTGTGTTGCTCCGGTTTGAAGGGTGAGTGAGCCAGTGTAATTACAGGCACAAGGGACATAACTTAGTTCCCAAGGTTGGCGGTGCATTGGTGATGTAAGCGATGGTTAACATTTCTTACAATGCCAATGTTTATGGGTGTTGGTGATCACTTACCATCAGGTGACCCACATGCTCGTCCGATTTCCTATTCTATAAAAAAAGGTAATTATGTAAAGGGCGATATTTCAGCGCATCGGTCACGGCGACGAGCGGCACTCGGACGCGGACCGCTCGCCCGTGTTCGTGCAGTGGGTGGACTGCGTGTGGCAGCTCCAGCAGCAGTTCCCGACCGCCTTCGAGTTCACCGAGCGCCTGCTCATCGCTATCGTCGACCACCTCTACTCGTGCCGCTTCGGGACCTTCCTCTTCAACACTGAGCGAGAGAGGTATAGGGAGGGTGAGTGTTCTATTTATATATTTGTATCACTACATTGATTATGTTTATTAAAGTGAGCACGAATAATATTTTTTAAAGACTTACTCTATATACAATTATTGATATAGAAAGTCCTAATTTTCAAAATTGACTAGTTTTTGAAATCCTCTGAGTTTTATTCTTTGCTGTCTATGCGTGGCTGTTTTTGCGTACAGAACGTTTCATTCTTCTGTTCAAATGGTGATATTTGTAACCAATATCATATGAAATATGTTGTATTATTTTTTAAATTAATTATAAATAAAATCGGCTTATTTTAGATTAAGTACTCGTGTAATTTGGTAGCTCAACTTGTGTTTATTTTTGGCATTCGAATTAAAACATCTTGAAATGTGATAAAAAAACATATTTACGTAAAAAAAACATATATATACGCTAATATTAATGTTTACATTCCTTATCTTTATAGAAGTGAAAACAAAGACTGTGTCACTATGGTCTTACATCAACAGTCGCCAGAATCTATATCTCAACCCATTGTACTGGGGCCCCTCGTCGTTCAGTCCAAATACACCGCCGTCACAGTACACGAGGCCGCAGATGGTATTAGTGCCGGTCGCGTCGCTGAGAATCATTAAACTTTGGAAAGCGCTTTACTGTAGATGGAATCCAACCATGCGGCAACAGGTATGTATTTGCAATACGTATAATTTACTATACGCTTATAGATTTCTCTACCGCGAAACAATAATATGAAATCATATAAGTATTACTGTTGAGAACTATGGGCGGAGGTGGGCACTTTGTCATCTAATTACAATAATAAAAATCCGTCACCGGCAGGATCCCATCTACCAGCGTACGCGCGAGCTGGTGGCGCTGCGCGCGCAGCTGGAGGCGGCGGCGGGCGCGGCGGCCGGCGACCACGCGGCGCGCCAGCTGCGGCGCGGCCTCACCCCGCCGCGCGTCGCCAGCCCGCACCACGCCTAGCGCCCGCCCGGGACTCGTCCACTTGACGACTGCCCGGCAGGTACGGCCGCCGCGACACTCGCGACACTCGCCGACTGCGCAAGCCACGATATACCGCAAGACCTACTAGAGAACGCAAACACGAGTGCCTATTCCCTCTTGTAATCCCATGTCACGGCAAATAACACCGGAAAAGTTCTAGCGCAATATCAACGGCTGGCAACGCTGTACACTTCCAGGCTCCGAGCTGCCACTGAGCCTAAACAATATCATTGAATTTATTAATTGAAATATATGTATTTTTTGTTACAGATTTCACATCGTTTTGTGAAACAGAATACTGCCTTTAGAATACATTATTATAATAAAACATATTAAATTAGTGTTACATTTATTTAAAATAACCGAGCTAGTATTAAATGATAACAAATTATTATTATTATTTTAAAGACTTGTTTGTTTATTTTATATGTCACTTTTGAAATCAATGTAAAATTTATGTTTAAGTGCATAAAATGTGTAAGATTGTTCTTCAAAGATAAATAAATATTATAGCATTTAATATATATATATTGAATTTTTATTTTGCCCTGTATAAGTAAAATTTATAGAAAATAAAATAGATATGTAGAAATTTTTTTATGTGTCTAGAAATCATACAATCTCTATATCGAAAACAAATATATATATACAGCGAGCGGTATATCGTTCTGGTTTGTTGATTACAAACCAGAACTAAAAGATAATACTAGATTTTATATCTATATTTTTTTGTAATGTAAATGAGCCACTTGATGGGTGGCACCACCGCCCTTAGACATTGGCGCCGTAAGAAATATTAATTACACAGAAAAAAATAATAATAACAGGACATTTTATGGACGATAAATAGTTTGGTAGGTTTTACATATATTTTGGTAATTTTTTGTGTTACCTTTTTTATAAAGTCGGTAGGTACCTGTACCTAAGAACATTACTACATAATTATAAGCTTAATGTTGATATATAATGTACACTTTGGTTTCTCTGTCAATACTATTTTACAATATTTTTTAATTTACTTATTATAAACAAAAGTGTAACCCCTGGATGTAGGTCACACGGTCAATGTCCCAAATTCTTACGCCGCGAATTGACAATATTTGGGTTGATAATGTTATCCTCTACACATTACACGTATAGTATTATAGTTTACATAAAAAAAAACGTTAGTACACAATTTTATTTTAAACTGGTAATAAATTTACGGTACAGTACAGTAACAGCCTGTTTATGTCCCACTGCTGGGCTAAGGCCTCCTCTACCTTTTGAGGAGATACGACTTTATCAAATTTATAATTATAAATTTGATAAAGTCGTATCTATATGAGCCCAGTCCCGAGTGGTTATTACACGTGACACGCACGTACACACACACACACAGTACGTTCAGCCCAAGCACTACTGAGCTTATTAATTTGTGGTTATTAGTTACCGAATGTTCGGCGGTGAAGGAAAATATCGTGCTCCTACTGTCGAATAAAATACCTTAAAGCACGTAGCACGGTTGGTCCTGCGCCTGATCTTGGTCCAGTCACGACGGATTTGCCTTCCAATCTGATTATTGAAGTAAAGCAATAGAGGGTGCACTTATGTTTACCCACACAATTGTGCACTATAAATATGTTCTGTGCAGTTAGTAGTCTTCCTTAAGATTAGGTGCGTCACAAACTCAGAACACAACAGAGAACTGAACTAAAGTTTGAATTTTGAACTTGTTTTTAATTCTAAAAACAATACGTATTCTTCAAAATAATAATTAATATAAATTTCAAAGGTCGCCATAATCTGCCAACTCTTCTCTATGTTATAAATTATTTGATAATAAATATATGGTGATTGAACTTTAGCTTGTAGATGATAATATTTTGACGACATTTATCTCTGTTTATTTCATCTTACTGTTATTTGTCGTTTTACCGCAGAAGAGCTTACATCACTTTAATACAACTATTTTATTTTTAACATGTTCAAAGTAATTAGAGATAGATGTATCAGATACAAAGCCATAAATTATTTAAAACTACATAAAAATGAAAGATTATTTTCGACAAGCAAGGAAGTGGTGACATCAGCTGATGTAGTTATTATTGGTAAGTACAATTTGTAAACGTATTTAGATTATATTTAAAAAAAAATATTATATTGGTAAGCAGTTTATCTTATATAATGTTTATCAATTTATATAGCGATTTTTATACTCTGTAGACATTAAGAGGTAAGTAAATAACTTTCGTTAAAAAATTTTGAAGTGTTTTATGATATTTTTATTTACGTCGAAGAAAATGTTAGAGTATAAAGTTTTATAATTAAAAAAATATACTCTAAACACATTATGCGAATTCAAGGAGAGCTATAAAAGACTTATACATAGAGCCCCAATAGTTTATTATTCTGAATAAGGTCGAGGAAAAAGTTTTTCATCATTTTATAAGTAAAAAGGTGTAGTAGAATCTCTTTGATTGTACTGTTTGTATCTGGCTGGTTGTGATACCACTACATATATGACATTTTAAAAACAGAAAAATAAAAAGAAAATGCGGTTACCCGCAAATTTTGTAATGTTTTTCTGCTGCCAAAATGATGATGCTTTAGGTCTTACATAGGACAACATCTAGAGAGGACTGTCAAAAGTACCTACTTTTGGACTTCTACTGCGACAAGTAGGTACTTGTCGCAGTAGAAGTCCAAAAACTTTACAGCAATGGAATTATGTCAGTAGCTGAAAAATGGGAACAGTACCTGCAAATGTAAATATACTATGATAAAAAAATATTTTAAATTTGTATACAAAATAAGAAAAAAAATCGTCCCCTTCCTCGACCTTATACAAGACAAATATTATAAATTAGCACAACGCCCTAAAAAAAGCTATATATTCCAGTGCTGGAAAATTGCCATTCCACGATGCTCCACTGCGTTATTGGGATATAGGGACATACATAATATGTGCTATGTCGGAATTATGACACATGCAGCTTTTCTAACGATGTCTTTTTAACTGATAATAATAAATGCGTATTAGAATTTAGTACTTGAATAATATTGAACTAGCTTTTCTATTATACTCAGAAAGATTAAGTAGGTAAGTACCTTCTAGATAAGTAAAATACCCAATACGATAGGAGACTTTAAATATAAATAAATTACACCGAATGCTAATAACCGATCTTTGCGTTCTATATCCAGAGGTCACGCAAAACCGACTCATACCTCTACTTATAACGGACTTTGCTTCTGTCAATAGACCTAAGTATGTACAATATATACCTTATAGGTATTTACAACCGTAATCTTCGTCATAAGCTATTATGACACGCGCGTGTCATTTTGTATAATTATAAATTAATTAATAAACAGTAAACGGTGACTTGATTGTTGTTATCAAAATAAGTTCAGAAATACATATTGCGTTAATAAACAAAAAACAGTAATATGCTAGATATGACAACTTAGCTTAAGCTGATGGCCACATCTTCAATTTGCTTAATTTCACATCTCCATACACAGTTATTATAAACGATACATTCCTTGTAAATTGTAAATGTCCTACACTACGTCTCTTCTTTTCTTAAGGCTATTTAACGAAAGCCCTCTGATTTCGTTAAGTAGCAATTTTTTTTAGATGAAAACCTTATATTACTATTATATCCTCTTTGCAAAATTCTATTTTTGAAATTTGAATTCTTCCTTATTTCGTGATGGTATGAACAGTTTACTTTTAGATTTTAGTTGAATCTATGATTATAAATTATAAAAAAACTTTGTCCTTGCGTTTTAAGCTTAGATACCTAAGCTTCAAGCAAATTAAAAAACAGCTGCAATTTTTTTTATTCCGTAATAATTGTAGCTGATATTATTATTATTTAAGTAAATAGGTATTATATTATTAACAGGTATTATATTATTATTAATATCTTTTTCGGTAGATGAAGACGCATAATTGATTTCGTGAATGAAAAAGCAAGGCTTCCACTGCATTATGATTGATACAGGGTCCTCGATAAATAATGTAACCACAAAAATTAAGCTGGAATATTTAATATTCATAAAAAAAATCGGGGGAGAATGAGGTCTAAGATTTTTCGGTAGTTACAAATTATTTTTGAATCTAAATAGAAGTTATCGTTAGAATGCTTCGAATTAATTGTGAAATTCTCCTAACTGAACTTCGGCATCGACAGCCAATCTCAAGGACTAGCCATCTACGCAGGCGAGTGCACAAGTGTATTTTCACGTGCACTCAATATTACGTCAGTGTCGTAATCTGATGGAACAGAAATCCGAACTAACAGGAGACAGATCACGCGTAGGATCAACAGCTTTAAGTGCTTTCCGAGGCACGGGGCTTTAATCCTGAACAGCTACTGAGATTTTCTTAACTGATACACTCATTGTTATTATTTTCTTAAGCCGGGTCTCATTGACTTAGTTGCCAGTTTATAAGACTGCAAATCACGAAGTCCTAGATTCAACTCTCTATACATCTCTATATTAAATTCTCATACACAATTTAACAACACCGGGATAACATTTTAGGGGGTGGAGTTGCTGGTTGTAATACACTTTACCAACTAACAAAGAGAGGTGTTAATGCAGTATTATTGGAAAGGAATAAGTTAACCAGCGGAACGACATGGCATACCGCGGGTACGTTTATTTTATTATTATAATATATTTAATAAACATAATTCAAGATATACATGCTAAAATATTCATTTGGACAATATGCTTAAAGGCTATATGCATAGAATAATGCAATTCAATAGCGAGCTTAATTTTTTTATCTTGTATTTATGAAAAAGGTGCCACATGAAAAGATGTTGACCATTTTATCGAAAATGTAAAAATAGAAGTAGCGTTACTACACTGCCATTATTATACGATTACGTATTTGTTATTAATAAATATTAAATCATATTTATTTACATTACTTTTTATATTTAATATTTTAGGTTTAGTATGGTCGCTTCGACCAAGTGATTTGGAAATTAGGTTGCTACAAGATTCTAGAGAAGTATATAATTCATTAGAAAAAGAGACCGGAGATTATGCAGGATGGATAAACAATGGTGGCATGTTTATATCTCGGAGTCGGGTAATTATATTATTTTAATTTATGCAGCATTCATTAATTTACTCGTTTAAAGTTGTAAAACGAAGAAACAAATAAGCGTTTCCATTTATTATATATTTCATTGTATAAAAAGAGAGAAGTAAAAATGATTTTTTAATTACGTAAGTATATAGTTTTAGTCATTGTTCAACAAGATGTTTGATGTACATTTAATTTATACAATCTTATGAAAATCACAAAGTTGATTTTCATTTTTCTATAGAAACAAAATTTCCACTACGTCGTGGACTTATTTGTCAGGACAAAAAGTGTCGTATAAAGTTTCATCAAAATTCGTAAAGTAATTACAATTTGATCTTATTGAAAATTATAAAAATTTTGATTAACATTGTCAATATGAAATAATATGTACTTATTATAAATATGAGAATAATTGATTTACCTACATTTATAAGAAAAAAAATATTTCATGTAGGTACAATGAAGTTTAGTTTCCTTATATCATATGCAAGTAGAGATAATCATTATGTTTTTCTAGCTGCGTACGGAAGAATATTTAAGATTGCATACTTTAGGAAAATCAATGGGAATACCAAGTGAAATATTAGATCCCAATGAGGCCCAGAAACTATTTCCACTTTTAGATCCGTCTGTTTTCAAAATGGCGTTATATTCACCCCTAGACGGAACGATAGATCCAGCAATGGTTTGCAATGCACTTGTTAAAGCTGCGTCCAAAAATGGAGGGAAGGTAAAATATTGAAAATAAAAAGGTTTAACTGAAGTGCTACTTTAAATCATTTAAGAATGATACATTTACAGATATATGAAGATTGTCCCGTTGTCGATGTTCATTATGCCCATAATTTACTTGGAAGTAAAGAAGTGACTGGCGTTCATACTGATAAAGGTTTTATTAAAACAAAATGTGTGGTGAATTGCGGAGGTGATCATTAAACATTATTATAATTTAAAATAGAAAAAAATAGACCATCGAAAATATTTACAAAATTAATTAATTAAACTAACTTCTTAACTTTTTTTTTTTTTTTTTTTATAGAATAGGAAGGTGGACGAGCATATGGGCCACCTGATGGTAAGTGGTCACCAAACGCCCTTAGACATTGGCATTGTAAGAAATGTCAACCATCGCTTATAGCCAATGCGCCACCAACCTTGGGAACTAAGATTTTATGTCCCTTGTGCCTGTAATTACACTGACTCACTCACCCTTCAAACCGGAACACAACAATATCAAGTATTGCTGTTTTAACTGTATTGTAACTAGTACACTAGCATAACCTTTTTGTATATTATATACAGTTTATATACTTATTATACAAGCTTATTTATCTATGCAAAAACGATCATGTATTTAGTTAAAACCATTTATTTTCAGGTGTATGGGGTCCGCGTATAGCAAGATTTGCTGGTGTACCCTCATTACCAATAGTACCATTTAAACATGCCTACGTTGTTACCGATGGCATACCAGAAATCCGCGGCTGTCCAAATGTTAGAGACCATGACGTTAACCTTTATTTCAAGATACAGGGCGAAAGTTGCAACATCGGGGGTTATGAAAACAATCCTATCATGCTCGATCAGGTGTGTTTTTCGAAGCGTACTAATCAATGATATTATTTTATTACATAGATACAAATTAAACTAAATAAAAACCTCTTATTGGGAAAATGCCATGTCAAAATTACTCTAGACACATGCTTTGTTTGATAGGTTAGCTCACGTAATTTTCCTCTTTTAATGAAAACTCAGGTTCTAACTTTTAGGCTGTCTTGGTTGCTTCATGGCCTTTTTCTCTTATTCTTCTATTGATTTATTTTTATTTTATCAGATCCCAGAACAACAACATTTCCACCTTTACGAATTAGATTGGGATGTGTTTAGTGTACATATGAATAGTGCTACTTCACTATGTCCGAAATTAGGAAATATTGGCATTAAAAGCACAGTTTGTGGCCCGGAGTCGTTTACACCAGACCATAAACCTTTGATAGGCGAAGATGCTAATGTCTTCGGTAAGTTTCATTGTATGTTAAAAAAATCTATATATTCTTAACTGTATTGAAATTAAAATAAAACATTTTATTCTTAGTAGATTCTTAAGAGCCCTTTATTAATAATCATTTTCTTGGTTTTAATAAACTTAAAAATAGCATTGATCCGTAATATACTTAAAGTTAGCAATTTTCGTGGTATGTTCAATAGATTCATTACTATATAATATACTACATACAAAATAATTACTTAAAAATATTTTATTTATTAGGACTGTACCACAACTGCGGGTATAACTCGGCTGGGATGATGTTTTCTGCCGGTACTGCCATTCAAATGGCAGAATGGATCATCAGTGGAAGGTAAACCATAATTATATTATGTACTAACTTTAACCCAAGTTTCTCTATTAGTGAGGTGTTGGACGAGAATAGAAAATATTACCGTAAAATGACGCTTACATCAATTCTTGCAACGTGTTCACGTGTTGTGTGTTTGCATCTACACTTGGAACTCGGGTTCCACTGAAAGTATCCGCAAAATTATTTCAACCGTAAAATTTTAATGACATTGTTTTAGATATTGTTTAATAGCAAAAACTCTTATGAAATCTTTTACTGACACTTTTATTTATAAATAATAGGAATTCTTGAAATATTGCATCAATTGTCTATTAATAATAACGTTTTATCTTATCTGCGAAAATTAAGTAGATTTGGACGTATGCATCACCCTTAAGGTTATCGCAATATTCTTCATTTATAACGTATGTTTACGGCCTAGTTAATGACGTTCTAAGATTGCTAATTTGTTTGTAATATTGTAGATACTTTGAAAAATAAAGTTAATTATAAACATGATATTATCGAGTTGTTATTATAATACTACATGATAGAAAGTTAGTGCGGAAGTTGATAATAAGCAGATCGAAACGTAATGATTCGGAGCTCGAGATCATTGAAAATGTTTACAAAATAATTGATTCCTGGGAAGTTGCAGATATACACGTTTTTTTTTTTAAATATTAAATTTAGTCAAAAATAAATATAATAATATAATTTTGAAAATTTTGTGTGTAAAACATGAAAGAACATAATACTGCTACAAAGAGGACGTAAAAAACGATTAACAATGATGTATGCGTGCAACTGATGTCACCGTTACGTTATCTTAAGTTTCATATGCTTACTCCATTTATAAATGTATCAATTATTTTAAATTTGTTACAATTATTTGATTAGTAGTTTCCGGTTCCACATGTAAGAGGTGAGGCCAAATGGTACACTATGATCTTTTTTGTACCCCTGATAACGTGTATGTAAATTTTCCTTATGATCGTTTTAGTAGTTAAGACTTGAAACAAATAAACAGACTTACTTTCGCATTTATTATATTAGTTATGATATTGTACTTGTATTACAGCACTTTTATAAATAAACAAGTATATATAGCATGAAAATGTATTGTCCATTTTTTTGTTATAATCAATTTGTTTACTCTTTAGGCCAAACTACAACATGTTTGCTTTTGACGTATGCCGGTTCACACCGGGCCAGTTATCTCGCGCTCATTGGGTGCGGGAGAGCAGTCACGAGTCATATGTCCGAAACTACAGCATAGTGTTCCCTAACGATGAACCCCTCGCCGGACGAGACGCCAGCCATGACGCTCTGCACCAGGAACTGATAGATGATGGCGCGGTGATGCAAGCGCGGGCTGGGTGGGAGCGACCTGGTTTCTTCATGCCTGGCGAAAAGGTACGGAACTCAACTTATTTATAGTAGACTTTTTGAGACTTACGCAAAGTTGATTTGATAAATTAAAAATTTCTTACAAATTTTACACTTCAATGTATTCAGATCAGAGTTCAACAATACGATTGGGGAGGTGTCAACGAATATCCTCGGAACTTGGACCAGCGGTACGAAGAAATTCTTAAGGGAGATTACTCATTTGGTTTTTCGAAACATCATGACATAGTAAATATGTTTTTTAATCATTTTTATATAAGTAGGTTTTAGCAAACTCCTTTGCATTTTATATGATAAAATATTAATAGAATAGTTTTGTTCAAATTTTCACATTGCGGGCTCCCGCAGTAGGGTCGTAAGCTTTTAGATATATACATGTATGTACCTCGAGTTGAAAGTGATTATATGACAGTATATATGTTTTATACATTAATACTGAGTACTCCTTACTCACATGAAAAATCTCAGTAGTAGAAAGTTAACAGTCTATCAAATTGCGATTAGGGCTTTATAATGTTAAAATTGACTACGATTTGATATTTATGTATGAGAATAGCATATGTATAATCATCATCTTATACAAATAATCATCTTATGGACTGGTGCCTAAGATTTAATGTTACTAACATTTCCTTCAGAATCGCTGTTGAGATTATTTAGATACTTAAATAATTATTCTTGCAATGATCGTTTGAAGTAATAAAATGATGTTATGTCGTAGAACTTAGTCTAAAGCAAGAGCTATGTAAAAAAACCTTAACGAAATTAACTTGATTTCAAATCCCTATCATTTTATACACGGACTATTACTTTTAATAATAATTTGATGGGTTTTTTTCCAGCTGAAATCCATAATCCAATGGAGTATAGCGTAAATAGACGAAAACAAAAAAGGTGTAACGATCCCTTCTTAAAAATATTGCACAAACCTTTTACGTGAGTCTAGTGGCTAACGTTCAATAGTTCGCTATATTCAAGCCCCGGGTCGGGCCAATTAAATATGATTGAGTTATTTTGTCAAGAAATTCTCAGCATCGATTTTCGAAGATGGCATTTCGAAGTTAACAGTGCCGTGCCTTAAAAAGTACTTAATAATAACCGCAGAGAAAAAAATTGGATAGGAGGAAAATATTATATGGGTACTAATATTTTTAATTGCTTTTTTTAGATAGGTTCAGAGGCTTTGGCTTGTAGAAATGCAGCAGCGCTGTTCAACATGTCATATTATGGGAAATTTTACTTGACGGGTCCCGACGCCCAAAGAACCGCTGAACTTGCCTTCACAGCTGATCTTTCAAGAAAAGCCGACAGGTAATTATTATCTAATGATTTTTTATCTCGACAATGTCGACAGTTTCTTCTCATTATCTATATATCAAAGCGGAATTGTTCAAAGAAAGCTACTAAGACCATTGAAGATAGATGTTAGATATAATTTTTTCAAAAGCACTTTTGCTGTTCTGTTTGCTGTCATGTGTCATTAGACGTTAGATTAAGACGATAAGATATCCTTTATTTACATATTTATTCTTTATTAGCGAAAGAAACATTGCAAAATTATAAAATTATAAACAGTTACAACTCATAAACTAATCAGTTTTCTCTAATAATTAGTACTAAGATATAATTTTGTTATTAATTGTAGTCATTAAACATTAGCACTCTTTTTTTTTTGTATCATAAAAGGTTTTTTTTGTATCATAAGAGGTTGAAATTAGAAGTTAGAAAAGTACATAGCAGGGTTTTAAAAGGTTGCTATTATTACTAAACATATTGTTTACGTGGAAACTGCATCTTGCAAATATACTGTTTGATGAAGTTTTTATATATATAAACAAATTTTATTTATATGCAAAGGAGTTGCTCAGCAACTTTAGAGCTCAGATATAACCACGTAGGTAAATAATGTCGGTTTTCAGATATGATGTCTTCTGCATTCATTTTTTGGCATGCGATATTTAAATCCAAAATACAATGAATGCCTTTTTTTTGTAATGATTGTATCAGCGGTGGTGTCCACATACCATCAGGTCCATTTGCCAGTCCGCCTACCTGTCGTAAACTGTTCATATTGCTTCTACAGTCATAGTTGAGAACATGCTTCTAATGCAATTGTATTTTATTCATGTTTTAGGTTAGTTTATACTCTACTTCTGAATGAGAAAGGCGGAGTGGAGGCGGATTTAACTGTCAGTATTCTTGACGGAGGCAGCGGCTTATTACACGAACCAATATTTAAAGTAAGTTTACATAGATATATGCAATATTAAAAATTGTTTATAAGGTTTAAAAAAAAATTATGTTAGTGAAATAAAATATGTTAGATAATTCTTTTTTGTTGATGCAACATTGTCAAAGTTTCTAGTCGTTGGAGTTTCTACTCTTTCTTCATTCCTTGATAAAATTAATATTCCGAAGTGATTACATATTTTACTTTACAATTATGTTCAACATTTTTTTCATATTCAATAGACAAACATATAATAAATTTATATATATAATATTTGTTGATAATTACATTTAGTGCTTTTTAACCTACGTGGGCTGATGAGATTACAATAATTGATCTCAAATTTAAAAAAAACCTATTATTAATTTAGACTTATGTTTTGAAAACAGTTTGCAACTTAGATTTTAAAGGAGGTATTATAATAAATATTAGCAAGGATCTTTTATACACTTCTATTTGATTACTTACTATGACAATGATCATGAGAAAGTCCTATGAATTTATTCCCAAAGAGACAAATGATAAAATTTATTGTATCTGTTGTTTTTTTTTTATTTTAAAGAAAACTGACATACACTGACATACTACAATTTCTTATATATACTGAACATGGTCGATGTATTCTTAGGGTCGTGGATACTACGTCGTGACGAGTGGTTTCAGCGCTAACCACACCGCATCAATTCTTCGTCGAATTATACACAAGAACAAACTTAGAGCGAATTTGACAGACGTCAGTAAACAGCTTTGTATTTTAGGAGTACAAGGCCCGGACAGGTGAGTATCTTTAAGTAAATAGGCAAAGACGAAACAGTTGACAAATATTGGATAAAAATGTACTGAACTGTTTTGTCTTTGCCTTTCTATATATATATGTCGCAGGTATATTGTCGCAGATTATAGTGTAAAATCAGGCCGTTAAATTATAAGAAATGAAATCGATTAATAATCTACCGTTTAATTATAATATTCCAAGTGAAATTGTAATATCTCTTGACAATATAACTGCGATATATAATATCGAATATAAACTGTACCTATCTAAACTCTATAATCTACTTGATAGGAATATGTATTTATACACAAACGAGTAGTATTTTAATAAATATTTTTAATTTAATTACAGTCAACGCATTCTGCAGCGATACACTGACGCTGGTCTTTCGAACGACGCCTTCCCTCTACATACGCACCGAAGCATCAGGGTGTCAAATGCGCCTAATTCCCCAGACAATAAGGCTTATACTTGCCGAGCTCTGCGTGTGTCTTGGGCCGGCGAGCTCGGCTGGGAACTTCACGTTCCGTCCTCCCATGCCGTGCAAGTCTACAAGGCTTTGAGGAAGGCGAAGGGTCTGAAGAACGCTGGGTGGAGGGCCTTGACATCTCTAAGTACGGAAAAAGGTAAAGAAAAAACTCAATAAAATATATAAATAAAAGAAACAGATTGTATATTTTATAGGTACATCGAAATAACCATACATATAGTTACAGATAATAAAAAGAAAGGTAATTAAATAATATTCTGTAACATTGCCACGGCTTGGCAAATGCCTTGTACTATATTATTGTAATATATTATATGATGCAGTGATTATATATATTTCAAAATTCATGTGCAAATGCAACCGAGACGGCTGATTTTTGGATATTGCGTGGAAGCCAATGCAAAGTGTTCATCGAGTGATGTCGAGATATCGAAAATGAAAATAAAATATACTGAAATTTGCTTTTTCTTTTTTCTATAGAGTGATGGTACAAAAATATATTTATACTATATCAAAAAAGGTCTATATATTGCGTCTATAATATTTGCTGTCGTAATGACTGAACTAATAGGAGCTTATATTCTCTCTTCTGAGCAATTTTAAGTCAGCTATACATTTTTCTTTAGAGTTTTTGTCTTACGAGTTTTACAAAAATAACTTTCGACGATAACTTCGACGCATGTTTTTAATTTTTATATATTTACCGATTACTTGAAATCTATGCTCTAACTTCAGACAGTTTTGTAGTAGGTATTGAAATAATAGATTTGTTATTTTAATTTTTAATGCAAAGTAAGTGCATAGTTGTTAGTGTTATTTTAAAATTATTATTTATTAATTTAATTCAGGTTTTCATTTATGGAATGTGGATTTGAGAACTGATGACAATCCAATAGAATCAAATATGGGTTTCGCCTGTCGTAAAGACGGCGAGTACATTGGCAACGAATTTGTCACTAAAGCTAAAAAGAATGGAGTTACCAAGAAATACGCCTTCCTTACCCTCGATGATAAGGTAAAGTATGTTTTAGAAATTAACATTAATTTATTTTTTGAATATTATTATATTTTAAAACACCGTAATCAATAATAGACTTTGTATTGTCGCCAAAATTAAAAAAAAAATTCCGTCGGTGAAGTTATTCAATAATTTTGGGAGAAAATTAAGCGACAATTCTACTCGCCTGCAGTCTTGCCTTCATTGTAGACTATTGACATTACTAGACTTGGGCAAAATGTAATGATTAACGATTACGATGTTTGATCATCAAACGTGAATTTCGTGTTCTTTGTATTTATGTTTGTTCTTATTTTATTTATATTTGGTGTCAATATTTATTTATATTTTTTTCGATTAGTTTTGCTTAATAATTAATATTTCAGGTAGCATTATTTGGTCAAGAAGCCATATATAGAAACGGTGAACCCGTCGGTTACGTCCGAAGAGGAGATTATGGGTTCTTCATTGACAAATCCATTGGAATTGGTTACATAACAAACAAAGGCGCGATAGTCACGAAAGAGTACTTGAAAGAAGGCAATTACGAAATTGAAGTTATGGGAAAGAAGTATAAAGCAAATCTTCATTTAAGATCGCCTTTTGATCCGACTGGTCAACGACTACTCGGAAATTATGGGGAATTAGGCATGGATGAAAATACGCACGAGCCACACGCTGGTCAAAATGAGAGGGCGGGAGGCAGTGAATAGTGATCTCAATTTAAATAAATATTTAGTTTATAATTATTTCGATTTTATTATATTACCTTCCAAAGATACAGTCGTAAATATGTGTGGTGTGTTCTTTAACATTGAATTGGGGTGAAATTTCTGCGCTGACCGACTCAATTTCCTCATTTATGTCTTTTAGAACAAATTACTATGGAAATGACATTTTAGTTTTTGATCTTAACATTCTTCCTCTTCTTCGTAGCACTTGTCAGAGCGGTCGTGGTGGTCATATAGCCCAATAGTTTATGGCAGATGTTATTCGTTTAACGAGATTTCGCAATTTGTCGCGATTTGTGGTGAGCCTGGTGCACTCATGTATTAGGGTCCGTTCACACAGACCGGCTCGGAGAGCATCGGCCTGCTTTTTTCTTTTCACACAGACCGGGTCGTATACGCTTACGGAATTGGCCGGAGCGGAGCCGCCAACTATTTCACATCGACCGGCTGGAAGAGATCTGAAAGCGGGTGCGGTTGCGGTGCGAGCGAGAAAGAGCACGCAAGCGGAGCCGGTCGGCTCCTTTTATTACTTCACACGAAGCGCGTTCAGGCATTTTTAATGACAAAAAAGGTGCAAATGCAAAAATAAACTTTACTACAATCACTCAAAACACTGTTTCCAACGTGATAAAAATCTGCTCTCCTCTCCGAGCCGGTCTGTGTGAACGGACCCTTAGCGTGTTTTAACTTTGATGTAAAAAAATTGGAGACTTTTGGTACACGAGTTAGAAAAACAATTCTAAGAAAACTAACTTAAGTATTATTTACTATTTATTAGATTCTTTTTAGGACGTCATATTACGCGCGTTGAATATATTATACATTGAAAGACGAACATTTATCTAGTACAACTTGCCTAATGTATGTTGATATTGATATGTGCCTTAAAAAACATTACAGAATTGCAACTAAATTAACTGAACAGTACGTGAACACACAAAAGAGGAAAGAACAACAACCATTTTTTTGTTAATTTAAAATATTAATGTTACATTGGTCCATAGATGGTTACTTCTTTTGTAAAAAGATATTTATTGCGCCTTATTTCATGCATATCTAAGTGAAAACTAAAAGTACCTATTTAAAGGTATTAAGCATTGTTCTAATATTTGTGTCATTTAAATTGTTTATATATAATTCGGACGGTATACTTAGATACTTTAAATTAATAATAGAAAAGAAGTTTTAATAAGAAGAGTTATTTTTATTTTATTCATATTATAATAGGTCCTTACATATGAAATTGGCGTTTAGTACGGGGGGAATATAAAGTCAATTTTTTTTTTGTAAAATATATTTAATTAATCAAAGTATGCACCGTTGTTATCTATGCACTTTTGCAATCTCGTAGGTAGTTCATTGATCCCTTTACTAAAAAAAACCACGGGGGCGAGAATCAATATAGTCTTTGAAGGCGGTTTGGACTGCCGCATCGGAGTTGAATTTTTTTCCTTGTAAGAAGTTGTCCAAATTCCGGAAAAAATGGTAATCTGTTGGAGCAAGGTACGGAGAGTACAGTGGATGTCGCAGAAATTCCAATTGTAGCTCATCTAACTTAGTGATTTTTTGTTGTGCAGTGTGTGGTCTTGCGTTGTCGCAAAGCAGCAGTGGCCTAGAGCGATTGACCAATCTCGGTTGTTTAGCAGCTAGTTCTTCCTTCATGGTTTGCAGTTGCTGACAATATATATCTGCCGTAATCATTTGGCCAGATTTTAAAAAGCTGTGGTAACACCGGCGCTAGTCCACCATACACTCACAAGTAACTTTTTCTGAGTCAATTTTCGTTTAGGGCAGGATTTAGCTGGGTCTCCAGAGATCAGTCATTGCGACGAGCGCTTCCGATTATCGTACACTGTCCACTGTTCATCACAAGTAATGATTAGATTTAAAATCCCTTCATTATTGTGTCGGTTGAGCAAAGTAACACAGCAGTCGACGCGTGTTTGCAAGTTCGATTCACTCAATTTATGAGGTACCCATCGTTCAAGTTTTTTTACTTTCTCGATTTGCTTCAAGTGGACTAATACAGTTTTATTACTTACCCCGAAGCCTGCCGCTATCTCTGAAGTGCTTTGTGATGGATCCGCTTCCACAATAGCCTGTAATTCTTCATTTTCCACTTAGGTGTCCGGCTGTCCACGGTATTGGTTTTGAAGGTCGAAATTTCCGAAACCAAAAATGTACCGTGCTTTTTTTTGCGACACCAGCGCTGTACACATCATTAATCCTTCGAGCTGTTTCTGCAGAACTGGTGCCACGGTAGACCTCGTACTCGTAAATATACCGATATTTCATGTCTTCCATTGTGCGGTAATAAGCGACGCCAAAGAAAAAAATAATGAGGAAAAAACAAATGAATGACTGTTTTCAAAACTCAAATGTACCAGCTAAATGAATTTATAAATTTGAATTTGGAATTCTTAACCAAAGAGGAGATATTTCAGATCAAAGTCGTCAGTACGACAAAACGCTAATTTAATATGTAAGGACCTAATATTTAGATTGTCATAATAATTATAAAATAACATCATCACATGTCAACATACATAACTTTAAACAATTAATATTCTCAAGTATGCGTAAACTTTTATCTTTAAACTATATTATATATTAAACTTACATTACTAAAGGATGTCAAAAAAAACTAAAAAGGTTTTATATCATTATGCTATATATATATAGGTATAATAACAGTATAATGTAAGCTATACACACCCCTTTGGTGGTAGTTTGAATAAGATTATGGCAGATACAATATAATACGAGAAAAGAAATGAATGACTGTTTTCAAAACTCAAATGTACCAACTAAATGAATTTATAAATTTGAATTTGGAATTCTTAACAATTCAAAGAGGAAATATTTCAGATCAAAGTGGTCTGTACGACAAAACGCTAATTTCACATGTAAGGACCTAATATTAAGAAAAACGGAAATGACGTTAGTGGTAATTTTCAATTTGGTAGCGCCACTAATTTACAAAATGTTGAAAATTAAAAATGTGCCATAGCAGTTTCTACATTCGTTTTTTTAGAGCCGCTTATGTGGCTTCCAACATCCGGCTTGAGTTCAACTGGGCGAGTTAAAATCCCGCCCGGTGACGCTGTAGAGGCCACTAGAGCCAAAAGCAATCCGTAACAGCCTGTGAATGTCCCACTTTTTTTTTTTTTTTTATATTCGCCGGGAGGGCAAATGACTCTACTCCACCTGTTGGTAAGTGGTAGTAGAGTCCAAACGCGACGACGGCCAGTACAGACGGGAAAAACGTTCTGCACTAGCCGCCTTCGCCTTGCCGGCCCGCAAGATGCCTCTTCACGCCTCGTTTGAAGGAACCCGGGTTGTAAGAGGAGGGGAACACGTGAGCTGGTAAGAAATTCCATTTTTTGGAAGTGCGACAAAGAAAGGAGTTGCCAAATTTCTTTGTTCGCGATGGAATTGATGTCACAGTTAGGCGGTGACATCGAGAACCAGCTCGCGTGGACTTAAGAAGGAAGGGGGAAGCAGGAATTAGAGAGAATAATTCCTCAGAGCACTCGCCGTGATACAGTCGATAGAAAGCGCTCAGTGCTGCTATCTCACGACGCAACTGTAAAGGTTCAAGGGTGTTTGTCACCTTTACGTCGCCAATCATGCGTACGGCACGTCGCTGCAACCGGTCCAAGGCCTCAAGTAGGTACTTAGCGGAGCCATCCCAAAGGTGCGAGCAATATTCCACGCAAGACCGTACCTGTGTTTTGTACAGCAGGCACAGTTGTTGTGGCGTGAAAAAGCGCCGCACCTTGTTCAGAACTCCGAGTTTCCGTGAAGCTGTTTTTATAACAGCCTCGATGTAATCCCTTGGACTAAGGTCGCAGCGAACGTCAATCCCCAGCATGGCGATTTTGCTTTGCATCACCAGCGGAGTACACAGAGGGAGGGAAGAGGGGAAAATGTTGACTTTTTCGCCGTGAGAGCGCATACCTGTGTTTTCTTGGCATTAAACTCAACAAGATTATCAGAGCCCCATTTGGCGATGAGCTCTAACGTCCTATCGAGTTCAATGACAAGATTCCTCCGCCTCTCCTCAATTTCCGCTCGCCCAGCCACTGCGCGTCCGTGGTATCCACCATGCACTGTACTATCGTCTGCATAGCAATGTATGTTCCCAAGAGAGAGCATATCATTGATATGCAAAAGAAAGAGTGTGGGAGATAGCACAGATCCCTGGGGGACCCCAGCATTCACTACATAGAATTGTGAAGCGCAACCATCAACTAAAACACGAAGGCTACGCTTGTGTAGGAAGCTGGCAATCCAGGTGCATAGCTGAGCAGGCAGACCATATGCCGGCAGCTTGGAGAGAAGACTTCTGTGCCAGACCCTGTCGAAAGCCTTGGAGATATCGAGGCTGACAACCAACGATTCTCCATGCTTGTCGATAGCTTCACCCCAGAGGTGCGTTACGTACGCTAGAAGATCACCTGTGGACCGTTTTGGTCGAAACCCGTATTGACGATCATTAATTAAAGAGTGATCTTCTAGGTAATGGATCAGTTGGTTGTTTAAAATCCGTTCCATCACCTTACAAAGTACTGAGGTGATAGCTATTGGCCGATAATTTGCCGGGTCAGACCGATCCCCTTTTTTGGGAACCGCTTGCACATTAGCTCTTCTCCAAGCCTCCGTCACACTTCCCGAAGAGAGAGAAAGTTGGAACAGGCGCGTTAACACAGGAGACAGCTCCGCTGCGCACTTCTTCAGCACTATGGCTGGTATTCCATCGGGACCGCTAGCTTTCCGTACATCAAGTGATTGCAGCTCCGCACGCACATCACGTTGCCTGATTTTATTGTCAGGCATCGTATGGCCACATGCAGGTATTGTAGGTGGCAGTGCACTACAATCATCGATGACGGAATTGTCGGCAAAGAGTTTAGCCAGGAGATCAGCTTGCTCTTGCGGACTGTGAGCTAGCGATCCGTCCGGATTTCTGAGCGGTGGCAGCGAAGGTTGGCAGAAATTGTTTTGCACAGACTTGGTCAGACGCCAGAAGCTACGGGAGCCCCTAGGATGCGAAACAAGGTCATGACCAATCTGTACAATGCGCTGTGCATCCGCTCTCGTGTATGCCTTTCTACAGGACTTGGAATTTTTATTATAGTTTGCTTTCAGTGAGTCAATGTTAGATGCCCCGCTAATGCAGCCGTTGATCCACTTGCGATATGCCGCCTGCTTAGCTGATACAGCATCGGCACATTCACGAGTGAACCAACGGTTACGCGTACTACTACTGACGAGATCTGAGCTAGGAATGTAGTATTCCATTCCCAGCATGATCTCGCCAGCAACAGCAGCGGCACTAGCTGTCGGGTCATTCCCACTGAAGCAACGTTCCTTCCAAGGGACCGACGCATAGTAATCGCGCATACCGTCCCAATCCGCCGACTTATAGTGCCAAACGCGACGTTTGCATACCGCTAGTGGCGGCAGCTTGGCCTGTGGCACTCTGGTAGATAGATATAAGGCTGTGATCCGAAGAGCCAAGAGGAGCCTGAACCACAACCTGATATTCCACCGGGTGAGAAGTCAGCAGAAGGTCCAGTAGAGAAGGTGCTTGCCCATCAATGTCTGGGATCCTGGTGGGCTGATCAACCAGTTAGGTCAAGTCATGTGTGAGAGCAAAAGCATGAGCAGTCCTTCCAGCATGGTCAGTTTTGAGGGATTTCAACCAGGAGTCGTGGTGAGCATTAAAATCCCCCAAAAACACCAATTCCGCGTTAGGAAATTGCTCTTGCGCAGCATCTGCCACCCGACTAAGATGGTCAAATAATCGGCTTGTCTCCAAGTCACCATTGTGGGATCTGTAGAGGCACACGTAGACTCGGCTCTGACGAACCAGGACCACACGTACCACCAACATGGAGAAGGAGGGGTCCTCCAAGCAGCGCAGTCGGTGACAGCAAACATCCGTCCTGACGAACAAGCATACTCCGGCTTTCGCTTTGAAGGATTCTTCAAGCGTGTAGCCGGGATAATTAAGGTAGCTGGTATCGGCAGGACGGAGTATTTGTGTCTCCGTGAGAAACAACATTGCTGGCCGTGCTGTCTCGAGATGGTGGTGGACAGCGTTGAGGTTAGTGTGGAGTCCTCGGATGTTAGAGAACTCGACCTCAAACAGCGAGGGTATGGTGGGGGTGTGCACCGCTGTACGACCGTTATTTCTGTTTTGTTGCGCCATTTGGGAAAAATAGAATGGAAAAGAGACGTGAAGCGAGCGATGTATTGCCACGATAGGGATGGGCAAAGCGTGGAGGCGTGTTTCCCCAAGTGGTTGCCAAAAGGGAAAATACACTGACCCGCCGGACGGAAGGGCCCCCGAACCCCCCCGGAAGTGGCCGCCGGGACCCCACCTACCGGTCACCAACCGGCACGACGGTCCACCCCGAGATTATGCGTGGCCTGGTGGGGCAGCCTCACGAGCTGGTTAGGCACGCTCGGGCCCCTGTACTATGCCACGGGCGGCCAGCGGAACAGCCGTTTCTTCGGGTCTCCCTGTCCGGCAGGTCAATACAGTTTCCCCCGGCATTGATTCAACAGCCGTCTCCAATTGGACCAACACCCATCGCGGCAATACTCGCTCGGGCTCTGGCTGTACGCTGGCTGACCTCGAAACGCGGCTGCAAGCCACTTCACGAGTTTTTCACCATGCGTACGGTGGTAACAAGCCAGGCGGATGTTAGCATCCTACCACCAGATGAGCAGATGGTCGCTCAGATATCCCTTAGTCGCCTCTTACGACACCCATGGGAAAGAGAGGGGCACTGCACGGATGCCTGTGGAGGAGGCCTTTAGCCCACTGCTGGGCTAAAGGCCTCCTCTCCACTTTTTGAGGAGAAGGTTTGGACCACCACCACCACATTCCACCACGCTGCTCCAATGCGGGTTGGTGGAATACACATGTGGCAGAATTTCAGTGAAATTAGACACATGCAGGTTTCCTCACGATGTTTTCCTTCACCGTAAAGCACAAGATGAATTATAATCAGAAATTAAGCACATGAAAATTCAGTGGTGCTTGCCCGGTTTTGAACCCACGATCATCGGTTAAGATTCACGCGTTCTTACCACTGGGCCATCTCGGCTTTTTATATTTATATTTTATACACAACCTGAAAAAAAAAATGTTTGAGCATAGGTGAAATTAACTTAGAATGCATAAAATTTAGTTATCATTAATACTTTTTTAAGATGTTAATACGTAAGAACTATCACAGTAATTTACCCGGGAAAAATATTATGATCCAAAATAAAAAAAGCATTTCTTGTTATTGTCAGTAGGCTGTATAGCATAATAACGTTTCCAAACGAAAAAATACAATTTTATTGACAGTTATTGTCATTTGTCAGTGTTAAAAATGATAATGCTATTTAGTCAGGATTCATTCAATTTTATTTTCAAATACATTGAGCTAAAAATTTAATTAATTTTTTACTTTAGCTCAAAATTTGGTACACAAAATACATAATAAGGTATTTTATGAGGGTTTGATCACTATTTTTTTAAAATGTCTGTTTCTTTGCATACTGATGTTGGAGACATTAAAATTGAGTTATTCTGCGAACAATGCCCAAAGGCTTGCGAAAATTTTTTAGCACTTTGTGCTAGTGATTATTACAATGGTTGTTTGTTCCACAGAAACATTAAGGTACGTAAATAATGTCTAAACAAATAAAAATAGTTGTTAGAAGTAGATATGCTCAAAATGTGTGTATATTTTCAGACAGACATTTTATAGTAAACTACTTTTTAGGGTTTTATAGTACAAACAGGGGATCCAACAGGAACTGGAAAAGGAGGCACATCTATTTGGGGTAAAAAATTTGATGATGAGTTCAAAGAAGAATTAAAGGTATGTACAATTGATTAAATGTATTAAAAATTAATGAATGATACAAATATTACACATAAATTTAATAACGTATAATAAATCTTGTTTATTTTAATTTTATTTTACAGCATAATGCAAGAGGTATGGTCAGCATGGCTAATAATGGTCCAAACACCAATGGTAGTCAATTTTTCTTTACATATGGAGAGCAACCACATTTAGATCTCAAATATACATTATTTGGAAGGTATGTAAATTTATCACAATTCTATGGGGATCTATATATTATTGTAAGCTGTAATTAGAAGATGATAATATTAACTAATGATTCCGACTTCAAATCCAGGAAAGCACCACTAAATTTACATTTAATCTCATGCTTGGCAATGAAAGAAAATGTTGTGAGGAAACTTGCATGTGGGGAAAAAAATCTCCCACATATATACATTTGAGCTGAGTGCTGGAGTAAGCTTGAAACCTTCTCAAAAAGGAGAGGAGCCTTAGCTGGGATATTTACAGGCTGCTACTTTTTACTTTACTATATATTATACAAAGATTTATGGTAATCAAATTACATTGATTTATTTGAACATAATTAAATTAAGTTATATTTAATATAAAAAAATTAAAAGTAAGGACTTAAATACAAAATAAAATAGCTGCTTAGCAAATTAAAACTGGATTATTATGAAATGCTAGCAGTATTTCTGTATTGATAAGGAAACCAGATTTTCTGGGCAAAAAATTGACAAGCTGCATTGGAAGGAAAGAGACATATAAGTCTATATCGACATATAAGAAATATTTTTGTTTAATTTTAATTTAGTATGAATCATCATTAAGTTATTACTTAATTATGATAATATAGTAAGCATGCCCTTACTTATACTTGCAGTTTTCACAAAATATATATATATATATATAATAAATATTGTTTATGATTGTGAATTTGTAAGTTTTCCTAAATAAGAAACTGATGATGACATTAAAGTGTTTTTCAAACTTCTATTAACTTGGCATATATATGAAAAATAAAATGAACTTGCGCTCATTCTGTACAAATAATTTATATTAATTAAAGGTGGTCTCGTTTTCAGGGTCATAGATGGTTTTGACGCGCTCGATGACTTAGAAAAAATGGTTGTCAATCCAAAAACATATAGACCTGTGACAGAGGCCAGAATAACTTCTGTAACAATACATGCAAATCCATTAGCTGGTTAATTTTAATAAAGTTCATATACAAAACATTTTTGGTTTTCTTTATTGTTCAAAAATTTACATCACAGTGCTGTAATTATTGCTCATAAACAATGCTTTTGATTTATTAAGCTATTTAAAGTTAATTTTATTAAAACAATTGGTAACAATGAATACTACACATAGTTATATTTAATCTATTTATGCAACAGTTTATCAGTAATTTTAATGAATGTAAATTGTGCATAAATTGCTTAGAATCTGTGACTATGATTAATTAATAAATATTTCTAAGAATCCAGATTACTCCAACAGTTGTAACAATTAAACTATATTTACAAAGTTTATGAAGAATTGCCTTCTTGTAAGCCTATTTAATGACTACTCCTAATTTGCTATATTTATTTTTAATATATTTAAAGTGGTAAGTACATAATTATAAGAGATATAGTTAAATAAAACTATTCAACAATGTTTTTCATTTAAAATACTGATTTAAGTATAATATAATATTATTTAAGTTTTAAGGTATTTTTAATAAATGGAAATTTAAAATCTGATATCAATGTCTATGTCGACAATGCTTGTAGGAAGTCTTAAATCTCATGTTTCTAAATCATAAAAATTATCCAAGGAAAAATTTGGTTCATTTTCTTTTTTTATTTCCGTTTCAGGTATTTTATCATCAAAATTATCTGTAAAGTGAGATTTAATGTGGGCAACCAAATCTGGTTTCCTTTCAAAGGTTGCACCACATTCAATACAAGGCATATTCACAACCAAGCATTCATGGGTCTCTTCATGTTTGTTAAGTTTATCTTTTCTGTTAAATTTTTTATCACACTGACTACAACTAAATGGTTTCATACCAGAGTGAATTGAAACATGACGGTCCAGTTCTCTTTTCCGAGGGAACTTTTTGAAACAAATTTTGCATTGGAAAACCCTTGAGCCAATATGGGCTATGGAAACATGAGTTTTATAGGCGTCTAAAGAAGAAAATCTCTTTGGACATTGATGACATTTAATATTTTTAGGCTTATTTTTATTTGGCACTTTTTGTTTCGGTGGTGAAGTCTGTAACTTTCCAGAAGTGGACGGATTTTTTTGTATTTGGTTTATGAAGCTGCCTTCACCAGCAATATGGTCCGGCACTCTTGGTAAATCATATTCATTAGGATTTGTATTATCTGAATTAAAAGTGGGAGAAGTCATTAGGTTACTAAAAGGATTAACATTAACAACCATATCATGAGAGTCTTGTTCATTATCAAATTCTTTATGTTCAGGGCTGACTGGTCCATGTCTGACTTCATGTTTAAGTAGCTTATCTCTTCGTCCAAATGTAAGAGGGCATTTACGACATGCGTAAGGTTTCATTCCAGAATGAACTAGAACATGTCTTTGCAGATCACCCTTTGCTACAAAGCTCCGTGGACACAAGGGACAAACATGAGGTTTATGACCTGCATGAATTCTTAAGTGTTTACTCAAATTTGTATTTCGAGAGAAACTTTTCAAACAGTACTGACATTGAAAAGGTCTTATACCAGTGTGAACAATGGAATGCTTTCTCAAATCTGATCTCCGACCAAAGCATTTATCACATTCAGGACAGTGATATGGTTTGTCACTACCATGAACTTGCTTAGTGTGTGCAACATATTGACTACGTTCAGCAAATACCAAGCTGCATTCAACACATTTATAGGGAAGGTTTGGATCATGAAAACCATGCTCATGTTCTTTACACTTTTCTTGAGAAACAAATGCTTGATCACAGTACTGACACATAAATACATTCTTATAATATGATTCTGAGGCTGTTTCTCCATCAGGAGTATTGTCCCTGTCACCAGTTTCAGTTTCAGTTTGATCAACATTTTCCGATTCTTCAGATGAATCATAATCAAGGCTTGGATCCACAACCATTACTACACTGTCTTCTACAATATAATCTTCAACCTTAGGTTTTAGGTTTTCTTGGACATTGTTATAATTAAAATTACTCAATTCAGATGAGTTCGAGTTGTCCAACTCATTGACGCGGTTTGTTATCTGTCTCAGTCTAGCTTCACTTTGAATACACTGTGATCTGAATTTAGAACATTTATTTACTTTAAATAAACACTTGTAACAAATTCTAGCAGGAAGTCCGTCGTTAGGTTCCATCTGAAAAATGTAAGAAATCGATGATCATATTTCTGCTGTAAGTACATATTACAAACAAGATATAATATATTATTGCATACAGACCTGTAGTTCGAAACATTCTGCGATTTTCGAGGTTAGAGACATATTCGCATCATCATCGGGAGCGGTCCCGAATATTGATACTGTAAGGCCACTTTTACTTAAACACAAGCGACAAAGCGCATGAAAATTCGTGATAATAAAAGAATCATCCATTTTAAGCACAATATGACATTAAATGAAAGTTTAAACGTCTTATGGACTTTATTGACTTTATAAATAACAGTTGTTCTATTGTTTACTTTCCTTAAAATATGTTATTGGAACATTATGTCAGTTTTGTGACAAAAGCCAAAACAAAAGCCTTGGAGACTACGGCCTTTTGTAGCGACTACGCAATCGTTCGATCCGAGTCAACTGAGCCGATGTTCGGCAGGGCTGCGCTAGAGGAACGTCCTTCTCACCCTGCCCGACTCGATATTCACAAAAGTATATCTGACTTTGATAACATTTCTCATTTTGATATTTTTGTTAACTTATTAAATTTAAATTTATATCAACATTGCTCTTTTGAAATACATAAAATTTCAAATTTGAATTTATGTATTATAAAACCGCGCTACTTTCGCAGAAAAAAATGGTTATTTCTCTTCTACAGGATTAAATTTAGTTTACTTTGCTATTATTGGTTATAAAATTTTAAGCAACATTTAAAATTCTTGAAAGACGCACACGGATTCGCTAGAGCAATTTTATTAAGATTTCGTCCAATCACAGTTTTTTTTTCTTAGCATAATAGCTGCTATACGATAGATAACCCAAGCAGAACACATTTTTATGTGTTGCCAGAACTAGGTCTATTGCCATTTGCCATTGTATGAATAAGCTACTATTTGGATAGTTGAAATGGTAATTAAAACAGATTTATTTTTAAGTAAGGTCGTACGGACTAAAGAAAGAAATGTGTTTGATTCAATATTGTTTTATTTATTTTAAAATTCAGCAATTTATATAAAGTAAGTAATAGAGCTGCAGATTATGATATCAGTAAGTCCGAAGTTATATTATTTTTTTTATTTAAATTGATTTCTTTATTTTTATTGTATATTTTTATGTAAATCCTTTATGTTAATAATAATTTTGTAAATACACATATGACATTCAACATTTTTTGAATATCTCAACGACGTATCGAGATAAATATCGACAGTTTTTACATTAATATAATAATAGGTCAATTAATTTATAGCTAGTTTTTTTAATAATATTTTTAATTGCTGTTTTAGATCACGACAATGATTACGTACAGATAAAAAATCTGTCGTTAAAAAAATTAGTGATTTCATAAATCATTAACCAACAAAAATAATAATTATCAGGTTGAGGTTATTAGGCTATTACTCACAGCTTGTTGAATTTTTTTTGTAGCTTACACATTTTTGTGCACTTTCGTCGAATGAAAGACTTCCGTTACAAGTAAGGAGACGAGGATGTCCTTCTTGGCATGCAGCTTACTTTTTACAGCTTTCTTTGTATCTGTTGAAAAAAATAACAAATAAATTACTAGTCTCCAGAACCAATCAAAGGTTATCTGCAATCATGATTGAAGAATTTTCTCGTTAATTTTTAATCATTAATCTGATTACATTTTGGTTAAGTCTGATTACAGCCGATAGGATTTGTCTATGTTTTAAAATGAATTTAAAAATGTACTTGTAATTGTAAATGAGGTAAGACGGTTCATCGAATGTATCTAATGTCATCGTAGGGCATATGAAAAAAAAATGTTTTAAAAGTATAGGTACATGAAGTTTTATAAATCAAAAGAACAAGGAACATCCAGCAATAATTCGAAATCATACTATTAGGATTTCAATCTGGTACATTTACTTGCCAATCGCAGTTACTTCTTATCGAGTAAAAAGCCAGACCAGGCGGACAGGACATTGTAATAGCTGAGACTGCCTAATATATTATGAAGTTTCGCACATTTTGAAGTCGCCTTTAGGTACTGGAAAGAATCCGTAACTACTCTTAAACTTCTGTAGAAATAGGCATACGTAAACATTATATTTAATTTAATTATGAATATTTTATAAACATTATACATACGTGTAATGGACTGTTCTATACTTTTACTTTTATATATATACTATTTACTTTTACCTTCTGAGGGGTAAGCGCAGGGATATACGGGCCATGTCGCTGACGAAATAAAATGAAGCCCGGCAGGACATATTTTACGATACGCTATATTGTTCTGTAAATAAATTATATAATACTTATTACTATAATGTTAAATATTTTTTGTATGACAATATTTGAAAAATTATTTTTATAACTGGTTACACGATTATCATTGGAGATGTGTCTAATTTTAGTACCGGTTACAGGTCCTTGAATCGGTATTTTCCTCAAAACCAAGCCACGAAGTGTCATATTTTGTGGTGTCACTGGAAATAAATGGTAAATAATAATACATAAATAATCATCCAATGTGCAAATTCCCTGAGATTTAGTAATTACTAAAAACTTACCTAAACATATGTATAGCAGTAATTGTTTTGGTATTATCATTATTACAATAATACAATATATCCGCAGATGAAAAACGTATTGTACACTGATATAACATAAAAATATATATTCTTACACTCAAAATTAATAGAAAATACATTCATGAAAGGATACTTTAAAAATGTGGTTGCCATAAAACTAATTAATTACTGAAATTTTCATTGAAACTTAGTTAAAGAAAAGACGTTTGAAAATCAGTGATAAATTTATTTTTAAGGGATGACCTTAAATACCTCACATAACGCGAATGATGTCATTGTCTAGAAAATAGTTTTTTAATTTGTATTGTAAAATAGCGCGTTTAGGGCGTAAGATTCGCACTGTTTTCTTTCAGGCTGAACTGGTTGACTATGGAATCTCCACATGCGGTTAGAAATTACTATGATTAATTAAAACATTTAGCGTGTTACTAAAGCTTAAAGGCTTAACTGACCGACTGTAATTGTTAATGTTAATTGCAACATAGTGACAGTTTGGTCTAAGTAATGAACTATAATAATGATATCACAAACTGGTTTTAAAATACCAGAGAAACATTTAAGTAATGAGGACCATAAATAAAAGTTAACTATAATAATAATAATCATACCTTAATTACAGAAACAAAAAATTATCAATAAAAGTCTTCAAATGAAGCTCAGTTTAACACCAATTTGTGTTTATAATTCATCTCGTGCTTGACGGTGAAGGAAAACATCGTGAGGAAACCTGCATGTGTCTGATTTCATTGAAATTCTGCCACATGTGTATTCTACCAACCCGCATTGGAGCAGCGTGGTGGAATAAGCTCTAAACCTTCTCCTCAAAAAGGGAGAGGAGGCCTTAGCCCAGCAGTGGGACATTAACAGGCTGTTACTGTTACTGTTAACACCAATAAAATTTATGAAATTCTTCTATATCTATAGGTATTTCATAAAACTAGAAAACAGTGTTTAAAACTGATCCCTTTGATTTTTCTCAAAAAGAAGGGCTTCACACAAATTCATAATGAGGAAGAAAGTGGATCCACAACTTCCAATACTTTATTAAATATAACGGTACTTCAGACGGTGACACAGATTATGTGTTACCAATCCGTTAATGTAAAACTACCCCCAACCCTGTTTAGAAACCCATCACAACGAAGAAATGCACAACTACCGAAATTAAAATAAAGGAGGCTATTTTATAGTCTTATAGCCTTTAGGCATTGTAACTCTCGCTTCAACCAGAACAATTTTTTTATACATAGGTAACGAACGAATTCGCTGTGCTTTGAAGCTCCGGAGTATTTTAATTCGATTTGTTTATTTTTAATGTATAAAAATATTTTATTAAGGCAATGATGAAATTGTCTGTGTATAAAATAAATTAGTGGCTTAAATTATACAAATAAAAACCTTAATTATTTTTTTAAACAGTAAAATGTCTTAAAACACATAAATTCCGATAAAATATAAATAATACATATTTTAAATATGTTTTAATAACTATATAACTTCATCGAAATTACTAGCTTTTTTTAAATTGTAAAAACAACTATAAATTACATATTTGTTTTTTATAAAATGGGTAGGCAAGTGGTCACCATCGCCCATAAACATAATAATAATAATATTCTGGGACACTATTTACACACGGCCATCTTATTCCAAACTAAGCAGAGCTCGTACTATGGAAACCAGACAACTGATATACTAAATATACTACTTTTCTTTTGTAAATACATACTTATAACGATAATTACACCCAGACTCAGGACAAACAGACACGTTCATGCACATCTTCTGTCTGTCCTGGGTGGGAATCGAACCCACAACCTTCGGCGTGAAAGGCAAGTATCTACCAACCACGCCAACCGGCCCGCCCGCATTGGAAATAAGATCCATTGTATCTGTAGTTATTATATACCTATATTGTACCTGTATAGTTATTAAAGTAATATATTATTTTGTTTTAATTAAAGTTACTAAAAACTTACAATAACAGCCTATGAATGTCCCACTGCTGGGTTAAGGCCTCTTCTCCTTTTTTGAGGAGAAGGTTTTGGAGCTTATTCCACCACGCTGCTCCAATGCGGGTTGGTGGAATACAACACATGTGGCAGAATTTCAGTGAAATTAGACACAAGCAGGTTTCCTCACGATGTGTTCCTTTACCGTAAAGCACGAGATGAATTATAATCACAAATTAAGCACATGAAAATTCAGTGGTGCTTGCCCGGGCTTGAACCACGATCATCGGTTAAGATTCACGCGTTTTTACCACTGGGCCATCTGGGCCATCTCGACAAAACTTAATATATTCCTCGTTTAATAAATACTATACTACAATATCCTAATATTAAATTTTATTCTACTTAAATTTTAATATTGATGTAAGTTTCAAATATATTCGCTTATTTTAATATTATTTACATACCTAACAATAGTAATGGCACACCTAACAACAATAACTTTTGTATTATCATTGTTGTAAAAATAAAGACAACCGCGGTTAAAAACCTCACTATAACGATATTATTTCAAAAATGTATCCATTTTATATAGTCTCTTATCAGTCGATGTTCTTTAATTTAAGATCATCAGTATATTAATGAAACAAATTACTTCTACTAAGTCGATGAGGCTTGCGTCATATAAAATTAATTATCAAGAAAGTAAAATAAGCTACACTATGTTTTTTTTATTACTAGTGTGTAGAGACAAAATCATTGACTCAAACGCGTTATAATAATCTCTTCTAATAATTAATTAAAACAGAGGCTTTCCAGTTTTATGGATATGGTATAAAGTTTTATGGTGTAATATTTTTATAAGAAATATAAGGAAATATTAAAATATTATTAACTTGCAGTAGTTTATTATTTATTTATATATGGTAATTTAAATAAAATAACGTTATTTTTCAAGAGAAATTCGAAACGTTTTGTATACTTTGAAATAAGAATAAATAATAGAAAATTTGGTTAAAAATTGTTTTCAGTTTTATCAAAACAAAATAGATTCTTGGTATGAATCATATCATTACAAAGTGCCATACAAAGTGAATATAAATTGTACTATAATAACGAATAAAATACATATAAAATACACGTTTAACACGTTTCCAATTAAATATATATAAAGCATTCGAGAATGGTTCATTTTCTGTTAATTTAAATCTTTTAATTTATGCATCGTTAAATTAACATAATTTATATTAAGCTTCAATCTAAGCCGTTTTGTCCAATAATCAATAAATTCTCCAATTGTGAATTATTAAACACTTGTTTTTTTTCTCATTACACAATCCGCTTGCAAACAAGGTTTTTACGAGATTATCCTTTGCTAATACACTATTAGTTGCCATATATGAATAATTGAAACAAAAACTGCATTTTAAATATATGTACGTTTATATATGTTTGAAATAAATATTAATTATTATAGATAGGTTCTAAGTGGTCTAAGTTTACTGTTAAATTTCATTTGTGGCTATAATATGGGCTTCCTAAAATTAAATAAAAAACTTAAGTTATTATTAATTTAAATGATCATTTAAAAAGGAGTATTTTTAATTTATCTAGAATGTTGTTGAGACAGGCATAATTGTGGTCAGCAGAAATAGTTCAGCTATTAGTGTTTTAATTTCCTCATCCATTAATTTGTATTCTTCCTGTCTTTTATTATTTTTCCTTTTCTTTTTCAAATAATATATCACTATCTTCTGTTATAAAGCATTCCAACAATTGTGACCATGTCGGATATATTAGTTCAATATATTTTTTCACTAGTTTTCGCCCGCGGAGCCGCTGGTTGAGTAGTTTAGACGAGAAAGCGTAAAGAGGGTAAAACCTGATTAAAGCAAATTTCACACATCTTCGAGAACTGTCAAATATGCAGATTTGAAGATAGCAAAAAATATTTTTGACTATTATAAAATAATACCTTAATCGTAAGCTGAGATGGCCTAGTGGTTAGAACACGTAAATCTTAACCGACGATCGTGGGTTCAAGCCCGGGCAAGCACCACTGAATTTTCATGTGCTTAATTTGTGATTATAATTCATCTCGTGCTTGACGGTGAAGGAAAACATCGTGAGGAAACCTGCATGTGTCTAATTTCATTGAAATTATGCCACATGTGTATTCTACCAACCCGCATTGGAGCAGCGTGGTGGAATAAGCTCCAAACCTTCTCCTCAAAAGGGAGAGGAGGCCTTAGCCTAGCAGTGAGACATTAACAGGCTGTTACTAGAATTCAGATGGCAGTGCTTGAAACATTTTTGACCCAAACTGGGTAAAGCCGCGGCTTCAGCTAGGTATAATAGGTTAAATAAATATAAATTAATTTTATTAAATAGCCTCCGGCCTACAAATAAACAAAGGCATGAAATTTGATAGCGCTCTTCACATTTTATACTAAATATAAAATTTAAAAATATTTGAAAAAGAAAAAAAAACAATTTAAAGATTAATTATTTGAAATTATATGTTTTTTTATACAATTTAAGTTGTTTCTGTATTAAGCTTTTCCGTCCCCAAATTACACGCTCGAGGATAGGCAAAGAAGACCGGCTACGGCCCATTGTAAATCTGTTCAAAGGAACTTCTCCTGCTAACATACCCATATAGATTAGAGTGCGTATTGAAACAGTGGTCGACCTCTTCTAAGCAGTTCAATGTTTATAACGTATTTTTTTAAATCATAGATAGGTGGATGGGCCATATGATGGTAAGTGGTTACCATTACCCATAGACATTGGCGCCACCAACCTTGGGAACTAAGATCTTATTTACTTTACTTCAAACCTGAACATAACAATTAAATACTATTGCTGCTTATTTCAGTATTTATAACAATGCACCGACAGATGTCCTCAGCCATATATGAAGTCGTGCAGATTTTAATATCGTTGCACTGTCTCGATAATATTAGTTACTCAAGCGATATGGCATTTGGAATATTACTACAACTGATTTATTTTGTCTAGAAAAGCGGGTACCTTCGAATACCTATGAAATTTAAGGAACATTAAATAGGTTGTATCGGATTATATACCTATCCTAAAACAGAATGATAGTGCATAAATAGAGAGAGGGCGTAAACATTGCTTTCCTGGAATGTTGAATTACTTTATCAGAGCACTGTTCTTCAACAATTGCCTAACATCAAACAATTAAGTTTTATATGTCATAAAAGTGGGTAATGCTTACCTTACTTGATCTATTAAAGCACTCAATCACTTTAGATTAGAAACCTGATTTTTTTTTAATGTAAGAGGCGGCAAACGAGCAGTAGGCTCATCTGGTGCATTGTCTAATAGAAATTCTCGGCTCTTTAGTTAGAAATTACAAAAATAACACAACCAACAGATACTGCTCCATTATTATATTTTTTTTTTAGTATTATGGCCATAGATAGATATTTATGATTTTTACATTCTACAAAAAAAAAACAGCTTGGACTGTTTAAAAACTTGAAATTAGAGACTAACTAAAGTAGGAAAAGTTATAACAGTTTATTGTATCACAATATAATTACATAAATATTATGTATCATCACGATTATATAAATAATTTTGAAAGAATAGCGTCAATCGATCGATCGACGATCATTGTATAAACACGACAAGTAAAGTTATTCCTCTAATTCAAGACCCTGGAAAAAGGTATTATTAGTTTGCGTTTTTAAGCATGTATTTTTAGTAATTAACTCTTATATAATTTAAATTTAAATAAGACTGAAAGATAAAGTACTTTATTTAGATATTTTTATTTATTCATAACATAAAATAATACATATTAATTCATAACAGTACGTGAAAAATATAAAATTTATTTACTAATTATTTTATGAATTATTATTCAAACGCGTTCTTAGTAAAATTTGGCAATAGACTTCGCTTCGCATTGAACTCGATCGGCGTCTTCGCAACGACTGGTGACGGGGTTAAACGCCAATCCAGTATCGCAGGACAGGATGCGGGCGTTCCCGTTCATACACGAGTAGAAAGCAGAGCAATCGCCTTCATACCTTAAAAAATACATATACAATTTGAAAAGCGACAGTACACATGAAATAATAAAGGTCAATAAATAACGTTTTAAAGGTATCAATTTGACGTTCACGATTTTTACTTTAATACGTATTATGATTTTCAAAATGGTGAATAATTATTAAAATAAAAATAATTAATGCTTCTCTTACTTATGGTTTGTTACTACTGGGTTGCCATTTCGGTCAATCGCGGCTGGAGGACACTGATACCCAACGAAAGCTGAAATACGTAAACTAAATTAACACGATCCTTTAAATATATAATAATGGTATTAAAAATATATTATGTATTACTTTCAACATTGCAGGTAGGCACCAGTTCAGGCCAGTCGCATTGGGCAGTAACAGGGTTAAATGCTAAGCCAGTAGGGCAAAACATTTCAATGGCTCTGCCGGCGTTACAAATGCGATAATGTCCACAGTCATTTGGCTCAGCTACGGGAGATGGAAAGTATCCGTATTGATGTGCGCAGTCAGCTGTAGGATTCGCTGGCTCTGTTAATAAAAATAGTTATGAGAAAGTGAAACTATTCTCAAAATTACGTATATTTTGATTAATTATAATTTGAATATGATTCTATGGTTGTTATAAATTAACATAGGCGTGTGTCGTAATAGTTTTGCACTCAACGTTCAACCCAACGATATTGACAATTCTCAATCAACTATCAAAAATTTTTTTTATAGTAGTAGTTTGGCGAAGCAAATGCTACGTACGTTTCAGAATTAATATATTATTAAACTTAGACAAAGTTTAAAAATTGTTAAACATGAAGTGTCGTCCGTATTTTATTATATTTTTAACATTGTTATTATACTTACGGGTAATGCCACGACCTACGCAAGGCACATCCTGAGGATAACCGCAAGCATACTCCGGCCACTGCGCGTTAGGGTTGAAATGAAGACCATCTGGACATAGCATTTCAGTCGAGAGATAGTCCTAATACAGAAGAAAATATAAAACTGTAGTCTTATACAATTATAGCTATTCATTTTTTATAAAAAATAAATATTATTATAAAACGAACCCGGCATTCAATGTAGGAATCACATTCTCCCTCCACTTTTATGTATGTATTCCGCACTTTGCAAAGTGGGCTTTTTTCGGCATTGATTGAAGACTGGCCGTTGCCTAAAAATTAGATGGGCAATTAATTAACCATTGTACTAAAATACAAAGAGAGCAGTCTCAATTGGTATAAAGCTGCATTTCACACTATAAAGAATAATATATATATAGTGCTAATATTTTATTATATATACATATATATAATAATATTAAGTTTAAATTGTATTTGTTTAATTTTTATTTGTATTTGCCTTAAACGCTTTAATTTAAATAATTATGTTTAAATGGTTTACGTTTGATATGATATGGATACTGTCTGATACTGATACTGTAAATCGACAGAAAATTAATCGAATTTGACTCGCTCATTACAGCACTAGTAAACTATATGAAATTTTATTACATTTTTTTCTTCTTCCTATTCTTAAAGAAGAGTAGAAAATTCCGCATATTATAGAAATATTATGTACGACTACTGAAGCTTATAAGAATTGAGACCCAATGATCGATACTATCAATATCGAATATTTTAAACAATACACGAAAAAAAAAGGCGTAAGGCACGTCGAGTGGTTTTTATGAAAGTATATTATATATATATTCCGAAAAGTAAATATTAGAATCAATTCATCAATTGAAAATAAATATTAAAATGTTATTTTTTAATTATAATCAAATGTACTCACAGATTGCAGATAGCAACAAGACAACAAAACAAACAAAGAAATGCATCGTTGAGGATCTGACGACTTTCACAGCAGTAACGATTGCGAATGAGATCAATATCGATGTGCAACGATTTTATACTTCGGCTGATAATTAAAAAATAATTAATAGAATTTATGCTCATAAATCACTTGTCATTAAAATAAAATTACATATTTTTTAAAGAATTGTTTTATTCGATGAATGGCACTATCATTAATTGACTATACATTACAAAAATTAAATGGAGATATGAAACAACGAGTTGATCGTTTATGGCTTACATTAAAATATAATTATATACAATTACAATTATTAGAAACAGGATAAGTTGACAATATAGTTAAAATTATTCTTGCTCTGGATTTTGAGTCTCATTTTCTATCAATTCAAATTGTCTTGGTTGATAGAATGGTTCCTCAGTTGTTGGATATTCAGTGACGTTTTCCGCGTCTTTGGGCCGCTTCGCCTCGTTTCTCAGTTCTACGGGGCAAGCTGATACTTCATGAGCCGCGACGCAGGATTCGGTGAACTCAACATAAGCAGAGAATCCACCGCAGGACAGCCGGCAAGTCTTGCCATTAATACAGATGAAGTAAATTTGACAATCGTTATATGTAATCTGAAAAACATATAATCCATTAAGAAGAGTTTCTTAACCTTATTTACAGCGAAATCTGCTTACAAAGTCATTTGTTATAAGCAGTTGTATTTTTAAGGAACCCAATATTTAAAATTAAAAAACGTAAGTCGCGAGTCTTTTTGTATAAAACCTCACGAATGATCACTAGTTTAACGTTTTAAAGCGCTTAGAAACAACTATATTACGACGAGACGAGCTGAAGATTATGATTCTTACAACTGGTGGTAGGACTTTGTGCAAGCTCGTCTGGGTAGGTACGGAGGTAAAATCAACAGACATTCTACCGTAAAACAACAGTACTTGGTATTGTTGTGTTCCGGTTTGAAGGATGAGATACTTTTTTCAGCCTTTTGTCGTCCACTGCTGGACGAAAGCCTCCCCCACAGAACGCCAACAATCCCGATCTTGGGCAGTCCGCATCCATCCCGTACCTGCCACCTTTTTTAAATCGTCGGTCGATCTATGACAAGGATGAGTGAGCCAGTGTAATTGCATTCACAAGGGACATATCATCTTAGTTCCCATGGTTGGTGGCGCATTGGCGATGTAAGCGATGGTTAATATTTCTTACAATGCCAGTGTCTGTGATCATTGGTGACCACCATTAGGTAGCCAATTTGCTCGTCAGCCTAGCTATTCTAAAAAAAAAAGATGTTTGGACGGTAGAACGAGTTTCGTTACCATTTCATTTTGTCCTCTATTCTCAATTTCTGTTTTCCTGTTCAACTATTTCTTAAGTAGGTACAAAACTCTAGTGGAAAATTGTTATTATAATAATTAATATCACGCATATTTATTGTTGACGTTCTTAGTAGTAAAATTTCATTTATTTGCGCAATCGCAAGTGTTGCCAGTCCAGTATATTGAGCTTTCTTTAATTTAGCATTTTAACTTAACCTATTAAAATTTTAACTTAACCTATTAAAATTTTGTATAATCTTCTAGAGATGGATGACAATATAAAAAATTGATCTAATAAAATATATTGAGTTAGTTGTATTCTTAATAATTATCATTAAATTAAATTAATTTAATTAAAATATACTTGTTTTGTTACATAAGCTTAACATTAAATAAATATAAAAATATTTTCAGAAATATTATTTATGTTCTTGAGAAAATTTATATTCAATTCTGGGTGAGCAGCATTGATATTTTTAACAGTTAATGTTCTGTTAACAGTTTAAGTCATGTTTTTGAAGTGGGTAAGTCCATCGCCCATAAACATAAGAATAATAATATTCTGGGACATTATTTACACACGGCCATCTTATTCCAAACTAAGCAGAGCTCGTACTATGGAAATCAGACAACTGATATACTACATATACTACTTTTCTTTTGTAAATACATACTTATACCGATAATTACACCCAGACTCAGGACAAACAGACACGTTCATGCACATCTTCTGTCTGTCCTGGATGGGAATCGAACCCACAACCTTCGGCGTGAAAGGCAAGTATCTACCAACCACGCCAACCGGCCCGCCCGCATTGGAAATAAGATCCATTGTATCTGTAGTTATTATATACCTATATTGTACCTGTATAGTTATTAAAGTAATAAATTATTTTATTTTAATTAAAGTTACTAAAAACTTACAGTAACAGCCTATGAATGTCCCACTGCTGGGTTAAGGCCTCCTCTCCTTTTTTGAGGAGAAGGTTTTGGAACTTATCCTACCACGCTGCTCCAATGCGGTTTGGTGGAATACAACACATGTGGCAGAATTTCAGTGAAATTAGACACATGCAGGTTTCCTCACGATGTTTTCCTTTACCGTAAAGAACGAGATGAATTATAATCACAAATTAAGCACATGAAAATTCAGCGGTGCTTGCCCGGGCTTGAACCACGATCATCGGTTAAGATTCACGCGTTTTTACCATTGGGCCATCTGGGCCATCTCGACAAAATTTAATATATTCCTCGTTTAATAAATACAATCACACATTTTTAAACTGGCTCGTGCATTTCCCATACGACAATTGATGTTTCTAAATCTTTAAATTTTATTCATTTGTATATTACTAGTAGTATATTACGTTGTTCCAACTTCACATGCGTAAAATAACGGTTTTGTCTAATGATCTTCTGAAAATAATTATGACTGAAGCGTGTAACATTCTATTTGCCCGTACCCTGTTACTTACATACACGCCACACGTGCACGTATTATTTTCATGTGCTTACTTGAATATATTTTAATGTTTCTAAAATTATGTGTCAAATTTAGATAAGGATTAAATCCTTGTGATAAATATGTTGAGAACTAAAATTACCCTGTATGTGTAACAATAATTATTTACTAACTTTTTCAGGTTTTACTATATATTTTGGTATACTATTATTAGCTTCCGCCCGCGGCTACGCCCACGTGTGAGGGGTTCGGTAGGGGGGGGGAGGTGTTAGGTAGCCTATGTGTTAAATCAGGGTATAAGCTAACTTTATTTCAAGAAAGAGTAACAAAGATCACACATCCATACACATCCACATTCTATCGCGCTTAAAATATTAGTAAGATAGGACGTTAACTTTTTTGTCTGCAATATTTTAGCCACTATTTATTTCAACTATCGTTTTATTCACACAATATAATTTTGACAATTTTCAATAAGCTCCGACTTCACACATTGGTTAGTGTTTTCATCGAAGGAGAGACCGGCATCACAATTTAGGAGACGGGGGCGTCCCTCTTGGCATGCAATGTAATGCTTGCAGCTATTTTTATACCTGTTTAAAAATACAAACGTTATATATTTATAACCTAATTAGTACAATAATTGTGAAAATGCATGGTCATCCTATTATTAAATTTGCTGATATTTTGATAGAATTTATAATACATTTTTTTTTATATGCGCCGGGATGGCAAATGACTCTACTCCACCTGATGGTAAGTGGTAGTAGAGTCCAAACGCGACGACGGCCAGTACAGTCGGGAAGAATGTTCTGTACTAGCCGTCCCCGCCTTGCCGGCCCGCAAGATGCCTCTTCACGCCTCGTTTGAAGGAACCCGGGTTGTAAGAGGATGAGAACACGTGAGCTGGTAAGGAATTCCATTTTTTCAAAGAAAGGAGTTGCCAAATTTCTTATAAGAAGGAAGGGGGAAGCAGTAATTAGAGAGAATAATTCCTCAGAGCACTCGCCGTGATACAGACGATAGAAAGCGCTCAGTGCTGCTATCTCGCGACGCAATTGTAAAGGTTCAAGGGTGTTTGTGACCTTTACGTCGCCAATAATGCGTACTGCACGTCGCTGCAACCGGTCCAAGGCCTCCATTAGGTACTTAGCGGAGCCATCCCAAAGGTGCGAGCAATATTCAACGGAAGACCGTACCTGTGTTTTGTATAACAGGCACAGTTGTTGTGGCGTGAAAAAACGCCGCACCTTGTTCAGAACTCCGAGTTTTTGTGAAGCTGTTTTTATAATAGCCTCGATGTAATCCCTTGGACTAAGGTCGCAGCGAACGTCCATCCCCAGCATGGCGATTTTGCTTTGCATCAACAGCGGAGTACCACAGAGGGAGGGAAGAGGGGAAAATGTTGACTTTTTCGCCGTGAGAGCGCATACCTGTGTTTTCTTGGCATTAAACTCAACAAGATTATCAGAGCCCCATTTGGCGATGAGCTCTAACGTCCTATCGAGTTCAATGACAAGATTCTCCCGCCTCTCCTCAGTTTCCGCCCGCCCAGCCACTGCGCGTCCGTGGTATCCACCATGCACTGTACTATCATCTGCATAGCAATGTATGTTCCCAAGAGAGAGCATATCATTGATATGCAAAAGAAAGAGTGTGGGAGATAGCACAGATCCCTGGGGGACGCCAGCATTCACTACATAGAATTGTGAAGCGCAACCATCTACTAAAACACGAAGGCTACGCTTGTGTAGGAAGCTGGCAATCCAGGTGCATAGCTGAGCAGGCAGACCATATGCCGGTAGCTTGGAGAGAAGACTTCTGTGCCAGACCCTGTCGAAAGCCTTGGAGATATCGAGGCTGACAGCCAACGATTCTCCATGCTTGTCGATAGCTTCACCCCAGAGGTGCGTTACGTACGCTAGAAGATCACCTGTGGACCGTTTTGGTCGAAACCCGTACTGACGATCATTAATTAGACAGTGATCTTCTTTATTTTTATTATACTTCTGGTGTTTATACAATGATTCTATAAAAGATTGGCCATATTATGTTGCCATCGACAGCATCGTTTTAAACATATTGTTTCGCACCTGTAAGTATTTCTATTGCCTTACCTTCTATCTAAATCTAATTTAGATAAATACTTAATACATACGTGTGATAGATTGGCTTTGACATTGAATTTCAGATGGGTACGGGGAGGGAAATGCTGGCCATTTCGCTTTTGGATCAAAATGAAGCCCGTCAAGGCATAAACTTCGGTAGGCTTTATTGTTCTGTAACGAAATGTACATTATGGTGAATATTTTCAAATAATTTAGCAGTGACGTAAACAAATGTAGATTAAAAAAATAATTCTACCTGGCATTCCACATATTCGTCACTTTGATATTCCACTAAATAATATCCATTTACGTTTCTGCAATTATAATCATTTAACTGATTTACAGTGTAGAATGAAATAAAGTTCTGTGGAGCGGTTGGTCTCGTTGTGAAATTGATAATAGGCTGCGTTATTGGTTTTATTGTTGTCGTCGTTGTAGAGGTTGTGGAGAGGACATTGTATGAAGGTCTATTGGGAAAGTTCCAAGTAGGTCTCTGTGTATTTATCGGTTGGGTATTAATCATTGTTGTTTTTGCTGGTCGCTCATTTAAATCTCGTTCGTAAGTAGGAACTTCATTTGTCACTTCAATTATTCCTGTATCTGGATGAGAAGAAGACGAAGATGATATTGCATTAGGTATTGAAATATCAGGTATGGTTTGAAAAATAATAGGTGTAGCTGATGCCTCTTTCGAAGTTTCATTTGACATATCATCTAAACTTTCATTAGGTTGAGTGGATGGTTTTGGGTCTTCAGTTGTTGGTTGCGTATACGTTAAAGTTATGCCATCCGGTAGATATTCATTAGATTGAGACGTTACCGATTCCGAAGTTGCTGGTTCATTTATGTGTACATTAGTAGTATATGACTTCTTCTTTTCTTGCGGTTGGAAAATCGTATAGGTTGCTCTAATAGATGTTGGAAATTGGGGTTCGGATGTTTTTTGGGTTGTAGTTGTAGTTGGTATGTCAGTTGAAAACTGACTATAATGAGGTGTACCAGTCTGTCCAGACCAAAGTGGTTTCCAAGTACTACCACCGTACGCATGGTGAAAAACTCGTGAAGTGGCTTGCAGCCGCGTTTCGAGGTCAGCCAGCGTACAGCCAGAGCCCGAGCGAGTATTGCCGCGATGGGTGTTGGTCCAATTGGAGACGGCTGTTGAACCAATGCCGGGGGAAACTGTATTGACCTGCCGGACAGGGAGACCCGAAGAAACGGCTGTTCCGCTGGCCGCCCGTGGCATAGTACAGGGGCCCGAGCGTGCCTAACCAGCTCGTGAGGCTGCCCCACCAGGCCACGCATAATCTCGGGGTGGACCGTCGTGCCGGTTGGTGACCGGTAGGTGGGGTCCCGGCGGCCACTTCCGGGGGGGTTCGGGGGCCCTTCCGTCCGGCGGGTCAGTGTATTTTTCCTTTTGGCAACCACTTGGGGAAACACGCCTCCACACTTTGCCCATCCCTATCGTGGCAATACATCGCTCGCTTCACGTCTCTTTTCCATTCTATTTTTCCCAAATGGTGCAACAAAACAGAAATAACGGTCGAACAGCGGTGCACACCCCCACCATACCCTCGCTGTTTGAGGTCGAGTTCTCTAACATCCGAGGACTCCACACTAACCTCAACGCTGTCCACCACCATCTCGAGACAGCACGGCCAGCAATGTTGTTTCTCACGAAGACACAAATACTCCGTCCTGCCGATACCAGCTACCTTAATTATCCCGGCTACACGCTTGAAGAATCCTTCAAAGCGAAAGCCGGAGTATGCTTGTTCGTCAGGACGGATGTTTGCTGTCACCGACTGCGCTGCTTGGAGGACCCCTCCTTCTCCATGTTGGTGGTACGTGTGGACCTGGTTCGTCAGAGCCGAGTCTACGTGTGCCTCTACAGATCCCACAATGGTGACTTGGAGACAAGCCGACTATTTGACCATCTTAGTCGGGTGGCAGATGCTGCGCAAGAGCAATTTCCTAACGCGGAATTGGTGTTTTTGGGGGACTTTAATGCTCACCACGAATCCTGGTTGAAATCCCTCAAAACTGACCATGCTGGAAGGACTGCTCATGCTTTTGCTCTCACACATGACTTGACCCAACTGGTTGATCAGCCCACCAGGATCCCAGACATTGATGGGCAAGCACCTTCTCTACTGGACCTTCTGCTGACTTCTCACCCGGTGGAATATCAGGTTGTGGTTCAGGCTCCTCTTGGCTCTTCGGATCACAGCCTTATTTCTACCAGAGTGCCACAGGCCAAGCTGCCGCCACTAGCGGTATGCAAACGTCGCGTTTGGCACTATAAGTCGGCGGATTGGGACGGTATGCGCGATTACTATGCGTCGGTCCCTTGGAAGGAACGTTGCTTCAGTGGGAATGACCCGACAGCTAGTGCCGCTGCTGTTGCTGGCGAGATCATGCTGGGAATGGAATACTACATTCCTAGCTCAGATCTCGTCAGTAGTAGTACGCGTAACCGTTGGTTCACTCGTGAATGTGCCGATGCTGTATCAGCTAAGCAGGCGGCATATCGCAAGTGGATCAACGGCTGCATTAGCGGGGCATCTAACATTGACTCACTGAAAGCAAACTATAATAAAAATTCCAAGTCCTGTAGAAAGGCATACACGAGAGCGGATGCACAGCGCATTGTACAGATTGGTCATGACCTTGTGTCGCATCCTAGGGGCTCCCGTAGCTTCTGGCGTCTGACCAAGTCTGTGCAAAACAATTTCTGCCAACCTTCGCTGCCACCGCTCAGAAATCCGGATGGATCGCTAGCTCACAGTCCGCAAGAGCAAGCTGATCTCCTGGCTAAACTCTTTGCCGACAATTCCGTCATCGATGATTGTAGTGCACTGCCACCTACAATACCTGCATGTGGCCATACGATGCCTGACATTAAAATCAGGCAACGTGATGTGCGTGCGGAGCTGCAATCACTTGATGTACGGAAAGCTAGCGGTCCCGATGGAATACCAGTCATAGTGCTGAAGAAGTGCGCAGCGGAGCTGTCTCCTGTGTTAACGCGCCTGTTCCAACTTTCTCTCTCTTCGGGAAGTGTGCCGGAGGCTTGGAGAAGAGCTAATGGGCAAGCGGTTCCCAAAAAAGGGGATCGGTCTGACCCGGCAAATTATCGGCCAATAGCTATCACCTCAGTACTTTGTAAGGTGATGGAACGGATTTTAAACAACCAACTGATCCATTACCTAGAAGATCACTCTTTAATTAATGATCGTCAATACGGGTTTCGACCAAAACGGTCCACAGGTGATCTTCTAGCGTACGTAACGCACCTCTGGGGTGAAGCTATCGACAAGCATGGAGAATCGTTGGCTGTCAGCCTCGATATCTCCAAGGCTTTCGACAGGGTCTGGCACAGAAGTCTTCTCTCCAAGCTACCGGCATATGGTCTGCCTGCTCAGCTATGCACCTGGATTGCCAGCTTCCTACACAAGCGTAGCCTTCGTGTTTTAGTAGATGGTTGCGCTTCACAATTCTATGTAGTGAATGCTGGCGTCCCCCAGGGATCTGTGCTATCTCCCACACTCTTCCTTTTGCATATCAATGATATGCTCTCTCTTGGGAACATACATTGCTATGCAGACGATAGTACAGTGCATGGTGGATACCACGGACGCGCAGTGGCTGGGCGAGCGGAAATTGAGGAGAGGCGGAGGAATCTTGTCATTGAACTCGATAGGACGTTAGAGCTCATCGCCAAATGGGGCTCTGATAATCTTGTTGAGTTTAATGCCAAGAAAACACAGGTATGCGCTCTCACGGCGAAAAAGTCAACATTTTCCCCTCTTCCCTCCCTCTGTGGTACTCCGCTGGTGATGCAAAGCAAAATCGCCATGCTGGGGATTGACGTTCGCTGCGACCTTAGTCGAAGGGATTACATCGAGGCTTTTATAAAAACAGCTTCTCGGAAACTCGGAGTTCTGAACAAGGCGCGGCGCTTTTTCACGCCACAACAACTGTGCCTGCTGTACAAAACACAGGTACGGTCTTGCGTGGAATATTGCTCGCACCTTTGGGATGGCTCCGCTAAGTACCTACTTGAGGCCTTGGACCGGTTGCAGCGACGTGCCGTACGCATTATTGGCGACGTAAAGGTCACAAACACCCTTGAACCTTTACAATTGCGTCGTGAGATAGCAGCACTGAGCGCTTTCTATCGACTGTATCACGGCGAGTGCTCTGAGGAATTATTCTCTCTAATTCCTGCTTCCCCCTTCCTTCTTAAGTCCACGCGAGCTGGTTCTCGATGTCACCGACTAACTGTGACATCAATTCCATCGCGAACAAAGAAATTTGGCAACTCCTTTCTTTGTCGCACTTCCAAAAAATGGAATTCCTTACCAGCTCACGTGTTCCCCTCCTCTTACAACCCGGGTTCCTTCAAACGAGGCGTGAAGAGGCATCTTGCGGGCCGGCAAGGCGAAGGCGGCTAGTGCAGAACGTTGTTCCCGTCTGTACTGGCCGTCGTCGCGTTTGGACTCTACTACCACTTACCAACAGGTGGAGTAGAGTCATTTGCCCTCCCGGCGAATATAAAAAAAAAAAAAAGTTTGTTCTGTGGTGGCTGGAGTAGAGTATTCAGGATAGTTGTATACTGTTTGTTCCGGTTTTACAGTTACTGATTCTAGATATTTTGTTCCCGGTGCGTATAACAATTTCTGGTCTCTTGGACGAAACATCAACATATCCTATAGCTGAAATAGAAATATTTTTTTCAAAAACAACATTTACGATTTTTTTAGTAGTTACAGAATCCCAGACTAGAGGCATTGTTGTTGTGAGCTCAGTAATAATTATTGGTCATCGAATAGTTTTGTATAGTTTTTCTGTTAGTTCCACTGAAGGCAAACTGTATATTATTCTGTACATCAGATTTAAATATATATTACATAAAGACTCATAAATACATTTTTAAATTATTTCATATATTTATATTTAATATAACATTTGGTTATAATTGTACATTAAACCAGGTGTTTGATCATTAGGAAGAGTATTTTTATTTAATTAGGTGAGATTTAAAAAAAAGTGAATGTTAAAAATATTTAATACATACCTGAAATTGATTGGCTTTGACATTTAACTTCAAAGGGATACGCGCAGGGAAATGCTGGCCATTTATTCGCTGAATCAAAATGAAGCCCTTCGGGACAGAAGTTTCGGTATGCTTTATTGTTCTGTAACAAAATGACGTATAAATTATGACCAATTTGCTAATGACTAATTTGCTGAATGCTACTTATTTTGTTGCAAAATAAACAATTTAAGATTACAAAAATATTTTTACCTTGCATTTCACATATCCGTCACATTGATTTACCACTGAATGATATCCATTTACATTTTTGGAATTAAAATCGTATAATTGGTATACGATGTATGATGGTTTGGGTTGGAGTTGAGCTATTGGGCTGGTTGTGAAATTAATAACACTTTGCGATGTTGGTTCCTGCGTTGTCGTAGAGGTTGTGGCGAGAGCATTGTATGGATTTTCGGTTTTTGAGGCCGAAGATGTTGTAACATCACCATATGTTATGGATGAATTAGAAATATTTTCTTCTGTGAGTACCTCTGAGAATTTTTTATCAGTGTTAAGGTTTTCTGTAGTAAGAGGTATATTCCTATGACCATAACTAATCGGTCTTCGAAAAGTTCACACTTTGCGTATCACGTGCTTCCACTGAAAACAAATTAATTAATTAGGTTTGCTAACGATGATTATTTATTATTATTCTTAAAATACAATATAATTTTAATTCATGCACTGCTTTTATAAAATTATGTAAAAGCAAACACTACATTTATATTAAATTACAATGACTATTACTTGATAAAAATGCGACATTAATAAGTATTATCCTGCGACATTAATAATTATTATTATCATATTATGTTACTTAACTTGCAAAGTCCCTTAGATTTAGTGTAATGACATAAGTACAGACATAGATAGAGAGATTAAATAATAATAACAGCACTGACGTCAAAAATATTTTTGGTATAGTCATTCTTATAAACCCGAATATAACATGGATTTTTATTTTATCCTAATAGTAAATTTTATTTTACTTAAATATTAATATTGATGTAAGTTTCAAAGATATTTGTTTATTTTAATATTATTTACATACCTAACAATAGTAATGGCACACCTAACAACAATAACTTTTGTATTATCATTGTTGTAAAAATAAAGACAACCGCGGTTAAAAACCTCACTATAACGATATTATTTCAAAAAATTATCCATTTTATATAGTCTCTTATCAGTCGATGTTCTTTAATTTAAGATCATCAGTAAATTAATGAAACAATTAAATTACTTCTACTAAATCGATGAGGCTTGCGTCATATAAAATTAATTATCAAGAAAGTAAAATAAGTTACACTATGTTTTTTTTATTACTAGTGTGTAGAGACAAAACCACTGACTAAAACGCGTGTATAATAATCTCTTTCCAGACTTTCCAGTTTAATTGAAATGGTATAAAGTTTTATGATATAACATTTTTATAAGAAATATAAAGAAATATTAAAATTTAACTTTTTTTTTTTCAGCATTTTGCCGTCCACTGCTGGACGAAAGCCTCCCCCATAGAACGCCAACCATCCCGATCTTGGGCAGTCCGCATCCATCCCGAACCTGCCACCTTTTTTAAATCGTCGGCCCATCTTGTCACAGGGCGTCCTACACTATGTTTGCCTAAGCGTGGTCTCCACTCCAACACGTGTCGGCTCCATCGGCCATCAATGCGCCTGGAGACATGACCAGCCCACTTCCACTTCAGCGAGCTAATTCTAAGCCCGATGTCGGTGACTTTAGTTCTCTGGCGAATGTCCTCATTTCGGATTCTATCTGCCAGAGAAACCCCAAGCATTGCACGTTCCATTGTTCGCTGAGCGACCCTAAATTTGTGGACCAGTCCTGCGGTAAGTGTCCACGTTTCGGCACCGTAAGTCATTACAGGTAGGACGCACTGATTGAAGACCCTGGTCTTAAGCGACTGTGGGATCGACGATTCAAAAATATGACGTAACCTCCCGAATGCCGCCCAGCCCAAATGTATTCTTCTTTTAGCCTCCTTCTCAAAGTTGTGCCGGCCAAGTTGTATAGTTTGGCCCAGGTAGATATATTTCTGCACAACTTCAAGTGGAGAGCCATTTACGACCACTGGTCTCGAGGATACATGACGGTTTGCCATAATTTTGGTCTTTTCAATTTTCATTCCGAGACCTACTTGTCTTGAAGAATCGCTCAGGCTGTTTAGCATCTCTTCCAAATCCTGCAGAGTCTCCGCCATGATGACAATGTCGTCGGCAAATCGCAGATGTGTAATGTGTTGGCCATTTATATTAATGCCGCGTCCGTTCCAATCGAGCGTCTTGAAGACGTCCTCCAATGCTTTGGTAAAGAGTTTCGGTGATATTACATCTCCCTGTCTTACCCCGCGATGCAATTGGATTGGTCTTGTGTTCTGATCTTGTACTTGGACGGTCATGGTTGCGGCTTCGTACAAACACTTCACCACCTGGACACACTGACAGTCAATTAGGCATCTCTGCATGGATTCCAGAACAGCCGAGGTCTCGATGGTATCGAAGGCTTTTTCGTAGTCCACAAACGCTAGGCATAGAGGCTGATTATATTCCTCGGTCTTCTGTATTATTTGCCTTAGTGTGTGTATGTGGTCTACGGTACTGAAGCCTTTTCGAAACCCAGCCTGTTCTACGGGTTGGAAGTCATCGAATTTTCGGGCAAGACGATTCGTGATTACCCTCGAAAACAATTTGTAAACAGGGCTTAAAAGTGAAATGGGGCGGTAGTTTTTCAGAAGAGCTTTATCGCCCTTCTTGAAAAACAGCACCACCACACTTCTGCTCCATGTCTTCGGTGTTATACCATTGTGGAGGACGGAATTAAAGATGTTAGCCAGCTCTCTCAGAACTGGTGTGCCTCCTGCTTTGAGAAGCTCTGAGGTAATTCCGTCATCTCCTGGAGCCTTGTTGTTTCCAAGTTGCGAGAGCAATCCTAATATCGCCCAAATCGATGTCGGGAAGATCGTCTGATAGATGGCGTGTTAGTCTGGCTCGTGGGTCATCCACACTGTGGGACTCAGGTGGAGGTACTCGTGATGAGTATAAATCGCCATAGTACTTTTCGACTTCAGCTAGAATCTCTGGTTTTGAGGTGACGGTTGTGCCTTGTATGGTTCTGAGTTTTGTCAGGTGACAACAGGAGAAATGTGACTTTGCAAGAATCTTTGAGCCCCTATTGAGTGCTATAGCATCTTCAATATTCCGGGTATTCGCTCGTCTTGTGGCACGCCTTATTAGTTTTTTAACCTTCCTGTTAAGTGCCTGACACTCAGATGGCGTCATGTTCTGCTGTTCTCGTCTCCTCGTCATCTCGTTCAGAGTTTCGCCTGAGAGCTTCGACTTACGTCCATTGCTCTTTTGTCGAAAGTAATTTTGGCCTACCTCGCGGATGACACGCACCAGACCATTGGTGGCGTCGTCAATGCCCTGCCTGGTTTCCAACATGGCAAATCGGTTCTGTAGTTCCAGCTGGAAGCTTTCGCAACCAGCTTCGACCTGAGGCAGAGTTGGTCTAAGAGTCGACTTCATTAACCGCGATCGTTCTATTTTAGTGTTAATATTCAGGGTGCCTCTTACCAGGCGGTGATCACTTTCAGTGTTTACCCTGTTGATCACGGAGACATCCCTAAATATTTGGCGCTTATTGGATAAAATGAAGTCGATCTCATTCATCGCTATGTTATCGTGGCTTCGCCAGGTCCACTTCCTTTGGGGCTTTTTCTGGAAAAATGAATTCCCATTTGTCCCCGATGATTTCTGCGCCCATAGCCGAATTTTCCTACCCTCGATTCACCATCTTCTTGTACTCCTACTTTGGTATTGAAGTCACCCATAACAATTGTGTAGAAGGTATTGGTACGAGACATAACTTTCACTATGTCTTCGTATATGGCTTCGACCTCTTCGTCAGTGTATGTAGACGTTGGGGCATACACTTGTATAACCTTCAAGGCATACCTCTCGGTTATCTTTAAGACAAGGTATGCCACCCTCGCCGACACACTGCCAACCTCCATGACATTGCATCTGAGTGACTTGTGGATCAAAAAGCCGACGCCACCTTGGCATGGTTGGTGTCCTTCTCGGAAGTAGAGTAAGTGAACGGCATCTAGTGTCATCGTGTCCTCGCCCTGTCTTCGGATTTCTGATAGACCTACTATATCCCAGTTAATACGACTTAACTCTACTTCCAATTCTGTCAGATGTTCGTCCAGCCGCAGAGAGCGTCCATTATACGTGGCCAGAAACAGTCGCCGTTTGTGGTACCCTGCCGTAGCCCGGGGATTCTTAGCACCCCCCATCGCACCGTTACCATGGCCGGTACCATGGCCAGGAATAGTGTGATTACCGGGAATTGGGGGCCGTGAATTTTTGTCGTCGCTCATAGGGGGGTTTTTGCCTTAGTCACCACGCTTGGCAGGTGGGTTGGTGACCGCAGTGGCTGGAAATCTTTCACTAATAGCGCTGCTGCCCGCTATCAGGATTTGCATTTTCGGATTCCAGCATTTGTGTGGTTATACCGCCACGATTTCGGTCGCCAGAGCCTCGTTCGTTGATTAGCAGGATGTACCACGAGCAGGTGAGGTTGACGGTAGAGAGCCTAGGTTGTTATCGGCTCCCCTTATACCCCAAAATTTAACTTGCAGTAATTTAAAATTTATTTATATTTATGGTATTTTAAATAAAACAACGTTATTTTTTAAGAGAAATTCGAAACATTTTGTATACTTTGAAATAAGAATAAATAATAGAAAATTTGGTTAAAAATTGTTCTCAATTTTATCAAAACAAAATAGATTCTTGGTATGAATCATATCATTAGCAGCCATACAAAGTGAATATTAATTGTATTATAATAACGAATAAAATACATATAAAATACACGTTTAACATGTTTCCAATTAAATATATATAAAGCATTTGAGAATGTTTCATTTTCTTTTTACATTAACATAATTTATATTAAGCTTCAATCTAAGCCGTTTTGTCCAATAATCAATAAATCCTCCAATTGTGAATAATTAAACACTTGTTTTTTTTCTCATTACACAACCCGCTTGCAAACAAGGTTTTTACGAGATTATCCTTTGCTAATACACTATTAGTTGCCATATATGAATAATTGAAACAAAAACTGCATTTTAAATATATGTACGTTTATACATGTTTGAAATAAATATTAATTATTATAGATAGGTTCTAAGTGGTCTAAGTTTACTGTTAAATTTCATTTGTGGCTATAATATGGGCTCCCTAAAATTAAATAAAAAACTTAAGTTATTATTAATTTAAATGATCATTTAAAAAGAGCATTTTTAATTTATCTAGAATGTTGTTGAGACAGGCATAATTGTGGTCAGCAGAAATAGTTCAGCTATTAGTGTTTTAATTTCCTCATCCATTAATTTGTATTCTTCCTGTCTTTTATTATTTTTCCTTTTCTTTTTCAAATAATATATCACTATCTTCTGTTATAAAGCATTCCAACAATTGTGACCATGTCGGATATTTTAGTTCAATATATTTTTTCACTAGTTTTCGCCCGCGGAGCCGCTGGTTGAGTAGTTTAGACGAGAAAGCGTAAAGAGGGTAAAAGCTGATTAAAGCAAATTTCATACATCTTCGAGAACTGTCAAATATGCAGATTTGAAGATAGCAAAAAATATTTTTGACTATTATAAAATAATTCGTTAATCGTAATTCAGATGGCAGTGCTTGAAACATTTTTGACACAAACTGGATTCTATGCGGGTGAAGCCGCGGCTTCAGCTAGGTATAATAGGATAAATAAATATAAACTAATTTCATTAAATAGCCTCCGGCCTACAAATAAACAAAGGCATGAAATTTGATAGCGCTCTTCAAATTTTATACTAAATATAAAATTTAAAAATATTTGAAAAAGAAAAAAAAAAAACAATTTAAAGATGAATTATTTAAAATTATATGTTTTTTTTATACAATTTAAGTTGTTTCTGTATTAAGCTTATCCGTCTCCAAATTACACGCTCGAGGATAGGCAAAGGCGACCGGCTACGGCCCATTGTAAATCTGTTCAAAGGAACTTCTCCTGCTAACATACCCATATAGATTAGAGTGCGTATTGAAACAGTGGTCGACTTCTTCTAAGCAGTTCAATGTTTATAAAGTATTTTTTTAAATAGATAGGTGGATGGGCCATATGATGGTAAGTGGTTACCATTACCCATAGACATTGGCGCCACCAACCTTGGGAACTAAGATCTTATTTACTTTACTTTTAAAACTGAACATAACAATTAAATACTATTGCTGCTTAGTTCAATATTTATAACAATGCACCGACAGATGTCCTCAGCCATATAAGAAGTCGTGCAGATTTTAATATCGTTGCACTGTCTCGATAATATTAGTTACTCAAGCGATATGGCATTTGGAATTACTACAACTGATTTATTTTGTCTAGAAAAGCGGGTACCTTCGAATACCTATGAAATTTAAGGAACATTAAATAGGTTGTATCGGATTAAATACCTATCCTAAAACAGAATGATAGTGCATTAATAGAGAGAGGGCGTAAACATTGCTTTCCTAGGATGTTGAATTACTTTATCAGAGCACTGTTCTTCAACAACTGCCTAACATCAAAGAATTAAGTTTTAAATGTCATAAAAGTAAGCATTACCCAATGCTTACCTTACTTGATCTACTAAATCACTCAATCACTTTAGATTAGAAACCTGATTTTTTTTTAATGTAAGAGGCGGTAAACGAGCAGGAGGATTATCTGATGGAAAATGACTACCACTGCCCATGGACATCTGCAACACCCGAGGACTTGCAGGTGCGTTGTCTAATAGAAATTCTCGGCTCTTTAGTCAGAAATTACAAAAATTACACAACCAACAGATACTGCTCCTTTATTATATTTTGTTGTTTTTTTTTAGTATTATGGCCATAGATAGATATTTATGATTTTTACATTCTACAAAAAAAAAACTGCTTGGACTGTTTAAAAACTTGAAATTAGAGACTAACTAAAGTAGGAAAAGTTATAACAGTTTATTGTATCACAATATATTACATAAATATATTACATAAATATTATGTGTCATCACAATTATATAAATAATTTTGACAGAACAGCGTCAATCGATCGATCGACGATCATTGTATAAACACGACAAGTAAAGTTATTTCTCTAATTCAAGGAAAAAGGTATTATTAGTTTGCGTTTCTAAGCATGTATTTTTAGTAATTAACTCTTATGTAATTTAAATTTAAATAAGACTGAAAGAGAAAGTACTTTATTTGGATATTTTTATTTATTCCTAACATAAAATAATACATATTAATTCATAACAGTACTTGAAAAATATAAAATTTCTTTATTAATTATTTTATGAATTATTATTCAAACGCGTTCTTAGTAATATTTGGCAATAGACTTCGCTTCGCATTGAACGCGATCGGCGTCTTCGCAACGACTGGTGACGGGGTTAAACGCCAATCCAGTATCGCAGGACAGGATGCGGGCGTGCCCGTTGATACACGAGTAGAAAGCAGAGCAATCGCCTTCATACCTTAAAAAATACATATACAATATAAAAAGCGACAGTACACATGAAATAATAAAGGTCAATAAATAAGGTTTTAAAGGTTTCAATTTAACGTTCACGATCTTTACTTTAATTCGTATTATGATTTTCAAAATGGTGAATAATTATTAAAATAAAAATAATTAATGCTTCTCTTACTTATGGTTTGTTACTACTGGGTTGCCATTTCGGTCAATCGCAGCTGGAGGACACTGATACCCAACGAAAGCTGAAATACGCCAATTAAATTAACACGATCCTTTAAATACATAATAATGGTATTAAAAATATATTATATATTACTTTCAACATCGCAGGTAGGCACCAGTTCAGGCCAGTCGCATTGGGCAGTAACAGGGTTAAATGCTAAGCCAGTAGGGCAATGCATTTCAATGGCTCTGCCGGCGTTACAAATGCGATAATGTCCACAATCATTTGGGTCAGCCACGGGAGATGGAAAGTATCCGTATTGATGTGCGCAGTCAGCTGTAGGATTCGCTGGCTCTGTTAATAAAAATAGATGGGAGAAAGTGAAACTATTCTCAAAATTACGTATATTTTGATTAATTATAATTTGAATATGATTCTATGGTTGTTACAAATTAACATAGGCGTGTGTCGTAATAGTTTTGCACTCAACTTTCAACCCAACGATATTGACAATTCTCAATCAACTGTCAAAGATTTTTTTTATAGTAGTAGTTTGGCGAAGCAAATGCTACGTACGTTTCAGAATTAATATATTATTAAACTTAGACAAAGTTTAAAAATTGTTAAACATGAAGTGTCGTCCGTATTTTATTATATTTTTAACATTGTTATTATACTTACGGGTAATGCCACGACCTACGCAAGGCACATCCTGAGGATAACCGCAAGCATACTCCGGCCACTGTGCGTTAGGGTTGAAATGAAGACCATCTGGACATAGCATTTCAGTCGAGAGATAGTCCTAATACAGAACAAAATATAAAACTTTAGTGTTATACAACTATAGCTATTCATATTTTATAAAAAATAAATATTATTATAAAACGAACCCGGCATTCAATGTAGGAATCACATTCTCCCTCCACTTTTATGTATGTATTCCGCACTTTGCAAAGTGGGCTTTTTTCGGCATTGATTGAAGACTGGCCGTTGCCTAAAAATTAGATGGGTAATTAATTAACCATTGTACTAAAATACAAAGAGAGCAGTCTCAATGGGTACAAAGCTCTATTGCTCACTATAAAGAATAATATATATATATATAGTGCTAATATAGTAAGTTTAAATTGTATTTGTTTAATTTTTATTTGTATTTGCCTTAAAGGCTAAAATAAATATTAAAATGTTATTTTTTCATTATAATCAAATGTACTCACAGATTGCAGATAGCAACAAGACAACAAAACAAACAAAGAAATGCATCGTTGAGGATCCGACGACTTTCACAGCAGTAACGATTGCGAATGAGATCAATATCGATGTGCAACGATTTTATACTTTAGCTGTAATTAAAAAATAATTAATAGAATTTATGCTCATAAATCACTTGTCGTTAAAATAAAATTACATATTTTTTAAAGAATTGTTTTATTCGATGAATGGCACTATCATTAATTGACTATACATTACAAAAATTAAGTGGAGATATAATAATATAGGCCTCTGCATCTTTGACAGATGATTTAAGCGGCATCGCGAAGGCACTTGCGTTCATGACTGAATAGACCAATGCGAGAGAGGATCCTCCGGCCGCACTTCCGACAAGTGTATGCGCCCCCAGATGGGCGGGGGTTTGAAGCCCGCTCATGACGCCTAGTGCGTTTTTCTTTTAGTAGTTTAAACCAGTCATTGTCATGCTTTGATTGACCTTCGTGAATAAGGCGTCGCCACTTGGCACGGTCCTCTGCCAGTTCCTCCCATGCTAGGGATGTTAAACGCAACCATATCACGCTTAGCGCAATCTTTGTAACGGAGCATAGGCCTCCCAACAGACCTCTTTGCATCCACAACCTCTCCCAGTAGTATTTGCCTTGGAAGACGGGTCTGCTCCATTCGATTCACGTGTCCCAGCCACCGTAACCGTTTTTTTTTGAGAATGGCCATGATGCTAGGCAGCTGTGCCTCGCCTAGAACAGACTCGTTTGTCACGCGATCCTGCCATGTGATGCCCAGAATGCTCCGAAGACAGCGCAAGTGAAATGTGTTTAGTCGGCGTTCTTGTTTTGCGTACGTTGTCCACGTTTCTGCTCCATACAAGAGTGTGCTTAGGACACATGATTGGTAAACAAGCATTTTCGTTTTTACCGTAAGGTGTCTGTTATCCCAAGCCCTTGAACAGAGCCTCCCGAACGTAGAGGCTGCTTTGCCGATGCGGAAGTCGATCTCTGCATCAAGCGAGAGATTGCTCGACAAATGCGACCCAAGGTAGCAAAATTTGTTAACCACCTGTAAAGGTGCGCCGTTAAGCAAGATGACTGGTTGCTCTAAACATCCTTGCGCTAAAATAACGGTCTTCTTGCAGTTTATGGACATTGAAAAGAGGTCGCACGCTCTGGCAAATTTGTCCATTAGACTCTGGAGTTGAGCTTGGTCATGAGCAACGAAGGCAGCGTCGTCAGCGAAGAGGAGACTATCTACAAATAAGTCCTCCCTGTAGCGTTTGGACTTGAGCATTGAGATGTTGTACAGCCTACCATCGGTTCGCGTGTGTAAGTGGACGCCTTGCTGTTCATCTCCAAAAGCAACCTTCAGAAGCACTGAGAAGAATATTCCGAACAAGGTGGGGGCCAGTGCACAACCTTGACGAACACCACGGCGTACGTCGAATGGCGTGGATGCGTTGCCATTGTGCAGGACGGTAACTTCCATACCTTCGTGGAACGATTGCACTATCCTTAGGAGTTTTGGGGGGCATCCAATTCTGACAAGAACCGAGTACAACCCCTCTCTGCTCACGGAGTCAAAAGCCTTATTTAGGTCTACAAATGCAATGACTAGGGGGGTATGTTGCTCCCTACACTTTTCTTGTAGCTGTCTGAGTGAAAATATCATGTCGACAGTTGACCGTTGGGACCTAAAACCACATTGTGCCTCAGGGTATACGCGGTCGGCGAGCCTTTGTAGTTTGCCTAAAATGGCCCTGGCAAAGGCTTTACCGACGATGCTAAGAAGAGATATTCCGCGGTAACAGTTGCAGTCGCCACGATCGCCTTTGCCTTTATAAAGAGTGACGATGTTAGCATCTCGCATATCCTGAGGGACGTAGTTTTCTTCCCAGCACTTAGCCAGGTGGTTATGAAGGATGGGCAAGAGGCACTCAAGCTTGACGACTTCGGTGACAACATCGTCTTTTCCGGGGCTCTTTCCACATTTGAGCTTCTTGACGGCCAGATAAAGTTCCTCTACTGTGGGTGCAACGTCTAGCTCGTGCCAAGTTGCCAGATTCGGGACAAGCTCCATTGCTTCTGGCTGAATATCCACTGGGCACGAGTAGAGCCCCTTGTAGTATTCTACTCATCTTGCCATCTGACGGGTGCTGTCTGTTATAACAGAACCGTCGGTTTCCTTGAGAGGTGCCGTCTTTTTTGGAGTAGGTCCAAGAGCTCTTTTGATGCCCGCGTACACCCCGCCAATATCCCCCGCGATTGCGCACGCTTGGATGCTTTGGCAAAGCTCTGTCCAATACGCATTTACAAAGAAGCGCGTGCTACGCTGGAGTGAGGCTTCTGCCTTCGTGAGATCTTTACGCGTCGCATCGCAAGGGTTAAGGCGAAAATTTAAAGCGGCTTGGCGTTTCGAGTCAATCAAGGGAAGTAAGTGCTTCTCGTTTTCTTGAAACCAGTCGTAAGATTTTGCCTTTTGATAGCCAAAAATCTTGCCTGCAGTGTCAGTGAGAAGAGACTTGACTTTTTCCCATTCGACTCGCGCTGATGCCGTACTATCCCAAGTTGCAACTTCTTCGCGGACGAGTTCCCCAAATGACTCCACTACTTCCATGTCACGAGTCTTGAAAAGATTTATCTTTTTTCGACCGAGTGGCTTGGAAGAATGGACTCTTCTAGGGACAAGTCGGACTTTAGTAGCGACGAGGCTGTGATCGGTGTCGCAATCGGCACTGTGAAACGCCCGCGTGTGGAGCGTTTCCCGTAGATCCCTCCTTCTTGTTAGAGCAAGGTCTAATTGGTGCCAGTGTTTAGATCGAGGGTGCATCCACGAGACTTTCCGCATCATTTTGGCTTTAAAAAAGGTGTTGGTAACACACAGCTGGTGCCTTGAGCAAAACTCCAACAGTCGTTGTCCGTTGTCGTTAAGCTTGCCTATGCCGTGTGCACCGAGGCATTCAGGCCAGGCTGATGTACCCTGACCGACGCGGGCATTAAAGTCACCCAAAATATGCAGTCTGTCAGTTGGATTCACCCTGCGCACTGTCTCATTGAGCTGGCCGTAGAACTGATCCTTGGTCTCAGGTTTTGAACTAAGCGTCGGTGCGTAAGCGGAAATTAGCGTGACAAAGCCGCTTTTTGTGTTTAGACGCAAGACCATAATCCGCTCGGAAACGCCTACAGGTGTCTCTATGGCGTTGATGAGATGGTTTCGAACCGCGAAACCTACACCATGCTCTCGTGTTTCCAAGGAACTCTTGCCCTTCCAGTAAAAAGTGTAGTTAGCTTCACGCAAAGACCCTTCGTCTTCAGTTCTGGTCTCTTGTAAGGCTACGATATCGATTTTGAGCCTTTTAAGCTCCACGTCGATACTGTAAGTTTTGCGCAGTTTTTGGGCGCAATCGGAGCTTCCGTAGGTGTTCGGGAAGCCTGTCCTCATCGTTCGGACATTCCATGTCGCAAAGCGCATGTAAGCAGCGTTGTTGTGGGTTTTGAGATTTTTGTTTCTTTGAGCAGGTGATTAATGTCACAGCGTCAACGTCTAGCTGTAAGGCTTGTGTTCCGTTCACCCAGGCGGAACAAGTTAACGCTGAGGCGGATCAGTACCTTATTGATCGGGGGCTGCCCGACTTAAAGCAGGCGGTAACTGATCAATGGATCTACGATGGATCCTCCTACTGTCAAGAGTGGCCCCTGGCGTCCGCACTTACGCCTATTCGTGCTGACTTATAACCGGTGACTGCCACTCTCCGTGTTGTTTTCCACCTGCAAGACAGGTGAGCGAAGTGTCCTCTCCGTGGATGCTGCTACGCCTGGGCCAGGCGACTTTATGGCAACACGGGCTTGCCCAGTACCCATGCCACCCTCTCCTCCTCCCCAGCAGGATCCGCAGGAATGACGAATCAATACGTGTGGTGCTGGTTTGGCCGCAGGTGACTGGCTTACGCCTAAACGGAGGCACCGCTCCGGGTTTAATATTAGTTTTCCTTCTTCTTTGGCGTGACGCTGGGATAATTTTGGGAAACAGCGTATCAAGGAGAGGAGTGAGGATACTGTGATCACGGAAGATACAGGAATGTGACACTAGTAGCTAGAGCAGTCCGGGGTCGCGTACCCGTAGTGATTCCAACCAGCTATCGGACAGATAACTGGTAGATCCACCCTCTGGACTAAAGTGGAGATATGAATATACATATAATGATACTATTTGCGAGTTGATCGTTTATGGCTTACATTAAAATATAATTATATACAATTACAATTATTAGAAACAGGATAAGTTGACAATATAGTTAAAATTATACTTGCTCTGGATTTTGAGTCTCATTTTCTATCAATTCAAATTGTCCTGGTTGATAGAATGGTTCCTCAGTTGTTGGATATTCAGTGACGTTTTCCGCGTCTTTGGGCCGCTTCGCCTCGTTTCTCAGTTCTACGGGGCAAGCTGATACTTCATGAGCCGCGACGCAGGATTCGGTGAACTCGTCATAAGCAGAGAATCCACCGCAGGACAGCCGGCAAGTCTTGCCATTAATACAAATGAAGTAAATTTGACAATCGTTAGGGGATCTGAAAAACATATAATCCATTAAGAAGAGTTTCTTAACCTTATTTACAGCGAAATCTGCGTACAAAGTCATTTGTTATAAGCAGTTGTATTTTTAAGGAACCCAATATTTAAAATTAAAAAACGTAAGTCGCGAGTCTTTTTGTATAAAACCTCACGAATGATCACTAGTTTAACGTTTTAAAGCGCTTAGAAACAACTATATTAAGACGAGACGAGCTGAAGATTATGATTCTTACAACTGGTGGTAGGACTTTGTGCAAGCTCGTCTGGGTAGGTACGGAGGTAAAATCAACAGACATTCTACCGTAAAACAACAGTACTTGGTATTGTTGTGTTCCGGTTTGAAGGATGAGATACTTTTTTCAGTCTTTTGTCGTCCACTGCTGGACGAAAGCCTCCCCCACAGAACGCCAACCATCCCGATCTTGGGCAGTCCGCATCCATCCCGTACCTGCCACCTTTTTTAAATCGTCGGTCGATCTATGGCAAGGATGAGTGAGACAGTGTAATTGCAGGCACAAGGGACATATCATCTTAGTTCCCATGGTTGGTGGCGCATTGGCGATGTAAACGATGGTTAATATTTCTTACAACGCCAGTGTCTATGATCATTGGTGACCACTATCAGGTAGCCAATTTGCTCGTCAGCCTAGCTATTCTAAAAATATAAGATATTTGGACGGTAGAACGAGTTTCGTTACCATTTCATTTTGTCCTCTATTCTCAATTTCTGTTTTCCTGTTCAACTATTTCTTAAGTAGGTACAAAACTTTAGTGGAAAATTGTTATTATAATAATTAATATCACGCATATTTATTGTTGACGTTCTTAGTAGTAAAATTTCATTTATTTACGCAATTGGAAGTGTTGCCAGTCCAGTCTATTGCGCTTTCTTTAATTTAGCATTTTATTTAACTTAACCTATTAAAATTTTTTAACTGAATTTTGTGCCGTTAAATTTTGTATAATCTTCTAGAGATGGATGACAATATAAAAAATTGATCTAATAAAATATATTGAGTTAGTTGTATTCTTAATAATTATCATTAAATTAAATTAATTTAATTAAAAAATACTTGTTTTGTTACATAAGTTTAACATTAAATAAATATAAAAATATTTTCAGAAATATTATTTATGTTCTTGAGAAAATTTATATTCAATTCCGGGTGAGCAGCATTGACATTTTTAACAGTTAATGTTCTGTTAACAGTTTAAGTCATGTTTTTGAAGTGGGTAAGTGGTCACCATCGCCCATAAACATAAGAATAATAATATTCTGCGACATTATTTACACACGGCCATCTTATCCCAAACTAAGCAGAGCTCGTACTATGGAAACCAGACAACTGATATACTACATATACTACTTTTCTTTTGTAAATACATACTTATACCGATAATTACACCCAGACTCAGGACAAACAGACACGTTCATACACATCTTCTGTCTGTCCTGGATGGGAATCGAACCCACAACCTTCGGCGTGAAAGGCAAGTATCTACCAACCACGCCAACCGGCCCGCCCGCATTGGAAATAAGATCCATTGTATCTGTAGTTATTATATAACTACATTGTACCTGTATAGTTATTAAAGTAATATATTATTTTATTTTAATTTCCTTTAATTTAGATTTTAGTAACTTTAGTAGCAGTTTTAATAACTTTAGGTATATTATCAGATATTCTTCTTTCCTCAGGTTTAATTGAATGTGTAAAATAAAGCAAAGAAAACTTAATATTTTTGGTAACAGCCTGTAAATGTCCCACTGCTGGGTTAAGGCCTCCTCTCCTTTTTTGAGGAGAAGGTTTTGGAACTTATCCTACCACGCTGCTCCAATGCGGGTTGGTGGAATACAACACATGTGGCAGAATTTCAGTGAAATTAAACACATGCAGGTTTAGATGCAGGCGAGATGAATTATAATCACAAATTAAGCACATGAAAATTCAGTGGTGCTTGCCCGGGCTTGATTTTGACTGAAGCGTGTAACAATCTATTTGCCCGTACCCTGTTACATACATACACGCCGCACGTGCACTTATTATTTTCATGTGCTTACTTGAATATATTTTAATGTTTCTAAAATTATGTGTCTAATTTAGATAAGGATTAAATCCTTATGATAAATATGTTGAGAACTAAAATTACCCTGTATGTGTAACAATAATTATTAACTAACTTTTTCAGGTTTTACTACATATTTTGGTATACTATTATTAGCTTTCGCCCGCGGCTACGCCCACGTGTGAGGGGTTAGGTAGGGGGGGGAGGTGTTAGGTAGCCTATGTGTTAAATTAGGGTATAAGCTAACTTTATTTCAAGAAAAAGTAACAAAGATCACACATCCACACATATCCACATTCTATCGCGCTTAAAATATTAGTAGGATAGGACGTTAACTTTTTGTCTGCAATATTTTAGCCACTATGTATTTCAACTATCGTTTTATTCACACAATATAATTTTGACAATTTTCAATAAGCTCCGACTTCACACATTGGTTAGTGTTTTCATCGAAGGAGAGACCTGCATCACAATTTAGGAGACGGGGGCGTCCCTGTTGGCATGCAATGTAATGCTTGCAGCTATTTTTATACCTGTTTAAAAAATACAAACGTTATATATTTATAACTTAATTAGTACAATAATTGCGAAAACACTTAATGCATGGTCATCCTATTATTAAATTTGCTGATATTTTGATGGAATTTATAATACATTTTTACTGTTAAGATTCAATAACGTAAATATATTTCCTTCAGACCGATTTCTGCCAGGGCGCCCAGTCTCAAGAGAGGTTAGTTAACTGTGCCGAACATATTATAGTGCACAAGCGTATGCGCAGTTCAGGCGCAGGACCAACGGCTTTTCGTACTTTCCGAGGAGTGTACACACTTCCAACCTCCAGACTCCGGGCTGCTATTGAGAACTTTCGACAGGAAAACTTAATAACCTTTTTATTCGCTCGACCTCGGATTTAAAACTAGGACTATGATAGCTAAATGAAAAAAATATTAGCATTAAACAGCATTAATGTTACTACACATTATACTACGTTTAGGTGTAACGTGAAAGTGTGAAACCTATATTTTTTATTCAAATTATTGTAATTTCTAGTGACTTTAACCCACTTTGTAGCCCTCTTGCCAGTTATACGTAAATTACTCAACGAACTAGAAAGTTTTCATTAAATACACTTACTTGTGATATGAAATGAAATTGGAAACTAATGCATAATCATCCGATGGGCAGGTGTAATCTTGGAATACTGAAATCATTTTATAATAAATAAAGTTATGCGGTTAAAAAAATTGAAATATAGTTAATTAATATCAACAATAATTACCGTTAAGGTTGCAATCTGGTACATTTACTGGCCAATCGCAAGTACTCGATATGGAATTGAAAGCGAGACCAGACGGACATGGCATTAAGGTAGCTAATCCTTCTTGGCACACAATAAAGTACCCACAGTCGCCGTTAGTTGTTGGGAATATTTCATAACTATGAGGACATTGACCAGTAGGTTGTGCTTGCTCTGTAAGAAAAGAAATGTTTGATGTATTACAGTTAGGTTTAAAAATAAGAAGGTTTTCGTAAGTACTTTTAAATCATATTACAGGATTAAGTTCAATGAAAGTTTACTGAAAGAAACCGACAAGAAACTCGATAATTTCTCTTTTTCCAAATAAACTACAAATTCAATTACATACAAATTAATTTGTATATCCTTAATGGAAATTAACGAAAACTAACGTTAGAACTCATTAATACAAAATGTTAAACACATCTGCGAAATATCTTTATTTTTATTATACTTCTGGTGTTTATACAATGATTCTATAAAAGATTGGCCATATTATGGTGCCATCGACAGCATCGTTTTAAACATTGTTTCGCACCTGTAAGTATTTCTATTGCCTTACCTTCTATCTAAATCTAATTTAGATATATACTTAATACATACGTGTGATAGATTGGTTTTGACATTGAACTTCAGAAGGGTACGCGCAGGGAAATGCTTCGCTTTTGGATCAAAATGAAGCCCGTCAGGGCATAAACTTCGGTAGGCTTTATTGTTCTGTAACGAAATGTACATTATGATGAATATTTTCAAATGATTTAGCCGTGACATAAACAAATGTAGATTTAAAAAATAATTTGACCTGGCATTCCACATATTCGTCACATTGATTTTCCACTGAATAATATCCATTTACATTTTTGCAATTATAATCGTATGATTGGTATACGATATATGGTTTGGGTTTGAGTGGAGCTTTTGGGCTGGTTGTGAAATTAATAACACTTTGCGATGTTGGTTTCTGCGTTACCGTAGAGGTTGTGGCGAGAGTATTGTATGGATTTTCGGTATTTGAGACCGATGATGTTGTAACATCACCATATGTTATGGGTGCATTAGAAATATTTTCTTCTGTGAGTACCTCTGAGAATTTTTTATCAGTGTTAAGGTTTTCTGAAGTAAGAGGTATATTCTTAAGACCAAAACCAATCGGTCTTCGGAAAGCTACTCTGTTTAAACTTTGCGTGTCACGTGCTTCCACTGAAAACAAATTAATTAATTAATTAGGTTTGCTAGCGATGATTATTTATTATTATTCTTAAAATACAATATAATTTTAATTCACGCACTGCTTTTATAAAATTATTTAAAAGCAAACACTACATTTATCATGACTTGGTCAAAGTGAAATCATCTCATTTCGTATATACGTTTTGACACGTATATACGACTTACCGAGGAGACCAGGATCCCCAACCACCAACCCGCATTGGAGCAGCGTGGTGGAATCAGCTCCAAACCTTCTCCTCAAAAAGAGGAGAGGAGGCCTTTAACCCAGCAGTGGGACATTCACAGGCTGTTACGGTACGGTTACGGTACTACATTTATATTAAATTACAATGACTATTACTTGATAAAAATGCTACATTAATAACAATTAATCATATTAAGTTACTTAACTTGCAAAGTCCCTTAGATTTAGTGTAATGACATAAGTACAGACAAAGAAAGATCTAAATAAAAATAACAGCGCTGATGTGAAAAATATTTTCGGTATAGTCATTCTTATAAACCCGAATATAACATCGATTTTTTTTTTATTTTATCCTAATAGTAAATTTTATTTTACTTAAATTTTAATATTGATGTAAGTTTCAAAGATATTTGTTTATTTTAATATTATTTACTTACCTAACAATAGTAATGGCACACCTAACAACAATAACTTTTGTATTATCATTGTTGTAAAAATAAAGACAACCGCGGTTAAAAACCTCACTACACTGACATTATATCAAAAATGTATCCATTTTATATAGTCTCTTGTCAGTCGATGTTCTTTAATTTAAGATCATCAGTAAATTAATGAAACAATTAAATTACTTCTATTAAATCGAAGAGGCTTGCTTCATATAAAATTAATTAACAAGAAAGTAAAATAAGCTACACTATGTTTTTTATTACTAGTGTGTAGAGACAAAATCACTGACTCAAACGCGTTTATAATAATCTCTTCTAATAATTAATTAAAACAGAGGCTTTCCAGTTTTATGGAAATGGTATAAAGTTTTATGGTGTAATATTTTTATAAGAAATATAAGGAAATATTAAAATATTATTAACTTGCAGTAAATTATTATTTATTTATATATGGTAATTTAAATAAAATAATGTTATTTTTCAAGAGAAATTCGAAACGTTTTGTATACTTTGAAATAAGAATAAATAATAGAAAATTTGGTTAAAAATTGTTTTCAGTTTTGTCAAAACAAAATAGATTCTTGGTATGAATCATATCATTAGCAGCCATACAAAGTGAATATTAATTGTATTATAATAACGAATAAAATACATATAAAATACACGTTTAACATGTTTCCAATTAAATATATATAAAGCATTCGAGAATGGTTCATTTTCTGTTAATTTAAATCTTTTAATTTATGCATCGTTAAATTAACATAATTTATATTAAGCTTCAATCTAAGCCGTTTTGTCCAATAATCAATAAATCCTCCAATTGTGAATAATTAAACACTTGTTTTTTTTCTCATTACACAACCCGCTTGCAAACAAGGTTTTTACGAGATTATCCTTTGCTAATACACTATTAGTTGCCATATATGAATAATTGAAACAAAAACTGCATTTTAAATATATGTACGTTTATATATGTTTGAAATAAATATTAATTATTATAGATAGGTTCTAAGTGGTCTAAGTTTACTGTTAAATTTCATTTGTGGCTATAATATGGGCTCCCTAAAATTAAATAAAAAACTTAAGTTATTATTAATTTAAATGATCATTTAAAAAGAGCATTTTTAATTTATCTAGAATGTTGTTGAGACAGGCATAATTGTGGTCAGCAGAAATAGTTCAGCTATTAGTGTTTTAATTTCCTCATCCATTAATTTGTATTCTTCCTGTCTTTTATTATTTTTCCTTTTCTTTTTCAAATAATATATCACTATCTTCTGTTATAAAGCATTCCAACAATTGTGACCATGTCGGATATTTTAGTTCAATATATTTTTTCACTAGTTTTCGCCCGCGGAGCCGCTGGTTGAGTAGTTTAGACGAGAAAGCGTAAAGAGGGTAAAAGGTGATTGAAGCAAATATCACACATCTTCGAGAACTGTCAAATATGCAGATTTGAAGATAGCAAAAAATATTTTTGACTATTATAAAATACTACGTTAATCGTAATTCAGATGGCAGTGCTTGAAACATTTTTGACACAAACTGGATTCGATGCGGGTGAAGTCGCGGCTTCAGCTATGTATAGTAGGATAAATAAATATAAACTAATTTCATTAAATAGCCTCCGGCCTACAAATAAACAAAAGCATGAAATTTGATAGCGCTCTTCAAATTTTATACTAAATATAAAATTTAAAAATATTTGAAAAAGAAAAAAAAAAACAATTTAAAGATGAATTATTTAAAATTATATGTTTTTTTTATACAATTTAAGTTGTTTCTGTATTAAGCTTATCCGTCTCCAAATTACACGCTCGAGGATAGGCAAAGAAGACCGGCTACGGCCTATTGTAAATCTGTTCAAAGGAACTTCTCCTGCTGCTATAAGTTTCTGGTACGTGTGGCATGGGACTAATTAATAGGGAAAAATTAAATCAAATGTATAACTTAAATAGATTATTGTCCTGAGATGGTCAGTAACATACCCATATAGATTAGAGTGCGTATTGAAACAGTGGTCGACCTCTTCTAAGCAGTTCAATGTTTATAACATTTTTTTTAAATAGATAGGTGGATGGGCCATATGATGGTATGTGGTTACCATTACCCATAGACATTGGCGCCACCAACCTTGGGAACTAAGATCTTATTTACTTTACTTTTAAAACTCAACATAACAATTAAATACTATTGCTGCTTAGTTCAATATTTATAACAATGCACCGACAGATGTCCTCAGCCATATATGAAGTCGTGCAGTTTTTATATCGTTGCACTGTCTCGATAATATTAGTTACTCAAGCGATATGGCATTTGGAATATTACTACAACTGATTTATTTTGTCTAGAAAAGCGGGTACCTTCGAATACCTATGAAATTTAAGGAACATTAAATAGGTTGTATCGGATTAAATAACTATCCTAAAACAGAATGATAGTGCATTAATAGAGAGAGGGCGTAAACATTGCTTTCCTAGGATGTTGAATTACTTTATTAGAGCACTGTTCTTCAACAACTGCCTAACATCAAAGAATTAAGTTTTAAATGTCATAAAAGTGGGTAATGCTTACCTTACTTGATCTACTAAAGCACTCAATCACTTTAGATTAGAAACCTGATTTTTTTTTAATGTAAGAGGCGGTAAACGAGCAGGAGGCTTATCTGATGGAAAATGACTACCACTGCCCATGGACATCTACAACACCCGAGGACTTGCAGGTGCGTTGTCTAATAGAAATTCTCGGCTCTTTAGTCAGAAATTACAAAAATTACACAACCAACAGATACTGCTCCTTTATTATATTTTGTTGTTTTTTTTTAGTATTATGGCCATAGATAGATATTTATGATTTTTACATTCTACAAAAAAAAACTGCTTGGACTGTTTAAAAACTTGAAATTAGAGACTAACTAAAGTAGGAAAAGTTATAACAGTTTATTGTATCACAATATATTACATAAATATATTACATAAATATTATGTGTCATCACAATTATATAAATAATTTTGACAGAACAGCGTCAATCGATCGATCGACGATCATTGTATAAACACGACAAGTAAAGTTATTTCTCTAATTCAAGGAAAAAGGTATTATTAGTTTGCGTTTCTAAGCATGTATTTTTAGTAATTAACTCTTATGTAATTTAAATTTAAATAAGACTGAAAGAGAAAGTACTTTATTTGGATATTTTTATTTATTCATAACATAAAATAATACATATTAATTCATAACAGTACTTGAAAAATATAAAATTTCTTTATTAATTATTTTATGAATTATTATTCAAACGCGTTCTTAGTAATATTTGGCAATAGACTTCGCTTCGCATTGAACGCGATCGGCGTCTTCGCAACGACTGGTGACGGGGTTAAACGCCAATCCAGTATCGCAGGACAGGATGCGGGCGTGCCCGTTGATACACGAGTAGAAAGCAGAGCAATCGCCTTCATACCTTAAAAAATACATATACAATATAAAAAGCGACAGTACACATGAAATAATAAAGGTCAATAAATAAGGTTTTAAAGGTTTCAATTTAACGTTCACGATCTTTACTTTAATTCGTATTATGATTTTCAAAATGGTGAATAATTATTAAAATAAAAATAATTAATGCTTCTCTTACTTATGGTTTGTTACTACTGGGTTGCCATTTCGGTCAATCGCAGCTGGAGGACACTGATACCCAACGAAAGCTGAAATACGCCAATTAAATTAACACGATCCTTTAAATACATAATAATGGTATTAAAAATATATTATATATTACTTTCAACATCGCAGGTAGGCACCAGTTCAGGCCAGTCGCATTGGGCAGTAACAGGGTTAAATGCTAAGCCAGTAGGGCAATGCATTTCAATGGCTCTGCCGGCGTTACAAATGCGATAATGTCCACAATCATTTGGGTCAGCCACGGGAGATGGAAAGTATCCGTATTGATGTGCGCAGTCAGCTGTAGGATTCGCTGGCTCTGTTAATAAAAATAGATGGGAGAAAGTGAAACTATTCTCAAAATTACGTATATTTTGATTAATTATAATTTGAATATGATTCTATGGTTGTTACAAATTAACATAGGCGTGTGTCGTAATAGTTTTGCACTCAACTTTCAACCCAACGATATTGACAATTCTCAATCAACTGTCAAAGATTTTTTTTATAGTAGTAGTTTGGCGAAGCAAATGCTACGTACGTTTCAGAATTAATATATTATTAAACTTAGACAAAGTTTAAAAATTGTTAAACATGAAGTATCGTCCGTATTTTATTATATTTTTAACATTGTTATTATACTTACGGGTAATGCCACGACCTACGCAAGGCACATCCTGAGGATAACCGCAAGCATACTCCGGCCACTGTGCGTTAGGGTTGAAATGAAGACCATCTGGACATAGCATTTCAGTCGAGAGATAGTCCTAATACAGAACAAAATATAAAACTTTAGTGTTATACAACTATAGCTATTCATATTTTATAAAAAATAAATATTATTATAAAACGAACCCGGCATTCAATGTAGGAATCACATTCTCCCTCCACTTTTATGTATGTATTCCGCACTTTGCAAAGTGGGCTTTTTTCGGCATTGATTAAAGACTGGCCGTTGCCTAAAAATTAGATGGGTAATTAATTAACCATTGTACTAAAATACAAAGAGAGCAGTCTCAATGGGTACAAAGCTGCATTGCTCACTATAAAGAATAATATATATATATAGTGCTAATATAGTAAGTTTAAATTGTATTTGTTTAATTTTTATTTGTATTTGCCTTAAAGGCTAAAATAAATATTAAAATGTTATTTTTTCATTATAATCAAATGTACTCACAGATTGCAGATAGCAACAAGACAACAAAACAAACAAAGAAATGCATCGTTGAGGATCCGACGACTTTCACAGCAGTAACGATTGCGAATGAGATCAATATCGATGTGCAACGATTTTATACTTCAGCTGTAATTAAAAAATAATTAATAGAATTTATGCTCATAAATCACTTGTCGTTAAAATAAAATTACATATTTTTTAAAGAATTGTTTTATTCGATGAATGGCACTATCATTAATTGACTATACATTACAAAAATTAAGTGGAGATATGAATATACATATAATGATACTATTTGCGAGTTGATCGTTTATGGCTTACATTAAAATATAATTATATACAATTACAATTATCAGAAACAGGATAAGTTGACAATATAGTTAAAATTATACTTGCTCTGGATTTTGAGTCTCATTTTCTATCAATTCAAATTGTCCTGGTTGATAGAATGGTTCCTCAGTTGTTGGATATTCAGTGACGTTTTCCGCGTCTTTGGGCCGCTTCGCCTCGTTTCTCAGTTCTACGGGGCAAGCTGATACTTCATGAGCCGCGACGCAGGATACGGTGAACTCGTCATAAGTAGAGAATCCACCGCAGGACAGCCGGCGAGTGACAATCGTTACGGGATCTGAAAAACATATAATCCATTAAGAAGAGTTTCTTAACCTTATTTACAGCGAAATCTGCGTACAAAGTCATTTGTTATAAGCAGTTGTATTTTTAAGGAACCCAATATTTAAAATTAAAAAACGTAAGTCGCGAGTCTTTTTGTATAAAACCTCACGAATGATCACTAGTTTAACGTTTTAAAGCGCTTAGAAACAACTATATTAAGACGAGACGAGCTGAAGATTATGATTCTTACAACTGGTGGTAGGACTTTGTGCAAGCTCGTCTGGGTAGGTACGGAGGTAAAATCAACAGACATTATACCGTAAAACAACAGTACTTGGTATTGTTGTGTTCCGGTTTGAAGGATGAGATACTTTTTTCAGTCTTTTGTCGTCCACTGCTGGACGAAAGCCCCACACAGAACGCCAACCATCCCGATCTTGGGCAGTCCGCATCCATCCCGTACCTGCCACCTTTTTTAAATCGTCGGTCGATCTATGGCAAGGATGAGTGAGACAGTGTAATTGCAGGCACAAGGGACATATCATCTTAGTTCCCATGGTTGGTGGCGCATTGGCGATGTAAGCGATGGTTAATATTTCTTACAACGCCAGTGTCTATGATCATTGGTGACCACTATCAGGTAGCCAATTTGCTCGTCAGCCTAGCTATTCTAAAAATATAAGATATTTGGACGGTAGAACGAGTTTCGTTACCATTTCATTTTGTCCTCTATTCTCAATTTCTGTTTTCCTGTTCAACTATTTCTTAAGTAGGTACAAAACTTTAGTGGAAAATTGTTATTATAATAATTAATATCACGCATATTTATTGTTGACGTTCTTAGTAGTAAAATTTCATTTATTTACGCAATTGGAAGTGTTGCCAGTCCAGTCTATTGCGCTTTCTTTAATTTAGCATTTTATTTAACTTAACCTATTAAAATTTTTTAACTGAATTTTGTGCCGTTAAATTTTGTATAATCTTCTAGAGATGGATGACAATATAAAAAATTGATCTAATAAAATATATTGAGTTAGTTGTATTCTTAATAATTATCATTAAATTAAATTAATTTAATTAAAAAATACTTGTTTTGTTACATAAGTTTAACATTAAATAAATATAAAAATATTTTCAGAAATATTATTTATGTTCTTGAGAAAATTTATATTCAATTCCGGGTGAGCAGCATTGACATTTTTAACAGTTAATGTTCTGTTAACAGTTTAAGTCATGTTTTTGAAGTGGGTAAGTGGTCACCATCGCCCATAAACATAAGAATAATAATATTCTGCGACATTATTTACACACGGCCATCTTATCCCAAACTAAGCAGAGCTCGTACTATGGAAACCAGACAACTGATATACTACATATACTACTTTTCTTTTGTAAATACATACTTATACCGATAATTACACCCAGACTCAGGACAAACAGACACGTTCATGCACATCTTCTGTCTGTCCTGGATGGGAATCGAACCCACAACCTTCGGCGTGAAAGGCAAGTATCTACCAACCACGCCAACCGGCCCGCCCGCATTGGAAATAAGATCCATTGTATCTGTAGTTATTATATAACTACATTGTACCTGTATAGTTATTAAAGTAATATATTATTTTATTTTAATTTCCTTTAATTTAGATTTTAGTAACTTTAGTAGCAGTTTTAATAACTTTAGGTATATTATCAGATATTCTTCTTTCCTCAGGTTTAATTGAATGTGTAAAATAAAGCAAAGAAAACTTAATATTTTTGGTAACAGCCTGTAAATGTCCCACTGCTGGGTTAAGGCCTCCTCTCCTTTTTTGAGGAGAAGGTTTTGGAACTTATCCTACCACGCTGCTCCAATGCGGGTTGGTGGAATACAACACATGTGGCAGAATTTCAGTGAAATTAGACACATGCAGGTTTCCTTACGATGTTTTCCTTTACCGTAAAGAACGGGATGAATTATAATCACAAATTAAGCACATGAAAATTCAGTGGTGCTTGCCCGGGCTTGAACCACGATCATCGGTTAAGATTCACGCGTTTTTACCACTGGGCCATCTGGGCCATCTCGAAAAACTTAATATATTCCTCGTTTTATAAATACAATCACACATTTTTAAACTGGCTCGTGCATTTCCCACACGACAGTTGATGTTTCTAAATCTTTAAATTTTATTCATTTGTATATTACTAGTAGTATATTACGTTGTTCCAACTTCGCATGCGTAAAATTACACGTATTATTTTATCCTTTTTATTATGTCCTTACTTGAATATATTTTAATGTTTCTAAAATTATGTGTCAAATTTAGATAAGGATTAAATCCTTGTGATAAATATGTTGAGAACTAAAATTACCCTGTATGTGTAACAATAATTATTTACTAACTTTTTCAGGTTTTACTATATATTTTACTTTATATTTGGAATACTTTTTACTATATATTTGGTATACTATTATTAGCTTCCGCCTTCGGCTACGCCCACGTGTGAGGGGTTAGGTAGGGGGGGGGGAGGTGTTAGGTAGCCTATGTGTTAAATCAGGGTATAAGCTAAATTTATTTCAAGAAAGAGTAACAAAGATCACACATCCATACACATCCACATTCTATCGCGTTTAAAATATTAGTAAGTTAGGACGTTAACTTTTTTGTCTGCAATATTTTAGCCACTATTTATTTCAACTATCGTTTTATTCACACAATATAATTTTGACAATTTTCAATAAGCTCCGACTTCACACATTGGTTAGTGTTTTCATCGAAGGAGAGACCTGCATCACAATTTAGGAGACGGGGGCGTCCCTGTTGGCATGCAATGTAATGCTTGCAGCTATTTTTATACCTGTTTAAAAAATACAAACGTTATATATTTATAACTTAATTAGTACAATAATTGCGAAAACACTTAATGCATGGTCATCCTATTATTAAATTTGCTGATATTTTGATGGAATTTATAATACATTTTTACTGTTAAGATTCAATAACGTAAATATATTTCCTTCAGACCGATTTCTGCCAGGGCGCCCAGTCTCAAGAGAGGTTAGTTAACTGTGCCGAACATATTATAGTGCACAAGCGTATGCGCAGTTCAGGCGCAGGACCAACGGCTTTTCGTACTTTCCGAGGAGTGTACACACTTCCAACCTCCAGACTCCGGGATGCTATTGAGAACTTTCGACAGGAAAACTCAATAACATTTTTATTGGCTCGACCTCGGATTTGAAACTAGGACTATGATAGCTAAATGAAAAAAATATTAGCATTAAACCGCATTAATGTTACTACACATTATACTACGTTATACCTAAAGCGTGAAACCTTTATTTTTTATTCAAATTATTGTAATTTCTAGTGACTTTAACCCACTTTGTAGCCCTCTTGCCAGTTATACGTAAATTACTCAACGAACTAGAAAGTTTTCATTAAATACACTTACTTGTGATATGAAATGAAATTGGAAACTAATGCATAATCATCCGATGGGCAGGTGTAATCTTGGAATACTGAAATCATTTTATAATAAATAAAGTTATGCGGTTAAAAAAATTGAAATATAGTTAATTAATATCAACAATAATTACCGTTAAGGTTGCAATCTGGTACATTTACTGGCCAATCGCAAGTACTCGATATGGAATTGAAAGCGAGACCAGACGGACATGGCATTAAGGTAGCTAATCCTTCTTGGCACACAATAAAGTACCCACAGTCGCCGTTAGTTGTTGGGAATATTTCATAACTATGAGGACATTGACCAGTAGGTTGTGCTTGCTCTGTAAGAAAAGAAATGTTTGATGTATTACAGTTAGGTTTAAAAATAAGAAGGTTTTCGTAAGTACTTTTAAATCATATTACAGGATTAAGTTCAATGAAAGTTTACTGAAAGAAACCGACAAGAAACTCGATAATTTCTCTTTTTCCAAATAAACTACAAATTCAATTACATACAAATTAATTTGTATATCCTTAATGGAAATTAACGAAAACTAACGTTAGAACTCATTAATACAAAATGTTAAACACATCTGCGAAATATCTTTATTTTTGTTATACTTCTGGTGTTTATACAATGATTCTATAAAAGATTGGCCATATTATGGTGCCATCGACAGCATTGTTTTAAACATATTGTTTCGCACCTGTAAGTATTTCTATTGCCTTACCTTCTATCTAAATCTAATTTAGATAAATACTTAATACATACGTGTGATAGATTGGTTTTGACATTGAACTTCAGAAGGGTACGCGCAGGGAAATGCTGGCCATTTCGCTTTTGGATCAAAATGAAGCCCGTCAGGGCATAAACTTCGGTAGGCTTTATTGTTCTGTAACGAAATGTACATTATGATGAATATTTTCAAATGATTTAGCCGTGACATAAACAAATGTAGATTTAAAAAATAATTTGACCTGGCATTCCACATATTCGTCACATTGATTTTCCACTGAATAATATCCATTTACATTTTTGCAATTATAATCGTATGATTGGTATACGATATATGGTTTGGGTTTGAGTGGAGCTTTTGGGCTGGTTGTGAAATTAATAACACTTTGCGATGTTGGTTTCTGCGTTACCGTAGAGGTTGTGGCGAGAGTATTGTATGGATTTTCGGTATTTGAGACCGATGATGTTGTAACATCACCATATGTTATGGGTGCATTAGAAATATTTTCTTCTGTGAGTACCTCTGAGAATTTTTTATCAGTGTTAAGGTTTTCTGAAGTAAGAGGTATATTCTTAAGACCAAAACCAATCGGTCTTCGGAAAGCTACTCTGTTTAAACTTTGCGTGTCACGTGCTTCCACTGAAAACAAATTAATTAATTAATTAGGTTTGCTAGCGATGATTATTTATTATTATTCTTAAAATACAATATAATTTTAATTCACGCACTGCTTTTATAAAATTATTTAAAAGCAAACACTACATTTATCATGACTTGGTCAAAGTGAAATCATCTCATTTCGTATATACGTTTTGACACGTATATACGACTTACCGAGGAGACCAGGATCCCCAACCACCAACCCGCATTGGAGCAGCGTGGTGGAATCAGCTCCAAACCTTCTCCTCAAAAAGAGGAGAGGAGGCCTTTAACCCAGCAGTGGGACATTCACAGGCTGTTACGGTACGGTTACGGTACTACATTTATATTAAATTACAATGACTATTACTTGATAAAAATGCTACATTAATAACAATTAATCATATTAAGTTACTTAACTTGCAAAGTCCCTTAGATTTAGTGTAATGACATAAGTACAGACAAAGAAAGATCTAAATAAAAATAACAGCGCTGATGTGAAAAATATTTTCGGTATAGTCATTCTTATAAACCCGAATATAACATCGATTTTTTTTTTATTTTATCCTAATAGTAAATTTTATTTTACTTAAATTTTAATATTGATGTAAGTTTCAAAGATATTTGTTTATTTTAATATTATTTACTTACCTAACAATAGTAATGGCACACCTAACAACAATAACTTTTGTATTATCATTGTTGTAAAAATAAAGACAACCGCGGTTAAAAACCTCACTACACTGACATTATATCAAAAATGTATCCATTTTATATAGTCTCTTGTCAGTCGATGTTCTTTAATTTAAGATCATCAGTAAATTAATGAAACAATTAAATTACTTCTATTAAATCGAAGAGGCTTGCTTCATATAAAATTAATTAACAAGAAAGTAAAATAAGCTACACTATGTTTTTTATTACTAGTGTGTAGAGACAAAATCACTGACTCAAACGCGTTTATAATAATCTCTTCTAATAATTAATTAAAACAGAGGCTTTCCAGTTTTATGGAAATGGTATAAAGTTTTATGGTGTAATATTTTTATAAGAAATATAAGGAAATATTAAAATATTATTAACTTGCAGTAAATTATTATTTATTTATATATGGTAATTTAAATAAAATAATGTTATTTTTCAAGAGAAATTCGAAACGTTTTGTATACTTTGAAATAAGAATAAATAATAGAAAATTTGGTTAAAAATTGTTTTCAGTTTTGTCAAAACAAAATAGATTCTTGGTATGAATCATATCATTAGCAGCCATACAAAGTGAATATTAATTGTATTATAATAACGAATAAAATACATATAAAATACACGTTTAACATGTTTCCAATTAAATATATATAAAGCATTCGAGAATGGTTCATTTTCTGTTAATTTAAATCTTTTAATTTATGCATCGTTAAATTAACATAATTTATATTAAGCTTCAATCTAAGCCGTTTTGTCCAATAATCAATAAATCCTCCAATTGTGAATAATTAAACACTTGTTTTTTTTCTCATTACACAACCCGCTTGCAAACAAGGTTTTTACGAGATTATCCTTTGCTAATACACTATTAGTTGCCATATATGAATAATTGAAACAAAAACTGCATTTTAAATATATGTACGTTTATATATGTTTGAAATAAATATTAATTATTATAGATAGGTTCTAAGTGGTCTAAGTTTACTGTTAAATTTCATTTGTGGCTATAATATGGGCTCCCTAAAATTAAATAAAAAACTTAAGTTATTATTAATTTAAATGATCATTTAAAAAGAGCATTTTTAATTTATCTAGAATGTTGTTGAGACAGGCATAATTGTGGTCAGCAGAAATAGTTCAGCTATTAGTGTTTTAATTTCCTCATCCATTAATTTGTATTCTTCCTGTCTTTTATTATTTTTCCTTTTCTTTTTCAAATAATATATCACTATCTTCTGTTATAAAGCATTCCAACAATTGTGACCATGTCGGATATTTTAGTTCAATATATTTTTTCACTAGTTTTCGCCCGCGGAGCCGCTGGTTGAGTAGTTTAGACGAGAAAGCGTAAAGAGGGTAAAAGGTGATTGAAGCAAATATCACACATCTTCGAGAACTGTCAAATATGCAGATTTGAAGATAGCAAAAAATATTTTTGACTATTATAAAATACTACGTTAATCGTAATTCAGATGGCAGTGCTTGAAACATTTTTGACACAAACTGGATTCGATGCGGGTGAAGTCGCGGCTTCAGCTATGTATAGTAGGATAAATAAATATAAACTAATTTCATTAAATAGCCTCCGGCCTACAAATAAACAAAAGCATGAAATTTGATAGCGCTCTTCAAATTTTATACTAAATATAAAATTTAAAAATATTTGAAAAAGAAAAAAAAAACAATTTAAAGATGAATTATTTAAAATTATATGTTTTTTTTATACAATTTAAGTTGTTTCTGTATTAAGCTTATCCGTCTCCAAATTACACGCTCGAGGATAGGCAAAGAAGACCGGCTACGGCCTATTGTAAATCTGTTCAAAGGAACTTCTCCTGCTGCTATAAGTTTCTGGTACGTGTGGCATGGGACTAATTAATAGGGAAAAATTAAATCAAATGTATAACTTAAATAGATTATTGTCCTGAGATGGTCAGTAACATACCCATATAGATTAGAGTGCGTATTGAAACAGTGGTCGACCTCTTCTAAGCAGTTCAATGCTTATAACATTTTTTTTTAAATAGATAGGTGGATGGGCCATATGATGGTATGTGGTTACCATTACCCATAGAGATTGGCGCCACCAACCTTGGGAACTAAGATCTTATTTACTTTACTTTTAAAACTGAACATAACAATTAAATACTATTGCTGCTTAGTTCAATATTTATAACAATGCACCGACAGATGTCCTCAGCCATATATGAAGTCGTGCAGTTTTTATATCGTTGCACTGTCTCGATAATATTAGTTACTCAAGCGATATGGCATTTGGAATATTACTACAACTGATTTATTTTGTCTAGAAAAGCGGGTACCTTCGAATACCTATGAAATTTAAGGAACATTAAATAGGTTGTATCGGATTAAATACCTATCCTAAAACAGAATGATAGTGCATTTATAGAGAGAGGGCGTAAACATTGCTTTCCTAGGATGTTGAATTACTTTATCAGAGCACTGTTCTTCAACAACTGCCTAACATCAAAGAATTAAGTTTTAAATGTCATAAAAGTGGGTAATGCTTACCTTACTTGATCTACTAAAGCACTCAATCACTTTAGATTAGAAACCTGATTTTTTTTAATGTAAGAGGCGGTAAACGAGCAGGAGGCTTATCTGATGGAAAATGACTACCACTGCCCATGGACATCTGCAACACCCGAGGACTTGCAGGTGCGTTGTCTAATAGAAATTCTCGGCTCTTTAGTCAGAAATTACAAAAATTACACAACCAACAGATACTGCTCCTTTATTATATTTTGTTGTTTTTTTTAGTATTATGGCCATAGATAGATATTTATGATTTTTACATTCTACAAAAAAAACTGCTTGGACTGTTTAAAAACTTGAAATTAGAGACTAACTAAAGTAGGAAAAGTTATAACAGTTTATTGTATCACAATATATTACATAAATATATTACATAAATATTATGTGTCATCACAATTATATAAATAATTTTGACAGAACAGCGTCAATCGATCGATCGACGATCATTGTATAAACACGACAAGTAAAGTTATTTCTCTAATTCAAGGAAAAAGGTATTATTAGTTTGCGTTTCTAAGCATGTATTTTTAGTAATTAACTCTTATGTAATTTAAATTTAAATAAGACTGAAAGAGAAAGTACTTTATTTGGATATTTTTATTTATTCATAACATAAAATAATACATATTAATTCATAACAGTACTTGAAAAATATAAAATTTCTTTATTAATTATTTTATGAATTATTATTCAAACGCGTTCTTAGTAATATTTGGCAATAGACTTCGCTTCGCATTGAACGCGATCGGCGTCTTCGCAACGACTGGTGACGGGGTTAAACGCCAATCCAGTATCGCAGGACAGGATGCGGGCGTGCCCGTTGATACACGAGTAGAAAGCAGAGCAATCGCCTTCATACCTTAAAAAATACATATACAATATAAAAAGCGACAGTACACATGAAATAATAAAGGTCAATAAATAAGGTTTTAAAGGTTTCAATTTAACGTTCACGATCTTTACTTTAATTCGTATTATGATTTTCAAAATGGTGAATAATTATTAAAATAAAAATAATTAATGCTTCTCTTACTTATGGTTTGTTACTACTGGGTTGCCATTTCGGTCAATCGCAGCTGGAGGACACTGATACCCAACGAAAGCTGAAATACGCCAATTAAATTAACACGATCCTTTAAATACATAATAATGGTATTAAAAATATATTATATATTACTTTCAACATCGCAGGTAGGCACCAGTTCAGGCCAGTCGCATTGGGCAGTAACAGGGTTAAATGCTAAGCCAGTAGGGCAATGCATTTCAATGGCTCTGCCGGCGTTACAAATGCGATAATGTCCACAATCATTTGGGTCAGCCACGGGAGATGGAAAGTATCCGTATTGATGTGCGCAGTCAGCTGTAGGATTCGCTGGCTCTGTTAATAAAAATAGATGGGAGAAAGTGAAACTATTCTCAAAATTACGTATATTTTGATTAATTATAATTTGAATATGATTCTATGGTTGTTACAAATTAACATAGGCGTGTGTCGTAATAGTTTTGCACTCAACTTTCAACCCAACGATATTGACAATTCTCAATCAACTGTCAAAGATTTTTTTTATAGTAGTAGTTTGGCGAAGCAAATGCTACGTACGTTTCAGAATTAATATATTATTAAACTTAGACAAAGTTTAAAAATTGTTAAACATGAAGTGTCGTCCGTATTTTATTATATTTTTAACATTGTTATTATACTTACGGGTAATGCCACGACCTACGCAAGGCACATCCTGAGGATAACCGCAAGCATACTCCGGCCACTGTGCGTTAGGGTTGAAATGAAGACCATCTGGACATAGCATTTCAGTCGAGAGATAGTCCTAATACAGAACAAAATATAAAACTTTAGTGTTATACAACTATAGCTATTCATATTTTATAAAAAATAAATATTATTATAAAACGAACCCGGCATTCAATGTAGGAATCACATTCTCCCTCCACTTTTATGTATGTATTCCGCACTTTGCAAAGTGGGCTTTTTTCGGCATTGATTAAAGACTGGCCGTTGCCTAAAAATTAGATGGGTAATTAATTAACCATTGTACTAAAATACAAAGAGAGCAGTCTCAATGGGTACAAAGCTGCATTGCTCACTATAAAGAATAATATATATATATAGTGCTAATATAGTAAGTTTAAATTGTATTTGTTTAATTTTTATTTGTATTTGCCTTAAAGGCTAAAATAAATATTAAAATGTTATTTTTTCATTATAATCAAATGTACTCACAGATTGCAGATAGCAACAAGACAACAAAACAAACAAAGAAATGCATCGTTGAGGATCCGACGACTTTCACAGCAGTAACGATTGCGAATGAGATCAATATCGATGTGCAACGATTTTATACTTCAGCTGTAATTAAAAAATAATTAATAGAATTTATGCTCATAAATCACTTGTCGTTAAAATAAAATTACATATTTTTTAAAGAATTGTTTTATTCGATGAATGGCACTATCATTAATTGACTATACATTACAAAAATTAAGTGGAGATATGAATATACATATAATGATACTATTTGCGAGTTGATCGTTTATGGCTTACATTAAAATATAATTATATACAATTACAATTATCAGAAACAGGATAAGTTGACAATATAGTTAAAATTATACTTGCTCTGGATTTTGAGTCTCATTTTCTATCAATTCAAATTGTCCTGGTTGATAGAATGGTTCCTCAGTTGTTGGATATTCAGTGACGTTTTCCGCGTCTTTGGGCCGCTTCGCCTCGTTTCTCAGTTCTACGGGGCAAGCTGATACTTCATGAGCCGCGACGCAGGATACGGTGAACTCGTCATAAGTAGAGAATCCACCGCAGGACAGCCGGCGAGTGACAATCGTTACGGGATCTGAAAAACATATAATCCATTAAGAAGAGTTTCTTAACCTTATTTACAGCGAAATCTGCGTACAAAGTCATTTGTTATAAGCAGTTGTATTTTTAAGGAACCCAATATTTAAAATTAAAAAACGTAAGTCGCGAGTCTTTTTGTATAAAACCTCACGAATGATCACTAGTTTAACGTTTTAAAGCGCTTAGAAACAACTATATTAAGACGAGACGAGTTGAAGATTATGATTCTTACAACTGGTGGTAGGACTTTGTGCAAGCTCGTCTGGGTAGGTACGGAGGTAAAATCAACAGACATTCTACCGTAAAACAACAGTACTTGGTATTGTTGTGTTCCGGTTTGAAGGATGAGATACTTTTTTCAGCCTTTTGTCGTCCACTGCTGGACGAAAGCCTCCCCCACAGAACGCCAACCATCCCGATCTTGGGCAGTCCGCATCCATCCCGTACCTGCCACCTTTTTTAAATCGTCGGTCGATCTATGGCAAGGATGAGTGAGACAGTGTAATTGCAGGCACAAGGGACATATCATCTTAGTTCCCATGGTTGGTGGCGCATTGGCGATGTAAGCGATGGTTAATATTTCTTACAACGCCAGTGTCTATGATCATTGGTGACCACTATCAGGTAGCCAATTTGCTCGTCAGCCTAGCTATTCTAAAAATATAAGATATTTGGACGGTAGAACGAGTTTCGTTACCATTTCATTTTGTCCTCTACTCTCAATTTCTGTTTACAGTTTAAGTCATATTTTTGAAGTGGGTAAGTGGTCACCATCGCCCATAAACATAATAATAATAATATTCTGGGACACTATTTACACACGGTCATCTTATCCCAAACTAAGCAGAGCTCGTACTATGGAAACCAGACAACGGATATACTACATATACTACTTTTTTATTTGTAAATACATACTTATACCGATAATTACACCCAGACTCAGGACAAACAGACACGTTCATGCACATCTTCTGTCTGTTCTGGATGGGAATCAAACCCACAACCTTCGGCGTGAAAGGCAAGTATCTACCAACCACGCCAACCGGCCCGCCCGCATTGGAAATAAGATCCATTGTATCTGTAGTTATTATATACCTATATTGTACCTGTATAGTTATTAAAGTAATAGTAAGTAACAGTAAGTAACAGCCTGTAAATGTCCCACTGCTGGGCTAAGGCCTCCTCTCCCTTTTTTGAGGAGAAGGTTTGGAGCTTATTCCACCACGCTGCTCCAGTGCGGGTTGGTGGAATACAACACATGTGGCAGAATTTCAGTGAAATTAGACACATGCAGGTTTCCTTACGATGTTTTCCTTTACCGTAAAGAGCGAGATGAATTATAATCACAAAATAAGCACATGAAAATTCAGTGGTGCTTGCCCGGGCTTGAACCACGATCATCGGTTAAGATTCACGCGTTTTTACCACTGGGCCATCTCAACAAAACTTAATATATTCCTCGTTTAATAAATACAATCACACATTTTTAAACTGGCTCGTCCATTTCCCACACGACAGTTGATGTTTCTAAATCTTTAAATTTTATTCATTTGTATATTACTAGTAGTATATTACGTTGTTCCAACTTCGCATGCGTAAAATTACACGTATTATTTTCATATCCTTACTTGAATATATTTTAAAGTTTCTAAAATTATGTGTCAAATTTAGATAAGGATTAAATCCTTGTGATAAATATGTTGAGAACTAAAATTACCCTGTATGTGTAACAATAATTATTTACTAACTTTTTCAGGTTTTACTATATATTTTGGCGGAAGCTAATAATATTTACTATTATTAGCTTCCGCCCGCGGCTACGCCCACGTGTGAGGGGTTCGGTAGGGGGGGGGGAGGTGTTAGGTAGCCTATGTGTTAAATCAGGGTATAAGCTAATTTTATTTCAAGAAAGAGTAACAAAGATCACACATCCATACACATCCACATTCTATCGCGTTTAAAATATTAGTAAGTTAGGACGTTAACTTTTTTGTCTGCAATATTTTAGCCACTATTTATTTCAACTATCGTTTTATTCACACAATATAATTTTGACAATTTTCAATAAGCTCCGACTTCACACATTGGTTAGTGTTTTCATCGAAGGAGAGACCTGCATCACAATTTAGGAGACGGGGGCGTCCCTCTTGGCATGCAATGTAATGCTTGCAGCTATTTTTATACCTGTTTAAAAAAATACAAACGTTATATATTTATAACTTAATTAGTACAATAATTGTGAAAACGCTTAATGCATGGTCATCCTATTATTAAATTTGCTGATATTTTTAAGATTTTTTTGTTAAGATTCAATAACGTAAATATAGTCCTTCAGACCGATTTCTGCCAGGGCGCCCAGTCTCAAGAGAGGTTAGCTAACTGTGCCGAACATATTATATTGCACAAGCGTATGCGCAGTTCAGGCTCAGGACCAACGGCTTTACGTACTTTCCGAGGAGTGTACACACTTCCAACCTCCAGACTCCGGGCTGCTATTGAGAACTTTCGACAGGAAAACTCAATAACCTTTTTATTGGCTCGACCTCGGATTTGAAACTAGGACTATGATAGCTAAATGAAAAAAATATTAGCTTTAAACAGCATTAATGTTACTACACATTATACTACGTTACACCTAAAGTGTGAAACCTATATTTTTTATTCAAATTAATGTAATTTCTAGTGACTTTAACCCACTTTGTAGCCCTCTTGCCAGTTATACGTAAATTACTCAACGAACTAGAAAGTTTTCATTAAATACACTTACTTGTGATATGAAATAAAATTGGAAGCTAGTGCATAATCATCCGATGGGCAGGTGTAATCTTGGAATACTGAAATCATTTTATAATAAATAAAGTTATGCGGTTAAAAAAATTGTCAATCAATCAACAGCCAATCGTTGTCCACTGCTGAACATAGGCCTCTCCCAAGGTGCGCCAAAGCTCCCTGTCCTCCGCCTTCCGCATCCAGTTGGTGCCCGCCACCTTCTTAAGGTCGTCGGTCCACCTAGCTGGAGGGCGCCCTACGCTGCGCTTGCCGATTCGCGGTATCCACTCTAGGACTCGTCTGCTCCAACGGCCATCGGTCCTACGACATACGTGACCAGCCCACTGCCACTTCAGCCTGCTAATTTTGCAAGCTATGTCGGTGACTCCTGTTCTTTTCCGGATAATCTCATTTCTGATCTTATCCTTCAAAGATACTCCGAGCATAGCTCGCTCCATAGCACGCTGAGCGACTTTGAATTTGTGGACTAGTCCCGCAGTTAGTGTCCACGTTTAGGCACCGTATGTCATGGCAGGTAAGACGCATTGGTTGAAGACTTTCGTCTTCAAACATTGCGGTATAGACGACTTGAGGACTTGACGAAGGTTGCCAAATGCTGCCCATCCCAAGCGAATTCTTCGATCGGCTTCCTTCTCGAAGTTGTTCCTACCGACTTGTATTATCTGTCCTAGGTAGGTATATTCACTAACAACTTCGAGAGGTTTCCCCTCGACGTATATCGGTCCCGGCACGACATGCCTATTGAACATGACCTTGGTCTTGTCCAAGTTCATACCGAGACCGACACACCGGGAAGACTCGCCTAGGCTACGCAGCATTTCGGTGAGTTGTTCCAGCGACTCTGCTATGATGACGATATCGTCGGCAAATCGAAGGTGTGAGATGTACTCGCCGTTTACATTGACTCCATACCTAGTCCAATCCAGCGTTTTGAAAACGTCTTCCAACGCGTTGGTGAACAGTTTCGGGGATATTACATCCCCCTGTCTCACCCCTCTGCGCAGTTGGATCGCCTTCGTCTTACAGTCCTGGATGTGGACAGTCATTGTAGCGGCGTTGTACAGACATCTCAGTACCTCGATATATCTCCAATCGATATGACATCTCTGCAATGAGTCGAGCACTGCCCAGGTTTCGATGGAGTCGAAGGCTTTCTCGTAGTCCACAAATGCCATACACAGCGGCTGATTGTACTCTTCGGTCTTCTGCACAATCTGCCGAACAGTATGGATGTGGTCCACGGTGCTGTAGCCTGATCGAAAGCCGGCTTGCTCTGGGGGCTGGAACTCGTCAAGTCGTCTGGCGAGACGGTTCGTGACGACTCTTGAGAACAGCTTATACACGTGACTCAGGAGGGAGATTGGTCTGTAGTTTTTCAAGAGGGTTTTATCACCTTTCTTGAAAAACAGTACCACCTCACTCCCGCTCCACGTTTCCGGGGTCTTGCCATGTTGGATGACGGAATTAAAGAGGCTTGCTAGCTCTTTCAGGACCGGAGTCCCGCCTGCCTTAAGCAACTCTGTTGTGATTCCGTCATCTCCCGGAGCTTTGTTGTTTTTAAGCTGTTCTAGAGCCGCCCTAATCTCTCCTTGGTCAACGACCGGGAGCTCCTCGGAGTAATGGCGCATAAGAGGGGCGCGCTGGTCATCAATACTGATTCCCACGGGTTTATCCGATCTTGAAGAGAACAACTGCCCATAAAACCTCTCTACTTCTCCGATAATCTCAGGCCTAGAGGTAACGACCCCACCATTTTCAGTTTTAAGTTTTGTCAGACGCGGCCTCCCAAACTTGCGAGCGAACACTTTCGATCCCCGATTTTGCTCAATCGCAGCCTTGATGGCACGGGTATTGGAGCGTCGGAGATCGCGTCGCGTCAGCGTTTTTATTGTTCGGTTTAAGGCCTTATCTGACAAAAACGATGGTAGTTCTCGTCGTTTTCTCATGAGCTCGAGTGTCTCAGCAGAGAGTTTTGGTGCGTTGTCTCTTCTCTGTGGCGGAAAACACTTGCGGGATGTGTTTTGCAGTATTTTGACCAGCGTGTCGGTTCTCTCATCAATGCTGCTTATGGTTTCCAACGCGGTGAATTGATTTTGAAGTTCCATTTGGAACTTTTCGGAGCCTTGAGCAGCTTGGAGCATGGTAGGTCGGAGAGTAGACCTCATCATTCTCGATCTTTCGGCTTTTAAGTTGATATTTAGAGTGCCTCGAACCAAGCGGTGATCACTTCCGGTATTAAACCTGTTGATCACTGAAACATCTCTAAATATGTGCCTTTTATTCGAAATGATAAAGTCTATCTCGTTCCTTGTCACGTTATCGGGGCTTCGCCAGGTCCACCTCCTCTGAGGCTTCTTTTGAAAGAAAGAATTCATCAAAAAAAGCCCCTGCGCTTCGAGAAAGTTTACCAGCATTTGCCCCCTGTGATTTCTGCAGCCCAAGCCGTAAGGTCCGACTTTCGATTCACCGCTATCTTGTACTCCCACTTTAGCATTAAAGTCTCCCATAACAACATTGTAGTGGGCCCTCGAGGTGTCGTTGAGGGCCTTTGCGATGTCCTCGTACATCGCTTCGACCACATCATCAGAGTATGTCGAAGTTGGCGCATATACCTGTACAACCTTCAGGGAGTACCTGTCGGAAAGTTTTAGGACAAGGTACGCTACCCGATTCGACACACTACTGATTTCCACAATGCTGCTAATGAGATCCTTTTTGACAAGAAAACCGACACCACCCTGGGAGAGGTTATCACCTTCGCGGAAGTAGAGTAAGTTACCGGACTCTAGAGTTATCGTGTCCTCCCCCTGTCTTCGGACTTCAGATAACCCCAGTATATGCCAGTTTATATGACTTAACTCTACTTCTAATTCGGCGAGGTGATGGTCCAGCCTCATCGAGCGTCCATTATACGTTGCCATTTTCAGTCGTTTTATACGGTAGCCTGCCGTGAACCGGTGATTCTTAGCACCCCCTGCCCTGCCGATACCGCGACCGCTACCTTGGTCGGGCCTAGCGGGCTTGCCGGTAACTGGGGGCCTTTTTTTTGGGCGCATCTGCCATTAAGGGAGGGGTTTGCCCATACTCGCCGCGCTGGGCAGGCGTGTTGGCGAGCGCAGTAGGGGGTAAGATGTTTATGGGAGGGGAGACGCTGCTGCCCATCCCCCCTTTTCCCCGTCCCTCAGTCGCCTCTTACGACACCCACGGGATGAGATTGGGGGAGTACTATTCTAAGCCGGTACTCCACGGCAAATTGAAATATAGTTAATTAATATCAACAATAATTACCGTTAAGGTTGCAATCTGGTACATTTACTGGCCAATCGCAAGTACTCGATATGGAATTGAAAGCGAGACCAGACGGACATGGCATTAAGGTAGCTAATCCTTCTTGGCACATAATAAAGTACCCACAGTCGCCGTTAGTTGTTGGGAATATTCCATAACTATGAGGACATTGACCAGTAGGTTGTGCCTGCTCTGTAAAAAAAGAAATGTTTGTTTTATTAAAGTTAGGTTTAAAAATAAGAAGGTTTTTGTAAGTACTTTTAAATCGTATTACAGGATTAAGTTCAATGAAAGTTTTATTGAAAGAAACCGGCAAGAAACTCGATAATTTCTCTTTTTCCAAAATAAACTACAAATTCAATTACATACAAATCAATTTGTATATCCTTAATGGAAATCAACGAAAACTAACGTTAGAACTCATTAATACAAAATTTATTTATTTATATACTCTTTATTGCACACCAATATAGACAAAAATAATAGGAGTAAAACAAAACAAAGAAAAGAAAAATGTACAATAGGCGGCCTTATCGCTAAAACAGCGATCTCTTCCAGGCAACCTTTGGTAGAGGAGAGAGATAGGATGGTAGGGGTGTACAATTATTTAATACATAAAAAAAAAAAAAAAAAATAGATACAATATATATATGTATATATACGATACATAAATAAATATTCCATAAATATATAATTATATAATAATATAATATACATACACATTATAAATATATACATTTACATACTATAGATACTTACATAATAAATAGAATATTTAATTGCAGTATTTCTTCATGAAGCAAGATAGTGCTCTTTTATCATTTTTTTAAAAGAAGTTATAGTTGGTGCACGTCTTGCTTCTAGTGGAAGAGAGTTCCAAAGACGAATTGAATGGACTGTAAATGAGTCACTATAAAAAGATGTTGTATGAGGTGGTATTTTTAAAATCAAATTCTCTTCAGAACGAAGATTATGGCTATGTGAAGAACTAAGAAATTGAAAACGTTCTTTTAGATATGAAGGAGAAGACGGATTGAACAGAATACAGTACAGAAGTTGAAGGATGTGAGTATTCCTGCGAAGCCGGATTGGGAGCCACTTGAGCTTTTTACGAAATTCAGAAACGTGATCATATTTACGAAGACCAAATATGAATCGGATGCAAAGATTTTGGAGACGCTCAAGTTTATTAAGTTGCTCCTCTTTTAGATCAAGATAACATGCGTCAGCATAATCGAGAATTGGTAGTAGGAGTGACTGTGCTAACATAATTTTGGTAGGGATGGGTAGAAAGTTGCGTAACCTTCGAAGGGAGCCAAAGGCTGCAAAAATTTTTTTACTAACCTCACTTATCTGTGGTTCCCAAGACAGGTGCTGGTCAAAAGAAATTCCCAAATTCCTAGCTGTAACACTGAACGGTATGTTAACACCGTTAAAGTGTACAACCGGGAGATCCGAAAAAGATATACGAGAAATTAATTTTGAACTACCAATAATCAGCACCTGTGTTTTATTTGGGTTTACTCGTAATCCAAATGCAGTAGACCACTTAGAAATATTTAATAAATCATTATTAACTAAATGTATAGTTTCAGGAAGGTTCGCAATTTTACTTTGTGAATAGATCTGAAGATCATCTGCATACAGGTGATAGAGAGAAGATATATGAGAAGTGATGGTACTTATAAAGACCGAAAACAAGAGGGGAGACAACACGCCACCTTGTGGAACGCCAGCAGTTATAGGAGCCCATTCTGAGAAAGAATCTTGAACTCTTATCCGTTGCCGGCGCCCATACAAGTAAGAATGAAACCAGTCAATTACTTTAGCAGATATGTTAAGAGAACACAAAATAGCAAGAAGAATATCAAAGTCTACAGTGTTGAAAGCATTACTAAAATCTAATAATGTCAACACAGTAACCTGTTGATTATCCATTCCTAATCTAATGTCATCAGTTATTTTGATCAGAGCCGTAGTCGTACTATGACCAGGACGAAAGCCAGATTGTAAAGGATTCAATAGGACATTTTTTGAAAGGTATTGGTTTAATTGATTGTGAATAAGGCGCTCAAGTACTTTAGACAGGAAAGGGAGAATGGATATAGGACGATAATCAGTGTAAGATGAAGGATTTGTTTTTTTGGGGAGGGGGATGACTTGTGCGTCTTTCCAGGATTCAGGGAATTCACAAAGGATAATGGATTGGTTTAAAATATGTGTGACTACAGGAATTATGATATCTAGGATTGGGAGGATCATCTTACGACTAATGCAATCCGAACCAATAGCATCAGAATTTATTGCTAAAATGTTCTTCTTAACATCACTATCACTAAATTGACTAAAGAAAAAAGGAGAATTTTCAGGAGTTGATTTAGCAGAAATTTCTTTTAAAGTATTAGACTTCACAGCAGTGTCGAAAGTTTGAGAGGACGAAAAATGATTATTTAATTCATTTAAATTAATATTGTGAGTATTTATATTTTAGATGATTTTCCAACTCCTAAGGACTTGAGAAATTTCCAGACTCTAGCTGACTCCTCTTCCTCAGCTATAGATTTATGGATATGGCGTCGTTGACTATCTCTACATAGCATGTTGCAGCGATTGCGAACCTTCAGATACTTGTCGCGATTTGTGTCAGTCGGATTACACCTATACTTAGCCTTGGCAATATTCTTTCTTACTTGGAGCTTCTTTATTTCTGGGGTGAGCCAAGGTGCAGGAAGGTGTTTTAGCCGGACAGGACGAATTGGTGCATGTAAATCATACAGTTGCGTTAATAGGGAATTAAAAACTGTAACTTGCTCATTGACTGTATCAACATTTAAAATAACACTCCAATCAATGTTGGCAGCATCCTCCCGCAGACTATTCAAATCCATTCCACCAAAATTACGCTGCAGAAGAATTCTCGATTTTGCTTTGGGTGGTTTGATTTTATAGGAAAGATAAAGAAGATCATGATATGAAAAAGCAAGGGCGGAGCACTGCCCATGCTTTTCAACATGATCAACGGAAGAGACCAAAATTAAGTCGAGAAGAGAAGGGATAGAGTTAGGGAAGGAATGAGTAGCAGATAGGGGTAGGATTTGTAAATCTGCACTATTCAGTACAGATTTCAACAGACTAGAGCGATGGTCATTTTTTAAGAGACATGTATTAAAATCTCCCATAAGAATGGTATGGGCATACAACGGTTTAAATTGCTCTAGAAGGATTTCAAATGATGAAAAGTAATCGACCGTGAGGTTAGGACTATAGTAAACACCTAATAACATCTTAATATGACCAAAGATAACCTCAATAAAAAGGTGTTCAGCCCCTTCAACGGACAGAGGTGTCGATTGACTTATAATTGAAAATGGAATGTGAGAACGGAGATAGATCGCCACTCCACCACCTGCCCGACCTACACGGTCGTTACGGATCAAATGAAATCCAGGAAGAGAGTAGGAAGTAGAAGGTAAGCAGGGTTTAAGCCAGGACTCAGATACGAGGATAGCATGTATTTTATTGCAATCGAATGATGATAACATATCAGGATAATGTGCAGGAATACTCTGAGCATTAATATGGATAACATTAAAATATTTTAGACAGTCTGAGAATAAAGAATTTATAGTTTCACCGAGCGAAGGGATACTATGAAAGCTGTCATTACTGCTCAATCCATCAGAAGAAAAAGAAAGAAAAGTTTCGTCCAAATCGTCATTGTTTCTAGACATTTTTAAATTAAATATTCAGCAAATAAAATAAGTAAAAATATAAAGATAAATATATAAAATATATATGTAAAATAATAATAATATATATTAATTCTATAATTACAAAATAAAAATAGGTAAATGAATAATTATACGTTAATTAATTTCATATGAACACTCACCCGCCAATTGCCTAGGAATAATCACTTAAACACAAACATAACAAAATAGAAACAATAATAACATTAAAAACTAACATTAACAAAAAAAAAAAAAAAATCAGATATTTATCAGGCTGCCATAACAACAATTTTTACTAAAAAGGAATACAAAATGTTCACATCTGCGAAATATCTTTATTTTTATTATACTTCTGGTGTTTATACAATGATTCTATAAAAGATTGGCCATATTATGGTGCCATCGACAGCATCGTTTTAAACATTGTTTCGCACCTGTAAGTATTTCTATTGCCTTACCTTCTATCTAAATCTAATTTAGATATATACTTAATACATACGTGTGATAGATTGGTTTTGGCATTGAACTTCAGATGGGTACGCGCAAGGAAATGCTGGCCATTTCGCTTTTGGATCAAAATGAAGCCCGTCAGGGCATAAACTTCGGTAGGCTTTATTGTTCTGTAACGAAATGTACATTATGATGAATATTTTCAAATGATTTAGCCGTGACGTAAACAAATGTAGATTTAAAAAATAATTTGACCTGGCATTCCACATATTCGTCACATTGATTTTCCACTGAATAATATCCATTTACATTTTTGCAATTATAATCGTATAACTGGTATACGATATATGGTTTGGGTTTGAGTGGAGCTTTTGGGCTGGTTGTGAAATTAATAACACTTTGCGATGTTGGTTCCTGCGTTACCGTAGAGGTTGTGGCGAGAGCATTGTATGGATTTTCGGTATTTGAGGCCGATGATGTTGTAACATCACCATATGTTATGGGTGCATTAGAAACATTTTCTTCTGTGAGTACCTCTGAGAATTTTTTATCAGTGTTAAGGTTTTCTGAAGTAAGAGGTATATTCCTATGACCATAACTAATCAGTCTTCGGAAAGCTTCTCTGTTTATACTTTGCGTGTCACGTGCTTCCACTGAAAACAAATTAATTAATTAATTAAGTTTGCTAGCGATGATTATTTATTATTATTCTTAAAATACAATATAATTTTAATTCACGCACTGCTTTTATAAAATTATTTTAAAGCAATCACTACATTTATATTAAATTACAATGACTATTACTTGATAAAAATGCGACATTAATAACTATTAATCATATTAAGTTACTTAACTTGCAAAATCCCTTAGATTTAGTGTAATGACATAAGTACAGACAAAGAAAGATCTAAATAAAAATAACAGCGCTGATGTGAAAAATATTTTTGGTATAGTCATTCTTATAAACCCGAATATAACATCGATTTTTTTTTATTTTATCCGAATAGTAAATTTTATTTTACTTAAATTTTAATATTGATGTAAGTTTCAAAGATATTTGTTTATTTTAATATTATTTACTTACCTAACAATAGTAATGGCACACCTAACAACAATAACTTTTGTATTATCATTGTTGTAAAAATAAAGACAACCGCGGTTAAAAACCTCACTACACTGATATTATATCAAAAATGTATCCATTTTATATAGTCTCTTATCAGTCGACGTTCTTTAATTTAAGATCATCAGTAAATTAATGAAACAATTAAATTACTTCTACTTAATCGATGAGGCTTGCGTCATATAAAATTAATTATCAAGAAAGTAAAATAAGCTACACTATGTTTTTTTTACTACTAGTGTGTAGAGACAAAATCACTGACTCAAACGCGTTTATAATAATCTCTTGTAATAATTAATTAAAACAGAGACTTTCCAGTTTTATGGAATTGGTATAAAGTTTTATGGTATAATTTTTTTTATAAGAAATATTAAAATTTAACTTGTAGTAGTTTAATATTTATTCATATTTATGATATTTTAAATAAAATAACGTTATTTTTCAAGAGAAATTCGAAACGTTTTGTATACTTTGAAATAAGAATAAATAATAGAAAATTTGGTTAAAAATTGTTTTCAGTTTTATCAAAACAAAATAGATTCTTGGTATGAATCATATCATTAGCAGCCATACAAAGTGAATATTAATTGTATTATAATAACGAATAAAATACATATAAAATACACGTTTAACACGTTTCCAATCAAATATATATAAAGCATTCGAGAATGGTTCATTTTCTGTTAATTTAAATCTTTTAATTTATGCATTGTTAAATTAACATAATTTATATTAAGCTTCAATCTAAGCCGTTTTGTCCAATAATCAATAATTCCTCCAATTGTGAATTATTAAACTATTACTATTATTTGCCATATATGAATAATTGAAACAAAAACTGCATTTTAAATATATGTACGTTTATATATGTTTGAAATAAATATTAATTATTATAGATAGGTTCTAAGTGGTCTAAGTTTACTGTTAAATTTCATTTGTGGCTATAATATGGGCTCCCTAAAATTAAATAAAAAACTTAAGTTATTATTAATTTAAATGATCATTTAAAAAGAGCATTTTTAATTTATCTAGAATGTTGTTGAGACAGGCATAATTGTGGTCAGCAGAAATAGTTCAGCTATTAGTGTTTTAATTTCCTCATCCATTAATTTGTATTCTTCCTGTCTTTTATTATTTTTCCTTTTCTTTTTCAAATAATATATCACTATCTTCTGTTATAAAGCATTCCAACAATTGTGACCATGTCGGATATTTTAGTTCAATATATTTTTTCACTAGTTTTCGCCCGCGGAGCCGCTGGTTGAGTAGTTTAGACGAGAAAGTGTAAAGAGGGTAAAAGGTGATTGAAGCAAATTTCACACATCTTCGAGAACTGTCAAATATGCAGATTTGAAGATAGCAAAAAATATTTTTGACTTATAAAATAATACGTTAATCGTAATTCAGATGGCAGTACTTGAAACATTTTTGACACAAACTGGATTCAATGCGGGTGAAGTCGCGGCTTCAGCTATGTATAATAGGATAAATAAATATAAACTAATTTCATTAAATAGCCTCCGGCCTACAAATAAACAAAGGCATGAAATTTGATAGCGCTCTTCAAATTTTATACTAAATATAAAATTTAAAAATATTTGAAATAGAAAAAAAAAACAATTTAAAGATTAATTATTTAAATTTATATGTTTTTTATACAATTTAAGTTGTTTCTGTATTAAGCTTTTCCGTCTCCAAATTACACGCTCGAGGATAGGCAAAGGAGACCGGCTACGGCCCATTGTAAATCTGTTCAAAGGAACTTCTCCTGCTAACATACCCATATAGATCAGAGTGCGTATTGAAACAGTGGTCGACCTCTTCTAAGCAGTTCAATGTTTATAAAGTATTTTTTTAAATAGATAGGTGGATGGGCCATATGATGGTAAGTGGTTACCATTACCCATAGACATTGGCGCCACCAACCTTGGGAACTAAGATCTTATTTACTTTACTTTTAAAACTGAACATAACAATTAAATACTATTGCTGTTTAGTTCAATATTTATAACAATGCACCGACAGATGTCCTCAGCCATATATGAAGTCGTGCAGTTTTTATATCGTTGCACTGTCTCGATAATATTAGTTACTCAAGCGATATGGCATTTGGAATATTACTACAACTGATTTATTTTGTCTAGAAAAGCGGGTACCTTCGAATACCTATGAAATTTAAGGAACATTAAATAGGTTGTATCGGATTAAATACCTATCCTAAAACAGAATGATAGTGCATAAATAGAGAGACTATCCGTGTAGTGACGGAGAAAGAATACATTTCACTGCCCCTCTCGTTCCCATGGGTGTCGTAAGAGGCGACTAAGGGATATCTGAGCGACCATCTGCTCATCTGGTGGTAGGATGTTAAACATCCGCCTGGCTTGTTACCACCGTACGCATGGTGAAAAACTCGTGAAGTGGCTTGCAGCCGCGTTTCGAGGTCAGCCAGCGTACAGCCAGAGCCCGAGCGAGTATTGCCGCGATGGGTGTTGGTCCAATGGAGACGGCTGTTGAACCAATGCCGGGGGAAACTGTATTGACCTGCCGGACAGGGCGACCCGAAGAAACGGCTGTTCCGCTGGCCGCCCGTGGCATAGCACAGGGGCCCGAGCGTGCCTAACCAGCTCGTGAGGCTGCCCCACCAGGCCACGCATAATCTCGGGGTGGACCGTCGTGCCGGTTGTTGACCGGTAGGTGGGGTCCCGGCGGCCACTTCCGGGGGGTTCGGGGGCCCTTCCGTCCGGCGGGTCAGTGTATTTTTCCTTTTGGCAACCACTTGCCATACGATGCCTGACATTAAAATCAGGCAACGTGATGTGCGTGCGGAGCTGCAATCACTTGATGTACGGAAAGCTAGCGGTCCCGATGGAATACCAGCCATAGTGCTGAAGAAGTGCGCAGCGGAGCTGTCTCCTGTCGTTACGCGCCTGTTCCAACTTTCTCTCAGTTCGGGATGTGTGCCGGAGGCTTGGAGAGGAGCTAATGTGCAAGCGGTTCCCAAAAAAGGGGATCGGTCTGACCCGGCAAATTATCGGCCAATAGCTATCATCTCAGTACTTTGTAAGGTGATGGAACGGATTTTAAACAACCAACTGATCCATTACCTAGAAGATCAATGTCTAATTAATGATCGTCAGTACGGGTTTCGACCAAAACGGTCCACAGGTGATCTTCTAGCGTACGTAACACACCTCTGGGGTGAAGCTATCGACAAGCATGGAGAATCGTTGGCTGTCAGCCTCGATATCTCCAAGGCTTTCGACAGGGTCTGGCACAGAAGTCTTCTCTCCAAGCTGCCGGCATATGGTCTGCCTGCTCAGCTATGCACCTGGATTGCCAGCTTCCTACACAAGCGTAGCCTTCGTGTTTTAGTAGATGGTTGCGCTTCACAATTCTATGTAGTGAATGCTGGGGTCCCCCAGGGATCTGTGCTATCTCCCACACTCTTTCTTTTGCATATCAATGATATGCTCTCCCTTGGGAACATACATTGCTATGCAGACGATAGTACAGTGCATGGTGGATACCACGGACGCGCAGTGGCTGGGCGGGCGGAAACTGAGAAGAGGCGGGAGAATCTTGTCATTGAACTCGATAGGACGTTAGAGCTCATCGCCAAATGGGGCTCTGATAATCTTGTTGAGTTTAATGCTAAGAAAACACAGGTATGCGCTCTCACGGCGAAAAAGTCAACATTTTCCCCTCCCTCTGTGGTACTCCGCTGGTGATGCAAAGCAAAATCGCCATGCTGGGGATTGACGTTCGCTGCGACCTTAGCCCAATGGATTACATCGAGGCTGTTATAAAAACAGCTTCACGGAAACTCGGAGTTCTGAACAAGGTGCGGTGCTTTCTCACGCCACAACAACTGTGCCTGCTGTACAAAACACAGGTACGGTCTTGCGTGGAATATTGCTCGCACCTTTGGGATGGCTCCGCTAAGTACCTACTTGAGGCCTTGGACCGGTTGCAGCGACGTGCCGTACGCATTATTGGCGACGTAAAGGTCACTAACACCCTTGAACCTTGACAATTGCGTCGTGTGATAGCAGCACTGAGCGCTTTCTATCGACTGTATCACGGCGAATGCTCTGAGGAATTATTCTCTCTAGTTCCTGCTTCCGCTTTCCTTCTTAAGTCCACGCGAGCTGGTTCTCGATGTCACCGCCTAACTGTGACATCAATTCCATCGCGAACAAAGAAATTTGGCAACTCCTTTCTTTGTCGCACTTCCAAAAAATAGAATTCCTTACCAGCTCACGTGTTCCCCTCCACTTACAACCCGGGTTCCTTTAAACGAGGCGTGAAGAGGCATCTTGCGGGCCGGCAAGGCGAAGGCGGCTAGTGCAGAACGTTTTTCCCGTCTGTACTCGCCGTCGTCGCGTTTGGACTCTACTACCACTTACCAACAGGTGGAGTAGAGTTATTTGCCCTCCCGGCGAATATATATTAAAAAAAAGAGAGGGCGTAAACATTGCTTTCCTGGGATGTTGAATTACTTTATCAGAGCACTGTTCTTCAACAACTGCCTAACATCAAACAATTAAGTTTTAAATGTCATAAAACTGGGTAATGCTTACCTTACTTGATCTATTAAAGCACTCAATCACTTTAGATTAGAAACAGATTTTTTTTAATGTGAGAGGCGGCTAACGAGCAGGAGGCTCATCTGGTGCGTTGTCTTATAGAAATTCTCGGCTCTTTAGTTAGAAATTACAAAAATTACACAACCAACAGATACTGCTCTTTTATTATATTTTGTTGTTTTTTTTTAGTATTATGGCCATAGATAGATATTTATGATTTTTACATTCTACAAAAAAAACTGCTTGGACTGTTTAAAAACTTGAAATTAGAGACTAACTAAAGTAGGAAAAGTTATAACAGTTTATTGTATCACAATATATTACATAAATATATTACATAAATATTATGTGTCATCACAATTATATAAATAATTTTGACAGAACAGCGTCAATCGATCGATCGACGATCATTGTATAAACACGACAAGTAAAGTTATTTCTCTAATTCAAGGAAAAAGGTATTATTAGTTTGCGTTTCTAAGCATGTATTTTTAGTAATTAACTCTTATGTAATTTAAATTTAAATAAGACTGAAAGAGAAAGTACTTTATTTGGATATTTTTATTTATTCATAACATAAAATAATACATATTAATTCATAACAGTACTTGAAAAATATAAAATTTCTTTATTAATTATTTTATGAATTATTATTCAAACGCGTTCTTAGTAATATTTGGCAATAGACTTCGCTTCGCATTGAACGCGATCGGCGTCTTCGCAACGACTGGTGACGGGGTTAAACGCCAATCCAGTATCGCAGGACAGGATGCGGGCGTGCCCGTTGATACACGAGTAGAAAGCAGAGCAATCGCCTTCATACCTTAAAAAATACATATACAATATAAAAAGCGACAGTACACATGAAATAATAAAGGTCAATAAATAAGGTTTTAAAGGTTTCAATTTAACGTTCACGATCTTTACTTTAATTCGTATTATGATTTTCAAAATGGTGAATAATTATTAAAATAAAAATAATTAATGCTTCTCTTACTTATGGTTTGTTACTACTGGGTTGCCATTTCGGTCAATCGCAGCTGGAGGACACTGATACCCAACGAAAGCTGAAATACGCCAATTAAATTAACACGATCCTTTAAATACATAATAATGGTATTAAAAATATATTATATATTACTTTCAACATCGCAGGTAGGCACCAGTTCAGGCCAGTCGCATTGGGCAGTAACAGGGTTAAATGCTAAGCCAGTAGGGCAATGCATTTCAATGGCTCTGCCGGCGTTACAAATGCGATAATGTCCACAATCATTTGGGTCAGCCACGGGAGATGGAAAGTATCCGTATTGATGTGCGCAGTCAGCTGTAGGATTCGCTGGCTCTGTTAATAAAAATAGATGGGAGAAAGTGAAACTATTCTCAAAATTACGTATATTTTGATTAATTATAATTTGAATATGATTCTATGGTTGTTACAAATTAACATAGGCGTGTGTCGTAATAGTTTTGCACTCAACTTTCAACCCAACGATATTGACAATTCTCAATCAACTGTCAAAGATTTTTTTTATAGTAGTAGTTTGGCGAAGCAAATGCTACGTACGTTTCAGAATTAATATATTATTAAACTTAGACAAAGTTTAAAAATTGTTAAACATGAAGTGTCGTCCGTATTTTATTATATTTTTAACATTGTTATTATACTTACGGGTAATGCCACGACCTACGCAAGGCACATCCTGAGGATAACCGCAAGCATACTCCGGCCACTGTGCGTTAGGGTTGAAATGAAGACCATCTGGACATAGCATTTCAGTCGAGAGATAGTCCTAATACAGAACAAAATATAAAACTTTAGTGTTATACAACTATAGCTATTCATATTTTATAAAAAATAAATATTATTATAAAACGAACCCGGCATTCAATGTAGGAATCACATTCTCCCTCCACTTTTATGTATGTATTCCGCACTTTGCAAAGTGGGCTTTTTTCGGCATTGATTAAAGACTGGCCGTTGCCTAAAAATTAGATGGGTAATTAATTAATTACCATTGTACTAAAATACAAAGAGAGCAGTCTCAATGGGTACAAAGCTGCATTGCTCACTATAAAGAATAATATATATATATAGTGCTAATATAGTAAGTTTAAATTGTATTTGTTTAATTTTTATTTGTATTTGCCTTAAAGGCTAAAATAAATATTAAAATGTTATTTTTTCATTATAATCAAATGTACTCACAGATTGCAGATAGCAACAAGACAACAAAACAAACAAAGAAATGCATCGTTGAGGATCCGACGACTTTCACAGCAGTAACGATTGCGAATGAGATCAATATCGATGTGCAACGATTTTATACTTCAGCTGTAATTAAAAAATAATTAATAGAATTTATGCTCATAAATCACTTGTCGTTAAAATAAAATTACATATTTTTTAAAGAATTGTTTTATTCGATGAATGGCACTATCATTAATTGACTATACATTACAAAAATTAAGTGGAGATATGAATATACATATAATGATACTCGTTGTGAGTTGATCGTTTGTGGCTTACATTAAAATATAATTATATACAATTAAATTTATTATAAAAACATTATAAGTTGGCAATATAGTTAAAATTATTCTTGCTCTGGATTTTGAGTCTCATTTTCTATCAATTCAAATTGTCCTGGTTGATAGAATGGTTCCTCAGTTGTTGGATATCCATTGACGTTTTCCGCGTCTTTGGACCGCTTCGCCTCGTTTCTCAGTTCTACGGGGCAAGCTGATACTTCATGAGCCGCGACGCAGGATACGGTGAACTCGTCATAAGCAGAGAATCCACCGCAGGACAGCCGGCGAGTGACAATCGTTACGGGATCTGAAAAACATATAATCCATTAAGAAGAGTTTCTTAACCTTATTTACAGCGAAATCTGCGTACAAAGTCATTTGTTATAAGCAGTTGTATTTTTAAGGAACCCAATATTTAAAATTAAAAAACGTAAGTCGCGAGTCTTTTTGTATAAAACCTCACGAATGATCACTAGTTTAACGTTTTAAAGCGCTTAGAAACAACTATATTAAGACGAGACGAGTTGAAGATTATGATTCTTACAACTGGTGGTAGGACTTTGTGCAAGCTCGTCTGGGTAGGTACGGAGGTAAAATCAACAGACATTCTACCGTAAAACAACAGTACTTGGTATTGTTGTGTTCCGGTTTGAAGGATGAGATACTTTTTTCAGCCTTTTGTCGTCCACTGCTGGACGAAAGCCTCCCCCACAGAACGCCAACCATCCCGATCTTGGGCAGTCCGCATCCATCCCGTACCTGCCACCTTTTTTAAATCGTCGGTCGATCTATGGCAAGGATGAGTGAGCCAGTGTAATTGCATTCACAAGGGACATATCATCTTAGTTCCCATGGTTGGTGGCGCATTGGCGATGTAAGCGATGATTAATATTTCTTACAATGCCAGTGTCTGTGATCATTGGTGACCACCATTAGGTAGCCAATTTGCTCGTCAGCCTAGCTATTCTAAAAAAAAAAAAGATGTTTGGACGGTAGAACGAGTTTCGTTACCATTTCATTTTGTCCTCTATTCTCAATTTCTGTTTTCCTGTTCAACTATTTCTTAAGTAGGTACAAAACTTTAGTGGAAAATTGTTATTATAATAATTAATATCACGCATATTTATTGTTGACGTTCTTAGTAGTAAAATTTCATTTATTTACGCAATTGCAAGTGTTGCCAGTCCAGTCTATTGCGCTTTCTTTAATTTAGCATTTTATTTAACTTAACCTATTAAAATTTTGTAACTGAATTTTGTGCCGTTAAATTTTGTATAATCTTCTAGAGATGGATGACAATATAAAAAATTGATCTAATAAAATATATTGAGTTAGTTGTATTCTTAATAATTATCATTAAATTAAATTAATTTAATTAAAAAATACTTGTTTTGTTACATAAGTTTAACATTAAATAAATATAAAAATATTTTCAGAAATATTATTTATGTTCTTGAGAAAATTTATATTCAATTCCGGGTGAGGAACATTGACATTTTTAACAGTTAATGTTCTATTTACAGTTTAAGTCATATTTTTGAAGTGGGTAAGTGGTCATCATCGCCCATAAACATAATAATAATAATATTCTGGGACACTATTTACACACGGTCATCTTATCCCAAACTAAGCAGAGCTCGTACTATGGAAACCAGACAACGGATATACTACATATACTACTTTTCTTTTGTAAATACATACTTATACCGATAATTACACCCAGACTCAGGACAAACAGACACGTTCATGCACATCTTCTGTCTGTTCTGGATGGGAATCGAACCCACAACCTTTGGCGTGAAAGGCAAGTATCTACCAACCACGCCAACCGGCCCGCCCGCATTGGAAATAAGATCCATTGTATCTGTAGTTATTATATAACTATATTGTACCTGTATAGTTATTAAAGTAATAAATTATTTTATTTTAATTTCCTTTAATTTAGTTTTTAGTAACTTTAGTAGCAGTTTTAATAACTTTAGGTATATTATCAGATATTCTTCTTTCCTCAGGTTTAATTGAATGTGTAAAATAAAGCAAAGAAAACTTAATATTTTTGGTAACAGCCTGTAAATGTCCCACTGCTGGGTTAAGGCCTCCTCTCCTTTTTTGAGGAGAAGGTTTTGGAACTTATCCTACCACGCTGCTCCAATGCGGGTTGGTGGAATACAACACATGTGGCAGAATTTCAGTGAAATTAGACACATGCAGGTTTCCTCACGATGTTTTCCTTTACCGTAAAGAGCGAGATGAATTATAATCACAAATTAAGCACATGAAAATTCAGTGGTGCTTGCCCGGGCTTGAACCACGATCATCCACTGGGCCATCTCAACAAAACTTAATATATTCCTCGTTTAATAAATACAATCACACATTTTTAAACTGGCTCGTCCATTTCCCACACGACAGTTGATGTTTCTAAATCTTTAAATTTTATTCATTTGTATATTACTAGTAGTATATTACGTTGTTCCAACTTAGCATGCGTAAAATTACACGTATTATTTTCATGTCCTTACTTGAATATATTTTAATGTTTCTAAAATTATGTGTCAAATTTAGATAAGGATTAAATCCTTGTGATAAATATGTTGAGAACTAAAATTACCCTGTATGTGTAACAATAATTATTTACTAACTTTTTCAGGTTTTACTATATATTTTGGCGGAAGCTAATAATATTTACTATTATTAGCTTCCGCCCGCGGCTACGCCCACGTGTGAGGGGTTCGGTAGGGGGGGGGGGAGGTGTTAGGTAGCCTATGTGTTAAATCAGTGTATAAGCTAACTTTATTTCAAGAAAGAGTAATAAAGATCACACATCCATACACATCCACATTCTATCGCGTTTAAAATATTAGTAAGATAGGACGTTAACTTTTTTGTCTGCAATATTTTAGCCACTATTTATTTCAACTATCGTTTTATTCACACAATATAATTTTGACAATTTTCAATTAGCTCCGACTTCACACATTGGTTAGTGTTTTCATCGAAGGAGAGACCTGCATCACAATTTAGGAGACGGGGGCGTCCCTCTTGGCATGCAATGTAATGCTTGCAGCTATTTTGATACCTGTTTAAAAAATGCAAACGTTATATATTTATAACTTAATTAGTACAATAATTGTGAAAACGCTTAATGCATGGTCATCCTATTATTAAATTTGCTGATATTTTGATGGAATTTATAATACGTTGTTACTGTTAAGATTCAATAACGTAAATATAGTCCTTCAGACCGATTTCTGCCAGGGCGGCCAGTCTCAAGAGAGGTTAGCCAACTGTGCCGAACATATTATAGTGCACAAGCGTATGCGCAGTTCAGGCGCGAGACCAACGGCTTTACGTACTTTCCGAGGAGTGTACACACTTCCAACCTCCAGACTCCGGGCTGCTATTGAGAACTTTCGACAGGAAAACTCAATAACCTTTTTATTCGCTCGACCGCGGATTTAAAACTAGGACTATGATAGCTAAATGAAAAAAATATTAGCATTAAACAGCATTAATGTTACTACACATTATACTACGTTACACCTAAAGTGTGAAATCTATATTTTTTTATTCAAATTAATGTAATTTCTAGTGACTTTAACCCACTTTGTAGCCCTCTTGCCAGTTATACGTAAATTACTCAACGAATTAGAAAGTTTTCATAAAATACACTTACTTGTGATATGAAATAAAATTGGAAACTAGTGCATAATCATCCGATGGGCAGGTGTAATCTTGGAATACTGAAGTCATTTTATAATAAATAAAGTCATGCGGTTAAAAAAATTGAAATATAGTTAATTAATATCAACAATAATTACCGTTAAGGTTGCAATCTGGTACATTTACTGGCCAATCGCAAGTACTCGATATGGCATTGAAAGCGAGACCAGACGGACATGGCATTAAGGTAGCTAATCCTTCTTGGCACATAATAAAGTACCCACAGTCGCCGTTAGTTGTTGGGAATATTCCATAACTATGAGGACATTGACCAGTAGGTTGTGCCTGCTCTGTAAAAAAAGAAATGTTTGTTTTATTAAAGTTAGGTTTAAAAATAAGAAGGTTTTTGTAAGTACTTTTAAATCGTATTACAGGATTAAGTTCAATGAAAGTTTTATTGAAAGAAACCGGCAAGAAACTCGATAATTTCTCTTTTTCCAAAATAAACTACAAATTCAATTACATACAAATTAATTTGTATATCCTTAATGGAAATCAACGAAAACTAACGTTAGAACTCATTAATACAAAATGTTAAACACATCTGCGAAATATCTTTATTTTTATTATACTTCTGGTGTTTATACAATGATTCTATAAAAGATTGGCCATATTATGGTGCCATCGACAGCATCGTTTTAAACATTGTTTCGCACCTGTAAGTATTTCTATTGCCTTACCTTCTATCTAAATCTAATTTAGATATATACTTAATACATACGTGTGATAGATTGGTTTTGACATTGAACTTCAGAAGGGTACGCGCAGGGAAATGCTTCGCTTTTGGATCAAAATGAAGCCCGTCAGGGCATAAACTTCGGTAGGCTTTATTGTTCTGTAACGAAATGTACATTATGATGAATATTTTGAAATGATTTAGCCGTGACGTAAACAAATGTAGATTAAAAAAATAATTCTACCTGGCATTCCACATATTCGTCACATTGATTTTCCACTGAATAATATCCATTTACATTTTTGCAATTATAATCGTATAATTGGTATACGATATATGGTTCGGGTTTGAGTGGAGCTATTGGGCTGGTTGTGAAATTAATAACACTCTGCGATGTTGGTTCCTGCGTTACCGTAGAGGTTGTGGCGAGAGCATTGTATGGATTTTCGGTATTTGAGGCCGATGATGTTGTAAAATCACCATATGTTACGGGTGCATTAGAAATATTTTCATCTGTGAGTACCTCTGAGAATTTTTTATCAGTGTTAAGGTTTTCTGAAGTAAGAGGTATATTCCTATGACCATAACCAATCAGTCTTCGGAAAGATAGATAGATAGATAGATAGATAAAGTCTTTATTTGGATCACACCACATGAGTAAATATAAGAAGATAAAAAAGAAATGACAAAAGTAACACAGAGTTTAAGTTAATTTATGTCGTAGAAAAAAATAAATAAAAAATTAACTAACTTACAAAAATATTTACAAAAATATTTTGCATCCAATTTTATTTAATCTATATCTATTAAATATAATTGGATGTAAAATGGGAATTGCATTATTATGGAAACACAAAGAAAAGAGAAAAAAAAAAAAAAAAAATTAACAAAAATTAACTGTAAAGTGGTGTGGCATCCAAAATGGACAACCTCTCAGTTGAAGCTGGCATAATATTAACCCAGCACTGATTTTCAGAGGCCTCCATGTGACAGTGACGGACGGCCATGTAAACGTGACAAAGAGTAATATCAAATATTAAAGTGGTAGATTATTACGTATAAACAAGTTATTAAATTACAAGTTACAGTAACAGCCTGTAAATGTCCCACTGCTGGGCTAAGGCCTCCTCTCCCTTTTTTGAGGAGAAGGTTTGGAGCTTATTCCACCACGCTGCTCCAGTGCGGGTTGGTAGAATACACATGTGGCAGAATTTCGATGAAATTAGACACATGCAGGTTTCCTCACGATGTTTTCCTTCACCGAAAAGCACGAGATGAATTATAAACAGAAATTAAGCACATGTAAATTCAGAGGTGCTCGCCCGGGTTTGAACCCACGTTCATCGGTTAAGATTCACGCGTTCTTACCACTGGGCCATCTCGATTAAATTACAAGTTAATAAAAATTACAAGTTAATAAAACTTAAAACTAAAGTCGTTATCTTTTTTTTTTTTTTTTTATATTCGCCGGGAGGGCAAATGACTCTACTCCACCTGATGGTAAGTGGTAGTAGAGTCCAAACGCGATGACGGCCAGTACAGACGGGAACAACGTTCTGCACTAGCCTCCTTCGCCTTGCCGGCCCGCAAGATGCCTCTTCACGCCTCGTTTGAAGGAACCCGGGTTGTAAGAGGAGGGGAACACGTGAGCTGGTAAGGAATTCCATTTTTTGGAAGTGCGACAAAGAAAGGAGTTGCCAAATTTCTTTGTTCGCGATGGAATTGATGTCACAGTTAGGCGGTGACATCGAGAACCAGCGCGCGTGGACTTAAGAAGGAAGGGGGAAGCGGGAATTAGAGAGAATAATTCCTCAGAGCACTCGCCGTGATACAGTCGATAGAAAGCGCTCAGTGCTGCTATCTCACGACGCAATTGTAAAGGTTCAAGGGTGTTTGTGACCTTTACGTCGCCAATAATGCGTACGGCACGTCGCTGCAACCGGTCCAAGGCCTCAAGTAGGTACTTAGCGGAGCCATCCCAAAGGTGCGAGCAATATTCCACGCAAGACCGTACCTGTGTTTTGTACAGCAAGCACAGTTGTTGTGGCGTGAAAAATCGCCGCACCTTGTTCAGAACTCCGAGTTTCCGTGAAGCTGTTTTTATAACAGCCTCGATGTAATCCCTTGGACTAAGGTCGCAGCGAACGTCAATCCCCAGCATGGCGATTTTGCTTTGCATCACCAGCGGAGTACCACAGAGGGAGGGAAGAGGGGAAAATGTTGACTTTTTCGCCGTGAGAGCGCATACCTGTGTTTTCTTGGCATTAAACTCAACAAGATTATCAGAGCCCCATTTGGCGATGAGCTCTAACGTCCTATCGAGTTCAATGACAAGATTCTCCCGCCTCTCCTCAGTTTCCGCCAGCCCAGCCACTGCGCGTCCGTGGTATCCACCATGCACTGTACTATCGTCTGCATAGCAATGTATGTTCCCAAGGGAGAGCATATCATTGATATGCAAAAGAAAGAGTGTGGGAGATAGCACAGATCCCTGGGGGACCCCAGCATTCACTACATAGAATTGTGAAGCGCAACCATCTACTAAAACACGAAGGCTACGCTTGTGTAGGAAGCTGGCAATCCAGGTGCATAGCTGAGCAGGCAGACCATATGCCGGTAGCTTGGAGAGAAGACTTCTGTGCCAGACCCTGTCGAAAGCCTTGGAGATATCGAGGCTGACAGCCAACGATTCTCCATGCTTGTCGATAGCTTCACCCCAGAGGTGTGTTACGTACGCTAGAAGATCACCTGTGGACCGTTTTTGTCGAAACCCGTACTGACGATCATTAATTAGACAGTGATCTTCTAGGTAATGGATCAGTTGGTTGTTTAAAATCCGTTCCATCACCTTACAAAGTACTGAGGTGATAGCTATTGGCCGATAATTTGCCGGGTCAGACCGATCCCCTTTTTTGGGAACCGCTTGCACATTAGCTCTTCTCCAAGCCTCCGGCACACTTCCCGAAGAGAGAGAAAGTTGGAACAGGCGCGTTAACACAGGAGACAGCTCCGCTGCGCACTTCTTCAGCACTATGGCTGGTATTCCATCGGGACCGCTAGCTTTCCGTACATCAAGTGATTGCAGCTCCGCACGCACATCACGTTGCCTGATTTTAATGTCAGGCATCGTATGGCCACATGCAGGTATTGTAGGTGGCAGTGCACTACAATCATCGATGACGGAATTGTCGGCAAAGAGTTTAGCCAGGAGATCAGCTTGCTCTTGCGGACTGTGAGCTAGCGATCCGTCCGGATTTCTGAGCGGTGGCAGCGAAGGTTGGCAGAAATTGTTTTGCACAGACTTGGTCAGACGCCAGAAGCTACGGGAGCCCCTAGGATGCGACACAAGGTCATGACCAATCTGTACAATGCGCTGTGCATCCGCTCTCGTGTATGCCTTTCTACAGGACTTGGAATTTTTATTATAGTTTGGTTTCAGTGAGTCAATGTTAGATGCCCCGCTAATACAGCCGTTGATCCACTTGCGATATGCCGCCTGCTTAGATGATACAGCATCGGCACATTCACGAGTAAACCAACGGTTACGCGTACTCCTACTGACGAGATCTGAGCTAGGAATGTAGTATTCCATTCCTTGCATGATCTCGTCAGCAACAGCAGCGGCACTAGCTGACGGGTCATTCCCACTGAAGCAACGTTCCTTCCAAGGGACCGACGCATAGTAATCGCGCATACCGTCCCAATCCGCCGACTTATAGTGCCAAACGCGACGTTTGCATACCGCTAGTGGCGGCAGCTTGGCCTGTGGCACTCTGGTAGATAGATATAAGGCTGTGATCCGAAGAGCCAAGAGGAGCCTGAACCACAACCTGATATTCCACCGGGTGAGAAGTCAGCAGAAGGTCCAGTAGAGAAGGTGCTTGCCCATCAATGTCTGGGATCCTGGTGGGCTGATCAACCAGTTGGGTCAAGTCATGTGTGAGAGCAAAAGCATGAGCAGTCCTTCCAGCATGGTCAGTTTTGAGGGATTTCAACCAGGATTCGTGGTGAGCATTAAAATCCCCCAAAAATACCAATTCCGCGTTAGGAAATTGCTCTTGCGCAGCATCTGCCACCCGACTAAGATGGTCAAATAATCGGCTTGTCTCCAAGTCACCATTGTGGGATCTGTAGAGGCACACGTAGACTCGGCTCTGACGAACCAGGTCTACACGTACCACCAACATGGAGAAGGAGGGGTCCTCCAAGCAGCGCAGTCGGTGACAGCAAACATCCGTCCTGACGAACAAGCATACTCCGGCTTTCGCTTTGAAGGATTCTTCAAGCGTGTAGCCGGGATAATTAAGGTAGCTGGTATCGGCAGGACGGAGTATTTGTGTCTCCGTGAGAAACAACATTGCTGGCCGTGCTGTCTCGAGATGGTGGTGGACAGCGTTGAGGTTAGCGTGGAGTCCTCGGATGTTAGAGAACTCGACCTCAAACAGCGTGGGTATGGTGGGGGTGTGCACCGCTGAACGACCGTTATTTCTTATTTGCGCTACCATTGGAAAAATTAGGAAAAGAGACGTGAGGCGAGCGACGTATTGCCACGATAGGGATGGGCAAAGTATGGAGGCGTGTTTTCCCAAATGTTTGCCAAAAAGGAAAATATACTGATCCGCCGGACGGAAGGGCCCCCGAACCCCCCCGGAAGTGGCCGCCGGGACCCCACCTTCCGGTCACCAACCGGCACGACGGTCCACCCCGAGATTATGCGTGGCCTGGTGGGGCAGCCTCGCGAGCTGGTTAGGCACGCTCGGGCCCCTGTACTATGCCACGGGCGGCCAGCGGAACAGCCATTTCTTTAGGTCTCCCTGTCCGGCAGGTCAATACAGTTTCCCCCGGCATTGGTTCAACAGCTCAGTCTCCACTGGACCAACACCCATCGCGGCAATACTCGCTCGGGCACTGGCTGTACGCTGGCTGACCTCGAAACGCGGCTGCAAGCCACTTCACGAGTTTTTCACCATGCGTACGGTGGTAACAAGCCAGTCGGATGTTAGCATCCTACCACCAGATGCGCTCAGATATCCCTTAGTCGCCTCTTACGACACCCATGGGAAAGAGAGGGGCAGTGAAATGTATTCTTTCTCCGTCACTGCACGGATAGAATCTGAAATACATATACGATTATAAAAAAAATAGGAGATTAAATCCGATATACAAATTAAAAAGTTGACATTTAGGCGGTATTTTTGAAAATTAATATGACTCCGACTCAAACTCAGCGATCAACGCCATGGGAAGTAATGGCGGCCAATGCTATTAAGAAACAACACGGCGAATGAGCATTCTGAGAAGCGAGAATAGGTAAGTACTTAAGACCTAATCTTTGTTTTTGCTTTACATAAATATATTACGTTATTTGTGTTTACAGATTAACCATGTAATTTACATAGATAATATCAATCTATACATATAAATAAAATTGGAGTGTCTGTTTTTAATATCGAAATAACCGCTTTTTACTACATGCATATGAATATATATACGGTACATACACCGAAATAACATTTTTTTACAATTTTTGTCTGTCTGTCTGTCTGTATGTCTGTCTGTCTGTCTGTTTGTTCCGGCTAATCTCTGAAATGGCTGGACCTATTTTGATGGGACTTTTATTGGCAGGTTGCTGATCTAATAAGGAGTAACTTAGGCTACTTTTATTTTAGAAAAAAAAAATGATAATCTATACATATAAATAAAATTGGAGTGTCTGTTTTTAATATCGAAATAACCGCTTTTTACTACATGCATATGAATATATATACGGTACATACACCGAATTATTTTTTTTTACAATTTTTGTCTGTCTGTTTGTCTGTCTGTCTGTCTGTGTGTTGGCTATTGGCTGGCCTAATGGCTGGACCGATTTTGACGGGACTTTTATTGGCAGGTAGCTGATGTAATAAGGAATAACTAAGGCTGCTTTTATTTTAGAAAAAAATGATAATAAAAATGATTAACTTTTTTTGTTAAATTCTACGCGGACGAAGTCGCGGGTACAGCTAGTAATAAAATATATTTATGCCCAAATTTCTGTTGTTTTAGAGACGGCGATAATGGTATTCCTAAAACCTACAGTGGAGGCAGACACGCCGCAACCAATATGACATGAACAATCTGCATGAAACAGATTGGCCATGCAATTATAGGTACATTTTTAATTAAATAATTATATCGTCAAACATGTTTCCTTTAATTTTGTATACTATGAATTATTTATTATCAATATACACGAATATGTGAATGAGAAAGTTAAAGTTCAGTCTGTAGGTTAAATAAATATAACTTATATCTTAGTCTAAACGTATGCAATGATTTTAGGTTACGAAGTGGGGGCGGCAGATTGTTCCAACATTTGGTCGCGGCGTATTTGAAGCCTCCACGAAAGGCTGCAGTACGATGTGGGTGCACAAGCAGCAAATAGGAATTCGCCCTGGTGGAGTGAGTTGTATTTACGGCCGATGACCACAAAAGCTTATCATAGAGATATCCTGGTGATTTGGATTTTATGACTCCGAATAAAAGTAAAGCGAAATGCAATTGTCCGCGGTAGTCAGTCCTTAAAGATTTGGCTTCATTAATGTAAGGCGTTACATGAGCACGTGGCGGAATGTTAAAACAATAACGAGCGCAGGCATTCTGTACTTTTTGAATGGCCGTTTTTGAGCGAGCAAGCATTCGTGGCCCTATCACTGTATCGGCATAATTTAATTTTGACAGCACCAGTGACTCACACAGTGTAAGACGTAATTCGTTTGATAGAGACTCTCGTACACGGTACAGCAATTTTAAACGGTAAAAACAGTTACGAACGGTATTATTTACTTGTTTTTCAAAACGCAAGTTTTCGTCAATAATGACGCCTAGATTTTTAGCTTCGGTGACTCTTTCAATAATTTCATCGTTTATAGATATAATAGGGCTATAACTAGATAATTGTTTAATTTGTTTGTTTGTGCCAAATATCATATATTTAGTCTTCTTCGCATTTAAAACTAGGGTGTGGGATTGTGACCATGCAAATATTCTGTTTAAATCATAATTTAAGTTTTTAACGGCAGCCTCTAGGTTCGACAAGTGAAATGATGTATAAACTTGTAAATCGTCCGCATAAACATGACAATCACTATTTATAATACAACTCGTTACGTCCGCCGTATATAATATAAACAATAAAGGCCCTAAGATTGAGCCTTGGGGCAAGCCTCGTGTTACTGGACGACACGGAGAACATGCTATAGTGCCATCTTCACCTATTAATTCCACTGATTGTCTTCTATAAGTTAAATAACTTGCAAACCAATCTATAGCGGTTTTATCAAAACCATAGTACGCCAGTTTTGCAACAAGTAAAGAGATATTTATAGTTTCAAACGCTCGAGAGTAATCTAACAAAACCAGCAGGGTAACTTTACCGGAGTTCTGGGCACTAAGTATGTCATCTACAACCGTGGTGAGTGCGGTAGTAGTACTACGATGCTTTCTAAAGCCAGATTGAACATCAGGTAGGATATTATTGTTTTCTAGAAATTCAGATAGTTGGATGTAGACTACTTTTTCCAGTACTTTAGATAAACATGGGAGTATGCTGATAGGACGCAAATCAGACAATGAAACTGGATTATTCAATTTTGGTATAGGTTTAATAAGAGCCTCCCTCCATAGGTCAGGAAAGTTGCTAGACTGAATAGATTTATTGATAATTTTTGTTATAGCAGGGAGGGAGGAAGAAAGTGTCATCAAAATCATATCCAAAGAGATTCCGTCCTTACCGATGGCGTTCGATTTGAGCTTATGGATAATTTTTGACACAGTATCTTCATTAACGGTTTTTAGGTGGAAGGTTTCTGTACAGAATTTTGATGAAGAATACTTTTGAATAATTTGCGGGGAGACACAATCATTACCAGGAATATTTAGAAAATGATTGTTTATAACCTGAGGATCGTTAAGATGACTAGGTAAGATTAGATCCGACTTAGGTTTTACCTCAAGGAGGTTTTTAAAATGTTTCCACGTGACTTTAGAGTTTTTTAAATTACAATTAATGTATGAGTTAAAGTAGGCATTTCTTTCATTTGCAATTGCATCATCTACAATTTTTTTCATTTTTTTATAATTTTCTCTATTGGCCTCGCTCTCATCTATACGCAATTTGCAATGAGCTTCATCGCGACATTTCATCATACGTTTAATAGCAAAAGTAATCCATGGGTAATGATTATGTCTTATATATATGGTTTTAAGGGGAGCTAAGGTGTCAAAAATATGCATTATGTTAGTTGTAAAATGAGAAACGAGAAAATCTATACAATAATCGGGATTAGAATATGTATGCCAGTCAATGCATTCCAACAGGACCTTAAGCTGGTCTATGTTTATATCTCTAATAGGTCTTAATAGCTTTTTCCTCGGGCGAATTTTTTTTTTCACAATATTAAGCTCAAATGAAAGGAAAGAATGACTACTCAGACTATTTACATAATCGACATTAACCTTAATATGGTTTATATTTGAACAGACAAGGTCAAGGACAAAGCTTCTCTGTTTATACTTTGCGTGTCACGTGCTTCCACTGAAAACAAATTAATTAATTAATTAGGTTTGCTAGCGATTATTATTTATTATTATTCTTAAAATACAATATAATTTTAATTCACGCACTGCTTTTATAAAATTATTTATTTTATTTGATTATTACTTGATAAAAATGCGACATTAATAACTATTAATCATATTATGTTACTTAACTTGCAAAGTCCCTTAGATTTAGTGTAATGACATAAGTACAGACATAGATAGACTAAATAATAATAACAGCGCTGATGTGAAAAATATTTTTGGTATAGTCATTCTTATAAACCCGAATATAACATCGATTTTTTTTTTATTTTATCCTAATAGTAAATTTTATTTTACTTAAATTTTAATATTGATGTAAGTTTCAAAGATATTTGTTTATTTTAATATTATTTACTTACCTAACAATAGTAATGGCACACCTAACAACAATAACTTTTGTATTATCATTGTTGTAAAAATAAAGACAACCGCGGTTAAAAACCTCACTACACTGATATTATATCAAAAATGTATCCATTTTATATAGTCTCTTATCAGTCGATGTTCTTTAATTTAAGATCATCAGTAAATTAATGAAACAATTAAATCCAATCAATCAATCAACAGCCAATCGTTGTCCACTGCTGAACATAGGCCCAAGGTGCGCCAAAGCTCCCTGTCCTCCACCTTCCGCATCCAGTTGGTGCTCGCCACCTTCTTAAGGTCGGCGGTCCACCTGGCTGGAGGGCCCTACGCTGCGCTTGCCGATTCGCGGTCTCCACTCTAGGACTCGTCTGTCGGTGACTCCGGTTCATTTCCGGATCATCTCATTTCTGATCTTATCCTTCAAAGATACTCCGAGCATAGCTCGCTCCATAGCACGCTGAGCGACTTTGAATTTGTGGACTAGTGCCGCAGTTAGTGTCCACGTTTCGGCACCGTATGTCATTGCGTACATCCGTACGAATTGGTTGAAGACTTTCGTCTTCAACCAATGCTTCTTACCTGCCATGACCTACGCATACATACATACATACATACCTACGCATTGATTGAAGACTTTAGTCTTCAACAATTAAATTACGTCTACTAAATCGATGAGGCTTGCGTCATATAAAATTAATTATCAGGAAAGTAAAATAAGCTACACTATTTTTTTTTATTACTAGTGTGTAGAGACAAAATCACTGACTCAAACGCGTTTATAATAAGCTCTTGTAATAATTAATTAAAACAGAGGCTTTCCAGTTTTATGGAAATGGTATAAAGTTTTATGGTATAATATTTTTATAAGAAATATAAGGAAATATTAAAATATTATTAACTTGCAGTAGTTTAATATTTATTTATATATGGTAATATATATGGTATAGGTATATGGTAATGAAGCCGAGATGGCCTAGTGGTAAGAACGCGTGAATCTTAACCGATGATCGTAGGTTCGAACCCGGGCAAGCACCACTGAATTTTCATGTGCTTAATTTGTGTTTATAATTCATCTCGTGCTTGACGGTGATGGAAAACATCGTGAGGAAACCTGCATGTGTCTAATTTCATTGAAATTCTGCCACATGTGTATTCTACCAACACGCATTGGAGCAGCGTGGTGGAATAAGCTCCAAGCCTTCTCCTCAAAAGGGAAAGGAGGCCTTAGCCCAGCAGTGGGACATTAACAGGCTGTTACTGTACTGTTACTGTATGGTCATTTAAATAAAATAACGTTATTTTTCAAGAGAAATTCGAAACGTTTTGTATACTTTGAAATAAGAAAAAATAATAGAAAATTTGGTTAAAAATTGTTTTCAATTTTATCAAAACAAAATAGATTCTTGGTATGAATCATATCATTAGCAGCTATACAAAGTGAATATTAATTGTATTATAATAACGAATAAAATACATATAAAATACACGTTTAACACGTTTCCAATTAAATAAATATATAAAGCATTTGAGAGTGGTTCATTTTCTGTTAATTTAAATATTTTAATTTATGCATCGTTAAATTAATAGCTTTTTTAAAATAATTTATATTAAGCTTCAATCTATGCCGTTTTGTCCAATAATCAATAAATGCTCCAATTGTGAATTATTAAACACTTGTTTTTTTAGTCAGTATACAACACGCTTGCAAACAAGTTTGACGTATGTTTTTATATATTTGAAATAAATATTAACAAAAACAAAACATCCTATTGTGGACCACTTAGAACTTAGTGGAAGTTCTAAGTGGTCTAAGTTTACTGTTAAATTTTATTTGTGGCTATAATATGTCCTTCCTAAAATAAAATAAAAATTTTTTAAGTTATTATTAATTTAAATGATCATTTAAAAAGACCATTTTTAATTTATCTAGAATGTTATTGAGACAGGCATAATTGTGGTCAGCAGAAATAGTTCAGCTATTAGTGTTTTAATTTCCTCATCCATTAATTTGTATTCTTCCTTTCTTTTATTATTTTTCCTTTTCTTTTTGAAATAATATATCACTATTTTCTGTTATAAAGCGTTCCAACAATTGTGACCATGTCGGATATTTTAGTTCAATATTATTTATTTATTCATTAGTTTTCGCCCGCGGAGCCGCTGGTTGATTAGTTTAGACGAGAAAGCGTAAAGGGGGTAAAAGCTGATTGAAGTTTCACTTCAACTCACTCAAACTTCACACATCTTCGAGAACTGTCAAATATGCAGATTTAAAGATAGCAAAAATATTAATTAACATGAACATAACTGAAAAATCAGGGGCACGGTTGACCCGAACGGTTGTGTTGCAAGCTGCAGCAGTCCACGGCCTCTACACTATCGTTACATTTTAATTGTTTATATATATTATATTTTAAATTTGAATAGGCTTTATTTTTATAAAATAATACTTTAATCGTAATTCAGATGGCAGTGTTTGAAACATTTTTGGCACAAACTGGATTCAACGCGGATGAAGCCGCGGCTTCAGCTAGGTTTAGATAAATAAATATAAACTAATTTCATAAAATAGCTTCAGGCCTACAAATAAACACAGGCATAAAATTTAAAAACGCTCTTTGCATTTTATACTAATTATAAAATTTGAAAATATGTGAAAAAGAAAAAAATCACATTCACACACACACACACCATAAACGTCACACCAGAAAAGGGGAGGAGAATAATAATTTAATATTATATGTTTTTTATACAATTAAGTTGTTTCTGTATAAAACTCATCCGTCTCCAAGTTACACGCTTGGGAAGAGGCAAAGGAATTGCTCCTATAACTTTCTGGTACGTGGGACTAATTAAATAGAAAAAAATTAAATCAATTGGATAACATAAATAGATTATTGTCGTGTAATGGTCCTTACATATATATATGTATAGATTAGAGTGGTCAAAAATGGTCAACCTCTTCTAAGCAGTTCAATGTTTATAACATATTTTTTTTTTAAATAGGACGGGGTAATGGTCCACATGATTGTAAGTGGTATCATCATTTCCCATAGACATTGGCGCCACCAACCTTGGGAAGTAATATCTTATGGCCCTGTGACTGTAGTCGTACTCTACTTTCAAACTTGAACACAACAATACTAAGTATTGCTGCTTAGTTCAGTATTTATATCAATGCACCGCCAGATGTGCTCAGCAGTATATAATGTGGTGCAGATTTTAATATCGTTGCACTGTCTCGATAATATTAGTTGCTCAAGCGATATGGCATTTGGAATATTACTACAACTGATTTATATTGTCTAGAAAAGCGGGTACCTTCGAATACCTATTAAATTTAAGGAACATTAAATAGGTTGTATCGGATTAAATACCTATCCTAAAACAGAATTATAGTGCATAAATAGAGAGAGGGCGTAAACATTGCTTTCCTGGGATGTTGAATTACTTTATCAGAGCACTGTTCTTCAACAACTGCCTAACATCAAAGAATTAAGTTTTAAATATCATAAAAGTTGGTAATGCTTACCTTACTTGATCTACTAAAGCACTCAATCACTTTAGATTAGAAACCTGATTTTTTTTTAATGTAAGAGGAAGAGGCTCATCTGATGGAAAATGACTACCACTGCCCATGGACATCTGCAACACCCGAGGGCATGCAGGTGCGTTGTCTAATAGAAATTCTCGGCTCTTTAGTCAGAAATTACAAAAATTACACAACCAACAGATACTGCTCCTTTATTATATTTTGTTTTTAGAAAGTACTTTATTTAGATATTTTTTATTTATTTATAACCTAAAATAATACATATTAAGTCATAACAGTGCGTGAAAAATATAAAACATCTTTATTAATTATTTTATGTATTATTTCTCAAACGCGTTCTTAGTAATATTTGGCAATAGACTTCGCTTCGCAGTGAACGTGAAGGGCGTCTTCGCAACGACTGGTGACGGGGTTAAACGCCAATCCAGTATCGCAGGACAGGATGCGGGCGTGCCCGTTCATACACGAGTAGAAAGCAGAGCAATCGCCTTCATACCTTAAAAAATACATATACAATATAAAAAGCGACAGTACACATGAAATAATAAAGGTCAATAAATAACGTTTTAAAGGTTTCAATTTAACGTTCACGATCTTTACTTTAATTCGTATTATGATTTTCAAAATGGTGAATAATTATTAAAATAAAAATAATTAATGCTTCTCTTACTTATGGTTTGTTACAACTGGGTTGCCATTTCGGCCAATCGCAGCAGGAGGACACTGATACCTAATGTAAGCTGAAATACGTCAATACAATTAACACGATCCTTTAAATATATAATAATGGTATTAAAAATATATAATGTATTACTTTCAACATTGCAGGTAGGCACCAGTTCAGGCCAGTCGCATTGGGCAGTAACAGGGTTAAAGGCTAAGCCAGCAGGGCAAAACATTTCAATGGCTCTGCCGGCGTTACAAATGCGATAATGTCCACAGTCATTTGGGTCAGCCACGGGAGATGGAAAATATCCGTATTGATGTGCGCAGCCAGCTGTAGGATTCGCTGGCTCTGTTAATAAAAATATATGGGAGAAAGTGAAACTATTCTTAAAATTACGTATGTTTTGATTAATTATAATTTGAATATGATTCTATGGTTGTTACAAATTAACATAGACGTGTGTCGTAATAGATTTGCACTCAACTTTCAACCCAACGATATTGCCAATTCTCAATCAACTGTCAAAGATTTTTTTATAGTAGTAGTTTGGCGAAGCAAATGCTACGTACGTTTCAGAATTAATATATTATTAAACTTAGACAAAGTTTAAAAATTGTTAAACATGAAGTGTCGTCCGTATTTTATTATATTTTTAACATTGTTATTATACTTACGGGTAATGCCACGACCTACGCAAGGCACATCCTGAGGATAACCGCAAGCATACTCCGGCCACCGCGCGTTAGGGTTGAAATGAAGACCATCTGGACAAAGCATTTCAGTCGAAAGATAGTCCTAATACAGAAGAAAATATAAAAATTTAGTCTTATAGAATTATAGCTAAAAAATAAATATTATTATAAAACAAACCCGGCATTCAATGTATGAATCACATTTTCCCTCCACTTTTATGTATGTATTCTGCACTTTGCAAAGTGGGCTTCTTTCGGCATTAATTGAAGACTGGCCATTGCCTAAAAATTAGATAATTAACCATTGTATTGTATTGTAGTACAAAGCTGCATTTCTTACTATAAATATTATATTTAGTGCTTTTTATTTGTATTTATTTAATGTAAATAATTATGTTTAAATGTTTCACGTTTGACATGATATGAAAACAGTCGAATTTAACTCGCTCATTAGAGAGCACTGGTAAACTATACGAAATTTATTTAACTATATTCATTTTTTGTGAGGAGTAAAAACCTCCGTTTAACTTTACTATTATGTTTCTGGTCCAAATTTGAATATATTAATGATGCGGCCCCTCTGAATAATTTCGACCATTCTTAACGAGGACTAGAAGAATTCGCATATTATATAAATATTATATGACTACTGAAGCTTATAAGAATTGAAACCTAATGATCGATAACTTGACCAAATATGGAGATATAAAACATATTTTAAACAAAACACGAAAAAAACCTGCGTATGGCACGTTGTGTGGTATTTATGTACGTGTATTAGATACATATTTTTCCAAAAGTGAATATTAGAATAACATTTAATTCATCTATTGAAAATAAATATTAAAATGTTTTTCTTAATTGTAATAAAATGTACTCACAGACTGCAGATATAAACAAGGTAACAAAACAAACAAAGAAATGCATCGTTGAGGATCCGACGACTTTCACAGCAGTAACGATTGCGAATGAGATCAATATCGATGTGCAACGATTTTATACTTCAGCTGTAATTAAAAAATAATTAATAGAATTTATGCTCATAAATCACTTGTCGTTAAAATAAAATTACATATTTTTAAAAGAATTGTTTTATTCGATGAATGGCACTATCATTAATTGACTATACATTACAAAAATTAAGTGGAAATATGAATATACATATAATGATACTATTTGCGAGTTGATCGTTTATGGCTTACATTAAAATATAATTATATACAATTACAATTATTAGAAACATTATAAGTTGGCAATATAGTTAAAATTATTCTTGCTCTGGATTTTGAGTCTCATTTTCTATCAATTCAAATTGTCCTGGTTGATAGAATGGTTCCTCAGTTGTTGGATATTCATTGACGTTTTCCGCGTCTTTGGACCGCTTCGCCTCGTTTCTCAGTTCTACGGGGCAAGCTGATACTTCATGAGCCGCGACGCAGGATTCGGTGAACTCGTCATAAGCAGAGAATCCACCGCAGGACAGCCGGCGAGGTTTGCCATTAATACAGATGAAGTAAATTTGATAATCGTTACGGGATCTGAAAAACATATAATCCACTAAGAAGAGTTTCTTAACCTTACTTACAGCGAAATCTGCTTTCAAAGTCATTTGTTATAAGCAGTTGTATTTTTAAGGAACCCAATATTTAAAATTAAAAAACGTAAGTCACGAGTCTTTTTGTATAAAACCTCACGAATGATCACTAGTTTAACGTTTTAAAGCGCTTAGAAAAACTATATTAAGACGAGACGAGCTGAAGATTATGATTTTTACAACTGGTGGTAGGACTTTGTGTAAGCTTGTCTGGGTAGGTACGGAGGTAAAATCAACAGACATTCTACCGTAAAACAACAGTACTTGGTATTGTTGTGTTCCGGTTTGAAGGATGAGATACTTTTTTCAGCCTTTTGTCGTCCACTGCTGGACGAAAGCCTCCCCCACAGAACGCCAACCATCCCGATCTTGGGCAGTCCGCATCCATCCCGTACCTGCCACCTTTTTTAAATCGTCGGTCGATCTATGGCAAGGATGAGTGAGCCAGTGTAATTGCAGGCACAAGGGACATATCATCTTAGTTCCCATGGTTGGTGGCGCATTGGCGATGTAAGCGATGGTTAATATTTCTTACAACGCCAGTGTCTATGATCATTGGTGACCACTATCAGGTAGCCAATTTGCTCGTCAGCCTAGCTATTCTAAAAATATAAGATATTTGGACGGTAGAACGAGTTTCGTTACCATTTCATTTTGTCCTCTACTCTCAATTTCTGTTTTCCTGTTCAACTATTTCTTAAGTAGGTACAAAACTTTAATGGAAAATGTTATTATAATAATTAATATCACGCATATTTATTGTTGACGTTCTTAGTAATAAAATTTCATTTATTTGCGCAATCGCAAGTGTTGCCAGTCCAGTATATTGAGCTTTCTTTAATTTAGCATTTTATTTAACTTAACCTATTAAAATTTTGTATAATCTTCTAGAGATGGATGACAATATAAAAAATTGATCTAATAAAATATATTGAGTTAGTTGTATTCTTAATAATTATCATTAAATTAAATTAATTTAATTAAAAAATACTTCTTTTGTTACATAAGCTTAACATTAAATAAATATAAAAATATTTTCAGAAATATTATTTATGTTCTTGAGAAAATTTATATTCAATTCCGGGTGAGCAGCATTGATATTTTTAACAGTTAATGTTCTGTTAACAGTTTAAGTCATGTTTTTGAAGTGGGTAAGTGGTCACCATCGCCCATAAACATAATAATAATAATATTCTGGGACACTATTTACACACGGTCATCTTATCCCAAACTAAGCAGAGCTCGTACTATGGAAACCAGACAACGGATATACTACATATACTACTTTTTTATTTGTAAATACATACTTATACCGATAATTACACCCAGACTCAGGACAAACAGACACGTTCATGCACATCTTCTGTCTGTCCTGGGTGGGAATCGAACCCACAACCTTCGGCGTGAAAGGCAAGTATCTACCAACCACGCCAACCGGCCCGCCCGCATTGGAAATAAGATCCATTGTATCTGTAGTTATTATATACCTATATTGTACCTGTATAGTTATTAAAGTAATAAAATATTTTATTTTAATTTCCTTTAATTTAGTTTTTAGTAACTTTAGTAGCAGTTTTAATAACTTTAGGTATATTATCAGATATTCTTCTTTCCTCAGGTTTAATTGAATGTGTAAAATAAAGCAAAGAAAACTTAATATTTTTGGTAACAGCCTGTAAATGTCCCACTGCTGGGTTAAGGCCTCCTCTCCTTTTTTGAGGAGAAGGTTTTGGAACTTATCCTACCACGCTGCTCCAATGCGGGTTGGTGGAATACAACACATGTGGCAGAATTTCAGTGAAATTAGACACATGCAGGTTTACTCACGATGTTTTCCTTTACCGTAAAGAGCGAGATGAATTATAATCACAAATTAAGCACATGAAAATTCAGTGGTGCTTGCCCGGGCTTGATTTTGACTGAAGCGTGTAACAATCTATTTGCCCGTACCCTGTTACATACATACACGCCGCACGTGCACTTATTATTTTCATGTGCTTACTTGAATATATTTTAATGTTTCTAAAATTATGTGTCTAATTTAGATAAGGATTAAATCCTTATGATAAATATGTTGAGAACTAAAATTACCCTGTATGTGTAACAATAATTATTAACTAATTTTTCAGGTTTTACTACATATTTTGGTATACTATTATTAGCTTTCGCCCGCGGCTACGCCCACGTGTGAGGGGTTAGGTAGGGGGGGGGGAGGTGTTAGGTAGCCTATGTGTTAAATTAGGGTATAAGCTAACTTTATTTCAAGAAAGAGTAACAAAGATCACACATCCACACATATCCACATTCTATCGCGCTTAAAATATTAGTAGGATAGGACGTTAACTTTTTGTCTGCAATATTTTAGTCACTATGTATTTCAACTATCGTTTTATTCACACAATATAATTTTCACAATTTTCAATAAGCTCCGACTTCACACATTGGTTAGTGTTTTCATCGAAGGAGAGACCTGCATCACAATTTAGGAGACGGGGGCGTCCTTCTTGGCATGCAATGTAATGATTGCAGCTATTTTTATACCTGTTTAAAAAAATACAAACGTTATATATTTATAACTTAATTAGTACAATAATTGTGAAAAAGCTTAACGCGTGGTCATCCTGTTATTAAATTTGCTGATATTTTGATAGAATTTATAATACATTGTTACTGTTAAGATTCAATAACGTAAATATAGTCCTTCAGACCGATTTCTGCCAGGGCGGTCAGTCTCAAGAGATGTTAGCCAACTGTGCCGAACATATTATAGTGCACAAGCGTATGCGCAGTTCAGGCGCAGGACCAACGGCTTTACGTACTTTCCGAGGAGTGTACACACTTCCAACCTCCAGACTCCGGGCTGCTATTGAGAACTTTCGACAGGAAAACTTAATAACCTTTTTATTCGCTCGACCTCGGATTTAAAACTAGGACTATGATAGCTAAATGAAAAAAATATTAGCATTAAACAGCATTAATGTTACTACACATTATACTACGTTTAGGTGTAACGTGAAAGTGTGAAACCTATATTTTTTATTCAAATTATTGTAATTTCTAGTGACTTTAACCCACTTTGTAGCCCTCTTGCCAGTTATACGTAAATTACTCAACGAACTAGAAAGTTTTCATTAAATACACTTACTTGTGATATGAAATGAAATTGGAAACTAGTGCATAATCATCCGATGGGCAGGTGAAATCTTGGAAAACTGAAATCAATTTATAATAAATGAAGTTATGCGGTTAAAAAAAATTGAAATATAATTAATTAATATCAATAATAATTACCGTTAAGGTTGCAATCTGGTACATTTACTGGCCAATCGCAAGTACTCGATATGGAATTGAAAGCGAGACCCGACGGACATAGCATTAAGGTAGCTAATCCTTCTTGGCACACAATATAGTACCCACAGTCGCCGTTAGTTATTGGGAACATTCCATAACTATGAGGACATTGACCGGTAGGTTGTGCTTGCTCTGTAAGAAAAGAAATGTTTGTTTTATTAAAGTTAGGTTTAAAAATAAGAAGGTTTTTGTAAGTACTTTTAAATCGTATTACAGGATTAAGTTCAATGAAAGTTTTATTGAAAGAAACCGGCAAGCAACTCGATAATTTCTCTTTTTCCAAAATAAACTACAAATTCAATTACATACAAATTAATTTGTATATCCTTAATGGAAATCAACGAAAACTAACGTTAGAACTCTTTAATACAAAATGTTAAACACATCTGCGAAATATCTTTATTTTTATTATACTTCTGGTGTTTATACAATGATTCTATAAAAGATTGGCCATATTATGGTGCCATCGACAGCATCGTTTTAAACATATTGTTTCGCACCTGTAAGTATTTCTATTGCCTTACCTTCTATCGAAATCTAATTTAGATAAATACTTAGTACATACGTGTAATAGATTGGCTTTGACATTGAACTTCAGATGGGTACGCGCAGGGAAATGCTGGCCATTTCGCTTTTGGATCAAAATGAAGCCCGTCAGGGCATAAACTTCGGTAGGCTTTATTGTTCTGTAACGAAATGTACATTATGATGAATATTTTCAAATGATTTAGCCGTGACGTAAACAAATATAGATTAAAAAAATAATTCTACCTGGCATTCCACATATTCATCACATTGATTTTCCACTGAATAATATCCATTTACGTTTCTGCATGTATAATAATTTAAATTATTTACAGCGTAGAATGGAATAAAGTTCTGTGGAGCGGTTGGTCTCGTTTTGTCTTGATGATTAGTAGTATAAGACTCCATCGTTTCTTGCGGTTGAAAAATCGGATAGGTTGCTCTAATAGATGTTGGAAATTGGGGTTCGAATGTTTTTTGGGTAATAGTTGTAGTTGGTAAGTCAGTTGAAAACTGACTAAAATGAGGAGTACCAGTCTGTCTAGACCAAAGTGGATTCCAATTAGTTTGTTTTGTGGTGGCTGGAGTAGAGTATTCAGGATAGTTATATACTGTTTGTTCCGGTTTTACAGTTACTGATTCTAGATATTTTGTTCCCGGTGCGTATACAATTTCTGGTCTCTTGGACGAAACATCAACATATCCTGTGGCTGAAATAGAATTTTTTTTTAACAACAACATTTGCGAATTTCTATGTTAGTTACAGAATCCCAGACTAGAGGCATTGTTGTTGTGAGCTCAGTAATAATTATCGGTCATCGAATAGTTTTGTATAGTTTTTCTGTTAGTTCCACTGAAGGCAAACTGTATATTATTCTGTACATCAGATTTAAATATATATTACATAAAGACTCATAAATACATTTTTAAATTATTTCATATATTTAATATAACATTTGGTTATAATTGTACATTAAACCAGGTGTTTGATCATTAGAAAGAGTATTTTTATTTAATTAAGTGAGGTTTAAAAAAAGTGAATGTTAAAAATATTTAATACATACCTGAAATTGATTGGCTTTGACATTTAACTTCAAAGGGATACGCGCAGGGAAATGCTGGCCATTTCTTCGCTGAATCAAAATGAAGCCCTTCAGGGCATAAACTTCGGTAAGCTTTATTGTTCTGTAACGAAATGTACATTATGATGAATATTTTCAAATGATTTAGCCGTGACGTAAACAAATATAGATTAATAAGATAATTCTACCTGGCATTCCACATATTCGTCACATTGATTTTCCACTGAATAATATCCATTTACGTTTCTGCATGTATAATCATTTAACTGATTTACAGCGTACAATGGAATAAAGTTCTGTGGAGCGGTTGGTCTCGATGTGAAATTGATAATAGGCTGCGTTATTCGAATATCAGGTATGGTTTGAAAAATTATAGGTGTAGCTGATGCCTCTGTCGAAGTTTCATTTGACACAGCATCTAAACTTTCATTAGGTTGAGTGGATGGTTTTGGGTCTTCAGTTGTTGGTTGCGTATACGTTAAAGTTATGCCATCCGGTAGATATTCATTAGATTGAGACGTTACCGATTCCGAAGTTGCTGGTTCATTTATGTGCACATTAGTAGTATATGACTTCTTCTTTTCTTGCGGTTGGAAAATCGTATAGGTTGCTCTAATAGATGTTGGAAATTGGGGTTCAGATGTTTTTTGGGTTGTAGTTGTAGTTGGTATGTCAGTTGAAAACTGACTAAAATGAGGTGTACCAGTCTGTCCAGACCAAAGTGGTTTCCAAGTAGTTTGTTCTGTGGTGGCTGGAGTAGAGTATTCAGGATAGTTATATACTGTTTGTTCCGGTTTTACAGTTACTGATTCTAGATATTTTGTTCCCGGTGCGTATACAATTTCTGGTCTCTTGGACGAAACATCAACATATCCTGTGGCAGAAATAGAATTTTTTTTTAACAACAACATTTGCGAATTTCTATGTTAGTTACAGAATCCCAGACTAGAGGCATTGTTGTTGTGAGCTCAGTAATAATTATCGGTCATCGAATAGTTTTGTATAGTTTTTCTGTTAGTTCCACTGAAGGCAAACTGTATATTATTCTGTACATCAGATTCAAATTTATATTACATACTCATAAATACATTTTTAAATTATTTAATATATTTAATATAACATTTGGTTATAATTGTACATTAAACCAGGTGTTTGATCATTAGAAAGAGTATTTTTATTTAATTAAGTGAGATTTAAAAAAAAGTGAATGTTAAAAATATTTAATACATACCTGATTTTGATTGGCTTTGACATTTAACTTCAAAGGGATACGCGCAGGGAAATGCTGGCCATTTCTTCGCTGAATCAAAATGAAGCCCTTCAGGGCATAAACTTCGGTAGGCTTTATTGTTCTGTAACGAAATGTACATTATGATGAATATTTTCAAATGATTTAGCCGTGACGTAAACAAATATAGATTAATAAGATAATTCTACCTGGCATTCCACATATTCGTCACATTGATTTTCTACTGAATAATATCCATTTACGTTTCTGCATGTATAATCATCTAACTGATTTACAGCGTACAATGGAATAAAGTTCTGTGGAGTGGTTGGTCTCGTTGTGAAATTGATAATAGGCTGCGTTATTCGAATATCAGGTATGGTTTGAAAAATTATAGGTGTAGCTGATGCCTCTGTCGAAGTTTCATTTGACACAGCATCTAAACTTTCATTAGGTTGAGTGGATGGTTTTGGGTCTTCAGTTGTTGGTTGCGTATACGTTAAAGTTATGCCATCCGGTAGATATTCATTAGATTGAGACGTTACCGAGTCCGAAGTTGCTGGTTCATTTATATGTACATTAGTAGTATATGACTTCTTCTTTTCTTGCGGTTGGAAAATCGTATAGGTTGCTCTAATAGATGTTGGAAATTGGGGTTCGGATGTTTTTTGGGTTGTAGTTGTAGTTGGTATGTCAGTTGAAAACTGACTAAAATGAGGTGTACCAGTCTGTCCAGACCAAAGTGGTTTCCAAGTAGTTTGTTCTGTGGTGGCTGGAGTAGAGTATTCAGGATAGTTATATACTTTTTGTTCCGGTTTTACAGTTACTGATTCTAGATATTTTGTTCCCGGTGCGTATACAATTTCTGGTCTCTTGGACGAAACATCAACATATCCTGTAGCTGAAATAGAAATATTTTTTTCAACAACAACATTTGCGAATTTTTAAGTAGTTACAGAATCCCAGACTAGAGGCATTGGTTCCGTGAGTTCAGTAATAATTATCGGCCTTCGAATAGTTTTGTATAGTTTTTCTGTTAGTTCCACTGAAGGCAAACTGTATATTATTCTGTACATCAGATTTAAATATATGTTACATAAAGACTCATAAATACATTTTTAAATTATTTAATATATTTATATTTAATATAACATTTGGTTATAATTGTACATTAAACCAGGTGTTTGATCATTAGAAAGAGTATTTTTATTTAATTAAGTGAGATTTAAAAAAAAGTGAATGTTAAAAATATTTAATACATACCTGATTTTGATTGGCTTTGACATTTAACTTCAAAGGGATACGCGCAGGGAAATGCTGGCCATTTCTTCGCTGAATCAAAATGAAGCCCTTCAGGGCATAAACTTCGGTAAGCTTTATTGTTCTGTAACGAAATGTACATTATGATGAATATTTTCAAATGATTTAGCCGTGACGTAAACAAATATAGATTAATAAGATAATTCTACCTGGCATTCCACATATTCGTCACATTGATTTTCCACTGAATAATATCCATTTACGTTTCTGCATGTATAATCATTTAACTGATTTACAGCGTACAATGGAATAAAGTTCTGTGGAGCGGTTGGTCTCGTTGTGAAATTGATAATAGGCTGCATTATTCGAATATCAGGTATGGTTTGAAAAATTATAGGTGTAGCTGATGCCTCTGTCGAAGTTTTATTTGACACAGCATCTAAACTTTCATTAGGTTGAGTGGATGGTTTTGGGTCTTCAGTTGTTGGTTGCGTATACGTTAAAGTTATGCCATCCGGTAGATATTCATTAGATTGAGACGTTACCGATTCCGAAGTTGCTGGTTCATTTATGTGTACATTAGTAGTATATGACTTCTTCTTTTCTTGCGGTTGGAAAATCGTATAGGTTGCTCTAATAGATGTTGGAAATTGGGGTTCGGATGTTTTTTGGGTTGTAGTTGTAGTTGGTATGTCAGTTGAAAACTGACTAAAATGAGGTGTACCAGTCTGTCCAGACCAAAGTGGTTTCCAAGTAGTTTGTTCTGTGGTGGCTGGAGTAGAGTATTCAGGATAGTTATATACTGTTTGTTCCGGTTTTACAGTTACTGATTCTAGATATTTTGTTCCCGGTGCGTATACAATTTCTGGTCTCTTGGACGAAACATCAACATATCCTGTAGCTGAAATAGAAATATTTTTTTCAACAACAACATTTGCGAATTTTTAAGTAGTTACAGAATCCCAGACTAGAGGCATTCTGTACGTCGGATTCAAATATATAATACATAAAGACTCATAAATACATTTTTTAAATTATTTAATATATTTATATTTAATATAACATTTGGTTATAATTGTACATTAAACCAGGTGTTTGATCATTAGAAAGAGTATTTTTATATTTAGTGAGATTTAAAAAAAAGTGAATGTTAACAATAATTAATACATACTTGAAATTGATTGCCTTTGACATTTAACTTCAAAGGGATACGCGCAGGGGAATGCTGGCCATTTCTTCGCTGAATCAAAATGAAGCCCTTCGGGACAGAAGTTTCGGTATGCTTTATTGTTCTGTAACATAATGTACATTATGACAATTTTTTTTAAATAATTTAGCCGTGAAGTTAACAAATATAGATTAAAAAGATAATTCTACCTGGCATTCCACATATTCGTCACATTGATTTTCCACTGAATAATATCCATTTACGTTTCTGCAATTATAATCGTATAATTGGTATACGATATATGATGGTTTGGGTTTGAGTTGAGCTTTTGGGCTGGTTGTGAAATTAATAACACTTTGCGATGTTGGTTCCTGCGTTGTCGTAGAGGTTGTGGCGAGAGCATTGTACGGATTTTCGGTTTTTAAAGCCGATGATGTTGTAACATCGCCATATGTTATGGGTGAATTAGAAATATGTTTTTCTGTGAGTACCTCTGAGAGTTTTTTATCAGTGTTAAGGTTTTCTGATGTAAGAGGTATATTCCTATGACCATAACCAATCGGTCTTCGTAAAGCTACTCTGTTCACACTTTGCGTGTCACGTGCTTCCACTGAAAACAAATTAATTAATTAATTAGGTTTGCTAGCAATGATTATTTATTATTATTCTTAAAATACAATATAATTTTAATTCACGCACTGCTTTTATAAAATTATTTTAAAGCAAACACTACATTTATATTAAATTACAATGACTATTACTTGATAAAATTGCGACATTAATAACTATTAATCATATTAAGTTACTTAGCTTGCAAAGTCCCTTAGATTTAGTGTAATGACATAAGTACAGACAAAGAAAGATCTAAATAATAATAACAGCGCTGATGTGAAAAATATTTTTGGTATAGTCATTCTTATAAACCCGAATATAACATCGATTTTTTTTTTATTTTATCCTAATAGTAAATTTTATTTTACTTAAATTTTAATATTGATGTAAGTTTCAAAGATATTTGTTTATTTTAATATTATTTACTTACCTAACAATAGTAATGGCACACCTAACAACAATAACTTTTGTATTATCATTGTTGTAAAAATAAAGACAACCGCGGTTAAAAACCTCACTACACTGATATTATATCAAAAATGTATCCATTTTATATAGTCTCTTATCAGTCGATGTTCTTTAATTTAAGATCATCAGTAAATTAATGAAACAATTAAATTACTTCTACTTAATCGATGAGGCTTGCGTCATATAAAATTAATTATCAAGAAAGTAAAATAAGCTACACTATGTTTTTTTTACTACTAGTGTGTAGAGACAAAATCACTGACTCAAACGCGTTTATAATAATCTCTTGTAATAATTAATTAAAACAGAGACTTTCCAGTTTTATGGAATTGGTATAAAGTTTTATGGTATAATTTTTTTTATAAGAAATATTAAAATTTAACTTGTAATAGTTTAATATTTATTCATATTTATGATATTTTAAATAAAATAACGTTATTTTTCAAGAGAAATTCGAAACGTTTTGTATACTTTGAAATAAGAATAAATAATAGAAAATTTGGTTAAAAATTGTTTTCAGTTTTACCAAAACAAAATAGATTCTTGGTATGAATCATATCATTAGCAGCCATACAAAGTGAATATTAATTGTATTATAATAACGAATAAAATACATATAAAATACACGTTTAACACGTTTTCAATTAAATATATATAAAGCATTTGAGAATGGTTAATTTTCTGTTGATTTAAATCTTTTAATTTATGCATCGTTAAATTAACATAATTTATATTAAGCTTCAATCTAAGCGTTTTGTCTAAATATATATAATAAATCCTCCATTTGTGAATTATTAAACACTTGTTTTTTTTTCTTATTACACAACCCGCTTGCAAAAGGTTTTTACGAGATTATCCTTTATACTATTAGTTGCCATATAAGAATAATTGAATCATAAACTGCATTTTAAATATATGTACGTTTATATATGTTTGAAATAAATATTAATTATTATAGATAGGTTCTAAGTTTACCATTAAATTTCATTTGTGGCTATAATATGGGCTTCCTAAAATTAAATAAAAAAACGTAAGTTATTATTAATTTAAATGATCATTTAAAATGAGCATTTTTAATTTATCTAGAATGTTATTGAGACAGGCTTAATTGTGGTCAGCAGAAATAGTTCAGCTATTAGTGTTTTAATTTCCTCATCCATTAATTTGTATTCTTTCTTTCTTTTATTATTTTTCCTTTTCTTTTTCAAATAATATATCACTATCTTCTGTTATAAAGCATTCCAACAATTGTGACCATGTCGGATAGTTTAGTTCAATATATTTTTTCACTAGTTTTCGCCCGCGGAGCCGCTGGTTGAGTAGTTTAGACGAGAAAGCGTAAAGAGGGTAAAAGCTGATTGAAGCAAATTTCACACATCTTCGAGAACTGTCAAATATGCAGATTTGAAGATAGCAAAAAATATTTTTGACTATTATAAAATAATTCGTTAATCGTAATTCAGATGGCAGTGCTTGAAACATTTTTAACACAAACTGGATTCAATGCGGGTGAAGCCGCGGCTTCAGCTAGGTATAATAGGATAAATACTTACAACTAACATAATTTTTGCTGCAAAAAACCAAAATATAGGCAACTTCAAACCCCTGACAATTAACGGGGAATTCATAAAAAGGGTCAATACACAAAAATATCTCGGCTTAGTCCTGAATAATCAGCTTACGTGGAAATATCATATTGACAAAACACGTAAAAAACTTCTCTCAACAAACGGTGCTGTGCGTGGTATAATACGATGCCTTCCGAAAAGTGTATGTTATACTATTTACAATTCATTAGCTAAACCACATTTGGACTATCTAATTGGGGTTCGGCAGCCAAAACCAATCTACAAAAATTACAAACAACACAAAATAAACTCATAAAGACTCTATTTAAATACAACACCTTAACACCTACTATAAAAATGTATAAGGATACAAAACTAATGAACCTAACTCAAATCTATAGATATAGCATATTAGCACCTGCATTCATATTAGAAAAATCTTTACAAAAGATATACACTCCCAAATTACTTTCACGAAAAAAATATATATTCATAAGCGAATGATTAGAAATGCTAATAACATATGTTTAGGCCCATCAAACTACAGCAAGAAAAGTATTTTGTTTGAAGGAGCACGCACCTACAATAATTTGCCGAAGGATATCAAAGATATAAAATCGCTACATAATTTTAAAAAGTGTCTTAAAAGCCACATTTTAAAGGATTCTTCTTAAAATCCAATTGATTATTATAAAAAATTAATCTAAATAAATAAAGTTTTAACTAATATAATATAATACCTAATAACACTACACTACTCCTAACTTAAAATAACATTACTTATGGATATATCTTATGTCAAATAACTACTAAAACTACTACTCAACTATGTATGTATACTAAGACAATAATAATGTACCAGAGAATACTGTTAATGTACACTTATTGTAATCAATTATACATTTTACATATGACAATAATCATGTAATATTAAATTATTTGATTTATATATGTATATTTATAAGCATTATCGTAAATAAATACAATCAACATAAATTGTGCATTGCCTGTCTATATAATGAACAATCGCACACCAAAATTAAAAAATATAAAATTTAAAAACATCAGATGAGTCTAATGTGTCACCTTCCTTACTTGTCATTACTTTGTATACGCATTATATTTATGCATTTTTTATGTTTTCATTTTACTAGACGTGAAGTAGGGTTACTTCACGTCACAAACTACTCGTACTTGCTTGCACTGCACCGATATTTATTATATTATTAGGTTATTATAACATTCATTGTTTTACTGTGTACGCCTATTCGATTTAAACAATTTTTTATTCTTATTGTTCTGTAATTTTCTCTGTAAGTGATTTGAATGTAAATCTTTTGAGAAAATAAATGTCTTTAACCGTAAGAAACATAAACTAATTTCATTAAATAGCCTCCGGCCTACAAATAAACAAAGGCATGAAATTTGATAGCGCTCTTCACATTTTATACTAAATATAAAATTTAAAAATATTTGAAAAAGAAAAAAAAGCAATTTAAAGATTAATCATTTAAAATTATATGTTTTTTTATACAATTTAAGTTGTTTCTGTATTAAGCTTATCCGTCTCCAAATTACACGCTCGAGGATAGGCAAAGAAGACCGGCTACGGCCCTTTGTAAATCTGTTCAAAGGAACTTCTCCTGCTGCTATAAGTTTCTGGTACGTGTGGCATGGGACTAATTAATAGGGAAAAATTAAATCAAATGTATAACTTAAATAGATTATTGTCCTGAGATGGTCAGTAACATACCCATATAGATTAGAGTGCGTATTGAAACAGTGGTCGACCTCTTCTAAGCAGTTTAATGTTTATAACATTTTTTTTTAAATAGATAGGTGGATGGGCCATATGATGGTAAGTGGTTATCAACACCCATAGACATTGGCGCCACCAACCTTGGGAACTAAGATCTTATTTACTTTACTTCAAACCTGAACATAACAATTAAATACTATTGCTGCTTAGTTCAGTATTTATAACAATGCACCGACAGATGTCCTCAGCCATATATGAAGTCGTGCAGTTTTTATATCGTTGCACTGTCTCGATAATATTAGTTACTCAAGCGATATGGCATTTGGAATATTACTACAACTGATTTATATTGTCTAGAAAAGCGGGTACCTTCGAATACCTATTAAATTTAAGGAAAATTAAATAGGGTGTTACATAAAAGTGGGTATTGCTTACCTTACTTGATCTATTAAAGCACTCAATCACTTTAGATTAGAAACCTGAGTTTTTTTTAATGTAAGAGGCGCAATACCAACAGCACCTGCAACACCCGAGGGCTTGCAGGTGCGTTGTCTAATAGAAATTCTCGACTCTTTAGTCAGAAATTACAAAAATTATACAACCAACAGATACTGCTCCTTTATTATATTTTGTTTTTTTTTTTAGTATTATGGCCATAGATAGATATTTATGATTTTTACATTCTACAAAAAAAAAAACTGCTTGGACTGTTTAAAAACTTGAAATTAGAGACTAACTAAAGTAGGAAAAGTTATAACAGTTTATTGTATCACAATATAATTACATAAATATTATGTATCATCACAATTATATAAATAATTTTGACAGAACAGCGTCAATCGATCGATCGACGATCATTGTATAAACACGACAAGTAAAGTTATTTCTCTAATTCAAGACCCCGGAAAAAGGTATTATTAGTTTGCGTAGTAGTTTTTTAAGCATGTATTTTTAGTAATTAACTTATGTAATTTAAATTTAAATAAGACTGAAAGATAAAGTACTTTATTTGGATATTTTTATTTATTCATAACATAAAATAATACATATTAATTCATAACAGTACGTGAAAAATATAAAATTTCTTTATTAATTATTTTATGAATTATTATTCAAACGCGTTCTTAGTAATATTTGGCAATAGACTTCGCTTCGCATTGAACGCGATCGGCGTCTTCGCAACGACTGGTGACGGGGTTAAACGCCAATCCAGTATCGCAGGACAGGATGCGGGCGTGCCCGTTCATACACGAGTAGAAAGCAGAGCAATCGCCTTCATACCTTAAAAAATACGTATACAATTTAAAAAGCGACAGTACACATGAAATAATAAAGGTCAATAAATAACGTTTTAAAGGTTTCAATTTAACGTTCACGATCGTTACTTTAATTCGTATTATGATTTTCAAAATAGTGAATAATTATTAAAATAAAAATAATTAATGCTTCTCTTACTTATGGTTTGTTACTACTGGGTTGCCATTTCGGTCAATCGCAGCTGGAGGACACTGATACCCAACGAAAGCTGAAATACGTCAATTAAATTAACACGATCCTTTAAATACATAATAATGGTATTAAAAATATATTATGTATTACTTTCAACATCGCAGGTAGGCACCAGTTCAGGCCAGTCGCATTGGGCAGTAACAGGGTTAAATGCTAAGCCAGTAGGGCAATGCATTTCAATGGCTCTGCCGGCGTTACAAATGCGATAATGTCCACAGTCATTTGGCTTAGCCACGGGAGATGGAAAGTATCCGTATTGATGTGCGCAGTCAGCTGTAGGATTCGCTGGCTCTGTTAATAAAAATAGATATGAGAAAGTGAAACTATTCTCAAAATTACGTATATTTTAATTTATTATAATTTGAATATGATTCTATGGTTGTTATAAATTAACATAGGCGTGTGTCGTAATAGTTTTGCACTCAACGTTCAACCCAACGATATTGACAATTCTCAATCAACTGTCAAAGATTTTTTTTATAGTAGTAGTTTGGCGAAGCAAATGCTACGTACGATTCAGAATTAATATATTATTAAACTTAGACAACGTTTAAAAATTGTTAAACATGAAGTGTCGTCCGTATTTTATTATATTTTTAACATTGTTATTATACTTACGGGTAATGCCACGACCTACGCAAGGCACATCCTGAGGATAACCGCAAGCATACTCCGGCCACTGCGCGTTAGGGTTGAAATGAAGACCATCTGGACATAGCATTTCAGTCGAGAGATAGTCCTAATACAGATGAAAATATAAAACTTTAGTCTTATACAATTATAGCTATTCATATTTTATAAAAAATAAATATTATTATAAAACGAACCCGGCATTCAATGTAGGAATCACATTCTCCCTCCACTTTTATGTATGTATTCCGCACTTTGCAAAGTGGGCTTTTTTCGGCATTGATTGAAGACTGGCCGTTGCCTAAAAATTAGATGGGTAATTAATTAACCATTGTACTAAAATACAAAAAGAGCAGTCTCAATGGGTACAAAGCTGCATTTCTCACTATAAAGAATAATATATATATTATTATTATAGTGCTAATATAGTAAGTTTAAATTGTATTTGTTTAATTTTTATTTGTATTTGCCTTAAAGGCTTTAATTTAAATAATTATGTTTAAATGTTTCACGTTTGATATGATATGGATACTGTCGAATTCGACAGAAAATTAATCGAATTTGACTCGCTCATTACAGCACTAGTAAACTATATGAAATTTTATTACATTTTTTTACTTCTTCCTATTCTTAAAGAAGAGTAGAAAATTCCACTTATTATAGAAATATTATATACGACTACTGAAGCTTATAAGAATTGGGACCTAATGATCGATACTATCAATATCGAATATTTTAAACAATACACGAAAAAAAACGCGTATGGCACGTCGAGTGGTTTTTATGTAAGTATATTATATATGTATTCCGAAAGTAAATATAAGAAATAATTCATCAATTGAAAATAAATATTAAAATGTTATTTTTTAATTATAATCAAATGTACTCACAGATTGCAGATAGCAACAAGACGACAAAACAAACAAAGAAATGCATCGTTGAGGATCTGACGACTTTCACAGCAGTAACGATTGCGAATGAGATCAATATCGATGTGCAACGATTTTATACTTCGGCTGATAATTAAAAAATAATTAATAGAATTTATGCTCATAAATCACTTGTCGTTAAAATAAAATTACATATTTTTTCAAGAATTGTTTTATTCGATGAATGGCACTATCATTAATTGACTATACATTACAAAAATTAAATGGAGATATGAATATACATATAATGATACTCGTTGTGAGTTGATCGTTTATGGCTTACATTAAAATATAATTATATACAATTACAATTATTAGAAACAGTATAAGTTGACAATATAGTTAAAATTATTCTTGCTCTGGACTTTGAGTCTCATTTTCTATCAATTCAAATTGTCCTGGTTGATAGAACGGTTCCACCGTTGTTGGATATTCAGTGGCGTCTTGTGGAGCATATCTAAGTTTTTCGAAAGCAACTTGAGCCGTGAGTCGTTGTTTTTCCGCGTCTCTGGACCGCTTCGCCTCGTTTCTCAGTTCTACGGGGCAAGCTGATACTTCATCAGCCGCGACGCAGGATTCGGTGAACTCATCATAAGCAGAGAATCCACCGCAGGACAGCCGGCGAGGTTTGCCATTAATACAGATGAAGTAAATTTGACAATCGTTAGGGGATCTGAAAAACATATCCATTAAGATGAGTTTCTTTACCTTATTTACAGCGAAATCTGCTTACAAAGTCATTTGTTATAAGCAGTTGTATTTTTAAGGAACCCAATATTTAAAATTAAAAAACGTAAGTCGCGAGTCTTTTTGTATAAAACCTCACGAATGATCACTAGTTTAACGTTTTAAAGCACTTACAAACAAGTATATTAAGACGAGACGAGACGAGCTGAAGATTATGATTATTATATCAGGTGGTAGGGCTTTGTGCAAGCTCGTCTGGGTAGGTACCACCCACTCACCAGAAATTCTACCGCAAAACAACAGTACTTGGTATTGTTGTGTTCCGGTTTGAAGGATGAGATATTTTTTTTCAGCATTTTGTCGTCCACTGCTGGACGAAAGCCTCCCCATAGAACGCCAACCATCCCGATCTTGGGCAGTCCACATCCATGCCGTACCTGCCACTTTTTTTAAATCGTCGGTCCATCTGTGGCAAGGATGAGTGAGCCAGTGTAATTACAGGCACAAGGGGCATATCATCTTAGTTTCCTAGGTTGATGGCGCATTGGCGATGTAAGCGATGGGTAATATTTCTTACAGTCCAGTGTCTATGATCATTGGTGACCACCATCAGGTGGTCCATTTGCTCGTCAGCCTAGTTATTTAAAAAAAAAAGATATTTGGACGACAGAACGAGTTTCGTTAACATTTCATTTTGTCCTCTATTCTCAATTTCTATTTTCCTATTCAACTATTTCTTAAGCAGGTACAAAACTTTAGTGGAAAATTGTTATTATAATAATAATATCACATATATTTATTGTTCACGTTCTTAGTAGTAAAATTTCATTTATTCGCGCAATCGCAAGTGTTACCAGTCTAGTCTATTGCGCTTTCTTTAATTTAGCATTTTATTTAACTTAACCTATTAAAATTTTGTAACTGAATTTTGTGCCGTTAAATTTTGTATAATCTTCTAGAGATGGATCACAATATAAAAAAATGATCTAATCTAATATATGGAGTTAGTTGTATTATTAATAATTATCATTTAATTAAATTAATTTAATTAAAAAATACTTGTTTTGTTACGTAAGTTGAATATTAAATTCAACATAATTAATATTTATAAAAAATATTTTCATAAATATTAATTATATTCTTGAGAAAATTTAAATTCATTTCCGGGTGAGCAGCATTGACATTTTTAACAGTTAATGTTCTGTTTACAGTTTAAGTAATGTTTTTGAAAAGTCCGAAAGTATAAGAAGGAGTTTGTTGAGTGTTTTTTGACATGTAGGTGTAAATAATAACTAAAGCGTGGTGGATTGAATTCGACTTTCTCTTTCTTTTCTATTACCTACAATAAAACAGTCTTTGCCAATGCGCCACCAATCTTGGGAACTAACGATAAGATGTTATGTTCCTTATGTAATTAGGTACAATGGCTCAGTGTGCTTTCCTATCTGAAAGTCTGACCCTTCAAACCGGAACACATGCAACAACAATGTGTGATAAATGGGTAGTAACAACTAAGCAGGCTTGCACAAAGCCACCACCAAGTCGCATAATTTATCGCTATATGCATCATGTAAATTAATTATTATGGTATTATTTATCTACATACACAATTACATATAGTATAACATATTCAACGCATCGATAATCATTCCGTATATATGTTTACGCTTGAATGATTATACATAAACTTGTAAAACAAAACCTTTGGTATTTCTGTACGAGAAATTACATAATCCGAAGGTCGCAACTCATCGGTGACATTTAGCCACGACCTGCCACCTGACCGATCATTAGGTAACCTGTTTTCAACTGTCTCCTTAGCACTAATACTATAATTGTAGGTATAAATGGTTACTTATTTGTAATTTTACGAATGATTTTAAGTTGCGAAATTTATTATAGTCATTCTTGTTACAAAATGAAAATGTTGTTTCTTCAATTTCTATTCAAGTAAATAATGTTGTAATAAGTAGAAAAGTTATTTTCAAATACTGCAATATACATGTAGTATTGGTAGAATATGTATATTATATAATAACCAACCCGCATTGGAGCAGCGTGGTGGAATAAGCTCCAAACCTTCTCCTCAAAATGAGGAGAGGAGGCCTTTAGCCCAGCAGTGGGACATTCACAGGCTGTTTCGGATCGGATAATAAGGTAAGGTCGACATGCAAGTTGTGCAACACCATACTCAAAAAATAATAAATTATTTTCCCGTTTTGCACAGTAATTTGTCTTTCACCTTAGATAACATAGAATTTCGACTACTCGCGTTACCTTCAATTTTGGACAATTGACTTTTAACGAGGTATTGAGTAATTAATACCGATTAAATTTTTGTAATTTAAAATCAATTTGGTTTATAATCGATCGACTTGATGTCGTCGGTACTTATATAAACTTGTTATTACTAATAGCAATAACTATTATAGGAATGTATAAAATATTTTATGAATAAGTTATTTTACCTGTACGTTCTGAAGCCAGCTGGAGGTCCGAGTTCTTTTGAAATTGGTATTTCAGGACAACGGAAGCCGAGGAAAGCTGAAATTTGAAAAAGTTTTTGTACATGCTTTTAGCAAAGTGTCTTTTACAAGGGATTCTGTTTTAATTATAAAGATATTTTTATTCCGTTATCTTGTGTCAGCTCCTGTAACCGTGTATTAATACATCCGGGATTCTAATATCATAATGACGTGTTGTCACGTTAAAGTGTAAGAAGAGAACGTTGAAGTATTTTAAGTATTAATGCTATGCAAATACAAATTTCGTTTTGTATGCGAGAAAAAGAAATATTCATTGATATAAAAAATAAACTAAAATAAATCAAAATAAATGAATGATACACCAAAGGCACGGACAAGTCCGTCGAGATTTGTCGGTTTAAAAGAAAATGTTCGATTTGTCCTATACTGACAATATTGCAATTGCAGTGAATTCTATAATATAAAAAAAGATTAAAAGTTAGGTAATATTTAAATTTATTTAAAAAGCGGTAATCTCAAGAATTAGCAGTTAGATATGGAAAATCATTTTCGGAAACACAGCCCATTAAATGAGGCAGGTTTTAGAACATATCATTTTACGCTGCAATCCCAAATTATGGAGCTATAATCATAGACGCCTATGAATCCGGTATTTTTATAGGTTAGTTATTTTTTTAATAAGATGCTAATGTATTTATATTTTTTATAAATCAAGCATGTAAATTGCATAGTCAAAACATAACGTGAAAAACTGCGGGGGATAGATTCAATCAACAAAGAGAATAATTACAAATTAAATGGTATTTCGCTTATGTAGCTTTTTATTATTTTTTCATAGACCTTCTATGTAATATATTTATTGTGCATTATTTAAAAAAACATATTATCTATATACTCATGACAAATCGTAGATAACTTAAATGAGAGTTTGTAATTTTAAATACGCATTAGTAAGGTTTGTAAAATCGTAACTATAGTAGCGAAACGCTTAAATACGCACGGATTCGTACTATAGCAATGTTTTAGGTACGAGTATTGCAAAATGAAAGCAGCCGCTATTTACTGAGATTTGTTGAAATGTATATACGCTATGGATTTCATCTTACATATGCTAATCAGGAATATATAGTTTCATAGTTACGTTTGAAATCATAAAATTAGTTTGTATAGCAACGTTTAAATAGATTGTGATTTTTGGCAAAAATATACTTATACAAGGATAGCATAAATTACTACGAGTCTTGATTGACAATGTATAATAAAACTTAATAAAGCTACCACGGTATGTTCTTACCTTCGGCGTCACAGTCCGAGACTTCATCGGGCCACTCGCAGCGATAATTATCAGAGCTAAAGGCGAGTCCTTCAGGGCATGTAAAATCGTAACCAACACCATTCACGCAGTTCCTAAAACCACTGCAGTTGCGAGAGTCACCAGTCTTGAAGTAACCGAATTGGTGTGGACAATCGTTGGTAGGCTGTGCTGGTTCTGGAATGAACAAAATATCAGTTCCGTTTACTTGCGCATGCTCGACTAGCCAGTCATGTCAATATTCTGTACAATCTTGTATATTTCTCTAATTATTCTATTTCGATAATTCCTTTTATTTAACAATTACCGAGCAACCACGCTTCTTGACGTCGTTGAAGGCTTCGTTTACTATTAAAGGAAAAAATTTGAAGTCTAATGCTAGGCCACTCCACTACAGGTTACAGGTCATACATGTCGACTACATTCATACACTTTTGTCACGTTCCTAAATCACCGAGCACCAACGTTAATTATAAACACAATTGAAGCAAGCAAAGAATTGAATTTTAGATTATTAACTTTATTTATTAAAAAAAACATACATATATATATATCAATATTCCTTTACAAAAATTGTTACCTAATTCCAAAAAAATAAAAAAATTTTACTCGTATATAAATATTTATTCAGAAACAAACAAAATACATCTTAAATAAATAATATAAGTTTTGACCTCAAACAAATAGAGTAATGTTATAAGTTAGAATATTAATTAATTTAGTCGCGAATCTTTTTCAATACGTTTGTATTTGTTAGTACGTAATTTTATAAATAAATTTTATTTTTCTTTATTTTACTAAACAATAACAAATAATGTAAAATATATACCAATATTTGACTTCAATGGCTTCAAAATTCCTTCTTAAATATATTATGCTATTTTATAATACCATATATCAAGAAGATACGTATATACGGCCAAGAACACACAGCCTCAGATTTATGCCTAGGCCTACAAAACATCGGCCTAACCGGCCAGCCGCGGCCTAACCCAGCCAAAAATGATATAATTTTACTCTTACTGCTTCAGAATGGGGTGTTTTCAAATGTCAAGACGTGAATCTCTAAGTCCGGACCTGATAATAGAGGACAGTATGATTCAAATATTGTACTTACGTAAAGCTGCTCTCCCAAGGCATGGGACGTCGATGGGGTATTGGCAAGGGTAAACATTGAATTTCACATTTGGGTTGTAACGTAAACCATCTGGGCATTGTTTTTCTTCTGCTGTGCCATTCTGTAGATAATAAAGAAAGAGTCAATGGAGCAAAAGTTTACGGGTCACGTTGTATGCCTCGAAAACATAGATTAAACAAACACATATATAATAGTAATAATAGTAATATTTTATCAATCGTAAATGTTACGTCCAGTGTCAGATTAATATTCAAAAAATTGTAACTCAGCTTGAATTTAAATGATAAATTACAATAAAATATCGGTATTCGTAGGCCATCAAGATCTATTAATCAGTCAATTTTAAATTGGTTTATTGTTTGCAATTTCAGATACAATAACATAAATTTACTACAAATGTAAATTACGTACGTAAATAAACCAAATTTTTGTACATAAATTAGCTCACCAAGCATTCGATATAACTGTCACAGCTTCCAGGTATGGAGTATCTTTCGTTTTTTTCTTTACATGTTGTACTGCCAATCACCCTTGGGGCAGATTCCTCATTTTCCTGATCAGGCAGAGATTGGTACCTTCCCTTGCGTTCCGAACTTCGTTCAGTAGCTTCATAGCCATTTTCGCCGTTATCCGTAGTACCTTGAGCTTCGTAATAGATAGAGCTAGGTGTGGTGTTTTGTTCGTAGTTATCGTCTAAAATACTTCCTCTTTCGCCGTTAACTTGACTGTTATCATCTTGACTTAGTCTTGAGCCGAAATTAGGATTTTCATTTGCTAAATTTTCTTCTACAGCTGATTCTTGATTTTGACTCAAAGAATCTAAGTTCTCGTAATTTTGAGCTCGCGCATACGCTGCAATGATTTATTAGATTTTAAAACGTATCAACCGTTTTTACGTAATTCGTGTTTAATCAATATAATTTTATTTCTCATAACATATAATAAAATACAAATAAAAAGCTTAAAAGCAAATAATATACTCGTGTTCGTAATGGAATAAGAAAATCAATATAAATATAACATTGATAGAAAATATAGAATAAAAATTAAATTAAATGAAAACTGAAATATGAAAAGTAATCAGTACTTTTAAAATGATATTCTTTAATTAGTTAATTTTGTCTTGGAAATCAAAAAAGTCTTCGCCCCATTAAAAATAATTAATTAACGAAGTTTATATGAAAGCAATCGTTAATATACATTTGAATAATATTTTTATAATAAGCACAGTAAATTAAACTTTACGGATGTATAGTTGACGGATAGGTCACTTTGAATATTAATGAGATATGCTAACATGAAGATGACATCTTTATGCTGATTTTAGGCTGGTTATCCTTTAAATTCAAGGCCAGGTGACGTTCATACATTTTTTAGTTAATAGGTGCACACAGTTTAGTCAATATTTGTTCATATTCAAAGAATATTGGGTTGTTATAGAACAGCACTTGTTTATATATATATATATATATATATATATATATAGATATAAATATATACATATATATATATATATATATATATATATATATATATATATATATATATATAGATATATATATATATATAAAGTAGAGAAGCCTTTTTTAATGACGCTTAACTATCAATTACATTTTCACTATAAGGCTTAAATTTTTTTTTTTAATTTTAAAAAAATTATAAAAACATTATAACAAATTTCGAATACAGAAAAAAAAACCAGCTTCTAAAAATAGATAAAAAGCACACTTAAGTTGACTAATGAACAATTTATACTACTCTTCTGTTCATTAAAGCATGTTTTTTTTAGCTTTTCAAACTATTTTTATGACTTAAATGGTAATTTCTTATGAGAATACAATAGGCATTCAAATAATTATACTGTTAGGAATTATTCATTGTATCTTTTGTTTATATGAGACGATGCGGATCGCGTAAACTAGCAAATTAAAGCCTAGTTTTATTAAAGAATTAAACATAATTAATTATTAATAAATAGTTTTAGATGAAATGATACAGGATCTGTAGCAGATAAATATCAAAATCAAAATATTTTTTATTTAAATAGACTTTTACAAGTACTTATCAATCGTCAAGCGCTACCACCGGTTCGGAATGGATTCTACCGAGAATAACTGGCAAGAAAGTCAGTAATTATTCTTTTTTTTGTGTATACAAATTTGTATCAATAACATCACTTTGTTCCTGCATGAGATCCAGCAATCATTCAACCCACGCATTTTTGTCAGACATATATTCAGTAATAAAATAGGCTTTACTGATAAGATTATTTTTTATAACTAATTGAAGCCTGCTTTGTGGCAACTCAAGTATAAACTGCGGAATGTTATACAAAGATGTACACCTAGCCCTAAAAACGATTGATTAATAAAGTTATTACTAAGACGGAAGCTTGGAATGATTATTTTATTATTATTTCTAGTGTTAAATTGATTTATGTCACTTTTCTTTGTGTAAATTGCTACATACATATAAAATATTTGCATAAATATACTGTGATGCGACTATCATAATACCAAGAAATACATCTCTGAGTGAAGCTCTAGCTCCTAAATTATAAATAGTCCGTAGGGCGCTTTTTTGAAGAATGAAAATCGCTTCAATGTCAGCCGCTTTACCCTAAAGAAGGATGCAGTAAGACATAATACTATGGAAGTAACTGAAATAAACGATCCTGGCAGTTTCGATATCTGTCAATTTGCCTAACCTTCCTTAAAGAATAAACTGCGAAGCTGAGTCTACCTGCTAGAGATGACATATGGAGACTCCACTGAAGCTTTGAGTAAGATTACTCCGAAGAATGTTGTGGAGTTAATAATTATATGGAGTTAATAAATATGATGTAATATATGTATACATCAAATTACAATTCTGTTAGCCTGCCTGACTATAGATATGTTAATGCTGTTCGCTTATACCCAGTTCGTCAAACTCTGGGAATTCTTTAAATAAGGCTGATCATTGTTTTCACACAATCATATTATGTATATAAATTACCATTTCGGTTTCTAGCGATTTCGGTTTTTGTTTTTTCGAGTAGTTAACTTTATTTCATTGTTAATTAAATTTCAAGGATTTCGCGCGTAAAGGCGTTAAGAAACTAAAGCATAAATAAATCTATAAAATATAAAAGTTAAAAACATTGTTAATCACTTTTGTCCGAACTTATGTAAAATAATTAAGGCGAAAACAGAATGAACATAACTAAGTTAATCTCAGAATAGTGATAGTTTATTCGGCTTAATGGCACAGAGCCCAGGACAATCAGCTCGGATTATTAAACTGAAAATAATATTAATTTAAAATAAACTTACTATAGCCATAGACACATTAATCAGAATATATTCTCCAGGTTATACAATAAGAAACTATTTATTTTGAAAAATAAATTGTTTTAATAAAACTGTAATTTTGAATGAAAAAAATAATGAATTTTCATGAAACTTACCGACGGCGCAAATACACACCAAAACAATTAGGTTCCTCATTTTGCACACTACACGACTACACGAGCTTAACACGTCTAATGAATGGCCGGAGATGAGCCGACCTTGGGGACAGTCCGTTGAGAAACTTTGTCTCGTGCCCCACCTTACGTGACAAGGATTAACAGTTCGTCATATTCGCGACCCGGTCAGGAGTCGTAACGTACATGTACATGTCGCAACCGTTGCACATGTCGCATGCGCCTACTTTTCTTTTGTTATGAAGATGTAGTAAATTTTATGTGATGACATAGTTTATGCATACATTGTTTCAATGTGTACAGAATGATTTTAAAGTACTGTAATTTAAAAAAATGTTCAATAACGAACCTTCGAGTCATGTCATCGATAAAGCGTATCCAATATTACATATAATATATATATATATATATATATATATATATATATATATATATATATATATATATGGGTAAAGCGCAAAAAAACATGAAGAAGGACAGACAAAAAAAGTTTTACAGGGCGATACCAAATTATTTAATGAGAAGCATCGTTACAATTTTTTATTCTCTACTGATTTGCAAATTATAAGCTTACAAGCACCACGACTTGTAAGGCTGCGTTCTCACTTTTGTAGTGACGTTTTTGTCGGACGACTGTCGTCCTTAAGTGTTGAAAGAAAGTTTTGTCTAACTGCTCCACTGGGTAATGCCGATAATTTTATCGTTTGAAAGAAGACGTATTGTTGTTAATTAATTTATTCGTTCGATAACCAAGTTTTTTTGTTTGAAAGTCAAAAGGGTGTTTTTGATCTTGTGTACAATAGATGAAGATGAAGTTTTGGTAACGTACTGTCATGCCTTTGGTATACTATAGCAGGCACGCCATTAAATGTGACGTGACAACTACAGATTCGAGACTGCTATTTTTCGTCATGTTTTCATTAGTCAGTTTAAGTAAGTCGTGGAGACTTAAATTTTTTTTTTCGGTAGCCCACTTTTGTCTATCTATTCCAAGGCTCTCGACAATTAGTCGTCTTATAGCAGATAAACAGTGAATAACTATTCATCTGTATGTGAACAGGTCACATTACTTTAGACAGGATGACTACCTGCTGTGACGACACGGCAGGACCTCTATTTAAGGTAAATTAATATTAATACCAACGGATGATTTGTGTGGTTATTTTACCCTTTTTTGAGTTTCGTCTCACCTTAATCCTAATTTTCTTTTATTTTTCGTAAAGTCAATTAAATGTTCCCACAATAAAAACTAAAGAAAACAACCTTAAAATAAAACTTAATGTTAGTGGTAGATATTGGTACGTTATGTTAATTACTGTGACCTAACTAATACTGAGTGGTTTATCTACTCAGTATTAGGTCACAGTAATTTTTACTTTTTATTGTTATTAGTTTTACACCTGATGTAAGTAGATTAATTAGGTTAATTTACAGGTTTAATTAATTATTTCTTGTACTTGTTTTTTTTAATAATAATAATATACTTCTTTTTACAAAAAACTACCTAAATACTACTTAATCACCTACCGATCTAAATACCTGTACGGTTGCTTTAATTAAATTTATATTGGACCACCTTCAACCAGTTTTTTTCATAAAAAAGTGTAACCAAAATCGGTTCACACTAAGCGAAAATTTCGAGCAAAATTTGATATTGATATATAAGGGTTTTGTACATATAACAAATTTCAATACATTTTCGTCGTAAACCGTAACAGCCTGTGAATTTCCCACTGCTGGCCTAAAGGCCTCTTGTCCCTTTTTTGAGGAGAAGGTATAGAGCTTATTCCACCACGTTGCTCCAGTGCGGGTTGGTGCAATAAACATGTGGCTGATTTTCAGTGAAATTGTACACATGCAGGTTTCCTCACGATGTTTTTCTTAACATTTTCGTCAACGTTTGTAATATTGGTATATAATTGATGTATTTTCTAAATGTGTGTTAAATGTCTTTGATAAATAATAATACGCATAATTGCGATTTTGTGTTTATTTAATTTTTAATGACATTCTTTTTAAGTGTTTTTATTTGTATTATGTTTAAATCTTAAATAAAGAGATTATTTATTATACAGAGAACAAGTAAAAAATCCACAAATTGTTTATCCTTATTACATTATATATACGAGAAACCGTGTATATAAGTATATATAAAGAAATAAATTCAAAATAGGACCAAAATCAAAAAACTATTACACGATTTATCCATACATATCCGTATATATAAATAAATTCAAAAACCTCTTGCTTTTTTTAAGCCGGTTCAAAAATAAAGGGTCCTATTACAAGGCATTCGACTCCTGTCTCACTAAAATCTGTCCCGTCCAAGCGTTTCTGTGTGTCAAAACACATAACTTATGCATTTAGAAGAATGATAACAATAAAATAATATTTTATTGATACAGAAAATTCCAGAAGCATCCTCCATCTTATTGCCTTATAAGAAAAAAATCTATATCAGATGTGTCATCGAATGCCATGTATTTAAATGTCTACGAATATTAACACATCATGGCGTCACCGAGTAAATTATTACCGCGTTTATTGAATGTATAGTTTTATATTATTCTGTTCAATAATTGTTATTGTTATTTATTACTTTAAGGGGAATTACTTTGATGACGGCATCGTATCTGATCATTTTGATATAGGCAGAGGCGCGCCGAAGAACTTCGTTTTGATGTTGATATTGTTTGATATTTATTTTTCGTTGCTTTTAAAGGCTCCTTAGAGCTACGACTGATCGTAAACACAACAATATTCCGTGTGTTTGAAAACTGTTTTTTAATAGATTATCCCCATTGGCATTTCAAGAAATGTTAACAATGCGCCACCAACCTTGGGAACTAAGATGTTATGTCCCTTGTGTCTGTAATTACACTGGCTCACTCAAACCGGAACATACTGATGTAAATTAATGCAAAAGATTAAATACTGAGTTTTTTGCCGGTTCTTCAGGTAGAATCTACATTATGAATAAATGAAACTTTTAGATTTAATCCAATACTGTTGGAATAATTTGAATATTGGACGTAAGTAGTTGTTAAGTAAACTGCAAGCATGTTTGGGATGTTTCATGTAGGTAGGTACATACACCAACATGATTGTGAACACCAAATGTACTCACACACACAAACTACATTACGCGTAATATATGCTCTAATAGTTATCAATGAATTCTTTATAATTTCTTTAATCTTTATATGTATCTTCAGTATGTGTTTACGGCATAAAATAAGCTCGGAAGTGTCTGGACCGATTTTGGTGATTTTTTGTGTATGTTTAAATGTGATGTGATGGCGCTGGGATCGAATTTCAGGATTTTTTAATCAAACAAATGAAAAATAAAATTCTTGTGAAATCATAATTATATTAAATCCTTGTGAACGTTAAAAAACTAACAGGGAATAAAATCAATTTCAATAGAATCTTTTAAATAAAAATCTAAATTACTTTATTACAAAAATGTTTTATATTGTATTCGTCATATTTTTAAATAATTCTCGGTCTTTTCATTCTTGGGGAAAAATTAATAACCGCCGCTCTGCTGTTAAAATAGTCATCATCATATTTGACATTACGTACGTATTCGCCATTTGAATTTTGCCTTATATATCGGCGGGCTAAATATTTCTGGTCTTCAGAACATTCTGTCACGTTAAAGGCCGGGACGCAGATTTGATTTGCTTCGTCGAAGGCAAAATATTCATTACATTCCAAACGTCGCGGTTTGCCGTTTATACAAGTATAATATTTTTCACAACTCTTAGGAGATCTGAAACAAAAAAATATATTGATAAAAGATCACATAGTTATTCCATCTATCTTACTTTATAATTTTTTACACTTACCTGTAACTTCTTATAGTATTCAAACTCGTTGAGCTGTGATGCTGCTCAGGACATCGAAAACTAAATAATCCTGAAAATGTTAAAATTTATGATGACATCGATAAAAACGGACAAGTCCTAATTGAACAAATTTATATTTATAAGCGAAAATTTTAAATTTTCAATCTTATTTAAAATCCGCAATTACTTACTTGTCAACCCAATATATTCATAAGAATTTTATTGATAGTAGTAGTCACCCATGGAAAATTCAAATGTCAAACATAGAGCCATTGAACGAATGGAAAACAGTGTTTTTATGTTCTCTGATTTTATAAAGGAAGATTTTAATATTTGATGATTAGATTGATATGTTGATGATGATGTTTAAAGTTGTTACTTCATAGTATAGTATAGTATCGTCAAATTAAAAATATATTGTTTGTCTAAGTGCGGTATTAAGCTCTAATTAAGGTATTTTAAAAATTGCCATTTCTCAAGCTTAAGTATTTATAAGCTTATAAATACGTACGTGTGTATAGTCACAGGTACTTTTTGTTTCAATTTCTTATTACATATTTTTTTAATATATACAAAAACACAAACATACAATTTCATTAGAGCACTCTAGAGCAATGTGATTGTTTTTTTAAACTGAAAAAGAAATAAGATTCAAATCTTATTCTTAAAAGGACAAGAGGCTTTTACTAGCAGTGGATTATTTATAAGCTGTTCCTGTAAACAAGTAATATGATATATATGCGTACCTTCCGCGTCACATTGTGGCACTGTATCAGGCCAATCGCATCGATAAGTTAGCGAATTGAATGCGAGACCAAAGGGGCAGTTGTAATCATAGCCGACGCCATTTACGCAGATCCTGTAACTGCTACAGTTATAGCGGTCTTCAGTTTTGAAGTAACCATTTTGATTAGGACAGTTTTCCGTCGGCTTTGGTGGCTCTGAAAGTTTTTAGTTTCGATCAGCCTTTATTATCATAATCCTTAAATATAGATGACAAAAAATAATTGTATTCCAGAAATTTTGATTGCGGTGCTGTCTGGAAATAAATATACGCAATCACATCAAACTACCAAACTCAAAATAATAGACAGATACACCAAAAGCAAAGACAGCATGCCTGTAGAGATTAAAAAGACAAAAACATATTTAAAGGAGCAAAATAATATGACATATTAGCTCACGTAATGTGGATCCTGGGTTACATTGGACTTCAGTTGGATATAGACAAGGTGGATTTATCGTTGTGTCATGTTTGTAGCGTAACCCATCTGGACATAGCTTTTTCTCTGCTATGCCATTCTGTAAAAATTTTAGACGTCAATTATTGTAAATTAAAAATGTGTGATTTTTTGTTACAATGAGGCGATGTGTGTGTAATCTACACAGTAGATTTTTTTTAAATATATTTATTTATGGAAAATATCATAAACATAAGACACCTCTAGATTTTAATTATATTGGCTCAAGATCGGACTAATTTAAGAAAATAAAACCAAAAATAAATAAAATAAAACAATTTGAATAAAATTATAAATACTTAAGGATAATTGTTATTTTATTTTGTTTCCCTTCATTTTTCACTAAGTTTAGGACTAGCTACTTAATGGAGGTTCTCCGGGAACCTAGGAGGCTAATTGGAGATTGGGGCGTCATGATTGCATGCGCAAGCAATTCCGTAAAATTCCCGAAGAGACGGAATGGGTTCTTAGTAGGTATTCTGGTGCTTAAGTCTCACATAAGACACCTTAATGTTAGAAACGCGTAGATGTATTTTTCCAGCGAGAAAAATAAACTAGATATATACCAATATATATATATAAAATATAATTACTTATAGTGAAGTATAAGTTTGCGCATCTGTGGAACCAGATCTCTGTGTCACGTTATTTTTCCATCGTATTCCATCTATGCGGCTAACCACATCAGAAGAAGTGGTTTTTATTCAATTTAAACATATATAGTTGTAATAATTTAATAATTTTTCCTTATCGGAAATACGTTAAAAAGTGAATGCAATTTTTTAAACTAAAAGGCAATAATTAAGAAATCCGTCGTCCTAAAACATACATAAATTACGTTCTTAAAATGTTTTTTGACATTAAAGAATACTTGTTTTGATTTAGCCTCACAACGCAATATATACTATTGGCCTCTATTAACTTTGGTCTTTTTCGGATCCTACTTGTACTTAGAGAAATTGGAACGTCAGATGTCGATCAGTTTATGTAGTAAAATATAGATAAACCAAAACGATAGAAAAAATTAAATTTAAAGGTTCTTTACTTTTTGATTCTGGAAATATTTTAATTTGCGACTTACTTTGCATTCAATGTAACTGTCACAGCTATCCGGTATCGGATATCGTTCATGTTTTTCTGTACATGTCTTTTGGCTTGTTTCATTTTTGCTAGATAGATTAATTAACTTCTCTGTATTCATTCTCTCAGATTTCGTAACATTTTCTTTGATATTTACTTCGACATTGTTATTTTTCTCGGAATCCTTATTTGTTGAAGCAAGTTTGCTGCCCTGATTATCATTGTTACCATCATATTTATTCAATATTTTTTTATAAACTTCACTCAAATTACTTACATCTTTATCTTCAAAGATAATTATTATGAAGGGCAAATTAAGTTTATTTAATTCTTTTGTTCCTCTTATCCATTCATTGATAAAAGTAATAACGTTACTGATTGAAGTAGATGTTTGGTTAAAGTTTTGTGTTTGCACGAAGGCTGCAATACAAATATTTGTAAAATTATATAATATATATAAAAAATATTTATTAAATAAGGAACATAAGGGGCCAATTATTTTAATGTGGTTATGAATAATAATTAATTGTCACAGTATAAAGACAGAGTAAGGTGAATAAATAAAATTGTATAAAAATAGAAAAATTTAATAGGAATAATAATAATGTCCTCCAGACCGATTTCGGCCTCGGCGGCCAAACTCAAGAGAGATTAACCAATTACGGAGGAGATATTATAGTGCAAGAGTGTGTGCTCAAACACAGGTGCACTCTCTATTCCCTAACTCAAAAAATCCAATGGGACGGCAATCCGACACGACCGGAAAGAGTTCAGGCGCAGGACCAACGGCTTTACGTGCTTTCCGAGGCACGGGAGTGTACACACTTCTAACTTCCAGACTCCAGGCTGCTATTGAGAATTTTCTTACAGAAAACCCAATAGCTTTTTATTAGCCCGACCTGAGAATTGAACCCAGAACCTCCGGATCTGCGGCCTCACATCAAGCCACTAGACCAACGAGGCAGTCTAATGGGAATACTCTCTGTATTTAATGGTTTCTAAAATTGACCACATTGTTGCCTTTTTTCATGCATTTTTCTAATATATTTTAATATCTGTCAACATACTGATTATTTGAATTTTATACTTTGGTATAAAATTCAAATAGCAATTCTAATTTTCTTAAAATTAAATTGTTATTTATTTAGGTTTTACTGTATGACAAATAAAATAAACCAACGTTACGTTACATAATTACTTACATTCCCATTTACCTCTACGAGCGTGGAACTCGTGTTAGGAATGTGGACGACAAAAACCCAAAGGATCAGGATCAAACCTGTGACTTTTACATCCCTAGGCGGCCCGTAAACAGATATTAACTTGTTAATATTGACATTAACTTATCGCATCTCTCTATCACACTTAAAGATCTGTTTAACAGCTTGATTATCGAGGATCATTTTCTTATTAGGTTTATCACTTACATTTATACATTTATAGAATTAATACATACTTATTATCTAAGTGTAGAGATCAATTAAAAGTAAAAACAACTGTGATGCGAATAAGAAATAGAAAATAGTGTACAAATAAAAAATAAAAAAATCTTTAAAAAGGAAGAAACAGAAAAAAAACTCTTTTCAGCTGAATATGTTATCATCATCGGATCCACTCCAAAGACCTTCACGATGGTCAGTCTTGTACTAACTGTGTCGAGCGGCTTCCCACTGCCCTTACATCAAAATAGATTATGAACTAGTTCATATGATTACTACACACAAACGGAAAGACGCAAAATGTGACTCTATTTTGTGCTAATTAAATGTAATAAAATGTATTTTTTTCTTAAACAAGTGATACAAATTGTTGGTACATACATAATTTAACATGATTAATTTTATTCATGTTTTAATATAAGTACATACATATATACGTCAGTATAGTATTTGTGAATAAGAAACAGGAAAATGTACAAAATAATATCAGACATGGCCGTCAATTCAAGGCACCTTAGAACTTATGAATTTGATCTTAAATAAAATGTTCGACGAAATATGCTTATTCAGTCCAAATATAATAAGAGTTTGTGTTTTACGTTTTATCAATTGTGTATAATGACGATCTTTTGAATGTGTTTTTTCAATACGAATTAAGTTAATTTTGATATTAATGAAAAACAATTGGAGGAAAACTTGACCTGATACTGAATATGTTTTAATATAAATAACGATACTTACCAAATAAACAAATACATGAAAAGGACACAATTATGGTCTTCATTATGAACACAACGTGTTCCAACAAGGTCAACACTTCTACTGAACGCCTAAGTCTAGAAACTTGTTACTGAGTAGCAAGATTATTACTGTTGTGATTGAAAATAATATAAAAAATATATATTTAAGATCCAATTTTATTAAAATTTTGTATGAAGCAAGCTTGAACTCCAAGGATGTACCCTTAAAAATACCCTAATATTTTTTATACTTACCATCTATCCTCGTCCACTACATGCGGGCGAAGTCGCGGCTGAAAATTAGTGTTAATATGTAGGTAACATTAAACAATTAATCTCATTCAGTCGTCATGGTCGTCAGGTCATGTCTTTTTTATATTTTGACTGCCTCGTTTGTGTAGTGGCTACATGTACGGCCGCAGACCCGGAGGTCCTGGGTTCAAATCCCAGGTCGGACCAATAAAAATTTATTGAGTTTTTCTTTCGAAAATTCTCAGTAACAGCCGGAGCCTGGAAGTGTGTACACTCCTGCGCCTCTCTAAAATCGCATGCGCAGTTGGCTAATCTCGCTTGAGATTGGCCGCCGTGACCGAAATCGGTCTGGAGGACATTATTTTTTTTTTTAAATATATTTGCAACTTTTAAAACAAAAAGAAAAGCATGTTACATTATTTTTACATATTATTTTCTTCGTGAATTATATGTAATATGTGTTTACTGGCTCTTAACAATTTCCTGTTACATTTTCTGTGAGGTTTTATGTTGCCCTTTCGATTTTATTTGAATACTGGGAATTTAATTTATAACAATAATTTAAGTATTCATAAATATCTACATAAATTCTTAAATATTTTATTTTCTTAACAAAACTACATTTTAATATTTTTAACGCGTAACGTGTTTTCAATTACAGCGATTTAGTGGAACTTACGAAAAAGCGACGACTACATTTCATTACTCATAAAGTGCCATGAACTCAATGTGTCTGGTTACGCACTATGATACTGAATCATAGTCGAAAAACGGTAATAAATAAAGCGTATATGGGTAAAACCGTATCTTCAGGTCGAATGCGACGCACGTAATTTGCAGATCAACTTCCTTATCTCTACCGAGCCGCTATCTCATCTGTATTCAAGATCTGTACTGTCTGGAATGTTAGCGTAATTTGGGATTTCGTATACGTTGATTTCTTTGTTATAAGTTTCGATTTATTTGCTACAATTGCTAAGTTTTATAAGTTTCTTGCCGGTTCAATTAGACAGAATCTATACTTCGAATTGGTAGCTATTAAAGTTAAATAAAATATCTTCTATATTTAATTTATCTTGTAAATTAATGATTCGAAAGTTTTAGTTGAACAAACAAGACTCGGGCACTTTTACGTGTACTTTGATCTGATATTTTATTTTATCTCTTTTTAACTAAAATGTGTTTATATAAATATTATCATAATATTGATGGAAACAAAGTTTTTATATATTTTTTCGGTCAGACTCCTTTGTGATTTTTCTATCATGACATAAATCTTTTGCGCATAAACACGCTATAAAAATATAGTGACAAAATATGTCAAAAGATCAAATACTTATTTTCTTTTTATTTGTTAGTTTTTACCGTAATTCAAATATTCTATCAGTTATGCAAATGACTCAGACAATACATCGCACTGGACTGTGTTTACGAGTACACAACACATTTCATTTTGTAGCCGAAGCAACAGTTCGTGAAAATAGTCAGTTGAAAGCATTTCAAGTTTTGAAGCTGATTAATGTAAATAATAATAGCATATATTACGAAGCTAAAAATGATGATGATAAAACTGGTGAAGACAAACCTAAAACAGAAGAACAAGAATCAGAAACATCAAACGACAAAAATGAAAATGAAACGGAGAAGATGACATCACAGGTTGACGAAGAAGAGGTCACAACACGTCGAAAAAGTAGAATTCCGACGTACGACGAATTCGCTAGATTTAGAGATTCCAGTCGACCACCAGACAGTCATTATTTACCTGGACCTTCCCATAGTTCTGGAAGTAAAGTTTCAGAGTTAAATGTAAATGTTTTATTTCTATATTGGATGTTATTGATTCATTTATACGTATAGAGATGTAATAATATCATAACTTTAAAATAACTTACATATTATTCCGCATAATTAAAGAATATTTATTAGCAGTAAAGTGTCTTTCTAACTTTCTATAACATAACATATTTCACTTAGGATTTATTTACGATTATCCTTATTAAGTGTGCTTTGGAGTAGATAATTATGCAAACATTTAAAAAAAGTATATTATCCGGTTTAGTCTCCAGTTATTCTTTCTGTTATTCTTTAGCCCAGGAGTCGCAATTGCAACTCAATTGCTGCTAAGGCTTGGACTTCATGGAATACAGTTAATACTTTTAATTTTATTCATCTATATTCTAAGGAATTTCTTGAAAATCTATATTGCTGTTAATAAAAAATGCAAATTTATTTTAAATTATTTATTTCCAATTATATGTTACCTGTAGATTTTTATGAAAAAAATTTCGCATACAAGGTAAAATTCTTAAACCCATAATTATATAACTAGTACATGTTGATAAATACATTTTAATAAATGATCACAATGAGACTGTATATAGGTTATTGCACTTAATCTATAAGGCAAATTAGCCTTTCAAGTGAAAACTCACCACATGCGTTTACCAAAACCAAACCCCCTTTATATATAACTTACAATAATAAAAGCTCTATATAATATATAGACATGATAGCACATACATCTTAGCAGTATAGAGATAAATCATTGCCTAAATGTAATAAGTAGACTAAACCGCGCACGAGAGCATACACTAAAGATGACACGAGTACTAATTTAATTAATACATAATTATATCACATTAGCCAAAATTAAATTTAATTAATATGCACAGTTTTTTTTTTTTAATTTTATTTGACATACGTGACAGTATCATAATTTTTGATTTTTATAATTAATACACAATTATATCACATTAGCCAAAATTAAATTTAATTAATATGCACCGTTTTTTTTTTTAATTTTTTAAATTTATTTGACATAAATGTGACGTTATCATAATTTTTAATTTGCTACAAGTACTTTTGAGATTACAATAAATCTTGTGTCAGACAGTGGGTTGTATAGAGACAGAACAAAATAAATGTCACTAGTTCTTATTTAACTAGTATATTTTAATCGCTTTTTGAAAGTAGAACTATTGTTTTTTGCGATTTGGACAACTCGATTTATCTTAAGATTTTTTACATATTGTACTATTGGAAATTAGATATTCTGCACATTAGTCTAACGGAAGTTTAATAAACTAATCTAAAACTAATACTTAAACAAATATTTCGAACGTGGTGAGTTTTATCACTATAAATTATAATTATCACCAGTACCGTAAGGCCCGTCATCTTAATAAAACTAATATTAGGCTGTATATAAACTTCGAATAGACATATCAAAGTCGCCTATCGCCTACAGCAGGCAAAGACCGCCATACAACAGTATACAATAAATGTTGACTTACGTGGATTTATATATTTGGAACCACGTTGCAAGCTTATACAGTGACTTATATTATAAAAATGGTTATTTATGTGTCTAATAGTAACTAATAATTAAATATCGTTTAATATAAAATGCATTACAGGAATCGTTCATTGTTGAAACGTTAATTGAAACGGACTTGTAAATGTTAAAAAATAAAAGTCACTTAAAATTAACAATATTAGAAATCATTTGATATAATTCAATTCTATAATGAAGCTAAGGAATAAGTATAAGTAGAAAAATCAAAGAAATTAAAATTACTTTAAATAATACGTAAGATAAGCTGACGTTCGTAGAGAAAGCACTTAAATTTGATAGTCAAGTGCATTCTTTACTTGCACCAAATCAAAATCAACTATAGCGACTTAATACAAAATATATACAGGCATTTAACTTACATTATTTTTTGTCATCTTTCACACAATTTTTATATAGGCCTCGTGTAGGAAGAACAGTCTAGGAAATTCGGTTTTACCTTTTATTTTGAAATCGGTATAGCGTTTTATTAATACGAATACACAGATACAAAATACAAATTTAGTAATATCAACTTACAGGCACTGTGTTACTAGCTTTACAAGTCATAGTGACACGGATTCGAGAGTTAGTGAGTTATGTCTAAATTTATTTTAAATACAAATAATAGTATGATATGTTTCGTTCCGAGTCGACACAATCAGTAAAGTTCTACAAAAGTCAGACGGATAAACACACCCTAGTATAGAGATGTTGTGAACGTGTCTTGCTTTTTAATTAGGTCGTTTAATCTTGATTTTCACATTACAGTGCACAGCCATTTCGCGTTCCGAAAAGAGTTTTGAGTTGTGGCATTATAACAGACTTTATGAATAAAGATTGTTTACCAGCGATTTTGTCCCTTTTTTCGTTCTTCACATAATGTTTTATTCCGGGTTTGTGTATTAGAAACGCATTGTTCAATATCATAAAGTCGTAATCTTTGACGCAGAGAATGTAACCCTGTAAAATTAAAATGGTTATGTAGTTTTTATATTTTATCTAGGTTTGTATTCATGTAAAATATAGAACAAAGCTAAAATTATATAGAGGAAAATAATTTCCATGTTTTTATAATCATCTTATTTTTTTGGCAATGAAGAAAATCTATGTAAAAAATGTATTTAAATGTTATAATGATTCTCGTCAAAGAGATTCCAACATTTTAGTTGAAGAAAATCCATCTCTTCGACTTAGGGCCTTATTTACAGGATGTTTATTTTGTATGTTATTGTTTCCGTTAACATCGCATTAATATTTTAATTTTAAGGTGATTATATAATACCTGTGTCATTTTATCCTTTTTCCCTTCCCAACTAAGTCGTTCATCGTAGTAAGGATCTTGGTGAGTTCCAATAAAGATTGGTTCCCAATGTACGAACTTTCCACGCCGTTTACCGACATGGAACACATCCATTTCTAAAAAGAACAAATTTAATTTTCTTGGGTTAATCAATACATAAAAAAATATCATCATAATTATTTTGAGTAATTACAATATGCCAAAATCTCCCAGTATAATTTATATTTGCTAAAAAAGCAGCGCAATCAAATGCAAAGCAGAGTCGTTAAATAAAACGTCATATTTTTTTAAGACGGCAATCATTTTCGAATGAAAGGTCATCGATTGCATCCCATAACATTTTATATTATATTAAGCAGTAGCTTATGCAAGTTTGCTTTTTTGCAAATTGGCGTAAGAATGGAGCCGTCCAGCGCGTAAGACGCGGTCATTGAACCATAATACGCAATTAGAATGCCCCATACGACCACGCCATGCTCTTTACGGCATAAATAGCTCACGACCGACAACACGAGATTAATTGCCGATGCATCGTAATTAGTCACACGAAAACGAGATCGACTCCGATTCACATTGTATGAAAGATGACCGAATTTTATGATATATTAGTATTCAATCGTGTCAACCCGCATGTACGTTATATTGCGACCGTTTTCAAAGCAATTACTTGATTGATTTTCTGTGACAATAAGAACTGAGAGTAATTTGATATATATGTTTCAGAGTTCTATTAAAAACGATTATACTCGTGACTAAAAAATGGCTTGGATTTATCTTGAATATATAATATGCAGAAGTATGTATATAAAAATAGGTGTTTATTTACAATTTATTACGATCTTCCGATATCTTAGTTGGGGTACTTACGATTAGTTTCCGGTGCGTTCATCCATTGCTGCCCCTGGGGTATATTATGACAGTTGGGACAGACAAACTTATGAAACGGTATCGCGGTCTTGTTAGTCAACATCCCTTGCAGCTCGTTTTTCGTAGAAGGCACCTGGAATTCAAAAATTTTAATTAGTAACTCTAATGAAGACTAATGAGCTCAGTTTAAATATATTCTTCTTTGAAGTAAACCAAAATTTATTACTCTGATTGTTTTTTACGAATTGAATTTGAAATGAATTATTTAAATGAAAATGTATCCTGAATTATTACTTCTAGTAAAACTTTAAGGAAGTAATAATAATTCTTGATCAAAACTATACTAATTTTAGATTCGGTCTCAGTAGATTCTAGCATTTTTTTCACTTCGTTATTAAGGACACAAGGAAGAAACAAAACGATGAAACAGTGGACTACTATTGACCTATTTTATTTTTTGGATATTAAGTTACCTTATAATTGTTATATATTTTGTTACAATTTTTTTATACAGACAATAATACAATGTTTTTTTTAAATATATAACCTAAAAATTTATTTGATTAAATAAATAAATAAACTTACTTGTGCTTTGGCACCGACTTCAAATATGCTTATTGGGAAGACTCTAGGTCTAGTGGAAGTGCTTAATGGTTTAGCGTTTCTGGCAATCATGTTAAGGAACCTGGGTACTAAATTAGGACTAGGATATAGCTCTATATCGGAAGGCAGTATAAAGTGAGTGACTGCAGCCTCTCTAGCTATGTTACGAGCAACATTCACTGGATACAAGAGGCTTTTTGCCTTCATATACGTTGAGTTAGCGTTGACGTCGTACGGCGGCTTCGCTGTGCAGTTGTACGGGGTTTGTAGGAAGCTGTCTGGGTTTGGTATCTGCAATGAAAATATAAAACGATATAAAGTTAAGATATTGTATTCGAAAAGATAAATGTTCATAACATAAGGTAAAAAAGGAACTAAGATATTATGTCCCTTGTGCCTGTTGTTACACTGGCTCACTAACCCTTCAAACCGGAACATAAATATTTCGTACATTTGTGTTCGTTTTCTGAATTGTTGTTTAGAGATAGAATATGTAATATGTGGGTGGTACCTACCCAGATGTCGCCGAGATGGCCTAGTGGTTAGAATACGTAAAGCTTAACCGATGATCGTGGGTTCAAACCCAGACAAGCACCGCTGAATTTTCATGTACTTAATTCGTGTTTATAATTCATCTCGTGCTTGACGGTGAAAGAAAACATCGTAAGGAAACCTGCATGTGTCTAATTTCATTGAAATTCTGCCACATGTGTATTCTACCAACCCGCATTGGAGCAGCGTGGTGGAATAAGCTCCAAACCTTCTCAAAAGGGAGAGGAGGCCTTAGCCCAGCAGTGGGACAGACAAGCTTGCACACAACCTAACTTCTAAGTACTAATTTGTTTTTCAAGGTCATTAGTGTGCATACATTCTGTCCGTGATTGAATAATCGATAAAATGCATAAAACACTTCAATACATTGTCATTAACATTCGCACTTCAACTAAATATCAACTGATATGAATCTACAACAACACTTCATGATGTATTGATTATTCTAAACGAAATACGATAAAAATCTGATATCGAAGATGAATGTTTTGGAAATATTGCATTGATTACGTTCTCGCCTCGAGCACTAATTTTTTAATGTTGATAATATTTGTTTAGCGAAAAACAAGATAAAATAAAAATTAGCATAGCAATAAATAATGCAGAACATTGATTATATATTTAAATTTGTACCTCTATTTTTTTACTTGGATATACACGTAGCTTGGTAGCTAATTAACTTGCATGCCTAATTTTGTAAAACGAAATAAAGTTTGTTTAGATAAAAGGCTATTGTTTCCTTATAATCGCTTTCATTGTGTTATAATGGTAAGAAGTCATAACATAGAGCTGTTACAACCTAATAAGGTACGTCATTTAATACATCTGCATTGTTGGACTAATAGCAAAGCGAGCCATAGCATACGGCTGCAGATACCGAAGTCCTGAGTTCAAAGCCCAGGTCAAGCCCATAAAGAGTAGTTTTTCTGTCTGTCTTGAAAGTGCACCTGTTTGTTAAATACATACTTATGCACTTCATTTCACATTTCCTGCGTTGTTGGCTATGCTATATTGAATTACCTTAGCCAAAATCGCTCAGGAGGACGTCACCTCAAAGCTAATTAAAACTAAATTAAATCAGTATTCGTATTATTTGTTTTATATTAAACATACATATAAATTAAACACCGCGTTGGAAATTCTCGTAAGAAACAGATTATAAATGTTCCACTGCAAAAAAGATTCTAGTCTTTTTTGAGGAAACGTTTATTCCACCACGCTGCTCCAAAGCTGGTTGATGTTTGCACCTGCAGAAGATCTTTATGGGATGCAGATTTCTTCACGGTGTTTTCTTTCACCTTCGAGTACGATATCAATAATGAACACAAATTAAGCTCATGAAAATTCAGTGGTGCTTGCCCGGGTTCAATCCAAAATCTTCGGTTAAGATTCGCGTGTTTCATCCATCGTCCATTTGGCCAACGATATTTATTTAGCTTTAGAATCAGTTCATCCTTTTGAACATATGAGTTTGCTATTTTTAACTCTGTAATATTTTGGGGACTGACTTTGAGTTCAATTCATTTATTTCAATGTTTTATTAACTCCATTTTGTGTCTCGATATTGCAAATTTATATGGATTAGAATGATGTATTCAAATCGCTGATAATAAATTACATTTTTAAACAGGATATATTTCCTTGCATTTTTAAATGTAAATTATTTAATAATATAATCTTTAAAATTATTTAATAATATAATCTTTCATACTAATCGATTATGATTAGTAATTTTAGCTTCGTATGATAAAGAACAAGCAGAACAGGTTTTATCTAAAACAACGATTTAAAACTGCTTTCACAAGCCTATGCATTAAATTTATACTGTAACATTTGTGTCGGGCCATCTGTTTTGGAAATATCAATAACAGTTTCTTTTCGTTTCGATTGTGTAACTTTGATTTGTATGGAATGAAAACAGAGTTGTTTATTGATAATAATCGGAATTTCATACAAATCGAAAATTAATGTCGACGCTATCGAATAAGTAAAAAAGTCGCATTAGACATACTGATATAATAAAATGTTCATAAATGTGAACGTTTTCGCTATAATATTACAATGAAAGCAAGAGGAACAATGTAATATTTAAATAAGCTAACATATTTGTAACGTGTTGCGCCTTCAAATTTAAATATATTTAGTTAAAAATCTAACTAGTACCTTAATTTTTTAAATTTTAGCAAAACCGTTACCAATATATAACTAGTTAATGCAGGTATAATACCAAATTCAGTTATAGTAAATTTGACCAAGTGGTTTCTGCGTGACGCGTGTAGTCAGATAGGCAAAGACAGTACTGTACGTCTTTGTACAGTCACTAATTAATTAGACAGAAATTAATAATATCCTGGGACATTATTTACACAAGGTCATCTGATCCCAAACTGAGCAGAGCTACTAGTACTATGGAAAGCAGACAACTGATATACTTTTCTTATGTAAATATATACTTTTATAGAAAAATCGAAATGTCTATCCTGGGTAAGAACCCAAAAAGGCGCGAAAGGCAAGTATTTACCAACCACGCCAACCGGCTCGTCAATCGTCAACTAAATGTTAATTTTGTTGTTTGATATAAATATATTTTTTTCTATTAGTATTAATTATTCCATTCATGCTGTAAATGTACTCACCGAACTTGGTAAATTTTTATGGGAGAAGAAAACGTGGAAGGTAACGTACTGCTTGATGAGTTCGTTACCGAGACAATCGCGCAAGTATCTGATGCTGTTCACAGTAGGGCCCATGTCGGCCCCAGGTGCGTGAATAGCAAGACTCACTGGAGCCATCCATCTGTAATCAAAAAATAAGGATATAACAGACTGATACAATTTTTTTTAAACAATAGAATAGGGTTATTCGGTTAAGGTTTTTTCTGTTTTTAGGTAAAGCTATGTTATTCATACATATAATCTTCCACTGTATCGATGATATAGTGACTATCTTATAAGTAAGCCGAGATGGCCTAGTGGTTAGAACGCGTGAATCTTAACCGATGATCCCGAAACCCGGGCAAGCACCTCTGAATTTTCATGTGCTAAATTGTGATTATAATTCATCTCGTGCTTGACGGTGAAGGAAAACATCGTGAGGAAACCTGCATGTATCTAATTTCATTGAAATTCTGCTACATGAGTATTCTACCAACCCGCATTGGAGCAGCGTGGTGGAACCTTCTCCTCAAAACACCTTCTCCTCAAAAGGGACAGGAGGCCTTAGGCCAGCAATGGGACATTAACAGGCTGTTACTCTTATAAAACTACAAATCCCGAGGTCCTTCGTTCAAATCCCAGGACGGAACTAGTCCTAGTAGTCTGAGAGACTAAAACAGGAACACAAGACATTATTGTCTCGGCTCTAATATTCACACATAGCATATGAACTAACCATGATATGACAAAATATTTAAAGTTCTTAATATATATAACAACTACTAACTAGTTTAGCGGAATGAATTGTCGTGACTTAAAAATAATCAATTTTATTTTAATCAATATAATGTTGTCAGTCCCAAGCGAATGGTTCGCGTGTCGAACGACATTTACGCCTGTTTTAGGTCGCTTGAACATCGCCAACACTAACTACGCCTACAAATCTATCTGATTAGTAAGTTGCCGCCAATGTTGGATAAAATGTTGGTTATTGGTAAACATTATTATTTATCAAACTTTTATTTGCCTTAATGTGCTGAATATTGCGTTATCGATGCGGTTAAACCGATAAATTATCGTACAATGTATAAGAGATCGATTTATATTATTTTTTAAATGCAACTGGATTTATAAACGCTCCTAATAGTTAATTTAATAAAATAATAATAAGAGTCAATATAATGTGTATTTAACGTTCGTGTTCTAAAAGACCTATAAATAAGTAAACAAAATCGCTCTTAAAATTATTAAGAGACGTTACGGGTGATTAAAACATTAAGAATCCAATGATAGACAGGAAATTACTGCGAAGGTTAATTAAATGAGTTTTTATTATAATCTATAGCGGTAATTTAGTACTTTTCAATTTTATGGACCGATGTCGTTAAATCGTTTGGACTTAAAGCAATTATCGTCAAATAATTCTTAGAATTATATATATTTATTTTCAATTAGCGGATGTGAACCAGTTATCTTATGTTTTAGGAATTTTATTTTACAAACTTGTAGTTCGTAATAAATAAGAACTTAACTACAAAAAATAAGCCTAAAAAGTAATTCGTTTAATTTTAAAGCGTTTAGTGTTGATTGCATGGCTTGATATGACCATAAAACAGTCAAAGGTTTTTATAAATCGTCGGTCAGCCATAAAAGGTGTCTTCGGGTTTTCATGTCACGAAACTTGAAAGTCATGACATCGAAGTTCAATTCTGAAATATATTTGATTGTGTAAATATATATGTGAATATATTATAATCACAAAAGTCAGAGTAATGTGTAAGGAATGTCGTCAGCCTTTAAATTTTAAATGTCCACTGCTGGAAAATGCAATCCCTTTGATGAAGGTTTGAAGCTCATTTTAATACAATGCGCTTTACTCATGTCACAGATTTTCAGTGAAATTAGATACATTGCAGATTTGCTTCACTGATGAGCACGAGATGAATTACAAACACAAACTAAGCACATGAAAGGTATACTGCTTGCCTGTGTTTAAACCAACAATCGTCGGTTAACATTCAAGCGTTCTAGCCACTGTGCTATCTTGAATCAAGTACTCGACTCGTCAATAAAAACTAAATAAGCTCAAAAAGGTTTACTCGTTCCTAGTTAGTTTCACTACCCACGTCCTGGCACTATCATCAACTTAAATCAATTGTTATTATAATGTTAATAAATAGTTTGAAATAAGACTTCAATACCTACCTACTAATTATAAAGCGTGTAATAAATTATATTAGAAATTGCATTGCAGCTGAACTAGACTCCTTTGGATCCTGTAAGGTGATCTACCAATTAACCTTTGTTTCCTAAAGATATTAACCCACATGACACTTAATTTATGCCTTTAAACATTCGCGTCGTAAAACGAAGTATTCTTACGGCGATTTGACGCAATTACTCGGTCTGTATACCGCCATCAATCGCTTTATAGGAGATTATTATAATTATATTATGTACTTGTAAAATTTTAGAATGTTATCTTAAGATTGGTTGCATTGGAAGTATTTTTAGCAATACATTAACGGCTATCGAAGCGATAATTGCCTTATGGTTTACTATTAACTTTTTTATGATTACAAAAAACAATGTTTCTTAGTTTGATGAGTATGCGTTCCTATACTATTTATCTGTTTGCGACGTAACTTTGGTATGTTCGGACAACAACAATCTTGATAGATTACCATCTACGTAGTGACGCCCAAGCTGTATCGGATAATTACTTATATAATTATTTATAATGGTATTGCAAAGCATGCCTGGCATTAGCCATTTATATTATAATTATTGAATCCAGGCACGAATATTATTTGATGACATTTTGTTTTATGTAAATTTATCATACAGTTAACAATGTCTTTACGCGTATTGCGTTAGCAATCATTTTATTGTCTTTTAAAAAGTATTACTTTTTCCTGTTTTGAAAATTGGCGCCTCAATCGTTGACGTATTGCTAATAAGGTACCTTATTTGTGAGTGGAATGTGTTTTTATGCATACTGTAAGTGCGAATGCTAAACCGCTTCGGCTTGTTTATTTCGTTTTGAAGGCTTTTCAACCCTGACTTTATATTAATTGAAGAAGGTGCTTATAGCGCTATCACTTATTTAATTATATATTTTCATATTTAATTAATTCAACTATAAGATTATTACAACGCTCATAATTATTTATTTATTTTTGAAAACTGTCCTAAATATTCTAAAAATATACGTACTAATATAGTAAAAAGAAATAAGGTTTGATTTTTTTTCTGGTTTCTCGGGATTCCTTTAAAGTTTTATATGAATTACACATTATATCGGTAATACCTTTACTTTTGGTCAGTAGTAGACAAGACGCTTAATATAGATATGTATCAAATTAGTTTGTATCTCATAATTCAAAAAATAAAATTGTAGGGTAGTTTTTATATAAGATGGGAAAAATAAAGATACAACTATAAATCTTAGTTACATTTTATAATACGAGTGTTTGACTTGATTACTTATGTAATCGATCGTAATAATATCATTATAAGAAAACAAAAGCGTTAGTGTTTCTTAAATAATACCTAATTTATATAATTACTATAACATAATAATTATTTATTTAAATATATCTATATTTAATTGTATTGTATTTAATGTACCTAGAGTTATATTCAGTATATTAAAGGAATTTACAATACGTTCACCTGTGAGGAATCGAAATAAGCGTTAAGACATTTATTTCATAATATTTTGAGTCTTTTTTTTATCGGTTATATAATAAGTGTATAAATAAACCTTATACGAAGAATATTAAAATTATGTGTATACGTATTATTCGTATCCTAATTGGAAATTCAATCATCAGACTAAATTAAATTCACAACGGGTACTAGAAAATATATAATAATAGTCAAAGGTAAAAGTTAAAAAACTTTATTCAATATAGAAGTGTTACACTTACTTATTGATTGACATAAATCTACCACCGGTTCGGAAATAAACACCTCAGACCTGAGGAGCACATTTTTAAATAAAAGCAAGTCTAAATATACGCCAAGGTGGAACCGTAGCTTGGGATTAGTTCAACGACGAGTATTGATTTCGCGTTTGCGTTATTTTTTTACCATATTTTGTTGAGTATCATTATTTAATGATGATGGCGATGTTATTGGTTGATTGTTTTATGCGATATTTAATGCTTCCTTATCAAACAAGTTCATCCAGCTTTAATTATAACTTCTTTGTTAATTTAACATGTTATAACAAAGCATTTGCATGTTACATAACGATGTGATAGATCTGAATATGTATTTTATAATCTGAAACATCATTGAAATAATTTATTAAATCTATAATCCAATTTTAGAATAATGTATAGTTGAATATCATAATTTTTTATTATAAAATGTACTAAAACATAACTAACTTACAAATGATTTTATTTTTATTTTGTAGAAATGGTTGTAAAATATTTTCATAAGGATTTATCATTTTTAAATCACTAATAGAAAAAGTTTAAAATTGTTTATGATTTTGTACTAGAAACCAGAGATTAATTTAAAAAAACGTAATATAATTTATGCTACTACTATACTACGACTCAAAGTTAAGCAACTTAAATATTAAATCGAATTTGTTTATACATAGGGGTATACTTGTTTCTAATTATTATTAGCAGTCTGCGGCAGGTGGGGTGACGACTAGACGTTGCTATAGCTTTCTATAACGCATTTGGCGTACGTTGTGGGTTCTAGCTGTTAGATCAATAATCCACACCTAGTAATTTCTTTTCCAGGTCTTTTATTAACGAGGATTATCATTTAGTAGTGAATTTATATATTCGTTTAACGATTATGAAATAGTATTATATTTAGAGAGGTACATTTGCGTTTTAACTTTTTTGACTTTTGTTAATACGTGAAGATAGATAGATCGGTCTGGCATGGCTCGTGATCTATGAATGTATTATTTCAATAAATCCGATTGTGGTTTAATTTATTCGTTATAAATATTTGTTGGATTAATACCAAGGTATTTAAACTTTAAAATCTATCTATTTATTAAGCCATATTCATAAAATCACTTATAAGATTAATTGGTGGTTTTTTTCTATGGTTATAAAATGGTTATAATATTATATATAAAATAATGTATTGATAACCCGTATTGACGTAATGAACTAACTAAGTTACTTAAATAACTCGCAATATTTACCAAGGACGTTTATTATTAAAATTTATTTCACATCTTTGTTTAACGTGTCAGCGTGTGTAAAAACACGTGGATTATACAATAAATAATTAGCCACAGATGAAATAAAAAAACATAAATTTTGTTGTCAAATATAAATATAAAATATTATCTGTATCCGGTAGTTTAAATTTAGATTACACAATTTGCACGCTATTTAAATAATATTTTAAACGTAAAGTATATGTTTTGGATATTTTGCATAAAAATATATAACATTGTTTATTAAATGTGTTTTTAATTCATTTTTTAATCTGACTTTTGGTTCTTTGTCCAGACAAACAACCTTTCCAGTTTATAATATTAGTAGAGATGGCTTCTTAAACAAATATCTTTATTCTTCAATTTCTACTGTATTTAAAAAAAACTGCATGAACTTTATGTATAATGATTATAAGAACTTATTTTCTATTCGAATACAATAGATAATAAAACAGTCATGGTATTTTTACATTTATCTTAAAAAGATAAGCTATATAATATTTTACTAAGCGAAATATATTATATTATATCAATGATATTTATTTATTATCAACTTATCCGATTCTACTTATGTTATTTATCGCGGAATGGTCGAAATGTATCGGGAAGACGGTTCCCATCATCAAGGAGCGGACGCGTCGATATTACGCCGCCCACGATTCGTGTGAAGTCTCGATAAATACATGAATACATAAGTGAGACCCGATTACTTTAATAGTATCCATCTCAACAATCGCCGTGTGATTATTTTTTTTGTGATGTATGTAATCCGTTTCAATAAACATTTCAAGTATGTATATAATCTGTTCAGATAAGTCTAATAAAAAATAGGATTTATATCTTTAAAAACGGTTGTACTATTTATTTTTTATAATCAAGATGAGACATGTTGCGTGTTAGAAGACAGAAAAATGTAACTAGTTCTTTCTATAATATTATAAGTTCACACGACCCTCGGTTAGCACTTCGCCACACTCGTGGGATCGATAGAAAAATCAACAAGGCTGTGTTTGTAAAGATTTGAGGCATTGTTTCAACAATAATGTAAATCTTTACAACACTGACTCGGTGGTCTAGTAACTTATCAGCCTGAAGATCTCGTTGTCTAGGGTTCATATTTTTGGTCGTTATTTTCAGCCAAGAAATTTTTAGTTAGCCAATCATCAGCTCAGACTTAAAAAATTGCCAATGTGTCAATCTTGTGTCTCGGAAAGAATGTAAAGCCGTTAATCTTGCGCCTCTTTTTGATTGTGTCGGATTGCTTGATTTCACTAGATTTTGAGTGAGAAGAAATCTCACCTTTATTTGATTACACACTTGCGCACTATGATGCGGTATAAGCAGGATATATGTATGTGGCTAAACTTTAGATTGTCCATCGTTTTCGAAATTTTATGAGACGGAGAATATTATTATTATACTAACAATTTAAAAGTATACAAATTATTGATAAAATGTATCAAATAATATTGATTTGACAATCAAAAAGGTTTTTTTTTAAATAATTCATATAAAGAGCATTTATTTATTTTAACGTAACAGGTTTATTTATATACTTTATTTAACAAAATATATTTTTTATAAATACAATAAATCAATATATTTTAAGCGTGTTGATATATGACGGGCCGGTTGGCGTGGTTGGTAGATACTTACCTTTCACGCCGAAGGTTGTGAGTTCGATTCTCACCCAGGACAGACATTTGTGTGCTTAATGCACATGCTAAATGCGCATTTATGTTTGTCCTGAGTCTGGGTGTAATTATCTATATATAAGTATGTATTAACAAAAGAAAAAGTAGTATATGTAGTATATCAATTGTCTGGTTTCCATAGTACAATTCTCAAGCTCCGCTTAATTTGGGATCAGATGGCCGTGTGTGAATAATGTCCCTGGATATTATTTTTATTATATGTTCATATATTTCCAATGTCTTCACTAAGTTGCTTATTGGGAAACTAAATGTTATGCTCGTATTTAAACAAGATAGTTTTTACTGCCGACATGGCTCAGTGGGTAAAGCATGCGGATCGTAACTAGAGATAGCCGGTTACAACGTTGGTTTGTACTTTACTAGTTTTCTATAGTAGGCTTTTTTTTGTTACATATTCTTTTAAACAGTAATGGAACATTGTGGCAAGTTATTTAAATAATATTACAAATCCTTGGCTTTGCCTGAGAAGGCAATTGTATAATGGTGATATTAACATACTGAGCAATAGTAATACCCAAGGTCTCGTCATTATGTTTTTTTATAACCTATTAACTATTTCCTGTGATGTGTGTACAGGAAAACACAAAATTAATATTTTCAAAGCTTGTCCATACAGATAACTATAGATATCGGTAAACAAATAAACGACACTATATTTTATATAAATATTGCGTAATTTATTGTTAAACATTGATTTTAAGTTGGTAACCAAGTATATCTACTGCTTTATTTTCTCTGTGACGTTCATGATAATATAATCTGTTACAAATGCATTTGGCGTGCAAATTTGTTATTATTCAAGACGACGCTACTATAAATCCATTTAACACCGATGAAGGTTCGATTCGATGTATAGTTATTATCAATGCCATCACGTATGTCGGTAATAGCTGCATGCCCCTCGAGGCATGGCGCCTAAATCGTGTGTTCAAATATTTTTAGTAATCGTTAATTTATTTTTTCCAGATAGCAATAATATTACGTTATCGATGTTTTCATAACTGCAAATACCTACTTAAAAATATTAAAGAATTTAAAAGTAAATTGAATTATTTTTTAAAATGATTAGTAGCCATATCGTTACAAGTATAATATCTTTTAAAAATAAAAAAAGTTGCAGATTATATATTTTTAATGCGATAAAAACTTTAAAGTACATGTAATAAGGGAATAATAAAGTTAATTGTATAATTTTTGTAAATTTGACCACAAAAAATGAAAGTTTGGTATTAAAGTACTGGCTGGTTAAAACTAAAAGTACAATTTTTTTATAATCTGTGGTGTAAGATTCGCAAAATGTCAATGTTTTATATTATTAAATCAACTAGACTGGTTATCGTCCTCGAAACCAGTCTTAATTTATCAGGTGTCATACACGGAAACAATATAATAAATATTCAACATGCGAAAACGTTTAACTATTTAAATGTTTAATTAATACCGAAAAAGAAAAATCGAATTTTAGTACGAATTGCAACAAAACTTTATATTTTAACATAATTTTGAATTTATATTGTTGGCATTAAAATCAACACTAAAATTGTATTTATAAGATAAAACGAAGTTTAAATATTTGCAATCTGAGTTTTGACTGACTGCAAACTTTTGATAAGATATAACGTTTCTTTGACTGTTTAAAGTAAGATTATATTTGTGATAAAATTTTCCTACCGTTGATTCTTAATTTTTTTAAATTAGGTAGGTAGAAATTGAAATGAAAAGTTTTAAGTAGGTTAAAAAATGTAAATTGTGCATTTTCATATCGGAGCATATTATTAACTTTCAAGTTCATAATTACGTAAATATATATCTTTTAATTAATTACGCAAATGGTATATTTAAATATAACGTATGAAAAAAAAACTGGTATTTCTTAACTTGATTTGTAACTAATTAAATTATTATATACCAATTATCATTTTTAAAATATTAACGAGCACAATAAAATCATAAAATGTTTTTAGTATATATATATAGTCGAGTTACCTTGAAACACAAGCCTACTTAGAAGCTTTGTACATCGATATAAAGGAAATAAGTCGAATGTATAATATAATGTACATGCTATATCTACATGCTGTTGAACAATTATTTTTAAAGCTTTGTGCTGCAACAGGGGTCCAAAAATCAATAGTAAAAATGGATTACAATAGTAGGTATGTATGAATGACGGATGGGGTCGAACCCCCTTAGCTCTTCAATGCCTATGGGAATGCGGTCTTATGTATAAGTTGACGTGCTATAAATATTAATCAGTCTGCCGAGCACATTGACGAAACTGTGCCGCAAATATTGGCAGCAGATAAATCAAGAACCATATATGGATCAAATACCTTTTATTCGGCCCCAAAACTTTTTTCTAGAGCCAAACAAAAGAAAAGTTTCTTCATAAATTATGTGTCGATTGAGTGTCTAGTCGAGTCAGGTATGTATCAGTTATATATTATATTGAAGTCATCAAAGTACCGTTGAACTAATTTCGATAATTAAACAACTCATTAAAATGAATGAAGAGGTAAAGGTAATTGCGTTTGTAGTTTAAAACGCAATAAGCTAATTGTTCTCGAGTCTTGACAAATGAAGAAAGTAATTTCATGTTCCCTAATAACAAAGCATGCGATATCTCAAAACGTGGCAATTAAGCGTGGAATTCTCACAAACGATAAATTTAATTTCACGTTCAAGTGCCCGACCTACATGAGCGACCGCAGTCGCTATGCGGATAACTGTACAGACATACTGAGATGGTGATTCCGTAATGGGAGCCTGCACTTGGCTGCGACTCATCTGGGTTGACCGCAAGGCCTTTCGCCCTCCTCTGTACACCTGTTCCTATAAATGTACGAACACCGCTCAATATTTATCGGTCACGTCTTTGGTGTACACGCATTTCGTCAGACGTTTCGTAACCTTCACATAAAGTCAAAGGTTGATACATCTTCCGATTCTTCCGGCTATGTTTTAATGGTCGAGTATTTATAACCAGCTTGACGAGTTTAATGGTTTCTTTAATTACTTTGTCCAATTTTATAAGAATTATTTTGAGATTGTATATTTATAAGTTTTTATTCATTTTGGTAGATATATGTATGTATTATATAATTGCAAGATATTACCGTGTATAAACTATTTTCCAGTGTTTTTACATTATAACATCAATAACTTTGTTTGATTATCATATCCGACCGATGGTACCAATGTAAGAATATTATTATTCACTAAAGTGTTTATTATTATGGCTCGTATTACTACTATTATCTAAATAACAGTTAAGAATGACGACTACAGCGAGAGTATTTTCAAATATATCATAGCAAGCAATAACGTATGAGCTTATATCTAATAGCTTCCTGTATTCTGAAATCTATCAAGTAAATTTTCAGGTAATGTTGCGTCATTACTAATCTGTTATGGCGCATACAACGGTTGGCCCACATTGGGTTCATTAAAATAAAACATACTTCAATTTCGTGCCATCTCTAGCGTCTCATTACTCAAAGTCAGTTCAGTGCTCACGCGAACCGCTCCTTAGTTTTCGTATTGCGGTTAGTTTGATTCGTTTCGTCTGTTTTAGTGAACCAATTTTTTTTGGCACCAACATTGAAAAACATTACTCAGTTCGTCAATACAGTTATATTTCTTTATTTTTGTCATGTTTAACCGTATTAAGTGGTTTAGTGTTAACTTTTATTTTTACTAAACTGAGAACTGTAAACTATGCTATTAAATTGATTGATTGATAGTAATGATTATTTATTGATAAATAATACAAAGTATTCTAGGATCTATTCTGCGACATATTCGACTTTTCTGCCTAAGTTTATTAGAATCAATCCAACTTTTTCATCGTGATCGTGTAATAAACAATGGCTGGTCAATAAACAATTTATTTTTTGACTCATTTTAGGACGGTAGATGGTATTTTATCGCGTAATGGCACTGTTAGAAGTAAAAACCACTATTTATGCCGATGCGCTGCCAACGATGGGATCTACGATGATATGTCGCCTGTGCCTATACGGGTTCACTCACACTTCAAACCGGAACACAGTAATCCAAAGCATTGCTCTTTGACGGTAGAATAACTGGTAAGTGGGTGGTACCCACGCAGACAAACCTATCACTGGCAAAAAAAAATTATATCGTTTTAAATTAAGGAAGTTAAGTCGTAAATATTCATAATTTAAGGTCTACATATTTACATGTATTCCACGTGAAGATAATCAAAGTAAATTTTATTAGACTAGTAGTGAGACCATTTGGGCGTGCAATGCAATCGTGATTGTGAGAAAGCATAATAACATGGTCGGTCGTCGTGTTGCATTATTACATACATTTGTAGCATCTTAGTTCATTCTTTCTTAGAAATTACCTTTCTCTGAGGTTAGTTTTTTTGTTATGGGAATAAAACTATTAGACCAACAGCCAATATAGCGAATATATTTTCCCAGTACTCATCTATTTTAGTTTTATCTTGTTTACTAATAAATATTTTAAGCAAAATGCATCTGCGCCTTACATATTTTAGCGCAGAGGTTGGTATAAAGGCATTCTATATCCACTTCACCGCTATTACACTGATTGAACGTAACAATTGGAACGTGGACAAATAACCTCGAGCACGTGGCGCCGTCATGGCTTAAACTAGTTATACTTGTACTTCTATTAGTTCACGTGTTAAACATTACTAAGCAACCAAAGTGATATGATCACGGCTTCATTACATGGAAAAACAAATCCATTAAATCAGCAAATCATTGAATACATATAACACTAAAGATCCAAATTATATAATTTAAACTAGATCTTATTCCTATTACGTAAATGTCATATTTGGTTAAATTGGTATTTCGTCTTCGGTCGTTATTGGTTTTAATGAAATTGTCGGAGTGAAAATTGAAACAACGTGGGCTACACTGGATGATAAAGGCATTGCAGCGAAAGTGGTTGACCAACGAGCGATGTCGGAGCCTGCATTTATATTGTTACATCACTTGGAAGTGCTTTTCAACTAAGCCTTTGATTACGAAATAAGCGAGTTCAATCGTAATTTTAATTTGTATTATAACTATTGTGTATAATTGTAGAACCGGATCGAAATAAGATAGATAAGTAAAATATACATATTAGCTTCTATATATTTACAATTAAGCAAAAAAAATATTAACATGACTTCAATATACGCTGAGAATAATTAGATATATATTTTTAATTAAATAATATGCATATTTCTATCTACTGTTCATATTACTTTTTACAACTAGATTTCCTAATTCAAAAATAATATTAAAATAGGTCTCATTTTATTGTAATTATTTAACATAAAAGAGGACGTTTGCGAGTGATAAACAGGCAACTGATAGTGAGAACAATCCGGGCGGTCGACTCTTGTTTATACTCGTACTAACTGTACGTGTTATGGTCGAAGCGTCGATGCGGGCATTTTCACTTTTCGTAGCTAAATTCAAAGAATCTCATTCGAAAGCCGGTTTGGCAACCTTCATACCAATTATGGCTATTTCATAAAAAGATACGCTTGCATATGCAATGGTATTTCGATCGCCTGTTAATTAAATGATTCTACATAATAATAGCTGTGGGATAGCATTATACGCTTAAGTAATGGTTTTCATCGCTCACTTTATTTTAAGCCCGATCCATAATTATACATTTTAAATAACTGTAAGCCTTAGAAATGTGTTTTAAATTAAATGCGTGATTGATTTTAACAAACTATTTCGATTAGGTAGAGAAACTATCTTAAGGTAAAAACGTAATTTTAAAAGAATAAGTACAAAAATAGTTTAAATATTTTTAATCTTTAAGAAATGTCTTACATTATATGAGTCCAATTGTCTATTCCTCTATAAAACATATGTAGTCTAGAAAACAATTCTAATTTATTAGTTCTGCATTAAAAGTTAAGTAGACCTGTGTGTAGATTGTTAAATAAATTGTTAGGTTTAGTTACCATCCCCTCAATTCGTAAAACTTGTAAGCGTCAAATCCACAATAGCAATTTATAGCTAAAAACTTTGCTCGTAAAATTTCTAGTCTATACACTCATATTATTACAAAATATTGACCGATTCATATCGGAGAAGTCATGCGTGAATCCGATGTATCACAGCAGCGTGGGCGCCGTGTTCAATGCAGCATTGAAAGGGGAACACGGTGCGCACGCGCATGACAGTGCGTTGTGAGGAGTATGTCTTGTATTTCCTTGTTTGACATTCAACAACAGCCATTAATAGTGTTTCTAATTGGGTTAATTAGTTATGATTATGGCAAATAGTCACGATATTAAGTTACTACCTATATCCTGCGGCTTTGGCGATGTTAATTTATAATATGGACATCTATCATCATCGTTTTATTAAAAATATATATGATTATGATGAGTGAGAGGAGTGACGAGAATGGATAGAATTTGAAACGAGTAAGTATACGTTGGAGGATGTTTGGAAGTAGCTCACGTGAACGGAAACCTGATAGGACACTGTTATCATAGTCGGAACTTTAACGCGGAGGGATGAATTTCATCCTAAAAGAAGTGTGAGAGATGTATATAAAATAGAAAAGAGTAATTGAGCATATAAATAGGTACAAAGATCAATGGAAGATGATTACACTCTGACCGACGTCAAATAAATGGGACACGGCAAGCAAAGGATTGCGATGATGATGATAGGTACTTAGATAATCACTGTATTTATATTAACTTTGCAAGTTAAAAATGAATGTAAGGTTAACAAAACAGGTATGAATAAAAATTTATGTAATAAAATATTTATTACAAAATATTATTAGAAGATAAAAAATAATAATAATCTAAAACAGTAAACTCATCAGGTCTCCTAATATTATTTCATAATTATGTCGTATGTATGAAACTTGTTAGAGAATGTGAATAGACAGATGAAATCAGAATTTGCGTTTATTACCACAACGAGATTAAATGAACCCTTGTTACAATCCTTGATCTAACCTTTTGATTGGCAGATGAGTCAACACTATTTCAGAGTGTGAAGTTGTAACATGTCTAATCAAAAGACATTGGATATTGGACGCACAAATTGGCGTCGCTGTGTTATATGTCAATAGCGCAAATATCATAAATATCAAATAACCGTAACGTATTATTTGAAGTAGTAAGTTACATTATTTATTATGTTAAGATAGGTAAATTGGTAACTCTGTCAGAGCGTCACGGTGGCATGTGTAAGCGATTCCGTGGCGCTTCTCGGAAAGGGTTCCGCTGGTTTTTTAGTGGGTATTCCGATGTCCGGGGCGCACTCGGCGCCTCCGAAGCCAGCCAGCCCCACAAACTCCACCCCCCCCCCCCTTACACCGTGGGGGAAACGCGTAATGCGTTTTTGGCAAGGCAAATTGGTAACTTGATATTGAGCAAGCGTTAAAAAAAGGCAAATTGTAACCTCACCATCTCACTCCATCCCCTGCACCCATAGCCGTTATCGTTTCAAAAGAATAAGCAATAAATCTACCATTAAGTCGCCGCCAATCATGGAATCGAATATGTTATGTCGAATTTTCTTTACTTCCTTTTTGTACTCTTGAAATCGGAATATAGCAACACCGGATAACTGTTTGGCGGTAGAATCTAAAAACTTTTGTAACGCCGAACTAGAGAAACTACTAATCTAATCCCATAAATTCATGTTCTTGCAAGTAACATATGGGAAGTACTTACCTTCAATATGCTCTATCACCAAAAAAACCCAGTTCAATGTATCGTAATACAATTTTTGCAAGTATGATAGCATACAAATTATAGTTATTATTTAAGGAAATCTAAATGGCGTAATAATGTTTTATTTCATAAAAAAACATGTTGGAATAATTTCTCGGTGCTTGCTATAACTCATGAATTAAACATCAGAAAGTAAATTTCCCACTTTGTGTATTGTCAAGTTGTGTGTGCTTTTCAAGTTAACAACATAATTAAAAATCACAAGTAGACACTTGTAACTTGATAGTAACCTCACCATATAAATATTTAAAAAACCTTACCATATAAATATTGTGATGAAACACAAATATATATAAATAATATACAGTAACAGTAACAGCCTGTTAATGTCCCACTGCTGGGCTAAGGCCTCCTCTCCCTTTTGAGGAGAAGGTTAAATAATATATAAATATGCAAATATATATAAATATATATTATATAAATAATTTTAAATAGAAGTATCTATTTAATATTATATCTAGTCAAAATTACTTTTAAAAATTTTTTTAGAGATTTGATATAAACATACTGGATCAATATTTAAGTAGGTATTTCGTTTCTATTTGTTATTTCGTTTAAAATAGGGAGCTATTCGAGCTGACGGCCGACAACTTTTACCTTCGTAAGTTAATCGACTTTGTTCGATATTAGTGCAAACATTTCGTTTGATCGACATGACTGAAAATTATAATATATATTTCAGTTCCTAAAATTTAGGCCCTCTATATTATTCAAATTTATTATAATAATAACTTATTAATTTTAATGAGCAAAATTTGATAATTCTATTAACATTTAATAACTAAATTAAAACGTGTTATACTATTAATGATAAGAACACAAGTAAATTGTTTTTAATTTTTATATTTAGGCGTTAATATTCATTGACAATAATTATAAATTGTGATTTACGGAATTAAATATTATATCGAGACCGGAACATTTCTAAACTCTCTGTATAAAATGAAGATATGTTTGTAACAAACATCCTATAAATGTATGCAACATTTTATAACAAACTATGCTATTATAAGGAATAATAACTGTATACCTTTGTGTTAAGCGTAATATCAGAAAAATAAGAATATAATTAATTTTAACTTCAAGGTTTTTTCTTTATCTACTACTTCTTGATAAATATCTAACACCGAATTTAATGTATTAAGAACTTAAATAAACCGCTTGCCCTCTTCCCATCTTTTTTATTATAAAATAGGCCATACCCATCACTGCAGGAAAAAGTATTTGGCTGACTATTACGACCAGGTGACCTTGTCTGGCGCCGTATCTGCTTTTGGAATGCTATTCTGGTGTATTAGTACTAATGATTGCGCCTTATACAAGTAAATAATTGAAGGATGAGGAGTGAGGTGAGCGAGATCACTCGCATAAGAGAGTTCTGCCGAGCCACGATCAGAGCAAAGCACGGGAGGGTCAATGAATGAGATAATGGCCATCGCAAGGGACTTTAGCGGGTACTAATCCCACTTAACCCGCTACCCTTCCAACGGCCCGAGTAGGTTCCGTGAATGATTATACTTTGCCTACCACCACACAATTTATAATTTATTATTAATAATTTGAATAAAAATTGTAAATATTAAAACACTAATGTAATTCAATAGTTTTTTTTCCGTTAGGACTTCAAAAAACACGTCTCCTGATTTATTATTATAGATGTTTACTTTCTAATGTTCATTACCTACCAGTTCTGGTTGGAATTTATAACTTACGAGTATACTTGTATGTAAAGTTTGTTTAAAAATCAATACAATTTAGTTATATAAAATGAATACGACCTTTCACCGAGGACATAATCGTTTAAGCGTTTGGAATGTTCATTGCTGCCAGTTGTAATAAAAACGTAATACGAGCATGTAGACGTTGTGAAAACAGCAAGCAATTAGTGTACCTAAGTAATGTTTTATATAATTTTAACTAAGAGATTAATAATAAGTAATACATTCTACTACCAAGGAATTATACAATACGAATAATCTATGTTCGTCGGCCTAAAGGCTATCCGAAATGTTTGCGCGAGTAAACAATATTAATAATCGATTATTTTAGTTTGTGTATTTTATTTAGTACCTGGGCCACCGACATAACCTTAAAATAAATATGTAATATATATATTACATACATACATATATTATACAAGAATTGCTCATTTTTATAAGATTAATATTAATGAATTAAATTGACCGGCATATATTATGAGTTTACTTTAATATTCTGCACTCATGCATGAAAATAAAAATAACTATGATAGTACTTTAATACCCTTAAATTATACAAGTAAATATTGCAAAAATATACAATTATACAGACGAGAGAAATGGAGTAATGAGTTCACTACTCTTTGATAATGATAGACGTTGCATTTCTAATAACATAGCAAAGGGTATTGATGTGAATTAAACAGCTTTGATTTCAAGCTTAATTATACTCTGAATAGCGTGTAAACATCGTAATATTGATTTAACCCTTCATTAATCGAGTAGATAATCAAAAAGGTTTTAATGCATTTAACTTTTTAATCTGTATTAATAATACAAGTAAATTTTAGTCTACAATCAGATTCATTCGTTTTAACGTTAATATCTTATTAAAATTCTTGTTATGTTTTTTGTTACTTTATGTTATTACATGGACAGCTAGAACGCATTATTGTGCATTAATATTATAAGTTATGTAAATATGAATAATTCGATTATAAGCAGTACTTACACATTCATAAAATTATGTGAAGCGAAACCAAAATGAAGATGGGCTTATTATTCTTAACCTTTATACTAAACTAGCGACCCGTTTCTTCGCACGGGTAGAATAAGGGTCGACACAAAACGTGTAACGTAATACACATAATAACTCTATTGGTACATGGTACGTGGAGCATACCGCGTGTATACGTTTCCAACACATTTAACAAACATCATCACATTTCGGCCAATTTACCCAAAAGATTCATCATGAATCACTTCATCTATTGGTGAAAACCGTATGAAAATCAGTTCGTCAGTTTTTGAATTTATCGCGTTCAGACAGATATACAAACAGAAGTGATGGCGGGACTTCCATTAAATATCTGCATTTCCTCAGAATTTTTACTGTTACAACCGAGTGTGATATGAATTTTAGACAAATATTATGTTCTAGAAAGTGAGTAATTAAGTAACTTGCTCAATTTAAAGCCCGCAATCCTCGCAAGAGCGTAACTACAGGGACATAACATCTTAGTTCCCAAGGTTGGCGCACTGACGATGCGCATGAATATATCTTAAAATAACAGTAACAATTTTAATGTTCTATCCCCTAATGATTAGTATTGTTCAACGCTTATAACAACATATTATATAATCTTATTGTATAAAAATTACCTAAATCAGTTACTATTTGAATCGTTTTAAATCTAGAATGAATTTAAAATCGGTTCACAATCATCGAATATTTCGAGGAACGTACAAAAGGAAATAATAAAGGTCTTTTTTTTAAGTCGGCAAGGTAGTCTTTTAATCCCGTCGAATTAGTTTCGCTCAGAGATTGTGGGGAACAGAATCAGCGCCAATTTTACTTTGTGAATGGTACTTAGAATTAAAAGGCACAACTTGAATAACAATTAAGCATTCACCTAGATACCACACCGACAGATACTGATTATCTGATCTCGTTTCCACTATAACTGTGCTATCTGAAAATTTAGAACGTAGTAATTGCTTAATGATAAAACTTTAAAGTGACTTTGTTTGTATAAACTTAATATTTACTTTTAAGAAATTAGCATAAATGATCAATGTTTTAAGTCGTAATGGCTCAGTGGATACAACTCGTCGATCTTTGCGGATTGCGGATTTAAGCAGCGGACAAGCTCCAATTTGTATGTACTAAAATTTGTACTCGTTTTCTGTTCATAATTCATCTCGTCCTCGATAGGGAATCGATTGTCAGGCAATTACTTTATTAAACATAAAACATTAGGTATTAGAGTAGACTATTTTTTACGACTAAAATGATTTGTAAAAGACATTTCAGTACCTCAGAGGGTGTAGAAATTAAAATAATTAATATAAAACGAATTAAATTAAATTAAGTTGAGATAGCCCAATGGTAGAACGCGTGAATCTTAACCGATGATCGTTGGTTCAAACCCCGGCAAGCGCCTCTGAATTTTCATGTGCTTAATTTGTGATTATACTTCATCTCGTGCCTAACGTCGTTAACGTCTAACTTTACTGAAATTCTGCCACATGTGTATTCCACCAACCCGCATTGGAGCAGCGTGGTGGAATAAACTCCAAACATTCTCCTCAAAAAAAGGGAGAGGCCTTAGCCAAGCTGTGGGACATTCACATGCTGTTACTAATATAAAGCAATAGCCTAGAGTGACAATTATCCGCAATTTTAATTTAAAAATTTTTGAAATCTAGCTTATAATACTTAGAACGCTGTGATTCTTGGTGTTATATATAAACACGACACACCTAAATTTATGGATTTCTCAAAAAAAAAATAGTCTTAAAATATTGATTCAATAAATATAAATGATCTCTTACAATTATTAAAATGTGGTTAGAATTCAAAACATTAAACAGCAATCGAATTAAGACTAATGTTAGTTTGTAGTTTGAAAATTAGGTAACAAGTATAATGGAGATGAAATCTTAATTGAACGGATGAAGAGATTGTAATCTGACGCTAATACATGTATACGGCCTTATAAACGTTGCTTAGCGGCTGTTTGGTTAAACAATGATTTATCTCTTTCTTTCATTATTGATTTGACATTTGAAAAAAGAAGACATCATTGTTTCATCGTTCATCATCAACTATCACTCGCCAAAGTTTATATGTAAGACCGATATTATGTACGAAGCTTAATTCGTATGACCAGTTTACCGACAATTTACTTTTATTGACGCAAGGTAAATGTGATAAACACGGTATAAATTCAAATAAAGTGACAGATTAACATTAAATTATAATTAGAATGTACATAACTCTTAATATGACTAGGAATTCTGCTCTCTATAATGTGAAAGTATAGCTATTACATCTTCAAAACTTATATAACCTATTTTCATTTATTTAAAAAAAAAACACGTCAAACTGAATGGCTGAATAAAATATCATCAAAGCAAAGGTGATAAAAAATATAGAGGTTATAAAAGTGGTACGCATCCGTATAATCATCATTCGAAGTCGACATCTCGTTCAATAACTAGATGGTCGTAAAATGTCTGAGGAGGTCAATCCGTGACAGTATGAACATAATATTATTCCTTCGCGATTCGTTTTAAGTCGGACGCTCGATGTTCCGTGTCTCGAATGAGAAAACGATTACTGATTAACCGTGTAAAAAATAATGTTTATATTCATATGTAATAAACACCTCAGTCATTTGTAGTTAGTAAAGATAATGGAAAGTAATGATAATTGCACAATAGACTTTTTTTTTATAGAATAGGAAGGTGGAAGAGCATATGGGCCACCTGACGGTAAGTGGTCACCAAACGCCCTTAGACATTGGCATTGTAAGAAATGTCAACCATCGCTTATAGCCAATGCGCCACCAACCTTGGGAACTAAGATTTTATGTCCCTTGTGCCTGTAATTACACTGGCTCACTCACCCTTCAAACCGGAACACAACAATATCAAGTATTGCTGTTTTGCGGTAGAATATCTGATGAGTGAGTGGTATCTACCCAGACGAGCTTGCACAAAGTCCTACCACCAGTAAAATTAAAATTGCTAATTTCTTCTTATATCAAATTAATTATGACATAAGATATCAGAAAAGTATCAGATAGAGATATATATATAACTAAATGTATAACTAAACATCTGCTAACAACGTTTGTAAGTAAAGTTGAATGACTTTCCTGAAAAGTGTGTTACATAAAATTTATTTTTAAACTAGCTATAACGAACTATAACGAACATTTATTATATCAATGAGATCACTTTCAATTATTATTATGCGATTCTTAAATACTTCAATGAACTAAGTTTATAAACACAGTAGTAGAGTTGTTTAAAAAACTAGCGACAGATTTATCGCACCTACACAAGTCAAGTCAAAATATTTATTCAATATAGAAGCATAACACTTGCTTATTGATTATAACAAATCGACAACCGTTTCGTAAAGAATCTCATACCGTAAAACACAGACGAAATAAACTCGATTACTCATATATTTTTAAAACAATGGCGGTTGAATAACTTTATTTTTTAATTTGTAACGGCCTAGTAACAGAGATATTCTTTCATAATCACAGTCTAAACTCGCCGAAGACTACTATCGTGAAATTTAAAAAGAAATATTCGACATTGACTGTATATTTTTTTATTTATAGGATGAAACATACATCGCAATAGCGTGTCACCGTAAGTCAATTTTAAATATTTAACTAGTAAGATACAATATGAGTCCTAACAAAACGCACTGCTGGAGGCGATCGATTCATTTCCAAGGTGTCGTATAGTTACTTTTGTAATATTCTTTAAACATAAATTGATATAAGATATATATATATATATATATATATATATATATATATGAATATATATAAATTGATATAAGGGGACAAAAAATGTCACATTGTCATACTATTATTTCATGTTCAGCACCTAGTCTTTTCAAGTATATTTATATATCTTCATTGCCTTGCGTTGTATCAATAAAATTATACGTTTACAAGTTGTAATGTATTTTTTAAAAATTTTAAAAAAAGACAGCATAAATATTAATTATGATGAACCATATTCACTTTCACACGCCATAATAAAAGAGCAACACGGCGGAGCGACCGTCGATATGTTGACCTTTTTTATTAATTGACTTTGATACTTATGTCCAAAAAAATAAGGACTACTCTGAGTAAAACGTAAAAGCCACGGCAAAAGTCAAGCATTCCCGTAGAAGCACTTTTGTCTTGAGTTTATTACTTCAGAACTTGATGGAGAGTGCTGGTCGTTTTTTATTCTCGGGGCCGTATCAGAGTGAAATATAGCTAATGAGTAAAAGCATGTTCATTACTGCAAAAACTTTTTAACATATCTCAATATACTTTATAAATGTACTTTCTGTAATAATAATAAATATTTTTTTATTGACAGACTATATATAAAAAGGTTTTAGTGTAGGTAACTATTTTATATCTTATATGAAATTGTGGCTCGAACTTGTTAATTTCTTAGATAAATATTAAGTAGCAGACGGTAAATTACTCATAGCTGAGGTAATGCTTAAACAGATAATTTACTACCGAGCACGAGATGAATTATAAACACAAATTAAATAGTTAAACATTAATGTGTTCTAACCTCTTGGCCATCTGGTACTCGCAGTTGACACAAACTTCGTTTTGAACCGAAAAAAACCTTGGTCTAAATAAACGGTAATTATTTAAAAACGTAGTTACATTATATGGAACATAATCGATTTACGGATTTATATTTGTTTTACTGCTTTATATGCATTAATTCTTGTTATTTTACATACGCAATGCCTTGCAATCATTACGCCGTAACTGGTCTCATGTTACGTGTTACGATAGCGTTTATGCTTGACCGGCCTCTACTTTATACTGATCAGTATCTACGATGAGACAAGATAAATAAATCCAAAGAAAAAACCGCAATGTTTAACCATGAGTTAAATTTTGCTTTGTAGCTTAACTTACAAAGATTGTTTCGTAAAAGTAACTCGTGTAAGAAAATGTTTAGCTTTTTATTTATTGTGTTTTAAGTTAGTGTTTTCTTGATTTCATAATATAACTCTTTATAATTGACAAAAGTACCGTTGACATGAAAACGCGAGATAGATTTTTAAAATTAAGAAACATTAAAAATATACTAAATGAACTAAAATGTGAACTTCTTTTATTTATTTATTTTATAGAATAGGAAGGCGGATGAGCATATGGGCCACCTGATGGTAAGTAGTCACCAACGCCAATAGACATTGGCATTGTAAGAAATGTCAACCATCGCTTACATATCCAATGCGCCACCAATACTGGGAACTAAGATTTTATGTCCCTTGTGCCTGTAATTACATGAATTTAATCGAACCAAGTATATTTTTTTCTTTTCATTTTAAATGTATTCGATCATCATCCAGAGGAAGTGAAAACGTCAATCGAGTTGCGTTCATTTAAAAGTGGTTATTCAAGGCTAAGAAAGAAAGTTGTCGGTTCATAAAAACTATTCCTACAAACAGATATTTATAAAAAAAACGCATATCATTAAGTTTCTAAACTTCCAGAAAGTTCTGTCATGTTCGTATATAAAGTAAAATATCAAAAATAAGTTGCATTAAGATAAAACAGGACTTAAAGCACTAATTATACATGTATGCAGTCGTAGTCAACGTTACGCCAGACTGGTCGACAGATGCTGTGAACATCCGGTTTCTTTTCGGAAGGTCATAAAAAATGAATAGGAATATTCGCTTAATGTTGTCACATGACAGAAAAAAAAACATTATATTATTTAGACGAAGGTAAACAAGTTACCAAGGAAGCAGAAACCGTAATTGTAAGGAAACTTGAATTTATTACGAAAACAACCTTCTAATATTTATCAACCTAGTATTACGGTTAGTTTTCCTTAAAATAATATCCTTACCTTTCAACGAGAGGCTGGACGTTGTCAAGGAACTCGAAGCCGGCGTGAGTTGTGTAGGTGATGGACTCGTGACACTGTATAAAACCGTGATCAGCACGAACGAAGTTCTTTAGCACCCAATACTCTCCACGTTGTATTGTTTGCGGCAGCATATCTTTATCATTGCATCCCAATAATGTACGAAGGTACGTCAGCGTCGCAGGATTCAATGCGTCCTCGTCATCTATTTCTAACACTGTACCATTTGATGTTTCTAATTCAGGCAAAGCACTAATTATTTTTTTCTCCAATTCAGGTATGGATGCCGTGCTTGATGCAGTTTTGTTGGTTGTTGGCATCGTAGACGGAGTTTTTTGGGAGGTAGACTCTTCGAAATTTCGGACACTCGATTCTGGCGGCCTAGTGTCCGTATCATTGTGAATTTCTTCTCTATTTATATATCTAAACTCGGCGCTCCGTTCTGAACCATCTACTGTCATCGGGACCCATTCTACGCCCGGTGTACTATTACTCGATAAATGCATCGCCGCGTACAATAGTACGGCGATGTTTATCACGATACTCACTCTAAAGATAAAGTTGCGACGGTTATTCAACATTATTATAGTGGTTTAGGCACTTGCTCTTAGATATACAATTCGTTTACTAGAACGTCCTTCGTCGTCCTCTAGGACGCAGTTTTCTGTAAGGACCTGTACGCGTCAGCATCACAATTTATTGCGTCATCAGCAGGCGTGTGGATGTTGGCGCTGAGCCAGCGCCACGTAGTTTTCTCGCTCCTGTAACATAACGAAATCGTTTTTAATAACCTGCAGTCAATACATTGTACTTGAACTTTATAATAAACATTTTCATTTGTATATAAAATGTTTATCAAGTATATTAAAGGTTTTTCTGCGAATTAATGAATTTTATACTATAGGCCAATAATTATAGTAATGTGATTAGTGTTATCGTGTTTACGACCGGGTCGCCTTGGACGCTGTAATGTTAAATTAATAGTTAGTTACGGTACTTTTCTATTCTAATCGTAATGCACTAACAACTAGAGTTAGCTTAGTAAAATGAACGTTAAAAGTACAGATCAGCATCTATATAAAGTTCAACCAAGAACCAGTAATCACGAAAATTTAATTTCTGGGTTACACATTTTGACAATATATTCTTTATAGAAAGTTAAATTACGAGAAATAACTTATTATAAAAATAATGTCAATTTCCGATCTGCTAATCTTTGGTGTTCGAAGTTTTTATTATAACAGCTAAAAATCTTAAATAATTCGTTATATAACAGTAATTGTTGACATAATAAGCTCCATATTATAGCTAATTAAAACAAATGCGTGAGCGTCGTTCGTGAACCCTAAGGTATGATCAAGTGTGAGTTTGACTATATCGTACTGTTAGCAATAAATAGACTATTCAATTGTACCTATACTGCACGGACACGCTTATAGACTAATACTTTTCGTTACATATATCTGACGTCTCGTGTGACATTAAAACGGCGACTTGGAGTATTATTGTTTTGTATCGGACATGAGGTGCAGGAAACTTTTGTGTTAATAATACACCTTTAAATATTTTTTATACATCTGAAATGTTTTTTAAATTTGAATATTTGAAATGAAATATGCCGACAGTTATTGTATAACCTCAATCGTAAATTAATACTTAAACGAATTTGAAATCTTTATTAATACTGAAAATTACTAAAATTTATACATTAATGTTCAATGTTTTTATTCTAGATAAACAATAATATTGAACGAAATAACAATTTAAAAATTAATAACATCTGACATAAGGCTCAACACCAGTTCAACAACTGCAATTATTTCATAATAATTAGTTTATACTAGCGCATCTGTTAACACTGACCAGACTACTAGTTAGTTAAACAAGTTTAGTAATTAATGCATAATTGCATAAAAGGCATTTCTTGATATTTAATTAGCAGTCCGTGTTCTGATAACCGCTTATCAGTGCTAGATCCTTGCTACGCGATGAGTAATTATCCGCTGGCGAGCTGGGAATGATTTACGGTCGGATGAAATTCCCGCCTAGACGCGACGTGCTCTGTAATTCTCTTAAACTGATCTTAATCATAAAGCCTACCTCAGCACTTCTTATCAAAGGACAATTATTTTCAACGTTTGATATATCTGATACGAACAAAGAGATACGTCGTAAAAAGATAGTCTGAGTATTGTTATCTTCTAACTTTTTTATTTTACTCGTGATACGAATTAATATCATAAAGTAGTATTTTTTATATAGCACGGCCGGGCAGATGGCCTAAATGATGGTAAGAAATATTAACCATTTCTTACATCACCAATGCGCCACCAACCTTGGGAACTATGATGTTATGTCTCTTGTACCTGTAGTTACAATGGCATACTCATCCTTCTAACTGGAACACTACAATACCAAATATTGTTTGCATTGCGGTGGAAAATGTGGTGTGTATATGGCACCTACTAGGATGGGCATGCACTAAGCCTTACCAACAAGTACATAGATATGTATGTCGGCGGAAAGAAATGACAATATGAGTAGAAATAAAGCAACAAAATAATTATTGTAATTTTAATTTCTTTTATAAAACAATGTAACTAAATTAAATATTGAGTTAGATTAATTTCCAAGGTGTGTAATCATTAAAAAGTCATTATGCAAAATATCCTTTAATATCCAAACTTTGAATAACTGAAAAATTGTAATTGATCGGACCCAGTGGTTAGAATGCGTGAATCTTAACTGATGTTCGCAGGTTCAAGTCCAGGCAAGCACCGTTGAATTTTCATGTAATTAATTTGTGTTTGCATGCATTCGGCCTTGCAAGTGTCTAATTTCACAGAAATTCTGCCACATGTGTATCCATCAACCCGAATTATAGTATCGTGATGGAAAAGCTCTAAACCTTCTCCTTAGAGCGAGAGGACTGTTTATTTCGATTCGGATTAACATTTTTCCAATTGAACATTTTTTAAAGTTTTCTGGGCAGTCACAAAGATTTTCTTGTTTATAGGAGAACGCTCGTTGGAGGCAAGATATTCGTTTAAAGAATATCGAAGGTGTAACGGTATTGATAAATTGATAGAAATATTTTTATGTTATCTAGCAGCAAAATGCAATTATACAAAAAATGACAAGATTGATGAATATATCACATAAACACTTATTTACTATGAAAAAATGGCATAATAATACCAGATAAAAAATGAATATATATATATATGAGAATTTTTGAATAAAAATCTTAAACCTAATGTAAACCGTATTTATAGTTATTGTAATAGTTAAAATGATTTATGTTTTATCCGATTAATCCAGTTTACAAGTTGTCATTATTTATCTATGCTGTCTGGAAGCCACGCCTTTTACTTGATTTAAAAGCAATTTTGCCATAAAAGGGGTCTAACGGGCAACTCTTGGATATTCCTAGGTCCAAATAGAAACGAAACACTTTAAATCATTGATAACATATGATACAAAATGTATAAATAATAATATGAAAATTTCTTTCTAAAATGTTGTCAAAAAAACTACGTATCTAACAAATGTATTGATCTGAAGGACAAAACTTTAATACTTCAGCTAAGGCAGCTAGAGGTAATGTGTTATAAATTTTCCAAAGTATTTCTTGGGGAAAATCACAGCCAATTTCTAAGAATAGATAATTATTATTGATGATTTGCCTTCTAATTACATTTACATTTTTTACATTTAGTACGTAAGGTTGTATATTTAATTATAATATTAATATGACATTTAAATAATAATTTAAGCATTAATACAGTAAATAATAATCAAGCAATACAAATATCAGAAACGAACAACTTTAATTAAACAAACAAATGCAACGAACAAGACAGGTAATTTGATTGTGGTTTATCTGGAAAGTTACTAACTGATCCACATAGCTCCGATAAATTATTTTTTTAATGAACCTCATATTTAATAAATGCCGTAATTTATATTTCTCTTATCCATATCCAGATGATTATTTCTACTAATACAGTCGGTTCAGTGTCTTTTTCGCGATAACGTGACAAACAAACATATAGTATCAGTTCCTTTATTTTAATATACACATAAATATAAATGACAATACAAAAATGCATACATATCTATAAGCAATTATATCTTCAATGTCATCTCTATACAGTTTATGCAAAAATTTATGCCGCAGTGCGTACAGTAGTTTGTTATTTGATAGTATTAGTATCGAGAGACGACCTTCAACAGTGGTAATGCCATCAGGCCGTGAAGATACCAAGAACAATATCATGCCATAAAACGACCGCAAGCCGCAAGAAATATTGTAGTAATTCATACTTAATTTTCAGTAGCCCCAACTATACAGATTGATACTAGAATACAATATTGGTTTGTACATTTTTTTGCGGTGAGATATTTATCAGTCCATAAAGTCGGCATATGGAGCTAGTAATATTTAAAAGAAAATTGCAGAGGAGTGGTAGGAAAAGGCCTTAGAATTCACGATCGAATCCGAGACTTTCACACATATCTAGGCCTGTATATCATAGAGCTATTAAGGCCTCCGCTATGGTTTCGATATATCAACATGGAGTAAAAAATACAATATTTAATATAAGTTTCAAATGTTTTTAGGTTCAAAGTAACGTGCTATTATATCGGCATTAAATTATTCTAGTAGTTTAGTTGCGTGACGTGTGCATGCAAGAAATATATACGATTAATCTTTTACACAAGAATATTTCTTGCTCCGACTCGCCCGCGACGTTTAAATGTTTAATGACTGTGACACAGTTGTATTAATTGTATAGATATATTTTTATTAATTATAATTAAATCCGTATCAAGGCAATGCGACTAAGTCATTATATTTATGTATTATAAAATAAAGCCGAGATGGCCCAGTGGTAAGAAGGCGTGAATCTTAACCGATGGTCGTGGGTTCAAACTCGGGTAAGCACCACTGAATTTTCATGTGCTTAATTTGTGACTATAATTCATCTCATGCTTTAATTACACTGAAATTATGCCACATGTGTATGTCACCAACCCGCACTGGAACAGCATGGTGGAATAAGCTCCAAACTTTCTCCTCAAAAAGGAAGAGGAGGCCTTCAGCCCAGCAGTGGGACATTAACAGGCTATTACAGATTACGATTATAAAATAAATGGACAAAATAAGCTGTATTAAATGACCTTCTAGAATAGAATAGAATAAAATATGCTTTATTGTACACCGAAAGAGTTACGGAACCATTTTAAACAAAAACACAAAAAAAAACGAAAACTATTTTTTACAAAAGGCGGTCTTATCGCTAAAAGAGCGATCTCTTCCAGACAACCTTTGGGTGAAGGACATGAAATAAATAAATAAATAAAGCGGTAAGAAGGTCCTTATATTTGCAGTACAACTTTATACCTTCTGAAAATGTTCTAACATGTCAGACAAGAAAAAGGAACAGAGAACGACCCCTCAAGCTACTGTCGTAACAGCTCCTAGCTTTGCGCTTTGATGAAGAGGAAAATTGGAAAACTTTTAACTGCTTCAAAGACGATTTAAAAAACATATTATTAAGAAATAAGTGTTCCTTATTTATAAATATTTGCAAAAATCGAAAACATATTGGACACAAGAAAGCCATTGAGCTGTTCCACACAATTTCTAAAATTATATAAGTACTTGAAGTATTTGACAGGAGTAAAAATATTACTGCATCTTTTTTATTTATTTGATTGAATAAGGTTAGCAAGTATTTTAGCCAATGTCGATAAGTTCTAATTAACTCTAACCTAGATGAGATATATTTGATATTGTACGAGGTTATTTAGAATGGATTACAGTTTGAATGTTTAACCGCATATGTATCATCAATGTATCGAGTTAACAATTTAGAGCAACCACGAAAGATTAGAAAGGAATTAGATACATGCGGTGTACTGGTAAAGTCGACCTTGTCCAGTAGCCTTCTGACTATAGGGCCGCGAACAAGCGCGCATAGCTTGTTTTGCCGGCGTAATTTTGGGGAAGCCAGGAAAAACATAAAGCAGTGTTATCAAATGACTTTCTGTCTTACTTATAAACGTTGCTTAGCGCGGGATTTGTTAAAACAATGCTGTGTCTTCTTTCGAATGACAAATTAATAATGACGGAAAGAAATATTATTAAGAAATAAATCATCAATGTTTTATAAACAGTCGCTAAGCAGCGTTCATAAGTAAGGCCGTTTGTCTCGGAAAAGAGAAAGTCGTCTTACAAAAATGTCATAGTAATAACTAATCCTTCAAAATAGTCCTTTTAACAATCACAACATATTGCATTTCAATAAATCAATTATTCGGATTTAAGTTTAGCAGAGGTCTATAAAAAAACAACCCGTGTAATGTTGTGAAACAGACACAAGGGAAATAACATCTTAGTTCCCAAGGATGGTGACGCATTGAAGATATATAGGATGACTGAAAATGCATAACATATGTAGATGTTTTTGCCCGCTAGCGTTCAGGCGGCTTTTAAAGGAATATATTAAATGTAATGATAATGAAAATAACCAACATTACCACAAATCCCTTAAGCATAGAGTTATTTATATGACTCCTATTAGAATTTACTATTCCATTACGCAGGCCCTTAGGGCGAGTCTGATTAAGAGTACTAATAAACTTGTGTATTATCACGAAAAGTAATAAGTATATGTATTAATATTATCTTTATTAATATCATACATGTGAAAGAAACTGTCTTGTCTGTATGTCACGAAATTTGGTATGAAGCAAGCTTGAACCCTGAGGAAGATAAAGACTCCTTTTTTATATCTAACAAAACTAACAGGTGGCTAAAGTAGATTATGGTTAAAAAAGTGATAAGCATTACCAATGGAGTCAACAACTCAATTATTTACATTTTAAATGTAACGTCTTTATTTTATTCGTTAACTAACTGCTCCGAGCGGCTCTAACGATCAACAATACTGCTCCTCCCCCGTGGGTCGTAACTTTATGTTATGTAACTTTACAATAAATGAACTATTCATCGGACTGGTTAATTCCAAGACTTTCGCGTTTACACAAACAAACCCTTGAGCTGATAATAGTATAGATAAAAGTTTCTCTAAAAGCCATTAGAATAACCCGTTAATTTTAGATTTTGTTGTTCCAAAAAGATACATAAAAGTTTACTTTACTTAACTTAAAAGGGAGAAGATTTTTTATACTTATCTGTGGATGTAAAATTGCCTTTGCCAGTTAAAATTAATGGTAAAAAACAGGTTACATTTTTATACTTAGTTTAGTCGATATTTTTCTATTTGTAGATTAAAAAGACGACTAGAATGTTGTTTTTTTTTAAATAGAATAAAGGTGAACAGTCTGACAGCGAACCTGCTAATTACTGGTCTCCTCTGATTGTGGATATAGTCAATATAATAAGTATCCAGAATGTCGCATTGCAAACACACTACCCACCGTTTGTCTTAAGTTATGACATACTTTGTGCGTGGAAAAATTACCTTTTTTAAGTTCCACGGCTCGTAACGAATATTTTATGATTATGTTTACAAGTTAAATAAATATTGATTTCATATTATGATCCTATAATTTATGACAAAGAGTTAATAATTTTTTATATTTGAATGCGTATTTTGTCCAATTTTCCTAAAAATAGTACTCGAAAAGTTAATGTTGTTCACAGTTTGAAGAATATAGGCTTCGGTGTTTTTCGTTAATAATTAATAGTTATAATAATAAGACAACAAGTTTATGACAATTATATATTGTATATTTCTATCTCTATATTTTACTATATTTAACAAGTTTACTAAAGTTATTTTAACTATTGAAACCATATTAATTGAAATTTTGAGTTGAGAAGAATCTAGAACTAATGATAATTTACAATTTAAGATTTCTAAATGCAGGAAGCCACTAAAACAATTTGATATGAAAAATGAGTTCGTTGCCACAATTTAACTTTACAATCGGCGCGGTGGTTTGGTCACTATCAAAACGAGTGGCGTGGAGGTCCGACCTTACTTTGTCGCGACGGTCACAATGGATCGTAAGTCGCCACTCGACAACAAGGAATTCGCTTACAGTCAATTTAACTATTCTGTTTTCCTGGCAATACAAATGTTGCATTTGTGGTTTATAGGAAAACATCAAACTGTATTTGAGAATAAACAATATGAAGCTGAAATAGCACAGTGGATGGAATATATGCATATTAACGCGGGATTCTAATTCAAATCTAACTACAAGCGAATCTACTTTTCTACTACGGCAAGCGTGCTACATCCGAGACCGTGTCGATGCTTAAGATCAGGCAAGTCAACGGTCAAACGCTGGCCTATTGAGTGTAAAATTTTTTTTAAATTTTTCATCTGCTAAATTTATATAAAGTATAGTGTTTTTGCCGTGTGGTGACGGCGACGAATATCACCACCCCATCTCATCCCGTGGGGGGCGTAGAAGTCGACCCGAGGGAATATACACCAGAGAACGGGCAGCAGCGTCTCTCTGAGTACTATGACTAACTTACTGCGATCGCCAACCCGTCTGCCAAGCGTGGCGATTATGGCATATCCCCTCATGATTCGCGCAACTAAACCACGGCCCCTAGTCCCCGGCAGCCCTGCTATTCCTAGCCTTGGTAACAGCTGTGGTAACGGCGGGGCAGGGGGTGCTAAGAATCCCCGGCAGATTTCGTGTTACCAACACCGACGACCTCTGGCCCTGGCAACATATAACACGCGTACACTGCGGACCGACGAGAAGATCATCGAACTGGAGGAAGAATTGAGCAGGTTACACTGGGATATCGTCGGATTATCCGAAGTCCGAAGACAGGGGGAGGATACGATGATCCTGAAATCCGGTAACCTTCTCTATTTCCGAGAGGGCGATCAACTGTCTCAAGGTGGTGTCGGGTTCATAGTCCACAAGTACCTCGTTAACAACGTTGTGAAAATCGAGAGTGTGTCGGCTAGGGTGGCGTACCTTATACTCAGAATCACCAAGCGGTATTCTTTGAAGGTCATACAGGTATACGCGCCGACTTCGACACACTCCGACGATGAGGTTGAGGTCATGTATGAGGATTTATCTAAAGCCATACATACCAACAAGACTCATTTCACCGTTGTAATGGGGGACTTCAACGCGAAGCTGGGCAAACGATTCGGTGATGAGTTAAAGGTGGGACCTCATGGAATTGGAGACCGCAACACTCGGGGCCAGATGTTGGCCGACTTTATGGAGAAGGAGGGACTCTTTATGATGAACTCCTTTTTCAAGAAGCCAGGTCAGCGTAAATGGACCTGGGTGAGCCCTGATGGGAAAACCAAGAATGAGATAGACTTCATCTTGTCGACGAGAAGACAAATATTTAATGACGTCTCCGTGATCAATGCAGTCAAAACTGGGAGCGATCACAGACTCGTAAGATGCTCGTTAAATATCAATGTTAAACTCCAGAGGTCCCGACTGATGAAGTCTACGCTCCGACCATCACCTCTTCAAATCCGAAATCCCGAAGCCTTTCAGCTCGAACTGCAAAACCGATTCGATTGCCTAGCAGACTGCGAGGAAGTGGACACATACAACGACAGGCTTGTGGAAACTGTCCGTACGGCTGGGTCTAAGACCTTCAAGACCAGCCGTACAAAAGGAACCAAAAAGATCTCTGCCTCTACCCTACGGCTTATGGAGGAAAGACGGAAAATGATTCTGACGTCCCCAGCTGATGCTGCCGGCTATCGGCTGATCAACAGACGGATTTCAAAGTCTCTAACTCGCGACACTCGCCAATTTAATACAATGCGCATTAAAGAGGCCATCGAGCGGAACAAAGGCTCTAAAGTGTTCGCCAGAGATCTGTCTGTTGGTCAGAGTCAACTGACAAGGCTGAAAACTGAGGATGGCAGAATAGTCACGTCAAGATCTGAGCTGTTGGAAGAGGTTGAGAAGTTCTACGGTCAGCTGTACACGACAGCTCAATCACCTGTCAGTAGTCATGCTGCAGATCCCAGAGCAAGACTAACCCGACACTACACTGAAGATTTTCAGGACGTCAGTCTTTTCGAGATTAGAATGGCTCTCGGACAACTCAAAAACAACAAGGCACCTGGTGATGATGGTATTACAGCCGAGCTTCTGAAGGCGGGTGGTACACCGATCCTCAGGGCTCTTCAGAGGCTTTTTAACTCCGTCATTGCCAAAGGTCAAACGCCAAAAGCATGGCACAGAGGTGTGGTGGTACTTTTCTTTAAGAAGGGTGATAAAACCCTTCTGAAGAATTACAGGCCCATCTCACTGCTGAGTCATGTTTACAAGTTGTTTTCGAGAGTCATTACGAATCGTCTCGAGCAAAGACTTGACGACTTCCAGCCACCCGAACAAGCCGGATTCCGGAAAGGCTTTAGCACCATAGACCACATACATACGCTGCGGCAAGTTATACAGAAGACTGAGGAGTATAACCAGCCACTTTGCTTAGCGTTTGTGGACTATGAGAAAGCCTTTGATTCGATCGAAACCTGGGCCGTGCTGAATTCTCTTCAAAGGTGCCAAATTGATTATCGGTATATCAGGGTGTTAAAGTGCTTGTACGAGAACGCCACCATGTCGATCCGACTCCAGGATCAGAACTCAAAACCTATCCAACTGCAGAGAGGTGTAAGACAGGGAGACGTGATATCTCCGAAACTGTTTACCGCTGCATTGGAAGATGTTTTCAAGCTTCTGGACTGGAACGGACTTGGCATCAATATTAACGGCGAGTACATCACTCATCTTCGATTTGCCGATGACATTGTAATTATGGCTGAGACCTTGGAAGACCTCGGCACTATGCTCGATGACCTCAGCAGGGTTTCCCAACAAGTGGGTCTAAAAATGAACATGGACAAGACGAAAATCATGTCGAACATCCATGTTGCACCCACTCAAGTCAAGGTTGGAAATTCTGCACTCGAAGTTGTAGACAACTATGTCTACCTAGGTCAGACCATCCAACTAGGTAGGTCCAACTTCGAGAAAGAGGTCAATCGTCGAATTCAACTCGGCTGGGCAGCGTTCGGGAAGCTACACGATATCTTCTCATCCCAAATACCGCAGTGTCTCAAGTCGAAAGTCTTCGACCAGTGTGTGTTGCCAGTGATGACTTATGGATCAGAGACGTGGTCGCTCACAATGGGCCTCATAAGAAGGCTCAAGGTCACTCAAAGGGCAATGGAGAGGGCTATGCTCGGAGTTTCTCTGCGAGATCGAATCAGAAATGATGAAATCCGCAGGCGAACCAAAGTAACCGACATAGCCCGAAGAATTGCTAAATTGAAGTGGCAGTGGGCGGGGCACATTGCTCGCAGAACCGACGGCCGCTGGGGCAGAAAGGTTCTCGAGTGGCGACCACGAACCGGAAGACGCAGCGTGGGCAGGCCCCCTACAAGGTGGACCGACGACTTAGAACGAGTCGCGGGAAGCCGTTGGATGCGGGCAGCGCAAGATCGGCTAACGTGGAAATCCTTGGGGGAGGCCTTTGTCCAGCAGTGGACGTCTTTCGGCTGGTGATGTGATGTGATAGTGTTTTTTAATTATTTTAGTTAAAATTTCGATTTATATATTATGAAGCTTTTGAACTTATGACATATTTTAAAATAAGTCTTTATACTAATTATATTATTTTGCAACACGAGCGTTACGTAAATTTATTATATGTATATTCGGATTTCGAAAAATATTACCGTAGTGTATGTAATTGTTAGCTTCCATTGACGTTCTACTATGTATATAAAAGTATACTTTCGTAAATAAATACAATAGATATATAAGGGTTTACTTTAAAAACCACGATTATGAGATACAGTGAAGTTAAAACTTGCTAACAATAAGTTAATCGTTAAAAAATATATATTACGTCAATAGTCGAAGTTTAAAGAGGGTGAAACTGCGAAGCGCAATTACTTATATAATAATGTTATATATACTAAAATCTTCTTAATAAGTGAATATACATGTGTTATCATATAAAATCACCAAAAGAATTTCAGAAACATAGAGATAAGCATTTTGTAACAGCATTAAGAAAAAAGCTGCACCACTTATAAATACCACAATAGAGTGGGAAATTAGTATTATCGTAACTTTGGCAAGCATTATATAGTTGACAACACTGTGAGAGCATGCCCCTACCACGTGATCGTGTTTACTCATCTCATTATGACAGAATAGCCACGCATTCAGCTAACTACTTAACAGTTACTACGCGCGCGCTGACGATATTCAAGGCACAGTGGCGACCTTCAGGGGGGAAAGTGTTTCACTTAAATCACATTACGGTCATTATGCTACCGTTACACTATTCTCAAGATGCATTTTAAGCAACTTACTCTTGCTAAACGTATTGTTCATTGTGTATGTGCTTTCTTAAGAGTTGTAACGACAAATAAGTAAATTATATCGAATAAGCAAAATCGCCATTCGGATTTACGAAACAACGGTTGCAATGAAGGTGTTTACGCGGGAAAATGTGGATGTTATTTTGGTACTCATGAACTCTGCCAAAGATTTAAAGTTATTTAGAACCTGTTTATCTGTTTTATAGGTTGTTTATTGTGCAAGCTTATATCGGTGAATTCATTCGTGTGGAATTAACATTTTAAAATTCACTTTCGCTTTTCCGCTATATTTCCAAAAATAGTATGTTCTATTATTTGTGTCTATATAAATTAATTCTTTTGACTTTTGTAATTACATTATCGGTAAAATTAATCTGTATTTATTTTTTCGGGAAGTCAAAATAATTAATAATTATTTGTATGCTTTTAGCGAAGTTTTTTGAAATTCGTAAATATATTTAGTTTTGTTTTTAAATGGCATTGTTATGTCGATTTTTTATCTGTATCGTTTTAAGTATGACGATGGTAAATTCTAACTAAAGTGTAGGTACTATAATTATAATAATCCTATAAGGAAGTTTTATATTTTAATATTTCCAATTCCATTATACGTCCATATAGCACGAAATATGTTTAACATATTTATTATTCGTTAAAAATGCAAATTTTTAGACGAATATATTAAAACCTAATTTACCTATAAGTCGAGGTTTTATAACAATAAATAATGCCATGATTTGACATATTGAGGAAGATGATCTAATTAATATATCGATAAATTATTCGTTTCGTTAAATCAATAACATTAAATATAACTCATCGTATCAATTAAAAAAGTGCCTGTTCTTTAATACATTCATCTTCTATATTTATATTCAAGTCAAACCACTAGAAGAGAATGATATAGTATGTAGCTCTTGAGTATTCAATATTTATAATATTAATAATAATGACTAGTTTCTTGAAACAAATGCAGGTTTCTTCATGTTTTTTTTTTATACTTTCAAATAGCAGACGCGTTACCTTTGGTATGACTGGATATTTGTTCCCAACTTCTTATATTCGATAGGAATAACATTAGTAAGTAACAGCCTGTAAATGTTCCACTACTGGGCTAAGGCCTCCTCTCCCTTTTTGAGGAGAAGGTTTGAAGCTTATTCCAACACGCGGCTCCAATGCGGGTTGGTGGAATACACATGTGGCAGAATTTCGATGAAATTAGACACATGCAGGTTTCCTCACGATGTTTTCCTTCACCGAAAAGCACGAGATGAATTACAAACAGAAATTAAGCACATGAAAATTCAGAGGTGCTTGCCCGGGTTTGAACCCACGTTCATCGGATAAGATTCAGGCGTTCTTACCACTGGGCCATCTCGACTTAGGAATAACATTATGAAGATAAATTTAATACATTTGATATCTTTTGTAAAAAGTTTAAAAATTGCCCGTAAGAGCTTACTTGAATAGATAAAGTATTAGATCTGCTCTTTCGCATCCCATACTGCTCCGAAAGTATGACTATATTTTATCCGACACATGCAAGTTTCTTATTAAACACATAAATAAGAGAGTGGAAAACTCAGCTAAAATATTATATTTTACTCAGCAAAATCTTAAGGAATATTTTATATGCATAATATAAGATTAGAATATCTCATATTATGCATATAAAATATTCCTATATATTATATACGTATATATGTGGGATCTTATGAGTGATTAGAATGGGATTAGTTTCAAGTAGTATTTTTAATAATAAAATGGCAGACATTAATTTACGAATTAAATTATTTAATTTATATGAAAAAGGGGACTTAGTATAAAAGGTATGAAGAGATTTCTTCCAACAACATCATGAAAAATAATTTAAACCGAAAAATAAAGTAGACTCCTACAATCATACAAAATCAATGCTACAAGTTTTAACATGAACAATAAGCGATATATAAGTGCACGATTAGTATTACAAGATTTAAGCTATTTGGACCAATGCAGTAGTTTTCGCATAATGCATGCTAAAGTAACCAGAATATTTCCAAAAAATATATAATTGACGTATTGATAAAAATGACGGAAATATATTTTTGTATCGACAGTCGTATACTTTTTTAACATGCCTGATCTAGTTGAGTGTTTCTGTTGCTTATAGGCATAAGCGGTCTCTTAGTTACCTGCTTTGCGTCACATCTATACCTTAATTGCAAAGTAAAAGAAAGTAACACAAATGCGCCTGTAAATATTATCTTCAGTACAATATAGGAAAACACTATATTATATTTCAGGATAATTGTAATAATATGATGATTAGTAACTGATTTCGCCCACGGCGACCATACCCAAGGGAGACTAGCCAATTGCCCAGGACATATTGTAGTGCACAAGCGCACTTACTGTCATAATCCGACACGAAAGAATAGATTTCAGACATATGAACAACGGCCTAACGTGCTTTCCGAGGTTGGTTTTCAAGTAGCTCAAGCTACTTGGACTAATTAACTGCAGTCCATTCCGGGATTCAAACGTAAGAGACTATCATATCATATTATTTAATTATGATATAAATTTAATATCATTACCATCTTTACGCGTTTTTCTGGCTACTACTGAGAAATACTTTTTTAATAGCCAGACCCGAAGTTCGATACCAAGATCTCGGGATATGCGACCTTAGACAAAAGAAACAGTCATAGTAGTCGTCGTAGTCTTCTATAAATAATCTTTTGTAAGCGAAATACACTCAACTATCTGTCTGATTGACTTGAAATTTGTTATGCCTTCCCCGACATAGACGCTTGTTTAGAACAGATTTTACGCAAATCCTATCCAAATTACATTTTTCTTATTATCTAACCGTGGCGAAGCCAAGATGTCTAGCTAGTACATTACAAACATATTGAAATTCTTGTAAAGTATTTTAATAATTACAACCTTGCAATAAAATACCAAAAGAGCTACATTGCAGTGATTTAAGATGCCATTTTAAATCTAATAAAGTAATGTTATAAATTTAGACAACAAAAAGTATTTAAGTAATTTTATTAAATTTTTTGTTTCCCCAGACCACGTTCTTTTTTTAAATTAGCTGCCGTTTTAATGGATTGAACGTTCCACGCGTCCTTCAATAACTCTTTACAAAATCGACACTAACGCTATTAACATCGCATCAAATTGTTTAGCATGACATTCAATTTTAACGTTATAATACATTGCGTATACAGTGAAAGTTATTTAGCCTAATTCGTGTATTACTTTTATGTTTATAATTCAAAAAATTCTAACAACATTTGTATTTATATTTTTGATAAATTTAATTCTAAATAATATAATCATTGGAGTAATTCACTGAGGTTCTTGCCATTATTTTAGTATGTACGTACGTACAGTTACCTGAACGTTTAAAATTTATTTTATTACATTACGACATAAGTGTTCGTAAGAGCTTACTTGAATAATATTCGTTTTGATTTTTATTTTATATTTTTAAACTTCATTATATTAAATTATTTGATAGCCGACATAAAAAACGTTAATTTCCGCTATCAATCAGAATATATATATTTTTTTTGAATCAACGCAAATTATTTATATTATTCCGAAGATAATTTAAAAATTCTAATTTGTAAATCAAAGGACCTAATATTAACTTAGTTATAGAAATAATAATTTAATTAAATATAAGGCGGTTCATTTAAAAACGTATCTAATTATTTTATATATTTATAATGTTGAATTGTATGTTTTAGTTATCATATAGTGTACAATGAATGCTTCATTTGGTTATAGTTCTCGGCGACTAGACTGGCGGCCGCTCCATTAACAGGAAGCTCCATACACGCTGCGCATACGCAATCTCGCTGTAGATAGTTTCCATTGGTCTCACTACCCGACTAATTATCGTACGTTATTTTAGTATGTTCATAATTTATTTTTATTTCTTTAAGCATGATACGTAACATTTTAAAGTCATATGTACTCGTGTCGTTTTTTTGTTGTATTTCTTGTAAGTTTTTAATTGACTTTTTATCGTTACTTCTTTTTATGTTAATTTTTACGTGTGCGCCTTAAATCTTTATTTTATTTTTAACATAATAAAACCAAAATGATCAATGTAAAATGTTGAAAAAAATACTATACTAAGTAACATTAAATTATATAAAGGTCTTAAAAGTATTTCTCGTTATTGCATGCGGAATAAATGAACGAAGTGAAGTGCGTGCTAATAAGCATATTCTTTTTTATTACTAACCTTAGTAGTATACCAGATATTAGTCGCTTGTTATACAATTTTAGTTTGAAAATAAAAATTAATAATACGGTGAGCAAGAAAATAGTAATTGTAACATTACTGAATTTAAGTTCCATTATAATTGTTTAAATTTTCGGCATTTTAATAAAATAAAATTCAAAAACCAATGACTTGCAATGTAAACAAACACTATCTATGTGGAAGCCACAAGTCACGATTGCAGACGACCTAGCGTCGTACTTTGCTTGAAGGTAAAAGGTAAAGTGACTAACCGCTTAATTTTTTAATGCCAATCACCAAGTATTTAGTTAGGTAACACTTAAGATATTATAAATTGCGTATACAAATGTTTATATTTTATATATTTCATAACGGACCTTATCATTCCTATCATTCATTTCAATCGTTGACATTTCACAAGAAATCATCAGCATGCAATTAAGATTTGATATTTAACATTTATTTACATAAGAATTCATTTAATATATACAAATAAAAGTGGGTACTGTACAAATCATGAATGCGTGGCTGGAATGCTATCAGCATTTCCGATACCTATTTCATTGTAACTATAACATTTATTAGCAACTGTTGTAAGAAGTGCAAAAGCGATTATTAATTATGGCATTATGAGACCTATCATTGAACACAAACAATGTCATGAAACGTAATCCAAGTAGCATTGGCAAGGGCAACTTCATTGTCTCGCTAAGGACGTGCCTCGTTGATATGTTTAAAAAGTTTAAACCTAATACTGCTAGGGGACATTAAGTGGTATTACAAATTCAGTTCAAAGACCTGAATGATGATGCTATCTTCTCTCTTGAGACACAAGTGGGCATGGACGAAAGGAATCAATCATGCAGTCGTGAGTTATCAATCACAACGAAACATTCTATTATCTGTTATGACTTCCGTCAATTCTATTTCATTACAATGATCATAATCTCAACGTGTCGTCAGATGTTCGATTTTGTAAGGAGGCGGCTGATTAAGCAAAATCTAAAACGCGTTTAATCTTACAGTATCAATCTGATCGTTGCGTAATTAAAAGTAGCTCACACAAAAGACATATTCATTGTCTATTCATTGTAATAATTGACTTAATGAGTTCTAATCTTGCAACTTTTTACTTCTTACCTCATGGTATATCTGATTAAAGCCGTTTAACGATGTAACAGTAAAACTATGTTAAAAGTATGCAAAACTGCGTTTTGTTAAGCGTAATAAGAATAAGCAATAATAATCTTTTTAATCATATGACACTGGATAATCATGAGACTAAAAAATAGATTTAAGCTACAGAAATTAAATATCTAAACGTAATATGTAAAATGTAAAACCGACATTAATTTGTGAAATACAGACAATTTTGCGAAACTAATTCCCGACAATGGTCGTCTTTTACCATTTCCACCGCAAACTCAGTTGAAAATACATTGTTCTCTTTGAAGTTAACTAATGTATTTATGGTTTGAGAGATTATGTGGTTAACGAATTATAACGATCGCTTATTGCTAATTACATGCGGGCTTTATAAATTACTTATTCTAATTCAAAATAGCAGTTTAAGGTAAATGCTACATATACATATATATATATATATATATATATATATATATATATATATATACACCTTAATTTATTATTATTATAGTCATATATACCTTAATTTGAGTCAAATTTATAAATTTTATTGTTAAAATTTAATTATAAGAACGAATGAGACTCAATTTATATAATTATTGTTATTTATTTAAAACCAGGAACAAAGAGTGCTAGTAACGATACTTCTTAATAACAATGTTATTAACAGTATCATCAGTTGTGTCCGAGAGAGAAAGCTTGCAGCAGCGGTTTACAAGCCAATAGTCAATTCTGCTTGCAATACATTGCTAAACAGTGTTGAGACTGACTCGCACACGGCGCAAATGCCCCAGGCTCCGTACCATCTTTTTTGCATTGTGAAAACAATCACTGTGAACTTTACCAAACATCACTGTTGCTTTGAGAGCAAGAGACAAAGCAGCCCTATTAAATCCGTAACGAATACTATATTGAATTATGCTAAAATATAATATGTTCGTGGGCTCTATGTATAAACTGAGGAGCAAAACGAAATAGGGATTTTTACATTTTTGTAACAGCGCGCGTTATATTATTTTATCATATTAGCGTACTGACAGTGCCCATTCGTTCTCATGAACAAATAGGGGTATTTGACAATTAATACAACTTATCAGTTGCCACAACCTTGTTGACCTTGTGGTTAACTTATAAGGCTGCAGATCCCGAATGGGTTTAAACCTTGAGTCATGTCAATTAAAATATATATTGGGTTTTCCTATCAATAAGTTCTCATAGTTGCCCGGGGCTTGGAAGGTGGCGGTGGCGGCATTCTTGAACCTCACAAGGCAACTGAATGAAACTCTCCGGTTATATCGAATTGCCGGGCTATCGGATTATGAAAATGAAATAGACTATGAACCTGTGTTTATGCACCGGTTGTGCAATATTATATTTTTTCGCAGATGACTTCTTCTTTGACAATAGTTGCCTTTACCGAAATCGATCAGGAGGGCATCAACAGAACCTAAACAGCTACCTAGTAAAGACAGTTTCCTAAACAGCAATAAGAAATCTACTGTCTAACCGCAAAGTGTCAGTGAGAGGATGTCAAGAACATATATTGTTCAAATCTAGGATGCCACAATGATTTCAAGCAGAGACCGCGTGCCAGTTAACAAAGGTCGCGGATTGTAATTGTGGCCCACGCGTTATTGCGACAACATTTCGTGGTTTGTTATTTCTTTCAATGACAACTGAGAACGTCTTTAATCTAGAGTTTCTGTAGTAACAGAATCTAGAGATAATAAGATCTAGCGCAAGATTTTAAACATTCTAAGAAATTGCTATGTCACGAAACTGTTTTTCCAAACATTAAAATTAAAGTTTCTAACAAAAGTAATAATAATATTTAATGGGGATGGTAGGCGGGCAAATGGGTCACCTTTTGTTAAGTGTAAGAAATATTAACCATTCCTTACATCGCCACCAATCTTGCGAACGAAATTGTTTTGTCCTTTCTGCCTGTAGTTACACTGGCTCACGCACCCTTCAAACCGGAATAAAAACACTTATGTATTGCTATTTAGCGTTAGAACATCGGATGAGTGGGTGGTACCTACCAAGACGGGCTTGCACAAATTTCTAACACGATTCAATGTGACGTTGAATACAAAGTATTACTACAGTATTGACTAATAATTTTACTATAGAGAAGACAATGATCCTTTCGCTTCGCTCGCAAATATTCCATTGTCATAAATCTAATTAACATTCATAAATATTTTTAAACAGTTAATTCAATATTAAATAGAAAATGTGAGACACACTTAGCTGTATTGTAATTGAAATCGTGATGTTGGTACAACTTTTTTTTTGTAACTTATTGTGATTCTTGGCACTTCCTGTAAGAAGCATCAATTTGCCGCGGTATCGCTTTAAAACGGACCCGGGCCGACGACCTTCATTACAGTGAGTCATTTGCACGGTGGTTAACTTAAAATTCTCGGAACCCTCGTAATGGACAACACTTGTATTTAATGGTCGAATTATTATGCGTGAGGAAATGCACACATTATAATAACATTTGGCAAATTATAACCTTTACTTGTGCGATTGACGCTGAATACTCAGGACGCAAAAAAATTAATGATGAATTCTATTGGAATTTCTAGTTTTTGCCCGCGGCTTCGCCAACGTATGGAGCGTGAGGTTGTTAGGCTATCATTTTATGTAACCCGAACAACGTATAATATACAAAAATTCATGATAACAACAAACAAATAAAAAATTCGCTTTTACATACATATACATACACTCATACACATACATAGTTATGATTATGTAAGTTTTAGTTTATTAAAAGGAAAAATGCAATTTAAGTGCGATATTTTTGTTAGTTATGAAAACTAACTTTTAGAGTATTTTTCTAGTGTAGATGGGCCAGTGGAACACGTGGATCTTTATCGAAGGTCGCGTGTCACTAAATTTGAATTAGTAATTAATATCATGCTCGTAAAAGTTTAATGTGCTAGCTGACATTAGGGCATGATATGTACGTTGTCCTGGCCGATTACGCTCATTCGGTCAGCCATTTACAAAGGAGATATGTATGTACAAACGCATGTGCACAGTTACTAGGTGGTGGGGCTTGTGCAAGCTGATCTGGGGAGGTACTACATCCACATCACATATTTTACCGCCAAGAAGCAGTACTTAGTATTGTTTTGTTCGGGTTTAAGAGTGGAGGTCAACAAGCCTATAACATAGCCACAATTTTCATTCAAGCAGCGCGGTCAATTAAGCTCCAAACCTTTTAAGAGAGGACATATTTTCCCAGCATTGGGACATTTATTACTGTAAAATGAGGATTATCCTTTAAATTTCATTAATCAATCATAACATTATTATTTATACATTCGTTTGAAATGAATTTAATTGCGTAAACAGAAACACGATACTTAATACAACATTGATTAAAACGTATGCAATGTGCTGATGATAAATAATTTGAGGGCAACTGTGTCAATTGAAATACATTTGCTGCAAAATCTGTTCAAACGTTACCAACAATAATATCGCAGCAAAATTATGTTTAAACATATCAAATGTTCGGCCAACAAATAAATTGAGAACTACACAATTGATTATACAAGACGGGAATGTGTGACGCAAAATTGTTTATGAGTTCTGTGACCTTAGATTTTTAAGCTAACACGAACCGAACACTTTTAAATATATAAAGTTTCTCATATGTTTTACATTAATGTGTATGCGTGGACGGTAGTAAATATTTATGGCGTTTACAAAACGGTAAAATGCACTCAATGAATATCGAGAAATCAAGACGTCCCGCTTTCGTAGATGATTCAATACACGGACAGAATGAGTTTTGTTAAAATAATTTTTCCTTTTAATCCCATCGCTGAATTGAAAATAATACTCGCAGACCTAAGATAGAAGAATAAAATACTAGCAAGCCACATCGCGGTTTCGTCCGAGAAAATAAAAGAATAATGGACTTTATTAATAACTCGACCACAGCGCCATCTGTTGGAACCAGATTTTATGTTTTCTTTTTTGACACTAATCTATCATTACTGGTGACTGTGAGCGATATTGTTCCATATAAAAATAATATGTTAAATGCTTTCTAAAGCGCCAAATGTCCACCTCATAATACTAACGATCGTCTCAATAAACTAAATATATTTAAAGAATATGACCTCAATTGGGCAAGTCGTTTAGAAGTTATGCGATAACTAAAAGTCCCAACGATTATATACCCACATATATATATACAAAAGGTGAGATTTGTTGTGACAATAATATAAGAAGTGCGTGCATGATAACACGTGATTGCCTTAAAAATATCTGTTCGGTTAATAAATTCTAGGCAAAATGATTTCGCCTACTTCGTGTTGATTTATGATATTCCTTTTTCAGCAAAAGACAAATGTTACAACGATAACCTACCAACAATTTGACCTTTGTGAAGTTATGACCGTGTAGCTTATTTTGAGTTGCTTGTTTTATTACCTATATTGATAATTGTATAGGCAAGTGACCTACAACGGAGAAGGAAAGGTTAAAAAGCTATTAAATTTATAGCCATTCACGCTCCAAATATTGCTTTAATTTTTTCACTTAGGGTAAATTGAAATAATGATAAGTCCGTCCAACGAATTCAACCATCACGAATTCGACCATCAACTATTTGCTTAATGCACAGACAGATCTGACTATACTATAAATTGAAATAGGAAATCGGTTTAAATATAGCTTGGTAGCAATTTTTAACACAAACCACTAAAAATTTTGAGGGGAAATGCTGTCATGTAATCTTAGATGCTTGTGAGTTTTTTGTATCAGAGTCCAGTATCAATAGTTATCTCAAGTCGATGAGGAAAAAAGGAAACGTCTTCATAATTCAATTCGAAGTCCATCAATAAAAACTTGTCATTTCCTATACCGGTAAAAACCATTCCTGTCAACGCTTTCGCATCGGTGCGCTAACAACGAGGCAATTTTATGAAATTATCATGTCCGAGTAATAAAAGCTTAAGACAGCAGAGCGTAATACGATAAAGGCGGTTAACGTAATAAATAAATAATGAGCGTTGTTTATAGAAGCAATGAGGCTTTGAAATTGGTCTTGCGTTTCGACGCCCTTGAAGACGGCTATCGTTTCACTCGCCATATTGATTGTCATTGTCAATTATATCAATTTGTAAACCAATTGCCTGCTTGCCACACTATTGATTGATGTGCTATTGACTATTAAGCTTATCATTTTTGTATTATATTAACAAATAAAAACGGTGAAAAAATATGAAATCAATTATATTCACATAAACCAAGCAGACCTAAATTCATCAGACACTACAAATTTTAAATAATTCAAAATGGATTGTTTATCATTATCAAAATAAAATCAGAGACTTATAATTACGTTGTGAAATTGTTTAATAATATCGTTTTACTTAGGTTTAAGGTACGGTAATAATGAGATTAAAACAATAAACCAGTATCAAGTAACACAATTTCCACTTATTTATTTTATGTCTCAATAATTGTATGCTTGGATTAACTTAACCCGCAAGACTACGTCCCGTCTCGTCTTAATACAGATTATTTCAGCTCGTTAAGAATCTTATTCTAATAGCTTTTATAAACCGTATCTTTTACTAAGCGGCTGCTTTTATAACTCAATTAACTTTACACAAAGAAACTCTATAAATGTCTTTTACATTTGCAGATATATCGCAATTATAGTTGCAAATTCTAATATTTGTATTATTATATATATTAGAACTTATTGGTTTATATTCCTTATATGAGTTCCGACACCATTTCCAATAAGCTCTGTTCTGAGATGAATTCTACCTGCGCTCCGCACAATCCCCGGCTTTCAATGACGCATGCTCTGAACTAAGCTTATAATGGCATGTATGAATCACGCCTTTTTCCTTTTTAACCAACCCTGGGAATTCCCACGGCTGTATAGGGTCGATATCGAGTCCATAGCTTTTCAACGATTAATTTTCACTTTTCTGATACTTGCGGCTCATATCTTTAAAATAATCAGCTTACCGTATATTTTATGTTTCCGTTACATAATTTCTATGATTAAATAAACGGTTACCTGCTTCGGTAAGCGTAAATTAATGTTAGTATTTTTTTAATAAGCATACAAAGTTAAAATAATTTAATCAGTTCCGTGACACAATGTACCTCTATGCTAAATTTAGTTTAAAACCGTTATGTCGTCTGCTGCGTTATCGTCTGACAAACATACAAACATACTAGACTTTCACGTTTGTAATAGAAGTAAAATGGTTTAAATGTCTAAGTAAAATATACATAAATATTACACATAAGATTATTCCATCATTATTACATTAAACAAGAAAAAATATAATAATTATTTTAATTATTATATTAACTTTTAATTATTTTTTTTTTTTGTATTTACATAGTATTTATATACTAATTAAAGATTATATTTATAGGTCCATAAATAAAATGTAATTGTAAACGCGTAAACCTTCACAAAATTAAACGTTCTCCTTTATATTTTTAGTCAATTTATATTTAAGTATCAATAAAAATCATTCGTTGCAACAAGAAATATTCTCTCTCTTATGTAATAGCATTAAGAATTTTGATAATAATTTGAATTCAACCTACTTTTCTTTGCATAAATAACAAATTGAATAACCTTCTAGAAATTGTTCAATCATTTAGAATAATAAAGCTATTATTTATGAGAGATTATTTGTCTTGTCTTTTTAATGATATACCATTGTGTGTTTATGGCTCTCTGCATAAAGCAAATAAACTATTCTATGAGAAGACTCGAAACGCGACGTGAAATGTCAGAAACTACAGGCGAAAATGACTACATTCAGTACAATATTCGAAATAAATGTACTGTTTATTATCTATACCACATATATATAATAGGTTGTATGCGTGCAATTGGACCACCTGATGATAAGTGATCATCCTTTGACATTGGCTCTAGGAGAATTTAATTAACAATTCCTTACATAGCCAATACGCCACCAAACTTGGGAACTAAGATGTTAAGTCGAAATTGTTGAAAATTCCAAACAGACCTAAGAATAACAATAATTAATTTAAGGAATATTTCTACAGCCATAACGATTAAACTATATGCCTCTATTGGTGTTTCATTGAATCCTATTTTAATTTTCGTTTTATAGAGGGACTAGTTGTTGTACCTGTTATTACTCTGGTTCACTTACCCTTCAAGCCAGAATAAAATAATACTAAGTACTGTTTGGCGGTAGAATATCTGACTGGTAGCTACCCAGACGGGTTTGCAAAAAGCTCTACTAACAAGTAAATATTGTAGTGTAATATATTGGAAATTATTCCCTGTAATTTATATTATTGATACACTTACAATAATATTCTGCTTAAAATGTATAATTGCATATTTTGTATGATTAAAATAATAGCCACAGGAAACTAGTCACAATCTGACTTATCTGCGGTGTGTGGGTGTTGATAAAATGTATAAATTTATGCACATGATCCAAATAAGATACGACCATACTCTGGATACATTTTAATACATATATTTTAAAACGAGGCTGTAAATTGATAAATTGCGTAACATGTGATACAAACGGACAAATATACTATCTCATTTCATATTATAATTTTTAGAAAGCAAGATCGAATGAAAATTTACATTTAAAAATACTTGAGGTCATTATTGAATCATATTTTTGATTTTATTAATATCATTTTATTTATATTTATAATAGGAAGTCGGGTAAAGAGGTCATCTGATGGTGAGGATGAGGTCCGCTTAATGACATGTAGTATGAACGGTATGAATCATTTCTTACACCGACTATGGGATCAAAAATGTAATGTCTCTTTTGAGATGTGCACCCGTAAACGTATCCCTTTAATAGAAATACAAACACCCACATGAAAGAAAAAAATTAGGGTTGGTAGCTCTATCATAACTAAAATCTGCTGACACGATATAAATGACCAAAGATCGTATTAAAAGGGCATTATCAAAAATATAAAAAAATAGTCTAAAACCATGATTTCAGCCATTTTTCCTGGAAAGCCAATATAATTTTCCTCCCAAAACGCCATTCCAATTTCACCTTCCAACAAAGTATAAACCGGTTCTGTTACTTTGTAAAGCTTATTAAGTTATGGCATGTGCATGGTTCGATATAATTCCTTATTGCATATGCCTGAAGTGATCATGGTTTATTTAGCAATAAACATGCTAGTTCACTTTGACTTATTCCCACGTTTAAAATACAAATTCAATCAATGAAACTAACTTAATTAATACTTATTAAGGAAGTACATTAGCACTTTTACTTCGTCCAGGAACGAACGGGACTTGATTTAAATGCTTGACTTGGCTCGCAACCAAATTACACAACTACGCTACAAACATTTTTCAGAAATAGTGGATTTTAAGGATATAATGATAAAATTTCTAAAATATACGTACAATACCTATTGATATTTTAGAACTTTATCATTACGATAGCTACATATTGAGTCATTATTACTTATGCTAATTATATTAAAGTTAAAATAGTAGTTTATTAGTAACAGTAACAGCCTGTAAATGTCCCACTGCTGGGCTAACGCGTCCTCTCCCTTTTTGAGGAGAAGGCTTTACCCACCACGCTGCTCCAATGCGGGTTAGTGGAATTCACATGTGGCAGAAATTCAATGAAATTAGACACATGCAGGTTACTTCACGATGTTTTCCTTCACCGAAAAGCACGAGATAAATTATAAACTGAAATTAAGCACATGAAAATTCAGAAATGCTTGCCCGTGTTATATTAGCAGTTTATTATAATCCTATCATTAGCTTAATTTTAAACCTGAAAACCTTTTGCGTGTGTGTCAATGAAAAGAAATATCTCTACTCAAGTTATTTGAATATAAAAAAAGCATTTCGTTTCGAATTGCTTAACACATATAAAATTTGTAATTTCCATTGAGTTGAATTCATTCTCTAGGATACGTATCACATAATCAACATCCTCTATTTCAAATGTATAACAATCGAAACGAACGCAGTTATTAAACTGAATTCATATGAAGTGTCAATAATAATACAATGCAACAGTTTTCCTGTAATCGAGTCCTTATACTTCGGATTACAAAAGGAAAGAAGACTTCATAGAACTATACACTTTATTATCGATGTAATAAGAGGGAGATATGTTTGAATGTTGACATGTGTACATACAGTCTACTCAATATTGCATTGTACTTGTTATTATTGTCTTCAATTGTTGGTGCAAGCGCAGAGTCAATAGTGCCCACTGGTATGACTACTCGGAATCCGACCTGTCAGTCCCGTTATTCTTAACTATCACTTTGAAAATGCAATAAAAAGGGTATGTAATGCTTTTACGAAGATAATTACTACTCTCTGACGAGCAGCCAGAAGGGTTTAAATTATTCCATCAAATTGGCTTGGCGATCATTTCGAAATTTGATTTGTATTCACACTTTAGCACATAGCAATATAATTTTTTTATAGACAATAATAATTACTAAATATTCCTTGTATTAATATCAACTTTGTGTATAGACAAATTTAACAATTGAATAACAATAACTATCGAATTAATTTGTACTTTAGTTTATTTATTTGCACATATATTGTTAGGTACTAAATAACTTAAACCGTGCTTCAGCACGGTTGAAAAAAATTAAACGTGAACGTTTAATTTTTTTCACACATTATTTTATTTTATATTTAAACGATTTCACACATTATTTTATGGTATGAAATGTACTTAAATCTTACACGATTATAGGTCATTCACCTTTTTTTAGAAACGTACAAGTAAATCCCACTACAGGCGAGACGGAAGGGTTTGAAAACATTAAGTAATTAGCGTTGCGTAATGCTTTGTAATCTAAAATTTTACATTACTCCTTAGACCTTCAATTTCAGAATAACCAAGTTTGTTTATTCGTGAAATGAATAAATGAAGCGAAAAATATTCTGCCACTGACTGTGAAATGTGCGAAGCTTACATTTATAGTTTTTCAAGCGTATCGTTAATGACAGAAGATTGACGCTTGAATTTGTAACATTACAATGTTTAATTAAAAGAAGTGTTTTTTTATCTGTGGTTAGTGATCTTGAAATTTTATATTGAAGAATGAAACGAATCGTTTATTTACCGTGAAACTTTACCTTACTATTTCAATTGAATGTAAATCGTTTAGCAACAAAATGATGCATTAACTGTGTACCTATTTAAAAATCAAATTGTAAAACTAATAAATTTTACTGAAATTGAATAAAATATAACTAAGATTAACACCAAAGTAGAATTATATTCAGTTGAACTGTTTTTTCCTCAGTACAATTTTAACTCTGGTCAAGCGTCACACGTTCACACGCGTCTACGTGGCCGCACTTTAAGTTTTAAAATAATTTATGGCTAATTCTTAGGTTTACTGGATGTTGTGGAATGCAGTCGGTATTGTTCGGTTATCTAAACACTACAAACCCTCGTTCAAGTATTGACCAGTTATACATTACTTAAAATAATTTGCTTTTAATTGAAAATTTTATATAGAAGCATTTTAAAGTTATTTAATAATATAAAATGTCTATAAATTTTGAAAAAAATATTTACTTGCTAATCATTTATTTTTTATAACAAGTCCAATATAATTTTAAGCATCTACCATACTTTCAGAAAAGTAGACTTGATAGGTACTCTTAGCGTCAATGTCATAATATTCCAGTCACTGAAAGCGACGTATTGAGTTTTTCGGTCTAACTTTTTTTAATATCGCTATTCAGTTTGCTAATGTGAGTGAGATAAAGAAAAAACAAATGTTATATAATAATACCGTATTCATATAGTACCTATACGTTTTATTGAAGAATTGTATGTAATTGTTCTAATGTATTTTTTGCATCATAAAAATTAGCCATTATGATTTTATTTCGAAGATCGTATATCATTTTAAAAGAATGTAATTAGTTGATCGTACTTATTTCATTTGCATACATTGAATATTATTTATTATATATATAAAAAAAGATTTATATCGTAAGTCTGGAATTCTTGATTTTATAATATTATGACTGTATGATTACCAACAGAACAAAGACATTAGAAACGGCTGCAATATCACTGTTAACGTTATTTACTCGTAAATTTGTCTGAGGGACGGGGTTCATTGACCAGCGTTACGCGAACTTTATTTTACTTAACAAAATAAAATGCATTCTCGTTTATCGGTTCACATAAAACATTTTATTTTAAATTTAAAATAATAATTAATCAATTGACATATTTGCGACTTGCAATATTTTGAATCAGGTAGCTTAATTATAATGAATATTAGCGTTTTGTTTAATCGCAATTTAAAGAAAAGCAAAACTAACGCGTTTCGGTTTACGATAGGTGTTTAAAGAACAGATATATGTATAATGTTTATAATTGCATTGTATTGTTTAATTTAGCACATATAATTAGCTTGGAATCCTTCCAGTTGTTGTTAGTCACTGCGTATGTACCTTTGCTACATTTATTTAGAGTCCGTCTGGTCCAAGTAGTGTGTATGTACCGGTCTATTGATTTGAAACAGCGACAGAGGGGCGTGATTCGTCCGTAACTACATATATACGTACGATCACAGCTATACAGTGTTGCAACGCAGTCTCGTTAAAATTCATAATATCATTTTTTACGTAAACTTTAGCTGCTAATGCCTCATCAAACGCTCACGGTCGTAAACATTCAAATTTTATCGACAAAACAAAACGTTTTCACTGCCGAGTCTTTAGATTGATCTTGAGCGATTTAAAAGAATGATACAATATAGTACAATAAGATTAATTAATAAGTGATGAAATATAAGGTTATAGTTAAATAAGATTCAAATTTAGTATAGCCAGATAATAACATGACAAGATTTCGCAAACATTGTGGAGCAAATGTGTTGGGTCAACCATTATGGATGGGTCTTTTAGATGTCTCACAAAGATTGCTGCGGTGTTTCATCAATCTAAAATATCATCTGCATAACGAAATTTAACCAGCAATTTAAAATGGTTAATAGTTTTTTACTCATATTTAAATCTAAATGGCCTTAATACAGTACTTAATACCTAATAAATGCTAGTGCATGTCAGTACTTCGGCTTTTAGCCACTTTTTATACGACTAAATAATACGTATTTTTGTACCATACATATATTACACATATTATATGTTTTACTATTTTTGGTTGTGTTCCTAAAACACTCAATTATAATTTCAAATTTCAAATATTTCAATAAGAACATATAAAGAATACCCGATAAAGTTGATACTAACAAAGTATTAATAACCAACGTCTTTTACAATATTGTTGTCAAATCCAGCGCATTAGTTTTGTGAATAGACGAGACAGAGACGCATATCTATTTTTAAATAAGAATAAGGATGTCTTATTTGATTCCGTTGAATCTTCTCATTGTACATTGTTATAATATTGGCTAAGTTAGACAGACTTACATATTAACGAGTTACATCCGTAGGTAGTATATAGCACAAGCATTTTGTTTGAATTACTATTTTAACTTCATATGTAAAAACTTGATTATATATTTTAGTCATAAGATATGAATGGAATCTGGCTACCGATATTCAGAAATTTCGCTTTCGCTGGATTGTTAGCGCGTTTCGTGAAACTATTATCGAGTCTCATTAGCATAACGTGTTGAAAAATTGCACATTTTTTTTACCAAAGCACTTGCAGCATCCAAGTATACGATGAATGTAGCATAAACGATAGGAATGAGGAATGATAATAACATAAAACACAACCAACGGATAACTTACCGGAGTGCTATGTTTATTTTTCCCTCTTCGGATGATCCAAACCCACATTTGCAAAAATAACGAGCCAGGATGCACACTATCGTGTTGCACGTTAAAAATAGTGCCACTCTCCGAAAATAACGCTTTAATAGCGATGTTATGCACTTGTGTTGGTTGCGAGATCGCAAGTGTCCGTATTATCAAACACAGGCGCACCGGGTGGCGGCGCGCGGTGAACTGTTGGGTCTGTTGGCAAAGCTATACGTACTTGTGTGATCGGGTAGGAAGCACGCGGCGCGCTCCGGGACGAGGGCCGAGAAAGAAGGGCCACAACCCGACGCCGTTTTTTGTCCCATCTAATATTAGCAACAAACACACGTCTGGCTTACTTCTTCGAAAGGACTGAATTATACTTTGTTGCCTTATAGCCAGAGTCTAATATATTACGTTGAGTGAATGAAAGTAAAACCGATAACTGCTAATACATTAGATGATTTATTTGTCGATAGGTTTGTAAAGCTCTCGTTACAGATGGAAGATAAATGTTGTTTGTTCTTCTGAGTTAATTCTTAGTTGTTATACAATTATTTCGCAATTTTTTGGCCTTTTTAATAATAGATACATTTTAGAAACTTTTGGTTAGATATATATTGTAAAGCTACAGATTATTATATTATATTTCATTTAATCATACATTACATGTTCATTTTATAACAACAATTAAGCTTCTGGTAGATTTCGTCATCCTGAACGTCCCTTTTATAATAAGGCGAATCGAAATCAATAAACAATGTACCATTTGTGACTATATTTGCATGTCACTGAACGTAGGTCGCTATCAGACTTCCGGGAGCAGTTTGTTGGCAGAAGTTTCGTAATGTGTGTAATAGAAGACGAATTGCACAATTTCCTGACCAGACGTCGGGTACTGGTTCAATCTGTGATTACTCTATTTGTAGATTTTAACTTACTCTTACTCAGTCTATTAAATGAAGCAAGTATTTATTAATATTAATAACTAGCTGTTTCCAAGACCCGGAATTGTAATCTCCTTCATAGATAATAAAAGCGGTAGATATTAAAACTGTTTTAAAGAAATAAACGTAGAGCGAACTTATAAATCATTTAAAATCGAATCATGATTTTTTTATTAACAATATAAAATAAGAAAAAAACATGTTTGTTTTTATAAAACCAATAAATTACTTTAACTTTTCCTATTAAAAACAAAGTAATTTTTTTTATAAAAAAAATCAAGTTCTTATTTAATGGGTGTTTATTTAACTTTCTGTTGCCCACACATACCGGATAAATTTAAATTAAAAATAAAAATTAAATCTTGTCAATATAAACTTTAAAGCTTAAATTACGCAGAAGCGTGTTGTATATAAATTAGAATAAAGTATAAATAAAAGTATATCAATTAAATATTATGTTTGTGTAGTTATCTCACTACTTATTTTCATATAAATCTTTTAATAAATCTAACATATGATATTGGCGTTTTGTACGGGAGGAATATAAAATCATTTTTTTTTTTTGTAAAAAATAAAAATAATTAATCAAAGTATGCACCGTTATTATCTATGCACTTTTTCATCTCATAGGTAGTTCATTGATCCCTTTACTAAAAAAACCATGGGGGCGAGAATCAATAAATTCTTTGAAGGCGGTTTGGACTGCCGCACCGGAGTTGAATTTTTTTTCTTGTAAGAAGTTGTCCAAATTCCGGAAAAAATTGTACTCCGTTGGAGCAAGGTCCGGGGAGTACGGTGGATGTCGCAGACATTCCAGTTGAAGCTCATCTAACTTAGTGGTTGTTTGTTGCGCAGCGTGTGCTCTTGCATTGTCGTGAAGCAGCAGTGGCCTAGAGCGATTGAACAATCTCGGTTGTTTAGCAGCTAGTTCTTCATTCATGGTTTGCAGTACTTTCCCGATTTGCTTCAAGTCGATTAATACAGCTTTATCACTTACCCCGAAGCCTGCAGCTATCTGTGAAGTGCTTTGTGATGGATCCGCTTCCACAATAGCCTTTAATTCTTCATTTTCCACTTTGGTCTCCGGTTGTCCACGGGGTTGGTTCTGAAGGTCGAAATTTCCAGAACGAAAACGTTGAAACCAAAAAAGTATCGTACTTTCTTTTGAGACACCAGCGCCGTACACATCATTAATCCTTCGTGCTGTTTCTGCAGCACTGGTGCCACGGTAGAATTCGTACTCGTAAATATACCGATATTTCATAATTTCCATTGTCAAAAAAAATAATAATGAGGAAAAACCAAATAAATGACTGTTTTCAAAACTCAAATGTAACAGCTAAATGAATTTATAAATTTGAATTTAGAATTATTAACCAAAGAGGAGATATTTCAGATCAAAGTGTAAGGACCTATAATATTTAGATTGTCATAATAATTATAAAATCACATCATCACATGTCAACATGCATAACTTTAAACAATTAATACTCTCAAGTTTGCGTAAATTTTTATCTTTAAATTATATTATATATTAAACTCACATTACTAAAGGATGTCAAAAAAAACTAAAAAGGTTTTATATCATTATGCTATATATATATAGGTATAATAACAGTATAATGTAAGCTATACAAACCCCTGTGGTGGTAGTTTAGATAAGATTATGGCAGACACAATATGACTTTGATCTAATTTATCAGAATGTATCGGTATCGCAATATGGTTATCATATTGTACCAATACCATACCATGGTAAGGCATTTATGTTTCAAAAACGACCGAGAGAAAAAATAAAATCCAAATTTTTTTATTAAAATAGCTGTAGTCGCTTAAATAAACTTCAGTTCAAGCGCCTTAGATGTAGGTGCATTGAACTAATTAATGGCGATAATTACTAAATAATTATTATATAATTACAAAAAATAATATTCTTAGTTTTTTGTTCTTACGTAAAAGACCACAAAAAAAAAACTGAGATGAAAGGCCTTAATCATAGGCCTCGATGCCTAAAGATAGCGAAATATGTAAAGCTTAAACTTGTTAAAGCCAAAATTAATACTGGATGAAATAAAATCTCCAAGACATTTAGGAAATTAAATTAATTAAAACCAAAGGACAAAAAAATTTAAAGGAGAATATATCGTTAGTTATGAGAATTTCGGACAGAATATTATTCTAGCGCACTTTTTTCCAATGTCTGGAGTTACTCAAGGCACTAGACTAGGTTATATATTATTTGTATTTTTTTATAATGACGATTTATATCAATTGTAATGACGAGCTTCTATTATTATAATTTCTAATTCTAGACAGATGGTTAAAAAATTTATAAACAGATTTATAGTTTCGTTTAGCGCGAATAATTAAAATGACTATTTTTTTCTCAAACACTTGTTGAAGCCAATATTACTTATATGTATGTATGATGTAATAACATATCCTAATGATCTGTGAAAAGTAGGTATACCTATATATAAATATATTAACGCAATAATATCCTGGGACATTATCCACATACGGCCATCTGATTACTAAGCAGAGCTTGTACTATGGAAACCAGACAACTGATATACTACATATACTACTTTTCTTTTGTAAATACATACTTATATAGATATTTACACCCAGACTCAGGACAAACAGAAAAGTTCATGCACACAAATGTCTGTCCTGGGTGGGAATCGAACCCACAACCTTCGGCGTGAAAGGCAAGTATCTACCAACCACGCCGACTGGTCCGTCTAAATTACGCAATTATGCAAGGGTACAATTTGAAAAATATATATTACCATTTACAAGTTCATTATTTATACAAATAATGACTCAGCTTATTTCTAATATACAAGTATGATGAATAATATAGTAAAAATGTAACTAAGTTACCAAAGTTCTGTGCGTAGATTAAAGATTTATATACAAGTTGTCCAATGAAAGGTTCTAGAGCTATGATATTTAAATTGAATATCTCTTTTTATTTACCCTTTTAAATTTCAAGGTTGTGATTTTTAACATTAATGATTTAAAGTATAGCTTTCACTACACCAGACAGTACCTTAAACGCACTTACCAAAGGGTGTATGTACAATTGTACATTTCCTAATACACGCAATTTACGACTTTATGGATGAAAAATAATTATTCTTAATAACCGTATGTGTATATCGAGATATATAATTTATTAAAATTATTATCTTGTTTCTAACCTTCAAAATGAAGATGGTTACAATTCGGGCGCTTGTTTTTCTGTTTCACGACACCTTCGCCGTAATCGATTTTGATAATTATTTTTTTAATAGATAGATGATATATCGAATGTGACTCAATTTTAATTTAAATATAAAACTTCACCCGTAAAAGTAGAAATCATAGAGTTTTAGAGATTACTCTTTATCTTCACTAATTGTGAACCGATTAATAAATTAATAATATTTATAAGATTTATTTATATATAATTAAATATATATTTATCTAAAAAATACTAATAAAATATTTGTGAAGTCATAAATAAATAAGCATTAAAATAAAAAAAAGAGAGATTAGCCAACAGCACAGGATATATATAGTGCACAAGTGTGTGCGAATACACATGTGCACTCTCTATTCCCTAACTCTCATAATCCGATGGGATGGCAATCCGACACGACCGGAAAGAGTTCAGGCGCAGGACCAACGGCTTTCCGAGGCACGGGAGTGTACACATTTCCAGCTTGCAAACTCCGGGCTGCTACTGAGAATTTTCAACAGAAAATATAATAACTTTTTATCGGCTCGACCTGGCTTTTAAACCCAGGACCTCGGGGTCTGCGGCCTTATATTTAGCCAGTAGACCAACGAGGCAGTCAACCAAATAAGCATTACGTTCCTATCACGTAAACAAGTGAATAAAGATTTTAGTTATTTCTTAGTCACCGCGTTAGGCGTTCATGTAATAATATCATGAGCTAGGATATGTGTAACTGTCATTACAAAATTATAACGTCCCTATTTTTATCTATTTATACTTGTCTATCGTTAGCCAGAGACTATTCCAGTCGTTAATGTATAATAATAATTAATTTGATTCAAATGATTGATATGGTAAACGATTGTTTTTCTTTTGTAAAAATATCTACTTTAAACTCCAGCAAAGAATTAGAAAAAATCGTGATATCTAGCTAGTAAAATATAAATAGCAAAAAGGGAATAATATGAAAAAGCGGTGCGTTGAATATTATTGAATATACCTGCATAATAAAAGCGGAAATAATTCGATAACATTTAAATAGCATAAAAATAGACTACAAAAAGAAAAAAATAATAATAAGGGCCTGCGATTTTTAAATTCAACGTATCATTTTTTAAAAACTTTGTTTCCCCTCTTAAATTTCAAGGTCATTTTTTTCAAAATGCTAACAAGATTATCGTTTATTTTTATTTGTATTCTTATATTACCATATCGTGAGTTGGTTAATCATTATGGTTAAATGGTTCCGCTATATTTAATTGTGATTACATACCATTAAACAACGATTTTCTTGTATATTTTTTACAATGTTAACAATCATTGTTAAGTTCTTTAATTCAATACTATTAAAACGAACTTTACATAACTAAATATCGTTAGATCGTCCGCTGGCTGTTGCATTTGAATTGTGCCCTGTTCATTAAATAAAGTAAAAAATAAAATAACAGCCTGTGAATGTTCCAAGGCTGGCTCAGGCCTCCTCGCCCTTTTAGGGGTAGGTTTGGATCTTATTCCACCACATTTCATCAAATAATAGGATCAGTGCATTTCAAAAATATAACTATAACTAGCTCTTGCTCACTGCTTTGTATTGCCTTAATAATTTGGTATAATTTTTAAGTTTCTCAAACGTTCGTTTAACTTGACGGATAGTTGGATTGTTTTTATTTTTATTTATTTATATAACTTAAGTCATTGGGTGGAAGTCGGCAAAATCAAACGGCGGATTTTGAGCGAAACAGTTTCATTTCCAAGCCCAAAAAATATTTATATTAATAATTAAATTGGAATTACAAACTGTAATAAAATTAACCCACATAAATGGCATAGAGTCAACAATACGAGCCACACAATTCAAAAACATATAAATTTATTTCACAATATAACTTTACACTGCACACTTTTATAAAATATAAAATACAGTAGGAACATTAATAGTTTATAAATAGGTATTAAATCTTTCCAGTTCCATAATATGACCCTGTAACTTGAGATTATTTTATACAGTTATAATTACATAAGACCTTAAAGTAAAGTATATGTACAGTGGCACTTCACACACTTTCTCGCATAAATACTGGTGTTACTGGTACTTTTTTACTGGTGGTAGAGCTTTATGCAAGCTCGTCTGATATTCTACCACAAAACAGCAGTATTTGGTATTGTTGTGTTCCGGTTTGAAGGGTGAGTGATCCAGTGTAATTACAGGCACAAGAGACGCATTGGTGATGTAAGCGATGGTTAACATTTCTTACAATGCCAATGTCTATGGGTGTTGGTAACCACTTACCATCAGGTAGCCCATATGCTCGTCCGCCTTCCTATTCTATTAAAAAAACTCAAAATAATTTAAATGAATGTATAAGTTTAAACACTAAAAATTCTGAACATACATATTTGTTTTGTGTACATTAAAATTAGAATATATGTTGTCTAATGAATAAATAAAAGAATAGTCGAATAATATTTTTTCTGACTTTTCGGAATGCGTTTTCTTTCGTTTAGTTTTTTAAATTATTAACTACGATGCCACAAGTAATTAAATAACTCAAACCCAATATGACTCAAAGTATAAAACTATCACTATACTGCATTTCAATCCTCATTTGCAGGTTGATCTATTGAAATGAAACTATATATGATATATAATATGAAACTATATATGAAACTGACAAAGGTACATTATGTGTATGTTGGATAATTCAAGTCAGTTTTAAACTACAGAAAAAATGCATTCAAACATTTTTAGAAAAAATCGATGCGACTGCGGGTTCGAACCAGGATCGTATTTTATAATCAAACTGGGCTTCGCCACATATACGTATGTAAATAATATAGTCCAGCAACGCGTTAGCACGGTGACCACTTACCATTAGGTTTACCTACTGCTCGTTTGCCGACTTTCACAATAAATATATATAGTGTAAGAACAAGATAGTATACTGTATAGTGTAGATAAGTGTCGCTATAAAAGTAGAAATTTAATTACGTTTATACTAAAGTTGGACAAACAGCTTCTGTAAACATTTTGTATTTGGCCTCGTAACAACGTTAATGAGGCGAGAGTGAATCGTCTAGACAAGCGTATTCTAAGAAAATTCACAAACGCGCTTTATTCCAATCTGCATCATAATTTTATGTCAAGCGATGCTACGCTTTCGTGTAGTGTTCCGTGACCACTATGGTGGCTAGTAACTATGCCGCCAGCAGAAATATTCCCATGAAAGTGTTCGGGCAAGTGGCCGGCCCTAATATTCTGCCAAATATTTTTTTGTGCAATACACTGCACTACAAATAATGAATTATGTATAAGAGACACCATTTTTAATTATGATTTCATTTTGAAAATACACTGTACGGCATCATTTTTTATCAATAAATCAATGTCGACCAAATGTCTACTTTAAAAAAGCTGCCTCACTGTTAATATTTTTCCTATATATTAAAGAGGGGAAGGGTGTTGTGCACGTCCATCGGTGTATATAGTGGTTTTCACGCGACGCTTCTTTCGCGTGTTAGGAGAAGAAGACAGGTGTTTGGTATAAGAAAAAACCTATGACTTCCTTGGGGTCCAAGCTTGCTACTGGTTTAGCAGTGAAAGCGTAACACACAGACAGAGTTACTGTCGAATTTATAATATTAATATAGATAATAGTACTATGTAATTTTAAGAATGGTATATTGTACATAAATATGGTTTTGATTTGACTTATTATTAAAATGTAAGAAAATCAACAAGACGAGTAAATAAATTAAGTCAAATAAATTATAATCTTAAGCCCTACTTAAGATTATAATTAATAATTAATTAGTAAGGACTTAAAAGGGACGTGTAAATTGATTTGTCTCTCAGTTCGTCTGGTGGATCGGTAGCAAAATCAAAGGTACGATTTTTGTATTAATGTAATATTTACTGTGTTAATGTATAATGATATAATGTGATTAAATAAATATACTCAGTGATGTGTATGTTTTGTTTTATTTTAAAAAAAGAATAGTAGATGTTAACAGTACATTGTACAGCCCTTAATGCTTACCTTTTATATTTCAAGACAAAGCACAGAAGTTAAATATTAATTAAAAGAACAGGTAATTTTCGAAAAAAATAAATCAAAAAAGATTTTATTCAAAGGTACGGCCTTGTTACAAATTTATTATAACTATAATTACTGTTTACGACCGAAGTGTAACGTTGTAGGTATAAAGCTATCCTATACAATTTTACATTCCCTAAACAATTATCAGTAATAATGAAGTACATGAGGGATTATTTGTCATAAAAGCACAGTTCGTTGTAGTAATATAACATTTAATGAGTTTAAATAACATTCAAGATAAGTCTTAAAATACATACATAAATACTCTTGCAGCAAATCATTACAAGTAAATCAGCTTTGAGAAGTTTTTGCGTTTGTAGTAGTGTAATGCACAGTGACTAAAACAGAAAAATATCAGTTTGCGCTAGCTACCTCTCGTATGAGTAGCGTTTAAAGTGTCATGTCATTTTGTTTAAATTATTATTTACTTATTAATGTTATGAGTACATTGTTTGATTGAAATCATATATTGTTTTTATTTTACATAAAAATTGTTAATTTAAATTTAACCGCCCTGAATTAAATCGCATAGAAAATAAAAAGACAGTACGAGACGGGACGGTTGGCGTGGTTGGTATATACTTGCCTTTCACGCCGAAGGTTGTGGGTTCAATTTCCAGTCAGGACAGACATTAGTGTGTATGAACATGTCTGTTTGTCCTGAGTCTGGATGTAATCATCTATATAAGTATATATTTATAAAAGAAAAGTACTATATGTAGTATATTTACTGGTGGTAGAGCTTTGTGCAAGCTCGTCTGGGTAGGTACCACCCACTCATCAGATATTCTACCGCAAAACAGCAGTACTTGTAATTGTTGTGTTCCGGTTTGAAGGGTGAGTGAGCCAGTGTAATTACAGGCACAAGGCATAAAATCTTAGTTCCTAAGGTTGGTGGCGCATTGGCTGTATAAGCGATGGTAGACATTTCTTACAATGCCAATGTCTAAGGGCGTTTGGTGACCACTTCCCATCAGGTGGCCCATATGTTCGTCCGCCTTCCTATTCTATAAAAAAAAATATCTGTTGTCTGGTTTCCATAGTACAAGCTCTGCTTAGTTTGGGATCAGATGGCCGTGTGTAAATAATGCCCCAGAATATTATTATTATACTGAAAACTCATGTCAAAAATGGATGCTATAATGACATTAGTTCAGAAATTTAACGACATAACCGTAGAGATATGTAGAATTGTTTGTCTGCATTCTATTGAAGAGGAAAGAAATTTCATAATACGAATTATCATTAACATAAACAATTTATCGGATAAAAGCGAGGATGAGAATGACTATGAGATATCTGAAGTTGAAGAAATTCATGATAAATAATTACGTTTAAATATAATAATATTCAGTACTCACTTCTGAGCAAAAGTGTTTATGTATTTATCTGCTGACCGTTTACTACTACAAACGCAAATAATCTCCAATTTAGTTTGACTGTATTAATTATTATATGTCACGTTTCTGACAATACTCTGTACCACGTGTCTGCTTCATGATGATGTGAACGGTAGTCTCCTTAAAACATGTCGAAAATTCCTCTGTAAAAATACGAATTAAAACTGAAACATTTCATCATAATAAAAATATGATATAAAATAAAACAAATTTATTTATGTGAGCGTAATATGTCTATTGTTATCTCATTTTTACAGGATTGCATGGATTTACATATGTACCCTATTTAAGGGAATAATAGATTATTCCATTACACCTCACCACTTTGAACTACCGGATATTAAGAGTATTTTATTTAATTTATTTTAGAAAGGTCGTTACCAAACACTGCAGGTGGTAAGTGGTCAACTTCGCCAAAAGATATTGATGCTGCGCGAAGTAAAAACCACTCCAGACATCGTCAATGCGCTGGCAACCATGGTAACAAAGTGATATATTCAAAGTATCTGTAATTACGCTGTGACACTTATTTGCACAACGCAGCAGAGTAATACAAAGTATTAGTGTATGGCAGTAGAATAAATAATGAGTGTTTGATATTCACCCAGAAGGGCCTGTACACAGCCATACTACCGGTTTTCTATTGATATACGCTGTTCCTAATAATGTTTTCCTTTTCGGAAGATGACGTGACTTGATTAAAAATAATGTGATTAAAAATAACAGCTCATTCTAATTTTCGATTCTTTTTATTATTACGTTTATTGATTTTATTATATAAATTTTTTATGTAATTTAAGTTTGAAGCATTAAAACAGTGTAAAGACCGCGCATAACATTTAGTAATAAATTAATTTTGACAGATATTTAAGTCGATAAAATTTTATAATTCATCTCCGGTTTTATAAATAAGGTTAATAATGAAATGGATAATAAATATTATTTTATTTTTATGCTACTACAAATAGTTTTTCGGATACTTAAAAATTCTTATTTAGTAAAATATTATTTGCTTTTATATCAATTCCATATCGCAGTTTATATCAATTCTAATCTAGATGTAGTCATCGAGAGAGAGAAAGAGAGGAAGAAAGGGGATAATTACACGATATTGTCGAAAATTAAGAACTTACACTCTAGATAGTGATGTTTTAAATAAGAGGAAGAAAATTTTTATAAGAGGAGTTGAATGTTAAAAAATTGTTTTTATAGGCCGAGGTCTTTTAAGCTCTAAAGTAAAGATCAAGAAATTACGAGTCCTATTAGGTACTTATCAAACGTAATGAATGACACTTCTTTGGGAATGGGCACGCGGCGAAGGTTTTAAAAACATAGTAGATCTTTACGCATCCGCAAAATATATACTAGCTGATAAAAAAGTTTGTTTTTAATGCTAGATGTGTTAAATCGTATTCATAGCTTTGCATATGATATCATTTTCTAACGTCACTCTGGCTACGTCTCACACGCCTTATGTAGTCTTGAATGGGTAATTCAAATTCCCAGCCGCGCATAATAATTTGTGATAATGTATTTACTAGAATTTGCACACAAGTTTGCATTATCTATAGCATTGCATTAGCTAAAGCGCTATATCACTATAATTTATGGATATGTTGGTAATCTGCCATACCATGGGATGGAACTCTATACATCTCTATTAGCGATAAGCTGTATAAATGATTTCATACAATAAAATCATATTCTATTTTAGTAAAGCATACGCTGTTTCTTATAGATACTTGGAAAACGAAAAAAAGAGCTAATAATTTGTGTGAATCACTACTTTACAAGCATGCAAGTTAAAATTAAAAGGAAAAAAATATCATTGAATTAAGTTTAATCTAAACATTTTCCTTTATTCCGAGTAATCTGATGCCTCGAACTGTGTTATTCTGAAAGAATTAATTTTATATCTAACTCGTGAAATGCTGAAAGCAAGCTGACTTACTATTTTGCGGTTATACGTATTTATCATGCATGTATTCTTCCATTTTTTTTATTTAATATAGTAAATGACATCTAAGAAACAATAGACATTGGCACAAATAATGAAATTACTTACTGCCTAAAAATAAACTAGTTTCGTCTCTGTATTTTTGGCACGAAATTAGATTCTTTTTTCGAACCTACCTTTCGTATTTACCTTCCCCTCTTTTATAATAAATACATAAATTCATTTGAAAATACATTTACGTACTCATTGTAAATAATTCATATTATAAGTACATAAATATAATATAACATAAGTTTATAAATACAAAAAATATACTAACAATTTTCGATGTTCGATATTTATATATACAGAATTAATGAAGCGTTGAATTTATAAAGAAAGATATGTAAGCTTGTATGTTTTTCACTTGATAACATAATCACGGTAAGAAATACCTTAAGCGAGCGTAATACTTATCTAATAGGCGTAACCCAGTAGCAAAACCAGTAAACACTTCGCCGTTATAAAGGAACATTTTGCTAAGAATCTGGTCGCTTATTTGCTCACATATGTAATGAATCCCTGCGAAAGATTATTAAGAATTTACTACGAAGTCTATAATAATTGCATACCTAATATAAACATCCTTAAGTAAAAAAATAATAATGAAAAGATGTTTAAAAGAGTTCTTAACAGTAGGTATATTTTTTATCTTTATAATATAAGAAATAATTGATGTACATGAAAGAATTTCTTAGCTAGCAGACAATAAACTGTTGCGTGTGCTATCGACATTTTTAGACACAATGTTTTTGTGGCGAGAATTTTAAAACAAGACGTAAAATAAAGAAATAAACAATTTATATTTAATATTTATTTTTTTTATTTATTTTTATTTAATATTAGCTATATCTCCAAAAATGTGCAGCATATAAATAAACTATATAGCTTATGGACTGTGGTGAAACTATAAAATATCATGATGTGAAAGATTCAAATTAATCAGAAAAAAATAAGGTACACATGAAATGCAATCGATTAAGAACAGCATGTTAATGTTCCGATGCTGGACAAAGATTTTTCTATTGAATAAAATATTTCGGAGATTATTGGGTTATTGAATACATATGTGATTTTCACCACCGAGCACGACATGAATTACAACAACAAATGAAGCACATGAAAACTCGATGGTGCACGTCCAGTTTTGAACTTGTTATCTTCGGTTAAGATTCGCGTATTCTAGTAACTGAGCTATTTATACTCTTTCTATATATATAAATGCGATCATCATCAACATGATATACGTTAAATTTTTTGTTAATAATCTTGACGTCATCCGCTGTTTATGCTAGGATAAGACAAGTTAAAACCCGTGATGAGGCAATTATAGTAAATTGCATTGACCGCCTTAGTCATCAAACCATGGAAGTTGTATGATAAAAACGTTTACCTATAAAAACTTTAAGTAAATTTATTATTTTAGCTATTACAATTATAGATGTCCGCATAAAATGTATTTAAAATATTGGTCTACGTTAAAATTTTAGTATTGTGCGAATATTTTTGTTATTTTTCGCAATATGCATTATATATAAACGTCATTGATTTAGTGGTCGAAATTCAACCATATCTATTAAATAAAATACTCATAATTCCAATTTTTGATAGCACCAAAGTTACTTATCTAAAATAAATGGGTTGTCATATAGAGGAAAAAAAGGTACTGAAATGTTTTATGTTTGATAATATATAATTGTATATATACAGTTTATATTTTTATTGTTAATAGGGAAGCGATCCAGCAATGTCTGAATTTATGGTTAGTTATCTCTTACCATAAAAAGAATAGGATTGTCATTGGAATCAGCGTTATACGATCAATGCGCTTCAAGCTGTTATTTCTCATAAGCTGAAATTAAACTGGCTCACTTATCTATACAAGAAATCAGCGAAACAAATAATTGCTATTTGGCAATAAAACAAATGTAGACCGTATATATACGGTCTAGGAAGATAGGTACGCCCGACAATAATTGTTCTAATCGATATATCCTCAAGGCCGAACCCGTCCATGTCCATACCCTTTTACAAACGAAGGAGTAAAGATAAACAAACCTTAGATTTACATGCGATTTGCTGATAGCTGTTTGAAGTTCTAAATTAATATATATTTATTTATAATACAAATAACCCTCTATTTCACTTAACTACTTATATTTACTTTAATTTTACTTACAAAGTTACGACAAAACCGCCAACATTCAAAAAGCCTTTTTTTTTCGAATATTGAGTGCCATAGATTATATTTAATAATTCGACCAGTGATATCGCGTCAGTTCAATGTTTTTTATTTATTCTTACTTCTACTGTGGTTAGAATAGGCTATAGGTAAATTGACCGACGACCTAGTCCGCTGGCAACTTATTGGTTTTAATTTAAGGAATTAACTTGGTTATACGCTCAAAACTTCAGGTCTTTTTCCTTTTTTTAGTATATTTATATAGTATATAAAGCATATTGAAATGCAAGTACTAAAGGAAAAATCATGTCTGCGACTTCAAAATTGAGTAAACCTGAGAAAATCGAATCAAGCGCGCCACCTGGGGGGACGATAAAATTTTCACCCAGACTTACGTCACTTGTAGCGTATAATTTTTAATATATATATTCATGTATGCATATTTCATAATAAACCTTATATTATATGAAAACTAGTACATACGTACTCTATTTATAATATATTACATTTTCAAAAATCCTTTCTTATTACACCTACGTTGTAAATAAGCAAATAATATGTTTCTAGACCCACCGGTTTAAGCTGTCTGTGATAAGCCTATAAATTGTAGGCTATAACAGACGCAGATAAGATTTATGTATATATATATATATATATATATATATATATATATATATACATATATATTTATATATACTCGTAATTGCTGTGTAAATAAAGTTAAAAAAGTAAAAATAACAGTCTTTGGATTTACTTATTTATAAAACCATTTAAATTAATAGAAATTTTAAGTATCTTTAATAAATATCGTATTAACTTTGTAATTCAAAGAAATACTTTCTGAAATGTCCGGCGTAAAACGTTTGAAGTAGATTAAATCATACACAATCCCTATACCCATATGAAGACGGCGATGGTATGTAGCAACTTATTCTAGTAAATAGACTTTCCAAAGTTATTTACGTACAAGCCTAAATACATATTTTAATATTTCCAAAATCAGAAATGACGAATTTTCATGTAAATTTTCTCCCCCGTTCAACTCACTTAGGAGATCAATTTTGTAAAATCCTTTCTTTATGCTCACCTACGTTCCATGGAATTCCTGTCTAAAATAAATAAATAAAGATAAAATGTTTTTTTTTTAGATCCGGCGATTTAGGCTGTGCATATCAGGCTGTCAGTCATTTTTATCATATTAAGTAGATTAATTAAACAAAATACTAATATTTAATTATATGGATATTGAATTATTTTTTAACTATGAGTAGACTTTTACCAATGCCATCATGAATCTGTACGTATATGTAGCTAAGAATTCGATAGAGACGAGTTTTTTGTGTAGAGCAATACACAGCTGACCTTTATAACCTGTAAATGACCTTCCAATTACATCATTGATAACATTAATTACGTTGTAACGATAATAATTATCGTTAAAACATAATTTGCTTTGTGCAAGGTCTTCTGGGTACCTACCAACCACACATCAGGTATTTTATCGCAAAACAGCAGCACTTAGTACTGTTGCGTTTCGGTTTGAAAGGGGAATGACCCAATGGTTACACTGGGTCACTCACCATCACCACCACCAAGTACGAGCTAGATAACAACTTAGTTGCCATGGTTGGTGGCGCATTGACGATAACCAGGATGGTAAATATGTCTGCGGGCGGAGGGGCAAATGAGCCACATGCTGGTCATGTGGCTCATTTGCCCGTGTACATATTTTATATAAAAAAAGTAAATAAGTTTTATATCATTAAAATGTTGATAAAAAGACAATTTAAAACTGGAAACTAATTAAGAAGGTACAAGTTTCAATAAACGACTATCAAACGTTTCTTCATGTATTTTATCTTATAATTTACGTTGTTTCGCCCCGAGATTAATTGATATATGTATGAGATCCTCTCGTTTTGCTCCGTGGGAAGGAAATAAGTATGAAGCTAAATAAAAATAAAAGTTTACGCTTCTAATATGTAATCTGTGCGCTTGTTTTCATTCCGTAACTAATGCATTAAATTACTTTAATAGTTTTTATGTTACTTTTTGTTATTAATCAAATCTTGTAATTCTAAATAATATTATAAATGCGAAAGTGAGCTTACTTTATACGCTTTGACGTGTTAATTAGTTATACATTACTGGTGGTAGAAATTTATACTGTCAGGGGTGCTGCACAGCTGCGAGCGTAAACTAATAATAAAATGGTTTTAATTCTGATTGAGATTTTAACATTAAAATGTATAAAGTCACTATATAATTCCACTCTGTAGACATTTATTGGTTTAATGGTATAATGGTTAAAATCTTTTCCTCAAAGTAAAGACTTCTACCCTACTTTTTACTTATAATGGTCTAGGAATACACTCAAGACTAATACAGTACTAATAATACAGAACTAAAAAAATATACTTCACGAGACATCGCACCTACAAGTGTTAGTTATCGGTTTTCAAGTCCACTGCGTTATTGAAAAGTGAAATACTATCACGTTTCTGTCGAATATATCACACTATGATGATGTGCACCGCTCATGGCTCGGCGGAGCTTTCCTGAGGGGGCGAAGGTGATCTCGTCCCCCGCTGACCTCGCTGGTACTTACTGCAATGCGAGGCCATCTGGCTACCATCTTCCTCAGAGCCGTCTGAAGTAAGACACGCAAAGCCTCACCTCACGCGTCCACAGCCCCAAAGGGATGTGGATCCCTGGGTCATGGTTTCAAATTTTGGTTCGGGGCAGTAAAAAAATATTGGGGTTTCCTGTTGAAATTCTTATCCCGTGCTTCAGAAATTATGGCTCTTGATCCTGCGCCTGTCTGATACTCCTTGCAGTTGCAGCGTATTTCCCGGATATATGGAGCTCTGATAGCGAATGAATAGAGAGAGCAAAAGTCTTTGCGTACACACTTGTGTATAGTACACAAGTATGTCCTGAGCAGATGGTTAAGTTTAGCTACTTATTATTGAAATTAACATTTAAATACTATTTACAAATTATTTATTTTCTAATGACCTACATTTATGGCTGTTCTTTCTTTGTATTTGATAAAATTCACGTTTCAATATTTGCCCGTAACCGCCGCGATTGCGTGCGTGCGGTTTTATTTTAAGAATGAAGAGGCCGCAAGTTTCTTATGTTTCGTAATATTATATGAGTAATGTATGTAGAGATGATTAGCTTAGAATAACGGTAAGCCATAGCCTAACAAACTTCTCATTTAGATTTTTACACTGCGGCTTTTTTTTTGGTTTTTTTTTTTGGAATTCTTATTTTCGCATTCTTATTAACAATAATCTTTTTTATCTACTTGTTAACTGGTTGCTAATGCTTGGAATGTTTTTGTTCTTACGCGCGTGATTCTGACATATGCTATGTACTATGTGGAAGCCGGTTAGTAACGAATATTTTGCTTTTATAGGTTAGATAGATTTTAAAGATGCCGAGTATTAGTTAGAATAAAATAGAAAATGTGCCTATATTTACTAGGTGGTGCGGCTTTGTGCAAGCCCGTCTGATTAGGTACCACCAACTCATCATATTCTACCGTTAAACAGCATTACTTAATATTGTTGTATTTCTATTTAAAGGGTGAGTGAGATAACTACAGACACAAGGCACATAGCATCTTAGTTCAAAGTTGGAATGGTTAATATTTCTTATATCCAATATCTATAAGCGGTAGTGACTTACCATCGGTGGCCCATTTCCTACCTATAACATTAAAAACCCCATCTATTCACGATTGTCCTATGGAAGAACCAACGTAAACAGTCTTATTGTCTCACCGAAACGTGTGAGCATATCCGTTAATATATTAGTACTTAGTATTATTCACGTGGAGCATTTGCATTATTCTGAAATCTGGATACGCTATATACGTATATATGATGTCAATACGCTGTACAATGTATTACGGTCTAGGATCACGAAAATCAATTAAAATATCTTCGGTAAGGAAGTACTCAAAGTCGCGAAGTGTGTGGTAAAAAAAAATGTGTTGTCAGTTCGTTAGGGTATGTGTGTAACATTGAGTATGTGAATACCGTGTGATCATCTTTGTATTTCTTTAATAAAGCATTCCGTGACCGATGGGCGCCTAGGTCTCATATGTCACGATTACTGGATGTATTCAAAGGTTTTTATTACATTGTATATTATATGCTAATGAATCGTGCTTTATAATTATAATCATCTTTAGAAAAATTTGCATCAGAATCACGCGTTATTGAAATATTATATGTTAAAGAACGTAAGAATAGTATGTACCATATTTAAATTATACGTATACATAACAAAATAACCAGTACAAACTATGATCGCTTGTAATGATTGAAATATTCGATTTAAATAGTATTTATTTTTCTATCATAACTTAATATAAGTAGCATATATATATATATATATATATATATATATATATATATATATATATATATATATATATATTTATTGATATATTTTTAACACAGGATAAAATGTATTTTGGAATTATAGCGATAAAGACTACGTTTATATAGAGGGGAGGTCATACAAAAGCAATAGCCACAGTGTTAAGAGAAATAGGGTTCCAACCAAGGCCAAAATGGAACCGTGTATTTTATTAACATACACAGGTTTTTTTATTTAGATATTTTTACTTCCAGTTGAATACATTTCTAATATAATCATTAACATATTACATATTACAATACCCTGTAAATAGCATTGCGCTGTGTTTGTTTTAAGCCTTGCAATGTCGTGCGACTTCAATTTTATTGAAATATTGAGAGGCATGAGACTTCGCCAGAACAATTCTTTTCCAATATTCTCCACTATTAAATTTATTTTATTTGGTAATGTTAATATAGTTAATTACATTTGTACCATTGGACATACCATATACGTGAGTACGTATAGTAAAAGCAAGCACAGGATGGTAATGTTTTAATGAAGCTATTACAGCTCTGTAATCAAATAATGTGGTATTCGTACCGTATGGTTGGAGCTTTACAGAACTTTACTATTTGATTAACAATTAATCAAAATTTGCTTAAAAAAATGTTGCTGCGATTTATTTAGTTTCGTCAATTCCATTGGTTACTGTTAAAGTAAACTGAATGCGAACATGGCGACGATTTCCGCCATTTTGTAAACATAAATTAAAAAATCAAAAATAAATGTACTATCCTAAAAGATATAATATATAAAGATTAATTAATATAAGGTAATAAAAATCTTTGCATAATTTAATAGAAGAGTTTTTATTCGTGTCATTAATAAATAACTGAGCAAGGTTAATTATTAATCTTGGCATTATATTGTTGTGAAATAAATGTGCAAAAATAAACACTATTTAACGTGAGTATTGAAATTTAATCCGCTATGCTTAATCAAGTATATGTATATCTTGATTGTGTTATTTGATCATCCAAGGTGTTATTTAATCGTACGTTTCCGTAAACTTACGTAACAGGAGGTATGTTTGTATACGTAGTTTCTTTAACATCCTCGACTTCGTTCGATGGACCTTGGATGTAGAAAAAAAATTTTCGGAAGGCAGCAAAAATTTTAAATATTGCGACGTCTACAAGTGTCAGGAAATTGATTTATTGATTTACCTTCTCCCCTTTTCAATGATGCTCTAACTTTAAACCCTATACAGCTGTAGGGCTCAAAGTAGGCACTCAGCGCAGGCGTACATTTTGAACCTTGAGTGCTTGAGTTCCAATTTTAAATCTACTTCACAGTACTCCATTGAATTTGAACGGAAAACTTTTAATAGTTGTGTGTATTCAAATATTGAATAGTCGAACAATTATTTCTTATAGAAATAACAAATACCTAATAGTTTCTTTCCTTGCTATTAAAAGACAGGTGAAGTTAGTTGAAATTGTCTCGCAGTTTAAATTAATAACATATTAAATGAATTACTTTGATGTACAATTCAAGACCGAGACTAATTTTGTATAGACGCAAAAAAATGTCGTTAGCGTTACCCACACTTGAAACCGGTGTAAAAAATGGTATGGCGCCGCACCCGCTACTTCATGCTATCGAGGTCTTTGCTGTTAAGCAAAAAACTTTCCAGTTAGACGCTGGAGGCAACGAACTATTGAACGGGGACAGACAACAAAAACATTTGGGAGACGAAAATGTGTCCACGGCGATGACGATGCGTCCAGAAACTTCAGTATAACCAGTATACAAATGTAATTTCAAATCGATTCGCGAATCGACATTAGCAATTTGTATCAATTGTTCGAGAATATTACATAGTTGCAATTTTCAATTCGTTTACAATGAGGTCACTTTTTATATTTCTTTATTACTCGATATATCTATAGTGAACAAATTATCTTTTTATATTGATTAAACGAATTAATTTAATTTAAAATATATATAGACGACAAGGTATAACCTACTTGTAACAATTTATGCATTAAATTTATTTTAAACACTTAATAAGATGGCTTTAATTGAAATGGTATTGTCCTTTTTTATTTTTAAATGTTGATTGTGAGAGGTCTGAGGCAAAAAAATTATTAAAAACTAAAGTCAGTATGAAAAAAGCTTGTATCCAGAACCATTTTTTTTACACTTCATAATACTAATATTGTTACAGATCTAATAAATACCTTTAAAGACTTTAGGTTACGAAACAGATAGCAAACCATTACTTGAGCTCGTTCATATTTAATACTAATCGCTGCAATTACAAGTTATGTCAAATAGTTTTCTATTAGCCGAGCCATTATGCATTGGAAATCATGACAATAATAAGCTCTTTGTTGCGTAAGTATAATGATCATATTAACATATGTACATTCTAAAATCAGCTAAACTCATATATGTCGTAAGTAAATAGATTACTGATTAATGACTCATTGATGTTTTTTAAGTTATTGCATCTTCGAAAAGAACCCAATTATTACATATTTAAAAAACTTAATAATATTTTAGTTGATAATTATTCCACCGGGTTTCCGAAAGAGACTAGTAAAAAAAGAAAGTCACAGCCTGTATATTATACTGCTGGGCCAAGATCTCTTCTTCTTTTTTAGGAGTAGGTTTGAAATAGATTCCAAATTTGTAGATACAGGTGCTCCGTCTTAAACCGGAGTTCGATTTATGAAAATTTTAATTGCATCAATTAATAAAGTAAACACTCCAACAGTATCCCGACAGAAGTATTCCCAAGGTAGCCAGGTAGGCTGCTGATTATAACCGTAACAGCCTGTGAATGTCCCACTGCTAGGCTAAAGGCCTCCTCTCCTCTTTTTGAGGAGAAGGTTTTGGAGCCTATTCCACCACGCTGCTCCAATGCGGGTTGGTGGAATACACATGTAGCAGAATTTCAGTGAAATTAGACACATGCAGGATTCCTCAAGATGTTTTCCTTCACCGTAAAGCACGAGATGAATTATAATCACAAATTATAAAAGTCTGCCAAATCCATGTTTATACCGTTTACACTAATTAAATGGAAAATGGGCTAAGAAAAAAGAATGTGTACATGACTTACCATTTTATTAATTTCTATTCTATTTGACCTATATATACAGTAAAATATGGTATAATTATGTCACTTCTTTAAAAGCTGAAAAACTTTGAACTGTATTCCGCCTCTTAAACCGAGTTTTGATCAGTACAATTATTATGGTACATTAAATCACTCCGTTCTTCTACGACGGTTACATTCTCTAAAATACATTCTTCGTTAAAAAATTGGATACCTACCTATGCAAAACCGTATCAGTAATATGTATATGTATTAACTAGAATATTTACCTTATAAATAATGTATATTATATATGAAAAGGTGTTACGGTCTTAATCGTACAAACACTCCCTGACATAGTAATTAAAAAATATATATTTATTGATTTAGTAATAGCGTACTAAGAAAAAACTCTTCGAACATTTTTGACAAAAAGGTAAGGTTGATTGATTAGCCTCTAAAGCAAGCAAGTCACGGCTGTATAAGAATCACCTTCAATGAGTGTTATATCCTATTGTTTACAAGATACACACGCATTGTTCCATTCACACTTGTATTCTAATACTGCAATAGTTTGAAATGACGTTAAACTCGCTAACTATACTGGATAGTATACGTCAATCTATCTTTCAGTTTCTACTTTAATGTGTCTTACGTAATTTTTCTCGTAAGATATATTGTCAGATGCGCCTCCGACTCTGCGTGGGCGATAGCTATCGAAACAGTTAGGTGACAGATTTTTGTTTATTAACCGTTTTATTTTCCGTTGCAAAAACGTCTACCATGCCATTTTTATATATATAAATTATTTAAATATATGCGATCTTTATCTTTGTATATATAATTCTTCTGTACGTGTGTATGTCACTGAACTCCTGCTACTCGGCTGCACCGATTTTTAAGAATATTTGTCTGTGTGTGAGTCCCTGAATGGCTTAGATTTGATCTCGTAGAAGGCGTTCTAGATTTTTTTTAACAAAAAAAAGTACTTATTCCACCCGTACGAAATCGAGACACGTATTCTTTTTGATTATAAAAAAAGGTTATTTTTCTCTGTATGTATAAATATAAGGTGTCGTTTAAATTATGTATTATTATAAAACTATATACTAATGAAAAATATGTCTATTTAATTCCGAAGTTGTAGAAACATTAGAATTAGAAGAAACAGCTTATTCCAACTACAAGAGGAGTAAAGACAAGTAAAAACCTTTGACATTGAATTGACTGGATATCATTGGTAGAGATCTTGAGTAATCTATGGTATTCATTATTATTGGCTTTTTAAATTGTCATCGGAGCAATGGAAGTAAAAGTAAAGTAGATAGTTTGGTAGAATAGTAATAATTTAAGATATATGAATCAATAATAGTTTGAAATGTGAAGCTAGCTATTAGGAAATACCAATGTAGTATGAAAATCTGATGAATATTTATCGTTACTCCTTTTTCGATCGGAGTAGCAAAATTTTAATAATTTGTTATGTACATAATTAAACAATTTTCAATCGATATTAAACTTTGCTTCTATGTATTTTTTTTTTTAATATATATATTGAACAATATTAAAATAAGGACAAATAAACGAATAGACTTACTTTCACAGTCACTATATATTATTAATGATTGCACTTCTTGTGCTCATAGTATATTATATATTTTTGAAATGTCAATAGCTATCCGTGACGTAATTTGAAGACATTGCCGTGAATATTTTTCTAGGTAATAAGTATACTTAGCGAGTTGTGATGCGAAACTGATACACAGAGACACGAATTGTGATACAATAATTAGAGCTTGTTGTGACTTATGATATACGAGTATCACGCTTTCTTATCTATGTATAAGAATAACTGACTGACACATCAATGCACAGCCCAAACTACTGTGGCTCGCACAAATTTAGATAAGGGTTCTTTTTACATAGTAGGGCTAAGGAAGGATTTTTGAAAATTTAACCCCTAAGGTATCCCAAAAAGAAATGAAAGTTTGTATTAAAATTCCTTTTTTGACGAAACATAATAATTACAGGCACAAAGAACAGAACATCTTAGTTCCTAAGGTTGGAGGCGCAATGGTGATGTAAGCGATGGTTAACATTTCTTACAATGCCAATGTCTATGGGCGTTGGTGACCACTTACCATCAGGTGGTCCATGTGCTCGTCCGCCTTCCTTTTCTATAAAAAAGAGCTATTGAAACTTTATTATGTTTATATCCGTAACAGCCTGTGAGTGTCCCACTGCTGGGCTAAAGGCCGCCTCTCCTCTTTTTGAGGAGAAGGTTTTTGGAGCTTATTCCACCACGCTGCTCCAATGCGGGTTGGTGGAAATTATGTTTATATGGTATTTATCAAATCTAAATTATGACGGGAGCGTAGCCGTGGGTAGAGAGCCAGTTTTTATATAAAATGGATATTAATATGTGTTTGATATAATTAGACTCCGACACTGTCCGATCACATTATAAGTTAGTATTTATATGTTTTATTTATGGAAAAGATTTTTTTGCTGTCCAATTTGTTGTAAGTCGTCAATAGATGGCGCTGTAGCACTTCAACTTGTATTGGTATATAACTACATATTCACATGCAGGATAACCTCTACCAGAGTTTTCTAGTTTAATATGTATATTATTTTGCCTAAACTGATGTTTTGTTATTGATTTAGAGCATTTTATTATACTTATATACTATATTAATTTTAACTTTCGTTGAAGTTCTATTAAATTTTAAATATTTGCCACCATGTCATCTTGAATATGAGCCGAAATGGGCCAAATCTTTTCGAAGATTGTAGGTTCAAATCCGAGCAAGCGCTACTGATTTTTCACATGCTGAATTTATATTTATAACTTGTCTCGTGCTCAGCGGTAAAGGAAAACATCGTGAGAAACCTGTATGAGTCGGATGAACATCTGTCACATTTGTACGCATTGGAGCAGTGTGGTGGAATAAGCTCCTTACCTTACTCAAATGGAAAGGTTAGTCCAGAAACGAGATATTTACAGCCTGTTACTTACATCGTGCATATCTACTTTGCATTGGCAAAAATTGACAGGCAGAGCCATGACATGACGACATCAAGGCCTTTTATACCATGGAATTGTTTGTTATTATTTATTGTGGTTATTAAAGTTTATTTAAAAAATAAATTAAATGGCATACACAAGTTTAATTTCATAATTAAATAACAGTGAAATTATTGTTTTATGTAGGTGTATTTGCCTACTGTTCACTAGATTGAGATAGATTTAAGACGAACATTTCGAAAGGATGAATGGCAAATAGCAATCTTTTGCTTATAACTCAAAAATAAACAAGTTTTATATTAGTTTTGATGAAAGACCGCTTTATGCACAACAAGCAAAGCAGGCCAAATGTGTATTGGCGGAGCTCCACTAATGTAAACATATTTAATTAATCTGACAAATATTTAATTTAATCATAATTAACAAACAATGCTTTATATTTGATTTAACTAAAATGTAGGCTGTTTTTGTTTGGTAGCAAATATTATAATGAAAAATATTTGTCTGTTACAAATGAAATGCGTGCATCAAAAATGTAGAAAGAGAAATAAATTATTTTTGACTATCTTTGATTCGGAGTATTTTGTCTATTTCTACCAAATAGTAAAAAAAAACTACATATCTTATATATATAATTCGTCACATTACATAATTCAAAATGGGTGTCGACCAAACTTTATCCCAATGGAGTCCAGAGTTAACATTGTTGAGCCCAGAGGACCCAGTGAATAGGACACTTGAATCCTCCAAGAAGATCACGGGGGCAAATAGAGATAAGCAACAATTAGTTCCGTGTGCTTTATTTATATTTTCATAATTAATTTCGAGATCGGTGGTAAAGGAAAATATCAAAAGGCTTCATTTTATAGCTGCTTTCATAACACCTCTTCTTTCGTCAGCAAGGACATTTACATTTTTATTTACATTGTAAAGTATAATTTTTTTAAACAATATTTTGTTAGGAATATTTGTTATTAATTAAAACTTAGTCACTAGTCTATTTTATGATCATATTAATGTCTTAGATTAGATATTTTATTAGATGATCTTAATATTAATCATACAGTACGCCAAAAGGCTATGTATGTGTAGTGTCTATGTCGGATACCTTTGGAGTAATTAATACGTACCTCTATTAATAGATATTATAAGAAAATGATGACTTATTGTGGTAATAAAACATAAATAAAAGAACTAAGACAATAAAAAGCTTTAAGCTGCTTTATATTGAAGTTCAATAACCAGAACTGCTCAAGGATACGTGTCATCGACCCAAAAAAAGACAAAATTCGAAGAATCGAATAATTTGCTCCACATTAACTCTAACCGCATACCACAGATTAATAACGATCGTACGATCCTCGAGTCTGGTTCTCATTGGATAATAGAATATAATGTATCAAATGTTTGACATTAATCGTTTTAAATCTATTGAAAAATCAATTACATTTTGTTACGTTATATTATTTAGGAAGAGCTTAATTTGGCATCGATCCGTCTTGTTTATCACAACTTCATTTATATTTTTGCGAAAAGAGGATAAAATAAAATAAAGTTAAAAGTTAAAATAAAGCCATTAAAAATAACAAAAACAGGAAAAGGAAATTGCTTTGCATTTTTTTTACATTAAAATTTACAGAAATTTTAAAAGAGTAAATCATTGTTCCTAAACGAAGTTTCATTTTTCGATATAAATCTTTGCAAATAATAATAATAATATCCTCCAGACCGATTTCGGCCACGGCGGCCAATCTCAAGAGAGATTAGCCAACTACGCAGGAGATATTTACAAGTATGTACGCAAACACAAGTGCACTCTCTATTCCCTAACTCTCATTATCCGATGGAATGGCAATCCGACACGACCGGAAAGAGTTCAGGCGCAGGACCAACGGCTTTACCTGCTTTCCGAGGCACGGGAGTGAACAAACTTCCAACTTCCATACTCCGGGCTGTTACTGAGAAATTTCTGACAGAGAAGCCCAACAACTTTATTGGCCCGACCTGGAAATGGAACCCAAGGAGCATGGGAAGAGAGCCTCTGCTGACACTTTTCACCGTAGGAGTCCGGATAGAAGGCGTTGTCACTATGCGAACCTTCCCTCCTTCCCGTAAGCATCGCTGGGACAATTGGGTGCTCTGTACCCTAGTAATCTTCCCTAGAAATTAGGATCTCTGCGGACCTCGGGGCGTCGTGGTAGTATTTTTTCGGTTTCGGTAGGCTTTCGGTTTTATGGTGGTTGTTCCGGTGCACTCAGTGCCCATGAGCCCCACTAAAAAAGGTTAACTACATATAATCCAATAATAAAAAGTCAAAAGATATTTTCTACATTTATGATGTTTCTTTTCTAATAGTGTATTTAAAAAAAAAAAAGTTGAAACAAATTTAAAAAAGATTTATATAACAGACATCATTAATTATATTATAATAAGTTTACATGTATAAGCCGGTACTTGTACTTAATTTAAAACATTTTAAATATTATCATTAAATATTTAAGTAAATTTCAAAAATAATAATATATTTTTTTTTTATAGAATAGGAAGGCGGACGAGCATATGGGCCACCTGATGGTAAGTGGTCACCAACGCTCTTAGACATTGGCATTGTAAGAAATGTCAACCATCGCTTACATATCCAATGCGCCACCAACCTTGGGAACTAAGATTTTATGTCCCTTGTGCCTGTAATTACACAGGCTCACTCACCCTTCAAACCGGAACACAACAATATCAAGTATTGCTGTTTTGCGGTAGAATATCTGATGAGTGGGTGGTACCTACCCAGACGAGCTTGCACAAAGCCCTACCACCAGTAAATACATATACACGATACGCGGTAATCAATCTATAAAAATTATTAAATTTTTTCCACGTTGATGTCACTTATTTATAACTAAATCTTCTTATTTAGTACCTAAATCTTCACTTAACACATATTCTATAAGAAACAGCAATACTTAGTATTGTTGTATTTACATGTGACATCTTAGTTCCCAAGGTTGGTAGCGCATTAAGAATGAAAGGATATCTTACTGTATCAATCTGTCTTATTTATCTATAGCTAATTCACCATGTACGCCGTATGTATTAATTATGACAGTAATCACACTTAGCGTGGCGTTCTGTCAATACCAATTAATCACAGATATTATGATGAAACCATAGACTATTTAGCACTTTTTAAATGATTTCACATAATTCCATCAGTGGTTATCCTGTATAGATATTATAATTAGTTTATTAGGTAAATATTATATTCTTATATTGCAAGACTGTTCTCCGATAACTTTCAAGTTTGTTCTTACAGAATACTTATCTTGATCTGTTCATATAATTTCTAAAACCGTTCATATTGTTTAGAATAATATAAATGCTAGCTACAAACAAGTTTTCATTAAATTATAGACCAACCGATACTAAATCTATTCCATCTCAGTACAGCGGAAACCAAAATTTTTAATTATTATGGTAATTTCTGACTTTCATTTCTGAGTTACGTTTCTTCGAATTTGGTTGTTAGTAAATAAAAAAAAAACCTTAACGTTATATAAAATATAATTATATAAAATTATCAAACGGTATTAAATTTAATTCAACGTTCTTAATTATGCATTTGAGACCGAAAACTGCATTTTTATCGTACATTTACCATTTTTTGTTAATCTCTTTATTATGTTACGCGATCGATTTTTCAACATAATTTAATCAAATTATCCGGTAGATTGGTTTTGACCATAGTCATAGAATAAATAAAAGTAGATACTACCAATCGTGAAAGCCTTAGACTTACTTATTCCATGCGATTTAATAGTAGTACTAATAGTTCTACTGTAGTATAAACTATAAACAGTTATTGGTTAATTTACTTTTATTTACTCCTAACTTTATATAACACTTAATCTTCCTTAACTTGACTATTTATAACAACTTTAATTAAACTCCAAATTTCCCATTTTCAACTTGTCCCCAACATTCAAATCTCCATCTTTTTCGCGAAACCGTAGTAAATATTATAGATTGTTCTAGATCTCGACCAAGGATATCGAAAGATAGAACTCTTCAGAGTTCTGTTAGATACTAATATCCTAAGCTTATGTTGGTAACTTAACTAATTTTGAGTCAGCGTAAAACAATTATATAATTAATTACAGGTATAGTATTATTGATATGTAATATCTTTATTTCAACAACAAAATAGTTTATATGTCTGCAGATTACCTTTTTAACATTTAATTGGACATTGGTATTGTTGACATGTTATAAAAACATTTTGTAATCTTTTCATTTTAATAAAATCAGTGTGGGACGGTCACTGACGTCAAATATGACAGAATACAACTTCACTTGCGTAAATATTTTTTATACATAGTTCATAAATTTATTTGGGACGAAACAAACGTAAAAAGCAATAATGGCGAGATATACAAGAATAGCGTTAGATATGGCATTGGGTGAGTATAAGTTAACATGTTATCTCTCAAAGAAACATTGCAAAACAAATTTTATTAAAATGAAAATGAAATATTTAAGTCTAATAAGCAAATTTGTTTTGCAGTTTCTCTGAGAACAGTTCGACCGTTGGTCACAAAAATATGGGTCTACGGAAAAAACTTGATACAAAATACATCAGCAAAATCCTTAGTTTCGAATTCTATCGTGGAAAAGACAGAAGCAGTGTTGGATAAATATACTAATAAGTTAATTTCATCAATGACCACAATTCGTGATCGTCAACTACCTAAAGAACAAAAATATCTTGAGAAAGAATTGGAAAAAGTTAAAGAGAGAATATCCAAAACGAAACTTTAATATTTTGTCGATGTTGATGAGACAAAAAAGTCTAGAAAAGAAGAAGAAAGCTTTTATTTTTAAACTTGCTTAAAATATATTTTTTTACTTTTTTTTAGAAGCAAGTAAAAGATTGAAGCCAGCTTTAGGAAATGTATGGCAATATGCAAAGACAGAACTTGTACCACCATTGACATTAAATTTCTTTCATGGACCTAAGGGAAAAAATTTGGAAGAAAGAGTTTCTAAAGCAGCTGATAATTTTATTGCTGGAATAAAAAGTCGTATAGATGATATAGAGGCAGAAAAATTGAGAGAAATAAAGCGAAAAGAAGCTGCTGCAAAAGCATTAGCAGAAAAGAAAAAAGCAGAAGCTAAAAAGAAAGCTGAAGAAGTTAAGAAAAAAGCGGAAGCAATCGCTAAAAAAGCTAAACTTGAAGCAGAAAAGAAGGCTCAAGCTGCAGCTTCAGCCACCTCTGAGGCTAAACAGAAAACTAAAGATGAAAAGGAAACAAACAAAAAACAAAAGAAGGAAACAAAAAAATCACCTGACGTGGTTAAAAGTAAACAGACTGCCAAAAGCTGTGAACCTAAAAAAGATTGTCCACCAAAGGCAAAAAAGTAAATTGCACAAATACAATTTATCGTTATTATTTTATGCTAATCTCATTAAATTTTTAAAAGTAAATTTGTTTTTGTTTTGCCTGATGTAGTATGGAGTTCTGTAAGATGCTAGTCTAGGTTACAATCGTTCAAAAGTAAATAGATAAAAAGCAAAGAAAGTGAGTTTTTTAAATCTTTGCAAATCCATTTTACAAATCTATTAATATAATCAGAAGTTAGTTTATGGTATTTTCCTAACATTAGTTTACATAAATTAGAAAAATTTTAATGTTATGTTCATATTTAGATAAAAACTTTTTTCTATGTTATAGAAATGCGGGCAAGTGGGCCACCTGATGTTAAGTGGTCACCATCACCATAGACATTGGCGATGTAAGAAATATTAACCATTCCAATCAGCGCCAATGCGCCACTAACCCTGGGAACGAAGATGTCATGTCCTTTGATCGCAACAATACTGAGTATAGCTGTTTAGCGTTAGAATATCTGATGAATGGGTGGTACCTACTCGGACAGACTTGCACAAAACCCTACAACATTACCACTTAGTAAAAAATCTATCAATTATAACGTAAATTAAATATTACAACTTATAAGTTTAAATAGTTGAGTATGTAAGTGTAAATTATTTATTTTTTCATAGATAAGTTAATATGATTCAAAATATATAATATAATATAAACAAAAGCTTTTAAAAAAAGTAAATCGTCAATTTTCCGTATCGTGAGTGATCTAAAAAAAAACCGATATGGCCCAGTGGTAAGAACACGTGAATCTTAACCGATGATCGTGGATTCAAACCCGGGCAAGCACCACTGAATTATCATATGCTTCATTTGTTTTTATAATTAATTCATTTCGTGCTTGACGGTGAAGGAAAACATCGGGAGGAAACCTGCATGTGTCTAATTTCACTAAAATTCTGCCACATGTGTATTCCACCAACCCGCATTGGAGAAGCGTGGAATAAACTCCAAACCTTCTCCTGACAAAGGGAGAGGAGGCCTTTAGCTCAGCAGTGGGACGTTAACAGGCTGTTACAGAGTGATCCTGAATGTGAAAAAATATGTATCTTTATTAAATTTAATTAATATCTTACAACCCGGGTTCATTCTTCCCGACTGTACTGGCCGTCGTCGCGTTTGGACTCTACTACCACTTACCATCAGGTGGAGTAGAGTCATTTGCCATCCCGGGACATATAAAAAAATAAAATAAAAATAAGCATTATTTCTAAGTAATAATGTTCTCCAGACCAATTTCGGCCACAGCGGTCGACCTCGAGAGGGATTAGCCAACTACGCAGGAGATATTATAGTTCACAAGTGTGTGCGCAAACACAGGTGTACTCTCTATTCCCTAAGTCTCATAATCCGATGAGACGGCTATCCGACACGACCGGAAAGAATTCAGGTGCAGGACCAAAAGTGACAGGACAGAAAGTGTGTAACTTTCAACTTCCGGACTCCGGGCTGAAACTGAGAATTTTCTGACAGAAAAGACCAATAACTTTTTATTTATCTGTAAGTAGTTCGGTATCAAAATCAAAACTAAAAATGGCCAGTTTGTGCACATTTTTTACGTTCATTATTTTTGAAAGATTATATATGTGAATAGATATTTATTAATTGACACATACAAAAAACTTGGTATTGGTGTCAATTTTAAAATTAATATTCAATAAAAATATAATTAACACGTTGATTATCTGAAAATGTCGATTGGAAGTAATGTGGCTAAAAATGCCAACTTATTCTTACGTAAGATTTTTAACTAAATTTGATTTAAACCGAAACTATAAAAACAATAGATCTTTTTATATATCTTATTTTTGTGTGTTTGCGTAGCGATAACGCTTTTTTAACCAAATGTTAGTTGTATTCGGCAAATATTTCTATATGGCTTTGTGCAAACCCGTCTGGATGGATACCATCCACTTATCACATATCCTACCGCTAAACAGCAGTACTTAGTATTGTTGTGTTCCGGTTGGAAGTGTGAGTGAGTCAGGTCACTCAGTCAGGACAAGGGATTTTAGGATATAACATCTTATAATGGTTAATATTTTTTACGGCGCCAATGTTTATGGGTACACACTTTAATTGCTGTGCCAAGGTTGTTTCCCTTTAGTAGAATTTAAAAAGAGGATATCGTATTATTTTTAAGGAATTACTAATATTCCTATTTACCCTTTCAATTAAGCGTAAACCTTCTGTGAGGAGTGGGGAGAGCATTAGCCCAAGAGATCAGATTGACCCTGCAAGTTTTACATCCCTCGGCGGCTTGACGCTTTAAATTAACTACTCTAATTTACTCATCGTTAGTCATCTCCATAACAATTTTATTAAATTTATTTTTACACATTATTTCCTAAAGGTTTTAAGTCGATATTATTAAGTGAGCTGAGTAATATAAACATGCCAGCATTTCGACAAAGAAACATTGAGTTGAAAGAATTTTTAAAAGAGAAATCGTCGAAAGCGTTGCAATCTGAATGGGGTAGAAAAATAAGTGTTGCGAAGGGATTTTATCAATTGGAGATATCTCTACCAAAGTCTGCTGAAATGAAGGTAAGCAATATGATTTTTAATTAATATTTCAATTAAGTAATACAATATGATAGACTGATAATGTCTGATCTTGAACTCGTACATTTGAATTTCGATAAAGCCCGCAGCTTAATGGAAAATTTAATAGAATCTATAAAAATCTATATAAAAATGCTCAAAAAAATACTCTTCTGAAAGTACGTTAAACCATTTTTCGTGCTTTCTGAAATCTTTACGGTCGTTTCGCATTAGCCGTCCCTTCGGATTATGAGAGGGAAAGGAATAGAAAGTGCATCTGTTTTCACACACACTTTCGGCTATCGACATCATCACCATTAAAAAAAACATGATAATGATGATTTGATGTAATCTATGTTTAAAAGAGTTTTTCTTTAGAGCATATAGGCCACCTGATGGTAAGTTGTCACCAACGCCCATAGACATTGGCATTGTAAGAAATGTTAACCATCGCTTACATCGCCAATGGACCACCAACTTTGGGAAATAAGATGTTATGTCCCTTGTGCTTGTAATTACACTGGCTAACTCACCCTTAACACCGGAAAACAACAATACCCAGTACTGCTATTTTGCGGTACAATATCTGATGAGTGGATGATACCTACCCAGACGAAAGACTGGTTGAATAGCATACTGATTATATTAATATATTATTTTGCATATTCATATAATATTATTAATAACTGAATTTTCAATTTCCATTTTCATAAATAATAAGCGTTAAAGAAATTTCGTATCAATTAGGTAATTTACTAATGACAGGATTTTCAAATTTCTAGCAGATAATATTATTTAACCTTTGAAAAAATCATAATCATAATCCTATGACTTAAGTTCGTAAAGAAAAGACCTTATTAATTCAGGGTCAGGAAGAATTATTATTTTTTTCTTTTTTTTTTTAGAAATTACAAGAAGATTTTCTCCTAGTGAAGGAGTTCATCAAAAGTGGTTGCTATAAATTTATTACTGTAAGACAAGCTTGGCTTCTTTTCTTAGTCAGCTTGGAAGTACTGTTGTGGTTTTTTTTAGGAGAGACCATTGGAAAAATGCATATTGTTGGATATAAAGTTTAAATATGAGTGTTCATAGATTTGTTTTTTTTTTTAATAAAGTATGTCATTAAAGTAAATATTATAAATATTTTTTTTATTTTTAAACTAGGGCTTAGTTTTCTGTCTGTATCTTTAAAAGTTATAGTACCTAATGTAGAAACCCTATCAGGAACGGTGACTAAGATTATTATGAATAATCAATCATAAGCATGAAATTAACTGTTAGTTACCTAATTAGAAAATGTCATGTAGGCATATAAAATGCATATACTTTAGAATAACGACTAAGTTAATAAAAAAAAAAAATAATATTATCTTTTCTTAGTTGACTAGTCTTACAAAATATTATATACTGCATATTTTTTTCTATTTGCCAGTTGTATACTACAGTTTTACATACCTTCATATTTTATGGGGCAGCGTTAAAAGGATTTGATTGATCTATTTTATAAGTAACCAACGTTTTTAAGTCTTGTCATTTCTCATCAATAGTTTCTTAATGCAAAAGAAATGAAATATATAACACAGCGAAAACATTACAAAAAATAATGACGTGTTATTTAATCTTTATCAAATTAAGATACAATAAGACGTCAAATAACAAATGTATCATTAAATGAAAATAATTGTGTGATTAAAATATTAAATTCTCATTACGTTTTATAATATCATCATCATGAGGTGGGTGTCGACCTAAGTATTTATTTTACAAAGTAATAAGCATTTTTTTTCAAATTTATTAGTCCTTTATATACCAACATAGATTAGAAAAAGCATAGCGAGAAGCCAGTAACAGTTAGTTCGAATTACATTAAATGCGCTTACTTCAGCTTTCAAATTTTAAATTTATACAGAAGGTACACTGTATGTGCATTTAGTAGGAGGATGTTAGTTGGGGAAGACGTTTATAAGTTAACATTTGTTTCTAGTTTTTTAAAGTTATCATTTTCCTTAAAATCGCAGTGTCTTTAATTTTAAGTTCATATTAATGAAGTAGGTAACTATCTCTATACGAAGTAGTACGTGACGGCAGACGACAGTGACGGATAATTAAAAAAGTTTTTGACAAATAATACATTTGACAAGTAATCTTTCAAAATGGCGTTGAAGGTGCAATGCGGTGTTTCCGCGGAAACGCGAAAGCAAGAATCATGATTGAAAAAAGTCAAATACCTTATAAAAAATGATATTAACTGTATATTGGAAGTGTTTGTTTTAAAAAATCACCTATTCTACCCTTGTGATTTTTAGTGATCAGCTTAATTCGTGTTTTTTAATTAGTAATGTTGCGAAGAGTTAATTTTTATTCAATATGCATTGCTTTCGGTCTCAGTGTTCTATTAATTCTTGCTGGAAGTCGATATACAGATAACACTAATTACCGTCCAGCTTCTGAGGGTCGAAGAAATATAAAAAACTTCTTGAAAATAGAAGACGTGGACGAAAACTTATTGCAGCCGATCCCGACAAACCCTTACGATGGTTCACCTGACATCGAAAAAATATTAGATAAAACTAGACTTAAAATTAAACATGAATTGTGGGCTTATAATTTTAGTATATCTGGTGTACAAAAGCTGGAAGATTTAGTGATGGAGTCAGGAGGAAGACCTTTAATAAGTTTGATTATATCTACATGGAGGTCTGGTACAACATTTCTTGGTGAAGTTTTAAATGCCGTGCCAGGAAATTTCTATCATTACGAACCATTTTTAAACTATGGAATTATACAAATAAGAGGTACACCAGAATCTGACAAGGCATTGAGAACTATTAAGAAAATGTTTCAATGTAACTATGACGATATGGAAGACTATTTTGACTATGGAAAAAACCATTGGCACCAATTCAGCCATAACACAAGATTATGGGACCATTGTAAATATAAGAAAGAACTGTGTATTGATGCAGACTTCACTTCTAGGGTGTGTAGGCTATTTCCATTTCAAAGTATGAAAGTAGTTCGTGTTAGGCTACGTCTTATTAAACAACTTTTGCAAGATAAAGAGTGAGTACTTATTTATTAGTCAATAATAATTAAATAAACATAAGCTTAAAATGTAATCACATAAAAATAATATTTATTCAAAACTGCCACTGGTTCAGAATGTAGATCCTTATCTAAAGAAAAGGCCTTATTAGTCAATCTTTTTTTAATAAATAAATAACAATTAAATTTATATATGTTGGATGAGAATTAAAAAATAGAGCTTTAAGGTCATTTTTAATCAATAACCATATTCATCATCCTCAATCCTCAGTCACTCCATCAATAGTTTTTAATTCATCTTTGCCAGTTGGAAAAGTTATTACTGATATATAAATTTTTGTATATAGCTGTCATAATAATCCATAATCATTAAAATATGATTATAAAGTCCTTTTTATACATAGTTTATATTAAGTTGGCTATTTCAGGCTTAATTTGAAAGTTATTTTATTAATCCGGGATCCTCGAGGAGTGATGCAGTCAAGGCAGCACCGTAACTTCTGCCAGCCGGCACCTGATTGCTGGAAGCCTGAACTGCTCTGTGCTGACATGATAAGTGACTATGTAGCAGCTGGACGTCTCCTACAACAATATCCAGATAAGTTTATGTAAGTTAACAACTAATCGTGAATGATAATGATTTAATACAAGTTATATGTAATTCATGAACGTTAATTATATACATATTCTTAAGTAGAACTTCGAGCCCTAATATATAACTAGTATATAAGTCTACAAATATATTATTAATTACAGTAGCACCTCTTTAAGTTAAGATAAGTCATAAACCTCTCAAACCCAAAAGTTCCATTGCTCGAAATCTGACCCCGCTATAGGTCGAAATAATTAGTGAGTCCCTACGAGTAAATTCAGTACATAATCTCCCACTATAATTCGATTTTTTTTTCGAGTTTTTTAAATTTGTATACAATAAACCAATACTATGAAATGATAAGGAACTTATAACAGATGTTGACATGTTTACTCTAACACAAAATTAGTTGGAATAAGTCTTAACCTCTACAAGTCAAACTTTTCCTGACAAAATTTGCTCAAGTCGAAAACATTATAACTCGAATTTTTTGGCATCTCCCTTCAAGTTCGACTTACAGACATTCTGTTGTATATCTACTGGTGGTAGGGCTTTGTGCAAGCTCGTCTGGGTAGGTACCACCCACTCATCAGATATTCTACCGCAAAACAGCAATACTTGATATTGTTGTGTTCCGGTTTGAAGGGTGAGTGAGCCAGTGTAATTACAGGCACAAGGGACATAAAATCTTAGTTCCCAAGGTTGGTGGCGCATTGGATATGTAAGCGATGGTTGACATTTCTTACAATGCCAATGTCTAAGAGCGTTGGTGACCACTTACCATCAGGTGGCCCATATGCTCGTCCGCCTTCCTTTTCTATAATATACAAAGAAAATAATTAAGTTTCTCATGAAAAAAATTGAATAGGATTTTTTTGATTAGAAGAGTTCAATATATATAATAATTATTTATGAAAATACTAAGTTCCTTACAAATTAAAGTAATTTTATAATAATATCAATTCTCAAACTAAAATTTTAAATTCAGGTTGCTACAGATAACACATAATTAGTTAAAAGCTGCAGATATTGCTGCTGGCTTTAATCCAATTATTTCCACATATAGCTTATGTAAACAAAGAGAGCTTCCAATTTTATTAGTTCAATGTTTATAATGAACCACATCCTGGTTAAATAGAATGTGTAAACAAATACATTGGTATAATTGAAGTTGTAAATGCTCTACCCTAAATATTAATATAATAAATTTATGCAAATGTAGAATATGTTTTCTATTTAAAACACTGATTGCCTAATGTTTATTTAGAATTTATCTTATTTAATAAAATTGTATGCATAATGCATTTTCACCTTATTTGGCTTAACATATTTTTAATAAGTTTTAACTTAATAATGACATGAGGTTCATTGTATTCAGCCTTGGTTTAATTTTGTTATTTTTAAGGGCTTTACGTTATGAAGAACTGGCACTTAATCCAAGTAGCACATCATATGACCTACTAAAGTTCCTACGTTTGGATGTAACACAATCTGTCGATGAGTTTCTCCATTCCCACACGAATGTCGAAGTGGCTGGAGTGAGTTCGACGTTTAGAGTCTCCCGTGATGTGCCTTTCAGATGGAGGAATGTATTAGATTTTAATTATGTTGATGAAATTCAGGTGAGTTTATTAATTTTCTAATTCTCTTATAGTTAGGCATAAATTGATCATACTTATTAATAAGGAATGGAAATGGGGGCGTAAAAAGTCATGCATGAACAAAATTGAGGTCACTTCATGGAACAGTATCATGAGTTATTAAACCAATGAGGTTTCACTTCACGTCACTTCACTGGCAGAAAACATGTTTTATTGGAATATGGTTTTATTTATTTTATATATGGAGTTTTCAAATGTATTATGATATAAGGGCACATTCATAAATGTAATAATAATGAATCACCTCAATGTCTTCAAAAAAAAAAGTTATATTAAAAAAAAATGGCCTTTTCTCTGTAGAGTGATTACTATCAAGTAACTTTAGGGCAGTGAAAATGGACTAGATATGATACAGATGTAAAAGTTTATCCATGATAACTTTGAATTAAAAAGAAATTTAGATATACTAGGATAATTAATTATAAGGCTAAAAAGTAAGGAAATGTCTTAACATATTGTTGACATTATATTTAATCTATAAATAAAATTGCAGATATATTTTAAACTTGGTTGAGCTGAACACATCAATTTTGTTATTACTCAAAATTCGTGCAGTTTTAATTCCATAATCATTATATTATTTTTAAAGGCCTCACGATAACATCAAGGTCTTTTTTAATTGTTTATTATTAATCGGTATTATATATGCTTATTGAATAAATACGAAATAATCTGTCATTACATTTATATTTTGTAAAAAGGTTGTCAAAAAAAACCACCTTTTAACATTGATTTAAATAGAGTGCTAAAACAAGGTCGACTTGTGTTTCGAGAGAACTCGAGTTTCGAAGGGCACTTGATCTATTTTATCTACCTAAAGAACAATCTAGATCAAGCGTTGAATTTTCATCTGCATACACCGGCATTGTTATTAAATCTAAACATTACTTTTATATTGTACAAAATTTTCATAACCCGATATTATTTATTTCAACGGTATATGCGCTGTCTAGAGATGTGTGTACTATAGAATTGACCTGATTAAATATTTATATGTGCTATTTTTGTATGACACCCAATATTTTTTTGCATATACTTTCAAACAATATAAGTCGGGTAAAAAACAGCGAGTAAACTCAGCTTGCGATTTAAACATTAGGTTGTCTGTACTATATTTACATATTATGTACTCAATGAATATTGTTTGCCATATTTAGGTCACTGTAACTGTGTAAAATGGTGACTTCATAAAATGAGTTATCTAGCCTAGGGCTTGTCACCTTATTGTTAATCGAGCATCCGCAGATCTAAACCAAGATTTAATCAAAATGGTTTGATGGCTAACATTACAGGATCAATTTGTTTAACGTAATAATTCGTGCTGAGACCTAACCAAACACCTTGACGGGCTTCACTAAACCGATGGATAGAATGGTGCACTTTTAATAAAAGATAGGCAATTAACAATATAGTTGGAAGAAAAGCGAGATTTATATATCAAACGCTTATAAATGAATTGACCGATAAATAAGAAGCGCGGAAACCTCACACCGCCCTGTGACCTGTGTTTACGGAAGTGTCTTCTTCTTTTTTGTGTCTGGTTCTTTCAGCACAACGTCACGTCCGTGACGATGATAATTTGATTGATTTTTTAACCCCAGGGAGTTACATCGATTTTCGCGTATCGATTACCTATAGAAAAATGGTAACGTTCTGCAAAAATAAAACGAAGGTTGCATTAATATTGTGGTACTTAATATTCCGATCTACTTAAAAAAATCTTGTGATGGAGCTTAAGAAGAAAAACCAATAATAACAAATTCAGAAGTTATTTGATTATTTATTTCACATGTAATTTTTTTTTTGTTTTTAAATTAAAAGGACATGTTACATATGATGTAACTGATATGTATATATATTTTATCTGTTTCTGGTGACGATTATCGTGAGAAAATGAATCAGTGTAACTTAAATGAAGCTATTTTACATATACCAACGCTTAAACGAAATTAAAACTATTTTAGAATAAAAAAAGATTACGCAAATGTGTTTTAAACAACTTTTCGATATGTTAACTCCGTTCTTAGAAAAGAGAACATGATACGGCATCGCTAAGCGAGTGACGAGTGACTGTCGCTAGTTTGTAGACCGCTATTGCAGTCAATCTATTGTCGAAAATTGACGGCGCAAATCAAAACATCTAGAAATTTTATAATCCATTAATCATACCAAAGGTATGGTTTGAACTAATGCCAGATTTCAAACAGTATATTTCCCATTATAGTATTGTTACATAATCAAATAAAAAGCCGAGATGGCCTAGTGGTAAGAACGCGTGAATCTTAACCGATGATCGTGGGTTCAAACCCGGGCAAGCACCACTGAATTTTCATGTGCTTAATTTGTGTTTATAATTCATCTCGTGCTTAACGGTGAAGGAAAACATCGTGAGGAAACCTGCATGTGTCTAATTTCATTGAAATTCTGCCACATGTGTATTCTACTAACCCGCATTGGAGCAGCGTGGTGGAATAAGCTCCAAACCTTCTCCTCAAAAGGGAGAGGAGGCCTTAGCTCAGCAGTGGGACATTAACAGGCTGTTACTGTACTGTTACTGTACATAATCAAATAGAACAGCCGTAATAGATTTTTTTATAAATCATTAAAATAGTTTCCAATCGACGTTCTATAATATGTAAAACTATTTTATGGTATTTTTACACGCACACCCAAGCACACACACAGACACACGTTATCCGCTCGCAATCGCAACGGTCAGCGTAAAAATATCCTATTTCAATTATAATTAATTAATTTGATAATAAGTCTAAAGTCACCTATTAAAAAAATGTTTATTTGTATGTTTGTTGTTAATTTCAGGTAACGTGCAAGGAAGCGATGTCTCTGTGGGGATACCGCATGGCACATAACTCGACGCACATGACAAGCAAAGACTTTAACCCCCTAGATCAATATTCTCTCACTCAGTGAGTTTACTCAAAAAGTTAATTTAATTAACTGTTATATATTCTGAACAAAATATTGTCAACGTTACGGATATTAATAATTTTATAAGGTGAGCCTTTATATTTTCAATATATATATTTTTTATGGATTTAATATTTATTATCTGTATAAATTATAAAAAATTATTTTTTTAATTGCATATTTGTTTAACAGCTATTTTGTTATTGTAATTTCCTTATTATTTTTTTACTAGTAGTTATTAATTAACCCCTCCCACGCCCAGTTGTCAAATAGCAATTTTTCAAATTCTATGAATGGGGTTAATTTAGCACAACAAATCTATCTTTTTTTTAAGTGTTCATTACACGAAAGTATAAAAGACTTCAGAGAAAAATTCGATTTGTATTTAAAATAACTTGTGGATATGAATATTATATGACCTTATATTTTATTATATCATTAAAATATATCTAAACTTAAAATTGTACGAAATGCATTTGCCCGTCGAATAGTTCGAGAATATTCCGTTCCTCGTTTTTTTATAAAAAGTAGCCAACGTGTGAATATGTGTGTTATGTTTGCGTTACGTTTCATAGCCTTCAATTTCATATACATATTAACGGGATAAACATAGCCTAACACGCAACGTAGTCCGTTACACGGCGGTGTGGCGACGGAGAAGCTAAAATTATTTATAATCTCCTAGCATTACCATGTTTTTTTTTTTATAATTTCACATAACATGAAGTATGTTACATTAAGTAGAATTATTTAGAGACTCATTTTTGTCATATACTTTATAGCATTGAAACAATTATTGTTTAATTTGGAACACCTGTATAATATCTAATATTGTCTATTTACAGATGATGCTGCATTATTTTCACATCAGCAAGTATTTTTAATCGTCATTAATATATATATATATATTTTAATTTACTTTCTTACAAGAACATTGGAATGGAAGGAATTCGAATAATCCCGTTTTTATATTAGAAAAAAAGGCTAAAACCTAAAAAGTTTAAATTAAAACAAAAATTGTAATAAATTATAGTTTTATCTCTATATCGAAATTTTAAACGTAAGTACATTTAATTTAATTATATTTCTTTATTTTATACATAAAGTTGATGTAAAGTTAATTTTTTAATGGAGTTTGTTTTTTCATTCTTCGGTTTGATGATCACTGTGAGAGATTAGCTGGCTAAGTAACCCAAAGAGTTGTAACTAAATTTGTAAATTTTACATAAATTAAACGATTTAATGTGACCATATTATTATATACATAATACTAGATTTCGCCCGCCGCGTTATATTGAGGAAGGCGTAGGGAAGGAGTAAGTTATAAAAAAGAAGCATATGAAGCTTTAAAGTTAAGGCTCGCAATTTTAATAAAATCGGTTCAGTGGTGTCGCCATGAAAAACAGACAGTCAAATCCGCATTTATAATATTAGTATATATGTCGCGGATTCAAATGGATTGTCATTTAAATGGCCGCCATTGTCGTTCGATATGTTGATTTTATTAAATCAGTCAGTGCGCACGTCCGGCGCTGTCCTGAGAGCAAGAGACCAAGGGGGTCGCTCGACAAAATGATCACACGCGCTACGAACATACTCCTTTATATTTCCTTCAGTCGGTTACATAATAAAATAGGCACCCGTCTTATATTTTTCACACTTGACGTCTGACAACCAACCAACCTACATGACATACATCACGTTGTGTGGTGTTGCTGTTCTAATAAGTGACGTCGTATACCCGCTTAAATTTATTATCTTTGACATATATATAAAATAATGAACCACTTGACATTCAATATACAAGAAGGAATTTGTAATATAAGTTCTTAATTAAATCAATGGTATAAAAGAGACAAGAAAGTTTTGAACTTTGTCCATTCGCAAGCCTGCCAACATAATTTGAATTAAAATATTATTAAATAAAATGTATAATTTGACAATATATATATTAATATCAGGATCTATGGCTAGTTTAGCCGGCTAATCGAAAACTATAAATATAACCTTAAGTTCTAGAAGGTACTAGATGATTTTCAAATTATAATATATGTATAAAAAAAAAGATAATAAAGATTATAGTTATAGTGATTAGTGAGCGTGGATCGTGTAAACGCAACGGGTGTGTTATATCAAAACGCAAAAGACGGACCATTAGGTAATAAAAAAACCTCGGAACAATAAATATTGAGGTGATTTTTAATAATAACTCAATTTGATTGTAATAATTTTCACCTCTTCCACTAAGCGTTTCTATATAGGCTTTAGAACTCGTTAATTTTAGCACTCACGGAATTGAATTATCAATGCTTCCATTTAGACACTATTGTTAATAGTTTTATATATATGTGAGATGGATCCTGCTTATGTAGTTAACTTTTAACATAACCGAATTAGTTCTAACAATACATACACCAATATATTATTATTATTAAAGTAAATATATTATACAATATTTTACATAAGCAGGGACCATCGAACCTTACATAAGTCTTCGCTTTAGCACATGACAATTTAGGCTTTAATGCGATGCGATGTCGCTCCAGTGATTTTTAATATAAACGCTATAACACCAAACGATAATTAACGCAGTAAAACGAGTGCCTCTTTAAGTGTAGCGAACGTGCACGTTCAATGCATTTGTATGTTTACATTTTGAACGCCTCAGTACATATATTATTTTGTTGTAAAACTAATAGGAATTAATGTTTTTTTCTCTAATATTAGACACGTTACATTCTAAAAATACGATAACAGAACTCTTTCCCAGTAATATCGATTGTATAACATAAAAAGTTAAAATTATTATGGACTAAAAATATAGGTTGAGGTTGGGCTTGTTTTACTAAGCATTCTCATTGAAAGATATAAATTTCTTAATTAATAACATCCTTGCAAATAATAATTAAAAAGTAAACAATATTATAAATTCAACCGTCACTTGATAATAGCTATTGTTTTTTTTTTTTGTTTGATTGTTTCCTCGTGGAAAAGGCAAAGGTGCCATAAAGTCGTCATAAATATTGAATGGAAATGTTAATTATAATTATCTTTCTCACTATTCAATTTACTCATGTTGTAATTTCTGAAATACACACGGCGCCATCTTTGATACATATTCGTTCAAGATGTATTTAAAACATATAAACTAAAAAAAAGGTTCGTATCATGTATGTAATACTATTTTAGAATGTGACGTGTCTGAAAATAAATTTTTATCATTTTTACAATGATATTCAAAGACTAATTTTAGCACGTGGCGTGCACATTCGTGGCTTAGACTAATCTCTAGATGCACTCTGCGTAGCTCCTAGTAGCTTAGAATGTACACATATACAATTGAATCAATTTTATATACAAGGAAGGGGTACGTTTTTGGGTAAATGTAATCTCCGTCCATAATGAAGTTATTGAACGTGACAAATAAACCCCAGAATATTGATAACTCGTTACGCAGTTCAACCAATCAAAATCCTTTTAACAATTACCATAGATAATATAATGCGATGATTCCTATTCGGCGTCATTTTTGACTGTCAAATTATAGAACTAATATTTTGATTCTGTCCTTACTCAGAACGAATTAAAGCGAAATTAAAGGATTTTGATTGAAATATTACTTTAATATGAAGTCAATACTCAAAATAATTTGGCTAATTATTTATTAATTGGCTACCTTTAATAAATATATGAAGTGAAACAGACAATTGTTATCACTTTATCGAAACAAAAAATCTCGGAGAACACAATCTCATTTTTATTAAATTCTCTATTAAGAGAAAAAAAAAACATTAGTCTATGAAAAAGTCCGTTCGACTTTATTAGGTTCATTGAATCGAATGCTTAATAATGTTTCACGGTGACAAATAATCCTACATTTACAATAAAGCATACTGTTTTTTACATATTAATACGTTATGCTCAGATATCATATCTCGACGCCTATACGCGTATACGTACTCGATATTAGCACTAGAATTGGACTGTCATTGGTCAAGCGTATTTTATATGAAATATAATTTTATTTCATTAGACATAAGGACGCTGTAATAAAAATCGAACAAACTGAACTATAGTGTAGTGAGAAATCTCTAAGTGCACTTGATTATAAGGCAGTAATTAGATATTTAAATAAATTGAATAATGTTTAGGGAAGTAAATTAGACGAGAGAGAGAACTAGAAGCACGCGTAGAAATTTTCGAAGGTTGATGGTTTTATGCAATAAGTATTAAGTACAGTTTACTGAATATGAAAGCTTCATACATGGGATTTCAACTAGGGATTGTTTAAATGTGTGATATATTATTATTTTATATGTGGTAACATTGTGCTAAAATATTTTAATTATCTCTAAGTAAAAAACTATAAGGTTATGTGTAATATTTTATTTTTTCTCATATAACGAGATCTATGTTCTTAATTTACATGTATCAATTTAAACATAGAATTAGTCTATTTTTCTTAAACAAAGGAGTTTTTTTTTCTGACAAATACTATTTTATTTTAAGTCAAACATTCTACAGCCTAAAATTATATACTGATATATTGGAATTATAGTACTATTGCAATAATTTCAACTATTAAATATACGTAATTATGATATTATTATTTTAATCTATATTATAACATATCTGCATGTATTGTGTCAGTTTAATTTATACAATTTAAGCACAGCGCATTCAAGCGCTGTTTTATTCAAACATTTATACGTAAAATTAAAATAAGAACATGTTTTATTGTGCAACTTTGCGGGGCGTATTATATTTATAATTATACACGAATATTTTTTTTGTTAAAAGTACTATGAGCTTTAAAAGTAGCGTACAGCGTACACGCCATTCCATTACAATTTCGAATGGCTACTAATGACTTGAATTGTTATTATAAATAAGTTTTATTATAAATTATTGCAGTATTTGTAATTAATACTGCGATAATTTATAATAATTTAATTGGTTAAAATGTAAACCGTAAGTCAATAAACGTCATCAATTACTAATTAAGAAACATGCTTCCTGATAGATCTGACAATATGATATTATGTTATGCCTTAACGAAATATTTGTAGTTTTACTAATAAGATATATTAATTGCATGCTAGTTATTAGGGGACATTATATTAACATGATAAATTATTTGTAATTATAGAGGCTCTGTCTCATAAAAATCACAGTTACATGAGACATTTCATACGCACAATTTTGAATGTTATATTATATAGATTATAGAGGAGCTTAGACCATAGAGTTAGGATATATTTTAGCAAATCGAAAAGTAATAATTTGTTTTTTGAAATTTTCTATTACGTTGTCATCAACTTTTTTTAACTCTGAATGATGCATACAGACAAAATGTATTCGTAGAAATAGACTGTTCACAGAACTCGTTATATTGAAAAAGGAGGTACATACTTTAATTGCTCATATTTACATATTTTAAATATTTAATTGCGATTACGTTTACTACGTCACAAAAAAAAAATTATATGAGTATTATATTTATTTGCAAAAAATGGACTCGGTCCGTGATAATTGTTTATTTTTATGACCAGAGCCGTGGCGACTGGCTGGTACCAGTGTAGATTTTGTATCATATCATTATCATATCAAAATATAAACAAATATATAAAACATTATATTCATGTAATGTATGCTTAAGCTTCGAGAACGTTTTAAAAATAAGATTTTAAATGTTTAATTGTTTTATGTTTTGGAATAGATTGCTTGTTTTTATTTTAAAAATAAGTGTGACATGATTTAAAAAGTGATTACTTAATTTGTTTATGTTTAATTAAAAGATTTTGATGTATTTATTTAGCAGTATTGCATAATAATTTTACTTTATCCTAAGTCAATTTTAATTATATGAAAACTCGAAAGCAATAATAGAATTGGATCTGCATTGTACCACGTGACGTATTTAGGGTGGAAGGTAGAGTTAAGGGTAGCCTTATTAGAATAAGAATAATGATTGGTTGATAAAGAATGTTGAATTTTACTCGTAGACGATAGCACGGCCAGCGTTATTATCGCATTGTATAATTTTTATTTCAAGTTAATAAAGGTTACTAGTCTAAGGTCAGACTGAATTGTTGTTTCATTTTATAAGTTTAGTATATTTTGTAAGTTTTTTTTTTATAATAAAATTGTTTATACAGATATATAATATAATACACGTCATTTTGACAGTTATTGAATAGAAAAATTGTCAAAACGTGATTTTTGTACTTCTGATAGTTAAAAGTAGTGCAATTAGTATGTTGGCAACTGATTTATCAAACAATCAAACAACAGTCAGTCGTTGTCCAATGCTAAACATTGGCCTCTCCCAAGGTGCGCCAAAGCTCCCGGTCTGCTTTATTGATGGCGATATACTATTGCGATGTTTCTATTCTTGAAATGTTATAATTATTATAGTCTGTCGCATATTGTTTTTGACATTTCATGACCGTTTAATGCGATAGATTTCAAGTTCTTACAGAAAAGCACTACTGGTGAGTGTAAAATTAACTTAAATCTCGTGTATAAATTTGCTTATTACGCAATACAAGATCAAGCAAGCCCAATAATAATAATATTTCAATGAGACAAGGAAAGGGCTGGTTTCTCGTTTCACATACCGTCTAGGTTTATGTGAATTACTAACTTATTTATACTACATGCCGAGATGGCACGGTCGTCAGAACGCATGAATCTTAACCGATGATCGCGAGTTGAAACCCGGACAAGCACCACTGGATTTTCATGTACTTAAATTGTGTATATAATTCATCTTGTGCTTGTCGGTAAAGGAAAACATCGTGAGGCAACCTGCATGTGTCTAATTTCACTGAAATTCAGTCACATGAGTATTCCACCAACCCGCATTGGAGCAGCCAGGTGGAATAAGCTCTAAAACCTTCTCAAAAAGGAGAGGAGGCTAAAGCTCAACAGTAAGACATTCGCAGGCTTTACTTTTTTTTAGATTATTCACTATGATAAAAGAGCATATAGACTGAGACAATCCGCGCATTTCGGAAAGTCGTTCGCTAGTGTATTTAGTTTAACAGTTGTTGCCCATGATATCCCGAATAATGAGAATGTCATGCTTAGCAACGTAAAAAAACAAAAGGGATAGTGAAAAAACATTAATAAAGAATAAGATTGGACATAACATACCAGTTGTTATTGCCTCCCATTTTAAAAGCCTAATTATATTTAATTGTAGATATTATTATTATTAATTTTATTTCACATTTACAAGGAAAAAAAAGACAAATACAAGGAAAAAAGACATACAAGGAAAATGTATTTGCCTTTTATACAATTAAAAAAAGAAAAACAAAAGCTTAAGAATAGTCTGCTATATAAACATAAATGCGAATTGTAATAATTATGATGCATGGAAGGGCGGACTTATCACTCAAATATTGATCTCTTCCAGACAAACCTGCATTAAGGTATGTGATTATAATAATAAACGATAACCTGAAAGTACAACGTTTGTTAAAAGAATAATTATTTTTGACTTTATATAAGGAGATAAAATATACCTTTACATAATAAATCAGATATATTTAAATCATTCTATGCTATGCATATATTAGGAAAATCTATTTAAATATTTGTCAAAAGTAGGAATCGAAGCGTTAATATAGAAACCAGTCGCAATGTACTAATTCTTGTAGCAATTGTTATTTATAATTTTATGTTACTGTTTAAAATTCATGTGTGAATGTTTTTGATTAATTGTCTATTATTTATTAACCGTAATATTCATTTAAGTACGTATTAAATAAAATATTTATCAACTACTGCTCCTGACCACTCGCAGATAGCAAATGTGTTTAAACAGACCATTGATTATACTGAACGCCAAAAATTTACATATTCGATTTATATGTTGCCATTACATCAAACAGCGTCTATCGGCGCTGGTTCGAAAGCGCATACTAACATTTTTTGGACACGTCTCACGGCAAGGAAATGACTTCATTGAGCGCCTTGTTATTCAAGGCAAAGTGGATGGCATCAGACCTCGTGGAAGGACGCCCATGCGATGGACCGACCAAATAAAAACAATTGTTGGCGATCCTTTGCATGAATGCACCAGGATCACCACTAACAGGGACATATGGCGAAGGCTCGTGAGGCGAATAACATCTGGGCCGAATAATTCATAATACTTCATGGCGACCACGACCGCTCTGACAAGAGTGTCACTACGAAGAAGAATTATATCTTTTGATTAGCGTTAATTTCATAAACAATTTCGATGTTTCAACAATATTATGTTAAACAAGTAAAGATGGTAGTTTGATAGGTTCCTTTTTTGAAGTAGAACATCTTCGGGTTCGATTTAAGATATCAAAGTCGAATTTTTACTAAAATTTGTGTATGTGTGTTAATATTGTATATGCCTTTTTAACAAAATAAACAACCTTGAATGCGAATTGACGCGAGAACTTAAATAATATGGATTCGCGAGAAGATGTCTGTCTGAGAAAATGTCCGCGAAGTTGTATCTTCCGATTACAACTTCGCGGCATCTTTCATTCTTATTCGAAGAGTTGACGAATCGAGTTGGGCCAGTGGTTAGAACACGTTAATTTATCAACCTTGACATTGGCAAATACAGTTACTGCAATGCTATAAGAACCCGTTTCATTGCTCACGCGTGAAATACGTTTGATATAGAATTTTGATACGTGTATTCTCGAAATTTTGTAATTAGTATGGTCAATGAGGTATATCACCTTTTCACATTTCACGACCTATTTCTGCATTGGGTTTCAAACTGCATTTAACAAATATTAACACTGATATAATTAAATAGCCTAGTTGACAATTTTGATAAAACAATGTAGTCTTATTCAGTTTTATATTGCAATCTTAACTGTTTTGCTATTATTTTAATAATTACGTACAGATAGCAGTTTTTGGAAACCGTATATCATCATTATCAAATTCTATTATATGTACATCATTAAATTAAGCGAATATTTATTTGCTTATTTTTTTATATGACTTAATTACTTTCGTTTTCGAAGCATGAAATAATTGTAGTTTAGATACCATCGAAAGTATAATATATAGTCATAATCAGAAGCAGATTTACTAACGTGCCACTTGTGGGCTGAAGTAAAGTACAGCCTATGTTATAGTTCTGATAAATATAAGATCATAATTTAATGAAGTAAGGAATACGAAAGTTATGCAAAGCATCACTCGAGGAACATAAAATGTTATAAATAAGTACATTTTCTTCTTAGTCGTTTCGCTCTTGACAGAGCAGTCGTGGTTTTCAGTCCGGTGCTGTGGCACGCTTGAAAATTTGTCTCCATACTACTCTGACACCTGCCTTTTTGCGCACTCACGTAAAGGATGATACATTATAGTTCTCACTTGATCTGTCCATCTCTGGTGCCCTCTACACTTCCTTGAACCACTAGACGCTTAATGGAAATTTTAAGATCACTTCTAGAGATGTGACCAACGAAATTATATACAATAATATACATAATGCATATATATATTATTGTAAATTTACCTAATTATGTAATGACAAAATATTTATTCTTATTATAGAAAAAGGTTGAGGGAATCAACCAACTTATTGAAGTATTTTTTAACTATAATCATCCTTATAATATTCATTAGCTTTTGCAAGAATGAATTACACACGTATTGCTGCCCAATTCCGGCTGACAGATTCTCGAAGGAGACTAGCAAACTGTATAACGCAACGCAAGTGTTATAATAAGTCACAACTGACTGGTGCATGCGAAAACACAGATAAACCTCCAAAACAAATTTTCAAACCGTTTAAAGTTGAATTAAAATAAAAAAACTGTAAATATTTTTTTCATTCATTTGCAAGAAGAGCCGTTACCATTCCCAAATTTCATTAGTCTCACTTCAAAACTAACGGTACTTCCACACTATACGTCATCCCTCTTTGTCACTATTATCAATGGAATATGCCTTATTTATAATGTCTATAATTAAACCTTCATAGTTATTTAGAATAATTTTTAAATCCAGTTATTTGGTTTGGGCGTAGATGAGTCATGATACATATAATTTTATTACCGAAGATTAACTAATCGGTTAATGTTATAATACTTTGTATTTAAGAATGTAAGTAGGTACATATTATAATTTGTAGAAATATAATAATCATAAAATTAGTATAACTAGTTTAACTTATAACAGTATCTAGTTATATCGATAACTTATCCATTTACTTATCTCGTAAGATAACCTCTTAAGATACACTTCTATTATTACATTAACCAGAATCTTGCACCAGTTTCGGTCTTTGTTTAGATCTCTATACTAATTGTCTGACTGACGATTTGTCTGTATATATAATTTGATTCTTCTAATAAGTATGTAAGTATATACATGTAGTATTTTTGTTTATCATTATATCCCTAACTTACAATTTACTTTTCTATATTGTTTTGAAAATTAAATAAAGTTATTTTTAAGCTACTTAAACATTTCACAGATACATCGGCGAATTTAAATATATTTTTTAAGTATAGCTTACGTCAGAGGCTTTACTTGCGTGTATGTAGGAGAGGGGGGAATCCGATGTTAAGCACCCTATGTTTCTGTATCTCTGACAATGTGTGTGCAAAATTTCACGATGATCCAGGGGGGTAGATTGCTCTTGATGGGCTCTTTATCAAAATTTGGGGGGTTCTTACTAACTGCGGCGTTCGTTCGTGATACATTGATATACATTGTTTTCTGCATAATTTTTTAAATCTTTATTTCGTTCTCGCTATATTTTTACATATTTTATTTCTATTACATTTGAAGCAATTTACCAATGAAGTATAAAATGACATCCTCATATAAAGATTAACATATTTACAACACCTCTGCTGGCCAATAAACAAACCCCCAGCCACGCGAATTTACCGATTTGACCGTCAATGAGTTCAACTAGCTATTCAAATTTATTTTTCAAATGTGTATTTTCAAAATTTTGCGTACGGCCCTAGAGTTCGAGTGAGATTTTAGATAATATTTTACAAAATTTTGCCTACAGAGGTTCGAGGCCCCTGTATATAGGGAGCCTGTATCTTTGATAGGGCTGATACAGCGATAGCTACGCTAGCCCTGTGATGATCGATTATCGGTCGCTACCCAGTGTGATAAACCGCTGGTTTTTTAGTGGGTATTCCGGCGCATGCTCAGCGCCGGGTTAAAAAAAAAAGTTAACACGTGAAGGCGTAACAAACAAATAATATAATAAACGCATTTGACTTGACCTTGTTCTAAATATTAAACGTTAAAGTATGATAGTTATCCCAATATATGTTATTCTGCTCAAATTTGATTTTGGTTCGTTTTTATCTTAGGTTTTTTAATTATTCACAATAAAACAGCCAACTTCGCTTTAACAAAAAAAAAAAAAATTAATATATTTAATACCATGAGTAAATACTACTTTTATAATGCAGTGATGCACAGTAATATACAGTTTATAATGCAGCTATTTATATAAAGAAAACAAAACCTATTGTCAACTTATATTTTAAGTCAGTTACATACATAATTTATATAAAATGCACTATGAAAAACTCGTTAAAAATATTTTCCACGATAACTTGTTTTTTATCTGTGCTCTAAAATATACGAATAAATTGCGTTTATTTCTAAACTACAATCAAAGACTCTATATATGAAGTTGCTTGGGCAGTTACTACTAAGACCAGTATGGAGATTCAAGTTTCAATAAGATGAGGTAAGCTCGCTCTATACTATAAAGGATTGTGTTACAGTTTTATTAATATACGTCATAAATCAATCGCTGGATAAGTCGTACTACAATGAGTCATTTATAAGTGTTTATTTAATGTTGTGGATTTTTTATATTAATAACTTTAACACCTGTGGTTAGAGAAATGTAATTTATGTAAAGAAAAAAAGGTTATGTAATGAAAGATTATTATTATTAGTATTTATAGTATTATATTGTTATTAGTAGTATTGTTAGTAGTATTAGTATATTAAGATATTGTTAGTATTAAAGACCTTTTTATTTCTTATTAAAAATGACTAACAACAAACTAGTTATATTAAACTTATTACATATATTCTTTGTTTATTGCACTTAAAGTGTGTATCGAGCCGATCGGTTACGATGCTTGGCGCGGAGCGGAGGCGTGGTCACACGCACGTACGAGTCTCACTCCGACCGGCGAGAGAGTTGCGCGTGCGCATGTGCGTCGGTTACCTACTCTTTGTTTACAAACAACTTTATTCTTTTTGACCCTCGATTTTTTATCGCGTCCATTCACCAAAATTGTCATTGAATAGTGGATACGGGCATTTGGAGGTAAGCGATATTGCTTAATTCAGTATTTGTACTTAATACTTTTATAACTGGTTAAAATATTTATAATAAAAAAGGTTTAATTTTAGAATTGTATGCACGTGTATCCTTTTTTATGTCATACTGGTCTAACGCATCAAGTTTCAATGTTAATTTGTATTATTTTTTTTAAATTCAGATACATTATTTTGAACTTAAGTGATTTCGAACTGACGGTATTTTACAATGATAAAAATAAAAATAGTGCAAAATTTAACTAAAATAAATGCAGTTGCTTTCGCGAACAAAAGCTATTTAAAGTATTATCAAAAATAATACAAATATAAATAATAGATTTATTTTTAATTTGGTGCTCTGCTTACAGCTTTTAGATAAAATAGTCTAAAAAGAATAGGCTGAATAGTTATATTTTAAAATGGATACCACCCTGTGAATACCAAAATAGCTCTGTCAGAGGACCCTCTTGTGTATTTACATTGTGTATAATGTATGACTATATTTTAAAAATAATAATCTTTAAAAGTCTGGAACTGCTGCGTCTGTAACGGAAATAATATTTATTTATCAAGAATGTGCCAATTACTACACTGCAGATTAACTTGCACTAAATAACTATCGTCCTGGACGTCATAAACAAAAAAAGGCTTGTCAGTCAAAATAATATAGGTACTTTATTTATAAAACAGTCGATAACAGAAATCAATAATTGCGATTACGTTTTATAAAATGTTGCCTTGCCATTTCTTTTCAGCTTTTTTCCTATGAATAATATTTCCAAAATAGTGGTTATTTCAATTGCATTAAAATAATATTTTTATTTTTTAAAGCTTTTTTATTATTGACGTTTATTTAAATAACGTTACGAGAAGCAAGTTGTCTAATCTCTTTTTTTAAACGTTATTAAAATAAACGTTGTTTAAAAAAAGTGATTAGGCAACTTTCTTCTCGTTTTAATTTTTTCGTAAAAAAACTATATATTAGCCCCTTTTAAAACTACAATTTACTTTTCTAATATTTCGACATGTAAGTATAGACAAAGATGTCACATTTAATATTTAAATACAAGTTTCCAATATTACTCAAGCATAAAAGATTTTATATCATACTTAACTTCGAAGTTTATGCCATAAAAAATATCGTCCAGATATATAAAATTGAGAGCTCCATAAAATTCTGGTAGGATTTGGTGTCAAGATAAAACCTTGCTGACGTTGAACCATGTTTCCGGAAAACTCAATCTGTATAAGTTAAGACTACAATAAAAATAATTACATAATATTTAAAAAAGCAACCTACGAGTTAAATTGTTGCATGAAAACTGGGGTTTTAGTAACGCGTGGTTATTATTGTTTTTTTAGTTTTAGTATAATTATAGTTATTTATCGTCATCATTATTGGAAATTTGAGAAAAAAATAAATAAATTTGCATGTTTCGAACACTCTAAAGCTTGTTAATAGCTACCTAACAAAAAAAAATGGCTGAGAAACAGGGGAGAAAAACAGTTCGAATCCAACTTTGACTATTCTGTATTTATTAGAATCGGAACCGAAACGATATTACTGACACATATGTATAACGTTACTTCAAAACCAAACTGAATTGTTAACTTTTGTCCCAATAGTTGATTATTAAAGCATAGGAAAACGGATAAACGGCAACAATTAATTTCAATATTGTAACAATTTCTTAGTAAAATTGCTTAGTTTAACTATTAATTAGTTGAGTGAAATATTTTGTTCTTGCATATTTAAACATAGATAAATAAGAACTCATTGTTTGATCTAGCGTAGATCTCGACAAGAATATAATAGAATATATCAAAATAAAGAGGTTCAATTATGCATATAAACTCGAAATGAACTTTAACATATGAAGATTCAACATAAATATTTAGGGTCAGTAAACACGATCTTCCGGAATTAATAAAGAACAGATGTTATTACAATAATATATCAAATTCTCACTCTGTTGGATCGTTTTAAATCGTTTGTTTTAATTTTCGTCTTATTCTTTTAATTAATAGCTTAATAGCTAATGTTTTTATATTGTAAATTATTTATAAATAGGAGGTAATTTTGAGATTAAGTATATTAAGCACACGTATAAAAGTGAATTACGATCAAAGTGGTCGTGGCGAGTTCTCAGAGACATTTGATTTAATTTTCCAAACAAAACAATTAAGATAAAATAACGCAATCATGGTTTATTGTATATATTTCAAATTTTATACCTACATAGGTACCTAAATAATGATGTAATAATGACAAAATGTGTTTAAATTCCAATTAATTATAATTCGATAAAGAAACAATTATGTAATGAATAATATTTAAAGTTATAAAAAAGCAACTAATAACAAATACAATTAAAGGCCAAAAATAAGATATTTGATTTATGTATGTAAATTATTATATTTATGATTTTTCTTCTTTATGTACTTTTTTTTTTGTCTTTCATTTATTTATTATCAACTTTTTTACTTTATATCTCGGTTCTGGAACTGGTTCCAAATTATTTATAAACTCAAAACAGTAACAAGTTTTAGAGACAAGCAAAAAATGTCTATTTATATTTTAAGGTTTAATCCGGGAAATGAAAGCCAATGCATTTTGAAGTGAAATATACATGGACGTTATGTTACATTTGAGTGAACTTGAAGGTCGAATTTTAGTGCAACATTTATTTATATGATAGCTTAAACGATTTCGATCAGAGCGGCCAGTTTCAATGGAGACTAGCTAACCTCGCAAGATGTGTTCAGCAGAAGTTGTGTTGAACGACGAAACTTAACCAAGTCAAAGCTTTATAAACGCCGGATGAAAAAAATGCTCGATATCGACAATTCTACATTAATTAAATTCTTGTTTTTAGAAGTTTATCTTTTATAACAATAGTACGAGTATATAGTTAAATTATAATCGTTCCTTCAAAATCCTAGTCTCGTGTGGAATTTAATTTCGTGCAGCGTCACTATGAAAACTTACGTTATAAACGAATTCTGTAGACAAGACCCCTAACGACTAAATTGCGTTTCTGCGGTGCTACACACAGGCATTTTAAATGTATAATTTACATTTGCCGCTTGACAGTTTAAAGCTTGTATTAAAAAAATTAAAGACAAAGCACGATTTTGATGAGGGCATTGAGCACACCCGCCTGGCTATTCATCACACTACTGCCAAACAGTAATACTTAACATCGTTTGTTCTGGTTTAAAGGCAGATTGAACCAGTGTAACTAAAACATCTTAGTTCCTAAGGTTGATGGGCATGTCCATGGGCAATGTCGAAATGGCTAATATTTTATATAGTGCCAGTGTCTATGGACGGTGGTGATCGCTTTCCATCAGGTGGTCTATTTGACCATCCGCCGACTTATTCTACATACAGCTCATAAAAAGCGTGAAATGAAGAATTCAGAATGAAAATTTAAAAGTGCTTGCACATTGTATTATAATATTGGTACAATTAAATACTTTACAAGATAACACACTTAAAAAACTGGTAAATAATCAATTTTTTTTCAACGACGACAAATTAAAATCTAAAATAAGGTTAAACCTATTTATATTTTATACAAGTAGATATATTGATAAACATTAAAATTTAAAATATTTTCAATAAAAAAAAACAGTTATTGTAAGATTATTTCTTCTAAGCAACAAGTAACATTGATTACATCGTAATACTAAGAAATCTAATATATGCATATATTAATATCATTAAAGTTAGCTAATGTGTCAATTAATTAATTATGCGCAAGATGACACGTATCTATAGTTTATCAATTCAAATAGATGCACCTACATAATACATAATATAAGGTACCCGGTAATACCAAAATCAAGTACAGCCCACCAACAAGTACTTTTGAATCGTCTTTCTCCCGGAATAAAATTTAAAGCTCCTGGTTCGAATTTACTTCGTTAGATTCTACCGAGAAGAATCGACAAGAAACTGTAGTTACTTTTTTCTATCAATAAATTACCGCATTATGTCAATTGACTTTAAATATATGTTGCCTGAATATATATTTTAAGATATTTTTTTACCATTTTTCTATTTAATCAATAGCAATAGCACCTTTATTCTATATAATATTGTTTGACTGCCTCATTGGTTACATCAAACCACTAGGGCTTGATGTAATGCCGCAGACCCTAAGGTCCTGGGTTCAATTTCTAGGTCGGGCCAGTAAAAAGTCATTGGATTTTTCTGTCAGAAAATTGACAGTAGCAGCCCGGAGTCTGAAAGTTGGAAGCGTCTGAACTTTTTCCGCCCGTGTCGGATTGCCGTCCCATCGGATTATGAGAGTTAGGGAATAGAGAGTGCACCTGTGTTTGCGCACACATTTGTGCTAAAATATCCCCTGCGTAGTGACTTATCTCTTTTGTGATTGGCCGAAATCGGTCTGGAGGACATTGTTTTGTTGAGTAATACTACTTGTGCCTTATTTATTAATGATTATTAACTAAAGATATAAACAACACGTATGTCAATGGTATATTATTGTACTTATTGTTTCATTCAAATACTTAGTAATAGTAATTATTGATACAAATCGGATATTAGTTACATTAAATATTTTGTATATTTTTCCTGGGGGTAATCATGCTCCCTGTTCCGTCAAGTTAACATGCGAGGGGTGCGGGGGTTTAAGATCACTCTGAGATGAGTTCCGTCGAGCCACGAGTGGAGTATGGCATTCTCTCATTAGTATCTATATTCGCTTATCGCAGGGGTTTTGATGGGTATAATTTCCGCAAATCATAACCAAATCAAATCAATAAAAAAAAAACAAATAAAAAGAAGATTATAACTGAAATTGACTAAACTTTTTTACATTATAATTGTACGCATTTTATTATTATTTTTTAAATATTAGTACCTTATTTTTTTATAATTTCTATGGAGCTTTTATGATCAAAAATTGGTGATTTTCTGATTTGGTTCATTTTCAAATAATTGTATCAAATGTATAAGAAACAAATTAGTTGTCAATATGAGGTCAATTACCTTGAGTCTCGATCTATTTAAATTTATTAAAACCTAACCATACAAATGACACCTATTTGTGCTCGACACACCACTTCCCATTTAAAGGCCTTAGCAACAATTTTCATCTTTTGATACATTTTTTTAATCATTTAATATATAATATTGTTAATCGATTGTAACAAATATTCATTCTAGTGTTCAGTTATTACACTGTTATATATTAAGTGAAATTAGAAATGAAATCGATATTATTTAAAGATAATTTTGTTAACAAATTATTAAAAGTTATTAATGTACGTATTGTGTTCCGTTCCGTTCAAAAATGCGTTTATTTCTCTCTGTGGTATCTATATTGACCGATTAATGTGTTCCAAAATTAAAGAAGAATGGACACTTAGATTATTACGTACACGTTGAAAATTATTACTACCAAATGATATGAAAAAAATATTTTCATTTGCTAAAACATTTACCTTAAATAGAAAAAAAAGTAACAGCAGCTAATTGTCTCAATGCTGAGAAGAGCTCCCCTCCATTAAAAGTAAGGCGTGGAGTTTATTCCACTACACTGCTCCAATGCAGGCTGGAAAACTAATGCTGCAGATTTTCTGATACATGCAGGTTTTCTCACGTTGTACCCTTCAAAGCCGAGATGAATTTTAATTGCAAATAAAGCACACACAGTCAACAACCCACTCACCGATTTAGCTTCACGTGTTGTACCACTGGGCCGTCTCGGCTCATAAATAGAAAATTGCTTAATTTAAATACCAAATTGTTTAGACTAGGCATGAGTATGTGGCAAACCATAAACTCTTGTCCTTAGATTTATTTGAGCGCTTAATTGAAATGTCTCAGAACACCTGTTACCTGAGCGCTATTTCCCGAGATATTTAACGTAAATCCTCCACATCAGTTCATTTGTTAAGATGGCTTAATAAACTGTGACGTAGGGGGTTTCTAAAATTAATGTTTCAAATTTAGTACATATATAGTTCGTACAACAATTCGTCTTCACTTTCTTCATTCTTTTAATATGGCCTAATATATTATATAAAGTTCAAAGTAACGTTAATGATAGATTTATTTTTAACTTGTAGTACATATTAAACTGTAATAATAATGCTCATTTATATATATATTCCTAAAAAAATCGTGGTGGTAGGCTTTTATGCAAGCCCGTCTCGGTAGGTACCGCCACCATCAGATATTCCAGTCTTCAGATATTATTTCGCCAAACAGCAATACTTAGTATTGTTGTGTTTCAGTTTGAGAGGTGTGTCAGCCAGTGTGAAAAAGGCAGTACATGACATTTTAGTTCCCAAGGCTGGTGGAGCATTGGCGATGTAAGGAATAGTTATAAGATCTTACAGTGCCAGTTTATGAGCGCTGATGTACCATCAGATGGTGGAAGTAAAAAAAAATATTATAAATCATATGTATGTTTTAACAATAATTTTCTGTAGTGAAATATTCAAAGAGGGTACAATTCTAAATTATACAAAATTATTAAAAACAAGAATCTTTGATCTTTTTCATGAATGCTTTTATTTCACGTAATCTCCATATAATGACCTTCCTACTCCGTACCTTTTCAATTCGTTTACGAGGTCACATTAGCAATTCTAGATGTCAAATATTTGTATGATAACAAGTAATCGATATTACGTATTCAAGACAGTCGTAAAAGGAAAGTTTCAAGTTTGCCCGAATATTAATTAGTCGCTTTTGTGTAAGCGAGCACAGAACACATCATTGTTCAAAAAACTTGTTTGTACTAGTATAAATTAAACGGCACAACTGCTGTTCCTATACCTTTTCGTTAGTTAAAATAATACGCACTTATTAAATCAATTGAACAAAATAATTAATAGTTATATTTTTAAGTCAAATTAATTAACATATACGAAAAAGGCTTGAATGATCACCACGTATAGTACAAATCAAAATTTAAAGTAAATGAAAATTTATCTGCTTGGACTGATGAAGAATGAAATGAAGAATTCTAGTAGTATTATATCGTTAATTCCGAAACTCTGACAGGAAAATATTGCAAACTAACTCTTATTTTATATCCTTAAAATATGAAATGACTATTTGTTAATAAAAACAAAATATATTTTATGTACTACCTACGAAACAACAGTTCGGATGGATAAAAGGTTAAGGATTCACCGCCTGATATTTGTGTACATATAAGCAAAATAACTGTTTTATAATCAGAAATTGATTCGTGAATATACGCCTGACCGTATTTCGCGTTGCCTCCCGTCAAAAGTGAAATTGAAAACCAATCTGACAGCTTGACGACATGACGTTCGAAAAGTTCGGCTTATTCTGCTTATAATAAAACTAGATAATCATTCCGGCTTCGCACGGGTAGATAAAAAGAAAAATCCGTTCTTAGTGAGCGTCTCCGTCGGGAAAGGAGTGACTACCTTTCTAGTCAAACTAGGCGCATAGTTTAGGAGATCTCCTGATGAGTAGTATTTCGCTTATATATATAAGCGAAATACCACTGATCTATATATATATATATATATATATATATACAGATGCAGGGCTTTGGGTCAAGTCTGGAGGAGTTTTTTTTATATTATAGAATAGGAAGGCGGACGAGCATCAGGTGGCCCATATCCTGATGGTAAGTGGTCACCAACGCCCATAGACCAATGTCGCTTACATCACCAATGCGCCACCAACTTTGGGAACTAAGATGTTATATCTCTTGTGCCTGTAATTATACTGGCTCACACACCCTTCAAACCGGAACACAACAATACCAAGTACTGCTGTTTTGCGGTAGAATATCTGATGAGCGGGTGGTACCTACCCAGATGAGCTTGCTTGCTTAAAGTTTTCGGGGCCGTTGGCAGCCTAAGACGAAAGCGTCCGAAACGACAATTATTTCTATGACTACATTGACATGATAAGCGAAATCTCAAATCGGTCAGGACATAGTTTCAACGGAGATGGAATCCTATCCTAAAATTATTCCTTTACTCTTATAAGGCAATGCGACACTCTCTGCCAAAAAATCCGGGGTGCCCTTGAGTTTTTTTTAAGAAAAAAAAATGTTTAATAACCCATCATGGCATTTGTGTCTAGGACATCAGGATCTGCAGTCTCATAAGCTAACCATTACACTAATGAGGCAGATAAATTAGTATTATTTATTCAAAATAAATTTAATTCATATCTCTTAATACAATCTCCAAAAAGTTTCCGGTATTTAAAATGTTTATTTGTTTGTCACTATTAAAAAAGTTGTCATTTCTATCAATTAATTATAATTATATATTGCAAAGAAAAACTAAATTTTATTATTATGTTTTTTATTATATGTTATTTCTCATTAGATTTCATAATAGGTAAGCGATTAAGTAATAACCATGATAAGTTCAATAACATGTCAGAGAAATTGTTTATTTAAGATGTCTTTAAATATGATGACTTGGTTAACTTTAAACAATGAGACAAAAGTCAATGTGCATTAACAGACGTAAAGTCACTTTATTATCACGTTTCACGTATGTAAAATTTTGTTTAAATAAAGCTTGTTATATTTTTGTAATAATATTAAATAATATTTCACTTTATATATTTATGTTGATTAAGGGTTTGTGTACATACTTATAATTAATAACAGAGTCATTACGATTTCTACTTAACGACTGTTATCTAATAAATTATAAGATTGTGTTTATTGTACCATACACTTAAGATAGAAGATTAAATTATATTACACTGTTCCTAACGCTCGAAGGAGAATTAGTTCCTATTGTTTCCAAACGTATCCTATATTTAATGTACAAGAAGAGTCCATCCTGTAAAACTTATCAGGATCCATATATTATTTACTTTTATTACAATTCATATTACACTTATTTTATTACAATGGCAACAATAAACAATTGATTGTATAATAACGTTTTTAATAAGTGAAGTTAATAAAACCGAATGTAATATTAAATTCCATTTGAAATATAGTATATAAGTACAAAAGTATTTAGCTCTATTTATATCAATGAAAAACAACAATATTACTCATGCTTATTAATATCTTACGTACAAAATAACAAGCAAGAACTTGTATTCAATACGCCGACTTTCTATAGAACCGGTCTCAAATTGTTCGATCGCCATTATTGGTTAAGAATAAAATTTTACATAAAAAGGTGGTCAACTCTCTTGACAGTAGCAGACTATTTAACAAAATTCATAGATTATAATTATTATACCCCTTTCCTGGAAACAAAGCTACATGTGTTGACACGTCATTAGCCCCGTCTCATATCAGGGTAACAATGTTAAAGCCCGGAGCCGCAGCGGAAATGCTAAAACGAACAATAGGAGCAATTTCAATACACCGCTAATTATTTCTTGGTGCCGTGGTGTGCTAAACTTATAACAAGCGTCCTACAGCGACAGGAGGGCAAGTTAACTTTTGATCAGAGAATCTCTATTGTGATTCTACGTTGCACATCAGGTATTCTTAATTTCAATTTGTTTAAGCTTATTTAGATATTTTAAAAAAAGAAGATCGATGCTCTGTAGATGTGGTGTCGGAGACGAATGCTAAGACTTTCGTGGATCGAATTTCGCACCAATATCTCCATTCTTCAAAAACTCGGCATCAAACAGGGTCTTTCGGCGCTGGTTCGAAAGCGCATATTAACATTTTTTGGACACGTCTCCCGACAAGGAAATGACATAGAGCGCCTTATCATTCAGAACAAGGTGGATGTCACCAGACCACGTGGAAGGACGCCCATGCGATGGACTGACCAAATAAAAACAAATATTGGCGGTCCTTTGCATGAATGCACCAGGCTCACTACTATGTCCCTAACATATGGCGAAGGCTCGTAAGGTGAATAACATCTACGCTGAACAATTTGTACTACTTCATGGCGACCACGACAAATAGAATTATTAATTTCTCTAGTGGAAAGGACTAATTCGTAAGCAATTTTTTGTACTATTTTCATGTGATTCAATAAAATAAATAATTGAATGTATTAAAAAATATATATTTGTTAGCTTACTTGGATGTGTCTAATTTTACTGAAATTCAGCCACATGTGTATTCCACCTACCCGCATTGGAGCAGCGTGGTGGAATAAGCTCAAACCTTCTCCTCAAAAAGAGGAGAGGAGGCCTTTAGCCCAGCAGTGGAACATTCACAGGCTGTTACGGTTAACTTACTGTTTATATGAATCGACGGAATAAATTCTTATTTTTACTTAATTAATCTATTTTTTCTATGGTTTATTTAATTTTTCTTCGGTAATGTAAAACTACAACACTGCCACCCAACACAGTATTTGTATCTCAAATTAACACATAAGTTTAAATATTGAATATAAGAATTCAAACGTTTATGCCCATTTCTATAAAATTATATATTTTTTTATAGAATAGGTAGGCGGGCCAGCATATGGGCCACCTGATGGTAGGTCGTCACCAACGTCTATAGATATTGCCATTGTAAGAAATGTTAAACATCGCTTACATCGCCAATGCGCCATAAACCTTGACGTTATGTCCCGTGAGCCTGTAATTACACTGGCTCACTCACCCTTCAAACCGGAACACAACAATACCAAGTACTGTGTTTTGCGGTAGAATATCTGATGAGTGGGTAGCATAGGTAGGTACCTAGACGAGCTTGCACAAAGCCCTTCCATCAAAACAAAGCCCTACCACCACAAATTTATGACTTCATTTACAGGCAAAAGAGACAAAATATCTTAGTTCTCAAGTTGCGCATTGGTGATGTAAGAAATGGTTAATATTATTACATCGCCAAAATCTACGGGCGTCCGCCTACATATATCATAAAATAAAATAACAAATAAATATAATCAACTCATGTTTTCAATTACAAGCGTATTTTCGGTACGGTTTGTAAAGAATCTGCTGATTCGTACATACATTTAGCAGGAGGCCTATAAAATTACATTAGCAGTAATGCGATACTCATTATGTAGGTCGATACCCTTCAAAAGTAACATGAAATCTCTATATTTATAAAACTTGTGAAGTGCGTCTCATACTCGGTTGCATGCACTGAAGATTTTGTCTAGTATTGATAATAGACAGTAACTCTAATCGTATAACGTTTTTCAGTGGAGTTGTTATTGAAGAGTATACATACCGTTTTAAAGCAATCTTTACTTGGTGTTAGGGCTTCGTGAAAGCCCGTCTGGGTAGATACAATCCACTCATCATGCACTCGGCATGCTCTACTGTCAAACTTTGAGAAAACCAGTGTCACTTCACGTACATTAGGCCCAGATGAGGTATCTGGGCCTGATCCTGGACGGAAGATGGAGTTTCGGGCAGCACTTTGTCCAACTGGGCCCAAAGCTCATCAATGCTCGTTGCCACCTTAGGCCGTCTCCTTCCCAACGTGGGAGGGCCGGAATCACCATGCCGGCTCCTGTACGCTGTTGTAGTGCACTCCATGGTACTGTATGTTGCACCCACATGGGTAGACACTCTCACATCAGACCAGCAAGCCGATTGATGATTCGCAGATGGAAGGAGAACCTGAAGTCTCAATTGCATTCATAATAGAAGTTCGAATATTGATTATAGCATTATTATAGAAGAAGGGATGATAAATATTATTTATTATTAGAAAGACAAACAGTTACAAAGTACACATCAAGTTATCAAAATAAAAATAAATCACAAGCCGACTTAATTGTCATCACAAATAAGTAAATCAAAGTTTCTTATCATAACAGATTATTAAGACGGTGACAACTTATATATTATTAATAACAAATAATAATAAAATAAAATATTAATTAAAATTCCATGCAATAGGTATGACTGAATAAATAATTCTATAAACAATTAAATAATAAGTAATGATAAATAAATAATTATTTATCGTTTCAATCAACATTTTCTTATTTTTGTTATTTTAATAATAGATATATTGCTATCAAGTGATGAAATGCACATGTCCGATTATAAAAAAATATATTTTTAGCATTGAAGCACCTGTGTCTATGTTTGTAATATATGTACGCAAAATTTGCAAAGAACAAAACATTTCAGTTTCTTTTTCTCCTCTGTTTTTCAACCAATTATTTATCCAAGTGTTAGTCTTGTGTCCTTTCAAGTTTATAAAAATTTCAAGATCAACAGTTGAGTAGTTCAGATGTGGAAGTATAACAATCAAATGAACTCACTTTTGCATTAAAAATATTACCTAGAATTACCATTGACTTTTCGAACCATGCCAAAAATTGAGTTTACACATCAAAAAAGTTTAAACTAAAATACGAACTAAGATCGAATTTTAGCTCATTCAATGAGTTACGTTTGTTTTTATAAAAATATCTGAAATGAATTTAGAAATTTTTTAATTGATATTACTAATTTGTATAATGACTTTCTTTGTTATTAATATGTCGTGGCGTATATTACTTGTATGCATTCTTATATAAAAATATTCTAACTGACTACTATCAGCGCATAGCTTGAACTATGAGACATGGGTACAATATTTGAAATACGGTAGGAACTTTCGTTTTGTAATATAGAAGCACACTAAGAAAGAAAAGTATTCCTTTTCCAATACAAAGAAATCTTATCATATACTTTACTTTACTTTATACTTTATTGTCCCACAAAGAGAAAAATACAAAACATGTATACTGCCTAGATAAATGTACAATTATGGCGACCTTATCGCTACATAGCGATCTCCTCCAGGCAACCAACGGTGTAAGTAATTACAGATAGGATATGAGGTCGGTGGTGGTATGAATAAAATAATATAAATATTTAATTAAAACAAAACCAATAAACAAATGTAAATATAAAATACACATATAAAATTTCAATAAATAAATTATATTATCAGTACATACAAAATTACAAGTATATGATATAAATACATACTATATACAGCAACAACGAATAAAACGATATATATATATACGATAAGTCCTGAAACAATACGTTTTAAGGTTGGACCAATGTTATGCTAAAAATATAGATATAAATTTATTATATTTTTATAATAATCTGTCGCGGCTTTAGTGCACGTTTGTTCATTAATTGGAGACATGTCACCGCAGTTATTAAGACTATATTTTTTGCCAAATACATTCGCCTCTTTAGAGTTCCAAATAATCTGTCTCCCAAACCAAGTTCGTTCGTATCTTTTTTTAGATAATTTTCCCTCCAATTAAGCGTACAGCTTTTGTTAAGCGAGGGGACGACAATATGCCACGGTAGCTTGCGAACGATTCTATGGCGCTCCTCGTTTAGACGGAAACGGGTACCTCTGGTATGTTAGCGGGTATTCCGATGTTCGAGGCGCAAAAAAAAGGTAACGACATCGACAAGGGTTCAGCATCGAATTTTACATCATTAGGCGGCCCCTAAACCATTACGCTATTGTCGCTAAATGTATTTAAGTTAATGCATAATGTTATTTACTAAGTATTTATAATTGCTACAAATATTTCACTTTTGACGGAAGCAATATATTGAATCATATTATTTACGAGTAGCTGTAACAATACAAATTAAATATCAGTATTTATTCTTAACGCAATAATGATTTCCGCATTTAACGATATTTTTATCAGAAGCATAATATGTCATTTATATCATCACCAGACTGGCTACCCATGAACCAAGTACAAGTGTATAATTAAACTTTTATCAATACTTTTTTGCAATGTTTATAAAAGAAAATATGTAGTAAATGTCATTTCTTTATATTTCACCTTTTCAAATAACTCAATTTTTATTTGAGCCATTAAATTAACATCTAAGCTCCCTATTATCCCAAATATTGTGTTACTATTTCAGCTTTAGTATCACTATATACATCGGTACAAAAATTATCCACCGTAACAAAAAATACATAAATGTATGTATACATTTATCATATTCTAAAGAGATACATTTTTTTCATCATAGGTCAATGAACCCTTGATTTGTGACAAAGCAATGGTTTTAAACGTCAACGAACTGGTGGACATTGTCTACGCCTATCTGAGAAGACAATTGATGCTGTCTGATTATTTATCTGATTATAATTGATTAAATCTGATTTTTCTTACGAACAAATTGCTCTAATTAGGTGAAACTGGATTCTTACGTGTTCCATCAAAATATGTGGTATTTAGTTGGGATTTTTTTAAGTATTATTTCATCGTTCAGTCTACCACCACACAGCAATACTTTGTATTGTGGAAGAGTGAGCCAGTGTAATCACTGGTTCGAGACATTACAATGGTGTTGTAAGGAATTTATTTAAAGCTTCTACCTACAAGAATTAAAAAAATAAAACGAAAAGAGAACCGGCTTGAATATCATACATTGGTGGCGACTGTATATGACTCGTTATTTTTTTATTTACTTATAGAATAATGAGTACCGTAACGCTAATGGGTGGAGAACAATGTTTGGTTAAATAGAAGATAATAAATGTATAATAAGTACGTTAATTCATTATTAATATGTTTTGAAAACTCGTGTTCATTTTGGATCGTGACATTGTACTAAAAAGACGGTTTCAATGCAACATTTTAAAGTGCTTATTACAATATTTATGTGTATAATATATGACGTTCGTTTATAGTGTTAGTTGGTAGTTAATATAATATTTTGTTTGTTAATATTTCGAAGCAAATAGCTATACTTATATAACGCTGAATAGATAGCACGAAATTGTAGCGGTTTTTTTTATGTTATCTCAAAAGATATTTATGTTTACCTCCGTCATTTAACGTTATCTGTTCTTCGTTTCACTAAACATAATTTCGTGAATGTGCCGTTGAAATGACAAATAAAGAAAACAAATACTTCAAACATTTAATAAATAACATTTCAAATGTATTTTCGAAAAGTAAAACATCATACACATCGGTTATCCCAGAAGAGGTTAGATATTGATCATATTTAAAATAAGAAAAAGTTTTGGAAAAATATACACTCAAATAATTTAATTCTCAGATCAGTGAACCGAAAAAAATGGCGCTCATAACAGAAAATATGGATCTGGAAAGAGAATACTCTCCCAGCATGTGGTCGACGAGGTTTCCTTCAGCCCAGGACGTTCTTCAGCATCACATTAACTTCGTTACCTCAGGTATGTTTTATTGTTAATTTTGTACTGAACCTTTTTTTGCAAAAAATCTAAGATAAAAAAAAAACAAATTATAATCGCTTAAAAAGATAAATAATAAGAGTAATATTTTTTAAAGTGCAAACTGGCAAGTATGACTTGATTAAAACAATATATACTCGTAGATCTACCAGCTGTATGGTCATAAGCTAAATTACTTTTAATTTATATTATTTATTCCACACATTATTATAAAAAAAGCGTGATTAAGGTCTAGTCCGTACTTCCGAATCACTTTTAAACTTGAAAATTTGTTACAAATGTCACAGTGTGTGCCTATCTTAAACGATTCTGATAGTCGTAAAGGTTCAAATGAGTTTTTAAGCATTTGATTTCAGAGATAAATACCTAAATATTTTTGTCTTACAATACATTCATTTAAAAATAATTTCATAATTAATTTAAATCAAAACAAACGATTCGTTAAATTAATTACTTTATTTTCTTTATTACAACAATATATATATATATATATATATATACATATATATATAATACCATATATATATTGTTATATATATATATATAACAATATATATATATATATATATATATATATATATATATATATATTTAGAACAATATGTCATAATATAATTATACCATCTACCAACAATTAATTCAATAACTGTCATTTTTCTTAGTATAAGTCTGACCTACCATTTCATTAAAATATATATAAATTTTTTTTTATCCGCTTTTAGATACATTAATTACTTGTCAACTTAAATTAAATAAAGTAAATGATATGATGAATTGAATAATATTTCAGATAAAACCTTAGTACTTACCTACTCAATTCTAACATCGACTGTCTTTAAGACTCGAAAAAATAATTCAACAAACAATGAGAGAATGAAAGGAAGGAACGTTTTGATATCATATAGTATATGCGAAAAGAACTCTTATGTGTTTTTTTTTAAAACAATCACAATAATGTCATATAAATAGCGGGATTTACGGAAATGACTTAAGACAAGCTGTTTTGGTTCCCCAAGGCCGTTTACTAGCCTCCTTTAAATTCCGCTACTTTGAAAATAGTAATTGAAAAAATTAGGCAATCTATTTCACCTATAGTGTCACCAGGAAGTAGCTGGTGGCTAGTGGTGGCTTTGTGCAAGCTCGTCGGGGTAGGTACTTGGCATTAAAAGGTGAGTGAGCCAGTATAATTACAGGCACAAGGGATATAACATCTTAGTTCCCAAGGTTGGTGGCACAATGGCAATATAACCGATGTTTAACATTTCTATAACTTATCCGGTGGCTCATATGCTCGTTCGCCGTCCGTATTTTATATAAAAAAGCTTTATCTTTCGTTTCGAATCAACTTCTGAGCTAACGCTCAGTGTTCACTTTTGTCGAGCAATTATCGCGCTGATTAGCGGCTCCTTATATTAGGCCACCTAAGGCCTGACCCTTGTTGGCCTTAAAGCAAGTCCGCTACTGCACACAGACGGAGTCATGGGGAAGAGCTAGTTGTTAATAAATTTGTCAAATTGAATTGTCATCGAATGTAAAACTAAGTTAATAAAACGAAAGTTCCATTTTCTGTCAAAATTGCTATTTGAATCTTATTAATGACACATACGTATTTCAAATTATATCTTCTCTACAAAACATAAAAAAAAACATTTACTCTTAACATTAGTAGAGGAAAAATAACATATTAATTATACCTTACATCAGGCATAAGATTAGTCGAAACAGATTTCTTTAAATGATTTTATTATACGTAAATTTCTATTCAATGGTACACTCGTCGATATAAAATCGATAACCGTCATTGTATAATTCCCAATCCTCTTTACCTTCGGGGATTGAAAAGGTACATCGATTTGTATAATTAATATTAAATCCATCGCAATTATTTGTGTTGTTTTTATACGCTACCACGTGTAAAGTGACTCATAGATAAAGAATTTATGTGTCAGGTATTAGATTTTCGATTTTGTTAGATTATATCGCAATGCGCGTGCAATGTTAAATGCATGCATGCTTATTACATCGAGGTATCTTTTAAAATAAATTTCATAATATATAATCTGTAAATTGTGTTATTTATTTTCATTTAATACATTAGTAATTTAAGAATTTCATATATCCTAAATAACCTCGTACTTACCGAGGCAATATGATACAGTGGTTAGAACCAGTAAAACTTTAAAAGACATCGTGAGGTATCATCAAGTGTATTTAAACCGTTTTGGAACAGCGTGGTGTAATAAATTCCTATTCTCCGCAAATTAAGAGAACGCCTTAGCCTGACAGAGGCTATAACTTTTCTTTTTAATTCACTACTTACCAACCATCGGACATAAATATAATATAATAACAAAATAAATATAAAAGCATATAATATCTGATAAATTTACATCGTATATGTTTTATGAAAGCGAAGTTTTTATTAGGTTAATAAATATGTTTTGCTCTCACTTATAAATATTAATTATTGCAAATTACTTGAAGGATATGCAAATAAAACCCCGAGCAGATTTTCTGTTTGCATTTAGACAAAGTACAGTGGTTTTTATAAATTACTAATAGCATTTATTGGGAGTCTACTTTAACTGGCAGGTCTCGAGGGGAGGTTCGAATCCCTAATTGGGCAGTAATAAAAACTTTATTTGGTTTTTTATTAAGAGATTCTATCAGTCAATCTTAGAACTGCTTAGAAACATATTCATCCTGCATATAGTCTCGCGCCAGATCTGTCTCCGATCGTTTAAGATTTATGTTCCATCTAACCGTCATGTGACTGGAGTAATATTAAGATGTATGCACATTCATTTGTGCTCTAAAAATTCTCCTCCTCAGACCCTCAAAAACCTTGTGACAGCGTGGCCTGATACGGTCAGCAGTGCGTTTCTGTAAAAACTCACTTCATTACTCACCCGTGAAATGTTCACAACTGACTTATTTTGATATACTATTAATGCATGTAATCTTGAAATATTATGATTTCATTTCACGGCCAATTTCTGTGGTGAGTTTCGTGTTTGTTCTTACAGAATAGACCTACAGAAAAGGAGACGTTGAATAAACCCTAGAGCGTTTATTTATTTTTTATCATCATCTACAATTCATGAAATAATTAAATACTTATTGCGTGGCTTATTAATGATTGTCTTATTTATAAGTTGTTTAGAGAGTGATTAGTTAAACAATGATGTATCTTCTTCTTTCACATAAATAATGACAGATAGAGATAAATCTGTGTTTAACTATACAGCCGCTAAGCAAGGCCGTTTGTTTTTAACACTCGTAATGTGTATATATATACATTACGGCATATATATATATATGCCGTAATATAATATACATTACGAGTGTTTAATTGAATATATATATATATATATATATATATATATATATATATATATATATATATATATATATATATATATATATATATATACGGATTATCATTTTAAATGTTTAAATTATTTTCAGTCGATTGACATGTAAATTTGGTACGACAGCATTATAGCAAAATCTAGTCCATAGTAAAGTATTTCAAGGCTCGTATTTTAAGTAACTCACAACAGGCGATGTTAGAAAGACAATGACAGGAAAATAAAATGCAAATTATTAATGTCACAGTTAAAGAAATGTTGATCAGAAAAATTATGTAAAAAAAAAATACGATCCCTTAGTTCTATAGTTATAGGTTATACAAAAAAATATGTATGTTTCTAGCTAATAATTTGAGAGTGCTTGGTGGTAGCCTGTCTGGGCAGGTATTAACGATTTATCCATATTCTACGGCCAAACAGCAATACTTAGTATTGTGTTCCGGTTTGAAGAGTGAGTAAGCAACTACAGGCATAAGGGAGACAACATCTTAGCTCCCAAGGTTTATGGCACATTAGCTATGAAATGAATAGTTAATATTTCTTACAGCGCCAATGTCTGGGCGTTGGTGTGACTTACTATCAAGTAGCCATTGCACATCTGCCAACCTATTTTATATAAAAATAATATTTTTCTTTTAAAACAGACCCTCTTTTAAACAAAAAGTATTTTGTGACATGTATGTGTTTCTGATTTTACAGCAAGCGAAGTAGTTATGAACAACATACCTCACAAATCGGAAATCGAATATGGTTCAACTCCTGGACAGAAACTGGACATATTGGGAACTGATCTTCCAGATGGTGAGTTTTATTGTTTAAGTTTTCAATTAGTTTTTACTTTAATCGGAACCATTAATTAAAAAGTAAAAGTATAAGTATGTCACCACTTCAAGGTATCCAATCAATAGGTTCTAGATAGACGTTATTTCCAAAATGTTTTTAACCTCGGTATTAAAAAAATATATTTTACGATAATATAAAGCAATTCTTATTTTGAAAATACGTTCTTATTTTTGCCCATATACTTTCCTCTTTTTTTAATTTATTTTAAATACATTTAATTCTTTAATAATTTGTAAAACAATCAGTGTATTTACAGGTACTAGAGATATAATATATTATATCCAGTAGTTAAATATTAATAATATAAATAATAAAAATAAAATCAGTCAACACACATAATACCAAATGTTTTTTTGATTTTTAATAAACAAAATATTAACACCTTTTAATTGTTATCCGCAATACCATAAAAAAGACGTAATTGCTGAATTTAAAATAATATATTCATAAAATATTATACCTGGCATGTTTGATTAACACAAATGAACCAAGGCAAATATTCAACAATTTTATACGCTTCATTTTGCCGTCAATATTTTTAAACTATTCCGACACGTTAATAAAGCCTGTGAAACCAATTAAATCTTTCGCATGTCTGATTTTGCTGGTATGTTGTATATTTTTTTATTCAAAATACATACGCAGACTGGTAAATGGGCCACCTGATGGTAAGTGGTCACCACATTCCAAAGGTATTGGAAATGTAAGAAATATTAACCATCACTTACATCGCCCATGCGCAAACCTTCAGAAATAAGATGTTTCGTTCCTTGTGCCAGTAGTTTCACTGACTCCCACCCTTCAAACCCGAACATAAAAATACTACACACTGCTGCTTAGCCCTAAAATCTGTGATGATTGGGTGCTGCCCATCCAGACAGGCTTGCACAAAGGCCTACCACCAAGTTTGTATTTAATTAACTGTAAATTACAAAGATTAAGTAATTACAGTATGTACCATTTATCATCATGTTTTAATGTCTTGTCCTTTGTAATTATAAGTTTGTTTTTAATACATATTAATTTGTAGGTAATTTCTCATGTATAAGAGCTGCTTTAGCCACGAAATGTGCATTTTGTTTCGGTTTAAAAAGAACACTGTACACTTTAAGTCAAGGTCGAAATTATTACGTTAGTTTATTTAATCGACAAACCAAGGTTAATGTTTTCAAAAATATTGAATTTTCGAATAAATACATTTTTCTTTAATTGAGGTTACATTCAGTGTTGTAACTGGTTTGCTATCTTTTTTTTAAATTGGGTAAATGATATTGACTTATTGAGTTGTTAGCATAGGATTATTATAATTACTTTTATTTCTTGTTAATGCAATAAAAAGTAGCAGCAATTAAATGAGCTACTACGTTATTAAACTTCACCAGCTTAGTCTATCGCATTGTTCCATTGCGGCATGGTAAATACAATTGTGACAGAATTCCTCCTAAGCCGAAGTTCGGCCTCAAGGATCATTTTTTTGTTTTTTTCTTTCTTTTATAGTATAGGTAGGCGGAAGAGCATATGAGTCACCTGATGGTAAGTGGTCACCAACGTCCATAGACATTGGCATTGTAAGAATTTTTAACCTTTGTTTACATCGCCTTTGCGCCACCAACCTTGAGAACTAAGATGTTATGTCCCTTATGTCTGTAATTACACTGGCTCACTCACCCTTCAAACCAGAACCCAACAATACCAAGTACTGCTGTTTTGCGATAGAATATAGGATGAGTACCACCCGGTACCTACCCAGACGAGCTTGCACAAAGCCCTATCACCAGTTAATGTTCTTGAAAAATGTCCTTGAGACCCGCGTATTTTATGCAAATAGGAAAGTCGATACGAGCAGGTCAAATCGGACCTGAATGATCATTTTTTATTGATTATAATACCATAAAACTAAAACCTTAAGATGATTTACTTGTCATTAAACATTAACTCACTTGTACTACACAAAATGTTTAGGCTAATAGTAAATTCTTGCTTAGTGCTATTTTAGCTATTCAAGTATTTATGTTATTCAAAATTATTATAAAAATCTTCATTCTATTGTCAAGGTGACAGCTAGCTTGCTAATAAGATTCATAGAAATAAATTCATAGCACTGTTATAAACACACAAACTCACTTATATATATTGCGTAGGATTTGCGGTACAATTTATTTCAGCTGAGTGATAGCTGGCTGTTTATGAAAAAGACGAGTCTGGCGCGAAATTACTATGATTAATAAAAACTTTTTTTTTAGCTGTGTTCATGCTAAAAATATTATTAAAAACTTTTTGCTGCGTTTAGTCGACATCTCAGTAGCATTATTCTCGCTTATTGGAGTAATAATTACTTGGTGATAGGACTTCTTGCAAGCCTATCTGGTTGGAACCACCTACTCATCATATATTCTACCGTATACGAACTCTGTAACTATAGTTATTTATAATAAAACACTATTCCAATTAATTACTTATATTCACTATAATTTTAAGTCCATAGTTTCGTATTCAAGTTGTTAACTTGGCCGACATTCATACCAATAAATAGTCATTAAAAATAGAACTAATTTGTTTATCATTAAGATATACTTTATAAACGTTTTGTAATTATATGTCAATTATAAAAATTCTAGATAAACATGTTATTAAATAATTCTGACTACTGATCTTAATTGCTAAGTGCAATGGGAAGTGCCATCGGGAAATTACGTAATACTTTTTTTATGTATAGCACCAATCTACAACTGCATAAGTTGCACAACTTTTTTTGTTATTGTTAAATAAAACTTATAATAGAAAGCATTTATCATCATCGAAATGAAATTATAGTTCATTCAATTTAGCACATGAAAAGTATTTTGAATTCGTAAATTTACTAATTTAATATTTAATTCAATATAAGGTTGGAAATGTAGATTCTACCGAGAACTGAAGTGACAACTCAGTTGCTAGTCTTTTTCAAATTAAATTACAAAATCACACCTATATCCTAAATGAAAATTAACACCACGGTTTTTTTATTTCATTAAATTATCAAAAACATAAACAATATGCACAAATAATAGACAATTTATCCAACGCATTAAATGTGATGTATATATATTCTTACAGTGTAGCGTATATTTAAAAATTATAATGCGTATGTAAATAATATGACAATTAATAAAGTTTGATATGACAATATGTAACTTATGCTAAAATAAAAAATGGAGCAGATAAAAAACACAGATAGAGAGAGCGGACTCTTATCTTATCTCGTGATAATTAAATTAGCTGTACGCCGTTTATATTTTATAATAGTTCATCGCCGCCAAACATTTATACAATGACTTAGGTAGCAAACTCATATAGTAAGGAGTTTGATTGTGAGTCAAACTCCTACAATACAATACATAAATACGTCTACCTTTAAGGCTTTACATGTTTTATTCCAATTGCCGCTTGTCAATTTCTGTCATTGATATGCCAATCACACTGATTTGTACAATTTTCGAAAAGTTGAATTAGTAATAAATAATCTGACTCATATCAGTTATGTTTATCAAGGTTTTCAAACAGTCCCTTAATAAGAGACTAAACTTTTGTAAATCATTTATTTTTAAATAATTGATAAATTAAAAAAAAAATGCCCCTCTTTTAGCAAACCCGTGTAAATCGGTGATCCGGCATAAACACTCCTAACAAAACAGTTAAGGGTGAAAAATCTTTCGCATTATAAATTGAACAAGCAAGTGTAACGACAAATCCATTATTAATTACAATGTAAATTCCAAATTTATCTCAGACCAAACAGGTTGTATAAATTATGCAGCTGATAATGCCATTAATAAAAATGCTAATTTGAGTTATAGAGTTTGACAAAATGAATATTATATTTAATAAATGATAAGTAGGCAGCCCAACGGATATTTTTGTATTCGACACCAATATTTCAAGTTAAGGTCAATCGTACAAAACAAATACATTAATATAACGTGTTTTATGATATTGTAACATCTCACCATCAGGTCGATTCAATTAACGACCTCTAGACTAAAAATAAAAATAGGAACCAGGGTTATAATAAATTGAAAAATCATTTTAAATATAATTTGCATAAATTGCCAGAGCTCGTTAATTTTACTCGGCAAATTTATATTTACTTTAACTTAAGTAAGAACTTATAACTCATAAGTAGCTTCAAACATTACGTTATCGAATAAAAATGTTTTCTAGTCAATATAATCAGAGGAGTCAAGAAATTACGATAACCCAAAACGTCAGTGCATCAACTAAATCTAAGTTTAAAAATATTTTTATAATAATTACTTTTTACATATTGAAAAACGCTTCTACGTATTCCCACCTAATAGATATGGTATATGGGACGCCTAGATTAGATACTATCCCCTACAAAACAGAGCCATAATTTACGTCCCAATATTGTTACACCACGCCACGCCACGGACGCCACGAGATCGTTTACACCAACTACCTTTTATGTATATAAGCAAGTAAAATAAACATATACTTTTCCAAAACGTAACCGCTTCGTTCGGCGTAAAATTAAATTTTAGCAATTTTTTTCTATCAATAACATATACGACATCGTATGCATGACACAATCCACTTATACAAGCTAAATTTTTTTAGATTCCAACTAGCCTACTGAGCGTGATTGAGTTGTAGAATTCATTTCACATCCATTTCATTCATATTACTACTGATTGTGTCTAGAAAGTTAAAATTTGGAACATAGAATTTTTGGAAATTTCAACTCTAAATGGCCCGATGGTAAATGGGAAGAGTAACTTTATATGAAAGTCTTTGTTCTTTTAAGTTAGGAACTTGAAAATATGAATCCTGTTTTCACCCGCTTAGAGACGTTTCACCCGTTTACGTTTCAAAGTCAGCTTCTAATATTTCTAGTATTATAAAGCTTGATCGTTGCGATGACCAAATTAAAAAACTTTTCATTATTATGACCTTAGCTAATCCATTTTCCCTCAACAGGATATTGTTTTAATTAACTTATCAAGGAAAATAACTGCATTAATAATTATATACAACTGTATTACCTCCTAATTAATTACACAGGACAATGTAACAAACGTCTTAGTATTCGTTGTTACATGTCGAATACGTTTTCTATTTATTAAATGAAAATCGAAATGTCTTCGTTTTTTTGGAGTCATTAAAACATATATACTAATATTCTAATTTCGAAAGCGAATTTGTCTGTCTGTTACGGTTTCTTGGCTAAGCAATTGCACTGATTTTTATTAAATTAGGTATGAACCAGGCTTGAACTCTTAAGGTAGGACCTAGACTACTTTTTATACTTAACGTCTGCCCAAACCCCAACACGTAGTCGAATCCGTGGGCAAAAACTGGTTATGATAACGTAATTAAATGTATCGAAATCTATTAGACTAAATTTAATATTTTACAAGTTCGACAGTTCATAATTACATAAGAAACTTTACTATTCGTAATGGAATACCGATATTTATAAGACTTTACTAGTGGGCTCCGTGCCTGTCTGGGTAGGTTCGTTTGGGTGGGTGTTAGGTTATAGACGGTTGTCGAGTTGGAGGTAATAATATTTTTATTGCTGTTTCTCTTTGAATTCCATTGTGATTTTGTTATTAGCAATAACAAAATCACAAGGGATAAAATTTATTAGATTCTATGATTTGATTCGATGCGTAATCACCACCTTTACATCACACCTTATCCAAGTCGGTAGCCCCGATATAAAAGAAACTGAAGAGAGTGCCGTCAACCCACGAAGTGAGCACGGCCCTTGAGGAGTACGGATGTATATGTTAAAACGAATCCACAGCCTCTCCGATCCACGCCATAATTGATTTTAAGAAGTTTTATTTCTCTATTTTAGATTCCCCTATACTGGTCTTCGTTCACGGTGGCTACTGGCAGGAGCTCTCGCGAGAAGTGTCCCGGTATCCAGCACAGACGCTACATAGATTCAGGATTAAGACGATCGTTGTTGGATATGATTTGTGTCCAGTCGCTACGCTGCCAGAAATCGTCAACCAAATACTGAATGCAGCAAGATTCGTGTTCGAATATGCTGAGAAAATGGGATCAAGGTAATTAAAATATATATCAAAAAAATTATAAAAATATAAATACGGGTAAGTTATGACTGACGGGAAAATAATTCTTTTAAAGGAATCTAAAAAGATTGCATGAATACAATAATATAGCTAAAGCCTACATCGGTAAAAGGACGAAATTTTTTTACGCGGCTATGATTTTCAATTAGTTGGCTACAAGTATCTATATACTATTTTAGAAGTTTTGTTCCTTATTTTATTATCGTTAAATTATGGTTAAAAAACCTACTCTGAAAATGATGAAGTTATCAGTTCGGTATTATTTTTTTCTTTATATATAAATAAATAATCAGCGAAAGGAAACCGTTTTAAGTACGTATTTTAATGACGTACATTATTTTAAAAAGAAACAACAATTTATACGTCACTTGTGTGTATATTATTTTATTTTTTCTCTTTACCTGTTTATAATAAATTATACTTTAATGTAAATTACAATAAAAATATCTCCACTACTAAGTTTAGAAAACAACACATCTCTACAAAACGCTTTCTTAACTCATTGATTCAATTAATATATTTAATAACTATAAATCAAATGTTAGTACGAAAAAAAAATCACTTCAATCAGTTATTTTTGGGGTGTTCATATCTTAACTAGCCTTTCTTTGATTAAAATCAAATGATTAGGCAGCAAATAGCAGATTAGTTAGGTTACCCAGCGATTTATTTGAAGTTATAAACGATTTAATTTATATAAGCATCAGTCAAGATAAATATTTTTATTGCTAAAGTTAATAATGAGAGGTGATTTTGAAAATTTATAATTCATAAGAAATACTTAAATATTTGTTTTATAACCCTGAGGATGAATGTAACGAGACACGAAATAAAGATGAACAAAATCTACGCAGCCAAAGCCATGGGCATAAGTTTAATATACCTACTCCTCAATGCAGATCTTTTTCAGTTATCTACATGATGACGGTTATAATTTAAGTAAATACCGCTCGAATTTTATGCTGTCAAACTCATTTCTAATCGAATTTATCTTCAATCGAATCTTATGCATTCAATTTTGGCACCGACGTCAATTTCATTAAGACTTTTCATAGGTCGGCATTAATATTTAATTTAATAAAAATGTTCATAGACTAGCTTGTTTTTTTCTTTTATAGTATTTTGTATTATTTTGCTTTACCAGTTACCAATTTTGCTTTATGCCACCCAAACATGAACGACATAAATGGTCTTGACATCTTTAATTTTATAAAAATCTCTCCATTCTCCACGTTATGTGACCGACCGCATACCTAACCTGTAGAAGCTATGCTTATATAACGTTAAGTTTTGGGCTACAAGGGTGTTCTCAACGCCATCTAAATGCATGAGAGATTTGAAGGACCTTGCGCGTCATAGGCAAGTGTGCCGCAATTCTGTCTACAAGACTGTGACAACGTTTGAAAAACATCGATTAAATTTAATACGACTCTTTAATAAAAAATCCACACGAAGATTCCTACTCTTTTATCTACACTGTTTTGGCTAAAAGCACTGTGCGCCCTGCAACTGTATTTTTAAATCTGGTTTCGCAAGCCATCTTCGTATCCTAGGTGCTAACAAAATTTGATGTTAAGACGACAAGAAGGCCATCATCGTCATCATTATCATCATTATCAGCAACAACAACATCAACCAACTACGTAGGCCACGAAATAGTCATATAAATCTCATAATGATTTGTAATCCAGTCTTAAAATAAATATCTATAGTATAAAAAATCGTAACAACAAGTAGGTAGGTACAGCATTTTATACAGTAACAGTAACAGCCTGTTAATGTCCCACTGCTGGGCTAAGGCCTCCTCTCCCTTTTGAGGAGAAGGTTTGGAGCTTATTCCACCACGCTGCTCCAATGCGGGTTGGTAGAATACACATGTGGCATAATTTCAATGAAATTAGACACATGCAGGTTTCCTCACGATGTTTTCCTTCACCGTCAAGCACGAGATGAATTATAAACACAAATTAAGCACATGAAAATTCAGTGGTGCTTGCCCGGGTTTGAACCCACGATCATCGGATAAGATTCACGCGTTCTAACCACTGGGCCATCTCGGCTTTTTTTTTTTTATGTCGTGTCTATGGTGGCCGAGACGAACATATGAGCTTTATGATGGGAATCGTACATAGCGGTTCGATAGAATTGACACGAATTCACTCATTTATAATTTAAGTGCCTTCACAATCATGAAATATTATTCTTATAGTAGTCTTAACAAAACAATCACTATTATTAAAAATCTAACTAATCGTTGTTAGCGTTGATGACAGTATATCTTTCTCTTCTTTTTTCGAGCTTGATGATAGTGCTATGGTGCTAGTACTCGGCTTCGCGCGATGGTTTCTACTTTGTTATGTTAAAATCAAAATGATTTATTCAATATTGAAGCATTACACTTGCTTATTTATAGTCAGTCCAGAAACTACCACTGGTTCGGAAAAGAAACACCCAGCCAGGGCTGGGTGTTTCTAGAAGAACCAGCGAAAGAAACTCAGAGGGTTTTTTTACATCTATCATGTTTCCTTTACAAAAAAAGGGAGAGAAATAACCATGAGGCGGTTGTCTCATTCCCAAGGTGTGCTATAGTATAGGTGTGTATAGTAAATTTTTCGAGAAACGGAAAAAAAAACAAATAAAACTAACGTCGTAATGATATAAAATATAAAGTATGATAGTACGATATTCAATACAATATCTGATATGACAAACTACTACAATATTTTTGAGATAATTGATTATATTTGTACTGAGTTTTTTGTACCAAAACCACCAAATTAATTCAAAATTGATTTGATCTTAATTAAAAGTCACTTCACTTTTATCGCTTCACTTGAAAATATAAAATATTTAAAGAGAAATTCAATAAACAATACCTGTCGATCTTGTTTCGAAAGTACCCACTAATTAGGTGACACAAAAGGTGTCGCATCTATTGTAACCGCGACCCTTTTTTACTTGGTCTTCTCTACTAATTCTCTATTTAATAAAAAAAGTATTATTTATGATTTTCACTTAATTGTTCTTAGGTATATGTAATACATATTAATTATATAATACATTACTTAAAAAAATAATGTGAAAAACAACAAATGCTGACTGGCTGGATAAATAGTACGGGCTTCGAGGCTTTCGCGGGCATTTCCTTACATGTATGTACTCCATTCTGGCTGCTGGTGTCATTTCCAGAAAAGTATACGGCGTGGGAATCAATGACGAAGTAGCCGTTGCCTTTCCAGTGGGTTTCACTGAGTCCACAGATGTTAAGACCACATCTGGCTATCTCCTTTTCCAAGATAGTAAATTTCCCAGGACTGAGTAGTCCGTGCACATTGCATGTCTCTATTGTCTGGATTTTGCGTAGCTTGACATACGTTCCAGTTGCTGAATTTCCATGGTGAGCCTGGTTCCCTGCTGCCCCGTAGCTGGTAACATATTTCACACCGCCTGCCCCGGACGCAGAATGGCGCCGGTTCCTACGCAGGTCGCATGGCAATCGTACTCTTACGTACGACTTTCTTGGGAAGCATAGTTGCAGTGGTTTCCCCCTTGCCTTCTGCACCAATCCTTTTGGAGATTATTTGTACCCCCAGGCTGCTGAAGCCTCTTTTGTCAGGTTACCCAGCCAGGTCTTAGTTGTTATACTGCACAGCTCAGTCCCCAGGGCCTCGACAGTTATCTAGCAGGGGGCACCACGGGCAGGTGAGGTTGGCGTTTGGGGTCGACGAGATGGTATTGTAGTTCTCCTCCTTCTGCCCTCCATGTTTAGTCCTTGTTTATGTCCTTGTGTCAGTTCGTAAGGTTGTGTGCACGTGTGTATCTGAGGAATAGTTCGAATTGAAAAATCTTTTTGCGATAGGCAATCCATTAATTAAGGTGGCTTATAGTCTATATAACTGCACGTCACGACTCTATGGAGCAGTACAGTGACAACAGGAAACAAAAGAATAAATAACTATTAACGTCAACCAATAAGGCAAATTGTTCAATACGTCAATCACGTCAGGGTCATGACGGTAATATGCGCAAGTGATCCCATGAAGTCTCTCGAAAAGAGGGAGTGGGACCCGCTCGTTTTTTAGTATGTATTCGGGTGCCTTCAAAGCCGACAAGTCTCACAACGCCCCCACCTCGTGTTGAGAAAATGCGTAAATGCGTTTATCCAGTGACCAAAAAAAATCAGTTCAACATAAATAAATATTAATAATAAAACGCATGAAACCGCGGATAACAACCAGTAAAATATAAAGTTTATGGTATATTGACACAATTGTGATATTTTTGGTGCCTCGATTTTAATTATTTTTAATTTGAATTACGGAATATAGACGAAAAAATAATATATAAAATATAATAAAATAAATACAAATAAAATATTATTCTTATTTAAATTTATTCCTTTTATTTTAATTTTGCACATGTTTTACATTAATAGTCATACCAATTTTACCGTGACCAGTCACGGTTAAAGGTTGGCTGTAGTGTTTAGCAGCAAGAGTTTGTTGCAAAAAAAGTGTCATATATAGTGATGGTTTGTTCGTCTATATGTAACTGTGCTTGTTAACAAAATTGACCAATAATCGATTCTGTTATTTCATACATTTTTCGTAATCCAATGGTCAAATTGAGGCGCCAGAGCTAATTTTCGTAATTTTCCCGGCATGTTTAAAGTAAACAACGAAAGTTTATTTCACTCAGAGAATGTTAAAAATTTAAACTGTAATCACAAATGATGAGTGTGTTTGTATGTGTGTACATATCTTTTGTCTCGCATTTGTAGTATGAATGACTCATCCTACGCGCAGTTGCAGTGATTAAAATATTTCATGAAATGTGATGCATTTTGTTATGCTCTAAAACATAAATAAAAAATAAATGTATGAATCGTACACAAAATATTATTTTAATAATTAAGTAAAGATATCAATAGTCCTTCGCCTTATCTTATTTAATTTTTTCAGGGGTGTCTATTTCGCTGGTCATTCTGCTGGAGCGCATCTGGTTGCAAAATTGCTGTCAAATTCAGATTTCCTCGAGAACACACCAGGGTCTCGTAGGCTTCAAGGAGCTTTCCTCATCTCCGGAATTTTTGACTTACGGGAATTAATACACACTACCGTAAATATAGCTGTTCAGCTCCCACGAGAATGGGCTGTCCCGCTCTCGCCTCAGTTCGACTGCTTCACCCACCTCCAAGCTAGAAAAGTAAGGGTATACATTTTAGCTGCACAAAACGACAGTCCGACATTCAAGAAACAATCCAGAGAGTTCTACGAATTGCTTTATAACACTTGCTTAATGCAAAACATGTATTTAGAAATAAAAGATGATATGGACCATTTCGATATCGTCGAATGCTTCGCGAATAACAACAACTATTTGAAGAATTTATTAGTACATGATATTCGTAAGCATTTATAAATTAGAAAATCATTATATGAGTTATATAAACATTTGTGTAGATTTTATATCAATATATTAATATTGTTACACGCTATCGATACCTATACAATAGAGTATAATCTAAAATATATTATTTAATTCGGTTGTTTTATGTTGTGCTTAATTATTTTAAACCATTATAAATATTTTAGTAATCATTTTGTTGACTTGCAATGTGTTTTTTATAATGGCAAAAATTCAAAAAATTTAATAAAGAAAAACTTCTAACTACTTCAAATCAAATGAAATAATGTATTTTAAAAATTGACACTATAAAATAAGATTCGATATTATAACGTATTTAAACGTTTTTATATCTTTAAGAAAAATATAACATAATCATTATGTGCTTTATTTTTATTACCCTGCTTGGGTTAAGTTATAATAATTATTGTTACTAAGATTTCATTATAAAATGTTAAAATATTTGCATTTGTTGTCAAAATAATGTAATTGTCTCGTTACAATGTAATGTAATCTTGTTACGTTAAGAATATTTGATAATGTAAGATTAAAGTTTATATTCTAAATTATTTTTTCGCTAATACCATCCGTAACTTATTTTTTATTTTGATCGATATACCGTATTTTCTATACTGGGTACTGTATACATAGCAATGATACTGGAACTTCAGGCCTATAGAAATATGACAACTTAATAATATAAAGGTTCTATGTCACATTTTTAAGCTTTAGAATTTGTTACTTCAATTAATATTTGAAGTCACTACACATCATCTTTAATTATCACGTTATAAAACTTTAATAGCTATAAACGTAATGGATAAATTGCTTAAAATCATCTTTTGGTTACAGGACACGTTTATATGTCTTGAATTAAAAGAATCATATTGTTAATATAGCTCACTCTTTTTACTATAGGCATAAGTACATATAAAATATTTTTTTATTTAATTTACATAAATTAATTAATAATTTTGGTTTGCGAAAGAGATTTGACGCATCAATAATTACAATAATTTACATGTGTTGGGCTTTGTGCAAGCTCGTCTGGGTAGGTAACTTTGAAAATTTGAGGTAAATTTGTCTCAAAGTCAAAGTCAAAAATCTATTCAATATACACTAACTTATTAATTGTCATAAATCTACCACCGGTTCGGAAATAAACACCTCAGACCTGAGAAGAACCGGCGAAAGAAACTCAGCAGGATTGTTTTTATATCTCATCCTTTACAATTACAAGTAATAAAAAACAATAGCAGAATAATATATTTTTTAATTTGAAATAACCTGGAGGCGATCGTTTCATTCTCAAGGTGTGCAATCATTTAAAAAAATCATTGGTTGTGATCTTAAACACAAGTACTGTAATCTTTTAAACACAAGCGTTCCTTAAGGATTCTTTTAAATTTCACAATTGAATATTTTTTAACATTTTCTGGGATCCTGTTGTAAAAGCGTATATATTGTCCCTTAAAAGACTTACTAACGCTGTGTAAACTGGTAACAGTGATTGTAAGTTTATACTTGTTCCTGGTGTTAACAGTATGTACGTCATAATTTCTGGGAAAATTAATATCTATTACTAATAATATATATATATATATATATATATATATATATATATATATATATAGCGCAACTTAATACCAATACGGAATTCATTGGAGTTGACTTCTGTACATCAAGATGGTCTTCATCGCTTAAGATAACAATATCCTAGCCTAACATATGGATAACAATATCCTGGCCTAGATCAATATCTATAAAAAAGCCGAGATGGCCCCTTGGTAAGAACGTGTGAATCTTAACCAATGATCGTGGGTTCAACCCGGACAAGCACTACTGAATTTTCATGTGTTTAATTTATTATTATAATTCATCTCCTGCTTGACGGTGAAGGAAAACATCGTGAGGAAACCTGCATGTGTCGTTTGCCATATTCTATCAAATTCTGCTACATGTGTATTCCACCAACCAGTATTGGAGCAGCGAGGTGGAATAAGCTCCAAACTTTAGCTACTTTTGAGGAGAACTCAAAAAGAGAGAGGAGGCCTTAGCCCAGTAGTGGGATATTCACAGGCTACTGTACTAGATCAATGTTGCGGCAGATGGCTTATTGAGCGGGAAGACGAATTTATAAACACACCTTCATTTACAAGGACATACTATGAGTTGGCTATGAACAGGAAAGCTATACAGTTAAGAAAAATTATAAACAGTTCGTAATAATTAAAGTAAAATAAGTAACGTTGATTGATTGTTTTTATTTTTTTTATTTTATGCATGTTATGACTCATACTCAGTATAGATTATATAATGTAGTATAAAAATTGTTTTTAGCGTCGTGATCTTCTACACAATTTTTGAACAAAAACTTACATCTAAGACAATAAACAAATTATCATCAAACATTTTTTTTAATAAAAATTTATAAACAAACAAAAAAATTATCTTTGTGATACGCATTAAGACGGTCATTTTAAATAACTTAAAATGTATTCTATTATGTTAATCATATTTTGTTTTTTATTTTTATATTTGCCGGTAGTGCAAATGACTGTTCTCCAACTGATTGTAAGTGGTAGTAGAGTCCAAACGAGAGACGACGGCCAGTACAGTCGGGAAGAATGTTCTGCAATATCCGCCCCCGCCTTGCTGGCCCTCAAGAGGCCTCTTCAAGTTTCGTTTGTAGGAACCCGGCTTGTAAGAGGAGGGGAACACGTGAGCTGGTAAGGAATACCATTTTTTGGAAGTGCGACAAAGAAAGGAGTTGCCAAATTTCTTTGTGCGCGATGGAATTGATGCCACAGTTGGGCGGTGACATCGAGAGCCAGCACACGGAAGGGGGAAGCAGCAAGAAGAATATAAATATGCCTAGGCTGTCAAAAAATGTTACAATATTTTATAAGCACAATTTATATTCTCGTAAAAGTATTTGATAGGTCTAAGAAAATTTACGACCGACGGCATGTCCTTACTTTAAGACGTAATTAATTTACCTGTTTTGCGTTTTACTTACAAACAAGTAATAAAACAGTTGAAAATTGTATCATAGTCCTGTTCAGTGGTCTCTTCTGTTTCCACAATATCAATATTGACCTAACAATCGCAAGATATACTTTGAATCAGACTCGATTAAGTTATGTAAACTTGCGTAATCGACTATAAACAAATATATTTTATCGATTATATAATTGATTGAATACTTAATTTATTCTTTATAGGCAACAACCAAATAGAACTTTTATATATGCGGATCGGATTGAGGTCATTTATATATTTCACTTATATGTATTCCGTTTGTGAGGAAATCTGCAAGTTTCAAATGAAATTGTAATACATATAAGTATATACGCCAAATAATCAAAAAGTTATAAATATTCCTCTCAAAGGAGATGAGGCCTCGCAGTAGGCCATTTACAGCTTTACTTTAGGTTTCTTATTATAAAGTCAAGTGTTATGGAAGCAAATTCCATTTGTATAACGCTAAGAGATTAAAAATTCAAAAAACACATACAACAAATGAAACTACACTACGCCACAACCGACCATGTATTTATCACATTCAACAAAATTGTTCAATGAAGTTCTTTAACTGTTGATCACCTTCAATCATCCTATTCTCGAAGACAACCATGGCTGCATTGATGTATGGATGTTGCCGGTTGCGGCAACCAATTATAGAAAAACGTCCTTTTGTATACAAGTGATAAGAAAATATAATTAAAGTATGCATAATATACTACGTGTATTAACTTTGATTCAACATAAAAGTAATTATAATCAAACGATATCTGTGGACATTTTACAGCCTAAGTAATAATATTTATTTTGATATAGTTAGAATTCTCATACCACTCAATATTCACTTCGATACATATTTCAACAAGCAATGGTGGCGTGACAAAGATAATTATATCGAAATATCAATTGCTTACCAAGGCTGTTTTTGAATTCCACAGCGTAGTATCTGTTATATCGAAATAATAGAATATTCTAATTTAATATAAACCAAGTATATTATATATATATATATATATATATATATATATATATATATATATATATAGATTTGCTGATTTATTTTATTTATTATTGGTACAGATACCAAGAGACAGTCCAAGATTTTTAGACATTCGTTCTGTATAAATACTCGATTGTTACAAAGTACAACCCTCCTTGGGGGGGCCCAAGGAGCCGAGTACCTTCGAAGCTTTCCACTGAGGGAAAAAAAAGATCAATTTAGCACATTTTAATACAACTTTCTATGTTTAATGTTAACCTAACAAATTATTTTAATATGCGTTTTAAAGTTTTCAATAAAATACTCTAAGCATATGAGCGGTGTCGATTTAAATGTAGTTTTTGCAGATATGTACCTCTTTTTCATATTAAAAAGAACGTTGAGTAATCACAGCTAATGGGTATAAGGTATTCAAATTCCGGCGTTTTTTTAACGAAATGGTGACAAAAGAAGCATTGTCTGGCCAGACCGTCGACGGTTTTTACGTAATTAGTTCACAAGAATCCGCTCCCTGAATGGGACATTAAAAGAGTTTTTGCGTCTTATATCCACATCGCTGAAACCACAAACTTTTTGTTCTTGAGTTACTATAAATTAAATTTCTTCTAATTAAAAAATTATCCGACACCAAAATTGTATTAAACGTAGTGTAATATAGTTTTAAAAAAAAGTATTTTTTTTTGTTTCAAATGGCAAAACAATTTGCATTCGTATATCTCGATCCTGGGTAAAATGACCTCTCTATTCAACTTGAAGGTAACTTATAAATATAAATTACACTGACATTCTAAAACAAAAAAAAAACCAGGTAGTCATAGGGACTGCCTAAAGAAGTGAAAACTTGAAACGGTTAAATATATTTGTCCAATTTCCACATCTATTGTCACTCCAAGTAATAATTCTATCTTTTATTAGTGGTAGGGCTATGTGCAAGCTCGTATGGGTAGGTACCACTCACTCATCAGATATTCTTATACTTGGGAATGATGTGTTTCGGTTTGAAAGAGAGTGAGTCACCTTAATTACAGACACAAGTGACATAACATCTTAGTTCCCAAAGTTCGTGGTGCGTTGGCGATGTAAGCGATGGTTAATATTTCTTTCAATGCGTGTATTGTTTTGGTGGTGACCACTTACTATCAGGTGGCCCATTCGCTCATCCGCTTATATAAAAAAATATTTTTTAAAAAAACCTCTTTTTACACTGTGTAAAAAAACACTGTCCGACCCGTTATTAGGTATTGTGATTCGAATCTATTTATGTGCTCATTTTAAAATACTAATGTTAAAAAAATTACCCCAAATAAAATTAAAATTTAATTTAATTAAATGACGAAAATTACATGGTTGCGGGCGATAACGCTCGCCAGGTACTTACCTATCGGGTAGCGAGGATAGGAGGTCATGACCTCAGTTGATCAGCTGCTGTTAATCGTTGGGTTACAGTAGTAAGAAACTGAATTTTGATGCAGCTCTAAAAGAAGCTTTTTTATATATGTCCGAGTTGAGATCATATGTAAAGAATGTATTTATCCCTACCCAGTGGAGTACCCAGTGCAGAGAGCCGCCAGACCCCGGGGAAAGGCGCGCGCGGGCAACACCAGTTGGGTTGTTAAATAAAGAAAATATATAAATTACGCGTTAATTTCCAAGTAGCTCAGACTCCTTAGGGTGATTTGTGGCTTTTTTATTTCAGTCGGCAGACAATATGCCGCACCGGTCGACTTTAGAGTAGAGCTTAGTGTGACATGCCAGCCACTTGACAGTGGTGTTTCAAAAGCACTCAAAGGAGTCGCCTTTTTTTTACGCTGGAAAAACGCATTACGCGTTTCCCCCACGGGAACAGTGGGGGGGTATGTGGGGCTCGCCGATGTCCGAGGCGTCGAGTGCGCCCCGAACAACGGAATACCCACTAAAAAACCAGCGGTATCCTTTCTGTCATAACGAGGAGCGCCACGGGATCGCTTGCGCATGCTACCGCAACGCTCTGACGGATGGCCTGCGTATGCAGGCCTCCATTCTCTATGGGGATTACCAGGGTACTGAGAACCCCCTAGTCCCAGCGACGCCTATTGCGGCGGAGGGAGAAGGTGCGCATAACGCCTCATTCTTCTCCTCAGTCTTCTTCGGCGGAGCAGGTTTGTAGCGGCGTCCTCTTCCCGCTCCCGCTCCGCGGCCTCCTTCTGCGATATTACATTTTCACAGAAGGAGACCATTTCCGACCAACAATCATCGCTTCCGAGCATCGCGTTGATGATGCTCGGCAAGGAGAGGTCTCCGCCGACAACTGCCGCCAGAGAAAGCCTCTAGGGCCCCCACGCGGCACACTCCGTCAGGGTGTGTTGCAACGTGTCGATTGGCGCACCACACTCGTGGCAGGAAGGTGACATTTCCCGCCGTGCTATCTTGTGCAGGTACTTACCGAAGCAGCCGTGCCCGGTAAGTACCTGCGTTAACCTAAACGAGAGCGTACCTCGTTTTCTTTTGACCCAGCGATTTAAGTGGGGACGTACCACCTTCACTGTCGCCAGGCCCGCTGTGGGAGACCTCAGATCTTCCTCCCATCGGGCTATCAGGGCTTGCTGGGCCAAAGAAGCCGCCTGCCAATTGGTGATATTTCAAAAAAGAATCTCGATGTTAGGGAATTATGGCACAATAACATTTTTATATTCATTAATATTTTGTTTTTAATATATTTTTTAGTAATGTTTATATTATATCTATATGTCCCTTTCGGATCAGACAGGGATTTTTTACACGTTGTATTGCTTTTTATTCATCAAAATACATAGTATGTCGATACAAAATATTAATACAGCTTAATTTAAATAAATAATAGTTAAAATACACTTATATTATTAGTATATACTGTTAGTATTTACATAAATTTCAATCATTATTATCCTTGTTAATTTCCACAATACTTATATTATTATAACATGCTAATATTATATATATACTTATATATAAATATTAGCATGTCGGTGACGTAAAGCCACGATTCTATCCCGTGAATGAATGGTCGTCACGTTATTCAATACTCTTCAACAATCGACATCGGTCCATTTCTCCATCTGACTCATTCGCCATATCAACTGTTCGCTATCAGAACACATTACTAGAGTTTAAATGAAAAGCTCTTTCAAGAGACGCCTTTAAATGCAAAGTTAGAAAATACTATAATTTTGATTTTAATACAATCTTATACAACATAAGTATTTCATGTGATATATATACGAAAAAAATATGAATGTTTATGCGTATTTAAATTTTTGTATGTTTGAGGATGATTAATATGTTGTATTTTTATACTATTAATATCATTTCTTTTACTTTGCACACCTACGTTCATTTCTGCACTTTATAAAGTTTGATGATAGAAAATGCTTTTAGCATTAAGCCCGCTTTTGTACAAAGTGTTTTGTCTTTGTATTACTGCACAGTAAAGTATTAAATAAATAAATAGTGATCTTCTAGACACCTACATATAATAGCGCCTGCAAAACCTGAAACAATAAATATTTGTAATAATCGTATTATTTATAAAAATATAATAATAAGAAGTAGTTACTAAAAGGTGGGAAAATAACTATCAATATTATGAGGCGTATTTAGATCACGAGTACAAATGATTTATCCAACTATGTATGATTTATCCAACTTCACATACACGTATGTAATGTATGTTTGTTTGGTATGGAAAAAGTTTACTATCAGTCGCCTTAAATTTTTTTTTTGTTTTCGCTGGAAAAACTCGTTTACGCGTTTCCCCATATGAAGTTGGGGGGTATGTGGAGCTCGCCGACGCTGATGGTGCCGGAATACCCACTAAAAAACCAGCGGTACCCACACCGTCTTTTCGGGGGACGCAACGGGATCCCTTGCGCATACTAAATACCAAATTCTAAGGGGTTCTTAGTGAGTCAGCGGAAGCATTGTTCTCACGCTCCCGCTCCGCGGCCTCCTTCTGCGACATGATGGTTTCGCAGAAAGAGACCATCTCCTTCCAGTACCTCTCGCTACCGATCATGGCGTTTATCACGCTCGGCAGCGAGAGGGCTCCGCCTATAATGGCGCTAGGGAATGGCGCTGAGACCCCATACTGCACACTCAATCAGGGTGTGACGCGCCGTGTCCGAAGGCACGCCGCACTCATGGCAGGAAGGAGCGACCTCCCGCCTCGCTATCTGGTGCAGATACCTAACGAAGCAATCGTTCCCGGTAAGTCCCTACCTCAGCCTGAATGTGAGTGTGCCGTGACTCCGTTCCACCCAGCGATTCAAGTGGGGATCAGTCAATCAGTTGCATACCTAAACAACTGTTTGCAATATACTGCTGCAGTGGTGGAGGCCGACTGGCAAATGGTAAGTTCACTACGGCTTGGAAACATTAGCACTGTTAGAAATATTAACCATCTGTTACACCGTCAATGCTTTACCAGCCTTGCAAGTTAAGCTTTTAAGTCCCTTATCCTTAAAGTTATACTGGCTCAGCCCTTAGACTGGAACACAACAATACTTGGCATTGCTGTTTGGTGGTATAATACATTATGAATGGGTGGTACCTGCCCTGACGGGAATTCAAAACGCCCTCCGCAATTAAAATATGAAGGTAACTATATATACATATAATCATGCTTTTAATTATTTTAATACAAGCTCTGTCGTAATTAAACAATAAGCCCCACTTTACAGTATCAGAAAAACGTATTGAACACAATAAATATTAATGGAAATAAAACACATGATATTAAAATAGTAAACAACCGTTTGTCACAAAGTCTAAAATAATATTTAGTCAAAATCATTTATACGTAATAGGAGGCTGCACGAGACATTATAATTAAATTTCATCAACGATACGAGAATTCAATTAAGCAAACAGCCGTATGTCATTGTATTTACGTTACCGGGAAAGCTTTGTAATGATGCTGTATTAACCCCAAAATTATTAATCAGGGATCATATTCGCGCTGTCATCCTGTACTTTGTAAGTTGTGTTGGTGCCATATTCTTTACTCAGCTGATAATTTAGAAACAACAAATGCGTATTATACGCTATTTTGTACGAGGATACGTAGCCTTCTCAAATGAAAATAACTATTAGTGTGCGCTCAGTGGTTGAAATTCGAACATAAATTATATTGAAAATTTGGGGGATGTGAATTTGCATAATGCAAACATTTTTTTTCTACTCTTTTTTTCTTTGCCTATTTATATATACATGTACAATTATATCATAAATTTGTCTTCATTAATGAAATGGAGTACATTTATAAGGAGCCTGCATTTAAAAAAAAAAAGAAACGTAACTTTATAAGTCTACAGAAAATTTGTTAGGTTAGGCTAACAATCGTATTTGATATAATTTTTCTAGCTTAAAATTATTGAACTAATAAAAACGTACCTTAACATTTTTGGTTGATCGTCTTGTATTTTCATGAAATATTCTATTCATACTATATTTGATGCAATGACAATAAAATAGATCAGTTATAAAAAATCAAGTCTATCTATCATTTGGCGTTTTATTAGAAACCTGTGTCAAACGTGTCAGTATAAAAGTTTTGTCGAACGTCCTTTACCTTTCAAGTACCTACAATTTTCTCTAATTAAACTGGGAATTTAGCTATCAAATACCAAAAAGCTAGGTTTAAAAAAATAGTTAAAAGGAGTTTTTAATTTAATTACATACTTAATTTAATTTAATAAATAAAAAACGTAATAAGAAAAAATAATATTACCGTTTTAAAACCGCTTTCTTAATAGTGTGTGCTTTCATAATTTAATTTGTTAAGCTACGCACATTTAAAATATAATTTACCTTCAACGAAGTCTTCAGATAGCCTTACATACGCGCTGCAAAACTCGAAAGTGATTCAAATAGTAATCAAACGGAATTTGTAAGAATATTAGACTAAACACAACAAGTTTTTGCCTCTTTAAATAGAATACAAACGGGGGAATGTAATAAATATCTGATCTGATCTGAAATATGATAAATAACAATTGTAATTTAATTGCAAATTAAATGAGACTAAAATCAATTTTAGGATTTCGTCTTGTAGCCTTTATCGTACTTTCAACAGGCCAAGTATTCTTTGACACTTTGACATTTGAGGCACCCCTTCCGAATTGGTTAGTATAAAATTATAAATTATTTTTGGCTGAGAGCCCCTTGGCTGGCGGGGCTCTTACGCCAGAGTTTTGTAGGCCTAGGCATACATCCGGGGATGGCATCGCAAAGTAAAATGATATATAATCATATCAAATAGTTCACCATTTTCTTTCGCAACTCGTAAATAGTACGGGTTATAAGAAGTTGTGTAAAAGTAATACGCACGAATAGAGAAAAATTAAAGAGTATGTACGTGACGGAGGCAAGATTTTCGCCTTACAAATTGCAAGTTGTTTTAGGGCGGGCGGCGCGACTGCCTGCAGATCGCCTCGCGCACTCGACCCGGACACACCACACAATGTGACTCGCCATCCGTGTGACTAAGATCGCGAACATGCTACAAAACTAACTTGGAAACTTACCGCCAAAAAAGAGGCACTAAAGCAATATCTTCAATAATCTCAGTAGAGTAGGTTTTTAGACATTTTAGATATATATCGACGAATTTAACATCATAGTTCCTGTGCTTTCGTCGAAAATGCTTAAGGTGAGTCGTAGATCCAAATATCTTTTATTGCGTGTTTTTTTCGCAAACTTGCGAACCGAAAAATAATTTAATAATAAAGGCAGTTAAACCGTTACGAATAACAACGAAACAAAAAAGTATTTACTTCAAAAACTTTCCCATTACTTAAAAAACAAACAAAAAATCTACTACGATGTATAATTTATACATGAGGGTAATATTTGCTTTTAATGTTTTATTTTACAACAAATATCACTCTTAATACGCGTCAGATTTTATATGATCATCAATTTAATAATGTAAATGGCTAATTATTCTTTCTTTTTACCACACATTAATTAATTCTAAGTACATTTACTTGTGACGCAATAAGTTACAATATAGTGTAAATAAATATTATTCTCATTATGTAAATACGCTTTGTATGTATTACCTAGGATGTATCCATTATCGATGTAGTAGTTTTACGCGAACAACATGAACCGCATATCAATGGTGAAAAACCAATTTTTAATATTTAATTCATTATAAATCCACCATATTTATTTTTATAATTACTTTTATCTCACTTACAAAAAAGCAAACTATATAAAATCATATGTTTTTTTCTATTTAAAGTTTATTTTGAAGTTAAACAAACAATGAAGTATAAATTTATTATCCGGAAGTGAACTGATTTTAAAAGTTGATCTCATATTTTATAACATATTTCATACTGTAGAAATTTATTCACTCAATTCATCTGATAGAAATTTAATCACTCATTTCAAAAACTCTTAAGAATTCAAATAAGACAATTGAATTCATTTAACAAATCACAAGTCGCGCCAATAAACAAATTAATTACTTTACCTTTCTGTCCACCAACAAAATGGCGGTATAAAATTAGCGCATGTTTTTTTAAACGTTTTTGTATGGATAACGGAATCTCTACTATAAAATATAAACCGTATGAATAAAACGTTTAATATAAAAATTACAATTTTGTTATATAAAGCTTAGTGTTTCTGTTACTATGTACATCACAAAATCACTACAATGAACAATTTTATTCTAATTAAATTATCAAAGAGTAATTGTTTTACAATTGTACAAAATTGTTTTTCTTCACAGGTATTTGATGAATTCATACAAGTGACTTTATATTGAGGAAAGCTATTTGAATTAAATAAAAAGATTGAATTGAATAAAAGAACTAAAATGTTTACAATTCTGTTACAAAAGAAATTAATAAAAAAAGGTTTTAGTTGTTTTTGTTTAAATATACCCTTAAATCAACTCAAAATATTTAAGCATTTTTTAACAAAAAGTACATATATTTAAATATCACTTTATTATTTTCAAGGAATATGGTAATAAAAATAATTATATTTATAAAAAACACTGCAGTAAAAAGCTTACAGACGATACAATTATATTACATTTATCTACTCAAATTGAATTTTTAAATTGATATAAATTAAAAAAAGGCTGGATTGTATATAATTTAAAATTGGATACTTTTAATATTTCTAAGTACAACATATTAATTTTATTATATAAGTATTCCTGTTAAAATATATGTATAAAGAAAAACCCACTTGTCACTAACTAGATATTTGTATACACAAAAATGTACGTAATGATTATCAAGTTTATACAGTAATATTACGTAGGTACAAAAAATATTACGATCGTATTTGTGATGTAGATATAATAATATTATAACTTTAGCGTAATGCTACAGTAAGCAAACCATAAGACTACAGTCTAACACGTAAGCCTAAGCAATGAAATTGTTAATATAAATTTTTAATTTTATATCGCATTATGCTTGTATGTCAGAAATATTTATGTCGTTGAATATAAGGCTCATAAAGACTTACATGCCATTTAGTGGCATTTTTAAAATAAAAAATCAATATCTTAAAGATTTGTAGCTAAGTTATTATAAGCTATAAATTACAATTTCATACTCTTCTTGAAATTTATAATTAATAATAAACTACCTAGTTGCTCCGCGCGGTTTTCACCCGCGTTGTACGTTTCTGCTCACCTCCCATGGATTATTGCGTCACATTATGTAATCAATAACCTTTCTCCATAAGTGATGTTTCTAAGAAAAAAATGTTTTTTACAATTAGGACACTTAGATTCTATGATCATGACGTTCAAACAAACTCTTCAGCTCTATCATATAATTATAGATATAATTTGATGTAATCAACAAAATCAATACAACGTAAACATGTTTGACCATCCTACTCGTAAATTCATTGAAGATGAAAGACGTGCAAATACATTTTCATTACCTTAATATGTCGGATGAATCCGAGAATGAAAGGATCAAAGTAATATTTTTTTTCTAATCACATATATATTGTTATACTAAACATATTCGTATTTTAAAACATAAATACTATAATCTTGCTCCTGTAGAATACGCAACTTTTTATTTATACAAAAAAAATATATTTATTTATAATAATTTTACTTATTATATTTTCATTCATTCATCATCATCATCATATTCAGCCCACATTAATCCACTGCTGGACATAGGCCTCCTCACAGGCGCGCCAGTTCTCCCGGTCCTGTGCTAGTCGCATCCATTGAGCACTCGCCATCTTCCTAAAATCGTCTGACCATCGGGCGGGTGGTCTGCCCACTGGCCTTTTTGCTTCTCTAGGCCACCACTCCGTGACGACTTTAGTCCACCTTCCGTCTTCTCGTCTGGCCAAGTGTCCAGCCTATCTCCACTTTAACCTCGTGATACGCTTCCCAATATCTTCAACTTTTGTCTTTCGACGGATTTTTGCGTTTGGTACACGATCAACGAGGGAGATGCCTAGCATAGCACGCTCTATCGCCCTTTGTGCCACTTTTATTTTATGCATGTTATGCTTAGTAAGCGTCCATGTTTCGGTACCGTAGGTGAGTATAGGCAAGACATATTGGTTAAACACCTTGGTCTTGAGGCATTGTGGGAGTTTGGATGTCAACGTATCTTCGAGCTTTCCAAAAGCAGCCCACCCTAATCCAATGCGTCGTTCCATCTCCTGTATTTGAGATTTCTGATCAAATGATAAACAATGTCCAAGATAGATATAATCGCTGACCACCCGTACGGTCTCCTTACCTACGATTATGTTAGGTTAGGTTAGACTCAGACCGATCCTCAGTGAAACTTCTTGCAGATTCATTCATCATATTAAACGAATTCAATAAGTTACAAGCACTCTTATTAATCGTCATGTTCACGTTTGTCATTCAATTCGCAATGTTAATTCTAACGAGAAGAACCGGCAAGAAAAACATGGTAACTACTTTTTCTCCAATCTAATTTCATATCCTAAATATTTAATTAAACATTTTAAATGACTATAAAAAGCCATGTTGTGACTGACTGAATAATAATGCACAGCTTAAATTATACATAGATATAACAAAAGCTTGAAGAGAAGAAAAAGAAAAGAAAAAAAGCTTGAAAAAGAAGCATACAAAATTTTACCTTGTCCTCAACTTTGATCCAATCAATTCGAAGTACCATTTATTTTAGCAAACAAATACATAATCATCATATTCATTGTTTATGGAATTATACAAACGTATCGTATAAAAGGCCAATTTTTTTGGACTTACCGCTGGCGAGCATTATTTGTATTATAAGTTGTTTTTATTTATAAATCCATCAAATATTGCTACACTATTTGCGATTTACCAAATTACTACGTTATATAAATTAATGTTACTATTATTATTAAACATTTAATCATAAGAGAAATCGGTATACAGCCGATTCAGGGTATAATTTGTTTGCTTTGAACCCGTTAACGCTGTATTGAATACATTCGATTACAACCAAACTTAGTGCGTATGTTTGTGACTCGAAATCAATTCCGTTATACTCAATACCAGCTTCATTTATATTAAATAGCAATCATAATTCTTATAACAGAATCCCCTTCTATTACATTATGTAAAAGTTATTATAATTGTAAATGTCAACTAAACAAAGTTACAATCAACTTACTTTATGTTAAAACATTTTAATTACCTTTTATTTTTTTGAAATAATTTACTGTTTCTGTTATCTGTATTTAATACTGTTTCCAAATCTAATGTGATTATATATTTTGAAAAATACATATTTACAATTAATCTTTACAAGTAATAATTAGCGCTATTGAACGCTCAGAAGTGCTAGAGAACTACATTTTTCTTTTATTTCGTAAATAAACTAGGCTTTATTTCTTTTTAATAGTTTTACAACATATACTATTTTTACTCACCATCAAGCGCACGCCAAACCACTTTTTCAACTTTTTTTTGCTTTTCCGAATTTATACAAAAAAACCATTGATATCAAACTATTGAAATAATGATATTTAAGAACAAAAATAGACTAAAATATATTATGTTTAAACATGGTTTTCGAGAATAATAATATAATTCTCTGTAGCAGCCCAGATTCTGGATGTTTGTGGTGTTTACACTCTCAAACCTTAAAAAGTACTTCAAGTGCCGTTGGTCCTGCATTATTCGGATTAAAAAACGAGAGAAAAAAGAGTGCACATGTGTTTGCGCACAAACATCTATACTGTATGTCCTGGGCAGTTGGCTAGTCTTTCTTGGAAATGGTCATAGGGGCTGTCATCGAGTATCATCATATGAAGATGGTATCAGTAGTATACATGAAATTTAAACCGATAGACCTTTTTTAATACGAGCAACACCGAAAAGTAAAACTACAACATACTAGAAAATCGTTCGTAAATTCGTTTTGGACATTACAGATGTCTCTGGACTACCCAACTATTTTAATAATAATTTGCTTATGTTATGTTTGCTTATGGAATTATATTTTAATATTATGAAGGTGCAGCACTGCACCGTTTTACTACTGATGTTTTGATACATTTTTATCCTAGGACACCCTGGAGAGCTTTATATATAACAGAACAACCGCAGACAGAATAAAATATATAAATACATAGTAAACTGAGTGAAAAACACTCTTACACCCTCATTTCGTTGACATATTTAGTTACAATTTGACTTTACACACAAAAATAAAATTCGTAGACGCAAATCTAGAACGTATTTTAGTTCACGTGTAATGATCCGTAAATCTCTATTGTTTACTGAAGCGTCTCAGTCTGGAATTGCAACTCTGACATTTACGGTGACTTATATGCTTAACAATCATATAATGTATCACGTAGTTAGTTATATATTATATACATATTTCTACATTCGATTAGGCTTAAAGCGGTGCTTACTTTTCGGCGTCAATTGACGCGTTTTAATACTTTATGATCTGCTACTAATTCAGCAGAAACTTAGTACTGTTTTAAATTAAAAAATAGGAATAGCATGTAAAAATCTAACTGCGAATACACCACATGTGGCAGAATATCTTCGTGATAAATAACCATCATGGCCACTCATATTAGGTACCACCCACTCATCAGATAATCTAAATATAAATTCCAAGTAATCACAAACAGCAAACAAACAGAAATTAAATTAAACGTATTTTTGATTAAGTAACTAATGAATAATTTGACATACATATGCAATATTTTTTTTTAATAATTATAAAAGATAGTCATTAAATGTAATTTAAAACTAGTAACCGAAGTGCTTAAAATATTTTGATCACTTTTTACTTTTTAAGATACACAGTAACAGCAAATGTCTCATAAATAAATAGATATAACATGTAGTTTCTACGCAATCTAGGTGATATGTGAACCGAGTTAGCCCAGTGGCGTTGGCAAGTGAATCTTAACCAAATATTGTAGGTTCAAGCCCAGTCAAACACCACTAAAAGGAAAAAAATAAGGAAAGTATACACTAGCCAACTTTTAAAATGTTGAAGAATTGAAGCAGCATGGTGAAATAAGCAAATTCAAACCTTCTTCTTCTTTTTACAGGCTATTCCTTTTTTCGATTAGACCATTGAAATATAGTGTACATTAACTAAAATAATCACATATCACAATTATAAATATGTCGCACTATTTTAGGTTCAGGGATTATTACCAGCCCATTACTTACACCTACATACATATAAGTTGATATGTTTGGATTCCCTAAGTAGTTCAACACCTGCGTCTATTCGCTGGCGGTGACATTAATAACAAACGTCATGGAACTTCATCACACGTACTAAGCTTATCGGTTTATGTAAAATATCTTAAGTAAGGCCGCTTCGAAATCTGATAACATCAAAAGATGTTTCTTAGGTAGGTTTTTGTTCAGGTTTAATAAGGCTTATAATCTTTAAGCAGTTAGAAATTCTAATTCCTTTTATGTTTAGAGAAAAAATATTTCAGCAGTTATGGATGTAATCGATGTTTGCTCAGCTTTGAATTATAGAAGATTTCTGATCGTTACTTCATGTCATAAATCTTTACACACTGAATGATGTCAATTGGTCTCTTAGCTATAAATGATGGCTACCACAAAATAAAAGTTCTCCGAAACATAATTACTTTATACTGTAGTGTTACAGTTTGAAAAGTTAATAAGCTACTGTCGGTTGATGGACTAAGCATATAACATTTTATACTCCATGACTTCTAGGGTTTAGACATCTAAGAGATTTGTTCTTCTTTGCCCTATTGACAGTAGTGTCAATTGCGCGTAGGCGCAATAGTACTTGCCATGAGGTCATTATGCTCGTTTGCATACTTAAAATAAAATATAAATAAAAAATGATTCCTAGTACTGAAGGAATTTTATTATATCGCGTTCAACATAAGCATATACCGAGCGTTTCTCACGTGACACGAGCCAATAAAAATAAAGAACTATCGTAATAAGAGCGTCGTATAAAGACAAGATGTAACTCGTCTGTTAATTCCTTGAATGTTATTTACAATTTTCATAAATATTATATGTACCTCAAGAACTGAATATTTTCATAATATTTTGTTAATTGAAACCACACTGATTACTTCTACATAATTTGAATGCCATTAGCATTAGTTAGTTGTAAGCCCAAGCTAAGTAAAATTTTTGTCGAGATTCTTTCGTTCAGTTCTAAACAGGTCTAAAGTATTTTTTAGCTTAATAATCAATAAACAAATTCTTCGCTTCGCTGCCACCGCTCAGAAATCCGGATGGATCGCTAGCTCACAGTCCGCAAGAGCAAGCTGATCTCCTGGCTAAACTCTTGGCCGACAATTCCGTCATCGATGATTGTAGTGCACTGCCACCTACAATACCTGCATGTGGCCATACGATGCCTGACATTAAAATCAGGCAACGTGATGTGCGTGCGGAGCTGCAATCACTTGATGTACGGAAAGCTAGCGGTCCCGATGGAATACCAGCCATAGTGCTGAAGAAGTGCGCAGCGGAGCTGTCTCCTGTGTTAACGCGCCTGTTCCAACTTTCTCTCTCTTCGGGAAGTGTGCCGGAGGCTTGGAGAAGAGCTAATGTGCAAGCGGTTCCCAAAAAAGGGGATCGGTCTGACCCGGCAAATTATCGGCCAATAGCTATCACCTCAGTACTTTGTAAGGTGATGGAACGGATTTTAAACAACCAACTGATCCATTAGCTAGAAGATCACTGTCTAATTAATGATCGTCAGTACGGGTTTCGACCAAAACGGTCCACAGGTGATCTTCTAGCGTACGTAACACACCTCTGGGGTGAAGCTATCGACAAGCATGGAGAATCGTTGGCTGTCAGCCTCGATATCTCCAAGGCTTTCGACAGGGTCTGGCACAGAAGTCTTCTCTCCAAGCTACCGGCATATGGTCTGCCTGCTCAGCTATGCACCTGGATTGCCAGCTTCCTACACAAGCGTAGCCTTCGTGTTTTAGTAGATGGTTGCGCTTCACAATTCTATGTAGTGAATGCTGGGGTCCCCCAGGGATCTGTGCTATCTCCCACACTCTTTCTTTTGCATATCAATGATATGCTCTCCCTTGGGAACATACATTGCTATGCAGATCATAGTACAGTGCATGGTGGATACCACGGACGCGCAGTGGCTGGGCGGGCGGAAACTGAGGAGAGGCGGGAGAATCTTGTCATTGAACTCGATAGGACGTTAGAGCTCATCGCCAAATGGGGCTCTGATAATCTTGTTGAGTTTAATGCCAAGAAAACACAGGTATGCGCTCTCACGGCGAAAAAGTCAACATTTTCCCCTCTTCCCTCCCTCTGTGGTACTCCGCTGGTGATGCAAAGCAAAATCGCCATGCTGGAGATTAACGTTTGCTGCGACCTTAGTCCAAGGGATTACATCGAGGCTGTTATAAAAACAGCTTCACGGAAACTCGGAGTTCTGAACAAGGTGCGGCGCTTTTTCACGCCACAACAACTGTGCCTGCTGTACAAAACTCAGGTACGGTCTTGCGTGGAATATTGCTCGCACCTTTGGGATGGCTCCGCTAAGTACCTACTTGAGGCCTTGGACCGGTAGCAGCGACGTGCCGTACGCATTATTGGCGACGTAAAGGTCACAAACACCCTTGAACCTTTACAATTGCGTCGTGAGATAGCAGCACTGAGCGCTTTCTATCGACTGTATCACGGCGAGTGCTCTGAGGAATTATTCTCTCTAATTCCTGCTTCCCCCTTCCTTCTTAAGTCCACGCGAGCTGGTTCTCGATGTCACCGCCTAACTGTGACATCAATTCCATCGCGAACAAAGAAATTTGGCAACTCCTTTCTTTGTCGCACTTCCAAAAAATGGAATTCCTTACCAGCTCACGTGTTCCCCTCCTCTTACAACCCGGGTTCCTTCAAACGAGGCGTGAAGAGGCATCTTGCGGGCCGGCAAGGCGAAGGCGGCTAGTGCAGAACGTTTTTCCCGTCTGTACTGGCCGTCGTCGTGTTTGGACTCTACTACCACTTACCATCAGGTGGAGTAGAGTCATTTGCCCTCCCGGCGAATATAAAAAAAAAAATAAATAAATAAATAAACAAATGCTCTTATATATTATGTTAGAACTAAGCTGAACTTCGATTGATATTCAGTGAAATACGGAAGTATTTCACTTGAGGAGCTGACTCGTCTTCATCAATGCAATTATAGAAAATATTACTATTATATTATAATATTTTTTAATATTATATTTTTTAATCTGTATCATAAAAACAATATTATTTCAAATATTATTAATGTCTAGTATTATCTTGAAAAGCCTATACATAAATCTTTTGTTGTACATATCTTGTTTGAACATCAACTCTAGCTTTATATAAATTGAGGTTTATAGTAGGCTTACGACTGATATCCAAGTGTTGCGGTAGTTTTTCTTATTGTAAGTACCCTTTTGCTCTAATAGCTTCTCTTCAACTAAGTTAATCGTCTGCGTTATTTATTGAAGCGTGGGTAACCAGTCTGTATTGATTCCTTTGAAATTTAAATATAAAATACTGTTTGATACAAGCCTATTCAAAGAAAAATAATTTATTAAAAAAATGTGTATATTGTTGTAAAATAACATAATTATGTTTGTTGCTTTTAACAATAATTAATCTAAGCGACATATCTCCCATGTATTGTCTATTTAATAAAACTCTAAGAATGACTGACAGTTAAGGCACAGCATAAACCCGAGGGGATAAAATCATGAAATTTTGAACAACAATTCCTTACATGACGTAGGTTGGGAATAATAATTGATTTTAGTAAATTCATTCCCTAAGGGTAATCCCCTTAATAAAAGACGAAAGTTTATAATTTTTAAAGTTAAAAATATCGATATTGACGATTTTGATAAGCTTCTGTTAACAATTACAAGTGGTATTGAACCTGTTTATTAAAAACAATCCATTAAAAAGTTTAAATGGAGGACGAAAGGTACAACGGTTTTTTTTTTAATTTAGAACCGTGGAAGTTAAGTTTTCTTTTGAGTCATTATTCGTTTACGGATCTAACTTATCACCCTGATCAAACACACAACAATGTCGGAATACATATTATCTAAAAACTTAACTACCTATATTAAAAATTTTGAATATTTCTAAGATGTTGACGATGGGGCTTTTAATAATGCACACAGTTAGCCTTGACACATTCGGTGAACTTAAATTATATATGTATATTTATCACTTACTTTAATTAATTATAATTTACGCAATATTAAGTCTTCTAAGCTAGACATAGTAACTGTCAGCTATAAATGGACGATTCCTGTGTAGCGTTGATACCTGAAATACAAATTTATCTAGTTAGAACTGTTTTTGGCTAGACTAAGCTTTAATTGTTATTGTTTTGCTTATGTAAGGTATTAATAATTATAATCATATGAATAGTACAGTATGCAACAATAATAGTTTACAATCTAATGATAATTAAATAAAATTGATCGAAAATTCGGGCCTAATAATGCCGTGCCTATCTCTGCCGCTACTTGACGACCCCCATGCTTGTTTATGTCCTCATCACACTATATGTGTGATGAGGACTTCAGGCTTTTATAATCCATATTAAAGTGAGTAAACTGTATATTTAGTTTTATTACTTTCAATACAAACTTTTAAAGTTGCTTTCTAAAGTAAACTGCAGAAGAAAAATACAATTTAAGATGTAAATGTTAGTGGCTGATTCATTCAAATAAATTAAAATAAAAACACCAGACATGCGTAAGATAATTCCCATAAAAAACTTACCTATATATTCTGCCAAGCAGCTAGTTAAACAATACAGTGTCTTTTTCGTGAAATCAACTATGAACTCTCTAAAATCTGAACACTCTTATATGACAATTACTTATATGACAATTAAAAAAAGGGCGATAAGGAATCTATACTAATAAATTTGGAGACCTTTCTTTTGTAATACCTAAAACTGAAATAACTACCAAAACAAATTTACATAAAACCTACCACATATAATACCAAATGAATAAAATAAAATGATTTGATCATGTAATTAACGCTTCGTAATTCCAACCGCTTTAAATTTAGACTATTGACGTATTCATGACGATTTCCATTTATTATATATAAGATCTTATATATTATAAATCGTATCGACCAATAAATTGCGTACAAAAATAACCATTTAATTTGATCGAAAGGATTAAATGTTCAATGACTGAAAAATTAATAAATCTGATATCCCCGCCGTTCTTGTCAATATGTATGTTTTAATTTGTACATACTTGCTTTTAATACCTTTGCATGACCAAAGATAACTTATTTGAATCAAAATAAATTGTTAGACCCATAATCCACGAATTCAATAAGTTTAATATTCGTTCTAATATATAAACTTTTAACCCTTTTGGTCATACTTCTTCTTTTATATAAATAAATACGAGTCGGACTGTAATTAAATTTGTAATATAATAAGTTTTTCGTTTGATAATACATTCTAATATAATATAGCATTCCTAGATGTATATTACTGTTTTTATGCGAAATTTCAACAGATGCTATTTTTTTCAAATGAAATTTTTGTTTTATAAAATTAATACAGTTTTATTTTGATTGACTCTTCACTAATGTATTTTCGCTATTCTTGAAAAGTCTGACAGCAAATAATTTGAATTTGATTTACAAATTTCGAAGAAACACATTCAACCTTACACGAAAATGGTAATGTTTCATAGAACTAGACAAACAATTATACTATGTATGATTTATAAATCAACCAATATATAAATAAGAAAGGGTCTTATAAACGTTGCTTAGCGACTGTTTAGTTAAAGACTTAGAGTCATTATTGAATTGACATTCGAAAGAAGAAAACACGGCATTGTTTAATTGATCAAAGGTTATACAACGTTTATAGCTTATGTCGTTAACTTAATTATTATACCATTATACCTATCGATATAATGGTTTCGTCGAACGCTTATTAAGTATTCATCTTCTTGGGTGTAATGTTCAGACAATAAAACGACACTTTTTTTACTTGTCATAGCACCGTCTGGATATTACCTGGTGGATACTATGTTTTACCTGGTGGTAGGGCTTTATGCAGGCCCGTCTGGGTGGGTACCACCCACTCATCAGACATTCTGCTGCTAAGCAGCAATACCAAGTATTATTGCGTTCTGGTTGGAGCCAGTGGAACAAGACGCACAAGGGACTTAACATCTCAAGTTCCCAAGGTCGGTGGCGCAGTGGCAATGTAAGGAATGGTTATTATTTCTTACAGCGCCAATGTCTATGGGCAGTGGTGACCACTTACCATCAGGTGTCGTATTTGTTAGTCCACCTGCCTATAACATAAAAAAAACCATTTACGGTAAATTGTAACCACCACTCAAATTTCTATTTCTGATATGAATTCCAGAAATAAAAGTCAATTAACAAAATGATTGGCCTTTTAATTGAATGCCTTCAACTATGCTTCTATGTCTTCAACTATGCAAGTGTCTATGTAATCTTAAAGTATATGAAGTAAACTTTTACATTTTCACCAAAGTAGATGATAATGTATATACCTATATCTTTATTTCAGTCCATCATAAGTATTATATTTTTGGTGTTTGTTTTATATAACAAATAATTTTTATAACAATAAATGACCTGATGGTAAGTGGTCACCTTCTCCAATAGACAAAGGCAAAAAATATAGAACACTTCTTTTACCACGGTAAGGTTGCCCTTTGCGCCTCTAGTTAGACTGGCTCACCCTTTAAACCGGAACCGAGCAGTACAAAGTGTTGATGTTTGGCAGTATAAAAACTTTTGATTAAGTGGTACTCAGTGGTACAGATTGGAAGCCAGTCTTACTACTATATGATATACATATATACCACCGTACACAGCATAATATATATATTATGGTAAACGACACTCTCACTGGTGTAGAGCTTTTTGCAAGCTTGTCTGGGTAGGTACCACCCACTCATCAGATATTCTACCGCAAAACGGTAGTACTTGGTATTGTTGTGTTCCGGTTTAAAGGTTGAATGAGCTAGTGTAATTACATTCACAAGGGACATAATAACTTAGTTTCCAAGGTTGGTGGCGCATGGGTGATGTAAGCGATGCTTTACATTTCATACAATGCCAATGTCTATGGGCGTTGGTGACGCCTTACCATCAGGTGGCCCATATGCTCGTCCGCCTTCCTATTCTATAAAACAAAAAAAAAAAAGAATTTTCTGCCAAAATCAATAAATGGAAAATTAATTACCACGGCAGCGGGAATGAAGAAATTCAACGATCAGCAATTAGTAGGCGCTAATGACTAGTCATAAATTATAAAAGGCATGGCCGAAATTAAGATTTATTAAGACGCTAATAATAATTTTAGTGGAGCTATTCATTTTACGGAATATATTACTTCTCGCTACAAGATTAGGTTAGAATATTTCTTGAAAAGTTGTCTATTATATACAACGTAATACTTAGAATAAATTCTTGTTGAACAAAAGTATAACGGCATAGTTGTGCTGTTACGAAAAACTAAAGCTTTTCTTTGTAACCTTTTCGCATATTTTGGTGATATGAGATACTATTAAAGTAATTTAAAATAGTTTTAATATTTTTTATTTTAATTATTTTTTGGCGCAATCCCATTTAAGATGTAAAACAGTTTTTTACATTAATAAAGTAGCAATTTTTGAAAACATTGGACGGCTATGTCCTCTTCTAATTTTTGCTAAAGGTTTGAAACTTATGCCACCATGCTGTTCCAACGCGAGTTAGTGGAAACACATGTGGCAGATCTTCACCGACAGGGTGGTAAGCAGGTTTCCTCGCGATTTTTTCCTTCACCGCTTTCTTTTGATTTATAAACAAAACTCATGAAAATTCAGTGAAGCTTACCCGGGTCTGAACCCGCAATCTTCGATTAAGATTTACCAATCTTAATCGAATAATGTCTTCTAATCACTGGGAAAACTCGACTCTTCTCTTTCTGACTACGACTGTTTCTCTTCTATGTATATTCGACTTCAGTCAAACGACAATTCATCATGATAACAAAAAATTCTACAAAAGAATAGAAGAACTCATAATCGTGACCCAATTTTAGTGGTTATCATCCAATTCTAACAAGTAAACCACTCAAAGGCGTGCGTAAAAGACAATATATCCATTATCTTTTATCCGTCCAAATAGCGTCGACATTTATGTTACCATTAGCTCACATTATTATGAAAGCTTTTACATTTCGTCGCGTTATTTTGTAAGTCTACGTATTTTGTTATTCAAAATGCATGACCTTTTATTTTCGTTAATGAAATTCCTTAAAAACGTCACCAAACCTTCCGAATTTAGAACATACCAGTTTTTATTGTAACACACCCTAAGCATACCTGAAAAACATTCCCCGACTTAATTATTTTCTTGAACACGTCACAGAGTTTATGGACGGTTCAACAATACTTTGTTATGAGGGACTCGGCAAATCTCATTCCGTACATGGGATTTTCATAATGGAAATTTCAGAAGGAAACATCCTTTTTTAATTTGATGATTGTATATTTATTTAGCTTTCTTATTATATCTACAACTAAATAAATATGATATGATTTAGGATTATTCAACATCGATAATGATTTTTTATTTTAATATTTTGATGCTAATACATTGTTCAGAATTATTTAAGGAATCTTTTAAATATATATAATACAGGGTGGGACTTTGTGCAAGCTTGTCTGGATAGGTATTACCAGCTCATCAGATATTCTTTTTTGTTATGTTCCTGTTTGTTTTCCGGCTTGTGAGTTAGCCAGTGTAAGTTTAGGGACAAGGGCCATATTATCTTAATTTGCAAGTTTAGTAGCGCATTGGCAATAAAAGTAACTTTTAACGCCTATTAGAAGTTGTGATATGTAAAAAACATTTTAGGTTATTTATGGAATGTATTTACCTAATTTATTTCAGAAATGTACTCAACATAGAAAATATCACCGCCTACGTTCCTCTTCCTTTTATTCCCTTGGTGAAGGATTTACGGAAATTAAATAATTGGTTGCTTATTGTCTTTATATAAGGAACAATCCCCCGCTAATTAAATAATTAAAGAATAACAGAAACCCTGTCTGTGAAAGCGCGAAGATGGCACTTCAGAATTGTGCTAAAAAGCTGTGCTAGCTCTAAGATCTAGAGTGTGGAATTACACCAAATATTATCAAAATCGGTTCTGCTATTTTAACATGCGGCAGTGATTTTATAATAGCGCTCTGTATCACAAAATATATAAGTCCAAATGAACCGTGTATATTTCCAGAACCTATATCATTCTCTGGGCCATATACTATGTCAATGCAAAAGACCTCGCCAACAGACTGACTGTATTAATATTTTCGCATACATCCTTACGATAATATTTTTAATAGCCTCTGGTCTGGCTGGTTGATAAAGACCCACATGAAGGTTTCACATTCTAATCAACACAATACCATTTACCGTTAATGAAAATTATTTATAGCACGATAAGATAACGCCCGCAACATTGTATATCTTTTATTTATAGATGCTTTTGTTCAAGTCATTTTGTATTGCTTCATATAAATATCAGGTCTAGTGTCTTTGCAGTCAGACAAATAAAACTTAATATAGTAGTAACTTAGTCAGACAAATAAATATATACAGCCGAATAATTCTCAACATACATTTATCCAGTAATATTTTTTTACCTAGTATTTAAAAAAAAACATAAATCAATTAAAATTATTCTATACTATAATATATTGATGAATAAAAAGCGTAGAGTTGGTGTTCGTTATTTTTCATACTGTACATATAAATATATAAAGCTGGCATGTGGTTTGTTTAGAGTTTATTGCCGTAGCTTATCGATAGAGCCTCTACACATCAAACCGGTGTTAGTATTCAAAAGTATTTGTAAAAGCCTTTAATAATATTATTTTTGGTTTGAATCTTTTAATATTACAAAAATGCGAATGATGGTTTAGTAAATTTGTTGCAGATTGTGCATATGTTGTATATAAGCGACACACGTATGTACATATTTTAAGTACTTACATCTGTGAATTTTTTGCCACCCTTACCTTTACAATTGTCAGTTCCTAGTTTATTTTTTAAATGCAGTTGTATATTGGCATAAGTTGCATATTAAAATTAATGTACCATAAGGTAAATAAAATAAAAATGATTTGAAATCAACGTTCCGAAGAAAATATAACCCGCAGAAGAAGGTTATTTGAGGCTCTTACGCTTTACTAAGGAAATAAAAATATCGTCTGTCACTTTTCAATATACATATATTTTAATAATGTCATGGATGCTCGTATAACATGCGGGATTTTTATATATAAGGAAGGTTAAATTCGTAAGCGTTACCTCCGCTACGCGACTATATAAAGTTAGCAATTATTTTCTGGAACGACAATGTAGATCATTTCAAAAGTTAAGTTGTATTGATCAACAGGTTATAACCAAGACTTTATAGATGATATCACCTTGAAAAATGAAATGAAAAGAATCACCTCCAGGCCTTATAAATAATTAATTTTTAGTTAATTTAGTTTTTTGTTTATTACAAAAAGACGGAGCTTAAATAAAAAAATAAAATCATTATTTGTATGTACTCAATATACATATTTTTTTTAAACTTTCAACTCTCAACAGACGCGTTATCCTGTCTTTCAATGTTAAAAATATAAATTATCTGGTATATATATTTAAAAGACAAATCACAAATTAAACTAAACATAAATATATAATATTCCGATATCTTATCAAATCGAAATACTTAATGCACTTGTCTTGTTACTAATTTTGAAGACAAACATTTTGAGATGAGCTTTGCAGTTCTAATTTGCAATCCCGAAAATCTAATTTTCATTTTAAAATTTCGAGCGCAGCTCATTCACTCCTCCTGAAATTGAGCTACTTCTTACGTTGAGTTGAAAACGTTCTCTCTGAAATGTCACGAGCTAACTTAATAATGATGAAATGATTTTAAATTATCACGAAGTCTACTTCTAGATGAGATTTCATACGGATTTTTGCGTTTCTCTTGAGAACAAATTTTAAATATAAAGCAAATAAAAAATGTAAAACACGCACACAAGCACATGTGACACATACAGGTTTTCTCAAGATGTTTCCTTAACGCTTCGTTTTTATCCCCAACTACGGAATTAATTATAAAACAAAAATTTAACACATAGAAACTGGATATGAACTTGCGATATTTGGTTATGTTGGACCAACGTATCCACTAGGCCTCGACTCTTAGATATATATACCGTCGGTCTTTTAACTAACAAAGATTAAATATTGAGTAATACTAGTATAAAGAATAATATTAAGAAAAACTACTGTCCGTTTTCTTTAATCATTTACTAGCTTATTATCATTTAGCTTTAATTATCATCTTGGGTATACCAACGATTAAAAACTTGTATTTTTCGTAAAAGTTTTTAAGAATGTCATCAATATAATGTCCGCCAGACCGATTTCGGCCACAGCGGCCAATCTCAAGAGAGATTAGCCAACTACGCAGGAGATATTATAGTGCACAAGTGTGTACGCAAACACAGGTGCACTCTCTATTCCCCAACTCTCATAATCCGATGGGACGGCAATCCGACACGACCGGAAAAAGTTCAGGCGCAGGACCAACGGCGTCTTACGTGCTTTCCGAGACACGGGAGTGTACACACTTCCAACTTCTAGACTCCAGGCTGCTACTGAGAATTTTCTGAAAGAAAAACCCAATAACTTTTTATTGGCCTGACCTGGGAATTGAACCCAGGACCTCCGGGTCTGCGGCCTTATATCAAGCCACTAGACCAACGAGGCAGTCATCAATATATAAATTATATAAACGTTAATACGTGTTATCTGAAATATACCGCAGCTATATACATAAATTATACACACGTGTAATCTACAATTCAATGAACATCCGCACGCTTAAGTAAGCACACTCTAACCCACCCGTAACCGTAGAATTATGAACACTAGTATATTAGTAGTTTATATCAAAGAATATAATAATAGCAAAAACATACTAAATGCCATTAAATTTTTAAGCCTTTACAGGCTTGATCTTTGCTTAAAGATGTTTTATTTTTTGATTAAACATTAGGTAATAAAATAATATGATAGGTATATTAATTTTAGTGTGGTGTAAAATATGCAATTCAAAGCTCCATACACAATTCAAGCGTGCCCTTTGCTCATCGAGAATAATTAAACTATTTATTTTTTATTAATATGTACGTATTTTCTTATTTTGTAAATCAAAATTATTTTTAAAACGAACTACTCAAAAAAATCTTTTTGTAAGGTAGTCCTACTTTCATGTTACAATTTAACTGAGATGTGAAAAATAATTAAAAAGCTGAAATTTAACAGTAGCTGCGATTTCTATGGAATTATATATCTATATAGCATAGTCTAAAAATCGACTTTCTCAGTTCATATGCCTTTTCAAACGTATATAACGAATAGACTAATGAGTTATTTTGGGACTTACATTGCCTAACGACTATGCTTCATGACAACATGATTATCGCGTATTAATGTCGACAATAAATAATTATTGTAATGCTATTTACGTTAGCATTTAGAACGGAGATTCGTTGATTAAACTATAAGCCAATTAACAAGTAATTTTCTGTCTGGACACTTATAATAAATTAATATATTTTACGTTGTATTGTACTTACGCTTTAACAATAATACTTTACTAAGAGTTCCAATCATTCTTTCAATTAAAGCACAAAATGAAACAATAACTTTAATTCCTAATATTTCTAAATTAACTCACATAATGATTAACAGTTTGTAAGAAAGACCAGAAAGAGACCGACGAAAAGACGCAAGAACGACTTTACGTGCTTTCCGAGGCATAGCAGTGATAACAGTACAGAGTTTCTGACTCCGAGTTACCAGGAATTTCTGGATATACAAATTACTGGTGGTAGGGCTTTGTGCAAGCTCGTCTGGGTAGGTACCACCCACTCATCAGATATTCTACCGCAAAACAGCAATACTTGATATTGTTGTGTTCCGGTTTGAAGGGTGAGTGAGCCAGTGTAATTACAGGCACAAGGGACATAAAATCTTAGTTCCCAAGGTTGGTGGCGCATTGGCTATAAGCGATGGTTGACATTTCTTAGAATGCCAATGTCTAAGGGCGTTTGGTGACCACTTACCATCAGGTGGCCCATATGCTCGTCCACCTTCCTATTCTATAAAAAAAAAAAAAAAACATACTATTGTAACGGTAACTTTTTGAATAATAACCAAAGAACAGGGTTTGAAACGAGGATCTTGGGATAGCGGTCGTATAAGATAACCACTAGACCAATGATACCCAAAGCAGTCTTTATCGACCCCCAGGTGTCGACAATGACCTAGAAGAGATTCATGTAAGCGAAAAAAGAATCGGATGTCCGTGAGATGTAAACGGATATACGTGATATTTGATCCCATTTAAGAAGGTCCGGGCTTTAATTTTTACTTTTCATAATGGAATAACCCATACATAGATTAATAGTTTTTACCTGAAAGCTTAACAAATAGAACTATTGTAGTATAGAAGATTTGTAAGCAAACTTATTTTCGCAGTTTTATAATATTAATAGCCAATTAATATTATGTATCTTATATAATTTTGTAAATTACTACAATATACGCTTTGTGACCAAATAGACTAGGCTCCTCGAAGCTGAGAAACTTCGCTTTTTTTTTTTAATTTAAGGCAGGTAGACGTGGCAGTGAAGTGATAAATGGAACTTGACTAATGTTATATGACCACACCAAAATAAAAAAAAACCATAGTTTTTAAAGAGCCTTTAATTCGATTAATCCATTTACTTTTTATTTATTATATATAATAGATACATACTATACAATAGATATATAAACAAACAAATAAATAAACATGTCTATATTAAAATAAATTACTGTATATCATACTGTATAAATCATCAAGGTGGCTCAGCGGTTAGAAGACGTGAATCTTAACCGATGATTTCGTATTCTTTTGCTTATAATTTATCTCGTGCTCAGAGGTGAACGAAACCATCGTAAGGTAAGCTGCATGTGGTGTACGAAAATCTGCCACGTGTCAATTCACCTTAACCTAGTCCAAACCTTCTGCCTCAAAAAGAGAGGAGGTTTAAGCCCAGCAGTGGGTCATATACAGGCCGTTATTTTACTTTAACAAAACACGACTGCCAAAAATAGTGACATAAATACAAGCAACATTCGCTTGTTAAGCCACAGTTCTGAATAATTAATACAAATGAATTAAATCATCACAACAAACGTAAATACATCTAGTAAAAATATGATAAATTGAACTAATCGTCCCAGCACTTACATCTCGACTAAGCGGTGGAGATTCGATAAAAGATATCTTTTAAGGTAATGAGTCCATTACATTTAATAGACGGTATCTTAAGATACGCTTACACGAGCTATTTTTAGGCAACAAATGCCGTAAAACTTTCACTTGGTGAAACGAATAATAGGTCTTTCGGATCAATCCCTATGCATTGTTAAAAAAAAAAAATTCATTGCAGTTGGTAGTGTTTACTGCTTCGGAAAGTAGGTAAAGCGGTTATAGCCCTGCGCTTAAAATTGAGTCCTCTTTAACTTAAATCCCGATGTCGCATTATGAGAGCTGCTGCAGCTGCTGCATAGTTGGCTATAAATCTTTCAGGAGTACAAACAAGATCATTGACACGAATTGCAGAACATACAATACAGCCCATTATCATGGCCAGTGAAAGCTATTTAAATTAATTGCCAATGTATGAATGTATAGCCTAGTTTATAAAAACGTTTCAATGCTTTGTATGGTATGACGGTCTCTAGCAACAATTGCTGCATGTTGTCGTCATAGATGAAATCTGGAAGTTGGTATGTAATTAACAAACATTGTCCAGGATTATTCTCATTTTGTGACATCATAGTGCGTGATGGAATGCACAAAAAAAATTGGCAATTCCTTCCTTTGTCGCACTTCCAAAAAATTGAATTCTTTACCAGCTCACGTGTTCCCCTCCTCTTAAAACCCGAGTTCCTTCAAACGAGGTGTGAAGAGGCATCTTGCGGGCCGGCAAGGCGGGGGCGGCTAGTGCAGAACATTCTTCCCGACAGTACTGGTCATCGTCGCGTTTGAACTCTACTATCACTTACCATCAGGTGGAGTAGAGTCATTTGCCTTCCCGGCAAATATAAAAAAAGGATTAAGCAAGTGAAACTGCTCGTCTAAGCGCACCTTTAACGTCGCGTTTTTATTTGTGACCTTCCTCGCATTTCTATCACACTTTGTTAGTCGCGTACAAATCTTGTTATTGTCTGCGATACTGTTATCAAATTCTTTATATTAATTTTTGATGTATTGAATTGGAATAAATACATTTATATCCAGTTTCTTCTTCCCAATATTTTTCCGGAATTTGTCCACAGGCTTATTATAATTTAAAATAATTCTCGCCTCATTTTAAATTTAATGTCCCAGAATAGCACTAGCTTACATTAAAAAAATAAAATTTATTAAAATCACTTTATTTATGATGATATATTACCTCTTATAAAAATGAATTATTTAAATAAAAAACAAAACTTAATATTGTTGTATTCAGTATTAAATGTGAACTAGTGTAACTACACGTGTAAGGGACATATCTTTGTATGTTGGTGGCGCACTGACAATGTGAGCGATGGATATTTCTTACATTGCCAAAGTTTATTAGCTGTAGCTAGCAGCAATATATATTAGATTAGATTAGATTAAAAATATCGTTATAAAAATAAAAAGCAAAAGAGCAGTAGTATTTTACAAAAATAAATAGTTAAAAACTATACTTACCATGAATAAATAAAGCAAATAACTTAGATTGGTCTAAGCTGAATACGCCTCGAAAACTTCGTATTTGTTAAATATAAGCACAGTTGTTTTCACGAGATCATTACAATCAAGAATAATTGAATGCGTTAATATAAAAAAATGTAAAAAGGCTAATTCGTTTAGACTGGTCGACGGTAGATTTGTCTTAAAAGCATCACTAAAGTCGTAGAGTGCACAAATAAGCTGCAGATCTGATTTACGGAAATCGCATTTCTGTGATTGCATCTAACTGCATTTAAAATGAAATGAGAGCTATCTTCTTGAAAGTTTTTCATAGCGATACGTTTACGATGAAATTATGCGGAAGTCTTAAATATTATCCAGTTGTCGTTTTTGAATTAGTTTTTTTTTCATTTAAGCTAACTAACTCAATACATGAAACGCAACGGCTAAATAATAAAATCAAAGTACTACAACTACTAATAGAAGCATTGATTTTTATTTTTATTATATAGAAAACAACATAAACTAACTTAAAAAAAACGATTTAATTTATCAAGTTCTTTCAAATGCGAAGACAAGTGTTAAAAATATATTAGCACCAGCAACAAAAGTGAATCTTTTCATATTAAGAGCCGATTAAGACAATAATTACTATTTAATCAACAATGGCTACTTATTTTTTATCAAAAGAATAAAACAATATTAAAATTCTACAAAATTATCACACTTAACAATTGTAAATGAAATCTGATCATTCATAATAATATCTTTAAAACTAAAAACTATCGAATTATATATTCTTACTTTTATTTTGGTAAAATAAAAAAAATAGTATTAATTTAAAAAAAAAATTGTAACATATCTTATAACACGAGTCGTTTCAATGTTATTTAAAAAAATATATGCTTTCATTAACTTAAGAATATGCATTCGAAACATTTCAAGAGAGATATTTATTTAGGTTTCACTAATTTCAGCCTTGCATTAAATCCCGAAACCAAACAAATCTTATATGACAAAAGAAATTATAAAGTTCAAAGTTCAAATTCAAGATTTTTAATTCGGGTACGAATGAGTTACATGTTCTAACTAAATTAAATATTATCATTAACCACTTTAAGCAGCTAACGAGTAAACTGAGCTTAATTTTAACAGTTTTATTTAGCTTGCCCTGTTTGTTTTATTTGGGTCAAATTTAGTAACTGAACTTTGACCCCCTTCCTGTTGACAGATTGATTGGATATTTGGTACACACCTTTAGTTCTGATGACAATTCAATTTAATACATTCAGTATCATTGTTAATCCAAGATGGCCGCCACTGCAAAATGGCATATTACGTATTTTTTCAAAACTACCTCTAATTTACTATGAAAAAAATGAAAATCCAATATGGCAGGTTATATTTTTGCACAACCTCCTCAATATGGGTATTAAATGAAAGGGCTTAGTACTAATTACTAGTAAAATACTGTTCGCTATGAAAATTTTCAAATCTAAGATAAATAAAATTAAAAACTAAAGACTTGAAAATAAAAAAAATCAGTAAATTTTTCTTTTAGTTTTTTTATAATAAAGATAATAACTATGTAGATAATTTACTAAAAGCTATTTAAAGATTCGATTGATCCTAGGTACCAGTCACCATTCTTCAGGAAGGAAATATAAAAGAACTTGTAGAATTAATTATTATTGAAAAGGCAAGCTGAGAAATGCTGCTAGCATTTTTCATTTTTTATTTGTGTAATTTAGGCTTTAATATAAAAAAATGTAATAAATAAAAAAAGAAACAGGTAAGCTTAAATAAATACTTTGTATTTATTCTTTTTTCTATAGTCGGGAGTCTAGTATAGGTTAGCGGTAATTCAATCATAATTTATGAAAATATTAAGGAGTTAAAAAAAATCTTAGTGCGGTTTTACTCCAAAACTTCCGTGTCTTTTAAGTAAGAAAGCACTCGGCTATAATTAAAATTCAGGTTAGCTCCGTTACGTTTAGTAAAAACGTACGATTTTGATAATTTTCGTCCACGATGTCAGTCAACAAATTAACATAATTTGTATGAGTCTGCATCAATCGTCATACTACTACTATAGGTCGAAGAAAAACTTCGAAAATTACTTAATCGATAACAGGGAGAAATTATAATTGAAAAAGATTCACATTATACAAATTGTTCTAATAAACTTACTCGGAGATTCTTCCCGCTCTCGATATTATTAAAATGAAAATATTCCCATCAGTTTCCAAGATTATATTAAACGTTAGGCCACCAGCGAATTAACCGTAGGAATATTGATTCAACACAAAAACCGGTACTAATACATACACACACAGGTTACACATAAGGGTATAATATAATATATTTATTTAATTACTTTTTTCATGTTTTTTTTAACTAAATAAGATCACACAACAAATTAATCAAAGGCCTTATAAATCCAACTTGAAATATATGTTTATTCAGATTTGTAAAATATAAAAATAAATATAGAATATGCTCTCTCTACAATAATAACCTAAGAGTTAATTACAAAACAAATGCTTAGCGTACATTAAGATTGTTTATTTATTATAATGCTATTCAAATTTTTTTATTATCAAGTCAAATTACATTATAGAGAAGCCACGATGCCTCTGCTTATCTGATATACCCGAGTTTACCTCGATTAAGGTTTCTAAAACGAGGGTTTTTTTCAATGGCCTGATACAGAACCGTCGCACTCAGTCGAAATTGCCGAAGGGTCGGGTTGAGTGTCGATCAGTCCCTGATAACCCAATCTATCAGGTCGTGAACTTTTACATAAAATTCCTGAATAACCTATATATAAAATATAGCGGTTTATTTACGTTTTCTTAAATCTGAAACCTAAAAGTGAGTTTTTGATGTGTTTTCAGTTTATCTTGAAAATATCATGAAGAAGTCGAAATAGTTCGAATGTTATTTATTCTAAGTGTCCACAAACCCAAAATGAAGCACTGTGATGGAATAAGCCAAAGCCTTCTCCTTAAAAAGGAATCCTTTTGCTAATTCCTTAAACAAAAGGATAATCCGTTTTTTACCATTCATTCCATCATGCCTGTTCTTACCTATTGTTTAATAATAAAATAAATACGTTTCCCAAACTTATCTCTAAATTTTGAAGGGTTTAATTAATTTTAATTACTTATAACTAATTTATTTTATAATATATTAAAACTGATTAAACGTCCTAAAGAACTTACAACTTTGAATTACCGTCGACGGCAACTCGCTTATAAAACGGGCGTTAAATACGTCAAATTTAGCATGACGAGAAACATCCGTAGTAAATACAGTTGATACAAACGGAATACACAAACAAACCGCAGAGAAATCCGCAGACAAGTTTAACCCTAATTTCGTGGTTCGTCAAACATTAGAAATGACCTAACTTTGAGAAGAAGATTTCGGTCGAAAAGCAATATATTAATGCGATCTATGAAATATTTATACGATAGAAAAAATTAATTTGTGAATGTACATTTCTCAGGACCTATTACCTTTTTTTGAGTCAGTTAGCTCCTTGTGTATGGTAAAACTATATAAAATCCCGCCACGATCTATGTGGTTGGAGCAGTAACGTTTAATGCGGGTGAAACCGCGCGGAGCAGTAAGTATAATATATGCATTTATTCGGGTTGTAGCTATATTAATGGATAACCTTTTCTTTACAATTTTCATACAGACGTTACGATTGCGTAAAAAATTAAAAATTATTATTAATGTATACTAATATTAATGCCAATTTTATACAGCTTTACATTTTTTACTTAAAGTAATCAAGTAATATACTTCTATTGCTTATATTATCTGAAATTTATTATATTTTATATTCAAAATTTATGTTTCTCTAGTGGTTCCAATGGAGTTAACTACATTTAAATTTTGATTTTCTGAACACACGTGATGAAATTATCTTCATTATTAGCCAATCGGAATGCACTGCTTGCACTTGCACCACTCCGCCGTCCTTCGTCCAGTCGGTTTTGCTCTGTTTACCGATCCTCGGTTTGACTCTAAAACTCATCTGTTTCAATGGCCGGTCGTTCTTTTGAAACTTGACCAGTCCACTGCCAATTCAGTCTGTTTACTGAAGTAAGCTCCAACGGTAGCTAATATAACTTCTTCGTATGTGCTGATATAAAATTAAATATTTTAATTATAAATTTAAACATCATTGAGTTAAAATTTCTTAAATATCATTAATCATAAATGTAGCTACGTTAGTGATAAATGTTCGTGTGTACGTGTACGTAAAAATACGTGTAAAATTGAAGAAGGCAAGTTTTTAACATTAGTACTATAAAGTAAGTTTAATACCTTTAAATTTCCCAATACTTCTCCTACTCCTCTCTACACAAGGGATATTTTGAGGCTAATTGCACAGCGCTGTTCGAGTGCAGTTATGTGGTTACATAATCATGTGACTTTCGATATCATCGAAATCGTATCGATCACAAGATGAATAACAAACAAATTAAGTAAATGAAAACTCAATGATGCTGATTTGAGCCCAAAATCTTCGTTGAAAATCCTTGTGTACTCATCTCGGCTCATCATAATATCATAGCTATAGAAGTTATTTCAAATATGTCAGGAATAAAGCTTGTCGAAAATCGATAGTGTAATGGCGCATTAAATTTTTACAGCCGGATGGATGGACGGTCAACACACAATATCGATTTAACATTAAATGTCTGTAAGCATGTATAATATTTAACCTAGATTTCTTAACCAACATAGTATACTGATAGAATAATTAACGAAACTGCAAATATTCAAAGGTTTTTATTATATATTATATAATATTTTAGGTTTTTAGTAGTTCACGTATGTAGCTTTACACTAACATATTAAATATATTAGTTTTTAAAAATAGTTCTTTCCAATTCTTGAAGGCGATTAATGTTTGACCTTTTATTTATTTATTGATATAAGAAATACCATCGGCATATTAATTTAGATCGATACGTAGATTTAATTTTTACATTAATGAATCATCAATATACTGCAGTAGTTATGTATATAGTAAGGATAAGTGTCAAGCCCAGTCTTATTGTCCACTATTAACAGAAGTTCTGCTAATGTTTTTGCTATCATGCCACGTGTTCATGATTTGTAGTAAATTTCGTACCGAACTTTTTTGTAGACACGTAAAAAGCATTGTACAAAGTTTTAGTACATCGGTTATAGGTTTTGGTGCTAGGAAAGCCTTCGAACCGACGATTCTCGTATTACATTGTCAGAACGATGCGTATAATTTATCTAAGGTTTTGAATAACTTTGAAACTGCTATGAATAATAGAGATAGTCTCAATTAAAATTAAAATACGAATAAATTATATCATCATGTTCAATTTGTAAAGTCAGATATAATTTTTATTTAAATATTTTCACTAATAAAACAAAAATTCGACACATTTCTCCAACGGTAACAAAATTCATTTTCGCTCTAGATCCATCAATCCAAAGACATTGACAGCAGTAGTATTTGTAGTTTAAGGGTTACCAGCTAATATAAAGTATTCTTACTTTTAGGGACTAGATGAATGCTTATGCAAAACTCGATAAGTTTTGTTTATTATATTTCTTACTATTGAAAACGATCTAGGAAACTAAATAACTTAAATAGATCATTTAATATATACAGTATTTTGTTGGATTTTTATTTAACATAGGATAATATAAACAAAATCATAAAGTGTATTTCAGGCCATTTTACTATAATCATTTTCGTTATAATCTACAACACTATACTATAAATAGATATCCAAATTATCATTAAAAATGCTTTTCCTTGTTTTCTATTCACCACTGATGTAACAATTTACTGGATGAAACTTTCGTTTGTTTCTTTTCATAAACAAACTCCCAAAGAACACAAAATATACTTACTGTTATTCTAAACATTTCATTTTAGTACATCAGTTATTTTGAATGAGAATTTAGGATTTCTAATTGGAAATGGTTTCACTGATCTGTTGCGGCAGTTATCAAAATGGTACACTTGAGAAGATGGTGATAATAATTCCGATTTTGGCTACGTGTCAAAATAACCTTCTCGGACTGTAATTACATACATTTTTTTTAAATGAGTTTCCTATCGTGGTAAATAATTGTTATAATTTGTATATATGTTATATACGCGTAGGCCATCCTTACTATATTTTTGTTAAATAAAGAAGAATCTTGAATAAATATGCACAATTTTTTTACCTACACAAAAAAAAATATATACGAGTACGTTTGTATATAAAGATGAATTCAAAACTTCAGAAAGAATAGTCAGTTAGAAATCGGTTTCCTGACATTTTATTGATAACCCTTTTTGAAAAGGTCTGAAAACATTTCTGGTACTAGAATCGGATGGATTTTCAAACCGTTTTATGTTGTAAACATTGATTAGTATATCCTTATGGAACGAAAACACAAACAACAGTGATAAGCGAATTTATAAAAAAAATATGAATAGCGACATTTAATGGTAGCAAGTCTTTGGGAGATTTATTTTAAGTTCTTCATTTGATTTTTTTTTTTTGCTGGATATGAAATGTTCGGGAAAGCCAAATGATTGTATTTATTTAATTATTGATTGGTCGTGGATGCGTGAGGTAGGGGCTTCACGTGTCCTATGCGCATTAACGAGGACTGTGGGGGGCGACATTACCTTCACCCCTTGTGGAGAGCTCCGCCGAGCCACGAGCCGAGCAAAGCTCGCGAGAGCCGCGGATGCATTATATTAACAAGATCCGTGCCGAGGACGGCCATAGGAGTGTTTTTAGTGGGTAAGAATCCCACATAACCCGGTTGCCATAACCCCCATGAAAGTTTCCACTGCGTGAAAAAAAAATTTAGCTAGTTTATAGCCGCAGATCTAGAGGCCCTGGGTTCAATCCCTGGGTCGAACCAAAAAAGTAGTTATTGAGTTTAGGTAGCAGCCAGAGTCCAATTGAAAATGGACGCCGTTGACGAAATCGGCCTGTCATCGTCATCTTTGTAGTCTTGTAGTTTTTTTAGTTGCAAAATTTTGCACGGTATTGTATTGGCACGAGTTTGATGTAGCTTATCCGTTTTATTACCAGTTAAAAAATCTCAATATTCAAATTCGAAACGTTTCTGTATCGTATATCTTTCTTTTGTCTTCATTACATATCTAGACCATATGAAGTTTGTTCGTTTCCTGTAATTGAATTAAAAATATGTAACGTTACGTTGAGGGAATATTTTCACGGGTAACACAAAGAAATATTATACGTGTAGATAATTTGAAAGTTTACCTGTCTTCACACTCTGCTGAGTACAACATCAAAGTGACGCCGCGGTACATTATTTTCGCTCTTTTGATTAAAGAAATTGTTTTTACTCCGCAATTTAATATAGTATAAATATACAGACTAAATCTCATCTTGTTTATGTGACATTGTAGCATATTTAACATGCCTTCAAATTAAATTCTTGAAACTTTTTTCAAATATAGCAAAAAGTATTAGACAATTTAATTATAGCAGCGATTTCGACTAATATATAATGCGAAAGTGAGTTTGTCTATTTGCATGTTTGTTATGCTTTTGCACTGATTTTACATATTGTCCTCAAATGCGGTTGAAGCTGCGTGTGGAAACTAATAAAATACATAACTAACATTACCGTATAATAATTTTATCGACATGCTTATGAAATTAAATTATAATAAATTATAAAACGAAAACCGCGAAGAAATGTGAATTGACGAATAATAAGAATTTGTTCCAGACAAAATATAGCAAGAGTTATTGAAAATACATTCGTAAAGCCAACACAGAATGCAGCCGATTTATGACGTGCGTTCTCGATAAAACGATGCATTCCTGACATCATAGTAATTGTAAAAATGACGTCACACTTGGTTGTCACACATTTTAAATATTTGAGTTATAATATCATATCTCGATATAAGAACGCGCGACGTAGCACACAACGCTCACAGTTACGCGTTTTTGCGCCACCCACCCAGGTAATTATTTCGCCTGTGTACACTTGAATACTCTGGAGAACCAGTGGTCCTGCAATGCGGATAGCATTGCAGGACCACAGGTTCTGCAGAGTTCACGGTTTACTACTATTATAAATGCAAAAGTGAGTTTTTTCGTTTATTTGTTTGTTTGTAACTTACCTTCTCTAACGATCGTCATGAAATTTTGCATACAACGTGTTTGTCAGGGTCATAGAATAGGACACACGGATCATACGTACCTAACACTTCCCTCATTCTTCAAAAGCGAGAGAAGCCCTGGGCGAAATCTAGTTATATATAAATGTAGTGTATTTTTAATTTTACGTTACTTATCGTTCTTATTTCGAATTGTGAACTTTGATGAACAATTTCAACTTAAATCGTTCCATGATATCGATTTCGGCGTTAAGGCGATTTTCAATATCGGGATAGTCTTTGGTCCACTTTCCGATATCTCGGTTATAATATATGATGGGCATTTAAATGCGTTTTTTTGAAATTTCAATTACAATTACAATCGACTTAAATAGAACAGGTCGTCAATAATAAAGCCTTTCTTCTGGCAACTGTCAACATTTTAATGCTGAATTCGATAATTGTTTATAAAAAAATTAATATTACTGAAATCACGATTGAATGAGATCCAAGTAATTGACTATGATTTTAAATTATGACGTTGGTATTAATTAATATATTACCGTATTTGGATATTCCAATTAATCTACAATAGATTTTTACACAAAAAAAATTAATACGATAAAAATAATGTATAATACACACGTCTGACAATAACGACAAATATTTTTGAACTAATGGAGAAACAGTAAGTAAAACGGTATAGAACCCTTATAAATTTTTATATATTTGACTATTCAGTTCACCAATATGGAGCTGACCCACGTCAACGTCAGACTTACATTAATAGTTGGGACTTCATCTCATTATTTTTAAATTAAGTCCAGTGACCGAAAGAGGAAAACTCTTTTTTCAAATTTGTTTATATTTTAGGAATATTTTTATAAATCTTTTTTATTTCAACCTTATAGGTGATTTATTTATAGTTTACATATTATCAAGTTCAAGTTTTATCGTATTAAGTAAAAAAATAAGTGAAATCAGTTCATAATGTTAACAAAGTCGTTGCAAAACATACACACAAATAACCTTCCTTCGTTATTAAAATAAAGTCCGTATCACAGTACCCATATTCCATTAAATTTAATTTATAATAACTTTTTCATTCGTTAATGTAAAGTATACCTTATAAATGAATACAAGAGGTATTTTTTATTTATTTTGAAGCTTGTTCGTTTTTTTTTAATAAAATTTTTAGTAATCTTGTTTTCACAACAAATAGTATCTCCAGTTTTAATCATATTATATGCATAGTAATTAATTGTAAAAAAAATATTGTTATGCTGCATCAAAGTAAGCCATTTGAGGCTATGTATACGCCCATAATAAATAATGCTCTTACCTCTGAATGAATTACTCACTTAAATTACTCGCAAGATTTATAAACATTGTTAATTAATGTAAGTATTTTAAATAGTTAGTAATATATTAACTGGTTAACTGTTACTATTAAAACTGTAAAGGAGTAAGTTTCATTAGTTTTTTACGGATAACGCAAATTCTAGTTATGTTTTAATATTAGATAGTAAGTTATAACTTGCTATTAATAATATACCGTGTTCATAAAGACACGTGTATTTTCCATAAAACAAATTTCACAAGTAGAATATAACAATAGGATTCGAAAATACTACTAATCGACGAGAACAAGTCAACCATTATTTATTAACTTATTTACTATTCAAAAGGTCGTTCGGTCATTCAGAGTTAAATATTACATGCACAAAGAAACTATTTATTACTAAAATAAATACAACTATAATAAAAGTATATATCAAGAAAATACTTTGAAAATAACCCTAAATTCTTATTATTGAGATTAAAACAATTATTTACTTAATGTCTTCGTGCTAATATTGATTGGTAGATAATAGGATTGTTTAAATTACGTTATGTACATAGGCTATTTATATAAAAAAATTGTCTGTCTGTGTATGATTTCATGATGATATCATCTTTTTTTGTCTGTCGATCTATTTCAAAACGGTTAAAATTACCAATGCAAATAACTGAAATATTATACCATCTCTCAGCCGAAAGACGTCCACTGCTGGACAAAGGCCTCCCCCAAGGATTTCCATTTTGGCCGGTCTTGCGCTGCCCGCATCCCATTTCATCCCGTGGGGGGCGAAGTCGACCCGAGGGAATATACACCAGAGAACGGGCAGCAGCGTCTCTCTGAGTATTATGACCAACTTACGGCGATCGCCAACCCGTATTATGACATATCCCCCCAATGGATTATTATAAGGAGTAATGAAAGATAACGTTTAGTCCTTATTTCATCAACTTAAAGTTCACATAAGTTGTTGTTCACTATTTTATCCTTTATTGAGTGATATTGGTGATTTCAAAATAACCACCTCTTTCATAATGAATACGGCTATTTGAGAGTTACCAACCAACCAAAAAATCTTTTTTTTTATATTAAAGCCCGATGCTACCTAATGCAAACAGGCATTATGTACAGTTAAATGGCAGATTTTAAACGATTTTAGTCACAAACTGAATTCCACGCTGACGAGGCCACTGGTTTTGCGAGTATTATATTATATAACTACTACTATGATATGTTTTTTTGCGGATTTATTAAAAAATACTAATTAGACATATCCTTTCATATTCTAATAATTTATAGAATTAGAGCAGACATAGTTTTTTAAAATTGTTTATATTATATTTGTGACATAATTTATTATAACGTCAAACTATTCAGAGAGAAGATTCGACCGGTCGGGCCACTTTCTAAGCAAACGCTGCTAAAACGAACAAACCAATTTGCAAACACACATATATATCAAACAGTGTTAATTCATAACAAAATACATAACAAACTTATTTTTAATGTTTAGTATAAAAAAAATCCTATTATCTATGAAGTATAACAATGTTATCCCCGGCAAATAAACCCTACGTGGTTTAAGCCTAAAAGCGAACATGTCGTATTATTGCTGATCTCTATATGTAACTTAATAAAAAATAATACAAATTTTTATTTACATTTTATAATTTCAACCAATATTTTTTTTAGATTTTACAAGATATTATTAGAAACATAAGAAAAAACGATCAAGGGCGTGGGATAAGATACATAAGTGTACTTACAAGATACATAAAATGTACGAATTCCTTGGTTCTATATTGATTCTTTTACAATTGTAACATGTATAGTATAATAAAAAAAAAAAAAAAAACTAAATTAATTTTTACCCCACAGTCGGGACGAGTAAAAATCAACAAACGATATTAGTTAATAGGGTTTGCTTAGATATTTTAAAACTTAAGAAAGTTTTTGTGAACAATAATTATAAAAAAGTAAAAAATAGCAATTAGACACAGTTTGATCGTTTTTTTTTCGACTCCTTGTAATTGAAGTATTCGCAAAAGTTTTAAGAATAAGCTGCTGACTCTAATACGTCAATATCGTCCTGAAACGAAGTTACGAAGTTACGACAGCGCGAAATTTTCTTTTAATAAATGTTATCTCAAAATACAACCAAATTATAACTTTTTTTTAAATTATAAGTACATATGTAGGTGTATCTCTAAGTGTTATTATTTCCATATAACTTTGGGGACGTTATGAAAATATAATATATAAATGAAATATTTACATGAAAAAAATATAGCATTTCATTAAAAAAAAAAATAATATAACGAGATTATATGAACCACCAAGAGATTTAACTTATAAATGATCGATACTAGCTTGAGATTTGTGCTGACGGGCTTAAAAAGCTATAAATTATCTTTATTAGGGCCAGCCAATCTTCTCTAAAAAAAAATGTTATAAAAGCCGATAGTAAAATATTATTTCTATTTTACGTGATATAATTCACGGTTAAAATAACTGAATAAGTAAAGATTAAATGTTTGTGCTTTCCAGAGAATTATTATGAAGAATTATAATTTATTCTTATGAAAAGGTTACCTAAAAGTTTTTTGGGTTAGATCTATTCCCTTCGCATTTCTACAAATAGTATAACTTTTTGGCGTACCTATTTCATTGTCAAAGAAAAAAATTATGTTAAAACGTTGTTAAAGCAATAAAAATGTGAGAATATGATACACTACTTTTACAACCTTTCATATAGGTTTTGATAAAAAAAGTTGGTATAATATATAATTTTCGTCTCGATCTCATAATATTAGATAAGATTATGGGTCGTTTATTGAATTACTTGAACTAAAAGGTTTTGACCCGTTTGTGCCTTTCCTAAGTGATGTGATTTGCTTAAATAAATATGATAATAGCGATACATGCAATAACTAAAGATCTTTGTTTGAAAAAAACTTTATAATAATATAAATATATACGTGTACACTTATAATAGATACGTGTTTACTTAGTAAACCATTTATATTTTCACTATAGGTACCTTTTTTCGTTACAAATGTAATATTTAAACACAAGAATATTTAATGGCTTCGTACAAATAACGCTGGCAACTATTTTAATCATTTACGTTAGATTTTTTAAATAAAAACAGACAATGCTGTGGCGTTTAATTATTTTGATAGATTTTTTTTAACATCAATATCCATACCAAAGCATAAGCTATAAAATCCTGATATTTTGACTGTTGTTAGTATAAGAATAGTCAATTATATAAAGCGATAAAATCGTCATCAGAACTTCGTCAATGTGGCCAGACACACAATTCTAAGATTCGATAAGATTAAGCTGAAAACGTTCAAAAAGATTGATGAGTTCGTACGAACACTTCGACGGCGTCACGGAAAATGAAATGGTGAAGCAAAAAACATACCTTTTATAATACATTTCATTTCTATATCCCTGATTTCATCTTCTGCTGTTTTGTCGGTATTCGGTCATTATTTTAAAAACCGAATAGGTAATATTTTATACGAATTGATCATGTGATTAATATATTTGTAAAAAAGTATTTTAAACATTTTTTCTGAGAATTATAATTTTTGGTAGTTGTGGATACAGAACAAATGATCATAGCCGTCATATCTGAGATGAAAACATTTTGATGCTTAAAAAATTAACAATATTTGTGCTGGAAGGCAATTTAATTCGTTCCGTCAACTTGATGAACGACTGGCAACCCTTAAGCCGAAATGTATATTTGTACATTTATATATATTATTTAATTTTATTTTTAGTTATTATCTAGCTTTTCCCCACGAAATATCTCGTACCGTATCTTCTATCTTTATAATCTTTTATAATCTCTATCTTTTATAAGCTCCGTAATGTAAATTTACCTATTTCCTTATTCAGGTTCCAGGCTACCTCATTGTATAATTTAATTATGATCGGTTCAGTAGTTTATTCATAATGAGATAATAAATAGACAGATAGAGAAATAGACTGATAAGTATAAAAATAGATTGTTTAACTTAATTTTACATCCTAGCCACTTAAACTCTAATTACGTTCTTTATCCAAATTGTTCTATATTTGACTAATATTAATTATTTATCTCGTTATAATATAGAATATAAGAACGCGTGAATCTTAACCGATGATCGTGGGTTCAAACCCGGGCAACACCACTGAATTTTCATGTGCTTAATTTGTGATTATAATTCATCTCGTGCTTTACGGTGAAGGAAAACATCGTGAGGAAACCTGCATGTGTCTAATTTCACTGAAGTTCTGCCACATGTGAATTCTACCAACCCGCATTGGAGCAGCGTGGTGGAATAAGCTCCAAACCTTCTCCTCAAAAAGAGGAGAGGAGGCCTTTAGCCCAGCAGTGGGACAATTACAGGCTGTTACGGTACGGTAATATAGAATATACTATATTACTATATTTGTATTGTATGTATATTGTTAGACGTTTTGCAATAATCAATGAAGCATCTAGTATCGTGTTGTAGTGTTAGCTAAGTCAACACCAAAACAAATCTACCGTATGTACAATTAAACTTACATATATATACCATTATACGGTACAAAGGAAATCATTCGTCTGTATATCCATCCAAACACAATACAAAGTGAGTAAGTGGAACAAACTTAGCGACGGGACTAAGTTTCTACTCTCATTAGCAGTCCTACACTAATCTTATATCTTGTTAATACTTAACAATATCATTGTTTACATGTAGAATTCGTTACAAAGCGCACAACGGTTTGCCTTTTAAATGCATGAGCTTCATCCATTTTTTTAATATTAGTCGCGAATGACTACAATGCAAGACGTAACCGAAATAGAAAGCAGTTTTGAAATGTTTAAGAAACTGAAAAATTACTCAATTGGAATTATTATTAAAAGTTTACTTTTTGAACTACAAAACGTTAAGAACGAGAAGATTTTCTAACTTTAGCCATATGAATTATTCAATAAGTACCTCTAAGTAACATGGTTTGTAGATATTAGACCTAATTCTATATTTTTTTTTATAAAATAAGTAGGTTAGCGGGTGAATTGGCCAGTAGACGGTAAGTGGTCACCATTAATCATCGGCGCTGTAAGAAATATTAACCATTACTTACACTGAGAACTAATATGTTATGTCCCTTGTGTCGTTTGTTATACTGGCTCACTTACCATTCAAACCGGAACACAATAAGTATTACTGTAGAATATCTGATGAGTGGTTGGTACCAAGACGGGCTTGCACAAATATGATCATATACATGTAAATATCTATAAAAACTATTATAATATCTTTTTATAATTTTAATTATAAAGTAAGTCGAACAAAATTGTCTGTCTGTTGCATAATTGTTAACGTTACTCAAAATGATAGCAACTATCTTATGAAAATAATATCAGATACCTACGAGTATATGTTATTAAGAAATATTTAACTTCCACGAAGTAAACATTGTATAAGAAAGAAGTTGTAATAAGTAATTTTATAATATGAGTTTAAAGTTTAATCAAAATATTTTAGATACAGAATTTATAATAAACTTGAAATATAAAAACTTTTTGCTAGTATTTTTGTTACCAAGTTATGCCAATTAAAACGCACAATATGAATATTCAGCTAGTTTTTGGTGTTTTTTTCCGTTGAATATTCTAATTCCTGACTTGTGGACTCAGAGATAATTGGATCAAAATACTGGTTCTCTTCTATCTAACTTCGGCTCATATATTAGTAAAAGTAGGTAGCGTTTATAAGTAGTTCTACAATTTAGTATAATCTGTACAAGATGCAGCCTTGAATAAATGAATATTATAAAGTTATAAGTATAGAATAGGCCCTCAGAAAGGCTTTATACAAAAGAAATATCGTGGTTTTCGGGATGCTGAATGAAACAGAGGAATGTAAGTCTTAATAATGTTATTTCGCGGTGCGAGGTCCACGGCTGTCGACAAAAAGACTAAACATAAATATAAAACACTATAAGAATAGATACATACTTAAAATTATATAATATGTATATGTATGATAGAAGTACATGCAGTTGAAATTAACGAAGCGAATCAAAAAAATAGAACAAACATTCGGAAAATGGCATGCATGGACATAAAAGTCTGTGACTGTATAATTAAAAAGTATAGAATAGAAGAGGGCCGAGAAGAACCAGTCGCGCGTTCAAATCCGGATAGTAAATTAGTGTGATTTCTTCTTGAGTTGTAGGAAAACTTCGTAAAAATCTTGAAAGAAATTCTGAAATAATGAGATTACTCTATACTCGTCTAGGGATCAGTACACACGGTAGGGATGTCTGGATGTTGTGGTCTCTACCAAAGTCTGGATGTGGTGTCTCTACACCGACGGAGTGAACGAAAAAACGATGAAGAAAGCGACTTTAGTGAGATATTTACATAATAAATAGAGCCATTCGATTGGCTCTAGTCACTGATGACATGTTGCAAATGCTTATAACTTTTCCTTGCTGTACTAGGAATTATTCATATACCAATAGGCTTGGTCTTGAAGACAAGTTTGTCTCAAAGATAATCATGAGGACTAGGTTAACATAAATCTATAATATTTACAATGAAATAACCTTGAATAAATAATAATTAGAAAGATGTAAATTATTTTTTTTGTACTAAAATAATCTTTACACGATTATACTATCATGTGTGAAGAAATTATGATTATATCATATATATAATTATATATAATTTTTGCTCCGTCAGAGTTTTGACGGTGACGTCACATCGCTGGTTCGTTATTGCGGGCGACTCTTTTGCGATACGCGCGTTGATAATTTTGTTTTATTTTATTTTTCTTTATGTATTTGACGCCCCACATATGATTAATAATATATTATATTATGCTAAAATAAGAGCAGTATTTTCACGTAGACTAACAAATAATCTACCGAAAGTCGCTCTTATGATTGCGGATTCTTTCACAAATCACTCGAAATTTATTAGCGAACTTATTATTATTGTTTATTTATATATTTTTTTAATGCAGTTGATCATAACTGTGATTGGTAATAAGTCCGTATTCTTCATGTAGATGCTAGTGCTTTCCGCTTTCGATAGAAGATAATATCGATATAGAATATAATATACATTTCTTACATTTTAATTTTACGTACACAGTTCGGGATGCAATAGTTACGATATAGAGCCACGGCGTATTATTGTAAATTTTCCTCTACTGAAAAGTGCAAATAAAATTAACAATCTCGAATGTGAAGGATGCAAACATACTATGTCATTGATCACATAGCGATGTGAGGAGCCTACTTTTAATGAAATAATTTGTTACTAGATGAAACCTTTTTATGTAAAAGGAGGGCAAACAAGCAGGAGGCTTTGCTGATGGAAAGTGATTACCACTTTCCAAGTCAGCAACACCGGAGTGCTTGCAGGTGCGTTGTCGGTCTTAAAGGAATGAGTAGGCTCAGGCTTTTCTTGAAGGTTTCTATGTCATAGCAGTTCGGAAAAGTCGCCGGGTAACATGGTTCCGCAGAAATGGCAGAAAATGCTTTAAAAATAGCGCTGTAGTAGTGGATTTTCAGACATCGAGATGGTATGGATTAAATTTAAAATATAGACACGATGTCCGGTGGTGAAATTCAGCGCATGGGATTAATCTAAACAGTTCCTCAGAGCATTCTCCGTAAAAGATGTGATAAAAGATGCAGAGTCATATAAAATTCCCGCCCAGAAATGAGAGCAGTACTCCATGTGGGGCTGAGTTTTTGCCTTGTAGAATTTTAGGCGAAGAGCTGACGTGAAGTACTGACTTACCTTGTTGAGCACACAAAGCTTTTAGGCTAATTTGGCTTCACCTTCCAATAGACCGCGGAACTAACGTCCTGATGCTGTATTTGGTAGTGAGGCGGTATTCTCAAAATGAGGGGATGATCATTTTAGAAGTCATCGCGGTCAAAAGATGTCATTTTAGAAGTCATCGCGCTAACTTGTGTCGTATTGTAATTGAGTTGTACCAAGTTTGTTTGGCCCCAATCTCGAGCTTTGGTTAATAAAAAATTGTTATTTCAGACACAAGTTTATACTCATCGACGTGCTCCCGACAAATATTAGCGCGGGCGGTATATAAGGCGTCTACAGTACTGTCGACTTCCAACATTTAATGATGCTAAATAAAAAATATAGAAGAAGCAGAGTAGGTGGCAGCTTTACGTTTAATTATATACTGTAACATGGCGTTTCAAAAGTTCCCTTATAAGCCTATTTAAATGTCTTTTGTATCATATGTACTATGCTAGACTACGTATTTGACATTCAAAGAAACATAATTTAGTAAAAATCAATTTCAATGGGTTACAGTCATTAATGATTTTTTCAACTTATATCATTGCTGGCATAAAGGCGTTGTTAGTAATAAACCTAAGATTAACATTGAAATGCATTTTTCATCGATACAAACTCTTATGACAACACTATCGGTATTCAACGCATCAAGGCCGTTATTACGAACATTCTGAATTTCGGATTATGTTTATATTAAACGAATACCTATAACTAGCCTGTAAAAATTACATGTTTGATCCTAAAAGTAAAAACTTATAAATACTTACTTATAATAAAATGCTCATCACGCAAATATCTACTTGTTCTTATTGAAAATATATATAGAAAAAGTATTTTTCCTGAGTTCTATTTGTAATATTTCTGTTTATATATAATATTAACCGAAATATAGATAAAATCAAGAATAACGCGAAAATACAGGTGAAATTGTATGGGTGAGCGAGCGACGTTGGACGATGTGACGTCACGCGTCGATCGGTCGCTCCAGAAAAAAAATTAAGAACTCGTAACTTTAAAAAATTGTAAAAAATTCATTTTTGCAGATATCGTAAAAATTCTTTCGCCAGGACTTTTTATATTTTAAAAATGTTTTTTTGAGATCATAAAAAAATAAGTTCATATTCCTCATTAGCAAGGGAAGAGCCGAGATGTCCCAGTAGTTAGAACACGTGAATCTTAATCGGTTTAAAACCTAAGCAAGCTCCACAGAATTTACATTTGCTTAATTTGTTTTTAAATTCACATAGTCGGTGGTTAAAGTAAACATGGTGTAGATATTAGCATGTATCTAATTTCACTGAAATTCTGCCATATGTGTATCCACCAACATGGATTAGTGCAACGTGGTGGAATAAGCTAAAACCTTCTCCTTAAAGGGAAAGGAGACCTTAGCCCAGCATTAGGGCATTCACATGCTGTTTAATTCATAATTCTCCAAGAAGCGAAGAATATTTTTTTTTATAGAATAGGAAGGTGGACGAGCATATGGGCCACCTGATGGTAAGTGGTCACCAAACGCCCTTAGACATTGGCATTGTAAGAAATGTCAACCATCGCTTATAGCCAATGCGCCACCAACCTTGGGAACTAAGATTTTATGTCCCTTGTGCCTGTAATTACACTGCTCACTCACCCTTCAAACCGGAACACAACAATATCAAGTATTGCTGTTTTGCGGTAGAATATCTGATGAGTGGGTGGTACCTACCCAGACGAGTTTGCACAAAGCCCTACCACCAGTAAATATATATATTCTAAATAATAATATGTATATTCTAAGTAATATTCCTAATAAAATCAATTTCTAAATCGGAATACATACATGACAATTATAATACTAATGGATAGTCAATGATGGAAAAACACTAGGGGAAAGATTTCAATCGAGCAAACACGACTGAAATAAAAAACCAAACCTATAAAAATCAGCAATGTTTGTCCAGTGCCATTAAAATGTATTTAAACTGACAACTGAACTCGATTTCATTAAGCTGTAGTCGCACTGAAAATGTTTATCTTTTAAAAGAATCACATATTTGTCGCATCATCGACGTCTTTATATTCTTTCTGAGGCACAGGACCTGTACCTCTTTATTTCCAAATTTCTGCTGTATATTTAATAAAAATATTAGCTCGACACGCGATTTTGAATCGAGAGTCTCGGAATCTGCAACCTTATAAACTAAAAAATGAATACCTGTTTTATACACAGCTATAATAAGTACACAGATAAATGCTTCTCATTATCTAAATACCGTTAGTTTTTCAGATTAGTTGACGTTTAAGTCACTGCTCTTTAGGTAAAGTAATACTTTGCTAGCTACCAAGTCCAGCTTCGTAAAAATGTGTAAAATATGTGTTTTTTTTACACTTAATCAAATCGTATACATTAAACAAGCCTTATTACATAGGGTTGAGAATAATTAAATTAAAGCGCCAGATGGAAAAAAAATCAATCGAATAATTAAATTTTGTAAGCATAGTTAAAATGTCTCGTTACATCATCATCTGCGCGGTGGAGACTCCAGTGACAAAAGCTTCTTAGTTTTATTTCTAATTAAGATGACATACAAATATGCTAAAGCTATGCATGATTATAACTAAGCATGACAATGTCATTAAAAAGGTGAAGAACCAAAGGACGCCCTAGCCCTTTATTAGGGTAGTCCGAGAGTATCTGACTCTCGGACTACCCTAATAAAGGGCTAGGGCCGGTGATGTCAATAAAGTACTTAATCAGTGTGAGATTAGTTATAAAATTGTATTACGATATTATGAAATCTAAACTCCGATTATAATTATATAAATGAAAATTACAACAAAAACAATTAGTTGAAAAACAACAAAATATACGACGTTTTTTGTAAATAAAAGCAATTATCTTAATTTAATTTTAATTTTGTGTTTCATAAAAATATTTGTACGTAGTTTACTAATAAAGAATATTTTATGATTATCTTAATATTTCTAATATACGCCACATCACACGTATAATACAATAGTAAATAATAAATTTAGTTTAATTTTGCGTAATGTATTTGGAATTAAATTTAAAAACTATCCATATTTTTACGACCCATAAAAGGCTTAAATGTACACTTTTTCATATTATTGGGCTGGTTGTTTGAAGGAAACTTGAAATATGACTCGTTCCACTCCAATGCGCGTTATGGCAGAACGAAGGCGGAATGGTGCTATTGAAGCAAAAAGCCGGGATTACAAACTTAGCCACAGAAATATACGTTTTTGACTCTTAACGCAAAGCGTATAGAAGTTATAATTGCTTGAGATTACATACACCATGTGGTCCATTGTATTTATAAGTAGGTCACATTCGAACGTATTGTTCCTACACAAAGTCAAACATTTCGTAGGCCCTTTTCTTTGAATTAAATGTTTATCAAACGATATCATGGGGAACAACTGCAAGCAATTATTTTCCTTTGTTTGTATAACGTTTTACCTTTGTGACTCAGGTCATCTTTAGATTATAAATAATTTCTTGAACTTATTAAAATTACCACCTAATATTTAAAGAACAAATTTATTAGTCGTATTGATTTATTAGCTGTTGAGGATTACGCCTTTTATTTAAAAACAAGAATAACTTCTTATTCTTATAAATAAGAGCCTACTTGAGAAAATTATTGTTTATAAATGGTTTTGAATCCATTATGTTACATGATTAAATTGATTGAAAGGCTAACTTTAGTGCAAAATGTAGATTCTAACGAGTAGTGCATCAAAAAATTCTGTGGTTACCTATTTTTTTCTCAAATGAAATACATATACTACATGCAGTTACTTTTATTTATATAACCTGCAGTGTTATTACGTAAGATGTAATTTTTCATTACTCACCCGTGAAATGTTACAACCGACGTATAGTGATATACTATTTTGATGCGTATATTCTTGAAATGTTATAATTATTATGGTCAATGTCGCATATTACTTTCTGACATTTCGCGACCGTTTCATGCGGTGATTTTGGATTTTGTTCTTACAGAATAACGTTCACGTATAGAAATCAATGAATACGAGCTTTTCGATTTTTTATCGTTTATATATTCATGTGTTGCTTATGCCCTATCTATAATGGCCTAACTTATAAACGTTGCTTAGCGGCTGTTTTATTAAACACTGATTTTTCAACTTTCTATCATTGCTGATTTGACATTCGAAGGAAGAAGACACAGCATTACTAAGGCCTTTAATGTTTATTTTAACATAAGATTTAAATTGTGTTCATGAGAATGATTGTTTATCTTAATAAGACAATTTATAAAGAAGCCAAGTTATTGTTTTAATAGGTTTACATTTGCGCAGTTGTTGTCAAGTATACAGAAAAGGACATAGGCTATACAACACCCACCCCTTCACATAGCGCGGGCTGGTAGACCTATAAAAGTTATCACGTAAAAACTATTTGTCAGAAACAAACCTCCATGTAGGTCCAACATCTAATTATATCTAATCCGTATAAGTTAATTTTAAATAAAACGAATGCGTCAATAATAAACCTTAGTATAACTGAAGCTGTAATATTTAAGGATAAACTAATACGTGTTCGCTTATTTCATTTAAAATATAATTTGATACAATTTCTATCTGAATTAACAAACACCCATTATAAAGACAATGGAAATTAATTCAATGGGTTCAATAGACAGGTATACATGCTGACGTTAACACGACGTCTTAAACCTACTCCTGCCAACCATATAAAGATCAAAGTGTAATTATCTGACGGTAAATAATAAATGTCTGTTGGATATTCAGTTAAATAGTAAAAATTAATGCCATTGGCGTAGAACGCACTTAATTTTTTGGAAGTAACTTGTAAATTTCCAAGTGTGTAAGTCGGCTTAAAAAGAACGATTTCGTAATTATTTTTTCATTGGTAAAAGCACTATTTGTATTTCTGGTGTTATTTTTTTAATAAACTATATATATAATATTATGTATGTAATGTATGTATTTGTATCTGTACCTATTTACGTGACACTCGCCAGTAAAACTCCAAGTCGACATGTTTTTTTCGATATCTTCAAGATTTATCGTCATATTTCAGCCAATTTACACAAACCCTTGATAAATTGCCTACCAACCCGCATTAGAGCAGCGTGGTGGAATAAGCTCCAAACCTTCTCCTCAAAAAGAGGAGAGGAGGCCTTTAGCCCAGCAGTGGGACATTCACAGGCTGTTACGGTTACGGTTGATAAATTATACACCTTAAACTTCCTCATGAATCACTCTGCCCAGTGGAAACCGTATGAAAATCCGTTTAGTAGTATTTGAGTTTATCGCATTCAGACTGACAGACAGACGCCGCGGGGATCTTTGTTTAATATGTAGTAATTGAATAATGTATGAAATATTTGGAACATATTACCATCCTATAAATTATGGTATTTTATGACAGTACAGATTCGAAACAGAAATTAATGTAAACCATGTTTTTAAAACTTTCATTTAAAATAAATATATTAGTCAACGTAAAATAGGATTGTACATGTCCATCTGCATTGTTACCACCTACTCAGCATTTATTCTACCGTTAAAAATTCCAATCTTTAAAGTGCTGTGTTTTAGTTTAAAGGGCAAGTAAGAGAGAATTAATACAACCTTGAAGTATAAGTGAATAGGAGAGTTGGGACATTTCGCTCAAAGGAATGGAATTGCGACTCAACGGAAAAAGCCTGGTAGCATTTTTACCAACATTCCACGCGGTCAGGATTTGTGCAATAATTATTTTTAATTTTTGTTACTATCATATCATAATAATTAATTTATAAAATATTCTTATCTTTATGATCTGTTGTCTAAAAAGAGAATTTTCATAAAATGTGATGATTGATGTGTTCAAAATATGATGACGATTTTCGGACACCCCTCATCTAGCATAAGCAGACTATTGGTAAAAACTTCAATTAAATCATGCAAATGTAGAGTTTGGTCGAATTCGTTTGGTGATTTCCGAGAATTATTTCATCTGCAAAACCTATATTGACTAGCTATTAACAAGAGGTCATTGTTCTTTCTCTTTACGGCGAGGGTTGGTAATTTGTTATTAATAAATGATAACATGATATTATGAATGAACAATAAATGTAAAACATTTTATTAAAGATTGAACTTTTTTTAATAATATTTAGTAACTACTTTTGGACATAAAGTTATGATACATTATATGTCTAAAGGTGAATATTTAAATATAATGTGATAAAATAAATCATATCTAAAAAAATGTTGTAATCAATCGATATATCCAAGAGCCACAATTTATTACCCGATAAATGATAGCACCGTATTGGGGACAGGCGGTCACATTCATTGAAAAACTAGCATTTGTTACAGAAATAGGTCTCACGGAATTGCCTTCAACATTGGAATACATTTCTTTTATCTTCGCATGTTTTTAATAATACCTCTAATAAAAAAATAACTCAGTCACTTTTCAAATTATTTTACAATATTTGGGAATCGATGGCTTCCTAGAATTATATATAGTGTTTTAAAATTAAACAAGAAAATAAGGATTACTTTATTTATACAGCTTATTATAAAGCTCAGCTCAGCTCCGCGGTTTATTAAATTTTAGTTTATATAAAAATTTAGGCAAGTGATAGTTGACATCGTTATAACAATTTATTTCAACTATATTCATAACACACGCATCATATTCTTAAGTGTTTAAGAGAAGACAATATTTTAGTTATTTTTTCGTAGCTTACGAGTTATTTATAATAAAAGAACCAAAGCCTTCAAGAAAATCAGCCGAGAAAAGCAGCTGATAAAATAAAACCAATGGCACAGAGGCACAAGGCACTGTCCGTGTGAGAAATCGTAATTTAATTTAAAAAAACAGGACCTTGGAATATGTATGTAGCATGAAAACTAATAACTAAAATTTCAGTTAGTTCACTGAGATACGAAATATAAACGAAACTGGAATAAATAATGAATTCACATTGCTATAATAAAAAGCGAACTTTAAAACACATCTTCTACAAGTTATCAATTAATTGAAAAATTAAAAGGTCAAAAATACATCTTCTTATTTATAATGGTTGTATGTATAATAAAGCATTTAGTTAGCATTTCTGTATGGATTATAATTATACTCTGGAAAAAAGGCGAGGGATCTATATTTTTTGTAGAGGCTTCCTAGGATGTTGGCGACCGTTTGGAAAATGATGAAATGATCATGCGTATCACCATTATTGTTTATTTAGGCTATCAAACAACAGATATACTTACTAAAATAAAAAAAAACAAGAAGTTAGATTAACGGAAATATATAATTAATAATATTATACTAACTAACATCGAAATTCGTCAATTTTTTATTTTATTTTTTACTCTATATTTACCGCAAAGTGAAAAGTATTTTACATGATATAATGCATCTCCTTTTATAATATATACAATATAAATATATCATGTATTGATATATACATATGAGGTACATTTAAATACTAAGCTAGATGATAATTATACTATTACAAGTAAATCCAAAGAAATTGATGAAACCGCCCTTGTGACATATGGCCCATGAAACATGGCCGACATAATGTTATACCGCAATGATGAAATATCACCGCAACCGCAATCATGCTAAACTTAGACAAAATATATAATACAGATATTATTTTTGATATTGATAAATAAAGTGTTCGAAATATTATCTTACATAAGAGATGAAATCTACAGTGAAATTATTTCTAGAAGTAACAAATTAGATAAGATCCTAAAACAGATGTATACAAATATTTACTTTGCCTTCCATTAAAAGTAAATAAAGTAAAGTTTTTGTGTCAACAGCCCGGAGTCTAGCAATAATCAGTGTTCCCACTGTCGACTTTGGAAAGTACGTAAATCTATTGGTCCTAAGCCAACACACACATGCACATTTGAACACATGACATGCTTATAATAATAAAACAGTTACAATGTTTTATAATTGAATTAACTATTAACAATAACAAAAAATAAATGAAAACTCTATTTGTTATCGTATTCATGCATTTTCTTATTATTTATTCATTAATAAGTCAGCACAATTATTATTTCTCAGCTCATCCTGAATAGATCTTAACTGTAACCTGAAATTATTTTCTGCTTAGTGCACCAGATCCTTAATCCAAAATATCAAAAGAAAGAATTGTCTTAAAAAACATTTCCAAACTAAGTTATAACTTTTAATATAAAATGTTTATTTTGATTGACAGTCGTAAAACAAAGAGATTTTTCATACAACGCATTACACGATTTTATTACGGTTTCACATATCACACTCACGGCTCGCTGTGACTGTTACAAAGCGTATATTGCTTTTTTTTACTACCACAGTGTTACTGTATGTTATGGAGATAATGAATCTGCTAGCTAAGCTCAAATTTAAAGAATAACAACTACATAACTTTAAAATATATATGAGTGAAAGAATTATTTTAAGACACTCGAATAAAATAACTCAATATTTGTCGACTTTTTCATTAAACATGTAAATTCAGTAAACAGAGACAAAAAAATATATATTTTGTCTCTGTTTACTGAAAGAAAACGAGACGAAGTATATTTCTGATTAACATTTTCAAATAATTGAGCCCCCTGAGAGTTGTTTACTGAGAGTTCTGATCCGCCGTTTCATAAGTCAATACTCAGAATGTTCGTCTATTTGACATTTTGTAATGAAATCTGAAAATATTGGACTCCCTTATACCGTCCGCTTCAAATTCATAAACGTGAAGCCGGAAATTCATATAAAATTTTTCAAATAAGAGCTGAAACAAGTACTTTTTACGCAAGTTAGATATTAATGTTTCTTAAGTATTATTACTTATTATAAGTAATAATAAGCAATGATAGTTAAGAAATAATGATAATAAAAAATAAATGCGAGTTAGAGCCTAAATAGTAATAATTATTTATAAACCACAATTTAAGTAGAACATTAGTACTTGGGCCCGTTCTCTTGGCTCTAATATATAATTACTTATAAAAAAATGATATTTTTGCGAAAAAGGAATTTTCATAAAACAATATAATAGATAAACTTAAAAAGCAAAATAATATTAAAAATACAACATTTAAGCCAAATTGATAAAGCTGTTTCAAAGGTACAAGATATAGATTGAAATATAATATTATAAGATTACGATAAAGGGAAGATACATTACAGTTTATTAATAATCAAGGGTATGGTACCAAAAAACACTAATAGCCCATAAATATCCCATGTCTGGCCAACTCTACTACAACTACTCTACCATGCCGCAACACTGTTTAGAAATTATAGTATATATAATATACATATGGCAGTATTCTTCCTAAAACAGGTTTTTTCGCAGTTTTACACAAGGTATCATGTACAAATAAAACACGTAAAACTCAATCATGCTTACCCTGTCTTATAATGACTATCCTAAGTAATGTCAAAAAAATATAGTAAAAATTAAAAAAATACAACAAAACATATAAAAAAAGTACTTATCGAAAAACATTCCCTTATTCCTTTTACCCAGTCACGGAAAAAGAATAGTCTTGAAGTCATGAAAAAGCTGCTTGCCTGACACCACCGCTCTTTGACAAATAATCCTTTTGTTAGTAGGTTGGTTTCCTGTCATCATACCGGTAGCTGACAATCTTAAATGATAATGGTCGTCTCTAACTACAAATAATTCACTAAAACGACAAGGCATTGAATTGTTATAACTACTTATTTGTTTACTTTGCACATTTTTACTACGTCTATTATATCGACCTTTAACCCAATCGTCAGAGTTCCCTGACTGACAGACGCCAATAATGAGCTTTACAACTCATTAATTATCTTTACCGTGTCCTAGTTTTCACCGTGCCGTTCGTGCCACTAATTCTTAATCAGATCGATACATTCATTTCTATTTGTTTCCTTTAACTAATAGGTACAGCTGTTTGTTTCACATGACAAAATGATACAATTTATTTATATTTCCTTCGAAATAATTTTGCATTAATTACGTTTTTAATATATTTATTTTACTGGAAATAAAGTCTTAAATAGATATACAATACGTTGTCTTGTTGAAGGTACACAGAGTAATAATAATACGGCATACTAATTCTATGGCAACATAACAATTATAATAGAAACATAATTCAAGAAATGTTAATTTCGTTTACGCCTACAACGAACTTGATTTCCGTAACCGTAACAGCCTGTAATTGTCCCACTGCTGGGCTAAAGGCCTCCTCTCCTCTTTTTGAGGAGAAGGTTTGGATGGAGATGATTTCACTTTGACCAAGTCAACTTGATTTCAACGTATACCAATTAGATATGCCAAAAAATGTTAAGAACATAATTTTATACACAAAATTATTATATTTACGTAGTTAGATTAGTAATTTGTATAAATTACTAATCAAAATGGAAAATGCTGCTAGCATTCTTGCCACCATTCCACGCGGTCACGATTTGTACAGTAACTATTTTTAATTTTTATTTGTATTTATAAAATTGTGATTTAAGGTCTATTTTCTGTCTATGTCTTTGTTTCTTTCTTTTTAAATATGACTCCATATTACCTGAAACAGCAAAATACTTACAAACCAATAAATATATATAATTTACTTAAAGATTTTTTTTCTTGGATTATATAATTAACAAAAAATACAATTATTGAATTTATTTAATAATTTATTTTCTTCTCTTACAACTTGTCAAAACAAGTCAAATACAAAAGTCAATATACATATTAAAAAACAATACTTCGTTTTATTTGTTTCAGATTCGCCAGTCGTTGCTTCCAGTAGTACTGCTGACAACAATAACATTTTCTTCAAGTAACGTTCTTCCAATATTATCTATAAACAAACTCGATTCAGATTCCCTTTTGGAAGACCAAGATAGTGACAATACTTTAAATAACAACAGACATACCGATAATCCAAATGTTTTTTATAAAGTTTTTATTGGAACAACTAAAGATAATTTACCGAAGAAATCGCAAATGGCTAGACTAAAGTATTTGGACAATGACAATAATCAGGAAAGAAAGATTTTCAATGGAGTAATGGATAATGAAATTAACTATGATGACGAAGGTTTTAGAAAAGAACAATGGCACAACTACCCGAGACAGTTAGATCGACTTAATAAAAACTTATTACTTGATAAACAACTTCAAAAAGCTCTCAATAATGACGACTTGGAAAAATTAAAAAGAACCGATGATTCCAGAAACCTGTATCATTCCATAAGCGATGATATTTATGATAACTTTGATACAAACGTTATTGCTGGCCCGCTATTTATCCTCAAGATAAAATTAGCGTACTTAACTGACAATATAAAAAATGCACCTGTGAATAAATATTTGTACACTGACTTTTTACCGTTAGAATCGACAACAGGAACTGATAATGATAAAACAAAAGATGACGCGTTATTTGAAAACGATGACAAACCTGTGGTAAAAGTGAAGAGAAAGGAAAAACTAAACAGCGACGATTTGTCATTTTTAGGTAATTTCTAATTAATTAATAGCTTAATACTTAGTTTTGATTCATTTACGGCATTTTAAATCGGTTTAATTTGTTTAGTTCCTTTAAAGTAATACATGAACAATAGTATTTATAATAATATAATATTTCAGTTAATGTATTAGTTTAGTAGAAAACAAACTATTTGTCTTCCATTTCGTAGTTATTGATATCTATTTTACGAAGCGTACTTGCGTTTATTTAGTGGTAGGGTTTTGTGCAAGCTCGTCTGCGTAGGTACCACCCACTCATCAGTTGAGTGAGGCTGTATAACTGTGTAGTCCCTCGTGCATAGGCACGGAGTCAACTCAGAGAAAATTGTAATGAGAAAATAAGTAATCTTCTTATTTAATTAACTATACTTCCTGTAGATATATAAATGAAGATAAATCGATATAATTAGATTCCAAAGTTTTAACGATATAAAAATAAAAATACTTACGTTGAATACGTACGCTTATTAAAAAAGCTTAGGTTATTATACGAGTCTAGAAATTTATCTAGGAGTGTAACTAGACGTAAGCGACAGTAAGCAGAAAGGTCATCCAATTTAGTAAGCTGTAGAACTCATTACGTGTATGAAAGGCACGAACAATCTAAGTTTAACGCTACTAAAACCGCGGAACAAAGTTAGTATTAGAGGCTGTTTGAATTAATTTTATTTTGGTTTAATTTATTAGTATTTTAGAAAGAGATTAGTTCGTGAAACACACTAAAAATTAGCTTTCAAAAGTTATTAACGTATTACTCGTAGCAGTTTTACGGTACATAGAACGGATATTTGTGTAATGCCTCGTTATGATATAAACATGATAGTGTAAAACTACATATATTTTCAATTTCTAATGTAGACTCACATTAGAAACTGAAAATATAAAGAAACAGAGCTAACGAAACTATTGTGAGCCGTCAATTGTCATTTAAAAAAAGAAAGCACTTGTTTTTTAAGTCACAAAACAATACTAGTAATAAGAAATTAAAAGCGCTTTAAGTCTGAATACATACATAGTTTTCTATTAAGGAGTAGATTTTATATAGTACATAAATTTAAATTACATTTTCAGATAAAAGTATATCATTTTTGTTTTAATTTCACATGTATCGAAATTTATTATTTTACAGAAAACTCATCAAACGAAAATAAATCGGTAAAGAAGCGAATATTCTCTCTATGGAGTCGTTTACAGAGCCTTTCGCATAGAGGACACGAGCTCCATCACCGGAGGCACTTGTACGCGTTCTATGGCCTTCCAGAAGATGGTGGCGGTGCCCTTACGGCTGAAACGAGAGCTACGTTAATGAGACCACCCGGCTCGCCTTTAAGATGGGGTTAAAATATGACAATGATAAAAAGGATTTTTAATGGAACTGCGAAATTTTGCCTGAAAAGTATCTATCTACCGTTTTGTTAAAAGCAAATACTATAAAAAACATTTTATAAGGCATAACAAATATTTTTACCTCTGTAACTAATAGAGAAATAGTTTAAAATGTCCTTTAACACATTTATTTATCGCAATAAGAATACATCCTTTGATTTTTGTTTGTATATTATATATTTCACAATTTTGAGTAGGCATCATTAAGAAGCTGAATAGTACAATAATGTGACCAATATTTATATTATAAATATTGTTTTACAAAAAATATTTTTATGTTATTTATTTTAAATATTTTGTATATTAATTTATAGTCTATTTATTGATATAATTATTGAAACAACAATACATTTTAGAGTAGTCTTAAGGGAATTTCGTAACCTATATCAAATATTTATAACTATTTAATAATAATAGATAATAAAAAGATTATGTGCGTAGTATATTATTGCAAAAAAAAACTAAAATTTAAAACATGTTTAATAACATCATTTTTTAGCTGATATATTTATAATATTGTTATAATTACTATTCATTCAGTAACCTCTTATGGCTGTACCTACCGTATAAGCATCAATCGAAATAGGTTAGTAGAATTGTTTAAGCTACGTATTACAAAAAAAAATTTAGCGTACTCTATGTATTCTTATAATATTATATCCTCATTAAACACTAGTGCAGCAGTGCTGTGCTCCTAAAAATGTAATAATAACAATATACTTAGATACATATATAACAATTATAACTATAATCTAGTACGTGTAAATAAACATCATGTGTATCAGTCAACCCTTATTTTATTTTACGTAAATATCACATATCTACCCGATTTCAATATAAATACACATTTTAAAGTTTCTAAAGTACACATATCTACATATATTTCAAAAAAAGGCTAGTGTGTCAACGTACAGCGCCATCTATTGACGCACTTTGAAAATTCAATTGAAGTAGATAACATGACAGCTGACAGGTCAAAATGATATCAGTTGTTTATTTATGTTTTGTAATATGACGTTTAGATTACTATATGATTAAAGTATTTTATAACTGAAGTCATTTAACGTCAAAAAGGATCTATTTGCAAGGAACATTAAAATACCTAACCTAACATTAAATTAACCATTGAAGATGGCAAGGATGACAGTAAGTTAATTAATTTAAAAATAACCTATTCTCAATCTTTTATCTAATTGAATAACAAATTTATAACATATAACTTCATTAAATTTCCATTAATACTCGTAGTATGTTATTATTAGAGATATTTAAAAAAAAAACAACATAGATAATTTTTCTAACCTCAATTTTGAATGATCCGTGTAAAATAAAATTTAATAAAACTGTAAAAAAATACCCACACAAAAAGCCAACCTATCTACATAAAAGCTGTTAAAAAATTATTTTATCCCTATTTAGACTGAGACTCGTGCAATCTTGTATGGATTTTGGTTATCATCATGTTCTTGGCGGGTTCGTGCTGCCTTACACCTTAAAGGTATTTCTTATGTAGAACGATCAGTGGACATCGTCAACAAACTTTCACAACTGACTGATGAGTACCGTGTCATTAACCCCTCGCAGAAGGTTCCCGCTTTAATTATTGGTAAGGATTCATATACATATAACCTATTCCAAACGAAGGAAGAATAAAGGCAAATAAACAACTTTGACATTGAAATGACACAATATCACTGTACGAGACCTTGAATAATCTATATATGCTTGAATACTTGAATGCTCATTGAATATTTTAAAATGACGTTTTCAATATCGGCGAAGTTTTTATCGGAAATTTGGGATAAAATTAAAATTGATATAAGTATTAAGAACAATGTATTTGTAATGAATAATATAGCAGAGCTATTGACAAATAGAAAAGAAAATGTAAGTCTAAAGTTAGTTAATCTTTACCCCTTCTTCGATTGGAATAGACTATTCATAAAAACTTAGCTGTATTTTTTCTATTTTTTTGGAAAAATATCCTAATGAAACTCTACTTAATTATTATAAATGTTTAATATATAGCTTCATTTATATCTACTCCATATTCAATCAAGAAATCTAGCTATTTGTGGGATTTAATCATAATATTTTTATTAATTATAAGTAAAAATTAAAAAATCCAATTTTCTTTAGCTACGTTGTCTTTGAAACTATTTTCATTTAATCATACAATACCATATTAAAATTTATAATTTTTACTTTAACGACGAAATAACGTTATATTCATTTTGATATCGTTAGTTACGATAGAAAACCTCTATACAGCACAATGTAGGGCCAAATTTAATTCCCAAAGGCAAGAAAAATAACTTTACTCTACGAAATATCTTTTCGCGATAAACGTGATTAAGCACGAGGAGACGTTCTAAATGAAATTCTGATATCGCTTTGTAAAAAATTCTATATAAGATATCGACATTGATGAAACACTTACGAATATCACACTCACATATAAAAGTATATTTAATATTATTTAATATTCGTTCAATTTAATCGAGATGTGATCAATTCGGGCAATCATTGAATCGTGTATAATAGTGAAATTAAACTGAAAACCGAGTAAACAAACGAAACGAAGGTTTCTTTCGTTTATTGTGTTTTCCATTTCACTATGAAAAACTATTTAAAAAAAGTATTGCTATGTTTTTTTATATATACCGGGAATGCAAATGACTACTCCACCAGATGATAAGTGGTAGTGGAGTCCAAACCATATAATAATAAACAAGTTCAAATGATATGAACATATAACTGTCTTATAAATGAGACGTTTGTTAAAACAATAAAATATCTTATTGATATTATTTAAGAATTTAACTACATAGTTTCGATATTATATAGACTGGTGGTAGGGCTTTGTGCAAGCTCGTCTGGGTAGGTACCACCCACTCATCAGATATTCTACCGCAAAACAGCAATACTTGATATTGTTGTGTTCCGGTTTGAAGGGTGAGTGAGCCAGTGTAATTACAGGCACAAGGGACATAAAATCTTAGTTCCCAAGGTTGGTGGCGCATTGGATATGTAAGCGATGGTTGACATTTCTTACAATGCCAATGTCTAAGAGCGTTGGTGACCACTTACCATCAGGTGGCCCATATGCTCGTCCGCCTTCCTATTCTATAAAAAAAAAAGACTTAAGTCTGTGCAAAAAAAAGCATACAAGGACTTATTTGAGGTCATTATTACTGGTAATATTCCTATTTAACGTTTTAAAAACCTTGGGAATTTTTGACGATTTTAATTATACTCTATCAAATTATGGGAATCACTTTAGATTCGAAGTTCCAGTGAAATTTCATCCGTTCATTTGTCAACGCTTATGGTTAGTCAGCTTCGCAACATACTTGATTAAAATAAATAAATAAATGTCTAAGTAAATATAAAAAATCACGAAATATCGTGGCTCCTGATCGAGCCAAAGAAATAGAGTTAATAAGAATTAAAAAAGGTTATGTTCTACGGGTATATTTTTCATAGAGACATATTCACTGATTATCCCGAAACGACTCGGTTGATTCGATGAATCAAACATTATTCTAATATAAAGTTAAATCCATAAAACTTCATAAAGTAAATCCCAAGACAGTTCATAATACGAGTGTATTTTATAAAATTAGAAACAAACATGTTTACTAGACTGTCATCGATGTTTGCTCCTCGATAAACTTAGTTCAACTTATAGCATAAGATTGATATAAATGCAATTTTTAGTAAAAAAACATAAAAAAATTATAACAAATATAAAGATACAGTGAGATGTATTAGCACTAAATACGGTCGGATAGCTTATTTGCTTGACTCTGATTGTTTCAAAATATAATCCGATTAATTATGTTTATCCGTACGGTTTATCCGTATTATGGCCGTATTTATAGAAACAATATTATATACATATTTCAAAAAGTAAATTGTAAAAAAACACGTGAATCATACTGTCTAATAGTTGAATTCAACACCAAAATCTAGAATAATTTCAAACATGTTTCGTACATTAACATACGAAGCATTATTATCCCGCCTTCTCGCGCCTTCGTAATTATCCAACAACATAATTTGTAAGTCATTATTTGTAATTATATTACATTAAATGAAGTACATTATTATTAGGCTTGGCACCTACGTACTTAAAAACTTTTATTTTATGCATATAATAATTTTAATAAAAAAATCAAAAAACTTGTCATATTCATTTATTTATATAGTCTTCATTGCACACCTAAAATTAAAATAAAATATAAAATAGGGCATAAAAAGTTGTGTGGATGTGGCCTTATTGCATGCTATTCTAAAGATTATAAAATATTCGTATTATTTTAAAAAGTCAGTTGTTTTTTACAATTGCTAATTTGAAATTTTAAACTGATATTATGAATCACAAATAGATATTAAAATATATAATACCAGGAAGACCAGATTAAGATTGTAATTCTTGCTGCTCAAAACACAAAAATCGTAACTTTTGGAAGAGACAAAAATCAGTGGTTTTATTAACCTATAAATTTACTAAAGATATATGAATATATTTACTGTCAAATCGTCAATTCATTCAAGGGAAATACTATAATATTCTATACAGGCTTCCCGTAACAGCCTGTAAATGTCGCACTACTGTAAATGGCCTCCTCTCCTCTTTTTGAGGAGAAGGTTTTAGAGCTTATTCCACCACGCTGCTCCAGGCCTCGGCTTCGTACAGGCTTCGTAAGAGTACAATAAAATATTCACCCGTGCCAATATTTTAAATAATGAGGTGATATTATGACATTAATATCAACATTATTTAAAATATAAACAATATCGAGCAGAGAAAGCAACCTATCTGCTCGTACTGTACACCTAACCGCATGACCGCGTCGTTTTACATATGTTTATTCAAATAATTATGTTTGTTATATTTTTTATTAACAAAAAACGCCAAAAATAATTGGAATGTAATTTTTATTTTTTAATGTCAAAGCTCATAATTCCAAACTTTGAATAAAGTAAATTGTTTTCGAATATATATATATATATATTTACGGGCCGGTTGGCGTGCTTGATAGATACTTGCCTTTCACGCTGAAGGTTGTGGGTTCGGTTCCCACCCAGGTTCGACATTTGTGTACATTAACATGTCTGTTTGTCCTGAGTCTAGGTGTAATTTTCTATATAATATAATATATATATTTAAAAAGAAAAGTAGTATATGTACTATACTGTCTGGTTTCAATAGTACAAGCTATGATTAGTTTGGGCCCAGATGGCTGTGTGTGAATACTGCCCCAGGATAAAATAATATAAATAATATATTAATCTTAATATTGATCGAAAAATAAAAAGAACATTATATTAAATTTAAACAATCAAAACAAACATATAACATTAAACAGGAGCGTATATCCTTCAATTTTCTAATACTCTCTGATATAAAATATTTATGACAATGCAAGCTGTGTTCGTTGCTAAACATTTTGTATTAAATTCAAATACACACCCGTAAAGTGATATTGCGAAAATTTCCAAATGTATTTCACAATTACCAGTAACTATTTTGTTTTTATTGATATTTGTTCCAGCTCGAAGTAAACATATGTGGAAATTATGACTAGAAATTTCAAATTTTCATCATTGAAAACATGTTATAAGTTTTAATTGAAATACAATTCTTGTTGTTTTCTGTGTATTATGTAGATACCAAAGGTTAATCTTTGCAATTCAGAATTAATTAATTAGCAACATATATTTCTACTGAATAATATATGTTGCTAATTAATAATATATATATATAATATTCTACCTATCACAGATTTTTCGAGTGCCTTATTTGTGTTCATAATAATTCATCTCGTATTCTCGTGATCAGCGGTAAAGAAAGAAATCTAATGGATATAATTCTGTCACTTGTATAACCACGAACCGCATTGGAGCAACGTAGCTGGAACTCCGAACCCTCTCTTTAAGAGGAGAGAAATCTCCTGCCCAGCTGTTGGACATTTACGAGCTGTTCCTTTTTATTAGTGCTGCATACTGAGCTTCATAATATATAACACTAAACGAAATATATATGCTGTGTGACACACAAATCTCAATAATCTCCTTCGGCTACGCTTGGATTAACACAACCCATTCGTTTCATCTCATAGCAGAGTCTGTAAAGGGATCACATAAGCTCCCTATTACCAATCCTTTATTGACAATATAGTAAATCCCTATTCAATAGAAATAATCACTTTATAAGTTATGCAATGCGATTATCTCAACACGGTGAATTAATGATGCATCTGACGATCAAATTACAAGACAATACGTCATAATTGGGGTTATTAGCGTGAGGGTACAGTTCAATGAGCGCTGATCTCATAGGGCCATTATGGTTCTAGTGCGCTCCATATGTGTGCTAATAAACGATGATTTAAAGTGTGTGTTTATCTTCACAACCTTATTATTAATAGCAAGAAAAAATAAGAAATATATATGGCTTCGTATTTAGTTTTTAAAAAATTAATACGACTTCATGTATATTTCTTAATATAATAATTAATATTCGTCTGTGTACATCTGGTTGACAACAAACCGTTGATCTGATTAATAAAAGGCACGTCGCTTTTCGTTAAATTTTAGTATTAATATTTTTAGTTAAATGTTATAGCAATTTAAAAATTATAATTTCTTATTGTTTGTTTTTGAATATTTTGTTCTTTATAAAAATAAATGTCTTAAAACCTAAACCGAAAAGCAGATAAGCCCAGTGGCTGAACGGAATACAAACTCGCTATACTTTATTTCGGCTATACCAACTCGCATTGTAGCAACTTGGTGGTATCATCTGCACACTGCAGTCGGATATTTTACAAGGGATTATAACCTTTTTTACAACAGGAGTGAAGACATGACATTGAATTTTGACTAACCAGAGCTATTAGCATATCACATGGAATATGAAAATCTAAGGTTTGGTTAATCTAATCCTTCTTCAAATGGAATATACGATATTACTGGATATCTTATTCCAAGACATAAAGAAATTTCATGCCAAATTGTATTTAAATGCGTCCATACTTTCCAGTGTGATTGACAAAATAACGAAGGCAAAATACAATCTGTCGTATTTACAATAAGTTAAAATATGCTAAGTAATAAATCACAGAACACACAAACTGATTTGAATAATCAAAGAGTCTATGAGGTAGATTCAAACAGCGCCAGCATTTAATTGGTTGGGTCAATAACTTCTCATTTCAACGAATGTGACGCTCAATAAATCTAAAGGAAATAGCTTCATTGAATTGTGAAGCACTTGGATGACCTAAATAGTTACTTATTTTATACTCATAGATTTTTAATTTAATGTAAATTTACAATTTTACCATTGTATTATACAAAATCAAGCAAAGCATGTAACGATAGCTCCGTCGTCTATAGGATACAGATTTTATTATATTTTTTTGGCACTATACCAACATAATTATATTGTAATTTTGATTCTTTAATATAGAACTAATTAGTAAGTTGATTACATTCCCAGTTATCGCATGAATGAGCAATCGCATTAATAAAACAAATATATTATTATTATACACAAAGCCATTATAAGATTATATAACTGTTTATATAATTCATTTAGCCGGTGAAATTCAAGTTGGTTGCGTGGAAGGGATAGCTGTTTTAGCAAAAAAACTGCCTCTTATACCAATTCATTTTCGGCTTTCCTCGTATTGTGTAAAGCAAAATAAAAAATCGTGAGATAAAACCTTTAAATTATTTTAATATAGAATGAACTTCTTCTCAAATATATATTCCACCAGTTGAGCGACCTGGTAGGATAAACTTCTAAACCTTCTTATTAACCTTTGAAGAAACTTACAGGGATATAATTGACACATGTACACATAGTATTAGAAATTGCCTGTATATGGGTCCGATGTAGAGAAAATAAAAAATATATACTTATATGATTTTCTTTAAATATGAGAAAGTTCTTGGCGGTTCTCCTCAGTACAGATTACATTCGAAACCTTTAATTTATCTCGTAAAATGTCATTTTAAAAGTGTTTAAAATTCCAAAGTGCTTCTGGAGTAACGCATATTTTGATTTTTATTTTTATCAATACGTAAAACTATAAACAATCCCAGCAGAGGTTATCACTATCGAAATCGGTTTCACGAATAGCTTTTCAATTATCACAAATCGAAGCGTGACCCATTCAGCAGCTTTGCGGTCACAGGTACTCTGTGGTTTCGTTACTTTAAATAATATACAATTTATATATCGCTTATATTGCTTAATATTTGGTACAAATTATTTAATGAAATGGTAAATCCAACATTCCTAAAGATAATGTAATAATTTTATGTAGGCGCAGTCTTAGCGGTACTTGACATAAGCGCTGCTATGGATAGTTCAATCCACGAAGACGCGCCCCATTATTTTTTTTCAATCGCTACAATGCGAGTGTAAGCTGTAATCGTGGGGCGTGTTTTCGTGGATTGAACTAACTATATGCGCTTAGATAATGATTACTTATATAATATCTTTGTTTATAATTGATCTTACTTACGTTTAGATGGTGCAACATTAATTGAGTCGATGGCTATACTTCAATATCTAGAAGACACTCGTCCTAAGCCTAGCCTCATGCCAAGAACGCCTATATTAAGAGCGCGTATGAGAGAAATTTGTGAGGTAAGTGTTACTCGTTTAAGCCTCAATAGTCAATACTATACGGTTTATGGACCGTATACCGATCTGAATCTCTCAAAACATCTAATTTATTATACTGTTTTTTTATTGCTTAGATCTTTAAATTGTATCAATTAGCCATTTACTTTCGATTTTACTATTTTACCTTATTTTAGAAATGCGCATTTCAGAAAGACGAAAACGCTTGCGATGTGTTTCTGCCTTGATGGCTATGAGTATAAAGCTTTGCAAGATAGGCAGTATCGAAAATTGCGTGCCAAGTTAAGGTTTTTCGTCGAAAAGGACGCAACCTAAAAAAAAATAATATATGTATTAGCACAGTACTTTCGGGCGTATGCATCATGATCGCTTGACTAAATACTGATTGCATTATTATATTTGTTTAAAAATAATATTATTGAAAAAAATGAGTTTTTGTTTAATAATAAGCTTTCAATGCATCATGAACAATACTATTTTTTCCTATGCGAAGTCGATAGCTAATTAAAACTATAATAGAATGTATCAAACGAGTGATTTATTTTTGTAAAAAATTGTTTACTTAGAATATTAAATAGTTCCCGTTTATTTGTTTCAATGAAGTTGAATGTAAAATCTTTTCCTCCTGTATTTCTATGGTATTATTGAATTCACAGCTGATTGTTTATTATATGCGTGGGAACAAAAAACAACATTTTGTGCAAGCTACAAAAGCTTCTATTCAATTATTCTACCATCAAATAATAATACTTTTTGTTTTGTCTCAATTGAAAAGGGTATTGAGCCAGTATAATTACAGACATAGGGGACCGTGCTGTTCTCATCCATTCTCCATTGTGATAGTATGGCAGATTCCAGGACTGCTACTGTGGCATCCCGTACTTGTAAAAGAGTCCATATGCAGTAGATTTCTCTGCTCCTCCATTCATTCGGAAAGTGGATTAGTTCCCGTCTGACCAGTTCTAGAAATATGTGCACCTGTCAGATGTAATGGATACATCTTAGTTCCCTAGGTTCCCCACCTGTTGATGATGTTATACCCCCTCGGGCCTGATATCTTTCCCGGTCATATCCCATCGCCCTGTATGAATGAAATGTTCGCGTTTATACTTGTGCACTGTTAAGTCATCTGGTCATAGAGATGGGCGGCTGTTGTCAAAATTCATTCGAAATAAATATTACATAAAATTTTTCTCTCACTCGGTTCTGTATTTAAAATACAAAGATTTGGCTTAAGTTATTATCACAATGTACTATGAAATTGTAAAATTGAAAATCATGTATTTTAATTTTCATTTAAATGCTTATTGTTTTTTAGACTGTTGTCTCTGGCATTCAGCCGCTACAGAATGTAGGTTTGTTAAGCCATTTCGATTCTACGGATCAATACAAAAACTTCACTAAGTATTGGACAGAACGCGGACTGTATATACTTGAGGATCTGCTGCAGAAATCATCAGGTCAATTCTGTATCGAGAACCAGCTAAGCATGGCTGATCTGTGTCTGGTGCCTCAGATGTACAATGCTGTTACAAGGTAAAACTAGCTTAGGTAATCAAGATTAGTGAAGTTGTAGTTTAATTAAACATAAAATAAATTTGATTAATATTACATTGACTTGGATTAGTGCTTCAAACAAAGATACTTTTTATTATACATCAATGAAACTTAACCATAGAATACCTACTTAATAATAAGGAAGACGTACTAGAGGCCGCAACATCACAGGCAACCTTAGGTAAAGAAAAAAAAGACAGAGAAATGTTATTTATAAAATTTAAAAGAAACTACTTATAATATTACTAATTTACATATTGTCTTGGTATTTTAATTTGTTATTGGTAGGATATAAATCCTTACAAAAAAACCTTATAAAAAAATATAAATCCTCATAAAACATAAATCCTTGTAACTATAGAGTTACACAATGCTTTGTCTTCTTTTTTCTAAAGTTTGCTTTTTACTAATGGGACATCGGTAACTGTTCAAACGTTATTAAGCGATTATTATTAAGGCCGTATGTACTATATTAACCAGTTTACAAACACGATCTAAAAAATCTTATCATGTTACTAAAATGACAAAAGAACTTACTTACTGCAACTTGTATCCGTATTGTTTTGCACATAAAATTTAAAAACGCTGTTTAAATTAATTAAACAATAAAATTAATCTTTTAACCACATTACATCTCGTTACGATGCGTGAAATACGTAACGAAAGCTATTAATTTTGTCGCTTCAGGCATTTGTTTTATTTGAATTAACAATTCGTCTTAGACTAATTCATTATTTTTTTTTTATTTTACCTTTTTGTACGTTATTGCACTTAAACAGTAGGTATATGTGTTAAAAAAAAAACCATTAAAATATCGATTGTCACTATACTCCCAAGATAATTTATGAACTTGTAATACAAATGAAATCAAATTATCGTTTTATTCCGTTGGGAAATTTATAGGACAAACATCTGTACTTGTTATTAAGTTAATAACTAGTGATGTATCTTAATAAATATTGGACATATTGACAGAAATACCAGACTTGTCAAGTACCATCCTAGACTGATTCAGAGAGACCTACTTTTCAATTAACCGCGGTCATATCTTTATTAAATGATTTATTGTTTTGCTTTCTTCGTATTATTATTTATAGAGATAATTAGGATAAGGGTATATAAGCAATAAGTAATATTTCTTTTATTTATGTATTGCAATTAATTAATTATTTATTTCATATGTCTAGTTAGTAGGTACTCCAAATGTTTCATCTGCAAACGGTACAAAGACATAATTTGGAATAAGAGACGAATATTTGCAACGTTTTTTCGCTTAAGAGTCCCAATTCTACTAGTCTACAACGATTAGGATATGTTCCCGATTTAATTCCGATTTAACTTTGACAATATGATGTTAGCATACATCGTTATGTCAAAACCAAACTTAATTTTTTAACCAACTAAAGAATAGGAAAACAGATAAACTTCAATGATAAAGCGACAGTTTTTTTAGTAGAATCGGTCCCCAGCTTTTTTGCGTCGGCTCCGGCCTTGAAAATCATTGGGTTATAATAGCTGATGAATTAAATGGACGCAACTAACTTACAAATATCATTACAGACACAAGTTGAGCTTGGATAAGTTCCCAACAATTTCGAAAGTTTACGAGGCACTTTTGAGAGAAAAAACTTTCAGTGAGACGCACCCGGAGAACATCAAACCGAAAAATATGTAATAAACTTTTACTAAGAAAAGTATCTAATAGTTTTATTTCAATTTGTTGCCTTATTCATTGTTCGTAAAATTAGTTAAGTTAAAATGGATTTACCATATTATTATCTAAAGCAAGAATAAGAAATTAATATAAAATATTATACTACTTACGTTTATTACAAATTTTTAAGTGAGGTCCAATCTTGCAAGCAGAACCACTTCCTCTTATCCATCGGAGTAAGCTATGACTTGATTCCTCACCCAGGATCCAGGCGAAGATACTCTTCAATGATTGATAGCATAGAATAAATTAAAAGAAATTTTGTAAACAAACGGTGTGTTTTTAAAAATGACTTTTTAGTATTTATTTATTTTTAAGATCGTAAGAAATACGTATATTAGTTTTTTAATTGTTATTTTATATGTAAAGCCGAGATGGCTGAGTTCCAGTAGAACGCGTGAATCTTAACCGACGATCGTGGGTTCAAAGCACTACTGAATTTTCATGTGCTTAATTTGTGTTTATAAATAATCTCATGCTTGGCGGTGAAGAAAAACATCCTGAAGAAATCTGCATGTGTCAAATTTCACTGAAATTGTACCACATCTGTATTCCACCAATGCAGCATGGTGGAATAAGCTTCAAAACCTTCTCCTCTAAAAAACAGAGAGGAGGCCTTATTCCACCCATGGGAAATTCACAGGCTGTTACATAATTACATATAACTTTAATTAAAATATATAAATATGTTATTATATATACTATCACTAAAATAATACATGTACCTTCATAAACGTTTAATGGGGAAGAATGACCTTAATAGCTTATTTAAGAGTTTAGGTTACTTTAGGCCAATACATCAAAGCTGTCATAATTACGCATACAGCTTATTCAAATGAAGTTGATATGTATCTGACTTGGATTAGTGTGTCAAGGCTGACCTACATTTAGGGAAGTGGCACTCGAAAGCCTCTGAAATTGTAATCGAATCATAATGGAAAGACTTATTATAGCTTCGGGTTCATTAAAAAGCAAATCCTAATAGCATATTATAAGGAAATTTACATTATTACAGGTAAGTTAAGCTATAATTAGCTCACAATGAACTACTTATTTGTTACATTTACTAACAATATTTTTTTTTATTAATTGCTTTAAGGTGAAATAAAACGTCGTGAGGAAAGCTGCATGTGTCTAATTTCACTGAAATTCTGCCACGTGTGTATTCCACTAACCCGCACTGGAGCAGCGTGGTGGAATAAGCTCCAAACCTTCTCCTCAAAAAGAGAGATGAGGCCTTCAACGCAGCAGTGGGATATTCACAGGCTGTTACATTTTATATCATATACCAGTAAAATTATATAAAAATAAATTTATAAATATAATGAAAACTTTCCCATACAAACAAAATAATATAAAAATTTTTATTCACAGATATTGATTTACATAGGAGGACTTAGCTTAATATATACGGATTGAAATAAAAAACTGATTTTCTGTCGAAGGTTCTCAGTACCAGCCCGATTTTTGGAAGTTGGAACTGTGTACGTAGTGTACACGTGCCTCGGAAATAACGTACTACCGTATGTCCTGTAGATTGCCGTCACATCTGATTACACACACTTGTGCACTATAATATCTTCAGCGCAGTTGGCTAATCTCTCTTCGGTCAGGAGGACATATCATCATCATCATCATCACTCATATTATTTCTTTACTATTTATGTGTATGAGTTGTTAAACTTATAAATAAATAAGTAGATGAAATAACAATAAAAAATACATTAAGAAAAGTGTTTTGCACATAAACCGTGAAACGTAAAAATATTTAATGAAGTCAACATTCTCAACTCAGAGAAAATAAATCTTAATCTATTTAACAACGAAAGCGTCTGCTCTCATAACAAGAGTGTCTATCTAATTCGCGAGGCGTCCAATTTGATTGAATCCTAGTCGCGAAATGTCAATAACCTTTTCTCAAAACAAATTCTGGAAATGTTTAATATCAAATCATTTGTATCACAGAAATCTACTTCGAATTTAATGAGATTTACGTGAATGAATGCTATTTGTAAAATTAAATATTCACATTCGTTTATTCTACAAAAATACTATGTATTGTGTTTTTCAACAATGTATCATGTCAAATATACCAGTCTCATAGTCCTTAGTCATTTGTCGATTTTGGCCACGGCTGCCAATCTGAAGGAAAAGCCAGCTACGCAGAAGATATTTTTGTGTGTGTGCGCATGTAGATGTGAGTGCAAACAAAGCACTCTCAGGTAGGTAACTCTCATAGTCCGATGGGACAGCAATCCGGCACAGGTTAGGCTTTACATGCTTTTCGAAAGTATAAACTGACAACTTTCTAATTCCGAGCTACAACAACCGTCGCAGATCCATATTTAATAAATGTATATTTATTCCTATTATTATATACGAAACGATTGGAGGTTGTTCAAGCGCAGAACCCAACGGCTTTGCGTGCTTTATGAAGCACGGAAGTATATTCACTGCCATGATTTCCGAATTGAAAAATTTTCGACAGAAAAACCCCTTTTAAATTCCGCCCTGGAGTTTGAACCTAGTACTAGGGTTTGCAGTCTTATTAGGCACTAGATTGGACCAACAAGACAGCTTAGTAAAATAAAAAGAATGAAAAATATCCTATATTTATTGCTTATATAACAAGTACACATTGATAAATAACAACCGTCATAATCTGACACCGCAAACGTATGACCTAAATATAAAGTGTACAAGAACCCTCTACTTTTCCCAACAAACATAACTTTAAACTCTCCAACGCTAAAGAGAACATTTATTCCCATTCAGTAATTGATATTTATTATTTTGACACCAATGCAATTCACATAGCGATGTGTGATGCTGAATTGTACACGCGTTTAAATCAGTCAAACGGTGCCCATCGGGGGCGCATCATGCCTTCCACCCAAGGGGTCTTACAGAACCACCTATAACTTTCAACCCTTTACTACCGGGATGGGACCAAATGTAAATATTATCCCTTTGACATATTTATTCGGGCCGCAATGGCTCTTGAAATGAAAGGGCTCCTCCTTATATTGTTTTGCGTACTCTGCGTTGGAACTGGGAACGGTGAGTGTATTTTGTTTATCTTATTAAATTTAGCTATTCTATTGTTTATTCACATTTTCGTATAAAAGTTGAATAAAGTGCTTATTTCTTTCTTTTTATATGAAAATTCAATATATTGTAATTTATTTTACTTAAAGGATATACGGCACTTTTATATTTCACATAACAGTTATTATATATTTTAAAATGTTTTAAAAATATCTTATTTTAAATATTTGATAAATCGTAGAATATCATGTCGTAAAGAAATTTTAGATCGAACCTTTTTTTGACCAATGTTTTTGAATAACCTGTTATAAATCATTGAAAGCACACACACATCCCGTAAAGTTTATAACTAAAGTACAGCAAGGACGTCTTTAGGCACACAGAGCTTGAGGCCAAAAAACAATTATGTATTTCGAAGGCACATCAGACGACAAAAACCCATAGGGATTAACCCATGTTATTCTTTATATATGTATATATATATACATACATAATATTCGACATGTAGTCACGTCCATGTCTGATTATAGAAAGCCTTGAAATTTTCGACGTACTCTCGGTGGTGCAAGATGGCACATTACCTGAAGGAGTAACAAGAGTGCCAGGCCGCTGTCAGTCGCCTGGCACACCCGAAAACGAATCAACGGCCTTCTCTCTCAACGAAAACGCGACCCTTCACCAACTAGCGGCTGGGATGTTCTTTAACACCTTCCCTGAAGACTTCTCAATATTAGCAGTTGTACGTTTACCGGGTAAATATTGTCTTGTAATTCTAATCAAATGCAATTGAAGATTAAGTGTCTTTAGATTTTTTTCATAAGTTTTTTTGCTCTTATTGCAAACAGAAAAGCCAAATTTTCAATTTTTTTTTTTTGTTTCTAAGCAGGTACAGACCAGAATCCTCTATTTGTTCTGTATTCGGATGCTGGCGATGAACAATTGCAGTTGGTTATTGGTGAGCTCATAGAGTTGTACTACGAGGACACACGAGGCCAGCCTGAAGATCACGAGCTGCTCACCTATCGTGTTAATATTGCTGATGAAAAGTACGGACTAATTAATTGTAATTTATATTCATAAATAGCTTAAAACGCAATTTCCCTTAAAGAAATAAATAATCACCAAAAAATGTCTCTTATAGTAGTATCATATCATATCATATCATGAAAAGTCACGATGTAGAATTTACTACATAAAAATCGGACAGTTACATTCACTAGCTTTTATTAATTAAAGCAATGATACAGTCAGAAATATGAGGGCTTCATGCTTAAAGGTTTTCTCTATTGCTGATTTTTTTAGTTCATATAAAGAAAGAAAAGACGGTAATTACTATTTTATTTTATAGCTATAAATAGGTTTCTTAAACAATTGCTTAATGATAATTAAATGAAAATAATATTAAATTTTACTTATTATAATAACTTATAAAATATTTAGGTGGCATAGAGTAGCAGTTAGCATTAAAGGTGATTCCGTAACACTACTCGTTGACTGCGAGATCAGAGGCACGATTCCTCTACGGCGACATCCTGGCAGCACCTTTAATTTAGCTGGAGTTTTAGTCGTCGGCACACAAGTAACACCTGACCAGTATTATGAGGTAATGATTTCGTCCAATATTAATAAGCTAACTATAATAATAATAATAATAATATCCTAGGACATTTTTCACACAGAGCCATCTGATCCCAAATTAAGCTTGTACAAAGCTTGTGCTATGGAAACTCGACAACTGATATACTACATACACTACTTTTCTTTTGTAAATACATGCTATAATATAATTATAGTATGTAATTAATTATAGTATGTATAATTACACCCAGACTCAGGACAAACAGACTTTTTCATGCACACAAATGTCTGTCCTGGGTGGGAATCGAACCCACAACCTTCGGTGTGAAAGACAAGTATCTACCAACCACGACAACCGGCTCGTCAAAACTAACTATATTTCTTCCACGTGTGTATCAATCCGCATTGGATATACAGCGTGGTGGAATGAGCACAAGCCTTATACAGTGTAATATTTACAGGCCGTTACTTTACTTTTCTTTTAAATATTTTTACATATAGAACGAAAACTTTAATTTGATTTGTTATCACCAACACTATCTATTTAATATGTATATGATTATAAATTCAAGTCATCAATCCTACAAAATATCAGGGGGCCAATTCTACTAATCTATAACGATTACGATACGTCAAGGATACGTCCCGTGTGTCCACTTAAGTGTTAACTTTTATGCCAATAGTCGATAATTAAATTAAACAATAGGAAAACTGATAAACCGCAACGATTACGCTTCTATTCGATTGCTATAAAGTGCCAATTTGTTAGTAGAAGGCCCTCATCAAAATCGTATGGATTTTGACAAGAATACATTCATGAAACCATATCGTTTTTAAAAATATTTCAAATGTAATAAGTTGAAATCAGCGCTACTGTTTTCCTATGGCTAATTCTCTTGAGATTGACCGCCGTGGCCGAAATCGGTCTGGAGGACGTTATTATTATTATTACTGTTTTCCAATATAATCAACATTGATTTGCCTCAATTTAAATTCTTTCGATGTGACGAAATGATGGCCGTTATTTTAACAACCTTAATTCACCAATTGTTTATTACAGGGCGATATTGAATTGCTCCAGTTCGCTAATCAACCGGACCTTGCGTACGACATGTGTATAACTGTAGCACCAGATTGCGGATCATTTGGATCATACGACTATGGATCATTGAATTCGGGGAATGAATTTGATAAGACACCTGATTACGATGTTTCTGTGCATGCTACACAACCATCGGTTAATGAAAATGAGAGATATGACAAATTTGGACAAAGATTATTCACTGATAAAAACCAATCTGAAACCTTATGGGCAGCTGCTAGCAGAGATCTTACGACGACAAGGCCATATTGGCAAGTGCCTGATTCTTATGGTTTTACGGCACCTTATCCAGTTTCCACCGACGAAGGTAAGGATGACTACAATCAATTATGACAACAGCACAATATTCACATATTAGATATATAAGGATGTAAATATACAACTCGATTTTTTTTAAATAAATTCAGTTCAGTATATAAAAAATATTGAATTACATTTCAATGGAACTCGGCTTGTTGATAGCTTTGCTCACTCTATGACGTATTTATAATTGTAATGATTTCTAATGGATTTACAAACTATAATTCCCATTAAACGTGAACACAAACACTAACGTGTGTTTCCCTTTATGAAGATTCAAAAACAAACTGCAAATATATTAAGCGAATAATAATTTTAATGCCATCTTAGGTTGTTGTCATGTCAAGATTTACTCTACCAAGAAAACGTGTACCTATAATTTATCTTTGATTTAATGATTTTATATATTTTAATAACATTTTACTTTTCTTTTCTTACGTAGGATTTCAATGCAACAATATTTCTTCAATCATTCATCTTGTATCTTTTTCAGGATTATTTAGAAAATGTGTCGTAATCATTATATATTTTTATTTTTTTATTATATTTCAATTATAAATTAACGCTCCACAAACAACAGCACACAATCTTTCTTTAATAGGTACGCTTATTAATCACATTATATAATATATTGTAATGGTATGTCTGTTACCTACTTTTTACATATCACTCGCAAACGTAGATTTCCAATCAATATCAACTAAAGCAAGATTATGACTTAAGTATTTGATATTTAAGAATGATAATTATAGTTATTTATCCTATAAGATAGTGGTTGTCAATAGTAGTTAATGGAACTATTTAGGCCTGAGCATTATATGATTGAGAACAAAGTGGGAAAAAACAACAATATAAATGAGAACTCAATTATATCTTTAAAATAATTATGATTAATGGTAATATATCAGCATTAATTTTTACTTTACTTTATACTTTATTGTTCACCACAGAGAAAAAAAAATACAAAACTTGGATACAGCCTAAATAAAATATATATTTATTATTATAAATATAATATAAATATTATTATAAATATAATAGCTTACAATTTTGGCGATTTTTAATATACTATAAACGGATATCAACAAGGAAGAAGGAACCTTTGTATAACCCGGAGTCATTATTGCAATGAAAAAAAAACGGAATAAAATGATTCAAGCGGATGCTTAATAGCACTTTTAAATCGTCAATGTACAAGTTTAATTGTTACCTCTCATCTAATATAATCTCAGTACTGAATCTTTTCTGACATTAATGATGTTAATTAAATACAATTTAATAATTTACCCCACACGTTTTTATCATTTATATAATCTTTTATCGAATCATATGTCTTTTTGATCATTTTCATTCAGGAAAGTTAAAAACAAATAACAGTGAGCAAGTAGATCTGCTCCTTGCCCTGTTTTATATATTTAAAGCTCAGTGAACCTTGAATCTTATTAATAAAACTATTTAAGAGTTATTTCTACGTTGACGCTTAAGATGTCAGTACGTTTTTGACTATGTATCTAACAGTTAATTTTGAAATTATTAAATTGCAATTCTCCTTGCAGATGAAAACAGCATTTTTGGCAGATTTACGGATACAGACGAATACAATCCAACACCCTCTAGTATTGAAGTCAGTCCTACCGGATCTTCCGGTATTGTCACCGTTACGGTAAGCTATATATATGTATGTATACTAGACAATAATATCCGTTGACGTAAAAATTACTCTCACTCCGTCACGAACACTATTTTTAATATTTCTAATACGTCACTTTAAATCCTAACTAAAATTATAAATGCAAAGTGTGTTTGTTTATTTGTTTGTTTATTACGAATCCACGTTTTAACTACTCAACTAATCACCACAAGTAAACCAAGGATATAGAATAATTAACACCTGACCGACTCCCCCACGCGCATTCGGAAACTGGAAGTTTAAACCAATTACAAAATTCGTGCCAACACAATGTCTAGGTTACTTTATATATAAATATATACCCTCCTATACCCTGGTGGTGATAACAATGAATAATGTTTTAGCCAAAAAGAGATACCGACGGCGATACGGAAACCCCTACGCTTACCACGACGGAATCATCCTACACGCCTTTCACAACGACCGAAGATACGGATTGGCTTACACATCCACCAAGCTTTATCGAGGTAGGATTTTATCGTTATATAATACCAAATATATGGTGCAATAAATTACAGTAATTAAAAATAATAATGAACTTTTATCATATTTCTAAAACAATCTCACATATTTATTCTGAATTGAGCGCAATCGGGTTAACCAACAGAATAGTTAAAACTTCATATATTCATTCATCATCTGGTCGCTGTAATTTTTTTTTTTTATTATGAATGTACTTAAGTTTTTCTTCAAGTTATTCTGATATAAACCACCATAAACGCCGTCTTTTTTTCGGCTAGACATACTGCATCCTGGTATTCTCTGGTAAATCTCTATTTTATTTTAAGCTACTAAAATTTTTAGTTAAATATAAAATAACTCACCCAGCTAGGAAAATTATATTTCGAGAGAGGAGTGCGCCCCCTCAATCCCTAACGTTATACTTTGATCTAAATATAGACAAATCATTTACTAAATGTGTATGATTTTATATTTTATGTAATTTTTAATTTTAAGTCTTCGATTTCGTTGACAAAACTATGACACAAACTGGACTGAAACAACCGGACATACACATAACTTATATGTATACATATATAGATAAGTCACAATAACTGTTTTAAAGTAAAAAAAATCGGCTTTTATTTGATTAAATAGCAATATTTAGTAGGCATATAGTCTGCAACAGGCGTGACAAGCGCATAGCATGGAATTACTGTAATTTATTATTTTCTGCCAAAGCTTTACACTAATATACATTTTTGTACAACTGTTCTTCAAAGACAATCGGCTGTAAATGCTAGCAAAATTATTTAGAATTCAAACTACGTGACAATACAGTTGTGTTTTTTAACGAATTTATTTGAAACGTAGGATGGTAAAATCGCAACAAAAATAATGAGACGCGTATCGATTTCAACGCCTTAGGCATCAAAAGAGTGTGGTTATAGATAATGAGACACATACATACATTTATTGATACGTAAACTTCGAAAATTGTGTTAATTTTTTTAGGATTTAGCATAAAATAATTGGAGTGAAAATTTAGTCATTCTAAAGTAAGCAAAATATTTTTTTTGCAAATATTAATGATTTTTAAACACTGACAAAACGAGTTGTTTTTAAAAATGTACTCGTATCGTTATTTAAGATTATTTTAGAATAGAAAATGTTTGTATGAAATCTTATAATACAAAAGGTTCAAACTGTGTTGATAAACCTTAAATCCTAACTTCCTGATTATTCGGTATACTTGAGCTTATTATAGAATAGGAAGGCGGACGAGCATATGGGCCACCTGATGGTAAGTGGTCACCAAACGCCCTTAGACATTGGCATTGTAAGAAATGTTAACCATCGATTACATCACCAATGCGCCACCAACCTTGGGAACTAAGATGTTATGTCCCTTGTGCCTGTAATTACACTGGCTCACTCACCCTTCAAACCGGTACACAACAATACCAATACTACTGTTTTGCGGTAGAATATCTGATGAGTGGATGGTACCTACCCAGACGAGCTTGCACAAAGCTCTACCACCAGTTATTATAGTTATTCATTTCTTGTGCAAAAACAATAATAAAAAAAAATTCAACAGGACACTAAATCAAAAGAAAAAAGGGACAATAATTTATACCATAAAATAACACAGAATTAAATTTTATTAATAGTAATAATATATTATTAAATAATTATAGTACAGGAATTATTTACAAAGAGCACTTTTATAATTACGCAAATCTGAATTAAAAATATCTACTAATGATGGCTGCCCGAGATAGGGGCAATATTGCTAGATGCACCCCCCCTTGAATCGCAATTCCGATTATTTAGAAGAAAAACCAACTAATCGTCCTGTCACATGTTATTTGAATATATTATATATCATAAAGTATTTGATATTAATTTAACATATTTTAATATGATTATGTTTAAAAGGGTACATATTAAAATAAATAAATTTACTAATCAGAAAAAATCTGGTGATTAATATCTAATAAATAAATATTACAACTATTACATTTTTGTATTTCGTACAGGGCAACGGATCATCAAGGTACGATTCATCGGATACTTACTACGACTATGGAAGTACAGGGACATATATGGGTCCACGTGGATATCCTGGGCCCCCAGGTCCACAAGGTCCAAGAGGGCCTAAAGGTGAACCGGGTAAGCCCGGTGGAGAGGGCCAACAAGGATTTCCTGGAGCTCCAGGACATGTTTTTGTAGTTCCAGTTAGTACTTATGTTGTATACGTTATTAATTTACAAAAAATAATTATTTTAAATCGAAATACATTATTAACTTTTACAGATACAACAACCGGGCAATGAAAAAGGACCTGATGCACAATCTGAAGCACTTCGTCAAATACTTACTCAACACATGGTATTTAACAAAAAATCTTCTTAATCTCCTATAGCTAAACCAAAATAATAGCTTGAATACACATTCTTACGTGGGAAAATTTTAACAGGCAGCAATGAGAGGAGCTGAGGGCCCTATGGGCCTTACCGGACCACCTGGTCCAGAAGGAGATATCGGGCCAGAAGGTTCAAAGGGCGAGCCGGGAGATCAAGGAGAACCAGTAAAAAAATAGTTTTAAGCCACTACAAATAACTATAAAATTGGGTATTATAGTATATAGTATTACTTAGAATTTTTTATTTATAATTTAAAAAATCACTAGGGACCACCAGGCCCAAGAGGCTCACAAGGACCACCGGGGCGATTGGGTCGAAGAGGCCACGCAGGTAGAGATGGAGAACGGGGATCTTCCGGACCTTCTGGCCAGAAAGGGGATCAAGGATATCCTGGACAAACAGGGATGCCTGGCGATAAAGGAGAGAGAGGCACACCAGGGCAACAAGGAGAAGCTGGTGCTCCTGGACTTGATGGAGCACCGGGTGATGATGGACCACCTGGACCACCAGGATTATCCGGTGAACTGGTAATAACATAAACCTGTAAATAGTTATTTGCTTATATTTTCTTATTTTTCAAGAACAAAACTAAAATAAATAATGTGAAAAATATTTTAACAGGGCCCAAGAGGTTTCACAGGCCCTCGAGGATTTCCGGGATTAATCGGATATCCCGGTATACCGGGTAACGAGGGACCACAAGGAACTAAAGGAGCAGCAGGACAGCCTGGCTCACCTGGATCACCAGGCCAACCAGGCCCTATAGGTCCTGCTGGCTCACCTGGACCACAGGGTTCTATCGGTGCTCCAGGCATTCAAGTATAGAAATATAAAAACAATGCTGATTTAATTGCATTGCATAATTTATTTTTATAACTCATAATAATTGTCTAGGGTCCACAAGGTAAACCTGGCATGTCGGGACTTCCAGGCCCCGAAGGCTCACCAGGAACTCCTGGAACACCTGGACAACAAGGTTCACCTGGTGAAGTAGGATCACCAGGCCCACAGGTAATTGCAGACAAGACATTTCACAATGTTACATTGCTTCCACTACTCGTGTATAACATTAATAATCATTTATTGACAGGGAATGTTAGGCTTTCCGGGGTCTCGAGGATTAAAAGGCGACGAAGGACCAAGAGGCTTATCTGGTGAAAAAGGAGACAAAGGAATCAGAGGTATAAAAAAAGAAATCAAAAATATTTTTTTACAAAAACAAAACAAAATCTTGCAAGATGCACATATTATTTTACTTTTGTAAATATAGGACTTGAAGGAGAAAAGGGTGAAATAGGACCTAAAGGAGAACGTGGATTACTTGGTGAGTCTGGGCCACCAGGCATTGAAGGACCTGAAGGACAAAAAGTAAACAAATTTGACTTTTTTATAATTAATATATTTTTTTTTAATAAACATAAATAAATAAAATACTGATACATCACTTATAGGGTACAGAAGGACCTAGAGGAGAAACGGGATCTATTGGTCCTTCCGGCGAAAAGGGCGCAACTGGACCTCAGGGCCCTTCTGGATATCCTGGAACTCAAGGAGAAAAGGGAGACAAAGGAGCGGCTGGGAGACGTGGACGACGAGGAACAAAAGGAATAATGGTAAAAAACATTTTACTTAATAAATGTATATGTCTTAATTGAACTACGAATTCATCTAATAACCATTTACAATAATTATAGCTTTACTTTATAAAAATAAAAACTATACTTTGTCACTTATCTATAATAAACTATTATATTCGTTAATTGGCAGGGATTGATTGGAGTACCTGGAGATCGTGGTGAAGGCGGACCGAGGGTAAGCAATACGAGACTTTAAATAATATGGAAAAGACACCATGCTATGTAAATTTATTTATGTTTAGAATTTTATATGAACACATTTATCCTACATATAACATAAACGGATATCAACAAGGATTCCTTTGTATAACCCGGAGTCAATATTGCAATGAAAAAAAAACGGAATAAAATGATTCAAGCGGATGCTTAATAGCACTTTTAATTCGTCCTGATAATGGTTAAGTATTTACACTAAATATTTTTAGCAAAAATTAGGTAACAGCGAGTTATGTTGGTGTCGGATCTAGACATACCGCTTCTGTGCGTACGCCCCCATTCTCTTAGGAAAATACGATGCTGAATATACTCAAAAGACTAATTTATCCAAGCGATGGGGATGGCGATCACATACTCTTACATATCGACCACATTGTAACTAAATGTAAAAATTTATCACTAACAATGACTATGAATTCTGAATTTTATTGAAACATATATAAAGAGCGATCTAGCGTAATAAATAAAAGATGTGCAAACGCCACATTGTTTTGCATTTACAATATTAGCAAACAGTTTGTTTCCTTTTTTTTAATTCTATCCCTTTTGACTATAACTCAAATTTTAAATCATGTGATATATTTTTATCTTGGGTTATGATTCAAGACTTTCATGTCATATTGCCTATTTAAAAAAAACATATTTAACGAAGTAACAGAAACAACTCAAGCTACTTCCAGTAATAATTACTATTTTCTCTTTATTATTTTTTTTTTTATTATTAAGGGTTATCGAGGTCCACGTGGACGTAGAGGATCCGATGGACCGCCAGGTCCTAAAGGTGATACGGGGCAACCTGGTCCCCCTGGTTCTATTGGTGAACGTGGCCCCCAAGGATTAGAAGGTCCACGCGGTTTTCCTGGCAATATGGGACCACCTGGCGCAGATGGCAAACCCGGGTTGCCTGGAACACCAGGAGAAAGGGGACCTACGGTACCTACTTTTTGTTAAGTATTTAAATTTAACTGTTTTTTTTTCCTGTAAATATTTCTCTAAGAAGTAATTTTCTTGAGCTGAAATAATAATATACGTATTATTTATAAAGTAGTAATATTACCCTAATAATACTTTTAAAGGGAGAGATCGGATCATCGGGGTTACCTGGACCTCCTGGACTAACTGGGCCACAAGGACAATCCGGTGATCCTGGACCACCTGGACTTCAAGGTCCTTCTGGTATACCAGGAACACCAGGAGAAATAGGAGCGCCCGGTGAAATGGGTAAAGACGGTCCCCCAGGACCATCTGGTCCCGAGGGTAAACCTGGACCTGTCGGTCCTCCGGGCTCACCCGGACCTAACGGTGAACCAGGATTACCAGGAGTGCCTGTAAGTTATTTTATTTGAGAATAATTTGCACTTACCTGCTAAAAGGCTTTAATTTATAATAAAGGAATAATTGAAATGATTTCTGCTAGCAAGCAAACAAGCAGATTGAAAAAAACACGTTTTATTTACTTGCAGGGAACACCTGGATCTAAAGGTGACCTTGGTCCACCAGGTCCACAAGGTGTAAGAGGTGAAAAAGGTGAGCAAGGAGAGGCTGGACAGGAAGGATTACAAGGTCCTACGGGCCGCGAAGGACCACGAGGATCTCCAGGGCCAGGTGGACAAAAGGGAGAAATTGGTGAACCTGGACCTATGGGTAATTGATACAGTTAAAAATTTTGTTTATTTTTAATAATTTCCGAGGTGGCAAATGCCTCCACTCCATCTGATGGTTAGTGGTAGTAGCGTCCAAACGCGATGACGGTCAGTACAGTCAAAAATAATGATCTGCACTAGCCGCCCCCGTCTTGCTGGCCCGAAAGATGTCTCTTCAGGCCTCGTAAATACCTCATTAAATTCTTCTTTATTTATTTAAAATATTGTAGAGATTTTTAAATTCAAGTTGTATATAAAACATTTTTTTCAAATTTGTTAAATGATGAAGTAAACGTCGTTAAATGAATCTATTTTAAATTTATAATTAAAATGAATTCTCTACCTCAGTTGCCTTAGATGGTATAGATTACAGATAAATATGTTGAGTATTATTTCTGCTAAAAATATTTTATCTCATCATATAAGGTCCTGCCGGTCGAGACGGTTTACCTGGACCAAGAGGATTGACTGGCACTCCAGGTCCTGTGGGTCCCCCAGGAGAAGATGGTGACAAAGGAGACGCAGGACCTCCAGGAGAAAAGGGCTTCAAGGGTGCAATGGGAGAACCCGTATGTTTATATCAAATTATCATAACCCTTATTAAACTTTTATTTGATGTCCAAAAAATCATCAATTATTCTTCATCTTTTATTAATTATATTCGATTCGAATTAGAATTAGTTTCGATTCGAATTAGAATTAGAATTAGTTCGTTAAGGTCGCATATAATTTGTGTGAAAAAAGACCCGATATTCCAATACATAGCAGCACAGTATTTTATTGAAAAAAGTGACGAGTTTAAAGCGATATAAACTTTATTCACATAGGCTCGTTTCTGTAAAACTTATTGTGTTTCTGTCACTGCAACCACTTCGATATGTACAAGATTTGAGCAAATTCCATTATGAAATTGTACAAAAGATATATCGATTTAGATAAGTAACGTTTACACAATGACTTTGATTTTAATGTTAATAAAAAATTTTAAACGATCTTGACTATGTATCTTTTTTAACTTTATTCTTATTAAATATTCCGGTAATACTTACGTTATTTATCGGGGAATGCTTCTTGACTTGGCAAATTTCAGGAAGACTACGTACTACTAACGTACGGAAACATTTAATAAAATAATAAGTACAATTAATTTAGTAATTTTATAAGTGTCTGAAAATTACACCTCCAGGGTCCCATTGGCTCACCAGGAATACAAGGTTTAAGAGGGGAGCCGGGTCCTGTTGGACTACCAGGAGATAAGGGTCCACAAGGTGATCCCGGACCACCTGGAATCCCTGGAACTGACGGCACTCGAGGACCCGCTGGACCTCCGGGAAAAAATGGACCAGAAGGCTCTAAAGGCGATCAAGGATTAAAAGGAGATAGAGGAGATAATGGACCTATAGGTATAACCAGTTAATCATGGCCTTTTTCTAAAATAAAGTGTAGAACGAATTTCAAAAACAAGAAATAAGTATTGAAGTGGATGATATTTTAAGTGAATATAGAAATTACCTTATTTATTTATAGAGGACTATCCTGATCCTGATCGCTAAAATATTTTATTAATAATTAAAAATATAAGATTTTATTAGTACTATTGTTCTGTCTAAAACGAAAAATTACATTTTAATAGGGCCACCTGGACCTGCTGGTCTTACTGGGCCTCCTGGGCGACGAGGTCCAAAGGGAAATCAGGGGGAACAAGGCCTTAGAGGACCCGTAGGAGAGCAGGGAGAAGTAGGGAATCCAGGTGCTACTGGACCACAAGGGCCTCAAGGACCAGAAGGAAAAAATGTAAGCACATTAATTAAGGAAAACTGTAAATTAAAAATGATTTTATAGATGTAAATTAAGGTATCATAATTAATTCCAAATATCAAAATTCCTAATTACCAGGGTAAATACCTTATGTATAAATATATAAATATTTTTTATTATTTTCGTATTAATAAATATTGGTGCTTAAGGTATAATTTATTGTTACTAACAAAAGGGACCGAGAGGACCTGCAGGACCAAAAGGGGATGATGGAGCACCGGGACTCCAAGGTGAAACAGGTTCTAAAGGACTTCCTGGACCGGAGGGACCTAAAGGAGACCCTGGACCACCTGGTTTTCCCGGAGATCGAGGCGAACCAGGGCCACAAGGAATAAAGGGTGAACCAGGTTCAGATGGCCCAGAGGGTAGTACAGGACCACCCGGCCCACCTGGACCTACTGGACCAATAGGAAAACCAGGCGAAACTGGAATGCCCGGCAGCCCCGTAAGCAATAACCTGTTAAAAATAATTTAAACAAATAATTATATTTAATCATACCTGTAGTGTTCCTTTAATTGTAAAGTTTTCTTGCGTCGCGTATCATCGATTTGTAAAAACTCGCGAGATTGACCGGCAGAGATAGGTTTACTTCAGCGCGATGAGTTGTTTCTTTCGCCCATCGTTTTAGCAAGAGCAAAGTTTGGTATTATTGCCCATCCACAAATTTTGAAAATAAAAAGCATAAGCGAGAAAAAAGAGAAAGTTGATTCTTAATAAGTTTCTTTTAATAAACTCGATGTTTTTGCAGGGCACAGAAGGTCCAGCAGGAGCTCAAGGAAGCCCTGGATTACCAGGTGAAAAGGGAGATACTGGTCCTAAAGGTTCTCCGGGTGATGTGGGCCCCGCTGGTGCGATTGGAGTGCCTGGACCAGAAGGTCAACGAGGATTAAGAGGACTTCCTGGTCCACCAGTAAAGTTTTTCCTAATGTTAAATTAAATTATAGACATATAACATATATAGTTACAGTGAAATTGTATACGGTTGATTTTTAAAAATTAAAGTAGTTGAAGAAATTTCACTATTTATTGCAAATTTTTTAGTAAAAGTATTGTAAATCGCATATTTAATATCGTTTAATATATATATTTATACCGATAAATTATTTTAGGGTGATGTAGGACCACCTGGATTTATGGGACCATCCGGCCCACCAGGTATCTCTGGACCACCAGGCCCACAAGGAATGAAGGGTGACAAGGGAAATAGAGGACCAAAAGGGCATATTGGAGAAACTGGGCCAATGGGTATTAAAGGAGATCAGGGAGAAGTAGGAAAACAAGGCCCACAGGGTCCTATTGGCCTTGCTGGACCAAAAGGCGACATGGTAATCATCGAAAAAATACATTTAATCTATATTAATTAGGTACACTAATTAGGACATTATTGTCTCACATTACTTCCTTGTTAGTCTAGTGGCTAGGTGTAAGGCCGTAGACCTGGAGGCCCTGAGTTCAAGGCCGGGACAATAAAAAGCTATTGAATTTTATTGTCAAAAATTCTCAGTAGCACCCCGAGATTGTGATTTGGAAGTGTGTACACTCCCGTGCCTCGGAAAGCACGTAAAGCCTTTGGTTCTGCGCCTGCACTCTTTCCCATCGTGTCGAATTCCGATCGTGCTCCATCGAATTATGAGATTCAGACAATAGAAAGTGCATCTGTGTTTACGCACACACTTATGCATTATAATATGCCCTGCGCAGTTTGCTAATTTCTCTTGAGATTGGCTGCCGTGCTCGAAATCGATTCGGAGGACATTATTATTATTATTATCACATTATTAACAATTGCAAAATGTAGAAACTAGCGTATTCTATAAAGTAACAACCTGTAAAAGTCCCGCTGCTGGGCTAAGGCCTCCATCTCCTCCATTTAAGGAGAAGTTTCGGAGCTTATTCCCCCACGCTGCTTTAATGCGGATTGGTGGATATATATGTGACAGATTTTATCCAACACAATGCAGGTTTCCTCACGATGTTTTCCTTCACTGCCGAGTATAAACGTTTAAAAAAAAGTAGGTTTGAACCTACAACTTTGGCTTAGATGCAAGTGTTCTAACCACTGGGTCATTTTTTCTCTGCTATAAATCTTATTCTTGGTGAGCCGAGATGGCCCAGTGGTAAGAACGCGGGAATCCTAACCGATGATCGTGGGTTCAAACCCGGGCAAGCACCACTGAATTTTCATGTGCTTAATTTGCGATTATAATTCATCTCGTGCTTTACGGTGAAGGAAAACATCGTGAGGAAACCTGCATGTGTCTAATTTCACTGAAATTCTGCCACATGTGTATTCCACCAACCCGCATTGGAGCAGCGTGGTGGAATAAGCTCCAAACCCTCTCCTCAAAAAGAGGAGAGGAGGCCTTTAGCCCAGTAGTGGGACATTCACAGGCTGTTACGGTATAAATCTTATATATTTTAGGGTCCTATCGGACCTGCGGGTGGTAAAGGTGACGTTGGTGCTCCTGGGCCAGTCGGAGCAGAAGGTCCTCTCGGTCCTAAAGGTTCACCTGGACCTGAAGGTCGACCGGGTCTGCCTGGACCACCAGGAGCTCCTGGACCTCCAGGACCTCCAGCATTAGCCCCACAATTACCCGCAGGGTTATTCATGTCTAGTAGAAAAAGACGGAGCATAGATGAAGAGACTTTGGAGACTGCGACAGAAGACATTTTCGATGACGGTAATTTATTTTAAGTTCGAATGAACCCTTTTCACCCGGTTGGCGTAATATTACGTCCAACCTAAAACCGTCTATCGGTCATAAGGCATATTTTTCCGTTAATATAAAAACGTCGCCCCAGACAACCCAAAATATTAGGATGCTTCTCCTAATGTTGTTTTAATGCTGATATCTATAATGGATTATATTGATTTTTAGCCGAAGAAGAGTGGGCGCATGAAATCATGTCAGGCGTTATCGCCGCACGAACAGCTATGGAAACCGCAAGAAGGCCCTGGGGTACGAGATCCAATCCTGCGCTCTCTTGCAAAGATCTACGGACTTCACATGTTAATTTGACTGACGGTATGTAAACTTTATTCTATTGTTGTTACACTGAATTATAAAGAAAACAAGAGATTAACAACATAATCAATGATTGTAAAACTCTTTATGTTTCTAGAAAAACAGAGTAGTATATATAACCAAGATCTATCAAAAAATTAGAATACCTATTCTACAAAATGCGTACATCAATTTAAATTGTTATGTAACATGTACATAAATACCACATGTATTTGCGCAAAAGCAAAAGAGATTTTACTAAAATATATTTTGTAATTTTTAAACCTCTTTATTCTCGATTTTTATAAGTGTTCCCATAGATTTATCTTTTAATACCTTTTTTATTTGTACTACAGGTTACTACTGGGTTGACGCACGAGGGGGCAGTGGACGTCCAATTCGTGTGTACTGCAAAGAACACAATACCTGTCTGTTTCCTGACCATATGAATCCTTCACTATATTCCGATGCTTCTGCACATAAATTCTCACAAATAGAAAATGGATTTAGGGTAAGTTATTATTAGTAATTTCCGTCTTTTGTATATAAAATAAGTATGCGGACGGGTAAATGGGCCACCTGATGGTTACTAGTCACCACCGCCCATAGACATTAGCATTGTAAGAAATATTAACTATTCCTTACATTGTCAATCTTAGGAACTACGATGTTATGTCCCTCGTGCCTGTAATTTCACTGACTCACTTTAAACCAGAACAATACTGAGTATTGCTTTTCGGTAGTAGAATACGTGTTGAGTGGATGTTACCTAAACTAATGGTTGATACAAATTCTATGATGAAAAATTAAATTTTATATATAGATAGAAAAACACGAAAACAACACACCTAATGGTAATTTTGACGTCTAATTAAACCCTAATGGTTTTTAAAATTAATATGAAAATATATATTAACGTCGATTTAAATAAACGATTATGCTTTAAAATTAATTTTTTTCTGTTGTTTCTGGCAAAATAAACAATAAAATATTATTTGCATAAAAAAATGTAATGACATGAATAAAATTATAATACAACGTTTTCTTTTTAATTTCAGATTACATATGATAGCGAAGGTTCTGGCTCCATACAACTTCGTTTTCTTCGACTACTTTCAAACGGTGCGAGACAGAACTTCACCTACACCTGCGTTAACACCCAAGCTCCACAGAGGTGGGAATATATTACGATCACAAATTATAAGCATGACGGCCATTTATCATATCATATATCAACTAACAAATACTTTTCGTTTCAGGTCAGACATACCGTCTGATTTAATAAGAGTGAATGAACTAAAACTATTTGGACAAAACAATGTAGAGTTTAAAGAGCCTAAGATAATAAAGGACAACTGCAAGGTTTGTATTTTGTCAAGAGCATAACTTTAATTTGAAAAAAAAAAGCTTTTACTATTTGTCTATCTCAAGTCTTTTAATTTGCTAGTTCTATTGTATATTTTACTAATAGAAGACACATTTGTATAACCAGTTCAATCCACGAAGAATCTATATATCAAAAAAACAGCCTTTTATATTATATTTTTTCGATTGCCACCAATGGCATTTTAGTAATAATTAGGTAATAAAAAGAATTCAAAAACGTCTTTCTTTTTTAAAATTTATTGTATTTTAAATATATTACACAGGATGGAACCGGTGAAATAGTTCTTGAAGTGAAGACATCTCGCAGCGATAGATTGCCAATTAGTGATTTTCAGCCACTCTCGTTTGTAGACGCTGAACATGAGTTCTCATTTACAGCTGGACCAATATGTTTCAACTAGAGGAATGTATACATTATGTACTTAAGCTTTGATCATTGTAAATATTGTAAATAAATGTTGTGACGACTAAATATTACTGTTTATTTTTTAAACATCAATAATTGTAGTTGAAATCTATAGACATGGACTGGACTGAGCAATCACTACCTTTTAATTAAATATGGACAAAAAAGTTTGAGAGACCATAAGCCAAAAAGACATTCAAGAACAAGACATGCCAACCAGTGAACCTTGACTCCCGCGGAATGTTTGGATCTTCGACAGAACATACAATTGAGATCATATAAATATACTACTTTTTACCCGCGTGTGATGGATGATGTTAGTACCAATGTCCTTTTCTGTACCACTGATGTGTACGCAAAATTTCGTGATGGTCAATATTGAGTAAAAGCGTAACAAACAAAAAAACATATTTAGTTAGGATAAATTCTTATTATTAGGATAAATTTGACTGCCTCGTTGGTCTAGTGGCTTGATGTAAGGCCGCAGACCCGGCGGTCCTGGGTTCAATTCCCAGGCTGGGCCAATAAAAAGTTATTAGATTTTTCTATCAGAAAATTCTCAGCAGCAGCCCGGAGTCTGGAAGTTGGAAGTGTGTACACTCCCGTGCCTCGGAAAGCACTCGCATCGCTTAAGAGGTGGATACACGTGGCCACAGACCTCACACCCCCTGTACAAATTCACATTTAAAAACAATATACTTGAAATTAATTTTATCATAGGAGTTTTTACAATTGGCATATATTTATATTCAGAGGTCGCTCAACGCAAGATCATTAGACAATCGTCAATTGCTCAGTCCATTCTATCTGCTTATATTAAATCTAAAACATTTACTTAAGATAATCTAAGCAGACATTGAGAACATTACACAATGTGTAGGACATGACAATGTTGATTTCGTAGTTTATGCAACAAGTGAGGAAATGCTAATACAATTTTTACTAGTTTTTTAATTATTTTATAACACATTTGCGTACAATCAGTTTGTCTAGATTAACTTACAATAACTATTGAATATAATATTAGATATATCTTAAAATTGTGCAATGTTTCTATCAAACAAAATCACAAACTAGAAATATTTTACTTCGAGATATCATTGTAAGCCATAGAGCAATTACTCAAATTAACATATACTAAAATCTTCTTTAATTCCAGATTGTTTTAAAATAAAATTATATTTTTGACTAATTTGACATAATTGATTATATATCAGCTACTCTCCTTACTTAACTCGTCGAAATATAATTTAATACATATGTAAACAGAGATACATTCTGTTAACACAAGCTCAGCTTCATTTATTTAATTTACCCGAAACTTACTACATTTATAATAAAAATTTCTGTATACAAGTCTTAAAATATGATGATTCTTAATAATAAAACAATTATTTTGTTGCAATCTACTTCTTGCTTATCCATCTTTTTATTGTTTAAATAGGTCTTATTCTTATATTTATAATATTAATATCTATATACAGCATAAAATTAAAAACTGAATATAAGCAATACAATTAAATAGCTCAATTGTTTAAGTGTTTTTTATTTGATAGTTATATAAATTTTATTCTATTTCCATAGAATTAGCATTACCAGTCTCGACATTGGCAGGTGAGTCATTCGATTGTATGTCATTATTCATATTCTCACTGCTTAGCTCCATAATTTTAAATGGTTCCTTATGTCTCTCCACTTGTATAAAGTTTATTTCTTGTTCGTTTTGTTCAATTCGGGTATCGAGACTTTCAACTGAATGAACATCATCTGATATACTTCTGTTTTCTACCTCGTCTATTGATGCCTCACATAAATTATTAACATCATCAACATCAGAACATTCTATAACAGTATTCATACTATTGGTACTTTGTTTGTCTCCTTGTTCGTTGATTAACTTATTCATATTGACATTTTCAAATATATCCTCTCGTATTTTTAAAGCATTATTGTTCTCAAACAAGTTTTTATTGATAGTTATTCCTGTTGTTACAGCTGCTGTTTCCGTGAAGGATTTGTTCTCAAACAAGTTCTTATTGACAGTTATTCCTGTTGTTACTACAGTTGTCTCTGTGAAAGATATATCGTCGTCTTTTAAATTTATGCACGTTTCGTCATATCTTGTATTATTATTTGAGCTGTCATCGTCAGACGAAGCAAGAAGTATATTTTCAATTATATTTTCGTTTCCTTTTCGCGCAGGACTGGTTGCGTAATACTCAACTTCGAAAGCAGAGCTCACTAAGTTTTCAACATTTGATTTTTTTACATCACATTCTTTTGAAAAACCATCAGCAGTAACTTCAGATTCAGAGTAACTGGAATTTTCAATACTTATTACATCGCTGAAAGGCTTTTTATTTTCTGTATCACTGTCTGATTCTAAAGTATCTGAGATAGCTATGGGCGTATCAGAATCAGAAGACTCAAGAATTGATGACTCACTTTCATTTTCAGAGTGCAATTTCTGTAAAAGATGTAGTTCATCTATATCAGATTCAAAGTCATATACATCACTGTCACCCTTCTTATCTTCTGCTTTATTTGTTATTATATTTTCATCAGTGTTTTCAATTACAACATATTCTTCAATTTCTTGAGCATTGTCATTATCTGCAATGTCTATTTTGTTTAGACTGTCCTCTGGCAATTTATTGTCTGGCTCTACTGGTTTCGATTGCACCAGTTTTTCATTACTTTTAATATTACTGTTTTCTTCTTTTGTTGGATCATTTTCTTTTTCTTCTGTTTTTCTATGTTTTTCTTGTAGTAGTCTCTTAAGCCTTTCTTTACGTTTCTGTTTATTCACTAATGAATTGTTATCCTCAACAAGTTCCTCTTCCTCACTTTCTACTGGAGACTCTTCTGCTTCTTTGTCTCCAATTTCTTCAGCTACAAGCTTCAATTGGTTCTGTCTATCTACATACCTAAAAATTACAATATCAATTAGATCGTATATCGTTATTTTTAGTATAAATTTCTTTTAATATATGTTCCTAATAAAACTGTCACATTACAAAAACCATATATTTCATTAAAACACACATGTTTCATTAAAACTATTCTTTATAAAATTTTACTATTTGTCATTTACTTACTTGTTCAAAAGCTCTGTCTCTCTTTTAGACGCCAAAGATTGGTTTTCATCCAGCTTCTTTTTGAGATCAACATTTTCCACTGCCGGATCTATATCAAGAGATATTCTTGAAATAGCCAGTCTCCATTCATTTTCTTGTCGGCGCCTTTGGAGTTTTTTACCACATCTCGTAAATAAGTCGCGAGCTACGCAAATAAGAAATGAATTAATTTGAAAATTTTAAATAATAATAATTTGCAGGGACATTTTTCGCACACAGCCATCTGATCCCAAATTAAGCTTGTACAGAGCTTGTACTATAGAAACCAGATAACTGATATACTACATATACTATTTTTCTTTTGTAAATACATACTTATATAGATAATTACACCCAGACTTAGGACAAACAGACATGTTCATGCACACAAATATCTTTCCTGGGTAGGAATCGAACCCACAACCTTCGGCGTGAAAGGCAAGCATCCACCAACCACGCCAACCGGCTCGTTAAATATATTCTCATCAATTAAACACAAAAAGAAAACCTTTCAAGCAGGCTTAACTGATGGTAGTGCTTTGTGCAAGCTTATCTGGGTAGGTACTACCCACTCATCAGATATTCTACCGCAAAACAACAGTACTTGATATTGTTGTGTTCCGGTTTGAAGGGTGAGTGAGCCAGTGTAATTACAGGCACAAGGGACATAAAATATTAGTTCCCAAGGTTGGTAGCGCATTGGATATGTAAGCGATGGTTGACATTTCTTACAATGCCAATGTCTAAGGGCGTTGGTGACCACTTATCATCAGGTGGCCCATATGCTCAACCGCCTTCCTATGCTATAAAAAAAAAGGAAAAGTTAAGTAATATCTAATACCGAATCTATGCACCGAATATAAGTGTTTACGATTTCTTTCTTTTTGTAAACATTTTTCTACTAACCTAAGCCAAATAATAGGTTGAAAATTTGAGAAGAGTAATTAATTCGCCCAAATAAGTTATAAACATATATTGTAGATAAAAGTAATCATTAAAACATTTCTTTTGACCAGAACAAAATATTAAATACATAAAGTACTCTTATTGTTTTATCACACATTTATTGGCACAGCAAACATGCTAACATATGGTTTTATTATTTTATTTACTAAATGAACAATTGAAACACGTAACATATGTTACACGTATTAATTTTGGTTAATATCTTGCTGAAATGCAGCACAATATTTTATAAAGAAGAGTCAGATTTTACATGAACTGTTTCTATCAGCTATTCTAGCTCTTCACAGGCTAATGTTTGATAAATTAACAATGACAAAATTATTATACATAGAATGTTTGTTTGTCATAAACATACCTTCCTCCATTATATCAACTTCATTCCAACCCAAATTATCTTCCCCATTAGCCTCCCGAACACAACGAATAACATCATGAAAGTCGGGGAATGGTAATGGTGTTCCTATTGGCACTTTTTTATTTATCCACTTTTCAAGTTTTCTTGCAGGGCCTACGGGGCGTCCAGGTCTAACTTCTAAGTTTATACGAGGTTCTGATGGCATTTTAGTATTTGTCAACTGGCAAAACTTTGCATAAACACGGACCATTCTTTCTTTATACCTTAAATTAAAATCAGAAATATTTAATGTATAATTAATATGCAAATACTGGAGAAAGGGAAAGGTTTTCTACAATACATAAATAAATGTTTATTTTTCTATTAACTAGATGAGCAGAGCTTGTGTTTATTACTACGGCATAGGCCCGTATAACTGTCAACACAACACTTCTGAAACCATCATTTTACAAGATGAAATTATACCAACAAAGTTAAAAATCTTACAAATTACAATGATTTAAAAATTTATTTTCAGTTTAAAAAATTAAACATCTATCAAACAGTGAACAGAACAGAAAGAAATAAATAAAACACTCATTCATTTCAAAATACATTTAAATCAAGACAAAATTTACCTTTCAGTCAATAGATAAACTGAATCATCCTCATCTTCGAAATCTACCTCCTGTTCTTCTAGTTTTTGTATTGCTCTGTGTAATTTCTTTATGGTTTTCTCTAATTTTCTTATTTGTTTTTGTCTCTTGGAGTCATATTCACTTTCGTCTCCAGCAATTATTTTATCTGATTATAAAATAAAATATGAGAAACAAAACAATATAATTTGTCATTCATTTATAGTTTAAATAAATATAAAATTGTTGGATAACTTTTACCTTGTACAAAGAGTTTGAAATATACTTTCAATCAAAAGAAGGCAATAAAAAGATCATCTCTCGCAGTGACCTAACACTAAAGACAGTAAAAGGGAAAAGGGAAAATTCTATCACTAAATGAGATTATGCATACATTACATAGTAAAAAGAAATTTAATAAAATTTAATTTTCCCCTTGTATCACATATGGCTATGTAAACTGAATCTCTGAACTGTGTCAGAGTAATCAAAAATAAAATGAAACTAAACACATAAAACTAAAAAAAGTTATAAATGTTTTTTCCAAGATCAAATTAACCAAGAAAAGTAGATCCAGTTGCTAAAACTTATAGCAGGTCCTAACTGTAGAAGAGAAGGCTACGGACAACTCCACCATTTGAGTAAACATAGTTAAAAAAGATAATGAGAGCTTCGCACTAAACAAATATTCCCTAAACCTTTTAGAACACTCATTGGATAGGAGATCTATATTCACACTATCTTAACCTATGATACATCAATAATATATGAATTATAACATTAATAATATAATCTATTATAATAATAATATATGAATTACTTCATAAACAAAATAGTATTTAAATCTTTTAGATACCTTGTATAATGTCTGTTGTCTTCGGGCCTAATGTTTTGGACATTTTCCTTTGCAAATTCAATTCATCGACTACATCTTTAATAAATAAATACATTTTCCCTGGTGCAGCTCCCATTGACACTATTTTACCAGAAACCATATCAATGAACTCTTCAGACTCTACATATTCCTTTGGACATTGTTTATAATATGCTTTTATTTTCTTCTCAACAATTTTTCTCATGTCTTCAGAATTTTCAAGCTCAAAACACAAATCTATAAAATTTTGATAAACTGGATGGAATTCTCCATCACCACGTTGGGGTGAGTTATCTTTAGAATAATCATTAATAACATAAGCTTCTTTATGCTTTAAATTACCTTGTTCACCAGAATTTGATTCAATTTGTTCATTACCTGTATCATTATTATCATTACATATAAATGGACCCGTTTCCATGAGATCAATTTCAATTTCCACTACTTGTCGTACATCTTTGATAACTTTTCTTGTTGGGTACTCCAATTTCTTTTTACTCTGTGGTGCTTTCTCCAGTCCTAATCTACCATCTCTATCTTCGTCTTTATTTTCAATTACTTTAACTGGACTGTCTTCAACGGTTATAGATAACTCTTTTCCAATCTGACTTCTTTCTCTTAAATGCAAACCTTTAACAGGACTATCTTCTATAGTTATTTCCACAAAGTTTTTAATTTCTGGTTCTTTATTATTTTGTTCTTCCAATGACAGCTCAATATTGCCATAAGACTTATTTACAACTTCATCATGTTCTTTGGGCAAATTGTTATCTATTTGCTCTTCAGGTCTCAGGTACCATTGCGGACTACCTATTGATGACTCAATTGATTCTTCATCATCTATTTCTACAGTTAATATTTCACCAATAGAATTTTTCAGAATACTAGCATTACGATTTTTATTGAATCCAGATACACCAGCATGAGCTAAAGGTCTGATAGTAATTCCTGGTGGCAAATTATCCAATAGTCTGGGCCCTTGTATTTCTGCAGGACTTTTGAATTTTTTACTTGGTGGTAATTTCTTAATTACAGTTTCAGACTTTTTTAAATTTTTTGCTATACTTATTGGGTTAATGAAATTTCTGTTTGGAGTTGATGTAACAGGTCTCGTGACCTTGGGGTTATTTTTCAAGATAGGAACACAGATTGCAGGAGAGGGCTTATATTTATTAATATTGCGATCAAAGCTAATATTACCTTTGCCAATCATGATTGGTTTTGACAAAATTCCCTTGGGGACGTTATAGGCCTTAGAGGGATTGCTTGAAATCCTTGGAGCAGGAATTAAATTAAATTTTGCCGGTTTTATGGTAACTCCTGGTAGCTTTGTCGGTATATTAACCATAGCATTAGGCATTAGTTTTTTCTGAAAATTAAAACGATTACAATGAACATACATATAAAAACACAACATTAAAATTACTAAGTACAATAATTTATAAAACCACGACCTTCTTTGGTGCAGGCTGGGTTTCATCGTCAGATGAACCCAATTCAATTACATCCTCGCTAGCCATTTTAAAATAAAGTATATATTAATTATATCCTACATGCGGTGACCAGCCCACAGTTTAATAGGCGGAATCTATTTTGTCATTTATTGATCCTATACACTTTATTGAAGTAATACACCACATATCAAATTTTTGCTATTTGTAGTATTTGTGGTACAACTTGCTAGCTCCTGTGTAGCAGTAATGTTTGGCCTAACAGATTAAAAATATGTAATGTTATGTTATTGACATTGTCAAAATCTAATCCATAGAAAATATAAGAAAAATGAATGTATTAATTTTGTAATATATAGTAATATTTATAATATATAGTAATATAGGCTAATATTTTCTACAAGTATGAAATTGACCTATTGTACATTAGATTTTTTTTACCTAAGTAAGTTCATCATGAGGACTAAGTCATACAAATTTTTAATATTGTTCATACTATTATATACAAAACAAAAAAGTAATAAGTATAACCATTATAAATAAAGACCCACTATAGAATAATTATATATAATAAAAAAACTGTTTTATAATACAAACATATTTTCACTTAAAACTTTTTTATCGAGCCACATTTCTGACTTCTCCTTTAATTTGAAGTTTCAAGTTTGAGTGAAGTATAGTTATCTGTCAAAATAATTCTTGTCGAAATCAATTTCTAATTTCTTTGGGTCGAACTAGGACAATGATTAAACTTTTTTCATTAAAACAACAAAAAAAAGATGAAGAAGGCTCTGCTAGAGCAGGTGGATCACAAAAGAAAGCATCAGCAGCACAATTGCGAATAACAAAAGGTAAAAAATATGAAACTGCGGTATTATATGGTATAAATATTCAATTTGTCGTTATAATCTTTTCCCATTTACTCAAAATAATGATAATTTTTGCTGGAATTCGTAATTTTCATATTGACATGAAATGATTCAAATGTTATTTAAATAATAATAATAATGAATATAATTTCAATTACAGATTTAAATGAACTGAATCTACCTAAAACTTGTAACACAGAATTTCCAGATTCAGACGATTTACTTAACTTCAAGTTGATAATATGTCCAGATGAAGGTTTTTATAGAGGAGGAAGATTTGTATTTAGTTTTAAGGTAAAAGAAAATAATACTTTATTCTAATTACTATATTTTATTTAAAAATTCACAGATGTATAAAATTTTTAAGAATTTATGCCTAGATATTTTTTAACGTATTTATCAAATATTTTGCTGTTAGTGCAATAGGTCATATATAAAATATTGATTGTGTTCTCTATAGAATAGCATAAAAAATGGACTTTTACTTCTTTTTTATTAGTAAACTATTCTCAATTTGTTTTTTCTGTTTCCATAATTATTTCCATATTTACTATTTCTTATAAATATAATGTAAAGTATATTTATATATATGTTAATGTATAATATATGTAATAAATATAAGTTTCTACAAAGGACCCTTTGCACTCACATATTTATAAACTGATTTCATCTATGACATTGAACCAGCAACTTAAGTTTTAAGATTAATGTTTTATTTTTAATATTGGCTAGTATAAGATACAAGATGACCAAAATTAAATTTATTGTAACAAATATGATAAAAGACTAATATTATAAATCCAAGCGACTGTAAGATCAATATAGTTTTAGTTTAGATTAGTATAGTTTATGTGTTTTACATAAACTATACAATTTGACAGGATTAACCAATGTACCTACAACTTATTTTACTTTTACTATAAAAGGTAAGATAGGATATATATATAGAACACAGTTGTCATTACTCTCTTATGATTCATTAAACACTTGGTTAGTATAAATAAGGTGTTAGAATATTATATTATTTGATACAAATTATTGTAATTGTAGAAAATATGTTTTTACCCTATAAAAAAATCTAAAAAAATTTATAAATTCCAGGTAGGACCAAACTATCCACATGAACCTCCAAAAGTTAAATGCGAAACGGCTGTTTATCACCCAAATATAGATTTGGAGGGGAATGTGTGTTTGAATATACTTAGAGAAGACTGGAAACCTGTGCTCACAGTTAATTCTATAGTTTATGGTCTCCAATATTTATTCTTAGTAAGTATCAGTTTTGTTTTTTTACTATATTTCTAAATTTAAATCTTGTCACAGATATTTATAGTATGCATATCTATTATAATAAAAAATTACTCAATATTTTTTTTGTATAGTATGCCTAATAAATATCCTTGCATATAATTTTATTTAATGATTAAAAGTTAGTCATGCATTCATTATAAACTTTTCATATATCCCTTGGAGATGATTAGTCATTGAATCTCTTGAATTGATAATACCAACTACAATTGCATATCTCTTTGTACTTTCTCATAAAACATGACTTAACAAGTGTTGCTAATATTTATTGATAGTAAAAAATAAACAGTTTTTTTTAAGTTTAATCACATAAAGAGCAAAACTTCATTTAATATTACTCTCTACTTTAGTATTGAAAAGCCTTAATATACATAAAATTGTATCTCATATGTAAACTTTTATTAACTGCATAATAGATGACTGCCTCGTTGGTCTAGTGACTGATGTAAGGCCGCAGACTCGGAGGTCCTGGGTTCAATTCCGAGGTTGGGCTTATAAAAAGTTATTGTATAAGTTGGAAGTGTGTACACTCCCATGCCTCGGAAAGCACGTAAAGCCGTTGATCCTGCGCCTGAACTCTTTCTGGTCGTGTCGGATTGCCGTCCCATCGGATTATGAGAGTTAGGGAATAGAGAGTGCACCTGTGTTTGCGGCCACACTTGTGCACTATAATATCTCCTGCATAGTTGGCTAATCTCTCTTGAGATTGGCCACCGTGGCCGAAATCGGTCTGGAGAACATTATTATTAGATGTTTACTTATTATTATAACAATAATAAATACTTAATAAAATTTTTAGCAAAAATTAAAAAGGTTTGTGCAAATAATATTTATTTCTAAATTTATAAATGTTTATGTTTTATTTTATTTAAAACACAATAGTTCAGATATATGTATAAACAACTCTTTTTATTTTTTTGTGAATGTAAATGTCAGTATACACTATGATATGATTATTAATAATACTAATATTATAATTGTTATATATCTTGGTTTTGAAACTGATGATTTTGGTTCCTTTATAATATTTTATTATAAGTTAGTTGATAGATAAATATAATTATTATTGTACATAAACATGTCGTTGGAGTTAGGACAGGTAGTGTCAATATATAAATACATCCATAACAAGTTAATAACATACAAAAAATATTTAATTCAATAAAGACATGAAGTAGACATATAGTTATGTAAATGTTGTCGGTTCAATCCTGGCCCTTACTAAGTGTAAGGGTCAAGATTTAAAAAATACACTTGGCTGCTCATTGTCTAAATTTTTTTAAATATATACACATTTTACATATCGGCATTCATTCTATAGGGTTCTGTACAAATACTATTTGATAAGACACCATTCATGTTGTATAATTTCTTGTCACTATCATGCACCCCATTCTTATGAGGAATAAAATGTAAATATTATTAAATATAAATTTATTTGCAAATAAATACTAGCAAGAATTCTCTTAAACTAGTTTTTTTATACTATATAAACTATTTGTCAAATGATTGGTTTCATTCAATTCGAAATAACTTATTATTAACAAATTCGCTTGATGTCTCTTATGATTCTATATTTTATTAGAAAAAATATTTATCTTAAAGAACATTCAAGTATAACATATTAAGATTGTGAGGAAAACTGAACATATCATATCTTTAATTAATAAACATACATTTTAGCATACAACTCTTGCCCATTTTTATACATGATAGTCATCTATAGTTTCATAATTACTATTTCAATTTTATCATTTTTTATATATTTATTACATTATTTAACATAAATAAAAAAGGACACCATAAGTTATATTAAAAAATAAAAAAATAAATCTGTCGTTATTATAACAATTTATTTATATAATAATTGTCTTTATAAAATTTAATATGAAAATATATATATATAATATATATATAAATCCTGGAATACTTTTGGCGTCAGGTTCGTTGTGCAACGTTACGACGTCCCCTGTTTCTGACAATTTTAATTATAATCTTGAAGTGAATATTGCTAAGTTTTTCGATTTCCTGGCCGTGGATATATTTCTCATTCCTATAACTTTCTTTTTCACGATATTCATCTTGCAGTCGGGGCCAAACATTTTCGAACCCCGAAGCGTGTTGATGAAGTTTTGCCTTCCTGACTATATTGTCTACAAATTACCTACTGCACTGCGCCGACTTTTTCAATTCCAGTGAATTAACGTGCGTGAATGCGGCGTTGTCAAAATTATAATGTAAGAAAGAGATTCAAAGACAGTTTCTTCTCTTTCTTACAATGGTGAAATAATTTATACTTAAACTAATTTTCGTTCGCAGCGTATGACATAGGACATGGGAGACCTTGTTAGGTATCTTTTATGCTTTTTTTATTATTAAAAACCATATGTCCTTTTATGTACCCCTGAAAACACGTATGTAATATTATGATGATCGATTAATATCGATTCAGAATGTATAGAATATTATTAGACGTCCTTGTATTTCGAATAGTGTCCATATTTTTTGGATATTGATAATTTGTATAATATTGTAAGATAATCAAAGAAAATAAGTAAAAAGCAAAAATAAACTTAAGATTAATAATCTATAATATTCAAAACAAAAATATCAACTTAATATAATAGCAGCTATAATTTTAGATCGGAATCGAACTCGGTCCACTTCGAAAAATCGTAATATTTCTGATCTTTAGGCCAACTAATAGTTACACGGAGGAATGAAATTTATGTACTGAATCTTTTATTATACCAATATTAGCATGTCGGGGACGCAAAACCATGAGTTTATCCCTTACGATAAAACAGCGCAACGCGCCTAAAGAAGTTTTCACTTAAAAAAAAACAAACATAATGTCATCACAACAATCGTTTTACATGACCTAGGTTAAGATAAAAACATAACATAATATTTTTAATAAAAAAAATTCTAAAGTTATTCATGTCACGGCTGTGGTCATATTTCTCAAATTTATTTTATCTTTTTTAAATAAGAATTTCAAAACAAACAAACATTATACGTTTTTCGTATTTTATTTTTGGGTTTCTATGTGATTTTATTTTATTTAATAATAAATATTTTTAAATAAATTTATTGCTATAACACTGTTACAGTTAATAATTTAATTATTGGACATATTTCTGTTTCTTAAATTAATAATTTTTAACATCAAATTCAGTTATTTTTAGCAAAAAATCAACATAAGCAATCAAGATTAAGAATATCAAGCAAATTTACAGCTCTTTTACTGGTGGTAGGGCTTGGGTTGGATTGTTTCGGTTTGAAAAGTGAGTGAGTCAGGGTAATTGTAGGCACAAGGGACATAATATCTTAGTTCCCAAGGTTAGTGGCGCATTGGCGATGTAAGCGATGGTTAACATTTTTTACAATGCCAATATTTACGGGCGTTGGTGACCGCTTACCACCAGGTAGCCCATAAGCTCGTCCACTTACCTATTATATAAGAAAAATATCTAGTGAATTATTCTACGCTTATTAATATTGTCGCCGAGATGGTCCTGTGGTAAGAACGCGTGAATCTTAACCGATGATCGTGGGTTCAAACCCGGGCAAGCACCACTGAATTTTCATGTGCTTAATTTGTGATTATAATTCATCTCGTGCTTTACGGTGAAGGAAAACATCGTGAGGAAACCTGCATGTGTCTAATTTCACTGAAATTCTGCCACATGTGAATTCTACCAACCCGCATTGGAGCAGCGTGGTGGAATAAGCTCCAAACCTTCTCCTCAAAAAGAGGAGAGGAGGCCTTTAGCCCAGCAGTGGGACATTCACAGGCTGTTACGGTTACGGTTACGGTATTAATATTTCTTTGTCTCTTTTGATCGAACAATGTATTTTATTTAATGGATGATTGATTAGTCAATGACTATTCGATGATTCTTGTCCATTGTGACTGTTCGTAGTATCACACTACATAAAAGAAAATTAGCCATCTTTATATCGCGCGATCTGTTAAAAGTCGTTTTTTTTTTGTAAGAGGGGGAAAATGAGCAGGAGGCTCACCTGATGGAAAGTGACTACTACCGCCCATGGACATCTGCAAAACCCGAGGGCTTGTGGGTGCGTTGCCGGCCTTTAAAGAATGAGTACACTCTTTTCTTAAAGGTTGCTATGGCATATTGGTTCGGAAAAGTCGCTCGCGAAAGCTGATTCCGCAGAGTGGTTGTGCGAGGCAGGAAATGCCTCAAAAATCACGCTGTTGTAGATTTCCAGACCTCGAGGTGGTCATGATGGAATTTCGAGTTGTGGCGCGACGTCCATGGTGAAATTCAGCAGCCGGAACTAATCCAAACAATTCCTCATAACATTGCCCCGTGATATATGTGATAGAAGATGCAGAGATCCCTAGAGAGGTGACAGAAATTCCCTAAGACAGCCTTAGCGAAAGATCAAAATGCGCGTGTTCCCGAAGGATGACGCACCAATCTCTCACCAATCTTGCCAATACGCTCAGTCGTTCTGTTGCTCAGTTTTTCTTGCGTTGGTATTTACATCACGCTGCTAGAGCATTCTCGCTTTCGGCGTAATGCCATTTTGCTGAAGCGACAAAACCAGGGCTGGGATCTGACGCCGATGGGTATTGCAGAGTATGGAATGAAGAGTTACACTGAAGAACTACATCAGGGGCCGAGTCAGCAACGACATCTGAATCATCCGGCGAGAAGCAAATCCGCCCCCATGGATAGGATGCACAGAAAGACCGCGTCCCATCCCAGTCTGCTGACCTGTAGTGCCACACACGGCGGCAGCCCCCGAACCGAAGCCGTGAAGGGCGTGTAATCGTCACTGTACTCCGGACAAGACAGTGGTCCAATGAGCCAAGCGGAGGCTCGTCGGAAACATGGTATCCGTCCGGATGAAAGGTCAGCAGAAGGTCTAACAGAGAAGGTGTACGATCCTCCACATCTGGATTTCGCGTTGGCGAGGTAATCAGTTGTGTCAGATCATATGCCAAGGCGAAAACAACAACAGATCTCCCCGCATGATCGGTGGTACGTGATCCAAGCCATTCGGCATGGTGGGCGTTAAAATCATTAAGAATAACGAGATAAGAGATCTGGTGCAGCATGGAATCTGTTGCTATTTGGATGTGCTTAACGAGCCGGTCAGTTTCGGCATACCTATATAGGCACGCATAGATTCGCGTATGATCATCGCAGTCTACGCGCAGCCATAGAATGGATAGGTCCCTCCCTTCAAGGCTGGCGAGTATTCTCTCTGACATAAACACACACCCCAGCCCGCAGTACAAAGGAATGTTCCAACTTGTACCCCGGGTAGGAGAGAAATGAGGTATCAGCCGGAGCGGATATCTGGGTCTCGGTTAGAAAGAGCAAAGCCAGCTTTGCCGTCTCAAGATGGAAGTGAACGATATTCAAGTTAGAATTCAGCCTTATATTGCAAAAGTCCACATCGAGGGTGGAAGGGGTTGCCTTATGATGCCTGCTCCTGCCCTGATCATTGAGCGCAAAATTGATGAAAAGAATTCAGAGGGCAAACTGGGCATCCTCAGGTGGTGTACGTCCTGGGTGCCCATGGGTGCCCAGCGAGGGATACTCCACCGCAATCGCTATGGGTACCCTGGTGGGCTAGCAAAACCGAATTCTGCACGATCATCAAGTTAGTGGGGTGTGGGGGAATTGGGCCTCCGGGACTTTCACAAACCGAACCGAGAGAGTGATACTTCCCCGGGCGTGACGTCCCATTTGGATGTAACCTGAAAGCATGCAGCGTGGCACTACCACTAGGAAACTCGCTTTTCCGGTCGTTACCATGCGATGCGGGCCATGATCAGGCCATTTGAGAGAAAGTAAAAGTAAACAAAAATATAAGTCACATCGATAGGAGGATCAAAAGGAGTTTATTATTTAAATAGCTATTTTTTAATATTCCTTTTTTTAAAAAACATACGAACGAAAGTTTTATTAACACATATATATGTAAATAGGTACCTGCTTTTTAATGACAAATTAATATATATTTGCCCGAATGGTACTTACTTAATTAGGTAGTTAAGTAAGTACCATTCGGGTAATTATATAATAAGAAACAATTATCTCGAAATATAAAATGTGTTAAAGGCCACGCCCACCTTAACTAGTTTTTAAAAATATATTATTAATATTATATAGACATATAACATTTGTTTAAAAGTGTGTCCATATCTGCAAAGATAACCATTTCAAACAAAAAACCACCAATCTATATCGAATAGGTATGTAACTGCTCTATAGTGTAAGTTAGCAGTTATAGAAAACCAAACTAATCTGAACTAAAATTATTTTCTACTGTATTAAAAATGTTGCGAATTATATTAAATATTATATCTTTAAAAATTGCGTATGAAAGATGAAATTATAATTATTGTACATTGCTATATTCTAGGAGCCCAACCCTGAAGACCCATTAAATAAAGAAGCAGCCGACGAATTACAAAGTAACCGACGACTCTTCGAACAGCACGTCCAGCGAGCGATGCGCGGCGGTTACGTCGGTTCCTCATACTTCGAACGGTGCCTCAAATGATCACACGCTATTGTAAATTAATTCTCCAAGCTCTATATAAATAAATAAATCTCATTCATTTTATATACCTATGACTATCTTTGACTCTATTACCGGATACCGATTATCAAATATAGATGGCACTGTTTGCATTGTATTTTAAAACATATGGTTTATATGATGTATATTGTAAGAATGATATAGATGTTAAATGATGAAATAGTCTTCAATAACATGATTGTGCCTTTAGTCGATTTTTCTGCGTATTATATTACAATTACAAATAAAGGAGCATAACTTTTGTTCGGTTATTTACTATCGGTGTCAGGTGTTGTGACTCGGCGCGCTAGTGACGTGAAGTGAGCGGCGAGCGGGTGACGGCGAGTAGCCGCGTGAGTCAGTCGGTTAGAGCTCGAGGCCCGCGCTGCGCCCCTTCGCGTCAGTCAGTCTCAATCCGAACGTCGAGTAGTTCGCGCAGTTAACCTGTCCCACGCTTTCTCTACTGTGCAGTGTGTTCAAGGCAGAGCTGTTTCGACACGCCATTCGGTTACGAAAGTCTGCGCGATGATATACAAGTGAGAGCTAACATCGGACGCCAGGGTAACGCTCATCGCGCACGGTGAGCCAGTTTATTAGATCAAAGACATTCGAAACTCGCCACCGGGGACGGGGGGCGCGCGACGCCGACGGGTCGCACACGCGGGAGCAACGATTCCTACGCATACTTACTGTGAGAGAGTCACGGAAACCAATTTTTAATGTGTCAAGTCAGTTTAGCTTATTGCTGCTACGTCAGATCGCAGAACGCTTCGAGCAGGAACTACAAGGTTATGCAAATGAGTTCTGAACGCTTCTATACCAGGGGTAATCAAAAGACCATTCACAACTTTAATAAACTTTAACGTTCGGTCCTATTCTGTGTACTAAGTGCTTATCTGTATCGTAAACCTATCCTTCATTATCGTTCGGTGTCACGATCGCTAATTGCTAATTACCTGGAGTCGAGTGATAAGGCGCGAGATCGGTGGACGAGTGTACGACGATCGCAGATCGGCACCAGCAGGCGACGACGATGGCGGCCGTGCAAGAGGAGACTTTACTATCGCGCTGCGAAATACCTATCATCGACCTGGCGCATATAGGTAAGACCTGAACCTTTAGAACATTTCCTATCTTCTATCACAACATTTAATTCCTGAGCATTTAGCGATATTTTATACTATCTTATGCTTCTACACTTCTATATATAAACAACAGAATAATAATATATTTATAGTGGAAAGTAAACTCGGAGGTAAATAGATATTATATTTGAAGCTATTCTTTGAGTTTGTAGCTCTTTTCCAATTCACAAAGAACTGGTTAGCTTACCTGCGTGCATCCCCCCAATTATTATGAAAGGCATTCGAGCTTAATAACGACAGCAGCTGCGGCTGTAGCAGACCATTAAATCTTGAAACATTATCTTCAAATGCATCCAGATCAATCGGTGAAGAGTTCAAAGCACTCACGGAACATTCTTTTTAGATTCTTCTTTTTTTACTTAGAATGCAAAAAATATATTGCACTCAATCAACTTCACTAAAAGAGAGTTTCGTATTATTTAAATCATTATAGAGTACGAGTTTGTAACAGGTTTAAAATAAATAATGATGACTAAGAAGTCGTTTAGTGTTAAAGGCCTCGTATCTAAACATAAACCGTTACTAATTCCCAACGAGACAAAATCAACAGATCTAATTGATTATATTTAGGATAGTAGAGCACACCTCATGTTTGGAATGCTTTTAAAATAATATTCATAAAAATAACAAAATCCAGTAGTAAACAATAGTTGTAAACAGTAGTACCAATAGCTTGCTATCAAAACAAATTCATTGTTACGAAATAAATATTACACGATTGTTACTTGTGCCACATGCAGTATAATTGATTCTACATTTAAAAAAAGTGAAAGCCTTATAAAAAGTATAATATTACAAATAATAATTTTATAGGACTTTTGCTAAGTAGATAGGCACATTGTATAATTATTGTTGTAGTTTCTTACGGCCTTAATAAATTACGCATATAAAAATAATTTTTTAATGAACATATTTTGAGCGTTTGTTGAAAAGAGAAACTTATTACCTAACACACTGAAGTAAAGATAAATTCTGCCATGTATAACATTACAGATTGGCACAATCAATCATTTTGACATATCGATAAAATATTTGCATCGATACTCAAATTCGGCGTCCACTTTACAATGTTTTTTTTTAAACAAAGAAATAATTCTGTTATCCTAATAAAAACACTTACAAATTAGTCAACCCATAGTTTGTCACTGTCGGATTACACATTTAAGTGATTAAGTGAGAATAAGATAAAACATGGATTACTGTCACTGTTTAATTCCTATTTATTAAGAACCTATGTTTAAAACGAACTCGATTATTGCAATAAGACGTAAGTACACAAATCATATTGTAAATTACTTTACTAATACCTGAATCGGAAACGAAGATAATTCAAAGGCGGCAGACAGAAAAAAAAGTTAAGTAGAGAGGGCAACGGCCGGTCGGGCTTTTGTAGCCCCCCATTCGCACGCAATACATTGCCTCGCCATCTGTCAGTTGCTATTCCCTGTTACCGCGTTATATTCCTACAAAGCAATATTACAATGACATGACATGTTATATGAATATCTCGATTTAAAAATCTTTGATTCATCTAAACTAGCAACATTATTCAAACAGTTTAATTAGTAAATGGAATAAGGAATTTGCTTGTGTGAACAGGACATGTTACAGTATGTATAACTTAAGAAGATTGTTCGAGCTAAATTTCTTCTTTCATTGAAATTGATTTGATAAATATTTGTGTCCCTTTGTTATAAATTATTTAAACTGCTAAAAGATTTCTCAATATTTTACATGTTTTATTTGTAAGAAAATAAAAGTACATATTAACTATTAACACTCTGAGTGTCGTTTAAATTGTTAAGTCAAGTAAATTAAATACACAACTATTTTAAAAAGGCAAATTATAATTGAAATAAGACTTGATAGGTCTCGAGGAGAAGCACGTCCAAACGTACATTTCTTGCTAATATAATGAAATAGCAAATAAAATCACATAGAATTGAGAAATATCAAGGTTTTTATTTTTTTCATGTTTCTGTCTAACTACTCTTCGCCTTGTGTAACATTTAGCTTACGTCAATTAGTGTAGATTGCAAGCCTTGACTGAAATCGCGTAACATACTTGTTTATGTAAATACTAAAGTTAAACATTAACCCATCACGACTTGATTGTTATTTCAGACAATATAATGACCTCTGTTAAATGTCTACTCAACATAATAAAGAATATTCAATACAATTAATATATAATTGTACTGAACTTCCCTATTAATATAACAAATGTGAAAGTGTGTTTGTTGCTTTGTCCACACACTAAACAACAGAACAACCAATCGACGTAATTTTTGCAGATAGATTTTATACACCGGCAAGTGATAAGAAATACTTCGTATGGGTATTTATGCACAGGAACGACAACTATAGGAAATGAAATTACAAATATTGTTTTATGTAATTATTTCCTTTTATTTTTGTTTATCTATTAATGACACTTTGATTGTACATTTTTAACAAACAATACTACTCCAAATAATTATGAACTTACAGTGTTAAATGGTTTTCGTAACGTATTTTATAAACGTAATAATCTTGTTATTATCATTAATTCAAACTTATTGGACATCCTAATATCATTTAAAAATTACATACTAAGTATAATGCGAGCTCAACATAAAATACACTTCGACTATATTCGCCGATGTTTTAAAATATTATATTTTCATATGGTAATGGTGTTCTTCGGGTTCGATACTCATCCTTGGGCTATTATCATACCCGCTCATAGAAACTGGTATGATAATAGCGTTGACGGTTTAATATTAAAACTAATTAACTAATTTAATTTTAATTGAGGAGAAACATAGAAAATTAGTAACTAATGCCTTGAACACTAATATCGCTAATATTCATTAACTTTCGCCTTTTATAAAAACGTGCTCAATTTCTATCGAGTTTGATGAATTATATAATTTTCATCACTTCCTTTTTATAATAAGTAAAATAAATTAAAAGATTTAATAAGCACGAAATAAAAGAAGGAGATTCATATTATGTACGATACGAAACATTTAAAAATCCAGTAAAATACGAATTGTCGTTTAGTTACAAAAATAACGATGTGACGTAAACAAACTTGCCAGAAGTTATATTTTCGTGCCTGCTTATTATATCTTAGTTAGTTAGATAATCTTAGTTCACGTGTTTTGAAGCTAATCATAATTTGGAGGAATAATTAGTACCTACGGTAAGGTACTGAACGTTAATCAAGTTGTTGAAATAAGCTCTTGCGTTTTTTTGGTTTGGCGCTTCTTTATAAATTATAAACGGACTTGAGTCCCTTGACATCTTATGCGTGCATTATCAGTTTTCGTCATAGTTTTTTTTTTAATTTTCATCTACATACTCCTTCTCTTCCCAAGGATCCTTGAACAATTTACTATACTATGTAGTTTCGGATTTGGACATCAACTATCACCAAATTAGTCATATACTCATATTTGAAAACATAACATGTTACTTTTATGCGCAATCAACATAAAAATTTACACAAAAATACGAGGGTAACATGTTCCTCTAAGAATCGAATATGCAACCTTTAACATTTGTGCTTTGTTCAACGTTTAGTAAATCTTTGAAGGTCACTTACTAAGTTTGTACGAACATGATAAGATACAGAGGTAGTCAAACTCGTATTGCAAAACTGCGCTATCGAAATATTATAAGGTCAAACTTCTACTTGATAAAAACATGTTACGTCATAATGCTTTTGTTATCCTTCATTTGTAATATTTTTCGTTATTATATTATTTTAATTAAACTAATTAGTAAAAAATTTAGTAATATAAAATAGTTTGGAATATATAAATGACGTGGAATAAACATTCAATCAATCAAATACTTATATTATTGCTTTATTCATTAATCTTTACAAGTATAACAATTTAGCTATTAAAATCACGTACCTCTCTTACGTACCATAAATATTTACGTTGCGCGTGAAAAGTGTTTATACTTCGTTCGAATTTTTATTAAGATTAATTTGTAGCACCTAGCTTAGCTATGTACGGGTTATAGAAATTATTAGTAATAATGCTAAGAGTATCTTTAGAAAATGCCAAATATTTGTTTAGGCGAACGCTCATGTCGCGTCCTCATCGCAATTCGGTGTTAATTGGGCGGTCACAGACTCCTTGCGGCGACTGACCCACATTCTGTTTCATTCATGTTATACTTGACATATTTACTATTGATAATGAACCAGTTTTTACATTTTAATATTATAATAATTAATGATTATTCAATCAATTGTTACCTTGTATATTTAAACGGTTTTTTTTTTACATTAGTTATTACTGACTGCCTCGTCTAGTCTAATTCATTAAGATCTCGAGGCCCTAGGTCCAAATCTCGGGTTAGAACTTTAAAAAGTTTTCGATTTCTCTGCCATGAAATATTCACTCCGAAATTCGGAAGTTAACACTCCAATGCCCCGAACAGCACATATAGCTTTGATCCTGCGCCTGAATTCTTTCTAGTTACTACGAATTTGCCGTCCCATCGAATTATGATTATAAGTGAATAGATAATGCACCTGTGTTAGCTCGCATACACTCGAGCAATACATCTCTTTCGCAATTGGCTACTCTCCATTGGGAATGGCCGCCGTGACCGAAATCGATCAGGAGTACATCATCATCATAAATTATTACTAGTTGCTATTTGTTATTTGTAAATAGTTTATGTAATAAGTTAACTGCAAAAGATTCGTAATGTTTTAATATTCATTTATAATAAAGGTAAGATAACGTGGTACAATCGTTTTGGACGATTAACATAAACAATATTTATTCATATATTGTTTCTAAAATACTATAAAAATTGGGAAAGTATCGGTTATAATTCTTTTTATTCCAAAACAAATTCTCGGAAGAAGCAAAAAAGTCTCCAATGGAACGGTATAATGGTAAATAGAATTCTAAAATGTAGAATTTATCTTCTAAGTACGGAACACTTTCACTAATAGAAAGGAGCTAAGTCCAATACAATTCATACAAAAAGTAAGAACTATCTATTGCGAAAATGACATTGTAATTATATAGTACATATACAAAAAGTAAAGGTCTGTCTTTATAATGTAGTCTGTAACAGCCAATAAATGACCCACAGCTGAGCTAAGGCCTCCTCTCACTTAAGAAGATTTGGACTTTGAAATTTATTCCATCACGCTATTCAAATTGTCCACCTACCATAGGTGGATACACAAATTTTATACCAGATTTTACACCGCCACTTGCAATTTCCTTCACCACTGAACACGATTTGAATTATAAAAACAAATTGAGCACATGAAAACTCAGTGGTGGTATAGATAATAATTTTTAAAATAACCTAAGAGTAATATGATAATTTAATCAATAATAATAAGTCAGTATCAGTGCGGTTTATATAAATATCAGCCATTGTTAATTTTGATTAGAAATTATCTATAAAATTATATACAATATTTTTGTTCAAAATATAAATTACCTAGAAATAATTAGATACCGCTTTAATTATATTTTATGTCGTTGCCAATCGTTATATAGCATGAACAATTGTTATATCAAATGTATTTTTAATAGGTTTTGAAAACAAGTAATTTGGCAACCTCTTAATAGCGTACATATTTAGCTCTTTTAAATACAATACACTAGAGGTGTTTATCCACTATCATTGTGTATTATTTTTCATTCTGTACTTAAACCTATTAATGCCAGCGTTTTATATTCAATTATACTATTTTGGAAGTCCTTTGTTTTGACGCTTGGGTATAATGCGCGGCTATGAATCATCGGTTCCTTTGTCTGAGTGTAGCTGAATTTATGTAGGTATGTTTGTGTGTATGTATCATGGACTCCGTCTAGTAATAAAATATTACGTAAAAACATTTTCTAGTGACAATATTTTAAACGTTTTACGCTCTAGATCCTAAGTATAATATAACATCTCTGGTGCGTGAAATAGTTGCCTTGTCTTACAAGATATCAAATAATACAAGCGTTACAAGGATTATTTTTATGATTAGGCAATTATCGCTTGTGTAAATTCATGTAACATACATCAGTTACTAGACGAATACGCCGTGACCAGACATAACAGTAAATATACAGGAGGTCATGTTGCAAAACGGTAACATGTGCCGCTGCTTCCGCGAAATGTACTCGTTTATTATTTATTTTATCTTTTGGCAGTCGGTGATTTACAAACTCGGTTAGTGGGTCATCAGTTTTGAGAGACGCTTCATAGGAAAAATAGTACTTAAATCACAAACTAACTTCTCGGCTTAGTTTCTCTCTCGCGTTAAACATTACTTCTCTAGCCCTCGTAGACCATAGAGTAAAGTTATATAGTCTATTACTTTAATAAATGAACCATCTGTCTGACTCATCAACTCGTCATATAATAAGTATAGATAAATAAACATATGTAATAAAACAAAGTGCTGAAAGTTTTCACTGAAGTTGATATAGTTTTACATCATCGCTGACGATAGAAATTACTCCCACCTATATCAAATTAAACGAAGGTGTATTTATATGTTGCGAAAAAATATATTTTTGTACGTGATTTCAATACAAACTTTTAAAAGATAAGATGTTTTTACTCCGTTTTATTTCTTATAATAATGATTAAACATTTTTTGTTTATAGTTTAAACTGAATGCAATAAAAGATATCTCGAACACATTGCCGAATTAAGAAATATAAAAAAGGTATAAAATATATATAAGACGACAGTTATTATCGTCATACAGTTTGTTTGTTAAGCTTGACGCTGTCAATATCATTATTATAATAAAAGCCTTTTATGTTCTTGTTTCAATATTGAAATAGTTCCAATTTGCGCAAACCATGTTTGTCGAGTAACAATCATGAATACAGCACATGGTATGCCATTGTCCTCAAAGTCGTAACACGCTGTTGACGGGTGATTTCTATCGTATTTTCTGTCCGTCTGTTTACACCAAATTTGCGCCGATTTTATATGGATAAGTACGTCATTAATGAAACAATAAACTATTTAAAATTCACAATCGTTTTAGTCAACGCATCCAATCACCGTTCCATTGATTCGACATAGATTGCACCCGTGCAATGTTCAACGTATTGGGCCAATATGATTTATTATCAATTTATTGCACACAACGTACAGTAGTCATGATATACTCTCGACTTGATTTCAGATATTAAATTTCGAACCAAAGTTATAATGAGAAATGATTTATTGGACAAGATTTGCACTAATTACTTTATGTATAAAAGGAATTGGAAACTTGAATCACTTGCTTACTCGAAAGTGCATTTGTATATTATTAGGAATTCTAACATCAAATTTAATTGTAACGTTTACTTTTTTTAAATGATTACTTACTTGTGTGACAGTCAATAAGCATTTAATGCCAAATAAACGGTACCGCAAAAATAACACTGAACTGAGAAGAAACGACATAAGTAAATATAAATTTTTAACAATTTAGTATTCATTAAAATTATATTTTATTTTTAACGGCTAACAGGAGTTAACGTTTCTTTAAAATATATACCAAATACATATACTTAGGTATATATAAATGTTATATGGCACAGTCATACGTAGGGTCAGAGTTTTTATTGTCGGTCGACAAATTATTGGAAGGTTTTTTCCGGGAAATGAACAATAATGTATATTCATTACCAACATCGACGTTCGAAAGACGTTCGAAAATACAGCAGCTCATAAGGCTTATAATATTACTAAAAATTAGATCCCGATATTATTTATAAAAACATTATTTTCAAAAGTTTATTGAATTACGTGCTAATGGTATAATAAAGCCTATTTTCTAACGAATACATACGCCAGTCTGATATCTCGTTCAGATTTCCCCTCGTGTTAATAAACTGGAACATAAATAACATTGAAGCCGCTGAAATGATGCAATCTTTTGAAGACCGACCTATTTGGCTAATGTTAATATTTTTTTGTCTGGCAAGTTTTCAAATTAATTACGTTTCTATATATCTAATTAGTTAGGTACTATATACTCGCTGTTAGTAATTTGAATATTAAAATAAACTTTATTTTAGTAGTGAATCGTTACATTCATGAGTAATTTATACATACTAAAACATTACAATTACGTATTCGAGAATCTTATCTTTTATCCATATTATTCTAACATTATTCCAATCAGAACATTTTGTACTGCATACCGTAATTTCATTACAATCTACTAAGGTTAATATATCATTAAGCAATAACCTATAGGATTAACGTTTTAATTTATTTATTGTATTCTTTTCTTTTTTTAATGTTTTGTTAGCCTACAATTGATGTATATTTTGTTACAATACTTTTATACGTGCAATGAGACAATGTTTTTCTTAGTATATAACGTTGGCTTCATATTTGATAAAATAAATAAAATATTAGTGTGTTGGTACCGTTTGTGAGACAATTTCTGTCGTCAGCTGATGTCTTATTTTCTTATGGCATTGAACAAACGAGACAAACCTTGTAATGTATATTCATATCAAACATATTTAACATATGAAATATATTTGAGAATACGTATTCAATGTAAGTATTTTTCCCAAAAATTGAATTTCTCGTGATACAAGTGCTATTAAAAGTGTATATATTTTAATAAAAGCCATCTAACGGCGCTTATGCGGAGTTTTCGAAAAAGTTTAAAAAGTGGCAATGTTTATATTCCCGAGTCTCGAAAATCAGGTAATTCATTCTGTCTCTGTATTTATTCCGATTACAAATTGTACACTATGTTTATATTATGATGTCAGACACGAAACACTTCAACGCAATTAGTCAATTATGATTGAACTCGCCCGATATAATTTTTATTTTTCTGTTCTGCGATCGAAGACCTTGTTGGGACAAGATGGAGCTTGGTTACATTTTAAATAATAATTCTATGAAAGTGTTAAATATTTTGTCGCAAGATTACAATTTCAAATAAATGTATAAACCATTATATAACATTTGAATCTGTATTTTGCATGATAGTTAGGTTTGGGATTAAAACGATTTTTTTGGAATTTTAACGAAGATTTTCAGTATCGTATCATAATAATAATAATAATATCCTAGGACATTTTTCACACACGGCCATCTGATCCCAAATTAAGCTTGTACAAAGCTTGTGCTATGGAAACCAGACAACTGATATACTACATATACTACTTTTATTTTGTAAATACTTATATAGATAATTACACCCAGACTCAGGACAAACAGACATGTTCATGCACACAAATGTCTGTCCTGGGTGGGAATCGAACCCACAACCTTCGGCGTGAAAGGCAAGTGTTCTACCAACCACGCCAACCGGCTAACCAATATTTATGTAGTGGTAATTTCCATTAAAAACTTACTCACGCTACGTTTACTTATACCGACTATACATTTGAGTCATTTATTGCTTACCTTCTATTTACGATACAGTTATTTATAGAAACAAATAGTAAGAATCAAGATTTGTATAATTTAGCCGTTAACAATGGACACAAAAAGCCTTTTTCTTTTTCTACATTTTTTATCTGTAGACAATGAACATTCGACAAAAAGTAATTGTTGTTCGAATTTAGACTTCATGCAATATCAATGCAATAGGAAAGAGAACGGCAGTTCTAAAATAGATTTCACTTTTCATCCTTGTCAAACTTTGTGTTTTTTTTACTTTTTGAGTTTTTAATTGAATAATGACTTTATTAGTTTCATTTCGATTGATTTCTTTTTTTTACAAAAGACCAAATTTAACGTTTATTGACTTTTTTATAAGTAATTTAAAATACAACCTATAATAAAAATTAATTAGGAGTGGCCAGATTGAACAGTATTCACACATATACAGACACGCGCATACAAGCATATAATGCCTAATGCTCTTGAGTATTCAAAACCTTTTTGCTTAAGTCGGTATCTTGCGCTATATTGAGTATAATATTTATTTTATCTTTTATTTACATCTACTTAATAAGCATTCGAAACAAACGAAATGATAAAGTATTAAAGAATAATAATTCTCAGAAAATTAATATAATAATGCATTTTAGTCAATTCTGATTTCATTACTTTATCGGTAATTCGTTATACGATAAAAGTGGCCATTAATCTGATAATGTAAAATGTTTTGCGCAAAAATTGATAAAAAATCCACTTCGATGAGTTATTTGTTTTGTGTCACTAAAGAAAACAAATAACCTTTTTATTTTATATATGTTGGTGTACAATTTACATATACGAATCGTTATTTATTCACAATAGATAAAATCTGTTTCAAAAGTAAATTTGTGTAACCTATGGTTGTTGAAGATCCTTCGGGTGGTCCCTAATGTTTGATCGAATTTTGTACCCTTACATACTATATCATAGCTATAAATATTTAATAAAATATAATAGTTATTTATATGTAAGAAATTCATTATGTTTAAATTATAAAAATTGCTTAATTTGCAGCTATTTAAATGGTTTCCAAGATTTTTTTGTGACACAAACTAAACAAAAGCTAAAGGTTTGTTGACTTTCAAATTCTGATTAAGAATTGCTCAATGGTTCGGTAAGCACGTTTAATGACCTCATAATTATTCTTTATCCATTTTCCTTAATATGTATTTCATAATTTTGTTTGATGTGACTTTATTGAGATAATGTTTTATTAGCTAGCTAAATTTAAAATTAGCGAAGCAAATCAACCAATTTACGCGGAATCGTATTTCTGTTGAAGTCAACCAAACGTTCTTTAAGGATATGTATATATTTACAAAACGTCAAATAAATAAACATCATCAAAGTGTTCCTTGAATCAGTGTCTGTATCAGAGTATGAGACACCGGACTTAAGAGTTGACACTGTAGGTGCGTGCGCATTCACAATACTAATATCTACTATAGAGTAGATAGGTATTGGATTCCTATCATAAACTATTTAAAACAAACTAGAATACCAGAATTTGGAAGACAACAATATTTATGCTAATTTGCCTTAAGTACATATTTATTAATTTCGAAACGCCGTAAAACGTTAAAAGCATTCTATGCAAAGCAACTTTACCAAAACGACTAATCAATGGTATGATAAGAAAATTAATGTTGACACACGTGTTCAATGCTATAAAACAGATGACTGTAAATATTATTTCTGCGAGAATGCACCAATGCATGCATATTTAACGTTTATATGTTAAGTATAGGTTTAAGAAATAATTATATTTTTTAATAACACACTGTTTAAAAAAAAAAACAAAACTAGTCTTTAAATATATGTAGAAAAATAAAATAAATACCAAATCTACAAATAATTTAAGTATTTATTACTTGAGCTTAAAACAATATAGATATCAATATTTTTATTTCGTAATATTATTAATTAAACTCCTGCGCCGATTTTTTATCTGTGGTTATAAAACCATTATCAAAATTGGTGCTATGTTTGGTGTTGTACATTAAAATTAGCGCATCGTATCAGTATATTGTAAAATTTAGCTCAAAATCTAATTTCTTGTCTTATAATATCGGAATATATCCCTCTTATCATAATATAATATATGAAGGAGGCTTAATTAAATTGAAAGCTAACACGCACCAAAAAAAGGGAAATTCCAGTCATGATTCCTGCTGTTAGTCATACAGGAACCAACAAAATAGATTTAGGTATAGTATGACAAAGCATATTTATGATTTGGGTTCTACCCATCGGCTAACGTGAAACTCGAACTAGCACTACTGGGTTTTCATGTGCTTAACTTGTGTTTACAATTCGTCTCGTGCTTTAAGTAAGTGGTTTAAGAAAACATCGTGAAGAAACCTGCATATGTCGAATAAAATTCTGTCTTATGTATTTACCTTCCAATATGCCCCAAAACCTTGCCCAACAGTAGGACATTTAATGGTTACCTTTACTCATAATTGAAAAAATATCCGCTGAGTTTCTTTAGCTGTTTCTTCTCTGGTCAGGGTATATCATTCCCCAACTAATAGTAGTTTCTAATTTGACAATCAATAAAGACTTTTGGTGCTTTTATGTTGAATAAAGTGATTTGATTTGATTGATTCACTTAACTATTTAATTTATGAAATATTGGCTTTTTTTCACGAACGATTAAAACTAAATGCTGCGCTCATGCGAGTTACTAGACAGTGCAACGTATTGAATAAAATTTAAATACATCGCTATGATGATTATTTCTACATATTACGACCAACCTTCGGGTACACATGATATCACCCAATGACCCACTTACATAGCATTGCATACGTGTCACCTTGTTTTCAGATGTAAATAAACTTATTTGAATTTTTAAAGCGCATCACATTACATAACAGAATTATATGTTTCTGAAAGACTTAAATACTTCATTCATGTAGGCTCTTATAAAATTCAATTTAAAGTTACCACTGGTACGAAATGTAGATTATGTTAGAAGTACCGGCAAGAAAAACGGTAATTACTAGTTTCCGACACGAATGTCTTAATTTATAGGTATCGGATTACATAAGTATGTTAATAAACAAAATAACTTATAATTTTGCATGAAAATTAGCAAAATTATTATTATTTATAATTTAGATTTTTTTATTTTGTCTTTGATTTGTGAGATGAGAATTAGTATATCCGTATGACGATATTATTTTCATATGTAAACAATATAATGTTTTTTTATTTAACATTAGTAATAACTCGATAGAATACGCAAGGAGCTGTAAGATTGAAACTTACATTCATTAAAGTTTTAAAAACATCAATGTCCACATAAATAAGATAGATTGATATTAAATATTTATTTTTCATATTGCTACGTCACGGTGCATAAAACCCATGATCTAAGCTTCTGTTTTCCTCTTTCCTTATACATATCTTGTATGTTAATATTGTGGATCGTTGGAACGCTGTCATTAAAATTTACTTTTTCCTTATAGTGTATGTTCGTGATTTCTTTTAACATTGTTAACGAATGTAGGTAGACGAAGACGTAACGTAAAGTAACCGCAAGTGACATTTTCAAAGAAATCCTTTCTTAATTAAATAAATATATCGTTTATTTTGCTTGTAAATTCCACATTATATTTGTATGTGTAGTGTATTGTATTTAAAAAAAAATGTTACAGAAATGTTTTTATATATATAGAAATATGTATATGTCAACTTACGAAGGTTTCCTATAGATTTTTCCGATAATTATTATTATTGCATAAATAATTAAAATGACATAACGGCCTTGCATTCGATTAATGCACTTCAACAATTGATTACACAATAATTATATTCATAATTTAAAAGGGCTGCCTTAGACCTCTATGCAAAGCTTAATAATAGAATCCGATATTTATAAAAAAACGATAGAAATCAAATAATGATGGTTTACGTGAATATTAACTAACGTTCGCCCAGACGTCGAATTACCAGACCACAATCATTATATATTGAGACTGAAACATTAAATTATTATTTCTACTTTTAAATAAAAATGATATCACTAAAGATCGTCAATAGCTACAAAAAAAAAAAATAGAAAATCGGTTGGAAAAACTCAGTAAAAAACTGTTAGGTTAGAGAGGAGGTACTGAACTGGGTTATATTTGCCTATTTATTTATAGATTATTAAAATATGCTGAATATCAGTTGGCTTAAGATGCAATGTTAATGAATTTTCCAAGATAATTAACGACAAGCCACAAAAAAAATAATCAACATTTAATGAGCTGTTAACAATACAAAAACGATTAAAAAAACATCTGGCCTTCGTTTCGTCACAGAGACCTTTGTTATAAGACTCTAACATACGGATAAGGTTAACGTAAGCACTTCCGCGTACAAATACATACGTCTTACATGTTCTACACTTGTCTCACATTTGATATAAAATACTTTTTTATAATTGTAAGCATACTTTGCCACTTTATATGCTTATTAGTTTCACTTACGAGTATTTAACTAATAAAGAAGGTAGACAAAACTAGGATGTAAGGAATTCTATTTTAACCCAAATAAATAAATAATAAATAAATATTAGAGTATTTGATTTTGGTGATAATACAATTATTATTCTTTATCAGTAGAGCAGTAGTTAGCGCCGATAATGGATATTTTCATTCAGCGTGGGAACAGCGTGGTGATGAAAAGCTCCAAAACATTCTTCTCAGACGGAGCTAACTGACTTCACTTTTTGAGTAGATAAGCCAAGAGTTGGGTTGTGGAACTTCTTAATGGTTACAAGTAAACTGTCGAGTCTTTTGATCGGACGGCTCCCAATATTTATTTATTTAAAAAACTTATTGAACAAATTATAGGCAAACCTATATAAAATAAATAAAATAAAAGAAAGCTATATAAGCTTTCGCTATTCGCTATCGCTCAAAGTAATAACTGGCATTTTTAAAGTGTACACTAAATAATTAAATGCAATTTTATTTTGTAATAGCACAATTCAACAGACTCGAGACTTAGTCCAATTTCAATTCTTATGTAACAAGTTGCATAATTTAATTTCTTGTCAATCATGTATAGCATGCATAAAAACTTTCATTACAATATCAATAATGAATAGCACAGCAATTTTAGTAAGGCTTTTTTTTAAATACATTTTTATAATATGTAGCTTAAAAATAGTTACCGTAGAAGTTACAATCTTCGTAAAATACACATTTCCCCAGCACTTATCATAGCACCTTACATGAAAAAGAGATGTCATTTTAATATCGTAAATAGGAAGTCAAATTATTTTGATAAAAAATATGTGATGTCAAAAAATATATATACATACTTTAATGAAATAAAAAATACCAACTTTTTAAAATAAATATACGTTCATTTTAATTATTGAAATAAAAATATTTTTTAAACGTCATGACATTGTAATAATAAAACTGAGTATAATTTATTTCCAAGCAAAAAAGATTTACGCAAGCAATCACTTAAATTTTATTTTTTTGGTGTTTATTACACATATATAACATTTATTAATCTTTTGAGTTGTTGTGTCAAACATTAAATTTATAACATCGTTTGCATTCGCTGTACAATTTAACATGGGAAAATGATTGATCACTATCATCAATTTTATACTGTCCAACATAATCGTTTTTATTCCATTCCATTGCATGTATGAAAGTATTACAGAAGTAACTACATACTAGATTAATGAGCATGAAATAATATAATTATTAAAAACCTTATTGTGAGTGAATGACACATGCATAAATACTGTGCACGTGTGTGGTCGTTATAAGACGAGCGTTATTATTGAACATTAAACTTTATTTATTGAAACACAAGTACATATAAATACTAAGAAACTAGCTTTACTCGCTTTACAAGGAAGTAGTAATTCAACTCAAAACCAACGTAGCGTCTAGAAACTTGATAGTCTTGAAAAACTTGGAAATAGGTAGATAAAAGAATCTGGTTGTGTTACATTAATGTTTTGATACCTAATAAAGAAAAGAAGCTCTGAGCGTGAACGGAATAGACTATGTATTTAATTACGCGAATTAAATGATAATATTTCTATTGTTTAAGGTTCTATTTCATCTGGAATAATATGAGATGTAATTACTTAACACGTCGTATAAACGCTGTCGCAGCATCATAACAAATCATTATTAATGTGTAAACAATATAATTTAATATCTACTTTTTAATTGTATATTTCAAGAAGATTACATAATATGTTAAATAATTATGTAGTGATCTTTAATCAGAAGTCATTTAAATTATTTACATATGCAAGTTCGTCTCAGTCCGCGTGGTAGATTTTCATAATCACATAAATATTTTTTGCTCCCAATTATGTATTTTGTTTATGCACAATTTTTACATAAATGTAACTTTCATATATTACTTTTTCTTTTGGCTTGTTTTTTAATTTATAAATAAAAATAATTATTTAAATATTCATTTTAAGGATCGAAGCAATATTTTTTTCTTTTTCCATTTTCACAAAATTACTGCATGAAATATTTCTTATTTAAAAACTTAATGATAGTATTCTCCTGACCATATTTTGGGCACGCGGCAATTGTCTAAGACCAACTATCTATGTAGGAGATATTATAGTGGCCAAGTGTGCGCGCAAATACATGTGCATATAGAATCCGTTACTCGCATAGTCTGAGGCGAATCCGGCACGTCAAACATAGGACCAACGACTTTATGTTGTTATGACATTAGTTATGACAGCCATGTCTCTCTGTCAATAACTACATGACTAAAAACTCGATAACTTCTTACCGTCTTGACACCAGAATCTGCAGCCTTATAAGTACTTTATCAAAGCATTATAATATAGACGGAAACCAAAATGACGTAGATATGTGTATTGGAATAAATTAAACATCTTCGAAATAGGTCAAGCAGTTGCTCTATATCCCAATATAGGAATAAGCTCAGTGCAGATGCGAACCACTTGTGTGTTCACAGGAAACCGGCTTAATGTGAATATGATATACATTATAAAGAAAGTAGGTTATATTTGTTTTAAAACGTTTCATGTGCTCTAATAGTAATTAAGCATGATCTAAAAGTCGGTTTTCATGTTAACGGACAATAATGGACTCATGTTTATATTTCGAATTTTGTTTATTATGACTTTTAACACACATTAAAATTTAACAGGCTAGTAATGTTGTAACTAACGTGACGTCACTACTTGGTATGATTTCGCCTAGTTTAAATTAAAAAAAAAATATGATTCCTTTTATTATAGATTTATTTCTTGGATCCAAAAGGTGATACTGTATATATTACAAATAATTAAAATTAGTTTATTTTTTTTAGAAACTGTATTTTATTAAAAATTTATATTTATAATTTAAGTTTATTAAATGTAACTCACCATTTGAAAATAAAGTAACGATACATTATTTAATTCCGATGGATTAATGAATAAATATAGGGTCAACAAAATAACTGCAAACGTTTTCATTTGAAAATTTTCTGACAAAGCTTAACATTCGTCATCTTATACCCGTTACCTCTGCGTAAATTAAAACGAGTTAAAAAAATACTTTGTAACTTCTTCCCTTGTATTGCTTGAGCAGCACACTTACGTCTGTTACAATTAGGTTATTCAAATAAATTCACCAAACGAAGGTGATTTATGTTTTAAGCCGGAATGGTGACGATTAACGAGATAAAAACAAAATAATTTATGAATAATGTTTTCAACGAGTACACACGAAATTGTTAACAGTTATTTTATTTACGTGCGATGTCTGTTCCGTCATAATGTTTATTTATGCAACTAACAAATTTATGTAAGATTACAATTAGATGCTTGAAAAATAAATGAATATGTAATAAGAGTTAAATTTATTACGTCAGCTTTCGACTCAAGTAGACTCTCGTGTGTATTTATAAGTGCACATAAATTAACAAACATTTTAATGATTAAATACTTGCGGCATTTATGTCTGAAGCGACGACTATACCTAGTCATTTTTAAAACATATATTGTCATTAAAATCTCTCTTATAGCATGCCTGTGGACCCTGTGCCCCAAAGAAGCTACCGCATATGAGGAATAAGACAAAATAACTTCAATTTGATGCTTTCTTTATTAGTTTATAAAGGTTTTATTTTAACTTTTTCCATGTGATTTGTTCGATATCGCCATCTCCATGCTATTTATGAGGTCAGTTCTTCAGAACGAAGGACGACATCTACATTCACAGGATTCTAAGCATATAACGACCGTGATAGGCAATGCAAATCGAGCCTTCGGCCTTTGCCTCTTTTTTAACAAATAAATATTTTAAGACTGTTTTATCTATAAAATTACATTTATTTTAATTTTATTTCTAGGTACTGATGTTTGTCCCATGAAGTCTGTGGTGAGGCGTATTGGTCAGCAGTTATTTGCAGCTTTGAACAATAAGGGACTTGCCATGCTTGTTAATCATGGCATTGCCGACGAGAAGGTAAAATATTACATATAAACGCATTCTTTCCAATCCGTTATTTAAATATCCTCTTATGACTTTTGTTAATATTTTTCTTTAATCGCGACTACCAAGAAAATATATGTATGTACCTAACCTAATAAGAAATAGAAAACAATAACATTTTTACTTTGCATGTTTTATTTTAGATACTTTTATAACCGTAACAGTCTGTGAATGTCCCACTGCTGGGCTAAAGGCCTCCTCTCCTTTTTAAGGAGAAGGTTTGGAGCTTATTCCACCGCGCGGCCCCAGTGTGGGTTGGTGGAATACACATGTGGCAGAATTTCTGTGAAATTAGACACATGCAGGTTTCCTCACGATGTTTTCCTTCACCGTAAAGCACGAGATGAATTATAATCAGAAATTAAGCACATGAAAATTCAGTGGTGCTTGCCCGGGTTTGAACGCACGATCATCGGTCAAGATTCACGCGTTCTTACCACTGGACCATCTTGGCTTTTTATAAAAGTATAGTTGACCAAATCATACTTTTATATGTAAGTGTGTAATTAAAGGATCTTTAAAAAAGTAAAAAAAAATTATGTAAACCTTATTAAGACTGTTTTTTTTTATTTTTTTTATATAGCTAAAAGCGGTTTACGGTGATTTGGATAACTTTTGCGCTTTACCCGAGGGTTGTCAAGCGCAATACCTTCGCAATCCAGCCAGCAATCACGGTTACGTAAAACCCGGAATGGAACAATTTGATACTACTAAAAAGGTAAAAAATAAAAATCCATATGGTATTGATCTCATTATATGTATATGTCAATAAAGTAAAGTAACAGCCTGAAAATATCCTTTTGCTGATAAACGTCTCCTCTCCTTTGAGAAGTAGGTTTTGAGCTTATTCCACCACGCTCCATCAACGCAGAATAGTGGATATACATGTGGCAGAATTTTCATCGAACATGTGCAGGATTTCTCACGATGTTTTCCTTCGCCGCTGAGCAGCTTGATGAATTCTATATCGAAAAAAGCACATGAGTCACGTGTTTGAAATGTTTGTGTCAATAATTAAATATTATATTTCATGATACAATGATAAAATTAAAATCAAATATTATTAAAACAGTACACAATAGGTAAATAAAATTCATAATATTCCTTATTTTTAAATTATGGACAATTTCATTATAAATTTCTGATACTGAACGCTAAATAACATATTATACATAAAAAGATTACAATTTAAAAATACTAAATAGTAACAAACACACAATAAAATACAGAATCGGGCTTTATAAGTGTCAATATAGGTAGTTATTTTAAAGTTAATGAAGGCTAAAAAAGCCTGAATGACTAATCACAAGATCTCCAAAAATATACGTCCGATAGACTTGACATTTAACATAACTATTCCTTTCTCGACGTAGACGCTTACTAAGAACGGATATAATGCAAATCCTATCTATAATTATTATTTTAACTGTACGGGCAGCTCGTAACAAATAACCTACATACCCACTACACTACATCTATACACTGAATAATATTAATAAAATTTTGACATATGTAGGTATAAAAACATTTTGCCTCGAAAGACTGACTTTAAAGCTTAGGAACTTTTAGTTTCTGTCGATTTCATAGTATACCAAAATATATATCTTTGTGTTAATAAAAAAGACAATTTATCTGATTTATATCGAAGACACAAATCTAAAGGAAAATAGATAAATGAATATTTGTTTAAGAAATTTAGGTGACAATATAGATTGAAAGAGAATGAAATGAAAGAACCCCATCCTCGTAATATTTTTCTGAATGTGTCAACAATAGCGTTGCTCATTATTCTTTTCTATTTTCTTAGGAACTGCGTCATTCGTTCAACATTACGACATTATCGGCAGCGGCGATGCCTGCTCAGGAGGAGGTACCGGAGTTCCTTAAGCACACAATCCCTCTCGCGCAAGACTTAACCAACCTCTCACGTGTTCTTTTACAAGCTTTGGCTTACGCTTTTGGTAAATATAAATTTCTATAAATTCAATGAATATCATAAAAAAAAAAACACTTTATAATATAAACTTATACGACCTTAATAAACGTTGTTTTACAGGCGTCTAGTTAAATATGATGGCTCTGTTTCTAACATCATTGTTTGGTTATTCTAAAGAAGAATACAAAGCGTTGCTTAAGTAGTCACCCCCTAAATAACATTTATAGGTAAAGCCGATAACATACTATAACTAAATAGTAAATATAACGTATATTTCACTGGTGGTAGGGCTTTGTGCAAGCTCGTCTGGGTAGGTACCACCCACTCATCAGATATTCTACCGCAAAACAGCAATACTTGATATTGTTGTGTTCCGGTTTGAAGGGTGAGTCAGCCAGTGTAATTACAGACACAAGGGACAAAAAATCTTAGTTTCCAAAGTTGGTGGCGCATTGGCTATAAGCGATGGTTGACATTTCTTACAATGCCAATGTCTAAGGGCGTTTGGTGACCCCTTACCATCAGGTGGCCCATATGCTCGTCCACCTTCCTATTCTATAAAAAAAAAAAACGTTTCAATAAAGCATTTGAATTTCTGATAAACTGTATATGACCAATTTGAAAATTAATTTGAGAGTATTTATAGATATTGTTGAAATTCAATATAATATAATAATTATATAAAAATTCAGTAAATTTTATGTATAAGAGTAATTTGTTATCTTCAAATATTAGGAAGAATGTACTTAATCCTATTATTATTTTTGCTATTTCAGGTCTTCCCCCGGCAACACTTCTCGCATGTCACTCGGGGATGCTGAAGAGCGACGGTTGCAATCCGTCCACGATGCGGCTGCTGTATTACCCGCCGGTGCCCCCCGAGGACGAGGGGCCCTGTTGCCATGGCGATGGCATAGCGTACACCCGCTGCGGGGCACATTCCGACAGCTGCACCTTCACTTTAGTTGCACAGGACTCAGAAGGAGGGCTCGAGGTAATTTACTTTTGGGCTTTATTTTATTTCCAAAACTTTGTCTATTTTTTTAAGAATCATCCAACCTCCAAGTCACATTTTTATAAACACATATGCTTTCATGTTTACATATAGTATGATAAATACTTAGTTTATACTAAGATTTAGAGAATTTTTAAATGCTAATTGGTCTAGTAGCTAGCTTATTCGACTAAACACCCTAAGGTACCTTAAATCCCCGGACGGAACAATAAAAGTAATTGGGATTTTTCTGTCAAGGAATTTTCAATAGCAGACTAGATCTAGGATGTTTGCATTTGTATAAGGAGATAGTATTTAGACTTTGAGGTTAGTCGCCGAAAAGCTTGAATGATATTTTTATACAATAGAAAAAACTATTTAAATTATGTTTTTAATTGAGTTTATTTATCTCAAATATTTCAGGTCAAACTCAACGGTAGCGAAAAGTGGCAGGCCGTCGGACATTTGCAAGGAGCAATACTCGTCCAAACTGGAGAACTTTTGGCTTCCTGGACAACTAACTTACTACCAGCTCTTGTAAGTTATATAAGAAATCCACAAAACATATTTTCAGTATGTAATTTTGTCTTTTATCAATTCTGAAATTTTACATTATTGTCTAAACCCATAGAGAACTGTTTGAAAAAAATATAGATTCAGAGATAGGACTCGAAACGAGATACTGAAGATATGACAAGAAGTGATGACAACTGTTATATCTAATAATCTGTGCATACCGGGCAAAGATTATTTTGCCAATGTCGCGTGCGAATCAAAATGAATTATTCGCTGCAACATTAAAGATAGTAGAAAAACAAAATAAAACAACCAGGTTCAATAAATCTGTACATGATATAGTTTAGCTAAACCATTCATAAGAAGAAAATTCTCTACACGAAATAAGATTGTAGACAATCCAAGAATCAACCATTTATTTTCATAACTGTTTAAAACAATGACAGAAAACCGTCAACTGAGCATGTAGTAATTATTCTATGGGTGGCAGAAAGTATTTGACTTCAAGATTCGTTTTATTTGATTAAAAACAGATAGGAAAATATACGAGTATACATATATAAAATAAAACACAACATTGAACCAATGCAAGTTGCTATTTGCAAATAAGTCACATTATTTCCGAAACATTCTGTGTTCCTGTCAATGTTTCCTTTACCTTTTCTCTTTAAAATTTAAATAATGATTGCTTTTAAAATTAAAGTGTATAATGTGTAGTCTGCTTCAATTAAAATATATTCTGTTAAACAAGACTTTTTTATTTTATTTAAAAATGATAAGATAAAAGTCAACGTTTACCTTTATAATATGTAACAAGGTCAAATGCCATAATTTCCGTGTTCTAATTTTAAACATATATAAATAACAAATAAAAAGAAGTTGCAACATAATGTTTTAATTTTTTCGAAAAAAAAAATTAATATTCATATAAAGATAAATTAATAATGCATATGTAGGTAATTAATGTTCGTATATAAATGACTTCACATTTTATAACACGTGACTAATCAGTAATAAGAATTTCAGACGCGAGTAATTTAATGCGAAACATACATGAATACTTTTTCGTAATATTAACCAAAAGATTATTACTTATTTTAGAGTAACAAAACTCATCTTTAAAACTAAACTCATTATGCTAATAAAAACCTAGTATAATAATATAACCTATGCGATTTGTTTATATTATTTAAGAAATCCATTTCAAATTAAAAAATCTACAAAGCTTTAAAAACTTCAACATTTTCAAAGGCGATCTGGTGAGTTACTACGTATAATGAAATCAAAGCCTTCTTCTCTAATGTAACAATTTTCCGGAGCAGATGCACCGCGTGGTTGTCCCGTCGGGCACGTACGCGCGCGCGCGCGGGCGCCACTGCGTCGCGTTCTTCTGCCACCCCGACAACGACGCCGTCATCCCGGCGCTGTCCCGCGTGGCGACCGCCCCCGCCCCGCCCGCCTTCACCCCGCACACGCACCTCACGCTGCACCACCGTCTGCTCAACGCAGCGCACCACCTCCAGAAGCGTTTTAGGGAAACGTACGCGTGACTAGTGCGGGACAGCGGGAAGGACGCGTCGTACAAAACGCTGGCACGCCGTCATGCTTCTCCTTAACGATTCAACGAAATAATCGGCTAGCTTAATGTACAAGTCGAGGGTTACACTTGTCAAACGACCACAACGTTAGTCACATGACGTTCTCATGCAGCTATCTGGAGCTTAATACCTTACAAAAATAAAACTAGTAAAAGAAGCACAAATTAATTTGAAAAAAAAAAACTTACATTATCGACATCGGGGTAATTGAATCTAGTAATGATATTAAACTATGCAATAGTATTAAGAATATAATGGCATTGTTGCTCAAAACCTGTTCAAAGATTTTTATATCATTCCAGATTTGACATTTATTTTATATGTAACCTAGTTGCGAATTCGTTTTTTGAGCTTATTTTGAAAATGTATTCTTTTGACTTTCTTTTATTATAAGTACTTAGCAATTAGCGACGTGTGATCGCAATTTTCTGCTTTTTTTGTTTAATTAAATATATATGTTTAGTCTTGTGTTCTTGCTTCTGCATTTCATATTATTAAGATTTATTTAAACTTTTTTTTTATTTATTATTATGATTATTTTTCACGCCTACTTATTACTTTTATTAAGTAAATCGTGAGATATAATTGATAGCTCAATTTGTTATCTGTACTTAAATAGGAATATATAATTATTCCTTTTTTTCTATTCTAGCTTAAATATAATCCAGACATATATTGGACATTGAAACTTTAAAAAACTGTATTAAATTAGTACTTAATCATTTCCTTGGACTCTTACGAAACAGTATGAAGCATTTTTTATACTTTTTATTGTACTTAAAAAAGTATTTACTAAAATAAAATGGTGATAAAAGTTTAATTACTTTTTTAAAAAAAAAAAAAATTTGTTAAATGTTTTAAATGCACAGTAACAATTTACTTATTTTTTTCAAAATTTTATTTATACATGTTTAAAATGTGTTAAAAAAATATATGTAAAAGTATTCAAAAGTAATTAAACAATAAAATAAAATGACAAAATCCATTATTAAAAACTAGATTTTTAAGTAGTAAAAATAACTTGTAAAACAATAGTGAATTTAAATTTTTGTTAAAATGACTGTCTTATGTGGACATGTTGTTTTGGCAAGATCTGGGTTGCCATATATATACATTTTATTTTTTAATTTTCCTAAATTAAAAATCAAGATAATATAATCAATTTCAACTGTAATGTTAAATTAGTTTTTCATTGAATTTATGCTAGATTTTTGGCAACCCTATATTAAAACCTATTTATTTATAATTCGGTGTGAAATGCCTACTTTAATCTGGCTGTTGAAATTGTATAACTGAAATTAAATATTTGATTACTTAGCAACGTTTTCTTTATACTAAACCAACTCAAATGATCACTACAAAATTTATCAAGTTTAAAAAACCCCTGAAAACACTTATTTCTTTTAACCATTATCCATGTGCTAAAATAAACACAATTTATTATTTTATATTCTTCGTTATATTGCCTCCAGTACTAAAAGTATTGGTGCAATTTGTATTATTATCACAATAAGTCTCGTACAACTATTAAGAAGTACTATATGGTATATACGTATTTATTACTGTCAGGGCATCCAGTCATCCAGAGACTAGTGCGAGTCTTTTTACTTATTCGATATTATTGACGTTAACCGAGTATGGAATTCTGATAATTGTTACTAGAGAGCGCTGTTTTCGTCAACGCTGTCGAATTATCAAATTACTGGCACTAAGCACGCAGTATAGACTACTCGCATAACTGTCTGGAGTACTGTACGCCAAATTATATTGATAAATAATAATATGGATCTAACCAAAGACTCTTAAGATTTGCCTATACACAATTACCACTTTTATTAACTAGTTACTATTAAAGATGCACGTGCAAGATTTGAGCCACATATCCTAACAAGCAAAATTAAATAAGAGCTAGTAAAAGAGACAGTTCCAAGCAATAATTGTTTCCGAGTCCTTAAACTTCCTATCATATGTGCCCCTATACTTTTTAATGCATGCACTCTTGTTTTGATTTAGGCTCGAAATGCACCAACCCAATGCCAAGGTTGGTGGTGATGTAAGGAAGTGAAAAAAAACTGGGCGGTGGTGACTATTTACTATCAATGGTCCCATTTACACGTTCCTATTTTATAAATATATATTAGACAGTAATAATAGCACTGTTCAACGACAAGATTACAAAACATCAAATTTCTCAATTAAATACGTATAATTTAGGTATATACCAAAATCTTAATCGTAAATAATCAAACAATGAAAATCTCATTAAAATGCATTGTCTAAAACTTAAAAGAGGTTGGCTAACAAACGCGAAATGTGGTATTGTGGTACCATAACAAGTACATTTTTAAAATTTACGTGTTAAGGTTCCACGACATAACATATATTAAACATTTATATATATACATATAGTTTAGAAAGAAGGTATTTGAAAAATGAATGGTGTTAAATTTTAATGTTATTTATTTTATTTTATTTTTTAAGGTTTAAGCTGTATACTGTGTAATAATACATAATTGGTGTTCTCTCATAATTATGTGTTTCTCCTGACCTATTTCGGCCCCGGGGTTACTGTCTAATCGGACTCTATCCAATTGCGCAGAAGATGTAAAAGTTCACAAGAAAAGTAAAAAAAAAAACACAAATACTCCTATCGATGTTTTTGGAATAACTCCCTTGTCTTGTTCTAGACAAACAAAACTTATACACTTTTTTAACGCACGAAGAAAAAGATAAAACCCGAGAATTAATTAGCTCAACATAATATATGTTAAGTATATTACTCATTCGGCTGACGGACTAATTGTGCTCCTGAATGAAACGGGCAAACTCACCGAGATTCTCGCTGCCTATCTTATTCAGCACCTTCACGGGGTGCAGCCGGTTCTTTCAGAGGGTCATTACGTGTTCAGGGCGGGTCGATGAACCATCGACGCCCTTGACGCCTTGAAAACGCGGACCACGGAGGCAGTGGCTCGAGAGACGTGGTCCTGACGGTATCCCTGACGTAGCGTATTACCGTTCAAGGAACGGCCTTCACATGTATCACCGTTCCAGATGAAGTACATGAAGGAATATAAAAGAGCTTCGGGCAGCACTTCGGCCCGAAATTCATCAATGCTGCTGCCGACTCCCTCCTAACCAACGTGGGAGGGCCAAGAATCGGAATCACCACACTGGCGCCTATACGCCATTGTGGTGCGCTCTATGGCACTGTATGGTACACCAATTAGGGTGGTCGCTCTACTGCTCGTCATAATAAGGCTTTTCTGCGAAGACTGCAGAGGCAAAGTGGTGAGAGCGATACGAAGTTACCGTACGGTTTCGTGAACGGTAGCGACACTTCTCGTATCTAACGCGTATTAAGTTTATTTTACATTCGGTTCTTATAATAAAAAAACTTAGAAAAGTAGGTATCTCTTATTTTATAAGATAATTATATGATTTCTACAGCAATTTATACTCGTTTGCAACATTTTAAATATTAAAGGTTTATTTCCGATACAAAAAAATGTATTTTTAATAGAGCCAAGAGGGTCCAGTGGTAAGAACACCTGTAACCTACAGATTGTGGGCTTAAAATTTAAAAACCGGATAAGCAACACTGAATTTTCATGTACTTAAGTTATGATTATAATTCATCTCGTTCTCGGCGGTGAAGGAAAACATTAAGGCAGTAAAATATCTGCCACATGTGTAACCATCAATTCGCATTGAAACAGCGTGGTGGAATAAGGCCTCTTTTCCTCAAACAAAGTGTAGGCCTTAGACCAGCAGTACGATATTTACAGGCTGGTACTTACTTTACTTTTAATTTACTATTAAATTTATCAATATTTAGTGTTAATGACAACAATTTATGAAGTAATCATTTCATACGTGAAGACTCTGTTGGGGGGAAAGCTTATTTACAAACGTTAGGCCACTGAACGCCTATTTTAATAATCGCCGCCGCATAATCGCGGTGGCTATTTTCGAGTTTTTATTTTGGCGTAGTTCGCGTGTGGTCGATCGCACTATGATCTTTTGGCGGGAAAGTAAACGTCATCAGTGAATAACTGATTGTCACCAGTGCAACTGCTTTCTCTGAATAAGCAAAAAAAATTAGGAGTAAAATGGTAAGTCATGCATGTTATTAAAAAAACAATTCATATTAGTAGGCACGAAACTTTTATAATTACAACTCGTATTATTATTTTTTTATTACTATTACATACTTAGCTTTATAAAAGGCGTGAGTTTTTTTTTTATTACTTGCTAGCGAAACGTTCACATAATATAAATAAATAGTAACTTTAAATATTAATTATAAAGAAATTAAAAATAAACCATCTGAACGTAAGTACTGATCAATTTTTTCTTAATCTTTGAATCCACCCTTTTATTCTTGCGTAAAACGTAACGCTTACAACTAACGAAGATTTACGAAGGTTTGACATTTTAATATAAATCTAGATTAACTTAACAGTCTCTAGAATTTACTAGTATTAATGTAACATCTCTATTATATTTTAAACTAGTTCTCGCCCGCGTCTTCTTCCGCGTGAGAGAGCAGGTGTTAGGTACAATGTATTTTTGTATTCACAACTACTACTATTTTGTACCAGGGCCACAGAAAATAATATATTGTATTAGGCAGTCAGTTAAATATTAGGATATTTAAGAAGTGAAAGCGTTACAAACAAACAAACTCACTCTCTCATATATAATATTAGTGTGGATGCACAGGTTTATGTCACTGAATATACACTAAAACATAGTCATGGTAATTAGTTTATTTATTATTAACACTAAAAGTTGATTGTTAAAGCTTAATTTAAGTATGACTAGTGAAGGAGGATGACCTCAAGTAATTAATAAATTAAACATAAACTCCATTACGCTCATAAAATTATACTATAAAATTATATTTCCATTTACGTTTATCAGGTTATCTATAAATTATACCCGTTTATTGGCGGGGACTAGTTACAATCAAGACTAAGCTTGGTTGTTGCGGATCCAAGCTACACTTCACTAGTGATCTGATAAAACTAACACGCCTCACTACAGATGTCCGGGCAAGACAAGACATTTCCTTAATACTTTGATGAAGTCTCGAGAGTAATATATATATAATGACGTAATGTTTTTTTTATTTGTTTTTTTTTCGGAATCACGAAACAAAAGCCAAGTATTAAAACCAAGTGATAAGAAAATTTCACAATATGATAGTTTATAGTTGTAGGACTACGCACGTCTAAATTGTGTGATAAATTGCAGCTCAGAAGTTAAATATAAACTTCCAAAAAGAAATGAGACGTAAGCGACCACCACAATTACAAATTTAAAAAAAATAGCAGGCCTTCGTAACGCGCTATATTAAATTTTTATTATGTCACAGGATGTTATGGCTTTTAACGCATATATACGAACTATTTGATAGGTTATTTATTATAGATATTTCATTTAAATCAGGTGTATACCTTGAACTAGGTATACCTATTTGTATAGCAAACTTTTAAAAATGAATATCAAATATATCAAGGCAGGAAAATATAAGACTGTCCGACTTTAAATTATGATTCATTTACAATGTAAGTGAAAATATATGTAAGTGGAAGAACATATGCACCCAAAATTAATCTCATTAGTATAAATAAACAGTTGATATAACTACGTCTTATCAGTTACTTTCCATATAAGGTAAGTAAATTCAAACCCGGAAAACTTCACGTGCCCGTCGCGTGCTCATGATCATGCAGTCCACATGCTCAGACGGGGATTAAATCTTTATCATTTATCAAAGCTATCACCATCGGTACGTGATAGGATTGTCTGTCTTGTACGTGCCAAATTTAAACAACGTCTTTGGTTTAAGATTAAAAAATTTACTTATAATAAAAAAACTCTAAACTTCAGGTGTCAATCTTTTCATTTTTAAATCGAAGTATTTAGTTTAGCTGTTTATATTTAAAGAAAACTATTTTTAGGCACTATCAAAATATATTTATATTACGTATCTTCTTATGTATAATAAAAAAAAAACTTAAATAAATTTAAAAACTAATAAAATCATCAGTGATATTAAAGAGTCTAAGACAGTTCCTAATTTAAAAACAATATTATATCACCACCTGACCGAATTTCGGTGACGGTGTTCAATCTCAACAGAAAATAGCTAACTACGCAGGAGATATTATAGTGTACAGGTAATCGTGTAAATAAACATGCACTCTCTATTCACTAAATTTTATAATCATAAATCGCAATCACTGTAAACTTATAAGCACCGAGACTTGAACCCAGGTTCTCGGAAACTGTAGTAGCTTCTTGTTTTATTATCAGGGGAAAAAGTACATATCCTATGGGAGCGGGAGACTGGGGCATTATGGGATACTTATTCGATAAAACCCCTGCGATGGCCATTTATTACACGGGCTAAGGGATTGACTTTTTGACATAACGCATACGCTGCTGAGACTGCCGTCTTCACTAGAAAAGATAAAAACTACGAAAAATACTTACCGATCATACCTAGAATGCACCACGAGGAGATAGCTGTCCTGTATCCGAAGCAAGCCCTTTATTTTTTCATACAATGGAAACATTCAAAAAGGTACCCAGTTCCCTTATGCGGGGGAACCAGGTTATGTGGGATTCTTACCCACTAAAACCACTGCGAATCCTCGGCATGGATGGAGGCTGCGGGATCGTGTCGATATAGTACATCCGCTCGTGGGTCGGCGAAGCACTCTTTAAGGGGCGAAGGTAATGTTGATCCTCCCCCCCGAAGCTAGCTGTCCGGATACTTCTTTCACAAAGAATACGTAAATAGTGAATTGGAAAAAATATATATTTATTTTTCTTCTTATATTAATTACTTACATCAAAATTGACTATAATTATGTAAATAAATATGATTAAGTAGGTAATATGATATATTATCGACTCAAACATCCCGGCGGTAAAAGTCCACAAAGTTACCTTCATATTATCAGTTCTGTTAAAGATCGTCTGATAATTCTTACAATATCCGTGTATTCGTCGCCGTGATATCTTAGAAAAATGCGAACAATTATCAATTTCCCTTTTATTATTGATGATAACTATGTCAAAATCTCTAAGCATTTATAATACGAAAACTGTTTCAATTTTTTTTTATTAGCTGACAAAGGTTTATAACAATAAAGATTTATTACTTATTATTACTTAAGTAAATACGTATAAGATTAAGTAATTAAGTTTTAATATTAAACAAACAAAACAAATACTTTTGTATAGTTTTAATATTTTTTATCAAGATATTAATTTTTCTTATTTTCTCGATATTAATGATGAAAAGCAAATGGTATTTGGTTACGAGTAGATAACGTTAAACCAGTTCAATCTAACCCTCGGAACTGCCTCGTGTTCGTGTCCCACGGACTTTCCGATAGCATCATGTTATAAATGCATAAATAGGCCGATAGTATGTAAACCGTATCATGTAGGAAAAAGTAGGTAAGAATAAAAAAATACATTTCTGTAAATTTCTTGAATAGCTAGTTTAAAAATCCATTACTAAATTCTATTATTTATATAAATAAGGTTAATTTTTTTTACTTTAATAAAGCAATAAATTTTATTAACGAATAAGTATTTCATAACAATTAATGCTCATTATAATATCAAGCATTTGTTTACGTCCCATTCGGTTCTTCATAATGTTGTTCCACTGTCGCACCGGTGACACGAACCGTCGGCTGATAAGCGAACCGGCTGAAACCAGTACTCGCGCCGGCCGCAGGGGGCCGCATTCACACAAACAAACATTTACTGTTTATCAACCTCACACACAAATGTAGATGCTGATAACGGACGACGAAGTTACTCGTTCAAACAAGTAATGTAATGAGTGCCATATAATGACGCACAAATTTGCATTCTTAAATATAGGTATACCACTCTGCACGAGCTGTCATCTCTCTTTGTTTGACTGATGTTTACCAACGTATTTACGTTAAATATATAAAGCTTAGTTCGGCGGCATCAAACGTAAACGTATGGTTGGCAAGGGACTTTGGACTTTCTAAAACAAAACATAGTTCATCGAATATCGTGTTGTCAGTGTAATTTTTATAACGATAAAGTAAGATAAAAGAACTCAACATTAGAGATTGAATATCCATCGAATTTTAGAATATATTTGAATTTTTCACGCAGTCGCACTTTTGTTGAAGGTAAACGTGATATATAATATAGGTATGCGTTTCGGCAGAAGTTTGACTCTATGATAAAATAAGTTCTATAAATCTAAATCGCGTCTAGTGAGTACAATTAGATATGACGTTTTTTATTTCAAAATATAATTTTGACATAACAAATAAATTAAGTATTTAATAAAAATATAAATACAGTACGATATTTAATTATCGAAAAATACAAAAAAAAAACATTTCGATTTTTTTATTTTGAATTAAGGATCTATGAAATTGGAGGCGACAATAGTGCAATGGTTTACGGGCCGCTAGCGACGTAGGAGTCGCAGGTTCGACCTAACCCCTTGGGCTATTATCGTCATCACGTCTAATACAAGTTTTACGGTTAATTGGAGGGGTAAATAGGTACATTAGTAATTCCTTAAAAAAAATTGGACTATATTCTTCATCAACGTCTAACTTTCCTATTATATCTAAACCTTTAGCATAATAAACGCATAAAAGAATTAAGAATCATGAAACTACTAAAATAATCTAAGACAAAAAATAGGCCAACCGTTCCAAATACGATCGGTCACAACATACAAGTGTCAATGCAAATCTTGCAGGGTTTTTAATCTTATCTATCATTCTCGTGCACTGCGAGTGATTTTATTCTAAAAACATTAGGAACAACTCAAGTCTTAAGATATTTTTTTATAATTTAATCTTTATCGTTTATATAAATATGAAGAAATTAATACGCTAACAACAAAATAAAACAGTTGATAGGAACCTATTGATTGAAACTTATTAATAGGTGGCTAAATCATTGCGTTATTTAAATCAAACGGTAATGAAACACATTCTGAATAGTATTTTTTTTAAAACCTCGATAATTATAGATATAATTAATATGTATAAGCATTACTTCTTTTAAATACAAAAATAAACGCTTTAAGTATATTAGAAAACCAATCTAAACGAATGAGAGAGGTCGCTTCACATAAACATGATCATATCAGTCACCTATTGAACCGGGGCCTATCAGACTGGTAAAAACTGGACTATAGCCGCGGCAGGCGGCTTCTGATAACGTTCCTACATCGCTATGCTACTTAGTAGATGGCGTAACTCTGTTCCATATAGAATATCTTGTTTACGAGTCAAACTAAATTGCTAAAATCCCCAGAATTTTGTTTTCCCAATATACCTACGAGTTAGTAAGAAGTGATAATTGAAATCAAATTCTGAGAAAGGTGTTAGTAATAGAACGGGCGTGTTCGCAGGGGACTCGGCGGCTTATCAGCGCTGTGAGACCTTTTATAAGTAGACAGCGCGAGCGCGAGCCATCACTACACGGTCCGAACGCGCGTTGGACAGTAGTTGTATCTTTTGAGTAATTTATATTTTTTGTAAACATAAAAACAATGTTAGTTTTCCCGCAAATGAGACCGCAGATACGCGATGAAGGATGTAGGGTGTCAAAGTGGATACCGGCTGAAAGATTCGCTCCTTACTTTGCAAGGACAAATGTCTTACCTCAACTTCCACCAAAGGTGCGTTTATTTTAGGACTAAAAGTGAAAAATTTGATCACGTCCTTGAATTTATTGGATTATATTTAATCCTTTTTGTTTTAATAGGATGATGACGAAGATTATTTAGGAGGATCGTCTCCAGAACACACAAGCGATTCTGGGTTTGAAATCAGTGAAGGCACGTGTGGATGGAGGGGTTGCGGCTTGAGGTTCCCAAACGTAGCTCGCCTGTCCGCACACATCGCCCGGGTTCACGCTCACGCACACAGAGATGGCCTCTTTTATTGCTGTTGGAAAGACTGTTCAAGACCACAAAGAGGTTTTAACGCGAGGTAGGTTTTTATGCAAAGTTCTTTTTTTTACGATGTAATTATAGTTTACTTACTTTTGAGCGAAATAGTAAATTTATTATTTTGTAATTTAAATTAACAAATTAATTTAACAGGTAAAAAATTATATGTATATATTATAGCGACTTCATAAATATAATTATGTCTATTTATTTTTGGACAGGTACAAAATGTTGGTACACGTACGGACACATACCAACGAGCGTCCGCACACATGCAACCAATGTCAAAAGAGTTTCTCCAGGGCTGAAAACTTGAAAATACATCTCCGTTCACACTCCGGAGAAAAACCATACGTTTGTCCTTATGAGGTAAATGATCTAATACACATATTTACATAATAATAAATATTCATAAATAAATATTTTATTGAAAATATACAAAAATATTGCATTTTCAGTTAAAATGTTATTTATTGAAGTAAATAAAAAATGTTTCCTTTTCAACAGGGATGCGGCAAAGCCTATTCAAATTCAAGCGACCGCTTCAAACACACTCGCACGCACACAGTCGACAAGCCATATTGTTGTAAGGTCTCTGGCTGCAACAAACGGTACACAGACCCATCGAGTCTCAGAAAACACGTCAAGACGTACAAACATTTCATAAATGAAAAGGATAATCCAAGGCGGGAATCATCTGACGAAAGGCAAAGTTCAGACAGCTACTCCCCGCTACGGGAAAATAGCATTTACAACCAACAGCCTACATCACCCCCCTCCATATCATACAGCCCCCCTTGTATCGTATCACCTACTTCGCCCTTCAAATCGGTTAGTTCATACACAGCGTCAGCGTTGGGCGCGCCTTTAAGCTATATTCCCGTTATGGACCGACTCACTTACATGAGACCTCTTAAACAAGTGTATCCAATCAGAGTCCCGTCACATGAAATGTCATATTTAGAATATTCCCAAATGTACGATCATGCTTATAGAAATTATTACACATGTGGCCTTAACTACTCGGTATTGAGACCAACAATTGACGAAAAGGCGTTCCCGAAAGAACCAAACACATTTGGAGATACATTTAAAGAATCATCTGAGAAGTATGAATGCATCGAGGATGTACCCCTAAATTTAATCTGTGTCAAACGCATAGATTGCAAACCTATGGAAGAACTAGTCAGACATACAGACTTGCCTTTAGATTTAAGTACTAAAAGTTAAGTATTGAAAATAAAGTATATTTATTCCTTTTAAAATTTATTTAATTTTATATAATTGCTTTGATCGACTACAATGTAAAACATTGTACGCGGAATACAATGTTTGTACAATACTCTTTACCAACACGTTCAGCATATCATCATCGAGATACAAAAATCAAACATTATTGTTGTATGATAAGACAACACTTCAATGGATTTTATATGCAAAGTCATATAAGTTTTAATAAGAAACGTCTATTTCAATTCAAAATTACAGTTGATTCAATGGAATATCATATTTACAAAGACAATGTTATAGAAGGAACATTACAAAATAAACCTTACAGTTTATACAAGTATCTCACTAGCGGAAAAGTTTTTCACAATTCAACCGAACCATTCAACGAAATGCGCGGAATAGTCATTCGTCGGTTGTACGCTCTGCTAAGTCCTCACGAGACGAGCCATTCCTTCAGCAATAGTGTTGAGCGCGGACAGGTCCTTCCGAGCCGTGTCGAGCAAATGAGCCATCCCACGCTGTTGTAGAGATAAAAATTGCTTCACGTCTTCTTGTGCACCTAAAAAAACAAAACAATAAATTCTTAAGCACATTACAAACCCATTACACGTTTCTGAAAAATAAGGAAAAAAAAATAGTTTTTTAAACAAGAATTTACTTGTATATTAGACTGGATTATAAATAATCTCACCTGGATCTAAGTGGTATCTTTCATGCGGTGCCCCCGCACTCGCGCTGCGTTGTAGGCGAACGGCGCATAGAAGTTCATTTAATCGACCCTAGAGAAATATTTATATTAGATTTCTTAATACATTAACATATGGATAATAGGCGAGCTTTATACAAACTTAATCACGCTTAATACACTTACTCATTAATTATTTTACCAAAAGCTATTGATGTCTGTGTTGTTATATTTCGATTGAGCAAATGCAATTAGACACAAATGAAATATGGATGGTTTATAAAATTACAATTTTACACATTTATTGGACACTTGGACACATTAATTGTGTAGAGTGATATATATTGGTGAAGGTGACCCATTCCAATAGATATAGGTGACCTATACCTTCCACAATTAAAGTAACATTAAAAAATCTGACCATAACGAACAATGTCCCTTTACAAGATCATATTAATTTAATCAAAATATTTTGATGTAGGTTGTGATAGTAGTTGTTGTGAGTTGACAGATCTTTTGTTTTTTTTTTTTTAAATATTATGTGTAAGAAATTAAAAAAAAAGCCACAACAATTCACACTGAACACTTTTAAATAATTATTTATACATAACATAATTAATACTTTTTGTCCAAATTTTTTTTAAGTTTTCGTATGTATTTTATATTTTTTTTTGTTTATATTTGCGTGTAATTATTATTTATAATATGTAGCGTTAAGTCGATACCGAAATTATCTCTAGAAATAAATAAGTAGTTTATTTGTGTACTAAAAAAAATGTAATCTAGCTATAGCTCGAGTTCAATTTAATGTACGTACAAACAAATACACTAGTTTCTAGGGTTGTCGGGCAGAAAATTATTTCTCCATTAGGCCCGACTTTTATGCAATATGTATTCATGGGTTGGTGCAGCAAAATCCCTTACGATTTGGGAATGTACTTTATTTTATTATCCGTTCCAAAATCTATTAGGATTAAGTGACGTCATACGACGCCTGACACTTTTATGTACCGTTAGCAGCGCTATCGCTGTCATTGTAATGGTACAGTGGTTTATGGTTTTCAACAAAATGAGTGCTAAACAATCGTGTCAGGGAAATGCTTATTGTAAACAATTTGTATGCCAGTAGCTCGTGATCACGACAGATGCAACTTTGTCGACACATCGGGCAAAATAATAAAAAACGCATAATGAAAACGATAATGATACATATAATGTACGTTTGAAACAGAAAGAGACACGTGATAGTGGAGTAGAGGAATTATGTGATTACTTTTTTTAATTATTCTTACTGGTGTGCCTTAGTTACCGTAACAATAAAGTATATATAATAAAACCTTTCTATTTCTGATATTCGACTGGTTTTTTTTATTACTTAATACAAAACACGTACCCTGTTATATTGTTACGCTGTTATGTATTTTTTAGAAATGTTGTATAATTTACATTATTTGTAAAAAAATATTAATTATTTATTTTATTAAATAAACCAATTATTTTTCTGACACTACAAACATAATAACTTTAGCGATACCGTTTAAAACGTACTATGCCAATAGCATTCAGAATAAATATTGTACAAGACAAATAAATTTGACATTAAAACAAAGAACACTTTACCTAGCACCATACATTTTAGGTACTTGACAATAATATATTTACTGCGTGATTATTGAAGCAATAAACTTTAGTGCATCAATCAAGGAATTACTCGTCATGACATTTACCTACCGCGCCGGTTATAACCAGATACGTAGATAAGCGACATTGATATTGCTACACGCGTTCCAGCGTCCTAATTACTGATTATTTGTAAACAGGTATGTAAGTTACATAAGTACATAATGACATTTTAATGTGTTATATTAAAAGTGGCTAGTATTCCAGTGAAACAATGCGGTGATACAAAGACGTAACTATCGATTCCATAATAGTCCTACACTTAATGATAATTGTTGTGTTTTAGTGGGAATGTTAATTATTGCTTTTAGATACTAACTGGAACTTTATATATAATTAAGATATAATTCATCATTAGTTTTTCTTTTGCTTTTATTGTTTAATAATGAGCTATTTTCTTTCATTTCATCGAGCCAATATAGCCGAGAAACTATAACACCTAAATCTTAACAACAATTGAGTTTTTCATGTGCTTAATTGTAGGTAATAAATCATCGCGTACTCGGCGATTAAGAAACCATTGTGAGAAAACATGCACATTTCGAATAAAATTCTGACACTTGTGTATCACGTACGTAATTGGACCAAAGTTATTCTAAAGAGAAGGGTACGCTTAAGTTCAGCAGTTGGGACTCGATGTTACCTTTACTTTTTACTTTATTTAAATCTATATGTATGTTATATGAATTGATGATTTTATATAGAGATAAAAGTCCTATATCGATCACAGAACGCCAAAATTAGAACAAAACTTATACTATCATGTACAAGTCACCTATCCCCAGCATACATTGTCTATAAAACGTCTGGAGATAAGGGCTGATAAGATGCAGATAAAGACGGCACGCGGTCAACGTGTGTACAAAAACTCGACCAAACTCATTCGCAGTTCATCAATAACTTATGTATTGCCAAATTCACGTATCACGTCCAGACTTGCAATATCACATATCTACGATATTTTGAACACGCACTTGAGTGCTTTAAATACGAAAGCTTCGTTAATGTATAACTTACTCATGATAATGTATCATGATTAAGTTATACATCAAGAGGAAATTCATTGAATTAAAATCTAAAAAAAAAAAAAAAACATTTTTTTCTGGTTATTACACAAATAACGATATACAAGACATACAAACGATAACATTCGTGGTTACTGGTTTTACGTTTAACATATGATGACATCATCATATGAAATTTGATATATGAGTTATATTCAATTTCCGCACGATTCAAAACATCAAAATATATTTAGTTATTTCGAATCAACGTGGTCTGGCAGCGACGTATACATTATCGTTGTTTTTTGGGAAGATATAAATCAAGGCAAGGTATATTACTGGTGGTAGGGCTTTGTGCAAGCTCGTCTGGGTAGGTACCACCCACTCATCAGATATTCTACCGCAAAACAGCAATACTTGATATTGTTGTGTTTCGGTTTGAAGGGTGAGTGAGCCAGTGTAATTACAGGCACAAGGGACATAAAATCTTAGTTCCCAAGGTTGGTGGCGCATTGGCTATAAGCGATGATTGACATTTCTTAGAATGCCAATGTCTAAGGGCGTTTGGTGACCACTTACCATCAGGTGGCCCATATGCTCGTCCACCTTCCTATTCTATAAAAAAAAAAAAAAAAAATACCACTATGGTTGCGAAATAAGAATAATTCAGTACGTTGACCCGACATAACTTGTATGTCAATCGCGAATCACGTGAGAATTTGCGAACCTTTTGCCCTAAACAGTAATATTTATTTATGTGCATGTGTTCTTTGGTTTGTTTTCATTTATTGTTACTATGTTTTCAATATTTATTAATAACAGCTATTTTCCAGCAAAACTATAAGGTCCGAAGTTCTTCTTACTACGCGTTCGGACTATAGTTTATAGCCTCCAACTACAAAAGGAGAAAACCCAAATAAACAACTTTGCCACCGATATCATTTGTCACCGATATCAATTGAGGCGATATCATTGGTCGAGATCTTGAATAATCTATGACAAACTAATAATCTATGATTATCTTACAATAAAATCGCGTTTTCAATGTCCACGAAGTTATAATCGGAACATCGAAAATTATTGTGGTAAATTAATGGAATGGTATAAGTTATGTGGAATAGTGTTGTATTATAAATAAAGGTAAATTAATCAAGGACGGTTTACAGTGCTTAATACAACGGAACAATTAGAAAATCGCATGCAATTTGTAAATCTACGTTTTGTTTACTTCTTTCTACTCATACTTGGATTGCAATAGGGTAGGTATACCCTATTGCAATACCAATAGACCGGCCTTTTAGTACACACATTTACTAGGCGTTGAATTATAGTATAAGAATTTAGTATTATATTATATACTCTGTTATTTATGTAAATCATTTGGACCGTCAAATATTTTCAAAAAAGTAAGTATAGTATTTTTTTTTCTTTCGTCCAGCAGTGGATGGCAAAAGGCTGAAAAAAAAAAAAAGAAAAAAAGTATAGTATTATTTTAAAACTAACATTGTACAATGGTGGAGCAGCCAGTTGAGACGCCAGCTCTTGCAAACGAGCTCTGGCCGCTTCTTCTTCAGGACTCAAAGCAATACCCACACGACCGACGACTTCCAGGCGAGATATCACCTGCAATATTATTATATATAAGTGATAAGTCCTTATTGAGTTTATTTGATCTAAATTACTAAATCGTAAGTCCAGTGCGCAGTGCAGACAGCGTGTCGGCAGTAGGTGTGAGCGTGTACCTGCAGTAGCGTGTGTCGGAGCGCGTGCAGCGAGGCCGACAGTCGCGCGAGCGAGGCGGTGGCGGCGGCGCGGCGCGTGCGCAGTGCGGACAGCGTGTCGGCAGTAGGTGTGAGCGTGTACCTGCAGTAGCGTGTGTCGGAGCGCGTGCAGCGAGGCCGACAGTCGCGCGAGCGAGGCGGTGGCGGCGGCGCGGCGCGTGCGCAGTGCGGACAGCGTGTCGGCAGCGCGCCTCAACCAGCTCGCTTGTAACGCCGCCTCCTCGCCTTGGCATCGCGCACGGAACTTTATCTGAAAACCAATTGCTTTATTTTAGCATTGAAGTTTAAAGTGTAATTTCAAATCCCAAAAAAAGATTATTATTATTTTATGTAAAATTGATTTGGAGTATATTTTATCGAAATCCAAAGAAAATATGTATTAACATAAGTATTGAAATAATTTGTACCTCTGAATATCCAATAATGGGAACCGGTATGTAGTTTTCAGGGTCAGGATTATCAGCCTGTGCCTGCTTCCAAAGCCGCATGTCCATACCTACGAAAGAAACAAATCAGATTAATTCTGATACAGCTTTAACAGATTCAATGTTGACCGCCAAATTGGGCTTATTGCCAAAAAGACCGGATATGTCATCCATTGAACTTATTTATTATGCAATATTGTAAATAATACTTAAGATAAAAAATTACCTGGTGGTGGGTTTTGCAAATATTGCTCTAGCATCTGAGGTGTGGGTCGAGTGACAGGTGTGATGCTGGAACAACCTGCATTAGTGAGGTTTGTTCGAGCAACACCTGTATTCAGAAATGCAGACAACTCTGAGGCACTTATGTGCTGTCCACCAGCTCCTTTGTCAACAACATATATTACCACCTGTAAATATTAATATTCACTCAGATTGCTCCAGTCTCAGGAAAACAATAACATGTATTAACAGAGTATTATTTCTATACAAAATAAATTACGATATTTAACTAATTGAAAAAGTCATTATACCTGAGTCTTGTTTTCTGATACAGCTTTAACAGATTCAATGTTGACCGCCAAATTGGGCTTATTGCCAAAAAGACCGGATAATGAAGTGCATAATGCTTGTTGATTGTTCCTAAAAACCATAAAAAAAAATTAAAGCAAAGGATATTAGCTGGAAGGGGTTTGTGCAAGCACGTCTGGGTAGGTACCACCCACTCATTAGATATTCTACTGCAAAACAACAGTACTTAGTGGACATTCTCAAAGACTAGCCAATTGCACAGAATGGACAGTAGCGTAACCCAGAATATATAACCCAGTGTGTGTTCTTATAAGAAAAAACCCAATCTCTAAACTCATATACATGTTTTGTATAATTTTAGGAAATAAATACATATTTTACGCAAAATACATTTAGGCTTTATCAATATTTTCTAATATTATCTATTGCAAGTTTAAATATTGTAAAAATGTGTAATTACTTTATTTCTGGCTCAGACTTATTGAACACCATGGCTACATGCCCTTCTTTATCCTCCTTCCCTCCTAATCTTGAATATCCCACTGCCTTAAAACGACAAAGAGGATTTTGTTCATTGAGCTCTAATGGTGGAGCAGTACGACTGTAGTATGCTTGACCTGGGAATAAGAGAACAGGAGGTCAGTTACGATACATTCCTGATTCTATTTCGATCTAATTTCGACTGATCTGCAACTGAAACATTGTGTTAGTAAAATAGGGAATGGGCTAAACGGCAAAGATTGTTTCTAATGCAAGAAGATACTATTTTAAAGATTTGAATTGTAATAAGATACAATTTTAATGATTTTATTTAACTAGCAATGTTTGGCAGTTTGTTTAAAACTTGGGTGACTAATCCTTACATAAATTGCTACTACTGTTTATTTTTCTATATAATTATTAATGTACAAATGTTAAGTAATTACCAGTGCCCCACTGAGCCTGAAGAAGGTTCCACTTAGCCAACACTTGGTCCCTCTCATCACCAAATACGCAACAATTAAAAACTGCTGCAACCAGAGCTTCATGGGCATTTGTTGGCCCTTGTTGTTGCTGTTGTTGCTGTTGTATTTGTTGTTGCTTCAATTAAAACAAGCATTTTATTATAAGCATTGGGCATTACAATGAAGACTATAGAGACTTATTTATTTATGCATAAAAAATACATGCCAACAAACATTACTTTAATAAATTAAAATGTCATTAATATTTATATATTATATAAAACAGCTGTTTTTAAAAAATAAACTTAAATAAGATATAATCATGACTCATATTACGTATCAGCAATGCCTATCATTTAAGGATATTTGAATACAAAAACCCATTGGTTTTTCCCCATTTTTTATATGACAATGGTAGGCAGATGAGCGATTAGGCCACCATATGGTAAGTAATCACCACAACCCATAGACATTGGCCCCGGAAGAAATACTAATGATCCCTTAGATCCCTCCATTTGGGATACCAATGCTTCACCGACCTATGGAACTAACATGTTATGTTTCCTGTGCCTGTAGTTACACTGGGTCACTCACCCTTCTAACTAGAACAATTCATAATTAAGTATAAATATTTGGAGGTGATGAGTAAGTGGTAACAACCCACCCTTACCTAGTAAAGTTTGGGATAGCAGTGCCCAATAATGGGAACATAGGAAGCAAATTTTATACTTTTAAGTGGCATTTTTCCCAGACTAGGCTGTAAATATACAACCCCGAATTGAATAAAAGGAATTATTTAATAGAAAACTAATCATTACCTGTGGTTGACCAAAACCAATTGTTCCAAGCCCTGTTCCAAAACCACCAAAACCAGTAGTTGTAGTTTTGGCACCAAAGGTTGAACCAAATGTGGATCCAGTGCCAAAATTAGAACCACCAACAGTACTAGTACCAAATGTTGGTGGGGCACTACCAAATGTTGAGGTACCAGTGCCAAAACCTGCACCAGTCCCAAAAGTATTTGTGCCAAAAGCACCTGTTCCAAATCCTAAAAGAAATTGTGTGCAGTTTAACATTAATAAAGCAAACTTAGAGATATTAAATATTTATATTAAATATTTTAAATACAAAGTTTAGAATATGTTTTCGATATTCAAAATATTTCAAATATTTATTGATTCTATAAAACACAATATTGAGAAACAAATATTTTTAATTTTTTCTCTAATTTTTTAAATAGATTTCTGTCTTTTATCTTCTTAAAAAGCTCTTTACTTAAAATAGTAATATTTAACCTTACAATAAAAGTTAAATGTCACTCCTTTTAGAAATAACTTACCTGTAGCTGGTTTAGCTGCAGTAGTTCCAAAACCAGATCCTCCAAAAAGTGTTGGCGCAGTTGTTGTAGTTGTATTAAGTCCACCGAATGGAGTTGCTATAGCAAAATATAAATCACAATTAAGCTATATTGAAATGTTTATTTATTTAATTACAACACATCACCTCTATTACACTAAAAATATATGTATGTACATATATATACAAAAAAATATGAGGAAAACAGCGCACTTCTAATAACTTATCTCTACTCATCAAGAAACTTAATAACCAGATAATAGTACGAATCCACCAAAAAGAAATATATCTAATTAAAAATATAGTAAAGAAAAGAATAAAATTAAAGTGCATTTAAATAAACTTCATATTAAAGTAAGCATAGTATACTGCTTTACATATAATGATAGTGTCTGAGATGTGCGACAATACTAGTAAAGGATCTAACAAACACAACTCCAAACAAGATTAAATTATTTTTAAATTATTTAGTACATGTCGATTACATTTAGAATAAAATAACATCAAAAATAATATTTTTTTGAACACCACCATACTAAATACATTTAAGCACTTACCAAACCCTTGATAACTAGTATCTTATTTAACTAGCAATTTATTTATTGTACATATAAATATATCTAACATTGATTGGGTCACTATAAATATTGAAGCTGCTTTCATAGATACTAAATAAATCAAATGACTTAACATGTGATCTCACAACTATTAACATAGTTTTATTTTAAAAGAATGTATTAAATAGTAACCTGCACTGGATGTAGCAGCACCAAATGTGCCAAAACCAGACGATGATGTTGTTGTACCAAACCCTCCAAAACCGGCAGTACTGGTAGTTGCAGTATTTGTACTTCCAAATGAAAAAGTTGCTGAAATTTAAACAAATTACAATATGCAAATGATCCATAACAACATGAAAATATATGTGTTGCATTGCTTTTAACATATATCAAAATTGATTGAATCTTACGTTTGGATGCAGAACCAAAACCTGCGCTTTGAGATGTGTTAGACCCAAATGAAAACGACATTTTTTGTTTAAAAACCTACGAAAAGTATAGACAAGCTAAAGATAACATTCCTTTCCCAATAACCAATAAGTTAAATTGACAATTATTCTACATATATATAGGTGATTTAATACTGTGTAATTGCATAGTACGATATATCATAATGGTTAATTGGTTATGTAGGTAAGTACCGGTGTACCCTGTGTAAGAATTCAAGAAACAAAATCTGAAAAATCAAACTCAAATAATTATGTGCACAGAGTCAGAACAGAATCATTTACATATTACAGATAATCCTTAGTAATACTTCTCTATGCAGATAATAGTAAAATTTTAAAATTAGGAAGATGTAAATTAATAAAAAAATGTAATTTTTTTTGCTCTTAAGTAATGTTTAAATGATTATAATAACATGTGAAAAAATTATGATTATACCATTTAAACTTTTTTTTATATAAATCGTATAATTCATGCTCCGTCCGAGTTTTGACTGTGACGTCACTTCACCCAATCCTTATTGCGGGCGACTCTTTTGCGATACGCGCATTGATAATTCCATATTTATTTATTCTTTGTGATTTGACGCCCCACATACGTTCTTCCACTTATAATAATATTTTAAAACGATTATTTATATATTATTTTATGCTAAAATAAGAGCAGTATTTTACCGTAGATTAACAGATAATGTACCGAAAGTCGAATTTATGATTGCGAATTCTTTCACAAATCACGAAATATATTAGTGCGCTTATTATTATTGTTTGTATTATCTGTTGTTAATGCAGATTGATCATAACTGATCGGCAATAAGTCCGTACTTTTATTTTGTCCAAGGATACCTGCAACACCGAAGTACTTGCAGGCGCGTTGCCGGCCTTTAAGGAATGAGTAGGCTCTTTTCTTGAAGGTTTTTATGTCATAACGGTTTGAAAAAAACGCCGGGCAATATGGTTCCACAGAGGGGCTGTGTGAAGCAGGAAATGCTTTAAAAATGGCGTTGAAAACCTATAAAAGGCTTTTTCTATGCCCAGATTAATTGCTAATTTGTTGTAGTTGAGTCCAAGAGGTGGTCTCTTAGACTCAACTGCTTCAGCCCGTCGGTCAGATAAACTAGAAGAAAAGTGCCTTTATAAGTCTATTTGAATAAAGAATTATTTGATTTCATTTGTATCGTACGTATTATATTAGACTAGGTATTTGACTTTCAAAGAAACATAATATGCTAAGAAACAATTAAAATGGGTCACAGTCATTGAATTTTTCAACTTATTATATATTTATTATTATTACCATTGGCGATACGGCGTTGTTCACAAATCATCTTCAAGATTAACAATAAACTTAAGATTAACGTTGAAATGCATCTTTCATCGATACAAACTCTTATGACAACACTATCGGTATTCAACGTATCAAGGCCATATTACGAACATTCTGGATTATGCTTATATTAAACGAATACCTATAAGTAGTCTGTAAAAATTAAATGTTTGATCCTCAAACTAAAAACTTATAAATACGACAAATTTTACTACTAAGGTACTTACATTAAAATGCTCATCACAAAAATATCTATATACTTGTTTTTGTTGATAATATATATATGGAAAAAGTATTTTTCCTGAGTTCTATTGGTTGAATTAGTATGGTAAAGTGCTGTATAATAAATATATAAACGTTATTATATAAAACATATAATAGAAATAAAATCAAGAATAACGCGAAAATACAGGCGAAATTGTATGGGCGAGCTAGCGACGTTGGGCGATGTGACGTCACGCGTCGATCGGTCGCTTCAGAAAAGAATTTAAGATCTCATAACTTTAAAAAATTGTTAAAAATTCAATTTTGCAGATATCGTAAAAAAAAATTGCCAGTATTTTTTATATTTTAAATATGGTTTTTGAAGATCATAAAAAATTCCCCATCTTCCTAATAACACAAATGTTAAATAAGAATTCGCTTCGCTTCGTTAATGTTAAATTAATTTTATACAAATTAATTACAAACATATAAGCTAAGAAATTATTATAGAATTTTAAAATATTCTAAGTTAGATGATATTTTTATTTAACTAAGATATTAATTCAGATAATCACGTGCAGGCACGTACTTATCTAGTTTTGTCTGTATCATTTTTTTTTACTGTACATAATCTGTGGTATCGTTAACGTTTAATATAATCTGTGTATTTGCACATTTTGTTATAGAAAAGAATACTGTTAATAAAATTTTGGTTATTTCGTCATTAGATCAGCAGTTTACATACTTTTTTAAAAATGTCTGATTGGGATACTGTAACAATTCTTCGAAAAAAACCTCCAAAGGCATCGGCACTAAAAACTGAACAAGCCGTTAACGCTGCGCGTCGTCAAGGTTTACCAGTGGATACTCAACAGAAATTTGGTGCTGGAACTAATAAACAACATGTTACAACAAAAAATACTGCTAAACTCGACAGAGAGACTGAGGAACTTCGACATGAGAAAATACCCCTTGATTTAGGGAAACTTATAATGCAAGGTAGACAGGCTAAAGGCATGAGTCAAAAAGATCTAGCAACAAAAATATGTGAAAAGCCTCAAATTGTAAACGATTACGAAGCTGGTCGCGGTATTCCAAATAATATTGTCCTGGGTAAAATTGAGAGGGCAATTGGAATAAAACTACGCGGAAAAGAACGTGGCCAACCGCTACAGCCTCCTGGAGGACAGAAATAACGGATTCCCTGGGAGGCGAAGACTTTACTCCGATGTGTTTATTGCATAATCTTTCGTCATATTTTTGCTGTTGAAATTGTTTTATTACAATATTATTAATAACGTCGTGTTAAATGATGTACGCATTTATTTTCTTTGTATAGATTCTGGAAAGTTCTCATGATGTTACCATTCGGAAAAAGTTTCATAAATGCCGCGATCGTGAATGTGGATGTGATATGCAATAAAATAGTTTTATTTATGATTAATATTTTGTTTCTTTAAGAAAATTACATAGGTGATACAATTAAGGGTTTAGGTAAATAGATATTTTTTACAATATTATTTTTTTGTGTTCAAAAATTTTAAGAGGAACGTTTTGTTTGTTTATTTACATTGTACTTCCGACTTTTGCATCATACTATATTATCACAATAATATCGAAAAGTACCTATGTTTACATATACAGAATGAATCCATAATAGCAGCTGTATGTAAATTATTGCCATGGTTAGAGATTTTTATTAGTTTAGTCAAATAAAAATTTCGATAACAGCATTCCTTTCTTGAGGTGCTTAATGGGCTACCCACACAAAATCCACGATAATATTTCATATTTTCGTTAGTTTATGTTTGTACAAGTTAAATGTAAAGTACAGAAAAAAATATTATGTGGTGAATATGGTAATTGTGTTGGTCTAAGAATGACAAAGATATTATACATGAACAAAGTTGAATATAGATAAAGATAGTACATATAAACAAAACTTTGTTGAAGAACTAATTAAAAATCAATAACTGATAAGTATGATAACCAAGACAATAATGGGGTATAGGGAGACAGAAATTAATAAAGAGACTATTCATATTCATTATTCAAATACAAATTTGGTAAAAATTGAAATGAAATTTGAATTTCAATTGGCATATTTATATATTAAAACCAGTCTAAAAATAATATTTCAATAATTCATCCGACTGTGATAGCATCTTGCCAAAATGCTCTGGGTTGCTTGTCAGCTTAGGACGCAATCAGCCAGTTCTCAGATGCAAGGCTCTTTGTATTATTATTTAATATCACGTAAATTGGTTGCTGGTCAATAGACGTCGCTGAAACTAGCCGACAGATGACATTCCTGAGCCTAAACTTTAAATATAATTTTTTTACATTTTCTGACGTAAAGGGAGCGCGGCCTATTGATCATGGGCAATAAGCATATAACTCTTGAACGTGTTGACTTAGAAACTTGTAATTTTATATACAAGTCAATTAAGGATACCCAAAAGAGATAATAACCACAAAAATGCGGCGCAGAAATTTTAAATATAGTTTTTTTTACATTTTCTGACGTAAAGGGAGCGCGGCCTATTGATCATGGGCAATAAGCATATAACTCTTGAACGCGTTGACTTAGAAACTTGAAATTTTATATGCTAGTTAATTAAAGGTACCTTAAAGAAATAATAATCACAAAAATGCGGCACAGAAATTTTAAATATAGTTTTTTACAATTTCATTTTAAACGCGCTCCCTTTACCGCAGGAAAAATTAAAAAAAAATGCTTAAAATAAAATTAATAAAGTACAGTACAGTCGCGTAGAAAAGTTTAGGCTCAGGAATGTCATCTGTCGGCTAGTTTCAGCGACGTGTCAATAGCACCATAATTAATTCCCATTAATTATTTTTTGCCAATTCTCAATATATTCTCTGACCACATTAAGTCAAAAGGTAATTTTTAAATGAGATACATCGATTTTAATTAATAACGATAATCAACGATATATGACCACATTTCTGAATTTCGCAAAAAACTCGAGTGGCTCCCAATCTCCGCACTATCTTAAACACCGTTTTGAATTCCTTAAGGACTCGCACGGCCGCACTCTACGATCTGACGATAATCTAATTCTTAAAATTCCTTCTCACTCTTCTTCTTTTCATACCAATTCTTTCTCTGTCCAAGCAGTTCGCCTATGGAATTCTTTACCACTCCACTTAAGACAATCTCAAACTATTAACACTTTTTTTTTTTTTTATAGAATAGGAAGGTGGACGAGCATATGGGCCACCTGATGGTAAGTGGTCACCAAACGCCCTTAGACATTGGCATTCTAAGAAATGTCAACCATCGCTTATACCCAATGCGCCACCAACCTTGGGAACTAAGATTTTATGTCCCTTGTGCCTGTAATTACACTGGCTCACTCACCCTTCAAACCGGAACACAACAATATCAAGTATTGCTGTTTTGCGGTAGAATATCTGATGAGTGGGTGGTACCTACCCAGACGAGCTTGCACAAAGCCCTACCACCAGTAGGGTTTACACATTTAAAATCCGACTCAAGGCATATTATTTATCTTTATAATTATCAGGGAGTGTTGTTTTATTGTCTGCCGCACTTTATTGCTATTTATTATTATAATTATCATAATAACATTTTTTTTAATGTTTTGTTTTATATATTATGTATGTATATATTATTTATTTATATGTATGTATATTTAGCTATAGTACTGTGTACATATATATTTATATTCATTTAAAAATAAAAAATTGAGATGATTAGTACACCTCCTTACCGCTTTATTTATTTATTTATTTCATGTCCTTCACCCAAAGGTTGTCTGAAAGAGATCGCTCTTTTAGTGATAAGACCGCCTTTTGTACAAAATAGTTTCCGTTTCTTTTGTGTTTATGTTTAAAATGGTTCTGTAACTCTTTTGGTGTACAATAAAGCATATTCTTTTCTATTTTATAATCTTGAATAAAGCTTATTGTTGCAAAGAGATGTTTTAAATTCAGAACAATACTGCATTAAAAACGTCAAATATTGTTATATGTGAACGTTATAATAAAATTGTATGACTGCAAGGCGGAGGCTCACTTCACGTAGGGGTTAGGAATAACATACTAATATTTTTGACTGTTTTAAAAAACTTAGTAATTGTAAGAAACAAATAACTGAAAGAAATATACAAGTTATTGAATTGTTTGTTTCTTTTCTATTAGTAGATGCCTACTAGTCTTTTTTAGTTGATTGTTAAATTGTTATTTAATTTATATCTTAAATATCAGTTGGGCAGTATTTTATAGAAAATCGGCTTTTATACAATAACACCCATATTTAAATATTTTATTATTATTTATTTTTTTATTATTGTATAGGGATTAGGGAATGCAGACTGCTAAGTAAGCCACCTGGTAGTATATGGTCTCCACTGCCCATAGACATTACAGTCAAAAAGATCAAGCTAACATGTACAGGGTATAGGCATCTAGTCTTGATTTTGAAGTTTGACATACTTGTCAAAAGATCAAAACAATGTGCGGAAATTAAAAGCCAACCCAGGTAAACACCTAACCAACCCATATAATAATATACTTAGACTTGGATTGAAAATTCGAATGTTAATAATTCTCTTAATGTAATTATTTTATTATATCAACAGCCAATCATTGTCCACTGCTGAACATAGGCCTCTCCCAAGGTGCGCCAAAGCTCCCTGTCCTCCGCCTTCCGCATCCAGTTGGTGCCCGCCACCTTCTTAAGGTCATCGGTTCACCTGGCTGGTGGGTTATAATTAATTATATTATTTTATTAGTCACTTTATATTATCAAAACACTATTCCGGTTGTGTGAACAATGAAAAAAATTCAAGGGATAGCAAAATTTAAAGTCATTGTGAAATAGTATAATATCACATTTAATTAATAAATACATTTTGTCTTAAATTTAACTTGTTTCGTTGACAATGGCGTTTTTGTATTATTTTATTTATACTTGTTAGTTATTTTGAAAAATAAATTTACTCAAAATAACATTTGTAATTTTATTAACATTTCTTTTTTCAGATTTATTTAAATCATATTGAACCTTAAGTCATACAGGTATGAATAACACAAAAACCTCTTCAGATGATGTAGAAGAAATATTAGTTTATGCCGAATTTGAAGACAGTGTCAATTTAGAAAAATATAATAATATTCATGTATTAGGCATTGACACCAAAAATCCAATTTTTCAACTAGATGACACCTTTTTTACTGGTAATAATATTTTTTTGCATAATATGGACCAATTGTAGTATTATTTATTTAAAAATGATCATGTTAACCGAAATTTACACCATAATGAAAAACACTGCATATTATATTAAATTTCAGGTACAATAGAAAATCCTTTAGGAACATATATGTTCTTTGAAGATGATCCATCGCCTCATTGTGCAGATCCTTTATTTGACAAGTTACCTGAAAAAAATTTAAAATACTTATGTAAAACAAGAAAACTAATATCTGTAGAACATGCATATGTGACCCACAAAGAAGGAAAACCAGGTTTGTATGACTTTAAGTTAATTTAAACAATGCAATATAACTTTATAAATATATACATATTTACCAATTATTATTTCAAACAGAAACGGACCATACTGTTGAAGCAACAGATTCTTCTACAAATGATGCAATAAAACCGGCAGATTTTAAGACCATTCAAGAGGCAATAGAAAAATTCAAAAAAGAGTGGGCAACAAATTCTAATCAATAGCTTAGTATGCTTAACTTTGTTTTCTTTAAAAAAATTTTAAAAATATGATAAGATTAATTAATATTTATAATATATGGACAGCTAAACTATTGTCTCGATTACAAAACTTTTGATAATAAAATGTTATCAACAATTTAAATGATTGCGAACTGTTAATTCACCATTTGATTAAGCAATAATTAAAATAAATTTTATTTTGGGTTTGCATTTGAAATTCGCATCTCGAATTTGGGGTTGATAAGGTTAGTTTTTATAGGGTTTGGTTGCCCCTTTCAAACGAAACTTCCTCACCCCGCATTTTTAAAGTTCTAGAATAACGGAACATTATTTTGCACTTACATGAATATTTTCAAATTCTAGAATATGTTTACACGTTTTGCTTAATAGATGTACATGTAAACGCAACATAATGTTCCATTACAAGTAACTTCAAACTCATAAAAAAAATTAGCATCTCCGCAGTGTAAGGAGCGGGTGTTGTTCGAAAGGGGCAATCAACCCTGTTTTTATTTACAGTATAACTAGTCAGTAGGTTGAAAACTCCGCCTTTTAGGCCAGCTCTTAATCGTACGACGGTTATTATTAGTACAGCCTTACTAGATTTCTCTAAATATATATCATAAGGTATAATTTGTAAAGTGTATACCAACTCTTAGACAACCACAATCTATAACTGTCAATGGATGGTAAATCCCCGTTTGAAATCATTAAATATATATATATGTATAACTGTCAATGGATGGTAAATCCCCGTTTGGTATCACTAAATAAATTCCCGGACTCACTGAATGATGCTATAAATTCATTTTGAAGTCTTGCTTGTACGAAGTAAGATGTTTAAACTTAGATTTGCTTAATTGTGTATTTTTTTAATAAATGTATCCTTTCTGCTGTTTTGCAATAGTACCGTAATAAAGTGCTTTGCGTGCTTTACAAAATATAACGTAGGTACGTAATGTTATAACATGTCTATTATATATCAATAATTACTTATCTATGCCCTAAGGATTCACATGAATGCTTTAATAAGCCTCTGTAATAGTTCATTGGTTTTGTGTTAATGATCCACTTTTTAATTATCTTTGTAATTGTATGTTTATTCAGTAAATACTATTGTATATAGATATACAGATTTTTATATAATTGTTATGTAACCCACTACAGTTTTCTAGCAAGCTTTCTTTCAAGTGATGAGATTTCCGATTTTGGGTAATGCTTCCAGCATTTTCTTCCAGCCTTTTATGTAATATGTTGTCTGTCAAAGTTAAATAGTAAATTGTTTATTTGTTATATATCTATATGTCTTTATTTATTATCTGGCTGGTTCTTATAGTTAATCACTTATCCATTTTAGCAAATGATCCTCACTCTCTTTAAAAATTGTTTTTTATTTATTTATTATATTAGTAATTTCCAATTTACATTTGTGTTACAGTTGGTTGGTTGGTCGTTGTACTAACGTTATATTTAATTTAATATAATGAATACGATAGAAAAACTTATCTTACGTGTCATTATTTCAGACTAAGAAATGCCTCAAAAGTCGAAAACTAAAATCCATGCAAAAAAAAAGAAATGTGAGACTGTATTTCACGAAATTAATAGACGTTACATACGATTGAACAAGAATGAGAGAAAAAAAAACACTGCTATATTATTTTCAGTTTTGAAAGAATTGATCGATGTTATGCGAAGAAATGACAAGCTTTTTGATAGTTTAAAGCCAAAGCTGGATTTTTTGGGCAGTTATTTTGATGGGTTACGTGTTGGTAAGCCGAATGAATACGATATCAATATAATATTAAAATTTCCAGTGAATTATGGTAAAATTAAATTGGACGCGAGTAACTCGCCCAATGATTACACAGCTATAATAATGCCATCAGAGTTTCGAAGATTAGCTAAAGCTGATCAGGGATTTTTAAAAACTAACTTATGGTGTAATAAAGAGTATAAGTTGTCAATGACAAAGTTTCGAGCATGGATGCAGAGCACGATCGACGTCGCCCTGAACACTCTACCTTTAGAAGATGGAATGAGAATCATAAATTTAAATAATAAATATAAAGTACACACGAGATTATCTGGCCCTGCTACCACAATAACAATTATAAAAGACAATAATGATATTATTGATGTTGATTTGGTTCCCACGTTTACGTTCGATTTACCAACAACACCGATTAACTCAAATGTAGACTTTACAAAAATTAAAAATTCCAAAATATTTAGCTATTTTGTAGTCCCCAAACCAAATGTTGATGATTTCAATTGGCGACTATCATTTCCATATCAAGAAAGACAATTATTAAAAAATAGAAATAATTTAAAAAGTACAATTAAGCTAATTAAACATTTCAGGGATGTACAGTGTTTTACCCAACTTTCTAGTTATTTTATTAAAACTCTCTTTCTTTGGGAATGTACTAACAACGACGAAAATTACTGGAAAAAGCATTCATTATCTTTTTTGGTACTTAATATGTTGAAAAAACTTAAAGATAGTTTACGTGTTCACTGTATAATGAACTTTTGGTGCCCAAGTCACAATGTTTTAGAAAAGATTAAACCGGAAACTTGCCAAAATTGGCACAATTGTATACGTCATATAATAGAAGATATAGAAAATAGAAGCAGTAAAAATCCTGACGTTATAATTGAATATTTTATAAGAAAATATTAATACAAGCTTTAAGCTATTAAAACATAATTTATAATGACCAAGGTCATATCAGTCATTTATAATGACCAAATACCATTAGTGTAATTATAATGTTTACTTTTAATGCTGAACTAATTTAGGGCGTAAGATTACATGTAATAAATACACCAGTAGAAGTAATAAATTTTATTATTTGTTAATTTTAATATATTTAATATAATAACTTATATTTTAAATTTAATTAAAACAAAATATCATATATTGTTAATTCGATGACAATCGTTCAGTTCCTCTTTTTTTATATACGAGCGGGAAAACTATTTTGTTAACTTTTTTACCAAACAATACCAATGACGTTCTGAAACCGATTAAATTTTTATTAAATCAAATACAATATAGAAATATGTAATTATTAAATATGTTAAGTGAAGTGCATAAATAAGTACTTCTAACACATGTAAATAGAATACTATCAGAAACATTAATACAAATGCATTATTATTATTGATGTTTTTGAAACACCATCTTGATGAATGCCTTAAATTCGAACAAAATTTAACTAATCAAAAATTTAGGTTATTAGAGAATGGAAAGTAATATTTTAAGGACGTGGCAGACTTGGGCAAAATGTAATCGAATTCTCGATAACGATTTTTATATTCACTTAAATAATACTTATATAGTATTTACTGTTCAGTTAGCAGCCTGAAGTTTCTTTTATAAAATCTAAAATAGAAGCAGTATTATAACTTTACATTATTTTAATCTAATTTTAGTGGGGTGTATGTGGGGCTCGCTAGTGTCCAAGTCGCCGAGTGCGCCCCGAACATCGGAATACCCACTAAAAAACCAGCGGTACCCTTTCCGTCTTAACGAGGAGTGTGACGCTCTGACGCCCCCCCCTCTATGCGGGCCTCCATTCTCTAAATAATTCAGACCCCTTAATTGTGTGTAAATTTTTAGTAGTGTTACCAACTTTTTTGCGCTTCGTCTATCACTATACAATACATTCAAAACAGATGACAGATGTTTCTAAATACATGATAAAGAGCGTATATTATGTTTTTTTTATGAAAACTTTTAAGTACGTTCATCGCTACATCGCGTGCTCAAAATGACTGTACAAAGTGACAGATCAGAGCTTTAAAATACTACCAGCATTTAGTACCTATTTAGTACCTTTGTTTAAATATTTAGTACCTAAATCATTAACAAAAAAAAAATGGCCTGTCAAGATGACCAGCCATTTATAATTTTCAAACACACAAAGGTTTCGTATTGTGCAATTGTTTTTACACAATCATTTTTTACCTATTTGGTACCTACCTAAACATATATTTTCATTAGATCACTAACTCAAAAAATAAAGATTATATTATCGAAATCAAAAAGATATAAAGGTCCGTTCAGACTGGTGAAACGTAACATGAAATCATTATTTAATATCATTCTGCCTTTCATTGCATATTTTCTGTCAGGAGTGGATGCGTAGCGCGTTCAATCGCGCATTCACTTTATTATTATTATTACGAAACTCCGCTGTAAGAGCGAATATTGAATTTATTATTAAATGTATGGTTGTACGCTTAGAAAAATGTCCTACTCATTTTGTGATTTTACGATACCTACATTAAATTGAATATTTAAAAAAAGTCAAGGAACTATTTATCATCATTCGTAGATTTAAAAAAATGTATATAAAGTGAACATAATAAAGCAAAGACCAGCCTGTTCGATAATAAATACAATGTCAAACAAACAATTTAAATATTAAAACGTATTTATATTATTTTATATACAACGGTACGTCTTCAAAAACCAAATGATAATATCTATTTAATTAAATGAGATATATTAAAGCTTAATTACAATCATTTCAAAACTTTTTTTAATAGCAAAAAAAAAACGAGAAATAAGAAAAAGGTCTGACAGATTCATATTTATGCTAATAACAAATGCAAATTTTACAGCTTTTCTTACTTTTCTTGATATTACAGTACTATTGACTGCCTCGCTGGTCTAGTGGCTAGTTATAAGGCCGCAGATCTGAAGGTCCTGCGTTCAAATCCCAGGTCAGGCTAATAAAAAGTTATTGGGGTATTCTATCTGAAAATTCTCAGTAGCAGCGCGGGGTCTGGAAGTTGGAAGTGTGTACACTCCCGTGTCTCAGAAAGCACGTAAAGCCGTTGCAGGACCAAATGGTCCTGCGTCTGAACTCTTTCCGATCGTGTCGGATTGCCATCCATCGAATTATGAGAGTTAGGGAATAGAGAGTGCATCTGTGTTTGCGCACACACTTGTGCACTATAACATCTCCTGCGCAGTTGGCTAATCTTTTTTAGGAGTTTGACGGCCGTGGTCGAAATCGGTCTAGAGGACCTTATTGAATGCCATTAATTTTTTACCCATCGTTTCATTTCATTTTAAGTATTATTTTAAACAATTTTTATTATCATATTATTTATTTAATATGTATTTAGTGTATTAGAGTTAAAATATTTTAAATATTTGGTATATTTAGTCAGTTTAGGTTTGTCAATATCCTTTATATTGGCTTAAACTATTAAAAAAATAAAATTGTGTATAAGTAATATACATACTTAAATAGCTTAAGTTTATCTGGGTCTAGCATAATAAGTCAAACACAATATTAATTTTACCGCTCGCACTTGGATCTTTAATCTTAATTGTCTATAGTTATTGGCCGCCATTTTATTTGTATCGCCATTTCATTTATTCAGTGAGATGGAGAATTCAAGATTTCAAAGTGAGATAGAAATAATAAAATCATATCTCTGAATTCATTGTATTTCGTAATAAAAATATTTTTAATTAATATCTAGGTAAGAGAATATTATAATTTTCCCCTTTTATCATCTTCTTAGCCGCTCTTTGATGATTTTTTGACCTTTCATTCATCAAACAGTCGCAAAGAAATTAACAATGGCGACTATAGTTTACTTGAAGCGCGTCTATAGATAGTCCGTCATCCTTTTCTTACATTATATCGACACTATTTACGGAGACACTGCTTTCATCGGCGAATGATCTTTTTACGAGTAGAGTAGAATGATAAGAAATATTCCCTGTTACCTTCGCACTGTATGTTTTGGGAGTTTCTCTTTCGCGTATACAATTAGCCGCGCTTTTAAATTTGTCAACTAATTCTCATTAAACAACAAAACCATCATATAACTGTATTAAGATTTTTTATTTACAGTTTACTGTGAGACAATATTTGTTATTTATAATAGTGTGATGAGATAAAGCTACAATGTTCACCACTAACGCTGTACAAGCCGGTTCTGTTCCGACCCTCCAATACCAAGAGCATCCACAAAAATCACAAGGAAAAAATATTGAAAATGTTCAACAGAAAACACAACAGACACAACAAACACAACAGGTATGTATCCTTGAATAGAAAATACAAACTTGGAATATAGCAATAAAAAATATTTTTTTTAATTATTTTACACAAAAAATAAATGCTTTCACTATACTTTTATATTTGAGGTGTGTTTTATCTTTAAGGAATTTCCAACATTCTGTTATACAACTAATGTTAATATGATTGGCAAAATTGGTACTGGGGCAGCTGGTGGAACAGGGGGAGTCACTGGTGGTGTGAACATTGCACAATTAACTACCAGTGATGACAAGACATGCTACATAGCTCAGCCATTTTCATACAACTATGCCCTTGTAAATCAAATGCAAATTGCACCAAATGGTATTCAAAACACAATATCAAATATTAGTTTTAAATGTGATGTCTGTGGACTGATGTTTGGCCACCTTACATTACTCAATGCTCATAAAAGGATACATGCACAAGATGCAGGTAAATCATTATTAAATTTATTCATAATATAACAATTATTTACATTCTTAAGTGTATAAATATTGTATTAAACAGATTATATGGATATTTTGCTGATGACATGAATTCTGAAAAGATCTGTTACTGTATAAAATCTAAAATTTTAATTTATAATATTTCATGAAAACATTTTATACTTTGCTTATTTGATTTATAACTTTTCAGATAGCAATATAACAGTCGTGGCTACGGGAGTCAGCACAGCCAATGAAGTAACAATGCCACCTCATATACAAATCCTTTCTACAGATCCAAATGATCAGCAACAACACCATGTACAGATTCAAGACAGTACGTAATATACTAATTATAAAGACTATACAAAAAAAAAAAACTTTTATATTATATTTGACAAATGTTTCATCAAAGTTTTAGTTAGTATATATTATGTTGCTAGTACTAGTAAATTCGTCTATCAGTGTTATTTCTATTTTTTACTATTTAGTTCATTAAATAATTAAAATTTACTTATCAAAAATGTTCTAAACATGCTAATTCATATATGCGTTCATCAAATTACCAATAATCATTATGGTCAAATTTTGAATTTGGCAAACAACAGTACTTTTATTGGTTATTCTTACATTGTTTTATTTAATTATCAAGTGTTTTTTGAATATTGTCATTATTGAATTTACTTTTAAATAAATATTAATATTTTTAGCTAAACCAGTAATAATTGATAAGGTCCAAAAGTGTATTACTTGTGGAGGACCAATAGCTAATAATCCCAAAAGAAAAGGACCTAAACTAATTAGATGTGAAAACTGCATAGCTCAAGATTCCGTAGAACAAAGAAATAACCAAAGTGAGTTAAAAACTTTTATCATTTAATTAACTAATGAAATAATAAAGTAGACAACTTTTTTTACACTTTTATAGAAGAAGTGACTTAAATATTGATGGTTCTTTTTCATTTTTCAGTAAATTCAACACAAATATTTGTAGCAACAGAAAATAATGTAAAATTTGAAGTGGGTGGAGTCAGCGGAGTTCAGAATGCAACTGATCCTTTAGCAACAGCACCAAGTAATCAACAGCAACAACAACAGCAGCAACAACAACAAAAACCCTGTAAGAAAAAATAATCTGAAACTACAGAAAACATTATTTTTTTGTAGAATGAGAAATGTTGATTGCTTGTTAAATAGTTTATGGTGCAATAGCAAAATTAATTCATATTCTTTGCGATTGATATTTTAATAATCACTCACCATACAAATGGCTATTTAGCAGTATAAGGTTTTGCTGTTTGGTGGTGGAATAACTCATGATTGAGTGATGGGCATAATTGGAGGGTCCTATGCACAAAGGCCTATTACGAGCAAAAAACTTAAAGCCTTCTTGAATATAGTTCAATAAAATATTAAAAAAATAGGTGAAACTGGAAATGTCAAAGCAGAAATAATTTTAACTGATTGTTTAAAATTTACACAATCTATACTAATATTATAAATACGAAATGTAACTGTTTTTCTGTTATTCATGGCTAGAACGATTTTGATTAAATTTTGGTATAAAAAAGCTTGTACTTTGAGGAAGCACATAGGCCATTCTTTTTGTAACAACTCCTCCAGTGTAACTTCTTCCCCTTTAACTAACATGTAGGCGGACACTAGTTCCTCATAAACTTTTGTGTAAGTGTGTCTGGGTAGATACCAACCAATCATTACATATAATAGTGTTAAACAACAGTCCTGTGTACTGCCAATAAAACTAATGAAACTACAGGTACTATAAGAAAGATAACATCTTAATTCCTAAGGTGATTTAAGTGATGGTTCATATTTCTTACAATATCTATTTGCGGTTGTTACCACTTGCCATCAAGTGGCCCATTCGCCAATTTGCCTGCCATATTAATTAAAATATATATATATATATATATTGTATTTTCAGTACCAGGACATCATCCTGTGAAAAAAAGAAATTTAGCATCTGTAACAAAATGTCAAAATTGCAATGGCTCTGGTATAGTTTTTGTTGGTGGAAATAAAAACAAAAATAACCAAGCCAATGCGGACAAACCATTCCATTGTAACATATGCGGTGGCTCATTCTCAAGATACTCATCATTATGGTCTCATAAAAAGTTACATTCTGGTGAAAAAAATTTTAAATGTGGTATTTGTGGGATTGCATTTGCCAAGGCTGTATATCTTAAAAATCATTCAAGGATACACACAGGAGAAAAACCATACAGGTAAAATCACCAATTAATGTGTAATGGTTTTAATGGTTATAAATGGTTATAATTTTAATGGTTTTATTTACATGAGTATTAACATAAATAATTTATGACAAAAAATGGAAGTGTCTTAAATAAACCATGACTAATTATTTAACAATGATTTCTTTAATCGCATATATTTATTTGAACACAAGATATTTGCTTGTCATATGAAATTCAAAAAAAAAACGGGAAAGCTTTTTCGATTTCGAGAATATATCATAGTTTTAATATAATTAGTACTGAACATTACATTTATAATGTACAGGTTAACAAAAAAAAAAAACAAGATAAAAAAGGAGATATAAATCAGAATAATTTATATTGAGAATTGTTTAATTGGTTTCATTTAATTTTTATTTATTTTTCTAATATAAAATATGACCACAGCCTGTAGTTAAAACTTTAAAATCATCTAAATGTGTGTAGTTGATGTTTTTATGTTATTGACAATCATTATTTTATCTAAAAGGTTTTTGTTTGTTATTAGATGTCAAACTTGTGGAATGCAATTTTCACAGTCTCCACATTTAAAGAATCATGAAAGAACACACTCAGGGGAGAAACCATATGTGTGCGAGGTAAGTTTTTGAAAAATCATAATTAATAGCAGAAACTTAGGAATATTCATTATATTAAATTTGCCTTTTTTTCAATTTAAGTTAAGCTATTATTATTTTTAATACATGATAATTTAAATGAACACTAAAAGAACATGTTGCTTTAGGATTTCATCAATTAACTCTTTAGAGTTATATTGAATTTGCTAAAGTTCTACTAATACTTAACATGGTTTTGGAATATATATTTATATTATGAAAGATAAAAAGTAATATTATTATTTATATGATATAAATAATACATTAGTTATAATTCTATAATGCAGGTATGCGATAAAGGTTTCGCGAGGCATGCGACATTATGGAATCATCGTCGTATACACACAGGCGAGAAACCTTACAAGTAAGTATAAATATATCTTTTATTTGTGTTTACCGGTGTCACTATTTTATTAGATCATAAAATAAGTTATTTATAAATGAGATTAAAATAACGTCCTCCGGTCCGATTTCGGCTATGGTCGCCTATTTCAATAGTGATTACCTAACTGCGCAGGACAGTGCACAAGTATGTGCGCAAATACAGGTGCACTATGTATTCCCTAACTCTTATAATCCGATCTGAAGGCAATCTGTCATGACCGGAAAGAGTTCAGACGCAGGACCAGCGGCTTTACGTGATCTCCGAGGCTCGTGACTGTACACGCCTCCAACTTCCGGACTCCAGGCTGCTACCGAATATTCGACAGAAAAATCTAATAACTTTATATTGGCCTGAACTGGGATTTGAACCTAATATTTCGGTATCTGCGGCTTTATATCTAGCCACTAGACCAACGAGGCAGGCAATGAGATTATATAATTAATGCTGAAATGCGTCTAGGGTTATAAGATAAATTATTAACCCTTAGTTTCATATAGAAAATATTTGTTTTAGATAAACCGATAACCCATTTAACAATAATTTTATAATGAGCTAGCCCAAGTTTATCAGTAATAAGTGAATGCAATTATTTTCTTATTAATATTTACTAATAATAAGTATTTAAGATATTTATTAATATTTTCTAAATGTTTAATATTTGTTATCTAAATGTATACTAATCAATACTCTAGAAAATTAAAAATTCCATACCATACTAGATAATTAATTTCACTTCTTTATTGCTTTGTTATAGATGTGAAACATGCGGCTCAGCATTCAGTCAGGCGGCCCATCTTAAAAACCATGCAAAAGTGCATTCCGGGGAGAAACCCTTCAAGTGTGATATTTGTACTGCTGCATTTGCGGATCGCTTTGCATTGAAGCGACATAGAGGGATACACGATAAATATGGTTAGCATTTTTTATTATTATATTGCATAGTTTTTATTGTAACTCATACAATAGCTTATCCATTTTTGAAATGTTCATAAATAGTATATGCGAACAAAGAAACTGATAAACATACATAAGTTTCTATTATATGCAACATTATATATTTTTATGCTTTAATATTTTTTTTAATTAAGCTTGATCCCCAGGCGTTATTCAAGCATCTTATTTTAAATACCTACTCAGATACACTTAAACACCACATCCTTTTTTGTTTCTGAAATACAATACTATACATATACTAGCTAATCATCCCTGCTTTGCATGGTAGATGAACATAAATATGTACATAAGAATTTATTTAATATATTTAAACTTCTAGGTCAAACGGCTCCATTACCTTCAAGAATACAACAAAATCAAGATCAACAAGGGTCTCAGCAACAAACTACTGAACAACAAGGAACACAGACAACTGTTGAAGTTGAACTTCGAAATGATCAAACTCTATGAGTTTAGTCACTAATTTAAGTTCTATATTTATTCCCCACCCACAATATAAGATTTATATTACGTAAATATAACAAGCACATATTTATGTAACTGTACATAATTTAACTCATAGAATCAATTCTAATTGAATAGGAGTCAGTTGTGTCAATGTAAATACTTTACATGGAAGAAATCAGGAAATATAGTAAAGTGGATTTATTACTGTGTAGTCTATATTATTTAGCAAATTATTTTAAAGTGTACAAGTAAATCGATTGCATATGCAATACAACACTGCCAATACATTTAAGTGTGAGAAGATAAAAAACCAATTGACAGGTTTATTTTTGTATTTTAGGTGTCATATGTGTATGTTATTAACATCTGTATAGATGGGCTTTGTGGAAGGCTGGTTATTTGAGCTCATGTAATATATTAATAATAGGATTATCATTGGCTGTGGAATTAAGAAAATGGGTTTTATATCATCATCTTTTGATATGAAATTGAAAACACGGTACTGTTGTAACATTTCTCACACATGTAAATATTAGTTTATGATAGATTAGTATAGATTAAAGATGACGATTTAATTATATTAGATGGATCAAGGAACTCTGGTAAATGGGATGAACTTGCTAACTTAATAATTATAAATAAAAAAATTGTATAGTTTTTTTACAATTCTTGTAGATAATTATGGTCGAAGGTAATAAAAATAAATCATCCCACGTCTAACCAGACAACATCAGAATGAAGCTGAATGCTTCACTGTGTTAAGGCTAAATTTTTAAAAAGTAATAATGACCGAAATACATAGTAAGGTGAAATAGAAACCATATTTTGTTTTATTCAGTCCTTTCCTTTATAAAAAAAGCATTTTTTAGTAGTTAGTATTTTGACTAGTTATGTGAACTAGTAAGAAACTAACATATACAGATTTCAAAAGTTTAAATAAAACGAAAGCATTTTTAATTATATGATTTATTTGTTGCTTAAATTATAATGGAATTATTCATAAACCCAGTTTTCTGCAGCAGGAGTCCATCCGACGACTTCCTTTTCGGTAAACCAGAGGTCAATTTCCTTCTTAGCGGATTCCACACTGTCTGAACCGTGAAGGATGTTGCGGCCGACTTGAATGCAAAGATCACCACGGATGGTACCGGGTTGAGAATCAGCGGGGTTAGTTGCACCGAGCATTTGACGTGCGGTTTTCACAACGTTAAGACCTTCCCATACCATAGGTACTACGGGTCCTGAGCTCATATACTTTACGAGACCGGGGAAGAATGGTCGTGCCGAAAGGTCACTGTAGTGTTTCTGTAGGAGTTCCTCAGACGGCCATACAAATTTAAGAGCTACAAGCTTGAAACCTTTCTTCTCAAACCTTTCAATAATCGTGCCGACGAGACCTCGTTGCACGCCGTCTGGCTTAACCATGATAAAAGTCCTTTCACGTTGCTCGCCCATGTTAGATGAGACTATTTTTTTCTTGTATAGGTTACTGAAGCACACGTAGCGTGGAAAGATCGTAAAGAAATAATTCTGCAGCTGGAGCCGGTCAATGACAAAGAGATAGGAAAAGGAAATGACATATATTATGTCATTTTGAGTGTTGTCAGATGATTATACAAAAAACATGCTGATTATTAAGTCAAGCATTATAAAATATATTGTCGACAAAAATCCTTAAAAGGTGCAAGAAAATATAGTTTTTATAAAAATAAACAACTTACTAACTTATTTTTCTCATCAAGCACTTTTTATAAACACTCATAAACAATTTTGTGACGCTGAGTGTGTATCTTGGGTATTTTATATATTGAGCCAATAGTGTTGATTTAAATCAATAATCACTATTAAGCTCATATGTTTCATTTTGTTACGTATAAATATTGTGGTAAACTTCGGTGTTTTAATTCACTTAAAGAAGAGAAGAAGAAAACAAAATATACTTTCTACTATTTAATTAAGATTACGAATTAGGTATGGTATCATTTATCTGATGTATTGGTTATTGAAATATAACATTTGACAAGATATCGATATTCATTCCGTAGACAGAGAAACTAATAGACGCAATGACGATTTCCTTCTCACTTACACAAGAAAGAGAACGAAAATTACGTAACAAATGGTTTAGACAGAGATAGAATTATCAAACCTTTTGCCCCTTATCGCGCAACCAGTTTTGGTGTTTGTTTCACTACTCAAGTACTCAAGTAGCGAAACAAACTTGACAGTTAATATATATTATAAAAAAAAGAAAATGTAAACATTATTGTCTGTGGGAGAGAATAAAAAAAAAATTTAAAAAAAGAAAATAAAATAAAATTATATCATACCGAAGGTTATACAATGGTGCATTGTCGTATTATTAAATATATATATTGTTAAAGTGATAGCAAGAAGAAAGTTGCCGGCGGTTTTTTTTACGCGTAAGTACGACTATTTTGTCCCTAAATATAGTTTCTCAGTGATGTTTATTTATGCCATAGCACGTCGGAATTGTATTGCATTAAAATCCTGAAGATAATAGGAAATTCCAGTTTTAATCATTCATAACCTATAATTATTTAACATGTAAGGTCTGCCAGCGTAAGCTAAAAAAAAGTCCCGATTTTCGATAAAAAACATCGACTCGTCGACAATGTAAACAAATAAATATGGCGTCCAATAATAACCTAAAGTTTTTCGTTATATGTAAATATGTTTTTTTTTAATTTATTCGTTCCTTTTTTTATAATTTCCTCACGACAACATTATTTAACATTCTTCATGAATTTATAATATTATTAGATTCCGAGTCAAGAGGTTAACATAGAAATATATTTCTTTAGTAATAATTTAATTGAGTGTTTTAGATCTCAACTTTTGAGGAGAATGCTGATCCAGTACCATATAAAGTTGAAGTACTATTGATAACGGAAACAAAAATAAACAATACAGCAGTTTTTGAGTGTAGTTGGAAACCAAAAAAATAATTTAAATAAAAAAAGTGTAGTAAATATTAAAAAGTAAAATTTAATAAACTTATTTTGTTTTAATGAAATCCTGAAAATGATTTATCTCCCAAAACACATTAACAAACTATCTCTGTCTCAATCGCGGTGTCACGGCCCCTTGGTCTATTTGTTTCTCTGTCTACGTTCATTTCGCTTCGACACGCGTCGCCAAAATCAGAATAAAAGCGCCTCTCTGAATAAAAGAGTTCTGTGGTCAAAATATCCTTGTATGTTTTTATTTGCCTTTTTCTAAAAATATTCTTGTCAGACTGTTAACAACTTTGAAATTGAATTAATGTGATACAATTGGTTGAGTCCTTAAATAATCTATGGTAATACTATTACAATTAACAAAGAATACCATAATGGTATTTATTATTAATTCCTTTTTTTTATATGCCCCGGGATGGCAAATGACTCTACTCCACCTGATGGTAAGTGGTAGTAGAGTCCAAACGCGACGACGTTCTGCACTTGCCTTCGCCTTGCCGGCCCGCAAGATGCCTCTTCATGCCTCGTTTGAAGGAACCCGGGTTGTAAGAGGGGAACGTGAGCTGGTAAGGAATTCCATTTTTTGAAGTGCGACAAAGAAAGAAGTTGCCAAATTTCTTTGTGCGCGATGGAATTGATGTCACAGTTAGGCGGTGACATCGAGAGCAAGCACGCGTTAGACTTATGAAGGAAGGGGGAAGCAGGAATTAGAGAGAATAATTCCTCAGAGCACTCGCCGTGATACAGTCGATAGAAAGCGCTCAGCGCTACTATCTCTCGACGCAATTGTAAAGGCTCGAGGGTGTTTGTGACTTTTACTTCGCCAATAATGCGGACCGGATGTCGCTGCAACCGATCCAAGGCCTCCAGTAGGTACTTAGCGGAGCCATCCCAAAGGCGTGAGCAATATTCAACGCAAGACCGTACCTGTGTTTTGTATAACAGGCGCAGTTGTTGTGGCGTAAAAAAACGCCGCACCTTGTTCAGAACTCCGAGTTTCCGTGAAGCTGTTTTTATAACAGCCATAACAGCCTCAGCCCTTGGACTAAGGTAACAGCGAACGTCAATCTCCAGCATGCCGATTTTGCTTTTTATCACCAGCGGAGTACCACAGAGGGAGGGAACAGGGGAAAATGGTGACTTTTTCGCTGTGAGAGCGCATACCTGTGTTTTCTTGCCTTTAAACTCAACAAGATTATTAGAGCCCCATTTGGCGATGAATTCTAATGTCCTATCGAGTTCAATGACAAGATCCTTCCGCCTCTCCTCAATTTCCGCTCGCCCAGCCACTGCGCGTCCGTGGTATCCACCATGCACTGTACTATCGTCTGCATAGCAATGTATGTTCCCAAGAGAGAGCATATCATTGAAATGCAAAAGAGTGTGGGAGATAGCACAGATCCCTGGGGGACACCAGCGTTCACTACATAGAATTGTGAAGCGCAACCATCAACTAAAACACAAAGGCTACGCTTGTGTAGGAAGCTGGCAATCCAGGTGCAAAACTGAGCAGGCAGACCATATACCGGCAGCTTGGAGAGAAGACTTCTGTGCCAGACCTTGTCGAAAGCTGAGAGAAAGGCTGACAGCCAACGATTCCCCATGCTTGTCGATAGCTTCACCCCAGAGGTGTGTTACGTACGCTAAAAGATCACCGAACATTAATTAGACAGTGATCTTCTAGGTAATGGATCAGTTGGTTGCTTGGAAGGTGATAGCCGATAATTTGCCGGGTCAGACCGATCCCCTTTTTTTGGGAACCGCTTGCACATTTGTTCTTCTCTAAACCTCCGGCACACATCCCGAAGAGCACTCCGCATGCACATCACGTTGCCTGATTTTGACGTCAGGCATCGTATGGCCACATGAAGGTATTGTTGGTAGCAGCGCACTATAATCATCGATCACGGAGTTATCGGCAAAGAGTGTAGCCAGGAGATCTGCTTTCTATTGCGGACTGTGAGCTAGCGATTCGTCCAGATTTCTGAGCGGTGGCAGCGAAGGTTGGCAGAAATTGTTTTGCATAGACTTGGTCAGACGCCAGAAGCTACGGGAGGCCCTAGGATGCGAAACAAGGTCATGACCAATCTGTACAATACGCTGTGCATCCTCTCTCGTGTTTGCCTTCCTACAGGACTTGGAAGTTTTGTTGTAGTTTGCTTTCAGTGAGTCATTGCTAGATGCCCCGCTAATGCAACCGCATACATGCATATTTTGTTATGATAAAAAGTTAATAAAATTCAATCAAAAGTTATAAGTAGTATTAGAAAAAGTAGTAGTATTAGTAGTCAGTATTAGAAAAATAAAATAAAATCAACAATAGCTAGATTTGTAGATGCAAAACAGAGAACAAGCTATTGTCTTTTTTAAATAATATGTGTAAATATGTCATATTCAACCCTGAATTTATACCAAAGCACAACCTGCCAAGGTGTCAAATGTCGAAGTGCCATGGATCTCTAATTCAGGAACTGGTCATATTTAAGAAGATAGATAGAGCATGATAATGTATGTTATGATCTCTTTCTTATTACTACGATTTATTGTATGTTTTCTAAGAGTAAAAATGTTTCTTATTAAAGTGTTAAGCATTTCATATTAAAAAAATCTTAATGCTTATGTCTTATTAAGGTTGAATATTTAAAGAAAATTATAATACTTGAAAATATATATGTATGAGATATATAATGAAAAATTTAAGAAAATTTATTCATTTAAGTCCTTTTGCAATATGTTAAGAATATTACCTAGCTATAACACAATCTGAAAAAAAAATACTTAACTTACCTACCTTTTACTCTTATTAAACTATTGAATCTTTGAATGCTTAAACATAAGACATTGAAACAATTTCAGTCATTATTTTTTTTATTATTTATTCAAGAAACTTAATACTAGTTTTAATTTTTACTGATACAATCATTAACATGGTCATTAACTAAGCCACAGGCCTGCATAAAAGCATAACAAGTGGTTGAACCAACATATTGAAACCCTTTTTTCTTCAAAGCCTTAGAAAGTGCTATAGAGGTGACAGTAGATGATGGCATTTTTTGATCATTTGTACAATTATTAACTATTGGATTATTGTCGACAAAGTTCCAAACAAATTTAGAAAAATCCTCTCCATTCATTTTCATTTCAATATAACATTTTGCATTTTTTATAATTGCCTCTATTTTACCTTTATGTCTAACAATATCAGGATTAGATAAAAGCCTTTTTACATCATTATCATTAAATTGAACAATTTCATTTGGATTAAAGTTATAAAAAAGTTTACGGTAGTTGTCTCTTTTTTTCAAAATTGTTATCCATGACAATCCTGCTTGTTGTCCTTCCAAGCAAAGCATTTCAAAGAGGTATATATTATCATAAGCTGGCTTGCCCCACTCATTGTCATGGTAAGATATATAGAGTGGATCATCATTTAACCATCCACATCTAATTATTTTCTCGTTTAGTCTGTTTGAGCTGTTTCTCAACATTGGTTGTAGGCTGAATATTTCTCTTTTTTTACATTAATTTATTTAAGATTAAAAAAAAATCTATAACTAATATTTTCATCAAACACTAGGCATTCATTGCACGTTTAATTATTGTTATAAATATGTATTAGTAGTAGGTAAGCCAAACGAATCATTTTATAATAACATAGGTCTTGAATTCTTAAAGCAATAATAAATGACAGTCTTAACTCTTAACCGTAGACAGAGAAACTAATAGACCAATGGATTATGGACCGTGAAACCATGATTAAAACAGAGATAGTCTGTCAATGTTGCGTATAATGTTGTCATACTAACTGCATTCCTTGTTTTGGGGGATAAATTATTTTCAGGATTAAAAACAAAACGAGATGTTTTTTTTTTTAATTTATTTAGGATCACCAACATGACATACAGTAATAATTATATACATTAAAGCCTTAAATAAATACAAATAAAAATTAAATATAACAAAAATAATGTCCTCCAGACCGATTTCGGCCACGGCGGCCAATCTCAAGAGAGATTAGCTAACTGCGCAGGAGATATTATAGTGCACAAGTGTATGCGCAAACACAGGTGCACTCTCGAGCATGGAATGTTGAGCAGAGGGAGCGATGATCGTGATGATAATGATGATGTATAATATTAACACACACACACACACATACCAGTCAAGTTCCACTTATAAATAAAAGATAATTAGAGCAGGACAAACTAATAATAATAAAAAATCATGAGAAAAGGGTAAATTTAAATTAAAGAATTATATTTATAGGCTCTTAACACAAAATTCTTAAAGTTTGAGATTGATTTATATTACTAACAAACTCTATATATATACGCATAATTAGTTCTTAAAAAGGGCTAAACAAAGCCTTTTTTCGTGTAAGTACATTAGGACACCTGAAACTAAGCAATTAAGAAGTTATGGTGAATCTAAATCACTCCTAATTAATTTAAACAAAAATAATTGATTTCTCAGCGTTCGACGATCAACTAGTAGGGTAATTGGAAAAATTTCATTTGTTGCACGATATTTAAAATTAAGGTATCTTATAAATTTCCTTTGAATTTTTTCTAACATCTCTATGTATAAATTGTATTGTGGATTCCAAATTATAGATTCATATTCCAAAATAGATCGAACCAGTGCTTTATACAAAAGAACGAATGTTGAGTTACATTTAAAATCTTTGCTTACTCTCAATACTAAACCTAGCATACTAGGTAGGCTTTAGCTGTTATCTGGATTAAATGTTCATGCTGATTATCGTATTATTAATAATAATAGACATTACAATGTGGAATACATTTCGCCATATAATCTTATTTTGGTGTGGAAAAGCTGTAAAATAATATAAAATAACAAAAAATGTGTGACATTATAATTTCTTCAAGTTTATATAAAACGTTTTTATTCGTAGGATCAACGGTTGAGGTATTATATTGAAAAAAAAAAACAGATTTTATTAACTTACATCCAAGATGGTGGTGTCAGTGGCAACACTTCAAGGTTACAAATTTGGATTTTTCATCAGAGTACAAACCTAAACGACATATTATAAATGATTTTTTTTGATGAATATTTCAAAATTGTAACTACATTACCTTTTGCAAGCCAAAGCACAATTTTTGTCCATACTGACTGGACTATTCGTTTCTCTGTCTATGGGTTAATGTAACGTTGTAACAAACACAGAACACTTTTACTTTTTATTACAAATGGTCATGATACTAAGGACTAACTACCTATGTTAGAACAATGACATTTTACACTAGGCGATAAGGGACGTAGGGACCGATTCGATTCCGATCCAGCTGAGGCATTTTTTATGAGCAATAGTCGAAGCTGGATCGGAATCGAATCGAGAACGTTAATAAACGTTTTACATTAGTGGAATTCGCTCCTGAAGAAATTTGCGTATTCGGAAACTTGGTGTTAATTACCTAAAAATTAACAATTACAACTTTATTTTATAAGATGTACTTGTACAATTCAATGAAATCAGAAAAGTAATAATAAACACTGTATACACAGTACAACTCTGGTGCTATTCTATCTAGTTTAGGTACTGTCCTATAAGATATAAATAGCTACAGAATAACCTGTAATAAAGAATAACAGTGCCGTATTCCTTTGAGTTGGAAAAAAAATAGTTTTTATCAATATAGTAATCCATATATTAACTTATATTTATGCTTAAATAAATAAATAAACTTACTAGTTACAAGTTAAATTGTAGTTAAAAATAATTCGTACCAGTGTAGTTATGAGTGTCTGCTTAAAATATTAAAAAAAAAAACAAGATAAATCTTTCTTTATACAGTGAAATATAGTTTCAATATCTGCGGTTCATAATTTGCTATATAGGTTTACTGCGAAAATGAGTTTTGATTATGTTATGTTATATTAGTTAAATTATATCCTAATTTCAGTAATGATTTTATTTTAATGTCAGCTTGAAATCTTGCTAAAGTTAAAATCTTTAATTTGTAGATAGTGTAATTTTTTTAATTTAAGCTGTGTTCTCATTTATTTCGTCATAATTACGAGACGATTGCTTCTATAACAGTCTTAATTCTCTTATGTATTTCCACATTTGATTGTCGTGCCTAAATTTTTATTTAAAAAAATAGGAGTAAAAAATAAAATGCTCCGCAGTAATTAATCGTATAGACTCGGTGTGTTTATATTTAAGTAGCCAGTACAAATTAACCATTTTGGCCCCCCATAAATTTTTGCCAGTTTTGACTGATGATTGCATCTGTGAGCTTTTATGTACCTTCGTGTTTCAGGACCAGAAATGAAATTTTTCAAAACATTAACATTACTATCACCAATAGTCCCATCAGAAAGTTGTTGTATTAATGGAATATACTCGGGTTTTGATAATTCGTGGGAAATGCGATTCATCTGAAACAATGTGTATTTTTAGATAGATTGAAATTTATATGTTTTTCTATTAAATAATTAAATTATACATACTACTATTTTCAGTTGGTCATCAGCCAATGGAGATGTAACTGGTCCTAGAATCAAAACGCTGCTATTTTTTTCGAGGGTGTCAGGATCCACAACTACTAAATCATCATCACCCATATTTTTAATTTCGTCATTTAAAATTAAAAAAATATATTCATAATTTTTTTTATTTATTGTATGTGGTTGTGGTTTATTTTGAGACTGTATAGGCATTTTTTCAGCAATTATATCAGTATGAAGATCGTTAAATTGCGAGTTCCGTTTTTTAAAAGTACTTTTACAACATAATGTTTTTAATTGAGCAACGAGGATATCAAATAATAATTCTTTCTTCTCGTCGCTTAGTTTTTCCTCTTGAGGCTCTTGTTGGGATCGATTATGTATAAGATTATGAAGTTTTTTTAAAGCCAAAAAACTTGCGCTATTTTTTTGTTTCTGAGGAAATATTTCTTTTTGATTCAATTTATGATATGCTGTTTGAGCATTACTGATATATGGTATTGGATAGCTTTTATTATCAACATTTGTCAGCGTATCGTCAATATAAGCTTGTTTTATTTGTGTACCGCCCACCGCTATTCTAACAATATCATTTAAATCATAAACATTCTTATTTGGCTCAACATTTAACAACCTTATTAATTCTTCATCGGTTAATTTAGATAATATATAAGAAATATCATTTTCTGAAATTATATAAAAATGAAATGCAAAAGTGAACTCTTTCGCCTCGCGAAGAACAAGAAGGAGTATTCAAAGCTGACTGCCAATTTTCGCTAGTCGGAGTGGCACTCGAAGAAGAAGAAGAAGAATTGCAAAAGTAACATAAAATATTTCATATACAGAGACGATTAGTGTTTGAATTTTATTTTAGCATTTTATTTATAATTTATTTTATTTGTTAATCATTTATTGCACACACTTTACAAACATTTAGTAACATATAATAGCAAGTGGAACATATAGTATGCAAAGGCGGCCTTATCACTTATAGTGATCTCTTCCAGGCAACCTCTGTAAAGAGAAATGTTTATGTGTTTTTTAGCCAGGATCGGGCACAGTGTGCGACTAACGACTAACAACTTATACTTAAAATTTAAGAAGCTTAATACAAATGTGTAATATATCAACCTATATATATATAAATAATTTAAACAGAAACTAAAAGCTGAATCCGTATATATAAATATACATATACACTTATACATACATACATACATATACTTACTATAACTTATATAAGAAATAAATAACCATATCCATATAATAATACAACATGCTCCAGTTATATTGATAGATAATAATTATGCAAACGACTCTTAAAAATACGGATTCAGCTTTTAGTTTCTGTTTAAATTATTTTCTTCATAAATGTAATAATAAACAATACTTTTAATGATTAATTAATAGGCAATTCAAACACTCACTCGTGTTCTTCATTATTGATAACCGAGGCAAAATTTTATCATTTCGTAAATAGCCCTTAGAACTCATAAAATTCACTATGTCTTCTTCTGGATTATTGTTGCTCAATAAAAAGTTATGTTTTCGATTTATCATTGAATCTGCTGTTTGAATCTATAATACAATTTATTTATTACTATTTACTATACTCCATACATTCTCTGAATCATCCGATCTTTCTTACTACTACCTAATATACATTTACTAATATGTACCCCTAAATTTACTTTCGAGACAATTTTATATTTATATTTTATACTAGTATTAGGTGCCTTTAGGCATTAAGTCCACCTTTTGTTCCAACTACATATTGTGGTGGTCAAAAAAGTTTTAAATAAATAAATAAATAATAATACTACCTTACTAACTTTCAGAAAGTTGCTTATTAAAGACTTTCTTTGTGGAGAAAACGACTACATGGGTAAATTAGTGTTTACAGTACAACATGTAACTACATACATATTTATAACAAAAAACTTTTAGATAATTCACTTACAATTATTAGAGTTATGATCGTAGCAAGACTATTTATCATGATGCCTTGTTAGTTCTTTTTCACGTACCTATCTAATATCACGGATGAATGCTTACAATGTAATTTCTCATAAAAGATTTTACCTATCTCATAAATGTTTACTAAAACAACAATGAACAAACGATCGTTAAATTTCAGTTTACTTTTGCGATAAAATTATTCTCAGTCTAACTATAATAATTTCACATGCATTCTTGTTATCATTAAAAATAAAAGACCATTTTACGTATTGTTCTTTTATGTTTAACCTTATTCGGACATTTTAAAAGAAAATAAAATTTACTTCAATAAATAAGTAAAGTAACATTTTAATAAATAAACTTTAAAAAATCTCCTACTTATAAAGAGAGGTGCTGCTGGATATTTACTGACTGTTACTTATTGCAAAGTAAAAGTAGGTATGTAAATATCGAACTGCTGGTAAAGCCTTCTACATATTGTATATGGTTATGTATATAACCGCAATACTGCTAGTAAATTTGAATTTCTCATATTTTAATTAATTTATATTATTCCGACGACAGTAGGTACAAAAATGAATCACATCATTCCTGTTGCATTAATAGTGACGGTATAATTTGCAAAATGATAATTTTGAACTTTCATAGAATTATGCATATCCTACATATTATTTTCATCATATGCAAGACACTGATAATCTTGTAGGTTCATTTTATTTGGCTCTTTTACGAATGGAGTTCTGACAACTTTATCGTTTTTAAGGTAACTAAAAACAAGACAGAATGGATATAGCCAATAAATCTTTATTACTCCATGATAACCTATTTCTTCAAGGTGGTACTAGTGGAAGACGCTTCTCAGAGATTGGCAGCACTGATTTCAAGTTAATAACGGACATTGACAGTTGACTATTACAACAAAATGGCATTGATTTAAAAGTATACCTACTAGTTAGTCGTTTGGATATCTATATTTATTGACATAAATTATAACAAGGAAAAACCTTTGTTTAATACAATAATTGTGCGAAAACTGAAATTTAAACATGAATGTACCGTTCCCATTATTGTTTCCACGTTTTGTGGATCCTTCTTGGTTTAGCGCCGACAGCCCCTGTGACGAGGACGCCGAATTAACTAACATGGAACAAGCTCATCAACAATGGGTAATAATTAAATAAAATCAAATTTGTCTGTTGTGGAATAAAATCAAATAATTTTACCACTTCGTAAAATAAAAGATTTATATTATTATAGGTTTCGGTTATTACGTAGCTGAATGTTATATTGAAAGGATGATACAGTTTATTAAAAAATTATCAAAATAAAACAATAATATGATCTCCGAATATTTGGTTTGTTATATGAATAACTCAAGTGACCAATTAATAGGTTTTTTTTTGGATAGAGTGATAAAGTAAAAAAAAAAATTGTAATATTTGTTACAGCTTAATTCCATTGGGCAGCAATATATGAAACGTCCACCATTGGGTAAAGTGGATCCGGAACCCCTGGAGGAAGAGGCTGAGTCTGATGAAGAAGAAGAAGAAGAGGGTATGTAGCTTTAATAAAAATTTCACCATTCACATAATAATTTAAATCCTATTATTCTTGAAACTTAGTTCAACTATAGTTTTCAACTTTAAATTATTTTAAAAATGGATTTCAAACTAGTTTTTTTAATAGTAATATTTGGATAATTATTAACTATAAATAAAAACACATTATTAGTAGCTTCAAGTAACTTATTGCATTTATTGTCTTGTTATACCAGTTAATGATGAATCTGATGAATCGGAGGAGTCACATGATGAAGATGAAGAGGAAGAACTACGTGCTTATTCACCTTTAAGTAATAATAATATACTAGAGCCTGAAGCTTTAGAAGATCCCAATGAAAACCCAGAGAACAACAACAATCCTGACCAAGGTGCTCTTTGGCCTATTCAGTAACTTTGACATGCACATGATCTTATTTATCAGTGTATGAATATCTTTATATTTTCTGTATAAATGTATAAGCAAAATTAAATTTAAAAGAAACCAACATTGAGTTTTAAATTACAATCTAGTTTTAAGACTACAAAATTTGAAATAAATAGCTCTTAAAATTTTGTTCAAGAATGATCTGGCTCATTAAAAAAATTTGGATACATAATTTTAAGTCAAGCATGAAGACATAATGTAGCCAACTATTAAATAACTTGAAACAATTTTTGATCAAATACGAATATTCTAAATCAATAATTTTAAATAATATGAAAGCATTTATATTAATTTAAGAAAACAAAATTTGTAAAGAAATAATATTTAGTCTTTTTTTTTTGTTATTATTTTTTTACAAAATGGATTTAATATTGTTAACACTTGTGGGCTTTATGAAATGAAAAACAGTCAAATTATTACAATTAATTTATAATAGACAGTGTAACGTGGTGCCAGGAATTCTTAACACGAATGGGCTCCTATGGCGTGTCCTACCCACTTTATACAAAAATAATCGGAAGTCAGTTAATGAACTAATAAATTATGGTTTACAACGTAATTTAATAATATGATGATTAACGAAATTATTAATAATGTATTATAGACATAATAAGGTATATAAATCATATCATAAGGTAAATAAATCACAGAGATAAATATCATTGGGAGTAGTTATTATATCCCACACAGCTGGGTGCCTATGTGGTACTTGTTAACATTCGGACATCCTGTATAGGCCCGCGGCCCGTCTTCTGTTCTCCACCGGCCAGCCCGTAGTCCTGAAAACAATTGTAAAGCAGTAACTTGGTTTTTTTTTTAAATGTAGGCTCTAAAATATGGATAAATGTAAAGCTCAATCACACAGTGGTTATCACAAATAGACTTGATCACACAGCAGTCTCTATAAATAAAGACTTGATCACACTGTTTATATATTTTCTAATGAATCTCGCCATTCCTTCAAACCAGAACCGAGCTTTAATAGGTCGTTCACATTTTTCGAACCCGGGATGACCTATTTGATCGTGAAGTTTTTGTAGTAGACCGTATTTTGCTAATTATGGAATAACAAAACGCTCACCAGCAACTGTTTTCCGAAAAAGTATGTTTTCTTTAATAGTGTAGTTTGCAAATAAGTTAGAATCAGGATTGTCACGAAGTCTAGAAATAATGTTTTGAATATTATCATCCCGTAGCTGAAGAATTTTTAACCAATCAGAATTATCGATCGAGTATTGTGTTAGCTACCGGGTTTCTACTAAGCGCGTGCACTTTGGTATTGTTGCTATCTCAGCCCTAGCTACAAGCTTATGTGCCTCCCATACTATATCAGTATCGCCTGAATTGACAATTTTTTAAATGAGAATGACATGATTTAATAATAGCTGAGTGTATCAAGTATGTAATGTTTCCTAACTGTACCCAAACCGTATTCGTTACAAAATGTGTGCTCCTTTTCGTTACTTTTGTTACGGTTGACATGTACTTCTACATATAGTGACTGATTCTACATATTGATACTGACTTTGCTTAGGAATTTTAACATTGTACTTTAAATAAACTAGAAACTTTACAAGAAAATCAGTTGAGTCAAATTTCATATCTGCAAATAAGTCTTGTGGTTGACTTTGAACAAAACGTATAGAAGAAGCTGAAGTTACTAGACTGACATTATTGCTATTAATCATAGTTTGACCAATTAATAAATCAATATCCGTTGTTATATAATTAGCTAGTTCAACTATCCCGTACAATATTGTATAATCTATTAACACACTTAAGTAACTTGAACCGAGTGAATATTCACATACTCCTCCAAAACCTTGCATAACAGTAGTACTAGGCTTGATTATAATTTCCAATCTTTCGGCTTGCGATATACAGAGAATATTCATTTTACTACCTGTGTAAATGCTCTAAGCTGGTGCCCATTTACTATTACTATTCTTTTATAAATATCAGCATAAATATTGTGGGTAATGTGCATTATTCGACTAACCTTTTGTGGTTGCTGTCGCGAAGCCCCAGCGCTCCCGGCGCCAAACCAGTTCTGCCGTTGTATGTTCACGGCGCCAACAGTTCTCGCAACGCTGCTGCTGCCTGCAGTCTCGAGCCTCATGATCCGCCCAACGACACACGAAGCTTCGGCTTTAGCTGATGAATCGACGTCGAAAGTATAGTTGTTCAGGAGTATCGCAGCTATATGCTTTGGCGTTAGCCCTTAATTCGTGAGGAAAACCCCGTATTATACACGAGATTGCATCCCCACCGATGATACTGCATTTCTTTAGTAACGATAGTTTTTCGTGATAATACTTCTTCATAGTTTTTTTGTCTTCTTTCTTTCTAGCCAATATGCGTTCCAACTTCTCCACGTAGTCTGTTGATCGTGGAAATGCAACCATCAGCATCTCCTTCCATTCACCCCAAGAGAGGTTATAATTTTCAAGGTCGTCGTACCATTCTCGTGCAGAGCCTCGCAGCCGTAATTGCATAATAAACATTCGGTCGGTTTGATCCCATCCGTAGATGTCGCCTAGCTGGTCTATTTTGTGAAGCCACCCGATAATGTTAATGTTGGTATCTTCTGGTCTGAACTTCGGAATTACTTCAGCATCACTGGGTGCAACGTGCCGTTTTTTTGCGCACGTTTTCCCTACGCGTGTCGTTAGAGAAAAAAAAGGCTCTATTTTCATCTTCAGACGAACTTGAATCGCTATTTTTCCGTTTACGTTGCCCCAAGCCGTTTACATATGGTCCCGACATTTTTAACACGATCCCACTTCTGAGATGTTAACACTTGTGGGCTTTATGAAATGAAAAACAGTCAAATTATTACACTTAATTTATAATAGACAGCGTAACGTGGTGCCAGGAATTCTTAACACGAATGCAGTGGGTAGGACACGCCAGAGGAGCATATGGCGTGTCCCACTTTATACAAAAATAATCGGAAGTCAGTTTATGAACTAATAAACTATGGTTTACAACGTAATTTAATAATATGATGATTAACGAAATTATTAATAATGAATTATTGACATAATAAGGTATAGGTGACATAATAAATCACAGAGATAAATATCATTGGGAGTAAAATTATATATGGCGGCTATACAGCTGGGCGGCTATGTGGTACTTGTTAACAATATATATTTAATATAGATGTGCTTTTAGATATATTGTTTACATTATTGATTGATGTTTATTTAGAATATTCAATTCATATAAGGTATATAGAAATCAAAATAAAATGTTTATTTAAAATATTTTATAATTCAACATGCATACAATTAAAATAAATTATTTATTTTAATCACAAAAAAAGTATTATTTTTTTGTTATCACAATAGTAAATAGCATATATTATGAAATAAAGCTTTCCTTAAACAATAACACAAGTACTAGCTATTAAAAAATCTTAATTAGATGATTTTGCACAAATCTAAAATATTTCTGTTACAAATGACAATGTTTAAAACAATGCATGTTAAATTAAATATTTTTATTAGTGAGCATTCACAAAGTACCTGGTTTGTTAAAGTAACTGAGTCTATGTAAAGACTATGTAGAAATGAACAATATGTACATGGAAGATGCCTCATGAACGAGAAAACAATACTTATTGGATCAAATAACATAATTTTTGAACATGACAAAATAATTCATGCTCAATTAGAATTAAAGGATTAAAATGTTTGGGTTACATCTACAACAATATTGACCACTCTGGTCAACAAAGGTCCAATCTTTTCTTCACCTACAGTATTCCATTTGTTTGCTAGACATTTTTCAACATAATAATGACTTGATTTTTTATCTGCAAATTAAAAAAAAATGTTAGATCGATTTAAAATATATGAAGTATAATAGAACACATTTTCAATCATTATTGTTACCAGAGATAATAGAACAGTTGGCTAAATTCAATGTGAAGAATATAGCACTTCTTTTGACCAAAGGGTTGTATTCATCACAATAATAGTGAAAGGCCATAGCAAGCTGGGATGGGACAGTGTCAACATCTTTAACAAGCATCACACCAGTTCTAATTACTTTATCTTGATATTGGTTCATAAAATCTTTTGTACTTTGCTCCATTAGGTTGGATGTATCCACAGTCACATGGACTTCCTTACTTTCATTACCTGTAATTAAGGAACTTATTAGTTATAATATGAACTATGGTCATGTACCTATGAAATAATCTTTCACAATTTTTATGTTTGTAGTTTGTGAAATAAAAAAAAATTATGACACAAAATTAATTGCTGTTAATGATGCAAGTCAAAAATAAAGTAGTAGAAGTAAATTCAATCAAAAATTATATAAGTAAAGCAAGCAAATAGCTATTTTTTTTTTAAATTGACATATTAAAACTAACGTAAATATCTAGAAGTAGTGGTAGCAATGTCTTCTACGAAATTGTTAAATCTCATTGGATTGAAGTTGACACTGTCACTGTTGTACACAAATATAAAAGATGCTGTATCTTGGTTATCGAAAATTGCTGCCACACCTGCAAATAAAAAATTTAAGAAGTCAATTTGTGTAATAAGTTAGTAAATTGAAATTATTAATAGTGATATGTATTTCAAAAAAATCACCTGTTTTTACTTGCAAGATAGAGTTCTCTTTTATGTTATACTTTTCTTTCAAATCTGTCACATCCCTATCAAATGTAAACTTATCATATACATTGTTTGTTATGGCCTGATCAACAACATATTGGTTGTAGAGAAACATTATAACAGCAAGAAGTAAAATGATCATTGCTATAACAAATTGATTGCTTGATTCTCTTAGTGAATTAGTTTTTACATCTTGTCCTAAGGAAGTACGATATTTTATGTGCTGTATCTCAGCACTGATATTCTGTATTCGAAATGGTGACATATTATTGATGGAATGGCTTGATTCATTTCTACTTCTTTGAAGCTCATTTTGCAATGCACTGGTGTATAAATCTTCACTGGAATATGAAAATGTTGCAGGAGAAGATTTGGATAATATATTTCTGAAAACAGGCATTACCAGCTCACATCTTGTCTGCCATACAAAATTTGGATATACTTCTTTTATAATATTAATTAAGGTGACATTTGAATGTTGTTATAATATTAATTAAGGTGACATTTTAATGTTGAAAGCAAATTAAAGTAAGCATGAGATGGTAATGTATGTTGATTATGATCATCTTTTACAATAGCACTTACTCATTATCTGATTCATCACTAGAATCATCATTATCAATGCCGAATGAGTTTCTTCTGTATTTTTCATCGTTGTTTCTTCTCATAGGAATAGGACTAGCTTGTCGAGCCATCTTACTAAAAATAAATTGACAACATATTTTCAATCATCTAGTACTCAAGATAATAATAAAATGCATAATCGACTAAATTTTTTAAAAAGTACCTGCCATATATAAAAAAATTACATTGATCATTAAGGCGAAGAAGATTTAATACAATTTAAAATAGAAAGCATAGTAGCTTATACTGAGTTACAATCATTAAGTTTTATTATTTGAAATGTAATAAAAATAAGAGTTTATATATAATAGTATTTTTCTTATTTTTAAGGTATTATTAAAATATGATAATAATACCTCATGACATTGTCTATTTCGTCTACTCCTTGTTCTTGTAATGTATCTTCAGACTTTTCCTCTCGCTTCTTGTGTACTTTCAAGCCATACACTCCCATGTTTTTATGACAATGAATATTACATGTATTACAGTTACTGTGAATACTTTTTCTTGCAGATGGTTTTATATTCATCCCCTCATTCTGTAATTTAGAATAAGTGTTTCAGCAGTGCAAGGAATATTTGATTTTACTATACCCGTACAAGTTAGCTTGATTTTTCTGATCAACATAACTTTGCAATGACGAACATATTATTTTCTTAATTTAAAGATTTTGAAAATTGTAAAAATATTAAAAAAATACATATAACACAAAAGTCCCTAAAGATTCAAGCGTTATCCGAAAATTTTATGACTTTTTATTGCTTCAAAGTAAAATTTAAATAGGAACACTAAAAATAATAGACGCTTGTACAATGTTACATCGGTCGGACAGATGGGACTCGAATAACAGGCAGTAACTGTTACAAATATCGATTACAAAAAATCATTATTAAAGATCATTGTTAAGTTATTGTTACGAACGGGGGTCCTTTTGGTAGGAGTCTCTTTAGCTAGTATAACTCTTGTTAGAAAAATAAGGTAAAATAATAAAAATTGAATTCTAATTTGAATTACTAAAAGTGAAAAAAAAATTTGACTCGTGTTTCTTTGGGAAAGTTGTTTACTTTCATGGTCTGAATCACCTATTTAAATTTTAATTGGCGGGAGATCCAAAAATAGCCCTGTAATATTAAATAGGTACTTATTATGAATATTGACCCACCGTCGCTTATCTACCCAATATTTTATATGTGTAGTGCAATAAAGAATTTCACACATAATACAACCACACCATCTCGTCACAGTTACAAGTATTATAAAACATTATTTTTTGGAGTACTATTTATAGATATTTTCTGTTTTCCATCTAGCTGATATTTAGATAGATATTTTCTGTTTCCCAACTAACCTGTCTGTAAAAAAGATCAAGCTAACTTGTACAAGGTATATATGGTTTTTATTAGGTAGGCAGACGGAAAAATGGCAAGGTGTACATTGGCATTATTAAAAATAATAACCATCTCTTACATCGCCAACCACCAACCAACCAACCACCCTACCATACCAACCTCGGGAACTAATGACCCCCGTGGCTATAGTTATACTGGCTCACTCACTCTTCAAACGGGAATACAAAAATACTAAGTATTACTTGGTGGTAGAATACTTGTAAGTGGATGGTACCTATTTGGATGAGATTGCACAAAACCTTCGGCATTTGCTTACCACCAAGTAAATATATAGTAATTCTATTTCATATTGTAAATAAAAAGTAAATGAATGTATGTTGGCTGTTTTTTTTGTCTGTAAACTCAAGTATTTTTTGAAAACGTTGGTAACAAACATTCTTCGATTTAGTACCTTGTTTTAGAAATCATTTGTGATAGTAACATCATTTAATTTCTTTTTCACTTTAATTTAGAAATACTTACGACATTCGAAGTATTGCAATTCATTTAAGTCCCAAAACTTAAATTATTTTCTTATATTAATTTATAATTGATTACAAAGAGTTACTAATGTTTAACTTTTTCACATACTTTTAGATTATTAGAAGGTAGATCATTCATCAATAATTTTTAACTTCACAAAAGGCATAACAATACAAATTACGACAATACAAAGAGAGGCAATATTTAATAAAAAAAAAACCATTGACATTTGATATTGTCATTTGAGTTTTTGACACTTTGAGAGATTATTCATTTCGCTCGAGAGCTCTATGAATTAAAATATCAGTAATGTAAATTCCACTAATCGAAACTAAAAGTTCTTTACGCAATAAACAAAGATATAATTTGAATTAATTATTTAAGTCATAATAATACACAATTATATAATATTAAAATGGGTAAGCTTCAGAATCCCAGATGTGTACTACGATATTATACTGCTATATAATATGTGTAGAGTGAGCGATATCTACCCAGGTGATCTTGCACAAAGCCCTACTTAGTAAATGTTAGGGTTTGGTTAGTAATAAGGGCTTGTACACAAAACTGCGATGCGACGTCGCATCGCAAAAATCTGCGAGCTCCCTCTAGGCATCGCAAGAACTTGCGAATTGATTCGCATCGCGCATTCCTGCGATGTTGCGTCACACTTGTTGACGCCATTTTAGTTCGCTCAGGGACAGCGTGTGGGCAAGACGTGTACTTTAAAAATAATTACTCACCCAGTAATGATTTTTCTAACTCAAGCATATTAAGCACACTTTCAACTGAAGAAGACTTTGATTTTTCGTAAATTTTATGGATTGTAATATTTAAAAACTCTTTTCTCAATAAAAACTAATGTAAACAATTATTGTTTTACTTTACTTACCGGATAGTGAGGCCAATCATTTCCAGAGGCATAACAGGAATTTTCCCCTTGTACGATTGTTTCTGAAGATATGGTGAAAATAAACTTAAAAGCTCTTCGAATGAAGATATGCTCATTCTAAAATACTCCAAAAATTTTTTTTCATCGGTTTTCAAAGCTTTATATTTTTGAAGAAAATAGTTTCCATCGGGATTCATAATAGTAATAAATGGAAGAACCCAAAATCTTTGTTTCTTTTTCCTGTATCTCCTAAGCAATAATAAAAGTGCACACTTCTTTTTACGATCCATGTCACGACCTAGTTTTCAATTCATAATACGTTTAGTACGGTTAACGGTCGTCGAAGGAATGGTCACCCTGGGAGACGCCTTGCCGCACGAAATCGCATCGCAGCAATTCGTGTCGTAATTTTCTGCGTTGCGAATTCGCATCGCGTCGCATCGCAGTTTTGTGTACAAACCCTAAGGGCTCCCACACAAAACTGCGATGCGATGCGATGTGAATTCGCATCGCAGGAACTTGCGATGCGAATTTCTGCGATACGATTTAGTGCGGCAAACCGTTTGGTAGGGCGACCATTCCTTCAAGTGTAGTCAGCCGTACTGGACGTGTTTTTAGGAAGCTTAAGATGGATCGCAAAAAGATTATTGCACTGCTGTTATTGTTAAATAGATATAAAAGAAAAAGAAGATTCTGGGTTCATCCATTTATTACGATTATGAACTCTGATGGGAACTATTTTACTCAAAAGTACTATGCGTTGAGAACTGAAGAAGATAAAAAAATCTAAATAAAAAAATCTATATCATATTCCGCCATTTTTTTATAAACAAAGAAGGCGGCGCAGGCGCCGTGCGTCTTTCTCTAAAGCTGTCTCAGAGCGGACTAAAATGGCGTCACCAAGGATGTCGTAATATCGCAGGAATGTGCGATGCGAAGCAGATCGGAAATTCTTGCGGTGCGTTCGTGCGAATTCGCAGATATTTGCGATGCGATGCGAATTCGGGGTTTTGTGTGGGAGCCCTAAAGGTTGCCCCAGCGAGCGCTTGACAAGCGACTATTTATGATTTCATGTCAACTTAAACGATGGCCTAAACTTATCTAATGTGGCCAATTTTTTTTATAAATTCCTTGTGCCCGGAGAACGCAATATTAGTTTAATATAAAAAAATATTTTTTTCGTTTTTTTCTTTATTAATAAAAAAACTATCACAAATATTTTTAATAGATTAGGAAAAAGTTAATCGAATTCTAAACATAATAACATCAAAATAGACATGACAGTACTTTTCTTTAATTCCCCTCCGCTAGTCATGACATGGACTGACGCCTTTCGCGTTATAGGTTTCATTGGATATGTCTCCAAAAGTTCTTCTTCTTTTTCAGCATTTTTGGCAATTTTTTCATCTAGCCAAGCTTTAAATGTGAATGCTGGCAAAGCCTCTACTAATTGTTTGTTTATAGCATAAGTTGAAAAAATTTCATTTGTACATTCATTTTGGCCTGTAGTTATTAAGCCTATAAGTTCATTGTTAAAAATCAGAGGCCCTCCTTTATCTCTAAAACAGGTGGGGACTTTTGTATCAATACAATCGATGTAACCTTTAATTTTGTCACCACTAACATCTCTTACATCTACACCGACATATTGAAGTTCTCTTATATGGCCAACGTCAACATTTAAGCCAAATCCAAGGGCTTCTATACCGCTTAAAGTATTCGAGCTAGTGTAATTGCTGATGTTGATTTTTGACGCAATTGTATTGTTATGTTTTTCGGTATAAATAACAGCAACATCTTTTATCGAGTGGATTCCAGTATAGGTAGGAAATTTTTCGTTTTTAATTATATGCAATGAGATAGTGTTATTATTTTTTTTATCACTCGTAGTATTAACTAACACGTAACTTGTAGATTCAGTGCATTGAGCGGTGGTAAGTATTAACCCATTAGAGATTAAGGAACCTGCACACACGTATTCATTGCGAGGCGACATGATTGCTACCATAAATGGAAATTGATTTTCAGATGCCTTGTTAATTTCATGCATTTGGCTATTTTTTCTTCTCGTGCAGCTTGTGACATTACTAACTTCTGCTTCGCCAGCTATCTCTAACGATTCGTCTGTGATATCGTCGTCTCGGTTGTCTTCTACACTTTTTTTTACATATGCACCGTTACATATTTGAGCAAAATTAAATAAAAATAAAACGAAAATCAAATAATTTACTCCGTACTTCATGATTTCAGTTTTTTTCCAGATGATAGACAGATTAGTTCTTTTATTTTAAGTCCTTCTTTTTTCTCAGATACTTTAAAATTAATGCAGTCAACTTGCTATTGCCAGTTCTTACGTGCTAAAGAGGTTTTAAGTTGTAAGTATTATATATTACAAACAAAACAAAATGAATTTTAATACATTTATTGAATAACTATAAGAACTATTGACTTAATACTTTTATTAACATCTGGTTTATAAATTGTTTTTACAAAAATTATATCAGTGATAAGCCTGACCGTATTTTGCGCTGCCTCCCGCCAAAATGTATTAATTTTTAAAACCAATCTGACAGCTTGACATTTGACGGAAATCGGATAGTTTGATTTATTCTGCTTATATATCTTATTGAAAATCTAAATAATTTATCGTTTATATCGATCTTAGGCAACGTTTGGTTAAAATAGCATGAAACGAAACCGGATAAGTGTAAGTAATATTTAAATAAATATTTCAATTTCGTATTTTTATTTTATTCACTTATTTATTTCAATGCTAGTATTTTGATTTGATTATTTTGAATATCAAAACTGACGCGTAGTATGTAACGGAACATTGAATAGGTACACTGATTTTTAATCGTTGCTTAATTGAGTTCTTATATATTTTTCTTGCATAAATGGCAGAATTTATTTATTTAATAACTAATCTCAATCCAGAGATAATAAAAAAAGGAAAGGCAGAGGTTGCTAACTTGCTAATAATTATTTGAATTTTTCAAGTGGCTACGTACTCTGTGTAGTACACAGACCACCATTTCTTGGTAGAGTCTGTGGAATTTGTCAATGTTCAAGTGTTGAGTGTTGTCTAGACCGAAATTGTGTAGTTATTACAGCTGGTTAATTACCTACACACTCAAACATATTGGTTTAAATTTTATACTTATTCATTGTTGTATTAGTTTATAGAATTAATAATCAAAATGTCAAAAAAGAAGGGGAACAAAAAAAATCTAGAATTTGGTGATGATTTGGAGGAGAATAAGCTTTCAAATGATACTTCTGCTATAACCTCAAAAAGTAAAGGAAAAGGCAAAAAGAAAGGTAAAGTGAATATTGAAGTGAGCGATAGTGATGATGGACCGCCAGTTATAAATAAAACTCAAATATCAGACGAGGAAGAAGAGTTGAAACCTGTTAAAAAGTCTCAAAAGAAAGGTTAGTTAAGATGTTTTGTTATGAAAGTAGATTTAAGATGACACGTAACAAACTCCCATTTATTAAGTATTTTTGTTACTGTTATAGCTAAGAAGAAAGGTGCTGAACCATCTGATGACGAAGAGGATGAAAACAAGTCGATTGTTAGTAATGCGACTAGTACAGCATCAAAGTCAGCCTCGAAACAGAATAAGAAAAAGAAGGGTAACTGTTTGAATACTTTGATAAATTACTGTTTAATACGCCCTAGAAATTCGATTTTGGGTAGGAGGTGGGGATGAGGGCCACGGTATATGGTTACAACCCTCCTGTACCCACGCGGCAACCCATGGTTACAACCCTCCTGTACCCACGCGGCAACCCATGGTTACCGAAATATTCATGATTAAAGTTTTGAGGTTTAGTGACCTCCGAACTATCATTTTCTATCATTTTAGACTGAAATAGCCCCTTACCTTAATTGATATTGATACCTACTCTGCCTTAGACTAATGAATACTAGTATACTAGGGGGGCTTTAGCCTCCATACCCTTCCACCCCATTTCCCACCCAAAATCGAGATGTGAATTTCTAAAGCCTACGGGTGGTAGGTTTAATGTTCTGTTTGTTGTATATCTATGGACCTATTATATACACCTCTTCTATACATGTCTTCTCAGTCATGTTATAATGAAAAATGAATTATTATTTCGCTGGTTGTAAAATACAAATATTATTAGATAAAGTCTTCCACCATTTACTAAATTTTAATTTGTGTATTTAATATGAATCTTTTTTTATAAGGAAAAGGTAAGAAAGACGATTGGTCTGATGAAAACAGTGACGTTGAACTCAAAGAAGCTTCAGATGAAGAAGTTGCTAAGCCGGTCAGCAAAAAAAAAGGTAGGAGGGAAAGTACATACCTGTTTTCATTTAAAATTAAAGCAACCACCACACCAATACAACAACACAATATTGCGCTACTGGTCTATGCCCCCCTCTTCTTTTTTGGAGAAATTTTGAAACTTAACTGGGTTAGGGAATGCATATGGTGAAATTTTTCATTCAACAGATGGAGGTTTTTTTACAATATTTTCCTAATAATAATGTCCTCCAGACTGATTTTGGCCATGGTGGCTAATCTCAAGAGAGCTTAGCAAACTGCACAGGAGATATTATAGTGCACAAGTGTGTGTGCAAACACAGGTGCACTTTCTATTCCTTAGCTCTCATAATTGGCAATCCCATACGACCGGAAAGAGTTGAGGTGCAGGACAAACAGCTTTACATGCCGTGTCTGTATAGTTGACATTACCGTAACAGCCTGTGAATGTCCCACTGCTGGGCTAAAGGCCTCCTCTCCTATTTTTGAGGAGAAGGTTTGGAGCTTATTCCACCACGCTGCTCCAATGCGGGTTGGTAGAATTCACATGTGGCAGAATTTCAGTGAAATTAGACACATGCAGGTTTCCTCACGATGTTTTCCTTCACCGTTAAGCACGAGATGAATTATAATCACAAATTAAGCACATGAAAATTCAGTGGTGCTTGCCCGGGTTTGAACCCACGATTATCGGTTAAGGGTCCGTTCACACAGACCGGCTCGGAGAGGAGAGCAGATTTTTATCACGTTGGAAACAGTGTTTTGAGTGATTGTAGTAAAGTTTATTTTTGCATTTGCACCTTTTTTGTCATTAAAAATGCCTGAACGCGCTTCGTGTGAAGTAATAAAAGGAGCCGACCGGCTCCGCTTGCGTGCTCTTTCTCGCTCGCACCCGCTTTCAGATCTCTTCCAGCCGGTCGATGTGAAATAGTTGGCGGCTCCGCTCCGGCCAATTCCAAGCGTATACGACCCGGTCTGTGTGAAAAGAAAAAAGCAGGCCGATGCTCTCCGAGCCGGTCTGTGTGAACGGACCCTAAGATTCACGCGTTCTTACCACAGGGCCATCTCGGCTTAGTTGACATTAGTTAAGAGAAAATTTATTACATTTACTGAAAAAACACAATTGTCAATAGAAGTGCTTAAATTTGTTATTACGTCCTATAATTCATATGAAATCACATAAATTGTATTTCTTTCAGGCAAAAATAAGAAAAAATCCATAGCAGCTGAATCATCAGATGACGAGGATCAAGATGATTCAAAATCAGTTAGCAATGTGTCCAGTAATGCACAACCAGTCAAGTCCAAAAGCAAAAAAGGTTATAAATCTTTCCATATATAACAGGCTAGAAATATGAGATGCATCAGAATAATTATGGGTTTTTTCTAAGTTTATAGATTACATTTAAAATTTACTGACTTTTAAAGGGCCATCTTACCTTCTTTTTTGTTTATGGCTTTCTATATTACCAAGTATAAGAAATGAAGACAGGAATTTTTAATTTTCATAATAGCATATTTTCGGTGTCAATTTATTTATTATGTATAAAAATATGATTTATTTTTTGTATTTAAAGAAAAATTGTCAATTAGAAGGGCTTATATTGTATTAAAAGTTCACAGTCAATGAAAAATGTCATCTGGACTCTAGATTGCCAATGCCAAAAATTGTATTTGATATGTGAATACCGTTTTCTTATCAATTTGATAAAAACAGGATTTACTTAAAACAGGTAAAGGCAAGAAAGAAGAAGAGTGGCCTGAAGAGGAAAGTGACAAGGAATTAAAGATGGAATCCGAAGATGATGAAGATATTTTAAAACCTATTGTCAAAAGTAAAGGTATTTCCATTTCTTTACTATCTTTATAAAAGTTTTTTATAAAGTATTTATTAAATAATACAATATTTTTGAAATATTTATTGAAACTCAATATATAATGTAATTTAAGGTAAACACAGAAAGAAAAACAATATTGACGACATCGAAAAGGAATTAAAGAAATTTGAAATTAAGGAGGAAGAACCTGAGGAAAAACAAGATGATAAGGTATATTTTTATAGTATGTACATGACAGAGAAATGTAAGTGATTATCTTGCTAATTGAAATTGAGTGCTAACATGTAAAATAGAGTTTTTAACAATAATTTCCCCAAATTTGTTGTTTAAGAGTTTAATTTATTTTTAGTTTAAATTAATCTCTTTAAATGGATCATGAGGAAATATTTATTGACATATGTAATAAAGAAATTCTGAAATATAAAATATCATCATCATCATCCTTTTGTCGTCTACTGTTGGATGAAATGAGATGATGAGACGATCAGGCCTCTCTAATGACTCTGAGCTCGATCTTCAGATAAAATACACATAATACAAAATATGTAATATAATTTTAGATATCCAAAGTTATTGAAGATAAATCAGAAGTAGTAGAGAAGAAAATGAGTCACAAAGAGAAGAAGAAACTAAAGAAACAACAGGAATATGAGAAGCAGGTGGAAATGCTCACTAAAAAGGGTGGACAGGGGCACAGTGAACTGGATGCCAATTTTACAGTTAGTCAAGCACAAAAATCTGCAGGTTAGTAGCAGTTAGTTTTGTGTGTAATTATTAAACATTTCAATATACTTTACTTTAATACTTTATTGTACATCACACCACAAAGAGAAAATACAAAACATGTATATTGCCTAAATAAATGTACAATTATGGCGACCTTACCGCTACACAGCGATCTCTTCACACAGGTAACCGAGTGTAAGTAATTACAGATAGGATATTTATATTAAACCAATTATTAAATGTAAATATAAAATACACATACTATACATATATCCATAAATAAATTATATTATCAGTACATACAAAATTATAAGTATATGATATAAATACATACTATATACAGCCATAACGAATAAAACGATAAGTCCTCAGACATAAAAAAGAAAAAAGAAAAGCAGATGACTAATACAAGAAATACTGAAATAAAAGAAATTATTGGTGATAAGGCATTTGAGACAAAAAGTGATCTTTCACAAGTATTATATGTATTTAGCTTTTTTTAAATTGCTTGTATGATTTATTATAAAATAAACACAAACCCTTAGTATAAACGTCAGAGTAATGGTAACATGTGCTCATATGTTCAAAACAAAAACTTGGTTAATTATGAAAATATAGATATTAATATGTTAACAAATATCAATTACAAGGTAAATCAATGTTTATAATTGAATATACACAGATTATTTTAATGCAGTTGATATGAAAGTAGGTTTTTATAAAATTTTACAATAATAAAAATGCAAATGTGTTTAATTTCAAGGTCAGATGGCAGCTTTAGAGAATGCAGTCGATATTAAAGTTGAAAATTTCTCAATAAGCGCTAAAGGAAAAGATCTTTTCGTAAACGCAACGTTGCTCGTAGCGAATGGTCGTAGATACGGTCTCGTCGGACCGAACGGTCACGGCAAGACGACGCTTTTGAGACATTTGGCCCAACGCGCGTTCCCTCTGCCGCCTCATATTGACATTCTGCTCTGCGAGCAAGAGGTCACAGCTAGCGACTTGAGCGCTGTCGATACATTGTTGGAGTCTGATGTTAAAAGAACCGGTGAGTGACATCAAATTACATATATTTAATTTTCATTTTATTATTTTAATACTTAATTTATAAATATTAATTCAACTTTGTAGAACTTCTAAATGAATGTAAGGACCTGGAGACTGAAATTGAGAAAGGAGATCTTAAAAAGCAGGAGAGGTTAAATGAGGTAAAATAACTATGTTACATAAATAAAACTTATTGGTTGTTTTTTTTCCAGGGCATTATTAGACAATAGTTTATTTTAAGAACTCTTTAAGAGCAACAGCCACAAATCAATAATACGACTTATTTTCATGTTGAAAAGCTTTCTCGAGGTAAAGTTTTAGAGAGTACAGACAGGAGACTCTTAAATAATTTAAAAGTATGGTTGTTCGATGTTGGATTAGTTCAGAGCATTCTATCAGATCCTTTATCAGAATCTGCTAGGATGCTCTTGAAATTTTATCTAATAGCAATAAATGGAGGGGATTCCATATTTTGTAACATCACTTATGTAACATCACAATGGGACTGACGTGCCTGTGTAGGACAAAAGTCCCTAAATTAAATAAAGAAAAAAAAAAAAAAGAACAAGGAGGCGGTTTTTATATTATCCATTTAGTTCCACAAACAAGCTAGCACATGTACTCACCGTTCGTGTCCATATAACGTGTGCGTGTGCGCAGGTGTACGCGGAGCTGAAGGCGATCGGCGCGGACTCGGCCGAGCCGCGCGCGCGCCGCATCCTGGCGGGGCTGGGCTTCAGTCGCGAGATGCAGGACCGCCCCACCAAGAACTTCTCCGGGGGCTGGCGTATGAGGGTCTCCTTGGCCAGGTGCCGATATTTAGTTTTGCAAGCAATATTTAGTTATTACTCATTTATAATGTATTTCAGGCGTTATTTCATTCATTCTATCAGTATACATATATATATATATATCACACAAATCTGTTTTTATATTCTGTTTTTATATAAATATGTTTATTATTCTAAAAATATCTTAATTTTTACAGAGCACTGTACATAGAACCTACACTATTACTACTCGATGAACCTACAAACCATTTAGATCTAAACGCCGTCATTTGGTTGGACAAGTAAGTATTACTTTCTAATTTAATATCGTTCGAATTATATACAAGAAAAATATAATATTATTTTTATAACTCGTAGTTACTTACAAGGATGGAAGAAAACATTGTTAGTCGTATCCCACGACCAATCGTTCTTGGACAATGTATGCAATGAAATAATACATTTGGATCAGCAAAAGCTTTTGTATTACAAGGGTAATTATTCGATGTTTAAAAAAATGTACGCACAAAAACGTAAAGAAATGATCAAGGAATATGAGAAACAAGAGAAACGATTAAAGGACTTGAAGGCGCACGGACAATCCAAAAAAGCAGCCGTAAGTGATGATTAATTATTATCATAGTTCAACCATAGTCATTATTAAAAATTTTAATAAAAATATTATATGAATTTGTATGATTCAAAATATTTTTTTTTGATTAATTACTTTCTTTTTATTAATTGCACTTAAACTTGTTAATAACTGCAATACGAACACATACGAAATTAAATATGAAAACATAACAAAAAAAAAATATCGGTTGACAATCAGAGCACGAAGAACTTTTTTGTCTTTGGTTGGTTATGTATAGATTACAACAATTTTTTTTTTTGGAAATATCTTCTAAGGCGTTTATACGTATTTTCTAACAATAGAAATAAGTGAATAGGAAAAGGGGAAATGGTTGTAGAATGTTGTTATCTATTCATTTTAGGATATAAGCTATCAATACTTTATTAATATCTATCTAGTATTATTGGGTAATACTTTCATTACGTATTACCCATTACATACAAAAAATCATACATGAATACTTTTTTATGAATTATAGTAATTACTTTTATTTTGCTACATAGATAAAAAAAATAGGAAGAGAGAAAATTTCCTGTGTGGTGAAAATTTACCAATTATTTCATCGGTCGTATTTTTTTTATGCATATCTTAATACCTTACGTTGTAACTTATTTGCGTATTATTTGTATTATATTAAAAAAGTGTATGGCGAATTTCGACATTCAAATATGTTTTACATTATATACATGAATATAACGTTTCTTAGTTTCCATCTCTAATACATATATACTACCTCATCAGGAGAAGAAACAGAAGGAGGCCCTCACTCGCAAGCAGGAGAAGAACCGCAGCAAGTCCCAGCGCGAGGAGGCGGACGACGGCGCGGCGCCGGTCGCGCTGCTGCAGCGCCCCAAGGAGTACCTCGTCAAGTTCTCCTTCCCCGACCCGCCGCCGCTGCAGCCCCCCATACTGGGGTTACTCAGTGAGTGCCAGTAATACTCTTATTGTTATGTTCCTTTCATTACAACTTTTACAAACAGCTGACAAGAAAAATATCGCGATGTTTTGACACAGAACTTGGAGAAAGACTCATTGTATGGAAATGAATTGGTCAATGACATTCTCTAAAAATGTTAAGTTGTCTTTATATCATTATTTACTGACTAAAATCTTTAACTATTTTTAATTTAAATGTTATTTAATTTGTGTAATAAATTATTAATTAGGGTAATGCCATGAGATAAATTATTCATAGTGCAATTAGTATGTCTAGCTTTTTTCAATGGCGGAAAGAGCAAAGATAAGGAAACAACTCTCTGCTCAAATTGACATTATTGCGCAAGATCTGAAATTATAAATTGTATTTATTTTTATATGGTGAAAGCATGGTCGGCAAGGTTGTTATAGGTGGTACCTTGAAAGTAAAAATTACACACATATATATATATATATATATATATATATATATATATATGTGTGTGTAATTTTTACTTTCAAATAATATATATATATATATTAATCAAGAACTGTTTAAAGTACATAACATAACAGAGCCATCACAAGGAATATGTATATTTAAGAATTATTTATCCTTACTACTTTTGGCATTGAAATATAGTACATGATTACAAGGCATTTATAGATGACACAAAAAAATGTTGCTATATATGTATATACAAAAAGTGACTGCCTCGTTGGTTTAGTGGCTTGATGTAAGGCCCCAGATCCAGAGGTCCTGGGTTCAATTCCCAGGTCGGGCCAATAAAAAGTTATTGGGTTTTTCTGTCAGAAAATTCTCAGTCAACCAGCCCTGGGTTTTGAAGTTGGAAGCGTTTACACTCCCGTGCCTCGAAAAGCACGTAAAGCCGTTGGTCCTGCACCTGAACTCTTTCCGGTCGCGTCGGATTGCCGTCCCATCGGATTATGAGAGTTAGGTTATTCCCTAGAGAGTGCACCTGTGTTTTCGCACACACTTGTGCACTATAATATCTCCTGTGCAGTTAGCTAATCTCTCCAATCTTGAGATTGGCCGCCGTGTCCGGAATCGGTCTGGAGGACATTATTAGTATATACAAAGTTTTGATAATTTAATAACTTTTTGATTTACATTAGGCTTAATCATCCTTACAAATTCAAAATACATAGTTGTATTACATTTTTAATATTTCTGATAATATATTGATATATCTTGACCACATTGGCTTACACATTTCTTTTATTTGTGGCTGTCTATTCGTCTCCAATATATCGTTAAGCTTTTTTTGCATTGCTTATTTTATTTATTTCGTGCCACGTAACCTGCCGTACCCCTTCAGTCCATATCGATTTAATTGGATTAAAACTCTGACATTAGCTAGGACGTCCAATGAGAGAATCAACCTAAATTCAATTGCCGAATGTTACATGCTTAACCGGTACGCGAGAGAGATAGATGAGAATGACATTTGATCGTAGCGTGAACTTTTCTTGTGTTCATTATCAACTGCGTGCACTCCCTGATGTTCCAATAAGTCTTTCTCCATGAACAAAGTATGTTATAACGTCTGTTGTATCCTAGAGGTCAAATTAAACTTAAACCTTTTACATGAGATGTTATGTTCTAAAACATTAATGATAATTTACTGGTGGTGGAGCTTTGTGTATGATCGTCTGGGTAGGTACCACCCACTCATCAGATATTTTACCGCAAAACAGCAGTACTTGATATTGTTCCGGTTTGAAGGTTGAGTGAGCCAGTGTAATTACAGGCACAAGGGACATAACATCTTAGTTCCCAAGGTTGGTGGCGTATTGGTGATGTAAGCGATAGTTAACATTTCTAACATGCTAATGTCTATGGGCGTTGGTGACCACTTACCATCAGGTGGCCCATATGCTCGTCCGCCTTCCTATTCTATAAAAATATATATATATTATTTAAATTTCTAATTATATTTTTCAAGCTTTAGAAAAACCTCCTCGGAAAAATTAAAGATACAATTTTAATGTATACTGTTTTCGTTTAGATGTGGATTTCAACTTCTCTGGACAGAAGCCTCTATTCAAACAAGTGGACTTCGGTATCGATCTTAATTCTCGAATAGCTATCGTGGGACCCAATGGTGTTGGAAAGTCCACGTTCCTGAAACTTTTAGTCGGAGAATTGAGCCCAATACGTGGCGAATTAATTAAAAATCATAGACTGGTAAGTGAATTATACGTTCATTTTCCTAAAAGGCGATTGTAATAGCTGATCAATTATGTAATCGCTGTCGACAGTTTGTTGTAATTTACTTACAAAAGTTTTAGAACATTTGATGATAATGGATTATAAGATATTTTTATACATGTACTAGTAATGTACTTAAGAATATTTAACAATGAAAGGAATGATAATATATAAACGATTCATTCCAATATTCTTTGAGTCGACGGATTACATTAATTTCTTCCGAGGGTTTTTCAAGAAGAAGATGCCCATCATCACGACACATCTGATAAATCACGCTAATGATATTGCGGACTTCACTGGATTTATAATTTTGATTTTTATAGAGGATAGGTCGCTTCGACCAGCACTCTGGTGAACATTTGACTGCGGAAGAATCGCCGGTCGAGTACTTGCAGCGGTTGTTCGGCCTCCAGTACGAGAAGGCTAGGAAGGCCCTCGGCACATTCGGCCTTGCGAGCCACGCCCATACGATCAAAATGAAGGATCTCAGCGGAGGACAGAAGGCAAGAGTTGCGTTAGCCGAGCTCACCCTTATGGCACCTGACGTCGTTATATTGGTATGATATTTATAATTTTTTTTCCTTTGGTAGTGTTTGGAGAGCTTAAATAAAAAAGTTAATTTTGATTTTGTATGAAATGTATATATCATTGATATTAATCTCTAGGACGAACCGACGAACAATCTTGACATAGAGAGTATAGACGCGCTGGCGGAGGCCATCAACCAGTACAAGGGGGGCGTCGTCATCGTATCGCACGACGAGAGACTCATTCGGGAGACGGACTGCGCGCTCTACGTCATCGAAGACCAGACCATTAACGAGGTGAATATCATTATCAACTTAGGAAGGTACCATACAATTCGAGTGTTTCGGTTTGAAGAGTGAGTGAGCCACTGTTATTAAAAGCACAAAGGACATTAAATATTAGATCTAATGCTCGGAAAGAAATAACTAATATTACAGAGAGTGCTAATGTTTATAGACATTTTACCTTTAGAGTTCAAACCATGCCGCAGTAGAATTACATTCTAGTCTAAAATAATCATTACAATACTATTTCTCCTTTGTCGATATTTTATACTAAAGATAAAATAACCCAAGTTTCATTGAATTTAAAGACATTTTTTGTTTCTTTTCTATTTTGTACTAAATCATGTTAAGACTTGCAGCTAAATCTATGCAAAGTTATTTTACGTAATTAAAATTTTGTACAGGTCGATGGAGACTTTGACGATTATCGTAAGGAGCTGCTGGAGAGCCTCGGAGAGACCATCAACTCGCCGTCCATCATCGCTAACGCGGCCGTACAGCAATAGATTAAATAAATCATTTGTTTATTGCATAATTTTATTTCTTATAGACATAAAATATTTTTGTTGATTCCTGGCGATAATATGTCCTTTTATTGTTTATAAATGTGTTTATTTATTTTTTATTAAGTATCGATGAAAAAATAATAAAGTCAATGAAAGCAATTTTAATATTGTAAAACACAAGTGCCTGTGTAAATACGGTATTGATTCAACATTTGTTTTTACGTCGAATATTTAGGAAAATAAATATAAATTGTTAATATCATTATACATTTTATTATAACTTGTGCATATTGGTAGTTAAAAAATGATTGAAAAACAACTAATTTCGGAAAAACTAAAAAGTAATGTACATATACTTAAATACACTTAAAAGTGAAACTTATCTTTAAATATAAAATTAATTACCTTAAAAAATTAAGGGGTGACCTATGACTATGTACTACAAAACGTAAAAAAAATTAAGACAGCTAATCAACTGTTAATTGCCAACAACAATTAAATATTCTTATATATTTAGTTTTAACTATATATTTATTTATGAAAATTAAATTTCATCTTCTAAAATTATCTCTACTTACGAATTGTACATTTAATACAATGTATCATGTATATATATAAAAAAAGAAAAAACATTAAAAAAAGTATATATACAAAATATTCAATGTTTAACTTTTTAAATGTAATTGTAACGGATTGATATCAAGTTGATAGATTATTGCTTATCACATTTGCATATTTGGCTTATGTTATGATGTAAATGTTTTTTCTTTACTAAAATTATAGAAACTTAATTATGAAAAGTTTTACATAGTATAGGAACTTTTATTCTCATATTGTTCGAATTAAATACAGTCAAGCCGCTAGTGATAATATTTGTATTGTAGCATAAGCTTGCTTACATAGATATCATCAAATAAATAAATTTTGTTACAAAATGATATGTCGTTTTTATTAAAAATCTCTATTTAAAGGTGTTGTCCGATTTTCGGAATAAAAGGCTGATTTACAAATCATACCAGAATATTTTTATTCAACTAGACCTTTACATGTATTTTTGAATCGAAAAGTGACCGCTTCGGATTGAGATTCTACCGAGAAGAACCGGCAAGAATCGTTTACGGAATTAAAAAATGAAATTCTTAATTTGATTTTTTATACGAAAGTAATATAGTTAACGGTTATTAGAACAAATACAACAATAACTTGTGGTTTAGGTAATTAAATAAACATAATATACGACTGATTTCAGAAGTCGAAATTTCTTTTATTGTTCTTTTTTGAATGTATGTCGAGGATGATCGGTAAACATTCTAATCGATGTTTGCATATCTGCCGTATTCTATATTATTTAACTGTTTGTGTTCGTTCATTTAAGTTGACCTTTTTACATATGCACTTGTTGTTATTATGTCACGTTTCTGATATAATATCCGCATCCGCGTAAAATACGGAATAAGCTCCAAACCTCCTCAAAAAGGGAGATGATGCCTTAGCTCAGCAGTAGGTCATTCACTGGGTGTAACTGTTACTGTAACGCAAAATAGGTAGCGCCCAAAACGTATCGAATATTTATTTACTAGAAAAAAAAAATGCGGTGATTTGTTCCAGTCAATATGCTACATTTTAAATATTTTTTGTTCCTAGAACCAATGCTGAATAACAAATTGATTGGTTTTTTCTAGTGAGTTTGGTCACGGATTTTTAACGGAGTTCTGATCTATATAGAGCAATAAAGCTATACTTGGAGGAATCGTTAAATAAAAGTAGGTTCGTAAAAATAATAATTTGGTTGCATACTAAACCAGTTTACGAACTTTCGTAGCTTGAGATGAGAACGAGAGAAGTAAACAATTTCTCACTGTAAGAGACTTGATTCTTTATACTCGCAACGACTGTAGATAACCACTCGAAAGCAGCGATAGACCTTTGGGCGGAACAAGCATAACGGAGCTGATGCTAAAGGTAAACAGATTAACTCTTGCAATTAATTTTATAAAAGCCGCCGATAAAAATTACAACTTAATTAATAGACATTCATGAGCCGTTTTGATCTTATTGTGATAGAAATTCAAATCTCAGACACGTGAAGCCTAGCTTATACCCTCTTAAAAAAATTCGTGAAATGTGATCAAAAATCTCAGTCGAACTATAAGATCGCTAAAAAATGAAAATATTATACACATTTGAAAAATAAATTTGAATAGTTAGTTTAATTCGTTGACGGTCAAGGCGCTAAATTCGCGTGAAAAAAGGTCATCGCCGCAGTTAAGACGAAGGGCCTCCCATCAAATTTTGATACAGGGCCCATCAAGGGCAAGCTACGCCACTGCATCCATCCTCGAGGAATTGTAACTACAATGCCTTTCATTAACCTTAATCTCGGATCTATAGAAAAATTTATATATTAAAGGCACAATTAAAACATAAGAAACCTAAAATTAAGTGAACAAGAAAGTGTTAACTACTTATAAAGTAGGTACTATACTAATATTCTATAATGAAAGAATTTCAAAGCGCCTGTTTGTCACAGTGGAATTCTATCTAGGTATACATTAAACTACTTTAGCCTCAGAATGGAAATTAAATTAAATGATAGTTTTATTACATTATTTAATTTCTAAAGATTAGTAAAATTAGTATTTGATATAAAATAGTGATTGTGTCTGAACACATAATATTTACGATTATTGTTTTTCATACTTATTAGTATTATCGCTTATCAACATAAATAGTCGTTAGTAAAACGTCATTAAACCTCATTATGAAAATAGTTGCACATAAAATTATCTTATTACTATTTTATTTTTAAACATTTTATCGCATCAACCATTCATATTACAACTACACTAAAACTTTATTTAGAGGAATTGCATTTCTCAAAACGTCTACTGAAAAGTTTGTGACAGCATCTACGAGTTCTAAAGAGAGATTCTCTTTTATTGCTAGTAGCCGTTAACTGAGCTCGATTAATAGGCCAAGCTATGTATAATTTGTGAGCTAAATTCTAATCCAAAGCTATTTATCAGAGTTTAGTTAAAAAAACTACCAACAGTATTAAATATTTACAAAGAATAAGTAAAAACTATCTGGAGATATCTGGACATTAACTTCCCTATCTAACTCTATCCATATGAAAAAGCGTTGTCATAACATTTTTAACAATTATATTGTCTCATATATAAAGTAAAAAGCATGTAAATTTTTTTCTTCTTCTTTTGTTATTTTTCATAGTTGAAAAAATAATTGCATTTGTTGTTCTTTGTAGATGTAGATTAAAAATATAATCAATAAAACATTTATAATTTATATAAAAATGTAAGTATATAAATTACAATACGAATATTTCATGAATTAAAGAAGTTATTTGTATAAACATTTTTTGTAACATTTGTAATTATAATCTTTAAGTATGCTTACAAAAGACTATTTTTTTAATTTTCAAGAGCATATTGCCGACAATATCGTAGCGGATTCCTTCCAACTTTTTTCCTCAATTTGTCTGCAGCCTTTCGCCCCTCCATTACAAACTTCTCAGCTTCATTAGAGGATTTAAAACGCAAATTTCCTTTTCGATTGTAACTTTTTTCCACATCTTGAAAGGAAGCTTCTTTAAGACTCGAAAGAAAATTAGTATCCTCCTCTTTGAAAGTGGAAACGTTTTTTTAAGAGATTCATTAGAATTCTTATTTTACACAATCTGATAGAATAATTATATTTTCTACTTTTTTAATGCAAAAAATAATGTGTTTTTAAGTAGGTACATTCGATTTTGCTTTTTTGGAGTAAAAATAATTACAATAAAAGTCATATTACATACCTATACACAATTTTTAAATGCTTTACTGATTAGCTGTTGAATAAATTTTTTGAAGAACTTAACGTTCCTAATAAGTGTCGTATATATAGTATGTTGTTTTTTTATAATTTTAATGTTGATAATTGATGTCTTAACGTAATTAAAATTAAAGCAAATTTATAATCATTCAGATTTTGAATTACATTAGCGAAAATAATTCGTTAACAAGCCAACAATAAGAGGTATGTCTATCACCCTGAGAGCCTATTACCGTCTAGAGAGTTTGCACGCCCCTTCTTATGCTATACTTACCCCACGTGCAACCTTGTCATACTAATGTAACATTAGCAAAATGGGGATGGATAAGGAAATGTTTGTTGCGACAAAGTTCTGAAATTCGGCATCAACATAATTTCATACAATGTGTACACAATAGAAGCGATTACTCTCCCCCGCGACATGATTTTATTTGTGCAGTTATTACGTCGCCGAGGAGATATTTAAATTTCATTAGGTTTGTTTTACACTTAATTTGTGAGGGGAGTGCGACATCGTGGGGGTGTGGCTCCGATATTGGTTTGAGTGTATTTCGTTTCCCTCCGTGTATTGTATTAGTGATTTAAATTCAGCTAGATAAATATCAACCACCCGGTTACAATGCTAAGTGTATTTAACTGATAATCTTCAATCGATACTTTGTTAGTGTCCATCAGATACAAGTGTAAAATGTTTTATTCAAGGGATTTTAGAAACACAAATATTTATTTACATTCTATTATTATTGTAATCCATGTTAGTGTATTTGTAATTTCATACATTTGTCGCCATCCGGAATATCTTCTTGGCTTAAGGGTTGACTGGAAAATAATGCCTAAATGACGTTAAGTCCGCCTTTTGTACCATGCAATTAATTGTGGTTAATATACATATGTATGGGAGACAAACAATATTCTAATACGTCAAATAAATTTTTCTTTTAATATAATATAATTTAAGCAACATAGCAATAATCACAATATTTCAAGAGTTCTATACTTAGCGTTATAAACCATTGACTTTTATATGATATTTTTTTCTGTGAATGACATAATTAGAAATTAATTTATAATCCATGACGTAATCAACTTCTTTGTAAAATTTCATTTGGGTGCTACCTTTCGTTTGAACTTTCTGTGCTAACATACAATACAGTTCAGTTATCAGTAACATGTAAGAGCTTTAAAATGCAACTTAATATCCAATTTGACTGAGGTTCCTTAATTAGAAACCTAGTATTTTACGTAAGAAGTGATAAATTTATTGTTAAGAAAATAATAATTAACACCAATTATTTAGTTGTGGATATTTGATACTGTTCCTAAGCGTTAAGATATTAAATTTATAGAAGAGAAAGTATCCAGCAATAAATCCATGAAAATGTCTTCTTCGGACACATGAATTCATTTAATTTTTTTTTACGTAAATAACGTTCATTGTAATTTGTTCGTGGCACACTAGCTCAGTGTTTGTAAGTGGCAACATTTCGCAGACGCAGACTCCATTAGCGGTGTTCGCCGGACTGTCACAATCATTTTTCTTTCCCGCCGCCGCTAATTCTCAGCCGCGCTTCAGTGAACATATACGACGATTATTTTTCTTGATACTTGCGCTTTTAGTTATTTATGAAATATATTTGTTATGGTTTAATAAGGATAGCAGAAAATGTTATAGAGTTAAATATATTATGCCAGGAGTTGGTCATACTTTTGCTGCGACTCACAACTTCATCAGAGTATAATTTATAAGAGGTAGTAATACTAAAATTTAAAATACTGTGGTAGGGCTTTGTCTCTCGTGTTTGTGACTCTTCAGTTATTCTACCTCTAATAGTAGTAATACAAAGTATTGATGACTTTGTATTACTGTGTTGCAGAGTATAGGGTGAGTGTAGGCAATTACAAACCCAAGGGAAGGAATTAATAATCCCATGATTGTATCTAATAATATCTATCTTATCTATAAATATTCACTTGTTATATTTACTTCTATAATAAAAATTCGTCGTACTCTGAAAGAAGTGAAAAATACACATAAGGCCAGTTACAATATTATATATGCTATTCTCGAAGCACAAAATGACATTACTTAGTTGGAAATTGGTTATTTGCGCTATTTTGGACGCCTTTTCTTTTTTGAATATATGGTTAATACACTTTATGTATATAATAATAAAAAATAATAAAATAATTATGGTTATTATAAGTTAATTTTGTAGTGTATTGGTAACATCCTTTGAATGTCCCACTGAGCTAAGAACTCTTCTCCCATTTTGAGGAGAAGGTTTGAAGCTTATTCCACCACGCTGCTTTAATGCGTTTTGGTGGAATACACGTGGTAGAATTTCAGTGAAATTAGATACATGCAGGTTTCCCCACGATCTTTTTCTTCACTGTAAAGCACGAGGTGAATTATAATCACAAATTAAGCACATGAAAATTCAATGGTGCTTGTCCGGGTTTGAACCTACGTTCTTACCACTAGGCCATCAAAAAAAAATTATAAGTAAATTTTTTAGTATATTAAAACATATTACATAGTATATTTTATTTATTGCAAAAAATATAAAGTATCAAGATATGTCGTGCAGTGGTCAGAATGCGGAGGTTGATATCGACTTTTATTACTCTGGAGGGGTTGGTCATTAGCGAGATAAAGCTCCTGCCACCTGATAAAGTGCGTTTTGTTGCTCGCTTACTTATTTCTCTATGGTTTATCTACGAGTATACCATAACATATTAAAAACTATTTCTTCTTTTTATAATTATAGTTTTATTCATACCCAACTCATTATTACATTATATTATGCTTCATACTCTATTAATATTCTGTGTAATGTAATATTTCTTTTTTAACATTGATTTATTGATTGATTGCTTATGTTTTATTTAAAGTACTTAAAATAATAATAGTATAAAATAATCAATGACATTAGCTTAATAAAATATATTTTAGTTATTTATTATCTTTAAGTTTATTCCTTTAACAACTATAAAACAAATTATATAACTATATAAAACACGAATTATGTACCTAATGAAGAACAATAGTGTTGGTAACGATTATTAACACTTTACCTAGAGCGCGCTCCTAGTATGATTGATGAGTTTGCCGCTCACAATGACTAATAGAGTGCCACGAACATATGATATTCGTTACGGAGAACCGTTTTGAAATACCTTTGATATTGTTTCCATGAATTACTACACGCCTGCACCGTCTTAAGCAATAATTGATTTTTTATGCAATTGATTCGTCGATTTTTCTCGAATACAAGTGGATTCCTGTAAATCGTACTTACTGTCTTTCAGTTATGAATTATTTTAAAATCACTTTTAAAATACATATTTATAGTCATTTGAATTTAAATCATTAAAGAAGTGTAAATGACATCGGTTCTGGGAGGCAGCGATGTAAAAATTGTATACGCGAATAAACTTGTTTTCACGTTTCTCTAATATTGGTATGTAATATGGGAACGGTTCACCCCCTGTGCTTCGGGGCGAAAAATCCCGGGTCGGGGCAATAAACGCGATTAGACAAACATTTCCTGACGCGAGCCACTTTTTCCAAAAGTTGGCGAATAAATCAGTTCGGTGGTGCGTCGCAGTTTTCGCGTCTTCTTGCCAAATTTATGTACCGATCGTCCCTTTCGTATGGAGATGTAGCCCGCTATTTACATATAAATACCTCGATTATTTGAATTATTCAATCGAGAGGGGGCGGCGCTGACAAATCACTTCCTCAGGAGATGGCACAAGTCGGTAGGCTCGAGTTGTGTTTGACGTGTACTGGATACATTGCGCTAGAAAACTTTTTACGACCATCGTACTGAACCTCGTGTTTATACAAATAAAAAATAACAGTGACATTCGATGCACTAACGTTAAAAACGACACTCAGATTATATCAATTGGTTCAAGCTCTGGTTTAAAATTGATGTTAAAATTATCAATTACAAAAATATCTATGTAATATATGCGTTTTAGATATATATTTACTTCGAAAAATAAAAACCGCTACAGACAGATTTGCCTTAGTAAAACTTAAATTTTAGTATATCTTTTATGTATAATTTAAAAATACACATTATTTGGTAATTAAAATTATCGTCCAATCGTTCGGTGTACGATGGCGGAACAAAAATCCAAACGAAATTTTAGCATTTCAATTAGGTATTTAAAATTATATAAGCGGTTTATTCGTACATATTTTCTTTTTTGTATACAGCTTGAATAATTTTCCCTTCACGCTCTTTAATTAGTCCAAATATTATATGCTTTGGTAATTTTTATAAGACAAAAGTTGCCAAAACCTATAGAAATTCTGAACAAAGTAACGATTGCTCAGTAATGTTATACATTTAGAAAATGTAATGTGTATAGTTTTCCGTAAAAAGGGTAACATAAAAGTAAATAGTTGCTCTAACAACTAGCAATGGAGCTTTGTGTAGTTTTCCCGCATTTTTATGTCCTCTCACGTGCCATTTAGTTCGGGAAATAGAAGTTTTTGTATGGAAATCGGATGCACTAAACCTCCGAGCCTCTGGCGCGTTCTCTGCCTATTGTTGCTACGTAACAGTCCCATAAAACTTTATCATTGGCTCGACTATTTTTTTATGCGTGTGGATTTTTATGAATCTTTTATATAATCTGTGGATATTAGTTTTGACATTTGAATATTTATTATTCAATTGTTATATTGGTATTGATTATATTGGAATCAGTTATGCAACTTAATAACAACCTTTTATATTGTTCGATTAGAAATATATATACACAGCTTGATTGCCTTATTAGATTACCTTTGAACTACTTATGTACCGGGTACTTTATAAAAGTTAAACCAAAATGTCTTTGCTCAATACTTATTAGTACTTATATATATAAGTACTATATATACTATAAGAGCACGTATAAGCTGGTTTTATGAACAATATGGGTTGAAAATACGACATATGATAAATACGCCGTTAATCGATTTAAAAGCGTTAAATAAGCATCGTATCGATACATCGCACTGATAAGCATCGATAATTCGGCAAATCCCTCGTATGAGATCCGGTTACTGTATTTTACTAATCGTGTTATTGTCTCGGGCACTTCGCTGGCCGAGTGTTCGACGGCCGTTACATCAGATAAGCATTTGATATGGTAATAGTGGTAGCAAATGTTCGTGTAATGAGCGTGCGACGGTTTAGCGCCGATGATACTTAGTGATGCAACCTTTTGATGATTTAAGTAGACATGTTTATCTTAAAACAAAAATCTTATTACTTCTATGAAATTCAGATAATTTATTACTTATAATATAGCACTATTATGTACAGTCGTGCATAATATATTATTGATAGTCAAAATATCAACCAAACACTCTGACCTTCTATTGTTATTCTACCTATGTTTGTCTTTTAAAAGTAATTATAGCTACAAAAAATTATAAGTACAAAAATGCTACGAAGGTCTACGAACAACTGCTCACGAGTAACTATAAGATTGTTAAATCACAGTAGAAGGACTTCTTTTATTAATGTTACAAATACTTAAAAAATAATTAAAAGAAAAACGACAGTTAATTGAGCTTATAATTAATAGATTGTTCCATCGCGAAACTTCAATATAAAATTGGCTTATTCTGGTTTAAAGAAGTTTTTATCTAAGTCACATTGGAGTAAGTAATTAATTACATTTATTCTATAGTAAAGAAGTAAAGTATCAGCCTGTAAATGCTACGCTCAGGCCTCATGTCCTTTTTGAGGAAAAGGTTTTGAGCTTACATTATTTTAATATGTATTTGTGTATTTACGGAAACGCAATATATAAAATTTTATATTCTGACTGTAAATTATATCGCAGAAACGATTCGATGGTTTTCTGATCGATATGAGTTATTTTTAAACACGGAAGAAAAAATAATTCACAGGAAGTAATATGCTCAAAAAATTGTTTAACATATTAAACAACCGAAGACGTACTTTCAGCGAATTGCATTTAAATAAACTCAAAATGTGATAATTCCTCCCGTATTATTTAGATGCACCCTTGTAGTTTTTGGATTAGATGTTATCACTATAGCCTCGCGTGATGTTGCCGCGCGCTGGTTCGATCATCAGTTAACCACTAATGCGCCTTAATACCGTCATTGTTCTCTAGTTTTCGCTTCTCGTCTAACATCAGACAATAATATATTTAGCAGAAATAAATGTCTAGGTAAGTACAATCAAACTGTTACAGTGTCGTATACATTTGTTTCAATTTTTAATAATAAATCTTTGAGGAAAATGATTTTGTCACAAATTAAAAAACACAGGATCACAATAAAAATGACAATATATTTCTTCAGTAAAAAAGATGCTTAGGTAAGCATTACTGTGTTAATATTTATAGTATGTATTTGTACTAAATGTTATTTTGATTCATTTATAAAAGATCAATTGTCTGATATTATAATCTAGGGAAAATGGGCGGGCGAATTACATTAAAACGGTATACAATAAATCATAGGAAAAATACATATTGAATTTACTAATAAAATATATCCCTAACAGTAGCTTACGTCCTGGCCTAAAATATTTATTTATTCCGCAGAATGATCATCCAGGTTGTTGTAACCACCAAAATAATCTAGAAAGCAATCACAGGCCGTAATCATTTTACATAATTGTCCACTATTACTGTACTTTAATTTGTATCCAACAATAGTTTATTCTAAATATGAAATAAGTGACCTTTAAGTGGAACTCTAAATTTGATTGAATCGCTTCGACTATTGATCGTGAGCGAATCTCTCCAGCTACTTCTCGACCCTCTGTAGAGTAAATCGCATTTACAACGTTTCAACCTCGCTAACATGTTAAAACAGAACTAATGGACATTCGCTTCAGTCTCAGCCCGCAGGAGACGAATAATACAAGTAAAATGGTCCCATCTCCACGCTTCATTAATTTTATTGCCCCGAGGCGCTCCGCTCAAGTCGGAACGCCGCTGGCGAAAACACGACATTATTGTGTTGCTAGTGACTTAAATTAAATAAACAAGCTAGCTATTATGCGTACTCCGGAATGCACACGCGCTCATTGTCTCTTTTACAACTGTCAACATTTGACGCGTAATCCTTTATACGCATAGCAAGTAGAGTAGCGGGCGACAACAATGCGTTCTACGCCTAATGTAATGGAGATATTAGCGCGACCGTGGCGAATAATTCAGATATGGTTTTTTTGTCTGCGTGTCACACAATAGGATTATTCTCCATTGATCATTGCTTATTATATAAGTAGCTGCGGAGGGTGCGTTACATGAAAACTAAATTTGGTTTATCGGCTATTATGGAAAGTAGGTGTTAATGTTGAAATAGTAATTTATGATACGATCGTGACTTCACCGTTTTCAATGAACTTTTGCGGTTTAAGTGGAACGATGTTATTTTAATTTACGGAATCTAATATTGAGCTAATATATTAAATTAATTATTATTAAAGATCTAATATATTAAATTAATTATTATTAAAGTGATTGTAACAAAAAGTACAATTGATTACTACATTATTCAAATTGTTATACCAACCCGTAAATACTATACGATGTATCTAGTTAATTATTTATGATTTGTATTCGTAGTTCAGTTTTTATTACCAGGTTGTAAGAGATTCTTCCATTAGGTAGATAAATAAATTTCATGTAGCAAAGAGTTTTTACAAAGACAAAAATATATCAAACAAACAAAAGGTAAGGAGGGCAAGTGGAAGTTATCTGGCCGTAACCTCTTAAGCCGCGGTCCTCACAATGCCCTCAACTACTAATGTTTACTCAACTCGGAGCGCGACAAAGGGCCGGAACTATTGTTTGCTGGAAAAGCTTTATTTCGCGACCCTTGCGCGCTGCGCCGCTTGCCTTGACAATAGGTTACCCAACTTAAAAATATATTATCTCACTTGACGTAAGCTAAGTGTGAATATTCTTTTATAAATGAAAACATATTATGTAATTTTCTGATCGAAAACATTAATACGAAGTCAGCTTTTAGTTATGTAGGTATCGATTAAATACTTTTTATTACATATGTAGGTACTTAGAATTAAAAAGCTGCTAAGTTATTACGTATAATATATTATAATGTTCAGTTCATTAAAAATGTATGGACATTACTGTAATTTATGAATTCATGGTTTAAACCGACGCAGGAAACTAAATAGTGTTACTACTAATAATCTTATCCATAGAATACCAACATTTAAGTGCGCGGGGAATTCGAGAGTTGAAAATTATCCTTTTCACGAACGACCTTAAGTATAATAGAGAAAGCACTTAAGCCATTTTCTCCGCCTTTAAGTGGCGTAAGCGCGGACGTTTGCCGAGGCTTCGCGAGCTAGAAAATCAGCCATTAGAGTCCAGGAGGCTAATTCGAAGCGTCTCAGCTTCTGTAGGGGCGAGGGCGGGCGCGTGGGGATCGTTTCAGGCTAATGTGGCCATTGGGCGGCGCTAACAGCAATTATGCTACATGCGAGCAAATGGATTGTGCATTACCGACGACATGGATTGATTTATTGGCTCACGGCGAACACTCGGTACCGATCATACATTTAAATCGACCAGCTGATACGATATAGCTATTACAGAAATGGACATTAATAGGGTTTTGATTATTTTATGCGTTCAGTAGTTTGAACTCAAGTCGATTAGCTATCGGTCCACGACATGATAATACTACGCAAGTTTACTTTTATTAAATGCATCATTTGATCGATATGTACTGTACTAAGAACATTTTTCTATTGTATATTTTGTTGATGTAAATATTAATTAGATTAGTCCTCTAGTAAGATTAAGAAACATTTTATTACTTACTATTTTGAAATGTAACGGAGACATAAAAAATCAAGACACAATTCATAAAAAACAAACTCAAAAAGGCAGCGACACAAAACGCTATAGAGAAACAAATAAACTTTAGTAAAACAAAACATATTAGTTGCGTTTCTTAAATGATGAAAGAAGAAATATATTAAAGCTGACATTTGTTAGAAAAAAGAGATATTTATTTTATTAGTTACATTTATTTTACAATGGATATATATTTCCTATTTTTGAGTTCAAAGTAATAACAGAAGGATACTGGTCTTCGAAGAGATAGATTTACATTATTTCATATAAACCGGTTTCATATTGATAACGTATTTTATATCCTTCACGTAAAAGATCACATCTGTTAGTGGCCGGGCGTCCATGTACTGATCTATGAATAATAAATGTGCCGAGCTGGCCGATTGGGGAAATTGAATTTTATAGTTCGTAACACATACGAGGACAGATGTCACAAAATGGCGCCCGGAGCTACGCGGTATGTAATCGAAATGTCAAATACAAATCAGAATTAGGTCGATTGTATTGTTAATAATTAAATAATGAAAGGCTCGACTTATGCGCTTTATATGTGGGGAGAAGGTGTGAGTTCCTTTGTCATTAACAGAGTTAGTTCTGTTTGGACGGACAATTATCGGTCCATTACGGAGAGCACACAATAACCGATGTATCATTAATTATTGAACACTATTCAAATGTCACCAACGAACCAATATTTATTATTGGTTTTTGGACACGCGATACTTTTATCAACACACTTAAAATCAATTATTTTTGGAGTCGAAAAGAAAGACATTTGATATATTTTTAAATTAAGTACTTAAAAACATAATTATGAATTTTCATTTAAATGTTTTAAAACAAACATACTTATAGAATGTGGAACCTAATGGTGTTTATAATTCATATCGTGCTCGGTGGTGGAGAAAAACATCCACACGAGGACAACATGAGGACACCTGCATGTGTTGGATTAAATTCTACAACTATATCCAAAAAAACGCATTAGATAGCAGCATGGTGGAAGTTCCAATTCTTTTATCTAGAGAAGAGGAGTCATTTGTCCAGCAGTGAAACATTCCGAATATTTAATGACTGTTACTTTATTAATTTAATAAAAGGAATAAAACCTTTTAAAGTTTGAATTCAACAATATCTCATTACACGAATAATTCAATCTGCGATAGATATATTGTCGTTAATTGATTTCCCCTCAGCGCCCATCTCCCTTAACGCTACTAAGTTAGATAAATTCACGCTATCCGTTTACATCATTAAATTTTATTAGCAATACAATAACGTTGCCCTTGGACGACTACAGAGAGGGACTCTTCTGCCGTCAAAGCCGACCCTCAACAATTCGTATTTCCTTTGGTTCGAATTAAGCAGGCTATTAAGTCGGCTTTGAGACGTGTGACGAATTATAAAGCCGGACATACAATAGTAATGATGCTCATGAAGATTCAGACGATTTGGGATGAAAATTGTTCATATATTTTATCTTATGAATAGTATTGTTTTATTTACATTATAACAATGTTATAGTTATAAAGAAAATGTTTTCAATTCGAGCCTACAAAATAACCCCGTTACTCTACTTTATATGTGAACGACATATAAAGAAATGAATAAGTTCCATAATCTGTTAGCCTCGATTATTCGATTAATGGAATTCAATTTTACCGTTACAAGTAAATTGCGTCACTTAATAGACAGATGGCGTGTGCGATGATTACTACTGGATTCATAATCTGTCATAAATGTCAAGCAAAGGCGATGCTACTCGGCTATTATTTCCGTTATTATTGTCATTTCAAATTCTATCCTAAGCAAGTGGTCCTCTATCGCCGTTGTTATAGAAGCGGTCACGCAATCACAACTCATTACGAATAATAAAATACACGAGAGAGCGATGTTTCAATCACAATTGTTTTATAATAGACGTCTTAATAATTGAATATTACCAGTATGAATTAAATAAATTTATTAGGGTACTTAAAGAAGGTATATGTATAAAATGATGTATGTACATATGTATAGTCTATTCTGATTCTCTGAGTATTGGGATTCCGTCCAGTTTCGATATTTGCTGCAGTCGGTTGGCCGCTTGCGTGCGCCAAGTATCCATGTCAGGTTGATTTTCGCAAAGCGGGTTTCCGGTGAAAACTAGATCCCTTAGAGCTGAACATTCCTTTATAATGGAATTTTTACGTTATATTTAAAAGTGTGCTTAAAACTAATATATTTTAGTTAGCTTTAATTTTTATTTTACATTTCGCTTAATAATAATTACAATAAAAAAAAATTAAGCATAGAATTGTATTTGGCATTTTTACTTATTGTAATGCTTTTTTAATTTAAAATATAGAAATAAAAATATCCAAATGTGAGGTTTTATGAAAGTAGCAATTAACAAACAACTGAGTGCAACTGCTATGCAAGCAATGAATCTATTAATATTTTTAACAAATAGAAAATTAGCAACCTGTAGTCTGTTAAATTCCACCCATTCTTTTACCATATTATTGGCCATGTAGAGTACACGAAGATTTTTAAGCGCTCCGACGCCTTTTAACTTATCGATAGGGTTGTAACTAATCCATAACTCTTCCAATGTATCGGCAACTGTTTCCTATCAAATACATGAAAGTTAATAAAAATAAGCCACTACTTAAAATACAAAGAAATGCACAGAATTATAAAAAAAAATGATTATTGAAATGTATAAAAAAATATTGTTAGGTTCTGTTTTTCTTTAAAATAGCGCGATAAAAACAGAAGTTATGACATGTTTTTATCTAAATTAATTTTAGATTGTATATCTTTAAAGATGTAACTTTTATTATGTTTGTTTTTATAATATATAAGTAGTTTTGCAGCAGCAACTTACAATACCAGCTAAAGTTTTAATATAATTTCGACCAAGGGACAGTATCTTCAAACTTCTCATTCCCGCAATTCCAGCTATTTTGTCGATCATGTTCGAAGACAAGCTTAGTTTCCTGTATTTCAAATGGTTCATGTTATATTGTTTTTGCTTATTACGTTATTAAAAATGTTAATATTGTATATAAAGAGAATAATTAAAGTTTCATCATTTATAAATTAAACGAAATTACTGAACTGAGATGGGTCAAAAATCACGGACGCAAAAATCGAAGCTCTACTCTCATCGTTCAAAGTGAGATTTTTGAGATAATATGAATAATTATCTCGTAAAAGAAAACATTGTGAGGAAAGGAATAATAATAGGGAATCTGCATGTGTCAGATAAAATTACGCTGAATGTGCATAAACCAACCAGCACTAAAGTTGTGTGTTGAATAGGCTCCAAAGCGTCTCGTTAACGGAATACTTTATGCCCAGATGTGGGACAATAGATAAAAGAAACCTTTTAGAAATAAACAAAAACTTTGATTATATAAAAAAAAATCTGGAGTGATGTATAATTTTACATAAGTAGAGACACGGAAATTAAATCGTTTTATCAAACTATAAATGATAAGGTACTTATATAAACAGAGATGATAAAAAATAACACGAAACCGCTATTTTCTATTTCATCAATATTGTGTTTGAGTAAACTTATAGATGTGAATTTATTTTCAATTCCAAACATTTAAATAAAAGTTAACTTAATATTAATTTAATATGCTTTTATTGTAATATGTTAAATTAACTTAACTTAATATGCTTTTATTGTAATATGTTAAATTTTTGTCCGATTAAAATTGTTATGACGCGTGACTTGTAAAACATTTACTACTAACTCGCAGCTGACGAGCGTGGAAAGAGCACCGTCCATCTTTTCAATCGGTGGCCACTGAAACTGTAGTTCTATGACCTTGGCCTCAGCAGCGCTTTCTTCTTTACTTTTTTCCCAACGTGCTATAGCTTCTTTACAGGTTGTAGGTTTTAAAGCCATTAATAAAATAACAGATTTTTTATAGATTTCAAATAAATTGCTTGTATTTCTTTTGATGGTTCGTAACTTATTTAGCAATGTTTTAAAACTATTTAGACTTTTTTTCTCTTATTTTTGGTATTTATATATATTTACCCTTACAAAAATCTACGATGAGAATTTGACTTCTTCGTCTAAGAAAGATATCAACTGTTTTTTTTATTTGACAGTATTGTAAATAAACGAATTATAATTTTTTAATCTATTAGCTCTAAAGAGGACAATATTGAATTATATTTTGCATGTTTATTTAGTTTATTATTATAAATTTGATAATTGATAAACTTATAAGCAATAGGGGTATATACTGTTAGTAAAACACGTCGTTTATTCAACAAAATATAAAAAGATTACATTGTTATTTATACATTCATTTAAATATAAAAAATCCTCATAAAAAGATTCTGAATCGCCGTATCTTATGTATAGGTAGGAACCTGTCTATTATTGCAATTACTATTAAAATATTACAAGAGGTTTTGAAAGAGATTGACCCTAAGTCAACTGCAATTATTCTGAGTCTGCATTCGTACAATACGAGAAAGGAACATATTTGATCAGTTACTGCGTCTTCAAAAAATCATGTTGCCTCGTTCTACCTCCCGGGGTCGGCCGGTCGGGTCGTCCCGGTTGGCCGGTTGTAATCACGTCGTGCCCTCACACCTCCCTCTCCCTTCGTCCAATGTTTGCACGCGGAATTTCAAGTGCAGTATTTTGCGGCATCCGAAAATTCACAACTCAGAACTCTCTGTATTTGCGTAATGGTGAACGTTTCGTTGAATAGATTTAACTTTTGTGTGGATTGACTCGAAATGTAAAGATTTTATATACCTACTCGAATTATCATTATAAGTCATTTAGGTTTATTTATGCTTTACCTATATAAATAAAAATACAAAAATAAATTTTTAAATCAAAGATAAATAAGCTTGTACTTTTAAGGTTGGCTGTTACTAGTCGAAAGTCTTCGACCAGTGTGTTTGCCAGTGATGACTTACGGATCAGAGACGTGGTCGTTCACTATGGGCCTCATAAGAAGGCTCAAGGTCACTCAAAGAGCAATGGAGAGGGCTATGCTACTAAGTTTCTCTGCGAGATCGAATCAGAAATGATGAAATCCGCAGGCAAACCAAAGTAACCGACATAGCCCGAAGAATTGCTAAATTGAAGTGACAATGGGCGGGGCACATCGCTCGCAGAACTGACCTCCCCTGGGGCTGAAAGGTTCTCGAGTGGCAACCAAGAACCGGAAGACGCAGCGTGGGCAGATCCCCTAAAAGGTGGACCGACGACACAGAATGAGTCGCGGGAAGCCGTTGGATGCGGGCAGCGCAAGACCGACCAATATGGAAATCCTTGGGGGAGGCCTTTGTCCAGCTGTGATAGATATGATAATGATGATGATGATGATGTTAGTAGGGTTAATATGTCTTTTCATATAGATCACCAGCTAAACGCAGGTGTCACATAGGTACAAACGTGTTGCTTAGGTTCACGTTAATTGGCTCTTAAGATAATATAAATTGTTAATACAAAACATACAATAATTTCTTAATAAAAGTCATAACAAATTATTTTATCTATGTACGTTTTTATTAAAAAAAAAACATGTACATAAATAAAATTAACCAATTTATAATATTTAATATTGTCTTTGACAATTGCTTACATGTAGGCATGATCAATACATTCAGTAGGTACAAGCTTTAACTCTCTCAATAATTGTTCAATAAAAACGTATATAATAATTATTCCGAAATACCCAGTGACGTAAAATAATAACTTTTACATAAATAAAATACGTAGGTTCCATAAAAAATAAAATTTAATGATGTATTATTAAACTTCAAACAACTTTTAAACATATAATGTTATATAAATCGGTACATGATTTTTCTCATCGTATAACTCAAAGAGTTACTTAACACGTATGTACTTAGCTTTAGAAAAAAATATATAAAGTAGAGAGTAGGTACACGTGTCGCGGATGCATATTTCGTCTGATCACGTGCCGACGCGTGTCCACAAAACATTGCTTTATGACGCCTATGGGGTGGAATAAATATTTGTAATCTAAAAAGCCATGTTTATACTATAAAAGCCCCTCATATGTTATGAATAGGATCATTTACGAACTAAAGCGAAAATTGATCAGCTTCATGGAACCGGAAAATGACTATCCGGTGTTTCTTATAAGAATCACTGCTTATATATCAAATCACTTTATTATTAAACACAATACAATTATTTAAATTAGGACCAAATACATATAAGACTAAAATAAATATTAATAACTAAATTTACTTTTTTTCTTGTCTTCTAAGTAACGTTATGTTTAGAAATCCATACACGCTGTCAATCCCTTTGTCAATATAAAAAACTAAAATCCAAATACGCCTAAACTTCTTTTATTTTCAGAGTTTGTAAAATGAATAAAACAATCTGTAAGAGAAATAAGAAATGCTTTAATTTGTAAATTGTATAGATTTTTTAAATTTTAAACAAATTTATTTCACTATTTAATAATTGTTTATGATTGAATTAAATAGTATGAATAATTAATTTTAAGTAATCCTATATAACTTGACATATTTTTCTTTTTGCTTGTATTGTTATATATTGTATTTTAAAAAACTTTTTATAAATGTGTGTTTTTTGCTCTTTTAATGTATTACTTTTTATTGCAAATTTTGTTGGCTTATATATTTTTGTATTCATTTAAATTTTTGCGTTATTATATTATTAATAAATAAATGAGTGTGTTATTTACAACAATTTGTATAAATTGGTGTTCCATTTTTAAAAGACCTATTCGAGGTTTTTTTAATCATATTCACTTCTGGATGCTAAATAAATATATTTAGCATAAGTACATATGGCTTAAAAACTTTTAAAAATAACAGTGTCTACTAATTATTATTACATGCCGTTTAAAAGTGCCAGTAGACCCGTCAGAACTCAATTAATTTTTTTTCATTTAAATATATTTTCAAACCAATTAATTAAAGCCTTAAATAAATATAAATAAAAATTAAAAATAGTTACTGTACAAATCGTAGAATGGTGGCAAGAATGCTAGCAGCATTTCCCCTTTGAATCGCAATTTCAATTCTCTGGGCGATAAATGAACCAGCCGTCCAGCCCTCCTGTCAGCAGTAGAGGCAATAAGACGGAGTGTAATATTTTTGATGAAATTTTTGTACTATTACTCCAAGGTCTAAGCGTTTCACATATTATGTATAAATATAAAATTGCTTCTGGTTTGAACTTCTAATATTTTTTTATACTTTTGACATGAATGTACGTTTCCAAAAAATATATATTTTTGAACACAGCTTTTAAATGTCATAATATGTCAGAGCAAACATAAATGTCACAACGTGCAAATAACCTCAAAGATTAAAGAAAGATTCAAATTGCGTTGCCTGGTGATATTTTATAACAATGGATGATTTACAATTAAATATTACGACAACTAATAAGGTGAGTAAATTGATTTTAATTACGTTTATCGGAAAAATTAAAACTTTTCCTAATACAACATATTTTTTTAGAATCAAAATAAAGCAAAAAAACAAACTATTCAAAAGAATGCCAATGAATACAAGTTTAAATCAAAACCAGATTTTAGTGGTAAAATTATTGCATTTAAAAGGCCCCAAAATGCTGGACAAAAGAACTTCCTACAACAAAGTTCAAACGAGCCGCCTAATAAAGTACCTAAACTTTCTCATACCACTCCCGCCAAACCAGAAGAATTACAATTAAGGTTGCGTGATTTAAGTGAAAATAAAGGCAAATTTCACGGGAAAAACTATCAAGATCTTAGTGATGACCTTCAGACAAAACAAAAACCAAGAAATGGACCTTGGATATCATCTTTATTCAAAAATAACCCAGAAGTACCAAAAATGGGTCAAAAAGCTGTAAAACCATTAGTTGAAAAAGTTTTTGCCGGCAAGACCTTTGCAGATTTAAATATTCATCCACATAGTGTAGCAAATTTGAAACAAAATCTTAATTTAAGTGAAATGATGACAGTACAACAGAAATCTATTTCAATAATTCTTCAAGGCAGAGATGTGTTAATTAGGTCTGTTAAATCATCAATTAATAATGCCTTAATAACCGATTTACATATAGTTCAATGTAATTTTATTTCAATAGGTCACAAACTGGGTCAGGGAAAACTCTAGCTTATGCGCTACCAATTGTCGAAGGATTGCAGGCAATAAGACCAAAAATAAATAGAAATGATGGAGTGAAAGTTATTGTAGTGGTTCCCACCCGGGAGTTAGCAGTTCAGACATATGAGTTATTTGTAAAACTCACTAAGGTAAGATTTTTATTGAAAAAGTGTTGTGAATTACAGTTTAAATTGTTTTGTATGATCATTTTAATTAAAATTTTGGTATACATTTTATTATTATAGAAGTTATTATATAAACTTACCACTGAATATAATTTAAAAAAATATGTATATAAAATAAAAAAAGAACCATCAATAGTGTAGTATCTACACTGCTATATAAATAATAGTTATAGGAATTTATGGTTTATGGGTAAAATATCATTTGTTTTTAATTACACTCAATGGCATGCTTAATTTCTTATGTTATAATTTTTTTTATATCTTATAGCCATTTATTTGGATTGTGCCGGGCTTGTTGAGTGGAGGGCAAAAAAGAAAAGCTGAGAAAGCTAGATTGAGAAAAGGTTTAAGTATATTAGTTGGCACTCCAGGACGAATAAATGACCATTTATTACATACACACTCACTTAACTTTGCTAAAACTGGGTGAGACTTATTCAATCTTTTTTTTTAAATATTTTTTTATTTTTTATAATTAGCATGTTTGCCACCATTGATCAAATACCTGTACTAAGAATTCTCACACACACTTAAACAAGCAATAAGTGAGCTTAAAATAGTGTTGACAGATTTTTATTGATAAAATATAAAAAAAATATATATGTGGTGTGGTTTTTTTTTATACAATTTACTTGACTAAAGAATCTTATTTAGTGTTCTTTCCTTTATACCATCTCATTTACCAATAAAATATTTCATATAAATTACAATAATACTATCACTTATTGTGTCTAGGTGTCTTGTATTGGACGAAGCTGATAGGTTATTAGATATGGGTTATGAAAAAGATGTAGCTGCTATTGTTAAGGCTATTGAGGACCATAAAAAAGCTGCAACATATGATCCCATGGCTTTGGTTAAGCAAAATATTAAAAAACCCCTTGAGAATAATGAACAGCAAGATATTCCGAATGGTGACCAGAAACCGGATGAGCATAATGTTGAACATGCTTTAACTAAAATATTTCAATCAACAGAAAGGCAGACAATTCTATTATCTGCTACCCTTACGAAGGTATGAGGTATTGTATTTGTTAGAAATGTGACTTATTTTAATATACATATAAAATTGAGGTTGTTGTAAACAATAACAAGTGTAAAGTCTTGTTTCTTATATATTTTTTATATCTAGGAGTAATTATTTTTTACAAAATTTTGTTTATTTATTACATTTGGAATTATTTTAACATATATCAGGATGAGAATTTAATTGTTTTAAATGGAGCGAATACTAGACAATGCGATAGTGACTAATGTTAGTGTAAAAATATATTTGTGTTAGTGTAAAAATACATTTCCAACAGAAACCAGATGAATTCTTAATAAAATATTAATTGTATTATATTATTTTCGTTATCTATAGGCTGTCGAAAATTTAGCCGGAATAACCATGCAGGATCCTGTCTTTGTAGATACTTCTGATGGTAAAGCGCTTGTCGCTGATTCTTTAAAAGTAAATTCTAAGCAGACAGATTTGAAAAAATATGAAACAAACACTGTAAATATCAAACAAAATGAAACAAATATAAATAAGAATGAAATTACAAAAGAGTTAAACTCAAAGCCTGACGTTATCGAAGAGAAGCAAGAAAGTCGTACCGGTAGGTCAAAATACTTATTATATAGATAAACAGGGACATTGTTGATATCTTAATTATATAATCGTTAAAAGTACATTTAATCGTGATAAATTTGATACTCCCTAGTTATTAAACCAACTTTAATGTAATAAAAATAATAATTCAATAATTTAATTTGTTAATACTGTTTTCTGTTTTTATTAGAAGAGTTTGTACTAGAGAGAGACTATATGGGTTTAATAAGAAAATGTATTTGGAATATTTTCACTAAAAATAATTGAAATTGTTAATCAAGAGACCTGTTATTTTAGGTCTCAAAGCGTTTAATGGTTCCAATCATCCCGAATTGTTTTCCGACGATAAAAACAAAGTACAAACAAACAATTCTCAAGTTAATGTTAGCGTAAAGAAGGACGACGAAAGTGACAGCGATTCGGATTACGAATATTTTAAAGTACAAAAGGAATTAGAAGCTAAGGATCCGATACTTGATAAACATGACGGAGAAGACGAAAAATCTGAAGAGCCCGTAACCGTAAATAAATTCGCAGAAGCGCTGAAGACAGCTATTACAGAAGATGAACTCATATTACCAGCGACGGTTAACCAAACGTTCTTGATAGTGCCAATGAAACTAAGATTGGTTACTTTATGCGCTCTTATAGTAGAGCATTGTATAATAAACAGGAAGGGTGGGAAAATGATCGTATTCATGGCAACATTGGAAATGGTAGATTACCTGTCTGAATTAATTGAGACGGTTCTGACTGGCAAAGAAGATAAAGTAAAAAAGAAAAACGAGTCTGAGAAGAATTCGAAAGCAAATAAAAGGAAAACTAAAGATGAAGACTCTGATTCGGAATATGAAATGGATTATGAGGCACCAGCCGAGGGAGGAATTGTACCGCATGATTTGGACGTGTTCAGTCTACACGGTTCAATGGCGCATGAAAATCGTATAGAAGTTTTTAAGCAATTCCGTGTCGCGAAGAGAGGTCTTCTTATATGTACGGTAAGTAATACATATTGATTATAGAAGTGTTTAAATTTTTTTTTTTTCGTTTAAATTGAAATGCAAACGTGTTACTTGTGTATGCAAGCATCAATATCGCAATGTCGGACTGCCGAGCGATAAAAGTTGCAGGTTCGATCCTTACTCGAGCTATTGCTTAATTGGAGGAGTGATTAGGAATGTTAGTTATTCCTTAAAACAGGGTGTGCTATTATTTTTTTATTTTCGAACTCATTACCTTTCTCCCTAAAATCGTTTATTAAATCGTGTTTATGAAATTTTAGATTTATTATTAAACTCGTTCCCACCCGCGCCTTTACCCACGTGAAAGCGAAAGGGAAAGTGTTAGGTACTCTACGTGTAGGATGATTTGTTGAGTAATTAAGACCTGAAAGCGTAACAAACAAACAAACTCACGTTCGCATCTATAATATCAGTAATAATATATTAAGTTAGCTAGACGTAGTACGGGTTACTTGAACTAAAAGGTCGTTTGAAAAATATATTCAGTAAAGTTATTGTTATTATTTAACTTGTGGAAATAAGTAGTAGGCTATTACTTATTACATACGTTCGTCATCAACAAACGTCATTACGTTTACTCATATGACATGACTTTAATCATTAAGTTAACTCCAATTCATTTGACCATACTTTAAGTAATTTTTATGGACGTTATTTTAGAATTTCGAGATAATTCGTGTTAAATTAGATTGTATTAATAATTACATGTAACAGCGTTTTTGGAGTCGCCTATCTTAAGATGAAATCATTGTGGAAAGTTTTTAAAAACTCTGATAAAATTACATTATAATTACCCCTGTTTAGTTCGGGCATATTATTTTGAGTGAATTACATTATTACAAAAATACTAAGTAATTTAAATTTGCAACTTACTTTTATTAACTTGTTTGTTTATTGGCTAGCTTATAAGACCGTAGATCTCAAGATCATGTGTTCAAAACTGGGGTCGGGTAAATTAATGGTCCCGGATATGCCAGTCCCAGTGTTAAAACTCCCGTTCTTTGGAAAGCGCGTGAGGGAGAATGACCAAAAATGTATGGACCTTGGTCCAAATATCCCTCACTAACGAGACTTATATCATAAAATAGTCTGCTAAATACTGAGTCATTATAACCATACCGCAATAAAAAATATGCAGTCAGTAATAAGATAATCGAATGAAAAGTTATGTTTTTGTACCTTTTTCTTCGAAAAATATCGTTGATATATACGCATGTTATGTCATGCCGCCCGCCCGGTGACGCCGTCGAGGCCACTTGGGCCAATAGCAACAAGTCAATACGAAAAAAAATGCTTTTGGTTTCCTGTATTAGGTTTTCGCTGAAATAGATTTTGATCAAAAGTATAAATAAATAATCGTTTATAAATCGTTCATAAATTGCCGTTAAAGAGATCCTTATCATAATATTTTTCCTATTTGTCTTTTATAATTTTGTATATTATTAAATACTATATCGTTAAATTTACAATGTCCCTTTCTGTACCTGATAACGTGTATGCAAAATTTCATAATGTTCAGTTGAGAAGTTAAGACGTGAAAGTGTAACCAACCAACAAACAAACTTATTGTATGTTTACTTTATGTTAACTTTACTGTATTTATTTAATATGCAGGATGTGGCTGCGAGAGGTTTAGACGTACCTCGCGTTGATCTCGTCCTACAGTTCTGCGCCCCGGCATCAGCCACAGATTATGTGCACAGGTAAGGCTTGAATCAGAGGTATTATGAACTAGTTTACACACGCGTATGAAAAGCTCTCCCCTCTAGTGTTGGGTACCGTATGTCCTTTTCTTTATTATTGACATGCAGAATTTAATCATGATCGATTGATTAGTTACGAAGTGACAAACAAAGACATTTTTACATTTTTAATATTAGGAAAGATATCACGGTAATGACGTCACGAATTTAAAGTAAAATAATTTTTAGGGTTGGGAGAACTGGCCGTGCGGAGCAAGTCGGTGCTGCTATCTTGTTCCTACTACCAAGCGAGTCTGAATTTGTGAGGCATTTAGAACAGAAGCGTATAAGGTAAGACAGCGTTATTGTATTTTTATCATATAAAAAGAATATGGTCTTGTATTATGGTGCTATGGTTAGAATGTTATAGGCATATGTTATGTGTTTTTTTAATCTGAAATCAGGGTGTTTTGGTAGTGATTCTCTTGTACTTGTACCACACAAGTAACGATACTGTCGGTCCCTGATGCCATAGTTCGGAAATTAACTTGACCTAATCTGTCTTTACTCAAAAGTACGTTTTACATAACGACTGTGACAATATTATATATATAAATTTATATATTAAATTTATGCTATACATTATCCGTAACCGTAACAGCCTGTGAATGTCCCACTGCTGGGCTAATGGCCTTCTCTCGCTTTTTGAGGAGAAGGTTTTATATATATATATATATATATATATATATATATATATATTCTCATAATAATTTAAATTACAAAAAAAAATACATTTAATTTTATGCCATCTGTATGTATTTATTTATCTTTAATTTAATCATAATTTAATCATAATGTGGAAGTTCATCTGATGTCATGTCAATTTATTTATAACTTTTGCGTATACCAGAGATACCACGCATACAGTTTTATTCTTATTATTGGTACGTCTACGCTATTTTTATTGTCCTTATTTAGATTTTTGTGGATGAAGAACTATCGATTCCTGAGTATAACATTAGAGAAGAGAAAAGCGTCAAATGTCAATTTACTTGTAAAACGTCATACTTTTGCATTAATATTTTAGCTCAAAATAAATACATTTTAGTAAGTATTTGAATGTAATAAAGTAAAAAGAAAACTTTATTATTTTGAATAGGTTACGTCAATCGGACGAGATGAAAGCGTTGACCGTTTTGCAAAATATAGTTCCGACAGCGCCGACTCCACAGCGAGCGGCCATCGCAGTACAAGCGCGTCTTGAACACACCGCGCACAGCTCGCGCGACTGGCTGGCCAGAGCTAGTCGGGGTAAGCTAAAACGGTTTATCGCTGAACTATTCGCTCGCCACAATAAAAAATAATTATTATGTAACGCATAAATCGCTTTCTGAGCGACATGCCTAATAAACTATTCTGTAGTTGTTTAGGTGTGATAAATCTTGAAAATAACACTTGAGCGACTCGATACTCGACGTTAAAGAAGTTTATTTTTTTTCATCGAATGAATATTGTACATAATTATTGAAAAAAGTATTAAACAATATTAATTAGTTTATAATTTATATATATATATATATATAAATTATGTCATGTAATAAGTTACTATATATATACATATATATATTTATATATATCTCCATTAAAAATAAAATTATAGAACATTACAGATATCATTACGATATGTAATAATAGGTAAATTAATTCCTAAAAGAAATTTATTTCCTTGTTTAAATTATAATGCAATCAGAATAAAGAGCCTCATTTTGCGAGTATTCAATAATATTAACTACAACGCAAATAGATTGAAACCTTAATAACAAAAATTGAATTGAAGCGTACACATCGTGGGTTCGTTTCTACTCGACGTACCCTCGCGAAGTGCGCATGTGGCTGGATGCGAGACAACTCCACCTCGGCCACGCGGCCAAGGCCTTCGCCCTCAGGGAGACTCCCGGGGCCTTAGCAAGGCGAGCCAAATCTGATCCCAACGTTAGGAAAGAAAAACCCAATAACCGTCTTACGATACATGATGAGGATGAGAAGAAAAGGCCTGGGTGAGTCCTGCTCTTAATATAATTACAAAACATTAACATTATTATTCAATTATCTAATATTTTATATACACGAGTTTCTGATACATGTACATTAATTGTCCTAATCTCTGTGTCAAATTTTCTAGATTTAATAAGTACAAAATAAAATATTTCGATAAAATAATTCTGTCTTAAATAATAACATATTTGAGTCATAAAAGCAGGGAAAAAGTTATAGAATGTATTTTAGCGGTTTACGGAAAACTCAACTGATTTTAAATTATAGTCGCTACCGTCAACATTTTGGCGTTTAACATAGCTTTAGAAACTAACCGCTTTATAACTTATTCCAATATAGATAATATAATACAATATATTTTAAAATGTAAATTTACTTTGTTAAAAAATTATATTATACACATGTATGGGAACCCTTTTTATTTCTCGTTGTGTAAATACTCCTTTATAAAGGGATATTATGTCACTAATTGCCGATTATTCAATCGCTAGATAACTTTTACCGGAAAAATTAAAATCGACGTTTTGGCAAAATTTCTACACGAAATCTGTCAAATGAACAAACTAAATCATAAAATAAAAGTTGACCGGCGATTAAAAATCGGCCATTTGTTTAATTAAAATATAACTAATGCTTGCCGCGTGAACAGACCGGTAGATTAATAAAATACAAACAAAGCTAATTAAAACGGCTTTTTTTTCGCTTCTATAATAATAGATTTGAATAATTCACATTAAAAAAAATATTTAATGGAAAGTATGTGGCCTAGGTTGGATTTAGAAAAGTTGATTTTGCTCTTTCTTTCATTATAGATTTGGTATTTGAAAGTAGAAAACACAGCATTGCTTATTTAATCACCCGCTAAGAGCTGTTATAAGTGATTCCGTATATCTTTCCATAAATATGTTTTCGCAATATTATTCCTGATATTGTAAAACCACATTTAAATACAATTTTTACCTTTATGTTAAAAAATTGTTAAGAACAATTTCATGTAACCCTATTTAATAGGGTTTGTTAAAGTGTAGTTAATAAATATTGTAGCGCTATTAAACATTGTTTTTCTTCACAGTTTCCCTAAAGTTAAGCCGGGAATATTTGGCAAGAGAATAGTGAATAAACAAAGTTCCATGCACACCGCGAGCGAGTTTGACAGCGGTTTGCCGCCAGTGGACACTTACACTAACAAGAAGAAAAAGAACAAATAATCACTATTTCATTATATATTTATAACCCTAAATTTAATATGTAAATAAATCATTTTTTACATAAACTCCAAGTATATTATTTAAACCATATAATATCTAATGTAATGTATCTTAAATTATAAACGCATATAAAGGATCGACTAATGAAACATGGACCTTGTCCAAAAATTCTTACCGAGAGACGACTTGAGATTAATGGGAGGGCAGCCGATGGCTACCGTTTTCATTTCTGACTCACGAGTGACTCGAATGAAAAATGATTTTAAACCATTACCGTGCCTCGTCCGGCCTTTTGATATTTAAATTTTTTTCAAGCGGCCATCATTACGACGGGATGATTTGCGAATTTCGCCCCAACTCGCGGTTTTTGTTAGTCTCAAAGACTTTTTTGTCGCTCTCATTTATGATGTTTTTATTGCTCCATAATGAAAAATTAAAAGAGTATTGTTGAGCGCTTTCATGCTGTAATCTCCGGATATTTCAAGGTTGAAATTTTGTCTTCGGTGACAATTTAATATTGTACAATCGTGACGAAGATAAATTTTGTAATAAAAAATATTATTTTCCATAACTTAATTATCGTTAATAGCTAAGCTGTAGATATAACCTAAAAAAAACCTATTGATTTGATAATTTTGAATAAAGGACTGGTATTTTTTTGTTTTTAATAAAAACAAGATGCTTTATTTAATTTATAAATAAACGATGTTCGAAAAGTAGTCCAATATTTATATAATCTGCTATTTGTTATCTGTGCTTGTATAGTTGTGTTGCGTAGCTTCGCGCATCATTAAACGGCACATTTGCATGTTAGCCGGCGCCAAAGCTCGTGAAAAGGCCTTTTCATTAGCATCAGCTCTACTGAAAAATTGTTCTGGCAGATATCGCTTATGTAAAACGAAGTATATTTTATCTGATTTAAATTATTCGACGAATAAAAACCATTAGTCATTGAGAACATGCCAATGATTATCGTATTAGGATTTGTATTAATACAGTTTTTTATTTGAATTAAGATTTATGAAAGTAAATAAAAGGATGTAATGATTTGGCTATGTACTGTGGGATAAAGTTTATATACTAATTATAAAGGTAATCTGAGAGTTAACTATTTATAATATTTTCATTTTGATTTTAATATGACCGACGCGGTCTTTTGATTGATGTACTAGTGAAATATTATTAGATTAAATAATTTATACCGACATAAACATAATAGTTGGTTTAACGGTGTAGAGTTCTATTCAAAGAGCAAGTCAATTCGGTAGTACAATAAAGCAAGCTCAGGGCTGCCTCATAATAAAAAGTTTAACATTTATGGTTCATGAATTAAACTTACTACGATTATATCTTTTTGTATATCAATTAAAAATAAAATGCAAATGTATTTGCTATTGTTTAATATCTATGATAGAGTTAAATGAAATTTTATTTATACTATCCTTCACCTAAATATATTTAGTTAAAATCAATACTTCTTCATTTATCTCGTATGCGTTCCTTTGATTAGTTGTTGGTATGAAGCAATTTGGAATAGTACCATCAACGAGTGTCGTATTGGTTAGTTATTTATTGTTTCAAAAGACATTTAAAGACACGTTACAACGAATGTGTCGTTTCAGCTAATTTAATAAGAACTTTATCATAGTAATGTTTTTTTTAAATTTATTTTTTAGCATTTTAGTAGCTTATATTAGGAATAGTTTGAATTTTTATCATGGGCTGGGACAGTTGGTGAATGCGTTGGGCGGTAGATTCAAAGGCGCCTCGTCATGACCCACCGAATTAAGAGCACAAAGCGCCGTTGATACCGAATATTCCATATAAATATTGAGCTAATCGCCCTTTCAATGAAGCGGCCCGCTTTTTATTAATAATTGATCGCGGAGCGGCGAGTCATGCGCCTCTGTATTGTGTAGACGAACATATTTTTTGCTGTAGCTCAACTCATTAATGAGTGCCCGAGCTCTGCATATGACGGGATGGGAGGGCGTGTTCCTATGAAACTTCTCCAAAACTAATTTTCGACGAGTCCGGGATATATTTTAAATAGCGTGGAACCAATTTTTGTTTGCTTTCCCAATAGCTTATTAATATTTTTTAAATATCTAACTACTTTGCGGCTACTGTTCATATTTTTTGTCTTCTATTGTAATATAATATAAAAAAAAATCTGAATTATTTAATTGCTATTAAAATAAGTTAATTTATAATCGACGAGTATTTAGTATTACCAAAGTAGTTATTATACAAAATTAAATCTTTAATATCTATTTATTTGTTAACGGTTTAAAATGCCAGCTATAAACATCAGCTCGATCAACTAACTAATATTTATCAACACAATAAAGTGCGTTATGTGTTATATTCTACTTTTAATAAGATATCAAACTAAAGTGTATTATTTAAAAGGTAATTAAAAAATTATAATCAATTTTTTATCGAATTATGACGCATGACATTGACTTGAGGCTGCTTTTATTAGAAAGTGAGGTATTAATATAAAAGTGAACATTATATCACGACATGTCGGTGTCACTTTCATCGGAAATAATATGTGCTTAGTTCCGTTTATCCCACTTATCTAATTAAACATTCCCACGCATTTATTAAAACAATAACTTTTAATTTTTAAGTGTTATGCATGCACCGCTTACAGGTAGTTAGGTTAACAGTATAACTGCTCCGTGAGAAGTCGGTTAAAAGATTGGATTCACCATATTTATGGTTAAAAATGGATTTTTAAATACCTATAGCATATAGATACATATGCAAACTAGAAATTAAGCTCATAGTCCTCGCATTTCAACATTGGTATAAGTGTTTTATTTGTTTCCTGTAACCGCTTTTTTATTTTGCATATTATATAAAGTAATAAACTCTTTTCCGGTATCAACAACATGTTTTTCAACGACATGTTTATTGAAGTAAGTCAAAGACATGAGCGATATTTAAATATATTAATTCGTTTTTATCGATAATATTGTAAACGATTTATATTGATTTACTAAATCCTGTTTTAAGTAAGAATTGATTTATTTTTATAGAGCTGACCTTATTATGTATCATGGGTAAATGTACTTAACTAGATATAAAAATTAGAATATAGTTAATGGGTATATTGGGTCGGAAACAGTGTTTTTCTTAATTTCAATCTATGGATAATAAAGAAGGTAAATAACTATTTAGTTTTAAAAGGGCATCTTATCATGCATCAGGCATGTTTTTTTTTTTTTTTATAGAATAGGAAGGTGGACGAGCATATGGGCCACCTGATGGTAAGTGGTCACCAAACGCCCTTAGACATTGGCATTGTAAGAAATGTCAACCATCGCTTATAGCCAATGCGCCACCAACCTTGGGAACTAAGATTTTATGTCCCTTGTGCCTGTAATTACACTGGCTCACTCACCCTTCAAACCGGAACACAACAATATCAAGTATTGCTGTTTTGCGGTAGAATATCTGATGAGTGGGTGGTACCTACCCAGACGAGCTTGCACAAAGCCCTACCACCAGTAAATGTTCAATTTCAATGGTAAGTCAATGGTATCACCATAGGATGTTTAATATTATAGTATATATTTCTTTCCATAGTAAATATTTTAATTAAAGTGCTTAGTTTAAATTTTTGTATTTAAGTTTTCATGGACACATTAGTAAATCGCAGTGTCATTGTTCGCTAGATGTTGCCATCTGATTATCGTTATTGTTTCAAAGCGGGAAACAGCTAACATTCACTCCATTTAATATAATTGAGTGAATGAGAAACGCTATCAATTATAATCATCGTAACATGGTACATGGGAGACAGCGCACACTTTTTAACTAAACATTCAAATTGTGCTTATTGTCTAACTAATTAGGTATTAAATTACTTCCTTATAAGGAATTAAAAAAATGAATGAATATTCCTATTTATTTAAGTTTATGTAAAACCTTTTTAGTCAGCTTATATCATTCCACTTCATACATGGTTTTAAAAGACGTTTTCTTTTGTAAAAACGTAAACGTATGGGGAAAGTACATAAAAATTAACATCCAGATAAAGTGAGTTCTGTTTCAGACGCGCAACGCCTTGAAGATACTGGAGTATTTAAACATACAACTGGGCCGTATCGGCTGCTCTTTCGAATTTTAATAGGAGTAACATTTCGAACAATTTAATGATTTTTAAATATCCAACCCGTTGAAACACAGCTTTATAGTCATATTTTTACATTTTAGTACCTTTAATAATTGTTTCTGTTACTAAACCGTAATTATTAGGTAGACGTTTTTTTTTATTTTATACGACCTTACATATAAATGTTGTTTAAAGGGTGAAAAGACAAACAATTTTGTTTCTTCTTGTGAAACAGTATGTGTTTAAGCGCCGTTAAACGACGTTTACAAGTAAAGCCGCTTTGTAAAGAAACTATTTATTAAAGTCTAATAATAAATGTCAATTTTATTTAAAAATTATTAACAACATATAATATATCACAGAAAGCTTCTTTGCTAGCAACGAAAGGCTAAGTTACAATAATAATAAATTACAAGCTCCGTGTCAAAATGACTATAACAATAAAATTACAAATTCAATGAGAAATTCATTTAACCGTTGCAATTATAACTTCAAGTCTAAACTAATATGGTAATTTTTTATCAAGCAGCTCTACCACGGGTTAATAAACTAAGTGGTATGGTACCTAATGATGTGGAAAGCGATTTAATGTTAAACATTGAAAAACTTTATAGTTTGAGCGCTCACTTTGTAAAACACTGAGTAATAGAAAGAAATAATCATAGTGTCGAGGAAAAACACTTGCTATTAATGGTCGGAGCGTCTGCTTCTTATTATTCATGAGTTAACGGTGAGTTCTCATACAAACGAACATTAAACTTCACGGGAACAATAAAGTGGCTGAGTGAAAAAATATAATTGCACTTTAGTTAACGTTGTAGACAATAATGCCTCTTTAAGTGGAACGTGCGTCAAATTAATCAAAATTAAAGTTTGTTCTTTATCAAAGTTTAATTAAGTTCAATCGTTTAACTTTTTAATTCTGTCTTACTTTTTAATTGCTTTTATTTTAATTTATATTAAATTATTTATACACACTTAGACGTTTTTTCTATAACTAAGCTATATTTTCCGTTTTGAAGGAGAAGGTTCGAGAAGACGACACAGTATTGTTTGACTAATCACCCGCTAAACAACATTTATTGATAAAGCCGTAAATGGGTGTAAAAAATCGTACCTATTACAGAATGGTATGTCTTTAATCTGAATTAATGTAATAATCATAAATAGATCACAAAAACAATTATTCCATTTATTAAAATGTATATTATTCCTACCTATTAGATTATATATTTTGATCAGCACCAAACAAAAGTGCTTGCAAAAATTCTGTCTTTCTTCCACAATATCCAAACTTACCAATTTGACAGGACTAAAAGACTTGTTAATCTTTTTTACCCCACAAGTGAGAGAGTCATATTTAGTTATATTAACCTGCATGTGTCTAATTTCACTGAAATTCTGCCACATGTGTATTCCGCCAACCCGCACTGGAGCAGCGTGGTGGAATAAGCTCCAAACCTTCTCCTCAAAAAAGGGAGAGGAGGCCTTTAGCCTAGCAGTAGGACATCTACAGGCTGATACGGAATTGCAAATACTGTACAAAGAGAATTGGCATCATTGTCACCCAACGTCATTGATTTCTTACATGTATTGAACAGAGTATATAAAAATATACGTGCTGCGTCATTTGTTCGGGAATCTAATCAAATATATCTCAACGAAAGACGAAGTCAGTGATTAGCGTACCAAATGGTTGTCATTTAAAATAAAGAGGGCGTAACTTAGACGAGATTGTGAGCTCTGTGAGGTGAGGTAGCCGCACGCCGTCTCAACTTACTCGACACCGATACATTTACCAATAGTTTAACTACGATATATCAGTTTACAATTGCCCGCTTAATGTAGCTTCATTTACTTTATAGATATTTTATATCATCTATGAAAATAAAACTTCGAAGTCATTCGAGCGTATGAAATGACTGACGATTTATCGTTGGTATTTTTTTGCTTTATAATAATTAATAGAAGGTTAGAATTTCTAATTAAGTTACGTTTACAATAATTAAGTGTTTATATATGTTGTATATCTATTTTAATATATTGACTGCATTAGTAACCGCAGTTCCGAGTCTATGTGCAGCCATGCAGAATGAAAATATATGAAATAGGTAAAAATATATTTTTGAAAATTTGATTGTATTTTATAAGTATAATATTTGCTTATAAAACATTAAAACACTTTACAAAGTATAATGGTACCATTGATCTATGTGCAAGTTCCTACTTTACCTACACGGAAGTCTTCTAATAGATCAAAATAGCCTGATATATTATTTTTAAACAGTTGTGTATATTTATTTTGTTACGCCCCCTCTCTTTATGACATTTTATCACATCGAAATTTTATATTTTTCCATATTAAATTCCATCCGTTTCCTAAAGTTATAAACAACAAGAAATAAAGCTACACAAAAAATTAAGAGTTAAAAAAAATTATGAATTCGACCCAAAATCGAACTTCAACTATGCTGATCATCACCTAGACTAAAGATGCGCGGTCCAACAGTTGAATAGTGTTTAGTCGATATAACCGCCCGTTTACCAGCGCGCCGCAGACCGCAACGTACACACACACATGGAAACTACGTAAAAGTACGCCGCATTATGTTACATAGATAATATAATATATTTTTTAAGTTACATAGATAATATGATATATTTTTTAAGTAATCATGGATTTTTTTGGGATATACAAAGAAGGTTAAGCATGTATTGTGCCTAAATTTTAATGAGTCGATTGGATTGTTTTTTATTTGTATAATTAATAATTCGTAAAAATCTACATACACGTTTCTAGATGTAAATAGAATAAGTATACTAAAATAGTGTACCTTAGATTATATAGACAAAGTATATAAGTTATGTTGGTATATAAGGTATAAAAATAGGTATAGGCCCTAAAAACTTGGTTTTGGGACATTAAGTATGTTAGTAAGTACATTCTTACATTCTTTTGTCGATTTAATTGTTGTTTATAACAATAAGTAGTAAGTAGACTGAGTTTAATTTGTCGTCGGTCACGGATATTTTATTGGTCATTTAAACTTAATCAATTACTTACAATTGTTAAAAATAGGATTAACACACTTTAGTCATACAGTACATATTATTCTTGTTGATAACAGTAACTTATAACATATATAACTTATATGTTGCATATGTTTAGGTATTATACACTTAACAGATATTTTTGTGTGTCATATTATGTATATTCAATGATTTTAAGCGGAACCTTATTTCACACAAAATGATTTAATCTGTAACGACAAACTCGTACCCGAATTAAAACAAATGAATTATAATCTGTGGTCAGCATTCCATCTGTATGTTTATCTGTGCTTAATAGAGTATGTGAACACGTCTCCTGATGCAGTAAGCAAGAGTTTTCAACTCAATGGTCTGACGTCGCTGTGAAGATGGTTTGATGGATATATAAAGAGACACCGAGTTGCTCTGCGGTTGGCAACCACTGGAGTAGCTAGTTTCCATTTATTGCTTTTAAAATAAATTTGAACATGATAGTTTTTGCTACATGGAGTGTAACTCCAAATAAACAAACTAGAATACGAATACGCGTTAAGACAGTTATAAGAAAATACGAGTATAAAGAAGCTAAATAAAATTGAAATTAAATATAAATCTTAAAATTGCAGGTGATTTCCATTATTTTTTAAATTGCGTTAATGGAATATTTATTACATTCGAATTGAGGTTAAAGTGTTTGCACGTTAGTTAACGTTACCTACTTGAAGTCTTATTCGTTCACCCGCAACTTGACCGCAGAGTTTCTAAATTTTAGCGATTGATTTTCTCACAACATTGCCTACTATTAGAGATAGTTGGCATAGCTGTGTAACTCGATCAGCTGAGAGCGTCGCGCGCGATCGGCGCGGGCGCAGCGGAGCGAGCGACACCGTCTTCCTACTTCTCATTTTACGTGCAGCCAATGGATATTGACCAAATCATAGCCAGTGTTAACACTTAATTGCACAACTGTGTATTATTATTCTCTTGTGCTTATCTTCTATTTGTCTAAATATATCACCTGTTGTCGCACTGAGTTGTTTCAGAAATGTTACTTGAATGATATTGGTCCTATCTACCAAAACAAAAAATTATAGGTACATGCAGAAATTCCTGCGACATGCTGATCATCTTTTAAGGCTTTTTTCACCATCGAGCATCAGGTAAATTATAACTACAAATAAGCACGTAAAAACTCAAACATAAAAACAGTGTTGCTTGCCCGCACTTGAATCCGCGATTTTCGATCAAGATTCAGATTTGTTCCATCTCGGGTATATTAGTCGTAAAAAATATGATCGTCTGCATGGTGCAGTATGTATTATGAAAAGTTTATGCAAACCATATTGAGACGGTTGGTTAGTCACTGTTAACGTAGCATTGAATGAGTATATTGATTAATATATTATATTATATACTTAGTAACCGAGTAGGGTGGCGATATATACATATTATAATAAGTTACAATTAAAAGAGGGGTAGTATCTTAAAAGCGTTTTAAATGGGTTCGTTTGAAACGGACGCGTCATTTTGAAACAAGCTAAAGTCAATAAAACGAACGCTTTTATTTACATGATTTGTAAACATAAAAGGGTAAATTTACATTTTGATATTCGCAAGTGCTTCGGGGACTAAAGCGGCATTCGCTCCCTAAAATTTTAAAACATCCATTTGCATATGCTTTGAGTAAATAAACGACACTTCTGTAGCACTTCAGGCGAGGGTAGGTGGAGGTCGCGGGGGCGGTACTATTAAAATCCGTTAACTTGTTATCTTTCGCGATGTCGTTTTAGACGATAAAATAACGGACGAAAAAAATCAATCATAATTTTTTACTTTTCAAGGTCACATTAGTTAAAACCATTACTCGAGCTCATAATTTCTTAATATTTATCGATAGATATTGTTCAATTTATTACGACTATACAATATTTGCTTGGTATTATATAAAGGCAATAAGATAGAGAAATACGAAAAAAAAACCTTGCATTTTAAAATTCTATTATAAATATCTCAGTACAAGTAATAATCGGTTAATTGAACAAATCTGCGTTGCTAAAATTCTAAAAGGTTTATTTGCATACGTTTTCGTCACTTTCTGGGGAAGGCAATACGGGGTGGAGAGGGGGATAATCAGCGTAATGCCAATCATGCAAATGCCGAGATCCGACTGAAAGCCTCAACCGGCTTGTTTCAGGAGTTAAAATGGAGATCCACTTAGCGGGCTACGCAACTCACATACGCAATTGATGACGGCGTCACAGATTAAAAATACTTCAGATGTTTGTTATTTGTGTTGTGTTATTCAAAGTTATAAATAATTTAGGATAATTTCCTTACTCTTAATATTTGAAATACTAATTCTATTTATAATTTACTGACATAGTGATGATTATTTTTTATTTTTTAATGCTAGTAATATTGTTATAGTTGTCAAAGTTCAAGCGCATTGATGATTATTATTTTACTTAGGTATGTACAACATTTTTACACGTGTCTACGGAATAATGGTGACGATCAGGTGTTCTTTTTGTCCATCTGCTTTTCTGCAAAATCAAATACGACTATGATAAACTATAAAACAATAACACATCTGTAAGTTTCAATCTATGTCAAAACCGCGAACGAATACAACATTACCCGCTCCTAACGAATTTAAACGCCGGCATAAACTGACTTGTATGCTACTAATTGGGGATTTGTAACACGAACCCGCCAGCTTTGCTTTGAAGAAACTGGTAAACTTATATGATACTAAGATTTCATTGTTGTAAATATTTTATGATCGATTGTACATTTAAAGATCTGTGCACAATGTGATCGAGAACTAGATTAAAAATTAAAATACATAAGTACTTTTAAAACTAGATCATTTTAACGGCTTGTAAAGAATTCTACTGTAGTTCATATCCATTTATTACATTTTAATTTTTAAAATTGACTTGTCCCTTATATAACAAAAAAGGTTGATGTAAAATAAATATCAGTATATAAATCAATTCTTTGATTAATATTTTAATGAAAGTCTTTCATTTAGCAATATTTTCCATTAAAGGGTGCTAAAAGCAATATGGCTGCCGTTTCGAGCACTTCCCGCTTTAATTTTGTATTCAGAACATGAAAACGGAGAAGAGCGAGCTTGGGTTAGTGTTGCTACTTTTAAATATTAAAATTAGATTATTGTATCGCGACAGAAGTGGCATAAATTGGTTCTAACTAGTCTCTCGCTTTACACGACTTCAAAGAAGATAAAATTTTGTTACCTTATATTATTTCTTGTTTATTACAAATGTCGAATTATTTTTTTGCCATTTTTTAAGTTATACTTGAAACAAAAATATATTTGTGTATAATATGAAAACATAAACGAATAATTACGTAGTTAATGGTAACCAAAAACCTACCAACATGTTTATAATCCCTAATAAAATTATATCAATAAATAATTTACCCAGCTATGTACTAAGTTAATTTTCTAATCCCTTAGTGGGCCTCTGTATTAAAAGAAGAAGGTCTGGTACAAACTTCAAGTCTCTATGTCAGGCTCAGTCAGGGTCTTTGTGTTTATATAGATAACTAATACTAAAATTATAAGCAAATAACGAATTATATGAAAGAATTTCAATACATAGAACAGTCCACGTGTAAAAAAGGCGGTTATCACAAGAACAACTAACGTTTCGTCATTCTTGCTCTCTTACTGTTGTTTTATTAAAATCTCTCAATAATGGGAAAAATATAATTATATACATAATACTAATAGTACTTATGGTACCTATATAATATACCGTGGACCACATCCATACTGTTCGGCAGATTGTGCAGAAGACCGAAGAGTACAATCAGCCGCTGTGTATGGCATTTGTGGACTACGAGAAAGCCTTCGACTCCATCGAAACCTGGGCAGTGCTCGACGCATTGCAGAGATGTCATATCGATTGGAGATATATCGAGGTACTGAGATGTCTGTACAACGCCGCTACAATGACTGTCCACATCCAGGACTGTAAGACGAAGGCGATCCAACTGCGCAGAGGGGTGAGACAGGGGGATGTAATATCCCCGAAACTGTTCACCAACGCGTTGGAAGACGTTTTCAAGACGCTGGATTGGACTAGGTATGGAGTCAATGTAAACGGCGAGTACATCTCACACCTTCGATTTGCCGACGATATCGTCATCATAGCAGAGTCGCTGGAACAACTCACCGAAATGCTGCGTAGCCTAGGCGAGTCTTCCCGGTGTGTCGGTCTCGGTATAAACTTGGACAAGACCAAGGTCATGTTCAATAGGCATGTCGTGCCGGGACCGATATACGTCGAGGGGAAACCTCTCGAAGTTGTTAGTGAATATACCTACCTAGGACAGATAATACAAGTCGGTAGGAACAACTTCGAGAAGGAAGCCGATCGAAGAATTCGCTTGGGATGGGCAGCATTTGGCAACCTTCGTCAAGTCCTCAAGTCGTCTATACCGCAATGTTTGAAGTCTTCAACCAATGCGTCTTACCTGCCATGACATACGGTGCCGAAACGTGGACACTAACTGCAGGACTAGTCCACAAATTCAAAGTCGCTCAGCGTGCTATGGAGCGAGCTATGTTTGGAGTATCTTTGAAGGATAAGATCAGAAATGAGATTATCCGGAAAAGAACCGGAGTCACCGACATAGCTTGCAAAATTAGCAGGCTGAAGTGGCAGTGGGCTGGTCACGTATGTCGTAAGACCGATGGCCGTTGGAGCAGACGAGTCCTAGAGTGGAGACCGCGAATCGGCAAGCGCAGCGTAGGGCGCCCTCCAGCCAGGTGGACCAACGACCTTAAGAAGGTGGCGGGCACCAACTGGATGCGGAAGGCGGAGGACAGGGAGCTTTGGCGCACCTTGGGAGAGGCCTATGTTCAGCAGTGGACAACGATTGGCTGTTGATTGATAATAGTACCTATAAATGATCAGCTAGTAAAGATACCAGTAAGATGGCCCAGTGGATAGTACTCGTTGATTTTAACCGAAATGCTGGGCAAACGCTTTTATTGTTATTAATCGCCTCGTTCTCCTTCCTTGAGTTTATTGTGAAACACATTGTAAACTAGTTTAGTATTCATTTATCTCAAACTTATCGTAAGTGTTTACGGTACATATGATTATGAGTGGATAAAAGTTTATTAACATTATACTTATGTGTCATTAAGAAGAAATCATACATTAGGTCTTTTATATTGACTGCAATATGAAGTTAATCCATCAAAACCCTACCTCTTAATGAAATTGAAAATTGAGACAGTTTTCTATATTTAGTTTAGATTATGATAATTAATTTGCATTAAATCGAATCGATTCTCAAAGTATTTACAATTGAAAAATCAATACATGTAAAACACTATGCGATTCTGATTGATTTTATTGTAAAAGTTGATAATAATTAACTATTAATTTAAAGAATATGAAGAAAATGTAACTATTTCCTTAACATGCAGTTCATTTTCATTTTGTCGCTACTCATTATCAAATTTATGTAACATATCATATATAAGCATTCGACTATAGAAAATATATGAAAAACAATCTTCGCCCTCGTGGGTGTGTCCTCAGAACCACCTCCAGGCTTTAGTTAAACGGTCGCTAAACGTTTGGGCGGCCCGCCCAGAGCACTTTGAAGCGACATAACTGTTCTCATATAATGCGTTAATCGAAAATAAACTTTAAATATGAATCGTTTAAGTTGACATTACTATGCGAATATGGTCCTTATGGAACTATGTCTCAGCAAATATTTTATAATGTCTCTACGTATAGTTTAAACGGCTTAGTTATTAAGAAGGGCGTAACTGGTTTTCTTTATGTAAGCTTTTTTTCGAAATGGATATATTTCAGACTAACCGAAATTTGTAAATGATATATGTTTATATATCAATACAAGCTTTTATTATTTCTTTTGGTATTTTGTAAAATATCTTTTAGAAATATTTATTTCAACAAGGACATTTTGAAATAAAAATATAGACCTGAGTTAGCCGAGTGGTTAGAACACGTGAATCTTAGCTGAAGATTGCGGGATCAAACCCGGTCGAGGACCATTGAATTTCCATGTGCGATATGCTTAATGTGCTTAACTGTGTTTGAAAATAATCCCGTGCTCGGTAGGGAAGGAAAACATCGTAACCTACATGTGTCGGTATGATTGACTACCTTATACTTATCTACCAATCCTCAAAAGGAGAGGAGTCCATAGCCAAGCTGTTACAAGTGAACAGCCTGTAAATGACTTTACTTAATTTTACGGATGTTGTAATTGTCATTGTTGCCCATAAAATAAAATCCCGAATATACCTGACAAGTGTATTTTCTCAATAAACTCGCGTTATTTTGAAATAATAGCAACTCAAAGATATAACTACAGCTTTTATACGTTACTATTGTTTAAAATAAACAAAAAAATACATCCTAGATTATCTACATTTCGAAACATCACTCTACATTTCGGAAATGTGATTCAATGGAAAAATTCTGCTAGCATTATTACACCCGTTCCCCGCGGCCGTGATTTGTACAGGAACTATTTTTAATTTTAATTTGTATACTTATTTAAGCCTTCAAGGTAAATAATTCTTATTCTAAACATATTGTAATGCTTTATTTAGAAATTAATTAATTAATTTAATTATGTAATGATGTTATTTTAATCTGATCATATACCTGATGGTAAGTGGTCACCAAACGCCCTTAGACATTGGTATTGTAAGGAATGCCAATGCGCCACCAACCTCGGGAACTAAGATTTTATGTCTCTTGTGCCTGTAATTACACTGGCTCACTCACCCTTCAAACCGGGACACAACAATAACAAGTACTGCTGTTTTGCGGTAGAATATCTGATGAGTGGGTGGTACCTATCCAGACGAGCTTGCACAAAGCCCTACCACCAGTAAAACGAATTAAATCGGATATTAAGGCTTTATACTCGTATATATAGTCACTTATGTATAATCAATCAATTACTGGAATAAGACAGAACTGTTCTGATTTATAAGAAAACCATTTTCGTACATTGCAATGGAATCCATTAGCTTATCGATATAATACCTAATTATAAATCTCCAATGTGAGGTTTGGGTTTGTACAAATGTATAGTGATCGATTTGGTCCGTTCGGACGCTGGAAGCGGACGGCTAAGTGTCGCCTCCTCCCCCGGAAAGCGATTAATAACCTCTCCATAAAAGTTGGGGTCCAGGGTCGGATTTTGAGAATGACGTATCGCATGAAAAGTTATCTGGTAAAATCTTTTTGATAAAGATTTCTTAGTGGTGAATTATCTTTGAAGTTCGTATTCATTTGTTAGATTTATTGTTACCTTAAGACGAGTTTCTAATATGATATATAACTATGATTAGTGTACTTTGTAGCTAAAGACGGGTAACTTTAAGAAGGTTTATATATGAATAAAAATAATTCTTGTTTTTTTTTTTTTTTAAAGTTAAAATGAGTTGAATCCGACCCTGGATTTTTCATCTTGCAATACTCTGAGCTGAGTAGATATGATTTTTTGCATTAGCCAGGGGCGCTGCACATTTTCCTTATAATACAATTTTCTGTATTAACAAAATTTTTGAATATTTTTGATTGGCTGTGTATAATCTGTCGATAACAAATTATTTTCTAATATTAATAATCGTAAAATGAATTTTAGTATATGGAAGTAATTTTATTCGTAATTCGTATAAAATTCAAATAAAATTATGGATGGTAATTTAAAAGCAATTTATTGCCATTTTTGTATTCAACTATTTTTATTAGCCTCGTTAGTCATTGTCACCAAAGGTTCCGAGCATCTGCTTGTTTTTTGCACGCCTAGTTAATAAGCGTCTACTGGCTCGTGAAATATTACAAATTGCGTCTCCTCTCTCCCTCTCCCTCCCACTTTTTACATTGCCTTTTTCATGCTACTTCATCAGGCGTACACGAGCCCCAAAGTGTTAAGTGAACGCCTGTTTATACATGCGTTTGATTGAAGCATTATCCTTTGGATTTTTGCTTATAAAGGTTTTATTGGCATTAGATATTTTTAATTAACGTAACCATTTCATTGATCTTTTTCCTTTCCTATATACGTTAAATCAAAACTACTAAAACTGTAACCATAAGAGCTATTGAATGAATGTGAACATTAGGATTCACTTCATTCACTAAGTTTACAACGACAACTATTTTGAATGACAGTTTCTTCAAAATGTCTATTTCCACTTTCATTTGTCTGTTGGTTTGACAGTGGCACTAGCTAACAGTATCGATGGTTTAGAGTTGCCAGGTGTCTGGCTTTGACCGGATATTTACATGTTAGGTGTAGTCAGCTTTTGTTAGACTTTTTTGTTAGTGTAACGCTGTCCCGCGCAGGGCCAGCGGTGGCTTTGGGAAATAGGATTATAACAGTTATGTTAAACTTAGAAACGTGTATTTCACTATTTTAAAATATAATCCGTTGGAATAGGATAATTTTTTTTATCACCTTTTTTACTTTTTCTCTTTTAATTGATTTGGACTATTGTCACAACGTTTTTAGATCAAATTCTATCTGTTTTAGAAGGATGTTTGTGTATGAGTACGTATGTATGTGTGTTCCCTTTTATTTTTTTTATATCTTTAATACGAGGATTGACTTGAATAAAATTTAATCTAACGCATTACGTGTTGTACGTTTTAGTGTGAAAAATTTAATTGTATCAAGACCAATATTTTTTCTGATTAAGTCAAAACTAAAAAGAAAAATCAAAAAGAGAATTAATAAATATTTGGATCTTAATTAATTTAAGATTTTAAAGAATAAGAAAAAAAATATAATAATTTTCGAAGAAGAACATCAATAATATTATAAAAATAAAAATAAAGGCAACGGCCTGAAGATAATTTTAAAGGAAACAAGTTTGTATAACTCACTCCAAGTCCACAAACTATCCAAAAGTAACCAAACACAATTTTATATATTAACAAATTAAATGTGAATTTCTCCCCTATTTATTTAAACTCTTACGAAGCCATCAATTTTAATCATATTAGCGTAATTTAGGTGAAACTAAGTCGTACGTGTGTACCGAATCTTATTACTTTAATTCCATTAAATTTGTTATTTACGCTTCCTTGACCGTAACAGTGAGACAGATTCTAATGAAATATTATAGAATCTGTTATACAATGTAATCGATGGATTTCCTCAAAGGATAACTTTATAAAAGCGCTCGAGCCTTAGAAATTGGGAAAGTGAATTAAGCGCCCCGCAAACTGGTTATATCAATCATAAACTTATTCGATTAATTACGTTTTGCGGAGTTAATAGCGACATCTAATATCGGTTTTAGTGACGAGAGCCGGGTAGCTCGATATGACAGGGAAAACAATATATTTTTAAAAGTTTTCTTTTACAGAGCTCGTTTTTAAAAATAATAAGAGTTAATTATTATTACAACAATATATTATTTTTAATGGTTCTTCATTCGAACTTTGTAGAATGTGAATTTGACTGCAATAACATAATGATCGATTAAAATATAATGTACTAGTTTCCGCGGCTTCGTTCACGTGTGTGGTGAGGGTGCCCCCCCCAGGGCAGGTGTTAGGTACCCTACGTCCTCGTTTGAGTAGTTGAAACGTGAAAGCGTAACAAATAAACAAAATCACTTTCTCATTTATTATATAAGTAAGGATTTCTTTAAAGTAGGTACCTATCATCATTATATATTCTACTAGATGTCAAAGACTGAAATCCATTTGCGTGTGACATAACAAACAAACTTTCATATTTATAAAATAGGTACTCGCTTATATGACCTTAAGAAGGTGGCGGGCACCGACTGAATGCGGAAGGCGGAGGACAGGGAGCTTTGGCGCACCTTGGAAGAGGCCTATGTTCAGCAGTGGACAATGATTGGCTGTTGATATGATATATATATATATATATATATATATATATATATATATGACCAGAGCCTAGTCTGTGCAAATTTAAAATTAATATGAGTCCTATCCATCGGGAACTCAACGAGGACTCATTCAACAAAAATAGAGGAAGCAAAATGAATAAATAACAAAAGCTAATTAATTAAAATTCATAAGTGATTTTATTGTTACATCTCCAGCTCCGTCACCAAAACGAAACACTAAATCATATACTAGGCGTTTTTGCATGATGCTTAAACAATTAGATTAATGACAGTTTTATAGTAGCTGGATGAGGTTTTGAATATCATAAAATCATATTTTTTTTTATATTTGGCGGGAGGGCAAATTACTCCTATATGGTAAGTGGTAGTAGAGCCCAAACGCGACGACGGCCAGTACTGTCGGGAAGAATGTTCTGCACTAGCCGCCCCCGTCTTGCTGGGCCGCAAGATGCCTCTTCACGCCTCGTTTGAAGGAACCCGGGTTCTAAGAGGAGAGGAACACGTGAGCTGGTATAGAATTACATTTATTGGAAGTGCGACAACGAAAGGAGTTACCAAATTTCTTTGTGCGCGATGGAATTGATGTCACAGTTAGGCGGTGACATCGAGAGTCAGCACGCGTAGACTTATGAAGGAAGGGGGAAGCAGGAATTAAAGAGCATAATTCCTCAGAGCACTGGCCGTGATAGTGTCGATTGGAAGCGATCAGCACTGCCATTTCTCGACGCAATTGTAAAGTTTTGAGGGTGCTTGTGACCTTTACGTCGCCAATAATGCGAACTGCTCGTCGCTGCAACCGATCCAAGGCCTTCAGTAGGTACTTAGCGGAGCCATCCCAAAGGTGTTAGCAATATTCAACGCAAGACTGTAACTGTATTTTGTACAACAGGCACAGTTGTTGCGGCGTGAAAAAACGCCGCACCTTGTTCAGGACTCGTTGGTATCCCTCCGTCGGTTGAATCTCTAAGAATTGAAAAGAAATACTATATATATATATATATATATATATATATATATATATATTAATAAGAATATACGGAATTATATAAAATAATATCGCAAATATGCAAAATAATTAGGTATCTTATTCACTACTAAATAAAGTTAATATTTAATGATTGCAACAAAATATCAACCGTATGTAACAACATAGAATATCAGGTGATCGTACTACCACGTATATGAAAGTAGATATTAGCTCTATTTTATTTTTTTCTGACACTTAACTTTTCAAAGCGATAGACGCTTCGGATGAAACGGTAGCCAATTACAAGTCTCACCTGTAGGTGTCAAATAACATGGTTAGGCGGCGATTACAATAGAATCATCGATAATCACGCGTTACATCACTAGACGGCCCATTTCGGCGATGTCATTAGGCAGGCAGGCTGGCTGCGTTAATGATTAATGCGGCGCCGCTCACACGTCCACAGCCCTCGGGCCCCGCCAAATAAAACTCAAACCGACACTTAATCGAGCTACCCCTTTTGATGGAGCGGTATGTCCTCGAAATATTTTTATTTGCGACTGCACACGTTCGTGACTAGATGGTTGATCGTTTACGGTTTTGTATGATTGCTGTATAAAGTTTTCATATCATTGCGTGATTGTCAATGTCTTTACAGCGCTTGCAGATGTTGTTATGTCCGTTGCGGAATATTTTTTGTAATGACTTTATTTTCTGTTGTCTAGGTGGTTCTATTTAAAATATAATTTAATTTAATGTTAACAAAAAAACTAAACTACACTTCGTTCAATAATTTAAAATGAGATTTTTGTTTGTTACTTATTAGCTTATATTTCTTACTTGTTACGAATTATACATATAGAATACATTTTAGAGGAAAAGACATTTTATTTTACATATACAGTAGAGTTTTGACATCATTTTATATTTTAATTTTTGCAGTGGTGGCTTTTTCCAAACAGACACCACTGCAAAATAATAACTATAGAATATAGATCAAGTTAAGAATTATTGTTTCAGATTGTCATATAATAATAATAAAACTATTAATAAATATGAAATGTTATTAGCAATGGAAGAAAAATGTAATGTAATTTTTGCGTTGTAACCAACCTGGCAATATGAAAAGGCAATTACACCTCGTCTAGAGAGGTCGACGGAGGACGAATTAAAAGGATAAGAGTGAAGCAAGGTAGCAGGCAATTAGTCGTCGGGATGATGGATGACGCCCTTCGATATGTGACGGACACAAAACGACCAATGGGCCATAACTCATTATACGCCGATGATAACGCGGTATAAAGTTGTACTTAGATACGGACTCTCTTGATTACCCAGCGCTTTAGGCGAGATTACATTTTAAAAAAGAATTTTTCCTTTAATGATTGCATTTTATAAGGACAATGTAAGCTTAATATGCTGAGGCATATTAAGTACATATTTATGTTCTGTTGTTGCTTTATTAATTGTATTTGTAAGTTTTATTTATAATTAATATTTTATTAAAATCTTTCAATATCTATTACTGTGATTTTTTAAAATAAGTATTATATAAATAAAATGACCAACATAAAGAAAAAAGTTTGCAAGTCATCTAATAATGATTTTCATTAGTGATACAGGATTATTTCATTTCCTTTTGGTCGTTACCATTTCACTAGGTATTGAGGCTTCATATTACGTATACGAGAGTGCGGTAAACATATAAGGACATCAATGAGCGGAATCCGTCACGGCATTAGAGTAAGACAGAGGGCATTAGAGAGCATTAGGTGCGCGGGCGCAGGTGTCGCGTTAGACACGCTACCGGGACTGTAGGCGGTTAGTCGAGGTTACTTTGTAGACTGTTAATATTATTACGGAAATGTGAATTTCAGATATATTGTATAATATTATGTACCTATTAAGTCAGTCAATTTCAAGTTTAGAGAATTTATACTAATTAATTTTAATGTCCAAACTAGTTAATTGTAAGTCATTGCTGTGTAGTTTGTATACGAATATTTATTAAAGTATTCTAAAATTGGTCATACATCATATACCAAATATTTTTAATAGATTTAACTGGAATAACTTAATAAATCAAAAATATTTAAAAAACTTTATAATTAAAAAATAAAACTTGTAAAAAATATTTGTAATGTTATATATTGACAGAGATGAGACACATACAGTAATTAAAGCAATATTAGACAAAACAAATGTTTTTGAATGGCTTGTCAAGGGTATTTAAGTTCTGGACACAAGATCCAGCCAACATTACTTACGTGGAAATGACGCATGGAGAAATGATTGGCCACGACTTGGCACCGGTTACGCGCTTAGAACGTTAACGTAGACTTAGCTTATATGTAAAATATTTTATTATATATGGCCTTTTTTAAGGAGATATATTAGGAAGGTGACTTTATTTAGTACAAGTTGTACAATAACCTAACATAAAATTGTTACATCAATTACTTAGCAAATGCCTCTTTACACGAGGCAGATACCACGGGTGCGGCTCAAATATTGGGTCGGGCCATTGAAGTTATTAAGTTTTCTTTAAAAAAAACCTAAGGTGTCAACCATCTGTAGTTGTGGATTATGAATCTTTGTGAGCATTTTAATTTTATTAAAATGCTCACAAATATTAATATTTTAATGAGAAATAAAATGTGACAATACGTAAAAAAAGCACTTGTAAGGTAGATCTAGTTATACAAGTTAATAAAAATTAATGAGATTCTCCAAGAATATTGATATATCTGCCCAAACACGATACAGGTTAGGTATGGTACCTTACCTGTATCGTATTGGCATAGAGGTCAAGATTGAATTATCTGAACTTTTCCAACGCACTATAGAGATTAGCTATAACTACAAGCAACATAAATATTACCGACGATGTATTATCTCGCACGTCAACTTTCTTTAGTGAAGTCAATGAAACAGACTAAGTATGTATACCTATCTATTACTTATAATATGAAAACCTAAGCTAAACATATTTAATTACTGAACAGATCACAGAAGCTCCGTTCATTAATATTAATACGTTTTCTATATACGATTACGATTCCTATAAGAAATATTTTAGTTTTTACAATAATTTGGTTATTATAGATTTTTGTATATTTTTAAAATAAAAAGATAGCGATAAATTGAAGCTGCTTTAGTAGACTTTCATCGAACGTTTTATGTAAATTTCCTCACAATGATTTCCTTCGCCGTCCAGTACGAGAAAGCATCTCCCATGAATTAAAGTCGAATTGCACGGATTTGTGCCAGCGATCTTTGGGGTAAGATCCGCGTGTTCTATCTACTCAGCCATCTCGGCTCATTTAAGTTCATTTCACTATATAATAATATGTAGGCAAAACAACAACATCATCATTCGTGACGTATATTTTGTTAAGAAAAAGATATTTTTTAAAAATGAATTTAATATTTTGTTCTCATAAATCATTCATATATTTACTGCCTAAGTCGTTAATACGAGTTACATTCTGATGTCATCTCTAAATTTCATTGAACGTTAATATTATTAAAAACAAATCTAAAGGCCATCGGTCACGGTCTAATGAATCTTGTGACATGCAAATTACAATGGTTCACAATTTGCCTTATTACAGGCGGCAAGCGGCGGCATACAGGCACAAGATGGGAGCCATTTGTCATATGTGCGCCTATTGGCGACACACTTTCACCCAATTTGTGGTAGTTTGCAACGCGACATTTTGATTGCTACGTCTTTCAAATTACCGCTACTATTTTATTATTTTTATATTTGACGAAATAAGCGTATGTTATTAATATATCCACAACAAGGCGATACCTTCGATTTTATTATTTTATTTATAGTAAAAACAAAGATAAATTTCAAAGATAACTGAACATGCTGGTCGTGAAAGTGGTAAGTACTCGGTCTCGATAAGCATCTCAACCTTTAAACGCTCCAAAGAAAACGGCGAGCGATTTGAATTTAATCAGTACCAAACGCTGCAGATGTGAAGTGAATTGATAAAAGAGAAAAACTGTCTGGATTTAACATAATTCACACGTGTTATCAGAGCACCGGAGTGCACACGGCGGTTCGGCCTCGGGCGATAGGCGATACACGGCGCACACGGCGCGCACGGAGCACGTATACTCGTATAGCCCTACCTACTCGTACCAACCCGGCAGATTGTGTTCTGCGGTAAAGCGATAATTCAGCTCAATCTATGTCGTGAGCGCTCGCGCTTTGTTTTATCCGTTGGCTTCTGTGCGCCTTTATTTAGAAAATTGATGAGAAATGGTTTCCATTACGTACCTTATAAAAGATATTACTCGGATCCGCTACGAATGCGTTTGTTTCGAGAGAAAGGAAATGAACGCAAATTTGTTTTCGTGATTGCATGCTTTGGAACGTATATTGACTTGAATAAAATTGATATCGATATCAATTTCTTGGGCAACAGTATCCTCCATTATATACGTGTGTGACTCTCGTGTAAGCCTACGGCTAAGTCCACTATAAATACCGGAGTCGTTTTCCTTCGCTCATTTTAGATACATTGTAAAATAATGACTTCCCTTTTAAATAAAAAGTATTAAAAAAGATTATCATTCTTTTTTTTTAAATTCGATGTACTTGTTTTCAATCCGTATTAACCGTTATGCCAAGAACTATTCGTTCGAATAAGGTCCAAATAGCTCTGTTTGTAGGTAAATAGTTACCGTCCAATTTGCGTGTGCTCGCGTCCCGCTACGGACAATCGCTCGCAAATTGCCCGACCACTGATTGCCCACTGACGTTTATCGATATTCTAGTTCAGCACCGCATGAATTTACCCTAGACATCCTATAAGGCTTTTGCTGTTTATATTTCGATCTCGTTCTCAAATGGCTTTTTCTTTGTTAGATAATTTGTAACATTAATAAAATTGTACGACTGCCCGACTATTATCATTATAAATTAAATGAAGCCTACCGTGACCTCATAATCAATAATTATAAAATGATATCATATAGATCCGGAACTAATCGTGTTCCTACTTTCGTGCGACGTGTGGTGTTGGAAGTCAATGATACTCAGCAGGCTACCGCGGCAACAAAGCCGGGGTCATCCCACACAATACCGTCACGTTTATCGACGCGTTGAAATCGAGCATTCATTGCCGATACCGAAAAAAAATATCGATTTCCGTAAATAAGTGAGTGTAGCACATTTATAATAATGATGAATGGATCTATCGGCTGTTGTACGCGCGTCGATATTGCGTATCGAATCATGAAACCGCTCGAACGCAACGCAACTAAGATATTCATTGAGCGCTAATTGAAAAGGAATTATTATTGCGCGTCCTGCTATAAATTTAATATAAACTGGGGCGGGCGTAGTCGACGAAATCTATTTATGGCATCTTCTTTTAACGTCAAGAAATACACTCGTAAATCTTGCATGGTGTTATTGTAAATTATATTATAATACAGAAACTAAATTATGAATATTCCATTATGCTACTAGCTATTTGTGAGATAGCTCAAAAAAGAAAGATCATATTGTAAACTAAATATATATTCATTATTTTTTATCACTTAATTTCTTTCCTGAAGTTAGGCAAATCAAAAAAAGTGTCATGAAAACATCATCACAAGCATCTTTCAATTTGATTTTCTTCAATAACAAATTATAAAAAAAATTATGGATGCTAAATATGTTACATATTATGTATATGCTGTTTTAGGAAATAGTATTCTATTGTTCATAAGTCAGCTGGAACTTCAAAAAAATAGCTTGATAATGAAATGTCACTAAATATACGTTGCTTCAACATAAAATATATTAGCTATGGGTTTTTTAATATTTTTGAAAAAGAAAGTAGCGCCTGTCTAAACTATCGTCATCTTAGATGTCATTTGACTTTCTGACTCTTCTTCATTTCATATGTTATTAATAAAACACAACGTCAGAAATTTATAAAAATGTGTTCATTATGGTATCACGCGTCGGACAAAATTAGTCTCGAATCGAACATTATTTGATCTCAGGGTGCGCAACACGAAACCTAGGTAAGTTTACAAACATATGTAGACCATACACTCTGTTAATCTTTTAAATATATAGTTTCGAAAGCGGGGGATGGCATAGATTTTTTAAGTTGTCAAGACAGATGATCTATTTCCACGTGACGATAAGTGATCATCATCGCTTGGTAAGCAAATTGATTTAAACATAGAACAGAAAAAAACCACAATATACAGATTTGCTTTTTGGCTGTACTATAATTAATAAGTTACTGGTATTTATATTTATCTAGGTTTATAGTAAGTAGGTAGGTAATATTTGTCTAGGTTTTTTTTACAAATAAGTAGTTAAAAAAGTTTTCTAGGTCAACACGCGCACACAAATACAATGCTCACAAATATATAACAACTATTCTGTCATTATGTAATTGTATCCAATTTGTGTTTAAGCAAAGTTAATATAAAATATAATTTACATAGCGATAGTCTAAGTAATCAATTAGGCAGCAACATTGCGGCACTGAGTTGCGTGCGACCGCAGGCCAGCCCTGCAGCGCCAAATGTCGACCTGACATTCTAACCCTTCACAGCGAGCGTGTCTAATAGAAACCAATAGCTATGGATTAGCCACAGTAGTATCAATATACTACGAATTCTCTTAGGAAATACTATATAATATTTCGTTACAAGTTCAGATAAAAAATATAAAAAAAAAAAAACTGTTTACCTACTAGTCATATTTGTGACTAACCTTACAAAATAAAATCAATGGCTCAATGAATTAGATATTTGTGTTTATTAATATTCTGGGAATACTCTTAGGTCAACTACAAAATATAACCAAAAGTAATCATGTTAGTGACTCCGTTTAAAGAAAAAAAATGTTAACAAATTTTATAAATTTAATATTTGCTTCAGAGTAATATTTCGTCCGATTTGTTGGTTTTTTTGTTTAAGTGTTGGTTAAGTCACTTTTACCTTTTAGAATTAAATACCTATATGATAACATTTTACTTTTAATGGCGGAATAGGCCATTAATTATAAAAACATGATTACAATTAGGTACTTTATTTGAAAGTAATGATTTTGGATAAATTATTATTACTATTTTGTTTCCGCTGGCGTCTTAGCCAGTAAGGGGGTTGGAGGCGTTAGGTATCTTTGTACTTTTCTGTAGCCCTGATAACGTATGTGTGTTCAGTAGTTAAGATGTGAAAGCGTAACAAACATACAAACGCACTTCCGCATTTATAATATAGCATTAAAGGATTCCTATTTTTTAAGACTGTTCACAAAATAACTGCAACAACAAAACTTGTTGATAATGTTAATTAAAAAATAATGTTATTATAGTTCGTCTCTAATTGCAGTATTTATTTCAAGGCTTGAGTAGTTAATTTTGTTTGTTTTTATTAAGAGTCGAAAGGAAAATGGAAACAATGATCTTAGAAGTCGCAAAAGAGAAACACACGAACAGCTGTTACAAACGTTAAACAAAAGTCGGCGCGGGCGTTCGACGATTGCGGACAAAAGGACCCACAACATTAATGTACTTCCAATTCATCGACACTAATTACGTAATTATAGGGGAGAATGAAAAAATAAAATGGCGAGCATTCTGAACGCCAAGTCAACACATTAGTTCACGACATTTTTAATGTAACTTTTTTTGCAAAATAAACTGACGTTCTTTCAAATATTCAACCACGGATGATTTTAACTTTTTTTTTTCTAATAAATTAATTTAATTAATTAATTAAATGTTGTATATATATTACTCTTTTAAGAAACATTTTAACCAATTATGAATTCAAAACAGCTAACTAGTTAATTATTTTTAAGATAACAGAAACAATTAATAATTTTTGAACGTGAATTTTTTTGTTTTATTATAATCACTTTAAAGATCTTAACATATATTTAGCGTTTATCTTACGTGAGAAATATTCTAGAAAACAGATAAAGTTTGCTTTATATATTTTTTTAAATAAAGATTTTGTATCTTCAATCATTACACGACCCAACCCGAGATGAACTTTTGTAACTAAAATCAATATTTGTAAGATTATTACTCTTTATTGAGAGAATCATTATTGATTTATCTCTGAAAAACGTTGTTTGCGGTTAAATAATAACTATTGCTGTAAGTATAATTTCGACGCGTATTTCAAAGATAAAATGTTTAACTTTACTATTGCTATATTTGCTTTTTAAAATTGCGGTATTTAATTATTTTTAATCTGTTGTTATAAAGGCCAGCGATTAACTTTCAAACAGTCATGCGATTTGAAGAGGTAAAATGCGTATTAAACAGGCCTTTGGATACTAAGATGTCAAATCCACAATGTGTTTATAAAGTAAAATGCTGTTATATAACAAATAATTCATAATTAGTTAATTTAATTTTTAACATTACATTGGTCACATTAACATTATTAATATAATATTCATAAAGTTTTTGTTTATTTTACGTCATTTGTTTTATTATAACAAAAAGTTACGGGCTTAGCATTTGTTTTTACTTTACGTTGGATCTTTAATATATTATTTTTTTAATAACTTATATTTAAAATTTTTAATAATTATGAAATCGATTTCAATTAATAAAATATAAATCAAGTTTTGTATTAATTATAATATAATATGTATAACTTTTTTGTTACCTGTATTGCCCAACACACTCTTAGTTATCGTGTTGTTACACACATACAAGCAAACACCGTCCTGACACCTGACACCAGCCTCGGAACCGGCCACTTCCGCCGGACGCGCCAATTAGTGACGCACACAACACGCACTGCCTAGCTGTGACAATTACAAAGTTAATGTGCCTATTGTTCCTTGTGTTAAATTAGATAACGAGATTCAAATATAGAAAAAACCGTTGCTATTAAAAATTAAATGGAATTTAATTTGTAATAAATTAAAGACAACATTACCCTTATTACGATTTATCAAATGGCAAGCTCAAATGCCAATCACTATGTAAGTATGACAAAAATATTGTTCTAAATATTTCAATAAATATTTTTACTTTTTAGACTTTTAGTCAGTTACTATTTCACATTACAAGTTGGTTGCTTACTATTAAGAATAGATTACACTGTAATATATGCAATGCAATTCGCTAATAAGTAATAATCTAAATAAACATGAAATCAGTGAACGGAATAAAGCCGGCCCTCATTATGAACTCTAATACGTCCCACGCCTAAGCCTATTGTTAATTATATATTCAACGAAGTCTGTAATTATTATCGGTTTATACAAACGTTTTTTTACTAAAGCTCACTTAACTGACAAGATGTAACGAAGCTTAAAATTCAACCTCATTATTCATAAAGAATTTTGATGTGTTCGGACTTAAAACAGAACCAGTTCATATGATAATGAAGTGCGCTGTTAAATTAGTGGGGAGGCAATTATTACTAATAATAATAGCTTCCTCTTTAGTGACAATTTTTATTCAAATGAAGTAATATTTTATAAATACGAAAGTTCGTGTGTTATTTATTATACAAACACACTTCAACGACTGGTCTGATTCTATTAATCGTCGATTTTATTTTTGTTTTATAGATGAATCAGTATTTAACTATTAACATCTGCTCGTATGTGACTCTGTGAAGACTCCCACGGTGTGTGAAGTGTACGTGTAAGACTACTCACTTGCATTTTGCCTTTTTCTACCTTACTTTATAGCCGTTGTTGTGGCTAGTTTGTAAAGCCCGAAGACATGGGATGAAACCCCGGGTCGGGTCCATAAAAAAGTCCTGCTCTGCGCCGTCCGAATAGATAGTGCAATACAGGGGCACATACTTGTGTACAATATGTCCCACGCAGATGATTAACTTACAACCTTATTTACCCATATGTGTAATCATGACTCACAAATATCTAAAAATGATACACAAAAGTGTTATGTTATATTAAAATTAAATATAATGGAATCAAAATATCATAGCTTATATCATAGTACGTTGAAAAAGACTGGCGAGATAGCGTTAGTAATTATGAAGCGAAGCGAGATATAAAAAACTTTTATAAACAATTTTGTCTATTACCATTTAGGATCAGTAATTTTAGACAATTGGCGCGAAAGTCCGGTGGACACGGCCGACCGCGCGGGTTGGAGTGATAACATCGCGATTACGCGCTACAAAACGACCTATATCGCCTTCATTACCGACAACTACCCGCATAATGGAATGTTTATGAACTTACATTTTCAGCTAACAACGATCGTGAAATGATTTTATCTTGTTAACTTTAGCGCCTTCGTGAAAGAAACATTGACCTAAACCTAGAAATCGTATCTTGCTTATAACGATTTATTTTGCGCCTTCGATTTGATACTAAAGCGATTATCTTCATTGTTTTTTTTTTATTAAGCTTGATATTTCAAAAATATGAGCTACTTTTAGTAACAAATTTAATTAAAAAAAACTATCACAAAGGAATACGTATTGTATAAATTTTACATAAAGTACCTAATAGTTTTATTTCTGAACAATAAAATTACAAAATTATACCGAGCTCGGAGGTAGCTAACCGCGAAACGTCCATTACATATCTATAATTTCACAAAATGGCAGATTAAAATTCAAAAACGCCGCTGACAATCCAGTGACTGTGGCAGAACAATGTGATGCTTCGAGTTTCCCCGCATTATTCAATTAGCTTGTCAAAAATGTTGCGCTTGCGCATCATGAACGCAATGGTAGCTTTATGTATAGTATAAACACAAATAATATATACTAATTCTAATGTAATTTATAAATGTAATATAATAAGATGAGGCGTCAGGTACTCATTTTTTCAGTTAAAAGTGAACATATACGCAACAGCTTTAGCAGCATTATACTTACAATTTAATTTCTTGTTGCAACGACTATAAAGGTTACTATGCAACATCACAGATGACAATCAAAGCTGTCGCTCACCGTGTAAAGGTATGGAAAAAATACAATAAAATGCTTTATATACACGCAAGCGAAGTAACCATTAAAACGAATCAATCGATACAAAGGAATTAATTATAAAAAAGTGCATACAAAGCGTGCAACGTTATCGCGAGTGAGCTCGGGTAAAATGAAACGACTAATTACGAGCCGCTCGCGATACGATCTCGCCCCTTACCAACACACGGTGTGTTTTAAGCCACTCCGTTAATGATTTTAATAGAAATAATATACATGTATCGGTTTTAAATTACAACGAACTCTATTTCAACACATAAAAATATGACATATAATATATAAGGTTTTTTATAATATCTGCGTACTTGACGTGTCCCTTTGGTAAAGTTTCTGTGAATTAAGTTTATTTATAATGAATTATGGTTATGAAACACAATTATTTAATATTATTTTAAATTTGATCTACGGGTTCGATTATGAGTTATATACGACTTATTAACATCAAAATTTAATTCATGTAGATATCTGTATGATAACATTTATTTGAATAGTTAGTGTAAATCATATGGATTTGGAAAATTAGGAATAGTAGCGAAACAATATGGACTGAAAGGCAGATTTGGTGATAAAACTTTGATTAATACATAAATTGGTATTACATACATGGGTAAAACACAATAATTAGATAAAATTTGTTAATAATAATATCCTGGGACATTATTCACACACGGCCATCTGATCCCAAATTAAGCTTGTGCTATGGAAACCAGACAACTGATATACTACATATACTACGTTTCTTTTGTAAATACATATTTATATAGATAATTACACCCAGACTCAGGACAAACAAACATGTCCATGCACACAAATATCTGTCCTGGGTGGGAATCGAACCCACAACCTTCGGCGTGAATAGGCAAGTATCTACCAACCACGCCAACCGGCTCGTCGCTGTTAAATATTCACATTAATTAACTACACTACTTATGTCATTTCAAGTTTTTCAACCGCACTTATAAAAATATTATACAAAAACTGAAGTTAACCATTAATTGATAAAAATCAATGAAATATTGTTTCATATTGTGCCGTGTGTATTATGTATTTACATTTACATATCGTAACATTGTTGCGAACGAATCAAAGTGACACACATAAATACGAAATGCCGAGTTAATTAAGCCGTGTAACATGTAATTATGCGTAGCAGTGATGTTCGTTCGCTTTATTTTCTATGTCAAACTAATTATGTTACACTTATTATTCAAAAATATAAGCTTATTTGACACCTGCACGAATTATGATCACTTTTATACGACACGTCTATATTAATACAAATAACCTCATTATGGTTTAATGGATTTCTTTTAAAGAACAAATTTAATTTAACAATAATAATAACTTAAGGTTAACCAGGATAACTTTTTTGTTGTAGATTTGTTAACATGTACATTTCATGGCTTGAAGATGAATTTTAATGGCAATTAAATGGAAATTCATTATCATTTCATTCGTAGTTAAAAGTTAAGTTTTATTACAATCACATAGATTGACAAACAAGCCCGAACACATACAGAGAGTGAATAAAAAGAAGCGTTTTATCGATACTATTAATAACACCAAAACCAATTTATAGTTACGTACTATTTCTTTAGTTGGTAGTCATCTACTAAAGTAATTATCAAAACCTTGTCGCGGACACAATTGACTCTTGTTATTATTTTTTTATTATCTATTTTAACCTTCTTTAAATGTCTTAGTGGTAGTCGTAAGTAATAAATAAAGAAAGATAAAATATATTTCGAAATGAAATAATGCGGTAAATTTCAATATAAAATATTTAATTCATGACAATTCAATCATAAATTAAATGAAAGGTTTTTATGTTACAATCATAGTAAAGTTAGCTCAGTAAATTTGCTATCAAATGAATGTACCGATGGAACGATAGGGACAGAAAAAGCAAATCAACACTACATGAACGGGCAAATAGAGGATATATCTGCCTATACACGTAGTAATTGCTCACTTTAATACACTCGATGGTAATCTGTGGCTCCATCGCAGAATTATACTCTGTGAGGTCCAGTACACGCTCGGTTGTCTGTTTTACTTTTTGTTTTAAAATCGTCGATTTGATTGACGAAAGCTTTATTATATACGAATAATATGCAATATTCTAGCTACGTATGGGCTAATGTAAAGTCGATTATGTTGTTCATTTGTTAATCTTTTATCTTTTTTTAATTTATTTAAGATGTTATAATTAGTAGAGTTATTAATTTTTTATTCTTTAATCATTTCCTTTTTTTATAGGAAGGCGGACAAGCATATGGGCCACCTGATGGTAAGTGGTCTCCAACGCCCATAGACATTGGCATTGTAAGAAATGTTAACAATCGCTTACATCACCAATGCGCCACCAACCTTGGGAACTAAGATGTTATGTAATTACACTGGCTCACTCACCCTTCAAACCGGAACACAACAATACCAAGTACTGGTGTTTTGCGGTAGAATATCTGATGAGTGGCTGGTACCTACCCAGATGAGCTTGCACAAAGCTCTACCACCAGTAAAAATACCATTGGTAAAGATTTTCGAATTATTGTATAATAACAACTATAAGTCATATAGCTTCTTCAAATACGTACATCTAACATCATTATCAACAAATACAACAATTTGAAATTTGATATAGTAAAATATTATAGTTATCATTTTTAATATTCAATTAATATTTATTATATTATTATAGTTTCAATCAAAATATAGTATTAATTATATGAATCAAGTCAACGCTTGAATTAGTTGTATCTTTTACTTTATATAACACGCTATTGTTAGAGCTATTCTAACAATATTCTGTGATGCGGCCAATGCGTGTTTTGTATATTACCTTGCTTAAAATATACTAATTTTAAACTGTAAATGAATTTAATTATTTCATAATTATCAATGTGAATAAAGTTTTGAATATAATAGTATGTTCTTTTCAATTCGTTCGTTAACGTCAATTGTTAAAGTTTGTGGCGACCAACTAAAGTTATTTATTTTTTTACCGTTGTCGTTGACGTGACTTTTAATGGGCACTAGGAAGGTTAAGGGCACACATAAATTTAGTTCATTATTATTATTAAATCTGAATTATTAAATATACAAATTTAGCATTTATTTAATGACCGGCCGTATGAATTTATTTTCAATTGTTTATTCCGTTAGATAGTGACCGGTCCTTTCCACAATTGTGATATGACAATTACAAGACCTGACATTGCCACGACTCTCAGTGCAATATTAAAATTATTATCATAATATTTTACTTATTTAATTTTTAAAACATTCAAATACACTATTTTGGTAAAGTCGAAGTGTAAATTTTGCAATAAAACTATTTGAGTAAATATTTGTTTAAATTGATTTCCACAGAACAAATAAAAAAGTACAATGTACACTTTAGAGCGATGATGCCAAAAACAATTTAAAGCAGTTGATATTCCGATATTTATATGTGTAAAATGATGTAAAGGGGAAATGTTGCTAGCATTATTCCCATTATTCCCCACGACCGTGATCTGTACGGTTTAATTTTGAATTTCGATCTTAATTTATATAAATAGGTAATTATAAAATAATAAAGATCTCAGAAATATAAGAATTTTAATATTCTATAAGTATTACATTACAGAACGGCATTGAAATCGTTTACTGCGTCAACTAAACGGCATGGTTAATTACGCGATAGCATCGCGTTCGTGTAAAATAAAAATTGCTCCGCTTTGCTATTCAAATCGGCTGTTTAATTACAATCGTGGCGAGACTAACGGCCTAAACAATTGCGATTTATTTCTGTTCACTATAAATTTACATTATACCGGTTAAAAATTATTTTCATGTATCGAGTTAACTTACTTTATAGAAAGGTAAATAATGAACAATTTCCCGTATAATAATTATATACATTTTTAGTGTCGCAAAATTAATCACAAAATTTTATGCTCGAATACCTAAACATGTATTGCAAACAATCACTACTATTCAATGTTATTATCCTGACCAATTTTCAGCCACTACAGCCAATCTCAAGGACTAGCCATTTGACGGAAAATCGACGCAAGAGAGATCAGGAGCGGGTCCAACAGCATTAGCTGCCTTCTGAAACACGGGATTATAATACTACCGACTATTACTGACAACGTTCTGCTTCCGATAATTATTTCAAAGAAATACTCAATGCTTTTTTATTGGTCTATTTTGAACCCAGCATCTCGGAATCTGCAGCCTTACAATTAATCAATAAACAAACGAGGCAGTTATATTTGCTAAATAAATATTTAACATTCATGGAGTCGTTCGGTGAAGGTAACAGATAAAGATCTCGTACGAGCATTTAACTATACTTTCTCGAAACAATTGCCTACATTAACGGTATATGTTATTATTCATTCTATTGAAAACAATGAAGACAGACGAGCAAATTTAGGCACATACGCTTACCGAATTCATTGTAGTTTTTGTATTATTAAAATTCCTATTAAAATATTAAATTACCTCTTGACCCACCAAGATAACCCAGTGGATAACACATACGATCTTAACTTAAGATCGCGGGATAAAATTCGGGCAACTGAATTAGTGAAATATAGTTCTTAGTTTGTGTTTATCTCATCTCATTCGATGTTTCACGTCGGGAGTGAAGGTGAATGTCGTTCATCGTTCCTGCTTGTTTCGAATGAAATTAAAGTTAACGTTCTCAAGAGTCGTCACGAACCGTCTCGCCAGACGACTTGACGAGTTCCAGCCCCCGGAGCAAGCCGGCTTTCGATCAGGCTATAGCATCGTTGACCACATCCATACTGTTCGGCAGATTGTGCAGAAATCAGCCGCTGTGTATGGCTTGTGGATTACGAGAAAGCCTTTGACCCCATCGAAACCTGGGCAGTGCTCGACTCATTGCAGAGATGTCATATCGATTGGAGATATATCGAGGTACTGAGATGTCTGTACATCGCCGCTACAATGACTGTCCACATCCAGGACTGTAAGACGAAGGCGATCCAACTGCGCAGGGGGTGAGACAGTGGGATGTAATATCCCCGAAACTGTTCACCAACGCCTTGGAAGACGTTTTCAAGACGCTGGATTGGACTGGTTATGGAGTCAATGTAAACGCCGAGTACATCTCACACCTTCGATTTGCCGATGATATCGTCATCATAGCAGAGTCGCTGGAACAACTCACCGAAATGCTGCGTAGCCTAAGCGAGTCTTCCTGACGTGTCGACTTCGGTATGAACTTGGACAAGACCAAGGTCATGTTCAATAGGCATGTCGTGCCGGTACCGATACATGTCGAAGGGAAATCTCTCGAAGTTGTTAGGGAATATACCTACCTAGGACAGGTTATACAAGTCGGTAGGAACAACTTCGAGAAGGAAGCCGATCGAAGAATTCGCTTGGGATGGGCAGTATTTGGCAACCTTCGTCAAGTCTTCGCGTCGTCTATACCGCAATGTTTGAAGACGAAAGTCTTCAACCAATGCGTCTTACCTGCCATCGTACGGTGCCGAAACGTGGACACCGACTGCGGGACTAGTCCACTAATTCAAAGTCGCTCAGCATGTTATGTATGTTGTTTGGGAGTGTTTAATCAACAATCAAAATAGTTGGAAAATTTAATTATCACATAATAACTTATTTTCAAGTTCAAATTTACAAACTATTAATTTAATAATAAAATAATGCTTAATGCTAATAACAATTTGTAAACTTTATATAAATATAATAACCTACGTTTTATTTTACGTATAAATTACCTTTTTTAAAGGGAAGTATTAGTAACTTGTTTCTATTGCAATTTATTTAAGATTAGTTCACCTAATTTAATTCTGCAATGAAAACTTTAATTAATACGAGTCTCTGTCCTGAATTCCCGTAAATGCATTTATGATATACCGATAAATTATTAAATAAAAAGCATAAAGATACATTACAATCTCTAGGTTTAAAGGTACACAGTCATAATACGCCTTACTCCCAAGTGTTATTTTCCCAAGCATTCTTGCAATATTCTCGACGATTTTGATAGTATTAAACAGCATTTTTTATCAACAGGAAATGCTTAAAATTAATATTTTGATAAAGATTACTTAATTTATAAAAAAACCTGGCTAAAGATATAAACTTATTCTCATACTTACTTTTTTTTTTTATAAATATTTAGCATTCGCCAGTTAAATTCCCGCGCAAAACAACTTTCTGTCCCTGTTACCAGAGAGGGCCGTGTGTCCCCGACATATGTGCGTTCGCTGCAAATAACTCAATGCTATAGGCAACAGCGCGGCAATCGGCGCGCTTTACATATACGCGTGGGCGTGTTAGCCGAATATACCAGCATAAGCTGAACCCTATTTAATATGATTGATCATATAAATCTGAGCTCAACTGACATTGGAAATTTTTAAATCTTTGAAACTGACCATTTTTTAACTTTGTTTTGTTCCTATAAACTTTCAATCATCATCATTTAACAGACTTTTATTTTATAAGTAGCTAAAGTTTCAGCCAATTCGACTGAACAGTTATTTTATAGCTTTTATATTTAATAAATGTTCGATGTGGTTCTTTAAATTGACATAACTTTATTATTAATGAAATAAAATAAACACTAAATTTTAAGTTAAAACCGCGCCTAAGTCCGTCAGCCGTCAGATTAGCGCGCACAAACGCACAGACAAACAGGTAGACAAAAATTCTAATAATCATTATTTTGTGTTAATAAAGACCTCCGACAATAGTTTTACTTAACTATCTTCCATGTAAAAACAGCGATCAGTTACCTTTTTATTATATGTATAGATGACATCAATACTATTTTTATTAAGTACTCATTTGTAGTTCTCCATTGGGAACTACATACTACTATACATATACCTATTCTGCTGTTATTATTTCCATTTTGATTTTAATAATTAAAAATACGTTTGTACAACAGTCATGAAGCATCATACACCGAAAAAAAGGGTTATTTTTAAAGAAATGCTTTTTCACTTGTTACGTGTTTTTCAATCACCTTAAGCAAACTTCTTTTATATTTTTTATTCTAATCTTGTTGCGATAGTAATCATTTCTTACAATATAAAATAAAACTAAATGGGTTCGAATCGCCTTCTTTCATCTTGAAATTGTTATTGCTTGTACTTTTATGAGATGTTATTTGTTGATACTTAATTCCGTCAACGTATTCGAAGAAGAATACGCCGGACTGCAAAATAAATACATATAGTATGCAGAAGCGAGGAACAACCGTGGGATTACTAAAAATAAGTATTACAAGCGGACCCCATACATGGGTTCAAGCGGTTTTATATATATTTTGATTAAAATCACAACACCAGTGTTTGAATATTTTATCTGTTATGTTTAATGGCCGCGGTGGACAAAAAGGCTAAAATGGCTGGTAATGAGTAATTACGAGCGCTCGACGGCGCGACCGGAAGCCGATACACATCTACACCGAGCGAGGGGGGTCTGTCCATTGATTTAGTGCTAAACACCCGTTAAATAAGTACACATTATTATATTGAAAATGAATTTTGTTGTTTGTCTTTAATATTTAATTTAATAAGTTAGGTAATGGTAATTGTTACTTTCAGCGCTTTAGATAATCATTTTTCTTCAGAATAATTTAACTCCAAATAAAATTGTTACCTAAAGAATTATTTTATGAACACGTTTGATAAAAAAAAAATTACCTATACACTTTGCTAGGTCTACGCACGGTATATTGGCTAGAGAACTTGCCAGCATTTCGGTATATGATTTGCTCATGTTTCATATCGATAACGATTCAAGCTCAGTTTGACTTTTGAATATGAATCGATTTAGTAGAAGTAGTTTATGCCGCTGCTCTCTCGAAAACAAAGAAAATCCATGAGGCAGACATCAAGGGTTTCGCATCGTCACAGGGTGTAGTCTTGAATTTGTAAAAACAATGTGGCTTATTGTTAAATAATTCATTGTTTATCTAACATAAGTTATTAACTGTTTACTGTTTTTTGTGTCGAATTATTTATTTAATACTAGGCACAGGAAGCTTTAGAATTAGAAGTCAGCCTCATCGATTTTTTTTTCGTATTTATAAGAAATGTATACATCCCTCCAAGAGGCAGACATGAACAATTTATATGATTTTACCATTGTAGAAATGCTGTAAATTAACAACACAGATACAACCTAATGTCATTAATCGAATAATTCGGGTCTACCAGATGGTCATGTGATATACGTTTTTTGTAAATCATAAAAACAAGTCGGAGCTATGTCGGCCACTTCCATTTTCGTCGTTTTCAAAAGGAACATCAGCTTCAGACTTAGACATGAGCAAATATTATAGTACCCCTGTTTTTTACAAATACAAAGCGCTAAATTGACAATGCAGTGCTACCGTGTGGCCGTCCTTAATATTTCTTATAGTAATTATCACTGTTAATAACACATGAGCAAATCATTCAAAATTTTGTTCACTACCTCGTTAGTCATAGTAATATATGATATAAATACAGAAGATACATAGAGAAGACCCTACAAAATACAAACTCGACGCGAGCTCGGGACTTCAATAGGTAGAGTTTTGTTAAAATAATATTAACCTTACTAACCACGAGGAATTATAGGATGACAGCAGTATTAAAGAATTGCTCAACAAAATCACATAAGAACATAATTTCTTATTATTAATGTTATTAAAGAAATAAACCGTTTTTATATTCATGAATATAAATTAAATTTCACACCTCCGTAATAAAATACAAGTAAACAAGAAAATTAATTATTATTATAAATGGTTCATAATAAAAATTAATCTAAATCAACATTAACTTAATAAGCGATCTACTATACTACTTATATAAAATCCCGGAAACGCTGTTTAACGCAAGCAATAAAAATTCATTACGAAACTGAAAACTATACCGCCAATTACTCAATTAATGAAAAGGCATTTATTACGTTATATGCATTATATTTATTAATATTTTTAACCGTACAAATGATTCGTGTATGAAAGCTACTGTAATCGACACTTCTTTAAAAACAACTGGTAATGTTAAATTAAGTCATTAGCTAATTACAAACGAATGAAAAATTAATAACATATATTTTTGGTTCGTCAAATTAAAACAAATAGAAATATTTCTAACTTAAATTTAACTAATTAAAAAAAAACTTCTAAAAATTCACTAATGGCATAATATTATTTATAAAAAATCGATGTAATAAGAATATAATAAACAGTATTAAAACCACAGGTAAAATCACCTCAGTTGTATAATCATTATTTATTTTGTGCGCAAATCATTTGTACCTAAATTAAATCATTGAACCATCAAAAGCCGATAAAAATTTACACTTTTTAATGAAACTAAAAACTTGTATTATAATGGCAAACTCTATCTTAATACGCGATACATACTCTTGAAATTTACTTGACTGCACAAACAATTTAATTACTTTGTTTTCTTTTAAACGGACAGGCGGTGCGGCATTTCATAAAATGTAACGTTAATAGAGAAGTTCGTAATTAAGGAATAATACATTTATTGATAGGTATTGCTTACAAACACGAAGTCAGGGGCTGATTGAAAGCGAACCCTCCGAGGAGTTATTAAGGATAGTTTTACTTAAATAAATGTTTATACTGACAATGTTCTAGCGTGTAACCGAAGTGTTTAACTTTTTGTTATATGTTACTCGTATAAAATGTACTATCGCTAAAAAAACGGTTCTATTACAAAAGGTAAGATAATTGATTTCGGCTTTTAACAATAACGATAACAATTAATATTGCAATATTTTGTGATAAATCACAATAATTTCCGGCTTGTGAGGTTTGTTGAGGTGTGCAATTTCATGATGATCGTTAATAATTTAAGATTTAAAAGAGTAAGAAACAAACTCAATTTCGCTTTTATAATATTAGAAAGAATTATCCACATGGTGTTAATCTCTTTTGAACACCGAATAAATTATAATTATACTTTTTGACATAATATACTGATTAATAAATTAACGATTGCATAACTATTACTAAAATTTTTCCATCGATAAGAAGTTTAAGATAAAATTCAACTTCAAATATTAATTGAAGCGAGTGTTAATTTGTTAAAATTTTCAAGCAAAAAGCATTAACATGAAATATTCGAATAAATAAAAAATACTTGCGTAGTCTAAACATTATTCGTATTTCTTGTCGACGAAGCTTGACCACGTCGCCCTCGCGATAAAACACGCAATAGTTTGTAAAGGCGATTCCAGAAAACGGTCGTTTTATGATTAGATCAGCACGGCAGCGGCCGCGAGAGGGTAAGGGGATGTTAATTGCTCCGTTTTGTGAACACGGCCAGTGGCGTGCTACGCGAGTAATCAGCGAACTCTGACTGATTGCTTTTTAAATAGGTTTTATGCCCACTAAAATTGAAGGAAATCAAAGAAAAGCCCTTAACACGAGTCCCAGCGATATGATTGTGTGAATAGACGTCATTTTTATTTGACGAGCGTGACTTATAATAACGAATGTTGCACAGAATTTTTGAAGAGTAGGCCTCCGTAATAGGTAAATTTTAGTCGATTAGCTTGCAACCTCGTTTGCTTACATCAGTCATAATTATTCACTTGTTCCCGTTTACTTTTCAATAATTAAAATCATGCAATCGTTGAATTTAATAACATAATTACTCAAATAGCCGCCTTTTAATCCGGATTCTATGACGTAAGCTTGTAAATACTCTCTTTATAGACATTGTAAAAGCAATATAAATCATTAAATCTTCGTGAGGCTATCACATATTTTAAAAGCACATGCACCGAGCATAAAAACGCGTCTAAGACTGGAGAAGGCTTGAGGCTAATGTAAGCAGTCATTACAGATGTTTTTGCAACTAAGTTTACTTTACACAATTTTTTAATTCCCAGTAGCCAACGGCTTGTCCGAGCGGCGAATAGAGATAGTACACACGATTTAACAATGGTCTAATAGCTCGCGTTAGCGTGACTGTTGGGTGTTAGCTTCTACCGTTTTTGTTACGGATACTAACTACCAAATTGCTGTTAGTGCATTTCTTCAGTCGAATAATACAAAACTTGTTGTAAATAGTTCTATTTTTGTAATATTCAAATTACAAAAATGTCATTAATGTAAAATGCTTACAAATTTATTAAAATCTACATTTTGTTTTTAAAAAATAACTAAATTCATAATATGAAAAATCCTCAGCAAATTTTGTGAACTCGGTTATAAAATAAATTAAACAGTTATTCCCCAAACATACTTAGGTAGTTTTTTTAAATTGAGTATACTTAAAGATTTTTAAAACCCTTTGACTGAGTTGTATTTACAAAAATTTAATCAAATTAATCTTTTTCAACTAGAAAATGCGTCTCCCCATAATTAAAATAATTCTCAAAGCGTTAGATTTCAACATACTTAGTTTAGTCAACTTCATACCATTCACAGTAATTATATCATATAAAATATTATATCATAAAAACAATTCACATTTATCAACTAACATTTAATTATTATACTACTGTTATTAAAAGGAATGACGTTATGTTTAAACAATAAAAGCCGCTGAGTTAATTGACAACATTTTAATTACAAAACACCACAAAATCTATTTGACATAAAATGCCACATTTTAGATTGCTTAAGTACATTGCCATATATCTATAGTAGCTTTAGGTACAATACTGTATACCTAATCCTATTTTTTATTTGTGTATTTAATACTAACAATACGTACATTATAATAATAATTATACATTTATATTTATACACAATTTATTTGCACGTTGTATCAATTGTTTGAAATAAATGTTGATATATTATTTATTTGTTTTTATGAAGTTAATACTGTTTAGTATACACAGATAAATAATTATAAAAATGTTTTATACACATATTTTATATTTGTTATAATCTGTTAATTTAAATAGCGGATTTTTTACGGAACAAAATACATTAATCAAAATATTTATTCATGAAATAAGTTTACATTTATAACAATTTTAGCAAAATCAGTATTTAAATTGAAATTGTTTTGATATAAATGATATACATCCCATACGTGAAAATAATAATATTCTGTGATCAAGACCAGCTTGCTGCTAATTTTGAACTCCCAAAGCATTGTTATTAATATTTATAGAAAGAGTTATACGACATCAAATGTATTTATATTATACATAACTTGTTACTACTTTTAATAATATCTATCCGAGCTTATAATATCACATAATTATTACGGACAAGCATTGTCCACTTCGAAACAATTCTCAACAGCACGTTAACACGACAAACGTTCCTTCGAGATTTAAACGCAACTAATAAATATGCACTGTCTTTTCTGAATTTCAACAAAAGGTAACGAAACTCAATCGTGACTTTCACTTCACCGGATAACTTTTAGTTACGCACTTATACGTCTTCGCAGTTGCGATAGTCACTTGTAAGTCATATCTTGCGACCACAACTGAGATTTTTATATGAACCAAACTTGCAAAATTACGTCATTGTTGTCTTTTATCACTGACTTTACACGTGTATGGTTTCATCGTCATCTTCGTCATCAGAACGTTGTTCTATAGAAAGTTCTCGAGGTGAGCGGGGAGGAGGGGCTGGACTCCCTGGATCGACATCAGGGGAGGGCGTGCGTCTCGCTTGTGCATAATAACCTAGTGCTCCCAGTCCCGGAGCCCCGAGAGAGCCCAGGTGAGCTGAAGGACCGGGTAACCCCAATCCCAGAGGTGGAACGCCTCCTAAAGGCGCGCCTGGATAGAGCCTGTAAATGTAACTCATTTTAGCAAGAACTACATCACCTAAAAATGTTTTTTTTTTTTAGATTTTATGTTGTCAAATCGATAAAATTACGATCTTACATTGACAAATTGAATGAATACATTTTATTAGAAATCCTAATTATGTGAAAAGAATTATCAGTAGCTGTAATCGAGCTTAAAGCTCACAAAAATAGATATGAATAAGATTTTCTAACTCACCGATAAGGTAGAGGTTTCTGCAAAGTGTTAGCAGAGGCTGAAGCAGCAGCAGCAGCAGTAGCAGCAGCTTGTCGGTAGTAGAGGTCAGCAGTCGGTGTAGGCTGCGCGGGGTACGCTGGAACTCCCGCCCAGTATCCACCGTATAATCTCTGGAACGCTGCGTAATTACCGGCCTCGGCTAGTAACTCTAAGCCAACTGCCGTCTGACGTTTCCATTTCGTCCTGTTGAAGGTAATTTAATAATTAACTCAATTGAATTAATATATAATAAAAAATATTGAATAAATATTCATTTTATTCTGTTATATTATTTCTAGTCGTAGTGTACTAATCATTTATATAGCAAAACCTTTTTTGTTAAGTATTTTATTAATGGGGGCTACGGAAATCTATTATCGAAAAATATTACAAACTTCGGCTTATATCGGTTCATTGAATCATCGAATAAATCGTTTTGATCTATAGCAAATGTCAGAAGAAACTTTACCAAGCACATTTTGTCACATTACAAGCCTAAAATGACTCTAAAATTTTTGAAACTGTCGTTTACGAACCCTAAACCTATAGATCACTAACCCTATTCAACACTGTGACCCCAATCGTCATCAAATTTGTCACAGACCACTCCAGAGTACAATGAGACAACCACAATAGAGTTAGTAATAAAGAAATATAAATAAAATAATAAATTTGACAAAACGTCTTGGGCACTCGTATGTTCAGCGGAGCGTAGTCTAGTGATTTAATTTGATTTATTTGCGTCTCTCGAAAAGGGTAAGCCAGTATAAATTACAAGATATTGCAAAGGGGAAAGTATGTTTTATACTTTAAAACGCTCTATTTCATCTTTCCTAATTTCAAATTTAAAAACGGAACCACTAATTTGTTTGTGAACGAATTAAATTTGATCATTTTAGAGATTTTTTTGGATAATTAATATGAATACAGCATGATACGAATATCATATACAAAAAATACACACAAGCGTTTTGAAAACCTACAGTAATTAATAGGAAATAGGGAAAATAACTTTTATGATAAGTTGAGGGAAATCTGCGAGCAGTTTTGACATCGTCAGAAGCGACAATACTGTCACTTTGCATAATCTTGAATGTTTTAATAATAATGCTGTAAATTGAAGCACTGTATCATCATAATATACTATTATTAACAACATTTCAAATATATATATATATATTAAAAATAAGTAATTTGTATTAACCCACGAAAATGAAAAGAACCGAAAACATCCCCAATTGTGAAATTTAATTTAATTTTGCAGTTGTCGATTAGTTGAAGAGCCGTTATTGTCATCGAGTGAGTTTTATATTAATACGAAGGGAGTTATTATCATTGCTATTATTATTTTGATAGGGAAGAGCCCTTTGTGTGGTTGGATGTGGTTGTTAGAAGACGCTTCACTGGTTACCTCGTTAATTAATTTCTTTAAATGGATCATTTAATTTTATTAAATGTAAATGAGGGGGAGTTTGGATGTTTTATTGCTCGTCTTTCATAAAATTATTTATGGTATGTCATTAAATATTTTATTTAAACTATTATATATTATTTTTTGTGTGTAGTTTGAGAATTTAATGAATTCGAATTACGTTTATTTTTTTATATGTGACTAATTGATATCATGTAGTTATTGTGAGAAATTAATGTTTATTTCGTAATATAGTCTATCAACAAGTATAGAAAGGAAAATTTCGAAACGATGCGAAAGTTTTACCTGTATAAAGATTATTAGAAACTATTATGTTGATATGTGTTTTAAAAGCTACTTATGTGTCGCACGTTATTCATATTTAAAGTCTAGATATTAATATTATCTATGACATATTCATATTTCTTAAAAAAGGTAAAATTCATATCTGTAATAAATATGTTGGAAGCTTTAATGCAAACTGAGATAAGTAGTTTTATTTTAAACACCATTCCGCAATTATCAGTAGCCGACATTTGATGAATAGAAAGAGTCTCCGCTCACATTAATCATGTTTATGACGGGTCCGTCTGAGGAGTGAACACTCAAGAGCTCTTATTTAATTGTCAAGTGCTGAATGAGAGGCAATCTGCTCAGTGACACTATTCTTTTTATTATTGCCGCGGACGACGAACAAAAAGCTCTCCGAGCGCACTTAAATTCGGCCTGCCATCTCAAGACTTCTTAACAGACGATACTTTTTCTCTTTTCCGCACGCACGTAACGTCATAAGAACGAGTCTTCACTATCTCTGTTCCTCGGTCCCCTGGTGGAGTCTGTCTACGCTCCGCCCAGTGGTTTAGTGATTTGATGCTGCGTGAACTGATTCAATTGTTATTCGAGGATGCTCATTCTAAAACGGGCCTTAAGTGTTCAAGTTAGAGACGAAAATCGTTCATTAAAAGGATCCCGCTTACGACCTCTCTGAGGAGGAGGTTGTTTATCTCGATTTAAGTTTTTGGAAGACGTGATGCGAATTCCGCTTGTATAGTCGACAAACAAGGAATACATTCATCGATCCAAACTGTTTGCGTTTACACTTGGTGCTTAAGCTTCTTAAGTTGTGGGGCGTTGAGCTCAATTTGATTCTTGTTCGAACGTTACTTATACGCTGTTTAGAAACTTTCAAGACGCGCTTGTATGAATGTTCTTATGGGAATTGTTTAGCGACTTAGTTGCGATCAAAGGAACATTTCAACAGTACATGCTTACTTATATACTTTTAATATCTAAGAAATCTTAAATTTAATAAGTATTAAGAGAGATAAGTCCGTATTTACTATATTTATAAAAACATCTAGTAAGTAGTATAATTCAATAGGAAATAATTTTAATATTTCGCAAAAAACTTCGGTAATAATAAATAGGGTTCTTCAAAATTAGTTTAATAATCCTTAATAATAAGTGATTTGTCATGATGCAAATACGTTGTATAAAAAGCGACCGCACATACATGTACCATCATTAAATTAAATACACAAATTACAGCCTAACTCATAACTACTTTTGACAGACGGACCGTATTTGGTCGCAAATGTCTATACTAAATTGACGTTTTGAACGGCATATCCAAATTAGAACAATAAATTGCATACTACGAATTAAAAGGACGAGAAATCCTCTATTACGAGTCGGCCAAAACTGAAATGGCATCTGCAGTATAATGATTAGTTTCTAAATGATAAAGCAGGCGACCTCCGCGTCCTTGGTTCGATTCCCGTGTCTCTGGAGGTGTAATTTAGTGGTTCGCTATAAGCGATTAGTGCTTCTTGGTAGCTCCCGCGCAACCCTTACATTATGTCATTAGGAACGTACACTCACACGTTTTGCATTTTAGATATGATTTTTAGAACTGTGATATTAAACATAAGCATATTTATATATACTAGGTACCTACTATAAGATTGTGGTAAAATTTTGGTGTACAACTTCATTTGTCAAGCAGGATATTATGCAATGATAGATAATGAAAAAGACGCGTAAACGTTACATAAAGTTAAATGTCGGAATATTAATTTATTAGAACTTTTATTATTTTCAAATTTTTTTCGAAATTTTAAGTTTTATTTAAAAAAAATGTTACATATATTACATACTTGACGTAAAATATATAAAGTAATATAAATAAATAAGGTAGCTATCCTAAAAAGTTTATAATAATTTTATTTATTAGTTCCGCTATGTAATCTATCTAATAAGTAGTTATTCATGGCGATTGCGAATGGTACACTTAACCACCAGTGTGTTTTGAGCACAAAATAAACAAGCAATCACTTTTTAACGGATTTATCTACAGGCAAATTATACAAATGATACAAAGCCCTTCCACACTTTTTTTTCTATTATCAACACAAATATTACAATCATTATGTAACGTAATGGAATAATTCAGTCGAAAATATTTATTTAATATAACAGTAACTTACCTACATTTATACCAATTTTTATATTAATTGTTATGTTATTGTTGTTCATTTCTGTATTCTTTATAAATGTAACTGTCTACCTCTTCTATACATAAGGCTAATGTGATTCAGACGGATCCTTTTATGATATATAGGCATCAACTAAGGAGAGGTTTTGAAAATTCGGTCACTAGAAGAGTATATTTAATAAAAGATTTCATGGAAATCTGTTCTTTCTAAAAGAACGAGTCATGAAATTTAGCATAAAAAAAATAAAAAAAATTGATATGTATGCAGGACACAAAACATTGGATTAAATTTTGATTAGGTATAATATATATATTATCAAATTAATCTAATATTATATGAAAATCATGCACACTTAGTGAACTATTTTAAAATAAGCAAAATAACTCTGTTTTCTTAAAATATTGATTACTTAGTTATGAAGTTCGGTGCTTAAAATAAATGAGATTTCTCAATTAAAATAAATTTTACATTGATTTTATTAAGTATATGAAATTTCCATGCTGTTAGATCCCATGAAAAACTTTGATTTCTATAATTTGCATGACATTGCGGAATCCTGTCGCAATATTATTGTTTGTTGTCGAACTGTCGTTTTAGAATATCATTATTTCTGTGACTGCAACTTATAATAATTTTAGGTACTCTTTAATGATACAGAAGTGACTGAACTAATCATCAAGGCTATTTACGATAAATAAATTGGACTCCTGACGGTCGACCCGATCGTAAAATGTTGAAAATCGACTTACAGTATTATGATGATAAATATTTGTGAAAGACGACACGGATAAACTGCGTGTAATTAATGTGGACGCTGACTTGGATGAATAATAAAATTATTGTATTTAGCACAATGAATCGTGAAAAGGTTACCTAATGGATGTTCCTTTTATAATATTATAATTGTTTTAGTCAAAGTCGATTTTTTTAAAACGTTTCGCAATCGATTTTTACGTCTTTTCTTTGCGAATGTATATTTGTACGTATGTCATTATACAATGCGTCATTAGGTAATCGGCGCGGATTACACGTCGCCGACGACTAAACGGCGATAAACGGTGTTCGAGAGCCCCCGGCCTATTAGCTGTGTACGGACAAACGAGAAATTATTTCGAATTTAATGCAATTTCAATTTAAAACGGCAAAGTTACCGTTAAGTTTTGTACAAAATAATAATTTTGTTTAAAATGTATAAGTAAATTATACTATTTAATTTTCTAATTTATCAAAACGCACGACAAGGTACAATTTGGTTTATATAATTATTAATATTAAATGTTTAAAAAATTAAATTCAGATGTTAATATTAACAGTCCTCCAGACCAATTTCAGACATGGCGGCCAATCTCAAGAGAGAATAGCCAACTGCGCGGGACATATTATAGTGCACAAGTGTGTGCGCAAACACAGGTGCAATCTTTATTCCCTATCTCTTACAATCCGATGGGACGGCAATCCGACACAACCGTAAAGAGTTCAGGCGCAGGACCAACAGTTTTACGTGCTTTCCAAGGCACGGGCACACTTCCAACTTCAAGACTCCGGGTTGCTACTGAGAATTTTCGATAGAAAAACTGAATAACCCTTTATTGGCCCGACCTGGGACAGGACATCCGTGTCTTCGGCCTTACATCTAGCCACTAGACTAACAGTCAACTTCAGAAGTTACAATGTGTGACGGGATTCCCGAACTAAAATGAACAACTCAAAATAAACATTATTAATAAAAAATCAAGAGTACCTATGATTGCTATTTTTATATCCATTAAACTGATATTGATTGTACATTTAGTTAAATCAAATTTACTAGAATTTAATTTTACAATTATGTATAAAAATTGAAATAAGCTAAAACACGAGTTGCTCTCGATTTGGCTAAAAAGAGACAGAATTATCACTCCGATACGATCACACAAGAAATCATTTAAAAACAATTAAGTAAATAAACCGTTGAATGGTTATAAAAAAGTATCAATTTGGTCGGCGGAAGCTTTATAATAAACGGTGCGTCGGCGCCGGCTGGGCCATGACTTGCAGCCGCTCTGTGGATGGTCAAGTGCCGACCGTCTTTGATTCACACGTACCAACAATCTGGTATCCTAATCCAAAGTCTTTGTTCTTGATTTTATTTGCAACAAGACAAGAGTCTTGTATGTTTTTGTTAAAATGTCATGTCAATTTAAGACAAAAAATGTGATTTATTTTTAGGATCTTTTTCTATCGTCTTGTAGGTATTCTAAAACTTCACATCACATCAATTTAATGTAACACATTCAGGAATATATTTTAAACAATATTTGTCTTTAAATTGATTAATTTCAAAAGTAATATATGACTTAAATGTAATAAAAAATATTAATTACTGTATATGTTTAAGCTAAGGTCAGAATCTCTTAAAATATTTATTATTGCTAATAAAATTCTGTATCCTGCCAGTAAAATCAATTTTAATTATAAACAAAAAATGTCGACACATGTACAATGGACAGACTCCATTAAATATTTAAGAACATAAGAAAATGACCGCACACAAAAGCTATTAAATCTTCAATTAACTCCAATTTCACACCCTTTCACGAACCGAAAAATCGAAGCCCAAACATTGGTTTTACCGAAATTATAGAAAACCCACAAAGAGGAAGCAAAAAATAACATCAGTAGAAAAAAGCACCAGACGGGGCGGGCGACAGCTTGTGCGGCGCCCGCGCAACACCTCGTATAACCATTATCGTTGATTGTCTATGATATATGTGTATGACAATTGTAATAAATTTTCCATAAAATCTGGTAACAATGTGCGTAAGAATTAAGCTTATGCAAATTAATTAGTCGTGTGATTTGAGATTTCATAAAATTCACTTAGCCAACAATCGAGACTAGAAATTTTTACTCGTATTACTCGTGCGTCATAAGCATCTATAGATTAACCATACAAAATAATCATTCTAACATACATAATAAATGTATGTACGTAAAACAATAAATATTTATTATAAAAAGATAACGTAACCGAGAACTAGAGATTGTCAGTTTTTTGACTACCGTTGTTTTTATGAAGCGTCTAGAGGTGGCATGGTCGGCGGCAGCTAAGGTCTAATTATTGACGTTTGTTTTTGAAATAATCGCTTTAGTACAGCCGACGACGGAACTCGTTAAATGCCTTAAGATGATTAACAATATCTATTTTTAACTGAATATTGAGAATATTTTCATTGTTGTAGTATTATATAAATATAGACTATTTATATTTATTATATATAAATAGTCTATATGTAATTGTATATATAGACCATTTATATATTCGTAAAGATATATATTTTTATGGTAAAGATTGTTATACACAATGGTATAGGATGTTAAGTTTTCTCTGCGTTATAATAGATTTGAACCAATTATACATTTACACACTACACCTGGAACTAACTGCCTTAGGGGTATGTGGAAACAATAAATAGGTTCATTTTTATTAAGTTAAAAAAATTGCGTGTTTAAAAGACAGATGTGTAACATGGTTACATGTTACGATTATAAAATGTGAACATTGTTGAAATTAACATTGATTTATTACGCGAAGGTAACGTTATTCCGAATACATATCATTGTGGCCAATCGAGAGCCATACTCAGAGCGAGTAGCGGCTACAGTATGACAATACGCTGACTCAGCATTGCTGTGTGTGTCTCGCCGACTATCTCACGAAGTACATCAAGTTACTGTTGTCTTAATTTATAGCTGAAAGCGAGCGCGAATTGAAACATCGCCTCAAATATCTTATTTATATTTAAATTATAACTGCATTATATATATAAAAAAGCGAACTAATATTGTTTTTTTTTAAAGGTTTTAACAAATGTACCTAAAATATCCATAAAATCATTCTCCCCTTACATTTTATAGTTTATAATAGTTTTTAATTATAATTATATCAGGAATCCAAAAACGCTGGTCTGAGGATGAACCTATCAAAAACAAAGACCATGGTGTTATCTAAACATAGCTTCGATGACATTGCTATCATTGTAGCAGGCCAAAATATTGAGAGGGTGTGCAAGTACAAATATCTGGCGACATGGCTTAATGACACCTGGAGCTGTGAACAGGAGGTAAAGACTCGCATCGAAATAGTTCGACGTGCCTCCTGCACGTTGAAAAAAGTACTCTGCAATCGCAGACTTAAGATCCCTGTGGCGCATACGACTCCTACATTGTTACATCTGGCCTATAATTCTTTACGGATGCGAGACGTGGACACTTAAAGAAGACCTCAAAAAACGTATAGAATCTTTCGAGATGTGGGCATATAGACGTATGTTGGCCATTAGTTGGACTCGAAAGGTCTCGAACGTGGAAGTTCTGCGACGCGTCAACCAAAAACGGCAACTTTTGGAGATTGTCAAGAAGAGAAAAGTTGCATATCTCGGACACGTGCTTAGGCATGAAAGATATGAACTTTTGCAACTCATTATGATGGGAAAAGTTGCCGGAAGGAGAGCTGTTGGGCGCAGAAAAAAGTCTTGGCTGTGCAACATCCGTGAATGGACGGGAATCGCGAGTGCTGCCGAACTCTTTCGCCTCGCGAAGAACAAGAAGGAGTATTTAAAGCTGACTGCCAACCTTCGCTGGTCGGAGTGGCACTCGAAGGAGAAGAATTGAAAACTGTGCATTTTTTTCTGCACAAATATAGAAATTGTTACTTACTTACTACTTATATCATCTGAATATTATATTTGTGAGCCATCATTTCTACAAAACAAATATATCGTGTGGCAATGACCTCAATCGATCAAGTTGTTCAGAAGGTACACGGTCACTAACAGCGCATTAGCCATTATATAGGTATTAGATATATAGTATAGAAATTTATTGTTATAATTGACAAACTTAATTTAAAGTTACATTTAATACACAACATACATAAACAAATACCTTAAATTTACTCTAAAATAACAAATGAATCAATTATTACAACATTGATAAAAAAACTATTTTTTTAAACTAACTTAATCAAACCTTATATAATCCTAGGTTTATTATTCTTAGATTGTATTATTACCGGCAACTCAATAGTTTAGTAAAATTCAATTTAAATATTTGTTTAAAATATACTTAGAGATCAAGTCAAATTAAATAAATACTTTTAAAGAAATATTTACATATTAATAGTGCAGTTCATACGAAATATAATTTTTATTATTATTTGATAAAAAATGTCATTTAATTTCTTTCAATTACTTCTCTTGTCACTTAGACCGTTATCAAGTAGCGAGCTATAATTGCTTTCTTCATTCGAGCCGTCTTACACGTATTCAGTCTTATAAACCCATTACGGTGTGGGAGGTAGGAATACTTAATAGCATTTCTTCACAATTATCATGTAACTCGAAGGGAATTTGTAGTCAGGAGACGGAATTTTTTGGATCGTATTTATGGGAAATAATTTATCATTATCGTAATGCAAAACATAACAATTACATATATTTTTTCATTCATTATATTTTATATTCAATTTTTGAACTATTACTCAAAATATTTGATATTTAGTTTTTATCGATTTCTAGTAGTTACGTTTCGTATGGATGGTTTATATATATATTTAAAAGTAATCAAAGTGTTTCTGCGTAACTATAAAATTACTTAAAGCCTTGATTGCAATACACGAATTAACATATTTGTGTAAACGATTGCGGTTCTATAACATTAGAAGTGAATGAAGAAAATGGCAAAGGTTCGTTTGATGTTGTGACGTTCTTACAGTCACACTGACAGTCCTAAGCTTTGAACTCTGTGGTTTGTTTGAGTCTTTAATACAACCCGTCTCATTGCGTCCACTGTAATTGTACTAACTACATAAATATTTCGATTCAAAGGGCGAATGTACTATGTAATATAATGTTTATGTATGTTAATTTAATTTAATGTTATGTAATGTTACTTATAGAATTGAAAACGAATGCTAACAACATGAAGCATTTTTATACTGAAATATTACGAGTACCTACACATATTATATGGTATTTGTAATATTATAGATTTTTATCAGCGAGTTCACGTAAAACCTATAAACCTAATGATACTGAACAATCACATGATAATTTAACATCGAAACAGAGGGAATTTTGACAACAAATGGCCGCTCTCAAAAAAGACTAACAAACTGTGTGACCACACAAGTGTGTGGTACGTGGTCAACGTATGCTTATATTTTTTTTAATACGAATTTTTGAAAATATAATACGAATAAATCAACTCACCGTCTGTTCTGATACCAGGTCTTAACTTGCGTATCGGTGAGGCCAAGTTTTGCTGCTAACTCCATCCTATCTTGCACGCTGAGGTACTTCTGTCTTTCAAATGATTTCTCCAAGGTCTGGAGCTGGTGGTCTGTGAACGCAGTTCTCGCTTTCCTTTGCTTCTTTGCAAGTCCTGATGCATCTCCACCGCAGGATTTACTTGATACGTCGTCTGAGTCATCTTTCACACCTACGATAATATTACCAATAATTAATTATTTTGTTAGTCTTATTACATAAATATAAATATTTAAGCTATTGGGATGTTTTTTCTGTGTAATGACTTTTATATTATATTGAATGATGTTTAATATGAAACAATAAAATAAATAATTTTACAAATTTATACAATTAAATTTTGAGAAAGATTAGAATTTGAAGCAGTTGATTAATAACCTTTAGTTTTAAGGCTTTATTACATTAACTAAAAAACATATTTTAGAAACTAGAAATATTATTAACATTATACATAAAACAAGTTAATATAAACAAGGCTAGTCATATTAACAGGGTTATCTAGAGCTTTGTAACTCAAGCAAGTTGTCTCGAACGAAGCCCTGTTGTAAGGCTTCTGCGGTCAGCACCGCTTCCTTGCACGGACGTTGATCACTTACCTTACAAACGAGATTTTTTAGGAGTGCAATTATTTTACAATTGATAAATTAAACGGGTACTAATGACGCAATTAGAATAAATGAAATATCTTAGGAATATATTAATGTAAGTTACCTGTAGTTTTACCTTTTTTAGAAAACCAATATTAAAATAATGTTTTAATAAATTTAAAACATTGCCTTCATACTCTTTTATTTTAAAAAGAAAGTATACCGAAATATAATTTTTAAAATCAAGCACCTCATATCTTGAATTAAGGTGTTCAATATTTGATGGTTATTATCAACCAAAAATATTAACGCGTTTATCGTAAAATGTCTCTTAATTAAAGTGGTTTTCATATCTTAAAAGATAATTCGGCAAAATTTAAAAGCAATGCAAGTATGAGACCAAAAGTAAAGATCAAATTGTTAACAAGGAGATTCGATTAATGTTTCATAAGTTGTCTTTTAACTATTCTGATCTTTCCCATGTTAGGTAAATGAAAATAAGCCCTTTTAAAATTAAATAATCATGTCATTTTTTACATTTTAATGTAACTTAAAATTTACACTATCTAATGCAGGCTCAATTATCTTTATTATTATTGTATTTATAAAGCATTATGGTAATAATATTCAAGAATTATAGTATGTGTTTTACTGTTAATACAATAAAACATAACAGTTTATGAATTATCATAGTCATGACTTTTAAGTAAAATCTTAGACACCTAGTAACGTGATATTATAGGTAAGTATTTCGCAATTCGCAAGCATGTTAGTTAATAGGGGGACAGTAAGTAGTCTGAGCGCTTAGTGCCTGGGTGGTAAACCGCAACTTCTACACTCGGCTGCGCTAATTCCTTCGCATTATACATATAATCTGGTGTTGTACTTTACGTTAACTGAATTCCTATAATATCCGAAGTTTTCGCTCTAAACAAACTAATGGCTTATAAACATAAACAAAGTATATATTTTTAAAAGTTCTCCTAAAGACCATAGGAACCCTTACTTATGCTGAGTGGATTATTATCGTTCAAGTATTTCTTATACCGAATATCATGAGGCAACACTTGGAAAAAATTATTTAATGTAAACATTTTCCTTACAAATTCACGTAACAACCTTGACTACAAATTGGAATGCTACGAAGTGGCGATTTTTTTAACGCCCCTCCAGTTTGTAATATCGAGTGTAATTATGACCGACCGAGGCCCATTAGGGTTCGCCGCCATTAATTTATTATAATAAGGTCCAACTGCCAACTGCATTTGCTCGACCGTGAAAATTATTATCATTAGTGGGCAATAATGTTACCATAAAACGTCAAGCTACCATTAACCTTATCAATACGATTTCAAAATTGAGCTCCTAATGTGAGAAATGAAGATATGTTCTTAATAAATTAAAACAGTTCTATGAGACGTCTATATCAATGGAGTTGCGGCTTTCAAGTGCTCGCTTGCCTTTAATTAAGGGTTGATTCTTGAATAATTGTTGTATTTAAAAAAAAAATACTAGTTATGACGGGTTTCATCTTGGTATAGCTTTCGACATATTAATGCTTGATATGTTGTACCACAAATATTATTAATTACTTTTTTATAAATATTGTTACGATAATCAATCTTATGTGCAATTTGAACGAAATTTACCTTTATATATATTTATATAAAACAGAAAAATATTTTTATAAATTTGAAAGGTTTTTCTGCCAAATAAAGTAGCATTATAGCTCTTAGCTGTAAGGACTTATTGTATAACTAGAATAAAGTATATTGAAAAGAGTAAAAAATGTTTATCAGTGTTATATACGAGGCTCGGGTCATGACATCGGATCAATGTGATTAAATGTACGTAAATATTGTCACCCGAAGTATACTATAATTTGCAAAGTAAAATCATAATAAGAAATATGTTAAAAACGACTTCCTAGATTTGTTTATAAATATTTCTTAACGACTTTTTTTAGTTACATACAAGTAACACATATACAAAGCGTGTAAAAAATCAATTTAATATTATTCAATCAGCTCGTCATGTAATAAAAACAAGTACGGATCATTTACATTGAAACATTTTTGAAAAACTTGATATCTAAAGTGCATTGTGTACACCTATATGAGCTCATTTAAATTTTATAGAGAATAATTTAAATAATATTTACTGGTAATATGATATAAAATATTTTTAAATATAGGGCATTGTAGACGAAACTAGAAGAAGAATTGAATATACGTTCTAAGGCTTATTTCGATACGCATCTATTTTGTAAACATATTAATTAAACTGTTTTTCATTATTAAAAAAAACGTAATTTAGTATAATTACAATGTAATTCGTAAATTAATTAACAATATTTATTTTCAAGGTATAACATAACATACGTAATTACGAAATTAAGCTTGTTAACTTACGATTAGATTTAGAATGACTACCGTTTTCGAATGTAAAGAATTCTAATAAAGTTTACGGTCTATAAATTACTTTTAGACTTTTCATTTCGATATTATTCAACGAGGATTAACAAAGATAATGAATACTTATAATACACGTGTTTGATTGTCTAATGTATTTATAATCGAGCAACACGTTACCGACCTCGTTCATTTGTCACCGCAATAACTCCCAAAGGACATCCCACGTATCTATTAGATATGTTAAGCCGTTAATTGAATATTAAGTTACTTATGAGCGCTTGATTGATTCGGAGAATATTTAATTGATTAATAAACACTCCAATCGCTACAAGAATAAATCTGTAAGATTAAGGTCAGTACTCGGTTATGTGGCTACCGATTATTATAAGTAGCGAGGTGAAAGAGACGTGAGCGGCTGTACAAGAATGGCGAATTTGTTTTATTTTTTTATCATTTTTAAAACAATTTTTCTTTAACTAGTTGTGTATTTCATTTTTAAAGTTTTCTCTCATTAACTAGCTCTGAGCAAAGGGTTTTTATTAATAACATATAATTAGACCAACCTTATCTAGATAGCTTGAAATGAAAGATACTACTAAAATATTATATCACAGTCTCACAATATCGGTTCAAGCGATCTCTCCGCCCGCTTCCAATGTTAATACATCACGCCCCACGCCTTTTTTCTCTCAAACAATATTTTGTTATATTCTCAACGAGTACCTACTCAATTACATGTTTTAATGCCCTGTTTTATCTTAAATAACGAATATCATTATAATAATTTTTGATCATAAATCTAATAAACTAAAGCTCCTGTTAAATAAAAAAATTTGTTTAATGCCGAGATGACTCATTGGATAGAACAAGATCTTAACCGAAGATCGCGAGTTCACCAGATCATCATCAGGTGAGGTATCATGTGTTTATAATTCATCTTGTGCTGAACGCTAAATTAACATATCGTGAGGAAGGCTGCATATGCAAATCACTCACTTGTATTGTACCAACGTGGTGGTATAAGTTAAAAACCTATGTACGTCTTAAGATGGGAGGAGATCTTTCCCACCAACGGGACATGTACAAGCTGTTACTTTAAGATTGCAGGTAAGAGCGGTAAAAATAAAATATAAGATTTACTAAAACCGATCTAAGCGCATGAACATACAATAACAATATAAACCAATACGAAAATTTATTACTTTTTTCTTCTAAAGCCTTCTTTTATGTTTAGTAAAATGTATAGAGCTAAGTTCAGATACAAATTATGCCAATATTTTAATAGATTTAAATTAACTCAATACTTTCATCCAATTGCATATCTAAATGACCTTAATGTGTCAGACGATTACACAATTTTAATAGTATTTACTTACAAGGTGACCTCATGAATAGATATAGCTTTATGCAATTTACACACTGTGATTTAGTTTGTCTTTGTTGCGAAGGTTAGTGTTATTTAAACAGCTTATATAATCACTACATATTATAAAACAAAATCCCGCGTCTTTCTGTCTGTCTGTCTGAACGTGATAAATTCAAAAACTATTGAACGGATTTAATAAGGTTTTCGCCAATGGATGGAGTGAGGAATTCACGAGGAAAATGAAAATTGAAAATTATGAAGATCTTGGAAAAAATGATGCCGACTGGGAGTCTTACTAACGTGTCCTGCGTAAACTATTAGAGTTATATGTATTACGAAGTAAACGTTTTATGTAGACCATTATTTTCATTTTACGAAGCCGGGACGGGATGCTAGTTTAAAATAAATAAAATTGTTTAAGCCGGTGCCTTAAAAAACGGTCTCATATTTAATAATAAATATTAATCAAAACACTTTGCGAATAATTTGGTTGATATGTAATAATCTGCCTTAATTTCGCAAATATAATAGTTTCGAGCGTTAAAAATACTGGCATTTTTTCCCTTACTAGTATAATGATTAAGTTAGGTAATTCATAAAATATGAAGACAAATATCTATATCAAAGGTATTTTAAGAAAATGCCTATATTTTACTTTCAATAAAATATATATACTCATATAACATTATATTTTGAAGTGTAATTAAAATCGAATTTATTACAACATTTTTATAATACAAGAACCCAAAAAGTCTAGTTTAATTGACATTGGCTTTTTATACGAAAAAATAAAGAAACAGGCTTTAAAGGTTTTCGTATATATTATAAGTAATGCATCTAAAGTATTTGATACATCTATTTTAGCAAGCTTAGCAAATTTTTTTTTAACTATAGTTCCATTCTCGTTGCGTTTATTTGATAAGTAAATTTTTCTCCCCAGCGATATGATGCTAAAATTCTTTAAAAAATCTTTATGGTTTTTTTGTACATTTTGTAACTTCTCAAGGCAGCTTATGTCCTAGTGGTAATTGTATTTGAACATTTTCTTCAATAAGGAAAATATAACTTGAAACTATGTTAATATAAATTAGCTAGTGTAGTTAAAATATACCCGTCATAATTACGAAATAAAAAAAAATAACAACCAACGCAAATTTTCATTTATTAGTTTATAATTACTTGAACAAAAACACGTAACAATTACGTTAAAACTTAATCATTTAACTATATGTTATCGTTCCAGTTAAAGTTCGTTTCGTAATTATGTGAAGCATCGTTGCTTTGTTATGTCCTGTAAATCAAATTTAATGTTTTATTTGTTTTCTCTTTAATAATAATAATATATAAAAATATATACCGATGTACGCGCTAGCACTTTTTGATGGCTACCATCTGTACACAAATATTCATAGAATCTTCAAGTATATAGTTTATATACTACATTATATTCTTTAAATCTCATGAAATTAATTTTTAACTTTCACAATTCGATTTTATTGTTATTATTATTAAAATAACTTACAAATTGATATGTAGATTTCCTGATTGTAATAAAATTAAACACTGATACAGTCACATAGATGTTGAAGTTGTTAGGTCATATCAATTAATAGGTACACCTATTATATATATTATCAATATTAAAAGTAATTGTAATTTTAACTAATAATAAAAATACCTACACATATGCTTAAAGATTTGTTTCACGCAGTGATATAATTAATGATGATCGTGTAAGTGGAAGCCATGTAAGATGCGCGAGCGCAGTGAACAATGCGCTCAATGAGATGGCGTTATATCATAAGTGTGTCGTAATGCACTTCACACAGATAACGTTATAAATATATTTCTCTAACAAAAGACTCGAATTTTAAATCTAAATGTAGTTTTACTTTAATATCCATAATAAAAATATACAAAAATATTAATAAATAAACGTTCACGTTAATAAAAAAAAAAAATTGATACATTTTCTGAAAAAAAAAGTAATTATACATTTTCATAAAGGTATTTCATTACGAGGTTTTATATTTTTCTTTCTTTTTATTGGGCTGTTTTAGAGCTTTTGTATTATTAAAACTGAATGTAGTATCATCTAAGAAATAAATAAGTCTACATAGGCATACAATTAAATTTAAAAATATAACATTAAGCCTTTATTGTGCAACATTTAGTTTTTCCCTTTCAAATTAAAAGTAATTTATTTATTTAATATTATTTAATATTGTATTCGAAAGATCGAATACAATTATAATATTATAAAAATAATTTATCAATGAATAATCATCTAAATAACATTCTAAGAAGCGATAGTTATGAATTCAACATAAGTTTTCTCGTAATTAATCTTTGCATTCACTTTAATCGTAAAACAATACTGGAACGAGCTGCCTGATTTTTGCCACGATAGCAATTAGAAAATCTGTGTAATTATATGTTTACGTAAACACGATTACAATACAACGATTTCTTTAATTCATATAATGACTTATCTCTTAGGGTTAGCACAAACTATTTATATTGTTCGTACAAAATCTTCAAAGCTTTTTAACTAACATTGTAACACAACCGATTTTATGGCATTTCCGTTTGAATAATAGATAAAATTGATTTTATTAAATTATGGTTCAGTTAATTTATAAAATATGTTAAGAAAACCTGTGTCTTTGTTAGTGTTTTAAAAATTGTGTTACGTTTATTTTAAAAGAAAGAGTATGACATTAAATGTATCGGATAAAATAGATCAAACATAGTGTTTACGATTTCGGTTCTATCGATGTGAAATCGTATGAAAAATTATACTATTTCCTTGACTCTTATGTGAAACCGCTCAAGTGGACATTCAGATTTCAGAAGCTATTACACGGTCTCTAAACATGTCTATACTCAAAAATATTACAAGCTTACAAAACCTAGAGTTACCGGCTGATTTATTTAACAAGAAAATTACGACACTTAAATCGGTATTATTACTTAAATACTGATATTGACTTGAAAAATTAGGAGTATTTGATTTAATTTTTTCATTACAATTCGGTTTAGTAATCAAACCAGTGGCTTGAAAATCCAACATTAGTACAACAAATAAGACTGTAAATAATCCCCAAGAAAAAAAAAACTTTAATCACAAAGTCTTAAGACGAACTTTTATATTTTAAATCGAACTCAATTTCACAGCTCACATCGCCTGTCAAATGCGACACAAAGCCGCGAATAGGATACGTATTATGAGAGATTTCAACTGGGCCTATTTATATCAATGATAATCTATTTATTGTCACACTAAAAAGTTTTGATTTTATCATTTGGTGCGATGAAAGAATTGTCACCTCACGCTTATCGAGATGCCAAAAGTCACGACGGTGTCCAATGTGATAAAATGATCGTTATACTCATTGACATAGAGTATAATCTTGTACAACATAAATTGATCCAAAACAAGGTATGCTAAGCAGCTTAACGATGGTGTGCGCTGGAAGTAAGGTTTGACGTTTCAAGTAACGAACCAGTGGCTTCGTAAAAGTATACTTAATGGCAAAACGTTATTTGTTACATTTCTTTTTAATGTTCAATAATTTATTACCTTATAAAATTACAAGTGTCAAGGGAGTGTCAAGGAAATCGCGTTTGTCAAGCGCTAAAATCAAAGTAATATTTTTTACTGAGTAATCGATTTAATTGTGTGACCGCGTCTCTATTATTAAGTGGAGATTAATTACTTTAGTAAATTGTCAGTCAGTTTATATTATGAACACTAATTGCTATAAACGCTGTATTTTTCACATTCTCAGTAAATGGGTTTTTTAAATTACAATGCAAGAAGCTTTGTATTTACAGTTGTACGTAGACATTTTAATTGCTGCCGGCGGAGGTTGAGTACAGTAATTGACAGGTTTAAAATCATTAAATAAGGCATATAGTCGGAAAGATTAACATTATTAACGATCATTTCCGAATATAATGACTTTCATATTATGCAATTTCTTTATATGCACTTAATACCGACTTTTGCACGCAACTGTACCAACTGTAAATCGCACGAACATTTATGAATTAGGTGAGCTATTTAAAATTTAAAAAGCGAACTGAACTTGACATTTGACAAAAAGCTGATTATGACGTCATTTTTTTTCTTTTCCCTTGGGCCCAGGAGAGGCCTTTCAGCCAGGATTAATTTGGTCCGTTTTATAAGGGCTTACTTATCTCGGAACCGAGTGTTCCGAACGAGTTGTATTTATCGTGGCCATTATACGTTTTATTATTTAATTTATTTAACGCTTCGAGTTTATCGGCTTGTCTATTAAATCGTCGACGGGATAATGCGATTGAAAACTAAACATTCATTCGAGATATTTAAAGTAATTTATGTGTGTGTGAACTATTTAAACACACATAAATTGTTTAAATTGATACACAAACATAAAATATAAATTAAACGATAATGTTTTAAATAAATATTTAAATTAATTGAAATGGCTCAACATAATCAAATATACAGTTCTATTAGTGGTGTTGTTACGTTATTGATATCTTTATTATCTGATTAATGTATCTCAAGAGATCATCTTAGGTTGATTTTGCGACTCTTTTAGCAAATGGAGATAAGATGAATATTTATTTGTAAACACTAACGTAAAACGTTTATATATTCGTCGGTAAGACAGTTCACGATTTTAAATGAAGTTAATAATATAATTTGAGATGAGATCGTCTGAGAGATGTACAAGAAATGGAACTTAGTTGAAGGTCGCGGGTTGGTGTTTACAAATTTATCTTACGCTCGGCGATGAAAGAAAAAACGAAACCTGCGTGGGAAGAAAGAAATTCTGGGTTATTTTAGTATGTACGTATATCCGCAATGCAGCATCGAGAATGATTAAGATCTACATTTTTTTTTACATATGAGACCTTGATTGCGAATCCGTTGTTGATAAATCTCTAACGAATTTGATAGGAATAAATATTTTTATAAGTAATATTTACTTAAGTTTTAATACTACACGTTAGAAGGAAATAGCAACATCAAACCTATCCTGTGTGAAGATATTTTTAGTTTAAAGATTATATATAATTTTTGCCAACGTCAAAATTAAAATATTTTAAATGTTAATCATAAACGAATCCGTTATGAAAAAAACTTTATTTTATTAGTAAAATTATATTATTCAAAATACTACTTTACTTTATATTAGTAGTGTGATTGTCTTAAAAATAAATAAATGTATTTATAATACATTTTTAAACATGAGGTTTATAAATTAATTCCAGATAAAGATCATTTGTCTTAGATGCTAATAATTAGTTCCCAGCTCGGATAAATAAAAATTAATGAGAAGTTATAACACAGCAGAGATTACACGCAGCCATTTTAATTAATGAAAATCATATTCAATGCTTTACAACGTTTCATCAGAAATTATAAGAAAAAATATGACGTAAATTATGTGACAATTTGTATTTTTATACAATATTCTAAAGTTTTATTTATTAGCGGCTGTATTTAAATTAATTGTACTAATTCGATAGTGTTATTTCAATACAAGACGAACATAAATACCTGAAAGAAATTTTAGTACAATCGCAATGTGAGGAATGTGTATGTGTGGAACTAAAACGCTGGTTATAATAATATTTATGTTTATGTGATATAACAGAGGACAATGTTAAATAAAGCAACATTTTGTTATCCTAATATTATTTGTAATTAAATTGAAAATTTAATATTATTAATTGCAATACTTGTTCGATAATAAATTGATTATATTAAGTACCTATTGAAATTCTTGAATATAAATTATGACCATGTGCTTTGCATTTGTCTTATCGAAATATTATTCATAGTATTTAAGACAGTGCCACACTCAATCGCAAGATCACTTGCAACTATATATATATGTCTAATCAAATATGTAAACGTGACTTGATTTCCTTTGCTGTGCTATCGTGTATATGAACCAAAAAATATTCAATAGTTAAGTGTGTTGCTATCTTAAATGTAGTCAAGGCGAATCTAGACGGATAACAGATCAGCTATTCAAAGGTTTTTTACGACAAAATATAGAGTCGATTTGTTTAACATTCACGTTAATAGTAATTTATTTATCAAACATTAGCATTCAAGTGACTATTATTTTTAAGTTAACGTTTTTTTTTAAGACAAGCTTTATTTATAGTTTATTTTCACATTAAAGTTTTACATGTATAGCTTGTGATAATTTCTGTTAATTTAATTCTTCTTAAGCATGAATAAAATATATTTAATAAAACGCGTCGTGTTCAATTTGTATACAATTATATAAATTTTATTTTAAAAAGGATTATGATGAATTGATGATGTGATTATGATTTATCAAAGATATAATTTTATGTTTTATATTTATTATATATACATAAATTGAATTTTGCTTACAATATTTTATCGTATTATATGCGAGTGCTTGGTAAAAAAATAAGTTTTTTTTTAATTTAAATAATATGTAAGATACTTTTTTTTTATTTGTAATGAAGTAACGATGTTTTGAACACTTTTTATTAATTCATTCTCTTAAGAAACCATTATTAAACAGGTTGAATATACAAATATATTAAATAAACAAACAAAAAATAAACGAACAAACTTACTTTAGTTTGTTTGTTTATTTATCCGTTCTGCTTTCATGTCTCACCGCATCAACTACTTTTTGTTAAATTTGGTAGAAGCAAAAAACTAAAACCAATAGAAAATTATACGGATAACTTAGACTACTGGAATACTGATCAAAACAGAACGGAACCAGACGTACGAATTATTATCGAATACAGCTGCAGGCAATGAGCAATAATTTAAAATATAAGTTATCTTTGTGTAACCTAACCTATTATAAAAATAATATCTTATGAAAAATTAATAGAGAACTAATAAATCGTTGCTTAAAAAATGTTTTAAATGAAGTATAAATTTTTAGTAATAGTATTTATAATAAATGATTATAAGTATATTTAATCACAATATATTGCCACTTTCGCAAATAATAAAAAACAAAAAGCAATGAATAAAAATAAATAAATTGTAAAATATTATCATTTAACATTTAGTACAATAATTCAATCACATCAAATCTTAAAGTTTACATAAACAAGTCACACAGCATTTGTTACAAGTGATTGCCCGACGCTCGTTGTGACAAACCTTTATTTCGGATGAAATTGCATCCGTGTCCGACGCAAGACCTTTTGGAGGTCGTATACCGTCCCATACACAATCCGCTATGATGTCGATACAAGTCGATTGGTTTTATGATATAACAACTTTAGTTGTGGTCTGTGTTGAATAAATTATTAGTTTATAAAATCAATATATTTTTTCATTGAGATTCTATTTGTACAGTTTTCCGGTCATATTCAGATTTTGCAATCATAAAAATAATTGATTAAAAAAATAAATCAAGACAAAACCACATAAATAGACTAAAATTTCATATGACAAATCGTCGACAATTGATCTACATTCTAAGCGAGTTCCGATTTGTGTCTAATTTTGCTAACATTTGTCATATTACATATTGTACGAACCGACCGCGGGCCGTGGTAGACACCTTCGATTTAATCTCCATAATATAATTAAAGACTTGGTTTTTTAGGCAGTGGATGGTATCAACAATTTGTCTTAATAATGAATTGCCTGTATTAATTTGTTTGTTTGATAGTGATTTAATTTCTAACATATAACATATTATAATGCATTTTAAACATAATTATAAAATCGAACATACTTGTTTAAAAACTCAGTACAATAAATTAACGAATATGGTAGGAATCTATTTGTTACTGTAATTTTCACTATATTAAAATATTTACACAAACAATAGTTCTTATAAAATGTAATTTTATTACAAAACTTCTTATTTATTTTCCCAGTATTATAAAAGTAGAAAGTCAAAACTAATACAAAATAGTTAGAATATTCATTATATAATTTTGTCATTGTTTAAAGCTTTAAATCCATTTCACATGATGCCGCGTCGTTTCAGACTCAATACGTGAAACGTTGATAACATGATTTGTATAACTTAAGAGGAATTGGTTGAGTCGGAGTTCAAAATTTCTAATTACGAGTTTATATATTTATTAATACGAGATAACTTTTTACTGATCCTGATTTATTAGCCTTTTAGTAAATATAATAAATGTCAAAATATTTTGTTTAATATAGAAGCTTCACACATTAGCTATTTCCTCATGTATGATTATTTTTAACCGTGAGTAAGTCTACGCTGAAGCTGCTCTAGTTATATAATTGTAACTCATTAATTAAATAGCTTAGAAAATATCGCATTGTCGCTAATTCTGAGAAAACTCTAAATGAATTCTTTTGCGTGACGATCATTATCGTTTTTCTCGGTATTATCAAACAGCCAGTGTAAGCAATTAATAGATTATAAAATTTAAATAATATAGTATGAATAACAATTAAATATGTCTAGGCCGTTTTTCTAATTAGAACGCTACTATTATGCTAACTCTATGTTATTCATGCCGTCAGACCCGTTGAAGTCTTTTCTTAGACGCAACGAGTACGTATTTCTATCTTATAATCAACAGTATTTTGCTTTATATATATTTCTGCTTCATAATAATATTCTAAGATTTTCCCATGGCAAGCAGGCATAGTTATGACATTTTAAACAATTATTATTTAAGACTTGTTTTTAGTTTCAGTCATGTTTTTTTTAAAAACACAAAAAAATCAATGATATCATAAGATTATATTAATATCGTAATCCTAAACCTTTTATCAAAAACTTAAACTAATAATTAAATAGTAGCATTATAGTATACAATAACCAACCTGGTGAATCTGTAGCCGATCTGTCCGAATCGGAATCCCTGTGTGCGCTTAGGTCCCTCGGCGCAGCATCGAGTATGTCTGTGATCATGAAGCGAGTGCGTGGAGCGCGCGCGTCGCGCTCGTCGCGCTGCACCGTCATCGCCACGGCGCCGGGGCCCTGGCCCGCCGCCGCCGCTCCTGCTGCATCCAGCGCCCGCGCGCGCCACCGCCCGCCCACCGCTACCTCCACTTCGCTAGCCCCCAGCTCGACGTCCGAACCGACGTCTCCGCCGCTGCTGTCGACGCCCGTCACCGCACACGGCACATCACACGACACCCGTTTTACGCTAGGTCTTATAACTTTAATACTCGCCGATTGTCCGATTAACCATCGCCGACCTTCACCTCACTTTATTGTTCACCCTTTAAAACAGTACCGTTTCCGAAATACTTGTAACACACAAAACTCGAAATTGTTTCGTTGCAGATCACGTGGAAATCGGTGTTGCTCCGAAGATGCGATCAGTGTACGCGAGGAAGTAGAGATTCGTAATAGCGAGCGACGCGCAAGCGTCCGGCGCGAGGTGTCGGTTGCGACTGAGGCGGGCGCGCGCGGTCGGCTCGGCGGAGGCGGGCGCTGGGCGGGTGGGCGCGGCGGCGGCCAACGGCGCAACGGCGCGCTCGGGGCGTGCCGCTGCCATGTTGCTCGGGGCCGCGCTAATGCTCTTTTTGCCTCGCCGCGGGAGAAAGCGCGGATTTAAGCTTTTATACGTGGATAAAACGCTTTTATAGAGAAATAAAGCGATCTCGCTGCGGGATGTCGCGCTTTACGATGCGCTTTACTGAAAGTTGGCGACACTATACACTCGTAATTGGTTCGCTTCGGCCAAATTGAGGCTAGCGTGTCCCATACTCGGCAATTTGTATGTCTGAAATATGGATAAAGTTTACTCGTTTAAATGACATATGGTTATATGTAAGTTAAATAAACTTTACAGTTTAGTAATGTTTGATGAGCGAATGAATAGTTTTTCAATATTATTATTACTTATATGTTTGGTGATACCTACTACCACTTAAGTTAAAATGAGTATTTAATGTTGTATAATTAAAAAATTAGTCATAATAAATTACGGTTTTGAAATACATAATACAGGTACGTCCCTAGTAGTAAGTACCGACACATTATATGCCTTTATATTACATTTTTTTTCTTTTTTTGCGCATTATTGAATATTTTTACTTTAGAAACCTACTTCTAAATAAATAGAAAGCATCAGTAAAATAACATTTTATTTTAAATAGAGTTATAGATCATAGGTAACATTACAAGTATGTAGTATAGGATAAGGTTGCGATTATTGGATCAGTGCGATTTGATAACATCAAAAACTCGGGAGTAATTCATTTAACAAATGTATCGTAGCGTTGAAATATACGTTTAATGTACTACCCGGTCCTCGTTTAAATAAATGAGTATGTTCGTATATTTTACAAGTATCTAGTATAATATTCACACGCCATATTGTAGGTAATTGCCATTATAAGTAACTATATACAGTTCTATACTATAAGCTACTCTTTAGTAGCATAACATATTTGTTGCTGTGATAACTTTAATATTCAATTTAAAATTAAAACATATACTTTATAAATATTATAAGATGAATGGGTTGAAACTAGTAAGTAGCCACTTACTTACTTGCCGGTTTTTATCGGTAGAATCTATATTTCGAATCTTTAAAATTAATTAACAACTTTAAATAAAGTTTATTTTAATTATTTTACTATCAAGTGTTGTGGCTGAAACATTTCATATTTTTTATGCGTCATTTTTTTTTATAAGACAACACTCGACAAGTGTTTAATTCCATTCAGCCATCAAGAAGCTGGTCCAAACAACTGGAGGGCTCATTGAGCTAATCATAGTGACTTTGCCATCTACAACATACGTATTTGTTTATAATACAAGAAGAGATTACCTGAATCTGAAAAGGTTAAAGTCATACTGACATTACAATATATTTATAGGCAACAAAAACATTAGTCTAAAAGAGGAAAGTTATCCTTCAAAATCAAAAACTGTGAATAATTAGTTGCTATAACACCTTAGTAGATACAGTAGAATAGTGTAAGAGAATATTAATTAAAAAAATATAAATAACAGTTACACAACGTTTTTTCTTCTTAAATTTTTATACACATAGGAAGTGGTGTTGTTTTGATAAATTTATAGCTTTGTAATTTGTAAAAAAATATAATTAACAACAGTACTTAGTATTGTTGCGTTTCGGTGCAAATAACATAACATATCAGATCCCTAGGTCGGTGGCGCATTGGCGAGATAAGGAATGGTTAGTACTTCTTACCTCGCCAAAGTCTGGGTAGTGGTGACCACTTACTATGAGGTGTCCCATTTGTTCGTCCGTCTGAATATAACATAAAAAAAATGTCGGTGTTTCTTAACCATTTTCAGTTACTTACCTAAGCCCTTATTTCTGTCTTATTCTATGTAATATTATATTATATGTAAGCTATGATTGTTTGTTGTTGTTTATAATTACTATTATTTATATGTGTATTGAAATAAGATTTTTCTTTGTAAACAGTTATGAATCCAACATAGGTTCTGTATTTTATATTTCTACACGACATCCTTAAAACATTTTTTAGAGTTCACGTACCTATGTATGTATGTGAGTTTCGTTATTTTACCATAACTATTAAATTATGGTGGAATAAATAATTTAAATACCTGGTATTGAATTACCTGAACAGATTATATATGTATAGTTATAGAATACTTACATCATCATAAGTGATATTTGCTATATCTTTTTACTTTGTAATCCATTTTTGGCAAGGCAAACGTGTATTTAAATTTTTGACATAGTCATAATTAGGTATATAGTAACAGCATTAGAATATAAATATCCTGGTTATATAAAGGTATTGCTTACATAAGAATTATTTACATTTAACTTAAAATCTTACTATTAAAAATAGCTACTGTGTACATCATGACCGCGTAGGATGGTTGCAAGATCGTTAGTAGCATTTCCTCGTTCAAGCGTAATTCTCATTCTATGGGCGTAAAAAAAAATCCTATTGCCCTATTGTTACGCGTAGTTAATTATTGAAATGAACCTATCACATTGGTTACTGATCACTGGGGAATTAAGTACCAACAAACTTTTAAATAAGATCAAAGCGCAAAATACATTTAAAACCTTTTAATTATTTTTAATAAACGGAAACAAGCTAATTAACTTTTGTATGAACATGGTAAGTAAATTTAATAAAATTGTGACATATAGTTTGTATTATACCTTTTGAGAAAACAATAATTTTAGTCAATATTATTTTTCATATAGAAAAATAATATTGACTAAAATTAATTTTGCTTCACTCGTGGCTCGGCGGAGCTACGGGGGGCGAGATTCGCCCCCTGATGAGAGCTCGCACACCTCACTAGTGCGTACGGCAGTGCGAGGCCATCTCGGCTGCCGTCCTCTACATGGCCGTCTGAAATAGGACACGCGAGGCCCCCCCTCACGCATCCACGGCTCCAGGGTTACGCCCTATCTTTTAAGCCCTGGGCGCCTGGGCTATGGGAGGGCCGAAACGACGCCGTCGTCGTCTCCGCTGAGCAGGATTGGCCCTTTCCCGTTCCCGCTCCGCCGTCTCCTTCTGAACCATTACGGTCTCACAGAAGGAGGCTACGGCCCTCCACTCGTGACTCGCGACTCGTCGATAGAAGCCAAATTTTAACCTTACCCGAATGGACAAAGTAAGGAATGTGTATGTCAGGTAACACCAGTATATCGTTCAAGGTAACACCAAGTATAGAAAAACTGAAGGCATGTCGACTGCGCTGGTACGGCCATATTCTGAGACGTGACGATGACCATCCCATCAAGAAAGCCTTAAATATCCCGGACCGACCGCGGGGACGAGGGCGACCGCCTGCAGCCTGGTAGTCAAACTTGCAATAAGAGGCCCAGAAAGAGAATCTGAGTGCACAGACAATCCAGAACAGAGCTCTCTAGCGCAGACGTACAAGTAGACCCAACCTCAGCTGAACCTATGTTCAGCTGAGATTGTGTTGTCAGTATCACAAGAGTTAATATCTCGGAAATCGTAATTTTACAAAAAAATATCATATAAATATTATATATATATATATATATATATATATATATATATATATATATATATATATATATATAAATAATCTTCGTAAGGGTAGGACGTGTGTTTTACTCATAAAACATTTCGAAATTTATAATAACACTTAAGGTTAATGAATAATAATGAAGGTTGCATAACCTCAGCTTCTATCAGACTTTTTCTGTCTACAACGACCAGTATTATATTTAATTTTTTTTCATGTAAAATATAAAATAAAATATGTACAATTTTCAATAAAGCATTATTTATGAAACAAATATATTTATTTGAAGTATGGGTGACATGTGACAAGACACCCCATGTCTTGTAGCAGCTTGTTTTTGCAGAAAAAAAATATAGTAAGCGCCAAAAGCTTATTATATTATCTTTACAAAAATTAGACGAAAGAGTTTTTTAATATATACCTAATGATAGTCGTAGATTTTAATTGTAAATGTAATTAACTATCGAGTTTTTTTCGCAATACCCGTTACAAGAAAAAATTAAAAAAAAAGTAATGATTAGAGGATATATTTTCGTGTTTTTTTGTATCGAGAACATTTTATTCTATTATGTTTTTGATCAAGCACTGGTCGTAAATATATTGTTGTTATACCTAAGATATTAATTGTCAACTTTGAAACCAAATCTGGTAGTAAATACGCTACTGATTAATAAGCGTCTACATTTGACATCTTAGCCAAATAGCATATCAAAATATGTAAAAACTTAATAATCTGTGGTGGTTAATAAATTTGTTTTTTTTTTTATAAATCAATTTTTTTTTCACTACATAAAAGAGTTTTCACTCTATGACAACGGTAGTTATTATCCGAGATAAAAAGTTATTTTATATAAATATATGATTTCATTCCTTGCACTGCAAAATAAAGCTAAATATTGGAGCTAACTCATACCTGTAATTATAACGGCTCACCTTCTCCTTAAACCAACTCCCTAGCATATAGTTGATAAAAAGTATGCAGTTAATTTTCATTCTGCAAGAATTAGTAAATTAAGTGTATTCAGTAAGATACCATCCATGAGTAAGTAACTCCTATGGCTCAATACTCAACCTTATAAGATTGCAGATAACGAGATCCTAGGCTTACAACCCAAGTTATGGAGTTTTTCTGTCCAAAAATTCTTAGCAGCAACCTTTATTTTGAAAAGTGGCAGTGCTTGCCTCCGATGGCCGGAAAAGCTGCTGTTGGTCTTGTGCCTGAACTCTTTCCGGTCACGTCGTATATGACGTCTCACCGGATTAGGTTGATAGCAGGACTTTGTGCGAGCCCGTTTGGGTATGTACCACCCACTCGTCACATATTTTACCACCAAACAACAATACGTTGTTGTGTTCCGATTTAAACGGTGAGTGAGCATTAGTTCCCAAGGCTAGTGATACTTTCGTAATATAAGGGATAGTTAATATTTATTATATAATATAATAAGATTGCACTTGCATTTGCACACGAACATGTGTAGTAGGTTCTTATGCCCTGTGCAGTTGATGATGAGCCATCATGGCCACCGTGGCTAAAATAACCAGGAGAATATCGTCATCGTCACAAACCTATTTGCCATAGTTACATAATTATATATTATAAATAAAGTATTCTAATAATTTATTTATGTGGACAGTAGTTATATTAAATGTTTTACTTTTGTAAAATTCTATCTTCCAATTGCTACTAGCTGGACAACAGCTTTCCCTTCTGTCCTTCTATTAAGGCTTAGAATTAATTCCAACACGCTGCCCCAATTCGGGTTGGTTTATCTACAAAAGATTAAATCTATAAAAAAAACCGTAAGCTGTTAATTAAAGTTAAACTAATGCTATTAAAGTTTCGCGATTAATAAATAAAATATAATTGTAAAATTATTGTAAGAAAAACGTATAAACATATATTAAAAGTATTATTATGTTTTGTACTATTTGCGTTTGAGCAGTGAGCCCATAAAGAGGACTAATGGGTAAAAGAAAAAATGGATAATTGACGCAATTACTGTTAGGTCACAGTACAGTAACTCCAACGTAGACTTTTGTATTCAATACTGTCTTAAAAACTTTGTTCGTTTACACTTTATAAAAATTTATTACATGGCCAGCATTAGACTTCACAAAAAAGAACAATTATTATAATAAGCCAATTCAAAACTAAGTTTAAGCAACTCAATCATTAACGCGATAAATTGAATTTATTTTTCATGGTAAAAAATACATTGGGCTAATTAACATTAAAATTAAGCATAGACATTAAAAACATTTAGGTAAAGAAATTTTCTTTATTTGTTATTAAGCTGTTTTCATTTAAGCTTACCTGTTCGTGTATGTTCTTCGTCGTAGATATATTTAATCAAACATATACATTCTCCTTTCTAAAGCAGTAGAATCATCTCGTCTTCTGTAAAGTTGTACGTGGACTTCGTACCTCAGCCAATGAAATTATGGATTTTTCATTTCACGCTCGCGTAAATCTTTAATCGTATATTTAATTGCGCATCATATTTCTTTCTTTCGTAATAATACTACAAATGTACAAATATGGATCTAGTTGTGTGGTTCTACGTTGAATAAATAGTTTTGCAGACGATAAAAACGGGAACGCTTACTCCAGCATTGGCAGTAATTTCACGCTCGTCGCCGCCGCTGATCGCTGAAAAACTCTAATCACACGCGTTTAATGGATACTATTTGCAATTTATATTACAAATATGATAATTTCGAATCATAATAATATTATTATCCACAATGTACTCGGTAAACTAGAACGTTTATCGAGCGTTTCCGTTCGCGGTATCGTTCAACTTTTTAGTATCGATTTCTGGGAAAATGTTTTTTTAATAATCGTTAAATTTTTGTACTTTCCGGTGCGGTTATTCTTTTATTAAACTATTGTCAAATAATGCTATTTAAATTCTGAGAAACTTAATTTTATCAGAATCACATATTATTCCTTATTTGTGTAACTTTAAAGTATTTTTATTGCTTTCAATGAATGCTGTAGGTATATAAAAATACAGTGTCCGTTACATTGTATTTTGTACAATGTAAAACAAATAATTTTAAAAATATATATTTGTATTAAAACTATAGTTCAAGTAAATCACACAATACTACACTTTATATATATATATATATATATATATATATATATATATATATATTCATAGATGTTATTTTGGTTTTGGAAAATATAATTCTGATCACGATAATGATACAAATTACAAAGATGTTAAGAAAATATCTACTTGAGTGTTTGTGTACCTAGTCGATGAGTAATATGATATCATTTTATCTGCACTCGCTTCTCTCCCTTCGCTCCCGCCAACGCGACGTCATCAGGAGGGATAGCATTGAATTTATATAAATTCTATTAAAAATGTTTATTATTGTATTAAAATAAAATGAAACAGGTAATAGAACTTTATTCGAGTAGCTTACGAGCATTATCAAATCGTCATTCGACAAGATTAATAATAAAAAGCAACCACCGTTTCCTAAATGAACATAGACTCTACCGCGAGGTACCGGGGACAAACTCAGGTCAATACTATTTCATATCAATCTCAAGAGAGATTAACCAATTGCATAGGAGATATTATAGTGCACAGGTGTGGGATGGGAAAGCAATCTGACACGACCGGAAAGAGTTCAGGTGCAAGACCAACTGCTTTACGTGGCAAGGGAGTGTATACACTTCCAACTTCCATTTTATATACATCATATTACATTATTATATATATCCTATTTTATATACATTATACATTAAATTATTATCAACGGTTAATATACCTTTTTTAGGACTGTATATTCTTGTTGGCTCTAGTGGCCTCTACAGCGTCATCTTGGGAGCCACATAAGGGGCTCAAGAGAAACGGACGTCCTAAGGGTGCCTCGTGTGAGGCTGGACGCCTTTAAGGTCGGGTGGGACGTTTTATTTAGCGGTGTAATGCTAATATAAAATTAATTGCTATTGAAAATGTACTTCAATAGTACAAACTATAATATTTATAAAAAAAATATCTAATAAGCTTATCGCGCCACCTACTGTAAGTTCATGGTACTGGCACGTGCCAACAACAACTGCACAAACTAACAACTCATTGGGATGAGCAAAGCGCGTACGCATCGATACGAACAATAAGACACACTTCTTCTAAGATCATCATATATAAAAATTTACAAATATAAATTATTTTAATGATGATGATGATTTAAATGCTTTGCATTTGAGTTCCTCTTTTAGGCAGCCATCTTTTCCTGTCTTATATTATACATGTTTTTCTTGTCTTATAACTCATTTTACACTTACATAAACTTAACATTAATTTAAAAGATAATTATATAGTGTGAATGAATAAAAATCATAATTGAAAATTGGTTTAATAAAATAAGGTGTTTGCGGACGGTACGGTAATTGCAATAATTACTCATTATCAGGAAGCCGGTGGCGCACATTAATTTCGAAGCGTTTTTACTTGTAGCTTAACAAATACTTTTTTAATTGCCCTGCTCTTTGTTCCACCTAGATTATTATGGGTATGATGCAACCGTGGGTAATACAGAGAGATCAAACAGTTTTAATCGTCGTGCAAACATCTCTCATGCGAATAATATGTAACTTTGTAGCGGAGAGTTTGCGTGCTTACCGTTTAATCAGAATTCTCTCGTTATTAAGGGCAAGAGTGAACGTTATCGGTATTGTAACATCATACATTGTTGATGTTAGCGAACCGTCAATTTGCTGATAACAGACCGTTTCCTTTGGGTCTTATTAGATTATACTGGTCGTTTCGTCGTAATTCGCTGTTTATGAGAACGTTTGCTAGTTTCATTCTTTGTTATTTTGATTACCTAACCACTTGGTTTTAGATCTTACAATTAGATGTTACGTTAATAGCGTAGCAATCACTAATACTGCAGTTTCTTGTATATAACTACTAGTTGCCGGCTAATTGGATTGTTGGACGTGATTTGAAATTTGTATTGTATATGAAACTATGAAATTTAAACATACATCGGTTTATTATACAAATATTATGCAAACGTAATGAATACGGATGTACTAATAGAATTATTATATTTTACCATAAAAAAAAAACAATATAATTGATTTATCTGTCCCAAACAATTAAGATGATCTTAATATATACAAATTTAAAATTAGCATTAAAATATAATTTAAGTATATTATTTTTATCTTTACATATTATCACCGAAACGCTAGACGATGACGTAAATATGGCTATGACGTATGTTGTATTTTTGTAACGAACAATGTAATATTTAAATTTTTAAATGCTTAGAATGTGTAATGTGTTTGGCATTAAATCCGAATCTTCGAATGATATTTTGAAATTTTATTTTATGTACATATGTAACATAACACTGCATGTATTTTACTTATTAAATCAATATTTGTACAAATAATTCATTTAAACTACAATAAAAATAGCAAAACAATACCTTTAGTTTCTTGTCTTTGTTTTTTTTATTAACTAGCTGTTCCCGCGGTTTCGCCCGCGTATAACTTAAATTAATCACTAACGATACGAGCAGAATTATAATATTTCAGTATATATAACATTTTTATTTTCGTGGGATATTAGTTTTTTTTATAGTATAGGTTGGCGGACGAGCATATGGGCCACCTGATGGTAAGTGGTCAACCAATCCAACCAACGCCCATAAACAATAGCATTGTAAGAAATGTTAACCATCGCTTACATCGCCAATGCGCCACCAACCTTGCGAACTAAGATGTTATGTCCCTTGTGTCTGTAATTACACTGGCTCACTCACCCTTTAAACCGGAACACAACAATAATAAGTACTGCTGTTTTGCGGTAGAACATCTGATGAGTGACTGGTACCTACCCAGACAGGCTTGCACAAAGCCACCAGCTACCACCAGTTAGTATTTATTGGTTTTCGTATACCTTCGCAGGAAACGGTGTCCTTTTAAAACTAAAAGGTAAATCTGTAAAAAATATCTTTAAAAAATAAGTACTCATTATCAAGTAACCGACTAAGTATAAATTTAACAAAATAATAAGAAAAAGATATATGCGTTGACGAAATTACAAGGTTATTTACAAACCAAAAACAAATGCTTAAGTATGTGTATTCAAACAACTTATCAACTACCTGTTGAAATATACACAAACAGTTATACAAAGAACGTTTGGCAAAATTTAATATGATTTCTCTTCGGAGTAGGCGCGAATTGTTAGAACTTAAATTCCTACACAATATAATTAACTATAAGTTAACCAACTCAGAATTAATTAAAAGAATACTGATATCAGTTCCGTCTAGGGCACACAGAAGTACTACCGCAAAATATTTCATACTCCTTGCGTAAAGTCTCATATTGGTAAACAAGCTCCCTTAGTCGGTTGTGTAATAAATATAACAATATCGTTAAATCAATTCCGGACATTGACATTTTTTGTGACTCTTCCTCAATCTTTAGAAATAAGTTACTTAATTATTTTATAATGCATGATTAGTTTTAATTAATACGTTTAATAATTTTTAATTATGATTTCGCCGATTGGTTTTTTATTATAACAATGACGTTATTTATTATTTAATTTTGACATTTTTAAAAATTACTGATTATTTTTTTGTTACTTTTAATTTGAATTTGATTAGATGAATCTAGAAGTGCTATGTACACTTGTAATTGACATGCATATTAGATATACTATTATTCTTTTATAAATTAATCTTTTCAATGCTTTATATGTATGTTGTAAGTGTGCTATTAAATAAATAAATATGTCAAAATTATAAAAACTACTAAAATTTGTCTGATCTTATTTCGATATCGGTCATAAGAATATATGCCATGTTATAAACAATACAACAATAAAACGACTACGCAATAATGCATTATGCGTAATTCGAAAAAATTTGATTACCATAAATAAGGTTACAGTAAGTCAACCTTCATAGATAGATATATACTATCGCGGACTTTTTTTAGAGGAATAATTCCGTCATACATTATTGTTGCATAACTTTAACCATTTATGCAGCGCACGCAACTGAAGCTCTCAAAAGGTATCTATTTTCCAGTTTTTGCAACATTTTTCATTGATGCTCCACTCTTATTGGTCGTAGGGTGATGTTATATAGCATAAAGCCTTCCTCGATATCATATCAACACAAAAATAATTTTTCAAATCAAACCAGTAGTTCCTGAGATTAGCTGGATCAAAAAACAAACTCTTCACCTTTATTTATTAGTATAAATATAAATAACAATTTAATTTTGTTTTTATCGAAACAATACCGCAAAGACATACACTTTCTTACCTTCTCCTCGCAAAGTTACGTTTTTTGTCTATCTACAAAAATTAATGGACTAATATACCGGTTTATTTTAACGATTTATAACTTAATATATTTATTTGTAAAATCACAAGAGTAGTCTATCTATGTATATAGTACTACCGTAGTACCATAGCCATACTCCATGTTAGTTGTACCCTTGTACCTTACACTTAAGGTTTCTGATTGCCCCCGGATGAAATCTTTGCGTATGTATTTGTATATACAAAGAAGAACTCTTCGTTGTTTATTGCTTTACAGCTGATAATGCAAGTGAATCTTGATGCTTTGTATTAACATAATCGAGTAACGGGTTACTACAAAGTATCAAGTGCACTCGTACAATATACAACTTCTCCAATAAAGATTTATAGATTTAAAGACTTTGTCATCTTATTATACGTGTTTGCACCTGTACAAAAATACTATTTTAAAACTATTTTTCGAGTTGAAAATAGTTCATGTATTCTATTATAACACATTAGAAAGTAAACAATTTTTGTAAACATTAGTTGAATACTTATTCAAAAAATTACATGAAAATGTACACAGATTATAAGCCTAGTAATTCGAACAATAGATATTCATATGACATTATAATTTGTAAATAATGTGGTGACGCTATAATCCCGATTGGAAAAACAAGCTCTTTGATGAACTGAAGCGAAGACCTACTAATCTTTAATTATAATTTACAATATAACTCATTAAAACGGTAATAAATTAAATCCCATAAGAATTAACATACAAGAATTTTACACAATTTAACCCGTTTGCAGCAAACAGACAACTTTCATCAATTAATTAACAATCCTTAATCAAATCTTTATATAATTATTAAACGTGTTTGTTTTATCATAAACGTATGCAAAACATAATCACTAGCAATTCAATTATAGGAAAGAAATATGAATATTATGCAATAGATGTATCACAACTAGCATTCGGATACTTGGGTTGGGCAATCGAATGACTTAGAGCGTGAAAATATAATGGCAGGCTGTGTAATGTGCATACCGATTCTGTAGACCGTACCGTTAATTGCTTTCATTTAGTCTACTTACCGTGTTTTAGTTTTTGGTTTTATATATTAAGGAAAAAATAACTAAAATTCTTTTTGCTTGAATTTTCTAAAATATTTATTAATTGAATAATATTTAAATAATGACATTATAATACTGAGCTTGTATTGTATCTTTTGGTTATATATATTTATACAAATCAAAATCTTCGATACAAAATCGCTACTGCTCACTTGTAAAAAATCTACTTAGTAAGAATCAAATATCAGATAAATATCCTTCAATATTCAGAATAAAATAGCTTTAATTTAATTTTAATCAAATATTAAATAAAAGATCTTGAATTTAGCTACCAAATTCTAAGCATTCACATGCAAGCTTAGTTATATATTAAATGAAATAATTTAAAACTAACGAATTTATTAATAACAAAAACTTAAGGTATTTAATGAAAATAATGTAAATAGGCCCACTCGTGGTAACGAGGCAAGCGTTAACTTAACCATTAAATTATTCATACATCAGTTTCAATTCACGTGATGTATGAAGGTAAATTCAAATAAGTATGCGTAATAACGGCGTAATTGTATAAAAATTGCATAAAATCCTTTATTGTTAAACAAATATTACTATGAGATACATGTTCACAGCTCCTGAATTTGTAAAAAAACACCCAATTATTACACCATACACCCAGACACCCGTCATTTTAATTTCACATTTTAATTTACACAGATTATTTTAGATAATTAATCAAGAAATAGATTTTCGACAATAATTTCGTTCGTAAAAACGTTATAAAATATAATAATACTAATATATATGTATGTATATTATACGTAAATACGAAGGAATATATATTTACGAACGAAATTATTGTCGAAAATCTATTTCTTGATTAATTATCTAAAATAATCTGTGTAAAATATTATCTATTATTAATTTTTATACTTTTAAATTAAAATATAAATTCAATGTTAATTAAAATTATAAATGATAATATAATTAGTTACAAAACCGCATCTAAAATAAATATTTAAATAATGTTAAAATATAAATAACTTGGGACGTCATTAAATTCAATGTTTTTTCACGAAATGCAATTAAAAATACAAAATGTAATGAATTAAGATTACCATTTCATAAACAAAATGTAATTGCATGCAAAACTCTTTCAAATCGCAACCCAGATCATTCACTTTATCAAAATTACAAATTTAAAATTTAATTTTAAAAAGCGCTCAGCGTTCGCTCAAATGCTCGGATAACTATAAAATTACTGTTCCATGCCGGAAACTTGGCAGACGCGTAGAACTCGCAACAAAATAATGAAGCAAAGTCATTATAAGTGGCGAGATGGTCACGATAAGCCGGCTGTTAGAGTAAACGCGCTTTTTTACGTTAATTAAACTTACTTTTGTAAACGATGATGGTCTCATTATCTGCATTAGGCAGCGCCGTCGCTCGTACCCGTAGTGCTTTTTACGCAACGCTGACCGCGCGGCTGTCGAACGAGCTACGCTGCTCATGGATTGATATATATAAAAAGATACGCGAGATTTTAGATTTTTATGTTCCTTAGTAAATAAAGGTTAATAAACAAGTTTTACTGAATATAGATAAGTATTGTTCTTACAAAGATTTTGTTATTTGAGAGATCGACTGTTCCCAAATATGGAAACTTTAATCATAGATGAGTTTATTCACTTTAAAATTGTAATGTTTGAAAGACAACAAAGGCACAAGAAACGTTCTGCAATTTACAGTCATTAAAAAATAATAAGTTTTGTAATTTGATCTTCATAGAACAGTTTAGTTGTAAACGATAAATTGTGTAATAATTATGTAACACTTGTTTCACATCTATTTATTCTCTATTCTATGTTTGCCTTTCGTGATTAGTGGTAATATATTTTAGTATTGGATGATTAATTAAATAAAACTTTATTGGTAATTAATAAATTACCATTATTAAATATGGCAACATGCTAACATATAAAAAAGCACTTAAGCTATTTAATCATTTAGTTAAACTGACAAGTATTAGTTCTTCTAACTACTTTATAAACAAGAAATACATAAAAAATGTTAATTCATTTGTAAAGACACGCAACACCTTGTTTTGACAAATTCCTTCTAGAATACATACTATATTGATGTAAAGACAAAACAACCAAGTAACAAAAGTTTCTCTTATTGTAAAATTATTTCTATTATTTTTTTCATCGTTAAAAAATTATATTAATTAATTTACAACATAAATTAATTTCGATCTCGAATTACTCGTTAAAAATTCGTTCACAATAGATTTTACAGTCACCGCACACACACGCACACACGGACGGCGTAATAAGTAATAATAACCCGAGATGGCGGACAAATGACAAAAACTATCCACTCCACGACAATCTACTTCCATTTATAATGCTATTAATAAAATAATAACTTATAACATTAAAGTATAATTCCGCAACTAAATGCACATTAAATGTTATTTTATTGACAAAAAATTGCCTAGTATGATCGTTTTGATATTTTTTACATTGTAAGTAGTTATTTTATCATTACCCACTCACCTGAATAATACTCGCTTTAATAATTTATTTTTTTAATCTTCACTACGTAAAAATAATGAACTTATATTTTTGTAAGAATGCCGTGTTCTTAATTAACTTTAACTAACAATAAAACAATTTAAGTAGAAACATCGTAACCATTAAACATTATTTTAAATTATTTGGTAAATGTATTTCATTTAATTTAGTGTATGTATTTGTAATCTTTAGTATTGAAATGTTTTAATAATACACATATGTATACTTATATTTTTTATAGTTTTTCTTTGAGTGATAGATTTATTTATCTTACCTTTTGTACTTTAATTTTGGACGGCTTAAAAGAACTCGGTGTTGAAATAAACAGTGATTAACAGTGTGATTATTGCAGCCTACTCGAATTAATCTTGAAAATTATACTTGGTTAGACAATACCTAATCTATAATATACTAAAGATCGAGGTACCAGTTTGACGTATTAATTACAAAAGTAATCGTCACAATCTTAACTACTTTAAAGCAAATAAAACTTCATTTTATCTATAAATTATCCTAAATAGAGTTTATTCATTCATTCACGGCTATATATAAAAATTCCAACAATATTTTCACCCCATTTTTCGTTACAGTGTGAAAACAAATTCGAACAACAAACAGAATTCGATTATAATCGAGCAACTAGACTCGTCGGGGGAGGCAGTCAAGGCAAGTAGGGATAAACATGGCATCAGTCTACTTATTACGTGGCGCGTTAGTATGCATGGGCTGGGACCCTGCGAGCCCTGCATTATGAGCTATACATAAACGACTCTTCGATTTACAGGGTATCTAGAATGCAATCTCGATTCGATTCGTATTTAGAATTGTAAAGTTTATATATTGAGAGAGGTACGAACGGAAGAATATTTATATTTGCAATTTTTAGATATGTTGTATACAATATACAATGGAGATATTTTAAAACTTTAATACATTTCACAACTTTTAATTTACATACAATGTTTTTTATGTAGACTTTCTTAAATATGATGTCTTATATATTTATATATATATATATATATATATATATATATATATATATATATATAATTTTTCGTACATGTGAACGTCACTGAACTCCTAAACGGCTGGACAGATTTTAATGAATGTACTTAAGTAGGTCAGAGTCGAATCTAAACCATCCTGGTTTAAACCTAACCTGGTCTAAACCATACTGGTGGTAGGGCTTTGTGCAAGCTCGTCTGGGTAGGTACCACCCACTCATCAGATATTCTACCGCAAAACAGCAATACTTGATATTGTTGTGTTCCGGTTTGAAGGGTGAGTGAGCCAGTGTAATTACAGGCACAAGGGACATAAAATCTTAGTTCCCAAGGTTGGTGGCGCATTGGATATGTAAGCGATGGTTGACATTTCTTACAATGCTAATGTCTAAGAGCGTTGGTGACCACTTACCATCAGGTGGCCCATATGCTCGTCCGCCTTCCTATTCTATAAAAAAAAAAAAAAATCCAGGGTTAGGCGGCCCTACGATCGGTAAGTCAATAAAATTCTTTATTCGCCCGTACGAAGTCGGGACGGGCAGATATAGTATTTGAAATAGCTTAATACTCAAATACTCATATTATGTAGTATGTACTCAAGTAAATGCGAAAGAAACTCTGTCTGTCTGTCTGTTATGATTTAATGAAAAACTAAGCCACTGTACCGATTTTAATGAAATTTGCTTTAATAGATAGAGCCCCAGGGAACAACATATGATTTTTAATAATTAACATCTGAAGGTACAACAACCCCCTCTAACACGTGGGCCAAGCCGCGGGCGTAAACTAATGTCATATATTTAAGAAATATATATATTGGTGTACATGAAGGAGGTTGACTAATAAGTAATCAAACTCTTTTTATGTTTCAATAATATGATTATGCTGGCTGTTTTATATAAATGATAGAAAAGATATTACATTATAAAAGGAAGAAAAGGAAATCTATTAAAAATGTAACTCTTAACATAATATTAAAATAATAGGTACCTGAATTAATTGACGTCCCAAATGCTCATTAAACGATCATAACTATTCACGTTAAAAAACATTCACATGGCCGGTCTAATAGCATACAATGAGCTGTTTCTTACAAACTATTTGAAAAAAACTATGAAATAGGATGACATTCCGAAGTTTTCTCAGAGACATTTCCTTAAATTAGACTATTATTAGTTGCCGATCACGTCGTAGGATGCTTTTAATATTGAATTAGGGAACCCTGTGGTTATGTCGCCCTTAATCGCCCCTGCGGCCGCGGTTCTGTATTAACGTTATATCCACAGACATGTAATGGCATAAGTAATAATAAAGTCCCAAATGACACAAAATATTGTCAAATTATAGGCTCTGAAAGCATGAGTAACCACTTACAGGGTCCGCCGTTGATCCCCGCTGTAGCGTCAGCATTGACCACGTATTTAAATACACAATATTTTATATGTAATATGATGTATGTATTTACTGAACATACAATTCTCAAATAAAACAGTATCGGTAGTTTAAGATACCATTAAAGTTAAAAATTAGTTAACACAATATCATTACGAATTTAGTTGGAAAAAAAATATTATACGAAAAAAAATACTGAAACTCAAAATAATACTTACCTATTTATAATTGTGTGAAATTTAGATATAATATTTTTTTAAATTATGTTTTTTTTACACTTAGTATAATTTTACGTCGCTGCGATCCTTTCAAGATAATTATGACTATATCAACAGTACCAAGACTGGTCAGACCTTTGAAAACGGCTGTGTCATATTATTTTAGTGGATGACGCCGATCGCATATCTAACAGCTGCAACGAGTCCTTTTTGATTGTAGTGTTTATCCTCGATTCGAATCGATTTCATACGATTTATTTCGAATGATCCAATCGTAAACTAATAGGAGCGATCTCGATATATTTTCGACTGACCGATGATTTAAATGGTACGTGACGTGCTTATATGGAATATAAATCGTTTGATTCGCATTATGCCCATTCGGATTATTAAATGCTCGATTCTGTGAGAATTTTTGATTATGAGAACGCGAAGGAATGTAAATAAGCATTTTATCTTCTTAAGAATAATATATAATTACGTTTTGTTGATGATTTGATGTTCAATAAATTTTATGCTGACTTTATGTAAAAGCATTTTTTATTTAATTTAAGTAATTGGAGAAGCTACAACAATGTTATATTTAACGTATAGAAAAACTAAAATGATCTATTTTAGGACTGGTATAAATACAAAGTAAGTTATAGGTATTATAGTAATTATTGAGACAACCCGTAAATGGTCAAACAGTTCTCTTTCCTGTTGAGTAAAAGATTGGGGGGAACTTTTTAAAACACGCTGACTGCTGGCTGAAGAATACATATGTGACAAAATTTCATCCGGATGTCTTCACAACATTTTTCTTAGAAATCGTTAAATAAATTATTAACAAATTCATGACTCGGGAAAGCTTAGTGGTCATGGCATTAATGGTTCTAGTTAAAAAAAATTTTTTTTTTCAAATATAGTGGAAAATGATTCAAATCAATCCCAAAAATTACTTCTCTGAGATCTTATGGTTATAAACATGTAGTTAACTACTTACAAGAAAGTAAATTTTTGATGTATCTAATTTATTTATAGTGTGATAACCTTTTATATTTTTAGGTACATAACAGCTCTTGGATAAGGGTTCGGCGACAATATTGGTATTCCATTAAAAGTATTAAATCATGAACAGTAAATTTAGAAATATTACGAACGGGTGCTAAATATATTGAAAAACTGCCTCTAAAGTACACACTGCCGATATATCGTCAGCACGATAAAACGTTACACAGTATTTATTTAGTATCGACTGATCAAACGCAAAACTTAGTCCTGTGTCAATAAAAAGGTAAAAAATAAAAAAAATAAAACAGAATTCAAAATAGAAACGCATATTTCTAAATAATAGCTGCACATTTTAAGACAGGTAACTATGTATTGAGTTATAATTGTAACTATTATTAATTCCGACGCCAAAAGTCTATAATACGTTAAAACTTCTATTTAAATCAGGTAAATTGACAAAAAGACAGGATGGGCACTTTTAACACCGGAAATGAATCGCTAAATATATCAAAATTGCACTATTATACTCACGCCCACTACCGAAACAAAGGTACCGACTCACTATTCATTAGAACTAGTAATGTTTGTAGGGATATATTATTATTTTTTGGCTAATTTTCTGTCCTAATAACCGTAACCTTTTCGATAATGTGCGGAAACGCCCGAGGATACAATACCATTCATAAAATATTTACTATATCCTTGTTATAACTTATAATCGAATAAAGGTTATTGACCACATAAGGACATCATTGTGTTTTTGAGTAAATGAATAACACGAGTAAATAAATTAATTGAATTAAAAATAATCTTTAAAAATATTTCTTTTAATATCATCTACCGACGTTCAAGCCCGGCTTAACATTTATAAGTAGGAAAGTAATAAATAAGAAAGCGTGTGCGAATGTGCATACCATTATATAAAACCGGTGGTGTTAGTACTCACTGTCAACTGGACATTTGGTGACAAGACTTTCAAATATGCGTTTTATACTATTCATAAAATGCTAATACAGCTAGTTTCGTATTTGTTCTTACTAATTTTATAGCTCGCGGCGGTGATTTGAGAGGCGGCTAAAGCGTGTTATTAACACTAATTAGCATCTAAAAAATTGAAGATATAGCTATAGGTATGTTATTTTGTACACGATACAATATTATGGTTATACTATTTATAAGATAAGTGACTCTATCTAAGTAAGATGCTAATGGGATTACAGCTATTATATTTAAGTCTAATCGCTCAGTCGAGGATAGGAGAGTCTCGGCAACATTGTGAAAAGAAAACGGATATTTAAAATTGTTACTATAAAACGCAATAGGCCAATAGATTTATCGCGTTCACTTCCTACGGTGCTAATAACCAAAACAAACAATCACGATGAACACAAAAGGAGCAAATAAGCCTAAAAAGCGCTAATATAAAAAAGTGTGCCCGTTTTTATAACGCCACAAGTAAGTGTGAGGTCGAGGCGAGGAATGTTGGCGCCTGTCTGAGTACGTATACCTGTCCGTTTATCAATGGACCGTGGACAATAAGACTAAAAAGAAAGAGTAAAAAAATATCAAAAAAGCGCTTCATCAATCCATTGCGTCCGGCAAGGGTTGTCGCGTACACTCATTCTAACGATACCTTACCTAAGTTCGTTTACACATTACATTGTTATCTGGCGTTTCCATGTACAAAATTATACTTAATGTTCGTAGTTAACAAACGGTTATCTAAAACAATAAACCTCATTCTATACCAGCCGATCACTTTTCACGTCACCTGCGATATTTTCTATGTCACGAGTATTTTCTTATCCCATATTAAAACAGCATCGAAAGAGGCATTCTGCTAGCACGTATAGGCAATAAGTTTCCGACATTGTCACATGTAGGCTCGCCACCCCGGCGTGGAGCGACGTAAATATCCCGAGTAAAGCCTAACACAACTCAAGATGAACACGACAAAACTGATAAGAACCGCCGCGCCTCGCCCGAGACATCCCAATTTAGTGCCGGCCCGCAGATAACGCTATTATACAGCTTTTAACTATACTGACGATACGCTAAATGTGTTTAAAATCACCTTATTGTAAAGTTTTTACGATAAAAGAATGTGTATTGAGCTTGGATATTTAACGATTGCTCATTTTATTCGAAATTAAGTAAATTGATAAACATCAATTTTTAGTACATGTATACACGCGTAGGTGTATTTTTTAGTAAATAGTTAACATAAAGTATAAATAAATATTTTATATAAAACAAAAATATTATGTACAATACTGTACATAATTGCTCAAAAATCAGAAAAACAGACGCGAGAGCAATTCTATCAAGGTTTAATTTCGAAATAAGTTTTCTAAAGAATTGATATGTCAAATTTTTTTAGTAATAAAAATAAATAACAACTATAACAGGCGTTAAATTCATACATTTTTGACTTCCCTTTATGTCCTGCTTACATTCATACTTCACCATTTTTTTTGTTAGCAGAAGTCATCTCATTGTAGAAAATTATAAATTTGCTTTTGCTGTCAATACAATCTGATCGCCTACACGCCACAGCTTACAACGTCTGAAACAAGGTTCTTGGGACACACTGTTATGATATTTACGACATTATACTGCAATTGCCTTCGAATTGATAAAGTGTAACCTTGAATTGTTGAACAGAAGAAAATTCTATTTGTGGAATTCAAAAAACAAACTGTTGACTAATCATACCCGTATTTCAGTAACAGCCTGTGAATGTCCCACTGCTGGGCTAAGGCTTCCTCTCCCTTTTTGAGGAGAAGGCTTTGGAGCTTATTCCACCACGCTGCTCCAATGCGGTTTGGTGGAATACATATGTGACAGAATTTCAGTGAAATTAGACACATACATGTTTCCTCACGATAATTTCCTTCACCGTCAAGCACGAGATGCATTATAACACAAGTTAAATACATGAAAATTCAGTGGTGCTTGCCCGGGTTTGAACCCACGATCATCGGTTAAGATTCTTACCACGCGTTCTTACCACTGGGCTATCTCGGCTTCACCCATACCCATATTTACTCAAAGCAAATAATATATTTCATATTAAGAAAACTGACGCAATCATTTATTAAAATAACGAAGTAAGCTCCAAACTTTCTCCTTAACGGAAAGGATCCGTCCTAGCCTTCAATGGGACATTTATAGGCTGTTACTTTTACTACTTTAATTTATTAAATAGGAACACAATAAGATAAAAATACTTTAATTTGATTAAGGTTGCTAGTATGCGTGTATAATTTTTTTATTTACACTATGACTATGACTTATTTTATTTATAAACGCATTCTTAAAACAACTCAAAAATTATTATGTAACAGCTTTACAAAACAGCTTCTTATTTTATAATTATTTGTAAAAATATCAAGATAATTGAATCAGATCAACTATACATTTCTGGAATATTAAAAATATCTACATAAATTTAAATTATAAAATATCAAATCATGATCGTATGAAATGGTACCAAGAACCCTAGCTACATTTTCCCGTCAAATCGCAATTCCGATTCTCTGGGCGAAAAATTAACCAACCCTCCTGTCATCAGTAAAGGTAATAAGACTGACTATACAAGGCACACGTAAAATGATTGCTTTTTGAGTTTTGGCATCTTTAATTCTTCAATAATATCTCATGCACAGTTAAAAACTCCTTATTCTAGTCGTTTTGTTTATTACTTGTATGTGTAATGTATTCAATATTTAGTTCCTATTTTTAGTAAATTAGAGTTAATATTTATTATTAAATAATAAAAAAAAAATTGCAATTCAATTTCGAATGATATGAATCGAACTTATCGATTTTTCTGATATTTCCATTAGATATACCTATTATGTTGCAATTAATAAATACACCAGTACACGGAAGAAATGTTATTAATTATTATTTGTTTACTTTAAATATACTTACAATTCTGAGATCTTCATAAATCGAATTCGGTGACAGCCATTCAGTTTCTAATTAAGCGCAAGAAAATCTTTTTTGCTTAATCACAAAGCAATACAAATTACGTTCTAAAATCGATGATATTTTTATTAAATCGAATACAATAAAAATAAATTAGATATATTCATTAATCTACCTTCAAAAAAAAATTTTTTTTTTAAACAATTGTTATTATTCCAAGTCAACAAATGGAAGAAAAAATCATATGAGGAAATTAATTAATTTAATTGTAATTTATGTTAATAATGAGTACTATTAATGCAAGACTACTTAAAACTTGATTTATATTTAGGTATGTGTGAATAAAGGTGAACCTATGGTTACGAAGTTAGATCTCGCGCCGTGTGCGTCCGGACCGGCTCAATTTCCGTTTAACTAATTGAGCGAAAACGACATAACACGCTATTCAGCGTCGAACTAATGAATGGCCCTCGAAAAAGCCAATTTGTAGTTTTTTTAACACTTCAATTTGTGCCGTAAACCCAAAAAAGTCTGGACCGAAACCACAATCGAATTAGTGTCCCTTGTTCCGGAGATTACAGGACTGTCCGTTTGTTATCTCGGTCGTTCGTTATTTTATTGGCTTGTAGAGAGTAAGACGATAAACACGGCGCATAATGGCCCATAATGAATCGTCCTCGCTAGAGGTTTGACTAATCATAAAGGTTTTATGGGTGACGTTTCCGAATGCTCTCGGTGTGACGTATTAAATGCTTTTTAATCTGTTTAAGGATGATGGAGAATACAATTCAAGATTATTAATTATATTGTAATAATTTTCTTATCACAACGTCATTGGTGTGATATTAATGATAGAAAACGACTATAGCGCAATTAAATCAAATACTGCCTTTTTTATACTAAAAATATCTGAAATGACATAAAAATCTCAATTTGCTGACCCAAATAGGTACCCAAAAAGGTATTTGTATACAATTAGGTTATATGTAACAAAAAAAAACAATATGATTGACAAGCAATTTAATAAAACTTATAAAATTAAACATTTTTATTAGTTTTTGTGAATGTAAAGTAGGTATTATTAAAAAAAATATATCATAATATATTCAAATTAATAATTGTATACAAATCAAGTTAATTGAGTTCCATATTTAACATATTAAAGTGTCGTCATTGTCTATTTTTTGTAATTCACATTAAGTAAGGCCTTTTTTAAATAATGCTTCACCTCGTAAACGATTACGTCCATGGTAGCTATTCCCAACAAAGACTTTAGTTAACCGCACAAGACATATTATAGGAAACAAGTGTATAAACTTATATGCAAACTCTATACCCTCACTCTCATAAGCAATAAAGAAACGATGAATATGAGTCATATTTATACTGGTAAGAGTTTACTTTTGGAAATTATCAGTAATCACTGTCAAGAGCTACTAAAAAAGCCGGACAAAAAAACCTGACTCGACTCTGGATTTTAACCTAAAACCTCGAAATCTGTATGTAGCCTTATAAGCGAGCCACTAGATAAATGAGGCAGTTATAAATTTTATCCTAAGAAGTTGATTTTGTAAGACTATATTTTTTGGAAACAAAACAAGATACTTCTAAAATAAAATATACATTTATTTTGAAAATATTTCCAAACGATCTAAAATTTGATAATATCCTCTTCAACTAGTACATTAACGTTCAACAATGAAAGTCACTAACGGTCTTCCTGTCCGCTGCCCACGTATAACGAGCCACGTAAATATTATATTAATGAACAAAATGATACAAACAGCATAAAAGTCTATTCATAAAGCGAATTATAAATAAATTAAAATGTCTAAAATGTCAAATTGCGAGGACGAATGGCTTATTAGCAGCAGTCTAGTGAGTCGCTATCACACTACTCTGTAATAGTACATGTATAAAAAATATACTACCTTAAACAAATACCCATTTATTACTTCCGATCATGTAGTCACTCGAAACTTCATGAAACGTTGATCAAGATAGATAGGTCAACAACGTAAGATTAAATAATTTAGCTTTAATTTGAATGCTTAAATATCGCTCATACAATAATATCGAGAAATGACCGTTCAGATGAATTGAATTTTAACCAGCGTTTTAGAAGCTGGAGTTAACATTTTTGAACACTTTGTTTTAGATTTTAGTGGTTCGTCTTATCATTTTAAAAAATAAATTATTATTTCAATTATAATACTTTTGAGACCCATTTTTATTATTTGTAAATAAGTTTTATCTATATTTTAAATCAAATACATCTATATTTGAATTTAAGCAGAAAAGAGATAGAAAAAAATAAAATTGTTTGTATCACTTGTTTTAAACAATATATTTTGAAATAAACATTTTAATATTTGCATTAAGTATAAATTGCGTAACGGTGTAATAGACCACCTTAACTATGAAACCATCCCACTGTTGTGAAATAGATACTAGTCGTTTTCCTACTAATGACTTCCGGTATTATTACTATATATGCCAATTATATTTCCTATGGGTGAGCATAGAAGACATAGTTACGTGTTTTAGATTATTTTTTAAGCATTTCGTGGAAACATCTTGTATATTATCTGCTTAATGATTCGATTTATTTTATCAATTATTTTTAGTATATTTATATTATATAAGTATGAATAATACTCATGATTTTAAATTTGAACTAAATACTGTTTATATTAATTATTTGAATGACATTTAAGTAGAATAGCACCTACTTGTGACTAGAAAAATCGATAATAGAGGAATTTCTTAATTTCTTTAATAAAACATTATCTTATTTAGAAAACAAAAACACTTATCTTACTTCGATTTAAGATAAAGATTTAAAGACCCAGCACAAAAATTAAACATACGTAAGTGTTAATAAAAAAGCACACATTTTTATTCATCAAAACTTCCTTTATTTGAATTTCTGATTGAATTTAAAGATTATCTAGATACATAATATTATTTATATTTAATTAATTATTTTGACATTAAATGTAACCATCAATAAATAATAATTTATTGTGTCGTAAGCTACACCTTTTAATAAATTAATATGAATTTATTTTAATAAGAAACGATCTTTGCCATTTTATTATAAATTTATAAGTACCTCATCAATTTATTTGCTTATCACCTTTGTTACTTTAAATGCCACCCTTATAGAGCTATTAATCGCCACGTGGTACTTTAATACTTTACTTATGTGTTTATGCTATGTTATGTGTTGGGTGTCGTTGAACACGGTAAATGAATTATAATAAACCGCGCAAGACGTCATCGAAACAAATGGGCTGGACATGTCGCCGCCCACGCTGCGCCCGCGCCGGTCGTACGACGCTCGCTCTCTAAGTTTCAAAACGATGCCAAAAGATAAAGATTTTTATTTATTTTTAATAATGTAATCGTCAAATGATATCGCACATAACTAAATAATAACAAAAGTAATACAACACTACAAAATATTAGCAACACTATAACACCTATTAACAAATTCTGCTTTTATGTTAATATTCTTTTTTCTACTAACACATTTAATAGTGGTCATATTCGATTCCACTTAATTGGGATTACACTTTATATAACTAATATACTAATGTTTAGTATTAAAATACAACAAGTTTTTATAATAAATAAAAATAACATCATATTTTCAATTGTTATCTACGAAGATATGAATGAATGATGAATATACATATCGATATATTTTGTATATACAACAACCTCGCAACCTCGACTATAGCTCTATAACTACGCACGTTTCGCACGAGCAAATAAAATGTTTACATCGTAATATAACTATAAGTAAACGGGGCGCACCTCAGTAAAGCTCCCAATCGTCATGATTTTTTTCCGACATTTTCAACAATTATCGTATATTTTAAACAATTTACACAAAATCTCAATGAATTATATATAAAGTTTCTCGTGAATCGCTGTCCATTCGTAAAAACCGTATGAAAATCAGATATTCGATTATGTAAGCCATATGAAGGATGAATGAAACTGGCAGTTTCTCGGAAATAAAAATATTTTATAAATCAATATAGTAGGCTTTTAAAAGTAATTCATTAATTAGTGTGACATTAAAAGTGGCAATAAAGTATACATTATTTCCAGTAGATCCTTCCCAACGTATTTAGTTGAAATCGGTGCATTTTGTTTTTAAGACAAAAAATAACATAAACTACAAACAATGTGTACTTTTGAACAAATTTAATATACAGACTACCTGTTTCAAGTTATACAGTCGTAAAATAGGTATTACAAAACAGTTGAAGCGATTATGAAAATTAACCAATTATTTACTTTTGTCGACATGGCCTCGAGCCACGGAAGACGACAACGATTCAAAGAAACTTTAAATTATTAAAATGACATACGAAGTAATAATATGTATTTCTTAAAGATAATTGGGTCCTCTCTAGTAATATTTACAAAGCGTAGAGCCGAAATGGATGTGCGCGTTTTGCGAACAATTTAAAGGTGAAGGAAACCGCAAACGATTATGTTTTATTGTTGCGAAATCGAGAAATAATCATTCGGTTAATTTAAACCGCTTTACCAAATGCTATATTTTATTTCATATTAAATAATTATTGAGTGTTCTTGCACGAAGGTCCACTTAATTTTCTTTGAATTATATATTATTACATTTTTGACAATTGATTAGACTTAGATTAAATAAAGGAGAAATAATATAATACTTACAAAACTTGAGTTTTACTTGTTTATATACTGTGATCGGAATGACATACTCAATTTTCCTACATAGATATCAAATATGATGGTTGTCGTAAGATTTTTGGTATGCACAAAGAAAAATATATAGAATCGTATTTACAATTCTAAACTATATACTAAATACAAGACTTGTGTATAAATGCAAGGCCGAATCAATGTAAGGAAACAATTTTTGGGTATGGTATCCATAAACTGTTGCCACAAAAAAAAATCATTGTTACAGAAGTCGGTTACAGTAAACATAAATATTCGAATTTATTACTAGGCTTAGTCAATCCCTAAAAACTGATCCTGACCTACAGTAGGATAAGAGGTTACAACCCTAACTTCAATTACTTCTTGTTTCTCATCAATAATAGTATGTTATTTTTTATAAGAAAAACTAAACAGAATTTAACAGCATACTTGAAAATCTAACGAATCTCTTTGAAGGATAAGAAACAGATTACGATTAAGAGGAACATTGTTGAATGATTGAATAAAAGTTGTACGGTTTTTTTTTAAATCCCATATATCTGCAATATTTAATTTTTTATTTCAACCATATGCTTAACCACCAGCCGCCATTTAGCGAAAACGCATGTGACATTTGGCATGTCAGGTCGCAGCCTCATTTACGAATCCTGAATAATACCAGTAATTATTGGACATTTTGTGTTTTAAACAGCTTACAAATACGATACAGAATTGTACCGTAAAAATAACACGATGTAAAATACATAGTTGTTACTTATACAATGTAAGTATAATTCAAAATTCAAATTTGAATTACCTTATTGTATATGAAAGAGTTACACATAATTATTTAAAGTCAAAGTATTTTTATTTTAAAAAAAAACACCTACCAACAGTTCGGCTAGAGAAGAACCAATAAACGATACTACTACATTACCTACTTCTCAAGCACGATGTATCTCTACAAAAATAAAATATCTTGAGCTTAAACTTTAGCAATATTATATTGAGAATACAGGCTAGCTTACAATGCTGCAGATAAAGAGGGATCAACTAAAGAGTCAAGAAGCATAATTGAGTTTTTCTATAAGAAGCGCAGTAGTATCCCGAAGTTTAGTAGTTAGTACCTAATGCTTCCCGTGCATCGGAGAACACACACATCCGTTGGTGCTGTGCCTACGCTCTCTCAGTCATGTCATATTGCTGGCCCATCGGATTATGAGAGTGGGGGGGTAGAGAGCATACCTGTGTTTGCGCACACAGTTGAGCACTTTAATATCTCCTGCGCAATTAGCTATCTCTACTGTGAATGGATGAAAATGGAATCACTGACTGAAATGGGTCAGGAGGACATAATCATTTTATTAAGAATTTTTAACTTTAGTTAAAGAGAATATTATTGTTTTACGTCAATTTTGATATACATTTAAAAAACTAAGGATTATGGTCTAAAATAATTAGTTATAGAGAAGAGACATCTTTTCTTAATAAAAATACTAATTGAAAAAAAATCACAAACACAACGTGGAAAAATTGCATAGAAAAAGTTTTAATTTTTTATGTTAATTATTACTTCGCTTTAAATATACATATTTCTGCTAAGAGTCCTGGCCTTAAATAACAATTTACACAGACACATAGCTATTATATATATTCAGTAATGAGTGTTCCTACACATGGCGCGTTTAATGCCTGCCCTCACCAGCTCCGCTGAAGGATATAAGGAGGCACGTACGAGTAAATGAATAAAATCGAGCTATGCAAGATTGATAATACGTGACCACGATACCTACAATCTAGGGATAATAAATGATTACTAGATACTCATGTATTTTCGAGTGACACATAAATTGAACGCGCATGCGTAAGAAAACGGAAATTTACACACATATTTAGAATGTAATGTTAAAAAACATAATAAAAGAAATATTTATAACAAACTTGAACGATCTGTACTACTGCAAACTTTTATTTTAACAGCATTTCGATCTAAGTTAAAGATCATCAATTTCACTAAAATATTATATATACAATTCGTATTTTTAAATTTGAATCTAACGATAGGTCAGTTGATTCGTGTAGGTTCATAACGGCATCTACAAGTACTCTTTATATCCCTCGAGTTTGTTGATCGTAATGATGAAAATGTCTTAATCATTATTAAGAAATTAGATTTATGAAAATTTATACTCATAAAATTTTAAACGATAGCTTATTACTCAAATAAAATCATGATCTCATATCTGAAACTTAATGTTTATGATATTTTCTTAAATTGCTCTAAAATTAACGATTCAGCTACGGTTCGGCTCCGCTCATTTAAAGTATACTTTAGGAACTATGACCCTAATTCTAAGCCCATCTTAAATTTTCTCGGTGGTCCGTATCAATTATTACATACAATCTATCATATTTCGTTTGAGAAATAACCACGCCTTTGGTTTCCATTCGAAGTATAATAACAACCATGAAGTTTTCGAATGCGTAACGGTTTAAGTGACTTTTGAAGTTTAACATCTGAAAAATAGAAGATTATAGTAGAATAGCAATCAACGTTTGCCGTTGTAGTATAATTAGCTTATCGTCTGCGGATCGCCTAACAACGATCGGTCGTGCGCGCGCGCATTGGTGAGTACTGCGCCAATCGCCGCGCAGCGATCAACGATCGTTAGACCATCGATTCTTTTTGGTTATTACAATAATTTCAACACGATTGCGTATAATTGCACTGGTTTCCGATGATCGTGGAAGACAAAGCAGATCTGATACGGCTATATACCTAAAACCATGAATCCCCGATTGAAATTATAATACTTCGCAATTATTGAGAAATCGATCCTTGTTGTGGAAATTATATCACGTCTGTAATCTTAATATTGCGTTGTTAGATATTATTTTGCTGGACGTGTTTTCCATGCATCATTTGTTATGAATTTATAAATGAGCAGCTACTAGGAGCGCATAAGAGGAGCTTATACGGCGAAGTCGGTAATTGCTATTGATGCAAAGTTTCGAGATTACCCAGCGTCAAAGGAGCCAAGAACGGCATTGCTAATTAAGTATGAGCGGCGAGTCTATAAACTGCCACAGTACCATCAGGTTGTCATAGTTTGCATGAAGAACTCGTAGATATACTTATTTAAAATATTATGAGCACTTGTATATGACGGCTCCAACAAAAAACGTTTTTCGCAATAAATAAAAAATAAAATAAACGAACAAAAGCGTTCATTTTTTATTGCGTCAAATATAATTATAACAATCTACAAAAATTGTAACAATGGCTCTTAATATCAACGTCAATTTAGCAACGGAAGCTCAAAAACTACCTTCGACGAAGGTTTTAGTAATGTTTTTACCGGCATTTTATAGCCTCACCGCTAGATGGAATGGAATCGTCGTTCATAATCAAACCACATGCGGAGCAGTAATTGCCTCTACATTCAAAGACCCGCTCACATCACGGCGTATAATGACAAAAATAGTCCAAAAAATGCCTCCGCATATGAGATATTTTTTCATGAGTTCGCGCGCTCGCACGGAGCTAAATTACGAAATAAAAGATTAACTTAAAAGATCAATAAACTTAATAAATGATCTCAATAATTGTTGTATTACGGACACAATGGAGCGGCGTCGTGAAACGTCATTAAGGCGCGAACATCATTAATTTTATTCGCGGCTTTCTGACGTAAAGGCAATGGCGTCTGTCAGATTTGAAAAGCGGTATTGCTGCCACCTGTTGGTAGCGCGGTGAATTAGACATTGAACCCTGCTGAGTTCCACTTGATACTGCCACTGGAATGACTCGCCTAAAAACATCTTTTGAATTGCACTTATAAACGCACCTTTTAATATATCACTAATTAAAGGAACCGATACAGCACGATTTATTACTATTTTATTTTTTAATATGTTTACTGCTAAGCTGAAAGCTATTTAGATCCCAATTAAAATGTTCTCTAGATTTTGATTCAGGACAATCAGGCAAGTGTCAAACGCTTGATATTATTCAAGCCCGTGTTCTGTATATCTCGTGATAAAAGCTTTGTATAATCTTTGTTCCATTTCATCATATTAGCCGTCAAAGTGGAACGTATTCCAAAAAATGAAGCTGCCAAAAAAATTTAGCCGCCTCTTGAGATTAGATTTCTTTTTGGTAGCTAATTGCGTTTTATCAAATTAAGGCAATTCCGCCCGCGGCGAGCGGCGCTGCGAGTGATTGATAATGTTTGACGTTGAAATGTTCCCACTAGTTTTACAGAATAAACTGTTTGAATTTAAACTAATACTCGTCATTTGTCTAATACAACGCGTATTCAAGTTTATTTGCTTTTTCAATCGCGTTATTCAGTGATTCAATACAATAACTTGTATTATAATGTTTTTCGTTCTCATAAGAGTCACAGCACTGTTCTAGGAAAATGGAGATATAAAAGTTAATATACTCCAGGGATTTAGTCATGATAAATATAATTACATACAACTTTGAATGTTTTTACAAAATAAAAAAAATAACATATTAACATTTTTACAGGAGATAATAGACTTTTACTTAATTGAATTCTTAATATCTACTGATATTTTTTCAATAAGGTGTAGTAGGCACGATACAAAAGAGTAAAGTGAGTCTATGAAGAAACAGCGAGGTACAGAGTATATAAGTTCTGCACGGCCAATATCTTACACCTTCATACGGCATCCCGTTCACGCACTGCAGCCGTCATTTCAATCATTAAGAATTCGGCGGCGGGCTCAAAGCGGTGATTGATGCAGCGTTTACCGGTCGCAGTGGCACCGAATAAAAAACGAACGCTTAATTAACTCGTTTGGCACCGCCGCTCATTAGAATTATTAATCAAACCGAGGCGGGGCGATAGCGAGTATGATGTATCGAGCTTTGATTACATTAATGCATTCGGAGCTCAGTAATTAAAACCACGCCGGGATGTCTGCACTACAAGTCAGAACAAAAGCTAGGAATATCTAATGCATTGTGAGCATCGCTAATGACACGCTTTGAAATATTGTTTCGCTAAGTCCTACCGGCAGGTGATATCATGCCGACAATCGATAAAATTAAAATACGTAAACAATTATTCGAAAAAGACGTATGCACCTGCTTAGATGTAAGTTTTCATTTTAATTAAAATAACCATACACAAATGTATGTTTAAGGATCATAAAATGTTTAAAGCTTAAATAATACATACCCACACGTTCTACTAATCTCTAATTAAAGTATAAAATAAAATAATAACTACTGGCTAATTAAGGCCTCCTCTCCTTGTGAGGAAAAGGTAACTTTTTCCACAACGCTGCTCCAATAAGGGCTGATGGATTAACATATAGAAGTGTTTTATCCGACACATGGAGGTTTCTTCACGCTTTTTTTTCTCACCGCCAAGCACTAGATGACTAGATAAACACCAATTAAGCGCGTGAAAATTCAACGGTGCTGCCTAGGTTGAATCCATTTCGGATTAATGTGCTCTGACAACAACTAACAACTGCCCCATCACATATCTAAATATAAATTCAATTAGATTTTCTCTTTTGGTTATTTAAATCTTACATTTTTCCATTATTGTCATCTGATTATTTCGCTCGTTTAAGATTTGATCAAAAATCGGATCTCTAACCAGCCAGTCGACTACTTGGAATATCTCAGACTTACTCTGACTGAATGGCTTTATTTTAGACTCAATTAATTCGTACATTTAGCGATTATTTTAAAAATTTCTTATTAAACGTGCGTAGCTCGCTGTAGACCCAAATAAACCCAAGTAGAATTAATATAAATTTCCATTCCATATGTTAATATTATTACGAATGTTTTATATTGTGGCATAATAATAATACAAATCTGAGATAACTCACAAACACTGCATTTTTCTTTTGCAAAGACAGCTTGAAGTATTCTACACTGAAGTAGTTACTGGTTCTAGTATAATAAACAAATCGGACTCCGCTTATATTATAGGTACAGCCCGAGGAGCATGTTAGGCTAGCGGTGGGCGTCCATTGCTCTGAGATACAGCGCGCCCTAATCTTTGCAGATAACCGACGCGCATAAACTAGACGGCTATATACCGTCTGACGGATTTCACGAATATGGAAGTAAAGTTCTAGTACAGTTCTTATTGTATTTATAGCATATCAATATATGAGAACACTGACATTTCTATTTATTACACATCTGTATATAATAAGTGTTGATTGTAGCGTAGACAATTCTGATCTGTCCTGATCTTTATACTCTCATAGTTAAGTTAAACTGAATTAATATATTTTTTAATCTTTCGACTAAAGTTTGGAATTGAAATCAATGAAATATCGTTTAATAAAATTAACTTATTATATACTGACAATAAATAATAAATGTTGACCTTCATTTAATTGCACATTATAAGTTAATTAGCTAAGACTTATATAGGATTTGTAAAGTCGCAACTTGAAAAACTATTACCAATAGTAACATATAAAAATATACTTCAATCTAATATAACGCATGCGATAATCTAAAAAAACCTTCAAGTGATTTTAATTAAACTTGTCTAAAGTCTTACATTTATAAGACGTCGTTAGCGCACTTCATGCTTTTAACAACAAAAACAAGAAATCAAAATAAAAAATACGCAGTAATTGAAAAATTAATTAACAAAAATATAAATAACAAACAAACAGATAATAATGATAAGTCACGCAAGGCATCGAGTTTGTAGAAATTGGAAAGTAAAATAAATTAAATATAGTAAACGACGAAACATTAATAAATAAAACTTCTTTTCATTTATTTGCTTATAGTATAATTTCAGTAGTGTGATTATTATTTCATTTACTTTAATTATATTAATTAGTTTTACTTTTACTTCCATTAGTACACTGAACTTTGCCAAGGAACTCGAAGCGTTAATAAATATTGTGTTATATACAGGCGATATACATTTTATTTAATGTTGGTAGATATTATAATCGATATTTTGCCGATATATATATTTATAATGTCAAACTAAAAATCACTCTAGTCCTAATTGGGATATATCTGGTGAATAGACAAATAATAAATGGGTGACAATGAATTATTTGGCTTTTTAAGCCAAGAAGTAATACATAACTTATGTAATAAAGGCTATAATCTAGCTATCTATATCTGTAATTATATCGAAGTCTACATAAAAGCATTCATCAAAACTGACTGAAAACAATAATATTTTTGAATACAAAAAAAACTCCTACTAAGCAAAAATCGTCAGTGTTTATTCATCTAACCGCATTTATTATAGTTTTGTAACGCATTACGGTTGCATTATGAGCAATTTTTTTCAAACCACGTAATTAATGGAAAAACCAATGATATCAGTATATTATTGATAAATATCTTGGTCTATAATTCCATACAAATAATCATTATTAATTAAACACAATATAGAATGAATGAACGACTTAGTTGCGTTACCTTTTTGTATTATAAAGTATTTTTTGTAATTTGTTTTATATATTCTTTGTTAAATTAGTTAAAAAAAATAATAATAAATAATAATAAATAACTTTATTCACCAAAAAAGAAACAAAGACAATAAAATTAAGGTACAAAACCATAAAAAAAGAGTTAACAATATCATAATTTGGTGAAAAGGTCGTAGTCTCAGCTAGGCTGCTTTTCAGTCTACGCCTTGTACTAAAAAAATAGTATTCCCTTAAATAAAACGAAAATACTATTTGTGGCTATGGTCGTGCTCAAGTTTATAGTCTTAAATTACTTATAAAGGTTAAGCTTATTAAGAGACACATGTTTTAAAATAAATATATTATGTTTAGGTATGGAAATAACCCAGTAAGTGTTAAATGATATAATAAATATTAATAATATAATAATTAAGTGAAAAGGCAAGCAATTTTTTTTGTTTTAAAATTATTATGTGTGTTTTTTACAAAAGATTAATATGTATAAGTAATATTTATTATAAAAAATATAAAGGGTTACTAATAAACAAAATTTTAAGTTTCTTCATTTTATTAAGCTATGTTAAGACGTTTGTTTGTAAGGCTTGTAGACAGAAATAGTTAGAAACCCAAAACATGGACTATATTAAGTTTATCAGCTCCGAGGCCCTTGCATAGAATTAGACTTTAAGGCTTAATTACCGTTGTAAACACAAAAGACTCAAAGAATCGAATCTTTTAAAATTTATACGACGATAGATACTCTTAAATACAAATTTTATTTCGTTTGTAATAAATATTTAATAATATATACAAATCCTATATAGTGGAATAAAAATTCTAAATAATTAAAAATTTCTCGTATATGTTCTTAATAATTAAAGATTAATGTTAGTATGTTTTTTTTCTGTATTCCTAAAGCCTAAGCTATTCGTCCTATTGTGATGAAACTTTGGTAAAATGTTCTGTGGATAACTGCGAGAGACAAAAAGAGAGCTTGTCTTTTTACTTTGTAAATTTCTTTCAGTATTAACGTTGTATGTAGACCCTCAAGTATTACACGCGTGTGAAGCCGGAACAGGTAACTTGTTGTTATAAAAAATCGTTTATAACATAATAACAACAAGAGCAGGTGTCAAAAGGTAATAAAGTAAATTTAAATGAAAGTAAATGCTTTCTTAACAAATAAGATGTTAATAGCCACCTGTAAACTATTATGTGCTTGATAAAAGTAATTGTTTAAAGTAAATAATACGCGACTGCCACTCTTTTTTAGAACCCATCAGGCGTTATTAATTAATGTGAAAAATAAGAATTTAATAACATTTGTATTAACGATAATAAAATACAGAAACCTCCGCTAAATTTTAAAATTTTCAAAGTATTACCTAATTACAAAGCAACAGATAAGCAAATAAAATTGTTATTATTTACCCTTCTCTCTTAATTACTGCTTCGTAAATGTAGACTTTAAGGTAATGTTTATTGAGGAAAGATGATTTAAATCAAATGAACGACAGGTGCCACTACCTAAACCCTGCAATAAAATATCCCGAAGCATCAATACGAGAAGCGCGTGCGTCGCAAACCACAATTCCTTGGTATAGGGACCAAGTAATTAAATAAAACGGAACCTTATAGCGCCGGCCTTTAGATCCGTTTTTATTTTTGTAATAAAGTAATAAATATTTAATACATTTTGTTCTTAATACAAAGACAAGGGGGTTGTCTTTAACCACACAGGACGTCAAAAAAGTTGTGGTCCGTTTGTATGTAATATGATCTATATTAATGAACATTGACATTTTTATATTTACAACATTATATTTTTTAAATATATTTAGAAACTATTAGTTAATTAACCATGCGAACTTGCAATGCCATATTAAATTTTTATTTTTTTAAAATATAATCGCGTCATTTCTTGATAAGTCCAAGGTCTTTCTTTTCAAAACGGTGCATGGTGGTAGATTTTTTAAAATTATTAAGCAATTGTAACATTTCATATAAAAAAAGGAACCGCTATTTCTTTAGAAGAATAATAATAGTCCTGATTCTGTTGCATACAATTTCTAAACTAAACTAATAAGAGATCAAAACTACTTGCTATCATTTTTAACCCCACGCTTGAAATATGTATAAATATTTTTGCCCAGCAAGATTACTTCGTTTATTTTAATTTGAGATTGTTTACGAAACGAAAGTTCCTTGAAGGTGTCATAATAAATAAATTTGTATTCATTAATGATATATTTAATAAAGAACCTAATTTCGTAAATTGCTGAAGGTTAACGGACAGGACGCAGCAGATTATTCAGTTTACCGTGCAGTTGTCTTCTACTCCAACGCACCACCAGGGATGTACGAAATATGGACCAGCTACATATATGTATGTATGTATATATATACAGTACTATAGCTAAATATACATACATATAAATAAATAATATATACATAAACATACATATATAATATATAAAACAAAACATTAAAAAAAAAAAGAAAAAAAAAGAATGTTATTTACATTTTACATATTAATCATTGACTAAAACTTGCAACTTTTAAACCCTTACATTTTTTACATGGAACTATGGCAGAAAATTTATAATCATATAGGTACTTTTTTACATATTTTTAATTACGTTTATCTCAGGCACCACGAACATCAAAGAGATTTCTATACGATGGCTTTTTAAAATTCTAGCAGATTAATTATGTGCAATTTATAAATATCAATAATTATAAATTATACGTGCGTAAATTCTTTAACGGAAAGAAAATCATGATTTTTTCAATCACGCGTAAGAATTGTAAAAATTTTATGTTTATAAAATATGTCAATCTGCCTTTGTTGCGGAAAATAAAAATGCCTACTCCGCATTTATTTCACACACATTTATAAACGCCGTTTAATGCTGTTATCCTTTCGACACAGTTAATCAAGTCATTCAGTTCATTACCGCAGCTCATGCTGTACTTCAACATGTCTCCATCAGTTCGGCTTCTTGTGACTTTTGGTAAATATATTATTTTTTAACATAACACATTTTCATCAGTTTTGAATACTTTTGCTTTTGAGTTGTACTTTCTCTAAATATAAAATTAATATAATGTGTTAAATGCATACCAATATAACCCTATACTCATAATATTTTTCTTGTAAATATGATTTTACTAAATATTAAATATTAATACCGTTATTAAGATTAAAAAATATTTCGGCTGAAGTATCGTGATGTAACTCATATTACAGCACTACTCCATCAAGTGGTATTCATAGCAAGCGCAAAAGCAAATACTAAAAGCAAAAATGGACCGAATTGTCAAAGTTTTTCGCAAGGCGTTACTTTCAAAGACACGGAAGCAATAGGTGTATGGCACCTTTTGCATTTCAGAACAGAAAAGACGAAAGGTTCTGGTGATCCTCATTGCGTGGAATTCACTCCCGTTGATGAAAAGGTGAGCGAAAAAAAACAAAATGTATATATTTATAAATTATGCACAGACAAAATATGTAGATAATAATTTTCTAAAATTATTATCCTATACTATATTTAATATAACAAAAATAAATTATTCACACCCAGATAAATTTTACATTATTTTTTTTCTAAAAATTTATTTATCGTAATACGATATCCATATATAACCAGAACCAGTTGCAGTCATAACAGTTTCAAATATGGAGTACAACTAAAAAGGCGATGTGCTGACGGCACATTCTGTTTCAGGAAATAAATGAGTTAAAAGATCAAATCGGAAAGTTCGTAGAGAATCTTAATTGGGAAAATATTACATTGAAAATGCAAATACCTTGTAAAAGTATCAACAAAACCAGAGATTATTATTTAGAGAGATTGGGAGGTGACGGTTCCTACAGGACTTTGCAGAAGCCACCATCCTCAGGTGTGATCTTGTTTCTTATTAATTTGCTTAAATAATTATCTACTTCTTCTATTTGTCTATTTGTAAATAACAATGAATGTTTGTTTTTTGTCCTCTATGTGTTTGTAAACCTTTCTTTTGTTTTTTAGTCTGTTGGAATTGTTAATTGTCTTTTAGTTAGTTTATTATAAAAGAAAGAGACTAAGCTTATATAAATCATAGATAGAATTATTTATATTATATAGATCATAATCATAGAAAGTAGTGAAGTACGCTAGTTATAACAATAAGTACTTCAATCAATCATGCAAAACTTTGTCCATGACAAAACTGTTGGATTTGATGTAATTTATTTAATTAAATGTGAATATTCTTATTCCTCTAACAGCTAAACTAGACCTAGCAGAGTTTAACCGTTACCCAATGCGTCTGAAAATAATTGAGGGTATATACCTCGGCATGATGGACTGTCACGAAAAATTCGTCTTCATCCTTGGAAAGCAACCACCTGAAGGCAAGGAGTTAGATGATCGTCTTAAGAAGATGATTGAAGCATATTGGCCGGAAGAATAATTAATAAAAACAAATATAAAAATAAGATAATACGAAGTTACAATATAAATTTTGTAGTCCCTTAAACATAAGAATCGTCTAAAGTAAGATTTATGTGTAACTTAGCAACGAAATAAAACAAACAAAAAACATTCAAAACTGTCATTATTTGTACCTACTGTTACATATTCCACAAAGTTAAATGACGCAAATGAGCAATTAAAGTGTAATTTTCCCTCTATACAATAAGAGAGGGTGCGAACAGGGCGTTAGCTGAATACAGATTATAGCAAAAAAATATACTTTCTATTTTAAATATAATTTAAAATACTTTTGTGTTTCAGAGCTGGATTTATAATAATATTGAATAATTTATTTAAATAAAATTATATATAAAGCGGGGTAAATTTACATTAAACGAGCCTAATTATAAAAATATTACAACGCAATTACTCCAGTTCCGGTGTACAAGATTCGTACAAATATCGAATAATCATAATATCAACTGAACCATTACTTGCCACCCCATCGCCGCAGCCCCTACGAAAGCACCACTCAAATTAAGTGTGGCTCGATCAACAGTCATTTTCGGTTACAATTAACCACACATTTGAGTGAAAAGTCAACCACCCACTCCAATTGATTTATTGTGTTCTACGAGTTCCGCTATTGTACGGTATAACTTTTATTGTATTTAACACGAAGCAACGTTGCTCTGGAAGAACCTTAATATACGAATAATGTTACATTATTTTATTTTATAATGGTAAAATATATATATAATTTAAAATGTTATGATAATTTATTACTTTACAACACAGGTCCAGAATAAAATGATTCGATGAAATTTTATTTAATTACAAACTTTACGGAAACTACGAGTTAGTTTTTGTAGGATATATAAACTTATTTATACTTAATATAATTGTAATATCCATAGCGTATTTTATTTTAAAAAGGAAGACAAATATCATTATAATTATTCTTTAGCTCGGCTCTGCTACGCAATTCTGTGGAACCGTTTCATTTTCTGTAAAGAATACATCAATGTAACATGGCGTGTGCCATCAAGGGTGCAACGTTGTTCATTTGTCTAAACGCAGTAGCGTTTTGGAGGGCCCTTCCTAAGGGCTGGGAAAGTGTTGCACTTTACAAAAAGTTAAAACGATTCTCGAGTACCAAATTGTTCACTAGTCATTTCGTTAACTGCTGCGCTTGCCCTTTGTTTTGAGACTATAATTGATGATTTTACGATTCAAGTGCATAATCAACTTTCATATACATTAATGACAAGCTATTACTTACATTGTCAACCAAATTTCTCGAAGTATTATTAATTTAATTCGACTTATATTTAAATAAATATCTGTTCAATGCGATATACAATGTAACTTTACAAATTACAATTTCGAATGTCATTATATCTTGAATTCTACACAATTAAAGAAAGTTCACGGCCGAGCGAGTATTAAAAGTTTGAATTACTTTAACTGCTTAAATAAAGACGATATGAATCTGTGAATAGAGTATACACGAAGCCGAGCTTAATGTCCTCTCGATGATTGCCATCTCGAAAAAGTTTTTCAATTATATTCCAATTTTTAGGTGCTGTATAACCTCATGTAGTGATAACATCGAAATAGTTGTATGATTGTAGCATTTTAGTATTTTATTTATTTTATTAGGAAAAAGAACTGAATTACATTAACTGTAACCAAAAAATGTAAAGAAGATAATGTGACTCGTTAAAATGACAAAGCATTTTAGTATTATCCGTATTTTTAATTATTGTTAGAGAATAATGTTCATTGATTTTTAACTAGACTATGACGGTGGACTCTTATTATAAAACAATTACATTTTATTTCAAAAATATACTGAACAAAATACAAGTACGATATTAAAAATAATAATAATTTAATTACCATTTAATACGCGCAGTACATGTTAGCTTGCCTGACACTAAGGTCCAAAATATTCACGATATGTTTCACTAGTGGTAGGGCTTTGTGCAAGCTCGTCTGGGTAGGTACCACCCACTCATCAGATATTCTACTGCAAAACAGCAGTACTTGGTATTGTTGTGTTCCGGTTTGACGGGTGAGTGAGCCAGTGTAATTACATGCACAAGGGACATAACATCTTATTTGCTAAGGTTGGTGGCGCATTCGCGATGTAAGCGATGGTTAACATTTCTTACAGTGCCAATGTCTATGGGCGATGATGACCATTTACCATCAGGTGGACCATATACTCGACCGCTTACCTATACTATGAAACAAATGTAAAATAGTAATTAATTTATTACTCACGTAATTTTTACCATGCTTATGCGCATTCTGTTATAGTAGGTATATAGTTACTCCTTATAGTGCCAGGACATCCTGCTTTTGTTTCTATTATATTTGTTATGCCATTCTATTTACGACAACCTTAAATCGCGCGTATTTTACAAATACAACTAACCAGGGAGTTTTAAAAACCTATTTATTATATTATATATTTTAAAGCAAGCTACTAGAGAGCAATAGCAAACATTCCATCCTATAGCTATTTAACACTTTATACTCATTTAAAACAAAGTAGATTTTCAATTCACATTGACCGTTGTCCGTAACTACCAAAATTAAAAAATTGATTTGATACTTTCACTAAAATAAATATGATGATAAAATGTAAATTTATGTCCTAAAATTTTTTTAGATTTCAACGTGTTTATGTCGTCTCCAGCAGCTGTCTTATAAGATCGAAATTATTGAACCACCATTTACTGCGTGGCGCACCTGTAATTACAACCTGTATGACTGGAGCTCGCATGTTAATTGTTTGGAGAATTCAGAATAGACGTTATAACGAGGGTGGCTTTTCGACTTATGGGAACTCGCCTATTGCTAATTAAATTAGACAACTGTTTAATTATATCACAGCGCCGATTTTTGTTTCGATAAGACGAACTTCGCGCCTGACGTTTGTCTAACTGTAATTAAAAGTTTTTTTTAATCGAACCTATTTTAAGAACTATAATGACTCTGATTTACGGAAGTATTCTTTGAATTTAAGGTAATAATTACCTAACGTCACCTAGATAATAGGTAGCTAATAACAAAGAAATAACGAAAAATGACTTTATTATATTATTATCAATAGGTACATTTTTACTACAACAAGCAGGTAAATATAAGAAAATTGCCAACATAATAATATTTAATTATTTATATAAAATACTTACTTTTTTGATTTTATTGTTATAGAAAACTTGCAAAGCAAAGGGTTTTTTTACAATTTTGCGCATATGATTTATATGAAAAGGTAATACCTACCAGTTTTATACATATTATAAAAATTTTCTAATATTATTTGTATTTAACATACTGATAAATTAATTCGTACTTATGAAGCACGTAGATTTGCATAGTTAAGCAGTAACGTTACATACAGTACGATAAGGGGCATGTTGCTAATGATTTATACACGAAATTACACCTATTAACTTTATTAACCCTACGCGAGGAAGTATATCGTTTGTTAGGTAGCGAACCTCGATTAATGTAGAAACGGTTAATGTAGTGTAGAATGGGCGCAATTCACTTTACCGTTATTTATACTTATTATGTCATATTAACATATAGCCCAGTTAAACATAAATACTTACCTAATTTTTTTTAACACGAATAATTAAATAGAATAAGTTTTAAGCTATTTCAGTTTATAAATATATGATTACTGATATTATATTATGAATTAGGTATTATCTATTGAGTAACAAAGCGAGACTAAGTGCTTTCGAATATATTACTTACAAGTTGTCTGTGGCCATTAAGAAAAGATACGTACGAGATAGAATTATGACCACTGTATAATTTAATATGAGAAATGATTGATACAACAATCACACGTAATCAGAATCGTGCGAGTGCGATTAGCCCCTGTGAGGCGACAGGCCGCCGTAGGATCCAGCAATTGTTCGTCGACCGACGATTTAATCAAGGTTCACTTCCTAATAGCCTTCTCTCTTCATTAAATTGTAATAACGGACATTGTTTTTTGTTCTTGTGTACGGGGCGTGTCCGAAGATTAATATACCGATGTTTTATATTTCTTAAGCCAATGATTGAATCCTCGAAAGGCTATGTATTTATTTTCATTTACAAAGGAATATTAATGATTAACGTGATTATTTTAAATCTTAGTTTTCCGAACGCGAACCTTGTGTTACTTCGTTATAATATATTTTTATTAGTAAATAACTTGAACCATTGTAATCCCAGATGTATAAGGAATTCAATGCAATTTAATATATCTATTACTAGTTTATAACATAACCCTGGGTCATAATACCGCAATTTGATTATCATCAAAATGCATTCATGGATTTGTATGTAATATGAATACAGATCTCTAAACAAAATTTTCAAAAATTGCATTTATTAATAGTAGTAGTAAATATATCACATCAACTATACTAAATACGAGTATACCACGTGGTACAACATTTATATAAAATACGATTAATGTTTCCAATTATAGAAACCGTGTAAAACTTACTAATATTATAAATGCTAAAGAGAATTTGTTTATCCTATACAGAAAAGGAGGTATTGTAGTGTACTTAGTACTTACCACCTGCCTGCCCCGCTTTCAAGCGGGCGAAAACTACAAACTAACACACTGGTCTCTGTAGCTGTCGTAATTTTGTTAATCTTTACCTTAGGATGTCATTTTATACTCTATTGGTAAATTGGTTCAGTGCTTCATATGTAATTGAGGCTCCCTTACCAATTTTGATACAGGGCCTATCAAGGGCTTCTCGCTTCGCCCCTGCTGCTAAATGAAACAGATCGGCTTGTCATCACTAATTTATAATCACTAAGGATTGACAGCAATCTACATCTTGCAATACCTACTTAGATTAGGAAGGGTTTCGTTGCATTTACACTACGCTCTACAGGCTCGCATTAGCTTTTATAGGTTCGAAAGTAAATAGATAAATTCATGAAATAACTTTTCCATGTAGGGTTACATAAATACTTTGTTAAGGGCTTAAGGGGCGGCAAGTCCCAGAACGCTTTTATTTACTAACTTACCAACTTTTACGAGTAGCGAAAACAAGATTTAGAAATTTTTGCATGCAAACATTTTTGCGTTTGCAGATAAGTAAACAAATAATTTTTATTTTTGTAGATACTTAATATTATACACTTCGCTTCGCTTTCATCCTATAAATCACGTATATTCATGATAATTAGTTCTTATACTTTATCTAAATCCTCATCTCTACTCTGATATGAACTTTTACTTTTCATTAATTTTTTCCCTTAGATAATGGAATTATAACATTCATATTTACTGTGTAATTTTTTGTCCATATATAAATTATTATTAACTAATTAATAGGAAAATAATAATAGACAAAAAGACAATCCTAACGCTACTTAGGCGAGAACTTGAGACACGTGGTACAACGGAAGCTGGTTTATTTCGATTTTAGTCACTGCGCATTATACTCATACAAGATCAATATTTATACGTATATATAATACAATAAGAAAACTCAAAAAGGTAGCATAGATACTTGAAAAACGCATAGAACGCAGGTTTAAACTAACAAGACTTTTACTTTAGATACGTTTTTTATTACAATGGGTAATGCCCTTTCCAATTTAATAAAATCGATGTTTCCAAAGCAAAATGTACTTCAGGCCATCTCGGCTTTTATTATTTATAAGAGGTGAGCCATGAATTGTATAAAATATTTAATATCGATTACCAAGTAGTTTTCTTGTATGGAAATTAATAGTCAACAATAATGTTTTATATACACATTTATTACAATCTGTATACAAATGTACACATGTATAAACAGGTCACATATATTTTACATCTATATACACTAAAAGGTACATTTACTGCCGCGTGCACAATACCAGTGGAAGGAATGTTTGGAAAACAAGACTAACAATATATTCTTAGGTATGTTATAAAAGTTGATTATTGAAAAGGTTTCAAAAACAAATAGTGACTTCTTTTTTTTAACATTTATATCTAAGTGTTATATATATTAACAAAGAATTATTGAGTATAAGATCGGTGTTAGTTCCTTACGGTTATAACTTATAATAGTGCGATTTGACTTTATTAGATCGTGCAAGGATATAAATGCTACCAACTTCTTGACAATCGAAAAATAACTAAAATCGACAACCTCTGACTTTTATGAGAGATGTAAATTCTACTGGACGGAATATAATCGATTATTTTGTTAAAACGCATCAACACTTCGAATTATGTCTGTTGCTTAAAATAATTATTAACTTGTCACAGCTAATAATTAAGTAAATTGATCATTTTTAAAATAACCAAAATTACTTTCTTTGACAAATTTATACGCGACTTATTTAAAAAAGTGAAACCAAGAATTATTCATATCTATTAGGTACAGTTAGCACTTGCACGGTCCGAAAATAGTCGAAAGGAATTTTTGTTTCGCAGTCTTACACACGGCAGGATAAATTAAATGCTAAAAATCAGTTAGCAATTTAGACAATGTAAATCTCACAAAGGCGTAATGTTGAAAATAATTCAAGCACCTATTTTGTATCACAAAAAGACTTTTTAAATATAATTTTGACTATTATTTTATGAATCATTCTTTAAAATGACTTAATTCAAGCTACCTACAAAATTATTAATAAACATCGGTTATTGTAACAAGCTAAATTTTCTAGCTACTTAATTTAACGTATATACACATTTATATGAAATTTTTAATGTCGATTTAACAACAAAATATCATAAATTATATATGTTACATAGCCTTGAAATTATGTTTTACACTTATTTACTTGAAATACAATTTCACATTAAAAATCATTGAATCCTCTACGACACATACAAAACACTATTTATTATTACGCTATAAGGTTTTTTAAATTAATGAATACAAATAAATTAGAAACCCTTAGCGTCGCTAAGCACTGATCGTATGATTTTAACAAAAAGCAATGCTATACGCTAAATATTGCAATAAAGCAATACGCTCAGGTGTAGACGTTTTATTTACAGCGCAGCTGATTACAAAATGGCGGCGAAGAGCACGTTCAAAATGGCCGTCCGTTCTGCGGTCGCTCAGGCAGCTTTGGCGGCACATTTGGCACTGGTCGGCTATTAACATATTAAAGATATCATTAATTAGACTGCATTTAAAAAAAAAACTATATGTCGGCAACGTCGACAAATAAAACACAATGAGATTGTGCATATAAAAAAGCAATTTACACATGAAATAACATTTTGTGCATTACATAATGAATAAATTGATTAAATATTTTATTTTTCATCAATGCAATGCAATATGTACATGCGTAAAGCATAAGCTAAAATCGAATTTTATGTAAGCACATATTCTCAGAAGCATTTTCAATACAAAATTATTTCAAATAAAATACGGTTGCAATTATTAAACGAACTAATTACACGAATATAGAATAATATATGTGTATGTTTACTATAAATATCTAAAACCTATTAATTTATGTATTACTAATATACTTAAAATCACATCCCTGATTATTAAGTAACTTATAAGCGACAAATATACTTTAAAGCATGCATTATAATTTATATTTTATCATGCTGTATTATTTCCAGGTTTAATTTCAATAAGATCATACATTCTATAATATTGTATTCGTTTTAATAATTATAGTTTAGAGCAAAAAAAAAAAAAAACATTAAGAGCAATAAGTGAAATATTGAATGCACTAGTGTAGGTATATTTTTTACCATATACATACGTATAGATAAGACACCACGTGTAATAGTATTATCTTATTGAAATATTCGTAACATACAAATTTGGCTTACCTAATTTTATTGTCCGGACGATTAATTATTTCGTTAGCAGTTAAGTAAAGTTAATATACTATCGTAAACACCTACTGGACCAAATCAAACTTCTTGAATACACATATAGCATTTAATTACTCTATTTATACAGCATAAGATTAACAATATTCATAAACTATATCAAATCCAACAATCTCTGGCTATACCTTTTTTTCGATGGTACTAACGCTATTAACAAGAGAGCAAAACTTTATGATTTTATTATTTTCACATAATTTTGTCAATATTAATTAAGAGCAATGAATTAGCTAGAGCGTCAAAATCATGTAGGAACTGTATAATGACGTCATAATTCGGCCTTCCGTCAGTTTCGTTAGGGAAATATATATGGGACGACAGTCTGATGATTATTAATGGTAAAATAAAATAAAGTAGAACCGCGTAGCTAATGAACGTTAAATAAATAATTGGTCGACATTTAATGATGTAAGCGATACTTCTAAGTGATTGATAATTCTCAAGAGTAAAATTCCTTTATTTTATACGTAATAAGTATTTAATAACGAGTTCATAATGGATCACCATGAATAAAACATTCTAATAATTGACCAAAGATATTGCTAACAGCAACGACACGAGACAACTGCTTTGGTCTTAGCCATAAGTACAATTAATTTACATACAAATTTGTAAATTCAACATTTTCGGTGATTAAATTCATATAACGGTTATTACATATTTTTCAGCTACAATAGATTACACTGATCAAATTTTTCTTTAATATACAATAACGAACAAGCTTGGAATATATTGTTTGCGCATATGTTTTAATTATACAAACGTTACGTCACTACAAGAGACGGAAAAGAGAAATATGAGACAGTGATTGTCCCTAAGCTACTGGTACACCTACACACCAACGTGAGAACGTAGAGTAATGTATCCTTGCTACGCAGCTAAAACTACAAGATCGTCAAGTGCAGCAACATCAACAAATATATTTATTAAATCCTTAGTTATTCAAGAGTACATATTGATATAAAACTATTTTAAGGTAATTTAACACTTAGTATTATGTTTTAAATATTGAAGCATATCGTTTTGATCTGCCAAGTTTATGAAAAATTTATATATAAATTAATAATATAAGTGAAATCAATTAAGATAGTTTTATTTCAGAACTCTCGAGTATTTTATATAATAAGAGTAAAACTCTAGCAACATTTACGAAACAATACCGTGATATGCTTTCAAAGATAATCTGTTGCAATCCGGGACGAACAAACTCCATTTAAATACGTAATACACCTAATACCTCGAGCCATTAGATACACGTTTACTATTCGCTTCATAAATCAAACGTTTTACAAACCCACGATATAGAGCAGTCGCCTTAAATACAATCCAGTAAAGGATTAACATCGTATAATTGTTAATAATATCCTAAAGCACTGCATAGGAATAATTCGCAGTTAATACTGAATCTTTTTTTATATAATTCTTATAATCAAAATTTTCAAATCATGTTTGGCGCCGGAATTATCGGTATGAGAATAAACCTAATTTGCAAAGAATATAATCATTTTTACAATAGTTGACCTCACTAAAACTAACTAATTGTATTCCTTAGTATCCCTTATTCAAGATTATTAGACTCTAATCAAACATATTGTGCACATTTCAATTTTTAAATTAAGGAATACATTAAATACAAATAAAAAATGTTCTTCGATTCGCAAGTCTTACCTAACACATTGATTGTCAAAGTGTGTGATCTTCAAAAAAACTAAAACCTCCTTTTAAATGTAACACTTTTTTATGACTATGGTAACATTGTGATTGTTTATATCACATTTTAATATATTGAAAAATGTTAAATTAAACTAAATTACTATCTTACATGTAAGCCTTAGTGTCATTTTAGAACTAAACAGTAGTGTTATTGCTATTCATTGCAATAAAATATATTTAATTAAGCCTTTACAATTGTAATATTTATGGAATGTCAAAACAATATAAGTAGACATTAATATGGAGAAAGTGTAGCGTGAAACTGAAAATTCGTATACGTATTTTAAGCAATAATTTACTATACATTATCTTGTGAGCGAACAAAGTTACGTTCTCAACGAAACTATTTCAAAATCGGTAAAGCTAATCGAATTTTCAGCTCGAGATTTAACAATTGCATATACAAAACAAAGCTGTTAGACGGCGGAACGTTCACAAATGTTAGCGGGTAAAACAAAAGCGTTTCACTTCCGACGAGTGACGTCGGTACATCGACTTCTTTATTTCGAAACGTTCCACGATATCACGAGGGCCGTGTATCGAAAAACATTACGAAAAAAATAACATAGTAACAGAAAAAGGAACGAAGGAAGCCGAGGGTCGACGTCACGTGACGTGACGTGACGTGCCGAGACAGGGCGGTCCGGGCGGCGCTTTACTTGAATCTGGCGAAGGCGGAGCTGAGCTCGTTGAGCGCGGCGCCGGTGACGGCCTGCCCCACGGCCTGGTTGATCTGCTGGCGCACTTGCGGCGGCAGCTGCGCGCCCGGGCCCGGCCGTCTATTTGAGGGTGCTCTATTTATTTCACTACTCACATCGCGTCGTGGACAGGGGAGTTAACAAACTAATTCTCGAAAAACTAAATAAATAAAATCATTATAATTTTCTCACAGCCTCTCTGTAAGATTTTTTCTGAGTAATGTAACTGCCATAATGAAGCGTAGGAAAAGTGACGAAGGTGAGTTTATTTACGAGCTCTTACAGAGCAACTGTGAATGTATTTTTCACAAAAATCGATTAACCCAAAAAATAAAACCTTAAGTTGTAGAAGGAATATATTGAATTTAAAGAAAAAATTAAAATAGTTGAAAGTGTATTATTTACAATCAAATTTTTTTTTCGCAGATAAAGTCAATCAAGAAAATATCTGAAGACCACACACATTAGTGACAACTAGACATGCAGTGCATCTATATTATACTTACGTACAACAGATATCAAACACCAATAATTCCGAACAGAACAAATAATTTTAAAGTGTAAGCTTAATAATTTACATTGTAACTTTTTAAAAATTTTAAGTGCTGGAGTAAATTGTACTTAAATACACAGACGTTATACTCATTCCACAGACAGCTCTTCGATGAAAGCACAACCTTAAAACGACACAAAAAACTAATAATTACAGATTAAATAACTTTAGGATGATGAAAAATAATAATTTTACCATTTTCATACAGCTGTCCATAGAAAAAGATATCGTTCGTCACTACAATCTAGTCCCTACATATTTCGTTACTAATATTTAAATTTGGAAGCGACATTCTTTCAGACGTATCATAAGTATTCATGATTTAAATTACTAAAATTGTGTATAACATTTTGTATAAATATTTTCATCGTTACTGAACGATTGTTAACTTATTACAAAACATTTTATATCTGTGTAATTTTCATAATTTCTTACGGAATTTGATAATGCCATTACATTAAAAAAAAAACAAAGTGCTACTAAAAAAATCAATCTAAACATAAAGTAGGCATCGTTACAATCGTTTTAATATGTCAAAACAAAAATTTAATTAATGTTTTTAACTGCACTAAGTCAACATGCACGTAAGTTAGTACCTCATCGTACGTAACTTATGTTATAACGCCGTGCCCGCAATCCTAGCGCCGTCTGCGAACAACCACACACTACTGGTACCTTGCTAATATCTTTTATAATACTTGCTAATATCTTCTTTATACAGTGGTGTGCATATAATAATAACACTACAACGCAAATCCAACCTTAAATTATATCTATATATCTCGAAGTAAACAAATTCTGCTTACATTATCTGATCAACATGTGCACGCCACTGTTTATTTTAATTAAAAATGATCATTTATATTATAATACTTAGTATGAAAATATAATTTTTATTATAATTAAGAAAGATATTAGCGAAGGGTAATATTAAAAACCAATTTAATGCTAGGGAAATTTTAGTAGAAATATGAGTTATGAAAGATTTTATTTTACTATTTTAATAAAAGCGGTATGTTATATAGTTACATAGTTAAATAGAATACAAGACCTACACACAAATTGCATTATGGCTGTTACATCACCCATTAAAAATGTTGTTACATAAAAGCAAGCAAATAAAATAATATAGTACATACTATATATATATATATTATATTGGGGCATTGTGGATAAACACTAAATATTGCAATTTTAATTTTTGTTTATTTATATTAAAGTATATTTATAAAAGTTTGGAATACAGTATTGAATTTATACTTATCAGGCATTCCATTAATCTTATATTAAACAATGCCGTATCATGCCATACATGTGTTCTTTTCTCGTCCTAATAACCTTGCTACTTCATGCTTTTTAACAAAATGATCTATTAATTATGCTTCCCCTTAAATTTAATATCCTGTCAACGTTGTTTTTATTGCAAGGGAATCCTTTGTTTTACTTGGGAATAAAGATAGCATCATTTATTTATTTATATCGACCTCCTGGAGGCCTCGAGTGGCTAGTGCGGGTACTCACGTGGGTATGAGGGGCGCGGGCAGGCCCTGCGAGGGCAGGGGCCGCGCGCCGGGCGGGGGCGGCGCCGACCCGCCGGGCCGCGACGGCAGCGGCGGCGCCGGCCGCCCCGCGCCGCCCGGCACCGGGGGCGCGCCGCGCTGGCCGAGCGAGCCTGAGCGGGGAACGGCATATTGTTAACGCTCGCTTGTATTATGTATGAATTTGTTAATTTTGTTCCTATTTACACATAACATTATTATGTTAATGTATTTAAACCGTCAGTACACAACCACTGTCCGACTCGCTCTCCATATCAATTATTATAATTAAATTCTAGTGAAATTATCAGTCAAACTTTTTGAATATGTAATAAACGTTATTTTAAAAAGTACTCAAATAGTGACTTTCTTATATACATAAATATTTTACTTAATTAGACATGTAATGTAACTTTTTACGTAATTTGTGAATGTTAACAATAATGTGCCGACGCGGCCTAGTATTATAATTATCGTAAGAGAAAACTTCAATTTTCTGAGAAACGAATAAAATAAATATCACCACTTAGCGAAGCTCAACAGAATATAAACAAAAGTATGGACGAGTAAAGATCCGAAACAAATTAATTCTGTATCTGTATTCTGGTGCTAAAAGGGCTTTGTTCGAGCTTGTCTGGGTAGGTACCACCCACTCATCAGATATTCTACCGCAAAACAGCAGTACTTGGTGTTGTTGTGTACCGATTTGAAGAGTGAGTGAGGATAGTGTGGCACAAGGGACATAACAATTTAGTTCCCAAAGTTGGCGGCGCATTGGCGATTTAAGTGATGTTTAACATTTCTTACAATGCCATTATCTATGGGCGTCTAGTGACCACTTACCATCCAGGTGGCCCATATACTCGTCCGCCTACCTATACTATAAAAAAGGGCCAAGGATATTTATGAATAAAATGTATACCACAGTTTGCCATTTGCCAATTCATTTAAAAATAATAAATCAATTTCAGTTAAACGTGATAAGCTTAACATTAGCAATAGCAACAATTTTACGTTAAAACAACCGAAACCCGTTCATTGCCTTTATTCTGACTACGATTGGTCGTTTTAGCAGCAGACGACACAATAGTAAGGTATGTGACCTTGCTGCGCGGGGGCGGCGCGGCGCGGGCCGCCGGGCGAGGGCGGCGACAGGCGCGGGTTGGAGTCGAGGCGGCTCTCGAGCCAGTCGTTCTTGACGGGCGGCGGCACGGGCGTGCTGACGGTGGCCATGGACACGTCGCCGATGATGCGCAGCGCCTCCTTGCATGCGTGGTACATGCGCAGCATCTCCTCGCGCTTCAGCGCTTCCTCCGGAGACTCTTCCATCATTTGAGACTACGGATGAAGAACGAATATTTATTACTATTGCTTATGAATATATATGCCCGTAACAATTCAGTGTTCATGGTTGACGGGACATGCACGGTTTGAAGCGTTGTTAATATTTTTCACAGAGCCAGAGTCTATGGGTGGTCACCGTTTCATATTCTACAAACGAAACATTATAATTTGTAAAACATTATAAATACCTGATCACCAGACGCATAGAGATGCGCGAGAAGTTCTCCGTTGATGAAATCTTTGGCGTTGTTTATGATCATCATCATGATGGTCTTGGGCACGAGGTCGCGCGTGGTCTTGGTCACGATGCGCATGTACGAGTCGACAAGGTTGCGAATGGTCTCCACTTGGCGTTCCAACTGCGGGTCCATGCTGCTAGTGCCTGACGTATCCGAGCTCTGAAATAGAAAACATTTAAAAAATAGTATTTTTTTTATTTAAAGAAGATCCGAAATGTGGCAGTTTAATGTATTAGTTATGTTGTAATCTGTTCAATTGGTAGAGTGCAAGTGTCCTGTCCATCAAATAATTGTAATTGTAACAATGTCAACAACCCTATATACAAATTAATAAAATGTAGTTTAAACAGTTTAAAAGTAATGTAAAGTATAAATATAATTTATGTTATGAAAAAAATATATTAAACAATTTTATATTTATAGATACTTATATGCTCTGTTTTCTTGTATTTGTTTATGAAACCAATGGTTTTTTTTTGTGTTTCCATGTTGTATGTATCAAATTCTAGTAATTATAATTTTGTCATCTAAAAAGCATTGAGCACTACTGTAACACTATAGCTGTTTATATTTAAATAATATGATAACTGAAACAATGAGATGATCAAATGGAAGCTTTATTAACGCATCAGGCTTTTAAAACCATCATACTATTGATTTTGACAATTTTGAACTAGTTCTTTAAAGTACTATAACATGCATTAGGCAGTTAGTGTTAATAGCTTATTTAATTACCCTTATAATAGCAACATCTGCAAAACCTACTCATTCACCGGCTGTCTGTGTTAGTCAGTACTCACCAATTCCAATTATTAGTAAAACAATCTCAAAAAAGGTTCACATTTTTTTATTCTTCAAAATTAAATAGAAATCATAATTGCATTCCAAATTTGAATCCCTAGTACTTTCAATCAAACCACAAACCTTCGGAATACTATTGACTTACTCTTTTATTTCCACCCAACCCCGGGAAAGGCAGAAATAACTAAAAATAAAAAAAAAACATAATGCTTAAAAGAAGAAAACTCAAAACGGACTTTTCACATGCTGGTCTGGTAAACTGAACGAAACTTTATATATAAACGACAACTCTACGCAACGCAAGGTTAAACTGTTCTTGACACTACATAGGAGAAACTACCATATGAAAGCTGTGAAAACTAATATACGAAAAATAACACAGGGAAAAGGAAATATTTTACCAAATAATTATTTTGGTATTGTATAAATAATTGGGATTTTATTTAATGTAACACGTTAAAACAAATCATCTCATTAATACTGCCATTAATGTGTATGTGAATACGCCTCAATATTAGCGTGATATTTGCGGCACACCAACAATTAGAATTAGAATACATGCCTTATTCTACATTTGATCTTTCATAAATGTATTTCAAGAAAATGCATTGATTGATTATTATTTTGAAATATCGATTATTATGATTTGAAGATAATTTCTTGAAATCCACTTTCAAGATATATCATGAGATTATTATATGTGAAAACGTGATAAGTGATAAACATGTAAACCAAGTTAAAAAGCCTTCTTGGACAAACCTCATTTCCATCACTCTGTACGGCATGGCAAAACAATAAATCATTGGATAACTTAACATCGACATATACATTGTATTAAAAAGTATATGTACATATATCTATGGAAATATATAACAAAGAATTTAATAGTTGATTATATGAAGCAATACACTGCTTAGATAGTTTTATATAAAGGGAAAAATGAAAAACGAAGGTAAAGAAGGAAGAAAAACAGGCATTATAAAAAATTTATAAGTTAACATATACACACCTCATCACCGTTAGCTGCTTCAGAAGTCTTTTCGGGGTAGACACCAGCTCGCAGGAATGATGCTTTCCAAGAGTCAACATCATCCTGAGTTTCACACGATAGCTCTAGCTGCTTGTAGTCCTGAAACATCAATACTATATATGAAATATATTGTTTTTTAATTTTTTCAAATTATAAACTACATTAGGTGTACCATATTATACTACAAATCTATACTTTATAGTCTTCATTATTTAATTAATTTTTTTTTATATTTTTGTTAATAAAAAAAAAATCTCTGACAAATTATTATCATCTTACCTCTATTACAACTTTATTACCTTTGTAATAAAGGTGAGTAAGGTAGTAAAGTAGTAGAAGGCAGTTAATGTAATTTAAGCTAGTGATAAGGCCCAATACCATTCAGATTAATTCAAACTTCGTTTCTTATCTTCGTTTGCAAATCTCGTGTACGACTTGTTTACACTCCAAATAATTTATATTAATGAAAGCGATGCCGACGCCCGATTGAAATCTCGCATCAACTGACGTAACAGAAACGGTATATGTTTCACCTTAATGCTACACTACCTCAAGTATCTACTAAGTTAAGCGCTGAACCATTAGTTCAACTGCCTTTATACTAATTATTTAAAGAAAAAACATTATCTCTATAAGTAAGGACATACCTTGTACACATTTCTGCCCTCCGGGTTGAAGAGAGCGAACATGTGCCGGCGCGACATGAACCCCTGTTCGAGGTCACGCAGCTTGAGCCCGTCGAGCGGCAGCATATACTTCTTCTCACGCTCCTCCTCGTCTTTAAACCACGAGATGCTCTCCGACGTCAGCACGAACCAGTAGTCACGAGAACCACCTGTTGTTATTTAGTCTAAAGTCTTTCTGAACGTATTCCAGTCACGACAGTTAATCTCGAGAATTAGCCAACTATACAGGAGATATTATAGTGTACAATTGTGAGCAAAAACACAGATGCAGAGTGCATTATTCATTATTCCCTGACTACAAATAATCTGATGAGATGGCAATCGCACACGGAGAGAGATCGAGCACAGGACCAGACTTTATGTGTTTTTCGCGGCACTCAAGTGCAAGACTACAAACTTCCTAATTCCGGGCTACTATAGTGACAGAAAAACTCAAAACTTTTTAATACTGCACGATATGGTATTTGAAACCAGAGTCCCAAACCTACAGCCTTATAAGCTAGCCAGAACAATAAACAAGTTACATACAGCTGAGATTGACTTTAGGGAAATTATAAAAATGAAATTACATGCCCAATATTAAAAATTATATACTAATTACGTAGATATTTTTAAATGTATCGAATATCACCTTTCATGATTCCAAGGTTGTGTATGCACATGTACCCTTTTCTGATGACTTGGTTGCCAAGTGCGCGGTGACCTGACTTAGCCGAGTTTTCAGATTGATTCTGTGCGCTAAAATGAAACAAAAAGGATATTCTTATTGAATTATTGTTTAAATCATAAAATGCTATTCCACTTCACAAATACATTAGTGATCGAAAAAAAATTATAATGGTCGGAACGATTACAATTTTTTTTATTGCAAATTTAGGTTTTTTAAACCTTAGTCACGTCACCAACACGAATGAGTATACAAAAATCTTTGCCTTTTTAATGGTTTTTCTGTTATTTATATTTTCATAGACGACTACTTCCATAAATTGGAGCTAAGGATACTACTATATCCTTACACTTTATACTATATACTACAAATCGAAAAGTGAAAGGATATACTATATCCTTTCACTTTTCGATTTGGACTTAACCGAAGAGTGGGAGAACTATTAAATATAACCCAACAATAAAATTGTGTGTACGGCATGTCTAACTTGGCGAATCCGATGAAGTCCTCGTGGTTGGTGTTCATGTATGCCAGCTCGCAGTCCACGAACAGCACGAGCTGCTCCTTGCACTGCTGCTCGCGCGAGCGCACGTGCGACATGATGATGCGCTCCGTCTCCTCGCGCAGGCGCGGGTAGCGCGACATCTGCGGGCGGGCAGCGCGGCTACAGTCTCAGTTAAGTGTGTGTCGATGATGAAAAAAGCCGAGATGGCCTAATGGTTAGAACGCGTGAATCTTAACCGATGATCGTGGGTTCAAACCCGGGCAAGCACCACTGAATTTTCATGTGCTTAATTTGTGTTTATAATTCATCTCGTGCTTGACAATGAAGGAAAACGTCGTGAGGAAACCTGCATGTGTCTAATTTCATTGAAATTCAGCCACATGTGTATTCTACCAACCCGCATTGAAGCAGCGTGGTGGAATAAGCTCCAAACCTTCTCCTCAAAAGAGAGGAGGCCTTAGCCCAGCAGGACATTAACAGGCTGTTACTGTACTGTACTGTTACTGTCGAATGCTTTGTTTATATGTTTTCGGCTCATCGACCGTTGTGACATGTCAAGGTACGCACCATTTTTATTTTTTTAAAAGATGGTACATATTTTTCTTACTTATTACATTTTGCTGTGAATATTTTAAATAATAGCTCTTAGAATTATTTTCAGACAAAAAGTTAAAAAAAACATGCTAAGAAACGAATATAAATGTATATGTAATGTTTTATTCTGTTTAATTAAAAATATAACTTAAGAAATATTTTCCTTTCCACGCTTCAATACTTATATGTTCTTTTAATATGTGTAATTTAGCTGTTTGGGTAAAAAAAAAATTACAAAAAACATAAATGAGATTTTTTAATGTGTAATTAATTATGTGTGTTAGATTTGTTGTTAGATTGATAATAAAATATTAATTGAAAACATTTCTTCACTCACCCTCTCCGTACAAACGCGAACGACATTCGACAACTCCTGTACGACCAAGTCAACGCACTTGAGACTCGGCTCTTTCAGCCGAGCGATTTGTTTCTTTACTATCGCTTCGAACGCCATATCAGGAGTGAAAAGACCCACCTATAAAGACAAGGATTTTTATTCATGACCCATAATATGATATATAAAAAGGTAAACATAAAAAAATTAATTTAAAATCATGTATATTATTCTTTAATATTCTGCAATTGGATGAGTACATTCTCATTACAACATTTAATATGTATTATCCATGTATATTATTCCATTACTCACTCTGATACCGTGAATGTTTCGAATAGCGAACGCAATTTCTCGACGCAGTTCTTTCTCATCGAATTCCATTTTAACAATTTCGAACGGGAACCGTTCGTGGAACAATCTGTTTATTTTCGCACCTCCCGAGAGCTCGTTCGTGTTTATCTGTGCTGATCCAGAACCTTCGATCGTCCTTTCGAAGTCCGTCTGTAGTTGCTGAATCATTCTAGTTTTGAGGAATAAATATTATTTCAACTTTATTCTTTGTCATAAATATTTTCCAACTTTAGTAAATGAACTAACGTACCTTACAGTGATCTGCCTGATCCAAATTTCTTACAAGATTTTTTTAGTAAATAAGCTTATGTTTGTAATTTTTTTTTTCAAGTTTTTTAATCATTTATAGAAATGAGTTAAAAATATAAACACATTTATTTAAAAAAAACAATAAACATACTGCAACATAGCCTTGGTCTTGATGGATGGGTCGTCGGGTCGGAAGTGCTTATACTGTTCAACATCTTTCTCAAGAGTGAGCAGCTGTTTCTGCAACTTATCTCGCAAGCCGGGCAGAGTGTCGCGGATGTGATTGGTGAGCTGTTGGTTTAGCACGCGCTGCAAGTACGGGGTGCCCAGTCGATCCGCAATGTGTCGGTACGACGGATGGCTGAAATATATAGTTTGGTACGATGGATGACTGAAATATATGCCATTTGTCTTCGTTCGCGTTGGAATTGATTATGGAAATAAAGATTTATGAATAAGCACTATTTTTTAAAACAAAACGTATTTATGATCTAATTAACCAATATTTCTTTCATTTCATTCAGTAAAAAACAAACCCACTTCAAGGTCGATATGGTTATAGAATATATTACTCATAATATTATTAATACATGAAATAAATAGTAACCCATATTAAATCGGTACATTTAGTTGATACTCGCATATAACGAGCTACATCCTCATTCCCCCAATAAACATCAAATGTACGCACTCACCTGAGGAAGAATTTCCTCTCAGCCGCGAGCGCGGCAGAAATATCCTTCCTACCGTCGATGTCCTTTTGTGAACGGTTGACAACGCCGATGTAGCCTCGCCTGAGTGGCAGCAGCTTGTTCTCGAGTACGTCACGAGCGTCCGTTCCTTCGTCCATGAGATCCAGCTTTGTGATGACGCCGATTGTACGAAGACCTACATCAAAACAAATATATACAGTAACAGTAACAGCCTGTTAATGTCCCACTGCTGGGCTAAGGCCTCCTCTCCCTTTTGAGGAGAAGGTTTGGAGCTTATTCCACCACGCTGCTCCAATGCGGGTTGGTAGAATATACATGTGGCATAATTTCAATGAAATTAGACACATGCAGGTTTCCTCACGATGTTTTCCTTCACCGTCAAGCACGAGATGAATTATAATCACAAATTAAGCTCATGAAAATTCAGTGGTGCTTGCCCGGGTTTGAACCCCCGATCGTCAGTTAAGATTCACGCGTTCTAACCACTAGGCCATCTCGGCATCTCGGCAACAAATATATATTATTTAATAATCAAAAGTTGCGATACAATCTTGAACCTCGGACTTCATTCTTGCACCTCCCAAGTTCTACCGAGGTAAAACTCTAAGTATAATATATGTATAAGTATAATATTTAACGTGTTTGAACACGAGGATGAGGGTTACAGTGAGATGAAATGTAAATAATAATAATTTATAATTTCATTAACAACGGTATTTTTCTATATATTATAAACTTTATATTTGTAAATACAACAAAAGGTATGAGTATCATGTCATTTAATCATATCAACATGAATCCATACAACTACTTTTAATCTCGCAACATTTAAATACACGAATGCATTAGTAATTGATACAGTTACCTTGAGGGTCTACTTCTTTGGCAAGTTTTAAGGCATCGCTGTTCGCCAAGTCGGTGTTAGCCGGCGTGACGGCGAGGATGAGACACGACTCGCGCCGTATGAACTGGAATATCATAGCTTTGATCTGCTGTTCGATATCAACCGGCTGATCTCCAATCGGAACCTTCGTCAGACCCGGCAAGTCGATCAACGTAAGATTGAGAACTGAAAGAAAAGTTTAATCAGTCAATAAGTCCTTCTCGGGACAACGTATTCCTATTCAATCGGAATATTTTATAAATCATTAATAATATTTAAAGCATATTAGTCAACACAAGATTATTTATAAGATAAAAAGTCGTGTTGTTAGTATTTGTTGTTTTCAGGAACATATGATATCAAAACTTATATAAATTGAATTTGTGGAAAATAGATACTAACGAGTTGAAGCCGGTTTTTATGAGTACAATCTGTTTCTACCAATGTATAATGGACTGACTCGGTCCGGAATGTATTCCCAACCGGTAGTAGCTTTACATTTAATACAGTCCTGTAAAATAACCTACCTACTTAATCAAAGTATATTTTGGTTCTGAAGTTTCCATATTAACTCACTTAATATTATGCTACATTTATACGCTTGGCAATTCTCGCCAAGTGTCCACAAATTCATGAAATTATTTGGCTTGCATGATCTTGCAAGAGCTTGTCGCCGATCCGAGCCAGTGTCAGTTATTGAACACAGATCAAAAGAAGCTTGCAGCAAGCGCTTGCGACGTATTTATACGTGTCGCTCAAGAACACGCGCCGTACGGGTGTATTTATGGTGCGCTGTATACGACCGCGGATCAACCATGAGTGCTTGGTCAACCGCTGAAACTATAGCCTCTCTCTAATAATACAAATATGTCAACCCAAACGCAATAGCTTCAACAGCTTCAACGTCCACGTCTGCCATATTTTCCTGCACAGCTTGGCTGTCCGGAACACACTAACGCACCCACAAGCGTGTAAATGGCATCCAAGCGTTTGAAAAGGCTTGCAACTTGTGTACGCTTGCCAAGCCTTAGTCTTGCTTTGTAAATGTAGCATTATAAATGTAAAAAAACGTGTTTGGTTCGTCAACCACTGTTGAAATTGATTATGTTGTAGTTTTCTAAAAATGTACCTCATTACGATCAAATAGGTAGATTCTCTATTATTCATAAAGAAATAAAAGATTAAAAATTAAGTGGTTATGATCACCTAAGATCACTTAAGATGATAAAGATTTAAGAATGAGTTCCATCCATTCTCCAATATATTTAATCGGTAATTTCTCAATTTCCGCAAATGCTGTTTTACTTAATCCACGAGTACGACATAAACTATTTTAAATTAATTAGGCACTTTAAAAAAACAGTCATGTGAAAATGTGAACCCGCGATGCGCCGCGACTTTTAATTAAGACGTACAACGTCCACCTATATTCACTAGTTCGTCTCGGCTTCATTCAGTTTTAATAAAAATTTTAAATTGTTTTTTTTTTTAATTAAATAATAATAAAATACTTTACAGGAAATAAATATTTTGTCCAATAGAAAAAAATGTTACTATTCATAGTCATTAAGAGGAACCTGCTTGTAATAAAAGATATAATTAAAATATACATAACATCGTATTTTATATGGCACATTCTTAAAACATTGCAACTGATTATTGATAGTAAGATTATTTAAATAATTTACATTTTCTTTTAAATAATGTGACAAATGAATAATCGCATGAGTCAGAGGCAAACCGCAGTTGGGTATTGTTTCCAAAAGTTTATCAACAGAGAACTTTGACCTGAAATTTAAATAACTGCGATTAAAAAAACTAAACATGAGACTTTTTTACAAGCATTGAAACAACAATTCAGTTGTAAAGAGTTACCACACAAAAATATATATTTCCTAGAATGGTTTTAGTAAGCCGAAATTATTCTCATGAGAAACCAGCCCCTATTATTAGCTATGCCTGGCTGGCTATTCTGTAAGAACAAACTCATGGAAGAACACGATCGCGATGTGTCCTTAAGTGATATTATGCGACTTTATATTTATAACATTTAGAGGATACACGCATTAAAATAGCGTATAGCTGGTTTCTTCGGATATTGTCCGATAGTAAAAAAAACTATAATTAATTAATCAAATAGTCGTACAACTTTCGTTGAACTTTTAGAGTACTTATACATATAATGCATTTTATATTGACATTAAACGTCTTTTCAACCAACTGCCAAGAAGATATTCGTCTGATCTCTGAACCATGGCATCTAATACACGCTCATACAGGCAAAGTCAAATCCATCAATCATAAGTTACAAATGATTGGTGAAATTTTATTGATATTCGATACTCGTCGGCTAAACGTTATTACGTACTGATACGACCGTATAAACTATTTTTTACATATCTCTAAATAAAACGTATATTTCCAAAAACAAACTTGGAAATATGCGTTAACATTAGTCAACATATTAGACGATAGGTCAATCGTCTCTCATACCATTCCCTGTGAGAAAACTAACCGGAGTAAGATCAGTTTCAAGACTAAAGACTATGTCCTTTCCTCCTATCGTCGGCTGAAATCACTTTAGAAAAACTGAGCAACGGAAAGACACCAAGTATAAAACTTATTAAATTAATACAAATTATAATAAGCTATTAAGTTGTAAATAGTGGGAGTTGATGAGTCAAATACTTTAATAAGGGCAATGTCTTTCACGCGCTGATGACTCCAAAGATGACATAGACTAATCGCTTCACTACTCGAAAATATTGTTCGTTATGTATATAGTTGTTGCTCGTTTATTGTATTAAATTATACTGGTGGTAGAGCTTTGTGCAAGCTCGTCTGGGTAGGTACCACCCACTCATCAGATATTCTACCGCAAAACAGCAATACTTGGTATTGTTGTGTTCCGGTATGAAGGGTGAGTGAGCCAGTGTAATTAAAGGCACAAGGGGCATAACATCTTAGTTCCCAAGATTGGTGGCACTTTGGTGGTGTAAGCGATGGTTAACATTTATTACAATGCCAAAATCTATAGGCGTTGGTGACCACATACCAACCATCAGGTGGCCCATATGCTCGTCCGCCTTCCTATTCTATATAAAAAAAAAACTCTTGATAATACAACAATTAACATAATACTATCAGTCATTTTACGACTTTAAATATTACAGATAAAAATTCCATTATTGTTTGTGTTTATATGATTTTAATTTAATTATTCGATTAAATAACATGTGATAGTGTAATTTAAATTATTGAAATATTAAACTATTAATTATGCAAGTATTTCCTGCCGGATGTAGTTAAATGAATTGAGGCAAGCTGCGATAATGTTAACACAAATACAATCGTGTCATTAAAATTAAATCAAATGCTATGGACGACGACTGATAATGTTTCGTTTTAATCAATTCCTACTTACTACTAAATAAAGTATCCGGTTTTATCTTTAGGCGTTAAAATAAACAGGTGCAGAAAATGTCATGGCAAATGTAGTTTTAGTTTTAAACACACAAATCTAGCGGAGCTAACTAATATTGAATCCTTTTTTCCACGTGTGCAGTAGAGTTCTTTATTATTCTCTTAGACTAGCGCATCGCCCGCGGCTTCGCCCGCGTCGTAATCGAAAATCCAGTTATTCGAGATAAAAAGGTAAAATATAAATATGTCAATTATGTCATATTTTGTATGTAATAAAGCTTTAAACAGTAACAAATATTCATAATACACGCAACCTTTATATTTATGGTATAAGTGCGATTATTTTTATAAAATAAAGACTAAACGGAACCTTGAAATACTTATTATAATAATTCATTTATTTCAATCTGTCAAACACTTTTTTTACTAATTATATTATCGGTTATGACTACCAAGCGATTACTATGACTAATACAATAAATAAATAGCCATCGCGAACTTCCTGTTAAAAAATTTATGTGATGAACATTTTTTTCTATCAGACACTGTTAAGTCTCTTGTATATATATATAAATAAAATTGAAGTTTGTGTCTGTGATTTCAAAATAGCTGCGTCTTTTATGTTAATATTACTATTTACGAGTTACCAAAACAATTTGTTTTTATAATTTTTGCCTGTCTGCCTGTCAGTTTATCGCGGGTTATTTTCAAACCCCCTAAAAATTACAAATGCAAATAACTAAATTATTATAAGTTATCCAAGGTACCGTTTAGTCTTTACTTCTAAATCGGTTGAGTCTATTCAAAAGTTACAACATATAATTGTAACCATACTTCATAACACTATCCACGCGAAAACTACTAATCAGATTGATGAGAAACTTTCACATTAAGATAATTTATAATTTCGGGCCAGATGTAGACTAAAGAATTTATGTTGTACCTAGTAAATATTTGATCAAGCACTATTAATAATAATAGTCCTCTGCCTCAGTTTACTAGGGTCAACTCCGTAACCAGACAAAACTGGTAATGACAGTAATGACAAAAAGAAATAGAGTTACTATTTCCTAAAGATATAAGAGTAAAATGTTTGCTTAATGTCCTTGTGAATATCGTCATATTAAATACGAAACCTAGATAAGATAATGTAAGATTTAGTTCGTCAACTCTTAATTAATTAATTACATCACTGAAGTGACTTCATTGTGGAAAATATTTTAAACGAACTGATGTCTGGTTACCCAGGCGGGCTTTAGCAAAAGCCCGCCTGGAATATTATATAATAAAAATATTAATCTACATATAAAATCGTTTGCCCTACATGACTATCGACACACAGCCAAAACTACATATAGACTAATAGTCTATAAAGCTGAAATTTCAACTTTAAAGTTCCCCCTTGAGAGGTGTAACTGTATAAGGGTCCGTTCACACAGACCGGCTCGGAGAGCATCGGCCTGCTTTTTTCTTTTCACACAGACCGGGTCGTATACGCTTGGAATTGGCCGGAGCGGAGCCGCCAACTATTTCACATCGACCGGCTGGAAGAGATCTGAAAGCGGGTGCGAGCGAGAAAGAGCACGCAAGCGGAGCCGGTCGGCTCCTTTTATTACTTCACACGAAGCGCGTTCAGGCATTTTTAATGACAAAAAAGGTGCAAATGCAAAAATAAACTTTACTACAATCACTCAAAACACTGTTTCCAACGTGATAAAAATCTGCTCTCCTCTCCGAGCCGGTCTGTGTGAACGGACCCTAAGAATTTTGCCCGTATGAAATCGGAATAGGCAGCTAGTTACAGCTAATTATAGCCATACAATTACAATGTTTACAACTGGCACTTTTGGAAAGGGTCCTTCGCATTCATAAATCTCATGATTTTTTTTATAAAAGCAAAATAAATAATTAAATACAAGTATAACGAATACGAGATTAATTTGGCGTTGTAGAAATTCAATGATTATTTAGGTCACAATCATGCGGCTTACGCGTAGCTAATATTAATAATTATAATCTTTCACAATCTTATTACGCTTACGATTCAGACTTCATGTTAAATTGTATTCATATACTTAGCATAATTTGGAGAACATTCGTTTTTTTTATAAACCAAACCATTCTCTAAACACATTTTAACGGTAAACCAATTCACGACTTTGTCTTTATAGACATTAATATATGGTCACGTAAAAGGTTCGTTAAAACGGGTTGACATATGAAAATGCATCCAACTCCAAATTGGTTATCCAATTGACTGGAAAGCATTTCAATGGTGTCGTTGGTGCTCCCATATGAACTCACTAACTACGCCGCGATCCTTATTTTAATGACTATATCTATGAAATATATATGGTTAATATATATTATATGGATATAAAGATGTATATATGATTATTATCACAAATATATTATAAACATTATCTCAATTTGTTGTTTCAAGCAATCGAACTCTTTAGATATTATTGGCTCACGATTATTATCTATAATTGTCAATATGCCATCTGTTGTATAAAGCAAAACAAACCGTTTCTTTGACTAGCCTATTTGAAGCTATTAGTCAACTATGATAGAAGAACGGAGCAATTACACCGTAATGAACAATTTCACCAGTTTCGGCCTCGATGGCTTTTCTCTACGGCGACTGGCCAACTATGCCATTTCTCAATGTCAGAATGAGTAAAGAGAAATAAACTTTATTACATGTCCCATGCCATTTGCTAATAGTTCTGATATATTTTGCATTACAAACGGTTCTTTAATATGTCTTTATTTATAATACAACATTATTCTACATATGTCCACTTTAATTTTAAGTTACTTCTAAAGTTCCGATAACAACTTCGCTGACATTCAAAATGCAATATTTTCGCGAATCCATAATGAATAGACTAATTATCCATGATCAAAGATCATACCAATTATGTCGCATCAATATAATGTTAAAATTGTTTATTTGTCTTGTAGCTAGAACAATGTACACTCTCTATTCTTTTAATCTCATAATCCGATGGTGCGGCAAACCAACACGACCCGAGAGGAAATGGTGAATAATATAATCACTATTTTTAATTTTGATATCCAAACATAACGAAAACATAATATTTAACCTAAAATTGAATGACGTAATTATAGACGCGAGAAAAAATGATAAAAATTAAAATTATTTGTTTTTTTTTTTAAATAATTAAATTTAGAATATGATGAATAAATACAAAAATGGCTATAATATTAATATTTTTAAGAAAATACAAAATTAAGTACTTACAACTTCATAAATATATTGACAAAAAAAATTATGATATTTATATTGAAAAATTTTTTTATATTATTAATACTGACTTAAAGGGTATGAAGTCTTTTATAAGTTCTGATTATCAAAATAAATTCTAATACCTTTGATAAGGTAAAAGATTTTTTTATTTCTTAATAATAATTTCTATATTTAGTGAAACACATATTATGTAAAGTTATTTCTTTATAGAAAACCCCGAAATATTAAAACGAACAATACTGTAAAGTCAATAATAAAACTATGTATTTTTAAACGTACTGTGTAAACATAATCTAGTTCTGTCGAGCGAAATATGCAGAAGTTTCACGTAAGATTACGTTTTTAGTCCATCGTTTGTCTAATCTACTGAAATAATCTTAAAGATAAAGAGTACGTACGCAGCGATTTTGTCTTATATTTTAAATATTCAATTAAAAAAACAATACTATTTTATCTCGTAGTCCCTTTCAATTATAAATTCAAAGATAGAAAACTGTTATCACTATCCTGTGTGTTGCAACTTATAATTTCCGGAAACCTACGTATTATTTTCCTATCCTAAAAATTTTAAGCGCGTAATTTTAAAATGTTCATCAGGGCTTTTAAAATGAAAATAAAAAGGTTACCATTTTTTGTCTCTAATATGAGTTATAAAATTCATTTATCGACTATTGTTGGTATATTTCCACTTAAACATAAATATAATTAAACAAAGTCTTCGCAGTTTTAAAATTATATATATTTTTTTATTTTTGACACCGAACCGTCTATATCAAAACACACATATTGGCATATAGGAAATTAGCTAAGTCGTAAATGACCTTAAAGACTAGTTTTATTTAATATACCGAAGGGCACTTCCCTTCGTATAACATTGAAATATGAGGAAGACAAATATATTACCGTAGCAGTGACGACAAAAAGGACTTACCATTTGGCGAATAAACGCGCAAGTTGATAGGCACAGGCGAGATGCCCTTGTTTGAGCCTGTAATGCGATCTGTTTCAGCCTCAATTTCCCCTCGCACCTCATTGAAATCGACGAACTTTTTACCCTTGCAGTGGAGAAATTCCGCATATTCTAGGATTTCAATATTTACATTAGTCTACATTTATATATTATATTTATCATTTAAATAATATTTTATAAAAAATTACATCTACGGGTATAATAGCATTCAAATGATATAAGTTTCTTTTGAGGTTAACAAAGACATGTATGGTATATATCTGGTATTTAATACTTCTAAAAAAAATTGTACAACAACCATTTTCATTATAATAACTTATTAGTACTATATTATTAAAAAATAACACATTAAAGTTTGACTAAAAATTGTACTCATATATCTGTTATTTTAAGGAATCCAATTCTACATTTTAAATGACTTAATTGACTTTATAACTTTCAGTAGAACTTCAAATAACTCAAACAAAGGATGGCAGTTATTATGTTAATAGTAAGAAGCAATTAGTTGTTTTTAACATTCAAATCGCAAATGAAGGTTAACATGAGTAGAGCATGAATATTGCATTTTAAATAATTATCGCTAATTCTTGTTCTCTTTAACATGTTTTAATGTTTTAGTATAAAATGTATTAAATTCTCATGGCTGCAGATACACTGCAGCATATGCAAGGTCACAATACTAATGTCTTAGCCCAATTTATGTCCAAATTAGCAACAGCTATTACATAATACCAATCAGACATGTTAAGGTTATTCTAGAATTTTATAATTATTTTACAGACATCAATATATGAAGTGACTTATAATTTGAGTCATACATAACATCCTAATCCCTTATATTGTGTCCATAGCTAGCATAAATATTAAAAACTTTGTTTCGAGTAGTTTTGTTAAAAATTTCTATGCAATATTCTTTGCCTTTTTTCTTTATATCCTAAATTTAAAGTTTAATTAAATACAATCAAAATATTTTTACCTGTATTTGAATGTATTAGTTGCAGAATTAAGGGTCGTCGGGTGACTATGCCCGAGCCACGAGGCAAGAAGTCTCTGTAACAACATTTAATATAATATAATATTTCAATAGCATTTACATGAAATGAAACCGATTTACTCATAAACTTTTAAAAATAATGCAAAGATAGGGTTTACACAATATCAATGTATCCAAAATCCACACTTAAAACAGAAGTTTAACTATTCATGAATATAATATTTTTTAAATATATTATCAGAATATAAATATAAATAGATATTTTAATTATTATTACTAGACACATTATTCATTATTATATTATGACTCATGTTTATGTACATCATTCTTTAAGAAGCATATATCAAGTTTAAGCTATATATAAACTGTATCCTACCTCTCTGAGTGTAATTAATATAAACTAAAATATTTGTGTTCAGCAGTAAATTTTATGTCTTTGTACAATTAGTAATGCATTTTATAGGATAGATCTAATTCACCCTGAATTACAGAGTTAGGTATAAAAAATCAATGATTATTAATTTCACTTATTCAATATTGGTAATTAACAAACCATAAATTTCATTAAATTTCTAAAAATATTTGCCTCTTTTTTTCAATCATCACAATTTCATAACCTGACATTAGTGTCAGAAAAGTAACAATATTTCTTACTTTCCATGACAAAGATTTAATTTATCTTACAAAAACTAAATCGTTTTTTAAACTTTTTCTTTTTAATCGTAATATCTACCAAACTTCAATTTATTTATTATTAATGAAAGCAAAACAAAAGACTCACCACTTGCCATTGTTAAGTCTTGTATAAATTTGACCATTAAATTTAATTTTCTCTAACACCATACCCAAATTTTCTTGATTTGACAATTTTCTTTTGTTTTAATGAAATAAAATCGAAAACGATAATCTCTGTTCATTAATATCTAATATTGTAGCATCAATAAATATTGTTTCTTAGTACAAAATAATTTTACTTAGCGCCTTCATCAATCTTTGTGACAAAAACTCTTACCTGCCTACAAAATTTTCTAGCACCGAACTTTTTCCAGCGGATTGACCACCCACAACTGCAATTTGAGGAAGATCTAAAGACATGTGCACGCCCATTTGAACAAATGCATCTTGCAATTTGTTTACAACAGGAATTAGCTGTTGCATTCCGAAATTTCCAGCCATTTTGACTTATTTACATTAATTTAACACCACTAAATCGCTGATTACTTGCTCATCGTCTATACTTCACATCATCGATAAACTAATTTATTTTTCAATATGGTGGTTGGTGGGTGGTTATGGTAACGCTACGTTCCGTTTCTTCTGTCAAACTGATAACAGCGCTGTGACAGTCGATCGGTCGGTTCATATTCTTATTTATGCAGAATAAATAACTCGAAATTAAAACCTGCCCATAGCTGTGCTATACTATAGCGTCTAGTCATAATAGCATCGACATAAAACATTAACTTTTGATTAACTAACTTTCAGTTTTATATTCGTTAAATTTTATCAGAAAACAATTGTCAGATCTTGAATGGTGTCTTATATATAAATAAAAACATTTCATTTATAAAATAATGAAATCAATAAGGTGTGACATGCGCAGTAAATATAGGACAGTTACACGTTACTATTATGACATAAAGTACTAGAAAAAATATGTTAAATTAAGCTTAACGAAAAAACACCCATTATTCTCATCCCAATAATCATATACTTGCATTTAGTTCAATAATAAGAATTTCAAGTTTTATCAATTATATTTATGATATAAGTTAACCATGTCTTAGGGATTTTTGACTTTGATTTTGACATTAAGATTATCTTCATTATAAAACTGTTCAGATTATCTATTAATGTTAAATGATTATTTATGTGATATATATATACATTTTAGACTCGAGGCGTATAAATCTCTGCAATTAAAATGCCTAAAAATGTTTACGCTCAATAGTTATAAAAAATTTAATCGCGTACTGTTCCAAAAACGTGATATGCGTAATCTTACCTGCCCACAAAATTTTCTAATACTGAACTCTTCCCTGCTGATTGTCCACCCACAACAGCTATTTGTGGTAAATCCAATTGCATATGGACACCCAATTGTGTAAAAGCATCTTGAAGCTTATTCACAATTGGAATCAATTGTTCCATCCCCATGTTTCCGGCCATGGCTGCCGGTTTCTTCAAATACTCCTCGATTTATGAACTTCTCCGCAGGTCGTCGCCTACTGATTTTCTTTCATCAATATGGCACATATTTGAAATGCGCAAGCGTAAATTTAGTGAACGGTACTACATATATATTTGTCTCACTTAAAATGTCTCAATTCGAATTATGTTGTAAACTATATTTAAGAATATAATGTTTACCCATATAATTGGTAATAATATAATCGATACGTAAATATTTTAAATATGTGTGTTACAAGTACATTATTGATCAATCCGTATTATAAATTATTTAGCCGTCATAGGTTAAAAGACAGAAACATTATTCAAACACTTTAAGTTTTGTTTTGTACATAATGTTACAAAAATACAAAACGTAGCGATTATATACTCTTTGCTAGGATAGTTATAAGTTTTTATTATGACTTTACATATCTGCCAGTAACTTCCCTTGTTGTAAGTATTCGAATCGTTTGAATGTAAAAAATAATAAATAATCGAATAATAAAAAGACTTAAAAAGCTTACAATTATCCATAACAATCATTCTATTACTTAAAAAGAAGGTAAGAAGTTATAAAAAAGTAAAGCTATTACTACGCGTACGCTATCGCAAAAGAAGTGGCACCACCGCAGTTTCAAGCCACTCATTGTGTAAAATAATTGACTTCAAGTATTTACAAAAATTTAGTACCTCAGCCTCTTACCTTAAGTGGCTCTTGCCACTGACACTGCGGTACCACGATGAGTTTATTTAACACAGCAACACTTAGTGTTTATTTGCAACCGTTTTTGCAAAAATGTCACGACCACGGAAGCTTTCTTCCACGCCTCTTCTTTTGCAACATCTGCATCGTCTGATAAAAGCCCACGAGTAGTAAGAGATGTAAAACATCTTTTAACTCATTTCTAAATAATTATATTCTAAATATTATTTGAAAAAAAAAAATGATAGATACAAATTTTGTACCGTTGGAACACTACATAATATTAATCTATAATTTTCAATAATCAAACTATTTAAATACATATTTTTATTTATGGGACTTACGTAATAATTTTACAATATTAAAATTTACGTTAAACAATAAAGGTAGTTGTTTTATATACAAACTTTTATAAAGTAAATAAAGTACATAATAATAAAAAGTTATAGCGACGGTGCTTAGTGCTTACCTCTGCTCGTATGAGAGATTATATTAACGAAAGCCACACATACTGCGGTATCTTTTTGAAGGTGCTCAAAAATATTTATCATGTTACTTGAAAATAATTTTAACTCATCCTCCAAAACGATAAAAATCAAAAATGACAACGCATAATCTTATTATCGCAGACGCGACGTGTAATCGTAAATGTAGTATCATCTTAATATAATATTACACATTACACAAAGCATTTTAATTCCTAATAAAAATATATGTTTTTAGAAGTTTTAAGTTAATATTAAAATATATAGTTAGCATATTTTCCTAAAAAATTAATATTAATTGGATTTTTTTTTATTTGAACGCATCTAAAAATATTTTCTAATGTTTTCCTGCAGAGTGCGTTATGTCGCGTCTTTGTGACGTCATGCTATTGATTTTATAGAAGATCGTCTTTTGGAGACGCCATCTTAAAATAAAGTGATATAAGTTTTGGTAGTGTAGATTATAGAAAAAATCTAAAGTAATCTTCTATTGTAAATTAACAATTGAGCTTAGATAATTTTATTAAAATATAATCAAGTGTAACGGACCAAGGTACTAGTGTATTTTTGATTAGTTAGTTCTCAAAGCTATTAAATTTACTTTGTTATTTACCGTTCTTTAGCTTGTATTTTGTAGTACCGTTATTTTCGAGTAAATAGCTACTTCATGTAAAGGGTGAACAGTTATGAAAGTGCAATATTTTATAAAAGTAAATTAAGAGACATCGATCCAGCGTCTGCTCTGCCTACGGATGTAACACGTCAATATACTTCTGAGGGCTGGGCTCGAATTTGTTCCACCATCAGTGTTGTGAAAGTGTTCTGTTATATTGTCGAGGGCAATTAACTTTACAGTGTTGTATATTCACTGTTAACATTAAAACCGTTTAGTGAAGTATTAAAACAATACCAATTGCCAAAATATAAAACAAAGATATAGTTTTGAAGGACAAATCTTTGTGATTATTAGTGTAGATTGGTGAGATTCTTTACGCTTGAATAAGTGAGTATCGCGTCGACTACTGGTTGCAGTTGGTGGTCGGTGCGAGGGTGAACTCCTGATGGTGTGTACATCGCAGCATGTCTGCACTCTCGACGCCGGGCGGCGGAGGCACTACGGCGCAGAGCAAGCCGACGTCCGGCAAGCAAAAATATCAGAAATTGGACATCAATAGTTTGTACTGCGCCAACAGGGTATATATTGCTGTTCAATTTTATAAAGTATCTTATTAGTATTTTATACTAAATATTTTCTTTACAAAATAAACAAAATTAAACAACGATAATCTAGTATAACTTTTAATTTTTACATGCAATACATAATGTTTTAAAAGAATGTTATTTACATTATTTTTTAAGGCTTGAAATATATGTAATCATTCAATATGTTAAGAATTGCAATAATTATTGATACCCAAATTTTTTATAACCTTTAAAATATAATAGTCGGCTGTTGAAATTCCTTTGAAATTTTATTTTTTTTACCAAATGTATTTAGTATTATTTATATTTATACAGAAAAATGATAATTCATTGTTTGCTGAATGTGAGGTCAATGAACTGATAAATAACCTTGTCTAGACTAATACATTCTAGTTAATTTATAAATTGAAGTGAAGGTTTATTTCTATAATTTACTATTTTAACTATAAATTAAATAGTTATAGGCTTGACTGTGTGACTTATATAATGAAAGTTTTTATATACTGAAATTTTCTTTGTTATACTTATGCAATACAATAACTTAGTATGATTTTTTATCTATCTGTATTCAATTTAAAGTAAATTCATATAATTAATATTATTGTATAATATAATTAATGAAATTTACATAATATTATTTTTAGAATGAAAATTTAGAACCGTCCTCAGTAAAATCTCAACTTAGCCGTAAACATGGAATGCAAAGTCTTGGAAAAGTTCCTTCAGCGAGGCGCCCACCAGCCAATCTTCCTTCTTTGAAAACTGAAACTGGTCAAGATCCTAACGCAAAGTGAGTTTTTATATAATCTTTGCTAGTGCGGTACTTCTTTAACTGGGATTCTTATATAACATTTTAAATTTTCAGTTCTGTATCTACAATAACTGCAACAGTAACTACTCAAGCATCATGCACCTCTCAGACAATAGTAAGTTTTATTTTACATACCTATATTATTTCAGATTTAAAAAAAAACACCTTTTATTAATTCAAGTTACCACTAGAAATACATGGGTATTTTAAGGAATGCACTCAGGTTGCTTCAATTTTGAGATGGTGATAATCTGAAATAGTTTCATCTTTGTTACTAGATAATATTTTTTATATGTATTAGTTTTAATTTAGTATTTTTACCAATTATATATTAACTGCACTATTTAATGTTATATTAGCTAATCCTTACATTTAATAAATTTGTCCGAAATGTTTAGCCAGACTAAAACACAGTTTTTCAAATAAAATTTTTTTAGTACTTCCTATTTTTTACTATGTACATATTTACAATGTTTGTCTTTTATTATTTTTAGACTACATCCTCGAGCAGCGGTGTTGTTGCGGGCACAGCATCTGGGGGATGGGTACCTCTCCCACCACCTTCATCACCACACTTCCGCACAGAGTTCCCCTCATTAGAGGCTGCCGCTCAACCCTCACACCGTTCTACAGATCATTCTATACTACAGCCACAACTAAGACCACAAAGTTAGTATAATGATTACAAATTCATCTATTTTTCTTAAATTGGTTCCATCATAAGAAAAACAGTTTATAATAATAAAAACATTAGTGATAGAATTCCTAAATCATTAATTGTAATTAATTTACTCTAACATATAAAAAACATTACTTATTAGCGGAAGGCAGTTGGACGTGCGGTGGCACGGCCGGCGTGCGGCAAGAAACTACATCGTCTCCCGGCGCCGCGCCCGCCTCCACGCCTGCTACACAGCAAACACCCGCTTACCGTGCCATTCTACCATCTTTCGTGCGTTTTTATTTGTTGTTAAGTACATTGAAGATTAAAGTGTTCCCTAATAATGTTAATTTTTTACACAGCTGATGAAAGGTAGCAGTGGCACTGGAATAGGCTTGGGAACATTAAGCTCACTACGTGATAATAGGAACAATAGTGGCAGCGGCGGGAGCAGTAACTCTAATAATAGTAACATGGTAGGCTCTAGACAAACGCCGCGACCGCCTGCTACACCACGAGCCGTTGAGGTTCTAACAGCGCGCCCAATTCTACGCGAGGAACAAATATCTTCGCTTGACGACATCTCTCGTGATGCAGGATGGGCACAGCATGATGATATCGACTATGAGTAAGTTCAATTATATTGCTTTGTTTGTTTTGAGATCAAGCTCATATTTTTTTATTGTGATTTAAATAATTTTATCATTATTTATGAAGAAAAAAAAAGGATTTAAAGCAACAACTTATTTTCTTTTTAGTCAAAAACTGGATTTCTCTGATGGTGAGTCATCAACTCCAGCCACGAAAGTCAACAACAAATCTAATACCCGAACCAGTATTGACCATGAATGCATGGATAACAAAATGCAGGATCCTGGTGATGAAGACCAGCTATGGGCGGAGCGTAGACAAAAACAGAGTAATGAAGTTGCTCAAGCAGTAGCTCGTGCACGCCAACGTAAAGAAGAAGAACAGAGGCGCCAAATGCGCGACCCACAAGGGACTCAACAATCATCGAAGGATATTCGTGACAAAGGAGACAGGAGCGACCGAGATCGTAATGACATTAGAGATAAAGACTTAGAAGTCAGGGAGAAGGATAGAGCTGATAACAGAGATAAAGATCGGTCTGACATCAAGGATAAAGACCGTAATGATTTACGTGAACGAGACTGCAGGGACAAAGATCGATTAGATAGAGACCGTGATCGGGTTGATAATCGTGATCGGTTTGATCGTGAAAGGGATCGTGATCGTGACAGGCTAGGGGATAATAAAGATAGAGCAAGATTAGAAAACAGGGATCGTTCGGATGGTGATAAAGAAAGAGATTTACGAGATCGGGATCGTAACGACAATCGCGATCGTAATGATAATCGCATTGACCGTGATAGATATGACAGAGAAAGAGAACGTAATGACAGGGATCGAGTCGATCGGGACCGTGACTTTAGAGACAGGGATAGAGAATACGCACGAGATCGTGAGCGTGATCGTGATCGCGAGCGTGAGCGTGATCGTGAGCGTGATCGTGATCGAGACCGCGACCGTGAACGCGACCAGTCAAATGCGCCTTTTTCGAAAACTTTTCAGGCAAATATGCCTCCTCGTTTTTTAAGACAGCAACAAAGCAGACAGCACAAGGAGGAGGATCAACACAAAGCTTGGGCATTTACTGGAAAACCAGCACAGAGACGCCAAGAACCACAGCCGTACAATGCTCCTAGACACACATCGCACAATGGCCGTCGTTCGTATTCTAGGTAACTTACTAAAATACAATTCTTGTTACTTTCGATAAATATTAATCATAATAATGCCCAATATTTTTTTTTATTTACAGAGATTATTCTGATCGTGAAGATGAAATACGAAGGGATAAGGATGGGCCGGGCCCTCAATGGAGGTCTGAAATGCAAGATTATGATAGATCTGGCCGCGAATTAGATAGATCTAATTCAAAAGATTCCTACAAAGATTTTAATGATTATAAAGACAGAAGAAATGATTCTGACAGAAAATCAATAGATACAACTATGGAACACTGCAGTAGGACTGCTGCTGATAAACTAACAGAAGTTTTTGAAAGAAAAAGCAGTGGATTAGCGGAACCATTTGCTTCAGTAGACTCAACAATGCAACCTACTCCTGAGAGAAGAACTACACCATCGTCAAATTCACCACAAAATGAAACATTTGAAAAAGATTTTAGCAAAGCGTCATGGGCTGATGTTGCACAAGAAGAACAAAGTAACTTAATAGCTGGAAAACCATTGGATAAAGATGGCACATTCAAACAAAATGACTGCAAGATTGATTCTCCAAGTACTGAAATTGTGGATGTAATAATAACACCGCAACAAAACATAAATAATTCTAATAGTCTTATTAACTCAAATCTCACCACTCAAAATCAAACTAATAGTTATAATAATAGTCACATGTCTAGCACACAAGTTGTATCTCCTCAAATTCAACAAACACACACAGTAAATACACAAATAAATATTCAAACTGTAATTCCTATTTCTTCAGCTAATCTATCTCAACCCTCTATATTTACTGATTCTCATACTATTTCTAAGTCTTCTTCAAACCAAACTCCTTCCAAACCAAATAATTCTGGAGAAAATATATCTAGTACCATACAAACACACAAGCAATCTTTGCCGGAGCAATTATCTCTAACTAGTGTTGTCAAATCATCAATTCCTGGTCAAAAATCAGAAAAAGATGTTTCGGAGACAGAATCAATAGCATCGAAATCAAGCATTGACCCATCTGGTATAATCGGAAATAAATTAATGGATTCAAATTCTAACGAAAATATTCAAGATAATCAAAAGCGTCAATTAGACGATAAAAAGAACGAGCAATATAACAACGAACTTTTGAATAAAATACCGATAAAGGAGCCCGTCGAAAGAAAATCTAGCGGTTCTGGTTCTGAAAAGAAAGGCAGAGGATTTGGTAGTAGTGGATATGTTTATAATCGGGGCTGGGGGGGATCAAGGGAATCTCGAGGACGACGTTCACATCGAAGTTCCCGTTCAAATAACAGAGCAAGTGAATCTGATGGTTCCACAGACGGGAATAATGTAGAACGTAAAGAGCGACGAAGAGCTCCGCGTAGTCCACGTGGTCCTAAAAAACAAGACAGACCAGATGACACAAATCATCTCGCTAATGAACAAAGTCCACAAATATCTGATGGATTAGAAAATAGAGAGCCATTTGCACCACGTGGACAGCCATCTCGTCGAGGTAGAGGTGGTTTTCAAGGTACTAATAGGCCGCCAGCACCTGCTAAACGTGTAACTGGCTATGGACCACCTAATACAAAGAGTCCTTTCAGTCAAGCTAATAGAGCAGTAAAAGATAATGAGGATATGAAAGATAATCTCTTTGATGATAAAGAAAAGACTAATCCCAAGAACCGTACTAGTTCATCTGTTGCAAAAGTACGTGATCGTCGTTCAAAAGCCATGGGTGGCCCAATGAGTGGCGAAGATGAGAATTGGGAAACTACGTCAGAACATTCCGAAAGCGGTGGTACTGGTATGCATCGTCGTCCAAATGGGGGAAGACAATCTGCTCAATCACAAAAGGGACAAATAGGTAATCGTAATCAGAATTCTATTAATCGTCAAAACAATAGCCGTGGCCAACAGGCAGCTAAAAAGGAAGGAGAGAATAAGAATACTGAAATAACAGAGGCTATTAGTGATCTTAAGATATCAACTACTAATGAAACTGTTGATGATGGTTTCCAAGAAGTCCGTAATAAAAAAAATTCAAAGGAATCTAGAGGTTCTAATGGTAAAGATGAAAAACAACCTAGATCTCGCTCTAATCAGGGCGGTGGTCGGAATGGTTCCACTTCAAGAAGTTCCAATGATAAATCAAATTCACGAGGATCGGCTCCAGTAACTGCCAAATCAGGCACTCAATACGATCGACCTCGACAAGCTAACTTAGCTCCGCGATTTGTTAAACAAAGACAAAAACAACAAATGGGCCTTTCAACCTTCGGTCCAGACACCGGCGCCGCTCCACCACCTCCACCAGTGAATGCATGGGATAAACCAATTTCGCAAACTCTACGCGGTAATGTTGAGGAGCCACCAGAAGTCGTGGATAATAAATCATGCCAATCGAGTCAGCGAAGTACACCTGGCGATGTCGCAATAGATAATAAGTCTTCAGTGGCACCATGCGCTGTTGTTTCTGATAAAACAGGTGTTCTAGATGGAAGCACACCTCCTGTAGAAACTATTATATTTGAGAATACAAATTATAAGACTGCTCCTCCAGCAGAAGCCTTGAAACAAAAATATCAACCCAGTGCGGCCACTGCCAAACCCCAAGGGGAAGAAGTTGTGACAGAAATTGAATCCAGACCTTTGCCGTTTAATGGAGACGTTAGATCGCGCACGAGATCCATTCAAGAGCTTATGGCTGAATCTGGACGGCCGGTATCGGAGGCAGAAGGTTCATTAGGATTACAGATGTCTTTTGATACATCCCAAAAGGCTGAAGATTCGTCAGATATGAAACTTGATTTTGCCTTTGATTCAGATCTTGGTCAGCTAACAGAGGATAAGGCGGCAAAAACTCTTGGATTACCACGTGGTGTGCACATGAGTACTTCTAATACCATTTCACCATTAGCAGCAGATCTTAACTTAAAGATTGCTAGTGTTAAAAAAGTTTGGGAAATGCCTGCAGTGGCAGAAGGTACCGAGGAGCTACAATTTGCTGGTTTTGAAGAGAATAATACTGAAACTGGTGCTCCTCCTAATGTATGTAAAGTAAAGCCCACCCAACAATTGCAATCGCCTCCACCTCAGCATTACAATCATGTTAGCTATCAAGGAGGTTATGGTGGTCTTTCAGTTCCTTCACCTCCAGCTGTTTTATATAATTCATCACAACAAATATTAGGATCGTCTCAACAACTACAACAACAAGGAGGCCTATATGGTGCCTTTTTGGATCAGACTCGCGGTCAATTTGGTGGATTTCCTGGAACTCCATATGGTGCTGGTTCAGCCACCCCATATAATTATCAACCTCCAGATATGTTCCAGAGCCTTCCAAGTCAATACCGCATGGTGAGTTTTCTATGGCAAGTTGTTTTATATAATGATCTATTGCATGTAATTATTATATAATCCTTTATGGTAATTACATTCTTATGAAGGATTATATAAAGATTTAATATTGTTCTGTTCCGATAGAAAAATATTTCCTTGTTATTGAAAACATTACTGTTACTAGAAACATTAATTGATTAAAAATGTTGTTAACATTCTTCTTATCTGAAACTTTTAAATTTCAATAAATATGTAAATGTGGATATTATTTATAGGCAGCTGCAGCTGGAGGTGGTGCAGCCTATGGACAGTCAGGACAATTGGGAAACAGCCCTAGCACAGTTTTAATTTCAAGTACTTCGAATTCACTTATGTCTGCTACTGTTAAACCCTCGTCTCAACAAATCGGTGCCATTGGTGCGTAAAATGTGTAAATGATGATTAATAAAAATTAATATTGTCAAAGCAATTAATACGAGTAATAATTTAATTGACATAATGGCTTTAAAAAGTCTTAAGTTATTAATTATCATAAAATAATCAGGCAGCAAAGGCGGCGGTGTTGGTGGAGTTGGTGGCGTAGGTGGCGTGAACACGTTCCAACAACAATACCTGGGTTATTCAGGCCCGGTGGGTGAGGCACCGTACTCACTACCCGGCCTTTTGCCGCGGCCTGCACCTCCGGCATCTTCGTACTACTCGCCCTACCAGCCGCCCACAGCTCCTGCGCCCAACTATCCGCTGCAATTCACGCAGCCAGCACAGTCTAGCGCTTTCAGTTCACAGTTCCTCTCGTCTCAGCTGCATGTCGCAGCTGCAGCTGCTGTTCAGCAGATGCAGGTAATGATTTTTTTTTTGCCTGATAATGATAAATTTTCTAACCAATCTGTTAAACTACCAAAACTAAATACTATATATAATATAACTACCACAGCAACAGTACCGGGCTCCACCACTGCAGCAGCAATATGCGCCTCCTCAACCGAGGCCGCCACCGCAGCAGCAGCTCAAGAGCCCTCTTCATGAACACGCAAACGGATTCGCACCTCTTTGTGATTCTGCATCACCCACGCCTAAAGGCGCCTCAAAACCACAAAAGCCTCCACACTCACCTCCGCAGCACAAGTACCATGCGCCACCGCCTCATCAGCAACATCCAGCTCATCCGCCACCGGCACACACACCTCATCAACATCACCAGCAACATCAACAACATCAGCAGGTATGTTATTAAAGAATATTTTGATTTGCAAACATAATAAAGACATCATATTAATGAAAATTCCTTTTACAGCAATTAGTAGGCGGTGGAAACAATGGTCGCAGCGGTAACATTACAGGCGGCGGAAATGGTAATGGAATGAATCGCGGTATGGTCGGGCAACGCTACCCGGCGCCCATCCAGCGGCCCCATGCGCCTGCCATGCCGATGTATCGCGCACCACCCGCGCCTCGCACTCACAATACACCCCGTCCCAATCTCTACTACCATCACCACCAACGCAGTGAGTAGGAAGCGACTGTAATGCATTGTAATATTAACCTTCTTACATTTTACAATGACAACCTCCATCTGCCAGACGGTGGAAATGGCCCGGAACGAGTGACCGAAGTTGGAGAGGTAGCGCCGAACGTGGAGGAGACAGGCGATAACGCGCCCGCTGGCGAGGCGCCCCCACCTGCCGAGGTGAAAGCCGAGTGAGCCAAGGCCTCGTCGCGCACCTCACGCCTACCCCCGCCCCACGCGCGGCCCTCGAGCGCGCCGACAGACGTTCGCCTCCGCCGACGTCGCCAGACTTAGGTTCTCGGTATTTTAAGTCGTAAATTATGGAAGTGATTTTAATATTGTTTAAGATTCGTACGGAATCGATGCGCCGTCCGTCTCGGTCGACCCGAGAACGGTGCGCCGCCGCCACGGTGTGCGAATGGTGTTTCGTTTGTTTGTATGTAAATATATTGATCGGACTGACATCCGGCTGTCTATTTGACTGTTATATTTTAAGTATATATGTATAAAAGCGAAAGGTCGGCGGCCTCGCTGAGTACGACCGATGCACTGCGGGGACTGTGCGTCTAACTAACCGATGCTGCCTCGAGACATCTCACTAGTGAATATGTAGCCACGGTTTTTGCATAACGAATGTCGATGCAATATAAATAAATAATAATGTAATTTGGAGCGAAGATGGCCGAGTGGCGCTCGGCTTCTGCTGACGGGTGCGCGGTAGCGCTCCATGTATCATAATCAATTATTATATGCGAATAAAATTATTATGACCGAAGGTTTTTGTATCATTTATTTCTCTCACACTAAAACCTCAATTTTATTTTATTGGAAATCCAAAAACTATAAAAAATAACGATACATTCAAAAGGCAAAGCTGATAGCTGATTTGTATAAAAATATGTAATTATCCTACGGGCATTCTATCAACTATGTACTAAAACAAGGAAAAGATGGATATATATACGACGCTTCTCGTAAATGACTTGCGCATGGGTGGATGAAAGTTCGACGAGACGGTGTAGTCTGTCATTAAACACTATAAATAATTTAGTTCTGTTTGAAATACGAAAGACAGTTAAATTATTTGGATATTGTTCATACAAAAATACTTATATCGTGATTAAAAAATTAGAGCGTGGGGGAGAAGGTTTGGAGCTTATTTCGTGAATCTTAACCTATTCTCATACCTCTCAAATATACATAACAAATTTCATAAAAATCGGTCGAGCTGTTTCGGCGGAGTTCGACCACAGACATGTGTCACGATTTTTTTATATAAGATTAAAAACGATTAAAGATATTATGTGTTAGTTTGATAAAATAATCATACTGTAATTTAAAATAACTATTGAGCATTTTGTAAAGAATATAATAGCCGTGCCCATTAAAATAAGTCTGCATTATGAAAATAATTTAATAAGTTATAATTTATATTATTGTCATATTTACTACAAAACGTGATTTTTGCTTGTTTATTTTTTATATTGTATATTTAAATATTTCGTACTTTTATTATTTAGTAGCTCTATTTTGACTACCGGTTCCGAAAAATATTATATTATGATTAGTGAGTTGAGTACTAGCAAGAAGCTCGCATTGTTTGGTTTTTTAAAAAGAGGAACGGTAATTTTTGAGTTGTAAAACAAATTGTATTACCACTGTGGATAATATTGAGTTATATTAAAATAATAAAACTGTTACGACGGAGAAGAATGTTTGAATTTTAATACCTTCGAAATTAAGAAAGTTTACATATGGAATTCGTATTAGTTATTTATCCGTATTTTTCATTTGTAACAAAGAGTAATTACTGAGTTTCTTGACGGTTCTTCTCGCTATCTTTTGTTGTGTTCTAGAACACAGAAAATCAACACGATAGACGTATCCGATATTAGCTAACAAGACTCGTTTTAGGTAAAACTAAATATCAACACTGCATTTATTTGAATAAAACACCTATTCCTCAATACTCAATTTATTACTATTTTGTTAAAGTCAATTACTATTTGAGCAAATAAAACATTTATTTTATATACAATCAACAATTTTTTAATTACAAAAGAAAATTACAACAACTCCTTTTTTAAAAATATTTCAAGCAATCAGCTTGCACGTTCCCCGTATATCATTCCGTGCCCATCCGTCATCGCCGTACGAAAACCTCCTTAAGATCTTCGCAGATAACAAAATAATAAAAATCTACCCAGCGCGATTCAGAAAGGCTCGATTCAACATCCAACGCCATTCAGTGACGAAGCGTCCGAACCACACATGACAATTATATTCCACTCTTTATTTATTTATATTCTGGACACTGAGACTTGCACGTGTTTGATATACAAAACTAAGACACCTTATTAAAACCCTTTCAAAAACGTAGTTTTATTTTACTAATACTTTATTAAGCGGCTTAAGTACTTATATTTAGCAAAACATTTTTTAACATTAGATGTTCTTTTAACGGAATTTGCACTGTGAAAACTTTTAGCGATATGTACACTGTACAGCCGCTTTATTCTATTAACATGACTAGTAATTAATGTACATTACTAAATTATAATGTAACACAAACTTCCAAGCAATCATTTATCGTTTACTTATACTTTAGCGCCACCGAAGCCGCGGGCAACAGCTAGTTATAATAATTTTATAAACAAGCTGTTGCCCGCAGATTTCGCAGACTTGAGGTTTTATCCATGAAATTTCTATGTTACAATTCACACATCGATTGTTTTTTTAATGTATTTGCTTTATAATTTAATTATAATTGAATACCTCAAAGTTCGTCTAATCTACTAATATTATGTTTCAATTTTTTTTTCATTTGTATTAAAACAGATCGTCATGTCAATCAATCAATCAATCAACAGCCTTTCGTAGTCCACTGCTGAACTTGGCCTCTCCCAAGGTGCGCCAAAGCTGCCGGTCCCCCGCCTTCCGCATCCAGTCGGTACCCGCCACCTTCTCAAGGTCATCGGTCCACCTGGCTGGCGCCAAACGCTGCGTTTGCCGATCCGCGGTCTCCACTCTAGGACTCGTCTGCTCCAACGGCCATCAGTCCTTCGACATACGAAACCAGCCCACTGCCACTTCAGCCTGCTAATTTTGCAAGCTATGTCGGTGACTCCGGTTCTTTTCCGGATAATCTCATTTCTGATCTTATTTTATTTTATTTTAATTTTATTATAATTGGAAAACATACAGTATACACCACATACATTATACAACAATTAACTCCTTCACACTCCAATCATGTTTCCACTTAAAACGAATTCATGTATGACAGTAAACAAGCAATTTTGTAAATTATAAATAATAACTATGAAGATTCAAACAGTTAACAAACAGCAAAACAATAATATATATATAACATATATAATAAAAAATAAATAGATAAAATAAAAATATTGACTAAGTTGACAAATGCACACACTCTTTTTTTAAATGTATTGAGCGTACAAGAAAACATGTCCAAGTAAATAAACTTCCTATTGTAGCTCTTACAAGAGCGATATATAAATTCATTTTGAGCATAATTGGTTCGAGTGGCGGGTAAGAAGAATAAAGCACCATTGCGTGTGTTCACTTTTTTACATTTAAAGTGAATTTTGCTTAAAAGATATGGACTATCATTCGAGTTATGAATTAGTTTAAATAAAAAACTTTGATCTCGCATTGTACGACGATCTAGTAAGGAAATCATTTTAGGTGGATTTCGATTCAGAGTGAAACATTTAGAATTAAGATATTTAACAAACGTATGTTGAATTTTTTCTATTGTAATATATATATGTATGTCGCAACCGGGTGAATTATTTCGGTCAACGCCATCTAGTGGTATACGTTCGAGACTACGTTATGGAATCGTTTCCGGAACGCCAGCGCCACGTAGCGGCACTCGATGGAGTTTGTGTAAGCATGCGCCAGAGGGGAACGTCGGACAGGACTACTCTCCGAGCGTTCGGCGCGTGCGGTCACAGAACCATCGCGCATTCCGGTCACCTACTTAAACTGTGTTACTGAGTCATTATACTGTGGTTGATTGTACAAGTATGTTTTCTTGATCCTTCGTCACCCACCGATAGACGCCCACATAAGAAAACCATGAACTATAACTGTGGTGATGGCCCTCCGCCGTCATATATATATAGTAATATAATATATAATAGTATATATAGTAATATAAGTTTTATATTGTGGATTCCAGACTGGATGGTGGACAGAACCATATTCCAGCAACGAACGGACAAAACAATATAAAAGGACAAAGGTTGTGTCATTTTTAAAATCTTTACTAACCCTGAGTATAAAGCCAAGCATTCGAAATGCCTTGGCAACTATATAATCTATATGGAATTTAAAGGTTAATTTGCTGTCTACCTCAGTTACTCGGGTAATATTGTCATTATTCAGTTTATAATTAAAAGTTATTGGATTTGACTTTCGTGTAAAAGAAATAATGCAACATTTCTTTATATTTAAGTTCGAGTGAGTTTTCGTTACAATAGTTACACAACTTATCATTTATCCTTTAAAGATATATTATCCTTTAAAGATACTCCGAGCACAGCTCGCTCCATAGCATGCTGGGTGACTTTGAATTATGGACTAGTCCCGCAATTAGTGTACGTTTCGGCACTGCATATCATGGCAGGTAAGACGCATTGGTTGAAGACTTTCGTCCAATTCGGCAAGCACCACAGAATTTTCATGTGCTTATTTTGTTATTATAATTCATCTCGTGCTTGACGGTGACGGAAAACATCGTGAGGAAACCTGCATATGTCGAATTTCATTGAAATTCAGCCACATGTGTATTCCACCAACTCGCAAACTCCAAACGTTCTCCTCAAAAAGGGAGAGAAGGCCCAGTGGGACATTTACAGGCTGTTACTGTACTGTTACTCATAAAAATGTTTTATTTTTTAATTTCTACTAAAATTACAAATGCCAAAGTCTTATCCTTTCGTCGTGTTAAAACGAGCTGACGTGCTTTTTTTGCACTGAGATATGGACTGGCAGACACTTACGGTAGCGCAGTGGTCGTCACTGCAACTAGCTTCCAGCTCGTGACAAATATTTATAGAAATGGCCATACATGTGTTCGATGTTATATATAGATTATGATGATATATCAGATTTAAAATTGCCCGTTAACGTTATATCTTGTATTACAGAAAAATGTGGCATTAGTTCTTTGTTTTGATCTTTTTTATGTTACACTATATATTAGTAGGTATTCAAATTTAATGGTCAAGTAAAGTAGATACGACAGTCTTTCAGGCGCCGACGCCCCGAGCCGCCACGCGAGTCGCCCTAAAGGCGATACTGTGTTTTACGTTATAAATATTTTATGTAGACCCTTATTTTACCCGTGCGAAGCCAGGTTTGATTACTAGTATATATGTAGCGATAAATTATACACTGAGAACTTCAGCCATTGTAGCTTGATTTTTATAGTTTCTGCTAGTTATAATACAAAATCATAAAAATATATATACTTAAATATATTTTTAAGTTTTTTTTATATGTTATCACTATTAATTAATCATACTGGTAATCATATTAAGCATACTGGTTTTCGCCCGCGGCTCTGTCTGCGTATTGGGGTGAAGCGGCCAGGTGCTAACACATATATCATATAATTATGTCTAAACATAAAAAAAGTAGTATGTGTCCTTTTTTGACGTTCCAGCTTGCGACGCTGTAAAAGCGTAACAGGCAGACAGACAAAGTTATTCTCGCATTTATAATAACACGCGTAAATAAATAAATAGTATATATACCATGGTAGCTTCAAAGCTTGTATTAATTTAGAAGTTCCTTGGCGCCACAACGGCGTCCCCATGTTCAATAGAGAATCGTCAATTTGGCGACTAGCCAGCAGGGGGCTTACAAGCCATCACTACATATCGCTTCTTGTTTTCCTTTTATAACGTGACATCAACGCTAACACGGGAGTAAATATTTCATTTTATATTTACTGCATTCCTAAAAATTATCGCTAACCATTACGAATTTCATCTTTAAGTATCTTTTGGAATGAAATGACACAAATATAAATTCACATCCTTAAATTAAAATTAAATTTATCACACACACACGTACATTTATTTTTTCCAATTGTTAAAAACACAAACTTCTTACTTCTCACTTCTATACATTTACTTTTTTTTTGTTCATCTAAACGGGGATTGGACGCCTGGTGTCTTGCAGAACAGTTTTTCTATTGCAAGCACCAGTCTTCACGTTATTTAGATGTTATTTGTAAACATTTTGTGAAGAAATAAATAAAAATATATTATATAATTGATTTAATGAATAATATAATAAACAAACGTTTTTAAATTAAGATAATGATACAAAAAATAAACCTATGTTTCAGATTTCAGCTTTGTTTTAGCTGTGCGGTGCGTGAGTCCGTGCAAATGATTTTATAAATACTTAGTTATAGATTATAACAAATTAAACGAATACACTAAAATCTCGCCTAGTTTTTTTCTTTGAACCATAAGACCCCGTCTTAGACCCTTCAAGCAAACGGCAAAATTGAACATTTTTAAAATCGAATATATTGCGTTAATTCACACTTATTGTTATATATATATATTTTATATATAACAATACTATAACTAGGTATATATGTATTATAATAATCGGTAAACCTAGTTACATAGTCCTTATGCCTAGTAGCCTATAGATCTGGAACTGGACTTGTCAGCTAAACAGGAAAAACTACCGTTTAGCCCGTACCCCTGAACAATGTGAGGTTTGGTATAAATAAAAATTTCGATTTCGGTGCGCTAATAACAAATATGACATCCAGATTTCAAAATACCAGTAACTTTTATTTTTAAGGTTAAAACTAAGATTTTTATAAATATGTTTTTGCTTTGATTTTTGCGCGCTGTTCCCTACAGATATTACTAGTAATAAAAAGACTACTTATATATACTTTTTTTGTTCAATACGTTTTTCGTGTAGAGACGTTAGTTTAGTTTGGGAGAAATGGAAAGGAAATGTAAAAATTATCAGAAATCGTCATAATTTTTCTTCTAAATATGAGGCAGGGTCACTATATGTCATCACGGTAGCATGCGAAAGCGATCTCGATAAGACGGAAAGGGTACCGCTGGTTTTTTAGTGGGTATTCCGATGTTCTGGGCGCCCTCGGCGCCTTGGACATCGGCGAGCCCCACATACCTGACACTGAAACGGGTAATGCATTTTTCCTGGGTAAAAAAAAGTCACTATATGTACGTGATTTAATATAGCATGTAATGACCAATTTACTTACAGTTGCAATCGTATTAGAAGAGTGGTAGTTCCACGCAAGTGAAGCCATTAGATGCCATAACTATCACACTATTTATAAATGAAAACCAATTATTTTTATAGCACTCATTAGTTTGCATTTGATTCTTTTTTAATATAACAAGTTTCAATAATATTTAGAGTAAATAATTAAAAACATTTAAATAAAACAATATTTCATCCCGTATTACTTATAGGTGTATTTCGCCACAAAAGTTGTAGGCGCCGTGGCTTAGTTGGTTAAAGCGCCTGTCTAGTAAACAGGAGATCGTGAGTTCGAATCTCGCCGGGGCCTTCAAATATGTCACAAGCAAATTGAATTTTTACATATATATTTTAATTGCTTAAACTCAATATTTTATTTGTGTGTTTTTGTTTATTGTTCTGTAATTGTTTCTTTATTTTATTTTATTATATATCTAAGTAAAAAGTATATATTTATTGTAATCTTTATAATTTTTTATTTGATGTTTCCATCTTTTTGTGAAATCCTTGGTGCTTTGTATATAAATAAACGAAAAAATATATTTCAGTTTTTCCATTTGTTTTAAGCACAAATAAAAAATAATAATATGAAATTACAACCTCCGGGTGTGACGTACTGACAATTAAAAAGGGAATTCCCCGGTTAACAGGTTAATTCAAGAAGGCATTCTTTTTTAAATTTAACTACCGGTTCGCCAGCGGCTTCGCCCGCTTCTGGACCATTCCTAACGCATTCCTAACGCTTTCAAACCTCTCGAAACTGATGACTCATCTACGTGTAATGATTGTCCAAGTTCAGCTAGTGCTTGACATGGGTCTTGATCAAGCAATTCCTTCAATTCTTCGTCTTCAAACTTTTTTTATGCAACAAACTATTCTTTATCCTCAAGTTCAAAATCATTATTTTTGAAGCGTCAAATCCAGTCTCTGCATGTCGTTTCCGACGGACCATTGTCTCAACAGGAATTTTGTGTGCTTCAGCGGCAGATTTCTTTTGAAAAAATAGTGCAGTAAAATTCCTCGCAAATACACTTTATTAAGCGCAAAACTAGACATGTTTACAACCAAACAAAAAAATGTTTTTTACCCTATGGTGAGCGAATATATACGCAAATGTGTTATCATCTGTAAATACATGTAGGTACGTAGAACTGGTAATGCCATCTCTTAGGAAACAGCGAGAACTTATTCAAGGACCTATTAATAAAATTTAGTAAGCACTATGTATATTCAAGTATTGAGTAAAATTTTAATAACCAAACTAAGTTGTGATATGATTAGTTCTGTATTAAATGGTTTCAGACAGGTGCGCGTTGAACTGAATTAAGCGTGGGTCAACAGCCAGACGTGAGACGGGGATGCAGTGCGCTTTGTTCTTCCGACGCGCCAGCCTCGTACGTTTACCCCAATAAGTCCTTTTATCGGTTATCAACTACCATATTCATTTTTAGTTTTAAAAATAAGTAACTTGAAATTAGAAAAGTAATACCTATGAGATCTGATAGGCATCTCTACAAATATTACACTTACAGACTTACCTATACCTAATAGAAAACGCCGCCTTTGTTATAGTTTAAAAAATATGCATGCATATGAACGTATTAGAAGCAAAAAAACCTAGTTATTGCAATAATTACACGCACAAACACTGTAAAATATGTTGCGCTTTTAAATCCATAGTTAAAACTTACTTTGATAAGTATCTCTTGTTAAATTTTACTGATATGTGTGAAAGTGGTTATGATTATGAATTCTGATAACGCAAATGGTTTATATTCCAATCTATGCATTTGTCTGTATCCATTTGTTACGTTAAATATTTCCTAACACTCTACATCGGTGATTCATGTGCGTGTAATTTCACCAAGCAATGTATACTTATAATGATCATTTCTGACCTCGACGCGTAATACATTATTATAATTATAATTAGGTATGTTTTTAATTATAACTTGAGTAAATATTTGTAAGGAGTTTAATTGAAGTATATTTTTATTACAATTTTAATGTAGATACGTACAACGTACCGAAGTCTTAGGTGTAAACAATACGATGCTCCCTTATGCCGACCCCCGTGCCACGTATATTAAATAAAAGTACGAGCCTGTGAATGTTTCACTGCTGGGCTAAGGCCTCCTTTCGTTTATGCGGAGAAGGCTTGGAGCTTATTCCACCACGCTTCGATTTGGATTGGTGGAATACACATGTGGCAGAATTTCAGTGCAATTAGACACATGCAGGTTTCCTCAATTTTCCTTCACCGTCAAGCACGAGATGAATTATAAACACAAATTAAGCACATGAAAATCCAGTGATGCTTACAAGGGTTTGAACCCACGCTCATCAGTTAAGATTCACGCGTTCTAACCACTGGTCTATCTGTGCTTCTTACAAAATATCACTTAAATATAATAAATTCTTCTATAATATATATATATATATATATATATATATATATATATATATATATATATATATATATATATATATATTATAAAACATTTTTTTTTTGTAGAAGAGCTTTATGATTTTATTTACTTTACTCTATATTTATCTATTGTATTCTTATTAGTAAAAAATTTCAATAACCATACATTTCGATCGACGACGCCCTACGGCCCGTAGTGCCCACATTTTATTTAGGTCTCTATAAGGTTAGGTTTCTACTACCACTAGTAGAAAACTAACCTTATAGTAGTAAGTAACTAAACCTTTACGCACTACGTCTTATTTTAACCAAACCTTTAACACCACATTAACCTAACTTAATAAGCAGTATACCGTGGTCAACACAATCGAATGCCTTAGTGAAATCACAGTACACACCCATTTCATCTGCGACTCTTCCCAGGCTCCGTATAAATGCTTTTAGTGCCATGGATGGATATCTGATACATAAACAAATTCTTTTTTACGAATTCATTTTGGGAAAATTTTCATTTTTAATATTTTTGTTTACCATTCTGAACACCTTACCTTTTTATATCTGACTCATATATTTGAAGTATTTTTTGTCAATACGATATTATTTAATGAGAGAATCATTTCCCACATATTTAGATTGCTATCAACTTCTTATATCGTGGCCAGCCGGTGCAAGCGCACCGACAGCCAGGCAGGCAGGAAGGTAGATATGTGAGGTTTTGATCAAATGAAACAAACTTTATGTTCCAAAATCTGTTTAATACGGTCTTATATAGATTTGTTGGCGAATGCCACAGGATACACACTACAAAACATATGTAATTGTATTGAAAGTTAAACTGCAAATTGCACTCTTGAACCCTTTTTCTTAATAAAGTTAAAGCGTTAGCTGATAAACAATTTAGAGAACCTGTAATAATCTGGATTTTGAGAATGATTTTAGTAAAATAATTATTAAATACATGAGCCACTTCAATATAAGATTTTATACGGCGGTTTGAATTTCAAGTGGCTAATTTTATTCTGTTATCAGTTATCTTATCATACTAGTAGGAATATAAATAATTATAAATGGATGTGTTGTAAAGGTTGTTTATATACAAGCCGACACGTTGTTTTCATTACGCTTCACGTACAAATAAAATAATTAATAAGCATGCGAAGCGCGTCAAAATAGTTACAACATACACAAATTTTAAGCTGATACCTGATTAAAGGATCTAGCGCTTTGATTGGATAAAACATTTCATACTCCGGTGGCTCTTTTTTAATAATTATAATCTTCATTCAGGTGAGTAATTTCTTTAGAAAAATGCTATGGACACCTATTTTAGTTTTTAAACATTGATGTGGTTTTACATATGACGCAACTATTAGAGAAAAATTTGCTTTACCACCCCCTAAATTTTACCGCTCTAGGCTCAGGCCTGCTCGGCCTATAGGGAAATCCGCCCTAAAGTATATGTAGATATTAACCGAAGGTCGTATGTTGGAATCAGTACAAGCTTTTTACGTGTCTTTTTGTGCAATTTGTTTTATTAATTCATCATGCACAATAATTACAAACCTGTACCGTCTGTGTTAATTGTGTTTCTTATACAAATAACAAATCTTAAAATACAAATGGAAAATACGTCGCTCTGTTATTCTTAGCTACATTTTTTTTTTTTTATTAATTTATAATCAACAGCAGCAGAAATGTTTGTACAGTTAATACATTTTAATGTTAATACATACATTATACACAGAAAAGAAAAGATCTTCACCCGTACGTAGTTGACGTGTTTAAGACACGTACGAAAATATTTGCTTCCTCGTTTCTGATACGCACCGCCAAGGTCTGGAATACCCTCCCGACCTCCATTTTCCCCACCACCTACAATATGGGTACCTTCAAGTCTAGAGTCAATAGGCATCTTCTATGCAAGCACGCTCCATCTTAGAATGTATCTCACTTTCCATCGGGTGGGATAACAGTCAAGCGCTAGCCTATACATTTAAAAAAAAGTTGTGGATATACAGGATATATATATATATATATATATATATATTACAATTTTGATACCTTGGTAACTTAGTGGTAGGGCTTTGTGCAAGCCCGTCTGGGTAGGTACCACCCACTCGACAGATATTCTACCACCAAACAGCAAAATTCAATATTGTGGTGTTCCGGTTTGAAGAGTGAGCTTGTGTAACAGGCACCAGGAACATAACATCTTAGATCTCAAGGTTGGTGGCACATTAGCGATGTAAGGAATGGTTAATATATCTTACACCGCCAACGTCTATGGGCGGCGATGACCACTTATCATCAGGTGGCCTATTTGCCAGTCTGTCTACCTATTTCATAAAAAAAAGATTATGAAAAATTTGTTATTCATTCTTTGTTTTTAAGCCAATTAAAAAAGAAACAATCAGTAAGTTGTTATGAATTTGGATATTAAATATTGTCTATGAATAATTGTATGTACTTTTCGTGTAATAGTATCTTCACCTTCTGAAAGTCTTTAAGGTACATATATGCCTTTACTATACAATTAAATTGTTTTTATATGTAATAAACATTTCAATAATCCAACTTAAATATTAATAAAATTATATTGCGTAAAAATAAGATAAGACAATACATTTTAAGATAAGTACAAGTATACCTATCCCATTTATGATTAATATATAATAATAAAACTGGGAGAAACCATATGATATAAAAATAGGTAGGTACGTGCGAAAAATCATACATATATAATAACGAAATACATGTGTACCGATCTACTATTCTCCTCTAGGGTGTCAATGCACCGCCAAGCTTGGGAACTAAGATGTTAGGACCTTTGTGCCTCTAGTTAAACAAAATTTTGAATAAATTAAAACTTTTTATTTAATAGTAAAGCTTTTAATAAATGGATCATTTACCTGAACCGTATTTCATTGTTAAATAATATAACAATTTAAATATTTTAAAGAAACACCTAAAATCTTACAATCTCTAAGAATTTGCGAGCAGCTAGGGTCTAAACATGCATTAGGTTTACTTTAAACTGAAAAACTGCATGCTCTCTATTTTGTATTTAAAATCGTTTTTCATAATAATAAGACAATTGTTACTTAACACTATTGTCTCGTCCTCGAGCCAAAATAGCGGAATTGCCTTAATTGAGCTTATTGTACTCTCGATAAGGCGCGGTTACTATTTACTCTGTACAGTCAGTTGCAATCCACAATTCCACAGCGTTTCTTTGTTTATTCCGCTCTCAGTAGAATGAAAACGAATGAATCAGTTCACGTCGGTCCCCGATGCTAGACAGACGGGTGACTAGTAGTTGTGCGAAATATGACTGTAAACTTTCACTTCCCAACGTAAACAAACAATGAATGACGTGTATAATTCAAGCAAAAATGCAAAATATAATGTTCATTGTTTGAAATATTAAGTCAATTCATATCTAAATTTAAACAGTGAAATTGCTAATCGTTAGTGTTTTTTTCTCGACCGTCGTTTGAAAATATCTCGCTGTGACCAATTTGAAGTTTTATATAGTTTGTGTTACGTCTCCGTGTCGCCTTTTTTAATTCAATTTGCTGATTACATTTTTGAAAATAAACAATGGGAAAGGATTATGGTAAGTTTTGTTTGCATTTACGAACTAATGACTACGTTTAAGAATTTGTGTTCATTCACATTCATCCCTGTATCTACGATATGGTTGATGAAAAATTAATAATTAATATTACAATCTAACAATTAATTAAAATGTAAAAAAGCTATGACATTGGTAACCAAATCTTGTACAACTTTGGTGACAAAGAGTTTTGCAATAAATCTGTGAAAATGGTCCAACATTAACATTCGTAACAATCCTATAATTCAAAGGAACTTAAACAGAAATTATTATAACACGCAAGAGTAATAACGAAGGTTACAAAAATGCAAAATCGGATACAACGGTTGCATTATTAAACTATAATGTTAAGAATAGATTATAAATTATATTAGAAAAAGCGTAATATTTGTACCTGTAAGTATTAATTACGTCGTCCCCGATCTTAATTAATTAAATCAAATTAAATCGATTAAATTAAATCCATTCAATCGACATTTTATTTGAAATCATAGACCGTGTTTTTCACTTTATTAATTAAAAAATCCGATAAAAAGAAGGGAAAGCTGTTATGATATGGGTACTTGAGTATGTAAAATATTGTTTGTGTTTAAAAGTAGATTTGTTAGGAGCTACCAATGTAATTATTTATTAATGATTGTGGTTATTTAGCATATATTAAGTTATTTTGTGAGAGTCAAATTAAAACTAAGTATAGTTTAGATTTTATAGATTTTTTTGTTAAAAATAGATTTTAGAAAGGGCTGTTTAATGCCCTCATGGACATTGACCTTTTCATTACATTATGTATGATTGGAGTAAACGTAAATTAAAAGATAGTCTAGACTCAATCGAGGAATGGAATACACCAGGTCGTATAGCATAGCTATTAATTAGCCAGCTGCTCCATGAGGTTTCACTCTCGCCCTGTAAACCGTAGTTTGATGAAAAAAAAATTTCTTATCCGACTGTTAGTTTGTGATATTTGCACGTTCAAACAAATAAAAAATCAACCAATCAAATCGCGTGTCCATAAAAGAGAAAGAATAAATATAAGAAAAAGAAATTATTAGGGAGTTAGTTACAATAATGAAGGTTACATACATATGTAAGGTTGTAATAGGGTTAGGGGGTAAGATAACATATGATAATTTCTGTCAAACAACCGATGCAAGTAAAAACAATAATTAATCTTTTTTTTTATTATTTAATTTGCGTTTATAAATAGTGCCTGAATAGCTAGCCCAATTGCTTGTGCCATTCAACCAGTCCAGCTAGGCTCAATGATTTAGGAAAAATATTGTTATAAGATATCTCCTCTTTAATATGACCTTACTTAAGAACTGAGACTGAGTGATAATATTTTTTTAAAAGACAAACTGACATTTCAGTTATCCGGACCAAGTCAGTTATCCAGTAACCAGTAGGTGTTTATTTGCGCTCACGTAACTCATCAATATGACCGCGACTCACGCGCACGATGCAGACATAAATAAAGTTTCATCAGCGTGAGTTCTACATTTCATTTTACCACCATTCACCGGAAAATATAACTTTTCATACATATTAGCAAAAATACTAATTTATTTCTTATATTTTACTCAGACGTAGTTGTTGTTTTGCATGAATAACATTTCTCGGAATCTTAATTGGATTGCCGTTTCAGTCTTAATCGCCTTACACTAGGCATATATTTCACTGTAACCTAGTTGCGATGAAGTCTATCGTTTAAACGAATAATATCTGAAACCTACTAAGAGATAAATGCATATTTACCTATCGCAGTATCTATTCATCTGTGCTACAACTACCTACTAACTAATAACGTACTCCTACGCAACATGAAATGATCTTTTTATCGCTTCATGTAACGAGTAAAGAAGACAGTATAGTCTGTGACGTTACACCGTGCACATATTTATGAGTCCGTCCGGAGACTTTAAAATGTAAATTGTTTTGTGATTGTGAATACATACTATATTCTCCGAACTCGAACTAAACGTTAAATTTGAATTACGTTTTAATTGCGAAATTACGTTGAATCGCATTATTTATATTATTAACAAACGTGTTCGATTCAACCAAGTTGTGTAAAAAACGGCATATTTATTATTTAACAATAGGAATGACGGTTGTAACAAAGCCGTGCTTCCTTAAGTGAATTATTTAGTATTTATTCTTATATTACGAAACAAATATTTTCATTTAATATTAAAAAATATAGATTTATTTATATAACCTTACATATATAAAATATATAAGGTTAATATTTCTTAGGAAATTACTATGTATGATGGAGGAAATTTTATTTGGTCGTATTAATTGACAAATACTGATCGATATTGATACTGGAATCCTAGTTTATGTGTATCTAATAATTTATCAAATCCACAACTTGACAAGACCAGGGCCAAAAGTGCTTCATTGCTGTTGTGTAAATTCCAAGGTTATATAAAATAAAACTAAAGAGAAAAAAGTTTGATTAGGTATTTTTTCTTAACGCAAAAAAGTTATTTTGTATTGTTTTTAACTAAAAAAGCCTTAAACTTATTTTTTTCTACCACAAATATATTCATTTGCTGATTATGTAAGTAATACAAAGCCTGTAATTAATCAATTTAATTATTATTGGCGTCAATCTTAACTAGTTACTTGTATTATTTACCGTAATCGGTGTGTATTTGTTATTTCTTGTAACTGCATAAGAGTACTTAGTTTCATTATTACATAACGTATTACATACGTAGTGTTTCAACGTATTTGAATTGTTTTGAATAATATTAAAATTAATTAATTGTTTGTTGCTACATAGTTATGTTAATAATCATAAGTAATAAAATAGTAATTAATAAAAGACAACCGCAAACATAAGAACAAGAATCATGTCACACTTCTGTACAAAGGCCTCATTTCTTAAGGAGAATACTTGGAGACTTTTTCCACGACGCTGCTCCAATGTAGGGCGGTGGATGCATTTAGAATCCTGAAAAGGTTTCCTCGTAATGTTTTCCCTCACCGTGAAGCACAATCTTAATTATAAACGCAAATTCAGCACATGAATCGGATTTACGGATCAGTTTATTCTAAATGACTAGTATTATAAACCTCCCCGTATCCGACTCACTAGGTATTTATTTATTTTTTAGCCCAAAGAGAAATAAAATCGTTGTCTGTCTGTCTACCGATGTTGTATTTTCCACGTAAGACCTATTGATATTAATCGTAATACCATCCGTACTGGATATTCTAGTAGATGAAAGAAAACTGGCCGATTTTTTTACAAATTTTATTATTGCCGTTGAAAAAACTAAATGTTGAAAAAAGGAAACCTGCATGTGTCTTACAGTACAGTAACAGCCTGTTAATGTCCCACTGCTGGGCTAAACTGGCTCCAAAACCTTCTCAAACAAGGCACAGAAGGCCTTAGCACAGCAGTGGAAATTCACAGGCTGTTACTGTTGAAAACATTATAATGATATCCAAAATACGCTTAGCAACGTCATGTTAATGATATCATTATAAAGTACTTAGTACTGACTGTACTTTTATATCCAAACAAGCAAGTTTATTTCGTACAATTAATAATAAAAATTACTAAAAAAATTAAGTGGTTAATGAGTTATATTTTAAATTGTAGCACTTTTTTAACGAGGTTTATGATCAATAAGACCATGACTTTCAATATATAAAACGTATATTACTAATTATTTATATATTTATACCATTACTAATTTGAAAAATATTGTTTAATTACAACAAATATCCTGTTACTTTTTTATATTTAGTTTGGTATTAAATTTAGAATATTTTGCAAATATTTTAATATAAACTCAGGCTTGTAACACAAAAAAAAGCTATGAAAATATATTTGCTCACCTGATATCTACTTTTTTAGTTGTTGTTGGTTTTATACGAGATATTCTTTAATAAAAAAGATATAGCGTCACACATTTTGTTGCTGTAATTTAATTTAACTTTGGCCAGTAACGGTTGTGTTGACGTTTTATTACTCAGTTAATTTTAAATCTAGTAGACTAAATTAGTTTAAAGTTAATTCCATTTTTCTTTATCAAAATTGCCTAGTCAAGATAAGCAAGCTGACGTTTTATCTGATAAGAGTAAGACACAATGAAGATACAAACAGATTGAGAGAGACGGAAAATGAACACGGAAAGTCAGTGTAATCGAAAATTTAAGTTACCCATACATCATGCATTCTTATTGGTATACAATGTTTATGTAAGTTAAGTGAATAGTTACCGAAATGAGCTGTTGTGTTCCACCAAAAGAGTCAAGTAAGTTCTCAGTGTATATTTTACTTAACGTAAATAATTTCTGCATCTGCAATTTATTCATTTATACAAGAGTCCGAAAAAGATAGACCATACGTTAAAAATGTTGTACCTCTCCAATAAAGTAACATGTTAAAGTTTTTATGCTTACTTTACATACGGGTGACCTTCGTGAAACGGCAGATATCTATTCTAGTAGTAAATAACCCCCCCCCCCAAGGTCCCCAAATATGACGCCATGCTACTTTTTCACACTATTGTCTCATGATATGATAGAGTCGCACAAAAAATATTAATTTAAGTATGAAAAAAATGGATTAAAGACTAAAAATCTTTTCACAAAATATCATATTAAGTATCACAAGAACATTATTTTTGAAATTAGTACATCTTTTTCACACATAATCATTCATGTTTTTAACGAGAATTCATATTTCAATTGCAAAGGATTGTAATATTTACCTTAATACCTACTGTCCTACCAACGAAATGATATACAGAATAAAACTAGATGTTTACAAATCGCATCTTTATTTGAATCAACATTATTTTAAAAATTTATGGTTTTTTTTTATAAAATAATTATTGTATTATTATTTCAATGTCTCGCTCAATTTAAATCTAGTGGCTATTTCAAACTTCAGTCATTGTACCTACGTAGGGAATGGTATTCCAATCGAGGAGGGATTAAAGACAAAAAAAAACCTTACAACTAGGTACATACTCGTAGTCGTTTAATGGATAGTGATTTACAATGAATTTGATTTCTAGGGACATGACAATTTGTTTAAAATTATAACCAAGCTTCAATAATGTCTACACTCGTTTGGTCTGTATAAAATTATATTAGTAAAAATAAGCAGATGAAATAAAAAAAATGTAAATAAATAAACGTTGAAACATTTTACCAGCGAGGTTTCTGTATTTAGGTAGATACATACCAAAATTCGTTTTGTTTTAAAATTACTCTGTGAACTGTGAACAAGAAACAAGATATTAGTCATAATATTATGAGAACTCATTCCCTGACTGAAATATTAATGAGCTTGATAAAACGGAGCAATTTTTTCCTTGTTAACCAAAAAATAAATGCAAACCTTTAGATTTACACTTAAAAAGGACAATGATATACTACTTAAATGTTGGATATAAATTAAATTGAAAATATAGATATATTTTAAGAGATAAGTGTGATAAATATTCTTCATATCCATTCTTCAGGGGAGCCGATACGATACGATCCCAATTTCAACGGGCCAATTCACAATCGGTCTTGCACGGACATCGTCTGGCTAATAACATTCGTCCTTTTCCTTGGAGGATGGGGATACGTTGGATACTACAGTAAGATATATACTCATAGAGGTCATAATTATTATTTAGTATTATAAATATTAAAATAAATGTTCATTTCACTGACTGCACTCTACTGTTACAACAATTGAGTATTTTATTAAATATCGTAAATTGACGTGTTTTGTTGTTTTTGATATTATGTATAATGAAATATTCAATGATTGTCTAGGTATGACGAGAGGGAATGTCGAAAAACTTTTAGCACCCATCGATTCGAATGGTCGACGCTGTGGACTTGACTCGGGCCTTGAAGATAAAAAGTATCTATTGTTCTTCAACATCGCGAAATGTTTAGCTCCCGGTACGCCCATAACTGGATGTCCTACAACGCAAGTTAGTCATATCATCTTCCTTAGCCGTGAAATTGCGTAGTAACCTAATATATATACGTGTATACATCTAACTTCCTTCTCTTTTAAAGGTTTGCGTATCACAGTGTCCCAGTAAGACAGTTTTATTTGAAAAGGAAATAAGACAAAATCCGGCTACATTTGATCAAATAAAAAAAGATATGGTATGCATAGAGGGTCTAAACGTTCAAACTATGGCAAGTTCTGAAGCTCTAGAACACATTAAAAATGAAAAATGTACCAGTTTTGTGCTTCAGAGTCAACCAGGTATAATTTGTGTTCTTGTCGATTGTTGTGATGTTTTTGTTTTTTGTACCTCTTATTAAACAACAACTTGCATTCCACTAATTTTAGTCGAGAATCCTGTTGTATGTTTTACATTTTGTGGTTATATGTATGGCATGGTGATCACCCGTGAAAGATTATTGTGCCGCTTAGTCTAACCGACTGCATATCGACGAAATACTCGCGCTCTAGTGTTATTCCGCTGCATCGGGGACCTTTCAACTCTGCAATGCAAAGATTCGTCGAAACCTGTAAAGTCCTCGTTAAGTGATGAGACTTGCGTCCGTGACCCGAAGCAGGCGCAGAAGTCGTTGCTGAACAGCGCCACGGCTCTCGACTCCTACGTGGGGTGGATCGCCGCCAGCTGGGTGACGTTCTTCACGAGAAATGAACGCGACACCCATATTGTACGTAGCATGTGGCTCGAAGCGTTGCACGTGTTGCATTTGTCTCTAATCTACCCAGCATGTGTACCGAGCCAGATACTAACCTGAATGTATTTGTAACTAATGAAACCTGTCACGATTACCGATGTACTATCGAATTAGCATATATATGTTTCCAAACTAAACATCATTGTTAGCAAGCTTAACTCATAGTATGTATGATATTATTAAAAGAAATGTTAAGTGTATGTGTATGCTAGTTCGTATATTGAGCTACAATCAAGCTATCATATAGTCTAATGCATGCTTGGTATACGGAACAGTGTTGGGACGGTGCTTTGTTAACGTCACGGCTGCGGTGGAGCTGTTACGGGAGTTAACAAACGGTACCTTTGATCTGGCGGAAGCACAGGTGCTCGAACAGCTAATCGAATTACTAAAATCTAATCAGGTAGGTAGTACACGCACCACCTAAAAACGTTTACATAGTTAAAAACTAATATTTTAATAACGTTATTATAATATCGTAGTTTTACCATTGTTCCCATTATTGCATGTCTCTTAACAATATTATCACTGCCTAACATCATACCGTTATGTAATATATTATCATTAGTTCATATTATTTGGAAAAAACTTCATAAATAAAAACGTTCTCTATTCATCTTCACAGTAGTTTAGATATCAACTACTATAATTAATATTTTATTTAGACTTACTTTAACATTGTTTAATAAATCATATTATTATAAATTAAAAATATTCTATACACTAGTCATTTTTCCCAAACGTTGATTAACGCAGTCGTCGAAGGTTGACTTATCCGCAACAGTGGCTAATCAATTTTACGGCAATCAATATATTTCTTATCTGCAATGCAAATATTGTAATTCTCTAAATTTTTAAGAAAGTTGACTGATTTCCGTAAGTACAACAAAGAGTACTAAAAAAATTTATCGGTATTTAAAAAATAAATTATATCGTAAAATAACTACCTATAATGTAACACATTGTAATGAATGAATTCCCTGTGCTGTCTTTGAGCAGCTGTCGTCGCAGATAGTGCAGGACTTAGTACAGTCTCGTTGGTATATGGCGGGAGCGTTAGTCGCTGTGGTGCTGGTTTGCTTCATCTACATCCTCTTGCTGCGCTGGGTTGTCACGCCCGTTGTATGGACCTCCATCGCTGGGTTATTCGCACTATTAGGATTTGGTAAGTCTGCATATTTCTATAAAAGGAGAAACCAAACTCGACATACATTCTGATTTTTATTTTACTCATTTACTGCACTTAATTGTTTGGATTTTAAAAGCAGTCGATTCTAATTTTTAAATACTTGTTTTATCTCTTTCAGCTATTTATTTATGTTACAAGAACTACGAATACTATAAGGCGAATCCAGTTGGCCTGTATCAAACAACAAATCTAAAGGGCTACGCGCAGAGTATCTTCGCCAAAAGTGAAACGTGGCTCGTAATACTCATAATATCAGCGATAGTGTTCCTAATACTACTGCTCGTGATTATTTTCTTGCGCAATCGTATAGTTATTGCAATCGCACTCATTCGTGAAGGTAGCAAGTAAGTAACTGTAAATATAGCATGTCCTTAATTCAATAATATAAGTGATTGTTGAGTTTATTAAGTCCCGAAGCACGATGTTTATGCCGAATATAGCTGTGTGAAACTTCTATCAAATACTAATCATGGTTACGATGTTATGATTTACTTTATAATTAATTATTTTTCATTCGTTATTATCATACGTCGTTGTTCCGTAGGCACGTAAAGTTCTCAAGTTAATGTTTCGGGTCATGGAGGTTTGTAATCTTCACAAACACTATACTTGTCAAGTATTTATATTATTCTCTGTTAATGTAATCAATTTTATTGATCGGTAATAATAATGAATAAATCAAAACACAGTCTATCCGCGGCACCTTTCATAAATTTAGACATCAAAATTTGAGAAATAGGAAGAAAAAAATCGAATGAAATGTTATATTTATTTACAAATTTGAATTTAACACAGAATCATAATCTTTAAATCTGAAAACAGTTTAAACATCGTCCGCGAGAAATTTTTCTGAATACTGTTTTTTCTGAATACTGTTAAAATAAACCATATTTTAACTTTTTTATTTGCTTATTTATTGTAGTATTTTTTTAGGTATTATATATAATTTATTTGAATAGTTTAGCCTTAAGGTTGACTGTTAGAGAATGTTTTCAGGCCAAATACAATAATTTGGCATATTAAGTTTTTAAATAAAAAAAACATATTTCGTTAGAACTTTTAATATTAAGCCAAATGTATAACGTTCTTAAATTACCGTTTTTCACGTTACAGAGCAGTCACAGCCATCAAATCTACAGTTCTGTTCCCTATATTCCCTTGGATACTCCAATGCGGTATCATCGCTTATGGGGTATTAGTTCTCATGTACCTCCTATCGATTGGAGAATCAGCGTTCCGTGTAGTAAACCTGAAAAATGACACAACATGCGACTGTGGAGGACTCTATACTGAGGTGAGCAAACTGTTTCACCTCGTTCTATACTTTGTCATCATGGTTGCCTCTAAAACACATAGTCTCTTAACAAAAGAGTAAAACAGTCACTACTGAGTTTCTTGCCGGTTCTGCTCTGTAAACTTTACACTCCAAACCGGTGCAGTGGTACCTTTAAATTCAAATTGATCCTGTAACATGACGATTCAGAGCTTATACGAATGAATATTTTTGTAATAAATTGAGGAGTTCCGACATATTTGACGAGCCGGTTGGCGTGGTTGGTGGATGCTTGCCTTTCACGCCGAAGGTTGTGGGTTCGATTCCCACCCAGGACAGATATTTGTGTGCATGAACATGTCTGTTTGTCCTAAGTCTGGGTGTAATTATCTATATAAGTATGTATTTACAAAAGAAAAATAGTATATGTAGTATATCAGTTGACTGGTTTCCATAGTACAAGCTCTGTACAAGCTTAATTTGGGATCAGATCGCCGTGTGTAAAAAATGTTCCAGGATATTATTATATTATTAACTGGTACGTAACTAGACTGTATTGGCTGGGCTGTGTGTGACTCCGCATCACGTTCTAGCTTCACTCCTAAGAATTGGTTGACCATTCACGTTCGTTATACTCTTTATACTCTTTTTTAGTTTTAGTTATATATATATATATAGTCTTAATACTTATTTCCGAATAGAATTGGAAATTCTCCCTATCCTTCATATTTATGTTAGAAAGGCTATCCTAGCTATACATATATATACATATATGCCTTTAGCTACCTACACAATGACTAGTCCGAGAACAATATGGGATCAATTTAGTATCCCAAGAATAAACGGACACTACCTTAAATTATCAAGGATTTGTTATTAATACTTATGGCGCTATCCTTACTAATATTATAAAGGCGAAAAAGTGTTTATTATTTGTATGTTTGTTCGGTACGTTTTCACGTCTTCATTACTCAAGCGATCATCATGAAATATTATGTCGGACACGCGAAGAAAAGCATACAGGATACCTAAAACCTCGTATTATTTTAACTAGGTACGTCTAATACAATATTTTAAAAAGATCGTAATAATTTCAGGAAGGAGTCTCTTGTAATCCCGCAAAATTTATAAGTCAGTGTCACGATTCAAGTTCTGGTCTGCTACCCTGTCAGGTGGCCTCTTGCCACTTCACTGGCATTGACAACCCTCACAGTGTTATATACATGCAGCGTATGTATTCGTTGAATTGTGTACTTGTATTTTTCTAAATCACCTGTACTCAACCTACGGCCAAGCTTTTTTAGTTGGCCCACCTGATGTTACTTTACTTCCTATTATTTTAAATTAAAAGGCTTTTTATTAACACCTAAATAATTTGAATTAAACAAGTGCTTGACTACGGACACTGCAGTGTTTGAAACGTCAGGAAATTATAAAAAAATGTTAAAATATACACGATAAATCCGTTCATAGTTTTTATATTCAATCTGTAATAATCCCGAAATCTAAGAAATCATTACCTAAATATTTTTTGTTTGCGGCCCGCGACACCAATGTTTGTGGCCCCTATAAATAAAAGGTTGAGTAAGGCTGTTCTAGATTCTTCAGCTAATATGTACAACAAAAGTACTTTTTAAATTAATATAATCTTGTAGCTAGTCGGCAGATTTCAATTCGTTCGGCATATTACTTACATATTTAGCCTTTGTTTACTTTCAGTTGTGAATTTGCTTGGTTTCTTCTGGGCAATGTTCTTTATCAGTGGCGTCGCTGATATGATGTTAGCGAGTACATTCTCCACCTGGTACTGGACTTTCCATAAAAAAGATTTGCCGTTCTTCACCCTCACCTCGGGAATATATAGAACATTTCGGTAAGAATATAAACTTTTCTATTTTTACTTTATAAATTAGCAGCGGTTTGTAGGAATTAACTACTATATATTGTACTTAAATACCAAGAAGTTATTAAATTTTATTGAAGTAAAAAAAACTTTTTAAAAAAAATAATAAAAAAAAGTAGATTTTAAAGTATACTTTGAGTATGACTGCAAAATTAATATATATTATAAAAGAAACTTGCTCCATTTATTCAGATACCACTTAGGAACGGTGGCGTTTGGAGCTCTCATCATCGCCATAGTGCGAGTGATCCGGGTCATCTTAGAGTACATTGACCACAAAGTGAAGAAATTCGACAATCCATTCACGCGGTGCATCATGTGTTGCTGTAAATGCTTTTTCTGGTGTTTGGAGAACTTCCTCAAATTCGTGAACAAGAACGCCTACATCATGTGCGCCGTGCACGGGAAGAACTTCTGCAGGAGCGCCAACGAAGCCTTCTCACTACTCATGAGGAATATCGTCAGAGTTGTCGTGTTGGATAAGGTTCATAGCTTTTATTATTAAAAATACCTACAATCAGCATCTACTCCTTACATACACTCAGAAAAACTGTAGCGGCTTTTTTATCTGGCCCTGCTTTATTTTTCAAGGATTTGCATTGGAAACATTTTCATATTTTTTTCAATTATTCTCACTTTCTATCTCTGTCTAGCTGGGTAAAACCATAGAAGGTATTTAATGAAACTTAGCTTCGTAAAACAACTTCTTAATTTAAGATGCTATTTATTTATTTAAGCAATTTCATCGGTTTGTTTTTGTGAATTATATTGCTCAATGACTTCTCTTATTACCGATGTTCATTTCAAACCGCCTATCTGTGTCACGTGACTAAAAAACTCAAGTAATAATTATGGTATCATTAAAAAAAATTAAGACTTCGAAGACATTTTAATCAGCTCATATTGTTTCTATTTTGCTTTCCAGGTGGCAGATTTCATTTTCTTCCTTTCTAAGCTTCTTATGTCAATTGGCGTCGGGTTCGCGGTGTACTATTTGCTGGAGTGGAACTACGTGTACGAGGTGACCAAAGGCGAACGTTTGCACTATAACTACGTGCCGGCCATCATCCTCAGTATTGCTACTTACCTCATATGCACGATATTCTTCAACGTCTACTCGATGGCAGTGGATACATTGTTTTTATGTTTCCGTAAGTTTATATATAAATAATTTGTATACTTTAAATAATAATATGCACTTATTATAAATATTTTTGTTACGTATAGGAGAAATCAGTTATAGTTAAGTATTCTCGGCGACAATCGTGTTGCAATACAGAACAAAATGTTTCATTAATAATGAATAGCACAAAGTTTAGCGATAACAAAATGAATAATATTTTAAAATTAAAATTGGCATTAACATACGACTAAACTAGTGCTGCTCTTTCTACTAAAATTGTCGGAGTTTGTAATCAGGGCCATTGGAATATCGCAATGGTCCTGATATGACACGTATACGATTCATTGAAACGATTTACGTATTTATCGGTACGAAGAGTATATTTAAAATCGTAGCCAGTTAAAGGCCAACAACATTTTATAATATAAAACGCCATAAATATTAAGGTTTCTTTTTCCTTTTTGTTACAGTTGAAGACTGTGAGCGGAATGATGGCTCACCGGAAAAGCCGTACTTTATGTCTAAAAATCTTATGAAAATTCTAGGTAAAAGAAACAAAAAAGCGATATAAGCGAGTGCCAAATTATTGTACTCTGTTCAATTAGTAGTTTTTGAATTTTTTTCTAGATTTAAGGAATTTTAAATAATGTCAAAATTTCGAATAACTCTTTAACGATTTTTTAATCTGTATGTCTGCAAGGAGAAATATTTTAAAGACTTTAGCCCCACACGGGTGATGATTTACCTAAGAGATGTAATATTTAAGTTTTGGAAGTAATTTATGAGCTAATAAGTTATGATGTTTGTATTCATGTATTTTATAAGGTTTTTTATGTGAGTAATCATTAAAAGTTATTTATATTGAGTGCCAGAACAATTACTTTTATAAATTGTCTGAAGTTTTCTACTTGTGGTAATATTTTTTATTAAACATATTTCTATTGAAAACTTACTTTTATTATATCCTGTCTTAAAAAAATCTAAAATAAATCATTACTGATCTTTTATAAGAGTAGAGTGTACAACCATTTGGCGAAATTACACTGTCAAATAGACCAAAGAATATTATATTAGACAAACTAACCTATAACTGAGTTTCTTTTGGCGGCAAAAGAAAGAATCACATTCATAGTTCCAGCGATTAATTAATATTTTATTGAAATGAAAACAAATTCATGCATATTAAATTTTTTTATCATAATCATGTATCTTAATATAACAAGGCTTAAAATTTGTACCTAAATTACTCTTCCATAATACTATTTAATCTGTGCTGTGTTAAGAATGCAATGTCAAGCATAACTTCAGGGTCCAGTAGTTCCTTTACATCATCATACCTCAGGCTTTCTTCATAAGCAAACATTATACTTGAGTCATCCAACATCATTTTTGAAGATACCAATGCTGACACACAGTTTTTCAATCTTGCCATTATTTCTCTATCTGATCTATGTACAGGCTGAAAAAAAATGACATTGAAACACCTTTCAGTTTATATATTATAATTATCCTTATTAAGATTAATTTAAGTATGCTTATCAGTATACTCTTGATACAATAAATTAAACTGTAATAATTGGTTATAGCTAAACTAATGCTTAATGATTTTCCAAAATTTACTCCTATATACTTAGTAACTTCTACATGTATTGTTGTATATTTCAACTGTAACTACTTTAAAGCTCATAAATAGTGGATATTTTCTTTATAACAATAATATATCCTAATCCTAATATACCTTTTGTACCAACTTTTTTAATAGAAAAATGAAGTAGTTTCAACACATTTTATTTTAACATTAATTTGATGACGCAGTTATGTTTACTTCAGGTTTTACTTTGACCTTATTTTAATTTAAAACTCATACGACATATATATGCATTAAATATGCATGGCCATGCAATTAAAAAAAAAACAAAGCTATTCATTATACTGTTATAATTAAATTTTACCTGATGTTCGTAGTTTTGAATGTCTTCATTATTTTCTGCAAATATAATATTTTGTTGTATTGGGCTCATCCATATGAAGCCATTATTACCAATGATAATTGCAATACCGCAAGGTAAATTATGAAAGTGATTTTTTCGCCGTTTGATCAATGATGGAAAAACTTTCATTAACACTCCTTGGGATAGCTGAAAATTTCGATGGTGTAAGATAAATAAATACATACATACTTTAATGAAAATACAAGACTGTATAAAATGTTTCTATATTCAAAATTTTAAATTAAGCCTTTTAGTTTATATACTACTAATACTAATTTTATAATAATGTCTTTTAGGAATACATTAGATAATGATAAGACAAAAACATTTAATATCCTCAAATGAAGAGGTAAACTATTAAAAAGTCTTACCTTGCCATACTTTAAGCTCCTTGTATGTAACGACAAAGAGCCATCAGAAAATACACTCTGCACTTCTGCACTAATTAAATCACCTTCTTGTAAATGCTTCCTCATCATTTGCTCATCTTCAGCAGATCTGCGGCGCTGCCAAATAAATTATATATTTCACTGTCATATAACAAATTAGAGCTACATCATATTCAAACTATCAATTATATTAAATATCAACTTTGCATGATTTGTGTAAAAATCAAGATATTTTCACTAATTTTTTATAGAGAGATATATAATAATTTATATATATTCATATTCATGAAAAAATGGGAGTTTGGAATGATAGCAAATTTGTGTTAGAACTTTAGCAGTTAAATTAAAATGATGGATGGACTTAAAAGGTATAATAATCAATAACTTCTTGTAGTGCACGATGTTATAGTGTTATTGGCAAATCATAAGGAATATGTAATTGTTTGTTTATCTCTACTTCTACCATTTGAAATAGGCTATAGGCATTTTGCATATCTTCATTTCTACATTATTAAAAAGTTTATTACTACAAAATATAGAATGTGTAAACTTAATATATCCATGGGTTGGCATTAGAAACGCATGGTCAATTTTGGATAGTGGGGTGGTACCTACGTATTCTGCCTACCTATTCTGGCTACCTATTCTGCCTTAGACTTAGTGAACATAGACTGATTGGGTCCTGCCATTCTTAAATTAAACTATCACATCAGACTAGTCATTTTAGTTTGTATACAAAAAAAAAAACAATCTAAGCTTACTAACCAATTCTCCTCCAGGTAAATTAACTGAAGACAATTGTAAAATGGAATCCAGGCGAGAGTTGGTTTCTATTTTCCATCTCTTTTGTTGAACTTCTAAAACTCTCCCAACCACAACATCGCCTATTTCACCGACATATCTACTTTTCAATGGCCGCACACAAATCAACTTATTTACTTTTTGCATTACACCAGCAACTGATGATTTAATACAGTCATCTTCTACGTATGTCCCATGGCCACTGTAAACAAGTTAAATATTATAATTTTACAATAATGCATTTTAGTCCGGAGTTTTTTTAGAATAATTATGAATGGCACTGTGATTGAACAGAGTCTAAATGTTTATCTACTATATATTATTTAAAACAATATAATTACCGCATAAAGTCTTGCATGCCACTTATAACCTCCCCCGGTGTATAAAACCTTGGTAATTCATTACTTGATGCCACACAATGATTAACTCTTTCAGAGGCTAATCTAATCGTAACATGCCCATTCATTTTAGTACCTATTTGTTATTATTTGAAATCGTCAATTATATTATATGAATTTTAAACAATAATAACATGAAAAATATTTTATGAAGAAGTGACAAGTGACAACTGCCAAGCGATAGTGACTACCTGACTTATTCATTATTTTTCTTTATTTATGATTTTGGTTACTACGGATTCAGCCCAATTTTCATAGATTTTGACACCTAATGAATGTACTATATATAACTTAAATATTGACGACAATTACCAATAAAATTTCTGTGTAGATGTAACACTGTCTTACATTAAAACCTGAATAAAATGCCGAATAATAATCTGTATGGTATATAGAGAGCTCTTGTCTTTCCCTTAAAAAAAAATTATGTCAATGTCAAATGTCAATATTATTTGTCAATTCAAAGTTTTGATTTTAATAAATCTCGCTGCTTATACGCCATAAAAAGAGGAAAAAACACCTCTCTTTAATTCATTTTTTTATTTCATAATATTTCACCTGTAGGGATTTGTATTTGGTATATAAATATGATATAACTTTTAGTAACTAAATCTTTATTACAGATTGTTATTAGATTGAGAACCAATCAGAGCAATGGCTGTGAACGCTGCTCCTATAACAGCGACTGATAGTTTATCACAAGCTTTAAAAGCAAACATTATACCTAACCAAGAATATTTATTGCAAGTCAGTATCAAATGTACTTGTTTTTTCTATGGCATTCGATAAATATGATAATTCATATTTTCCTTAATTTTATTAGGGCTCAGTTTTAGATTCGGCTGTTGAAGTTCTTTTACACAGACTTCGTGGTCTCTGCGACAATGTTGACGCAGGTCCAGAAACGTTTGATGATCAAGAAGTTTGTTTTAGTTTAAGAGATCCTAATCAGCAGGTAAATAAATTGACAAATTCAATATCAGGAGTTAAGTATGGCAAGTTTTCACTACATAAATACTGATTTACAATGTTTACCTGAAGTAAAGGGTTCTTTATTAATTAAGAAAAGGTTAAAATTTGAGATGTTGCCAGATCTAGATTTCATTAATAGCTGTGCTATGTTCTTTTATTTTTTAGTCAACACCATTGACCCTGCGAGTGAGAAAGGCATTAGATGCAAGAGACATGCCATACCAGTTGAGATATATTGGTCAGCCAGATTTAGGAGACAAAAATAGACCAACTGTTGTAAGATCAAGCCTTGATATAGCTTGTAGTGGAATGCTCATTGAATTCCTTAATGAATTAGGATGTCGAATAGAATTTGAATATAGTGTTAAAGGTAATTAATATTTTTAATAAAAAACAGTCACATATAACCAGTATATATTTGAAGCTATGAGAAATTAGGTTCCTTGTGCCTGTTATTACACTTGCTCACTAACCCTTTTATTTGGACTACAACAAAACTGAATATTGAGTGATAAGTGGGTGGTGTCTACATCTCGAGAGTCCACAACCAAGCTTTTTCTCATTTTTGTTTGTCATAGTATGTTAGTTATAGTTATGGCCAAAACTGTATGAAATCCATAGATTTTACTATCTTGAACCTGAAAATATCAATATCAAAAAAATTCTGGGTACCATCTAAACTGATGACCTAAGAAACATACCAAGAATATGTTTTTTGACACCAAAAGGGTACTGTGGACCCAGGTCCAATCAAAATGAGAAATAAAATTATAGCCTACTGTTGGAAAATCTTTTTTCTTAGTGTATAATTTTATAGTTTTAAATCACATTTGGAAATGTTAGTAATTTGTCTAGATATAGAAGTAAAATTAAATATTATAGATTATAAATATGATTTTGTAAGGTTCTCTTAATAAAATGATGGGACATGTTTTTGATTGTGGTTTATCATGCTTGCACAAAGCTGTCAAGTCTACTACATTGATTCATTTGCATATACAATATATATATATCATATTACTGTATGTATAAATATATATCATATACAAAATCAATGAAATCTTTATGCTTTTCTTAAGCAAAATGACCTACTTTTTCAGGATACATGTTTAGAAAAGGAAGAATGAAAATAACAGTAGCAAAGGTGTTTAAAATATCTCAGAGTTCAATGCCTCCAGAACCCATTTCACAGAGTTATCTTGTTGAATTATCTGTGAGTATTATTTCTTACATATAGAATAGGAAGGTGGACAAGCATATGGGCCACCTTATGGTAAGTGGTCACCAACGCTAATAGACATTGGCATTGTAAGAAATGTTAACCATCGCTTACATCACCAATGTGCCACCAACCTTTGGAACTAAGATGTTATGTCCCTTGTGCCTGTAATTATACTAGCTCACTCTCCCTTCAAACCGGAACACAACAATACTAAGTACTGCTATTTTGTGGTAGAATATATGATGAGTGTGTGGTACCTACCCAGACGAGCTTGCACAAAGCTCTACCACCAGTACAAAGTTATAAAGTAAACTATTTATTACCATTAATACTTATTGAAGCAACATTTTAGAAACCTACATCCATATATATAATTGGCACATATGAATAACAATAACAGACTTTTTCAAGCACTAAAACATAATTATTTTGAAAATTATTACAACTTTAACAAATTTTACAGTATCAGAATTAAAGTAGATGTCCAGTGCCTTTGCTTCACTTAGCTATGCTGCACTTGTTCTATTCTTTTTGTCTTATATTTTTATATATTGCTTTAAAATAATTATATATTTTCTTAATAGCAATTTAAATACATGATTTAAAATGTTTTTACCTATTATTACCTATAAATCAAAAAGAATTAATTATTCATAGGAGGTACGTACGCGGTGCATGCGTGTCTTTGCCAAAATCCCCTCCTACTTTTATGTATATTGTCATGGTCACCGTTATTGCAAATTTTGCATATTATAAACAAATACAATATTTTAAATGCATATCTTATAATTGCAGGTATTAGCCCCTCAAGGACAAGATGCTATTGGTGAAGATATGCGTGCCTTTGCCGACCAGCTAAGACCACTTGTGCAACTAGATAAAATAGATTATAAGCGACTTGGTCACATGTCTGTCACATAGCCAATGTTTCTTACTTAGGTAGGCTTTACACTTATTACTTGAAAACAGAAAGAGTTAAGCATAAAGCCTTCCTTAGTAAAAACATGCTACAATAATGAGCCCATACCATATGGGAGACCTTTTTGCAAACCTAAACACACAGTTTTAAATAATAATACATGCTACAAAATTGTGCTGTGTGCATCAAACTTATACATTTCGATAATAGTTTATAATTTTGTACATACAATTCTCTTTAATCTCACTTTTTTTGTACACCAACAAAATATATATGTAGAAAATAGACGAGAAATACGTAAAAGAGGTACATGTACTGTTAAGCAGAGATGTTTTTTCTGGCAACTTTAAGAGGAAAAAATGGTAATATTGGTTTTTTTTTAATAAAGCACATTAAACTCAAGTCATTTGTTTATTGTCAGTTATTAGATGGCAATTTTTTTTTTGATAAAATCTAAATAATATACTTCATAGTTCCTATTGAAAATTATTACAATAACGTGTAAACAATTGTTATTAAAAATACTCTGCTTAATATTAGAGAAAATACGATATCAACACTTCTAAAATACGATTATCAAATTTATTGCCGTTGGTCTTTGTTTTAAATGTAATATGAAATATTCAAGTTACATAAACACAATAGGTTAAAACAAATAGAAAATGGAAAAGTTCATAAACGCATATTATAAATTGTATTTTTTATGCTCAATCATTGTAAGAAATAAACAATAAAAGTCTATAAACAAAAAAGTTATTTTAAGGAAATGCCCTATAACTATTATTTTTTTAAGTATCAATAGTCAATAAGACACATTTTTATCAAACTAAATCTGGATTTTTCTTTGAATGTGTAATTGTAAATTCATCCTCTCCGTAGTCGTAGTCTTCCTTCTTCAATCCATGAACATAAGCAAAGTTTCCAAAGTATAGACAATTCTCATAATTAATCTTTATGAATTCTGAAATTATAATTTTATGGTCTCAAATTTTTTAATGATAAAATATATTGTTCTAAATTCAAATGGAAAAGAAACACGACTTAATATATTTTTAAAACTCTAATCTAAGGGACGTTTGACCATAGTTTTAAATTTATATTTTAAACATATTTAATATTGTTACCCACCTGTCCCGTGAATGCAATTATATAAATCCATAATACAAACATTATCGAAGATGAATGAGTCGTTACTATTAAAGTCGAATGCGCATAACTTGTGAAAATATGTTGGACATATACCGCATCTATCGAAAAACACATTAAGCTTTCACTTACTTACTATACACAATACAAGTTCCCGTTATATTTAAAACATTTAAACAATGTAAAGAAATAAAATATACTAGAGATATCTTTCAGACACTTTTTAAGATTGATAGTTACAAAATTATCCTACTCTAATAATGATTGAAATCGTGTAATGCCTTACACCACATTTTACATAGCTAACGTTGCATAATATCTTAAACCCAAAGTCCTTTAGAGTAAGAATTTTTTATTATTTATTTTATGATTTTATTTTAAATATAAGGTAGATCTAATAACTGGTATAATAGTTTATATTGGCGGGGCAATAAAAAAAAGGGGAAGTTTAAAACATTTTTTAGAAAATAAAGTATCGTGAGTAGAAGGTTAAGAACAGCAATGTAATTTTTTTTTATGTATTTAATAATAATTGGACAACTTTTACCTGTGACCTTCCATAGGTTGTTTCTTAAAATCGATCCCCGTTTCATCATAACGGTTTGCCTGGCTTAAATCTTAAAAAATCAAATATTTTATTTTTATATCAAACTGGCAACATAACATGGAAATGGATAAAAAGTAATAATGATGGAAACGATCCTGTAAAAATGTTCAGTTAATTTAAACTCTACACTTAAAATTTTAAGGACTTTTTTAAAATACTTAAATACAGAATAAGAAGGCATTTTGTTTATGTTTCCTTCATTGGCAAAAGTTACAAAAAAAGACCAGTAAAAATTCAAATATATTTTACTTACAATATGTACAAAAAAATAAAAAGAACTTTACAAACATGATTGCAATAAAATTTGTAATATTGATTAACTTCCTTATCGCTTAATTAACTTTGTTATACACACATTATATTGTTTGATGTAAAACTTATTTTTATTTCATAATTTACCTATAACAATAAAACGGTCTGTACAACAGCTTTTTTTTACTTCATTTGATAGGTATGCCTAAATTGCAGATTTTATATTTAACAATTCATATGGAAAAGGTATAATTATTGTTTTCACGATAATATTTTTTTTAAATATACATATTGTCTTTGTCCCACACCATCACATCTAGCATTAAAAACAGATGGGCTAGTAACGACATTTGCGTAATTATTTGTCTTAGTTACAAACATAAGGAAGAAGGAGTAAATAATGTGACAAAAAACGTGAGATGCATGCAATCATATCTAGCGTTCATGACTCGTGGTTTGTTTCCGACTTGACAAAACTATCGCAAAGTAGATATAGCTCTTCTTTTTATTATATACAATATTATTTATATTCTGTAATTTATCTATAAATACAAATTTAGTGAAAATAGAATTATTTAAATTTACTTAGATTATTAAACGGTCGAGCATTTTAAGTCTAAATCTTAATTAAAATAAAGAAGTAATAGACGGTAAATTTACCGATGGGATAAGACCAGTTCTTTTCAAGAGGTTTGGAGCTTCCACCACGCTGCTCGAATTTGGGTTAGTGTACCTACATAAGATATCATTTTATCCGGCTTATATAGTTCCGGAGGGGGTGGTCGGGTTATGTGGGAAGGATCGGCTCTTTTCCGTTCCCGCTCGTAGACCGAAGTAGACAACTGCTTCGGAACATGACGGTCTCACGGGAGAAGGCTACGGCCCTCCACGCCGATTCCCTGCGGAGCATTACAAAAACGATTGCTCGCAAGGCAGTGGTCCTTGCCTGGGTTGAACCCGCAAACTTGGGCTATTAATCATATGTTTATTGTTTGAACCAATAGGCTAATTTATTTACATTATTGAAGAATGAATTAAGTTAGGTTGAAAAGCGAAATAAGGTATTAAATATTGTTTTACGTACGAGTAGTCACGCCGTTATTATATATTAATATAAATTTACCTATATTTTAAATTGAGATATAATTTGATTATGTTTAAACTTTTGTATCCAATTAAGATATTTCTAAGATAACTTAGGTTCAAGTCAAGAAGTCGACATAATCTTCAATATCTGCTGTTTTTATAGTCTTATCACCCGTCTACTTAAAAGTATATAGCTTACTTTCGATCTGATCCTATGATTGTAACAATCTTCACTCTCATATCAACTGTAGCGATAATAAAGTTGGTATACCAAAAGGTAACTTGAACTATTTTAATTTCGTTGGTAAGAATATTCGTTAAAGCCCTTAATTCCCTACAATGTAACTTTTTAAAACTTAATATAATAAAATAGTGTGTCTTTTTGTTTATGTTATTAGACTAATCACGTTTGCATTAAATATTTTATTCATAGAAACTTTCCAACTATTTATTTAAATATAATATGAAGTTGAAATATGTCCCAAATAATCTTATTTCCAGGAAATTCGGGTCAGGTCACCAAATATTTTGTGATTCGTCAGAGTTCCACGTAATTTGCTTATTATATGTATGGATACTTGATAATTTATTCTATAGTTACGAAATTGCACGATAAATTGCAGAATTACTATTATAATTAAATCATAATTATTATTTACTAAGAAATAAATTAATTTCAATATTTGCTTTAGAAAATATGAGTAAAATATGTAGTGGACACTGTAAGTATACCTTAAGGTACAGCAACAATTTAAAATGAATGAATTAAAAATACTTATGATTCAACCATTACTTGATAAAGTCCTATTATTTTATATTTATTTAATATTCTTGAAACCGTAACTGAAATAACGACCAACGGACAAGACAAAAATGAAAATAAATAAAATGAAGTATCCACTTCCTAAAAAGTAAAACAGAAAATAATATGTTAAGGTTTAATTTAGCCTATTTAGGTATTATAAAAGTCATCAATATAAAAAGTTAACCGTCCTGTTAGATACTGACATATCACAGGTATGGTCAGGATATTGCGTCACCCCACATGCATAATAAAACTGTCGACAAAAACAGGTCTCGTCAACAAGTTAATTATAATATGTATGTGTAACATATAACAATATAAAATTAAATAATTTCAAATCCTTTCAATATATATTTGTATTTGTTGGTATTTCTATTAAAGAATAATCAAAGTTTATTCTTTGATACACAAGATAACTTACACGACTACCCTGTTATTGTACCTGTTACACCTGACATAATGTTTGCTTGTAGTTTATCATTTAATATAGGTACCTAGGATAAACTCGCCTTTTTAATTTTTTAAAAGGAATCACACTAAAATTACATATTTATTTTTTCATTTGAGCTAAAGACATACCTTAACTGGTTTTATATTCTATATTAATTTGTATCTTTCTTATGTATTTGGACACGTTATTGTACACTTAATAAAGAATATAATAAATATTTGTGGAACTATTTAACTGCGCTTACTAGGGATTTTCAAACATCTCTATATTAAACCCACGGTATATCATTTCTTCTAATCCAATTTGATACATATTTACACCTATATTAAATAAAATATATTTATTAACCACTTCACAACGTTGGCAGTATAGCGCAGGTAATTATTATTATTCAATATTTGTGATTCACGATGCGTAGACGCACAAACGTAAGCAGTAAGCAGACACGTAGGCTGATCGCTAACGTGGGTGTGTATGTCAGTTAGCAAATAACCAACAACATGCACAGTTTATGACATATATAGTTTTATTAATATACATAACCTGTTTATTTGGTATATATCTTGGTATAATATCACAACTAATTATGAGGAGTATAATTTTTGAATCAAAGAATACATTCAGGGCGTACCTATTAACAATAACTTTAAAACGTGGGAAATTTTAATAGAACATATTCATATTTATAGTTTTGTAATTTTTATACGAATTTTCATCTAATTCGCACCATTTCATATTGAGTATCTTTAATTTTTAGTATATACCGTTTTTTTAATGGTTTTGTATAATTTACATATGTAAAAACGAGTGCAAGTAAATGTTAAGTTTCTTACAGTTTCTTCTCAATTGGTTAACATTTTATACTAGGCGTTAGTTTGACATCTAATTAACTGCAGATAATATTAATTATCTTGTGAAATGACGACTCACATTTGGTTGTTAGGAGCTTTATTTTGATATTTACCTACAAAGGCAAATTAATATTGGCTAGCTAAGAAAATATGACGACTTCAATAAAACTTAGCTACAGTTTATTTAAAATGTGATATACTTCAGTAAATACTTGGCAGTCCTTGCTTATAAGTTATATGACGTCATCAGAAATATCGGTAGCCATTGTATAACCAGTTGAGACGTTTGTCACTTGCGTTCTTCTATTATGTTCTATTTATTAATCGTGAAATGAGTAATAAGCTCATAACCATTATAATTTAATTCAAAATTAAGGATATTTAATCATAATCATTAATGATACTCTATTTTTAGGTATTGGTCTCATTGTTTTTTTTTTATTCAAAATTGGTTGGCGGACTGGCAAATGGGCCAGCTGTTGGGATTCGGTCACCACCGCCCATAGGACTACCCCTATGGGCGGTGGTGACCAAATCCCAAACTGCAAGAAAAATCGCCAATGCGCAACCAATATCAGGTACTAAGATGTTTTGTCCCTAGTGCCTGTTCTTACACTGGTTCAAACCGGAATGCGACAATTCAAACTATGTATTGCTGTTGGCGGTAGAATATTCGATGAGTTGGTGGTACCTACTAAGGCCAGCACAAAGTCATATTACCAAGTAAAAGAATGAGAATAAGAATCACCACCACACACTTAATATAGGTAGCTATGTACATTATACGATTTTTCCTCTATATATTATTCATCCACAACGTGATACTAAGTAAATAATCGTGACGTGCTCATGATGCGGCATATTTCCAACGCAAGCTTTCCTCGTTAATAGTGTATGTACCATATATACACAGGAAAATTATGGTTTGATAAAATATTAGGTAGGAATCAGTTTATGTTAGTTTTTACAATCCCTTACCAATTTAATGTAGTTAAGACACTAAATATATAGTTCTAATACTTGTAACATTAAACCTACTTTTAATTTATAATTGAACACTGTCACAAAATAAAAAGCTGCCACATAAATAATATTTTTCAGTAACAAATTAATTAAAATATGTAATCTAACTAAAATTAACGTTTGGAACCAAAAACTCCTTACGTAAGTGTACATTTTGACGATCTAAATAGTTCTTTTAATCTTTCGTTTGGTTATTGTCTATGCATATAACAAATATGTAACTGATTGTCGTCTGTACATAGAAGATATATAAGTAAAAATATTATTGGGGGCCTTTATCGACACAATAGAATCCAAAACAATGATTGTTAAAATTTTTGTCTGTTTATCTGTGCGTTTGTGCACGCTAATCTTAGAAACGGCTTAACGGATTTAAGTGCGGTTTTTACTAATGTATTGTGGTTCTAACTTCACCTAAAATTTATTGTTTGTTTTATTTAAATCGGTTCATAAATAATAAAGTTATGTCAATTTAAAGAACCACGTCGAAGCCAATTCTATCAAATTGCTATAAAATAACTGTTATGTTGAATTGGCTGAAACTTTAGCTACCTTTAAATGATAGTCTGTAAAATGATGATGATTGAAAGTTTATAGGAACAAAATAAAGTTAAAAAATAGACAGTTTCAGAGATTTAGTTTTCCAATGTCAGTTCGACTCAGACTTATCTGATCAATCATATTAAATAGAGTTCAGCTTATGCTGGAAGTTGTCGGTTAACTCGCCCATGCGTAGATATATGTCTCTCTTTTAAGGTTGACCTTTTGTATGATAATATAATAATAATATCCTGCGACAACTGGAAACTAGGCAACTGGTATATATACATATACTACTTTTCTTTTGTAAATACATACAATACACAATACACTTATATAGATAATTACACCCAGACTCAGGACAAACGGACATGTTCATGCACACAAATGTCTGTCCTGGGTGGGAATCGAACCCACAACCTTCGGCGTTAAGACTATCAATATATTGGTAATGAATTTTGTTCTAAGATAATGCATTATTTGCTTTTTTGTTTTTATAAAATATAAATTCTTATGAAATATATCGAGATAAGACCATAGACAGTTTTTACTATTTTTTATAGTTTTCAACCCCTTTAGATCGCAATTCCGTCACAATAAATAAAGCACAGGGAAAGACATTCAAGTATGTCGAAATAGATTTATGGGAATGATGTTTTGCACATGTTTGATTCGAATTGTATGTTGCCCTATCTAGATCCGGGTGCGGCAAAAACCGAATAAATACTAATATCCCACAGCTCGACTTTAAATAATTATTGATTTTTTTTTTAGTTTTATTTTCGTGTTGAAACATGATGTGGTTATTTACAATGTACATATAAATTAAGTACACGAATCAATATTACACTTCTTTATATTCATTGAGCGATTTCGGCTCTTGCTCAACGTTTTGATATTAGTAAAGTTTAATAACTTTGAAGTCTGCCATGCATTTATCACACTAGACTTCGCGGCGTTGAGTTGGACCACCCGATTACCTTGAATTAGTATACCCATTCACTCTGCGAGGAAAATCTTTAAAATGAATATCAAGTGTCTACATTGTTAATTTATATGCAACTTCGATAAACTAGACTTTATTTCTAATTAATGCAACAAACAAGTCAAATTTTTATGACATGTATTACCAATGAGTGTATTATTTCTAAAACATCCGGCTAATTACTACTTTTCAAATATGGAGGCAAATAATTAAAAATAATTCACCCAAATGCTCTATGACTTTTCCAAATGTCTAAAATCCGACAACAACGATTTTTTTGCATCCGACATATCTGAAGATAGGTACGAGTAACAATAATAATGTCCTCCGGACCGATTGCGGCCGCGGTGGCCAATCTCAAGTGAGTTTAGTCAACTGAGGACATATTATAATTTCATAAATAAGTTTGCGCTGTCATGAATTAGTGCTCATTATAAATAAATGTCACTCGTAGATCCCTAGATTGCCTCGTGGGTCTAGTGGTTTGATGTGAGGCCGTAGACCCGGATGTCCTGGGTTCAATTCCCAGGTCGGGCCAATAAAAAGTTATTGAATTTTTGTCAGGAAAATACTCAGTAGCAGTACGGAGTCTAGAAGTTGGAAGTGTGTACAGTCCCGTGCCTCGGAAAACACATGAAACCTATGACTGAACTCTTTCCGGTAGTGTCGGACTACCGTCCCATCGGATTATGAGAGTTAGGGAATAGAAAGTGCACCTGTTTTTGCGCACACACTTGTGCACTATAATATCTCCTGCGTAGTTAGTTAATCTTTCTTGAGATTGGCCGCCGTGGCCGAACCTGTGACTACAGCTAGTGCTGAAGTATAATTTTTTAAATTAAAATTTTAATTAAAACCTATTTAAGAAACTATGTGGCACGACAAACTTGGCTATTCTGTCTATAAAAAAATGTATTTAAATTATGTAATATTGCTTTTGAAAATAAAATTGATTTATTAAAATTAAATTGCAACATAACGATTTTTACTGGGCCTCGGCTGGTACAGTTACGCCACTGCATCTAATATACGTTTTATATTAGTATACTCACGATTCAATAAGGTATTTTTTATCTACATTTGTGGAAATAAATATGAGCATACCAGCTATTTGACCTTGTTACCATAATCATTTACTTATAAACCACTTTTTCTTCGATAATTGCATCATTTAATCTTTTATGATCTTTATTTTTTTTACTTATAAAAGGTAATGGTATAAACATAAACGATATGTAAAGATTGCTACTTTTATGACACAACTGTGGCGAGATATGAGGTTTTATTATTTTTTACCTAGGAATACTTCTACTGTGTCTGCTATCAAGTAACTGTTCGGAAGGATGAACGGACAATAATCTATATATAATAACTCATAACCCATCTTCTTTTATAACACTTGGTACTAGGTATATTTATTATACTTGCTATCGGACCTACTGGAAAATATTCAAAAGAGCTTTGTCTTCAGTTAAATTTAATTTGTCTGCATTTTCTCATTTTAATAAAACGCATAATACTCTTCGCGATTATAATTGACAAGAAAATACAATAAATAAATATACAATAATAATTTGGGAAGAATTGTCAATAAATATTACCCTATGTGATGTATATTACCCAATAAAATATTTAAAATAGTATATTCAATGAAAATCGTTTACTGTAGTAGTGTATCTTGAGTAGGTGTAACGAAATTCTAGATTAGTAACAAAATGTACTACCCTACCATAATAATCATTTAAAAAATGTACCGTGGTAACCATTTAATAAATAAAATAGCTACATATGTAAAAATAAAACAATAATAAATAAGATGATAATATATTACATGATTATATATTATGACGATGAAAAAATATTGAATTAGTACTCGTTGATTTTTATATGAAGAATATAACATAATTATAGAAGTAGGTATAGTCAAAAAAACATATATGTTAAAATTTGAGCTAACAGACTAAATACTTAATATAACTTAACTTACTTAAATAATTCGAAAAGAATAGGAAAAAAAAGAAGTATAGACCAAAAATGTTAAGGAAGTCGTAGGCAGTACATATAAAAAAAGTACAATTTTTGAAATCGTAGTTACAAAATGTAAACAGCTTATTTATTGTATTATTATCACTGTAGGTCTTTATTCTCGTTTCTACGAATTAACTATTTACGTATTCATTATAACATAGATATCCGGCATAAGCCCTACTCCGTACGTGACTTCACTTATCCCCCTTTGTAGTGGGGTCTGGTGACGGCAGTTCCAAGGGCTGTGCCCTTTTGACTGCGGTGTCTTCGGTCGTTGGGTCGGGAAAGACCGAGGGTTGGTATGTGCAACAGATGTCTCTAATGCTTCTCCGTTCATTCGCAGGGCGATCAAACACACCGGATGAGACCCCGTTCTGGGAGTTCCAGCAAACGACCTGCTTTACGAATGTCTGTATCTGACAGATGTGTAGGTACAGAATGAGTAACTTAGGAACATCTGTTGCTGCTGTTGCGTTGTTAGTGCGCGCGTTATACTTATTGCTTCCAATGGTAGCGCCAAGGTGGCTAGAGTGAGAAGAAGATGCGTTAAGAAGATGGTGTCTTAAGGTTATGGTGTTCCAGCGTTTTGATTGGCGTCGATGTGTGTGTGGTGGTGGCGGTGAGGTTTGGCGATCCAGTCTGTGACTGCGTATCGTCACATAATCTAATCAAGCGCACCGGATGAGACCTCGTTTGGGGAGGTCCAGCGAGCGACCAGCATTCATGAGTGGTGGACGCAATCTAAGTGGTCGTGTCCCTCGAGAACTGTCCCGTATGGAATGTTCTTACGGTCAGCTACAGCAAGACACTGTTTTAACAGACCGGTTCGTTGGGTGCGGCTCTTTGAGGGAGCCGGGCGTCTGGTGTTACTGGCGCTGGCGGATTCGGAGGTGTTTGTTGGGTTCAGAATATGATCGGTGGTAATTTTTTAACTGCGATGATACTCTTGCGCAGGTCTACAGATTCACCCATTATCCGATCGAGCGCACCGGATGAGACCCCGGTCAGGAAACTGCCTGCTCATACTATTAATACTAATCATGGATATTAAGGCACCATAGACAATTTATTACTTTTTACTGATTTGACACTAACCTCTCACTGCATGTATGGATTTTCTTAAAAAAAAACAGATACAGAATATTATTAATCATTCTATAAACTGTGTAAATACCTGTGTAGACTTATTCACCTACTTAAAAGATGTGATTTGAATCTAATTGTAATAAAATTAAAATATGTACTTAGTAAAATAAAATTACTAAAATATATAGATATATTTGAGATATAATTACACCTAAAATATAAGCCATAAATTTAGTATAACTAAGATGTCAAGAGTAATAATAATTGTGTATCATCTCGCTATGACATCAGGGACATGAGCGTCGCGTTGCGCGTCGTATAGAAACCGCAACTGTGTCGACTGACGGAAATACCATCACACTAATAAATTATACACAGCATACACATCAACACTTGTATATATAGTACTTTAACATTAATCGAATGAATATTCATTTTAAAAGAAAATCATTTTATTAAAACTTGTTACATCAGTTTTAGGAGGACAACGACGATGTTGTGATAAATGGCACTGAATGGGTAAACTACGGCACACCAGACAAAGTGTATACAGGCATATAATTGTAAATATAATATTTCAAATGATTTAATGGTCACAACAGATTATAATAATAAACAATAATATAAATTAACAAAAGTGATAAATTTTATATATACTCTATTATTATAATAAAATTGTAACAGTCTGATGGTTTGTACATTGAAGATATTTGAAAAAAACTAATAGGGGGTCTTTATTAAACCAACGGAAGCCAAAACAACAATTTTTGAATTTTTGTCTGTTGTTTTTCTATCTGTATGTTTGTACCCGCACCACACAAAAACTACTGCATGGAATTAAATGCAGTTTTAGAGGTCCAACTTAAAATATAGGCCCCATTTTACCGCAGGAAAATATTTTATTGAACAGATTTTAAGGAAACTCATGCCACACTTACATAGATGGCGCTGTTTATCATTTTAAAGGTTGATCTCAACCGATCTCAACCGATTACATGTCTTCGATCTTATACAATAATAGAAAACAAAACATTATTTAGATTTGTTTCATCGAAAGCAAAAGTCGAAAAAAATGTAGCCATTTAGCCAATCGAATAGAAGATAATAGAATGGAATGGCCCGCAAAGTTAAACAAAAATTACAATCAATAAGAACAATGTAAAAAAGGCTATTGCTAGGTGGCTCTTCCTATAGCATAATATATATATTTTTTTATAAAGGTATCATTCGCACTACTACCTCAAAGACATTACTTTTCTGTAGATATTTTTCTATAGCATAATATATAGGAAAAAAGAACGATTGAGAAGTTTAACAAAAAGTCAACAGGAGCGAGAAGAGTGTCTAGCATCGTAGCCTTCTAGAAATGTCTTCGTCTTAATGCTTGTAGACGTCATAACGCGCGTTACGATATCGTAGAGTGGCGTACAACGTGAAAGTCGATTGAGTGCAGACCGGTCTCGCCACACTGAAGCACGAATTGCGGAAACTCGGGAAGAATGTGAGATTCGATTAAGCTCTGATCGTAGGCACCAATAGATTTTCACGAACAAGAACAGCGTTTAGCTACCGTCAAAAAACCTCACGGTCTCTAGAGTCAATTCAAGAAAGACGATCAATTTTGACTGCCGACCGCAGGCGCCACGAAATTTAACGTTCTCCAGAAACGCATGAGGAAAGAGTCATGTCTGTCTGCTGATTGTACTTACCACGAAATATCGCGTTCTGTAGAAACGTATGAGGAATGAGTGTTGCGTTTGTCGGCTGATTGTACCCAATATGAAATCATGCGTTGTCTAAAGAAACACTTGCATTTGTCTCTTGGCCATAAACGCCATGAAATATCATGGATGTAGGAAATAGATGAGTACCATGCACTTATCGGCTACTCGCAGTCGTTACTGTGATAGACAGGAAATTACCACTCATTATCTTAAAGAAAGAAAGGAGTCGTGTGCAAAAATTGCGGCAAACACAATCCAGTGAGATCTGAACGGTGCAGTTAGAAAAAGACCGGCTGCGCCATGTCGTTCTTAGACTATCTGTAACGAAAAAGAAAAAACAAAATTTTATCATGTCCCAAAAAAAATATGCCGTTTATATTCATCTTGGCTCAAAGATCGAAATATGCGCGCATTTCCGTACCTTGAATTGGCATAGAGAACCCAAAGAAATGTGTTGTTCATTTGGCAAAGTTCAATTAGATAGAAGAACTAGAAGACACCTTTTATAGGATTCACAAAAATAAACACTGTTTACCTACCCGATCCAGGACAATTTTATTAGTATTTAATTCTAAGCTTATCTGCGAAAATAAAAATACGATTCTATATTCCACGCGTACGAAGACGCAGATAAAAGCTAGTATTTTATAAATTGAAAATACAATTAATGTCATATTTGTGTAGCTATGCAGTTATATGTATAGTATACTATGTTTACTATACATGTAATGAATAGCTATAAATTGTATTATCTTTAAATGTAATTAAGATAGGAATGTATGTTGTGTGCATCCTATCCCTTAAGGAGGCAAGGTCAGATGTTTACATTGCAGATAAACTGACTGCTTGCGCAGAATTAACAAGTGCGTAGTTAAATCACTATTCACATTAAATACCTACAATAAATTTTAACATCACAATGTTTGTGTATAAGTTGAACTTTTCGGCATTTTTATAAAAGTTAAAAAATACAATGGCGTTTTGTATACATTTTCTATTATACATAATTTTAATTCCTTTAATAATAACATTGTCTTGTTTCATTTAAGCTACATATGCTCTACATAAATTGTTTTTTACGTGTCACGTTTGATTAATGCACCTCTTTATTGTAAACATAAAAAAACAGTCATATAAAACAACTTACAAGACTTGATGATATTTTAAATTAATGGTGTACAAAGGCCTTATCCCAATCAACCTTAAAGAACACGTAAAGAAGAATATCTTTAGATTTATTATTAAAATAAATAATATTTGTGTAAAATAATACAATCATGATATTAAAAATATACATAAAACATAATTCGCTTTCTCGCGTCTGATTTTAAAATAACAAATGTTAGAGATTTCCGAATTCATTATCAATACCACATATGAGGCAAAAAATCTTTGAGATTATAAGGAGTCGTAGAAGTGAAAAGAATCACATTATGTTCATTACTTAGATATTATAATCTATCAAGCCATTTCATAATGAACCGTTTTTACATAATGAATATCTAAATAATTGTAAATAAACAAATTAAATATTTGTAAAGTTAATTAGCGTATTAATACGTCTCGGCATAATATTACATAGGAAAGCGTGTCGACGCAACACGCATTGTGCTAATTCTTTCAATGTACACTCATTATTCAGTAGAAACTTAGACCCAGTAGATTTATTCAGTGAATTAGACAAGTCTCCATATAAAGTGTGACCCACCTCACCGGCCGAGTCACCACGCAGCGGCCAAGCGGCACTCGCCGATAAATTATCTACGCACACTAACCCACTTGACGACCTCACACCCATTCGAATGGACCCACTTGCGCGTACACATACGCACGTGTTGTGTGCTCACGATTTACGAACCGCGGGCGCTTATTTCCTTTGTGGATGATTATTCATAGAATAGATTCATATTACACATACAATATTATTATAAATACAACTATAGATGATACGAATCCATCAGCATGATTACTGTTACATTATATCGCTGAGGTTTATTATACAGTAGTTATGAAATGAGAATAAATGTCCGTCTTCGTATGATTCGACAAAAATAAACGGACTACAAGAACCAAATAGCAAATTCCACATTCTTATAACGTTATTTAAATTTGTTTTCACGTAATAATACATCTACAACAATGTTATTGATAAAGTGAAAATTTAGATGAAACTATTTTAGTTTTGGCAAATTGTACTTAATTCATAAGTTTAACATAAAAAGTGCAATAAAAATATGATGATATGTTCCCTACAAATATAATTAGGTACAACTTTTGTTAATTTAAAAGACACCTACCTGGTTAATGTGTAATGAGTTTCAAAATAAAATACCAAAAGATCTACTTTTAACCTTTATAAATCGTCTGACAACGATTCATAAATAAAATTCCGTCCGAGATATCGACATATCCGTCCGTATTTTGATGCAAGTGTGTGCGTTAGAATATCGCCGCTCGGTGGTATCATTTTCTGAGAAGCGGCAGCGCGGGCGCAGAGGTGGAGGACGAGGGGCGGAGGTACGGCCGGCGTCAAGCCCATAATATAATCTCGAGGGGGGAAAGGCGGGAGGGCGGAGGTGCCGGGCGCCGCTGGCCCTGCCAGACAACTTGTCGCTGAATCCATGCTACAAGTTACAACTAAACATTACTGCTGACACAAGTACACAAACTAGTTACAATTGATGAATTATATATACAGAATGTACAAGCATTAATAAAGATAGAATTTACAATAAAAAAAATATGTATTTATTTTATAAGAAATAAATTACAATTTACACTTTCAATAATTACTAAAGTTCAGAGAAATTAATGAAAATAACTAAAGCAATATTAAGTACATACGGTTAGAACACTGCTATATATACTTATATTACTAAAGTATAGGTACCATACGAAATATTTTAATTTAAAAAAACCTATATAAATAGTATAAATATATATTCTAAAGAAGACACTAGAAATAATTTTATTAAAAACAATTGAACATAATTACCTATTATACTACATATTACTAACATTCAAGAAAAATGTTAATTATACTAATCTATTGATTGATAAAATTAGTTACGACTTCAGCTATTCATTCAAATGATAATATAATAATGGAATTTAAATAATTAATAAAAATAACTTTACATTAAAAAAACTAAAACAATATTTAACATTGTTATATTATATTAGCACTAAATAACACTAAATCTGACAAACGTCGCGAAGAAAAATATTTGTTCGTTATATGCACACTAATTCATGCAGCACGATTGTCTAACCTCAAAAATGCAACTTTGAAAGGGTCGATTGGATTAAGATGAAAATTGAGGACTGTAACGTCCACCTCAATAATTAAAAAAAAACTCTGGTTTACGAAACGTAGGGCTCCTTCAAATTTTAACTCTCTATGTCCATGTTTTATTCGTGCGTTGATAGTCAGTCAGTCAGGACCTTGCTAAATTATTGTAAAATATAATATAGTCACGCATACCACAAATACAAGAGTCTGACTCACTCTATCCTGAAAGTGGGTCGTTTACTTTATGATGATTTTGCAACTATTGATAAAACTTATAACAAAGTGAAGATAGTGTCATAATAATAAAATAACTTTAATATGCAATAAATATTAATTAAAAATCAAACGAGTACTTAGATTATTATCATTCAAGTAGATCTCTATATAAAAACCACTGATATCACGTTTGATAAAGAAGATTACTTAATAAAGTCAAACAATGTGCTGTCGTATAAAGCTATGAAGCATCTCGGTCTTATCAGGGCTTAGTGTAGCACGGTAAGGATGATCTTATTGCGCCACGATTATTTACGACATCGATTACACACGCCGCTCTCGGGTGGTCCACAAACTCGGGTGGCCCACAATCGTGAAAAGTTTATCAAGAGGCCAACCGCCGAAACCGCATGGAAACTCGATATAATGAACTCAAGTTGAAACAACAGCTCACACCGGAGATTAAATTAGACATTGTCGCATCTTACAACATGTATTTTTGACTTGGCAAGTAATATAGTTAGGCAGGTGCCTGTTAACAATGAACACTCATAGGAAACTAGTTGAGTGACTTAGGTTACCTTGGCAATGAATTTATGTGCGTCAATTCTTTCGTTCTCAAAAAAACAGTGATGTTCAGAATCGTCCAAAGACTGCACGAACGTATTGCATAATTTTATAACGTAATAAAATAATAACTATTTTTATTTATTTAATTTTTTTTAAATGAAGAAAATTGTTATACATTCACAAGTTTTCCCATTAGTACGTTTACCCGGGAAAACGTACTAATTTTCGTTGCAATTAATTAAGATTTAGATGATGCATCTACAAACAAAACGACTATTTTTTATTAAAACCAGCGTTATCACTTTATTTTGATTATGTAACATCGGGCCAATAAAAAGTTATTGGGGATTTTCTGTCAGAAAATTCTCAGTAGCAGCCCGGAGTCTGGAAGTCAGAAGAAGTGGAGTCTGGAAATACATTCAGTATACACTCCCGTGGCTCGGAAAGCACGTAAAGCCGTTGGTCCTGCGCCTGAACTCTTTCCGGTCGTGTCGGATTGCCGTCCCATCGGATTATGAGGGTTAGGGAATAGAGAGTGCACCTGTGCTTGCGCACACACTTGTGCACTATAATATGTCCTGCATAGTTGGCTAATCTCTCTTGAGAAAGGCCGCCATGGCCAAAAACGGTCTGGAGGACATTATTATTATTATATGTATTGTTAATCATACTAAACGCATACTTACAAATAAGTATCTCAATTAGAGAGGTAATATGTAACATAAGTAAGGCAAGTAAAAAAATATATTTAATATAGATGTGTCTAGTAACGGATTAAAATGGATAAAATCTGTCCTATTTAAATCCGAAGATAGCAATGTCTATGTGATGTAAGTCTTCGTTGCTACCCAAATTTCTGACTTGGCATCTCATCATATTTTCTTGTGAAAAACAAAAGGCGTGAACAAATTTCTTAATTCAGGGGCAACGATGGACAAGCCGCTTATTCTCTTTGCCAGAAACAGCATTTGCGTCATGGTCGGTCGTCGTTCTTGAAAATTTAATGTGACCCTCCCGTGAAGGTAAAGTACAATATTATTTGCAAAGAACATTGTACATGCATATACCATTTTATTCACATAAAATATAGTATGAATAAACTTACTTTAATTTATATTGAAATCACCTTAGAAATTTTGGATAACAAGAATATAAATGTGATAATACAAATATATTCAACAAACGGAATAAAACACCAATCAAAAAGCTAAACAAAACAGAACTAACTAAACTATTTTTACAAAATTTTTAAACAGTGATATGGTAAAAGATATTAACTTAATGTATATGTACGTACGTGTATAATAATACTTACGTAACCTATAGCTGGAATAATATATATAAATCAGTGAATTCAAGGCATATTGTGATATTGCGAAACGTAGAAGCGATAGATCAACGTACAAAACTTATGTAAACCGTATAAATATAAAAAACATATTGTAGCAAAAACTGTCCATTACGAAACATTATATTTTATCAATAATTACAGTATACTTTCCACATTTTTATAATGTGACTAACAACTTACCTTTTGATGTCATCATTACAATCTGGCATGACTTGAGTAAAACTACTAATCTAGCGTATGTATTTTAGATATTACTTGTCCCAACTTGAGACTCCCCAATAAGAGAAGTGGTGTTTAAACATTTTAAAGTAATATAATAGTTAATATTTTGTACAGCCTATTCCAACCCAAACAAGAGTATAGACAATAAAACAACTTTAACATTAAAACAACATTATGGATTAGCGAAATGGCGTCTTGAATGTGGCGAAGTTGTTATCGAAACTTTGAAAGTAATATTTAGTTGATATAAGTAGATCAGTGGAAAAGTTTTGTACTATGAAAAAGGTATATTATTAATCAAGATCAGTTTTAGTGTATCAATAGTGGATCGAATACATAAATCTAAGGTTCGTTAATCTTTACTCCTTTGATATCTTTATTTTTTATATTCCTTTGATATCTTTACTATCAGCAAAAAGGACGCAAACGTATAATTGTAACGTAAGCAAAAAAGTAAATTATATAGCTAAAATTTTGCACTAAGCAGAGCGATATCAATACGAACTTCGCTAACGGTGTCAGAGGGCGCGCTGATTACATGTCTTCGCATAATTATATTGTATGTTTACGAAGCCGTTCGTTTCGACGACGCCGACACCTCTGATCTCACCGAATCATTACGGTATAAATGAAAAGAAAAGAGCCGGCATCCATTAAAGATATTCGGAAAAGAACGTTACGAATCTGTTTTGGACTTATTAATTATAACATCTATTAAAATAATTCTGTGAATGTTTATACAGATTTAGTTTTATCAATGCTTATTTGGTACGAGATATGCAAGCGGTCAGTGACGTGAACGATGCGGGCTTGCTGGATATTATAATTAGTCGAAGCCAGCGTGAGTAATGGTGTCGGAAATAACACGCTGCCGACGTTGGCGCCAAGCGAGCGGCCATCACATCACGCCATCAGCGATCGTAGCGCTCGACCGGTCGCGGACGTCCCATCGCCCTGAGCCGTCGCCACACCCGCGCCGGTCCGTCTGTCTTATGGACTTGAGCTATTTATGACGCGACCAAATAACTTTGAGCTGATATATTAACAATCGCCTCACTGTCACAGTCCTATTTCATCTCATTGGAGCAATAGAATGTAATATATTTAATGTTACTACCTAACTTACTCCATCTTACTTTCATGTTTGTAAAATATTAAACATATATTCAAGAATTCCAGGTATCATGTGGGTAATTCAACCATTTTAAATTCTTATCGTATTACTTTGTGCTGCCTGACATATGAAACCCTATCAACTATTACGTGCTAAATATTTAAATATTCTCTAGTGTAAACATGAGCAGTACAGTAGTTCGTGTACTTTCAATTTATAGTAGGAATTCAATAACAATAAAAGTGATATAAGAATAGAATTATATTGTTTAATATTCCGATACATATATAAGACCCAAATTTTTTTTTTTTTTTCGAGGAGGAAAGGCATTTACGCCTGCCGCCCGGCCGACCAACTCCTCCTCTCTCCGGCGGCCCAAAAGGACCCCGGAGTCCTCCTATTTGCCACGAAGCCGCTCGCTGGTCCACTCTGCGCAACAGAGAAGTCCCAGGAGCGGTCCGCGACACTTCCGCCGCGTCAGTCTCAGCCGCGATCGACAAGCATTCCGGAAAATCATCGGATTGCTGGTCGACCCCGTTGCCCAGGGTGCACCACGTGGAGGTGACTGACATGCACCCCATACATATATAAGACCCGACTTATATTAGTAATAGTCATATATAAATGTTAACTCGGATATCTATGCTCTTAACCCTAGATCACTATTTTTTTTTTCAGCCTTTTGCCGTCCACTGCTGGACGAAAGCCTCCCCCATAGAACGCCAACCATCCCGATCTTGGGCAGTCCGCATCCATCCCGAACCTGCCGCCTTTTTTAAATCGTCGGCCCATCTTGTCACAGGGCGTCCTACACTACGTTTGCCTAAGCGTGGTCTCCACTCCAACACGTGTCGGCTTCATCGGCCATCAATGCGCCTGAAGACATGACCAGCCCACTTCCACTTCAGCGAGCTAATTCAGCTAATTAAGCGCGATGTCGGTGACTTTAGTTCTCTGGCAAATGTCCTCATTTCGGATTCTATCTGCCAGAGAAACCCCAAGCATCGCACGTTCCATTGCTCGCTGAACGACCCTAAATTTGTGGACCAGTCCTACGGTAAGTGTCCACGTTTCGGCACCGTAAGTCATTACAGGTAGGACGCACTGATTGAAGACCCTGGTCTTAAGCGACTGTGGGATCGACGATTCAAAAATATGACGTAACCTCCCGAATGCCGCCCAGCCCAAACGTATTCTTCTTTTAGCCTCCTTCTCAAAGTTGTGCCGGCCAAGTTGTATAGTTTGGCCCAAGTAGATATATTCCTGCACAACTTCAAGTGAAGAGCCATTTACGACCACTGGTCTCGGGGATACATGACGGTTTGCCATAATTTTGCTCTTTTCAGTGTTCATCCCGAGACCTACTTGTCTTGAAGAATCACTCAAGCTGTTTAGCATCTCTTCTAAATCCTGCAGAGTCTCCGCCATGATTTTATATATATGCCCCGGGATGGCAAATGACTCTACTCCACCTGATGGTAAGTGGTAGTAGAGTCGAAACGCGACGACGGCCAGTACAGTCGGGAAGAATGTTCTGTACTAGCCGTCCCCGCCTTGCCGGCCCGCAAGATGCCTCTTCACGCCTCGTTTGAAGGAACCCGGGTTGTAAGAGGATAGGAACACGTGAGCTGGTAAGGAATTCCATTTTTTGGTAGTGAGACAAAGAAAGGAGTTGCCAAATTTCTTTGTGCGCGATGGAATTGATGTCACAGTTAGGCGGTGACATCGAGAACCAGCTCGCGTGGACTTAAGAAGGAAGGGGGAAGCAGGAATTAGAGAGAATAATTCCTCAGAGCACTCGCCGTGATACAGTCGATAGAAAGCGCTCAGTACTGCTATCTCACGACGCAATTGTAAAGGTTCAAGGGTGTTTGTGACCTTTACGTCGCCAATAATGCGTACTGCATGTCGCTGCAACCGGTTCAAGGCCTCCAGTAGGTACTTAGCGGAGCCATCCCAAAGGTGCGAGCAATATTCAACGCAAGACCGTACCTGTGTTTTGTATAACAGGCACAGTTGTTGTGGCGTGAAAAAACGCCGCGCCTTGTTCAGAACTCCGAGTTTCCGTGAAGAACCAAGTGGAGCTTGAACCACAACCTGATATTCCACCGGGTGAGAAGTCAGCAGAAGATCCAGTACAGAAGGCGCTTGCCCATCAATGTCTGGGATCCTGGTGGGCTGATCAACCAGTTGGGTCAAGTCGTGTGTCAGAGCAAAAGCATGAGCAGTTCTTCCAGCATGGTCAGTTTTGAGGGATTTCAACCATGATTCATGGTGAGCATTAAAATCCCCCAAAAACACCAATTACGCGTTAGGAAACTGCTCTTGCGCAGCATCTGCCACCCGACTAAGATGGTCAAATAATCGGCTTGTCTCCAAGTCACCATTGTGGGATCTGTAGAGGCACACGTAGACTCGACTCTGACGAACCAGGTCCACACGTACCACCAACATGGAGAAGGAGTGGTCCTCCAAGCAGCGCAATCGGTGACAACAAACATCCGCCCTGACGAACAAGCATACTCCGGCTTTCGCTTTAAAAGATTCTTCAAGCATGTAGCCGGGATAGTTAAGGTAACTGGTGTCGGCAGGGCGGAGTATTTGCGTCTCCATGAGAAACAACATTGCTGGCCGTGCTGTCTCGAGATGGTGGTGGACAGCGTTGAGGTTAGCGTGGAGTCCTCGGATGTTAGAGAACTCGACCTCAAACAGCGTGGGTATGGTGGGGGTGTGCACCGCTGAACGACCGTTATTTCTTAGTTGCGCAACCATTTGGAAAAAAAAGGAAAAGAGACGTGAAGCGAGCGACGTATTGCCACGATAGGGATGGGCAAAGTATGGAGGCGTGTTTTCCCAAATGGTTGCCAAAAGGGAAAATATACTGATCCGCCGGACGGAAGGGCCCCCGAACCCCTCCGGAAGTGGCCGCCGGGACCCCACCTTCCGGTCACCAACCGGCACGACGGTCCACCCCGAGATTATGCGTGGCCTGGTGGGGCAGCCTCGCGAGCTGGTTAGGCACGCTCGGGCCCCTGTACTATGCCACGGGCGGCCAGCGGAACAGCCGTTTCTTCAGGTCTCCCTGTCCGGCAGGTCAATACAGTTTCCCCCGGCATTGGTTCAACAGCCGTCTCTACTGGACCAACACCCATCGCGGCAATACTCGCTCGGGCACTGGCTGTACGCTGGCTGACCTCGAAACGCGGCTGCAAGCCACTTCACGAGTTTTTCACCATGCGTACGGTGGTAACAAGCCAGGCTGATGTTAGCATCCTACCACCAGATGAGCAGATGGTCGCTCAGATATCCCTTAGTCGCCTCTTACGACACCCATGGGAAAGAGAGGGGCAGTGAAATGTATTCTTTCTCCGTCACTGCACGGATAAAAATGACAATGTCGTCGGCAAATCGCAGATGTGTAATGTGTTGGCCATTTATATTAATTAAGATCACTATCAAAATTTAATTTTAAAACTATGCTCTTATTACGCTAGTTTTAAAAAGTGGGTGTAACTTACTGATTATATCACATTGAAAATATAATATTGTCATGGTTCATGATGACCGCTTACATGCAGCTTATTTGTTTAAAACTTATCATATACAACAATTTAAAAAAATCATTTTATTTAAAATACTGAATGAATTTTCCTAGGTTTCGCTCACATCTAGTACTATTTTAGTAGGTATAAGAATAAATTTTAAGGATAAAACTATTACATTATTTTTCTATAAGTTTTTTCATAGCCTTTGTCGGTTCAGAACAAATATATATAGGAATCTGGAATGAACAAACAAAGGTTCCACGGTAAATTATTTTCTATTTGCACCGAGGAAACAATTCACTTGAAGGACCCGTCTAACTTAATATGCCTTTGTCCTCTCAGGTAACTAGGAGATATGAAGGAGTTACTTTTACAAAAAGTATTATTTTGCTTACAACTCAAAGTTATAAGTCTCTAATCTTTGTGATTTTATGAATGGGTGAAACAGGAACTTTTCATATCGTTTACAATATTTCGCATTTCACAGTGTAGGTAACTGATTCAATTTAAAATCTTAACAATGCGATTATAAATAATCAAAATAGACCATAGCAACCTCCATTCATCTTTTCGTCCCATTTTTTTGCCTATCTGGTTAGAATTAAATTTTACCACAAATGTAACTTTAGTACAAATTGCATTGCTTTTTATTATTGTATTTTTGTACAATGTACAGATTCCGTGACAAACAGTATACTGCATAACTTACTATATATATAAATACGTCGACACAGTATAATTTCCAACAAAACTTACCAACGAAAGTTCTTCTGTTAGGTATACAAAAATATATATGAAGCTTAAATATTATATCATAAACAACTGTACTTACCATCGTGTGACCTAATGCCGTTTGCCTTGTTTTTATATAAAAAACTAACAATAATAATTTTAACAATATTGCTTTAAAGGCTATCCATCGTCGTCATCCATACGACCATATCGTCCTTTTTTATAATATTAGTAGGCGGACGAGAAAATGGGCCACATGATGGTAAGTGATGGTCACCAACGCCCATTGAAATTGACATTGTAAGAAATGTTAACCATCGCTTACATCGCCAATGCGCCACCAATCTTGGAAACTAAGATGTTTTGTCCCTTGTGCATGTAATTGGCTCACTCACCCTTCAAACCGTAAAACAACAATACCAAGTGCTGCTGTTTTGCGGTAGAATATCTGATGAGTGGGTGCTATCTACCCAGACGAGCTTGCACAAAGCCCTACCACCAGTAAAATATATGGTTATCTAGTTCAATGGACATCCCTACCTATTTATAATGATGAATAACATATCTGCTTTTTAAGCAATAATTAGTAAATTAATGTTATTATTTTCTTTCGGTTTTCTTTAAACTTTAAATTTTATTATGTTAATTTATCTATAATAATTTTACTGACTGAAAGCTGCGTCACCGCCAAGGAGTTGGGCAACCTGGTTTGTAACATATGATTAATGTTTTAATAATTACGCTAAGTTTTAAACAAAATATGTATGTCATACAACTTTGTGTGATTGATGGTGACTGAAGTATTGAAAAAAAGTTATAAGAAGGAACGTACCAAAACGTTTGAAGTTTATTATTTTTTTGATGTTATTCAGATACGTTTACTATTTAATAATATAAGTTATCTAGTAGGGTATACTGCAACTGGAATTAATTTAATTTGCCATATATACATTAACCCTTACATATTGCTATAGATAGATGAGCGATAAGCTGCCTTTAATGACCCATAACGGAGGACTGACGCCGATGTTCGTGCCAAAAATACTTTTGACATCAGCGCTGGTGTTATGCCTACGGCTTGGGTTTTATGAGGCATCACATTCGCCCGGCTGTACGTCGTAAATATCACTGCAGGCATCTGCAAGTGCAGCAATGTAAATAATAATAATATATAAGCAAATCTTTCTTTTAATCTCGAAGAACATTTAAATCGTTTTAAAATTATGGTCCATATACCAATAATAAATCAATCAAAATATACAAAAAATAAAAAAAAATCAATCAAATGCGTAGTAGCAAATTATATTTTTACATAATATGAGAATTGAATATTCTATTTGAAAATAATTTGGGATTATTTTATCAAGTCGCTTACACTGATCGTGCTCTCATTATAATTTACAGTCTTGCGATTTTATAAGGTAAAATAATTTATATTATAATCACTTTTATAAAGTAAGCCATTTAACGGAAAAGAAACAAAATTTTATTTCAACGCGATGTTGTGACTATTTTAAAACCGGTGCAGGTAGTCGGTTGATTATGCATTTAGAAGAAGAGAAAGTTCTATAACTCTGTCTCATGTCTGTTTATAAAGGGGTCATTTTGATCCATTATTCTTCAAATATACATGTGTAATAAGTAATTGCCTAATCGAGGCATTTGATCAAAAAAGTCAGCTGCTATGAACTCTTATTTTAAAATTAGAATAATATTTTTTTTAATTACAACTTTATACAACAATAGTAGTAATTATTTTTATAATGTAAACTAAAATTACTGAGGTTCTGTTGTTGTTGTTGTTCTGTTCTCTCTCAGTATCAAGTCTCAAACCTAAATCGTGCACCTCAAGTCTATAAAAATTAAATAACATAAGGTATTATTATTTTATATATTAATTATATATCTAATAAGTGAAACTAAGTGGCAATATTAATACCGAAATATATATAATAATTTATAATACCAAATCAATGAGTTGAGCAGACTTAACGTCGCGTATGTTTGCCTGCGCCACGCCAGACTGCGCGTCGCCGCATTGAGTACGTCGCACATTTATGAACATAACCGTCCAGTAAACGAGCCTTTATTGTCTTTTGTTGCCATATGGCGACATTTTTATAGTCCCATGACAATATTTCAACTCAAAATATAGCTATAGTTGTTACCTATATAATTTACGTCAATTCAATCAAAGCTGGACGTGAATCTAGCGGAGATGTCGCGACCACGCAATTGCGCAATTGGGTTCGATTGGCATGCACAATCACAATATACAAAACAATTAATAATAATTGTTATCAATTGCATACTTACAGAGTTATTATGTACCTACAAGTGGGGAGCGCTTAGTAATGTAGAGCTCACTCTACATATTTTATAAAGCGATACACATATAATATTAAGATTACCTACTGTGTGAGATATAATTATCTTAAAATTACTATTTGAGATATTAAGTGATTGATTGTTTTGATCGACGCTTGTGGAACGGACATTACCATACAAAGGGTTAATTTACAAGTTTCCTACGAATAAATTGCACATACCATCGCATACTATTAAGTAACGAAATAAGTTGCATTTAAGTTTCGTTTTCCATTTGAACCGTAGATGTACAGTTAAGCTATTGATAAAATTAGATCTTTCTTTAAAAATAAGACTAAGACATTTCTACCAATCTAAAATATCGTGTCCTAAGTTCAAGTTATTTCCGCTATTGACGCACGACATTCTTGTATGTAAGAACAAGCTCTTATGATGCCAAATAATCGGTTATAGTATCTAAGAATATTTAAGGCATGCAGTTTTAATTACACATATTTGTATTTCAGGGACCACCACTTTATTTATTTATTTTTTAACTATAGCATAGACTTACATGCGTGCGTCTTGACCAACGACTAGCATTTTCTATTTGTATGCGTGCGTCATCCTCAGACGTCAACTCCAAATGACGGTCAATACTGATTAGTGATTACTGAGTGCTTATTGTGATGTGCCTGACATTTTCAAGTGATTTTAACATATATTTTAACCATGTTTGTTCATAGCTGACAACTTTTATAAGGCCTTTTATAAACGTTCAAAAATATATATGAGAAATTTCCATGGGCGTTCTTGAGGATTCATCATTAAAACTATTGTATACGGCCGCGCCTACTGATTATTACATAAACTGTATAGTCATTATAGTCTGTACTAATACTTCAGTAATAAGGATGATGATATGTACAAATGTGTAAATTTTTAGATATATTAGTTTATATCATTTTTTATCAATTATGCACCACCTTCTCCTCAAAAAGAGAGGAGGCCTTAGCCCAGCAGTGGGACATTCACAGGCGGTAACGTTAAATTATTGACTCATACGCAAAATATATATTTTTATATAATAAATATTTATTTTTATATATAAATATATAAAAATATATATCATTGTAGTTATAAGACACGGTTTATCCGACATTTTTAATAGATAAACTAAAATACTTTTTATATATATATTATATTAAAATATAAATAATAATTATAACAAATAGGCATTAAATGTGGTATAATAATGCCTAAATATGTATAAATAGCTGGATAATACAAATGACGTGTTCATATTATCGTACTCCTTTACTTACCTCTTCTAGTTTGATATGCACGACGTAAGAACACGTTGATTTAAAAATTTCTTTTAGCAAATTTTAATGAGCGTCAGGTATCATAAGATTTCATAAATATATTTTTTATTTAATATATATATATGAATTACCTCTAAATTTACTTTTAACTATGAATTTATTTTTAATTTGGAACAATTACCGTTTTACGAATTAAGCAAATGAATGAAGTTTGTTATTTTTGCGCGTAACTTACAAAGGGGATAAAAACAGGTAGGGAAGTCGACTGGCGCCGGCGCTACCTGTCCCTTACAGAACAACGTAGCGCCATAAGATAAAATACATCTTAGTAAACAACTCTCTTTATTAATATAATAATAATAATAGTAATATTGTTATATCATTATAATCTGCGTAAATGTAGGTATACTTTATAAACCCCACATCAAAAAATACATTCTTATTCTTATAATTATTATACACAAAAATAGACAGTCATCTCGTAATGACGGCATAATGCACTATGGCGACGTGTATGTTAAGGCACGGTGATGGAGGGCTACGCCCCAGGCGGCGCCAGGCGGGCGTCGGCGACTAGATCACAGGAAGATAGGGGTAAGGCCCCAGTGGTTGCTTCTCATCTAAGCGGAGCCGAAAAGGAGGGAGCAGGCGAACACCAGCGGGGCACTGTGCAAGCGGCAAAAGCGCAGCCCGCTGCGCTCTGCACTGGCATAAACGCTGACACGTGCACCCCGTTTGACACCGGTAATGATGCCAATGACGGCCGTTTTTCTTCCTCGTCTTCTAAAAGGTAAGGCCTGAATAACTTGAAAGGTTTTCGCGGTGGAGGTTGTTCCGGAACGGTGGGCGGTGCATACGACGATAACGGTGTCGCAGCTGGTGAAAGACGCCGTACCGACAAGTCTATCGGTTCTGTCGATGGCGGTATAACTGGTACTGGTACCGCCAACGGTGTATGCACTTGAACTGAAGCCGGTAAAGCTGTCGGTGCAGGTGGTGGCGATGGCAACCGCGCACTTTCCGGAGAGCCAACGGAGTATGGTGGTGGTGAAGGTGCCGGCTGCGGCGCTCGTCTTAAAAGAGCTGCTCGAAGGGCTGGTTCAGCCTGAAGCCATTTTTGTATCTGACGGCGGTGGATACCAAATTTTCTCGCAGTAGCACGTTGATTGCCGCGGCATTGCGTATCCCGTCTATATGCATCGAGGACTTGTAACTTAAACTGTGGTGGGAAGATGCGACGAGATCCAGCGCGGCCCTCTGAGCGACGGTCTGAGGGCGCGGGGGCCGAGTGCGTGTGGGCGGCGGCCATATTTTATAGAAAACGTCTGCGCGTGATGGCTGTCGGCGCCGAACTGACTGTCGCTCGCTCGCGCGGCGCGGATGTTGGCGGCGCGCTCGCTGCCCGCAGCGCATACCGCTCCGACATGAGCGCGTGAAGCAAGCCGCGTATATCCATTAAGAAGTGAACATACTGTTTACTTTTATTCTAGTCATGTATTATAATTTCAAAATTTTGAGCCAGCCTCAAAGGCTGTATGAACAAAAAATTGTGTTATTTAAAAAAAAGTAATAGATCCTCAATAATCTTGTGTTTTTTTTTAATGAGAATAAAAGTATTTGCGTGACTAGTTCAAAAAGTATTCGTACATATTTTAGTTATGGTTATAGAGTTTAATCAAAACAACAAAATACGATTTCTATTTTGGTATTGCAGAATTTAATTTTTTTATATACAAAATTCTTAATTTTTTTCCAACATTCATTAGGAAAAAAATAGATATATTATTATAATTTTGCAGAAATTATAAACATATTTATATACAAAATACTTTTTATTCGAACAAAAAAAAAACAATTTTATTTGTTGGCTGTGAACAAAGCTTTAGGCATTAATCTCGCCTCATTCTCGGCGTGAAAAAATGCCGCAAGTGGGAGCCGATAGCATGTAGCGCCACCGTTGCTATCTTGTTCTTTCGTATATTAATCTGAAAGAGCAAACGAGACAGTACCAGTGCCCTGCCTCGGTCGTAGCCACATCCGTTTACGAAACAAGTTTGCATGCGACGTTGCCAATTTGTGCGCGCGGGCGGTTCATGAGGTTGTGGGACGTGAGGAAGGGGTGCGGGCGGACAAGAATGCGCACTGAGCGACAACGCCGCCGTCCGCGGCAGACAGGGTGTCGCCGGCTCGCCGCCGTAGACAGGCCGTCGCTCAGCGGCGCTATGCCCCTCCGTACCCGCGCCTGTCCGCTCACACCCGCGCTGCCGCAATGAACATCAACAAGTTATTTCGGCTCAGGCTTTTACATCCACAAAAGAGCTCAAGTTACCCACTGCATCGGTGTGCTTACGACGTTTTGGATCGAGGCGATGACTTAGCGCCATCGCCGTTTCGAGGAAAGTTGTTTATTTTTTGTGTGAGCGACGGCCGCCTGCCATGCCAGCCTCGCGTCCGGCGACCATGAAACAGCGATCCAACTCCCTTGCGCGCATTTTATAACATTCATAATTTCCACGTGTTTAAATTAAATAGGCGTTAAGTACTTGACAAAAGGGTGCAGCGACAAAGTTAATTAGTTTAAGCTAACGATAAGTTTATTAATTGTTTTGGATGTTGTTTTATATATTATATTTTCAGCTAGACCGTGCTTTTAATTTTTTTTACTTGCAATAGTTACTTGTATATATAAAATAGATGTGCATATTTAGATTATAAAGGAATATAAAATTGCAAGTCACTATTATAAGAAATAGTCTAATAATTTCCTTATTCCTTCCAATGCTGCTAATAATTTTAAAAATTATTAGTTTTGAAAAATTGTTTATCAATTTATAAGATATTGCGTATCTCGAAGCATTGCAGCTTATGCTCTATTTAATATGATTTTAATAACATAGAAATAAACGTGTTTTGATATTTAAAAATCGAAAAGTTTTTATTATTTATTTTACCTAACATTAAATACGAGTCTAGTAATATATATAATTAATCATTTATTTAAAAATAAAACTTCAATTATAATTATTATAAGATTTTATACAGCATTCTGTTCATATTTTCTAGCGTTCATTCCACTCCGGGCTAAATACACTTGATTGAAATTAATCCATGCTAATTTGGGGCCCTCGCTGCTTCTGACGACAAAAAACAGGTTCCGAATATTGACTCTATATATATATATACACCTAAAGACACATATATTATCTAATAATCAAAAAGTCGCTCAGTAAAACGATATGTCTAGCTATATTTAACATAATAACCATTTGACAAAACGTTAGTATTTCGATCTCGACCGGTGTTAGGTACCCAATGTCCTTTTCTGTATCCTTGACAAGGTGTGCCTAAGCAAAATTTCATGATAATCGGTTGAGAAGTTAATACCTAAATGCGTAACGAACAAGCAAACATATAAACAAACTAATGACATAATTCTAATTTAATGAGAATTTGTACATCAATAATAGTGGAGACCGAATGAGTGGGCATATATTATTTGTCACTCCTAAGTCGTAAGATCAAACGAGGTGGTTGTTGTATTGTTATTAATATCAATCATGTATAAGTACGAACAAGTGACAGGCAAGGTCATAGCACTCGGTAATTCGATGCGCCATGACATCATGGTGTTTGTAAAATATTCCATGCCTTGATAGCTAAGATTTTTTGCCGAGGTTTGCATGATTATGGTGTCTTAGCTGGGATTATAACAAGGTCGCTTTACTTGACAATCAATTTAATTATATTTAATGCGAAGTTACAAATAACAATGCAATATCATCTGAACGATAAAACTTTTTTTAGAAATAAAATCCAAGTATCTAAAAATTATAGTTCACCAGCTCAATGGATATTGGGTGATCTATAAGGATCATAAAACGATGTAAAAGTCGCAGGTTCAATTTTCATCTCGTCGTAGTTTTGATGACCTTATTGGCCTCTTTTTTCACTAGGTGTTCCTTATTTGGAGAGGAAAAATAGGAATACATATTTATAATTCCTCCAAAACAAGTTAGTATTATTTATTAAAGAAAAAACTGTTCTACTACTACTACGCTATAATATTTTAAAATATGATACCTCTCTTAGTTTATATTATTACATGAAGTTGCAAATAATTTTCCTTAGATTACTACGCAGTTCTGGTATGTGCTCCAATGACTATATAAAGAAAGTTCTTTATATGGTTACTTATAATAAATATTTGCATCATGAGTCTCACACATTGCTCAAGCTGACGAAGTACCCTTGGAACGCTGCTAGCGCTATTTATGTCAACAATCTAGGAATAATACGTATTCCTAGATAAGAGGGTACATAATATCAACACATTTTTAATGAAATATTATTAAAACCAATACACACATTTTTTAAAGAAAATAAAGTATATATAAAAGTAATATATATCATATATTTTTAACAAATACTTTTAGAATGTAAAACTTCTTTAACGCTGTTATACGCATGTGTGTGTATAATCAACAGACAAGAGGCCGCCGATCGTAAAATGAGCTAATAAGTCCCACAGACACATCGACGCCACTGCCTGCTCGCCATACCAATGATTCTTACGCAGAATCAAAATGATGTCTAAACCACTTACCTTTTATAATCGTATTTATCTTCTTTGCTATAAGATCTAAAATAGAAAAGGTTTTACAAACAAGTAGGTACATACTTCACTCGTGACCGACGTATATCAATAATGACGGTTAGTGAAAATCAAATATAGGAACTTGGTTCTAATGTACTGTTTATAAAACTGAAAATCGTACGAACTTGAAATCTCAGGAGAGGTAATAGAGGCTAAGTGTGAAGCACACGTGCGTTTAAACGTCACCCAAATGGGGACCAGTTTCAACTCGGCCGTATATCTCCCGAGATCGTAGCATTGATATGAGTTTCTTGGGAAATGTAATGATCCTTAAGGCGCTGGCGTCAAATTCCAACTGTCTTAGTTTTTTAAATCTTTATCCCTAAAATAAATATTTTGTAATAGCTTAGAAAAAATACTAAGAAACTTTGTATATTTTAAATAAAATAAAATTTGAAGAGTATTATTAGCAACTTGCACCCCACTCGTCACAAAATGTTTACTTTACATTTACATTTAAAAAACATTAAGTTGCTATTTATTTTGATAAGTAGAGCTATTTTCACAGCATTTATAAAATTTTCTAATTTTACCCATTTCTTGGTTAAACAGAAGCTTAAGGGCAATAATAATAATAAAGGGCACTAATGTTTATTAAGTAATATATATACAAAATATTTTTTATAGTGGTAAATCATTTTAGAAAAAGTTAAAATTATACAATGAAATGATATAGAATAATAAAAAATTGTAAAAAATTTTGTAAAATCTCATATTCTTAATGTGGATATTTAAAAATGTAATGATTTCGAGCGATTATTATACCATCCACGTGGTGGCTCTCGCAACAACCGGTTTATAGTCATCTCACCTCACCTGCCGCCACCACTCTCTGTTGTAGGCGATACGACTCGCCTTAATCGTTACTACAAATTAAGCTTTCTACGACTTATACTGAGAAAATTTTAACAGATTTGCGAAAAGTTGTTTTTTGGATTTTATAAGTAAAATAAATAACCGTGATTGTAGTTTTTTTAATTTGTATAAAACGTTAAGCAATTGAACACGTTATTAGATAACTATACATAATATACATATTTTTAACCGATTATTTGAAGAAAGTCAATTAAAAAAATCAGTATTGATCGTTAATGTTACTGATTATAAGTACCTGCTTACGTGTTAAAATGCGTCAAATGCGTGGAGACAAGTAGCAGCAAACGCGGGCTGGCGCCCAACAACCGTTACTCAACAACGCAGCCCGACCCACGCCGAGTTAATTATCGGAATAGCTTTAAACCAGATCCAAAATGTATATTCTGATTCTAATGTGATAAATAATTATATATACGTATATATTATTATTTTTTTTTACTGTTATTCTAGTCACGCATTGTAATGTTGTTGAAGTAACTTTTGTTATGTCTGACTATTGTTACTAAAATATTATTTAATTATATTATGCTTAATAATAATAGTAACAAGTAGCATTGGATAAAAACAGAAACTTCTTATTATCAATTAATAAATTAATAACATAGAAAGCAATAAATGTATCTATACTTATATATGGTAAACTTGATTAAAAATAAGTAGATGTTTATCATCAAACATAAGCGAAGTGGGGCCATACAATCACGTCATCTCCGAATATAGTATTGAAGAAAGATAGAGTTTTATTATCGTCACTTTCAGATAGCCTATGGTACCTAAATAACTTATAAATATGTAATATATTGCCTTTTTAATAATTTCATATATTATGTATACATTATATACCTCTAATATGGAACAACGAGTAATAATCTGCGAAAGTATTCGATCATCTTGTATCGAATACATTCATATCACACATTTGATAATAATTTTGCGAGTGTGCGTTAGTAATGTTCTGTTATATCACGCAGTTCGTTGATCGCACGTGTGAGTACGTTTCATGAATAAACAATATAGGCAGTCACTTGCACAAATAATATTATGCGCAAGTTATGCGTGTGCAGTATCAGTATTGCTGATTTCATATCTCGTCGAGTTAAGGACGAAGGCGCCTACGTGCTGCTTCGCGCGTTTTCAACTATTTAATACATTATTTATGTTTTTTAGTAATGATCATTAAAATCATATTTTTATAACTTGAAATTCATTTAATTTATTTATTTCAAGATACTTTAAATTACAATAAATGTAAGACAATCAACACATCACAATTTAAGTAATTATTAGGTAGTTTGATGGAGGTATCAACCACCAGGGGCTGTTATAACAAAATCTTATTTATGATCAGGTATATATTTTGTATAGAAGTTATAATCTAAACATAACTAAGCTTAGAATAAAATACCTAAACGTCAGATATAATAATCGCGCCCAACCAGATGTTAAGTAATAAATTAATATCGATTACATTAAGTTGATAACAGTAAAGTTGCAATGGAAAAATTTTAATCTAGCTAGTAAGTATTTACTTCAATATTATTCATATGATTATGAACATTATTATATTTTAATTTCCCATACATTAAATTATTTATTTTGAGAATTTTATATATTATATACATTATTTAAAAAAGGGGCTTCATAATTCAGTTAGTACTAGACTTACCATTCATTCACTCTCAATACTTACTACTATACTGTATGCAGGAACGAGACAGGAACTAGTTTTGTCAATAGGCAAATTTCACATTGTGCCAGTTGTACTTTCACTCTAGAGCCATTCATAAATAGATTAAAATACATATAGCGAAGGGATACGGGATAAGAATTACTTTTATGAATTTCATATTTAATTTTACGCTTACCTTATGATAAAAAGCATCAGCAATTAGACTCAAGATACCATTTTAAGAAATATCCAGTATATTAGTAATGGTAACCAAATAAATGTAGTGTATGTATGAGTATATAAAATAAGTAGTAGGCATCAGAACTGCATGTAGTTGCCATGCATTGTGCAACTTGCGCGGGCGCCCGGTGGCGCCTAGCCAGCGGACCACGGCCGTCTATTTATGAACATTCTATTTGGGTTTCACTTCTCCGCCGGATCTGCTTTAATATTACGTTAACATAAATTTGTTTAAGAATTGCAACCAAATATGAATCATATCTATAATACACTCGATATTTCTTGTTATTTATAAAATTACCAATGTCCTTCATGACTCGTCTTATCTAATCTAATACACTTTTCGTTAAGAAATAAGTAGATATACGAACAATTTCTTGTTTTCATATGGATTCCGAAAAATATATAAAATGTATAACGCAGTAGCGGAGTCATCGGACAAGACCCCAACGCCCCAGGCGGATGTAGATAACATTACGCTACGTTGACATCATACAAATAAAGTACCACTAAAGTCCAAACTGTAGCGCACACGTATACCTATAACGTGGGAAAATTCCAATTACAGTCCGTATTGAAAGTTATATTGAATCATATACTACTGTGAACCCTAGTATTACTACTTCTCAACTTGTATTTACATGGGTACAATTTAATGATTTATGTTTCAATGATCAACCACTGGTATTTGTATAATATGTTGTTAATATAACATGAATATTTGAGAAGTCGAAAATGTATCTATAGGTACGATTACGAGTTATTTTATTTAGATTATATGGTTAAACGTTTTGTATTTTAATCGAAAATCGAATCGTTGATCTTAAGCTAAGCGTCGGTTATTTGTATGGATGGTGTTCTGGCGAGACAAGAGTTTGGGTCAAGCAGCGCGCGGGCAGCGGTGGCAATGGTGAGAGGAAACCTGTTTGACCGCGCCCGACCGTGGGCGTCTGCCGCCTGCCGCGCCTAACACACGGAACTCGCTTGTCAAGATACCTACGTGTAGTTACAAACACCAGCACATCAAATTTTCCAAGAACTTTAATTCATAAAAGTTATATAGGATCATACATCTATAATAGTTAAATGAAATATCTAATAATTATAACCAATCACAGTGTTTCACTTAATATTATGCATACAAACTTATTTACTAATAAGTTATAGTTATTATTCTATTTTTAAATAAGAAATATAAGTATATAACTTATATTATGTTATATTTAGTTTATAAAAAAACAGCAACAATAACGATAACAATTCAAGCAGGTACTTTCATTAGTCACTTCTGTATTAACGAATATGAATTAAATAAATAAATCAATAAATTGATTAAAAATGATTACGTACATCATAAATAGAAAATTTAACAGAAGGAAATTTAAAATAATAGAAGTTTATAAATGGATGGATTGCATGCAATATACATAAAAATAGCACAAAATCTTCACAAGCGTCCAAACAGGTTGAGATTTTTTTGGAACTTTAGGCAGGTCCGTTTAACTGCCTACAAAAAATAAGGTGCCAATAAAAGGACGGAAACCCATTGTTTGATGTCATTCTGGCATTGGGAATTTCTTAAAAAAAGCTAGGGACCTTTCTATAGAAATGGGCGGTATGGAATACAATGAGCCCTTTGTGAGCGCAGGCGCCGAACGGTCTGGCCGCGCGGCGCGGCGCACGAGGCTGCCGCCGCTGCGTCTGGTTCGCTCAACTCAACGCTTTGCACGTTCTTGTATGTCGCATTTGCGCTTAAAGGTTAAAATCGTACACATTCTGTTTATGCTATACGTTCATACTGAGATATTATTGTTAGAGCGCTCTTCCACACACATTTCCAGAATCTCAATATGGCGGGTGTACCTCGTAGGAGCACAATGTGCGCGCGCTTTATCTGCATACAATAATCGCGTGCATCCCGCCCGGCGCCCGCCTTGCCACCTCCGACTAAGGATAGCCGATTACAAAATTAATCCGGTATATACACAATGAAATCGCACGCTACTGTTTGTAGTTTGTAACTAACTTATCGTTGTACACTTCTTTATGAATGTAATTTTGAAAAAGTAATATGGCATGGAATTTACCTAATGTAGGTATTTGTATCTTAGTAAAAAAACACTAGCATAATAATGTAATATACTACTTAATAAATAAGTAATATATAATAACAATAACATACTTACGAAATAATATCTAATATTATTTCTGATAATTCAATGAAGAAAAAGTAGTTTAACACATGAAAACGTGTTTTAAAAGTTCCTACGTAAAACCTAATTTGTTTTAACAATATTAATTTTATTATAAAAAGGTTTCTACATAATATAATTATGCACTATTAGTCAAGAGTTAAGTCGCTAGTTGCGCTAAAGTACTTATTAGTCATACATCACGCCACCTCTACTGCGTTGACGCAGGCATAGGTATTTTTATAGCCTAGATATCTATACAGATAGGTATATGATATATCTTCAATTACCAGCAACCGCCACCGGCAACACTCACATGTAGAGTAAACAGATATACAACTAAACTTGTAAACATATAATTAAACGCGTTACCGTTTTACAAAGGATAGAGCTCACGATATTATTTAAAAAAATGTGATATATTTTTTTAGAATATGTTTTAACCAACTAAGTTATATCGAATAAACTTAAACCAAATGATTTTACTTATGTAGGTAATTAAACAATAAATATTGTACTTTGTGACATAATTTGTAGCTTAGTAAAACTATTGCATTTATATATGTAGAGTAGAGGGTTAACGTTTATTATTAAAAAAAAAAACAACTTTTTTTAATAAAATAGCTATGATAGGATAGGATAGTATAATAAAATAGCTGGCATATGATAGGTTCCTAAATAAAACAACTATTGTGAAGGTGAATAAGACTTCGTTGTTTATTATTAACGTGGAACTAATTGGTTTAGAGTAAGACCATAAGCCATTTATGGCATGTTGTTGGGAATCTAGACATGAGCTACACAAGCACTCGTTTGTTGATGGCATCCGCTTTTAATGCATGATTATAACAAGTTGTCCTTTCCAAGCTGTAAAAACATAAACAAATAATAGCGTAACTCTGCTGTTTCAGCACCTGGTGCAACTTTCAAGACCCTCTTAGTTCGAAGAAAATAATTTTGATTGGATCGAAGCTTTAAGAGTATTTCTACATTCAAGGAAATAAAACTCCTTAAAATGTGGTCAGCATTCTTGCTCTTACTAATTGGAAATTTGTAGCGTCGTGAGACTTGAGAGTATCATTTAGAAGACGGCTGTTACTAATTTGGCGGATGTCGCGACGTTTCCGCCACAGCGAGGGGACCGCGATTTTTTGCTTATATTCGGCGAATACTAAAAGAATGTGCCGTCGTATCTTTATCCTAACAAGCTTTTAAAATGTATTCTATAATTTGCCTTTCTTCGAAGCAACCTTAACAAACACTTATTGTGTTTATTTTTGAGAAATATATTTCAGAGTATTATAAAATTTGAGTTTTATTCTTTGTTTTATTTCCGCTTGAACTTTCATATTATAACAGCTTATAGTATCACGATATAAATAGAGTGTATGTTATATTAATATATAATGCAATGATATATAATTTATCGTCGGAAAAAAAATCCACAGATCTTTACGCTGATCATCTACCTCTACCGTCTTTTTTTACTTTGTCGCTTAACGGTTCTTATATTACTAGTATAGCAATAATTATTACTCGGTTCCTGTCCAAGCTTGTCTGGGTAGGTACCACAGCAGTAATTACAGGCACATGGGACATAACACCTTAGTTCCCAAGGTTGGTGGCGCATTGGCGAAGTAAACGATGGTTTATTTTTTCCTTACAAGGCCAATGTCTATGGGCGTTGGTGACCACTTACCATCAGGTGGCCTATATGCTCGTCTGCCTACCTATACTAAAAAAAAATCACTTAATCTCATATTTGCAATTGATTGGGCAAAACATTTTCTTCTGCAATTTAATCTAATCGTAAGCCCGACATTATAATTACTAAGTTATTCAAAAACGATATATAAATAATTCGAATGGTGGTCAAACATACAAAAAGAGGCCCAGAAAGAGAATCTGAGTACACAGACAACCCAGAACAGAGCTCTCTGGCGCAGATGTACAAGGAGACCCGACCCCAGCTGAACTGGGAAGAGGGTTTGAACAAAGAAAGAAGAAGATTGCAAATAATTCGAATACTAGTAAGTACACTTGAAGCTCTAATCACAAAAGTTTTGCAAATAGGTAGGTAATTATATTTGAAAAACTAGGCACAAGCCTACTTTTATACATCGAAGAGCTGGTTAATTTGCCTAATGATTGGATGGTTTGGTGGTCAAAGATCCTGTGAAATTATATCGATTCCATTAAAAATGGGATCGATGGCATGAATGGATGGTGAAAAGATGGCAATCAAATCGGGTAAGAGAAAATAAAGTGGTTGAATGCAATTATTATAATTGAATAATTATAGATCTTGTAGTAGTAGAGATAATAGAGTATTCTTGAAATTCAAGATACACATAATAAAAACGTAATCGTAGAGAATGGTAGGTATATTTCAAATATATTTTAATTAGGGTTAGTAGTACAATTTATGTAATTATTAATAAATTCTTAAAAAAAATCTTTGCCTACTTTTTTACTTATATTATTCAATATTATTTATTATCAATAATCAATATATTTATAAAAAGCGGATTCCTTGACAACTAGTTTTATTTTACATTTGCTTCAGTCTTATCTAAATTTTAATAAATCCCCTGGACTCCAAGGGCTATAACTGTGTACAAAATGTAGTTAAAAGCACCTGACATTTAAATTAACCTTATTCGTTATTGACACAGTCAATTTTACTACACATTACATTCCTTGTAATACTAGCTTTTACCTACGGCTTACCTACTGTTTTGGCATTTCATACTGATCAGATATCTTACAAATAAAATTAAAAAAACCAATTATCATTGCTTATAGTTCACATTTTTGCAATCACGTTTCTCAGAAGGAACATCTATTTATATATTTGCTAATTTCTTAGGCTATTTCTATACTCTCAGCAATATATAATAGATAATATTTGTTATTTGTTTTTGCTTTACGCAAAATTATCAAACAAACCTAATCTCTCATATAATTAAGATAATTATACAATATGCAATGTAATTTCAATAAAATGTAATAATCATACATTCATCGCACGAGTGAAAAACATTCAGCGCCATCTATTAGTGTATAGAGTGAAAACACAATACTTCAAAAATATTTCAATATTAAACGCATTTATAAAATACAGATCATTTATTGTCTATTGAATAAATTTTGATTATTATTGTGTACTTTATGTACAGTCTTTTTAAAATAAAATTAATAAATAAATCGATAGAAACTTTAAAAAAATAAAAACTTTAAATTATGACGATAATTATAATATTATACTATCTGAAGAAAAACACTTCGAAAACCTCAACCTGAAAGCTTAAGTTGAAAGCTTTTAGCGAAACAAGCTTTCCTCGAGTGAAAGGTTCTATAAAACTACCACTTTAGGCTACTGCTACTATTGATACTAGCGTCCAGCCACCTGCTTCACCTCTTTGTTACAAAAGTGACTATGTCGCTTTTTACTTTAGTGTGAAGTCATTAGTGGCTAGCATTTTCATATATGAATTGCTCATGTTTTATATCTTTACCATTGATAGTTTTGATCAATATAAATCGATATAGTCCATTTATAAAAGGCTTCTTTTTAAAAATAAAAAAGGTACTAATTATTTACTCATGCCTCTGAGATTGATGATTAAACTCATCCTAAAAAGAAAAATTCATAAGGCTGACATCCAGGGCTCTACATTATTGCGAGCGATAGTTTTGATAATGTAAAAAAAAACTAGTAAAAAAGCTAGTAAGTCGTTTGCTCATGAATTGAATTGTGTAAAAACAGATTAGTAATAAATCACAGGTAACCAAAACAAAAACTGTCAGAGATTTTGGTATATTTTTAAGGAATGGAATTTTTGTCAAATGCTTTGCGCAAGTGTCATTTTCAAAAAAACGGAATATGTGGCTCTTTTTTTTAAGACACAAACTTCACTATTAATAATGTGTGAAGCACAAGCAAATCATAATAATAAAAATATAAAAATAAAATTTGCTTACCAGATCCCTAGCCATCAAGGGAGGTGGCATATTCGGAAAGCTCCTGTCATTGGGGCCAATAAGTGCTTAAAATTGATAGGAAAAGTTTACAAATTACAAGCAAACAACACAAACAAGTAAACAAGTTTTTTTAGCATTTCTCTAATAATGTAATACAGAGAGGTATATTTTACGTAAGAAAAAATAGAATAATTTGACTGTATTTAATAAGTTTTTAATAATAATAATAATTATTATTATATATGTAATACCATATTTGTCTTTAAACAACTTCCCAAACTTCTTCAAAGGCCGAACACAACTTTGCACAAGTTAAAGCAGCTGATAGTGGATAATTGCTGATAGAGATGACATCTTCTGAATAATCTACCTCTACTTTACCGTGAGCCATAGCACCAATTACTAATACAATAGGTTCGTCTTTAGGCACTAATTCTCGGCAATTCTTCACAAATTTTGAACTGAATGACATGGTTAGTTTCTTAGCACCAACGGGCAAATGTGATGTAATAGGGTTTTTGATAACTTTCAATAACTTCATTGGGCCATCGGATGCTCTTATTGAAAACTTGTGTAAAAGTTGCACTGAAATTATTAAACGAGTTTTTAAAAATACAGTATCTATATTTTATTAGGTAGGCAGACTAGTAAATAGATTACCTGATGATAATGGTCACCACTGCCTATATTAGCGCTGTAAGAAATATTAACCATTCCTTACATGACCAATGTGTGCCCAACCTCAGTAACTAAGATGTTATGTCTCTTAAGCCTGTAGCACCAAGGCCTACCACCACGTAAAAGTTAAAAAGCATAGTATGTTTAAATTAAGTGGCTTTTTGGCTTTCGAATAACTATTAGCCATATTTATGGCCATTGTTATAGGCTATGTTTATTAAAAATCAACACCAAAAATAAGAATTAAATAACTTAATTATTTGAAATTATTTACCAATTAAACCAGCAAATCTTTTAAATGTTCTTGGTATTCTTGTTTGTGGATTGATTTCAATTAAAACATTTTTTTCTGTATGTATATACACTTGCAACAAGCCCGCTCTATTTAAAGGTGAATCCATTAACATAAGTAATGACTGATGTGCTATATCAGGCCGGCATGAACCTGGATCTCTATCATTTTTCCTCAGAATATGGGCATGGTCATCACAGTTTAAGAGCTCAAAGCTATTTCCAGACTGAAAACACAAAAACATGAAGTTATACTAATTGATTATATATTATAATATACTATGAATATTGAGTTTTGTATATAACACATAAATACAGACTTATAAAACAATTTCTAATTAAAGATTCTGAAGATGAAATAATGGATAAATGGAAATTAACTGCCACTTTGGTCTAGAAACATTGTGTTAGGAAATAGTGCGATAAAATTGTAGTGTATAATTTATACCACTAACCAAATAAAATGTGTATTCTATTTGCTTTTAAAATCTCAGTAAAGCTTTGTAGTAGAGTGTAGTTACACATTTATCAAAATGCTAATGAAAGAAAATAATTATCTTACCTTTACTGTTTCTAACTGAGCATTTTCTAAAATAACTATTAGTCGTTTCTCTTGCTTTTTGATATGCGATGTAACCAAATGCCTTGGAATCGGATCAAATTCAAAATCATCATTATTAGTTCCAAGTTTCCTCTTTTTACCCATGATCAAAATAATACCGTTTTGCTTTACAACCTTGAGAATGTACTATTTACTTCTAAAATTGAACTTATTTAATACTTAATCGTTTATTTATTGTTAACTTGTTTTATTGTAACTGGTTAACTAAACCACGTGTATTTTGATGTAAAATGTATGTTTGAGAGAATTCAAACAAACAAATATATTTGACTGCTCTGATTGACAGTTGCTGTCAATGTTACTACATAGGTCCTGCAATATAATAAATTATATTAACTTAAGACTTAAATAATTATAAGGACAAATAAAAAATATAAATTGAATAATATTTTTAATGTATATGTGTTGGTAATTATATTATTCTCTGCAAAAAAATATGTTGAACCTCTAATGAGGACTATAGTTTCTAGTCTCACTAGCTACCGCTACTAGACTGAAGTTCTATCATTTATTTGTATTTTAAAAAGCATTAGCTAGTGCGCAAATTAAAGTGCGATACCCCTCATTTAATTAATAGTATGTACGTGTGTGTTATAAAAATGTAATTTGGCGGCTATTACAACAGCCATCTCAATCAAATGGCCTATTTGGAAGGAACATTGCGCTACCGGCCAACGTGTAAGCGCAGTCTTATTGAAACTCAGTTCATTACCGTTAGCTGATTAGCCTAAGCCAGCACAGTCACGGTGGTTCAAAGTGTATTTTGTTAGTCATATTGTTCTTGTAGAGTTGTAGCTTAATATGTTCCTTATTCGTCTAGTGTCTATTTTTTTCTTTTCACATCTACCGTTTATAAAAAATGAAAATTGAAAAACAATAATGACATTTTTTGTCAGTGTCATAAAATTTGAGGTTCCTTTTTACAAAACGTAAATCGTACGTAGAATTTAATACATTTAAATTTAAATAAAACATGTTATTACATAAATTATTTTGTAATGAGGTATAATAGATTAGTAAGCATACGTAATATATTATTACCTCATATTTAGCTAAAAGGTTTAAAGATTTTCTTAATCAATAAACATGGCTAACGATAGAGAAGTTTTACGAGAAATATGGGATGGGAAGTTGCCAATCTGCTTTCAATTACACCAAGAAGAAATAATGGAAATCCAGCAGCCTGACCCATTTTATGTAATGGTACCACGATTGAGCTATTTTCCCTTAGTTACTGATAAGGTATTCCATTGTTTTTGTGTACTTATAACTTGATATAAAAGTAGTAAAATAAAATCACCTAAAAAATCTATTGTACATTTAGGGAATCAAAATACAATAAAGTGGAAATATTAATTATAAAACTATTTGTTGCAAATAAATTTTTAACCTATTAATTTCAGATGAAAAGACACTTTTTACGTTATATTTCCCAAGAAAGTGCTGACAATGAGATGTGGCTTGACTATAATGGACAGCCTCTAAAGTGGCACTATCCAATTGGTTTTCTTTATGATCTGTTTTGTGGAAACGACCCTCAGCTGCCTTGGACTTTAACTGTACATTTTACAAAGTTTCCAGAAAATATTTTACTACGCTGCCCCAATAAGTATGACATTATTTGCTTGTCACAACTGTCTTGTTTTATATTTTATATTAAATCATTACATTTGTCATTTCAGAGATATTGTTGAAGCACATTACATGTCTACAGTAAAAGAGGCTGATGTGCTTAAACACAGAGGACAAGTAATGTCAACAATGCAAAAGAAAGACCATAATCAGTTATGGCTAGGATTGCAAAATGGTAAATATCTAACAAAAAAGCTATCTCATACTTGACAGTGAAGGAAAACATCGTGAGGAAACCTGTCTGTGTCTTAATTTCACTGAAATTCTGCCACATGTGTATTCAACCAACCTGCATTGGAGCAACATGGTGGAATTAGCTCTAAACCTTCTCCATAAAAAAAGGAGAGGAAGCCTTATTCCAACAGTGGGACATTCACAGGCTGTTACTGTAAATATCTAACAAACATATTAAATTTGAATTGACCATTAACAATTTAACTACCATGCACCACACTATGCATATTCGTCCAGAGAGTTGTAACTATACATAATATTACACAATTTGTGAATCTTAACCGATGATCGTGGGTCCAAAACCGGCAAGCACTACTGAATTTTCATGTGCTTAATTTGTGATTATAATTTATCCCGTGCTTGACGGTGAAGGAAAACATTGTGAGGAAACCTAAACCTTCTCCTCAAAAAGGGAGAGGAAGCCTTAGCCCAGCAGTGCGACATTAACAGGCTGTTATTGTACTGTACATAATAAAACACAATGCCGAGAGCTTCCATCACTTGTTCCAATGAATCAAGCTAATAGGGTTGGTAAACTAACTATAAATGGAATTATTTATCTAGTCATAACATAAGAAAAATCTATTAAGATTAAATGATTTAGTTTATTTTTTTTGTAGTTTAAATAATTATACCAAAAATTTAAATATAAATTTATAGTGTCTAGCACTTAAACAAAGGACAATGTAGTTACTAAGTTAGGGCAGAGGGATAAGGCCATCACTACATGTTTATTGCATTGATGGATGTGACTAGTGAAAGAGTTTATTTGTCAAAAATTGTTCGTTGCCTAGATTAATTATGAGTAAATAGGCTTGGCAGTTGAAGTGTTAATTGATCAATCCACAAGAATAAGCATTCTTGATCGTTATTATTTAACATAAAAGTTTACAATCTGTGCATACACATATAGTTCAATATGACAATGACAATAATGACAATAGAGTAGGATTGTATTACCACTTTCGTCTTCAGTGTTTCCTTACTATATTGTTATATTAGCATAGAAAAAAAAATTTTTGTACAAAAGGAAATAAGTAAATAATAGATTTATATTATTACAACACTTTTTATTCATGATCTGATGAAATGATTCTTTTGTAGATAAATTTGACCAATTTTGGGCTATAAACAGGAGACTAATGGAATCACATGGAGACAATGAAGGTTTTAAACATATACCAATTAGAATGTATTCTGATGATGGTATTTGCTGTCAAAGATTAATAAGCCCCAAAAATAATGATGGAAGTCGTAAGATTATCCAACAACTTTTGTCAGAATTATATCCTGACAAACCAGACGGTTAGTTCTCTTTGAAAGAGTTATCTATATTGAGATTACTATGTAACTATTTAAAAAAACATTCATTACATTTTTTTACAGTTAAACTTAGAACACATGGGATCCTTATCCCATTGGACACACCACTTCAGTGGCTTTCAGAACATATGAGCTACCCTGACAATTTTCTACATATTTGCATGTGCTAAGCTTATTGTTTACCTAATTTTAATCATATAAGAGTGGAAAGTTTATCAAGAAAATACAAGAATTGTCGTGTAGAGCTATGTAAATTAAGAAATATATTTATAACTGCAATCTTATGAGACAAGTTATTAATAAAATCACTACATTCCTGCACTATCGGTTTTTATTCCAAATAGCACTCATTTTTGAAAAATGTGATTAGTTTTATACTAATATAATAAGTCTTATAATACATAGAGAACTTGAATAGTACAAAGAATATTAAAATATCTAAAAAAAGTTGTTGTTTACACAACAGCCATAAAAAATTTTTAATTCCTTCAAAGGAATTATTGACATGATAAATAACAGGTACATCTAAGGTTCCTAAAAAATAAAGTTTGACATTCAACTTCATAAATTATCACATATATAATATTCACAATACATTTAAAATGATTACAGTTCAGTTTTACTCTTATGTTTAAGTATTACATAAGGAATTTGCTTCGTAAACCTTTTACAACCATTATTGGCAAAAATGGGCTGTTCTTCCGTAGGTCCATATGTAATTACAGATAGCGCATCTCTGAAAGAAAATAAATTATTAATAAACAGATTCTTAAAATATTGAAATACCCTTTTTCTTTTATATTGAAATCTTTATTTAGTTATATATTTTTTATTCAGTAGAGACATGTCAACAAAATTAAACTGATATGATACTAAGTTGACTTACGCCATCATTTCTTCAGTGGGATGATAAATATTATGAGCCCGAAACTCTGCTAATGCACACATTTCTACGTGATGTTGTTCCAAGGGTAAAAAAGGTATGTAATGATCTATCAAATGCTGTGCAATGGTTGAGGATTTTTCAAATCCACCTGAGAATAAAATGCAGTTTTGTGATAAGGTAAAACAAAACCTACTTAAAATTATTAAATGTTTCATAAAAAATATAATAATTAACAATATAATGTAATAATAATTAATACTTATAGAAGAAAAATGAGAATTAATTAGTTTGCTAGTATAACAATTATTTAAAAGAATGCTAAGAGAACTGACCTGTGTTGTATGCTGCTCTTCTTATTATGGGCTCAAAGTTGTGAAAGTCAACCTCATTTCGTTTTAAACCTTGGCTGTATAAGTCTAATAAGTTAGATGCTATTTCTTTTCCTCCAATATTTGATATAAAAATGAAAATGGTGTTCCTGAAAATATTTTTACCATTGAAGTTGCATTAGAAAAAATGCAAGTTAAGTTACGTAACTTACTACAAAGAATTTCAGAAAAAAACAAAGTTCATTCAAATATATTAATAATGAATACAAAATATAAATTTGCCTTTACATTTTTCTATATTTATTGTTAAAACTAATTTCCCCATAAAATTAATGGATACCTATTTTGTGTGTAGTGGACAGAATAATAATTGTACAAAAATGTACAGTATTTAGCTATTGTTATTATGCAATAATTATACTTGTTATGAGTTAAAACAAAAAACATTAACATTTACAAACTTACCTGTAATCAACCCCATCCACTGCATGGTGATGATCTAGCATTGGTTTTATAGAATCCAAAATAGATGGACACATTTCATGAATCTCATCAAATATGATCAATGATACAGGACAATTTCTTACTAACTCATTAACCTTATTTATTAAATCAATCTGAAACATTTATAAACTTATGTTAATAATCCTGCTTATTCATAACCCCCTCATAAGTAAATATATATATTAAAATACTAGTAAAATTAATTAAAAAAAATTGCTAACCTGAGTTTTATGTACATCAGAACAATCAAAATCTTTTTTTCCCATAAAAAGTTTTACATATTTACTTTGCATTCCTTTTTGAAACAGAGCTTCAGCTATCATTGTTGCAGCATAATTCTTTCCCACACCCGACCAACCATGTAAGCTTAAAACTAAGGCTTTTTTACTTCCTTTACTATTATTATATAAATTCTTATGAGCCTCAAGTATATTGGAAATTTCATTTACCAAAGGTTGCCCAAACATTTTCTGTGAAAATGATTGTCTAAGTTCTGAAAAAGATTATTAATTTTGTACTGAGTTGGTAATTTTCATATATTTAAAAATTAATGTACTCACTATCGATATCGAATGGAACATGATTTACATCGCAACATTCTGTGAAACGACATATTGTATTTGATTTAATTGAATCCCACTTAAGCCAGCTACTCCCGAAAACAGCAGCTCCAAATACAAGTTCTAATAACATAATTTTAAAAACTATTATTTTTACGACACAAATAGAAAAAAATTATTGTTTATTTTATAAGTTTTGTGTGACGTAAATTTTATCGATTTTATTTTCGTCGTCTAATTATGTCGTATAATTATTTCTCTTTGTTTTGTTTGATAAATTTTAAAAGTAGCGAGTATCAAGTACCTACATTGATATTTTTGACATTTACAAAATATTTTTTTTTCTTTAGTATCTCGTCCTGAAAAAGACAAATATACATTCAGTCACTTAAAAAAGAAAAATCCTATAAAATATCTATTATCCAAAAGTGTGTACATAAAGATGTTCGTCGATAATATCGATAATTAAATGTCATAAATCAAGTTTAATTAATATTGTATTTGAGTAAAATATTTTTTTCATATTTTTTAATAGGTACATTAATAAACCGTTGCCACTTCATGATATAATTAATTTAAATATGAATAATTTCAATTATTGAAATAATTTTACATTATTACTTTAATATTATAAAATCAAAATAAAAAGGTAAATTAAAATGATAACACTTGTATAACATAACGCCCATTTATTTTTATAAATAGGCAGAGGCAGGTATGAAGACATAAGAGAGTGCCATGCCATTTGCCGTCATAGCTTACATGTTACCCCCAAGCGCGCCACGAGATGTTCGCAACTAAAAAATCAACCGATGCGATTGCTGATCCTGACGAGGTTTTTTGAATGGTATCTTTTTATAAGTCTATATATAGTATTAACCCATTATTGAATATGGCTTGTAATACTTGTGAACTCGTTGGTTAAGGACTAAAGTTTACGTGTTCTAATTACTATTAATAGATAATTTTTGCTCAAATCCCATTCCTGATTTTTTTTTATAAGCAGTGAGATATGTAAAAATGTTGATAGTTATACAATCAGGACTAGTCCAGCTGATATACATATATATATCCGCTGGTACTTATGTACTCTGTGTATTTATCTTGCCGCATGTCCCTTATTAGATTTTTTTATCTCACGATAAAAAAATGCGCTAAAACCGCACGCGCGAAGTTAAGAAGAAGTAAGTGAACAACAGGTTAGAGGCAAAAAGCTACTTTGATACATAATATTAAAAGATGGTAACATTATTGAATTATCGTAGCTACTAGCGCACTATATAATAATATCCTCCCAGTAAATTATTATTATTTTACATATAAAATTTGTTTCAAATATTATATTTCAATAAAATTATACACAATGTTCTTAATAATAATTTATATCGTTGTAAAATACTTTTTAAATTCATTAATTATTATGTTACACGTACTGACCCTATGTGTACTGGATGACTTTAATCCTTACTCCAAAGCAACACTGCATTGCAATTAGTTAATCAATAGTTATATAACTGATTTTCATAATTTATAAAAAATATCTTCGGCTTGTCCTCATTCTTATGATCTCAAAAAATTTAAAAAAGTTTATAGTATGAACACTATGACAATGTGATAATAACCGACGTCTGACATCGTAGAGTTCATAGATAAGTAATATTTAATACAAATTTTCACTTTGCCAATTGCCAAAACACAATCATAATTTTTGAGCGGCAAAATTAAAACTCAATAACAGTAAACATTGATATTTTTTAATTTATTAGTTTTATAGGATGCGTGTCACGTTTACCAGTGACCAGTATTACCTACAAATTACAGTTTATACAAAAGGTAAAATTCTAAACTATTTTAATAATATTGTTCGTTGACTTCTATAATTTTATTTTTCTTCATTGCTATTATTAATATTGAACATATAGTACCGCGATACTTAACTTTATAGGGGCTACAATCACGTGTTAGTCTTTGTGTCGCGGGCCTCAAAAATAAATTATTTATTATAATATTTATAATTATTATAATTAAACAACTATGAACGGATTTATCGCGTATATTTTAACATTTTTTTTTATCATTTCATGACGTTCAAACACTTTAAAGTGTTATACTTCATTTTTAGATTTAATTTAATCATTCTAGGTTATCAACAATTATGGCATCAACTAAGTGTAAAGTTGAATCAGGTATTCAGTTACTAGTCCGATTAACAAAAAAATCAGGAATTGAAAGATTTTACCCCACTGTTTTTGGAAATGGACCAAATCATGGAGATTTTATTGAAATATATAGTGAAGAAAGTACAGCTTGTCTTCTCGCTGAATTTATATGTGAATCATTAATTCCTAATGAATTAGGTGGACCAGAAGCTAGTATTATAGTTTTCAATACTGATGGAAAATTAACATTGGATTATCTTATAAATGTAGCAAAGAATAAAATTTTAAAATTATCCAAAGACAACACTAATAAGTCATCAAATGATACCAACAAATTACTTAATTCAATATTAAAGAATTTGTTTATTCTAGATACGTATGAAACTACACAATTTTATATAAGTATACAGAATTTAGATTTTTTTTTGATTAGGAACCCAAATATATCTTTGATAATATTTGATACACTGACAGCATTTTATTGGGAAGAACAAAATTTACAAAAAGTCAGCAAAATGGATTTGTATTTAAAGAAGTTACTTCGTATGATATACAAAGTTGTTAAAGATTTTAAAGTTACAGTTATGTATAGCAGACCAGAATATTTTAGCACTAGCAAAGAACCTATAGAAAAACTGGAACCCTGTTGTGAATTTCCAGTAATTGAGCAAATCAATTATAGAATACAGATAGTTTATAATGACAATGGCCAGAACCACATTCATGTGAGGACATATGATAAGGAGTTTAAAATTTTTTTTAATATACACAATGGTGAGATTATGTGGATGTAAAAAATTACTACAATGTAAGAAATCAATTGTTTTATTTGGCAGTTAGAGGAATCAACTATTTTGTAAATGGTAGAAATGTTAGACAAAAACAACTACTTAAGATTTTACCATACAAACTATGTCTATGTTTTTGTGCAGTTTATTTTTTAGTAGATAAAGAGAAGTGTTTTTTTTTTAAATAACTTATATAAGTATAGAATAAACTGGAAGTATTTGATACATTACACCAACTTTTGTAACCTGCCATTAATAAAAAACATAACACAGATAATAGCAAAATTATAATGACATTCCTTTTATTTTTTATTGAAAATATGTGATAAATGATATGTAAGCTCATACAATATACACAAAAATTAAAGAAATAACACATGTACCAGGCAATAGCTTGATGAATGTATGTTGCATTGAACACATAAACAAAAATACTTTTTTTTAATTAGGATTTGATTGAAAGATACATATGTAACATAATATTATTCATTATTTTTTAATACATCTAATTATCCAATCTATATAAACACAATAAGATTTTAAATATTATGTTACAATTGTAAAATTTTAATAGAATATTAGAGAATTAAAAATACTGATAGTCTATACCTAATTGTGCATTTAATTAAAGTATTATTGTTACTTGTAACAAAATTTTGCAAATATGTTGGAAACATTAACATTCTTTCATGTTCATTCTTAAATGAAATTCACATTGAGCCTTACAGTATCAGTGTAGGTTCAGGTATACCACATAGTTACAAGAAATGTTTTTTTAAAAATCTATTATCTTATAATCATTATAATTTTTTTATCAACTTAAAATTTCTCAGAGTTAAATAATAAAGTTAAAGTAAAATAGTACATATTTATATTTTACCAATGAGTGATTTCATATTTTTAGCATGCTAGTTAAACTTTCATTTTAAACTTAATCTATTTTCAGCTTATGTGTTAAAATTAACCTATAAATACCATCATAGAGATCATAAGAGATTAAGATTTTTAGTTATTATCGGATAATATATAATTAATATCACATCATTAAAAAAACTAAATACATAAATGCCGCAAGGCCATGGCTAAAATAATTAAGGTTTTCCCATTTATTAATAGTATGATAAAATGAATATCCTGATTCTTGAACAGAAAAGGAGGCTTCAAACATAACTCCAAGGTAAGCTAGATGTATGATGGTTAAAACAGAAAATAATGTGTTTACAAAGACAGCTAAGAGACTGTTCTTTTTATATTTGTGTTCACATTGTTTGAGACATGGGTTAGCTAAACAACAAACTTCTAAAGCCAATGCAACTTTATAACGAAAGTTATACTCAACATAGGAGAATGTCCCAATACTGAGTAATACTGCCGAAAATTGAAAATTAAAGCCATGCAACAAAGATGATACTGCATAAGTTGTAAGTATCGACATAAATTGACCATATGGTTGACAAGTTTTGAAAACATAATTCTTTAACCATTGATGCATTGGTATATTCCAAAATATAACAACTTGGACAAGTGACCTTGGTAGCTCAATAAAGAATGGTTTTGTAACTTGTATATCTGAGTGACAATTATTAGTTAATCCAAATCCTGCACTTGTCATTGAAACAATTGACATACTTGAAACAAAATAATGAGACATTCTGAATGCTTGAGCATCACGATAAGCAGTTAACCATTTACTCACATTATCATCTATGTACCAAGGCACTATACAGTTAGATAAAACTAAACACGACATTGAAATAAAAAGATTAAATAGAATTATCTGCACCCATCTCTTAGTCAAAAATTTTACATTAAGATATTGATCATAAGAGTGAAAAGATATCCATGGACCCAAAATACAATTAGCAGGGCATAGTATATACCCACCAAATTCAAGTGGATTTAACATTTGTTTAAACAAATTTCTGTCTAACTCAATAGCTACAGAAATTACTTTCATTGCTGCTATCATTTGAATACCTCTTATTTGTTGCCAAGTTTTTGGATTTATTAAATATAACTCACATAATAATAAAAATAATATTACACAAAAAGATACACAAAATCCTCTACATTTTTTTGTTAAAATTGATAAACAAAGAATTACCACATAAGTGCCGAAGGTAAGGCCATAAATCCAAATAAGAGCCCAGCCAATATTGTAATAAAGAAGAAAACTTCCAAAAACGAAAGACAAACTGTGTCTCACATTGTGAGGCATAGAAATGTACTGTATGATAATGCGTAAAAATATATTGGCTATGATTAAATCTTTGGCGAACCTGAGTCCATCATATAGCGTGGGTTCACCGCACAATGTGATATAAGTCCAAGTATTTTCAATATATTCATCTTCTTCATCCATGTTAATGCACGCCGCCTAATGTGCTACATGTGATTGCCGATTGGAAGTAAATATTTTACATCTCGCTTTACAATTATCGGAATATCCATCAGCTGCACTTTTCTATATATATCCTTCATTTATCTAAGCTCTGTAGTGTATTTATAACATATAACTTTTTTATTGTTCGAAGTTTAGAAGAAATTTAGACATAAGAATAGTCTGTATGTTGGATGACGGATACCCTTTCCCTTCCCTATAAGTATAGTAGGTACTGTAGGTATTACTTCTCTATAATGACTGGATGTTGGCTGCCGCTGTTGGAGAAACAGTAAATTAAAATCAAAAAGGTCAGTGACAAGTCAATAAATATATCTATAAAATTAAAATAAAGTTACAATACATGTATAATATTTTAAATTAAATATTATTGGTATTTTATAGAAAAAATAATTAACGTTTAATGTTTTTAAGATATTTACAATACAATTTTACATTTTATTTGCGATTTATGTTAATAGTAACAATAAATTTAATAATATTGAATGATTTTTTATTATTTCATAGTTTAAATAAAAAAAAAATTTTAGTAATTTGTATTATTATGAAATTGAGGTTTATTTACATTTTTCTTTATGATGTGGATAGTAAAATTAATGATTGTTTATTGTTGTAACATGCAGTCTATTCCATATCACTTTGTTTTATTTATAAACTGGAAGTGCCTATTGATAATAAGTAGTAAGTAAGTAGCAACTGGGCAGTAGGTACTAGCAACTTGGCAAGTGACAAGTGGCAACACTACTGAATATTTTATTTCGCGTTGTATTCACGTTTGGTCGTTTTCTAATAGTTGCGGCATTTAAAATATATCAGTGAATTGGTTTCTACTTTCAGAAATAGCCTTGTTTTGTACTACAGCGTATGTGGTATTTACAACATTGGTTTGTAATTTATAGGAAGTACTTAAACAATGTAGAATTGTGTTATAAATATCAATTACAGTAGTGACATACGCGTTACATTCCGCCATGAAGCAATTGTGATTGTGTACTGTGTTAGTGTATATACATTTTTGATATGCTGTAAGAAAAGTATTCGAATTTGAAAAATGGCAAGTCCATCTCCACAAAGTAGCCCTATGCCTCCGCCACAGGCGCCTAGTCCAATGGGACCGCCGACGCAAAGTCCAGCACCGCCACAATCACCTCATAGTCCTTACAACCAACAGCATGTGAATGGTCCACCTCCATCACATCCTTCTGGTTCTGGGCAACCCATGCAAAATCACATGCCACCATCGGGTCCACCTCATACAATTGCCTCTAATACTAATGGCCCACCACAGCAACATCCAGGAATGCCACCTAGTGGTCATCAAATGCCACCTCATATGGTTGGACCGCACATGCCTGGACCACCTGGACATCCTATGGGTTCTACTGGATCTCATCCACCTGGTCCAAATGGCCACAGTAATATACCAAATAATCCTCAGCATTCCAACATGCCAGGACAAGGACCTCCTCATGGATATATGCAACATCAAATTGGACATATGCCAAATCAAGTAAGTAAAGAGTACTTTTAAGTAACAAAAACAAACATGAATAATTCACAATAATATTATAATCATGCACATAAAAGAGTTTGATCGTATTAAGCATAGATTAATCTTAATTTTCTCATATAGTAAATATTCCAAGCACAATTAAATATTAAGATATTATATTTATGCTTTAGATAAAAAGAAAACATATTAACTTCATTATTAAACAAGGGCCCATATATATCCTGTGAGATGAGCAATGATTCATTTAAAATAGTAAAGAACTGGGCCTTAAGTGGATTAATTTGGTTTGGTAGAGGAAGTACTGTTTTTTCATCTTCTAAGTATACAGTATACACAACAGGTGTGTTTAACCTAAATTTTACCCAGTCTGCCATATTCCCTGAAATGTTGTCTTAAAATGGAAAGAAAACAAGAAATTTAAAATTCATCAAAATAGATGTAAAATACAGCTTTAAAAAGTCCAAATATATGCATACAGTAACAGCCTGTTAATGTCCCACTGCTGGGCTAAGGCCTCCTCTTCCTTTTGAGGAGAATGTTTGGAGCTTATTCCACCACGCTGCTCTAATGCGGATTGGTAGAATACACATGTAGCATCATTTCAATGAAATTAGACACATGCAGGTTTCCTCACAATGTTTTCCTTCACCTTCAAGCACGAGATGAATTATAAACACAAGTTAAGCACATGAAAATTCAGTAGTGCTTGCCCGGGCTTGAACCCACGATCATTGGTTAAGATTCACGCATTGTATGCATATGCATATATATTATGAAAATATATGCATAAGTATATTAGAAATCTAATAGAGTATTTGATTTTAATATTAATGTATTCACAAAAAACCTATAATCAAACTATAAACTTTGTACTTATTAAGAAGTGATATTTTACATGTACATAAAAAAAATTGAATTTGTTAATGATGAATATTTTTGCACTATTTGATACTTACAAAAATAGCTTGCTGCTGTTCCTACATAGTATGTTATATTATGATTTTCAAGAACCTTGGAACATGTAGATCTTAGTATTTCTATCTGAATAATTGAGTTTGAGTATTGTTAATATTAATTAAAGGCGTAGTTTAAATTGTTTCAAAGACCTGACTTCACATGTTTGTATAAACCTGTATAACTAGTGATAGGTAATGCAAGTTTATTTAGTTTGCATGTTTTAAACATTTTGAATGCACAATTTTATACACAGTTGGTAAGTAATGAATCTGCTTTGTCAAAACAAAAAATATTTAGTGACACCCTAGTAAACTGCATAACTCTCAAAGAGTAGTTAGTCTGCCAAATAATATACTATATGACATTTTTAAGCAGTTTTGTTATTAGATTATAATGTTAGAATTAGAATAGCTGATGTTGGTACCAAATGTGAATGGTAAATATTTGTAGGGGACAAATATCTATTTATAATTTAAGTCATTAATTTAATTCAATGCTGTTGAGTTTTGTTTCTTTTATTAACATTAACCACCACAGATATTTGCACATGTATCAGACATGACACATGCAATTTTCATGATCATAAATTTCAAAGGTTTTCAAAATTTCTTTGTGAAATTGTTGTATAGACCAGTCAAATTATTTACTTATATAACATTGATATCAGCAAGTACATAAATGTTAATAAACAGGTGGTGTATATCTATGATCTTTATCACTTTCACTGCCAAGCTCATTTACTAAAAATTAACCATAATATGCTGCGAAAAATTGACAAATTTTCAAGTCCATTGACACATTGATTGTGTAACATGGTCACTTAATGCCACATAGTGAAACTGGGATCATACGCTGGTGGGGAGGCCAGTCGTAATTACTAGAATTTTATTATGCAACTCTGTTATTTATAAATTTATAAATAACATAGTAACTACTAAATACATTGTCCTTTATTTTACTATTTTATTTGCATAGCAGGACATAATAATATAATGTTAGATTTATTATCAGTTTAATTAGGTACAATGTGGTTTCAAAATATAAAATCTAGTATTGATTAAGTTATTTATTAGAGATTGATAAAAAGCACAAACAAATACTATTGAACGTTATTTTTAAAGCTGTATTTGCAGTAGGATACAGTTAGTTATTTTATTCTTAAATATTGTAAGTAAGTATAAGTTTTATTTGGAAAAAATTATAATTTATATCTATTTTATTAACCCTACTAGCTTGGACGAAATATGTGATATGGCTTAGGGCACATGGCAGTGAAAGTGTTAGATATCATATACTAAAAAATATAACATAATTTGGATATAACAATACTATATTACATAAAAAAATACAAGTAATACACCTACCAGTATATCATGATTATTAGCATGAGTATCAGTGAGTCCAAAGGGTACTGTTATATAGCGTCCAAAACCTTTTACATTTATAAACGCAATCATATCCAATGCAAGACTATTAAGAACATATGATAAAGCCTGACTTTCTTCTTCTGAAAGAGTCTTATGCCCAATATAAATAGCATTACATTCTTCATCTATCACTACAATAGGAAAAATTATGTTTACTTAAAATAAGAATAATTTTGATCTATTAGTAGTATGTGTAAATAATATTTTTTCGAACTTCTCCATCACAGTACTCACTTTTAGAAGATTTTTCAAAGAACCAATTTCTAGCAATATTAACACCAATAGCAATTTTTCCATTGTGGCATTTCGTTTGAGGATAAATACTTCTCCTATTTTTAGACCACAACCTATCCTATAAAATTAAGTTCTTAAATTAAGCTCTCTTTATACTTACTTCAAATACTACGAAATTAGTAATTAAAATATATATTTAAAAAATAAATGTTCTCTTTCATTCTCACTCAAATGGAAACTTGGAAAAATTTGAAAACACCTCAATTCAATTTTCATCTATAATTGTTAAGGAAATATTTAACACATTTTTAGCTGTGAATTGCAAAGTATTTGTTGTCGAGATATTTATTTTAATTCTTGAAAGAGTACTGAAAAGTTCTACCTACATACCTATCGTTCTCTTTGAGAAAGAATCGAACAACATCAACAAACCTGCTCCTTACTAAAGACGAATCCATCTGGATTCAAAATGGGCAACAGGTAAAAGTCAAATTTGCTTAACAGAATATGGAGGCTACTTGTACTGTTTAATAATTCAGAAAATAAATTCAAAATCAAAGCCGAAGACATCCAGTCCTTTCCATCTTCCCCTCCTACTATAAAAACAATAGGCTTCCTCTTCCCTTTTGATAAATGGAGAATAAAAATATCACGTTTTTCAAATGTTTTTGCAATAACAGTTTTTTTAAAGTCCTTAGTTTTTTTTTCATATTTATTTATCAAGTTCAAAATACTTTCCCAATCATAAAAAATATTGAAGGATGTTTTGTTTTCATTGAGCATAGATTTCCTGTAATGATTCTTTTTAATTATTACACTTATTAAAAAATATTTTTTTAAATATAAAAAATTAAATGTTATACATTTGAACTTCTGAAACAAGATTATACTGTATGTCAAAAGAATCCATTTTGTCTTCAAATGTTTGTGCTGTCTTTTCTCTAACCATCACATCCATGGGTATTGCAGCCTCATTTGACACACCATTCAAAAAAGTAATTGTTTCTGTTTTTAAATGCAAGTAATATAAAAAAGCTCTTTCATAAGCATTAAATGCTGTTACCTCATATAGTGTATAATTTTCTAGAATATGAGTATATAACAATGAGATATTTAAAAACATATAAAACATAAATGACATTTTCATAATGAAATTTTATGTTAGTGCTGAATTATCAGTATGGTCGTGCCTAAAATATTGATTACCTCTTTATGGTTAATTGTTTATATGCAATGAAAAAGGTTTCTTAAGTTGGAGTGAAATTATATTTAATGTAATTTTTTATTCATAGGGTCCAATGGCTTTGACTGGCGCTCCACCTCCCGGTAACGGACCACAGGGGCCACCAGGCCAACCAGGAGTGCCACTCCCACTTGGTGGTCCGCCACCCCACAGTGTGCATGCACAAGGTATGCCTCCTATGCCACCACATCATGGTATGATGTCATCACAAGGAGGTTACTCTCATGCTGCTTCGTCCCCCAGTGGAGCTCCGACTCCTCCCGGTGGTCCTCCATCTAGCCAACCGCCCTCTGGAGCTCCACCACAGCCCCCTGCCGCTCAAACCCCTCCACATGGCTCTGTCCCACCACCGTCTACTTCCTCCGCAAATGGAGCGCCTTCTTCTTCTCCGATGCAGAGCTCCCTCGCTGCGTCGGGTCCAGACAATCTAAATGCTCTGCAACGAGCTATCGATTCAATGGAAGAGAAAGGTTTACAAGAGGATCCGAGATACTCTCAGCTACTGGCTATACGTGCACGCACGAATTCTCAAGATCCGAATAAAGGACTTTTTTCCAATATACAACTGGGGCAGTTAAAGTAAGTTACATGTTCTAAAAGTGTTTTTGATAAAGATTAATCAAATTTTGTGAAGTTGAATAAAGTTAATGTTGCGTATGTTGTAGAGCTCAAATAGCAGCGTATCGAAACCTGGCGCGCAATCAGCCCATAACCCAACAAATCGCTCTGATGGCGGCGGGCAAACGTACCGGCGACACGCCGCCCGAGTGCCCCACACCGCCCGCGCAGCCGCCCTCGCCCTACAGCCAAGGGTAATGTAACGTGCGCCCAGTGCATTACAATGACATTAGTCCGATTGTAATACTGTTATAAACTTATGTGAGAGCGTCAGGTTTATTTGTAAAATGGTTTTAAACTTCTTGACAAGATTATAATTTTAAAAAAATTTGCTTGTATTTGAAAAAAAAAACCATGATTGTTTTACTCCCTTAGGCAACCTCAAGCAGGGGGACAAAGTGCAGGAGTTTCAGGAGGCAAGGGTGCTGCCGGTGGAGATGCTGCTCGTGGTGGTGGTGGGGCGCCCCCCACACCCCTACCTATGACCGGACAAATGGCCCCACCGACTCAACCAACACCGCCTTTGGTGAATCCGGTATAATGTTTTTTTATAAATATAATGTTTAACGAATATTGCATAATTCATGTTTAACATGAAATATATTTTTATTGCAGCCAATGGGAGGCGCGCCGCCATTGCGAGGCCCCGCACCGCCGCGTGGGCCAGGCCCGGGGGCTCCCACGGGGCCGCCCACTCAACAGGTTAAATAATAATTTCAACAAAATATATGCTTTATGATATTAATAATTATTTATATTGTGACGATTTATTTATTTTTCAGCCGGGTGTCCCAACTCCAGGAGCAAAACAAAATCGTATCACCTCTATACCCAAACCCGTTGGGATTGATCCATTACAAATTCTAAATGAAAGAGAAAACAGGCAAGATAAAATTCTTTAATAAAGGAATAAATATTATTGTTGGAATATGATATACACGTCAATAATTTTATAGAATCGCGGCACGAATCGCTCATCGTATTGAAGTCCTCTCCAACTTGCCGGCGAACATATCAGACGACCTCCGCTTGCAGGCACAAATAGAACTGCGGGCTCTCCGTGTTCTTAATTTTCAAAAGCAACTACGCGCTGAGGTAATTATCATTTCTTAGCAATATAATGTTATATAAATGATTCTTATCTTCATTTCGTACCAAAAACAAATTTAGTAACAAATATATGTAACAAAAAATAAAATTTTATTTTTACAATATATTGAAACTTAATATTCGATGCAATTCCTTTAGATTCTTGGACAAGTACGTCGGGATACGACTTTAGAGACGGCTGTAAACATAAAAGCCTACAAGCGCACGAAGAGACAAGGTTTACGCGAAGCACGTGCTACTGAGAAACTCGAGAAGCAACAAAAATTAGAAGCCGAAAGGAAGCGCAGACAAAAGCACCAGGAATTCCTACAAACTGTGTTGCAACATGGTAAGACTAAGTATTTAGTCTGTCTACTAAACAGATGCCACAAAAAATTAAGTATAGTATAATAATAATAAAATACTTTGATTATATTTACAGCCAAGGACTTCAAAGAGTACCATCGCAACAATGTCGCTAAGTTGTCACGTATGAATAAAGCCATAATGAACTACCACGCCAATGCTGAACGAGAACAGAAAAAAGAACAAGAGCGCATAGAAAAGGAACGTATGAGACGGTATGTGTTACAAACTATGTCTGTTATGAAGGTATTTCATTAGAAAATCATTTTAACTAACAATATGTTAATACTTTTAGCCTGATGGCGGAAGACGAAGAGGGATACAGAAAGCTTATTGATCAGAAGAAAGACAAGCGGCTAGCATTCCTTTTGTCACAGACTGATGAGTACATTGCCAGTCTCACGGAGATGGTCAAACAGCACAAGCAGGAGCAACGCAAGAAACAACAGGAAGAAGAGCGTAGGAAAAGGGTGAGATAGATTTGATTTACCATTGAAAGCTAAAATAATACAATTATGTGTAATGATCATTAAATTAATATTATATTATATTATTATTAACAACAGGAAGAGGAGCGTAGGAAAAGGGTGAGATAGATTTGATATACCATTGAAAGTTAAAATATTGCATTAATATTAAATAATCATTAAATTCCTATAATATTATTTGAATATTCATATTTGATTGTCCAAATTAGGGACACTTAATTCGAAAATAAATCTTGACTCTACAAAACTTACTTAAAATTTAATAATATTATTCGTTACTTTGATCTCATAAATAAATTATTGTATTTTTAATTCTCAAGAAATCGCGCAAGAAGAAGGTTCTCGAAGGTGGTGAAATAGATGCAATGGATGACAGCTCACAAACATCGGACTCTCGTGTTAGTGTTATGGATCCTAAGACTGGAGAAGTAAGTATTAAGCAGTTTATTAAAAAATACTAAGTAATGTTCTTGTTTTTCAGTGTCATTATATACACTGTAACACTGTACTGTAATAGGTGCTGAAAGGTGAAGAGGCTCCGCTGTTGTCCCAACTGAAGGACTGGATGGATACTCATCCTGGTTGGGAAGTGTTGTCGGACTCTGACGATTCTGGAGACGATAGTCAAGATGATGGTAATGTCTTAATGTCTTTTCATAAAATGTTTTATAAGGAAAGACAAATTTTTATTTTATTACACACAGTACCTATTGAGAAATTGTATTGTTTAATAAAGTTGCTATGTATTGTATTGTTTAATTTATTGCCTTTCAGAAAGGAGAGAGCGGAGGGAGAGGCACCACCATGAGAAGAGTGACAAAGAGAAGACAGACGAAGAGAGAGCGCGCGATATGATCAAGAAAGCTAAAGTTGAGGATGATGAGTATAAGACTGAAGAACAAACTTATTACAGGTACATAATATATAATAAATATTTAATACTTATAGAGAACATCAGAGCTATAAGTCCTTTTCATAGACCTCAGCGACAAAGTTGCAATTTACTATATTATAAATGCTTATATATATATAAGTCAAAGTATATTGAGTTATTTAATAGATTTAAGAACTTAGAAATATAATAAATAAGTTTAATGTATATACTTTATGTGCAGCATCGCTCATACAGTTCACGAATCTGTCACCGAACAAGCTAGCATCTTGGTCAATGGAAACCTAAAAGAGTACCAGATTAAGGTTTGCAATATTTTAATTATATATACTATTTTATTTTTTTGTTACACTAATGACATACTTTGTTTATTTGTAGGGCTTAGAATGGCTCGTATCTCTTTTTAACAACAATCTCAATGGAATTTTGGCTGACGAGATGGGTCTTGGTAAAACTATCCAAACAATTGCTTTGGTGACCTATCTAATGGAAAAGAAGAAAGTAAATGGGCCATTCTTAATTATTGTGCCACTCAGGTAATTTTTTCATCTATGGAATATAAAGTTATAGTGCTTAGTTACATTCAAACTTCTATTAATGTTATATTAGATGAATTGATTATGTTTTTAATAATATTGTGTTGTCTTAATACTTGAGCTGTTAAAAAGTAGAATTTTAAAATGGTTTGATTCTTTTTTGGTATGTTTGTTTGTGTTTCAATTCAGTACTTTATATAGTACACAATAGCAAGTGAGTCTTGTACTGTATTATTAAGTAAGAGTTTTTGGAAAATCTGTTTCTGCAGAGGTTTATGGGTTTTCGTAAAAATGTTCATCAATAGACACTGATATAGATCTAAATTACAATAAAGTATTGTAAAATCACAACTAGTAAATGCTGATGGGATAAGGCCTCCTCTTCCTTTGAGGAGATGATTTGGAACTTATATCACCATGATGCGCAAGCGGGTTGGTTGATACATAGACATAACATTAAATTAACAATTCATGAGATCTATCTACACTAATTAAAAATAATATATTTCATGATAAATGATGTGCCAGAACAATCTAAATGTGGGAAAAATATAGTAGTAATAGTATATAGTAAAATCCAGGTTGAAACTCCTGTCCGTGTAATACTATTCCTATAAAATATGCTTAAAATTCCAGTACACTATCAAATTGGGTGCTGGAGTTCGAAAAGTGGGCGCCCACCGTGCAAGTGGTGTCGTACAAGGGCTCCCCGCAGTCGCGTCGTCTCGTGCAGACGCAAATGCGCTCCACTAAGTTCAACGTGCTGCTCACCACTTACGAATATGTCATCAAGGATAAGGGCGTCCTGGCAAAGGTAAGGCCATTGCTTGGATAAAAAATACCGAATAGTGTATTTAATTGACCACCTTCACAAAATGCAACCAGATAAAAAAGTCACGGGTGTTCGGAATCACGTACATCTAATATACCCGCCTACCTATAAATAAAAATAAAATAAAAATTAAAGTCAAACTACTCGTGATCGACAGGTGCAATGGAAATACATGATAATCGACGAGGGTCACCGCATGAAGAACCACCACTGCAAACTGACGCAAGTGCTGAACACGCACTACGTGGCGCCGCACCGCCTGCTGCTGACGGGCACGCCGCTGCAGAACAAGCTGCCGGAGCTGTGGGCGCTGCTTAACTTCTTACTTCCCTCCATATTCAAAAGCTGCTCCACTTTCGAGCAGTGGTTCAACGCTCCATTCGCGACTACCGGTGAAAAGGTAAGTTTACCAATGAATACACATAATTATATGCATTGGTTCTCTAATCGATATCCTAATCGAATTGACATTTTTAATTCTCTACATATTATTTACAAAGAACGTACGAGGGTAGTTGCAAAAGTACCTAACCCAATAAAGAAACATTAAATATTTAGAAAAAAAAACTTTATTTCTAGAATATAGAATATCATCTTAGGTCTCGATATATGTATACTTTCTATCGATGTTTAATAGCTTCGATACCGATTTGATTTCTTTGTGTTATAATAATAAAATGAAGAATAACTTTGTTAAAAGGTGGAACTAAACGAGGAAGAAACTATCCTTATCATTCGCCGTCTACATAAAGTTCTGCGTCCATTCTTATTGCGGCGACTTAAAAAGGAAGTGGAGAGTCAATTACCGGACAAAGTGGAATACATCATTAAGTGCGACATGAGTGGTCTGCAACGCGTACTATACAAGTAATATTCAGTGGTTTATTAGCAAAAAAATAAATTATTAAATTGAAAGAATAATAACTCAATTTAAATATTACGTATTTGCTATAAAGAAAAGTATTAATATTTTACTTTTGATCTTTGGTCCGTTTTATAGGTAATTTTTATTTAAATTAAATACAAACGTCAGTAAATTTCGTATTACCATTACAAAATCATTTTCTTAGACACATGCAGTCGAAGGGCGTGCTGCTAACAGATGGGTCAGAAAAAGGTAATAAAGGCAAGGGCGGAGCTAAGGCGTTGATGAACACCATCGTGCAGCTTCGTAAGCTCTGCAATCACCCCTTCATGTTCCAGCACATCGAGGAAAAGTTCTGTGACCACATAGGCACCGGCGGAGGAGTCGTTTCAGGGTATGAAACCTTATATTTGTATTAAGTTTTCTATCATCATTCATCAAGAGTATAATCAGCCCCTGTGCTTAGCGTTTGTGGACTATGAGAAGGCTTTTGACTCTATTGAGACCTGGTCTGTTCTGGAGTCCTTACAACGGTGCCAAATCGATTGGCGATACATCCAAGTGCTGAAAGGCCTGCATGACGCTGCTGTTATGACCGTCAAAGTACAGAATCAGCAGTCTGACCCTATCGTCTTGCATCGAGGAGTGAGACAAGGGGATGTCATTTCACCGAAATTGTTCACTAATGCATTAGAGGAAATGTTCAAGACGCTGCACTGGGAAGGGTGGGACATAAACATAAACGGCAAGTACCTTTCGCACTTGAGATTTGCAGACGATACCGTCTTCGTGGCAGAAACCGTGCAGGACATGCAATATATGCTGAGCAGCCTGGCTGATTCTTCCGCTCGAATTGGTCTCCAGATGAACTTGGAAAAACACCAAGACAATGTTCAATGAACACGTCAGTCCGGAACCAATAGCTCTTAACTGAGTTCCTCTCGAAGTTGTTCAGAAGTATGTATACCTTGGGCAAACTTTGCTGTTGGGTCGAAACAACTTCGAGGGGGAAGCACGAAGAAGAGTACAGCTGGGCTGGGCAGCGTATAGAAAACTCGGTCAAGTCTTTTCGTCACGAATACCGCAATGCTTGAAGACAAAAGTCTTCAACGAGTGCGTCTTACCGTTTATGACCTATGGAGCCGAGACGTGGACACTGACAGTGCGTTTGGTCCACCATTTTAAGGTCGCTCAGCGAGCTATGGAGAGGGCTATGCTCGGAGTTTCTCTGAAGGATCGAATCCCAAATGTAGTGATCCGACAGAGAACCAAGGTTATCGACATAGCCCAAAGGATTAGTAAGCTGAAGTGGCAGTGGCAGTGGGCTGGACACATATGTCGCAGAACCGACGACCGTTGGAGTAGACGCGTTCTGGAGTGGAGACCACGCCTTGGCAAACGTAGCGTAGGACGCCATAGGTGGAGTGACGACGTACGCAAGGTGGCTGGCAGCTGTTGGAGATTAAGAGCTGAAAATCGAGCTCAGTGGCGTGCCATTGGAGAGACCTATGTCCAGCAGTGGACGCGAAAAGGGTGATGATGATCATCATTATCAATATTATGCCCGTGTTAATTTGGATAGCAATTTCATAAACCTACAAAGGTTTCAATAGTGCTATACAGATATAATTATTATTTGATGTACAGGTTTTTTCTATAATCAACACAACACATTTTTAGTTATTGATACCAGTTTCAAACGGACTAATATTGTACCAACACTTTGACACTTTTATGGTTGTAAAAGATAGTAATGAGAATTGCTTCAATGAACATTAATTATAACTTAATAGAAATGCATATTACATTTCGTATTTCTTTTAACTTAGGCCTGATCTTTATCGAGCATCTGGAAAATTTGAACTTCTGGATCGCATTCTGCCCAAACTGAAGAGAACAGGACATAGAGTACTAGTGTTCTGTCAAATGACTCAGTGTATGACTATTATTGAAGATTATCTCTCGTGGAGGGCTTTCCAGTACTTAAGGTATAAAAATATTTATACTATGCTGTTATTAATTTGCTAAATACGAATCATGAATATAAATTTAATGAGTGAATTATTTTTATCTATATGAACTGTCTCCTCATCTGCAGACTGGATGGTATGACAAAGGCTGAGGACCGTGGCGAGCTGCTGAAGAAGTTCAACGACGTTGGTTCGGACTATTTTATCTTTTTGCTGTCGACGCGCGCGGGTGGTCTTGGTCTTAACCTGCAGAGCGCAGATACTGTCATCATTTTCGACTCCGACTGGAATCCGCACCAGGTGCTTATGGATATTGATTGTTAACCATTCACAGATGTTGCGTAATGATATTAAATGTGTGAATTAAATAGTAAAGAGTCTTAAAACTCTAATAATTCCATTATTCATATATAATCAGCAACTATATGCTTTAAGTCTCTACTCTAATATTACTATTTTACCAAATCGTTATGCAACGAAAAATGGACACTTTTCGTGGAAAAAGTTATGAGTTAAATGATGTACAGTTTTGTATTTTACTAGTTCTGATTGACCGATACTTTGTAAAATTAATTAATTAATTATTATTTTTTTAAATCTTTCTAAAATAAAAATAAAGTATTTTAAAACGAAGTTATTTTTATATGTATTTTACAAATTTTAGGATCTTCAAGCTCAAGATCGTGCGCATCGTATCGGACAACGAAATGAAGTTCGTGTTTTGCGTTTGATGACTGTCAATTCAGTGGAAGAAAGAATTTTAGCTGCTGCCAGGTAATTTTAATAAACAGATTTTTTCTTATAAGAAAATATATAATTGTATTTATCTAAATTTAAAAAAAAAAATTATAATGGTTTACCCTGTTTTTTATTATTTTATTTTCTTTGCTCTAATAAAACTAAGGGTAACATAATACCAAAAGGTATTTACATCCAGCTAACTATAAAGAACAAAGTGCAAAGAAGAGTTTAAAAAAAAAACAACAAATAAATAAACTTATACTGCAAACATGTTTGCCATTAGCACAGATGTATTTTATAATAAAAACTTTTTTAGGTACAAACTAAATATGGACGAAAAAGTTATTCAAGCTGGCATGTTTGACCAGAAATCTACTGGTTCAGAACGGCAGCAGTTCTTACAAAGCATTTTACATCAAGATGGAGATGATGAAGAAGTAAGACTATATTTTAAACATATGCAGCCTAATGTGTTTTCAACAACTTTGTCCAAGTTGCAAATTATTCTTTGTTTATAATAATTAGGAGGAGAATGAAGTTCCGGACGATGACTTAATCAATGAGATGATAGCTCGATCGGAGGAAGAGCTGGAGATCTTCAAGCAAATCGACATTGAGCGAAAAAAGGTCGAAACCCGATCGCGACTCATCGATGAGTCAGAGTTGCCCGACTGGCTCGTTAAGAATGACGACGAGGTTGTGTGTAACAAGGTAACATTCAACTTCATACCTCTCAATTACAACCACAAACTTTTAAAATTAACATATGTTTTAACTATTTATTTTATTTAAGTGTAATACATTATCGTCTTAAATTTCCATCCGGAATGCACTTTTAAAAGATATAATAATCAATCTACTCAATTCATTTTAATATAGTGATAAAAATATTATCAGGGACAAGGTTGGAACTACTTGGACGAGGACGAGACACTAGGGCGCGGGTCGCGACAACGTAAGGAGGTAGACTACACGGACTCACTTACCGAGAAAGAGTGGCTGAAGGCTATCGATGAAGAGTTCGAAGAGGAAGAGGAGGAAGATGATGACGATGAAGTGCTTGATAAGAAGCGAAAGAGAGGTCGAAAGCGGCGGTAAGTATTAAGCTACGATTGCACGTTTGTGTCGCAACACAAAAGTTTCACACAGACAGAAGACAGTGACAGAAGTTTCTGTCCCCGGCTACAAAATTTATCTTTTTTTGTATAATTTGATTTTAATTGAATAACTATTTGAAATGTAGTAAATAGTAATGTCGAAAAATTATTATGCTTATAAACAATTGTAATATTCTAGTTTGAAAAAATTATAACTTTGTTAAACAATTAATAAAAACAGTAACAGCCTGTTAATGTCCCACTGCTGGGCTAAGGCCTCCTCTCCCTTTTTGAGGAGAAGCTTTAGAGCTTATTCCACCACGCTGCTCCAATGCGTGTTGGTAGAATACACTTGTGACATAATTTCAATGAGATTAGACACATGCAGGTTTTCTCACGATGTTTTCCTTCACCGTCAAGCATGAGATGAATTATAATCACAAATTAAGCACATGAAAATTCAGTGGTGCTAAATAATCCTTCTTAATTGAAAAATTAAATAATATTGATTGTACTGTATCTTTGTTACGTTGTTGCTTTGTTTTACAGTCGTAACCAAGACGATTCTGATGAAGATGAAGTACCATGTTCTTCCAAAAAGAAAAGCAAAACTGAATTAAATCAACTCAAAAAGAGGTTGAAAAACATCATGAAGAAAGTAATTGACTATTCAGATGAGTAAGTGCATTTTCATATTACTAAGAACAGAAACACTTGGCTTTAACTTCATGGTTTCTATGTGATGCCTTCACAGGCGGCATAACTAACAATATCTTCTTTTTACAAATATTTATTATAAATAAAATAAATACTCTTATTACATAATATTAACTTTTATTTCTCAGAAATGGTAGAGTGTTATCAGAACCTTTTATGAAACTACCCTCACGGCGTGAACTCCCTGACTATTATGATGTGATCAAGAAACCATTAGATATCAAGAAAATTATGAATAGGATTGAAGATGGAAAGGTAGGATGAACTTAGATTGTAAAAATGAAAACTTTAATAAATGGATTTTTAATACATATTTCATTAAAATGTCGCTTTATTTAATCATGTAATGAGCAAGTGATTTATCTTTATTCATTTATCTTTTTCAGTATACTGACATTTCGGATTTGGAACGTGATTTTTTCACATTATGTGCAAATGCTCAAACTTATAATGAAGAAGCATCTTTAATTTACGCAGATTCAGTGCGCCTGCGTAATGTCTTTATAGAAATTAGACGGCGCTCCGAGAGCGGACAAAATTCTGAAGATTCTGATGAAAATGATAAAGGTAAATATCGAATTATAAATTATTATATATGAATCAAAGTCAAGACCCTATTTCTAAAAACAATAAATTTAAACAAATTAATATAATGTATACATAATTAATGAAGTGTTAGTTATATTTTGTCCAATTTCATATATATATTTTTTAAAAAAATTACAGAAGATGAAGATTCAGATGGAGAATCAAATCGTTCGGTGAAAATGAAAATCAAATTAAAAAATAAGAGCAAAAACACTCCAAGGAAGCGAAAACAGCGCAAATATATCTCGGACGATGAAGATTATGAGGAAGATTAGATCTACATATTTTAAATACAAAACCTTTCTTGAACAAGTGAATATTAGATCTAAAACTGTTGCACTAGTTTTTATACTACCTGAACAGTATCCATATTTTATATATTAACATCAAGCTTAAAAAGAACTAAATACTTATTTATTAATTGATTTGTCTGAAATTTGAACGATAACTTACTTTGTAGTAGGACAATATACAATTTAGCATATAAGCTAAAGGACAAGTTTATATAATATGAGAACTAACCAGAGAAACATGAATGTGCTTGTAAAACATTTTCTTTATGAAGCTTATAAGACTTCATTTTAAAGCATCAAATTAAACATTTTTTAGAGTTACTTTTACTCAGATCATCTAAATATTACAAATTTATAAATCTTAACATTTTAATATACATCTGTAACATTCATGACATGACATTTAAATAAAAATTCCCATAAAAAGTAACTATAAATTGAATGGTAAATAGATTTTTAAGGATATTTCTTAGGTTCAACAATCTTTTAACAAAGGACATTTTAATTAAAATATAGAGTAGTAGTAGAAGAGATGTTTTGGTAAATAAAATAATAATGAATATTTTTTTCTTTTATTGTTTCTTCACAACAATTGTACATTAATTATCAGCATTTAGTTTTTGTTTTTGAAACTGTTTACATTTAATATCAGCCCATTTGCAGTCTATGCCATGTACAGATTTCATATGCTTATTAAGACTAGTACTGTGTGTAAACCTTTGAGCACAAGAAGGACAGGGGAAAGGCTTATCTCTGGTATGGACACGTTTGTGTCTCTGCAGGTCACCATTAGTAAAAAAAGACATATGACAATTATCACATTTGTAGGATTTATCTCCAGCATGCCTAAAATTAAAAAAAATGTACACACATATATTATTTGTTATTCAGTTAATTATACACAAATTATCAAGCATAGTACATACTGTACTGTTTTGGCCTGTTCAGATCAGATAGTGTTTGCTCTTTTATTGTTATTAAGAAAAAGTTATAATATAAAGAATAGGCAGTCAGAATTTATCAACTCAGTAAACATTATGAATCCAAGGTTACTAGCAACTACTAGCCTCAAAGGAAATGAAAAGAAGTTTGAATACTATAGAAAAGCTGTTATATACCATACAATAAACATTTAGTAAAGTGACTTTTAATGTTAATTGAAATGAGCAATCATTATCTCACTTTATTTTGGGTTGTTATTAAATTACTTTGAGTTGACATTTTTCATTAAATCGATAAGCTTTCTTACCTCTTAAGATGAATAATTAAATTCTTTTTTGTATGTGTTTTGTAGCCACATAAATGACACTCAACTTTTTTTATTCTGCTGTGTTTTTTTTTGTGGTTAAGTAGTTCAGAGCAAGTTACAAAAGTATCACCACAGTCTTCACAGTTGTAATTTCGAATGTTATAGTGGCGATACATGTGGTCTTGTAAAGATTGTCTAGATTTCAATTCTTTATGGCATATATCACATGAATATTTTCCTGTTTCATGAACATCTAAATGCTTTTTTAGTGAAAAAGCATGTTTAAACTGTTTCCCACATATTGCACAAGTATAATCTGCAATATTAGTGTGAGTTTTACGATGAGCAGTTAAACTAGAAGATTGAGTAAAGCTTTTGCCACACTCACAGTTATATGGACGATCTCCATTATGTCTTCTCATGTGATTTACCAATGTTTGACTGTGAGGAGTACTATACAAGCATTTAGGGCAATGATATCGGCGATCAACTCCAAAACCTGTGACTTTGCCGAGATGTTTTCTTTTTTGATGCATAGAATATTTATGCTTTAGTAATGATGTATTAGTTTTAAGTGTTTTATTGCAGATCGTACATGTATGTAGCCTTTTTTCTTGAGTAATATTTGTAACATCATCTTTGATTTTTTTATCTAAAACAATGGAATATAAAAAAATAGTTTTGTACAAAAAAATTACTGCTTTTATTATGAACTTTAAAAAATGTTACTATTGAAATTGTTTAAACCATTTCCAGTTTTAACCCCTAATAATAATAAAATATTATAAAAATAATAATAATATAATAACAAATAACTTTATTCACCAAAAAGAAACAAAGACAAAATTAAGGTACAAAACCATAAACAGAGTTAACAATATGATATTTGATAATTTGTTGAAAAGATTGTGTCAGCTAGGCTGCTTTTCAATCTACGCCTTGTACATATGCTGCCAACACATGAGTGTTTAAGTATGAATATTTAAACTTAAAACTTTCATAGAACTTTTGTGATACCTGATATTTTTACTTTAGCATCCCTATTATAATTCTCTGGCAGTGAAATAGGACTCCCGATATTGGTTACGTCTTTTATATCTTCAGCTTCAACTTTTTGATTTTCAAAATTACATTTTGCCGACACTTGTTGATAAAATATTGCAAATCGTTTTTCAAAGGTAACACAATTTTGACGAAAATTATAGGCAACGTTTAGTTCTTCTATACAATTTACACAAATAACTGTGGGCAAGTATTTATCATAATTTAAAATTAATTGAAAACAAATGTATATCTTGTTTAATATATTTTTCGACTCTTCTTGTTCGGAAAATAAATATTTTGCATGTGTTGCTTTTTCTAAACAAATTCGACAAATATTTGTGTTTTCAGTTTCGAGAAAATAATTTAAAATATCCATCTTAACGTGCTTATCACTCATATGTAGTATAATAATCCAAACTTAATTTTTTATTATCCGATGTATGTTAAATATAGGAAATAAGTATATTGTTATACTTTACTTTATATGCTTGTTGAAATATAAGTAAACTTAATTCCTGGGAGATACAAAAAGTAAAGTGATTCAAATTATCTCTGTATAATCTCATACAATATTTACACAAATAAGCGTAAAGACCACAACAATATTATTGAAATAATTGTTTGGTTTGTATCATTGTCAATTAGATATTGTAATGAGAGCCTAAGCCACAGAACACATTTTTTTCGCGTGAGCCCAGAATATCAACCGACCATAGACTAAATTAAAATCCTAGCTACACGGTGAGAAATCACCTTTCACATCAATGTGAGTGAGACTATGTAATTAAAACCTATAAAAGCATGCTTTAATATGGATATTGGGTACTGGTTACGTTTACGGGCATTCCAGGCTTTTCTACTTCAAAATGGTGGTCGACCATTTTAGTATTTTGTCAATTTTATGTTACTATCGTAAGTGACATTAAAAACTTTATATTAATTAATTGCATAGATATCCGCTGGTTGGAGGTTTCTTATAGGCAATGATGGGGGAGTTGGTTCGAGAATGAGTCTTCTAGGGACGTAAGAGGAGACTACGTAGGTTTGTTAATTTGCAGTGAAAAAGACTTGCGGAAAACATATCATTAAGAAGAAAAGAGAGATACCTTTATATCTTTTCACTCTAAGATATATATCGTTCTTTTATATCTTGCTCAGAGCAAGAACAGCACGAAGTAAACAAATGTAAAGAGTTATTTATTATTGAGCTATGTGATAGTAGTATCAAACGTCACCTAATTCTCCAACTTTATGCTTTATGCATTCGAAAACAGCTATGTCTATAATTTCCAAATTTATATATAAATATCCAATTAAAAGATATAAGTATATATATTTTTAATGACGGAATTTTGATTTTTCTTTACAGGATCCCGCGGGCTTATATACCTAAGCCAGTTGCAAAAATTCGGAAAATAATAAAAGTCTGATTAGAGAAAGATATGAGAATAAAATCTGAGAAGAAAAAAAAGGTTCCTAACTTAGTCTATAGGTATAATTGTTTTATAATTGTAGGTAATATTTATGTTGGTTTTTGAAATAATCATTTGAAAAGAAGTATTTTTAAGTAACTTTGTTCTCAAAGTAGTTTTTCAATTTATATTATAAACTCTTTTGTCCTTTATCACGTAACCAGTTTTAGTGTTTAGAACGCACCAACTATCAAATTGACTATCGCTACTTGAATAGCGAAACAAGCTTTTCGTTTATTGGTCAATTTTTGCTTATTTTTATGTGAGAAAACGATTCTAATTCAGTGAAAAGACAGAGCAACAATCCTTATATCATATCGTATCATAGGTTATACAATGGTACATTGTCGTATTATTTCATGTTAAAACAAGAAGAAAATTGCCACGCGTTTTGTCCTTAAATATAATTTCTATGATGTTTATTTATGCCATAGCATGACGGAACCTTATATTGCATTAAAATCCTGAAGATAATAGTATTTTCCAGTTTTTATCATTCATAACCTATAATGACTAATTACGTAAGTGCTGCCAGTGTTAGCTAAAAAAAGTCCCGATTTTCGATAAATAAAAAATCGACTCGTCGACAATGTTAACAAATAAATACGGAGTCCAAAATAGCCTTAAGGCCTCTGCCTCGAATTTTGCGGGCAGCGGGGCGGCGGCGGCGGCGGCGCGGCAGCGGAGCGGGCAACGCATACCTGTTCTCCAAACTAGCGGGCAGATCGCGCGGCACTATAGCGGTGTAGTGTTGTGTTCGTGGTTGTGTTGTCGAGATATTTGTTTTTATTCGCGAACGAAATGTCTGAAAAACGGCGACATCTTTTTGATTCAAATTTATTCCTAACGCTCGATTTATTGTGGGCAAAAGAAGAAGTGGATCCCTACTATAGGGCAAGGAAAATAAATGGCGAGTTTTATCGAAATTATGAAGAACAGAGACAAAATCCCGACAAATTCTACGACTAATAATTGGTTAATTATTCTTCTATTTTTATGGTTCACATCTTTGCTGTTCCATATGGGTGTCCTCTCAAAGATTGCCGAAATAATTAGCTCTTGCACGTCCGAAGACATTTTGATACGTCACAAAAAAAATGTACAACACTATACCTACAATGCAGACGCGCAACGCGGGCGGTCAACGCTTGACTGGAGTGCACCGCTCGTTGCCCGCCCCCGCGCCGCTCCTGCACCGCTGTATTCGAGGGCCGGTCCATTTGATTATACGCGTAAGATCCTGCCGCTCCCGCGCCGCCGCCGCCGCCGCCCCGCTGCCCGCGAGATTCGAGGCAGAGGCCTAAGTGCTTCGTTACATATAAATATGTTATTTTAATTTATTTAATGATAACTTTATTTAACATTCCTTATGAATTTATAATATTATTAGATTCCGAGTCGAGAGGTTAACATAGAAATATAGGTGTAGTTGAAAAACAAAAAACTATTTTAATTGAAAAAATGTATAATAGATATTAAAAAGTAAAATTTAATAACCTCATTTTGTTTTCATTAAATCCTGAAAATTATTTATCACCCATAACAGGTAATGCAGTTACTATGGCAACATTATACGCACACATTGACAAACTATCTATCTCAACCGCGGTTTCACGGTCCCTTGGTCTATTAATTTCTCTGTCTACGGTGGAATATTATGCTTGTCTATAAATATCCTTTTTTTCATATTTACAAATATTTTCAATTAGACAGGTACATAACATTGTAAGAAGTAGATATTGACCTACTTTCTGCTTAAGTTCACATTCAAAATTCAGAAAGTAACAACCCTAACAGAATTCTCAACTCTTTCTTCAAGTGTTCCTTATGACCCCGTTTACGGATCAATAAGGAGTGGTTTCTCTGTCTACGGATCTAACACATTTTTAAATATAAGTTGCCGGAACAATATTTTTTTACCAGAAAAAATTTTGTAACAATTGGTTTCAGTTTTCAATCGTATCTATTCACCCCATTTTACTGTACATCTCTTTCACACGACACGGCAATGTAATATAAAGTGTATGTTACTGTCACGGATTTTCTTTCGTTTATTTTGTTACAACTTTCTTTTTAATATTACTAATTCTACTTTTTTTAAATAATTTTTAGACTGGAGGTTAACTTTAAATGCATTTATTTTAATAAGTTCCATGGAGCAAATTGGATTTAAAGTTTAATCCGAAAGAATAATTAAATAACTAATAGCAAAATACCTGACCTACCTACAGCCTTATAAGATGGGGAGTCCCCTAATAAGTATAGGCACACTAAGCTACTCAATAGCTGGGCGAATTCCTGCTACAATTTAAATGCTTGCTCGTGTTCCCTGCTAAAATGGTGATACGAAAAATAATTGGGACAGTTTTTTAATAAATTATTATTTAGATAGATACCTTTCTTTTTTTATAAAATAATAGACGACAAAATGAATAGGTCTTTCACTTATGTAAGAGAAAGCTTTAAGCTTATCCTTAATACTGTGGAAACATTTTTTTTTAAATCTAATAAGTACTGGTACCGTCAATCTATATCAATACACAAATTGTTACAGATGTATGATATAGTTTTAATAAACAATTTATTTATCCATCAATATATTCAATATTTTGATTGTGAAATGGTTTATAGAATTTAGTTTTATTATAGAAGAAATAAAAAATATGTATGTACATATGTATTTGTGGTTAAATAATATACAGTCTTATATTTATAATGGCTTTTATTTTTGAGAGCCTTTAAGCTTCCGCTTGCAACCGCTTGATGAAAGACTCTTTCTTCTGTTTGATTCTGTTCTTTCTCTCAGCTAAGGTAAGCTTACGTTTATTCCAACGCTTTTGTTTAGCAGGATCTTTCTTTGCTTCCTTCTTCTTATGAGATGGATCAGCACGGATTGCTGCATGGGCGCTCTTGTACAAGGATTCGATCTAACAGGGTTATTATAATAATTTAAAATGGTTGTAAAAAAACTATCCTAATCCTAACTAATATTATAAATGCAAAATTTGTTTGTTATGCTTTCATGTAACTATATAAACTACTCCACAAACCAGCTTGACGTTTTGCACATTGTCATAGGGGTACAGGAAAGGACATAATAATGTCTATAAATAAATATATAAATAAACATCTGCCACCCCCTTCAACATTGGCAAAAACCAATTAATAAGAGTAATTGTATACAATAAGGTTTTTCTAGTAATCAATTTTTACTGTTTAGTGAATAAAAATAATTAATAATTTCTAAAAATATTAATACAGTAAATTAGTAGCAGCAACTTTTATAAATGTTAATGAAACAGATAAATATGTTAAATAATAGGCTTGTAGCTGAATTGTTGTCAACTTTGAAACAATAAAAGGTTCTAAAGAATAAAATCAACAATTTGCATTCTTTTTGTCCAACTTCGACACTGCTTTAATACAATACTAGGCAGTAATTTGGTTGGACGTCAGATAAAATGGATGTATACTTACAGCATCAGCAGCAACACCAAGTTTAATGTATTTGCCAAACTGTCTCTTGTAGGAATCTTCATCTTCTTGTTCAAGATTTCGCATGTATTCTGCTACATGAAGACCAAAGATGTGAGACCTGCAAGTTGTTATTTATTATAAAGTACTTTATTAAAATAAATTTCTTTGCTTAAAACTATTTGTATATTGCCCTTAAGAACTATTAGAAAATATATACATGAATTACTTTTGTATTTATAATCATAGTATAACTGTCAGTAAAACTGGTTCAATAAAGCCATATTACACTTTATTTGACAACCAAGAGTCTTACATATGTTTTTGCTCCTTTAAGGCTGTTCGATTAAATTATATTCTATTTTTCGAAGGATGAAAGGAGCAAATTTGCTAAATTAAAAAATGATATAAAATTAATATACCTATGTACTTCAGCATTGAATTTCTTAGCTTCTGCATCATAACCAGGGAATCTCTTGATGGAATGAGGAACATTAAGCCCACCGTCTACTGCACCCTTCATAGCTCCAAACACACGGGCACCAGTGGTTGTACGTGCAAGACCAACATCTAAGTAACATCTAAAAAGTTAACAAATATTGTTAAAAAAACAATTTTTGAGTAACATAGTTACTAGATAGATATACAATTTCAGAAAATTACAATACAACATTTTACACTTGTCCCTTATGGTGTGCAGTCTGTCCGCCCGTAATATATCATCATAAGAACATTAAGTTATTTGAAAAAGTAATATATAAAAACAATTTACCTGAATGCACCAGGTCCATTGTCTACAGGTTCTACATTGTATTCATCACCAGTAACTTCTGTGGCTCCAGCATACAATGAGTCAAGACCCAGCCTTTGAAGCAGGCGTCTGGCTAACAAAAGACCAGTGCAGTAAGCAGCCGCATAGTTGGTAAGGCCAACCTACAAAAACTTCTTGTTAAATAAAAAGAAAATGAATGTTTGATAGTTATATCTGCACATTCGATTTATCAGTATTGAACATATATCAACATGGTGATTGCATTTGTACTTGCTTCAGACCGCCCGTTCAAAATCATCATATACAATTATTAGATATTGAAAAATTTAAGTTTTTATTAGTTAAATTATAGCTAATTAATTTAAGTAACATGACTTACTTTAATACCATACTTCGGTAATTCGTGTGAGTAGGCCGCACAAACAATGTGGTCCCCTTCAATTCTAGAATAGGCAACTTGACATGTCACATCTTTGTTCGAAAGACGGACGATCAGACGATACTTAGGCGTATTGTATTTATTCTTATCCTAAAATAGAGTATAAACATATAACAAAGTACATTAAAAACCAACAACTAAATTTATTTAAAATGGTACGTACCTGCACGACAAGGCGTTTACGTGCATAATAGTCAGTTTTTCCTTCACGACGCCTCTTGAACTTAACTTGGTAGCGTTTAAAGTACTGCTTGTTCTTCACCACTTTCACGAAGCCCTAATGAAAACAATGCTATAGAAATTGTACTAAGAGTCAAATCGTTTGTATTGGGTGAGAAAATCAGAGACACTTTATAATCATAGTTATTGCTTCTGAAAACATATTGATATGACTATACACATAAAACATGGTATAGCTTATCAAGTATGTATCTTCGACAATATCAGATGACGCGCATGTGTCGATTTTTCATCATTTAGGTTATAGTAGTAAAACATCGTTTTACTATTTCATCAGAATAAATAGCATTTATTTAATCATAATCTAACTTTAGTTGCAAACTATTTATAAAAATTAAAGTAAATAGAAGCAAATACTTTAATGAAGACACGACATCCGAAGAACTATCAAGACTTATTTCTCTAATCGTAGCTTAAAACTTTAAAATAAATAATAAGATAAGGAGCATTATTATAGAACAGTACACTTTTGATAATATTTAAGTCACTAGGCTCACCATTTTATTATTTTAATCACAATCCGGCAAATAGGTTACGTCTCAAACAGTAACCTACGAAAAAGACTTTTTGTGTCATATCCTAAACAGATTATATACAAAATTGTGTTGACATATTAAATAAATAAAAAAAAAAAACAAAAAAATAAGATATGAAGTGATTTTATATTAAATACTTAACCTAATAACATTTTTCATGAAACAATATGAAATAAACTTTATTTTTTAATATGTTTAATGATGAGTGTTTAATCACTGTAAATATGCTAATATAACAATAAGAATTAAAAGTATTAAAATTTAGGAAATATATTAAAAATTATGTTATGGAAACTAATCAACTAATAAATAATTTAATTATATTTCATTTAGATTATTTCATATTTAAAAAAAACATTATTACATTGCATAGGGTAGTAACACTTTTTTCTTTTATTTATATTTTATATCTCTTTTTGTCTATGGTTCGTTATGGCTTCCTCCTATTCATATCCTGAATTATTTTTGGCGGGTTTTATATTTACCTTGCCGTTTTTTTATGAAAAAAGCAATGTTTTCCGATATTACTTAAAGTTTTTCTTGTATTATGTTTATGTATTAATAACGTGTACAATATTGTTGCCTGTAGTGCTGTTATATCCCCGCGATGTTACGAATCTAATGTAAGATATTGATTATTTTGTGCAGTCTTATTTTACTAAGCTACTTGAATTATTTTTATGTTTTACAGTGTAGCTTCGCGGTTTTGCCGTTATGCTTCTCATATTGTTGGAATAGAGTGGGAATTAAAGGGATTGGAACACTGGGATAATGAACAATGTTACATCGTAATTTCTAATCACCAAAGTTCATTAGATATTTTAGGTGTGTATTTTTTTATTAGTACTAAGTGTTATATTTACTTTTATAATAAATATTTTTGAAACATACAGTACTATAAAAATATAAGTAAGTTAAAAATAGCTTAATCTTAAACCAAATCAGTTCCCCATTTTAAATTAAATTTACCTAATTAAAGTGTCAATTAATGTTTTTTTTTTTAAATATTTAAATTGGTAAATAGGTATGTTCGAAATGTGGCCTCGTATGAAGCGATGTACTGTGGTCGCAAAAAGACCATTAATGTTTGCGGGTGCATTTGGATTTGGGGCTTGGCTCTCAGGATTAGTTTTTATTGATCGCTTAAGGACTGCGAAAGCTCGACAACTTATGAGAGAGGCTACTCAAAGGGTTATAGCAGACAAGGTAAAATGAAATCAACTTACTGAGATATTATAGAAAATAACATTTTAAAATATGATACTTTGTTTTTAGACTAAGCTGTGGGTCTTTCCTGAAGGAGCGCGGTATAATAAAGGCAGCATACAGCCTTTCAAAAAAGGGGCATTTTATCTTGCAATCGATGCTCAAATTCCAATCATGCCTGTTGTATTTAGCCAGTACTATTTTCTTGATAATGAGACTAAAACTTTTGAACCAGGTACCTGTAATATATAAAAAAATAAAATATATATTTTTTTTATTAATTATAATTTCCACTAAATATTACGTTATTTTTTAGGAAAAGTAGTTATAACAACTTTACCACCTATTCCCACAAAAGGAATGACAAGAAATGATTTAGAGGTTCTATCTGATATGGCTCGTGAACAAATGATTGAAGTTTTCAATGAAAGTTCTAAGGATTTAGTCAAACAAAGGAAAATAGCCATTTAAGAAATATGAATTCCACCCTTATAATATATAATTTGCTCCATATCATAGATATTTATATTATTGAGATGTGAATTTTTGCCAAAGATTTTAAAATTGTTAAGTTTGCACTAACAATAAATTTAATTTATTTATTTCTAGTCAAAAAGAATATCTTCCTGATATTTTGTTTGTCATACTCCATTTCTATTTATTTTAGAAGGCTAGTAATGTAGATAATAATGTTTATCTTAGTTGTTGTTATAGATTGTTTTGATTTGGAATGTGTCAGTATTCTTTATATACTTAAGTATTATTCCATGCATTTTAAATAAAACATTAAAGACAATTAATGTCAGATTTATTAGGCCAAGCCATCTTGTTAAACTTAAATCACTACATTACAAATGTTAATTTAATATTGTAATATTTTGTGGTTTACATAACAGTGATACATCTAATACAATATATATATATATATATATATATATATATATATATATATATATATAATTATTTACAGATTAACTTGTAATTGTAAAAATGAAAGCAGCAATGCTTTAAGCAGCAAATCTCGTAATGCAGGGAGCAAGCTCAGACCCAGCGCGGCATTGAGCTACTGAGCGAAGATGTACAAAATTCATCACCGTCAGATGTCAGGAGTCTCCTACGTTCCCCCCATTGGTCAAATCTTATGTTAAGCATTTCATTAAATTTGTGATAAATTTTTTTTTTTACTAATATTGCTTTACATAAATATATAATACACAACCTCTACTATAAACTATTTAGGTACAAAAAGGACTAAACAATAATTTCTTATTCAATATAATATTATGTTTTTACACCTTATTTTACATCATATTTCAGACTGGATTCTCACATTTAAAATGCAAAAGTTTATATTGAGTGTGATTAAAATATGATATGATTATTTCTATCAATGATTTTTACATACATTTACTTTATACAAGTAATATACATTTCATATCCATACAGAATACACTCGTGTCATTATTATCATCCATACAGATAATTTCATTCATTCCAATTATCTCCCCATCCATCATTTTCATCTGCTTCTTCATCGGGTACAAAGTTTAACTTATTGAAGTTTTCCGATTTTTCAACAATAGTGACTATTTTTTGTTTTTCTATAACTGGCATCATATCAGCGAAAAAGTCAAAATCGTCCTTTTCCTTGCTAATTTCTATCTTTTTAGTCTTTATATCCAATTCAGATATATCTAATATATTTCTTTTAGCTTCAAGAGCAGCTTTTTCTAGCAGTGCAGATTTAGATGTTTGTTTTTCATTATCGGTTATTGAAATTTGTGGTAATGATTCTGTAAACTGTGTTTCTCGTGGTATTTCTTTCTTCAAATAATAGTCATCATCTTGTAATTTGTTAATTGTTACTAATTGTCGGTTAGAGTTATCCCAATCATCCCAGTCATCTTCTGATTCAATTAGTTTATTCCTCTGAGGATCTATTGCTATTGTATCATTTTCTATTGCTTCACCACCAACAGGAGAAGGTCTTTCATTTAGAGTAATAGTTTGTTCAAATACCGGTGTACTTACATCAACTGGGAAAATAGGTTGGGAGCAATGAAAATCTCGAAGTACTTTGTTTGCCAAAAAGAAGTCATTGTCAATTTTTGTGTAAGTATTTGTTAAATTTCCCTTGGGTCTACCATCTGTAAATAGTTTTGATCTTTTTCCTCCAACTACTGTATCAGCACCTAATATAGGAACTAATTCACTGAGACAGATTAAAGTAGCAGCTACTAGATTATCATCTGTATCTTTTATACCTAAAAGTAACTGTAAATAAAAAAAAAATTAATAGTGTACTTAAACTGTTGTTAAATAATATAAAATTATATATATTATTATACCTCTGGTAAAATTTGATGCGAGAGTTCCTCGTGAGAAAACACATGGACAAATTTAGTAAAATGAGACAATAACAGCATACGAATTTGACTATCTCTTACACTAAACAACTGAAGTAGTCTTGGTTTTAAATGTTCCTTGAATATGTTAAGACTAAAGAATCCAGTAGATTCGCCATTTTGCAATCTCTCTGTGAACATAAATTAATGCTATAAATAATATAATTGGGAAAAATAAATTAATACTAAAATATAAGTACTCTTTATATAAATAGTAACAATAAGATTAACAGGCTATTATATAACATAACAGTATTTAAATATTAGTCTTTCAATTGTAAAAGATGAAATTAAATATCATACCATTTTTAGGTTTCAATATAAATGGTAAAACATCTTTTCGAGCTGTTTGATCTAGAAGAGTAAGTCTTGATAGTAACAATCCTCCAAGCTGTTTAGCTACAGTTTCTTCATCATAACACTTTAGGTGACTCAAAATGTTTGAGAAAAATTCAGTTCTTTCATCTTCATTTTTTAGAGGTAGGAAATTGAGAAATTTATATATGGAAATGAATTCATGATTAAAAAAGTTGTCTTTTAATATTTCAGATAAATTGGGTCTTTTTTCAGGACTTGGATTCTGCAGATCATTTCTGCAGTATGTTTTAAATTCCTTCAAATGGGGGACTTCATCTGCAATGAAAAATTTACTTTTTTTATCTAATAAAATAAATATAAAGAAATTTTATAGAACAACATTAAAATAATTAAAGTTACCATCACTATGGCCTTGAAAGACATCTTCAACTAAAACGGCAAAGGCATATTGATCTACCTTGGAGGTAATTTCATGTGAATCTTCATTTGGGTCAATTGCTTTGTCATACCTGAAAATATGCATAATGCATGGGTTGCATATTAATGGATTTGGTTCTAAAATACATAAAAGTGTGCGGTGTTTTTTTTTCTTGATATTTTTTTAAATATAATAATAATGTGTTTACATTATTGTTTTATTAATCCAAGCATTTTATTTGAACCCACTAATATAATAACCCATAGCACATGCCTCACATTTTCTTATCACATAGTTTTTATACAAATCCCTTGTAATATCTATCGCTAAATTTACCAGTCAAAATTGCTAAGTATAATTACCTCAATTGTTGTATAAATGTTATTTATTTAGATATAATAATAAAATTGTAAATTACATGAATAATACATGTATAATTAAAATTGAATGCAGGTAGAATAAGGGAACAAGTGTAGTAAATCATATTGTGGCAGAATTATTTTAATATAACTTTACCATGTTCCAACTGTGACAAGATGTGACTGCATGTGGAAGAGGTGCTTATTGGATATATATTTTGAATCCTGCGTAATATCTCTTATATCATATTATAAACAATGTTAAAATACATGGATATTTATCTAGATTAAAAATAAATCCTGTTTGAAACTAAGGGACAGATAATAACCTTCAATAATGTTATAATCTTATTTTATTAAAAATGCAATATTCAAATTAATAAGAAACTAATTTGTTTAAAATCCTTAAACCCTAACTTATGTAAAAAGTGAATCAGTACATTTTATAATCCTTTCCATATCAACGTAATTGAAAGTCACATTTAAAAAGATGGTTTGATGTTCATCATTTTATTATTAAATAAATACTAAATTTCAAATAGTTTTATTTAATTATACAAATATAACTATTAATTTTCTTACTAAGTTATTTGTTCCATTAAAAAAGACTATAAACATACCTGTGTATTCTAGCATGTTTTAAATAAGCTACATTTAATTCAGCAAATGTACATAAATATTGTAATCCTGCAAGTTTCCATTGGCCATCCCCAGATACATAAACAGATGATACACAGACATTGTTGTGTGACATGCCTGCCTGTAATTATACATAAATGATTATATTAATGAAGACAGCATTTTTAAGAGGATAATATTAAATCATAATTGTATCACCAATTTTCTTATCTCACTAACCTGTTCATGAAGAAAAACTAAGGCTTGCAAAATATTATTCAGTCCTATACAAATTTGAAGAGGTGTTTGCGAATTTAAAATGTGTGCCAAGGGCTGAATATACTCTGTAGCTAAATGAAAAGTAGATCTTTGCTGCCAAGCTGATAAGTATTTCACTATGCATGGATGGCGATACTTTAAAAGGTTCTGAAATCAGTTTAAATTTAGATAAGATAAAAACTACAAAATGTTTGTTTGTTTGTTTCTGCTACTAAAGAAGAAAGTATACCTACATTTGAAAACTTTTCTAACGGTGTTGACACTGTCCATAGTGGCCCTAATACTGATAATCCTTTAAAAACAGAAACTGAACCATCACTCTTTAAGCTAACATATCTACAACTGTCTTTAATGGTAGCCTGATAATGCGACCAAAAATCTGTTATTTCGATGGCCTTTTCTTCTATTTCTAGGCCGTTCAATTGAGAGTTCTCGTTACCCATCATGTAAATATTTTATATCATATAAATATTTTTTTGGTCATAATCTATGCCATTTCCATTCGGGATATTACAATAATCATTTTCATTAATTACCAAAGTATTTATTAGTTATATGACACAGTATGAATATATATTGTTTCTTTTCTTTCTTGTTACAAATGAAAACATTAATGAAATTATTATTCTTGAAGTTCTCACAACGTTAAAAATTGTAAGCTGACTGCTGACAAGGTCCTAAAAAAATTAGTTTATCAATATTTTGACAAGTGACATGTGACGACACGCAGTTTCAAATTATTGGTAGAGTTGAGTTATGCTATGGGTAAATACGTGTTACCCATAAAGATACTTAGAATTTTCAGAATTTAATTTTAAGTTTTAAAAATTCAGTAAGTCACACAACAGAATACATTTTCCATTTTGGATTCTTTTACGAGTCTTCTAAATCTCATGTTCTGTTATTGGTATTAAAAATAATATTAAAAACTTCGGCGTTTAAAAATCTTTGTAAAGAATAAAATCACCACTATATTTTTAAAAATCTTTTGAAATTGATAATGCATTTACATAACATCAAATTCAAGACTAAGCTTCGTCTCCATCGATACTGCTTAAGCTCACGACATCTTGCAAAATTTATAAATAAAGCCGACTTCCTGTATATTATAACTTTCATACATTATCTTAGGACTCTTAGTCATCTTTGAAAATTTGGAAAAGCTATGTTTGCTCTAGATTTTTCGCCTTGAAAATATATTCTACATCTTTATTAATGTTAATGAATTGTCAATGTCAAATTACTTATTGTCGGGATAAATTTGATAGGTACTCTTTAAGCCAAATTGTGTTAAAAAATGGCATTGGCTTTAATAAGAAAAGCCGTTTTATCTAATCCCAGTTCCTTGCGCAAAACTGTTGGAATATTTTGTAATGCCGCAAGAAACCGTAAGTCTGTCATTAGAACGTTTTATTGTATAAATAAATATATTTTAATGTGGTCGTTACGTCATAAAACTTTTAGATTGGAACTACCAATACAAGCCTGGACCATATCCTAGGACCCAAGCAGAAAGAGAAGCTGCTGCAAAGAAATATGGGCTAACTATCGAAGAATATCAACCTTATCCTGAAGATATGTGTTACGGAGATTATCCAAAAATGCCAGATATTGGTGCCGATTCTAAAGATCCATCGTATCCCTATGATTCGCCGGAATTAAAAAGAAATTTTAATGAAACGGTTAAGATATTTTGAAATAATTAATTAAGATCCGATTTTTCCATCGCCAGTTATTCATTATTTTAATATCAGCCCAATTTATTAATAATGAAAATGTCACTGTTTTATAAAAAAAAAATTGTTCTTATATTAAAAGTTAACTGGTGATTAAAAAATCCCCTATAGATATAATTTATTTTATGTGATAATTATTTCAAACTATGAAGCTAGATTAAATTTTTATCAATTTAAACAATTTTTTTTTCAGTTTCATGCACAAGCTGAAATATTTGGAGAGGATCGCTATGATATAAGCATGAGGCCTAGACTTCCTGTATTAACACAATTGACATGGTTTTTGTGTACAGTCACAGGCAGTTTCCTTTTGTACTTTTACTTAGAAGATTATAAGTTTGGAAGACCTGTAACTGCTAAGCAATATCCACAAGATGGTCCACACTACTTGTTCAGCCCAAAGTAGGAAAATAAGTAGGTAACAGGTTTCAGTGTAGTGTTTTGAATTATAGTTCAATCAATAAAATTCTGTTATCAAATAGATTTGTTTTATAAATTTATTGAATTTTTTTCTGACCTTCCAAAATGCATATAGATATGTATAACAAAATGTTAAGGAATAACTCCTTTTATTACTATAGAAAATATCAATGCACACAATTCATGTAGTTATATAAAAAACATAAAATTATTATTGCTATAGAATATTTAAAAGGCCTAAAAATATTATTTATAAATGCTTGTAAAATATTCATCTTCTAAATCATAAAGGTCAGCTGCTATGTCATCACGAAGTGACATCAATTTTTGATCACATTCTTGCTGTTTGGTACGAAACAATTTTGAATTTTGAGTTATAGCTTCATTGACAGATGGAAAATCATTCAGAATTAAATATTGTTTTATATCTGAAACTAATTTCATGAGTGACTCTCCTGCTCTAACTGAAAAGAAAGAATAATAATTATTTTTGTAATCCTTCTAACAATAGGAAAAACATAACATAAAATTAACTTTTTGTTCTTTGTCGTACCAATATTTGCAGCTCTGACTTGCATTTCGAAAGTGTCTTGCTCGATTTGTGTCATTCTGTTAAGTTGGGACTCATTTTCACCTTTAGCTAGCTTTATTATTTCTGAAAAATTAAAGTACATTCTTATATTTTAAAATTCTACAAGGATACATACCACATACACAAATTATTAAGACAAAAGTTCTTTTTGATTATCATAAAGTCACAATCCTTTGACTACCATGACCAATCAATGTAATCTGACTACCAGTACTGTGTCTTATTTGCTAAGATCGATCACTTTATACAGTAAAGTGACACACTTAAAAAAAATATTCTCACATTATACTATTACTAATAGTAAACTGTATTAGTTTAACAGGTATGATAACTACATTGAAATGTTACTATAGTTTTGCTTCCACAATATAACAATTTAAGATGAAAATCATTATTGTTTTAATATTGTATTCTTAAAAACTTTCTAAATTTGAACAATGCACATTCAAACAGTTCAACAGTACTAAATAATAAACCAGTAAACTAAATATATCAAGAGAATAATTAAGTGGCAACTTTTAAAAACATTGTATAGAGGTGTTGCAGTTTTTAAGCAAAACAGGCCTTTTAGTTTTCTGATAATAAAATTTTTATACAATTATTTACTCTTCTTTCTTAAAGATATGAAAGTTTACAGTGTCAAAAGTAGTCATGACTTATGAAAATGTAAGAAACTTGCTCCACATGCTTTATAGTGGAAATATTGAATAGCAGACACACATATACATTATGTAATAATTACTTTAAAATAAAATAAGTTATTACTTTACTTGCAAAACATTGTGACCTACATAGGGCCTTTTTGGTAATCCAAATTCTTGAGAGACAAACTAGGAAGTTATAAGTTAATATGTTCTTTGTTTTTGTCTTGACATACCTTCAAAATTTTCTAACATACTTTTAACATCTTCTTTAAGCCGTGTTGTGTAGGATTTAAGTAAAGCTTCTTTATTTTGTGGTAAATTTCGATGCATCTTTGGTTAATTAAAGAAATTATTTATATATAAAAAAGTGGTTGATTAGAAACCCATTTACTGCAAATGAAAAGTGAATGGTATACTCTTGAAATATATTGGAATTGGATTAAAAGTTAATATGTTAAAACTTTACGAATTATTAGATGAAAAATTGGTTTATTTGGAAACAATAACCATGTAAATTCTCATGAGCAGGCGTATGTCACTTTCAGACTATCAAGTGTGACAATTGTAGTGTCACATATGATTAGGGCTGCCAAGTTCAAAATCTAAATCGTGTTGAATTATTCGATATTCATTTTCACATTTGATCGCAAACCTTTTTTCATTCTTCAGTTTCGATCATCGTGTTTATTTTTTCATGTCAATAATTTTATTAATTAACGCAATTAAAAGTATATATATAAACTTGGTAATTAAAAGTACGCAATTAAAGATATATATATGACTTAGAAACGTGAATACCTATATGAGGTAGTATAGTAGGTTCAAAGGTCGATGTGCAATATTTATTAATGGGGACTATACAATAAATTACTGTTAGTCAGTCTTGGTCAGATAGCGGACGGGGTGGGACGATCACGAAACGCGGCAATTATATTATACTTACAAAAAAATAGAAGGTATGTTACCAGCGCCCTTAATTAGGACGGTTTTAGTTTGTTAGAACAAGCAAAGCGACTAGAGTGGCTAGAATAATAAAAATCCCTCCTATTCTTATAAAACCTCAGGCATTCCCTGTTTTGGGAAATAAATAATTTTCAGGGTTAATTAAAACAAATCGAGGTTATTAAATTTTACTTTTAAATTTATTATTTATTTTTTTAATTAAAATATTTTTTTTGTTTTCCAACTACACCCAAGAATCGTTGCATTGTTTGTTTTTGTTTCCGTTATCAATAGTACTTCAGCATCTTTATATGGATTAGCATTCTCCTTAGATGTTGAAATCTATAACACTCAATTAAATTATTAATAAAGAACGGTTGCCACGTATACTTCTATATTAACCTCTTGATTAAACTAATAATATTATAAATTCATGAAGAATGTTAAATGTTAAATGTTGACAACATTGTCATTAAGAAATTATAAATAGGAGAACGAATAAATTCTAATAAGATATTTATATATAACGAAGCACTTTAGGCTATTATTGGACTCCGTATTTATTTGTTTACATTGTCGACGAGTCGATATTTTTTAATATAATAACATAAAAATAAGCAAAAATTGAACAATAAACACAATGAACGCGCCAACTGTCAAGTTTGTTTCGCTACTTGAGTAGCCAACCTTGATAAAACTGGTTACGCGATTTGGGACAAAATATTTGATAATTCTATCTCTGTCTAAACTATTTTATTTTTATTTATTTTTAATATTTATTTTTTAACGTAATTTTTTTTCTCTTTCTTGTGTAAGTGAGAAGGAAATTGTCATTGCTTTTTTTTTTTTTTTTTATATCGCCGGGAGGGCAAATGACTCTACTCCACCTGATGGTAAGTGGTAGTAGAGTCCAAACGCGACGACGGCCAGTACAGACGGGAAAAACGTTCTGCACTAGCCGCCTTCGCCTTGCCGGCCCGCAAGATGCCTCTTCACGCCTCGTTTGAAGGAACCCGGGTTGTAAGAGGAGGGGAATACGTGAGCTGGTAAGGAATTCCATTTTTTGGAAGTGCGACAAAGAAAGGAGTTGCCAAATTTCTTTGTTCGCGATGGAATTGATGTCACAGTTAGGCGGTGACATCGAGAACCAGCCCGCGTGGACTTAAGAAGGAAGGGGGAAGCAGGAATTAGAGAGAATAATTCCTCAGAGCACTCGCCGTGATACAGTCGATAGAATTGCGTCTGTTAGTTTCTGTTTCTACGATTTTTTTAGTACGAATGACATGTCCAAACATAGATTATAAAATGCAGATGCGACATCGTAACCATAGATAAAGAAGAGGAAAGTAATACAAAATAAATATATTTTGCTATCATGTTTTATTTCCCCCATACTTGATTTCGTTTTTATATTGTTCTATAAAAATATATGTTGCAGATTTAAATAGATTGCATAAGACATCAATCACGTTGTGTGGTGTTGCTATTCTAATAAAATAAGTGACGTCGTAAATTGATTATCTCTAACATATATATATAATTGAAAAACATAAAATTGAATTGATGAATCTCCCGCACCAGACAGGGCGGTAAGGAAACATCTTAAATCGATAACTACAAGTACATGAAAATATTTGTTTAGATTTGAGAAGTTCAACAATCAACAATCACAACTACATGAAAAAATATCACACTATTACTTCTCTAATCGTAGAACTAAATGTGATTACAATATATATAATATTGAATTTTTTTTTATTAGATTGTTGAATAATTTAGGTAGTCGTGCAACAATAATACGACCATCTAACTAGTTTTAAAATGAAGTAATATGTTTGTATTTTAAAAGAGCATAGTACCTACTGCATAAAATACTTGTACCTTCTGTTTTACCTCTTTTTATTAGTCAAGGGACCGAGGAGAGAACCATGTGGTACACCAGATGAAATAGGTACGAATGATGAATAAAAGCTCTTTATCGTACATTAAATGTCATTAAGGGCCGCCAATAAAATATATATGCCACCGCCCATAGACATTGGCGATGTAGGAAATATTAACCCCTTCACATCGTAACACAATAATACCAAATATTGCGATTTGGCGATACGATATCCGATGAGTGTCTGGTATCAAAAAACCAGACGGATTCGCACAAAGCCTTACCATCAAGTGGCACCGAATTGCGTAATATAATATGTATTTATTAATTTTTTAACGTATTATAAATTTTTTAGTTTTAAAATTATAATCTTGAATTAACAATGAATAGTTAGATAATTTGGATTATGATAATTGACATCAAAACTTCTAGTCATAAAACTAAAGATATTGGTCGTATTCTAGAAAGGTCAATGTATTATTTTTAGGACTATTTAAAATGCATAAGCATATCCATTTGTCGCGAATATATGTAACCGTTTATTTATTCCTAATAATAAATATAATAAGCTGCATAATAAATATAATTAGCATAAGCTAGAATTTATGCTAACCTTTGAAAGGAGAGTTCCGTTGAGCGAGCGGAAGACGAGGTTTAGTGGATAAGAATCACGCATAAAGCCCCCAGAGCCCATAAGCTTTTGCGCTAATAGATATATAAGGGCATATTTTTAATAAGCAACACAAAAAAAGATAATATAATGTCTACATATTTATATTTGAACAACACAATAAGTGTAGATATTCGTTTTAAAACTTTGTAACAGCAGAGTATCGTGCGTATTCTTTGAGCCTAACTGCATTGATATTGATAAAGCCAGTGCTATCTTCGGGAGAAAATCCTCCAGCAACATCCATAGAAACTAAGTCTTTATTGTATAAACTTGTACTGCTCATTCTAGCTAGTACAGAAACTGGAACGAAGAAATAATTATAGGTGTATAAATATAACATGTAATTTTTTATGAGCATTAATTACCAAATTGTTTGAATTGAATCATAAGAATTTACGAGTATTAGTTTTACAGTAATAAATTATTTATTATGTATATATTGCAAATTTTAATTACTTACCAGATCAAAAATTTAACTTGCTGGAAAAATTATATAGCATTATATGTAATAGGTATATTTACCGTTCCCTTTAAAAATATGCAATGTAACCGTGCCGTTAACAGATTCTTGTGATAATTCCAAGCATTTTCTTGTATATGTAGCTTCAGGCGAAAACCAAAAACCATTATACACAAAGTCAGCCATTTTATCTTGGAGATACTTTTTAAGCCTGCAATATATTTTTTTAATTTTTATATATGCATTAGAATTTTTTCATTTTATGCATCAGAAACATCCATTTCCTTTAAATTTTTTGTTTACAAGGTATATTTTTCGATAATATATACATATATATTACTCATATAGGCATATTACACGTTTATATGTCAGTTAAAAAACTTCGACAGTTAGGATTATCTAAATTACCTGAAAACCTCCTTGTCGAGCGCGTACGCTTCTAAATCCAAATGAGCAGCATGCAGTATAGTCCCTGCTGGTGTTTCATAGAGTCCTCTAGACTGAAAAAGCGTAATTTTTAAACAAAAAAAATATATCATAACCCTTGATGAAAGAATCTAAATAAGTATGCTTATGAATAAGTTATATGTTTACAATGTTATATGACGTATCAGCAAATGACGAGCTGTAGACATGGGTTAGCTGATAAAGTCGAAAAGACGCTGCTGATAATAAATCAAACAATAAGATAATAAAAAGTGACCTTTGCAAAACACTGTAAAACAAATCAGGCAACTGTCTTTTTACAGCTTGCCGATTCTAAAGTTGTTACAACTACATTCTAAAGTTACAATTTAAAGTATATCACCTTAAGTCCGAGAAAACGATTTTCTACTATATCAATGCGACCAACGCCATGTTGTCCGCCAATTTTATTCAATGTCTCCACTATAGCTAGAGGATCAGATATAACCAATGCCTTTTCTTGTCCGCTTGGAATTTTAACAGAAATTGGCAAACCTGTAATTTTTATTGTAGTAAAATTAATGAAAAATCTGTACCAGCCATTACATAGCTCAAATATACATATAGTAAATTTCTAAAAATAATTTAAAAGCGGGGTATAAAACCTAACGGTTACCTACTTATCTTAATTTTGATCTGCTATTTTAAAAAGTTTTAGTTTCATTAACTTGTATTTATTTTAACGAAAATCGAAATGTTTTAATAAGCATAATATTTAGTGGAACAAACCTTTTTCAAACGAAATATCAATAGTACAAGGATAATCATCCGCTTCTTGTAGGTCACGGGTCATTTTATATATTCCAGTTGGAGGTATAGCACCAGGGTCTTCCAATACTCCCGATTCGTAGCTTATAAAAATTAAAGTATATAAATATTATAAGAATGAGGCAAGGGATCGCTTAACCGTCAGGTAAAACATCAAGATTAATAAACAGGTTATATAAGTTAACATAAATAAGGTTTTTACCTGATATGCATTATGTTTTCGTCAGTAGACCAAGGAGCTTTAGGTGTAGCTGTAACGGGTATATTCTGTTGTTTTGCATATTCAATAAGGTCGCTTCGTCCTTGAAATCTATTAAAGAACTCTGGTAGACGCCATGGAGCAATAACCTATTACAATTATGGTGTAATAAATATTATTAGGTACAAATAGTTCTTGGACGGGTGAGGCGGCCAAGCTGAAATTACAGTTAAATTTTATAGAAAGTATGTTATGTTGCCAAAAGTATTAAATATTTACCTTTCCTTCTGGCCATAATGAATAAACACTTAGTTCAAAACGAACTTGGTCGTTTCCTTTGCCTGTAGCTCCATGTGAAATGTACCTAAAATTTATTGAGTGATATTGTATTCATTTAAGTTAAGAGTTATATCACTGTAATTGTAAAAGTTAATTTTATTTATCTACAAAAGTTAAAAGTATTTTTTTTTTAATTATATTTAAAATCTTGCATGTTCGATAAATAATATGAATATATATATATATATATATATATGTAAAACAGCAATAGAAATAAAATACTTACTTGGCACCCAACTTTTTAGCAGCATTAACGATTCCTACGGAGATGCATGGGCGCGCTAAAGATGTACCTAAATAATACCGGCTCTCATAAACTAAGCCCATTTGTATGCCGGGTAACATGTAGTTGGTAACAAATTCTTTTCGCAAATCTTCAATTATCACCTAAATAAATAAGGAAAATAAGGAAAAATAAACTAATAAGTTTACAAAAATATAATAAATATAGTCACGCAATTATATTGAAGCTGTTATATGACGATGTTAGATAAACATAATATACACCTGTATTTGGATTACTTACATCTTTAGCTCCGATAAGCTTTGCCTTTTGTTTGGCTTTTTCAAAGTCTTCATTCTGACCAATATCCGCCATGTAACAAACAACATCGTAATTCTTTTGAATCAACCTAAAAATATGCAAAAACATAATTTAGGTGAAAATCGAATAACTGATTGGTTAGACTTCAGTTTCCTAAGTTGTTATTACCAGTTTTTTTTTATAAAGAAATAATAAGATCCTAATACTGAGCAAATTCTTACCATTTCAAAATACAACTAGTGTCTAATCCACCAGAATATGCTAATATAATGAGATCCTTTGCCATCGTTTGAGTAACACAATAAATCAGAATCAGAAATTTACTAAAACTGAAGAGTAATGTTCGTAGCTTTATAACACTAAACTAGATAACCTATGGGTCATTCAACAGTTAGATAATTGTAATAATCGCATTTTACATACTATTATTTATTTTCAGTATTATCACATTATCGTATCCATCAGTACATACAAAAATATGAAATTAGTCGGAGTTCTCCTAATCTCTCCACTCGGAATTCTCCTGTTAAAAAAAAAACTTTAATTGTAAAACTATACTAGTGTAAGATGTCTATTCGCGTCGTGTTGTCAACGGTATTAGCTACTTACTAATGTAAAATAAAATTATCATTGACCAAGTTTATTATAGCATGTACATACTGTATGTTGTATTTATATATTATTCCGTAAAAGCCTGTGAATGTCCCAAAAGGGCTAAAGGCCTCCTCTCCTCTTTTTGAGGAGAAGGTTTGGAGCTTATTCCACCATATTGCTCCAATGCGGATCGGTGGAATACACATGTGGCAGAATTTCAGTGAAATTAGACACATGCAGGTTTCCTTACGTTTTCCTTCACCGAAAGCATGAGATTAATTATAATCACAAATTAAGCACATGAAAATTCAGTGGTGCCTGCCCGGGTTTAAACCCACGATCATCGGTTAAGATTCACGCGTTCTTACCACTGAGCCATCTCGGCTCACTATATATATTATTCAACGAAATGTAATATCTAAGTAAAAATATCACCTTATAGGTTTTGTAAGTAATTCTACAACAAGTCAGGTAATTGCCATTTCGATTAGCCAATGAATAGCCGCTAGAAGTTAGATGAAAATTAAAACAACTGTCAGATGATTAAATATTTTATTAATATGTAACACTTCAATACTGATAATCAAGTTAACACAGGTTAAAGAAAATTCGTATATTATGATTAGGAATTTATATTCATGATTAGGAAGTAAAATTGTTGTTAATATTCTAATAATCCATATCATGCGATATGTAAATGTTATAATACCGCAAATATTGACAATTAAGAACAAATATTAATTAAACGCTAAATATAAATCATATTTTTCTATATTACTAACAACTATCAAATGTGTGTAGAATGTACCTAACATGAGTTATTAAGTATCAATTAGTATGTTTAAAGTCACTATATCTATACTTTGATACGAGCGCATAAATTTACTATTATTGGAATGTAGAGATAATAACTAAAACACCAATTGCTACAACATATTATTTATATATAATATGTGAATATTGCTAGCAGTTTTACAGGGACGACATCAAAATCCTCTATTATATTTAACTTTCTGTTATTCATTCTGTATAACTTTGAACCCTAGACATATGTAAGAAGGTATACTGTTTTTTTTTGTTTGCACACACTGACAAAACTATTTAAGTGTTTATGTATTTCTACAATGGAAAGAGCGTTTTAGAATTCGAATTGCAATCTCTTAAGACCTTGAACTATTATTAAAATATGTATTATAGCTAAATTTTATTTTGCCAGCTTATAAACATTGTTAAGACATTGAAAGAGGCCATAATTATATATGGAACTAGAGTTTCTTACTACAATTAGTAGCTATTAAAATCATAAAAAAATAATACTTGTAATGTTATTTAATATATTAATTATGTTTAAGAATACCAATACTAATCTGTTACAAGAAATTTCATGTCAACATATTATGAGAATTTACATAATAACATTAAAACTTGTAAAACATCAACAATATAAATATTTTGATCAAAATAGTAACTTAAATCTACAAACATAACATTGAATTGTTATTACAATTCATCGCAAACAATATCACAATTACACTAAAACAAATAATTAAATATTTTTAAAGCAAAAATTTGTTTGTTTTTTCCATATAATTCTTTTCAACAAGTTTTTATTTTTTAAATATGCTTAAAGCAAATTTAATGTCTTTCTGTTCTCGCAATCATATTATTTTATGATTAGATGATCTATTAAAAGCATTTGTAATAATTGTAATGTACAAACTTTAGAGTCGATAAACATAGTTTTCCACAAGGATTGCTACTTAAACTAAAATCCAATCTAGATGTTTAATAAAATACAACATTTTTGCCCATTGGTAGTTCCTAATACCTTAATGAAACAGCTAAACCTAAAAGGTTTCTCTCTATATTGCTGTTTAAGCGGTAAGAGAGCTGAGATCCGAGAGGAAGTTATCCGGTGTGAGGATATGGGATGAGCCCATGATCACCTCCCAGTTCTTAAGTGCAGCCGTCACCTCGTAAGCGCAGCGTATCTCGGAGAAGCAAACACCTTAAAAGAGTTGTTATAGTAAACATTTGTTATATTACTTTTCAATAAATAGTTTTTAGTCTCCTGGTTAATATGAATGTCCAACACATTACACATCTGCGATTTGCTGATGACATTGTCAACATGGAGGAGATCCTGCAGGATTTGGAGGAGACTTTTAAGCAGCCTGAGCAATTCTTCAAGACAAGTAGGTTTCGGGATGAACATTGAGGTCTGGTGGACCACAGGTCTGGTGGACCTGTGGTCGTAAATGGCTCCAATCGAAGTTGTGCAAGAATATATATACGTGGGCAAAACTACAACTTGGCCGGCACAACTTTGAGAAGGAGGCTAAAAGAAGAATACGTTTGGGTTGGGTGGCATTCGGGAGGTTGCGTCAAATTTTTGAATCGTCCATCCCCAAGTCGTTTAAAACCAGTCTTTAATCAGTGCGTCCTACCTGTAATGACTTACGGTATCGAAACGTGGACACTCACAGTACACACGTACTCGTGGACACACATGCACGCGATGCTTTGGGTTTTTCTGGCAGATATAATACAAATAAAAACATTCGCCAGAGAACTAAAATGTGGTCAACATCGCGCAAATGTGGTCAATTAGCACGCTGAAGTGAAAGTGGCCGATGGAGCCGACACGTGTTAGTGTGGAGACCACGTTTAGGCAAACGTAGTATAGGAGGCCCTGCGGCAAGGTGGACCGACGATTTGAAAAATGTGGCAGGTAGGGGATGAATGTGGGCTGCCCAAGATCGGGATGGTTGGCGTTCTATGTGGGAGGCTTTCATCCAGCAGTGGAAGGCGATAAGCTAAAGAAAGTCTCCTGGTAATGTATTGTTTACGAGCTTTAATATAATAATAACTGCTATTATACAGAGTCCTTACATTACATAAATTTTAAACCCTACCAACTGAATTATACTGCAAGTATTATTAAAAAAAAAAAATTCAAATATAAAACTTACCTCCAACCACGAAGACGATCAATCGCGGAACATTTTTAATAGTCTGTTGCGCCTTATCTTTATGCCAATGGCCATAACGCACACTAGAACAAAATAAAACAATGTAATCAATGTAACAAATAAAACAGAGTATTCTGTCTTATTTATACACCGGGATAATAATATAAATCTTAACGTGTGACAAAAATAATACTTTCGGTTAACATGTTCATTATCACGCAGTCTAAACTTTTAGTGAATTGGACAAATTAATTGCAGAATTGTATTGAATACATTATATAATTTAAAAAAATGGAATACAAGACGAGGGTTTGACGATACGAAACGCGATTTTTGGTTAATGTCAGACAGCGGGCGGGACGGGACGGCGGCGCTCTCTTTAGAGAGGTAGGAGCACGCGATAACACGTGATGAGCCACGTCAGCTGGACACACAGGATCATCACAAGTACCACGAGTTTACGCGTAATTGACAAAAGGTGTAAAGGTGTTTAGTAAAATCTTCTTGCACCACATGGCAAGTTAGCAGACACGTGAAATAAAAGTTTATTTATTGACATCGGTTTTGTCGCGATGTTCTTATTTACACCATTGTAAGATAAATTTCATACACAATTCCGTCACTTGTGAAACAAAGAATTGTTTTATATGGAATTAAGTGAATTTTATTGGTCGGTACTATAAATGTTATCAGAGAATAATTATAGCACCCGAAGACCGTACATAATTTGTAGGTAATTTAATTATTTTTGATAGGCAACTAAATCGATAATTATAATAAATAAACTCCGTGAATTGAAAATAGATTACTAGGTGTGTACCCCTAATTACCTAGTTGGTGCTTGATATCCAGAAGTCTGAGCGCGCCCTGCGAGGAATGGGAAATGGCGTTGATCCAATTTGTCTTCAATCGAATCTTCTATGATGTCCTATTAATAGTAATATTAAGTTTATTGAATAGTTTAAAAAAAAAATCTAAAAATATACTGTCATACCATTTAATAGTTTTGCAAGCAGAATGTTATTTTAAAAAAAATGTTTCATAAAAAATGACACTCAATAATTAAACTTAAAGCATTTCAATAAGTGTTAACATTGGTGCCTTTAAATGGTTGTATTAAATATATACTATAAATATTTATATACCTTGATCACTGGAGTCCAACGAGACATTTGATATGTCTGTTCAGTGATCCTCTCCTTTCGTGGTACTTGATATTGCTTCTTTCTATTACCCTGCAATGTAAATGATAAAAAATTCATCGGGCCAACTTAATTTCACCCACGTTATTACATACCGTATTACCAATGCGTTAATTTGCTCGAGCGTAGTTAATTCTCTTACCGCGCGGTAACATAATAAATTATTTTTTTATTTACGACTATTTGAATTTAATAGTAACGCATCACTGTTTGAAAACTAATACAATACATATTAGTATGTCATTTATTTTTTACTCTTTATTGTAGATCACATTATGTAATTTGAATATAATTCGAAGATTATAACCTATAATTACGTTATAAGACCATAACATAATTATAGGTTATAATTTTTCTCCATAAATTATTTTTGAGATTAGCACGTTCATACGATCATACTCTCCATTTTTAAAATATTACTTTAATGTAACTACTCGGTACTAACATCGACCACGACGTTGAGGCCGAGGTTGGCGAGGTTGAGTAGCGCCTGCTTGTCTGACGGCTCGAGCTGCGCGTGCGTCACCAGCTTATTGAGGTTCTCCTCAGATATGCCGTTCTTCGACATTATGTATAGAGCGATTATACGCATCTTGTCGTAGTTTTTGATCGTCTGAAATATGGTACATAAACAATAACTTAGAAATCAGAATCCATCTTTTAAGTAATACTTTAAATAATTAATGTATATTTGTATTAAAAAAGTATTTATTTATACAGTTGCTAAATAGACTAGACCTCTTGTCTTTTAATTGTTCGAAGTATATCAAAATGTTTAAGAAATTATAAGCAGCACAATTGTACCTGATCAAGTAGTACAGGTACAATGCTCCTCATATGGTCCTTAATCTTTTCGCCCTCAGCGTCGGTACCCATTGCCAGATCCTGAAACCATCATAACGACATTGTAATTGCTATTTCTACAATTGTTAAGGATTTATGGAATCATCTAAGAGCAAAATGATTTAATTAATAAAATATTAAAATAATCGTATCTGCACCTGTTCAACTTTGCAGAGTTTGTCGACGTAGCCTTGGTAAGACTTCATGCAGTCTTCAGCGAGACGCAGGTGCGTTGCGTACTTAGACAACTCTTTCTGATACTGCGGCATTTTCTTGATCATTTGTGACAAGTCACGCATCGACTGTTTGTCACCTGGGAAAACAATTTTAAAAATTTAGAAAAGAAGGCTAATCATAAACGGGTTGTTAATGCAACTGCTTTATTTCTTTATGAAATAGGAATACGAAAAAGGATAATATTCCTAGTCATTATTAACATACCTCCTCCCATACGTTTAGATTCAGTGAACTTCTTGAGATTCTTGGTGACAGACGTAGATACGACCGCAATGTGCTGGTGTCGCAGCTCGACCCAAAGTTCATCATTTTCATCCAAAAGTACCTCCTTCATGTGCCCCTGTGACGCATCATATCTAACAAAAAAATACCATTAGTTAATAATATAATATTATGCTAATAATATATAATAATTATTTAAAAATACTTACAACAGTTTATAATTTCTTTTTTATTTAAAGTGTAAACTAATACAACTTCTAAGAATCTAGCGATTTCTTTATACAAAAGTGACGGATTTTACACATACATACCTATAGACGTCGTTTTCGATTGGGAGTAGGTCATAGGCCATGGCCTGCAATGTGAGTTCATGCAATAGTGGCGACACGCAGTCAAAGCCACGATCTAACACCAGCAGCTGCGAGCGCGCTTTCTCGGGACCTTCGCCCATGGTCGGCTCGTCTGCCTGGAAAGCAGCGATAATGGAATCATTTTGAATGCTACAAAAGAACTGACAATGTTTAAGAATAAAAAGGAATTACAATAAGGCCCATACCAAGCTAATGCTTATATACCAAATATTTTTAATGTGATTGTGAAATATGATGATGATAGTTTATGGATATACAATTTATTTTATTTAGTTTGGAACCACAAAATGATTAGTGTTGACTGAGCTACAATTTTACTACTATACAAAATATTTATTTGAGTAAGTGCTCATAAATATTTTCTGTTGCTTGTCTCACTCCTGCATAAAATAATAAATACCTTGTATGCGTCGAGTTTTTGCTGAATGAGTTGCGCTAGTTCTACATTGCGCTCCCAATCGCTGCAATAAATGTTACTTTAAAATAAATAAAATCTATGACTGTAATGAATTACACATATTACATAGTCTGAAGCGACTTGCCTCATATTTCAATGTATAACATTTTTTTAATGTTATTGAAAAAATATTATAGAGCTTTCAATTGCAGTTACTGCAGTTGTAATATTAACAACTTGAAAATGATTTTTCACCTGCGGTAACGAACAGACGGGTACTCTCCAAGCGTAGCACAAAGAGTGGCAATTTGTTCAGCGATTCGCTCCATGTTTGCGTTGCGAGTCTGTGTGAGTGCAGGGTTGTACATGCACTGGAAAGTGTCCGGCGAGTCCAGCGAAAATACCTGAAAACATACAGTAGAATTCATGAATAGATACAAAAAGTACATACATATATTTGCTAATTTTAACATATGATTATCATTGCATCTATTTGTTAATTTATGTTATATAATGATATATATATGACGTTTTATTAATTATTATTAAGTTTTATAATTAATTTATAATAATTAATAAATAAAAGTAAAAGCAACATTTTACTAAAAAAATAAAGTCCCAATTAATTACAGATTGACAGCCACAATACTGACCGGCTTAGATTGTTGGTGTTTTTTGTTTTCTATTATGTCCTTTAAAATTGTATGTTTATTTTAAGTTAAAGGTATAATTATTACCAATGTTCTATTAATTAATTATTCCTTTGAAACTTACATTATTAATATTACAAACCAAAATGAGCAACTTTACATTGTTATGTCCGTGTTGTGCATAGAAATAACATAAAGAAAAACATAAAATGTCTGGTTTTAACTTCAGTAAGAATAAATTACCTGACTCTCATAAGGCAAGAAAGCAATGTTGATTTCCTTTAAAGTTTTGATTTTTCTAGCAGCTGATGATTTGCAGAGTTCATTGAACAATTCCTCTGGGCATACTAATAATGGCAGCGTGCAAAATAATGTTACACCTTAATTATTAATTTAGGTAGAGATGTTTATAGTACGTCTTAAAAGTTAAATGACCGCCTTATTCGAAAATATTACAAACCAACAAACCTGTTGTTCGTATGGTATGAAAGCTATGTTGATTTCCTTTAATGTTTTGATATATTTAGCTACTTGACTACGTGATAATTCATCAAAGAGAACATCAGGACAAGCTGTAAATTGAAATGAAATAATAAATGCAACTTAAATGCAATAAACAAAGCAAAAAAAAATGGAAATGCAAATTACAACATATTTAAAGAGTGTAAAACAATATAATATAGAACATTTGTCTTACCTTCAGTGAAGAAGACATGAGCAGCTTTGTACATTATGCGGTTACCGACAGAAAAATCGTTAATCAATGCATGAACAGATTTCTCACAGGGTGTGATCAAGTAAATGCCATCCATGGTGTAGAGCGGCTCACGTTTCTTGTGAATATCTTCAACCACTGAAGAAAAAGGTCAAACAGTTACATAAAGTAATAATGCTATTAAAATTGAACAAAATCCTGCATTCAACTTTACAAAATCTTAATTATATTTAGATGAGATTAAGACAGAGATAAAGGTATGACAGTATGTGATTGATCCAAATACCATAAAACAATATTATTTTACAATAGTCAATGTTTACATAATGTTTCATAAGTTTTTTCTTGTTAAATAAACATATGTTAACAACTGTAAAACACTTACAGGTTATGCCTTCTGCGGAGATATCATGCATTTTGCAACATGCTGATACCATGCGCATAGATAGCTGATCCACAATGAGGATACGCCATTCTATGCGCTGTGATTCCTTGCCTTTGGGACCACGATAGCGGATCACCTCGTTCATAATCTCTATAGAGTTTAAAAATATATAATTATAATTTGCTAATTTTTTATTTAAGATTTAAACAAAATGTAATATGTTTCACATAAAAGCACATTATATTGCAAGATGGATAAGCTAAATAGTATGTCCATAGTTTTAATTTATTTTTATTACAATCCAAGTATCTTTAGGCAATTAAATGAATTTGAAAGACAGATTTGACAAAAATTTATAAAGAAAATTATGAGAATAATTATAAACCACTTAAAGCTGAGGAGAACCAGTGGTTAGAATACATGAGTCTTAACTGATGATCGCAGTTCAAACCCAGGCAAGCACCACTGAATTTTCATGTGCTTAATTTGTGCTTATTTAAAAGTTCAATCATTTTTTGCATGATAGTGAAGGAAAACATTCTGACGAAACCTAAAGAACTGTCTAACTTCACTGACAATCTGCCACATGTGTATTCTATAAAACCGCATTGGAGCAGCATGTCAGAATAAGCTCCAAACCTTCTCCGCAAAAATGGGGAGGACTTAGCTCAGCAGTGGGACATTCTTAGACTGTTACTTACTTTGTCCAAAGCAATGACCTTATAGTATAAAGCAACTGCCCTTTGAAATTGTAAGTGAGTGGCTAGTTTAATACATTTAGTTCAATCAAATTTAATAAAATCTTGGGAGTTGGAGTGCATAGAAGTATTATAATATTACCCCTCTACATCTTTTTTTATTTATTTACCTAAATATACCTACCTTCCTATATAATATTTTATATTAATACATTGTCAAGTATATATATTAACATATTTCCTAAAAACTAAGGTCATTTTATAGGTTATGACAGTTTAGATTTTTCTCATTACATTGAATATTATCCAATTAAATTGATAACAATCAAATAAAAAATTTTAGTCATTGATAGAATTAATATATTTAGCAGGATCAAAGACAGTATAGAGTATTGTAATGTATGTGATGTACATTTGCAAATGTATTTCTTTAACAATAAATTTATTTAGTTTAACTGAATTGAAAGCTGTTCCTTTAACAGCCTGAATTTATATATATTAGTCGTATTTTTCTCTTTTCTATTATGTATTTCGTAAAATAGGAAGCTATATCGACCGCAACGAATGACGTACGTACATCGCCCACTCGGTCACCTCCCCACCCCACTGCCGAGTGACAGAAAAATCAATAACAAACACTTAGCCCAGTTATGGCTGTATTTAATGCACAAAATATGATCATTTCTTCATACATAAAGCTATAATTTGATGCATAGAAATAAATAACTTGGTACTGAATAACTTAAGTTTGAATTGTAAATTATTTGCCTTACAAAATTGTATGTGTATTGTGAAATTGATATAGCATTAGTAGGTAGTAGCCGGATGAAGTTTGCAAAGCTTTTTATTATTTTATTAATCGTTCATAGTAGATTTAGTTTGATTTGTGAAGAAAACGAAAACACTAAAATGTAATAATAACATTACTCATTGATAAGATTAAATCTACAATTAGTCATTGTACATATGAGTAACATAAAAATATTTGTGCTACATATTTTACGTAGACATAAAATACAACACATATGTTTATGAGATTAAAAGCGAATATAGAAATAAGAAAATTAATTTAATATTTTTACTTACTTTGTCCGACAAGTGCTTTTAGTGCCATCTTGTTCCATAGACTAACTAAATTTGTCGGAACTCGGAAATAAGACTCCAGAATTTTGACATTTGACAAGTATGAAAGGAATTGCCATGTATGAGAAAGGTAGGTAATACACATCGAAAATTCTACACGCTTAAGTTGTATTGAGTGTAAGGAGAAGACAACTCTAAATTTAGGTCGGGCAAAATTATATCCAACAGTTAACATGTGTATGATTTCTTGTTCGTCCGACTGTTTGAAACGGTTTTTATTTTGCTAGATATTATTTTGCAAATACAATATCATAATATTGTATTTGTAAAACAGTAATAACAAATACATATACAGATTTATAAATATGAGTGTTCTCAAAAACTCGGTAGTAAATATTACCTTTAACAAACAACTTGTTAAATATGATGTGCCAAAGATTTATGTGTAACGGTAAGCGTTTTAAAGAAAAATCTTATCTATGGTACTTATATGCGAAAACTGAAAATCACTTAAAAATACCAATATTTATCCAGACAAGCATAAAATGTATTTAATTTAACTAAATTAATTTTAAAATTCTGTTTTGGTTTGACATAATAGTTTTTAGGCATAATAAAAACATGCGCGCGCATTATTCAACACGTCAATAACAGACGACAGAGAAACAACATATTCCTCTTTTCTTCGATCATACGAAATATTGAAGAGAAGTGTATTCGCTATTTGGTATTTAGATTTAGTTTTTTATATGCTTGCGTAGGTGATGGATGTCGCGCAAGGTTGTTAACTACTGTAATCACGTGTACGTAATTGTGCGGTATTTTTATAAATGTTTTTTTTTTGTAATCTGCACTAATTTTGTTTTTTTTTTATTTGCTAAAATATAATAATTGATTAATAACGTACGTTTTTTAAAATTAATTATATAATAAAATTAAAAATGAATGAATACAAAGAGTGGCGAGTGTCGACTGCAAGTAATTAGGAAGTAGATTACTTTTATTATTATTTTAATTTGTTTCATGCATTAATTATAAAATATTTTTTCATCGTAATTTCGTTTTTTTTTTTTTAAATAATATTACTTAAATAGCGAATTTGTATTGTAGCTATAAGAAATAATATTATAGATAAGTACTTAAATATATTTATTAAACATTTTAAAAATATTACAGAGACTATAATATAAGTTGATTCAAACAATTTTCATTGATCAACGTGGTTGTCTTTTTATCGGTCGCTGGTGAAAGTGAGGTGCGGTGTTTGAAGAGTCACTTTGTATATTCCACTGGCTGGCTGATTAGTTGCAGCTAGTGTCTAGTGTGGTAGTGACTATAAATATATTAAAGTGAAATGTAGTGACAAATGGGCGATGTATGTGCTAACAGCGCTGGGCTCAAATATTTAGCCAATGTTTTTGATTCGTGATTGTGTGCAATATGACCGATGAAATGCCTGTTGTGATCTCCTACCCTTGCCGCGCTGAAGGCTGGTTGGATAGATGTGGTAAGTTTTTCGTTTTAATTTTGCAAATATTTTTGAACAACTTATTTGTATATTTGTGTTAGTTTGCTACTTGTATATTTTGCGAGTTATTTGGGGCGTTTTAAGTAAGCGCTCAACAAGTGACATGCATTTTTTGTGCAAATCAAGCGTATTGTTTTGGTAATTAAAAATGTATGGAGGTTTATATGTGTAAAGGACGCTGTATAGTACTGAACAGGTTTCTTATAGATCTTTTTAATTCTTCTTAAAATAATAAGTATGAACTTATGCACAAACTTTTCCCATTAAAAATTGCATCCTTAAAAGAATTCTTTTTTTTTCCCGTTCGAGTTCAATTTTAGAAGTGGTCTATTATATATACATAATGTTCATTAATTTAGGGTTCTAAGTCGGGTTAACATTACTGTTCCGTGAGTTGAGAAAAGTTTGTTTAAATTATTAGTCCTAAATATATGATTTAATTTTCCTTTAATAATCGGACGAAAAGTTATCATATTAAAACATTTTGTATTTATATATATCACGTATGGACAGATATATAACAAACTATAGCCTGTTCCAATTAAAGGAGTGGAGATAAACTAACCTTAGATTTACATATTCCATGCGATTTGCTAATAGCTCTGGTATATTATGCACTTTAAATAGTTCTTGAATATAATAGTATCCACTTCAATTTTACTGCCAAAGTTTCGATACCAACTTCGGCGACATTCAAAATGCGTTTTTTTCGCTAAACCTTAATTGTTAACCTTGTTAATTTGTCTTTACGATACCTTGATCATCTAGAAAGTGACGAAATCAAGCAGTATATTTTGTTTTGGAAAGAAAATGTTGCAAGAGCTATTGAAAACCTTTGAATAAGTTAAATGAAAACAATTGTATAAAAGATTTTAGTCGAGAATCTTTTAACTTGCAAAAGCTGGTAGGGCTTTGTGGCTTTGCAAGCCAATCTAGGTAAGTACAATAAACTCATCAGTGGATTCGGCTCCCAAGCAATTACTATGTCTTGGTTTAAAAGGTTTGGTTGGCGTCTTTTTTAATTTTATAGGCAGTTCTTACCTTATCTTAGTTATCAAGTGTTTTATTTAATCGACTGGCGCTTTAATATAAATTTTACAAAAATATAGCGGATTTCCCGCCAGATTCTGCAATTCACCGAGTAAAAGATTCTAAATCCATTGATAATGTAAGACTAGAGTATCAAACGCTAGTAACGTTAAAAAATGAATTTGATTAAACTCTTAGTGCTTTAATGAGTTGCAAAAAATATATTCTGAATTAAATTCTTTGTCCAGCAGGTTAGCAGTGTATGCCCTAGATAGAGTGAAAACTATACGATGTTGTGGTTTTCTATCGAGTTTCGGTTCATCAGCCTAGGTTTAAACGACTTGCTTTCTAGTTGAGGTTCTTAAGAGGAAAGAATTATTTTGTATGGAATTGTGTGTCTTTAAATAATTCCAATGTTTCATATTAGGTTTTATTTTTCCCACGAAGGTGAAATTAAAACGGGGTATATTGAATGGTCAGTATTGCTTATTAAAGATGGTGTACATAAACTATGCACGGAATTATTGGCTAATAGTTATCTATTATTTACGTAGCGTTGTATGTGTTGTATGTATCTATATAGTAATTATACATAGTATAATAATTTCTGCCGTGATTACCACAAATTAATTCTTACAGTTAGCATGAAGTATCTTAGGATTTTTTGCGCCATGTTAATATTTTGCTATCGCACATAAATTTAAAATATGCAAAACTATTTTTGATTAGATTATTTTGAATAAAAAATATTGAAATTGTGACTAGAGTAAGTGAATCTTAGCCAAAGGATGCGGGCTTAAATCTGATCAAGGACTGTGTTTTCAAGTTTCTAAATTTTGTTTATAATCCAATATCCGCCTGCTTTTGGTGGTGAAAAAAACACTAAAGAAAATCTGAGCATCAGTCATCTGCCATTTATATCCAAAAACTTGCTTTGGAGCAAAGACAAGACAGAAAAACAGGTATTTACAATTTATCTAGCAAAGGAATGCTCCAATGCTGGGAAATACACACACCCATAAATGTATGGGCCGATACTGTTAAGATTAAATTAAAAACAATTTCAGACGATATCCGAAACTATTTTTTTTATTTTATTTATCCGAAATGTTATAAATCTACTATTTATAGTACATATTTCCATCTAAAGTTTCATGTGCTGATAGCATGAATTAACGATTTACATATGTACTGGAACTAATAATTCAATTATGTAGGCCAATGAATATCTAGTGATGGCTTGCCTATCCAAGCAGATCATTACTGCATATCCTGTATTCTTATTTTAAATTCATTCGATTTCATAAAAATAATAGCTTGCTATATTTTGAGTATACCTAGAATAACGCGACGTGGTATAATTGATTTGGGTTCCTAACAGTGAAGGATTGCTTCCAATTTAACGTATTAAATTTAATTATCTTAAATATTCAAAACATATATTATATGACAATATGTTACCGACGTCAAATAGCTTAAGTGTGCGTAGTTATATATGTAGTAAATGCGTATGCTCCGCACCCAGCCGCACCTCTGAGTATAGTCTACAATTCTACAACTAAAGTTACCATTTTCGAAATTTTACGCGCATTTTACTGTTTCTTAGTCTTGTATTGTAAGCGTGTATTGAATTTTCTCAATTTTGCATGAACGCTTGCGGACTTTCGTGAGTATGATGTCATTACTGTGTCAGGTGGAAGCTTAGTTTAGGTCGGCGAGCACGTCCTGCCTTGTTTTAAGAAGAAATCAAATAAGGAAAAGTATTTAGAATTCTAAAAGCGTACACTCGTTGTCGTACTACATCCGTCAGTTAAGCCCATTTGCGACTGAAAGTGTAACAGATTTATCTGAGAGACGTCTCTTATCCGCTTTTAGGATTTCATTCATCTTTTATTGTGCTATTTATTTAAATTTATTTTTTCAAAACGTAATAAATATTGACGTATAAATTAAAACAGTATTGATATAGGAATATAGTTTAACATTCATAAATAATATAAATAACATAATAAATAATATAATAATAAAAATTGTATTTGACGTACTTACATTATCCTGAAGAAGATATGATTGAATTTTTTTTATAATAAAAAACGCTCTGTTTCATATAAATATGCGTAAGAAAAATTACGATTTGTGTCGCTAATTATAACTTTCTTTTAAGCTCATCCTTAATCAAACATGGCGACATTTTGTAGGTTTTAAATACGAATGTTATATCCGTACGATGCCGTTAGATTTGACACCGGAGTCGACGCGTGCTGTGCTTACAAATTACTTGTAGAAAGTGACCAAATTAAAAATACACCTTATCGATTTTATTATCGTGTTATAAAATATTTATTAAAATAATATTCACTTTACGTCTAGATCCTGTCTAGTCTAGTAGATGGGTATGTTCACCTAGTCTTGGGTTCATCCTAGTTCGGGTCATTAATAACTGATTGGGTTTGTTTTCCATATTGCTTTAGATATTACGATTTTTCGATAGAGCATCATAACTCCGAGCTACTCATTGTCACCCCTCGGAGGGCACCTAAAGTCCTTCACCTGGTATTTCTCTAACAAGTCTAAAAGTCTGTTCTATTTGTATATATCACTTTATGCTATTTTTATATACCGAATACTTAAATAATATAGATGGCCAACTCATAACACATCTGCTATTTGCCGACGACATTGTCATCATGGCGGAGACTCTGCAGGCACCGACATTGCGCGTAGAATTAGCTCGCTGAAGTGGAAGTGGGTGAGCCGACACGTGTTAGAGTGGAGACCACGCTTAGGCAAACTTAGTGTAGGGCGCCCTGTGGCAAGGTGGACCGACGATTTAAAAAAGGTTGCAGGTACGGGATGGATGCGGACTGCCCAAGACCGGGATGGTTGGCGTTCTATGGAGGAGGCTGTCGTCCAGCAGTGGACGGCAAAAAGCTGAAAAAAAAAGAATACTTTAGTTTCATATTACCCGCTTAATTTGACATTTACCTAAATTATTTTTAAAATGTTAAATTGTTATGTTTGGCTCAAATATTTCATTCGGATAAGATTTGGCTTTTAAATTTTTCAATATACTTCTTTTTTTAAACGTATATTTTCATAAACAGACACAAAAAAGTCGCCCATGTACAACTGAAACTTTTATATTGCACTCAAAGGAATAATCAATTTTATCACGTAATAATTTAACATGAGGGGCTTTAGCGAATTCAGCTTTATACAAGGGTGAGTGTCAATAAGGGAGTTCGAAGGCACTTTCGGTCATTCGTGAGCATCTAATGATGTGCCTCTTGGGAATGAGATAGACGATGGCCTCGCCATAAATCAAGATAACTGTTTTGCGCGGGCAATGAAGGATAAAATCCTGCTATCGCAACTTCTCATTTCCAAGGTTGTCATTAATTCCATTGGCTAAAAACATTTTAATCTGTTCATAAAAATAATTATATTAACTTATTTTAAACTCAATGTATGCTTGATATTGATGTTTAGATTTTTGAGTTTTAAGATAAGTGCGTGCTTATTATGTTACTTAAGATACGACTATATATATATTTTACAATACAAACTTGTTACATCAATGCATCGAATCGACTCGTCGAATATTAATATTTATGTATGTGTATCTTGCAGACTTGCATCACATAATACGTAGTATGTACAAAAGTCGAACGATTTTGTGTTGTAACTCCAAAGGGAAACCAATTGTGCCAATATCACATAAACAACTATTATCCAAGACGATTTATCTTAATTTTTTTAATAAGATTTTTTTTGGTGTTATACATTATTAATATAACATTTATAAATAACGCTGAAATAATTATAATAAAAATAAAGTAGTACTTCTATAGAGTGCGGTTTAGTGCAAGATACTCGATGACGGAACAGTAGCTGTGGTATATCCATATATTATTGGGCAATCTATCTGTATGGCAACATTCAATTGAAAAATATGGTAAATTTTTTTTTAACGAGATACAATAACTGCTATTCATATTACAATTTCATTATGTAACAAAGTGGTTTTGCAGTGTAGCATACATACCTCTCTATATACACATGTTATAACATACATATTGTTTATGTTTGAACACATATATTAGAATACTGGAACAATGTAGGATACATCCTGTATATTTTTTTTCATAAAAATAAACATTTTTTTATGTGCACAACTGTGTTACGTATTTACAAGTAGGTATACATTAAGTCTTGCACAATGCGGAATCTATTGTAAACCTGTATAAATATTATCATATGATTATTGCTTTTTACCGTATTCTATTTCCAATCGAGTGTATTATTAAATATTAAATTTAAAGAAAGATCTTAAATACGAACAGCATATGTCTTTGTATGCATATATAATGCAATTTAGATGTATATAATTCGTACTGATAATAGTTCTACTTTTAAAATAACTTATCACCGTATAGCAACTCTGCAATGCAGCTGGTGTAATATTGTGATAGCATTTTAATTATATATTTATTTTATATAACTAACCAGGTTACTTGGATAGTAAAAGTAAAAACTAGCATGGTTCTAGCAAGAGAGCATGCGATTAAAACTAAAGAATCGCGAAAGAAATTCAGCGGTTTTTTGTCAAATTTTACTAACGTTTACAATTTTCAACATACGAAATAGTCTGAAATATATGTTTTTATTTATAGTAAAAAGCTTCAGCCACAAATACACTTTTTTATTTAGCAACAGAGGCATATTTTTTTATTTAGCAACAAAGGCATTTTGGATTCTTTTTGCTATCTTGTTGTACATACGTATATATAACATATTGCCCCACAATAGAGTTACGGACTGTATGTAGTCGCAATTGTATGTTCTATTACAAATATGCGAGTTAATTAAATTAAAACTAATATAAATTTAGATTGGATTAATAACAATTCTACAATTGCAAATGTTAGTTAGATGATAAGATTCTTTTAACTATTTTTATAAAAAAAAACTTGATACCTATGAATAAAAAAATATTTTAAGAGGTTATGTAAAAAGGTTTTATTTGAGCACTAATTAAATTGCAAGTTGAATAAAGAACTCAGAAACTCACTTAACATACATTATTATCGAGGCTTTTTAACGAAGGTAACTAGCAGTAAATAGTAGGTTCATCGACATTGTTGTTCGGTGTTTGTTCTCGTCAGAGCGTACTGCGTAACTAATATTTAGTGGTCCATCATTCAATTAGATGTTCCGAGAGGTCAGGGAAGCATTCCTCCCACGGTCAGCGGTTTATCGGACAAACTGGAACGGGTCGCAAGCTCCCGCATTGCGCCGCTATTGTTGTATTCTGCTCTTGGAAATTAAAATACAAACTCTTCAAAATTAAATTAGAGACTACTTTAGAGCTGTAAAAATGATACGAAACCTTGTTATTGTTGCGTAGTTGCTTGTAGCAAAATATCGAGTAAAAAAGATGATAGATAAACGCTGATCTTCTGACTATAGAATGCATTTTAATATATTTAACAATTAATATAATTTTAACTGTATTGCTCAGTCAGACTATAAAAATCAAACAAAAAAAAAACTAAATTGTTAAATTATTATTTTTTATTTTCGCAAAATATAGAATTATGTGTCGAACACCACAATAAACAAAAATAATATGTAGTAATAGTATTTAATGTGAACAATAATTATGAATATATATATCATTATTATAAAGTTATTTTCTTTTAATAATGCGAGAAAAACTTTCTATTCTGTTTCTTTTTATGCAAGCGTTCTTTTATTTATGCAAATTTATTGTGTCAGCTGCTTACAATATACATTTGCTGGATTGTGAAATTATTTACACACTAAACTACGTCACGTTGATATGTACATCATACATTAATACATATTTATATTAGAACTTCGTTTAAAGAAAGGTGTTTCATAAGTTACAGGTTATAATTTTTTCTGAATTATTTCGTACGTATGAGACAAGCGACTCGTTATTATGTGTGTGCAAGTGAACCTACGTTTTGCTATGTCCCCCGGTAATAGTTTCATAATGCTTAGAATATGTCTTACGTAAGCCTTTTAGCGATATGTCTGTTACTTATCCATTTACTAATCGTCGAATAGAGACGTATTTTTTTTTTAATTTATACAAAATTAACTGTAGTAACAACCTTTTGTACTTTTTATTTCTTCTTGAGAAAAATAAATATAATATATAAAATAACTTGATGAACATTAATAGAATAATTATTGTCAATTCTACCTCTTTTATTTGTAATCGAATCACAAGCCGTTAATTACTATTTAATTTGTGTTCAAATGATATACAATTAAATATATTTTGTATTTTATACATATTATATATTTCCTTATTTAAAAAATATTAGATTTAGCGTTATATGAGAAGTTTTTAAAAGTTGTTAGTGTGGGTGCAAACTGCATGCAGATCAATTCTTTTAGTTTTTATCCGATTTCAATAAATTCGACGATTTTTATATTTACCGAGGACCGATTTGAATGATTTAAACTTTATTCTATTAAGATTTTTCTCCAGGTGATCTCATATATTTCCCATTGACGTCCACTTATTCGTTCATTCCATTATATTTTTATTAGATCATCAAATAATACTACTACCGTTATCGATAATTTAACTCATATTATTTTTACGAATTACGTTTTTTATCGAAAGTTTAGTTTTCATTAGTTTCTTAGTTATAAAGTAGCTTAAATTGCCGCTCATTTACTGAAGTTCGCTCACTTTTCGATAATTTTAGTTCAAATTATTTCTTATAAATTGTGAAGAGTACTTTTGGATATGTTACGTTTAAAAAAAAAACAAGAAGAGGGCCGTACTTTAAGATCGCTGGTTTGATTGAAGCTGATTATGTTAAAACATATTTATCCTATCGATTATACATAAAATATTTAGGTTAGATTTTTAGTCTTCAAAATATAAGATATTATAATTTACATATAAGAAAATATATGTGGGGTTTTTAGTAAGATGTATTAGCATAGATACACGTGGATCGCGCGCTTTCCGCCCTTGGATATTCTGGCGGATATGGATGCGAAGGTCTATCACCAGACCCGCATCCTCCGTCAGAATAGTGGAACGCGCCCACTCTGAGTGCGCTCGAGGAGTTAAAGCGGCGGGAACACGGAAGGGCTCTTGCGACATGGCGCGACCGTCTCTGCAAAGAACGCGCAATTATTAACGCGCATTACGCGCGCAAACGCGTCGTCGGACCGATCCTGCCAGCCTTCGAAGCCTAAATGAGACGAAAGCGACGAGTCCCTTTCGACTTACGCACGTAATGACCGGTCGCGGTTGTTTTGGAGAATACCTGTATAAGATCGGACGCGAATCGTCGGCGATGTGCCACCACTGCGGTGCGGGACACCACTCAGCATACGCTGGAGGCGTGCCCCGCGTGGAATGCGGAGAGGGAGATCCTGGTCCAAGAAGTCGGACAAGACCTGTCCCTGCGAGCAGTCGTGTCGGCGATGCTCCGCAGGGAATCGGCGGGCCGTAGCCTCCTTCTGTGAGACCGTCATAGTCCAGAGGGAGACGGTGGAGCGGGAACGGGAAAGGGCCGATCCTGCTCACCTCTCGGCCGTCTCACAACCCCGGCACCGGCCCGGAGCTTAAAAGATAGGGCGTAAACCTAGGGCCGTGGATGCGTGAAGTGGTGGCCTCGCGTGTCTTATTTTAGACGGCCCTGAGGAGGACGGCAGCCGGGATGGCCTCGCGCTGCTGTACGCACTAGCGAGGAGTGCGGCGGGCGAGATTACCTTCGCCCTCTGAGGAGAGCTCCGCCGACCCACGAGCGGAGCAAAGCACGGGAGAGGACGCGGATGCGTTATATCAACACGATCCCGCAGCCTCTTCAATCCGTGCCGAGGGTGGCCATCGCAGTGGTTTTAGTGGGTAAAACCCAGTTCCCTCCATGGGATCTAGGTACCTAGATAAAAAAAATATATAAAAAAAGATACAATTGGATGGATTATCATTGTTTTAAGTAATTTACTTGGTTCTAATGTTTATATTGCAATGCCATTTTATTTTGCTCAAGAACAACATGTACTTACTACAATAATATTTCACCTTTATTATACATAGTATGGATAAAACAGCTTTCTTAGGTCACACTGTACACGACTGTAACTGTATGACGAATTTTTCAAAATTGCAAGCTATCGTTGTTATTAATCAGTAATATAATTGTAAACTGTACTGTTTGAATTATATTCCGTTATTATTAAATAATTTTATGCTAAGTCTCAGATTATATTATATTATAATCTGAGTTTTAAGGATAAAACCTTAACCAATTTAATTATTTTTAACTTTTTAGTGCACCACTTATAGATTTTAGGTTTATTTTATTTTTATAAATTTATATGAATAGCATTTATTGTTATTGTACGATCTACATTTAGAAAGTACAGTAAAGGCACCTTATCAAATCGCTTTAGCAGCGTAAATACTTCTAAATGATTTGTTTCCGTCACGTAACAAATCAGATTGAAATGGGAAGCTATCTCTAGTATGGAACAGCGAAGTTACAAAGTAGCAGGTCATTGAATTTAATTTTAGCTCTCAGTCTTTATATAATCTTACGTACATCTTTCTTTTATGATACGTAATGTTTAAAATCAATGATTATGATTTTTTTCGGTACACAAACAAGTCAAATTCAACTTTGACATTTATTACGCGACTAGGGAGTGTAAATGATTTCAGCAGGAAGGCTTTCCAATGAGTATCGTTTGAAACGTCTTGAGTCAGATATGTTTGGTCCTAATCGTCCGTTGATTATAGGATATGTGACGTCACATTAAGAGGCGTTAAGGCTCTCAAGGCAAGGAAGCATGCGAATTACAAACACAGCTATTCTCTAAAAATTATATCTAAATATATCCCAAAATTAAATAATATAAAAAGTTATAACTTATTAATAAAATAAAATTAAATAGTTGGTAGATAAGAACTTCAGAAATGTTTTTTTTTTGTTTTATATTTAAGATTATGCCGAAGTTTGTATTTTGATCGGTTTGAATTTTGATTATAATTTACTTAAATTGTATTACTGTCTCGAATAAAACTTGGCACTTAAGTAAGGTTAGGTTAAAATTAGGATACATTTTTTAAAATATTATAATATAAAATAAAATTATTAAAAAAATACGTTTAAATTAAAGTCTGGCGAAGACGACGGGAAATAGCTAATGCGCGTTAATTGTATTTTTTGCCTCTAGTGTCGCGGTATTTATCACATATCATCAATTTATAATTTTGATGTGAAAAAGTCGGAAAGACGTAAAATAATAAATCCAATATTATTTTATCAGTTATGTCTAGCTGTAAAATATATTGAAAAATTAATCGCAGAATTGATTAATTTAAAAAAAAAGTGACTATATTAATATATACTGTTGTACAAAGAATTTTCACCTGGTGGTAGGGCTTTGTGCAGGTCCGTCTGGATGGGTATCAGATATACTGCCTATGGATATGGATATGTATACTAGAAGCGGTGGTGACCATTTACCATTAGGTGGCTTATTTGCTCGTCCGCCTACCTATAACATAAAAAAATATATATAAAACGACCCAACTAAGAATAAGAATGCCTTTCGCCATATTGTGACGTCATAGCTGTAATTATAAACCAGTTAGGTACTTATAAAATATTTTTCTACTATAAAGAACCCTGAACGAAAAACTTTTAATCTACAACTAGCTCTAAAATTCCACTTATTTCTGTATCATTTTCATAGTATTGATTATCGTCATCATCATTATTATTATTATTGTAATCGACTTCTCGAACTGTTCTAAATTTACACTAAATAATTTAAATTAAATTTATATTTTAATAATATTAAAATAGTAAATACTTATCTAATTTTTAAATAGGTGGCTTTGAGTGTTTTAAATATAAGAGTTACGGCAGTAGCACCAGATGGAACGAGTCTTTGTAGTAAGTAAAAGTCCCGCTTAATTGTCAATAATAATATTATAAATGCACAAGTAACATTGTCTGTCTATTACGCTTTCATTAGTAAACAATTATTTTTTTAATAAATGTTTTCAGAATTTGGTACGGAGTATGCTTGAACCCTATAAAAGATCACGAGCTGTATTTTTTTACTCCTTGAGGGCGGTAAAATAGGGCGATGGTTTGTGTGAAAGTTCTTTAATTTTGAAGTCGAAAATGAAATTTAAATGAAAACTAGTTCCATATGGCATGGAAAATAGTTGGACCTAGAATAATTAGACTTTTAGGTTCCCACAACAAACAGTGATTTCAAGATTTTTGGAATTAATTCGCAATAAACAAAAATCTATCCATCATTATAAAAAATAGCCGAATAATGACTTGTCACAAAAAGAGGGCGAAGTCGCGGCAACTTATTTACATTGGAAAATATGTACCATTGTGACGATTAGGGAGAAAAGAATTAATGATATATCAAATGAATTATGTACACCGTTACTGAGAATTGGAAGTTAATTATAAAAATCTTAAGATAATCATTTTAGAGACAAGAAATTATCTCAACGGATGAGAACGAGCAGCAGAGCGCGACCAGTTGCGGGCGCTGGATGATACTTCTCACATTACTGTGAGAATATTTTATATTATTTGACGTGAGAGGCCTTTAACTTCAAGTAACACAAATAAGCTGGATTAACATAATTGCTATGAATTACTGAAAGACTGATGACTACTTAGGTTGACTGCCCAATTAACGACTAATAGCTTTATGTACGGAATTATGATGTGATTTATTTTAGCAGACTACCTTAAATAACCATAAAGTATACGTCTGAAATTAGGAATCTAGGTAATTATGAAGTGTGTTATAAGTAGATACGCTGAGGTCGTTCTTATCTAAATGTAAATCAAACGACACGCACAGAATTTTTTACTTGTTCATACCGAATACGATTACGTTCCCACAACATGGTGACACGTCATGGGATTTCGTGACAAAAGTCATAATTCGGTAGTGCTTGACACGCTGCCAATAAAAGCTTATGTTAGTCCAAGATGTAATGTTAACAGAATCGTGCGTTATCGCAACATATTGCTTGCGAATTGATTACAAAACAGTGCAAGTACTACAACATCTGAACTTTACTACTGAGCAAGAATATTTTGCGCTTAGATTCAATGATAACGTTTTTTTAAAAACTAACTGTGTACGTTTTTATTTATTCATAGCGTTTTTATATCGCACAGTTAAATACTGAAAGTAAATAATTAATCAAAAGAATCTGATATTTTGCGCGTAACGTATTTAATCTATACGTGCTTATTTTTATAATCAACGAAGTTGTGATGAATCTGGTATTCCGTTTCTTTCAGAGTTACATAAGACCACTATGTGTACCTATTTTAATTAATGCGTCGCTATTATATTTTCATTAAATACATATTTTTAGCAAATATATATAGATACCGTGACAGTGAATATAATAACAGACAATAATATTTTATAAATTAGCAAAATGTAAGTAAACATTGTTTATATACAAAGAACTAAATTCAAACATTTCTTGATCTTGCCGACATTCTATATTTATGGAATATTACCGTACAATGTAGTGCAATCTACTCCGTCCCTTGCATTAAACCCTAGACAACAGAGGCCTCTTTTACTTTTCGCCCTCCGTCTCTTTTCGATGCATTGTACAAGGAGGGCAGCGACCGTAACAAGAGTGCACCCTCGTTGCCATGACAACGCCTGTTCCCGCGAAAATATTGACACGGCGATGGTCCAGACGGGGAAGCAGCCCTTGCTACGACGCGTGCATATATCGTGATGTATTTTACGATTATTATCCGCAAAAATAATGTGCTCATTACAAGCGATAAGGAACCTTTGTGATTATACGAAAATTTTGTGGAGTTAATTATATTTTATATTAAACTTAATTTGAACTGGGGCTACTTCTACAAATACAATTATCCTATTTATATGTTAAAATAATACTAGTATACATATTTGTTTTTATGAAGAATGAACTGTAAAAATATTAATTTTTGTTCAACATCTCGACATAAAAATTTTGTAATCTCGTGATAATAATCACTCTTAAGTTGTTTATTTTCTTAAATAACTGTAAAATAAATAAAAAAGTTGAAAAAATTAGGAAACCGTATAGCACAAAAACGACGTGACGACTGCACTCATCGAGAAACGATGAATCTATTTAAGGATTATAAATTTATAATGAACATTCAAAAATACTTTTAGGTTAAGCACGCAACACAAATGATCAAAATAATCATTTTTATATTGAACTCAATTCTAATAATGCTTCAGTGTTCCGCATTCTGGCATCAGGTTACTTCCTGCTTGCATTTTAAATGTGTACACGACATACAATTGGCGTTGCCCACGCACGTTAGCTGAGAAATGTAAAAAAATAATACCTGTGTAATAAAAAGTATCAGAGGGCGGCTTAAAGCATAGGATACTAAGAACATAACAAGGTATTTTTCTCTTTAGCGGGTACGGCATATAATATTGTATCAGAGATATCTCCTATCCTTTTAAAAATGCTTAAAAATACAAGCACGAAGGAACTTAATACTATGCCAAACGTATTTACTTAAACGCTATGTAATTTGCATAGTTGTACTTTACGAAGTTTGTAAACAACTGAGTGACTAAACATATTTGCTTCTATCATGTTGAGTTATAGTTCGCGGTCACGACAACTTCATTTACAGTCTACCCAGAATTAAATTGGTAACACTAATCTGAGCATCAGCGACGTGCCTCGTTATCTACATTTTAGACAAATTAAGGTCAATTAAAAAATCAGGACATTTATTCATTTAAGTAATTTTAGCTTGAATTAATTTAACAGCGTTTTATCGCATTTCTTTTTCTCTCTTTTAATGTATTTTATCCTTCTATAGACTTATTTCGTTGAACGAACGTATTGAAAATCATTCGTGTGTTGCTCGTTCGCAATAACAATAGAAAAATGGGCGTATATAACTGTAGGCATACAATAAAGCCATTTGTAATAATGGAGACGTTCAACACATTGCTTCCCTATTCAATTTATTCGATTTATAGAAAGTATTTATAGACACTATTACCTTAATATTAGAAGCACTATACTGGTTCTACGTTGTCGAATGTGTCATCGAGTCAATCAGCGGATATTTATATGAATGTGACCTTGACATAAAAAGTTTTAAGTGAAGTAATACTGGTCGTATTGGTGTAAATAAAAGTACGTCAGCGCCTTGCTCTACCGAATATGGATTATTGACGGAAAACAAGATACAAAACGACCTCCAGCATAATCAACAAGTTGCCCACTGCTTATTACAAACAAATGACCATGTAATACAACAATAAAAGCAAAACGTACTTATAGTTAATATTGATTCAGGGTGGTGTAAACATTAAGAAAATCCTTTAATGGTAAATCGTTGTAATGGTGTACGAGTGAACACTGCACTGTACTCTAAACTGCAATATATCTTATTTGCTGTAAAATTGTAAAACGTAAGTGATCGTTTCTATGTAAAAATCTTCAGTAAACATAGAAGAAATATTTTGCTTCGAAATGGTTTATATAAAATGTTGCACTTAAATTGGATCTTGAAATTTTATTTCTATCGAGCTCAAAGAAGTTTCACTTTAAAAGTATTTACCATAATCAAGTATTCATCTAAGCACGCAACACCCAGTAGTTACTGGGCAAATTTTAAACTCAGAATGGTTACTAAGTTTAGTATTTAGAATACTTATTACCACAGTAATCATAGTACTTGAAGCAGTTAAAAAATAAGTAACAGCCTGTGAATGTCCAACTGCTGGAGTAAGGCCTCCTCCCCTTTCTTTCGGAGAAGAAGATTTGCTTATTTCACCACACTGCTCATATGCGGGTTGGTGGAATACACATGTGGCAGAATTTCAATGAAATTAGACACATGCAGGTTTCCTCACGATGTTTTTCTTTACCGCCAAGCACGAGATGAATTATGAACACGAACAAATTAAGCACACGAAAATTAAGTGCCCGGATTTGAAACCACGATCATCATTCACGCGTTCTAACCACTGGGCCATCTCGGCTTTTTGTCATTAAAAATAATTAACTATATATTTTTTATTGTCATTTTTGTTCGAAATGGTACAACATTTACAATTTTATTAAATAGCGAGGTTATAAAACAACTTGCTAAGGTTTCTTTCCTCACTTATATTGCAATGTTAAAAAGCCCTACAAATTATAATCAAATGGACATTGCATATTAGTAATATAATCTACTTTACGTTGAAAATATGTATATGTGTATACAATATAAATGTACCTAACCTACCTAACCTACTTATATTGTGCCATCAAATACAAAAACAGATGGCCTCTTTAGAAATGTCTAATTTATTAATGGTACAAAAATCATTGAAAATAATGTGTGTATAAAAGATGAAAATATGTGTGCAAACTCTAGTGCACGTATTCACCTGCCAATCTCGCGAAGAGCAGCCTACTCTCATATATTTACTTATATGTTTGCAGAAATAGGAGCCTCGCTAGACAGAAAAGTCTATATTAATAAATATTTAATGTTGTAGTCTTAGCCTTCGATTTCAATTTATTATTTTATTATTAATAATTGCCCTGGCGGATTTTTTTCAAAAATTCTTTCATCTTATATGCATTGTTAATACTTAGATTAAAAATTTAATAAAAAATTGCCTGTTACTTGTTTCGTCGATTTCTAATTTGTATTTACAAAGATAATTCGATTGATGTAAGTAATATTAATTAACGCTATTCAAAGTTTAAAAAAAAAGCGATATGTATGGAAAGCTCTCATTATAAGCTGTCAATAAAAGCTTTTACTCTATATCGTATTATACATAATTTAAAATATTTTAAATCAATATCGTTGTCTCCTCAAATTGGCTTGGTTATAGCGTTATAAATCACTTCGTCAATGTATCGAGACGCAGAGGTAGGCTGTTGCGTCCGGCGGCGGCGCGCTATTTCCCGGAGGCAGATGCGACGCCCCCGTAATTTCATTCCCTTCGTCTACCCTCGCCATGCTACTGCCAATTGCATTTTTATTAAATTATCCTGAAATGTCTGTGTTTAGGAAAATATTTATTATCTATTAAAAGATAGTGTAACATTGTAATTGCTGGCTTTGTAGAATACATAATTTGAAACGGTATATAGCTCAGCTCTATTTTTCTGATCCGATATTGATAAAATAATTTATTTCATCGATAGTCTCGAGGTTAGTTCAATGTTAATTTGAAAAAAGTGTCCAATAGTACCTTTCGAATAAGGAAAGGAATAGGTATATGTTGTAAATATATGAAAAAAAAATGTTTTTTCATACGACATACATACGCCTGTGTATAATGAAATGCTTTTGAGTACATCAAATAAAAGAAGTTGTTAGTTTGATTAAAGTTATAAGGTAATAATAGTTTAGGTTCGTTTTATTTTTGTGACCAATTTGTTATCTATCCATTTATATAAATACTTTTATAAAATACAATTACAAAATAAAATAAATTAATTTTACATATGAAGAATCTTATATAAACTGTTGAGCTCTGCGAGTAGAGTTCGCGATATGATTACTTCATTTCATGTGATAAATACATAATGATTACATTATGATAACAACTAACGAATGTGGGCGGTGGTTAGTAAGTTGGCTGTGCATTTCATAACAAAACTTTTGTAATTAATCTAATTATCATATCGATGACGAAAGAAAGCGATTATGAATAAAAAGTGTGTTATTGGCTTATGCTAAATATGAATTTTGTAATTCAACGCTTACAAATCATAATGAAATTCGTATAAATTCTGGTTATTGGCAATATTTTAACAAATAATACAATAATATATACAATATTATATAAGCACTACGTAATGTAAATTACTAATTCAGTTCTTAATACCATTCGCATACTATCAACACTCATCAATCGTAAGTATCAGTCATAAGTATTTTTAGGGAAGTTTTAATACGGCTCATACACTTTTGACAATCAAACAAAAACGCTGAACGGTAGCTCTATCACGCAAAGATAATTCCGGTTCAATGGACTAAATGTATTCAAATGTAAAAAGCAAACGTTCCAAAAATGATAGTCACGATGTGCAAATTCGTTAACGGTACTGTCAGCGTGAGGCCGCCTGCCGCCAGTCCGCTGTCTGATATGCGCTTGTACCGGATGGGTGAGGAAGGACGCGGCGTGTCCTGCCGGACGTATGGGCCTTCACCAAAACAGTGATCTCATCATAAATCAATACATTCAATACCGCACTGAATATTTAACTATTAAATAAATGCAATAGTCCTCGTCTATTTGTCAGTTTGGAAATACTTAAATTAGTATTCAATAAAAAGTAAAAATGTTCACATTTGTATTTAATTTAATTTGTAATTTATCGAACTTCAATTAAATGAATAGGAAAAAAGTGAATTATTATTATTAATATTTTTATAATGGGCAAAATATTCATTAATCAGTATACAAATTCGCTACAACGTTAATAAGTATTAGACTTGTCAAAACTTACAAGCGATTAACATTCATCTGAGTCATGTCAACTAAAATGCCAATGAACACTAGCTTATGACGGTATGACATGATAATAATTTTTACTTTGGTTGGGATTTTTGATCGAACACTTAGCTTAAGACGAGTCAGGTTGTATATAATTGGTATTAATTATTATTAATAAACTATAACAATACAGATAGAACAGATAAATGCCTTGATAAGTTGCGTTTTATTATTTTATATACTATAATATTTAATAAACATATAGAAACTTAAGATTTTACATCGAATAATCTATAAAAAAGTCTTTAAAATATATGTTGCATCAGTTGTAGCCTATTAATATAATAAATAATAAATCGAAGTTAATTGTATTTTAGTTTTGTTGACATTATTACACACTAACGTATGTAAAGGTTAAATTTGGTTAAAAATCAAACACGATTCTTTAATAATTGAGATACTACTACATAATTAGAAGTGAAGTTTGAAGATATTTATAATATCGATGAAGTTTTTATGTAATGCATGTAGGTAAGCGATTTTATTTTGTTTGGTAGATACGTATTAATTTTTTAAGAATACGGAGTAGGTGAGAGGTAGTATCTTTATTCCGTCAATTTTATTTGACAATTTGAAAATATATATAGATCTTTAATCGTCTAAGAGCCAGCGATCGGCAGACTTAGGGTATTTTAGCAAACTCCATATTGATGCTAGATGTACTATTACACCTGCCGTAGGTGAAATGGGTATTCACTATTACCGTCGATGGTTCTTTAGGGTGTGTCCAGAAGTCAAAAATTGACAAAATTGACTTTTAAAACGTGATCGCAGCATGTCTGCTGTTTTAATATGTTATAGTATATATTTTTTAAATTTATAAATTCAATGGCAGACACTTATTCCGGTTGCTAGTGTGTTTATAAAATTTCAAAATTTCGAAAATTTTTGGAACTTGCGTACTTTTATCCGTACAGAACTGTTCGTTGATGTCAGCAGCCGTATACGTATCAACAAACAGCTGAAATCTGAAATCGTTTATGTCAATGTATTTCTTTAAATGCACTTATACATTTCACATGTAAATTTTTGAATATTATAAAAAAATTCATTACTTTTGTTTTCGGTTAAATTATCAAGAGCTGCGAATGCGTAAATAAGTGGTGGTTTTTTTTCAATAAAGAAAAAGCTTTTTTCTTTCCTTTATTTAGAATGCAGGATTACAGTCAATTTTTATTACAATAGTGAAAACTATTATAATAAAAATTAAAGTCTTAATTGTTGTTTATTAAAATGTGTCTATATTGATCCTTTATAAAAAATAATTATTGTCCGTATATAAATTAATTTATTGTTAAGTACCGGTATTATGTATGTATTCATAATTGACTAATAGCTAAATAATAATAATTCATGTTATATTAGATTAAATGAGATATGAACTAGCGGGTTTTTTCCTTCCAACTTTCTCTTACATTATAATCTATATCAGTATGACGGTTTCTATAAAAATATTACATTTATGAGCGGTAATATCTATGTACCTAGTAGGTTTATTTGGTTGAAGCTATTTAAATTATAGAAATGACTAAAGTTTGATGTAGATTTGACATAACGGACTTTTTTTACGCTTTAAATAGTTGTTGATATTGTGAAAATATTGATGGAAAGTCACATATTATGTAAATATATTTTAGAAATGAAAAACATGTAACCAGTAAAGACAAATAGGTAGCTATTAATTTGCTTAGTTATGACTAAACAAGCACTAACAAAATGAACTTAATATATATAATATAATAGAATATTATGAAATTATGAATTACTATTTTTATTTTATTAATAACAATAACACAAGTTAAGTAAGTTAAAGTCGTCGTAGGTTACATTTAAATCAACATTTTCGCATTATTGCGGGTCGCGATGCAATTTTAGCATAAATGCAGGGCTTGCTTGAATATTCAATATTCGGTATATACTCTTCGTTACAAGTCTATTTATTTTTGATCTGAGAGTGAAGCAAAGGACGGAAAGTCTATAAAACTTTTTTTAATTATTCGTAAAAGGAAGACAGACGGGCCATTGTGTCACTCGGTAGTCATATTTGCCTATAGACATTAGCATTGAAAAAAGAACAAACTGCTCCCCGCATTGTCAATGTTTCAAGGTGTCTGTGATTGTCTAATTATATTAGATGAATCAACCTTCGGTTTAAGGGCAGTTTATCTATAAGCAGCAGTAACAATTATTATTAAAACAACAAACAACAAAAGGATCGAACACGGATTTATTTAAAATTTTCTTCTTTCTTAAATTTTGTTTAAATACTATTTGAATCACACAAATAACACGTAATTATTTACCTTCTGCTTTGTTACAGAGCAAAAACAAACTAAAATGTGTAAAGAATCATGAATTAAAAATAAATCATTTTGTAGAAACAACGCCATCTGGTTGAAGCAACTATAAATACATTAAATGATAGGTTTTGCCAATCAAATGTTTTTTCTATTCGCCACTAGATGGCTCTGAAAATATTTTAATTTTTAACGCTGGTTCTTGAACAAATATAAGTGCTGTGAAAAGTGGATGTTTTTATAAAAGAGTATTAAATTAGTGCTAAAAAAAGTTTGTATCAATTTTTTAAGCGTATGAAATAAATTTTGAAATTCCTTATTAAATAAAAAAAAATATTTCTAACATTTCTATATTGAGAGTTCAGTAACACCTACATTGGAAGGCTGGTGTGGGTGTCATTGTTATTTAATTGCGGAAGGGTTAAAGAACTTCGTGTCGCATTTTGCATTTCATTTACAGAAATCGTTGGCTCATACGCAGTATTTATCTATTGGAATATTATTTATTACATTGAGTATACAAATTATTAAAAATATATATTCTAACACAAAACGTTTGATTTATTTTTACAACAAGAATGTTTCTTTTTCACCATATTGTAGGAATACTGATGCGACGGCGATAATACGATCGTACGACATTAGGAGTTGATTTATACCTAGTTATTTATGTTTATAAGTTAGAGGATTTCTTAGCTCTCTTGAATTCGTTACTTCTAATCTGTATGTTATTTTTGATTAATAGATTCTTTAGTTATCTTTCTATAGCAACCAAGGTATTTTCTTTTATTACATGATATGTTTAGTTAACTACTTAAGACATTTAGCTGATTAAGCCAACAATTCGATAATATTTATCTTTTCTCAGTTTCAATATTTATGGAACGCAACGGTTAGTAAGAGCTGTTAGCAAGCTATAGACTTACCTACTGCAAACAGTGGCTTCCCGTAGAAAAGCTTAAGAAATCCATTTTGATATTTTTAAATTAAAAAAAAAAATTAACCATTGAAACCAAACCACTTTAACAATTGAAAATTTTAATGTTATACCTTAATCTATTTACCATATTTAAAGTATTTAAGATGTTTATTTTATTTGCTAAAAATTGCCTTATAATTACTTTATAAAAAGCAAAACCTTGTCTAAGCACAACATTTGAGTTTACGATCTAACGATTTATCGTTAGAGCCGTTTCCGATACACGAAATTTTTTTTTAAATATACACTATTATATATATTTATAAATCCTAAAAAGGTTCTCTTTAAGCTATTTATTTAAAGGGAAAACCTATATTTAAAATGAAATAAATTACACTAGATAGATCATTTTACTATAAATTCAAGGCTATGACATAACATGTAGCAATATATTTGTGTCGAAACTTTATGGCGTAAGATTAAGTACACCCTTGACTCATTAAGTACACTCTTGCGAGTTTACGTACTGTAATTATAACCTTTACCTACCGTAGTTTTATGCAATTTTAAATATGCCTTATGATAAAGATATTTATTCAGTACGCTTGCAGTGTCGTTAAATGGTTAAAAGTCCTAAGAATTGAATGCAATAAAAGTAGAAGTCTGAAGTTTCGGCATAGATATTTGATATATATCTTAAGTGTTTGTGATTTAGAAATATATTATCTGGGCTTATAATTTGTGAAACAATTATTCATACATCTTATTATGGTAACCGGCATTGACAAAAAAGTGAAATGAAAATATTTATCTCCGTGGGTATAATAATAATGTAAAGATTTAAAATATATTTTGTAGTTGTAGTTAGTAGATGTACTGTTTCCACTCAGTTGTCACTCAGATAACGAAACGTTATCATCTTCTTCAGCATTATTTTCTTGCCTTTTCACCTGTAGGTTGATGCACTGCGTTTAAAACACTTCAAAAGAAGGATTTGAATGAAGCCATTTCTCATTGGTAATACTTTTATGGCTTGGTTTCAGGCTCCCATACTTTGTTGAAGCGCTAGTCGAATATATTTATAATATTCCAACAAAGTTACTATAATATTTGCAATTAGACGATAGATCTCATATGGGTTGAAATGTTCATTTTTCTCCAGAAACTACACGACACTCGAGTCACCATTATTTTAAATAAAATCAAAGTAATGATTTTCGATAATGTCTATTTATATATTTATTTAAATGAATATTTATGATTTACGAGTTGGTTGAAAAGATTAAAGCTGTTATCATTTCTAATACACTCCGCTCTATGGTTAACTCAAGTCGTTAAAGCTAAGCGGGTCTGCGAAATGCAAATACGACTGACTCGAACCGGTCCGTTCGAAACGATAAAGCGCTCGCATGTGATTGTTAATAGATATGATCTCCATGGGACTTGATTAGCGATGACGCATTGTACCCACCCCTATGTTAACTTTACGTTAATGTTCACAAAAAACCGATGACATCCTTCATATAAAACGCTCCGTGCTCTCCCTATCGTTGTCTAGGATGGACTGTAAATCAACGATCATGCACTTTTATGGAGGGGCATCTGTTTAACTAAACGGGTGCAACGTTAACCCCAACTTATTGTACACCTAGTTTTTAATACCGTTGCCTATCTCTTGGATATTTAATAAAATCAAAACTTAACTCAGGTAATAGCTGTAGTCAAATTTATTACTAAACAAAGGTCTTAATCAGTTAATGTCAATTTCAACAAATATATATTTATACAGTGAAAACTTTTGACAAACATAAAAGCTAAGCTAAGCAAATAATTTTCTGTTTTAATCATTAAACTTCTCATTACGTTTATTTGAAGGTACAATGTCAGTATTAAGGAGTATAGTGAAGAAGTCGTGGTGTACTTCGCTGGTAACGGTCCTTTGGTTGGCGAACATCTGCGAAGTCGAACAGATGAGCGACTCATACTCAACGTTCGGCAGTTGCGGCTTGTGCCCTCCGCGCACTCGCAGCCTGTACCAGTCGGCTTGAGTGCGACACGCCACGCGCACTTCTACGCGCGTGCTCGATACGATTTTACCAAAACATACGAACAAAATACGGTAAAAACAGTGACATAATAATTATTGTGTGCAAGTGTCAGTTCTATGTTTATATAATATCTGTGTTGTATTTACTACGGTCGTTGTCCTGCAATCGATAAAGCTGTGTTAGATTACCGGTCGATTTGTTTGAAAATAATATATGGTTAGTTAGTGGGTCCAGTTACACTGAAACGATATAATTTAATTTATATTTTTTCCTTAAAGTATTAATTGTTTGCAATAATTATTGTTACTTTTCCTCATTTCTGGGAACTTTAAAAGTGATACTCATGTTGTCATAATTATTTCTGTGTATGTAAATATTACAAAGCAAAATCTTAACCATTCGTATGCCTAAACTAAATTATTACTATAATTCAACCGTTTTATAACTAGCCTATCGTTTGATTTACTAGAATTTTGTATATTTATATAACTATCGTAATAGATAACTGAAACGTGTATGTAGTTAATTGAAAACAATGTGAAGTCTTTCTTTTATGTTTTATTAAGCGCTCCAGTTCGATGGCAATAAACTTAGTTTAAAATCCTTTATCCATTGCAACGAAGCTTCCCGCCTCCAGGCACTCAGGCACTTTCGAGTCAAATCTCTGGGGAATATTTCCATAATGTCTATGAGGCCGACTTTCCGATACAGTATTCACGGAATTACTATTCAAATTGCATTCGACTGAGAAAACCTGTAGCAATCGTTCTTTTGAATGTACGTACTTACTTTTATGTACTTAACTAACTTATACAATAGTCGATACTATTATACCATTACGTTAATGTTTTAGCAATTACAATATACAAATTCCATCATATGTTTAGATTTCAGTTCGCTAAAGTAGTTGTTGACAAATTAATTTTATTACCAAACTTTACCATTACAGAACTCTAAATGATTTTACTCAACAGTTTTAATGAATCTCTTATTTTGATTAACTCTTCGAAAAAGTCAGTTTCATAACAAAAATTAATTATGTTTATGTAACAAACTTATACAGTATATAATAATCAATTAAATTAATTATTTCATTAATTTAATGTAGGGGCTGTAGGGCATAGATACGCATACGGGGAGCAAGAAAATACTGCCGATTTTCGTTCATTGCACGAATTTAGCAGTATTTTTGTGTACCTCAGGTACATAAATATAAAATTAAATTGCTATCTTTCAACGCTTCATAAATCACTTTTATATCAGTTGGTTAACAGATGCAATTCGTTACACTAACGCCTATTAATAAACATATTCGTAAATAATATATTATTTTATAGTATAATCTTTGAGAGAGAATATAACGAACGAATGTTGTATGAAATATTGAGTCCCCTTAACTTATGACTTTAATAATAATAATGTCCTCCAGACCGATTTCGGCCACGGCGGCCAATCTCAAGTGAGATTAGCCAACTACGCAGGAGATATTATAGTGCACAAGTGTGTGCGCAAACACAGGTGCACTCTCTATTCCCTAACTCTCATAATCCGATGGGACGGCAATCCGACACGACCGGAAAGAGTTCAGGTGCAGGACCAACAGCTTTACGTGCTTTCCGAGTCACGGGAGTGTACACACTTCCAACTTCCAGACTCCGGGCTGCTACTGTGAATTTTCTGATAGAAAAACCCAATAACTTTTTATTGGCCCGACCTGGGAATTGAACCCAGGACCTCCGGGTCTGCGGCCTTATATCAAGCCACTAGACCAACGAGGCACTAATGACTTGTGACTTTATTAGTTGCACAAAAATACATTTGAAGAAGTTTCGTAAATAATTGTATTTTTTGTCTTGCTGGAATAATAAATTCAAATTCGACTTGATTCAAGAAACACAAGCAAATATCACGCATTTTTTGTTTACATTCTTATGTGAAGAGATACAATTAGAATGCATAATCCTAACTCTTTAAGTTATTTATTATTAGTTATATATTAAGAATTATCTACCTACTTAGTTATAGGCGTTTATTTCACAACTGAGAATGATTATAAATTTTATTTAAAGGCGTAGATTTGTCTTGCTGCGTTCTTGTCTCGAAACAGCCAGCGCCGCCGGCGGCACGGGCGTCACGAAGTTAATCGCATTATTGGTTTGGGCTTTCATTCTCTGTAAATACAAGCTTATCATATTATAAGACGATAGGCGTCTTAAAATACATTAATAAATACTTCCTATATATCAAGCTGTAGCCGTCACGGGCTCGCATCTGTTATTATTGAGCCGCACTAACAATTTCAGAGTACTTACAAAATAATTGCGTTTTCTAAGCACGACTCCCAGGCAATGAACTTTTATTCCTTTAGTGCGATATTTTAGTGAAGAAATGTAAGTTTAGTCTAAAATATGCATTTACTATATTTTTTTAATATCAAAATCGTAGAAGTGGTCAAAAAATTTTTAAACTTATAATACGATACGATAATAAAATATACGATACTTAATTATGATACATGTACATAGTTAGGGGTGATATACCACCATTCTCGGTGATTTTGTACCATATATCTTTAACCCAATAATTATTTGCATTTCTTCCAAGCAATTAGTCCATTTTGCGACAGTAAATAAATTAAAATAATATAAAACAAGAAATATATTTGTATCTATGTAGATGATAAACTTGGATGTGATTCAATTTAAACTGAAGTATAAAGTTTATTTAGTAGTAATTAAATGAATGTGCAAACTCTTCTTAAATAATATATTCGTATAGGTGCAGATGCCGACCGTAGTGAAATTCGGAATTTTCATCTTCAATGTTGAAAGTGTGTTATGTTTTCTTGTGTGAAGCCAGAGACAATATTAGTGTTCTAACATAGTGATGGTGTTTATTTGCGATGCCGGATTGGCGATACAACGTTCTGTCGACGAGCGAGGCGTACATAGACGCCGAAGGGGGTCCTCCTCGCGATCCCTTCGCCGCTAGTTATCCACGTCGAGCCGATCGCTCTCGGCCACCTCATACTTGTCCTTATACAACTATATTTCTTGGAACACGTACACATGTGCCTTACCGTTTAACGCCTCTGCAAAGTGAGAATGGTGACCTATATGCTGATGCATACTCAGTTGATCGATCCTCTAATCTCACGGATACATCAAGCTTCGCTCGCTACGAAGATTGTCGTTCACAATTGGACAGTACCTTAATACCAAAACGAGAAAACGCTTATCCTAGCGAGAAAACAGAAGGAAGTGTAACGCTTCAGGTTCAAAAAGTGCCCTATACATCTGGTGTATTTTATGTGGCGGCTAAAACTGACTCTGTCAAAGATGTACCGGGAAATAATTTATTTCCATGTGAAGCATCAGACTCGGACGCCTTGTCTTCCTGTACATGCGACAGTTTCGAACGATGCGAGTTTGATTGTAGAGATTTTGAACCATTTTCGGATACGTGTTGTTGCGATCCGCTTAGCGATGGAGTATGCAGTCGTAGTCCCAAGGAGGTCGACTCCCCCGAACACTTTTGTGATCGAGTTGTGGAAGAAGATCGCGTGTCAGCACGGAGTGACATGGATGGTCTGGATTTAACTCTATTCGAACCAGCACAAACTGATTCTAATGATTGTGGAGATGAATCTACAGACCAAAATTCAGCGTCTGCCACAGCCACTTTATGTGGCATTTTATATTCGCTACCAAATACGGAAAACGGTAAGACTATTCTAAAGTTAATAATTAACACATAACAAACTTACATAGTCTAGTTTACTAAATTATAGTTATCGTGATCTATTAGGAACATATTGAACAGCTCAGCTGTGCACTTGACCATCATGTGGTCAACTTTAATCTTATTCGTATCGGATACGAACAACGGTGCGAGGAAATTACTAACACATCAATCACTAGGAGTCATTGTCATACCAGCGGTAACAAGAATATATCGGCTGTTGCCATAAAGAAGCGAAGTATTAGTGCAAATGTATGTTACTCGTCTAGCTATGGTATTTTGCAGAAAAACAGTTTCCTTATCCTATTTCTTTATGTAGATTACTTAAGGATGTTTTCTAATGTTATTCTAAAAATAAAATATTTTATAATAATTACGAAATAAAATAAATACGATTGAATGTACAGTTGTTAAACGATGGAAGATTAGATTTTGTAGGTGATCTTGCTCTACAGATTGCATACCGTTACCCATTCGTAAGTTTCTAATTACCCGGTGTAGATAGAGAACGATTGTTAGCTCACATGCAAATCCGATAGATTTTGGATCAGATAAAGTGAATACAAAACTATTTTCTTGCATGTGTTATTAAGTTCCTCATTTACAAACGAGCACATAAGTATGTGTTTAACGGTAGCGAGATACACAATGTGTAAATATGTATTGTATTAACGTATAGAATTTCATCAAGTGTCTATGTGTAAATGCTAATTTAAAACTTGTTATATCTGTGTAAAAAAATTAAAAGATGGATATTATATTGTGCGAATCATCTTTGTTGCCTATGTTTCTCTTAAATATGCTTTTAATATGCAGTAAAATAACTCGTTTGACCAAAATCTGGTTTTAAATACTTTATTACGATGTTTTTATATTTTATTGTATTTATAATTTTAGTATTTTTTACACGTGATTTTTCGTAAATATAAATTTAACTCGTATTTAAAATGTGTAAAATTTTACAAGTTTTAAGAACCTTCTACAAGGGTACAGCAAACAAGAAGTTGTAACTTAAAGCTATAAATAATCTTAAAGAAATCAATAATCTTTTCTATTTTTTCAAATTTTATTATTATACTATAATGCTACAATCTCCTTTCCGTGATCTTTAACATTGAACAATCAATTCCAAAAGTTACAAATTTATGTAGCTTAGATATATGATAGTTAAACGATATGCAATTTTTCGTATATCCGTTCTCTGAATCATTTATATACGTTTTAAAAATTGCCATGTCGTGACAATATTTATATTCCGTAACAATTGAACGTGTGTTGTATACTCATTGTTAAAAAAGAATTACGAGTGACCGTGGCCGACCGTATAAACATTTGTGCTTTACGCATTCGCCGAGAAAGTTACAGGGTCAATACGGTGCATATTTTATGATATTTTGTTGCGGTTTAAAGAACTTTACCTGTCGACAATATGACATCATCGACATTGTGACCAATAATAGTACCTTATTTTATTGTAAAATAGACATTATTTTTAAAACTTTAAATAACAGGAAATGTTTTGTCTTTTAACACAATCACTTAGGGCGCAATTAGTCGTAATTGTTTACGAGCTTGTGTTGGCAGTTTGCAGACGTATTCGTACAATAAACAACATGAATATAAACAAAGCATTTAATAAACCCTTCGTCATCATCATCAATAAAGGCATTTCCATGTTAAACATTGTCATTAAAATTGAGATAAGTGATGTTGAGTTAAAGTATGGACATGAAACGTATAAAAGTTTATAAGGACGATTTTATCGTGTAAGCAAATAGTTTTTCTCTGTCCGCTCCGTGACTTGTGAATGAACGTTCTTTGTAACTGTTACACTGATATGGAAAAGAATGTCCCGTCGTCTGCTGTTTCTAATCTATTCCGTACTAATTGACCAAGTTGTTAATTTATAGTTTTTCTATTACTTCCCTTTCCCACATGCAGTTATTTCCAGTTTCAGGTTTCTGGATTTTTCTTAAGAATTCTATATGCAGTTACGAGTACGTCTGGGAAAATTATATGTGCTTTCATGTACTATACCTTTATTAAATTTTAAGATAATAATTTATTAAAACGAATTAGGTGCCCGCGTTTTAGCAAGGCAGATGTTATTTATAAAAAAGTAACCTATCCTTTATTGAAGTTCAAGCTTTATGCGAAATTTAATCAAAATCGGTTCAGTGTTCGGTTCGGTTTTGCATTTATCATATAAGTAAAGATAATTTGTAAAGTTAAGGTATTATTGAAAATGGTGTCCAATTGAGTTCCTCTTAAAGGAACATAAGACGCGACCAGTAATATCATTTGATCATCTGTTTATACTTTCAAATGGCTATTCCCTTCCTGTATAGAGCCTCTCCAATCAATGTTGTAACACTTGTTCTTAGCTTGTTTCTTGTGATAGCTTGAATATGTTTCATATGGAAGATACACCAATGGCAAGATGTGGTTTTTATATAGACCTTGTACATATTATTATTATAACATTTAGAAGCGCTTCTTGTGCGATATAACGGATAAAGATTTATCTACGAATGTTGTTTCTCAGTTGAGCAATCCGATTCTATCTTACTGTTATTTAATTAACACAAAAGTATGAGAGGTGATTTCCTATTTAGATTTTATCGATTGATAGGGCTGGTATTGTTAAATATGCATATGATGTAATTATTTTAACGTTAGTATTTTAATTATTAGTGTAACATCTAAATTATGTTAATTAATCGACTTAAAAAAGGAGGGAGTTTGCATACATCCACACAAACAAACACCACACCACTCACTCAAAGGTACACGTTGCCTGATTTTGTTAGGTTAGGTGTTTTTTTTGGCGCTTAACACAATTGGTATAGGCGGATAGATCATTATACTTGTTTTCTAAGTAATTTATTTGGTTCTAAATTACCAACTGCCATGCTCATACGCTGGCCCTAAACACATACTTAAAATTTAAATCATACACTAATATAATAGTAAAATAGCTTGCTTAACCTACACCACTACTCGTTTCAATTTCCTACTTTTAAAAATAGACGATATTTTTTTTAAATAATTATTCCGATAAAAAATAAATAAAATACAAGCAAAAGTTAACAATACGTCAAAAAGTTTTATACATATATTCGTTGGGGACTGAGATTAAAACTTTCAAAATTTCGTTTTGAAATCAAATTCTATTTAAAATTCAGATCTTCAAATTAAATGCAAAAGTTTTTTTATATTAAATGTAAGAAAATATTTAAAATTTTAACTTTTGCTTAAAACACGCTCCCTTACACCGCCATTAAATGAATAAGATTTATATTTTAATAAACACTATTTTATTTTTACACTTATACCATCGTCATTGTAAACCTAAGTGGTCTTTCATGAGGGTTCTTTTATTTTGATTCTCAAACAAAACTTCCTTAAAACATCATAACATATGTCTGAATAAATTCAAAAATATGTATTATTTCTCACCTAATCTTTTTTATAACACACGATTAAGACCACGCAGCGTGTGTATTTATTTTATTTTCATCATAATCGTTTTGGGGGCCACAAAGTTATTTTTAAAGAAAGTAAAAAAAGTATAATATTAAAAGTAAATTAATTTTCTAAATTAATCGTAATGAAATTTTATATCGATGTAGACTGAGACCTTGATAACGACTAAATAGGAATTTAAGAGAAAAAAATAGCAATCTCGGAATCGGCTACGTATTATATTTATAAAATATCATACAGAATCAACCGTTGTCTTATGCCGATTACAATACATCTTATAAACCTTTCAAATAATAATATAATGAGTGATCGCAATAGCAATAGAATGTTATTTTCAATGGGGAACCTATTACATTACAGTTACAATAATAGAAAAATGTACTCCACGAGTGATGACAAATAACAACATAATAAAACCAACGGAGCATTATTGCGGTGGTATTTGGTTTAATGGCGGCCAATTTGTGTGGGAAACAATATGGACATGGAATTGAGATTACGGTATATAATTAGACTATAATGTTTGTGTACGTGCTTAAATTAATTTGTACCATGTGAAAGATTTAGATTGCTTCCACCAAAAATTTCAATTTCATTTGTGTTTGATATATTTATTTCTAAAACAGTTGAATAATATTTTATATTATTTTTAGTATGTATGTACGTACATATTCCAATAGAGATGTAAGTAATATTTACCTAACAATTTCCGATTAAAATACAAGGGGATTATTGATTTAAGTTGAGATAAGATTACGTCTCGCCAAGGTTTCTGATAAGGTCAAGGCAAAGCTTAGATACCTACTTATTATTAATATTATAATAACACTTTCTGATAAGAAATAAACTTTGTAAAGGAACTAGACAGCTTAAATATTAATATTTACTTTAAATCACTTATACTAAATATTATTAATATAAGTTATTTTTTATTTTTAATTTGTCCTCTTGGAAAATACAAAGGTAACTCGTAACTATTAATTTGTTTTTTCTCTATGATAATATATATAATAGCCAATAGGCAAACAAAACCAACACAAATTCCAAGCGAACGAAATAATTCAGTATAAGATATTTCTTGCTTTGCTTTATTAGCAGGACAAGGCGTATAAATAGTAAGTATTGAAGTTTATTTTGATTGCATAAGTATTCTCTTTATGTTCTGATTGAGGTGCGGTCATTGGCATCAACGTTTGAATAGAAAGACGTGAGTTGTTGGTGAAATTTGTCGCTGTCCGAATAAAACATTTCGTCGAACAATGTTAGAATTAGTAGCCAATATAACATATTGATGGATATAAAGTTCAATCAAGTGTTATAAGTCCATTATGTTTGTCAATATATTTTTATTAAGTAGGTTATAAAGCTGTAAGGCGATTAACTCAATTTCGGTAGAGAATAAGTGGTTGAATTTTTTTATTTATTATTTACTATGATATACTTAACTGGATATACAATTTATTTTATTATCTTCTTAGGATCCTTTATATATCTTTTATAAAATCAACTCGGCGGAGAGAAAGATAAAAATGTATCTGAAGCTTGTTGAGCCTCATAATATCGTTCCAATGTCCAAATGATCATTTTTCAATTTATTTTTAGGTCAATATTTTATTATTGTTATTATTATTTTATTTAAATTATAAAAGTTTCCAGATACACATATTTCATGTGTGAGGTAATCTGTGACACAAGTGTAACTTGGACCACAATAACGACTTGTATAACCTTTGTACATTTGTTATGAGTATTATCGAACGCGTTACCTTTGACGCCTTAACCACTTTTTATAACCAAGAGCCCAATATTGTGACTATAATTTTTATATAATATAAATAATTATTTAACATTGTAGTTTTATAGAAACTGGAAATGAATATATAATACAGGTTTTTTGCATATTAAAATAAATCGAAGCTTCTTAGCTCTGCATTTCTATTTGTCAAACGATATCAGAACTACTTAATATTTTTTTTTTTTTTATAGAATAGGAAGGCGGACGAGCATATGGGCCACCTGATGGTAAGTGGTCACCAACGCTCTTAGACATTGGCATTGTAAGAAATGTCAACCATCGCTTACATATCCAATGCGCCACCAACCTTGGGAACTAAGATTTTATGTCCCTTGTGCCTGTAATTACACTGGCTCACTCACCCTTCAAACCGGAACACAACAATATCAAGTATTGCTGTTTTGCGGTAGAATATCTGATGAGTGGGTGGTACCTACCCAGACGAGCTTGCACAAAGCTCTACCACCAGTATATTCTACAATTGTAAATAATGAGACTGGGCGACAACGTATCGCTCACTGCAGTGCGTGGGGTCGCTTAGCAACTAACAAGTTTAATCGTTCCTATGATAATTGGTAAAAGTGTTTGATGAGAGTAGCAAATAACCTAACCTTAAAATAATGAGGCTTCATATAGGCTCGTCTGTTCTGGTACCACCCACTCTTCAATTACTCTACCACCAAACATTAAAATTCGGTAAGAAGTGAGTAAGCTAGTGTCATTGCAACAAGCGATATAAGGTCTTTGGACGTTGCAAGGAGTGGTTATTATTTCTTATAGAGTCAATGTCTATGGTCGAAGGTTAAACGACCACTTACCATCATCTGGTGCTATTAGTAATATTATTATTAGCTCATAAGCATTTTAAAAATTAATTATTTATAAAATGAAAAGATCCATAAAAATGCATTACTATTTAAGTAAGTGGAACAACTGGCATAGAACAAGATCTTATAACATTTTGTAAGCTGACAGTAATCTTAAATTACAGAAATCTTAGTTATGCGTAGAAGGTACATATTATATTCAAATATATATTCATTTATAATAAAGTCAATTTATTCAAATATTATTTAACAAACAACAATAATATTCATGTAACATAATTATAATATATCATGGATTGAATTATAAACCATTGGATATGCTTATATTTTTTTCTCTTTACATTAAACTTCTATATTATCAAGGTTATTAAAATTAAAGCCTGAATTATAAATTAGATTAAAAAGTATCTAAATCTATTTTATATTACTGTGATTCTAATCAACATCTAAACTTGAGTTGTGTCGAAGGATAACACCTTTTGCTTGAAAACTCTTTAATGGATATTGTTTTGCTAAGGCTGCCTCAATTGTTTTATCTATATTGAATTTGTGACCTCAACAATTGGACTTCAACAATAGCTAAGAATATTGCGACTGGTTGATTGTATTTCGATAACTATTACGTTTCTTAATTCTAAGGTTGAATAACACAAGATTTCAAGGTTTACTTTAAGGTGTTAAAGACCGTGGGAAAATTTAATAATGATAGATCGAATCTAGTTTCTGTTTCGTTATAATTTAAATAATATATTACGTTATTTGTCATTCAAAAATTTAACGTGATTTTTTTCCTTTTATAAATATTTTATCGGAACTGATGGTATAACTGGTGATGATTTTAATTGACAAGATCTTATTTCTCTTGGTTTTATTTTTATTACTTGAAGCCATCTGTGGCAGGAGACAAGTTTCAATTGGAAAACTTCGCGTGCATTTTCAACTGGCAGTTGAATGCATTGCAAAAAAAGAATTTATAAAAAATGGACATTCTTCATACCAAATAAATAATTCGAGTTTAATGAAACAAGTACATATTCGAGAGGAGTCTGCAGCTCATGCGCACGCGCCGTACACCTGTACCGGTCACCCGCCGGACTGGTTCAATTCCCGGTTCGCTTCACACGTCTCTGACGTCATCTTTGAATAAGCTTCTCTCTGTTTCTTTAAAAAAATTGGCTGTATATATACCTTCAACAAAAAATTTCAATATTATATTTTTTATTAAGTAAACGTTTAAATGTAATAAGAACATTTCGTGCGTATGCTCGAATTTTTTTCATCTGCTAACAAAATATTTAAGCTTTAAGTTTATTTGTTCATTAATGTATAGTTTATATGTCAAATATAAGTATGACATCTTAACGCGCTGCGCAGTTGTTGATTTTTTTACAAACTATATATTAACAGAGATTTATAGTCTAGCTATTTAATAAATAAAGAAACATTAAAAATGGTCGTGAACCATGACACTGACACAAATATCGAGTAACTATAAAAGGTATTACAATATATTATTAATATAATACAAAATTGAAACTACTACGTCTAATAGATGACATAGGTATATGAAGGCAACCTCAGAGCTCCAGCGTTTTTCATTTATTAATAATAATTTATTAAGATATAATATTTGTGTTTGTCTCACCTAATTAGGACGCAGTTGGGCACTGCAATTTATAATGTGATTCACACGAAATCGAAATGACATCATAAGAGATAAAAGCTATTTGTAAGTGGATTAAAATAATTATTTATAATGCATTAAATGTGCTGTAAATCTTTTATAAACATTGTTTTCGATGTGAGAAAAGTTTCAGAACAAATGTCACTGGATTATTACAAACCAAGCGCTAATGAAGGAAGAAAGAAAAAGGTATTACATAAAGCAATTTAAAACAAGTGAAAGCAAACAAACTAACAATCTTCTAACCTATGCAAAGATAAAAGATAAAAATATAAGAATTAGTTGACGCCTAATGTTGCTATTTGTTATGTAATTTTTATGAGTTCTTAAATACTTTGTTATTCGTGATTCTTGTGTAAAGATCAGAAAACTGCAATTAATATTTTTACATTATATGAATACTGTATATTTTTTTTTTTTATAGAATAGGAAGGCGGACGAGCATATGGGCCACCTGATGGTAAGTGGTCACCAACGCTCTTAGACATTGGCATTGTAAGAAATGTCAACCATCGCTTACATATCCAATGCGCCACCAACCTTGGGAACTAAGATTTTATGTCCCTTGTGCCTGTAATTACACTGGCTCACTCACCCTTCAAACCGGAACACAACAATATCAAGTATTGCTGTTTTGCGGTAGAATATCTGATGAGTGGGTGGTACCTACCCAGACGAGCTTGCACAAAGCCCTACCACCAGTATATATACACTATTATTTTTTTTTTAATTTATAAATATATAAATAGTGCCTAAGTAATCTAGTCTAGTACTTATATTATAGCTTTATTAAGAACAAGTAAATAAGTATTTATTTCCATAAGTTTTTTTTTACATTAAGGACAAAATTGCTAATATTTTACTTAATCTCGTTTTAAGTAAAAAAAATAGTGTTCATAACTATATTATAATGACATCAAGGGTTATTTGATCAAATACATAAGAGAATAAAATATTCTCGATGGAAAAAAAATAACAGACATGTTCTCTATAACAGGTTCTTGAAACAAAAACTGGATAATTAATGATTTACAAATAGATTATTAGGGCTGATATTAGGGTATTTTTGTAAATCACCTACCTTTTAAACCGACAATACCAATTATTATTGTTGTATGGCGGTAAAATAATTGTTGTGTCGGTGGTATCCAAGCGGATATGCATTAGGCCCTACCACCAAGTCTAAATTTTATTTTAAAAACTGTTATTTGTTGTTGATAACAATAGCTTACTTTAATTTAAAAAAATACGATTACGATTCTGGAATGAAATTGAAACTAAAGTTTTTCTTTGGTAACCAATTCGTATTTCAATTATAATTTTACTATTTAAATGTGTTTTTTTTAATCAAATTTATTTCAATGTAAACTATTATAATATCAATAACGTATTAAATTAAATATAAACGATAAGATTGAGAGATAGATTATTTATTTGTACGTATCGTACGTTTATTGAAAAGGGCTTCGTTAGTTTTTTTTCTAAATTAAGTCACCGTTATCTGTCATAATATTACTATTATAGGTGACTCTCGTCTCTAAATGCACACACACATTTACCTATAAATACATTATCTAATACACTCGAAGATGTAATTTTATCTTCCTTATACATCATAATGCTCAACAATTTGTATATAAATAATACTTAAAGATAAATAATATAAATACAGATAATAAAATTCAAAATAACTACTGTTCAAATCATAAGAGCGTGAAATAGAAGCAATGTTATATATATATAATATTATTATTAAATATATTTAAAATTATCATATACATAATATTGCCTTTATTTCACGTAATAGTATTTCGTAAAAGTATACAAATAACAGTTTTAAAAATAGTCAATAAATTACCAGTCTTAACGCTAAACCTGACGTTAAAACATATTTTACTTCGAGAGTCAGATAGAGCTTGTATATATATACATATGACATTTAAATCCAGTTTAGATAATTTACATGCAGCAAGGATGAAGACAAATATTTAAGATTCAATCAAAAAAGTTTACGGCGGATGTAAATAGAATTCGCAATCGTAATCTTTAAAGGCATTTGGCAAGAAATGTTTGTTTTTTAATACATCTATACTCATTATAATTAAAGTTGTCCAAGGCAATAATCTAAATAAATGTACTTATTTAGATTATTAATATAGTAGAAATTATTTGTATGTTTTGATTGCAATTTTTTTTTTATTTTTCTATGGTTATTTATATTAAATAGAAAAATCTTATTGCTTTTATTAAACAAACCTTTTAACGGCAATAATAAAGTTACGAGTATTAACTTTCAAATTTCGTATTTGTCCTTTTAGTTTAGTAATATTATTGTAAAAAAGTATTATTCTCAAGTACTTAGTTATAGCGAAACGATGAAATTGTAACTAATAGAGCAAATAAAAACGAAGTTTGATCGCAACGATAAATCTATAGTAAGAAACCCTTAATTTATTTTAAAAGTATACTAAAGTAAGATACAGTTTCTGTTAAAATGTGACAGTAAAAATACATATGACATTTTACATAATATATATTTTTATGTATACATATCAATGTTGTCATAATAATGTTTTGTTGAACATGTATAACCTAAAAACTGGTGTTTCTTAGTTATATCTTCTCTCAATTTCCTGTAAAATTTGAGTTTTTGCGATGACAGGTTCATTCCAATGGGGCGTCGATGTTTAATTTATAATAATAAGTAACGGTCTAAAAGTTTTTTTAATATGATAATTCATTATTTATGTTTTTATTGTTATTTAAAGTTAAACATCACTTTATTAATTTACGAATGCTTATTATGAACATCAATTATATTATGTGTGTTATATATTATTAAATTATGCATATTTTGAATTAGTTATAATAAAATATTAATTTGTAATTGTTGTCAATAGATACAATCATAGATTTTTGTAACTTATTTATTTTTTTATTTCTGTTAGTCTGGGTATTAATATTGAATAAATAAATTAAATATGAAATATTTTAAAGGGCAATCCCGAACGAAAATATCTTAGAGGCAAATTGGATGCAATTTCAGGGCGGGTAAAATGTGGCTGAAAATATCACTTACTTGGCTGTGAGTTTGAGATTGAGTTTTAGGATTGAGATGGAATATTATGAAAAGCTTTCTTATATATAATTTTAAAATATAAATCTGTATTTATATATAGCTTAAACATAGAAAATGTAGTAAGTATAATTTGTAGTGTATGAGATAAAATCTGACAATGCAAAAATCTGTTAAAAATTATTATTACCTAGACGACTTATTATTTACCCAGTTTTTTTGAATTACATTATAAATTACGTAATAATCTTAAGCATATTCTGTAATAAAATCACGTGCCTGAAATCATAAAGAATAGCTAAAACACTCCATTAAAAATTTATTTCAAATGTTAATAGGTTTTTGCTGGGCTCTTTGAGAACTCCCCGTCCCTAATATTATCTGACAATTATGCTACCGCTTTTGAAATTCATTTAATTCGTCAACACAAAAGGACTTACACCACGTTAATTCTATTTAATGTTAGAGAATTCGTGACTTGAGCTGAGAACCGATTCATACATTTTAATTCATATTGAGTCATTTAGTCGCGCATATTTGGCTATTGAATAGAATTGTAATTGATTTTTTTTTCTTCTAAATTACATAGGATATTGTGACTAGGATTATATTCAATTTTTATTTGATAATAGTAATTAAAAGGACGTTATTTTTAACTACGTTACCCGTATTTAATGATGATTTATAGGTAAATAAAATATTTTGAAAAGGTTATTATTTAGTTGTGAAGTTTAAAAATCTTTATATCGTAGTAGAGTGCTGTAATCGGGATATACTTTTATTTACGTAAATAATATCTTTCTATCAGTTTAATGTGTTTTCGTTATAAAAAATTATTTAAACTCGATCTATACATTATTAATTCAGCATTTTTTATCAAACAATAATAACGTTGGTTACAAGTAAAATAACCCCAAATCTTCAAAATATTAAATTACATGAAACAAAAGAACAAGCAACAATACAAATTTAAAAAATATAGATTATTGTTTAGATATTGAATTCAAATATTTTATAATATAATACATAGAGATCAATTCTTATAAATCATAGTATTGATTCATTTCAATTCAAAACGCAAAGGAAGTTGTTTTTGCTTCATGGAAATATGTAGATCTCGCGCGTGCCTGTGCATTCGGATATCCGTACCTCCTGCCGCACAAACATCAATAGAGAAAGTTTAATCTTTTCCTGCCTAACATCTTCGTCTTGTAACAGTCATTACGTAAATTGTTATGGGAACCGTTAAACGATCTTCGGTTCGTAGTTTCATTAGAGCATCATTTTGTAATAGACGTTGAAATACCATTTTTTACAATCATATAGACACGATTAAAGAGAATCAATATTTTATTTTCTTATATTGCCAAGTGGATATTAATCAAATTTAATTTTATACTTTTCGCGGTAGGCAACAAGTTTTTTTAGTACAAATCATGTAAAATGATTCAATGATTTTCTTTTCCTATAAGGTAAGTTCTATATATGCAGCATTGGCATTGTGACTTAAGGTTTAAGTAGGCACAATAATCGGCTTGAAGTCGAAGGGTTTCCATAACACTTACATCAGCCAGTGAGAATCTTTGTGTTGTTTGTTATCGCTCTTAATATGATTCCTAGGTAATAAGAGCGTGCTTCTGTATTGCTTACGCTTGTGTTATGCATTCCATTTCATTCAAGCAATGATTCATATACTTTCAATGAATATTTACTTGCTTTAAGAGGCGGAGCGATGAGTTAAGTTCAAAAGTGTGAGTCAATTGAAGCAGACATTTTAAGAAAAAAATGGTAAATTGATGTTCTTAGCAATAAATTATTATTTGGTGTTGCTATTCGTAACGTAAAATATAACTTTGGAGTACGGTAAATAAATGCCTATATTTTTGGAGTGAAAATACGTTTAGCGCTTTCTTCTTTTTGAGAGTTAATTACCCGATCGCAATTGAATGTAACGTTTGTAATGAAAAAGGGTCACTTGCACTAAGTTGCATGCATTTTAATTTTTTTCTTAAAACTGATATATACGAGTAAATATTTGTTTTAGAGAGGTTCTCTCAGTTGAAAGAAATAATCTAAAATCTCTCGAATGTGAGATTGAAATATTTAATCGAATATGTAGTAACGAACTTAAATCGTATTTTAAGGTATTTTGAAAGCTATTTATAAGTAAAACGTGCTCTATCCGTAATTGTCGTTGAGAAGAGAGTTAAGAAGTGCCTTGAAGCACTCTGGGTGTGTTGATGACCCAATTGACCTATTTTTTATCAAGTACACCAATATAGGTTTACTGAAATTTGATCAAGCTCTCGTTATAAATTATATGAGCCCATGAGCGTTCTAATAAAGGGCCGCTTAATATTTTAATGTCAAAATTTTATCTATTTCAATCCAACGGCTGTCGAGAATAATAATTCATTCTGTTGTGTACATTGTGTATTAGAAGTGGTACCGAGTTAATTGTGTCAAATTGTATGGCTTTCTCGACGTTTGTCGCGGGCTCTGTTGTGCTGGATGTTGCGCCTACGCATTATGAAAATTTTATATGTGGTACATAAACTATTACATACATATATGTAGCCAGTTACGTGTTATATGTACATATATCTCTTACATCATAATTAGGTTTTGCAATATAAAAAATTAAAATGTAACCAATTGTTGACGTTCCTATAAAAAATAATTTATTAGTAGTAAGGTTTTTAAAAATCCGATATTAAATGTACCTATCACCCATTAATCACTCATTCTATTTAATTTTAATACTTTGCATAGAATAAATGCTGTTTTGGATAAAAGGGTGAGGGAAGCAGTGTTACAGTGACGTACCTGTCGAAGTATGTGGTAGCGCCAAACGTCTTAGATACAGCGGTTGATTTTGACGGTTGAGCATAGACATATTAAAACAATATACACACCTACATACGTATGTACACATATTCTTAATAAGTCTTTGCAGCGTAGTGACGGTTTGCCACCAGGTTACATTTTTCCTGATGAATGATAAAAAAAGTTATTAAACAACTAAAATATTTTTTCACAATAGAAAGTAAAGTTGAATGCCAACAAGTTTGAAAAATCTCAGATACAAGTACGTTCGTCGGCTACGTTGATAGAATGCAATACATGACGCGTGGCCGTTATTTTGATAAAAGTGTGGAGCCGTCTATTGCGACCCATCTCCATTAAGTATGTTATTTATATTCAATGCACGAAAATCACTCACGATGTCTACGAGATACTCGAATTTATAGTCCGGTAATTTCTATAAAACATATTTTCACACTAGAGCTGTCAAAGCGTTTTCCATTCCGCGGCGGATATTAGTAAATATAAATATTATATGTATATAAATTATACTATATTATATTAGAAAGATCAAATGTATAATATGATTTTACGTCTAAATTGTTATAAATATTGTTTAGCTTTAGCCAATAACAATACAAAAGTTTTTTTTTCTTAGGGTGTCTCAAACAGAAGTTGTTTTAAACGAAGATTTCGAGTAATCTTCGCCGATTGTGAAATGATTTTAGAAATACCTTTTTTATTGCACAGGCTTTACTTCGAGGTTGATCTGATTCAAATTCAAAGAAAATAATAAACATCTAAGGGTGGAAAGCACCTACAGATGTTAGGGCATAAGGGTTCTTCACTAGACCCTCTAAATCTAAACGGTGCCGTCTTATTTGAACAGCTCATTTACAAAGGCTTGCCGATATTAAATATATGTATATACTACAAATTAAATTATTGTTTTTTATTTATTTATATATTGCCTCGTTTAATATTAATAGTAATGATTATGAGAAATGTATGTGTATATTAATGTTTATTAATTCGTGTCATAAGAAAAGCTCAAAGAAATCGAAACTAGAATCAGTCAGTTGGGAAGCGTACAGTTACTTGTTATACGAATACTGTCGCCCACGCAGCAATCACTCGGCAGGAAGCTACAATACACATCATGCATATTGTTCTCTGAGCACGAAAGAGTTACAAAAGACGCCATGTTTAATTTAAAGACCATAATTGAATGGATAAATTCCGAACACGCTATTCCGCTTGACGTTGAATTGGCCGTTATATTCTCACGATGTTACTGATCTAGTTCAATGTCAGTACAATTTAGCATATAGATGCTATATCACTAATGTAGTAAATATGTATTTCAATCTAGATGAAACTAACAAGATAAAAAAAACCGTTACGTATTATTTAGAATGTTCTTATGGTAATGAAAAATGTAATGATTGCATTACTCGTTATATTATGAACGCAATATATATTCGTGTTATTTGCTTCCATGCATAATGCCATAGGTATATTATATGCATCTAAACGGCCTTTGTTGTTGGTCGACGAGTGACCTTTAATTTTACCCTGTCTAGGGATCGTGCAGGAATACATTGAACTTACTTTTTTGTTAAAGACTTGCTCTACCACTATGGTGTGTAGAAAAACATGTATTATTAAGTAATATGTAGAATTATGAAATTGATTTTACATAATATAGGGTCGTATAAGAATACACTTATAGGATTGGAAATGTTTAACTAATATAATCGATATATTATAATAATTATTTTTTTTTTGTATTTCTACATATCCATTGAAATGTATCGCAGATTGCGTTAGTTAAACATATTAATTAAAAAAGCTTATCTTTATTTTAATATTGATAAATTTATTTAAAAAAACCATTTATAATATAACATTTGTGAAGGATTAAACAAATGGACGTTTGGGTAATGTTTGTCATGCAATTCTATAACTAATAGTTATAATAATATATTTACGGTTAACTTAAATTTTATTAATTAAAAATGAAATGAAATATAAATCTAATATTAAAAAAGGTGCATTTGACTGTAAAATATATATATGTATATATAAAAATAAATCGACTTTAATCAGCAATATCCGTTAACCGTATCGCAATTACTTTAAGAGCGTGCTAGTTTCCTTACTTTAATTATAATATGCGAAACTTGACAACTAGGCCTTGTATGAACACTGGCTTATTTCGCGTTAATGAAATGTCTCGGCTGCCAGTATTGTAACCCGCGGCTGGCGACTGCATACTTCCTAGCAATTAATAAATATAAAAATAACCATTCACTTTTGACATTTGCTGTTATCATTGCTCACAGGACTTAGTCATCATAAATTATATATTATATGTATGTTTAAATATGCAACACCATAATCAAAATACATAAATTGTTATTAAACTTGATTTAAATATTACTTTCTTTACTTTCCCATTCTTGATAAGAATCATAAATATCTATATCCGTTTATAGAATAACTTCCAGTGTAGTCTAAGACCCAATGCAATATGTTAATAGGCGAATATACCCAAGAGGGCATTGTCAGGCAAAGTCCGTGAAAGACGGAATGGATGGCAAGCTTAACAGTATAATGTGTCGTAATACCAGTCCGTAAATATACATAATTGGTATTATTAATTGCATGCTATTGTAAATGTCAACATATCATATGTTGATAATTGTTACACAGCTGCTTATAACAATTTAAATGTTTGTAAATGTAGCGATGCTCCTAAACTTCTAAGCAAGCGAAGTCGATTAAATTTTGTTTTAAAAAAATTCGTATAATAATAAAAAAGATAAATTGAATTTCTAGAACATCTTATGAAATTAACTAAATCAGTCCGTTATGATGTGGAATAAATTTTTTTAATGTTTATTAATACCTAGCTATAAGCAGGTATTTAGTATTTCACTAGACAGAAAGCATGCCAGTATTCGAGTATAGAGTAGTACTAAAACTGAGGTACTCCGCGTAAACCTTGCTGGTATGGGATGTCTGCTTACAATGACTCGAAGATAAAAGACAGAAAAACTAATTTTATGAATACTAAACATAATTACATATGTAAATTTATATAAATTAAGCATAAATTAGTTGTACTAAAACTTGGAACTCGTAAGTAACCGAGCATAGTATTACGACAAAAACATTGTGTTTAATAAACTCATAAAAACACGGGCGCGAGAGCGGAAGAAATAATTATAAAGACAATAAAATAAGCCACTGTTAAGTATAATAATATTATACTTTTCTTTTATTCAATCTTTTACTAGCTTTTAATTATTATATACCCAAGACTTAAAATTGTTTTTGTGATACCGATTGTTACGGGGATGATAATAATACTTTATTTCATTGAATACTTGATTAAATTTGAATTTGATGCGCATTTCAAGTGGCGGCAAGTCTTTAACTTATCACATCCCGCCGCCGCATCCGCAGAGCCACACATAAACTTATTATAAGAGAGACGAGTATTTCTCGTTCGTATAAAGACTTGTAAACCGTTCTTTAACTAGGCTCTAAACATTAAATTCTAGGATATAGCCGGTTTTGTAAAGATCGTCTGCAGGAAGAAAACCTTTATGTGCTAAAACTAAGTCTTTAAGAGTAAGTTAAAGCATTTCTCATATCATTGACATAATTCTCAAGGTAATAAAAAGTAAGTTATTGAATTATATTTATTTAAAATGAATAAGTTTTTCCCTTTTAGTGAAAGAAAATGTTTCTTCGTACTTAATCGATATGAAATATGAAAAAAAAATTGAATAAAAAGAAAAATAATTTTGTATACATTATTGTTATTATTTATTATTTTTCATGCATTTATACTACGCGACTTTATGTAGTGTCTATAATGGCGGCAAATATAATAAGTTCGTGTTTCTTAGTATAAAGCGGAACGCCTGACCGTCTCGGAGATGGACCTCGATTGCTCTCATCGCTTTAGCGGGATCCATTTTATGCCTGCTTAATGAACTATAATAATACGCCATATACCCACATTTTAAAGTACATAAAATTGTACGTTAGAATCCAAAGGTTTTCTTTTTAAATTTTAAAACGATTATTATTGGACGGGTACAAATCACAAGCGCTTAAACTTTTTCATAGTGCTTTTTCACAACTTTTATTAAGTCGTATGTTATGTTTATTGTAGATACTTCATGTCATCATCAGTGTACACATTGAGAACACTACTAAAAATGTAATTGGTGAATTAAATCTAAAGATAAATTTAAATTTACATATCCGTTTCATTGCCTTACAAAGTACGGTTTAAACAACATGGTGTGACAAACGTTACTATGAGTATTATTTACGTTCTTTTTAGAAGTTTTTAGACTTTTTTCGTCGGTACGATTTTTGAAGATTAGAGTTTAATTTTTAGTTTTTAGAATGTCTGTTTGTGTAGGTTTTTTTTTTTATAGAATAGGAAGGTGGACGAGTATATGGGCCACCTGATGGTAAGTGGTCACCAAACGCCCTTAGACATTGGCATTGTAAGAAATGTCAACCATCGCTTATAGCCAATGCGCCACCAACCTTGGGAACTAAGATTTTATGTCCCTTGTGCCTGTAATTACACTGGCTCACTCACCCTTCAAACCGGAACACAACAATATCAAGTATTGCTGTTTTGCGGTAGAATATCTGATGAGTGGGTGGTACCTACCCAGACGAGCTTGCGCAAAGCCCTACCACCAGTAAAATGTAGTACTGCGTAGTACTGCGTCTGTGTAAGCAATATATATACCTATGTGCTTATGTTCGTGTTGTTTTCTTATATGTCTCAATGAGTCTCGAAAGCAATTTCATCCGACTCGTAATTGTATACTGATCATCTGATTGAGTTTCCATTACAAGAACATCAACATTATTTTCAAAATATGTAAATATATGACGAATATTGATCAGCATCATGCATCAGTTTCTGCATCAGTTGATTATTGCATGTCTTGGGTATGGACATATTTTTGAAAAACCAAGGTTAACGATACCTCATTCAAATAAAGTCGATTAAAATCAATCAACGTTTATTTGTAAGTTATACAAAATTAAGGCTTACAAAGATTAGACCTATTAAACTTGATAATCTAAAACGAGAGGAGAGTTCCGCCTAAAGAGAAATGGTAACGGTTTGGAGAAGGTTTTTTGTAAGAGTTACAAAACTTTTAAAAGATGTATTTGTTAGAAAAAGTTGTGCTTTCTTCTGCTGATGGTATCATGAGTCAGTGTTTAATAGATTAAATGGAACGCATTAATCCACGTTGCAACGTACGGCGTCGCATCAACGACTTTTATTAGCTGAATAAGTGCTTCAATTGCTGCCATTGTTCTCATGTGTGTTTGTATATTTCTGGGTATTTATACAAATTAAGGACATAGGTTTTTAATTGATACTTAAATATAATTCTTTGTATCAATTTTATATGCAACCAGTTAATCCTAGACAAATATTAAAATATATAAATTACTAGCCGCCAATCTCGACTTCGTACGAATGATGTAAGAATTATTAAAGATACTTTATATTTAAAAATATTTCGGTATCCCAAGTAGCAACTAATAATAATACAAAATTTAATTTTTAATAAAAAATTATTTTTAGAATTTAGATAACAGCCAAAGCTTCACCAAACTTGTGTTTTATATTTTTTATTTTTATCAACATAATAGTCACATCCTAAATTCTAAATTCAGTAAAAAGGTTATTACAAAAAAGGTAGAGTTATTAGAATTAGTAGTGAATAAATTGAATAATAACTACTAACATTAATTTTAACTAATAATATTTACCTTTTATAGTAAATGTATATGCACAGATAAAGAAAAAAAGGAATATATTTCATTTTATATTAAAATTGATCGAGCTTGTAATATAATATGGTGAGTGAGTCAGGGTTATAACAAGGACATAAGCTCTTATGCGAAGAAGTACACAAGAACCGTGTATAGAATATGCATACGACACAATAATATTTGCAGACCATTATATATTACCTAATAGATCTTGTATGTGAAATATTTAACCATTTATGTGATTACTTATTAACATTTTTATATTTCGAAGAAGATATATCAAAGCTGATGCTTCGACAGACAGAATCAATTTAAACATTAATAACCGTTAAAAGTGTTTGTTAATTCGCGTATTTCAAAACAATCAGGTATCCATTTTGGTGTAAAATTTATTACCAATATCCTATCGACTTGTAATACCAATGCAATCGTCCAATCGTACAGAGCATTCTTGTTTTTTTCATTTATCGCAGCCTTGAGGTTCCACTGACCGCAACTAGGTTTAAATAACTGTAGAACCGTCGTCTGTTTCACAAAGCGGAATATTTCAAATGTACGCAACGAGGGCTTATTATAATTTTGTCTATGACCTGACAATAAAAGACGAGTTCGCATTTCAGAGCTTGTTTTGTTAGCATTATCGTTTGCAATAAATGCAACATTGTACCATGGTACCTATTCATGGTTGAATTCGGATTGGTTTGCGTCCAACATATTTACTGCGTGCGCAATAAACGCAATATGTAAACACGACTGCGCATATGCATTGAAAAGAATTGGTAACAATTATTGTTCCCCTTTTATAGACACAAGGCGTCAAGGCCTTTGTGAATTAACTCCTATAAATACGGGTATATGGTACAGGAAAGTTGTGCTTTATCGCCTTATAAGAGACAACAATCGGTATCAACTAGGAATCTCTTTAAAGTAATAGGGTATTGGTATTTTCCTTTATTACGATTTACCAAATAATTGTTCAAAATGAATGTTTAATAAAATAAAAAGTATGAGAAACTTAATAAATGCATCTAATATTATGTATTTGAAGTTTGGTATGTTTGTTAATTAATCAAACAAAAATGGCTTGACGGATTTGGATGAAATTTGAACAAGTAGGCGAAGCCGCGAAGTTTTGTATAATTGAGTTATAAAGAGTATAAAAAATTTCAGCATCATAATGGTCAAACCATTTAAAGACGTTCTCCCATATGTACTATCTATATATATAGGTGCCTCGCATGTAATTAATTCATGTTTTCAATTTCGCTTGATATATTATTTAATAAATAAATATGTTATAGTAAAACAACAGCTTGTAAATGTCCCACTGCTGTGCTAAGGCCTCCTCTCCTTTTTGAGCAAAAGGTTTGGAGTGCACATTTTCTTTACTTCACAAAATTCAGTGGTACTTACCCGGGTTTGAACTCATCAACAACTATCTATCATGACTATCACGGCTGCAATGCTATATGATTAGACTTATAAACTAACATAAAATTGATCGCGAGTAAAGACGCAGGCACAAATTACATATATAAATTACCTCTATCGTTCCACATACCTACTTCGTTAAATTATCGATATAAATTAGTTATTATGTAATTGACTTATAACACAAATTATAGTAATCTCCATGTATCGTATTAGATGTTAGTATAAAACATTATAATACATCGCAGGAACACCTGTTACTTTGCTATAAATGCAATTAAATTATATAAGAAAATAGGTTAAGTCGATTAGACTTAATAACTTATTAATTATATACTTATATAGGCGCTGGTAACGACTTAATATAACAGTACACACGCTGTCTCTATGACATTTAATTTTGCTACTCTTGGTGGTGTATTTGCAAGTAACTATTGAGCAGTAACTTGTAAAAGCTCATCTCATCGTCAGTCATATTACTTTGATTGATTTGAGAATGTTTATACTGATGAAAATGTTATATGATATTATATTATATTTTATTATGTGATATATATGAAAAGTGTTAGTGTAAAAAAACAATTATATCGTGTAGCTTGTTGTATTTTAGTATCTAGTCATATAATTATTCGTATATGTATAATCATATAATTAAATCCGTCGTGTTCATTGGTTTATTTAACAAGTCAATTAAAAATATTTTTTTAATTATTTTTTTTCAGATGTAGCGACAAGTGCGGTTAGTGGTGCCGTTGTTGGTGTGCCTCTTTCTTGGGAGCCATTCTACTGTGTTCTCCAGCAAGATCGACGAACATTCACGGCGTATACTAGTGAAGAGTTAGCTGTAAGTAAGCCAGACAGCTTCAACCAACTTTTAATACAATTCTGATAGCCTGGTATTTCGATTTGTTGCCGATAAACATTTAATTTAAATCATCATTTAAAATTCCAAGATTGGCGTTATTTTTTATAGTTATGTGGTTATTGTTTCATATTTTGTAATCAATAGCATAAAGCCGGACATAGTAACGTAATTAAATCTGACATCAATAGAGCGTAACGGCTTTACTAGAGCTGTTTCAATCAAATGTGGAACTTTGTCGGTTGAAAATATTTTTTGCACGATTTGTTCATTCATACGATTACATTTGTAATTACAATTAGCGCAAGGACGTCGCGATACAAATAATGATCATCATTAGTTTTGACTGAAAACTTACAAAATAGCCAATGCATCGCACGGAACATTGAATATTGAGCAGACATTGTTATTTGTTTTTGTCTATAAATTTGAGCTATATTAGGTCAATGGTTCCGCTTTCCTGATCTTTGAGGTAATTTATCTTTTACTTGAAACTCTCGATTTTCACTTATTGCAAAAACTTTTAAAGAAATTGAATAGAAAATGCGGATTACGGGTATTTTCGTTTGCAAAAAGTACGTTGTGATTTTTTTCAATCTGTTATTGTGTGAGATTCTAGTCCAGATCCATTTTATTCTGCACTTATTAGCCACGCTTGAATTTATATTTCTGTGATAAATAAAACTTCTATATTTAACATAGAAAATCAGTATGTAAATATCAGTCTAAACAGCAGAGGCTACTACTTTAGATGAGATAATTTATTTTCCATTTACTATACAGGTTTGGCGTTTTCCTTATTAACATTTACTAAAGCACTATTAATAATGTACTTAAATACAAATAAAGTAAAGATTCTTTTGTGCGTCGTTTTAATTTTAGTGTATACTGATTTGACATTTGAAGACGTTATCGATTACAAGAACATGTAAATCACACTTGTCACGTTAATAGTCTAAATTTAAAGGGGGTGTAAATGTGAAGCGGATCTTCTTATATAACAAAATCATATATTTAAACCTTCTCCAAAGTTTGCTGCATCTTCTAGTAAAAGTTTTATATACATATATTGGTTAAGTAGTTTTTCTGTTAAGTGCTTACAAAAAAATACTCCTCATTTATTAGTATAGATTTCAAGGTGCATTTTTTTTTTAAAATATTATATTTCGATAAGTAATATAAAATAAATATTGAAAATTTTACAAAGAACTTTTAATTTAAACGAGTTAAATCATTATTGAAATCGGCAACTGAATATGAACGCAATAGACAACTTTGTTTACTATAACGGTAATTTGCTACCGTATTTTACTCTGTGCAAATATAAAAGAGCGTTGAACTTATTTTTTTTAAATTAAATAGTGACTACGACAAAATTTATGTTTCTATACTAGTGTATCGCGTGCACATGTTGCGTAGCTTAATTCTGATTTCATCATACTCGTAACTGTAATTTTAGATAATTATTAACAGATGAGTATCACAAAAATGTCCACCGTTTATTCAGAACTATTGCTCTTGTCTTAATCAGATTTCTAAACGATACTTATAGGGGTGCAATAGTAATGAAATTTAAAACATAAATTTGAGTGCGTTTCTGTACATTTGAGTGATAAAATTTGTCTCAAAATTTTATTAGGATTACTTCTTTTGAGTGGCACGTAGTTTAAATGTTATTATTATTAAATAAATTTCAAAAGAAATGTGGCAGAAACAATTGTTTATTATGATTTATATAAGAAATACTCTCGTCAACTATTTCTTAATATTCTTACTACTATTTACTTTAACACTTCGCAACGTACATTTAATAAGAATTCAGTATGTAAAGATAACGTATTTGAGTATTTCTCAAAGTACAAACAGAGACTTGATGCGTGGGCGTCTGTGCTGGTTTTATGCATAAATCGAAGCCAAACGCCCTAACAAAAGAGACGTTCCACTTATGCTTAGGCGGTCTTACTGTTGTTATAGATTAACCTTTTTTTACAATGATAGTCTGGAAATATTTATTGTTATATTATGCATTATAAGAATAAATAAGTATGTCGTTTACATATGTTTAAATTATTTATTTTATGTAACATTTCTTTTTAAATAACTAAATTAATTCATGATTATATAAAAAATCATTATTATCATTCCAACTTATACCCAATAATCACATTAAAAAACCTTTTCTTGTATAGATACTGTTAACTAAATATTGAAAAGATGTGTTTGTCTTTTAACTTAAAAGCTCTAACTAAAATTTCAAATACAGATAAAACAAATGCGATGTATTTCAACTCCTTGAATTCTAACTCCTTGCACGCCGACGAAACTGGAAACCAGTCCAGTAGTATTTACATAGTATCTTATCTTAATGTCCATTGCAGTAGCGATATCATTTAATGGGTATTGGCAAAGTGTTAGTGAGAATAGAGTCTAATACTGACACAAAAAATTAAGCGGAACTTTGTACATGTCAGAAATAAAACTAGTATTTGCGTTAAATACGTTTCATTTTGTAACTTTACAAAGAAATGCGTTCAAAATCGATATTGAAATTTAACTCTTATGGTTAAGAATTTTTCATCTTGAAAAACAGGCTGAGATTATTTAAATTCCTAAAAAGATTAATTTTTAATATTGTTGTTTCAACCGTAACCGTAACAGCCTGTGAATGTCCCACTGCTGGGCTAAAGGCCTCCTCTCCTCTTTTTGAGGAGAAGGGAGATTGTTGTTTGGAATCTGCTATTATGTTTTTATTTATATATTAACTATTTAGTATTGATCAACTATTTCAATTTAATAATCGTATAAAGAGATATTGTTGTACGCTACTTATATAATAGGTGTGACGCCAATTATCAGCGTGCAGAAGAATGATATTTTCACGTGATCAACTTGTTTCTCAAAGCAATTTGTGTTAGTTATGACATCGGAAGCATTGTCTCAGTTTCTTTTCACTATTCGTTATTACATTAACGATTAAAACAGTTTATGTCTATAAACATGGTCGTTGCTTTTATGAGATATACAAAACGAGGCGTATAATTTATATTGTTATTTGGAATAATAACTCATCATTTATTGTAATATAACAACATTTTATTTTTTTAATAATCATTTTATTGTTACACGCTATCCACCAGTCATTTCCTGGCTTCTATTTGGACTATAAGGTAAGAAGTGTAGTGAGAGTCTTATAAATTGTGATTGGTTTTGCTTTTATATTTATTAAGTAATTCTCGCCCTTATATATTTAAAACTAGTATATTTTCTAGTTGCTAATGAGCTAAGTCATTTTAAAATGACCTAACATATCTTGTTTTGATTGTTTTCGTAGTCACAATGATTTATTTAGTTGTTTTAACACTATAAAGCATTGCGTTTTTGTTGTTGAGAGTGACATGTGCTCTACTTTCCTTTTGTGGTCTAATTGTAGTACTTAAATCCATTCGTTGATAGTTATAACCGCTGTTTGATAAGACATTCTATTCCTTATTTCGTAGGCAATAAGGTACTGTTGATTTACTTGTTATTTTGCACGTTTCGTGTATCGACCTGTCACGGTTTTACAGAGCAATAAATAATTTTAGCAACTAAATCTAGTTACTTTGCAAACATTATTCAATAATGTGAACATCAAAACGTATATCACACGAGAACTAATATAATAGAGATTGTATAACTGACGCAGTTGCGATGAATATACAACTATTATTCTGTATTCGGTATCATCGGCTTTTTTCTGAAATTTAAATTTGAGCGATTATTGAAATAGCGTTTTCTTTTAAAAACAGGATATTTTGAAATTAAATTAATCTCAATTTAATAACATATATTTTAAATTTATATTTTATTTTCGTTATAGAAAATGACAAAACCAATAATAATTAAGACATATCATATGATAAAACAAGTGTTAATCTGAATCAATCACAGGACAAAATTTTGAATACTATTACAATTTATATACTATTATATACGAATGTATTAATCTTTGTGTCTGTAATAATACTTCATATATTATCTAGTTCAACACACAAATCATTTAATTTCGTGTGTGTTTCGCTTTATAGGCTACAATTAACACATATTTGAAACATGTGGTATTTATTTAAATAAAGATATAAACTTGGCTTAGGTATTTACTGTCGGTGGTTATCCAGATTCTTAGAAGTGTACGGTGTTCTTAATGGAAACCCATTCACTAATGTCACTGGCCATATAAGTAAGCGAATTCAGAACCTTTTTGGTATATTAAACTTTTTTTTAATTAACCAATTCGATTTAATAATACTTAGTCATATTTTAGGCAAATGTTTTATAAATGTATTTTTTACACTTTTTTATTTACTATGAAAATAATAAAATATTATATAAATATTATTTCAACTTAAATAACAGTCATTCGAACATGCATAGACCAGTTTAAGTTTTATAAATCCTAACAAAATAATCTAAATAAAAACATATTCTCATAAATTTTGTTATATAAATCTTATTATAACACAATTTTTAAGTCTGATGTAGTTCATTAAATCATCCTAAAAACAGGAGTGTGAATAGCATATGTTTGAAAACGATTTATTATTAGCATTGCGAATATAACGTTTAAGGCAAATCGTTCTGACTCATGACTTTATGTCGGTGAACTTAAGTAACACGTGACCCTTTTGAGAGGATTTTTTTTTATATTTGTAGGTATTTAAACTTTCGAAAACAATATTAAGGTTATTATTTCGCTTGAGATTTGTATGTCTAAAGAAGTTATTGTAACCATTGGCTGTTTATTTATCATAAAGGTTATTGAACTGAACCTTTCGAGTATATGTGTAAAACGAATTAGTTGTTTCGTGTAATGTTAGTGCTTATAAATATATCGTATAACTGAATGTAAAACCGTTAATATATTTTACCGTCTTATTATTTGGCTTTTTTTTTTAATTTAAAATGGGAAAGCAGAGTGGATAATGGTATTCACGCCCATAAGCATTGGTACTGTAAGAAATTCTATTCCAATCTTAACAACGTTAATTGCATGGCACCTTGAGAGTTGATACACACATAATAATGGTAATCGGTCAAACGGTATCGAGGTATTTTAATCTCAAACAGATATACAAATATTTATTATTATATATTTAAAAAAATGTGTATTTACACAGAGGATAGTTCAGTACGAAATTTAATCTATAAATAAGTACTAATTTCATATAGTAAGTCCATTATTCATAGTTCAACAACAATGGGCTCTATCGAATCGACTCTATAAAACAATGAGGAGAGGAACGCCTCGCAGATAGTACGAACAACGAGTATCGAGTAACAGCGACTCGTTACCGGTCCGGGCTATTTACGTGCTAAGTACCATTTGTACGTATTTCTGTGTTTCACTCAAAGAGGATCTTTGTATTTAGTTTGGAGCATTCGACTCGACACGTTTGTAAACGTATCGATTGCACCTGAATAAAATCCTCGGGAATATTTTAAATCCCATCCAAATTATTATAGTCCCAGCATCGCAATCGTATCATTTTACTATAGTATTCTATTAGAAACAAAAAAATATATATAATATCAATGAAATTTTTTGATTCTTTTGTATCCTAGGACGAAATAAGTAGTAGTATACTACCATTTGACAAAGGTTATCTGTCAATCCTTTTTTTATATAAAAATCAGAATAAACGTACTAAATTAAAGTAGGTTCCTAATAAGTCGTTTTAAATCTCGATTTTACAAGATTATATAAATGTAATACTACAAGATAATTTAATATTGGCATAGGAAAATGATTTACAAGTAACTCTAGCGGAACTAGCATTTGAAAACGTTACGGATCAATAGTTTCCAACCCGTAGATATTTGACATTGCATTATGTCCTTTAAGTATATTGGGCTAAGTACAATGTACTTGTATTTATGCGAAGCCAATGTACGCTAAGGTGCATGACGCGCACATGTGTATTATGCAAGCAATTATCGATTTATACTTCCCTTAGACGAGAGTATTATGGAAGTGCGATCAAGAATTATTAGTGTGGCAAATTACTTTGTGCCTTTTTTTCGATCGTTTTTAGAAAGGTCTGTCAAAAACGTGAAGTCTTGTCAGCTTAAGTTTGATGTGCCACCCTCCCCGTCCTAACGACCTGGTCTGTAGCTTAAGGTTTTGGTTTTATTCATAATATTAATAGAAGTACATAGAACATGTATATATTTATAATATAACATGGACAATGATTGAAACCTATTTATAGTCAGAGGTTTTCTGTATGCTGTCCCGGTATTAAAGTAATTAAATTCAGAGTTATCACTTTCTTCATGATTTGTATATTTAATGTCTCAGCAAAATTTAATAAAGAATATATAGAGCGGGCACCTCAGTACGCGTGATAGAAGCAAATCTTTTTGCGTCACAAATATTGCACACAAAACAAGGGGTTTTGTACTTTGAAAAAGTTTATTTCTTGCACGGACAAAAGACAATAATAAATATTTTATTCGCACACATAGATTTAAAACATTTGCCACACACCACTTCCATTGTACCTGTTCTTCGTTCTGATGTTTTATCATCGTTGCTTAGTTGCTCACTAACTTGTTTGTATTGATTTGAATTGTATTGACGAGCTTTTATTCATGAGCTTTGCAATGTATACTTTACTAGATACAAAATACAAGATTTTGTATCTAATGAAGTATACATTGTTGGCATTAAATAAATTTTCACATCTAATTTTCGATACAGTTCATTGAAAATAGTTATTTATTTGAATGTTTACTCATAGAAATTTTTAACATTATTGAATTTGTTACAAGTTTGTCGACTTTAGATCTAAAAATTGTAAAAAATATTACATACAAATTTTATTTTATAGTAAGAATGCAAACGAGCAATCGGCCACCTAGTAAGTAGTCACGACCACACATACACATTAGCACTGTGACATACATTAACTATTCTTACACCGTTAATGTGCCGCCAACGATGGGAACGAAGATGTTATGTCCCTCGTGTAATTACTACACTGGGTCACTCACACATAAAATCGAAAAGATTTAACGCTAAGGTAAATCCAGCAGGGTCTAATTGCACGATCTTGAACGCCAATACACTTCAAGAATTTCTTGAAATCAATTCGATGAATGAATTGCGTCACAATGAATGCGTTTGATTTTCAATTTGTGCGTGATGTTCCGTTTTCTTGCTGAAAGCAGAGCTCAAATACATTAAAATATCTCAATTTTTACATACAAATTTTAGTTAGTTTGCTACAATACATCTGTAATCCTTTTAGTTTTTAGATTAATAAAAATAAACCTTTTACTAGTTGATATTGAGTTTAAGCAATTTCATGGACGTTACTTAGTTTTAGTATAGGAAGTTATAGGTAATAAGGAATATGAGCAATGACTAAATTAAATACATTTAATTGAGGAACAACTTTAAAGATATTAATCAAATTACCCAATATGTAAAATATGTAATTATTATCAATTTAGTGGTATTCGTTGTGCTTAATACTCAATTGGTGTATTGGAATTATTGGTAACCTTAATAAATCAACGGTATACGTGCTGTCGAGCGATGTGAAAGCCACAGGTCCAATATACCTTAGAAATTGGGATATTGTTGTCTTTTCACGAATAGTACAACCTGGGCGTTTAAAAACTGCCACTTATGTATTCACCAACCCGCACTTGAGTAGGAGGAGCATGGTGAAATAAGTACCAAATCTTCTCCTCAAAAGGAGAAGCCAGTGTGCCGTTTATAAGCCATTATTTCACTTTATTACTATATATAGAAATATTGATGAACCGATCATCATAAACTTGTCAGGAGTATAGAAAATGACATAGGGTACCTAACACCTCCACTCCGCGGTCGGAAACTACTCATATAAAAAAAAAAATTAGATTAGGTACGCATGCATTTCTATGTGGTCCTCGTCTTGTAGACTTATCATTTTAATCCTTTATTAATCAAATCAGTAAGGAAGTAGTCGTTAAAAATTGAAAGCATATAACACGCTATAAGCTACAATGAAGCTTTGTAACCCCATTACTCCTACAGGATCTGTTGGAACAAGCGATGACATCATGTTATTACGCTGTTCTAGTTAATGATACATAGTACAAAGTAAAAAGTGTGCTACGTTCCTTACGCGTTCACTGTTCAAATGGAATTTATTTTTTGTAGCATATAACAATGGACTTCCTTTATTTTTTTTTTCTATCAATTTAAAATTGTATCTAAACCAAATATTATCGAGATTTCTTTTATTGCAATGAGCACCGATTAGTATACATAAAATTATATTATAGTTTTTATATCAAGCTTAAATTAAGATAGTCAATATAATTTGTTTAACTATAAACAGTTTTAAAAATTACTACATTCGTTTTTAGGTATTTTTTCTTAAAAAAATATTTTTTTAACAATGATTTATAAGTCGTTATAGTAAACAAAAAAAAAACACTTCTTATTTAATAGTATGAATGAAAGAATATTTGATTGTGATAAGCAAATAAATTGTCTGCAGTGCACGAAATGAGTATTACAGTACTATTTAAAATAAACAAATCAAATACTCGCGTAAAACTATTTTTATGACTAAGGAAGCGATGTTTTATTTGAAGCGTCCATTTTACTAAAGACCATTATCTAAAACACAGTCAATTGTTTAACATAAAAATAAAACGGAATAACACTGTAAGATCTAATAACATAAAGGGAGGGGTCCATCATGCCCGACGTGCTTTCTCTGACCTATTAATAGGCTTCTATTAATATACGTGGACTGATGTTACCACTAGTCATTCTGAGAAACACTGTATAGAAAATTACCTTATTAGGCTGGTATGTTTCGTTAAAAAAGTTGAATTATACATCTAAAATACCAAGATAATTTAATATTCACACAAATCACATAACATGTTTAGTTAGTGCTTTTAAATGCAAAAGGCATACTTTTTTGTTGGATAAGGGTTAATTCTCCATGGGCAACTCCGCTATATTTTATTTCTTTACAATGTCCTATGCTTACAAAAACATACTATATTTTTTCATATAGAAGATCATTTTGTAAATAAATTTATACTTAAAAGTTATAATTTGTGTAGCAACACTAGCATGGTGGTCTGCTTGCTTGTCTTCTCCACATGCGCTTCGGCGAAACATGTAATTGGGTCAGATTCGTTAGAATTAGTTTTATGATTTAGTTCCCTTAACCCGCACTTAATTTGCTTCAATGTAAGTTTCATGTAAACTTACAATTTATATGACCGTATAAGACAAAACTAAATTATTTTCATGTCCATGTTTATTAATTTTATCAAAATGATTTCCATACACTTTTTAATTAATTAATTTATGAATGATGTGTGTGTTTGTGTATTTTGGGTAGTCGTATTGCTTTCTTGCTTTTTATAATTAACATTGAATTGCATAACACTAAAACGATAAAACTTTTTATTATCTAGAAAACTAGAGTATAGATGAGATAGCGTTCAAACATTGCGTCGATAGGAATGATTCAGGGCATATTAGAAAGGAGATAGAAGGACGTGGGAACATAATGATTGTAATTACGATTATGACTTATAAATATAAAGAATTATGTTATATCAGATGATATTACCATTCTATGCGTCAAACGTCAGTTATTTGACCCATTCATGGTATTGTTATCTAATTCGAATAACCTTGCACTCTAATTAATTATTTAAAAACACGTCTATTTATGTTATTTACTTGCACACTACGTAAAAAAATTGAATATTTAAAGAACTTAATTAAAGTAGAGTAAATTATGTCCTGGCATGTTAAGGCCTACTCGCCATTTCAGGAGAGGGTTTTGGAGTTTATTTATAATAATATTTAAAGTATCAGTTTTTATTATTTCTTATTATATATTTTGTTCAACATTACGGTAATACATGGTGATTATTTTATTATTAAAAGAATGTAGCGTGTTTTTTTCTTCTTGATTAAACTAAGCTGTTTGAGTGAAAGTACCATCAAAACACGTTCTTCGACATTTAGATTTTGCAGTAGACAAATTATGTAACGTTAACTATTAAATTTTAAGTTGAGTTCTCTTTCAAAAATAATCCTTGATTCCTGAATTATAAATATATCAGAAACTGGAAATTAATAAGTTATTTTTGATAACTGTTGTTAAAATAATCTTTTATTCGAAACCAAACAGTTATTCTATATAGCTATTGTTTAAAATATAACTACATTTCATAAATATATAAAATCTGATTTATCTAGCCGTTGAACAAATTCATAAATAATGATTATGACACGTCATATACAACTACATATTATAAATTGTGAGCTGTATATTTCACTCATTCTTGAAACTAACCGATTTTTGAAGTGATAATTTATTGCAAAATATTGCAAACTGTTTTGACCAGATTTATACGAGTTTTCTAATATCCAATCTCCACTAACTTTAAATAAATTTATGTTATGTAAATGACGAAAGAAGTATCTACCCTACAACTGTACCTAACGCTACACTATATAAATAAAATAACTTTAATATAACTGACATCAATGATTATTAATTTAAAAGTAAATAAATTTGAAATTTATCAGAAAGTTCTATAGGTAATATTTCTGTCGATTTCACTGTCAACCGTTTTAATTTTTAAAATAGGTAATTTATATTTACATTAAACTTTTCAGACGTCCAATAACAATGGAGAGTATGCCACGCGAAGCCTCCCTCGAGTGAGAATAGATGGCGGTAGTAACGTTGGAAATGGAGTTAGACTACGATGTTGGGCTGCACCTCCATCTATTACTGAAGAAGAAGTTGAAGATGAAATAGAAGAAGATGCTGTTTCACTACGAGCGTTACCATCTCAAGGTAAGAATATATTTTTAGTTAAAATTATTTTTAAAGAGTGAAGCGGCATCTAGTGATGATATGTAATACTAATAGCACAAAGCGACATCTATGTTGCTAGAACTAAGAACTATTCAGTGGTATTTCTATTTAACGCTAGGTGGCAGAGTACAATTGCGTAAGAAGATATATTGTCAGTGTTTTTATTCGAAACAATTTGCAAATATTTTAATAATATACAATATGCAGTATGGTTTTTACTGTGTATATTTTAAACCATTTTTCTTTTATATATCTATAACATATGAATCAAAAAATTCGAGTGTCCTAATTAAAGGGCATTAGTGGAAACAATTGGTGACGCTTTTTTAAACTATCATTAGCGGTTTGTATGTAGGGCTGCTGTCTAATTATTATTAATTTCATGGAAGAGAACAAAAACAGTAGCAATTAAGCTCAATTGTTTTATGCTTTCTTTAATAGACTAAAGCGAACGCTAAATAAAGTTATTAATTTCATGTTATATTGTTGATATTTAATATATTTTTGTTAAAATAAACAATACCTAGAAATCACACTAAAATAAGATTAAAAAGTAGAAACATAACATAACTTAGTGACACATTAAGTATCGCTAAAAAACATTGTAGTTTTTTAACAATGTCTTAGTGATAGAGTTGATTGCACGGTACATTGATGATAAATCTTTACTAAACCCAGTATTCCAGCCCTAACGAATGACGCGGTGACGCTCGCGCACCCATCCGGCACCAATCGATTACAACGAGTTTCACGCACCAACTGCATACTTGCGACTGTTTTTACTCCTGCTTATATTTTAATGCGTTTTAGTTTCTTGTGGACAGTGTTTTTTTATGTACAACATCAAATGCTTCAATTTTTTTAAAAACGTTTTTGTAGAAAAATAAATTTAATAGCCTGTCATTTCTGTGCGTTTATATTTTTCGTGTATACATATATTGTTTTATTAAAATGGAGTTTGTAAAGTTTCTTCTATTCTTTTACTTAAACATACTTGTTTTATGTGAATTTTGTAATCTTGCCGGAAAAACAGATAAACGCATATTTTTGCATTATAAATAAATTGCACACGTAGTCATTCAGAAACCATACAGGCCTATTTTCACCGTCTGATAGTCTCGCCCTTCCCTGAATCGAAACAAACAGACAATTAGGGCTCGACCGTTTTTAATTGACATTGCCCCCTGAGCGATGCCCATTGACTTGGACAGTGTGACATTCAATCCCTCTCGTGGTATATACTTCCAGACGATTAGTTAATTGAGTGAAATGAAAACGTTAATCGTGTTAAAACCTATTTTATTTTGTATAACATTGTAGCTTTGTTTAATGAGTACAGCGTAGCATAATGAATTTTGTGGAACTTTTGTATTGTATTATATAAAATTAATGAAAACCGCTTATGCTAAAGTAAAAAAAAATATTTTAGTACTTTAGTTAAATCGCTTAAAATGATCGTTTGATTTAGTTTTACGCGTCTTCAACTCATATGTTAAACTTGGCTTTACCAGTAAAACCGATTTTTCAGATCAAACAACTATCGATTGACAAGTTCGAAATAGAAAATGTAAACGGGGTGCGACGAAAGAGCTATTCTAAATTAGAAACCAGTTCCATTTTTTGTCTTTCCATATAATATTTTATGTTCAGTAAAATCAACTGCATCAAAATGAGATGAACTTTTTTGGTTTATTCATTTATTGTTCATACAAAGTATGTGAATCCGGCGCTTTCTTTATTTTTTTAAACTATAAAAAACGCAATTTATTTTATATATTTTTGTTTAAAAAAATAAAATGACAGTAAAATAATGAGATGCTTCCTGGGAAATATATTAAGATCATTGAAAGAATTGACAATTAAAAGACAAGAATTCACAAAGTATGTAGAGCAAAGAAACAAAGAAAATATATAATTTCGCATAATAAAACGTTGATAATTGCTTAACCTACAATGTTTATTTGTGATTTCCTCAAAATTTGAGTCATGATCTAATTGAGTGGCTAACGCTTGCACACATCACGATTCCCGTGAACGTACAGACGTCCGACCTGAATGTTAATGTACCGAAGAAAATGTAGGTAAACAAAGGTATGAGTCGTATGTAGCAGAAAATAAAGGTCATTACGACACCTGATAACGGCGTGTGGTTAACCATATGAACGGCAATGCGGTTAGTAAGAATTCAAAAGAATTGGGAGTTTCTGATTAGTTTCGGACGTGTCATATATTATTAAGTTGACACTTATGCTCTTTCTCGACGAATTTTTTGTAGCTCTTATAAATTTTTTTAATATATAATTAACCTAAAATAAAAAAAAACATCGACAAAAGAAAACTAAAGTTACTTTAGTAAGTATTAGAGCATATAGACGAGCCGGTTGGCGTGGTTGGTAGATACTTGCCTTTTCACGCCGAAGGTTGTGGGTTCGATTCCCACCCAGGACAGACATTTGTGTGCAAGAACATGTCTGTTTGTCCTGAGTCTGGGTGTAATTTTCTATATAATTATGTATTTACAAAGGAAAAAGTAGTATATGTAGTATATAAGTTGTCTGGTTCCCATAGCACAAGCTTTGTACAAGCTTAATTTGGGATCAGATGGCCGTGTGTGAAAAATGTCCCAAGATATTATTATTATTATTATATTTCCTCATTTTAACATTGTTTTACCGTAAAATGTAATTACCAGAATAATGAGATTATTAATACCATAATAAATTCAACAGACAGCTAGCCTTGTTTTTATCGTTTACTGAGTCACTGTTATTGAAACCTGTTGAAATAAACTTATGTCATGGCAAATAAATAATCATTGTGTGATGTAAGAAATATGATATGTTTTTAAGATATAATTTTGATTAGCGAGATTTTTTGTAGAAGTTTATTGTTGGATGTCGCCGCAGCCATGCCGGTGACGTACCACAAGATGAATAAAAACGCATGTAAGGTACTGCTGCAGTGACACAATGACCTGTGCATTATACGTTAGTATATGTATTAGAGCTTTTTATACTTATTTGTATATATTCAAATAATCTTTGTAATCTGTTCAATAAGAACTCACTGTAGGTTAAAACAAAATCTATCCAACATTATTGTACGTTTGTAACATTATTACTGACATTGATAGTCTGTAGATAAGATTAATTATAACTTTTTTATATTATTTCTAATTTGCTTGAGTTAATCAACTTTTTATTTTATTTTTTTTGTAGTAAAGGTTAAGACGGACGAGCAAATGGGCCACCTGATGGTAAGTGGTCGTCAACGTCCATAGACATTGGCATTGTAAGAAATGTTAACTATCGCTTACATCGCCAATGCGCCATCAGCCTTGGGAACTAAGACATTTTGTCCCTTGTGCCTAAAATAAAGTACTGCTGTTTTGCGGTAGAATATCTGATGAGTGGGTGGTACCAACCCAGACGAGCTAGCACATATTAAAGCCCTACATCTAGTAAAATTATGTACGATATAATAATTAACGTACGTCGATATTTACTTAGTTGGGATATTTTTTTATTATCGAGGTAGGCGGACAGGCAAATGGGCCTGGTGGTAAGTGATTCCTACCGCCCATGGACATTGGCGCCGAAAAAATAAATAATAACCATTCTTTATATCACTAATACGCCACCAACCTTGAGAACTAATATGTTATGTTCCATCTACCGGTAGTGACACTGGCTTACTTACCCTTCCCACCCGAACAAAAAAATAATACTATTGCCGTTCGAAGTATGTGATGAGTGGGTGATACCTGTTAAGACGGGCTTGCACAGGGCCCTATTACCAAGTCAATTGAGATTATAAAGATCATTGTCCTTCTAGCTACTGCACCTCACAAATAAGGTGCTGGTGGGATATTTATACAGGTTACATAGCATTGCGGTTCAGCGTCATGTACTCGTACACGGAGCCTTACTGTAAACAATTAATATTTATTATATATCGTATTGCCGTCTGACAACTGGCTGGTGTTAGAGCTACGAGCAAGTCCGCTATGTACGTACGGAAACTTATCAGATATTCTATCATTTAATAATATGTAATACTACTACTACTAATAATATTATTACTGTGTTCCCAATTAAAGGGTATGCTAGTCAAGAACACAAGTCACAGAGACATATTTATCATTATATGAATGTATGATTTGAAACGCATTGGGTATAATTAATTGGTTATACTTCTCATAATGCAAATGCTTATGGGAAAATTTAACCATTTTCCATGCTGATATGAAAGCTACGTTACGTGATGTTGATGATTTAGAAAGTACCGTTATAATTGTAAATAAAATATTTTTAAATTGTTTACAATTATAATTGTAGTTATGTACTAACTATTTGACGTACTATAAGTACCGTCGAGCAATTTTAATGAATGAATCAAAACATTGTGATCAAGGGATAATAATATACCTAGTAAGTGCAATTCACCTTGTACTTTGCAATGTCAATTGGCAGACGAATTGCCATCAGGTGGACGACCTCGTTCGGCTTCTTGCTGTTCATAAAGTACGAAAAATATATAAAGCGTAAATTAAATGAATCATGTCACCTGATTTTATAGTTGAAATGGAAGTAGTTGCCTTTAAAGGTGAACCAGACAGTATTAACTTTCATATAAGCATTGCGGTAGTTTGTACATGTGTGCTTGTGTCTCTGTGTAGTGCACGTACCTATGTGAGCATGGTTTTAAAGTAAGCGCGTTTATTTTGAGCGTGCTAGTTCGATTATTTAATTTATTCTACTTTATCATCCGGTCTGTCAACATAATATGGATATTATAAACTTCGCACCTAACATCATTCATTCGATACAGGCTCTCAGTACTAAATACTCTCTGGAATAATCAAGGACTAAATATAAATCCTCAATCTATAATATCTCTACCAAAAATACTAAAACAATTAGTTTATGAAATTGTTAATCAAATATGTAGGTAGCTTTTTACGATTAAGCATCGTTTCTAACATATTATAACAAATAATCTTATTTATTATTAAGAAAATTTATAATATTATAATCATAGATTTTACGTAAATATTACTTATGTATGTTCAAATAATATTATATTTATTATTTTGATATAATTGTGCTGTTCATCCATATTAGCTGGTGACAGCACTGGCGCGCCGTTGATGCTACTGTCTATTGTCTCTACTAAATGCAGTCAGGGTTGTCGGAATTCACATAACGAAAACAAATAATTATGACTATTGGTAGAACTATATTATCAAAATTGTTTGTTTGTTTATTATCTTTATTGTATACATAACATGAAAAATAATCATACACAAAAAATGGTAATGTTATTTTAAATTATACGTGTACAAAGGCGGACTTATTTTAGAAACTAGGATGTCTCCCAGTAACTTACCAACTAATAGAAAGTGTAAAATCTAAATTTAATTTGGGAACTGTTAGGTACCTAATACCACCCGTATTAGTGATCATCAGATTTTACATGAGGTTAATAACTTACATGTAAAATAAAAACATTATTATTATAATGAAAGTTTGGTGTAAGAAAAATAGTAACAGATCGTTATGTGAAAATTAACTCTTAGGAAAATGTAAATGTTTATGAATAGGCTCATGTTAAATAGGCGTCACATTCATATCCCTCGTACGGTTTGCATGTTAATTTTTAATAAGCGGAAAATTACGCAGGTTTATCACTACAATAACATATTTTGACGCCCCTACATTTCTCAGCCGGTGTCTGCGAGCGGAGCGTGGCGTTCGCGCCAGTGCGTTACGCCGCTTCCGACTCGCAACACATCGGTATATTCGAAATTCGAGTATCGATACATCGCGTTGAATCCGCACGCGTTACTTTTTCGAAAAAAGTTTTGCGCAGTGCGTTAATTTTGTGTTAAGGTGAATTATTTAGTGGCTAGTGCTGTGATCGTGTACGAAATCAGCTGTTTCGAATAACGATTATAATTATGAAGGCTTATTACTGTTCTGTGGTTATGAGGTTATATTTGTTTGATTAATAAAATTTAAACATCGTTCGTATATACTTTCACAACAATAAATATTAATATAAAAAAAATTGAATTAGCATCAAATAGTTTGAGATTTTAAGCTTTATATATTCGTTTATATGAAGTTTCGATAAAAAAATTTAAATACATCATAATAATAAACCTAATTTCATATTAATATACATTTTACATAACTTATACATATATTTAATATTCAATATTAGAAATTCAAAACGTTGCACAACAATATTATACCATTATAAAATAAAATATGTTTCTAAGTTATATGTTCCTAAATTTGTTTTAAAGATAAATATCTATTTTGAGAACAAAATAATTAGTGATGCATCATTCTCTACAAACATCCGATAGGTATTTATATATGCGTAGGAGCCTAGCAGTAGCAACCATAATAATACGTTGCATTTTTATTGGTTATTAATAACGATTTGAATATATATTTTTTAAATTATTATACTCAATAAAAGTATATTGAAACTATTTCATAAATTAATTAAATCTTTGCAACAAAAGACAAGAACGTATTTAAACACATAAGATGTAAAAATAATGCTCTATAATATATATTTAAAGAATAGTTAAAGTGATAAACGAATCTGAACTGTTACTTTTATTGCGAAAAAATCGTCAATTCATCGCTTACGGGACAAATCCGTTAGTCGAATACCGCAGATTTTCGATTTTGAGATAAAACGGTTTTGTTAATTATTGATTTCATACATCAGTTATGCAATATAGATTACTTTCGTATTGCATAAAAATTCCGTGCCGCTATCGTTAGACGATATAGATTGGAATAGCTCGGTATAGTTCTGGTTATTTCCTGCAACACGTGATGCAATGGGCAAATTTGATGGCACATCATGTGGGTGTCAAGTTATCACTTATTGGAAGCATTTGTAATGGCGATCGGACAGCGGTCATGCGAGGGCCCGATAGAGACAGCGTAGCGCGTACAAACTGTAGGGTTAAGTATAGAACATTGTAAATTTCTAATAAAATAACAATGTTTTTTTAAAAAGTTTTTCAATAAATAAATTTTAAATTATTTTGTACAAAAAGAATTTAATTAAATACACAAGTATTATATTCAATTGACATTATAAATAAACCTCTTTTATTACTTATCGTTCAATAGTTTGCTCTATGCCCCGGCTGCGTCTGCTTGTTTGTCTCTCTGTCTGAACGCAATAAACTCACTCGGAATGAATGGATTTTCATGAGGTTTTCACCAACGGACAAAGTGATTCATGAAGAAAGTGTAGGTGTATAATTCATTAAGTTTTTGTGAAAAATGGCTAAAATATGATGATAAATGTTGAAGATGTCCAAAAAAAACATGATTGAAGTTAGGTATAATATGTATTACAATACAAACGTTTTATGTGTACTTTATTGTGGCGGTGCGAATGCGCAACGGGTAGCTAGTACATATTAAGTTCTTACAATTTTTTTCGAATGATCTTTATAATCAATCTTGATAAAATTAAAGAATAACGTGTCGATTTTGACCAATTCAATTTTAATCCGCTGACTAGTTTCGAGTTTCTTCATTCAAGCTACGTTTACACTATAATGATGAAACGGAAACAATACAATTGAAGGATCTACAATTTTTTTTTTTTTTTTATAGAATAGGAAGGCGGACGAGCATATGGGCCACCTGATGGTAAGTGGTCACAAACGCTCTTAGACATTGGCATTGTAAGAAATGTCAACCATCGCTTACATATCCAATGCGCCACCAACCTTGGGAACTAAGATTTTATGTCCCTTGTGCCTGTAATTACACTGGCTCACTCACCCTTCAAACCGGAACACAACAATATCAAGTATTGCTGTTTTGCGGTAGAATATCTGATGAGTGGGTGGTACCTACCCAGACGAGCTTGCACAAAGCCCTACCACCAGTAGATACAATAAATAATAGAATACAATAATTAATAGACCACACTATCGAGGAAAATATTGTAATTCAAAGTTGTCAAACTACAAAATCGGTGAAACTCAAACGAGCGAAAGTTGACTTCTTAGATGTACGATAATATTATGGAAATTGTTGTGAACGGTTTTCAATCATTGCGTAACAAATAAATGCTTCACGTCAAGTGATGTGTGACGGTAGATTTACGGATAATCGTATGTCCTTGTGATGTCTGAACAGGGTCATTTGATACTGCAATCTAGACTGGTATTGTAACTCATGAAATTGATATTTTTAGAATCGAGTAGCCATATTTTGTCACATTATTCTAATTACGTACATACGTATCAAAAATAAAAAAGTCAGTTGAAACGATGTAGTCGAAACGTTCGAACTAATAAATAGAAAAATCAATGATGTAGTAATACGAAGCCCATTTAAAACAAAAAATCCTTCAGTTCAAATTGTCTTGCTTTCAATTTCCTTTTTCTGCAACACAAGATTCAATAGTTCCCATCGACGTTGCCATTTTATAGTTTCGCTCCTTCTATAACATTCTTTGGCGTCTCGATGATTACTTTTCCTGTTTTCTTTTCCATACGATTTCCGGCTCTGATTAAACTTTCTTGAAACGGAATGCCATCTCAATGCCATGATGGAGGTAACCGCGTTTAATCGGAGTAGAAAAACAACACTAATTAATTAATTCTTCCTGGTTCTACGTTACCTACCTATACAGCGTCCAAAGCACTATTTTATAACGCTGTCATATTTTAAACGATTCTAAAGTCTTTAACGGACCGATAATTAACTATTTTTTGTTTTAATATTTAAAAATGGAAAACTCATTTTTTCGTATTTCAATTGCACGATTTGTTGAAGTTAGGATCGTAAAATATAAAAGCCGTTGTGTATGTATGTGCATATAAAACATTCAAAGCTTGAGTTTGTAAAGCACGTTATGTGGGGTCAATTTGGGAGGTTGCCAAACTAAAAGATGTGTGACGATTAAAGATGGCGCCGAGAGGGCTCGAGTTGCAAGCTATTATTTAAACTATTTTCCTAATTCTAAATTCAGATGAAATTTTTATTATATTATTTCAATGAACGATTGGTTTAATATTTATTTCTTTGGGGAAGAAAAATGTTTGTATTTATAGTAAATAGGTGGAATAGGCATTTTATAAAAAATTAAGCATGGTATAAATAATAATTCATCTCATTTAGTTATTTAATTTTTTTGCGCGACTTTATATTAGTAAAAGTAAAGTAAAGTAACAGCCTGTAAAATGTCCCACTGCTGGGCTAAGGCCTCCTCTCCCTATTTGAGGAGAAGGTTTGGAGCTTATTCCACCACGCTGCTCCAATGCGGGTTGGTGGAATACACATGTGGCAGAGTTTCGATGAAATTAGACACATGCAGGTTTCGTCACGATGTTTTCCTTCACCGAAAAGCACGAGATGAATTATAAACAGAAATTAAGCACATGAAAATTCAGAGGTGCTTGCCCGGGTTTGAACCCACGTTCATCGGTTAAGATTCACGCGGTCTTACCACTGGGCCATTTCGACTTTTTATATTAGTAAGCTTCATACTTATGTTAGAAAGGTTATGTTCTGTATTTTAGGGATTCGTAAAACTTAAAAAGCAGATGTACATAAACTATTGACATTGTAAAAGCGCAGAATTTTATTCTTAAATATTCGTCAAGAGTCAAGGAAGCTTTTCGAAAAATATCAATTAAAAATGGGCTACAAATTATGTAATTTTTAATGATAAAAATTACATCTAAATTGTATTTAAAAAAAAAAATCATTTTCATTTTATAATGCTTTGAAGATTCTCCTTAAGCTTTAAAAATGCATATAAAAAACTAAAATTGCATTAAGGATAAGGATATGTTTGTGAACGTAAATTGAGATGATAAGTCTACATTTTTTTTCATCGGTAAAAGAAACAAGAATTGTACTTTAAAGATTTTTTTTTATCTATAAACATTGTTTTAACTTTTTCGAAACAGGATAAATCCCTGTTTAATATGAAATAATGTATAGCAAATATTAACCGTAGCATAATATAAGCTGGCCCCGTGAAACGTTTAGGTGATTCTGTGCACTAATTAAACAGGGGCATGATGAATGCGTGGATAAAGCGTCTAAATTGCGAGCTCAGCTCATTTGAACCCTCCGGCAGATCCCCTGAATTCATTAGGTACTATCCATAAAGCTAGGGGCTAGACTTCCCCCGTACTAAGTCCTGTTAAAGGGGGCTCTGAATACATTAGTGCAGTCGGTGAGATGGGCGTTAAGGGTCATACGTTTATTCGTGAATAGTGCGAAGAGTTAGACGTTTATTTGTCAACTGCCGACATGACTACTTTACTTTTACTTTACTTGTACTTTAATTTTTCTTTTGTGACGTTTTTATGTACTGTTTTTAGTTTTATTCTAAATTCCTTTTCATTTGTTTTTAGATTATGCTATTTCTAATTAATTTTATTTAATTGCTTACTGAGATACTTTGAAAAACGTTATAAGACGTGATGTATTATTAAAAGCTAGCTAGGTCGCTGTTGAGCGAGAATTGTGGTAACGAAAACAATGACGTACGTGTACACTGTAATGCCATTTATACTGTACATGTTGTAACACAATTCATGCTCGGAAATAAACAAAAATAATTTATTCTGTATATCAAACAATTCAAGTATTAATTTGATCCTTATTGAACTTTCAATACACATGTATTATCAAAATAAATAACTTAAAGTTATAAAGGAATTTGTAACAATATTTAGAAAATATTATACTATATATATATATATATATATATATATATATATATATATATATATAGTCCTCCTCATTCGATGACGGCGACCCTAGAAATTAAATATTTCTAGCATGAGCCCTAATGTGGCTCGCTAGACCAAATTTGGTTTTAAAAACCCTACGACACGTGTTACAATACATAAATATTATACTACAAAAGTGACGTAAATAGTCAAACATATACTAACAAATGTTTGCAACTGATCAACTGAAATATGTATGATCTGTAACACTTCATAAATTTATAAATATTGATATATATGTGCATTCATTCATTGGCGCTTCATTGGCTTGGATATAAATATAAGTATTTTGTTCTGTACGTGTATTGTAAACATGTGTATCGATTTGACTTTTAGATTGAAAATGTCATTTTACGATTATTGAAATATAGCTAAAGAGAAATTACTTAATATATAATAAAAGAAGTATTTAACTCGGGTTAAATTTGGTTTCATCATAAGTTTACGTTATTAGTTTATAATTTTTGCTCCAATCCTTAGAGTCGTAGCATGGAGTTAGTATATAGCCTATAAAATACCTTAATGATTATCTTAAGCAAATATAATTATTTAAATCCGAATGGTAATAGAATTTCTTTGGCTTTATCTATTTAATCCAACAAGGCAGATCGGATGAAATATCAGATTATATACACATAGACTTACAATGTCAGTTAAGGTTTTTTAGTAGATAGGAAACTGTGTACCTATACTATATAAGTATATAGTCACTTTCAATCAGGTGAGCCTCCTGCCCGTTTATATAAAAAATACGAGCTGGTAAATATTCACCTTACGATGGTTTTTGCATTGTATAAGTTTACACTGCGTTGCCAATGCGCTGCCAACCGTAAAGTAAGTTGTAATTTCCCTTGGGTCTATTAGTGTGTCAGTTCACCCACCTTAATATCTGAACACAACAATACAAAACATTGTTGTCTGATGAATGAAAAACGGTGGCGTGGGTTCCTGGATTATAAATATAATTTTATTTCGTGTATCTCGAACTCGGACCTAACGATTTGACTTAATTTTTACATTTAGATAAGGTTTTGCTTTTTAAGTTTATCTATATAGGTTTTTCCTGGAATAACGCAATTTTTAACAAAAAAAATCTAATTATTAGAGCCTAACGAAGCTCGGTCGCCCACGTACTACTAGCTAAATTCAACTAAGTTTAATTGTTTTTTTTTTTGTTTTTAAGCGATCTACTTATACACTTAGAATATAATTGTAGTCGCGTCGGCACTTACATTGTTATGTTAATTATAATAATAAAACTCAGCAGTATAGTGAGATAATGATGCCAAGGTCGCACCGGACGAATCGTGTATACATATAGATAGCAATATTATTAAAAATACAAGCCTCCTTAAAAGGTGTTACTGTTTGAACGAGTGAATCTTAAAGCAACGTTCCTTAAAAAAATTTAATGCTCGGTAAAGGGATGGGAAATTATATGGAATCGCTTGAAGTTTAATAATAGTTTCTCGAACCTAGAAAAGCGATTCTAAAAATATATTACACAAAATGTATTTCATTTAAATAATTACAATAGCATGTATCTACCTAAACAAAAACATTTATACACTTTTGCACAATTTTTTTATGTTAATAAAATAATGATAAAATAAGTGCGAAAGTCTGTCTGCCTGTTACGCCTTGACGGCTAAATCACGGAACCGATTGCGATGAAATTTGAGTATGAAGCAAGCTTGAACCTCAAGGAAAGATATACTTTTCTGTATACCTCACACCTGACCACGCCCGCCACAATCCCCTAACGACGAAGTCACACTGGTGGTAGGGCTATGTGCAAGCTCGTCTGGGTAGGTACCACCCAACCATCATATATTCTATGGCAAAACAGCAGTACTTGGTATTGTTGTATTCCGGTTTGAAGGGTCAGGTACAAGGGACACAACATCTTCGTTCCCAAGGTTGGTGGCGCATTGGCGTTGTAAGCGATGGTTAACATTTCTTTCAATGCAAATGTCTATGGGCAGTGGTGACCATTTACCATAAGGTGGCCCATTTGCTCGTCCGCCTACCTATTCTATAAAAAAATAGTAAATTATAAATTATCTTATAAGTACATTTAGGTACTTTAGCAAAATTGTTTATTTAGTAATGTGTAAATCGAATAAATTTGTTCTACCGAAGTAGTCGAATAGAATCGAAAGTATCGATGGCCTATCTAGTCATCGTGAACGTCATGTTCGCTTCCGCAGCTAACTTCAAGGATCATTTAAAATTTTCTGAACGATCTTTCACCTCTTTAATTTACATCTTCGTTCTGAAGTGGATCGTGTTCGCTGGCATTTCGCTTAAACTATTTTTACCCCTTTTATACACACACATCCTTTTGCACACTTTACTATATAAACTTAATACTTTAAAACAAGAAAGAAACATAAAATTGTAAAAAGTAATTTAGTTTGAAATTTAAGGGAAATTCGTCGTTTTGTCGTTGTACAAAAATTTCCAATATTATAATTTAAAAAAAAAACTTAGAAAGTTTCGTGTGTTAAAGGTTACAACAGAACTATTTAACAAAGAAACAGAATCGAATCTGTTCATTATGCCGTTATATTATATGCCATTCTGTTAAGGTCGGAGGTATTCAGGAGTATTCAGTAGTTATATACTATATTATAAACAAAACACTTTCTTGTGCGCGTCTGTATTTGTCTTTAGAATAATCTCTAACGACTTTACCTACCTATGAACTTTATTTAGGGATTAGATAAAGAATACTATGTCCTCTTCTTTTGAATGTCACATCCATTATGACAAAAAGAGAAAAATGTGTTTTTAACTAAACACTCATTAATCGAGGTTTATAAGTAAATCCGTAAATGCTTACTATAAGTATTAAATATTATGAAAACCGAGCAAAGTCGTTAATATTACGTATAATGTATTTTCACACATTGTCGTAAACAAATATTAATATCTATTAACTTTTCAATTATTAGTCAGTTGACAAACCTCTGACTTGCGAGTGGTGATAACAGCAGTCTTCGCCATTGATAAAGTCTATTATGATACCGCGTTAATTGAACATCTTTCTACTATCTTCATAAACATTGATAAGAAAGTCTTCCTGGTAGGTATAATAAAATGACAATGCGTCTTAAACTCCATTTTTCCTACGAACTTTGCCAGTCCGTAATGCGTTCTGTTTCATAAGCTATCTACACTGGTACTGTTTGTTTTTTTTTTATCTAAAATTACTAACATTTTCTGGTAAAATACAATCGAACAAATGTATCTTGCATAAACAACGAAAATTTGTGCCAGTAAATAACACGATATAGAATTTTTTTTCTGATGTCATTACAGGCATTTAAAACGTGTTCTGTATGATAAAATGAATGAGGACACAAACCTCTTACATAGATCTATTATTTGATTAACCAACACATTAAAAACTGTCATTGTGGTATTATATTATAATGTTAAAACTGCCTTTTTTGTTCTCGCTACATTATACTGGTAAATAAAAAGGTAGCTTTTGTTTGTTTTAACTGATACATGTAAAACTACTAGTGATTCATTGACACTCGCTTTCATATTGTCATAGGTTATGGTTATAAATTGATTATAGGTTAATTATGGATAATTCTAATGTGATACTTATTTTTGGGATATATTTTATAAAAGCAACGAGGTCGTATTTGCGGTGTATACAATACACACACACATGTATATATATATCCATGTGTGTGTGTATATATATATATATATATATATTTTATGGCGTAGCTATATTGAAGTGACACCTATTATTTTTTTTAAATTAAATTATAATTGCCAAATAGCTCATGCTATTCACACATGACATATCTTTACTAAACACTTGACAGAATAATTGATTTATTAGTTTTTTTTCGTGTAAAGATGATTATTTACTTTTATAATTATTATCTTTAAATATTAAAAGGAATATTTTTTATGAATTAAATTGTATTACTGTCCTATCCAGAACACGATTAAACTTAAATTATTATTTTATAAGAATGCCAAACCTACTCATGGACTAAGATATCATCATTCAAAAATATATATCTATTGAGTTAATGAGTCATTATTTATTAAATGTGTTTTAAATTATTAATATGCTTATTGTATCAACAGACCTCTCCAATCACGTCATTTTTAAGGTAGAGTGCTCATTATTTTATATCTACCGTTAAAAGTTTAATTTCTACTAAGCTTAGGGTGTGTCCGGAGACCATTTATATAATGGATGTTTTTTATGAGAATTCTTTGCTTATCTCCCCATGACACAACTGCTTCAAGAATTTAAATAGTGATCAAGGATAACTGCTATGCGTACGATATTGTTGTTGACCTGTTGTCGTCGTAGGATTTCGTTTCCTAAATGAATCACGCGGTAAAGACATGCGATTTACCTCTTAATAGTCTTAATCTGCGTAAATTGAGAAAATTGTTAGTGATTACGTCAAGATTCTTCCGGTGTTAGGTTTCTTTTCACACTAAACTGTTGCGCAGACCTATTAATAGTTTATATGGAGTAAACGTAGGGTTGCCTTCTGTAAGACATCAAAAGATCAAAACACCTGGATTTTTGAGATGGAAACTTACACTTTTGTCTAACTGCAATTTCATTCATGACGTTTTCTAAGTTTATTTTCTGGTCTGCACAAAACCACGTTCAAATGTTCTCTCAGTCTTCAGTCTCAGTCAATATTTGACAATCCAATCCGAGGCAATTCAGATCGCAGCCCTAAGCTTACGATATTTGGTGACGGTGTAAACAATGGAGTTGGCATATTGCCACCCGTTGCCACCTTCAGACATGTATTTTATATTGATGAGCAATGCAAGGTTAATCATGTTTAATTACTGCTATCGTTATATTAAATATTTTGTAAATGTTTAGAAAATATCGAGTGTATTTATAATGCTCGTTTCACAAAATGACGGTCTCTCTCTATACGTCAACAAATACTTTTGAGTTTATTAAGTTTTCTTGATAACTGAAGTAAATTGGCCTCAATCCATAATAGATCGAAAAAGAACCAAAATCAAGGCTAAATTTTTATAATATGTTTTAATCACAATAATAGCAATAAATAAAGTTATATGTACATGATGAACAATATATTTTGTACTTACAAATTTATTTTTAACGAAAGAATCGGCTAACCGTCATTTGAGTCAATTTGTGCGCAATTAATCAGAAGTTTACTGTTAAATGATTTATTTGCTGACGTACAAATGCTTTTTCATGACGAGTCGGATCTTTTGACACTATCTAGTTTTAAATGAAGAATATTCTCGTATTACAAGTTAGTGATTGAATGTCTTACGCGTGGGATGAGCGCTAAGATTACATCCACGTGCGAAGGCGAGATGAGTAATGTACAGCTAACGTAAGGTAAATACAAATAGTGCGCAGCTTGTATTACATGAAATTAGCCAAGATTAAATTTAGCAAAACTAATTAGGCGATGCTGGAACTTAAGACGTGGATAACCCTCGCTATATGCTGGAAATAAAGATAAGATAACGTTAGTAAGATTAGAATTACTTCGTTTATTTAGAAAACGCGTTCTATAATTTATCTCACTTTTACTTTTATTACATATGTAATGGCATAGAAATATTTTTATATATAACTAGTATGTATTGCTAATCACAGTAAAATAATAATAAAATATACGTTATCATTTTTTTTTAATAATTGCGAAACAATTCGAAAAATAATTGATTATCAAGAGACAAAAAATACGAGTTATGTAGTTCCCCGAATCCAGGCTTTAAATATATATAATAGGTACGAAATATGGACTTACGTTAGTAATATCCTGGGGTCATGTGTCGGACTTGCAAGCAATGACTGTATGAAGTTACCGTTGAATCAGCGTATAATTTATGCTATTGTATTCACCAGTGACGCGTGCTAGCCAAACTTAGCTTACGTTTCAATAAACAATAGGGACATGTCGATAGAAGTAACTCGTATATCCCTAGAGCTGAAAACATGATCACTTGATGCATTCGCGATTTATGCCCTACTATACCTGACACACTTTCAAAGTGAAATTCGTGAAATTTAAATGTAATCGTGCCACTTATAAACGCATTACAAAAACCGTTAAAGTGTAGTTAGAGTTAAGATGGTTTTATGTATAAAACGTTTTCGGTGCAAAACAAGGTTTTCTATTCCCCTGTATTTGGTTTTTGGTCTTTGATGACAAAAACGTTCTGTATTTGTGCTGATATTTTTAGAATTCTTATGAGATTGGGTACCAATTGTTGTCATAAACATGAATAGTATCAATACTCTGTGTTCCAATTTACATGAGGAGTATAGTTACCAGTATAATTGCAGCGCAGGTTATAATAACATCTTAGATCCCGATTGGCAGCGCATTGGGTTTGTTAGGAACTGCTTATTTTCCTAACAATGCCAATGTTTAAAGTTACTTGATCGTCTTCGTTTTTAATATTAATAATTAAAAATAATTTTAGAAACCATTAAAGTCTTATACCTCGAGTCGATAAGATTAAATCAATTATTTAATCAAATTTAATTTATTTATTGCACTAGATGTAATGCTCGCTTTGAAATGGCTACCCAAATATTGCATCTCACACATGAGCTCTCGTTGTATAGTAACATTTCTCAATAAATATATCTTAAGCAAAATATCAAATCATACGGGTAGATTTTGAGATTCTGATAAGCGTTTTCATAAAAAAAATCGAACTATTTATGTTTATAATATTAAAATAGTTTTATGTATAGAGTATTCAAATACATATGTACAAATTTCTTTTCGAAACGTATGTATAACGCACACGGCACAATAAACCAACAAATAGTCAATACATATCGGCGATGGAACTAATCTGTGAAATGCGAATAATACTAATTATATACTTTAGAAAAACTATTCTTATTTCAATATAATAACTAAAATTTAATTAAGGAAAACATGAGCATTGCTCGTTATGTTTATTATTGTTTATTACATATGCTTATATTGTTTATTTTAATTCAACGAAGACATTTGTTCGGAATATAATATCAAACATTTAGTGCAAAGCTCAAATTCGTAGGTATAAGTGTATTATAACTAACCTCAATTCATTTCTCTGTTTAATCATACTTTCAAATGAATATCATATCCTCAATTTGTAACTGCAAAAAGATTAACGACATGACTTCTTCCTCCCTCTCCTGCCTGCTCCCGTTTTAACGTTATCAGGCATACTAACAGATCAATAAATTGTTTCCATATTTAATTCAAACATTTACAGAAAACAATCGCTTACATCCTCAATGTCTTGTCGTACTGGTGATAGGACAGCTGATTATTTTTTGCCCAGAGAATAGAAATTGTGATTCAATGGGAAGCTATTGTTAGCATTCTTTCCACCGTTCCACGCGATCATAATTTGTATAGTAGTTGCTAATAATTATGATCTCTACAGTACTTTCTTTTAATGTTAATCGCTAAATTTTCAAGTAAGTCCTTAATATAAAATTATATATCTATTATGATTTCTGTGTTATTAAATATCAAAAGTGGTACCAAAATTTCTTAAATATTTTTAATTTTTTAAATTAATTTGCAATTGTTACTTTTTAACATGTGCAAATGAAATCTGCTGCTGATGTATAACGGGGATTGAATGGTGCGCATTTAAAATTCACGAGCTTACGTTCCCATCATTGTTTAGACAACAATCAGAGGCCAACAAAAAATCACATTTATTGCTTAAGCATAAAATATAATTAGCCATGTTAAATATTATCTACGGAACACGCAGTCTAAGAACTATGTTCTGTGATAGACAGACAATAATTCTGATATTATCTTTTTCCCATTGAACATGAAAAGAAAATTTGATTTTAATTTTAAAAACGTTTGTATTATTTATTCAGCGATTATAAGGTAAATTGTATTAGTTTTTTATATGGTTTAATTTCACTTATCAAATCTTGCAACTGCATTTTTAACAAATTTTATTTGATCTAAAATTTTGCATATACTAGCTTGTTTATTACTTTGTTTGTTATTATTTTTTCTTAATTTTTTTATATTTTTTTATTAATAAAATGTATTAAAGTTGAAATTGTAATTGGATCAAACATGATTTAAAATTAGCGATTACTCTCCTTTGAGTTATTCATTATTAAGGTTAAAAAATATACCTACCAATTTAGCAAAATTATACGTTACAATAGTTTTATGCATCTGACAAATATATTAAAGAAAGTCAAATCACTGTTCTTATCGCATTAACAATGACTTGTAATTAAAAACATTTAAAGCACGTGTACTTTATTTTTGAAAGTATCACGAACCGTTCGGTGGACTCCAATTTCACAGTTCCATAAGGAGGCGGGCCCGTTTTGTTAAATAAAAACGGAGCACTGTGACAAGGAATATTGATTTTTGATTTATAGCTCAACATTTTATCAGTTTTGGTTGGGATTTTTCTCGCTTACTTTTAATAGTTTTAATTAAAGTGTGCATGAACGAATAACTATAAGCTCAATATAGATCGTATTTTTGGGCTGTGTAATACAGGATTTTAATTTTTAAATAAATCTGCATAATAGTTCTTGATAGACGAAGTATAAGGAAATGTGTGCAAATGTCAAAAAGGGCACTGCCCCTTATATTCATTTAAGGTCGTTACGTCTTGTTGCTCCAATGTCCAGTGATTTACTCGTCAATTGTCGGTAACGCACTCAATCGCAACTGTCCCCGCATGCAACAGAACAGTAATAATCCAAATTCTATGATCAATGATAAATGTTTTTTGTAGATAAATAAAACAACGTAGTTTTGTTGTATTTGATTAATTGTGAGTGCTTGTGACAAATATGTAAATGAGTTTACAAAGGCCGAAAAAAAATAAATTCAAAATGTGGAAAGCAATCATTAACAAGAAAAGAAAATATAGTGATGTACCTCCATGCGATCTTGAGTCATACGCCGCCCTAGCGGCGATGCAGGGAGGCAACGCTGCAACGTTACCGCCATCTCTCGACGCATTACGAGCCTGTAAGTATTTTGACTACTCATCAATAGATGGCGCAAATTACATCAACATAAAACCGTTATCAAAATTTATTTATTACATTTAAATGTTTTGACTGATACATGTAAAATGTATCTAATGTATGTAATGTAACATGAAATAATAATATCTATTCCCGGACTATACTCTCAGAAAATGCTTCTTCACTTTTCAATAATTTATAAAGAAATACTTTTATACGTATTCGTATAACTAAGGTGCGAGGCACGTTAAAATCAAATTAAGATTTATGTATTATAGAAAAAGTTACAAGCAAACAAGAGAATTTGAATACTTTTGTTTTTTTAATTGATTTATATGATACATTTTTAATAAATAAATCAGTTAATAATTTTATTAATTTATTCGATTGTGAATTATAAATGGAAAGTATGCATAAAGTTAATTGACGTTGTCTACTTCCAGTTATGTTATTTTAAGTTAATTAAAATAGTCAGAGGCGAATCTATTCAATATTGCACGACTAGCGCTGCCTTTGGCAAAAGCTAAATAATTATTCGTGTTTACAATTTAAAAACTAGAAAAATATGAATCACTCCATTGTGTTTATGGTGTTGAACACGATAAAAGCTGTCCTGTGGTAAAGGTCAATCTGCGTGACATTTGTTGAGTCTGACTTCGTGAGCCACGAGTCTATATTATTAGGATGACCAATAGGTATTTGTCAAATACTCGCAATATTTGCGAACATAACGGAATGGATTGGATTATTTAAACATTTTCATTCGTAAGTTAATATAAGTATAATATTTTTATTAATTAGTATGTTCATTACTTTATGTATAACGAAACATAATTACATTTAATAAATATTATCAAGAATTGTGTTATTGTAACAAATATTTCATTAAGTTTTAATTTTTGAGTTACCTTATATATATATATATATATATATATATTAATAATAATATATGTATTTTTATTTACAATTTGCTTCTGGAAAAAAATATTAAAAGTAGATTTAGCCTCTAATAGCAAGAAGTATCGTAGAAAATAGCGTGTTATAACAATAGTTATATTTTACCAGAGTAAAACAAATATTCACCTTGGCTTATTAATAATTATCTAATAACAAGTACAAGGGCCAACACAAGGTCTTTCTGTTTTACAGCCAAACGTACAGACAGAAACAGCAGCTTCATAGAAAACTTATTGTGATTGTAATGAAAATTGTCAATATTATCATAATACGACTGATATTCAAAATGTAAATATATATTTTGTCGTCATACATGGAAAATTTTGTATGAGCAATTTCGAAAAAAATCGCTAAACGTTTTAACCGTACTCGTTATATCCTGATTTCCATTTCATGCTTCTATTTATGATAATGTCTGAAATTTATATCAGGGCTTAAAGAAATTCAATCCATTGACTTATTATATACTGTGAGACAAAAAAAAACGATTGTGGGCTTTCGTACTAATAAATGAGAATTAAAAAAAACTACTAAATCTATATAAATAAAACTTATACCAGATTAATGGAGAAGCGTGAATTTCATGTTCTTATTATCAATATAATAAAAACAATTACATCATTTAAGTATACAAAGCCTTATACGATTCGGCGTTATCTACTTGGATTGATAATCCTTTAATAGTAATCAGAATACCCTAATCAAGTTTCAAATATGCCTATCTGCTACAAATTATGACGTTCGCTTCAAATAGCCGCTGTATAAGCCTTGAAAACTTATACGAACACAATTGTCTTTGTCTAAAGCAAAAAGCGTGAAAGGACAACGGCTGGCAATCCTGCACTAACAGAGTCCCTGTTTGTAAAACAGAGAAACAATGACATGACCATAAACAAATCTAGAATAAAATATATGTAGAATAAAATATATGTAGAATAAAATATATAAAATGACATCCACGACTATTACTATCAACAACAAATGACATCAAAAACATACTTTAATCAACAATTTTGAATCTCCATTTTCTGAGATAAATTAAGTTGAAAGCTACTTCCTGTTCGAAATTATAAGAACCGTCAAGTAACACAGTAGGTAATTATTCTTTTCCAATAATAAAATTACATGGATTTATTTGTTAAGTAAATAAAATGATAAATATCTTTCATGAAAATCAACAAATTCTAAACAATGCTTATTGTCATCTATAATTTTATAATTTTGTATTGTGCATAATATGCCTAATAATAAATTTTAACTCTTCTTTAATGTGAGATTTAAATGCATTAATTTCACTGGCAAAATTTAAAACGTCTAAGGAATTTTATTACAAAATCTAATGCCTTGTCTAAGGCAGGACTTCAATAAGTCCTCATGTGGAGCTGGAAACATGGTTTTTTTATATTGAATAGGTAGGCGTACGAGCATATGGATCACGTGATGGTAAGTATGCACCAACGCCCATAGACATTGATATTGAAAGACATGTTATCCATCGCTTATATCGCCAATGCGCCACCCACCTTGGGAACTAAATTGTTATGTCTCTTGTGCTTGTAATTATACTGACTCACTTACCCTTCAAACTGGAACACAACAATACCCAGTACTACTGTTTTGCGGTAGAATGTCTGATGATAGGTACCAACCTACCCAGATGAGCTTGCACAAAGCCCTACCACCAGTAAGTGGTGTTATAAATATATCTTTACTTCTCGAGAATATTGTTAATACAACCGCTAAACAGGAATAAATTCCGGTTTGAAGGGTGAGTGAGCCAGTGTAACTAAGGCACAAGGGGCATAAAATTTGTGGCGCATTGGCACATGTAAGTTAATAGTTCTTACAGCGCCAATGTCTATAGCCGGTGGTGACCAGTTACAGTCAGGTGACTATTTGCCCGTCCGCTACTTATAAAAAACTCAATTTATTTCTTTTATTACAAAATATTATTACTCTTTTCTTTAATGTAAAAAGATGTTTTATTCCATCTTATCTATAGTCACATTGTTAATATATACAATGCACGTCTCACGACACAGTTTCCATGACTTTACGTAAATCCGCTAATTACAACAAATTTACTCAACTCTACGAAATATTTCCGCTCTCAACGTACACAATAGTAAACATTATGAAAAATCCTCCTAAATAATTATTGTATTGAATGCATTGTTAGCAGTTAAAGATCTTAATAACAAAATTTTAACCTATCAACAAAGCAATTACGGCTTTTACAAGGTTTTTCCTTTTAAAATAATTATGACAACTTATTGACTTCGTAATTATGTGAAGAAAACATATTTTTTTATTTATATAAATTAGTAATAAAATTTAAAATATCCAAGTAAAAATAATATAATTTCATTCCAACTCCTAATATTCAAAAACAATGTAAAGGAAGCCACTTTCGCTGAAAATAATAATACCTATAAGATTTTCATTTAAGTCGTTATAATAAATGACAAAAAAAAAATACATCAAAAAGAGAAATGACTGCTATCTCACCTAGATATCTGCTTGTTACTTAATGATGTTCGGTACGATACCATGTATTCGAATTTCAAATAAATCGCATATGCTATGAGGTAAACAGCGTGTCAGTTTGTGTACACGCGGAACAAATGTCGTTACCGCGACGCTAGATGCTTTAGAGGTTTGGCCTACTTGTAGTAGGGTTATCTAAGGTTTAAACATAGAGACCACACGATTAAATACTTTTTTTTTTATTGAAACGTTTTTGGGTGCGATATGGTTGAAATTTCAAGTTCGTATTTGTGTGTTATTTTTAAAATTAAAAGGTTTTTGCGCAAAAATACTAAGCTAGCGACTTTTCCAAAAAGAGAAAAAGAGAAGATAGAACTGTTATAAGTTTCACTTTTGTGACTTTTTCTCAGTTGCATGCGCTCTTTTTGATAAGAAACTGGGTGGGACACTTTGGGTGAGTTGACAGTAACATTTTAAAGTAAAGAGAGAAACGAAATCGAAATGTTTTTGAGAAAGTATATTTATATGTCTTGTGTACAGAGTTATACGCGTTTTTTTGGAAAAGACATAATTGTCTATTTTTAAATGTAGTAGTTAATGTATAGATGATATATTTTATTTTAAGCTGTTTTATTACATAAAAAACAAACCAAACATCTATTTTTCAAGATGAAAGTGAGTTTATCAAAAAAAAAATAACAATACAAATAAAAAAGGATGTTTCCAAAAAATGTTAAATGATCTAGCAACCCTGTCTAAATAACAATAAGCTTGGATTCTGTCACAACATGTGGCACGTCCGCCCAAACAATAAAAATACACATTAAATATTAATACATAGAATGTTAATGTTACACCTATTATTTAAAGAAAGTTCTGGATATAAAAATTTCGTTGGCAACGCGGCATTGACAATTAACAAATCCTGGCCTTAATATCAATTGATCCAATTCATTGCATCCGCTTCTAAGAACTTTATTACAACTGACCTTGAAGTCCGAAATACTTTTTATAATTGAGATGGTAGCACGTTGCATATTTTCAAAATTATTTAAAGTTTCATAACTGAATATTTCATTTGTTATTGAAAATGAAATCATCTGTATGAATCATATCGAAATCTGTAAAATATATAAAGTAGGAATTTCGTACCTTTGATTTCTATTAGATTATATGTGCAATGACGTCATATAGAAAGTTAAATGTAAATCTGAAAAGTTGCCAATTCAATATAATTTCGTAATTCTGTATACTCGTATTTAAATTTATGGCACTACTAAGCGGAATCTAACATTCTAAACGTTTCGTTTTCTATATGAGAATTGAATGAAGACATTTGAATTATCGTATTTCCTAGCAACGTTCTTAAAGTACTTATTTCCATCTTATACATAGTCATAGATGCAGAGAAACGTGCCTAGAATAAAATAGCTTAGTACTTGACCTCCGCGTAACCCGTCTAAGATAGGGTGTTTGAATCTTGAATAGTTTGTGTTTTAATTTATGTAATTATTGTATTTAATAGCACATTCATCATATATAAAGACAAACTGGAACTCGGTATGGATGTCGACGTCGAAGACAGAAAGCGTGCAAGTTTTTACAAAAAACTAGTTACTCGGGCGTTCGGAAAGCGACCATTACAAAATTCTTCGATGTTTTTTATCTGCAAAGCTCTGAGAAGTCATTTTAAAAGCTGGAAGTGCTCGCTAGTTTTTCTCCGATCGTACAAGAGAATATTAAGTATTGGAAGTTAATTTGCGATTAACATTCGCTCGTCTTGTCTCGTAGCCATCTTTATTCAGCCTACACGTCTCGTTGCTAATATAGACCTTTCCATTATACCGATGAAAACAATGATTCAGCGGAGTGCTCGTTAGTGAATGAGTCACTGACTCGCTGTGGAGGCCGGATTACTTCTGGTGAGACAGACGAGCTGTCGTATTCCTCCATTTTAAAAATACGCCTTTCATCCATCTCTGCGAGGTGGTTTATACGTTGCTATTGTCATCATTTGTATGCGAATAGCTTTAGTTTCAGTATTTATTATAAGACGCAATGGTTGTATATAGGACGATGAGTTTCAATAAACATTACGTGATAAACATTTTAATGTGTTTTGTTTTTTTTTTTGTTTCAGGTAAGTGAATTGGCGTTTTGTTTAAGTTAATTAGAAACGAGGTAAGTACTACTGGAAACGTCAAAATTTCATTTTAATTTTACGCTCTCGAAAGCAAGTTCAACTATTAATTATGCTAATATGTACTTCTATATGTAAAGTAAGTTCTGAGTGCTTATTTTGCACCATCAAATTAAAATAAAACAATTAAATACACGAATGTCTAACACAACGATACATATCTATTCGCTTTATTACTCATTGAGGACGGCTGAGAAAAGATAAAAAAGTGAAAATAATTAAGTATGATGTTTTCATTGCACAGGTACAGGTCCGTACCTCTTATAAAGGACAAAGTAACGTTTTGAATTTGTAATTCAATTTAAATACGTTGGCAAAGTACATTTCATGAGCACTTAAAATATGCAATATTTGTACCATAAACCTATCTAATGCGTTCAAGTGTTGTAATTTATTGTAAAAAAATATCACATACGACGCTCGCCTCACGTGTGTAATAAGGTTGATACGGTACTAAACCAAAAACCTTCATAAAAGTACCAACAACAATTGTAATCTGTATAGTTTCAAAGCTATAGATGGTGCGTAGATGAATAGAATTCGAATAAAAACAATCATGATTTTTTTATATAAGATATTCTTAAAGGTGATGCTTAAACCATTCATCTATTCATTCGTTCACAAACTCGGAATCTCATTCATTCGAGGTCATTCATATAAAATCCTGCCCACGCTTCGTTGTAACATAATCTATTAAGATTGGAATTCCTGAATTGCCTGAAGAAAATTTGTCACTGATCCGGAATTATGCTGGAAATGTTTTTTAGTTAGTTGATTAATGTCTGCCGAATGTACCACAATAGTTGACCGTCGCACAGTGGTCACCGGATGCTGGTGTTAATGTTGATGCTGCATCGTGAACCGTTACGGACTGCGGACTTCGGTGCATCCGTTTAGCGTAGGGTTGCCTCATATTGCCATTTTTTGTGATTTTTTCACGTCAGTTACAAAATGTAATCAATAAATATTGTTTTTAATAGACTGTTTCAATATAAATTGTGCTTTTTAAGTTGTACAAATTCACGTTGTTTTTGTTAGTTAGAAGTTTTAAGCAATAAATTAATTGCAATGTTAAGATTAAATTTAATATATAAGATTGAAAACAATGAAATGCTATTAAATTATTGATCAAAGCAATATATTTTGCACATTTATTTCTGCGAACAATAATTATAGTTTTTCGTATTAACAACGATACTCTCTACTGGTGGTAGAACTTTGTGCAAGCTCGTCTGGTAGGTACCATCCATTCATCAGATATTCTACCGCAAAACAGCAGTACTTGGTATTGTTGTGTTCCGGTTTGAAGGGTGAGTGAGCCAGTGTAATTACAGGCACAAGGGACTTAACATCTTAGTTCCCAAGTTTGGTGGCGCATTGATGATGTAAGCGATGGTTAACATTTCTCACAATGCCAATGTCTAAGGGCGTTGGTGACCACTTACCATCAGGTGGCCTATATGCTCGTCCGCCTTCCTATTCTATTCAAAAAAAGTTTTTTTTTTTTAAATTACGACAACCCTGTTAAAATCCATTCAGAACGCGTGAACATTGTTTGTTTATGAAGTTATTTTGAATTCGACGCCTTCGTTCTGAGATGTTTTTTTCTTATCGGCCGATACGTCACGATTTCTGGGTTACACAATCAATTAGGAAGTCCTTATTATTTTTACTCATCAGCTTAAACAACTTTTAACTAACAACTAAAATTAAAAATCTAAAATATCCAATTTTTCTTTGTTATTAATAAACAAACGTCCAAGAATAACCATTAATGTCTCAGCTTCTATCACTGCGTAGATATTAAATTGTATTTATGTATACCAGAACAGGCAAATGAAATCTGTGTTTGTTCGTATAAACAAAATTTAGGTTGCTCTGAACTAATATTTGAAAAAGTCTTTTTTAAAAGCAACTTAAATGTTTGTGCCAAAAGCTTTATTAAGTTTACATAATGTATTTACATCAATTCATATGTAACATGTACTTTTGATTTATTTTGAAAATATCACAACTATTTAAATAAATTTATGTAAAGATCACAGATACTAATTTAATTAAATGAGATAAACGATTAACTATCACTGGTTAGCATATACGTTACATAATATTTTAGTAGATAAATAAACAATTCTAGCAACAGGAAAAGAGAGAGAGAGAAAGAAAGAATGAATAAAATATTATAAACATTTTGTTTTACTTCATATCATTGTTGTATTATTTATTTTTTTAACACGTGTAACATTTCTGTCTCTCCGTAGTTCAAAGCGAGTTTTGCTTATCTCTTTGCTAAGAATCTACTTGCATGTTTATGTTAGGAGTGTCATGTATCACGTATCCGTATTTTATCTTTGCCGTGCCCACGTGCGACATCGACGCTCGTATATACAATATCGCCATTATGATTATCTATTTCGTTTTCCATTTAACGACACAAAGTTAAATTTTACTATGCTAATAATAGCTCTGTGTTCTGTTTATTTCATTCTTCCGGTGGTTGCCGCGATAAATCTCGCCGAGGTTTAAACAGTCTTTCTATATCTTGTTGGCATTCAATCTTCGCTGTTAACATCAACACGCTAGTCGTTGATCTATTTTTATATAGATGTGTTTACGGGCATAATGAGGCAACCCTTTAAAATATATTCTATACTCGAATGTTTTTATCTTCATAATTGAGTTAGAAAAACATTCTTTATGTATAAATCGATTTGTGACCTAAACGTATATCTTATTCAAGAACATTTGTTTTTGACACACATGTTTGTCGAGTGTATTGAATTATGAATAGACTTTGATTAGAATATTCGAACCTTAGTCGATTTTTATCAAGCAGTATAAAATAATGAATGTTCTTGTTGTACAATCAAAATCACATTGTAAATAAATATTTACGTGACAGCTGCCTTACTTTTATTATCGTAACCGCGCTATCTCCATTGCTCAATAATTGCACTCGTGGTAGTAAAACATTTGATTTTAACATAGACATGCGAGTGTTCTACGCTGACACGCTTTAAAAATAGCACCTAGTCAAATTTATACTACTACATCATATACTTTTTCGAAAATTATGGATTATTTAGATTCACCGCGTATCTTGAATTTAAATTTAGTCACGCAAATTTAAATATTTAGTCAAGCGAGAATACAGAACCGTACCAGATTTTAAATTACAAGGCTCTTTTTGTTTTATAAGCGCAAAATTTAAGTTTTTTCAATTTGATACAATAATTGAAATTCAACACTGCTCTGTGCTCAAAAAACATTGTTCAAAGAAGATGTTTTTTTTAAATTTAAAATATTGATAAACTTGTGGGAGTTCGTAATACGCTTACCTCGTAGAATATCGAATCTGAGTAAACTTCAAGCTCAAACGCTTGTGCTTTTGGTATGCGATGAAAAGGAAAATACCGAGAGAAATAGACGATTAGTGCTACAAGATATGAGACGTAACAGCTACGTTTGCCAATGCCCAGAATTTAGAAATTTAAGGGCTATAATTTACTAAAATTAATAATTATACATAAAACATTAACTAGCAGTTAAAACATTAGTAAATATCCCATTGCTGCATTAAGGTTTAAACAAAGTACTGCATGGATATAGTAACGCGTTATTTTAAGGATAGTTTTGTTTCATAGAACTTATTCTAGGCTCAGGTTGTCACATTACAAAATAGAAAGTTTTAACTTTTATAGATGTTATCTTAACTGTTTCGTACTATTATATTGTAACGAAAGGGAAGCGTATGTTGTGAATTATCGCGTACGTTTGCCCTCATTCTTCGGCTATCAGTGTTAATGTATTCAGTAAATTATCGTAACACTCACTAACTTGTACTTTTTATAAATGTTAGTTTGTATTAATTATGCCCCGAAACGTACGTTAGTGAAATTCTAAAATAATGGCTTTCCCTAACATCATTTTACTACTCTTTATTAATATAAACTAAGTACCTACCGCGCCTTCTATTATATGCATGCATTTTTGTCGAATTTGTAAATATTATGTACTTGGTATAACTATCACTAAGCACATTTAATATTTGTTTAAAATAACAAAAAATAAAAATACTTGAAGTTAGTATCCACGACACAAGTAGGCCCGGACGATATGATAATTCTTATCGTTACGTGCCCGTTTTTTTCTATGAAAGCGACTCTGTACGCAGTACGGTAGGCCGAAGCTTGGATAAAAAGCAGTTGTAAAAAAGACTTTATTTGTATAGAAATAAGGCACAGGTGAACTGTAAGATTTTGTCGTGTGTACGGTGGTGGGTGCAGCGAGCGAAGCGTTTAGTTTGTAAACAGTTTCTACGTGCCCGGGCAGCGCGCGTGTCGTACCGCAGCGTTGCATGCGTTAAAAAAAAAGTTAAAATACAGTGACAGTTTTACCTCAGTGTACATTAGTAGTTCACAATACGCAGGAACTCCGCGGCTTGTTCCGAGTCAAGCGTGAACTTTTGTGTTTCAGTGCAATAGGTATCCTTTTTTGTGATTGTGAGATTGTGTTCTGTTGAAGTTGTGTGCGTAAGAGTTTTTAATATTATTTTAAATTTAACGTATACAAAACGGTTTGTAACAAGTCTACCTTTTGAGTTACTACGAAAACTATTTAAATTGCGTTTATTTAATAGTGGTTTATGAAGTACGTTATCTTATATAATATTATAATAATTATTATAATCTCGTATATTATTGATTAACTTGGCCTTAGCCCATCACACATCAGTGAACCGCTGCTGCAGATACCTAAATATAGCTTTTCCAACGCGTGTCAGGCCACCCTTGTGATGATAACCATAAACTTCATATCACACCTAATTAGATCAGAATAAACAAATTCTTGACACTCATTGCAATAACAAATTAAAATAAATATTCCGATTATGTGTCGCGATATTAATAAACGTTAAAACTAATTTATTTAGTTTTTTTTATACATAATAATATAAATTGTTTTATAACTGTTGTAAGCAGGTGTCTCGTAGTCAGCATTAACAAGTCATGAAGTCACATTAAAAGAGGGTACTCCTACTCCTTAAAAATGTGTCTGTTACCCTAATGAGCGTTATTCGCACTGGCCTACATGTTCACAATCAAAGGATATTCAAGTTTAAAGGCTGAAATTTACATTTACATACATTTAAAATTGTAACAAGAAATATTTATAATCATTACTATAAATGTTTTAGACATCAACGTATTTTTATTTTACGGTAAATAAAAAATAGGGGAATAATAATATATTTGTAACAATTATATATACGCCAACGCATTTGACTGATATCGTCACCCTTAAAACGTAATATTTGCGTACATTGCGATACACGAATACGATTATCCTTACACCTGCAGGGTAATCGATATTTACCACAGGCGCCTATCAAATTCCGATCACAAAATTGGATTTCGAGCATCTGCCTGGCCGGGTGGCAAGAAATCACGCACATGTCGCTGTCTCGGAGCCCGCATCCCGCTACCTGCCCCGCAACTATTGTTACCCTGTACCCTTGTACACTACAATAGACTTGCTTACCCTGTTTTGTTCCACGAACAAGAATAACATTTTGTCGTCCTTCAAGTGCGCTTATTGCAGCACTTGAGTTGGGAATGTTAAGTATAAATGCACCTCGCCCCGTTCCTTCCAATTTATATGTGCAGTGGTCCTAAAACAAAACTCATGTTTGAAAGAAAATTGTACATAGCAACAGATTTTTAGAATATCGATTGAAATTTATGATACAGGTAAACGATTCATAACAGACTGTATTATGTTGATGCAAAATTTGTAACCCCGACCACGTTTCTAACACACCGTGCATCAGCTTTTGAATGCGATGAGAATTCGATTTCAAGCGCCCCGTGGACTGGAATTTTAATCACCGTTACACGACAAAAGGGAATTAATAAAGCATATGATATTAAATAGGTAATTAATATAGAAAATACAAAACCTATTTGATATATTACGTAGATTAGTTAGACGCAGTACTGACTTCCGGTTTTAAAAAAATGAGAAAACAACTTCTCGTGGCTAAGTCATCGGAATTCACCGTCAGAGCGTCAAATAAATGTCAAACCATGCTTGTATATATCTTTATTTACAGCTGGTTTGCGTATCTTTTTTTATTGCTTTTTTTTTTGATTCAGCTATTTTTTTTTTAATAGTCTTATGCTTTTAATAGTCAAGTCAACATGTTGCTATAAATCAGGGACTTGGTTGGCGACTGATAAGTTAACGGTTATCATCTCCGAATTCCCCTCGAAGCCGATAACGACCCGTGAGAATACTCAACGAAGAAAATAATCTTGATTTTTATTATATCAAGATGAAATGAACGACATATATAAAAATGTGTTAGAGAATGTTTTCTATGTACTAAGTTCTAACTATTTGTTGTGTTTTTACCTTTTATATATTTTAAGGGTAGGACTTACTAGTGATAGGGCTTTACTGATGGTAGGGCTTTGTGCTAGCTCGTCTAGTTAGGTAGGTATAGGACTTACTAGTGATAGGGCTTTACTGATGGCAGGGCTTTGTGCAAGCTCGTCTAGGTAGGTACCACCCACTCTTTAGATATTCAACCGCAAAACAGCAGGTCTTAGTACTGTTGTGTTCCGGTTTGAAGGGTGAGTGAGCCAGTGTAATAAAAAGGCACAAGGGATATAACATCTTAGTTCCCAAGTTTGGTGGTGCATTGGCGGTGGAAGCGATGGTTAACATTTCTTACATTGCCAATGTCGATGGGCGTTGGTGACTACTTACCATCAGGTGGCCCATTTGCTCGTCCTACCTATAATATAAAAAAAGGTAACGTTTGTTAAGATTTATCTGTGCATATCGGACACACTGAGGTTTTGATATATGATCTCAAAAATTGTATACATATATGGCATGTCTTCAACTATTGTAGATATGAGTTTAATAATATGTAAGAATATAAGTAAATCGACACTGTTAAATATAAATTTAAGTAGCGTTTTCCTGTAAGCGACACTTGATCCAGTTTGAGAGGTGGTCTTCGCGGTTGAGTGGCGACGTGTCCTCAAATTCCTCAATTTATTGTTCGAGTTTGTACAGAGTTAATTTAATTCTGCCAATTCAAGTGTCTAATATCTGTAAAAAAAACGGTGACCTTTTAACTTATAAAGTTATATAAAAAGATAGACAGTCTTGTCACATAACAAAAAACAATGTAGTTTATAGTAAAGTGTGTCCTTAAACATGTATTTCAACTATAGATCAAATTCGTAGTTAAAGAACAAAGAGTTCAATATTTGCATGACATAAATTTGAAGGCAAATAACAAAACTAGTGTATTGTTATAGGTACTGATTCTCATTACTCCGCCAACAAAACATTAAGTGGTCTGCATATCCGCAGTCATTCCCTCACACTTCCGGTGCCAATTAAGGGGACGGAAACCGATACGCAAATGCCAATACTTTGGCAAACGTATACTGAATGTTCATAACGTACAATGCGTTTCATAGAAATTGAAGCAAGCATATACATACATCATGTATGCCATACAAATTATCATAGCAATATATAATGTTATAAATATCGTTACGTTGAATTAAATTTCTCTCAATGCACAGTTTATATACAGCATAGTTTATGTATTAATTTATCGAATTAAGTCGAGGCTTGTATTATAGACCAATAAGAGCTTACACATAATCTATTGCATTAAATGATTAGAAAGTATAAGTATTCTTTAAAACATGATATTGATGGAACTACGCTTTATATAGACTGGTTCTAAATTTTTTAATTAAGTTCGAAAATACAACATAGGTATATTAATTAGTTAGTATAAAAATATGTAAAACTTCCTTTTGATGATGTAATATAAATTTGAAAGTTATCCCATAAATATATTAATTAGATTATTTACGATGTTTTTTTATGTATTCGGCTTTGTTTTCATGTTCCGAGATTTACGCAATAACTTTCTCTTAATCACGCGACTTTTTGCGAAACCCGTATAAACTTTTTTATGCAATAATCAACTTTATGACATAAAAAATAATTGAACAAAACATCTTTAATTACAGAAAATAATGTACCGATTAATTTTAGAAATGCTAAATATTTTTGTTTGTTTTGAAAAGTCAAAGTATCACAAAGATATTTACAAACTAAACAAGTTACAAACACAAAGTCGCAGGGGGATAGGCAGAAAGCAGTAACCCGGTTTCTTTGTGTAAATGTCGGAAATAGCCCTACATAATATAACTCAATGCGACGGTAGCTACTTGGTAAGGCATTCGATGTTTACGATGGACATACCGTACTACTTATCCAGTACTAGTACTTGCGAGTATTACTTCAAGAGAAATTTATCGGAGTGTCAATTTAATTTTTTATGCTATTTTTATTTATCTTTATAGTAAATCAGATATCTTTCTATACTGCATAGATAGTTTCTACTTGATTAATTTATTGTCAAGTGAAAAGTATGTTTTTATAATAAATTTATTATTATAAAAACATATTTTATAAATAATAAATATTAAATAACCGTTGGACAATTTTTGATATTTACCATTTATAATTCAAAACATCTATTATTCAATATTAAACGATATACACGAAATCGTTTATCGATAACGATTCTCTAGAACGGGACGCGGTGGAAGCTGTGATCTGGATTGCTGGCGACCTTCCAAACAGTGCTTTATAGCATAATTTACTGATCCGCTGCAGCAGAAATATGCCTCTGCAGTATTCTAGCTATTCCAGAATTTTTAAGCGCACTCTGTAACTTTTATATGACGTTTTATTTATACCTCTACACAAGGTCAGTTTTAGAATGAAAATTGTGTAGTGAAAATTGACGCAATTTTGATTAAATAAATATTATTTTTAATGTTCCCGATGTCGAGCCATAGTGGGATTTATAACTTGTGCAACAACGACAAAACTAGTGGTATAATTATTTTTTTTAACGTTATAATAGAATATATTGACTGATTGAATAAATATAAGTGATTATTGTGATGTTCTGTCAATTTGACTGTATTTGGTATCAAATTTTAACATACGTTAAAATCGTTGAAATTTTTAATTGCAAATTTACAACCATCTGGCGAACAAACTATCTTCTCACGATCGTGGTCGAGACCCATATGTCTGGAAACGTTACCTTTCTTTACCCGTCTGTGAAGCTGAGACCATAATTCCTTTTAGCGAGACATGATCTCATTACATCGATGCCGGAAAGTATGTCAGTATGTGTAGGCTGGTAATGCACCGTTGTGAGCGCGCTGCGTGCTTAATCTTGCCCATTGAGCATTTGTGAGACATTGGACGATATATCTTTTTCACTTAGGTATTTGGTATACTAATAGCTTTATCTCGTAAAACAGTCTGAAGGAATGTGTCAAAATTTAACAAAATATTTGCATTAAATGCTAAACAAATATATCACAATACTATTATAGGCGAATTTTTACAGTATTATATCAAATAAAATGAATTTATTTAAATAATCGAGCAAGTACTATCGGTTTCATTAACGAGCGCTGTATGTAATTGCTGTAATATTATACACAGTTAGGTATTATATGTTTTAAGTCCACGGACTCTATGCGATCGGCATATAATTGAAATAATTAATAAAAGTCAAACACACTGTATACGCTCTTTGGAAAATCCCCAAGTTCCAAGACTATTTTTTTAAATAGCCTATTTTAAATAGACTATTTTTTTAAATATTATAAAATAATGGCCCTTAGCCGATGCTATTTTTTTAAATCCTAGATCTGGTCAATACAAAATATTTGATTTATTTTGTTCAGAAATTCCTTTCATCAACCCGGATTTTTTTAAGATAAGCCGTGTTTATATGTATCCGTACCTCGGAAAGCACGTAAAGTCGCAAACCCTCATTTGGCGTATTATCGGACTATGAGAGTGAGAGAATAGAAAATGCACCTGTGTTTGCGCAACCACTTGTAAATTTTAATTTTTCATACGTGGCTCGGCTTCCTTGAGATTTTGTGATAGATACCTAATCTGTAACCTTATCTTGCGTGACGAAAATACTCGTAGTATTTTAACCTTGTAAAATATGATTGTGAATATGAATTTCATAAATTTAAAATAAATTAAATATTATCTTAGTATAAACTAAAATGATGAAAATGCACCCCAACACTTAAAATATTCATTTTATTGTATTATTATTTTCCGAACCTTTCCTAGAAGAAGCCAATACAGCTTGTAATTGAATAAAACGAAATTATGCTATTGATTATTTTACCCCGTTATGATGAGCTACTTCTACCGTTATAGCTGGTGAACGGACTTATTCATTATAATGATTGAATATTACGTTATAATCATTAGACTAACGATATAACTGTGATAGTATTAAAAATATATTATATTGGTAATAAAATTAGTGACGGGCCTGTTGCAGCTTCGGTTGCGCAAATCTGAAAGCCATATTGTTCACATTGCATAATCATTGGTCAAAATTAATAAAAGTTAAGTATTTAGAGAAACATACTGCGATTATGTAAGTACCTAATTGATGTTTTTACTGGTTTTTATTTTGTGATTTATATTTTTCTCTAAATAGAAGGTTATATGTAGGCTTATTTGTATTTGTTTCCCGATATTCTCCTCATTTTAATGATTCTTTTTTATTGAATATATTATAGCTTTTGGTCGGTTCCATATCAAATAATATGGGACCGATCAAACCAAAACCAAAGAATAAAAATGTAATAAACATAGTATTCTTTTCTAAAGATAAGTAAGCTGTCTCATTTGAGTAGCGAGTAGCTTAGAAGGTCGTATCCATATTTAATATAAAAAACGATTAAACTTTGTTACCACAAGCCACAAATAGTTTAAGATAGAATAAATTTTAATTTAAGTTAAAAAACATCAACTGCAAAAGTAACTTTTAATTGCAAAGTTTTTACTTTTATTTGTGCAAGAAAATTAGGATTTTTTTAATCAACAAAATTAATATTATTTAATGGTATTGTTACTCACGCCGCTGTATTTATTTAAGGTGCATGGTGTATTGTTATTATTAATAAATCGAAACAATGAATAAACAGACCAACAGCAAATGAAGCAACAGAGGGTACTTATGTTTTCACCATCGCTTTCGTACGTCATTAGATCAAGGCTATACGAACGGCCTTTGTTTTTGTATTCAACGTTTTTAGAAACAAATTATTATGAAATTATATTTTGAGATAAGCAATATTCGTCGTTTAATGAGCGAAAAATATAAAAATAATGAAATAAAACATAAATAATTAATGTTTTATTTCATTAATAAAGCAGTATAAAAAATTATATTTACGTGGTAATTTCTTGAGGTTACGGTATAATTGCAATAATTATAAGATAAATCTAAAATATGAATTCCAAATTTATGTAGACATAGGCAATCGTCCAGTTATCAATATAGAAGGGCAGTGTACTGCAGATTGCGCAAAACAGCGACGTGCCAACTCTCCAAGATCACTCGCCCACCGCCCGCCTTAGCAGCTCCTACGCAGAATTCATAACATAAACCAAACTGCAATCAGTGATTGTGACTCAATTATACAATACCTAATGATATAATCTCAAACTCTAGTAATAGGTATTAAATTTAGATGGATCTTTTTAAAATTTATGATGCGATCCTTGATTATTTAAGTAAAGTGATAAACACTGAAATAGTTTTCCGAATGCTAGTTCTTACACGATCATTTATTTGTTGCGGCTTATGATGTGTTGAATAATAATCTGCCTAAAAAAATTAAAATTCATAAAAATTCGAGCGCATAAATAATTTGATACCAATTTATTAACCCTTAGGGGTGGTACTTATTTTCAGATTTCAATAGGAGGTCACCCTCCCAAATAGAAAAAAAAATCCAAATCGGTTACAGGTATATATATATAAAGTAACAAACATATATAAAAATATACAACTGTTTTGAGAACCTCCTCCTTTTTATGAAAAGGTTAAAAATAATACAAATAAATAACATAAGTATTGGCATTATTCCCATGTATATGTGATACTTCCTAAAAAACGAAAAAAAATATATATATCTATTTTTATTGAATTTCTCTAAGAAATCAGCTCTTTATACAATATTTATAAGCCGAGATGGCCTAGTGGTTAGAACGCGTGACTCTTAACCGATGATCGTGGATTCAAGTGCTGTCAAGTGCCACTGAATTTTCATGTGCTTAATTTGTGTTTATAATTCATCTCGTGTTTGACGGCGAAGGAAAACATCATGAGGAAACCTGAATGTGTCTTATTTCATTGAAATTCTGCCACATGTGTATTCTACCAAGCCGTATTGGAGCAGCATGGTGGAATAAGCTCCAAACCTTCTCCTCAAAAAGGGAGAGGAGCCATTAGCCCAGCAGTGGGACATTAACAGGCTGTTACCGTATACAATATTTATTAATTTAATTAAAGTAATATATTACACTAAAGTCGCGTCATGATTCAAAATGTACGAGAAGTGGTTAATTATTAATTTTGTACATTACGTTCTCCCATGGCTATGATCAAGTAACCGTAGCAATTAAGAAACATTAAGACGATGTGCACACTCAAGGTCGTCCTTCGTTATTTTTATCATTTTATTTATTATTTTGTTTAATTATAAGAAGTAAGTGCTTAAATACCAAGAATAGATATGAATTTGATAAAAAAATTAAGCATATTTACATTTTGTAACTACTGAATGAGACTTAAGCACAACAGTTTCGTTTTATAATCTAATTTAGAGGTATACATGGTTAACCCAATATTAATGAATTCACTTAAGGTATTAATGTTATTAATTGAAAAGATGAAATGATAAAACATGTTTGCTTACAATTTTGCGTATTGGATAACATACCTTTTTCATAGAGACAAAAAAAATCAATTGAAAATTTAGTTCCCTTATGAAAAAAATTCATAAGCTAATTAAAAATATTTTTTAAAAATGTATTTTTGTAAAAAATATTTATATACGAGAAGGAACTGTAATAGCTCAACTCTAGTTGTACATACGCAGGACTCCGAGCACGCGGTCGACATTCCAGTCGTACTGTTTGCTCGGCCCGTCTAGCGGGCTTAAAATAATTACACAAGTGTACTACGAGCTAAGACAACCCTCTGGAGTTCGTTGTTCCTTCGTTTGCTTGCTCGATTTCAACATTGGAGAGTAAAAGTTCTTCTTTAACAGGTTTCTGAATCGCATTGACTGCGGCGAACGACGAATGATCACTTTCTCTTATATAATGATTACCTATCTTCGCATACAGTCTTATGGTTTGCACTTCGAATATATTGTTATAAAGAAACAAGTTTTATTTGCGACGGGTTGCTTATTTCATTCTACTTTTTATAAAGAAAAGGGTATTCATGTACTACCTAATGACAAGTAACACTTGTATCCAAATAAGAGACATTAGTAAGTCATTATATTACCCTTATAAGCCTCTTGTAATTACACTACCACGCTCGCTTTTTTAGAATACAACTTTAGGAAACATTATTGTTTTGCGGGTGGTGGTATATAACTTACGGCTTACCCTACAAACAGATTACCTACTTACAGATAGTATTACCACGTCATTAAGCTGAGCTAAATGAAATTCATTCAGGGCTTACGCGTCATGTGCGCATTAATAAACATACATTTACTTCTTGTACTATTTAAAAAATTTATAAATTCGATTCAATTTTCGATATACTTTAACTATGAAATATGATCGATGCTGAAAGTGTTCTTATTGCATTGAAAATAATCTGACTTAACCAGCTCGTATTACTCGATCGTCGTCTACCTTGGGCTTATATTGTTTTATTTTATTTAATATTTTGTTTTTAACTTTTTCGTAATGAAAATATTTCTAAAAATAGTTTTAAAATACGTAAAGAATATTTATATAAAATATTCAATATTTTCTTTGTTTGCTGTATTGACATAACCATATTATAACTACATGATATAGTTTATATTACATACAGTTATAAATTGTCTACAAATCTAGTTGTGTAAATTAGTTTTTATTCGCTAATCACTGTTCTACTGCTGGCTCATCTGTGCGGTGAGGATTATTGGAGCACGTTCGAATTTTAAACTGTGAATAGTAAATAAACGGACATAGGCGGCGCGGAGCGAACGTGCGCGTGCGCTTCGCGTCTTGTAACTCGCTTCAGTGTGTTAATGTCTTTGAATGGAGGCAGTCACGCGGCTTTCCATTCTTTATATTTTATCGTACGTACTACGAACACAAAGATGACCTAATTTTTATTTGCAATTTCAATATCAGTTACAATATAGTGTATTATTCAAAATTTACTTAAGTGAAGTTTGTGATGGATTATTTGTTGTTTCCTAATAGTTTTTATGTGTAGGTTTATTTTGATGTCGTGCTATTTCAGTAAATATGTTCTCTGTGTGGATAAACAGCATGTTCGGAATAATACAAACGGTGTTTATATCCTTCGATGACAAATAGTTATAAATAAGTTTTTTTCAATATGCAACATAGTTTCATTCTTAATTATTATTGAGTAAGATTCTTAAATAGTATTGAGCACTAATGCTTATATTACCTTAAAAACTAAACTACTAATTTATATACGAAATGTTACGAATTATTTTTTTGACACGATAATGTATATACATCGATTTGATAATCGATATTCACTTTTGATTATACGTTTTATAGTAAATAATGTAGAATGAATACATGTACATAATATTTATTTAACATATTAATAATCAAATAACTGGCGGACTAAAAATGTTTTTTTTTTTTTATTGTAGGATTTCAAATATCGAATATTCGATTTCGTTTATAGGCGAGAATGTTAGAAGAGCACCACTGGCTTGTTTTACACATTACCTTTAATTCCATCACAAGATCCAGTTTAACCTGTCTAATGAGTCTTTAACTCGATTTATCTGTCCAGTCTGTACTAGTCCCAATGGTCATATCCGTTGCAAATCGACGGTTTCCTTCGAAGATGGTCGCTCGAGTCTTTCATGAACATGATTTATACCTGCCACGTCATTAGTTTATGTCAACGCCTGTCACTGGCGGATGCGTTTATTTGCCTCGACAGCCTATTTAATGACACTACTTGATACAAAAGCTTTCAAGCGGCTTAACACTGTTAGTTAACTGTAAGGGGGTAAAGAAGTCTTAAACATTTTAATTAAGTTAAATAACATTAATGTTTATGAAGTTGGATTACATTTCCAATATACGGTATATACTTGAAAAATAGTAAAACGACTGCTATGTATAAAATTAACTTATAAAACGAATTTAATTTGATAGTCATGATTGTGACCTACATTAGCGGTTTAGGGAGTTAAGGCGATCAATATACTTATCATGATTTCAAGACAAGGTCACTTGATATGAGTAAGAATGATACATTAACGCGAGTAAATAATTTAATATTATGTAATTGAAATCTTGCGTGCAAATAATTCCTTGGAGCTATCGCGCCACTGTGTTGGTCCCACTGGGAGCCTTGGCTTATCTTGAGAAAACATCAGTCTCGTGGCGGAAAATGCTGGCTATCTGCCAAGCCTGGCCTTATGCGTTACTATAACTGTATCCATCAGATTTAACCGGTTAACATTTTACGAGATAAATGTATATAATTTTTTTATAACAGAAGCGAAGAATTAATTATAGTGATACGTATTTCGAAAATGTGTAATTTTACACGTGAATCCACCAATGGTTTCACTATGAAAATAACACAATTTGATTAATTCTGGTCTATTTATTCCACATTGTTCTTGAGTAAGATCTAATAGGACACTGGTAAAAACGCATTTCGTATAAACTTATTTTCAATAGGTCGTATAAGTTACTGAATACTAAAACATTCACACCAAATAAAACTTTACAGCTTCCGCGATTTTCTCCTGACGAGCCTCCGTCTCGGAGATTCTCTCACGCTGAACTTTCCATTAAACAATAGCATGTTTGAGATTTCACTTTTTTTGTCAACAAACGAAGCTCACGTAAATGTAACTATACAAAACAACACTTTTCCTCTTCCTTCATTATAGTGACGTTTTCAATCAATCATACTGAAGATACATTGTCGTTTATTAATTAGTGAAATGTTGCAACTTAAAATAATTATATACTTCGTAATGTAATAACACAATACAGCTCACTTCAAATTTTAAGCGTGTCCAATATTGATCTGTCGGCACTAATTACTGTTATAATTTATTCTCATATACTAGTATGTTAGGAATTAGAAATAAAACATTCTAAAGTTGTTTAATCAATGAAATTTTTTATAGTTATTTATAAATATTAATTATTATTTTTTTTTTTTTTTTTTTATAGAATAGGAAGGTGGACGAGCATATGGGCCACCTGATGGTAAGTGGTCACCAAACGCCCTTAGACATTGGCATTGTAAGAAATGTCAACCATCGCTTATAGCCAATGCGCCACCAACCTTGGGAACTAAGATTTTATGTCCCTTGTGCCTGTAATTACACTGGCTCACTCACCCTTCAAACCGGAACACAACAATATCAAGTATTGCTGTTTTGCGGTAGAATATCTGATGAGTGGGTGGTACCTACCCAGACGAGCTTGCACAAAGCCCTACCACCAGTGAACAGTTAGTTATTAGTAACAAGTCCTTTTTTCCAAATATAAGCACTTTTTTTTTCATTGTACAAAATGAAAAAAAGTGCTTATATTTGCGGTTGTTGAAATATATTTGATCGATAATGAATTTGGATAATGGTTGTTGTTTGTGATTATTGACTATTAATTACAAACACGTTTAGGCTTTTTTAATCTATCGAGCGTTATTTCATACATGTCGCTAGACTAAAGTGAGAGATTTAAACATTCGTTTCAAATGGCAGGTACACGTGAGTATGTACCCGGTTCCTTACAAAGATGTTTTCTTTTGTTCGAGTGCCATTCATTAGTCGAATGTCACATTGGTAGACCCCATTCTTCGGGAGTGCATTGAACCGACGCTGTCATATCTCCAGGCGTCATACGAGGCTTTGCGCTAACGTGTTTAACGAGTTGTGCTCTCGTGTTTTTGGTTATCCAGGATCTTGTAATCATTAACAGAGTTTTTTTTGCCACCGGCGGCAACGAATGAATCGGCGAAATAGCAAAAAGTAACGGTGACTTGTTTACAAAACCGAAATCGCTACTGTATCATATAAATCATTATACCTTTGTTTATTTATTCAATACGCACACAACTTTTTAATATCAATTATTACTTTGCAATCTCAGATTCTTCGATAAGATAGACGAGTACGTCACGTGATGCGATAAATCATATGAAGTACTTCATACTTAAAATAACATTATATATCCAATGGCAATATTTACCTTGATGAAATTACGATAGTGAAAAAAAAATCAATGAATTAGTGTTTAAGCTAAAGTGACAATCAAAGTGAAAGGTTTAAAGTGAATAAAGTGTGGTGAAGTTTTGTATTGGTTGACACGTTTTGACACGTCTGTTGTTAGTGGAGTTAACACTGTTAGTTAATTGGGACATGAATTAGAATGAGCACGGAGCGACGACTCTCTCGGAGTTTCCACTCGTGCCTGAAAGGTTCCTCGACGGAGGAAGCAGCGGACGATGAGGAGAGTTGCTACCACTCCCTCGGTGGTCGCCACACGCTAAATAGACAGCCGCAAGTGTATGTTGAAGATTTGTCCAACATCACTCTCGCCGACTTTGATACTTCGCAAGATGAAATCGACGGTACGTATATTTATTAATGTAAAACTAAATTAACAGATGCTATTCTACAAAACTAATTAATCAAAATAAAAATTAAATACGCAACATGATAAATTGTTGTATTTACAATATATTATTGTGATTAATTAAAGAGTTATTAGGAAAGTTATATTTATCCTAAACGTACTAGACGTTTATCACGTCAAATTAATTAACTTAATAATTGTGATTGTTATAATTTCAAATGTCATTCATGAAGTTGACAGGCACATAACATCACGCGTCTTTGAAGTATGCGTGTATTTAATTGGTCATTTTCTCTAATACAGATAAATCGGCATTGTGATGGTTAAAATTGTCTTTAACACTTCATTATGTCCACTGTACACAAATTACATTGTTATGTCTAATGTCAAATTAATTGAGATTGACAATAAGAAGTTTTTGCTAGCGTTCAGTAGAGCTATTCTGGAAGCACAAATTCGAAACACGAAGTCGACCACACGAACTTGAAGTGTCTAGAAAGAATAAGCGACATTGACTATAATAATTGTAACATTTAAAGGATACATGTAAATATCGAAATTGAAATAATATGTACCCTTTGCATTGAAACCCATTATAATAGCTAGTATAATATTATGATAAACCATAATTTATTATAATGCTAGGAGGATAGAAATGTGTAATTCATATATCCTTAACCAGAGTGAATACATTAGTGACGTCAGTTTCGAGATCGCTTGCAAGTAACAAATTATGATAATGCGCTCTTACTAAGAATTAAACACGCATTTTTTATCGATGATTAGACATAAAAAATACAATGAAAATGTAATACAATTGAAACTTTATTTTGGCTTTGTTAATAAAATTAATTTCGCGTTCTGGGTGATCGTACGATCACCTGATCACCACGAGTAATTTAAACTAACTTATTCAGAAAGTTTGAATACTCATGACACAAAGATTACTCGAAAGACACCGCAACAGTTTCTTCGTCTGTACAATCCTAACAATAAAAATACTTAATAAACTCTGGAACTACCAGTCGAATTTGCCTAATCCTTGAGGAAGGTTAGGCTAGTTATCATCATGCAAGGGCTCACGGGGGCGGAACAGAAACGTTAACCGTGGGTGAAAGTAGCGGAGCAGCTTGTACGTTAGAAACGACCAGTGTGTATATATCCTGTATACCTCCTTTATGTATTTACATAGATATTCATTACTTATTTCTTTTGAGTAGTAGTTATTTTAAATACAAAAATGACAACTTGCACAAAGTATATGATTCTTGATTTGATCTTGACATTGATAAAGTACGTAATATCTTCAACGAGTGAGTCATATATCGCCGGATACATAATACCTCTCGACAGTGTGTTATGGAATACCTAAACAATCGTGGCATTGCCAATAAAGCAATATCGTCGCTGAATTTAATTTTGATATATTAACATACATATTCCATAAAGAAATAAGAACTTTGATCATGACTTAAACAAATAATGGAAAAGATAAATCATACCTGCTTATTACGCATTTTTTCGTAAAAAGTTTTATTGTTGAAATTTTAAAATATGTTTTTTTTTTGTGTTAAGATGTTTTTTGTTTAAAAAAATATATCTGAAATGGTTTCCGGGTTAAAATGAGGCGACACGATAATTATAACAATTCCCTGCACGTTTTCAAAAGTTGATTGTTTACGTCTGTATCACGGTTAAGTTTATTCAGTATGTGTCCTACACACCTGTGCGTTTGCCACCGTCACCGCTCGCATCCGCTTCCCGTACAAACGAACTACTACCCTTTTCGGTTCCACTAGATGCTTCCGTTCCATGCTGTAATATAATACAAACCAAAGTTACTTTTATTAACTTTTACGTTAGTAATTGGTTTCAATTATTTTACGTCTTAAATATATAATATTCATATATATATATATATATGAATATTTATTAAAATTAATCTAAAGTTAAAATGGTTTTAAATGTTAACGTTTGCAAACAATTATTTGTAACTAATTATTTTTATTTAATAATTGTATTCAGATTAATATTTAAAATATTTTTTAGTTTATATTATATATTATTATTAATATGTGGAAGACGAAATGCAGCAAAAACAAATGACGGGTAATACCAGTAAGAGTTAGTATGTACATAAAGACAAGTAGATACTTCTCTTAAAATATGAATAAATCAAAGTTAAACGTCATCTTTTGAAATCTCAGCTTTATCGTCGTATCTTATCGCCTCTAAACTTTTCCGTTGGAATGTGATCTCGCTGACTGCATTGTGTACAGCATCCCCACGGACGGAAGTTGAGTAGGTTGAGGGGCATTGTGTTTTCCTATTGTAGTACGAAGGGTGAATGAAATTTTGAGGAGCAGGAAATATTTTACGTGATAATATTTTAATCAAATAGCATTGTCCATTGAAAATATTTGTGTTATACATTAAAATCTGTAATCCTAATTTTTCGGATTAAACACGTGTAATATGTATCACAATGGACGTTGTTTAAAACATTTTAACAGAATAGCATTCAAACAAATAGAGAAGGCGTTTGCTAAAGTTAGCCAATCAAAACGATCTGCTTATTTCAACTTCGATTTTAAACAATAAACAAAAATATAAACACGGGGCATTAACAAAGCGTTAAATATACAAACAAATAATAACAATTATAGTTAAAATAACGCAGTGATTATTCTTACGCGAAACGGAAATACTTTGCATTGCTGTGTTCCAATTTAACGAAGAATTAGTGAGCCGGCGTAAATAAAGGAACATGGGACTTAACATTTTAGATCCCTTAGTTGGCTAAGCATTGGTGGTGTAAGAAATAGTTCATCTTACATTGCCAATATCATTTAAGCGAAGATGATTACTTTTAATAAGGCGACTCATTGATTTAAAAGCTTTTAACAAAAAGAAATCACAATAGATGATATAGCATATAAATAGTTGTAAATATTTATATACAGTACTCGGTACTTCTTAATTAGCAAACATACATGTATAATGACTATTAATGCTAGTGTTCGGTTCGTTTGTGATGACATGAGATCATTGATGACTTCACCAATGTGTTTAATTACGCTACAGGCTGCACAACGTCGATTAGCATCAAATTATCAATATCGCATCTGGGAATGTTTGTTATAACAATTAGTTTAATTGTAGGTGTATATCAATAAAGGATGCACTAAACCGTTATTTTTATGTTAATTTCTCAATGTAAATGTACTTGTCGTTAATTGTCTTTGAAAATAACATTTTTGTTTGCCTTAACATGGATAAAAATGTCGAATATAGCGCTCATTCTGTGCACCATTACAAAAGAAACAAATTTAACAGGCAAACTTTATTCTTTTCTATTCTTTTGAAACCCAGACATGAATGAGTAACAATATTTTTAGTTCCGACAAATTAGTTTAGTCTAGAAATTGTCTACGACAGAATCGGCACCAATAATAAAAAAAGACATTCTTATTCGCGACCTAGTATTTGTCCTAAATTTTGATAACGCGGTTAATATTTATAGAGTTCGCTCTTTGTACAGAGTTTTCATGACAAAGAGTGGAAAGTTCGCTCATGTGTATGTACTTAAGGTGGCCGGCTTGAATTATCCCGTACATTGCACTCTCGGAAGTCTATTTATATCGATAATATTCTGACACGTTCTTGGCAATCATTCCCCACCGAGCTGACTAACGACACTTTTTGCCATTCATAATTTTTAAACTTCTTACGTAACATTTTATGCTATCAGTTTAACTTTCATGCGATAATTTATCATCACCGCTGATATTTTTACTTTAAGTATGAGTCATGGGTTCTAAGTACTTAAAAGTTAATAGAAATATCGTATAGTGTTCTGTTTGTATTGAATGTTTAAAAGACGGAAGGCAAATTAGCGTAGGCAACAATATGTTATCGTTTGTAAAATGTATGCCGTGATCAGGAAATGATAGTTCTATTTAACAACACGTAAATTATATTTTTTATAATAGTAATTAGGTATATTTCTATATATTAAATATATTAGCGACAAAATTAGTTATTTTGTAAAATTTAGTATTTAATTAATTTTATTCCATGTTTTTTGTTAGTAACGAAAACAATGTTGTATAGTTTATTCTTAATTATTCTCTAATTCAAATTAAAAATAGTGAATCATTGAAAAATAAAAAGTTTTAATGATAATGTAACGGCTCTCAGTAAACAGTGCCCTCTGTCTAATGGTAAAGTTAACTACATGGTAGTTCACTCCAGTTCTACTACTTGCCACAAGAGGTCGCTCTGTGTCTTTTCACATAATATATAATTATTCTTAATTACTACATTATAATTATGTTTTATTATTTAGTTATTCATATATTTAATATACCTAATATATAAATATACAAGTTTTTATATTTAATATTTACATTACGGAATATAGAATACGTATAATATTTAAATGAAAAAACTACAGCTTTTAGTAAATGTATTGTATTCTAGTTCAAAGACGGAGGCATGTGTTAGGTTGTGTCCTTTTCTGTGCCCCTAACAACGTTCACGATAATCGGGTGAGTAGTTAAGAAGTGAAAGGGTAACAAACAAACAAACTCACTTTCGCATTTATAATATTGTAAATAAAAGTGAGTAGTAAGGATTACGGTAACAATTTAAAAATTGTCCTTACTAGACTAATATGCTTTTGTTTGTGATTTAATATGATTCGTAAAATAGGTAATGTAAAGAAAAGTACAATGTTTAATAATAAAGCCCTCTACTTATTCAATCGAAGTTCAGAACAATACCATAACCAGTTTTGTAAGTTCACGACCAATCCGCCTTGTAATGCCGAGACTTTGTATCGTGATTTATTCAATGTACTTATGATATAGGACTGACTCTTATTCTTTTGGGTATAAGGGATAAATTTGCTTTGTTTACGTTTTAAAACATGGTATGCCTTCAGGCTGTGAAGATCTGCCAGCGACCTCCATTCTGTTCTAACTGTAATATAGGATGTACTCCGTAAAGGTTAACTCTTGCATTAATTTTAATAATGAACGAAGTAATCATAGCTTATACAGTTGTGTAATTTACGTCAGAACTTTTAAAATTTTAATTTAAGGTTACTTAAGCACTTAATAAAGAAGTTTAAGCAATTCGACATACTTAAATATTCAGTTACTTAATGATTTGGTTTATTCATCGATATGGTATTTAAAGGTGTATAATTTGTATACATGTTAATAACAAATTAGTGAATTATCGCCTGCACTTCTAGAGTAATTAATAACGTGTGGTTACAATTAATATTGAGTAACATTAACATATTTATTTTTACAATAAACAAATGGAATATTTTGCTGGAATCAGTTCCCTGATATCTAGTAAAAGCACATCCGTTACTTGAATAAAAAATATTGTTATTGCATATTATTGCGATTGTTATTCTAAATAATTTTTCGTGGCGTATCATAAAATGATTTCATGTTAGTAATTTACTCAATAGATGTAATTATTTAATGATTTTTTTTTCTTTGTCGATTTTTTTTTGTTTCTACTAAATTTAGGTTATGGTAAGTTGTAGTATTTTTTGTCTATTTATATGAGCATACAAAAAATACATACGTTAATGATGAATGAGATCACCTATAAATATATATTATTAATTATAAGTCATACGAAAGATATAAAAAATATATTTATAAAATAACTTATTAAAAATATAACTTTTAATATTGAGTGTTGAATTCATGGATAATAAACAAATATTTTTTAATTTGCTTTAAAACACATGATTCAGATTTAAATCATCAAATGAATATATAAAACGTTTATATTATGCGATCGTGTCTCTACAAGTTTGTCTACTCTAATCGCGAGTCGGGACTCGCGAGCTTTTTGTTCTGAGAAAGAGTGGTGTGATACTCCGAACATAGTCGACGTTAGCCGAAGACAGCCGAAGGTTTTCAAACATGGCAGCGGGAGCGCTTGTCAACAAAGTTTCTAGTTGACTTCGAGTAGTGTACTCGTCGCGCGCATTTGTAGTTCGTACCGCGAAAATACTTTACGATCAAACATTCAATACGTTTTAAAATGTCATTTTAAGTAAAAGTGACTTTGTGAAAGTGAGTGAATGTTGCAATGTTATTTAAGCTGTGTTTTGTTTTATTTAAGTGTAATGTTGGAATATATGCCCATGGATAATTTGTAACGATTATTTGTTACTATTGAGTTTGTTTATATTTCTATTAAGGTCGGTAGATTGTCTTAATTATAAACGATTTATATTTATATATATTAAGTATTGTAGTAGCAGAGCGAGTGCATTGTACTGCAATAAAACAAACTTATTCGAGGCAAAGGTTTTACCCGGAAACATAACTTATATAATATCACAACTTTATACGTTACGCCATAATCGACTATATAAAGTTTCTCCTCTTAGCGATATCAAACAAAAGCTGTAAATAAACAAACCAAATTACTATTAATAAGGTTAATAAAATTAAAATTATGTAAATCAATATAAATTAGTAGTTTTTTGAGTCTTAAAATAAAAAAAGCTTTCCTTTATACATTTTTTAAAGATAATTTAATTTATAGGTAAAAAGGTTTTACTGTTGTTGACATAGAATATGGAATCATTCCTGCGACTTCGCTTGATCGAACTAAGTTCTGTTTTATTGTGTATTATCCATAGTCTTAGCATAACTTTATTTAATCATCCTAACGACTAATTACGCAAAGATAAGGTCCATCAAATCTTATCCATAATGTCTTCATTAGCAACATACAAATAAACATTTCTTTATATGTTTTTAAAAAATCGATAAATATAATTTCGGTTAAAATAAATATTAGGAATTGAATTTTGAACCAGCTCAGTTAAATGCTGCACGTGCTGAAACTTGTTGCGAGAGAAACTAGACAAGTTTTGTCAAACAATAGTTACCAAGGTTTCAAAAGATTTGTCCCAGACAAAGGCTTACAACTTATGATGTATAGCTATATCGTAGCTTATTAAAAAAATAATATGTTACGGGCACTTTCATATATCGTAATGAGGCCTTTATTTACATTTTTAGACAACAAAATTACATAATCAAATAATAAGTATTTTATATATACTGTACGTTGACAAAAATCTGTTAGCTAAGGTTCATATTTTGTATAAAGAACAAATAATATTTATTTCGCTAGTGAAATATTATTTAACAAAATTAAAACCTTACACTAATCACGTCTAGTCTAGTATATAATTATATCATACTAATCATAAAAAAACATAAAAAAATATGTTCTATGTATATTAAATTTATATTATATATATATATTATAAAAAAAGAAAATGTAAACATTATTGTCTGTGGGAGAGAATAAAAAAAAAAAATTATAAAAATTTTCAATAAAATATATAATTAATAAACACACTAATTATTATAATTAATAACTACACTATTATAATTTTAAATAATCGGTAAACAATGCTTGTCTTCTTGCGAATGTCAAATCAATAATGACAGAAAATGAGGAATCAGTGCTAAACAGCCGCTAAGCAACGGCTATAAGTAAGGTCGTACATATTTATTTATGCTTAGGTTTAATAATCGGAACCTCACAAGAATTCCTCAACTACCCTTCCAGAGCACTATTTCATTGGCGCTCCAAGAATCCGCAGCCTCTGCGTCATCTTTGTATAAAGTCTAGTCTATTATAACTATGTCGGCCAACAAAAAAAATAATCTCTCTAAGAATTCACATATAAATTAAAATGCAATTTAGAAATTATATACTTCTTAGGATATTTTAATAGTAGTAAACGCGGAAGAGTGTAAAATATTTATTTATTTAGTGTACAGGAAACAAACAGTGAAATAATTACAATAAAAAAAAAAAAAATATAAAACAATTCATAAACCAAAACAGTTTCCATTTATAAAACTTATATATATGGTAATTAAGAATTCGTAACAAAAAATATTGTTACGAGTTAGTATATATAATCGTTGTTTGTGGAGCGTTGATTACGGCTCCGCGCAGAGCCTTGAAGTCCCTTGTAATAACGATTGTTTTGTTAACAAAATAATTTACAATGCAAGGATACTTATTCATATAATCTCACATGCTTTACACATGTGGGAAGTGAATTATATGTAATGTGATGTAGGCGTCAAATAATCCTGTTTTTCTAAGCACCCACGCAGTCAGTGGACTTTCTAACAGTCATTGAATCGTGTTATTTAAAAAGTAAATTCACGTGAGTCACTGATTCGAGTCTCCCGTGTGGGTCACATTCCAGGCCTGCCCGCTGGAAACCGGACTCTATAGCTCTGCGACTTGCGCTCTTCCTTTTTTTTTTCTTTGACAACTTTATGGTTTAAGCATCGCTAGTGTTATTTAATGTATGTTAAAAACGATATTTATATTTTGTCTTTAAATTTAATTTTAAACTATTAAAATGTTTTTCGTGATTACATCAAGATCTAATTGATAAATACCTTGTTAGATGCAAATTAGTTCGTTTTACAACGCTTTGGAAAACATGAAGATATCAACGGTCATTCAAAGTTTTAAAAACATATTATGGAGTTCGATTATGTAAATATATAAACTTTAAAATAATTACTATAATCAGGCAATATTTTAAGGAAAAAAAAATCCAGTTCTGATGAAATATAATATTTTGTTTGTTAATAAATCATTTTTTAATTTATATTCGTAGCAAGTCAACAAATTCTGAAATCTCGCAGGGTTACGAGTTTCGCTTCTCATATGCCAGTTTCCGGACAGAGAGGGTCGTATATTTTTTGTCCACCATCTGTCGGTATGCAGGTGTTGCTTTACATACTAAGCAGGTGATTTCAATTCACCTTTCTACTCATTTTACATGTTTAGCATGTTTTTACAACATATGGCCATCGGTTCTGAGATTTGAAAAAATTAAAACAGATGTTTTTGGTATGAGATGTCCGTGACGTTTTAACTCCGGCAAAATCGTTTACAAACCTAAACTTAATTAGCTTATAAATGTTTTATATATGATTGAATATTTATTATAACCCAAGTGTACGTGATATTTTTTGATATTTTGCGCCCTATTATTAATAATGTTAAAACGTTATTCCTATATATTATTATAAAGGAATATATTATATTATATATATATGCTTTGTTATCAATAATTAAGTTCAATATAGATTCAAGTTTCCCGTCCACTAAGTATAATAAACTCGTATATCACCCTCATTATGTCATTTACGGTCCTATGTTTATATATTCACGTCCGCTGTAGACGTTATATTTTCAAAGTAAGGGTTATCGTTCCAGAACCATCTGGACACTTTTCCTGTTTATGTAAATTATACTTAATCATGTTGTCCAATTAAAACGCATAATGTATACGTGCAAAATTCTTAGAAATCATCTGGGACAAGAAGTCTTTAGACATGAAAATTTGTCATATTGTTGTGGGTCACAACTTTTTTATTTATTTATTTACTATTAGTGTTTGATTTAAATGAAAAAAAAAAATAGATAATTCAGATTAAATATCAAATAAATAAAATACAAACTATGTACAATAATTATTCCACGCACTGACTCATCACAAAATATGTTAAACTAAAAATCAACAAAAAAGTCTTTTGAAACTTTGTTTTGTTATATTCTAGATATATTATGATTGATTTTAATTTGAACAGGATAAAAAGTTATATCTTTATATAAGTAATGAAATACACGAGCGCATCTGTGGTCTGCCCCTAGTACACAACTTAAAAGCGTTTGGAAATCAATGTGCAATAGTGCATATAACAAGTAAATTATTGCCCATTGTCTCTATTTTACGCCTCATTTGATAGGATTGCTTAGTGAAAAGGGAGAGACCCGATCAATAAAAATCGTTTATGAAATACGTTTTTTCGTTTAACTTCTAAAGAACACCAAATCTGTAATCCTATTTCACACAACTCATATCAGAAGGTTAAAAACTAAGCATGTTGTGATAAGTTATGATAATAATTTTGAAATCATTTTTTCAAAGTTTGTAACAACACATGCTACAAACACTTCGTCGGTCTTCGATATATGGAAAATGGACGCTACTGACTAGAATATGTACGACGTTCAGTAGCTACTCTTCGTGAATTAAGAATTATATAAAGAAGTTTAATTTGAAAATAGAATAAACATTAATATTTATTATACTTAAAATGAAAATTAAAAAAAATATCTAATAGTGCTACTTATTGTCATTACTGTGTTTTTTGGTACTTATATAAAATAACATACATTATCTTTAACATTGGAGTTTGATGTAAAATCATTTTATACAGGAAATAAATTTATCTGAATGTCAAACAACATGCTCTTAGTTAGTTTCATTTTACATATTGACAAATTAATACGATTAATGATATAACCAGGGACGTTTATATGTATATATTTGTTAACGTTTATTAGTGTTTATCAAAATATAACAAATATTTCTTCTCCTAGTTATCTTTAATTGGTAATTTTCTTTGAATTCAGTTGTACAAATGTTATGTTGAAGCATGACGGCGAAAATGAAACCTCAAGTGTTATGTACTTTATGTAATATTCGTTCTATTATATTTTAAAAATTACTTAAATATAGATTGTTAAATGAGTACACTAACATAATCTAAAATTTATTCTATAATTATTACTTGAATACAAATAACTATTAAGAAAGTATCTTTTATAAATTAAAAAATTAAAAATTGTTCAAATAGTACTTATAATAACATAAGCTCATTATTATATATTTGTACTATAGAATTGCTAATGACAAACATTAAGAAAATTAGCTTAGTATATTATTAAAGGATATCATAATAACCATAAAATATGAAATTTTCTTTAATTTATCTGATACTAAAACATTAACTGCATCATTGTAATTAGTAGTGTTAGGAGTATTTTTGTCCGCCCTCGGCTTAGGCTGTGTGTGAGGGCCAGATGTTAAGTACCCTATGTAATTTTCTGTCTCCTTGACAATGTGTATGCAAAATGTCATGATGATCAGTTGAGCAGTTAGGACGTAAAGGCGTAACCAACAAAAATTTACCTTCGCATTTATAATACATTTATTTATCTATCTGCCATTTATATTGTTAATTGCTATGAAAAAAAATATATTCAGAATTTATCTTAAACATCAAGGCGCTTCAATTTACATACAGCTTACATTCCTTACTTGTGTATTTGAAACTCGTTTCGATCTTACGAAACTGATACTTTAAAGCGTCTTCATAAGATGATATTATGAATTAGCTTTGTTAAGCTAATTTATCTTTACGGAGAAAGACGATCAGGAATGCTACACTTACTAAAATAATTCTAAAAGTTAATAAAATTTAAATTTAAAATAATTTTATTGAAATAAGTGTATGGTGAATGGTTTTTAATAGAGATCAAAGAGACATTATGGATAATAATATTCGTCCCAACGCACATGACCTTGGTAAAGTGAATGTACTAGGATTTCCAACTCGCTACTGCATTTATATCGATTGTCCTAATAAATAATACATAATGATCAGTACTATAACATTGCAAATGATGCATATAAAGATATTTGAAGAACAAAATATTTAAATACTTGGTGTTACTAGTAATTTCAGCTGGGTAGACTGAGTAAGACAAAACAGCACGGCTCATATCACTTCAACAAAGAGACACTGTACTTTAAACGTTTGCCTTTAATAGTTTTCTTTGTCTGTCCAGCCTCGGTAGCGATGAAAATCTCTTGATATTTTATACCAGAATAAAATGAGTTTGAATTGAGTCATAATAACATATTTTTATTTTGAACAAAATATTTATAATATTTAAGCTTTGCTTGATTGGAATTAATAATATATATAAATATATATCTTTTAACATGTTCGCTTACTTTCTTAACTTTAACTCATATATGAGAACAAAAGCAAATTCTATATTATGAATTTATATACGCAGGAATGGGTCATTGAACATTTTCTACAGTAGTACTATAAATATAGTTGTGTTCTACTCATAAACATTCCGTCCGTAGCAATGTTTGCATCATTTTGAATTCATTCTCGTTTAGTTTATCTGACCTTAGCCGCTTCTCTACAAAAATTTCCCTTTGACGTTGCGTCACACGATTCTTTTGATCTTGATAGTAACTGCCTTTCTTGGTTTAGATTGTATTATACCAAAAGATACCAAATCAAGTACTCGAGTACTTTTGAAGGAGTATCGTTGTGAGAGATAACAATATGCTATTAAATTTGTATAGTCCTTCACCCTTTTTACAAAGTACTTAAATTGTTAATTTAATTTTCAAGAGGGAATCATTTTTGATGTATTTAATAAATATATATTTATTATTGCTTCTGCGATCATTTCTACATTAACTTTAGTGTCGCATAAATCTTGCGTAACTCATCATTCTTATAAGGGTCAGTAATGTTGACATAAATTTAAGAATGTAAGCGATTCCTGCTGAAATATACATCCTACAATCTTTATTGCCACTTCTCTGATTCTGGAAGGTTAAATTGATTTATTTTAACACAAGTATCTTAATTTTAATCACACCAAGTTTTTATATGTTACCTTCATCATTTGATTGAACTTATAACAAGTACAGGTATAAACAAATATACGTACGTATGTTGTATAGTATATCATTGAGAAACTATACTACTACTTAAAATGTGCTTACAACAATTAAAAAATATTTTATATTTGTATGTATATGATTTATGATTTTATATACTACAATTTGTCCTGTTTACATTTTATAATCTGTCCCCCAGAAATATATATATAATATAACATTCTGTAATACAATCAACTAGTTATTGTAATTATGCACGGCTTCATGATAAGTGAGCTATACAGGTCAATCGTGAAACAGTATTTCCCTTAACGGGATCCGACCAGTGCTTTTTATATTAGTCATCGTGTAGCCTCGAACATTTGAGTTTTGATTATAAAGGTTCGAAGATTACTTTAAATATTGTAAATATTCCTTTATAATCCTTTAATCTTTTATTAAAACGAAATAGCGTTTATTTTTATGTTCTTAAACAACTTGTCATTTGAACTAATATGAAGGCAATAAGTATTAAGACAAGACGAAATGTGAAAATTTAAATCGTTTCTTAAAAGAATCAAAAATAAATCTTTCAAAACAGACATTTTACGCATTTTGTGGATCGTCATTTTTCCGCTGTATATTTGTTTAGAATTCATTTAACCGTCTTCTAACTAATTAAAAATACGTAAAATAAAAACATTAATTAGCAATTATTATAAGGTTACTTACTGTTATTACATTGTAAAGATTAAATTACTAAATTAGTCTTAACAAAGCGCTTAAAACATCTCACCTAAATGATCGCTGTCCTTTTCGTGATTCCAAGCTCTGACACATTGACTGGATTGATCCCTTTTGCTTGAGATTGATTAATGTTCTCCCTAACAGTTCATTATCGTTAATTTGTACTTACAAACGCAATCTCCGCTTTATTTTAGGGCATTAATATACTAAATGTGTTTTGTTGTAACCATCATTTACTGGAATTGATAAGTAAATGGAACGGTTTGTCAAAAGTTTTGATAGGAGTTTCATATTGTTTTTTATAGCTTATCTGCACTTATAATTAAATATAACATCAATGTTTTTATATAACGCCAAATTTTAGGGACAATTTTATCGTTACAGATATAAAATGTTTGTATATAGGCTGCAATACAACTCTTGGATAAAAAAAAAACAAAATGAATATTTTGTCCCATTCTTTTTTTACAATTTCTCAAAACCATAAAGGAGTTAAGTTTTTTAATACACATTACATAGAACGTATTAGATGTTCATTAATCGTTTACACATCGATCATTTCCGTTTCATTAACGAAGCTCTTATATTTATAATGTTAAGAGTTAGATAGGATCTTGTTCAAATAAACCTATATAATGCCATGCGGGTCCGGTCGTGGAACCTGTATCCGACTAGGAAACCCGTCTGTCCAGCTTCGCAAGGGAAGTATGTTCACATCCGTTGAACACTGTTCATTGCTTATAGACAAAATGGTGCGTCTATATTAAAACTGAAGCTTACTTATATACATTTCCGTGTGTCTGTAGGGTTTGAAAATAGAAGGAAGTTCCTAGTATAGTCAGACACCGGCTTAATTCAATACTTTGTATTTTTTAATTTGTAAAATAAATTAAAAGAAAAGGTTTTATATTTTGTGAGTTAAATAAACATGATCTTGTAGATAGTTTCTGTTACGATTTGATATTAACGACGGATGTAATTATTAACGTGTTGCAGATATTATGTGCTGTAATGCTAGTTTTCCTTGATTTGCAGTTGTATGTTACAATTATACAATCTCTTTCATGTCAAGCTAATAATGTAGAGATCTATGTTTTTTTTATAATAAAAACAGAAGCGACGACCGCAAACACAACTGTTACGATTACTTCTTAGAAAACTCGTTTGTTTACTTGCGAGTACTCTGTGTTAGTTCTCTTTCATTTGTATTCTAACTGTATGTATAATTATAGTATACGTTTTTATTAATTTAAAGAGAAAACTGTACATACTGAGTAAAAAATATATATATTATATCAAATTGTTTCACACTACAATCAGGACTTACATCTCCGGGGGCTTTTTGATAATAAAACTATTCAAAATTTCGTCATGATCAGCTGGGTAGTTAAGACGTGAAAGTGTTACAAACAAAATAACTCTCTTTCGCATTTATATTGGTAAGGATATGTTATTCCAAGTCATACAAGTTTTTGGCGTGCTTGGTCACAATTACTTTGCGAAAGACATACAAATTTCACAACTATTATTTTCGTTGAACAACAGCTGGTATAGATAGCTGTTACCTCTTACAACATGATTTTGTCATTTACAAATCAGAAGTAGGAAAAAATTGATGATTACAAAGATAAATTTTGTAACATAAAAGGACTAATATTTTAGGGTGCAACATAAGCGTAATATATTTAATGTCCAATAAAAATTCATAGAACGGCGCCAGGGGTTGGTATGGGATCGCGTAGAATTTATCATTCTACTCAACGACCGGCGAGTAAAGAACATTCATAATTCCCTTGAATAATTTGCGAGGATTGCGTGTGAAAAATATCTCCTCGCTACCACAATAAGTTATTTATTTTTATCTTCACACACGGCACACTTGGAGACGACATATTGTGGTCGGGATATGAGACATTTGTTATTTAACATGTGGCAATATTGTTAGATTTAAATATTTTGCTTGTAAATTGATAGGAACAGTTTCAAAAGCAGGCCATTTAATTGTTTTTAAAATCCATTTATTACGGTGCAAATTATTTAAATTACTCATCCGCTTCACTCGGCATTAAGTATTTTTAATAATAACTACTTAATTGACGCTAACAACCTAATCGACTTCTATACTTCGTTTTATGAGAAATTGTCAAGATCTCTTGAGTGTAATTGACTATCACAGAACGCAAAATTTAACATTTATTAAATTATGAGTTGTGTTTACAAAGTGTTGTGATTTAAAAATTGTCATTAAAGTAATGTTTTGACTAAGAATAAAATCGTAAGTTGAAGGACCTAGGCCGTAGGCACGGTTGCAGTCTCGATCACCTGCGCTGCCTTGAATCGTGATTGCGCGCGTTAGTCACGCCACAGACTGCATCAACGCCATGAAGGATCAAGTTTCTTCTCTCATTTTATTTTTAATCATACCGAGTAAGGCATACTTTCGCCGTTCCGTTAATTTCTTTTTCGTGTAATTTTATTTCTGAACATGCCAATGGTCAATATGAGTCTGTCTAAGGATTGATTTATATCCTTGTTATTTGTAATAACTATATTATGTAGAAGAAATAAGTGCAAAGCTTAATTATTTTTTTTAAATATTACGATAGAGCAAATCAGTGTATATGTTATTAGTCAGCTCTATGTAACGGAACGAAAAATAGCAATAAAGTTGATTGAGCATTTGTCTAATGTTTGTGTGAGAACACGTTTTATAAATGCCCTCTTAAGCGGTGGCGGGTTAACAACATTCGTTCCGCAAGCTTTGTTTGCTCCGTTTCGTCTTGCACTATATAACTACTTGGATCTCTCTGTATCACGACATCCGGTGCTTTATTTCGTTATGAATACACAACAAAGACGTTTTAATCTACGCTAAAATTGCCGTGTTTTTTATTTTTTTTGCTCTCAGCAAACTGGCTCTCAGCAAAATGCAGACTGTTGTTAAAGGATAACAGTATTGTAACATAATAACTTAATTAATAATACATTATTTCTCGTGATTTATCATAAAATAGTGATCTTAACTACAAGTCAAATATTAAATATAAAACAAATGTTTGTTTGGTGTGGTGGCCATATTCGTAAATTATCTTAGATCAGACCTAATATGTGAAAGTTATAACGAAATGTTTGCATTAATAATTCATTAAAATAAATAAAAAAAACTCTTTAAATCATGTAATGCAATGTACTCGTGTTAACGTACTACACTCTGCTATCAGCGCGAAATTTTAACAAAACCGTCAAATTTACGTTACCTAAAAAAATTTCTGAAGAAACGTCATTAAACAAAGTTTCGGTAACGCAAACGTGATAGCCAGCCATGTCTCGAACATTACAGACTAATGAGATTGCTTTAAATATGTTCACATTTAGCACGAAAGCCGCTCCTGTTACCGAAAAAACACATGTGTGTGCTTTGTTATAACTTTAAATTTCCACTGAATTACTTGCTGGTGTACTACACACTTCTGTAATTGTTTTTTTAAAGAACACTTAAAAAAACATAATTCTTACATCATCATTAATTTGAAAAAAGGTTATCATTTATTTTAAAGAATAGTTTTCTTTAATAGTAGTTATTGTTTTAAGAACCTAATTAAGAATTAACATTTTCAAATCCTTTATGTCCCTTATTAATCTTCAACCGATTTTCCTGTAGGTTACATTAATATTTTTGATGAATACAACATGTATAAAGTGTACAATAGGCGCACTCGATTGATTTAAATTTATCTAGAGGAGGTACTCCTATTAGCTATTCAAATAAAGAAAAATTGATGATTAAGTAATACACGATGACCTGTTTTCTTGATTGGATTCGGATATTTGATTGGTTCTTTTGCGATATAATCTTATCGCCTCGTGATAAAGTGAAACTGTTCGCAGTACTTGTTTTACCGCGATCAATAAACAGTTGTAACTTGCTACCCTGCAAAGATTTCGTATGGGCTATCCAATTTAAAAACAAACTTTTCACGCATATGTTTGTTTTGGGTATATATTCCAACAATAAATGTTCTCTTAGGTTTTTCGTATATCAAATTAATAAAATGTGAAAAAATATCCGTTTTGTTTATGTGAAATGAAATAAAAAAAGGATAGTTTAAGAAATTACTTAAAGTGAAACGAATGGCTGCAGTGATGCGGCGAGACGGCTGTGTGAAAGGCTAAAGGCCGTAACTCGGTGTGTTTCCGCTAACACAGGATGACCACCATGCCTAGAGCGTTGTCTCCGAACTCTTCGGCCACCTGCGACGAACAGGGGAGGCGCCGCTCAGTATTTTATGTGCCATTGTTCGAAAGCTTTGACAATTACTTGCCTTTGACGCCCGAAGAAAAAGAAGCGATAATATGTGGACAGCATATAGACGATGTTCCTATAAAACCGAAACGAAGAAATACAGAGTTGGAAATATTACAAATCCCTTCACACGGAGATCTATCCTTGATAGAAACTGAAAGTGACATAAGCGTTGTCAGTCCAATAAGGCGATGTCGTCGACCTTTGTCATCAAGAATGAATTCCAGCGAGGGCTTAACAAGAGAAGGTCAACGCGATCTCATGAGCCCAAAGCTCGTAGCAGAAAGCAGTCTCGTAAGAAATTCCAAACCAAGATTACGGAGTACCACATCATCTGAACTACGTTATGACAGAATATATTCACCAATAGGGTCATCTATTTCTACGAACAGACTCAATACATCAACGTCAAGTATAACCGCCAGATTGCCATCTAAACATCCAATACGAACTTCGAATCTTTCTTTGATTCCTGATTCACCAAAACTTTTAACACCGGGAAAAGAAAAGTCTAAAACTTTACCCCAAAATCTTAATGCTCCAACGCCAATTAGAGGGAGCAGCAGTTCGTCATCGATATTTAAAACTCCAAAAATAACTGTCACACCTGAAAGTCCAAATAAAAGCCCGGGAAAAATGTCAGGCCTTAATTTCATAAGACGATCACGAAGTACAAAATTGTCAAGAAGTAATTCATTGCTTCGAAGTATAACTGCAAGACATATTGAAGAAGGACTTGAAGATAATGTCACTATAGTGACTGATTTAACTGAAGATTATGATAAGTTTGTTGGTAATCACGGCGGTGATAAAGAAGTTATTGGTGCCCTAATTAAGAAGAACGATGAACAAGTTGCAAATAGTCCTCTTAGCATACGTCGGGCGTACTTAGACGTCGACGATGACGTGGCTGTACACTCTGGTAAGATAATTGTGTAAAATTAACCATATCAATAAACTTGTTTAATTTTATATAGATTTATGGACGCGAATTATTTTAATTTATTGCTATGTTCTCAGTCTCACATTGTTTTGCTCTCATCATTTTGCATTACAAAAGAGGTCGTTAAACCGCATTATGCAAAATATTGATATTACGTATTATGCCAATTGAACATCAATATTCAATTAAACTGCGGCTCTCTTTACTTACTTTTAAGTAATACGACCCCTCACTATTTTTCTGTCTATATTAACTATGTATTTAGATATAGTATATTTAATTTATATACTTTAATAAATGCAGATATATATATGCGAACAAATTATGTAAGATTCTTATTTACTGTATATAATAAAATAGGCCATGTGCAACTTATATTATATGCATTTTTTTAAACGAAAACAATCTTAAACAATGCAGTGTTGTCCGCTACTCTCTGGAATATTAATATCAAAATACAATTGTCAAAAATATGTAAAAACTGTACACGTACCTTTGACTGCAAAATTTATGATAGAACTACGATAGCTCGTTTATTTACATAACATAAATAATACTTTTCGTATCGACTACTGGGAATATTCACGAAATGATCTCCATTTTCTAAGGCTAACTTAAGTCACGGGAACAATCCAAAATATATTTACTGTACAGCGTAACAAATATGTCATATTCTTCAAGATTATATATTTTATGTACATACAAGGGTAACAAGTGACGCAGGATTGTCAAATGTGAGCCTTAAAGTTAATGGACTTATTTATTATGTTTCGGTTGTTTAATTGGACTGACTTGCAAACCTCATTTGTTGTAAGTAAATGCATATCTAAAGTAGTAGACATATGACTCCATCCTAGTGCCTTGGAAGATAATGAGAATGACTTGCCGCTTTTGATCCGCATTGTTGTTCAACTATTCAAAATGGTAGACGGTACTTGCACACTAATTGTTCTGCTAAGAGCAGACGCTAACAGCGCCTTTGTAACAAGCATTATGTCATGTCCAGGCGATAATATTAAGAAACGAAAAATCGTGTTTTGAGATTAATAAAGCTACAAGTTAATACTTGTCTAAAGATAAATTTTTGATAAATTTGTTCTTTGTTTTCTTTTTATTAGGAAATATGCTATATCGGATAATGATGACCGCAATCTATAAAAAATATTCAAATAAAAATATTGATAAAGACTAAAATATTATCGATATCTAAATAAACAAGCTTAGGAAATATTTTTATTCAGTACCGATGAATATGCGATAGAGTTTTTGAAATTTGGCACAGTATTTACTAAATTTACGGACCAAAGGACGATGTATGGAATCCTAAATTGCAGACGTTCACCGTTACAAAGTTAGTATTCTGTTCGTGTTACGTCCCAATACTTTACTTTCAAAGCCCATAAAACGTGTTCGGCTGAATCTTGTTTTGCACAATTCAAGACTCCCATAAACCATAAATTTAATTCAATTTGTCTCGTGTATTAAAATCAATGTACTGCCAATGATAAATATGTTTTTTTAAAAGAAGAAAATATAAATATTTTTTTAACTATTTCATTTATTTTAATAAGGGTACATAAAACTAAATGGTTAGCTATATAATATAATAGCATAATACAATAGCATAATTACATATAACATAACATTATTTGATTGCATAAATATTTATAAATAAAATGCATTTGGCGGTGTTACTATATCGTAGTGCTTCCTCGTGCGAGCTTATCTCGCTTTTATCAGTACAAAGGCGTGATTGCTTTCATTAATATTGACGTTCCAGTTAAAATATCTAAACAATGAAAGTTATCCTTGAATTGTGTAAATGCCTGATATATTTAAATAGCTATTTACATGTATTGCTTAAGATTTAAAAAAGCTAATACTTACTCATTCTGGGGGTTGGTAAATTGCTATCCTTAACACAGGTTGTCCAAATAACCCATAAAGAATAGTGATTCCAGTCATCTAATGAAATAAAATCAAAACCAATTTTTTTTTTGTTAATGCTACTTAATATGTTATGCCTTAGTACATAAGTTTACCAGTTTATTAACTTATATTTAAATTGAACTACTTGGGTAAGTAGAGTTCGGGTGGTGTATATCCTTGAATAGGACAATATAACAATTTGTAGAACTACAAAATAAAAATTACTTAGACGAAATATGAAAAGACACTACAGCGATTACAATTTAACTTTGATAATAAAATCGTGATTTCTAGAATACGAAACAGATAATGTAGTTTATTATGTTTTCTCTTCAAATTGCTTAAAATTCCAGAAACCCCTTTGCAAGTGTTCCGTGTTGCGCGGCGAACTGCAATAATTATGTTGCAATGACTCACTGGAACCAAGCAATGTGGAAGTTTATTGGTTTTAGGTCGTTCACCTTTGGAGGGGTGCAACGATATTTTTTTATGTATCGAGTAATTTTTTAGCGACTTTTTACCACTCGATTATAACATGCCTATATAACATAAACATTTGCTTCTTATTAAAAGTATTCGAATTCTGCTTTTAACTCCAGCAAAAACAATTTACGATCCGTTAATTACAATGACTGAATTTTGTGTAACATATTCCTTAATTTGAACTTTGTGTAATTCATAATTACATATAATGAAATAATTACAGTTGGAATAATTATAAATATAATTAACAATGAAGTATTTACAATACATAAGTAACCATTCTTAAAAGTCTATTTACGTAAAGGATTTATCAAATTTTATATAAAAAACAACTAAAAACGTTTGTAAACAGGGTGCGGCCATAACTCAACAATACATCCCACAACCGAAGTAATAATGGTAATAGGTTTGAAGCACATCTGCTTCGTTCACACGTCGTCGTGTTGACATGTCATTATTGTATAGTCGGGTTATCGGATATTTCTTTAAAAAAGTCGTGTTTATTTATTTTATCGTACCATAACAGCCTGTATTTGAGTAAAGATAAATGTATGATCATAAAAAGGGACATTTGTGCTCCAATATAACTAAAAAAGTTATTTATTATCATTAATATAGTAAACAAGATCGAGTATAGACTTCTATTGAACAATATTTAAAAAATAACTTTTGGTGTGATCACTTTAAATAATCTAAGCTACGTGGGAGAGATTTCAGGACTTATTTAGTTAACACACGTCATAGATTTTATAAGATCTAATAAAAAAAAAAAAACAATTAAACTAGATTTCGTTTGGCAGTGCCAATTTCTATATCGGCATAAAAAATTAGATTTATAGTTATAAAAAGCATCATATTCTTAATGTTAACCACAGTAAACATATGTGTGATCTAACGAAAAATTGATGTCACAACAAATAGTTTCTTCTAAGTACATATTTAAATTATTTACAACGGTGCATGTGTAGCGGTCACGGCCGGCGTGTGCGCAACGTCCGCCGGAAACCACGCTGCAGTATCGCTGTGTTAGCGATAGAGAACTATCGTTTTGATGACGTGTGTAATACGAGACGTAAAACTTTATAGCTACTGGTAGCATAGCGAATGCTAAATTTACGCAAAAATCATATTCAATAAATAATGTTAAGAAACAAGGTATGCTTTGATGTTTCTTTGCAATGCAAATAAGATATCTAGGTAGCTTTTAATTCATCGCATGATATATTCTTATCAGTAGTCGGTAAAACGTACAATTGAAGAATATAAATGAGAAATTTACTTCATATTAATTAAGCATTCATCTATTGAAAATATCATCGGTTCTATAAACATTATCTATCAGGTTGACATTTAATTAATTGAATATTTTTTCTTGATAGATTTTTTCGCTAGGCAGTGGAGTATTGTGTTAATCTTATTGTGTTCATACATCATAAACAATATTACCGACGTGCTTTGATCACGGCCATTTTATTGACAAGGTTACTTTAAATCGGTTTTGATTACGACTGAAAGGAATACTTATGAAATTTTACCTACGCTCAGTGCTGTCCTGCTGGGGTGAAAAATATTCAAAATATTTATTTTATAATATTTTAATATTTGTGTTATTGCAAATAACCGCATTCTGAGTATTAAGTAAAATGCATTAAACAATCGATAACAAACGGCTTGGTGTGATTTGTCACTGTATATTTTTAAGTAATTGTTCTTAGTTTGTCAATATTGATTTTAAATATTGTATTCTTTTTGTAGGCCGGATTTTCTTCTGTGCAAGTGCCAAAATGTACCTGTTATAAAATGTTTAATATTATTAATCTTCTACAGACACATCATACGAGAAGGCATGTCGGCGAGGTTCAGCGCCCAGCACACCAGTCCCCGGTGCGCAGGCGCAACACAGTCCTTCACGTCTCGCCTCATTCTTCTTCTCCAAGAGATCGTTCAGAAGTAATCCTCTCAAACGGACTAAATCAGCAACAAAATTGGAGAGGGAGCGGGCACTGGCGGCCGTGCCCACGCACCCAGCGTCACACGCATTACGAACCTCAAGGTAATTGTAATTTCTAACAATGAAAGGTCACGTCTGTTAAAAAGTAATATTTTTACAGTGGCTGTATACTGTTACTGGAAATGTATATCCGACTAATGCCAAGTACAGTTCGCTTTAAAATGTTTTAACGAGCGGGAAAGTTATCAATTCAGTCGTGTTCATTGTTGTGTCTCAATCCTTAAATGTATCTTTTGAGGGATGTATATCTTAGCCTTATATCGTGTGTATACAGTTTGGCAAGGATAGACGATACAATTTATTCTATCGCTGTACAATGAGATTTTATACTTTTTACCAATGAGTAAACCAGTGTTATTACTGACTTGAGTAATACCTATTTATTAATACGCTTAATATATAAACAACCTCTATGCAGCGCACACAGCACTAGCGATAATGCGACACAATTAGTCCAGTCAGTGGAGATTTTTACCTTGCAAAAGGTGGTGTAGTAACAATTTTGAAATATGTCGTTTACGTTTGTACTGTGAAGAAAAATCCAACTTTGTGACATTGAGGAGTTGCTGCTCGCGCCGCCATCTTGTATGAAAGGCGCCAAAAACTATTTTTTTTAATATAATACTGTTGATCCTACAACTAACTACTTTAAAAACGTTCATAAAAGTTGAAAAGAATAAAATTTCACATTTTTTGTTTCAAAATTTTTTTTGTAAATCTCATATGTATGGAGTTATAATAGCAGCGTAAAGATGAAAAATTGTAAATAAAATCGTGAAATTAGTTTTTCTTAAAATTTCAATTAAATAAATAACATTATATTATTCTTACCGCTTTTCCGAAATTGAAATGGCTATTATTTGATAAATAATATGATATTCAGCATCAAGGTTTCAATTATAGGTATCCCTGCCGGTATACCTGCTGTATATAACGTTTTGATAATCAATCAAACCTAAACGACATATTTCAAAATTGTTACTAAACCACATTTTGCAAACTAAAGGTATTTTTTATCCCTACTGACTGGACTAAATTATCTGTCTCATATATTTTTTTATTTTATTAGAACCACCAACATATGTATTGTGACGTACAATGATATTAAGTTAAGGTACTAAATACACAAACAATATCATTTAAATGCAATTACAACATGCATACAAAGCAAATTGTATGATTATAACAAGTATTAGCCTGTTAGTGTCCCACTGCTGGGCCTCTTCTCCCTTATGAGGAGAAGGTTTGGAGCTTATTCCACCACGCTGCTCCAATGCGTTTCCTTCACCGTCAAGCACGAGATGAAATACAAACACAAATTAAGCACATGAAAATTCAGTGGTGCTTGCCCGGGTTTCAACCCACGATCATCGGTTAAGATTCACGCGTTCTAACCACTAGGCCATCTCGTCATTATGCATATGATTATAAAATAAACTAAAATATTTAAATTCAAATTGAAAGAAAAATATATAATAAAATGAAAATATATTATATTTAATTGATATAAAATTAAAATTAATAAAATAGAAATATTAATTTAACGAAAGTATTTACTTCACTTTATTCATTTGAATAGAGTGAAATAAAAATCTATTTAGAGTATTATGTCGTGACGCCGAAACGTTAGACAGGGTGTAGTAATTTAGTTAGTGTCGCCCCCCCCCCCCCCTTACTTAACGAGGCGTTCTACGTATTCGCTCGACAATAAACACGAAACAACTACCTTGATGTACCAACAAATTAATTAGAGAAAGGGAATGTAGCTGTATGTTACTATATTTAATTAGTGAACAATATGCAAATGGCAAACTTCCACGGCACAAGTTATTTAAGTAATGAAAAGGGCGAAATATTATTCGCGAGAATAGAGGAAATAGTTTCTATTTAAAAGAGTTACTATCTTATTTAGCAACTATTATGCTAAATTAAATGAGCAAGTTACATTATATTGTGATGATAAATTTTAACAAACTGAAATACTAAAAATATTGTAATTTCTAAGTATAAATGTTAACATAATGTTTTGTTACGTTTCAGATCTCACGAAAGTCTTCTATCAGCACATTCACCGGCTGTCTCCACAATGGACCTCGGACCACCAAATCAGGTAAATGATCCGATCACAACAAATATCAAAGCTAACATTAAGAATACTTTATATGATTACTTAATGTGCGGCTAAATTATGACACTGATATAATCTGTTACATTTTAAATTTAATTTGTTGGTTACTGGTAATATATGAAGTTTAATTTTTTTGCCTGATCTCTATGAAATCATTCATAAGAAGTATGAAAGGTAATATTTAAATTTTCCGTTAGTTGTGACTGTGGCGATGGCGAGTTTTTTTCGGTGTGATCTGTGCAAAGGCTTTGAAAAATATTATATATAAAAATTGAATTTTAAAAATTGGATTTTTTTGGATTACTTTTACCTACCAATACGTAGAACATTAGTGGGTAAGTGGACTGTATAAAGGTGAATAGAAAAGGATTTCCTCGAAACCCTGCTCTTTTTTGTGAAGACATTTTTTCTTGGGAGCACTTCTTTGGTAACACACACTGGAACAACACAAGTCAAGGAATGGGTGATAGTATTGTGGGATAGGAGAAGGATAATTGTTGTTAAACTAGCTGACTTTAAAACACGGCGCTCGTAACATAAACGCAGCCCACACGAGAAGGGAGGAAGTACGTCATACATAAAAAAATTATGGCTAAGAAATGACGTTCCAATCCATGCATTAATTTTAATACACTACAGTCTATTATTAACATCAAGCTCCTTACACTTTATCTTCTGTCCATATTTAAAGTATAGAGCAGACATATTCAACCGAACAAAATACATAAAAAAATCTTCAGAATCTTTTTAATGGATTATAGGTAACAATTAAACATGACACTCACACAGACACTTTCGAAATTCTGAATCATACTTAAATAATAGCTGGGCTGTATCGCAACATTATCTTGGATCTCGATATGACGCATAGTTTCAATTTTGTAAAAAACTAAAACGAGTTACATTTGTGACTCAGCTTGCAATCAAACACACTAATTGTTATTTTATTTTCTCAGTAGATACTTAGTACCTGTGAGTGATTTTTTCACAGAAATAAGTAAATTTATGAAGATCTTTTAAGTCTAATAGTCGCCAGGTTGCTCGTTACGGCAAGGTCCAAAGAGTTCAATTGCCAGTCGAAGATTATCTATCTTAAAAGTTAGTGATTTGCTCTTTAAGGTGAACGAGGTTAAATGCCATTAGTTCTGTGTTAGTAGTACCAAATTAAATTAGTAAACAATGCGGTATATTTTGTAGATAAACTATGACGTTAATATAAGAAAGAAAATGTGTACTATAATACTTCGTTTGGGTAACACATTGGTTTCATCAAAATCATGTTTTGTCTTTAAATTATAGGTTGAGATCCGAGCTCTACACTCGTCGGTTTTGGGCAGGCCACACTGTTTCGCATTGAGCGCCGAGAATCGCGCGCCGCGATATTTCGCGTGTGCTTCACGAAAAGAACGAGACCGCTGGATATACAGGTATATATTTTTTACAAAGATTTTAACATAACAAAACAATGTTGTATGTAATATATAAAACAGGTTGATATTTACCATAAGCCGATGCCGACTGCCATACTATTTTAAATAAAAATATCAGTTGCACCAATATAGGTTGGTGAATATACAAATAAGTATTTGATAAACCGTTATTTTTGATCTTTATATAATATATACTAAAGCAATAATTTCCAATTTCAGCTTACGGCAAGCGGCGCGACCGGATGAAATTCGCACTCGCAGATGTGAGAGGACAGTAAAACTATGGCTGTTGGAAGCGAAAGCCATTCCTCCTAAGAAACGATATTACTGTGAAATACTCCTCGATGACACATTATATGCTAGGTCAGTCCATTTATGATTTTTTTTTTTTTAATTCCGGGATGGCAAATGACTCTACTATGAGATTATCCGGAAAAGAACCGGAGTCACCGACATAGCTTGCAAAATTAGCAGGCTGAAGTGGCAGTGGGCTGGTCACGTATGTCGTAGGACCGATGGCCGTTGGAGCAGACGAGTCCTAGAGTGGAGACCGCGAATCGGCAAGCGCAGCGTAGGGCGCCCTCCAGCCAGGTGGACCGACGACCTTAAGAAGGTGGCGGGCACCAACTGGATGCGGAAGGCGGAGGACAGGGAGCTTTGGCGCACCTTGGGAGAGGCCTATGTTCAGCAGTGGACAACGATTGGCTGTTGATTGATTGATTGGACAACGTCCAGATCAAAGCTAGTTGAAGGTTGCGGATTGATTGAAATGACTCTACTCCACCTGATGGTAAGTGGTAGTAGAGTCCAAACGTGACGATGGCCTACTGGCCGTCGGGAAGAATGTTCTGTACTAGCCGTCACCGCCTTGCCGGCCCGCAAGATGCCTCTTCACGCCTCGTTTGAAGGAACCCGGGTTGTAAGAGGAGGGGAACACGTGAGCTGGTAAGGAATTCCATTTTTTGGTAGTGCGACAAAGAAAGGAGTTGCCAAATTTCTTTGTGCGCTATGGAATTGATGTCACAGTTACGCGGTGACATCGAGAACCAGCTCACGTGGACTTAAGAAGGAAGGGGGAAGCAAGAATTAGAGAGAATAATTCCTCAGAGCACTCGCCGTGATACAAAATGATATAAAAAAAAAATATTTTTTATATAAAAAGCCATAAACGTAAAAATGTAAAAGTCTAATTGATAGAAGGTCGGTATTTGCTTTTCTATAAATACGATGTAGAACAAATATGATGACTATTAAACACAGTAGTGTTTTATTTCCGTAATAAATAATTATAATAGTGTATAATGGAAATGTTAGTTAGATAAAATTTACAGAATTGTAATTTTCTATATAATTGCGCATATTATATATATTCATTTTCCACTTATTTCTCTTAGGCTACTTCAGTAATTACAATATTATAGGCCAAACTTATAAACCTAGGCACGGCTCTTTCAGGAACCGCGTCTTTTGTTTTGGTAGCTGTGATTAACACTATTTTTTTCATTTTAAAAGTACTTAGCTTTCCTTATAATTTTGTAACAATAATTTTTTTAAATATTATATATGAATAATTCCATCCCATCATCCTCTCACATGTTACAAAATTATTCTTCGCTTTGATTGTTACAGTATGGAAGAAGCTAATTACGAATTTATTATAATATAACGTTTGTTTGTCTGACTAACCAATTGAGATCGATTAAGAGAATTGCAAGATCAATTTAGGTATTTAAATTCAAAGAAAAAATATCTTCGAATACTCAATACTCGATCATTTATTGCAATCAACAATGTGTATATAACGCATACATTGGTAAGAATAAGTTTTATTATATTAGAATTAGTCTTCAACCTCATTTCAAAGCTTTTTTTTTAAAAACTCCATTATAATTATTTAACAAAAATCAAATTATATTCTATCATTTAAAAATAATCACTAATAGTGTACTGCAATTTAATTAATAATACTTGTTTCAATTAATTTTATCTACCTTTTTATGTTTGTAACTTGTTATTGAATATTGATCGACTTTCCGTACGGACTTGTAGAAGGTATTTTTAATTGACGGGTTGGTATGTAAAGTCGAAATTTATGTCTGAGCGTGTATAGTTTTGTCGTCGCGTTTTGTATAATTTTCTAAATTATAAACAAATGTTTCTACAGTTTATGTACAAGAGTTAAAATTAATTAATATTCTTTTAAAGGAAATGTGTTGGTACATCTGTGCTATTTCCTCAAAGAGTAACAACGTGGCTTAGCCCTACATAAGCATAATATTTACATGTATTAAAAATATGATTTTCGTGAACGTATGAATTTTGATAAAGAGAACAAGGAAGTTCAATTTTTACGAATTGTTGTAATTTTTATTTTAATTAAATTTATTGAACTAAGTTTGTGCGTTTTTTTACTAGTGTTTAATAAGAAATATATTTTCTTCAGATCATCATCTAAGCTGAAGACAGAGCTGTGCTTCTGGGGCGAGGTGTACGAGTTCAGCGCGCTGCCGGCCGTGCGCGCCATCCACGTCAACGTGTACCGCGAGCCGGAGCGGCGCGCGCGCAAGCGGGACAAACACGCGCTCGTCGGTCAGTGTTCTTCAGACTTTATTAAGAAAATTTCGCGTCTATAATTAAAATTTAATGGTAATTAAAAATACCTGCGATGTTTAGACACTTCAGTATATACTTAACCTACCAGAAGCCTGACAGCACCCTTCAGCACGTTCCTTCGTATTTGTGTCCGTCAATTAACTATCATACAACGCGACGCGATTAGTTTACTTCCTGATTTAGATTTCTAAAAAAGTAGATACGGTCACGATTACGGTCAAAGCGGACATACATAGTAGTTATGAAACTTATTAAAAATTTGAGCTTCAAAACAATATAATCGAAGAAACATTGGACGACGTTCTTTATTTTACTGATTTAATATTATTCAAAATATTTGAGCTTGTAAAAAAACTAACATGAAATGTTTTTGCGTGAACAGGCACAGTCCGCATCCCGGTCGACGACGTGTCGTCGCGCTACCTCAACGAGCGCTGGTACCCGGTGAGCGAGGGCGACAAGCCGCAGTCGCCGGGCCGCGCGCCCGCGCCGCCGCCCGCGCTGCGCATCAAGTGCCGCTACCAGTGCGTCGACGTGCTGCCGCTCGACCACTACGCGCGCTTCCTCGACTACCTCAAGAAGAACTATCGCCGACTCTGCGAGTACCTCGAGCCCGTTATCGGTCAGTTATGCTACTGTATTTTTTCTTTTAATATCATTTTTGTTTTTAATTTGCCGCGTGAGTGAGAAAATAAATACAGTATCAGTTTGTGCTCACGTTGACCGATTGGATGACTACTGACGATATGGTCAAATTAGTCTCAGTCATTAATACCGCGGCTTACTTTCAGGTGTCAAAGCGAAGGAAGACATCGGCTGCGCGCTGGTGCTGTGCATGGCGGGCGCGGGGCTGGCGCCGCGCTACCTGGCCGACGTGGTGGCGCTCGACGTGCGGCGCACCGGCGACCACTCGCTCACGTTCCGCGGGAACTCGCTGGCCACCAAGAGCATGGAGGCGTACCTGAAGCTCGTGGGCGACCAGTACCTGCAGGACACGCTGGGCGAGGCGGTGTGCGCGGCGGCGGGCGCGGGCGCGGCGGAGTGCGAGGTGGACCCGCTGCGCGCGGGCGGCGGCGCGGCGCTGCGGCGCCAGCAGGCCGCGCTGCGCGACGCCGTGTCGCTGGCGTGGCGCGCCATCGCCGCCTCCGCGCCGCGCTTCCCGCCGCCGCTCCGGGACTGCTTCGCCACGTTCCGCGAGAGGTGATGCCGTTATACCGAGGACGACTTATATACTAATTCAAAAGTTAATAGACTGAATTTAATGATTCAGTTTATTTTCTTAAATACAAGGATAAAAATACCAAAGGCAATTTTCTACTAAACTGCACTCCATATAGTGTCAATCTTTGATTAATATTTAGATATTAATGAAATAATGAACGGTTTTATTGTCAGATGAAATTAGTAGAAAACTGTAAAAAGTATGTAACAATATAAGTAAGATATATCTTGAATACTATCGACTTGAAATATTTTCTGTTTGTTTGATGTTAAAATATATTTTAAATTATTTAATTTTATTTACGAGAATGTTATTACTAACTTTAAAAATATTTTTACAGGCTATCGTCTATGGGCCGTGAAGACATATCGGATAACTTAATCAGCGCGTCTATTTTCCTTCGTTTCCTCTGCCCCGCTATTCTCTCTCCAAGTCTTTTTGGAATAACTCATGGTAAGTAAGCTGTATATTATCGAACCGATAAAAAATATTACCAAGCAATATTACTATTTAGTAACACTAATTGTTCTATATGATATATATAAATCTTTAATCCTTTCTACATAATTATTTATTTTGTCCGATTTTGGTGTTGTTTCGGTGTATAAATATCAGCACATACATACATACATACATACAATAACAGCCTGTTAATGTCCCACTGCTGAGCTTATTCCACCACGCTGCTCCAATGCGGGTTGGTAGAATACACATGTGGCCGAATTTCAATGAAATCAGACAAGTTTCCTCACGATGTTTTCCTTCGCCGTAAAGCACGAGATGAATTATAAACACAAATAAAGCACATGAAAATTCAGTGGTGCTTGCCCGGGTTTGAACCCACGATCATCGGTTAAGATTCACGCGTTCTAACCACTAGGCCATCTCGGCTTTACCACCAGGCCATCTAGGCTTTTTATAAATATAGGTAATATTTAATTACATTATATTTTTATCAGAATACCCGAACGAGCGAGCAGCGCGTAACTTGACGTTGGTAGCGAAGACACTTCAAACATTGGCTAACTTCACGCGCTTCCAAGGCAAAGAGGCCTTTATGGAGTTCCTCAACGACTTCCTCGAACAGGAAGCGCCCAATATGAAAGCTTTCCTTCGAGCGATATCTGTAAGTTCTCTTGACTTATATTCTAAATATTTAAACTTTAATTTAAACTTAGTAATGCTTTTTTGGTGTCTTTTTTTATTAAAAAATATATGTGTGAAATTGTAAAAATAAGACTAACTTATAAATATCTGATATATTCCAGACGCGACCACAAGAACAACAGCAGTCACAATCTCAACTTCAACAACAACAAGATGGCAGCCAACGTAACTCGTCAGCATCACAAGGGTCCATTACTGGTTCAGAAGGTTCTAGAAGCGAAGTAGCAGTAGAAGTTGATCCTGAATGGGCACCGCATGTTGACTTGGGGAAGCAACTAGCAACGCTGCATGGATTGTTGGCTGATAGCTTACCCAAACTGCCTGCTGGAAAGATACAGGTTTATATCCATACTATGTTCTTATTAAAACGTTAAAAAGAAATACATAAAATATTTTGACCCAAAATATAAAACCAAAAATTCTCTACTCTTTGAAGTACCAAGTTAAAAAATGATAAAGGGAAACCAAGCAAATTATCAATAAAAAGAGACTAATGTTATTTTTTTTTTGCAGGAGCTGGATCCTTTGTCTGAAATCTTAGAGGACCTTAATAAGAGACTGATGAGCAATGATAACGGACCTACACCCGTAGGTGATAATATTTTTAGGTAAATATTTATAAATAGCAAACCTTATTTAACAACAATTTATCGCAATCAATAAACTTTTTTTCATTTTATTTCAGATTCAACGACCCCACTTGCAATACACCAACGAAACAAAACGTCGATGTACCTACTAATGGTCCACTGAACAACAACTTCGCTCACAGCTCACCCATAATGAACAAAAACGGCGTTCAGTTCAATATAAGTCCATCTAAATCTAACGCTGAAGAATCTAAGTACAAAGGTTCTTATGTAACCGTATCTAAATCGCCTAGCTTCAATTTACGCTCAGCGACGCTTCCGAGAAATGGATACGGATCGAGTCCTGTCAGTCAGAACGTAAACCCGGACAGATATAGTTCTCAGTACAATAATCAAGAGCACTGTGTTAACTTAAAGGTCGTTCAGATCGGCTTCGGGTCTGATCAGTATCCCAAAGGCATCAGCAATGGCATCAACGAAAGCTTGGAGAGGAGATTCCAGGAGAGATATAAACCAAATAGCTTCAACCAGCAAACGCACTACCATAATTCTAACTATAGCAGTACTGAAAGATCTCCGAGCAGTGACAGTATCAATCATAATTATTGCGCCAACGATATGCAAAATATTATGAAGGAAACTGCGACGTTGGACGAGCTGTCAGATCTTTTGAAGTACGCGGATGATTCTGACATAGTCGATGAAAAAATTATGAATAAGAAAAATATGTCACAATCCAAGTCAAACAACAATAATATTATTAACGGAAACAAAAATTCTTATACAAATAACGGCTCAAACGTTTCAATCAGCGGGTTATCGAATGTTGCGAGCTCTGGATATCAAAGTATTGCAACATATAGCCAAAGCTCCAGTCCCATCGAAAACACAGCTCACTTACACCAGCCTTACGAAAACGGCGGACAACCGATGAGTCGTTATTCACAGCTAAATTACCAAAAACAGCGGGATAAACAGTATTACGACAGTAAAAATGAAAAGTTCTATCCAAAGAGTCCAGTGCAACAGAAGATTGAATACGATATTCAGAAATATGGTATACAAAATTTCACAACAGCTGACAACGTACAAAGTAACACAAATGCCAACACTAAAATAGCTCCTCTCGTTTTCACGAATCCTGTCTACAACATGGAGGATAATCGACAATCGCAGGAAATCAAGAAAACCAATGAGAACAGAAACTCCAAACGATGTCCATGTGGCTCATCCAGTTCATCCATCGATGAGGAGGGCTTGAGCACTGACAACGTGGAGACTAACTCTGAAGAGGGTTCTACCAACTTCAACGATGATGGTAGAAATTATGACCAACAGAATCGCAACAATACCCACCGAAAACTTACCAGAGATAATTGTAATTACGAAGATTTGTACCAGAGGAGTAATCAAAGTCACTCTCCCAGGATAAGGGAAGACGAATCTTCTAGTAATTCTCCAAGTTTAAGAAAAAGCAGTAAAACACGAATGCCTCGAACAAATCCTATGCTTTCCTACTCAACTAATCAAAATCAGCTTAACCTTAAGCATTTCGGCCAAAGAGGTGAGTCGTTGTATGAAAGTAAACCACACCACATTTCCACGGATTCCGGTTATCCAATGAGTAGATCTGAATCAAACGTGGAGGAGGTAAATAAAGAAATGTACCGACTTCAAATATCACGAAGTCAAAAGGCGTTGTTCAACATGGAAAACTCGAAAAACTCACCCGAAAAGTTTTTGACGGAGAGTTCTATTCCAGAAACGAATTATCCTTTGGATAGAACGTACTCTGGCGCGAAAGTATCGAGTAGCAGGTTGAATGAAGACTTAGAAAGACACCAGGATTACTATGGGGTGAGAGAAAGAAGAGAGTCGCCTTCCAAAATGTTTAATCGGGAGTCGCATTCTAGTGAGGCTAGTGAAAGGGCGCCGGTGAGGACCGAAAGGGATTTGCCAGCGAGAGATAAGTTGCAGCGACGGCTCAGCTTAGAGTCTGCGAGGGAACTCACAGACAGCTCCGACGAAGTGGACGACACGTTATACAGTACAACTGGTAGACGACGCACTAAGCACCACAGAACCATTGAACAGGTTGGTTTATCTTTAAGTAAAGTTATCAGTATTCTGAAAAACATGAGCAATTTAGGCTTGTGAATTGAATATTATTAATATTAATAAAACAATATTATCTTTTAGTATGAACGCGAAATAGAGAGGCTAAAATGTTCAGTGGAGATGCTGCGAGGACGTCTGGGGCCAACTGACTCTGGCCAGGACCACACTGATGCCAAGATGAAGGCTATCATATCCAGGTAAGATAAAAGAATAAATATTTTATTGAAACTGATCCGAATATGAAGTGTCGATATTATTCAACAGTTAAATTATAATACGATATACCAGTGATCTTTATAATTCGGACCGAAGCTACTATTTCTATTATGATAGTGAAGTAAGTGTGTATGTATATTTCCAGACTGATTTGTGTCGAAGAGGAGCTTCGGCGAGAACAGCGCAAGATGGCGGCCGCGCTGTCACACAAGCAGCGCGTCATCGAGGCGCAGGAACATCGCATCGCAGCTCTCGACGAAGCAAACACGAGGCTGTTGTCCGCACTCGTACATTTACAGCAACGAGCCCCACACCCCACCCCCGCACACAACACCAACCACAACAACTCACACTCACCCCACTCGCAACATTCGCATCAGGAATTGCAGATATGAAATTACAGTTAGAGATGAGATAGTATTGCAGTATCTTGTAGTTTTGAAGTTTGTGTAGGTTTTGGTACAACTGCCCTTGCTCCTGACTTATAAAATAGGCTATTCCTTCACGATTTTTTTTATAATAATGGATTGCAATATATGAAAATAGTTTTTATATGATTGCTTGCCCCTCGATAAACTTTTAGGGCATTCATTAGAACTAGATGTGGTTAACTTCCTCGATAGACAGGATATATTTATTATTCAGACTAACAAACAAGCGTCTGCACAAATCAGAACTTTCTATTCGATTGAATTTTAGCATTTCTTATAAATCTTACAATTAAAATAAGCTTATATATTTTCGTGTAATTTGCAATGATTCTTGTTATATATGTCATTTTTATAAACTATATTTTTTGTATCACAACCATTTATTCTGCCATTTACGTGTACTTTTTTTGTTGAACGTTGTTTCTTTAGTTTTAATGTAAAATGCTTTAAATGACATTAACATTTCGTTCTATATCAGTATTCTGTAAGATTAATTCTGGTTTAATGTTTTCACAAGTGACAATTATTGTTTTGTTTTTTTTTTTTTGTAACAATGATACCAAAGACGTTGAATATCCACTGGACAGTAGAGTTGCTAGTTACGACAGTTTTGGAAGATTGTGTCCTATTGATGACATACTGAAGTCGCTATTGAGATATTATCTGTAACTTTGACGTTACTCCTTCATATTTGGAAAGTGTCCTGACTAGCATCTATGCATGTTCTAAACTAGTGTTGTAGCGGGAACATTAGCACCCCCTATGTCAAGTTCTAGTTTTATCATTTAAAATGTTATAGATTTTATAATAATGTAAGACTTGTATCATAATATTGTAGCAAATATGCTTATTTGTAGTGAAACCGATTAAAAAAGAGAGATATTTTTAATACTCTCTTTTTTAATCGGTTTCGGAGTATTAGTATGAGTGTAGAGTAAAAATTAAATTGATATAAAATTATGATTGAATAATTAATGCATTTTGGAAATGCTTTGAACAAATTCGATAACCATTATTTTCTATTAAATTAATTTTATGCATTGCAATTTATACGGAATCAACAACTTAGTTGTTTTACATTGAAAATTATTTTTAAGCCATAACTTTGTAAAATACCTAAATAGGTATATTATTATAATATACTTATCACATTAAATTATGGATTACGTATGGAAGACTTTTATTTTTCGATGGTCCTACATAATCATCTATATTAATAAGTAATTAACTGTTTAGCGATTATAATTAACAGCAAATATAAGCCAATGCTTATTTTGTTAATTATTTTAATGTTAACCGATTTACGATTTATATTTAAAAATTTGACTCAAGAGTTAAAAGGAAAATTCATTTCAATATCCAGTGATTTAATTACAAGAAACTAATCTTCTGGCTCAACACCATTGGGAGGACAACAATATCTCTTCTTGGCTATAGTACGCTTACGTTCCATCGTCTCTTTTGTGCTATAGGGATGCATTATATGCAAATCTTCTAAACGACCAAAAAGATATGAAAAATATATTTCACGAAACTTTTTATCTGGGAATTCTGCTTGGCACATTGTCGGCCACAACAAATTGTTTATTCTTGCATATGACCTATATAGCTCCAATTTATATTGTAAAGTAAATTTTCGAAATTTATCATTCAACTCTTGTTTATGTATCCAATTGGTGTGACCACCATACGTTGGGTCTTTCTTAGGAGAAACATGCCCGAAACTCTTTTGTGCAAGCGTCAAGAACGTCTGCCAATAAACTGTACTTTTGCGTAACATTTCTCTTTTCGCATATCGCGTGAAGGGACCGTAAATGCGCATTCTCATCCACTCCTTCAGTTCTGGTACTAAATGAATATCTGGTAATTTAGCTGCAATATTTAACTGCCTCATTTGTCGCAAGGCACATTTTAAATACTCTTCAGGTTTCGGAGATTCACCGAGACAAGTCACGGAAGATCTTTTCGTTTTTTTCTTCTTCTTATCTTTCTTTTCGAGAATAACACCATCACCTACATGAAGCGCGCTGTCTGTGTCCCAAATTCTCTTAAACTCTTTTTCGATATAAAGATGCTTTTGATCGAGATTGTAAATCGTTTGATAGTTGAACTGATAAGGGGAAAATTTCGTTGCTTTTTGAAAGTATGGGAGTTCTTCTGGACCAAATGTGCCTTCGTTTCCATAATCATAATGATGTCCACATTGACATTTATTTTCCTTCATATATTTAAACACGGCATTTTGCCATTGCTTGACGCAATCACAAGGGTCGGGTTTCGGAGGTGGTGGTTTCGCTTTAAAACCACAATGTATGTTAATGTATTCTCCGCCGATATATCTATAACCACCATTAATCAGATCACCACCTGGGGGTAATATAGAAACATTTCCAAGTACGAATACTGTTTTACCGTTTATTTTATAAACTCCATTAATTTGATATTGCGCATTTGATATACCAGTATTAGGAGCAACAAGTTTTTTTCGTTTAACACTTTTACTCGGGCGTGACAAGCTGATACCGTAACTTTTCTTTACCTCTACACACATTTTAGATCCTCGAAGTTTGTGAATTTGGCTTCTTTGAGTAACCGTTTTTACAGCGACTGTAGTGATTGATGAGTATGGTTCTATTTTTACGAAGCCTGCTAACTTATCACAATACGAATGTTGGTATTTCTTTTTAGGTGGCGGAGGCGGGCCTCCTTGAGACGGAGGAGGTTTGGGTATTGTAGGTTCTTCTTCTTCATATGGTTTGTTAAGATCGTCTAAATTTGGAAGAGGAAGTGGTTTAAATGGTTTTCTTTTAGGGGGCAAATATAAAACTGCAATCATATCTTGTAAATACGGTGATTTTAATGGAGTGAGATTCCTCGATTTTGGTTTTTTCTCTGGAGATTCTTTTACAGCTGTCGGACGAAATCTTTTTTTTAACAGATCCAGTAAGTTATCGAGACCCAGGTAAAGGATAGCCGATAAGATAAGTCTTGAATTAAGGCAGTAAGACGCTCTTTTGCCTTCTATTGGATGTCCGTAGGTTATGAGGAACAGTTGAGCTAACATTTTTTTCGGGTCATTACGACCAACAATAATACAATTCATAAGTTCTACATTGTTTGGCCTTGGGTATAATCCGAGTTGACGCATAACATTTGCAGTTCTTACCGGACGACCTTCAAGTATGTCCTGATAAATAGAGAATTCTAAAGAGTTTAATGCGTTTCTTTGAGGCACACTAAGGGCTTGCAACCAAGTCGGACCAATCAGTTCCTTAACAGTTTTTAACACATTTTTCTCTTTTCGTCTGCGGAAGTCATTAAGTTCTTGCATAAAAATTTGTCGTTCCTGAGTATGCCTAGAATATAGAACTTGCATGTGGCGATGCTCTCGCACCTCATGGCTTTCCTCAGGACCGCTCCCTTTATGCTGCATTTTAAAGCAAAATTATATTTTACCACAAAATATTTAAATTAACAGCAAAATTTTGAAAAAAATAATATATTCATAAAAATACACATGCTATAAAAATGAAGATTATAATGTCAACACATTTTTTTTTATAAATTGACATATTAATACAAATACAAAATAGGTATAATGGTTTTAAAATTGTTCATTTGCTTAATTTCTTTCCGGTAAATTACCGTTAATTATTTTATTACTGCCACCTGTTGTCGAATAGCTAGAACTAAATTATTTCTTTGTCTTTACGTTTTTTTATAATCTACTTTTAGTTTTATTCTTTTTAAGTGTTAAAAATAATTGTAAAATATTTTATATTTTTTATTTACCCAATAATAAAATATAAATTAATTATTCTATCCCAAAATTTTAGTTAAATATGATGCTGTGTACTGTGGTAATAATAAATCTGATAAGTACGAATCATACTTAGTAGTATACAAAACAATAACATTTTTTATATATAATATAGTTAACTTTAAAACTATAGGCATAGCTGAACTTGCTATGTGTTAACCCTTATCTTGCAATTGTAATAAAAATAATTCTGATTATTATAAGAGCCGAGATGGTCCAGTGGTAAGAACTCGTGAATCTTAACCGATAATCGTGGGTTCAAACCCGGGCAAGCACCACTGAATTTTCATGTGCTTAATTTGTGATTATAATTCATCTCGTGCTTTACGGTGAAGGAAAACATCGTGAGGAAGCCTGCATGTGTCTAATTCCACTGAAATTTTGCCACATGTGTATTCCACCAACCCGCATTGGAGCAGCGTGGTGGAATAAGCTCCAAACCTTCTCCTCAAAAAAAAAAAGAGGAGAGGAGGCCTTTAGCCCAGCAGTGGGACATTCACAGGCTGTTACGGATACGGAAACATGTTTTTAATGATATAAACACGACAACTGCGCTAACTGGGCCGTTTACAGAATAAATCAGCAACAATAATACACAAGTTTGATTTAGCATTTCTATTAATATGCTTTTTGTAGGTATTGGTTGTTTTTTTTTTACCCTACATACCTTTTGTCAAAGGAAAAATCTCATTAAAATAAATATATAAGCATTTTTAAAGGAACAGTAGTTTAAAAGCTAACCATATAAAGTTAAATTACTAATAGCTAAAAATAAAACTTGAATATAAAGATGGAAACAATTTCAATTCAGTTATGTAAAATAAAATCGCACTTACTCGTCGATGTTACGTCAATAAATCACGTTTAAATTAACAAGTAACGGACATCGATATCGGAGCGAAACTATTTGTTAGTCATACACATCGGTGACGTGCGGTCGCGATCAGCTGTCTGAAACTCGGCCGGTCTCCGACCCGCGGGGTTGAACGCCCTGCCATCCATCACCTGAATAATTCCTCACCTCATTCATACGCACCGGCGAATTCATCTCAATATTTAAGTCCATACATTGATCCGGAAACCATCAATCAAAGGAACTCTTACCGCAAATGTAAAATCGATCTATTGAGATAACGTAAATATCACTTGTCAATGAACGTTTTACTAAATGCACTTTGCATTTTACAGGATGTCTGGTTTGTAGGAATTTTTAAAGAATTAGCGAAGAAGTTAGCGAAAAATCTATAATCTTCTTTAGCTAGATCGTTTATAATAAGGCGCTATAATAATTATACTTAAAGCAATTACTTAAGGATAATTTTTATTTCTAGTATAATATATACAATATTATGGAAATCTTACAAGAAGTTGTGAATTTACTAAACAAATAAAATACAGGCGAGCATGTTTTTATTAGTATGTAGTAATTAATTAAATAACTGAAAATTTCTTACTCACTACGGTTTTGGCGTAATATAAAGTGAATACGATGGTATAAAGTAATCAAAATTCTTCACGAGTTAGCAATTCTATTAAGACCGTTATCGTTTCTTAAATCAATATAATTTTAATAGTTGTATTTGGTTCTCAAATTCCGTTGTATGACCTTTAATCGTAGTTCATAAGTTACAATATGTCCGAACTATCCGAACTAACTGTTCAATATGTCGTAGGAAAGAATTTTAAATACACTTGAGTGATGCTCATTGTCTTAATTATGAATTATGATAGCTTTGATCTTGATATGATGGGGGCTTATTCGTTGTAAGACCATAAAACATCATCTATACTTTTCAACTTATCAGCAGTATCAAAAATTTTTGAATCAATAAATAAAAAATACATCAAAATTTCAAAATGATAATAGTAAATGTATTAAATACCTCACTTGAGAATTTGATAAATCTTTGCTTGTGTAAGATATGTGAATGTTTGAACAATCTAATATTTCACGTGTTATATAAGGCAACGTAACATCTAATAATTTTCCGAAAACGCCGTAAGTCGCAAGAGAAATAGCAATGCCATGTCTATTTAAGTGACACGATGCCATTGGAGTGGTATTACGTATAATTTTTTGCCGTAGCAATACCTTTTTGGGTGCGTTGAACCCGACTTTCTTGGTTTTCTATTGAACAAGATACTATCTATTGCCTAGGCAGGGCTAACCGGCGCATGCGACGTTCACTTTCCACGTGTCAGGAAGTAGGTATCTGCAGCACTTTCACTCCATTCAAGATCAGAGACCGCTCCGCCAAGCGTTGCTCCTAACAATAACTCAATATTATTGTTTACGACCTAGGTACTCTCCATCGGTCATAGTCTTATATTAAATTATTTGTAACTACTCAGAAAGGAGCTTCGGCTTTACAAACGGAACTTTGAAAACCACTGTCCTTTTTAAATTGTTATAGTTGATTGTTACTATAATACAATAAAATTAATTATTATTTCTATTTATCGTACGAAAGTTTTTACATAAAATGTAACCGGTTTCAGCGATTGTTTTCATAGAGCGGTTTCAGGCGCCATTTCCCCAGGGTCAGTGACCGGACTCTTATCTTGTGTGCATGTGAGCGTACACGTGTGCCAGTTGGAAGTGTGAGTGCTGCGCCTGCGTCTATTATGTATGTACATACATGCAAGCGTAAGCGCACATTATTATGCAACTCTGAGAAGCGGATAAGCATATCGAAGAGCATATAAAAATTTGAAAATATACCATATAGTTTAGGTAATGTTTTATTTTCGCGGTTACGATGTCGTCCATTCACGTTTAAGATAAGTAAGATCTAAAAGAAAAAAAAATTGATGGAACATTAATGGGATATTAAAAATTAAATAGCAACTCGATAGAAAAAATTACGTGAATTCCTCAACCGAATAGAGAATAGGATTTTTAAAATTATTATGGAAAGGAAGTAACAAGTGACCGTTACGTTTAGAAGTAATAACGATGTGCTTAAATCATATCATATCGCAGCGCATGATACATCTTAATTAATATAATAACTATAATATATAAGGAAGGGAGATAGTTATTATGTCGTGAGAATGTAACTAGCAGTACACCACGCACAAAACATGTTCTATTTAACTTTGATATACAGCAGAGTAACTTTCATCGTTCCAAACATAAATTTCTCCATTTGCAATGGACGGCTACATCAGTTTATTATCAAATACAACATCTGCATAACAATTAAACATAAATGTATTATTATTTATAGTTTATGTACAATTGTACATCACTTTTTTTTCTAGCATACATTTTTGTATATTGTGTGCAATATATGGACTAGTGCCATTGGTAATTATAATATATGTTATGGACATGTTATATCCAATTGCAACCATCTCTTTTAGATGTCACAATTATAAAGTCATTGCAGCATACACTTACATAAAAATATACTTATACCTAGGATATTAAAGAATTATTATTATTATTATATTGTTTTTTATTTACTCAGGATTACGAATATTACATACATTAATAATTATAAATAAACAGTATACAAATAAGATCTACGAGTGCAAGTTGCCATACTATTATGTAGGTAACTACGACATGCAACTCTTTTGCATGCCTAAGCATCTTAAATATGGAAAAAAATAAATTTAAAGAAAAGAAAATCATTAAATTTAATTTAAAACAATTTGGAAATATATTATTATTAAACACTAAAAATGATTTCAAAAGTATTTAACCTTTACATAAATACAATAAGGAAGTTCTCGATAGAGCCGTGAAGTTCGCGTATTAAATCTAGATAAACGGGATTTCATTGATATATAGTCCTTTAACTGAGGAACGATGCCCAAATATTAGGTGAACAACCTTTTAATGCTTAGAGGAGACATTTTATTTTTAACCAGCCACGTATCTATGTTCGCCTTTGGATAGTTTTAAAGAGCTTAATAAATAATATATGTTACTTATTCAAAAATCAAAATATACTATTTTAAGTAGGCTCTTACAAGGACTTTTGAATCGTTATTTGACAAGATTAAATTAAATTTAAAATTACCACTGATTCGAAATGTGGATTTTACCGAGATGAACATATAAGAAACTTAGTAGTTATGTTAATTAATAACGTAGATTTATTGAGTAATTGCCTACCATTTTTCTTTCTCAAATGTGACCATTTGACAAAGAAAATTTGTAAGCAGCTGAGAGGTACATATATACCTAATATTACAAGCAACATCTTGTAACAAATAAACTATATTTAAAAAAAAAGAGTTTTATTCTTATTGGAGATATGTATTTATATATCGTTAATCTATATATGTAGTTAAATACCGGAAGTGGCTTCCAACAATCAACTCTTGGGTTCATATTTTTATGAGTAAAACAAGTTTTTAATTACTTTTCGTTAAATTTGTGGTAAAATAATAAGTTTTCAATCAAAATGCAAATTAATCATAGAAAAAAAAATACAGTAGTATGGGATATCAGTAAAAGGTTGATTCATATAAGAGTTTAAATAGTATATTTTATCAATTAATTCAAAAAGTCATATGTAAGTTTTTTTTCAACATGAAAGAATAAAAGAAATCCTGTATTGTTTTCAAAGAAACAATGAAATTCCATTATTTTTAAAACGTTACCCGTTGTATATAATGGCCACTAATTTCGATCCCCTCTAGTGATATGAGCCCTTGTACTTTGAGCCGTTATTGGAGCCCACTTTGAATATTTTAATTGAAGTGTGTGATCATAGAAGTTAGAATAAAAATACAAGATTAACTAAAGAAATAATATGTTATTATTATGTATGTGTATTAAATTAAATGATCTCCTCTCCGTTAGGACCTCAAAGCAATACTTGGATAGCCGAGATAGTCTCTGAAGTCAGCGCAATCAAGTGCACAGGAAATTTAAAACGGAAACCTAATAAAAAAAGAAACGTAAAAAACCACAAATAAAATAAAAAAACAATAAACCGACTTTCAAAATAACAGAATATACACTCAAAATTGAAAAATAATTCAATTGGAGTTTAGGTTCAATGACTTTTACGCATTACAAAAAGGTTTGAAATTGGTGCCTTTTAAATAAAAACCCTTTTAAAATAATATATATTATTAATTATATTAAATTAAGTACATTATGTAATAAAGTATTAAACATTATTACTATTTCTAAATTAGACCTACGATTGTGAATTATAAATGTCATTCAATACTTAAACATAAAAGTATGTAGGCATTCATATCTCTACGACATATGTAGCTCGTACGAGCGTTGTTATCATTATCAGTTTAATTATAGCCGGGCAAAGACCTCGCTGCTCCAGTCAAGGGTACATTCACTTCAAGTTCAAAGGTTCACGGCTGAAGGTTTTGGCAGACTGGCCTTGAAGCAGCCGATCGATGAAGGTCAATGCCTAGACATCATTTTGTCAGACGCGTTCATATTTTTTTATGTGTTTACGAAAACGTAATTCTTGAAATATTTTTATATAAACACAACGATTCAGTAACTGTATGTCTGTTGATTAAATATTTATTCCATGATTATTGCTGTGAGATATACAAATCGATTTCGAAGGCCGCATTAACATATTCTTAGAAGTAAGACCTCTTAATTGTAATTTTGATAGGCTATCCATCCTTCTTAACTCTAAATACAGTTAAGGAGGCTTTTGATTATATTCCCCCACGTTATTCTATTGCAATTCGGTGGATTTCCATGTTTAAGACTGCATTCAAATAGATGCAGGTTTTCTCAGATGAATTATAAGCACTTTCACCTGACAAACATCACTTACAATCCACGTGTTCTCCTATCAGCTATCTACCAATCTCAGTCCACGCGAGATACATACATATGTATGTATGATAAAAACAAGTAAAGTCCTCGTGTAACAATAACCAGACATAACTTTAATCAAACAATACAAGACAAACTAATTATAAAATTTCTTAAATACCTTCATTGGGTAGAGCTTTATAAAATAACATTGATTCAAAATTAGCCAAAACCAAAATTAAAACTGCATTAACGTTTTTCAACGTTATCTTAAATTACAAACCTTTTAAAAGTAAATGTATTCGTCCAAAAAACACATACAGAATTTTTTGTGACGTCATATTCATAACTTTAGCAATATACAAAACAAAACCATAATAACCTTTGAAAGGTTAGTTTTTATGCAAATTTATTGCTTCTGGATTTACGCTACAACTGCTAATCTAATTAAAATGGATTTGCACATTATAAAAGATTATATTCAGGAAGGATAAAGGGTATATATATAATATATAAGGGGTAAGTTTACATAATGTAATTTTTTTGTTATATGTAATATGATTATATTAGCGTAGAGTAAACGTTTAGTCAGGATGCTTAGATAACTATCACAGTAAATTTCCAAAACGCCTATGTAGTCAAAAAATTTGTGATAAGATGTCTCGGTTTTTATATAATAATTATATTTTATAGAAAATTAAAAATGAAAAATGTTATAAATAAAAAATTTATAAAAATTACACTAACATTAGCTCGTCTGACGCACTAGGGTGAATTTACTCGTTTGATAAGAGAACAATTTTCAAATTTAGTGTTATGTAATGTCATAGATTTTGTTTTCGATATTATTTTTATAATTTTTAATCTGTTTTTCATATTTTAGGTACTCTCTGTAAGCATTAATATGTATTGAATTAATACATTCAGTTCCAAGTCACGTGACCGTTTTAGAGACTCCGACGCTTGATTATTTATCGATACGAATGACGTTTCGACAATGGTTTTCCGGTTCCATATTATCGCGGTGTAGCCGTGTATGCGTGAGAACGTTGTAGATACGGACGTAGAGTGTCTGTGTGCGCGCAGGATCGCGTTACAGCTGAAACTCAGGGCGCCTGCCGAAAAGTGCGGTCATCGACCCGGTCAGGAGCCCGGCCGTAGAGTGCACTAGTTACGTCTTGATACTCTGTCTAACTATTTTCTTTACAAGGTTTTTGTTTGTATAGTGAAATTGTGTGTATTTTTAAAAACTTGTATTTTTAGCTTCATAAGCTATGAAGCTAAAAATACAAGTTTTATATAATTATTATATTCTTCGATTTTTACTTGAAAGATACTACTGATAATACTATTACTGATAATACTATTAACAGAATTAATATTAATTGCACGTTATACGTTTTCAGTGGACGGGAGTAAAGTTAGAATGGCCTTCAGGTAAAATTTAATTTTATTATAAAATATTTCTTATAAAACTTAAGTAAATTTGTCTGTGTTTGTGTTGTTTTTATAGTATGTTGTGTATGTGTTTCCAATTCAAATTTAAATAATATACAGTAAATCATATGTAAATTCAGAAAATGTACTTAACTTCATTCTTTTATTATCATCTCATTCTCTATATGAGTACAATTTACTTTTAAGCGATACAAGTAATAACATCAATCAGCAGTATTACGATTAAAATCACTCAACAGTACATCGCTCCATTCTTATCCAAGTATCAAGAGCGCACGCCCGTTGTGCACCGCTCGGTGATATATTTGGTGACATTGAACTGAGTCCATTGCCAACGACCTCGCTCCTCGGGGAAGCTCCGCGGTTTGCGTAATCGTTCCTGCGTACATCAACATCGAACCCGACGCACACACGCACATCTATCACCAATCAGTCAATCTTTCACACACGTAAAGGAATGGGGAAGTGCAGGCGCATGTACGCTCGCTATATTAATCATGTTAAAGACGCCCTTCATTGTGATAATATGACCTCATAGTAGTCTTACCGAACTATTCATAATCAATATACGTTTAGAGTTTCTTTATCAATGTCATAATAAAATATAAATTTATTTATATTAGAATTATATTAATTCATTAAATAATATTAATTGTTGAACTTAAAATATACAGATTATAATTAATAATTCCTATTGTTAAAATCAAGACCGCTGCTATATAAAGTATTTTTCTTTATATGAACATAAATGTTCTGAATGTACATTCTTTTCATTCTATTTTTAATTTTATAGGAATCTGTTTATTTTGTTCTGTAAATTTCTGTGATTCTTGTTAAGTGTTTTATGCACCAAAATAAAGGTCAAGTATTAAAAGGATATATTTATAACAAATCTTAATAAAATTTAATTACATTACTCTCTGACTATAAGCGAAGGGCTCAAAGCCTAAGAGTCTGAATTACAAGAGAACTATTTATATTACGTATACAAGTTTTTGCAATATTTAGAATTTTTTTTTTTGTTTTAGAATTATGCTTATGAATAATATTATAATTCTACGATTTCGTAGATATTTGTCGACAAATAGGTAAATTTAGTTTTTAAATAAAATGAATTAATACAATGTACTGTTTTTTCTTTCAATTTGAGAGAATAAACAGTACCGCATATTACCCGGTATGTGAGACACTGTTATGAAAAATGTTATTAAAATTCGTCGTGGGATCGTTACTTTGCTCTCGATAATGTTTACAATAATTATTATTCAATGTTATTAAATGGTATTTGACAGTTAAAAAAAAAGAGAAATTTTTTTCTGTTGCATATAACATAAGCTTTAAACGTTGATAACTTAAATGAAGAATTTTAAATTCAATTCTTAGCTAAATGGCTTTTTGTTGTGACGAAGGGCATAGATTATTTTGCCGATGTCATAAAATCGGTGCTGTCGAGAAAGCAAAGTCAATTAAATTTTGAAGATAAGCATAATAGTAATTTCCCTGTTAATCATTAATTTAGAATAACACAAATATAAAGAGTTAATATCATTATAAATAATTGTTAGTATTCAAATCTATAACAAGAAGTGTTATTGTTGAATCAAAGTTTAGTAATGACGATGATGATAATTACATTTAAGTTAAACAAAAGACAATTTAATATACAGCTTGTTTTTAAATAATATATATAACCCATAAAATAAAAATATCCTTATATGTATGCCCTTTTAAGGAAAACTTTAAGATGATACAAAATACTAGTGCTAAGGCTTCGTGCATGACAGCCTGGGTAGAACTTCCAGGTCCAGCCACACTATCAGTTATTCTAGAGCTAAACATCAATACTTTGTATTGTTGTGGTTCAGTTTAAAGGGTGAGTAAAGCTGTGTCATTATGAGCTACCATAAGGGACATGACATTTCAGTTCATTTGGCTAATAGTAACTGAGTGACCGAGTTCTGCTTGGATCTAATAAACGGTTATATAAAATATATATTTTTGTTATAATCTGCGTTTTTTTTTTTCAGAAAGACACTTACATGAAAAACTTGAAGGCGAAACCTTATTTAAATATATAATTTGAGTCCAATCGTTAGAAAACTACAAACAGGGGGGAGGTAGCAACGTTTTATCATCCGGTACCCAAATTGGTTGTTTGACTTTTACAATAAAATAAGAGTACGGACTAAGAGTGACTGGTTTCTTTTACGACAATGAAATTGAAACTGTCATGTCATAAGGGAATTGCCAGTGCAATTTGGCCATCATTCCACTGAGTATCAAATTCAAATGTAATATGTTAGTAGACTAAATTTTTTAAATAATTGTCTTTTTTATGTATAATAAAATTAATAAATATAGTAATATTATGTATTTAAATACAAAAATAACAACGAATAAAATTAATATTATTCGAATTTCTGCTACTGTTACAAATAAAATACTTCAATGTGAACTACCTTTGACTGCTTGAAACAAATTTAATCTCCTTTAAAAACTTTTGACATTTCGAATACATTTCAGTAATCCGTCTAACGTCTTGAACGTAGGTAGAGGCAGGGATTGCCACGCCCATCCACTTCAGAAAATACGGTAAATGGATGTAACATAAATTGCGGTATGTAAATGGATTTAAATTAAAAAAAAATTAAAACTTAATAAAAAAAGTAAAGTCACAGTCAGTAAATGTTGACCACACACTGCTTAAGTTTCGGAGGATAATCCACCACACTGCTGTAATGCGGTGAATACTCATAATCAATGATTTTCATCCGGGTTTTCTCATGAAGCTTTTCTTCACGCATAAAAACTGCATTATTCGGTTAAGATATGAGAAACGGGCCCCCAACGGGCCATCTATTTGTAATTTCCATTTTATTTGTGGTAACCATTTAGACCTAAGAATATTAATTAGTTAAACGTATAATATAATAATAATAAGAAGAATAATATTCTGGGATATTATTCAGACACGGCCATCTGATCCCAAACTAAGCAGAGCTTGTACTATAGAAATCAGACAACTGATATACTACATATACTACTCTCAGTTTTGTAAATACAAACTTATATAGATAATTACACCCAGACTCAGGACAAACAGACATGTTCCTGCACACAAATGTCTGTTCTGGGTGGGAATCGAACCCACAACTTTCGGCGTGAAAGGCAATTATCTACGAACCACGCCAACCGACCCGTCAAATGTGCTTAAAGTATTTATAAAATTCGTATCGATAAATCATAGTCAGCGTGTCTGTTGTTTATAATGAATCATATTAAATATATGTAATGTCAGGAAATATGCTGTAACGGAAATATCCTCGGTTAGTAGGAAATTGTACTAAATAAAATTATGTTATTAGGGTAATGTATATAAAATATGTATGTAGAATTAATCTTCTTTTATTTAAAGCAACGAAAATTTGAATGCTATGATGTGAAATTGACAAAAGCGGTATGATTTATTTGATTTGTTTTAGAATATTGAGTGTGAAAATAAACAATCGAACTCTTAATGCTGCTGGTTTTTTTAATTAAATATAGTACTACTATGGCAACAGAGAAAAGATTTACTTCGTCCGTTAGTTAAGGCTATCATCGTTTCTAATTCGAATTTATTATTAGTGGCATCCATACCATAAAAGCTTGCAAAAGAAGCCAAAACATACATAGCGTTATACTGTCGCGAACCTTTTAAATAGAAAAAAACACCTTTGCCCAGAAGATAAAAGTTTATGAAACTTTTGTTAAATTTGTCCCAAGTTTATATAACATATATTAACATAACATATATTAACATAACATATTAAAGGATTACATTTAAATGATAAAAAATCTAAATGTGTGAATGAACTGCTACAGGAAATTAGAATCACATTGTCATTGCAGTAGTACTTCATATATGCCGCTACTGACAGTAGTGACAAGGCAACAATGGCTACACTTATATGCGACCCTTTAGACATAGATTCAATTTATTAGTGACTTTTAACAATTTGTTATTTTACTAAGTAATAATATTCATTTATTTTTTAAAGATATTATCTTATATACATACAAGTTTGATTCACTTAACTACTCAGAAATACAATATATTACTCAGAAATCGTAATATTTTGTACGCGATGCGCGATTAAATGCTTATGTTTATACATTCTTTATTGTATAAAATATGAATGTAATTATATATTCTACATCTTAAGCTGCAAGGATAAAAACTAGTACATAATTACAGTTGCAAGAATCAAAACTACGGTAGATAGCGGTTGACAGCACATAAGGCTATTCCCGCTTACAATATTAATAGTCGAAGTAGCACTTACCATCTCATTTGCACAGCGACATTTCTACTACCCATAAAAATGTGGTCCGGTTTTCCTAACACTTTTCTTAATAGAGGTTAAAAATATATGATTACTTTAATGATCAAAACTACATAATACACGAGATCATGTCACAACTATGTTATGTTTAGTTTATACACTTTCCTATATTTATCGACGATCTTATAAAGTGCTAGGTATTATCTTAACTTGTAAGCCTTACTTTCATTAAACAATTGTTAATTTTCAATTATCGAGCAGCCCGACTCAGTGATAGCTAATAAATTTATTGTTTAAGCGCTTGTATATTGGTTTACTATTGGAATCGTGATTGTTCGTAACAATAGAAAGCACTGAAGGTAGGGTTTCTAATAACGAAGAAAATCTAACAAGAGGCGCAACTGCCTTGCAAAGTGAGCTCGCTTATTCTGCGGCACTTTCACTGTCGACGATTACCAATGACCGTAAACGTATGTACGATACTTATGATGTTATTCATACTCTTATTATAACTTCAAATATTTCAAGTTTTATTCAATGAGTTCCACAAAACACTCTTATTCATATACATTTTTTTATGTATTCAATATACTGCTCAGATTTTAATTCCAACTAAATACCATCGCGTGAATACAATATTGCATTGTATACACACGTGGTTTATATTGACAATCGATGCACTGTCTCAATATATGAAAAGGTCAAAGACACTTACGATTCGCAGAGATGGAACTGTGGAAAGGTGCAATGAAGAGCAGAACCTGTTGAGAGCATGAGTCACGGATCCGGGGGAGCACGTGTGGTTAGTTCGCGTGTGGAAAGCGGCCCTCGAGGGTCCGATTCCCGGCGGAACGGTCCCGGAGGAGCGATCCAGGCGGGGTGGTGCGGCAGTGTGTCGGTCAGTCACCGCTCTGCCGGCGCGCCGTGCGCTCGCTGCTGTCCCCTGCGCCGCACGTCCGTATCGTTCCGATCCGACACCTCCATGTGTATACACCGGTCTGTAGACACGTCCCTCGGATGAACTGACGTGTTCCTGATTTTCATGGTGATACGTTTTTCAGTGGATTGTGAACGTTTATGTGTACGATAGTGAAGAGTGACTTACTAGCGAGGATTGTTGTTTTGAAGGCTCCGGTCTATTTTGCTGCTGAGGATCTCGCTTCCTTAAATACTTCAGGTTGGAAAAAATTTGTTCCGAAATAAATTAATAGTTTCCACTATGCTATTAAAGTTCCAATACAAGTTGTTTAATTTTGTTAATCAACCTATAGGAATTGCGATGCGTGAGATGTTCCTTTTAATTGTAAATTAAAAATTAAGAAACTTATGAGAATTAGTACTTAAACACAACTGAAACAATAAAAAGAAACCTCTTACATGTTGCCGAATCAAACGAAGTTCAGGTTAAATTTCATCGTCATTTTTCGGTGCACTGAATAATTTGTTAATAATTTGTTTTATACTTTTGTTTCTGTTGATTGTTGTAAGTTTAACAATATGACTTTTCTTTGAAATGTTTATGACTTCGTCTGTTTATGAATAGCTTACAAAAGTAACTTTTTTATTTAATTTATGGAAAACCCTGAAACATGAAATAAAGAAACAATGAAATGATTACTGCGATTATGACTATTTCCGTAACAGCCTGTGAATGTCCCACTGCTGGGCTAAAGGCCTCCTCTCCTCTTTTTGAGGAGAAGGTTTGGAGCTTATTCCACCACGCTGCTCCAATGCGGGTTGGTAGAATTCACACGTGGCAGAATTTCAGTGAATTTAGACACATGCAGGTTTCCTCACGATGTTTTCCTTCACCGTAAAGCACGAGATGAATTATAATCACAAATTAAGCACATGAAAATTCAGTGGTGCTTGCCCGGGTTTGAACCCACGATCATCGGTTAAGATTCACTATAATTATGAGATTATGACTATAACACATAATAATAAGTTGAATAAATTAAGCAAAAATACAGTTATTAATAATAATTAAAATAAAAGTACTTAGTATAAAAAACTTTTGGATAATAAATCATTATATTTAACGTTATTAATAACATAATAATTACTAAAAATATTCCAATCCAATCTAACTCAACACAGATAAACTCCGGAAGAAAGATGAAATGCATCGTTACATAAGATTCGACGGTCAAAAGCTTAAGCTAGAATTATACTCGTATATAATATATATAGCTTAGTATTACTTTACTTTATTAATAGTGAGTTAGCTGCTTAATTGATTTTGCGAAAGACTTAAATATGCAGCCAAATTCATTTTATTTAATTTTAATTAACACGACAATCAAATTTGTATTCGATTTTAATAATTTTATAAGCCTGTTAAAATATAGTCAGATTATTCAGTATGAAGGATTATACAATAAGACTGCACATGCAATATTAATCTAATAATTAAAATTAAAATAAAATATAGATATTAATCTATTATTTTTTTTTATTCTTAGGCTTCATGACAATTTAATTGCAAATTATTTTTTATGGCAATGTTTTGGAGCTTATTACACGCTACCCCATTGCGGGTTGCTGGATTACATGTAGCAGAATTTAAGCTACACAAGCATGTTTTATCACGATATATTCGTTTACCGTTCAGTACTTGATGAAATATAAATACAAATTGAACCCGCAATCTTTGCTTAAGATTCACATGCTAAGAACAAGTTGCCACTGAGCAATGTCGGCAGCAGCAACCAGTGCAGTAATTTAAAAATTATGTAGTTAGTTATTGTAGTATATTATATTACATTGTCCATAATCAGAGGAATGTGAATCAGAGATGTAAATATCTTAAGAACAAATTAATAATAATTTGGTAGTTCAATTAAACGCATGCAAGTATTTCATAAACTATTGTTAAGACTATTTTATTAAAGGATATTTTGAATATATTTACTGAAAACGTAATCCGAACCAGGTTTAATACGGATTTCTGAACTTCCGATGTTAAACTTTGCTTGCAATTTTGTATCACAATAGGAAAATTTTTAATCGTACATACTCGTATATAACCATATATAAATAATTGACAATTTACATTTAATACATTTAAATTGCTAATGATTTCAGCTTTTATTGTAAGCAGTTATCTGTTTAGACTCGCGCGCCTTCTATTTTACGTTGTTGGTAAAATCCAAAAATCTTTACGTTACTATCAATAGCAATCGTATAAAATTGTATAGAAACGCAGGATATTAACAAACATTTATTTTAATTCATGTGATAAACTGTTATCATATGAATTAAAACAAACAAACTCGTTACCAGTGTAACGAGTTTGTTTGTTTATTATATCTTAAAAATCAATCTTTTTTTTATAGAATAGAGATACGGACGAGCATATGGTCCACCTGATGGTTAGTGGCCACCAACGCCCATAGACATTGGCATTGTAAGAAATGTTAACCATCGCTTACATCAACAATACGCCACCACCCTTGGGAACTAAGATGTTATGTCTTTTGTGCCTGTAATTACACTGTCTCACTCATCCTTCAAACCGGAACACAACAATACCAAGTACTGCTGTTTTGCGGTAGAATATCTGATGAGTGTGTGGTACCTACCCAGAGCTTGCACAAAGCCCTACCATCAGTGGTATCTTTGCGATTTTTTAATATATTGACTAACAGAGACTTGTAAACGTTGCTTAGCGACTGTTTAGTTAATCATTGAATTCGCTCTTTCTGTTACTATTGATTTTACGTTCGAAAGAAGAAGACAGCATTGATAATGATGAATAATAAAATTTGTAAATCAAAATATACTTTATTCAAGGTGGAGTTTAAATGTAGATGAAATTTACAATTTCATAAATTATAAGTTTGTAACATAAAAAATATACTTCCAAGTTTATACGTTTCCTTCGTTAATATATATATAATAAGTACAGGATATCTATCTATTTGATATTGATTGATTAATAAACTGAATGGTCAATTATGACGGTTGGCATATAAACTTGTATAAATTTTTAAATTGAAAGGATTTCATACTATTCAGTTTGCTATAACTCGCCGCTAGATAGGATCAAACTTCTTTTCCGTTCATTTGATCGCTTATCGACAATATTGGAATAAAAACTTGTACATATACACTCATGTGAGTTTCAATAGTATAATTTATATTGAATAATTCTATTCTTTCGCAGCCGCGGGATCACCTTGTCTTCGCTTCCCTCCTGTAGAAATGAAGGAAAAAGGTTGAACAGATACACAAACGGTCTACAAATAAAAATGTAAGTTGTATTTGAACTAGTATTAGTTAAGATTAATTGTCATAATACGACTGCATATTATGACAACCTTGATAATCTCAATACCTACGTCACTATAATGATTTTAAGACAAAAAAATAGGAATATTATAATTGTTAATAGTTTATTTGTAATGTGTTTTTTCATTATTATCTATATATTGTGTTCACATAAATAAGTTCGTTTTAAAAAGAATTCTAAAACTAATTTCAAAGAAACAAACACGCTTACTGTCAGAAGTAATAATGACAAATTTTTAGGCAACAGTATGTTGACACCCGCCCCCTCGTATCGCAGCACACAGGCCATTACCCTGCGTAATCTATATTAAAATACGTGGAAAACCATACATACATTGACTCATCACCACCAAAATTTCGAACTCTGGAAAATTTTCTCTACCACCTCGTTTTACGTTGAAGGGGTTAGTGGCCTAATGAGAAAATTCCGAAAATGCAACAACAGATGATGTTTAATAGGAAAATATTGATTAAACATACAAACATGCATTATTATAAAATGTAGTCATCATGTAATATCGTAGAGCCAATAAGAAAACTAATTTTATTTTTATTCCACATATTTCTTTATTTTAGATAAGTATTGAACCGATTTTGAAGAATCCGCTTAAAATTATAGGTTTTTATTGGATTTTAAAAGCATAATAAAACACTGTCCATATCGTTAAGGCAGCGGTTCTATTATTTCATTCATTTCATTATTATTCAGCACATATGGTGTGCAAAAGTGAAATGTGCTCATTGATGTAATTGCTTGTTCTCGTTTTAGATATTATTTGAGCTATAAATGAGCTTTAAACAAAATGATTCCGTGAAACGCATTAGTTACGTAGCTCACTAGGTGCAGACAACTGTATCCTATTTACAGCGGCAATACAGGGCAAAATCGTCTGTTGTTCGTATTGTAAAGTATTGTAGCGGGAATAATGCACTGGCGGCAGTAGTTTACGAGGTCTTTCACCCACATAATATAGGTCAGTTAGATTAGCAACGTTCTCCGTAGCCACAACTAACGAACTTATGACTTTTAAGCTATTTTTCATTCGCGGCTCGCGTTCACGCGAATTGTCCGATCGATCGAAATCGTGGCCTGCACTTGTTGTTACATCGACCAAGGAAGTCTTAAAATTATAACTTTAAAGTATTCAAACTGTGCTAAGGTTGCCTTATTTTACCGCTATCATAAGGAGTTTTTAATACCAACTGATCTTTTTATGATTTAAATCAAGACTAAATCAAACTTGTATTTTCTATTGATTGTATTTTTATATTAAGTGAAAATTGTATAGACGTTGTCTTATACTGTTTTTCTTAACATATTGCCATACTAATAAATACTTTAAAATAAAAATAGCAGTAAATTCAGTATTAGTAGGTTAACGATTTCCTTGCGCGGTAATCTCTAAGGTCTCGCGGCCTCAATACTGCAAGTATTGTTATGTTATCGTAATATTGTGTTATTTTAATTTACGGCTTTCTTGCGCTCCATCTAGAACATTCATTTTCCTGTTTTTCTGTTTTAAATTTTCATTAAACTCAAATGTCATTCACCTTAAACAAGTTTAATATGAACTTATAATTGTAAAATATACATAGTCATCAGACTTATGTACATTTTACTACTACTAACTAATATTCTCTATGACTTGCAAACTCGATGTTTATAAAAATGAGCATTTTTACACACATTCATAATATTTTTTTTATAGAATACAATTAGTTCCTTTGTATATTTATATATATTTACTGAGATAGATATATTGTCTCAATCGGCGATAACAATTATATTTTATAAATACGAAAGGATAATATGTTTAGCTCGGAAATAATGAACAAATTTGAAGAATGAATTCGTGCAGTAGTAGATGCCAGTAGAGCTATTAGTAGAAGAATAATCTCGTAACTCACCGCAGAACACCATTGTGAAATTTATATCCTTCTTCCCCCTTTTTTTAAATTCTTGCTTCCCCCTTCCTTCTTAAGTCCACGCGAGCTGGTTCTCGATGTCACCGCCTAACTGTGACATCAATTCCATCGCGAACAAAGAAATTTGGCAACTCCTTTCTTTGTCGCACTTCCAAAAAATGGAATTTCTTACCAACTCACGTGTTCCCCTCCTCTTACAACCCGGGTTCCTTCAAACGAGGCCTAGGCTCCTAGTGCAGAACGTTTTTCCCGTCTGTACTGGCAGTCGTCGCGTTTGGACTCTACTACCACTTACCATTAGGTGGAGTAGTCATTTCCCTATTAGTTCCCTATTAGTATTAGATCAGGTCCCGGTGAATATAAAAAAAAATCTTATATTAACCTATTTGTATGCAGGTACTTATAATTATATCGGTACTTTTATCTTATATACTTTACCGAGAAAATAAAAATAAAGCAATTATATATTTCCTAGTTTTTGTTATAAATTTAAAAGAATTACTAATATTTTTCATGAAATAAAAAGTGTTTTTATCAAAATATGTGAAAGAGTTAATAATTTACTGAATCCAAAAAAAACTACAATTTTTTTACATTTACATATTTTATACATTGAAACATACCTTATGTTGTAGATTTGTATCCAAAGAGTTTATACTAGAAAATGTCCGCAAAGACCAGACTAGGCCCGCCCCAGTTTCGGGGGTCACCGCCCGATCGTGAACTCTGCACTGTTCGATCGTCGCCATTTTTCCTGGCCTTTCCGGAATTCAGCTGAAAAACAATAACGTTGCATTGCCCGTATCACAACACTTTTTACTTGAGCGTAACAAAGAATGTTCATGTTTGTTTTAGTATCACTCTAAATATCGAAGCTCGATAGGAATTAGACGTCAATTATTTACAAGAATATTTAGTTAAGTCTAGCGATGTTTATAGATTGAAGAATAAGATATTTGTAACATTGTATAAGATTTTTTTTTTTAAATAGATAGTATTTAGTCGATAGTATTTAGAGTAAATCGATAAATACTTTGGGCTTTAATGGAGCAAAAGACTACAAATCATTCTAGATAATAAATAATGACTCAAGAAGTTCTATTCAAGTTGCTTACTTCAATATAACTTCTAAACATCGATATTTATTCTGCAATTTCATAATTAAGGTTAACCCTAGCAAATTGTGAAACTTTCATCTGAATGAATTGCAAAAACCGTTACGATGAAAAGGTTAAAAAGGCGCTAATGATTTAATTCTAAAGGCCCGGCCACCCGGTTGCGGGTGAAGCGAGTCCACGCCATGGAGTCAATGTCCGTGAATGGTATATGGGTCAACTAAAGGCGCCTTGGCGTCTGTATTGTGCTTTAGCAAATCACTTAAAATTTCATAGACTACTTTTTAAACTGGTATCGCATTCAGAAGTTTTGAGTTCATTCTTTTATTCTTTCATCATTTTACAAGTTTATTGCCGTAACCGGTATATCGCAATAACAATAGTCCATAATAAACGTGAAAAGGGTTAAAAATAGCTTATGCAAATCGAATTCATTTCGCCAGGTCAAAATTTAGTTGCGACAGTGACGTGTATTGTTATAGAAGACAGGCCTAACATTTGATACATGCGCGAATTCCATCGGCTTGATAACCGAAGGACTCGCTGCTGCTAATTAAGGCTGCCTTGATGTTGCTTCCTCTACTCTTCCTTCGACAGGCAATATATCCTTATTTAAATGCAGCTGCTATGCATTACAGAGCAGCGAATACTTAACCTCATTAGTTGGTTAACTGCATTATAAAGCGGCTACGTTAGATGAACCGTTCACTTTCGCGCCGGTAAAGTTAAAAAGGGTCGCGTTGATCTAGTCGGGTTATAGTGATGCATAGTGTGGTGGGCTGCTGCGCACGGGCAAAAGGGAAAGTGTTCGCTTCCTGCTCGCACGCGGAAGCTATTAGTTGGTACTTATACGTAACTGCATTTCGCGACGAGGCATGCGCATACGCCGCTCGCTCTGCTGCACTTACAACATCATCCATCGTAGACGCATTGTTTGTTATTTTAATATATGTATTTCGTAGTATACAGATATAATTTATTATCGAAATACTGCTTAATTGTATCAAAGTATTATCAACAATTCAGGGTCATTAAACGTTATCGACTTACGTAATAAACTAAAATGTACATATTAACAAATGACCACATGACAGTTGCATTTTAGTATACTAACAAAGTTTTTAACTGGGTTTTTTAAAATAATTAATGATAATTGAAAACATGAATGACAGTACACGAGTAATAATGCTCTTACTGATGCGGAAGTGCTGTCACTAGACCGCGTTATAACCGTCTACGTACAACATGCTAACTCGTAATACTTATAAATTACTTAACTTGACGTTCAGATGTTGTGATAGTAAACCCGGATGCATCTTCAGTTTTACTTTCGGATGACGTTCGTTACTCTCGCTGTATGTTGTTGAATAAGTAAAGTTAACCAGTGTTTTGTTAATTTATTATCATATCAATAATAATAATACAATAGAAAATTAATACTATAAATAATAATAATTAATAGAATAGTATAATTATTTTTTGAGTCTTTAAAGTCTGCTGTGAATATGTAATTCGAATAGTATCAGTACTATAGGATTTATTTTATACAGAAATTTAAATTATAACTTTCATAAATTACAATAATAGGACTCATTATTAGTACTAAAAAAAACGTCTAGAATCGATAATGTATCGCATATATGTAATATTATTTTAAATATTCTCTAAAGTCTACTTGAGGATAAACTGGATGTTCTCGTGAGTATATCTTATTCCGACCACATGAGGAGTAAAAACAAATAAACAGCTTTGACATTGAATTAACGTGATGTCATTGATAAAAAATAGCGTTTTAAATATCTGCGAATTTGTTATTGGAACTTTGGAAATAAAATTAAAGTCTAAAAGTGTTTTTTTCTATTAAATAAGATAAAATAAATATATCAATAACTATTTGTTGTGTATGAGATATCAGAGCTGTTAATAAATAGAAATTTACTGGTGGTAGGGCTTTGTGCAAGCTCGTCTGGGTAGGTACCATCCACTCATCAGATATTCTTCCGCAAAACAGCAGTACTTGGTATTGTTGTGTTCCGGTTAGAAGGGTGAGTGAGCCAGTGTAATTACAGGCACAAGGGACATAACATCTTAGTTGCCAAGGTTGGTGGCGCATTGAGAATGTAAGCGATGGTTAACATTTCTTAGAATGCCAATGATAGACATTGGCATTCTAAGGGCATTGGTGACCACTTACCATCAGGTGGCCCATATGCTCGTCCGCCTACCTATAATATAAAAAAAAAATCAAATATGAAAATCAAAAGGAAAAAGGTATCGCAAGTATTTAAAAAAAAATACATCCGCTAGCTTGCTATCAATCAGCATTCTTTGTTTGAAATATCAATTTTAGAATAAAAGAAGCATTTTACATCATTGTAAATAAACAAGCGAATTATACATGGTATGTATTTGTTATATATATATCTTTTCTAATAAACGTCGTATCGCGGTTGAATAGCTACACACTGATTTCTCTATTCTGTCACCACTAATTTGAACACACACATTTTTACAAAGTAGACAAATCATGATGTAATAAGCTATATACAACGTTTATTAATAAGGGGGGTGTGTAGTTATTAAGAGGACCGTCTAGCGGCACTGAGGATTAACTCTTCCGCATTGGATGCACTTTCTCCGCCTTTTCGAAACCACGTAGCAAGACTAGAGGTCGAGATTTCACCTGAACTTGACATTTGATAATATATACAGATAATCACAAGCCACGAAGCTTTTTGAGAAAGTTATATATTTTATTTCATTCGTAAACGACACTTATGCATATTGTAACTTTTTGCGAATTGAATTTATAATATTTAATTATTATATTATTATTATATTTAGGGTAAATCAATGAAATAAATAATAAAATAATCGTGTAATTGTTAAACATGACAAGCATGCATTTTGATGGTTATAACTGGTGTCCGGCTTATATTCAATCAAAAAGAACACAATTTCTTACTTTACTATAGCGATATTCAAATTAAAAAGTGTACAGTGTTAAACGCATAAAGTGACAAATAATCAATATTATTTATTGAGATATCAAATATTTTTTTGTTTATAATTAATAGTGTATAGTGGTGATGATATAAAATTAATGTAACATAAAAACATCACTAATGTGTTCTAAAATTCGACTCTTCCAACATCCACATGGTTAGGTTGGAATGGCTCTATTCTGATGGAAGTTACGAGCTTAAGTTTTGATATATAAAGAAAAAATAAATGGTCTAATTTTCATAAGTACTTCATTATTTTCTTATCTGCTTTGATAATCTGCTCGGAATGGGATTAAAAGACCTGATATTCCACGTCCAGATTCATTGAAACTGTAACAGAATTAATTATAATACAGATTTGGCTTCGACAAAATATGTACAGATGGACCTTTAACATAGTGTTTAAAATAATTTTATGTGACATAATGATAAATATTTTGCTTCCTTAAAAAGATTTTAAATCAAGATTTTGTTAATAAATTACTAAATTGATTAGTTACTATTTATAGATTTTCTATTTAACTAAAAACTACTACTGAATTAAACCTTATTACATAAAACTGAGTTTTATATAGAAACCTCAAGATGTTACACAATTTATTAATATTAAAACTTGATTTTAAAAAAAAACATACTTTATAAATATATCGTAAATAAATTTATTAAAAATTGATAATCTGTGCACTAATTTATAACAATTTAAAGTCTTCGTTGTCTTCAGGATTCTTAAACACGTAATTGCAGTAAAGCGATATATTAAACGTAACTTCCTGCTTCTTGGTCATTGCGTTCATATCAGGTACAATGCGGATATCGTCAGCGCGGCTTCCTTAGATAGAACATATAAACGTCAACAAATTATTTTACTTAGGGATTTTTGCATTTGTTTAAATCACATAATACTGTAATCGTTGGCTTAAAACTAAAAAGTTTTCAGTCACAGCATTTATAAAATATAAATAACTTTTTGTAAAAAAGGGAAAACAGTGCCATAGATTATAACATCTTTTCAACCAGGAATTTATTTTATTTGAGTAGCTCTCATATTTGAAATCCGTTAAAATTTTTAGCATCTAAGGAAATCCTCTCCAAAGTCCCGTTTGCTTACTCACATTTCTAACAAGAACTTGTTAACTTAAACAAACAACGCCAATATCGTAAATATAAAAGACAGTTTATTTGTTCTGCCTTTACGCTTCAATACTTAGACATTCAATACTTCCACTCGTTGTGTTCAGCACACGAAAGGTTTAAAACATGGAGATGGTCGTAACATTTATCTACATGCAGCTTTCGAGTTCCACAAAAGGAAACTCGCGGACATGGCTACCTAATAAAAACATTTCAGATCGGTTTAAAACTTCGGAATAAAGATTGTTTTGAAAGATCAAACAATGTACATAATTACAAACTAAAATTCTAAATAACAAGCTCTTAGAGTCAATAGATACTCAAGTGCTTGCATGTGTTAGTAAAACTCTAGTTTCTTTTACCGCCTTGATGCGATACCTAAAGACATAATCACAGTATTTTTGCTGGAGCGGGATTAAATGTAATATTTATATCCTATACACATTAACTTAGCGTAGAACAGTAACTGCTCGTACCTCTGTCATATATCGAACCTGGTTTTTTTTTCATAGAATATTTTTCAGACAGCAATTTAAGCCGAAGCCGGATTATTACTTACTACTGGCGTATGGTCCTTCTACTATAAATATTTAATAATATATTAAACTCGAGTCCATTATTTTTTTTTTAATTTCTGTGTTACTACTGGTATGAAACTAAAGAAAGATTGAAGTATAAAGCAAATTTTAGTGACGTCAATCTAACAATTTTATCTGTCAAACAGGCAGTTATTTATAGAAATTGTATTTTGTTAAAAATTTCAATATTTAACAATGTTCGCCTTGAGGTCTATATTTGACCTATTTATACTACTACTATTTATAGATAAATAATATAAAATAATAAATTTAGTTACAACTTTCCTTTGTTAAAAAGTTATGTGCTATGTAAATTGCTATACGAACGCCACAATATGTACTAAAAATAACAAAACAACATCATCAACAACAACAACAACAAAATAACACATTAATCAAAACAAAAAGTTAAACGCGGAACATACGGAAACGTTCGTCTCTAATTCCGTTATATGCGTACTATACATATATTTGTACTACTTCTAGTTTGAAACGCTTGAATTGCTTTTAATTTTTGCGATTTAATAAATTCCTTAAAAATCCGATTTAAACAAAATACACGTAGTTATGATTTATTGACGAGCCGGTTGGCGTGGTTGGTAGATACTTGCCTTTCACGCCAAAGATTGTGGGTTCGATTCCCACCCAGGACAGACATTTGTGTGCATGAACATGTCTGTTTGTCTTGAGTCTGGGTGTAATTATCTATATAAGTATGTATTTACAAAAGGAAAGTAGTATATGTAGTATATCAGTTGTCTGGTTTCCATAGTACAAGCTCTGTGCAAGCTTTATTTCGGATCAGATGGCCGTGTGTGAAAAATGTCCCAGGACATTATTATTATTATTATTGTGTTACTGTCCTGAACCTATTTTAACTTAATTCAGAAAATGTTTAAAATGCACTGCGCGTCTCCGTCGCCGCGCGACTGAGCTGTATTTTGAGTCTTTTAGATTTTAGAACATATTGTTGGATTACTTTTTATTGCTTTACGTACAAACAAAATATTTTATCAATATACTTTGATAACATGGAAAATTAAATAAAGTTTAATAATTTAGCTATTCATACAATTTCACCAACATTTTCAACATATATATATATATGTTGAAAACATATATATATATATATAATAAGTAATATATAAGTAAACGTCTTATTATGTAAGTATATATTATAATACCTATATAAGAAGCCCGTTGATGCCCAATGACATTACAAGTAGCCAATTGTCTCGCAATGTGACGTCTAGTAAAAATCTTAAAAAGTCGACGTCAGTGGTTCAATGCCTCGATGACGTGTTGCTACGCCAGGTGTACGACTTCCTTCCACGATTTTGGCAATTTAGGAACTGAAGATTTATTCTATAAGAACAATCTTGAAACTAGACATCAATAATGAAATTTCAAGGAATTAAACACTAATTCAGCATATTACGTGATTTGAATTTTTTTTTTACTTATAGAACCTTTTTTGTTCACATCTTTTAGATGCCACCTGATTGTACAATATTTATTAAATCATACATTTATTTTAATATTCAAATACTAAAAATATACTTACATAATACATTTACACGACACGAAGCACTAAGATATCCCTATATGTCTCTATATCTGTTTAAAGCAATTATATACAGAATTTTAGAAAACCATATATAACTGTGAAATGGATAAATAATAGAGTTATAATTATACTGTTATATTATGTTTTCGCCTCAGACTTCTTTCACAAAGACTGATTTCATCATTTCACTGAATAAAACACATCCTTAGCGTGACATAAGCCTAAAGCTATTTCGAGATTTATTATGAAACCCTTCTAGGTGTATTTTAAAATTATGCTTCGGTGTCTATTTCACTAAAAATATGCTAAACGGATTTTTAAAAAAATAACACAATTATTATATTTTTATATATTTTCTTCAAATCTTGTATCAAAGAATCAATGAAAGTTAGGACGGAATTAATCGTTTAAGTTAATGATCTGCTGATTTCTCTGCTTTAATATTATGCATTAAATTTCTACGGTATTGCACAATACACGCCAGTCAAACAATGACGCGACGGCCCATCGCAAACAACGTAGGTAGCATCATATACTAGTATACTAGGATATTTGTTTTGCTGCTCGTTTATTGATTTATGACAGACAAATTTAATTTCGACGTCCAATAATCGCACAATGCTTTGACCGAACGCACTGATGATTTCATATGAACGCGTCCAATGACGCGGAAAGGAAAGCTGGAAATATTCAAATATGAAACATAAATAAAAATCGACTCGAGAAATGCACTCAATAAAAATAATTGACTCAAAACATTGCATTATGCATACTTTTGAATAAATTAGCGGTACGAAAACATCAATTGGTTCGTATAAAGGTAATAGCGTGGAACGTGGTGCGCAATGTCCGCTAGAGAGAGACGGGTATACGTCTGTAAGCTCCGCAGCCGTGCTAAGGACGGTCGTTGGCCCCACGGTCGGCCGCGAGTGAACTCCGAATCGTGTGCGTTTATTTACTGCGCGCTGTTCTCCGCGATGTTCCGTAGATTAATTCGGAGATTCATCTTCCGTGATTAGTATTAATCGATTAACTAGTGTGAATCCAGTTTCACAGGTATGTTATATTTTTTTTTAATTGTCTTCATATCTGACTTTATGTCAAGGTCGATTGGCACAAAATCTTCAGTCAAGTATGAGACATGATGAGCTTAAATATTTCTTGATAATATGATATAATAATAAATCGTCAAATGTTAAGTTTGTTGCCGTCATTGTTACCTTACCTATTATGATACCTTATTTATTTTTGCATATTTGTTAGTTATCGTAGATGAGCGAGCTGAATATTGATTATTTACTAATACCTCAAGAAATCGTTGAAATACGTTATGTTTTAAGGATATATTGAATATGTACATAATTTGATTACTTACTCAAAGTCAAATAATAGTATGCGAGGTCGTGATCATTTTTAATAATGTAACTAATTACTTATTATTTAAACCTCTCTACATTTTATTAAATTGGTAATTATTGTGGTTTTCAAAATATATTTTAACAATTTAAATTTACCACAACTGAATACACAATTTTATTTTCAAAATTATTGATTTAATTCAATAAATTATAGACAATATAAGTTCGTTCATAGAAGCACAGGGTCTTTGATCTTCATACATGAGTCGAATCGTGATATCATTTTGATACTCAACTAAAAATAAGACTTAGTCATTTTGCTATAGAATCTTGATTTCTAATATTTTGTTTAATAATAAAAATACGTATGTTTAAAAGATTTCAAGAACAACTATTTCTATATCAATAGCTTTAGATACGTTATTTTAAACATGCGGTAAGATTCTCGTAGAGAAACCATACAAATGCATATCAATTTACAAAAACTGTTATATCCCTAAATAACTTTATTGAACTGATATTAAATTATATTTCTAAAACTCAATATAAAGGCTTCTAAAGTGATAACTTGATTATTGATTATCCAATACTACCGTTTCATTAAGAAATACATCATATCTGAGAAGAATCGACAAAACTCCTTTGAGTTTATATTAACTAGTGTCCGCCGAGCGGATTAAATTTCATCATAATCATTATTGATAATTTGAAAATAACCTACTTTGCATGTTTTAAAAATTTTTATTCCTACTCTTATTTCCAAATATTTTTTTATTAATTATCATCAAAGCTCGTAAATAGCTACCGATAAAAAAAAAATAAGTTCACAAACAGAGGAGAAAAGGATACTGAACTATTTCGTCTTTGCCTATTTTTATACGGATATTTGTGTATACAGTAAAGTAACAGCCTGTTAATAATAGTAAATTACATAACACCATTTAATGTTTTAGCTCTCTATGTTCAATGTCGTATATAGATACTTAAATACTTAATGCGAGTCTGAGTGACCATACGGTGACCGCACAACGACATATGTTATATGTCGTAATAAAAAAAAATACAGTTATAGATAAAGGACGGCCAGCGGTAAAATAGCAAACAAAAATTTTTTGCATACTATTTCCTCCGTCAAGCTATTTTTATTAGAAAATAATGAAATATTGTTTCAGTTATTACACAAAATTATACAAATACATATTATTATTTGTAATTAGAAATAATTAATAATATTGATTTAATTATAGCTTTTTGTACTGGTTCTTTGTAGGTAGATAAAAAACATTAAAATCTGCTTAAATTCTCATTGTCAAAAGTATGTACAGTCATAGTTTCGTGGGGTCTTCGACCTGCGCACGCGTCGGTAGTGTTAGTACATCCCTGGCCGTTATATGATTGTGATTTTTCATAACACGCCTCATAGTGCACCGAGCATGAGACAATAGACGGGCTTGTCAAACGAATTATGGTAAACTATCTCTGCAATGACAGGATACAAAAAACTAACATTATTGCAACTTGACGCTAAATCATATTAAAACTTTAAAGATGAATGTATCAATTTTATTTTAAAATATTAATCAAAGTATTACCGGTTAAATAAAAACTAATAATTCAAATGACGCGTGAATTAGTTTCAATTGAATCTTGTACGATTAAAAAGTGAGAATTCAAAAGTGATAGTGCATTGATTCAAAATAGCCTCTTCGAATGAAGTTTGTTTTCATTTTTTTTAAGTATCGTATGAAATTGAGTTATTGGTAGAATTTAAAATAAAATGACAATTCGCTTTTCAGTATTGTCTATTATAGTATCGACGTACAGAAATATCCATATACAATAATTGTTACAGATTATACAATTGCAAAAGTGCGAATATATATAAATTTAAGATACATTTATCGTTAGTTCTGCTGAATCATTACGGACTCGTGTTTTCTGCAAGATTGTCGTTTTTAAATCACATATTTCGAATATAATACAAAGTGTATGTTCCGTAAATTTCGTAATTATTAAATTTGATTGAATCTATAAAACTCTTATTAAATCATATACTTGTTTTACTCATACTCATTCGTTGTCATTGCAAAATTGCAGTCAATAGTCACATCGATACTGAGAATCAATGTTTAAATAATAAAATTCACTCAATCAACATTCGCCATACAAAGTATATCTCTCATTAACAAGTAAACAATGATTATTATCGACGCAGGCGCATGTATTGATAGAGGTGTCACGTAGTCACTGTACGATTGCGTTTGTTTACCGACCTTATCAATAACAATGGCCAACCGGTGGCACAGTGAAAGCTTTACTATTTTATACGATTCAAGTTAGTATTAAAAGATATATAATGTTAGTATTAAAAGATATATAATGTACCTTATAAGGATAACCAGATGAACAAAATGATGAAGAATAGTTGATCATCTCCAAACAATATTTGGGAATTCGATATCTTAAACCTACGATTTACCTGAAACAAAGACACATAACATTATAACATGCCAGTATCTATCTCGAACATTCTTGGCAAATATAAAAACTGGACAGAATTCTAAATTTAAAATTAGATCGCAATATATTTGCGTCACACATATAATTCTATTTTCGTTTCGGCACGGTCAATCGCATCGCATAGCGTATCCGCTGTAGTAATTGCCTAGTTAGTGGGTTCAAGTTCGGGCGACAATGAACTTGGCCGGCCGTGACTCACCGCCGTCACGTTACGAAACCATAAACAGTGCATCTGCGAATATAACGATACACGACCCTCCGATATGCAACGGTTAATATGACGTAATCATATAATACTTGGAATGCCATGACATCTTGTGTTTGACGTTTATGGTCAGATTTTAAATATAGAATTTTTATTTATAGTATTAGCATTTATAATAATAGAATTACCAGAATGAAAAAGTAAACGAGATTGGTGTTCATTTTTAACAAAACTAAGAGAATTATGCTATTAGATTGTTAGTTCTATGTCCCTGCGGAAATTTGTTAGTTTCACTGACAATTATCTCATTAACAGAATGTCTGATGGCAGTGAACGAATGATTTTTTTAAAACGATAGTATTTAAAACAGCTAATAAAGCTTCCCTTCTACTAAAAACTAAAGGAATATCCTTAACATATGATATGGCATTTAATTTATTTATAAATATCCTCACTTACTCGCAGCTCTACATATTAATTTATATAAATACCTTCATAAAAATCATACAATATCTTGTGAAACGTCTAGACAAATATTCATTTACCAAGAATGTATGTTTGCATGTTTATTACGTTTTGGAAAAGGTTTTATTTTTTAAATATTTAATGTACACAGCGCAAAATAAAAGAGTTGAAAAGAAAATATATGATTTAATCATAAAATATTGTAATATTACATGTAATTGGTCGTACATAAAATATAGTCACTAGTTTCCTCGTAAAATTTTTCCTCTTAATAATACGGACCGTGTTATTCGTATTCGTGTTCTGCATGAAGTTAAGTATAAGTAAAGAGTTAAGTTTAAAACTCATCACGATCGCGAAGACACGGCCCTGACATTGCACACGAAAGCGACACCGTGAAGCCATTCGACTACAAGGTCTGGTCTAAATCCTCAAACTTCAATGTCATTGGTAAATTTATTCGCATTTCGTACCACAGAGCTGTCGTAACAAAGATTGCTATCTGCCTCGTCTACTCGAAAGTAGGTTTATTGGTGGGAACCTGAGAACAGGAACGAAAGAAATGCCATGTGCCAGTATTAAGACGCGTGTACTCGTAGTACACGATTACTATCATTGCATAATATTTAACGCTAAGCATCCGAAAACTAAACACTAATTTGAAAGAATGACTTTTAGCATCATCTATTGTTTCCCGTCAACGCCCGTCAATATCGGTAAATAATATACACGTAAATTCAATTTTTATTTCAATTGGAAAATCAAATCTTAATTAATAAAACATAAAGTTTTCTTTATTTCTAATTTTGATTGTGTGCTCAACCTCAGACTTAAAAAAAATGTAACCAAGATAACATTTATAAAACAAATGTTCTTAAAAGTGAGCCGAAGACTTCGGCTCGGATTCCAGAATATACGGGATCGTGTCGATTTCAAATTAACTTTAACTACATAGAAAAATGCAACTATACATTATTTCTTATGGCATTTTCTATTCTGCTTATCTACTTTAAAGGTACAAACCAAGGTCACAAGAAATTGACATATGCCACTAATCTTAATCTTTAAATCTGTACACGAAGCATTGCTCGAAATTATGTTATTTTTTACAATAAGAATAATAATAATTATTCTGTCGCTATTCAGAGTTTTAAACTGTTAGCTAAAAGAATGAATGCTTGTTCTTAAAAAAAAACATTGACTTATCTTTTGTGAATACTTCGGAAATTTTTTATGAGAAACATTGATCATGATACCCATCTAATGGAGATACTAATTCACCAGTCATATGGTTTAATCAAATTAGCAACAATTAATAACATATTCTAATTAATATTTTAATTATAATTCTTTTGTTTGTTTTCCTATTAAAAAAAAAACTTTGGCTCTGTTTACAAGATGCTTTATTGACCAAAATGTATACCAATTTGTATTAATTCAAAATAATTTTTAAATTTAGATTGCAAAAGAACTTATAATAAATATCTGAATCAGGGGCTAAGTATTAAAAGAGTATTTTTCAATAAGACGACAAATCAGTAATATCTTAATTAAACGACTACAAAATCTTACACTGACCAAATTTAATATATATTACGAAGTGTTGGTGGCTATGCTATTGTATAACCGAATTTCCGAAGAAAGCCGAAGATCCCCGAAGGGATGACAAGCTGGTTGGTACTTTTCGTGGAACGCGGAAAACGTCTGCACATGTTGAAAATACGGATGGGCAATGACCCCGACCGCTTAGGGCGCCTAAATCTACAGCTGTTCTGAATCTAGCGCGGCGCATCGTGATGCGTTTATTTATATGCTGGTAAGTACGTCTATCTAGTAGATTACAGATACACTCACAGATACAGTCTCCGCCTTTTATAAACACACTTTGATTTGTTTAGGGAATTAAATGTACGGTTATTGCTTCGTACGGAGTTTATAGAGTAAAATCGCTCACTACAACCAACTAGATTGGATCATCTGTGCCTTTTTTGTATAACTTGTGTTGTATAGTAGTAATTTGTTAAATTGTTTAGTAGCATATTCCAATTCAACTTATATATACTAATATGACATGACATTGAGATTGAATATGTCTATTATATATCGAAATTGGTGAATAATGTGGTAGGGCTTTGTGCAAGCTCTTCTGGGTAGGTACCACCCACTCATCAGATATTCTACCGCAAAACAGCAATACTTGATATTGTTGTGTTCCGGTTTGAAGGGTGAGTGAGCCAGTGTAATTACAGGCACAAGGGACATAAAATCTTAGTTCCCAAAGTTGGTGGCGCATTGGCTATAAGCGATGGTTGACATTTCTTACAATGCTAATGTCTAAGGGCGTTTGGTGACCACTTACCATCAGGTGGCCCATATGCTCGTCCACCTTCCTATTCAAAAAAAAAAAAATAATAGTAGTTCTTACAAAAGAAGGTAAATAAAACTTATATCATTCGTAAGGTACTGTGTAAGATGCTGGTAATAGATGTAAAAAATTGGTCGAATCTGGTCCAAATTTTTTTCATTAATTCATATAATTTTAAATACACGTGATGGTGCATAATATAATTTGCCGAATTGTATATCAAGATATACTTTCCATTATTCAAATATAGACTGAAAATATGATAAGCTAAATTAATAATTATGAATAAATAATGTCAATAATTGCGCTCTCATGCCTTTTAATCTATCTACGTAAATATCTGCTTCTATGTCTTGAATATAAATCAATATCTGAAAATGAGTAGAGCTTTTTATCACGTTTCAATACAATCCGCTGTAATCAGCAAATAGTAATTACACCCACACAACTCAAAGTTAATTTTAAATTGACATATTAACGCAACATGCACTCATAAATTACGAGATGCTTATTTGCAACATTCTATACTTTAGTGCTTAAAAAACATATCCTTTCCTCATTCTCTATAAATACTTTTATTTCATGTTTACGAATGTTAATTCATAAAATAAAATTAATTTCAGTAAAACGATACAACAAAATAATTTAATTCCTGGTAAGTCCAAATGTATCAACGATTAGGTCATTGACGAATTAAATTTCGTCTTCATTTTTTTTATAGTAATTTTTAAGTATAATATATATAAAGATTCTAGAATGCCAGAAATGGTATAAGTTCTGCAAAAGCTTGCAATAGTATGCAATGAAAACTAAGTTGACTTATATGTTTTGATTGTAACAATTAACTACAAAATAATCAGTTTAATTGATAAATAAAATAAAAAAAACCGTTTAACTACTAGAGATTTATTGAAATATCTCAACTCCACGTATTTTTTATAAACGATTTTAAGCGCAAGTAAAATTACTTTTATTTGTTGCTCGAAATAATTTTATATATAAGGAAAAAGTAACTGGGACGTTACTCGCCTAATCGCGTCCGGAGAAAGATTTATATCGCAAATTATGAGCCAATTAAAGTTGATGCAACTTAAAATGAGCTCAAACAGACAGATGACAAATATATTTTAAAACGGCCACGTAAAAAATTAATCTTTCATTGCCAAGAGCAAAATTAGGACTGTATCCGCATTTCCGACCAGTACAGACGATCTTGCGAATATAAAAACTTATTATTCGCATTTTAATTAATTTTATTAAGCAATGTGTTAAAGCTATGCGACATCAGTATACACTTTTTTATAAGAAAAATTAAAGTTTGGAATTTAAAAATTATGTTTCGTGAATTTTATTTTTCCAAATAAACGTAAATTTATCTTTTATGTGTGAATAAAACGATTTCAACGCAGTTTCAACAGCTATGACATTGTTCTCTTAATTTACATCATTATTTTATTATCCGTAAATCGCATTCGTTAATGTCCTTTTGGACCACGTAATGAAAATAAACTAAATCGTAAAAGTTAAACATTTTATTGTTGACTGAAATTTACACATGATTTTGTAATCAAACATTTTATTATTAGAATGTATGAATAAATTTGAGAACTGATACATTTAATACGTACATAACCAATAATATACGCAAATTTAACAGACTTGTTTTAATAATTTTAATATGAAGAATGTATTAATATTTGGGAAAATATATTTTAATTTGAGCTTACTTGAAAGTGTATCTAAATAAATACATGTATTCATTCTCAATAATTTGATACAAGTACGGAAAACCTATTGGAAAGAAGTTGTACCTCTAACTTGATCAATATCGTACCTTGTACCTAGGCTCCGGTATCCGGTATTAGTCATTCCAAATAAAAACTGAAATTGGGTATTTCGTGACGTGTCTGTTTTTTTTTAAATAACGCACGCGTTACTGCCTAATTTAATTTAAATTTCGAATGATTTGTGCACTTGATTACAGCTGCTTTTTTAATATTATTTTTATTTGGAAATTTTTTAGTTTTAGTATAAGCAGAAAAGCTTTTCATATAATAAAAGATAAATCAATGAGCAGAAGATATTTTAGTAGTATATATATATATATATATATATATATATATATATATATATATACTACTACGAGACACATACGAGAATATGTATTACGGAAATAACAGTTTGTTAGTTGGCGTGGAAATTGGTTAGGTAATATGCTCCACCCCTTTATTGTCGTAACTAAATTTATATTATGACATAAAACAAGCTCTCACTGATAAGTTTTTCATCATTTATTCTACCACTATGTCATAAACACAATATATCATTATAAAAATGTAAAAGTAATTGGAGATATCAATGATATGATATTTAAATTATAAAATATTTATATGTAATTGATTCAAATTTGGTATAGTATATTAATGATAATAGATAATACGGTTAAGTCTGACATATCATTTTTAATATGAAGTATATAAGTTTATTGTCCTTTAAACAAAGAACTTTTAAAAATATGCTTCAATTTTATTTTTAATGTTAATTATATCTACAAATAGAAATTCGGTAGGTCACACCGGAAAACGGAAGCTTTAAGCGGGTTGTTGAACCTAAGGCTGAGTCAATGTCAGCACAGTGCTCAGGTCCAAGATTCGGCAGAATGAGGGTGAGCCACAGGGTAGCAGGGTGCAACTGTCGCAGGGTAACGACCTGGCCGGGGTCGTCGCCCGGCGCCACGCGGCCGGGCGAACGAGTCAGCCGATTGATTGGAACGGGACGGCAATATAACTCGGAACCCTTATGAAACAACTACCCCCAAACTAAATAGAGGAAATAGCACCTTGTATCGTTACTAATAAGGTGTCATTTCGCTTATCGTTATTTATTCCGATAATACCTTAGGCTTCGGTGGTGAAGAGGTCTAACGCACACTATGGCGTTAAGGGAAGTAGTTTTGCTCAAAATATTGATTTTTCCGCGGGCCTCGCAACCGCGTGGCTAGTGTATGTGTAAGGCTGTGTCTGTGTGTGCGTGCGTGTCTATTTTGGGTGTAGCACGTGGTCGTAGTTGATGCTTGTTGACATGCGTTTTTATTTTTATGGCGGCATGCTCGTTTAATTGCGTTACGTAATGTTTGGTTTAGATTTGTTATGATCAAGTTTCTTCATTTCGCTACACGCATACAAAGCAAACAACGCATACATACGTTACTAACAATATTGCTACTTTATTATACTGTAACAGGAATTTATCCAGAAATAACGGATTCTTATATCGATTAAGACCATATGGTTAATTTACTTAATAAGACATATAATTATTTACGGCTTACAGTATATTTATATCGCCTTTTAATCCGAAACCAATCGGAAAATAATTTCCTTATGCGTTATTATAAGATAACTACATAAAACTGCTATCAACGCACACAGATTGGCAGGACCTTCGTACACACACATTCGCACAGCCTTACCCTTGATTTTGCCTGCTCAAGGTCTCTACCCTCTGACACCACTCGCTCCTTCCTTCTGGTTTCCGCATAAAGCTATCCCGTTCTAAAGTGCGGACAATGTCGAATTTCAACGATCAGGGACCGGGGTCGACGACCGGGACGACATACGTATTAGTAAATAAACATTGCTGTAGGTATTACATAATGAACATCTATCGAATGTTTGATCCTATGGTTTAAAATAAGGCGAACATAATTCATCCAGCTTGATTGGTTCATTTAAACGTATTTATTATTCAATTTTTAATTATTCAGAAAGAAATAAAATTATTAATAAAGTAATCACATATTATTAATATGATAGTTCAATATGTATATTGTATTAAATAAATAGTACATATCATAATCATAGAACCTACGCAGAGTTTTATCGAATAAAAAAGTTAATTATACAAAACCGTATAATTATATTTCATTGCAAATAAAATGTCGTCACTTATGACATGCATAAATATTAATATTTTTAATTTAGATGACTTTGAGCCTACACCTTGCATTTGTCTAATGAGTTCTATCTAACAGGTTTGCACTGGCTTATTTTAAAATAAATATTTATTTTGATTATGAAAATAATAAAAATCTTTGAAGACCTTTTTTTTCCCCTTCAAAAAAATCTTTGAAGACCTTACTGAACCTATGTTAATATTTAAAATAACAAGATAGTCAACTTTTACAGCCATAATGGATCTATATTACAAGATAGCATTTATGGGATTGTTGTCAAAAGAGTATATAGTATATGTAAAAACTCGTAATAAATAAAAAAAATAGTAATGTTATGGTCAGATTTGCTTTACAAATGTTGCATTACATGATTCAAGTTTTCAATTTATCCACACAATGACAACAATACAGTGGTCGCATAAGAAACAATGGCTTCCAAGAGCCTACTTGACACCGGAGATTAGCTCCTGCCTCCATCTTAAACTGCAGGCCATTGGATATTTCTCGGAAAATCTGTTTTAAATATTTGCTTTATATCAAATTCGATACATACAGTTTAATTTGCAATTTATACGCTATAAAAAACACAAATTTAATTGTGAATATCACACTTGAAAATGACTTTATTATGATAACTTTAAGTAAAACTTATTGAAAAATAAATACCAGTTAAATTCTTAAAGTAAGATGAAGTCTAGACAACAGCTTGTTATTCCTATTCCGTGAAGCAATCAAAATTCAGCATCATTATCAAACAAAACATACTTAAGCTTGAGTGTCAGACCGGCATTTGATTATGTGATGGTTATTGGGGATGAGGGTCCGACCTACCCCACGACCTATGCCAACGCTGCAGCGATGCACCCCATCTAGATATCTAGACGTCTAGATAGATGTCTGGCGCACGCACACATAAAGCTCAAGCCGCGGGCGATTCTCGTCTCTGTGTGAAATGTTTTTGTACTTTACATGTGTGGGATTAATTGATAAAATTCCATGTTCGAGTGCATTGTTATATTTTAATAATAAATACAACAATAAAGGTTTTTAATTTAATTAATCGGTAATGAAAATATTTTTAATTAGTATTACTAAATATAATATGTGTGCAGTGTTTATGAATTTAGTTTAAATATCAGCAAAACTATAGCAATAAACTTAAACACACATAATTGATTTATCATAAAAGGTAAATGAAGTTAAAATAAACATATTATCTTTTTTTAAATTATGCATATAATTAAAATGCACAAGTGTTAAATATATCAAAACATAATCACAGCGTTAATCAATTCTGCTATCCATTAGCACATACCTACACGACCTACCCCAACGAATCCGAACGTTGCACTCCGATCTAGACTTGGATGTGTGCCTACAGCCTAGCGCATCCACAAACACTAACGCACACAGAGGCACGCTTACGTGAACTTCAATTATTATGCTGTGGGTTGGGGAGGTTCCGTTTCGTATATTGAAGGGTGCTTATATTGATAGATTTGTTAACGGTTCAGACGGAAGTTTACATACCAATATTTAGTATAGTTTTATTGGCAGTCTGGGCAAATGATGTCTTATTGTGGCACTTCGAACCGTTTTTTATTGAATGTACTCTATGGAACAGATTATTTATACTTAGATGTGTCTTCATTCTTGTGAAAGTGCAATTCTTCAATTTACTTGGTAGTAGGGTTTTGTGCAAGCCCGTCTGGGTAGGTACCACCCACTCATCAGATATTCTACCGCAGAACAACTATATTTAGTATTGTTGTGTTACGGTTTGAAGAGTGAGTAGCCAGTGTAACTACAGGCACAAGGGATATAACATTTTAATTCCCAAGGTTGGTGGCGCATTGGCGATGTAAGGAATGGTTGATATTTCTTACATGTCTATGGTCGGTTGTGACCACTTACCATCAGGTGGCCAATTTACCAGTCCGCCTATTTCATAAAAAAACAACTTTCTGTCAATGATTGAAAAGTTCAATGTTAATAATTCCGTCATCTTATTTTACGTTATATTTTTTAATATTATTCGGGTCTTTAAAAACTTACTATAAACTAATATGCGCAATATATTTTGTGGTATAATGAATACGTCACAACATCGATAATACATTATTAAAAGCTGTGGTTTTATTGAATGAAAGTCTATTGAATTGATACAGTAACAGCCTGTTAATGTCCCACAGCTGGGCTAAGGCCTCCTCTCCCTGAGGAGAAGGTTTGGAGCTTATTCCACCACGCTGCTCCAATGCGGGTTGGTAGAATACACATGTGGCAGAATTTCAATGAAATTAGACACATGCAGGTTTCCTCACGACGTTTTCCTTCACCGTCAAGCGCGAGATGAATTATAAACACAAACACAAGTGTTTGTGTTTGAATTGATAACTCTGATATAATTAAATACAGATATCAAAGTGTCGGTAATTTAATTATTCTATAAGCACATATTATGCAAAATTTGTTTTAATTAAATTGACGAGCCGGTTGGCGTGGTTGGTAGATACTTGCCTTTTCACGCCGAAGGTTGTGGGTTCGATTCCCACCCAGGACAGACATTTGTGTGCATGAACATGTCTGTTTGTCCTGAGTCTGGGTGCAATTTTCTATATAAGTATGTATTTACAAAAGAAAAGTAGTATATGTAGTATATCAGTTGACTGGTTTCCATAGCACAAGCTTTATACAAGCTTAATTTCGGATCAGATGGCCGTGTGTGAAAAATGTCCCAGGATATTATTATTATTATTACATTATATATTCAACAATTTCATATAATATATCTGCATTTTAATTTAGTGTATTAGTATATAGTTTTTATTTTTTATATGTGATCCATATTGTGTATTATATTAACAAAAAAAAAATGATGATATGTCAACTTCTTAATTTATACAAAAATGTGTTTTTAATCTTACACCGTTTTTACTAACACAAATATTTATTTTCTACCCTATATAACTTCGATGTACTTATAAAATATATAACAGTTTTAAGGGTTGCTCATGAATAAATTTATCTATGAACAAAATTTGCATTTTTTGGTCCAACAAATAGATGTCTCAAAATTTCTAGGATTGCAAATAGCTCGCCACGTAAAGTGAACAATGCTATGATTCTGAGACATGATAAGCAATGTTTTGGTTGAGTTTATTTTAAATTGTAAAGTATGATTTATTTGTAATACGTAAATTTATGTAATTATCTATGGAAAAAAAACCTTTTTTATGTGCCAAATGCCGGTAGGATTTTATTTGATCGTCAGTGGTAGAGACAATCCGTTTTTATTTTAAAAATAAACATTATTATAATTTCTAATAATTATAAATATATAAATAAAATAATATTAAACTTTATTACTACATTTGCGTTTATTTTGTACTTGAAATGAACGTTTCGTACGAAGTAATTTATAATATCAATATTTATTATAATCTCGTACTATGTATTATTACACATACACCGCTGTAATTATTCGAAGAATTTTATATATTTGTCACATCTGCCATCTAGTGGCGAGCGGCCGAAAATTTAGTTCAACTTATCGCCAGCAGATGGTTGCAATAGTCGAATAATTTCTTTTACATTTGATTTTACATGGATATTATAAATATAATTGTCAAGGGTGTTGTTATAAAATGAAAATAATAATAATAGTAGTAGTAGTAATATAGGTATGTTAGTATAGTATAGGTATGTTATATATAGCTTTCATTGTTTATTTATTATAAAATCACTTTGATTTATTTTTTGTAGCTTATTAAAGTCGTCTGCTAGGTATACGAAAATCAAATTGCGTATTATTACATTTATATATATATATACACTTCAATGTTGTACAGTGAGCTATACTGTGATACAGCATGTCAGCTGAAAGAGTGACAGTTTTTATGAAGCGACGTATCCTAGATTTACTACTGAAGAGAGATGACTAATTATTTTTGGGCATCGTGCCAGTTACACCGAGAATATAGGACGGATGAAGCTACATGTGTATTCAAACTTAAATTTTTGTAAGGTTAGAAGGATACATTATATTTAGAATTATATACCTCAATATCAATTTTAGAATTAAGTGTCATTCATTGAAATTCAGTTATTGTATTCTTTTCAGGAACGACTTGTACTTATAATTTTGATGAATAAATTAGTCCTTATGAAACTAGACAATATCTAGCAAGCTTACTGTGTATTTGATAGAAGAATATTTGAAGCAAGTATCAACTATTGCTCTTGGCTACTAAAATAAATACGGATAGAAATTTCTGCGAAGCTTCTGTTACTTAAACAATAGAATCTGTAAATGCATTTTATAGCATTGCCTTCAAATAGATTCTAAAAACGTATACCATTTTGCACCTGATGCTTTCTTATCAAGTGCCCGGGCATGTTGCAACTGCGATATATCAAGATAACCCAATTCTCTATGGGAAACGTGTGCATGGAACACACTGCTCTAGAATGCGAAGCGACAGAGTTAAGATTTCTCAACGCGCCGAATATATTTAAGGACATTGCTTAATAAATGTGTAAAAGATGCGTCGAAAAATGTTACTCTAATCACTCATGCTCCAGTTTTTTCATGGAAGAGTGAAATCTTAAGTTAATTATGCTAACATTAATCACAGTTTTCACTATGACTCAGTTTACAACATGAGCAAAATTTTAGCCGAATTTCTTTCTATTAACATAGCGATATTCTAAATATTCACCCAACTCGAGAAATCCGTCGCTGTATTTCAAGTAAGAGAATTTTTCTCTAGTAGATTAATATATCAATTGTTATCAGCATCGAAGAACATCAACATATTTTTCATTGACACGTGTATATATATTTTGTTTAGATGTAGACTTAACTTTTTTTTGTATATAAGTATGTCACAAATTGAGAGTCACAAGGCTTTAATGTTGGGGAGCCGAAATTTGGCGTCTTGACAGGTTCTAGGGCAAGTTGTTATCTTTATCAAATGCGATATACACTCACCCATTTATAACCTAACTATCAGTCTAGACAATTTTCGTGTCGTTCTTACACTGATTACCTAAATTGTCGTGATAAGCAAAGTTCGACCGTATCAATTTGTTTTTATTATTCATTTTGGTGGAAGATGTCATAAAATTACGTAGTTTAAAAGTTAAAACAATTTATACAAATGAATTAGTCGTATTTATCAGGAGGCATTTATTTTATTTATTTTCCTCGAAACTACGTCATTTTATATTCATCAGATTATAATGGTTGTATAAATAAATAATAAATATTTGAAATATATTATTACGTTTCCTGTACATACATTTAAATCATCATTTTTATTTATACAAATATTTATGTTCGTCCTTAAATCAAGACATTGCTAACTTAGACAGCCTAGCCTATGAAGAATGTTTAACACACATGCAAAAATAATTCTTTTTATTAACTCGAGTCCTAGACAACCCTAGACTACGTAATAGAAATAGAAAATTCGCGTATGTGTGCGTAGATTGCACTTGTGTTGTTGTTATGTGTGCAATAAATAGTTTGTGTTTCTCTCTCTTTCCTTCTCGACATTTCACTGATAGCTGTGGCCTTGTCTAGTCGCATCTAATGCTGGCGTTAGTCTGTTTACTTTGTGTTTCAAGCAATCATTTTTCAAGCAACTAGCACGATAACTTATTTTAAAATGAAATATCATTTTGTGTACCTGATTGTTAGTATAAGACATCCATTGATATTTTGGAAGGAAATTTAATGTAATATTCAATCTCATTATATTTTCATTCTCTTTATAATATCTGGCTTTTTATTCTAGTGGCTAGAATATAAGTCCACAAATAGTTAAATCATCTATCCGGCCAATAAAAGCTTTTACCCTCTTCTGACAATAACATTTCAGTAGCATCTCGGCAGTGCTTAAAGTCATTGGTCTTGCACCTGATCTCTTTCAAATCAGACGAAATATTTTCTTCGCAATTGGCTCGGCCTTGAGATAAGACGCCATGGCCGAAATTCGGTTAGGGGGACATTATTATCATTATTTATTATAAATATTAGGCTTATTAAGACAACATTTACTATGAGTAAGTTTTTAATAGTCGTACTGAAATAAAAAGGCGTAATAACAGGTTTTGTTCTTTAGATTTTTTTGTTGTTTCATTACAATAGTTTTGTAGGTTACAATATGTTTCATGCATTACTTTTGTGTGTCAACAGATGTTCAAATCTTTTAAAAATTATTTCCTTTGTCATGGTTTATTAATTAAATGTGACAACGACTGAAAATAAAGTGCTTAAGCTATTTTTTTTTTCTCGTTTCAGGTGAGTCTAATTTAGAACATCATATAAAACGAGTGACGGTTATTAAGGTAATTATTTTAAATATAATTACATTAAAAATTAAAGGTAATAAATTTCACAGCTGTGTTATAAATGTAAAGGTAAAGTTCATGTCATGATAAATATGAATATTTAAATCGTAAATTAATTGGAAAGCGGAAGTTATAACAGAAGTATAATGTCAGTTGTTAGAAATACTATAATAACAGTATACAATAAGTTATCCAAATGTTTTTCAGCGGTTTTCAGTAAGGATTATCCATTAAACTCGTACGAGTGCACTAGCTCAGTGAACGCGCCTAATGTCCCTGTAGCGAGTGTTGACTGAGTCGGAGTGTTGACCGGTATGTAGGTTACGCCGCGCAGTTCCCCGCCCCACGCAACCACCTCTATGATCCGTGCAGTTTTCAACAAGAAAATGTCAAATGCACTCTTCAGTGCGATGCATAGAAATAGGTTAATAGGAACGCTGAATGCTTTCCTGCCGTGAGGATGTTTGCTCGGATGCAAGTATGTTAGTACTATTCAGAAAGGATTACACAAGCATTCCAATTTCATATAATTTCGTAATATATATATATGTCTATATATGGTAAAATGTAATACTGGAGAGCTCAAAGGATACAGTGTATTGTTATATTTTCTTTACCAGTCTTGTATTACTTAAGTGTATATAATAATAAAGTTCAAACTTCGAGAGAAAAGTTAATTCGAAGAATTGGCTTGTACGCCAGCACGGCAATCTGCCACGGCAATTCTATTACTGGACGTGGGCATCCATTATATTTATACCAACCCGTGGTCAGTGGGGCAAGTTCGCTCGCTTCTTTAAACTCGCAATAAAAATCGGACAAGTTCGAGCCGAGACCGTGGCCTGCGTGCAAATTACCGACGCTTCCTAATTCGGCTGAATCTTTTGCACCAATTGAACTCGACGAATAAATCTATGTCAGATTCCTTCTTACAGCAGAAAACTGTAACAATTGACTATCGACGATATAATTAAAATTAAAAAATAAAAATTTATAAATATATCAACATAAGCTTTTAATATTTTATGTAATTTTCCTGTATATAGAGTAGGTAAAAAACGTGCCCTTTAAATATTGTTTTGCTGCCTTGTACTGTAGTATCTAATTATCTTGGCGATAGCGTCTTAAACAATGCCGATAACGACATGACCATAATTTTAGGAGATCGTCAACCGGCCGTGACTTCGTTTATAATACACATTGACATAAAAATTTGAAGGATTTTTGCGATAACGTGACACAAAATTGTGACAAACAATTTCCTACTGACTTATATAACTGGCTACGTACACTACTTCATATCAACAAAGTATACCTACGTCGTAATTCTATGCATACTTATGTTAGACTGCATTTAAGTGAAAGTGCATTTGCAATAGTCAAGGTTTTAGTACCTGCATTTAACGTTGCCACAGAATGGATGCGTAAACATGAACGCATTTAATTTATTTCCAACAGCGATCGTTGTCAATTAGAATAACAATTTGTAGCTCTATAAAATTTCAGAAAAAGAAATTTTGGGAGGTATCCAAACACGGTGGGACGGTCTTTAGTCAAGCAATTTACAAAACGGCGTACAATGATCTCTCCTCATTACTATAAATTACCGCTGCGGAGTGAAAACAAAGACTCACTTTCTAAAGTGTAAGCGAAATGTGGTTCGGCGATGGATCGCGTCCGCGCTGCGCCTGCGGCGGGTATCGTGTACCGAGAAAATTAATATATGCGGATGTTACGTCACAAGTAATAATGAATACAATATATTCATCTTATATATACATACATTTACATATATCTACAATAATCCTCATATGAAGTACTGGGTACTACTACTTCTCCGTAGACTCTAGAGTATTGCGAACAGTGGTAGCTTTAAGTTTAATTAATCCTCTAAAAGAACGATTCACAAGTGCTTGTAATACTATTGTAGTCTACGGGAATAAGTTTTATTTCTATTTTTTATTTTGATGTATAAAAAATATATCAGGGTTATCAACCCAATATAGAGAATATTTACATACATACATACTTATTATACAGACAGCATAACGATTTTTATGCTATCTCAATATTAAAAACTAATTTTCACCCGCGAGTTTTGATAAATGTAAAAAAGTAGCATTTTCCTTCCACGGGGTTCATTTTCCTTCCACGGGGTCCTAGACCATGATAACTTCTTAGTATTTTACCATATTAGTGCAAATAGCAAATGTGCTTTACTAGTTTTTCCTTCTAATCTATGTGTCACGATACTACAAACATTCATATGAATTAAGTGCCGGATACAGATAGGTACTATATTCTGTACTCATAGTCTTTGTAAACGAAACACTTGAAAATCAATCCATTAGAAATTTTATTTAAAATTAACAAAAACTATACTAAATAAATGAGGAGACGTTTTTTAAGTAATGCTCAATTTAAAAAAAAACACTGCTAAACCAAACGAAATAAAATATATAAAAAAAATGCAGCGCGTTTCGTAGAATTAGTTATATTATTTAGTATCTAATATCGTTATACAAGTAGCTACACTTTGCAGTTTCATCCTTTCAATTTAGATTGTGGATGTTACAAGCTTTTCATGTTCTTTTAGTAATTAGTGTAAGAAAGACATACATTTTACATATATTTTTTTTTATTTTATAGAATAGGAAGGCGGACGAGCATATGGGCCACCTGATGGTAAGTGGTCACCAAACGCCCTTAGACATTGGCATTGTAAGAAATGTCAACCATCGCTTACATAGCCAATGCGCCACCAACCTCGGGAACTAAGATTTTATGTCCCTTGTGCCTGTAATTACACTGGCTCACTCATCCTTCAAACCGGAACACAACAATAACAAGTACTGCTGTTTTGCGGTAGAATACCTGATGAGTGGGTGGTACCTACCCAGACGAGCTTGCACAAAGCTCTACCACCAGTAATTACATTACTAGGAACTATTATTAATTATATTGCTACTGATACCTCCCTAAAAATAAACGTATTTCTTTGTAATATTACCTCTCTTCTCAACGGTTTGACTGACACGTATATTGGGAAGGCAACCTGAAATTTAAGTCCGTGCAAGTGTAGGTAGATCTTGAACCTTTGTTCTAAGAAGCAATTTTTCTTTGGCACCGTCACGCGTCCGGAGTCTTAAAGACTATGGTTTAAACAAAAGCGATATAACACAACAATAAATCATTCCTTTTGCAATTGTACGAAAATTGTTTTATCAAATATTAAAATAATATAGTATTAATTTAGAACTATTTCATATAAACATTAAAATATATAATTTATATGTATTATTTCAAATGTTTTTATATATAAATATAAACAAACAAAGATATCACTCGAAACATTCAATAGAAATTAAAAAAGTTTTATAAGTGTTAAAGGTTAAAAGTTCAATCCATTATGATGATCTTAAGGTAAACTTGAAGTGTAAATAAACATAGTTATATTATGTTGCAAGTTATAGAGTAAAGGTCGAAAACTGAATGTCATATGTCAAAAACTTGTACACACATCTAACATCGCTGCTTCGACGTTATTATTAATAGTAATTTGAACATGTCTGTTATGAGTTTGAATGTTTTTGAACCCGCTGCGCTTATGCTTTGCGCTCACGTCCGCGGTCGGCGGCCGGCCTAGTTTCGAGCTAGGAATAGGCGCCGCCCCCGCCGCGCGCCTTGCACCAGCCAACTATGAAGTACCACTCGTTAAAGGACTCACACATGGCCACTCAATGTAGTGAATACATCACACGCTACATGTTAGAACCCTTTGAAATGTCCCCTAAGAGGGTTTAAGGTAAAGAGGATTTCAATACATAGGATATAGAATTATGAGAAAACGGACATATGTAAACTTTAATAGGAATATTTTTAATTACTTCAAATTGTAGGTGTACTTAATTGCATACTGCATATATTAAAAAAAAAATGAAATTTTTTACAAAATTTCTGTTCTTTCATGAAATCAAAAAAACAATATGCACTTCGAAATCTGCTTAATAACTGATATCACTTGATTGAACTTTGTATATTCCTTTTAAAATAAATCCTATTGTATTATTATAATTTATTTCCAAGAAATCGATTCTAACATTTTTTTTATATTCTAGATTATCAAGATAGATCTAAGCTTAACAAAATATTCAAATTTGTGCTTTTAGATTCTCATCGCAAATAATTCTGCCCACGATTTTTCATTTAAAACAATATTTAATCTTCTCATACGACCTATTTATAATTGCTTATAATATAACATATGGTTAGCACATTTGTTTTAATTACAAAAATCTATGCTTTTTGTTGTTTGAGGTTTTACTTAATTTTTGGAATGGTTTTGTTATATCTGGTATAATCTTGTTTATATGAATTTAATAATAATCTATCGTTAATAAAATAAGGTATTCGAAAGTATCAAATACAATTTTGTGACTAATTTTACGATCATTCTCTGGTATGCTAGTTAGTGCATGCGACGCAGTCCTTCAAATACATGTACATATGTGTGCGTCCTGTCACTTACCTTTGAATGTCGTTGCGTAGATATTGTACGTGCACAACCCACACATTCACACGGCTAGATGCAGTTGACTACGCGCTAAAAATATTTGCAATTTCCTTTCTGTTGCATGTGAGCAAATATGAATGTGTGCGTTTTATATAATAAAGCAGTGTTAATAATGATGAAGGCAATGTGCCGGTGCATCGTTTTGTTAGATTATTATAAAATAATGATAGTTATTTTCTGAATGTCCATGTATATACAATAGGCTTAATAAAAGGCTAAAATATTAATCTATTCGTTTTGTGTCATGGTTTCTTGGACCATTTACGCAAATTATGTTATTATTTTAAATGAAATGGAAATTAACTTTTGGGTCGTTCTCAAAAAGTGGTTAAAAAAATATAGTGCAAGTTAATGAGAATGCAGCAGGGAATCAATCAGTTAAATCAAGAAAAAACATATTCAAAAAACTATTATTATTTAATATATATTTGGTTATATGACTTACTTATGAAATTCAATCATTTTAACACAGAGCAACATCAATATGTTTTACATGGATAGTTCATTAAAATAAAATGTAGGGAACATCTTTACATTTTTCAAAACCTTACCATTCATAACTAATCTTTATGTTGCAAAATTATCATATTTTCAATATTGACAGTTAAATTTTATTATTCTTCTTTTAATCTTTAGTGGTAGTTTATCTACAGAAATTCTGTAACTTTTTAAATAATCCTAGTTATATTACCAATAGTAGCAACTCGCTAATTTTAATGGTCAATTCTTTGGTAGTGATTGTAGCTTGTACAATTTTAAGTCAAAAATCGTCTGATTCCAAAAATTATAAAAATTGCATAGTGACCACTATTACAATAAATTGAAAAAATATTAATTTATTATTCAACACGTTGAATTATCAAACAATAAACGTTAATTTATAATATCACTAATGATATTACAAGCCTTTGTGAGAAATTAAGATTAACTTAGAAAAAACTGTGCAATTGTTACCAATGTATATATTCGGAGCTTACATATAATAAATCATTTTTACTTAACTTACTTAACCTTTTACTTAACCATTTGGTATTCAAAAAATATTTGTCACTATAGAATCTATTCATATATATTGATTGAATTCAATCAATATATGTGAAAGAATAATTATTCTAGTTGAAATTATTAGTGAAACTTAGTGGATTGCTGTAGTAAACAAAAAAAAATATCTCTGTTCTCCAATATCTACATCCCGATCCTCAGATCACCGGTCTACCTGATAAAAGAGGGAGTAAATTGCAATTTCCGAATCTTGGTTTTCAAGGTTTGATAGTTCCAACGGCGTCAGTAGCATTTTAGTCGTGATCAACCAGTGGATAGACTCCTCGATTTAGGTTAGAGTTAGCCTCTCAGCGGAAAAACGAAGATGCGAATGTAGGTAAGTAAGTAAGCTGGTTCTCGATGTCACCGCCTAACTTTGACATCAATTCCATCGCGCACAAAGAAATTTGGCAACTCCTTTCTTTGTCGCACTTCCAAAAAATGGAATTCCTTACCAGCTCACGTTTTCCCCTCCTCTTACAACCCGGGTTCCTTTAAACGAGGCGTGAAGAGGCATCTTGCGGGCCGGCAAGGCGGGGACGGTTAGTACAGAACATTCTTCCCGACTGTACTGGTCGTCGTCGCGTTTGGACTCTACTACCACTTACCATCAGGTGGAGTAGAGTCATTTGCCATCCCGGCGCATATAAAAAAAAAGTACTGGCAATAAAGGAAAACATCGTATGAAAACCTACATGTTTTGTACAAAAGGCTGCTATATGTACCACCCTGCATTAAAGCAGCGTGCTGGAACTCTTGTTTTTATGAGGAAAGAAGGCCATACCCAGCTGTTAGCATTTACGGATGTATTACCTTACTTTATGTACATTATCCTTCTAATAAATAAAATTTTCAATATTAAAATGTTGTGAATGATTCATTATTTTAAAACTGCGATTTATTTAAATAATTATAAAGACATGCATGGCGTATTCACCAACCAGCGATGCAATAGCGAGACGGTACAAGCTTCGAACGCTTATACTCAGCAATAAGCTTCTAAGAGCAATATACAGCGATCACTCGTCGCTGTCAGTTTTACAACGTCGCATTAAATACTTTCATATACTCGTCAACTTCTACTCAATCAACACTAGAGGGCGTTGTGCAAACGAATGACATTATTCAAGCAAATATTGTAACATTTCAATATAACTACAGAACATAATACAAACATTACGCCATGAAAAAAATTATGTCTATTACAAAAAAAACTCCAACAGCCTACGCGAACAGAACGGGTACCGTAACCCAGAAACCCTTTAAACAATATTACATTGGATCAATACGAGTGACCGGCGAAGTCATCTATAGGGGTAGATTGTGTAGATAATCCCTTACTCGTGTAACGTGAACTTCGACCTGGGTTTTGGAGGTCATTAACATTTGGGCGGGCGGGAACGGAACTAGGTCGGTGCGTCAAATGCAGCGTTGCCGTGGCGACGCGCCCCAGACGCTTCCAACTCGGCGGGTTGTTTATTTAGCTTCCAGAACTTTCTTGTTATGTTGATTGATTTCCTTCTTGTAATGTGTTATGTAATAAGTAAAATATTTTTGAGAACGAAAACTGAATATACAAACGCAAGCAATACAAACATTAATTATTATATAATGTGTGATTGTAGTATTCACTTTGTCACTCGCGATGTAATGCACTTTTATAACTAAAAATCTGTAACGTTTAATTTAACATTTAATTATTAAACTCATCAGTATCTCTGGCTTTTTACAAAAATAATTACTGTACATTTTTTATTGTAGCATTAATCACTCAAAATTAAAACTATAATAAATCAAAACTAATTATAGCCCGCAGCTTCGCCTGCGAGTTTGGGGGGGGGGGTTGGTAGGTATGAAGTAGCCTTTACTAAACCTTTTCGCTGTACGACAACACGTATTTATAATAACGATAGTTAAAGTGTGTGTGGGAAACAAACTTACTATCGCCTTTATAATATTTTATAATGAGGATGTATGATTTATAAAATCTTAGCTTAAAAGTTTAAAAATAAATAACCAACGCTTATACAACAATGAAAAGGAGGGAATGTAGATTAATGATACATTAAGTTTAAATTTAGAACTTATTCATATTTTCAAATCACTTTACTAGTTCTTTGAAACTCTGCATGTGTTGCGTTTCGGTAAAAAATACCTGATTCATACAAGCAAGTATATTCAGAATAAATAACTGCTAAAAATGGCTTTAGTGAGACTTCATCTCAAATAATATTCCGGAAAACGGAAATACCGAGATTCTTAAAGGACGCGCCAACAGATATAAATATAAAAATATCATATTTAAATTGAATATAGTTTGAATTTACTATTTATCTTTTATATGTGATATATAATTAATAGGAAAGAAGGGACAGAATTAATGCTGGAGTATTTACCTTTAAAATATAATTTTATAAGGTAATGTAAGATGCACCCAGCATCTTACAAAATCCATACACACACACACTTACGTACACTCATGCGTGTGCCCACACACCCAGGCACACAATATTTTCTTAATTTTTTTTTAACTTGAACATTGTTAATATTTTACTTGATTGTCTAGTTCTGGTTGATAGAATTTCCCAACAGTGGTTTATGTATCATGTAAAGAATAAAGTGTATATTATTCAAGTAACCTAAAAGAGACTACTATTACATAATATGTTATGCATATTATTATTCTAATAAATAATTCTCATAAAATAATCGTTAGAACAAGCTTATAAGAAACAGAAGTTATTTTTACTAATATATGCATATGTTGAAATGTTTATTTATGGTTATAGTTTAGCTATTGATACATCTGTGTAGCCGTGCGTCACGTTCCCTCTGCATGGTTCTGGAAATTAGGTCAAAAGGGGGTCGACCCGTTGTCACTGCCATGCTATATAATACTTATATTCAATTTCACTCCATTATCTCATCCTTAGACAACCCGAACCAAAGTACAGTATTTCGTTTTGAGTTATAAAATAATATCGTTAATAAAAAGATAGAAGCATAGATTATAAATGACTGTTTAAAGTGTAACTAATTTAAATATTATTAAAATAATACGCTTGAAGCGCTTTTCTGTTATTCAGTAGTAAAAAAGGTGACATGTTTAAAGGTTACATTAAACTTGATATAATTAATATAAGACATTAAGATACCGGTTCGAGCAGTTTAATTTGTCATAATATTTGAAATAATTCGTTAAATATACGAATTCGTAGGGCCCCTGACATTGGTTTCTGACCTCACGCATTTGGCAGTTGCCTTGGCATTGCATCGAGCGGAATATACGAGCCTGTCTGAAGTCAAAATTTTATACAAAGTAATTATGTTGCGTTTACATTCGTACGACCTTTACCTTCGGTTTTATTGTGTACATTTATTTTTATTCCATTGTTTTTAAGAAAGTTTATTCGTAATAATTTGTAAGCATCAATAACAGTATTTTATCTGGCATCAGCTCTTCAGTGAAGTCATTTTTTTCGCTTAACATTCTGAAACTCGTTCAGAGCTTGTAGAATATAAATTTGTCTGGCAGACAGGTATTCATTCAATGCATTTTGTGTACGAAGTAAATAAGTATAAATATATATATGAATTTTGCTAAATGATCTTTTGAACAACAAGAAATTGATTTCATAAAGAAATGTAATTGTTTCTGTATCGGAAATTCGTTTCTTACTTATTAGAATTTTGAAACTATTTCTAATTCTCAATATCTTCTGTTTAGGTAAACAAACATTTACTCATTAGAAGAATAATAAAAGAGATCAAACCACTTGCGTGATACACGAAATCGTTTCAATGCCTGAAAAAAGTTAAGCCTCAGTCATACTTCCGTAGTTAAGCGAAACAACTATAACTGCGAGACTTCGTAGTCAAAAGCCATTAAAATATTAGTATATTAATCTAACGAACAGCAAATATGTTCTCTCTACATATCTTTGACTAAAATAAAAAATCTTGCATAAATAACGTTTCGGAACCGAATATATTTATTACTTTTATACTAAGTATTTTTCATCTGCAAGATTACATCGAATGCAACGTAAGCGTCATTAATAGATAAAAAATTAGCAATTCAAAATGGCAAAATGCACCGCTATGACGCCTGCGCGGTGGCCCACTTCTGGTCCGAGGTCACGGGTTCGTTCCCCGGGTTGTATTGATCGCTGGGGCCGGAAATGGCTCCAGTGCAGCGAACGGAGATGTTCATAGACCTTTCTAGAAAACCATATTTATAGTTTACTTCAATATTTATTGAAAAATATCTTGTATATCAAAGTTTACTGAAAAAAATTATCAAAATAAATTAATCTATAATTGTTTTGTATACACATGTTTTGTTTGCATTCCATTAAACTAGAATTGTATCATTGATACAAATGAATAGAATAACGTGAAAAAACAAATGTTAAATATAAATTAGACGATCTCTTGGCAAAGGCTTATAGTTTTATCTTTTTTAACGTCAATAATTTAGCTCACGATCGTGACAAATGCGTGTGAGGTATTTTACCGTTTTTCATGTATCCGAAATAGAATACATATAGCATATAATATATTTCGATAAATTATATAACTTAGATAAGGTATACGGTTGAAAAATTATAAAAAAAAATCATTTTTATTTTATTTTTTTATTTTATTTTATGTTCATAGGACTACAAAACAAAATGTCAATCAAAATTTCAAATAATTACATTTCTCTTGATGTAGACACGACATGCGTTTTTGATTAAGTGCGAAAAAAGCGTCAAGTCTGTGACAGCAACAAAGACCTAAGCTTATAAATTTTTTAATAGTTAAATAATTAAAAAAAATAGTTTATTGACGGTTTTTTTTATTTCATTTTCCATACTACTCCTTATACCTTCGCAATAAATCTAGCCTTTAATACTCTGCGTAGTCGTTTAAAAGACTAACTATATGTAATTATATATTAATATTGTAAGCGCAAATGCTTATGTTTGTAAGTTTGATATTAAATCAATACGAAATACTTTATTGTTTCTAATGGTATAAAAGTCTTTGAATACTTAGGACGTGGGATCCTTTTTTTTTCTTAATGGAAAATATATTATTTATTTGACCTCTTGCGATTTGAGTACGTAATTGCTAATTATATATAATCCTCCAAAAAGTAAACTACGTTGCTACAAAAACTCCATAAAAGTACCCGACTCTCAAAGCGATTCCTATAATATAATCGGGGACTGTATATTACCTATAATTAATATATGTCATGAAACAATCAATACTTTAACTTCGAAATGAACGAATATTATTTTAAAGCGATACTAATTGCAATAATCTAGTTACACTTGACATTGACACAAAATAATTGTATACTAGAAGGAAAATCAGTTGAACTGGTGGACCAAGGTTTTAACATATTATCGTCATGATAACGTCCTAGCAACTCGACTATTGGTGATTTTTGTTTTTAATCCATTTCATAAATGTATGTATGAATTTAAAATCTGACTGTTAATATTTGTATGATGTGGATTTTAGTGGGTTATAAAACTCGCGTCATTAATATAATCTGTGTTCACATTGATAAAAATGATCAATATTTTATGTACTTAAGTATTAAATGTAGACTCATCTTTATCTGTTTAAGAGATAACTTCAACAATATGTTATTCTCATATTGTTATGATTGCTGATTGTATTTATTTATTGACAAGAAAGATAAGTATTTTTTCACCTTAAAACATATATGTTTAAAAACTCGATATTGTATTAAATTTTGTTGTGTTTTTTTTGGTTATATTTTAATAGTAATGTCATGTTTTTTATAATTATTAATTAGTTACTAATACATGCCATTAGTTGCCTTCGTATACGTGTAAAGAAATAAGATCGAAAGGCCGATACGGTATTTTAATTAAATTTCTAATTTATGAATTTAAAAAATAAAAATGTAATTAATATTTTCTAATCCTTTTCTGGTATCTGATAACCAAATTATTGAACACAATCAGTCAGACAAACACTCTGTGGCGTTATCATTAGGGTTGTTATCGGTACATTATAAGTAGGCCTCAGAGGTGGGTCAATGACGGTCGTTCACCGCTGCAGCCCGCACGTGCTGACCTAGCATCCTCTCCCTCTCACCCCTCGCACACAACCCCCGTCACCCCAAGGAATACCTCCGATCGTTATTTATCTATAGGAACCCTTAGTAGCAATCTATATTGCATTAAATATTTATAATTGTGACTTTTAAAGAATTTAATGCTAATATTTTTCAATACTACAATATGTTTTTTAAATAAGCATTAAAAATATTGAAACCGTAATTGTCCCAAATTTAACTGAAAATTTGAATGGATATATGTATTTATTTATTTATTGTTATATTACCATATCATAAATTGTATTTTCCCGTGGTAAAAGATATAATATTTGCCGTTGTATAAGGTTTTTAATGTTAACAAGGAAAACACAACATCAACAATCTCAACATTTTAAAAGTTTAAGAACAATAATTTTCTACATTTTCGTTCGATATCATTAATAAATTTAATCTAATGTATTCAAGACATATTTTTATTTTCGTAAATGGCAAATTATTAGTATGTCTCTGTATTATTATTATTAGAGATCTGTATTTATCAATCGGTCTAGTAGTGAGTGTTTCAATGCCGTATTCCCGGACCGCTATATTTATCGGCGCCGCAGGTAGTTAGGTCAATGACGTACAATCACCCATGCAGCCTGCGCACCCTGAAACTAGGGCGCGAGCACCCTATGTAATATCGCTATGTATATATCTCCTTGTATTTATTTTATCCTTTACTCGCTTATTTTACTATACATGCAATATTTTAGAGAATTTATATTTCATCGTTTTTTTCAAATTCGTTTTCTATTCTTGTATGGAGGATAAAATTGGTTTGACAAAAATACTAATACAATTGATACGTAATTCAATAGTATTTGGTATTCGTGACGTACAAAGGTCACTAGTTTTAGTAATGAAATCGATATTTACATCAAATAACCGGTCAAGTACAAGTCAAATTTGTACTCCAAAATAGGTGTTGTGTTACTACGAGCACTTGAACAGAGAGAACTTGCAATCAACTGACTAGACAGATTAATCGGTCGTTACGGTCCTAAAAGTCGGAGAAGAATATTATAAACTATACCAAATTCAGGAAATATTATCGTGAAATTGACAAGAAACTTATATTTATATCTATACGATATCTTGATTAACAAAACATACGTTAAATGAAATAAAGAATCATTTAACAAAGCTTATTGCATACAACACAGTGTGTTGACGAGTATATAAAGTTCTGAAACTATTGATGCGAAATTGTATATTACGTAAGTACATACATACATATGTGCAACATTCTAGTTGCATCGACTAAGTACAGAGTACGCCTAAGTACCAAGTACTGAAGCCTTCGCCCATGTACTCGTAAAAGTAGATAGAATGTCTAAGTCAGCCAGGCCAGTAGAAGCCAAGGCTAGGTTGTGCAATCGCGTCATTGCATTTTAAACTCTATCTAGACGACATAGAGTGAAATAGAGATCGATGAGGCTTCAATGACGTTCGTTGACTCGAGCGCTCGATGCCGGCGCATTGCTGTTTTCCTTCTCCGTTTTCATGCATTGATATTAGAAACTGTTGACTTTGTTTACTCCATAATATCACACTTGTTTACGAGATGTGATAGCAACGGTTGGTTATGTAATGTATTTTCAAAGAAATATTAATTGTAGACAAGAGACCATAGTCATTGTTTAGTAACTAGGAGTCACATCCAAAAATTGTTAATTTTAATAATAATAATAATCATTATTAAACATATCTGTATATATATTTAATCTAAAACTAAATGAGTAGTTTTTAGTAAAAAACATTACTAAATATTTCGACTTCACGTGGTGGGCTTAAGCTGCAGGTTTATTTCACTCGTCGTCTCTGTAAAGCCAATTTCATATGAGCTCGGTCACTTGCGATGATTCTTATTATAAGCGTATATAACTCGTGAACTAAGAGGTCCACGTTGAATGGTTATTTTATACGTGAGGCGGTGTAGCTCGTGACCCAATTTCGCAGCTGCTGGTTTCAGCAGCGACGCGGGACGCCGCGGGGTGTAGCGGTGCGCGGGCGGCGTGCGGCCGCGTGTCAATGCCGTACGTTGACTCCAAGCAGCGGCATCGACGCGGCCTCCGCCTTACATAACCACCGACAATGAGCACTCCGCGAATGCGTGTGATGTACCCAGCCGCATTCGATTCAACGCCATGTTCGAATGTCAAATTCAAATTTACACTCGATTCAATTAAGCTATCAAATTTAATTTAGAGTGCCACAAGCATTCGTTCAATATAAAAAAAAAGATAATTACAATCATTAGGCAATTTAAATCATGCGCAAGGTGTTTTGTTTTAGTTCTTCCATTGATTTTGACATTTCAATGGAACTACAACCTTATCTCAATATAATCTAAATGTTTTTAATTAAATATCATATCACATATACATATCTCATATTTATATCATTCCATTAAAATAAGGTAATTGGATTATAAGTTTTTAAAAGTGTCACAATTTATATACTATTGTGTCAGGTCGTGTACGGTTGTGACACTATGTATTATATGTACAAGCACTAGTGCATAGTTAGGACCTAGGCTAACAAAGAGCTTAATAAACCTTCGTGTGTTGATCAATAAAGTACACGTGTAATATAAAAACGTTAGCCTCGATGATTGACTGACTCGACAGTTATTAAAACGTCATTAGTTGAATTTAAAAAAAAACTATTACATTACATATTAATTTAAATACTATCTAAATTAAAAGTTTGTTTCAGAATAAATAAAATACGAGTAATTACTGTTTATAAAAAAATTGATGATGAAGAGTAACATCATTAAAGCTAGGGTGTAACAGTTAGTAAGGGCGGGCGGTGGAAGTCCGAAAGTGAAAGATGTGCGGGTAAGAGAAGTGCGGGGGCGAGGAAGGTTGCGAGTGAACGATGCCGCGCGGCGCCGCTAGTGAGCGGAATGCAGCGCGCCGCAGCCTCACGCAAACAAAACTTTAGTTACTAACCTACTTCCGTGCGGGCGCCAACCGCGAGCGCGACTGTTGCACGCTCGCTCGCTTCTTACCGCCTAGTACTTACCGACACAATAACGTATGACACATAGTGATGGACTTTTTTATATGAGAAAACTCATTGGGGCGTTCGTCTTATTTTAAACGGACTGTATAAATCTGAGCGGACAACGGGGGCATATGAGCAAAATGTTTTACGGTGAGATAATGTGTAATTTGTACAGCTTTTGTTGTTCTGTATTCACGTCGGCATGCACTTGTCTCGTTTTCTTCTTCTACCCTTTAATATTAATATCTAACGAAAGGCGTCACGCACACACCCAAACCAAATGTATATTTTAAGTTATTTGTTTACAAAAACCTATAAAACACAATATTTATGAAATTAACTTGCCTCGTTTTATTATTAAATTAAATTAAGCTTTAAAGCAACCATACTATACTGTTTTATTTTGTTTTCTAAAATATTTTAATAATTACGATGTAAATAAATATATTTAAAAAGAATATATGTTTATTAATACAATTGTTATTTTTAATAAGAACTACACGAAAAAACACGTTGTTTATACCATAATAAAAACCTTTCTTTTAAAGCTTAATTTATTATAAAGCGGCCATTTTCAATTAGGTTCTTGTGGCGCCATCTAATAGCAATTTATTGCAAAAACAATTATTTCAATAGCAATTGACGTAACAGATATATAATACTTAATTGTAATAAGCACAATAATAATATACACGTTATTGTAAAAAAGATATGTGATCCCTTTTTAATTTATTTGCTAATGCTTTTCATTGTGTCAAAAAATGTAATCTAATAATTAAAAATTATAAATGTTTCATAATTCCACATGCCTACTTAATATAAGTACATTTGCGTATTTATAAAATATATGAGTATATATTATGACCTATTACAAAAAATATTTACATCCTCCTTATTGTCATAGTCAAACTCGAATCAGTGAAATTTCGTTAAGTTAGGAAGATATGGTAGTAACAATGTTACGCGCGCATGTGTGCGTGCGTATATTTCATTATTCTGATTGATGTGTTAATGTTTGCGTAGATTTTTTGACTAAAACGCGCACACTGGTTCTTCGTGTATACGGAAAGTAGGTCGGTTCAGTGACCCATATGTTTATCTAGCGATTGTAGCAACGGCCCGCGTCCGTAACGCCTTATGTTATCATATCGTTCGCATTTTAGTTTAGGTTATCTGTCGGGCAACCTGTCTCCTGCACTATTCTTATAGATAAACGCAATGTAAATAAGATATTTTGTGCCGAAATGTTTCTATACAAACGAAGAATTTCTTTTAGACCGTCTATATTATCAGTATACTTAATTATATGGCAATTTATATCTTTTTAACAAAACAACGATGATGTTTTAGAGATATAATTAAAGAGAACGTGTACATACGTTTTGTTAACATAATTTCATATTTTTTCAGTAAGAAAAGCATTCTGTAACTGTATGAAATTAAAAAAAGAAAATTTTAAACGTCGACCTTGAAATAAAGATACGTAAAAAATATTATAATCCGCATCAGCAATGCGTGTCGGTACTTTGCAGTTTCGTGATTCAAACTCTCATTTGCCATTTAAAAAAAACTTTCTCTTAAATCGTACATTTAGGTCAGCATCACTGCTCTCACGGATAAGATCCCGCTGACAGCGTGCGATATAAACGATACCGATTGACACGTTCAAAACAATTTTCATACAATACAAGCTTAAGGTATTTTGCCAATAAAAATGTAAAAACTTTCACACAGTCATTGGTCTTGAATTATGTGGTGATATTATTGAGTTATGTGATGTTTTATTTCAATTATGACTATTTGAATAAATCGGTTTAATTAATAATTACTCATTATTTGCTTTGGCTAACTGTTTTTACTCTTCCAATCATCCATATCTCTAGATACTCTCTACTCCCTTCTTGTATACATCATCATCATCATCATCATCATCATCATCCTCATCCGTCCATTAATCAACATACGGTCGTACTCTTATCTTATATCTATCACTGATATATGCCAAACAAACTTAACGTTATATAAAATTCATCCCTCAACACAACTTGTCATACACAGGATTTTTGGCCACATATATATTTCAACATCATAACCTCTGATATTTTTGAAGCTCCCAGTTAAAAAAGAAACCTCAAAATATTCATCGCAATTTTGACGGTTAAACAGGTATTTTTTTGCTAAAAATTCAAATCCTGGATATTAATTTCAATATCCTTTAACATACTTTATAAATTAACTGTAATTAATTGGTGTATTATTATGAATATATACCTTAATTAGTAAAAAAGTAATGACGACTCAAATATGCCTAACATTGTTCCCACATCTACGAAGTATATTTTTCATAAACTTACTCTTTATCCATGAAGTTATATAAATCTTTCTTACAAGACAATATGTACTACTTTTTTTAAATAACTAAATATATACGCGTAATCTACTGGAGTGCTTATAATAATTGTTCCTATATTTTGGTAAGATTCATTTACCCATAATGTTCTTATTATGTAAACTTTTTTTCTATTCAGTGATCAGCGCGGTTTACGCTCAAGGACAGTGAAAGTTAGAGAAAGGATATGCAAAGCAGGCTGACGTCACGCCTTTAAAGCGCTCTGCAACGTGCAAATTGTATTGTTAAACAATATCTAAGCTCCTATATAAATAATTTAATAATTTAAAATGGTCTCATTTTGAATTAATCACCAATAAAACGAATTATATATCTGCCTACTTGGTTATACAGTAAAAATAATGTTGTTATGATATAATTGCATCGAACATAAAAAAACAACAATTTAAGATTTAGTTTCTTTAGATTTTTCCTTTCGAATAAATCTACAAAAAAAAAAACAATGATACATGAAATATACTATATAATAAGATTTGAATTATGGTATATGGCTATAACTATCCACGTCAGTTTCATTAAAAGCTTAAATATGGCGATACCATTCTTAACTACGTCATAGTTGGGTTTGCGAATCGGACCAGTTCCCAAATGAAGTCAGGGCAGTTCAGCCGCATATATATTTAATTTAAATAAAAATAACTCTCTTGTATTTATTTACATACAAGTCGCTTTGTACCTAGTTTTGAATATACAATAAGTAACCTTATTAAGGTCGTTTATATGTTGTATATTAGGTTTATATTTATACTTATGATTGATATTGGCAGTTTATCGTTTTAAGTTCATACTATCAAATTTGATCGTGGGTCAGAATTATTAGTGGATATAATGGTTACCTTCAAACGCTCAAAGTATTTAAGCCCTTCATTTTTGTTAGCGCCGTCCGTACATTACCTTTACGAAGGTGAACACACACAAACAAATATATAATTTTACGATCTCAGTCACGAGTATAACTATTGCAATTAGAGTGAGCGGGACAGCTAAGATTAGATGTAGTTATTAGTTAACACGCAATAACCATAAGGTCACTTGGACAAAACGTAGATGCGTCAACGAACGCTCGCAAGGTGACGCATTGTCACTAGGAATTTATTATTGTAATAGTATTGATGCTAGATGCGTAATAGCGCTGCACGTTGAAAAATTCATTTTATTCATAAACGTAACCGATACATATATGTAACGGGTTTCTAGCGCTTATTTATTCACAGAGATAATACAAGTGAAATTCTACTCGTGATATCTTTTACGGAGTTACAAAATGAAAGAAAATATTACAGGTTTTTTTAAAACTATTACTATATATTACTTCATTAAAGTAAAATTATCTCTAGGCGGAAGAAATCGCTAGATATAGCTATGTAGAGTCGACCCTTTAACAAGGTGAAGCTAAAATCCAGTTTGACGACCCGTTGTCGATTTATATAGAATTCATTATAAATAAATTAACTTAAATCACGTACTTAAACTATAGAATTTATTTACACGATAACGATGTGTGCTAATAGCTTAGTGAGAGCCCATCTCATTCTTTCCTCTATGGGCGAGAAATTTAAATACAAGTAGTATGTACATGAAGAAGGTAATATATCGAATATTTACTGTTAATATTGTCAGCAGCCTGAAATAGCACCTAAGCGATGTTCACACTCTCGCAAATTGGCGTGATTGCATAACGCAAACGGTATGACAGCCCGCCCTAGTTTCGAGTCACAATGCGTTACGTTCGTATACAAACGCACAAACGCACAATTGACCGTTACGCTTAATAAATTTGCCATCATAGATAAATATATCACACTTATAGTAGGACTACTATAGAAGAATATTCATAAAATTTTAAATTTGAAAAATGAATACAAGTGTAAGTACATTAATATATTGAAGCGGCGTGCACTATTATCGTAAGTTTAAAAATCGCGATTCGAACAACTTTAATTTTTATTTCTGTGCATGATATATATATATTTGAAATGGCCAAGCGGTTATATTTGAATGACAGCATAGAGGTTTGAATGAGTCAGTGCGGTGTTAGATGACGATTTTACGACTATATCATCATTGACCCTAATTTCAGTCCGCCTCCCGCTCAGTCGCTGGTAACCAACCTATATGTATGCATGTGGCATATGTATACATATGTATATATACAGAAAACTTAAGATGTTATGTGTTGTGTATAAAATATGCGTTTCTTTTATATTTAAATATCTGTTTTTTAAGCGGTAAACTCCTGTTCTGAAGTAAAATATTCTACCGCAAAACAGCAATACTTGATATTGTTGTGTTCCGGTTTGAAGGGTGAGTGAGCCAGTGTAATTACAGGCACAAGGGACATAAAATCTTAGTTCCCAAGGTTGGTGGCGCATTGGCTATAAGCGATGGTTTTCATTTCTTACAATGCCAATGTCTAAGGGCGTTTGGTGACCACTTACCATCAGGTGGCCAATATGCTCGTCCACCTTCCTATTCTATAAAAAAAAAAAACATTTTCACTAATATTTCCTAGAAAAAATTGCAAAATTAAATTTAAAATAACAAAATAGCAAAATTATATACTTTCGTATTAAATAATAATAAGTCCCTGGTACAGAATATGAAAACAAAACAATGTTTTTTTTTTATTATATATAAAAATCAATAATCGATACTACATTTTAATTAAAGTGTCAATAATCGTATCAATAATAATAATCCACCATATAATCCATGAAAAAGTGAATTACTAAATGGACTGAGTATAGTATAGTAAGTCTTTATATTATACAGCCGTGACGAATTCACACATTAAGATGATACATTAATATCTCTGTAGAAACTAAAATTATTTTACCTCACCAACATATATATGTTGTATGTGGTCTGGCCTTAACGAAGGTTTTCCTCGAATTAATGAGTGACAGGAGAGGTTAATTTAAAAATGATAAAAATCTATTCAAATCGGAAACATAATTTTTTTTTATTTATTTATGTTTTGACCAAAACATCAATATCGTTATTTCCATGTTATAACTATTTACTTCTGAGTTTTATTAAAACGTATAACACAAACTAAGTTATCTTCACGAATATTCGCATAGAACAGAACAGAATTAGTCTAAGCAACGCAATCACTTAAAATATTTCATAAAGCACAATTTTTTACGTCATGAAGGATGAATCTAGTCATTGTATTATAAGTAGCATTCGTTTTTAGCTATAATCGTGTTCATAAGGGCGATGGATTTCCCACGCAGGCAGCGGCCTTGCTTCTGAACCTTTATGACAATGCGACTCAAGTCACGGACAATAATCTATTACCTAGGTTTTCCTCTCGTTTGCAAGGATCTGGTTAAATAATTGTTAGATTGTTTTATTAGCTTTTGCTTTTATTAAGTAAAAAACAACATAAATTCGTGTGTTCAAGGGATTAATATAAATCGGGATACTAAAATATAGAAAAAAATTTAACTACCCCGTTGATTTCTCCTTGGGGTATATATTAAAAAAATGTCATAAACTCAATTCATCAGGTAGTTTTATTAAAATTAATTTAATAATTAAAAAAACGTGATACGCGCTTAAATAGAGAATATTATGTAAAAATATTATATACTTTCCTTAATGGGCAATAATAAAATATGCCCCACATTTAATCATTTTGTCATCATCAAAATCATACACTTTCAGATTTGCGAATACTGACCATTTATATAATTCAGATAACTAACTAACAGACCTAAGTTCCATATCGTATTATAAATGAAGCTGTATATATTGTGAACACTTAAATTTAAGATTAAAATTTAAACGAATCACATTCAAATATTGGAAATAAATACGCAAGAAGTATAAACAGTATAAATCAATTTATCTATTTGAACTGTCAGAAAAACAAACGGACATGCAATAAACAAACGCAAACGTAAACATTAACGTAAACTGACTCGTACGAATAAAAAAACAAAATATATTAATAATTTAATTTCCAAAATAGAAAATAAGATAAAACTAGAATAGCTATTTCAATCGTATTTATAACTTTTCACTGAAAACTCTTGACTTCTGTTGACTCATGTAGTAAACCTAAATACTTTTGAATTTAGAACTAAAACACGAAAGAAAATATAAAAAGGTGAACGCAAAAAATTCGCAACTATAAATTTTGTACAAATAATAAAAGGTGAACGATCTTAAAGAGAAGTCCTCCTCTGAAAGCCAAGATAATCTTATGGAAAGTGAAATACAAATTCATATATCTTATAAATAGATTCTGACCTTTCGCTCGATGGATGCGTCAGCCAAACTTGCATGATGTAACCGTACACACACATAAACAGTTCATTATAACGTACCTACTTCGATCAACACTACTCGTACCTATTGCATCGATGTGTGAATCCCATATAAGATCCACATTCAACGGCAATCGAAAGAGAAAGTGGTTGAGTCTATGGTTCTTGACCGCTGAGACAGTGTATTATGACAGTGGGTTAAATATTACAAATTCTAAATAACAGCCTGGTATGACAGATATATCTTCTTGTAATTAACGTTAAAAATTAAAATATATTGTATTAAAAAAATACTATAATATAAACTTGTACTAGTTAAGTAACGAATTAATAATATTACAATATGGTACTTAAAAAAACTTATAATGATACTTAATAGTTATTTAATAGTTTTTAAAATTTTAAGAAATAGAAATGTAAGTCGTCTTTCCCGCGTTATGCTTCGTAATAGTGCTAACTGTACATATAACTTTGAAATCCAAGCCGCAGACCTCCGCAGACCTCCAAACACTTACTTATAAATTATTGTAATGACTTTAAATATCGTAATAAGAACCATTAAGAAAAAAAAGCTTAAGAGTAAATAAATCATTAGTTGTAAATGATTTAGTTAATTTACTCTCGCTCCCGTTAATTATGTTACACTCCCGTCACTTGTCTCGCTAGCGATCGCCACCTAGACCGGTACTCTCACTTTTAACGAAACGTCTAACGGTTTAATATATTACATTTTATTATTATTTCACAACATGTTTGTTTACAAATATTAATGAGATACATATTAAGTAAAGCGCTTCATCCATGAAAAGTTCCACTAGAGTTACACACGGTACCGTAAGTAAAGTTACGTTGTACGCTGAATACCGTTGCGCCCGCGCAGTCGCCCGTCTCGCTTGCACCGTTTGCGTTCGCTGCCTAGACCGGCAATTACTTTCGCTTTCCATTCAAAGCTTTTTATCTTCGCCTTCACGTTACACGTTTACTGTACTTTTCTTTCAATGCCACTTTCTTTACTGATTCATTGTTCACTTTTAAGTAGCATTTATTATGTTTTGTTTAATCCGTCTTTTTATATTTTTAAAATTTATTTATTAAATAAATTGATTTTTTGCTTTTCTTATGCACTTCAGTAAATATCAAATGTTCAGTGAATTTGCATAACCATTTGAATTATGTACATCCATTATTTTCGTTAATGCAAAGCACCAGGTCGTATTGATTACATTGTATATATATTTCATATGGAACAAAAAATAAAACAAGCGTGAAGCAAGAAGTCAAAACTTAAAACCTTGACCACGACGCCTGACATTATAAACGCGTGCGCCTTTCACGGCTGTCAGGTGGACGTTGTATAACTAACTTTCCATTTTCTTTGAATGATTCTGACCAATTTGTTTTTTTTTTTTATTTTTATCCTAAATATATAGTGTAAATAATAATACATACAAATATTCTTAAGTCACAATTTTCTTAATGAATATATAAAAATAATAGTAAATAAGATACATGTATTCAAAATTTGATAATAATAAGCAATGTTCCACGGTCCGCTTTAAAGAAACGTGTTATGAATATCGTTTCCTATAAAACAGTGTTAAATCGCTTGTGTTGCGAAACATACAGACTCGCCACACTGCGAGTTAAGGTCGCGAATATGTGGCAATTTTCCCATTTCGAAGACAAGTTAAACCTTGACCTAGGAATTAAATTTCGTTTCGTCACTCGAGTTACACTTTGCAACCGAATAAATCGCAACAATTTACAACGGACACGTGTTTATTGTGATATTCACTCTTGGCATATTACCAAAATTCATGGCGGAGAGACGTAAAAGCTACTTACAAAGACATTAAAAACATTTATAATCATTTTTTACCGTAAAACAGTAAAAGTTTTAACACTTCTTTTGAACAATATTGGTAAAACTTATTAAAACAAGATTTTTAAAATGTAAATGAATTCGCAGGTTCGGTGAATTAATACGTGGTAGAGCCCTTGTAAGGTAGCGAAGATCCCGCTAGATGTCAGTGGTGGTGCGGCGCGCGCGCACATGTTGCGCCACCTCTTTACGCAACGAGGCCATTCACCCCGGAAGGCGTTTTCCTCGGTTTCTTTAACAGTGTGTTATTCTGGCGGTCGCGTGACTCGTTCGTTTGGTACAACCAACACCCTCTTGTCATATTTTAACATAAGCCGCCCCACTTCACTTACTGTCGAAAACTATAGTTTGTAAAAAATGCGCTATTGTGATACATACATATTGAATATATTTTACACAAAATATGATCGTGTGACTAGTATATTTAAATAATACTATAAAACAAAAGCTACAGCAGTATACTTGGTAACGTTTTAATAAAAGGCTGTCGCTTTCGTTGCATTTGTTTGCGCAATAATTTAAAAAGTTGTAAGTAATATTTTTCAAGATAATTTTTATCTCATGTGACATATTAAAATGTCGCTACTCTTTCATGCTAAATAGCGACGTAAATAATAATATTTGAAAGGAGGGCTATTAAGATTTGTCTTCATACTCGTTAGTTGTGTCGACGTTGTAACAAATATTTCCACGCGACGACTTATTTTTACAAAACTTGTTTATTCTGTTGCGTGCGATCGCTGATTGGCCGAATTAGTCATAATTCGTCAAGCGCACTTACGTTTATGTAACGCACTTTTCATTAAGGGATTTGGAAAGTATTAAACGTATTCGGAACCGTTATAATTCCATCAACATTATACACTCGTACAAGGTAACTACTAACTACTATTACAAAGGAAAGGATTTTTTTGAAACAAAATTAGGTTGAGAAAAAGTAAAATAAACCTTTAACTTCTGATGTTGCCATAAAAGTAAATACAATGTATGGAAAAACTGGCTCATCAGTTTAGGCAAAGTTGGTAACAAAAATATGTTCTGAATTTAAATCAAACGTAAAGAGGAAAATTCTGCGATTTAGCTGTCAAAGTCCAACATTAACATAACTGTGACATTGCCATACTTACGCAAAGATGCATCGGCCCCTTGCGAAAGTGTAGTGTGTCACGCCCCCGCTTAAGACCTCAATACTCTTTAAAAATATTTTCGGTCACTAAATATTACATTATAAAAAGTTACTATTAAAAAAATCGGTCTTCATTTCTAAATACATTTGTCGTTGGGTAAAAATGTAACCATTAGATAAAGAAATGTAACCACGAATTTATTTATTTTGTAATCTTACAGCTTAAATAAATAACTTATTAAAATTAATATTATGTAGTAACTGAATCGATAATGAAATCTTAGTTATAGCTTAAGCTCGAGACTTAAAACTTAATAATACAAGAAAATTAAACATCCGTTATTATTTAATCTAATACTAAATATAACATTTCAATGAAACTATTCATCTATGAAAGTTATATCTTTCGAAACACCAAGACAAACTGTATGAAGACTGCTAAAAGCTCTGACATGTTGCACAAACAAAAATTGTAATGCAATAGAGAGATAATCGCGAGGTGGTACCTATTGACCGGTCAATCTCATTACTCAATAAATAGTATTAACACTATTAAATTAAAACATCTCAATAACTTGTCCTAAATATAAACAAGGGTAAAGACCTTTTGCGTAACTATGTGTTACGTGTGCCAGTGAGAGGCAATGTCAGACTTTGCAATCGCTATTATTATGACAAGTAAGCGAGCAGTCCGTCCCTAAACAATGCACCAAATTCACAATTTCAGAGAATGGCCGTCGTGTTAATCAAAAACTCTCACAGAAAAAAAACGAGATCACGCAATATCTTCTTGTTAGTAATTATACATTTCTATTCAAGACAGATGCAGTTTCAGTGCATGTTTCGTAGTAGAAGTTTATATTGACGCTTAAGAGTAGCTGGGGTCACATTGAGCAAATGATACAGATAAAATGATAAATAAAAATAAATTCAACACTTCAAAAATATAATAATTAAATACAATTCGCTCCAAACAAAATATATTGTAATCAGTCGAATTGCAATACATAACAATTGCATATCAAGGTTCTTCTAATGTCTCTATTAAAATTAAGTCTTTTGTTTCGTTAGCGTATGTGCCAAAAAAGGTCAATGACCAGCCTCGACGTTTCTACCACCGTTTTTGGTACACGATAAAAGCGTTAATAAACAACCTATCACTTTTAATTACAATATTATTACAGTGGAATAGAGTTCAATTTGCGTTATAGCTTTCGCGAATAGACAACCTTCTGTGTAGATAGTAACTAAAAATTATGCAGCATACTCCATTGTATGTTAGAACTAGGTTGTAATGCAATTTGAACGCTAAATCAAATGCATTAGAGCCGTAATATATTGATAGAATTTGAGCGTTATGGTCCGTTTGAATTGAGCAGTAGTGGCCAAAATGTTAGTTTGTTTATCGTTCGAGCGTTCTTGACAGCGAAAAAGTGAAAACGGCTGTGGTGGATGAGCATTGTGAAACTAGGCGAGTGACGCGGGCCTCGACGCGGGTATACTTTAACTGTGGACAACACTTCGGTTATATAATAGGAAATGTGCTGTGTCCCCCATACGGTCATCACTGTACACATAATAAGTCCAATCCGTGCATAACAATATATTACGTGGTTTAGTTATTTTCTATCAATAATAACTAATAGAATGTAAACTCGGCAATATGTCTGTGGAACTTTACTTGACTCAGTATTTAATATTTAACATGTATGTTATGTATATTTATAACTAAATATAATTAGTAAGTCTTGAAAATAAGCACCATAATAAAAGAAATGTGTATTTAGTTGTTGCTCTTGTTGTATATAATGAAAAACAATATTATCTCATTATTTAACTAAAAATAGTTTTAGAAATGCAGCGAATTCGAAATAAATGACAATAAGTTGTAAATATTTATTTCAAGTGAGGCTGAAAAAGAATCTAGTAATAATTAGATTCATAGACTATGAAGTAATTTAATTAAATATATGACAATAATTTAAACATTAATTACAATACAAATACATTTTTGAGTTTTATCTATACACATAGCACCTTCATACGTATGAATGCTAGCTCGTTACTTTGTTATGTACAACTTAGCAATTATTATCCTGAATTATGTAAAACTAAAGAGAAAAAAGAATAATATTTTGAGTACTATTCTATGTATTAATTAATGGTCCCAGCACTGTTCACCAAATGTAACAGTCCTACAATAGCGGTTAATGTATGTCATTGACATCGAACTATTGTTTATTGTTGTTTCTGACAGGGCATTCTTTTACTTTCGAACTGTGGCACAATGGACTTAGTCTAATAAAACTATTTTATAAATCCAAACATAAGGTTTAGATACTTAAAGGTTGCATCATTAATATTATATGAAATAATTATGCCTCTGTATAACATTATAACAATTGTAATGAACATTAAGTGCCATTTTGATTGCAAGTATAATGTAATTATGTTTAACAAATATAACGAATTATTCTATCATTGTTATTTCTAGAATTATACTGATTTGCCTTTACTTTAATCTTTGGCTTTTTAATTTAATTTACTTTATTATATTATAATAATTAAGGGATATGAAATTGGCTTAAATATTCCTATCAAGTTATTGTTTAATATTCAGTTATAACGATAACATGGTTTGAACTTTTCACTTCGTAATTGAACTCGAAAAATAATTAAAAATAAGATGTTGCAATTGTTAATGCTTTATATTTTCGACTGGTTACGAACTTCTGAGGTCGTTCACTTATATTTTATCGAAATCGAATTATCAACGAACACAGACATCACGTAGACGTACATTTTGAACTGAAAAAACAAAAACACTTCATTTTTGTTTAATTATATTGACAACAACGCCTCTTAAAATAGAATTACACAAGAAAATAGTTACTTTTTTATTGTTTTATAAAACAATTGTAGCATTAACGTCCGCCATATGTCTTAAACTTTTGCATCGAAATAACTAAAAATAACAAAAAAAAAAAAAAAATTAATTTTTCGTATTATATTATTTTAATGTCAATACCTATTCTCTAATAGGTATTGAAATTAAAATATTATACTTATATGATGTAAGGCCGCAGACCCGGAGGTCCTAGGTTCAATTCCCAGGAAGGGCCAATAAAAAGTTATTGGGTTTTTCTGTCAGAAAAATTCTTAGTAGCAGCCCGGAGTCTGGAAGTTGGAAATGTGTACACTCTCGTGCATCGGAAAGCACGTAAAGCCGTTGGTCCTGCGCCTGAACTCTTTTCAGTCGTGTCGGATAGCCGTCCCATCGGATTATGAGAGTTAGGGAATAGAGAGTGCACCTGTGTTTGCGCACACACTTGTGCACTATAATGTCTCCTGCGTAGTTGACTAACCTCTTGAAATTAGCCACCGTGGCCGAAATAGGTATGGAGGACATTATTATATTATAATTTATGTAGAAATTAGTACTAAGGTTATTTCTAGTTCTATTTGGTAGAATCTATATTCAAATCTTATCTATAACTTGTAAAGCTGTTAGTGCTATGAAATATGGATTGATAGTGCTTGCCAATCCAAAGAATCTTCTCGAAAAATATATAATATGATTTGTTATAATACAAGAAAAAATTTTAATAAATATTTTTTGTTTATGAATGTATAAGATTACGATATCGAGTACAGGCACACTGTCAGACGCATACTAAAATCTATTGTTTTATCAGACATTATCAGACAGTGACATTTAATAGACTATTTTAGATATTTTAGAGATTATGAACAATCATGTAGGGGCAGGTCGTTCAACTTCGTAGTTTGAACCCGTTGTTACCGTGTGAAAGCATTTGCACTATCAACGACAATATCGATATGGTCCAGTTGTCAACTGATAAATACACCTTGATGTGAAATATGTCTAAATGCAAAAAAGTAGTTCAACGTGACGATTTTAAAATGATAAAAATAGTGGTTACTATTACAAACTAAACAAAGCATATATAGTTGGTAGGTAAGATACCTACTATACAAGAATAATTTATATAATAAAAATCAAACTTAAGGAATATACCAATGTACATATATATATAACAGTTTTGTAACAACCTTATATTAAAAGCCATGTTTACTTATGATATATAAAATTATATTTGTAAAAAAATTGTTTAATAGTTAGAAAAAAATATATAATACTGGTGGTAGGGCTTTGTGCAATCTCGTCTGGGTAGGTACTACCCACTCATCAGATATTCTACCGCAAAACAGCAGTACTTGATATTGTCAATGTTCCGGTTTGAAGGGTGAGTGAGCCAGTGTAATTACAGGTTCTAGGGACATAACATCTTAGTTCCCAAGGTTGGTGGCGCATTGGTATGTAAGCGATGGTTAACATTTCTTACAATGCCAATCTCTATGGGCGTTGGTGACCACTTACAATCAGGTGGCCCATATGCTCCCGCCTACCTACGCTATAAAATATTATGTTTTAATTTATATGCCATTAAATTTAGTGTTGTTATAAAAACAATAATCTATACTTATAAACCATATTAAAAGAACAATGTAATTAAACTGGTATGGCTTATCAAAACCTGCTTAAAAAATAAAATGTTTTAAAATGCTTACAGTATTAAAAGAAAACTACATACAACCGTTATAAAATTTAAATGAAAATAAATATAGTACAATAACAATAAAAATAAGTAATAATAGTTGTTTTTTTAATTTACATTTATCAAACAAGGCCAAATTTATAAATAGATAACAAATTGAGATTAATTATTTTAGCTTAAATGATTCATGCGATAAGTTCAGGCTGCAAGTCAATTTTCCGCCACAACTGACTCCCGAAATAATTCTGAAACAAGATCACACACTTTTAAAACGACACATTAAACGGTAAACATCGCTTCCTGTTTGTGAATATTTCTGAACGGGGTTATGACGGATTTGCTTTCACCCATTTCCAAAGAGGAACATTGCGTCGATACTTTAAACGTGTTTTTGTAGAGAAGAATAGTTAACCTAGTTTCCTTGGACCGTTCCTTGCTAAATATACGCCGATCTACCTGACTGTCGGCGCATGCGACGCATACCAGCGATGGCCACTGTGGTCATTGTTATTTATAATAACAATCTTTGGAACAGATATAGTTGTTTACAAATGTATTAAATTAATTTTTAAAATTCGAAGCACGTCATCCCCAGTCAGTGGGATAAGACTTTGTATTTATGATAAATTAAATGGAAGACCGCTCCAAAAGAGTAAAAAGTAATTCAAAATTGTTATTTTGTATAGCACACCTGTTTTGTATGTACTTCTTTGTTAACATAATGAATCAGTAATCTAGATATTCACGAATAGCGGCCGAAGCGAATGAACTCTGTTTTAATGTAATCCAACACCGAATTGTGCCATCGGCCCGCCTAACCTTTTAGACAAAAAGCGTTGGATCGCTTATCTAGGTTGTGTATATTACAAATGCGTTAAGGAATATTTATAACTATTTAGCCTTTAAAATTGTTTATATTTTAGTACCACAAATATAGGTGAAAGAATACACTCTATAAATTGACATTATTTTAGTTTTATTGACCAAATCAACGGATTAAATCTTATTTTTTTATTCAATGAAAAAAATAAAAAAATAATATAACTTGGTAATTTTCAAGAAAAACTCGTATAAGATAATAAGCGAGTATTTGTGTGGAACGTCGTTGCGCGGTCATGAAGAACCGCGCGTGCGCATGCGGCTGACCTACTTTTGCGTTTGTGATGACTTGTTCCCCTCCATCGGACCACACACGCCACACTGCGCTGCAAAACCATTACTGCAACCCATCCTAACACTGAAACATTGCTGCTAACTTTTAACGAAATCCCTTTCGTCGGTTCAATGACCCCACTATCGAAATCCGCACACTCACACGCGCGTCCTCGAACGACACTAACAGATAAAAAAATGAAACAAAAAACATCTCGCGTAACGGTAAATGAGTACAAGACAGAGATAACTATATTTTGACTGTGTACTCGACAATCGTAAGGTCGGCAACGAAAAACACTGACGCAATTTTTACAACGTACGTAATTGAGCACTGACGAAGCCAGCGGTGTGTGCGTGAGCGCCGAGAGCGACGCCCGCGTCCGCCGAAACGGAGACGGAATATTTAGGTGAAAGTGTTTCGAATTTCGACATGACGACATTCGCGCGCAGTCGTTATCGTGATTTTGCCGAATCGAGAGGTTCGGAGAACGCGCACGCGACCGCAACGCGTCTCCGACTTGCGCGCGCGCTATCCTTATGTGCTCGTTCCGCAGGAAGTGCACCATACTCCGCGTGCTGATCGTGTCAAGTGCTGCGTCGGAAAAGTATGCTGAGAGTCGGTGTATCCAAAAATTTTCGAAGACGTAAATTAAAAGGTGATCGGTGAATTAGTAAAACCGTGGAACTTCATGTGATGTGCGAGCTGCAGCGCTAAGCAAACTGTCGGCTGGCGACAATCTGGGGTCCGAGGCTCTTGACGCCTCTTCACATGCACTGCAACTACAGACGATGACCTCCACAATGGGTAAATATTATTATGATCAACTTGATACATTTCAAATAAATTTATTGAGTTGCTTATAGTTTATCGATTTAAACTTAATTTATTAAATAAAGAAGAGAGAGAGAGAGAGAGTATAAAATAAATTACAAATTAAATTAATTTAAAACTGAAAATAATTTACCTCATTCACGTTTAAATGTATCAGAGCTCGTAGAACGTACCGTAGCAAGCAGCTACTACGCGCTACGTTCACATATTCATATCGAATTTTCTTACTACATTTATCAACTTACATAGTATTCGTAAATAAACGTCAACGTCAAATGTCATAATTGATATATTTCGAAAATTATGAAAGTAATAAATAAATGATATTATTACTTATAAATGAAAAAAGTTAAAAAAAATGAAAAAGACTCCGTTGTTATATATAATATAAATTCAATAATTAATTAAAAATTCTCTACTATTATATCTCATTTTAAAGCCCTATTTCAAACGTAAAATAATGTTTTCATTCATTATGCATTCCATACTAGAACAATATATATAACTACGGATATATTTTCTCAAGTAAATGAGAAATATCGTTAAAAATATCAACACTATGTTTGTACCCTTGAACATTTTACGCATAAAAATGCTCTGTTATAGCCTTAATATCCACAGATTTTGATTTTGAATATTTTAAATGTTTTTTATGTGTACTGTTTTAAAGTTTCCGTTTCATAAACATCTGTCATCTTTATTTATACTTTATAACCATTAAGATTGTAAACTTCATTCTTGGAGTTAATTAACTGATATATTGATGATATGATGATAATAGTAATTGTACGTTTTTTCACCAGTCTCTAAAGTATAAAAGTTAAATAAAAAATGAATAATCCATCTTTTTAATAAATGATCATATATCATAATATATATAGACAATTATCATATATGATTTATTTTACCTCTAATAAAGTTTTAAATGATTACTTGTTTAACAGAGTGATTGCTTTGAGACCTTCACTGCCTTTTAGAACGAACTAGTGACATTGGTCTGAATGATCTTACGTTATATCAAAGAATACGAACAGGTGTCAGTTTTAATAATAAAACTCAAAACATTATAGGAAGAAGTAACAACAACACAAATGTAAGGCTTGACTTAATATCTAATTTAATTGAAACTTTATCTTTACGAATTAAATATTGCGAAATCTGTTATTAATCAATTTCGTTTTGGCAATAAAAACATCACAATAAACTATACGATACGATTTTAGCAATAATTCAATCTTGTTAAGTTTCTATGGAACATTATTCAGGTTCACGAGAAATTTTGTTCGAGCGTTCTTTCGTTATATAAAGTCACATCTCGTCATAAGACTTTCTCTAAAATTTTATATAGTAAATGAATAATAAGATAACATTTCTTTGTGTTGTTGTCAAGTTTTATTTTTACTTTTAACTTATTTTTTTTAGATTAATATCAATAGTTCTACGTAATTTTAAATGAAAACAAAGCATCTAGATAAATAAGAAATATAATACTCAATAAAGAAACTCATATAGATTACCATTGGATAGTTATTTGAATTAGGCAATTCGCTCAATGTCTATTGTGCAAATAGGTCTATTCTGAAATAATTTCAATAATAAACCCGCATACATTGCAAAACAAAAGCCAACACCGTTCCGTATTAACCATGACATTCCCAAATCGTCTCGTGAATCACAATCGTGACTGCATTAGGACCTGTACAGACTCAATTGAAATCAAATTCCTTTATAACCTTAGCTTTAGACTCTTCGTCGACAACAAAACGTTTTCGCGCTCTAAATAATCCATCTCTCATGTGAAAAAGGACTAACACTTTTTAAACGAAACTTTCTTCAAATGCTGCCCTTTGTTTATGGTCTATGACTCGATGGGGTCGATGGACTCACGCCATTTTGCCGTTGCCAAAATACGTTTTTTACGCTCACTTTCCAATGCGGTGAAAGCGAAAAGGTACCGAATCACGAATGTCACTGCTTCCTTTCAAAACATTGTAGTGGGAGGATGCCAGTTGTATTCAAATAATAGATGCATAAATGTGTCTGTTATAAATTGTATTGTTCACCTTTGTATTTTATTTTAATACTGTAGCAGTATTCCATGACGTAAACGTTGTTCGTGTTGCGAATAATTAAAACCGGTATCTCACGGTTAACAGTTCAAGATAAGCCATCTAGAGAGTCGTCCCAAATTCGATAGTAAATTTTTAATAACATAATATACAGATGAAACCCGGAAGAATAAAAATACTACATATGTGACGTTATACGGTTTCTATCTTGGTAAATGATAATGACATAGGAAGTCAATAGATCGGAAGTGAGTATAGTTTAAAATGGAATGGTTGAGCGATCGTGCCAGTTGAATGTCAAGGCATAGTGCCGAAGGCTAAGTCGCAACCGACGCCGAAATCCTGCTCAAGATCATTACACACGTTTATTCGTAAACATTAATTCTTCCGTTCTGTATATACAAATATGTCTATGTGTTTTACAATATTTTGTTATTTCACCCTTCTGAATTGATACGCATTTATTAAGGATTATTATTTAAAATTTTCATCAACAATATTACACCCCGTCTTATTGCCTGTATTGGTGATAGAAGGGTTGGTTCATTTTCCGCCCTGAGAATCGAAATTGCGATTCAAAGAGGAAATGCTGCTAGCATTCTTGCCACCATTCCACGCGGTCACGATTTATATAGTAGATATTTTTAACTTTTATTTGTATTTATTTAACGCTTTAATGAAAATAATTAAATCAAACATTTATAAATTGAACCTGTTATCGTAATACAAATTATTGGATGAATATAATTAACTAACAAATACAATAAAGTAATAATATAATTGATTATTTTAATAATATATATATTAGTTATATTTTATTTGGGATACGTGCATCGAATGGAGCAGACTCGTCTTTCAAGGCAAATACTACTGGGAGAGGTTGTGGATGCAAAAAGGTCTGTTGGGCGGTCTATGCTCCGTTACAAAGATTGCGCTAGGCGTGATATGATTGCGTTTAACATCCCTAGCAATCGATGGGAGGAACTGGCAGAGGACCGTGCCAAGTGGCGACGCCTTATTCACGAAGGTCAATCAAAGCATGACAATGACTGGTTTAAATTACTAAAAGAAAAACGCACTAGGCGTCATGAACGGGCTTCAAACCCCCGCCCATCTGGGGGCGCATACACTTCGTCTTTTCAGTCATGAACGCAAGTGCCTCCGTGATGCCGCTTAAATCATCTTTCAAAGATGCAGAGGCCTATATGAGTTATATTTTATCACAATTCATGTTAAAGTTAATTATGGAAGCAACCGCGCCAACTTATTCACTTAATCTAAATCGATTAATAAGTAATTATACAAGAATACAATTTATTTAAAATTCGATAATGATAGATTATTATAATGACAAATAAATTGAATTAAAGTAACTGGTCCCATTGGTCCCAGCAAAACAAATGCAAGAATTACAGTCACTTACCTCTTCACACTGAGGTTTAGCAACGACGGCAACGTATTACGTTTTAAAATATATTTGATAACTAAAAACTTTTTTATAGTATATACTGGTTGTAAATGCCTGATACCAAAATGGGTGATCTGATAATATACATTCATTTCTGCTTATATACAATATCAACTCCTGCCAACAATCTAATGTAAGTTATGATATCTCATCTCCTTATACGGAAATTTATGAAAAACCCGAAACACCCGAAACAGGCTTCAAAATACTGCGAAGTCAAGTTAGAGTGTTAAATCAAAGGTTTTGTTTATGAATCGGATGAAATTTACAGTAACAGTACAGTAACAGTCTGTTAATGTCCCACTGCTTGGCTTGCATGTGTTTAATTTGTGAGGAGGCCTCACAAATTAAACACATGCATTTGATATTTTTTTTATAAACAATATATTTATTATAGATATAAGATATTAATATTATATTTATTTCTTGTTCTTTAAAGTCATTCCCAACCTTTGATGATTAAATTGTTACAAGCTAAATATATTCTTATGAAGTACTGTTTGATAAAGACGTCTATGGTGACCAAATCGGCCTCGTGTCGTCACTGACATTACTACCGGAACCGTTCACACTTCCTACTGCCCACTCGACCACTTTATTTTAAACCAGACCTGATTACACGAATTTATTTTTAAATCAAATATAAATAGTCGTATGATCAACGACATATACATATTTTTTAATATTAATTAATCTTACTGATAAGTATTTACATAAATTGAAATTGTAATTCTTACACGTGTTAGGGAATTCATAAGTTTCTGTAGATAAATGCGTTTTTAGAACATTTTCTGTTAAGCCTTTTTTCTCGTTTTTTAAAAATCACGATATAATCATAGATTAATGTAGAATATTGCATTGAAAATAAATAATAGATTTCTATTTTCTAAATACGCAATGAGGCCAACTTATATAAAAAAAAATATGAATTTAAATTCCCATCATGTATAAAATATTTTGAAAATGCACTAACGGTCACTGGGCGGAAAGCGCTCATATGTCGAAAGATAAGCGGATGGCCATGGTTGAGGCCGCCAGACTTCCTAGTCTCTTGTAAATAACTCGTAACGTGTAAGCTTTTGATCATATGTCGGAGTCAGTTGACGAACAGTCAATATTTGATATCTTTCTATATCATGTAAGTGTACTAAAAACAATTAAATATTGAATTGAAAATTAACGCCTAATAATAATTTACCTTAAGCCTTGCGTATCATATATTTCAAGTCCAGCCACGAACTTCTTTGTCCCAAGCACTTTTTCATTGCCTCGGCAATCTGATTTAATTATTTTGATCCCTACTTAAGACTTAATAGAACACAGTGTGGTGTTCCGTTATATCAAATTTACTTTTTGCTTTAAATGCAACTGAATGTTAGTCATCAAAATTATTAATAGTAAGTTTTTCTATTTAAAGTTAACTAAAAGTGATAATGAGCGTTTATTATATATTTATATATTGCAACAATGCGGGTTGGTGAAAATTAACACAAATACAAATTAACCGCATGAAAATTCGGTGTTGCATGCCTAGATTTGAACCCGTAATATTCGCTTAACATTCACGTGCTCTAACCACTAGGCTATCTCAGCTGATTAAAAAATTAAAAATACTTTGATCACGTCAAAGGTAATGACCACGGCTTGAGTTTTCGACAAAGGCTTAATTATCTTTATCTTAATATTAAAGGTAAGTACCTAAACGAGTTTAAATTTAGGGTAGTAAGCTGTACAGTAAAAGGGATCAAAGAAATCTGCATGATTCTATGTACATTATAGTCCCAACACTTAATGTTTTTTTACGTTTCTCCTCGTCATATTCTTTAGGCGGCAGACTTATAATAAACAATACAGTGATAAAAAATATAAATCTTTTTCTATTATTATCTATATTCATTAAAATACCTATAATCAATTTACGGAAGTCTTATATCGACCTCGTCGGAGCCGCGGCGCAAAAGAAGCTTCTAACAACCCGCGAATTATGTTTTTCGCTTAATTCACATGCCATTCAAGGTCTGTGACATGTTCATTCATTCATTTTAAAAAGTTAGTTTGTCTTTGTCGGTAAATAGAATTGTGAAATGTCCCCACAAGTTATCGAAAATAACTATTCCGCTTTTTGTTAACTACATATGATATATACCAACTTTCATAGTGATCTAACAAACAAAAGTAAAGTTTTTTTCATCTCAAACAGTAATTGTAACACCTGCTTTTATATATATGAGATGTGACATTATTCGGATTACTTCGTATCAGCTTGAGAGAATAAAATTAAAGTTTTATTAGATTTATAATTGTAGAGCCATATTCCCTTTAAAATCATTAGTATATACTAGAAATTAAAGTAAGCAAAATTACATTTAGATAGGAAATTACGTATCCTAAAATGTGCATAATTTGTATGTGTAGTTTAACTAGAACAGGAGAGACACACGATGATGTCATCTAATTAAAAAAAAAAACTAAAAAAATATTATCTACCGCTAAATAGCAATACTTAGTATTATTATATTCCGATTTGAAGGGTAAGTGAGCCAGTGTAATTACATGCACGAGAGACATAACATCTAAGACGCCAATGCCTGCTACTAAATTATGCAACATTAAATTATATTTTGTTCTACGTCAACCAACAACGCAGTCACTCTTACGTTATGGTTTTAGATATATGTAAACGTATGTTGTACTTAGTAACAATAAATAAACCCAAGTTGCCATGTACACTGATAAGAATAAGAAGTTATAAAGAAACTTGAATAAATCTCAAAACCAAACATTTTAATTCATTGAAATAGTTGTCATATATTATTTAAGTCTTAATTTGTATCTATACATATCGTATACTTGTGAAAATATTCATTTGATAGAAAAACTTGATAAATATATTCTTAAAGTGACAATTATATATATAAAAAAAATATATATATTAAATAATCTGCAGTATAATATATATTATTTGCTTATATCTTAATTATATTCCCTTTGACCTAATATTGCACATCGATTTGAATAATCTTTATAATAAACAATAACAAACAGGAAGCTAACATAAAACCCGGCCTTGATATCAATAAATTCGGTTGCCTAATGTTGCCGAAAGGATATCTCTATAAGTATTAGGTATACTACGCCTATTATTTAATGCAACATAATGCTTACACTAAAAACCTAGTTGCGTCAAAGATATTTAGAATTAAATAATCTATTTAAATAGAGTTACTTCAATGTATAAACACAAGTAACATTTAGCGCTTCATAAATAAAACGCGATAGTATTAATTCACTGCACGACATACATTTATAAACGTCTCAAGTTCACTAGTACAAAGAGACAAGAAAACAAAACACAATCCAAGGTCAAGGACCTTTAATAATTGTGTACGTATCGGTGATTATGACGGAAACCACATCGCTTGAAATAAATGACGCTAATAAGAATGATAGTCACACACGTATTTATTTTCTTTAAATTTTCTACATACATATGCAATAGTTTCAGGTATACAGTATACCGGTACATATGTAACTTCGTAAGAGCGACGTGTGAGCGAAATTTTTTATATACATAGGTGTATATTCATATAGATGAATAGGTGTATATAAAACATTTTATAGAATACATTTTCAGCACTTGTGTTCAACATGGCTTTTAAGACTTAACGAATTAAACTTTAATACATAAGACTTGTTTATTTTGGGGTAGGTAGTAAAATATGGTATCATAATTTGTTTAATGATCATTGGAATTACTTTTTGTTTTAGCTCTATAATAAATAGTTAATGGCTTTTAAAAATATATATGATTGATATCATCATTTTCAATTCCTTTATTGTATTTTATAATTCTTTATCACTATCCTTATTTAACCATATATATATATTGTTGTTATACGTGATTTTTTTATACATTTTTTAACTCATTACAGGCACCATTCCCGAACTAGTTAACTTAAATATTGGTAGTCTTAAAAATTGCCCTTATATACATGTATATACATAAAATTATTATCATTATTAACCAGATTGTCCTCTTGTAGGGAACCGCGCTTAGTAATACTACTGTAAGGATACTAAAACCTCCGCTAGTCTGCTCCCAGAATTGTTATTGCACTAATTTTCCAACAAAATTAAGGAACTCATGTGATCTTTACCATTTTTATTGAGAATAGCATGTTTAATATAAAAGAAGTTTTAAGTGAATACTTTTGTTATATGTTATTACAAACGCGTGTTTTTATTGACGCTAGTAGTTGTTTGTAAAAAGTCACAGAATATAACGCAGTTTGTTTATTGCTGGGCAATTCGTGATAGGTTTTTAGTCAAAACTTTGACCTTCAAATTGAAATTAATTACAAAATATATTTACCGTACCGTACCGTAACAGCCTGTGAATGTCCCACTGCTGGGTTAAAGGCCTCCTCTCCTCTTTTTGAGGAGAAGGTTTGGAGCTTATTCCACCACGCTGCTCCAAGCGGGTTGGTAGAATTCACATGTGGCAGAACTTCAGTGAAATTAGACACATGCAGGTTTCCTCACGATGTTTTCCTTCACCGTAAAGCACGAGATGAATTATAATCACAAATTAAGCACATGAAAATTCAGTGGTGCTTGCCCGGGTTTGAACCCACGAGCATCGGTTAAGATTCACGCGTTCTTACCACAGGGCCATCTCGGCTTTTTTTACTAACTACCATATTTTCTTAGTATACAATAATATTTTTTATCTGTGTTAATAAACGATTTACTTTAAAGAATAGATATTGCAATTGATCGTGTTTGTAGAAAATAAATATTATTTTTTTAATAGGTCATATAACTTTATGCGCTTGTAATTATATTGCATATAAAGTGAATGGGTTGATTAGCGTTGGTCATACAAGAAAATTAGCATTCTGACGTATTTAGACCATGACCGTCCCAATTTATGACTCGCATGTTCAGTGTTTATCAAACATTTTACGTATGTCTTACGTCACATACATTCTACATAGCAGGGTTGATGTCATACGGTGCAATCCACGTATATGAATGGACACGAATATTCATGGTCTAGCAATTTTCAATTATTACCAATCGTAAAACGACGCACTAACTGAAATGAAATAAAAATGCTTTCGCTTAACTTCTACGGTTAGGTGCAATCAACATGCGCTACAGATCAATCAAGTTCAAGTACATTTAGACAAAGCGAAATCATTCAATTATATACAGAATTAATGATTAACAGTATCAATTAATTTACCAAGTTTTGAAGATATTAATATTATATGAAAGTCATAACATATTAAATGTTTTTTAACTTTGAAATGCACGATCGTTATCCACCAATCTCTGGACCCTATTACGTGTCTCAACCTGACATGATTCCAGGATGTAGTGAGTAAAATAATTTATATATAATAGCATTTAAGAACCATTTACTAATATTTGCTCAGCGATAAATACGTACCGAGACAATAATAACATACTGCAATGAGTAATTCAGTTATATCCATTTATAATCCTTTTATAATGTTATTTTATTTAAGCAGTGTAATACATAGGTCCAAAATTTATAGTTTTCAATTATATAACTATTTCTTTCTTCTTTGTCTGCAGGAATAATGACACTCAGCCGCGGCCCGTGTGACCTCGACAACATGAGTCTGTTCCAAGACCTCAAACTAAAGAGGCGGAAAGTTGACTCCCGATGTAGTAGCGATGGTAAGTAGACTTGGCATACATTTGTTAATTTTAACTGTTTTATACAATAAAAAAGGCACTACTTTATTCATTGTGATTAGTGTTTTTTTTGTAATTCATTATCTGTATATCACAGCCTTTATGAAAAATTGCGAGATATTTATTCAATTACGTCAGTTATTTATATTCTTTAGAAGATTTATCTTATGAGAATTCATATTTATACAAAAACTTAACTAAATATTGCTACTTTTATTGGTTATAAATTAAATTATAGACGAACGGAAAATTTTATAATCACTTTTAAATCTTTTTTTTATTAAATTAGTTATTTTCGTACATAGTTTAGTTACTACGAATAATACGTTTCTTTCGAGCATGGACTATTAAAATAAATTCAATCTTGTCTAAGTGTAAGGTCAGGATCGACGATTTGTATTCCATACGGGAACCAACAGTTACCACTCACCTCACGAACTTATTGTCACTTTCGAATACGATAGCAAATTCAACTTGTTACCAGTAATATAAATTTTAAACGGTATTTTGTAATGGTCTTTTTAATAATATAATTTGGGCTGAAACTAGAAGACCTTTAAGCTTATTCCAGATATGAAAATAATAACCACATTAATTTAAAAATTATTAAGAAATTATATTCGAGCAATGTAACAGATTAAACATAGATATTCACTGTTCTAAATTTAAAAAAATAAGCACACGATAAAATCTGTGATATTCTGAGATTGCGAATTTATTAATGTCACAGGTCACGGCGCAGGCGTGTATTATGTATTACCAAACAAAAATAGACCTGTGTGAGAACATAGCGAAACTATTGCATTACTTTTAACATTCAAAGGTATATTTTATAATTTTAAAACTGTAATTTTTATAGTCAAGCTTTTAAGCCATAATAAAGTTAAGGTTTCGTAGGACGTATATTAAATTTAAAAAAATTGTATATGTATGATTTGAATAATTTCAAAATTTATTCTATTCTACGACTTAAACTGCCAAAAGCTAAATAAATTTGCATCGAATCTGAAATTTGTGGTCTGATGATGTGACACACTTAACGTTTATAATATTTTCGATAAAAACCATTTGAGTTGATTATCTTTTGTTTATTTCTTAAAGAAGCGGACAAATTAAATTTATTTTCAAGTTGTCTCTGTAAATATACGAAATCTTTTTTTTAGTTTAGTTTTTTAAAAATTAAAAAACTTCATTTAGTTAAATAATATTTTATCTACTTAAACAAATGTATTCAATTGTTACGTATATATATACTAATTGGGACTATATACAATAAAATTACATTTTGAACGGCCAATGAAAGCAATGTCATTCTTGCTCATCAAATTAATGTTATAATATAATCGGCGTCATTAATCGAAAGTTAAATAATAATTATACAAAACATAACCCGATCTTCGACTTAGACATAGCTTACACTTTCACTTAAGACAAGAATCTTCAAAATTCCGGTTAAACAAGTTCAGTGCTATTGTGGGATTATCGCAATAATATTAAAAAAATATATTTTACATTAATTTGACACGTGATGTATAGTTGCATGAAGTCACTTTCGACTTTAACTGCTTTTTAAAATGATTAATTGAGCGAAATAATTACTATTTCGTAAATTTAAAATATCTTTATTACTAGTGATGGCTATCTTAATGTTTGAATTAAAAATTTGCTACTTTTGAGAAACTTTTTAAATGATCCTTTTATTTAATTGTGTATGAAAAAAATATATATTTTATTTTCAAATTATACCTATTCCCACAGTTAATACGTTCATTTTCTTACTTTACAAACAAAATTAAATGTTTGTTTCGGATGAAAATATTCGAAATTTAAGTTCTTTGAATTTTGTAATAGAGATAATATGTGAAAAGTGAAAGTAACAACTTATTCAATGTAATTATTATTTGACCTTTTGAATAATCAATGAGTGAAAGATGTTCACTGTCATCTTGTTACACTACGTAACATTTGACGCGATGTGCTAACAATCGCGCGGAAGTGATGTATGAAATTCAGGCAAAAATATTCAATTAGCTTATTATATTTTATGAAAATGCAATAGAATAACCGTCATATAAGAAGCTATTAAAATATTTATTTATGCTTAAAACAAATTAGCCTTACAATAGCGTTTAAAGCTTTACCATTTTATTATTAATGTAATTAATTATTCATTAAAGATTAAACATTTATTATATGCGCAAACACAATTAAAAGGAATCCTCAAGGTAATACGATAGAATACAAAAATATTTCGGTCATTTCAATGCAGGTTCATAAAAAACTAGAAGGAGTATTCAATTATTTATAGATTTGCGTGAATCTCGGTAACGGTATCGTGACGTTGAAGGCGCGTCGGGGGTGTGACGCGATGTGACGCGCCACGCACCCGCGTTGTGACGCACCCTCGCGTGCTGCAGCGTACGTGCATTCGTTAACAAGATAAGCGGGATTTCAACGTAAGAGTGATATGTTTAGGTACGTTAAGCGCGTATTTTGCGTTGGTATTTCGGTACGCATAACGTTTTAAATATGACATAGAGGTACAAGAACCACCTTATATGTCAAATAAATTTATTTTACCTATTTGTATAGAACGAAAGTTTCGAGTATAGTTGGGGTTTGATAAAACAAGTAAAGTTCTGTTAGATAATCAACCATTTGCTTAAATTATAAGTAACATTATTTGCGAAAATTAATTCAATGTTCCATTATTTCAAAGGTTGCTTTATATTATTCCATACGCTTTACAACGGTAACTTCTTAAATAAATCTGTTATGAAACATTTATTACATTGGTCACTCCGCTATATCAGAAAAATCTATATATAGAGATATTTTTAAATCTATCTTAACGATATGAAGGTGTAGTGTGGAGAATAAAACACAGAACGCAGGTCGGCGCGAGCGGGCGCAATGACACGTGGCGTCGAAGCGCCGAGGAGGGAGGCGGAAAGATGCCAGGGTGAGGGTGTGACCCAGTTTCATCCGGTCACTGACCGTATGCGACCTTCGATTGCAGCAATCTCAAAAATATCGGCTTATTGAAAGAATGGATTGTGTAATAGTTTGAATTTTTGTCTGTCTACAAACAATCTTGCTGAAAAATGCATCACCATTATATTTTACGTTATTAATTGAAAGGTTTTTAATTAAACTGTATGATCGGATAAGTTATACAACAACTATCAATATCGTAATGAGAAGCATTCAAAACTAGTAGTTATCTATGAAACGAACCTTCCTAGGACCTCAGCAGCCGATTGCATCACGCGGCTAGAAAGATCGGTCCCCACCAATGATGTGGCAAAGGACGCCAAGTGAAATAGAGATCGTCCTCGAAGCGAGAGCGGTGCACGCGTTGCACTAGTCATTGTGCGGTTGCACTTCGCACGCACGGCCGTCTGAGTGACCTAATAGTGGCTGGAGGGAGGGACCGGGAAGGCGCGGGGAGCGGCCCGCGCTGCCGCTCGTGCGGTAGGTCGGGCTCACTGCGCGCGCCCGCCGCCCGTCGCCGACAGTGGAAAACTTTCTTTGCGACTTTTCCTCGCGTAAACAAAACCGCGCAAGAATTTTCGCTCGCGCGCTCGTAAGTCTAACATCGCCCAAATGACTGACACAAACGTAAATATTTTTTCCCAATGATCCGAGTGCAAACGTCTACGTTATTACTCAGTTATTAAATTTGATGGACCGAGTGATTTGGGATGTAAGCTTCGACAGCGGAGCCGGTAATCATACCAACCAGCGCATATGGATTTAGTAATAAAAAGTCGGTAAAGTTTCTGATTTATTGCTTACGTATTCGAATTAATTCAACGTTAAATAACAAAAATAACATTATGTGCAAATAATGTTTCATATAATAAAAATACGGGTTAAAATTAAAAATGTTTGTGTAAAACTTTAATGTTTGCTTTTGAAAGAATTAAAGCAACGATGTTCGGGAACGCTACAGTTAAACAAAATTATATTTATAACCTGACCGTAGAGCCCTTTGTGATGTTGTTATAGTGCGTTGTGGGCACAAGCGCAACGCTTCCGGGCGCCGCATCTGCGCTCGCGCCGCTTTCACTTTCTCCTCGCGCACAGCGCCGCATCTCGCGTTCACCCGTTACAGCGACCGTACTTCCTACATTTTCCACATATAATTTTCTTTTCCGTGTTCCGTATTGTTGCGCAAACAATTAAAATAAAACAGTATTAAAATAATTAAAAAGTTTTATACAAATTTTCGGAGTATAACGATACAGAACCCGAGTAAGGTTGTGAGATGTCCTTTCTAAGCATGCGATTGCATCCGTGAATTAAATTAGTTTTCTATGTGGTTGGGACCGCGCTCACATCGTGACGCAACCGGCTAATCTAGTCGGCGGCGGCGGGAAGTGCAGTGTCGCGTCCCTGCGTCGCACCCCGCGCTTCTAACTGCGACCACGCCGCGCGGTCGTTGACATTTCACCTAGTTTCTATTTGTCACTTATTAAAAGCACGCCATGATCTTATTCTTTCACGATGATACGGAAGCCTACGATTGTTGTTAATCATGCAATGTATCTTCATAGGTGAGTCGGCAGCCGACACCAGCACGTCGTCGCCAGATCCGGGCCCACCGTCACCGCGCATGGCCGAGGCCGGGTGTAGCACGCCGCCGCACCCACCACCTGTGTTCGACGGCGGCGGATCGCCCTCGCCTTCTCCTTCGTGCCACCCTACAGTCATCCGCTCTGCACCACCTTATTCAGTCATTAAATTTGAGGGAGCTCCTGTTGTCAAAACGGAATGTTCCCAAATTAATAAACACGAATCTGCACCTTCATCAGTTAAAGTTGAAGCTGCACCCCCAGAACCTCCTCAGCCTTATAGGCCGCGTGCTCTTGCGCCACCTCCGCAAAGTCCGCATACAGCGCTTTCACCAGGTCACTGGCCACCCGCTGCTTGTATCAACGGTGTGAAACCGGAGCTCATCGGAGGTCATTTCCCACCTCAACCATTAGAACAAAAATCAGGATCTCGAAATACGCAATGGCGCGGTGCGCCGGCTGTTATCATGGGCGAATCTGGAGGTGTTCGGACTATGTTTTGGACATTACCTGCACCAGCCACTAGTGGTGAACCAGCAGCAAGTGCATCACATACACCAACACCACCAACCCCTGATCCAGGCACGTGTAGTGAAGAATCAGCAGCACGATTGTTGCTTAACCTTGGTGGGGAATTAAGGCGGCCAAGAGGACCAAGACTAGATATGGAGCTTCTCTGGGCTGGAGATGTATCGCAACTGCCAGCACACCAACAAATGCATGCTTTAAATCTCAGTGCTGCAGCAGGAACTGTTTCAGGCTTACCAGGTGTTGCAAGTGCAAGTTCTTTATCAACTCGTCCAGAACTTCGGACGTATGCTCCTGAGGCAGATCGTGAAGAGGATGAACAACCTATGATATGCATGATATGTGAAGATAAAGCAACGGGACTACATTACGGCATTATAACATGCGAAGGTTGCAAAGGGTTTTTTAAAAGGACTGTACAAAATCGTCGAGTTTACACTTGTGTTGCTGATGGTGGCTGTGAAATCACAAAAGCGCAACGGAATAGATGCCAGTACTGCCGTTTTAAGAAATGTATAGAACAAGGAATGGTTTTACAAGGTAATAACGTCAACATTGTTACGACGTTATAATAATAAATTTAATATTACACAAATAATATAATTAAGTTAAAAAACTTTAACAAATAATTATTTTTGTAGCTGTTCGAGAGGATCGTATGCCTGGTGGTAGGAATAGTGGTGCCGTATACAACCTTTACAAAGTTAAATATAAGAAACACAAGAAACCAAATACGAAAGCAGCGACCACAGCAAGCCGAGCATCACCACCAGAAAAACCTAAAGACCCTTTACCGCCCCTCCCACCGCACCTCGTTAATGGAACCATACTAAAGACTGCGTTAACAAACCCCAGCGAGGTAAATTTAATATTATTTAATTAAATTGTCATACTGATAATGTTTCTTTAACGTAAAAGGCATTTTACATGATCTTTATGTATTTGTCCCTAGGTAGTACATTTGAGAGCGAGACTGGAAAGCGCAGTGTCATCATCTCGAGATCGAGCAGTTCCTTTGGACAGAGCGTTGCATATGATTCGAGCTCTCATCGACTGTGATGCTATGGAAGATATTGCAACTGTACGTCATCTACCTGATCTGCTCCACGACACATCCGAAATCGGCGACAAACTTTGTAAAATTGGTGACTCCATTGTACATAAAATGGTCGCGTGGACAAAAAAGTTACCATTTATAATGGAAATACCTATGGAGATCCATTCTAAGTTGTTAATGGAGAAGTGGCACGAGATCTCCGTTTTAACAACAGCAGCATACCAGGCAATGCATGGGAAACTCGCGCATGCACCACCATCTTCGGATCATGAACATGATTTCATGCAAGAGGTAAGCTTGTTTACACTTTTTAACAATATATTCTACAGTAATATTTCATCAAGCTATCACATTAAATTTTAGCATTGTATGTATTTATGACATGATAAAATAGTGTAATGTCAACTCTTAGTAACAGTGCTAACAAGCCCTAAATTATAGGTACTCAAATGATCAAATTCGCTCCCGAGACTTCCGCCACATGCGCGAGCGCAGTTACGTGATCTGCATCGTTACGTAACCAATAGAAAGTCGCCTCAAACTGCACTCGGACGTTTGCGCTGCATGGCTTGTTCTAATAGAATCGTAAAATGCAATAGTTTCTATTAGTCAGATAATAGAACGAATAATAATGCAAGCAACGCTTAAAAGCGATTTCGCTATTGTTTTTCGGTTGCGCCATCAAGTAAGGTCGATAACCTTTACAATATTCAAAAATGGTAGAATTATTAAAAACACCGCTGTTATTTTTTAAACCTATTTCTATAACTAACAAAACATCGTTTTTAGATGTGTATGTATTACATAAACGTAATAAAAATGCCGGCAGTTACACAAAAAGCGTTTTCATTGTCTAGTGCATTTCCTTTATACTTATGTATTGCAATATTACGTAAACGTAGAATCGTACTCTGTACCGCGTTTTCGTAATCATAGATTAATTAACGCATCGATGAACAGATCATGGATATGGGTTTTTGTTTTAGAATATAATTACTACTATTCGTTGGTTGATTTATAAATTATTTGTCCTCAATCATGTTTATTGGATCAGGAAGGTTGACTCTTAAAATAGGTAATTCGATATACGCTAATAATTTACCCTTATCGTCTAATGAACAACAACGCTAAATGAATATTCCAAATTGAAATCTACTGTTTTTTCAACATTTTTTAATATTTATTCATAGCTTCTTTGATCAAAATATTATTTGATTTATATATAATAAAATAATTACTTTAATAAAATAATTAATTTATATAACAAAACAATTTACGTCTGGATAAAAAAATAGAAAATTAAATAAAAAATACTCTTTACAGGTGAATGCTAATTTAAGGACATTACAAAATTGCCTGACATCATTGATGGGTAGGCCGATAACCCTGGAACAGCTCCGACTTGATGTGGGGCTGGTGGTGGAAAAGATGACGCAAATAACCTGCGTGTTCCGTCGGATTCAGCTCAGGATGGAGGAGTACGTGTGCTTGAAGGTCTACATACTACTTAACCAAGGTAAATTTCAATAAATATGAATTACGCATTTAATATATTATTTTCAGGTTTTAATCGCGATTATAGCTATTATTTTGCGCAACCAATACACGACATGATGAAAATCTAAGGTGTACAAATATTAAGTACTTTTTCTTAGGATACAATGTATGATTTATTAAGTAAAAATTATAAGTTATGTTCAATAGTTTATATTTTGAAAAAAAAAGATACTATTGAATAAATAACTTAACGTTTATAAAATTAAGTATCGAAATATTTACGGATGTTTTTTTTTTATTTACACTATATGAAATTGACTCTAATATAATATATTTATTTAATTGAATAATAATGATGTGATTTCGCTTGACAACGCGGCAGCAATCCACTTATAGGCAAGGGTGCATCGCCCCATTATGTGGGTCAGCTGGAACTTGTGATTATGTAAGCCAGGCTCTGCAATTTACTATTCACGTACAAATACAACGATTTTCCGACCGCGCCATTGTTATAATTATTAATTTTATCTGTTAATTCTAATAATAAATTATATCAATAAAGGAGTTTCTATGTAGTCATCTCAAATGTAACGATTTAAAATTAAATAAATGGATTTATTTATAAAACACAATAATGATTGCTATAAATATTATGAGCCAATTTTAGTGTCAATGCGGAGACACCAAAATGGAGGCTCAGAGTGCGCTCGTTAATATTATTATGATTTATGGTACATATAACCCAGTTGCAATGCGAGACGCTTGCAAAATCGATTTGAAACATCGAGACAACACGTTCAGAATTTCACTTTACAAGTACTATATTATAAAGCGATAGACACACTTAAGCTTAATAAAATGGTTTTATGAGCCATCATTCGGTTCAATCGAATCACTTGATACTGGTGTAAACGACTAAATTTACATAACACCCTTGTAGCGTAGCGTTCTAATTTCGATACGGTATGCCAAATAATATATTTAAATCGCTATCGCTAAATTAATTGAATAACAATGCCCTTCACTAGGCCGCTATTTGGAATACAATCGAAACGAATTCTGTTCCGCTTAGATAAATACCAAGAATGATCATATAATAATAATTTTATCGTTATTGAAATACTTCAGATAAATTGCGTTTTTTAAATATATATATAACAAAATACACGGTTCAGTATTAGTGTTTATTTGTTATTATGATTTGCTATTATATTCATATATAGGTTTTAAGTTAGAAAAGATACAATGATATGGCGAAATGGAGCGTTTAAAGTTCATTCGTATTTAAACTTGTCCGTAGCTAGTGCTGGAAAATACGCCATCTGCGTTATCGATGCTGTAACTAGGTCACCCGCACGCACTCTACGTTCGAAAATTATTTTCACCGCGCGTTATAATTACGAGTACACTATTTATGAAACGAGATTTGGTTCCACAAGTTACGTTTTGAAATATATATAACAATTCTATTGTTCGCACATTGTGATTAGCAAGTTATAAAAAAAAAACTATCTTTATTTAAACATAACTAATTAAAAAATTGTTTAATATTTATAAATTAAATTTTATCCAGGTTCTGTAACGTAATAACATGCAGAAAGAAATTTTAATTTTATAGTTCGTTATATTATAAAATCCCAAATAACTTATAATTTAACTAAGCTATATATAACTGAATATTCAGATATAATAATATTTTTTCTAAATTTTTATTTAGCTTTAGTTTTAATGTCTTATCGTTAACACAATATACGCATGATAGATCAGATATAAGAACGAAAGTAGCGTTGCAAGTGTGATATCTATAGCAAGAGGTAAGTTCTCGCTACGGTGAAATGGAAAGCGCTTGCGCAACGGTTCCGCGGTCGCGCGTGTATGTGTGTGTAGCTCTGTATGAACAATAAGCGCTCATGTAAGTTGAGCAATACAACGGATTGTAGATGATATTTTAATATTAATAACATGTATCCAATAAGTAACAGTATTATTATTAATAATATGTAATTGTTGTAATTATACCTTAGTTATGTTGCCAAATAAAAATTATGTTAACATTGACGAATATTATTATAGACAAGATGAGATGACAAGACAAGGCTGCTTACCCATAAACATGTTTCATCTTGTTTATGTGTAAGCAGCCTTCAAAGTGATTTATCACAACGGAGAGCAACAGCACAATCCGTATAATAGCCGCGTTACGTCAGTTGAAACGGGACGGCATTTCACTCTCAGCGAAAAGCCAGGCGGAAGTGAACTTTCTCTTTTGCCGCGCTTGAGGCTAAAAAGTCTTAGATTAGTCGCTAACCCGTCTCGCTTACTCTTACGTAACATGGACACGTGATTGCACGTAAATGTATTATGTTAATTGATTTACGTATAGCTATTCAATAACTGATTAACGACATTGTTAATGTCTTTTAAAATACTGAGAAAATTATGTCAATTTATAATACTTTAAAACATAATAAGGAAGTACTTAATACTTTATTGCCTTAACTTTAAATAATATATATTTTATTAACGTATGTCAGCTCAAAATATAAAATATAAAATTCGCATTTAATTATTTATAAAATAAGTGCAATATTGACCGAGAACGCTAAGCTACTTATAACAGGAATGAACGCTACACGTAATACGTACAATATCGTGAAGCGCGTGTGAGCGGGACGACAATAGCGGGTGAGGACGCGGGCTCGCTCGAGCGGAGGTCAACGGCTAGCCGCGGTCGTTGCCCCGCTATCGGAGTGACCTACTGAGCGCGTGACGTCACCACCGCACCGCGCGTTCGATGGCATTGCTCGGCTACCGCCTTTTAACGCCATCTTGCGCCGAGTAGACTAACTATATAGAAGGTTATAAACATCCCGTGCAAATTTAACATTCGAAATTGTTTTGCTATTACATGTCTATATATCTATCATATGACAGGTTTAATCAGATTTATCTTTGCAGAAGTGGAGTTAGAAAGTATTCAGGATAGGTACGTGCAAGTATTGCGGAGTTATTTAGAACATGCCGCACCCCACCATCCTGGCAGGCTTCAGGAACTGTTTGCTCGGATACCCGAGGTATGTCTACTGATAACTATATTTTCTTAAATAATAATTTGATATTACTTTAAATCTGTACAAAACACTACTTTCGAATAGCATCGTCATATAACACTGACTCATTATTCACACTTTCAGATACAAGCGGCGGCAAATCTGCTACTAGAAAGTAAAATGTTCTACGTACCGTTCGTGCTGAACTCAGCTGAGATCAGATAGTACATGGCGCAGCAGGGCGTCTAGTTCTCGATGTACGAGCGGCAAAGCCCCCTCCCGCGCCCGCGCCATCCCCGCCAGCCCTGCACCCTCGTCACATAACCGACCTGTGTTCACTCCAGAGTCAGCAGAACGTTCCTACTCGACCGGACACCGACAATAAACGTGGTTCGGATCATCTTCGGATCGAGACGGAGCCACTAGAGTGCGTGGACTCCTTATATTCGCTAAACTTTGAACTGAGTGAGTGTGGATAGTGCGGTATTATACCTTTGTTAAATCGATGTGTGTATTGGCTTATTGTTTAGTAGAGGAATTAAAACGTCCCAATTGACAGACTGATTTATCATAAAATATAGATATTATTTAAGTACCAGGGACTCGGATGCGTGTTTTATACGTGGTAGTGTATACTACTTAGTGTTAAATAGAGTAAAATATATAATTATGTTACTATTTAAATACGTCAGTCGAAGAATCGCATAATATATTATTTCTGTACATATAGATTTTAACTTATCATAGTTTTGTATTTAAGGTCGTTGTTTATAGACATAATTGTTTCTTGTAAATGAAATATTGCTGTTTTAGTTTGCATTTTATATCTAGATTAAAACCGGTTATCTCGCCGGGTGTGTAATATTGAAAATTTTCTAATTTTATTTTATATGACTTGTTCGTTATTAAGTAGCACTAAGTACCTATTCTCAGTGTTTACCAAGACTGCTTGTATAAATCTATAACATTTTTACGCAAAAGTAATGAAGCGCGGCTTCGCGCTCGTCTCTGTAGTCACAACTTATGCATTTTTATTGCCTATATTTCGCAAACCACTTATGCATATATTCTCGTTCTAACTTACTTTACTCTGGTCTAACTAGATTTAAGTGACCGGTAGGTATTGTTGAATTGACATGCCGATGGCGGGCGAGTAAGCTATTGAACCGTGCGCCATTGTTTCACTTAGGCAAAGACGGTTCGAAGATTTACTTATCGTATTATACTTTGCTTCCTTTGATGTGTTCAAGTGTAATTTATGCTCAATACCATTAACTTCATCAGACGTCTGCATGATATCATCATTACACTAGATCTTACAAACTGTCAAGGCACTAAGTATTATTTTTATCGGTATCAGAATTGTTTAAGATACGTTATTATTTATAATGTACTCGTAGCTAAATTTTCGAAGACTGCGTGGCCATTATATTTTAATTCTCTAGGAATGTGGCAAATATTATTTTTTTACCGTTTCACTGGTTTTAAGTAATCAAATAAATAGGATTTAGCTAAAGCGAACCAACTGCAACTTACCTAAGATTTCATACATAAGATTTCTCTAATCGTATCAAAAATCTATATGTGCCACGACAATACCATCATCGTATCGACATAACCTATTTCACATTTTCTGGACACTCCGAAATATCCGGAAAATTCCGGATATTCACAAACTATTCTTATGAATTCATGACGATTTCAATATTTTCTATTAATATTATAAGTCACTGACTCTGATTTCGACCAAAATCTTCGTACACAGCTTCATCATCACACCTGACAAGTACATGATGTAACCACATTTATCAATTAATCATACACATAATTAGTCATAAATAGTCGTAAATTTTGATAGCCATAATTTATAAGTAATAAACTGATTAACTTCACTGTCAGTAATCACTGCCTATTTTAATGTTATTAGCTATTATCTTTAATAGCAATCGTATTATGGAATGTATACACGATGCGAGTTCTAGCCGCCGATTTATCGCTAAATATATTTTTCAGATGGATTCTACACATTTGATGTTAAAGAACTTTTTAGACATTTTTATTGAAATGATACTCAAGAGCTTCTTGATTTGTATTATTATTGAAAATAATTTTATATTGATAGCTAGGTATGTATAGCGCTTCTATACTGTCGATTTTGATGTTATAACCCAATTTACTGTTATCGAAAACTTTAAGCAGAATTTTTATTTTATTATTTATCACAACATAAAATAAATAGATTATTAATGCCAATTAAATAATATAAGAACACACTGTAACGGTTCAAACGCGGCTACTTATCGATGCGTGTGTACAATCCCTTACTCGTTAATGTTATTATTACGTTCCAACAACGGTGAACTGTTACCATTAGATTAGGGAAGGCGATAAACGTCAAATTAAAAATTTAAGTAATTACAACCAAAAAGTTCGTTCTAAGGACTTAGGTTCTAGGTAATCATTATTCATGCCTTAGATCTATAAAGATCGATGTCAGCAGACTATACTTAATATTTTCACCACGTTATGTCCCAAAACTTATTAAGCATTTCTTCCTATTCTTATTTAGATATAAATTATTCACACATTAATTAAAATATATATACGTATTATATTGTATAGTATATCTCCAGTGACTTACGTTATACATCTGAAGGGTAAAGTTTGTGATATGTATGTATATATTCATAATTCATGACTATTTTTCAATACACAGAATACATATTGCTAACCGGTATATACTAACTGTTAAAAGTATTACAACACGTAGTGTTAAATAATATATACGTTCTTATGAAAATTACATACTTTTTTTCTACACTTTGTATTTTTTTATTAGAACGGACTTAAGTAATATACGATTCGTCACAGATCTGATACATACCAAGCTAATACCTACGTCCGTAGTTAAGCAAACATATGTATGTAGAATAAAACGAGCATTATTGAAAATATTTTATAATTAGATAATCCTGTTACCTGAATGAGCGACACGTGTCCGTTCCTCATCGTGTTACCATTAGTTAAGTTAGTCTATAATTTTTTTATAAATTGTATAAATTAGTTTCAATACAACCGGTTAAAACACTGCCATCAAATGCCTAAATAGATTCTTAATGTAATTTTGTTATACATATATGTTTAAGTTAGTGACATTCGTGAAATTATTAGTTAATTGTGATAATTGAACAGTGATAGTTTATGGAAAAAAAATTTACGATATTCAAAATGAAATCAATTCGTTCTAATTCTCTCAGCGTTCGCGTTTGGCTCCTACGTCATATATATTGACAATTTGGTTAAATTACATAATATATTTATTTATTTGTTTATATCTAACTTAAATTATAATTAGTCGATATGAACACCATCAATACGACGGTGTAAATCTAAAGTCTGAGGTAAAGATGCCTTTATAGATTTTTAATTGTGTATGATGAAAATCGTAAGTGTAATGTAACTATAATCGCGATTAGTGCATCGTTCTACTAATATTAAAGGTAATGTATGTAAGTAATATTGACACTTATTTTGTTAATAGCGTAGATTATTATTAAGGCAGAAACTAACGGCAGAGTATCAAAGGAAATTTAGATATTAAGAATGTTATTGGCGTTGTACAAAGGATAGTATTGTTAGGGAATAACGATAATGAAATTGGCGCATTACTGGCGAGTACCTAATTAGAGTAGTACACGAAAAGCCCACGGGAGGCTATACAATTATTTGTATATAAAATTAAATACATGTGCAATAGCCATTCGCTTTTCGTTGCTCTCCTAATTTAAAAGCTGGTTTCTAAAGAAAACTTTCAATTTGCTTATGTGTAATATCACATATTTCGTATCGCTTATTGTTGGTAGACGACAAATGAGCAATGTGTCTCAAACAGTTATTTCTGATTATGTACTGATTTGATATAAGAATAGTTCTTGGTCTCAATGTTCTGGCAGCCCGGACTATGAGTGGACTCGACTTAAGAATTACTTGTAAATATTAACATAATGGCCGTTACAGAAAAAATATCAAACCTATTCTAATAGTTTAAATCGGTAAAATTTCACTTAACATCAATACGAGTAATTCAAAAGTCGACCGTTTAGATATAATATTGCGAAAATATTTTGACTGATATGTAATAGTAATAATGATTATGGTGTTAATATATTTCTAAGGGTATAACAAGAACTTAATGCATTTCACACTTTCTTTACAGTCCATAAGACGATAATTATTACATCTAAGATATTGTGAGGAAATATTTTCACATTATTAAAATAAGGTTTGTTGTGTAAAAACTAGCGTTTCATGTACTTCGGATAAAAGAAGGGTTGACTTGTGTACATTAGACTTTGTAATTAAAATAGTTAATAAATCGAGTGTAAAGCAGTAAGAGAATATATATTTGGAAACGTTGACAAGTGTTTGTTGTATGTAATTACGTGTCACAGATGGATATTTGAACTCTAAGTATATAAATATATATTAGATATCTATTCTTCAAGTTGTATGTTTTATCCAAATATAAATTATTCGTTTTTGTTACGAATTCACAAACACGTTTCGCTTGTCTATATAACTTTATGTTCAATCGTATATTTCGCTAAGTTTTTCGAGTAATAAACAAAAGCCACATTAGTACCACGCAGTCTCACAGAAAGTGCCTGAAGTTCTAAATGTTTAGGTAGACATTTTTTAAAGAGTTCAGAGTGGGCGAATGTGCTGCATTTCACAAAATATTTTTTGGCGTAGCCAGCCTTTATTTTTATTTTTCGATCTAGATCCATTCATACATATTTATGTACTTATGATTAAAGTAGTTTACGCGAATATATTACTTATTACTTCTTTGAGATTTATGGATGCAAATTATAAGAAAGTCGACTATTAATTGCTGTTGATTTTAAATGAATTTACAGTTAATTTTTTTAGAATTTGCTTTAAGTTTTCTCAAAATGGTTATCCGACCCCGGTCACAACTGGCTACGTCAATACACATAATATTAAATAGTTGGGTTCGCTCAATGTTAAGACTTGTCGTTTTCAGTACTAGCGTATTCTTAACTATAACAATAAATTAGGGTTCTATGTTCACACGTAGCCAATCACATTAGTTGATGATTGATGTACTGTTCTCGATGGATTAAGGCTGTTGTTATACATTTTCGACCAAGTTAGGATACAATGACTGTTAATACTTATTCTGATGTTTGTATCGGTTTTTACGTCTCGTTCGAGTGGTGCGCCGGGTGTTATGTTAGTCAATGGATGAACTGGTTTGCCAAGAGAAGTTACCTACAGTTGTGTTTAGTTAGCGATGCATAACGTGTTTGTACTTTAATTTGTTTTTTAGTTGTACTCTTGGAAATCAATGGTTAATAACTTAAGAGAATAAAATGTATGTGAAATAAAAGAGTCTAATTATTTCCTTTACCAAACTAGCAACAAATAACTTTTGTATAAAAAGATCTAATCATCGTATTGCAAAGGTATCAAGTAACTACAATTATGAAAATATATTAACGGGAAATCAAAATACACAATAGCTCAAGATTTTCAGATATGTAATTTTATTAGGTCCTCATCTACGAAGTTGTTGATTTCTAGTACATACTCGTAACTGTGAAGATTTACGATGAATATCGAGAACGGCGGAGAATAAGGAAAATCGTTATTTCCGAATACGAAAACGATACTGTTTCGTAAATAACATCCAATTGGAAAGTCATAAACGTTAAGTGAATCCCGTAATATTTTATAGTATAAAACGACTAAACAAAAACGATAAACTCTTGCTCAGAATTATTTTAAATAACCGCGACTGATCAATTGCTAGTTATCTAGTCCACTCTTTATTTACTACAACTCGTCACTAAACCAGATCATCTTAAAACTAAAGGAGTTGCGAACTTACGACTAGAAACTTTCTGTCACCCATCACACACACGACTTTACTCCAACAATTTTTTTTCGGATTTTGAATAGCTTTTACAGAGGAAGAATATCAAATTTAATAAGATGATAAAAAGCCTTTAAAAAGATTACCGAAGCCCTTTTCCAGGACTTCTAAAGCGTAGTTATGAATGAAGTTTCATTAAAATGACAAACGTTCATCGGCAATAATAATCAATACAAATAAATATAATTTTATTAATTAATTAAATATTATATAAAATGTTCATTAAAAAATCTATTTAAAACGGTACCTTTTTATATACAACAACCTAATATCATGATTTAATTAAAGTAAATGTTTATTTTGCTTGAATACAAATATGTTGAATATTTGTATTCAATCAAAATGAGTTGTACAATATTAATAAATGTAAAAATATAGAAGTTAATTATTGATGAAATGTAATCAATTGTTTTGCCAAAAGCTTAAAATTTTCACTTCAAAGAAAATATTTAGAAGCTAAATAAATAAAAAAAGCTACGATGAGATTTTTATGTTATCTATATTTGGCAAAATGTTGAAATGTCTACAGCGCCATCTAGTACGTAACTTTTGACCTAACCTATTTAAGGAAGAGATTAATAAAAGTAAATAAAACATGGCGTAGTTATTTATTTTGTAGCTATCAAAAAATTAAATAAACATATTAAATTAATGCAATACTACTAATACACATCCTTTACAGTAGCATGTTTTCGAACGGTGCGTTAATGTCAAACACTGTATGACATGTGTCGCTTTTGGTTTTGCCCCTTCATCAATCAGAAAGCGGTATCGCCACATGCACCAGTTTAGTTTTTCTTGATATTTGGTAATTTTTCATACAGAAAATAAATATGGTAAGTACTTTCGTATTTATTTGTAATTGCAATTGAAACGTTTTTTTTAAAAAACGACACCATCTATAAAAATTGTCTTCAAAAAATTCGACATAATAATATGTATTTTGCAGAAACCTCTTATGTTGCAAGGGCACGAACGTGCTATCACTCAAATTAAATACAATCGCGAAGGAGATTTGTTATTCTCTGCGGCTAAAGACTCGAAACCTAATGTTTGGTGGTCTCTGAATGGTGAGCGTCTAGGCACATTCAATGGTCATGGTGGCGTAGTTTGGTGTTTGGATGTCGATTGGCAGTCCATTAACCTAGTCACAGGTGGTGGTGACAGTTCGACGAGGTAAAAAATGTTTATTATTGTGTACGCCTTGAGCAGTACAGTCAGCATCATATATAAAGTTACAGACAATGTTACCAAATATATAGAAACATCAAAAGTAATTTCTGATATTTACTTGCTTAGTGTCTATAAATGAGGTTCAGCTACTTTGTACTTAAAATTTTTAGAATATTAGAATGATTTATAGAAACATGGACATAAAACAAATAATATGCCAGTGACATTGTGCTCCAAGTGAAAGGGGTGGTAAATATCCTTTAATCCAATCTCCTTAGTTTTATTATAACTTTCCATTTCTGCAGTCAAAAATTTTACTATAGTTTATAAACATTTATGTAAAAGTGTACCTAAAATGTACTGCGATAAGATTTGTTTATACTTAAGATGCTTAGAAACCACTGGTGCTTTGACTGTTACTAGTTGAATGATGGATAGAATGAAGTTATAAATTTAATGAGGTTCACATATATTTGGTTTGGTTCGGTTCCAATATATTTTTACAAAATGGATGATTTAATTAATTTGATGACTTCGGATGAATGAATTTAATAATCTTGTCTGTTACATTATATATGAAGCTGACTGACTGTACACATCATACATAAATTAATTAACTTAGTTTATAATGTTTAAAATAATATGTTAGTTGAATTGGGAATGGATTAGAATTCGCTACTCAAATTTGGGGTAATAAGGGTCATTTTTATAGCTTACCTTACCCCACCAGAATCAAATCAGCTCCTGTTCACTGGTCTATCTATTTATCTATAAGACAAAATATTCGTATTGTATAACTTTAAAAATGCACATATAAAAAAAAATCTATGCAATTCCGTGGGGTGTTGTTTGAAAGGGGCAACGAACCCCTGTTTTTATTGCTGGAAAAACGCATTACGCGTTTCAGGCACGGGAACAGTTGGACACCAGGTGTCAAATACCCCGAGTGCAACCCTGAACATCAGAATATCACAAATATAATACAAAACCAGTGGTACCCTTTCCATCCTTAACGAGGAGCGCCACAGGATTGCTTGCTCAATCTGAGATGAGAATCTTTTAATTCTATAATCTTTAATATTGCAGATTATGGGATCTAGAGACTGGCAAAAACATAGCTACTATAAAAACAAACTCTTCTGTGAGGACCTGCAATTTTAGCTTCAGTGCCAACCAAGCCGCATACACCACTGACAAGGCTATGGGTCATCCTTGTGAAGTAAGGCAATGTTTTTTAATTGCATTGATTACATTTATTTTCATTATTTTTTTCATATGATATTTTGGTTATTTTCACTAATTAAAATAATTTAATTTTAGGTCTTCATAATTGACACAAGAACTATTGATGACTCACTTTCAACCCAAGACCCAATATTAAAGTGGGAAATAACAGATTCAAAAGTAACATCATTTGTTTGGGGTTGTTCGGATGAAACCATCATAACTGGCCATGAAGCTGGTGATCTCATTCAATGGGATTTAAGAGTATGTAACATTTTAAACACATATACATTTTAATCCTATTAAGCACAAGTCTTGTCAATAATTTATTAAGTAAAGGTTTTAATTGAACTGCTTTAATAAGTGTCCAATTAAGTTTATGAAATTTCTTACAGACTGGCAAGAAAGTGCATTCAGTTAAGGAACATACACATCAAATCAATGACATGCAGCTCTCACGTGATGGGACAATGTTTATTACTGCTTCAAAGGATCAATCGGCTAAGCTTTTTGACACAAATTCTCTTGAACTCCTCAAAGAGTACAAAACTGAGCGTCCTGTAAATTCAGCTGCACTTAGCCCTATCTTGGACCATGTTGTCCTTGGCGGAGGTCAAGATGCTATGGAAGTAACAACTACATCTACCAGACAAGGAAAATTCGATGCTCGATTCTTCCATCTTGTTTTTGAAGAAGAATTTGGACGTGTCAAAGGTCACTTTGGGCCAATCAACAGTTTAGCATTCCATCCAGATGGCAAGAGTTTTGCATCTGGTGGTGAAGATGGTTATGTGCGTGTACAGAGTTTTGATCAATCCTACTTTGATTATACATTTGATTACAATAGGGATTAATACTATATACAACATTATATCACATCAGTATTGGATATACACATTTATACTTACTTCAGTCAAAAATATAAATTGAGTGTTTTACCAACAACCACTGCTCATAAAATTTAACTGTTTGTTTAATAGATCAACAAATTCTCTTAAGTTTTTCACAAAATAAATAAATATTTGGGAAGTTGTTTTTATTTCCAACTTGCAGCCCACCCCAACTTCCCCAGGTTAAGAATTATATAGAAGGTGGATTACCAGGGTGGCGGCGAAAATGACGATACGTTATATAAGAAAACACTTGTAATGCTCGTTACAACGGTTACAATACCAATGCCCGATATATTTAAACTGGCGGTATTTATACAAAAACATCTTGACCTAATTTAATACTAAATTTACAAACTTAAAAGATAATATTAAACATTGTTTATCTTAATTATTCTAATGATTATTTACGGACAAATATTATTTAATAATACAAGATTATGTAACATTAAATATTAAAGATTAATATATTACACCGGAAGTTGATAAGCCGCAGATAACCTAGCCAGATCAGTAAAATAAGATTCTAGTAGCTTAATCTTTACATTATACATAATAAAACAAAATTATTATAGCATTGATTAATCGACATAATTTGAGAAAATATAAATAAACAATAAGCACTATTTATTAATTGCGCCGGAAGCTGACAAGCAGAAGGCGCCATTAATAAATAGAATAATATATAATAAAATGTTCCAAGTATAAACAAATATGAATCAACTATTTATTTGATTATGAAATTACTAATTAAATTGTTAAACAGAAGTTTTAATCTATACTTATAAATAATCATCAAGATGTACCCGAACTAGCCGTATATGTAGGACCGGAAGTATTAATTGATAACAATTATTATCTATCATGGGTGTAATGCATTTCGAAACTTCACTTACTAATACTTTCTGTATTTGACGAAAGCTTGTAGAAGACAAGAAGGTGATAGTCTCATAATTTTGTCTGAACTTCTTACGCCTTTTAAAGTTCTGTCTATAATAATAATAAATTTACTTATGCAAGCTCATCATGCAATAAATTTATTTGTGCAAGCTCGTCTGGGTAGGTACCAACCACTCATCAGATATTCTACCGCAAAACAGCAGTACTTGGTATTGTTGTGTTCCGGTTTAAAGAGTGAGTGAGCCAGTGCAATTACAGGCACAAGGGACATAACATCTTAATTCCCAAGGTTGGTGGCGCATTGGCGATGTAAGCAATGGTTAACATTTCTTATAATGCCAATGTCTATGGGCGTTGGTGACCACTTACCATCAGGTGGCCCATATGTTCGTCCGCCTTCCTAATCTATAAAAAAAAAATTATACTCTCCTCTGCAGCTGTCCAGTGGAAAACATATTTTCAAATTCATTCAGAAAATATTCCAAGTCTGCTTACGCTAATCTCTGTGACCTCATTGTTATGTTAGAATCTCCGGTTATATCCGGAGATGATCGAGAATGCTGTAGCATAGCAGAAGGTGTTTTTGGAAGGGAGTATTCAATTGGCATTTTCCTATATATGCCTTGGCAAAATGTCACAACAACTATATTTATAATAATAAAAAGTTAAATAAGAGATCCCTCGTATTACGAATCAGATGTCAAGTTGCAGTGGGTCCCCCATATTGACTGATTGGCAAGAAACACGATATTAAAAAACCCGCTGAGTTTCTTTCACCGATTCTTCTTGGGGCTGGATGTTTCTTTACCGAACCGGCGGTAGTTTCTAGTTTGACGATCACTAAGAAAGTAAAATGCTTCAATGTTGAATAAAGTAATTTGATTTGAGTTATTGTATTTGAAGTACCAGGCAACAAAATCCGGAAGATAATAAAAATAGTATAATGGTGTCGTAGTAAACTATAGAAGCTCGTAGCGAGTAAGCGGGGCCTTATAAGTCGTAGCTAGGAAGCGCATTGTAGCCGTTCTGGATGATGCCAAAATCCCTCAAAAGTGGATCAGCCGCTAACATCTCTCCTTAGTTACACCCGAATTTCCCTGCCGCAACAGACGACTTTCCCCCCAAGGGAGCTGGGTACCTTTGTGAGGGTTTCCACTGCATGAAAAAAAAAGGCCGAGTGCTTAACCGACAGTCTCGACGACGCTCACCGATCAATTAACCGGTAGATCCGGAACACCCCTTAAAGGCCCACGCGGTAGTAGACAACATCCGCTTTGTGCCACCAAAGACGAACCTTTTATCCGACGTTAGTCGAGGAAATCGAATCGATTGTCAAGACATTACAAGTTAAAAAAGATTTTTTCCGATGCCGACCGGATTTCATATAAAGCCATTAAGCGCCTCCCGCAACAGCTTATCACACTTCTTGTACTTATATTTAACGCCCTTCGGGCAGGTTGCTCCTTTCCCGACCATTATAAAGAAGCCATAGCCATAGGTATCCCTGAACAAGGGAAACCCAGGAATCAGTCCACTAGCTATCGATACCATTATACTTCTTAACACTCTCGGTAAGGTTTAGGAGCAGTTCGGTTTCAAAGTTGTGCGTCAACCAGGTCCACCGCTTAACGGAAGACATACTAAAGGGCTTGGCCATAAACAAAACTACTTCGATGTAGCAAAAGCGTTCGACAAAGTCTAGCGTAATGGTTTATTATATTAACTAATTCCATTATATTAACTAATTTCCAGACAGACTCATTCTCGTCATATGAGATTAAAAGTAATCTTTTTTTTTTATAAAAAAGGAAGGCGGACGAGCATATGGGCCACCTGATGGTAAGTGGTCACCAACGCCCATAGACATTGGCATTGTAAGAAACGTTAACCATCGTTTATATCACCAATGCGCCACCAACCTTGGGAACTAAGATGTTATGTCCCTTGTGCCTGTAATTACACTGGCTCACACACCCTTCAAACTGGATACAACAATACCAAGTACTGCTGTTTCGCGGTAGAATATCTGATGAGTGGATACCTACCCAGATGAGCTTGCACAAAGCCCTACCACCAATCTCACAATAAGTATAAAATGTTAATCTGAGGCTACTCATATCCACATGTTTCTTACAGTGATAAATAATATAACAAAATACAATGTACAATATTTTAATATACAAAATTTATGATATTATCATGAAATATTTATATCACATTGAGCATGAATTGACTACAGAAAATATGGTGTAGTATGCTGAGGGGGAACATCTCTTTCACTATCCGGTACTGCTTGGAAGATCTTAGCACTTCTATCATTGACTGTTTTAAATTCCATTATAGAAGCTTCATTACCGCAACGATAACAATAGTTAGGTGCCGACCAAACTGTGACTAATCTCTCGTCAAACATATATTTGTAACCTGAAACACAAATTTACAGTACTTATACTAATTTCAATTGAGAAAAACTTATCAAGCAATGGGTTCATTATTATTAAAAAACCTTTCAACTTTATTGGTGGCTGGCAGGGTTTTAGTTAAAGTGCACCGAGATTAGTTCTTCTACATGTTAGTTTATCAGTCCAAACAGCATTACTTGGTTGCAGGTACAAGGGACATAACATCTTGGTTGCTTGGTTGATGGTAGAAGAAAATGTCTATGGGCTCTGGTCGGCCAGGTAAATACCTATATTCCAATTATAGATATGATTTAAAAATCATATTATACCTTCATTAACAAGTTGGTGTGCTCGACATATCAGACTTAAGTTATTGTAGCTCATAAAAAGCTCTGTGACAAAGCTACCAAATAACCATCCAGCTCCCCTAGGACTGACAGACCTGAAAGTAAAGAATGGTATACTAATTTTTTTTTTATTTTACAATGTATATTAAGTCACAATAAAAACCATTGAAAGTAATTAAAAAAAAAATTGGGCTAAACATACATTAGTCCTTTTAAATATAAGTTAAAGTCACACATTTAAAGTATTTATTAATGATTTAAAGAAAAAAAGGTATTGGTAAAAATAAAAAAAAAGGATTTTCTTTTACTTTGTACTTGATATAAAAATAAATTCTACAAAATAACCCACTTATCTATCTAAGAATTAATAAACTTACCACATCTTAACATCAGCCGGATCAGACCATAGTAAGTCACAAAAAGCACCTTTATGTGGTATCTGCTGATTTCTATCAATACATCTAATTTGGTCTAACATTGATATTTCTGGAGATAATCCCCCATGGACACATAATACTGTTTCATCGATTAACTGTAATCAATCAAGTTTCAATAATTTAATACAATATAACAACAATTACTTTACATAAATAGCAATTGGGCTGTTTAAAGCTTACTATTTGCTTGTGCTGCCTATTCTCTTATGATTAAAAAAAATGAATCGTAAAAAAACGATGATTATGAATTTGTAAAAAATTATTAGTATCTACCCTAACTATGCTGTGAGAAAAAATAACATAATTATAAACTACTAATTTATCAATTAGTATTACAAAAGCTGTCATGTTTATTAGTACTAACATACATAGATGTTAAGACTCACCGCTGCAACTGTAAGCAAATCAAAAACTCTACAACAATCCTTCCAAGCATTTGCATTACCATATTTGTTTAGGCATTCATCATAAAATCCATAAACTTTAGTGATTTGACAGGTTTCATGATTTCCTCTCAATAATATTATCCTGAAAGATTTATGTTAGAGATATAAATATAAAGAATATTATATAAAATAACTTTTTCAAGTATTATTACTGAGTAAGCAAATATCAAATAAAATTAGGGGTAATAAAGAATATCTCACCTGTCTGGATACCTGGCTTTAAGTGCCATAAGGAGGGTTAGTGTTTCAAGACTATAATACCCTCGATCAACATAATCTCCCATAAATATATATTTTGTGTCTGGAACTTGACCTCCTATGTGAAAGAGCTCTTCTAAGTCATAAAACTGAAATATTTATTTAATATATTATTCTTATTTGTATACTATTTCCTTGTTTAGGTGAATAAATCATTAAATCTATTGTTTTGAAGAAAATTGAGGATGTATTTCTTTATATTTTATTATAACAGAAAAGTATATGGATTAAAAGAAATAAGTTTTTAAAATATTTAAACATTAAATTTGTGAATATTTTGAGTAGTTTTACATGGACTTTGACAATGAACTTGTTTTGGTTATAATATATATTTACTATAATTAATAAAACGCCGTATAAAATTAACAAATATAGTTAATAAAAAAACTGTAATTACTTGTCCATGGATGTCTCCGCAAACGGTTACAGGTGTTTGTACCGGTTGAACATTCGGCTCCTCAAGTAACAAGTCACAAACTATATTACACAGTTCACGAAGATCATCTTCTGGTAGGTATTTACATCTTTTTGCAATCTCTATCCATTTATCTACGTCGCCCATCATTTTATTGTTATATATATAGGTTTTGAAATCGTTCTTTGAATAAATCTCTATAACTATCCTTCAATCGTCAATCGTCGAAATAAAACTTCAAAATCATATATAAAACGTTATCATTTGTCATTGTGACAGCCAAAGCTAAAGACCATGTTATTTAGCTTTGAATTCTAGTATAATGAATCTATATATTCCGACTGGAATTATAAACAGGAGAACCGGGAGCTTTTGTGGATGACGATTAGCTGACGACGCTGTTATTAAATAATGGATTTAATCATGCACTTTAATCTTATAATGCAATATGTGTTTTTTCTTTTTTCTAAATATGTATTTCTGCCGGTTGTTGAAATGAGTCCGAAAATTTAACCAAAAGAAGTGAGGCAATTGAAAGTTCACAGAAATGACCATCCTAAAAGCATCTTCTGCAAGGACGCAAGCGGGCGTAATGAGCGGAGCGATGGCGTTGTCATATCCGTCGACGAGACGGCGCAAGCCGGGGATTTCGTTTCGATAAAAGAGCGACCATAGCTGTGATCCTAGTCTGAGGCATTCACTACGTGCAAAGGTCTCCTGTATCTGTCTAGTATGTTTCCTCTTCTTAAGTAGTAAGTACCTCTCGCGCTGACATCAATTCTTATGGAAATAGATGTTACGCACATATCCTAAACAAATCGAGGCAGTGCATAAAAATGTATTCAGTATGATATTTGTAGTTTCGCTAAATTTTTGGCCAATTGACCAATTGTTCTACAAAAATTCTTAAATCTACTCGGCTTCTCTGTCTGGATATATCGTTCGTGTAATCGTGTAAAGGAAGGAGTCAGAAGGGAGCGTAGAGGGATTCTTGAGGGACTCCAGCGCATGCTCCTAATAATTTAATAAGCACACAATGGCAGTAGAAAAATAAACAAAGGCACTTTTTGCAAACGCAGAGCTATCTGAGAAAATAGTCTTGAAAAATGAAGTGTTTGAAAAAATATGAGTATTGAATAATAATATCGTGCCATTTATTGGAAATATCCCCAATTTTTTCTAAATATTTTCACATATTAATATATACAAAATTAAATTCCGCTATTAATAGATGGAAAAGAGTAGCTCTTGTGTATTGCTATATTACGATGATTTTTATTTATTTCAATAATTTTATGCGCTCTAATAATTATTTTATATCTAAGGTTTGTAACTTTGTTTCTGAATCTTTGACTACTTATACTATTCAAAGAGTGCCATGTTACCCTGACCGAGTTTCGGCCAAGGTTGGTAGACTCAAAGACTAGCCAACTGCCAAGGTGACATTATCTGTTCTTGAGCACTAATGTATGAACAAGAACGCGCAGATGCAGATCCAGCCTTCAAAAGGTTGTGGTCACCCGAAAATCAGTCAAGTCGGACTACAGACTCACTTATAATCAATACATTGCAATACTCGTACAGTCGAGGTAGGGTTGTGGGCATTCCCACCATACCCACAACGGTGGATCCCCACCTGTGAACAGGAGCACTCTTTATTTCATCTCATTAGTCTGATAGACGTTGAGACAATCCAACATAATCCGAGGGGTCGAGATCACTTTATTCTTTCAGACGCACGGAAATGTACTTTCATCATCTCCATTAATGATTATTGGATGCCAAAAAAACTACATTAATACTAAATTCTTATACATAGAATAAGAAAGAAAAAAAACAATTACTTAAAGTATTGAGCTAAACTGATTACCAAATAGTATCTACAAATGTTATCATTCACTTAAATTCAAAAATAAAATAAAAACATTTGAATTTAGATGTTTATTAAACTTGAAAACAATCATGCAAGTACATTTTTTAAATGCTATCTACATTTTTGTTATACTTAGTTTAAGGTGCCATTGATATGCCGCTGTGACTGGTTAAACAAATAATATTCTGAACTTAGGACTAACATAATTTAAAATGAGAGTTTTACAAATGGGACGGAAAAAATGATTCTTTTTATTTCATAGAGAAAAGTATATATTTTATTGCCAAAAAAATGATTATCTATACTAATCAGCGAGAGGTTTTTTTTTGAAATGCTTAACTGAAAAAAGCTACTAAACTATATACATAAAATATTAAGTCAATATGATTTCATATTTTATATAGGTTATTAAACATTTATAAAATTGTTAATATATTCTTTTCTCACAGAAATCATACAAAAATATTGTGATAGGATTTAAAGTTGTTTTTAATTGTTATAGTTATTTTGCTTTGTCTAAATATTACCTAAAATCGGCCATTTTCTTTTATTTCATTTGACTCCAAAAGAAATGTCAGCCTTTAGGCTAAAATATCACTAAGGTATGCAGTTGCCAAGGCATCAATAATCACAGAATGCTATTTTTGAAATACAAGCTTCTAAATAAATAAGTTTCAATATTTTATTCAGTGACAATCAATAAAATGATTACAATTAATGGAAAACAAGAACGCGTTCAATCTTCCTCTTTTTATACCAATAAAATTCAAGTCACTCATAACATTGAAACATATCGTTTTTAACAGCTTGATAAATAAATAGTGTGCTTGGCATAATACTAAGTAATTGGTTATCTATAACATTCCACAACAAAATAACATAAGTAATAAAAAAAGCGTATAACCTAGCAATTTCGAGTTTTAGGTTTAAAAGATTTTCAACAATCAGTTATAAAAAATTACTTAAACCCGAGAGAGTACCAAGTGATCACAGATTCTGAAGTCCGCTCTTATCAGTACAAAAGTAACCAACATATCGATACGGATTTACTTATTACTACGAACAGTGCGAAATTTGATACATGCCCATCGCGTCGGGAATTAAATGTAACATTGAATCTTATTACGCTACAATAAAAATACATCCGAAAACTTGTATGTACCTATAAAATTTATTATGAGCATGTATCAGTTTTCTATTAGTCTATAATACGAGAGATATTCTATTATATATATATTGTTAACAAATAAACATCTACGCCAGTACTTTTTGAATTAAATTACAAATGCATATTTTACTTTGGCAAAGAGGAAAGATTCAACGCATAACCCCACTAACCACCGTTTCAAAATCTTTAAAAACAGTAATAAATAAAATTTCAAACACGATAACTACATTAATAAAGTACTGGCGATCGATCTTGCGGTTATTTATTTTTGAAATATAATCTTTTATAAGTTAAACATAAAAGCAATTTCGGCTATTGTCACCGCATTTACTCATCTTTGCATTATTGAACACATTTCCGTGAGTACAATGAGCATCAGGTGCCAATTTTTTGAATGACCAAAAAGACCCTGTTACAAATAAGCTTTATATAAAAAATAAAACTATAATTTAAAATACCTAACCTGTATGAGGGTATGTTAATATTGAAAAATCTTTTAAGAAACAAACCATATTGACAATATCCCCTGAAAGGATAGGTACTTCATTATAAAACTACAAAATATGTGTTTATTCTTATTGAATAAGAATAAAAGTTATGCATAAAAGCTTTAGATTATTAAGCATCCCTATAAATATAAAGAAAAAACAAAAAAAAAACCGTAAATCATTTTCTATGTCACTACCAGAAATGATTGTGATAAAAATTGAGTTAAAAGTCTTAAACCATAGATTAATTTTAAGTAAAATATCTAAGCGAAACAACTTACTAAATATAATAATTAACAAAGACTTTCCCCATTAAACGAGGTTCAGACAGAGATCTAAGAATGTTCACTACCAGAACTGATACAAAAATATCATTTCTAGTCACATTAAACTTTTATCAATCTTAAATGTTTGGTGGTGGTGGCTTTTAAGTTCTTAAAATACCCACAATGTTAGGTAGCATAATATATTTGCATGTAGCAGCGTGTTTATTAATAAACCTCAAAACCAAACTGAATTATATCTAATGCGTAATTTAACATAAAAAAAATATATAATTAAAAGCTACTTGTTTGAATTGTTTCTTTGAAACTAGTTTTAACGTGACCGAACCTGATATGATAAATTAAAATTGAAAATTATAAAACGAATAAAAATTACAATCTTTCGTCTCTCTCTCTCTCTCTCAATAAAAAGCATAGCCAATTGGCATTTCATTACATACAAAATTTTTTCGTATATATTTTTTAATTTTCAATTTGGTTCGGAACACATCATGGTGTAAACAAATCAAATACTGAGGTAAAAGGAAGTCGATTAAATTGCATAAGATACAACCGTCGCCGAAAAGTTAATTCCAATGTGTTGATAATATAATCCAAGTGCGGATCTACTTGAACTGGCCGAGGACGAACGCATCCATCAGTTTCGGTACGTGTTCGTCGACACCGACGATGTCTAGCACGCCCTCGTGGGTGCCGTCGGTGGTCGCTATTCGGTGCGAGGCTAACGACATCACGATCATCCTGAAAACAAACAGAAACAAAATAAATTTTAACCCAAATCTGATAATGATGAATAAATCCGCATATAATATAAGTGCCGGCTATAGGAGCGAGCGATATGTAAGATGAAATACATTTTTCGAGGTTCAATATAATATAATATCATAGTTAAAAGGCGATTTTTTAAAATCAATGAAATGTTGAATGTGTATCAATCCATATATTTTATAAAATTTGTAAGAATTGACATAAACAAAACCTTTGAAAAATGCATCAAAAATAAAAAATTTTTAAAGGGTATGGGGTGGGTATATGCATTATTGATAATGATTATAATTTTTGGTATTTATTTAAAATTAAACTTACTTAGCATCTGGTACTGTTTTCGCCCTATAACGCTCCAGAGCTCGAACGGGACAATGGTCTTCTATCTCCTTTGATGGAGGTGGTGGTGGACCAAATCGCCCTCCCGGTCCTCGCCCACCGCGAGAAGAGATTTCTAGTTCCATGTAGCGAGTAGTGCGATCCACCATATTAATGAACACGTCGAACTCCTGATTGGTTTTGATGGCCCATTCAATCGGTGCGTCAAGTTGAACGCGACCTAAGTTTGCTTTCTGTAGAAAAAAAAATTAATAATATTAGCCTACAGTACAATTATTAAAGCAAATCAATTACTATTACAATAGTACGAAAACATATGCATAATATGGTTCATATATAAATTCAATTTCTTTAATATTGAGTTATACTACATTTACTTATTAATAATCAAATTAAAATTTCCACTGGGCGAAAGAGGGAACAAAATCCACCGTTGTATTTTGTCAAATATCAATATTCCATTTTTACATCCCAGTTATCATCTTTAAAATAAAAAACCTAAACTAACTAACTAACTAACTGTGACAGTTTGTGTTTATTGTGTGATCCTATATGTAAAATTATATTAATCGCCACACAAACAAGTCACTACATGAAATCGCTATTGAACCAGGTATGTAATATTTATTTCTGACATTTAATTTTAATCATGTATTACTTGTAGAATTAAAATTTTATTTTATTGATAATTAATATTATATATTTTTTATTAATATGAAAACCATTACCCTTAAAACAAACTCTGCTTCTTCAATGTTGCTAAAGTTACGCTCAATGGAGACCAACTGTATTCCATCTTCAGTGAAGACTGCCAATTTCGCATTTTTTTCACGCTTCAGCAATTGTAGTGCTAATATTATAGCTGTTAGAAAACAATATCATTATTTTCCTTTGAGATTGAATATGACATAAACAACAATTAATGTCTCAGTGTAGATTAGAAAATATTAAATATTGTGTTTAGACTTTATATCATATAAATGAAACTTTACTATTTCTTAAAATAAAGTGTCAAGTTTTTTTAAAACACACATTTCAATATCAAATGAGATTTCACACTTGTAATACTAGACTTTGTAATCAACTAACCGGCGTGTCCAGGAGTCACATGTTTATTGTAGAAGCATTCGGCAAGTAAATGTTTCTTGCTTTCCGATTTTTCAGTGTCAGCATCACCGCCGCCGCCGGGTGTACTTTTAGCTGAAGTTTTCCTGCCCTTTTTTGGAATCACAAAAGTTTTGCAGAAATGACGACCTATATGAAAACAGCAAAATAAGAAATACATACACAAATACATACAAATGCAAGATGAAGAAGAAAAAAGAAGATATTAAATATTACATTTAAAGAAATCAAAATATAGTTAAATACATGCAAAAACTTTCTTCAATGTAGCTGCTACACAAATGTAAGATTTACCTTTACCTTTGAACATATGGTGTCTCATGTCCAAAGTGATGAGATAGCGGGCTTCAGTTGGAGGAGTGAGCAACCAAGTCTGATCAATCAGCTTGGTGAGTGCAGCCAGAACAGTAGGGTTAGGTGGTTGGTCGATTCCTAAAGTAAGTGATATTTATAGTGACAGCTTTATAAAATTGCATTGATTTTTTGTGATTGCAATCATAATTGACATATTTGGAAGTACATATTATTCTTAAAATAATAATTAACATGAACTTTAACATTTATAAATGTAAGTACTGACCCCAATGCTTTATTTCTTTTGGATGGCGGCGAGTGACAGTCCACTCCCAAAGCTCTGTTTTAGTGTCAAAGATTTGACGAGTGCGACGTCGTGCTTGCTTTTCCATTGCTACTTTAGCTTTTTCGTATTTCAATGGTCTATGAAAAGTCACAATAAATAACAATTGTATATCTTTTTTGCAACAAATCAAATCATTCAATCATCATCAAATCTTTTATGCAACAAATTATAAACAAATGCAAAAGAAAAATTATGTAGCAGTGATTTAATTTTTTCCCCCTTAATAGATATTGGAAAAATGCAAAGGAGGTTTAACAGTTATAGAAGAGCATTTACAGAAACAAGTATATTGGAATTTTATAATTTAATATTGTTTCTCTGTAGACATACACTGACTTGGTAAAATTTTCTGAAAAAATATGTCTTTTTAATTATATATCTACCATTTAATCTCATCTAACTAAAAAACTAACATTTGCTTAAAATTTAATAAATTTTATCACCTGGTCTTCTTTTTATAGTTGCATAAAGTGATGTATACTTCGATCGGAGTAACTTTCGATTTTTTAATAAAATCCTGATTGTTTAGCAGTGAGATAAGGATTGCTGTGGTAGTAGAGTCGCTTGTTAGAAAACCCATGTTGTGTATACGTTGAATGTTCCTGAGCAGCTGTCCCAAGGAAAATTGAGGCAGTACTGCATTCCAGACCTTGAAAATAAGAAGTAGTTTAAAATAATAAAAATACAATTTTAATTAATTGGCTCAAGTTTTGAAGAGTTTGTTTTTTAATCTTTAAATAGGCATTTTTTTTCTAATCTACCCATCATATTTGTTTATAGATATGTAATCATATATTATTACCCAAATTTGTTATTAGAGAGGGTTATTAATCTTATTTATTTATTTATAACAAAATTGAAAAATTCAGTTAAAAAGAAGACCAATCTTAAGCCAAGTTAAAAAGTGAGGGTAAACATGTAAAAAGTGAAAAAATATATATATATTAATTATATTTATCAAAAGTTACTGTATCAAAGAATTGCACAAATGCTTTCATATTACGTCAAAAACTAATTTTACATGTCGAATTTGAACTATAATCATAGTATTACTTTATTAACATACATCCTGTGAAGTGAGCAGATGTCCTGGAACATGATCAAGGGTGAATTGGTTTTGGGTAGCTATTTTTGCTGCTGCCACAGGATCTTCGCAGTGGCGCATGTCTTCAACTATCTGAATGTAATCAAACACCTCTTTTGTTCCTTCAACATTACCCAACATTTGCTTAGCCCGCTTTAGACCAAAAATGGCATACTTGATCACAGCATCTCGAACTGAAAAATTGTTTATTCTTTTAATTTTACTTTAAAAATATATAATGTAATAAAAGATATTGGTAAATAACAATTAATGTGTTTAATTTTAAAATAACAGAAAACATTTGCAAAGCATTCATTATATTTCATCCTTTATTTCCTTAACAGCAATTTATCCAATGTTTATTACTAATATAACTAACCATGATCATTTTCAGGAATCTTAACATGAGATTTCTTTAGGAGTGTCTTGTGAGAACGTCCGTGTCTTGCCCGCACTCTTGTCATCTCTTTTGCTAGTTCCATTGGATCTTTTCTAATGTACCATTCCTTGACATGCTTACACCATCCACGGCCATTACCTAGTGATTAAAAATATATATGTATTGTCAGATGTGTATTATATAAATTAGCAAAATTTATTTATAAATCAAAGGTCTTTTTTGTCTTTTGTGTAAGATTCAGAGGCAACTTGATCATTTTTTGACTGTTCAATATATAGTAAACTAATTTCCACCTGCGGGTGAAGAATGGAGGGAGTTTAAGGTAACTCATATCCAGAGGTATCTCTAGCCCATATAGTGCCCGTGTGCAATCATTACCCTAGCGTAGTCTAGTAAGCGCGTGCTACTAGGTTAAAATGGAGTAGGTAAATGCTAAAAAAAAGGAAATTGTAAAAAAATCAACTATTATACTAACTCAATCACCTGATCGTTCATTTTGTATGAAGTCTATTTTTTTTAGAATTTCCATTTTTTAACATTGACATAACATTTATATAGACATTTTTATATGGGAACGTTTTGGCTTGATATGATATTTATCAAACACCTTATATTTACAACAGTGAACGGAGATGATCAAATGGTGCAATATTAAATGATGTTGAGTAACAATAAAATTTCCCAGATCTGTCAAATTTCAATATCAATTGGAATACATTTGACAGATTCAGGAAGCTTGATGCTAGGGCATTGTACACAAAGCAATGTGCCGCGGCCGCCCGCCGCCCATTACACCGCTACGACCTATACTGATTAGTTGAGTAGTTAAGACCTTAAAGCATAACGAACAAACAATTTCACATTTATAATATAATTGGTAAGAGTTTTATACAACAAAAGCACATACCAGTTCGCAAGAGCCTGGTGAATTTATTGAATAACATCATTTCTTCTGGAGTGTTACATATTTCTGATGCTGCTTTATATGTTGCCTCTTTAACTTCCGGGGAACCATTGAGGAGACATTTAGTCAAAGCAAACGCAATTGTCTCAAACCTTGTATACCAACCATCTTTGTAAGCCTAGAACAATATTAATGCTGTTATGTTTTTTTTTTTTAATTTAATTTGTTTTCTTTTGTAATTATCATATATTTTTTTACCTGTAGAATGATTTTAACAACTTCAACATTTTTTGGTTCTTTTCCCAAAACTTCATCAATAGCTTTTAGTTTGTCTGTTTCGAAATATTTATGCGAGTTCCAACATCCAGGATAATATTTTGGAACCTCATTCCCGGTATGCAGATATCTCGTAATAAGATTTCGAAGTTTTGGATCTAGAGTTGATGACGCTGTCATCTTGGATATTTTATTCCCCGATACTGCTTATTAAGTCTGGCGACGCAATAAATACATACAAATTACCAACATGCAAATGCTGTATCATCCAGATAGATACCAGTTAGCGATTACCAACGTGAACAATATCTAAAAAAAAAAATTACATTAATTGAAAAGCATTGTAAGAATTAAACATTATTTTATGTCGGTACTCAAGCGAAACATGTGCTATAATTATTGAGGATGTGGCCAGAAAAAAAATGGACAATGGAGGTTGACCTATTCATAGAGTCAACGGATATATTATTTATATACACTAGTAACATATTTTTGATAAGTAATAGTTACCGATGCTATATAGAAAACTTCACACAAATCTTACTACAATATATTATAATACAAAATTTATCAAGCCTACCTTGTTCGTTTCCTAACTTTATTTTGACAACTAAAAGTTATGTTGCCTTGCCAAAAGCTAAGAGATCGGATAAATTGAATTGTAATCCAAATAAAAAAACATTTTTTTGTATGTAATAAATTATAACATGTAATAAAATTTAATAATATCAAGAGAAATTTAATACTTTTGGTTATTTTGTTATTATTATCAAACTAAGCATTCGATATTAGATATTATAAAGATTTTTATTAAAGAAGAAGAGAAGTAAAATATTTTTTTTTTTCAATATTAGTATTTTTTTTAAATAATATAATTCCGATTTCAAAATAGATAGCATACTAAGAAAGAGACTGCAATGACGACGTTTTACTTAGGGAGTGTACAGACAGCTCTACACACCATTGAAATTCAATAGTTTTATTTTGGTTATAGTGACCAAAATCGGATCTAATATCAACATCTTGTTGAATATCATGTTTTGAAAACCACTGCAAACAATAAGTTAAACCAAATCTAATTGGAAATTCTAAATTCCCATTTATAACTAATGATAAACTAAATTTTATTAAATATTATATTTATGTTATAACAGGTATATTTAGTGTTCTAGAGGTGTTTGTTTACGTTTATCGAAATTTTGTTCCTTACTTAAGAAAACTGGCTGAAGCATCAATCAGTAAAATTGTTACACCAGAAAAGACTAATAAAACAATGTTATGGATATATAGTATAGTGATAGTATAGTGATTAGGGCAAAGATGATATGAATGACGAATTCGACATGCGATAGCTTAATTTATTTGTTGTAAAACATAATTATAGTAAAACAACTTGAAATACACTTTGTGATTTTCTTAGGACCATACCGTAGTCATAATACTATATGTATTAAATTATTATCTATATTCTGATTTCCTTCCCTAAGAAAGTTTATTTACTGGTAGCCCTGTACCAACACAACGCCTTGCTGTCAATGTCACTGGATTGCAACAAGGACAAGATCCATGTCCGTGCTAGGCGTAGCCAGAGAAACTAGTAGACGCAATGACGATCCTTCTCACTTACACAAGAAAGAGAACGAAAATTACGTAACAAATAGTTTAGACAGAGATAGAATTATCAAATCTTTTGTCCCTTATCGCGTAACCAGTTTTAGTGTTTGTTTCGCTACTCAACTAGCGAAATAAACTTAATAGTTGGTGCGCTCACTGTGTTTATTATTCAATTTTTGCTTAGTAAATTAGAAAACGATTCTAATCCAGTGAAAAGCCAGAGGAACAATCCTTATATCATATCGAAGGTTATACAATGGTGCATTGTATTACTTCACGTTAAAGTGATAGCAATAAAAAAATTGCCGGCGTGTGTTTTCACGCGCAAGTACGACGTTTTGTCCCTAAAATATAGTTTCTCAGTGTTGATTATTTATGCCATAGTATGACGAAACCTTATTACCTTAAAGTCCTGAGTATAATAGAATTTTCCATAACCTATAATTATTTATCATGTAAGTGCTGTCAGCGTCAGCTAAAAAATGTCCTGATTTTCGATAAAAAATATCGACTTGTCGACAATGTAAGCAAATAAATACGGTGTCCAATAAAAGCCTAAAGTGCTTCGTTATATATTAATATGTTATTTTAATTTATTCTCTCTATTTATAATTTAAAAAAATTTCTAATGACAACATTATTTAACATTCTTCTTGAATTTACATTTACATTCAGAGTGAAGAAGTTAACATAGAAACATATATGGCAACCATTTTTTATTAATAATAATTTAATTGAGTGCTTTTGATTATTCGACTGATCACTGACATCTCTGTCAAATAGATGCATAGATAACGTCATTCTTTGTTGTTATTTATATTTTTCATCATTACCCTTTCAAGTTATTTTGTTTTATTTGTAATTATAAGAAATATATATCTTGCATAAATTATAATATTTTTAACTGTCAATAAAATTTAGTATACATGAGCTTAGATTTAGAGGAAGCTAACGAAACGCAGCAGCTTATGCAGAATGAAGGGGAAGAAGAAGACCAAAAAGTTTCGCAACCTGCTACATCCCCTGTTACTAGCAATAAATTGTCGAGTGGTACGGCAAGTCATACATCGAAAAATCCTCAAACATTCACGAGTACCAACAATAGTATAAATGATTCTGCTAAAGTATCTTATGTTAATGAGAGAAGATTGCATCGTGATTTTTTGCGGACTAACAATACTAGACCCAAGCACATGCCCAAGGAGACCCCAGATGTGAAGCATATGGAAAAAGCATTGCTGGAATTGTTAGATGATTTTCATACAGGCAAGCTCAGTGCCTTTGGTACTGGATGCAGTATGGAACAAATGATTAACATAAGAGACCAGCAAGAGCATTTAGCAAGGTTACATTTTCGTTTATATGGAGATGCTGAGAAACCAACTGATGACTGCTTTGAAAATACTGCATCCAAAGATAAAATGACTCAATTAGTCCAAAGTTTAGAGCAATTATCAACTTCAATAGAAATGCTACAATCTGATAGTGTTCCAACGGCAAACAGTAGCAATAAAGAATAATCATTATAACTTGCCTATAATTATTATGCCTTATTTTAGTAAAATTTAAGTCAGTAATATTATAATTATCAAACTCAAAATAATATACCTTGGATAAGTTTTTACTACAAATATATAGTTTTAATTAAAAACACAGTAACTTCATAAACTCCCTTTTCATAAGAAAAAAAACATTAAAGTTGAATTGTTTAGTTCTGGGAAATTGTATGTTATGTTAAAACTATTTAAATGATATTTATAGATTAAGATTAGTTACAGATTGAATTATGTATATTATTATTTTTTAATAAAAATATATATGTAACATGTTATTGTATAAGATTTTTTTTGGATTGAATCCAGTCACTATCAGGTTACTGAGATCTACTGATTACCATGTAACTGTTACTTATTACCATGTAAATATATTAAAACTTGAGATCTCAACAGTAGAATTACACACTCTTGGTTGGAACTTAATGATAGTAGGTTGATTACTCATCAAAACCTAGGAATGAAAGAAAGGAAAGAGACTATTGATTAGCTTATAACAAGATTTATTCCACAATGCAATTGTAGTACCTATATGTTCTAGGTTGGCAGTTTTCATTTGTGTATTATGATTTATAAAATCATGTTTGAATTAAGTGTTCATGATATATGTAGCGCTTGGCTTGCGGCTTTGCTTGCGTCATAATCGAAAATCCAGTTAAATGGATAAAAAGGCCAAAATATGTTAATTATGAGATAAAGCGTGAAGAAATAACTAGTATTCATAACACACAATCTTTCGTATTTATGACATTAGTGCGTATTAATATTAGTAGTGTATTAATAATTAATAACTTATACTGAATTATTGTAATGTCTCCTTGTATGCCTATATTAGTTGTAGTATTTTCATTTGCTAGGACAATGATATCTCAGGCATGACACACGTGTATAATATATAATAATAAATCAAGTAGGTATTATAACTATTACAGTTACAATACCTTCTTGATTTATTGTTGAGTATTAATTACTAATGTAACTATAAATTAAATTTAAAATTATTTATTTATATATTTTTTCTTTTAATACAAGTAATTCAAGTTTTTAATTATTTTTAAATGGTTGCCTAGTTATAGACTTCAACTTTATTTTCTTAAAGAAGTTCAAAAGTACAAAAATAAGGAAGTATTTAACAGGTTTCAATTAAAAGATATAAATGTAGGTTGTACAGTAACAGTACAGTAACAGCCTGTAAATGTCCCACTGCTGGGCTAAGGCCTCCTCTCCCTTTTTTGAGGAGAAGGTTTGGAGCTTATTCTACCACGCTGCTCCAGTGCGGGTTGGTAGAATACACATGTGGCAGAATTTCGATGAAATTAGACACATGCAGGTTTCCTCACGATGTTTTCCTTCACCGAAAAGCACGAGATGAATTATAAACAGAAATTAAGCACATGTAAATTCAGAGGTGCTCGCCCGGGTTTGAACCCACGTTCATCGGTTAAGATTCACGCGTTCTTACCACTGGGCCATCTCGACTTCTAATGTAGGTTGTGTTTATAATTTATCTCGTGCTTGACGGTGAAGGAAAACATCGTGAGGAAACCTGCATGTGTCTAATTTCACTGAAATTCTACCACATGTGTATTCCACCAACCCGCATTGGAGCAGTGTGGTGGAATAAGCTTCAAACCTTCTCTTCAAAAAAGGAGAGGAGGCCTTAGCCCAGCAGTGGACATTCACAGGCTGTCACTGTACTGTACTGTAGGTAGTCTAAATAAATAGCAAGATAGAGCATGACAATAAAAACGAACCAAATGACAAGTAACCATATCATTTGTAGTGATTCAAAATATGGTAAAGTTGTGGTGAAAATGGTACGCACTTATAATCAGATTGTATGGCATTACTATACGATGTGAGAGCTCGGCTTAGGACCAACGGCTGCATATGCTTTCCATAGTACGGTAAGCACTACCAATTTCCAAACAGGCTGCGATTGTCTTGACAAATAAACCCATTAGTGTTTTATCACGTCGAGATCCGGTATTTAAACCCAGGGCTTAGGGGCTTGCAGATTTATATGCTAGGTACTAGAACATTAATGCAATAGAATACAAAAAATATGAAAATAGATATAATAAAAAAAACTCATAACAAAATAAATAAATTTTGGGGTAAATGATAAAAGCAATAATTAATTACAGTTTTTTAGATTTCTGCTAATTTTAGATTTATTTAAAAGAAAATAATATTGTTTAAAACAATAAAGTGATTTTTAATATAAAATATAGTATGTATATCATATTAATAATAGATAAAGCTTAAAATAAAACTAATGCAAAAAATATATATTGTCAGTGTATAATGTTGACAAAAAAATTACAAATTTGTATTTCTAGTTTCATTGATAATAAAAAATGACATGTCACATAAATATACTCAATTGCTAAATTTTATAATTGACATAAGTACAGGGATCATTAAATACTGTAACAATGTGTTTGCACTTTTATATATTTTATCAAAAGTTTTAATTTATAATGGGTATCACATTATATACCTTATTTTATATAAATTTTATTATTATTTTATGTTGGACTATATAAAAATATAATTCTGATTTTAAATCAATAGTCAAACAAATATAAAAATTAAACTAAAAAACTTAAAATGTTATAAATAAATAAAATTAAATTTATTTCAAATATATAGCATCCATAGTGGCTTAGTAAAAATAATTAAGAGCTTATAATCTATGTTAGTGAACACTGGACATTTATTTATTATTTAGTCACAAGTTTATTGCCAGATATACATGTACAAACAATGACTTATAGTTTTTTAAACAAATTTTTGGTAACAAAATAAAATTTCTTAAAAAAACATTTGATATAAGTGTATATGTAATATAATTTATAGTACTTACAACAATTGAATTTGTATACATTTTTTAACACAATATTTACAATCCTTTACTAAAATATAAGGAACGAAATTGTTGTTGATATGAATCTGATAACTTATAAATAAAAACAAAGTTAGTATTAGTAACAAATAAATCTTAATATAATTTTTAATCTACCCTGGTTTCACTACTATAGTAAAGAATATTATATTTAAAATATAATATGATTTCCTTAAAATAAAAATATCTGGTGATAACCTAAACCAAAAATTTTCTGTCTACATGTAGGACATTTTTTGGGAGGGTACTTTAATGCTTCTTTAATGCAAGGCATACAAAAAATATGTCCACATAAAGTACTAGCAATTACCTTTTCAGCGAGAGTTTCCATGCAAATTGGACATCTTGCAGAAATTATATTTGTTTTATCTTCAGTTGAGTTAATATTTTGTTGTGTATTTTGATCAGAATGTTTTCTCTCTATATTTGATATTTGAGATAGCCCTTTATGTTGCGTTTGTTGAATGCAGTTACAAGTTATTATTGCATTATAATTTATAATTAAGTTTTCATTTGAATTGTCCAATTGTGAACTATAGGATTGACTTATTGGGTTAGTTGTTCGAACAACTGGCAAATTAATGGGGAGTACTGATGGATTTGTTATTTGATTAAGCATATTTGGTACACTTGGTTCAACTTGTCTGGATCGGACATTGGGTTTTTCATAAGACAACTTTTGAGAACTTTTATAAGGTACATTCTTGCTCCTTTCTATACTCTGAACACTGTATGGATCCTCATGAGTTCTGGCTGGTGATGCAGGGACACCAGATAGATCTATTTGAGTAGTTAAACAAATTGTTGAGACTGTATCTTGAATGTTACTTGAGTCATTCAAAACTGGAATGATTTCTTCAGAATCTGTTTTTATTACTTCAATAAACTTCCCTATTCTGTTTTTCTTCCCATTTCGGATTTTGTTTAAAATTAAGTTATTTTCGTCTATAGCTTTGTCAACATCAATAATAGTTAGTTCTGAATGAACTGGAATGATTTCTTCAGAATCTGTTTTAATTACTTCAATTAACTTCCCTATTCTGTTTTTCTCCCTATTTCGTATTTTGTTTAAAATTAAATTATTTTCACCAATAACTTTATCAACATCAATAATACTTAAATCAATAAAGTCAATAGGATCAATTATATCAGTCATTATAGGACAATTAATATTAGATTTATTTATGTCAGTATTGTTACTTTCTTTTTTACAATTTAATTTTTGAGCATCCATATCATATTGACTTTTAATCTTATTATTCAATTCTTGAGTAGTAGTATCATCGGTGATCAGGGGTTGACAATTTTCTTCAATAATTTTATGACTATTATTTACTTCTTGACTCAAATATTCTTGAAATTTTTGTTCATTTTTAAGAATTGTTTCAGTATTTGTAGAAGTACTGGGAATCGGATAAAAATCATATGGATCATATTTTACTGTTTTGGTATGCAATCTTTCTTTTTCTTTATATATTGAGAGCTCATAATTATTAGTATCTTCATAATTTAATTTATTTTCATTGTTTTTTGATGATGGTAGATGGCTTGTATAACTAAAAGTATTATCTGGTTTTGATTTCTTTAATGGGATTTCTGGTTCATCATCATCATCATCTATAATTATAATTTCATCTTCTATTTTAAGTGGCAAGTTCTGGCATGTAGTGTTATCACTGTCCGGTAATGTACTACGGCTTATAAAAGTCTTTACACAGTCAAAGCTACCATACAAGTCATGGAACATTTCAGACATAGAAATGGTACTAGCTACAATAGGTTTGTTTTCTTGTTTTCGCTTATGAGGTAAAAACGAATATGGAGTTTCTTTAGTAGCTTTCTGTAATAGTTGTTTTGACTTAGTAATTTCGTTTTCCTGTTTCATGTTCTTTTTTCTTATTTTCATTAAAATAGCAGAATATATGTAATATTACTGTCTCTACATTTTTTGTAAATAATCAAATCAGTCACAGATCATGATAGTCAATGCGTTATTAAATTAATTGAAAGACAGCAGCCAAAGGGAAAGTTCCATTCGGAGTAAGAGTAAAGGTAAACAAACCGTAGATTTACAAATTCCACGCAAGTTTCTTATTGTTCTTTTGTATTACGCATTATAAACAGTTCTTGATTAATTTACTTTTATTTATAATACAACACTTAACTAGTTATAACCGCATTAATTTAACTTTCGAAGTTCCGATTACAACTTCGCGGTCATTAAAAACCCCATTTTTTCGTGAATCCGTAGAAATCTCCACCAATTATATCGCGTCAATTGATATCGGTGATTAATGATATTGGTGCCAAAGTTGTTTATTTGGGTTTAGTCTTCTTGTGGTTGGGACTTGGGGTTGGAACAGTGATGCCAACTCCTACAGAATATTCCCCCTAGGACCAACATCAAATTCCCCTAAATATCGATATCGAGATTAATCTAATAAGATCTAATTTTTTTGTTACAAGTGTACAAACCGAGTGCGGTTTGAGAGGTAATTTCAAATAAAAATAGCTGTTGTATTTATGCGGGTGCATTTTACACATTTACATACATTAATTAATAATCTAATAATAATGATGATAACAATGAAATTAATTCATTAAATTAATTCATTCAGTGACCAGAAATCAAAGCTCGGGCCTCCTACGTGTTGTACAAGCACGCTAACCGTTGAGCTATTATTTCAATCTCAATATACTATAGTTTTTTTGATATTTCAGTTGATAGCCACGCTTGGAGTTTATATTTGGTTTAGTTTGTTGGTTGCATTCGATGTTTAATATAAATTGTATAGAGTCGTACGTTTTATTACGGAAAAAAAACTTGAATAATAGATCCCCTAAAATCCTTCTAAATAAATGTACCCTCTAAAAAAACCCCCGGATATCTTGATTCCCTTAAATTTGGGAGAAACCCCAAGTTGGCATTACCGGGTTGGAATTACAATGCTACGCTGAGCGAATCGGATACCCACATATAAAATAGATAAGCAATAAAGTAGTGAATTATCGCCATTATAATTAAATATCCAAACTGTTTAAAATAATACAAAAAAAATATCTCAATTTAAAAGTCCTTATCTCGAGAAAACTAATGTAGCCTATAATATTAATTTTAAAATATAAATAAATATTCAAAACGACTAACGAGAGAATGATGGTTCATTTCGAATATCATTCGATTCATCATTCGATTAATTTAATTTCTCTCTTCTTCTCAGTTGATGAATTAGTATGATTGAAGAAATGTTATTTTTTTTGTACTAATATAATCTTTAAATGATTATAATAACATGTATGAAAAAATTATGATGATACAATGTAAACTTTTTTTTTTATATAAATAAATCAATTTAGGCGCTCTCGTATTTTAATGTAGAACAACAAATAATCTACCGAAAGTCGATCTTATGATTGCGGATTCTTTCACAAATCACGCGAAATATATTAGTGAGTTTATTATTATTGTTTATTTTAATCTTTTTTTAATGCAGATTGATCATAACTGTGATCGGCAATAAGTCCGTATTCTTCGTGTAGAGATACCAGGGCTTTCCGCTTTCGATAGAAGATAATATCGATATAGAATATAATATACATTTCCTATATATAGATTATATATATATATATATATATATATATATATATATATATATATATATATATATATATATATAGGAAACACGGCATATATATATATAGGAGCCACGGCATATTATTGTAAATTTGCTTTTGATAAAAGTGCAAATATAATTAACAATCTCGAATGTGAAGGATGCAAATATACTATGACATTGGTCACATAGCGATGCGAGGAGCCTACTTGTAGTGAAATAAACTGTTACTGGAAGAAACCTTTTTTTATGTAAAAGGGGGGAAAACAAGCAGGAGGCTTCCCTGATGGAAAGTCATTACCAGTGTTCAAGAAAACCTACAACACCGGAGTACTTGCAGGTGTGTTGCCAGCCTTTAAGGAATGAGTAGGCTTTTTTCTTGAAGGTTTCTATGTCATAACGGTTCGAAAAAGTCGCCGGGAAATATGGTTCCGCAGAGTGGCTGTGTGAGACAAGAAATGCTTTGAAAATAGTGTTGTAGTAGTGGATTTCCAGACATCGAGATGGTATTGATGAAATTTAGAATTAGACGCGATGTCCGGTAGTGCAATTCAGCGCCTGGAATTAATTTAAGCAGTACCTCAGAGCATTTCTCGTAAAAGATGCGATAGAAGATGCAAAGTGTCATCTCTCCCGCCGAGAGATGAGAGCAGTACTCCATGTGGGGCTGAATTTTCGTCGTATTGGGGTTGAGTTGTACCAAGTTTGGTTGGCCCCAATCTCAGACTTTGAATTTTTAATAAGCACTTGTGATTTCAGACACAAATTTATACTCATCGATGTGTTCCTGCCGATGGGCTGACCCATCGGCAGGTAAATTAGAAGATCACCGGTAGTAGCTTTACATTTAATTCAATACCGTAACATGTTTATTCAAAAGTGCCCTTATAAGCCATTTTGAATAAAGAATTATTTGATTTCATTTGTATCAAACGTACTATATGATTTTCAAATAATTCTACGTATTTGACTTTCAAAGAAACATAATATGTCAATTTCAAAGGGGCACAGTCATTAAGGATTTTTCAACTTATACCATCGGCGATACGGCGTTGTTCACAAATCATCTTAAGATTAACGTTAAATCGCATTTTTCATCGATACAAACTCTTATGACAACACTATCGGTATTCAACGTATCAAGGCCGTATTACGAACATTCTGAATTATGTTTATATTAAACGAATACCTATAACTAGCCTGTAAAAATTAAATGTTTAATTCTTAAACTAAAAACTTATAAATAGCAATACCAAAACCAGATCAATATACATCGATTTAGTTCAGAAATTATAGTCCTACGTCTATACCTTTTTAAGTTATAATATTTCAAATTTGTAAATTAAAAAAGCTTACTAAAGTATTTGCTTATGGCTTCCTCTGAGCTTAATTTTAAAATCATCCTGATAACAAAATAAATCCATGAGGAAATCCAAAGGGTTTTGCATTATCGCGGGACAGTGTTGAAAATCTAAAAAAGTAAGCTCCACTAAGTTATTGTCTTAGGTTTTTAGTTCGATTCGTCATCCCGAAAAGAAAAAAAAAAAGCAGATATTTTGCTTACTGATTTTGAGCTGTAAGGACTTCTTAGAAAGCGATAACGAAAAAAAAAATCATTATTATGGATTGCGAATCGTTTTTTCCATTTTTATAAGTATTAGACACATTTCTTAATATTATGTAAGGTGCTATTATTACTATAGCAACTTATGTATAAATTTTGTTCGCTCCCTATCCAATTCTACACTTAGGTTACACAAGTTTAGTTGGGATTTGTTCCAGTTATGGCAAGGCATCTGACAACCTACCATTTTTATAGGTGTGTTGGAGTTCCAAAAGTGGCTGAAAATATCCTTGCTATATATTAAATTTGTTTCTTTCATTAACATTTAATACTGAAGTTTTCGGGTTTGAAAAACGATCAGGTTCTCCCTTAATTCCTAAGAATATAACACTTTATTGGGGAGCTATTATTGACTTGTCTGTTAAACTATTATTGCAAGTCGTTATAAAATTAGACTTCTATATTAGACTGCAAGGCTGGACGGCTGTGGTGGGCTACGTTCAAAATCGTTCAAAATAAAAATATAATTGGGCACCCGATTGTGAAAGTTATTCATGTCATTTCAAATAATTATTACCCTTTGTAAATTAAATGAAGAACGTGATGATAAATCTATTTTGCAAATCTTATATTTGGGCTACAGAAACCATATTTATAAGCTGGTATAAAATAAAATTTGAACGTTTACTTTCTAAAAGTCTTGGATCAGTATGTGTGATGTTATGAAACGGGTCGCTGATGACCGATCATTGTATTCAAAACCTTTGTGGTTAACAGATGGATTCGATTTAACCGGTGGAGGTTTTTTAAAAATGACATTGTGTATTTTATTAAGATAAGTAGAACCCCTTACGGGTTGCAAAATTACATTTATTTTTAATAATTATTAGTACGTATGTCAGTTTTTGTGGAATATTTAAGTATATTCCCTTACATAAACAGTTTATTATTTTTATGACAATATATTGTAATTCTCCTATTTCTTTAAAATTTTTACGCAATGATCTTAACCCTTGGACGTCAGTCCAAGGGTTAAGATCATTGCGTAATAGTTCAGAGAGCTGTTTTCTGCAGAATATTATAACAACTTAAAGGCCCCGCACATTTTACAATTTTAGGCTAAAAGTTAAAATGAATTTTTTTGAGATTTTGAAGGATTTTCGGCCCAATTTTTATCTAAGCCGGCGAAGTCGCGGATGCAGCTAGTGTATATTAAAAATAACAGTAGTCCCAAAATAAAACCCTGTGGTACACCTATTTGTGCAAGAGATCCATTTGATATTGTCCCGTTAATAACCTTCAAGACTCTTTCATGAATATAGAATAGGTTTCTTACATTTTTCCAATATAATATCATGCCTGACACAATCGAAAGCTTTTGATAGAAAAAAAAAATTAACATATTTTCGCAAGCATTATAACCGTGTTCAATAAAAGATACTCCCGCATCAGTACTAGAAAGATCTTTGGTGAATCTAATTGATATAGCATGATTTTTTCAAATATTTTATTAGTGCAGGTAAAATTAGGATCATTTTTATTACAGGACTTAATTAATGGGATTATTTTACTTAATCTCAATTTATCTGAAAAAGTACCAAACTGTACCATTTATTTAAAATTACAGCTAAATGGGGAGCCGAATCGTCAATTACGTTGCTTATGAACTCAATTAATAAAATCCGTAAATTGTCAGTATTTTTTGAAATTTAACGATTTAAAAGATTTAATCGTACTTCGTATAGAGTTATATTTTCAAAGGAAAATTCTACCTCTTCTTAGGAACGTATTTAACGCTTAAGATAACCTTGGGCATCACTAAGTGAAGCTTTAAGTCATTTGTTATTCATGAGAAAGAACTTAATGCTTAATAAGAAATACTAAAATATTTAAAAACGAGTCAACAAAAATAATGTTATACAATGTATATGTATGAAGCATCCTAGAGTATTGTTGTGAATCAGTGAGTAATATTAGTACAAAAAAGATTTGTGCAACATTAAACTTTTTCAAGTGAAGAGTCAAAACAAAATTATAACTACAAAGATCCATTAACATTTTATAACATGTACATTGTACAGCCTTTCCAGTCGTAGAATTATCTTGAATCTTTTGTTCTTGTACAAAATTGTCAGAAATAAAATCGTCTGTCTCCAAAATCTTAAGGGAATGATAATTAATCAATGCCTAGGAATGTATGTCCACGTTATTCAATAAGTGTATTTTACATTAGTGTATTTTATATTACAAAAAATATATTATTGTAAGACGACGAAATGTCATATTTAACCTCATATTTCCAGTGATTCAGAAGTAGCTTTAATTTATTTTTCTTTTCAATTTGAATAAAATGAATTGTGGTAGATATAGTATTGTTTGTCGAATAATATGAGAATCAGTCCTACGCTTGACGCTAGACGAAAAAAATTCTAATTTTCTTTTACTTGGATTTCTTAAAAACACATCAATATTTTTGCTAAGTTTTGCTCACTTACAGCATTCTTAGCTTCGTTGTCGCTCAGATTCATATAATATTATTTATTCAAACAACTGGTTACTGAAACACATGAATATAAATACAAGTAAATTATTCATGCTAATTCAAATAAAAGCTTATAATAGAGTAGGTATATTCTACATCTTTAAATTACTAAGTATATTCTAATTTAAAAAAAGCCGAGATGGCCTAGTCGCTTGAACGCGTGAATCTTAACCGATGATTGTGGGTTCAAATCCGGGCAAGCACCACTGAATATTCATGTGCATAATTTGTGTTTATAATTTATCTCGTGCTTGATGGTGAAGGAAAACATCGTGAAGAAACCTGCATGTGTCTAGTTTCATTGAAATTATGCCACATGTGTATTGTACCAACCCGCATTGGAGCAGCGTGGTCGAACAAACTCCAAACCTTCTCCTCAAAATGGAGAGGAGGCCTTAGCCCAACAGTGGGACATTAACAGGCTGTTACTGTATTCTAATTCGTAAACAGTTTTTTTGGGCTTATTGTTGTTAATTAAAAATTGCAATGGGAATGCTTTTCCGAATAGGTGATAGTTTTTAGTATGACAATCAACAAGCAAGTGTAATATTTTTGTCGTTGCATAAATGAATTTGAGTTTAAGTTAGCGTTGAGTATGAAATTATAACAAACTATGTTTTCGTGTATTACGTGGCAACTTGATCTGTATTTAATAATCTTAAATTTTATATGCAAGTTAGTTTAGTGTAAAGCACTAAATATACATATTCGAAAATGCTGTAATCGCTTAATGTGCCCAGTAAATGTATTTTTATTCTTGTTTTAAAGTTAACCAAATTATATATGTTCTAATATTATAGAATTAAACATAAATGATAACGATAGCCACAAAAAATGTATTTGGATTCATCTGTATGTACACGCTACTTAATATTAACCACATTTATATTATATTTAAAAAAAAAGTTATATTCCAATATAAAAATATATAACCCATAATGCGCATGCCACAATGACGAAAGACTACTTACTAGCAATTGAAAATGAGAAATTGTACAGTAATAAGTAGAACTATATGACATGCTATATAACATTAGCATGCTATTTTCAGTTTTTTACTTAAAGTTTGATGACGATGCTAGTCGATAGTATAAAGTGCTTACATAAGGTTAAAGAGAGCGTGTAGCGTAGAAGTTGCTACGGTCAGTCGCTCTGCAAGTACCCGACAGTGCGAGCGTGCGAACGGTTAAATCACGCACCCCACCCTTTGACGGGTCGAAAATAAAATTCGGTCCTAGCAAAATATTTTTTTTATAACAAAAATAAATTTCCCCTTTTATTCATACATTTTATTAACAATTTTAATTATTCCTTTTTTTTCAAATGTTATTCTATTTGTAAAGTTATACGGAAACTATAAGTTTGTGTTATTTTCAAAGAAGTGGTAAAGTATATATAGATTGCTTAATTAAGTTTCGGCTTTCGCTTTTGTCGAATATATTTTGTATATTGTATTAGTACTTTTTATACATACTTTGATTTATTCAAAAATAATAAACTTAAAGAAATAATTGGTGAATAATGTTAATTGATTATTTGTAGTCTGAATTGCTTTAAAATTATAACTAAAGTAAATACCAAAGTTTTTTTTTAATATATATTTTCATGTTAAAATAAAAAATGAAAACTTATAACAGTATTTATTATACAACATTTAATTAGTATTTTAACAAGGATTTGAACTTGATGATTGAAGATTAATTTATTATTTGTAGGCCGTTACATTTGTAATTCGCTCGTGTGTTTTATGTCTTGTAATAATGCTACAAACGGCGTAGCACCACGTAGCACCACGTAGCACATAAAAGTAATAATTTGAACTATATCAATATTATTTATACTCTTACAAATATTAGTTCTTAGTCTTAAAAAATTATATTATTACATTAATAAAAAATTAGTATTTTTTGGATTTTGCATTATTATTTGTAAAAAAAAGTTACTTGTAATTAGAAGTTAGTAACGCTATTGTGTGTGTATGTTTTACTGGTAAACTAAAAGTTTTAATAAATTTAATAAATCGCGGGGACATGATCGAAATGTAAATGAAAGTGGATCTGATATCGACTGTGCGATGGATAGACGAGACGACCGAAGAGCTCCTCCGCTTCATGAGCAAGGCAAGTAGTTTTGATTAGATGGTGCGGAAATTTTAGCGAAAAACTTGTTATTTTTTTGTAAGCTTAATTTAGCCTTTATATTATTTGCATTGTATGAGGTTCTAATACTTATATGTTTATTAAAATATCGATATTTTGAGAGATGCGTAACAAAATTGATTTTCTAAGTTTCAGTTCAACATTTTACTGATTAGAAGAAGGAATTTTTAATTTTGGTTTGGCTTAATAATTTTATTTAATATACTGCAAAGCCTAAGTAAACTTTGAACAGGTTCAAAATTGCTTACGCAGGCTTTTGTTTAGATATGTATATCATTTCAAATTGCCACACTTACACTTATTTGTTATAAAAGTTATATAGTATGAATTTAACAACTTGTGAATTTAATTAAAAATTAACAATAGAAAACTGGAAGGTAGTGTCCTAATGACAATATCCCTAAGGAAATTAATAAACAAAAACTTTGGTATTCGCCACTAGTTCACGTTACACAACAAATTTTGACTCAAAATTTAACAAGTGCAAAAAACCGTGCATGGTATTTAGCTTTATCGACTAAAGGATCAGGTCACTATATAACTAACATGCGGTACCCTCTAAAAATCTTAGGACGCTTTTAGACAATAAATGTTTTCGCATAACAATAGGTCTCCGACTGGAAACACAGTTGTGCATTGAGCACAGATGCCCGTGTGGAAAAAAGGTTGACTCTTTCGGCTTAGAAGGTCTTTCTTGTCCAAGGAGTTCAGGTAGGCTTTTCCGCCACGGTTGTTTTAATGAAACAATAAAAAGAGCTCTTGCACCATTGACATTCCGCTCTTATTGAGCCCCAAGGAATTAGTCGTGATGATGGCAAGTGACCTGATCGACTGACATTGGTTCCCTGGAAACGAGAACTGGCCCTAGTGTGGGACGCAACATCTGTTGTGACACTGGCTCCATCTTATATCAGGGAAACAATGTTAAAAGCCGGAGCTGCCGCGGTAAAGGCTGAAGCGAACAAACGTTACAAATATTCGTTTCTTATTCCAAATTATATTTTTGTTCCGTTTGCGGTTGCAACGCATTGAAACTTTGGAGTAATAGTGCAAAAACTTTCATCAAAAATATTATACCCCGTCTTAGTGCGCGCCTACTGGTGACAGAAGGGCTGGTTCATTTTTCACCCAGAAAATTGGAATTGCGATTCAAAGAGGAAATGCTGCTAGCGTTCTTGCCACTTCTTTCTACAGTAACTATTTTTAATTTTTATTTGTTTTTATTTCAGGCTTTAATGTTAAAAATAATAATAATAAAAATAATAATATTCTGCAAAATAAAAATGCAAAATACAATGATTCTATTTCGTTTCTAGAATGTAACATTTTTAATAGCCAAAAAGGTATAAATTCAGAACTATTCAGGAAATTTATCATTGTCATACGGTAGTCAATTAAGAATGAACGATATGTTAGAAAAATCGTTTTTGTTGGATAGATAATGCTGGACTGAATTTTATTCGTTTTTTTAATTGTTTTTGCTATAACATTATTTTTTAACTCACCTTTATAGAGTACTTTTCTACATCAAAAGTACATTATTAGTAAATTCGTAATATAAATATAACTTTTATTATATTTCATCGACCCTTTAACTAAGTTAAAATAAAATTTTATAAATCAGATAATAATATATCTCTTTACTTAGCTTAAGCTCTTAATTAATTGCCATGTGAAGTACATTCTAAATATGTATGAAACTGTCATAGTTTTGATAAATAGGTATTTAAGGTTAGGTATAAAAAACCTACATTGGATGTATTTTAAATATAATAAATTCAAGTAATTAATAAGACAAATCATGCCTTATTTTAGACAATACCATAAATTAAACAAACATGCCGCAAACTTAGGGCATTGTTTTTAACTAACGCCCAAGAAAGCTCTTTGTTTCTTATAGCAATACGCTGGCAATTATTTTAATTTGTCTTCCATATCTTAGTCTAAGGAAGCAATGTCTTTATCTAATCTAACTTAAACACCTAAATCATTAATAACAACAGATATGCTAAAAGCTTATAATATTATAAAATATATAAATAGGTATATGGTATATGGACTAGGTATGGAGTCAATGTAAACGGCGAGTACATCTCACACCTTCGATTTGCCGACGATATCGTCATCATAGCAGAGTCGCTGGAACAACTCACCGAAATGCTGCGTAGCCTAGGCGAGTCTTCCCGGTGTGTCGGTCTCGGTATGAACTTGGACAAGACCAAGGTCATGTTCAATAGGCATGTCGTGCCGGGACCGATATACGTCGAGGGGAAACCTCTCGAAGTTGTTAGTGAATATACCTACCTAGGACAGATAATACAAGTCGGTAGGAACAACTTCGAGAAGGAAGCCGATCGAAGAATTCGCTTGGGATGGGCAGCATTTGGCAACCTTCGTCAAGTCCTCAAGTCGTCTATACCGCAATGTTTGAAGACGAAAGTCTTCAACCAATGCGTCTTACCTGCCATGACATACGGTGCCGAAACGTGGACACTAACTGCGGGACTAGTTCACAAATTCAAAGTCGCTCAGCGTGCTATGGAGAGAGCTATGCTCGGAGTATCTTTGAAGGATAAGATCAGAAATGAGATTATACGGAAAAGAACCGGAGTCACCGACATAGCTTGCAAAATTAGCAGGCTGAAGTGGCAGTGGGCTGGTCACGTATGTCGTAGGAACGATGGCCGTTGGAGCAGACGAGTCCTAGAGTGGAGACCGCGAATCGGCAAGCGCAGCGTAGGGCGCCCACCAGCCAGGTGGACCGACGACCTGAAGAAGGTGGCGGGCACCAACTGGATGCGGAAGGCGGAGGACAGGGAGCTTTGGCGCACCTTGGGAGAGGCCTATGTTCAGCAGTGGACAACGATTGGCTGTTGATTGATTGATTGATATTATGGTATATGCATGCCAAATGAAAGCGACTTATTAAAATAAAATTGTATTAAATTTTTATTAATCCTAGAATGAGCACAGTATATTACGTATTTATAAGAGTGAATAAGTACACTCATAAAATGCAACTGTGGATAAATCATTTAGCCTCTACGAAATTAATTTTTCATTTTAAGTCAGTTTTGTTCCTTTTTTTCACTTCTGAATCGTGAACGGAAATACTGAGGCATGTTTAAACGAAACCTCACATTATTATTCTACGAAGTAGAGGATTACAGTTAACTGCGATTTTAATGCAAGGGAAAAAATCGTCACAAAAGTTAATGACTTATTTAGATTTTTTTAAAAGTATGACAAAAGTAAAAAATATGCCTACATATTTTTTATGTTGCAAATGTAAATAAAATTTATGTAAACCTGACCTACCTAACACTAGGATAGGTTATGTTAAGATATGGTGTATAAGAATTAAATTTTGCTCATATAGTAAATGGCTTATGCCATTTTTATCGCGAATATTAGTGTAGAGTTTTCGTCATTTTTATATTTTATTCTTAACTAGCTAATAAAAAAGAAAAGAAAGACAGAAAACATTAGTTGAATGTTATAGAAGTTGATCTGCTGCAACGCCATCTAACGCAAGTTACAACTTAGTAAATAGTTTAAAAATCTTTTCCAAGATAAAATATTTAAAAGTGTTCTATGGGAATCGATCAGAGAAAACGAATCTTAAACATAACAACATCCATTTTATACATATAAATATATATTAGTAATTAAAATTCAATTTAATTAAAAATCTTTGTTTTGTTTTATTAAGCCTAAGATTTATAACAGTTGACCTGTAAACGGCTTGTATAACTTTTAAGATTTACTTTTCATTCGCATTTTAACAGTGCTTTCGCAGTTCTACTTCCCAAGTTTTTAATTAATTTCTTACAGTAAGGTACTGAAGATAAAATGAAAATATTCATTTCTATTTGACTATTGTTTATTTAATATTTAAATAACATAACGAAAACGTAACGCAAACTAATACAAATAACGTAAAAATATATAACATTACACTTAAATATTTGCTTTAAAAAATGGTTTTACAATGGTAATAGTACAACAATACAATACTCTAAAATCTAGTGATCGTAAGAGAACATCTTGAACGCTAATAACATTTAAGACGTGATAGATTACAATTTAAAGTTAAGTCATTCATAATAAAAGTTAAAATACACTTTCTTCAAGTTCTTTTTAGCGAATTTAAAACGTCATGCTATATATTAACTGAAATGTAAACCTACCACCGGTTTGAAATAATTCCCACATTACCGTTATGAACAAAAAACTTGTTTTATTTCTTGAATTTCTTTTTTTTTTGTAATTAAAAATAATACGTATTGTTTCATAGAATTTTATAACTGACGATACAATATTTTAAAATTGTTCCAAATAAATGATATAAGAGCAATATAAGTACGATGATTATTAAATTATCGTTTTGCGTTGACTGTTTTTAATAATATTTTATTTGTATATATACCAAAACGTTCTTACTGAAACATTTTTATTGTAGATATTGCTTTAATTGTAGTAACTACTTTTATCTGTTCTCACTAATTGGTGCAAAAGTATTCGTTTAATCAAAAGACGTTCAATTAAATCTTAATTACTCTGTAAAAGGTTTTCTAATTACTAATGGAAAATATATTTTGAAAATGTATTTGTAATTTAAAATCAATTTATAATTGTCGACAAGAATTCAAAGATAATACAAATATTATCGTCGTTATATGATATATATCATATATATAGAGTATGTAATTATCTAGGAAATTATTTTATTTTTAAAATATATTCATTTCGTTATGGTATTTGCACAAATATAATGGCAGTCATACGATGTTTATTTACTATACTACTACTACTTTATATATACTAACATTTATGGAGAATGTAAATTTAGATATTAGCTACATAATACTAGATCACCTTAGACGAAAGCTCATATACGACGAAATTAGTAAAAGTCAAACAATTACAGGTTGTAGTATTACCGCAAAATCAATTTTCTATAAATTATTATTTGGGAAAAGATAAACAGGTCATGTATTTTTTTCCACTTTAAGCTTTAACATAATCGAATTAGCGTTAGATACCTATGTAGTTCTGTTACATTAAATTCTATGTCTATTCAAGACTAGATTGAATGAGCATCTTCTTGATTTCTTTTAGGCGAGCGCTTTCCAATCTAGATTATATTATGTATCATCACATTCCAATAAATATTTAAATTTCTGTCAAGCATACATATATCTTCGTAGATACGTAATACATAATATATATATACATATGTGGTTTTTGGTCTAGTGGCTAGATGTAAGGCCACAAACCCGGAGGTCCTGGGGTCACAATATCGCAATATTGCTCGTGTTTTATTACTTAGTTGATAAAATATTGTTAGCGCTAGTTGCTGACTTCAAGTTTGCTTTCGATATTTCTTATTTAGACTTCTTCAATCACGGGAAACTTCGAATGGGTAACGAGGCCACTTGATAGTTCTTACACCGTCGATGCACTGTTAACCATAGAGATTAAGATATTATGACCCGTCTACATGTTAGAGTAACTACACTACTACTTACCCTTACAACTCAACCGTAATATAAAATAGATGAAGTTATTTATACCTGTTATATGTTACGCATAATGTTTCAAATATTAGTTTGTAAAAAATAAGTTATAAAATTTACTTCAACTTCTGAAAAATATTTTCCTGACATTATGTTTTGCCAACTGAGTTCCTTATTTCGACTTAAACTTGCTGAGAACAGACATGAGATAGTATTGTTTCTTGATTGTACTTTATTAGGTTTAAAAACGAAAAGAACACAGGTACATTATGACGATGGAAACAGTGCTATCTACTTTATAATAAATATAATATATGTCTGCCTCGTTGGTCTAGTGGCTAAATTTAAGGCCGCAGACCGCAGGTCCTGGGTTCAAATCCCAGGTATGGCCAATAAAATGTTATTGAGTTTTTCATTCAAAAATAGAGTTATAAATGCGTTAATAAGCGTAGATAAATATAAAATTACAGCTTGCCTTGCAGAACCTAATGCTAGACTGCCGGTTTCAGAATCAATTAAGTTGACACTATCTATACGATCACCTACAAATGATTCTGTATTCATTGAAAATCCACTAAACGCTTGTGCAGCTAAAAGTCCGTCTAAATTCTGTGAAATGTATTTCTAAAATAATTTCAACAAGTTATAGCCGTTAATTTAAATATTTGAAAACGCCAATATAAAATATATAATATACGCCAATATGATAACAACTCACATTGATAATATCTATCTATCGTTCCGAACAAATATGTCTTGTACCGAACTAACATTTAATACTGCATTATCAAGTTCATTGTCAGCAAGATAATATTCCGAAAATTTAGACGTGGATATTGATAATAAATCGCTTGATTTAAATGAAATCGAATCGATTTCTGTTGTATTCATTAATGGCTTAACTTCTGGAGAACTTAAAAGTGAGTCATTTTGATCAATTTTCGAAAGTCCATCTAATGAATTTTCAATGTCGCTTTCTATTATGCTGTTTTCATTAGGGATTACTGATGTAATACTTAACGGTGATAAGCTGCTATTAAAACTAATGTTATTATTATCTTCTCCATTAAGTATTATAATTTCAGATCCGGAAATAATGCTGTCATAAGAATTACATTCAGTAATGTGTATTTTTTGTTCTATTAGCTGTCTAATAGCAGACATGATACTACTTCTTGTGGTATGCATAGACCTATTAGGACTGTTATTAACACTGTCTATCGCATCTGAATTTTCATTCTTATCGTTGTTTGAATTAACTGGTTCACCTTCAATTGATTGTAAGTCCGATATATTATCATTTGAACTTGGGTTAGGTGAACATTCTTCTTTGCAATCAGAGTGACTATTGCCTAAATCATAATTGTGTTTTAATAGTTTGTTAGAATTTTACACATCAGATAAATAATTATCTTGTGTATTATTCGAATGATCATAAATTGTGTTTGGTTTTTTTAATTGTTTTTTATAACTGTTGGTTGGTTAGAAGTTAATTGTAATTTTGAATGACCGGTTGTTGGTTGCGCCATAAAAACGCTTTTTGTTTTTCCAACAAACGCACATTTACTTGTTCTTGGAACATCTTTTTTGCAAGGAAAAACATTTTTTGAGGATACCGGTATATTTTCTTTGTTACTTGAGTTGACATTACCGTTGACTTATTAGACGTTTTTTTATTACTTTTATAACGCTTGGAGCAATTTTTTATTTTAAGAGATTTATTTTCTGATTCAAAACCAGAATAGCTTCTATCTGTTGATGGAGAGTCTCTACGATATGCTTTATTACGTGTGAACACAGCGCGAACAGTAGCTACACTGTTAGGTGATAAACATGGAGAACTATTTTATAAAGGCGGGCTGCGATTCAAATTCAAGGTATTATTTTCAATTATTTCTGTAGGCGTCGTTGAAATTGGCTTATTCGCACTGCCATTTGTTTACAGTTTAATACGTTCAACAAAACAACATAATTCTCGTTTCTATCCAAAACAATGGTCGTTCAATTCTAGACATGATTAAATTCAAATTACAAATAATACAAATCAGCACACCAAATCTTTACGTGTAAGAAATCTGCAACCGTTTGTTCCGTTCAACATGTCGCTGTACATGTACAGCCGATGAATATGAGTAAATGAACGATACAACCCAAAAAAGTGTTTGCTAGAATTTTGTCCGTTTATCTGTTTGTCTGTGCCTTTGTGCACGACAATCCTAGATACGGCTTAACGGATTTGAGTGCGATTTCTTAAAATGTATTGTGGCTAACTTCACTTTGTTTCATTTCAATTGATTTATAAATAATAAAGCTATGTCAATTTAAAGTCACGTCAAACATTTATTTATGCAATTGCTATAGAATAACTCAAAACTCCTTCTTCCAATGCAAATTGAACTCAGATCTATACGTAGAATATATTGGTTAACTCGCACATGTGTAGATGTAAAAATAATAATAATTTATTTAAACACACAACCATAAAACATAAGTTGACATATGGATTACAGATTGTTAAGCTTATGTACTAAGGCATAACATTAAAATTTTGGTTTTGCTATATGTCTACCTTATAAGGTTAACTATAACCTTTTGTCATCATCATCATCAACCCTTCGTCGTCCACTGTTGGACTCTTAGGCCTCTCCAATGGCACGCCATTGAGCTCCATCTTTAGCTCTCAGTCTCCATCCACTGCCAGCTACTTTGTGTATATTGTCACTCCACCTAGCCGGTAGGCGTCCCATGTTTGCCAAGGTACGGTCTCCACTCCAGAACACGTCTACTCCAACAGTTGTCGGTTCTACGATATATGTGTCCAGCCCACTGCCACTTCAGCTTACTAAGCCTTTGGGCCACGTTGGATCACCATATTTGGGATTCGATCCTTCGAGAAACTTCGGGCATAGCCCTCTCCACAGCTCGCTGAGCGACCTTAAAATGGTGGACCAAACGCACTGTCAGTGTCACGTCTCTGTAAGTCATAACCGGTAAGACGCACGTCATGCAGCAACGTCAGCACTTGGATGTATCGTCAATCGATTCGGCACCGTTGTAAGGACTCCTGAACAGTACTTTTTTGTATGGTAATCAAATATGTTCCAAAACAATGCATTTAAATAATGCATGCAAAATCGTTTTTATAAAATATTAATTCCTATGATTTCATAATAATTATATGATTTATATCGAGACGACCATAGACGTTTTTAGCACCATTTATAGCTTTGACAATTCTATTTAATTTAATTCTATTTATTTGCTTTAAATATAATATACATGCTTAGTCACCACACCTATGACATGCAAATATTTTAACTTCAATTATTAATGAAAATTATTTTAACTTAATTACAAGCTATTACATTACATTATAATTCTTAATTTAAATAATACTTATAAAATTGATAAATAAATGTCAAATATTTATTGCAGGAATATATTATTAAAACGTGTAGTTGAGTAGGTTGTTCGAAAATACTCACACATACATACGTGTTTCTTTTCGGTTTGTAAATAACTTTGTAAGTTAAAGTTTATAGGCTAGGTAGGTACCTCATTTCGTTGCCGCATATATTTATTCAGTTTTTTCATGTTTTTTTTCATGTAAATAAAGCCTAAATTAAATACAAACAAAAATTAATAATAGTATGATGATAGTGATCTCCTCAAGTTACACGCGGGTAAAACTACGGGCACAGCTAGTTAATCGATAAATTTGCTCCATAATTCATTAAAACTAATCCATTATGGATCCTACTTTTCTGATTGTTTGGCTGTAACTGATAATGCAACGTAAGAGTTCTATACTGGTTGCTAAAAAGGCACTTCTTTAGTTTAATAGAGAAACCCGCATCTATTGAAGTCTGGAGCGACTCGGGACACAATATTCATTCGATAGCAGTGGCTAATGAAAATTTTCCACTAAGAGCGACTTGACTAGCCCTCAACGCTACAAACTGACTTGTAGTACAGTCTTTTCCTTATACTCTTAATCGAAGGGCGCAATACACGCTTCAGGACACCTCTCTTTGTGCGAGGCACATATCTGTACATACTCTCACTATTGTTGACTAACCACGCTTTAAACAAAATGCTATATTGTAATATTAAATTAAATAACAAATCAAATTCCTTCACTAAAAAAAACCTTATTTTATTTGTAGAACAATCGATGTATAAAGAAGTGTTCAACAGTAGTATTTCTTGTATACGCAACTTTGCTAGATTAAGGCCTGAAGCCTATCAGCTTATTCCTTTACTAACATAAAATTGTTAGTAACATACAATGCTAATATCAATCCAATCAACCAAGGTTAATTGCTAGGGTTCTGCACGGGTCGTATTCAAACAACTACAAATGCGAGACAAACACTCAATATCATTATTGGCTTTAAATTTTAGCGCGATCTACCTTCTCGCATAAAATTTTTATGCTAGGATCGAAATCGGAATTGGAAAATTGGTTGGATCTCATCGTAGTATTGATAGATCTTATCGCATCAATATTACCGGTCGCACGAGTACCGTGTTTCGTGGCAGCACTCACGAAACATATTGGCGAAGACAACTCCGCAGAGTCCTGATGCTCCACCATAGTCACAATCACTATCCACTGTCACGGCAGCGTCCCTCGGGGAGGTAAACGGTTTATTCCTCCAACGACGTTAATCAATTTCGGGAACGTGAGTCATGCCAGTATTAATTTCTTTTACCTTTTCTACGCTTAAGGCTGTATTAGGCATGTTTCTTAGCTATTATTGCATAAGATCAGGGTTAATTAATAATCCAAAAAGCAGAGTAGCTGAATAAATAAATTATCGCAATGTAGGTACAAGCTAACTTGTGAAGTTATTAAGAAATTTAAATTTATATATATATATATATAAATACACACAGTAAGACACAGTGTCTATCGCTTTTAAACAAATTGGAACGTACTCACCAGATCTATTTCATCCTGAGAGCAGGAGAGAGAAGAGTTGAGAAGAAGTTGTGTTTATATAATGATTGGAACCAGTTTACCCATTATTATTTATATAGTGACTTAAAATTAAAACAAAACTTCTTGACAAAAAAAAAAGACAAGTAAATGTGCCTTCAGAGTCAGTTGCAGCCTTATATTTTTAATACGAGCGCTGTTGTGAGGCGTCCAGTTAGAGAAGTCAATTTTTTTTGTTTAAAAATTTTATTTTATTTTATTTCTTTTTTTCATACATATTTACAAGAAGTCGTAATCATTTATAAATTCAAAACACGGGCGTTGCTTCGTTACCTTTACACTCGGCATGCCTTTTATAATTTAAATATGTTGGAGTTTTAGAGAGAGATCAGATAACGTATTTTCACTGCGGTTAGTATAAAATTCAGCAAGATGTACAACATTCTATATAAATAGAAGAATTATATAGTACAATAATAAATAATATAAAAATAAATTTAATGTATTCCTCCGCAATATTAAATAAAACTATAAAATTTAATTTTCTAGAGTTGAAATGTCCACAGTGGATTAAGTACTTTTTTAAATAATCTTTACAACTCAAATTAGGTTTTTGTTTTAACTTTGTATGATTTATTTATGATGTATTTATTGAACCTATGAAGTAGCTAACCTTTTATATTTGTATTGTTAATTACTTTAAAAGAAAATCTCTCACTATTGGGTATTGCAAGTTTATCCCATGGCATTTCTTCATAACAGCATGGCGAATATATGTATCTACATGAGTCTGGTAGACAGGTTTTTTCAAGACGTTTTCTTCGCCGTCGAACACGAGATGAATAACAAGCAGCTTCTAAATTTCAATCCGTGACCTTCGGTAAGGATTACGATTTCTATTCGTCGTGTAATTTTAGTCCTTTTATATTTTTATCTAGTAAAATAAAATAAAATATTGTAAAAGATATTTATTAATTAAGAACTCAAATAGACTGTAAAAATTGCTTGTGATTTACTTGTAGCTAGTAAAACATATTTTTATGAAAATGCTCTTTCTTTAATATATGATTCAGTAGCAGAGATAATTCGATATCATTTATTTTTCAAATGATCTACGGTAAGACATTGTTTCATTTGTAGCTTTCAATACAATGAATACTTGTTGAGTCTTGAACAGACAGACATTTTAATTTAAGTTTAAACAAAAGAATAAGAAAAATATTTTATACTGATACGAGAGTGTTACTGATTTCAAACTTTTTATATAAAGTTAGTAGTATTATGTATTCGTATTTGTCTTGTATAAGTCATCTTTAATTAAACTAGTTTTTCATAATTAATTTCATTTACAATTTAAACCTTTTAGGCGGTGAATTTGCTCTACTCATAAACGGAAGCCTAAACACCGATTTTCATATTTCAAACATTTATTCTAAATTTTATACTCTTAGGTGATACATTTTCAAAAAAGCTTTAACAACTGTAATTATCTCATTAACATAAGCCAAAATACTGTTTTCTATATCTATATTATCAAAAATTACGAATTTCCATACAAAATTTCATCGCCTATTTCATCAACCCCGTGTTTCATTTTGAAAAATCCTTTCTTAGTGCTCACCTACGTTTCATGTTGAATTCCTGTGCAAAATACTATCATGTTAGTTCTTACGGCTTATGATGTGCGAAGCATCTCAATGAAACCCATGAATCACATTTTGTATTGCTTAGAATTATTGAATGAAACAATATCGAGATTAGGTAATTATTGATACGCGTAGCTTAAAGTTTTCATAAAAAAACTTATTCATAATCTAATTATATTTTAATTATATAATAATTCTAAAGAAATCTCGTTAAAAATAGTGTTGTACCAAAGTGTCGATAGATAAAATGGTCACACCTTACTACTTATCCTTTTTTTTAGAGATTAGATTGATTTTATTTTTAATTTCGGTCTTCAGATTTTTGTCAATAAAGCTATTATAATTAAATAGAGATCTTTCAGATTTCCTTTCCCTTTCACATAAAGAAAGCGGAAGTAATAAAAAGGAATTTGTGTTAAAACGGGAATTGTCGGACTGTAATAATGTAAGCTGAAGCGAAGCGTTTTAAATTATACATTTCAAGGTCATTTTTGTCTTTCATCCAGGAAGTTCTGGTGAAATATAAATTTAGCGGTTATATTTGTAATAACTTTAAACTTGTCTTTGTTACCTCTTTGAATACAATTCTTACTTAGGTTATAATATTATGAATATGTATAGCTACTGGAACGCATATTTAATAAAACTAGAAAGAGAGGAGGAAGCGGTTTTACTCGTTAAGTGAAAATTGTCTTGCTTGGTCCGATCTTCCACAACATGATAGCTTATAATTTGAAGCCGGACTAAGACTTTAGTAAATTTATTATATTATATGAAACGTGTTTTATGAAATATACTTAACTAATAAAGTCGACAAAGTGGCAAATGATTCCCATATTAAATGGTATCCACAATTTTTATACATGACTTACAGGATTTAATTTGTAAGATTCTATGATGATTCTTTTATAAAATGCTTGTTTAAAGAATTATTATTCCATTTATTTATATATTTCATATAATTACCTCGACCTACCTAGTGGTTAGCTTATAAGGTCGCAGATTCCGAGGTCATAGATCCAAACCTAGTCGGGTCATTAAGATTTCCAATTTATGTACAAAGTTTTTTTACTACTAAAACAAAGCATCAGTGTTGTTGTAGTCATCAGAAAATATTGGTGTTAAGTGGTAAAGAATTTACTGTGTTGCACTTAATCCAAATTACCGCATTGTGAATGTAAATTGTGCCCACAGCGACCATTTACAGACAGAACTTCTTGGTATATTATTTATCTTGATTAAATTTACATTATACCGTAGATTAGAACTAAATGTATAACGAATATTTATTAATATTTACTCATAATAAATCTACGTCCTTTAAATATTGCAGAGAAACATTCGAGTATATTAATATTTACTAGCTATTCTTAACAGTTTCGCATAAAATAGATAAGGAATTTTTCCTTTTTTAAACAAAAAATATGATGTATTTTTTTTGACAACATGATTTTTCTCGTCATCATCGTCGACATCGACTTTTCTCGTCTTTTTATAAATTTTATTATAATGGACATATAAATCTTCCGGGAAAAAAATGTAAATGGAAGAACGAAGCTTTAATTTTTTATTTAAAGAATTTAGATTAGATAACAGTAATTTAGTTTGATTTTGATTTTCGCTATTGAACAAAGAGCAATATTGTTTATTTAAATAAAGAAAACCTTGCTATTGAAATGTCAGGTAAGTTTGAGAATTGTGAATGAGATTGTCCATATCCTTCATTTACATTCGCCGTTGGGTCCAAACGTATCGCTCAAACCTATTATCGTTATTGTCTGAAAAAGGGTCGGCATTATGTGCCAGTATTCATCAAAGGTGTTAGACCCTTCAGTCTTCACATTTGTATGTTTCTTTTATCTCAGTTGACCGTGAAACTTCTTATATAAAAGGATACCTTGCCTATGTCTGTGTCTGTCTGTCTGTCCATCTGAGATCATATCATATCCTGAGATCCTTTACTGCTTTGAATTCTGTTACTTTAAGTTTTGCAATCATAAGTTTTAGGATTTAAATACTCAGACATGTATTTAAACGTAATGAGATAAGGTGCAGGCTGTTAAGTCTTACGTGTGTTTTGATCATAGGTTGTTGGGAGCAAGTTTGATACTCTCAACTTCATTACACCGGGCTGATATTGAGAATATCTTAAAATATTGCTAAAATAATTTTAATTGATTGACTGAGGATTAGATCCCAGGTGATTAAAAGCCTCCAATAAAAGACTTGTTGCTATTTTTTTTAATAAATTTGCATAGCCTGATTCGAACACATATTATTTGATTATTATTTTTTCGCTGCTTAGATTCTGATGTACAGTAAGTTTTAGGTATAAAATAGAAAAAGACACAAAGATTTTATTTCAAATATTGAGTATCAAAACAAAACTAGAATTATATTTAATAAATAAAGAATTTTATGACAAGACGCTGTACGCTTTGTAATTATTTCATTCTTTATCGACCTAAAAGAAACATGAGCATATTACTTACTTCTTTTATACAATATATATAGATGTGTTTATTTACACGATAGTGTAAATCGATTCAACGTCGACTGAATTAAATACATTATGTATCGATCCTAGTGGTTGTGTTTGCTTTGGACGGTTGGAACTTAGGGCAGTAACATTGACGGAGCTATATTATTATGCCAGCACTATTTTGTAAATAAAAATAAAAGGTTCAAGAGTACCACGTATATAAAACGGACCGTATTATTATAATGGTTGTCCTATGTCAGACCCATTACTATTTGAAATGCTAGATGCTCGATTGATTTATTATGATTATTTTCGTAATAGCATGTCTTACTCACTGAATACTTCTAATGTTGGTAATCGTACTTTGAGGTAACAGACATAATAACTATAATCTTATTAAAAAAAGTACTAGATATATAAATATAATCTTAGACCTGGATATATGTATGTTTGGATGTTTTTAATAAAGTATTAACAAAGAATACTTATGGTAGCGTCCGAATATATTCACAACAATATACATAGCAAAATAAAATTTGTATAAACACAATATGTACTTAGAGAAGCAACACGAAAATAAACCTATAACACCAAGTGACAACTTTGCAAAGTCAATACATCCACCCTAAAGCAGGTAGGTTAGATATTCGATTCTATAACAATAATGGTAGCGCTTGACGCTTGATTATGATATATAAAGATGTTAAAATAGCTTGGATTGAGGAAAAACTACTGAATGAAAGGGTAAGTATTTAATTTATGTGTTTGATTACATAGCATATATGAATAAATATATTTTTGGTTATGATACTATGTTTACCTTTATTTTCCTATCTTGATTTGTTATTGTGGAAATTTTGGAATATTAATTTTAAAATTTACATAATATCCAAGAATCGAAACTATTACGATTATTATTATTTTTCTTAAATTATCGTGACGTAATTTGTCATTTAATATTAACTTCAAAGTTCAAATGTTTTCTTGTATCTATTTTGGTTGCTACAACAATTAATTACATATTTTAATATTCCAAGATTTTTACAACTTAAAATGATTTACAAAAATAATTTTTCATTAAAATTGTTATATATTGTAATTTATTTAAGAAAAACGGTATTATCAATGTATAAAAAATGTATTGCAGAACATTTTGACAAAACCTATATTATTTTATTTATGAGCATAATGTAAGCTAAGCGACTAATTGCAGCTATAACTTAATTTGTTTGTTCTTGTTACTTTGATAATACTGCAAAACAAAACAAATAATTATAATAAATCGAAAATTATTAAATAACATTAAAAACAGCTCATTTTTTGTGTCGTTATGGTTTTATTATTAAATTACACATCGTTGTTTAAAAATTCCATGGCGTTCCTATTATCCTAAAAAAACTTTAAAGCAGTTTATGTACTAAATAATGTTACAAAATGATATTAACTAGTAAGTAAGTAGCAAGTATTTCATTGTCTTCTGCCTATCAAAATGTATAATTATACATTCTGTAATTAACATCCAGAAGTGACAAAGGAGATATGTGGGAAGAAGAGCTTAATTACTTTAGGAAGTTTAGAATTTACAAAACTATATACCTTATGATATTGTGGACACAACAGTTAAATAGGAAACAACATGAATACTACAATTTAAAGGACTCAAGAATATATATTACAATGTATTAAGTATTGCTTATTAAGATACAAAAAGCTTTAAATTTTTTTTAGGAAGACAGACGAATATTTTTGCATTCTAAGATCCAATCTCATCTAGCTTGTATTGTATTTTATTTTATTATATTATTCTATTCTATGCACGGCGTCAGATGTTGCCATCATATTTATTTAAAATTAAAATGTCATTTATTTTTATAAGGATTCATGTTTTTAGCCGACTCTGAAGGAAAAAGGGATAAATATTATGATATTTTACTTCTGGCTGTATGTTACGATTGGCAATGATTGTGAGCTGGTTTCATGGATTATTTTACATTAGATAAATAGTTTTACATGTGAATTATCAGCGAGGTCGGGGTACAAGAGAGGATAATTACTAAGGGATTCGTCATTTTTTTTTTAACCCATATGTTTCATTAGAGTAACCGTTAAGAAGGTCTACCCATATATGGCATACTAATAATAAGCTTTAATACCGAATTAAAAATAAAATTTTATATTTACAAATGCGATTCTATTTATTTAAACTGTACTCGACTACCTGCAGTGGAACGGTACGTAGCTGTCGCCTGTCAGTCGTTCGTCAACCGTTGACTTTTCAATCTAATGGAATGTCGTTTCTTTTCAATCTAATGGAATGCTTGAATATTGGTACGGCATTTTATAAGAAATTCTTTTCAATTTGTTATTGTTTTTTACTATACTGTAGCGGCAACGGAGCTGCGCCACACGGTACGGTGCCTCAGTTTTGGTCAGTTTTTAAACCCTGACACAAGCGAGGGGTGTTATAAGTTTGACATGTGTGTCTGTCTACACTCTGTTTGTTTGCCTACATGAGATCGTAGCTCTTGAACGGATGAATCGATATTCATTTAGTTGCTTTTGTTTGAAAGATTTCTTAGTCGAGAGTGTTTAAGGTTATGTTTGAAGAAAATGATTAAGAAACGATAGTCAGCGAACATGCCCGAGTGGGGTATCAAATGAAAGGGTTTGATTTATGTATTAAAAATTTGGCTGTAAGGGGGGATGGTAATTATGGGAAAAGGGATGAATTTACTGAATTCATCGAACATACCCGAGTAGGGTACCAAATGGAAGAATTTGATTTGTATATTGAAATAAAAATAAAAAATTGAGTGTGCGGTTTTATTTACAATAAATAAATTAACAATGCTATAGGTTTTCGATAACATAAAATAGGTAATAATAACATTGTATCCTTAACATTACTACTAACAGTTACGAAAATAAGTACTTACATACTTTCTGTAACAAACACCTAACAATATTATGAGAAAATACGATTTGTAACTATATTTCATAAAACAAGAGAATACCTCCTACCTAAATCTAAGTTTAAAAAGTGTAAAATAAAACTTAAATTAAAAATTTAAAAATCACCGACTCAAAAAAAAAAAACAAAATAAGTCTGAATAGGTATAAAGTTAAAAATCATAAAATAAAACTTAAAAAAGAAATAAATTGAATTAACAATCAAAAATTAATAGTAAGGTTTATATAAAAATCTCTACATTATATTATTATAATACAAGATAATATAATTATTTAAATTAAAACTTTGTCGTGTCGTGTCTTTGTCGTCTCCATACTTTATAATAAATACTCAATCAATAAAATTAATTATGGATCTAACCACCTACCGAAAATTAACATAAAGTACATGAGGTATACGTAGGTAATCCGAGTATAAAGGTATAAGAGGTATAAAGACCTACTTAAGGTATGTACTGTGTATCTCTTATGATTTATTTTTATTTTTTACTTTGCTCAAAAGAGCTCAGAATATGTCTAAGCTAAGATTTTTTTACAAAAATAATAAAGAATCTAATTCAAAATATATATTTATTTTTAATTGAAATCGGTAATAATATTATTATTTGAAAAATATTTTATTTATGATTATAATTAAATTGTTAGTTAATACTGAAAGTATAAAAATGTACTACTTATCGTTACACATGCATTCGATTCGTCGTTTCTGTCTTGTTTTGTAAATTTAAAACCGTTTCAACTCTATTTTATTTTTCGGTGAATTGAAGCCAGAATGTTCCAATTTTTCATATTAAAATGTGCTTTAAACTGAATTTTGCATTCGTGATACGATTTCTTGCTTTGGCTCTGCGGTTTGCCGTCGTTCTTAAAATGTAATACTTAACTTTATACTTTATTACAAAGATTAAAAAACAAAATAAATACAACCTAATTAGCATACAATTTTGGCGGCCTTATTGCGGTATTTATTGATAAGACGAAAGCTATTATGTTAAAGGTATCAAATAAAAATAAGATAATCAAAAAATTTACCATCGCCAATACTTTGTATAGCTTTGTTCCAAATTTAAAAAGAAAATAATTGCGCCAGGGTAATTGTTAAATAAGTAAATTATAAGTATAATGGACGGTTTGATCAATGGTTTATAATTCTTACAATGCTAATATGTATGGGAGGACGTAGTCACTTACAGTTAGGTGGCCTATTTTACTGTAAACTATCCTAATTAAATATTTAATTCAAAGAAAACTTCAAAGTTGTCAAATCCATCCACTTACCCGTTGCTCAAATTTTTACTGATTTTTTTATAACTTATATAATTCTAGAAAAAGCTGCTGAGAAGCATTCACGTAGTTATACGTATATATATATATATATATATATATATATATATATATATATATATAAACGTATAACTATACGTATAACTAATATATTTATAACTAATATATTTTATATGCTAATTAGGTTGTATTTATTTTGTTTTTTAAGGTATATATATATATATATACCTTAAAAAACAAAATAAATACAACCAATATATATATATACCTTAAAAAACAAAATAAATACAACCTAATTAGCATACAACTTAGTACAAGCAATGACACTGCACATTCACATAAAGTAATGAACTGCTCAGCTTCTTAAAATAAAACCATATAACGTCTTCAATGTCGTAGATGAAATATATTACTTTTGCAAATTACCACGAAACCCTTAATTACGTTCTCGCACGCGCATGTTTATTTCATTTTATCGTTTGATATCAAACTTCGCTTGTTTTGTCGATAACGTAAAGTAAAATTAATAGGTAAGGTGCTGGAGTTACGTCATTATGCTATACAATACAAAAGGTACCTTTTTACTCCGTGTTTTCATATCATATTAAAATTCAGACTATACAACAAATATATTAATACAATTCCTGCATATTTGGGATATATTATTTGATTGAATTTAAATTAATTAATTACGGAAAAAATCATATGACTTTTTCTTTGTCAGTAATAAAATTTGAAAGGTTTATTAAATTTCGCGTGAACATTATTCAGCCGTAAAAAAATTAACCGTTGACTGAGCGTAACTTGTGAAACGATATTATTGAAGGATATAATTTCGTTTTGATTTTTATATAATTTATGGTAAGTTTAATTATGGACGCCTTAATTGAAATAAGGCTCAAATCAAAGTAAGAAATAAAATTGATTTTGTACTTTATTAAAAATTACTAATTTCAACCATATCAATGCATAATTGAAGAAACTCACTAGAATATTTTATTTTAGGTGGTGGTATTTGTTTATGTACATGAGATATTTAATTTAAAAAGCAACATACAAATACATTAGATACAAGTTTTCATTCAAACTTCTCATAAAGCAGTATATCTATACATATAGTTCAGAACCTGGTTTTACAACTCTGTTCCAAAGATCTTGACTGCGTGATTCCTTTATAAATCCTTATACATTTAAATTAATTGGTGCCATCTAAATCATCTTAAATGCTAGACTAGGCTGTGTAACAAAAATTCTTAATAGTAACATATCAAGATACACTTGGCGGTTTTAAAAAATAAACTACCAAATTTGAACAAATATATCGATGTTTAAAAAAGGGGTCATAAAGGATTTATTTTTATAATAATTGGGAACACACCACTTACATTATACAACAATTAACTCGTTCACACCAATCAAGTTTCCACTTAAAACTAATTCATGTATGACAGTAAACAAGCAATTTAGTAAATTATAAATAATAATTATGAAGATTCAAACAGTTAACAAACAGCAAAACAATGAAATATATATATGTAATAAAAAAACTGACTAAATCGACAAACGCACACAAACTCTTTTTTTAAATGTATTGAGCGTACAAGAAAACATGTCCAAGTCATTAAACTTCCTCTTGTAGCTCTTACAAGAGCGATATACAAATTCGTTTTGAGCATAATTGGTTCGAGTGGGTTGAGTTGAGTGAGTAAGTTGAATAAAGCACTATTGCGTGTGTTCACTTTTTTACATCTAAAGTAAATTTTGCTTAAAAGATATGGACTATCATTCAAGTTATGTAGCTTAAATAAAAAACTTTGATCTCGCATTCTACGACGATCCAGTGAGGAAATCGTATTAGGCGGATTTTGATTCAGAGTGAAACAATTAGAATTAAAATATTTAACGAATTTATGTTGAATTTTTTCTATTGTATCAATATAAGTTTTATATTGTGGATTCCAGACTACAGAACCATATTCCGGCAATGAACGGACAAAGCAATTATATAACAGGACAAAGGTTGTGTCATTTTTAAAATCCTTACTAACCCTGAGTATAAAGCCAAGCATTTGAAATGTCTTGGCAACTATATAATCTATATGGAATTTGAATGTTAATTTGCTATCTAGGTATATCCCCAAGTCTCTCTCCTCAGTTACTCGGAATAATGACAATATTACCATATATTACCATATTGTCATTATTCAATTTATATTTAAAAATTATTGGATTTGACTTTCGTGTAAAAAAATAATGCAACATTTATTAATATTTAAATTCAGTGAGTATTCGTTACAATAATTACACAACTTATATAGATCATTTTGCACAAGGCTGCAATCTGAAGGCTTAGCAATAACTTTAAAGATTTTCATATCATCGGCATACAACAGTATAGATGCATGATCAAAATATCATCATTCATCATTTTATGAATATCATTTACAAAAATATTAAATAATAACGGACCGAGGTGAGAGCCCTGAGGTACACCAAAAGAAACTGGAACAAAAGAAGAACAGAAGCCCTGATCGTCACCGCTTGACTTCTGTTGCGAAGGTATGAGGACAACCAACGAAGCAGGTCGCCATGTATACCAACTTGCTCTAGTTTATGCAATAAGATTGTATGAGATATTTTGTCAAAAGCCTTAGAGTAGTCAGTATACACAACGTCAACCTGATAGCCCCTATCCATAGCCATGGCAACATGATGTGTTACCTCACATACATTTGTCTCAGTAGATCTTCTATTCATAAAACCATGTTGTTCATTAATCAATGTACCCCTCGCGAAGGGAAAGATGCTATCTTTAGATTAGATAGATTTAGCTTTTAATTAAAAAGGTTGCGGTTAGAATGTATAAGTAATATATATATTTTTATTAATTTTATATTAAAATTGTCCAAAACAATGCCTCTTGGGAAGGTCCGGCTTTATTGTGACATGAAAGGGATCGACTTGGACCATTGTCATGAATATATTTTAGATTTAGGTTCACGAAATAAATAAATGGATGGAAAATATAATTGCTTAAAGAGTCCGATGAGCTTGTATTTATAGTTTGAAGCTTTAATATACAATAGTTTTAATAGATCAAAGCAAAATTCTAGTTGATTTTAACCTTATATGCAGTTTTTCTACATTAAATAAACTATACAAATAGTTGAAGTGTCATAGGTTATATATATATTTAATTGTTTGTTAACAACTTGCAATTCTATATTTGCAAATACGAGAGAAATATTTTTTATTGCCAAACGTTAAACAATTTAAATATCATGGATAATGTTGTGGGGCCAATGGAGTTCAGTATGTTGGTCAGTTGGTCTCTTTGATTGGTTGTACAAACAATGTATGAAAACTCTTAAATTTAATTCAGAATCGTATGAGTCATTGTTCATATTTTAGATGCTATAATTTATATTCGAAATAAAAAGTCTAACATTATTAATTACTTAACTAGAATTACGCATTAAAGTGTGCGATTACTATATGTCACCGCATACAATTAATAGTGAATGCAAAAGTAGGTTTTAATATAAAGCTATTCGATCAATACCATAACAAATAAACAACGCTTGACATAGATATGTGAACGTGCTCTTCAGTTTTTTGAACGAATATTCGTTTGCAAATATTGATAAAATCAAACATTGAAATGTTGACAAATGTCTATAAGGTGTGGTAGTTTTGAAATCGGCTTGGAGTTATTTTTATATAATAAAAACCTTTCATTTTATCTTATGAAAAGTTTTTACTATATTAAATAAACAAACATGAACTAAATACGACAATAAGTATTCTTTAACGTAAAAATTAAACTGCTTTGGACAGGTTCCTTTACATTGAATTTGCACAACCATTTTAGAATTAGATTAAGATATCTTTACAATATACATAGATTCTGAGTATGTTGCCATAAGAAATTGCTCGTACTAAATAAAATTCTAAAGAAAAAAATCGAAAATTTATCTGAGCGTGCCGCTTGCAACCTAGATCTTTTTTTTTGTTTGCACAAAGCACTGCCACCCCGTAAACATGGTATGTATGGTATGGAGTAACTCGTTTTTTTCTTAATAGACTTTTATATATTTGAAATATATTTTTATAAGTTTGAAATTCATTTAATAGTTCATTATTAAAATGTAATTTATACCTTTAGACAAAACTGGTTTGATGTTAAATATCAAATAAAAATGTCGTTTATTCTGTTTTTATTCTGTAATTAATCATTTGTCTGTTACACGTTTGCCACCTACTATGAAGTTAATACTCTTCAACTTTATCATTCATTATATAATTAATAATTTAACTGGGTGATAGAGCATTGTGCAAGCTCGTCTGGGTAGGTACCACCCACTCATCAGATATTCTACCGCAAAACAGCAGTACTTGGTATTGTTGTGTTCCGGTTTGAATGGTGAGTGAGCCAGTGTAATTATAGGCACAAGAGACATCTTAGTTCCCAAGGTTAGTGGCGCTTGGAGATGTAATCGATGGTTAACATTTCTTACAATGCTAATGTCTATGGACACTTACCATCAGGTGAATCATATGCTCGTCTGCCGTATGTGTATGTATGCCGTGGAGTACCGGCTTAGAATAGTACTCCCCCAATCTCATCCCATGGGTGTCTGAGGGACGGGGAATAGGGGGGATGGGCAGCAGCGTCCCCCCTCCATAAACATCTTACCCCCCTACTGCGCTCGCCAACACGCCTGCCCAGCGCGGCGAGTATGGGCAAACCCTCCTTAATGGCAGATGCGCCCAAAAAAAGGCCCCAAGTTACCGGCAAGCCCGCTAGGCCCGACCAAGGTAGCGGTCGCGGTATCGGCAGGGCAGGGGGTGCTAAGAATCACCGGTTCACGGCAGGCTACCATATAAAACGACTTCACATGGCAACGTACAATGGACGCTCGATGAGGCTGGACCATCACCTCGCCGAATTAGAAGTAGAGTTAAGTCATATAAACTGGCATATACTGGGGTTATCTGAAGTCCGAAGACAGGGGGAGGACACGATAACTCTAGAGTCCAGTAACTTACTCTACTTCCGCGAAGGTGATAACCTCTCCCAGGGTGGTGTCGGTTTTCTAGTCAAAAAGGATCTCATTAGCAGCATTGTGGAAATCAGTTGTGTGTCGAACCGGGTAGCGTACCTTGTCTTAAAACTTTCCGACAGGTACTCCCTGAAGGTCGTACAGGTATATGCGCCAACTTCGACATACTCTGATGATGTGGTTGAAGCGATGTACGAGGACATCGCAAAGGCCCTCAACGACACCTCGAAGGCCCACTACAATGTTGTTATGGGAGACTTTAATGCTAAAGTGGGAGTACAAGATAGCGGTGAATCGAAAGTCGGACCTTACGGCTTGGGCTGCAGAAATCACAGGGGGCAAATGCTGGTAAACTTTCTCGAAGCGCAGGGGCTCTTTTTGATGAATTCTTTCTTTCAAAAGAAGCCTCAGAGGAGGTGGACCTGGCGAAGCCCCAATAACGTGACAAGAAACGAGATAGACTTTATCATTGCCAATAAAAGGCACATATTTAGAGATGTTTCAGTAATCAACAGGTTTAATACCGGAAGTGATCACCGCTTGGTTCGAGGCACTCTAAATATCGTCTTCAAAGCCGATGAGGTCTACTCTCCGACCTACCATGCTCCAAGCTGCTCAAGGCTCCGAAAAGTTCCAAATGGAACTTCAAAATCGCCCTCTTACGCGCCATTACTCCGAGGAGCTCCCAGTCGTTGACCAAGGCGAGATTAGGGCGGCTCAAGAACAGCTTAAAAACAACAAAGCTCCGGGAGATGACGGAATCACAACAGAGTTGCTTAAGGCAGGTGGGACTCCGGTCCTGAAAGAGCTAGCAAGCCTCTTTAATTCCGTCATCCAACATGGTAAGACCCCGGAAACGTGGAACGGGAGTGAGGTGGTACTGTTTTTCAAGAAAGGTGATAAAACCCTCTTGAAAAACTACAGACCAATCTCCCTCCTGAGTCAGGTGTATAAGCTGTTTTCAAGAGTCGTCATGAACCGTCTCGTCGACTTGACGAGTTCCAGCCTCCAGAGCAAGCCGGCTTTCGATCAGGCTACAGCACCGTGGACCACATCTATACTGTTCGGCAGATTGTGCAGAAGACCGAAGAGTACAATCAGCCGCTGTGTATGGCATTTATGGACTACGAGAAAGCCTTCGACTCCATCGAAACCTGGGCAGTGCTCGACTGATTGCAGAGATGTCATATCGACTGGAGATATATCGAGGTACTGAGATGTCTGTACAACGCCGCTACAATGACTGTCCACATCTAGGACTGTAAGACGAAGGCGATCCAACTGCGCAGAGGGGTGAGACAGGGAGATGTAATATCCCCGAAACTGTTCACCAAAGCGTTACCTAGGGCAGACAATACAAGTCGGTAGGAACAACTTCGAGAAGGAAGCCGATCGAAGAATTCGCTTGGGATGGGCAGCATTTGGCAACCTTCGTCAAGTCCTCAAGTCGTCTATACCGCAATGTTTGAAGACGAAAGTCTTCAACCAAAGCGTCTTACCTGCCATGACATACGGTGCCGAAACGTGGACACTAACTGCGGGACTAGTCCACAAATTCAAAGTCACTCAGCGTGCTATGGAGCGAGCTATGCTCGGAGTATCTTTGAAGGATAAGATCAGAAATGAGATTATCCGGAAAAGAACCGGAGTCACCTACATACCTTGCAAAATTAGCAGGCTGAAGTGGCAGTGGGCTGGTCACGTATGTCGTAGGACCGATGGCCGTTGGAGCAGACGAGTCCTAGAGTGGAGACCGCGAATCGGCAAGCGCAGCGTAGGGCGCCCTCCAGCCAGGTGGACCGATGACCTTAAAAAGGTGGCGGGCACCAACTGGATGCGGAAGGAGGAGGACAGGGAGCTTTGGCGCACCTTGGGAGAGGGCTATGTTCAGCAGTGGACAATGATTGGCTGTTGATATTGATGATATATATATATATATATACATATATATATATGTATATATATATAATACTGGTTGAAATATGTTAATATGTTTATTATACTTATAAAATATATACCTTATACTTACAAAAGATAGTGCTGTCTTAAATTCAAGTGTAATACTTTGAAATAGTAGTTCGTTAAATAGTGAATTTAACGGTATTGTAAATACAAATCGTTATTGTTTTTCAGATATATAATTTTTGTGTTTTTAAAACAAACAAATTTTAAACGAACTGTTGATACATGCAGAACTCGATATAAATCTGTATAATCTGTTATTGCATGGATTTGTAAAAAATGTTGTAACGATACTTGTATTTGACAAATAAATTCTACTTTTAGAAACGTGATTGAAGTTAATCGAAATTTGCACCATTTATTAAACGAATAAATGTGAAATAATGTACATTTAGGTAAAACATATCTACTGCTTTAGAAATAAAACAAAACAAAATTCTACGTCGAGTGAGTAATTCGTTAGGGAGATATGTGAGTACTTAAGTATTTAAAAATTTGAAAAAATAGTTTACGTTTAAGCCTCGTTTTTGCACTGTAAAAACCGTTTCAACTTTTTGATACGCGATATTGATGAATACGCGTTCACAGCCCTGGTCTATATCTATATAGCGCCTGAGCTATATCTAATTTCATTAGTATCCGTCTCGTCAGCTTGAATAAAAACATACAAATCCCCATATTTCGGATTTATAATATTAGTAAGATTTTATATTTCACTTGCATTTTGCCGGATATATCTAACTATATAAAAAATATTGTATGGGGTGATTGTCTTCTTAATTTCAACATATTATTAGGTGTGTAAGTGACAGTATAATAGCGATTCTTTAGTAACTTTGATCAAGCAGAAATTATAAGAACAGTAAAAAAAAACAATACAAAGAAAACTAAAAGCAATACTGATTTTTTCGGTAGCTTAATTGAAGTATTAAGAAACGACTTCTATACGCTATATGAATACAAGAATCCTCCATTTAATTACAGTTTTCTTATATATACATATTTATCTTGATTCGCTAGCTATCCTTTATACTGTTTTATTAGAATAAAAAAAACCAGATGCGTTTGTTGATTCGTACTTTCACGATAATTTGAGCGTTCTCCGTCCTACGTGACATTGGCCAAATATTTGTGCCTCCTGGCAGTAATTCCCCTTAGTAAACAATTTATTATAGGCACATTTGTTTGACTAAATTACCAATTATATTTTTTATAAGTACAAATTTTGCATGAGTTAAAAACCGAAAATTTGTAATTTAGGTATAAATCACACAAGACATCGATGGAAATCCAACGTAATAAAATTTCAATTAAAATTCATGGTTAGGTCGTTAATGTAATGACAGCAATTTTTTAATTGACTTCCTGTTTCCGGATCATCACAACTTTTAGAATATTATTCATTCATTCTCTATTGGCTATGTATTTTGAGGCAATTCGGGTTTAGACATCTGATGATGCAATTTACCACAATCGAATAAAATAAAATAGGTGGAGCATTTAATTTATTTGTGGGGATGCCGAATCTCTTTTGTGTTTGTTTATATTTTTACTATCTGCATCTTTTACATTATGATAAATTTTGACTAAGTATGTTATCTATCTTAAACTATTTAAACTTTTCTAGTTCGATATCTAAAATTAATATGATGACGTCAAAATAATATATAATAAAACTGGTCAAATGTCTTTCGTAAATATTAAATTAGCTATAATTGAGTCCATATCCAACTGCAATCTAGAACGTCAAGCATGAATGAGCTTCGACATTAATATCTTTATCACTGGAGTCCAGATTTACTATAATATGTAATTTTAATGTTGACCTAATTAAATGTTGGTAAATTGGTAAATATTAATTATTATTTCTGTAATTCGTGACTTACTCGTATTGGAAATATATTGAAATCTGTGTGATACCCTATTTTGATACGCTATTCTTATACGATATATCTTAATAAGCTGAGATGGCCTAGTGGTTAGAACGCGTGAATGTTAACCGACGATCGTGGGTTCAAACCCGGGCAAGCACCACTGAATTTTCATGTGCTTAATCTGTGAATATAATTTATCTCGTGCTTGACGGTAAAGGAAAACAACCTGGGGAAACCTGCATGAAAACCTTTCATTGAAATTATGCCACATGTTTATTCTACCAACTCGCATTGGAGCAGCGTGGTGGAATAAGCTTAGCCATGCGGTGGGACATTAACAGGCTGTTACTGTTATATCTTAATATGTGAATTTTTTGTTACTATCTCGATAACATGATAATTACAAAACTAATTTACAAGTAATTAACCGCGAACACTACAACGTTGACGTGACTGGTTAATCCTATTAAACTTCATGGAACTATGGACAATGTTTTGCTCAACGTAAAGTAATCTGCTTTCGGTTCGGTTAGCGTAAAGCTAAATTTTATGAATTAATTTTATTAAAGACTACATAATAACCAAATTTAAGATATTATATTAATGACGCTGCTAGCTGCTGTTTGTTGTTTTTTACATTTTATTTTTAACATACAGTACAGTACAGTAACAGCCTGTAAATGTCCCACTGCTGGGCTAAGGCCTCCTCTTCCTTTTTGAGGAGAAGGTTTGGCGCTTTTTCTACCACGCTGCTCCAGTGCGGGTTGGTGAAATACACATGAGGCAGAATTTTGATGAAATTAGACACATGCAGGTTTCCTCACGATGTTTTCCTTCACCGAAAAGCACGAGATGTATTATAAACAGAAATTAAGCACATGACAATTCAGAGGTGCTTGCCCGTTTGAACCGACGTTCATAGGTTAAGATTCACGCGTTCTTATCACTGGGCCATCTCGACTTTAACATACACAGTCACAAAGTAATAGTATCTAATCGTACAACTTTTAAGCACAACGCCTAGCATTGAGCTAAATGATCTCTTCGCACGTACTGTGCTTAATATATATTAGGTTAATTTTTTGTAATATCTCTGGAATTACCGGTCCAAATTCGAATCGTAGACAGAATATTAATGAACAGATATTGGTTTTATTGAATATGATTTTTTTTATGAGTATTAGTTGGTACTATATTAGCTAGCCCGTTCTCACCCGTTGTGTAAAACATTAATATCGTAATACATATAACTTGATTGGTTTACGCGAAGCAGGCCAGAAAAGGTATCAGTCGGTATGATCTTTTCCGACATCTTGAACTGTAATAGTCATCGTAAATCCAAGAATTTACACGAAAACTTTGTAAATTAGATTGACCTAGAAGAAGGTTTTTCTCGTGAATTATTGCGACCATTGTTGAAAACTTTATGTCACTCCGTTGTGTAGTTTTTGCATTTATCGCGTTCAGATAGTCATACAGAAAGACAAACGTGGCCACGCGGTTTTGTTTTATAATATGTATGAACTTACCTTAAACTCTAAGAAATGATATGGGATACATTTGTATACCAGACACCCCGTCCAAACACATGAGTTAAGCCGCGGGCAAAAACTAGTATAATATATACTTAACCATTAAAAAAAACGATAAATAGGTTTTCTGGACATTTTGAAGATCTACGAATATTTAATACAATGTTTTTGTGTATTAGTTATGCTGGCTATGCTGCATTCGTGTTCGCGTGCCTTGAAAAGCTTTGAATCGATATTTTTTTTCTCTTGCTACGTTGACATAAAAAACTGTATCTCAAAAATATACAACATAGTAGATTAACTAAACGACTTTAATTAATTTATTGCATTTCAAAATAATTATACGAATTAAGGACTTATGTAGACGTAACATAATATAGTTTCATATGAAACGGATTAGTAGTTTTATTTCTATTACGAAAAAACAAACAAAGAAATAAAACTATAACTTTTTAATATTATTTATTAAGATTAGTATGATTGAAATAATATATAGAACATTATACTTTGAAATTATACTTATGGCTATAATCGATCTTTCTTCATAATGCGCTCCTTGCTACTGCTACTAATAATTAATTTTGAAACATATATTCTGTTATTTAAAAGGCCTGATAGTAAAGAAGAAAGCTTTCATTCAAATATGTATTATATTATATTTAAAACAATAAAATATAAGTAATAGAAAGGTATAAAAATTTATATATACACTTATTTATAAAAAATGAATATTTTTGAATTTATTAAAACGTTTTTGCATCTTTATTTAAATTTAGCGCAATATTGCCCGTGTTTTAGTTTGGCTTAGTTGATAAAATATTGTTGGCGCTCGTTGCTGGCTTCAAGTTTGCTTTCGATATTTCTTATTTAGACTTTTTCAATCCCCACGGGGAAACTTCGAACGGGTAACGAGGCCACTTGATAGTCCTTACACCGTCGATGCGCTGTTAACCATGGGGATTAAGATATTAGGTCCCGTCTACATGAACAAGTAACTACACTGGCTTACCCTTCGAACTCAACCGTAATATAAAATAGATAAAGTTTCGCCAACTGAGTTCCTTATTTCGACTTTAACTTGTAGACAACAGACACGAGATGGTATTGTTTCTTGATTGTACTTTATTAGGCTTAAAATCAAAATGAACACAGGTACATTATGACGATGGAAACAGTGACAAATGATATCTGCTTTATAATACATATATAAAAAAATATCTGTCTCGTTGATCTAGTAGTTACATGTAAAGCCGCAGACTCGGAGGTCCTGGGTTCAAATCCCATATCGGGCCAATAAAAAGTTACTGAGATTTTCTGTCGAAAATTCTCGACAGTAGTAGCAGCCCGGAGTCTGGAAGTTGGAAGTGTGTATAAATCCGTACCTCGGAAAGCACGCAAAGCCGTTGGTCCTGCGCCTGAACTCTCTCCGGTCATGTCGAATTGTCGTCACATCGGATTATGAGAGTTAGGGAATGGAGACTGCACCTGTGTTTGCGCACACACTTGGACTATAATATCTCCTTCACAGTTGGCTAATCTCTCTTGAGATTGGCCGCCGTGACCGAAATCGGTCTTTGGACATTATTATTATAATAAATATAAAAGCTGATGTACTTATCTATGAGTAGGTGTTGGCAAATTGCAATGGCCCTCAAAAAAAAATATGTTGGTACTTTCGGCACAATGTGTTATGGCGATCCACTTTGGATGCTGCTAATGCAGACGCTATATTCTATGCTATATTTATATTCTATTTTGTGTCTATCAGTGCTGTAGAAATGGATTATAATGGAGTGTAAATAAGGATTAAATTAAATTTTCAATTCTTTGAAAATCTCGATGTTTTAGTAGAAAAAAGCTAAGGCTAGCTTAGATAAAATTTTCATAATATTTTGCAACTTTTCAAAATAAATGATCTCATGCTAAATATATTTTTGCATATTTGCTAACCAATAGCGACTTTAATGTAACCATGCAAAGACAGATTCCGTCCGTGGACTCAGTTGTCAGACCGGAAGATGATTTCCGGCGTAGACAACAAAATAGAGCTACTCACATAAAAGTAAAAGGGGACCTTTGTCAAGCTACATTTCGGAATACTATATTTTATTTACCGTGATATATATATTATATATTTTTGTTTAGATTCATGTTTATATATATATATCTATATATATATAGATAGATAAACATGAATAACTCGCTGTGGCAATTGATTAATATCCGGTTACTTTTAAAAGTAACATAAAGTCGAACTTATAAATGTACCCCTGCTGGACAAATGCCTCACCTACCAGTAACCGGACATAAGTCAACTTGTAAATTAATGAAGCACCTTTTTCTAATAGTTGCTGTTTTAGCAGTTGACAATTTTTTTTAGAAATTGTGGCATATAATGTTTTTGTAATGTGTAAAGTATTACAAATTTTAATACCCTCTATGGTTATAATAGATAAGAGTATTTTTAATGTAAAAGTAAATTAACAACTCTAGTATACTAGACCGAAAAATTGTAACCAGCACAGCAGTGTTTTAAATTTCAGCTCAATCGAATGGATGAAATGGTTTAACATTCAGTTGGAAGATTTGACCTTAATAATTATACTAACAGGGAATATCAAATAAAAGCTTATTTTCAATATGCAAGCGATGACTTCTGGTTATTATATTAAATTTGTTTTGCTTAAAGATAGTAGAATTGTTTACGAGCGGTCACTTAACCAATTAACAGTTTTAGTAAAACCCTCAACAAATGGCTATGAAATAATGATTGTAATGAAAGCGCTCGGGGTTTCAGCTCATCAATACTTGTACGTAAACGCCCGCTACAAATTATAATCGAGCCAAGTTGACGGATATGACTCTAAGACTGAAGGTTATCCTATTTATTGCCATATCCGTCGTACATAAATGCAAATATATGTTTTATAAAGTTAATTTCTTTTATTAATTATTAATTTAATCGCAATTATAATATGATAGGAAATTAAAAAAGAAAAACGACTTTTACCTAATTTAAAAAGCGAGGCAAATTAATGGAAAAGTCATGAAAGAAATAGTGTTCCTTATTTTGTACACAGAAAATCTTTTATTGGTGTTGTTTTATTTTCACAGAACTATATTTCTAAAAAAAAGCCGAGATGGCCTAGTGGTTAGAACGCGTGAATCTTAACCGATGATCGTAGGTTCAAACCCGGGCAAGCACTACAGAATTTTCATGTGCTTAATTTGTAATTATAATTGCTCTTGTGCTTGACGGTGAAGGAAAACATCGTGAGGAAACCTGCATGCGTCTAATTTCATTGAAATTATGTCACATGTGTATTCTACCAACCCGCATTGGAGCAGCGTGGTGGAATAAGCTCTAAACCTTCTCCCCAAAAAGGGAGAGGAGGCCTTAGCCCAGCAGTGGGACATTAACAGGCTGTTACTGTTACTGCATATTTCTGTATTTCTATATAAAAGAGGCAATGCAATTTACACTAACAGTGTTCGAGAGAGGAATAACTTTCACGCTATTTTGCTAATCATATTCAATCACAATATCAATATTTATAAAGTAAACTTATCCTTAGTATTTACTCGTCTACTTTGCTATACGAATTAACCTTAATTATCTTAACATCTCATGTCGAACTTCGTGCCCTGTGTGCTCGACAGTTGTGCTGAGATGTTAAGAGGCCGATGAACATGGCTTTTAAGATTTAATAAATTATAAGATAATTATTATAAAACTGTCTGTGTGTGTATCTGTAGGCACTACGAGTATAAGGTTGGAGAGTTTGAGAGGTATTTGAACGTAGTTATCTTACAAACTACATTACTTTTTCTGTTAGATATATTGTTGATATATATCTATAGAGATATATATTGGATAGGTTAAATAATTTTATACTATAATCGTAAGAAGCGAGAAGCAGAGCAGTAATTATTTATCAACCAATCACGTAAGACTAACTGGTCATTAGATAATCAGATGTTCTTGACTATGTTCACATTATGTTGTATGAAACATAAATTTGTATTATATCTGTAATACAAATTTATCGCCTATGAAACCGAATTATAAATAAATTACATAATTTACAACTTTCACATAAAAAATTTTATTATATTCAGTTAATATAACGGTAATCATGATATTTTGTTACCTTCCTTTCACGAATCAGGAGCGGCAGGTGTATGAAATTACGAAAATAAAATTTTTATTGAACATTTACATGTGAAGCAAGAGCTTCTTGCTTCACATGTAAAGAGGAAATTAATATTCTCGATATAATGTATAGCTATGTTTCGCGTACAGCATTAAGACTATCAACTCGCTTGTGTTTCACAAAAAAACCTTCTTTAAATGACTAGGTATTGACATTATTCGGAAGTGGTGATATTTTTTCTGTCTAAAACGATCGAGGTGCAGTATTGTCATTTATTTACACATAGTACAGTGCAATGAATTTATTTCGATTGCTTACTATATTTACCTTGGTCGTACCTTGTGAAACTCGTACGCTAGACTAGACTATTTTCACTGCGCTGAGGTTGTCTGATTCAGTGTTCAGTCAGTTAAAGACAAAAATTTTATTCAAATATTAAATATATTATTTGAGAATATTATTAAACGAAACGATTATTATTTGGATTTTTATTCATTAGTGATTGTTTTCAAATACTCATATTATAAATATATTTATATTCAAGTCTAGTTATGTGAAACTTACAACTCATCATGCTTCGTGAATTCTTATACTTTAATAGAAAATGTATAAAATAGGACATCGATCGTTGTTAGGCGGGTAATCAATTCTTTATTGTAGTGTGTGTAGATTTATTTCCTTTTATACTCCGCAATGCATCGTTTCAATGGGTTAACAATATAGTTGTAATAGAGTGTGTACTGATTCGTTTTTAATGATGGTAATCTATTCATAATAATTTGTATTAATTAAATTTTGATGGACTTTCTTTTTAAATTCACTGAAAGAATTATTTGTAAAGTGTGTATTGTACTCTCTTCTGCTGTTACAGTTTAATAGGATTAGCGGAGGCTAAGCCCGGTTCTTGTCTACTATGCATTTAATACTATGCACGTGTAAAGTGTCCAAGTTATTTGGGTGTAACACGCCAACGTTACCGAGTTTCAAGTATTTACTGATATGTTTTTGAATATTCTGGTCAACTACAATTTGACTACTATAACCACGACTCTATAGTACTTTAATAGGGTATGTAATTGTACATAACGTTAAGTTTTACTTAAAATGAAATTCACAATATTCTTTATTCTTACACAAACAACTTATACTTATGTTAAAATAAAATATTTGATACCATAAAATGATTTGAAAAACACTTCTTTATTTTATAATGAACACATCATATATATATAATTACAATTATTTAACTTTATTCGAAGTTAAAATACTATTTATTTAAGCAGACTTATAAAAGAACTTTTAAATCGTCGTTTAAAAATTGAATGCTTGTGATAGAATTATATATAAATACATACGAGTATATTATAGTAATATAGCAGAACACAGTCGGTCATGTAAAATTAAAATATATGGAATATTTTTTTAATATTAGCGTTTAATGAGATCAAATCTTTTTATTTTTTTTTAACTAAAAGTTGTAGCGAATAGGTGCTTAAAATTGTGATGGAAACGAAGAATGCCTAAAGAACTTAACTTAAAGAACTTCTTAATATTGGTAAGTAGATTTTACTCGGCATTTTCAAGAGTCGATTTCCGACGTACGACTAGGCCGCATTGCGAATATTGACCATGTAAAAATTAATTCGACTAGCGACTGTTCGCTATTATACTAAAATCAAACCAGAGTCGAAAACATGGCGAAAACAAATATTATTTAATTGGAAATCAATATAATAAATAAATATGTTTTTTTAAATGTTTGTCGTCTATGCGTTTATAAACCATTCATCCGATTGTGATGAAACTTTGGTGAGTTATTCTGTGTACTCTCAAGAAGGTTCCTGGCCCAAAATAAACATTTTTTTTTATCATAAATTTTTTTATTTTATTTGTCCTTCACTAAAAACGTTTTATATAGACCTTTAATACTACCCGTGTAAAGCTGGAACGGGCAGATGTAAATGAATTTTGTTTTAAGCATTTGGAAATCGGCCTTTCATTTTTAAAGTACCCAAATATTCTTTCATATTGGTCTTGTTATCCTTAAATATATCATGTAAATATTATTAACGATATTGAAAATTGAATTTTGGTATGAGAAATATTACCCGTAACCATTTATACGTAGATTAATATTGCTATAGTACCTAGATTGTTTGTCTAAATTTAAATTGTTATTAGATAAATTGTATAATATTTATGGAGGATATTTTAATTCAATCCAAATATATAAATATACCATTTCCCTTATCTCTTGTGTCCTTTACACAGGATGGAAATGATAATATTTTATGGCTTGTAATGCTCGCTGCGGTATTTTACGAGTAATAAAAATGTGGGATTCCATTAACTTTTTTAATAATCGCAAGTGGGACAAATTGCGTTTTTTGATTCCATCCTAAGCTATTTTGAAATAAAAAACATGTCAATTTTAATAGTAAAATTATTCAATTTTTTTTCGATTTGGTTTAATAAGCAAATATAATCGGTTTTGTAGGACCAGGGTTTTTAACATATCAATGTCATTATAATTTAAGCACATACTTTTGGTGTTTTGTTGAGGCCCTGTTATATGGAATAATTTTCACGCAAATCCGAAATAGTTATTTATTTATGATTGCACATGTTACATTTATTTATTGTGTTAATTTAAGTTTATTGTGATCAATGAAATATGTAACTAACTATAAATATGATGCTATAAATAACTAAATATATGTGCCTGCATTATGACTAACTCTCAGCATGTCACAATCACTCCGTATTAGTATGTCTATCGAAGGATTAAGCTCAAACACCTGGCAAAGCTAGATGCGAGCCAAATTGTTGAATTCGAAATAGCGTGTCTCTTGAGCATATACACTACTTAGTTGCATGAGTTATAAAATTTCTCTTCGCTAACTCAATAAAATGTTACCAGATGTCTCTTCTGAATAATGTATGTAGATTCTCTTGAATTTTTCCTACTGACAAATTTCCGCACATTTGGCATCGTTTGACTTCAAAAACTTTATTTAATATTCATGGTCGCCCTACATTCTTCATTTCTGGATATATTTATTACTTATACGTTATAATTAAATTCAGTTAATATTTGTGCACTATTAGTACAAGATAATAATGCTACTGCACGCTAACAATGCTCTGCATTGTTCTATTCCGGTGTAAAAGATGAGAGGGCGAGCGTAATTATCAAGGCATAAAGAAACATTTTGAATCTCGCAGTTGACAGAACTTTAACAAAGACGAGGAATGAGTTTGTATCATTCACAGTAAAAATGAAAATAAAATGACACACTATTCCATAAAAAAAAATTGAACTAAATGAAATACTCAAGCCGTTATGAATACTGTTTATTAGCATTATTCAGATCCATAATTTTCTAGCAGTAAATAATCTATTTCAAAATCGATATGCATGGGAAACTACTTTTTATTCTTATTTCTGTATATTTCTATGTTTTATGACGAGGAAAGTATTGGTATAAGTAAAAAAAAAATTATCAAAAAGGTTACTCTCATTATGCTACAAAATTTCATACAAATCTAGTTAACCTTACTAATTGTCATCTCGCGTTCATCAAAGCCTTCGTTACGTAAAGCGCAAGCTTCGAATTTTAAATATATTAAAATTACCAGAATGTGAGACTACCTCGTTTTTATCAACGGGAAATAAGTAGAATAAAATTAATTAAACCCATAGATTGCATAAGAATACTTAATACTTTTTATATAAGATATTTAAAGATTCTACCTTCTTCTCAAAAAGGGAGAGGAGACCTTAGCCCAGCAGTGGAACATTCACAGGCTGTTACTGTACTGTACTGTACTGTACTGTATTTAATGATTCAGGACATATGTGTTAAAAAATTCATGTACTTTTTGGTAGTGTTATTTTCAAAACGTACCCGGTTATATATTACGTCACATTTTATGATAATTATATATGAAAATGCACGGTCTTATCTATGAATGTTATATAAAAGTAATTAGTCAAACATAGCTGTTCCTTCTTCTTTTGAATAACATATTTATTAATGTGTAGAGTTTAGTGTTTAAATTAACATTGGCTAAACAACATTTATATGTAAGGTTCTAAAATTACTAATGCTATTTTATGAATTTATACACATTTTATTTTTACATAGATAATTTGATTTTTTCAAAATATTTATTTCTGTATTTGTATAACTAGAAAGAGAATAAACATGAAAATAATTACCGCAGTTCAAACTGCTTTTAAAACTTTGAATGTTCTTCAATAATCATATAGTGTTGCTAGTTTTTATGGTACTTTTTTCAAGATGTATTTATTATCTATAACCTTAAAAATATTTCTATTGATAATTATTTATTGTAGTTTTGTAATGATGGTGATGAAATTGAAATTACACAACAAAACACTTTGAGGGTTACTTATTTAAGTGTTACAAGAATCATACATAGTTAATTTATTTATTTATTACATAATCGTAATAATTTATTTTCTTTGAGAGTGTATTCTAGGATTCTATTCCAAGAAGTATTTTTAGAAATAGCCCTTGGTAGAGGCTCAATGCAAACCTTTGACGTATATTGTATTGAGGTAACCGTATGTACGTTACGTGTATTATTAAAAGTGTTTCTGTTAAATATTAGGGAACATTTTATTGAGGCGACCAGAACACATAATTGAGTGTCTTACATGAAACTAGTAAATAATTATTTGTATTCACATGTTTTCAGATAAGTAAGCATGGTCCTTGAGTAAATCTACATGGTTACGTAATTGTGTTTATATTTTGTATTTAAACAAATTCTGTTTTTTAAAGATTGTGTTATGTTGCTTGGGGTTATAATTGTCTTACTGTTATGCTACTAAAATAAATAATGATACCCTAATGAATACAGCTTGTTAGTAGTTTATCAAAGCATGTTGTGTTCCAAGTCAGGAAACGAAAGTCTCAAATAACTCGTTAACTAAATATCCAACGTCCATTTGAACGATAATAGAGGGTGGCTCGTATTACGTAATACTTGCTCCACATGGCAACGTATAATTTATTGAATTTCAAAGTAAGATTGTTAATATTAACACAAGTGTAGTCGACGTACGATTAACGTACAATCTCTTGTAAACACGTCTAACTTATTATAGTTGTGGTCCGAACTCTTGTTTTGATAGTAGGTTCATTTCTTTTTGTTATCGCTGGGAAAACGCATTTACACGTTTCCCCCGCGTGAAGTGGGGGCTATGTAGGGCTTGCCGACGCTGAAGGCACCTAAGGCACTAAAAAACCAGCGGTACGGACATCGTCTTTTCGGGGGACGTCACGGGATCGCTTGTGCATACACTACCGTGACGTCCCCACGGTAGGCCCGCCTCTGCAGCCCCCCAAATTCTAAGGGGTTCTCGGGGTACAGAGACCCCTAGCCCCGGCGACACTTATGGCGGGAGGAGAAGGTGTGCATAGCGCCGACGTCTACTTCCCGGTCTTCTTCAGCGAAGCGGGTCAATGTAAGCATTGTTCTCACGCTCCCTCTCCGCAGCCTCCTTCATGTCATGTCGCACATGACGTTTTCGCAGAAAGAGACCATCTCCTTCCAGCACCTCTGGCGTTTATCACGCTCGGCAACGAGAGGTCTCCGCTAACAATGGCCGTCAGGGAATGGTGCTGAGGCTCCCATGCAGCACACTGACGAGCCGTGTCCAAAGGTGCGCCGCCCTCGTGGCAGGAGGGAGCGACCTCTCGCCCCGCTATCCGGTGCAGATACCTACCGAAGCAACCATGCCCGGTAAGTACCTGCGTCAGCCTAAATGTGAGTGTACCGTGACTCCGTTCCACCCAGCGACTCAAGTGGGGACGGACCACCTCCACTGTCGCCAGGCCTGCCGAGGGCAACCCCAGGTCCTCCTTCCATCTGCGAATCAAGGCTCGCTGGGCTAGAGCCCTGACTCGCTCCACCTCCGACAATCCTGGACGGTCGCAGCTAGACCTCGCTTCCACCCGGAACCGATACACTTCCGCAAGCACCTCTGCCGGGAGTTCCCAGGGCGGATCGCTCGCTAGAAGTATCGCTGCCGCCCATGACACTGTACGGTAACCACGTATCGCTCTCACCGCTATGGCTCTCTGTGGTCTCCGAAGAAGAGCCTTGTTACGAGCGGTGAGAGCGTCCACCCATATGGGTGCCCCGTACAGCACCATGGAACGCACCACACCAGCGTATAAACGCCGGCAAGGTGTTTCCGGCCCTCCTACGTTGGGTAGAAGGCGGCCCAAGGCTGCAGCGGCGTTGATGAGCTTTGGGTTGTGTTGAACAAAATGCTGCTCCATCTTCCATCCAGAATCAGGCCCAGACACCTCATCTGGGCCTACACGTTAATCACCGTCCCCTGAACGGTGATAGACACCCCTCGAGGGGGACCCCGACTTAGATCATGGAATAGGAGGGCCTCCGTTTTTGTTACAGAGACTTACAAGCCCAGCATCCTAATCCGATCCACCGTGAGCGACGCTCCGACCTTCTTGAAGGCGTTCGCCACATCCAGCGATACCGCTAGGACCACGTCCCTTCGGGCCACCGCCTCCATGGTCCGGGTCTTCAGGGCGTTGATCTACCCGCTTTGAACCCGAACTAAACCTCTGAGAGACCCGGTCCCACCTCCTCGAGGTGCTGAACAAGACGGGCAGCGACAATCTTCTCGAAGAGTTTGCCCGTCTCTTTCAGCAGCACAATTGGCCTGTATGCCGAAGAAGAGTTGATAGTAGCTTCTACATATATATTAATTAAAATAAAAAAACGCCTACTTTATTTCGTCTTAATGTGTAATGACGCAGCTATTAAAAATTAATTATTGCCATTGTTTTGTGCTATTTATATATATTGAGTACAATGATATCGTAATCTTGATCACACCTATGAAGCCCAAGGTTATGCTAAAACACAGGCAATGCAAGCGCAGTGAAGAGATGTTTGTATGAGTGCTACGCACTATTCTGAGTCGTAGTTAAATAACAATGACACAGTACTACGTGCACTACATGTACTGTTTAAAATTACAGTTGTAGCTCTTTCAAAGTACAGACAGTTGTCAAGTTGATGAACAATATGAGTTCAGAGGATGATTATGAAATGAATGAATCTTAACCATAACAACTAACTAAAGTACGGGTTTTTAAAAAAAATGTTAGGGTAATTTCATAACTCTGTTCACGTACTTGTGTATAGCTCTTTTGTTGCGATGAGGATATTTAGTATACCTTCGCAGGCTTATTTTATTTTGTCCAAATTAATTATGATTTGATAACTCTGTGTAAAACTTATTTTTTTAAGTTTTAATGGACAGTTCAGCATAGAGAATATTATTTATTTTTACGCTGTTGTTAGAATGGTAACACTTTGTAGCTTTAAGGACTTTTAAGAAAAAAATAATGTCATTATAGACAATCAATTACATAATATTTTTTTTGTATAGAAAATAATTATATAAGACCTAACAGAAATCTAAGCCCGATGACAACGAAATTGGCTTAATGTAACATGTATTATATTTTTCACTGTAAATTGTGCCAAAGTGTACAGGTATGTAGAAACAAAATATCGAAATTTCTATAAACGAGTGAATTTCGACCTCGGATATTATAAGTAATAATTAATGTGGGTTTCAATATAACATGTCAATATAAGCCACGTATGCGAGAGACCGGAAGGGATTTGGCGGAACCTTTGTGTAGATAGCCATTGGCCTCGCACTTAAGGGGACAATAGCTTTGCTATGTGATGTGGAAAAGAAAAACATTTTTTCGAAGAATAATCATTTGTAGTCTTGTACAAAATATAATACTTGGAGAAGAACTATTTTCTTTTTTATTAAGATAAGAAAATATAATAAATATGAAGGTCATTTTAAAAAGGTATTAAAACCATTATATGAATATTGTTATGAATTATATTTAAAAAAACTTGTGACCCATTCATAGTATTATTCTTATGATGTACTTAATTTGGTAGAAAAGAGTAAGTGTAGTGGTATAAGCTCCGAACCTTCTCCTCAAAAGGGAGAGAAGGCCTTAGCCCAGCAGTGGGACATTAACAGGCTGTTACTGTTACTGTACATAGGTACCCAGAATCATGCAAAATGTCAATTTAAATGTGCTTGTTTCAAAAAATTAAAAATTATCATTTTAATTTCTTCATTTATTATTAATCTATAACAGCCGATGGACTATATAATCTAGTTTTAATAATAGCAAAAAAAAATTTCGCGGGTAGCTAAGATGAAACTCATTAGCTCACAGCTGTTACACTAAGTTCGTTACAATATTCTTATTAGACTAAAATTCAGTTAAATGTCACAAGAACGTGACGACGGGTGTTGTGTGGATAATTTGCATTTAAAACGGTGTAATTTAGGTCAATGTGTTCGAAGTAATGTTTACTCTTCTTAGTATCGGCGTTTTCGCTTGTTCAGTGTTGTTGATATAGTAAACAGATTGTGCGAATTTTCGAACATTTAATTTTTCACTGGTCTTTATTGTGATTTCGATTTTAAATGTAAATTACTTATAATATGTGATGATTGATATATATATATATATATATATATATATATATATATATATATATATATATATATATATATATATTATAGATGATTTTACTGGTGGTAGAGCTTTGTGCAAGCTCGACTGAGTAGGTACCACCCACTCATTAGATATTGTACCGCAAAACAGCAGTACATGGTATTGTTGTGTTCCGGTTTGAAGGGTGAGTGAGCCAGTGTTATTACAGGCACAAGGGACATAAAATATTTATTTATAGTTCCCAAGGTTGGTGGCGCATTGGTGGTGTAAGCGATGGTTAACATTTCTTACAATGCCAATGTCTATGGGCGTTGGTGACCACTTACCATCAGGTGGCCCATATGCTCGTTCGCCTTCCTATTTTGTATATAAAAAAAGATATTCAAATGAATATACCGAATCTGTATTTATATTTTATTTGATGAAAAACCGTAAGATATTTATAACATAAGAAGACATAAGAATGACGAATCTAATTATGGGAATTACATTAGGTTATACTTGATTTTTACGACAGGTACAGTTTTGTCGCGTTGTTTTCTTTCATTCCGAGTCACAAGATGAATTATTGACATAAATTTAATGCTCAGAACTTAGTGGTGCTTGCTTAGCTTAAAATTCACTTTTTCTATCCACTCTTCTTTCATGCAGATGTCAGCCTTGGTTAGTGTTTACTGACGACCGATGCTTAGTAGTTTAATTTTAAAAGAGTTTCCGAAATAATATACTTTTGTTTTAGAATAATTAATCATGCTGGTTATTTAATAATACATAGTTATTCGTTCAAAGCAGGCAATAACATCAAATAATATATAATTAATCTCATTGATAATATATGTTGATCGTGGTTTTGTCCTTTTCTTGGTCTTATTAGTTGAACGATTTTATTTTGCAAAACAAATTATACAATTATTCCTTTGTTTTCCGCACAATAAAGCTTCAAACAAAATTTCGATATCGGAACGCAACAAGGATGCTTTGTTCAAGCAATACAACGTAATGAACTCACTTGTACTTTATTTTTGATGTCATGAAAAAGTTCGCATAGCTATTAAGCTATTTGTGATATATCAAAGTGATATATTAAACACACTGATATATTATTAGCTGTAACATATTGAATTCCCAATGATGTCATGTGGACAATGTCACACGAAAGTACCGACATTAACGAAATTGTTATTTCTTTAGAATTACATACAAACACCAGTGACCTGCAAACAGAAGAACAAAAACACTACACAATATTCTGTCATTAATAAATTACAAGTTCACATGAGAACTATTTCAATGTATGAACCAATGGCATAAACAATGCAATAAACAAACACTAACATATTCAAGGAGCAATTAATTGTATAACATTTCGTGATGGCTCTGTACATGTCAGCATAAATCATCAGTTCCGGAAAGCTTAAAATAACAATAAAATATAATTTAAGAAAATATATTATAACATATATTCTCGTATTTTAGTATTATATTCTAAACTATTTTTTTATAATTTAAACAACCGGGCACGAGGTTTACCTAATGGAAAGTACCACCACCCATGGACTACACCGGAGGGCTTTGAATAGGCACTTTTCTTGAAAGTTCGGACATGTATATAAAAATAAAGAAAAAAGAGGATGATTATATCCTCCTGCCTAATTTCTGTCACGGCAGCTATTTTCGAGGACACTGTGCAGGACATATTATAGCGCACAAGTTTGTGCGCAACACATAGTTCGATTGGACGGCAAATCCGACGCGATCGAAAAGAGTCGAGGAGCAGGATGAACTGATATACATACATGTTTTTCGAGACATAGAAAAGATTACACACACTTCCAACTAAGGGTCGGATCCGAACCAACCCATGACCTCAGGAACTGTTGACTTATAAGCTAGCTACAGGACCAAAGAGGCAGTCAAGGTGTAAACAGGATAAAAATTTAAGCATTTTAATCTTTTCAATCTTTAAAATTTTAATGTAAAAGCTGTTTAAACCCTTTTTCCGTAGCTAATAATTTTTGAATATCTTTTAATATTAAGGTCGCTTGCTAAAATTACTAAGCACTCGCTATAGATATTATTATGGCATGCTGTAACAGATACAGAAAATAATATCAATAATAAATGAATTATGTTCAAAATTCAAATAAGATTATGTGTCTGCTTTACTTCCTATATACAGAATATATATTTATTTACTAAAAAATGCGGTACAAAGACAGGCCTTCTGGCAAAGGGCGAGGTATTTAACAATGACTGTCATTTATATCGCTCGAGAGCGTAGAAAATGTAACGTGTGTTATCTCCCCTTGCCGTAGGGTATAAAACGACTTCAGAATCTCAGTTTTATTTTTATAACAGGTGAATTATGAATGCTAAACAAGACCGCGCTACGGGTTTGAAGGTATAAACGATTAAATGTACTTTAATGTACTACTATTTTTGTACTTTATCGAATCTAACAAAATTTGGTTGTTTCTATTAATCATTATCTGTTGCTCATGTAATTATAAAATTTTAATTTATATTCGAATGATAAAAGCGAAATAAACACCGGATAAATTAATAAGTAACAAATACAACACTAAAATGTGATTTATTTTATTAGCAATTTGACCACTGTTTTTGAAATATATTTATGTCACACTATAAAACTTTAATCTTTAATAGACAAGCAGATCACAATATACCATTATAAGACATTCTTTGTAACAAAAGTCAGTCTACTATCCTCTTGTTGAAAGACTGAGAGTTTTCCATCGTCGCCGGAAGATGCTTTCGAGTCGTGTCAAGAAGGTTTGGTCCGCTGGGAACTGAGAAATCTTCGAACCTTTGCAGATATGTACAAGAGAGCTTAGACTTGTGTTTGCGAATAAAGTTGAGTTTTTTCTCTTATTTACCTGGTCAATCTGTCTTGAATAATATACCGCTATAAATATATAAAATCAATTTCTTATATATCTTAACTCTTGTACCTACTTATAAAAAACGAACGATTTTTTTAATAGTAAGATTATTTTTCTCTACGGAAAGTGTATTTTTATTCTGAGTCATATTACCCTAGATGTATAAACAATATAAGTTAATATACAAATTATTATATATTTATGTTAACAGTTTGTAAATATAAGCAACTAACGAAGCATAGTACGGCAACACACGTTGAAAATATTTAGTTTTACGTTCATACACTTTATATAACGGAAGAGTAGAGTAGATTCCCAGTAGTGGGACCTTTATGGACTGTTTGCTTAAAAAGCAATAGTATATAACATTATGTAATTTTTAAGACACAAAATTTATCAACCATTAAATTTTATTTTTTTATATATATAGTACTTATTTTATGTATTTTTGTACCATGTATTGTTTAAATCGTGTGTATCGTGTAATCGTGTGTAGGTATAAGATGGCCTAACAGTAAGAACGTGTAAATCTTAACCGATGATCGTGGAGGATCGTGGGTGGATACGGTGAAGGAAAACATTGTGAGGAAACCTGCATGTGTCTAATTACGCTGAAATTCTGCCACATGTGTATTCCACCAACCCGCATTGGAGCAGCGTGGTGGAATAAGCTCCAACCGTTCTCCTTAAAAAAGGAGAGGAGGCCTTAGCCCAGCAGTGGGAAATTTACAGGCTGTTACTGTACTACTGTTACTGGCATTCGAGTTTGCTCGTACATACATTCTGTAAATTTATTGCAGAACTTTGTTTGAGGATTTTATGTAATAAAAAATTGTAACTAAAATATTTAAAACAAAAACATTTTTTTGGAAACAATTCGACAAATTCAAATAATAATTGATAGTAGTAAAATAACTTTCGTCTGCTTGACTTCGTAGAAAAATAATTTCTAAATTTAAACACTGAAAGGTGACAGAATATAATGTAAAGAATTTGACATTTGGTTTGAATCTATTAAAGTAATAAAAACATCAGCGAATCCATTTTATAGTGCTTGCGGTTATTTATTCTTTTATTGCGAAAACTAAACATTTCTATGAAAATATGAATACCACAAAAGGTCTTTCATGAAAGAGTTTCTATTCTGAATATCATATATTAGGTCCTTACATATAAAATTGGCGTTTTGTACGGGAGTAATATAAAGTCAATTTTTTTTTGTAAAATATATTTAAATAATCAAGGTATGCACCGTTGTTATCTATGCACTTTTGCCATCACATAGGTAGTTCATTGATCCCTTTACTAAAAAAAACCATGGGGGTGAGAATCAATAAACTCTTTGAAGGCTTGGACTGCCGCATCGGAGTTGAATTTTTTTCCTTGTAAGAAGTTGTCCAAATTCCGGAAAAAATGGTAATCTGTTGGAGCAAGGTCCGGGTAGTACGGTGGATGTCGCAGACATTCCAATTGTAGCTCATCTAACTTAGTGGTTGTTTGTTGTGCAGTGTGTGGTCTTGCGTTGTCGAGAAGCAGCAGTGGCCTAGAGCAATTGACCAATCTCGGTTGTTTAGCAGCTAGTTCTTCCTTCATGGCGTGTAGTTGCTGACAATAGATATCTGCCGTAATCGTTTGGCTAGATTTTAGGAAGCTGTAGTGAACGACACCGGCGCTAGTCCACCAAACACTCACAAGTAACTTTTTCTAAGTCAATTTTCGTTTAGGGCAGGATTTGGCTGGGTCTCCAGGGTTCAGCCATTGCGATGAGCGCTTCCGATTATCGTACAGTATCCACTTTTCATTACAAATAAAGATTCGATTTAAAATCCCTTCATTATTGTGTCAGTTGAGCAAAGTAACATAGCAGTCGACGCGTGTTTGCAAGTTCGATTTATATTTCAATTCATGAGGTACCCATCGTTCAAGTTTTTTTACTTTTCCGATTTGCTTCAAGTGGATTAATACAGTTTTATCACTTACCCCGAAGCCATCTCTGCAGCTATCTCTGAAGTGCTTTGTGATGGATCCGCTTTCACTATAGCCTTTAATTCTTCATTTTCCACTTTGGTCTCCGGCCGTCCACGGGGTTGGTTTTGAAGGTCGAAATTTCGAGAACGAAAACGTTGAAACCAAAAACGGACCGTGCTTTCTTTTGCCACGCGACGCCATAGAAAAAATATTGAGGAAAAAACAAATAAATGACTGTTTTCAAAATTCAAATGTACCGACTAAATAAGTTTATAAATTTGAATTTGGAATTCTTAACCAAAGAGGAGATATTTCAGATCAAAGTGGTTAGTACGACAAAACGGTAATTTCATATGTAAGGATATATTATTTTGTTGTAATTGGTAATATATTAATAAAACGAAAGAAAGTGTCATAAATTTGCTTGGCATAGTCATTCTATAATTAGGACGTATTTAAAATATTTTCTAATGATTCCCTTTATGAATGTTAACGTCTAAAAGGTTCACTTGCATAATAAATTCTTATTTTATTGATTTTCATACAAACTTTGGTATTTCACGAATTCCCGTTTAAGCAAATACAGCGAAGAGAAAACTATTTGACTAAAGTCCGCACGCTTTATTGCTCTAAAAATTCTTTCAAAAGTACTTGGGTCAGATAGGTAAAGATAATATTTTTATATTAAATTCGTCGAAAAGTAAATTTTTTAAATTAAAACAAAGTTAAATTATAAAACATTATTACGAATTTAATAATATTTTTATCCGATTCAAAAGTTATACTCCAATTTTAGTAATATATTCCCTTGATTATAAATTAATCACTGAAGCATGAAATTATATCTTTGAAAATGGCAAATAGTGGGTGAATTATTTCCAATTCTGTGAACGTCATTCCCCACGGCAAGACAAAATAACACTTTTCATAACGTGTTCCGCATGCTTCAGTTGGGGAAACTGCTATTCAAATTCCTAGCTCTTTTCTTGGAATTATTAATTTATTATTATAAATTAATTTACCATATAACTTTAATTTTTATGTTTGAATATATTAGGAAAACTCCATTAGGAAAAGTTTGCACACAATCTTTTACTCTTTTGTAGCAAGCCTTAATAAATATCGCTTTTTAACGTAATTACGGATAATTTACGTCATTACGCTACGTACATTAAAACTGAGTGTAATGATTCTATACTTTTTTTTTTAATATTCAGATACATTTTGAAAACCAATGCATTTTTTTTATTTAGTAATTTTCAGCCGAATTGCCAACAAATAACATAAAAGCTACTGATATCAGTATAACATATATGTAAATACATAACAGCAATAAACATAAAAAATTCGTATGGGTTTTTAACCTTTTTTTATTTACTTGAATTGATAGATTACTTCAATAATTAAAAATTATATAAAATAAATAAAAGTAAAAATAATAATACTACTAATGGCCTTTCAATCGTAATACGTATTATATGGGGTAGAATCACCTCACGGTTGCTTCACGATGTTTTTCTTCACCGTCAAACCTGATGCTCAAGCATATGAAACGGTGCTTGCTCGTTTTTAAAACTGCAATTTTCAGTTGAGATTTACGTATTCTGGATACTGGACAATCCGGCTCAATAAAATAAATAATAGTGCGTAATTTCAGAATTTAGCTAAACGAAGACGAATAGAAAAAAGTACGATATGCATATAGAGACTAATAATTGGAAATTGTTGATAGTAAAATATTTAATTTATTTTAGCCTTTACAACTGAGAGAGCTATTATTTTTATTTTACGGTCCCTAAAGTTTATTGTAATAAGTACGGCGCTTCAGATAAGGTTGTTGCGGCACTGGTTGAACTATAATAATAATGAATTTCACTTTTAAGAGTTCTTCGACCTTACATTGAGGACGATAAAATTTCTAGCAGCTCTTAATGTTCTCAAAAGCATGGTACAGTAATAGAACTATATATATCTAATAGGCCGAATGTAAAATGTGGTTTGCGAGTAATACATACATTTATATACATATATTTACGTATAAATAATGCGAATTAAACCAAATGTCATACCACCATCTCCTTTTTAGATAACTTTTATAATAAAGTGTATAATATTGTAACTCCAAAACAAATTTACTTGTTCAGTGATAAATGTTAATATTTTTTTCTCATCATATTCATATTGGTTGTTAAATATCGAAACAATAACATATGTTATATTAAATGTTAAAAAAATATATTCGTTCGTTTCAATTCACTAAATTAATCGGATTTCACCCATTGTGATAATATAATAAAACGCGCATAGGTAACGTATTATATTTTTTAATTATTATACAATAATCAAGACAATCATACATAAATTTAGGTTACCTCTAAAATACCAATAATAATAGTATATTTAATATGAAATTACGATAAAGTAAAAGTTAAAGACCTTGTGACTTTATGGTAATGAATAGTGTAACTAAGAAGAAGCCTACAATTTGTATCACAGAGTACCACGATAAATTATACTAAGTATTTATTTCTTGCTTCCACCATTACAGCTTTATTGTGATGAAGGTCCGCATAGTAAAAGGGCAATAAGTAATAGAATTCACGCCCGAATTTTTAGTAGTGTGCCTACGAATGTTGGATCGTTTAATGAATTACAAAACGTTCTTAAACGATTCTTATTGGCTAACTTTATATAATTGTATTTTCTATAATGTCTTCGAATTAAATTATAAAAAATAGTGTGTTTGCGTATTATGCAATAATAATAATAAAATTTATAACTTATAATTAAAATATTATTAATCAATTGTTTTTTTTTTTTACTTTATTTTTGTTTTAAATTGTTACAATACGAAATAGGTTTTATTCATTTGAGTACGCTTCTGGCATGTTAATCATGCATACATAAAGCAGTTATTTTAATTTCAAATAACTTTTGCTCGTCTATAGAAAATTATTTTTGCTAGATATAATGGCGTGCATTGATGTTATCTCTAGATTACATTTAGATATTATTATTGGATTGTCTCATTTCTCTGTTGGTTCTTGATCTCGTCGTCAGCGTTATAGGGATATGAGGAAAGTTCTAATCTATGTTATAAAAATATAATAATCCTTGGCTAAATATGAGTCTTTAGATAGCCCGAATGCTATTTCAAAAACCTTTTTTTTTGGCAAACCATGGGATCGCTTTAATGCCCGCAAGCCCACGCCACATACTAAGCAAAAATTATTTTAACGTTATTAAAAATATTAAAAAAAAATTTTTTTTAAGGACAATCGATATGATTGTGTTTATATGATTTTTACGAGTGGGTTTACAACAAATTGTTTGAACTTACAAATAATTTTGTTGTGAATATGCAGTTGCCAAAATTATATGCCCAAATCAATTGAAACTCTTTGTAAATTAATCAGTAAAAGGTTCTGAGGATACGGCAAGTACAAGCAACGAAATACGTTTTTGCTAAGTTGCCCGTTTTTACCGTTAAGTGGGTAAAATTATAATAATTTACTTCGTTATACTTTAGGTATTTGAGTAAGTAATAAAATTACTATTAATTTTATAACTAAACTGATATTGCCGAGGGCGTATTTGCTTATATACTTCTAATAGTTTACCAAAGTTGGTTTTCTATTCAAGTAAAATAACAAGTATTACAAGCTTGGAAGTCCAACAAAGCTGTGTTTATAAAAAAGTTTTAACCCTTTTTTATTTTCTGGTGTAAATTAAAAATCCTGTTCCTGTTTCCTTTTTTTTCTTTTACACGTGCTTGTAGTATGAAATTAGCAGAATTTTAACAATAATATAATTTATTTACTCTTTAGTCTAGCGGATAAAAAGTCTGCAGATGCTAAAGCATAGGTTCAAATCCTGTGTTGAGCCAATCAAAAATTATAGAGATTTCCTTTTTTTGGAAACCCACAATAGCAAACGAAGTTAGGATGTTTGCAATGTTACGCTCTGGTGCATTGGCAAACATGTAAAACCTTTGTTCTTGCGCCTGACCTCTCCGATCTCGTCGGATTTCCGTCCCAGTGGGTTATAGTATTTATTTAATTTGTAAGTGTTAAATAGAAAATGAATATGTGTTTGCGCACCATGTCTTAACTAGTCAACTGATAATCATGATATTTTGCATCATTTTCGGTGTCAATCACACGTGGACAACGCTCTATCAGCCACGGTTGGTAAATGTAAGCGGTTTTAGTTTACTGTGTATGTGCTTTAGGATTCATTTTGGGAAAAATAAATTTACCTTGACTTTTGCAAATCGTAATAATCAGTTTGTAAATATTTCACTGCTGGCCTCCTCTTTTTTTGCGGAGGAGGTTTGGAGTTTTTTCACCACGGCATATTTTCATAACTCATATGTCTTATATTAAAAATTCAAGCACATGAAAATTCAGCTGTGTTCCCCCTGTTTTTTTTTACGCAGCGGAAACGCTTAACCAGCTGGGTCACGATGCGCCATTTTTGTTTAAAAAAGTAATTTATATTAAATTTAAATGTCGAAGGTATAACTGGTTCGACTTCGCCGGCAATACATTTAGAACTCTACCTATCAATGTATATATAATAAATGTATGTTTATAATAATATATGTTTATTGCTGAAGGTGGACCTTGCGCTACTATAATAATAATAATTATAGTCCTCTATTTCGGCCACGGCGGCCAATCTCAAAAGAGATTAGCCAGCTGCGCAGGACATATTATCGTAATAATAATAATAATAATTTATTCTCAGACAGCAAAGGTACCATATAATTGAGATACAAAAAAAATATATTTACAAATTTTTTACTTTATTATTGTTAGACAGGTCTCTTACTTGTTCGACACATCTTTTAATAGAACGACAGTGAAACGTACTTAATGTGATATTTGTTTTGGTCGTACTACTCATATTATTTATTATTTAAAGAGTTCCGTGTGTGTCGTTCTCTAAAGCGTCGGTATACTAAACCTGCAGATCAAAAATTGGTTTCTAAAAATGTACTCATCCTACTTGCATGTATCTTGACCTTAAACGAATTAAAAGCAGTGTCCTTGTGCTGTGGAAGACGTTCAACACTAAGGCACTCCTGTTCCATATCGTGAATATGTTCCTTAATATCGGACTCTGTTACAGTTTTTAAGGCACGAGAAATATAAATCGAACATCAGTTCAGCGACTTGTATCTTGCATTAAGCGGAATACGTCCCTCTAATATTCGTAATTTTATTTTTACGTTTTCTATTCTTCACAATTTGAAACTCATCTTCTGTGGGTACTTTAACTTTAAATTATTAGCAGCCCCAGAAATCCCATCCGTAATTACATTTTTCATACGGGCGCATTTCGCTTGACGCGAGCGATCGTCACTATACACAATATCACGATATGTGGGTATACGGGAATTAGGTGCAGCTTCTTCGTGTACGCACTCAGGTTGTGGTGCAGATATAGGCGGTAGCGGAGGTTTTATAGACTACATTTTGCTGGTATCTCGATCTTCACGCGATTTAAAATCTGTATAAAATCTGCCAGATCAAGGTTGAATTTCATTTTAAGTTCCGATAACTCTGTTCTCATTATAGCCATATCTTTAAGTAACCGAGTTACGTCCACATAATCGAAGGAAACTGGTTACAAGGGATTTAAATCCTCTGCTTAATCGGTTGAACATCCGGGTCGACTTCCTATAATAATTTTATGACGTCCTCAATGTTCTTTTTTTTTCTTATCTTCACCCTTTCTCTGTACATTTCTTACGCCACGATCGCAACATGTATTGTATAATATCTCTTTTCCGTTTTCGATTTCAGCATCTGTGAAATTTGTAACACAAATTTGTACAATGCTTAATTCATCCAAGATATCAATTTTATTTTGAACAAAAGCTCGTTTATTATAACTTGACCCGCCATAGTCGATAACTTAGACCACACGTTATATTTCGCTCCTTGTTATACTTCAATCGGAATATTCTTTTGTTTATTTATACAAAAGAAATTATGCACTTTGTAGCTTGCAACAATACGTCCGATCGGTTTGGCGTTTACTCAAATACTACACAAGTTTGTGCGCAAATACAGGTGCACTCTCTATTCCTTAACTCACATAATCCGATGGGACGGCAATCTGACACAACCGGTCAAATGCAGAACCAACGTGCTTTCCGAGACAAGGAGTGTACACACTACCATTTTCCAAACTCCGGGCTGCTATTGAGAATTTTTCGACAGAAAAACTCAATAACTTTTTATTGGCCAAACCTGGGATTTGAACCCAGGATCTCCGGGTCTGCGGGTTTACATCTAGCCACTAGACCAACGAGGCCGTCAATTGAAATTGAAAAGTTTTTCTTATTTTATGCTTAGTCAAAATAAAAAAAATGCTAATTAATATTCATTAGGTTTGAAAGGATTATTTCCTATTAATAAAAGTGTACTAGCAAAATGGCCGGCACTAAGAATAAACACTAGAACTTAAGGTTGACCCAAAATATCGACTTTATGCAAAATATCCGCCGCCTTTACGGAATGTTAATTTCGGAGCGTAATTTTCATTTGTATCATTGTCTTAGTGTTGACGACTCTTAATATACTGTGCCTTTTTTATAAAAACCTACTAAAAGTAGAATGTTACAACACATCTTTCGCCATGTTCATAATAATAGTAAAAAATAATTATTTTAGTAATATATACATGTAAAGCAATTATTTTATTTATGCATGGCAATAATTTTATTATTTTATCAAGATTTTTTAAGCAGTGATGTTTGTTTGTGGATATGATTATTCCGTTAATATGATTTTGCTATTAATACTGGACTTTTATTAAAAAAGCATATTATAGAGATTCAGCATTACATTAAATTTTATTTTTTTAATGATTTATTAATAAATAAATATATGGTTAAAGAGCTAAGATAGACCAGTGTTTGAAATGATTGGCAAACCTTCTTCTAAGGAGGAGAAGAGTATTCAACCCTGGGACGGGCTTTTAATATTTAGTTTCTGTTTTTTGCTGTTACTTCTATTGAAACTTATCTATTATTTATGCCTTTGTCTTTGTTAGCCCTCAGATTAGCATAATAACATTTGAATTTTATACTAACGATTTCTAAATGTAACATAAAATAAAATTTAATCTAATGAAATAGATTCCATCTTAAATTAAGTGATTGCTATTTAAATGTTTTTCTTATGGTTTTCTTGCTGAAGTTGTTTAATAATATTTTACTCAGCAGTAAACGAGAATATTAAAACTTTTAAATCGCTTTTCAGTTCTTTTTCAGCATTAGTAGCATCTTGACCCTTTTATGGATGAAACAAGAAAGTAGTCAAGTAGATAAGCCTCTTGAAGGTGGCTTCTGTCTATAGGTTTTATTATATGCTTTAGATTTTACTAACATAAATTTTACAAAAACCATTCTTACTATATTTTATTATTAGTCCTAAAATCAAAAGATATTTCATTCGAGTAGGCTGTTAACATCTCTTCTAAATTGTCACAGGGTTTATTCGAATTTATAGCTATTTAGTTGGAATGTTGATTGTAATGAAAATTGTTTATTTTTTTAAATATGTTAACGTTAAATAAATGTTGACGATTTAAACGTTATTCTATTGAGGTAAGCTAACTCAAGTGGTCTTATGAGACCGTAGAAAAGGGTAATTCCAAAAATTGAAAAAAATAAATGTTTATTAGAATGTCATCGATGTATGCTTTTCATGGATTTTATTCCTCAATATCGTGACAACCGATTTCGAGTATTTTAGTTATATATGTTATAATAATGCAATGTTTTCACGAATTGTTTAGGCTAAAAGTTTATGGGAGCAGAAAGGCAAACGGGCCACAAGTGACCATTCGATTGTACTCATAAGCCATAACTAATGTTATTTTTTATGCCTACAATTACATGGACTCACTCACATTTTCAAAGCGAAACACAGCAAAACGAAGTAATTATATTTGGCAGTAAAGTAACTGACTAATGGGTGGCATATACTACCACGACCAAATAGGTGGGCTTGCCTAAGGCCCAACCAACAACTGTTCTACTGCTATCAGTCATCAGATAAATTATAAAAACAAATTAAGCACATAACAAATCAGTAGTACATACTTTTTTTGACTCAGTAATCATTGCTTAGGATTCACGTGTTCTTCTATTATTCTATCTCGGCTCTAAAGCCTAACACTATTTGCTTGAAAATATTATATAGAAATAAACTAGATTTTAAAGTTCCATTGTAGCTACGCAGTTTGACAAGCTGTCAATAGCACTAATGCAAAAATAGAATAAAAGTTCAGCTCGGTGTTGTAAGCTACCACAGAAACTATTGTACGATGAAATAAAAACAAAGAGCTTTACGCTCGAAAGTTTTAAATTTGTGTAACGGTTCGTGGGTTTTATTAGGGCTTTAAAATGTAAAAAGGTATGTAGAGCGGTAAGCGCTTTTGCAGTTGTTTATTTTAATTGTAATGACTGTGATACTATTAAGGCGTACATCGTGAAATAGGTTTTACAACAACAGCACGTACATAAATGGTTTTAAATTGTGTACGCGCCATAAAATATGAATACCTATATTAAAATTTTTATGTTAAGCATTTAGTTGGAATATTATTTGTCGCATATGTGAGTATATAGAACGTTTGAATTATAATTTACGTAAGCTAAACTTTTTTATTTATGTATGACATTTCATACCTGAATATATGTTCAAAGCTTAGCTTAGCTTTAATACCTGAATATATGTGCAGTGTAGTAAAATTTAAAATAAACTTTTAGTATTATTCTTGACTATAACGATTATATTACTTTTATTTAGAGATTAAGTACTGCAGTTTCATAAAAAAATTGCCGTTTTTTTGACGTCATTCATTTTAGGACATAAGTAATATAAATATACCTCAGTTATCATATTATAATTGGTCCATAGAAAAGATGAACACACATACATCCATACATACATAATTTGCTGAATTCGTATTCGTTGTTAGCGTCACCCTATTGTTCAACTAATAGTATTGCTATGTACAATAATTGAGGTATTGATTTTCAGCTATATACAATCTATTAGCTTAAAAGTTAGTTTAAATCTCATTCTTTGTGGTATGCATATAGCTATATGCATAGCAATAATTCTACGGGACCCAATAAATTTATATTTATTAAGTACTATTGTAATCATTCTATAAAAAAAAATCTTTGTTTTTTTAATTTCATTAGAGAAATATTTAAGTGAAAGTCTTTTTTTATAAAACTAAATGGTACTAACTTTTATTTTTCATTTTCCGTGCAGTCCGAGTAAATATTGCTTATTTGCTTTCATAATGGCTAGAGGGAACTTTATTTCTTAAGTTTCGATGATTCTTTTACGGCGTTTTATTTTTGTCATTTCTTTTTTTATTTAAAAGTTAAATATTTTTTAGAATCATGAACCAATGATTATTTTTATGTCATTATGTAAATAAAATCCACAAACGTGGCTGTGATAGCTTAGTGGACGTTGAACGAAGAAATTAGGTTCAAACCTGGGCAAGTACAAGGCACATTGTAGTACAAAGTTTTAAAATTCCCTATAGAGGAGGATTTAATGAGGGATATTTATATTCTTACTCGACGTGTTTTATATACGTATACCAAAATATTATTATTCTACTTAATAATATATCAAGAAAATAATCAATGTATGTCAAAACAATTCCAACTACGAACTCAAAACATGGACATAAAGATATCCCGTAATTTTATTTTGTCGGCAGATCCAATAAAGTCAACTAGTAAGGTCAATAGCGAAATAAAAAAGTCTTTTGTAGGTAAACATCATTAAAAATACCTGATCGATATCAAAATATAGATATAGTATCAGTTAATACAACAATTATTAATTCGTTTAAGTATAAAATATGATAAGCGATTATAACAAATTGACTATTGCTAACATTAAAAAAACAGCAACATGTAAATCAACTTGAAAACTGTAACAATATTTAAAAGAGGATTTATCCGTGATGCATCACAATTCACTATTTACTGTAGTAGATATCTTCAGATAGATGGCAGTTTAGGTTACACGAGTCGGTGATTGAAAGTACTAAATCTCTTCCATCCTACTAATCTAAATTATTCTGAAGTAATCTAATGAAAAAACCACATGTAACTTACATAGATTTTACTTGGTAGTAGGCTTTGTGCTTACACAAAGCCTACTACTACAACCCAGATGTAGCATCTGGGTAGGTACGACCTTCTTATCAGATATTCTCACACACACGCACACTCTACATCATATTTGTTTCATTTTGTATACTTTATTATTTCTTACTTCTCACTTTATACATTTAGTATTTGTTTTTTGTTCATATAAACGGAAGTGAAGGCCTGGTGTCTTGTAGAACAGTTCATCTATTGTTACAGAAAACAGTTCAGTTATTATCTTCATATTATTTAGCTGGTATTGAAATTTTATATATTAATTTGTTAACTTTTTGTGAAGAAATAAAATATTATTATTATTCTATCCCCAAGCAGTTGTACGTTATGTATTCTAATTTGACGGGTGAGTGAGCTATTGTACCTACAGGGACAATTGACATCACATTTTAGTTCCCATGGTTGTTGGAGCATTGATGATGTAAGCAATGGTTTATATTTCTTACAGTGACAATATCTATAGGCGGTGGTTATAGGGACCATTTACCATAAGGTGGCCCATTTGCTTCTCCGCCTACGTATTTAAAAAATGTACAATACTTAGTATGTATTTTTATGATTAGTAAACACGAGAGCTAATTCTCTAGGGATTTCGAGTGACGTACGTGAAAAACCGCTTTTCTATTTTATATATTACGTTGTTCGATAGATTACGTAAATCCTAAATTAATTATTCCTAACTCCTAATGCTGTAATGTTTTAAAGTATAATTTTTTTTTTATAATAAGCAAATAGAAAAATAGTAAGTAAATAGATAATAGAAAACTGTTATTTTATTTAACTTTATTATAGTAAAGAATGAATATAAAATTCTTGTTCAGCTATAGAGACAAACAAGTAGAAGAACCATATTTTTGGTTAGAAAATATTGTTATATCACTGGTGATAGGGCTTTGTGCAAGCTCGTCTGGGTAGGTAGCATCCACTCATCAGATATTCTACCACAAAACAGCAGTACTCGGTATTGTTGTGTTCCAGTTTGAAGGAACACAATATACATACATATACCATAAAAAAGTGGTTTTATAACGTTCCTTAAATTTTAGTAAGCTTAGCTTAATGAAAAAGACAAAATTAATGAAATATTCGTTATATATCTGTATGCTGTTGAAGGCAATATATCGCAAACATTTAGATAATTGTATCACCCTAAGCCTTACGAAAAAAAAGAAAACTAAAGTATCCCGTAGCTGGACAGAGGTATCCTGTCCTCTTAGGAAGAAAGTACACGAAAAAACTCATGAAAACATCTAAGGTATATCTCTAAGGAGCATTAAAGGAACCGCAAACATTATAAGACATAAATCTGCCGTAATAAAGTACAAGTCGCAATCTCACCACATAAAATATTCATGAAGTTTCGATACAGCTGTAGGAATAAACATCTCTATACAAATTCCATTAATACCATATTGACTGAAGCACTTGAAGTGGGTGTTGTGGAAAATTATTGATTCATATGCTCAATGTGTTTTGATTGTATTTTATTATGTGATTTCTGAGACCTTGTAGCTTTTCCGCTTCAGTTTGCAATTCGTATCGTCAGCAAAAATATTTTTGTTCTCCGAGGACTGCGGCTTTCAGTTCCGCAGTGTTCTTGAATTTTTATTCAAATATTTATTTATAAATTTTTATATTCCTTGATTTATAGCTTCGTTATAAATATCAGAATGAAAAACAAATATAGTATAATAATATCCTTTATGAAATTAGACGTTTTCCAATGATTTCAAATTTCTTTTTTACTTTTCAATTTAGATTAAATGTCGGGCAAACGTATTGCAAAAAACCTTTCAATTAATGAAATATTTATTATTAAATATCAATTTGGGATAGTCGTAAATCAATTATAATATTCTTTTTTCTCCTGGGTAGCTCGCTTTGCTACTGAAATCTGTAGATTAGTTACCCCGGTTTCTTAGGTACTTAAACGGCGGTTTATCTATTTGTTAGCGCTATCGTGTCGATAACTTTGAAAGTTCGTTTTCGAGCAATGCAATATAAGATAATCTCCAATAAAATTCTGGTTAACCTTAAATGACTAATGTCTGTAATTTATCAGTTCTATAGCTTTCTTTGACATTTTAATATTTAGGTTATTTATTGTATGTTCTTTTTATATGAGCATTTCATCAGAATCCGATACAAAAGCCATAACCAAACATTAGCCATATAAGAAATATTTTGTAAATGTTTGCAAAAATTAAAAATTAATTATTTATATTATAGAAGTTTTGTTACAGATATTAGTTTTTAACTTTTTCGTAACTTATGTAGGTTATAAGGATTCAGTATACTTTAATGAAATGCTACTAAACGATGAATGAAACATGAATTATAAAGACCTATTTAATATTCAAATATTATTGCGTAGTTGAAATTTACATTGTTGCGAACTGTATCTATGACATACAAAATGACGACTTTTCAAATTACAGGGATTGAATAATAACATAAAATTACGCACCAATTCGTGCCTTTCGTTATAATTTATAGACGTCTAGACTTGATTAGAATAATATCAAAAGATGTTATTGTTGAATACAGTATTGAGCACTTAAAATTACTATTACTTCACCATTTAGGTACACATTCTCTATGTACTTATTAAATCAGGTATCTTTTTTTTAATACGTAGTTTCTACTTTGTTTAATTGTAATTAATTATGCGAAGTCAATTCTTTAATTTTATACTTATTTAAAATAAGATACGCTAAATTTATACGGGAGCTGTAAGAATAATGAAATGAATTTTTGTGACGCACATGCGTTGTCTTTGTTTGATACAAATTGCAAGGCATTTTATCATTAGTAGATTTAGCAGACTACCTGTCTGCTATGCAGCTGGTAATCCTACATTTCCCTTTTACTATTAAGGAGGGAGGAATAATACATGTATATATAACATGTGCATTTTGCAAGTTTTTAACTATAATTTATTTTAGTAAAGCCGCAATCTCATTCACATCTGTGATATGAAGTAATTAAGTAACATCTTACAAAGTAGATCTTTGCCTGGCGTCGAGCCAGGTCGCTATCGTCGACACTCTAGACTGAAAAGTTTTTAAGCATTTCTAATTTAAACTAGTGACTAGTATTATGATTTTATAAACCTTAATATCTTAACTTCGTAAGGGTTAAAATATAAGGACAGAAAAATAATCCAGAAACAAATATGTTCAATTTAAGTTATACAGTAGATAATACAATAATCGTATTTAGATATTTTAATTACACATATATTCACAAGCATTTATTTTGATAAAAAATTAATCATATTTAGTAAAAAAGCTAATTTATAAAAGTAATTTATATAGAGCATTTGTTAATGTTATAAAAATAAAATTGACATTATGTTGCGTAGGTTAGTGTACATTTATTATGTATGTTTATAAGTAAAACAACAAAGTGATTATAGAATATTTTTTCTTTCTCGTATAAAGAACCTACCTCGTTACTTCAATCAGAAACCTCGTTTAAATTTTCAGCTGATTCACAAAACGGTTGCAATCTAATTTTCAAAGACTAAACTAGAGAGAGCCCATTGGAAGCAAAGAAGATCACTCGAATACACTAAGCATTTTTAAATCAATTTGAAGTTGCTTGTTTAAACGATGTACAGTAACAGTACAGTAACAGCCTGTTAATGTCCCACTGCTGGGCTAAGGCCTCCTCTCCTTTTTTTTTTTGAGGAGAAGGTTTGGAGCTTATTCTACCACGCTGCTCCAATGCAGGTTGGTAGAATACACATGTTGCATAATCTCAATGAAAATAGAATTTCAGTGAAATTAGACACATGCAGGTTTCCTCACGGTGTTTTCCTTCGACATCAAGCACGAGATGCATTATAAACACAAATTAAGCACATGAAAATTCATTGGTGCTTGCCCGGGTTTGAACCCACGGTCATCGGTTAAGATTCACGCGTTCTAACCACTAGGCCATCTCGGCTTAATCGATGGTTAATATTAAATCGATTCATTTAAATACGAATATGAAAATTAAAAAAAATATATATCTAAATTTAATTTCATTTATTTTCAGAATATATATATACATTTTGATAAGAATGTTAATATTGAAGTCACGGTGTAAAATATTATATAGATAGTTTTACTTAATACAAGTTTTCTTTTATCGTCATAATATTCGAAATAAACTAGATTTTTATATTTATATTTGCTCTGCGTGGTTTCACCAGCGTTAAACGGGTTTCCTTTCTCAAAAGGATATCAAAGCCAAAATATATTTTTTCAAATTGTACTGATAGATCGTTGGATAAGTTTGTTTAAGCTTGTAAAACCATTTAGCTTCATATATGTATTATAAAACATAAGTGTCAAAGGAAGATTGTAAGGCTTAATATTATTTAACGCTGCATTTATTATGAAACAGTTTATAATTCCGTTGCCGCCTGATTGCGGTTAAGCCCTAACGTTGCTTGTAAAACAATATCTTCGCTAAGCGGGATCGGATCAATAATTGAATTATACTCTATTATATGGGTTTTCAGTCTCAATTATAAATTGCAAAAATAATTAAGTTTTTTGCGTTTTACATATATTTAAAGGAGGTGACCGATTTAGTACGGGAATGAATATAAGTTGAACAAAGATATTCCCTGAACCTGATTCGACCACCCTACGAATTCAATATAAGCCACAACAAATACAAAAATCGGTCCAGCAGTTCAGTAACAGTGACGCAATCACACGTACATAAGAATGTATATTTTATATAGATTTATTCTTAAATATTATAAACTCTAAAAAAATAGTGACGTGTGGAAAGATAATAAATATTGACTCATGATATGATAGAAGATATACTGTCTGGTTGAGTTATCGCTTGGAATGACACTGATGTTGAAAAATATATAAAGCTAAATATTTTTTAGAAAATGTAACATTTATAAAATTGTTATCATTTTATATGAAATACGTTGAAGACTGGCAACGGACCTGCATGTTCTCCGGTGTTGTAGTTGTCTATGGGCCGCTGCTTCCTCTTACATAAAAAAATGTCATATTTACAAAATTAGTCGATAAAATTTGTTGTTTTTTTGATTTGAGATTGGAGGCTGGCAGCGCTTATACTCCTGTGCTTCAGAAAACACGTCAGCCGTTGAACACGGCTGAATTGATCGTGTCGGATTTATTGTTCCTGTACAACTATGCTTGTACGCACTTGTACTCTAAAACCTGGTGCAGTAAACTAGCCTCTAGAAATCGGTCAGAAGGACATCATATTTATTTTAAAAGAAGCAGTTTATTTCTTATTTTAATTTAATATATTCTTTTTACTAAATTACTCGGCGATTATCAAATTATATTCGTATATAAAATTATATAACTTTAATTTTCATATAAATATACATATTAAGTAAATTATATTATAACCTTGTTCAAATGTCATATGAATAATTTAAGTCAACATGCAACTTGCATATAATCTTCTAAACATAACTTCACACTCATTAGTACTCAACACTCATTAGTTTGGGCTTTGCCAAAAATCCTCCGTTAATACCTACATCGTTAATGAACGTATGTTCCGGTGGATTATAATCAAAGTACGGTTATCGTAAATCTTCATGTATTTCAAATGATAGTAGTTACCAGTTGTAGTTTGAGTTAAGTAAAACTACTTTAAAAAATTGTAATAAAATTAGGATACACCACACTTGACCTTTAGTAACATAAGTAACTGAACTAGAATGGTATAAAGTATTTTTCGATTTATAAAATATACTTCTAAATTGCGAGGATTAGTCTCATATATGAAGTTATGAATCTTCTGCTTTCCACTAATGAAATGAAGTTAGTTAGAAAACCAAATCATAACGTTAACTGTATTGCGAGTATGGCTTGTCATAAAAGAAAACTAACAGCCTACAAACGTTTCATTAAAGTATTTTTACCTTTCGAGGAGATTTAGAGCTTATTCCAGTGCGACTTTGTGGATACACATGTGAAAGATTTTTATCCGACACATGGGATAAATTATAAACACAAATTAAGTACATGAAATTTCAGAGGTTTAAACTTTGGTAAAGATTCACGTGTTATGCCCACCAAGCCATCACGGATAGTTGATTTGACTTGGCATATTAAATAATTAAAAATAAGTATCCATTGAAATGATTACAAATTGAGTTAATCGTCCAGATGGTTTAAACTAACTGACGTAAATAATTATTATTACCAGTATATGGCTTTATTGCCATATTTGATTATCGCTATCATCTTTTCTTGCATTTCAATGAAAAAAGTTTATTATTTTATATTTAAAATACTATTGATTTAAATAAGGGTCGTCATGCAAAAAAATATTTCAGATACAAGAAATATGATAATATTTCTAATGCCCGTAAAACTAGTGACAGTTCCTGTTGTTTGAATTGAGAAAAAAGGTCAAGGCTTGCTTATAACTACAATAAGCTTTAGAGCAGTTTCAATTTAGACGAATATTTTCGGACCACTGGCGTGTAGACTACTATCGAAACTACCATTCTCTCATTCAACTCTCATTTCGTTGTTCACTAGTGTTATAATAATGATCGTGTTTAGTTTATACTCAATAAAGCAGTTGATTAGTACATGCTGCGAACCTTCTAAATTTAAATGTTGTGACAATCATTATAATGTTAAAACCAAACACATTCGTTAAGTTTTCTGTTTTTCGTTTGAATTCACGGTGTTACTCATGTCAGATACTAGACAAGTCCGATGTTGGATGTAATAATATATTGTTCTTTTCAATTTAGAGGAACTTCATAGCAGAAAGCAGACGAGTAAGGTGCCACTTGTTTTTTTTTAAAGTTAATATAGAAACGAAGATTGTCAAAAGAACCACGTGGTGGTAAAAGGGCTTACGCGAAGATATATCATCAATTTATTGATGGTAAGAAACCACGTTTGCCCATAGAGATGGTACTGCAGGAAGAATGACTACCAATCATGGAATCTAAGATGTAATATCACTTGTAAAAGTAGAACTTTTATTTGTCATCCTTAACAGTTACAGTTACCTGTGCAGCATATGGGGTTAAAAATTGGTCAATTAACTGACATTACACAGCTTGACTTGTACATTTTAGTTATTTTCATAGTATGATTTCATTTTTCTTGCTGGGTTGTTATGTAACAACGTTGTTATATAATAAGCACGAAATGTGAAGATAAACTTGTAACACAAACTTTCCGACTTTACAAAGTCAATACCAGGGGTACAAAATTTAGTACTATAACAAATCCCGCTTGTGAGTTTATATTTACCAATTAATAAATTTAAAGCTAATGTTAAGATTATGAATAATATTATATTAAAAAAATGAGTTAATATTTGTTTAATAATCATATAAGATTATATTTGTATATGATTATTACATGTATGTATATGATTGTTGAAAAAAGCTACTACCGAGTCTGTTGACGGTTTTTTTCTAGTAAAAAATTTTGTTAAATTAATTTACCTTTTAAAATTACGTTTAAGTTATAAGAGTGTATGAATAAGTATTCAACTACTTAGTAGTACTATTTATTTCTATTTCAATTTAATAATAAAAGAAATAGTATACATACTCAATCAAATAGCTATCAATACATTTCTACAAGCTTTGTTGAAAATTGTCCTTCGCAAATATCATCCATTAATTTTGATTGATGTTGGTATCGTTATGAATGCGCAGGGATCGTTTTGGGCACAGTTGTTGAGAACTAGATTGTAATAATCTTAATTCCACTTAGAAGTGCGATCAAGTGTTCTTTACAGGAATAAATATTGTTTTTTTTTTAATAATATTCTTTTATTAAAATCTATAGTCAAAATGCCGATGCCAGAATTGAAGCTACTACAGTTCAACTTTATAAATGCCGCCTAGTAATGTAAAAGTTACAGGTTGTATCGTGAGTTTAATATATTACCCACTTCTAATAGAAGCTGGACTAACTGAAAATATACAATGAAAATAAGCTTTACAAAGAAAAGATGTTTAAATAGACCAACTGATGATAAGTGTTCAATAGCAAAATATATCGAGATGGAACAAAAATACAAAGCAAAAGAGGGTCGACTATTTAAAACGGTACTCACACGGTAATTTGTGTCTCTGTCTTCTTCTTTCAAATATCAAATATATGATGAAAGAATGAGAGGAATCTTTGTTGAATTGTTTAACTAAACAACGTTTCTAGACTATTAATCTTTACCTCTGTCATGTAGGGAACGTTCGTATATCTTAGAATATACATATTTATATGCGAGATTACGGGACCTAATACAAGAATAATGGAACAAAGAAAATTAGTTTTTATATCATTTGGAGCTTTTAGAGTAAAATTTTATTGGTAAAAAAATTGGTCAATTAAGTGTATATATTTTTTTAATTTAAAACATTGTGGTTTTAAAATTGCGAGATTGTATTTTAACTCTAAGAGTAAACATTTGTACGTAATATATTGTGTTAAAACGCGTTGTAGCTTGGTAAGTAATAATTTGTGTAATGTATGCAGTGTCACTGGACAGCTATATAATACTGTGAAATGGGTTTTTCCAACATATATACCATATACACGTATTTTATTCTAGAACCAACTGCATTTGTGGATGTTTTATGTCAAAAGTTCAAATTAAATTTGTAACTTAGACCATATTTCTTTAGATTAAAGCTAGTGAAGCTTAGTGTTTAGTTATTTTCTTTAGAGTAATATTATTACTCGAAATATAATCATAAAGCCATGAGGATTATTATTCTATATTTTTATATAGCGTATTCGATTTTCGATACGTATTTTTTAACGTTTACTGATAGGCTTTACTGGTGGTAGGGCTATGTGCAAGCTCGTCTGAGTAGGTACTATCCACTTATCAGATATAAAAAGCGATATATAAACTTTATTTTCATGTTATAACTATCACTAAAGGACAATAACTCCTTTTTCTTAAAGATAAAGTAGAGCTATTATTCAGCGAGACGATAATGTAAAAAGAGCGCGTAAAGGGTTAGCAACCACACTATGAGTGCAGCTAGTAATGTATCCTCGATTTGACAACTTAGTCATCATTTATTATTTGTTATGTTTGTGTATGACTATTTAATCTTAATAAGGTACAAACAGTACCTACCAGTCAGATACGTTATACATAACAATGAATCACTGATGACAGACAATATAAAAACGAAAGCGTGTGTAATGGCGGCTATACGCGTGACAGATATTTTCTTTTTGCATCAGAAACGTTTTGTTCGAATCGCATTTATACGCAATTATTTATTGTACATGTATGTAATCATTATTATCAAATATGAACTTGAAATTCTATTTTCCTCGTATCCAAACAAGGTGACGTTCCAACAAAAGTGTAAAAGGTTTGTGTGAGTGAACTGTAAAAATGTCAACCTACATGACGCAGCTAAAACGAAACTGCAATCCCCTGAAATTGGTTTTCGTATATTAAAGAATGAACTTTGCTTTTTAAAATCTAGCTAAAAAGGTACATAAGCAACGTTCAACGGCTCTGTAAGACTTAAATTTCGTATTTCAATCACGAACTATCCGTCGATAAATGATTTAGGTTCCGTAGTGCCATTCAAATTAGGTTATGGGTGTGGTAAAGTTAGTTCGATTTTCGTTGAATACTATAATCATTTTTAATATTATTTATGATAGACTACAAAAGATAGATTTACAAAATATACGAATATCTTTACGTCAATCGCTAACCTATCAAATATAGCATTTTTTCAACGTTATATAACTTAAGTTTTTGTTATTAAAATTCATTGAATTCTTGCAAAACTTGAAATTGAAATTATTGTCATTATGTAGATTTCTTATAAAACTCCTTTTGCAGAATATTATATATACATTTTGATAGGTACGAATCATCATCAACATGATTAGGATCGAACCTGTAAAATATAAGGCTTATTATCGAATATTTTAAAATTCAAATATTATATTTATAAACATCGATTACATTAATATTACAAAAAGAATTATGTGCATTTAAAGCTAGCTTAGATTGATGACGACATCAGTGTCAAACTTTAAAATATTGCTGAACCAGATGTGTAAAGATTTCAAATTCAAGCGTTTTTAAAGTTTTAAAACTAAAACATACGGTCGTCGGAGAGAATTTTTCTTAAAAATTTAATTTAGATGATTTTATAGTTGAGTATACTAATGTGTTGTTATACTTTATAATCCTATTAAATTTCAGCTGTACTTTATTTTAAGATTATTTTAAATTATTAAAAACATTGTTTGAGCATATTTCTAAGAACTAAAATTATTAACATAATTATTGAAACAACAGTTGAACAAGAATGTTTCCCGCAAGCTCCGTTTTCATTCTAACGATAAATAGTTTTGTTTTACAATTGAACAATGAATTGAATTTTACTGGTGGTAGGGCTTTGTGCAAGCTCGTCTGGGTAGGTACCACCCACTCATCAGATATTCTACCGCAAAACAGCAATACTTGATATTGTTGTGTTCCGGTTTGAAGGGTGAGTGAGCCAGTGTAATTACAGGCACAAGGGACATAAAATCTTAGTTCCTAAGGTTGGTGGCGCATTAGATATGTAAGCGATGGTTGACATTTCTTACAATGCCAATGTCTAAGAGCGTTGGTGACCACTTACCATCAGGTGGCCCATATGCTCGTCCGCCTTCCTATTCTATAAAAAAAAAAAGAACAACAAAAGAGAGATCAAAAAGTAAATATTATTTATGTTTATAGTCAAATTCTACGAGAATTTTATTTGTTGCGAGAAACTAAACAGTTCGGGATGGATAAAATAACAAACCCTAAGAACGAAATATATCTTATGTTTCTTTTGTATAATTTTACTAAAATGAGTTGTTGAAAGATAAAGAAAGACTTTCAGGATAATAATACCGAGAAACGTAATCTGAAAATACCTAAATATAAGTATTTTATTTGAATAATTACATAAATTGTATATAAATGTATGTATCTCGTGACGCAGGATTAAGCTCACGAATACTTAGCTGAGATTTTCTTTATCGAAATACATATTGCCCTGTTGGACCCATAAAAATTAAAGTAAATGTTAAAAATTTTATGCGATTTAAGAAGATATTACATCTAATTGGAATAAGGAAAAATTATCTGAATGATTGCTTTTTTTTAGGTAATCACGCTAGTTGAAATGTTTCAATTGTACACGATATATTCTGAAAATACCTACATTAGCTTTGAGATGACATAGAAAAAGCTAATCTTAAATCTTTTACGGTTTTCTTGATTTATGTCATAACCCTAATTGCTAGAGTCAGAAAGTTTTTATCCAGAGCGATTGGTTGCTATCTGAATTTTGTAATCATTCACAAGTGATACAGTAAAGAATTGTATTAGATTTTTTCCAATACACATTTTTTCCAATGAAGATTATTTCTAATACACATATTTACATCGAAAACTTCATTAGTTCCTAATGAAAAAAGGCATCAACCCCCACACGTGGACGTAGCCGTAGGTGGAAACTATTTGTTATATACGTTTGTATTCGTTCTATTGTTTATTTTCATTTTATTTTTATTATTTAAGCCAAATACTGTCGTATTGGGCTGGACTAAATCAAAACAAAACTCTAAATGGGATTAGACTCCGTGACATATTTTTACATCGATTTTAGAGGCTAGAGTAATTAACGTAACGTCACCGTTTATTACGCCCAAATTACAACTATACATAAAATAGGTAAATTAGGCTTAGGTAAACTTTATACTCTTAGCTATAAAATATAAAAACCACAGTTTAAGTTTTATTAACTAAAAAGGTTATAATATCAAGGAATAAAATATAATTAGAAATTTTAATAATACAAATTGATTTTTTATTTTTGATTACGTTTTGTAAATTTCTTCTTAAATGGAATATAATTTATAACAAAATAAAATATCGTCATCAATATAATTATAACATCTGCACAAACGTCCTAGCGGGTTGATCTTTGAATGATGGAGGTCAAGCATTTGACATGAACAAATCCATTAGGCTACTAAAATTCTTATTACGAAATTCCATACATATGTTCTAGTAATTTAACAAACTTTCTTCATTAACAAAAGTCACGAATAGCTTGTGTTGTAATTTATATAAGGACGTAGAATAATTTGAAAATTATTTTATTAACAATCTTTTATGTTAATTATTTCATCAATCATTTGAACTACTATTAGATTTTCTTTTGTTTTGAATTTTTTTTTTATGCTTCTAGTAAAATTTGAGTACGATAAAATTATTTTATATACATCTTTAAATTATTAAAAGTAGGGGGTTTTCAACTCTTTATACACATTTTAAATTAGACGCGACCGCACTCAACCGCAGTTGAACAATTACTGAGAAACGTCACATTGTTAGTGTTCGACATAGATAACGCTCTACAAACGACATAGATAACTCTTTTTTTGTTCGATGTGCAATATTTATTACCGGGTATTATACTTTAAGCCGAGATGGCTCAGTAAGCCGAGATGACCCAGTGGTTAGAACGAGTGAATCTTAACCGATGATCGTGAGTTCAAACCCGGGCAAGCAACACTGAATTTTCATGTGCTTAATTTGTGTTTATAATTAATCTCGTAGTTTACGGTGAATGAAAACACCAACACGCATTGGAGCAGCGTGGTGGAATAAGTTCCAAAATAACCTTCTTCCTAAAAAGGGAGAGGACGTCTTAGCCCAGCATTAGGCTTTTAAGATACGATTATACTTTTTATTTAAAATATCTAATCTTGATTGACTTTTTAAAAATAGAAATACGTTTTAAAAATTGCTTAATTCTAAAGTCAGGTCCAAATGGCCTTGAGAACAAAAAATGTGTTGTCATTCGGGTAACAATTAATGTCAGAGACAGTGAAATTTTAATAGAGATCATAATTTAGATTATCTTTGTCTAATTTAAAGTGAACGCTACTGTAAAATTACAATATAAATCTATTAAATGTAAAGCTTTGTTGTTATAGTCGTGGTCACTACTCACTGTTTAATGGAATGTTGATGAAATCTCAGACTTCTTAATTATTAACGGTTATCGAATATCGAACCACTTATAAACGTTATTTAACGGATGTTTAATGATAAATTTCTGATTTATCTCTCTACGTCGATAATTTGACATACAAATGAACAAATCATTTCTTTAATTACATTAATAGATACAGCTGTATAGGCTTTATAATTTATGCATATATGAATTTAATAACAAATATAAACAATTATTGTGCCCGCTGCTATGCTTCTTTAAACATAATTGTGTGCTATAAAGTATGTAGTATATCTCTTATGTATCATTTACCACTATGTATTATTTTATTTGTTCTTTTAATAGATTCGATTTTAAATGACCAAATTTTTAGAAATCTTTTCGTTTTGGAGACTTCGTTTTTCATGTAGTAATAAACGATTCATTACTAAATAATATAATAGTTCTTCGGTATTAAATAATATAATAACTAATAATAATATCTTCCAGACCTATTTGGGCTACGGCGGCCAATCTTAAGAGAGATTAGCCAACTGCGCAGGACATATTATAGAGGCGGTGCACTCTCTATTTCTTAACTGTCATAATCCGATGGGACGGCAATCCGACACAACCAGAAAGAGTTCAGGCTCTGGACCAACAGTTTTACGTGCTTTCCGAGGCAGGATCCGAGGCAGAGCTGCTGCTACTGAGGCAGTCGATATCAATATAATATTTAGAACAAGCTAATGGAATCGGAAAATTTAAGTTATCAATGTTTTAAAATAAAAAATATTTTAAGATAATACAATTGAATTCAACCTTTTTTTTCAGCAGTCCAGTTTTAAATAAAGAAACGTAAATCAGCGAATTATAAAATATATAGAGAAAAATATTTACTCATTTAAATTTGTTCATTGTTAAACCACTTATAAAGGATTGTAATTTTACGGAATAACGGAATAAGCACTCCACCTAAAATATTCAAATGTATATACATATGTATGTATATAAAAAGGATCAGCCTTTGTTTTGCTTTAGGATCAAAATATATTTTAAATGATAAAATGTTATATCAAATGTTCTAAGTCTGTCAAATTTCATTTATGATAAAAGTTGTCAACAATTAATTGTACGATGTTGTCTAAAAATCGGTGATTTTCTACAGAATTTTAAACATATACATTTTAACTATCCCACTAGAACCTCATCATAACCAAACAAATTCAAAGGCAACCTCTTTGAGAAAAAACAATGATTTAGTTAATTCTGAACTTGATTTGTGAAGTAGATTCACTGCGAAAAGACGGAATAACAGTCTCAGAAAATAGTAGATTTTGATTACTTCGTCATATTTTTCTTGCACATCTGAGAATGAGATGTGTCGTAGTTTAAATCGATGAGTGTAAAACTTTTAAGATTCTGTTTTTAATTCTAACCAGCGGCAGCGGCGTTCATCTAAGGAGCAAGTTTCATCCACTGATTATAGTAATATGAATCTGAAGTGAGTGATTTTTCAAATCGTACTAAATAATTCTACATTAAAAAATATTTTATATAGTTAGGTAGACGAGAAAATGAGCCACCTGATGGTAATTAATCATCTAATGGTAAGTGGTATCACCGCTCATAGACAAAGGCGCCGTAAGAAATTTTAATCATTCCTTACATCGCTATTGCGTTGCCAACCTTGGGAACAAAGATGTACCGGAAGGTACTGGCTCACTGACCCTTCAAACCGAAACACAACAATACTAAGTATTGCTGTTTGGCGGTAGAATATATGATGAGTGTGTTGTACCTATCCAGACCGGCTTGCACAAAGCCCTACCAACTCGTAAATCAATAATTCAACATGATATAAATTGTCATTTAATTGATCCTATTTAAATAAATGTTATTGTTTCATTAACGTTTGGTGATAAACGGTATTCATTTTTTCCTAGAGTTGCACAGATAAACTAATATTTCACCAGATCGGCTCGTATTTGCGCAACAAGCCGAGCAAGCGCACGGGTTGGCAAACTACAACTTGTTTTATTCTTTCTAGCTTTGCTAACATGCAGGGATGACATAAGCCGCAGCAGAGATATTATGTTTTAAAAAATGTCGAGATAAATGTTACCACATTTATTAAAAAATCTTATAAGTCTAGTAAAAACCATCGTTTTAATAAATTTTTAGTTTTTGAAAAATTATTATATATAATATTACACAGTAACAACGTTTTTAACGTTTCCTGAGTATAACGCTCAGCATGGATTTCCGTGTCCGTTAACAAGCTCACGAATCAACCATTAGATGCGACAAGCCGGCTTTCCGACGTCTAAACGTTAAAGTAAGTGGACTGCAACGTTGTCTTTTGTTATTGTTTTAATTATACAGATACTTAAATTCCTTATAAAATGAGGGATTACACTAATAATTAGAGATTTAGAGCCAATGGGTTTGCTAATGATCACCGCTTACAACCGCTGTCAAGCAGTCGATCATTGACATGACGTTCGCCCGTCGTGACAAAGGCAACTCCATTCGGTGTTACCGCTCTAATAAACTAAACAGAATAATTTACCAACGATAAAAATAATACCAAAATAAATTATAACTCTTAAAATTAAATGATTCTCATTATTTAATAATGTCATGAGTCGTAATATATTATACGTATATTACGACTCGTGACATTTTCGTGGCGTTTTGATTATTTTATATTAGTATATAGTCTTTTTAGTATATATTTTTAAAATAGTTTTGTTTTAACATTTTTATTTTTTGTTTATTTCAGAAGCGTAGGAACAAAAGTAGGTACGAACTTTACAAAACGCTGACAAAGAACAATGTTAGGTTCATTTTGTAAGACGAAGCCACATAAATCAAGAACATTTATAACGGTGACTTATGACAGTATTTCTATGTGGTTTTGCTCTTGATCATTTTTAGAGACAAGTATAAAACATTGATTTTGTTATTTTTTGTTTCCTTGTTACTAATATTTCCTAGTTTAACACTTGGATTTATTAATATTTGGGCTTAGTTATTTAAAGTCAAAATGTAGTCAAAAAAATCTTAAGTCTTTATTTTTTATTAATTTAGTTTTTGTTTGAAAAACCTTAGATTGATTTAATTAAAAGAAAATGGAAATACAGGCAACGGATTTTTAACACCTTACATTATGGTTACGACTTAGAAATATAAGAACTAAAATTATTGAATTAATCAGCTACATCCAACAGGACAAAAATAAATATTGTATATTTGTATATTTAGATGTATACAAAAAAAATGCACTATATAACTAGTTTCTACTCGCGGTTTCACGGATTTGTGTGTGTGTATGTGGGGGGGGGGCAGATCTTAGATACTCTATGTCTTTTTCTGTACCCCTGCCAACATTCAGGAAAAAATGTATAATGATTAGTTGAGTAGTTAAGACGTGAAAGTGTAACAAACAAACTCAATTTCGCATTTATAATATTAGTTAGGATTAGCTTATCCAAGCTTATGTGTCCTTGTATTAAAATTATTTCGCGTGAGAAATCTCACTAATGACCTATTACTCATTTTGTGAAATAATTTTATGTCGGCGTCACCGCGATGAATTGCAAAATTACGGCATGTCTAGTGAAATTCAATTTAAGAAAAAAAAATACCTACGTATTATAATTTCATTATTAGATACACCGCCGACCATGAAATTAATTTTAGCATTTTAGCATATTAATGTCCTATTTGAATTATTGTTTTGGTTTTGCCAAAAATACGAATATCTGCAGATAATTTCTGGATACGAATCAAGTCATAATAACATTAATTTACTATGAATAAGAATTATACTGATTAGCTTGCAACCGCAAAGGTCTCTTCTAATCAAGGCCTGGTTATATTATGTAAGGTAGGCTTAAATGAGTGTAATTAAAAACCTTCTACGTAAATATATATAAGTAATATTACATTACCTTTAGCTTATTTTTGCAAAATATATTCAATTTTATAAGTAATACATACGCGTAAATCACGTATCGCGATAGAGGTGGCGCCGCCTCTTATGTCCAATATATCATTGCGTGACACGATGTTGTGCTGAGCATACGTACATGTGGCATTTTTCCTGCAAACGGCACTTTATACTTTGTATTCCGGCGCTGCTCAACTCAATATATACATGTATCAGAATTATTTTCTATACGCATGAATTGAGTCTTTCTGCGCTCAATGTCAGGGGTGAAAACTTATAAACTAGTCACCAGATATCGCCGCTACACATTAACTTATATACTATTCAAACGATTGCCATAACAATCAAGACATATCAAATAACCACACACAAGGCAACGACTGCCGCACTATACCGTTTACTAGTATAATATATATATTTAAACAAATACATTACTTGGACTTTAAGTTTAAGGAATTTTATCACACTTTAAGTGCAAAGAATTGATATTTATATTATTAGTACTTTAAACTTACATTTTTCTGAGTATCCTCTACTAGTACTTTAAATCCACTAAGGGCATTACTTACGCTTCCTAGAAGTTCAAAGTTTTTGAATTCAACTTTCTTTTTCTAAAAACTTTTGCCGTAAGAAGTTTCTGAAACATAATGCAACTCAAATATAAAAATTTAAAAATATTACTTAGAATATTATTATGAGCGATTTTTTTCCAACAATTTTATTTTCCTCTTCCTCTAAGAAAACTCCATCGACGATTTATCTGATGCCCGTTCGTAGTCTGAAAATGCATCTAATTCACCGTGATATGTGAGTTCGGTGTGCATGCGTAATCTATTTAACAACATGAAATGATGTTATACCACTTATCTATGCTTATTCTGTTGTTGGATAAGGTTCGCTTGGCAGTGGCGTGCATTAGTATGTTAAATAGTGTGAGCAAACGCCTGGAGAAAATAAATAAACCACATCTATAAAATAGTTATTCGCGTGCCGTTTAAATGGAATATACACTGGTTTACACTCACAAATATACATAATACATTTTTGAATGTGTCAAATTTTGCGAAGATCGTTTGAGGTTTTAAATCATGGATGTAGAACGAGCAAATAACCTTAATTTAAAATGTAATTGTTAAAATTATTATAGACTGTTTAATTTATTTTTATTATTCTCAGATATAAATTTTTTTTTTTATTTTTGCCTTAGTCGTTGTTTAATTTACATTGGTCGCAGCTTGTATTTTGTTTCATGTTTTTTGGCAAACAAATCTTGATATCAATTACCTTGTTTATCTCCTTGAAGCTTACTTTTGGATCTATTGTTATTGTTTTTTTTTTATATTATATGTAAGCGGATGGAAGAATGGTCATCTAATGTTGACATTGGCGATGTAAGAAGTATTAACTGTTCCTTATATCGCCAATGCACTGCCAACCTTGGGACGAAGATTTTATGGTTTTTGTGCCACAGTTACACTGACTCACTTACCCTTCAAACCTGAACGCAATAATACTAAGTATTTTTGTTTAGCGGTAGAATATGTATAGTAGAATATATTGTGTAATATTAGTGGTCTATGCCAACTAGGAACAATATTGTTTTTTCTATGTACTAATCTGTTGATCCAATACAGTAACATTTCATGTTATCAATGCAAGTGTTTTGTTACATTAACCAAACATTTGCGTATATATACATAACGTACAATCTATACAGGAATAACATTTAATATAAAGCCGACATAGCCCAGTGGTTATAACACTTGAATCTTTAGCAAAGATACTGGTTCAACCACAGAAATGTGATGTAATAATAATAATAATAATAATATCCTGGGACATTTTTCACACACGGCCATCTGATCCCAAATTAAGCTTGTACAAAGCTTGTGCTATGGAAACCAGACTACTGATATACTACATATACTACATTTCTTTTTGTAAATACATACTTATATAGATAATTACACCCAGACTCAGGACAAACAGACATGTTCATGCACACAAATGTCTGTCCTGGGTGGGAATCGAACCCACAACCTTCGGCGTGAAAGGCAAGTGTTCTACCAACCACGCCAACCGGCTCGTCAAATGATGTGCCTTATTAGTGTTTATAATATCTAATATCTCGTGTTTAGCTGTGAAAGAAAACATCGTGTGAACACATATAATTTACATGTATTGGATGAAATTCAATCACGCGTGGATCTACCAAATTGTATTGCATCATGCAGTTATGAAATCAAACAAAAACAAGATACTAATCTATTATATCTTATAAAAAAAACCGCTGAGTTTCTTTCGCCGGTTCTTCTCAGGACTGGGTGTTTCTGTTCAGAACCGGTGGTAGTTTCTGGTTTGATGTTCAATAAGCAACACTTGCTTCAATGTTGAATAAATCATTTTGATTTTTGTTAAGCTATAAATTGGCTTGAGCTGTGAATTTATTTAGGTAATTCAATTTTTGTGGATGTTTTTGTAAAGGGTTTTGATAAACATATATTTGAAAATAGTTCTAATGTAATTCTGACTATGAATACACAAGAGAGCTGTATACGTCAGCACGTTATGAAAGTATGCGGGAAAGTATTTAAAAGATTTACACAAAGACATTGTAGCTAAAGGTGTGCCTTAACATTACATTTCAACGACATTCTAGTTGAAAAACTTGTAAGCTGTTTAATTTGTAGTTGAATTTAATTTTAATTTAGAGCAATGAGAAAAAGTACAAAATGCTTTATGTGTTATATATATACATTTGTCTTAAGTCTTGTTAATTAACGAGTTGCAGTTAAATGAAAGCTTGTAAAAATAGAAGTGATAAATGTATTAAAACTGCATCAAATTTTTATTGCGTTTACTTTACTTTATACTTTTATTATACACCACAAAGAGAAAAAAAATACAAAACATGGATACAGCCTGAATAAAAGTAGCATACAATTTTGGCGACCTTATCGCTACATAGCGATCTCTTCCAGGCAACCCACGGTGTAAGTAATAACTCATAGGATATGTTTTCGATGTGTACTTTAGTGTGGAAGGTTGGCTAAATGTTGAACTTCTTAAAATTTGAAATTGAGTTGAAATTATTTTATGATTAGATAAAACTATGAATTAATCTACTCATAATTAGTGTTTATGAGATTACAGAGATGGAACAAACCGCTAGCATTAAAAGCTGTTACATACAATGACATAACTCGATTAGCTACAAAATTGGCCTCTCGGTCGCATTGCAGATTTTGTACATAATTCCAGTCGTGTCAAGGCTGCTCTCAGACACAAATGCAGTGTAAATTAATCAGCCGGAAACTCTAGGACTCCTGAAATTTGCAGGTGTGTGCAATTAACGGTAATGTGTAGCTAGGGAGAATTTATGTTCAGTATTTAGAATTTTATTAAGGAAAACATATATTTTTCCTTATAATAGAAGACTTTCATTGTTGTTATAATATATACTAGGTATTAACACTCAGAAACATGTGTATTTACGCAAATGAAAATGTATATAATAGCTAAGCCAGCATACGTTGCAATCCATCTTTTTTTTTTAAATTAATTATACCTTTCGCTTCACCCAATGTAAATGTATTCGTAATATGTCAGAAATCTTCCAGTATGTGCCAACAATAATTGTAAAGCGATTTAACTCAATCGACTATACAATAAGCAAATACAAAGAATACGAAAATATAATATTTTATATTATTTAAATAACATGTATCTTTAAAATAGGAAAGATGTTACAGATGATTAAGGAAAACCTGAATTCTTTATTTAAATTTTTTACTCAAATAAATAAATTTCAATATCAGGTATTGGTGTATCTTTGTGCATTACTTAAATTATAATTCAAATACTTACTTTGACTTAGAAATAATTTATTAATACTACATACTTGATTCAACTATGTCTTAAAATTATGTAATAATCATATTAAATGTAGCAAAATTGCTCCTTAAATTCCAACCGTAATACGATTCAGCATAAATCCAATTTGTATTCACTCGTCATAAAGTGTTAAGGTATTCAGAAATATTTTTCGTGTATGTTGATTTATTCTGAACGGTTTTCCTAAGCGATTAGATAATCATTTAGCCGAAATTAAGGCAATCGGCATTCAAAGCGGGTTTCGAATAACTGGATCTAATCCATTGGAAAAGAAATGAAGATCAATAGGAACACTTATCCTTTGTTATCGAACCGGTAGCGTTCATACAAAAAGTTTTAGAGGCAAAGAGGTTAAATTGATGCAATTTAAAAAGTTGCTTTCTATTCGGAAACATTTGGTAGAAAACAAATAATTTGTGAAAATAGTTAATAATACATTTAATATATCAAATACCTCCTTACTGCAATAAGATTTTCCTAGTGGTTGTAGCAATTAGGTAATTACCTTATCCCATTACTCTCCCATAATATATTTTAAAATTAAGTGTTTAAGAATCGAAAAGATTATTTATTAGTAGTACATATGATTCTATAAGTACTTTTGATCTTGTCTTGTAAAAAACGTAATGACTTGATTTTTGCTAATATACTCATTGAATTTGTCCAATTAAACAGATTTATTATAGGAGCTGATAGTTTTTATTTTATTTTTATAATTATCAATCAGCAATTTACTATGAAACAGTTTTATGTACCCGTTTTTGGTACATCATAAATCGTTAATAAACTCTATCAAATTGAACTCAAAACATGTTATGTATATATCCTGTTTTTTGTGAGTAATTATTATTATATCGTATAATTTATTTCAGGAACATCACCGTCTTGGGAACACTTCGTAAGAGAGTCGCTGGTACAAGCGGCGTGGCCAGTAGCTTTGTTGCCTCCGCCTCGACGCGCTTTAACTGTCGATAGCCAGTGAGTAGCTAACTTAATACAGTTTGCTTTCTAGATATATAAAAACTTCCAATTAATATATATGTATAAAATAATTTATTGTTAATTGTCTAATTTCTATCACCGATTGATAAAATGTTCTGCTGACAAACAAATTAATATACTTTGAATTTCTAAATTTAATTTCAGGGTAAGAGATTTTTGATTGGCAGTTCATTGATAATAAAGTAAGCTAATATCGTCCATCATAGTTTAGATAGAACCTCACTTATATAGAATAATATTCCAAAACATACATTTGTTTTAGATTGATCACGCGATAACTTCAATAATAATAGTATACAACTCATTTTGTACTCCGCACATCGCTTCATGCGTTCAATTCACTCAGACCTGTTTCTTAGTGACCGAATATAACTAAGAATATATCTTAGTATAAATATGACTTACTATGAGCCCATCGTACTCATAATTTAAACCCAGAATATATTATATAGGTATATGAATATTTAATTAACATTTACCATTCACGCTTCGGATAAAGGGATTAACATGGGATTCATTTATTTTAAGCGTTAGCACAGTATACATTTTTACGTAGCTGAAACGATAAAAAAATATTAAAACAAAATTGTCGTATATAAAATGATAGCTAAAATTGTCCGTTGATGAATATGAAAGTACCAACATTCAACAGTTAAGCTCTATTTAATATTCAGTAAGGTCTCGCAAAGAGGTCAACGATTTTGTTGATTCTAGCTGAATTTGTATTTTTTTGTTGTTTGTGATATAAACTTTAGATAATGTAAAACTTTTGGACTCAAAACCAACATACCAACGTATATTATATATATCTCTCGCTTCGTCTGGATGCGCTTATCTCAATAACTTCGATAGCTTTTTCACAAATACAAAGACTAACTCTTCAAAGAGAGTGCAGGCCTTAGCCCAGCAGTGGAACATTTACAGGTTGTTTTTAAAGTAATAGCCTGTAAGCTTTAGACTGTCTCAAGAAAAAAATATGAATATTTTGTCCATATTAGTTAACGCTTTTACGATATTTGTCGATTAAGGCAAAAAAAAATATTTCAGCTAAAATTATTCTTTTCAAGCAGTCCTAAAGAAAAGTCTAGATAACTGTTATATATGTTATATTTAATTTGTTTATTAACTTAGTACATAGTATACCTAGTTATAACTATTACCATTGTAAAAATGTTATTCATTATTATTGTGTGGACATATATAAAGAAATATATATTTTTGAAAAATCCATAAGTATTTTTTATGTTAGATAAAAATACTACAACTACAAATATATCATCTAACTTGATTATGGTACGAAATATTTGTAAACGAAAAAACCAATATTCAGAAGTACAAGAGAAAATTCAATAATACTCGTTAAGCCCAGATAAAGTTTTAATTGTAGGTCAGAAACAGAGCAGAAAACAAAGTTATCATCGTTCAATTGTCGGAGGAAGCTGATAAATTAATATACATTCGGCGTTTCCTACTAAGCCTGTTTCTTTGATTTACTGGCTATTAAATTGTAGCTGGTAACTTGTTTTGTAATTTTTTTTTCTTACAAATGGGTAAATTATTAAAAAATTACAATAAAACATTTAATTCTATTTCACCTTAGGGCTTATATTTAGTTTATGTTAATGGAAGATATGCTTTTGAATTTTTAATATGAGGCCAGATCATAAAAAAAAACCTTAAAAAATGGTTTTACAAGTGCACTCAAGGATGATATGCTGTCTCATTCATCATCAAATCAGTCATTTGTTGAAGTGCCGACACGTAAATTTTAAAAGTTTTTATATCCTTTATTAAGTCGTAGTACAAACTATAAAATGATCATTTAAATACAATAGTGACGATAATAATTATTAAAATTTTCCTCAGCTTATTTTTATAAATAAGGCTTTTCATTTAATTCCATAGACTCCAAAAGCGAGCACAATTAAACATAAGAAATGAAATGACCGAACATTAAGTTAATAAAGGATATTTATTGCTTTAGTTAAATAACCTCCACGTCGAAAGTTTATTATTCCGTGAGGACTAATCCTGCCATAGAAAATTATTGCCTGAGGGATTATAGAGCTTTTGTTAAATATATACTATCATTACCTCGTTGCTTCATTTATCTATATATTTTACAACGCTTTCAAGTAGACGTTACAATCTATAAGATTTTTTTACTATTTAGTAATTTTTATAATTAACTAGTAAGATTAATTACGTATAATGTTTTTGTTTCACCAAAATGTATGTTTTTATTATAGAAATTATTAATCACCATTATATATATACTTAATAGTGTGCCGAGGGGTACTTTACCTAAATAAAAATAATATAATTTTACTCTAACTACTTCATAATGGGGGCCTAAAATGTCAAGGCGATTAGGGGCTTTAGATCTCTAAATCCGGGCCTGCGTATATGACGATATAAATTAAACCATATACATACGTTATTATAATCAGCTGTGCCAATTTCCACACATTTTATAAACTGCTGTTCTGCCGAATTGCTTTCATCCGTTCTGTCAGGAAAACATCCTTGCGTAGCGATGAGGCTATCTGTTGCTCCTGATGAAACTTTATAATTTCCTTCAATTCATTTTATGAGATGGTGGTCTGTAAATTCTACTCTGCTGGACATATACTTTTATAATTTTACATATAAAATTAACTTTATAATAAAGTTTTAAATGTTTAAAAAACTACTTTTAAATCCCAATAATGATGTCCTTTTAGCATTTTTTTATACAAGTTAATTCTTTTCAATGAATATGTAACACCTTTTTAATATAATTTCATTACTTTGTTTACGTCGTACGTTAGTTATGGAAACATTTATGCGCATTTTGTTCTAGTTGATCATCCAATAAATAGTTACGTCCGTAGTCAATGAATTATTTATTCGTCTCATTCTTCATAGTCACTGGTTTAAAGATAGGTTTTTTTGTCCTCGCGGTATATATCGACTGAATATTAGACATTGCGATGTTCTTGTAACTTGTATCCGTTTAATTTGTATATATTTTTTTAATATAATTGTTTGCGATACTAAATTGTTATAAACCAAACATATAATTAAGAAATAGTAACACTTTTTATCTATATATACTGCCGGCTAAGCATTTGTGACCACTTGTAAAAAACTATATCTTTATTTATAATCCATAATGTATCTGAAACAAAAAAGTCGGAAAATTAAAGAGAATATAATCCTCAAAACAATTAACATACACATTCCTAACCACAAAAGTGTTTTAATATAATTATTTAATGTAAAAGAGACGGACTGCGTCTGGGGGCTTTGTGGATATGTATGTACTTTTATATAATTGCATCGAGTTAACATAAACGTATAAATAAAAAAAACATAGTTAAGGTAAGTAATGACCGCGGCTTCTTTTCTTTTCAGTTCTCTGACGTATATACAAAATTCTATGATGGTTTATTGAGTAGTGTAAACGTGAAAGCATAATATACAAACAAACTAACTTTCGCATTTATAATATTAGTTATGTTTTATCTATTTCTCAAGAAAAACTTAGTGTACGCATAAGGTTAGCTGAAGATAGATAAAAACATGGCTTTATTGTGATTCCTTTATAAGAGTTATTTGGCTAAAGTGAAGGTTTTATAAGAATAATTAAGAATATAAACCCTGAAATGAGATTAAAAGCTTTTTCAATTATCCTACAGAAGAGAACATACACACAGATAATACAAAAAAACATTTTACAAGTAACAACTTATCTTTCACTTTTTTTAAAAAGGGTGTATTGATCCTAAGCTAAATTAATAAATGTCTTTCATGGAAAAACTTTAAAATTGATGTTGATGCCCTACTGACATTTCGGCCTCGGCGGCCGTTTTCAATAATAGTATCAACTTTCTGACTCCGAACTTTTACCGAGAACTCCTTCACAAAAAAAAACCAATAACTTTTTTATTCGTTCGACCCGGGACACGAGTTCCACGATTTCCGATTAGACTAGTCACTACCAACGAGGCGACTAATTTTCTAAAGTACATTTAGTTTTGTTGTATTAAAATTTTATCTAAATTAAAACTCCGTGAAACTCATTTCAAGTTAATTTTGTACGTAGTAAGAGTTTTATACTTCATTACTTAGATTAAACTAAAAAATAAAATAACCCTTACAAATAAATTTTGAAAGCGCCGACTTCAAGATGCGATTCACGATTTTTATGCTCGCAAATAAGTTTCTTATCTTTCGTAATCTAGTCAAAAGGAAAAAGGTGCACACGAGGGAGAAACACGCAAAACATCTTCTCTTACAGCGAACAGTTTTGTAGATTTTACTTTTTTTAAATTTATTAACGTAAGTTTAAATTTATGAATACAATTTTCAAGCACACAAGAGGAAAGTTATTTAGTAAGTCTGTAGCTCTTCGTATTTGATGCTAACATTGTTTCTTTGAATAATATTTTAAAAGATAGAGAATATTTTTGCCGGTATTAATATCGGATAAAAGGAATGTAATAACTTTCCTCGAAACACATTTTCGTTCCATATCACATAACATATAGCGATATCAGCTATCAAACTCAGTATAGAGTAGCCATAGAAGATTTTTGATTGTTATTTTTTCCAAAAGAAAAAACACGCAAGCATTTTACGCTTTCATAAGTAATATTACTATGCCATGGTTGTAAAAATATTATTTTAAAAGGGTTTTATTTTTATAAGAAAGTGAGTTTGACGTCTCTACGACGTAAACTACATCTGTAGACATGTAGACATGAATGCACGTATAAATTACGGGATTCATTGAGAAAATATGGCGACGTCAAAATACTAGCTGTTCCCGTAGGTCCATATAATGGTTATAATATAAATAATTTTGACACGTAAATGACGGGCAGTAGATCTGAGAAACATTTATGAATAAATTCTGGCTCTGTAAGTGGCATTAATAGTCTGCTGTTTTCAATTGTGCAATTCCCCTTGTTCTTGAAATTACTGAATAATATATTGGTTTTGTTAAGGTAAGAGAGCATCAGATGATTGTTCAATCAAATGATTGTCGTAGTAATATTACAAAATGTACTGCACAGCACCACACTTTCAACTATTCGATATTTAAAAATTGAAATATTTAATAATATATACATGATTTAATTTCAAATATTTAATAAAATACTACTTATTTTAATACAATTAAATATATGTTCTTTATGTTTAAAATTGGCGTATAACTCTTACATAAGTTATTAGAAGTATGGTTTGCATTTATTTCATTTTATAATTTATTTAAAAGATTTCTAATAAAATATTATAATGAAACTATTTAATTATAAAACATATGCTCTTAAAAGAATTTTATTAAGATTAACATCGTTTAATGGATATATTTAAGTAGCGCCCAAGTTATATCACGAAATACCGTAAAATAATTAAATTACTAAAAATCATTACACGAGCCAATGAAGACCTTAACCAAAGTGGCGCTGTACTTTCGATGAAGTCAATTACATCGTTCGACGTAATCGCTATAAAGACTTCGAGTTATACGTCTTCTCAAAGTTATATACTTTGAGACAGCTATCATTAACAATTTAGGTAATTCATCAAAATGTAAGTAGATTAAATCTAATTTAATTTCTTCATTTGGATTTTGCTTCATTAACAATTCTCTTCAAATACTCATTTATCCATTTATTTAAATGTGAAAACGGTATCTGAATTCAGAAAAAAACATTTATTTATTATTTATTTATTTATTTATCCTGTATTGCACACACTTTACAAACATTTAGTAACATATGATAGCAAGTGGAACACATAGTATGCAAAGGCAGCCTTATCACTTATAGTAATCTCTTTCAGGCAACCTCTGTAAAGAGAAATGTTTATGTGTTTTGTAGCCATGATCACTAATTGGGCATAGTGTGCGAACAACTTATACTAAAAATTTATTGAGCTTAATACAAATATGTAATATACCAACCTACATACACATATATACATATACACTTATATACATACATACATACATATAAAATTATATAAGAAATAAATAACCATATACATTACTGGTGGTAGGGGTTTGTTATATTGAGAGATAATAATTATGCAAACGACTCTTAAAAATATGTACGGATTCAGCTTGACGAATTTCTCGAGGCAGAGAATTCCATAGTTTGACTGCTTTAACCGTAAAGGAATTGCTGTATATTTTAGTGGAACTCAGAGGGATTAGCAATTTATTGTCTTGCTCAGAGCGTAAATTAATTGATTGGATATGAGAGCCAAGGAAGGTAAACCGCTCTTTTAGGTAGGTTGGAGTTTGAGGATGGTAGAGTATGGTATAAAGCAAAGAAAGGACATGCATATTTCGACGCAACCGTATTGGCAGCCACTTTAGTGTTTTACGATGCTGGGTAATATGATTATATTTACGTAAACCAAATATGAAGCGAACACACATCGGCATAGTCTAATAGGGGTAATAATAGCAAAGAGTTGACTAAGGCGAGTTTGGTTTTATACGGCAAAAACTTTTTCCAGCGCCTGAGAAAGCCAATGGAGGAGAAAAATTTTCGTCTCACCTCTGCTACTTGAGGAACCCAAGAGAGCGACTTATCTATTATTAGCCCTAAATTTTTAATCGTTGGGAGCAGTGGAAGCGCTGTACCATTAAGAAAGATGGGAAGGATTTGGGATTGATTAATTTTGTGCCATTACTGGGAACATAAAGATGATAATAACAAGAAAGAAGTGATGAGACAGAATTAATAAAGATAGAAAAAAACAGCGGTGACAGAACGCTACCTTGCGGTACCCCAGATTGAAGAAAACAAGAAGAGGACAACATATTGTTAAAACTTACGTTATGTTGCCTATCACATAGGTATGAACGAAACCAGTCCATGGTACCAGGTGATAAATTAAACGCACGCAACATTGCTAAAAGTGAATCATGGTCGACAATATTAAGCGCATTACTAAAGTCAAGAAGAACAATGATTGTAATGAGCTTATGGTCTATAGCAAATAGAATGTCATCGCATATTTTGACGAGCGCCGTAATTGGAAATTAAGGAAATTGTTACTGGTAAGATATAAATTAAGTTGAGAATAGACAATATGTTCAAGGACTTTGGATAAGAAAGGCAGGATGGAAGTTGGACGAAAATGGATAGAAATTATAAAGAAAGTGCGCCAAGCGCTAGGAAAGGTACCAGTAGAAAGGAAAAAAAATATTATATGACATAGGACAGGCAGAAATACAATCAAGGGATAAGAGAATCATTCTTCTGCTAATACCATCACTGCCAACTGCATCAGATTTTATAGCAGTAATGTGTTTTTGACGTCTTTAGGAGACACAGGAGTAAATGCAAAGGATGGGCAATCAGGAATAGGTAATGAGACAAGACATTTTAAGGTGTTAAGTTTAACTTGACCATCCATGATATTATTAGTGGTGGAGGAGCTGTTAAGAGAATTAATGTCAAGGTTATGCAAGTTTTCACTTTTTTGACGACCAATTCCTAGAGATTTGAGAAATCTTCAGGTTTTACTGGGGTTATTGTGCTCAAGGGAAGAATGTATATACTTACGTTGTGCATCACGGCAAGCTCTATTACAGTAATTACGTAACTTTTTGTCCTTTAGAAGATTAGTATCTGTAGGCCTGACTTTATATTTAAATTTAGCAGTATTACGCCTAGCCATCAATAATTTAATATCCTGAGTTAGCCATGGTGCAGGCAGATGTTTAAGCTTAACCGGTCTCATGGGTTAAACATTTGTTCTTTTTCCCTCTAAAAAGCAAGAGATAGAGATAAATAATCTAAAAGTATAAAAAAAATATTGTCGTATATTTTTCTGATATTAGGCTACTATTTCATCCTATGTTTTGCATGAAAATTAAATTATTGTTTCCTTATAAATAGTCCCCAAAAAAGACTGGCAATATTGCAAAAAAAAACTTTGTAGCTAAAAAAGCTTTCGGTGTGGACTAGAACTGTTGATAATTAAATAAAACCCAATTTTCAAGTACTTAATTCTATGTACTACAAAGACATTGACAAACAACCGTGTGTCCACAATCACCATTAATAAATATTAATTAAAATTTTATTATTATTGAAATTTCATTAAACATACATACATATATACGAGAATAATTACGATTTATTTTATTTCAATAAATTAATACCGTAAATTGTTTTGTCAAGTAAATTAAAGGGAAGATTCTGTTCGATGATGATGATGGATGGTATCACTACTTTAATGACAGTTTATTGTTTTAAACTACACTAAGTTTGTAAGCTAAACGACTTATCCAGCCAGAATCTTTTACAACTGATAACTCAATTTCAATACCTACAATGTTTCGAGTATATTTACTAACATTGTTTCACGTTTTATACGGTCACGTCGGATAGTACTGCTTGACACTTAATTTCCGTTCTATATGCGAATGTATGTACATAGTGTAACGTGTTGTATAATGTGATAATAGATTCTGGAATTTACTGTGTACATAAGTGTCAAGTCTGTGCTACGATGTTGCATCTGATACGGGTTAAGCTGCTTATTACAATTAATACTTATTACAGAAATATTCAAATTTATTATTTTTCAATGGAGTTATACGTCTTTAGCATCTTTACTGTAATAAGCAATAATCATTTACTATGGATGCATGGATAATTCTCACTATAATGACAAATTGAGATAGATATTTCAATGTATATATATATATATATATATATATATATATATATATATATATATATATATACATTGAAATAGTCTCTATTCTATATTTCTTTTACTAAGGCGGACAAGCTAATTACCCAACAGATGGTAGATGTATACAATTTCTTACAATACCCTACAGGTCTTATATGTTATTATGTATCTTGTGCCTGTAATTACGTCGGCTCTCATCCTTCAAACTGAAACTATACATATGAATACGATGTCCACACCAAGACATCGTTTGGCGTTAGAACATTATAATTATTGAGTGGGTGTTATCAATCGAAACGTAAGTGGGCTACTTATATAGAGCCTTACCACCGGATATCAAGCAATTTATTTATTTATATCAAGCAGCTTATTTTTGTATTAACGATTTATTTTTTGATGTGAAAAACATCGTTGTACAACATCGTTCTGAAAAAAATGAGATGAAAAAATATTTTTTCAGATGGAATATAAAGTTTCTTTCGCAAGTCTTCTTCGAGTCTGATTGAAATTCTTAACATTTATTTACTTAAAAGCATAGACTGCTGATTCATCAGGCGTTTCATCTTACTTATTTCATTCGAAAATCTAAAACCTGATTATATATGTTTAAACAGATGCGGGGTTAAAACTTTGTTAATGGAATTGGTTTATAAGACAGAATGCTATCACAATGTTTTGCTACAGTGAGATAGAAAGAAATATATAATTAAAAAAATATTTTGCTATTTTAAATACAATATCCACTCTGTAGTTAATTGAAATTTCATTCAATGACAGATAGATGCGTCAGCAGGGAATTAGCTACAACGGCTTGGGTAAATATTATTTGAGTCACTTATCGTTCGTGATCGACACACGGTAGCATATATCAGTTGTTAATATTAAAGTATATTAAACCTGTTTTTTTTTGTGTAAAATGCTTATGTAGAACAAAATTACGAAAAGTTTGTATATAAGGTAAGGTATTTACCTTGGCAATCACTTCAATTACAACTGACAATTATTTATGATTAAATGTTCAGTATTAACAATAAAATTATGACTTGGAGTTCCTAATTCGTCTCGTGGCTTTCTTATAAGCCCTCAGACCCCGAGGTCCTGAATTATTTATCTGGTGATTAAAAAAATATTATTTATCAACTTATTTTCCTGTTAGCGTTGTAACAATTTTGTCTCCTTAATCACAAGAATTTCCTTATACGAATTATAATAATCGTAGGTAGTTAATTTTAAATAACATTATAATATTCTACAGTAATATCTATGTGATTAAAATGTTCAAAAGATTTTGGGCGCTCGGATAACCTTGTATTACGAGTGCCTTCCCTTCCTTCGAACTAATTTCAATTATTATTATTACCTGCATGGCTACATATTAGTTTTTAAGGGCAAGGTTAAGGTAATTGAATACATCATCTAAAGTTAAAGTTTTTTCAGTCATCAATTTATCAGTAGCAGCTCGGAGTTCGGAAGTCTTGTTTGCCCACGCCTCGAAAAGCGCGAATTCGTTGGTTCTGCGCCTGAGTACACTGATCGTTTCGTTTTACACGTCGATTGGCTTACAGGATTTGGAAACAGAGAACACACCTGCGCTTGTGCACTATAATTTTCTCACAAAAATTGTTATTTAATAAATATCAGCTGGTAAGCATATAAACATGCTTTTATTTTATTTATAGAAGTTTTATATTTTTTTCATTACCTATCATTATTGAATATATGTCATCACTTGCGTAGTTGTAGTGACTAGCTACTAGTACAGGAGGAGAAGTTTAATGATTGTAGACTATGGAGTCAATGTATGGATGTAGCTTATTGTATTTGACTATGGCGTCAATGTTCCATAAATATGTGGCTTGATGTATCTTGATGATGATTGCGTGAATTTATACGTAGAATTAAAACACTTTTGACGTAACTGACTTATATGTATTTAAATAATATTACATTTGAATCGTGAATAGCGAACAATATAGAAAATAATATGGAGTCATAAAAATTGTGATAAAAATTGTGCGTTGACAGCGGACGGCGATGCAGATGTGTCAATTTAAGTTTTTTCTTAAACTTAATGTCGTGGGCTTCATGAAATTACATACACCTTTGTAGCTGTCATTCTCGTACACTTAATAGACTAACATTCTTAACAATGATCTTTTATTAAAAATAAAAACAACTTTATCACACAAACATACTATATATATTTTTTATATTTATTATGTTTCAAAAGGCACAACGATTTATGTAACAACGCGTAACGTACATTCACGCGTAAATATCTACAAGCGAATGGATACCTATCAAGCGAGGCGACGATGCGTTAGAATACAATCGTGGAAGACAGATGCTTCTATTATTTTCTCCTCTTTGAGATGAATACTGTGAACGTTATGCAATAAACTTATAACTAAAGTAAGTAATACTAGTAATAGAATTGTATCCATCTTAAATTAGAGAGTGACAATGTTTTTATTGCTTTGAAGAATACGAGCTTCTCCAAAAGAACACAAACAGTAAATTTTCTTTATTTGCCATTTGGAAAAGGTGGATGGCAAATTATCCGCTTCGAGACTATTCTAACTTGTTCATATTGTATGGCCTACATTCCAAAATATTCCACTTTCTAAAAAATTCCTCTTATTCAAAATCGTCATGTCTCGGAGGTAAATTTCACGAATTGCAATTATGTTTTACATAAAAATAGCTGTACACATTTTTTTAAACGGTGGTCATGTTTACATCGATACATATAAGAAAGCAGTTCGTCCGTGTGTCTTTACTTTGAATAAATTTATCAAAAACGAACGTGGGCGATAAACAAGAGTAATAGAACACGAAAATGCATTTTTTTAATATATCGTAGTAAAATCGACTACCCCGCAGCACTCGAAGGCAACAGTTAGTTAAAATATATGAAACACTCATATAGTCTAAAATTGTGTCTTTAAGATATCAAGTAGTTAATGCGAAAAAAAACCTAGTTCAGCTCCATCCATTAATTATCCCTTCGTATGCCACATCACACACCATGAGAAATGCTGTAACTGCCGCCGCTTTATCGAGTGAAAGAGAAAGAACATACCTAACAAAGAGATAGATTTTTTCTGTCTCTTTCATAGGTCGCACGCTGTGATTTGGTATAGCCAGGCGTAAACTTTATTTTGGCAATATTATCGAAAGTTTTTGTATACTCTTTTTTATCACTAGCTCTCATATCCAGATTTTTTTAAATATTTGTTGAATAAAATTCTCAGTGTTTTACTTATTTATTATAGTAATTAAAACATTTTCATTATAGTAAGTAAAACATTTTCTAATTGTTTATATAAAAATAGTGTAACAAAATATATATCAATTATAGGCTAACTTAACATTCAAATAAAAAATAAAATAAAATAAATTTTTTTCTATTTTTAGAATTTATTAACTAAAACATTAATTCAATTGAATAGGTTTATATAAAAGGTATTTTTTTTTATTCATAAAAAGTTTACTATAAAAGATGTTATAAATTACTAACTAATATGAATAAGATTATTATTTCTATAAATTCAAGTACCTACTATCAATACTTACAATAGAGTCTCTTGGACGAATTTAGTCTGATTTTGTTGTTAGTATAAAAAAAACTTAAGCCTTAGGCTGTCGATTTCAGATCTTTGCATGTCGACCTGATCAATGTTTTGTATGATATGCAACATTTCTCTAGGTGATTCCGGAAAAGGCAAAATATTATCCTAGATTGATCCGTTTCAATTCCATCTAAACAATAAATCTTTGTTTCGTAATTAACAACACCTTTTTGCCTATATTTATCTTATATTAGTAGTGAAATTAAAATGTAATTAATGTGTAAATAAAAAATATGACTTAATTTAAAATAAAATCTGTTAAAAATGAAAAGTATATTTAAATTTCGCTAAAGTGTGTCTATGAAAATTATTATGTATTTTATTCATTTTCTTGTATATGAAACATTGAGGTTATAAAATGAGTTCACAAATAGTAAGAGCCGAACACAACCTGAAACTGACACCTGAATATTATTGATACAAAAATGTTTTTAAAAAGATTGATGAATACCTACGTATGAAATTAATTTAATATGATAACTGTATTTAAATAATTAAAAAATAAATTATAATTATTATAATTGACTGATAAGTTTAAAAAAATAATAATATTAGTTTTATTTAGAGTAAACTAAAATCTTTGCGGAAGAAGTACAAAAAGCTATTTTTTATATAGAATGTACAATTTTTTTTTTTTTTAATTATATAAGCTAGTGCTTGACTGTTATCACACCTGATGGAAAGTGATGATACAGTCTAAGATGGAGCGCGCTTGCCTAGAAGATGCCTATTCACTCTGGACTTGAAGGTACCCATATTGTAGGTGGTGGAAAAAACGGAGGTCGGGAGGGTATTCCAGATCTTAGCGGTGCGTATCAAAAACGATGAAGCAAATCGTTTCGTACGTAGATACATCAACAACGTACGGGTGCAGATCTTTACGATGCCTCGCAGTTCTTTGGTAAAAAGGTGACTGAGGAACCAAATTAAATATTTCCTGGGCACACTCTTCGAAATATATTCTGTAGAAAACCGACAGACAGGCAACCTTACGACGGTGTTCCAAGGTCTGGAGTTTTGCGACCAGTGTCTGGTCGCCAATGAGCCTTCTAGCACGACGATCCACTGAATCCAAAGCCTCAAGCTGGTACTTAGCAGAGCCGTCCCATAAATGGCTACAGTACTCCATGCACGATCTGACTTGAGCTTGATATATGGTCAGAAGCTGTTCCGGTGTGAAGTACTATAATACTAAATACTACGCTTACCCGAGAACCTTTGTTAACATGAATACAATCACTTTACTGTTGTTAATTATATTCGAAAAACATTTTGCAATTTACGAAATTTTCACAAATATGCCCGCGAACATTCGAAAAAATGATGTTGGCGCTCGAAACGAGCCGGTTGGCGTGGTTGGTAGATACTTGCCTTTCACGCCGAAGGTTGTGGGTTCGATTCCCACCCAGGACAGACATTTATGTGCATGAACATGTCTGTTTGTCCTGAGTCTGGTTGTAGTTATCTATATAAGTATGTATTTATAAAAGAAAAGTAGTATATGTAGTATATCAGTTGTCTGATTTCCATAGCACAAGCTTTGTACAAGCTTAATTTGGGATCCGATGGCCGTGTGTGAAAAATGTCCCAGGATATTATTATTATTATATTAATTTGCGACGTGAATTTCGTCGTCGCTGATTGGTCGAAATGATAATCTAATAAAAAAGAGAGAAGGAGACAAATATATATGAACTATTATGGATAAAAAAGGTAGGTATATGTTTCTCTAGTGTAGTGTAAAACAAAAAAATTTGAACTGTGAGATAACGTTCGAGCGCATGTCTACGCTCCGGCATACTACGGGTACAAAATTGGGAGCGCATATATGCGCTCCGGCATACGAAGGATTAATCAACCTAAAGCATAGAAGCATTGTATAAATTACAATGAATTTAATGTTCATCGTTGAACAAATAAGGTTTACTCTGCTAGAAACAAACACGTTTCATAAAATGTATGTAATATTTGCGATGGAAAGCATACTTGTTTTCCTGCATAATGCATTTAAAGCGTAACTTATCTTATAAATTATATTTTAGTCTTAAGAGCGCTTGGCTTGAAACTGCTAGATACTGAGGCAATGTTATTATAATTCCCTAATGTATACAGTTTTAGCTTACAATTTTGTTATTCTAAGCTTATTTGATTATTCGAGCGGAAGCCAACTGGCTCTGTTTGCAAAAGTAAAATTCATGAAAAAGTGATTTAAGACCCTTGTGTCCAGAATTTTCTAGAAGGTCTTCAATTTCCCATATTTTCCACACACAGCTTTAGCATCTCTGCAGTTATACTTAAGCTAGAGATCTGTGTCATAGATTTTCAGGCATTATATTTGTGCGATTTACGTACTTTAATAAATAATCTTTTTTGTGTCACTTGTCATAAATAACAGTAAAGGCCAAGGCGAATACGGTTGCGGTACCTATGTCTGTGAGCAAATATGGACTAGCTTGAAATTCGAAATCGGGCTAATTTATGGATTTCGACTTGTATCTGGCCGGAAAATTGAGTAAATATGTTGCTGGTAAAATATATAAAATACTTTAAAACTCAATATAAAGCAATGTTGACGATCGTTTTTCAAAACACAATCTCTTTTATAACGTTTCCAAAAGCCCGTAGGCTCTGCGTTATGCCAATATTGCGCACAGATAGTAGTAATAATAATATGTGAGGCTTCGGTTGAGTTTTTTAGCCAATAAAAATTGTAACTGCATTTTTTGCATTAAATTAAAACGTGAATACAACTGCAATATACGTATGTTAATACTACTAACAATTTATATCATACTTTCTTTAGTGCAGTCTTGATAGCTGTGTTTGTATTCTGAGTTTGAATTATATTTTGGTTATAACTTTGAATTTTTATATATTTTATTTTTAATATTTAAATTAAGAAAATAAAACAATGCCGTATCCGATACAATAATTATTATTTTTCTAAAATTGAATACTAGGTAAAGTATTTTCCTAACGCCTAAGCTTTTTATTATATAAAATACTTTATTTATTCGATTCTAACACTTAAGTAACTCAGAAACAAAAAATATGACTTCGAAAATTATACCATAAATCTAACGGACATATATGTGAGTACCACTCTTCTTGAACATTGGGTCACTATTGCATGCACGGTCTTGATCATAAATCCACAGCTAATTTGCAACTTTGCAACTCACAATTGTTAATTCCAAACAAATTGCCAGATATTTGTAGAAACTCATCAATTATTTCTGTTTGTTTTATTATATCTAGTGGAATATTTTATTGCAACGCAACAAACTCAATCAACACTGAATCCACAAAACGTGAATACAAAGCAATTTAATATTGGAACGTAGATATTTCAACATTCTCGTAATGCGCTCATAAATGAAGGTTCAAGCTGAATGCTATCACAGAATGAACATACATTTGTACTTTGTGTATTGGAAAACAAATATTACACTACAACAGTTTTAAACATTGTATTACAATCTTTATGTAAGTATGAATAAGTTTTGTTGTTTGATTATAAATTAGCATATAAGGTAAGCATTAAAACTATATAACTAACATTTAACTATTATAACTATAATAGTAACATTTTCCTACTGTCTTAATCCAGCGAAAAATAAATTATAGAAATTTGTTGATGCTTAACAGTAAAAACCTGTGTATGACCCACCCTTTTTGGCTGGGTTAACGCCTTCTCCTCTTTTTTTATGAGGAGAAGGTTTGGATCTTATTCCACCACGCTGCTCCAATACGGGTTGGTGTAATACACATATGACAGAATTTCAGCGAAGTTAGACACTTGCAGATATCCTCGCGATATTTTCCTTAACCGTCAAGCACGAGATAAATTATAAACACAAATTAAGCATTTCAGTGGTGCTTGCCCGGATTTGAGCCGCGATCATCTGTTAATATTCACGCATTCTAACCACTGGGCCATCTCATGGTTGATGTAAAGCATATATATTTCTACGTATATATTTCTATAATACTTTTAAATATACTATAATACAAATGTTATACATACATAACATTTGTACCTTAATATTTATGGCAATTGTAATCGTAAACGTAAATCCTAGTCAGTCTCGAAGACGCGTATTTTTCCACAAAGTTTTGTTTTAACAACTTTAATCTTAATCCACTTTATTGTACGGAAATTAATGGAATAACTTTTTCTTGCCAAACGAGAGCTAATCAATAACATCAAGGGAATGTTGTTTTATAAATCTACTTTCCAGAAAGCAATCGTAAATTCAATTGTTTCAATTGGAATAAAACAAACCACTAGATTATAAAAAAAATATACTAAGCTGAGTACTTAATAATTTTGTTGAAATATCACATATTTTGGAATTAATCACCTAAATTTTAATAAGAAAAATATAAACAACATTCTCTACAATATATATTTATGTATGAATCTGTTCTGTTCATTATTGAGTAATCGATTTCATGTAAGTGATTATTTAATGTTTAATTACATCACAGATAGAGATAATTATATATTTATGTAGTAAAAGACAAATTATGAAAGCCATATACTCATATAAATCTTACATACAATAATAATACTCTTTCGTCGGTAAATGTATTTTATCACTTCTGACACCCATACCCAAATTATTATAATCAAATGATTTTCAATTAAAGTAATATTATAATTTATCCTAAGCCCTCATGCGATATATAAATAGTACAATATTTTAATAGATAATGTCATACCTACTGTAAATAAAACGAGTATATTCGAAACGAAAATCACGGCTCTTAATTCTGGGAACCATCACGAAAATTACAAATACTTAGTTTTTCTTGTAATTTATTATATCATATAATAGATGTTGTCCAGAGGGTGGATCTACCAGTTATCTGTCCGATAGCTGGTTGGAATCACTACGGGTACGCGACCCCGGACTGCTCTAGCTACTAGTGTCACATTCCTGTATCTTCCGTGATCACAGTATCCTCACCCCACTCCTTGATACGCTGTTTCCCAAAATTATCCCAGCGTCACGCCCTTGCTCCCACGTCCCACGTCCCAACGGCAGAGACGTCAACACCGAGTCTCTAAAAAAGAAGGAAAACTAATATTAAACCCAGAGCGGTGCCTCCGTTTAGGCGTAAGCCAGTCACCTGCGGCCAAACCAGCACCACACGTATTGACTCGTCATTCCTGCGGATCCTGCTGGGGAGGAGGAGAGGGTGGCATGGGTACTGGGCAAGCCCGTGTTGCCATAAAGTCGCCTGGCGTAGCAGCATCCACGGAGAGGACACTTCGCTCACCTGTCTTGCAGGTGGAAAACAACACGGAGAGTGGCAGTCACCGGTTATAAGTCAGCACGAATAGGCGTAAGTGCGGACGTCAGGGGCCACTCTTGACAGTAGGAGGATCCATCGTAGATCCATTGATCAGCTACCGCCTGCTTCGATCGGGGGCTGCCAAGTTGGGCAGCCCCCGATCAATAAGGTACTGATCCGCCTCAGCGTTAACTTGTTCCGCCTGGGTGAACGGAACACAAGCCTTACAGCTAGACGTTGACGCTGTGACATTAACCACCTTCTCAAAGGAACAAAAATCTAAAAACCCACACCAACGCTGCTTACATGCGCTTTGTGACATGGAATGTCCGAACGATGAGGACAGGCTTCCCGAACACCTACGGAAGCTCCAATTGCGCCCAAGAACTGTGCAAAACTTACAGTATCGACGTGGAGCTTAAAATGCTCAATATCGATATTGTAGCCTTATAAGAGACCAGAACTGAAGACGAAGGGTCTTTGCGTGAAGCTAACTACACTTTTTACTGTAAGGACAAGAGTTCCTTGGAAACAGGAGAGCATGGTGTAGGTTTCGCGGTTCGAAACCATCTCATCAACGCCATAGAGACACCTGTTGGCGTTTCCGAGCGGATTATGGTCTTACGTCTAAATACGATAAGCGGCTTTGTCACGCTAATTTCCGCTTACGCACCGACGCTTAGTTCAAAACCCGAGACCAAGGATCAATTCTACGGCCAGCTCGATGAGACAGTGCGCAGGGTGAATCCAACTGACAGACTGCACATTTTGGGTGACTTTAATGCCCGCGTCGGTCAGGGCACATCAGCCTGGCCTGAATGCCTCGGTGCACATGGCATAGGCAAGCTTAACGACAACGGACAACGATTGTTGGAGTGTTGCTCAAGGCACCAGCTGTGTGTTACCAACACCTTTTTTAAAGGCAAAATGATGCGGAAAGTCTCGTGGATGCACCCTCGATCTAAACACTGGCACCAATTAGACCTTGCTCTTACAAGAAGGAGGGATCTACGGGAAACGCTCCACACGCGGGCGTTTCACAGTGCCGAGTGCGACACCGATCACAGCCTCATCGCTACTAAAGTCCGACTTGTCCCTAGGAGAGTCCATTCTTCCAAGCCACTCGGTCGAAAAAAGATAAATCCTTTCAAGACTCGTGACATGGAAGTAGTGGAGTCATTTGGGGAATTCGTCCGCGAAGAAGTTGCAACTTGGGACATTACGGCATCAGCGCGAGTCGAATGGGAAAAAGTCAAGTCTCTTCTCACTGACACTGCAGGCAAGGTTTTTAGCTATCAAAAAGCAAAATCTTACGACTGGTTTCAAGAAAACGAGGAGCACTTACTTAGGATTGACTCAAAACGCCAAGCCGCTTTAAATTTTCGCCTTAACCCTTGCGATACGACGCGTGAAGATCTCACGAAGGCAAAAGCTTCACTGCAGCGTAGCACGCGTTTATTTGTAAATGCGTATTGGACAGAGCTTTGCCAAAGCATCCAAGCGTGCGCAAACGCGGAGGATATTGGCGAGGTGTACGCGGGCATCAAAAGACCAAGAGCTCTTTTGATGCCCGCGTACACCCCGTACACCCCGTACCTACTCCAAAAAAGACGGCACTTCTCAAGGAAACTGACGGTTCTGTTATAACAGACAGCACCCGTCAGATGGCAAGATGGGTAGAATACTACAAGGGGCTCTACTCGTGCCCAGTGGATATTCAGCCAGAAGCAGTGGAGCTTGTCCCGAATCTGGCAACTTGGCTCGAGCTAGACGTTGCACCCACAGTAGAGGAACTTTATCTGGCCGTCAAGAAGCTCAAATGCGGAAAGAGCCCCGGAAAAGACGATGTTGTCACCGCAGTCGTCAAGCTTGAGTGTCTCTTGCCCATCCTTCATAACCACCTGGCTAAGTGCTGGGAAGAAAACTACGTCCCTCGGGATATGCGAGATGCTACAATCGTCACTCTTTATAAAGGCAAAGGCGATCGTGGCGACTGCAACTGTTACCGGAATGTATGCGGAATATCTCTCCTTAGCTTCGTCGGTAAAGCCTTTGCTAGGGCCATTTTAGGCAAACTACAAAGGCTCGCCGACCGCGTATACCCTGAGGCACAATGTGGTTTTAGGTCCCAACGGTCAACTGTCGACATGATATTTTCACTCAGCAGCTACAAGAAAAGTGTAGGGAGCAACATAGACCCCTAGTCATTGCATTTTTGTAGACCTAAACAAGGCTTTTGACTCCGTGAGCAAAAAGGGGTTGTACTCGGTTCTTGTCAGAATTGGATGCCCCCCAAAACTCCTAAGGATAGTGCAATCGTTCCACGAAGATATGGAAGTCATCCTGCACAATGGCAACACATCCACGCCATTCGAAGTACGCCGTGGTGTTCGTCAAGGCTGTGCACTGGCCTGGGGGCCTTGTTCGGAATATTCTTCTCGGTGCTTCTGAAGGTTGCTTTTGGAGATGAACAGAAAGGCGTCCACTTACATACGCGAACCGATGGTAGGCTGTACAACATCTCAATGCTCAAGTCCAAACGCCACAGGGAGGACCTATTTGTAGATAGTCTCCTCTTCGCTGACGACGCTGCCTTCGTTGCTCATGACCAAGCTCAACTCCAGAGTCTAATGGACAAGTTTTCCAGAGCGTGCGACCTCTTTTCAATGTCCATAAACTGCAAGAAGACCTTTATTTTAGCGCAAGGACATTTAGAGCAACCAGTCATCTTGCTTAACGGCGCACCTTTACAGGTGGTTAACAAATTTTGCTACCTTGGGTCGCATTTGTCGAGCAATCTCTCGCTTGATGCAGAGATCGACTTCCGCATCGGCAAAGCAGCCTCTACGTTCGGGAGGCTCTGTACAAGGGCTTGGGATAACAGACACCTTACGGTAAAAACGAAAATGCTTGTTTACAAATCATGTGTCCTAAGCACACTCTTGTATGGAGCAGAAACGTGGACAACGTACGCAAAACAAGAACGCCGACTAAACACATTTCACTTGCGCTGTCTTCGGAACATTCTGGGTATCACATGGCAGGATCGCGTGACAAACGAGTCTGTTCTAGGCGAGGCACAGCTGCCTAGCATCATGGCCATTCTCAAAAAAAAATGGTTACGGTGGCTGGGACACGTGCATCGAATGGAGCAGACTCGTCTTCCAAGGCAAATACTACTGGGAGAGGTTGTGGATGCAAAGAGGTCTGTTGGGCGGCCTATGCTCCGTTACAAAGATTGCGCTAAGCGTGATATGGTTGCGTTTAACATCCCTAGCAATCGATGGGAGGAACTGGTGGACCGTGCCAAGTGGCGACGCCTTATTCACGAAGGTCAATCAAAGCATGACAATGCCTGGTTTAAATTACTAAAAGAAAAACGCACTAGGCGTCATGAGCGGGCTTCAAACCCCCGCCCATCAGGGGGCGCATACACTTGTCGGAAGTGCGGCCGAAGGATCCTCTCTCGCATTGGTCTTTTCAGTCATGAAAGATGCAGAGGCCTATATGATAATAGATGATATTTACAGATTTTAGTGTTACTGTATACTATATAGTTTTGCATATCAGGATCCGTATCAAGTTATGTTAATAGCTACTCGTATATTTAAGCTGTGTTTTCTTTTATAACAATTTCCTCAAGAACGATTTCGGTAACCGCGGTCAATCTCAAGAAAGATTAGCCAACTGCGCAGGACATATTATAGTGCACAAATGTGTGCGCAAACACAGGTTGCACTCTCTATTCCCTAACTCTCATAATCCGATGGAACGATAATTCAACACGACCGGAAAGGAGCACGGGAGTGTACACGCACCCAACTTCCAGACTCCGGGCTGCTACTGTGAATTTTCGACATAAAAACTCAATAACTTTTTATTGGCCCGATCTGGGATTTGAATACAGGACCTCCGGGTCTGCGCCTTATATATATCCACTAGACCAACTAGGCAGACTTTTATATATATCGTATAAAACAAAACAGACGCATTAACGAAGGGTGCGTACCGCTGGCGCTACTAAAACTCTCCTCACCTTTCAGGGATAAAATATATACATTTTATATCCAAGAACGCACACAATTAGTTTATATTAATGTTTTATTTTTCGCCTCTATTTGATTTACAATTAGTTAAAAATAATAAAAACTTGTCAGTCTTATCTATCACAGACACCTAAAATATTATTAATAAATATAATTTATAATTCATTATTTACAATACCATTAATATTTTAAGGTAATTTAGGCACTAGAAATTGTGAAAAGGAAAAAGGGTTTTTAAAGCAAGGTAACCCATTGCCTAAAAAATATATCTGATCAAATATTTCCTTGACTGTGTAGTCAAAGCCAAAGTAAAAAAAAATAAAGCCTCCTAGGTTCTGCAAAGTGTAAACCGATAAATCGTGGACGAAGACGCAAGAAACTGCTAGTACAACTACTTAGGCTTAGTCGCAAGTTTTTCTGAGTAACAATATGTTTTTACGTCGGTTTTACGACTCTCCGGTGACGTTTTCATCAACAGCAACTTTAATATTTTATACACAATGTTAACAACTGGCAGAGATTTTGTTCACAAAATTAATTAAAATAATTATAAATTGATTATGCAATGACACATATTTTGTATTAAGTTATTACTACTGTCTAAGAAGAATTAAACTACCCTAATATAACTAAAGTAATGTAAGTAACTTAATTATTGACATCATCGAATTGTATATGCTTTTTTCTTAATCCATTCGCCCCACCTTTAGTATCAAAGATACAAATACACAAACGGTCACATTTATAATATTAGTAAGATGTATTTTTATCTGTAACTAAGGGAGTTTGATTATTATTTATATTTATATTGTTAGATAAAACGAGGTTCACTACGTTACGTACGAATACTACATAAAACTAAAACATGAGGCTATAAGTAAAGAGATATAAATGTTACATATGTGATTAATTAGCTACCCGTCCCGATTTTGTATGAGTAAAATAAGGATTCAAATTTTCATGTTTCTCACAAAAAGACTTTCATACAAAGTTTGTCTTCCCATTCGAACACCCCAAAGTTAAAATTTCCAAATATCCTGTCTTAGCGAATACTTACATTATAAAATAAACTTATCGTCTAAATTTAAACTTTCTAGACTCAGTAGTTTTGGCTGTGCATTGATAGCTAGTAAGAACAAACGATATTTCTAGCTAAAAATGTAGAATAAAATCCTGCTTCAGTTAACGATATTTTGTTGACAAATGTTTTAATCAATCGAAGTTTGTATTATGATTTCAAAAATTCCCAATCTTCACGAGCTGTGACCAAAGTCAGAACTGTAATCTGTAATATAAACAAAATAAATGGAGCGAGGAGTTGTTTAAAGTTTAGATATCTGAAAATGGAAATCTTACTTAATCTCTTTTGAACTTAATACGAAAGTTTAAACATGGTTCGAATCAGCTGTTTCGTTCGTTATTGTAAACAATTGACAACTATACGAATTTCTTAAATTAATTTTACCGAGTATCCTATTAAATAAAGCTAAAATTTTTATGTGGCGTAACGGGGATTAGGGCGTAATAAAACAATATCATTATATTCTCTAAGTCATGTCACTAACAATTTCATTATATTAAATTGTTAGGTACTCAATGTTTTAAATTAATATTCCCACCCAGGACAGACATTTGTGTGCATGAACATGTCTGTTTGTCCTGAGTCTGGGTGTAATTATCTATATAAGTATGTATTTACAAAAAGAAAAGTAGTATATGTAGTATATCAGTTGTCTGGTTTCCATAGCACAAGCTTTATACAAGCTTAATTTGGGATCAGATGGCCGTGTGTGAAAAATGTCCCAGGATATTATTATTATTAATAATAATATTATGAGCACAACACTGTAATCATGTATAGAAGATGGGAAATAGAGATTATAAACTACTAGCTAATCGTACCGGCTTCGCACGCGGAGATAAGAAGAAAAATGTATTTTAGATGAGATTTGCGTAAAATCCGTTCTTAATGAGAGTCTACGTCGGAGGAGTAACTGTGACAAATTTCAAGTCAATTGGGCGGATAATTTAGGAGATCTCGTGATAAATGGTATTTCGCTTATATCTATCTATATATGCTACTTTATGGTATACTTATTTTAATATTTTAAATTTATGTTCTTTAAAAATTAATACAATAAAGCCGTTTTTATTTTTATTTATAAATATAAGAAATAGCTGCTGAACGAACGAACGAACGTACGAAGCGTGGAATAGTGGCAAAGATTTTATTAAAATATGTTCATAAAAAAAATCTTTGAGCTGTATCTTATATATAAAACGGGTTGGTATCAATAGACTTTGAAACTGACTGATCACCACGAAAATATAAATAAATATGTATAATATACACATTTTTTTCATGAACATTAAGGTTTTCATACTGTCCACATTTTTGTAATTAGGTTGGGCTGTACCAAATTAACATTACACCGTTAGACTGATCGTTATGGCATTGGTATACATTTGTCCACGAGAATATTATAGCGTAAATCATATACATAATATATCGTATATTAGTTTACAAATAATCATTGCAAAGTATACTGGATGGTAGCTGGTTAAATATTTATAAATGTAACAGCTGTGCGTAACATAAAAATCAAATACATAAGAGTCACGATCGTGTAGCAGCAGTTAGCAGTTACATTATATTTAACTTTTATTAAATAGTTATAGTTTTTGTAAAGTATACTTTTTATTAAAATATGAGTGAAATAGAAAGATGCAAGCTCTGGAGCGGTTCCTTTGTGCCTATCACGAAGGCTTATAAAATGAGAATAAAGAGATTTTAGGACCGGCATCATGGCACATAAATCACTCGGTACTTCGGAGCTGGTTTATAGTCTGAGGTCCAATCGTGTAATATGTGTGTTCATCTATTATTTCATTGGAATAGTATTTGAATAAAATATTACATTCGCTCAATAGATTTTTTTTTATTGCCGTGACCTTTTATAATTTTTTCACGACTTACGTTTATGGGCTCGTGTATCCTCATCATAGGTCTGAACATTTTTTTATATAAAACAGTTGACAGTTGGGGCCAGAAAATTACGACTAAGATAACTACAATATGACAAAAACTGAATCAAACCATATAAGCCGATATTAAATTCTCAAATTAAATCATTAAGGGTTGGTCTTTATACAGCCCCCAAAGAATCCGAAGCATTTTATTTAACTTGAAGTAATAATTTAAGTCGCAAAAATATTTAACATTCTGTCCCACGACTACATTTGATACTTAACTATTGGCATTATGTCATCAATTACTTGCACCTTTTTTATAGGACAATAGAAAGTACCTACATAGATTCAGCTAAAAAAATATAATTTATAACAAATTTTTATTTTACAAAATTTCAATTCGGAATCACATTAGTAGATAGTCAAATATAATAATTTATTTTTGTATATTAATTATTTAGTTATATTAAAAAAACACATCGAATGTTTACTTTATAATTTAATAAAATTGGTATTGAACTTATACTATAAAAGAGATAAGCTCATTTAACTACAAAACTCTTAATCACCCGTGTTATAATGAACAGAGTGTAAATAATGGATATTTACACACAGTGTATACGTAATTTCATATGCATACAGAGCGCATATTCGTGACATTTTAAAACATACATAAGTATAATAAACTTGCACTAAGGTACACATGATCCTTATAAATAATTAATCACGAAGTTATACCTGTAAAATGGTAAATTACACACGAGTACGTATTTGTATTTCGATTTTTTTCAGCATTAAAACTTATTTCTTCTAATTTAACAAATACTTATTATTAGGAATATCGTTTTCAATGAGTAATTTTATGTTAACATCGCATGATTAGGTAATATAATTTACATTTTATGTTTTCCAAAGAAGCTAAATTTTTAATGTTATATAATTATATATTTTCATCTTGTTATTAATTTATAAGTTCCGCGAGAGACTACAAAATTAAATAATAATTTCTCTTTTGGCACAATCTTAGGCTTAATGTAATGATTTTTTTTCTTAGAGATATATTTGTGTAATACAAATTTGTATTTGAAAATTTAATAATTAATACAATACAAAGATTAATAGACTTAATGTTATTTCAGTGTACCTCAACAAAAGCGGTCCTTGGTAAGTTTAGGTTTCCATATTAGAAATTTAAATACATGAAATGCTGTAGATTGCTTTAGCTATAATAAAACTTTGAGAATATAATTAAAATATCACCAAGTGCACGTAATATAATAGCTAAATACTAAACACGTAGGCACGAAAACACACGTAAATATTAAAAGTGAAACAACCTCGATTGCTTTCCACGCATTTATTTAATTAGCGTTATATATATTTGCTTATGCAAAGCGTATTATTAAATTAATGAAGCATACCTTTCGGCTCAGCTCTTTAGATTATTTATGCTTATTAAATTTTATGAGCTAACGATCGATAGGTTACTTAATATAGGAAATTAGAACAGAAGATATTTTTTATATCAATCTCGATATTTTTTTGTCAAAAAGGATCTTCTTCAATAATTAATTTAGGCTAATTAGTATTACATTTATTATTGCACTAAGTATCTGGAATTGTAGATCTCTCTAAACATATTTATCACTGTATCCGACATAGATCTTACTTAACGATCCCATAGACGATAACTACTTTTATTATTTAGTTAGACATTTTATTATTTAGTTATTCCTAACAGCTAGAAGAAAAATCAAAATTGTTATGAAATAAGTTTTTTTTTTTTTCGTATTCAAAGTTCAAATGTCAAAAGATAATGCTCGGCTTTAATATTTCTAAGTTATAATGAATCTGAACAGAAATATGAATAAAACAAAAAATGTAATTAAAATCTCTTTGATAGTGAATGAATGAATGGATGTAGGTGTGAGCAGCGATAGCATCAGACGGCGATTGTACAAATCCAATCATCACGCCCGTCCCACCAAGAGGAAGTTGCTGTTATAACGTTCCCCGCAGTCGTAATTACTGTGGTCACTGCTTCCAACAGAAATATCTTTTACATATTTTCCTTTGTTGTATTAATAAAGATAGAATTATATTCATTTATTTTTTACTTGATTATGTTTAGAATATTCCATTATCAGTTTCAGTGTTATTTGAAAAGTATAGGTATTTATTTTATAATTAATGATTTATAGAAATTTCTTCATTTTTAATTATCTGCGTTTGCAATATTTAAGTATCTATCTGTAAATATTCGTCAAGATTAAATATTTTAATCGCTCGTAAAGCGATCAAAGAAAAATTGAGTCCAGAACACTTGACTAGGATGAGACAAGAACCTCTCAAGATTTTAAAAGGTAGGTACAGAAGCTATACGTTTTAAAATATTGCCTTATTTGAAATGTGGTTATGTTTTTAAATGCCTTATTGGTCGAATCCCTAAGTGCTGAGTATATGAGTCGGGCGAATAAAAGTTAAGAGACATTTACACGATATTACTTACTTTCTTAAGTCAATTAAATAGTTGCAGCGCGGAGTTGGAAAGATGTCATTATTAAACAGTACTTCGGGAAACACGTAAAATCTTTGTTAGCACACATAATTGTGTATTATAATTAGTTCTGTGACGTTGGCTAGTCTTTAAGATTGATATTATACATACGCTCGCTATTCCCACGTGTGCGTGTGGCGAGTATCCTATGTATGGTAGATACTATAGATTATTATAAAAATTATAATAATTATAATATTTTTTCCTACAACGTATACATAAGTATCATATTTCGAATTACATTTTGTGAATTACTCAGGAGGTTAAGTGAAGAGGTTCAAGAGGTGACGAGATTTAAATGTCATTACGTTATTTTATTTTTTCGCAACATAAAAAATTCCCATTTTTAAAATATACTAAGGGAATATTTTTTTAGATATTATAAAATCATAATATACATGAAAAACAATACAATAAAAAGTCCACCTATTATGTATTAGATAAATATTATTTGTCCTTTGAATAAAACATAAGGTGCCGTTCTTTAACAAGCCCTTTTTTTAAATGGGCTTTTCTTTGTAAATATTTGTAGATCTATATACAATAATAAACAAAACGGTCAAATTAGACTTTTTAATGACTAATATCCTATTGTTGGTTTTTTTAGTCTGATTGCAAAATATCAACACCAATTCATCGCTCAACGTGGAAGCACTCTGTGCGATAAATTCTTAGCGCTAAAGCTTTGTCTAAAGTTTTATTTCTTAAGAAAATAAAACGAACTTAAAGCTAATGTAATGAGAGAAATAGATACTAACAGTAATTTAACAATTAAAAAGCAGTAGTTGAAATTAAGAAAGGGGCTTTTAGAGTGAATACAGAAAGATAAGAAAAAGAAACAGAAATTTAATCCTCTAAGGTGTTCCATAAAATAAATTATGATAGATTTAGCAATACGTAGGTAGGTACATTATTTTTAACATGTACTGTATTAGTTAGGTATTAATACAAAATTCGATGATCGTTCTTTTGTTTTATTTATTTAATCGTATTAATTTAGACGTTTAGTTGTTTTCCAAATGTAGAAATAAAAGCATTTTTTGTTAATAATAATATCTTTATTTTATTTGTTTGATCTTGTATACAAATTGGTATCTCAATGTTATCAATACGCTGTCATACTCGAGAAGATAGATTAAGTAATTTTCCTCTTACATTTCAATAGTAAATCAAAACCATAAACAACGAACAATAATTTTACAATGTGCTAGTGTCAGACGGCAGCAGTTAATAAAAAAGTATTTTAAATATTAAATTACATTTATTATTATTTTTTATCTGTTATTACGTTTTCTTAAGTACATGCATTACTAAATAATGTTGAATTTGCAAGATAGTTTTGGAACTCTCTTAACCAAGTCTGACAGGTAATCATTATTTGAGTGACGTGGGATCAAATAGGTACGGTAGATAAAATGCTGCAATGCTCATTTTTTTTTTGCTCGTCATCATTCGATTTACTCGAATTATTCGAATTCCAACAAAGTTACGGTGAAATACTTTAGGCGAATAATAAATATCCATAACTTGACAATTTTTTTCAAAATATATAATCTTTTATTTGAAATCTACTGGAACTTTAATTCATGTAAAGTATGCTACATTTTTTATAGAATTGGTAGGACGAGCATATGGTTCACCTGATGGTAAGTGGTCACCAACGCCCATAGACATTGGCAGTGTAAGATATGTTAACCATCACTTACATCGCCTATGCGCCACCAACCTTGTAAACAAAGGTTTTTTTGTTATTTTCCTTATGCCTGTAATTACCCTGGCTCACTCACTCTTCGAACCGTAACACAAAAATACCTAGTACTGCTGGTTTGCGGTAGAATATCTGATGAGTGGGTAGTAACTACCCAGACGAGCTTGCACAAAGCCCTACCACCAATAAAATACGATATTACTTTTTCTACAACATTATTTTTTAAGAATTCTTTATTTTATTTAGTCATGAGATACGTTTATTATACTATGTAAACAAAATAAGAATATGATCACGTTGAATGGTAGAAAGAATGCTAGCAGCATTGCTAAAGCTAGTTGAATTGCAATTCCGATTCTCTGTGAAAAATGAACCATTTCTTAAGGTATTTACCATTACCATTTATAAAGGTTTTTTCACTATTCATCCAAGTTCCTAGGTTTATTAGATTGGTAATTTGAATACATAAGTATTTAGGTTGGTACAGAATAGTTAGGTATTTAAAACGTTTAACCCCACTGTTAAGTGTGCAAGTGCAAGTTAATATAAGGTCCTTACATATGAAATTGGCGTTTTGTACGGGAGGAATATAAAGTTTTTTTTTGTAAAATATATTTAATTAATCAAAGTATGCATCGCTATTATCTATGCACTTTTGCCATCTCATAGGTACTACCTATGAGATTGAACCCTTACTAAAAAAACACGGGGGCGAGAATCAATAAACTCTTTGAAGGTGGTTTGGACTGCCGCATCTAAGTTGAATTTTTTTCCTTGTTGTCCAAATTCCAGCAAAAATGGTAATCTGTTGGAGCAAGGTCCGGGGTACGGTGGATATCGCAGACTTAGTGGTTGTTTGTTGTGAAGTGTGTGATCTTGCGTTGTCGTGAAGCAGCACTGGCCTAGAGCGATTGACCAATCTCGGTTGCTTAGCAGCTAGTTCTTCCTTCATAGTTTGCAGTTGCTGATAATAGATATCTGCCATCGTTTATATCATGTAATCGTTTGGCCAGATTTTAGAAAGCTGTAGTGAACGACACCGGCGCTAGTCCACTAAACAGTCATAACTAACTTTTTCTGAGTCAATTTTCGTTTAGGGCAGGATTTGGCTGGGTCTCCAGCCATTGCGACGAGCGGTTCCGATTATCGTATAGTATCCACTTTTCATCACAAGTAATGATTTGATTTAAAATCCCTTCATTATCGTGTCCGTTGAGCAAAGTAACACAGCAGTCGACGCGTGTTTGCAAGTTCGATTCACTCAATTCATGAGGTTCAAGTTCATCGTTCAAGTTTTTTTACTTTCCCGAATTGCTTCAAGTGGATTAATACAGTTTTATCACTTACCTCGAAGCCTGCAGCTATCTCTGAAGTGCTTTGTGATGGATCCGCTTCCACAATATCCTTTAATTCTTCATTTTCCACTTTGGTCTCCGGCAGTCCACGGGGTTGGTTCTGAAAGTCGAAATTTCCAGAACGTAAAAATTTAACTGGAGTGGAGACCACGCTTAGGCAAACGTAGTGTAGGATGCCCTGTGACAAGATGGGCCGACGATTTAAAAAAGGTGGCAGGTTCGGGATGGATGCGGACTGCCCAAGATCGGGATGGTTGGCGTTTTATGGGGGAGGCTTTCTTCCAGCAGTGGACGGCAAAAGGCTGAAAAAAAAAATTTAAACCAAAAACGTACCGTGCTTTCTTTTGCGACACCAGCGATTTATATATCATTAATCCTTCGAGCTGTTTCTGCAGCACTGGTGCCACGGTAAAACTCGTACTCGTAAATATACCGATATTTCATGTTTTCCATTGTGCGGTAATAAGCGACGCCAAAGAAAAAATAATGAGAAAAAAACAAATGAATGACTGTTTTCAAAACTCAAATGTACTAGCTAAATGAATTTATAAATTTGAATTTAGAATTCCTAACCATAGAGTAGATATTTCAGATCAAAGTGGTCAGTACGACAAAACGCTAATTTCATATGTAAGGACCTAATATATGAAGACAGGAAATTATATCATAATTATTTATTTCAACGAGTTAGTCGTACAAACGTGGCATTACATAGCTTTAAAACGGCGTGAGTAACATTATAACAGCTTTTAACGTCGTCGGTATTTTTCCTTGACGTAGCGTAATTGAAACCATGTCGTCAGGTGAGAAAAATGTCTCTTGCTTTCGTGAATTTTCTCTTTTGCCATTTCCGATTCTGTCGTCTAGCTGTCGGGTCTGAAATATACCTTGTGAAAATACAAATGTGATAATGTTACAATAACAGAATGATAAAATAATAAACGTTGTTTTAGAGTGGAAAAAACAAACTAATTTCATCCAGATAACGTATTTGGAGTATTTTGTAGAAGAACATTATATCTCTGGATGTGTTATTATCTTATTCCAACTTAAGATCTGAAATCAACATAAGAAACAGAAAAGTTCTTACCTTAGAGGGTTTAAGTGTTCTGAAATGATAATAAATAAAAGTTGCCTTATTATTTAAGTACTATGATTTTTTTCTACAATTGTCTTAATATTATCGGTATCTCACCCTTCCTCTTTCTTCTTTTAGATATTTAAGTAGGTACATTCAATTGAAATGGACTTTATATTTAATTGAATAGTATTGATTTAACACTGTCTCTACGATAAAAAACAATAACTTAACTCAAATAATTTTTTAGAATAAATATGTATAATTATTAATACCCATTTATTTAAAAAAACGTGTACTATTATTGCAACCTTGCAAAAGGCGTTTTTTTGGGTATGTAAAAACTCTTTCGACGGTAGGTGATTTAGTTACGTACCGAGAACAAAAAAAAACTAAATATAATTGAGTAATGTAGGCATTTATTTAGTTTAGTAAAGGGTTACACCATTCAAGGAACAATTCGTTTACGAAGATTGTATGTGAAATGTATGACGAAATTGATGATGCCTAAACATTTTATATCTGTCGATGTCGCGTATGGTCGCTTGTGTGTATTTCTAACCATGCCTGATAGAATCATGTGTATGTCTATCTAGAGGGAACGCCAGTTGCGGGCCGTGTTCATTGTTCCAAGCCAGTGGTTCATCATCACTCGCGGCGAATACCCACTACTGCGCGATCGCTCCATTAAAACTCTTGTTTCATCAAACAGTTAACAGATTGTGTGTCAGTGATACATAATAGAGAAAAAAATAGTTTCGTTACACTAAAATAACATAATTTTTTTTTAATAATAAGTGCAATGGATTTACTTATTCGTGACCTTTTGAATTATTTACTTATATTTGGTTTCTGTAAAATGTCCTTATAAATAATCACGCTTGATTTAGTAGATATATTTAGTTTTATCGTCATTGTTCACAAGGCTGTAAAGTTCAATCAACATTCATTCGTGTGAATAAGTTATCTATACTAAAATCTATTTAGAAAGAATTTGAATTTTTATTTTATTACTTAACACCATTAAATCCTTATTTTATTTTATAATAAGACTAAAAATTAAATATTTTTTTTTTATGACAAAATTTGAGATAAATATGGCATTGTTGAAAATCACAAGTTGTTAGTATTTACTTAAATATTGTTAAATTTGAATAATGTCTCTTGAACCATATTGGTGTGTATTTTCAACATTCGATACAAAATAATTTGTTCCTGTGAGTTGAGAGAAAAATGTTAATTTATTAATTTATTCTTTATATTCTAAAAAAAATAAAAAAGCTATTATATAAAAGAATCATGCATAAACATTAAAATGAAGAAAACACATAATTTAATGCTCAAATTGCATGTCACACATATTCCGAGTTCAGGGCTTATGAAGAATATATTTACACAATATTAAATGTTAAAAAATATAACCTAATGTAAACTAATGTCAAGTTATTTGCCTGACTGGTATTAGTTTTTCAGCTGGTAAAAGCTTAACAACACAATCGGTACAATAATCTGTCCCAGCATTATCAGTCCATCTTGCTCCAAGAAAACCTGTCTTTTGACACCCAACACACATTGTTTTCATTTGATAAACCGGTGTAGTCTCATCTAACAATCTCTGTTCTTTAGCCATCCTAAGTAATTCCATAATTGATTTATTTCCTGACTTTGTATCGACAGATGAGCCTTCCTGAGCCTCACTGCTGTCATATGGATCTTCCATTTTAACAGGTACATGAAGTTGAGGGAAGAATGTTGATTTTTTATAAAACATTGATCTATTACGATCTTTAGAAACCCGTTTTGGTACTCGCCCCGGTACAGGTAGGCCCGCTTTTGCGAGCTTTGCAAAGTACTTTTGTAATCTGCTCATAACTTGTATAGGTGTGCGAGTGCCAAGAGCATCTGCTATTTTTTTATATCGCCTTGCTTCAATTGGTTCTTCAGGATATATCTCTAATAATTCTTCTAATCTTTTTTGCTCTTCGCATGACCATAGTTGATTAAATGTTTCAGGTTTATTGTCAGTGAATGTTCGCCCTCTTACTTTTGTACCGCAATCTATTTCTTCTCTTATTGGTTTAGTATCTCTGTCATTATCAGAAGATGACTCAATTCCATATTTACTCCATTCAATCTCAGGGATATCAGCTATAACTTGCCGAGGAGGAAAATTTATTTTTCCAGTTTTTAAAACCTGAATAAATGCCAATGGGTCATCCAACGCCTTGTTTTGTGCATCCGCTAAATCCTCTATATCCTTTAAAGCTTTAATTTTTTGAGCCTCTAAATGAACAATATATTTTAGTAATTCAGAATAATCCTTGTTTCCTCTTATAGCTAAGTGGTCAGTTTCAAAAGCAAATTCACCATCAGTATCGGAATTTTCATAATCTTCATCCATGTCTGTAAATAAAGATAATATACATATTATAATCATAATAATGTGTTAAATATTATTATTAGAGAGTTAAAGTGATGGAGGCTAAAATTATGCCTAGTGCTAAACTATCTAACAGTCCTAAGAAATTGAGTGTTAAACTAAAAAATAAATTAAATATTGTTCAACAAAAAAAGTGCAAACCTGAGTTCAGAAGTACTTCTTTAGAAGGATCGAGAAACCGGTAAGTGTCCGATTAGCCATGTAATACTTTTTCAAACACAATTATTTTCTTGTAGTTACATTGAAACTAATTCTAAATATTAATGATTAACAAAAACAAATACAAACTAAATTAAAACATCGTTCTAGACTCTGTATTCGTTATAACATGGAATGTCATTCTGACATATTCAATATGTACCGTTCGAAAACTTGTATTTTAATTTTAATAATATTTTAATTGTATTTGGTTTCACTTGGTCGTTTATTTTACATTTTTAAAATAAATGATTTTTTTTTATAGTTCACCAATATATTTTAGGTTTCTACCTGAGACTTTCTTTATGTTTTAAAATGTACACGTATATGCTGCCATCTTACGGTATTTCAACGAACTATTACAACAAGCGATTCTGATACGCAAGTTAGCCATTTTGAACATCATGACGAAGCTAGCAAAGAACATATTTTATCAAACTTTCGACAGATGTCGTTGTATTATCGTAAAGAAATGTTAATATTTTAGTTTTTTACAATATTTTTGAAAGTTTGCCTAAAAACTAACTATGAAAAAAAAGTATGGTAGTTGAATAGTACTACTATTTAAGATGTTCAGTTGTTTCCATTGAATAAATAGTACATTATTATTCAATGTTTGTTTCAACAAATTAATTTTAATGTACCTTCTCGCTGACCTCATAGAAACGTTTACAATTACTTTTATATTTCTATATCCAATTCAAATCTTGGACACTATGCTGCTTTGCCAAGGATCTGCAGACTATATAATGCGCTTTCTAAACAGCACACTGACTTAGATATATTCACCTCAGAATTATCTAACTTTAAAAAATATCTCAAAAAATTGTTTCTCAATACATAGTGTTTTGTTTTTTTACTTAATAAATACATAAATAAATACGAATACCTACATAATATATCAAATATATTCTGTAAACATAATTTTAGAAAAGCTATTTAACTTCACACAAGACCCTTCAGAAACATAAGGGTCAATTTCTAATTTACATACAGGAATTTACGTCACTGGGTAACGTAACGTTGGAACATGTTTTCAATAGGTATTTGGAACTTTTTAATAATTGTACAAATAACTAATTCAGTATTGTTAAATCGCTTAGATACTACAATTTAAATATACGAAAAGTTTCACGAATTAGTATACGGTTTGGGCGTGTCTTATATGCCGCTTGTATTTCGCATTTTTTAATAATTAATACAATTTTTAACTTATAGTTATTAGGTATTATATTATTATCTATTTATTGTATTTTATGTGAAAATGTGATTTATTTGGTACCATTAAATTTATTGATATACATTAAAGTTAATGATTATAAATGAATAAAATGTAGGTACTCACTAAACACGTGTTTAAATAATTCCTTATTTATATTAATTACTAGCTGCGTCTGTCAGTAACTAGTAATAATAGAGTCGAAATCACGTCGCCCACTCCATGACTACGGAACTATCTTGGTAAAAGACGTCAAGCGTTCCTCAACAATATATAACCATAATAGTTAATAATAATATGCTTACGTTCTATTGAGCAGTAATCATTAAATTGTATATGTCATCTGTAATTGGTTACACAACATTGAGGTTCGTTGGCATCTTGTTATTAATGTCAGCCTTGACAGGACAAACAAAAGGCTTAGGAGTGTGAAGTTGGACAGATGCCAGCGTCTAAAGCATTATTATATAAAACTTTAAACACGAAACGCTCGCAGCCAGAACAAAACTTTCACATGGAGTTTTTATTATGAAAGTCCCTGAAAACAGAGTAACGAAGTTCGAACTTAAAGTGTAATTAAATTAAATTTCTGCAGTCATTTTTGGTTTGGTCGTTCGAGTTGCATAAAGATTCTTAAAAATATTTTCGAAAAAAATAACTACTAGGGTAGTGACAACCTATCCTAATTTCATATAAAATTTGCTTAAAAATCTAAGGCTTTGTTCTTTATTTTTTTATTTGTAGTTGAAATTCCTGCGAGTGGCCTATTCATCGTAGTGAGACATTTTAGATGTTTTTTAAACAACCGCTAAATATTTTATTACACACAGTTTGTCAATGGCATAAAGGTACCTTTCACTTACATACCAAAAACACTGAGTAATTTAATAATAAAAAAAGCTTTTACTTTAATTTGTGTTACAGTGATGGTAGAGCTTTGTGCAAGCTCGTCTGGGTAGGTACCACTCACTCATCAGATATTCTACCGCAAAACAGCAGTACTTGTTATTGTTGTGTTCCGGTTTGAAGGGTAAGTCAGCCAGTGTAATTACAGGCACAAGGGACATAAAAACTTAGTTCCCAAGGTTGGTGGCGCATTGGCTATGTAAGCGATGGTTGACATTTCTTACAATGCCAATGTCTAAGGGCATTTGGTAACCACTTACCATCAGGTGGCCCATATGCTCGTCCGCCTTCCTATTCTATAAAAAAAAAAAGATGACGCGTATCCTACTGATCAATTTTCTCAAACGCTTTATAACTGGTAGTGCAATACAATTGGAGCACAGAGTCTAATTTCTTGAAACGCTGTATAATTTGCTATCGGCTAATTAGTTTCGAACAGCAGTGTGAAAAATGAACGTTACGAAGTGATCTATTGTTCTTTTTTAATGTGTTAGCTGTTATGTTTATTTTATTCGTTCTCATAAGCCAAATTTTTTTTTAAATCTTTTAGTGGTGGTAATTTTTATTTTTAATGCTCTAAATCAAAGCTTGGCAGGGAAATATTTAGACGCTTACCCCAGACATAATTTTAAATAATAACATTATATAAACAAATAATTCATATAATCAGTATCTAAGGTCAAGTTATATCTACCTACTGTAATAAATCTTATCGCAGAACTCATTTCTTTTTTTCATGCGTTCAATATCTTGTCGTTTGAAAGATATTCTAAAAACTTATTTATCTTCAAAAAACATTTAAAAACAATGTTATTTATTTATATGAAAATAATTAAATGTGATAAATAGATTCTAATTTAACCCATTTTTTAAACCCTATTAAGTATACCTAAATATTTACTTTGACGTACATATCCATAAAAAATATCTACGTCTTAAGGACTTTTCTATAGTAATTTATAACACCTATGTCAACTAGTTGAAAATTAGTATTTTTCTATGGTATCATCTTGATTGATTAATTGAGATCCAAATTTATTTAAATTACCGTAACGTGTTACATTGATATCGAATTATCTTAGAATTTAACCAAAGTACTATTACAATAATATAATATATTATTATCTATGCTAATAAACTATAAATGCGAAAAAACTCTGACTGTCTGTTACGCTTTCACGGCTAAACCAGTGAACCGATTTTGATGAAATTTGCATTTTGAAAAATTGTAACAAACTTGAACCCGGAGGAACTTTTTAATCCCTAACACGCCCACCCCTCTAACACGTATAATAAAGTTAATTACATATAGGACATATTATGGATTTATATTTATTTGTAAAAATCAATTTTTGAAATGTTAAACATGTACAAATCCCTGTAGACACAAAGTTTTGTTATATCTGTTACAGTTTGGACAGCGTTCGTCAAAAAGATCCCAAGCTGTGAAAACTATTTGTCTGTCCCAGTACGTTGGAATAATGGCTTGGATTTCGAGAAATATACAACATAAAATGAAAATAATCTGTAATAATAATATATTCAACCTAAATTTAAACTCTAGTAGACGACTAGACTCAGTTTGAATCCAAGGTATCCAAACGCGTGATTTATTAATTTTAGAAACTGTAATTTAAATAAAACCTATATTTAGACGATGTTTTATTTAGAACGTAATGTAAATGTACGTATAAATAAACAATTCCTATCTTGAATCCGTCGATGAACTGAGAAATAAGCAATATATATTGAAATAAGCAATAAAAGAATCAAATGATACATCTGAGCAGATAATACGGACACCCTGTTATATTCCTGATTTACATATATACTGCAGTCGCACAAACATCAAAAGAGACACAAGGACTATGAGATTCAACTCCACTGGATGAAGAGCGATATAAGCCATGACGCGCCTTAAATTTACCTAAAACGAAAACCTGATCAGGACATTTTGTTAATGAATCGTTCGTAAATTACAAATACAATATCCTGTAAGGACAAACTTTTTACTCACCGCAGAACACGATGGCGGAATCTCAGAAAATGATATACAACATTGACGACAATAATAATAACAGTTAAAGAATATACACCATAAAAAATAAGAAGCTGCTTTGTTTTAAAATAAATTGTACGGAGCTTAATTAAAATATTATAAGAAAAAATCGGCCACGTTTTTCCTACAAGTCTTTAAGATATATTTTAAATGGAATCGTGAATTAATATCACTGAGGCTCAAAATCATTATATTTTAATTAATTTGAGATTTTCACAATTGGGTAACGAGCATATTACTTAACTTATACGTTAGGAATAATGATATAAACTACACTCAAAGATCGCTCGATTCTCTTTGCGGTCAATATAAATAAAGTGTCACAATGCTATTGGGATTGCCACACTACTGCAGTGAATCTTACATAATAGCGCACACTCGACTATTTTGTTATTATTTTTGTCATCCTGAAATAGTAAATATATATATACATATACAATCAGTGTGTAAAACTCACACTACTTGATAGATGATGTTAACCCATCCTTTTTTTTCGTTCGTCATGAAAATTTTCATAAATAAAAGTTTTGCATTTTTTACTGTAAAGAAAGTTTTAAAATACTGCCAAGTGTATTTTTATTCTTATTATCGTAATGTTGCGCATTCAGAGACGAGTCTATCCGACATACTCGTAGCTTTATGATAGTTTTATTTCTATAAGTTAGCATTAGTTCAACGTCTTACGTAAGCATACCTAATACAAATTTACCGGCATACGGACCACCTGATGGTATGTGGCCACTACCGCCCATAGATATTGACCGTAAGAAATATTAACCATTCCTTACATCGCCAATCCGCCACCAACCTTGGGAAGATGTTATGTCCCTTGTGCTTGTAAAGTTACACTGGCTCACTCATTCTTAAAACCGGAACGCAACCATACTAAGTGGACCAGGTAGTGGACAATCAGCGTAACAGACCAAAGAATATTTCAGTTTCTCTTTCTTATTTTAGCGATTTATATGTTGATGTTAAATATTATGTATAAACTTTTGTCATATTTGTTATTTATTTACTTCGAACAAACAGGACATACTAATAAATTACTTATAATGACACGATCTTTCTTACAAACAAATAGTAATACTGTCTTAAATGAATTGTCACTTTATTTATTGTGATGTCTCTGCTTATTCAAGTGAGATAAATTATTTTTCTCTGTATTTTATAATACCTAAGCTTTGAATTCAATTACTTTTACAATATGGAATTTTTCACAACCATGCATTCAATAAGATGACATATATCACAGGTTCAACTTACGATTTTATTGGTTTTCTCGTGATGAGATCCTTGAATTTGATTCGTTTATATATTTAAAATATCATAGTTACCTTTTGATATCCATATGCATGAACTTCGTTATATTAAGAAATTTATGATATACATATGTGTCTCATATTGTTAAGATAAAATATGAAAAATATATATATATTGATATCAGGACAAATAATTTATTTTTATATTAGTTGTGTGATTATATTTCTATGGTTTGATATTGACCTTGTTGATCATAACTCAATCATAATGGGGTTTTTTAATTTCCATTTTCATCCAATAAAATTAAGGTTACGATCACGTATTAATTACATTGTATAGCACTTGTAAATGGTGACCAATTTAATTTGGAACATTATGAAAACGGACTTTTGAATGTATGTGTATCTGGTATATAAATAATACAGTAAATATATAACAAGATAGAATGTGTAAGTCCTCTATGAATTGAGATGAGTGCGACTGGATGGACCTAGTTTAGCTACTCGGTGCGACTTAGCTTTATTAAGACCACTTAGACGCTTTCGTGAGAAGCATACTTGTACTAAGACCTAGTGCATATAGCTCTGAAAAATAATCGCGATATTTTAAAATAAACTTTAAGATAATAATAAAATACTAAGTTGAACCTCTTTGTAACATGCTTACTAAACGTCAAATAATGATTTGGCTTATTCAGATAGTTTATCTATGACCGTATAATATATACCGTGACTGGTGGTAGGGCTTTGTGCAAGCTCGTCTGGGTAGGTACCACCCACTCATCAGATATTCTACCGCAAAACAGTTATACTTGATATTGTTGTGTTCCGGTTTGAAGGGTGAGTGAGCCAGTGTAATTACAGGCACAAGGGACATAAAATCTTAGTTCCCAAGGTTGGTGGCGCATTGGATATGTAAGCGATGGTTGACATTTCTTACAATGCCAATGTCTAAGAGCGTTGGTGACCACTTACCATCAGGTGGCCCATATGCTCGTCCACCTTCCTATTCTATAAAAAAAAAAAAAAGAATGATTACGGTATAGATTAAAATATACTGGTTCAGGAAATAATCAACTAATTTCATAAATCATTCTTTAGTATACATCGCAATTTTTTTATTGTATAACTAAAAAAAATCTAAGCTAAGGTGGCAACTCTAATGTTGAGTTATTACACGTCTAATGTTATGATAATTGCATAAATTGCAAGAAAATGCAAATTGTATTTAATATATTTAAATAAATATGAAATGTGAAACGACTAAGCTGAAATTAGACCACTTATCCACCCGCATAATGTACGGCTTCAATCCTCGAATTAATTCCGCAATAATGCAATGAACTCGATCGCATGTATGCGTTAGATGGATATCAGTTAACTACGCACATGAAATCCACTTAATCAACTTTTGAGATGTACCTAGGCATCTATTTATTAAATTATAAGTAATAATAATAGCATAACTTTGTGGAATAAATTCAATGAATATTCTATCTAGGATTTTCATTTAGGATCTTAAATTACATAAAAAACACGTATACCTACCTATATACCAATAAACCGAACTCGTTGCAAAAAAATACCAGTTAAAAAGTTACTGATTTACAGTTTTACAATAAAATAATTTTCTTAATTCCTTATTCAGTAAGATGTTTGTTTAAAACAAGTGTAGTTCTACGTTTAAATCTTTAGCGCGCACTTAGCTCGGTTTTGCTAATTCATATTTACGCACATAATTAATTGCATTATTATAATTTTCAATCTAGCCCTTTTTTGTAATAAAATGTGCAACCTATTCTGGCTGGACGAGCGTAAAAGTGTTACCAATTTCACGTATTAAAAATATTGTACCTACTGCTTATTGTAAATTGGGAAAACTAAGTGGCAAAATAGGGTTCAATTTAAAGTACCCCAGAAATATCTCGATGAATTCGAACAAACTAAACTACAAATCATCTTCAAAGTTGCGCAGCATTATTTATTTTATTACTTGCTGATTATTTTTTGTATTTACTTTTATATTTATAAATGCTATTTCATGGTAGCTAGAATATTACCTTAAAATTACGTTTTCTGTATCTAAAAAAGCCTTTATAAGAAATACTCAATGTATTTCAATTTCAATTGAAATTAGACTGAAAAATAAGGCAGTTAGCGAACCCATTTTCCTACTTAATCTGTGGCGATACTCACTCTGGATACGAGCCAAGTTTGTCAGGCGAATGGGTTGAGGTACCATGTATCGCTTAAATTTTACTCTGTATGAATCTAGTTATCGTGTGTAGGTATAACAAAAAGTGTTGCGTCTCCAGAACAATATTATTGGTGTCTTTTAATATTGTAAGAAATTGCTGTCGCTTGTCGTAAAAAATCAAATAGTTTCTCTACGAAGATTAAGTGTTTTAAATAGATAGTAAAATATACTATAGAAGTATATTATACAACTAATATTTTCAAAGTCCGGTTTTATACAAACTCATAACAATGTTATAAGACTGTAAGGCTACGTGTGACTATATAATATTAAAAATATATAGAAGAAATATAAACTCATAACAGATGAAAATCACAATGTATTTCTTATCAATTCAGTCAGTCAATTCATGCAAGCATACATTCAATATGATTGAATTAAAATTTAAAGTCAGCTTTGAATTGTTAATTGTACCTAGAAAAATCTGAATAACATTCAGTACTTACTACTTCGACAACAAAATTAAACGATATGTTAATTATTATATATCGATAATTACATATGATTTTTTTACAATTTGGTGGTAGTTCTTTGAAGCCCACCCGTCCAGGAAGGAACCATTAACTCATTATATACCGTTGTGTTTGCTTTAAAGCGTGAGTGATCCGGTGTAACTACAGGCGCACGGAACATAACATCTTACCCGCCCGCTTGCCAGTCCGCCACTTTTTTTTTTTCTCGCAGTGGAAACCTTCAGAAAGGTACCCGGGTCCTATGGGGGTGGAACCGGGTTATCTGGGATTCTTACACTCCTTGCTAGTGCGTACGGCAGTTCGAGGCCATCACGGCTGCCGTCCTCCACAGGGCCACCTGAAACAGGACACGTGAGGCCCCACCTCACGCATCCACGGCCCCAGGGTTACGCCCTATCTTTTAAGCCCCGGGCGTCTGGGCTATGGGAGGGCCGAGACGACACCGTCGTCGTCTCCGCCGAGCAGGATCGGCTCTTTCTCGTTCCCGCTCCGCCGTCTCCTTCTGAACCATGACGGTCTCACAGAAGGAGGCTACGGCCCTCCACGCCGATTCCCTACGAAGCATCGCCGACACGATTGCTCGCAGGGACAGGTCTTGTCCGACTTCACGGACCAGGATCTCCCTCTCCACACTCCACCCGGGGCACACCTCCAACGTATGCTGAGCTGTGTCCCGGTCCGCGCCACAGTGGTGACACATCGCCGTCGATTCGCGTCCGATCTTACACAGGTATCCTCCAAAACAACCGTGACCGGGCATTACCTGCGTAAGTCGGAAGGTGACTCGTCGCTTTCATCTCATCCACGCTTCGAAGGCTGGCGGGATCGCTCCAACGACGCGTTTGTTTGCGTACCGTTCTTTACAGAGACGGTCGCGCCATGTCGCAAGAGCCCGCCGGTGTTCCTGCCACTTCAACGCCTCGAGCGCACTCGAAGTGGGCGCGCTTTCACTGTTCTGGCGGAGGATGCGGGTCTGTTGGTAGACCCTCGCATCCATATCCGCCAGAATATCCAAGGGCGGAAAGCGTGCTAGGACGGTTGCCGCCTCGTAGGATATCGTGCGATATGCGATCTAGTGGCCATCCGCACTATGCGGATGGCCACTCTCCGCTGCGAACTTTGGATCTTAATCCTGCAGCGGCGGACGCCCGATAGTCTGTGAGACCAAACGGGTGCCCCGTAGAGGGCCATCGATCGCACGACACCGGCATAGAGACGGCGAACATCCTCCCTGCGTCCCCCGAGATTAGGCAGCAGTCTGTGCATGGCACCCGCTACCTTCTCGATCCGGTGGGGGGGGGGGCAGTCCGCTATCTAATACAAATATTATTATAATATACATATATAATAATAATATTCTATATTAATATATATATTAATAAATTATATATATATATATATATATATATATATATATATATATATATATATATATATATATATATATATATATTAAAATTAATAAACACTGACGACACTTTATTATCATTTAGTTATAATTATTATCTGGTACAAAGATGTGTAGGAATCAAATTAAATGTAAAATCTCTAGTGTAAACAGTCAGGTGCTCACAATTTGAAAACGACGACGTGTTAAAATACTGCCGGTATGAAACGGCCTTTACACAAGCCTTGTCAGTAATTCGCTATAGCAGCGCGGTATTTCTGCTTATTACTTTTAAAAATAAATTGCTTAAAACGTAATATAAAATCGTTTAAACTTCAAATGTGAAATTTCATTTAAGATTTTATAAAACAACATAATTAAATATTATTATATCAAAATGATCAGTTCCTATATACAGTTTACCACATTGGTTGACGCTCTTCTTAGTCTTAGCATTACATTGCACAAAACCTTCTTTTACAAACGAGCTTCTCTAACGTAAAAACAGTTATTAATATCTTTCATCATCATCACTATACTGTCACATAGCATGATGGTAATTTTTATGTTCCAATTCTTAATTAAGAAGTTGTTGAGTTGTAAAAAGATGAAGTTTTACTTCAAAATGAATCTATCTCTTGATATTAATTTATTTTAAGTATAACATAACTTTAAATATATAAATAATACATTTATCCAAGTGTCCAATTAAATAAAAAGAGTTTCTAAAATTTCTTTCATTCCAAACCGGTGTGCAATCATTTGGCGATGGCGAATATTCATGCTTAAGCCTCATCGAATATCTGAAAGATATTTTTAATATATTATTCGTTTCTCACATCTTCACATACGTATATTTGAAGCAGAACTGCCACGGCCCGTTTAATTAATTTAAGTAAATTTAACTATGGTACTCCATAAATCAGAATGATTGTCAATTAGAATTTAATGTTGCCGTCTTCAGCATAAAGTCAGTGTATTTATGTTGATTCTTCACAAAAGCTAATGTGCTAATACAAAGTTACTGCGTAAATATTATTTATGTTCTCGTATTTTGACATGAATGGCTTTACCTATAAATGTTGAATATGGTTATATGGAATAAGGTGTTTCGTTAAACGTTAAAAAATATCATATTGTATAACCTTCCAATGTGTTAAGGACAAAATTACCAAAATCGAATTTAAAAAATATGTCAAATTAAATTGTAAGCATTTAATATACATATGTAATGAGCAAATCATTTATAATGCGTTATAATTAAAATGAATCATACACATAACGACTATTTATCTTAAACAAAAAGAGTAATATAATATCATCCTTCGTGGTTTGTTTTTGTTTAGCGTTTGCTTTATATCTTTTGATGTACAAAGGACGCTGTGGTTTTAATGTGGTCACGTTTACTTATATTATACTATTGAGTTTTCCTTGTCTTAAACGTTATACATCGAGATGACCCAGTGGTTAGAGCGCGTGAATCTTAACCTTTGATCGTAGGTTCTAACCCGGCCAGGCACCACTTAATTTTCATGTGCTTAATTTGTATGTGCTTATAATTCATCTCGTGCTTGGCGATGATGGAAAACATCGTAAGGAAATCTGCATGTGTCAAATTTCACTGAAATTCTGCTACATATATATTCCACCAACCCGCATTGAAGCAGCGTGGTAGAATAAGCTTCAAAACCTTCTCCTCAAAGAAAAAGGAGAGAAGACCTTAGCCCAGCAGCGGGACACTTACAGGCTGTTACTACTACTACTACTACTACTACTAAAGGTTATTAATCATTTTTTAAAGTTTATTCAACAATTATTTTCTTAACTTTAGTTAAATATAAGTCAATTATTTCTACTTCTGTGTCATTAATAGAAATATTTAACATACTACATTTGGTTTTATTTATCAAATCTTAGCCATAATAATTAAAAATCCTTTGTTATAAATAATTCAAGACGAATTACAATTATTACATCAATTTATTTTAAGGATATTACCCACCCAGTAAGTCCTGCACAAACCCCTAAAAAAGTAACATCTCGTGTCGCACGGCTGTTTAAATATCCTTCACCACTTAAAAATAATGTGTACCGTTTATTCCAATATAATGTCCCAGCATTTTATATCACAAATGCACGTTTTCGTACAATTTTATCAATACAAACAATGTTCACAATTCAACCACGATCACGAGATGAAACATTTATAAAGACAATTGAACGACATCGCTTTTGCCCGGATTTGAACGTGGAACTGTCGAATTACGATGTCTCTGCATCTTATTCACTTGTATCCATAAGGCCATCTAGTTCTGTAAATACAAAGTATACAACATAATATGTCCTGTGCAGTTGGCTAATCTCTTTTGAGATCTGGCTGAAATCGGACTGGAAAATTATTATTATTATAAATATGTTTGTGTTTGCTGTTTATGTTATTTAATATATACAAAAATCACTGTAGTTAATAAAAGTTAGCGCAATATAAAACAAAATGAATATTTACACATTCAACTTATCGAAGAAAATATTCGTGCAAGGTTTTGGCAAAAACAGTGCCCATAAAGCGGGCATCGACTTGACCTACGGTTCTACATTCACAGGATTTTTTATTGAAAGTTAAATGTACTAGATATATTTATTTAGTAGTATTAGGTATGACTTAATCCATCGCTATCCATCCAGGTAGCACTTCACATTTCAATATTTGTTGTTCTGCGTTGCAGTTTAAAAGCTAAGTATCAATGAATGAATGTTATAAATATCAAAAATATGAATGTCAAAAATATTCTTTGTTAATATCAATGTTATTTTATTATTACATACAAAAATAAATTCATTAAAAACAAAACCTTATCTCAAATTGGCATCAAACAGTGGTCAGAACGGCATCTTCTATACAATTATTTAATTGCAAATATTTATTCAGAACCAATTTTATACGAATTTAAACATTACTTTTAATATCACGATGTTTATAAAATTTATTTCAAATAATTGTATTTAATGTAAAATAATAAATAACTATAAATAAATAATGAATAGTAATATTTACCTCATTGAAGTCGAAATTGTCAGTTTTTGTTAACATCGTACAATCGCTAGTCTACATATTTAGTTTGCCAATATGCCGTATATACATATAAACTAACTTGAAACTAATTATATTACATCACGTCAATAAAATTAGATATACAATAGAAATATTATTGCAAAATTAACTATAAATTGCTTAAAAAAATAATTATGAGAAATGAAAATTCGCGATATCTTTGGCGTTGATTATAGAATTTTTCAACGCCCCAGCAAATTTATATTTCAAAAGTGTTATAATGTGTTGTTCCATGGGATTTAATATCATCAAGCCAAATTTCCACGATTAAGCCAATGGATTGAATTGAGTAAATCGTGTAAGCATATGACATAATTAAAAGCAGTTTTACTTTTAATATCTTATTAATTTCACTACATTTTTTACGCAAGAAATTTGTGTTTGTTGTGATCCAGAGTGAATTGGTTCGTAAATGAAATACGTGACACTCCATTCGTTGCTTGGAGCTATTTTCAGCTTCAAGAGATCTCTAATCATCAATTTTTGTCGTACAATAAAAGGAAAAAATTGGCTGTGTTAGAGTAATAAGAAGTTAAAACAAATTAATTGACTTGTATTAAGGTTTTTATCTAAACAGAAAATTTCGTTAAATCCTTATTACTACGTAGCGATTGTACGATGTTAACAAAAACTGTCACAGCTATATAACCGTACAGCAATTTGGACTTCAATGACGTAAATATTACTATTCATTATTTATTTATAGTTATTTATTACTTTACATTAAATACAATTATTCGAAATAAATTTTAATACCATCGTGATATTAAAAGTAATGTTTAAATTCATATAAAATTAGTTCTGAATACATATTTGCAATTAAATAATTGTATAGAAGATGCCGTTCTGACCACTTTTTGATGTCAACTTGAGATAAGGTTTTGTTTTTAATGAATTTATTTTTGTATGTAATAATAAAATAAAAATATAACAACATTGATATTAACAAAGAATATTTTTGACATTCATATTTTTGATATTTATAACATTCATTCATTGACAATTAGCTTTTAAGCTGCAACGCAGAACAACAAAATGTATATATGTGTATACGACATATAAACAAACTTTAAACTACAATATTATATTACGTCACGTTGTTATCTCAATGTCACATTAAGATAGTATCACGTAGAGATGATTAAAACAAAACCATAAACTTTGCATAATTGTCTCGTGAAATATAATTGTAATTAAAGTGTGCTTTATTCATATTCAAAACAACGTTAAAATTATTTCAATAAGAATATGTTTTTGCTCATACAATAGGTCGTCGCAGACATGACAAAATATAAAACAATTCTGGGAATCAGAAAAAAAACAACATATTTTGGCAAAAATAATTAGCAGTTTGCAAATATATACACGTTAATCCAAATACCAAAATCAAAAATAAATATTAGAAATATTTGGTTAAATTGAATCTTATATAGTTTTCAATTGCTAATATTCATTTTTCATCATCATGAAATATCACAGACTGTATCACGTATTGTGATTTGCGACTGTTTTCACGTGGAATTCACATAGAACATTATTATTATCGATAAAGTTAAAGATAAGCTATTTCGCTATCAGAATATTATTTTTTATTTAATACTCGATAACAACTTTTCTTGTATGATATTGTTTATCTTTAATTAATAAATCAGTTATACGGAGTGCTAAAATACCGGCATTACAATATCAACTTCCTTAAAGATTTTCATGGAAAGTAATAATCATTTAAGATCAGATAGATCGCCTACTTACTTATTATCCTTACTATCTCTTATATTAAAAAAACGTATAGACAAGTTTTATATTCCCTTCCAATAATCGATGCCTACACCAAACCACTGTATTGATATAGAACTTCGTCAAAATCCTGTTGTAGCTAGTAATCATTTCTTATAAAAATACATCAAATCAATAAGAATAATCAAGAAAAAAAGTTATATAAGTATTTTAAAATATAGGTATTATGTATAATATAACATTGAAAATAAAATACAAGTAAAAAAAAATATTCATTCATTTGTCTTTCCGATATAAGTATTATTGGAAAGAGAAATCATATCCATATATTTTTCTTAACAGAATCAACTATATCAATGTCTTGTATATCGAAAAGAAAACTTATGTACAAAATATATAAAACCTTGCTGACAAGAGGATGTATTACAATAGTAGTTTTCTAACAAGGCTTATTCGAATTCATCCATCATATATGAAGTTCAAAGAAACCTGACATTGACATGAAAGTGCGCGCATAATAATACGGTGTAGTAAGGGCAGCTTGAAGGGTGTCATAAGGTTAGGTGTTTGTAGCGCTGACGATACGGCGGTTTTCAGTCGCGAAGTAGCAGTCGGTTCGTTCACATCTCAGCGCCGAATCGTCGAAACTCGGAAACGCGGGAAACTAACTACATTAACTCAACCAAACTGTATTTCTCTCTTTTTTATTATTAATTCTAAAACAGGACACAAAAAGGATTGTTGTCTTTGTTTATTTGATCGTTAGTTTCAGGTGTGATGTAATGACTTTGCCCTATTTTCAAATAGGATTGTTTCTAACAGTGATTTATCAAACTTAACGCGTTACGAGTGTCGCATATTTAAGTGTCACGCGATTTGTCAGTGGCTTAGATTTTAATGCAATTTTAAAACAAAATCATTATTATATGATTTACGCTCTAACTGTAGAAAATTAATTATCGTGTTATTATTATAATATAGTATGGAATTATAATGACACAGTTATCTGTTGACATATAAGAAAGTTAACATACTGTTGTCCCCAAATACTCTTACATGACTTGTTAATCAATGCCAAACTTATCATACAGTAAAGGCTAATACGCAAATAGGAATAGTATCTCTTCGTTAGTGGACTCAAGTAACGTGTATTAAGATTCCGGCGAAGGCGAGCGGATGGTGTGCGATGGTGGCGCCATGCTTTGCTTGGAGTCGCTGATGACGCGGTGGCGCGAGCGAGGGGAGCGCGAGAGTCGGCGCGCGCGCTCCCATAGCCTCTGCTCCTCTGCAGCTGAAGGTAGCCTCTTGCAACTGCTACACAGAAGGGCTAGCAGTGCGATGTAAGTAAAGCTGTCGCAAAAATAGCATACATTAAATATTTTAATATTAAATAAAAGAAGAATTACACTGTTAAAGTCTATATAATTATTTATTTCAAATTTATAATAATATCTCAAAAAAGGATCTAAAAATCGCTTTCTCAATAAATCAAGCACAAGTAAACATAAGAAGGAAAGACTTCAAACTCTTTTCTAGACAAACCCTTTTTTAAGCAGGTTAATAAATTTTACTTATTATGAGGATATAAAACTTAGATTTTGACTTAAAAAAATACACAAGTAAAATCGTATGGTTGTAGAGAAGAGAAGCAATAAAACAATAGCTTAGCCATAAACAAGTGAAACAAGTATTGTGCCCACAAACTGCATTTTCGGATCGATGCGGTCTCGGTGCTGCAACGCATCAGTCTTTGCCATTTTATGAGCTGACCGTAAAACGATATTATACGTGGCTATACCCCCAATGCTATTCAGGTTTGATACTGCGACGTACATTAACGACCGAATACTTTGCGCTTTGCAGATTTTGTATGTAACATTTCCAAACAAAATTGATAAAAGTTTATGTAATCGACAAGGGACAGTTTAGACATTTGCAACGAAACCTATTGAATTTACATTTTAACATAAAAACATTTTGAGAATTCGCTGTTATGTTGTAACCAAATACAAAAGACCGATCTTGAAAGGATCTGTGATCATGTATTCTTTATTAGGAAATGCAACAACACATAATTTCTATGTGACTGTTTTTATATATGTAAATATGTATTTGATATTGTACATGTTTGAATAGAAATCACTAATCCTACACGCAGACAGCGTGGCAATAAGGGAATTTGCTTGATTTATTATGGTTATAATTTAGAAACAGCTGAGCAGTCGAGTTTTATTAATCTTCAACATGCAGCTGTTATGAAAACATCTGTTAAAGTCGTGGAAAATGTAGTTGCATGCCGTGAATACGTTAATACGTTTAAATACATCGAAAATCAACTGAAACATATGTATGTGTTTACTAATATGATGGTTTATTAATTTACTTAACTTTTAAACGTATACTATGAATCCGTTGTAAGCAGTCATTATGAGCGTTTTAACACCTAGCGATTGCGATCTGACCTCTGCAACTACTCAAAGGCAAAACGATATACATATAGTATGGTAGCCTACTCGTAATGGAAATTTGCCTTGTAGACTTAAAAAGTAAATAAAAAAGAGGTTAAATAGTCAAAGATTAAGCCTATAAATAAAAACTATAAATATCGTTTACATTTTTAGAACCCTTAATTATAAAATATAACAAAGCCATTCAAGAATATTTTTTAACAAAGCTGTGACTAACAGAACTAGTGTTTCCTCAAAAAAGACTTACACTGCGATTTTTAATAGACGCTTGACCTACAAATAAATGATCTTTTTAATTGAAAGTATGTTTCTAGTTGTCATTTCATCTTATTCATCATCTTTTAGGATAATTTATAGAATTAAGTATATTTTATATTTACCTAGTTATTTAAAAGAGAATATTTAATATATCAAGTATTATAATTTTGTTTTATTTGCAAATCGTTTTAGTAATAAATATTAACGAAAGTATTCATATAATTACGAAATACTATTTAAATATATTGCATTATTATATACAAAATTGAGACCGCAACCAAAAACAAAAGAACATAATGACATGTCACAATTGTGACCTACTTTTGAAACAAGGTCAAATTGGGTCGTACCAAAAATATGGCCAATGAGATGCAACGGACGCTGAACCCATACAGAACAGGAAAATCCTTTTGTAAGAACCATTCAAGCTGGTAATGCGATGGGCAGCTAAATTATTGTTGTTGAAGTACACGAGTTCAAGTCTAAAAGAGAATTCTTTGCTTGATATTTATGATTGTTTTTCAATCTAAAAAGCTTTTCCGTAAAACGATATCTATATACGATAAATTTTTGGTATCAGGAATTTTTTCATAAATACATTTGATGGACGTAGTTTTCTCTGTAATTGGCAAGCTAAAGAACGGCCAATGCTTTTATTGCATTAAAATATTATAGATTATTTACTTATTCTGAGGTTTTGTTTATAATTTAACTAAAGTTTAGTTTACATATGTTAATCCCTTGTTATCGTTTTGTACGATATACATATAATATGTAAAAAAATTGTAAAAACTATTCTAGTAAATATTAAACATTGATTTTTTTTATATAATAAATAGACGGATGAGCATATGAGCCACCGGATGGTAAATGGTCACCAACGTCCATAGACATTGGCATTGTAAAAAATGTTAACCACCGCTTACATCGCCAACGCGCCATCAACCTTGGAAACTAAGTTGTTTTGTCCCTTGTGCCTGTAATTACACTGGCTCATTCATAATGTATATTATAAAAGTATTGGTGTTTTGCGGTAGAATATCTGATGGGTAAAGGGGTACTACCTACCCAGACGAGCTTGCACAGAGCCCTACCAGTGAATATATTGAATTACATTTTAATTTTCCGGATGACTCTTTGTCATAACTATATTGGAGAACGTTAAGTCAACTCTGCAGATATCCAGAAGCTAATATTTCTAATATTTCTTATTTATAGAAATAGACGTTTAATTTAATTACTAGAATATTGATTTTATTTTGGTCCTATATTTTCTCCACAGGGATAGGAAGTTTGGACGCAGAAGTGTCCATTTGTAATATCCATTTACATTTACTTTTATTACTTTACTCTTAGAAATGGATATTGCAAAATAATTACACAGCAAATTTTAAATATGCGTGCAAAATTCATATGTTGTTCTTATAAGGATTCCGTAATTTTTTTACGGTTTCGTATATCCGATGAAAAACTCCTCAAAAAGGGAGAGAAGGTCTTAGCCCAGCTGTGGGACATTCACAGGCTGTTACTGATGAAAAACTAAGCCCTTATTGAATCACACTTTTGTCTGTTTGTTCATCTGTTACAGACTATTTTATTCGAATCTATTGGACGAATGTACTTGAAATTTTCTTTGAATGATGATATTTTCTTGAAGTATTCTTGTAAAGCTTGGTGAATTAATCGCGGGTCTACAGCAAATTATGATTTTTGACGCAACTTAAAAAATTAAAGTATATATAATATTTTTTTTTGTAATTAATATTTTGTTTATTTTAATTAATTTTACCTTCTTTGAACTCTAAACTGCAAAAAAGTAATAACTGCTTAAAAAGTATAATTAGATATAGAATTGAAAAATTGAGATAGATTGAATTTGTATCTTCTGTACTTAGACATTATAACTTTATAATATGATTAAAATTACTATACCGTAACGCAATGTACTAAACAAATGAGATCGTTAATTTAATCGATAATTAAACGTTAGTTGAATATTTCCAAAATATTTCTTGTATCGTGACCTTATTTGACAGGCAAACTTTTACACATAGATTGCCATCTGACCTTAGATATTGAAGGACGCACTTTTTACCAACAATATGTTAGGGTAGATTAATTGTTCAGATGATGTTGTAATCTTTCTTTAAGACGGACCCCAATGCTACTTATCTACGAAAATATTTTCATACTGCGAGATATTATCGTATATATATCAAACGTTATAATTTGATTTTATTCCAGTACTTTAATATATCTTTAAATGTATTATTTGCAAAAATTCTATATTACTGTCTTATTAATATATATATATTATGTTATTTCACTTCGTTGGTCGTAATGAAATGTCAAAATGAAGGCTTCTGTCTACTTTGGGTACCGTCAAGTATGAGAGCACTTTAGATTTATTATACAACGTAACAACAAAATTGTGTGTTTGGCGAATAGTTACGTATACAGGTAATAAGCAGTTTCATAATATTATTATTACTATTCCATATTTTTTGAAAATATGAAACTTTATACATTTATAGGATATTTTTTAAAGTTTTTGGTAGGCTTGGCAGATCGAACAAACTATGTTGTGTTATTTTGAGAACGGTCTTTATTTCATTTGATGTAAGTAATATTAATCTCTCTATAGTACGTGTACCATTGAGATGAACTAGGGGCGTCAACCGCTCACAATGATCGAGTTGTATGTCCGTCCTTTTAAAAATTACGACAACGAAGCATTGAAACCAAGAAACAATTTAAAATATATTATTTAACACCCTAATATCTACATCAGAATGATAATAATTAATGTGTTATTAGCTTGTTATTTAAAATGTGGCCAAATAGTTTTTTTAATAATTTTATTAGAAAAACAAAATATTGCTCTTCTCTCGCTTTTCTCTTTTGTCTGCCTTGTTCTCTATGTTGTTCCTCTTGTATTCAAAAAATAATTATTAAGATTATTACTTCTTCTGACTTCTTGCATAAGCACAATTCTACATTGTGGCTAATCATCATCTAAACTTAAATCTTTAAATTTTGTATTCTTCTAACAACGCAATTAACTTTTATATAATATTTTTGTTTATGCCTTCTATATCTAGATTCCACTTTGATCCGTTAATTATTTCATGCCCTTCATTCTTTCAAACTTATAAGGTCTTATATTTCAGATAATTATGAAATACCCCTAAGGCTACTATATAGAAAAAAAAAATTGTATAATGGTTCCATTATAAGTGTACTGCACTTACAGTCACATTAAACTTTCTTTTTTTTTCTCGCATTGGAAACCTTTAGAAAGGTACCCGGGTCCTATGGGGGTGGAACCGGGTTAAGTGGGATTCTTACCCACTAAAACCACTGCGATGGCTGTCCTCAGCACGGATCGGAGAAGCTGCGGGATCGTGTTGATATAACGCATCCGCGGCTTCTCCCGTGCTTTGCTCCACTCGTGGCTCGGCGGAGCTCTCATCAGGGGGTGAATTTCGCCCATCCGCACTCCTCGCTAGTGCGTACGGCAGCGCAAGGCCATCACGGCTACCGTCCTCCACAGGGCCGTCTGAAATAGGACACGTGAGGCCCCCACCTCACGCATCCACGGCCCCAGGGTTACGCCTATAAGCCCCGGGCGTCTGGGCTATGGGAGGGCCGAGACGACGCCGTCGTCGTCTCCGCCGAGCAGGATCGGCCCTTTTCCGTTCCCGCTCCGCCGTCTCCTTCTGAACCATGACGGTCTCACAGAAGGAGGCTACGGCCCTCCACGCCGATTCCCTGCGAAGCATCGCCGACACGATTGCTCGCAGGGACAAGTCCTCGTCCGACTTCACGGACCAGGATCTCCCTCTTCCCACGCGGGGCACACTTCCAACGTATACTGAGCTGTGTCCCGGTCCGCGCCACAGTGGTGACACATCGCCGTCGATTCGCGTCCGATCTTACACAGGTATTCTCCAAAACAACCGTGACCGGTCATTACCTGCGTAAGTCGGAAAGTCACATTAAACCTGGCGTAACCTGACAAGATATTCAGCATAGCAGAGAAGGTATATTAGTACAAATTAGTGCAATCAAGTAACATAAACCGATTAACAATTTGGATTACAAATATAATTATACGTACACATGTACATGTATACAAACACATTCGTTAACCTAAGAAAGAAAGAATGTACTATGACGAGAACGACTTTTTAGATAAATGATAATTCCAATTTTTACAAATGAACAAAATTAGAATACGCTTAAGGGTGATAAATCACAGGATGATTGTAAAGCTAAATAGTGTTGTTACACATAGACAATCAATATATCAAAATTGGTTTTGGCCTTCGGAAAAATCAGACAATAGCTCTGATTTTTCCGAAGGCTAAAACCAATCCAACCAATCCTAACCTAAGTCGCTGAGCATAAAGTTTTACAATTATGATGCTGATCTGTTATTATATTAAATGAACAATCCTTGTATTTACCTAAATTTAATTTATCTATCTCGGAATCGCCTCTAACGATTTGATTCAAATTTTGTATTTAGATTAGGTTTTACTTTACAAGTTTATCGTTAAAGATAAAGTCAATAAGAAACCCAAATTAAAATAAATATGCTTTCGCATTTATAACATAAGTTAGGATTTAGATTTTATATTCTACTGTATGTAACAGCAGAATACAAATTAAAAGCAATATAATTTTTTTATTATATATTTGGAAAGGTTTATTTACAAAAAAAAACATAATAAACAATAGCAGATATAATTTAAACTTTTACAATGTATTTCAATGGGGCTATATTGAAATAGTATTCCATAAAGACTACGTTACGTGTTACGTACGTTAAAGGATGTCAGTCCGTATAACAGGCTTGACTAACAGTAGCTATTTCAATTCGTATATTGGTCATATATTGATGGGTTTAATGGTTAAAAATATACACACAAAGATACAGTAGCTGAATATACTCATATTAAGCTTGGGGACAAACCATTGGACTGAGCATGACCAATTGAAAATAAGAAGAAATATTAAAATGTTGTCGCCAGCGTCATATTTTATCATCAACAGCATTATAATATAATCCAAGCCGAAGCCTAAAATTTAGATTTAAATAAAATCTTTTTTGTCTTAATAAAACCCTAATATTAAAATATAATTTTTATAAACTGTAATGTGCTATATTGGTATATTTTATTGACGCTCATGTAAAGAAATTTAAGAGTGTCATAATCTTTCCAAAGGTAATCTCTACGAAACTGGGTTTATTATATACTTATACAGCCCAAAATCTGGATTTATGGACATTGCAGCGTAAATTGGAATTTCGTAGGGCAGTATATAACCTTCATAATAAGGTTTATATAATTATAGAATTCTTTATAGAGAGAAAATTTAAATGTTTATTAGGAATCCAATGTTTCTTACCTAAAATTTTACAACAAAGTAATTCCAAGTATATGTTAACGAGCTAGTACTAGTAGTAAGTTACTTGTGTATAGGTTGTAAAGTTTTTTACCACCCTTTTTGCCACGCTAGAAAAACGCCTTTACGCGTTTCACTCAAGTGAAGTAGGGAGCTATGTGGGACTCGCCGGCGCTGAGCATGCGCCAGAATACCTACTACAAACCAATGGTACCCACACCGTTTCTTCGGGGACGTCGGATGGCCGACGGTAGGGTTTCTCAGGGTACCGAGAACTCCTAGCTCCGGTGACACTTACGTTGAAAAGAGAAGGTGCCCATAGCACCGACGCCTTCTGGCGAACTGGCTGTTTTACTCTAGAATATGAAAGTTTGCTGCACCGTTAAATGTACAATGACAAGTAACAGGAAAAAGTTCATCGGCAAAATTTGTTGCAAAGTTTTATCTGTAAAGCATCAGAAAACCTTTACGCAGAACTTTTTTTGATTTGTAAGATGTAGCAAAAAAAACCGGCGCCCAAATTTACCGCCCCAAAAATCTGCCACCCTAGGCTTAAGCCTACTCCGCCTGCTGATAAATCCGCACTGAGTAAAGGAATATGAAACGGTTAAGTTATTGATCTTTTTGGTCGTTCTGTTTTTGATAAATTAATAAACATTTAATTTTATTTGTGTTTATAATTCATATCGTGCTTGACGGTGAAGGAAAACATCGTGAGGAAACCTGCATGTGTCTAATTAGGCCTTAGCCCAGCAGTGGGACATTAACAGGCTGTAATTTTATCGTTCGCTAACGATAAAAGTTTTCTTCCATTGTCAATTGTAACGATAAAATTGTATGTCTTTTGTTTCAAATACATTGTATAAAATTCGATCCTTACATTGTTAATATTCTTAAGTTTCAACGTAAGTCTGTCTTAGTCATACCGTCTTTTTCAAAGAGACAGGTATAAATATGCTGTTGACCTAAATATGTAAGCGGTTGGGCCTTTAGGCAACAAAGGTGAACCTATATTAATTCCTATATTATTAAGAACTTTCTTCGATTTTGTTACAATGTTAACAGGTCAGTACAACGTTTTACAGTATTTTTTAAGTTATTGTTAAATTTATTACACGACGACTTAGTAGCAAATGGGCCTGACATTTGTGACAGGTTAATGAAGTACAAGGACTTGAAAAAAAAAATGACTGTAATGAATGTCCTTGCAAATTTGTATTCCTAGCGAGGAAAGCCACAATTAACACTAGCATTATAAATTCTAAGACAAAAAGTAGGTTAATGATACTTCTATACGAAGCCTTAGCGTCAGTTAGTTTTTTTTTTGGTTTGCTTGGTGGCCATTTAGTTTTACGACTTTAGTAAGCTAAAGTGGCATCATTAATTTGTGAGAGAGCCATGTTAATGATAAATTAATTATGATAATTAATACATTATCGTTTGATTATATAATTTAATGACCACAATATTATGTAACATATTTATTAAAGATTAAACAGCGATGTTCCAGCCAACTTTGTAAGACACGATCTTGCTATCAATTTATATATTATATTTATAGGAAGGACTGATTTCCTTTCACTGTACATTTATTAGGCTAAAAGTACTTAATAGCCTTAGTGTCTTACAATATATATATATTCTAGTCCTGTAGAAATATTTATTTTTAATACGACCGATTTTAAAAATACAACCTTTTAGATATCACGCGCTAACTCACGTAATCTATATTTAAAATTTCGCACTTTGCATTTAGTAAAAATAGATTTCTAGTCTTTGATCAGTGAAGTATATGAGACAGCAAAATATTTTTCACATACGTTTTATACATTTTCATCGAGTATTTAAATTATAGTTGTTGCTTTCGATTTAAAGGTACAACGAAATTTTGAGTACATTATGAGCCCTATAAATTATATAATATGATGAAAATTATCTAATAATTGAGAGTTAAGGAAAATAAATTAAAAAATAATAGAAATATTTCTATGTTTTGTAATATAGGCGTCATTTTTTTTGGATTATTATTTAGCTTACACTTACTCAACTATAAGACATATATTAATTTTATGTACTCAATCGTAGGCCTTAGAAATGCCTATACAAAAGTCCGCGACATCTTATATCTATATTTTATAGATAAATTTCAGTAACCTTTTTAACTTTATATCTAACCTCAGGTTAATTAAAAAATAAATTATAATAACTTTAATTCAATTTATTCGTCATTCAGAATTAACCTTGACCAAAATATAATAATTGATATAGATTTAACATATTGATTATAAGCGTTTTCTTTAAATAAAAATTGCGTCACACATTTTGCAATTTAGATCGAAAGGCTTTAAGATATATTATACTTTTAAAAATGGCATAGGCTTAATATAAAGTTATATATAAATTACAGTTTTGGAACTACATTGTAACTCGTTTAGGATACGATTATTATCGTTCACCTGCAATGCAGATCCTGCAGCTCGTACAACGAGATCTTCGGCAAAGATAATACATTTATTTATTAAAACAAATTCAATTAAACACTTTTTTTCAAAGGAACACTTAGATTGGATAATATTTAAATTATATTCTAATATAAAAGGATGATTTTTAGTACTCGTATATATTTAAATTACGGCATCCAGACTCAACCCGCTTTTAATTAATATAAAATTATTACTTAATTTTAATTATTAGTAAGTTTTATTTTTAAAACTGCGATGTTTATAACTATAATGTACATTGCATTTCTCGATCTTATGTTGCATGTCTCAAAACTAGTTACAGCAATAAAAGGAGTTGCAGCAATTAGTTCAAGGCATCGCATGTTTAATTGAAACCAGTCAAACTTATGACGTTCCTCGAAATGATACAATGACAGAATACCTCCTGGCAAACTAAAGGGAATTCTATATTCAAAACTCTCAACAAAGTGGTACAGGTTTTAATGAAATGTTTTTCATTGAAATGTAATATACGTTTATGTAATATAATTACTATTACAATACTCATAATATTACTTTTAATCTAAGTTTTATATTTGTGTATCGATCGAAAGGACATATTTTTAGAGTAAAGAAAGCTTTTCACCCAGCAGTGAGACATTCATGAGCTGTTCCTTTACAGAAATACAATCTTCAGTCAAAGGTAGTCTAAAAAAATTAAGTAACCTAACAAGGTGAGCCTGCAAAAAGCGCATAAATATTCCAAAGAAAATAAGTTTTGTTTTTTATCGTTATATTAGTGTCTTGTAAAGAGTGTTTGTATATATTGCTAAGGAAGCAAGCAGTAAGCAATTTTATAAATTGTCACAGCTTCAAAGAAAAATATCGTCTTTGCAGCTTGCCTCACTCTGTTTGACGAAATTTACATACACTCGAAACCATTATGCATACTATAATCTTTTACAAGGACACTTTAAAGTTTTTACTAAATTACATTCAAATATTACATTTTTATTCAATTATGACACCTTAAGGAGATTTTCTTACAACATATAGTAATGTAAAAAAGGTATTTGCATTATATTGATAAATTCAGTTGAACTAATGTTGGGCGCTTTAGTTATGAGAGAGAATATGCGAGGCGTACGCGAGAATAAATATTCAAAAGATTTTTTGTGCAACGTAAAACATATGTAACGTTTGCGTCAAACTTTTCTGATGCAAAAATATACAACTTCTTTCAGTTATTACACCATTTCTTTTTTTTCATAATACAGAAGTAATTAAGTGTAATGCAGGTTAATTTATCTAATTGGTTTTTTTGCTACTAATTTTTAATGCCTATGGGTATCAGTATAATTATTCTAAATGCAAAGATTATAAATACGTAGATCCCATTATATATGAAAGGAATAGCTAACGTCATTTATAATTCCAACTGTAGTGATGGTCCATACGTCATTTTCTTATTTCATTAATTAATAAATTAAAGCATTGTAATACTTTATGAATAAATTAAATTCGAAATATCCTTTAATATAATCATATTAGCAGGCTTAGACATTGCTATTATGTTTACAATGAAAGGGTGGCATTGTGACAACGCCCTGAAATTTGATGCCGGCAATTTGACGCCACGCGACAACATGACAAATTTGTTCGACCCGCTTGTTGATTCCACGAGACGTGGTCAGTTAGTAAAACACATACTTAATATTTATTTTACAGATTTATTATATTGTATTGATTTATATACATTTGCCGCATATTGTTGAAGCAAAGGAAATATATAACCAGTTAGATAATTTATATATTATTATACGCAATCACACACCACAATAAATACTCTGAAATATTTAAAAAAAATTGTTTCCACAATCGGTGATCAAATTTGCAACTTTTAATTAGCACGCAGTCAGTTACAGTTAAATTTAAATTAAGCTATGTATGTAAAAAGAAGTACACATAGGAATGCTTTATAAATTAAAACTAATTTCGGCGTCTTACTTTCTAAAATTACATAAAAAGTAAGGAAAAAGGTAAATTTGTTACTTCCTACTAAAGTCGTCAGTTCAAAAGCAAGTGCAAAACACTTATGCAATAATTTCACGAGTTCACGAGATTCTTGTGTAGTAATATTTTATGTATATAGGAATACTGGCTCTATTTTGCATTAATAACAAAGTTTTGGCTATTATTTCAAACATTAGTATAAAAATTATCCAAAAAAATTAACAAAATCGACGGTATATGAAAGATTTCATTTTAAGAATGTTTATTACACAAAATTCGATATCTCTTAATCGTTATCTGAAATTGGTGAACTTGGCTTCTCCTGTAAACAGAATAACAACGAAAATTGGACAGACTTAAGATTTAATTGGTAAATTAAGAATTATTTATTATCATGTTTTCGATATTTAGTATGTGATATTGATTGCATGAAAATAAGTTTAACAATATTTATACAAACGAAGTACGAACGATCGTACGTAACGAACATATTACTAAATAATAATAATTAAGGAATTCAGGCATACTTATATAATATGATAATACGTAATAGTTGTAAAATAAAAAAGTAAAGAAACAGAAGGTTTTGAGCTGACTCCACCAAGTGTAGGTTACGTCACGATGATTTAGTTCACCGCATGGCAAAAGGTAAATTACAAACACATATAAAGCACATGAAAATTTAGCAGAGCTTACTCGCTCTTAGACTCCCAACCTTCAGTTAAGATTCACGTATTAAAACCGCTAGACTATCTCGACAGTAGGCCATCGTGCATTTGTTGCAACGTTGTTAATTAGATGGTACAATAAATACTAAATACTTTGTTAAATCATAACGGTTTTATCAAAAGTTTCAATAGAAAGATATAGAAAATAATTTTTAGACATTTAAGACATGTAAAAGATATTTCATAACATTTTTTGCAGTGATAACTTCTTTAGGCGAGTTACGCCGGTTTATCGTAGGGGATAAATTCGTGACTTCGCGTCACCGACATGCTAATGTTAATATAATGAAAGATTGAGGTCATAAATTTCATTTCTCCATGTAACGATTAGTTGGCCTAAAGGTTTGAAATACTACGATTATTTGACTGATCCGAGTTCGATTACACCTGTTAACAAAGACAAATATATTTAACAGTTTCATTTTTCACTTCCATCGGCAGTCCCTATAACTGCCTGTTTTTTTTTTTACATTTCCCTGTAATTTATTACCGTGACCTCGCTAATACCAAAAGCGACGCACAAAAGTGAATTGTAAATGAAACGGAAATTAGTACAATGCACGGTCACGCACGTCTTTATAATAAACTTAAGGGAGTTCCTTCGAGCGAATTTCGCGTTCATTAAATTTTTCCAACGTCTCCGTCCAATTACTCGTTTTAATAAATCTCGCTATCCACCGGACGTGACAACTTAGTTACGTCGACGTACCATCATTGGGAATGCAAATAAAATACATTTGTCTCGTAACATCTTTATTGTCAGCTACTTATCATACTTATATTACTAACTCCCCGTCGAGTCTTTGCACGGGTAGAATAAGGGATTACTATACATTTAAGTCTAATAGTTTACGCGGCATGATTTTTTCCATATTCAACAATCATCGTCATATTTCAGGTAATTCATATTCATATCGGTAAACAAGCTCCCTTAGTACGGAAGTGTAATAAATATAATATCGTTAAATCAATTCCGGACATTTTTTGTGACTCTCCCATAATCTTTTGAAATAATTTACTTAATTATTAATAATTATTATAAAATGCATGATTAGTTTTAATTAATACTTTTAATAATTTTTGATTATGATTTCGCCGATTGATTTTTTATTATAATAATGACATTATTTATTATTTAATTTTGTAATTTTTTTTAAATTACTGATGACTTTTTTTACTTTTAATTTGAATTTGATTAAATGAATCTGGAACTGCTATGTACACTTGTAATTGACATGCATATTAGATATAATATTATTGTTTTATAAATTAATTTTTTCAATGCTTTATATGTATGTTGTAAGTGTGCTATTATAAATAAATAAATAAATTCACACATAATATTAATTAATTATACTCCTAAATCTTCCTCGTGAATCGTTACATTGGTGAAAACAATAGACTATAGTAATGTAGATGGTTGAAAAGGGTTAGTTAAGCTAGTTTTGAATTTATCGCGTTCAGAAAGACAGACAGACGAGTCGGGAGTACTTTATTTTAAAATAAATACTAATATAACTGGCGCAAAGACGCGATTCTAAATCTTAATTAGATTCCGCACCAAAGTGCGGAAAATGTACGTAATATTTTAAAACCCCATGTTAGGTACATCGGATATTTAAATGTATACATACAAAGTACTGCTTAATTATAAATTGGTTTGAATCATTTCCAGCTTGTTCCACATTGTCTTTAAGGTAATCTAATACACTTCAGTAAGTTAATCAGTTTATGTAAGAACCTACGTCTCCCCAAAATAGAAAAAGACATTTCAACTTATTTAATGGTTCATTGGCTTTGACTCAGGTCAGTACCGACTTACTAGGAGATAGGCGTAGTTTCCATAAATCCACCCCGGTGCTGACTACGCACATAAAGACGGAATAGGTATTCGATAAATTGAATTCCGATAACAATTGCAGATTATATGCGTTGCTTTTGCTCTAACCAGAACTATAAAACTTTAATATATTCGTACACTGTTAGGTGGGATAAATTTAGTTTATTTAAAAAATAACTGAATGTTGTGTTCATAAATTAAATTATAATTATATAATTAATAGTATTCTGCTATTTATGTATAAGAATAATCGAGGCATACGATATTAAGGAAAACAATTTATAAAACAAGACGCTTCAAATATATTTTACGCCCACTTACTATATTCAAAAAACGTATTGCTTATGAATAGTAGAATTGATAACGAACGCCTCGTTTCGAATTCAAAAAGTACCAATGGTTCTCTACCTACGGATCAGTATAAACTTCCCTATATGCTGTGAAGAACGGATAGTAGTGTAAATTTATAAAGATAACAGAATTAAAAAAACAGACTTTAATGATTAATCTTAAACGATATCGGTTAATTTAGACGAGTGCGTTTTTCAACCACACGTTTGTATATGGACGGGTAAAATAAATGCAGTTTGCGCGTATATAAATTTCAGACTCGTTGAAATATAGTACATAGTTTATCATTTACTACGTCGTAAAGCATGGATATATACTACTTATATACATAAACTTTACTCTCAACAGGGAGGCCGGATATGTAGGTCAGTTGAGGAAGTACAAATAGATGTCAAACTCGTCAACGAGTCTTTTTTGTGAAACTACTCGAACGTGATTTTAATCAATTTCATTTGAGAATTTTCTTTATCGAGATGTACGAGATTAAATTTTATTGTAGTTACACCACGAGCAGCCTTTGCTCGTTTTTATAAAAGCAAAACCAAAAAATATATATTTTTTATACAGCGTATAAAAAATATATATTTTTTATACAGCGTATAAAATATATGAAACAGCGAAATAAGTAAAGTAAATAGATAAAACTATTTCAGTACAATTCAGAGTGGAACGGTTAATCGTGTTTGCCATTAGTGACTAATCACTTTTAAGATGGGAAGTGCAATAAGAAGAAACAATATTACTGCTACTATAATAAAAGCATTTCAAATAAATAAATGTTGGTAATAATTGTTTTGTAATATGTGTGTTAGTTCTATTGCATTATGAATTTAAGCTTAGAATTTAAATGCGAAGTTAAGTTTGCTTATTTGTTTGTTACACTTTCACGTCTGAACTACCTAACCGATCATCATAAAATTTTATAGTCACATTGTCATACATGTGTGTGTGTGATGACATACAGTACATGAAAAAAAATATGTTACCTGCGGGCTGAAGCTAGTTATTTGTTAGCTTAAATAAAAATAATTATGTTTGTAAAAAACAAAAATAATAAAAATTTATTGGAAACCATAATGCAGCACTGACTTCTGAACTATTGTTAACGGTGCGTTAGAAGTCAGTTCAAAAAGGTGTTACAATACATTCTTAATTTTTGTTTCTTAATTTAAATTAATAAAAAAAATCTTATGTTTGAATAATGATTACTATTTAAAATGAATGTTTCATATACTCAGTATTTCGCTAAAGGTTTCAGTATGCGATCAATATATTCCGCCAAACGATTTTTGCCGCAGAAGTTTCCATCTCAAATGTAGGTACTAACTGTGTACATTTTTTTTTTAGATAGCTATTTTGTCTAGTTAGTTTTCAACTGCAATTTTCGCTTAAAAATAAAAACTACCTATCACATAGATTTGAATGGTTATCAATAGATCTAGGTTGAATGGATTCACTGATTGAGTGGTTTGATATGTCCGTTGGACAAATTATGAGGGCGATTTGTTTGTCGATTCGATTTGTCACTATATCGATTTTAGAAACCGATTTATGTCGAAACCATCATAAACATAAATAAAGAGCATAATTTTAGACAAATTTTAAAAAGAATCCGTATTTTGAATACGCTAAATACAACTGGCACTACAAAAATAGCCCTAGAAGAGCATTTCTCGCTCTTAAGTTTCCTAATCATATTTTTCTAACTTTTTCATTTTATTATGTCATATACTAAACATATTTACGTGACTACAATGTTGAGCTAGCTACTTCTAAAAAGTTCTAACTAAATAATATGTTGTGCCAAATTATATTTTATGCCGCGCGAATAGTTCGACGGAATTGCTTATCGTCTAGAGTTCACTTATGTCACGACTCACATCACTTTATGTTTAATTAAAACTACGTGAGACTCATATTTAAAGTAAATTGCAAATTGTATGTTTAAGTATTACTCTCAAAACAAAATATTAAAAAACCTTTAAAAGTAACAGTCTGTAAATGTCCCATTAATGGGCTAAAACCAGACCTCATCTTCTCTTGAGAAAATGTTGGAGGGTATTCCACACCGCTATGCTACTAATGCAGATACATATGAGGCAGTTTTTTATCTGACACATACAGATTTTCTCCCGAAGTTTTCTTCGCCGCCAAGTATAAATAATGGAAAGCAAAAAAATATATCTTGAATAATTGCAATATAAATAAAACGGAAGTCGGTCAAATTAACGATGACTTCCTTTTAGAAAGTTTCATAGTAATTGTGTTTGAAACAATTTATGCAATAGAGAACCGTATCCGTTATCTGTTAGATAGTCTGCGAACTAACTTCAACTTGTTCTTAATTCAATAAGACAGCACTCCGCTGGAACAACAGTGGTGGAAGACATTGCTTGAAACAGAATTCTTTGATTCAATACAAGCTTTTAAAATCTTAAACCACTATACACTTTATTCTTTCTTTAAATTGCATTCAATTTTTCCACAAAAGATACAACAAACACTATAAACTATAAAAGAACTAGATTAAAATTAAACTTGTATCAAATAGAAACATAATCAATGTAGAATAAATTATATTTCAATATGAGAACATGATAATCACCATATATACAAACGAGAGGTGAAACTGCGAAGCGTAGCTTATATATATAAATATTATAAACTCAAATCTTCTCTGAAACGCGCTGCATTTTCTGGTATGAGTTTTATGTATATTGGTATAGTAGATTTTTCATTTAGGTATTATAGAAAAAGGCACCTCATATACTAGTACAGATATTTTAAGTAAATTAATTTCATAAAATCATTTTTCAACTTCTACAGGTATAACAGCGAAATTTTACTCAGACAATTAAAAATAAGTTTTGAGTTTTCCATTAAAAATTGAATGTCTGTGCAGTTCTTCCAGCAACGGGTTGACTTAGAGTCTTAAAGAGGTGAAACTTTCATTCTAGACAAACAAAGTTGAATTGTTACCAGGTATACCGCTACTTAAGCAAACATTAGGAACATATTTCACATGAATAAACCCTTGACAGAGTAAACGCGATCTATAACGTGAGTTATTGAACATATTTTTAAGGAGAAACATTCACGTGCATAATGTTATTTATTAAATTAATTCTACATATAATTATAAGACCTTCAAATACGAAAGATATTATTATATGTTTTGGCAGGAATTATTCCTGTTCGTGCTAGAAAGCATTCACTTAGCTGAAATAGATCTGCCCTCATTTTCCCTGGAGTAAATTACCTCTCGTACACTTGCTTATTGCGTTTAAGATCATTCATTGAATTGTATAAAAAATTTTAAAAAAATATCCAAATTTAATAAGCCTATTTCACTTTTATCTGTAACTTACTTTACTTTTGAACAATGATTAATAATGTGCTTAGGTTCAATTGTCCCCTAACAGGTCAAAAGCTAAGCACTTCCATGAGTTACTAACGCAAATTTATCAATAATTTGAAATTTTTATTGATAATACAAATTTAAACTTAAAATATTATTTTAAATATTAAAATGCCATAATAAAATGAATAAATATTATCAATACAATTGTTTTAAAATGAATAAATTAATTTTCTTTATGAAGTTATTCTTTCAATCCCAGAACACGAAGATAAACCAATAATCACTGTTATTCTTGATTACTTGAATACGAGACTTTTTTGACAGTTTAATAATTTTGTTAATTCTTCTAGCGAAAACTAAGTAATAATGTCTAAAGTTACATAAAATACCAGTATGTTTTTGTATGCGATATGAGAGATTCAAAAGCGATGGTAATTAATCTAGGACTAAATTAGTTTAATTAAATTTATGCAATTATTTTTTTTTAATTAATTTACAATCATTTTTAACTAGATAAAAAAGCGGATCAGCCTTTTTTATAAAAAAATAACTAATAATTTAATTTAACTTTAAAAATGAAATAAAAGTAAGATCCAGTAATTGTCCCACTGCTGGACGAAGGCTTCCTGTTCCATTGTGGATTGATAGACACATGTAACAGATTGTTCTCTGGCATAGGCAGGTTTCCTCGCAATATTTTCCTTCGACATTAAGAACGATTTGAATTGAATGATGCCTGCTCATTCAATTTCCGTCTTCTATCGACTTGACCATGTCGGTTTTAGCTTTTTAATTTTTTATAATTTCGAACTCATAAGCCATCAGTCCTGATCGACTTAACATTTCACAAGGTGAAAAAAATAATAGTAAAATGAACTAAGGCTTTTTCCGTGTCTAAAATTGACTGAAATGAAAAACATGTGTCAAATATTGTTACCAATTTAATATAATTATAGCGACTTTTGCAACCATCGAGTTCTGCTAACACAAAAATTGAAATGTTTCTTTATGTAGACGTTGCTAATGAAAAGGTTTACACTTGTCATTGAACTACACTATTCTCTTTCTTTAATACCTTAGATTTTGGTTCATCATATTTAATATTAGGCTTATATAGTTGCAATAATTAAAAATATTACTCTAACATCACATGATATAAACACTCACTGAAATATATACGATCTTTATCAATCATAAACTATGATTAAAAAATCTTTAGCTTTATATAAAGCTGTTTGGTACACAGTTAATAAACATAACATTCCGTTGGTAATTTAAAATATGGTTCACATTTACAATGTTACACATTAATCTGTGTTGAATAAGTGCATAGCTTGGTACATAATAAAAATATTGCACGTTTATGTTCGTTTTAAAATATCGTATGGAAAGATATTTTTACAGAAATAAGAATTTTCCAAAGTTATTTTTAAAACATTTTTTTTAAATCGTTCCACTTACGGGCTCGGCTTTGTTTTCGTATTGTTGATTTGCGTGTTTGTCGTATATGTTAGAACTTGTAGAGTAATACAAACTTCGCCTTTTTTAGAAACTGGTTCATATTATATTTTTTTGCCTAAAATGTAACCTAATTTTCAGATAAATGAATTCTACTATACATTTTAATAGGTGATAAATAGTTAATCGCAATTAATCAAACAATTACTAATAATATCGTTAAAATAGATGAATTTGATGTAAATTTTTTCACCACTTACTTTCTGTCTGTGACTTCGCCCGCGTGTAAGGTGTTTGGTGGTAGGTTGATTTAGGTTGACATTTTGTTATGAAATAGTTATAACAACTAGGTCATGGTTTCAGGTTGTCTCTAAGGCTTAGTGACCTACAGAAATGTTACTCAATATTTTGAACTTTTAAACCACGAACTCAGCTACATGAAATTTAATTATCGTTTTATCCAATATACAACACTTTCATTTATCACTTTGAAACGTGCAGTTAATTATTTTGGACTCTCGCATACTCGTATATCACTTATTTTAAATATATTTACTTTTTAAGCGTCGTTTTATTATACAAACACATTTTTAAAAACTACAATTTTTACTTTCAAAACATAATATTTTACTTCTTATTCAAAATTATATTTTAAGCAGAAAAAGTTTACGGAGCCATTCGTTTTATATACATCCTTAAGTGCAGGTTTAAAGCAAAATTGCTAACCTTTTATTCGTTTTTCCAGTGTAAAGTTAAAAATAAAAATATTGTATTTATATCATCATCATCGTATCAGCTGGAAAACGTCCACTGCTGGACAATTTAATAATAATTCTTACTCCGCTAATGTCTATGAGGTACTTACCATCAGATGGCATATTTGCCAGTCTGTCTATTTATATAATATATGACATATTAAATGAAATAAGACAAATTCTTTCCTATTTGTCTTATATATTTATTGAATTGTCGTCCTACTTTTATATAATGCACTAATTAGTTTCAAAATTACATCGCGACATGATGTCTTTTCATTAGTCCACTCCGGAGATGATCTCGAACACTTAGCGAATTCATCTTCATCTGGAAGAGATTAGATTCGCTACACTCTTTACAAAAAAAATAAAATTAAAGTGTCTGTCTGTGAACTGCATCTTTTTAAGTTAATAAAGCTATTTGCGAGTTACCCACCCAGAACAATATTTTTTTTTTATTTCAGGCTACCGCTGCTACCTAAAAAAATTATATTATGTATAATTCAAATAAGCATTATGTACAATAAAATGGCAGATTTTATTTTTTTGGATTCGATGTGTTCGAGTGCTAGCACTTATCTGATTGGGTCGAAACTTTGTAGTTGTTGTCGGCACTTGCCTGAAAGTTTTTGTCATATTAAGTGCTTTCAACGTACAATATATGATGCGGGAGCCGAATCGGTTTTTTTATACAAAAAAAAATTAACAGGAGCTATTGGAGTTATAACATCAGTTATAGTAAAATGTTTTTATAATTTAAATATATATATAAAAAATAAAATATAAAAAATCTTCTTATTTTGGGTTATTTTATTAAGGAAAACATAGTATTTTAGTTTCTAATGGTCTTCGATGAAAGCGATAGACATTGGCGATCTATCAGAAGTATTAACCATTCCTTACATCGCCAATGCACCACCAACCTTGGGAACGAAGATGTTACGTCCCTTGTGGCTGTCGTTACACTGTCTCATTCATCCGTCAAACCGGAACGCACTAATACTAGGTAATGCTGTTTGAATATTTTTAGTATTTTTGATCTATACAAGAGTTAAGCGTTGCAAGAAAGTAAGTTAATTTTTTCATATTTATTACACATCTAAGAAATCTTAGGTCAACTAAAACGACGTAAGTCGGGCTGAAAAGGTTTATGCAAAATTAGGTAAACGTTTAACAAACAACAAGTCACTTTAGCATTAATAATATTAGTAAGAATAATTATACCACATGTCATTCATTTTTCCGAGATAAAAAGTATCCTGTGAGTCATTCCAAAATCTAAAATCCATTAATATATATCTTTAATAAAAACCTGTTCCGGCGTTTAAGTACGAAAAGGAAATTACAGAATTATGCTAATTAGATACCCCGCAGTTAATTGCGAACTTCTGTGTTGTGTAAGACACTTTATACTGAATTTCATTCTAATCCGTTTTTAGCAAAAAGTGATAATTACAAAATAATGCTGTGAATAGGACATCTCACAAGAACCGTGCCTTTTTCGGGACAAATTTTCTGTGTCATGCTGTCTGTAAGCTATGAGTAAAAAGGTAAGTTCCTTTGTTCATTAGCTGCTACTATTAATTTATATTCAATGTGTATTTTTAATAAAATTAATTATACATTACCTATAAATGTCATGTTAAGGAGGTGATAAGTGATTATTTAAACATTGATGTGTATTATTCTTTTGAATATCAAATCAGTAATAAGAGACAAAGCGAAATCTGTGTTTATCTAAACAGCTGCTAAGCAACGCTTATAGGCCATAAACGTTTAGCGTTTCTTACGTTTATAAGATAGGCTGTTAATATTTCGAAGGCTTAATATTTTTACTAAAAAAATTCTTTTTTGTTAAATACTTTTACAGTTGTACAATTTTTTTTTAAATAAAAAGTGATTTTACTTCTCTCATGTATTTCTGCGGAATTTTAAGGAATTTATTTTTGGATGGAAATCAAATCAAAATTGTATTCCTCTTAAAAAATTTACCTTCGAAATCAGCTCCGTAGACGAAAATGTCCTAACATAAATATTAACATAGAAAGTAGCTTGCAGTGACATATAAATTGCTTTATTACGTAGAGTGACCTCAATTTGTGGTATAAATACATCGTCCCTACGCATATAAATGACAATGACTATATCAGTACCATGTCATAAACTTTCTGTGGGTCGAATCCGTACATGGTTAGAGCTTAGGAGATTAACCCATATCACTGTAGCTACCAACAATGCAACATCGTGAAATGATAAACATTCTATTACCACACGACAAGATAATGCCAAAAAAACAATTTTCCGCTTCATAACATAAATGCGTCCCAGCTGATATAATTAAAAGTGAATGTATAAAAAAATAAAGTATTTTTAATGATTTATTTTTTTATTTAGTTTAAAAGTTTATGACCTTAGCACATTTTCATAAAATGACATATTATTTAGAAGCAGATGAAAATTAAACTTAATAATCGCGCGGGTGCTTACAAAAAAACACCGAATATGCTACAGTTTTTATTCTAATGTTTTATACATATTATGTAAACTAACAAATTGAATATACCTTATAATATGTTTACAAACTGAAATGAACGCGTGCTGAAATTGCATAGTGTTTCGTTACGCCTGAAAGCTAAAATTAAGTATTTGACTCCAATTTATTTAACCCATACGTTATACAATACTTGTTTAATGTCGTCGAGTATTTGTTAGCCCCGTTAGTTGGTTTATGTGTACGCACCGTATTACTGAGTAGGTACTTAGCACTTCTTCTGCCACTAACTACCATTATATCACAGTTTTTTTTTTAAATACCAAATTCAACAAACGCGCTATCCAAACTTCCTCATATTTTGATTGAGTATATTTTGATATACCCACATGTTTTTATTTCCAGATAGTATCCCAATAACACCCTAACTCTAAATCCTAGAGGATTATATATATAATTGAAATATTTTACCTTATAATATTAATTATTGATATTGTAAATTTTACGGTCCAATTACCATTTTTCGTCAAATAACAATTTCTTAGATTAATTATAGTGAAACGGTATTTTCAATCATCCAGCAAGAATAAATATATTTTAATAAAACAAAATATAATATAAAATGAACATTTCTTTTAAATAAACGATGGTACCTAAATATAAATAATTAAACTCGAGTGAATTGCAAATTTAATTTTTTCGATACTAAAGCACTATTACGCTGCAATGTGCAATATGATATTAAATTTCGTAAAATTAAGCTTCCTGTTTGATAAGTTCAATCCCTCAGTTTTAACCCTTCGTACAAAATACAAGTTAAAACACAAAAATGCGAATGAAATACGACCTTAACATTTATATAAAATATTTTTACGTTCGTATAAAGTACATAATTTGAATAATATATTTGGGTTTTGTGGATGATGACCTGTTTTGATATGTTTAATGTAATACAACGAATTTTTTTTAACATGTTACGATTATATATGAATTTTGTAAGTGTTAAAATGATCTTCATTACGTTATTTATCCAGAAAAATTAAGGTATATCTCTGAACAGGCATTGTTATGTAAATAAATAATATTAAAAATATTATTTGAAGTATATATACATACTAACAACAAATTTGAAATATCTTTTTTTAAATATATCTCATAAAAATTTTAATAATTTAATAAATTAAATTGTTAATAAGTATTGTTAATGCGATAATCACGTGGTCGGTATTTAATTTAAAACATATTTTATTTTTCTTTTTGCTAAAAAAGTGTTGTATAACTAATATATAGGAATATATTTTAGCTTAACACTTCTTAGGAATCGTCTTTAAAAAAATGTAATAGACACAACTAACTATATTTTCGCTGTCCCAGATATCCTAAATGTAAAAATTCATTGTTTACGTCACCGCTGGCAACCAGTGATGACAAAGCAATAATTTATGTAACGAAATATGTTTATGATAAGGGAATATTTAGGTTTAAAATGTTAAAACTGTACTAACTTACATAAAACGTGACCACGTTTAGCTTATCACGTAACTTATACAACATTTATAACTGAGGCATTATTTTATTTATAATTCAAACATCTAAGCAAAGCCTTGATTATATATATATTTCTCTCGACAGAACTCTCAACGGAATAGACTCCATATATTGCTTTAACATTAATCTGCGACATAGTCAAGGTTCAGAGTTAATCAACAGTTTCCGTTCGTTGAACAACGAGCTCGTTACCAGTTATACTTCAAGCTATGATTTAGCGTGGCGAGTGTGTCAAACATTCGAGTTCAAACAGAGATGCGGTTGTACGCATTGCCTGCTCCAACGGTTCGGAATAGAAGCGAATGAAAGCAAACGAACCCCTTTCAAACGAAGTATTTGATTAAATTAATTGACAAGAGACGTAAAAACAGTGGTATCAATATTAGAATTTTATCAATAGAGTTCATTCGTTAAAAGAAAAGGCTAACGAATGTACTTGAATCATAGTAAATAAAAAGATATTTTTAGTATGTTTATTTTTATCACAAGGTAAGGAAATAAATATAAGGCACATTTTTATTCTTACAAATAGATATCGTTACAATTAATTGTACTCTGTATTGTTTCAATGGACTATGGACATGGATTAACATTAACATTTTTTTAAGCATTGCGCTTGATGACACCCTAACTACAGTTACTGGAACTAAGAAATGTAAGCCGTTCTTTCATCGTCAATGCGAATCTCGTTGGATCAATCTAAGACTCTACGTCCCATGTGTCTCTTAATTGCACTGACTCAATCACCCTTCAACCTGTTGTTAAAATAATTGATGAATGGACTGTACCTACCCGATAGGATGTCACAAAGCGACATTTTGACGAGCCGGTTGGCGTGGTTGGTAGATACTTGCCTTTCACGCCGAAGGTTGTGGGTTCGATTCCCACCTAGGACAGACATTTGTGTGCATGAACATATCTGTTTGTAATTATCTATATAAGTATGTATTTATAAAAGAAAAGTAGTATATGTAGTAAATCAGTTGTCTGATTTCCATAGCACAAGCTTTGTACAAGCTTAATTTGGGATCAGACAGCCGTGTGTGAAAAATGTCCCAGGGTAAAAAAAAAAAAGCTTTATCACCAATAATGTATATTAAACAAAAAACAACGTCCTGATTTTTGAAAAATAAGAATTGTTTCGTATGTAACATGATTATTTGTGACAATAATTACTTATTTTTATTATTTCGTTTTAATTACACTAACATGCTATTGTTTTTATACGGTTTCTATTACATTGTATTCCCATTTCTCTGTAAGAGTATTTGGTAGCAAAAATATTAACTGTATTTACGAGGCTACAAAACACAAACTACAAAACTCGAACATAACAAACTATCGCACAACTTTAAATTAACGATTTAAAGTAATTTATACGCTCATATACATACTGTTTGTACGAGTTCTAGGTCAACCTTGTTTTGAGTAGAAATTTCAGTAGCAAAAATAAGATAATTTAATCGATTATGAGTTTTTCTTTTGTTAATATTTATCCTATTTTAGATATATAATATATATATTCAGCAAAGGTATTCAGTAACATATAGGCAGAAATGACGAAACCCTCTTTTCCCCTCTTATTTCATTATTATGGTTAAAAATGTTATATCACATTAATAAAAAAAAAACGTACCTTTTTACAATCATCAAAGATATCGTCTAAAATAATACACCCATAACAAGTGACCAAGCTCCAAGGTTTATAACTGTAGTAAAACATATTAAAAAAAAAAGCTTAAATGCCACTTTATATATGGAATAGATACCCACAAAAAATTTAGCCGAATTGAAAACGAATTTTCCAGCTGAATAAATACTTAAAATTTAGCCAAGTCAAACCTTTTTGGCGGAATAAATACTTTCAAATTTTGAACCATACTCGTAGGTAAAACTTTTAAATTTGTATTTTCGATTGTATAAAGTTTTTACTTTTACGTTATCTTAGATATCGTCCAATAGAAACTAAAGGCCCAAATCATTTTGACATACTTATTAATAAAAAAGTTATGTATAATGCTGTCTCAATATTTCTTAAATATTTTATAATAGAGATATTTTGTTTTGATAATGATGATTTCTGTTTTACTAATAAATCCAGCAAAAAACACAAAATATTTTTTTACAATTTTTTAAACACAAGAGTGTTTACTGTTGCCTATCTATAACTTATATTATTGATAAATGCTAGCCATTTATCAAGTGTACTTTCTATGGACATTATTAAGATCTACAAATAACACGTACAAAGTTTGTATACGTAAATATGTTAGAAGTATCTTAAAACACTCAAACAGCGATTTATCTGACTGCAGAGCCAGCAGCTCGGGAATATACAACTGTCAATTTCCAAGTCCAGGTTGCTGGAGGCTTGGAAATTTCCGATCTTTGGCCATCCTCTAGGTAGTCAAATTGCAAAAAAATATTCAACATATTATAAACTCTTCAAGCTATAAATCATACAATGAAAAGTCTATATCAATTTAAAAAATGGTAAGTCTATCATTTTATTATATTTTTATGCTGAACTATGATTTTTATACATTAAATGTAAGTTGGAGAAAACCTGTATTGAATACATATATACAATTTATTGTAAATATGCATACACATTCTGAAATTTACGTAAATCGACATAGTTATACAACTTCATAATAACGTCTTACGTGTCTCTAGAGTTAATACCTACGTCATCTTAGATAAATTGCGCTTGACAGACTCATATAGGTTCAACACGGTACGATGAGTCATTACAAGTATTTATGCCTTGGTAATGCATTAACTTTTTTGTGAATTTATAATAGTTTCTAATATTTGAGTTTTAATTTTTGTAATATTTGAGAAATACAGATTTATCTTTTGAGCTTATCAATTCATTCCAGTGATAAAACTTAGTACTAAGTAAAACCAAGTACAAAATTAATATATTATATAAAAACTCGTGTGTGTTGTGCCGATCTATATAGCATCGCACGCCGTGACGTGAGAACTTATTCTTACGACATGCCAACTGCGCAGAACATATTATACTTAGTAGGGATGTGTGTACTATGCGCACTCTATACCTTCACTCTCATAAATCGACTGGACGGTATATCTGACACCACCTAAGAAATTAAGCGTAGGGCCAACGGCTTTCCATATTTTACGTGGTGGCACCGGAATGTTAACTTAAATACTGAGGGCAACTACTGAAGCTATTTATCGAAAGAAAAACTCTAATTTAATAACATTTTATATATACTAGCTGTATCTTGCTGTTGTAACCACTTTAATTTTTATTGTGTATGTAATATAGCTTACCGAAAAAATGGAATAAACAAAATCAAATTCAAAAAATCTAACGCAAAAAGAAACATTTACATTACAAGACCCGTAGTTCCGTGCCTTCTATTCAACCATATACACTCTTCAACTATAAAGAAATATAAGAATCAAGCACAGTATATTAGTCAGTGTTTTAAATTTTATAAATAATATTGTTACTCAAGAGCCATAATAGAATAATATAAAATGTGTTAAAGATCTTGATGCACTCCATTAAATTTCTTTCCGCTCGAGCTTGCTTTTCTTGATAATATATTTTCATGAACGCTGTTATTTATGTATTTTGAAATATCCCTTAAGATTTTTTTTATCACATATGTTCGACTAGTCTTTTTTATTAAAAAAAAACTCCGACTAGCTCTTAATTATAAAGAAAAAAAACTAAAATAATGTTTCAAATAGTAACAGATTCAACAATTCAAATTTTACATACAAATGAACACCCAGTCCTTACTTTAACATCGGTACTTAGACTTTGATACTAGCATCTACTGAAATTAAATAAGCAAGCGTTGAAGCATTTTTACGATATTCGGAAAGAATTATTCATTCCCCTCAGTTGAAGCCGCCCTGACCTGAATAAAGTATGGCAAAACAAAATTCGAAATTTTATCCGAAGTTCATATGAAAAATTTGTTGTGCTATGAAACGTAAAACATCGAGAACCGTGCAAAAAGTTACCTACAGACGAGGAACGACGAGTGGTGTTCATATTGAATTGAGTAGAGTCGAGAGCTCCGACAACTAAGGGTCGTATTGAACGATATCTCAAAAGCGCCACACTCGAAAAGGTCACAGCGGACTTTAATATTAAAGGATTTTTTAATCTTACGCTTATTAAAATATATATTATAACGCTCTTATCAAAGACGACTCAAACAAAACTTGACGAATCAAAGACTGCTTGAAATTATAGACTCCTGAAATTTTCGCTTTATCGTTCTCTTTCTTATGTACTAAACTTCAAAATTCTCAACCATTTATGATGTTCACATTCATTCATTCAAAGATTTGGTTGCGATTACGTTAAATATATTTGTTTGGGCACGTAGTTTGATTACAGTGTGTGATACCTACATGGTTGTTAGCAATACAATCAAAAGTATCGATTTTTTAGCGTAAGTTCAAGGTTCAACTAAATCAAATCGATCAATTACGTCGCTACGCTTCTTTGTAATTTGAATACCCACTTGTTTTGATCTTTTCATCACAGCTCAAAACAATGTTATAACTTTAACTCTCCTTATAAAACCGATATTTATAAAAAATATTTTAGTTTCGCCTAGTTTGAACGTAAAAGCAGTACATAAATACACACATATTATATTCTTACGACTCTACATACATATAACATAACTACACGACGATATACCTCATTAAAAAGTTTGAAAATAAAGGTCAGTCTCTTCTCTTTTGATTTAAATGTTATTACGACTAAAGCAACTCTATCACAGCCAAAGTCCCTTAATCCCTACGTCATTTGATATATTTAAGTTTTACACTGTTGTTTATTAAAAGATATTTAATAAAATATATCTAAACGGATTGAAAACTTATAATGACCTAGATAGATATTTCAGTGAAATGGTATTCCTAATTATTTCATATCGAATAAACATTATTTGCATAATAAATAAGTCGAATTTGTGAACAACGCTAATTAAACTATTTTATGCAAATAAATTTTTCTTGTATTTATATACAGAAGCTACAACACGAATGGTTTATATCTTATTCAGTTGTAAATTCATGTTACCGTGCTGTGCTCTCACAGTAATTAATATAATATTATAAACCAAGTTACAACATTTTGCACATCGCCTTATGTTTCTTCATTTCATTACAGTAACAGTAACAGCCTCTGTCCCACTGCTGGGATAAGGATATGGATAAGGCCTCCTCTCCTTTTTTGCGGAGAAGGTTTAGAGCTTATTCCACCACGCTGCTCCAATTCGGGTTGAGTCACATATTAATTATATTGTAAAATTCTTACGATAAATTGCAATGCAAAATACAATATTGGAACTACTTTGCTTTTTAAAAGTAGTTAAGCGAGAATAATTAATATTAATAGCAAAGAAAAGATAGTAGCCCCTTATTAATAATTTTATTAATATGTCATAACACATCCTTCCACTTTATTAAACCACAAAAATGGAACAAAATTGAATTCCTAAAAAATCGTTTTAGAATTCTGATAAAAAAGTCAATACATTCTATATTTATTAATAGAAAAATCTTCAACAATAATAACGCGCTTCACCCATCCCTTAAATCGCTATAATGTTACATTATAAGTATAAAATGACCTTATTTGCGTAACCTTGCTTATGAATAGACATTTTGATTGCATTACCTTCCTGAAATGTTAACTGGAGGCCTTTATGAGGTTCTTAGAAGTAAAAATATGGGAGAGTTAAGTTCCTGAATTCATGATTAACTGATAAATGTCTTAAAAAAAAATTAAAAACGGTAAAAATGATATAATCAAAAAATATGAAAACTGAAATTTCCAATATATATATATAAAACTGAAATTTCCAATATATATATATATATATATATATATTGGAAATTTCAGTTTTCATATTTTGATTACAATTCGTGTTTATATTTGGCGGCCTCAGCCGAGATGACCCAGTGGCTAGAGCATGCGATCTTATTGCGGGGTTTAAACCCAGACAATCACCACGGAATTTTCATACGTTTAATTTGTGTTTATAATTCATATCGTGTTTGTATCGGAATAAGCTTCGTCTCCACAAAAAGAATTGGAGGCTAAGGCCCAGCATCGTGACATGTAACGGCTGATACTGTACTTTTTACTCTTTGTCGGTCATCGAGCGAAGAATAAACACAATCTTCCCTCTTTAACTTAAAACCGTCATTATTGAAAACGCAAAGTAATCAAGGTTCGTAAAATAAATGGCACTCGAAATAAATAAACACGCAAGCGTGTACAAAAGGTCATCCGTGGCTTTAGGGCGGACAACGAGGCAACCACTAATTTAAATCAATCTGTAAATCTTAATTACTGAGGCAAACTTAAACAGAATGGCAATACTGATATCATAAATTTCTAACAAAAAAAAGAAGAAGTTTTAATTGTTAAGTTTTCGTTTTCGATTTAATTTTATACCAACATACCTTAATAATATTAAATAACAAAAGATACCCTATTTATTCTTCCGCCAAACAGCAATACTTTATATAACTAAGTGTCAGCTTGTAATATTAGCGGCTTTTTTTTATTTAAAATATAGGTTATCAGACAAGCAAAAAGGCCACCTGATGATAAGTAGTCGCTATCCCCCGTAGACATTGGAACTATAAAAAAAGATTTACTATCACTTCTAATCAAGTAGTCACAATGTTTTAAATGAATATGAATTGATAAAGTGTCGACTAATGTAACAACAAACGACGAATGTAATAATTAATTTTAAGTTTAACATATATATTCATAAGTATAAATATTCTTTAAACCTGAAACCTTGTGTTTTTAATTACACTGAACACTATGTATTGCTGTTTGACAGTACAATATGTGATAAGTGTAAACATCCGCCGTAAACATCGCTACACTACGCCGCAAGCAACAGTACAGACAAAAGTCATAATAACATCTTAAATCCTATGATTGGAGACACACTGATGATGTATGAAGTGGTTTATTATTATTAGAGCATTATTTGGATGAAGGTTACCATCAAACGAACCATTTGCTCGTTGGCCTTTCCAAAATAGATACATTTTTATACGTAATAAATATTTATATTTTGAGACCTTAATTTTTAAAACTGACGTGCTTTAAATATATTTTTAACTTCTTTCATTATCCAAAGTCTATATATATTCAATCATAAAGTGATTTGTGAGTATAAAGTTAATAAATTGCTTTTCTTTTCTTTCGCAGCTCGTCAGCCAGTGAGCTTATATCGAGACGAGGGGTGTTCTCCCGCAGACAATATGGCTCCGTCGAACAGGTAAATACTAATTCGCGTTCGTGCTTTGTATAAAATTTGGCTTCAGATGTATTGTTATGCGTAAATAAAATTGAATTTCTTAATTTGAAATATCGTTTACAATTTGTTACGTTGAATATAAATTTGATATAACCATATTAAAGGATGTTTGATAACCGCTTGTAAGAATTAATTTTTGAGCTAGAAATTAACCATATTAAATATGTATAAAGCCTTACTTATACCTGATAACTAATAACTTTTTGGGTACAGTGCGCAAGGTGCTTAAAGCTCAATATTAATTATCTATGTCTATCTATGATTAACAATGGACATCGCAAATTGATGTTTCGACTATTACAGAACTATTCTATGTAAACTTAGTTGTGTTAAAATTAAAATTAATGTAAACATAGTTATGTTAAAATAAAATGCTTATAACGGGCCGACATTACGCGAGCTAAGCTAACTATTTCTGGCTTCACGTTTCCCACTTCATTTCTAGCTTTGGCTAAGCTTTTCTTAGGCATTTAGCTTAGCCATGTTAATTTAATTAGCTCATCTTATTTACAACGTAGCTTAGGTTTTGGTTCTCAGTGTGCATAAACATAAAATAAAAAATATATTATAGAATAAGCACTTCTTTCTTCTTATTAATTAAAAAATCACCTAGTATTTACATTTTAGAGCTTGAAAACTTGCAGAAAAAAAATATTTGTATTTTTTTTTCCGATTTTTAATCCGATTGATATAAAACTTCTATATATAATTTTAAGACGGATATAGACTTACAGAGTATACTTATACTCTATGTTTGTTTTATTATTTTGAGTTATAGCTCATTATATATTTACTTATATATTTTATATATAAAGATTGCGAGATTTTAAAAAATATGCTTGGAAAAAATAAGCGAAGCGTGTTTTATGATGCATTAGTACGGGCGAACATGTGGCGGGCGACAAGCGAATGTTTTGTCATAGGTTAAATAATGGTACGAGATAAAATCTTCAAATCCTTACTTATGCCTGCGGTCTCGTCCATTTAGATTCTAATTGATCACGGAATACTGAACAAGATGAAATATTTTGAAGATCATTTTTCATTAATTGTAATGCATATAATATTTATAATTAATATTAATCATGAATACATAGGCATTAATTTCAATTACATTTTCATCAAAATAATGTCGTCGTAATTGATTTAGTAAAATTCAAAAATAAATAATATTTTAAATATTTTAAGTTGTCACATCAAAACCAAAAATAATTATTAATATAAAACATTCTATAAATGCTTTTAGAGTAATAAGATAAATATTATTATAATAAATCATTTCATTTTAATTCATAATAACTCAAATATCACAAAGCCGTTCCCTTTTCCACGAATAATGGCGGCCCCATATTTCTATAGAAAGCAAATTATTTATATGGCATGCCATTGAAGTAATATATTGCAACGTTAAGCTATTTTTACATAATACGTATGTAAGTAATATTAGTATATTTTTGTTTACCTTACATGTTTCGAGTTACATTTTAGATCTAAATAACAATACTTATATATAAAATATTATTTCTATTTTACAATGAATTACTGTCAAAGAACTTATTATTCATTTATTAAATAATGCCTAACTATGCATAATCTAAAGATATTTAGGTCTTAAAAAGTAACAGCCTGTAAATGTTAGACTTAAGGCATTTTAAGAAAATAGTTTTGAACTTATGCCATACGCTGCTCCAATGCGGCCTAGTAGATACACATGTGGCAGATTTTTGTCCGACATCTAAGGTTTTCTGCATTCTCTTTCATCACCGAGCAAGAAGTGAATTATAAACAGTTACCACTTCTGTTAAGACTCGCGTATTCTAACCACTGGGCCATCTCAGTCTCAAACTAGTCGTAGTCTTTCGAAATTCAGAAAATAACTCGTCAATTTAAAAATATATTATAAGGTATTTGTTTGTTTACAAAATTAACTGTATAGCTGTTTTTAGTTATCAACTTATTATATTCAAAACTCCGTTATGTCTAATTCAAATACATTTTACTATTAATTTAATTTTTTTTTACTTTTTATTTTGGACTTGATCGAACCTTTCAAAAATATTATTAATATTAGTTTAATTTACATATTATACTAAAACAAATGAATTTTGTGCTAAAAAACTTAAACAAGTAAATTATATAAAATATTATAAATCATTATTGAATTATTTCATTAAAAGTTATGAATCTTCAATTTATTGGAAGCGCCGCAAAGAGTGATAATTAAAATTTTTATCGAATCCTAAACTTCTAAGGACTTGAATTCTGCCGCCGATATTAATTTAACCAGTGCCTTATGATGAAAAATAAAAAAAAAAATAAAAAACACTAAGTTATTCGCGGCTTTTAATAGACACAAATCTTACTCTTTTCATATCACTACTAAATAATATTAATATATGTTTATATAAGGATATTTTTGCGTTTATGCGGATTAAAAGAGGTACTTATATGATTTGTTCTGTTTTATAAATAAATAAATAAAATCGGAAGCTGTCACTATTTTAATTAATTTTTTTGATTATAACCAATCAGATCTAAAAAGCAATTAATGTATTGAGGAAATATATTCATTTAAAAAATTAGACAGTACAAAATTCGACTCAAAGAAAATTTTGTCAAAGGTCAGCCTTCCATTAAATGAAATATATAATCTTTGATTTAAGTATTTAAGCCTGAAAACTCCATTATTCATTATACCGTCTACTACATATTCAACGTTTCATATACATAAAGAGACCATTGTTGTTAATTTCCTCTACACCCATGATCCGGGTTTAATGAAAAGCAACCCTCAAACTAATAGTTCCTATATTAGATAATAAGCCCTAAAGACTACGTATTAAACATTATATAACATTATAAGCTAAAATATTATTAAAAATTTATTGTACCTACTATTTATTTATTATGCATTAAACAAATTTGAGACTGATAATTTTATTTACAGAAGATAACGTACACATTATGAAAGATTTCTTCCATTCCTCGTACAAAGGAATTATTGTAATTGTCTGAATATGACAGTGGAGAACAAGTGTACTCCAACACTTTTATACCTAGACGAGGCTTATTATCTCAAGCAACATCATAAAATGAAATGTCGCTGACAGCTTAGAAATACCCATATAAATAATAATAGAATTTTACGTAACGCTTCCTACGTAGACGTCTTTTGGAAATAACACTAATATTATGATAAAATAAGTTTTAGTGTTTCTAGTTTCAGAACAGGCATAAATTGTATAGTTCGAATATGTTTACTTATTGCGATGTCTAAGCGAATATTGACAAAACTATAACAGATACACAAAAACTTTTTAAGTACAATTAAAATAACTACATAAAAGTCCATAACAGTAAATACTTTATGGACAAGCTACTGTAACCATTTAAATGTTTAAACAAAATAGGTCAAAATAAACGGTGACTAAAATTATTTGTCATACCGTATTTAGTTAATTCCCATAGGAAGTTTGGTGAAACCTTTGTATGCAGTTAACACAATGATCCGTTGCCAAATGTAATCAAAGCAAATGATAATATATTAAAAGACAAATTTAATAGAATGGACATGAGGAATACAGTTCTTGAAGTAACAAGTTTTTACATAGATAAAATATACAACAATCAATCATAAATTGGCATCTTTTGCTGACGATATAACTGTATTAATTATATGTAAAACCCTAAAACATATCAACAAGAAATAACTTAAGCGCGTTAAGGTATTGTAATTATCTAATTTTCTAATTCTAATCTTCTCTAGAGCAGATTAAGTACACAAGTGCACATATACAAACGACGAGGTATACCTCGTAAATACCGAGGCAGAGAATGAGTGCCTTATCGGGGAAGGGCATGTCCCAGGTATTGGGTCACGAACACTGGTCATTAATGAAGGACTGGTAATTACAAAATTGAGCAGAATAGCGGTAATTATATGTACATCAATAGGTCGCAGTTTCCACTGCAGGTTAAGGATAGCGGAGCAATAAGTAATCTATATTATTATAATACAAAAGGAATTTCAAAAAAACACAGATGCAGTAGTCTCTACATAAATAAATAAATATCAATTAAAATTGCCATTGTGATGTATAATATGTATGGCATTATTAAAAATACGAATTTGGTGGTGAATTATGAAAAAACAAAATCCATATCACCCGGATTGCCGAATTGCCGAAGAGCCGGCCTGATATAACTAAGCTACTAGGAAATTAATATAGCTACCGAGTGCCGTACAAAATCTTTAGGTTTGATAATTCTTAATAAAAAACTGAATTGGAAATTAAAAATGTAGAAATTTAATTAAATCAATTCAGTTCTAGGACTTGTTTAAATTGCAAATCTTGTGACTGTTCCGATAGCATACAATAGTAATACTGCATCGAGTTCACGATGTAATTTTCTTGTAACACTAGCAGACTGGAAAAAGTTTTGAAAATAGAAAATATTGTGAAAAATTCAATATAATAGTATTTTGGTTTAAAATCGGATAATAGTAGGCTTTTATATTATTAAATACATTGTTTTTCACGATTCCATTCTTTTTTAATGCAATTTAAATTGATCCTTTTTAGAGGTGCTTAAGATTAATCTACATTTACAAAGCTCTATCTTATATATATATCCTTCGCATGTCTTTCTATTGAAAAAATATATAATTAAAACATCAAATATATACAATAAACTGCCAGGTCAAATTAAAATATTAACAATATCGGCATTCAGAGACACGTTTAAACTATATCCTAATAGAAATCATATTATAAAGTTTCTGACCTTTTCAATAACTTTTTGAATGATATTTAACTAAGTAGGTATTATTATTATTACCTACGCGAGTCTTTGTTCCTGGTCGATTTTTTTTTTTTTTATGTTGATTTATATATATTTTTTCTCGCTGGAAAAACGCGTTTTCGCGTTTCCCCCACTTGAAGTGGAGGGGTATGTGGGACCCGCCGGTGCCGAGCATGCGCCGGAATACCCACTAAAAAACCAGCGGTACCCACGCTGCCTTTTCTAGGGGCGTCACGTGATCGCTTGCGCATCAGAAGATGCGTAGCGCCGACGCCTTCTCCTCGGTCTTCTTCGGCGAAGCGAGTCAGTGGAGGCCCTCTCCTCACGCTCCCGCTTCACCGACTAAGGCCGCCAGGGTCAGGCGCCCTTAGAGTTCCCGAAGCCTCCCACCTAGATGTTCCAGGGCGTCACGCAGAACACGCCCTGGACTATCCGGAAACTATATCCTAATAGAAATCATATTACAAAGTTTCTGACCTTTTCAATAATTTTTTAAATGATATTTAACTAAGTAGGTATTATTATTATTACCTACGCGAATCTTTGTCCCTGGTCGATTTTATTTTATTTATTTTTTTTTTTATGTTTATTTATAAATTAAGACATATTCTAATGTTTATATATATTATCTCATTTAAATTGACAAATGTGGAACATAAAAATATATTGTAATTTAAAATAATATTAACTTAAGTGTTATATTCTGCATACTTATAAAGGTATTTTTATTAAACATATTATATATTATGGCATTTTTAAGAAGAAGCCATGCTGGAAATTCTGTCATATAAATTGAATGTGATTATGATTTGTTAAGAACATAATTCGTTTCTTAATAAATACTTCGTTTTCTTGATACTTACGCTATTTTCGAGAATCGAGTTTTCACCCTAAAATTTTATATTAATCATTCGTGCATGTGTCATGTTAAACAAGGCGTGAAGCAGAGAGTATACTAATTGCTTCATTAGCGAATATATCAATCAACGGAGAGGACACACCTCGGCTGACAACAATGGAACACCACAATTCTGTGGGCCGTCACACGTAGACATTAATGTGTTGACAATCAATCACGGGTCAGAGTGGCAAGTGCGATACTTACTCGTATATTAAAATATAGGTTAATTGACCTTAAGCTAGATTTATAAAGTTCTGTCGTTTACGGGCTCGTACTAGTTTTTTCTTTTTCGTAGAAACCACTTGTTTAATAAAGTTGATAAAACTTAGGATTTGATTTATTCATAAGTATCATCATCGTAGAATTAATGAGTCATGAATAGTTTTAAGAAAAAAAATATTTTACTCGTAATGAAGCTAATAAATTTCTAAATTTATTCTTTATTGTTAAAATAAATCAATATTTTTATTGAGCTTTTACTCTCAAGTGAGAATATTATGTACAAAGATATAGATTTGAATCATCACAAATTATCAGTTAAAAATCTTTATTCAATATAGAAGCGTTTCACTTATTAGTAAGTGAAACGCTTCTAATAAGTGAAACGCTTAACTCTAAATAATTTACTGTCATAAATCTACCACGGTTTCGGAAATAAATAACTGATCTAAGAAGAACCGGCGAAAGAAACTCAGCGGGTTTTTTTGTATTTCTTCTTTAACAATCATATGATTGACGAATAACCTACATTCGAGATAGGCAATATCGCGTAATAGATAAAATATCAAGTACGATAATTCTTTATCTAGAAACATGTCGATTTACTCACGATGTTCTTTATAAAATCGGCATGTTTCTTAAGAGATTTTCATAAAACAAATGATTTACATTCGCTGTTCTTTAACTTTGTCATTTCGTGGGAATTTTTTAATTAGTACCTTCACCGCAAGAAGAGAGTTGCAAGAAATTTTTTGCAGCAGACAAATCAGCGGTCCAGAAGTTGATGTTAAAAATAAGGCTTTTATATAATTTCCGTATAAAATGAACAAAAGTTTGTACCGTTACAAAAGTGCTTACAAAATTCCTGTTAATGTAGTTTCGATAAAATGTTTTTAAATTCAATTCGAAGGAAAATCTTGCACCTGTTAGTTAGGTAATTACTTTAGCATTAATGTAATAAAAGTTAATATTAAATATAATAAATGTCTGATATTCTTACCTACTGGCCTTTTATACGGTCTTTTAATCTTTAACCACGAGAGTTGTTTCTAACTTTCGAAACAAGGGTAGAGAAACTCTTACCGACAGTTAAAAAACTTATAAATTGAACGATTAACTTTTATTTTTCTTCACAATCGATTTTATTAGTAAAGCGTAATTTTAAGCATATAAAATATCTATATAAAAACAAACGCATACATAGTCATTACTCATATAAAATTATAAACCACTGTACAATATTTAAATTAAATCTGCATAATTAAATAATCCACGAAATATTAACGATGCATGCCTATTAATATTTATATATATTTAGTACTATTCTGTGTTGGTAAATCGTGATAGGTATCATAAATTCAATTAATTAACTAGAATTAAATCATCTTTATTCCGTCAATATGTTTGTTGTACAATATATACCGTATATAACCCGAAGTATGATAAAAAAATAATTGTCATAATTTTAGGCATTATGAAGAAAAGTTGTATCTTGCTGCAGTATCCAGTAGTTCCTAGTTAATATTCTATATTATTTACGCTGTGGACTGAGGATCTAACTAAATATAACAGACTATAATTTAAGTATAAAAATAAAAAAATTAAAATACTTTGGATGAAACAACGTACTTGAAAGACAATACAAACTTGTAAAAAATCCAAATATTGACGGTTCATTTATTTACCCGGCTTCAAAAAGGAATGACTTTATGATTCGACTGTGTTTATTTTTATTTGTATAAAGTTTCAGTCAATGCAAAGAAAACAAAACGTCGATATGTCTGCGTATGTAAAATGAAGTAAAAGCCTCTTATGTCTCACAGCCTCAACCTCAAGTCCAGGTTTCGAGCTTATTCCACCTCGCTGTTCTAATACGAAGTGGGACATTAACAGGCTGTTACGGAAAAACTCAGCGGTGCCTGCCGGGATTTGAACCCACAATATCCTTCTATTAATATCTTAATTGATTAGTCTTGCATTCTTTGCACCGGCTTCTAAATAAAAAAATAGATCTTGTAATTTTTTTTATAAAAACCGTTTTATAAATTATTAAATATATTTCTCCAATAGAGTCGAAATAATTAATTTTAAGATTTTGTTTGAAGTGTATATTGAAACAAATTTTTGAAGTTGGCTTTTTTTTCTTTTTAGCATTTAACCAGTTTCTAATTCTCATTTACCAGCGGAAATTAGGTTAATGAACAGTTTGGATCTGTTTCTGAATCATGGAAGTGAAAATTCAATCTGAGCGTTAAAATTAGATGGTTTTGAATTTCGGACAAAGGCGAAAGTAACACAACTGAATAAACAAATTATTTTAAATAAAATAATTCTTACTTATGCTTTTTAACAATTTATGATGTGATAGAAATAAAATGTAAAACATATCTAAGAATAATACTTGTCATGTAAAAAGTATTTATTAAAAAATTAAAGCTACCCGTCAATGGCTCACTGCTGGACGAAGGCATCCTTTTTGATTAAAAGGTTTGGATACAACATATGATATACAACCAAACAATAGTCAAAGTATCTTACTAATATTATTAAATATACATATATGCTTATTATGTCGTGTATTAAGAGGGTATAATATGCTTTATTTATTTGATTTTAGTAATACTGCAGTACCGTCGTACACGACGGTATATGATGATACTACCATTGTTTACGGTACAAGACGGTAAACAACGGTAGTCAATAATTTCGTTAAGAAAATATATTTTTTCATTGTTTTTAATTTTTATGTGACGAACCCATGATGATCAATCCTTATCGCCGTAAGCAATATCAACCATTCCTTACATCGCCAATTTGCCACCAACTTAATGTCAAATGTATTTTAAACTTTATATATTAGCAACTTTTAATAGTTAAACACTTAAATAATCTTACTATATTACGCGTTATTTTATACTTATAATAATCCGCTTACAATTAAATTAATCTTTTGACTGCGGGTGCGATTTTATTATCCCTGTCTATAATAAAGCTTTGAATGACGAAATCCTCTAAAGGCTAAACATTAATTCTGTAGTTTAATGACTTAAGGAACTTCTGTAATAAAGATCTCTAGCGTGTGATACTTCTCTGAAGTTTACTATTAAGCAGCGTCACACTCAACGAGACTGTAATTCGATTGTAGGTCATCATCCTCAGTCTGACTTGACCTACTTATTTCGAGTCTAGGCATCTTGTAGATTGTGCACGAATATATACTGTAGTCTATTGCTAGCCTATAGTTTATCCCACGACCAATGACCATGTGGACAATTTATATATTTTCTTTCTTTCTCTCGCCCTACATTTAGTCTCTTTCCCCATCACTTTTCTTTAATATTCCAACTTAACTTGAGGTCTTTGGCTTTGCATGCGAGGGAGGGTTCCATTTAAATATATATTTTTTAATGATTAAATCAAAGACTTGTATTTTTAGGCTTATTCAGAAAACGTTTCTTAGTATTGTATACCTCAAGCTCTTTCTTTATCTATATAATTAGATGCTCGGTCGGCAAAGTACTGTATCGGTAAATGTACATAAAATTTCAAAATACCAATAACAATTTTACTATTTCTTAACATTGCTACGAAAAAAATATATATCTCCGTGAAAAAAACCTTTCTTAGAATCATTTCCCACGAACTAAAGGGATTTTCTCGAAGTCAAGACCCCGATATTTCGATTTCTTTTACTTATATTAGAAACTGGGATGCTTTCATTTAATTTGAAAAACGGAATTTGCATATACAAATATTTATCATATACATCTACCATGCGTAGATGTATATGACAATATAATATTTGTTATGTGTTAGTCAATTATTGGAAATTTTATTGGTAATGATTTTTTAAGATTTGATATTTATGAAACTGCAATGTACGGTTTGTTCCCATAAAATACAAATAAATAAATATTTTTTTAAGTTAATGTATAATAATATTTATGAATAAACGGAATAAATTAACAACGTCAAATTGAAAAGTAATTAAAAACGATATTACACATTATCTTGCAAATTTATTAAATAGAAATAAAAATAAACATTATGTGATAAAATAAAAATTACATCAATAACGCATTTGAATGAAAATAATTAAAGTCCAGTTATATATTTTTTAATTAATATACAAATTAAAAATTCACGTACACTAGTAAAAAGTAAAGTTACAGACAGTAGATGACTCATGGTTGGTCTAAAAATCCTTTTAAAGAGAAAGAGAAAGTTTGGAACCACCACGCTTCTCCATGCGGAATGGTAGACAAAATTCACTTAGAATTAACGAAACTTAATGTAAAAATTATATTATCAATCTTACTCTTCGAAGTCAGTCTTTATTGACATATCGTAAGTCCATATGTCTCAATCTCAATTATAATATAAAAGATGGTAGATATGTAGATGATTATAAATCCGTGTCTATTTTAACAACCGTTACTCGTACTTTTTCAACATTATTCAGAACCTTAAGTGTTTTCTTGCTCGGCTTGCATTAGGTTTTTTTATTACATAAGGATAACGAGTCTCGGAAAATCTAGTAAATATTTAAAGTGGTTTTTTTATAGAATAGGAAGGCGGACGAGCATATGGGCCACCTGATGGTAAGTGGTCACCAACGCCCATAGACATTGGAATTGTAAGAAATGTTAACCATCGTTTATATTACCAATGCGCCACCAACCTTGGGAACTAAAAGGTTATGTCCCTTGTGCCTGTAATTACACTGGCTCACTCACCCTTCAAACCGGAACACAATAATATCAAGTACTGCTGTTTTGCGGTAGAATATCTGATGAGTGGGTGGTACCTACCTAGACGAGCTTGCACAAAGCTCGACCACCAGTAAATTGTATAAGGAATTTATGTATATTCTAAAAAAAAAATTAATTTAAGCGATATTAATATTCGTTTTAAAGCCTTTACGTGTAAAGGCTTAAAAACGCTACGTTACGTGTAACGTGGCATCGCCGTCAACCAAAAAGTATGTTTTTGCATTTATATTTTATTATATAAACATAAGAGACATGTTTGTTGCGTACATTTTAAACGGAATTTAATTTATTAAATAACAATATTACTTCTACAGTTCGTTAGGTTAAGCAAATAAAATATAAACATGGTTCACAATTTAATCTGTAACGAGTCTTTTCCGAGGAAATAAAACATTTCACCAATATTACGGAGGCAAATTGAATTTCAGTTCAGGAAATGAGATCTGGTAGCGACTTCAATTTTGACAAGCACAACTTAAGATGAAAATTCATGTAATGTCAACAACCCTAAAATTCATATTATTACGTGACTGTCATGTTTATTATTATATTGTTCCATAAATCTACTAGCTGCCAGTCTTGACTTCTTAAGGGTATAGTTAAAAAAATCCTGGTATTTGGTTGCAGCTCCACCTATTATACAAACATTTCATCAGTCCGGTACAGAAGAATTATATTTTAAAGATAGGAAATTTTATTAGTCATTCGTATAGAGTTACTATACTTTATCATAATTTATATTTAACTCTAGTTGAAATAAGTAATATCATAGTGTAATATTTTTTTTTAATCTACAAAATCAAATTTTCAGAAACCATAAATTTTCAAAGATCTCAAAAATGTTTACAATTAAAATTGGCACAGATCGTTTTCGTGTGAGTGCTACGAGACTCCGCCCTCATAATATCGCAGATTTAACTTGGATTAACTTCGAGGAGTCCGCTCTACTATTCTACTGACCTTTTACTTTTCTCTTTTTAATGCAATATAATCCAGCCATATTTATTATTTATTTTTACTAATCTTAAAACTTAGACATTTCATTTACATGTATGATATTTTTAGTAAATTTTATTAACAAGTTATATCAATGATATATCAATTATATGTATTCTTTAAAAATATATAATAATTTATTGTCTTAAAAAACGACAAATGGCGTTATATAAATATAATTATAAATATTAATACAGGATAGTAATTAAATTCCTACTTTCATCATAATATTTTCTACAATGGACTAGGACCTTAAAGATCACGTAGTCATAGTATCAAGTTGTTGTTTTGTCTTTAATTTACATACTTGATATGCTATAGATTAGTAAACGACAAACTGTAGCGAATTTACATATTATCATAAATCAAGCAGTTTTATAAATTCCTACCTGCACGATTGTTAATTTGCTAACACATTCAACGCTTATGATTGTGGAAATACTCATTTCCTGAGAGCATAACTAAAATAACAAAAAATGAGCTTAAAAATTTCTTAAAGACAACTTTCTGTAAGGCAACAGAGTGAAGACAATCGCGATGTTTATGCTATCTTGGTTGACAAAGAAGATTAAAAAAGTACAGCCTAAAGTCAACTATCCTACACTGAAGTCTTATATCAGTGCCTTTAAATCTACCTCAGTATATAAAATAAAGATATTTTGTTATAGTAAGGTATTTTTTACAGTTGTCAGCATCGGTGGAGGGAGGCGGTGCAGCGGATACGATTGTGCGTCGTTATCGGCTTGAAAACGGCAATTCACTTGGCGAAAAAGATGAAGTAAGTCTATAGTATGATATAATAACGCTTCTTTATTATTTTACATTTTGTATACATGCGAAAAGATTAACAATATACTAGACATATGAAGATCAACCTTGTTTTTAAATATTTTTAGAAAGTAAGAACGAATTCAAATTTACTATTAAGATTTTACACACTTTGTTTGCCACGCTCAGTCGAGTTAATAGCTGGCTTATTCCAAAAATAAATAAGATGAAAATTTTATCCCTTGGAGACTAAAATTGTAAATGAGCAAATGTGTACATGTAGTAATATTGTTTTTTATATGAAGTGCCATTCTTACTACTTCCAAAATATCATAGGCTACCGTTTCAAATTTAATTTAACATAAGAATTAGGAGAATTTAGATAGTATAAATAATAATAGCAAAAAATCGAATAAATTCTTCACGTTGTCAAAACAGTTATTGGGATTTATTGCGTAATAATTATTATTTAGGCAATACGGAAAATATAGGAAGCATTTTCAAATAAAAATATAGGAATTAATTTCATTTTCTACTGCGACAAAATTTTCCGCGAAACCGTCTGACAAAAAATTATTGCATACTTTTATAAAATATTTCAATTAACAGCATCCATTGTTCGTTTTATTGGAAAAATACTGAATTATGATCCTTTTTAATTGAATACACAATTTAAACACGAGAAATGGCTCGCTCGAGGGACATCCCCGAGAGCATTAATCAAATCAGTGTGTATAATGACATATTTTTTAATTAATGTATGTATTTCGTTTTTCGATAATAATCATAATATAATATAATTTATAAGAATAATATTAAATTTTAGATCTGTTATAGCTTGTATAGTAGAGCCTACCCTTCTATTTTCGCTTTGTACGTAATATATATATTTAAACAATTAGGTCAACTCAAAACTTTATATCACAAATTTAATGTTAAGTGAAAAATTTTAAGTAATTGAATTTCAATAATGAAAACAATTAAATATGTCATTAACTTTTTTTCAAGTGATAATGATTTATTATAATAAAAACCAACATAGATTCTGCTTATAAGATTCCTTGTTCATCTACTTCCCCATAAATCAACAGAAAATTGTGTCACCCTCAAGTTACAAGCCTGTTACTGTCGTTAGCATCAAAGACAGGAAACTACATCACAAAACATTCAAGTAGATGGCGGTACAATCGCTCACAATAATTAATTTAATAATAATTGAATAATAAATAATAATTTAAATTTTAGGAAGTTTATGAACAATATTCTAAAATCAAACAGTATTAACTCAAGTTAATTTAAAATCATTAATTAAAATGAAGTAATAATAATGAGTTAATTAATATTATGACGCAATTAAGTTGTTTTCAACATAATGACTAATTAAATATACCCACGTTAATATTTTCACGTAGAATGAACAACGTAATTGCATAAATAACAGAACTAAATTAAATAACTGAAAATCTGTTGAAAAATGAAATCATCGATAACATACGAGTATTTATCAAATAGGTTTAATATGTCTTATGTCAGCTATATAGCTGACCCGAATGTTCAAATTATAATATCACTAGTTTATATCATATATTTAATATATCCATGTTTGCGACGTGGCCAGTCAGCTAGCCATTACCTATGTTATCTTCATTCATCTTTCCTTTCATGATAATTATGTTTATACAAACCACGAAAATACACAAGTTTTACTAAAAATGTCGTAAATAGTTAAATATTCGCGTGTGTAATATAAACTTGATAAGGATTTTATATTATTTAACTCGCAATAAAGTTACAATTATTTTTACAAAAGAAACAAAAAAAATCAATCCTTTAATAAATAATAATAATATATTATTTATATTTTACAGATACATCACAGAAATCGCTTTATTACGATAAATCACAATAATTGTACGCTGTCGTTTGATTAAATGATATTCATGAGAAAAAAATCTTCTAAATATAAAACGTGTAAGTCACAATCAATTAGTATATGGACTCACGTGCTGAGTTTCTATCCTTTCAGATATATATGTTTATATGTATTTATTCGGATATACGAAGTTTTTATAAAATGAGTACTGAAAGAGTAATAAAACTACTGGTGGGGTAGAAACTTAACTAGCTTAATTGCATATATAGTTAAATGTAATATCAGCCAAAAATAAATATTCGACGTAATATATTAAGCATTCGGGAATTTACTTTAAAACTTAGCTTACTATCATACTCTGCCAGTTGCTTGGGAGGCATTTCGGCTAAATTTCGTAAATCTGTTTACGAAATTTAGCCGAATTAAAGTTTGGTCTTTATTTTAGCCGACTTTGCCTTTGTTCAAAAGCGATATCCATTTTTTTTCTATCTAGCACGAAAGGTTTAGTTAATCAAATGAGAGCCTATTTTTTAACTTCACTATAAGAAAACGTACATAAATAGAACCATAATTGCCCAATGATTATAATGATGTTAATGTCCTCCTGACAGACCACGGCGACCATATATTGGACAATTGTGTGCGTTCTCATGGGTGCACTCACTCTATTCCCTTTTTTTATATTCGCCGAGAGGGCAAATGACTCTACTCCACCTGACGGTAAGTGGTAGTAGAGTCCAAACGCGACGACGGCCAGTACAGACGGGAAGAATGTTCTGCACTAGCCGCCTTCGCCTTGCCGGCCCGCAAGATGCCTCTTCACGCCTCGTTTGAAGGAACCTCACTCTCATAACCCGATGGATCGGCAAAATTGAATGTCTGAAAGAGTTTAGGTGCACGGGAGAGTACACACTTCCAAATTAAAAACTCCGGGATGCTACTGAGAATTTTCTGAGGGCAAAATCCAATAACTTTTTATCGGACTGACCTGGGGTTTGAACACAATATCTCGGTGTCTGCGGCCTAATTTAGCCAATATACTAACGGGGCATTCAAAGATATAATACTTCAATTTTAACAGAAGTACAATCACCACACTTAATTTTTGGCTTAAATTTTTTATATTACATCTTGTGCTCGGCGATGAAGTAAAACAATCTAAGGAAACCTGCATAGATGTCAAAATAAACCCTATACGTCACTTGTACATGTGTTTACCTTGCAAATATTGATGCGAAAGATCGTATGTAAAATTTATATACTTTACAGGTAACCATAAAATGGAATGTTTCACTATTGTAATATTCACATTTTTCCCCTACAGTTTCCATCGTAGCGAATATTTAATGTTACTTTTAAAACCTTATATTTATTATTTTACATTTTTTCTTTCATTTATTAAGTTATAGTATATGTAGAGTATTTGGAAGAGAGGTACCGTATATCTTTGTTTCATTGCGGGTTAAAAATGATGTAAAATGTTTTATAATTGATGAAATAATCATTTTTTATTTTATTTATTTATTATTAAGTAAAGAATAAATTAGAATAACAGAATACAAACGAGTTATTAGAGCTTGTGCAGAATTATTGTAGCTTGTACCAAGTAACCAATAGTTATTTTTATTTTGTACTTTTATTTTTGTCTAAAATGTGTCGTCCTTTTCAGTTATTTGGACCGCCCAGCGCACCGGTACTTGAAAATCCGGAATTTCAAACACGATGGTACTTCAAATATTTCTTAGGAAAAAGTAAGTATCTATATAAATATATATATAAGCAAAGACAAAACATTTATCACCTTTTTTGAAAAGCGGTTATCTTTTTTTGTTTGGTTGTTATTGACGAGTTTGTGTATGTTGCATTTATGTGTTATCAATTTTGGAAACAGTACGGTATTTATTATCGCTCATGTTAACGTTTAGAACAATTGATAGAAGTTCAAAGTACAAATTCATATATATTTTCCACAAATTTTTATGACCGAATTTCGACCACTACGCGAACACAAGTCATCTGAATATTTCATTAATTAATTATATTATTATCAAACAAACAAAATTTTCAAATACGCTTCAATTCAATTTTAAATCAATTTAAGCAAACAATCATGAAACGAATTAATTCTAAATAAACCTTTTGTTTTATTATATATATTTGCTTCTAGGTAGACAGGTCGTTTAATATATCAAGTATAAAGTTATATCAGTAATTCATTTTATTTAAGCAGCGCTTAGAACCCAGTCTTGTCGCGTGGGTGCCATTCCGTCGTTATTCATTATTTTTCCGACCTATAACTACAATACGCGACCCAATTATGTCAACAATGATTTTATTGTTTATTTATTACTATTATACAGATTGCTTTCTTTACCATTTAAGTTACGTAGTTACGGCAAAAATATGTTCATTAAAATAACGATATGATGCGAACGTAAAATAAAACCTTGAAAATCGAATCTGATTGTATTCTTACAGACTCTAATTAGTAATAACAGAAAATAATCTTATATAACCTAATTACAGTATCATTCAATTCAATTATTCTGGGTTCACATATACGTATACTACACTATAATAATGCAAAATTTAGCAATAAAGTGATATAATGTTCAAAACTCATATCTATGGAAATAATATCTAAGTTTTCGGATATATTTTCTTCGGAGTGCAATCTCTTGTAAACAATTTCCTTTATCGTCACTGAATATTTCGTGTATTGTTACTACATATTTTCTACTTTGTGTTTAATACGTACGACACTTGTGTAATAAGGCGATCGATTCCACCTTTATAGTATGAGTACTTTGGGTTCAAAATACAATGCCAGTTTTTTCCAGTTCAACACGAATGTCAATACGAATTCTTATTGAATGATTGTTAGAATTTTGTCTGTTTGTCTGTTTAACTCTGCGTTTGTGCACGCTAATCATAGAAACGGCTAAACGGATTTGAGTGCGGTTTTCACTAATGTATTGTGGCTAACTTCACTTAAAATTTATTGTTTGTTTTATTTAAATCAGTTTATAAATATATATATATATATATATATATATATATATATTTATATATGTCCGGGATGGCAAATGACTCTACTCCACCTGATGGTAAGTGGTAGTAGAGTCCAAACGCGACGACGGCCAGTACAGTCGGGAAGAATGTTCTGTACTAGCCGTCACCGCCTTGCCGGCCCGCAAGATGCCTCTTCACGCCTCGTTTGAAGGAACCCGGGTTGTAAGAGGAGGGGAACACGTGAGCTGGTAAGGAATTCCATTTTTTGGTAGTGCGACAAAGAAAGGAGTTGCCAAATTTCTTTGTGCGCGATGGAATTGATGGCACAGTTAGGCGGTGACATCGAGAACCAGCTCGCGTGGACTTAAGAAGGAAGGGGGAAGCAGGAATTAGAGAGAATAATTCCTCAGAGCACTCGCCGTGATACAGTCGATAGAAAGCGCTCAGTGCTGCTATCTCGCGACGCAATTGTAAAGGTTCAAGAGTGTTTGTGACCTTTACGTCGCCAATAATGCGTACTGCACGTCGCTGCAACCAGTCCAAGGCCTCCAGTAGGTACTTAGCGGAGCCATCCCAATGGTGCGAGCAATATTCAACGCAAGACCGTACCTGTGTTTTGTATAACAGGCACAGTTGTTGCGGCGTGAAAAAACGCCGCACCTTGTTCAGAACTCCGAGTCTTCGTGAAGCTGTTTTTAATAATAATAAAGTTATGTCAATTTAAAAAATCACGCTGATTATTTATTCGATAAAATTGCTATAAAATAACTGTACCTCCAATGTAAGTTGAACTCAGATCTATATGATTCATTACATTAAATAAGATTCATCTTATGCTGGTAAATATCGGTTAACTCACCCATGCGTAGATGTTTTATATCTTTTAAGGTCGAGTATAACCTTTTGTATGGTAATCAAATATGTTCTAAAATAATGCATTATTTGCAGTCTTTTTTATAAAATATCAATTCTTAGGAAAAACATCGAGATAATTCCATAGATACTTCTTAGTACTTTTTATAGTTTTGACATGTTGTAGGTTTATTAAGTTACGCAAAATTTTTACCGTGAAACTTAAGATTGGTTTTATCTTTGTTTTTAAAACCCATTGTTCTAACCGAAGGTTTATTAATTATTATAGTTCTATTTTTTAACGTAATATATATAGTAACTAGTAACTGAATTTCGTTAAATTTACATTCTGAAATTGCTGCATGTTTTAAAATATATTTGACATTTATGAAGTTTTCGGCTACGATTTAAAGCATTATAGGTTTCAAATAACAAATTATATTAGTGTCAAACAAACAAATTTATTTATCAAAACTAATAAATGAAGACTCGTTTTTTAGTACTGTTTAACTGAAAAACTATTATACTAATATACAAAAAACTTATATCTTAAGATGAAACGCTTTTCGAAGAATGTTTTAATATATAATATTGTTGTATATGCATTATTTTATATTTTCTTCCGCTTTATTTTGAACAAGTTTGAACTTAATGTTCTTGTGTTTTTAAAAACAATATTATCTTGTATAAAAATAAAGCATAAACATTAGAAGCAGAATGATGTCCTCCTCACCGATTACGGCCACGTCGGCCATTCTCAAGGGATACTAGACAACTACAGAGGACATACAGTTCACAAGTGTGTGCGTAAACAGAGGTGCATTCCCTATTCATTCACTCATAATCCATTGGGCCGACAAATCTGATACGACCGGAAAGAGATCAGGCGCAGGACCAACGGCGGCAGGAGGACGTGCCTTCCGACTCACGCTGCTACTGAAAAATTATCAACTCAAGATCAGCGGCCTTAGCCACTAGACCAACGAAGCAAAAGCAGAATGCAAAAATAATATTAGGAAATATTTAATAATAAAAAAGCATTGTACTCGCATAATTTAATTAATATTTACGCTCGTCCAAGCTTATTATATTCAGCCAACCATAGCGTAATGCACTTTGGAACTCGATGGGTGTTGACAACGTAATTGCCTTTAGGGACAATAGTTTTGTTTGCAAAATGTCTGTTCTAGACAACGAGCCTTGCTATATCTAGTGAGCGGATAAGTGAATTTTCGCAGCTTATCCAATACAAACTTTCCACACACATTTTTTTTTACATTATCGATTTTACCATTATACTTAATCTAATGTTTTCCTTTTTTAGATTAAATATATATAATCACGTTTATTTACAATATTTTTGATATCTTTTAACAAGTAAATGAACCGTCACCGTAATAATAAATTTTATATATTATTATTAATGAATACGGTTTTACATTTCGAGTCGAGAAGACTACGGTTGCCATAATCATGCATTGGACGCGTCCAAATTACGTCTAATTGTCTAAATCCAATCTTTCACAAACATTGCGAAAAATAAAGTAAATGGAATGGAATACGTTTACTTTCAAGAATAAATTTAATAAAAGTAACATTATTTTAAAACAAAAAACGTCTTATGTGAGATGAGATGGCACTTTTTTACTTGCAAGATAACTTTACTTTCATAGTTTCCTTGCTTATTTCCTTTTCTAATAAACAACAGATTATATTATATATTACATGACATCGAAGTTTTCAATTTTATAAACAATATTTCATATAAATCGACATTCCTTTAATATTTTCACGAAATTTAGGTTAAATCTTTTCTAATTAAAGCTCTTAACTAGCGCTCCTTCAATATCTCTCGAAGTAAAAGATAAGCTAAGTGGTAATATTGCGAAATTTTTGTGTTACTTGAGTGATCTTCACTACAGAAATTGCTTACTCGACATTTTCCAGACAGCCTCTACACAGCCTACGTTAATGCTTGACGCTTGAAACGTTTAGGCAATGGATATATAATTGTATTTTATTTTTATACATATATGTCGTAGATACAATATTGTGAATGACTATAACCGATAATAATAATAATAATGCCCTCCAGACCGATTTCGGCCACGGCGGTCAATCTCAAGAGAGATTAGCCAACTACGCAAGAGATATTACAGTGCACAAGTGTGTGTGCAAACACAGGTGCACTCTCTCTTCCCTAACTCTCAAAATCCGATGGGATGGTAATCCGACACGACCGGAAAGAGTTCATGTGCAGGTCCAACGGCTTTACGTGCTTTCCGAGGCACAGGAGTGTACACACTTCTAACTTCCAGACTCCGGGACGCTACTGAGAATTTTGTGACAGAAAAACCCAAGAACTTTTTAACTTTTTTGACCAACGAGGCAGTTACTATAACTGATTCATAAAGATGTAAGTGGATATTTTCAAAGTGTTCTCTTTTGCGACCTTAACAGCGATAACGATCGTGACGTATCTGATTTTGTTAGTCTTCTTCTATAAATAGAAAATGAAAGCGAAGAATAAAACTCATAACATACGAATTAACTCGACTGTTTTCTTTGTTCTTTCTACAAAAGGTTTTATTAAATACCAAAATAAATGGCAATTTTCATATGACTTCTCAAAATGTACAAACCTCTCAAATATTATTCATAAATTAAAATTAATAGCTTCCCAATTTAATATACCCGACGATTGGTAGAAAATTCCACGAAAATAACGTAGCATTGGTATTTCAGGGCACAGCGAAAATTATTCTGCCTCATACTACTTATTTCTTCGTGACGATTCTCGGTTTCATTTGTTATACTTACCTGCCTTCATTTCTCTATGTCTATTATTAATAACATTCACATTTATTTACAAATGTCGCCCCATATATTTCGGAGATTAGACAAACAACGCATATCACGTTTTCTTAAATAAATATCAATAAAATATATTTCTAAAAATAAAAGTTTAAAATAGGTTTAAGTTCAATTTAAAAAATATAAATAAAACGTCTAAAGAATCCTAACTATTGTTATATATTTTAATTCGATGAAATACTTTGAATAGAAAAAAGTCTTCATTATTAGCAACATTATTGAACAAAACGTTAGTGAATTTTTGGATAAATCTCTCACAAGTATTAAATACCCAGTAACTCAATAATCCTTTGCACAAAAAGCGTTAAGCGTTTTTATTTCGAAGTTAGACAGATTGGATAATCTTATGATAAATGCACGACGACAATCGTTAATATTTTTAAAATAATTATAAGAATGGAATACTTGATTCAGTTTACGAATGAATATTTTCTTTCAATTATGTTTGAAACAAGCTAGTTTGTCATTCGTCTTTTCAAACTATTTTAATACGGTTATTAATAAAGTATCAACGATACTAGTATCTTAATTATTATTGTCTATAGATTGCAGGCAAATAAAACTAAGAATCTCAATCATATAAATAAAAAATACACATAAATAAAAAATACAAATAGAAAAATACACCAAAGGCACGGACAACATCTCTGTGGAGATTTGAAGGCCTGAATAAAATAATCTTCACGATTAAGCCGCTTCTACTACTTTAAATTTATTAGACTCAGAAGCAACTTATAATGTTATATGTGTACGACACTTGTGTAATAAGGCGATCGATTCCACCTTTATAGTATGAGTACTTTGGGTTCAAAATACAATGCCAGTTTTTTCCAGTTCAACACGAATGTCAATACGAATTCTTATTGAATGATTGTTAGAATTTTGTCTGTTTGTCTGTTTAACTCTGCGTTTGTGCACGCTAATCATAGAAACGGCTAAACGGATTTGAGTGCGGTTTTCACTAATGTATTGTGGCTAACTTCACTTAAAATTTATTGTTTGTTTTATTTAAATCAGTTTATAAATATATATATATATATATATATATATATATATATATATATATATATTTATATATGTCCGGGATGGCAAATGACTCTACTCCACCTGATGGTAAGTGGTAGTAGAGTCCAAACGCGACGACGGCCAGTACAGTCGGGAAGAATGTTCTGTACTAGCCGTCACCGCCTTGCCGGCCCGCAAGATGCCTCTTCACGCCTCGTTTGAAGGAACCCGGGTTGTAAGAGGAGGGGAACACGTGAGCTGGTAAGGAATTCCATTTTTTGGTAGTGCGACAAAGAAAGGAGTTGCCAAATTTCTTTGTGCGCGATGGAATTGATGGCACAGTTAGGCGGTGACATCGAGAACCAGCTCGCGTGGACTTAAGAAGGAAGGGGGAAGCAGGAATTAGAGAGAATAATTCCTCAGAGCACTCGCCGTGATACAGTCGATAGAAAGCGCTCAGTGCTGCTATCTCGCGACGCAATTGTAAAGGTTCAAGAGTGTTTGTGACCTTTACGTCGCCAATAATGCGTACTGCACGTCGCTGCAACCAGTCCAAGGCCTCCAGTAGGTACTTAGCGGAGCCATCCCAATGGTGCGAGCAATATTCAACGCAAGACCGTACCTGTGTTTTGTATAACAGGCACAGTTGTTGCGGCGTGAAAAAACGCCGCACCTTGTTCAGAACTCCGAGTCTTCGTGAAGCTGTTTTTAATAATAATAAAGTTATGTCAATTTAAAAAATCACGCTGATTATTTATTCGATAAAATTGCTATAAAATAACTGTACCTCCAATGTAAGTTGAACTCAGATCTATATGATTCATTACATTAAATAAGATTCATCTTATGCTGGTAAATATCGGTTAACTCACCCATGCGTAGATGTTTTATATCTTTTAAGGTCGAGTATAACCTTTTGTATGGTAATCAAATATGTTCTAAAATAATGCATTATTTGCAGTCTTTTTTATAAAATATCAATTCTTAGGAAAAACATCGAGATAATTCCATAGATACTTCTTAGTACTTTTTATAGTTTTGACATGTTGTAGGTTTATTAAGTTACGCAAAATTTTTACCGTGAAACTTAAGATTGGTTTTATCTTTGTTTTTAAAACCCATTGTTCTAACCGAAGGTTTATTAATTATTATAGTTCTATTTTTTAACGTAATATATATAGTAACTAGTAACTGAATTTCGTTAAATTTACATTCTGAAATTGCTGCATGTTTTAAAATATATTTGACATTTATGAAGTTTTCGGCTACGATTTAAAGCATTATAGGTTTCAAATAACAAATTATATTAGTGTCAAACAAACAAATTTATTTATCAAAACTAATAAATGAAGACTCGTTTTTTAGTACTGTTTAACTGAAAAACTATTATACTAATATACAAAAAACTTATATCTTAAGATGAAACGCTTTTCGAAGAATGTTTTAATATATAATATTGTTGTATATGCATTATTTTATATTTTCTTCCGCTTTATTTTGAACAAGTTTGAACTTAATGTTCTTGTGTTTTTAAAAACAATATTATCTTGTATAAAAATAAAGCATAAACATTAGAAGCAGAATGATGTCCTCCTCACCGATTACGGCCACGTCGGCCATTCTCAAGGGATACTAGACAACTACAGAGGACATACAGTTCACAAGTGTGTGCGTAAACAGAGGTGCATTCCCTATTCATTCACTCATAATCCATTGGGCCGACAAATCTGATACGACCGGAAAGAGATCAGGCGCAGGACCAACGGCGGCAGGAGGACGTGCCTTCCGACTCACGCTGCTACTGAAAAATTATCAACTCAAGATCAGCGGCCTTAGCCACTAGACCAACGAAGCAAAAGCAGAATGCAAAAATAATATTAGGAAATATTTAATAATAAAAAAGCATTGTACTCGCATAATTTAATTAATATTTACGCTCGTCCAAGCTTATTATATTCAGCCAACCATAGCGTAATGCACTTTGGAACTCGATGGGTGTTGACAACGTAATTGCCTTTAGGGACAATAGTTTTGTTTGCAAAATGTCTGTTCTAGACAACGAGCCTTGCTATATCTAGTGAGCGGATAAGTGAATTTTCGCAGCTTATCCAATACAAACTTTCCACACACATTTTTTTTTACATTATCGATTTTACCATTATACTTAATCTAATGTTTTCCTTTTTTAGATTAAATATATATAATCACGTTTATTTACAATATTTTTGATATCTTTTAACAAGTAAATGAACCGTCACCGTAATAATAAATTTTATATATTATTATTAATGAATACGGTTTTACATTTCGAGTCGAGAAGACTACGGTTGCCATAATCATGCATTGGACGCGTCCAAATTACGTCTAATTGTCTAAATCCAATCTTTCACAAACATTGCGAAAAATAAAGTAAATGGAATGGAATACGTTTACTTTCAAGAATAAATTTAATAAAAGTAACATTATTTTAAAACAAAAAACGTCTTATGTGAGATGAGATGGCACTTTTTTACTTGCAAGATAACTTTACTTTCATAGTTTCCTTGCTTATTTCCTTTTCTAATAAACAACAGATTATATTATATATTACATGACATCGAAGTTTTCAATTTTATAAACAATATTTCATATAAATCGACATTCCTTTAATATTTTCACGAAATTTAGGTTAAATCTTTTCTAATTAAAGCTCTTAACTAGCGCTCCTTCAATATCTCTCGAAGTAAAAGATAAGCTAAGTGGTAATATTGCGAAATTTTTGTGTTACTTGAGTGATCTTCACTACAGAAATTGCTTACTCGACATTTTCCAGACAGCCTCTACACAGCCTACGTTAATGCTTGACGCTTGAAACGTTTAGGCAATGGATATATAATTGTATTTTATTTTTATACATATATGTCGTAGATACAATATTGTGAATGACTATAACCGATAATAATAATAATAATGCCCTCCAGACCGATTTCGGCCACGGCGGTCAATCTCAAGAGAGATTAGCCAACTACGCAAGAGATATTACAGTGCACAAGTGTGTGTGCAAACACAGGTGCACTCTCTCTTCCCTAACTCTCAAAATCCGATGGGATGGTAATCCGACACGACCGGAAAGAGTTCATGTGCAGGTCCAACGGCTTTACGTGCTTTCCGAGGCACGGGAGTGTACACACTTCTAACTTCCAGACTCCGGGACGCTACTGAGAATTTTGTGACAGAAAAACCCAAGAACTTTTTAACTTTTTTGACCAACGAGGCAGTTACTATAACTGATTCATAAAGATGTAAGTGGATATTTTCAAAGTGTTCTCTTTTGCGACCTTAACAGCGATAACGATCGTGACGTATCTGATTTTGTTAGTCTTCTTCTATAAATAGAAAATGAAAGCGAAGAATAAAACTCATAACATACGAATTAACTCGACTGTTTTCTTTGTTCTTTCTACAAAAGGTTTTATTAAATACCAAAATAAATGGCAATTTTCATATGACTTCTCAAAATGTACAAACCTCTCAAATATTATTCATAAATTAAAATTAATAGCTTCCCAATTTAATATACCCGACGATTGGTAGAAAATTCCACGAAAATAACGTAGCATTGGTATTTCAGGGCACAGCGAAAATTATTCTGCCTCATACTACTTATTTCTTCGTGACGATTCTCGGTTTCATTTGTTATACTTACCTGCCTTCATTTCTCTATGTCTATTATTAATAACATTCACATTTATTTACAAATGTCGCCCCATATATTTCGGAGATTAGACAAACAACGCATATCACGTTTTCTTAAATAAATATCAATAAAATATATTTCTAAAAATAAAAGTTTAAAATAGGTTTAAGTTCAATTTAAAAAATATAAATAAAACGTCTAAAGAATCCTAACTATTGTTATATATTTTAATTCGATGAAATACTTTGAATAGAAAAAAGTCTTCATTATTAGCAACATTATTGAACAAAACGTTAGTGAATTTTTGGATAAATCTCTCACAAGTATTAAATACCCAGTAACTCAATAATCCTTTGCACAAAAAGCGTTAAGCGTTTTTATTTCGAAGTTAGACAGATTGGATAATCTTATGATAAATGCACGACGACAATCGTTAATATTTTTAAAATAATTATAAGAATGGAATACTTGATTCAGTTTACGAATGAATATTTTCTTTCAATTATGTTTGAAACAAGCTAGTTTGTCATTCGTCTTTTCAAACTATTTTAATACGGTTATTAATAAAGTATCAACGATACTAGTATCTTAATTATTATTGTCTATAGATTGCAGGCAAATAAAACTAAGAATCTCAATCATATAAATAAAAAATACACATAAATAAAAAATACAAATAGAAAAATACACCAAAGGCACGGACAACATCTCTGTGGAGATTTGAAGGCCTGAATAAAATAATCTTCACGATTAAGCCGCTTCTACTACTTTAAATTTATTAGACTCAGAAGCAACTTATAATGTTATATGTGTATGCATTTAAATCAAAACTGGAACCAGTAACATTTCGATAATAATTTAACTAAGCACCCGATGGTAGGGCTCAGTGCAGGCTTGTTAGAGTACACAGCACTCATCAATTATTCCACCGCTAGAAATCAATACTCTGTCTTAATGACTTCGACTTGAAAAGTGGGTGAGCCAGTGTAATTACAGTTTAATTAATTGTTGGCAGCGCATTATATAAGTAGTTGTTTACACTTCTTGAAGTGTATATTTACGAGTCAACTTAGAAGTGATCAACTTCAACAACCCATCACAGGATCCATTTCCTTTGGCTTCCTTAAATTAAAGTAATGTAAATACTTCTCTAACGCCCAAATGTTACATAAGGCCTAATCAAAATATGCAAATAGAGTGTATTAGAATGACCATAAATTTTAATTATAAAGTTTCGTAGCCCTTGTAGATATTCGTAATATAAATATATTCTCATCTCGTAACTCCGTGTTAATCTGAGTGATGGCACTCGCACGTACATTGTAAGGCTCAAACTTCCACGACCGGATATAATAAGAGCGTCGAAGCGAATATTACATAAGGACGGGTAAATAATGATAGCACTTTAACATGTACATATATTAGACAGCGGTTTTTGCGTTCATTTTATACATATTTATATTGATAACGCGCATTTTTTCAAGAGATATAACATAATTTGATTTAATCTTAAAAACATAACGATGCAGAGTAAAATTTAAAGAAGTAAAAATATGCAAAAGTTGGGTCACATTGTTTTTGAAATAAAAATAAACATACAGATTTGACTAACGACATAAAAAGTTTATATAAATATAAAATACAACCCCAAGGATCAAATAACCAAGACAAAGGCAAGCAAACAACCAAATTGAAAAAGAACTATTAGAAACAGTCGAAGGATTCAAACAAAACCAATTTCCTTAGAAATGCAATGAGAGCTTGAAGTCTATTCTTATTTTTCTGATTGGTATTCGTTCAACGTTACCGGTCTTTTTATCATAGCTGTTACCTGAATAATAGCCTCATTTAAAGTCACTCAGAACTCATTAACATTTATATTTTGCATTACATTTGAAAATATTTATAACACACATTTCATTTACTTAGTATACATTTCTTTGCACACGTTTTCTTTTCTTTTTTTTCACGCAGTGGAATTCTTTAGAAGTACCCAGTTCCCATGGGGGGGGGAATAGGTTATGTGGGATTCTTACCCACTATAACCACTGCGATGGCCGTCCTCAGCACGGATCGGAGAAGCTGCGGGATTGTGTTGATATAACGTATCCGCGGCCTCTCCCGTGCATTGGCTCGGCTGACCTCTCCTCACACGTTATCTTATATTATCTATATATAATTATAATTTTAATGAAAGGTGAATGCATCAAATGTATTTCTTATATAAATCAAAAATGTAATAATAATTATAGCTTTTATATACAATAGATTTGACTTATATTTAGTCTTCGCATCCGAAAATATGTAATGTTTTTCGATAAAATTGCTGTTACAGAAAACTTTACGTGTTTCTTTAACTGTGGAAAACACACACACGCATACAAATGATAGAAATAGCCGTTGTCTTACAAATATTATAAATGTTGATTATAAATACACAGTCAAGAATGTCTGTGAAATCAATATCTATAGAATTTTTGCATTGAAGTCGATTAATATGTCATGGTCTATGTAATAAGTCATATGAATATAAATCGTCAGTGCTGATCCACGTCCACTCGTAAGAGCTACGTACTCGTAAGGCCTAGGTTGCTCGGTATCGGAAGTGAATTTCCTTTAAAATAAACATTTCAAATAATTTATTTATATTACATATGTAAATATTTAACAACCTTAAACAAAATAATGCCTGCAACATAAAAATCACGAAACGTCAATGAAATTCAACACCACTCTCAAAGAGACATTATTAATTGGAATTAATATTGCTTTAATTATATCGTGCCTTTCTTGTTGTGAATTACATAATATAAAATAATATTTATTATTACCTAATAGTTATGGTATTTGGTTATATCTCCAATAAATGTGTTTCAACATACTTTTGCGTCGTTTTTTTCGATTAAATTTTTATTATGCTATTTACATATATTTTATTTATGATTTCTTTAATTTCTAATTTAAATATTAAATTTTTATATAAATAATTATTAATAGGTATAATCTTATAAATGTTATCCTTATAGGAGAACAATCGTTAACATAATGTGTTTTTGTAGTGCATCAGAATTACATCGGGGTGGATGGCGCGAGGGAACCGTACCTCCTCAGCGTTGTACAAGAGGGTGCGGGTCTTTTACGAGCAATTCTCTTCAATAAAATGGTAAGTGCTTGTTATTACAGCTTGTACGTTAGTTTTAAAGAAAAGTAATACTTGGAATCTCGTCTTTAAATAATATTCTTAAGTACAACACTTGGTAGCGTGCCATACCGAAGTCTATATGACTTCTGAAAAGTCTAACTGTCTTAAATAAAATAAAGTTACATAAACCCTTTTTCTTAGGTCACAATTTAAAAAAAACATAAGTTATATAGTTCTACTATCAGATAAGTAAAAAATAATTATTATTACATTTTGCTGTATGTTTTTTAAAGGATTATTATCAAATTGTTCAAATATATTTATATAAGAAGTTATATTAGCCATATCTTATACGCCATACTTAAGCTACGTCTCGAAAACTCGTCCCTTGTATCTTAAATAAGACTTAAGCTCATTGCAACTTTACTTACAAATAAATACGACAAGCGCCACGCATTTTATAAATCTGCCAAAACATAATACCATTCAAAAATCAATAAAAAATATCATTACTTTAATTACAATTTAATTGAATTAAAATAATATGCAATTTATCAATAATAATAAATATTCAAAAACATTTAACACAATATTTTTAAAGAAATAATTAATAAATATTATATATATAAAATTTTAGTAGACCTAATTGAAATATACGTAGCGTCCAACTATTCCATATTAGGTAGTTAGAGTAAGTGGAATATATCCATCTGCGGCTTCTTTTGCCCTCAGCTGCAATAAAATGTGTTTATAGTCCTATAGCTCTGTCAAGATATTAGTTCGATATAAACTTTACTTGAAATTTGAATTGGCTTTTCAAATGAAATTGCTTTACTGTCAATAGCTCTTGAACTAAAAATATGATCTTTATACGTTATGATGAATTACTTTTCAAAGATATTTTTAATGCTAATGTATTATTAAAACTAGATATAGAAAATATATGGTAACCTGACCTTATCACAATGACATTATCGCCCACATAATTATTTAAATATAATTTGAATAAAAATAAGAGTTTACTGAGCTATTATTAAAAAATATATCCGCCTGGCAAGATTTAACACAAAATAAATTTATGTAAAATGAAATAAACGATAATCTTACAGGAACATATTTGTGAGTTACTTTACTTGTCTTAGCATTATTTTTTAAAACTAACTATTTTTAATTTTTATATGCAAGACATATAACATTAAAAGTTATTAACCTCTTAATGAACCTTATGAACCTCTTAATGTCACACTTCTGGCGTGCTGGCGTAAGTCACTGGACCTTGTCCTTTCCTAAGCAATATTTATACCTATATAATTTTTGTCTCAAGCATATAATATTATACACACATTTTCATAGCAAAGAAACACAATGCACGTCTCAAATGTTTACAATCAATTGCACTTCACACTACATTAACTTACAGAAATCGTTCGCTAGTTCAACTCAATGATACTGCACAACGTTAGGTTTTATTCATCTCAAGATATCTTATTTAATATTTGTAACTGAACGTTGAATCGAGATATCATAGACAGTTTCTTCTATACATTACACTGAATGATTAATACAATTTTATCTTAACTAGATTTTTTTTTTAAATGGGTACATACTTAAATAGGCCTTACCTGATAATGAGTATTCACGTTCAATTATTTAATGGAGCTGCAAGATTTAAAAACTATATCATACAGCGTATGTGTGCAGCGAACCATGAAATGTAAGATGTTATATCCCCTGTGCCTGTAATTATACTAGTTAGCTCACCCTTCAACCAGAAACACAGCAATAAAAGTATTGATGTTAAGCGGTAAAATAAAAGTTGAGTTGAAACCAGGACAAAACTTTATACTACCCAGACTGGCCTGCACAATGGCTGTACAGTTATAACAACGCAAGTATTAGGAATTCTTACTACTATTAACAATGTTTTGATTACTTTTGATAGTGGGATGTTTAAAATGTCACTATGATAAATTATTCGAAATTTTAGTTTAAACATATGAACGTGAAATAAGACATGCGATAACGTAATTAATGATTTTTTGCTACTAGTATACCGCACTGGGTCAAAAAATATTCAAACATTGCAGATAAAATAATGTAGAACTTTTAAAAAAATGCCCATTACGAGTCAAACGACATATCTAAGCTTACATTTCACAATAACTTTAGTGAAATAAGCAAGATATGATTCTTTCTTTACTCGTTAAAATTCTGAGTTCGATATTCGATAAACGCACTTTCTATAAGTTTTTCTCCATATAAATAAACGTGCAATGCGTAATTACCTACATAAATACTATACCATACCATATAAATAAAAACATAAGATATACAACTAATGAAATAAATTGAGGATTCTGTATTTTATATCATATTTGAGCCAGTAGCGCTTAATAAATCATGACTTGACAAAATATTGCATTGTTACAGGGAGCTCATAAAATATATCTTCCGGCGAGCGCGTGGAGTGGCGGCGGCGGTCAAGCACCGACCAGGCCCACCCTCAAACAGATATTGGCCCAGTTTACAGCCATCGAGCGGATTGACAAAATGCCTAGAGAGGTATTCGTTTCTTAATATACATTATGCAGATGTATCATATATTATATATATATATATATATATATATATATATATATATATATATATATATATATATGATTTTGTTTTGATTAACAATGAGACAAGTGAGACAAATGAGAAAAAATTTGCCTATGATAATACAAAATTATAAAAATACAATTTTCAAACAAAAGTTATTAACAGTTATAATGTTAGTAAATGCTTTTTTTTAATTTTAAAAATCCTTTCAATAATATAATAATACGATTTTTCGAATTATTCAAGATAACGTGCCCGGAATTACAAAAAGATGTTTTGCTGCTGGAAGAACAAGAGGGTTCTGTGAATTTCAAAATAGGCGTTATGATAATGAAACCCGGCCAAAGGACAGACGATGAAATGCTTTCAAACGGTAATTTGTATATAAGTAGTATAAAATTAAAAAACATGTCAAAATGCAAAGTAAATTTTTTAATTCGAATAACAAAAACTTGTTCGTATAAATATAGTATCAACAATGGAATTTTGTAATAACTAGCGTCCTATCTCTCTCCGTATATTATATGTTATATGTCGACTTTAACACTAATTATGTTATAGTCGATGTCAAAAAATGTCCGAAGTCTCTTTCTCGTATTCAAGTTTTTCTTGTAATTATATATGCCAAGTAGATTTATGCTATTATTATAAACGCGAAAGTAACCCTATCTGTCACGCTTTCACGTCTAAGCTATTGAACCAATTTTGATGAAATTTAATATAAAATAAGCTTGAAATCTAAGTAAGGACATAGGTTACTTTTTATACCTAACACCCAACCCCTCCCTTAATATGCAGAAAAGCCGCAGGCAAAAACTACTTATTTATAAATAAAAATAAGTTAGAACTAGTTACCATAACCATAAATGAAACATGCTTTAAATTTCTCAACCAAAATCTTGTTAAATGCTACAGAAAACTTCCTTTTATTTTTAAAGTGCTCAAGTCCGATGGATATTTTGCTACGATGATTCGGTTACACAATCAATATCCATTATTACATTAAGTCTCCGTCTTCTGATTTTCAATAAAATCTTCAACATTTACTTTTCCTGATTCAATACTAACCTTTAACAATTAAACGTAATATTATGTAGTCATATATCGAATAATATATAAATTTAAAACCAAAATGTCGAACTGAAATGAAAATCGCAATAACCGCTGAATCAACTGTTACCATGTGTAGACGAAAACTTCAAATTCAAGACACTCTTAATTCAAACTGCCAATTCAAAACCTATTTCCGGCTCACGTACTCCTTTATCTACCGTTATATTGTATTCCATTCTAATGTAAAAATTAAAAATATATATGTATATTAAAATCAATCGGGGAATTTCGCAAATCATTTTCATTGGCCTGTTTCCATCTGTACTATCAGGCAGGAGAAGTAAACATAAACAAACATAAGATTCACATATTCTTTGTGATTTGTTAAAATATCTGCTATATTATGCACTACAAACAGTTCTAGATGAATTATCTTTATATATAAAATCACACTATTCCACTTAAATTTTTATATTCACGTTAATTTCACTTTCAAAGTTACAAAATTCTAAGCTTCATTTCGCTGTGTATATGAAAAGAATTAATTTTATTATAATATGGATACCTATTATAACCTACTCCTCAAAAAGAGGAGATGAGGCCTTTAGCCCAGCAGTGGGACATTCACAGGCTGTTACGGATACGGATTACGGATAATATGGATATGGTATATTTTATATATATATATATGGATGAATATGGATTATTCATTTTTTGTTTTCGGTTTTTTGTTCGTGTTTGATCAAAAACATAAAAATATAACATTTTCTTGATAGAAAAAAATGAAATGTCCTCTAATCTTTACATTATTATAATCGTATTGAGACAAATACAGGATAATTAATTATATTTAGGATTTTGGTTAAACTCCTTCGTTTTATTTTGTATATCGGTAGCAAATATACATGTGCATTTATCTCATGCATGTTTCCCCACGATTTTCCCAAAATTATCAGTTACAAAAACAAATTAACTACATGAAAAGTCACAGGTGCTTATAGTGATGTAGTATGTATTATAAACAATTTTACATTTCAATTAGTAAATTTAGAAATTCTCTGAATATTAACCTTTAAATTCAATTTAATACTTTTCAATAATTATATAAAGTGTACCTTTTAGAGAAAGGCAACGAGAAATGGGACCGATTTATTTCACTTTTGGGCGACAAGATTCGATTAAGAGGATGGAACCGCTTTCGAGGAGGCCTCGACGTCAAAGGTGAGAAATTCTCAAACTAGACATCAAACATTTACCTTATTTATTTATAGTAACGTGAATTATATTATATTGAGTTGTATAAAATTACTCTAGTAAGTACCAATTCTATCATCTTTGTTTTCACTTTAACATAGCGACTATTTTATCAGATATTCGATTGATGAACAAATAAATTGATTAAAAACCAATATTACTGACAGCTTATGATGACTGACTGACATGACGGCCTGGAGTCGATTCTATTTACTTACTGATAATTGATAAAAAAGCTACCATTGGCTTGCTACCTCCGAATCAGAAAGTTATGCATAAGCTATGTATGAAGAAGTCACATACGAATGTTTCAACTAATCGAATTTTTAATCGTTTTTGTACTACCCGGGCTATAGTGACTCAGAATATCCATACTGAAGTAAAAATTTGTATGAACTAGACAGATATCCTAATCGATAAATAATATAACTCCCCTATTAGGAAGGGTATCATTGCCAACAGAAGACCAGATGTTCGTGAAATCGATACGGAAGAATCGTAGACTCCGTAAAGCTTTGAGAATCTACTTTTTAGCGTTTTCTTTAATTCGCTTAAGCTTATATTCTTAATGTGTTGTTCATTTAAATAGTTCTATGTAAGAAATAATTTTTTAAACGCTTTTGTTTAACTTCACATATAGCACGTTGGAATCAAATTTTGAAAGTGAATCTAATAATATCTACCCAACGAATTAAACTGAAATCTTGGTTCTATTAACAGTACAATATATTGTATGAATTATTGGCTTATGTTATTAAATTAATTAAGTTTTTGTATATATTAATATTGTTACCAGGTGACATGACCGGTAGCCATTCTATATATACAATGCACCAGGGACACGAAATAATGTTCCACGTCTCCACAATGTTGCCTTTCTCCAAAGATAATAAACAACAGGTTTGTATATATAATATGTCTGTAACATTCAGAGATTGGCATATTTTTAACGGAACGTATTAAGTTTTACAGGATTGCTATTTAAGCCATTTTTTTCTCTTTTGCATTTTTTAATAAGATTTAAAAGTTGTATGTGACTTGATGACTCGAAACTATTATTGGTACTGTTAGTATACATACTTCTCATATATATTTACAGTAAATCAAAATAAATCAAAAACACTTTATAAATATTATACATATGTATTAAAATATTTTCTTACTATAAATTAAATTTATTATTTCAAAGGAAATTGTTTATTAAAAATATATTATGAGTCGTTAAAAGATGAAAAAACAATTCGTTTTGTTTTTAATAGATCTCGCCTTTTATCCCAGATAAAAATGTTTCCCATTCTAAATGGAACAATATATCCAATTTTTTCGGTGAAAACAACGTCTATCCAAAACAATGTAGTTCATTCACCCATTTCAAGAATAAAAATATAAATTTAAAGCGTTTTTACAAGTAATGTCAAATACAAAATAAAGCCATCTCCCCAAATCCCAAAATTATCTAAAAAATCCCCATCGATACAGCCTGTTACTAAGGATGTCTTCGTCAACATTATTAACTGAAGTTTCTTAAGACTTAAATTGGTTTATTTAAAAAAAACCTTTTATAAATGGTATCATTATAAATTTTAATAAAATAGACTGTGTATGGTAAATATTATACTGATTCTACTTTGCAAACAATCAGTATAGTATATCTAGTGATTGTTTGCAAAATAGAATAGACACATCTAATCCCTACTTATGGATCTAAGATCCGACTATCAGCAATGTTAGCGCCTCAACAATTTATTATGGTAGTGGGAAAACAACCAGCAAAAACATTCTAAGGAGGATTCTAGCGTCGGCCATAAAAGTCTGCCAAATCCATTTTTATGCAAATTTATAGAATAGGGGCAAGCGAATTGTTATATTTGTGAACAGTGGTTTTAGCTCGACTTTATATGTATGGTGCCATGATAAAGAAGTCATGTAAACACCAATAGGGCTGAAAATGCGATTGAAACTTGGGATGACAACATTCATTCCTTTGTAATATCATAAGAGAAATAAACATTTATTATTAGTATACTATATATTAAATATAAAATAAGTTTAAAATGTTACCTGTTCTGTAACAAAAACATCAAACATATTACAAAAGTTAAAATTGGTTTAATACAGATTCAAATGAACGACTAAGCGAAAATTTGCTCCGACTACATAATTCTCTAAATTGCGTTTGACTAGTTTTGACCAACTATTTTGTAATGTAACACAAACTTTCTTCTAAAACGCAATCAAAGTTGAATTGCGATTGAATATAACATAGTATCTTATCACATAAAATACGTTTTGAACCTTACATATATAACATACATAAATATCATAATCATATCGTAATTATATTGTGATTTTGTACTTATTTACTGCTTTTTTACGCTTTACAATTAAGGTTATTCTACCTACAATTTACAGTTGTTAAAATAACAAACAATAAAGTAAAATTAGATTTTTTTACTTTTTATTTCTAATGATACATATTTAAAAAACTGTAGTTGTCATCCCATACACTGTACCTAAAATTCAACCTTCTCGGTTGCATGCATTTTTAAACGCTGGATACTGGATTATACAGTATCTTTAAGTACATGATACAGTTGAAATCAATTGAGGTAGAGGCATGGTGAAAACTGCATGAAAAAAATTTGGTATACTTTTAAGACTGGACGCCTGATTTTTTACTTTCACGTATATTTTTACGTCTACGAATAAACAATAAATTCTAAATATTCTTGAATATGTAACCTGTAAACAGCTGGAGCGAAAGCGACACATCGGAAACGACATCGTCAACATCGTGTTCACTGAAGACACTGCTCATAACACCTTCAACCCGCAGTGTGTTAAGAGTCATTTTACTCGTATCCTTTTTATTATTACCTATACATATAATAAATCTGTAACTGATCGCTGTCCGTACATGTAAGATATATGAGTAAAACTATTACCCGGGGCCTTTATCAACGCAATAGAACCCAAAACAATTTTAAATCCCAAAACAAACTTAGTACATTGTAGCTAAGTAAAGACTTAGAATTTAGTGTTCGTTTTATTTCAATCGGTTCATAAATAAGAAAGTTATGTCAATTTAAAGAATCACGTCGAACATGTTAAAATTGCTAAAAAATTACTGTTGAATAACAGTTGAATTGGCTGAAACCTATAAATTATAGTTTGTAAAATGACGATGATTGAAAGTTTATAGGAACAAAACTAAGTTGAAAAATGGACAGTTTCAGAAATTTAGACTTCCAATATAAGTTGAACTCAGATTTTTATGATTAATCATAATAAATAGGTTTCAGCGTTTGCTGGTATATATCGGTTAACTCGTCCATTCGTTTTAGTTTGAAAAGGACACAATTTCCAGTTGAGGTATCGTTTGTAGTCACAATAAATAAAATACAGAGAAAGACATTCAAGTATGTCGGAACAGATTTATATAATAATCGAATAAATATTAAATTAAATTAAGGAGAAGTAGAATAGTTAAAACAGAAGAGCAAGTTAAAGTTTTATTATTTTAACATCTTGCAGTTAATTAAGAATACTAAGGATCGATAATTCAAGATTACACGTGCATATTAAACGTAGTTTCTAGGAACGCTTCAGTATTATTCGAGCTCTTATTATATGCTTGTAACACTTCGTGGTCTTAAACACGTTTAAGAAATTATCGTGAGGATACTTCGTTTTTTTTAAACAAGGTGTGAGAGATATACGTATATAAATATGTATATTCGCCATCAGTTCTAACAGATTAATAGCATTCAAATAGCATTCAAAGGAACCCGGGTTCCTTCAAACGAGGCGAGAGTTCTTATTAGAAATTATTCTACTAAATAGTAAATAAAAACAATCTGAAAGATATGTCTCCGACATCTCGACATTTCATTTAAATGCATTCAAAACTTGCAACTTATCATAACTCTTAGACTTTGGAGACACGAGCTTCTAAAATAGTTTGACCTTATTCTTTTCCTAAAGATTTAATAGCATGACAGTTTACTGTAAAAATTATACACATTTTCAAATTTTTTACTGAATATAAAATAATAAGAATTCAGTAACGATTTTATTAAAACGAAACCTTGTTTATTTAACACAAATAGGTATTATATTTTCCAACATCAAATTAAATTATGTTATAATTCGGAACTGAAATTTCATTAAGACCTTGTCGAAACACTGCATAACAGGGAACTGTATGCAGGGCACGTGTAAATGGCAAACGCAAACTGTGGGCGTTACATAATGTAGTGGAAATGAGAGCACCATTTAATTTTACATTTACCAATAACTACGTATTTTACTACTTGCTGAAATAAAGCAATTTACACTTAACCAATTATTAATACTTAAAAGACATAATTTGGGATTAGAAAAATTAAAGAAATACTTTATACAATGAGACTTTTACTAGCACTTTTAATTGTCATGTTACCAATCTTTCGTATAAGTTTTAACAATGCCTTTACAGCTAATAAGGCTTAGTTAAAATATTTTTCCTAATGAATGCTGCTTATGTAACGCCTCTTTATCCATAAATGTAAAATACTGAAAACTATTCTCAGAGCTTAAAACTTTTGCTCAAATACATTTTTAATTTATCAGCAAAAAAAATAAATGTCCTAAAATCGAATCAGATATATTTGCCGTGGTATCCGAAGTGGAAGGTGAAGGATATAGACTGAGCGTGTACACGGACGATACAGTGCCGCCATTTGGCCCATCACTACCATGTCCACCGATTTTTAGTGACCCACAGCTCTTCAGGGAATTTTTACTTGTAAGTATTATTGTAATAAATTTGGACGAGCATGAATTAATATCAGAAAACTAACAGCTTATCCCTAATAAATCTTGTGCTCTGTTTTTTTACATTAAGTGAATTTATTAAAGCACTTTATTCATTTAAATAGTATATAGACACAACTAACAGATACTCTGTCAAATATCATAGTCTTGTAAAATCATGAAATCTCTGATTTTACAGCCTCTGATAAGTTGTCTATTCGTTAATAACCGAATTTATATTTTTCGTACTCGTAGTTATGTCTATATTATTACTATTTATTTATGATAACAGTAAATTATAGTCTTTTATATAGAGACAGGTATCATCGTCCTCATTTTTCGCTTTCAGAGATGTATACGAAATATGGCTCTGAATGTAAACTGATCACGCTGTCACGAACGCCTCTTTGTTTACAGCTATTATTTCTTAGCAGAATATTCTCGTAATATCTAGAAACGTAATGTACGTTATAATAAATATTAGACGAGATCGAAATATATAACACATGTTATAAAGAACTCAACCGAACAAACGAAACACAAGTTTAAGCCTATACAACTTTTAGTTTGCGTGTCTAATGGTCATTGAACTTTCTTGAAATACAAGTTGAACATGTGAGCTAGGTTCTAGATTTTTATTGAGGGATCAATATAAAACAAACTTGCCGTAGTCATGAGTTAAAACTCCGACTCAAATGTTCCAAATCTCCGGCTCAAGTGTAAAGAGCTGCCCATGGCGTGCTTGGTACATTTTTTTTTGTCTCAAAAAGCGTGATCGATAGAACTACGTGAATTTTCGTTATAGTGAATTTGAAATTGCCCATAGCCACCCGTACAAAGATAGCAACTACTATTATCCCTTATTCTAGGGTATGGTTACGGGAATGTTCAACTGAAGTTAAACATATTATTTCTTTTTTTTTGTAAATGAAACATGATACATGTAAAAAAAACCTTTGAGATTTTTTTTCGCCGAATCTTCTCAAGGCTGGGTTTTTCTTTCCCGAACCGGTGGTAGTTTCTGATTTGACTATTAATAAGCAAGTCTGATGCTTTAATGTTGAATAAATAATTTTGATTTAGATTTTATAACTTTTGAAATGGAAAACTGACGTTACAACTTCAGCTAATGACGTTTCTTAACTAATACGCCTTAGTATTGTAATAGTTTTATATGAGTGCGTCTTTTCTATACCAGCTATTTGGAGTTTTTTAATCAAATGAAAAGCAAAACATGTCTTCACAGCCATTACACAATTATTTTAATGGCTAAGTTCCGTAGAGACTTGGTAACGGTAAGCAAGTTTATTATCGACAGAGGACTGCTCTAATAAAATTAGGTCATTAAGGAACGATTGGAAGCGTTGCGTTATTCGTTGAGGAAATTAAAGAGATTTTAATATCCATTACACAAATTGAATAAATATTTCCCTATAATATATATATTTTTTTAATTTATATCCATAATTATAGGTAAAACTTATGAATGGTGAAAAAGCTGCGTTCCAAACTCCAACATTCGCACTCAAAAGACAACGAACCCTGGACACGCTCATAAGAGATATATATGCCGAACATTGTTCCGACCACAAAGTGGTGAGTATAAAAAAACTGCATTAGACATTGTCATATTTATTCAGTTTATTAAAATTATATTATGTCATTTACATTGAACTACTTTTTTAGCCAATGCTTTCACGTCGCGCTTTGTCAGACGTATGGTCAGGTGGAGCGGGGACGGGAAGCGCGGGAGCAGCACGCACAGAACGATTCCTCCACGTTGGCCAGGCGCTGAAACTTGATGCAGTGCTACGTGGAGATGCACCAACTAGTTTGGTTTCGACTGGTAAAACTAATACATCCATATATTAATATATATTAACACTCAAATTTTGATTCATCATATTACCTATATTTACAAATATATATAATGTATATGTAATTCTTGCTTAAAATTTGGAGCCAATTAAAGTAGGCGCCGTTTTTGAATATTATAATAGTGTCTAAGCTTATCTTCGAGGTGATGAACACTAATTAAAAGAATTTATATAAAAAATATGAAGATATATTTAACAATCTATTTTAGGTTGCGGTGGCTCACGACGCGCTCCTTGGGAAGGACGACTATGGCGCGCTGCGCCACTACCCGCTACACCCGTATGTGCGGAACAACTAGCAGAAGGTCGCCTATTACTATCTACTACTTCGAACACATATATACTAGAAGGTTTGTTTTTATTTAGAATTTGTTTTTTAAAGGTTGAGCCGAGATGGCCTAGTGGTGAGAACGCGTAAATCTTAACCGATGATCGTAGATTCAAGCCCAGGCCAGCACCGCTGAATTTTCATGTGCTTAATTTGTGTTTATAATTCATCTCGTGCTTGACGGTGAAGGAAAACATCGTGAGGAAACCTGCATGTGTCTAATTTCATTGAAATTCCGCCACATGTTTATTCTATCAAACCGCATTGGAGCAGCGTGGTGGAATAAGCTCCAAACCTTCTCGTCAAAAGGGAGAGGAGGTCTTAGCCCAGCAGTGGGACATTAACAGTCTGTTACTGTTAAAGGTTTATTATCCTTGAATAAAAATCATAATGCAAGTACAACAAAACTTTTACGGCATTTATGTTTAGAGAGGGTTGACAAACCAGACTGTTAAGCATCAAAATTGTTTTTGAATTTACGATGTTTCATCTCTACATGTAACAATTGAGTCAAAGAACATGAGTCAAAATTTCAGAGAGCGGGACAACCAAAGTAGTGCTCCGTTGGGAAGGATGCGTTCGTTCAGCTCGCGTGACAGAGCGCGCAGGTCTTTTCCGCGTAGGGGCGCGGGTGACGGTGGGTGGCGGGTCGACGACGGGCGGCGCGGGGGGTGCGGGAGTGTACGCGCTGCCTTTGCCCGCGCTCGCCGCCGGCGCCTGGGCCATGCGCCCGCTGCAAGACTGCAAGCACGCCCGCCTTCCACGCACTAAGACTGCGCACTTTTTCGATATCCTCGAACAAGGTAATATATGAGGACTGTCTTTTATTAATTTAGGTATAAAATATCCATTTCGCTTTGACTATTCACATATTATTTGGAATTAAATAAAAATATTAAGTTTAAGTTTAAAGAATTTGAATTTGAATTAAGAAATTGAATATTTGGTTTAACTACCTTTTATATACTTCAATTTGTAATTAAAAATGTACCTATAATTTCAGGCGAAAATGGAAAGACACTATTAGCAGTGGCGATTGGTAGAAGAGTTCTTTTACTGTCAGAAGAACTTAATACAGAAAATGAAATGGGCTTCGAATATATGCATATCAAGGTAGAGTTTAGACGATTTCGTCTTTAATTAATACCTTAAAATTTCTTTACGCTATATAGATATCTCTCAAAATTTTAGGACATACAACTGAGTGAATCTCCTATACTAATAAAGCTTATGGACGGAGAATATGGAGTTATGGTTGTGGGCTACAAGCATCACTGGGAGCTGCTAGAACTGAGTGCTGGACAGGTAGTAGCCAATAAGTTATCAAAATAATTCATTGTACTTGTCATACATTTGTGTAACTTTGATTATTCTTTTAGATTATAAAGAGAGCTGATGGTTCTGAAGATAATGTTCCTCGTCGAGGCGCTCTAGTCAATGCATTGCGTATCGGTGACGATAGAGATGGACAAATCATATTATGTTATAATCGTACGTATTTTTACATTCAATTGATATTTCTAAATCAATGTTATTCGTTTATATCGTTGTTTATATCGTTTATATCGTTGGCTTCTTTGAACATAATGTTCCAATCTGTCATAATTAGAGCTAGGTAGCGTAATAATACATCTAAGCGGGTGAGTCTAAAAGTATGAAATTTACCATGGGCAACTCCTATGGTAAATACTCATATAACGTAATTATTATCTGTAAGAATGTTGTATATAGGATAAAAGTTGATTGGTAGTAATTTTAAAAATTAGAAATATAGTAATTTTGATCTTGTATTTAGCAGTCTTTACTTTTTTTATTCATTTAAATGAATGAATGAAAAAAAGAGTTAAATATAGCATGATCATAAATTTAAGTATGAAAGTTCGTCATTTTTGACATTAGAATTATGATAATCAATTATTAAGTTTCTGTTTTTAAGGAAAAGTCAGTTTTGTCAGTAGATTTAGCTAAATCCCTTTAGGGGTCCAATGATGCGTTTGAAACTAATATGAAAGCACGCCATTTCTTTCATTCATAAACATGGCTTGTATTTTATATCTTTAAGCATGTATTATTAATATGTCCAGATGAGTAAAAGCTTATATTATTTCTTTCAGATACATGCCATTTCGAACGGCTAACAAATAAAGGCCTAGAAAGTGATAGCGAATATGATTTTCACTGGACGACTGTTCCCACAGCTGTTGGTAAGTATATTAATATACCTACACAAAGCATAGTTAAAAAATAATAAAAACAATATTTGTAATAATGTAATAAACAAAAAGAAAATTAGTATTGTCACTAAAATCAGCAGTGTTCAGCTCAATAGGTTGAGTAAAACTGATTCAAAATTCAGTTGCAAATACCACACATTCTAACAAGTGAAGTTACTTTTCTTTCTTCAATTGTTGATTGAACCAAATTATTTTGCAGTATGTGCGTTTCCGTACATTATGGCGTTTGCGGAGGACTTGCTAGAAATCAGATTAGTAGCAAATGGATCATTAGTCCACGCTGCTTGTATACCTGGCCTGAAAATACTCTGTGGGCGAAGAGTAAGTAACAAAGTCGTCGTTACAAGTATGAAATCGAAATAAACCAAAAATATTTTTGTTGTATATTACATTTAAAAAAAATTGCAATATATCAATCACATTCATGGTACATATGATTCTCAGTCTTTAAAAGTTGAATATCCTTAAAGTATAAAAAAATGTGATTTGAATATACACAAATTTAACTAAAATGTATTTATGAATATGATACCAAAATTTGCATCATGAAAATTCTCATCAATAGTGATGTCACTTCTTAACTTAATTACACATATTTTCATCAGGATATATTCTACGTAGCGTGCGCGCCCGAGTACATTCCGCTGAGCCGCGAGATCGACCCTTGCCTTGCACTACACGACAACTACGAGCTCGTGCGTCAGATGAGCAAGTGCGGACCATACTCTATAGATGACGATGATGCCGATAATAAGTAAGATTTAGCGTATAAAGCTTAGATTACTTCTGACTGCTTCTTATTAATTCCATCTCTTTATTCATCTATTCTCAATAATAAAACTAATTCTCTAATATCTAATTATATCGTATACATTTTATTTTAACAAGAGCTGAAACGGGTCAGAATAGCCGAACCCCAGAGAACAATTCGGCTTCTAGTCGCAGCAGCTCGATATCATCCGAACAGGAAAACATCCGCCCTCCGCTGCAGAGAATGACACCCATTTCGCCGCCCACCTCGCCCCTGGGTAACTTTAGACTAAAGACGTATTGTTTGGTATAGGAAAACTTTCAAATTATTCCCTTTATTCGTTATTCAGGTACATGCGAGAAAATATACTTATTTACATAAAGCAAAACAAGTGCTGATCCGACACACGCAGTTTTCATCGCGATGTTTTCCTCGATCACCGAGTACGAAATGAATTATAAAAATTAAGCTTATGAAAGTTCAGTGGTGCTTGCCCGTATTTAAATCCACAATATTCGGCTAAGATTGTCACGTATTCCTTGGTTACCTCGGTTCAAAAGGCAAATAGTATTTCAACATTATTTGGTTCGGTTGTACAAGAAATAAATGTTTATTTTTATGCCAGTGCTCCCAGAGAACAGCGGTCGCTGTGTACGCATCTACAAAATCCCGCAGAGTAATCTCAGTGCCGCAACCTACCAGAGGCAGTCCGTCTCCGCGGACCAAGTCGTCACCTCTTACTTCTCTGACAGGTATCGTCATGTCATTACTAAAGAGTTCAGTCTTTTTTTTTCTCTTTTATTTTAACATTTCGATTATTACGATTTACGATAAAAAGTAGCTATCAAAATGATTATACTGGTGGTAGAGCTTTGTGCAAGCTCGTCTGGCTAGGTACCGTCCACTCATCAGATATTCTACCGCAAAACAGCAGTACTTGATATTGCTGTGTTCCGGTTTGAAGGGTGAGTGAGCCAGTGTAATTACAGGCACAAGGGACATAACATCTTAGTTCCCAAGGTTGATGGCGCATTGGTGATATAAGCGATGGTTAACATTTCTTACAGTGCCACTGTCTATGGGCGTTGGTGACCACTTACCATCAGGTGGCCCATATGTTCGTCCGCCTTACTATTTTATAAAAAACAATGAATACGATTAAATTTTTATTGGACAGAGATGAAATTTTGTTTATCCAACTATCACTCGGTGGTAGGACTTTGACGAACAAGCCCGTCTGGGTAGGTACCACCCAGATCATATAACATTTTCGTTTTCCGTTTGGAGGGGTGAGTAAGCCAGTGTAAGGAATAGTTAATATTTCTTACGATGTCTATGGGCCGTGGTGACCACTTGCCACTTGCTCATTTGTCCCTATACCTATCGACGCTGTAGATAATATACATAGACAATAACGTACCATTTAATGTTTATTTAGAAAATCTTAACAAAAAAGGTAGTATCTTATTGTATTTTCTAATTTTTACAGACCAAACAGTATTAAACAAAGACTAGCAGAATTAAGATTAGACAGTAAATCGAGGGGAGGCGGCGAACAGGAATGCTTAGAAAATTCGAATTATCCATCAACAATGCCATAAAATATAGTAACGTAAGGTTTTATCACATTTTAATATGAATAAAAATATATATCGTTATGAAAATAAACCAATATTATTACAACAAAGTAATTATAAACGTACTAGTACTTAGAAAAGTACTGACTTTACAACTGAAGATTAGGTAAAGTTTATCTAAGGCTACTTTGACTGAAGACATTTTAAAAATCTATGTCAGTATATTCCAAAGACAGGATAAGGTGTTTCTCGCAAATAAAATTACTATCCTTTTTAACTCACATTTTTAGAGCGATGTTTACATTTTACTTCTTTTTGTTACTACTATAAAAAATCCTAATAAAACCTTTTTTCACTGCATACTTATTTTAAAATAGTACGATAAAACACAAATCAGAAAGCCTATAATTTTTACAGCTATAACGTGTCGTATCTACGGGTTAAGTTATTTAGATAATGTGTAAATAAATTATAAAATTTTTACCAATTAAAAGTTAAATAGAAACAAGCTCATCCTAAGAAAATTGTTTCAGAGTCAAAATTAACTAAAAACTCCTATTTACCATGGAGACGCAGTACGATTATATAGACTTCGTTTTTAAATAATTAGAGCGAAAATATTTATATAGACAAGAGAAACTGTATTTATTTTATTAAATGTTGATAAATACTGAAAATTTATTAAATATTTTATGAAAAATTAATATTATATTTTAAATACATTTGTTTACTTTAAGGATTTAAGTATAAAGAAAATACTATGAAAAAATATTTTATAAATACTAAATATATGTCATCGAATCTAATATAAAACATATGCAAATAGTATATGATAAATATTTTGAATACAAAGGACATCGCTTCATTTAAAAATGAAATAGAAAATTGGTATAAAATATAACTATAGCGAGTAATGCTTAGACAATTTCATAGTCTCTTTAAAAAAAATTGTTATTACTTTTTTATAGATTATGTCATTTATAGTAGGTGCATACTGTATTTATGATTTGTTTTTATTATATGGCGCCTAATGTGGTACCGATATGTCAAAAGCAATTGTTCAATTGCAAAAACATGCACTTAATAAAAATATTGAAGTAGTACTTGGATATATTATAGCTCTAAAATGAATAAATAAGAACTTTGATATAATTTACAAATTACATACAATTAGGCTGACAACCTTCCCACATAAAATAGATCAAATCTAGATGTGATTGCAGATACTATATTTATTAAATTATTAGCAGCTAATACCCTTGAATATGATTTTTGTCTCCTCCTGTTAATAAATATAAGCAAATGGCAAATATATTTGTAACATTTTTTTTTCTAAGCACCATGTCGTGCTGTAAATATTTAATTGGATATGTATTATTCTTTGTCGCTTAGCTTTATTTATAGTTAATCTATTTTACAAATCATTCTAGTGTTTGTGTATAATCATTACAAGCATTTAATAATAATATTATATGTAGAAACGACGACAACCTTAAATCTTAAGATTAATAGTTAGTATATATATTTATATACTTTAGAATTAATTAATCTAGTCAAACACGTGAAAACCATGCAAGACATAAAGTGATGTAAAATAGATTTCTTAGATCTAATGATAAAATCATTCTTTTATTTTTAATTTATGGTTATTGTTATCATTTTAGATTTAATGTTAAACTAACATGCGATGCAAGAGAATTGAAATATTATTTAAGTGATGCAAATTAACTGTATATAAAATAAATGGTATAGTTTAAGTAATTACATGTAACTGTGTAATAATAGACAAAACTTATATTGTGTGTTAGATGTTTTAGAAAAAATCAATGTTTTAGATGTTGTTGAAAAAATAAATTAACCAATGAAGGAACCAAATCTGATAGCTACTAAGTGAAAAAAAGTGTATTAATAGAATAAAAACATCGGCCCACCATAAACAATAAAATATTTAAAATAAAAACAGACGGAAAGAGTCATTTAATTTTAAAAACGATTAATTTTCAGAAAAGAAATCACTATTGTTATTTATATGAATGTAACTTAACTGAAATCAAACTTAAACTATGGTATGTTATTTATTGGGAAATTTTCATTAATATTTGGACTTTCTATTGTAATATGATTAATAATATATAAAGATAATTTTATATTATAGGGTATGTTTGGGGTAAGGTTGCATTTAATTTGCTGAAGGTACACGCAAAAATTTTAAAATAAGATTTTTTTTTATTTCGAACTTATTGTTCTTGTTCTATTAATTATGTTGTAATTGGCATTAGTTTTACCAAGAAAAGTTTCGGCAAGAGATTGATTTTATCATTGAAATTACCGTATGGGTTAGTTTCGGGATGAAAGTAGAATCCAATTTTTTTTGTGACAAGCCATGCCGATAACGAAGACACTTGATTATTTCGTTACTTATAATTTAAAGGCTAATACGTAATTAAGAGTACCACAGATTATTTCCAGTAATTGAAAATATTGGAAACTCTATTATTTTTGCAAAACCGATGTTACTAATACTGTTGCAAAAATATATATTATATTACAATAGGCAAAGGCCTACAAGTTCAATAAGAGGCGAATCTACATTTTGTTTAAACATTACGTAATACATAATCTTATCTTCTCAAGAATTTGAATTAGATTTGAGATTGATTTGTATTTAAAATCTTGTCATATTTGAATTATCGATGTATAGTCAATATTATTAGAAATTTATCGAGTGTGTATTTAGGCGAATGCGAAATTTTTTAATAAATCATTACCCCCTAAATGTAGTAATATAATTTAAATTTAAAAACATTTGGAAACTAGGGGACGATATCTTTCAATATTTATAAAATATTAAAAATCAAATGTTAACTAACGCAACGCTCAAACAAATAAAAATGTAAATATACATAAATTAAGTATAGAAATGCACACAGATAATTAATAATTAAATATTCGTGGGTGTACATTTCGTGAGTGTACAACAAAGCTAAGTCCTAAAAATACATAATATACCTAATGATTTTAACACCAATAAGTTAAGTAAAAATTTAGAATATTTTTGACTAAATATGGTTGAACATTAGTATAATATATTTATTAGAAAATAGATTATAAATTAATTATTTACTCTCGCAGAAATATCATAATTACATCAACTGTTCTGAAAATATATATACTAATATGTTACCAAATGTATTAAGGGATTTATCTGTTATTTCCTGTAAAGTTTAAATAAATGTCTGTTCAATAAATAAATGTTTTATTTACACGTCTTTTTTACACTATATAATTCATTTATGAATAATATTATTCGAACACATATAGCATAAAAAAGTTTCATCAATAATTACATAACAATTATCGTGGTATTTGTATTACAAATATTCCGTATATACTTAATTGAATACAAATTAAACTATAGTTTGTTATTTATTGGGAAATTTCCATTAATATTTCTTCCTTCTATTGTATTAAGCCTGAAATGTTATAGAAAATACATTTTTATTTATTAATAATATATAAAGATAATTTTATATTATAGGGCAGGGGCGTAGCTTGCCCTTGATGGGCCCTGCATCAAAATTTAGTAGGGGCCGTTCTTTCTAATTGCAGCGGCGTTCGTTCGTGATTCATGGATATAATTTGTTTTCTGTTTTTTATTTCCTTTTTCTCTTTTTTTTATATTGTTTTATTTCTATTACGTATGAAGCTCTGAACCAATTTATAATGGAGTATTAAATGACATATTTATATTAAAATTAACATATTTACGACAAAAGCCAATATGCAAACTCCCAGACACGCGATTTTAGCGTCTTGACCGTCAACGAGATAAACTAGCTATTCAAATTAATATTTCAAATGTGTACAATAGTTTAATGTTTTCTGTAGCTACGGGGACCCCGTCTTTGATACGGTTGATACGGCGGTAGATGCGCCCATGTTATAGGGTAATAATTTATTAGAAAATAGATTGTTAATTAATTATTTACTATCACAGAAATATCATTATCACATCAACTGTTCTAAAAATATATATACTAATATGTTACCAAATATATTAAGGGATTATTAATAGTCTGTTATTGCCTGTAAAGTTTAAATAAATGTCTGTTCGATAAACAAATGTTTTATTTACACGTCTGTTTTACAATATATAATTCATTTGTACATAAAAAAGCCGAGATGGCCCTGTGGTAAGAACGCGTGAATCTTAAGCGATGATCGTGGGTTCAAACCCGGGCAAGCACCACTGAATTTTCATGTGCTTAATTTGTGATTATAATTCATCTCGTGCTTTACGGTGAAGGAAAACATCGTGAGGAAACCTGCATGTGTCTAATTTCACTGAAGTTCTGCCACATGTGAATTCTACCAACCCGCATTGGAGCAGCGTGGTGGAATAAGCTCCAAACCTTCTCCTCAAAAAGAGGAGAGGAGGCCTTTAGCCCAGCAGTGGGACATTCACAGCCTGTTACGGTTGTACATAACATTATTTTAATACATAGAGCATAAAAAAGTTCCATCAATAATTACATCGTTTGGTACTTGTGTTACAAATATTCCACATATAAGACGAAATTTTATTAACAAATTAAAGTAGTACATTTAAAGTACTAAACAAAAATTATAAAAATTTTGGTTGTTGCTTCAAAGCTGTTATGTCTAGGAATTTTGGTATCTCCATTTGTAGCTGTCCATTTTGATATTTATTATTGCCTATAAAAAAGAAATTATAATACATTAATAAAGTCAAGTAAGAACTGTATAGTCTTGCATATAAACATATGTCCATTCAAAATTAATACCTTAATGAAAATGAATATCTTATATTCAAAGTCGGCACTTCTTATGCTGGGCAATATATTTAGCGGTCCACCGTCCACACACATATATATGCAACATAGTAGCAAAGTGATGTTCAGACAAGCTTTCTAAAGCTCTGACCTCATCATATGAGAATTGAGACTGTGATGTTGACCGATTTTTATGTATTTTTGAAAATATTAGTATGTAACTAACTTTTGCATGCCTTTGCAATTTTTTATTTATATATTTGGTATTCTTAAAACAGACAGATATATATGAAATGCAGTTTAAAGCAAATGGAATAATAAAGTTTTTAGATAAGCACCTATTTGAAAAGTGCTTTTTTTGCGCAATTCTTATTAAAAAACCCTTTGAATATTTTACCTTGTAAAAGTTTATGCTTTTCCATGTAGTTCCTTGTTGCTAGAGACATATCCACAGCACCAGGCTTAGGAGAAGGACTTTTCGATATCTGTGGACCTTTCTTTAAATACTTTGCTGCAAGCTGGTTCATTTTCAAGCTAGTGTCAGTTGGAGTATCTAATTGTTGTTGCGGCATTGGAAAACCGAGTGGATCATCACCAAATGTTACTCTGAAAATGATGGGTACCATCAATATAGTTATATATTTATCAGTTACATTGTAATCCATTTTAAAAAAAAACTGCATATAAGTTACTCACTACATTATTGTTTAATAAATTGAAACACAAACATGGTTGTTATTTTATTTTTAGTAAGATTTTGGATGCAATTATGATTTCTACAAAAACATAATGCCAAGCCAAAATTGTAAATTAAGAAAATCAGTTGTTAAGCATTGAGAAACAATTAAAATTAACAGTTGAGGACATATAAACATTTCCACTTTCATTAATTAATTATATTGATTTAATTTTTTTATTTGTGTATCATACACATGGCACATATTCCGAGTTATTTTTGTAGGGCCATTAAATATAATGAAATACAATGGTTCACTTAATTATAGATATTTTAAGTAAAATTAGATTATATACTTTACGCCATAATCTCAAAGAGATACAAACAAAATAAAATTAAACAAAGTGTTACCTTTTGGCTACACTAACATTAGTTTTGTCTATTTGCATCTGTAAACATTTTTGTTTGTTATTCCTGTACAAAGCACTCGCTGAAGAGGGCATATCAGATTCTTGTAACATGCCATTAACATGAGTCTGCAAAAGTGTAGAAAATATATTATAATAAATATATTACCAAATAATATAAATATATTAACCATATATTAAGAACCTACCATTACTTTGTTATAGTATGTCCATCCTACATTAGACTGGTCATCGCTGCTAGTATTAGAACTAAAAAAAAAATACACATAGTATGTTTTCATTTACCTCTATATCCAATCTTAAAGCATGATTTGATTTTCTTTATAATAATTAAATTTTAGAACTTACTCGCTGTAATCTCTAACATCCAAATATAAGCTTTGTTCTGGAGACATTAGTGGAGTGATTGGATTGTCAACTTGCACATTAAACAAACTCATGTCATTGAATGTTTTATCTACATATCCCGTCTCAGTATTTTTTGTAAGATCAATTATTTCTTGATGAGTATTCCCATTTATATTAGGATCTGTCTGATTTGAAACAGGAGCTATGCCGTCAAGAAAATTTAAATTCTCTGGATGTGCCTTTGTTACAACCTCCTTTATACTAATTTGGGATCTATTACATTGAATCTGTGCCTCATTTTGCTTGACTATTTCTTTGTTAATTATAGTTGAAGTTCTATACATTTCAAAACTAGTCATAACTCCTATTGATATCTTTTCCTCTGTTCCAATAGATTTAACTTCTACATGCTCAGTGACAAAATTTTGTAAGGGCTGTGAGATCTTTTGGGGTTCATATGTTTTATTGGCAGATATAAATTTATCTACTTTTTCTTGTAGTAGCTGTAATTGCTCATTTTGCAATTTTATTATTTTAAATAAATCAGCGACAGTAGGTTCTCTTTTCTCTTTAATAATTTTATCCTGTTTTTCAATATCTAAGCATACAGGTTTATTACTTTGTTCAAAGTTTTCTATAGTCCAATTTTTTTTAGAAACTCCATTCTGGGGCAACTCTGGTGTCTTATTGCAGGTACAAGAAGGCGCAAAGTAAGTATGGTTCATTGGTAGATAGTTTTTACATTGACAATCTGGATACCTTTTAAATGAAGGTGCACTACAATGACAGACTTTATAATGGTTCTCAGCAATATGTTGATGTTTGAGCTCATCATTCATGATTTGATTAATATTATCTTGTGTATTTAAAATGTGAACACAATGATAACATTTACAGAAATGATTGATTTCATTTGTTGAGTTTGTGGATTTTGGAGTAAATGTAGTATCCATCTTTTTTGAAATAGGAATTCCTAATGTCATTATTTCGTTTTTCTTTATTAATGGGTTATTTTCTTTATCTAAATGTAAATTATTAAATTCACTTTGTATTTTTTTAATATCATTCAAATTATCTCTTCGTAAGAAGAAATCGTCTTTTTTGCTTAAAACATTTGGTGGACTAGTAGCAATATTATTTTCCATGGAAGTCAATGTTCGTGTTGATTTATTTTCCACCATGGGATTTATTTTAAAATTGCTTTTTAATGTGTTGATTTCGTACGAATTCACAATATTTTTCTTCGGGAGTATATGTCTCGGCTTATTGTAAGTACAGTCAAGCATGCTTAAGTCCAATTCATTAGAAGGCGAACAGCAGTGGTTCTCTGAATTTGATGTATGTGTTAAGTAGGTTTTATTTACTAATGGATATGGTATCGAATTCCCACATTCAAACCTTTGTATAGGATCATTTGTGAAGGGCATTGGTCGGTTTCCTAAATTGTTCATTGGAGCCACTAAAGGTGCAGACTGTACTTGCTTCATAATAAAGGGCCGAGGAGAATGGCATTCTGTGTGAAAATCTGAATTCATAGCGTTGATTCTTAGCGTTTTAACTGGAGATTCAAAACGTACCTTCTTCATGAAGTTACACTTTCATGAACTTATATACACGACACCAAATAATCATACAACATAAATAAACAAAACTAAGTAAAATTAATATAAAGGTACCGAAACTCCGACGTGAAGTCACTAATAACTTGTCAAAATTCAAATTGTCAGTTTACATTTGAATTTAAATAATAGAGATGGCGGTTGACTTTATATACATCGTGTATAAAATATAATAAACATTTCGATTATTTTACTGTAAACAGTGTTGGCTTAACTTTAAAAAATATCTGTTGTATTTTTGTAGTAAAAAATCAGTAAGTAAAGTAACCTGTTAATGTCCCACTGCTGGGCTAAGACCTCCTCTCCCTTTTTGGGGTCGAAGGTTTGGAGCTTATTCCACCACGCTGCTCCAATGCCGGTTGGTGGAATATACATGTGGCAGAATTTCGATGAAATTCACGCGATTTACACGTTCTTACCACTGGGCCATCTCGTAGTAAAAAATATTTAATTTTAATTAAAAAATATATATGAGAAAATTTTATTATCCAAAAAAGGAATGTCTTGCCAAACTGTTAGCTATAAGCTATTTATTGCCAAAATATTTTATTTATAGTTAATTGTAGTGTTCGTTTAAAAAGAATGAGATCATTCGGTTTCAAAATTTGAAGCGTTTAATAATGATCAGTAGAGACTATGTAATATTACAGTAGATATCTAGAACAATATTATAATTAAATGAAATAATTAATTGAACACAACATATAAATAGTATTAAAAAAAAATCCTCTTTTCTGGCGTGCAACTACGCTATTTGAACACAAAATATTCTGCCAATGTCACGTATTAAAAACAAACAATAATTAAAATTTTATACTAGATATGTCATTATCAATTGTCATTGATGACAAATATCAAAGTGACAACTGACAAGTATAATTTTTAATTTTATTTGAATGCACTTACTCATTTTAAATAAATATATTAATTTTAGTACAATTGTATAAATACATATTATTAAATATCCGCTATCCTTCAATATGAACAAACAACTACTGAAATCAAAAACCCCTTTAACATTGTTAGTTCGTTGTAGAGGTTATAAGCATCCAGGAGGAATCCGATACCCAGGAGGAATAACATATTATCCAAGGTAAGTTAGTAGGTTAAAATAATATAATCAGATAGATTGTTTACTGTAAATAAAATAATAAATAACGCAAAAATGTATATGATGTTAGTGTATTCAAATAAAACTACATAATTTTATTTGAATACATTATACAGACACAGTGAAGTTTAGCATAATAAATATTTTATAATCTAAAAACACAAGAAGTATGTATAGTAGTAAGTATAGTAAGTATAGCTCATTCCAATTTAAGAAATAATAAAGATAAACAAACTTTAGATTTATATATTCAATGCAATTTACTACCAGCTGTGCTATATCAAGCACTACAGTTAGTTCTTGATTAATATATATATTAATTTATAATACCACACTTCCATTAATTACCTATGTCCACTTTAATTTCCCATTCAAAGTTCTGACATCATTTAAAATACAATTTTTTCATGAATCCCTAATGAATACCAAAGATTATTCAAGATCTCGAACAATGATACCACATCAATTGATGTCAAAAGTTTGTCTTAAGCCCTTTGATTAGAATAGGCTATAGCTATATATTTTGTTTTTAAAATGAATTGTTACTTTTCTAGAGACCCAAATCATAAAGATCCTGAGTATACTCCCTCAAAATTGTTTAGAGTGGAACAAATTAAAACTAGTAAGCATCACCCATGGTGGGAAAAAAAAGTTTTGAGTGAACTCAAACTTGAAAGAATTGTAAGTTATATGTCAATATCTATTAACTGTTTTACTGAGTTATTTTGTACCAAGTACATACATATTTACTACATATTTTTTGCATATAGAACCCTTTTATTTCCTAATATAAATTACCTATATTTATTTACATTGAAATTATTCTTTCGCAGGATTTTTTTAATTAATTATTATAAATTATATTTTATCATTTACTTTATATGTAATGTTTGAGTTTGATTATATTTATTGTATACAATTGTATATGTTCAGCTGATTCTTAATATTTTTTACTGATTTTAGAATCAAGTTGCAATTGTAAAAAATATACCTGAAATGAATGCTAAGTTATGGTCTATCAAACATCTGGTTAAGGTTACCCCAATAACCTTCCCTTATGGAGAACCTACAGAAGAGGATATTAAGCACACAATTCTTAAAGAAAATGGTCAATGTATAGTTACAAAAACTTTACAACCGGAACAAACAAAAATTGAAGCTTTAGAAAACTTTGAAAATGACCCAAAGAAAATGGACTCGACAACAATAAAAAGAGATTCAAGGTATAAATGGAATAATGCTTTCAGTGGAGGATTTTAACAAACCTTAAGATTATAATTGTAGTTATAATTAGTAATTAAAAATTTAAATGTAAACTATGTTGTTTTATTTTTTAATAATTATTTATTTAATATTATTAATCTATACAAATCATAAATATGTGTTAAAGTTATTCTCTTTTTTTCTTATACAATAAATAATTAAAATATTCTGGTGTTTTAAAATATCTATCAATTATTATTCCATGTTTCTTTCCAAGTCCAAATCTTGCATGACCCCAAGACACAACAAATGTTGGATTCAACTTCTTAAATTCTTCTAAGTGAAATTTGTGTTTCACTATAGAATTAAACCAGTGTCCTCTAAAAATAGCTGTGTATTCATCTCCCTTTTGGTACATACGAACTACAAACTTAGAGATTAACACCTTGACTGCTATATGCAATAAAACAAATGCTCCAAGGTAGATCAAACATTCAGATGCATTATTTGCGATGACCAAGCTTTCACCTAGAAGTACTGGTTCGTTCATTGAAGTCACATCAAATACAAATGCAGCATAATAAAGAGAACTAGCAGCTATAATAGCTGTGGATGTCGTTAAATATGTTACTGCATAGTTAAGAGCATCTCCCATTGGAGCTTTATAAATTAACTCCCAGTTTTTGGACAGGCCATCTTTCTCTTGCCATTTTTCTTGCTTATCCAAATATCTTAACGGATGCTGTGATATATATTTTACAGAAGTAATTTTATACAAAGGTCTATAACTATTCGGTCTAAGCAACCGCAAACAGTTCATATTCTTGCAGTTAATATGTAATTTTGATCTTACTAAATTGTTTTTTAATTTTTTCTTAGTTTACATAAATTAGATAATTCATTAAAATCTATTGAATACTATCAAATGTTTTATTTTAGTTTCAAGTAATATTATTTTGAGGTTGTATAAATCTGTCAAACCAAAAAGTCAACAAGACATGTCAGTTGAACGAATTTTTACAGAGTATATTATAATTATTCGCAGTCCCAATCTTTGATAATCTACCGAAAAATGGAACGGATGCAGCATTGCATTGTGACGGCTTCGAAATTAACATAGTGGCAATTTACCTTTTGAGGACTTGGGCAAAATGTAATCAGATTACGATTACGTGTAATCATCAATCACGATTACAGATTAACTTTGATCTACTTTTACTTTTTATTGACTCACTAACTGACTACTTTTTTGGCTACTTTCGTAATACAGTAATCGTGATTGATGATTATATGTAATCGTTTATGATGATTGATGATTATATGTAATCTAATCTGATTCAATGCTAGATAATTAATAATAATCAGTCCATTCAGACCCAGTATTGCTATTTTAGCTCTTTCGAGATCTAGCGTTTTTTAATGTAATCTGACTCTTATTTATAGTGTCTAGTAGATAACTGAACGATAGTAGATTTCCGTAGTCTTAGGTATTTCAACATGACAACAAAATAATTATGTTAATAACTAATTTACTGTTTTGAACAAGGATTTTCTTGTAGTAATAGATTCCAATACGGTTTAAAACTATTTAAATACAATAATAATGTACAAAATACCGCAGGGTTACTAAAATCGCGAAACAAGAATCGATTTTAAAATTATTCGATGCTATATATTTTTTACTTGCGCTCTGGTTACGGAAATTGTATAAACGTCTTTGGATAGAGATTATTAAAAAAAATACAATGATGATACAATGAGACTGACATCTGGTCACTGCGTGCACGAACCCTACGTTCCTACGTCCAAACACTTGCATTTGCATTTGATTTCCTTAGTAATTCTCCGTAAACAAACTATAAAAAAAATGTGACTGTCACGAGACGTCTGGTAGACGTTAATCATTAAAATTGATAAGGAAGCATAACGGCATAAGAGAGCATATTTGATGTCACGAACTACGAGTCGGTCTAGCCCCGACCTAAAAATATTTGATGTTTCATTAATCAAGTACACAGAATTCGAGGACTCGATCTTGTTTAACTTTAGTACAATTAAATAAAACAATACTTAAAATAATTTTACTAATCCTTGGAAAATCTTTATTTTATATTAGTAAAATTACATAATAATTTGAAACAAAAACATTACTGATTAACATAAAATATTTATAAAATAATTTTGGTCACATTTTTACCACAAAATTATTTTATACAATGAATTAACAGAAACAAAACAATAACACAGCCTTATGGCATAGCTACTTAAATTATCGATTTATAAACTATTATTATAATTAACTTTAAATATTGTTTCCTTTGATGACTTTTAGCAAGAGGCTCTTTAACACATTTTATTTTAAAAATAAAAAATAATATCCTGCGACATTATTCACACACGGCCATCTGATCCCAAATTAAGCAGAGCTTGTACTATTAAAATCAGACAACTGATATACTACATATACTACTTTTCTTTTGTAAATAAATACTTATATAGATAATTACATCAAGACTCAGGACAAACAGACATGTTCATGCGCACAAATGTCTGTCCTGTGTGGGAATCGAACCCACAACCTTCGGCGTCAAAGGCAAGTATCTACCAACCACGCCAACCGGCTCGTCACTTTTAATTGTTTTCCATTGATAATAAAATGATCAGACTATTTTTAACCCAGAAATCGTAAACATCAATATTAAAACTAAATATTTTCAATATATTTATACATAAATCAGAAAGTAGTAATGAGTGAAACAGGTAGTTGCACAACCCCCGTGATACAACATATTATGACTTTCTTATAATTAACCTTATTATATAAAACTTAAATATTATATTTTATTTATAAATTTACGAATATGTTAATTGTATAAGTATTATAAAATAGACCCTGGTAAAATACTGAAGATTGTTAGAAGTATATATTTTTATTACTTTCTAATTATACCAGAGAGCATTCTGCTTTTTGTTAACTTTAAGAAATGTTAATGTTCACGTAACATATAAATCACCATTACATTACATTGAAATAAAATTTTTGAAAAAGAAAAAACAAAGATAATATTTTTTTTTTTATAATTTCAATAAATTAAAATTTATTAATGTGCATAATATTTTATACTTCTATTATATCACATCTCGTATATATATCTTAAACTTGTTCCTTGCACATAATAAGGAAAATTTAAGGTAAAGATGTAGTTGTGAATATCTAGTGATTTAATTTAATTTTAAGGATTTTTGTTGCCAACTCTGTTGTAAACAATCTCTAAACTAATTTAAGAAGACTAAAATACATATCGCCTGTTTTCGAAATAACGTGTAAAATTTACTAAGCTAAATCCTCATTGCTTATTATTTGCCTATTGGATATCATTGGATACCTGACTTTAATCAGCCATTTAAAAATACTTTAAAGAATATGTTCAACATAGTTTAGCACAATTAAAATATATTTTTACCAAAATATCATAAATTATACTTCAAGTGTTTTGTGAATTAGAGTGAACTATTAGAAGGTTTCTTTCGTAGTTTATTATTTAAATTATTTTTAGTACCGTCACTTGATTTATGAAGCAGGTACTGTGTAAACAAATCATTTTTATTAATCTCATTATCACTACCTACGTTAATATTTTTCTTAAAATTATTGGACAAATTATTGCTCGAGTTAAAAACAATTTCAGTTGGACTAGCATCAACTTTAAGTTTTTTTAACCTCCTATTGTCTGAGCTCATACTAACATGTATTGGTTTTCCATCAACATTCGTCTTTCTCAAGCTTTCGGGCAATGTGTCTGATTTTAGTTTTACTAGAGTTGTATTGACAACAGAACAGTCGATTTGCATTAGTGTTACATGGTCATTTATTATTGAATCTGAAAGAAAAAATGTTATTATCATATTAAGCAGTATTATTTAAATATAATTTTGGTATACATTATTCTCATCATTTTTTGTGTTTTAAAATTGACTGAATAATCTTTGGTTTCAGTTGATTACATTTTTTTATATCACTTTTAGAAACAGTATTTTACTTATAACAGATATGTTTCTGAAAAGATAACTAATTATTAATTATTCAGCTTAGTTACTAACCATTGCCGGATCGAGCTGGTAAAATAAGTGCCATTTTTGGTGGTCTCGTTACATTATGTGTTACAGCTGGAAGCAGCAAGTGTTGTCCTTTTCCAACGCCTACCACATAGAACGTATCATCCCTCCTATGAAGAGCTTGAAGTAATGCATTCCATTCACCAAAGTCGTCCATGTTGAACCCATTAGCAGATTTCCTTAGAGGTTTGTGATAGAGTCTCTCATAATACATATCACTATCAGGAAATATATCTTTTTCAGTTGGTGCATTCCGTCGTAACCGCCTTCGTGATTTATCTCGAATGTTTTTTACATTTTTTTGTTGAGGTAGATCAATAAGATTACTTTCAAGGTTTAGTTTATTGAAAAGTCTATAAGTTTCCAATAGTCCATCTGAAATATCAAATCTTATCGTACTTTACACAAATATAGTAAAATTTAAAAAAGAATAGTATTAATCTCCTATTTTACTTTTGAATATTTAATTTACGATATAAAATAAAAGTATCATAAATATTATAAATGCGAAGTACTAATATTTTAAATACAAAAGTAACTCTATCTGGCCGTGTGTCTGTTACAATTTCACGGCCAAACAACTTAATCGATTTAAAAGAAATTTTGTATGATGCAAGCTTGATCCCCAAGGAAGGACAGATGCTACTTTTCATGCTTAGCACTTACCTTAAACACGCGGGCAAAAACCAGTATTAAATATTTGAAAAGTAAACATACCTGGCATTTGTTTTTCATCCAAATAAACTTTATGCCTTTTGTGTGTGTTTGTCCAATTCAATGTCTTTCCACCACCAATCCAACGCTTCAGTTCTCCGACTATCCTTATACTTTCAGTTTGATTTATGTTTTCAAAGTCATTTAATGTTGTGTTCTGACAGTCTATTCCATCAGCATTGCGATTAGCAAATTGATCATAATCTACCATTTTAAGAAACAAATGAGTTAAGTACAAATCAAATTATATTTTCCCATCGACCTTTCAATCAATTTACCCAACCTAAAATTATACCTATCGAGGTTTTAATTTAGCTCTTACCATTAACGAATTATACAAATAAATCTACCTCATGAATCACTCTCCATTATTGAAAATCATTTATAGTATTTAGATAGGCATCAAATACGACTAGTTCTTTGTTTTATAATATGTAGTTATATATAGCCTTTAATTTTAACGCTGGAAAAACGCATTACGCGTTTCACCTACGGGAAAGGCGCCGAGTGCGCCCCGAACATAATACCCACTAAAAACAAGCGGTACTCTTTCCGTCTTAACGACGAGCGCCACGGGATCGCTAGCGCATGCTACCGTAACACTCTGACGGCCATTCATTCCACTCCATTCTCTAGGGAGGGTACCCCGGGGTACTGTCCTCCTATAGTGATACATAGCTTATACCAGTCAGAGAAAGAGTCAAAAATATATATATTTATATATGAACAATGAACTGTGTGGGGTTTTGCGCCTGAACTCTCTTTATCTGGTAGAATTGCTGCGCCATTGGTTTGAATCTCCGTTGGGAAAAGCGGTAGTGCCTAAAATCGTTCAGGTGGAGATCAATTGTAAAATGGATACCAAATCTTTCAGTTTGGGCAAATAAGTTTAAATATTTTATGTGGTACTACCCACTTACTTACACTTAACATCATTACCAAGATAATTTGGTTAGCAATTTTAAGACTAAATAAAAATAAAAATTACCACTTTGAACCAGAACATCTTTGTTGTTTTCCGCCCACAAAAGATGACGCGTGTTTACGTGAGTAGAGGTTGGTCCAGAAAATGATTTCGTATTCCAACTGAAATTATACAACGATTCGTAGTGATGTTAAAAACTCAGACAAAAATTGTTTTAATTTTTTTCAATTGGAACTTACCCTAGAATATTCCAATTTAAAGAAACCATAAATACCATGGCGAAAATAACAGCAATATTCTTTTTGGGTATCAGTATTGAAGAATCTAGCCGAGGTATCTGAAAGCACATGCATTATGATTATTTATACATAGAAAATCAGTATAATTTATATCTGAACAGCCATCACCGTCGGACAAATTGAATTTAATTTGAAACGATTATAAAAATTAGTATAAAGAAAATATATTTGGTGTAATAAAAGTTGGCTATATGCAAGCCCGTCTGGGTAAGTACCACCCACTTAACCACTTATATAATTATTTATAGTTATGTACCAGTTTTAAGGGTGAGTGAGCCAGCGCAAATAAAAAATATTTCTTAAAAGAACAAAACATACCTGAAGGCACATCACACTGTTGGGCTCATTTAACTTTTTCTATAATACTAAAAGTTATCTCTATGTCTACTCACTATCACAATGATTATCAGAAGGTTGATTGTCCTCAAAAGGAAAAGAAATGTAATATATAATGATATTAAAAATAACAAACCTTTCGACTTCGTCCATTTGACTCTAATTGGTCCCTTAATAATCTATTTTCTAATCGGAGACGCGCAATCTCTTGATGCGCTTCTAACAACTGCTGTTCTAATGCTGTTACATATTCTTTCTTCTTTTGCCGGGACTGACATGCCGATTCCCTGTTTATGATTAATTAAAAAAGTGCTAGATATGGTGATTGAAAGTAAGTAATGTACAACAAAAACATTCTCTTGTAAATATTGTAAAAAAAAAAAACAAAAATTAACAAACTAACCGATTCTTTATCATTCTCTGTTGCTTTTTCAAAGCACGTATTTCAGCTTCACTAAACTGAGATATGTCTATGACAGGACTCTTTGGTTCTTCTTTTATACTTTGGTTTATGAAAGCAGTTTGATGTATTTCTGGATTGGGATTTATGACAATATTTTTTGTAGGTGAAGGTGTCTGAAATAACATATAAAAAGATATAAACAATGGGTTTTATATCATATCAAACTATGCAGTACAAACAATGACTTGATATACTTTTAGTACTGGTTACTAGATAATTTTATTTAATATGGTTATACAATTAGCTTCAGTCATACTACATACATACCTTAACATGGTAACCATTATTACTTGTAACTTGTATTGGCTTGTTTTGAGTGAGTGGCGTAATGGAAATTCTACCATCCTTTGTACTCTCTGCCGGTATCACAATACTTGTTGGTTTTGTTGGCATACAAGTTGCATTTCTTAATATACTTGGAGTCTTCCTTTCAGCTATGAGATGAATTTGACTATCTTCTTTCTTAACTATATTGTTTGAGTTTTCATTTACTACTTTATATATGGAATTATGGCGATATACACTTGTAACTTAAAGAAAAAACATATATATTTAAATAGCAGGAGGGATTATTAAAAATTAAGTAATGTCAATTATTTATTTTACTAATAAATAATATGATATATTTACCTTTTTGATTATTAAATATTTTATTGATTTCATTCTGATCACTTTCTTTTTTAACAACCTGAAAAATCTAATGCTTTACTGGTCATAGAAGCCAAAGTTTGTTAAAAATGAAATGCACTTTTTTATCATCTTACCTTTATCATACCATTTTCAATTGCCATAACAGGACTAGTTTTTTCCAAAATTCTATAATTATTTGATGTGTCTCCGACATTTGTTCCAGTTGGAACTATAAAAAGAATTACATTTTAAATAAGATTTAAAAATGATAACTATATGAGTATTATAATCAATAAATATAATATATAAATATAGTATAATCTCCTCCTCAAAGGTTTTTAAATTTGAAGATCAAATGAAGAAAGAAGTTAAATATTATCTTTCTTTATTATATTTTTACATTCAATAATAAACTATGTACAGACATTTTTTTTTATATACAAAATTAAAATAAAAAAAAAACAAAATACACATTACAAATTGATAGCAAAAACACACCATCTAAAAGATTGTCCTGTGGCATTGTATCCAAGATGCTGGCACTATTGCCTCTCTGCACCGCTAGACTCAACCTTAGGGCTAAATAAGCGCCAGCTCTTGGGTCACCAGAAGTGTGGACCAGTTACTTAGAAAGATCTTTTATAAAATTTTTTGTATCAGATGACCATGGACCTAATGTTTCAAAACCCAGATCCGAAAATTCAAGATGATCTACCCGGGTAATACAGGGACATGTGTGAGGCTCTCACACCGTTAAACCTAACCAAAGGCATACGGCCTAAGTAATTATCAGAATCTTTATTTGTAAACAATGATTAATTAGTATGTTATACTAATAAAAATAATAAAGTTTAATCTTTTTCACAATTAATGATATAAATATCTATTTATTATAATAAATATTTGACCTGATTTTTGAAGAAATAAATCAACGTCTTCTGGCTTTAACTGATTAGTAGGCTCATTGTAGAAAGAACAATCAAGGGGTGACTGAGATGACTGTCTGGCAGACGAAGAACAGGATCCACTGAAATATTAAAATTTATTTTAAGCAAATCTTTAACAGATAAAATATAATCAGTAAGTTTTATTTCTTTTTCGTATGATACATATTGTGTCAATTTTGGATTAAGATTCACATGATCTATCTAGCAGTCTTTATCCACTCTTATTTATCAGATTAAAACTTGTATTTCAGGAAAGTACGAAAATCATTCAAATTTTTTATGAGATAATATAATATGAGAATAACGTAATGTTATTTTTAGTTACAGATTCATTAATGATTTTTTTAAGATATATAGACCAATATTTACTTTTATTAGCTTTACTTAAAAATATGTAACTTTTTATATGCACTCCTTTAGAGTATTTCTTACTTTTTGGTATCATCTTCACTGCCTGAATCTGAGTTGCTACTTTCATTTGGCGAGGATTTAATACTTAGAACAGGGGATATAGCAGGTACGAGCCCAGCATCAGCTAAAATTTCACTAGGAGAAGCATCATTAACTTCCAACCATGATAATTCACTGTACTCTTTAGTTAACTGATCCAAGAAATCTAAAAAATAAGACAATACATATTCAAAACATTGATAAAATGTAATAATAACATTGTTTATAACAAAAAAGCTATTAGTGGCCTTGTAGGTTGCAATAAAAAAAGAATGATGAGAAACTTATTGAACTAAAACAGAAAGTTTTTACAAGGATATCAGATTATAATTTAAGTCTTGCTTCAAAATTGTGAAACAGGAAGGTCAGTAACATCTATTGTTTCGCGATATATTCGTAAACATGCACATTGCACTTTGTTTTCGTAATCAGCCGGATCTAATGTAAACGATAGTAATATTGTACCTACCGTACAAACCCTCCTTATTCTCAACCAGAATGTCCGTATCCATGGAGGTATTTGAAGAACGGAGTAGTTAACCATTAAAATTTAATTTACTATTTATCAAAATACGCCTCATCAACACGCAGGTTTATTTATGTTTTTTAATAATCTGTGAAGTGTGATCATTATTGCGATAAGTGATTTTAAAAAAATTTATTTCACTTGGCAAGGCTGACCTGGCATCATAAACTCATTACCATAAATTAAAAAGAAATGATACTTAATTGGTTTAATCAAATGAATAAACTAGTTTAATTTAAAAACACTGCTATTATGAATTATTATAAAATAAATCATTCTTTTTAACTTTTAGAAAACTTCCAAAGTGCGTTTGTAAATAGTAATGGAACGTAGCTGGTTTCGGTTTTGACAAAATTGACACAAGACGGATTGTTTCGTAGTTCGATTGATTGAATCAATCAAGCCTAATTTCTCAAAAATATTCATTCTTAGAAGTGCGACAATGTAATATTTACAGGTTCCTAAAAGCTCGAGTATGATTTCAAGGTTTTAAAAATATATTTAATACGGTCATGCTTTTATCACTATTAAACTGACCGGTTGCGAAAATGTCTGTCCCCGAAGAACAGGACGACTTTATATTTCGTCCACAACAACATTTAGATTCTAAATGGCTAAATCCTGACTTACAAGAGGCTCTTCATGATCCTGAGGCTCTGTGTACTATGTTTAATAGCTTGTTACAAGATAGAGAAATACATTTCGATGCTAGAAATGGACTGGTCAATGGTGCTGGAATCACGGCTAAACTTGGCGATAATGGAAAATATTACTGTGGCCTTAGAGTAAGTCCAAATTTTGCTCTGTATTTTTCTACATTCTACAGTTTTTTATTTACACTTGACTTTTTCGTAACAAAGCACTTCTTATAGATCTTGACATGTACTTGTTGCGATGGTCTATGTGGTCCTCATTCGGGTTGTGCATGCATACCTTGTACCGCTCTTTCTGCTGAGGAAGAACTACGGGCATCCATTCAATCTAAAATAGTTGCACCATCACCTTCTGTCCAAGTTATAGATGATATCAAATGGAAACTAGACCCAGGTGACCAAAATATTTTAATTGATATATGTTGTATATAAAATAATATAAATAATGATAGTAAAGTTAGGGCTACTTTTAAATAATATTTAATTCATTAATTATTTATTTCACTAAGAAATTTTAAAATAAATTAAATATATTTCTCTTTCTTTTTCTAAGTAATTATGTAAAATATAATAGAATCACAAAGTTGTTTCGATCAGATTACAATATACTGTTATATTTTTCATAAAAGGACCAGAATGTCTTAAAAGTTTAATGCAAGCACTTGTATGGGAGCAGAGAGTAAGATCTATCAATACTGCTGTGAGCTGTCCATTTATATCTCAAATACGGCGATTGATTGTTCTTTGTCACAGGCATCTAGTAGCTGTGATAAGGCAAGTAAAACTTATATAATAATTAATATTAACTTAATAATATAAAAAAATATGTATCTACCTACTGAATATTATTATTTTATTTATTATAAAATTGCAGTAAGTCATAATCACCAACAAATAATCTTATTTTTGTAGAGAGCAAAATTACCAAAAAGATGTTAGAAAAGTAAAACTTGAGAAAAAGCCTGCTCATGGTGTTAGTAATAGAGCACTTAGCAATGTTGTAAGTGCTTTGAATAAACCAGTTGAATCTGATGCTCAAGAAGACAGTGAAGAGCCGACTGATGATTCAGAAAGGTAATATTGTTAAAAATTGTCAGCACTCATAAAAAATATTGACAGTAAGTCAATATTATGCTAAAAATTTAGATTTGTTATCTCTAATATTAATGTTATATGGTGGTTGTATTTTTACACAAACGCTTTGTCATCTTCTATTTATTGTATTAATATTGTTGACAGGAAGAGATATAGATACTTTGTGTAACTATTTAAAGTAATTATTTATAAATATTTGCAATTGTAGCTTTTCTTCATATTTCATAGTGAGTTCATGTTCCAAAATCACTTTTTAATTGGAGGTATGTAAATGAAATCTCTACTAGCACACATACTAACTCTATTTTATATATGTGCAACCTTAGCTTTATTCAGTTTTAATTTAACAATATAATATATACTATGTGTTATGTTTCTTAGTGCATTTGGTCTAGCCCGAGTAGGCGCTCGTGCCGCCTTACGTCTTGCTCTATCTCTCGTGCGTCGCGCTTGGCGCTGTGGGGAAGACGCTGACGTTTGCTCAGCGCTCCTGCGCGACGCATTAGATGCAGTGCGAGCTTTGCCGGATGCCGCGTTGTATGCTGGAAGTGGACAAATGAATTCTATTGCACAACAAGCACCTCGTTCGCAAAAGATATGGGCGGAGGTTGTAGATAGCGCAGCGAAATTCTTACACCAAGTTGTAGCTGGGTATGAGTGTTATTTTCGTATATCATGAAAAATACAATTACGAATATTAACTAATAAATTTAATCTTTTTATTTAATTTTATAATTTCAGAGAAGTAGGTTGTAATGTGCCCCAAGGGGATTGGCGCACATCGTTGTGCGTATGGGTAGAGCTTTGTGCTCGTCGAGCCGAACTACCTGCGCTTCTAAAAGCTGCCGACGTACTTGTAACACTACCACCTAAACAAAAGAGACAGCCCGACAACAGGTTTTAACCAATATTTATTTTAAATAAAATATTTATTTTCAAAAATAATATTTTCCAGATAATGGTCTATAATTGATTATATAAACTATTTTAAACTAGCATGGATTCAAAAATGGAATAAATGTCTAATTCCTAATTTTTATTTCGTCATTCTAGGATTGTTTTAGAAGAATGCACAGCACCATTAGGTCCATTTTTGAGACGTATGGCTAAAGTAGCAGCACCAAATCCAATTATTAATTCTGAACCAAATACTGAAAGCAATCCCACAGAAGTATATCTGAAGTAAGTGCTTATACATTACATTAAACTTAGTTATATATATATATACGAGCCGAGATGGCCCAGTGGTAAGAACATGTGAATCTTAACCGATGATTGTGGGTTCAAACCCGGGCAAGCACTACTGAATTTTCATGTGCTTAATTTGTGATTATAATTCATCTCGTGCTTTACGGTGAAGGAAAACATCGTGAGGAAACCTGCATGTGTCTAATTTCACTGAAATTCTGCCACATGTGTATTCCACCAACCCGCATTGGAGCAGCGTGGTGGAATAAGCTCCAAACCTTCTCCTCAAAAAGAGGATAGGAGGCCTTTAGCCCAGCAGTGGGACATTCACAGGCTGTTACGGTATATATATATATATATATATATATATATATATATCAGTGAGTTTTGAATTGAAAGTAATTAATTTTTGTTTTTTAGGGAATTGAATATTCCAAGTGGTGATGGATTGATGAGTGTCAGAAAAGCAGGTATTGCATTGCTTTGCCATCTAGACAGACTCGGTGCTCCTTTACTGCCTCCTTTAAAGGGATTTGTGACTGTAAGTATATACTTACAACAACAATAAATATATATTTATTGTTCACAAAGTTAATATTTTCTATAAGCTACAGCTCTTATTTAACTTTATTGCAATGGCCGGTACAGAATACCGAAAACTAGCTCCGATTTACATAGTTCCATATCAGGACCTTTAAAGGTAGAATCAAATGACCGCAGTAAACTTGGTTATACAGTAGCAAGGAAGTTGTTGCGGTTCTCCTTGTTTAGGTTAATTGGTGATATACTGCATTTATAATTAAACCCGAATATTTTTTTTTTTTAAATAAATATTGTATTAAAGTTATTAATATTAATAGTGTACAGAATCGGCACAAGAAGTAGTCTCAGTGGGATCCAGCCTGTTGCAATTAGGAAGTTTGAGAATACAACAAATCGCGTGCGCTGAAAAATTAGCTCTTCTATTGACTCACGATGGTGCTGTTTACACTTTGCCTTACGATACTATGACGCCGCATCTTGTTCCAGGTAACTTATATTTTATTATTACGATCTATCCTATTTATATAGGATTTCATGAAAAATCTTTAAAACAAATGATGCATAAATGTATATAGTATTTATGTGTATATTGAAACTATCCAGTCCACGCATTGAAAACACAATTGATACCATAAAAGCTTATTATTATAACTTATTAACTTTGTAAACTTTTAATGTCACCTTTATGGCAGACAAGCAGCAAAAAGTAATATCGTGTGCTTACTATGTAATTATGAGACGTCACTAAAAAATAATCGGGCGATTCTTGAAATAATACTTTTTCATTAAAATATTTATAAATCTCTACATGTCCGTCAACAACGACAGGTCTGGAGAACAAGATCATAACACAAATGTCGTGCCACCCGGCTGGGCGCCACTACCTGTGCCGCTCGTCGTGCGGCGGCGCGTGGTCGTGGGGCGCAGGCGAGGACGGGCGGCTCGGCCACGGCGACACGGCCGCGCGCGACGCGCCGCAGCCGCTGCACCACCTCTCGCACCACGACGTCGTGCGCGTCGCCGCCGGGCCCGCCTGCAGGTGAGCAGGACTACCGTCGTTAAGAGCGCTATTACATTTCAACCATATTTTTTTCATTCGATTTTTTTTTTTTTTTTATAGAATAGGAAGGCGGACGAGCATATGGGCCACCTGATGGTAAGTGGTCACCAAACGCCCTTAGACATTGGCATTGTAAGAAATGTCAACCATCGCTTATAGCCAATGCGCCACCAACCTTGGGAACTAAGATTTTATGTCCCTTGTGCCTGTAATTACACTGGCTCACTCACCCTTCAAACCGGAACACAACAATATCAAGTATTGCTGTTTTGCGGTAGAATATCTGATGAGTGGGTGGTACCTACCCAGACGGGCTTGCACAAAGCCCTACCACCAGTATTCAAACAATCAACTTAGGTGTTCGTATTCTGAGAAATTAAAAGATTTTAAAATTTTTAACTTATTAAAAAAATGAAGAACAGTTATTAGTATAGATCATAGCGGCCTAAATTTCCTTATTTGGGTTTAGCTCAGTCAAAATTCGAAAGCAAGTTTTATGTAAAATGCGCGAGTGCACTTTATTGAGTTTATAGACTTTAGTTTGTAGACTGAACTACAGAGCTGACCAATGTTTAAATAGTGATTTAGTCCATAGCGGCCTGAAAATTTCGATATTTGTATGACAACTATAAAAAAAATCACATTCAAAAGCAAAAAACTACTAAAAACGAAAAAGTTGTGAAATTAACGTTACTTTACAAAGAATTTTTTTTTAATTATTTAAAAAAATATGTAATTAAAAGACTTAAAAAAAACATTGTAACAATTTATAAAATGCTCCAATGCAATGCGTCGGGTGTTCGAATTCAGTACTGCGCGAGCGCTTCTAGAAGTAGGAACTGTGCCGAATTTTTGAGCGCCAAACCACGCCAAACGGTAGCGCGACTGTATAATGCGACTATTGTAGATCATGTATAATAGATCTATATATTTTTTATCTGGTTTAAATAAATTAATATAAGCAAACTCAATCAAAACAATAACATAGGCCAGCAGCGCTATGTAACGCTACTAGCTTTACGAGTCGCACACAAGTCCCAGGTTAGAAACCTGGGCTATTGTCACGATTCCCAGCATACCTTTATGTTTAATTGGTGGGGTAAATTACTAAAATTCCTAATATTAGTAAATTTCTTAAAATGGGGTTGGCTATTATTCTTAAAAAAATCGTATAATAATGTACACGAGGGAAACCGCGAGTGAATAGTAAGTAACAGCAACTAGAATGTACACAAACTCAATAACTGAACAAATTCAAATCACATAGTGAAAAAGATACTCAAATACTGAAATATTACAAAAATTTATAAAAGTGTTTTATTGGATTTTGATATATCTGCCGGCCTTCCTTAATTATTGAATTGCTTATCATAATAAACAAAATTTTAAGAAAAAATTAAACAATAAATAAAATAATGGAAAAACTATCAGAACTATCATATTTGATTAGTCACAGGTCTGATCATCGCGATTTGCTTGAATGTCGATAAAAAAACATTCGATAGATTGCTTTGGAGCAATAAGGGAATAACGTAAAGTAAAATATACTTTTTTATTTCTGTTACTTGCTAGGAAATGCTATGTTTAAATTATGTATATATATACATATATATATATATATATATATATATATATATATATATATATATATATATATATATATATATATTAACACACATGTATATACATATATTTTTAATATAATAATAATAAATTTATTTATTCTCTCCCACAGACAATAATGTTTACACTTTTTTATAATATATATAAATACAGTTATACAGGGTTACAGGGTAATATGTCACGATCCTTTTAAAGGGTTATAGTTCAGGACAATAGCTATCAAATGACCCCCAAAATGCTTACGCAAAAGTGTATCGTTTTCGAGTTATTAATTTTTTAATATTTTTTTTATTTAAAGGATGTTTAAGATTCTAAAATTCAATAAAAAAAAAATCAATGTATTTTCCCTATTTTTTTTTTTGTATTTCTTGCTAGGGTACATCCTAGTTAATAATAACCAGTTATAAAACAAAAACAATCTTCAAGCATTTTTAAATTACAGATCCAAAACTGTACAACTTTTCGATTTTTAATTTTGATTCTTTAAGCTACTCGCAATTTTTTTGTAAAAATCACTATGGCTCTTATCGTGCGGATCATTTTAAAAACATCTGCGTTTCCTTAGCTATCCATCGGTACATAAAAAGTACAGTAACAATCATAAACTCAGGAGAAAATTAGATAACAAAGAGACCAGGTAGGAAATTCTAAGAAATGCTATTGTTAAGAAATTAAATCTGGATCAAAGACAAAAGGACCTCAATGCAAAGTAGTTAAAGATTATTTTTAATAGGGGTAATAGGTAAAAAAGGAGAGATAAACCAAAGCTGTTTGTGGAATACTATTATCAATTCCTTTGAATTTACCGTCATTTTTTCTAATTTCCTTTTATCTCATTTCTTTTTTCATTGAATTTTAGAAACTTAAACATCCTTTAAATAAAAAAAATATTAAAAAATTAATAACTCGAAAACGATACACTTTTGCATAAGCATTTTGGGGGTCATTTGATAGCTATTGTCCTGAACTATTACCCTTTAAAAGGATCGTGACATATTACCCTGTAACCCTGTATATGGGAGACAGGAGCCCAAACTAGGTTGCCCTCTGCTAAGGCTCTCCTGGCTCCCCCTCTTGAGTAAGGAACTATTTATTTGTTTAATTTTATAGAAAACAGGAGAAACACTAAAGCTTTTACAATATATTATCTAGTAATATATTTGTATAATGATTACGTAAAAACATATTTTAATGCAACTACAAGAGTATTGTAACATTATCGTCAGAAACAATATCACATTTTTTATTTATAATCGGAGCGACTCTCTTAAATTATAAATGATAAATTTGTCACAGTGCGGTAATCACATCTCGCGGCGCCCTGTACACGTGGGGTCGCGGCGCTCAGGGTCGTCTCGGTCACGGTACTATCGAGAACTGCCTAACACCGCAACCTGTTTCATTTAACGCCCATAACATTGAAAGGATCATTGACGTTGCACTTGGTACGTACTTAATATATCTTACTATGTAGACAATTTCGCTTGTCAGTTTCTCATAAACCCATCTCAATAATATCGTTTTGTTTTGTTTACAGGTTGGGGTGAGGGTCAAACTCTATGTTGTACTTGGGAGGGGGCGGTCCAAGTATTCGGCGACAGTGAGGCGGGGACTCCCCGAGCATTATCAGCGCTGTCTACGTTCCGAGTGACCCGCGTTTTTACGGGCGAGCATTGGCACGCTGCTCTAACTGACGGGCAAGTTTAATTTCAATGTTCCTTTAGTCATGCATATTTATTTTAAATTTTTTCTAATAATTTATTAGATATATGTATAACGTTTTAGAGGTCAAGTCTACACGTGGGGTAAGGGCGATGGTTATCGATTAGGACATGGAAATGTGGAATCGATTAAAATACCAAAACTAGTCGAAGCGCTTCAAGGTACACACGTAATATTTTTTTACCATTACAAATTTTCTATTGAATATGATTACATTACATTATTATAATGTAATTTCAGGAATAAAAATAGTCGATCTATCGCTCGGCGTATCGCACGGTATCGCTCTCTCATCAGAGGGGACACTCTATGCGTGGGGAACGCAAGAGCGTGCAAAGATATCGAATCCAGTTCCACAACCTTTACAAGTGTTTAATCCATCATTTAAAGCGAATGGTAATAGCATAATTATTAAATGATTGCATATTAAACGTCACGTCAAAGCCGTCATGAACCTGTACACAAAATGATATAGAGAAATGAGACGGTATAAATTCCGTGACATGTGTTAATTGAAAGGGAATAAAAAAGGGTGGAATAATTGCCAAAGTACTTAGCTAAAATATATAGATTCGAGTATGGTTTGAATTTTTATTGTGATTATAGGTGTGGCAAGCGGACCGACTCAAATATTTGCTTGGAGCCAAGAAAATCCTAGAGACCTGCCATCATCTCTGCCTTTTGTTATTGATTTATCCGAGAATACTTTTAAGTAAGTAGTTCCGAAATAATTTGCATCAAAATAGTTAGAACTTAATACATGATGGATTTTTCTTGTTTCAGATTTTTAGAAAGACTTTTAAGAATAGTTGTCGAACAAAGCGGCAGTGCTAACATTAACGATAATGAATGTTTAGCAATCTCCTGTTTGAATCTCCTCAGGTTACAAGTATGTTCTGTTATCACAAACATGTGTTACTGCCTCGTTCATCTAGTCGCTACCTTATAAGATTGCAAAACCCGATGTCCTAGATTTAAATGAACTTTTTTCAGTTATGTAAGAAAATAATGATGAGAAAATGTACTTGTGTTTGTGGCATTTACAGTAGTATAAAATATCCTGCGTATTCTTATTTAGGAATAGCTGCAGTGGTTGAAATTGATCAGAATCATATGTATTGAGTTACTAAATAAATAATTACAGAACTTTCTTCAAACTATAGAATTACGTTTAGCACATGTAGTTTATACATTAAAAATCTCTAATATAAAAATGAAAAATTAATTGTTGATCGTATCGTAATATGTATTTTACAAATAATGTTATTGTCTAATGTTAGGTACATGCTTGGCAATGTGCGCGAGGGAATGATATCGCTGAAGCAGATTCTGAAAGTCGATCGTGGTGCAGTGGAGTACACTCCGCGTTAGTGTCGCTCGTGGAGGGCAGGGCGGGGCTGTCCGCTGCGGCGGCCGCCAGGAGGGCCTTGGCCGCCGCCTGGCCTATCTTACTGCCCACGCCACAGATACGAGCTCAGCATTTAATAGCATTACTACCGCAAGGTAAGTGTGTGGGTTACTGTATGTAGACACCCTGATTTGCATTTAAAAGTTCAAATGTTCTTTTTTAAATTATTTATAATTTACAACTATCGTATCGCTTTGACTTTAGGCACTGATGCTGTTACAAATATTAACCATTCCTTTCAACACGAATGCGCCACCAACCTTGGGAACTAAGAAGTAATGTCCCTCGTGTGTGTGGCTCACTCACCCAACAAACCCAGTGAACACAGCGATACTGAGTAGCGTTGTTTAGCGGAAGAATATAATTGTCTTGGAACGCTAATTGTGGTCTTTATTTACTTATTAAGTGTTTGCACAAATCATTAGTTCAAATTTCTATATTTTCGTTAAAATAGGATCAGCACCGGCGAGCACGGGTGCAAGATTTATGACGGAATTGCTCGTTTGGTCGCTATTGGGAGGGGGCGGTCTACGTGATGCACTCCGAAACGCTCTCCAAACGCACTCGTCCGACTCTTATAACCATTTACAATTGGATGAGTATGTGTTTTAATATTATGATTCGATGTTTATTTATTCGATATTATTATTTCATTGCAGTCCTAATTTAATTGGAATTAATACTTTTTAGTGAATATGATCAAATCGATATAGTGACGGGGCAACGCGGTCCGCCAACAACTACGATGTCTGATGATAGCGAAAATGTTCAAGGTATTACATTTATATATACATCAGCTCATTGCCGTCCACTGCTGAACGAAAGCCTCTCCCATAGAACGCCAACTATCCCGATCTTGGGCAGCCCGCATCCATCCCGTACCTGCCACCTTTTTAAAATCGTCGGTCCCTTGCCGCAGGTCCTCCTACAGTACGTTTTTTTTTTTTTTTTTATAGAATAGGAAGGCGGACGAGCATATGGGCCACCTGATGGTAAGTGGTCACCAACGCTCTTAGACATTGGCATTGTAAGAAATGTCAACCATCGCTTACATATCCAATGCGCCACCAACCTTGGGAACTAAGATTTTATGTCCCTTGTGCCTGTAATTACACTGGCTCACTCACCCTTCAAACCGGAACACAACAATATCAAGTATTGCTGTTTTGCGGTAGAATATCTGATGAGTGGGTGGTACCTACCCAGACGAGCTTGCACAAAGCCCTACCACCAGTAATTTGCCTAAGCGTGGGCTCCACACTAACACTTGTCGGCTCCATCGGCCATCAATGCGCCTGGAGACATGACCAGCCCACTTCAGCGTGCTAATTCATATATCTACATTTATATAACTTAATCCATTTATTCTTACTGTCATTATCATTTTTTAATAATGGTCTTTTTCCAGCAACTTATGCCGATGAATACCAAATAAGCAATAATTCCAATGTCTGCGAAAATGGTGCTTCGGTTCCTTTAATGCATCTAGTAGGTATCTTTTAATTCTTTGTATGTGTTTAAATAGTTAACTTGAATCAATTTTTAATATGCCGTTATTTTTAGGTGAAGCATTTGATTCGCAATACGAGTTGTCAAACTCAAATGCACATAAATTCTATAATGAACGGCGATACAAGTAAGACCGACGATCTTAAAGGACACGATACCGTTAGTCCGAGCTGTGATCTTCTGATAAGATTCCAAAGGTGTGTGTGTACATTATGTATATGAGAGAAATGTTTGCATCAAAATATTGATATCATTGACAGTTCCAATTTAACAATATTTTTTTATGAAATAGGCGGACTGGCGAATGTGCCACCTAATGGTAAGTGGTCACCATAAACGTTGCCACTTTAAGAAATATCAGCCAATCCTTAAATTACCAATCCGCCACAAACCTTGGGAACCGATGCTACTTCCCTTGTGCCTGTAATTACACTCTTCACATAATACTAAGTATTAGTGATTGGCAGTAGAATATCTTTTGCACAAAGCCATTACCAATTATGGTCTTCCATATTAGCAGACAGACTATCATACTAGCAGCAGGAGACAACTGTCATAATAGCGGTTTTTTTTAAAAGAATGGAGGAACTAAGAAATTAATTACTTTGGTATTAAGATTATATCGGAGAATAAAATACATTATATTGTATATTAACATTACATTATATATAAAAATATTATATATTATACAACTGTGTCTTATTATAATAATAATTATTATTACTTAATTATTACCTTTTAGCTGGTCCGAAATAAGACACTAGACTTTTAAAAAAAAAAAAAAAATTCACTACCACCAAGGTACATTGTTTATCACTAACGATATATGTGTAAATACGACTACGGTTCCATCATCAGGGATGTACTGAACGCTTGTGGTTCACTTAGTAGTAGTCTTCTGATAGGTCATTCATTCAATAATTTGTCGTACATCGATAATGTTTCGTTTTATTGTCCTTATTGGCAATGTTTAAATTATCCATGCAATTCCAACGTCATACTAATATTATAAAAAAGGTTTGGTTGTCAAATTTTTCGGATTTATGCCAATCTTTTTTGGTATGGAAATGGATATGATTTTAGAGCTATATTAATATGTTTATTACTTTTAACTGCCTCGTTGGTCTAGTGGCTGGCCGCTGACCCAGTCCTGGATCCAATTCCTAGGTCGGGCCAATTAGACACTCCCGTGCCTCGGAAAACACGTAAAGTAGTTGGTCCTGCGCCTGAACTCTTTCCGGTCTTGTCGGATTGCCGTCCCATCAGAATATGAGAGCTAGGCAATAGAGAGTGTACCTGTGTTTGCGCATATACTTGTGCACTATAATATCGCATGCACAGTTGGCTAATCTCTCTTGAGATCGACCGCCGTGGCCTAAAACGGTCTGAAGGACATTAGTATGTTTATATGTTGGATATTTTTTGTAAAATATAGTAATTATAATATTAAAAGATTTAAAGCATACGTTCAACATTCCTAACTTTGTCCTATATTTTTAGGTTGCTGTTCAGTGAAGCGATGTGGTCTAGAGGAGGTCGCAGCAGTCGCGGCGGAGTGCGGTCCCTCCTTATGCAGTACACCACACTCTTGTCGGAACACGTACAATCCATACTTAGTTACTTCACACGCGCTGTTCATAAAGCGGACAACACGCAGCTTACTGCATTGTGCGATCTAATTGGTGCCGATATTGTTGGTTAGTTTGGGGTATTACTGAGTATTCTAAGTTATAATGGATAAATAGTTTTCAAATAACAGCTGCAGTATTTTATGATATATTTGCCGTGATATTTTTTCTAAATACTTTGTTTTAGAATATTGTTTTTTATTTAAATAATTTATTTTTTAATTTAATAAGTTAATTTCGCTAGTTCAATACCACGCAAAACGCGAACGCAAAGTACTTCATTTGAATTTTTAAATGTTCCAACTAGGTCGTGTGATGAGTGAATTAGCCGTGTGGGTTGTCGCGTGTGCAGCTCGATCCGCTATCGCGCTCACCGATTGTACTGCATCGCTTGTGAAGATTGTACGCGCCTGTGACGAAGCGGCCCGTACGTTGCCCTCCGCGGCAAAGTTGGACTCAGATTTGTTAGGATGGCCCGGTCTAGTCTCGAGGAGACACAAGTTAAATAGCAGTATTATTCGGAAGTAAGTATCGAGTAAATGTTATATATGGAAACGTGATATTCGAACGAAAACGCTATTGCAGAATACAACCGTGTAATATTGAAATGTTAAAACTTTATAAAAAGGTGTGATCTACAAAACCACACAAAAGAGGGCGGATCTTGGATAGTTATATCCGGCCACGTGTTCGACGTGGAGAACTTCGAGTGCGAGAGTGCGAGCACGGTGGAGCTCGTGCGCACGCTGCGCGGCGCCGACGCCACGGCCGCGCTCAGCGTGGAGCCGCACGCCGCCTACCTGGCGCGCCTCACCGACAAGTGCGTGGGGATGTACGCCAGCCAGGTCTACAGCCACAAGTGCAATGTGAGTGCGACCGACTGCATCGTTACTTATCTGATTGTTATTATGACTTATGTAATTTGATTGTTTCTCTCATTTTAAATAAAATATATATTGTTATGGATATAAATATTAATCACGCGATATGTGTTATTTTATGTATTTAAATTGTTTCCTTTCCTTTATAAACATTTTTGTGATAAAGTCATCGATCGGAAATGTTTTACTGCTGAGTAAACGTCTTCTTTCATTTTAAGGAGAAGGTACGGAAATTTTTTCCACCATGATGTGAATGTAGCAGAATATCGTTCCAGATTGACGTGTTCTATGTACTGGACTATCCATCCATATTGAAATGAAAAATATATTTGATTCAAATACCCAATTGATAAAGTTTTTAATTTACTATAAATATATCGACTTAAATATTTAATGTATTAATTGTTATTTTATAGTTTCTTATCAATAGTAGCCAACTCTATATTGAGTTTCATTACATAGGAAAGTACGTCGAGCCTTCGCGCACATCATATACTGTCTTCGTGCGCGTTCCACTTGGCTCTTGGCTTATCGCAATGCGGGCTGCGTTTAGCGCGATCTTTACCCATTCAGCAAGCTGAGAAAGAAGCAGCGCCATACGTTTCTGCTGTTTTCCTTAGAGGCGGTCTCATGGTAAGTTTACCCTTAAAATGTAACGAACTCTATTTTAAACTTCATAATAATAAACAGGCTGCATACATCGTAAAGATACTTTATTCATTTCTTATGTGCCAACCATGTGTTTTAAGTACGTCTTTGATTTAACGGGCCGCATAAATATATTCTTAAACAAAACAAATAAAACACAAGGCACTTTAAAACCGTAGCACAATAATATTTACATTTCAGACGTCACAACCTGCAAACCCTTTTGAGGAAGAGAAGGCAGAGGCTCGTAGTGGTTCTTCGACGGGCGGCAACAGCCCTGCAAGCGAAACGCCCCACGTTTCTTACACGAGTCACCTGTCTAACGCTTTACATCCCCCACTAACGCGCGTCACACGAGTGCCGAAGGTGAACGTCACGATGTCGACAGCTCGGGCCGATTCATTGTTGTTTGCTTTAGCGGAACCTAAATTACACGTAAGTTACTATGGTTAAAGGAAAAAATCTTTTGGCAATGAATTTTTACAAAAAATACCTACAATTTTATTATATGATAATATATAAAATATTCCGAACCGAAACCGAAACAGCCTGTGAATGTCCCACTGCTGGGCTAAAGACCTCCTCTCCTCATTTTGAGGAGAAGGTTTGGAGCTTATTCCACCACGCTGCTCCAATGCGGGTTGGTGGAATACACATGTGGCAGAATTTCAGTGAAATTGGACACATGCAGGTTTCCTCACGATGTTTTCCTTCACCGTAAAGCACGAGATAAATTATAATCACAAATTAAGCACATGAAAATTCAGTGGTGCTTGCCCGGGTTTGAACCCACGATCATCGGTTAAGATTCACGCGTTCTTACCACTGGGCCATCTCGGCTTTCTATATATATATATATTTCTATAAAATATTGCAATTAGGTTATTAATATAAATTTAACTAATTACCATGAATAAACATTCAGGATCCCTTAGCTCTACATTTATGGTGGGCATGTGAACGCCGCGAAGGTTGTGCTCCGCACTTTCCCCCAGAACATCCTCTTGAAGAGTTAAGACGAGCGCTACTGGCGGCTCTTTTGTACCACGCAGGATTAAAAGAGCACGCATTGGCTACTGCAACTACTGGTAAACAGCCATAGGACATTCTGTAAGTCAACTAAATAATCAAGAAAAAATAAACTAAAGACGGAATTATTTTGTATTACAGAGATGGAAAAAGGCGAAGTTAAACTGTCTCCTGCGATGTCCGAGATCGTGAAGGCTGTGCAACAAAGCAAATGGACTCTTATGCGGACTCGACAACAGCTGTCGAGAGGTTACAAAGAGGTATGATTGTATGCTTTGCAAAAATCAATACAATTCTGTGAACAAGTACTTTTAGGCTACATCCTTAATGTTGCCATAATTTTCAATTTCATGATTTATATAAAATATAATTAGGTATGTGCAGCGCCCTTAGAAAGGGCTAGGTTTCTTTTGCACGAAGTTCGCGCTGCGATTTCGCCAGCAGTGACGGCATTACAGTTGCGACCACCTTCACGACGTGCGCCAACCGCAAAGAGAATATTCCAGAAGGTTATGCGAATGGCGAAGTCGCCTAATTTTAATAAGTGGTAAGTTACAAAGTGAAATAAATAGTCACTTTTTTTAGAACAGTATGTATATTAATTATAGAAGAAATATGATGTTTAGTTTTTGAAAACAAATCAACTAATATTATATCTTGTCCGCTAGTTTTGAAACAACAAAGGATTTAAGGAATAGACAAAATAGCTTAAGCAAAAGTATGCTTAAAGCTACAGGCAGTCTATTGCAAGGAGATGCACTGCTTATTAAATCTACGATTGGAAGTCAAAGTTGTAAACCTGAAGAAATACAAACAATTATTATTGAACCACCTAAAGCTAACGTTAATTTAGAGTGTGTAGGCGATCTCGCTTCAAAAGATACTTATAATATGCAGACCAAAACTAAGTTGAAAATTAAAGATAAACCTCTCGAAAAAGACCTAAAAAATGCATGTAATTATGATGATATGAGACATGAAGGTCGTAGTGATCTAAAGGTAACAGAGAGAGATGACGTGCTAGACAAAGACGACGATAAGACTCCTACAAATGAAATTTCGCTAAGTTCAATAAATGAAATGACAGACAATTCAGTCCTTAAAGAGTCGCTAGAAAGCGAGAAACAAGTATTGCTGTTAGCCGACGATTTAAAGAATGAACTACTAGTTGCTGATGAAGAAAAAGATGATGATAATTCGGAGAGAAATAAATTTGTAAATGCTTGGGTAGCTAAACTTGCTTGTGAGGAGAAAGGTAAAGATTATTAAAAATACATATGTACATATTAATATATCACAGTAAGTAAATTATTATTCTTATAATTATGTCATTTTGAATTACTTGATACGATCTGCTTATTTCATTTATATTATGACTAAATCCCGATTTAGTATTATTATCTTGTGAAAGATAGATACGGCACCCAGAAGATATATATTATATATCTTCTTCTTAATGTATGGAGTGTTTCGAATTAACAAATGGTTTCTTATATTCTTAGATTTATATTGGATGTTAGAACAAGTAACGCCAGAACAACAAAACTTAACCGCTGCAATAATCGACTTTGTTATGACTGAAGCACCGTGTGATATTGATATTTTAAGACGAGCTTTGTATTGTCAGGTAACAACAATATTTTTATACTAAAGCAACAGAATATACAAAGACTAATGATTACATATTCACAATTTACTTATTTCAGGTTCAAAGAGCAGATATAAGAAAAACTGGTTATTCTGTTATTAATAACATTCTTCATTCAACTCAAACTATGTCCGAAAGTATAAAATATGCTGCACTTTCTGGTTTATTGGGAGCGTCAATTGCAGATTCCGTACCGAATGTTCCAATAAAACCTTCGATACCGTTAACAATGCCTCTGGAAGGCATCGAGTCTGTGATACCTTACATGAAATATATGGTACTGTTAGAAAGGTCTAAGTTAATGGATTACATCCTTATTGAGCTTAAAGCGAGAGTCTTAGAGGGTGAACAAAGTCAACCGTTGCCATTAAAAATGAGCGCAAACTATGGAGCCCATGCATTGTTGAATAGACCCTCAAGAGCTAGGTATGTGACCGAAAATATTTTTGATAAGAAAATTTATATTATCTTAACACGTTCTATATTTATTTTTTTCGTTTTAGGTTTTTAATAGCACTTCTGTCATTGCTCATTGAAGGATGTCAGGGGCCAGAATTAGAACAACTAATTAATGGTGGGGCTTTGAGTTCTTGTTTGACTCTTCTTAAACAGATTGGAGGAGATACCTCTCAACATTCTTCTCTTATTTGTAACGGTCTTAAATCCAAATGTAAGTATGAAATATTTTGGAGATATAATATTGTAATAATTTTAAATATACAATTCAAAAATTATATAATATTATTTTTGTATTAAGCGGATTGTTTAATCATCTATGAGGATGAAAGACTTGGGGCTAGAGCCAGAGGAGCATCGTTATCGGGCCCAGAACTCGCTTCTCTTATGAAAATAGGTGTTCGAGTAGTTCGCGGAAAAGACTGGAAATGGGGAGACCAGGTGAAAATTCTACCCAACGTTAATCAGGAGCTTTCTAATACAAAGTAAAATATTATTCATTTGAATTTTATTAGGACGGAGTACCTGGGGGTGAGGGTCGTGTTATTGGGGAACTCGGAGAAGACGGCTGGGTGCGCGTCGCGTGGGACGCAGGAGGAACTAACTCGTACCGCATGGGCAAGGAGGGCAAGTACGATCTCAAGCTGGCGCGCACTCCGTCACCCCCGCCATCCGTCGATGAAACCGTGCAAGGAAATGGTACCAGTTAATTTACACTATTTTCCGCGTTATATGCCACTATTTTATAATTATAAATGTATAGGCTTTCGTTACTGTTTCAATTTTGTCACCACATCAGTGGAGCCCACCGTGGAGTGGTGGCCAGTGAGCGAGGTTCGCTCGTCGTGCACGAGCGCGGTGCGCGCGCTGTGCGCGGGAGCGGGGCGCGCGCCGGCGCCGGGCGCGGCCGCGCGGCGCAACGTGGCGGCGCTGCAGCGCAGGCTGCTGGCGCTCGCGCACGCGCACGTCTACCCGCCGCCCACGGCCTTCGCCGCGCACACACATACGGCACTTGCGCTCTTGAGAGGTATTTTGTTACACACATTTTACATTCAAATATGAACACCTTTGATTGATATTTAGATTTTTTTATTTTCTTTACCTGAGAACTACTTCTTTAATGTTACAGCGAGTGCCCAGAGCCCTGAAATACGGACTTCGCTGTGTACAGATTCATGGTTCGAGCTCTGTTATAGCATCATCTCTTCTACGGATAGACCTATTTCACAGGATCTCGTATACTTACAGGTTTGGTTTCATTTTTTCGTTATTAATATTTCTAATTTCATTCGACAACTCCTTCCATGCTCAGCAATAAAAAATACCGCGAGTGAAGTCCACGGTGTATTAAGTTCATATTATTTTATCTCATACGAGGGGTCATTAAAAAACTGTTAAATTGAATATTTCATACTTATTTTCAGATTCAGGCAATGTGGCTTTTACGTCGAGTATTGACCGAGCATACCGGTCCCGCAGAGTGGCGTCGTACTGTGACCGCGCAACTTATAGCATTAGCCGGAAGATTGTGGCTTGAAACCCACGCAGCTGATCCAGCCTTGAGAGCTAGCGCACATGCTTTGACAATCGGCTCTCCGGCGTCTAATGACGAAGAGGAAGTGGGTATGTATTGAACAGTACATTTTAAGGCAACATGTTGAATTCGTTAAGTGTTGACTTCAACATCGAAACTTTCATATTAATGATATTGATAATATTATATTAACCAGTTTTAAATATTTTTTAATCATCTATGTAAATGTAAAACTATAATAATTTTTCGAAATAAATAAAAAATACAAACATTTAAAATTATAAGTCTAACTTTTATGGTTACTTTAGCTTGATTACTCTTTGGCAATATAACTTTTTGACATTGCCAAATGTTTTGTTGAACAATTGTTCTATTTTTATTATAGCTACAAATTCTCATGTTAATGACTGTTACAATGAGCAAATAATGTTTCTCAAACCGAAATGTTTGTTGCTTTTAAGTTAATATTGTGAATCATTACATTCTAGACACTACTAAAAATTTAAATACGTTTAGATAATAGATGGCGTGCCCCGGCCACGGCGAGCTATACGGGAGCAACTTGTGCCGCCATCATCAACCTCGTCAGACAGTTGCACTCCGCGCCGCAGTGGAACGGACCAATCACAGCGCTCTTGCTTGAAAAATTACAACTAGCGGCACAGATGGTAAAGACATGTTACATTATTATTATTTATAAGAAGGCTGACGGTAAAATAAATCCCCACCACCACTCTAAAAAATATTAATGCGAAAGTAAAATGTTCACTTACTCTTCGAATCTAAACGAAATAAGTGTACGGAGTATATTATGTAATCTATAGTATACGTTTCTTCAATACTCTTTGTATTAAATATTATACAAAATGCTATTTATAAAATTGAGTAAGTAATAATAATTTAATTTAAACAAGATAGAATAACTATGTAGTTGCTGCTGCGTGGTACGAGTGCGCGTACTTTCGTTTTTATTAATTGTGCACATACGTATGTGCACGTTTGAGACAATACATGTATTGTATGTGTTTCTCTTTTATTTTAAAACTATTTATTTGTTATATTAAATAATTTAATTATAGGGGTATTTAATACTATGTGATGATTTATTTCTGAATACGGTTTCCTAATAAGTATCCATGCTTTTCTTACAGATTACAAATGATTGGCATTGGTGGCCACATACCAGTCAAGATTTAACACAAACTATTAAACCATCACAACCATCTCTAAATAATTGTTTAATAGGTAAGTGCGCATTAAAAGTAATATAGTCTTCTAAAAAATGTTTTCGCACATTATGACATTGTTTTTAGTAAATTAGTAAAAAGTCTATTTGTATTATAATTTAATATGCATATACAATACGTTTTCAGCCGGATGTCTAGGAGTCATAGGCGGTATGGAATGGCGAATTAGACTGGGCCAGCGAGTATGTGCGGGTTCTCCGGCGCGAAACGCCGTAGTCACTCAGCTGTCGCGTCGAGCGAAGATTACTTTGACCCACGATGATAATACTACCACCAAGGTCTGCCTGTTATCATGATTTATAAGCACGAAATATGAATGAATATTGTTAAGAATAACTTACATATGATGACACGATGAAAGTGACTGCACGTAACTTAAGCTTTTATAACTTATTTTAAACTTACTTCTAAAGCTAGCATCATAAATTACCTTGAAATCATACCGTTACTATTATATTTTAAAATATAATTACGGATAGGATTATTTTATATTGGTAGCTAATGCAATATATTTTTTTCATAATGTAAAATGTCTTTATCTAAAATTATTTTTATAGTGTGATCTGAACAGCATCCAAAGCGTGGAATGTGAGCGTCTAGCTCAACCGCTCGGTGGCGGTGAGAGCGCACTACGCGTGTGCGCAGCCTTGCTCGGAGCGGGCCCGCAAGCTTCGCCAATGCATCCACATCATTTGCCTGGTATTCATTCTTATAATTATTTTATTATAGTATAATCGTTAAAAAGAGGAAGGTAAAATTCAGGAACATAAATAATGTGGTATTTTTTTGGTATAGTAATATTATTGTCCACAATTAAATTTAGTTATAAAAAATACCTTTTGTATTAACTCAGGTTTTATGTGTATTATACTGAAACATTTAATACGGAAAACTGAAAATGTGAACACCACACAATAAAATCGCAAGATAAGGCTTTTTCAATATTAAATTTAAAAATAAATATATAAATAAAAATAAAAATAATTTTTTTTTAGCCAAATTAGTTAACTAATATTTTATAAATATATTTTTTTTAGCTGAAATAGATGTCTATGGTCTTAGACGTCAACAGATGGAGTTACTGACGTTATGTGCTGTAAGAGGGCTGCTAACAACAAGGACTCGTCTACGCAAAGTTTTAATGCAACCGCCAGATAACGGAGGTTAATGTTATACATAGTATATAATATAAAAACAAATAATATATTCGTAGCAAACTTTTTATTTTGGTAATTTTATCATTTGTAGTGTTTCATATAAATTTATTTCTTCTTGATGAAAAAAAAGTACCTTAAACAATTTGTTGTTAATGATTGCAGGATCGTTAGATAGAGGTTCAAACGTGATAGGAACAGAAGGCACGTTACTTAGACGTTTACTCGCACTCGCTACTCGACCAAGTCCTCTGGCTGCGACTCATTCTCCAAAGGACCTCGCGGCTGCTGCGTTGACAATCGTCCAGCAGTTAGCGGCCCATGTTGCAGGTAAACTAAAAATATATTCTACACAATAAAAATAGTAATTACGGCACTTAATTATGACCCTTAATATGACTTCAAGATATTTATATATAACACTCCTTACGATTTATATTAACTTGACTTGTATCTATTTATTTTTAATTTTGGGATTTGGTAATGACAGGAGATGATAAAGATTACGACTCTCCACCAGAAATACCTATCATAGATAAGAGTAACGTTATGCAAGTGTCAATGGGACCTTCAACAAGTACAGCGTCACTTTGTAAGTAACAACGTTTCGTTATCATGTCCAAGACATCTAGTTTTGATATAATAATGAAACCTCTCATATCTTACTTTTAAATATTCATACAGCTCGAAAAGATCTCAACACTTGGGCAAACTCAGCTCAAGTTCAACAAGTGATAGAAATGGGATTTTCTAGACACGCTATATATGCAGCTATACAGTCCTTAGGTATGTTTTTATAAAAAGATGTGTTATGTGTACTTAAATTGAGGCCTTTTTAATTATAATTATTTATATATAAATATATTTTTTATATTTAAAATATATAAGCACTTTTAACAGAACAAACGAAATCTCATATATTTTTTAAGGTGGCACGAGTATACCGTCAGTGGAATCCCTGGTGGCATATTTATTAGAGTTGCCACTACAAGGGATGGATGATACGGTATTCGAGATTAAACCCACAACATCGAAGCAGGAGAAGAAACAGATACCGTACCGCTGGCGAAGTTGCTTTGCGTCAGAAGACGAATACGCTCAGTATTTATCTGATATTATAACACCTGGTATGACTGTAAGATGCTGCAAGGCTTATGACAATGTAAGGGTATATTTGAACTTCTTGAGCTTGATCTTCTAATTTTTCACAATATAATTTAATTGTTTTTATTTTTTTAATTGTAGATTGCATTGGGAGACGTTGGACAAGTTCAGAAAGTTGAACGTGATATCAAACAAAATGTTTTTTTGCATGTATGTGTTTCTGCACTTAATAATTTGTTGCATTATAAGTAGTCGTTTTGTATAATTTAAATTATTTATATTAACTTGGTTTGGTAGGATTTTATATTCAAGTATTAATAGAGTGAACTCTCTGCTCGTCGCAAGGTGGAGTGGCGCGGGCTGAGTCGCGTGGCGGGCATACGCGCGCTGCACGCCGAGGTGGTGTCGGGCGCGCCGCCCTTCGCGCCCGGTGACCGCGTGCGCGTGCGCGCCGCCGTCACGCAGCCGCGCTACAAGTGGGGCTGCATCGACCACACCAGCGTCGGGACCGTCACTGGTATTTGTCGATCCAAAATTTGAAAGTGCTTTTAGATAAATACAATTAAATATACACGCAACATACAATAGGGCCGAGAAAGGCCGGTGGAACAACGTGTAATCCAAGAATGTGGGTTCACGTCAGGATAAACCAGTGATGAGTATTTACTTCTCAATTTGTGTTCCGCGGTAACAAAAAAAGTCAGAAATGTAAACGTTTTAAAAAAAAAACTATATGTAATTCTATTTTGTTAATATGAAAAAAAACAGTAACACACTTACATTACACTAAATTTGCAGCGATATCGAGCAACGGTCGAGATTTGACAGTCGACTTCCCCCAGCAGCCCGGCTGGACTGGACAAGTCAGCGAAATGGAACTAGTGACCGATCAGTGTACGTGTCAGTCTAACATCGACTCGACGCCAATGTTCGTCCGATTATACATAACAGCAAGCTTAACGTGCGCTATAACCTGCCAGCGGAGTGGGGCGAGACGGCGGGCGGCTGCGCGGTGGGCTGGCGCGGCGCCGTGCGCGCCGTGCGCGTGTCGTCGTGCCGGCCCGGCGCCGGCGCGCGCCGGCTGCTGGACTCGCAGCCGCACACGTACTGGCAGAGCTCCAGTGGCACCGGCCAGGTATAATCTGTTGCAAAAGAACATCGTTAACATTACGTTATTGATATTATTATTATAGATAAACCTTTTCGATTGTCTCTTTTAACAGTAATATGTTTAATATTTTTTTAAAGTAAGCGTGTTATTATTATGTTTGTGACGATTTCCTATTTCAGCATTGGATCCGTGTCGAAATGCGCTGCGGTATACGCATCCGTCGGCTCGGGCTGGGCGTGGCGAGCGGCACCCACGGGCCGGCCGCGCTGTCCGTGCGCGTGGGGGCCAGCTTCGAGGACTCCGCCCTGGCGCCGCTCGCTGCCGTGCCGTACACCCCCGCACCGCCCTCGAGGGACCGCCCGCCGACGCACCTTGCGCAGATACAGCTACTTTCGGATTGTAAAGTGGTATGTTCTTTTTTTATTTACTGTTACATATGTTTCATATAAATTTTAATTATCGTAATTTCTTACAGTATCATCCGTGTATAGAAATCGGAATAAAACAAAATCGTAATGTGAACGCTGATTGTCGAGTACACGGTCTGTACATAACAGGATTCCGCCCGAACCCAATGTATACAGAGATATTAGCGGTAAGTCGTTATTTATTTAACGTCGTCGTTTACTTATTTAACGAAAGTAATACTTGTTGAAGCTGATCGAATATAATTTTTTTAGAGTATGAATTTCGTAGCTGAAGATTGGATGGAAAAAGATAACCCCGCGACTGCGGTTACTTCTGATAACAACCTTCCAGCGCTTCCAAACGACTGCCCTAAGGTAAAAACACAACAAATGAGCATCCCTAAAGTCTTAAATGTACATACGTTGAGTACACTCTTAGTTTAGAAATATAAGTAAAACTTAAAAAAAAAAACGATTTAAATTGTTAACGTCGTATTTATTCCATGCAGGTGTACGTGTGGGGTTTAAACGATAAAGATCAACTCGGCGGAGTAAAAGGATCTAAAGTAAAAGTTCCAGTTTTCTCTCCAGTTTTAAGTGCGTTGCGACCACTTCATATTGCCGGCGGTTCAAAGACACTATTTATTGTATCACATGATGGCAAGGTACCTTCAATATTTATACAAATATTTTAATCGACCACCTATTTTTTATAAACGTACCGCATTTAACGTGTACGAAAGACACAGATTTAAATTTTTAACATTTATATTATTACAAATGTTCTCTCCATACAAATAAAATTTAAGTATCTATCTGTGCTTTCAAAACATCTGCCTTTTTCAAATTTACTTTGGATATTCGTTTCCAAGATCAAAACAATGGTTATTTTTATTTATGTCTGTTTGTCATAAATAATTTTCTAAGTTCATTAAACGATTTAACAACCAAAAGTGTATATATTATCTTATAATAAAAGTTTAATCACAAAGAGACCCATGCTAGTTTGTCTTACGTCCGATGAATTCAATGTTTTAGCTCTACGTATGTGGTGAAGGTACAAATGGCCGCCTTGGTCTCGGACACAGTAACAATGTGTCGACGCCAAGAGCTAATCCTTACCTTTCCCACGTCCTGGTGCGTCGCGTCGCCGTGCACTCTGGTGGGAAACATGCTTTAGCACTCACGGCCGATGGAAAGGTAAATTTATTTATATTCATTAGTAACTCGTGAAAACTGTAAGGGAATCTTCTGAAAATTATTTGCTTGCGTTTCAAAGATTCAAAACCCACTTTTAATTTTTGTAGGTTTATTCTTGGGGAGAAGGGGAAGATGGTAAATTGGGTCACGGAAACCGGATCACACTTGAAGCACCTCGCCTCATAGAGTCACTAGCGGGCGAGAGGGTGGTGGGTATCGCATGCGGGTCCGCTCATAGTGCGTGCGTGACCGCGCGCGGGCACTTATATACTTGGGGTCTAGGGGAGTATGGAAGATTGGGACACGGAGATGACACTACACAATTGTTACCAAAAATGGTAAGTTAAAAAAAAACCCTATCATAATATAATTAATAGTTGTAAATATCGTATACATTTTAGTGGTTAATCTTTCGTATGCCGGAGCGTAGATATGCGCTCGAACGTTATCTCATAGTTCAAATTTTTTTGTTTTACACTACACTAGAGAAACATATACCTAGTTCTTTTTTATCCATAGTAATTAATATATATTTGTCTCCCTCTCTCTCTTTTATTAGATTATCATTTCGACCAATCAGCGCCGACGAAATTCATGTCGCAAATTCGCGCGCCAACATCATTTTTTCGAATGCTCGCGGCCATATTTGTGAAAATTTCGTAAAATGCAAAATGTTTTTCGAATATAATTAACAACAGTAAAGTGATTTTATTCATGTTAACAAAGGTTCTCGGGTAAGCGTTGAATATAATTGTATATTCTAAATATAAAATAGCTTTTTGTACTTCTTCCGCAAAGATTTTAGTTTACCCTAAATAAACATAATAATATTATTTTTTTAAACGTATCATTCAATTATAATATTCATCATTTATATTTTAATTATGTAAATACAGTTATCATATTAAATTAATTTCATACGTAGGTATTCATCAATCATTTTAAAAACATTTTTTGTATCAATAAGAGAGGTGTCAGTGTCAGGTTGAGTTCGGCTCTTACTATTTATGAACTCATTTTCAATACTTCATATACAAGAAAATAAATAAAATACATAAAAAATTTCATAGACACACTTTAGCGAAATTTAAATATACTTTTCATTTTTAACAGATTTTGTTATTTTAAATTAACAGTCATATTTTTTATTTACACATTAAATACATTTTAATTTCACTACTAATATAAGATAAATATAGGTAAAATGGTGTTGTTAATTACGAAACAAAGATTTATTGTTTAGATGGAATTGAAACGGATCAATCTAGGATAATATTTTGCCTTTTCCGGAATCACCTAGAGAAATGTTGCATATCATACAAAACATTGATCAGGTCGACGTGCAAAGATCTGAAATCGACAGCCTAAGGCTTAAGTTTTTTTTTATACTAACAACGAAATCAGAGTAGATTCGTCCAAGAGACTCTATTGTAAGTATTGATAGTAGGTACTTGAATTTGTGGATATAATAATCTTATTCATATTAGTTATAATTTATAACACCTTTTAAAGTAAACTTTTTATGAATTAAAAAAAATACCTCTTACATATACATATTCACTTGAATTAATGTTTTAGTTAATAAATTCTAAAAATAGAAAAAAAAATTTAATTGAATGTTAAGTTTGCCTATAATTTATATATTTTTTGTAACACTATTTTTATGTCAGCAATAAGAAAATATTTTTATATAATGTTTCCTAATTAATAAAATGACGATATGAGAGCAACGTAACAGAAATATCAAATAATCTCATTATTTTACAACCGTCTCGTAATATTCTCTCGTAACAGTAATATAGTATCATTAATATATTCGAACCAGACCTTCATAGGATTTTACGGGGAGAAAGCGGTGATATAAATGATGAAAAGGCGTAGACGATCCGTGGACCATATCGGACTGAGAAAACCTTATATGAATAGATTTTTAATATTTTATGGAAAAAGAAAACTTATTTACCCAATTCCTTTAGTAGATAAAAGCATAATGGAAAAAAAAAAATCCTCATACCAATGAATTTGGTTTAAGGGATTCCTCTCGAATCTCGTCTTCAGGATTGCTATGAAGTTACAGTAGCGCAACAGTATAAATTTTAATTAGGAAAACGCCGTCGCAATGATGAATATTGGAATAAGAAAAGACAATGTAAAGCGCCAAAACCTTTCTTTATAATATATGTAACAAAAATACTCTAATGTCAACCCTAGATTATGAGTAAATTCAATCAATCCTCCAGCTTTGGTCTCAATAAACTAAAGCATTTAATAAATATCATGGGTCACTTCGTGTTTTTTTATCGATAAAAATATTCATTTAATGTTTATAATCATTGATAGACCCTTTAAGTTATAATTTTTTTTTATAGAATAGGAATTTGGACGAGCATTTGGGCCACCTGATGGTAAGTGGTCACCAAACGCCCTTAGACATTGGCATTGTAAGAAATGTCAGCCATCGCTTGCATAGCCAATGCGCCACCAACCTTGGGAACTAAGATGTTATGTCCCTTGTGCCTGTAATTACACTAGCTCACTCACCCTTCAAACCGGAACACAACAATATCAAGTATTGCTGTTTTGCGGTAGAATATCTGATGAGTGGGTGTTACCTACCCAGACGAGCTTGCACAAAGCCCTACCACCACTAAATTGAAAAAGTCTCAGTAATGTAGTTATACATACAATATTTTATTTTTCACCATGAACTGGATTCACCTTCTGCAAAATAAAGTTAAAGATTAGCAACTTTGCTCTTAATTAAGAACATTATCATAGGTTTGAGGACAATTTTTGACAAGGCTGCTCTATATACAAGTACCTTATACGATGATGTTACCTTATTCTTGCCAATGTTTTGCGTTTATATATTAAATAAAAAATACTATTTCAGCTTTAAGGAAGTTTCCTGCCAAATTGGGCAGACATAGTATATGTTCAATGCAGCCAATGCAAGATTTAAATACAAGGGTTTAACGGAGAATTGTTTTATATATATAAAATGTTTTTTACCAATTATACGTTCATAGCCGAGAATAATCGTGAAAAATCTTTCAGTCTGCGATAACATAATCCCATACAATATTTTTTTTACGTCATTAACCCTATTCGTAAAATCTAGATTATTCTATGGTTCTATGATATTTTCACTTTGTGTTAAATCTAATACAATCAACGTTATTAAAATTGTGTTGTAAAAAACTAAAAACAATCAATAAATGAGTAAAACACTGAGACTTTTATTCAACAAATATTAAAAAAGAAACTGGATATGAGAGCTAAAAAAAGTATACAATAACTTTCGATAATATTGTCAAAATAAAGTTCACGCCCGGCTATTCCAAATTATAGCGTGCGACCTATGAAAGAGAGAAAAAAATCTATCTCTTTCTTAGGTATGTTCTTTCTCTTTCATCCGATAAAACGGCGGCAGATACAGCATTTCTCATGGTGTGTGATGCGGCATACGAAGGGTTAATTAATGGATGAGGTTATATGTTGAACCAAAAGTTTTTTAGATATGATACATTTATATATTTGATAACTTTATTGAGTTTGCACTCTTACTTCTAATTTTAAACATTATTCTTAATTGAATTCTAACTAAAGTAAAATATTATTAAAAAAATATATTTATTTTTGCATAGATTGAAGCTTTAGCCAGCTTCCGAGTAATTCAGGTGGCGTGTGGATCCCGCGATGCCCAAACATTGGCCCTTACTGCTTGCGGGAAAGTATTTTCTTGGGGTGACGGTGACTTTGGTAAATTAGGTAAAGGTACTTTTCTAGAACATTAATTAATCACTTTTAAATAACTAAAAATTGTAAATTTTTTAATAATTATTTAATTATATTTTAGGACGAGGAGGATCGGACGGTTGTGCAGTTCCAATGAACATTGAGAGATTGAATACACTCGGTGTGGTACAAGTTGAATGCGGTGCTCAGTTTAGTTTAGCGTTGACCAGAGATGGAGAGGTAAATAACCAGTAAACAATTTATAAATAACATGAAAATAGCAATAAATTAAATAAATGAATAGATTTTGCTGTAATTTTGATAGTGCAATTGTTTTTGTTACGTATATACTATCTATATAAATGATCTTAATAATTCTATTTACTCATACATTTATAATCATTTTTCTAGGTCTGGACATGGGGCAAAGGTGATTATTTCCGACTAGGTCACGGTTGTGACTCGCACGTGCGTCGTCCGACTATCGTAGAAGCGCTGCGTGACCGCCGCGTTATACATGTCGCGGTGGGAGCCTTGCACTGTCTCGCCGTTACCAGTGACAATCAGGTGACTTTACGATTTTAAAAACGCGTAAATCGATTTTAATGTAAATAATATATTTATACGCAATAAAATAGTGTGGATTTATAATTCTTTATCACCCGGATAATGAATAAATGCAATTGAAATTATAATATGATTATTATGATAATATAAAAATGATTGATTTCATTAATTCTAAAACAAAGAGTAACTTAAACGGTTTAACAGCTAACATTAAATTTAAGCTATTTGCATAGTATATACAGTCAAATCTTCTAATCTTTAATTTCATTGATCGAAAGTAAATAATATCCGAAAAAAAAACGGAAGTGTAAACTGATTACTTTATCTCTCTTGATCGTAGGTGTGGGCGTGGGGGGACAACGATCACGGGCAGCAAGGCAACGGCACGACGTGCGTGAACCGGCGGCCGGCGCCCGTGGCGGGCGTGGAGGGCGTGCAGCGCGCCGCCGCCGGCTCGTCGCACTCGGCCGCCTGGGCGCTGCGCCCCGCCGCGCTGCAGCCCGACGTGCCCGCGCCGCACGTCGCCCCGCTGCCATTCCCCACGCTCAAAGACCCGCTGGGTGCGCATAGCCTGGGTAACTAACATTTTAATTTATTATAGGTAGGGCTCATTATATTTAAATACTTATATTTTACATCCAATCCATCCATCTTATAACAAAATTCACGAGGAAAATTTTAAACTCATTTAAAATTTAAAGTACTAAGTAAGGATATGAAATTTTTTTTTCAATATAATACATTTTCAATATTATTATTATATTTTTAAATAATCGGATACGATACGATCATAATTGATGAAGTTAATATTTTAAAACTATCAGGAATTATCGTCATGGAGTTTAAAAGAAACTAACCATAATTTTTTTTTGGTACACGTACACACTATAACCCTATGAATATATTTCTGGACTACCCATATTTTTATTTGCTCGTTTAAGTTCTAATTCAATGGCTTAGCGTGTTAATAAAGTGTTACAGAATTTTAAATCTTTAAATCATCCGTACCGTTTAGGTCTCTACTCAGACGAAATAGTAGTAGAGGAGCCCCAAGGCCAGCGCCCCTCCCTGGCGGCGGCTGCACTGTCGCTGGAGCCGCCGGTGGCCGTGCAACACGCGCTGTCTCTAATACTGTTGGCTCTACACATCACACAGGTAAAATGAAAATATTATTTCTACAGGTATCTTGTAGTCTTTATCTCTTGGTTTTGATTAACGCTGTAATAGCAGAATTTATGGTATAAAGTATATGTATTTATATGATTATGAATTACTGACTTTATCGGAATCTTGATATATATAATAATTTTCAGTAGATGTATTGTAATCATAAATTATTTCTAAAAAAAATGTCGTTATTTATGTTCAAAATATACGAAGCTTCTAATGGTGTTTGATTAGTAAATTTCTTGAACTTTTTAAATTTACAATAAATTACATTAAATAATTGTATAATAAAAATGTGGTTTCGGTAAACTATTATCTTCATTCTTACGTTATTTAATCGAAATAATTTTTGTTTAGGCGCGATGTCTTCTCGTAGAAGCTCTTCGAGCCCACGAGGCGTGCTCGACTGCGCCGCCGGTGGTGGTCGGGCTGGACTCCGAGGACGACGACGTGGAGGCGGACGCGCGCACCGGCGGAGGGGAGGCGCCGGCCGATAGAGCTACTTTACCGGTACCGTATAGTAGGCGATAATTAAGATCTATTTAACCGATTTCAAAAAAGGAAGGCCGATGTGTCGCTTGTATCTATGCGCACTTTTTTTTAGATACATGATTTTTTGTTTTTAGTTTATAAAATATTAATGCGGTGTTCCAATGTTCAGACAATAACCACTCAAAAACTATTTAGTAAAGTAATTCATGACATTATATAAAAAATATTTTTTAGTTCTTAATATAGAATTTCTTTGAAGGTGCATAAAGAACCAAAAAATACTTTCTTGTCGACATATAAAAAATTTATTGTTTTATAAACAATAATTATAACACAGAGTGGTGCTAGCAGTCCCCTCAGCGGATCAATATCATCCCGTCACTCTGCTGTAATGTCCTCCAGCGCGGTGTCTGTGGCTGCTGCGACTATGACTGTACAGCAAGCTGAGGCGCCGAAGGTAATTCTCGATCATCTCATCATCATAAATAAATATCCAAAGACAAAACGGTTCAGTACATTTTTGCCCTTAATTTGTGAACCGATATTTTTTTTCTATTTTTGGTTGTCATTGACGAGCTTTATTGTTACAAGTTAATCAATGGGAATAAGAGTTGAAAGAAAAGTCTAAAACATGCTAATTCATATATGTTTTTCTAGGATATATTAACAACACACACACAAATTATTACATTATTAATTCTTATAAAAATGACTTTTTTTAAACAGGATTTTCAAGATATGTTATGTTTTTCACGTTAAATTATTAGGAATTGTAATAAAAATTAAACTTATTTAATATTAATGTAATTTTCATTACATTATTTTACCTTTTTAATATATCTTACTTGACATTTTTACAGTTGGCACTGGATGATTTCACGTCTCAGTTGGGTGAATCCGACGCAAGAGCACTTGTTGACCTTTTAAAACTTGCTGCAGCAGGCCGCGTTCCTGATTCTAATAATGCTGTTAGAGTTATCACAGACGTTCTGATGGGTAAGATAAAAACAAATAATGTACACATATTTTTTAATATGACTAAATATATTTAAAAAAATGTACTAAAATAGAAAATTAACTTTGTTCAATGTTTCACACAAATTCGTTCATCTAGGTCGAATTTTCAAAAATAAATTATATGGCTATCTCTGCAGCTCTTTGTGCGAGTAAGCCGGCGGTAGCTGATATGGTTGTAGAAGTGTGCGTGTGCGAGTTAGAGGAGGCGGCCGCCGGAGGGACTCGCGCGCCCCCCCACCCCGTCACCGTGGACAGTCCGCATCCATACGCTGATGACACGGATATATCTGGTAACTTGAGTTAAACCACTTTAGAGGAAAATGATTTAAGTTGTGTGTTTAAATAGTAAAGCAAAAATGCTAATGATTGTCATGATAAATTGTTAACGCTAGACGTCAGCATTATAAAAATAATATAAAATTAAAAATATAATTTCAACTCGTTACTTTTAATTTTAATTAGCACATTACTGAATTTAAGCCAAACAGATGTATAGCCGATTGCCTAAAGTTTGTTTTTTTTTGTATTTGTAGGCGCACTGGTAAATATTGGTAAATGACCTAAAGTTGAGTGGTCACCACCCCCCATATACATTGGCGATGTAAGAAATATTAACCACTCTTTACATCGCCAATGCGCTACCAACCTTGGGAACGAAGTTGCGTCCCTCGTGCCTGTACTTACACTTGCTCAGTCACCCTTCAAACCGAAACGTAACAATATTATGTATTGCTGTTTAGCGGTAGAATAATAATCGTCTCTTAACTTCACACTTCCTTTACAAATATGAAAAATATATATGTATTATTTAAAATTTTACGTTTGACACTACTTGATTTATTGGTTAAAATATTAATTAAACAAAACCTACCCTTAATTGACAGGCGTAGTAAAGATCCCGGGAGCTGCGTCCCTTCGAGTATCGTTCGAACAAGGCTGTTCCACCGAAAGAAGAAATGATCCGTTAACGATATCGGATAGCGCTGGAAGGGTCCTAGCGACACGGTCTGGCAGAGAACCTGCTGATTGGTCACAGGAAATTGTTGTTCATGGTAAATATATGTATATATGAATACAAAAGATATAAGTTTTTGGTTTAAATTTAAATATACTTTACTCTTTATACATCTTTAAAGCTGTAAATAACAATTACCGTAAAAAAAATATTACAATCTTATATAAAAATTAAAATTCATATCTCATCGACTTTACAACAAAGCTAATTCAGTCTAAGAAAAAATAACAATAATATATATATATATATATCTAGTCCTTGACCTTGCATATAAACATTCTGTACACAGATGATAATAAAGCTCGAAATTAGTATACTTTGATTTTATACATACATAAGTAATAGGTTAATGACAAAACAAATTCTGTTAAACTTTCTAAAGATCGTATTAAATCGATCTCATAGCTATATATATATATACACACACATATGTATATATATATATATATATATACATATGTGTGTGTGTGTGTATATGTTGTTGTTTTAGCTACTCTAAGAACACAATGTGTCAAAAATACAATATTTCAACTCTGACGCAACCGATTGCGCTAGTACATAAAATTTAAATGTTAACCGAAAATATTGCAGATATGAGTGAGGTTAATATACTTACATTAACCTTTTGAAATACGAAATTTAGTTTCTTTTTAAATAATATTTTATAGCATGGTCTACAAAGAACTTTGCAAATTGAACTATTACAATTTCTGGTACAGATAAGGAATATTATATTTACAATTTTTAAGGCGACGAATTACGCTGGAGGTTCACAAGTGATAGTTCCGTGAACGGTTGGGGATGGCGGTTTACAGCTCATCCCATTCTACCGTCACACTGCCAAGTGGTAAGTGTATTTATTATATAGTATTTTATCTACAAATCCACTTGATAAAATGTATATAATATGCATTTATAATTTTGTTTAATGTAGGAAAGCGGTACAGATAGATACGTGTTGTCGTGTCCGTCTGTGGAATTAGCGTGGAGGTTGCTAGATGGGCCATTACTGAAAGCGATATCCAACGATCACCAGCTGGCACCTCGATTAGCACAAGCTCTCGCTATTTGTGCGCAAATGCCGACGCTTTGTAAGTGATTTTCGTTAAATATTCACCTAATAATGTTCGATTAAAATACGTTTTTATAAATGCTAAACTTTTAAAGACTTTTTGTAAATATATTATAGTCATGACTTTTTCTTTTACCTCTTGATTAATCAAGAAATATTTTTGTGATATGTTTATACTTAACTTAAATATGTCCATTATAGCGTGGCGCGGTCGCGTATGGTGCGTGCGTCGTCTCCGCGGCGTGGTGTGCGGCGCCGCGGGGGGCGGCTTGGGCGCCAGTGCGGGCGAGGGCGTGGCTCCACCGACTGCGCTGCAAGCGCTGCCGCAGCTGCTGCACGCGCAGTACGACCACGAGGAGCCAGCGCTGCGAACTGGCACGCATTTGCTGCATACGCACTATCTCAAGGTATTACGTTCATTATGTGTTTGTACCAACATGTCGTATCCCTTAGTGTCTCATTAACTTGTAGATAATAGATAGATCGCAAAGCAAGCTTTAAAAATACTACTTTTATTAATTTATCCAGTTTTTTTATTTAATATTGTGTAGTTTTATCCTAATTACATTATAATGTCTTTTTATTTTCCGATACAGGAGCTCGCATGGTTAGCCTGCGCACTCCGCGTAGACTCCCGTGTGTGCAGCGGTCCGGACTCAGGGCGCTGGGCTTGGTTTAAGCGTTACTGCCTGTGCATGCGCACCGCAGACGCGCTCATACGCCGTACGCCGCTACCGACGCCCTTCCTATCCGATGTGCGCAAGAGGCTCATCGATCTTGGCGTTTACAACGCAGACGAGGTCTCGTCGGATATACAGAATCCTTGGGAAGATAATACCAAATTTACAAGGCAGCACGACGAGCAGTTGCTACATTGGGTGAATAAGTGAGTACTAAATAATTAGTAAAATATAATTGCACCCTATCAAATGACACGAAATATTTACAAACCTGATATTTTTGACCTGACCTCCTTTACGAAGGAACAATGTTTTACATTTATTGAAGAGTCACAGTGTTCGCTTGTCAGTTATATGCTCAAAAGAAGAACGTGTATAAACAAAAGTGACCTTTATATCCAACGAATGCGATGTACACGGTGGTTACAATTCATTTACAGCATCTTTCAATAAATTTTTCATGTCAGAAATAAGAAAGGAATATTTATTGAAAGGCGTCCCGAGGACTGGACGGGCTGGTGGAACTGCGGCTCGCTCGGGTGCGTGGTGTACGGCTGGGGACACAACCACCGCGGGCAGCTGGGCGGCGTGGAGGGCGCCAAGGTGCGCACGCCCACGCCGTGCCACGGGCTCGCCGCGCTCAACCCGCTGCAGCTCGTGGGCGGCGAGCAGACGCTCTTCGCCGTCACGCCCGACGGGAAGGTCTACGCCAGTGGTGAGGGTCGCCTGCCTCACCGTGGCCACTATAACCTTGCTATTCATATAGATATGAGACTTGAGACGTGTGTGTCCGGATGTTTAGTAAATCATTCTAATAAAAAAAGCATATGAGTCGGTTATATTATGGAAAATTTCTTAAAGGAGATTTTTTTTAAAGTGTAGGTAGGCGGACGAGCATATTGGCCACCTGATGGTAAGTGGTCACCAAATCCATAGACATTGGCATTGTTAGAAATGTTAGCCATTGCTTACATCGCCAATGTGCCACCAACCTTGGGAACTAAGATGTTATGTCCCTTGAGCCTGTAATTACACTGGCTCACTCACCCTTTAAACCGAAACACAACAACACCAAGTATTGCTGTTTTGCGGTAAAATATCCGATGAGTGGATGGTACCTACCCAGACGAGCTTGCACAAAGACCTACCACCAGTATTGATAAGAAAAATATATTTAATGTATTTCCATGTCATTTTACATAACATAATGTCTTATCGCATTGCTACATTTTACACCAAATTTGCTTATTAAACAAATTGAATAAAGTAAATACTTTTTACGCATGTAAATTCTGTATTCCATTAATTAATAATAAGAGTTTCCTAAGACAGGAATGCCTCTAAAACTTTTGTTGGTAACGATTGTTATATTATTTTAGGTTATGGAGCTGGAGGCCGCTTAGGTATAGGCGGAATCGATTCTGTCTCCCAACCCACTTTATTAGCGTCAATACAGCACGTGACCATTACAAAGGTACCGAAATTATATCATAAAAATAAACGTAACATTACCCATATTGGGCAAATCTCTTTAAGGAGAACTATTTGGAGTTTACTCCTCCGTGATGTTCCACTACAAGTTATTGTTCATGTATTGTAATGTTTCAGAAAACAAAAACATAAAATTTCTTTAGTATCACGTGTTTCCCAGACCAGCAAGGCTTAAAACTTTTGTACAATTATATTATTTCAATTGTAGGTAGCATGCAATTCTGGCGGTAAACACTGCTTAGCTTTATCTGCTGATGGTGAAGTGTATAGCTGGGGCGAAGGGGAGGACGGCAAACTTGGTCACGGTAACAGAGTGTAAGTAAAATATATAACAAAATGACACCGTTAGAAAAATATGTAAATGCAAGAAGTTTTTTACAAATGGCGATTAATAAATTTGTCTGTATTAAAATCAAAATGGAAGTTTACGGTTTTGGTATTGTCGATCTAACAATTAAGGGTTTTTTTTCATGCGAATCCTGAGATTACGATTTTTTTTGCTTGTTTGTCTGTCGAATGCCAATACTGTGAAGAAAAGTTAACGAAAGTTAAACCAAAAATCTTTTGATGCAGAATTATAATATATATATATATATAAATTAATCAATAGCGTTCTACTAAATCTTTAGAAAAGTAGTGGACAAGGTGGTTTTCTAACGATAAAAAGGTCATATAAGTTATAACGTATGTTAAATATAACCCAAGCAATCGTGTATCGGTAATTCGATTTCCGATTCGTCGACACCAACAGGAGCTACGACCGGCCCAAGTTGATAACGGCGCTGTCGGGGCTGGAGGTGGTGGCCATCGCGTGCGGCGGCGCGCACTCCGCCTGCCTCACGGCGCGCGGCCGCGTCTACACGTGGGGCAAGGGCCGCTACGGCCGCCTGGGCCACGGCGACTCCGAGGACCAGCTCGTGCCCAAACTGGTCACTGATCTCATTACTACGTCTACCTCTGATTGTCTCTTCAATTAAAACAAACTTATTATACATTTATATACATAAATAACATATGGTATATCTATATTATACATATGGTATACTTGGAATCTTGATACTTGGTACTGTGTTTTACATGACCTTCCAGAAAAAGATGACTTTTACTGTTGTTCAACCTTTCTTGCAAATAGTTTTAAGGTTAGGTGTTGTCATGCCACCATACGAGCTTATCGAAGTACTATATGGTGATGGAAGCGCTTAACTTTTTTTTGTTAGTTGAATTTAACGATACCTACGTGCTTATGAGCGAATTAATAATATTAATTCACCTAAATAAACCCCCTTCTGGTTACTTTTTTTTAACAATTTAATACTAACGAATGCTACTTCATTATTTTCAATATTTTGTGTTAAAAAGTATGCAACAATGTTAATGGTGATAAATATTATTGTCGTGTAGGTTGAGGCGCTTTCTTCGTACAAAGTCATAGATATTGCTTGCGGATCGGGCGACGCCCAGACCCTTTGCATCACGGACGATGACAATGTATGGTCTTGGGGCGACGGCGATTATGGAAAATTAGGTACAACATTTGCATTATGAAAATAAAATTAAAAAAAAATTGATAGGACAATGTTGAGACAATTGGTCCCATTTCGATATAATTTTTTGTTCTCGAGATAATCGCGATGAAAAAAAAAATTCCGAACGCGTACACATACATCCTCTTAAAAACTTTAGCAATGGACTCTAGCGACCTTGAAACGTGGAAAATTGTCAAAATTCGGGAATCACATAATCAGACCCATATATATAAAATTATTATACCGATATAAAATAACTGTTTTCTTTTTCATTATTCATATTATTATTTTTAGGACGCGGAGGGTCAGAAGGCTGCAAATTACCGATGAGAATTGATTGTTTGAAAGGTCTACGCGTTATTAAAGTGGAATGCGGTTCTCAGTTCTCGGTTGCATTGTGCCAATGCGGCAGTGTTTATACTTGGTAAGCTGTCATATAATTAACACTAATTATTTACGACTGATATACAAAATAGAAAATGCAAACAATGTAAAGAAACCGTTTTATCGAAGGAAAGTATAAATCGAATTTCATTGGCCAATTGGCGCTATTGTAAAGACAGAAAAAATTGACTAATTAAATATGGAACTTTTCGAAGATTCCAGCATTAAAACTAATGGCTGAATATAAATTATATTTACTACGTAAAACTAGTATTTCCATAATCAATGCCTATATATTACGGCACGACATTGCCATTGCAATATCATGCTGCAATATTTATTTACATAATGTGGAATTCTATGCAATTAGTTATTTTAGTTTTGTTAAAACCGACTATATTTTAATTAAAATACTTTGCAGGGGTAAAGGCGATTACCATAGACTCGGTCACGGTAGCTACGAACATGTGCGTCGTCCGATGCGGGTCACGGGCATGCAGGGAAAGATGATAGTCTCCATCGCAACAGGTAAATGTTATAGAATTACATTACATAAGAAAATATCGTAGATTAAATTCATATTTAGTCGTTATCAATAAAAATCTTAATTATAAGGCAGTCTACACTGTGTGGCCTGTACGGATACCGGCGAGGTGTACACGTGGGGTGATAATGATGAAGGCCAGTTGGGTGACGGGACAACACTAGCAGCACAGAGGCCGAGGTTACTTATGGCATTACAGGTGAAACATTTTTGTACCTATTATTTATATATATATTTTTAAATTGCTGTAATATTTTTATAGTGCAATGTTAATTCGTGTAAAAGTTCGTTTATCGGTAAATTAACAACGAGGAGAGTTTAGAGCTCGAGCTTACTGCTTGTTGGTCGGCGGCAGGGCAAGCGCGTGACGCGCGTGGCGTGCGGCAGCGCGCACACGGTGGCGCTGTGCGTGGAGGCGCCGCCCGCGCCGCGCCCGCCGCCCGCCGCGCCGCTCGAGTGCCACCTGCTGCGCGACCTCTCCGCGCATCTCATTTGCAACCGGCTGGTCGGTATACTACGCGCTCATCTTATTTAATATGAGGATTACAGCAACAAGTCTTAACACAACGTATTATTTATATAATTTAAAGAACGTTTATACGTTCTTTTAATTTAAATTACTAGTGTATTTCTAACTACTGCTGCTTATCAGCTCCGCTATACAACTGCGGTACCGTTAACTTATTTACGAATAGTTGTATATTATACGATAGTAAAAATGGTTTTAAAAACGAAGTATATGCTACCTTCGACATTAGCTTTTTGTTATATTTGTCAAATATTGTATATATTTGATTAAACCTGACTTTATACTTAAAATACATCATCCTCGTTTCAGGTGCTTCTACACCAATTTTCTGAATTGGTTTGTCCGAATCTCCCGTTGCTCGTCTTAGACGAACCTATGGATCAATTGAGGAGCTTACTGTTTTATAGCGTGAAAGAGGCGGCTTTTAGAAAGGTAAGTCGGTATCTTAACTTAGCTTAGTGCATTTAACGAAAATTATAAGAGCGGTAAGACATAATAAAAACTTGCAACATGCAACTCTCACTAAATTATTAAAAATATATACATATAATAATCTGTATATAAAATGACAATATCACTCGATTACTATTTTAAGGTGCTTCCACATCGCTATGTCAAATGCAATGCTCATCCTTTGTTATATATGGTCAGGCGATAATGGCGACGATGGTGCGCGAGCGGCAGCACGGGCCCGTGGTGGAGCTGTCGCGCGGGGCGGCGCGGCGCGCGCGGCGCGGCGGCGGCGGGCTGGCGGGCCCGGCCGGCATGCGCTCCGTGTTCGGCCAGATGGTGGCGCGCCTGCCCGTGCTCACGCAGGACGCGCTGGCCCTGCCGCACCGCGTCTGGAAGGTCAAGTTTGTGGGTGAGTGCCCGACCCCGCCGGGATACTACGCACCATTGTTGTATTAATCTAATGAATAGTTCGAGATCAATTCATTTGGTCATCTGTGATCTGCTCGATCTAAGATAATTAAAGCGGGCGCTGACTACTTTTTCGAAATATTTAGTTGTTTACTGACTAAATTATAATTTTAAAAATAATTGTAGGAACCATTGGTTCTATTTTACATATATATTTATAATTTTTTCGACTGCCTCGTTGGTCTAGTGGCTTGATGTAAGGCCGCAGACCCGGAGGTCTAGGGTTCAATTCCCAGGTTGGGCCAATAAAAAGTTATTGGGTTTTTCTGTCAGAAGATTCTCAGTAGCAGCCCGTAGTCTAGATGTTGTAAGTGTGTACACGCAGGTGTCTCGGAAAGCACGCAAAGCCGTTGGCCCTGCGCCTAAACTCTTTCCGGTCTTGTCGGATTGCCGTACCATCGGATTATGAGAGCTAGGGAAGAGAGAGTGCACCTGTGTCTGCGAACACACTTGTGCACTATAATATCTCCTGCGAACTAACCTCGGCCAAATCGGTGGCCGAAATCGATCTGGAAGACATTATTATTATTTATGATTTTATTCGTTAATGCAGGTGAGAGCGTAGACGACTGCGGTGGCGGCTACAGCGAGTCTATCGCGGAGATGTGCGACGAGCTCCAGAATGGATCTCTGCCGCTGCTGATGGCGACCCCCAACGGTCGCGGAGACGCCGGCGCATCCAGAGACGCCTTCCTCCTCAACCCAACAGCGAACACGCCGCTCCATCTAAACTGCTTCCGATTTTTAGGTAACATAACTAGTCTTATATTTAAGATATAAAGTTAAATTATAATCGACAAAACATTCAAGCAAAACATGAAGACCACAAATCAAGTTTTGTGTTCGTCTTGTAAACACAGATCATTAGACAATAATAATAATTATTATTGTTGAAGTGATATTAAAATTCGCTTTCGTCTTAATGAATCAATTTAATAGCCAGTGAGCCAGTGTAATTACAGGCACAAGGGACATAACATCTTAGTTCCCAAGGTTGGTAGCGCATTGGTGATGTAAGCGATGGTTAACATTTCTTACAATGCCAATGTCTAAGGGCGTTTGGTGACCACTTACCATCAGGTGGCCCACATGCTCGTCCGCCTTCCTATTCTATAAAATAAAATAAAAAATCAATTACAAATTTTATTTCCAAACATTTTTCTACAAACGAAATCGACAACCGCAATATTAGGTGACTGTCTAGTTCCGCGAGTAATTACTGCTACGTTCCTAAGAATCAAAGGCGAAAATTTTGCCTAGAACATTTCGTTTTTTTTAATACTTATTTTAGGGTGATTCAATATAGATATTTTTAATTATTTAAATTACATTGTTAGGAGTGTTAATGGGGATCGCGATCAGAACTGGCTCGCCACTATCGCTTTCACTGGCGGAAGGAGTGTGGCGACAGTTGGCGGGACAACCGCTCCGACCTCAGGACTTGGCTGAGGTGGACAAGGACTTCCTACCGGCATTATTGTGTATACGAGATATGACGCCGAACAATAAGGTTAGCTTTGTTACGTTTATTTTAAAAAAATTAATTCAATGACTTACTATTATTACACTCGGTCATATTCTATTTAAGTCTGATACATGTCGCCAATTAGCCAATTGCCAAGTTGCCAAAGTTGTACGCAAACTTTAAATCTAAAAAAAAATTACATATTCTTGAGGAGTGTAAATAAAGAGGTATTTTTAGTCTGTTAAATAAGTTTAGTTTAGAGGTACACAGGTTGTACAACACAACAAAACTGTCTCATTGCTCTAGCCAGCAGTCGAACCGACAACGCACCGTGACATTTTCATCGTGCGAAACGTTTGATATTTGTGGATACTGGTTAGGGATGTATTGCTAAAACTGGACAGTTATATTGTAAAATCAAGCGGGTGTAGTGCTGTAGTAATGAGGTGACGTAGTCTACATGGTCTCGCGACGTGGTGTCGGCGCGACTGCCGTGCCCTCTACATTAATCCTTACATTCTACTGTCACTTGAAGATACAAAAGTGCCTTTGTGCCTACTTGCACGTTTTCATTCAGCACTTGGCTCGGGCCACCAAAATGTTTTTGTGTTTTCCTGTACAGAAATTCTCAGCATGTTTTGTTGTTTTTCTGGTCAGATTACGAAAATATTCTAATAAAATTTTAACAAGTAAAATTTATTTGTAAAGCTATGACAATTTTGCAATATTAATTTAACATTTTTGTTCGCACTTCTATTTAGGAACTTCAAAACCTCGAACTTCCCTTTTCAATACCGTCGGCGGCTGGACACGAGGTGCCGCTGTCCACGCGACACAAGAGGGTGACGCCTGATAATAAGGACGAATACGTTCAATTAGCACTTCATTACAGGTTATACATATATTTTCAACTTATATTTAAAAAAGGTTTTATACAAAATGGTGATAACATCTGAGATTTGTGAATTCAAATCAATTCAATCGCTATTAATGTAAGAGTAGTTACTACTACTACTTTTTCTAAATAATATTTTCGTGTCCCCTTTTTTTACATCGTTAATACTCAAAACACATTGTTGTAAGACCTCTCCCTTTAATAGTAGTAATTGAGACATGTTTTTTTTTTTTTTTTTATATTCGCCGGGAGGGCAAATGACTCTACTCCACCTGATGGTAAGTGGTAGTAGAGTCCAAACGCGACGACGGCCAGTACAGACGGGAAAAACGTTCTGCACTAGCCGCCTTCGCCTTGCCGGCCCGCAAGATGCCTCTTCACGCCTCGTTTGAAGGAACCCGGGTTGTAAGAGGAGGGGAACACGTGAGCTGGTAAGGAATTCCATTTTTTGGAAGTGCGACAAAGAAAGGAGTTGCCAAATTTCTTTGTTCGCGATGGAATTGATGTCACAGTTAGGCGGTGACATCGAGAACCAGCTCGCGTGGACTTAAGAAGGAAGGGGGAAGCAGGAATTAGAGAGAATAATTCCTCAGAGCACTCGCCGTGATACAGTCGATAGAAAGCGCTCAGTGCTGCTATCTCACGACGCAATTGTAAAGGTTCAAGGGTGTTTGTGACCTTTACGTCGCCAATAATGCGTACGGCACGTCGCTGCAACCGGTCCAAGGCCTCAAGTAGGTACTTAGCGGAGCCATCCCAAAGGTGCGAGCAATATTCCACGCAAGACCGTACCTGTGTTTTGTACAGCAGGCACAGTTGTTGTGGCGTGAAAAAGCGCCGCACCTTGTTCAGAACTCCGAGTTTCCGTGAAGCTGTTTTTATAACAGCCTCGATGTAATCCCTTGGACTAAGGTCGCAGCGAACGTCCATCCCCAGCATGGCGATTTTGCTTTGCATCAACAGCGGAGTACCACAGAGGGAGGGAAGAGGGGAAAATGTTGACTTTTTCGCCGTGAGAGCGCATACCTGTGTTTTCTTGGCATTAAACTCAACAAGATTATCAGAGCCCCATTTGGCGATGAGCTCTAACGTCCTATCGAGTTCAATGACAAGATTCTCCCGCCTCTCCTCAGTTTCCGCCCGCCCAGCCACTGCGCGTCCGTGGTATCCACCATGCACTGTACTATCATCTGCATAGCAATGTATGTTCCCAAGGGAGAGCATATCATTGATATGCAAAAGAAAGAGTGTGGGAGATAGCACAGATCCCTGGAGGACCCCAGCATTCACTACATAGAATTGTGAAGCGCAACCATCTACTAAAACACGAAGGCTACGCTTGTGTAGGAAGCTGGCAATCCAGGTGCATAGCTGAGCAGGCAGACCATATGCCGGTAGCTTGGAGAGAAGACTTCTGTGCATACATGTGGAAAATTGTCGTTGTGGATTTATTATTTTAAATGACTTTATTATAAAATAAATGCTTAACTCCTCTTTAATGAGCGACGACGAAGACGTTATAGACATTTTCCTTTAAATGTAATTTTTTAAATTATTTTCATAGGCTTCATGAGTTCGACGAGCAAGTACGAGCAGTGAGAGACGGAATGTCACGTGTGGTTCCCGCGCCCCTGCTCGCGTTGTTCAACGCTTCAGAGCTAGAGACTTTAGTGTGCGGCTCTCCCGACATTCCAGTTCACGCTTTACGGGCCTCTGCTACTTATAAAGGTAAACGTTTGTCATTTTGGGATAACACAAATATAATATTTTAAACACAAATATTCTCAAAATTTTGCTGATATCGTTATAAAGGTATGAGTTAAATATGTAAAAAAAATATATATGTATTAAATACATTAATATTATACATAATAGATAAATTTACTATTTAATTTAACATCATGTTATATTTAATAAGTAAAAAGAAAATTTGGGCCTGTAAAATTTAAAGTAAATAAAAGAAGTTTCGTAATAAAATATATACTAATTCACATTTTCTCTTCTTTATAACTCCACTTAATTTTGCTTTCATTATTATGAAATATTAATAATAAAAATTAACAAAAGAAACAATTTAAAACTGGCATACCTAGGTGATTCGAGTTTGCGAGCTTTTTCGCCCTATTGGCGGCTGATTTATTAATCTTCTCCTTAATGGCACGGTCTAATAAGGTTGTTATGTTAAATGTAGATAGATATTTATATGGAAACTACAAGGGATAAATTTTTTTCAGTTACTTTCATATTGCGAAAAAAAGGCAGTTTTCTATGTATTTTATTTGAAATAAAACCCTATTTCAAAATATACTACAACTTTATACATTTTAAATTCAGGCGTAGAACCGAACGCACCACTCGTGCAGTGGTTCTGGGAAGTGATGGAGGAGCTGTCGGGTGGCGAGCGCGCGCTCTTCCTGCGTTTCGTGTGGGGACGCACGAGGCTGCCGCGTGCGCCGCAGGACCCGCGACAGAGGGACTTCGTGTTGCAGGTCTCATTCGCTGACAGCTTTTAATTCTAATTCAATTCTATTCCTTACACCATAAATGCTCCTCTAACCATAATAACTTAGTTCTTATAACTATATTCCTGTAACTTTCTCCTAATAACTTTTATTTTCTATTTTCAAACAGGTACTCGACAAGTACCAACCTCCAGATCATTTCTTACCAGAAAGTTACACATGTTTCTTCCTACTCAAAATGCCGAGATATTCCTGCAAAGCTGTACTACGAGAAAAACTCAGGTATAATATAATAATACGCAAAATATTCGTACATTTATATAATATATGAGGATTACTCAATATAACTATGAACTGAATTCCCTCGAAGGTACGCCATCCACTTCTGCAAGAGTATCGACACGGACGAGTACGCGCGCGTGGCGCTGAGCGCGGCCGAGCGCGTGTCGTCCGAGGAGTCCGACTCCGAGGGCGACGGCGCGCCCGTCCCCGCCCCCGCCGCCGCGCGCCCCCTCATGATCTACACGCTCACCAGTGCGCCCATGTGGCTCTAGCCACTTACGTAACGAACACAACGTCACGTAACTTTGCTTTTCTTAAAATAATTAATTATTTTAATAATCGTAGTATTTATACAAAATTTTTATTTTCGACATTTTTAAACGACCTGCGCTGCTTTACCAAACGCCTGGTTTCAGAGTGGCAAAGTTACGTGACGCGACCGTTTCAACAAACAAGACCTAATCCAATGGAAAAAACTTAAACGTAATAAAATAACGAACAATTTGACGCTCAGAGGCTGCCAGCGAAAATATTTGTTGGCAGTCTTTTTGTAAGTTGACTGGAAAATATTTGAACGAATATATTTTAAGAAAACGTCAAAATTTTTAACAAAATAATTCTTAGATCTAAATATAGAAAACTGTTCAAACGATTTAATATACTGCAACATTTTAACTAATTTCCCTTATTATAAAGATCAATTTAGCATTATGGTAGTAATGATACTTTGCACTTAAGTATATTTGAAATTTATACACATATAGAATGGCTTGTGCTTTTTTAAGCTTATTTAAAACTTTTCTTTGTTAAAAATATTACTATTGTATCAAAAAAGTTTTAAATACTCATTAAAAAAAATGATATTTATAATAGATTTAAGAATATGATGCAGTAAATGACAAATATTAGTCATATTATTGATTTTTACCAATTATTTTTATGATGAACTGTACATGTACATTACTAGTATTTACCATTAATAAAACATTATGTAGACTTTGCTTACACACAATGAAATGTTAAATGGTGATGTCTCATTTTGTAATGTTCTTGGGAGTATATGACAAATGTGTAAAAGTTAGACGAGTAATCATGCTTTTTCTTATATAAGCATTCCATCCATAAAATATAAGAAAATTGATGTTTGAGTTGAGTGACACTGAAGTAGCCTTATGATTCTAGTATACGCTTTCTTATTTAATTAGTATCAACAAAGACAAAGTAATGTCTGATCTTTCCCTTCTATCCTAAAATTACAATCTCATTAAGCTTTATATTTTTATCCTGTCTTGTTTTAATTATAAATAAATAGTGGAATCTATTTTAATAAACCTGTTATCAAATATATAATTTTATAAGTATGCATTTTCTAATCACAAAAATTTTTTCCTCTACATCTCTTTTAGCTTTTTTTTATAAAAGTTATGAAAAATTAGTCTTTTCAATTGTGTTTGGTGACACATGGAAAGCTGAATGATAAATTATATAGGTTTTTTCCCAAAACCTCTTTATAAATTAATGTATTCATTAAGGAATTTTATATGTCAGAGCTTTTGATAATGTGATGATGGAAAATTGATTGTTGAAGAAATATCAAACAAAACAACGACAAGTTTATTTTAAATAGTTAACAACCAACAAGTTTATTTTTAATGGTTAATGGTTTAACAATTGATAATATTCGAAGATGAGAGACTGTATGGGAGTATTGATAGTTAGGAATTATTAAGGATGGTGCATTTTGTAGAGCAAACTAAGCTAGTCATGGTTAGAAATGGGCTTGATATTTTTAATCATATTATTAATATTTTTTATTACTTGCAGTATTATCAGCTTAAAATATGCTTTTCAACAATATTAATGACTTGTTTTAAACACATATTTGATATTTCCTTTGTGTAACTATAGTGTTTTGAGTATCCAAATAGGTTGGTGCTAGAGCTTCCATTTAGCATCATAATTTTTACATCAAATTCTCAGTAAGCACAAATCATTATACAAATCACAACTGTAGTTTATTAATAATATAAAAAAATGACTCAAATGATTATGTTCATAAAAAAACATTGTACAATCAAGCCTCATTAAGACTTACAGTAGAGGATCTGCAAATATTATGTTTTATGCTACTTTATTATCTATACCTATTAATTTAAATAAAAGTATTATTTATGAAAGAAGCACTTTTATTTGACTAAGCCTAATAAATAAATAAAATAAAAAACTATTACATTTTACATGATTTATTACTTGCACTAAATTATTAAAAATTCTTCTGATGGAACCAAAGCTTAACTTAAATTAAACAGGAAACCAAAGTGTAATTTATTTTTACTTTGCTTTTGATTTTGGCTTGAGTGTGAAATATAATATAACTACACCAAAGAAGGCATATGTAGCCTTTGCCGTCTGAAAAAGAAAACATTTATTAAGTCACAGTGCAATGAATTAGCTTACATATTACAACTACATTGAAGTTCTTTTGCTTTTGGAAACTTTTTGGATTGGCATTTGAAAATCGCATCTCAAATTTGGGCATGATAAGGGTTGTTTGCTATAAGGGTTGGTTGCCCCTTTCAAACGACACCCCGCAGAGATGCATTATTTTTTATGAGTTTGAAGTTACCAGAATAATATTTTGTGTTTTTATGTACATTTTTAAAGTCCTAGAATATGATTATTTTATTTAATAAAAATTTATTGTTGTTTTATAATAATTCCTTGTTAATAATAACTAATTATATATTTTTTATTTCTACTAAGTTAAATCCAAAACTCCATTTGGGGTACTCTAATGAATCATAGAATACAATTATTTTATTTTATAAGTTGTTCTAGGACTTTAACCATGCACTTGTAAATGCAAAATAATGTTCCGTTCGTAACTTTTAACTCATATAAAAAAACTACACTTTTACGCGGGGCGAGGGGGTGTCGTTTGAAAGGGGCAACCAACCCCTATATAAAACAACCCTTCTCAACCCCAAATTCGATATGTGAATTTCAAATACAATACCAACTTTTTATTAACAGGTAATTTTGAAACAAAATATTTGACAATTCATAAACAATGATTTTCTCCAACTTGATTTATCAGGGCAAGTGACAGGAAACTGCTATGTTACATAGTATTATAGGATAAATTGAATTAATAATTTATTGGAAAAATCTAATAGGACTAATAAAAAAAAATCTAATAGAGACATCACGAAATATAAAGAATAATAAAAGCCCAATATCCTTTAATATTAATATTATTACTTACATTAGCCCTGCCGCGATTTGTCATACTGTTAAAATATTTTGAAAAGCCCTTGAATTGGGATTCATCAACGGAATCTCCAGCCATTCTAGAATTATAACAACACAATTATACACTATTAAGGTAACAACCGCAATTTTCGGGTTATACTAATAATAAATTAAGCACGTCTGAAATTATAAAAATGTACCTGTCTGTGAAATTCTTTCCTTACGTAATTACAACCTCCAAAGAAAACCAAGTCGTAGCGGGCTATCGGCTGATTGTCAGAAAAATGAAAATACGTTTCGTTTTAAGCATTATTTTAATTCTGATGTAATTTTATATTTAGTTTTTTGCTTTCACTAAATCTTTTATATCCAATAATCGTTTTTACATATAAGAATTTCAATTTAAAAAATACTAATATGTAAAATATATATTAATCAAGTTTTGGCTTCTTTTTAGTCTTGTAAAATTTATGATAAATATAATATAATGCTACACTGCCCATTGTTACTTTTGAAACCTGCAAAAAAATTATAAGTATTTAAAAAAGACAAGGTATTAATTCAGTATAATTAATTTAAAAATCATTAATAAATATATTTAAAGACATCAGACCCTTGATTACAATTTGCAACGAAAACAGATATTAAGATACTCATAATCATAATTTAAAATAATTTTTCTTCATTTTTATTAATAGTTAATTCAAATGAATGAATAATATTCAAATACATTTTATTCAGGTAGTAGTTTCTAGAACCTTTGAATCTTAATTTTATAAACTACATTAAATTAATGTAAAGCTACAACCGATTCGAATTCGGCCAATGAAGATTTCATTGTTTTGTGTAGAATGATTACAGACTAGTGACGATATTAAAATCATAGCTAATAGTTATAGTAAGATTTATGAACTTGATCTGGCAAACTGTCGATATTCGGTAAACTTATAGTAATGACTGCAACAGATAAAAAGCTAAGCGCCTAAGTAAATACCTAACAAAAAATATATTTTTTAACTTAATTACTGTATGTGTAAACGCATTATAGCATCTTTAATAAAGGTGTCGTTGCAATGTATACAATAACAAAACTTAATTTACTTATTATATATTTACAATAAATAATAAAAACATAAAATCTGAATTGTTAAGGTGCTATACAAACTAAGCGCAGTCAACTAGGCTAGTGGATCAAAAACTATATAATTGATTTGCTTACATTTGCTCTTCCCCTATTAGTCTGACTATTAAAATATCGTGTAAAGCCTTTTAAATTTGGGTCATCTTCTGGTCCTGCCATTATTATTATATTATAATACGTTATTGAGATAAATCTATACAATAGGTGAATACCTATTAAATATCGATTGAGTTATCATAATATATGACACTGACAGAATATTTTTTCCAAATTTAAGTTTTTTTTGGATAATATTCGAACTTTTTATATAAAAATATTTTATAGTAATCGTAAAATAATCGTCTTTCTACTCCGTATTCGCGCGACCTTTTGTACCTTCGCAGGGCTTCTTGTACCAATTTACGTAGTGCCATAGGCTCTATTAAGCACACTTTTTGAAAACTAACTATCTGTATACAAATTAAGGTACGATAATTCATAAAAGTTTATTATATCAAAAAACAATCATCTTTTTCTATCGAGAATTTTTTTAGGAATCGGGTATTCACGACATTTAAGCGTTGGTATCAATCAAACTCCCAACTTTACTGTACATTGTTATGCAGTATCAAACAAAGCCATTTAGAGTTATACAGATCCTTTAGTGACATATATAATGAAATTGGCTAATTTATATATTATAATCTCGAATAATGTCCCTAAACCGAAAGTTTTTTTTAAATACTATTTGTATTACTATTTGATAAGGCTAATAAGTTTTATTGAAAATATTAAAATACTAAACAAACCTGCCACCGATAAATATGGAAATCATTAAAACACCAAAAAAAAATATTAGAAGCTTTTATTGCTTTTGTAAAGTGCATAACAGTGTAATGGACTGTTGTAATACAATAATCCACAATTTAAAAATAATCAAGGCATTAAACAATACATTTTTCACTATTTTTAATGAATGCTTATAAAAATTGAAAGTGTATATAAGTGAAAAAGTAAATTTATATCTAAAAGTAACTGAAAAATACAAAAACTAGCACTATTTGCGGCTAGGTAGTTTAACAACCATTTTTTTTTTATTTTAAATAAATTTTAGCACAATACTCTGGTTTTAAGTACCAATGCATTATTTTAAAAATAAAGTAAGATTAAATTTTTTCATATTGTAAATTCTCTAACATATATAATAGTAAATTGTTAGAATAATACAAATCATTAATACTTATCTAATTATTATAAACGACTAGCATTCAATAAAAAGAAAGAGATCAACTCAAAGTTGATCTAATTACATTTATTAAAAGTTATTTTAATATCAAAATATAAAATAATCACAATTTTTAATAAAAAAAATTATATAAAAATATGAATAATCGTAAATATGATGTACATACATGTCTATGTCGTCTCTCTTATTATAGTTTTACTGAGTACAAAATTCTTGAGCATATAGTGTGACATTTATATTTTTTAATCTATCCTAAATAGAAAATCATTTAAACATCATTTTGTTACACTTATTTAACTACATGCTTAAGAAACTTAATAAAGTTCTCTTAGCGCAAGGCTAAATCACAGTTGAGTTAGGACCAGGTTATCATACCCATCTCGTTGATGCCTTATTGCACCAGTCCCTACACTTCGCCTATCTATTAAGATGAATGTAAGTCTTGTACACAGGAAGTAAAATTTTTACATAATGAGATCTTCTTCCCAGTCTTCTTTTTCTCTTTCTGAAATAGATATCGAAGGTCGGCTCAACTGCTTCAATTCCTCATATGTCCGGGGTGGAATAGGATTGTCACTTAGGTCTACATATTCAAGGGCTCGAGATCTTGCTAATCTGTCCACATCCACTTCTGTAATTGTAAAAAAAAATATTGTAAATAAGTTAAAAATATAGAAAATACCTTTTTTAGCCATAACTAATACAAATTAAAAAAAAAGTTCAATACAATAAAAACTATCATTCACCTAAGAGAAACAAGTTTTAATAAATATTTAATTGAAAAAGTTACAAATAAATGCAGTTATAATAATAAATGCAATAAGCTATGATGTGATTTTTATAAGATTAACATATTTTTTCAGTGATGAACTAAACAAATATCTTTAAAATTTACCTTCATATAATAAAAAGATAAATAAATTTAGGCACCTATGATTTGATTATGGTGTGCTAATAATGTGTGTAGACTTGGGCACTGGCAGGCAATTGTTGGTAGAGCCACAAATGTGTTGTGTGAGATGTCCAGACGCTGCAGACACGCCAATGTGCAGAGTTCATCCGGTAGTTTGGCTATTTGATTATTTGATAGGTTTAGATCTGAAAAATATAAAAAAAATTATTAAATATCTTTCTTTCTAATAAATTTGCTGTAAAACATTTTTTGTTTAAAAAGTTGGTAAAACTCATATAATCTAGTGGCTCACATATAAACATTGTGTATACAATAAAAATATACCAAATATGAATTAGGAGCAATTAATATCACAAATTATTATTAAAATAATGTCTATAAATTTAATATCATCTTACCTGTGATTAAACTAAATTTAACAGTAAACTTTGGTGGAATCTTTGTAATAACATTCCCACTGAGATCGCAGCTCTTGAGCTCCGTGTGTCGCATGAGGTGGTATACTGCATCAGGTACTTGCATTAGCTGACATTCTGACAGATCTGTAACAATTAAAAAAAAGGATTCAGTTTAAATAAGTTTGTGCACATTATTTTTTGTTATTTGTAATCATATGAGTAAAAAGGCATCATAAGTATGTCAATTCAGTTTCATCATCATTAAATGAGTACCGATAATTTTACTTATACGATAAACACTTTTATTAAGCCTTTATAACTAAATAAATTTATTTTGTTAAATAATAATATATTTTAAGCAGTATTTGTAGATTTATATTTGGCTTATTGCTATTAATTTAGAAATGAGGTTACCTAATTCCTGTGTTTCTTGTGCATTTTCACATCTCAAAATCACTCTTGTGACAGCTAGTGCCATTGTTTATGATTATATTAATTAAGAACACTGAAAATATGGCTTTTTGCTGATACTTGACCTATTAAATATTCTAATATCAGATATATTCAAAAAGGAACGAGCGAATGAGTATTTTTAACGCTTTACTCTTACGATACGAGCTTGTAGTCTCGAAATTCTATTTATAAGTGTTTACGAAATGCGAATGTTACTTGTGTTTTACCTTCTTGTCTAAACCTCGAGTATTTAATGTTTTAATTGTATGTTTTTATAGGAGTACTTTTGATACTGAAATATTATTTGCAACACACGTTATATACTATTTCTGAGATATTTAATTGCTATTTATATTCACAATATATTTACATAATATAGTTATCACATATAGTTTTTTTTATAACTATTTTTTATTTTGACGATTGACATGTGAAATTGACAAGTAATAACGAATACCATATAATACTTCAAAAATTACAATTACAACGTAATACGGTTCAGAAAATTGTAAAAATGCAATACTAACTTTATAAGATCGAAATTATACAGCTAAGGCTATTTCTTTTTTTTTATTTTGGTATTGTATGTTTCAGAATTGAGCAAAATTTAATCAGATCAATTATTAAAAATTACGGTTAAAACGTGTAATCATGAATCACGATTACAGATTACCTTTTATTTAATATTATATATAATTATTATAAATAATTTAATTAAGATAATTGATTCTGTGTGTCACTTGTCTCGCTCATCTACTTTTTTATTACATTTGCTATACTGTGTGACATGGGTTCCACAGGGACACATTTTTGGCCATTGGTCTATTTTAAAGTACATAATTTTTCATTACTTTTTAAGCTTGACAGGGAAAAGACTAAATATGACATAATTCATGCATTATCAATTATACAACCTTAATATAATAAAAAATATTTTTATACCTAAATGCGTACTCAATATAAAGCAGTGATTTTAGTAATTTTCTTTAGATTTGAAATGTTCTTTAATCAACCTTACAGGAAGAATCAGCTTCACAGGATATGCGTTTAGAAATAGAAGTTAGACATCGGACTGGTATTGAACCAGTCCGATGTCTAACTTTTCTACGAGCCGATTTTGGGTATCTTTATAGTATTATTTATTTCGACATATTACTCGGGATAACAATATAGATAATGAATTTACCCATAATTATAAAGTATTTCACGGTTTTTTCTGGGTCTTCTCAGTAAAATCAGCAAACTGAATCGGTAGTATGTTATTTTATTTAATGTTTTTATATACCCAAAAGGGGTTGGGTTTGCTACTTGAATGAAACTATGACTATATATAATATACAACTGTATATTTCGATATAATTATTATTGAACAATATGTTTAATCAATGTCTGGTTAATGTGTTAAGACATGTATGAATATTATTTTAAGGCAAAAAATAACACTAAAAACAGTAGTTAAGTAATTGTTATGGGTATTAATTACCCAGAAAGTGTAAATAACAATAAAAATATTTAAAAGGTTACTGTTTATTATATTTGTCATTTACCTCTTATGAGTTTTTTAATACCTTCAAATCTTCTTCTACTTTAATAACTATGTAGGATTTTAAATATGGAATCGTATCGTATCGTCGTTTCCGTATCTTATTATTGGCCTATAAAAATTGTGAAAAGACTTTTTATGTTTCATTGAATCATACCATACACGATTATCCAACACGGAAGTATATTTAACGAGCAGAGACCTCAAGTTGCCAGTTCGGCTATATATGGCAAAAATTGTTTAACTAAGGCCAACACGTTCTTTGCTAGAGTTCGTGTTTATAAGTTATCGTGTACTCGTCCGAGGATGTTCTAAATCGATCAATTCACATGTATGTATGTGTAGACTGTAGACAAGTGCTAAGACATATTCGTATGGAACACGCAATAAATCCATGTGACGCGCGCCTTCCGCATGTTAGAACATTCATTGTGCTCATTCGCTTTGTCTTCCGGGAGTTGATATGGATGTTGTATAGAATGAGGAAAAACTAAAAAAACACTATTCGCTTAGATTACATTTAATGAATCTAGGTGAGCGTGTAAATCCATTTCGATATAACAATTAGTTGTAGGATTGCGACATTTTGAATCGTTTCAATAATCATCTAACAAGAATTTCCTGTAATGCTATAAGGCTATCTTAGATTTAAGATGTTCCTAAAACGTAATAACTGAATCAATCAATTTATTTTTTTAAGGTAACGAGTTATTTTTAATATGATTGTTATTTTAATCAAAAACAAAACACACTGAAGTCAAGGATGAATACCACGGTTTGTGATTAGGCACACGCAAGCAAACCTTCGCGACCGGCGGGTCGCGTGGCTGTCAAGGAACGCACGCATACTTACGCCCTATTGCGCACTAGACTCTCTATACACTAATAATAGAGATTATGAACGTCTACGAAAGCTGCCAAATAATTTGGTTTCATTTTTATTTAATTTTTTTTTTCATCACCACGTCATGTCATATATAATAAATAAGGAAAGTTTACGGTTGGCTGAAAACTTCTGTATTATTAACTTTGAACTATATCTTTTTTTAACAATGCTGAAGGAATATCTGTATTTTTTAGGAATTAACCTAATAACTCGGAGTATGGCTCTAATGTCTAATGTAGTAATTATGTATTTTAACAAAATTTATAACTACTATACGATAATAAAACATTGTGAGTCATATTTGATAAAAGAAAATTTTATAATTTAAACAGTAAAATAAGTAATTATTAATTATGACTGAAATACTTGCTAACATTAAAAAGATCGTCATGTCGACCTCGAAAGTTACAAAATGTTTGCGCCATATTTGTTTTATGAAATGTAGGTTAAAGAGAAACATTAAGCTAACATCATATTCTTTTTTAATTGACGATGATGATATAACCTATAAACAAAGAATTGTATTTGTAATTTGGTCATATTCATTTTGTGTGTTATATGAAATATATAATTTTTATATAATGACATTGATTTATGTTTGACTTAAATATTATGTAAAATCGAAAGTCCAATTCATTCAATTTCAACATGGTTTTCTCGTGGTTTTTTAACGTATTAAACATCCGATAAAAAGTGCCGCTCGTGGAAAGCCGTTACGCGATCACTAATATAGTTAAGAGTTATTATGACGCAAAATACGGTACATTGTCTAATGTTTATTCATGGGGGAGTTTTATCACAATTTACTAAAGTGATACAAATAAATATATGACCTGAATTTGCTATTTTACTACGAAATCTGTTGGTTTCGTCCGCACCATAATAATTAAAAATTGTCGATGGAATTAATATGGTATCTAATCATTTAAACTAGTCTATTCTTTCTCCATAAATAATATAACCTAAGTAGGTATAATGAATTCTTAACAATAAAATTATCTTTATTAAATAAGTTAATTATTACGGTAATAGGGATTCTTTCAATAACTATGTTATCATTTTTATTTATAGTAAATATGTATATAAGTAAGCCTAAAAGATCACTTAGAAAATAATAAATATGGCAGTATTTTTGCATTATATTTACATAAAAGACGTTATGTTTAACTAGAATCTGGGTCAAAATTTTAATTTTGATCCAAACAAACTGATTACATCACAATTAATGACTTGCATGGTTATACGGATTTTGTGTTGAGTTATAATTAAAAAAATGTTACTAAATTTTAAGAAATAATGTAACAATGTTACAACACGTAATAAAATGTTAAATTTGAAATATTCAATATATTTGTATTCAATAAAGAGAGTATAAGTTGCGTTTGTGGGTCTTATGTTGGACGTAATCTAATTTTACAAGTCTAAAAGGTTTTTATCCTTTTTAATATTACTAAAAAAGGAAGTTACCAATATTTCTAAGTCTTACTAAATTAGTTAAACTTAAAAATCTGTAGTACATAATCGAGACTGTTTCATTGAAACAAATCGTGACGTTTTATCATGAAACAATTTTGCTATATTTGTCTTCCATCTAAGATTCCTATGAGTTTTTTCACATATATTAAACAGGCTAGAATGTCTACCGCAGATAACCTTTTTTTAAGCAGTTTTTCATTATTTATCTAGTCATTTATCTTCAACTCTACATTGAAGCCTACACTGAGCACGAGTTAACATGACGATAAATAAAAATGATGGTTAATTAGTGGATTCGCAGCAAAGAAAATTTTATTAAAATTATCTTGATTGTGATAATTTTTAAATCGTCTAAAAAGATGACTCCATCTTAACAAAGCAACTAAAATAAAAACTACATTTTATTGTAACAAAGTAATCTTAGCTTATTCAACATAGTAAGTTTAGTTTAGTAGTAACATCCTGTTAATGTGCTAAAGCTATTTCTCGTTTCCGCGGAGGTTTAGAGCTCATATGACTGACTGTATTTAAAAAATAGAGGTACTATATATTCGAAAGATTTAATCACAGGTTCTTATTTTAAAAATGTAATTAATAATCTTTAGTAGATTAGTATACTAGACTGAGTTTGATAATAGATAGTGGGTCAAGGTCGTTCACGATCAGTTCATTGACAAGATATTGCTTAATGATTCGACCCACAATACGTAACCTAGTTCAATAACGGTGAGTTTCTTTCTAGTGGTATATGATTTGATTCTGAGTTTTATACAACGTAGTTGCCAAGATAAGATAATATTCTTATACGTATGCAAGTAGGCAAGTAGGTGAACAAAGCGATTAGGCAAATCGTAAATTGTGTTTTTGGGATGGTTTAATGAACCTTATCAATAGATGTTTTTGTGTCGATTTATTGTTTTTTTTTGTTATTGTCTTTTATTTTATTTTTACAAACTACGTCATATACAGTTTTTTTAAAGTATTAACTGAGTGTATTATCGATTATATATGTTCTCTATGTCAGTAGTTATACTAGTACATATAATATATGTATGTATGTTTAATTATACTAATGGAACAAAGAATACCTCTATAAAACATTAAATTAAATGTAGAGTTATTTCTTATAGTTAGGTTGAAGATAATTAAAAAAGGAAAATCAACTATTTATTTTAAATAAATTTTATATAAAAGAAATAACAATTAGTAAGACTAAATATATATATATATATATATATATATATTTGTAGTTTATCCGAAATCATTTACTTAATTATGACTTTTGTATTTTTTTTATAGTAGGCTAGATAAAAATTATATATTAATGGTTGGAAAAAAATTATATAATAATATAGTTTTTGGTGGTTATAAGGCAGAAAAATCAAAACAATGTAAGCAAACAAAGAATTACTGACCTAATTGACTATTCTCTTGCGCATCCTCACATCTGCCTACAACTCTGATGATAGCTCGTCCAGCTAATCGCGCGCATATCATCATCGCTGGTGCTCTCGGGTCTCCCTCTTCCGCCTCCGCGGGCAACGTCGTACCATCGTAGTCTGTAGGGGGCCTCATCACTGCACTTGAAAACACTGCACTCCTCAGTTTCAGTGATCACTGATAAAATGTCACAAACGCCTGACGAGATCCAAGTGGGAGAAATAACATGTATTTATATTTTCTTTATACACCGCTCCGAAACGCAAAAGCGCCTGGGTGAACGGCAACACTTGTAAATTCGAGCGAAGCGTTCGTCCAGCCTTTATATCGTCGCAAAAACAAAGAAGTGTGGCGCGTGAGCTAGATAGCAACAACAACAAATGCCTATCTCCCTTCCACTGTTTGCGCAGTTGACGCAAGTTCGCTTTCCTCGCGGAAGCACGTGGAAAATGTATGGGAGAAGGGATTTATAAATAATCGGACCCTATAAACAAAGGAGACTGTTCTTCCTTTTCTGCGTAAATGTCAAATAAATCCTTAATCCTACGTTTATCCTCAAAACAACTTTGTAACGATACATAAAACTTCTAGCGATTAATTACAGATATTTATAAATTAAACATTACTACTTAATTTTCTCTTTTATCTTGATTGTAGAAGGTATCGTAAGCATTAATAATATTACAATAAAGTATTTGTCATACAGGTAAAGAATCGTTACTACTTATTATTATATTATTTATTAGATAGTTTTTCATAACAATGAAAGCGTAAAGGATAGTGTGGTTTTCCTGCTTTTTATTTTAATAACCTAGTGGTCGTAATGACGGTGAAAGTAAATTTCAAATCATCGATGTCATCGTAAGTAATCATTTCATGAAGCTTGGGCTTATGTCGCTTAAACGTTAATATTTAAATAATCAGGTAAAATTTGGGGGCTAGTATATATAAGCTAGTATATTATCGAAATATGTAGTTATTATTTATAGTTTCCTTTGTTTGTCACGTTCATGATTGTATTGTGATCTCAAAACCTCAGTAATAAAATGGCCTTTGTATTAACGTAATTGTCGATTGTATGCAATCGTCATGAGTTCAATGTGAAAGAATACGGGCTCGTTCGAATAAAAGTTTCCAGCCTAGTTCTCTGTGCATGTGCATAGCGAACATTGTTGTAACTCAATAATTGCAGAACTTGATTGCTGTAATTTCACTTTATATATGATTCACTATATTATAAAAGTAGGTAAATATACCTCTAATAAATAAATTGTCATATTAACATAATAACTTACAAAAGCAATATGAAAACAAACGTAATTAATTAATTACTAAAGACCTTGATTTATTAAGTGTCATAGAATGTGATTAAAGAACCCTATCCGTATACAGTACTTAGGTTTGGTATTTATAAAGGAATGATGAAAGATCAATTTTATCACTAGGAGCTAATAGTTTAGTATCTTCTGATCGAGGTCCTTGACCATTCGTGTCCATTCTATGGTCCATTCTATTGACCGCTTTCCTAAAAATATTGACTTGAAGTAATTTAACATATTTCCATGCGTTACGATTAAAATGCTAGGTTAAATATAATAATAATAATATCCTGGGACATTTTTCACACACGGCCATCTGATCCCAAATTAAGCTTGTACAAAGCTTGTGCTATGGAAACCAGACAACTGATATAAACATATACTACTTTTCTTTTGTAAATACATACTTATATAGATAATTACACCCAGACTCAGGACAATCAGACATGTTCATGCACACAAATGTCTGTCCTGGGTGGGAATCGAACCCACAAACTTCGGCGTGAAAGGCAAGGCAATCCACCAACCACGCCAACCGGCTCGTCAAATTATTAAAACAATACATACATTTAATCTTTATATATAAAACGTATTCCTTTTGTTTTAGACATATTTAACATCTAAACTTATTTATTTGCGTCAGTTCGAAGTCTGACGTCGTACCGGCGTCCGTTCAACGCACTGTTTTCATGTCTTGGCCAAACAGAGACGCAAAATTTTAACTTTGGCAACCTTGAATCGATGCCAAAACTGTATACCCGAGTCCCGTGCTTCGATTAAAATCTGATTCTATTTATTTTTCGTGAAAGTAAACAAGGAAACGCTATTTGTTATTTTTGTACCATAAAATTGACCTACAAACTAATACCTATGCATTTAGTCTTATTGAAACTGGCTTGATAATAATTAATATTTTTATTGTAACATTTAATTAGGCTTATATTCAGTATTACCACAAGAGTTACAAATAATAACATTACAATATACTTATAATTGCTAAGCATTTTATATCTAAAGCATTCTTGTAATTTTATGGTTAGGTACTAAGATATAATTTTTATTTAAGATTTCATAGAATACAACATTCTTGTTGATTTATACGTTTCTACCGGGTTGCAAGATGTGTTTTTATTATCTTTTCCATAATAGTGGTATTTATTAATCGATGTTTGCAGTGTCTATGGTCTAGAAGTTAGTTTATAGCTATGTGTAAAGTGTTATCCATTGAATTAAAATAAATGCAAATCACTTCTGTTAAATATACTAATATATTGTAACATTAAAATGTAAAGTTTTCAGAACTTGTAACCTCGTATTTATGAAAGTAGCTTCCTCCTCTTACGACCTAGTTCGAGACGAGTGTTTATTTATCAAGAACATAAATATGTACATCGCGGCGAAATTGTTTCGCCACTGCAAAAAGCAGAGCGAAGAGGAATACTTCATGTTGAAATTTCCGCATTAGATAATTTATACTTGGAATGTCAGATATTACAAATTACGCTAAATTATACGGAATGAAATATAGACCTTTTGATTGAAATGGTACATTTCAAAATGTTTTTTATTGCACTGATCTCTACATTTGTAAAATTAATCCATCGAAATTAATATTATAGTTCTCAATTATAAAAAGTAATTATAAAGTGTAATGATACCAATATGTGATTTATATTATATATAATAGAAATATTTGATTTTAAATAAAATTATGTTATCTGTGTTAATACATTGGAAATAAAAAAAAACTTATTATTTAAATGTTGATAAACATTGTGAAGAGTCGACTCTGTATATTTTATTCTTATTTTATCATATAGGTACATTATTAGTATCTATAACAAGATTCGTCACATGCCAGTAGTAACTATGACTACGCACGTTGTGAGAGTCAGCGTGTATTATAGCTATACACTTATGAGGGTGACGCACCAAATTTTCCGCCATAAACGACCGCTGACATTTCGCAGAAGTTTTTTCATCGCAAAATGTTGAGGTCGATCCTTTGTGCTATTTCAGGAAAAACTGGAAATGAGCCAATTCTCACTCTAAACGGACATTCGACGCAGTTCAATATGCGCGAGGGTCTTTGCTCTGTAACAGTGATACAGGAAAATAGCTTGTATGCGCTTGTAACAGATATTAAATTAGTAATACGTAAATTAATCGAATATAAATCTACGAATTTTCTTTGTTTTCGAATAATATCCAGATGGGATTATTAGCTCTGCCTAAATTAACTAAACTAAATATTAGTTTGTTTTTATCGTGAAAAATATAAAATGTTTTTAAAGTTTTACGTTGTAAATTTGTTTTGTTGTTTAGTAGGAACAAAATAATAAAACTTTTATATATTCAGCGGAAATATTTCAATGGATATAGAACATGTAGAATCAAGGGCAGGATTAAACTCGTGCAACACTGATTTTTGGAATTTTTTTAATAATTCTCTACGACGATTATGTATGAGTGACGGCGGCGAAAACAATTGGCGTGAAAACAGTCGTTATAAACTTTAAATATATTCGGTATGGTGACGATAGCTTATACACCAGTCTATGTCTAAAGACTTTAAAGGATATTATAAGGGATAATCAAAAACAATTTAGCAATTAATAGAAGAAATCGTTAAAAATACAATAAAAGTCACAAATCATAATGAACAATACATTTAATGGTATCAAGTGTTGAGGCCGTCGGCGGCACGTTGCTGCGCGAGCTGTGCTGCGGCGCAGCAGTGCAGCATGAGTGCAGTCAATGCGCACGCGCGCCCCTCGGCGCCCTCATCGCCGCCCGCGTCCACTGACGATAACTCCTCGCGAACCGCTTGAAGCTGCCATTATGAATTACGGTTTGTTTAGGAAAAAAATTATAAGGACTTGTAAAACTCCTAGGGTATGTTTGTACCATTTCATGGATCTGTGTAGGGGTGAGCTTGCCGGCGAGGTCGGGCGCAGAGTCGCGTGCAGCGGCGAGTAGCGCATCGGGCGGCAGCGCACTGCGGAGCGCTGGTTGCAGCATTGCTGCGACGCCGCCTTGAGCTAGCCAAGTTGCGCCGCATCCGCCGAACGGATTGATCGATTCTAGTGATTGTTTCCTAGTTGACCGTATATATTTATATTTTTATGCGATAAAAATCTATCAACGAATCGGTTTTACTAATAGGTTTTTTATATTAATCATAAACCTTTGGTTATTGTTAGACTAACGTCAAATAAGTCGAGCCTTTCAAAAAGAACAAATAATTAAGGATGACAACATTTTACAAGGTCACGTTACAATGAGTTGTAACAACTTAAAAAAAAGACAGACAGACATTAAAACGGCACAATTATTCAATATTAAATTGGTACCTAAAGGTAAAAAGAATAGAAAATGTACTTGGAAAATGGCCGATGTTGCGTTTGGACTCTACTACCACTTACCGTCAGGTAAGCAGGAGTAGAGTCATTTGCCATCCTGGCAGATATATATATATATAAAAAAATCATTTTGTACCTAGGAGTATGGCTGGGTGAGGGTGGCAAGGACCGGGAGGACGCGTTGCTCTTGGGGGCAGACAGGGAGTGCGCAGAGCCAGCGCGTCGTAATCCCGCCATCAACGCACTCATTGCACCCCCGCCTTTTATAAATACAAAATAAGATGATAAAAACTTTGAAAAATATTGGTACTTTTTTCTAAAATGACACAAACTATAACTTTTATATTTTATACATTTCGTAATATTTTATTTTCGTACGGGTTGTCAAGAGCACGACAATTTATGTTTTAGGCAATTACGCACATTTCCTTTATTTCAATGCGTAATTAAATTGAAAATAATACATTTCTTTTCCTTGTGTCAGACGATTAGCAATTTAATATAATTGTGTTCATATTGTTTGACCAATTAACAAAAATACTGAATTTCTTTTTTTTATTATGTTAAATAATTTTATAAACACAATTTTGAATTGATATATCGTAGACGTAGGAAATGTATACTCATTCCCCAGTCTAATCATTGAAAAACATCTCATTGCATTATAAATCATATGCAGACTACATTTAAAAACCATTTTCACGTGAAGTTATGATTAATTGGTTAGCTCATCAGGGATCTTAGTAACTTAAGCAAGATTGTAGATAACACACAAGAACTATGTTGCATTGTCTTTCAATTACTCAACGTGAGTCATTATCCTTGAAAATAAATTAAACCAGACCGTACATTCTATGATTGTAATACTAAAATTTCTTAATTTGTTAAAAATTTGGAAAAACTTCTGATTGCACAAAATACAATGTTGAGTAAAATGGTCGCACTTGAAGGTGTCTAGAATGGTTCGCTAGAGAGGGATTTTTAATTGGATGCGCTCGATAAATCAAGCAACTACGGGTAATATTATTTCGTAGTTATTTCGCTTTATTTCCTAATAATATTATAAAGGCACGAAAAAATCTATTATTTATATTTCGTTCGCAGCAAATAATCATTCCTAGTTTCCCGTTCAGCGATAAGCGTCTAATTCTATAGACATGCTGTTTCCTTTGATCTCAATTTGCTAAATATGATATAAATAGGTGTATAATTTGTGTTTCCATTTACTTTTCAGCCTTTAAGATAATTTTTAAAATATAATTATGAATATGCTTAACTCAAGAAACCACAAATTATTAGACGACAAAAATTAAAATAAAGATTAATGCAAAAATAAAAACATTTACCATTTACATTAAGCCATAAACCGTAACATTCTGATTGGGACTAATATATTACTAAACGGTGAACTATTAAGGCATCTATCTAGCATGATGATTAAAGGGATAAATTATTCGTTAAAAGGCATTTAACACAAACTAATGTTTCTCAGAACTTTTGTAAAATCACAAAGATCTGGGGCAAACACTGACAGTGAGAAAAACCTGAACATATTTGTGTTGGAACGTGTCAGAAGAATCCGGGTGAGTTAATAATGTTTTCGTCAGCATTCAAGAAGCTCGTCTGTATAAAGAGAAATTATATTTAAAATCAAATGTTTCCTGATAAGATTATTCAGAAACATTCAAGTCTTTGGGAATATTTTTCGATATTATTGATTATTCAAATTATCAAATTACTTTAATGAAGAATGAAAGCACATCTATAAAACATTTAGCATTAGCGTAACTATCTAAGTTATTTTAAACTCTAATTCAATAATTTATATTTCAACATTAAAATCGATTAATTTCATTTACAAAATGTTTGTGTTCTGGAAGTGTATTACGTATTACGATTCAGAAAGAGCAAAGAGCGCCTCATCTAATTACCGTCTACATGAAAATATTACACCAGTTGTTACCTTCTTCTTGGACATCCAAAGAGTCCTTTATTTCGGATTTATCGTCTTCGTCGGAATCAGGATCTATAACGATATCTGGTTCAGTCATAATCAACTCTGGTGGTGGACAATTTCCACCTGCATTTTGATCTGAAAAAATACTCTTAATTACATTTTAAATACCGCATACATTCTTATTCAATAAAAGGACTTTGATGATGGGCTATTCAGGTTATTTCTATTCAATAATAAAACAAGGTGTCCTTGGATATTATGTACTCCATAGTATATATAACATACTTTTATTCTTTTAAGATACATTGCAATTTACATTCAGCAAGTAGGCAAACACAAGACGAAGTATCAACAAAGAAACGTCGGAATAACCTCGCATTTACAACTATAAATAAAAACACTAGTTATACGCTAGGATTTTTTTAAAGGATAGGAAGGCAGACGAGCATTTGGGCCACCTAATGGTAAGTGGTCACCAACGCTCATAGACATTGGCATTGTAAGAAATGTTAACCATCGCTTACATCAGCAATGCGCTACCAAGTTGGGAACTAGGATGTTATGTCCCTTGTGCCTGTCATAACACAGACTCACTCACCCTTTAAACCGGAACACAACAATACCAAGTACTGCTGTTTTGCGGTAGAACATCTGATGAGTGGGTACCAGCCTACCCAGACGAGCTTGCACAAAGCTCTACCACCAGTTCGGTGGGTACAATAATATTGTATTTTGTTTTCCCGGATTTTATTTTGATTCCCTTTTTTTTAATATAAATAGGTAAATATTATAATGCAATCATTGTGTGGGATAGGTACACCAATCTTCTAATGGGAAACTCATAAGCGTTGTGTAATTAAAAAAATATTTATATGAAAATTTAGAGTTTTTACAATTTTAAATTCGTTTGTAAATTCTATTAAAATGGAATTTATTCCATTTTAATTTGGCGATAATTGGCTTGTAATTAGTGTTTGTTGCACCGATTTTATTTTAACATGAGTAATGCTACAATTCGGAATAGTGGCACATAAGGAAACATCGCATCCGCGTTGCTAGCATCTCGCACGTAATATTCACGCAATCGTCTTAACTTTTATTTTATGCGTGACACATCGAAATGCAATTATTAAACTTCATGTAATAGCTCTTACAAAGTCTATTACACAAAATATTTTCTTAATCTAACATTAATGAATTTTATAGCATATCAACATGTTTCTACTTTGTTATTAAAATAAATAATACATATTTTTACCCCAAATATAAAAATGTGTAATTGATATAATGATATTAAGAACATATTATATGCGAGAATAATCGAAAGGTTAAAAATACGTTTATTAGTAATTACGTAAAATATATTTTATTCTGTTGTTTACTTAAAATGTGTGTACATTTTGAAACGTAATATATAAAAGAAAGAAAGGATAAGGTCATTGGCCGCATTTTTGCGTCTTTCTTCTCGTTTGATACTTTTGGCGAAATGTCAACTGTGGTATTTAAAAACGTAATAAGGCCAAGAAGTACCTATTCTTTATTCTCATGTCGTTAAATTAATTTTGTTTTTGTTTACAGGAATTATTTAAAAGTTCAAGTACACTTGCCTGAGTTAAATAAAAAAAATAGTGATATAGAAAATGTAGTCATAGAAATTTCTTAACCATTTTCAATTGTATTAAAAAAAACATTCTTAGATTTACTACTAAAATTATAGGGCAAGTAAATTCTTTGCGCATGTTATCGCCAATTTTGTAACCTATATAAAGGGTTGTTATTTAATGTTGTTTATATATAAGTTACTATTAAAATACATTCTTAACCGAGTGTCATAGATTCACAAGTGTGACACGAGTAAAAATCATGATAATTATATTTTTATCTTTATAACATTACCAAAAATATGTAATGGCACACGGAACTAGTCGCCTGTATTAGGATAATAAAGCAGGACATTTTTATGTTGACACTTTAATTACTTCTTTTTACCCATAGGTTTTTACCAATGAAATAGCTTGTTGTTTTTATTTAAAAATTAAAAATATCTTTGTTTAATATGTAACGGCACAAAAGTAGACTTTTCTGCCGTTTAAAGCATATTTTGAAAGTAATTACTAAGTGACGATTGTGGAACAGTCTGTTGACAGGTTGATCATTAATCTTCTGCCTGAAAATCATTTTTATAAAAATTTCATCGTGTATTTATTAAAGCAATAATTTAATTTCATTATTTACATTATGATATTTTTAAATATAGCAAATGATATGTTAATTTCGTTATGTCGTTCATTTTGTTTAGTGTTTTTCTGGGGATGCACTTTTGTGTTTTTTTTTGAATAAATAATATGTATATATGCATCAATTATTTATTAAATTAACTAATAATATATGAGAGTGTTTTCAACACGATACGTTCATATAATCAGAAAAGCGCATATGACTATGTCTATTTGTCTTGGTGTGCTAAAACGAATGTCTGTCAATAAACAGATACGGGTCGATTGAATGAAGTTGGCTATTCTATTCATTTGAGGACGTGCAGCGTTACCTTCAAATTTTAAAAATCAATTCTTAGTGTACCTCTACATTACAAAACAAATATGTCTACGAAAATTCCATCTATGTTTAAACTATATTCATAGTTCAGGATGTCCTTTGTCAGTCAGGACATTCCCTGTCTATATTTCTTTATCATAGACAAAGAAATGTTCAACAAAACCTTTACGAATATACGTACGTATTTGAATAAGTATGTTACATAATATATATACGTACGTACTTCACGTACCCTAACTACAAATTATTTATATTAAGTATTAGGAAATCTTATCCGTCGTATATCTCCGAAATGTAAGTTAGGTAACTAAGCTATAACAATTTTTTTAAACTATATCTACCTCGGTCTTGCTTCGGGACACAAGGAGAAGTTTCTTGACACTTGGTGACGCATTTCTTGTGACAACATAATCCACAATTTCGACACTGCATTGCATCTTTTAGCCATATCTAGGGAAATAGATAACCATATTAAACACATTTATACATAAGGAAAAGTTGAAGTTAACGTGCTTGTGTTCTTATGAAAAGCAATTACTTTTTCTAAATTGCGATTTTAACTTATTGTGTTTTGTTTGTCCTTAATATATATACCCACCAGCCACAGCTTTTTCAAATATTTAATATAGATACTATAATATATGTGTTATATTTTCAAAGATGATAAAATATTATCACAAAAGTAAGTACCTACTACTTAAAAAAATCATATAAACTTTAGAGCACATTACGGTATCAAAAGCCGATTTGGTTGGTAGCTCTTGTCTTCTTAGCTGAAACCTTACAGCAACTGGCATTAAAAACAATTTGAAACTGAGATTCGATTCGCGTTGCGTTTTGATTAAACCATTTTAATCAATGGTAGACATGATAAAATTTGATGCTATCATTTTAGTTCGTCGTAGACATATTTTTGAGGCTACAGCCAGCTCCAAAAATATAAGTCGATTCTCTTATATAATATAAGATTTCTTCTAATTTAACAGTTCGAACCTTTTTATTGCAGAAATCGCACTGGGTGGACCTATGAAAGTGTGTGCGCACAAAGTCGTGTACTGTGCGGGCGGAGTGTGCGGGTTGTGCGGCTTGCGCGGGCCGAGGAGGCGTGGGGCCGCGGGTAGGGGCGCGTGGAGCGCGCGGTCCTGCGTCCTCCCACTCCCACCATACCAGTGCGTCTCCGAAACATAGGCACGGTTCGAAGCCGGCGTGTGAAGCCAACTTGTGGCTCTTGCTTAAAATATATTATAATATGTCATGTTATAGCATGTTTTTTTTTCTGCGTAAAACCTCTTCAATTTAATAACTTCAAATTTGATCTTTACCGAAATATTAATTTTTACAGGCATTTTTATGAATAATATAAGTAATTATTTCCATTAAGTGTAATCTATGCTTAACATAGATTGTAGAGCCAACCGTCTAATATGCATTTGCAAATATGTATTAATTATTATTAAATTGATCAATTTTTCTTTAGATTGAGCGTAAAAAGTAATTTATTTATATTAAAATACTCCAATGTTGTTACTTTACCCGTCCCAAGAAGAAATATTAAACATGAATATTTTTAACGAATTAGTTGTATGATATTACCTGAACTTTATGTCTACGTCTGGTGGTAAAAATTGATATCGCTTCATATGATGAGGAACTGTTGAATCTTGGCACTCGCTAAGCAATGCCGCTAAGGGTATGTTTAGATATCCTAGTAAAACTTCATCTTTCTCGCCGGGCATCGTCGCCCAAACGTTTATATTCAGGTACTTGTGATTTTCATTCAGCTTAAATTCAGTTTCTTCGTCAAATCGTATTATAGGCTTGATCGATACGATCTTCGTCCAAAACATTTGACATATCTCTACATGCTCACATTGCCTCGGCCCACCAGTTTCGAATATTACTTCTTCTTCTAATGTACTATCTATCTTTTCTGATACCTTGCACTCTGATGAATCCATTTTGATTATGGGAATATCTGGGTGTTTCACAGTTTTGTTAGTGGTAGCTTGTCGTAGTGGCGTGCTGGCACCAGAAGCGGGAGGTGTGCTTCCAGCAGAACTATCAGAAGATTTGTTTTCAACAGAACATCTGCGTTTTCGGAGAGCAAAGTTTGCGGGTCCAACTTCTGCTGATTTAGGTATTTGGCGTGCAGATTCAGTTTTCTGTTTAACAGTCGTGTCGGCGTCGTTTTGTTGTTCAGGTGACTTTAATGGTGAATCCGTCTCCTATAAAAAAACCAGATTTTTTAACAATAACAACTAAGACAATTGTATAAAAACGCGTTATATGTACTCATAATTAAAAATATAAATTCCACAACATAAAAATAATATTCATACAGTTAAATTAGTCTTAGAGGCAGCTGAACGCATGCCCTGAAGACGAACTCCTTCCATGACCTCTGAGACACGTCGAAAGGAAAAGTTGGTGCGCAATCTACGAGGCTCATCTTCCCTGCGCGCTGAACCTCCAGAACCTCCTCTTCTCACACGCACAGTTACCGCACGTCGTTCAACACTGCGCAAAAGTTTGCCAACCTGTCAGGATATAAACAGAACATATGAGGATATTGTAATAGCTGCTGTGCCTCGATTGTGCATTAACGACGTAAGGTATGGTTAATATTTCTTACAGTGCCAAAGATTCTGGGCGGTGATGCATACTTATCACGAAATACAAACCATTCAATACAGCATCTCCAAATATCGGCTTTAAGATGCTATATCCGTGGTGTCTTTAAGTATGTTGGTTCACCTAGCTTATAAATCGGAATATAAGAATACAAAGTATTGATGTTACGATAACTGATCCATCCATTTAGATTTTTATACGTATAAAGTTAAATAATTACTTTTAATTATAAATGATTATTATGTTCTTTTCACTATATTTTTTACAATTAAATATCCTCTGTTCATAGGGCAATACGTGTAGTATCGGTATACGGTCCAATATGGAAGAGTTCGCGACTTAGCATGCCCATCTATTGTATTTGTAATTCTCCTCAATAACCTGTTGTACTTAAAACAACTCTCTTTTTTAAGACAGGAAATATATTATAATTTTAGATTAAAAATATGGTTAGTACCTGCGCAACATTGTTTACTGGTTTATTGTCAATAGCCAATACAACATCATCACGTCGTAGATCAGCCCTGTACGCGGGCGACATTGGTACCACCGTGTCTACTAATACTGCTCCTACTCCTTGGCAACATACAAGGCCTAGTGGACCGGACACCGCAGGCAGTACTACGTCTAGAACTAATATTCCCCGTCGAAGTGATACCTGCGAAAAAGATTTTTATTTTGATTTATAACAACAATCTCATATCAAAGACAAGTAAACAAACGGGCTAACGAGTAAATAGGCCATAAAAATGGCCTCTCCTCTATGTACCTACGAGCATTATTAGGGCAGGATATATCAAATCACGATTGTAATACTCTAGTCTCTAGTCACTTAGAACATATTAGCCTTTCTTACTTCCTAAGCGTTCAGCTGCTTAGTAAGTAAGGATTTATAGTTTATATAATAAACTATTTTAAATTTAGGTAATTAGTGAATTTGGTGTTGGTGTTTGATGGAAGGCAGTGTGCCTTTTAAAGATTTAAAAACAATTAAATTAAAATAAATAAGCTAAAAAATTAATAATTCTTGATGAATTCATTTTGGTGGATTTATTTAGAAGATTTTATATGAATTTTTCTTTTAATCTGAAAGAAAAAGGCTTCACATAGTAAGTCTTATCGTATTAAGTTAGTTACCCATCCATGTGAGTCAACAGCTAAAGCTGCGCGTACGCTTCCAACACTCCCAGACCAGTGTAAGCGAGTGACTTCAACTAGTCTCACAGTCAGTCGACCATGTGGTGTAGGCCCATCTTCTCCGTCCGTACTGCCTGGTTCTGATTTTGGAAAAAAGGGCTTATACCTGGAATAAAAAAAATCGTAAATTTAACACAAACGTTTTTTAGTATAATTATAAAGGTATTTATCAGCTTTTGTTTGTAGTTTGTTAATAATATTTACTGGCAATTTTAAGTTAATTTATATTTTCGGTCAAATTTCTTACCGAATTTTATAATTTGGCAATGTATGTCTTTGAGCCACGGCTCGTCGTATGTGTGCAGCGACTAATGCAGCTAGCCTCGGCTTAAGTTGTCTCCCTTGGAAACGACCTCGTACTCGCAGCTCCAAGCGAGGTGGCGCCTCGAAGGCGAGCGCCCAGTGCGTATAAGGCGTACGCCGGAACATTACGCGCACGTTACCACTTATACTTTCCACTGAAAAAGGAAATGGCACAGTAAGATTTTTACATATTTATGAGTATGTTGAATTGACAAAATACCGTTTTATACCATACCAATGTTCGATAGTCGCTATTTCAATCTATATATGGTTAGCTTTAAACTATCTCGTAAGCATGTTTTTTTAGATGAATAAATTGCTCTTAAATCTATACACATCCTGGGAACCTTATATTGTGAATTGCAAAGATCAAGTAGCAATTGTGATGAATACAATATAGATAACTTATTACTTATTTGGATTTAAGTATTGATTGATTTCCTTGTTATAAGTATGTCGGAAAACAAAAGTTGGAGGTTTACTTATTGTATAGTTCGATTCATTTGAGATATATTGATATATTGATTATAAAGTTTGTTTGTTTATTTATTGACATAACAACTTAAACAGATACTCTTAAGTGATACGTCTTTAAAGACATAAACAACATTTTAAATGAAAATATTAAGGGTTAGATGATTAAGACTTTATTATTTATAGTTAGTACAATAACAGTAACAGCCTGTTAATGCCTCACTTCTGGGCTAAGGCCTCCTTTCCTCTTTTTGAGGAGAAGGTTTGGAGCTTATCCCACCACGCTGCTCCAATGGGGGTTGGTGGAATACACATGTGACAGAATTTCAATGAAATTAGATACATGCAGGTTTCCTCACGATATTTTCCTTCACCGTAAAGCACGAGATGAATTATAATCACAAATTAAGCACATGAACATTCAGTGGTGCTTGCCCGGGTTTGAACCCACGATCATCGGTTAAGATTCACGCGTTCTGTTCACTGTTCACGCCACTGGGCCATCTCGGCTCAAAAATAGAAAGTGCAATATAGGAATTAGACAATCATCTTATTCCTTCAAGACAAAATGGTTCGTCATTTTCGAAGAGGAAAATATGATATACTACAAATAAGATAACTGTAAAACTATGGTGTTTTTTTAAATATGAAATAATCATACCAGTAATGGATATATTGGCAATTTTTCCCAACAGCATAACAGCATCAACTTCTATTCTGAAACTGCCGTCGTAAGTGAGATCGAATTTTAAATCTAGGGAGTGGAGTCTCGCCCCATCCTCTTCTAAATCTCCATTAACCAGACGAAGGTTAGTGATGCTGGGGAACTCGGTGCCTACTTCCAGCGAACGGAGCTGCCAAAATAAATTAAAAAGTAAAGTAACATTCCGTATGTGTTCACGGCTGGGAAAATGCCTTAAGGGTTTTTATACTCTTGAAGCAGAATATAATGGAAACTATACTAGGTTTCCTTACGATATTTTGTTTACCGCCGAGCAAAAGTAAATTACAAATTAAGCACCTAATACCCAGCAGTATTTCTTTGGTTTAGAACCCGCAGCCTTTTTCATCTGCCCCATTTTGATCTGGCAAATATAAAAAAAAAACTACCGCATAGAATAAATTAATATATAATATACATACAGAAGTCAAATAATTTCTTTTGTGAATGCAACCGGTCACGGACTATGAATATCAAATCAATTACCTATTTTTGATCACTGTTAACTTTAATTAAAAGTTAAAATTGTTCACATTAAACTATAGGTTTTGGGCTTTACTTATAATTTATTTATTACTTTATATTAAAGGTATATAAGCAAAATGTAATAAGAGATTTCAATGTTTCTTAAATACCGTCAGAGATTCAAAAATCTTTCCCGAAGAAGTCTTCGCTAGTAATTCAGCTAGTTCGTTAGCCATGCGCCTGCGCAACCAACGAGTGTCTGCTGTACTTTGCTGAAAGATGAACTGCAGCATCGCGTTAAGGGCCCCCTCGGGCGTGCTTCCAGCGCCTCGAGTTAGCTCGTTAAGTATTTCCTATATAAAGAACGATGTTAATATAGTTGAAATGAAATGCTAAGTGCATTGTCTTACTTTGATGTATTTATATAGAACCTTATTTAAGTATGTTATTACATCTATACAAGACGTACTCAAAAACAGCTTCCACTGAAGAATTAAGGTAGTTTTGGAAATTTACTACCTAATTTTAGCTAGGGATATCTGTTTACAAACAAACATATACGCACTTTGTTGTATTGTATATGTATGTTTACCAATTATTATTAGAATTGAAGACCTATGCAAACATTATTTCTCAAACATCACAATTCTTGGAGCCTAAATTGTCCTATATTGCTTATCTTATTTAATTATACATATGAGAATAAAACGACATATTATTATATTTAGGCATTGTACACAAATTTTTTAAATATATATTTATATACTCATTTTTACTCTTTTTACCATATTTACTCATTTTATATATTATTAAAACGTAATTTCTTATGGTATATAAAAGACAGTAAATATTTGTCTATTAACTGCTTCTTTTGAAACGACTAAGAATTTCTTCGCTTTAATTTAGCAAACAAACACATCAGTCACAAAGTAATAACAGCGAATTACTTAAATTACTTTTTTATAAACAACAAACGAACATTTGTTTCTGTTAACACGAAATTAGGGTAGCGTTAAATAAAGGGCGCTATTAGGGTTGTCAAATGTTTACCACATTTACACGTAATTTTGACGAATCAAAAGATTTCTTAAAAGTCTCTTAAACGTTTCTTGTTTCAAACGTTCTTGTTTGAATTGCTTTAAACTTTAAGTCTTATTGAAGATTCTAAATATTAGTAAATAATAGAGAAACCTATTTTTAGTGTTAAAGGGAAAATATTCTTTCGGTATTTATATTACGTAAATAAAAAAGTATAAAGGAAAAAATATCGCCAAGATTTAGGCGACTAGGTTAAAGAAATAAAAGGAAAGACATTTATAGATACAAATACATACTAATAAACCAAATTTTGTTATTGGAAATTATTTCTGTTTGGAATGACTAGCTTATTTGTCACGGCAATAGTTTTAATTAAAACGTCCTCTATTATTTAATATTAATAAAATCAATCCCTAACAAATTGATTAATTGTGTTAGAAAAACGTTATAACCCTAGAGTTTTATAGGAACATGATGGAACGAATTATCGTAGCAATAAACGAATAAAGGGTATATATATTACAAGCATTTGTAAGCCGTCAGCGTTGTTTCTACTTTTAAACCGAGTTCAGCTATAAAATGCTTAGTATGAATAAATATTTTATGAAATACCTAATTAAAACCCATATTAATATATTATTTCTATATTTTTCTTTATTATTTTTGCCACCTTTTTAGGAGAAAAACGTTTTAGTATTTGCTCTTAAGTCTTTACAGAAAAGCACATAATATTAAACTAGTTATTTATCAATTTTGCTTTTTTAGCGGGCTGATATTAGAAATCACCGAGTTTATTTTAATTAATTTACTTTAATTAAGGACCCTTAAACAATCTTTTACTATATTGTTATTGCTGTAATATCGATATTGTTCTTAATACGAAGAACCTTTACCTAAGTTACCTAACAAGTTAATACAATATTATCAAAAGAAAGCTTCTAATTGATTATATATGGATTAAAACGAATAAAATTAAGCTTACTAGGTTATTTTCCCACTAGCACTGTGTGTGAAAAGATTCAGTTGCATGGGATTGATTAAAACTGATTTAAAGTAATTTACAAGATTTAAGCCACATACTATCAAGTGAATTTAAAAAAATAATTCATGAAATCATCTGAAGGAAAACAGTTCAGATGACTAGTTTTGGTAAAGGTTAACCTCGCTTTATTTAAGCTTTATTGGTGCAAACGACACGCCATTGCCTGCAGTCATTCCGCAATGACTGCAGTTTGGATAGTGTTAATACATGAAACAGTACGTAAAATGACTATAGTTTTTAAAACGAAACTTCCCTCCATGCGTAAATATTTCCTTTCGTTTTAACTAAAATACTTTAGCTATATTTCTTAAGAGAATATTACATATAGAAGGTACGTAATACATATTTATGATAAAAGAAAACTTATAACCTTTTAGAATCGATTTGAAAATTGGCACAAATTTAAACTATGTATTTTTATATTCAAATATAAAAGGTGGGTTTTATTTTATCTTTCAGTTACCCGACGTGCTTAAATTCAATTATTCGTATGTGGTATGATGTCATTATTTTCTAAATTTTATTTTAAGTTGAAATAACATATTACATGAATGCCGCAGATATTATAGTTACAGTAATAGTTAAATAGTAAATTATTTTAATTATATACTTTATTCCTAAATCATATTTTATAATTCATAAAACTAAAGTAACATACGATATAACTGGGAATAAAGTCGGAAATAATGAACATAAATGTTTCAAGGCGAGGTCATTTACAATTGTAGGTATAAATTGTTTTTTAGATTTCAATTAATATTTTAGAAAAGAAAATAACATTAATATTTTAAGCATAAGTTTAATATATTTTTGCTTTTTTTAATAAATTCAAATCTATGTAGTCGGTAAGTGAAAATAAATATAAAACATATTTTTTCTTTGTAAGGAAATCAAAAACACATAGAGGCAGCCTACACTCAGGTGGCCCTTCAGCCCCTTTTGCTGTCCCCTAATTTGTCGTCGACGTTAATAACATAGGCACGTTAACGCAACATATTGTTGATGTAAAATAAAAATATTAAATTCTAATTTTGAAGTTGTCGTTTTCCGCGATTTTTTATAAATCCGAAAAATAAAATTGTATAGTCCTGAGCACTAGGATTTGTCCATATTTTCAAACCATGGTTGAGTTGTGATTGCTTCAGATATTCATTCTTTATAAGATATTTTTATACATACTAATTTTGTATCCTTTGAAGTTCTTGTAGCGACATTTTTTTGCGGTTCACTGGCTTGTCATGGGTTTCAATCGTGAGGACAGAAATAGAAGGAAGAAGCAGGACAAAGAATTTAGAAGTCTATAATTATAACATATATAGCAAAATTAAGTTTATTGACATATATATTTAAATCGTTATCAGCAATAATGTAATGTCCTCGGTTACGGCAGTCAATCTCAGAGATTAGCCATTAACGAAGGAGATGCCTAATATAGTGCACTAGTATATACGCGAGCACATGTTTACTCTCTAACCAAAGATCTTTAGATCTGCAGCTGTATGTTACTTATAAAAACATCAATAAGTATGTATAACACAGCACTTACTTAAGTGCTGTGCTATGTTAACGGAGCTCGCTATTTAGATTATAATGCAAGTTATCGTACTGATCGGGAAAATAAATTATTCTGTTTTATGTTCATTTTATGTGGAAGAATATAAAGTTAGAGACTATAAAAACTAGAATCCAATAGAGTTTCCTTACGTGCAAGCACCGGAATATTTTTACTATTTCTAGAGAATAGACAATCTCGCGTCAATTATTTAAATGGACATTGGCGAAGAATACGAATTTAAGTTTTAGATTTAACAATGGAGACTTGATTGCTTTAATTCATTTGAAACTGTTAATTCAAACGATTTTGGTCTAAATTACTTTTTAAGAAAATAGATTTATTAGCAGTAGGTATAAGTTTCTTCTTTCTAAGCACAGTTATACGTTATAAGGGTGTAAAAAATAAAGACTATCTGTTACAGACGTTTAAATCATTTGTGCTCGTTGAAAATGGATGTATGGTGTACCATTAGAATCCATAAAACATCCCGAGTGACACGGGCTATATTTATTTTATTTTTTACTTAGTTTTATGGTATGGTATTCGTGTTTTTATTATTTTTTTACATCGTTATTATATTTTTAAATTCCGTTGCAGTATCTAGTAGATTTTATTCTACATTATGTTGTTTTCCGACTGATTAGAAAAACTGAATAAATTCTCTTTAGTCCGCTGCGGACGCCACCCTTACACATACTTAAAGATTTCATCTAGTGAAGTACGAGTGTATGAACCGATAGCTTTTATTTTTTTTAATTTTGTACCAATAGTAAAAACAAGTTGTTATAGTGCGCTTACCGCAGGCAAGGTAACTGGTACACTGAATTCCTCTTCAACAAGTGGTTTCTTTTCAAAAGGGCGAATATAGTACAGCAGCAGCGCTAATGGCACGGTGAGTGCGGATGCTGCTCCGAAGAGCGCCGCCATCAGCAGCCACGTCCAGTCTGGCATCGTTTCTAAATTGATTAGCTGCCAACATTTTGTTCTAATTAGTAAAACAGTATATTACAGGATTAGGATTCTCCTGACCGATTTTGGTCATGGCGGCCAAACTCAAAGGAGAATAATCAACTATTATAGAGCCCAAGTGAGTGCACAAACACAGGTTTATAACTATTTGTTTATTCCCTTACTGTCATAATTAGCGCGACCCGAAGATTAAACCCAATCATAATTATAGGACTGTTTATAAACAGATAAAATAATGTAGGCATATGATTAATTTTCATTTAAGTATACCTAAGTGTTAATATTTACTGCTAGAAATTGACGAAGTTGTAGAAGACCGTGCAGCATAATATGGACAATTCTCAAGTTTTCTTGTTTAATTACAAAAAGTAATAAAAAATATTTAAAACTATTTTAGAATGAAAACTACGAAATCTTGAACTGTTCTTTAAAAAAGTGCAATAAGCACAACGACCTCTAAAATATGTCACCAGCGCAGAGTGTGAATTATTTTGCATAAAAACAAAGAAATTAAAATGAATAGAAAAGGTATACAAGCTAGGAAAGAGTTAAAAGTGCATTTTCTTGTAGATATATTTTTGTACCAGTATTTATAAAACCTCTTGGAACAGTATTCTTAAAACACCTTTAATATTTACATTAAAAATATCATAAGCAGCAACAGATATACGATAAAAGAAGTCAACATAGTTTTAGGTTCATATCAACGTGATCTGAGGCAAGTGTGTCGTGATCAGTATTTTACGAATCAATGAGCTAGAAAGAATCGACGTCAGATACATTTCATTCCATTATTTAGGCTTCTATGATTAAAAACTAAAATGTTTCTGTCTAGGTATCATATATTTATAAGTTATATGTATTGAGAAATGGGTGCTATGTTTAGTGGATTTAAATGAGCTTACTAACATATTAATAGGTACCTATAACAGCCGCTATATACATTTTATTTCGGCTCATATAAGGGAATTTATAAATATGTTCAATGCAGCTATACATATTTTCTAATAAATTATGAAAGATTCCTTCCTATTCTAATCATTTTATATTGTCCTTTATTCATAACTTATATTGGAATACCTGAGTAGGTACCTATGTTTATACTTAATAACTATACGTGTATTTATAAAGTTAATATATTGTATTTTTATGTTTTAAATAAAAATCTAATTATGTGATTCTATATTACCCATTATTATAAGGAATACTCAAATGATATTTAAAAACTTTTTATTAAAAATTAAATTGCTATCGCAGGGGTATATTATAATTTATTCTTAGTATAATTAAACTATTCGTGTTCACGGTCATATTCAATTAGTGGAACGCTAGAAGTTAGTTATACGAAAAACTAAATTACATTGATCGTGTTTTTATTTCATCATTATAGTATTATTATCGATACTTCGCATAATGTAATGTTTAACGATTAGTAAACAAACATCTTAATCATTTGGTCAACCAAAATTACTTTTTAAACGCGAATTTATTTATGTTTAATTTTGCAAAAGGTACATGCGCGGGTCATACATATGTATCAATATTTTGATGACGTTAGAATTCTTAGGGTCTTTGTTCATAATATCAAACATTTTGAATATTGTTCGAGGAAATTCCTCGATTATATAATTTTATTCGATGCTGTTAGGAATATGCCTCATTAATTATTAAACGTAATAATTGTCTATGGAATTATCTTAATATTTAAGTATTATAAAATAGTCTTTTATTTTTGAAAGGTTTATGTGGGATGTCCTTAAAATATTTATAGAGAATATTAATATATATCCGAGACAAGAGGCTTAGTATTATAAAAATACAAATGTAATTAGTACATTTGAAGCGATAAAATACAAAGATATATTAATTCTTGTTCGTAACGACGATAAATCACAATCTACGAATATAAAACTTAACTGCATTAAAAGTTTTTGAATTTACCTAAGATTTTTATTTTAACTGTACAAAATATTTTTTATTTACCAACTGTTTAGGTGTTAAATTTATGGTGTCCAAACTATTAGGGATTAGGATTAGTCGTTAACCTGAGAACGAAAATTAACGATAAATGAATGTAATAAGATTAAAGATATACTAATTTCAATTGCGATTTCGTGCGGCTTGAGGCTGGAGTTATTTACGACGTTTCAACTATAATTTCCTTTCTTCCTTCTTTGTTACTTCCCCGGGGGAATAAAGTTTAATTAGAACGAGTTTTATCGGAATTTTATCCATTTTCGCGTCGCGTATATAGATCGTTATAGATACAGATTGTAAGATTTTATTTTATTATTCTTAGCTTTAGTCTAGTTATAAAAATATTTTAAGATGAAATAAAATAAAACACAGATAAATGTATTTTTAATAAGATGTGTTTATAAATTAATTGATTACTAGAACAAATCATATTGAGCTGGATTTCTATTAATAGTTATCTAGAAGTATATTCGAGTAACATATTGTTTTGTACGAATAAAGGACAAAATAATAATCAATGTCATTACATCTATACTTGAAAAATGTGATTGTATATTTAGAGTAGAATAATTTTAAGGGAATTAATTAAATACTTAATTTACTTCAAGGTTCAGTGACATAGAAAACCGTTATGATGGTTCACATTCGTATGCACTTCGTACCCTTATAAAGTAACCCGTATATACCGTCAAGGCAATTAAAGCTTACCTATTATAACTGAGGTAATATCTTCTAAGTTAATGAAAATTGTGCATTCTACAAAGCGTATGGTAAAAGAAAATAACAAGTGCCTGTTACAGAACTCACCTTAAGATTTACCTAAAACAACTAGTCCTTTATTAAATTCATATGCACTAAACAACAATTGACATGAAATATATATCTTTATTTATCTTATATAAATTTGTATCTAACGAGAACGCGCTATTTGGATAATAATAAAGAATGCATTATACCGCCTGCCGGTAAACCGGCAGCAAGCAAGATCTTTTGCGTCACTGACACTTTGCTGGGAAAATATTTTACGAAGAAACTAACAGAGCATGCGCCATTATTGGCCAATTGGACCAAAGTTCATGCAAGGTATTGGTCCCACTACGATCTGATATCGGTGCGATGCACATGCTTTGTTTACTAATGAGGCTAACGTTACTATTCCTTAATTTATTTTACGGTTAATATTAAATAGAAAATAATAGTAGAAGAATATTTCTATTAAATTAGGCGTAATAAGTATGTCATATGAAGGTAATTTAATTTCCGATTTTGGCATATTATACAGGCCAGATAGACAGGGACGCTTGCGCGAAGGTCAGATCGATAAACGCCATGTTATACAATACGAATGTAGGTAACAGGTAGGGCGCAAAGGGACATTCGAGGTGTTCGGTAGTGAGTCAAGGTTCAATAACTACAACGGCGGGGAGACTCAGTCAATTACAAATCGAAAGCTTCGTTTTAAACATTATTAACGGTAGAATATTTGATATATTAATACAAATAAAAAAAACCAAACTTACTAACATTATGAAATTGGGACGCGCTAATCTTAAAAACTGTCTCGATTTGATTTTCCGGTTCGAAAAAGTATTATGCGCTGTATATCCCGTATATTAAGAAATATTATTTATACATATTCTGTATAAGTTACGACCCTATGTAGTAGAGATAAAACTGGCAAATTGTTGTTGTAATTATATATATATAAATGACATTCAATTGGTTATGTACACTTCTGGTCAGGTCCTGTAAATATATAATCCATTATGTATGATATATAAGGCGGATAAACCGTGATACGCAGCAAGTATGCTGATAAAACACATTTGGGTGATTTATTAATACATAATTATATGACAAGAGTCGAACATTTCATCACATTAATAGTAATAATATCCTGGGACATTATTCACACACCATCTGATCCAAAACTAAGCAACTAAGCAGAACTTGTACTTTGGAAACCAGGCAACTGATACACTACATATAATATTTTACTTTTCTAAATACATACTTATATAGATAATTACACCCAGACTCAGGACAAACAGACATGTTCATGCACACAAATGTCTGCCCTGGGTGCGAATCGAACCCACAACCTTCGGCGTGAAAGGTATCTACCAACCACGACAACAGGCCCGTCAACATTAAAATGATGTTTTAAAATTTGGTAGAAATTATTTCGTGATAATAAAAAATACGTCAAAATATGTATCAATATTTATTCTTAACACTCAATAAATACGCTTTTCACATGACATTGTTTTTCCACTTTTATATATAAATTAAAAATAACATAATTTTACAATATTTCGTTTTAAATGTTTCAAACATTTAAACTTATTCGATTGAATGTATGATAACAATTTCTAGTATATAATATATTCGATAGCACTTCTTTTTGTATTATAAGTTATTCAGTGCAATACTAAATGTAAATTATAAACAATATTGTCAAGATGATTTTTTTTTTTATTATTTGAATAATTAAAAATATATATTCACCGTATTGAATTATAAATTATCAAAATATTTTCTAGGAACTAAAATAAGCGAATAAACAATAAGATGTTATATTATTATTATTATTATTTCTACTGTAATTAGTTAACTTTTGCTCTTAATATTCAGGCGTCGGATAAAGCTGCTACACCGGGAAGGACTTTTCCTGAAATATAATAAAAAAAATATTAAGAAGCAATTACAGTTTAATCTTGTTAAACTATTGTCTATGTCGGGGAAGAAGTCATTGCGACAAATTTTAAGTTAATCTCTCGAGATCTCGTGATAAGTGGTATTTCGCTTATATATATAATTAAAAGCGAGAAACCGAATCCACGAAAATGTTAATAACGAAATATATTTTGCTTAATTCACGTTGTGTCATTGTGTTGCTTAATTGCAACTATTTACATAAAACAGTGAAGCTTTCGAATTCGAATTACAATTAGTGGAATTGTTTTTAAGTCTTTCTCCGACACTTAACCCCTTGTAGTAAATAAGAACCTAGTCGAACACGTGGATTCCATCTTCAACCCGCATTGGAGTAGCGTGGTATAAGCTCAAAACCTTCTCCTCAAAAAGGAGAGGATTCCTTAGCAGGAAGCTTAGGATAGCTTAGCAGTGTGTATATAATTTAAATCGCGATAATTAACTATGTCCACCAATTCGTCATGCAGCATTATATTCTAAATCAATGTTAATATAAAAATAAATATTTAAAAGTTGGTTTAAAAATTAAAGTTTTGTCACGATAAGCGGTTGCTTAGTCCGTCCTTAGTTGTCTTAGTTAGGTCCGGTTGGACAGAGCCTGATAGGGCTTTGAGAAAGTTATAAGACACCAATTTTTGTCTTTATTTTTACCTTCCAACAGTTCAAGCGAGGCTCCACCGCCGGTAGACACGTGTGACACTTTGTCCTCTGTGCCCCACTTAGCGCAGCAGGTAGCGGTATCACCACCACCTGGGATTTAACATTACTTTGTAGATAATAAATAATATACAATTAAATAAATTACACGGCCAGACCGGCATTTCATATCGAAATATTTCAATTTTTAATGTCGAAATAAATGATTGTAACTTCAAAACAGAGTGCTGAGAAAAATTATATTAAAAATTTGTTGTAATAGTAAAAAATGTGACCTAACATTAGTTTTAAATTATTTTAAGTTATTTATGTGTTATGCTTTATTATTAAAATAATATCTGGATATATATATATGTTTTGATAATATTCAATAGGTTCCTTTAAAATTATAATATTTATGTAACAATTTACCAATAATAGTGACGGTTCCGTTAGCGGTAGCCTTCACGACACCGTCCATGAGAGCCTTGGTGCCTCCCGCGAACTTCTCGAACTCAAACACACCGGGTGGCCTATAAGGACAGACAAAACTAAGTATACACACACAACGACACACAACGACAAAAAATAATGAGAAAACTCAAACCAATGTTAAAATCTCATAAAAATCGCCGACATAAAATTACAATTTTTGAAGATAATTTAAAGAGTGCAAATTTAGAAAGCAAAAATATTACTTTTTATTACATTATTAATGGCCTAAAACTAAGCAATTGTCGATATTTTCCATTAGTCAACCTTGGATCACTTGATTTTCACTTCTACAAACAAACTTATGACTTGCTATGGGAATGTATCCAGACCCACGTCATGTCTGCATCATCAACACACTAAAGCCAAATCAGCTTGGAGACGTTTTTGCGATTGCTGTAGTGCACTGTCAGCAGAATATTAAATAAACATATACTTTTTATTTTTATAGATACTTTATACAATTTGATGTATAATAATTAAGTTCGATGATAATTTGTTCTGATATGTCTTAGGCAAACACATTTTTTCTCTACAGTTATTGACTTAAATGTTTCCTTAAATGATTACTATAATGTCTTTATAGTATATATAACTGTGACAAATTTAATAATAAACAAAATGACACTTGTATCACTATTTGTGTGACAATTCGAGGCATATGATAGTTGAGCAAACTGGTTTATTTCGATTTTTATCACTGTATATATTACAAAACTACATGTAAAAAAACATCTTCAAGCTGATTTATCTTTATCCCAATAGCAATCTCTATCTATTTTAAAAGTAGTTATTAAAAAAAAAAGATATCTCCGCATAAAATTGCCTGTGTGAATGTACTTAAAATTATAGTGTGAATGTACTTAATATTATATTATAAATCCATAGATAAGTCACCCGTTCCAAACGATAACTTTAGCTCTTGCAATAGGTTCAGCAAATAGTGCCTGAGTCTTGGGTCCAACATCAAGTCCGAGCCAACCATCGGGGATACCAGATTCAACATCTGCTAATCCAGCCTGAATAAAAGTAAAGAATTATTTCATATCATGATATATGAGATGAGTTTGAAAAAATTTATGTATGTGTCGCAGGGTTATTATCTTATATTTGTCAATCAAATGTTAATTTGGAACAATAAATAAATTTTAACTAATTGATTACAAATCTTAAGCTTAAATTTGTCTTTTATGTTATTTTTACTGTGTAAGAAAATAGTTTTCATGAAAACACCTTGTACATTGCAAAGCTATATTTGAATAAGCAGTTGTTTTTCGAAAGTCAGTGCAATTTAATATGTTTTAGTTCATTTTATTTCATTATACAACACTTTTATACAATTTTTAGTGACAATAAGTAAACAGTGCTTATGATTGTATATATTGTTGATTGTATGTATGGTAATCATATGCATGGATTACTTATTGTGAATGAAATTTAAAGTAGTTTATTATTAAAGTAATTTTATAATTTATTTGTATTACTTTTAATGTTCTCTACTCAAAAAATCAGGTTAATTTCATATTTATATGTAGTACCTGAGCATCTTCACCAAATTTGTCTGCAGTCACAAAGTCCACCGGCAGGTGAACCTTAACATTGTTTTTAGCTGCTTTCTCCAACAACTTTGTTACAATTTTGGCACCCTCCGCATCATATAAGGAATTTCCAATCTGTAATAAATTAAACATTTAATGGAAATATATATTTTTTTTGTTATTGAACTCGATCAATGAAATCAGAATGATGGTTGCTTTACTACATGGCTAAGATTAAAAAAATAGTGTAAACAGTAGAGTTGCCAGATCATTTAATTTTTTTAATGAGAATATTGTCATAGAAGTTAGAAAAATAATCATAATTGAATATCTGCTAATATACATTGGAACAGTGTTACAAACATTATACCAATAGTAATAAATTGTACTGGTCTATCTGAGTACCACATACCCCTCAATAATTCTACCTTCAAACAACAATATTCTGTATTACTGGTTTTTAGGGTGAGTGAGCCAGTTCTATTACAGACAAGGGACATAGAAGAATAACACCTTATATCACATTGTGTAGCTTATGTAAAGAGATACATGGCTTGACGTGCCAGTCTATAAGAATAGGTGAACAGTTAATATCAGGTGGTCCATTTACTCAAAAAGAAGCATTCAATTATTAAAAAAATTTGCAAAACTTATATATAATGGATTATATAAGCAAAACATTTTTATGTAATATACAAAAAAAATTGTAATATACTCTAATGTCTATAGCAAGACTGTTATTATAACCTAAGTTAATATTTTTTAATTATTCTTATATTCAGTTGATCAGCAATTGGTTTGTCAATACTCACAGCCATGCCCTTGGTTTCTTTAAGGAAGGTGAAAGCCATTCCTCCTCCAATGATCATCTCATTAACTTTGTCCAGCAAGTTTTCAATGAGTAGAATTTTATCTGCTACTTTAGCACCACCGAGAATTGCAAGGAATGGCCTGCAATAAAGAATCTATATTTTGTTATGTGTATCGGCAATACTTTTTACATTTAAAGTTTTTTTTTCTGTTTCGGTTATTTAATAAACTTCCACTTTCTGAAATGCTAATCACAGTTAGTTTAACTAATTTTACTTTAATCTGAATGTTGATTGGTCATAGGAACCAAATGAGCATTCAATAGGCATTCAATTTTTAGACAGGTCAGTAAATCTACCTTTATTCCAGATATTGATAAACAAAAAAGTTTCTTTCTATTCATAAATAACAGTCATGCATAATAAAAATAAGAATATATAAACTCTTAACAATGATATATTACCTTTCTGGTTCATGGAGAGCCTTGGCAAAATATTGAAGTTCCTTTTTCAGTAAAAATCCACTAGCTCTCTGCTCAAAGCCTTCTCCCATCATGGAGCTGTGAGCTCTGTGTGCAGTGCCTAAAATACATCTTTTTATATTATTTAAAAATATAGAAAAAGATTCATAGAAATTATATCCCTTAAAAGTTTATATTATAACAATTTTATATATATATATAACTTTACATAGAAGGACTTTTCAAAAGTGGAATAAGAACTTTCTTGAATAATGTGCATTTTGATTGTATAAATAAATTAAATATTTGCTAACCAAAGGCATCATTTATGTAGATATCACCAAGTTTTCTGAGACTTGCTCTAAATGCCTTCACTTTTTCAGCATCGGCTTTTACTTTAGCTCCACTGGCATCGACACCTTTTCCTTCTTCTTCAATATGGAAACGAAGATTTTCAAGAAGTATAACTGATCCTACAGGGGGATCAGCACAGGCGGCTTCTACTTCTGATCCAACGCAATCAGGAAGGAATGTTATATCTCTGTAATACAACACATAATATTAAAAGCTCACCCTACCAATAGACATATTTTTTTCTATTTTGTAAAGTTGTAATAAATAATCGATTATTATTCCATATTTCATCTGTATTCACATTTTATAAAAATGATGCAACCAATTTCTTGTGTAATACTAGATAGTAATTTAGTATTCGATATTCGGCCAAATACTATTTTTATATATTTTAATTATACATAATTAAGTCCGAAAAAATATTGAGCTCTTACACAAAATTATAAATATTTATTTAAACATTGACTGTATGACCTTGAAGTAACAGTGTGATACCAACCTATTCAATAGCTTCTTAAGTTCTTCTGCAACGGGTTTTAGTGTGTATTTCAAGTTTGCTTGTCCATCAGGTCGCCCGAGATGTGACATAAGAACTACAGATTTAGCACCCTTTTCTAGGGCGTATTTGACGGAATCCAGAGCAGCTACAATGCGCTGATTATTGGTGATTACTCCTTCTTTTAATGGTACATTGAAATCCACCCTTAGATAAAAATAAAGTTAGATTTTTAAGTGATTTAGCTATACTATTTACAATATTTAAAATATATTTTAGTACGCACCTCATCAGTACTCTTTTACCACCCAGACTTAGGGCATCAATACTTAGTTTGTTAAGAGTCATTTTTACTATTTTATATTATAAAATGTATCTTAAATTAAGTGTAAATGTAGAAGCCGCGAAAGATAATTTTCTAAAATAAATTTTAGACAAATTTGACCTTGTCTATGTCAAAAGGGTCAAACTTTCTTGCCATAAGAAATATTAATCAGTAAGAAATTAATATCGTGATGCAAATCTGGTAATAGATATTGATAAAATAAGAAACATACTGTAAATTTTGTAAATTTACTTAACAATAATAATGATTATTATTAGTAAATATATATTAGTCAGAAAGTAAGACAAACAGATCCAAAAACAAAAAAATATATAATTATATACTTTATCAGTAAGTACGTTGTTTATTTATTAAGAAAGTGTTCATTATATTATTCAAATAAAAAAAATCTTTTTCGACAGTAAAATAATTTAATTTAGACTATGTAACTTATCCAAATATAGGACAACCACAAAGACAGTCCACTAATAAAAAACTTCGATGACGTAACGTTGGTAGGCGGAGGTAGTTAGGAGAACGCGGGAGGTATTTTTAGTTAACTGTATGTTGGTATTATTGCTCGTTCTTCGCGAAATGCACGCATTGGGACGCTCGGATTTAGAATGTTCTTTGAAAATCTACGTTGAATTAAATGAAACTTCGTTAGTGAATGTTAAGTTTTGTGGTCACTGTGTTCATAAGTTACATTTAAGTTATTGTTCAGTGTGTATTAGTGACTGTTTTGGTTGACCAACAAAGTTAAGAGTAGTGCGTCGAAAGTTGAAACATGGTGCCGCTAGGACCCGGGCCAGGCCATCCTACCGCACACCAAACACACGGCGGGCCATCAACTAATCTATCCGGTCCAAATTCGCTATCACAAAGTTCCTCGCAGTCAAATAAGTCTTCAGTAGCGGTAAGTATTTTGAAACATTGCCTAATGTTAAACGGATTTGCATCAATCTGGCGGCTCGCACATGTTTATGTAACTTCTAGTTTGAGCACGTGCGATTTGGCGCTAATTTTAATAATGGTTTTCAGAAGCCGAATTACACACTTAAATTTACTCTAGCTGGACATACAAAGGCGGTGTCGTCTGTTAAATTTAGTCCCAATGGCGAATGGCTGGCAAGTTCCTGTAAGTATCAATAAGATAACATAATCACATAAACGCTTATTTATTGTTTTTTTTTAATAGTATATGAACAAAATTAAAGATTTCATATAATTTTGGTGGGAATTAATACAAGGTCACTTTGGTGATCCTATCGTTCGACCATAAGAGCTTAAATATAAAGTAATCCATGACATAATTGTTGGAGTTTTAATTTACATTATTTACATAACTAACGATTTCCAATATGATCCACTAACTTATATTTTTAATTGTAAAAAAAAAACGAGGTTCATTCTTTTACTAATAAAAATGTATTCTAATTACTAAACTAAATTTACAGGGAAAGTTCATACATAAGTTTTTTTATAAGGAAATTACTTACTATTACATATGTATTATTATCATGCTAAAACAAACTAATAATATTATAGATATATTTTTATCAAATTAAATGTTTTTATATATAGTAGTTAAATTGTTCTCATCCACTTTCTATATTTAACAGGTATTTGCTTATTTTCTATGTAAACTTACACATTTACTGGGTCATCTTTTTTGACACAATGTGAAGTGATAATAGGCCAGTTCGTAAAGTTTGTTGCTAAGCCAATATGAGAAAAGTGTTGTACAAATATTTTATATAAAAAAAATTATGTTTATTTTTAACTGAGTTATTTTAAATTTTTATGAAAAAAAAAATCACTACTTTGTAATTATTTAAAGAATATGATTTGTAATTAAGCTGAAATATTTTTGACAAATACTAGAACTAAGTGAACAAAAGCTTTAAAAGTAGACATTATTGTATAGACATTAAACTAAAGATAAAATATTGTTAATTACAATAATTATTACATAATTTATATCTATATGTTTATATGTTTCACATAATTATATGAATAATTTATGTTACAGCTGCTGACAAACTGATAAAAGTGTGGGGAGCTTATGATGGCAAATTTGAGAAGACGATATCTGGACACAAAATGGGCATTAGTGATGTAGCATGGTCGTCAGACAGCAGGCTGATTGTCAGTGCTAGTGATGATAAAACTTTAAAGGTGAAACAACTTATCTATATTGACTACCTAGCTATACTCTTACATGATGAACAAGATGATGAAGTAGTATAACATTTGTAATTCATCTTTTTTTTATAGATTGTGGTATGCAAATGGTTTGATAAGCATGACTGTGACTTAACAAACATCCATAGTGAACTACTGCTGTTATAGTGTTAGTTATATGAACAACACTATAACACATTTAAATACATTTAAATTAATTTTGAATACAGCAAATACTTGTATTATCGTGTATTTTAAAATGAAAATAATTTTATGTTATTTGTATAATATAATACAAATTGTGAGACATTTTCTAAAAAACTTTAAACAACATAACATAAATATTTAATAGGAGATATATAATAATAACAAAAAAATAGACTAATAAATAATTCATTAAACAAAAAGTTCCACAGATGTATCAATAAATATTGAAAGTAAAATTTTATTTATAGATTAATTTATCTCATTTGATCTAAATTTTCTCACGGTAATTGAACTCTTTATCTCCAATAGAGATAATTTATACCCATTCTCCGATTAGAATGTTTACATGCTAAACAGAATGTGATAACTTCAAATGATAACTTAAACCTCAGACTAGAGATGCTTATGTGACACATATTTAGTACATAACATTATTCAAAAAAATTTACTTTTAGATTTTTTATCTTTATTTTCTGTGTAAAAATTTGTGAGAGGCATTTTGATAATGTATATTATATTTTTATTAACAGATTTGTTACATAATATTTTTTAAAAGTTATTTAAAAAATTTGATAAGTTAAGTTATTTTTATTATACACACACAGCTAGTTAATTAAAATAACTGGCCTCTATGTTTTTTCTTCTGATTGAATTTTTAACATCAATTGTCATTTTTTTATGTTTTAATGAGGACTTCTAAATATATAATTTCATTTGGCTGATGTTGTTGAAAAAAATTGTGTAAAAAAATTGAAACTATTACAATAAAAATATATTTTAACTTAATATAATTTTTCAGGTCTGGGAACTGAGTTCTGGGAAATGTTTAAAAACATTAAAGGGACACAGCAATTATGTGTTTTGTTGTAATTTCAACCCACAGAGTAATCTTATTGTTTCTGGAAGTTTTGATGAAAGTGTGAGAATATGGGATGTAAGAACAGGTGAGAAATTTATTTCTAAATTTCAAAACTTTTAGATGTTTGCATTAATTTTCTTTTTTGATTAACATTTTATAAAATATTAATCTATTAAATCATGTACCCTATTCATTTATTTAATGAATTAGATTGAACAAAATATTTCACTTTCACTAAAACAAAATTCATTAATTTATATCGTATATAGTCATATAGTATAAACAAAGATTCATCATCACAGTACTTCTCCAAACTGCAAGTATTGTCTTTACAAATATTTTTCATTCCTGTGCGTAAACAATCTGTTAGGTAAAGTAGATCCAGTTGCAACAATTGGGATGGCAAAAAATTGTGGCAGTTAGGGACAAATATAGGGCGTTTGTTGTGGTTTGTTGTGTTTGTGCAGTATTTTTACGTGCTGAGGTCAGTAGGTGGTATAAAGATACAGATAATATCATCAGAGACATTTGTATAAGTGTGTACCTAATCGAGAAGCAGAGCTGGATTTCAATTACATTTGTAACTTTTAAGTTTTATAAGACCTTGAGCGAGTTTATAAAATCACAAGTGGTGCGCAATACAAATTCTAATCGCCTAAATGATTGTCGAGGCAAGCAGATAGATATGACTCAGTAAAGTTAATTTGGAGTCAACCCCTATGTCCTTTAAATATTTTCTAAGATGGAATAGCATTCCATCCATATTACAAGCCAAATTAACTAGATGTTTTATCCAAGAATCAATACTACATTTAATATCCCATGGAATATGTAAATCTAAGGTTTGTTTATTACTATTTATTCTTTGATTGGAATATGGTTGTAATCAAAAACATCCTTGTAACATTATGTCGGCCACGGTGGCCTCTATAGAAGAAAGAGAGATATTGAACACTACTCAAAACTATTACACTCTCCTCTATATTACTCTTACTCTAATAGTCGAGTAGAACGGCAAATCGGGACGACTAGGAAGAGATCAGGTGTAGGATCCACGAATTTACATGCTGCTTTGAGAAAGGAACACCTTTATTCCGGGCAGCGAATTAATTCGGTATTCGAGTACTGGTCCTATAATTCCAAACCATATAAGCATTAACGTAAATATTATTCTCAACGACATATAATTATGTATGTGTGAATTTATTACTTCAATGCTGGCGTAAAATAATTTAAAAATATATAAACAACCTCGTTTGAGTAACACTGAACTTTTCTATTTAAACTGACAATTTTTTTTTCTATACCTGGCATAATGTGTTTTTAGGTAAATGTTTAAAGACGTTACCAGCGCATTCAGATCCAGTCTCAGCGGTGCATTTTAATAGAGACGGAAGCCTTATTGTCTCGTCAAGTTATGATGGTTTATGGTGAGTAATTTATGCCGTAACAGCTTACATTTAAAGTATATTATGATTCATATATTATATCATTATTTGTAATATGGATGTATAGCAATTTAATAAACTTAATTTTAAACTTATTTAAATGTTTTGTGTATTCGTTACTGTTATATTATCGTTTTCGTATTGGCAGTCATAAATAAAATTAGCATTCAATCAATATGTTACTTAACTTAAACAAGTATATTTTTACGACGTTAATAGTTACTGCCGTGTTTTATTACGTCTATATAAGTCTCAACTCAAAGTCATGTAATATGACGTAATATTTCTTTGTACTTCTATTGCGTAAGAACTGTCTACATCGCACTTACATATGATGTTTTATTTATAATTCCCTTTTTATTCAAATGTCAATGAACCAATTGTATACATTGTATGTACATCAGGAATAACTGTTCGATTAAGAAATATATGTTATTTAAGAAATATAAGAAGTTAACATAAGGCTTTGTGTTTATTTAAAACTATTCTATTCTAGTATCAAAATTCATTTATGTATTATTTTGTATGTAAATATTTCTTTTAAAAGTTTCTCATTTATGAATATATAACGTAATTTATGGCATATAATGTATAGAGTGATCAATTTTATTGTTATTAATTTCAGTCGAATCTGGGATACGGCGTCCGGTCAGTGCCTTAAAACTCTTATAGACGACGACAATCCGCCAGTTTCCTTTGTTAAATTTTCACCCAACGGTAAATACATTTTGGCAGCGACACTCGATAACACACTGAAGCTCTGGGATTACAGTAGAGGGAAATGTTTGAAAACATATACTGGCCACAAGAATGAAAAGTACTGTATTTTTGCAAACTTTAGCGTTACTGGTGGAAAGGTAAGTTTATAAAAATACGCTTTGTATAAATTTGTTTTTATTACTTTCTTAAGTTCTAGAAAAACTGTATTTTAATTTTTAAACTTTTTAACTTTAAGTTTTATTGCAACAAAATAGAATATGATTCATTTGTTTCATTAATGTATTTTACAATATAATCGTAATCCAATAAGTGAATACTACCAAGCCCTGATCTCTAAAGAGAAGGTAATATTGACAATACAGCTACATAAAAATTAGATATATATTTACCTTAAAATGGTCATGATTTCCCACCAAGAACACGAATTTTTTATGTAAGCAATAATTTTCAAAGAATTTAATTTATTACATACAGTTAAAGAAATAAAGAAACAAATATAAAAATGATTTGTTTTACAACAGTGGATAGTATCAGGATCAGAAGACAACCTGGTGTACATATGGAACTTGCAGTCCAAAGAGATAGTTCAGCGGCTGTCGGGACACACCGACACAGTGCTGTGCACGGCGTGTCATCCCACCGAGAACATCATCGCATCTGCTGCACTAGAAAATGACAAAACCATAAAGCTTTGGAAGAGCGACACGTAATTTTTAATTGGTAAGTTTTTTAATAAACTGAAGCAATGGCATAATAAAATTAATTACGTTGATATTTTCGGCGACGTTACAATCAACTGAACTAAATTTTATACAGATATTATATCTACTTATTGTAATTACAATTTCGTGATTACAACATTATTTACATTAAGTTACTTGTAATTTTTTACTTACTACTTATTACTTGTAATTTGTTACTTTTAATTGATTATTAAGTTGTATTGACAATATTTATTGTATGAGAAATGTACATTAATTTTAATATTTGTTTCAGGAAAACGCACAGACAGCGACTTATAAATTGTGGCTTCATATTGAGAGCCTGGCCTTTGGCTTGTGAATAGTTTTATATGAATAAGGTTTTACTAGTTTATGGAGTTACGGACAATCAGATTTGGAGCGTATTTCATTTCTATACACATAGTCAAAACACAGATGAATGTATGACTTTTCATTTGTCATAAGATATTACATATTTTTGTATCTAAAGTGCAAATGAAAGATGATTGAAATGTTTTAGCCATTATGTTTTAGTTTATAATGAGTTATTAAGGATCTTGCTTAATAATAACTTGTTGGATGCAATTAAAAATTTAGTAGTTACATTGTGTTTTATTACCTCTTAGTTTAAGGTATTTAATAAATAATGTGTAAATATTAATAAATGTCATCTTGATCTTAAATAATAAATTATAATTTACACCATACTTAGTAAGAGCAAAGAAAGAAGTAAACCAACTATCCCATAAATATTGTGGTTAATAATATATCTATTTATCCCATATACTCACTGGCTACACTACAAAATCTGATATAGCTTTTTAAAATATTACTGTGCAATAAAAAATAACAATAATATTTTTTTTTTTTTTATATCGCCGGGAGGGCAAATGACTACTCCACCTGATGGTAAGTGGTAGTAGAGTCCAAACGCGACGACGGCCAGTACAGACGGGAAAAACGTTCTGTACTAGCCGCCTTCGCCTTGGCGGCCCGCAAGATGCCTCTTCACGCCTCGTTTGAAGGAACCCGGGTTGTAAGAGGAGGGGAATACGTGAGCTGGTAAGGAATTCCATTTTTTGGAAGTGCGACAAAGAAAGGAGTTGCCAAATTTCTTTGTTCGCGATGGAATTGATGTCACAGTTAGGCGGTGACATCGAGAACCAGCTCGCGTTGACTTAAGAAGGAAGGGGGAAGCAGGAATTAGAGAGAATAATTCCTCAGAGCACTCGCCTGCTTCTAATTAAGCCAAAAAGTAATAATACGAGCTGTAGGTGAGCTAAAATAGAATACTTGGAATATACGGGTGAAGGGAACAAGATATACCGCATTTACATTACATACATTAGTTGTGAGGCGAATCGCGACGCAAATGTGTAACTGTTACGCTCAGCATTCGCCTACTTCGCTACTACAGTACGACAAAGATCTTGGCGCTCGAATTACAGAATAGGTTTGATCGGGTATTTTTTTCTGAAAAATAGTCAGAACTTAGTTTCTGTGCGTGCGAGTGTGTTTAAGCGCGTGTGCAGCGCTTTACCTTTTTTATTAAAATCAAATACTAATGTCGCTTAAAACAGATTTTATTAAGATAGTTTTTTATTTCAGAATTTTGCCATTTTATTTCTTTTATTTTATATTATGTGTGCATACACAGCGTGTGCACGTGTGTGTGTGCTTGTGTGTGTATACTCCCACAGCCTGGTACCTCTGATCCTGGGTGGTTATCAGTCTCATAAATATATTTTTTTATAATTGTTATTTTAAGACTACGCTCAAATCAAATTCGGACCCAATGGTAGGTTGGAGCCAAATTTAATTCAGGTGTGAATTTTTTTCAAAGCATTTTCTTCTGTAAATATAAAAAAATATATATTTTTTGGAAATTTCTTTTTCAATAACGCGAATACTTATATCATTTACATTGTATTTAAAGCAGCGGATAATTTTCCTTTATCCTCTTTTAACACACTCCTGAAATTAGTAACTAAGCAGAAAAAGAACCATGAGAAGTCGATAAAAAGTAAATGTTTAAGAACATAAAAATATCTGTACCATAGAAAATAAAGAATAATAATATGGGGTAGGTCCCGTAATAATATTCACAATAACCTTCTCTAAAATCCTAATTCTATTCATATAAAATCTTTGTATAACTTTTATCCCAATTGAAGTTTAAAGTTACAAAAGAATTCGTTCCTATTTCTTTCACTAACAATACGCCAATTTATATACTTTGATTTTGGCATTGCAGCTCCATATCATATACAAATTGACGAGTACGTCAAAATATTTATTCTTCTCTATAAAAGCATCGCGTTCGAGTTTAAACGTTTTGTTTTATTTACATTTTTAAGTATCTATAGTTACACGGTTATTATGTAGCGATAAATATCTATCTTAAACATTCTATTAAAAATGATCACTGATTGCTGTCAAATTTAAACAGCAAATTCCAACTATAATTAACATGTACCTAATATGCAATCCTTTAAAAACAGCCATGTTGTATTATTACTTTTATTAGATAAAATCTAGTTACTACTTACTACGTATTATCTAGTGGTAGGAAAATAAATGTTGTATCTGTATAAAGTAGATTCTTTTTTAAATAATTACATTCACAATAAAATATAATAATAATATACTAAACTTTGAATTTAAAACGAAGAAACAAAAAGTAGGTAAGTACGGTTAGCAAAAGAAGTAATCATAGTGAAAAAGAGGTACTCGCATGGGTATTAAGCTATTTGCCGACAATAATTTTATACAAGCCCTATTACTGGAGATAAAGCGAGAAAAATTAGGTCAGTAAACTCTTGGGATTTTTAAAGGAACGCTTCATCTTGTCTACTCGCATAGATAACATCGTCAAGTGTTTAGATAATAATAAAGTTGTTATATTGACAATGAATCATAAAAACATTAAAAGGAAAAAACATTTGTTGTTTTTTTCAAAGTTATGAAAAATTTAGTTTAAAATAATACTTTAGTGTTACGAATTAATACAAAATTAAAAAGTAAATCGTGTAGCACCGAGACTTTCAGGGCTGTATAATCCGGCCCGGATTTAGCTATTCCCCGGGTCCCAAGCCGATGCAAATCTTGGGGACCTACCCCTTAGTTGAGTATGACTTCAGATCGAAGAGATTAGAAACAAAAAGAGACGCTGTTTCTCGTAGATAACTAAATATTTTAATATAACGTTATATTATTCATTAAGAAATAATTTTAATCCAAATCAAATATTAGCTGGACTCTTAATTATTATAAGATCTTGGGATAAGTCTGTCTTGTAAAGAACTTTACAACATCAACAATATTATATTATTTAGAAATTTATTGACAACATAGTAACTACATTGTTCTTTGCTTAACTATTTAAATCGTAATGTTGGACACAATAAAGTAATATTTAATGTTAGTTTTATTTAATTGAACTCGAAAAATAAATTGTTGTATACACTTTTTTTTAAATACAAATAATTTGATAAATAATCAAATATATAGATAGATGATCAGCGAGAAGCACAAACAAATATCGTTATTACCGAATGTTATTCTTTTTATATTTTTGCATTCTGTATTTGCATCTAGTTCTAATATGATACAATTAATTATCAATCAATCAATCAACAGCCAATCGTTGTCCACTGCTGAACATAGGCCTCTCCCAAGGTGCGCCAAAGCTCCCTGTCCTCCGCCTTCCGCATCCAGTTGGTGCCCGCCACCTTCTTAAGGTCGTCGGTCAACCTGGCTGGAGGGCGCCCTACGCTGCGCTTGCCAATTCGCGGTCTCCACTCTAGGACTCGTCTGCTCCAACGGCCATCGGTCCTACGACATACGTGACCAGCCCACTGCCACTTCAGCCTGCTAATTTTGCAAGCTATGTCGGTGACTCCGGTTCTTTTCCAGATAATCTCATTTCTGATCTTATCCTTCAAAGATACTCCGAGCATAGCTCGCTCCATAGCACGCTGAGCGACTTTGAATTTGTGGACTAGTCCCGCAGTTAGTGTCCACGTTTCGGCAACGTATGTCATGGTAGGTAAGACGCATTGGTTGAAGACTTTCGTCTTCAAACATTGCGGTATAGACGACTTGAGGACTTGACGAAGTTTGCCAAATGCTGCTCATCCCAAGCGAATTCTTCGATCGGCTTCTTTCTCGAAGTTGTTCCTACCGACTTGTATTATCTGTCCTAGGTAGGTATATTCACTAACAACTTCGAGAGGTTTTCCCTCGACGTATATCGGTCCCGGCACGACATGCCTATTGAACATGACCTTGGTCTTGTCTAAGTTTATACCGAGACCGACACACCGGGAAGACACGTCTAGGCTACGCAGCATTTCGGTGAGTTGTTCCAGCGACTCTGCTATGATGACGATATCGTCGGCAAATCTAAGGTGTGAGATGTACTCGCCGTTTACATTGACTCCATACCCAGTCCAATCCAGCGTCTTGAAAACGTCTTCCAACGCGTTGGTGAACAGTTTCGGGGATATTATATCCCGCTGTCTCATCCCCCTGCGCAGTTGGATCACCTTCGTCTTACAGTCTTGGATGTGGACAGTCATTGTAGCGGCGTTGTACAGTCATCTCAGTACCTCGATATATCTCCAGCCGATATGACATCTCTGCAATGAGTGGAGCACTGCCCAGGTTTCGATGGAGTCGAAGGCTTTCTCGTAGTCCACAAATGCCATACACAGCGGCTGATTGTACTCTTCGGTCTTCTGCACAATCTGCCAAACAGTATGGACGTGGTCTACGGTGCTGTAGCCTGATCGAAAGCCGGCTTGCTCTGGGGGCTGGAACTCGTCATGTCGTCTGGCGAGACGGTTCGTGACGACTCTTGAGAACAGCTTATATACGTGACTCAGGAGGGAGATTGGTCTGTAGTTTTTCAAGAGGGTTTTATCACCTTTCTTGAAAAACAGTACCACCTCACTCCCGCTCCACGTTTCCGGGGTCTTGCCATGTTGGATAACGGAATTAAAGAGGCTTGCTAGCTCTTTCAGGACCGGAGTCCCGCCTGCCTTAAGCAACTCTGTTGTGATTCCGTCCTCTCCCGGAGCTTTGTTGTTTTTAAGCTGTTCTAGAGCCGCCCTAATCTCGCCTTGGTCAACGACCAGGAGCTCCTCGGAGTAATGGCGCATAAGAGGGACGCGCTGATCATCAATACTGATTCCCACGGGTTTATCCGTTCTAGAAGAGAACAAATGCCCATAAAACCTCTCTACTTTCCGACAATCTCAGGCCTAGAGGTAACGACCCCACCATTTTCAGTTTTAAGTTTTGTCAGACGCGGCCTCCCAAACTTGCGAGCGAACACTTTCGATCCCCGATTTTGCTCAATCGCAGCCTTGATGGCACGGGTATTGGAGCGTCGGAGATCGCGTCGCGTCAGCGTTTTTATTGTTCGATTTAAGGCCTTATCTGACAAAAACGATGGTAGTTCTCGTCGTTTTCTCATGAACTCGAGTGTCTCAGCAGAGAGTTTTGGTGCGTTGTCTCTTCTCTGTGGTAGAAAACACTTGCGGGAAGTGTTTTGCAGTATTTTGACCAGCGTGTCGGTTTTCTCATCAATGCTGCTTACGGTTTCCAACGCGGTGAATTGATTTTGAAGTTCCATTTGGAACTTTTCGGAGCCTTGAGCAGCTTGGAGCATGGTAGGTCGGAGAGTAGACCTCATCATTCTCGATCTTTCGGCTTTGAAGTCGATATTTAGAGTGCCTCGAACCAAGCGGTGATCACTTTCGGTATTAAACCTGTTGATCACTGAAACGTCTCTAAATATGTGCCTTTTATTCGAAATGATAAAGTCTATCTCGTTCCTTGTCACGTTATCGGGGCTTCGCCAGGTTCACCTCCTCTGAGGCTTCTTTTGAAAGAAAGAATTCATCAAAAAGAGCCCTTGCGCTTCGAGAAAGTTTACCAGCATTTGCCCCCTGTGATTTTTGCAGTCCAAGCCGTAAGGTCCGACTTTCGATTCAAAGCTATCTTGTACTCCCACTTTAGCATTAAAGTTTCCCATAACAACATTATAGTGGGCCTTCGAGGTATCGTTGAGGGCCTTTGCGATGTCCTCGTACATCGCTTCGACCACATCATCAGAGTATGTCGAAGTTGGCGCATATACCTGAACGACCTTCAGGGAGTACCTGTCGGAAAGTTTTAGGGCAAGGTACGCTACCCGGTTCGACACACTACTGATTTCCACAATGCTGCTAATGAGATCCTTTTTGACTAGAAAACCGACACCACCCTGGGAGAGGTTATCACCTTCGCGGAAGTAGAGTAAGCTACCGGACTCTAGAGTTATCGTGTCCTACCCCTGTCTTCGGACTTCAGATAACCCCAGTATATGCCAGTTTATATGACTTAACTCTACTTCTAATTCGGCGAGGTGATGGTCCAGCCTCATCGAGCGTCCATTATACGTTGCCATGTTCAGTCGTTTTATACGGTAGCCTGCCGTGAACCGGTGATTCTTAGCACCCCCTGCCCTGCCAATACCGCGACCGCTACCTTGGTCGGGCCTAGCGGGCTTGCCGGTAACTGGGGGCCTTTTTTTGGGCGCATCTGCCATTAAGGAGGGTTTGCCCATACTCGCCGCACTGGGCAGACGTGTTGGCGAGCGCAGTAGGGGTGTAAGTTGTTTATGTGGGGGGGATGCTGCTGCCCATCCCCCCTTTTCCCCGTCCCTCAGTCGCCTCTTACGACACCTACGAGATGAGATTGGGGGACTACTATTCTAAGCCGGTACTCCACGGCTCCACATTATCCACATTAATTATATAATAATAATAATATCCTGGGACATTTTCACACACGGTCATCTGATCCCAAATTAAGCTTGTACAAAGTTTGTGCTATGGAAACCAGACAACTTATATACTACATATACTACTTTTCTTTTGTAAATACATACTTAAAAATAGTAAGGAGGTAATTTATTCTAATACGATTGAAAAAGATTTCTCGATCAATCTTTGAATATTGGTCTTATACTCACTGCTTTGGTTTGCCAATGGGACATTCACAGGCTCTTATTTTACTTGTAGATGTTAAAAAAAATCACAAAACACTAAATTAGTGTTAATGACGTCATAGTTATATAAATAAGTCAGACATAATTATGTTTAAGACTCACTCATCACTCCATTTAAATATGACTAAGTCAATTTGGTACTTTTACTCTGCTGCTTGTAATTTGTTTTGGTTGTTGATGTTATGATATTATACTTGGCATATTAATTGAACTCAAATTGAATGGCTTGGAATAAATTAATCAGTGCGTGTAGTAAAGCGTTTTGAGAAAAACAATTTTAATGTAGGATATCTGACGCTGTGATGTATTATGATTAATTAATTCATATCAACTGCACGAATCGCTGAAAGCTCATTACGAAATTATTACTGAAACAGGTTGAAACATGATATGAGAGCTTGACGTGTTTCCAATTGATTACCGCCTGTAATAGAGATGCTATGTTGTTTGAATGATGATAGTGATGTACGATAATTAGATATATGGATGCATTAGACACTACTCCAAGCGGGTGACACCTAGTAGGGGTTGTATAAAGATCTATTAACAGATATGTTGGAGATATTATTTTACTTCGATAATATTTGCTTTCAAAATTATTTTGTTACCTCGACCGGACTTTTCCTTCCTAAATGACATGCTAATTTATGTCTTTCCACATTTTATATTGATTATTATCGTGTACTGTGTTTATGTAAATAAATATAATTAGAAGCGTGTCGATGTCATGCATTTGTACCAAAAATAATTACATTTATAAAATATATAAGTGATTTATTAGACGGATCACTATGTATATTTTAATAGGAATCCTTTTAATAAGAAATTATTGATATATGTTGCTAACAAATGTTTAATGGTATAAAGTAACAGCACCTATATGTCCCACTATTGGGTTAACCATCCCCTTTTTGACTATATATTTTCAAGCTTTTTCCACGACGCTACTCTATACGGTGGATACATACGTGACATATTTTTATCCGAAACACTACACTAACGGTGGATTACATTACCGAAATCCTCAACTCGATAAAAGATTTGTGATAATTTTGAATTTAGATTTCCAGGATTTAGTTTACACGTTCATGTACGTTGCAATATAACAAAATCCAAAATGATCCGAGCAATAATAGTATTTCCAGTGGAGATATTTACCGCAAATACCTTCAGATTTGTCCGGCGGGACTTCATCTAATATGGATCAGGGATTTGTAAAGCACGGCCCGCTTGCCGGTAAAATTTTATACTTCGCTATAAATATATTTATTGCGGAAGTATCAATTTATCGGAATTAAAAAATATTGTCGATAACAGGAAAAGATTAAAATGGATTTGATGAATTGACTGTCACTTCAAAATGGGCGTTTTGGCGCGTCTGTCAAACCATTCACAAGTGTCTTACTGCAATAATGGTTTGTGACTTTGTGTCGTTAAAATGATGATATCATTAGAATTACGTATATACAAAAAAAGTTGTTGAAATTGTTTTTAACTAAGCTAGCAGAATTTACTGGTGGTAGGGCTTTGTGCAAGCTCGTCTGGGTAGGTACCACCCACGCATCAGATATTCTACCGCAAAACAGCAATACTTGATATTGTTGTGTTCCGGTTTGAAGGGTGAGTGAGCCAGTGTAATTACAGGCACAAGGGACATAAAATCTTAGTTCCCAAGGTTGGTGGCGCATTGGATATGTAAGCGATGGTTGACATTTCTTACAATGCTAATGTCTAAGAGCGTTGGTGACCACTTACCATCAGGTGGCCCATATGCTCGTCCGCCTTCCTATTCTATAAAAAAAAAAAAAGTTTTATTTTATATATATTATCATTTCATTTCATAATATTTTGTTAATTCGAAGGCGATAAACGATATTTTTCCATTTTTTTGTCCAAAATATGTGATAATCATTAAAAAAACTTTATTATACGCTTAGAATTTTATGATTCCCTTTCGTTTATAATTAATACTAAAAAGTTACGATTTTTTTAAGGTCGTATTAAACTGACACATAGGTTCGGCCCCGAGCCAAAAAATTTATAACCTCTGTTGTCGATGGTCCAACACTTGGATACTACCGAATACCTACATATTTCGGATTAAGGAATTTGTGCTTCCGTCCAGAGGTCTTTCTGATCCTTCGCTACTTTTAGATTTTATATTTTTACTTGTGTGTAACAAATAATATTATTTTATGTTAAAATAAATAATAAAATAATTATGTAAATCATAAAAATAATATCATATAAATATAAATTATATTAATTAGCATTACAACATATTTTAATTTAATTCAATCTCAAATGGTTACAAAACGGTACATGAGATCTGATATTCAGAAGATTTCCTTATATAATTAAGGTGACATAATTGTTATAAGGCAGTTTTATTTATATCAGTACTTCGCCTCACCCAACTGGTTAATTAAGTTCATTATGTCTTCGCTTTATGGAGGCTTCAGTACATACCTCGTTATCCTGTGAGAATTAATAGCTTCATATAACTAAGAACGTAATTTTAAAAGGAATATTTATTAATTTTCATAATATAATCCATAAATTCTGATATTTTGATTTTATGGTGTTTAATAAGAAATTAAATAGACCCTTATTTAATAATATTAATTTACTATTATAAAGATATAAAATAACACTGTTATTTACAAGCTTTTTTTGTGTAATATATATGTATAGGTGATATATAGAAAAAGATAGCGTTCATTCTATTTTCGAAAAGAAGTTTTTTTATTGTTGTTTTTATGAGTAATAATCTAAAGGAGTATATCACTATAGGGATAATTTGTATAATAAAGCGTTTAGACCGTGGCAATTGAGTTAACCGAAGAAAAACATTGTACACCTACCCGCATTGGAGCAGCGTGGTAGAATAAGCTCCGCTTAACTTTATCCTTATATGTAGACCAGGCATTAGCCCAGCAGTGGGTAATTTACAGGACATTTACTTTGTATTGGTAATTGAAGTAAGCTCAACTTCAAAATATATTTGTAATAGAATAGGAAATTTAGTACAAAATAATTAAAAGCAGTCGTGCTTCGAACTAATATTGGAATCGTTATTGAACTGACCGCGACTTGCACGTGAGCTAGATTTACGCTACAGCAACGTTTCGATAGATATAACAAACCCGTCATTATGTCATCGCTTCAACGTTGACATAAAAGTTGGCGGAAGCGTAAATAAAGTAACTAATAAGAGCGTGTACCAACTTATGTGTTTCAAGCAGCAACGTGACAGTATAAGTATATTATATTTATACAAATAAATAAATTTGCAGACTGAAGTGTCTGTTTGATATTGTATTATAATTGTGTAAATATTACAATTGTGAATTATTTAATTATTATCAGGAATATTAAAAGTGTAATATAAAGTCATACAGTATATGTTGACTATAAATAAACTGTTAGAGAATGTATGATTTAATAGGTATTAAAAAGAAGACAGCTGGAAAAATGGGCCTCCTGTATGTATATGGCATGTGTTCACCACCACCCAAGAAACATGTAAGAAACATTTATCATTAAACCAGCAATGGGCTGTCCATGTTAACAAATCCGTCGCCAAACTTAGATGTTATTGTGCCTGTAAACTCTCACTCATCCTTCAAACCGAAAGGCAGTATGTTATTGCTGTTAGGTGGAAGAATAATTGAGGAGGTGGTACCTGACTCGATAGCTAAGTTCAATATATACATATAATTTCTCCTTGGTTTGTTTGAGGAGAAGGTTTGGAGCTTTGGAATAAGCTCCAAACCTTCTTGAATACTCTAAACTAACTTCTTGAGTACTCAAAAAGAGGACAGGAGGCCTTTAGCCAAGCAGTGGGACATTCACAGGCTGTTACGGACGGATTACGGATGTACTTTCTCGGTCTCGCAAAATATACTAGATATATTGTTATAAAATATTTTAAAAATCTAGGTATATCCTCCAGTAAATTGGATCCATCCAATTTGCAAATATATTTTTAAATTCTTTCAGTGCCTTTTGCGAGATAGATGTAGTAGACACAAAATGTTCAATTTTTATTATCTGTATCGGCTGCAAAGTCATCTCGGTATAAGTTCTTTATAAGAATGTTTCATACGATTCCATTACAGTTCATATACTTTAAATCAAGTTTCTAAGCTTACTTGCTAAGTATATTACTTGCGTGGGCGTCCATCCTTAAGTTATAGAAGCAAGCCACGTTTATTTTAGTCCGTAATTACGAGTAAGCCCATAAAAAACTTACGATGTCACTGACAACTATAAGTTGCTTGTATTTATATTTTAAATTTATTAAAATGGCAAACACGTTAAAGTTATTTTATTACTGATTTAATTATACAATTAATAAATGAATAATTACAGGCGAGCAAATAAGCGACTAGATTATTCGTTATGACATTCGCCCTTAGACATAAAATAATCACACCTTACACTATAAATGTAAGGCATTAAAATGATCCCTCGTGTTTGTAATAACATTCACTAGACCTTTAAACCGGAACACAACAATATTGATTTTGAGAAGAATGGCGGTAGAAAGTAATAATCTAAAAACCTACCCAAAGGGGCTTACGCGAAGCCCTACGATCGGGAAATAAGGTAAGTAGCTTAACTTAAAAAGGTGCAAAATAATATCCATAAATCACACTTGATTGATTTGACAGTAACGTTAATAATATACCTGTAAAAATAAGTGTTAAGCGAGGGAGGTTTTACTTATTTTAAGCGATATGTTGAGTACAAGACGAAAAACATTAATATAGACAGACTAGTGTCCGATATATTTAATTAAAAATAAAAAAATGATAGGATTATACTGCTTAATTAATTTTGACGGAGTGATTGCCGGCTGAATACCGAATAAGAAAGCGTTTACTGCTAAATTAATCAAATAATTAATAAATGAAGTGTTCACTTAAAATGTTTAAATGAATAATTACATAATAAACCTTGAATTGTACCCGTACAAAGTCAGTGGGTCGGTAATATAGCATTAAAAGAGCTTTCTTTGTTTGCGCTCATTTACTTTCGACTTGTGCGGTGTAAAGATATGTCGCTCGACCTATTTTTTTTAATGGCCGACCGTTAGTCAGAGAAGCCTGCGTAATCTTATCGTGCAGACCTTGTTCTATCGAACCATTTGTTTCATATTAGTTTATTTAGAAGCGTGAGCACATTAATCTTGAAAAAATCGAAAAACAAGTTTACGAAGATTAAGCACTTTTTTTCTGGAATATTGTAAGAAAAATATTTGCTCGTTGATTTAATTGAGGTTGGAAATTACTTGTGATTTTTATTTTCAATTAGAAGCGATTATAAAAGTATAAAATAAGTTTGTTCTAGTCTTACCTATTATTCATCTACGTACTGCTGTAGCTCAATTTATTTTTCGAGAAAATGGCTTAGTCAGATTAAGTCAATTCTTTTTTTTAATTGCCAGTTACGTTTCAACTATTTTTACCAGAACCATTGAGGTCAAGGTTGAGTTTTAACATTATGTCCTAACAACATACGATATGAATACACTGAGCTCTCGATCATAAAATCGCATAGCCTATACTAGGACCGTGTTTGATCCACTATTAATGCAGTGCACTGGTGGTAGGGCTTTGTGCAAGCTCGTCTGGGTAGGTACCACCCACTCATCAGATATTCTACCGCAAAACAGCAATACTTGATATTGTTGTGTTCCGGTTTGAAGGGAGAGTGAGCCAGTGTAATTACAGGCACAAGGGACATAAAATCTTAGTTCCCAAGGTTGGTGGCGCATTGGCTATAAGCGATGGTTGACATTTCTTACAATGCCAATGTCTAAGGGCGTTTGGTGACCACTTACCATCAGGTGGCCCATATGCTCGTCCGCCTTCCTATTCTATAAAAAAAAAAAAAGTGCCAGTTGCAAGTAACAAATCAGTTATTCTTAAATCAACTATTATTTATTTTATTTAAATAAGTACGCAGTCTAGTATATGGACCACCCGATGGTAAGTGGTTACCACCGCTTTGTGCTTGTAATTACACTGGCTCACTTACCTTTCAAACCGGAACACAACAGTACCAAGTACTAAGTACGTAGAATATCTGATGAGTGGGTGGTACCTACCCAGATGAATTTGCACACAACCACCACCAGTATGTATGAGGGACATACCTTGTACCTGTAGTTACACTGACGCACTCACCTTTTAAACCGTAACGCATTGAGTATTTCATTACCATAACGTATTATTTTAGTTTGTGATGAGTCGGCACTAATGTGAGCTTGCACAAAGCCCTACCATTAAGAGAAGTTCTTCATTTCATTCTTAAGGCACGATCGTACTATCTATAAGATATTTTTCACATTTGGAAAAAGTAAGTCTTTTAGAAGATATTACTAAATAAAAAAGCTGTTTCATTTTCATTATTTCTCACTCCACGGCTTTTTATCTTAAATCCTTTTAAAAAGCTTATGAACGTTTTTATAATATTTTGTAATAGAGGATTACCGAAAGTGTATTACAAATACAACGCGGTATATATCCTATTATCGATTTAAATTTTGCATATTTTCTTATATCTTAGAGATACTTATCAAAATAAATATCTGTTTCCAATTTCAACCATTATATTTCATTTTATTTATCAGTTTTTCGCACCCTCATGAGCTTATTTTCTCTTGTCGTTTGCCGACTTCTCGCTCAAATCCTAAGAGAAGAATCTTCTTCTTCTTCGAGTGGCACTCCGACTAGCAAAGGTTGGAAGTCAGCTTTAAATAATCCTTCTTGTTCTTCGCCAGGCGAAAGAGTTTGGCAGCACTCGCGATTCCCGTCCATTCACGGATGTTGCACGGCCAAGACTTTTTTCTGCGCCCAACACCTCTCCTTCCGGCAACTTTTCCCATCATAAGAGAAGAATAGCTTGTCTAATTTCTCGTTTTGATATTTAATCATTTTTTTATTCAGATGAAATTTGCATCGGTGATTCATTTAATAATGTATCAATAACGTTAACGAAATTGCTTATCTGTCTTTGACTCTAAACGTACATAGACTCTTTTGTTAAAATATATAAGCGTAAAATTTAAGTGTAACTTAAAACGTTGCCTTTATTATAGTATTTAATAACAAAGCTAAAATAAACTATACAGCAAACAATAACTTGATTTATTCAAAACCAACGCCCTTAACATTTATCCGGTAATTAAAGCATATTTTTGAAGTATATTACTTCTTGTTAAAATAAATTTATATTTTAACCATGTGTTAGTATATTAAAAGTAGTTAATTTAATTTTTTGTACAACTTAACTGACCGAAGTTCATTTACCTTGTGTTGTTTAGGATCGTTATAGGCTTTGTAGCATTGTAATAGCCCCATTTTTAACAGAGCAGAACTAATTACAAGCGGGCGAAGCTGCGAACACACTTTGTTGATAAGATCCCCTGTGATCATCAAACAACATTGAAATACACTTTATTATTGTTATAAAACATATAACATTGCCTCCACTTGCGCTCATTTTTCGCTCAGATTTTCGGATTAGAGAATCAATTGGGAATTTGGAAATGCTGATAGCATACGGCCCACCAATCCACGCGGTCATTATTTATATTTAGCCATTTTAAAATTATTTGTGTCTACTTATATAAGTCTTTAATGTAAGTATCTGTTACGAATTATCTATATAAAAATTGCTTACATTAAATCTTTACATAAATGTATACAAAAAAAAAAACAAAATTGCTACTGTATAAATTATCACCGAGGGGAATGATGGCAAGAATGCTATTAGGATTTTCCTTTAAATGGCAATTCGAGCCCTTTGGGCTAAAAATGAACCAGCCTTCCTGTCACCAGTAGAAGCAATGAGGCGAGGTGTTATATTTTTAATCTATTTTTGCACAATTTTCCCAAGATCCAAGCGTTTTAACTGCAAATGGAACAAAAACATAATTTGGAATAAGAGACAGATATTTGCAACTTTTGTTCGCTTGAGAATTTTCCGCGGCGGCTCCTGCCTTTTAATATTGTTTCTCTGTTGGAAAATAATTATAATTGTAGACAAATCTTTTGAATAATAATGAAAAATATATACAAAAAGGTATTATTAAAAGCACTTTCCACGTGCATGGTTTATTGGAAGTTAGTAGCACTCGGCTGTAAATGAGATGGGCATCATAAACGCTCGCTTTATGGTCACAAATGGAATGGCTGATTTACGGCTTAAGTATAGGTGCGGGAACACTTTCAGTAGTAAACGTACTGACGTTTAACAGACGGCTTTTACATCAACTAACCAAATGTACGACAAATTAATATGATTTTTTACTACACAAATTGCGTAGTTAATTAATTTTTTGTAAAATTTATAGAAATAAAGCACGTGCCTGCATTTTTTTTGGATAACATCAAAGTGAGTAGAGTTTTGTTTATAAATTAAAGTGTTGAGTTTTTTTTTAATAAAGTTTATATATAGTTTTTGCAATAAAGTTTTTATTTTGTTCATATTATGTTGACGCCGTGAATAAAATATAATGAGATAAAATATTACGGTCAGTATTATTGTGTTGTACTGTTTAAAGCAAGTTTACAATTATATTAACAACCTATAAATCTAATTCAAATAAGTTAAAGCTTTCGGTTGACGTCGTTACTCTGTTCAGAATGAGTTACTTTCCGTGACAATTTTCGGAACACTTATCCCCACATATGAGTATATCACAACTCGAAAGCGGCTCGGATTTCGCACAAGTCATTAATATACCATTGATTTTGATAAGGGTTAGGTACAGTGTGGAAATAACTCTAAGTAATTGAAGGTACCGATTATTTTTTAATTATTAATGTGTTGATAATTATAATTTGATATACTTTGGGCCTGAGAAACGAATTAAAGGCAACTTGTCGGGACAGTAAACTATAGTTAAAAAAATAACTTATAATTAAAATTAATTAAATACTTAATAAAATATTTAATATACCTACGTACATACTCTTATATATATAAATACATATACACTTAATTAAAAACATATACCTACTTCTATAAGACATAAATAACCATACACGTATAATAATGTAACGTGTAATAGTTATATTGATAAATAATAATTATGCAACCGCCTCTTAAAAATGTGAACGGATTCAGCTTGATTTTGATCCATAGTTTGACGGCTTTAACTGAATTTTATAGATTGAATGATATAGATATAGAAGTGAGTAATATCTTTTATTTATTCATTATTTCTTAACACAAGATTTCAATTTATTAATGGGCAAAATAAATATAAATCAATAATATATTTTCTACGAATATGTTTAGTATAATAATATGATGATTAAAGTTTAAATTTCAGAATGAAGAAAACACTGTGTAGCAACAGTGTTCAGAAATTCATAATATTAGTTGGATGACTCGATTTTTCTAGCTTTCAGTTCCAGATATAGAATGAAAGGAAAATTTTCATATCTAAGAAGTGAGTTCTTTCATCTGGTTAGGAATAAATACAATAAAATGCGAAGAAAGAGGAACGGAATAAGAAGTTTTTGCAAATAAAAACCTTGAAATAAGTTTCGCTGCAATCAAATTCATGTTTCTTTAAGTTGTGGTTTTTTTTGTTTGTACTTTTGTTCTAGGGACAATCGCGCAATTATGTACTTGCCTCTATACTAAATTTACCTTGTTTAAATATAAGCGAAGTACCACTCACTCACTTATTACCAGTACTCTGAAACAGTAAGACTTAAATGTGATATTTGGTAGGTACGTTTCTTGTGCAAAATTTAATATTAGGTCCTTATATATGAAATTGGCGTTTTGTACGGGAGGAATATAGTAATTTTTTTGTAAAAAATATTTAGTTAATCAAAGTATGCACCGTTGTTATCTATGCATTTTTGTCATCTCATAGGTAGTTCATTGATCCCTATACTAAAAAACGGTGAAGGAAAACATCGTGAGGAAACCTGCATGTGTCTAATTTCATTGAAATTCTGCCACATGTGAATTCTACCAACCCGCATTGGAGCAGCGTGGTGGAATAAGCTCCAAATCTTCTCCTCAAAAGGGAGAGGAGGCCTTAGCCCAGCAGTGGGACATTAACAGGCTGTTACTGTATACTAAAAAAACCATGAGGGCGAGAATCAATAAACACACTGAAGGCAGTTTAGACTGCCGTATCGGAGTTGAATTTTTTTCCTTGTAAGAAGTTGTCCAAATTCCGGAAAAAAATGATAATCTATTGGAGCACGGTCCGGGGAGTACGGTGGACGTCGCAGACATTCCAATTGTAGCTCATCTAACTTAGTGGTTGTTTGTTGTGCAGTGTGTGGTCTTGCGTTGTCGTGAAGCAGCAGTGGCCTAGAGCGATTGACCAATCTCGGTTTCTTAGCAGCTAGTTATTCCTTCGTGATATATGTGCCGTAATCGTTTGGCTAGATTTTAGAAAGCTGTAGTGAACGACACCGGCGCTAGTCCACCAAACACTCACAAATAACTTTTTCTGAGTCAATTTTCGTTTAGGGCAGGTTTCATTCGATTTAAAATCCCTTCATTATTGTGTCGGTTGAGCAAATTAATACAGCAGTCGATGCGTGTTTGTAAGTCCGATTCACTCAATTCATGAGGTACCTATCCAAGTTTTTTTGCTTTCTCGATTTGCTTCAAGTGGATTAATACAGTTTTATCACTTACCCCGAAGTCTGTAGCTATCTCTGAAGTGCTTTGTGTAATAGCCTTTAATTCTTCATTTTCCACTTATGTCTCCAGCCGTCCACGTTGAAACCAATAACGTATTGTGCTTTCTTTTGCGACACCAGCGCCGTACACATCATTAATCCTTCGAGCTGTTTCTGCAGCACTGGTGCCACGGTAGAACTCGTCCTCGTAAATATACAGATATTTCATGTTCAAAGAAAAAAATAATGAGGAAAAAACAAATGAATAACTATTTCCACAACTCAAATGTACCAGCTAAATGAATTTAAATTCTTAAACAAAGAGGAGATATTTCAGATCAAAGTGGTCAGTACGACAAAACGCTAATTTCATATGTAAGGACCTAATATAACCTTCAAGTATAGAAAAATATTGATCTGAAGATATAAAAATTATTCCGCTGGAGGTCGTTGGATATTTTTACTCTTGACTTTACTCGTTTTGGATTTGCCGTCATATCGGATAATGAGAGTAAGGGATTAGAGACTCCACTTCTTTATCATAATATCTCCTGTGCACTTGCCTAGTTTCCGTTGAGAATGTGCGATATAAATAAAAGTCAGCCATGAAGACGATCGAACGATAATAAACATGATGCCAAGGGCATCATGTTTATTATAAATAGATAAAACACAGTAAAGTTTTAAGTTTTCAATCCAGAAAACAAATTTTCAAAATTCGTTGCAAATCCACGATAATTATAGTACAATTTATTGAACGTGACGATCGTACTAATATTACATAATCGTCTTCTGTAATCAAATATGGACTTTTGTTTTTAAAGGTATTATAATATATTTGACTGAATTGATGAAAAAGGAATTTGGATGCGCGATAAGATGTATTATTTTATTAGGAGAGCCGCTTGCCCGTTTGCCCCCTCTTACATAAAAAAACAAACATAATAACAAAGCACAGACTAATGACCACTTCGCTCGATACTGATTGTTCTATAAAATAATATGTTCTCATTATCAATGCCAAGCTGAGATAGGTATTATAGAAGATTATGACTATGTTGATTATATACATACAATAGCTTGTTGCTAATGAGTATAAATGATAGCTATTAGCATTGTCTCCAAGATTATTCCTTTGTTAGTACAGTAGGTATCCCTGCAACCATTTCGTAATACTGGTGATATAGATAGTGACTATTAATTTAAATGATAATAGTTTTTACCAACAATGCTGTTTATTATCACGAAACGGTCACGAAAGAGAAATCCGTCAATAATGGGTTATTATCGATTAATATTAGATGGATGTTATACATGGGTTATTGATCTATATATTATATATATAGAATGATTCACAGATTCATTCAATAATTTGCAAAGTTTGCATTCCCATGCCTCAAAGCGCGTCAAGCCGTTGGTCCTGCGTCTGAACTATTTTTGTTCGTGTCATTTTGCCGTTCTTTGAAATTGTGAAAGTGGGAGAAAAGCGTGCAAGAAGAGAGTATCTACAATTATGTTTACGGATATACTTGTACACTATAATATGATTTTTATAATATACAATGTAATTTATGCTTTCCTTATAATTTAAAAATTGCCATGATATAATACCTAATTTTATCAAAATTCATCCAGCAGTTTAATCTTATGCATTTTAAATATTATTAAAATATGATGAAGACATCTAAAAATTCACGTAAAAATGTTTTCAGCGATAAAAATATGATAAGTTTGAATCAAAACTGGAGAAAACAGCGTATTCCTGAAGGCCCTGGCCACTTCATACAATATTCATAAATTACGTCTGGAATTTATTAGGCATTATCTGTTCGAAGGAATTGTTATTTATTGAACGATTTTATGAAAGTACGCTTAGATGAAATATAAATATTTTCAAAGGTTCATTCGTCAATCGTTCATTAAGCCATTAAATTTATTGAACACGAATCAAAATATGTTATTGAGAATTTATTGATTATTGATACTATTTATTATCTAGTGTTATTATTTTTATTAAGATTTATTATAAGGGTAAATTTATTTAATTATAAGGGTTCTTGAATATAGTAGCTATATTGAATTTTAACATTTAAGAACATAAATGAATTTGATCGTAGTTAATAATTTTAATGGTGAGTTTCAAATATGGCATTTATTTAAGAATTTTCTGGGTTAACGGAGAATTCCCAGACGACTTTGAAAGATAGCAAGGAACTCAAAGAGTGCAGCTCTATGGAGCATTTTTTGAATGGGCTTAAGTTAAGCTACCTGTGTAGCGTGGATTTACTTTCGTCAATGTACATGTTTTCTTTTTATTTCCTACGCTTGCTGTAGGTAAAAAAAATTGTTTAAATGTAGTGTTTTCATATGTTTCATTGGCTTTACTTTTAATTATCGGATCATACTTTTAGAATTAGTGAAACTTTTTACTAAGAGAAATACAATTTCAATTACCAATATATTTTTTATATTATCACAGAATATAGTTATAATATAAAGCTTAAAAATTTCACGATCATATTATAATATTAATAAAATTGCAAATATAACTTGGTGATGGTGCTTGTCTGTCTGGGTCGGTACCATCTCATCATTTATTACGCCGATAAAGAGCACTACTTAATATTGTTGTGTTTGATTTGAAGTGTGAGTAAGCCAGTTTCTAAGATTGGAAGGACGTTGGCGATGTAAATAATGGGTAAGTTTTCTTAGAGCGCCAAGGGCGGTGGTGACCACTGGCGGTGGTAACATCAGGTGAGCCATTTGCCTGTCGGTCTACTTTTTATAAATTCATAATAATAATATAATTGTATTAAATATTCAGTATATGAAGAAAATGAATTGAGCATATTTAAGCAAATTTCTACTTAAACGATTGACACATGTCGCTATGGGATTATATTATTGAATAAATTTTGGATACAAGGTAAACATCAGCAATCTCTAGATTTTCGCCATTAAAATAACATCACGATAGCACCGCGTCACTCGCATTCAATAAACGTACAAAGAGAGTAGTTTAATTATTCTCTTATATTTGTTTTCACATTAGTGATAATCAGATATTTTAATTGAGTCTGCAGTTATTCTGTACAAAGCTGTATTAAAACAATCATACTATGAGATATCCCTTAACTTAACAAAGCTTTCATTTCTGCTTCTAGACTCGAATTAAAAAGTTAACAAACGTTTTAATGAAGACATAACTTAAACTCATACACCCTCTGATTTATAGACGCATTTTGTTTTGCTACAATATTTTCTAAAACCAATAATAAATACTAACTAGTAGTATGTCTAGCGTTTTCCATAGAAAACTTCGACGTGCAATTATTGCATTTTCTAATATTAATAAAATATTATTAACGTGAATATGGTTTGGATTAAACGATGAACTTCCTTGTTGTTTTTAAAGTACAAATATAAATATCATACCTATATTAGTGAATAGATGCCTTTATTTATCTAAAGGCTTTTGTTCATCCTAAGCAAACACCGGTGAGGTGCGAGTGTGACCGACCAATACGTTTTCGTTTTATTTCAATCAACCCTCAGTGGCTTTGAGGATATGAATAAAATATAACCTTTGGGCGGATGACGGGTTGACATAATAAGTAACAGCATATTTAAAATCGTTTTAAGGACCAAGAGTTTTTGACGAAATAATTGTGTAATATTTGAATGTAGCTTTTTAATAAAAGCTTTTTAAAAAATAAATACTTTTAATACAAAATTTCGTATCTGAACGAGTATTGTCCGTAGATTTTATTGTTTTCATAATTATATGTAAAATATGGAAGGAAGCCGAGATGGCCCTGTGGTAAGAACGCGTGAATCTTAACCGATGATCGTGGGTTCAAACCCGGGCAAGCACCACTGAATTTTCATGTGCTTAATTTGTGATTATAATTCATCTCGTGCTTTACGGTGAAGGAAAACATCGTGAGGAAACCTGCATGTGTCTAATTTCACTGAAATTCTGCCACATGTGAATTCTACCAACCCGCATTGGAGCAGCGTGGTGGAATAAGCTCCAAACCTTCTCCTCAAAAAGAGGAGAGGAGGCCTTTAGCCCAGCAGTGGGACATTCACAGGCTGTTACGGCATGTAAAATATAATATCAGGTGTATAATGAAATCAAATATAATAACATTTGCAAACAACTTCCGGTTCTTATATTTAACCTATACAACATAATAAGACATTCCTATTATATTTGGAAGTCCTCTACCTTCAACGATTATCTGTTGGATATCCACTTACCGTGATAGGCATCGGTGCATTTCAAACAAACTTATTTTTGTCAAAATAAAAATGAATGCATGAATTTCATAGAGGGAAAAAAACACAAGCATCTTAAGCGAATATCGTATGTTACAATTCAGGAAGAACCGCTGATTTTTCATGTACTTAATTAGTGTTTATAATTCATAAGAATGGTGAAGGAATATATCGTGAGAAGAATCACTTGTATCAAATTGTGTAATTGTTGTGTTTGCCAGATTCATCCCCTTCGTAGCAGCGTGATGGAGTTTGCTCCTAACCATCTTTATATGAGCGACGGGAGGTCATAGTCTAGCAATGGGATATTTACAGTCTGCTACATCTCTTTTTTTATTTAAGAGAACAGTTTTTATTAACATATTAATTAAAAAAAACTTATATATATATAAGTTTTTTAAATTAATATGTTAATATTTTTTAAATTGCATAACTTTAAACTTTAAACTCTTCATTTAAATTGCATAACTTTAAATAAGATGAGGTTTTGACGTTTTGGGAATTTTATTATAGAAACTGCCGAATTTCGTGTCTCATTATTTTTATTTTGGAGTATTTTAGACAAGTTTAAAAGAAATCCGGTAAAAAATATGATACCAACTTATGCACACTTTTAATCCCTTCAGAGTTGAGTTTCGGGAAATACTTTTTAATGGTTGTTAACTTCTCTTGAACAACCCTTGGGAAAAAAAAACTTCTAAACCTACTTATTATATATTAATAGTGTTTATTTTATTCCTCGCTTTCATAATTGATTTCATTCATTCGAAAGAAAAAGATAACATTGTTTAATTACTTACTCCCTAAACAACATTTATGATAAAGCCAGTAAATATAATATTAAGCGTGTACCATGATATGTTAACAATATTAGTTCAATATGATTTATGAATTCGTAATTTAAAATATGACCTTATTTTTATTAAAAAAACAAAATTGAACTCAAGATAAGCATTTCTATTGAATTATTTGGTGCTATGTATACGTTTCTTTATAAGAATTTAGGTGAATTGACTGACTACTGGTCACCTCTCCTCTTAAGAAGTCTAAGAGTTTATTCCACCATGCTAGTGTACTGCATGTTCGTAGATATATATATATATATATATATTTGGCAGAATATCCCCTGACTTATATTTCCTTGCACTATTTTTCTTACTCGAATGAAATATTTTATAAACAAAAAATCGAAATGTTTATAATATAAAACTGTTATGATGTAGATTTAAACCCAAAAGCTTTGTTCGTGTTAGATCTTAGATTTATTGAGGCGGAAATGCTTTCTTTTTTTGGGCTTATGAAGAGATTCCGAGAAATTCAATAAGCAACGTTGCTTTTCATAAAAGGTGTAAAAATTAAATAACAATCGTCACGAGTAATTTTAGTATTTTATAAAACTCCATATTATGAAGTTATGAAATGAAAAAAATCGTGCTTAATTTTCGTTTAGTAGACAACTATATTACTTTAGTGATTTATTATATATAATAAAAAATCTATAAGGATCCGTGTACATGATGCCGGAGGCGGACTGACGCTCTTGTAAACCGCAGTCATATAAGGTATATTATATAAAGTATTCACATACGTTAGTTATTCTATAACCCAACAATATCTGTTTATCAAATTATTTACCTTAAATATATATATATATATATATATTTATATTGCGTTTGAAGGGTAAGTGAGTCAGTATTATCTTGGTACAAATTACAGCATCTTAGTTCTCATTGTTGGCAGGGTTTTTAAAGGCAACATATTTATCGACCCATTGTCTGAAAAAAGACCTCTCTTTTTTTCCAATGTCAACCCTTTCGAACGGTTCTGGTTCCGGAGTGATTATGGCTCCATAGAACACATTCACTTCATATCGAAGAATGTAATTACTTCCTGCTTGTGTGTAATGAATTCCTGTTCCAATTCGATAAGGTATTCATTATGTCACACTGCAATGTGGCCATCCAAATACAAAATTGGTAGTCTATGCCTTTCCACGACCATCAGAGAGTGACATATATGCTGAATAGTCATTCTCAAACTTTCGAGTTACGATCGATTTCTGTGTCATGGCGATGTGATATTTTAATTGTGTATATAAAAAAACTAAGAAACTTATTAACTGTGCTTATCAAACCTATTTAGCACTGATTTTAAATGTATATAAATTAGTTTTTTTAATTTAAAAAAATATCACAATTAATTCGAATATTCATAACTTTACACTGGTTTTCTAAATTATATTAGTATATTTTGGTCATTTGAATGTATTGTGCAATATGTCGATTTAAAAAATAAATTGGTTAATCTCGACGTTTTAAAGTCCAGAGAGATTTTTATAATCCTTACAAATATCATGCTTTTATGTCTTAACTACTCAATCGATCATCATGAATTTAGATTAGATTTACGGAAAAGGATATAGGGTACATAAAACCTCCTCTCCTCCTCATACACAGGTGAAGCCGTGGGCGGAAAGTACTATAATAATAAACATATAAATTGATAGTGTGAAACTTTTTATACTTTTTTATCAGCCGACAAACATAATACACACACACACCGAAACCGAAACAGCCTGTGAATGTCCCACTGCTGGGCTAAAGGCATCCTCTCCTCATTTTGAGGAGAAGGTTTGGAGCTTATTCCACCACGCTGCTCCAATGCGGGTTGGTGGAACACACACGCACAGTATGGTTTTATATAAATTGGAATTCTATTTCATAAACTATGACCATGTTTGTTCTGAAAAGAGACTTTAGTATTGTATCAAACATAAAATGATAAAACAATTCAGATAACCAATGTACGTATATAAAATTTTAAAAACTCAATAAAGCGCACATCATTATCTGTAAAAAAATATCGAAAATGTTTTTCAATTCACACGCTGAGCTTAGAAGCAACAGTTTCAGAAAAAAGGTGTGAGTAAAACTGCGCGGAGACGTCCCGGCCAGTGAGTGACGCGATTTATTATCGTTAGGACGTTTGGTTTTAGCTACACGGCTTTCGCGCGATTTATATATATATATATATATAAAAAAATCGGTGGAACGCTTAATTCGGGAGAGTAGGTTTTTATTATGGGCAATATAGTCTCGGTTCATTTATAAGTGCTTTATGGTGTGATTGATTTCATATGGAAATGCGAATGGAGTCAATACATAAGGTATGAACATATTTTTTATTTAATTGCAAATAACTAAAAATTAAGTAAATTTATATAATTATTGCCCAAATATATATAAATTCATTGCATATCACAATACTTATATTAATAGTTATAGTAGTATTTTATAATTGAATTACAGATATTATTCTAATTTCATTCAATTAAACTTTTATTCATTAATATTGATAATGTTTCGAGACATAAATAAATTGATACTAGTCAGTATATCATTAAAAAATAGGTTACAATATTCTAAAAATAAATTTTTTGTTTAATAATTTACATAATATATAATTTAACAAGATAAAATTTTGAGAAAATATGAATACTTATTCGTTTATCTTCTTTACTCACACGCTTTTGTTTAAGGAAATCCATTAGCAAGTCATTTCGCTCAATTCTTGTTTTAATGTTATTTCTTTGCGGGTTTTATGAAATATCGGAATGAGTTACAATTTCAAAGTGGCTTTCGGGATTATATTATCAACCTACGCATCGCAAGACATCCTATACATATAAGAGAATTGTTGAAAAGTGTACCCATTATTATATTCGGTAGTTTTTTTTAGACGAAGAACTAATTTGTGAAAAGAGTACGTGAGTAGAAGTAGTAGAGTATAAGATTTGACCGGCCGGTTGGCGTGGTTGGTAGATACTTGCCTTTCACGCCGAAGGTTGTGGGTTTCATTCCCACTCAGGACAGACATTTGTATGCATGAACATGTCTGTTTGTCCTGTAGTCTGGGTGTAATTATCTATATAAGTATGTGAATAATGTAATAATAATAATAATATCCCAGGATATTATTATTATTAAAAAGACGAAAACTCCGTCTTTATCTTATAATTTTTTTTGAGCAATTTTTGTATACAACGTTTTGCTTTATTTATCCTTAAAAACGCAATTCTTTTTTTTTAAAAAAATGTTTCTTAAGTATTATATCCTTGTCAGGATTAATGTTGATATCATATTTGGTGTATAAGAATTTTGTATCTTCATATGAAGAATATCTCGGCCATAGTATTACTTTCATTTTGTTCATAGTTTGCCATATGCCATATAGCACGACCACCTTTTTGGTCTAGTAGTTAGCAAACGATGTTGCAGATCTCTAGGTCCTAGGTATAATCCTCCTATTCTTCTCTTCAAAAAATTAGGCAGTTTGCAATACTTACACTACCTTGCCTCTGAAAGCACGTAATAATATTAGTCCAATCTCTCTAGTGTACTGTCGTTCTATCGGATTATTATAATAAGGGAACAGACCTTGCCTCTTTGCTTCTGCGAAAGATTTTACTCTATAATATCTGCGCAGTTGGCTATTCTCCTTTAAGAATGGCATCCGTTTTCGGAATCAGTTTAAAAAGACATAATATAAAGTATATATTTAATTGAATGGGTACCTAATACATAATTTAAAAGTAGTTCTTATATTTATTTACGTGTTAATTAAATTGTACGTAGCTGTTTTCGCGAATAGTACTCTTGAATTTATTCTGAATGCATCTTACTAATGCCTTCCTGGAGTAGTAACTCGTCTGTTCATATGACGTGACGACGCCATCTTGCTATTTATAGAAAGGAATCTATTGAAGGATGTAGGTATTACTTTAAATAGCAAATATTACAGGTAAAGGTAACATTCTTGTGCTCGCTTTCGAGAGAATATTGAATATTTGTGTTATTGGAAACTCGGCAGTTATACGCTTGAATTGATATTTGTGAACCTTTTTTCTACATTGTGACATACCTTGTATATTGAACAATTTAATATCACGGTCCTATGTATATTTAATTTATGCATTAAGCAAATTAAAAATATTTTTGGATTATAAGGTGCCTTTGAAGCATGATTTAGCTTATTATATATAAGTATTTAGTTTCAATTCATTTGATTAAATTTTAAAAACAGAACATATTTACATTTTTAAAGCAAAAACTGCTTTCAAAGAGAGGACGTGTGTACAAGTTAACCTTTAAAGTAAGTATTTTTTAATTATTATTAAGCTTTTTTTATGTATTCAATTTTGTTTATAGTCAGTGCCCAGCCCTAAAAGGATTTTATACCATTTTTTGTTCATCTGTACATAAGGCTAGCCCGCCACTCGTTACAATCGTTAATATTCAATAATATACTTTGTAAGTAATTAATTAATTATCACTATAAATCGTTATTAAAAAAAATGATATGTGACTAGTAGTAAATACTTTAGGCTTGGTTCCGACTTCAGACGATTTTGTGGGACACCTGCAAAAAAATGTGTTAATTTTTAGTGTATTTTATGTTTTATTATAAAAAAATAATCAAATTGACTTCTGTTTAATTTGTTTTTCATGTTTTAATATTAACTTAAAATATTAAAAATATAACGTCAATGCTATCGGATATAGATAATAAGCACAAAAGCGAGTTTATCCCATAAATAAATTCTTGCTATGTTCTAATGATATTAGCATATATCCAAAACTATTCAAATCAAAATGTACTTCATTTTAGTAAATAAGCTCTACATTTTACAAGATTGAATTAAATCTAGAGACCGCCGGTTCGGAGTTTAAATTCTAACGAAAAGAATCGGCATAAACTATTTCATCAGCCATATTCATAAATGTAATAATCATATTCAATGAAATTAACATAACATCAACGAAAATCAACGAATAATACTGTAGAACCTACTTTATTAAGCCGTAGGAGCGAGAGGCTGACATTATAATTCATCATTGAAAATCTTAACTATCTCTTAGCATTTGTAGGTATTTGTTGGTTAAGATTCACTTAATCTAGCTAGTGGACTATATTAACTCCAAGCCATATTATCGTCCCTATAATCTCAAGCAAAATATGTAATATATCTAATTTATTTCTCAACGTGACCTTCAAATTTATCGATAAAGGTTTTAGAATGAAAAAACAATTTTGCCTTTTTAAAATAAAACAAGAGACTACTTTGCAGACATTCATGCCTCAATCATGAAACACGCCCGTTTAACCACTTACTACCACATTGTACAATTGAAGCGTCTTTGTATACGGCAGTTTAAATTAAATGCCGTGCAACATAATGTTTAACTAAAAATGTTGCTCAAAAATCGAATGGTTATTTATTATCTCATTTAATAAGTTATATGAGTTTTTTTTAATGTGTATTTATTTTTATATGTATATATGTGTTTCAATAGATGTCACAGTAGAGTAAGTTCAACTTACTTGTACGCTTGATTCGTGCACTTGGTTTATATCCATATTAAAGTGATTAAAAAAAGAAATGATTTTCTCCAAAAATAAAAAGACAAACTTCAGGGTACTTGGTCGTAGGACTTTGTGCGAGCTCGTCCGGGTATAACCGTCAAACGCTATGACATTTTCTACTCCCTTGTGTGACTTCCATTATAAATTCTTTCAATAAAAATCAATTTAGACATTTCACACATTCATGGCAGCATTCCTGTGTCAGCTACATTTTTTTAATATTATGAGTGCCTAATGTAATCAATTGGATAAAATATAGTTACATAATTTTAAATGGTATTAAAAAGATGATGAAATTGCTTTCTCGAGAAATTTAATTTAACTTTGGAAACTATAATAAAGCGTCAGACAGACGAATTGACGAGAAAGTTAAAGGAGAAATTTGAACATAAAAGTCTTCTATTAAAATGGATTAAAAAAGTGCTCTACGCTTCATATTCCGCGCCATTGGAAATTTCACAGGTCTTCCCTGTTTTTGGCTCACACGTTATTTTAACTGAGCTAATAAGAAAATACTAGATAAGTCTTTATATTACTTCAAAAGAGCGAGAGAATAAGGAACATGCTTCCAAGTTTCCAATAATTTTAAAAACAAACTTTGAAAATGTGTTTACAGAGTTCGCGAGATATAGTTCTCTTATATCAGATATTGCGCTGGAGTGATAAATATAAAATATTGATGATTGAGATATGAAGTTAAAAACTTTTTATTTAATTTTTCTAACAAATATAAATGGAACTTATTCCACCACGCTGTTGCAATGCGGGTTGGTGGAATACACGTGTGGCAGAATTTCAGTGAAATTAGACACATGCAGGTTTCCTCACGATATTTTCCTTCACGGTGTAACACGAGATGAATTATACTCACAAATTAAGCACACGAAAATTCAGTGGTGGTTGTCTGGGCTTGAACCCACGATCATCGGTTAAGATTCATGCGTTCTTACCACTGGGCCATCTCGGCTCAATGTTTATATTGACAGACATCATCACATCATCACAGTCAGATATTGATCTGATTTTTGGGTAGGGCCCCTCGGCCGGCGGCCCCTAAGTCAGGCTAGGGCCTGACGTTACAAATACTGTCATTATTCTTTTAGCTATGCACACACCGTCAAACATGTAAACTAAGGTGCTATGTTTCTTGTGCCTGTAATTACACTGATTCACTCACCCTTTAAACCGGAATAGCCCGAAAACAAAATGAAAAACAAAAATTGAACTTCGCAGTAGAATATTTGATGAGTGGGTACCAACAAAGACGTGCCTGTACTAAGTTCTTGAATAAAGTGTAATGCATGCAAGTGTATTGATTTTGAATGTTTTTACTCAATCACGCTTAAACAGTTAAAATAAAAGAAGTTGGCATTTTGACTAAACATTAAAAAAACGACTTAAGTTAAATTTACTTCGAGAATTATGGATTAATTTTTTTTAGGTTAGGTATTATGTAAATACTCCTATAAAGTCGTATAGTATAAAAGTTTAATCGTTTATTTATTAGGTTTATATTATGTCTTTTTTAAATATACCGAACAAAGCGACAAAAAAAAATAAACAAACTATTTTGGGCATCATTATTTGTATTAAAATAAATAGCAGTACGATGAGAAAAGTTGCCAGGCAAGCTTTTCTCTCCTTTCGAGTCAAGCAGATGTCAAACGCAAGTTACGTTACGTGCACTATTATATAAAACATAATAGAAACGGCGTGTTATATTTTATATTACATAGATATATACATTATTATAACTATAAAACATTAATGAAAAACATCAAAATATACCTTATTGAAGCTCTTACAAAAAATATTGAATAATTTTCCTAGTTAGATACGAGAGAAGTTACCACCGATTCGAAATGTGAATATTACCGTGAAGAAGCGGAAAAAAATCTGTAGTTACTATTTTTTACTACTTAAAATTCTACAATTCATAATAACGAAAATTCTTTACTTTGTTATGATCTTTATATACGGAATTATTTTATTTTATATTTACAATTATTATTTTCTTTAAATTTAATTAACTGACAAATACGAAAATAGAATTCGTAAATGTCATGTTACTTATTGGATACAATACTTGTTTTTTTAAGGATATGTTATTACTAATTTTCTCTTATGGCTTCGCCTACGTAGTATTAAGTATCAGTATATATATGTCCTTTTCTGTACATCTGACAATGTGTATGCTAAATTTCATGATGATCGGGTGAGTAGTTAAAACGCGAAAGCGAAACAAAGATACAAAATAACCCACTTTCATCAATCCATCAGTTAATTTGTATCTGTATGTAGACAATAATAACATTTATAGCTTAAAAAACTTAAATATTAACCCACTATATCTATCACCAAACTCGTGGTGATGCTTGGTTTGTATGATAAACTTTCAATTTTATATGTCTTGGGATATAAAAAAATCAGCATACTGTCTTTTGAGTTCCATGATGTATGCAATTTACGTCGTATATCGATATTGAGGCTTAAACAAATATCGCCTTATAAATATTTATACGCATATAACTTTCATAGCCTTTCACAAGAAATAGATACAAGTAACTATAACTTATAAAGAGCGATCCGCTCTAAGCGTTCAAGTGACTACTCGGATAAATATTGTGTGCTTTAGGAGTATCTTGACGTGTTACTCATATATAATATATGCGTGTTTGTATATAGGAATATAAGGTTATCTAATAAAATTTAATAATTTTTTTTAGTTAAATTCACTTTTGTAACATAGATTATGTACCTCATATTAACTAGCGACGATGAAAAGTCTTAAGAAAAAGTCAAGTACAGAGCGACATGGCCCAGCGGTTAGAACCCATGAAACGTAAACGAAAATTTTAGGTTCAATGCTCGTTAAATAATATTGAAATTTATTGTGCTTAATTTGTGTTTAATATTAATTTCAAGCTCGGATTTGTAGGAAAATATCGTGAGGAAACCTGGAGGAGTATGTATTTCAATACATGGATCATCCGTGAAAGTCAAAAACAAGTTCATACACCAATGTGGGTTGCATTGGCGCACCAACACCGTGTTAGAATATGCTCCTAATTTTTCCTTTAAAGGTGAGGCCTTAGACCAGCTGTGGGATATTAACAGGCGGATACTTTACTTTTTATAAGTGAAATAGTTATTCATTTTTATTTATTGATCTTATTTTCAGATAATTACATATTATGTCAATTCGATAAGGAAACTTTTTGAATAAGACTTCGAATCATTGTGCTTAAAACAAGGTGAGCTTATGCACATTTAAAACTTTATTCAAGTAGCCGAGAAGTAAGCATTTGTAAAAACTTTTATATTGTAATTTTACAAGTTATACATATACCGACACACAGTCTAGAGGTCAATGATCCTATCAGCGTAGAGAGATAATTGCATAATAAATACGGTCAAACTGAGTCATCTTAGTTGACAACACGTTGTTCATAGCCTCGTACCAAGTTTTTTGTTAGTGTTTTTATTAAAAATACACTAATGAATAAATAACTATTTACTCACGTCTGTACTAATTATTCTTTGTCACAGTCGTTGGGGTCGTTGGATTGAAACCCAGGCAATTCTATTTTCAAGTGCATATTTGTGCTTATAATTTATATATCAAACTCGAACGGAAAAACGCTCGATGATCATCTATCACAAAAAAAAGTCCAATGAAAAATAAAAGTTTTGACATACTCTAAAACAAAGTAGGAGTCCTAGCGGTTTCGCATAAAATAAGTTTAAAATCTTATTAAATAACCTTAAAAATATTCTTTTTCTTAAGCAACAAAATTTCCAATGAATTTTAATATTTTGTATTTTCATATTTTATACGTCATAACTTTACACCTACGCGATTGAATATTCAATAAATTAGGTGCGCGACGAGTAGGCGAATGGCATTACTTCAGACACGTTTGGATGGATAGCTTGTCGTATCTAGTCTGTCTAAGTCTTGTAATATTAAATGAACAATTCTTGTATATATGTATCCATATATATTTTGTTTATCTCGGACACGGCTCTAACGATTTGGTTAAAATTTAGTCTTATATAAAGTTATGTTTTATAAGTTTATCTATATAGGTGTCTTTTCTAAAAGAAAAAGCAATTTTTCACAAAAAAATATCATAACTAATTGTTAGAGCCCAGCGAAAATCGGTCGCTCTGGTACAACTTTTTTAATAATAAACATACTGCTTAATATATCGCATAATAGCATATAAGTAACATAAATGAGAATTTGTTGAAACAGTACAAGCAACTCTATTCGTACCTCTAAAAGCGGAGCCTCACCTGACTAAGCAAATGAATTCGGGACGAGACTGTCATTATCAGAATTTGCTAGTTATATAACAATGCACATTGTAAGACACCTTGTATTATCTTCTCCGAGATCAAACGAGAATATTACATTGACACAATGTAGGAAGATGAGGTATTTTCCCCAACATCCGTTTATAGTAATACTTTCTGAGACAATACATTTAGATGGAATAACAATTTGTAAGAGACATAAGTTTGTGACAAGAAATTTTATTTATGAATCTTATTCTATACAAGCTGTTCACGTAACTTTGTTCTTTGTTGTTCGATATCGTTTTTGTTGGCATTTATTAAAATTTCTTTTTAAAAGGTTCCTGCGTATTTCGTGCATCTTCTTAATAAAAATATCGTTCAATTATTTTATATAATACAATAGAAAAAAATTAAGTAATTAATCTAATTGAAACCTATATTATTATTAGCATCATATCTGTTTGCAAAATTTCAATAGCAGACTCACAAATACTAAAAGTTGAAGTTTAAGGAGAGAATATAAGATATTTAGTTTAATTTTTTATAAAATAGGTAGGTTGATGGTCAAATGGGCGATGTTATGTGGTCACCACCGTCCATGAACATTGGCACTATGAAAAATATTAAGCGTTCCTTACTTATTGCGTTACAAATCTTGGTTATTGAAACCACGATGTTATTTTCCTTGTGCCTGTAATTACATTGGCTCGCTCACCCTTCAAACCGGAACATAATAAACATTGCTGTTAGGCGGTAGTATATCTGATGAGTGGTATCTAATAACCTCTATACTTAGTCAAGTACATGATGCAGTATACAAGTAAGTAAGGTTTAAGGAATCAGGATTGTAAGGCACGTATCTGACCGAGCCAGGGAGCTAATACCTAATGGTGTTTAACAATATATATCAAAGCGGGTTTTGATAGTATCAATAATAACTTGCTAAATCATATGTTCTTATAAAACACAAAATTATTATTATGTAGTGATAGTAATTGATAGTGCAAAATGATCGTCATTTTTCTGCAAAAGACAACGCATATTATATTAAAAATACATCTCATATTATTTTCCCAAATAAATTTTCCCTGTTCCCAACATTTCATTCCATAGAGGCAAAAACTTATAAAACTGGTAGAAAAAACGTAGAGGTAGTTCTTAAAAGTTTTACAAAGTCCAATAGACCTGAAACCCCGGCATCAACACTTCAGTCACGTACTTTACCCTAATGGTGATTGACGCGGCTGAAACTGGTGTCAATCGAAGTTTTTCGATTAAATGCCGCAAGTAATAAAGGCCGTATTACAGACACACCTTCGTCGTTCAATATGACAGTAAGTGTTTATACTTACTTCGTAGACTTATCATATGCTTTCATGTCTCGATTGTGTTTGAATCATCTATTTTTTTTAACCATTTTCTGTGTGTGTTTTTGTATATACGGGGAAGGGGGGCTGGTAAGGTGTTATGTACACTTAGGTCTTTTCCGTACCCGGTGACAACGTGTAGGCTAAATTTATTGGTGATCGGTTAAGGAGACCAGACGTAAAATATGATTAATAATTTTAAAATATCTATGAATAAACAAAAAATGCTCTATTAAGCATTTAAATACATTTAAGCTCAACAATTTTCTTTTCAAACCTTTTCACCCGCCAACCCATATATGAGCAGCGTAGTGTAATAAGCTCAAAACCTACTCCATAAAGGAGGGAGTTTTTTCTAGTAATTGGACATACTATAACGCCTTTTAATTCCATCCTAATAAGCTAAGACAGCAATTTCATCTGTCAATAATAAAATTAATATGAACTTTTATTAATTATTAAATACCCATACAGAAATACATATGTAACAAGCATACTAAAACGACACTAAATGTTCAGACACAATTTTGTTCTTAATTTATGTGCATATTTGAAGGCGAAATCAATTTAAACAGAGCATCAGCACTGCTAGAACCCACCGCAGAATATATTAAGTATCGACAAGTTCTTAAATTCACATTTAATTTTATTACCAGTCACGAATTGCGTTGCTAATTATATTTCTGTTCAAGATAATAAAAAAAAAATTGACAATATTTCCATAAATTTTTTTAATCGTTTTTTAAGCGTTGCTCTATGTAAACAGTCCATTTATTAATTATTCCATTATTAAACAAATACTTTTTACGTTACACTTAAAATCGTTAAGAATATTTTACAGTTATCACTGTGCTAATTTCTATGATTGATACGAAATACGTGAAATCAAGTTGTTATTTGCATCTTTGCCTTTTTTTTATAGAATAGGAAGGCGGACGAGCGTATGGGCAACCTGATGGTAAGTGGTCATCATAGACATTGGTATTGTAAGAAATGTTAAACATCGCTTACATCACCAATGCGCCACCAACCTAGGGAACTAAGTTGTTATGTCCCATGTGCCTGTAATTACAATGGCTAACTCACCCTTCAAACCGGAACACAACTACTGAACCAAGCTACCACTATTACTACTACTACTGAACCTAAGGAACCAAGTACTGCTGTTTTGCGGTAGAATATCTGACGAGTGGGTGGTACTTACCAAGACGAGCTTGCACAAAGCTCTACCACCAGCCTTTAATTAATGAAATAAAAAACACACTAATGTTAATTTGATGATAGACTATGTTTAGTTAGTAAACAAAGTAATTGCTATTTGGCTTGACCGATTCATACCTTTTAATTAGTTACATTAACAAAAACTTGTGTCATAAGCGAATCCCCTTACAGTAGTTTCCAGCAAGGTAAGGTGACATATATTAATAAAATTGAAACATAAATTATATTTAATACAATTTATAAATAACGAAAGGTATATTGGAGAAATATCAAAGTCAGTGTTGTCAAAATTATCAGCCATTTTACAAAAAGAAAACTAACATTTTACGCAACGCTTTAGTAAAATACTTTTCGTTTCCAGTACGACTTTTAAGCTTATCTTGCATTTATTTAAAAGAAAGCTAAAAAGTGTGGGTCATAGTGTAGGTAAGACTATCAGGGGATGGCGCTAATGATCGCGGGCGGGACACGCAACGTTTAGATTAGATCGGCCCATTTCTTAGGGTGTAATTTCCGCCCCATAGTCCGATAGCCCTTATTCCTAGAGAAAAACTATTTCAATAAAGAAATAAATTATACAGCTGTGATTGTTTTGATTTATATAATATTGTTTTTCACCAAGATGAATGGAGTTTGAACATTATTTAAAAAAAAAATTAAGATTATTATTTTTAAGGTGTAAACCTTAAATGTAAGCAACGTTTAACTGGTCTTAGGGCAAGCTCATCTGGGTAGGTACGGTTAGTATTCATCAGATATTCTACGGCAAAACAGCAGTACTGTTGCGGAGGATTGTTGTGTTCCGGTTCTATATCTAATATCTTAGTTCCTTAAGGTTGGTGGCGGTTCATTAATGTCTATGGGCTTGGTGACCACTTATCATCAGATGGCCGATATGCTCGTCCCCCTACCTATTTTATCTATATATATAAAAAATCATTTATAGGTAATTATACGCTAAACAAGCGAGTGATTGGTTGAACAAAGGTGTGTCTTTTTATTTCGAATATCGAATCAATGATGGCAGAATAAAATACAGCAGATAATCAAGACATAACAGCAGAACCGTACGTAAATATAATATAATTAAGTATTTTCTTAACCAACTAAAAAACAGAGAATAAAAACCGCCGTAGTGTATAATATAATAACATAAATACTTTTTGATCAGTAAACATTTTTTTTTTCAAATGTTTTAATATGACAAACACACGAATAAAAATATTTGCAAATATGCTGTGAGAAGCAGAAATGAAATATTTTATAAATGAACATTGACAGCGCTCCAATAACAAAAAAAAAAAGAAATAAAATCTATATCTATACAAAAAAAAACATTTATTGACAATAAACTTAATTGAAAGCAAACTGCAAACAAACGTTACGCCGATGGTTAAGTGGAGAAGGAATAGTTTTAGTTTTATGGTAATGCAACGGAAGCCGGTGAGGCGGGGGAGTTAAGATCGTGGGCGAACCGATACCTGCCATGTTTGAATTTCAAGCACGACCTTTTATCGCTATTCGTTAATTGTTTTTATGATTAAGATAAATGATAATTCGTTGTAGCAGTGATTTTAATAATCTAGCAAGAATACTGTCTTTATAAATAACACGAACATTTAGAATAATCTGTAATACATACGTAATAAATTTTGTATTAAAATTTGCTTGGAAAAATATTTTCTGAATTGTAGTTTTAGTGTCCATCCATTATAAATGTAGGCTTGTCATTTTTTATAAGATGAATATCATATTAAAAAAAAAAAGTTTCAATTTTTTTTTGTAGTGGGCCCTTTTTTTACTCTGGAAAAACGCATTACGCGTTTCCCTCACGGAAACAGTGGGGGGGGGTATGTGGGGCTCGCCGATGTCCGAGGCGCCGAGTGCGCCCCGAACAACGGGCCCCGAACAATGGGCCCTGATGAATGGGTCTAAATAGGATTCCAATTTTAAATAGTAATTTCTTATCTTATTAGCTTGAAATTCTATGACCCGAAATATTCCAGTGATAAAAACACATAATTCTTAACCGACGATTGCGGGTTCAAACCACAGTTAGTGTAGATGATTTTTCATACGCTAATGTTGTGTCTATACTCGTGCTTAATAGTATAGGAAAACGAAGGTATACTTTTTGTTTCTATTAAAGATGATATAAGTAAAGGTTAAGATTGTCGTCTGTATTTAAACATCTTCGATGGCCGGGAGAGATTAATATGTAAATGCGTGTTGGATCCGGTTTGCATAAGTCTACCCAATGAACACTTGATAGAGAATGAGTATCGATTTGCTTCTCTGCATAATTAACAATAACTCCACGATTACCGCGCGCAACTTACTGATCCTGATACAGCTTTGGTTAATTATGTTTAATTTAAAACAAAATAATTTATCATTTATTTATTATTTCGTAGTAATCATTAAAATAGTAAGGATTAAACACAAAAAACATTTTAATAATAGGAATCAGTAAGCATCTGCATCCTTTGCTTTAGATGAAAAAGACTATCCAATAGCAATTTCAGTTTTTTTTTATAAAAGAACGTTGTTTATATAGAACGGTTTACAACAGTTTTTTATTTATTTAAAGGATTAATATAACTGCATTTATATACAGAAACGAGTTGATTTTTTTATCATCGTGATAGCGTTATAACTGTGAATAGTACAGTATTATTTGGTAAAATATGTGCATGTTTTAAGAGTAATATTTATTACTTAAAACAAATATGTTATAATATCTTAAAAATTTTAAATAGGTAAGTAGTGTGGCAAATGGGCCCTTTGATGGTAAATGGTCACCACAGTTCATAGACATTGGCACTGTACGAAATATTAACCATCCCTTACATTTGAGAACTAAAACGTGCCTGTGCCTGTAGTTACACTGGCTCACTGATCGTTCAATCTGAAACACAATAATATTGCTGCTTAGCAGTAGAATTTATTTGTAAGAAAATATTTATTTATTTAATTATATGAGTTTAATTAATTATTATAAAATATGTTTATAAATAACAAACTGGTATAGAAATAAAAAGTATGTATTCAATAGTTCTATCTAGAAAAATCTTCAGCATTTTATTATAGTTGCCTTGCATGGTTTTTCCAATGATGTGTCTATTTCTCACCAGCGAAACATTTAGAGTGAAGTAAAAACACCAATAAGACGCCTACGCTTCTATAATGTAAATACCGATCTCATATACCTAATGAAAACGAAATCAATCAATATATGTTGTGATGGGTTTATCTTTGTTTTTACGTCTTATTTTTATATTCCTTTAAAATTAGATTCTATATTGCAGTTTTGTTCCATCTGTATCTCGCTGTTCGTCCGGCTCTCTTATAATTTTACTAGTTACTAAGTGGAATGGAGGAACTCTGTTGATTTCAGTGGTTCTTTTTGAGTTCGGCGTTTGAAGTTTGTAATTGACGGAACTTTGTTATCTTGTTTGTATATCTATACATATAATAAAAATTTAAGATCGCCGTCTGTACATGGGAGATATAAAAATAATGATTGTTAGAATTCTTGTCTGTTTATCTGTTTTTCTGTGATCATTAATGTATTGTCGCAAAACTTCACATAAAATTAAGTGTTTGTTTTATATCTATCGGTTTATATATATAAAGTTATGGTAATTTAAAGACTCACGTCGAGCATTTATTCGATAAATTCGATGCTAATAATGATGAATTTAGAATATATAGAAAGAATGCTATAAAATAACTGTTCACTTGAGCTGGCTGAAACATTAGCTACCTATAAATGATAGTCGGTAAAACGAAGATGATTCAAAGTTTATAGGAACAAAACAAAGTTGAAAATTGGTCAGTTTCAGTGATTTAGATTCTTCCAATGTAAGTTGAGCTTATTTAAATAGGGTTCAGCTTATGGTACACATTGGTGAAACGCGCCCACGAGTATATGTAAAGCGAGCCGATTGCCACGCTGTTGCCTATAGCATTGAGTTGTGAGCCGTGAATGCACGTATGTCGGAGACGCACAGCGCCCTCTGGTAACAGGGACATAGTAATCCTCTGTCTTTATTCTTTTGTAATATATTTTGTTAAGTTAGGGTAGTAGCTTATTAAAACTGTACGTATTACGGATTTAACTTGCTATTGCCCGCGGCTTCGCTCGCGCGTAAGTATAGGTAAAGGATAAATGGTTGTATGGAAGTCTGTGACATCACTCTACGATCAATAAGAGCGGAGCATAAATTAAAAATGTTGCAAAAACGGGGAAAATTTATTCCTTTTGAGAGCTTCCGTTGCGTGTGCTGCGTAAACAGTTAAAGTTACACAACAATCATATATGACGGAATTGTTTCTCTTGAAAAGTTCTAAAAAAGGTCCGTGACGGCATATATCTATCTTTTAAAGTTGACTCACTCTAAAAACCTTTTGTATGGTAATCAAATTTAGTAAAATAATGCATTATTTGCGAATTCGTTTTTATTAACATGACATTAATTCTTATGAAAGATATCGAGATAAGATCATATAAACTTTTTTAGTACTTTTTATACTTTTAACATAGTTTAACACTTAGTTAAGTAGGTTGTTTGAATATACTCATACATAATTATTTGTTTTCGATTTTGTAAATAACTTAGTAAGTTAAAGTTTAAAGGTTATTTAGATATTGCGTTTCGTCGCCACATGTTTTTTTTCTCATGGTTTTGTTAAAATTATAATTAGTTGGTTAGTTCATAATAAGAGTTTATTTAAAAACTTTTATATGCAATGAAATAAATAATAGCTCTTTCTAAGTTTGCTCTGTATAAATGAGTACAAAAGAAAAAGATAACTTGTTAAAACCTCTGTTTTGGTGATTAGTGCTGTTATTAATTTCAGCACGTAACATTACGCTATCGATGAGAGAGTAACGTGCAAAGGAGCAATCAATCAAATCGTGTTGAACCGATGGTAGTAAACGCGTTATGAAGGCCGACTTGATTGGTGTAAAGTCATAAGTAACACTCCGATTTTGGGGCTGCTTGGAAAGGGAGCGGTGCTCTATGAATAGGTAAAAGCGGTCTTTGTGCAATTCCATTATGAATCTAAAACGTTAAAGAAAGCTATTTGCTTTTAATACAGTTGTATTTATTTGTAATACAATTATATAATTGAATATATTGAATTTTCCGCTTCTTTGTTTCCATGGTGTTTTTTATTTTTTTATAAAGCTATTTCTAAGTTTTATTTCTAAGGAGAAAAAGGTCATGAAATGCTATACGTATTCCTAATTGCTTCGCTTGGGTTAGTCTGTTCAGTTACATATTATGGTGGTAGGTTGGAATCACGTACGTAGTAATTATAATCACTACTTTGATTGAAATATCCCCGGAATATAATAAAAAGTATTTACCTTTTTTGCGTTCGATACCATTGTAAGGGGTTTAAGCTTTTTTATTATTCCATGTATAAAAAAATAATAGATACTATTAAAAAAATACATAGAAGCGATGAAAATAGACACGATTTAATATCATATTTTATAAAGCAAAGTCACAAGAAAATCTGTAATCTGGGGCGCTTTGCGGTGAAGTGGCTTAATATATTAAGAATAAAATGATAAAAGACTGATTTTATATATAGCTTAGAATGTGTATGATAAAATTCATTTAAATTAATGGATTATCATAATTATTCTGGAAGTTTAAATTTATTTGCAGCTTTTACGAAATTTCAAAGAAAACTCAAGGCAAACGATGACACTGCGAAAGTATCTGTGTTGCAGTAGGAAACGCACGTTGATCATTATTACACATGCAGTTTTATAAAAAGGCAAACTAAATAAAAAAGTAACTTGACTTAAGTAAATTGGCCACGGCTTCGCCTGCGTATCAGCTCAGTTAGTCACTATGTTTTTTCTGTGCCTCTGACAATATGTATCCAAAATTTCATGATGCTCAGTTGAATGGTTAAGACGTGAAAACACAATAAGCATTTAGATCTAATAATCCAAATTTAAATGATTTTACAAGAATCCCAATATATTCGGTTTCTTATAATAAAAGACAATTTGAAGCCACATAGGATATTTCTATTTGCACCGTATCTCATTTGATAGATATTTGCATGTTTATAGTTCATATTATATATAATAATAATATTACATATAATATTGTTAATATTACATAGTTACATTCTGTGTATAATATAAAAAATAACTTGAATTTTATTGTTGTTCAGTTTTATAAACATAGTTTCCGACTTCCTTCCAGTGGCAAAGTATTCGCTTCTATAATAACATTCCGCTGTTAGTTTCAACTTGACCTATTAATATATTTAAATCTCATGCAATAAACATTGATAACTAAGCCTTATTAACTCGATATAAGACTAAATGATAAAACAGCGTGTAATAAGTATTTGTTGATTTTAATGCAGACATGTATATTATTTAGAATATAACTATGGGAGATGTTAGAAAAGAATAACTGCTGAATTTCATGCTGTTCTTCTCAGTGAAAACTAAATTTCGAATCCGTTTTCACGATTACTCAATGATGACGATTCAAAATAGCTTGTATAAGCTTATTCGAATAAAGAATATTTTCATTGTTTTTGATTTATAAATAAAGCTTTGCAGTTATTGTAATTGAATATCCCAATTTTGGTTATTGATTTCACAGTTATGTATTAACACGGCGCTGATGAGAGTGTAACATGCGGAAGAGCAACCTATCAATCGTTCTTGCGAAGTTTAAAATGAAACCATTTTGGAAGCATTTTTCATGTTCCATTATGAAAATGGAAAACCGTTCTCACAATTATGTAAAACATGTATGTTGTTGTAATTTCGAATTGTAAATTGTAATGTCGGTAAAACAGTTACGGTATTTAAGTCGTAATAAAGATTATTCCAGATCAGTTATTCGGAAATTCCTAATCGACAAAATCTAAATATACTTCAATGTATTAAGAAATTAACTAAAAATTATTTTTTTCTTTAATAAAATTACATAGTCAACTATATATCATGAACTTTATTATTTTTTATCATCTACGTATACAATGTTTTGTTTAACATTTATGATTTAAATTAATTAGCAGGCCAAGTCAGTGAAGATTTCTTTTGTTCTTGAGAATAAATAATGACACCACTCCAAATCCATTTCATCCGACACGTAATAGCATGATAGACATCTGTTTAATTTTTAATTCAATTCGATTCAGCAGTTTTGTTCTACGCTTTATATTAACTTCACTTATACGTAATTTACAAAGTCTGTCAGGAAACAAATCTAGTAAGTCGATTTTAATCACATTAAATAGTCATATCGATTTACAACTTACAGTATGGAAACGTCTGACATATTTATATATATTATACATATTTATATATAGCATATATTGTGACAATTTTACCTAGCTTTCTTAATTTGAGTATGTTAATATTTTTTAAAATTATATTTTTATTTTCGGAGTATATTTACTAAGTATTTGATTATTTTTAATGTTTGTATTATCATATCAAATAATATTCTTGTGAGTTCTAGCAATATCCATGTCTTGTTTCATTTATATCGAAGTTATTACACTCCATACAAACTGTTGCCATAAATGACGACAAGATGTTATATAACGCGACAACATGGCATACAGTCATTATAGCAGAATATTGCTATTTTGACCGAATAGCAGCAAAAAGTGCTATTTTCAACTGACTTCAAAGAAGGTTCTCCATTCGACTCGTATATAAATACAGAATGTTTGTATGTCTGCGATTTTCTCAAACTACTGATCCGGTTTGATTGCGGTTTTCCTCATTAAATGAATATGATTTCAGGGAAGGTTTTATAAGGTGTTTTTGTTCTTTGGAAAAAAAATTGATATAAGCATCGTTTGTTAAAACATTATCAAGAATATAGGAATTCGTGACAAACATTTCTTTAAATAAAATATAATTGTAGCTGAGTAGCTGGAATGTGTGTAGAGTAGCTGAAACAAATAAAAACGTACATTCATCATAATAAAATTACTCCGGGAGCTTTAATCTACCCACACTAAGCTTGCGATTTGTCGAACTTAGATAATAGAGCAGTTTACTGAATCGAATTAAATTAAAACTTAATCAGTTGTTCATTATGCATTTAGATAATCGTTTGTTGTCGAATTCGTCGATAAACATTCATTACGTATAGAATTAGATATATTAGTTTGTACAACACTAATACCTACTTCCAGATATCGACTAAAGAATTTTTAATTAACGAAAATGTCAATGAAAAAATGAAAAGGAGTTGAAATGACAAAATGAGTTTGAGACTTAAATTAAAATCGAAATAAAATGAACGCACCTGTGAGCCCTCGGGTGTTGCAAATGTCCATGGGCGGTGGTAGTCACTTTCCATCAGATGAGTCTCTTGCTCGTTTGCATAAGAAAAATGTTATCAACATTCAACATTGACACTGTATAGCTTTGATAAATAATAAATCACAATATTTTTTAAAGCAATCGCTTTATATAAAACTATATGTTTGCCATGTTCATTTAGAAGAAATGTAGGTTTTCTGTAAATATAATTTTGTATTAAGTTAAATTTTATATTGATAAAAAGCTAACTAAAGTTAATAGTCTAAGGGTTCAGGATCAAATCTGCAACTTTCAAATCGTGTTCCGTATACAGTTGAGCTAATATGAATACCATAATAATAAAAACAATAATAATAACAAATAATAAAAACAATAATAATTGTTTATATTAAAAAATACTTCGAAATAAAACTTTCATTCTACTAGAAAATGTTAGCTTACTTTTTATATTAGCGTATAAACTTAATTTAGAGGAAAGTACACATCAATAAAACTTTGTACCCTTAAGACGTCAAGGTGAATCGTTAGTCTGTATGTCATGTAATAAAACTGCTAACAGACCAAATGTATGGAACAATATTGGAAAATATATATTGGTTATAAAGTCAAACGAATATTACATAGCAGATTCTATAATGATTATAAAATATAGGAAAAGATTAAAGGGGGGAGTTGTGGACATAAATTTAGATTTCAGATAAAGAGAGGATTTCTACGAAATACTTAAAAACAGTTTTTTAAAAGTTAATTGCGAATAAAATCAAAGATTTTAATTGATCTTCCTAGAAAACAATTGGATTGACTGACAAGGTGTTATTTTTTATTATTTTTTTGTAATGACGTACTTTTCTTATAAATATAATAGTAATAATGTTGAACGTATTTAACAATAAATAATCATGTTTGTTTTAAGATGTATCATTTTATATATGAAATAATATTATTTATCTTTTAACGATAAACATTTCTAGCTTTCTAGAGTAAATTCTAAGTTCTTTGCTTAAATAGCGAAACTAATTTTCTATCAATTTATTTAATATCCTAAAAATCTCATGTAACTGCTAATTATATTATAATTTGACAATCAAAAAGTACCTCTAATTTTTTACTTTTGTGTAAATCAGAATAAACCATATAATTATGAATAATGTTTCAAGGATAAAATGCTAAGTACGTGTTCTCGAACCTTAAATATGTATTGTCTATATGTATCAAATCAGCATCGATTCATCGGAACCGATAATGGAGCACCAGGGAAAGCCATTTTCCAATAGCACGGTCAATGGGAAGTCCTTCTGGAGTATTATTTTTGGCGCGAGCGCGTTCGGGACGCTCGAGCCGGGCAGTGCGGGATGCGACCTGTTGAAGTGAGGTTGCGACGTCACGGCTCCCGTGATAAGCGTTGGATTCAAAATTCGAACTTGCTTATTTATTGTTTTATGTGAACAGTTTTCTCGCGTGTGTTTTGACAAGTTTGGATCGATTTTGTGAAGTGTTTGTGAAGGTAAACTTTTTGGTGTTATTTTTGTTTTAAGTTTTTTTTGTATGTATCTGTCACATATAATTTTTATTCGTATAACTATATTGCTTAAGATAGGAATAAATTAAAATTAATACATTAAAATTAGTATATTAATAATTACAAAATTTTTTTACTTTCATTTCGAAACACTTATCGAAATAAACGGAAATAAAAGTTGAAAAAAAAACGGAAGAAAGAGGCAAACTTGAAAAAGTATTTATTAAGGTGAAATTTCATAAATTATAAGGTAAATTCGTAATAAAGCATTTTTTTCTGCGAGTAAACAGTAATTTCAGGTTTCAATTACCTTGATAAGATTATTGGAATACTAAGCCTATAAGGTTTTGGGCGTGTATCAGAAAAGTGTGTAAATGCGCACGCGCTATTAATTTTCTTCTACAATTTGATGCGTTTCCTTTTTAAGTTTGTATATTTGTCAATTATATAGAGGTGAGCTTATTGAATTTCGTGATTCGAATTATGTCATACTACTAGCAAAAGCCGTGGCTTCGCCAGCATAGAATTCAGTTTGTGATGAGAATCCTTCAAAATCTGGCATTTTAACGTACATAATGCCTATTTAATATACATATTACCTTCATACATAAAATATTATTAAATAATACATAAAATATTTAATTAATAAGAGGCAGTTATTTTGAAATCACGGACCGACATTTCAATTTTATTTATTTATATAAATATTTTTTTCTTCAAATAGATTTTCTTCTAGACAAAAGGTTTTTTTTCAATCTTATCTTTTACATCTAGTCTATAATTCCCATAAACAAATTGACCTTAAGGGTTTTATTTTGGCAAGTTTTTTGTAGGTTCAAAAAGGCAACTACTCATCTTCTGCTTCTGTACCTATCTTCCATTTTAATAAAAAGCCGACATGGATTAGCTAGCATCCTTAAAATTTCAAACATGATTTCAGGGTGCTGCGTAAATAGTAAATTGAAACAAAAAATGGCGTAATTCTCCATTAAAATGTCTTTTTTTATATGCGCCGGGAGGGCAAATGACTCTACTCCACCTGATGGTAAGTGGTGGTAAAGTCTAAATGCGACGACGGCCAGTACAGTTTTATATTTATATATATATATATATATATATATATATATATATATATATATATATACAATCTATAACGTTTCACACATACATCAATGTTTAAATCTGTACAAATTAAAACACTGATGTGTGTGTTGAAATTTCATTCAAAATTTAAAATAAGCAACATAATTTGAAAACTCTGCTAGTTAAACTATTTCGCACTAAAGCCACTTCAAAAATAAAAAAGTTTGTTACGTTAATTAGTGTTTATAACGTTTGAGCAAACAACACAAAATGTATACTTGCTTTCATATAATTAATAAGGAAATATTGATGTATGATGATGAATGATTGCAAAAGAGATCTATTAATTTTTTTTCCATACGGTAAAAGTAATCTACCATGTGTCTGTTTTAGTTATTTTAATGAAATATTAAATTTGAAAGAAAGAGTCGAAACACATTTTTTAAATTCGCTTTATATATTGTTGATTAATTTTGTATTAATAACTCGGATGTCATTTTACTGAAGAAACATATAAATTTACGTATGCTATTTATTACATGTATAAAATATTTAATTTATAAAATCACAAAACATTTTTGAATTGATTGGTTAATCTATTTGTGAGAAATTTCAATATGATTTCATATTGGTCTGTATTAATTTAACCCGGCAACGAAAAATCTGTACAGCCGAGTTTTTTTTTTAATTTTGAAGTGAATTTCGACATGGAATTATTTTTGTGTTCTGCAAAGGTTTTATTATATTTATATATATAAGGATATAATATTGTAACAACAAAATATAAGCGTGGGATAATGTCTACAATTTGAAAGCATTTTGTAATAATAAATAGCTAAGTTGTAATATGTCTAAAAGACAATAATTAAATCTATTGCATGCCATAACTTATGTATTTGCATGAATTTTTAAAAAAACTGAATTTATTTAATCGAAATCGGTAGACCAATATTGTGCTAAGCAAAAGGGTTTTAAATAGAAAAAAAATATATATCTCGAATTGCATGTTTAACATTGAGATATGTAATTAATTTACTTGGTAGTTCTTAGTTTTATCTACTTAATACTTGCACAAAATATAAACTAGAATGAAATCGTGCCATTATTATCATCAAAAGTGACGTAAACATTTTCCCAGTGTTACATTCTTTGGTCGTTCCTTTGATACAAAATAATATATAAGTCAGTCGTGTTTTTAAACATTAAACGAGATTGAGGCACGTTGCAGTGTTTCTTAACCTCCTAATAAAGGAAAACTGAAGCTTGAAAATTGAAGTATTATTGTATGAACTGAAAATATTTTCTCTTTCGAAATAAGCAGTAAAGTAAATTTAATAGAAAGAGATCGAATTAAAGATTCAATTTTCTAAAACAATAAAGTAATTTTAAGCTTCGTAGCGCTTTATTATAGCTTGAAAATAAAATGTTTCAACTGTTATTCGTTACGTCTTTCCTATTAAAACACTTTATTTTAATCGGTTCCATTTTAAATAATTGGATTTAGTAACTTTATAATTTATACAAGAATTAGAAATTAAGAGTTTATATTTCAAATATAAACACTAATAAAATAGTAATAATACAATTATAATACGATATATGCAAGCAAAACATTATAGAGTTTTAAAAATTGTTCTTAAAAAAAAAACATGTAGCTTCTGAGGTTAGCTATACATACAAACAAATTGATTGATGTTGAGTCAGAGAAACAGTTAAGGTAAGTGAAAATCAAAATGTTTTTACTCAATATGATATTATACAATACACAATAAAAAATCCCAAAAGTAACGTATGTCATTGACGAACAGTGCCCGCAATATGGGATCGTCTTTATTAAAAAATCAAAATTATACACGTGCTTTATATATAGTCCAACAATCTATTATAGTATATACATACTTATATACAAAAAAATAATAATATTTACCGTGATAACGTTTCAAATATAAAACAAGTGCTAATACGTCGTTATCTTAAGTTCTTATAGCTTCGAGAAGAATCGCTGTGATGGTTACGCCGATAAATGCCGGTAAGAAATTAATCGCATCCATTAAAGGTATTTGTGGACTAGGAAGAGGGTGGAAAGAAATACGACATGACATTATTCAATTATTGGTACTTTATTTTATGTTATAATACATTGTGCTTGAAATTAACTTTTTCCTTGAACCGATAATATAAGTTATCGTTTTTAGAAGGTTTTTAAAAAGGCTTCTGTGGTCTCAAAGGTTGGTTTCAAAGTTTAGTTAGTTTCACATATGGGTTACAAAAATACGTGTGTAGAATTGGTAATATATTTTTTGAGAATAGTTTATAAAATTGAGGACTATTTATTATATTTAATATACCAACTATGGCGCTTTTTTTTCTGTGGAAAAATACATTTACATGTTTCCTACACATGAGGAGGGAGGGGGTACGTGGGAGTCGCTGGCACTAAAGGCGCCGGAATACCCATTGAAAAACCAGTGGTACCCACTCCGTCTTCACGGGATAGCTTGCGTATAGTACCGTGCCGTTCCGACGGTACCAACTATGGCAGTATTGGCTATTTTAGGTTCTAAGAACCAGCCCACTTATTTAAAATCTAATTGTATTATTTGACTCAAAAATTTTTGATATTTCATATTATGTATACAAATCAAAATCCGCACAATAAATAATGGCTTGTAAATATTATACATACTACCTTTTTTTATAGAATAGGAAGGCGGACGAGCATATGGGCCACCTGATGGTAAGTGGTCACCAATGCCCATAGACATTGGCATTGTAAGAAATATTAACCATCGCTTACATCACCAATGCGCCACCAACCTTGGGAACTAAGATGTTATGTCCCTTGTGCCTGTAATTACACTAGCTCACTCACCCTTCAAACCGGAACACAACAATACCAAGTACTGCTGTTTTGCGGTAGAATATCTGATGAGTGGGTGGTACCTACCCAGACGAGCTTGCACAAAGCTCTACCACCAGTAAAACAAACAAACTTTATAAATGTATGTTTTACTGTTTTAAAATTTAACTTTAGGTACAACAACGACTTTATATTTTTGACGTAAAAATTACGTTTAACGTCAATTTTTTATTACTAAATACTATTTCCGACCTTTTAATTTATTTTAATATATAAATATTAAAACTTTTATAGCCTTCCAAGACTAAAAATAAATAATGTGTTAGAATATATATTTTAAATATTCTAGTAGCATGTTAATAAAAAATATTTTTTCAACATATCATATAAAAAGTGTGCAAAGCTTTCTATCTTATCCCAAGCTGAAATCAGGGCCATTGATGTAACAGTGCCTGAATATATTACAAGGGCACTTAAAATTGAGATAAGGTTAATCTATAGAGTGCGTGTCGCGCTGTAATAATAACAGTTATCATTGACGAGTCTGATTTTCCCACTTTAATTTTTATTATTGAATTTATGAAGCTATCTGTTTTGTATAAAATAAACTAACGATAAGCGGCGGTCTAGTGGCTGGCTTGTGTTTAATTACAATTAATTTCATTTTTGGATAGTTAATATATATGTTAGTTACCTGCAATTAGTTTTTAATTTCTTTATTCCTTATTTTTATGCTTCATTTAAAACTTATATACATATTAGCTATATTTATATAACAAAAAATAATAATGACACAAAATAAATGGATGATATTTCCTAAATAATGTTTATTAATTCATATTAATTCAAATGAATTTTGTATACATAATATATATAATATAAGCTGTTAACCACGACCACGTTCGCGCGAAACATATTTTCACGTAAATTCCATAATTTAAATGTCTATATGTATATGCAAGTCTCGAGCATTGTCAAATTTCATTACGATCGGTTCAGTGGTTTAGTTGTGATATGGTAAAAGCTAGACAGAGTTAGTTATGCATTTCTAATATTAGTATATATAAATAATAATAAGTACTATAATATATATTTTACATAGCCAACGGGGACACAATAGAAAGAACGGATGTCTAGAATGATATCTACACCGATGAATAACGTTGATGTTCATATGATGGTATGGTTATTGTCAATATTTAATATATATTACACTAATATATATGTATTTATACAGTTCGTATATGTGTGGTGATCGTTAGGCATGAGTCTTTTGTTAGAAAGCACATATAGACACATAATAGACAATAAAGTTTTTTGCGTCCGTGGCTTTGCCAGCGTGTTGGGGGAGAGGGCAGTTGAATAGTTAAGACGTGAAAGTGTTAACAAACAAATAAATTAACTTAAGCATTGATAATATAATATTAGGATTTATAGAACAGCAACAGCAAGTTATGTTCAATTGTAAGGAAAAGCTTCTTCTTCTATGCAAAGTATAATACTAATATTGGAAATTATACATGTGGCAAAATCATATTTGACATTTGCCGAGTACATATTAATCTTCGGTTGAGAACTTTCTCTTCACTGGGCTGTCTCGGCCCGATGACCTTGTTAATTTGATTATTACTTGAAATATTGTTCTTGAAATTTCGATAAATTTATTCAAAGATCGTCCATGATTTAACCTTTATAACTTTTAGAGGTGAAATGGTAAAAGCAACGTGTAAGCCCGAAAAGTTGCAATCAAACTCCTAACATATTTCATGTTCGGTTTTCGACATTTCTGCTAATAAACTTTTGTATATATTTTTTTGTAATAATGCAAAAAAATACAAAAAAATACTGTCCCATTTTTATTGACTCAAAGTTTTAGTATATGGCAATAAAGATATCTGTAATGTGGACAAATATTTTATTTTATTTCAATACTAAATATACATACATATCTTAATATTATAAGTTAAAACCTCGTTTTTTTTAAAACAAAGCTGAAACTTGACTTTAAACTGGGACGCAAAATGAATTAACTTATGCAGTCTGTTTGTGTGCATCTGTGTATTTGTCCGTTTGTATATGTATGTAATTCTTGTTTGAATAACACGAGTAAGCATCTAATTTATAATTAAATAATAAGCAAACTTCATTGGCTAGTTTCATATTATAAACCAATTTATGTAATTAGCACCTTTCATTTAATTGTTCATTTAGATAATTTTTTGTCTTGATGTAAATGGTCCTATTTTATTTTCTCCGTAGATTTAGGCTCAGCTTTTCACGAAGAGCGTTTTATGATTGTGACGAATTTATAACATTCGTATATCATTTTACGCATCTGTTTAGTATTAAAAAGTTATTTTTACGCATTTTTTACAAAATAACGAAGTATATAATTTAAACCACATTGCGAAGTAGATAGAGCGCAGGCTGTTTGAAGGGTACGGATTCAGTCTCGAGTAACTGAGATATAGATTTTTATTATTTATTTTTATTTCATGATGAAACGAGTATATTTTAATTGAAATTATTAACATTTGCAGTAGGACAGCGTAGCGGTATAAGTTGCAATCTGTCTCCCTAACAAGGAAGGAAGCTTTCGATTAAAGTTATAAAATTTAAAGATTGTAAAACTACTATAATGGAATATAGTCTACATATATTTTTTTAACTAAACTTGAATAATATGAAATAATTAAAAATAATTTGCGAGACTTTAAAGTAGGAACTTTGTATTTTTCATTTATTTATAATAACTTAACCAAAGAAACGTTACTAATATATTTTAAAATAAGTTATTGTTTCAGGCTTAAAGTGCGGTTGCAGTGTGAGTGGGAGTGCTCAGTGCAAGTGGCAGCATGTGGTGAAGTAAAGTGAAGTGAAGTGTAGCGAAGGCGGTCGCAGTGATCGCGAGTTTGTTTCGCGTCGCCGGGCGCCGCGGCGGTAGTCATGCCGCCAAGTTGACGACGGCGGCCGGCCGCGCCTCCAGCCGCTCGACCACACACTCCTCAGGTGAGTCTATTAATAACTCTAGACATGTATGTCACACATTATATATCACATATATGTATTGCGCAGGTAAGTTACAGAATAAAACCAAAGGTAAAAAACTTTTCTAGATGCAATTTAGTATGGGACTAAGGATTATTTTGATAAGATATTATGTAAAGCGATTTGTCGTTCTAATTTAAATTTCCAAACAAAAAAAGGTCTCCATCACAAGTTTAATGGAAAATTAATAATTGATGTAAGTGAGATTGACGTATATTCAAACATAGTAACTGTGCCACGTGATTGCACACACATAATGAGTACTTGACTGAGTACAGTGTATCCAATTGACGTTCATGGGTATTGTTTTGCTCCTAAGAGTTGTAACGTGAAGTTAGATAGTCTATCAATTCTCAATATTAAGGCTATCTATTACAACCGATTTTTACATAAAGCCCGACTAGCTAGCTTGTTCCGAAGATTAGTGCATTCAAACATACACACTCTTCAACTTTATAACAAAAATGGATAAAAATAAACATAGTATAAGTTAGAACGAGTCCAATTAAAAATATCTCGTTATATAGTTATATTCAATAATGAAATAAAACATAATGACATATTATAATTCATAAAATCTAAAATCTAAATATATAAATATTCAGTATTTAAAATCCCAGATATTTTATATATATATTTCACTGGTGGTAGGGCTTTATGCAAGCTCGTCTGGGTAGGTACCACCCACTCATCAGATATTCTACCGCAAAACAGCAATACTTGATATTGTTGTGTTCCGGTTTGAAGGGTAAGTGAGCCAGTGTAATTACAGGCACAAGGGACATAAAATCTTAGTTCCCAAGGTTGGTGGCGCATTGGATATGTAAGCGATGGTTGACATTTCTTACAATGCCAATGTCTAAGAGCGTTGGTGACCACTTACCATCAGGTGGCCCATATGCTCGTCCGCCTTCCTATTCTATAAAAAAAAAAAAAATTTAAACTTCTAAAAAAAATACAATTTTCTCTACAACTGAGTGGTATAATTGAATTTAATATCGTATAACAAGCAACCAACAATGGAGAAACATTGCAGCTTGAGGTCCAGATCGGCTTACTAACTAGAGGCTTGAGTCTCGCAATAGGATATTATCCTATTGCGAGAGGATATTATCCTATTGCGAGACAAAAACTAAGTTTGAACATAAATATAGTTGACTCTTTTTTCCACCCTGATTTTACGATTGAAAAATAAGTAAAATAGTGCACTATTCATATTTAATCTTCTAACCAGAATGGACTTATTTAAAAGTATAAGTTTATCATTTTCAAATTTTCTTTTTATAGATAACCTCTCAATTGCTCCTCTTAGTACATGAATAACCAATATTTCTAGGTAATTTACTTAAACAATGCAGTTAGAAATGGTCCGTTCTCTCAATATAGATTAGCTATTAATATTTTAAGAGTTAAAGCAAAAATATGAAAGTTCGAGTAAAACTTTTTTAATATTCAAATAAAAATATTTTCAATGTATCGCTACCATTGGTGTACCTTTTATGACCAAAGTATGATTGTTTATTAGTCCAACCGCGTTTATTATCAAACCCATTTAACTACGCAAAAGCTTTACATATCACGGTCGAATTACGTATAAATAGCGGATGCGAGTTCATATTAACTAATGAATATTGAAAATCAATGCATCCAAAACTCTGGATATAGAGTTGTTTGAACATTATACTATGTATAATGTTTTACTTTTATCATAAAACAGAGATTTTCACTATTGCGACGATAATAAAGACACGTGGATATTTGTAAAATTTCATGCACGATATAAATATAAAAAATTAAATTGTGAATAATTAATTCATGTATCATCCGTACAAAAGAGTAACAAATAAGTATTTTCGAGTTAAATTACTTTTAGTTACATTTTTGTTTTAAAAAAGAAATGGTCACTTGAGCAATTTTCAATGAGCCGAGATGGCCTAGTGCGAACTAGAACTAGAACGCGTGTATCTTAACCGATGATCGTAGGTTCAAACCCAGACAAGGACCACTGAATTTTCATGTGCTTTTGTTTATAATTCATCTCGTGCTTGACGGTGAAGGAAAACATCGTGAGGAAACCTGCATGTGTCTAATTTCATTGAAATTCTGCCACATGTGTATTCTACCAACCCGCGAGCAGCGTAGTGGAATAAGCTCCAAACCTTCCCCTCAAAAGGGAGAGGAGCAAACAGTTTAAAATAATATTAGTCAAGGAAAATAGTTATGAATACTTAAACATAGCAGTTTTTTAATTAGCGATAAATTGTATGTAATAATAACACAATAGAGAACATTGACAACGATTGATTGCAAAGTAAGAATATTTTGTATAGCTTTGGAATATAAGATTTATTGATCAGCTATTAAATACACATTTAGGATTCAGAGTTGTAGCCACACCGTAGCTATGGCGTAGGTATTGCTACGTCAAATGTAGCATTGACGTAGATCGGACATCAAAGACAAATTAATACAACGTACACAATGATGAGGAATTTGTTATCGTAATGTTTACTAAATTGCAAATAAATATCATTTGAATTTTATTTTGAATATAACTTCTTCGTTCTCAAGATTAAATTAGTTACTTAACATAAAAACGCCCATTTGTCCATCCACCTATCTATAACATAAAAAAATAACTTATTTCCCATTATGAATTAGTAACTCCTTTTTTAAAAATTATTAAAATTTTATCTATTTATAGGTTTATGTACATTTGCAATGTAGCGGATAAGTTGCAGGAAAGCCGTCTGCGTTGGTTTGGCCACATTAGCCGAAGACCACCAGACTATGTCGGGAAACGGTGCCTGGACTTTGTTATCGAAGGCCCTAGATCCCGCGACAGGCCCAAGAAGCGCTGGCTCGATGTTGTGAGGGACGATATGAGAGAGCACGATCTCACTAAGGAGGATGCTTTAGATCGGGCAAAGTGGAGGCTTAGATGCAGGAAAGCGGAACTGTCTAATTAATGATCGTCAGTACGGGTTTCGACCAAAACGGTCCACAGGTGATCTTCTAGCGTACGTAACTCACCTCTGGGGTGAAGCTATCGACAAGCATGGAGAATCGTTGGCTGTCAGCCTCGATATCTCCAAGGCTTTCGACAAGGTCTGGCACAGAAGTCTTCTCTCCAAGCTACCGGCATATGGTCTGCCTGCTCAGCTATGCACCTGGATTGCCAGCTTCCTACACAAGCGTAGCCTTCGTGTTTTAGTAGATGGTTGCGCTTCACAATTCTATGTAGTGAATGCTGGCGTCCCCCAGGGATCTGTGCTATCTCCCACACTCTTTCTTTTGCATATCAATGATATGCTCTCTCTTGGGAACATACATTGCTATGCAGATGATAGTACAGTGCATGGTGGATACCACGGACGCGCAGTGGCTGGGCGGGCGAAAACTGAGGAGAGGCGGGAGAATCTTGTTATTGAACTCGATAGGACATTAGAGCTCATCGTCAAATGGGGTTCTGATAATCTTGTTGAGTTTAATGCCAAGAAAACACAGGTGTGCGCTCTCACAGCGAAAAAGTCACCATTTTACCCTCATCCCTCCCTCTGTGGCAAACCGCTGATGATACAAAGCAAAATCGCCATGCTGGGGATGGACGTTCGCTGCGACCTTAGTCCAAGGGATTTCATCGAGGCTATTATAAAAACAGCTTCACGAAAACTCGGAGTTCTGAACAAGGTGCGGCGTTTTTTCACGCCACAACAACTGTGCCTGTTATACAAAACACAGGTACGGTCTTGCGTTGAATATTGCTCGCACCTTTGGGATGGCTCCGCTAAGTACCTAATGGAGGCCTTGGACCGGTTGCAGCGACGTGCAGTACGCATTATTGGTGACGTAAAGGTCACAAACACCCTTGAACCTTTACAATTGCGTCGCGAGATAGCAGCACTGAGCGCTTTCTATCGTCTGTATCACGGCGAGTGCTCTGAGGAATTATTCTCTCTAATTCCTGCTTCCCCCTTCCTTCTTAAGTCCACGCGAGCTGGTTCTCGATGTCACCGCCTAACTGTGACATCAATTCCATCGCGCACAAAGAAATTTGGCAACTCCTTTCTTTGTCGCACTACCAAGGAATGGAATTCCTTACCAGCTCACGTGTTCCCCTCCTCTTACAACCCGGGTTCCTTCAAACGAGGCGTGAAGAGGCATCTTGCGGGCCGGCAAGGCGGGGACGGCTAGTACAGAACATTCTTCCCGACTGTACTGGCCGTCGTTGCGTTTGGACTCTACTACCACTTACCATCAGGTGGAGTAGAGTCATTTGCCATCCCGGGGCATATAAAAAAAAAACCCTGGGCTTACTAGGCCGGGAAAACGCTAGAAAGAAGGAGAAGATAGTTTTATGTATATTTTATTGCACATTACAAATTTCAATTTTAATACGCAAATTGATATAGTGACGTAATATGCGATATAAGGCGATGTTATCGCTTACTAGCGATTTCTTCTATATGATCTTATGACAAGGTATTCCAAAATTGAAAATAGAAACTAGCTCGTTGGTTTACATATTTTTTAAATAAATTATACACTATTTGAAGGGAATTAATGTTACGCTTACAATGTTTATTACTAAAATCTTTTTTCATATAATATAGTTATAAAAAAGTAATTTCCTAGCACTATTGTTTGAAAATCAGATTGAAGTATAATTGAATCAATGGTCGCAGGCTGTTGTTCTAGTTGTGGTCGTAACATGACACTAGAATTCATATTTGAATATCTATAAAGCGAGTAATTAATATTCAAAATTTCGCTCAACAATAGACAAAACTTGCATTTGTTTGCATGAAAACACTCACTTTAGCCTAGGGGAAGCTAATTATTTCAATGATGAAATAACCTTACTAAATATATGGTATAATTGTTATATTGTGTGTATAAAATAAAACAAATATGTTCCACTATTAAAAAAAGATTTTTTTTTTCTCAAATGAATCACGAAAATAGTTTTCACCAGTATTATTTAATGACTGGTATCATATTTCTGTAAATAAATGCGTATCTATAATTACTATTCCACTTTGTATCTTTTTAAAAATAGTTTATACTTTTTAAGCTTATCCTTCATGAAATACGTTATTCATAATAACTTCTAGATGTAAATAATTGTTTAAAAAATCGAACATATTAAACCATGAAGAGAACGTTAAATCAAAAATATATTAGAAGTATTCATATACAGGAGTTTTAACGAAATGAATTCGAAATCCAATTCGAAGCAAATGATTTGCTTCGGAAACCTGAACCAGGAGGTAGAATTTTCCGACAAACGTGAGATGGGACTGAAAAACTTCGACATATAACTCGAATGAGTATGTATCACATTGGGGTGAAATTTGCGTTATATACGATGATATCGATTTAAAGATTATGAGCAAACTCGTTATTCAAAATAATAATGTAAAGGGAGGACGAGTAATGAATGTTCAAAAAATGTTCATTTTGAATCTATAATAAGAAAAGTAAATTTTGAGAGAATTATTTTTCAAGAGAGTACTATTTATTCTATTTATCTTAAACATTTTACACAAGCGAAGTTGTTGTATATAGTTAGTATGATTGTGTTATTTAAGATGACTCTTAAAGTTCAGAACGAATAATTCCATCGTTGCTAGAAGCAAATGTAATCAATCTTGAATGATAGGATCGTAGACATAGCAATAACAGGAATCGAAGATGAACATTCTGGATAGTATATAAATTATTTGGAAATGTTTTCTCCGGTATCTGATTAAAAAAATAAAGTAATTAAGATAAAAAAACGTAACTAGTCTAAATAAAAAAAAAACATACACACATACCTGTAAACTGAACGGAATATAAGATATATTCCGTTCAGTTTACAAGAAAATATTACAAGAAAAAATTTATGTCATAAACTATAACAAATACCTATACGTATCTCTCCCGAGAGTTGCCACACAAACTAGTAATATCCGCATAAAGTTGGATTCTACGACAAAATGAACAGTTAAATACAAAGGAAATCGTTGAATACATGGTGTAGCACATGGCTGTGTTCTCACAATAACGCAACACAACTTAGCAAGTCTGTGAAGGAATTATGCTTTGTTTAAAGCAGAGCTTTGATTGGATTGGGAAATATTCGATGGAAGAACTTTCACGGCTTACAGTTTTTTTTTTTTTTTTTTATAGAAAAGGAAGGCGGACGAGCATATGGGCCACTTGATGGTAAGTGGTCACCAACGCTCTTAGACATTGGCATTGTAAGAAATGTCAACCATCGCTTACATATCCAATGCGCCACCAACCTTGGGAACTAAGATTTTATGTCCCTTGTGCCTGTAATTACACTGGCTCACTCACCCTTCAAACCGGAACACAAAAATATCAAGTATTGCTGTTTTGCGGTAGAATATCTGATGAGTGGTAGGTACCTACCCAGACGAGCTTGCACAAAGCCCTACCACCAGTAAAATAAAACAAGATAAAGTAAAACAAGATATTAAATCCTTATTTGATATAAAAGTGTGATCTTTTTATGATTTAACAGAAGGTAGCGCTTAGTATGAAGCCAATTCAATGTACAAATACTAAGCATGCTTAAAAATAAAAAAAAATAAAGTATGCAATAAAATAATTAAAAAAACAAAAAGATAAAAATTAAATAGTAATATTATTGCCAAAAAACAAAACATGAACTTCTCAACGACTGTTAGTTCATTATCTTAGTAAAACAAATTCTCAGATACAAGTGCTAAGCATATACAATATGACAATTGAGAAATAAAACATAAAAAGTATTATTTTTAAAAATGCTGTAATAATACTTACTTTATGTTGCAAGTTTCTGAATCATCATTTGAAAAGAGTTCAAAGCAGCACATACACTTTTCAAAGTTGCGAAAAGAAGAATACATTATAAATTCACTTTTTAGAATACCAATGGAAGGGATTTTGTATGGTATTACAGGTTCTCGATGTCATCATGTAAATCCTTGAAAGAACGATAATTTGTTTAAGTAAAATGTACAATTTTATTTAGAATTGTAATTCATAACTAGATGTAGTACTTGATACTAGATGTAATAGATTTTATATCGAGAATTATTATGATATATTATAAAAGAAAGTTGAAAAATATATTTCCATCGATATTCGATTCATTTGATGTGTGTTTCTATTTTGAGTATATTGTGGGTACATTTCTATATATTGGAGAACATATTACTTTTTCAAGAAACATTTCCGTTAGATTCAAAGGAAGGTTAAAGTATTAGTGTCATGCATCGTAGGTCAAATAATTGAGGCTGTTTCTAGACTTTATGACAGTTTCCGTACTTGAGAACGCAAGAATTTACGTTTCTACTTATCAATGATCCTTTTGTTCGTTCCGATGCACATATATTAAAATAAATACAATTTGACGCTTACTAAATAAGAATACATCGTTTTAATTTTTTTATAAGTAACGAAAGTAATCAACTGCAGTATTTATGAAGCCTTCAAATTGACATCAAAGTTTTTTTTTATTATAAGAGACGTTATTCAAACAAGGGAAAAAGTTAGAAAAATTTTAAGCGAAAATATTTTTCAAGCATTCTCAAAACAAGGGAGCCATATTTTTCTAATTTAAGCAAGAACAAACAAAACGAAACGCAAGTTTTTATTGGTTTTTCATTTTTTAATTTTAAACTGTTTTTCTATTTTTTTTGTAAATATTAGTTTTGTCTTGTGATAGTAGTTAATTTTGTAAATGCCCATTTTATCAATGGCAGCAAGGTAGAAAAGTCTCTTAACGGTATATATGTACGGTTTATATATATCAACATCGTTAGAAATATAATTTACTTATTATATCGTTATAGCGTATGTTGGCTCAGAAGGATTGTTGAGTGAGTTAGATGTGAAAAAAACAGTTTATAAACGCTTGACAACAGTAACAGTAACAGCCAGTTAATGTCCCACTGCTAGGCTAAGGCCTCCTCTCCCTTTTTGAGGAGAAGGTTTGGAGCTTATTCCACCACGCTGCTTCAGGGTTGGTAGAATACACATGTGGCAGAATTTCAATGAAATTAGACACATGCAGGTTTCCTCACGATGTTTTCCTTCACCGTCAAGCACGAGATGAATTATAAACACAAATTAAGTACATGAAAATTCAGTGGTGCTTGCCCGGGTTTGAACCCACGATCATCGGTTAAGATTCACGCTTTCTAACCACTAGGCCATCTCGACTCTTTACAAACAAATTGTTTAATATTTTATTTTTTATTTATTGATCGCAATCCATAGGTTTGGTATTATACAGGCACACATGTTCTACATCAGAACACAGAATTACACAACAATTATTTAACGACCAAGCTATGTTTGACAATTAATGGCATGGCATTATCAATGAGTGGGTGCTACCAAATGGTCTTGCACCAAGCCCAACAAGACACGTACATTTTCTTATAGTAGAATCCTTTTTTGATACACCATGCCATGTCAAAGTTATTATTATATTGCATATTATTATATTACATTGTATATTATATGTTAGATTTTTTTTTTTATAGAATAGGAAGGTGGTCGAGCATATGGGCCACCTGATGGTAAGTGGTCACCAAACGCCCTTAGACATTGACATTGTAAGAAATGTCAACCATCGCTTATAGCCAATGCGCCACCAACCTTTTATGTTATGGGAACTAAGATTTTATGTCCCTTGTGCCTGTAATTACACTGAATTAAAGGTAAATTTAAGGTATCTAAATAAAATATTTATAAGTTATTCTTGAAATCATAAGTATAGTGTCATTAAAATAGTCCAAAAGCATTGATATAAAGCTGTTATTATAACGTGGACGGTGTGTTCGTAGTATAAAGCGGTGGATTACTCAGAAACGTGACCATATTCTCAATTCTGCTGGAATCGTGAATTAATAGGAGAGACGAATCAAACATTATAGAAATCCTTCATTCTCTATTAGTTTATACAATATTACATCTTAAGCTTAGTAAGATGAATTTGATATCAATTATTTTGATGCGAGTTCTAATTTTGGATTCTTCAGCGATCTATATAGAAATAAATCAAACTATTAAATATGACTTAATTTGAGTATAAATCTTGATAATATATTCAAATTACTAAATAATATATACATTTCATCAGAATGTCCAGTTGTATGTTCCGTGTTGTTAGCTGGTAACATTGACTTTGACAGATAATAGTCACTATCGGTAGTCGACTGTTGATTATTTTGATGTTCTCTTGTCATCTAGTTGTTGAATAGAACTTTATGTAACTTATGTTCATTATTAAATTAAATATAACAAATCCTTAGATGTCCGTTTGATTTATATTTGGTAAAGTCCTTTCAGAAGTAACTTGTTCGTTATTTGTTTAAGCTTTTCTATGGGCATTTGAAGAAATACTCTTTAGAAATAAAGCTGAGCTGACTTGACGCTCAAAACTAAACAATATTTTACGTTATTTTCGTCAATCGTTGGTCACGTGACTTAGTGGTGGCGTCGAATAACTTTGTCATTTCTACCTTTTACACAAATATTTTTGGCGTAATGTATGTAATTGTAACATTGCTTAAGTCAATTGATTTTATTGTAAAGTTATTACCATGTATTAATCAAGTATCGCTAAATTTGCATAACCATTTCATTCATAACCAAACTAAAGTCGAAGTTAATAATTTCACTGCATTTTAACTGAGAAACATGTATACGAATTTATCCCAACACATCTAGGTTTGCTCTATATGTTGTTCTACAGCGCCGGGCTTAAGATAAATTGAAAACCATAATTTTGAACTCGTGCTCGTCCGGAACTACAACTGTGTTTTATTCCTTTGGCAAAGACATGTTACATATAACAAAGTTACATTAATCATAAAGATCACGGATTAGCGAAAAGTACAATGCGAGTTAAGTAAGGAGTAGTATCAAAAGCGGGAGTGTTTGCGGTGAATGAAATAAAGATTTAAATACGTTTATCACGCGGTTGCAGTTACACAAATAGTGTAGTGTTTTTATTGGTGGTAGGGCTTTGTGTAAACCCGGCTGGGTAGGTACCACCCGATCATCACTTATTGGATGGGTGAGCCATTGTAACTACAGGAACAAGGGTTATAAAACCCATAAAGCACAAAGTTTAATATATCTTACAGTGCCTATGTGCCTTTATGCCGTCCTATTTTAAAGAATAAAAAAGTCGATTAAAAGTCGGTTTATTATCGGTAATCTTTGAATTAAGTCAGAATTTTTGAATTACAGGTTTATACCAATTTCACCTGTACGTTATGTTCAATTATTCCTTTGAACAGCTGCGTGTATACTGACCAGTATATATGCAATTCAATCACCATGTAGAAGCTCGTTCGCTGGAGATTATCAATTGTGTCCCGAACAGCTACTAGATATAGGAGTACTGAGTAATAGAACTATTAGCAAACGTCATTTTTTTTTAAGAAAGTTACCTTGGATTATGGTTTATTATAAGTTAATATGCTATAGGGACAAGTCAAGTACTTTAAGGCTTGGTAATTAAGACTTTAGACAGATTAAGAAAAAAAGTTAACCTGTTTGTAGACATAAAATTTAAAAATAAGTTGTAATATTATAAATTGGTTATATATTGTAAGGTATATAAATATGGTATACAAATTAAAAATAATATTTATAAATAATTGTATTGGAGTGCAATAAATTAAATGCGATAAAATAATAACTAAAAATAAATTAAATGCCTGCAAAGATAAAAGAACTGGTTGCATATCCATATTTGATATTGGATTGGCTAATTATGAGTTCTTGGGTTTTTCTAGTTCAATCAAAAATAATAATTATCGATTTAATTTAGTAAAACTCATTAAGGTTTTGATGATGCTGTTTTTATGATATAAACTATATTTTTAAGCAAATATAATTGTACGTATTGCGTAGCTAAGTGTTAGTTTTCTCAACATTTCTCAGCATCAACAAAAAACGCTTACTATATCTTACTATCTATACATGTACTTAATTATTTTATTTTACATATTTTAACAAATTAAAATGATCCGCTTAGTAGCAAATTACAATTTCGCTTTACTTGTTTTTACAAAAATGATACTATAATTAAAATTTACAACTTGTATAATGTTTCACAGGTTGACGAAAAGGTCTTTAATTTTAAAATAACTGAAATCTCTAAGCGATGCTTGAAAATTTCAAGGCTTTCCCCATTTATTAACAGGCCACCGTCTAAGCTTGGTAAATCGTGTATCCATTACACGAAAACAACGTAATTACTACAATGATTTTTTGTTAATGTCGCCAGATTTTAAATTAATTATTATTACGAAATTATATTAATCAGGACAAGACAAAGACATGTTACCCGTTTTGATCCAGTGGCTCGAAAAAATAAATTTTACTCGAAGATTACGATTTCAAACCTGACCAAGTCCTACTGTAATTGCATCTGCTTAATTTGTGTTTATAGTTCATCTCGTGCTCGACTATGTAGAAAAAACATTGCGAGGAAATCTGCATGTATCGGATAAAATTCCATCGCATAAGTATTCACCAACCAGATCACATTTAAGTAGCATGATAGAACAAACTCCAAAACTTATTTTAAAATTATAGTAATTTTTGCTCAGTAGTGTAATTTACGTGCTGTTACTTTACTTCACAAACCATTTTTAAGAAAGATATATCGAAAGTACATCCTTAAAAGTCTCACTTCTAGACCAAGATCTTGTTATCTTTATGTCTAAGAGCTTATTGTAGAGTGAGTTACTTTAAGCTACTAACAAAAAATATGTAGATTAATACATGTGCTTGTAATAAGTTTTATTCTAATTTGCGACGGTCTGGGACCATTTTAGGGTGTTACGGTCCCGCTTCTCTCCCCCCTGCTATGAACACATCTATGAGCGAAATTACAGCAGGGTAATATTTCCAAGGATTATAATGTACTCCCGTCAAAGCTTGCTCTTACACTGCTAATGCAATGACGCGCGTTAAGGTGCATTTCCGAGAAAATTCAATTTGTGTAGCCTTATGCAAGGAATTGCAATATTAATATTTTATACGCTTTATGAAATGAATTTCAAAAATATGTTTACAACATAATTACGTGTTATATAAACATCATTTTCTGTATTATTAATTTATATATTATACTTATTTTGTATGAACTACGCTACTTGATGTTATGCGCTTTTGTTCATTCGAAAATTTTTAATTAAATTAGTAAAACGAAGGTAAGTTTTCTATTTGTATACAGGTTAGATTAAAAATATATATAACGAATATATTTATATTTACTGGGTACAAATTGTTAAAAAATTAAACAACTAATCAGTCCCTCAGTAATGATACCTAACAGACATCACTCACTGTGTACTCATCATTATATGCATACATGAGAAAAGATAATAATACAGTACAGATCTATACTATAAATGCGAAAGCAACTCCGTCTATATGTTACGCTTTCACGGGTAAACCACTGAACTGATTTTAATGAAATTTGCTATGAAACAAGCTTTAACCCCAAGAAAGGACAAATTCTCTTTTTGAAAATAACACTTGCCCCCACAAACAAGCGGGTGAAGCCGCGGGCAACAACTACTAATATATTTACCCGTGGTGGGCCTACCACGGCAAAATCTCTTCTTGAAGAGAAGGCTTATAAATAATAATAATAATGTGTTGTGGATACTGCTTTGTGATCGTGCAGCAGTATTTATTAAAGTAACAGCCTGTGAATGTACCACTGTTGGGCTAAGGCTTCCTCTCCCTTTTTGAGGAAAAGATTTGGAGCTTCAGAGGTGCTTGCTCGGGCTTGAATCCACGCTCATCGATTTAGATTCACGCGTTCTAACCACTGGGCCATCTGTATTATTATTAAGAATAAAATATTATCCGTGATTTTGAACTGCAAACCATACCAGTATAAAATAATAAAATATCCAACGTGAAACGTGTCCAATCGGAGACACTATGTTTCCTCATGTAAGCCGAACAATGGGTTGGTCCCTATTGTGATGCGCTGCGATGCTTACTGACAGATCAATCGAGGCCAATACGTTAAGCTGCTTGCAGATAATAGGGTGTTTGTCAGATTTTTGATATGGACTAAATAATTTTTAATTTTAATACATTTAATTACTATAAACATTAACTAAGACACACTTCATTTCGTGGTAGGGTTTGCAGGCCCGTCTGAATTGGTACTACTACAGCTACACTTAGAATTATTGTGTTCCGGATTGAAAGGTGAGTAAGACAATGTGACAGGAACAAGAGAAATAACATCAGAATTCCTAAGGCCTATTGGTGATGTTTAATATTTCTTACACGTCAATATGTGGGCGGTGATGAACACTTACCATCAGGTATTTAGCCGTCCCCCTACGTATTTTATTAAAAAAACACGGTTCTTTGTATTATTTCCTCGTAATATTATCTATTTTTGTATCGATCATAAATATTTGACAATCATACAAATATAATACTTGTATGTTGAATAAATAATTTGATTTGATATCAAAACCCATCACATTGTTTTCGCGTCATGTTTCGTTTCGCGTCGTGTTAACATTAATATATAAAATCGATTCGTGATAGCAAGTGTTTTAATAAGTAATTACTGTGATTAAATATACTGAATAATATCATCGACGCAAACAAAATTACTTTAGACAACATATTGATATTATTTACATAATGTCGTTCATAATCAGTCCCCTAATTTCAACATTTTGGTAATAATTTAAACGGCAACCTATACCGATATCGATTTGTAAAATTACATTGATTAAACAAATTTATAATTCAATGGGAGCGTATCTTATGAGTGTTATCGATTACAGTATTGTTAGGATAAAATTAAAATGCGTCTAGTTTTTATGTAAGTGGTCACACTGGCTATAATTACTTACAAATTCTGTGTTTTAAGAAGGTTTCCTGTGTAACTAAGAGTTTACTGAACTCTGAATACACTATCACGATTAAGATCGGGATTTCCAAAAGTCGAATTCATTTACTTCAAAATAAAATAAAAATCAGTCTCGTTGGATCTCCATTATTTATGTTTCTGCCTACAATTGTGCAGTGTTATATTTTCTCCGCAGACAGCTAGGCTTTGAGATTGGTAATTGTGGCCTAAATTCAGTTTTCAGTTCAATTTCATTATTATTATTCAACCTTATAAACATTCATACTTAAAGTAGGTATAATATTTTATCCTCTTAATGTATTAAGCGAAATAAAATAATAATTATTATCAATGATATACATTTTCGGATCCTTTATATAATGCTCCACTGGATTTAGAACGATATTAAGCTCACTAAATAATTCTAAAAAAGGTATTTTTTTAATAATATTTATGATATGAATAATTTCACGAATAATAACATATAATAATAAGGATCTGAATGGAAAATTAAAAATAAACCTATATGTCGACAACAGCCACCTAACTATACCTACCAACTATCCTGATGATCCCATAAGTACAAAGGAAATTGTTCATCATTTGAAAATGAAAGATTACGATAACACGCACACGGTACGGCATGGAATTTTATATAAAAAAATAAAGTCAAGTCCTAAAGTAATAAATTATTTATGTTACCAAAGATGAATATAAAACATTACTTAATCAGAATATAAACCACGATAGAATAATAAATGTGATGTGGCTCAGCGCTGGTCACGAAAGGGTGGCAATAATTGAATTAGTCGAGACGATTTCTTGGATCATCTTGTAGATACTCCCTGGTCCCGCTCCGGGCACCTGTTGCCTTCCTCCCCTTGCCTCCCACTTCCAACTCAAGTTTCGTCTGAGCGCGGATTAATAACTAGTTTGGTTTTGAGTTGAACGTATGGACTGAACTAGAATCGGATTAAAACTAACTGAATAAGTAGGATACAGCGCAGTACTCGGCCTCATATTAAATAAATTCTTCCTAAATTATTGTCTAAGTTATTCAAGTATTATCTGATTCTATAATAATGAAATTTGTTATAATGTAACATTTCATATTCATTATATTTTATATTTAGACAATACTTCTGTAACTATTATTATTTTTATTATTTTATTTTCTTTAATTTTTGTATATTTTAATTATAATTGGAGTGTATTGAAGAATAAAAAATAAATAAAAGAAACAAATAATTTAATATGGAAAGAGTCGTCATAACGACATTTGATATTGACTAAATTTGATACATATTATTTATTCAAGTTCTTACAAGTACTTTTATTCTATTTGAATATAAATCTGCTCTATGTATTCAGGATGAAGCTCTTTAATACAGAATGTGATTTCTTTTGTGAATGGTATGAATTTTATTACTTACTAGATATGCCTCATAGTTTTACAACCTTGAAACACTGCTCCATTTTTAGGATCGTAATGAAAAGATATATAATCTTCTATACTAGATTTACCCTCTAATGCAAAGATATTTTTTTATTCAATCTGGCCAGATAATTCCTAAGTTTTTAGTTTAATATTATTGCGTTCAATCATAAGACTTCAGCTTTATAATATACAAGTATCGTCGTTTACATGATATCTAAATAATCATGTTTATACTGTTTGTTTTATTTTTAAGTCAATCCTTACTGATATTATAATTGCGAAAGTGATTTTGTCTATTGTTTTGTTACGTTTTCACGGCATAACTACTAAACTGCTCTTTATAAACTTTTGGATACACTTCGTCAGGGGTACAGAAAAGCTCATAGAGTACCTAGTACCTCCTCCTCCCCTTAATGGGGCTAAAGTCGCGGGTGGAAACTAGTATGTGTATGTAAGTATAAGTATGTAGTCTTGAATAATTTTAGAACTAGCATTGCACAATAATACTTTGCGACTCAAAGCGAAGCTGTTGTTGACAGAGTAAATTGAATAATAAAATTGAATCAAGCTATTGTAGTTATGAATGAAATTATTTTAATAAAATCAAAATTTATTTATATACATATTATATATAGAGATGATGTGCTTTTGACTAAGGTAATATTTTTAATATACATTTTATTCCCTGGTGACTCTTTATTTACCAGAATAAAAAATCTGTAGGTCTGTCATGCCAGGTTGCATTATTTTCTTTCCAACATACATATATGATACATAAACTTCGTAAATCCAGACGATTATTATTAAAATAAAAGTCTAGATGCAAACATTTATTTATGTTGCTTGACGCTCACAGTTAGATACTCTGGGATGAGTGGGATTCTCAACTCACTAAAACTTGTGGGATGACCTTCCTATGCACTGATCAGAGGAACTACGGCTACGACTTTTGAAACAAGCGCGAGGCCCCCACCTTGCTCTGCTATCTACTTACCTTGTGCTTCCGCAATGAAAGAAAGCTATAATACCATTAACACTGTTCACTTACTTGGTCAACTGTAATTAAAGAAGTTTCGTAAGAAACATGTACGGCGCCTTCGTCGATAGTTCTAAAACGTTAGGTGCATTTTATTACACTACCTCACTCAATATTGAGATATTCAGATATGATCTTAATATCTTTTACCTTTTCTATTGCTACCAGCATTTAATATAATTCTAATAGTTGATTAAGCAACATCGTAAATGTTTAGTCATTCGAATATCTAATCTACTAGTTTCTGTCAAAGGTGGTACCAAAGTTTAATGCAAGCGAGATTTCTCAGTGGCTTGTTAATTGCGGAGTTTATTTCGTTATATTTGTAACTTTTGTAATCCCATGCTTGGCGTCCACTTGATACCAACTTAATATATTTAAATTTAATTAATAATATCCTGGGACATTTTCACACACGGTCATCTGATCCCAAATTAAGCTTGTACAAAGCTTGTGCTATGGAAACCAGACAACTGATATACTACATATACTACTTTTCTTTTGTAAATACATACTTATATAGATAATTACACCCAGACTCAGAACAAACAGACATGTTCATGCACACAAATGTCTGTCCTGGGTGGGAATCGAACCCACAACCTTCGGCGTGAAAGGCAAGTATTTACCAACCACGCCAACCGGCTTATCAAAATAAAATTAATAAGTATCGTATTACGTTTTAGCGCATAACAATTCAGCATAACTCTACAGATATTGAAACTGTTTTCATTAAATAAAAAAAAGATGTAAAAGCTATTTGTAATCTTTAAGCTGAAGACTCTTCATCATGATTATCAAAGTACATACAGTTGTGTCACAATATATTTACAACAATATATGTGTTGGCAATAACATGGTAATAATATTAATTATTTTGATATAATCAGTAATAATCATTGTATTAACAAGAAAACGTAAGATAAGACCTTTCTGGGGCACGGAACTCGTTTCTATAATTTCGAATATTTTTTTTTAACATGACCAAGTAATTGTTTTAAATATATATGTTAAAACATTTAATTAATATGGCTTATTACCAGGGGCACATATCCAGGTTCTGTAGTAATTTTACACTGAATATAATAAATGCATGATAAAGTGTTTATAAGATTGTTTGATTTTGATAAAAGCAAATATAATATTAACAGATAATATGATATGAAGTTAAATAAACACCTTTATTCATATTATATTATTTTTATTTCTTCATTACGATATATTCATCTTTACGATAGCTTTAATACGTTGTGACTAATTATGTTGATCTTAGGTAAAGCGTAAAAACATTTTCAAAAGTGTGTAGCAGCCCTTACATCTCTGAGATTTATAAACTTCTGTAATGACTTTATGATAGCGGTCGGTCCCATGGATGTTTAGTTAGTTAAGTCTGTCACTGCTTATTTTGCGTTCCGGGATTTTAACTTAAACTGACGGAAACATCATTTTGTGTATTCTAGAAGTATTAATTAGTTTCACGAAAGTTTTATAAAATTAAAATTGTATAGAAATTTGCTTAAAATAACAAAAGCCAAAGGAGCCTTGTCAAATGTAAATAACGAAACGTAAACTTTTACTATATTAGGCCCTGATATATATAGTGAAGATTTTCAGGGAGGCGGACGGGCAAATGTGGTCACCACCGTCCTCAGACATTAAATGCATTCAGAAATATTAAGCATCCCTTACATCGCCAATGCGCCACCAACCTTGCGAACTAAGATGTTATGTCCCTCGTGCCTGTAGTTACACTGGCTCACTCACCCTTCAAACCAACAGTACTAAGTACTGCTATTTTGAATATCTGATAGATTACGTGTAGTTTGTTTCTTTCTTTTGATTATTATTTCAAAATAATAAAGCTCTAGTTTTATTATATCTAACAATACTTTACACTACCTCGAAGTTTTCGAGCTGTCAGTTTCATTAAATTTAAGCATGTTTATTAAATGTTTTTTTTACATTAACTAGTACGGTCAACTATATGAGGTATTTATTTACTTTTTGAATAAAAAATAAAAATCATTTATTAGAATTTAACGCTTGACAATTTTTCTGAACATTTTCATACAATCGTGCCCGCTACATTCCAACATGAAATAAGTATTTCCTTAAGTTTTTTTTTGTAAAGTAATTGGTATACGTATTAAAATTATAAAACTACCTAAGCTAAATTGCATATAATATAAAAATATTTTTATATTGAAAACTCTAGTTTATTATGAGCTTTTTTCAATAAGTATGGAAGGTATTCCAAAATGCACTAAACATAAAGTACATTAGTATAAAGTTACTATATATTGTTTTATTTTTTAGTGTACTATTTTTACTACCCGGATTTCTGACATTTACTCTGTATTGCTTTGTTCCGCTTTGAAGGCTGAATGTGTCATTGTCAATTCAATTTGTCATTGTCGAGTCAATTACAGGCACAATGGTCTTAGATTCCATGATTGCTGACACATTTTCGGTGTTAAAAGTTGTTTATTTCTCGCAATGCCAATGTCTATGGACAGCCTAGACATAATTTGAAGCTTTATCTCAGTTACACATCATTATCATTATGACGTCATATCTCTGGCTTTCATCTAATAACTTTTAAGTTCATGGTGAACTATCATGATATATTTTATGTTAAATGTTGTTTTATGTTGAATATTTTAGAATCTTAACAAAAATAAAATTTTATTTAGTATAATATTTTGTTAATTTTTATCCAAATCAAATGATCTAATTAATCTAATTAATTGTACTGTTTTTGTATCGAGGGCACTTTGAACACGTTTAGTAACATTCTGAGAAACGAATAAGTTGAAGAATATATTTCGGTTTCTTAAAGAAATAGGCTTATGAAACGGTCGGATGGGTTCGAACCAGTGATAGCTGGATTTATTGTGACGTCAACACAATAGATTATATTTATTTTTGTCCCTTATCTTTTGACCGGCTTAGACCCAAAAATTTATAAAAGACGAGTATGTACACGTAGAAAATATTTTTTCTACTTGAGATTAAAATAATATACACTAATAAATTAAGTAAAAATGACTGAAATGTACTTTTGCAAAGTACTACTTAATAAATAATTAATATATATATATATATATCGAACAATAACAAAAATACCTTTATAGGCAGCATAATTACGATACTTTATTTTCTTTGTTTTATATTTATTGTAAACAATATTATGAATTAATCACTTTAATTATAAAATGTGCCTACATATATTATAAGAAAACATTAGATGATCACCGTTCAATTTACTTATTTACCGTTTTACTAGATGTATTTTTGATTGCTTGTCAGCTATAGACTGTCGGAGTTCAATTAATAGTATATTGATTTCTTGTCAACGCGTGCGGGTGACAAGCAGTTCGTGGTGTCTTTCTTCACTTAGTGGATCAATTTACTCGTATAAAAGTATGAAGACCTGTACACAAATATCACAAGATTACTATCTTACTTTTAAATTTTTAATAATTTAATCACTGCCTCGTTGGTCGGATTTATTTAATTGGTTGGCTTATATAGTCAAATCCAATCTAAAAATTGATTTTTCTATCTATAAAGTCTGCTAGTGAGGCTTTTGTAATTATAGATCAGCAGTGCTACCATACAGGGTAAACGTTGGAGAAATGGTGTACACACACGTGTACAATGTAATGTCTACTGCGCGGCTGGCTACTCCCGTTGAGAATGGCCGCTTTTATTTAGTAATTCTTTTGTTTTTGTTCAAAATAAAATATATTTAGAGGAAGTATTGTAAAAAGTATGACATAAAATAACGTGCAAAAAATGAATAACTTCCATAATATTTTTAAAACAGCAAAAGATGTACATCATGTAAACGTATTTTAATCATGGCGTAGTTAAAATACGTCTTCTGCTATAAAACAGCTGTAAACTAAAGTTTCGGCCTTTTGATGATATAGTCGTAAAACTGCGTCTTTGAGACGTGACCGGGCGTTGGGCGGTACGTTTTTTTTAAATATAAAATACGCTTTATAGGAAAAAAAGATGTTTTTATTATTTGACAAGTTAAAAATCGAAAATAATGTTTTAAAAATTTTGATTTCCAAGAATTATTTCTTATTATTATAAAGTACATTCACTAGTATGCATTGGCTTAATAATAAAATAATGAATGAATAATTACTAAGAGTTTCTTATTAATTATATCGTGGATCCACAAGAATTTTCAATATTTATTACTGAAACAAAATACAGATATGATAGTGCTTTTAACAAAAATTAATAAAATATAAATATGTACAAACATTTCTTTGTATACTTTAAACGTACATGTTGTAAAAAATGCATTTGTAATAATATATTCGGTTTTTAACAGGTACACTGAAATATCAGACACAGATGTATCAACAGTTTTATGTATACTGAAATTAATACATATATAAAATTAACCCAGTGAAATGTAACTTCATTAACAGCTTTCGAAATCAATACGGATTTTGTAAACATTATTAATTTAACTGACATTAAAACGGACGTCAGAACAGTTCATGCCTGTAGCCTGTGCATGACTTGTTCCTGCAAAGCTTATTCAGTTGCCTTTGTCAAAAGAAATTTGAAATGTAGAGCGGAAAACAAAGCGAATTGATTGGGTGTGCCTTGATTGATTTTTTACAAACAATGGTGCACTTTTTATAGTATATTTTTTTAAATGATAGCTTAGCAACGGCCTTACTTACAAAGGTAACATAACAATTTACAATTATAAAATTTACATTTTGTCTTTGGATAAAAATTTCATAAAAATAGATTGTTTGTTTTGCTTGTTGCTCAAATGAGCACACTTTGATAGCAATATTTAAAAAAGTTTTAAATAAAAACTGATAGATTATAAGTTTAATTTAAGTAAAAACTTTTTGGAATTTTAAGAAAACCAGGCACACTTTTTCCTGCCTATGTACATATATATTCCAATTGTAATAAAATAAAAGTAAAATGTGTAATGACCATCGGTTTTAGCAAATATGGCAGTGAATTGAGGATATTAAGAAAACCTATATAAATATTAAATAAATAAAAATACATAAATGCATATTATGCTAACTTTCGTTTAATTGGTAATACGGTTTCGAAAAACAAATATTAATCTCAATCAGCTATAACGACATCCATTTTTATATTGTTAGTTGTATATATAAATTAATATTCAATTTTTAAATTAAAAAGTAAAACGAGTAACACGTTTTGTTTATAATGTATGGGAAGTGTCTATAGCGAGTTCAAAATAATTAAGTTTCGAATGTGCTAAAGGCTTTGTCAGTTCCACGCCTAACGACCTGTTGCACATATACCATCCGATACAGCGAATTTATACAATAAAATGTATAAAAATTTAATACTACTTTTGAAAGCGTACTAGAATAAAGTATATTTTGATATAAGTTGAAGCTTTATATACGAAACAGTTGTGATGAACTATTTATGATATAGCAGGTACAGGTATAGGTTGCATTTTACATTGAAATGTTTGTGGTAACAATTACTAGCAAGTTTTACTATTAGGTGTAGAGGAAAATAGGAATGTCAGAAATGTTATCCAGGCAAACATGACTTGAAATAGAAAATATTTTTTAAAGAATAAATTAAAAATATGAGTTCTTAAGTCCAAATCTAATTCAAATGAACGCAGACGAAATAAAAATATCGAAAATATTTTTCGACTGCATACCATTTCATTGTTTTACCGTCGCAGTAAACAGGACCACAAAAAAATTCAATATTAAATTATTGATTGTTTTGTGTTGTATTGTTTCACATTTTTTTATTTAGTACAGGAATTCTATAGGTTTCAATTAATTTAACTTTATATACACAGGTGCCATCGACTAATTATTTATTAGTTAGATTATAAAGCTTTTAGATCATGAAGTCTTGGGTTCAAATTCTGGTGTAGGACATTAAAAAGTTATTTCATTTTCTGTCGAGAAATTTTCGGAGATTAAAATTTTGAGTTGATTTCGTCGAGTAAAATGTTTCGTTTTAAATAAAGCTTTCGTTTTGAATAAAGAGATGGGACACTTCTTCACTTGATAAGGAGGAGTTATATTTTATATTATACTTTATATTTAGCAAATTGTTATCACTTTTAAGAAGACTGACAAATTTTATATTTTTAAATTCATTCATAAATCGATAGAGAACTACATTATTAGCTAGCGGTAAGCAGTTTGCGGAATACACTGACAGTAAAAAATAAGTATTATAAGGCGTCTCTTTTAAAAATTAATATTTTAAAAACTGTTCAAATTATAAAGTCAGCAAAGTGAAAATCTTTTGTAAGATTCATAGCAATGAGTGCTTGATGCACTGCTGCTGAAAACGTTGAACTTTTAAAAAATCTACCGAAACCGACTACGTCTCTCGTTAGTTCATCATCCATAGTACAGTTTTACTATATAACCTTGTATACTTTATAAAGTACCAACCTGTAAATGTACAACTACTGGGCTAAGGCCTCTTCTTCGTTTGCGGAGAAGGTTAGGAGCATATTCCACCAGGCCGTTAAATTGCAAATTATTTGATACATGTGACTGATTTTCATTCAACACATACTGGTTTTCAACCCTTTTACAATAGTGCTAAAGGGCCGATTCCAATAGCTCTTACTTCTTGTAATCAGAATAGAAACAAGGAACATATGTTGGTTATTTTATTAAACATATACCTATCTACGTAATATTGTCGGTATAGAAGGTTAAGCTTATGCACGTCTTATCTTAATGAATAACTTGTAATGCTCAATTTGCGTTTATAATTCTATGGCCTGCTACGTATTTAAATATCGGCTGTTACTTAAAACACAGGCATGAATTTGCCTACCTTAGGAACAGACAACCGTGTATAAAAATGTATATAATATTATTATTATAATGAAATAAAATGTTTTGTCTCATTTTCACATTTAACTTTATATTATAAATTGTTTGTCAAAAGTATAATATGTTATTTTAAACTATTGATAGTATATTATATATTTATAGCATACATCGATCATTCAACTTGGTACTTTATCGGTATACTAACTTTTATTTATATATTGTTCAGCGCAAAGTTGTAGACAAACTTTCTCGACGCGATACTTAGAAACATTGATTTTGTTATATCGTTTTCGTTACGAATAAGCTTAATAAAGCAAATTGATCCTTTAAGATACTTATGCAATATTAGCATTGGGAAAAATAATACAACAGCTTATTCCAAGTCTATATAGATAATGATGTTTAATATTAATCCCTTTTTAAAAAAAGAACTTTTTTAGTTTTCTTTTTCTAATTGGCTAGAAGAACTGAAAGTTACTTTCTTTAATAAAAAAAAGTGAAGTAGGTAAAAACAGGTCAGGTATCTGGTAGAGCTAGATACAAAAAGTTGTAGGAATTTTATAGGTGGATTATATTCCTTAAGTTATAATTTAAATAAATAAATTTCTTGACAGCAAAATCCAATATCTTACATTGCCCTGGGACTTTAAGCCCGATGCAATCATACGAGATGGCCATTAGACATACGAGACTCAACTAACTAAGATATAAAAAGTATTAAATATTCCTATAATCGCCAATACGTTGTCAACCGTGAAATTAAATGTATTATACATGCGTATTTCTAATGACTAATGTAAATATTATTAACGTAATGGTTTTGTAAATGATGATGTCTATAAGTCTTATACATACGAATGTAAACTTTTTTTTAAATTATAATAAAAAGATGCGTTATATATTTTTAGTGATGTAAGAAATATTAACCACACATTATCAATGCGCCACCAACCTTGGGAACTAAGATGTTATGTCTCACTTAGCTCACTGTACTTACACCCTTCAAACCGGAACACAAAAATACTTATTACTATTTGACGGTAGAATATCTGATGAGTGGGCGGTACTTACCCAGACTGGCATACACAAGGGCCTTCCACTAACTGAAATATTTAACAGATAATTTGCTATTTAAAGTTACCGTGATCGAACTAGTTAGTAGCAATCAGTTCGTTTGCTACTAACGAACAAAAGTCAGATTGTTATTATTTAATTTATTGTTATGTCGTGTGTGTATTTAATCATGTTATGTCAATGGAGAGTTTGTATAGTTAAATGTGTTTATTTCAAGGTTTTGCAATACAATTTATTTTTATGCGTTAAGTTGCTAGTTTTAAATTTCATCCATACCACCTCAATGTCAGGAAATCCACAGAAGCGCGATTTTTAAGGCATTTTCTGCCTTGCACAATAACTGTGTGGAACAAGCCGGCGGAGACATTTCCGAACCGATATGACATAGAACCTTCAACAAAAGATCCTACTCATTCATTAAAAGCCGGCAAAGCACCTGCAAGCCCACCGGTGTTGCAGACGTCCATGGGCGGTGGTAGTCACTTTCCACCAGGTGAGCCTCCTGTCCGTTTGACCTCCTTTTGATATAAAAAAATCTTCATGCAACCCTTAGAAGGGATGCTATTATAAAAGTCTATCAACTTATCAGACTATGAAACAGGAAGGAAATAGTCAAAATATAATATTGGAAAAACCACGTAGAGAAGCAAGTAAAAATGTAAGAGTAGGCAATGATAAAAGACGACAATAATATAATTTATTTCAGAAACCTAGTATGTGTTAAAAATGTAATGTTTGTGACATGACTGACAGGGCAGGGTGATATTTTATATCCCTCCGCTGACTCCCCTGAGAACCCCCTAGGATTTGGAGGCCTGCAGAAGCGGGCCAACCGTCGGGGCGTCACGGTAGTATGCGCAAGCGATCCCGTGACGCCCCTCGAAAAGGCGGTGTGGGTACCGCTGGTTTTTTAGTGGGTATTCCGGCACATACTCGGCGCCGGCGAGTTCCACATACCCCCCCACTTCAAGTGGGGGAAACGCGTAAACGCGTTTTTCCAGCGAAAAAAAAAGGGTGATAATTTATATCGGCTGTTTTGTAATGTATTTTTATACTATCTATATAAAATAAAAGGGATTCGTATATATGGATGATGGAGATGAACGCATGGATGTGTATACGGAAAAGAAGTAAAACATATTATAAATATATAGCGTTGCTTAAACTTTTTGTATATTAAATTAAACAACACTTTCGATACTATCTCCGCTAATCTAAGTGTTTTGGATCTGGAAATTTATTCCTTTGACAAATTTCTGCAATTCTAAGTCAATTCAGCCAGGGCTGCTTATATATATTATAACATTATTATTATAATATGATTAACACTCACATATTTAACGTAAATGTATTTTATAACTTGCCAAAAGAAGTTTCGCTTTGTAGTGAAATATTATTAGCTAAATAAAAGCATTGAAGTGTATAAAATATTCACCCGTCTGATTCTCCAAACAATGTTTCGAGAATATTTAATGCGACAGATAAACAGAGTCGCCGCTTCAATTATACCACTTAGACTCTCATCAAGCAATTCTATTATAATAAAGTGAAACTCTTCTCGTACTAAACTGTTTAATTTGACATTTCTAGTAAAGAAGCCTTGAATTTGTAGATTTTTAAATTCAGAATGGTTATTTTACCGAGTGATGGGTTTGATTTTTTTTAGAAAATTATAATAGCTGAAATGTATTATAATTGTATTAATAAGAAAAACTATATTCTTTATGACTCAACCAAATCTATTGTTATTTTTAATTGGACCTATACCTACATATAAAGATGGAAAATCTACCTCAAGGTACATTTTAAATCATTTAGACTTACACCTATATTGATCATCATTTATTACTTAAGTAATTAAAAAATAATAACACGCTTACGCCGTAAAATAAAAGCCGCCTTATTAATAGAATATATGTGTAAGACTCAAAAAAATGTTTTTAAAAATATTTATAGTATGTATTTCGCTATAGTAATTTAGAGTAACATTGAACATATATACATTAGAATAAAAATATGATTCCATTTTCAACGTATATGCTTTAAAATATATATTATATTGTAATAATTCATGCGTTGAGTAAATTAAATTGTAATACCACAATGACTAGTCGGAACCGTAAATGTGTCCGTACGCTTCGTTAAATACTATAGTTGTTAATACGAGTTTAACTGTAAAAGCTTGTAGTGAACATAGCGGCTGTCTGTAAGCTTACAATTACCACTAATTGTAATATATAATATAAAAAGAATACTGACTAACGTTGCTCGAATAAATGCGTTGATTATATTTACCGATTTGAAATCGAAGTTTTTCCTTAAAGGCTTGGAGATATGAGTTACGTCATCATAAAATAAAATCGTTAATATATTTCAAAAACTCCAAAAATTTTAAGCTATTAAGTATTAAACAATGTGCAAATAAGCGGGTTATATTTTGTTATAGCTTCCAAAGTATAATTTTATGAGAAACGTTGCTAATATTTATAATAAGAAACTCAATTTTACAACTACAATTGCTATGATAAATGAGTGTAGGTACGAAATTGTACTGTATAAAAATATTATAATGACGTACCAGATAGAGTTTTAAACGATAAACTGACACAACTCATTGTCTTATATCTTCACTATAATAAAGTTATGTTATGTTATTAAAATAACGTAATGCATGTCCCCGTCATTTACCGTAATTCAATGCATGTTTCAGCTTTACATATTTCACGCATATATATTTAATATTTACAGCGTCTCATTACGTATGAAAGACTGTATAGAGACCTGAATAAATGTTCACGTCTCAGTGAGTATGCAAAGATTAAGCTTTGAATATAAACAGTCATTTTAGTCAAATAGTTTGACTCGAATAAATATAAAAATCAATTTAATCAAGACTTCATAAATTTTATTTATGAGAAATATTTATTGTTTTATTTTTATTTTAAAATTGGAATTTTAAATACGGTAGTAAAATAAGGTTTTATTTCATATCAAGTAAATGGAATTGTATAAAAGGTCTATTAAATTAAGAAGTAAATCCTACAAATTTTGTTTACGTCAAAACATTTTCTAAATAGGAGTATAATTTCGTATCTACGATACCGTTTCTATGGTAAGGAACCTGTTGATACATCCTCCTTTGCCACCCAGTCTGCCCCTACCATCGATCCGATTTCTATTTACTCTCGAACTTATTCGTAGACAATCAAGTGCGTACAAATAAACCTCGGGCGTTGAATTATAAAGATGCCATCTGAAAGCAGATTAAACCGTTAAATCTATGTTTATGGATCGTGACGATTCCATTGTGATAACTCTCAATACAAACGATGCAATTAATTTATTGCAAACATAAAATATGCAATTTTCGTTATCCTTATTTTAGATAACATTGATTTTATACTAAAATTTATGTTATAATAATTATTTTTTATTTATATTATTATTATTATAGTATTGTTATTTGCTTTTCTTTTCACTTAAAATATATCTATTTGTATGAATTAAGAAAAAAATGAATGCATTTGTTCTTAAGCTTTGATTCAAAGTTCAATTGTTCTAATAGTAATTATCTTTGATTTAAAAGAAATGATAATGATTATAGTACCGAACCAACCTGTGAATGTCCCACTGCTGGGCTGATGCCTCCTCCCGGTTTTGGACGAGAAGGTATGGAGCTTACCCCACCACGCTGCTCCAATGCCAGTCAATACTCAGTGGTGTTTGCCCGGGTTTGAACCCGCAATCATCGGTTAAGATTTACGTGTTCTAACCAATGGGCCATCTCATCTCATCTCATGGAACAAAAGCTTGGCGACGAAGGTGTCACATCAACACACAATCATGAAAATTGGTGGGGCAGAATCTAATAAAAAGTTCGAATTTGCTCTGCGCTTATTACGACATCTCCTTCCATAATTGCTAATTTCAATTCACTCATCTCTGCCAACATTGAATCTTTCCAAGATAACTTGGATCAAATGATCCATCTCGAGTTTTATTGGCCGTTTATATCTTGAGAACAGATAAAACCTCGAATGGGAAAATTTCTTTCGCACATAAAATAGTACCTTTGTAAGTGACAATTGATCGCGATGTATAAAATATAACGAAGATTTTTAAGAGATTCGATGCTTTTACTATTTGTTTTTTTACACTTAAATATGCACATAAATTTAAAGATTGTTTGATATTGTAAATTGAACAAAAAAAGGAGATACATTTTTATTGGAACACTGTCTCCAGAACTCGGAATTATTGATAATATATTATTAGTAATAAGATATGTCATTAAATTGTAATTTAAGATTAAAAATATAAGCTTTTAATCGTTCCATAAAGTTCCTTAGTTCAAAGAACTGGCTGATTCAAGTTAAACACTATTTTTTTATTAATGTAAAAATAACATATTTTATATTGCGAGTTTTTTTAATTTCATATATAAACCCTGGTTTTAAAGTAACTAGTACCTGCATAATAAAATCAAATAACAAAGATAAACAGAATACAAAATATATTTACGAATTTAATTTTTAAAGGCTTTTGTTTGGTTTGACCTAATATTATTTATGGGTATAGAAACTTGCAACTCAATTTTAAACTAGTTCTCCAACCGCAGTATACTAAATATCGTTTCTTTACTTCCGATTACTTAAATTGATTAGATTAGCAATTCATTTATTTGTTATTAAGAAAAAGTACCTTCTCCTCAAAAGGGAGAGGAGGCCTTAGCCCAGCAGTGGGACATTAACAGGCTGTTACTGTACTGTATACTGTAAGAAAAAGTAACAAACTGCATTTATAATAATATTATAGATTGCTCAATCTGATATTGATATAATTAAATAAAAAAAAATCGAACTTGTTATATACTCACTAACTTACTTCTAAAATGCTTTTAATAAAGTACTGCCTTTTACTAATAGTAAAATATAAGTTCAATTAGAAAATTGCAAAAGCAAAAGAAAAACATTCACTTCCATCCTCTTCTATAGAGAGTCTATTTTAACATTCGGCCCTTTTCACTTACAAAGGCAAAATTCTGGACTGATATTTATTTTTATTATTTCGTTTTGAAGTGTTATTTTATAACAACTATATTTCATGACAAAACATCTTCCCTTTTTTTTATATAAAATAACTTATGGGCCACCTGATGGTAAGTGGTCACCAACGCCCATAGACATTGACATTGTAAGAAATGTTAAGCATCGCTTACATCATCAATGCGCCAACAACCTTGGGAACTAAAATGTTATGTCCCTTGTACCTGTTATTACACTGGCTCACTCACCCTTATATTATACTTGTATATATTGAGATTCAGTTATCACTACATATTATTAGTATAAAACAAATTCCTCCCACTGCGTCTGTCGGTCAGTCTGAACACGTTTAACTCAAAACCTACCAAACAGATGTTCATAAGATTTTCCACAAAAAAATGGAGTGATTTATGAGAAAGATTTAGAAGTATAATTCATTATGGTTTTGTTGAAATTGGCTAACATATGTCGATGATTGTTGAAACCAATACATGTATTACAATACAATCGCTTTATTCTACCCGTGTAAAGCCGTTATGGGTCTTGTATAAAGTTTGATATAAAAACATTTTTCTACATTAATTAACAAATTTAACAAAATTATTAAAGATAGTAAACAAAATACAAGAAATATTATTAAAACATATTTATGTAAATAATTCTATACAAATAATTAATAATATATTTAATTATATATTTCATAATGTTTCATAAGGTTCATTATAACTTAATTAAATATTTTTTTATTATGTTATACGAGTAATAAGTATTAATGGAATGTTATTTTCATTTAGAGTAATTATTTAATAAGTGCTTTCATCTCCTTTATATGACCATCCATACCTAGCAATATTCTATATCCCAGTTTTTTTTTTAAATTTTTTTGTAGTCTAGGCAGTCGGACGAGCATATGGGCCATCTGATGGTAAGTGGTTACCAACTCCCATAGACATTGGCATTGTAAGAAATGTTAACCGTCGCTTACATCGCCAATGCGCAACCAACCTTGGAAACCAAGAAGTTATGTCCTTTGTGCCTGTAATTACACTGGCTTATTCACCTTTCAAACCGAAACACAACAATAGCAAGTAGTGCTGTTTTGCGATAGAATATCTGATGAGTGGGTGGTACCTACCCTGACGAGCTTGCACAAAGCCCTACCGCCAGTTATTTTTTATTGATTTGGTAATTGTCAAGAAAAATAATCTAGTAAAAGTAAAAAAAGTAAAATTTAATCAGTTATTAAATATATTTATATTTGTAACAAATCACTTTATAAGAAAGCTACAAATACACACGTAGGCAATTTAAATGGTGAAAAAGAGTCACTACTGAGTTTTTGTCGGTTATTCTTGTTAGAACATACATTCCGAACACGGAGAAATTTTAAAGTGTACTTTTATCTTTTTAATTTTACTATTTAAAATACTCAATAAAGTATTTATATTATGCATTTCAAACACGTGTGTTTCTAATACACACAAAAATGAGCACTTAAAAATACAGTAGTGTGTGTCTGGATTAGGAACTCGATTAAGATCAACGTCCTATCGACCGAACTCGGCTTTTATTTGTTAATGTGATAAAATATGGTCTGTTGTGACGTTCACGTCATTAGGAACGTTTGTTCTAGCCTTTCATGAACCCATAAAGAGTTACTGTTACAAATTACTCAAGGCTGTCGTAACTATAACGTGTTACATGTTACAATAACGTTGTCTTATTTATCGCCTGACGTTTTAGCAATAAACAATGTAAAACTAGCTCGTTACATCTACAGCAATGACCGACCTCGTGTAATTTCTGACTATTGTAGTCATTGTATGATATATAATTAACGATGACATGAATGATTTATCTTTTTTGTACGCTAAAAATAAAATAACATCATTTGGTTACCTTATTCCATTTCTTTGTGGTCCGTAACAGCCTGTAAATGTCCCACTGCTGGGCTGAATCTCCCTTTTTGAAGAGAAGGTTTGAAGCTTATTCTTCTTTGTGGTCGTCACAGTGTAAACTGCATGCCAAATGATTTGACAAACACTTACGATGGTCGCTCCGTCGTCCCAAGTCCCGAAGCACGTCCCGTTCTCTTATATAATATATATTTATAAAAAATATACTAAATCTTGGCGTAAACTTATATTTATTTTCGAATACGAATCGATCGAGTAATTTTTATGACAAACAACATTATCAACAAAAGTGTTAAATGTAAACATAAGAGATTGTTCAGTGGAAACAACACATGGATCTTTATCGAGGTTTAAATCCGGTGAAGCATCACTTCGTTTATAATTTTAGTTTTGTAGAAGAACTAGACGTGATTCCACTAGTGAAATCAAAAAACTCGACATCGAAATTATCAGATATTTTTATTAACACGCGCGAACTAAGCAACAGCAAAACATTGCGGTGCAACGTACAGGGCATCGTGCTGCGGCACGACGCCACACCGTCTCCCGTAGACATGGGTCAGTTAATTTTTATTGATTTGGTAATTGTCAAGAAAAATATAATAAGGTCCACGCCCTAATGGTTTTACGTAACAAAATAACTAGCAAATGTCGTACACTTAAAGCTAAGTTACACAAATAAAACAATATGAAGCCGATTGTCTTTAAAGAAAATCTAACCTGCATGTATCTGTCGACGTTCTCTAATCGTCATGAGTTTAAAATTTATTAAATCAGTACTTTTTACTCTGCCACAACATGTTGTGCTATATGCGCAGGTTCTCCGGGCCTATAAGAGTGACAAACTTTAGTACTTTCACCAAAAAAAATAAGGTAGCCTAAGAAACAAAGACCAGACTAACTACCGTCAAGTTCGGAAAGAAGCTAATATGTTAAGATGAATTAAAATTTGAACTTCTTAAGTTCTGAAGGGTTTCTGTTTCAATCCTTGTCATAGTGGGACGTGGCGTTGGTCCGTGAACCATATTTCGTCGGTCGAACGTAACCATACAACGCTCGCAGGTCTTCTTAGTGAGCATGAGACTCTCCCTTCATAACCACAGAGTCTATCATGTCAATTATGTCAAAGTAAAGTTTACACCTATTATAAAACTTACAATTTATTTACAATATAGTTATTCATTTTAATATTATGAAAAGTAAGAAAACTCAAGATTGTTTTCCTTAACGTTAAAAATTCCTTAACGTGAGGCAATGCAGACACACATCTGTTTTTATGATTAATAAAGCACACCTGTTATACCTTTAACTAAAACAGAGGAAATTTATTTGTGGTTAAAATAATATTATTACATACAATAAACTCTGCCGAGGAGTAAGTGGTTGGTACCACAGTAATTGATTTGGTTGATTTTCATAAACGAGTAGTGCTGATACAGTGATCTGACCTTTAGTTTAATATTGTATAGGGATATATATTTTAGGCGTCAGTTTTATGGCAGCTGAAAAAATACTCCATACCAATATTAAGATGAAAAAAGGTTTAAATAGTCGAAATCGAAGAACGGTTCGTTCGACAAGGAAATATAATATACTTAAGAGCTAAACATTTGTCAAAACATGTAAGGTATATGATGGCCATTAAAATAAATAATTAACTTGTAACGAAACAGTAATTTGTCTAATCTAAATTAATAAACATGAGTCGTGACGGCCAAGTGGTTAGAAGATGTGAATCTTAACCGATAGTTCCGAGTTTAACAACTGAATTATATATGTTGTATTTATAATTTATATCATACTCGGCGACGAAGGAAAACAATTTGAGGAGACCTGCTTTTGGCAGATGATAAATTAAAGCATTAAGCTTTAAACATTCCTCAAAAATGAGCGGAAGCCTTAGCCCAGCAGTGGGACATTTACAGGCATCACATTTTGTTACTTTGTCTAAATTAATTATTAAGAATTGGGAACATATAATTTCAAAATTTACTTATTTTAGTTTATATAAATAGCAAATATTTTGATATGGTCAATAGACCACTTTACATAGCCAATGCGGCACCAGTGATGACAACTAAGATTGTGTTTCCTTTGTGCCTGTAATTACACTGGCTTACTCCTTTAAGCCCCGTGCTTATCGGTAGAATAAATGATGTGTTGATAGAACACTCAGGCCATATAAATGTAGTAGTTTCGAATTTGTATTTAAATAATGAATAAATTTTAAATAATAAATAAATTTCATTTTTTTCATTTCATTTCATTTCAAATAATGAAATTTATTTATTGGTAAATAATTTAGTAACTACACATTGTCAAATCTGAAATCTTTTCTACGGAATAAACAAAACATTATCGACTGTTTTTTGTTTCCTTTTTGCTCACAAATTCCAAACAACGGTACGAAAATCGAATCTTTTTCGTCGTAAGCATTCTTGATGATAATAAAGATAGCAGTGTGGTCGTAAACGCAACGGATTGTGTTTGTGACCCTCTTAGGGGTGCTCTATATAGAGTGCTTGATAATTTTCGGGTACATGCACATTGTGATTTAATGAAACCAGAGACTTTTATATGTGGAGTACTCTACAAATTGCGTGTCGCTTCAAGTGAACTATTATTAGTAATTGAGTTGGTTTTTATTTATTGATAACGGACTTCGTAAAATGTAGTTTTAAATGAGTATACTGTTTAACGATTTTAAGTATAATAAATTTAATGCTGATTAACGATTTTTTATCGATAAAACTACGTTTCTTATTCAATTATGAGAAGATAGATTGAAGATAGCGGATAAAACAACGTAATTAAAATAACATGATTTTAATCGGTTTTTATATTTGTAACTCTTGAAGCTCAATTTAAATAGTATGAAAAATGTCGCTTTTCTTGTTTGTCTGTTTCGTGTCTTAGTTTTTCTAACATGTTTTACGTACTTGAATGTGGTATTTACTATAACCATGGCCAATTCTTCCATAAGGATTTATGTTGGCTATGAGATTAACAAAAGTAGTTTTTTTTTAAGTTCTGAAATTCAATCGTTATAAAACGATACTTTTAGTTAGAGCGCTAAAATAGTTTACGTTGTTTAGATTATCTGTTAGTTATTTCCTTTGGTAGTAGGGCTTTGTGCAAGCCCGTTGGGGTAGGTACCACCTACTCATCAGATATTATACTGCCAAATAGCAATACTTGGTAATGTTGTATTCTGGTTTGAAGGTTGAGTGAGTAGTATAACTATAGCCACAAGGGACATAACTTATCTAAATCTTAGTTCCTAAGTTATAATGATATAATGAAGCAATAAAGGAATGTTTATGACTATCAAGTGGGCCATTTTTTCGTTCACCAATGAAATGTTTTTTTTTTAATTCTGTAATTTAACACAAAAATCGTATGTGAATCAATGCAATGCAAGCCACGGATACCAACATAGGCCAAGGGTTTACTCATATTGAGCGCATCATTGTTATTGGAGTGCCTAAGTTGTTGAATATTTTCAATATTTTATAACGAAACCCATGATATTAAACAATTGAAATAAGCTATATTTATTTTATTTTTCATCGTACCCGTCTGGTTTGAGTTCTACATTATTAATAGTGAATAAAACATAAATAATGATTATTCTGTGAATAATGGAGGAAGAATCAGAAATTCATGTCTATAAATAAATAAATAGATTACCACGATATTTTATAACTGACTGTCCACAAATAAATCTTTATTCGTAAATAATAGTAATTAATTTTTTTACTGAACGCGTTAAATAACAGCATCTACCGGTTCTATTTGAAATATTTCTTTTGCGTTAGATAGTACATTTTGTTGCCCAAAAATGTTGTTCTTGATTATATATCGACGACTCACAGGGATGGAGCAGTGACGTTTAATGCGATTGAAACCGTGCGGTCCAGCTAGTGCTTTATAAGAAAAAAACTGGTTTTGTATATTATAAATTTATTTTATAACACTTTTTCCATTATAAGGCAATGTTTATTTAAAAGTAATTAATATTTGGTAAAATTAAAAAGTTGATTAACAGTTTTTTTATAAATATGCTGGAAATTAAACATTTGCAAACTATGTACAATGGAAAGGTATGAATATTTCTTCGAGTACAGTTTCACGAATGACAGGAGCTGCTGGTTTCGTACAAAAGAAAATTTGGAAAACAATGGATGAGGTACACGCAGAAGCGTTTCCAGATTTGTGGAAGGGAAAACTTTTGTTAATGTAAAATACAATACCGGAAGTGGAAAATGATGTTGTTTCAGTTATTTTAAAATAGATAATAAGTTTCATTGAAATCTTAATTGTTTTTTAACAACTAATCAATAAGTGATACTATATTGTTTAATGGGTTTTATGTTTTAACACTTTCGTTAATTAGTTACAAAAGCTAAGTACAGTCAAATCAGTTTAAAACCGAGTTTGCGTTTGTAGTGCACAGTCAGTAGATAAATAAATGAACAAGTATTTTTATAGGACCTTAAAAGTATACATATTAAACATAATTTTTAAGCATGAATGTACTCAGCTCCAGACATTTTTTCGTCATCTTCATTCTCGCTTCCATCCCATAAATCACGTGTCTTGATAATGATTCGTTCTGATATTGTATCTAAGGCCTCGTCTCTACCCTGAAATTACTTTTCCTCTTGAATAGAATAAATATATAAACAAACATTTCTTCATTTCTCTACAGTTATTATAAGATTCACATTCAATGTGATATTTTTCTTTTAACTTAAATTTTCACTTTCCGGTATATATTTTATGATTAATTAATTAGTAGGAATATAATAATAGACATTATAACTCTTCTAACGCTACTTATGCGAGCTAGCTTACTAGCTAACTAGCTTATTTCGGTTTTAGGCACTGTATGTATTACACTACAAACGTAAAAAACGTCTCCAAGCTGATTTATCTGTAATTATTATGAGACGTCATAACAATTACAAATATGCGTTGACTATCCTAAATAATGGTAACAGCGAACATTATTTCGTCAATGCCACATAGAATACCTGAGGAGAATAGAGAAGATACCTATTTATTAATACTGATTGACATTTTGTATGAAGGGTAACGAACAATGTTCCCTATATAACTCGTACTCTCTTACATAAACATAGAATATAATAGTCCTTAACTATTATCTAAATAAATATAAAGGTTATTAAATGAATTAAATAAGTATGGAATATTTAAATGAAAAATAAAAAGTAAAAATTTAAACAACCAATTTTAATCAAGACGTAAATTTTATGTTAAAATCTCTTAATCTACATAAGATATCTACATCAAAAGCTTTGAATGTTCAATTACGCGTATAACTTTTATGGCTTGCCCTTTGTATGCTTATAACTTGTAAAGGTAGGCGTAAACTATGAGTGCTTTCAGCGTACGTCGTCAAGGTGACCAGAGTCACAATACACAGTATAGAATATGCTTTATTTATTTAATATATTAAATGATCAATTCTTGTATATAAAACCTAATATAAAAAATCTCTTACTTCGAAAACGGATTAAGGTGATTTGGCTTAAATTTCGTATTTAGAAAACTTTTTGTCTTTTAAGTTTATTAGGTAACTCTCCTGAAAAAATGCATTTAGAGATTTGAAAACGAAATATTTATAATAATAGACAGATAATAAAAAATATTTTTTTACTGGTAACCCAAGAAGTTTGATCGAAACTATTTGACGGCGAGTCGAGTGACAATCGGGTCGGCTAAGAGTAAAAGTTAGCTCAGAACACTGGAAACTAATATTATATAGCTTCATGCTTCCATTATAACTGAAAACTTTATTAATAGGCGGTCAGATGCACTCTAAAAACCATTATTTAAGTGACAGGGTTATATATATCAGCAATAAAGTATAATTTTAATTTTACCAAAGGCAATTTATGCTAACGCCTTAGTTAATGGGGCAGATCGCCTACAAACAAAACCATATAATCATTTCTTCCTTTGGTCATTTATTATTATTAGTTATGAATATTGCATAAAAATTTATGCATTTTGCATAAGAATTGATTTTTTTTTTTTTTATAGAATAGGAAGGCGGACGAGCATATGGGCCACCTGATGGTAAGTGGTCACCAACGCTCTTAGACATTAGCATTGTAAGAAATGTCAACCATCGCTTACATATCCAATGCGCCACCAACCTTGGGAACTAAGATTTTATGTCCCTTGTGCCTGTAATTACACTGGCTCACTCACCCTTCAAACCGGAACACAACAATATCAAGTATTGCTGTTTTGCGGTAGAATATCTGATGAGTGGGTGGTTCCTACCCAGACGAGCTTGCACAAAGCCCTACCACCAGTATGATGATTATACGATACGTTTTAATAAAAGTAAAATATTTGTGCTACTTTTGTACTAGCGGATGGTGCACCGCGTACTCATCGATTATATTTTACCGCCAAACACTACTTACCATCATTTAAAGCTTGTTTGCTCTTTTGCATTATTAAAACATTCAATATTAACTAAACTTGTTAGTTAAGTTTGTCTGTCATTGTTCATATACAATAAAACATTATAATTCTATTTCAAAGAAACATTTCACATTAAGAAAATATCTTATGATGAACGTGTAAACTAAATACCTAAACCGGCAAAGGTAATATCTTAAACTAAAATATGTTAACATTATACAATTCACAAATCTCATCGAATTGAAACTAGGCCGCATGTAAAGGATTCAAATACAGAGTGAAGAAGTTCTGAGGAAATAAGAGAAGGCATTTATCAAGCCTTCCCTCGTGCCGTGTCACGACAATTTAATTTAACCTACTTTGTTTCACGTTGTATATTCAGTTGCTGATCCTGTGATTCTGTATATTGTATTATTTATATCGATATTGGGTGATGGTTGATTTACATTTATATTGGCAAACTTCCAATCCAGTGACGTTTGATTGACGAGTGTGTACACGGAACTGCGAACAGGTTTACGATATCACTTTACGTCTATCGTAACGCAGGTTTCGTCTTATTTTTGTTTTGTTCTGATAAGTGGTTACCAAAGTGGTTAAGTTTAATCATAGCCACTGGCAATAGTGCCAGTAATAACACATTTACTGCTTAAAATGCTATAAATTGTTCAATAAATGCTTATTAGGCGTTAATGATAATGGTAACTAAAATGGTTATTTAGAAAAGTCCTGAAGGAAGTTTGACTCGAGAATGTATCGAAATTTCGAGACTAAAAATTCTTGTTGACAGGTTGTCTAAACCTATCTAAGTCTATCTGTTCAGTGTACACATATAACTCGTAAACTATTGAATGTCTTGTCCGAATCCCTGTTCCAACGACAATGGCCACTCATTTTATCTTAATATAAATCGCTCTTAAGCCGCACGAGACTAGCTCTGAGTGAGCTAGTAAGTTTTTTACATAATAGAATAAAACATTATTTTTCTTATAATCATTACAAAATTGTCCGTACGTGTCGTTTCTATGTCACTTCACTATTCTCAACTTCTGCCACAATTAGAGTTACACAATTAGTTATACATTAATTATTATAATAAATTTATAATTATACTTACATTGATACACACATTGATAATGTATGTATATTAACTGCCTAGCATAATAGTAATAGCAAGTGAGTGACCCACTACTGGGCTAAGGCTTCCTCTCCTTTGTTTTTGAGGAGAAGGTTTGGATTTCATTCCATCACGCTGCTCAAATGTCGGTTGGTGGATCCACGTGTGGTAGAATTTAATAAAATAAGACATATGTAGGTTTCACAATGTTTTCCTTCGCCGCAAAGCACGAGATGAATTATAAACACAAATTAAACACATAAAAATTCAGTGATCTTGCATAGAATTGTTAGAATAATATCCATATCATAGATTATTCAAGATCTTGACAAATGACATTGCGTTAATTCAATGTCATAATTGTTTATTTGTTCAATTCAATGTTATAATTGTTTATTAGGAGTAAAGACTCCTTCCGTGGTTAGAATAGGCTACAGATAAGAATGCACGAAGCCTTACCACTCAAATATATATGTAATATCAAAGACATCAGAGCGTAGAACACGAATGACTAATCTATCTATAAAAAGTAACTAGAACCACTAATGGGTGATATTTTTTACTTGTATTTTTATCTCCACAAACTTAACTTATCTTTAAATTATTTTAATTTGAATGCATGCTTCTTCCAAGGCCATATTACAATCTACGTTTCAGAATTTAAAAAAATAACTATATGGTATTCATTGGCAATATAAATATTGATTTATGTTTTACGTTGTAGTCCAGATGACTTCATCATTGTATATTATTGAGTGTTATTATTAAGATTTTTATTGATTTATTACAATTTGCGCTGTGGTTAGTTTTGAAGTCAACGTTTGCTAGCTAAATAATGCTAAATAATAATGATATCTTCATTATTCAGGCAACAGGGCCAATACTTTTAATACATGATAATTAAACATAACATTACATAACGCACATTTATAATTATTATTATATATTAATAATGTCATATTATTATATAATAATTAAACATAGAATCACAATCACAAAAATAATAATAATTAAAATATATAAGAATTAAAAATAAGATAATTATTAATTGACATAAAGAAGAGCAAATAATACATATATATTGAGATTAAATTAATCGTGTATGAGGCACATGAACCTGTGTATTATACTTAAGTAACGGTAGAAACTCTGAATGTTGCTTTTGTTGAATACCATACATAGATACCAATGTAAGTTGAAACTGAGATGAAACAATAAAAATAATAAACATTGAAATATTTTATTCGCTTATTAAGAAAGTTTCAGTTCGTATATAATATATATGTTTGTCGCGAATTCAAATGGATAGCCATTTTGATGGCCGCCATTGTCGTCCAATGTGTTGATTTTATTAAATCTGATATAAAGCTGTACTGGAAGCAAGATACCAAGGGGGTCGCTCGACAAAATGATCACACGCGCATACTCATTTATACATACTCCTTTATACATTATATTTCCATCAGTTGGCTACATAATAAAATAGGCACCCGTCTTATAATTTTCACACTTGACGTCTGACAACCGACCAACCTACATGATATGATATCACGTTGTGTAGTGTTGCTATTCTAATAAGTGACGTCGTATACCCGCTTAAATTTATTATCTCTGACATATATAATTTCAATATCCATCTTTTCATTTTATAGGAAGAATATGAAGCGGTATTAAATGGTGTATGTATACATACAATGACTTTAATGCCCTACTTTCGTCTGTAAGCGCTGTAAGTCCTTTCCTCTCCCGTGTCAAGGAAATTGCCATATGTGATATGGTTGGCTATACACAAAGATGAAACATCGTAAGGAGTTGGTTGTTATCAATTTTCGAGAGCTCTAAGGCCCATTAACAACCATTTCTTAAATAGATTAAGATAATGATTTATTAAATAGATTAAACATTTGATAAAGATTTCTACTGATGTTTTTTATCATTAACAATATTACATGAAATCGAAAACGAGGATTAATAAAACACGATATGGTATGTGGTCACATCCAACCATAGACATTGTCTCTAAAAAACATGAGGCTTACTTAGTCAATTCTTATATTATACTTGGTTTAGTGGGGCGAGGAACTGGAGAACTGCAGCACAGATCGACACCTGTTATAGGCACCAGGTTCATACATATTCTTCTTCTTCTTCGTACACTCTTGTCAGAACGGTCGTGGTGGCCATGTAGCATTACGAATTGTTCGGCGCAGATGTTATTCGCCATTTGCCCCTATTTGTGGTAAGCCTGGTGCACTCATGCGAAGGACCGCCAACAGTTGTTTTTATTTGGTCGGTCCACTCACACATATACTTGACTGTATATGTTTCTATAACATAGTTTATATTTTATGTCGTATAATCAGGTGATATTTTTGTGAAGAGAAATGCGCAAATGTTCACTAAACGGGGTGGATAAAATTTTGTGTTCTTGCTATTAAGTGTATTGTTATTAATTTTATTAATTTTATTAATTTTCCTTTACAAAAATATCTAACTATAAAACTATTAATATTTCTATTAAAAATATTGTAACTCCCATTATTTTTTTTAAATATATATATTTTTCAATTTATTATTCATTATTTATTAATTTATCCAATCAAATTAATTATTATTTAATTTCTTTTCAATGTAAATGAAATACTTTAACAAGTTCTAATTTGTTTTTTCTAGAAACACTTTCGAGTACCTCTACTTTGTCAGACTTATTTCAATTTTTAAATGAAAGTGACAGGCAATATGTACATATTTTAATTCTTGTTATTGTATATAGTGTCTCAAATAGCGTTCAAATTAAATTAGCCTTCGAATTAAACACAGCAATACAAGGTGTTGTATATTTCATGGTACAATGATTGACCCGTGGATGGTACCTACCAAGGCAGGCTTGCACAATACCCTACCTAATCGTAAACCTAAAAATAATCTTTCATAACGATTTGAATTATACAACATATTAAATGTATTACAGGAAATATTCAAAAATGTATATTGATGTATATTTATGTTTAAAACTCGGAAAATGTTTTAGATACGGAAACAATAAATCAAATCATCACCAGCACTTCAACTCCGCTATCTAAACTAAAAGCAAATTGAGAGGTAATGCATTTTGAAAGTTAATGCCAAATATCAAGATTGTTTGGGAATAACGTCAATATGTTTGACGTATTTTATTTATATTGTGGTATATTAACAACTCGGTGATGTTTGATGATGTTTTAATTTTAAACAAACAACCGTAAAATAATGCATATTATATCAATATTCACAGACATAGATATTTCCATATAAACAGTTCGCTTATTGGTCAAAATTCGACCATAATCAGTTTTGATAATTAGAGAAAAATATGTATAAATCCGTTTTGAACTTGATTTTTTTTTAACACTTATTTTCATTTTTTTATAGATAAAGGTAAAACTCAATCTCAAAAATAAGAAATATTGATATTTTGTATGTGTATATTTTCGAAAACTATAAATATTCTACAAAAAAGTTATAGTTACTACTATAACCGAAACTGAATTTACTTCATAATTGAAGTATTATTCCGTAGGTCTTCCTTGGTTTTTTTACAAAAAAAAATTGATATTTCTGTAATTTCCAATTACGATGTTGCATTCAATAACTGGACTTAGAAAATTAAAATGATGAGTTTTTATATAAATTTACTTATATATACTATATATGTGACATCCGGCAGACGTTGTTCTGTCTGTGTATATACCAGTTGTCATGGTAAAGGCATCCTTCAGTCTGTAATAATAATAGCAGAATTTAATTCGAAGCGTGCCCTTTTATTACGATGTTGTCTCATGCCACTGAAAACATATAAAAACATAATCAATTATATAATAATAATGTTTTTAATTGCAAGTATTTAAAAAAAATTGAATACTCAAAAAGGTTCTAGTTTAAATGTATAAATAATATTTAAGCAGAATAGAATTATCACATTATTATAAAACATGTTTCGGCCGGCGGCTTCATCTGCGTGTAAGGGGGGGGGGAAGGAAAATTAGCTAATAGGTTAGATTACTCTATGTCCATTTCTGTACCTCACAACGTGTATGTAGAATGGAATGATGATTAGTTGAATAGTTAAGACGTGAAAGTGTAACAAACAAACTAACAAATAAACAAACTAATTTTCGCATTTAATATTATTATTATAAACGTTATTGAGGATTGAATCATTAAAATAACATTTGAATAACGCTTCAGTAAACAGCTGTGGGTTTTTCGGATATGGTTTTGTGATTACAGTCAATGTTTGGGAATATTAAATTTTCGCCCAACGGATACAACACATCGAGCGCAAATTGTGTTATCTAAGCTTCCAGTCGTTTGTAATTAAGGGGAAGTGATTCAATGTTAGAAACAAAATGGATTATATAACCTTATTTAGTTCAGCTTTTTCAGATTTTATTTAACAAATACTAGCTAAATCTCGGCATGCGCTGTTGTTCTTAGGACAAGGAGTTTTTTTAAATAACAACAACAATACAAAGATGCAACCTAATAGGTGTTATAGCAACGCATAGAAAAAAAATAAAGAAAGAATATTCAAAAATACATTAATATATGTTATAATAAAACCAAAATATACTTTATTTAAGTGAGCTTTTATAAGCACTTTTAAATAGTCATGTAAAAATATTGAATGAAATGAAAAGTTATCACCGATTTGGAATGAAGATTCTGCCGAAAACCGACAAGAAACTAGTATTTACATTGTTATTTTTAAATATAAATAAATTATTATTTATTAATAATTAAAATCAAATACATAATAATAACTAATATTAAACATACGAAATAAATAAATTCAAAAATTCAAACATTATTTACTACTTCCTTATCCAGACTTCCTTACGATATCTTAACTTAATATAAATTTAAAAAGCCGAGATGGCCCAGTGGTAAGAACGCGTGAATCTTAACCGATGATCGTGGGTTCAAACCCGGGCAAGCACCACTGAATTTTTATGTTCTTAATTTGTGAATTATCATCAATTCATCTCGTGCTTGACGATTAAGGAAAACATCATGAGGAAACCTGCATGTGTCTTTCACTGAAATTCTGCCACACGTGTATTCTACCAACCAGCATTAGAGCAGCATGGTGGAATAAGCTGCAAACCTTCTGCTCAAAAAGGGGGAGGAGGTCTTAGCCCAGCATTGGGACATTCACAGGCTGTTACTGTATATAAATTTTCTTAATATTCATCTTTCCAGTTTCCATAATTTAATATAAAATTAGTTGCGAAAAGGCGAAAGAAATGAGCAATATTTTATGTGTGCTGTAAAGTCAATGGTTTAAGTTATATTTATAGGCGAAATAATTTGTTCGGCGTTAGCAAAAGCTATTTTTCATAAAATAATTATTGCCTTCGTCCCTTCCGGCAGACGATGATTGGCAAACGTAATTTTATTATGATACAATATTCAAAAATAACAGAAACATAAATTTTAGAGTAATAAAAATTGTGCTAAAAATAATGATAACATTATTAATAAAAGTAAAGAACATTGAAAAAAATATAAATTAAAACACTATTGTAATTTTGTTTGATGATGTAACTGCAATTCATGGCTAGCCAATTGCGTAAGAGATATGATTTATATGATTAAATTCTGGTGCACCTTTTATTTCCACATTCATAATCTAATGGAACGGCGACCACGTACCGGGAAAAAGTTCAGGAGCACGTGATTTAGCATACAAACTCCAGGCTGCTACTAAATTTTTTTTAATAGCATAATCCAATAACTTTTATTGGCCCGACATTTTTTTTGTCAGATTTGAACCCAGGACCATGTGGTCTGCGGCCTTATATCTAGCCACTAGACCAATGAGGCAGACGACACAAGTATACCTTATGTATGTACCTTCTTTTTACATGTGTAAATAATTGTTAGACTATATAAAAATAATAAATCAGAATAAATATGCATATATCTTAATATAGAATTCTTCTGTACGTGTGTTTGTCACCTAGATCCTCCTAATTGGCTGGACCGCTTTGGATGTAATTTTGTGTGTATATTTCAATAGGTTCCTGGATGGTTCGAAAACATGATTGGATTTGGAAGGTGACGGTGGCTAAGGTGGTTAAGGCGCTGCTGTCGGTACGATACCAAATAAAAAAATGTCTGTATGGTAGGATGACGTCAGGTCAGCTCGTATATTATATCATATTTATATTATGTATGTATCCTCTCAAATTCATTTGGTTTAATGATGCGCCGTCATAGCTTTTTGCAAATATTTTTTGTTATTTTTTTTTTCAGTTGGTGACTTTACTTAAAAAAAAAACTTTTATAAATTTAAGATATTGTAATTAAATTTAATTTTCAATATTTTCATCGCATAATTGAATAATATATTAATAATAGAATTTTCTAGAAATAATGAATTATTTTTACGATGTATCCATCGCAAATCCATCCAGTTTATAAACATTTACTTGTTGACTGAATGCTATTAAAAACGTTAGTGTTTACACATTCAGATTTATTATACGTGGTCTTTGTCTGTCTTTCGACGAAAACTTTAACAAACAGACATGATGCATTCTGTTTTAATTATAGCTTTAACGTCCGTGGCTCAAACGTCAGTAGTTAAAGTAATAGATTATTTTTTAAGAAAAATAATCATTACTGTAAGAACAAAATGCCTTATGAAAACTATATGAATTAATATTTATTATAAAACCAATCTTGTGTATAAAGAAGTGAAAGTAGAGTATACACACACTAAATAAGGTTGTCTAATGATGACGGGTGATCTGTCTTTGTCCAGCTCTTATGTTTTACATAAATGTTATTATTAACAGTGCTGCAAATAATATATATATATATATATATATATATATATATAATTTGTTTTATTATATATATTTATAGAATAGGAAGGCGGACGAGCATATGGGCCTATATACCTGATGGTAAGTGGTCACCAACGGCCATAAACATTGACATTGTAAGAAATGTTAACCATCGCTTACATCACCACTGCGCCACCAACCTTGGGAACTAAGATGTCATGTCCCTTGTGCCTGTAATTACACTGGCTCACTCACCCTTCAAACCTTCAATATTCAAATATATAGAGATAAAAATGTGCTTTAAATATTTTTATATAGCTGAATTGTCATAAACTTATATATTTAACAACGTTGTGGTCAAGGGAGACTTTTCAATGTTTTTAAACATATTTTTTGTCAAAGTACCTGTGAACATATATTTATTCATTAATTTATTTTTATATTGTACTTTATGTATATAATAAAAATAATATTTTATGTACGCGATTTATTATACACAAAAATACTTTATGTATTTTCTTTTTTTTTTCGCTTTTTTATATTATATATGTATATGGTTTGTGTCACCACTGCCCTTTTTTTTAGAAATTGGCGATCTATCTATCTATCTAGCTTTCGTCCAGCACTGGATCGATAAGCTGAAAAAAAACCGATAATTTAAACAATTTTTTGAATATTCTTTTATCAATACTATGTGCATTTATTTAGTATAACATATGGTCTTTAAAAAAATTCAAATTGACAATGATTATATTAAATTATATCAATCACCATAAGTGATTGTTTCAAATATATTTAAAGCAGTATCGCTAAGTATTTCAATTACTCAGAGAGGTATTCGAGTACCTTACACCGTGGTATCGGAATTCCAGTCGCCTGCTATCAGGACTAAAGGTAGAGTAATCGCTGTCTTTACGATTGTACTAACAAGATACAACGTAGTAAATTATAAACATTCTTTATAGCTTGTATTAGTTTAAGATTGTGTACTCGGCTTAAGTATTATCGGACTGTGGCTGCCTTGTTGGTCTAGTGGCTGGATGTAGGGCTGCGGAAACAGAGGTCCTGGGTTAAATTCCCGGGTCGGGCTATTAAAAAGTTATTGGGTTTATCTGTCAGAAAATTCTCATTAGCAGCCCGGAAGTTGGAAGTGTGTACACTTCCGTGCCTCGGAAAGCACGTAAAGCTGTTGGTCCTGCGCCTGAACTCTTTCCGGTCGTCCGGATTGCCGTCTTATCGGTTTATGAGAGCTGGGGAAAAGAGAGTGCACCTGTGTTTGCACACACACTATAATATCTCCTGCGCAGTTAGCTAACCTTTGTTAAGATTAGCCGCCGTGGCCGAAATCGATCTGGAAGACATTATTATTATTATCATTATCGGACTGTGTATCGGAGTTTTTTTAGTACATCAAAGTGGAAAGGGATGGAATTTTAAGATCCAATTAGCACAAGTCCTTTCTAACCAATTTGTCTAATGGCTGATGGTCAACTGTCCAGTCTCATTGAATATATACTACTTATATATTTGATATTACAGTGTACTCGGATATATATATTACATATATATTCGATATGACAGTATGAATGTAGTGTGAGTGAGCGAATGATAAATGTATATACGAATGATCGTAACACATCCTATATGCATGTATATAGCAGAGTAGAGTGAACACATAAGTTGGTGGTACCTACCCAGTTGGGCTTGCAGAAAACTTCCACCACTTACCATATACATATTTGACAGTTTTATGTTTTTTTTGTTAATTATTATAATGAATAGGCCAGCGTTTGACCGTTGACTTGCCTGATGTGTAACACTTTCGAGATTTCAAAGCGTCATCATCTACTTCTCTAGAAGTTCTTATTTGAATACATATTATTGTATTCAATATATTTATTTATTAACTTATTTAATACAATAGACATAAGCAAATTCTCATTTTACATGAATTTGTTGATCTACAAAGAACCAGTTGAGTTTGTTTAGCAGGTTCTACTCAAGTCTTGGTTTTTTTTAACCGGCAGTTGGCTATTCTTTTACTAGTAATAAGTGAAGTGCTTCAATTTTTTAGCAAATACATTTGTACTTGACATTGTACAAAAATGTAACCGTGAGTTTATTATAAATTTAAATATTTCTCATTATTATACTTTCATAGTGGTAACATAGTTTTTCAACTAATCTTAGAATTCAAGGCACCTACTCGTATGTTAACATAAGACTAAATAAATCATTATTACTAAGGTTAAAGTAAATGTAAAGTATTGTTATATCAGCTTTTAAAATATAGATAGTAAATATAAATACCTCTCATTTAAGCGCTTCCGATAAATTGTGTTCAGTATAAAAACAAGATGGTATTCATATTGCTGGCGCAATCTTTGCATTCCAGGGATGAGGTGATTCCGAGAGCAGTATAAGCTTTGCGCTTGCTAGTAAGCTACACAAACCGTTGTTGTATTACAATAAGGTATAATTTCCATTTTGCACTAATATAAATATTACCAGACTTGTTCATGGGGATTGGATGTTTTGAAGTTGTTTTGTACTAGCTTCGTAAGTGGCGTTATGTTATGATTTTATAAGATTTTAGGCTGTTGCTAAAATAAGGAGACTTTTTAACTAATTAACTGTCACAATAATCTATTTGATAGTATATCTATGATGGTAAATAAAACAAGATAAAGAGAGTGGAATTAAAAAGTTTTATTTATATTACGCTTTACATAGAAAAGATAATATTTTATAAATTTAAGTGTTAGTCAACATGACTACTATCACAATTTCAATTTTATGTTTGTTATTCAGGTTTTGGTAGAAGTATATTTTTTTAATATATTCGGCGTTCCGCCACACCTGCACCTGTCGTGGTCACGAGCTTACAAATATCCGAATATAAAACGTAAAATACATTTCATACAGAAGTTTAAATGGTACAATATTTTTTAGTTCATAAATAATTCAAAGTGAATTGTGAACTTTACTTCTCCTCAGAAAGCAACTTGCAAATCATAACGTTTCTTTATAAGTCTTTACTATATGATGACTACATGGACACATTACAATTCTTCGTCTTGTTCCATGCAAATTTAATAAAAATAATATTATATGATATAATTTTAATTTACATAGAAAGTCGTTTTACATAAGTAACTTGATTTAAAACAAAATAATTAGTTTGGAGTTAGTTGAACAATAAGGAGTGTTATACGTCAAATGTTCCCAATGGGACGCTCACAAACGACCGAAATTGTGAACGCGAAAATGAATATAATAATGATACTAAATTGCGATTTGCGATCATGCAAATTCAAAACTCTGGGGATGTTTATTGTTTAATAAAACTTTTCAATTATATTCTTAACTTCAAAAGTTTGTTTCTGACAGATAATATGGTTACGATATATATTAAATTATTATATATAAGGTAAAAAACCTTTATAGCGGTTACAAATACAAAAACTTTCATTAAGGCATTGTGCAAGCCTGCCTGGGTTGATACCACTCATTAATCACATATTCTACCGCCAAACAGCAATGCTTAGTATGCAAGGGATGGTTAATATTTCTTCCAACTCCAATTTCTAAAGGCAGTGGTTGCTACTTATCATCGAGTGTCTATTAAAAAAAGTCTACTTATTAAAACTAGATAGCAAGTTTTGAGGGACAGTCCCGAAAATTTATTGGTCTAGTTGATGTTATTTAGTATTCCTATCTGCTAGTGACATTAATTATACGCAAATAAACACGTCATAATATTTTCGTTCAAAAATAAAATAATTTATCACATAATATAGCTTGAAAATTCTAATAAGACTATAAATTGAAAAGCAATGAATTGTGAAGGTGTTACCATAACACGCGTTTAGCATAATGTCCGTTGACTTTTGTAGGATACGACCTACATTTTCCCTGCTAGTGTGAATATAGAATTTAGTCATCAGTAGGTATCCCATTTTAAAGTTTTTAGAAATTAAAGTAACCATTCTTTATCATTGGCAATATCTGTATTGAACTCTTTTGATCCTTAGGTCCTTAGACAGTTGTTATAATGTTATTTGCATTTTCAATCTTTATATATATATATATGTACGTGTGTATAATTTATATTATTGACTCCAAAGCAATTGCCACCGACGCGAATTTGCATTCAATAAACCTGATAAACTTTGAATTAATATTAATGATAGTCTCTTGAAACCTCAAATGGGAAGTTGATAAGCATTGATCCAGTTTCACGTAGTTTACTTAATCTATACATATAATAAATCTGTAACTGATCGCTGTCTGTACATGAAACATATATGAGTAAAACTATTACCTGCCTTGCTGCAAATTGCCTGCAAAACAATTATTGTTAGAATTTTTCTCTGGTTGTATGTGCGTTTGTGCACGCTAATCTTAAAAACGGCTTAATGGATTTGAGTGCGGCTTTTACTGATATATTATGGCTAACTTCACTTAAAATTTAGTGTTTGTTTTATTTGTCAATTCATAGAAAAAACCATTTTAAAGGAAAAATAAAATGTCAATTTAAAGAATCACGTCGAACAATTATTCGATAAATTGGTATAAAATAAGTGATCTTTCAATGTAAGTTGAACTCAGATCTATCTATATGATCAATTATATTAAATAGGGTTCAGCTTATGCTGGGTACTGGCGGTTAACTCGCCCATGCGTAGATATGTGTCTATCTTTTAAGGTTTACTATACCTAAGGTATGGTAATCAAATTTGTTCTAAAATAATGCATTGTTTGCAAAGACGTTTTTATAAAATATTAATTCTCATGAAAAATATCAAGATAGACCATAGACAGTTTTTAGTACTTTTTATAGTTTTGACATATTATTACAACGGTTAGTTGAGTAGGTTGTTTGAAAATACTCATACATAAGTATTTATTTTCGGTTTGTAAATATCTTTGTAGTTTTGTTTGTGTTAATGTTTGTTGGTTAAAAATAGTACAAATCGTGACAACGTGGAATAGTGGCAAGGATGTTAGCAGCATTTCCCCTTTGAATCGCAAATCTTATTCTCTGGGCGAAAAATGAACCAGTTAGTCGGTTAGTTGATAATAAGTATTTATTAAAAAAAAAACAGATTTACGTTTTAGTCTTAAAAGGAAACAATTTCCTGTAAAGGTATCGTTTGCAGTCACAATAAATTAAGCACAGGAAAAGAAAATTATACGCGAGTAAAATCGCGGGCACAGATAGTTCAAAATATAAATTGTTTTGTTATATTATTTTAACTTTTGAGGCTTCATACATGAAGGATCAAATTCCAGGTTGCCTATTAAAAGTCCTGTGATTTTCTGTCAGCAAATTCTTCAGAACTAAGCTTTTAGGGACACAGACATACAACATACATAATTGTGTATCTAGAAGTACGTAAAGCCGTTGGTCCCTCGTCTGTATTCCCTCCGGCCGCGTCTGATTGCGGTACCATTGGCTTAAAAGTGCGGGGATAAAAAATCATCAGTGGTTGCGCATACTTTTGTGCACTAAATTATCTTCCGCATATGAGTGATGTATTATGAAAGTGTATTTTGGTTTCTTCGTGTTTCACCCCACAACCGAGCTAGTTTTAGGGATAGTAATATAGGCAACCGAAATGTGCACGGTACTAGTAAAAGTTAGTATTAATTACATGAATTTTTCGAAAAATACCACCTCCTCACCTGAGACTCACCTTTGGCTGTAAAATAGATACATAAATACTATCATGCGGTCAATCAATACAAACCCATTTCGTGAATTGAAGTTCTTTGATGTATCCGGGTTTCACCGATATTTATTTGAGTGATGTGCTTGTTTGTTCAATAAGCCGACGACGCACTGGTTGTCACTACATATTTATATGTGATTTCAAATAATCACGTTATATTATGACAGATTGTTAAAAAAAATATACATTATGTACTTATATTTATTTTAAACGTTATAATTAAAAAAAATATGTTGTTAGTAGAGGTTTTTCCAGCTGGTTACCATTTAAAAATTGTACAACCAAACGAGTGCTCTACATTATCCTGTTCTTTTTTAAAGAGGGAATGAGACAGTGCAGGCCAATCGGTTGGCAGCGCATGATGTTATACGTCTTGCAGTGCCTGTGCTTAGGGGCGGAGATGATAGAACATGGGCTACGTGTTTTGCCCATTTGCTCCATTGCTTTCCTAACTTAAATAATAATAAAATATTTATTATTCATTGTTGATATTTTTTATAAAGAACAGGATTGCTTATATATAAAAAAAAAACATAAAGCTTGTTTTAGCATCGATGGTCCTCGGTTAAGATGCCGGTGTTTTATTAATTGGCTTAAAATAACTATCAATTGTTGTGTAAACTGATCCTAATTATATTTATTATGCGGTTACATATATAATTAAAATCTTATAACAGTAACTTATGTTGCAAAGTATAAAATAAATAAGAGTCGCGAAGTTATGGAAATAAATGGGAAAGAAAAAACCTCGGTCGAAGAAATAGAAAATAATGTAAATCGGCTACCATTGTATTCAACTACGGAAGAAAACTTTTCCTTTTGTGTATGCAAAAATGCAAGCCGTTATTCGATAATAAGACTCTTGAACGTTGATGAAATTATATCAGAATGAAATATAATAATACAATTATTTTCTTGTTAATTTTATTACAATACATTAAGTTACATCAGTGTTTGCATTTTACATTAAACTTATTTTATGTTTTATATTATATTAAGTTATGTAAGAGCAACAAATGTATTATACAATATAAAGTAAATATTTCATAATATTCAATGTTATTTTAAAACATAATACAAACATTTTTACGTTACTAAAATAGCTATTGCTATATATAACCTAGCCTGTACTTACCGCTGGTATGCCCCTGGGTGCATACCATGGTGGTATGCAGGTGGGTACCTGGCAGCACATTGACAGTGTAAAGTAACAGCCTGTAAGTGTGACGACTAAGCGTACCACCAATTTATCACATATTTCTTACCCTACCGAGACGAATTTCACAAAGCCTTACCACTAAGTAAAATGATTCAAGTTAGGGTAACCTACATAGTAAAGGCTTTTAACTCAGCTACTAAATCAACGAGGTTCACTAAAACATACTACATATGTATCTAAAACGAATAAAATATACGATACATCCAAAATGTAATGTCTAAAAAAAAATAAAATCAAAAAGGTATAACGCTCAAAATATTCGCGGTCGAAACTGGACGTGATCTGCGATCATAATAAAGGTATTTGACCCTTGTCAGGGAATTGGTGCGTGCTTTCACGGATTCACCCTGAACCCCTTTACTGGTATTTTATTACTTGCTTCCTTGGTCCGCTTTAGCACGTAAATGTACGGGTGAAGTTTTATATTTAATTCAAATTATGGTAATAAGTAATATTATTTAAATTTAAATTATGGAACGCTTAGTTATTTTACTTAATAATAATTGCTCAGCTCTTAATAGGATTATTATGACGGTCGCTTCATTAATTTTTAAATTAGTGGCGAAATTAGGTGAATAATCGCTTAGTTTAGTTTAGTATTACCATTGAGGTTTAAAGGGTTTGTGAGCTAGTGTAATCACAGGCACAAGATGCATTACATTTTAATTGGTACTGGTTTGTACTCCTTGCAGTGCCAATTCTTATGAACTGAAGTAAAAAATTGCCATAAAATTGCCTAAAATAAATAATAATATGTATAAAATATAAATTCAGAGCAAAAGAAATTACTATGAGGCAAATAAAAAAACCTAAAAAGGTTTGAATTTATTGCTTATATAAATATGTGAGAAAAGATTTTATATTAAACTAGTTCATGAAATGTCACATATAGTACAATGATTTATGGAATAATATTATTAATAGGACCTTTTTCTCACACCGACCTCATAGCATGCCCCGCATTTCAATCTGGGTTCAACAAACCATATATTATACCATATATAATATCCGAAAAATATTTATTTAACGCTGTAGACTGGTATTCGGTAAAACTTTGGCTTCAGTTTGGCCTTCAGATTTTCGCCGAACGTTGAGATGAGTGCTGCCGAACTCTTTCGCCTCGCGAAGAACAAGAAGGACTATTTAAAGCTGACTGCCAACCTTCGCTAGTCGGAGTGGCACTCGAAGAAGGAGAAGAAGTTATGATGAAGTCGATTAATCGGTTTATCGGAAAAATAGATCTTTGGTCGAGATTTTATCTTATGATGTGATGAAATGTGATGAATCCTATAATTAGTAGAACATTTGTCAAAAAACCTTTTCAACCTCTATTTAACTGTCTATTTAATGTATCTACTGTTGGTTGTCCGAAAATAAATAAACAAGTATTAACTTACTCTTAAAAATCTTTGTATTATTTCGGATGTAAATCTATAAATAATTATTTAATATCTACATATTAATACCAGATTTTAGAAAGTCTTTATCAATAACATACTTTAAAACAAGTCAAACATTTCGAAAAGGTTTTATATTTTTAGTTTAAAATGTTTTTTTATACTCTGACGTGACGTTCATCTTTTGAGTTATCTCCCTTGGGATACCTTTCATTTCTGATATAAAGAGTCTTATGTATAAGTTATAACCCAGTTCGAGTAATAAAAAATCGAAATACAAAACTCATGTCACTCAACAAATAATTTCGATAATATTAAAATGATATTTCATTTATTTAATGAATGTTTTTATTGAACTGGATTTTTCTTTTAAATCTTAATAATTTTTTTAGTGTTTAAATGGGTAGGAACATTTCTCAACAATCATGGTCCAATTATAAACTCAAATTAAGCACATGAAATTCAGTGGTGCTATCTCGTGTTTAAACCCACAATTATCCGTTAACGTTGCCGTGGAGTACCGGCTTAGAATAGTACTCCCCCAATCTCATCTCGTGGGTGTCGACTGAGGGACGGGGAAAAGGGGGTATGGGCAGCAGCGTCCCCCCCCCATAAACATCTTACCCCCCTACTGCGCTCTCCAACACGCCTGCCCAGCGCGGCGAGTATGGGCAAACCCTCCTTAATGGCAGATGCGCCCAAAAAAAAGCCCCAGTTACCGGCAAGCCCGCTAGGTCCGACCAAGGTAGCGGTCGCGGTATCGGCAGGGCAGGGGGTGCTAAGAATCACCGGTTCACAGCAGGCTACCATAAAAAACGACTTCATATGGCAACGTACAATGGACGTTCGATGAGGCTGGACCATCACCTCGGCGAATTAGAAGTAGAGTTAAGTCATATAAACTGGCATATACTGGGGCTATCTGAAGTCCGAAGACAGGGGGAGGACACGATAACTCTAGAGTCCGGTAACTTACTCTACTTCCGTGAAGGTGATAACCTCTCCAGGGTGGTGTCGGTTTTCTATTCAAAAAGGATCTCATTAGCAGCGTTGTGAAAATCAGTAGAGTGTCGAACCGGGTACCGTACCTTGTCCTAAAACTTTCCGACAGGTACTCCCTGAAGGTCGTACAGATATATGCGCCAACTTCGACATACTCTGATGATGTGGTCGAAGCGATGGACAAGGACATCGCAAAGGCGCTCAACGACACCTCGAAGGCCCACTACAATGTTGTTATGGGAGACTTTAATGCTAAAGTGGGAGTACAAGATAGCGGTGAATCGAAAGTCGGACCTTACGGCTTGGGCTGCAGAAATCACAGGGGGCAAATGCTGGTAAACTTTCTCGAAGCGCAGGGGGCAGCGGGAATGAGGTGTTACTGTTTTTCAAGAAAGGTGTTAAAACCCTCTTGAAAAACTACAGACCAATCTCCCTCCTGAGTCACGTGTATAAGCTGTTCTCAAGAGTCGTCAAGAACCGTCTCGCCAGACGACTTGACGAGTTCCAGCCCCCAGAGCAAGCCGGCTTTCGATCAGGCTACAGCACCGTGGACCACATCCATACTGTTCGGCAGATTGTTCAGAAGACCGAAGAGTACAATCAGCCGCTGTGTATGGCATTTGTGGACTACGAGAAAGCCTTCGACTCCATCGAAACCTGGGCAGTGCTCGACTCATTCGATCGAAGAATTCGCTTGGGATGGGCAGCATTTGGCAACCTTCGTCAAGTCCTCAAGTCGTCTATACCGCAATGTTTGAAGACAAAAGTCTTCAACCAATACGTCTTACCTGCCATGACATACGGTGCCGAAACGTGGACACTAACTGCGGGGCTAGTCCACAAATTCAAAGTCGCTCAGCTGCTATGGAGCGAGCTATGCTCGGAGTATATTTGATTGATAAGATCAGAAATGAGATTATCCGGAAAAGAACCAGAGTAACCGACATAGCTTGCAAAATTAGCAGGCTGAAGTGGCAGTGGGCTGGTCACGTATGTCGTAGGACCGATGGCCGTCGGAGCAGACGAGTCCTAGAGTGGAGACCGCGAATCGGCAAGCGCAGCGTAGGGCGCCCTCCAGCCAGGTGGACCGATGACTTTAAAAAGGTGGCGGGCACCAATTGGATGCGGAAGGCGGAGGACAGGGAGCTTTGGCGCACCTTGGGAGAGGCCTATGTTCAGCAGTGGACAATGATTGGCTGTTGATTGATATCCGTTAACATTCATATGTTCTAAACAATCTACACGGATGACGGCGTGGGCCTAGTATTGAATTTTTTTATTTTTATATGCCCCGGGATGGCAAATGACTCTACTCCACCTGATGGTAAGTGGTAGTAGAGTCCAAACGCGACGACGGCCAGTACAGTCGGGAAGAATGTTCTGTACTAACCGTACCCGCCTTGCCGGCCCGCAAGATGCCTCTTCACGCCTTGTTTGAAGGAACCCGGGTTGTAAGAGGAGGGGAACACGTGAGCTGGTAAGGAATTTCATTTTTGGTAGTGCGACAAAGAAAGGAGTTGCCAAATTTCTTTGTGCGCGATGGAATTGATGTCACAGTTAGGCGGTGACATCAAGAACCAGCTCGCGTGGACTTAAGAAGGAAGAGGGAAGCAGGAATTAGAGAGAATAATTCCTCAGAGCACTCGCCGTGATACAGACGATAGAAAGCGCTCAGTGCTGCTATCTCGCGACGCAATTGCAAAGGTCGCCAATAATGCGTACTGCACGTCGCTGCAACCGGTCCAAGGCCTCCATTAGGTACTATAATTAGGATTTAACTTTTTAATTAAATAAAACACAGTGACAACGTTTAACAACTTAATTATGTTATAGAATTGTTAAGAATAAAATCCGTTAAGATAAAAATTGGATTAGATTATATTAATATTGTAAATACGAAAGTAAGTCTGTTTGTCTGTTACGTTTTCACGGCTAATCCAATGGATCTATTTTGATGAAATTTGGTATGGAGTTAGCTTCTGTTCTTATACCCAACACCGGCTTCTCTTTCTAACACGGGGGTGAAGCCACGGGCGAAAGTTGTCAATAATGTTATACTTACATAACAAATTATTAATAATGACCTCCAGACCGATTTCAGCCACAGCTGCCAATCTCAAGAGAGATTAGCCATCTACGCAGGAGATATTATAGTGCACAAATGTGTGCGCAAACAAAGGTGCACTCTCTATTCCCTAACTCTCATAATCCCATGGGACGGCAATCCGACACGACCGCAAAGAGTTCAGGCGCCGGACCAACGGCTTTACGTTTTTCCGAGGCACGGCAGTGTACACACTTCCAACTTCCAGACTCCGGGCTGCTACTGATAATTTTCTGACAGAAAAAAACCAATAACTTTAATAACGTAAAAATAATTTAAATAACGAGGCAGTCAAACTAACATATTACTATATTCTACTGTTACTAACGTATTATACGGTTAATAAACTACTTTTATCAATTGCTGTTAAAAAACCCATCAATTGCTGTTCAAATGTTTGTATTACACGAACAGAAATAGATGTATTATTTACGGTATGTGGTTGTTAAACTCTATAATATCAGTAAAGTACAGTAACAGCCTGTGAATGTCCCACTGCCGGGCTTAGGTCTCCTCTCCCTTTTTGAGGAGAAGGTATTGAGCTTATTCCACCACGCTGCTCCAATGCGGGTTGGTGGAATACACATGTGGCAGAATTTCAGTGAAATTAGACACACGCAAAAATTCCATGGTGCTTACCCGGGTTTGAACCGACGATCATCGGTTAGGAATTACGCGTTCTTACCACTGGACCATCTCGGTTAATAGTAGTAGTAGTAGTAGTAATATTCAAATTGGCTAATAATAAAGAAACATAAATAACGTTAAGAAACGACAAAATTTATAATTTAGTAATTATTCTCCATTTATTTAAACCATAAACATTATAAATATGCAAGGACAATCTGCTATATGTAATATTTTGTATGGCTTTGTGCTGATAGAGCTAGGTGGTACCACTTTTTTAATTATGTTACCCCTGAACATCTGCTCCGTACTGGTGTGATCGTGATTTGGTGTGAAGGATGAGACAGTGGTAAAGGCACAAGGTATATAACATCTTATATGCCATGGTTAGCGGCGCATTAATGGTATTTTTCTTAAGCTGTCATGTAGTACTGTAGTAGTAAACTGTATGGAAGATAACCACTTACCATCAGGTACACCATTTGCTCGTTAAATTTCCTTAAATATAAAAAATATATATTTTGAAGGCATTAATTATATTTCATTAATAATATAATAATGAATAAATATATGTATTATTATTAAAATTCATAGCATTTTGTAAATCGGCTATGCTTGCGATATTGTCAGGTTAAGCATGGGATATACCGATATAATTTTACTTTTTTATTACCAACCATTTTAACTTAATTCAGTTTAAAAACTGCATTATAAGATTATAATTTATTCAGTGTTTTTCACAGAAACAAAATAAAAAAAATATTTTTAGAGTTTTTGTAATAAATCTATCTTAATTGTGGCATAACGTGGAGGATAATTTGTTATAAATAATTAATAAAAATTTTGAGCGAGACAAGAACTATAAAATAACTAAAAGTTATTTTTTCGCATTTTCCACGGCAACGGACACAAAACAAATTAAATCCGCTTTGAAAAAGGGACACTCGCTTAACTAATTGGTTATAAATATATTTTATTTTTAACAATTATTCGACGAACGACCAATGTTCGTTACAATTCCATTTACATCCAAATAGAAAACGAGTATATCAGAAATACTATACTGTAGTGGGTAGTGAGAAATAGTTGAAAATAAGATTTAAAATATTGAAAATCAAATTGAATGTTTTTACTTATAATATAATATTTATTTATTAGATCACCAACAAAGTACACACAGATGCATGATAGCACAGATCAGAGTTCATAAAATTAAAAAAAGTAGTGTTACCTCAATTACAGGTGATAACTATATGAACTGCAAAAAGGATACATACAAATTATAGCACAAAAAAAACAAATGACATACGAATCAAAATTTCAAGTTACAAAAAACAATGAACAAAAACTTAATAAAGTAAAATAAAAATAATAATGATAACTAAATATATTTATATAAATATTAAATTTGGTATCGATAGCCAAACACAAATAAATGTATATTTCGAAAAAAAAAAAATATCAAAACAAAATGGCGTTTTTAAGTTATAGAAACACCGTTTATTTATTATCAAAGTAATACCCGATTGCGATGGTGATGAGTTTCCATGAACCCTAAATTATAGTTTTGATTTAAATCATTCTTACTCCATTATTATTTATTGGTTTATTTTAATTACTTAACGACCTTAGTTACAAATATTGCTTAACGGGTAATTTGTTAAGCAATGCTGTGTTTTTTTTTAATGTTGGAAACAGACAGAATGAATGAAATTTGTGTTTAAGTAAACAGCCACTAAGTAATGTTTATATGTAGGGCCGTGATTCTTTTAATAACAATCAATCTTAATTTTTCTCATTCGCCTGGCATCCCAAGACTGACACTTTTTTGACAAGAAACATCATTTGGCTTGCCTTGTAGGTAAAACCGACACGTATTAATTTTTTTTATAGTTAATAACACATGATTTAATTGATTTGCATTTAATGTTTTATACGATTGTTTTATTTCTAAAACAGTTATGGCAATCGTTATTTTAAGATAGTATAAGAGCGTTTAGCTTACAGCTTATAAGTTTGAATATTATATAAAAGTATAATTGAGTAAGCAGTATATAAAAGGACTTTGTACTATTTCCCGCACAAAATAATGTTTTAAGAGCCGTAGGTATTTTTTTATAATTAACAAGAAGATTTAACTAATTGTCTCGTTAGGCTACTTATTTTTCCTCTTATCTTATTTTTAAGAATAAAATGTATTAAGTTTTTGTGTCAAGGAATTCTCAATAACTTCCCGGAGTTAGGAAATTAGCAGTGTTACACCATCCTGTGTCTAATATATTTCCGATTATGTCTGATTGCTATTCCAGAATATAAAATGAGAGAATAGTGAGTTTATCAGATAAGTAGGCTTTGAGATTGCCACCGAGAAGACTGAATTGAGAACTATTCTAAATATAAGCGTTGTGACGATTCATCTCACCAGATAACTTAGCAAGTTACAGTTGGCTTTTGATGAGGCAACTGCACTGTAGATCACATCAGAAGACAAATTAGTACAAAAAACAGCGGTGTAAGGGTTTTTTAGTTTACAAAAACGCCTTTGATTTTATTCATATCTTAAGCAGTTCTTAAGGCAGCAAAGATATCCAGTCAAGTCCTAAAATGCAATGTTTGAAGACGAATGTTTTTAATCAATTCGTCTTAGCTACCATGAAGTATAACATATGCAGCTAACTGCATAAGTAATCCAAAAATTCAATGCCGCTCAGCGCTAAAAGGTCTATGCTCGGAGTATATCTGAAGTATAACATCAAAAATAAGGTCATCCAGAGAAGAAACGGAGTTGCCGACCTTGCTTGATTAGCAGACTCAAATGGTAGTGGGCTGGTCACGTTTATTGAATGATCAATGGCCGTCGGAGCATACGAATCCTAGAGTAAAGCGTATTTTAATCCGCAACCTCCGGTCTGGTAGAATGATAAACCTGGAATAAATAGACATGACACATCAACTACTCATTAAGAAAGGTTGAGTTAACTAATTATCTGTTATTAGGAGACATAGATAAAACAAAATGTATATAATAGAAAATGCAAATGGTTATGGACTCATTATAAGTATTCTGAAAAAAAATATTTACTAAAAAATTAAAAGATAAAAATAACTAAATTTTTATACAGTACAACTGTATAAAATTTTAGTTACTTTAAAGATATGACATGGTCTTTTATATCGTAATGAAATAGGACAAAATTATACCTACGTTCAAAAAAGTCATGTTTAACTTAAAAAAGGAAATAGTTTCTTTCTAGCATGACACTAACAAGCCGTTTCTGTCTGCTTGACCTACTATTCGCTGTCTTGTATTTCCTGGAATTTTGATGTTTGTGAAAAAAAAACCAATAACGGCATCATATATTTATATTTTTGATACGTTTTAAAATTAATACAATAATTGACAATCTTTGTATGTACTTAATTAGCCGACATGGCATAGTAGTATTTGCACGTAAATCTAAGCTGAAGATTCAGGGTTCAAAATCCTTGCTTCATTTGTTTTTATATTTTCATGCTCGGTGGTTAACATCGAATGATTTTCTTACCGCATGTGTAATTATCAGCTTACATTGGAACAATGGAATAAACTCCAAATCCTCATCTCAAGTGGAGGGGAGGGTTTGGAGTCCAGCAATGGGACACTACTTTTCTGACACCATTAAATATCGGTTGAATATTTCAAAAGTTATGCTAATCATTTTAATAGCCCAGATAGTAAATGCCGACCTCAAAAATTCTACTGAAAAATGTACAAAAACATATTTAGAAGATAAATATCATTTAAGCCCGATGGCAGAATGGATAAAATTCATAGATCTAAACCGAAGATTGTCAGTTAAAATTCAAGCTATGTTTTCATGTAATTATAATTTACTTGGTTTCAGAAATTCATTGGTATTAATGTTCTTTAATAATATTATATTATCTTGTTTTTGACTGCCTGGTTGGTCTAGTGGCTATTTAAGGCCACAGGTCCCAAACCCCGGGTTACTGCGCCTGAACTCTTTCCAGTCGTGTCGCATAACCGTCCCGTCGGATAATAAGAGTAAGAGAATAGAGAGTGCATCTGTATTTGCATATACATGTGCACTATAATATTTCCTGCGCAGTTGGTTAATCTCTCTTGAGATGTGCCGTCGTGGCTGAAATCGGTCAGGAGACATCATCATTATCTCGTCTATAATCTATGCTTTCAATCTATGAAGCGTTTCTTAAAATCATTTTTATTTATTGTACCTACGTTCATACTTCATGTTGTTTTATTGTTTTTCGCATTACTTTAGATGTTTATATATTTCAGCCATTTAAAACGTTTATCGGGATATTGACTATGTAGAAATATCTTTTAAATTTGAAAGTTCTTAGTAGCGTGTTAAATGCACTAACAAATTAAATTAAATTCTTGTAATAACTTCTTAAAAGCTTCCAAGATCCAAGATCAAAGTACGGCGTTTCTGAGATCATAAGAAGATGCTTGTCTATTTTCTGTAGGATGTAATATATTTACTCGGTATCAGATTGATTATATATTACAATGTTTTCTATATATATATTATAATAATAATAATATATATATATGTGTGTATTTTTAAGTAAAACTATATTTTTTGATACTTTCAAAAATAGATTATATGATAGGTATATCTCGAGATTAACGCGGAGCCAGATTTAGAAGTCTGGGGGCCCTTTAGCCCGGATGACCTTCTCTAAATCCAGCCCTGGATTAGCGCGCTCAAACATTTATGAACTCTAGCTTTTTATGTATAAGTATATATGAGTATATATAATATTATAACTCACGATACATAGAATTTATTTATTAATAGTATGTAGAATCACAGTTGATTTAGTACGATCCATATAATGTGATGGTTAAACTCGGGCTTAGTCAATATAAATATTATACATTAAATATAAAAGTGTTTTCAGAGAATAATCAACACTATTTCCATATACAAACATCCAAGCGAGTAAAGCTCGAATAGAGTTTGACTCGTTTTAAATAATTATATGAAAAAGTTATTTAGCAAACCGTACATAATTTAATTTTCACCTTAATTTAAACCCGCTGAAGCAACGTCAACTGATTCCATTTTTATTAAATTTACAAGTTGATACTATTTTCTATGAGTCAATTAAACTTTAGATAAAAATTTAATAAAAAGTATGCTTCACCATATTCCATGACATAATCTAACATACATTTTATTTGATTGCTTTTATTACCTTCACACAAAAAGGTTTCACTAGTTGGTCCGTACGGTTTTACACTTTACTGTTCCGTTCCCATAAGACGTAGATATAGATTATACAGATTATTATTATTATAGTCTATGACCATTTTTAACTAAATAGTAGTTAGAACGCGTGAATCTTACCCGATGATCGTGGGTTCAAACCCGAGCAAGCACCACTGAATTTTTGTGTGCTTAATTTGTGTTTATAATTCATCTCGTGAAGAACCGACGACCGTTGCAGTAGACGTGTTCTGGAGTGGAGACCATGCCTTGGCAAACTTAGCGCAGGATGCCCTCCAGCTAAGTGGATTGACGATATACGCAAGGTGGCTGGCAGCAGTTGGTGATTGAGAGTTGAAGATCGAGGTCAGTGGCGTGCCATTGGAGAGACCTATGTCCAGCAGTGGACGAGAAAGGGATGATGACATATTATACAAACGTCGTTAGATTTATTGGAATTTTTGTTAAAGCGCTTTCGTATGACGGTGTCTCAAAATTTTATAATATTTATGAGATTTTTTTTAAAATAAGGATTTTTACAATGCAACGGGCATTGCTAATAAAACATGCCATAAAACTATCTGGTCCACTTATGTGTATATGTGTGTACGATCGTGTGTATCTTCACTTAAATACATAAATAATAAATATAACAACTTTAGGATTTAAGATTATTTATTTGCTTGGTGTAGCTAAAATAAATAATAGTGCTACGCATATATAAATAATTAGGTAACTTATTGTGAAAGAAATTTGCAGAAGATTTCATATTTCCGGAGAAACTTGATTATGAAAGAGGTTTGTGGGGAGGTATTGGCAACGGAATAATAAGCCGTGGTAGTTGGTACGTCCTTACAACTTTATGTATATGGATTTAAACCTAGATTCTTTATAACTATTATAATTGACATAATTAAAATATTTCATAATCTCTTTAGCTTAAATTCATATTATTTTCTTGACAACGCTATAATTAGTGCTATAAACAAAACAAAACGAACAAAAAAAAGAAAAAAAAAAGAAAATCAGTTGACAAAATAAAAGATACGGAACTGTTTTGTTTTTGCCTATTTATAGATAGGTAGCCAACATGTTTATAAGCATAGGTTATAAAGGTGTTACTTTAATCTATCAACTTTAACATTCGTGTTGTATGTCGTTCATTCTTAACATGATCTAAATTGCAGGTCATTGATTTTGTAACGTAGATAAGCCACAGTTTCCAATGAGGCTATCAGTGTGTAATCCAGTTAATTAGCGGCTTCTCGTGTACAACTCGATTAAAGCTACTATGTAAATTGATACGTTTAGTACCAGCCATACTATTTATATGGAAACTAATTGCTTACGTTTCATATATTCACAGTTTCTTTGTACTTCAGCTGTACACTGAAATCTGAAAAAAAAGTAGAAATGTCTATCAATGATTCGTACTAAAATAAAAGCAAGCCACATTCGTTAGCTAATACAAATACAAAGCTAGCCAAGTCTATTTAAATAACAATACTTTTAATATTATTATATACTAATTAGGAATATTATTTTTAAATGTTATTTTAAGTGTATTTAATGCGTTTTTTTAAAGTATAAGTTTTAGTTTCTGTTTATACAATACTTGTTTATTTATCTGATAACAATAATTAAATAAAACATATATTTCCAACTAGAAATGTCATTGAAATATACATTCAAAACTTTTAAAAAACAACTTTACAATGATTAAGAATTCATTCGTTGTATAAATAGTGAGTACTACGTTCCATATTCATTATATTTAACTAAAAGCTTCAATATTCCAGGAAGCGAAGGGAACTCGGGTTGAATCGCATCCCACGTACTTCTAATTAAAACCAGTTCAACGTTACTAGAAACCTTTGAAACACTCTGAAAGAGGATATCCGGAACAGAATGTTGCTTTATTTAACAAACAATACATATCATTTAGTACTGTCACAACTTTAGTTAAATATTCAATAATAGGCGGCATTAAGGAAATGACGTCGTATTCAACGTCCTTTAAAAGGATATATTTCTACAAACAGGTCGCAGGCAGAGATGGAAAATAGTTTTTGAATGGCATACTAAATTTTGTTTATATACAATATACATTTTCTAACTCATATTTATAAAAAAGCATCCCTGCTGTGTATGTGTATCTTTGTTTGTCTGCTTGAAAGCGAGTAACTAAAAAACTACCAAATGGATTTTCATCCGGTTTATACAAATAACGAGGAAAGTGTAGGTTTATAATTCATTAAAGTCGCAAATATTTAAAATACCCCAAGGTAAATTCATTGATTTACGACTATGATTGTTGAAGATGTCGGAAAAATGCCGGATGGGAGTTTTATTGGTGTGTGCTCGTGACCAATAGTGTTATACTTATGTATTAGTATATAATTAAGAATTTAATGTAGGCCCTTACAAATCCGGGACGTGTAGTTAGTTGATTTCTAATTTTAAAACATTATACTTCTCATTCAGACAGTTTTTTACTGTCTACTACTTTACTCTTTCTGCTCGTTACCGCTTTAGCGGACTGTGTGAATGAGTAAATAGTAGCTCCTGTGTGCACAAACACAGGAGCTACTACTACTATTTACTAGCAAATATTTACTGCTGCCTAGCCACCAACATTTATAAAAAACTATTTAAATGTATATATAAAGTTAAATTATAGAGTATAGATCGTTCGCTAATAAACGGATTATCAAAAGTAAGTAGGCCACAGTTTATCACTGTCTATCATTGTTGGTCAAGGGATTTAAAGTTTGTTCCACTACGTTGCTCCAGTTTGGGTTCAGGTTTCCAAACGCAATAATATTTTTTCAAATCAAACTGGTAGCTTATTAGACTTGTGCGTTCAAGCACACAAACTTGAAGCTTGATATTGGAAAAGATATATATGGATATGGGAGTGCGGCCGAAGGATCCTCTCTCGCATTGGTCTCTTCAGTCATGAACGCAAGTGCCTTCGCGATGCCGCTTAAGTCATCTGTCAAAGATGCAGAGGCCTATGTTGTTATATGGATATATATTTTATTTTTATGCTATTAGGCAGATTGGCGAGTTTATGGTAAGTGAACACCACTGCTCATACATTATTGGTATTGCGAGAAACATTCGTTACGTCGATAATGCGCTACCAATCTTGGGAACTCAGATGTTATATCCCTTATAAGTGAGCCAATGTTTGTTACATTGGCTTACTTACCCTTCAAACCGGAAACAACCATACTAAGTATTGCTGTTTGACGGTATAATACACGATGAGCGGGTGCGTACTCAGACGGGCTTGCACAAAATCTAACCAACAAGTAATAAAAAGTAAAAGTAAATACTTTACAATAGCTTTTATTAGATGGTTTATTTATGATTTATCAGTCTGCCTTCCTATTTTATAAAAAATTTTAGATTAATCTGAATTTGTTCACTAGGTTACATGACAATATATTAGACTGTTCTTAAAATAAATCTAACTCAGATAGGGATATAGATCAGATAAATATGATAAAAACAGATTTGTACTAACAAGAAAGTAAGACACGTCATCATTATAGCCATTTATTATTACAGACAGTTCTTGCAACAAGTTCTTGCAAATTATACACAAGAAATGATAATCAAGATTGCGCGCAGCGAATATACATGTATTTTTTCCTACGATATATTTTTCTTTAGGACTACAGTCATAATAGTTCTAGTAATTTATCTTGAAAAGAAACTCAGTTTTTTTAGATTCTTTTCACAGTCATAAAGTAAAGAATTTCTTAGGAACTAGTGAAATTTGAATAGATTGCGATATTTGACATATTAAATTCTAAGTACAATTTAGAAAGTTATTTAATTAATATATTTTTAAAATATTTTCAAGAGTCAAGAACTGTACCAAAATATTGCATGAATCTTATCGTTGTGATGTTTTTTAGAAACATTTTAAATGATATAAAAATATATCTTTATATAGATTGCAAATAATATAAAAATATATCTTCTATATATATGAAAGCGCAACAATTATTCAGTCAAATCATTAGTTGACGGAATTATTATTCTTTAATTGCATAACTTTTATGATGTAGGGTAAACGATTAGTATATTTTTTTATTAAATAGCAAATACTGGTAAAATCATAAGCACATTCTAACCAATTTTAAATTTTTGGTATAGCGTAACTGTAACAGCCTGTGAGTGTTCCATTACTGGGCTAAAGGCCTCCTCTCCCTTTTTGAGGAGAAGGAATGGAGCTTATTCCACCACGCTGCTCCAATGCGGGTTGGTGGAATACACATTTGGCAGAATTTCAGTGAAATTAGACACAGGCAGGTTTCCTCACGATGTTTTCCTTCAACGTAAAGCACTAGATGAATTATAATCGCAAATTAAGCACATGAAAATTCAGTGGAGCTTGCCCGGGTTTGAATCCACGATCATCGGTTAAGATGCACGCGTTCTTACCACTGGGCCATCTCAGCTTTTTGCTTTAAATTTTGTTATAATATATATATATAAAATGTTCGTAATAGTGTCATTATAATTAAACAATACTAACTGGATATATAGGAAAGTGACTCAGTTAGTTTGTTAATGAACAAATTGATATCGAGTCACATACTTGTATAAGGACATATGAGTATAAATCACAAGATTTATGAAGAAAAATGGGATGAACGGAAAGAATAAATTGACGCGAACAAAGCCAATTTAAATATGTTATATTATAATATAACAACTTTTTATTAAAAATGTATTAAAATTATGTCGGGTAATGGCTTAGTCTTAAACCATTGTTTGTCAGTACAATAGCTATCACTAGCCACCAGTAGCCACGAACTAAGCTCCGTTCCAATTTAAGAGCCACTTGAGTAAAGTGTAAATTATATATATTTAAGAAATTAGAATAGAAAAAATATTTTATTGAGGGTAACAATACTTTTATAAAGAGCTCCGAACAAAATGAGTAACTAAACATTTAAAATATTTTAGTGAGTATTTAAGATAAGTTAAGCAAATATGTGCTTGCGAGTGCTTCGCCACGGCAGCATGTGCAAGCACTCCCGTGGAGCTCCTCATTAAGACGGAAAGGGTACCGCTGGTTTTTTAGTGGGTATTCCGATGTTCGGGGCGCATTTGGCGCCTTGGACACCGGCGAGTCCCACATACCCCCCACTGTTCCAGTAGGGGAAACGCGTAACGCGTTTTTCCAGCGTTAAAAATAATATATATATGAGTGCTTGGTTGAAGTTAAGTTCTAGCAGACGTGTTGAGCGTGTATGTGTGTAATATACCGATTGCTATGGTGATACGTTGAGCGTTGTCGACGCCTATTGATCTCAAACAGTTATTATACAAACATATTTTTAAATATCTATGAATTTTTCACTCATCTTTATAATGGTCGTGCATAATTATAACTTTTAGAACGAAATAATTGTCTTCTTATGACGTCACAGTTTACGTGTCGTGTTCGCGTATTTGAATTAATCGTTCGAACGTGACAATGTTATAGTACCTCTTACTATGTTATTATATATCTACATAATGTAATTTTATATAATGTCAGTGAATGAGCTCAATGTTTGGTCAAACGGTGCAATATCTCAAGGCGATATATCACTAACTCAAGGAATTTTGTAGAAAGTTACATATAGTTAACGTTTAGCTCATTAATAAAAATTATATATAATTGAATGATGAACTTGTAAGATTTTAAGAAAATATCTACGTTTTCGTCAGCCGCCTATTTTGCATATCAAATAAGAATATATAAAATTAAAAGGCACTTTTTGGTTACACAAAAAATATTCCAAAATTTACCATTTACCATGTTATGCTCATGCCCATTATATATGTAATTGTTGTTTATTCTAGAAGGACTATACTTGAATATACGTATTTTAATTGACTACGATTTTTAAAGGATTACGGACCGCGTTTCAGTTGCTTCAAACCGAATATATACATCATATTATAACGATTACTACGTTGCAGTTTCGGGCGCATAGCTTAATAGGCAGAATCGTTTGCAGGATATTGTTTTACTTTTATTAGCTCAAATAATAATATTTTTGATGCTAAATAAAACATATATCATGGACCAAATGGTATGTTTAAAAAGTATTTAAGAATATTTTTCTTTTTTTTTCAGGATGCTGGGTGGCGTGGGAGGCCGGCACGCGTCGGTGCGCCGGCGCGGCAGTTCTCCGGGTGTTCATGCGCGACGCACGGAGTCGCCGCCGGCGTCGCCGCGCCCACCGCGCCGCCGTCGTGCCGCGCTTGCCGTCTCCGATCACAAAACATGCGCGCTTATACATACGCGCCTCAAACTCGGGGATATTATGTAAGTCACTGGATATATTATGTAGGATTTCTGTCATTAAAAGAACTAGAAAAAAATATATACTGAACAATAAGTTAAGCACTAAAAGGCTTGAATACAGTTACGACTACAACAGCAGTATTTTTTTAAAGATGCTGTGAATTTGACATAAAATATACTAATAATTTATCATCAATTTAAAATTATACTTAATACGCAGTTATGTGTATTAATAACTTACAAAATTAATTGAATAGAGTTCGAGTACTTAATTATAATAATAATAATTTAAATAAAATTAAGGTAGTACTACTAAGGGTTGTACGAGTATAATGGCTCGTCGGCTTTAAGGATCGTGTTATAACTTTGTTTCAAAATCCCGTAAGCCATCAGCTCAAAACGTTCAACTCCAGTGATTGCTTCCTTCCCGTGCCTGAGAAAATGTTTGCTTTAATCCTATGTTATATAAGTTTGGAAATACGTAAATTAATTAAAATCAATTTTAATTCAGTAAGGATTACAAATGACCTATTTATGACTACGAAATCAACATTACAAAATCTTGTTTCATAATGTATTAATATATATTATATTTTAAATTAATCTAAAAGTACATAATTATAGTCCCAAAAGTTAATAACGAATATAATTAAATTCTCGTTGACGTCTCGTTCACTGGCCATAGACTTCCGTTTTATGCCAGAACAGAACCTGTTGGAGGGTTGCCGTGAACCCGATGCGAAGTCATTAATTAATTATATGTCCTATATTTTAATGTGTGCTTAAATTATTAATTGTCATTATTCGTATATGTTTTATTTTTAAGAAGATTAAAATTTATTAACAAATTTATAAAACTGAATATTTCAATACATACGTAAGCCTCGATAAATCCTGATATATCCGAAAATAACTTTGTTTGTTACGCTTTGACATCTTAAATACACAACTGAACTTTATGAAATTGAACATGCATGTTGTCAGGATACATTAAAAATTAAAAAACATAGGATACCTGACACCTGGGTAACACCCTCTTACCCACACTTGCACGCAGTCGCGGACGGAAACAAGAAACTTATAAACAGCAAAAAGAAAATGACGAAAGTACATGTTATATATTATATCAGATATTCATTGAGACTTTAGCTATAGTTTTTGTTTGTACGTAAATTAATTATACCCAATAGGGCGATGGTATATAATAGGCGATGGATTCACTGGTGGTAGGGCTTTGTGCAAGCTCGTCTGGGTAGGTACCACCCACTCATCAGATATTCTACCGCAAAACAACAATACTTGATATTGTTGTGTTCCGGTTTGAAGGGTGAGTGAGCCAGTGTAATTACAGGCACAAGGGACATAAAATCTTAGTTCCCAAGGTTGGTGGCGCATTGGCTATGTAAGCGATGGTTGACATTTCTTACAATGCCAATGTCTAAGGGCGTTTGGTGACCACTTACCATCAGGTGGCCCATATGCTCGTCCACCTTCCTATTCTATAAAAAAAAAAAGATGGTGCTCACTTACCATTAAGTGGCCCTTTTGCGAGTCTGCCTATCTATTATATATATGTTATATGCATACTCAGCGTTCTATGCCGGACTTAACTCGCGACCTTCGCTTAAGATAAAAAAAATAACAGCGTCAGGAATATCATCATTGCGTAGAAACGTGTGATATTCAATTAAATTTCACTGTTATACTTTACTACACATATATAAATACAATTCTTTCATATTTAAATATCTATTCCATACATTTTAAGATTAAGCAAACAGGCAAATAGTCGATGTTATAGCCAGCGCATATCAGCTGGTAATCCAGAGACATGTTTCTTAAATTAAAACGCACACGAGTTCCGTGTATAAACGCAAGTAAGCATTAAATAAATATTTTTGATTATTCATCCTCTGGGGCGAAGGGGAAGAAAGTTTGTAATTAAGTTTATTTCTAAAGAAGATTTTATTTAATTTTACTTTTATTTTTATAAATTAGTCAGGTCAATCGGTCGTTTTGCATGTTTATCCACTGAGGGGTAAAATAAGGCGTGGAAGGCTACGTGGAACGTCATCAATTTAGTAAAATAAGTAGGAATGTTAAATGATGTTTAATTCTCTGTTCTCGTATAAAAAGCGAGATAATAAGGGTCTTACACAAAAGGGAAGTGGACAACTTTTTAGTTAGAAATTTGGAAATAACGTGGCGCCTTCCGTCTTCAAAATTTAACGGAAACTTCTAACATTTGAGAAAAGTCATATTGTTCTGAAATGCTTTGTGTGGGAAATATCATCAAAGAAATGGTTAATGTTAAAAATTCAACTCAGAGCAAACAGACTAGGCAGTCCTTATATGCATTTTCTTCGTTTCTTGCAGTTTTGGCGTTGTTCATTGATAGCAATTTTCATAAATATATCCCGTATTCTCAGCCTATGACTGTAAAATAAATCAAACTATAAAATACTGAACGTCGTCGTCGTCGATATAACATCGTCGGCAATATATTTTCTTACATTATTTAGTTTTTTTTTGTTTTTTATTTGAAAATAAAAGTTATTTTGTTTGTATTCTTTTTGCATCGTAGGAAATAGGTTTAATTATATACGGAAACGAAGCTACGTACATACTGATTTAGATTTACATATATTTTTACTTTCAACGCCATCTAAGGAAAAACTGAGTTATTCAAGCAGAAAGTTCTTAAAGCGCCCTCTGTTATGCTTCGGAAGATAATCACCGAAATTACGGAAGCGCTGTAGAAGCGCCACTTCTCCTGCAGTGTGAAATAGTTCAATACAACGTGTCAGCGCCATCTATTGACATTTTCCCTATAAATACTACCTTTCAAACTAGATGGCAGCCTGTGTCTAGTAAATTAAATCTTTTTAGTTACAAAACACTTCGTAATAATTAAATTTTGTAATACTTAATAGTTTAAATTTTGAATCAACAGATGGCGATATAAGTATCGAAATTTTACAATGTTTAAATGATACTGCAAAACTTTTCTTAATTTTCGTATAAATAACAAAACAATTAAAGTATAAAAAGAGGAATTATATGAAAATATAAATTTTAATCTATTCAATACTTTTATTAATGTCCTTATTTATTAAATAAAGCAATATAGTATATAAAGACAATTATCAACAAATTGTATAGGTTGAGGTTGTCAGAGGCAAATGACCTATTCGATTACTGAACTGAATCTTGATTCAACTTGAATTTGGAATCAGTTGGAGCAGAAAGCAAGACGTTCAAATTCAATTTCCGAATAATAGAAGGTTGTCAAAGTCGTCCATTGGCGACGTTCGGCTAGTGTAAATGGAACGGGCTTTGCTTCCTGGCTCCACGTGGCCAGATGCCATTATTGATTTCCGGCGCAAGAAAGAGACAATGCTATATCACAATTTGTTGCACTATTTTTCGTCTCTTTCTTTCGCCAATATATGACCTATTTTTATGCTGCTTTCCCTATATTAATTCAGCCTAAGTAATTAGGTGAAAAGTTTCGTCGACGATATAATCTAACCGGTAGTTTAATTGTTGTGGAAAACAGCGTTTACATGCCACATTTTTCGTTACAACGATTTTAAATTTGTTTTCAAAGCTATGTTATGATTTATTTGAAAATGTTCAGCGTTGATATGCCTCAAATATTTTACCTTAACAATAATATCCTATAAAATATAAATTTTATTTTAAACTTTAGTCAAATATTAAGATAATTATGGACAGATTGTTCAAGATATTATTGAAATTGAGTTAATATTGGCTTTTCGTGTCTTTTTATTATGCAATCAACATAATAATTAAATATTTAAATTGAAATATATTAACTGCTTGCAAACGCTTCTTAGAACGATGGATTTTCACAAAAATAAATGTTATAATAAAATTTAAATTTATTCTTTTTATTAATTTAAATTTAAAATTACTTCATAATATAATGATTTGTAGGAAATTTTAATAAAACTTTCACGTTATTCGATCTAGTATTAAGATATAACATTTTTTTATGATGTTTATTGATGAGGCATAGTTTTATTCTAATCTAGGCCCTTGTAGACTGTAATCGGTGTACGAAACAATAGCTTAAAACCGAACATTGTAGCTCTTGATGCCAGAGCTTAACCTATTTCGTAACCATTATGATTGTAATGCGCGGATAAATGACGCAGATTTTAAATATCCATTATAGAAGTATTATACATTAAATATAAAATTATTAATACTTGTATTTTGAGTACATATAATGTTAAAAAAACCCTAATTCAACCTAAAAAACACAATCATCACAAATACAAATACATACATATCGTTATAAAAGTTTCCTATTTTTGGGCTAAACTTTAAAGTTAAAAATGTAAAGCAACAAAAAATAAATAACCCACTGCTGGGCAAAGGTCTTTTTGAAGATCAATCTCTCCAAATAATAAGTATTAAAAAAAATATATGATCAAATTAAATTGTTACACAATATAATGCGTGTAGGCTAAATCTATTTTTTTAAGTTATTCATTGATTTTAGTTTATATTAGTTTAATATGATAAATTTAAATCACTACATGCAAACATTCGTTAAATTAGACTTTTATTATATAGTTTTTAAATATATAAATAAGCGCAGAATAGAGCGCGAAGGTATAAAAACTGTCTTCAGATAAAATAAATCAATAAAAGTTACATCAAAATTGGGTCGATTTTATTCGTCCCAACGATTAAGACGTATTATACAACTCGTCTTTATATCAAAAGTATAATTTTATACTTACGATCTTATGTATAAAGCCGAGATGGCGTAGTGTTCAGAATGCGTGAATCTTAACCAACGATCGTGGGTTCATATCCGGGCAAGCACCACTAAATTTTCATGTGCTTAATTTGTGATTATAATTCATTTCGTGCTTGACGTTGAAGGAAAACATCGTGAAGAAACCTGCATGTGTCTAATTTTATTGAAATTATGACACGTGTGTATTCTACCAACCCGTATAGGAGCAGCGTGGTGGAATAAGCTCCATACCTTCTCCTCAAAAGGGAGAGGAGGCCTTAGCCCAGCAGTGGGACATTAACAGGCTGTTGCTGTTACTGTTATACTGATCTTATGTATACTATTATGAAACTGTTAATTATTTGTTGTACCGAGGAAAACTACAACGACCGATTTTAATGAAAGTTTTTGTGTTTCTCCAAAATTGGCTGCCTTATAAATATAAAAACATCCAGTACCCAATGGGTATGAAACGAGAACTTCGTATTGACTTCACTTTAACTAAAATCTATTAATACTAGTTGTGAGGTAGCGAGCATAAGCTTGTGTTAATATAAAATGTCCTAATGATAGAGACAAATGAGTTCCTATTGAGCTGACCTATTTGTTCTCGGAGCTAAAAAATCAAAGCGTAATTAAAAGGAAACAATGCACGTTTGTAGGCCATCAGCTGTTTGCTTTGTGCACTCTGTGAGGCGCTGTTTGCTGAGGGCGGAGTGCAAATGCGCTCTGAACTTAAGTGACGACTGTGGAGTGCGACGTTTATAACGTCGATAGTGGGTATTATAGTATTGTGTATAAAAAATATTCTAATTAGAAATTTTATATGTATAGAGAAATCAAAATTAAATATAGTTAGTATACTACAGTTCTAAAATTTCGGTTGCAATGCTGACTGGAACTAAAAAATATCGACACACAAAAATGACACTGAAAATCTGTCTGTCTGTGGATAATTGATTATATATAGTTCAAATGACATATGACATTAATGACAAAATTCTAATACGGGTGTCTTTTTATTCTAATATATTGTCACTTACGTACTATTTCTAAAAGTGTTAAATTGTTTACACCTACCTAACCCTAAAATAACCTTACAGCATACACAACAACGACCCCAATACACTATACTATACAAAAGTCTTACTTTTTATCTCAAATAAACAACGTAAAAAAACTTAACATAAAAGTCCTGAAAGCAATAATGAAATTATGTCTTAAAATATTAAATCTATATTATTATATTTTTTCTATTTATATTATTATAATATTTTTTTCTGTCTAAATTAATAAATGGCCTAATTGATGCACCCGAACTGCTCGAGCGTTCAAGTTTCCCGGTGCCTCGTGACGGTAGCCGCTTACAAAATCGCAAGACGTTTTGTTTACCTCATACAAGAAGCAATCTTGGTCAGCATGGTCTGCTGTATATAATGCTATCCTTTGCTAACTATTTCAGAGATATTATAGATATCTTCAACGACAACATTAGGATCATTAAAATGAAAATGGCTACACAAATCGGTTAATTTTTAGTTTTATTTTTATATTATTTATTTACTTTTTAGTTCAGTTTAATTTTGTTTTGCTTTAAAGTTATTTATGTTTATTTTGTAGGTGATAGTTTTTATAAGATTTCGCTTTTTCATGGTTGTTTTAATATTACTCTGTAGTTACTAACTAATGTAAATTTTTTGTTTTTTTTAGCTTTCATATTCGCATGTAATGTCCACATCGAGAAGACTCAATTGTAAATATTTTCGGTTAAATGTATGTCATTGTTGATTGTATAACTATAGTCAGTTCTGTGGTCAAATAAAAAAAAATCTTTAATAAGTTAATGTTACTAAGATTTATATAAGTAGGTAGACTGGCATGTCGGCCATCTGATAGTAAGTTGTACCACCGCCCAGAGATTTTGGTATTTTAAGAATAAACAATCATACCTTACATCGCCAATGCCACCAAACTTGGGAACTAAGATGTCATGTCACGTGTACCTTAAATTACACTAGCTCATTCATACCGGAACGCATTAGTACTAAGTATTGCTTCTTGGTGGTAGAATTATATGATGAGTGGGTGTTACGTGCACAAAGCCCTATCACTAAGTAAATATAACATAAACATCTACTTTGTTCTTAAGTCAGATGTTCTGATTATGGACTTTAGCAATGTGCTTAGCATTTTCATGTATGATGTATTATTGTCATTCGAGGCTAAGGCTAATTGGTAGCAACTGTATTACCTAAGTTGATTTATTCTGTATAGACCGATTAACTTAGACATAGAATTACTTAACTAATCACCCACTATACAATATTATTATATAAAGTGGGTGATTTTAGTGTATTTATAGATTTTTCTTCGAGCTATATAATTTTGATAGACTAAATTATGAATTTTATAATTAAAAGTGCAACTTCCGAGTTCGTTGCTGGTTATTTTTGGTAGAATCAAACCTCAAACTTATGTTAGCTTTATCTTTAAATAAATGATTTAAAAAATATTTAAAAAACTGTTTGATTGTATATCAGAAACGGTTTAAGATTTAAACTATAATAGTCGTTTTAAAACATAGTCAGTAATTAAATATTTAGTAAACAGATATAAAGTTTTATGAGACATCTGGTATGGTTACTGTGTACTCGCAGAGGTGCTGTTTGCTGGCTGAGTGCAAATGTGTTCCGAACTTTACGACTGTGGGGTGCGAAATTTATATCCTTGGAAGTGGAAAACGGGAGTTTAGTTATTGCTATTTTTTGTGTTAAGAATTTTTATATTGTTTATTTAGAAATAAATATTTTTTTATTGTATTTTGTTTTGACACCGTTGTTGTTTAGGGTAGGTGTATGTATAGGGTCATGGTGGTTACGTTTGGATATCTTTATGTCAGGAAAAATCGTATATAGTAACAGCTAGTAAATGTCCTACCGTTGAGTTACGGCCTTCTTTTTGAGGAGATGGTTTAGAGCTTCACCACACTCGATTGCGGGTTGATGTTATAATTATACACGAGGTAGATTTTCGACCGCCACATACGCCGAACGCGAACATGAGCTGAAGTTTGCCCGAGTTTGAGCTCGAAATCATCGGATAAGATTGTCGTCTTCTAAACACTGGGCCATCATGGCTCAGAGAAAAGGTTTAAACATTTTGTCATCAGTAATAATAATAAAACCCACTTCTTTTACCAGATAAGGCATATGCAGTATGAAATTAGGATTATTTTTATCAATAGTTAGTAAAATTTATAGGTAATAAAAATATATAATTATAAAATATACGTCGTAATAATATGATTAATTCAGATAGTCATTGGTGCAGGGGATACTGCAAATTTATATGATTAGCCTGACCATTACGGACGGCCGCGTGTTGATACCAAAATTGCTGGTTTGGTTCTCTGCCATTAAACGGATATTTGAGGATGTGCTCAAATAAAATGGATAGGTGCGCTTTACAAGAAAATCCATTACTCCGCTCACCGACACTCACGGTTTGAAATGCGGTGGGCTTATTCTACTGTACCAAGCTAATATGGATTTGAATCGCAAATAATGTGGTTTTGGCATTCAGTAATATTTAAAATAAGTAAGTGATACCTTAGCGATATTTCATTTATAATTTAATTATACAACGCAATTTACTTTTTAAGTTAATTTTAATAGTCGTTAATATGTCACTCGTTTCTAATCCTCGTTGCGCAACTAAAAGAAGTTAAAAAAAACAACTTTTTACTAATTTTGATATAAACATAACTAGATCAGTGAAAATTATGTTATTGTTTTTAAGGTTATAGGTTAATATTCATTTATTGATGAACTAAATAATTGTAATTTTAAATACTTAAGCTATTTGCCCGGGTTTATGTTAATTAAAAAAACATTGTCTTAAAATCAGTTCAAAAATTTAACCGATTTACATTTTGATTCATAGACGGCTTAGTAGACCGTGAGAACAACTAACATAGTAAAAACATTGTTTACGGTCTCCGCAAGATCGGATCCCAAGTCAGGTCTCATTTCTAGGTCCGTGGGTCAATTGCCGGTCGCGTTGCATAGGTCGTTCACCTCGGTCAGTAGGTCACCGCAACCTGCAGCAGCCATGTTTGTATTATACCTACACTTGAACTTTGTAATTGGGAACGCATTTTTTAAGCTATTGATTATTTGTTATGACGTGTTTATTGTTTTTGTTACATAGAATTAAATACGGTGTTGGTGTTTATTGTTCTTTACTTAAAATTAAATAATAGAAATATGTTTCGATTGCTTTTGGTTTTTAAAAATTGCTGTCTTTTATACAAATCATGTTGATTATTTTAGTATATTTTTTTTAATCGACAATATCTGTATGGTATATTTATTAAAAAAACTTTAATAAGGTTAAGATTAATATACTATTTTTTTAATGCAATTGCACGAAATCGTAACATACATAATAAAAAACTACATATGTGTCACGCTTATATATAAAAGATCTAATAATACGAAAACCTTAAAATATATATATACATATATTCTTTTTATGATAGAATAGTGCACTAAATTGAAGGTTATTATAATATTCATATAAAAACAAATAAGGCTGAGAAGTTGGCAAAACTAACTTCAAGTTACGAAATGTACAAGCACGTAAAGATGAAAAACGCCGCTTCCGTGCCGATTTTAAAGTTATCCCGATAAAGTAGTCGAACAAGAAAAAAAACTTTGCACGAATCGTTCCAGCCGTACATTCGAATAGTTTACGTGAAGACAGGCGACGGAGAATAAAGAGAGAGAAAAAAAGTAGGCCTAGACGGAGAAGCGTAGTGCAATACTCTCCGGCATCTCGGCTACTACAATGGACGAGGCTTGCTACATATTTCTATTAATAGGTCACTTATCTTTTTGTGACCCATTTAATCTTTACCTGCAGAAACGGGTTCTGTTTTTAAAGCTGTATTTTTTAATTTTCTGCCCCGTTTATTTAATGTATTCTTTATTCGATTCCGTGTATTTCTTTTTTATTTTAAACCTTTTTTTTTCAACGTTGAAGTGCATACACGAAATTAGCATTGTAAATTTTCTTTTAAAACGCTTTTAGCACTGATTAGTATCGCTTGAGATAAGTTATTGTTATTACTTTACATTAATTACTTAAAAATGATGTTATTCTTTTTCTATTGGCTTGAATAGTTTATAAGGAGTACAATTATGTAATCATACAAGAGAATATGTAATATGACGTCACTAATTAAACAAAGTTAATTTGTCAATTCGCTACTCTTCTCTCCATATAGCGTTTCTTCCCGAAATATAATAAAGCACAATACAATAAGCTTGTCATAAAACGACAAATTTACAATATATAGCTCTAAATGTATCTCGGTGTTATAACTTTTCAAATATCAACAAACAATTATTTAGGTATGTACTATAAAGTAAATACGAGAGAGGAGGTGACGATGTAGAGTATGACTACAAAATTACCAACATTTTATTTATTATTATTTTTTTCACCCCACGTTCGCCAACAGAGAAAAACCCTGCAAAGAAATTCGTATATAGTGTCAAAGTAAAATCTAAGAAATTCTGAGAATGGGAACATGAGAAAAAATTTGTTGAGGAATGTCAGTGTGCCAAACACTATTTTAAAACTAGCGACTTTTAGATGACAATACATCTTGGGAATAAAACTATCGCTTCCAGGTTTAAAATATAAAATGTAATTGGTAGCAACGATTGTTGAGAAAGAAATTCTATAGAGTTTCTTCCGTCGCTGCTCTTCAGATGTGAAATATTTCTTTCCGAAGCGGTTGTTGATATTTAGAAATCAATAAGCAAGTGCAATATTTCTAAATAGATTAACTTAGCTCACTGTGAATATGTACGTAAAGAACAAAGACGCTGTGGCGTTCGAAGAGCTTATTTAAGCCGAGGGTTGTGACTTTTAATTCGATTTTACTGCGCGTTTTCTTTGGCACGAGATTCATGGTTCTGTCACAAATAAATATGCCTATAAACATACATATAATTGGGCGATATTAATTAAATACTCATAATATGAATAAACTCTTTGATTTTTCTAATAGTTTACAATTTCTAACATATTTCCTTATAAAAACCTCGAAATATACAAAAATATGAGTAATAAAATAAGATTGATTATGTTGAAATAATTGTTGAATAATATAATAAAATAACAAAAAAGCTGAAAATGTATTATAATAAACAAAATTGGAAATTTCGTTTCGCTCTTTGTAGTAGAATATTTTATAGAATGCATTACGAAAAACACATTCAACTTGTATTGCAGTATAAGCAATATTTTCATACAAATGGTGTCTTTGTGCCAAGTGGCTATCTTGGCGACGTATCTCTTTAGAATATACGTAAATGTCTTAAAAACGTTATAACCTAATGAAAAATCTTAGCTAGCAAGTTATAAATATTGTTTTAGTGACGAATTTGTACATCCCTAGGGATTCCCGGGAACCCGGGTTTAATGCCAAGATCAGGTCACCTGGATTGCCGTCCTGTCTGGTAACTTCTCATAGTATTGAGTGAACAGAGCGTGCATCTGTGTTTTTCCCTACACCTGTGCAGAATAATAATATCTCCTACATAGTTGGTTAGATTTCGTTGTGAATGTCTTATAATTCCTTATTTTAGAAGTACTTATTAAAATTTAGTATCAAAAGCGTTATTAAATCGCAATTCCTACTTGATATAGTTTTTTAATACAATATATTCCTATATTTTCACTCAAAGAACTTTTAAAAATAAAATTATTATAACCAAAATGAACAAAGTTGCAATGTAATTTCTAAATGTAAAACCAAACAATCGTGGGTACGATGGGGACGTGGGAACTGATGCGATTTCAAAAAGCTACTTCTAGATCTTGTAATTTTATGATAAAAAATGCAAAACATACTCGATGCTCTACAGCAACAAGTTTTATTTGTATGCGCTATGTCGCACTATTTTGCACACAAATGATTTTAATATCGATATCGATGGAATTTCCTCCGGATCTCTCCAGCCTCATAAATCTGCACTTAATAGCATAACATTTTGTGATGACTGGGGTCATGTGGGGTGACCGGAACCCCAGGACAGTGGTTAGACGGGGAGTACTCAAACCAATTATTTGAAAAAGTGTTTCCACATATATTGAGATTGAAATATATTCGATTCGAGTTGACTTTCGACTTTTGAGCCTTTATATTCTTATAGTCATATATTTATTATGTAATTTAAATATTAAGTTAAATTACACTATATATATAATTTGGTTTAACGATTTACTCGAGTAAGTACCACTGTGTAAGTTAGTAGTCATATTTTATATTTACTTCTGTATATTCAATAAAACATAAATGTACTTATATATCTTGCAAGAAAATAAACAAATTTGTAATTTATCGAATCGTGTTTAGAATTACATGTTTCGTCTATTTATGATTATGTAATATAAATGTCCAAACAAACGTTGTATTGAGAACGTAATCATATAACTTTGGAACTTGAATAGCACACTGGTCTACGGGCTGCCTAGCGATATAAAAGTAGCAAGCTTAATCCTTTTGGAGTGTAATTATAGTATCTACTCCTAGAAAACTTTAACGCATAGTTGTACAATGAAATAGGAATATCAGTACAAATAACAGTCTGTAGAGGTCCCACCGCTGGGCTTTTAATGGACCTCATTCTACTTCGCTGATATATAGCGGGCTGTTGCAGAATTGCATGACGTATGCGGGTATCCTCACAACGTTGTTTCAATGCCGAGCACGAGAGTAGTTATAAATTCGCAGACGCAGATTCAGCAGACGAATACTTATTGGTATTTGACAAGTTTTGTATTGTAGGGTATTCTAGCCGTTTGGCTCTATTGCCTATTTATATGAGTGATTAAAAAAGGGTATTTCTAAATCAAAATTCAAATACAGTTAAGAAAAAGTCTAAAATACATTTCAAATTACATTTCTCAATCAATAGATTCTACGGTATAATTTTCACATCAAATCCTAATATTAATATTATAAAATAATAATTTAAATTAGAAAGTGAGATCAACTACAGAAAAGGACATGAGGTACCTAACACCTATTCCCTGCCTCGAACGCGGGAGAAGCCGCAGGCGGCAACGATATGTTTAGTATATTTTAAGAATATCACATTATAAATACCACTGGACTGTACATTATTGTTGTCCTAGAAACATTCCTGACACGTGTCATGTTATTATAGTTATCGATTGAAAGCAACCTTGAAGTTTATTTTTATCAATCGCGTAATAAGATCATGGCTTTAACTCTTTAACTACTGTTCCATTCATATTATATTTATTCCTGAAATAATAATAATTAATGAAAGGTGTATCATGTATTTAAGACCCAAGAAGGCCCAGTACTTAGAACAAGATTGCTTGTTTGCATTCGTGTTTACGATTCATCTAGTGCTCGGCGGTGTAGGAAATCATAGTGAGGTAATCTGCATTATGTTAGATAAAAGTCTGTAACATTTGTATTCACCAAAACTTATTTGTGCAGTGTGGTGGAATATGTTCCAATACCTTCTCCAAAAAGGAGCTCAGCATTGGTAAATTAACATGCTGTTGTTTTTTTACTTTTGGGTATTAGTATTTGTTTAGTATTTATATTATTTATTATATTTTTTTCTATATTCATTAATTATAAAATGACAGGACGTGCAAAATATTGCATTGTGGCATTGTAAGAAATGATAACCAAACCAATATTTTTTTATGTTTATTCTGTTTGTCCGGGATAATATTCCAAAAAAGGTTAAAATTACACATGATAATAAGTTAGTTATTATAAGGAATATTCCAAGGTACCGTTTATTCTACCAAATAATTTAAATATTGTGTATGTATAATTTAAATAGGCATTATGTGCGTTAAAATAGCAGATTTTCGTCACAAACTAAGTTTGAATATAAATAGGGGTTTATAACAACACAACAACTTGTAACACTGCAAGTACAAAAATGGAAATATAATTTTAAATTATTTTGAACAATTCTACATGAATCAATTTTTAAAGTGCTTTATTCTTTTGTTTTTAGTAAGTATCAAGTTACGTTATTTATACATAAGAAACAGGCCTCCTCTCCCTTTTTGAGAAGAAGGTTTAGAGCTTTTTCTACCACACTACTCCAATGCGGGTTGGTAGAATACGCATGTGACATAATTTAATGAAATTAGACACATACAGGTTTCCTCACGATGTTTTCCTTCACCGTCAAGCACAAGATGAATTATAATCACAAATTAAGCACATGAAAATTCAGTGGTGCTTGCCTGGGTTTGAACCCACGATCATCGGTTAAGATTTACGCGTTCTAACCACTAGGCCATCTCGGCTTTTTTATAAATAAGTAAAGCTTATTGAAAAGTCGTTAATAATAATCTTAAATACGAGTCTATTTAAGGTGTTACATAACAGTGGCAGCGCACTCACACACGCGCAAATGTATTTGTAGCTGTATATTATATTAAGTCTGTATAAATTAATATTCAATAAAAAATTAATAAACATTAAAGTTACATTTTACAGGTCAGTTTAAGCTGAAACTGAAGATTATCTGATTAAATATTATTCACACGTGTTTGTCTAGAGTAAATAAAATACGAGTAAAATACAAAGTGACGTGACTCAACACGTGCATTGAGCCGGTAACAGACTGGGCTCACGCTACATGTAGCATATTTCGATAAATAAACGTATAAGTTTTGGATAATGATACCTACACGGGCTAACCAAGAATTGTTATTGTTACTATGCGCAGTAACTCCGGATTCACTTTCGTTGGTCGAGAAATGCACGACATTTTTCGAAAAAACTACGGTTCCTGTCATAGTGGAGAAGTCACTGCGATACCACATCTACTTATAGCCTTAAACATTTTTTGTTTCTCTACAGACTTTTGCGTCGGTACCTTTCAGAAGACATTTTTTTGTTTCTGTATTTGCAAATTTGTTATTTAATTTCTGACATGTTATTATATATCTACACTAACATGTATTATAATTACATGTAATAAAGATGAAATTAAAATCAAAATATATTTTATTCAGGTTTGATTATGTTGCTGTTACAAATGAACTTAAAATTAAAAGTTACCACTGGCTTGGAATGTAGATTCTACCAAGAAAGATCGACAAGAACTTCAGTAGTTCTCCGACAATTAAGTTTATGTAATTAAATACAATTAAATTATTATTAATCTTGTATGGAAAGAAAATAATGCTTACTCTCCACTTTTTTATTATCTATAATTTTTTTTTGAGCACGCTTTATTAATCATAGTTTTTTAAATATAAAATTTAAATTAATAGCTAAAAATATTTAAGGAATTTTATTATTAAGGCACCTTACCCAAGAAAGGATGAATTGACTATACGGAGACGAAGTCTGTTGTTACATGTTTTTCTATACTTCTCGTGTTTATACAAAGTTTGATACTGTTTTTATCATATAATCAATATTGTTATGGATATACGTCATATTGTTATTGTTGTTGTTAATATGCTGTGATGCTTCCATAAGCATGTCAATTTTATTATAATATAATTTACCTTATTAAATATAATGTAAAAATCCTAGATTTAGATAAAACTGCCAACTAAAATTGTGTAAATGTTTTTGGGTGTAAATAAAATGTATTATTATTTTTATTACTAATATATTTTACATATTTTTATTGAATCTCGCGCAAACAACACAATTATATTTATGTAAAAGGCAAAGTAATCCTTACTAATCGCTTGACACCCAAACTTAACTCTATGACAGAGCCTTACATTTAGAGAATACCATCGTTTTGTAACAAGGCTTATTGAGAACGGATTTTGCGTAATTTTAAGGGATGTTACTGGATGAAATTGAAGATTGAGAGAGGAACTGTCAAAACATTCAAAAAGTTTTTTCTTTGTAGCACATCAAAATGTGTATTTATTCTCTAAAGTAGACAAACGTCGCGCGTGACATATATAAAATCTCTTTTAACTTACTCTCTACTAACTCGTGATAGATAGCAAACCCTAATATTGCATAATTAACCTTATCTAACTGTGAGAGTATTACAAAAAGTTCTGTAATGCGTTTCCAGCTCAATAAACAATTTTAAAATCGAAACCCATTTTGAATATCTATAGCCAGAGTTTAATAAAATTATTTATTACATATATGAATGTAGGAGACAATTTAATTAAAGTCAAAACGCCTTCCTACAAAGTGTAAACTCGTTTATGATCATAAATTTGACAGACTGTATCTTAACAATTATAATTATAATAATTTATGACCATATTTATAAATGTTGCTTAGCAGCTATTTAAATAGATACTATTTTCTCCTTTTCGGTTATTATTGTTTACTAGTCACTCGCTAGGTTACATTTATAAGTAAGACATAAATAAGTATTATTTGCTTGTAGAGTCAACAAGAACTTTTTCCATAATAAACTGTTAAATCAATTTATTGATTGAGATTATCTTGCATGATAAAGACCATGGTGGATTTTCTTAATAGAGACTGATCTACGAAGGAAATATATAATATTGTGACGGCAATCTGAGACGATTTGAGCGATATCGGGCACAGAACAAGTAGTCTACGTTCTTTCCAAGGTTTGAGAATGTAAACACTCTTAACTATGTTTTGTTACAAGATTATAATCGACTTAAAATTTGTTAAGTAATAACAAAACAATCAAGATCATGCAAAATAACATAAATCAAAACCATAGAAAAGTTATGTCGAAAACACAGACATCATGTCTGTGGAGATTTGATTATTGGAGATTAAAAAAAAACACTCAACTTCCATATTTTGAATAACAATTTATTAAAACCTGACCCGGTTTTTAAAGTCTTTCCCTCGAGATCAATAGCCTTCTACGCTAGCTACTGAACCAACGAGGTAGTTATGTCAATTTATGATAATAATTCATATATAATATTTTATTTACATTTACATATTATATTAAGTCACTCCTATATTAATGTTCAGAGACTCTTTTTCATTAAAAATATCATCTGAATCGGTTCAGCTGATCAAATTTAAATTTATATCATATAGATTATATCAATAACTATTAACTCACACAAAAAAAGTTTTATTCAAAATTGTTAATGATTTATTTAAGTTTTAAGGAATATTATAAGACTTAACAAAGTAAAGCTATCTAAAATGTTAAATTCAACCAATGGCGAATCTCTTATGTGTATTACGAAAACTTTATTGGGATGTTGGGCCATCGCCAGACTGTCTCGTAGCCTCTTTTATACAGAGGCTTGCAGACTTAATCTATTACTGAAAATCTTTTCATACATTTTAAGCTAGCATTACTCATTTTTTCATATATGTGGTTATTTTTTAAAATTTCATAAAAATATTATTCAAAGTTTTATTTACTATATAATATGAATAACTTTTTTGATTTACAGTAGATTTAATCACATTAAATCACAGCAATTTTAGGTTATGTGATGACAAACAGGTTTAACGTATAAATAAAATAAATAACAATGTTTTACTGTTTCTTAAATTCTTCGCTACATCTTACTATATTTCATAATTTGTATTATATAGGTACATTGAAATCACTTCACACCTATCTCAATTCAATACTTAATGACTTTAAGTGAGATTGAAAAAACTTCACTTTTAACAACTTCCGATTGGTTAAGTTTCAATTAGCACTCCAAGTGCATATCAGCGACTTCTTAAAAGGTGCAGAAACGAGCAAAGTCGACAATCGATAGAAAGCGTGTGTTGTGTTGTGTGGGCGGTGTGGTGCCGGTGCACGCGGTGCAGGCCGAAGGCAGAAGGCTAAAGGCGCGGTGCGGCCGCGGCGCCGAGTGCGGGCGTGCGCGCGCACAGCGGGCGGCGAGCGGGCGCGGGCGGTGCGCGGCCCAGTGGCGTGCAGCGCGCGCCGCGGACGCCCGCACCGGCCGCACCGCAGTGTCGAGCAGGAGCCCGCCATGCCCGGCCCGCGCCTCTCCCGCGCCGCCTGACAGCATGGCCCACCCGACCGCCACCACCACACGCAGCCACGCTCTGACCACGGTACGAAACGTGAACCAATTTTCATCGACAACACAGATCGCGCTCAGTGTAGCCTTCGACCAGTGACAGTGTTTCCGACACCAGTGAGGGTCGGTCAACGCAGAGTTTTCATCTCGTTTCGATCGTCCGCAGACCGAAAGGAGTAGGCGCGAGTGGCCACCCGCGTGGCCGCTAGATGGCGCCGCGCATCGCTCCTGCGGCGAGCGCTCTCCGCCCGCACCCCGCCGTCATAGCCTTTTGTTTCACGCTGTTCCCGTTCGTGTATATAAAATAATAATTGGCTGGCGACGGTGGTGAGTAGGGCCGCGCGGCGCCGTGCCGTCGCTGACGTCAGCGGAGCCCGGGCTCGCGCCGAGCCGCGCTCCCGGCTTCCCCGACCTTCCGCCACCGCCGTCTACCGCTTGTCCGTTACACGACACTGACACGTCAGGCTCAGGCCTCACAACTAATCCTCCGCCCCTCTCACACGAGCTCGGTTATCGGTGTGCCAAATCCGTCGTATTAACAAAACTCGTTGTGATTTTAGTAGCGACTTCATAAATACTTACTGAGCCGGTCGTGCGGATGCTTTGCTGAGGTTAATTCGATAAGCGGAATATTGATACGTTAAAGTGTGTAGGTTTCATTCATGTAACCTGTTAGGGTCGACGATTGGTCTGCTCCTAGCAACAGCGGATCGCGCCGATACAATTAATTTTCTGAGTTAGTCGTAGCTAAATGAACGGTGATTCTATTACGGAAATGAAGATAAGAAAAGCGGTATTTCGTAACGGATTCATTTAACTAAAGGAGTGCGCCCGTGAGCGACGCGCCGCGCCCATGCCCCTAAGTCTGGTGAGTGCTAGATTGTAAGGCTTCGTGTAACGTGCCATTTTCTTGTGAACTTTAAATAGGAGTTTAATGCATAAACACCAGTCTTTTGTGTTTTGACAATTACATAAATATCGTTAAAACCTTCGTGATATCGCTAAAGGTTAATATTAAATCCAAGACTAAGTAAGACTACATAATTTTCGTCTTCGTAAAAAATGTTAATAAGAAGGGTCAGTAAATAGTTAACCATTAACACACTATCAAAATTTTGCAAATTTGACATATGATAACAAAATAAGTGACTAAACACAGTGGGATTATCTTTTTGTGTTTTGAAGCCATTACTTATAATAATCGATATACCATAAAGTATGGCTTAATGTTAATACATTATTTTTCCATTAAGTTACTGATTCATATTTGGAAGAATTTTAAAGTAGATGTTTTGTCTTTCTCTCTCTCGGTATTTTCAAATATACACGAAAGTGACGGCTGAACCGTTTGAGTAAGATTGATTTTAGTAGAAAGAACGAACTAAATTTTACATTTTAGCCTCTGTTACTCATTCAAATATATATTTTACTGTAACTAATTGCATTTTCTTAAAATCTTCTTGAACTAATTAGTTGCCTACAAACGATATGAAAGTCCTAAAATTTACTAAAACTTAATGTAGAAGATTTTTAGTATTTAATATGTATAATATTAATATTTCTTCTAATGTATCAAAAAGTTCGTATTATTTCGCCATGTTAAATGTCTATACGTACGATAAAGCAGCCTTTTTTACATTAAAATGTGCCATCGACGTGTACAAAACGTTTCCCTCAACTTTAAACCTTAGCACTTTGTAAGTGCATAAACTATTTAGACAACTTGTTATAATTTATGAAGTAATTAACTCGTGACAAACTAGTGGAATTAAACTTCGTCTCAAGCAGATTTCTTTAGTATGTTTATTTAACTTTCAATATTCTAAGTTAAATGCATACTTAATGTTATGAAATCTTAATGATGTCACATTTTATCAGCTGTTTATTTGTAACTGCAGGCGTTTGTATACTTCCAATATGCTAATTAGTTTACGTTACAGGCGTTTGTATGTCTTGTTAAATAAAAAAAAATCAAATCTCAAATCCATCAACAAAGACACTTGCCCTTTATTATTTAAAATCTGTATGTTCATACTGACATCATTATATAACAGATATATTATTGATACGTACATATGCATTTAAAACTGTTCCTTATAGTAATATTATATAATTTAATTAAAACAATACTATGTCATGTTGTTTAAAACTGTAACTGTTTTAATTCTTTATGTTTTATAATAATATAACAAATATGATAGATACAATATGTATGTAAATGTTAAATTATTTTTGATAATAATAATATATCCTGGGTCATTTTTCACACACGGTCATCTAATCCCAAATTAAGCTTGTATAGAGCTTGTACTATGGAAACCAGACAACTGATATACTACATATACTATTTTTCTTTTGTAAATACATACTTATGTAGATAATTACACCCAGATTTGGGACAACCAGACATGTTCATGCACACAAATATCTGTCCTGGGTGGGAATCGAACCCACAACCTTCGGCGTGAAAGGCAAGCATCCACCAACCACGCCAAACGGCTCGTCATAATATTTTAATTCACTCTTGTGTTAGTTGTAAAATTTACGATTACAAATGAATTACAAGTATAATATGTTTATTACGTACGTATTGATAAATATATAATACATTAAGATTGAATACATATAATTAACTTGTATTCATCTCGTGTTTACTGTCCTTAGTTATACGGTCTAATTCTGTAGTTATTTTATTACATATATACATATACTATAATTACACTATTTATTTATGTATGAGGTTCGTAAACATAAAAGTTATATTAATCTAAAAAAATACTTGTCGTATTTTTATACGGGTTTTTAATAAAATTTATTCCAACAATTTTACTTGTTACACATTTATAGCATATAATTTTACAGTTATGTGTGATTATAAAGTCACTTCCCTTTTAAATCAATAGATTTTATTCTGTACACCTATGTAATGCTATGAAATAAAAAATAAATCTGATACAAATATTAGATATGATGACGAAATTTCGCCTATTCCGAAGAAATACTTATAAGTAAAGTCAATATGATACTTTTTTTTGTCTTAACTATACGTTCCTCGAAGAATTTTTTCAAAGTACATTAACATTAAACCAGTTATATTCGCAAGATGGACTATCAGGTAGATATTATATGTAATAATAATACTATCCCGACCGATTTCGGCCACGGCGACCGCTTCAACTCCCTGCATTTAGTCTTATTAATATTATATCGATGTCCACTTTAAGCTTTCGCGATGATATCAATATATCATTATAAATTTATTGTTTACGAGAATATGAAATTCACGCGTATTTCGCCAATATTCTAAATTTAAAGCGGGTGAAAATGCGAAGCCCACTTATATAATATACTAAAACCTTCTTTGAAACGTTCTGTTATAAAATTTATGAATATTGTTTTAGTGTTTCTTTTTCATTTAGGATAGTTATATATATTATATTATATATTCCTTATTTTTTTGTTTTAAATAATTTTCAATATCTAAAATCTTGTTATAGAATTATTAAATGAGGTATTAGATGAAAGTTTTGTGTTATAAGTAATATATTAAATTTACTCAATACAAACTCAAATTATTAAAAGTCATATATGTGTTACATAACATGACATAGGATTGACTATTTAAAAAAAATACAAATTGAACGTTAATTTTCGAAATATCATTTTCATTCTAAGATTGTTACGTTGGATTTGGGACAAAATACAACCTTTGAAATTGGGTCACTAAAGTACGTAATGTCTGTTAGTCAAGGAATGGTGGACGCGACGCGATTTCACCAATTTCATGCTGTATTAAATTTTATGTAGATGAAAAATATTTTACGAGCAATAATCAAATAAATTATTAGGTAATGATGAATTTGGTAAGCAATCTTCATGTATACTTTTAAATATAAATAGAAGGTGCTATTCCTAAAATTATTTAATGGAAATTTATAGCGAAAATATGTGGAAAATAAAATATCTATATTCAAATTATGTACGTTTTATAAGGTTTTCATTTTTAAATAATTGTAATAAATAAGACTTAACCACATTTTGGCATATTTATAACTTTATTTTCTTTGCAAACTCATTACATACTTGTTGTTGTATAAAAGTTAAAAAATAAATAATAGAATAAATATCTGTATAGCGGTAAAAACATGAAAACAATATTTTTAAATACTGTATATTTGATTGTACTTAGAAAAGGTAAAAAATATTGTATTGAACACTAATGAATGTAGCATCTCGTAGATGAAGCTACGCGATTCTACGGATAAAGCTACGATATATATCATAAATTTTAATAACATAAATGTGATTTTACAATTTACCTCTGATAAATGAAGCTTACCATATTAAATTAAATTTTATGTATGACAACAATGAAGTTTAATGTTTGACAGTTTGGTACAGTAACTGGTATTTGATTAGCATGTAACAATGCTATGTGTGTGTTGTCAGTGTTACGGGTGAGCGAACTGTTGTAGTTATGTGCTAAAGAGATTTGGATGTTTACCATAACATAATGCTTCGATATAGGGTATATACTCAATACCACTGACATTACCAATGACCTTGAAGAGAGAACACTTACCATAAAATGGTTATTTAGTTTGTTGTTAAAACAAAATGACATTCTCCTCGGCGATTTAATATTTGCCGTATTACATACACGTTTTTGGTTATCTTGAATTAATTACTAACATACTCTATTTATATACTTATTTATGATATTGGAAAGGATTCTTAAAAGTTCTTTCAATTGTTAAATATATTGGACGACAAAATAATTTACCAATTTTTTACAACAATATTTAAAACTACTGTTAATTAAATAATTTCATGGCGACGTTAAGACTATTGGTACGTTTTACTTTATCTTTCAATGGATATTTTCTATTAAAATTTTTATATGATTATTGCATATTTAATATACAGAATTAATCCTAAGTACCTAATCTAGATGATTAAATTGATATTTTCATCGAAATTGAATTTATTTTTAGTCAAATCAAAAGTAATTTATTGATATACTATATTATAAATCAGCTGCATTTTACGTTTATGCTTATATATTTATAAATCAATAATCTAAAGCATGCATGATTCTTTTGTTTGTTGTTGGGATTTTATTTAAAATTTATCAGTTATTCCAGTAGAAAACAAAAATCGTGTAAGTACAATTCTAAGATATTTAGTTTATATACCAGGTTATACATCCACATATGTTATTAATACTCACTTTTTAGTGCATTTTTTGCTATTTTAAAGTACTTATTGATTGTAAAATTAAATTATATCATCGGTACAGAAGAGTATTTACAAGAGACCCTAGGGGTTAAAATAGAATAATTACTAATTTTAAAATGGGGAAAATCTCGAATATTATACACACTGCAAGTACCTGCACCTGATATCTTTCGTGATCATTATCATAATATATAATATAATATTAGTAATATATATTATGCCAATGATAATAAACTGAAAAATTGCTTCAATAAATTTCACCTTGTATATAGATTCATTCAAGATATTTTACACATCATACCTAACACTCTGCTCCTTCACACATATGATTGCATTTCAAACAGATCCAATTGTGTTTAGTGTTGAGGCGGGCATCGCACAGGATGAAGTCAATAAATCTCAATGACTTTATTTTGGCGTTAAATAAAGGGACGATTGTCAGCAATCATTGTAAATGTTGTGCAATCTGTATCGGATATACTTTATTACATTATATTGAAACGTTGAAGACAATAAAAAGTTATGATATATTTTTTTAAATGGTTTGTAAATTGTGTTTTTTTTTAATTTCCTGTTAATAAAGTTTAAAGTGTAGTCCACCACTCTTTGCACATGGGTTCCCTCACTATGCTCTATCGAAAAGAGCAAGATGAATTATAAACACAAATCAGTGAACATCAATGATGCTTTAAGCTTTTATAATTTGATTAAGTTTCATATATTAGTTTCTATGCAAAATTGTTTGAGTTGAAAAATTTAGAATTACCATAAGAGGGGTAGCAAAATAAATGAAACATGAGCTGTCTTTTCTGTTTTTTATGATCAAAATGTTGACTACTATGTCTATATATGAAATATTACACAAAAATGCAGATCTACAGCAGAGATCTACAATTTTTTCATACAATTTTTTCATGCATCTTTATTTTTTTCTATTATTACGTTGACATAATAAATCATGTCTCAAAAAATATGCATTATATAATGTACTCCACGATTCTATTCAAATGCAACCTTTACTGTTATGTATTATATATTAAATAAATTTTAATATCGGTTCAACAGAATATATAAATTTTTGAGTAGCATTATATACCTGTGCCTACTTTTTCAAACGAATAATTACTTTGTAAACAAATAAATACTAAAGGGACCACGGAATTTCAACCGTTTATTATTAAAAAATTAAGAGCTTCCCATACTAGATTCTAATCCCTTAAACCTCCTAATAATATATAAATTTCTACAAACGTATGTTATGTCTTATATAAAAAAATTACTTTACAAACGGAAACCTAAATACCAAACTATTTTTATTACTTAAAGGATGACGCATCTTCAATAAAAAATCTATCTTTATTTTATTCTCTTGCGTAATTAATTATCGTTAATATTATTTCTTATATAAAAAGCCTTAAACTTTATATAAAAAGTTTCTATTACAAATTTCATACTTCTAGACTAACTGACTGACTGACGGCTGAGCTTCGCTTCTATGCTATACACTCCAACTTTTCCGACTTCAGTTCTACCAAGAAATACTTTGTGTGTATATAAACTTACTATGTACAAATTGTGAGCGAGTTAATAAACATATTATTTCTACAATTAAACAAGGAACATCGGTAAATTAAGCAAAGATTCTTATAGTATAATTTTTTTTTATGTGAAGACTTTTCATCAGGTTATCAATCCGCTTCAACTGCTTAAAATTATTAACTATTTGAGTTTGTTGATTCCTCTTGTTTTAGTTTTTCTGTTCTACATTTCAGAGCAGTATAGTGCCTCTACAATAAAAATGAGAAATTAATTAGATTAAAAGTTAAATAAATAATTGTGACATTCATATAAACAAACAGCTTTAGCCTTTATCGAAAATCATTATCACTTGACTCACTACTATAATTATTTTCTAAGACATCAATACGAGATTGAACTTTAATTGAAATCAACACATTCAAACTCCCTTTCACGACCTACTTTACGACACGTTTGTATAAATGCTTGCCTATGAGTTATTTGCCTACACGGCCACTGGAATCAATATGCAATCTGGTACTGCTATTTTAATATTAGTAAATAAGATGTTAACTAAATTCGTATATATGTTTTTTTAGGTATAGTGTATAATATTTTTTGCAATATCAAATGGTCCAGAGTGTAAGCGGTTTCTTCTGCCTAAAGTCTGTCTGACTGTAAAATATAAATAAGCTATTCCTGACATCGTCGACACGATGTCAAATGTGAGATCTATGATGTCGTCCCTTGTGACGATAATTACATTATAAATAAGTAATGTAATATCTTCTCTTATTCTTCTATAATGTAAATGCCTTCTCGGTAGAATTCACATTCCGAACCGGTGTAGCACTTGACGATTCATAAGTACTTGTCAAAGTCTATTTGAAAAAAAATTATTTTGATTTGATTTGATTTCATTTGAATGAGTTTGGATCTAGATTACCCAGTCATGATTACAAATATAGGTTTCATTGGAAAAATAAAAAGTATTATATTTTATATTAGAGTTTAGAAACGCACAGTAAACAAGGACGATCAGACAATATTTCTATCTTTGTCATGATTCTTTAACGATAATATTATCTTAACTATCTCGTTGCGATTAATCTTTTAATAAATATTTAAATTACACAACCGGCTTTCTTTATAGTTTTATTATACGCGGGCGTGTCTCTTAATACAAGTGAATGAACGGTAAATTTATTATAAATTATTTATTATTATTTAATTCAGCGGTCACTGTATAGCTTTTTTATAAAAAAGATCGTTGTTGATAAGATTTTGCTATGTAAGTTAGTGTATTGAGCTTGGTTCTATCAAATATCAAACTCTAATTACTGGCAACTGATGTTTATTTATAACTCAGATTTAGATCTAAGTACTGGCTACTTATGTATTCAGTACAAATATTTTTTTTTGAAATAGCATGCAATTTTTTGAATAGCATCATAAAAATAAAAATTGAATTTCTTATCAGTCATGATTGTTCTTTGAATTATTTTTCGATTATGGATTTCATAAAATATATATACTTGATGATAATATTAAATTACGCATTAGCTTGGTCAAGTGACAGGAAGCTTAGATATTGAGATAAGATTTACAGTAGCAATTGGTTTATCTTTTGCTAGCAAAATCTTGAAAATTCAAGTTTTCCCTGTTCCACGAACTCCTGAAACAGCTTTTTACTAATAATTTCGTTGTAAATTATTCTAACACAAAAAATATTCAATACAACAATATTTACACATTTAATACAATTAAATTAAAAGATTACAATATTTCTCATCGAAATATTTATGTATATGTTTTGGAATATTTTTGGAGTAGCAGTGAACCTTTAACGAAAAGGCAGAAATGGTAAAATTGTAGTTGTCCGGAATAAAATAGAAAGTATGTCCAAAAGAGGTATAAGACAAATTGACTCCAGTTTAAAAAAAAAACGATTTCAAGCAAATCTGAAACACATTACGACAGTACTGCACTGAAAGGTAATCTGTAAAAAAATAATAATAAATAAAATAGACTTATATGAATAAAACGTATTTTTCTTTGGATTCAAGTTGGCAAGTGAATACTTGCCATTATCCTATTAATTAAAATTAATGGACTGTCTTTAATAACATTGCAAGAAATTTAGAATTTAACAGTCTTTTGCAACCAGCGTACTTTTAACCCTTTTTCTGAATGATTTTACTTAAATAAATAAGGGATTTTGAAGGAGCTTTTGCTGATTTTATTGATGAATGCGTTTGACATAAAAAACGGCATTGTATACCAAAGTACCGTCAATCGATTATTTAGTTCATATTTAAATGGAGAATGCTCACAATATAGGCAGTAAAGCTATCTTTCAATAATTACGTAATTATCTTTGGATTAAATATCTATAAGAAAATAAATAGAAATAATTAAATATAGACATCATCAAATCAAATATTTAAACGATCTATTCGACGGTTGAATGAATACTACGGCAGAGATTTAATTGGAATTATTTAACGACGCCTAGGACTTAGGATTTATTCACGGTTCAAGAGATTTGCAGCAGGAACACGAAATTGATGAAAAAAACGTTTAATATATTTTTTTTGTACAAAATGTTGTGTAAAGACTGCTATAGAATGTTACTTTGGTAATAATATTTAATACAATTGACCTAAAACTTGTTTAACATTCACGATTCGAATGAAAATAAAATGTCAATAAAAGTGCATTGTAAAGAATTAAAAAAAAATTACAGAATTTTTAATTAACTTTAATTTTAATTTAATCCTTGCGATCTTAAAACTTTCAAAGCCTGTACACGCATATAATAACATCAAAATTGTAAAATTACACGTACAAATATATATGAATGTATATGAATAATAATTCGCGTATCAAAATGACATTAACAATATGCACATGCCTCTACTACATGCTCGTTATTATTCAATTTGTTAAGTAGTTGTATGACAATATCTAATGTTATTCAGTAATTAAGTGGATAAACAGTCTAAGGGGTATGGCTTATGAATTACGTATAACCGATTGATGAAACGATGGAGATTGATGATAGCTATATGCATGATTTTTTTTTTCATGTAGATATTTTAAATATAATACCAAAAGTAACGAATAAACGTAGAATTATTATAATAATTTCTCTCAATTGTTAAGGAAAACAGCTAATTTATTTAAATTGGATAAAATAAGTTAGGTACATACATGAACACAATAAATAAGAATAATACAATTAATTGTATCCTGCTGGATGCAAATACAGCATGCAAAAAATATAAAATTAACTTTAACTCTTAAACCTAAGCCGTATATTCTGGGTACATGCCACGAGTTAGGACAGAAAATTGATTTAATTAATTAAATATTCAATAAATTCGCAGTAGCAGCTCTGAGTTTGAAAGCACGTGTTAGACTGCCGTCCCTTCGGGTTATGGGGGTGGGGGAATAGAGAATGCACCTCTGTTTGCTTATGTATATATAATATAGTTGTAAATTATCTTATGCTTGATTATGAAAAGTTACAACGGAACATAATTTTTATATAACAGTCTTTTACGATCTGTCGATTATTAAATTTGATTATGAAAACGAGTATACAAGGGCAAGGCACGTTTTCTCTTATCTCGAGTATTTTAATGGGTAAAACCGAACTCGCTTTCCATCATGCGATTGCGTGTGCGTTAAGTTTATTGGTATAAGTGGTTTCTATAAACAAAAAAAAAGAGTATTTTAATTTGCTAAGATACTTGAAGTATCGAATAATTGTGTTAATAATTATACACGTCTAATTATAATAAATGTATTTTTTTTTAAATTATATATCTTTGGTTATGAATATGAATGAAAATACTTAGTAATTATTTTGACCAATAACCACGCTGTGACAACGTCTTTTATCGTTAGCTAAATATATAATTTGTAATTGTCTCGTTAGTGTATCATTTTTATATACCTATTTCAGATGAGTAATTTTATATATTTATTTAATAAAACATATATATTTTTTTAAATTTAAGATAATCGAAATTGCAATATAGCAGAGAAATGTTGCTTGCGTTCTTGCCACCATTCCACGCGGTCGGGATTTATTCAGTAGCTATTTTTAATTTTGATCTGTATATATTTTGTCTACTCAATATAAATGATTCTTACTTTAAAAAAAAATATTTTATTATTATTATTATTTTTTTATAGAATAGGAAGGTGGACGAGTATATGGGCCACCTGATGGTAAGTGGTCACCAAACGCCCTTAGACATTGGCATTGTAAGAAATGTCAACCATCGCTTATAGCCAATGCGCCACCAACCTTGGGAACTAAGATTTTATGTCCCTTGTGCCTGTAATTACACTGGCTCACTCACCCTTCAAACCGGAACACAACAATATCAAGTATTGCTGTTTTGCGGTAGAATATCTGATGAGTGGGTGGTACCTACCCAGACGAGCTTGCACAAAGCCCTACCACCAGTGAAAATTATGTTGCAGTTAAAAAACAACAATATCAGTACAAGAATCTTGTCGCAATTTAATAATATGCTGCTTCTTATAACATGTCTCTTTAATATTTTGTTTAAAGAACTAATAGTAGGAGATATCTATAGGAATTTTATACTTCGTCGTTAGTCTTTACATAGTAATTTTTTTTTGTATTTATCATGTTCACAATTTGGACTGTCATGTCATAAATTATTTTATATTATTTAAATTTCAATTATTATTGTTATGCCTTCTTTGAATTTTAGAAGTATTTTCAGTCAATAAAATTGAACATACCGTCCTTTTTATTTGAAACGCGCAATTAACTGGAATTAATCATCACGATATTATCGTTAAAATAATATAATATATATAAAATATAGTAGTACCAACAATTGTTGTTTACAATCAATATAATAATATTATGTTATGGGTTGTAGTTGATTGTTTTATTCCCACATCGTATCATATCTATAAAGACGTTAGTTTTGTCACAAACATTCCGTTGTCTTTACATTGGAAAAAATGCAATTTTATTATATAAGTTTACAATACAGAATCCGTTGTAATTTAATGTCTTACGATATTTGCAACATTTTCATAAATAACTAGTTCCGTCCGCGTGATAGGCTGGGGGGGAGTGTTTGGTACCATATTGGACCTTTTCTGTACCCCTGAAAACGTGTATACAAAATCTTATGATGATCGATTGAGTAGATAAGACGTGAAGGTGTAAGCAATCAACCTCACTTTCGAACTTATAATTTTAATAAGGATGGAAGTTTTGTAAATAAAATACCTAAGGTATATCGAAAAGTCTACTGGAATAAATAGCAAATGTAATACCGATAAAAAGTACCTTTGTTGTGCAAGGTTCCACCCGCGTTCTGTTTGCAATATACATGAAATAATAAAAAAATCTGAATATATAACATATTAACAGTGGAATATCGAAAAATGCTGAAAATAATTATGAGTGACCTACTTTTATGCAAAATTTGAAGTCTAATTAAAATAACTCTTGTAGATACGGAAATAAAATTATAATAGTTACTTATATTATATTTAAAATCCAAATTTTGCCCATTTTATATGTTATTAAGTTTATATGTTTGTGAGTTTTTTAATATTTAAGCATAACCCATTACAATATTTTTGTAAATCACAACCATAAATGAACTTTGTCTATATCACTTTACCTTACCTTTACTTTACTTTACCCGGGCCCAAGCTTCTTGGCTACTAAATTTTATGCGATGGCCGAGCTTGACACGAATCAGGGAGGATACGGGTTTATGTCCATATCAGACATCCGCGACCCCTTCCGATATCTTAAGATAATGTTACTTGTGAATACTAATGATGGACACTAAGGAATGCATATTTTACATCAAGTTTTGGAAGAAACCACAAACTACTTTTGAAGAATTGTAAAACCTAAAAATGTCTTTAATTATTTATTTATTACGAGCGTTTTATGTATTTGAGAATCATTGCAATATAATATAAGTAAATGCAGTTTCAAAACCGTCCACGTTGAACATACCGGTTTTTATCCAATAACTAGTGCCCGTCCGAAACTTCGGATTCAGCTACAGCTTCGGCTAACTTCGGCCAAAAAAAGTAACTACAGCCGCATCGAACGTAAAACATCGAAGCCAAAGTTTTCTATGGAGGCGAAAATGCACGAACCTATACGAACGCGCGCGAGTTGTGTGTCGAGCGAGGGCAGTGGCAGCGGGTGAGCGGGTAGTGTTCTTATTGAACAACTATTCAGTGCGTCAAATCTATGACGATAGAAGAGCTAATTTGTATGGCCATATTCAGGCTGTTTGACCTTGAATATTAAGTCTAATTTTGTTGTAGCAAGATTAAACAGTATTTATATATTAGTATACTTCGTATCTTTTGACATAAAACTACCTAGACATAATCGGTCGTAGTTATAACCGTTGTTAAGCGGGTGTATAGTTAAATATTGATGCGTCACAAATGGAAAAAATCGTGTTTAACTAAACAGCCGCTAGGCAAAGTTCAGTAATCTTGTCTAATTATTATGTACATTATTATTTATTTATTATAATTAAAACTACAAAATATCGTATTTACATGTTAAATTTTTATATGTTCTTGACTGACGTAGAATATAATAATTTGATTTGAAGTAATAATTATCGTGTCATATAAACTGGAGAATCTTAGAATTTATGCTAAGTATCTGAATAAGTAGTAAATCTTAAAATAAAAAAATCCATTAAGTTAAAGTTAAATAAGCAAGCATAAAAAAACTACTAGTAAAATACTTAATTAGTAAGTATTTTACTGTTGATACTTAGTATCAACGAAGTTTATTAGTGTTAGTATTTTTATATATTTTTTTCAATAATGAAGTATATATATGCTATAGACCAAGTGATTAACAGGAGGTTATAAAATGCTTGTGCAGTTTGAAACATGCCCAATATGAGAGGGCAGAGTGATTGAGAGAGTACAACTATTTAAATAATCAAGCTGTCCGGGCATTATTTATAATCCTTATCACCTATGGGGAAGAGTAATTAAAATCAGTTTTTCTTACTGCCATTTTTTTTCATAAATAAAAATAAAACAATCTAACCTAACAAGATTTTATTCGTTTTTAAATATATAGGCTTTTAATAGTTAGGTTTAGGTTTGGTTGCCTCCTCCCCGTGCATAATCAGATTTCCCGAAAGCAACATGGAAATATTCATATAGTCTAGGCAAAGTGATAAATAAGGAAGTTCAAATTATAATTGTTTAGTTCTCCCTGAATATTACATATTTTAATAAATATTGCAGCGAAAAAAATATGAATCGTATTTGATGAAATTAATAAAGGTATTATTATATATTATATAATTGGCATAAAATAAAAAATACACCAATTAAAAACAACAATATTGAACGCCAATATTTATAACTTTAAATTTGTATTTGAATTAATTGTCATCTAGCTGCTCAGGATCTGCCTCAATTCAAATCACTAAAATACGAGGGTTGAAATATAATGAATGACTATAAACAATCTTCAGTCTTATATTTGATGACCGTTTCGCGTAGAAGCGACCGCCGCGCCGTCTGATGTAGCGGCTTTGGCATTTGCAAATATTTACATAAAGATATATATCGTTTCATTCTGTTTTGTATTTGTGAGTCTCTCTATAGTCTATACTATAAGTCATTGATCGCGGTCACTGTACGAAATATCTAAGGACAAATTGTCAACCGTTTCTTTAACCAATATAAAGACTTTTATCAATGACGACTGTCAAATTACAACTAAAATAAGAGCTAAGAATAAATATATTGTATAATTTTATGTAATATTATTGTATACTATAAAACAAATTATAAGGAAATGTTATACGTGCTTATTGGTAGTTAACGACAGCTTAGTACTGTTGTGTTCCGGTTTGAACGGTGAGTTAACTGGGGAGGATGAGGTACATCTTAGTTCCCAAGGTTGGCGGCGCATTAGCTATGAATCGGGCTGTTACTATTTCTTATGATGCCAATATCAATGAACGGTGGTAACCACTTTAAAAAATGTTTAGATGGTGTAGACGTGAGGTGTTTGGCGCTATACCGATTGTTAATAAAATACTCTTACTATAAAGTGTCACTATATTGATCATGTATTGGTATAAAACTTGATCATTCCTGTGTGAAATTTGATTGTGTTTGATTGGTTTTATCGTAATTTTGACTCGTAAATGAGGAATCAACTGGTTGATCTGTGTCATGAAATGAGATACCTATAGCAAAAATACTCCAGTCGCTTCGTCGAACAAACATTTCTGTAGTTTTACAGATCCGCGTTTTAGCTTACTCGATTGTACAGGTGTATTTAAAGCTTGACATTCTGGCAAGCGCTCAGTTGATTGTCACATATGTAACAGAAGTTGTTGTCTTCAAATAAAACGCACGTTACATATACAAATGGATTTAGCTTTCCATGAATACAAAATATATACAGACCATCACTTATTGGTTAACTGCTCGTTTTCATACAATCAAGTTCAACTCACAGTAAAAATAATTTAATACAACTAAAATACCTCCGGAGTCAAATTCCGGACTACAAATTTTAATCACCTATAAATAAATAAAATAAAAATTTATTACTTCTTCTATAAATGGAGTTATTAGTTAATCAATGTATGTCTTCTTCCTAAAGTCAAATCGATAATGACAGAAAGGTATTATAATCAGTTTCAGTAAACAACGTATATAAGTAAAGTTGTTATATTTTAATTATGATTAATTTATAAAAAAAATTGACTTATTAATTTTTGTTACTTGCTCAGTATTAATCGAACATCGTAATGTACCAGCTGACTAGGCATTTGCGCTTGTTTTGTGGGCGAGAACGTGATTCAAGATTTAAAATGCAGAGAACGATATCTAAAGTTCTTTTACTAATTTTGATTTCCTTTTGATTTCCTTTTTATTTTATCGTATTAGTGTTCCTGCAGGTGTTATATACTTCGAAATGTGCAGTATTCATGCATATATAAAAGCACTATTAAAATTATTTCTTACTTTTCGGTCTTGCGATTGTCATGTAGTTCGTAGAATGTTTGAGTTTTTTTTTAATATAAAATACTGTTAGATTCATCCCAAAATACTAAATATATTAATACTTTTCCTTTTCAAAATTTTAATATAGCAAAATAATCGTAAATTACTTATTAATACAATACAGTAACAGCCTGTTAATGTCCCACTGCTGAGCTAAGGCCTCCTCACCCTTTTAAGGAGAAGGTTTGGAGCTTATGCCACCATGCTGCTCCAATGTGGGTTTGTAGAATACACATGTGGCAGAATTTCAATGAAATCAGACACATGCAGGTTTCCTCAACATGTTTTCCTTCACCGTCAAGCACGAGATGAATTATAAACACAAATTAAGCACATAAAAATTCAGTGGTGCTTGCCTGGTTTTGAACCCACGATCATCGGTTAAGATTCAAGCGTTCTAACCACCAGGCCATCTCGGCTTTTCGGCTTCTCGGCATTAATAGCAATGATGTAACTCTTAACGTTCTTAAAAAGTTTGTTTCTCGTTTAATATTATACTTTATAGCCTTTTACTAATTAACGCAGTCATTTCTCGTATTTACGACCTACTTTTATGACCCTACAGAAGTCAACAGTCTACAGTCATACGCAAGTAGCAAAATCATAATTAACAGAAATTGCCACCACATAAAGAAATACATCTACAACCATAATCTCACCTTAAATATACAGGAAATCACATATACATACGAATGCAAAATCTAAGGGTCCCCAAAAAAATTAGTTATGTCAATTTAATTGTAACCGTCCGATATGCCTTTAGCAAGTTAAGGATTTTTTTTACTCAAAACAAAATCACCACAACTAATTTATGACTTATTTTTTATCACTCAACTTAGACCGCGGTGATAGTAGTATAATTTTGTCTATTAAAAATGGAGTAAATTAATGGAATAAAAACTTACATATAAAATTATTTTGACAATCTCCTCTGAAATTCACGTAGTACGATGCACTCTTTGGTCGCAAACCAATCACGTGAGCAAACATTTTACACTTTTACGCTTTACATGTCGAAAATATTGATATCGGTTTATTGGCTGTTAATATTCGTTCTAGTCAAGTCACATTTCATTTCAATCAAAAAATTTGGTACATATTGCAATATAGTAGAAATTTATTACTGAAAAATATTTATAATTTTTATAAGAATGGATATATCATGTGGTTGATATTTATGAAACTAAAATTTAAAAAACTAAAAAGTAACAACATAAATTAAACAATTTTAATATATCACAACGATATTTTGCATAATAGATAGATACGAATGATCAATTATTCCACAATCTTCTAAAGACTTTAAAATATTTCTAGCATAGGAATTCAAATGCATTTCTTTACATACACATATACATTAGTAGTATTACAACATGTTTTATGTAAATATATCATTTATATATTTACGTATGTATATCTAAAAAAAGAGTAAAATCTATATGCTTATGTTATATGCTTTTTTATTTAGTATGTGTTAAACAGTAGTCGATAACATTAAAATTCAATGCAAATCATATATATCTGTATAAGACATAATATGACTTGTACACATGGGTGTACAGGTTCTGTTGCGAAACACTTACACGAGCGCATTTAAATTTCAGTCATCACAGCGTGTGTCATGGTAATACTGCCCAATTAAAATACACGCGCTCCCGACATTTTGTAGGACCTCATATCGTCTTAGACGTTTTAAATTTCAACTTATCACACTGTATTAAAGACTGGAATTAATTCATTTTATTAAATAAATAAATTGTTATGATAACTTATTTTATACAGAAACAATGTATATATAATAGTATTTAGGACAGAACAACATATAATAAGGTGAACGAATCTATGTTTTTATAAATAATGATACGGTTCAGCGGGTATCATTACTAGCGACAAAAAAATCCATTAATAAGTCATTACTGTATTTTTAATGAATTTATGGACATTGGTTGCTTAGTTTATGATTACTCATTATTTAGAATTTTAAGCTTTCTTGCTAGATACTTTTGTAGTCTTTTTGAAGCAAGTTGCTTGAAAATAAATTGTAAACATTATTATTAATGTTAAGTGATTGAAATGTTTTATATAAATAACAAAATTACGTATTTTATCTTCATTTTTATAAAATTAACTTTATAACAAACTACCTACTGTTTTATCGCAATTATAAAAACATCGATTTTATTTTAATGAAAACAGGCAATGAAAACAAATATATTTACTTTTAATAAGTTATTTATATAATTGAGTAAAAAGAGTGAAAATAGTAAAGAGAAAACTTGGAAATACATTAAAAACCTCTTAAAATACTTTTACAAAAACGACGAACGATTTCTGTTTTATGTCGGCTTATAGGCTTTTTAGTTGAAAACTGCTACGCTACTTCGTAGCTGTGCTACAACATTCGTAGCTATCTACGAAAATATGATACCAAATAATATTCAGATATCGCTACTTATAAATGAGTATTGTAAAATCTCAGTTTCATTCAGCATTGAGTGACCTTAAAAGTACGATATTGCGTATACCTATATTAAACGTTAATATGTTGAATCGTATTTAATTTTTTTAATATTTTACTGTTTAAATATTGTACATGAAAACTTAAAATTGAATTCTATTACAAGTGACATAAGCTTCCAAACATTTCTCTAAGCTGTCGAACAACAATAATGGTGTTTAGTCTTCTATATAAAAATATAGTGACAATTTCTTGTAGAGTCAAGATGACGAGACGGCGTGTGACGTCACACGAGCGGCACTCTGCGGCTGCGGCTATCGATCGAATAAAGTCGTCGTGTCCCTCTCACACCAGTCGCTTAAACTATACTCTTCTCTTTCTATCCTAGGGAACGCTGACTTGAAGGCTGCGTTCCGAAATACGCTACTAATATTTATTTTAACGCAACCGCCCGGTCTATTGGTCGAGCACGTGGTGAACGCGAACTAGTCGTTTAAACAGTAGTTAAAAAGAAATTTGCAGCGGTTTTTTTTTTGGAAATTAAGCTTAATTATTTTTTGTATGCATTTTGTTATGACTATTGGTATCCAGGAAATGTAAATTTTTAACGGAACAAATTTATGAATTAAAAAGTTATAAATATATTAGGCCAAAAAAATATGTACCCATCACATTATTCTTCATTTAATATTCCTTTTAGTACGTTTATTATAAAACCCTTGGTTTAGTTTGCAGTAACATATACAAATAAATGTAAAAAACTATCTACACCTTCGTTAGAAGTTGGAAATTAGACTTATCTATGTGTAATAATAAAACAGTTTAAGGATTTTATAAATACACATACCTCTAGAAAAAATAATGATTACTATATGTAATGTATACTCTCAAATAATTTTTATTTCAATTTAATCCATTAGATGCTTCTACACATAATATATTAATAATATACCGGATATAATGTACCGGAAAAAACGACACAAGCACAGTAATCCTAAACAAATAACTAAATTTCCTGTCCTGTCCTGTTACTTGTTTGTTGTCTTGGTTTTATTGACTATTTAACCATTTATGTATAAATAATATTGAAACAAAAAAACGAATAATAAAAATTCTTTTTTTTTTCCTTATGCCATGCCATGCATTATATTATTTATTCATGTTAATAGAATTGATTATTAAAAAATCATTATATATTACATCTTCATTTGGAATATATTAATAAAAAAGTGTTACAATATGCACAAAAAAATTGTCTAAAATTTATCATGCTTTATTTTATTTCATTTTAATAATAATTGCTAATATTAATATAAGTTAACTACATGCAAAATGCAGATAACAAAAACAGAATGGATGAGTCAACTAGCATTCGCGCCAAATCAGTATCGTTGGCGGCTCTGTGGCGGTCATTTTTGGCGGGAAATTGCTCTATATCCGATCTATGCCCTATACCTCGTGCAGCGTTGCGATTTGTTTTTCTATTGCCTGTGTTATACGACTTTATATTTAAAAAAGTTTAATACAAAAACATAAATTTGTCCTTTTTATAATACAATTTGTCCTATAATCTAATAATTACGATTTAGTAACTCATAGTTTTTTAATATTTTGACAGAATGTAATTTAGGTCAGACATAGACAAATATAAGTTTTAATATTTCATATTTTTATAAAGGAGTTTCTAATGTCAGTTTAGCCGAAGAGAATATTTTGTAGTAAATTAGTAGGTATATATAGTAGATTCATTCATCAACATTCTGCAAAAGTGTATATATATATACGTTTATATTTAATAGATAAGTCATAGTGAACGTGTTTTTGATGAAAAAGCAAAATAAAAATTTATAGCATATTGATTTTAAGCTAAATAAGGATTATTCTACAAGTGGACCGGTAGTATTAGCGATATCGCTTATAATATATTTCAACTTAAAATACAGCGACAGCTACGGTAGTAAATATTAAAGCGTGTGCAAATACACTCTATTTTTCTTTCCTCTCAAAGTCCAATGCGACGGCAATCGGTCACGACTCACGACTGGAGAGTGATCAGACGCAGGATCAACGACTTTATGTGTTTTCCGAGTTTTATTGGTTTGATCCTTGATTTAACTTCCACTAGTCGCTACGTCAACAAGATAATTAAAAACTATAAATAGTATATTGATTTAAAAGCTTTAATTTCATATTGAAAAAAATATTCTAAATTAGTAAATGTTTCTTATTTATACTAGTTCATTCTAGTTTCCGCACTCGACTTCACTCTGAGTACCCCTGACAACGTTAATAAAAATTTTCATGACTATTGGTTGAGTAGTTAAGACGTAAAAGATAACAAACAAACAAACTCTTATTTTGAACACACGTTCATCAAATACGTTATTTTGTCCAAAAATAACAAAACATAATTACATCGACATATAATTACATAAACGCTCATTAAGTATCACTTTAAGTTCAATAACGTGCAATCGTTAGCACGTGGACAGCTAGTAACCACAATACAACGCAATAATAAATACGTTATCTTATCATTTTCACGATAAAAATATCCACCGCATGTTAATAACACTAACAGGAATGTCAACAACTAATCTCGTGATTGCGCCTAATAAGAATCGCATCATGAATTACATCACAATCAAAATATAATTTATTGAAGTGTACTCGTACTCCATACAAGCACTTAACAAGATTGTATTCGATGTAATGCTACCGCATTTCGGAATGTAGTTACATTTATATGTTAATTAAATTTGTTTATATGAAAATCAACAAATACCAACTCCATGCTTTCTTAGCATTTATATAATCTTGTATTATAGTAACATGAAATTAAATTATAATAGAATGAAACGTGTACTAATTTTGAACAAACACAATAAATATATTGTTATCTACACATTAAATGTTATTAAAAAGAAATTAATAATATTGTATATGGTTCTAATTTTTTTTGTGATATTTTAATCAATTTTTTTCAATTGATTAAGCTTATAGTAATTGAAGGCCCTTTTATAGTTATTCAAGTCGCCTGTGTCATGTCATGTCACTAGTAAAACATAATAAGAAACCGTTTCTTTTTCAGACGTTTAATATAATATTGGCGGCTAACTTGCCATGGTCAATAGATTATTGTATTGTTATAAGAAATATGTGTTTCAATATTTCCAGTTTGATCTAGTTAAGGCAATATGATATATGATATTTTCAAAAACATAAGCGTTTTTAAGAACGATAGAACTGTAATATTTTGTCACATTAAATACATATGAGCCGGCTAGTAGATGTTCATGATCAAACTTTTTGATATAAGAAATTTAATCCCATTTAAATTACTTAGGCATAGACAAAATAAATTGGAGAACCACTGGTCTAGATGATAAAACTTATTAGTAGTTAATGTTTGTTGCTGTTAAAAATAAATATATTGTAGTGTCAATATCAATTTCTACACAGTCAATAAGCACTACGATTTATCTAATGTTATTATATTATATTTATATAATAAATATATGTCGGTCATAACTCAAATATATACACTATACTATATACTTTTAGTTTGTTATATCGTTTCTTGTCATATACCGTTACGTAGTAAATTATAATTTTTATTATAATAATTTAGTGATTTTGTGACCCGTTTGAAAAGTGATACTCTACTGGTGGTAGGGCTTTGTGCAAGCTCGTCTGGGTAGGTACCACCCACTCATCAGATATTCTACCGCAAAACAGCAATACTTGGTATTGTTGTGTTCCGGTTTGAAGGGTGAGTGAGCCAGTGTAATTACAGGCACAAGGGACATAAAATCTTAGTTCCCAAGGTTGGTGGCGCATTGGATATGTAAGCGATGGTTGACATTTCTTACAATGCTAATGTCTAAGAGCGTTGGTGACCACTTACCATCAGGTGGCCCATATGCTCGTCCGCCTTCCTATTCTATAAAAAAAAAAAAAAAAAAAAAAAAAAAAAAAAAAAAAAAAAAAAAAAAAAAAAAAAAAAAAAAAAAAAAAAAAAAAAAAAAGATACTCAGATATAGTTCGATTAAGATTAATTATTGTATAATAAATTGTTTTTTTATAAGAATTGAAAACTATACTTCTTTTTTGTGAGTTACACAAATTTAATAATAATATATATATATATATTATAAATAATAACGAAACATCGGTGTTTCTCCTTATATTTAAAACCGATTTTGAATAATAGTTGATAACCCTAATTGAACGTAATGTCAACAAATGACACCATATATTTTTTTAGTACTGTGTACCTAGACTAGTGCGAATGAAAACAGCACTGTCTAGTGACAGTGAACAGGACTCTCATAGGATCTTGTAGATCTTGTCTGTGATCGTCCTTCTGTCATACAATTTTATTTATAGTAAATTAATGCTCGTATTAAGTCACTGTGGTATAGCTTAAGCTATTCACATTTCGAAAGAAAAGAAACTTAACATTCATTTAAAAGCTCATTCAAGTTACATTAAATGAAAGGGCTTGTTATGAAAAATACTAATATGTATGTTTATAATTATAAATGCGAAAGTAGATTTTAGTCAATTAAAAGAAATTAAAGCTTAGGCTTTATGTGCATTCAGAGGTTGTGTTGTGTTGTGCTTAGTTGGGGGTAATACTAAGATTTGCTAGTCGAGATGCGCCTGATATTTTTTTAATTAGGCCAACAGCAAAACTAAAATTATGACAACGTTATCCGAGTCTTTGAAATCTAATCATTAGACTAACAAGTCAATTAAAATAATTTGTACGTAATAACCATAAATGTTTAATTAAAATTCACCCAGTCTCGTAAAAAGAGACAAACAGACATGAGACATTAAAAATATCTTCAATTTTGATATAACTATAGATTAATGAATATATTACCGATGATTAGTATTTTCACATATACAAGGCGGTACTATGCACTTTAATTACATATTTAGATAATGTCGTCGAATTTTAAAACATTGTTTAATGTTTCAAGTGAAGCCTACCTTCTTTTGTATCTATAAATATCTGATAAAACGCAGTAGGCCGTGGTAATCGTTTACGCATAAATGAAATGGTTACGATACAACGATTTGATGTATCCCTTCTTTAATCGATTAACGGTAAACTCAAGTTATCTTATTTGTACATATATACGGAAAACCTTCCATTAATTAAAACAAATAAATTGTTTTTACATAATCGTAGTAATTGTAAGAACATCCGGAATATTCTAGATTACACCAAAATGCGACTACCATATTTTAAAAATTATTACGAGTATATGAAATTTTCAAGGAATACTTTTCCTTGTACAAATTTAATTTGGTGATTTTTTCTTGTATTTGTTTTCTAAGACCTGTTGTCCGTGCCTTTAGTGTATCTTTTCTTTATTTTATATTAATGTGTAAGCATGTTTATTACTAGGCAGCATCATACTCTTCGTTTCAGGATTTAAAAAAATATCGCGATATGGTATTCATTTACAATATAAATATTGACGTCATAGAGTCCAGGTGACTTATTTGTCAATAATAAATCTAAATAGATGTAATACATCATATACAAGTGGAAGTACACACTTAACAAACTTAAGCCTGAATTTAGGTGGTTGCTTCTTTTCATTGATTATTTAAGAAATATTAATTAACAGGAATACACCGCCTACAATGGGATTTCTGATTTTAGTCAAAATCAAAATATAGTTTACTCAAGTAGGCTTTTATTATTAAAGGTAAACCATCGGTTTGGAATATAGATTTTATCAAAAATAACTGTTCTTGATAGTTCAGACTATCAGTAGTTATTCTTTTCCACAATCAAATAACATAGGTACATAACATTATTATATTGGCTTAGTAATGCAATATACCAGAAAATACACTCATCATATATTTATAGTTGTGTAAAAAGTAGCCATGTACAGACTGTGATTATCGATATACTTAACAAGATCAACATCGACGGCATAATAGTCCGAAACTCTTTTGTGGTTTTTAAAACGATTTAACAAAATTCAAGAGAAAATATATACTCGCTTAGTTCGCTTTGTTCTATTATATTGAAAATTGTAAGCTATTATGAAAAGTGACAAAAAATGCCGGTTTTTTTATTGTCAGTTCCTCTTAAGTCTGGCTTTTTTCTTTTCTGATCCGGTTGTGTTTTAGTTTTTGACTATCTGTAAATTTATTTCTACAATATTTAATAAAGAATATTGAATGGATAAAAACTTGAAGTAAACTAAACGTATTTGCTGAATGATTTTTGTGTCTTAGTATTTATAAAAAATATAAATGTTTAGTGTCTTTAAATATGTTGAATAGTTCGGCTTATATGCTTGAAATAATTTTTGACATGTATCTCTAAAATTGCGTAGATGGCGTTGCTGGTTAGAACGCTTGAATCTTAACAGATGATCGTGGGTTCAAACCACTGAATTTTCATGTGCTTAATTTGTGTTTATAATTCATCCCGTGCTTGACGGTGAAGGAAAACATCGTGAGGAAAGTTGAATGTATCTAATTTCACTGAAATTCTATATTATATATCTATATACATTTCTATTCTACCAATCCGCATTTGAGTAGCATGGTGGAATAAGTTCCAAACCTCGAAACGGAGAAGTGGCCTTAGCCCAGCAGTTGGACATTTACAGGCTGTTACTTTACTTTTTATGTATCTCTATATATTTATTCTCGTATTTTAATGAAGCGTATGTTTTTTTACAGTTACTCGTCTAAATATTGATATACAACATAAAACGAAATTATAAAATAAATATAATCTTTTTTATATGCTTAACTATATTCTTAGAATTAAAATATATATAACAATTAATAAACTTCAATACTTTAAGTAAATATTGAAAGATCTTATGAATATTAACATATTTGATTATGTAATAGTAAATATTGCGAAATAAATATTGTAGCTGCGATGGTATACAATTATTAAACCTGGTCGTTAGCTTTATGCAATATTTTATGCATGTCTATCATTAAACTCCGTATTGTCAAGTATAAACGCTATGAGAATTTTAAATCCAGTGCAAAATTACTTTCTACATTTTAAATAGATTGATTCATTCATAGTTTTTTCTTTGTATATTTCTTTAAATTAGTTTGTGTATTTTGATTTTATTTTTATTATAATTTCCAGATTGTGTTGCTGTAAATTCCAATATGACTTAAGTGTATCACGAATAAATTTAACCGTTTTTTATTGGTCTATATTTAAAATCTGCATAAAACTAACTGTAACCAATCAGCGATCGCTTAACAAATTAATTACATTACACGACCTAAAAAAATATTTTATATGCTCTTTGAATCTAGCGTTTTAATATCACGGTAAATAGTTTTTAAGTTCGAAGTGGTTTCTATTTGCGGAAAAGTTATAAAATTACTGTAACCGCATTCATATAACATGGACATACATTATGTAATTACAGATGTTCCTGTAAAACTATTTAAATTATACACACATACATATCTACGCACGCAATTATAATATTAGTCTAGATTTTGTCAACGTTGTAAAAGAAAAAGTCATCTGCCTTTACATGCAAACTAAATTTATATATTTGCAAGGTTTATGCAAAAAATGTAAGGTATTCGTTTATATGGTAGCTATACCTTACAGTACAGCAAAGTAACAGCCTGTTAATATCCCACTGCTAGGCTAAGGCCTCCTCTCCCTTTTTGAGGAGAAGGTTTGAAGCTTATTCCACCACGCTGTTCCAAATGCGGGTTGGTGGAATAAACATGTGGTAGAATTTCGGTGAAATTAGACACATGCAGTTTTTGTCACTATGTTTTCCTAAACCGAAAACAACGAGATGAATTATAAATAGAAATTAAGCACAAGAGAATTCAGAGGAGCCTGCCCGGGTTGAACTCACGTTCATCGGTTAAGATTCACGCGTTCTTAGCACTGTGCCACCTCGCAACTTATCTAGTTATACTATCGTTTGACCAAAATCCACCTTATTTATAACGCGGGCGCCGAAAGGTAGGTGAGTCGTAAATAAAATAAATATTTTTTGAGTTCTTTAAAAGGTCACTGAAAACTCATAATGCTTTGATTGTATTTATAGTTCTTTTTGTTCTTAAATAATTAAAAAATGCAAAGCCTTTTCACTCAAAATAACAATACTTAGGTAAGTTAAATAACATATTATGTGGTTAAGTAGCGAGATATCGAGTATCGAGATTTATCTATAGCAAAAATTATTATGTTTCACGCAAATTATTTCACACGCAAGAAAAAGTAATATTAAAGTTTATAAATCGAATGTCCCGCTGATCGGCCCGCTTTTCAGGAACTTCATTGTCCAGATATTTATTCTACAAGACAAGTCTACACGTTTTTCAAGATGGCGGTTAACGTTCGCGGTCTGCGATGACAAAAACTCGGATTTATACTTACCTCCAACATAATCAAGTGATTACTAAACGTGATACTGATTTATTGCAATGTTAATTTTCCCCGTAAGGAGGTTGCTAATTAATTATAATGTAAGTATTAAATTTGTAGTCTATACGAAGTATTGTTATCATTAAGTAATTTATTTAATTCCTATTCATTAGAAAATGAGTTTCTTCTTCAATGTTCGGAAGAGGAACTATTCTTTGAAATTGGCGGTAATTAAATACGATGCTGTAACACGATCTAAAAAGTTTTCTTAGATTGCTAAAGATGAACAATTAGATTATCTATAATATGATATAGATTTTTTTTTTCAAAGAAGACAGTTATCAAATATTTAAATATTAAATTCGAACTATATTAACATTTGATATTTAATAAAATAATTATATAAGTTATTTTATGATTCGAAATTACAAATTTTATTACGAGTTTTAATTGTTTTAATTGCTCTTGTTTTGCTACTTATGCGTAAAATATTCTGAAACGAGTTAAGTGAAATCAATTATATTCAGTGCTTTCTATACGAACTCATTTCGAATCTCCCTCGTGAAATGTTAAAAATATGTTCTTCAAAAATATTCATTTAAGAGAATGCATTTTTAGCACTAAAGGTCTTATGTATTTTTAAGTTATATTAACGGTATTAATAATAAATAATAAAACGATACATCTGCGTCGGGCTGCGTATCTGTTGACAATGCGTACCAATCGACCTCTAAACGCTCGTAACTCCGACGTGAGGCCTTGTAGCCACGTCGGCGCCGGCCCGACGCTTCTCGGAAGGACCGAGGACGCGTATCTGGCCACCCTCCAAACTGCAACTCTTACGTAATTCTATGAACACGTTCATTAACAACTTTCGCAGAGTTCAGTTTGTTTTGAAACGGATAAAAAGTTTGGACTTATATATGAATGTAATTAAATGGTGTCCTTAATTTATTTTTTTGTGTTGTAATATTTAGGTCCCTTTTTAGTTTATTTGTTCATATTTTATAAATAAATTATTTATAGTTAATAACGATACATTTATAGTGACATATAAAAAAAAACAATATAATTAATTTGTTTTACTTCTATTTAATTAATTATTATTATTATTACATCATATATATTTAACTTTTTTTATAACGGTGTCCTATTCATGCAGAACAACGAGTAACATGATAATTTAAGTAAGTTATTTTGATACCTTATATAAATAACAACAAGAGGAACATATTTTGGACGAATACTATAAATCATTCTTGGTAAGAATTTATAAATAAAACTACTGCTGAAGTTTAAAAAAAACACGGTTGCTATGTACTGATTTCGAGAAAATAAAACAGTAAAGCTTAACATCGAAGGTTGATCACTGAATAGCCATTAAAGAGTTCCACTATCCGTTCAGATCAGCTCGACGATAACATTATTTTGATTTCATTTGAATTATTATTTAAAAAGTTTAAAATCGAAACGATTAAAAGTACGATAAAATCGACTTCAAAATAACAAAAATATATTTTCTTATTATTTGTATATGTGTGTGCTTGCGTGTGTATTTATTATTTAAAGAAATACCTATCTCTCGTTGTACTAATAAAGAAAAGATTTTTTATAATTATTTGCGGAATAGATGACGCATGTTCGAATGTTAGCAAAGCTATACATTCAGATAATCATTTGATTACCTCGTTAAGCAACGTTATTGCGTCACAGTTGTTCTCAATAAATGAACATATTTTATTTGTTATGTAAATTAAGCGTTTTTATTGCTAGCCAGTAACATGTAGGAACTTTTGCAACCTATAAAGCTTATAATTTTCCTCTCTGCCATCTCAAAAATAAAATCAGTTTGTTGGCAGTAAAAGTGACTTTGCGCTCTTTGATAAGAACCGAATTGAAAAGTGTTTGAGTTGGTACCGCCCACTGATCATTATTTATACTATATTATATTTACGTCAAATAGAAATACCTCGTTGCTGTGTTTCAGTTGGAATGTTGATTGATCCATTGTTAACAGGCAAAAGTGACATAACACTGTTTCCAATGGTTGGTGCGTTTGCGGTATAAGAAATAGTTAATATTTATCACAATTAAAATACGGTGGAGGCTACTTACGAGCTGATAGCATTTGCATTTTGTCTTGTTTCTTAATAAAAAATGTAAGTAGTCAACTGGCTTAATGCACTATAACAAGTTAATTAATATGCCTTAAACATTAAATTATCAGTAGCTTTGGTTTTAAAACCAATAAAAAGGTTGAGGTTTTCCAACAAAGTATTACTGTTTCCATGATATTTTAGTCATTGACGTAGCAAGGAGTTGGGCGGGGTGATTACGGCCACCCTCGAAGACCCGATGCCCCCAGAGAGAAAAATGATCCAAAATAACAAAAACGAAAAAGACATTATAAATAATTCGTCATGTTAAGCATTATTTTCATAAAAATCATGTTTCATTATACAATTTAAAAATATATAGTTTTAGAATAACAATTTAGTATCTAACATTTATATTTTTAACTTATTTAAATAAAAAGTCAGTTAACTATTATTGTATGTTTTTAAAACTTACTGAATCACGGTAAAAGTTCCTAAGCAGCAGTCTTGCATGCGCATATACGTTTTATAACGTTTCTCAGAAACAGTAAACACCCCCGCCAGACCCGTGCGTCATTGTTGATGTCAAACAAATGACTCAGTTTCATTTGTTTGTTTGGAAGGAGTCAGACTTAAGGGTACCATAATAAAATATATTATCTTAACATTACTAGTGATGTGTTTATTATATTGGTATTACACAATAAAATTACAAATAAATTACGCAGTAAAATTACATATAAACGTAGTTATATATGGTTGACTTTATAATTTCATTTGAGTAAAAGAGTAACGATTGAGTTTCCTGGGGGCTCTTCTCAAAAGAATCTACTTTCCGAACGGTTGGTAACGTTACATTGAATTTAATACTGACTGCGTTATATATATTTTAAAGTACTAACAAGAACCTACTGGTATAAAATATAATTATATTGATTTTATTGTATATAAAAATATAATTATTTCGTATCTGCATCTCAATAATAAACTATAAATATATAATTCAATTTAATCAAATTATGTTTTAATACCTATGCATAAAGTATTATATAAAACCGAAACGTGATCTATTTAATATATTAAATAAAGATGTGAAATAAGTCTGACCATAATTTATCATTGTAGTTATTGTAATAGGTTTAATTTATAATAATAAGAGATATATTAAAATATCCACAACAATTGATTATTATAAGCTTCGCGGACAATAGGTAGTAACTGGCTTCGAAGTCGTAGAAACCCGTAGCTCGTTGCGGTGCGAGGCGCCTCAGAGTCGGGAATATTCGGCGCCGTCTCGTCTCCCAGCCTCTCGCAGATAGACGCATTGGAACTAACCCAGAAAACATTTTTTCCCACAGATATAGGCATCGAGGTCAGTCCAGCCGTTATGTTAATGGGACATCGGTTGGGAAAACCCTATGGCGTAAATTATAATTTGTCAATGTCACGCCACGTTAGGCGATTTTTTCTTTGATGAAGTAGGAGTATTTTTTATTTTGAAGTATTAGCATATTGTCAGAATGTTTATATTAAATTTGACGATCACTGTTTTGGATTGGATGAACAAATATTATTTTTAGTATGAGTCTCTGGATATGTTGTATTAATTTAATTATTATTATTAAAAACTCATACTTGCACAAGACAAACAGAAAAAAACAAATAAATGCAACATACTATTACCTAAAATGATTTAACAACAGTATTTAAATATTTATTTTATAGTAAATGATGAAATATTATAGGAATTTGAGCTATAAAATATTATAAAACATTTTAATATAACAAAATATTCTTTTTCCTACATTATTAAAAAATATTTACTAGGACATTATTTTATTGCGAATGAAAAAAGCGTTCAATAAAGTTCGTGTTCTATTTCTTCCAATCATTTACAATAGTATATAACATAAAAAAGGCAGCAAAATAAAATGTCAGCGTGTGAATAATTTACATTTCAATATCTACATTATTTTATTTTAAACATTATTTAAAAAAATAAGAAAGGCACTTTGAAGCTAGTGCTTTTATTCAACACAATTTTATTAGTAAAATAAAGTATATTTTTATAGACGACTCAAAAGTAATTGCAAAAGGTTATTCGAATAAAAATACTTTAATATAGTTACCAAAATATAATTTTTACTTACTAGATAAATTTTACTTGATATTACAAAGCTTATCTTTAAAATATGGTGGTTCTAAGCCTAACAGAATTAAAATTGAATTAAAATAAGTATTTATTATAATGTGAAAATGTGACTTACATGATCAATTATATAATAATAGCAAGAAATAAAAAATATTTTGAATATATTTACAAAACATTAAAAATTAATAATAAATAGCATCAAAATTATTTTCGGGCAAAAATAATGTAATAAGTTACTTTTATGTTTTAATTAAATTGTGATTTGGTGTTATATACATAAAATTAATGAAGCGTTAAAAGCGCAATGGTTTACGGACCGTCTCGCGATGTAAAAATCGCAGGTTCTATCCTGACCCTCTAAACAAGCAGTAAATAGAAATACTACTAATTAAAAAAAGGTTACTAATATTCTTAAAAAATAATATATATTTTTTGATTAAGATAATTTGTCGCTATTTTAGAGTTTTTTTTTAATATATAAAATCAAATATACTGTATATAACGTAGCTATAAATACGAGCAATTGAATAATAGACTAATACATATACCCGGGTGTTATATGTGTTAGTCTATTATTCTAATCCCCCTAGAGAATGGAGGCCCGCATAGGCGGGCCAGCCGTCAGAGCGTCACGTTAGCATACGCAAGCGATTCCGTGGCGCTCCTCGTTAAGACGGAAAGGGTACCGCTGGTTTTTTGGTGGGTTTTCCGATGTTCGCGGTGCACTCGGCGCCTTGAACGCCGGAGAGCCCCATTTACCCCCCACCCCACTGTTCCCGTGGGGGAACGCGTAAAGCGTTTTTTCAGCGTGAAAAAAAAATGGTTTACGGACCCTCTATCGATGTAAAAATATCGCAGGTTCTATCCTGACTCCCTAAACAAGGTAAACGCTTAATTGAAGGATTATATAGAAATATTAGTAATTAAAAAAAAATCGGGCATTCCTAATAATATTCTTAAAAAATAATATATATATTTTGGTTAAGATACTTTGTCGCTATTTTTATAAAGGTTGATTTTTGTATAAAATCAAACAAACTGTACATAGTGTTACTTAACGTAACAAACACATATACCTGGGTATATGTGTTAGTCTATTATTCAATTGCTCGTAATTATTTAAAAATAGAACCGGATTGTAGGGTAGATAAAAATAATGCTGACTCGTGCAGACACGATGTAAATATTGACATGTAAATAATGTAAAATAAATTATAATAAAATAATTAATTGTGTTATTTGAAGATTTTAAGTCAAAGTTTTTTAAATGATTATATTTGAAGATCGGATCGACAAGAGCGCTTTTAAATTAGTGAAATGTGTGATTTCAAATGAGGATAACATGGAAAAAACTGAGTAAGTTTAAATAGTTTTGTTTGCTATAATTCCTTGATGAGTCACGAAAACGAAGGTTTTACTTAAATATTTTTTGAGATTTTGACTAGAAAAATAATAACTTAAAATCTAAATTAAATTTTCATAATTGTTAAACTCATCTACGTTTTAAAAACAAATTTTGATATAGTGCTTCCTATTAGATCGGTATTACCCTTTGCTAATATCCATCTTCTCGTTGTAAGCTACTATTACCTGATTGAAAACAGGACCAAAAAACAAACTATTATAACTTATTATTAATGAATGAATATTTTAATTAGATGCTTTTATTATAGTATGCGTAATTATCATTATATGCCCGTTTTATTACTTTCACCCAATTTATTATATGTTAAAAATTACGTATAAAGAATTTAGCATTCTCTTAACCGATTAAACGAAGGGGCCTATTTTATAGGCATACGACAATAACTCGAGTGTTTTAGTTAATGAGGCGTTTGAAGGCCAAGATGCGCATCCTTCAGTACGGCTGATCACTCGACCCCGTTTCGCACCCCTGCTTCAATGACCCCCATTGCGAAGTATTGAAAAATCTTAAGAATATTGATGATGTGTTAATATTACCAAGGCCTTATCATAGACTTTCCGATATTTTTATTTTTGCTGTAAAACTACCGATGGCAAATAATAGAAGCTGTCTTTTTTACATCAAATACAACACAAGATACGTTTTAAAATTGATAAAAAATATAACACCCCGTCTTATTGCCTCTACTGGTGACAGGAGAGCTGGTTCATTTTTCACCCTGAGAACCGGAATTGCGATTCAAAGAGGAAATGCTGCTAGCATTCTTGTCACCATTCCACGCAGTCACGATTTGTGCAATAGCTATTTTTAATGTTTGTTTTTATACATTTAAGGCTTTAATGTAAATAATTTTGTAATAAAAAATAAATAATTTAAATAAATATATAATGTTTTCAGTAAACAAATCAATAAATAGGAAATATGTTATTGTATATAAGAAAACATTAAGAACATATTTTGAAACATTAAAATTATTCTAATGGCCGCAATAAAAATGACCGAGTGTTCTTAAAATTACAATTTTCCATTTAATATGTCAGTGATTTCTAGTATTTTAAATTAACTTTTCTTGGAACTTTACAGTTACTTAGTATTTCATACTTAAAGATTTTATAACGTTTTAATCAATTGAAATGAATTCCCATAAGTGTGATTATTAACATAAATATATGCGACAAACTTAGTCAATATCTTTATATAATAAATAATAGTGCACAGGAAAGATGTGTCATAAGATATATCGCAGTAGCATCGGAGGACAATTTCAATTAACACAGGTATCTTCAGATGAGTACCTTTATAATACGTAATTAAAAGAATACTTTAAAGTTACTTAACGTAAGTTAGTTTACTTGGTCGTAGGGCAAGCTCGCCTGGGTAGGTATATATTTAATATATATTAACAAACTGCTATTGTCTAATTTCAATAATTTTAAATAATGCTGTAGATTTAAAATTGTATAACAGTTATCATATTTTGTTTAAAACAATCAAGTCCTGTCTAACTAAAATCAGTTAATACTTTTCATCACAAACGATTAATTCACGACGACGAAGCCGCATGATAAATAACGTTAAAAATTATCATCGATCCTGATATAACATTATAACAGTATTTATTTCGTTTACTTATGTATATGTATTTAATTATTATTTAGTATGATTTAAATATTCATTAATCTATTTTTATTTATGATAATTTTTCTTTCACAAAGCCAAGACAAGAGATCGCTTTTAGAAATAAGGCTTTTATTACACTTTACACTTTTATTATTTAGTTGTGTGCAATAAACTTTATAAATAAATACATTAAATAATTTCATCATTTTATTTCATACCGTGCAGTTTTGTTCTGAGCCATAAATAGGTCACTGGATATAGTTTGGTGTTCTTTTAGTCAAATAATTCCTTTTAAAGTTGGTATCGGCGCGTTAACCAAGCCGAGGTTGAACTATTATATTAATTATATCGATATGATATTGAATACTTCTATATTGTTTTTCTTATACAATTATCAGATATGTACGTGTCAATAACAAGTAATAAGCTTAAAAATCAATAAACAATACACGAACGCATGGAATACGAACAACAGAAAAATATGTTTTAAATAACGTGTACTTTTACGTAATGTTTAAAGCAATAATAGTATAATTAACATTTTTACAGATATAATATTAACTTATAAATAAATAAACATTAATTTCATGTCCGAATAAACAAGTCATTTTTTGTGTTTCTCGACATGCATTTAATTCGTGTATTCAATAATCTGATTTTAAAGCATTTATTAAGTATACATGTTACGCATATACATAGTTATAATAAATTACTCAGTAATAGTTTACTGGTGGTAGAGCTTTGTGCAAGCTCGTCTGGGTAGGTACCACCCACTCATCAGATATTCTACCGTAATCCAGCAGTACTTAGTATTGTTGTGTTCCTGTTTGAAGGCGTGAGCCAGTGTAATTACAGGCACAAGGGACATAACATCTTAGTTCCCAAGGTTGGTGGCGCATTGGTGATGTAAGCGATGTTTAATATTTCTTACCAATGCCAATGTCTATGGGTGTAAGTGACCACTTACCATCAGGTGGCCCATATGCTCGTCCGCCTTCCTATTCTATAAAAAAAATAAAATTAAAAAGTCCAATTTTGACTTCGTTACAGTGTTCCTTGAACGCGTTGCTCTTTCGCCAACTAGTCGCGTGCAACCTTGCCACTCGCCAATGACGAAAACTAACAAAATAACATTACTTTAAGTCATTGACATATTAAACTATAAAATTAATGACGACTAAAGCTGAAATAAATTTATATATGGCACACGAAGTATTTTACCTATAATCACAGATCCAAATCTGTGCAAGCACTGTTACCACATTTATTATTTACATTCACCAACTTGTACGTCGCAGCGTGGTGGAATAAATCTCCAAATCTTCTCCTGGAAAGAAAAAAGCCTTTGTATATATGTGTGTCATAAACAAGCTCTTATTACCTTAATAATAAAGTTCAATATCCGAAAAGAATGGATGTGGTAATACAAACAAAACACTGAGGCGTAGTTTACTTAAACGTGTCACAAAGTCGATTACTCGCTACAATATTGCGGCTGCTCTCTACGTATTGTATTAAGTTAGTGAGCAAGGCTAAGGTAATTAAGCTATACGTATTCGAAATGGAATTGTCACGCTATTCTCGGTATTAGCTGCTCTATTGACCTAAATCGATGAGTCAATTCTATAAGCTAATAACTGCCGCGCCGTTGAAATGCATATCTGTCTTGTAAACGGATGCAATAGTTTTCAAACGCTTGAAAATAAATACTTTTTTATTTTTCGCATCATTCTGTTTTCAATATATTCATACAAATTGTAAACTACGAATATTTTATGGCATTTCATTGGTATTAGATATTGCTATGGTCTGATTTGTAATGTTTATTATTAAAATAAGCTTGTAACTCCGTCAGTGCGAGTAGAGACTTAAGTACAAATTATCGCTACTAAAATTCTAATCGAATTTTCATATTTCAACATTTATATTTCACCGATGTTTACGAATTTTCAGTACAGTACAGTAACAACCTGTTAATGTCCCACTGCTGGGCTAAGGCCTCCTCTCCCTTTTGAGGAGAAGGTTTGGAGCTTATTCCACCACGCTGCTCCAATGCGGGTTGGTAGAATACACATGTGGCAGAATTTCAATGAAATTAGACACATGCAGGTTTCCTCACGATGTTTTCCTTCACCGTTCACGAGATGAATTATAAACACAAATTAAGCACATGAAAATTCAGTGGTGCTTGCCCGGGTTTGAACCCACGATCATCGGTTAAGATTCACGCGTTCTTACCACTAGGCCATCTCGGCTTCAATTCAATTTATTTTATAAATTAATGAAATAAGCAAATAAATGAAACTACGAAATAAAATTGATATGATAAGTATACAATTACAAAATATAGTTAGTAATCATATTCATGACTATTATTTTATAGTTTACACATATCTAAATCTTAACTTACCTGCAAACGTTACTTACGAAAATAACCATAACTTGAGCTTAAATTGTATGCTTGTATACTATATAATAATATATAAGTTATTTACTTTTATGACAAATGGTACTAGACTACTAGTGAGTGCAACGTAACATTTTTAATATCGATTCGATTAATTGACCTTACTACACAATAAGTGTTGTATGTATTATCGAATTTTGCTGTTGAATAAAAATGAAACAAAAATGTTTATATTTTGTTTGCAGTTTTTATGCTTCGCGATTCTTATTATATTACTTGTCGCTTTATTAACTTTTAATTCCATTTTGCTGGAGTTTATTTTAAAGAATAGCGTAAAAATATAGTATTCACATGTTGGTTGTATCAATGATGTTATAGTGTATACACATAAAAAAGTAGAAAATCGGCTTTTAGTATTTTATAATATGATAGTGAAAAAAATGCACGTTCGTAAAAATGTTCGTGGTGATCCAATTTAAACGTTATATATATATATATATATATATATATATATATATATATAGTGTTATTTGTACATAATATTTGTACATAACTCGGAAGGTTTTTGGCTACTTCATTATACACTTCCAATAACGGATCTCTGGCTACTGAAACAAAAAACATATATTATTCGCGAGCTGGAATTGAACTGTGTTCGTGTTCGCTTAGCTAACTTGCGTCCATACGTATGAACCAAATATTTATGTTCGTATGTGCGTCCCAGGCTTCATATATTATAGATAAAGTCCTACTTATGTCTACAGTAGAAAAACGCCATAGGCACACAATCAGTTTTTTTTGGTATTTAAACAAAATTTTTGGTATTTCTACTATCAACTTTTGTATTACTAACACATTGTATTGATAAAAAATATAAATTGTTATTTTCATCATATATATATGTGTGTGTTCAGAACAGTTACTCATAATATTCTAATTTTTTTTAGACATATACTTTTATATATTAACTTTACTTATTAACGTTGCTTAGCGACTGATTAGCTAAGCACTGATTTCTCCCTTCCTGTCATTATTGATTTGACATTCGAAAGAAGAAGACACGGCATTGTTTAACTAATCACCAACAACGTTTACAACGTTTTATAAGTTAGGCCGTTATTAAAATAATAATTAATCTAATTGATCAAATCAAACCAAAACGCTCCTTAAAAATTGATGGACCCATCTCATTATGGAGTCAATATGCGTCATCCATTTATTATGTAACACGAGACCGATACCGAATCTTTGTTTTCATAAAACAAAGCTACACATACAGCGAGGAATGTAGGTCATTGCCTCAGCCCACAAGCCCTGTAACGAAAGGGAACCTAACGAAATGCATTAGATTAATTAATACAGTTTTATGTATGCTTCAACTAGCGATTCATGTCTCCAGGGCTTAAAGAATGGGCGTTTCGTGCTTATCAGATGCCATATGCTTTCCAGTAATTTTATATTCGTTTATTTTTTGCTATCTACATGTTAATTAAACTTAGTATTATATTCTTTAATGTTCCAACGAAACAGTATCTAAGTATTTACTATAGCTCAGCCATCGTTAGTCAGTGACGTACGCTGCTGCATCCTTTTTTTATCTCGCTGGAAAAACACATTTACAATTGCTGGGTTAAGTGCTCTTAACCTATTGAGAAGTTAGAGCTTATCCCACCACGCTACTCTAATGCGGGCTTATGGATATTCATGTGACAGAATTTAATCCGACACAAGAAGGTTTACTAACACTTTTTACACGATGTTTTTAGCACGAGTAGAATTATATATAAATTAAGCACATGAAAACTGAGGAGGATGCGTACTCGGTTTCGACCCCCATATTTCAGTTTAGCTTCACGTGTTCAAACCAAGGGGTATCTTGGCTCAACTGTAAAGTAAAATTTGAAGAAAATATTTTTGCACAAAATTCTACGTTTTAAAAATTTTAATTTAATTTTAATTACGAGGTATAGTTACATGTTAATCTGATGGTTGAGAGCACATTGGCAATATACAGTATATTCAATATCCTCCGATATTGGCTACGACTGGGCGTGACTAGTTTCCATCCGATAGCCGATTTGCTGAGCTGCCTTTTTTGTTATCTATTTACAAAATGTAAAATAGTTTAAAGAGTACTCTTTTATATTGTATATAGAATGTTATGTATAAATTAATTTTGATTTGACACCTAACGCATCAAATAATAATTCAATAATGACATTTTAGAAATTTGGCAAAATAAATTTTAAAAGGCGTGAAATACACTGAAAAGTGCGTTCATACGAATGACTATAAATAAAAAAATCGGTACACATTTTTTTTTATATAGAATAGGAAGGTGGACGAGCATATGGGCCACTTGATGGTAAGTGGTCACCAAACGCCCTTAGACATTGGCATTGTAAGAAATGTCAACCACCGCTTATAGCCAATGCGCCACCAACCTTGGGAACTAAGATTTTATGTCCCTTGTGCCTGTAATTACACTGGCTCACTCACCCTTCAAACCGGAACACAACAATATCAAGTATTGCTGTTTTGCGGTAGAATATTTGCTATTAATACTTTAATAAAATAAGCCAGCATAATATAATCAGATATGTTTTAAAATTGAATTAAAAAATAACATTACAATATTAACTTGTAAATATGTTCCAGCTCAGAGAGCTAATGTCACAGGCTTATTCACTTAGGTTATATTTGGTTCAGTATTGTTGGACCCTTCTCCTACAAGGAATATATTTGAATTACGTTATACATTTAATTTATTAAACATATGTCAGATAGAGAGTCGAATTGCCTTTGTCAATAAGAGACGTTATCCACGTAAGTAATGCAAGAGTTTTACTTTTTCATTTATAATATGTATCGATTAAAATTTTAGTATATTTATATACATTATACTTGTATGTAGCTATATATACACATTCGCATCCAAGTATAAAATATATATCTGTGATGGATTAAGCTCTAAAAGTTGTCTTTAATATTCGAGAAGGTATAAGCCCAACAGTGACAGTCAGAACATATACAGTTTGTTACTGTAACAGGTAGAATTTGCGTTTAATTGCCGATGATAAATTTATTAAGCGTCCAAGCTCACTAACGTCATACGAACTCGTTATGTCGTTAGGCACGCGACGTAGAGAATTAAATTTATTAGCGCGATATTGGGACATGGTCCCATTGATAATACGCCTTACTAACTCTCATATACACCGCAACTGAACTATTAAAATGCATTTTCACTGACTTTTGTAAATTCATCTATTGTCGTCTTTATATAAATATTACTTTACGTACGCGGTTTTGCTTCATGTTGGAGAGGGGAAAGGTTACGTACCCTATGTCCTTTTCTGTACTGACAACGCGTATGCAAAATTTCATGTCGGTAGTTAAGGTGTGAAAGCGTAACAAAGAAACAAACTCACTTTCGCATTTATAATATTAGTAAGAATTCGGGATGTCGATTTTTACGTAGCAAAACAAATTTAGTTTTCTCCGTCATTTTTACAGCTACGTTCTTATGCAATTATTGACGTTTTGACTAAATACAATAATTTCAGTACACAAGTATAAGGTACAAACATGTAAGCAGATTTACTTTTTCATTTATAATATCAATAATTGAAAGTGAAGAATAATATTAAAAAGGAATTTTATACATAAATAAATATGAAAATAGTAGCTTTGATTTTCCTTTTTATTCCTTGTAATGTAAGATAAGTTATATAACGAGGATTACTTTACAATTTGAAACTCAGCCTTATAATCTAGGTCACCATATAAATAATAATAATTAATAATTTCTATATTTAGCCGTTCTTTTTAGTACGAGTAAAATATAAAAGTTAAATTGATCATTTTAAAATATATATAAGATGAAAACTTTGAAACAAATGATGTTTAAATTTAAATTTTACTAAATATTTTCACGTAAAAAAATTAAACAAAATATGAATCTTATGTGAAAAAAGTTTATTTAAGCTATGTACTTGTAGCTAAGGATATTTGGAACTTAAACTGGCTTAAAAATCACTTTAAAAATGTGATCCACATGTAGCTCACCCTATTAGCTAATTTACAGGTTAAATAAATAATATAGAGTTAAACATTAAAATAAATTTAAAAAAAAACAAAACTGTAAATGGCTAACTGTGTGGCAAATACAAATTACTTTGAATTTTATTTATCAACTCTTAAGATTTTTGATCAAGTGCTTATTTGGCAGCTAGGCTGTGGATCTTTGCCACATTTTTTTATCTATATTTTCTACAACTGGCACAATCGATACTTTCCCGCCGAATATTATTCGCGTATCTTTTGTTTTCATTGAGTTATAAATATAACACTTTAGTGTCGGGTCGTTTTATAACCTAATACGTGTATTATTTATTGATTTTGAACTGCATGGTTATAGCATAAACAGATTAATTTAATTTAGCAGTGACTCCTTTGCCGCTTTAAGATTTATTGATTGTATGTAAAAATTTAAAACTGAATCGAGATGCTTCTATGATTTGATTACATGAATCTTAACGAAAGATTGCGGGTTGCGGGAACCCGGATAAGCACCACTGAGTTTTCAAGGTCTTATATAATGCATATGTGTATAGTTCATCTCGTGCTCGGTGAAGGAAAACAGCGTGAGAACAGAATTTCATATGCAGGTTGCATGTGTCGGATAAAATTCTGCCACTGCCTGTGTATAGGAGGACCTTGCTTGAAATACTTCCAAATATTCTCCTCAGAAGGAGAACACTACAGGGCCTTGCCCAGCAGTGTGACTTTTACAGACTACTTTACTGTTACTATGCTGTTACTACTGCTGTTCTATTTTCAAATTATCAAGGAATAAAACGAATAGTCAATTTACTATTGAAATACTTGTTGTATGTTTGTTACTCGGATAAAAGGTATTGACGTATGACCTGTCCATTTGTTTTAATTGCGATTGATTATCTTTTAATCTGATGTATTGCGTGAAAATTAATCGATTGATGGGTTTATGAAGTAACCATTAGGCAAACACTTAGCTTTATTACTGTTTATATTTTTACCAAATAAAATTTAAATCTGGTATTGACTAATATTTTTCGTCTGTATGTGTTATGTAAAATTAGAATAGGTTAGATACTCTGTTCATTAAAAAGTATAAAAATCGAGCGTGTTTTTTTTCTGATCCGCTATGACGTCACGCGAGCCATTTAGTGATGTAGATAAAACATAAACAGCATCGATTTAAAAATTACAATTGTGCAGCTAGACTACTTCTTATTTGTAATATAATATAATTTATTTTTTCGTCTAATGTTTAATCTATTATATTGATTGATAATTATATTCATCAGATGATATTCAGTTACAGTTATTTCTTACCATATATTATCATTATTTGCACATCAGAATCGTTTAATGTGTTTCATTTTTTGCATTAAGCTAAACCAACGTTTATTTTCAGATTGAAATAATAAATAATTTAATTAATTTAATATTTTATAACCAACATATTATTTGTAATTTTTTTCTACTTCGATGTAATATCCATAACAACAGTAAATAAAATAAAATAAATGTTGTTTTATTGAATATAACTTGTCAATTATTATATTATAAAAAAAATAGGACAATCATAATAAAAAATAAATGTAATAAAAAAAAAACTTGTACGTAGAATTATATGACAGAGAGACGTATAAGTTCCTTTATTATGTAACTAAGACTTTTTCTGTCGTTTCGTATTCGGCTACATTTATTTACCTATATAAAAAACGCTTGATGAAAGTCGCTTAAAACAAAATTCGTAATGTAAAATAAATAATAAATTATACTCAAATATATTTTATACGAATTTATAAACAAAACTTAATTGTTATACATAAACATCACAATACAAATTAAATCGAACTGGGACCACCTTGGAGCTATACTGAACCCAAGGCAATAAAAATCATCATAATCGATTCATAAATAAAAAAAATATACGCACACACACAACATACATAAAAGATTATAATTTATACAGATGAATTGAGAACTTCCTTGTTTTAGAAGTCGTTAAAAAAACATACATTTCAGATATAAAATGTATGCCCGATTAAATTAAATATCATCATGGACATGACTTGCTACCACGATAATGGCATGATTCGATATATTAATGTTTTCAACGTGAAGACTTGACCACGCAATTGAACAATCACTAAAATAGGTGCGCGGTAAGTTAGTGTGTAGCCCGCACTTCAGACAAGCTTGGATGGTAGGCTTGTGGTATTAAAATTTACGCTTCTTTAATATATAAGACAGATAATTAAAAGTTGATATCGAAGTAGTCATTAACTTTTAGCCGTATTAGCTCAATGGCACAGAGTACTGGAGTCCCCACTCCCAAAGCAAATTTATATATATATTTCTTAGATATCCACTGACCTATTGGAATACATTATATATTACATATCAAATCTAGATGTCATTAGTTATACAATGGTATTGTAAAATTGAACAACGAATTGTTTTTAGAAACTAAGTTATCTTAACTGCGGATCGTATGAATTATTTGTGAATTCTGAGCAGCAATGGAATTTTACTTATTATTTTTATTGAACTTTTAGAAGAATACATAATTAATTAGGTTGTATAAAATTGTTTTACTGTAATTTTCAGGTTGGCGGCAGCGCAGGAGGCGGCGGGCGCGCAGGCTCGCGCGGCGCCAGCTGATACCATGGGCGGCGCGCACCAGCCCGCTACTCCGGGGCCCAGCTCGCTGTTTATATTCTCCGACGAAAATCCTATCCGGAGGTAATTTTTTTTTTTACCCAAAAACACTAAAATCAAAACAAATAATTTAGAATTTAGAAGATGAGAAAATAACGTATTAAATTTATCTTAAAAAAAACTAAACGATTTTATCAATAAGATATCACTTGTGACGTTATAATGTGTATTACACAGGAAACCGAAAATAAACTTTAGTAGTTAATCTTTAATACAAATAACAATACATATATTATTAATTGAAAAATTAGCAAATATTGATATGACTGAATGTAATGAATCATAACGCTTTCTCCGTTGCTTTTTTTTTTTTAATTTAAGTTGTAAAATTGTGTTATTTTATTTTAAAATTTAGTTGTGCAATAGATATTGTGACATGGTAATAAGTAGAGGACGCGATTGACGTCTGAGTTATCGATTAAAAATGCTTTATTAACAAAGTATAATATAAGTAAACCTCATACGTCAGACGATAAAATGGATTGAATCACAATTATCATGACTTTTATTTGTATTAAAAAAAGAAAAATAATTTTAAAATATACATATATCATTACTTCGTTAAAAATGCATATTATCAATAATGTGCTTCTGTATATTAATAACTTCACTCTTTAAATTATACTGTTACTTAAATTAAAATCAATAGAATTAAAATTATTCTTTATACAAGCGTTACTTACTTTTTTATATCAAAATCAAAAAAAGGGTTTCCTTATAAGGCTGCACATTTCAATGTCCCGGGTTCAAATCTCATATTATATATGCAACCATATCTCCTGTGCAGTTAAATAATCTTTTTGTAGTCATGGCATAAAATAAATTTTAAAGACTCATCTAAATTTAAGAATACAAATTAAAAAAACAATTAATTTTTTGAGTTCCAAAAAAATATTGTTAAAAATGATTAAAAGTTGTTCCCTAAATCCCTCGTTTCGAGGTATAAAAAAGAAACGCGTCTCATTTGCAAGGAACTGAATATAATGTCCAATACATATTTAACGTTCTTGTTTTTCATCCATTTTCAAAACAAAGCTCTTTGAGGGTGTGCAACGTGTAAAATCCTCGTCTGAATATTCAATTACCTTTGAATGATTCATTTTTCTGCTATCGTTACATCTATGTAATTATCGTTACTTTTTCTAGCGATAGTCGATTTTGCTGTTGACAATGCCAGAATAAGTTGCATAACAGCCTGCACACTCTCGTGTGTTTCATATTATTACTTATTTATTTAATAGATAAGTAATTAATTTAAACTTATAAAGCCCAATAGTTTGTACTTTTTGTTTGTTTGTACTAGTTTGTTTGTTCAAAATCGTCACAAAAGGTTATTTATAGTCTGTAAATAATTTGAAAAGAGTTATATGAAAACAAACAAAGATTTGAAAAATACACATAATACAATTTAGTTTATAAACTTTTTCTCGTTTTTAGTTAAACTTATAATATTATAAAATGTATCATCAAAATGATAAATAGATAGTTAGAATTTTCTTTTCCTTTTAATTACGATAATTTGATAGAGCTCTTAATAATTTTTACGTCGTAGCGGACTTTCAAATATAACGGAAGTTATAAAATATGTATGTAGGACGGGTCAGGAGAATAATATTAACTGATGAAGCAGAACGGGGACGGCTATACATTTCGCTAATGAAAGAGTTGAATGTAATTCCTTAGTCTCGTGATGACTTGAATGGTTCTCCTATTTTAAGTTCAAACATATTATCACGAATTCATTCATACGAATTTTAAGAAAAAAATGAGTTGAAAATACTAACAATAATAAAAGAAAGATGTAGATTTTTATTATAAAAGAAACAATGTAATGGAAATCAAAAGAAATATTATTAATATTAAAAAATGATATGATGATGATGATACATATTAAAGTCGTATTAAGTAAGAATAGTCACAAGTTTCTGATTCCAGATGCGCTTCTAATTAATAAATTATTAAATTTTAAGTGGAAACGCACTTTCCTGTAAGTTATTAACAATATCTCATATTTAAAAATGAATTGGTTTTGCATAATATGCGATTATGTTAATTTTAGAACGGGAACTGTGATTGTGTTAATAATATCGAGGTTATATTATGTTAGTTGCTACAGCTTATAAATGCTTGGGGTCAAGAAATGGTGATAAAGGCTAAAGGCTATTTAACATCAAGATACAGCCCACGAGGTGGAGCAGGAACGTTTAACGCAGGTGTAACCGCGCGGAGAAACTAGTCATTTATAAATGTAAATAAACAACGTCTACAAATCTTGTAACTGTTGCATAGTTTATAGAGATAATAAATCTATCACCGACCATTACATCCTTATCATCAAGACTCATAAAATAGTTCGTGTAATGAAATTATGTGACAATTGGTGCGTCAATTGAACATGTGACGGTCTCGTAATGCAAGGAATTGTCATCCTTAAATGGACAACGCATAGACTTTGGCATTGACGGGGATAATCAATTGGAAAATGCTAAAAACTCAATTCATTATTAAATAATATACTCGTATCGCATCGTTATATTGCTATTATAAATTCCTTTCTGATTGTAAATATTAGGCTTAAATTTATTATTTTTATATAAGGGTTCTTTTAAGTACGATAAGACATCGTGAAGTTACCTTATTCCCAATTTTTTTAAGACAATTGCTACAGTGATTAGTTATACAATTATTTGGTAAACTTTTACGACGTCGTTTTTATACGTTGATGGATCATTGGAAATGCTAAATGGTATTGATGGGCTTAAAAACAAAACAAACGTAATAGACTCTAACGACATTGATATTTTGTAAAATGACGGTATTTATAAAAAATAATGAAAGTTAAGGCTTTTTCACATCGGGGACGTTCGAGCCATTTTATTTAACGATTCAATAAAGTAACGTGCCCGCAGCGAGCACGCTAAACTTTTGTCGAGCGAGTAGCGTGCTACTGCATGCTCGCTACAGTCATGCTACAGAGGTCAATGATATTTTCTCATCCTCATCATCTTTTGTCATTTTCGAATGGTTTTTAGTAAAAGGTGACAATTGCATATAATAATAATGTTAATTCACCGAACAGGAAAATAGTAATAAATATAGAAAAGAGGCAGAAACATGTATTAGTACAAGAATTTAAAAATCATAAGAAACCGAACAAAATATTGGCTTACTTTTCAAGAACCAGTTCCAAATTTAAAATCGCTCACATGCTCACATTATTTCAATATCATTTTCCATTTTATTATCTTTGCCCTAGTAGGTGCGCATCGTGTAATAGATCGTGTGATTGAAAAGCAACGTTAATCTTGTACAGAGTGCGCTTGACATACTCATGATACTGAGGGTAATTATACCGGGCTTCTACTAACTAGATGACAATGCTACAATGTTCAATTTAAGAGGCATGTACAGTTTGTTTAATTTCTATAAGTGTTGAATACATTCAATATTGATAGCTTTATAAAACCATACTATTAGCTTAGTTTTTCTGTAACGGCTCTATAATAAAAATATAAACTTACCGCCTTAATTATAAACATTCCTTAGCGGCTCTTTAGTTAAACACTGATTTCTCTCTTTCTCTCGTTACTTATTTGACATTCGAACATTCGAGAAGAAACACAAGTTTATTTAACTAATCATCCGCTAAACAATGTTTATAAGTAAGGCAGTTAGGTATTAATATAAAAAAAGGCATTTGTGCTATAATATAAATCGAAACTCAAACATATTCTACAATACTAACAGTTTTTTTTAAATATTTTTACGAGTCTATAATGATAATTAAATTTGATTACCCTAGTGGTAATCAAATTTACCACTAGGGTAATCAATAGTGGTTTGATATTTCGATTATAACGTAGAAAATTGATGAAATTATTATTTTAAACAATTTTTAGTATAATTAAAACGTTATTTATTTTTAAATATGTATTCGTTTAAACTCGCCCTGTTTATACATTTATTTTCGATTATACAAGCCTCAATTGTATTTATAAAGTCATATCAGAAGCTCATAGTGTAACAGTTTTCAAATTTCACGGCCTATATAACAGAAATATATTATAATAATACGTATATTATAATAAGCAACAAATACTCTATATTTATATAAATATGATAAAAAAGAAACATTTGCTATCGAATAAAAATTGATATTAATGTAATTCTGATATCTTAATAAAATATTTTTTTCAAATTTTCAGGTATACAAAGTTTATTATCGAGTGGCCGCCTTTCGAGTACGCGGTGCTGCTTACCATCATCGCCAACTGCGTGGTGCTGGCGCTGGAGGAGCATCTGCCCAACGGCGATAAGACCATCTTAGCACAGAATCTGGTGAGATAACTTTACCCATTTTTAAAAATATAAAAAATTGTCAATTTAATTTATTGGTAATATTGTTTAAGTAAATAAAATTAACATTATTTTCTAGGTTAGACTAGTTCTATACTGACAAAAGTATCAATACTATTTTTTTTAGTATGATCACGTAGTTTTAATACTTTAAATATAAATATTTACGTAAATTATAGAAAAAATATCTTTTAAAAATACTCATCAAAAATTGTATCATTTTATATCCCTAAAGGTCACATCCTACTCAAGTAAAACTTGCCTTTTAGTTTGAAATACCACTGCCCTTTATCACTGTGATCTAAATGACTTAGACTTTGTTTAAACTTTACGAAGTTATATTCAATGTTCTAAGCTAAAACACAATCTTGAAATAATAATTTAAATAAATGTTTTATAATTAATACGTAACAATTATTAACTGTGATATTATATTAATTGTATTTTTTATTTGTTTCAGGAAAAGACCGAGGCGTACTTTTTAGGAATATTTTGTGTAGAAGCCTCGTTAAAAATTTTAGCCTTAGGTTTTGTTTTACACAGGGGTTCTTATCTTAGAAACGTTTGGAACATCATGGATTTTTTCGTTGTAGTAACTGGGTAAGTAAATTTTCTAATTACTTTATACGTAAAAATAGATCAAATTACCTTATTCCTTTAAAAGAACAATCATAGCATTGGAATATAGTGTTGATGAGAGAGAACATTGGAATGCATGAATCTCACAAAAAGGACTCAAAAATAATTCAAAGATTGAAAATGAAGAAGTTTTATTGTTATCCGCACTCAATTAGGTGATTGATAGTAAGTTAGGTATGTAAGGGACCCTTACTGAAACATTCGATAACAAAAACTAGGTCGATGACGATTTTCGCCGAATACAACGTGGACGTTGACCTGCGGATGCTGCGCTCGTTCAGAGTGCTCCGCCCTCTCAAGCTCGTCTCGCGGATACCAAGTAATTCACAGTAATTGGCGAAAAGTTCAATAAACTACCTTATTATATTGTATAGAACGTTCTGGCTAGATGTGGTCGATGGATCTTTTTTGAACGTAGATGACACAGCGCTAGTTTTTGAAAATAGAACTTTTACATTATTAGTGAGAGAACGTAGCATCGATTTCTTGCCATTTGAGAATCGTTATAGATGAGTGGTTTTCGATTTTTTGTGATTTATTGTCGATGCTAAATGTACTTTGGATTTCGGTTATTACGTGTTGCATAATAGATAACATTTATTACATTGTGTATTGTTATTTTCAAATAAAATTCTAACGTAAGAATTTAGCTAAACACAATTACTTAGGTGTGAATAAATATGTCATAGTTTAAATTTTGTAACGTTTAACATGTGATTAGTTTAATAAAAATGTAACTAGAAAAACTACTTAGATCGTAGATAATAAGCTAGTGACCCTTGTTGTGTTAAAGATGTGGGAATATGGTTCTGAAATTTATAATACCGGTTTTTTACGTAGTCGTCACGAGCCTTTCACGAGCATATTCCTCAGTAGTCATTTTATTATTAAGTTAGTTGCTAGTTCAAGCTATAGTATCGAGTGATATGTGTTCGGCAGTATCATCACGCAGCTGCCAATCGCGCCCGCCGACGTCGACTTCAGGACCTTGCGTGCCATTAGGGTGCTGAGGCCCCTTAAATTAGTATCGGGCGTTCCTAGTGAGTTCTAGAACATTCTTAGTTTAGCATTGGTAGATTCACCTATAGCATCTGTTGCATAATTTGAACAGAATTTATTTTCATATATTATATATATTTATTAAAAAAATATTTAAAATGTGAGGTAAAAACTTTCTTGAAAATCATAACAAGGAAACAAATAATTTTGTATCAAATTACGCAACAGTATAATCACATGTTCTTGTGCACGATCACTGTAATTTTTCCATTTGCTGGCTTTTTAATGTTATATTGTATCTTTTAATTTACATTCATTATAATATTATAACTAAATGTTGTTTTTTAATCTTGAACATCGATTTTAGTGTTAACTCAAACATCGTTAACTGATCTATAACATCGTAATCATTCTACGTTTCTTTTCAACTATACGCTTTTTTTAAAATTTGGCTTAATTTTATCATCATTGGTAAAAGACACTTTGATATTAACCAAAATTTTAAAACAATCATCTCTAACTTTACAATTATTCGAGTGTCTTAACAGAAACTAATTGATCAACTTTTTCAATTTTTCTTCAAGACTATCATTATATAAATATTTTGTATGCAGGTTTACAAGTGGTATTGAAGTCGATAATCAAGGCGATGGCCCCGTTGCTGCAGATCGGCCTTTTGGTGCTTTTTGCAATCGTCATATTCGCTATCATAGGCCTCGAGTTTTATTCTGGGGCGCTACATAAGACTTGTTATAGCTTAGAAGATATTTGTAAGTATAATTTAATAATTAAAGTATACTTATATACTTACGTTTATTAAAACTACGGAGACTGTTCGTTAATTTAAATTTCAAGTCAACTTTACTACACTACTTTGTAAAAACTACCTAAGTTAATGCTCAGTAAACAAACAAAATTGTGCTGCTTTGTATTTCGATCATAAATAACAAGTTCTGACCCAGTTGCTACGGTAGCGGTATAAATAGAAATTTATGGTATAAATTGTGCATATAGCAATTAGTCATCGAACAAATGTTTTAATAATAATTGTAATTTCTAATTGTCAATTTCTGTCTTGTTAGGAGTTTTCTTAACCAGATTAAATTTTCCAAATCTTGTAAATACGTTAGATACGTTTATTTGTAGCTATATGATTTTATATATTTTACGCATATTCGAAGAATAATATAATAATAAGAACAATAATACAAACAGACAAAATGTAATGATGATATTACTTCTACAGCTGAAGTAGTTAACGATGGCGAATATCCAACACCATGCAATGCCGACAACGAATCGCTCGCACCTTACGGTGCGTATGTTTGCACATATGACAAGAGTACGTGCCTGGAGAAGTGGGAGGGACCGAATAGGGGAATCACCTCCTTCGATAACATCGGCTTTGCTATGCTCACAGTCTTCCAGTGCATCACCATGGAGGGCTGGACAGCCATCCTCTATTGGGTACGCTTAATATCCATTGAAAACTATTACGTAGCACTATTCTAACAAATGTTCCAAACTAGTAAAATTGATAGATATTAAAAATACACTACATTAACTTAAAAAAACTATAAATGAAATAATATTGACAATTGTTTTTGTAATAAAATGTGTATTGTTTCAGACAAATGACGCGTTAGGTAGTACATTCAACTGGATTTACTTTGTTCCTCTCATAGTATTGGGTTCATTCTTTATGCTCAACTTAGTTCTCGGTGTTCTTAGCGGGTGAGTGTATTTCATCTTTAAAATTTGACATCATTAATCATCTAAATCATATTAGCTTTAGTATTACTTTGTTTTATTTAAAACATCCATAATGTACAGAGAATTTTCAAACGAGAGGGGCCGTGTAGAACGTCGTGCTCAATTCCAAAAGGAAAGAGCTCGGCAAATGTTCAACCAAGACTTTACTGGTTACATTAATTGGATTACCCAAGCAGGTTGGATTTATATTTGGTGCTTGGGGTAGGCTATTTAAAGTCCATAGTAGGCTATTGTTAGATCTTCTTTTTTACAATTGTATGTTTTATATTTTTACCCTAAATGGTAAACATGATGGAAAGTATTATATTATATTTTATGCCATTTCGTATTTAGTTACATTTTAAGACCATTAGGCTAAGTATAACTTCACTTATCAGTATGTATCCATAAGTATTCTTATTTCTTATCAATATGAATATTAAGCTAGTTTTAATATTCACATGATCATCACTTTATCCCAAAAGGACAAAGCAAGCAGCTCGTATTCATTGCTAGATTGTATCATGTTGCTGTATTTTCAGTGAATTCGCTAAAGAAAGAGAGAAAGTAGAAAATAGACAAGAATTTCTTAAAATAAGAAGACAACAGTTACTAGAGAGAGAACTCAATGGTTACGTTGAGTGGATTTGTAAAGCTGGTAAGTGTTATTATTACTAACGATAAACAATTAAGAGAATTGAAGTTAAAATATATTCATAATGTGTTTCAGAGGAAGTTATATTAGCTGAAGAAAGGACGACAGAAGAGGAGAGAATGCATATAATAGAAGGTACAACGGTTTTCGACTTAGTATTTTAAACAAATATTTTTACCGGTGATAGGGCTTAGGTTAGGTACTTAGGTAACAGTACAGTACACTAACAGCCTGTTAATGTCCCACTGCTGGGCTAAGGCCTCTCCCTTTTGAGGAGAAGGTTTGGAGCTTATTCCACCACGCTGCTCCAATGCGGGTTGGTAAAATACACATGTGGCAGAATTTCAATGAAATTAGACACAAGCAGGTTTCCTCACGATGTTTTCCTTCACCGTCAAGCATGAGATGAATTATAAACACAAATTAAGCACCTGAAAATTAGTGGTGCTTGCCCACGATCATCGGATAAGATTCACGCGTTCTAACCACTAGGCCATCTCGTATTAATACTACTTAGGTAAATTGCATTTAATTTAGCGAAAGCAAGTCCTATCAAAAAAGGAGCTTAGCTGGTGGGTATGAGTTGAAATAGGGGAACATGCATTGATTTAAGTAGGAGGCCGAAGCTTTCCCCACGCTTTTCTCAATCTTTTCAACGAATTGCACCGGCAACACCCATTCATAAACATATTCTGTAAAAACCTTGAAGGGGAGTGATCAGTTTCATCACAGGAATAAGATATACTACAAACTTAATACCCATGATTAGTGAAAACGGTTTAAACATAATGAATAATTTATAAGAAATGGTTTATATTTTTTCAATACCACAGTCTATGGACGAAGATTAATAATTACCAAGTGAACCAACGTTTTGCTTGCTTACTCACGCATTATCCGTAACAAAAAAAATGGTCTAAATTTTTAGAAATAAATCGTATGTTTGATAAATAATGTTTTTCACAATTGAGTGTATAGTTATAAATACCGTGATTGATTATATAGTATGTTTTGGGATAATAAAACGTAAATTGAAAACATATTTTATGGTTACTTAAAATATTTAACTCGAAAAACATAACCAATTATAAAAAAAAAAAAATTCTCATATATACCTAATCTCTTATACATTTTTTATATCAGTTAAACATTATTTTGACCATAAAATAACAAAATCAATCAAAAAAACAAAATCGGCTTAGAAAGTCATAAATTTATATTTTGTAGCAAGAAGAAGAGCAGCAGCAAAGAAGAAGTTAAAAAACTTAGGCAAAAGTAAAAGTACCGATACTGAAGAGGAGGAACAGGATGAGGACTGCGGGGATGACGGTCAGTATGAAAACCCTCTTTCTGTGTATATTCCTATGTGTGTTATGTAGATGACATTATCGGGATATTTTATTTGAATAGAAAAAAAATAGAACGTACAATTTTTCCTTTTTTGTTCAAGATAGCAAAATTTCTTAATTCGAAATATAATTTTTTTCTAATTCTTCCGTTACAAATAGTCATCGTCTTAAAGTTAATCAGCTATAACATATAGAAATTTCGTAGGGTTTACCTTGGATTAATGTACATAGTATCTGTTCATTTAGCTCTACCAATACTGTATAAAATAATGAATGTTGCATGTTGTTTTCTTTCAATCTTGAAACTTGAATCTTGTGCTCATTCATTTCCATGCGTAATCGTACTCTACTTGTGTGTTGGTTGTTTACAGTTCCAAAGAAAAAGCAAGGTATGGGATCAAGCGTGACGCTGGTAGAATATTCCTTTTCATCTTCTTTGTAGTCGATCTAGCTTAGATCTAGCCTTAGGAATAGCGTACCCTGATCCCTTTTTAACAACGACTATATGATCCTGTTTATGTTTTTAGATTTTATTTAGTCGCTATTATCCAATTCCCAAAGCTTGATAATCATAATCTGACTGATGACTAGTTAAAAGTTACCTTGAAGCGTAACGTTAAAAATAATACTATGAAAGCAAAATATGACATGTCCCAGCGGATGGGTGGTTAAGATTTATGTGCAATAAATATCGGGTGGCGACTCCGGTAGAATTTCGATAGCCTCGGAAATCCAATTACTGTTCAGTGCTATTAATATAAACATATTTTTTCCAAACATACAATTTATTGATTTGTGTGAAATGCTAGGCGCTCGCTTAATGGTATTTCAAATTTGTTAATCATTGTAATTTTTTTTCAAATATATTTAATTACTCAAAAATTACTGCTTTGTTCAAAATTAGAATTTTTAACTTTTAATTTATAAAGTCATTGGAGACTTATAGTAATTATATTATAAGCACTGACCAAACGCAAAAAATAACGATAACACTAATTCAATTTCACGCACAATATTTGAAGTAAAAAAACAGCTTAAAATTATAAAACTTAACTTTACAAAAAAATACCATTAGAATATATTAGATATTATCAACTAACAAGAGCGCAAAATTAAATTAAGTCGTATGCTGCAGGTTTTTTGAAAAGCAAAGCACGCTCCGCGGGTAAATGTGCGGACTTCTGGCGAGCTGAAAAGAGATTTCGTTTTTGGATCAGGCACACGGTGAAGACGCAGTGGTTTTATTGGTTCGTCATCGTCCTGGTGCTCTTCAACACAATATGCGTAGCCGTTGAGCATTATAGACAACCTAAGTGGCTTACTTCATTTTTATGTCAGTATAACAGATTCACTTTCAGTTTCTGAAATGCTGATTGAAGTGAAATTAACTATTTTGGCTTAAATCTAAATATCAATTGATTGGTGGTAGCTAATCACTTATTAGTCACTAATGAGAGTCAGCGTTCAAATTAAAGTCAATTTAGTTAATCTGACTTTTGTCGACGAATCAGGAACATGAGCTTAATGATTAAAAATTAAATTTGTATTACAATATAATTTATTGACAAATTTATGCTATTTTTTCAGACTATGCCGAATTTGTGTTCTTGGGGTTATTCATGATGGAGATGTGGGTGAAAATGTATGCCCTCGGGCCTCGTATTTACTTCGAATCATCTTTCAACCGCTTTGACTGTGTTGTCATATCTGGCTCCATCTTCGAAGTGGTATGGTCAGAAGTAAAAGGTGGCTCTTTTGGTCTCTCTGTCCTTAGGGCTTTGAGACTATTGAGGATATTTAAGGTTTGATATTAAATACTCAAATAACGAACTTATGTATAATATGCATTTCATTTAAATAAAAATAATTAATTACAACGTCAAATTTATTTTTTCAGGTTACAAAATATTGGTCGTCGCTCCGCAATCTTGTGATATCTCTTCTAAACTCAATGAGATCTATTATCTCGTTGCTGTTCCTTCTATTCTTGTTCATTCTTATATTTGCTCTACTTGGAATGCAATTGTTTGGTGGGCAGTTTAACTTCGAGGAAGGCACTCCACCGACCAATTTCAACACATTTCCGATCGCGCTGCTTACTGTCTTCCAGGTAAATGACATAGATTTTAGTAAACTTCGAGTATAAGCTGTCATCCAAAATAAACACATAGTTATACTAATTGCTTTATTTCTGCTTAGATTTTAACAGGTGAAGATTGGAATGAAGTTATGTATGATGGGATACAATCTCAGGGTGGTATACAGAGAGGCATGATCTACTCGCTATATTTTGTCATTCTTGTGTTGTTCGGGAACTATACTCTTCTGAACGTGTTTCTTGCCATCGCCGTGGATAACTTGGCTAACGCTCAGGTACGTAAATACATATATAAATACAACAGAATTACTTTGGTAAATCTTAAAGTATGTATTTTATCCAATGATTAATTACTAAGTAATATATAATATTGAATTCTATAAATTTGACTCACTAACTCCGTGAATTTACCAAAGTAATATCTGTTATAACCTAATAACCGTGAACTATATTGAATGTTGTGTGTTGTTATCAGAGCTCATTTGTATATTTGACGCTGCTTTTAGTGTAAAAGCCAATTTATATTTACAGGAATTAACAGCAGCTGAAGAAGAGCAGGTCGAAGAAGACAAACAAGCAGTAAGTCATCAGTCTTGTTATGTAACTCTATAAGAATTAATTTATTTAGCAATAGTTGTTATCATAATAAATTCAGACGTTGTACCCTAAAAAGGTAAATTGTAAATTATAAAGTTCTATTACATACAACATCATCTTTTTCGACAAAATAGGAGTTGGAGAAAGAGATGGGTGCTTTACACGCGATGGATGGAACACCGTCTCATAACATTATTCAAACTCCATCATGTAGGAAGGTAAAGCAGAGTTACGCCGTGCTTAAACTTCAATGGTTGTGGTAGCTTAAAATATTGTTGACCAGTTGAAAACTCATATTGCCATATTGATGTTTTTTTTTCTACCAATCAAAGGTAGCCAATCATTTTATTAGTAGTAAAGTATCGTAAAGCTAGTTCATCAACCTGGTGATAGTTCAGCAATATTGTAAGTTTAGTCGTCGATGGATCAATGTTGCTTCTGTGAACCGAATGTCGAAAGGTCGAATGTTTATTTGAATTCTAACGTTTTCACTTTAGATGCCAGAATTTAATTTCTAGGATGTAATTGTCTCGTCAATGTTTTGAGTTTTCGGTTTACCTCCGAACTACCGCTAAATTTTAATGATTTTATGTTTTTGCTTTTTTATTAATTGGATGACACGACTGTTTGTATTACATATACTTCAATTTTATAGCCATGCATGTTTGATATGCAATAAATTTTTGTGTACTTTCTTCATGTTATTGAATAAAGAAATTTGTTGTATTGAAGTGTTATAATCGGTAACAACAATATATTCAAATGTTTAAGCAAAAGCATATTAACTGAGATCTTGGAAAATTAATTTAATTCCTTACGAAGTGTTAATATAGTTATTATGTTTTAGAATAAAAAGAAAGAAGAGGCCAAAAAAGATGAAGAAGAGATACCAGATGGACCAAAACCAATGCTGCCATATTCGTCCATGTTTATTTTGTCACCTACTAATCCGTAAGTTGAAGAAAGATATAAAATATCTTTAATGTATATATGACATATTATGATAATAATTAATAACTGACCTTTTTGTTACAGCATTAGACGTGGCGCACACTGGATTGTAAATTTAAGATATTTTGATTTTTTTATTATGATAGTAATTTGCATGAGTTCTGTGGCTTTGGCAGCGGAAGACCCCGTAGTCGAAGAAAGTAATAGGTAATTTGTTTTGTAACATTTATAATACTAGTATTGGTGTATTCATTTAACTAAATGTATACTTTTTATTTTAATATATAAATTAATGTAATTATTGATAACAATTCACTAAATTAGTAATAAAAAAACACTGAGTAAAATAAAATATTTTTTTCATCAGAAATAAAGTACTAAATTACTTCGACTACGCGTTCACTGGAGTCTTCACTGTGGAGATGCTGCTTAAGATAGTCGATCTCGGCATCTTGTTTCACCCAGGCGCGTATTTGCGCGATCTCTGGAACATCATGGATGCCGCGGTTGTTATCTGCGCCCTTGTCAGCTTCGGTTTTGAGATCGGGTATGATGAGTATTGCTTAATCTATGAATATAAGTATTTGTGAAATGTTATTGTTATCATGTGGATTACTTAACTTTTATATATTCATTGTAAACTTATAATTTTAATTTATGGGTGTTCTGTTTCAGAGGTGTGAAGAAGGGGGCGGGACAAAATTTGTCCACAATAAAATCGTTACGAGTGTTAAGAGTGCTCAGACCTTTAAAAACTATAAAGCGTGTCCCAAAATTAAAAGCAGTGTTTGACTGTGTTGTGAACTCTTTGAAAAATGTCATAAACATTCTCATAGTGTACATATTGTTTCAATTCATATTCGCTGTAATCGCAGTGCAACTTTTTAATGGTAAATTTTTTTACTGCAACGATATCAGTAAGAATACTTTTGAAGACTGCCAGTAAGTATTATTTTGTTGTTTGTTGTTATCTTCATGAAAATTTGTCTAAATTATTATTAAAACAATCGTTATGAAACTCTATTTGATGAGTTTGGAGATAAAAGAGATGTATACAACTAAATTAGCTTGTAATGGTTCAAAAATTCATGAGCAAGTAAATTTGTCAAAACTTACTTATTGTACTTAACAGCTTATAGGTTACATCCCATTATATTATACCACTACTTAGGCATCGAGCCAACCATTAGAAATATTTTAATAAAATTCAGCTTCGTGGTAATTGATCGTAATTAATAAAATATATAGAGCATTATATCCCGAAAACTATCACAGAATGGACAAAAGCTGTATCCTCAAAGTTCAAACCAAAGCTCTCTATATACTGGAGTATTTTTATGTTATATCGGTTTTTTATTTTCCACAGAGGATCATATTTCTTTTACGAACCAAACAGCCTCCTGCCGAAAGTGAGCAAGCGCCAGTGGACGACGCAATCTTTCCACTACGACAATGTCGCCTCCGCTATGCTCACGCTCTTTGCGGTGCAAACGGGAGAGGGCTGGCCACAGTAAGATATTTTTAGTTATATTAATTTTCTATATCATATGCACAAAATAATCATATATCAACCGTTACACAGTTAGGACTGCTTGGACCTATCAACTTAACACTTGGTGGGCCATTTTATCATCTCTTTTCTCACAGTCCATAGAGAGACTGTAACTTTTAACGTAACCTAACCGTGGTCGAGAAAAAGTATTGGTAGTTCCAAGTTCCGATTTTGAAACAAAGGTTCTCACAAAAATATCAATGAAGAAATTGGCAATTTCTTATTCTTCGGAAAGCAAGTAAAGTCGTTGCCCCTACGCCTATTTTCTTTCCTTTGGTGTAGGATAACCACCCAATTAGGTTATGAGATTGAGAAAAAAACGCTCGTGTTTATTCACACATTTGTGCACTATAATATATCCTGCTTAGTAAGCTGGTCAATTGAGTAAGTAATACGTCATGTAAAAATCAAAATGCAATTCTCTGCATTAGTATAATTAATCAAAGCTATACCGATCACATAACAAAGTTGTATTCCAAATGTAAAATTAAAATTTTGGTACAAAAGCCTTCGACTATCATATAAAATTTAAAATATTAGTGGCAATTTTACATACTTCAACATACTAATAGCGTTATTTCTACTTTACAGAGTATTACAAAACTCAATGGCTGCCACCTACGAGGACCGGGGACCGATACAAAATTTTCGAATAGAAATGTCCATATTTTATATAGTTTACTTCGTGGTGTTTCCTTTCTTCTTCGTTAATATATTCGTAGCTTTGATTATTATTACATTTCAAGAGCAGGGTGAAGCGGAGTTACAAGATGGTGAAATTGATAAGAATCAGGTAAAACAATATAGACCAAAGAGTTAATGAAAAATTCAAATGAAATCATTATGTAATATTTTTGTGTCTTCTAGAAATCATGTATAGACTTCACGATAGAAGCACGACCTCTAGAGAGGTATATGCCAAGTAAAAGGGGGAGTCTTAAGTACAAAGTGTGGAGAATAGTAGTCTCTACACCTTTTGAGTACTTCATTATGGCACTCATTGTGCTAAATACGTTATTGCTCATGATGAAGGTATGTATCAAAACTTTTAATTTATGTTTTACAATGCAATACAATTATCAATATTGCGAACAAACATAACTTTAAACACTTGATAATGATAATTTCAAACGAATCAAACTTAACAGATAAAGCACCGTAAATGTGCAATGTAGAAATTACTAAATCACTATTACCAAGTAGAAAAAAACTGTTGAAAAAACCACACGGCACATGTTATAAAGATTTAGATTAGTCGCGTAAACTCCGATGTTCACGAAGGCATGCACTGAGTCCAATTGAAATTGATATTGTCCTAAATTCATATATATTCTAAACATGCGCTGCTGTTCACGTTTAAACAATATTATAATTACCAAAATTTTTTATTCGTATAGGTATAACTTAAGAAACGATATTTAAATAGATACCGCAAATTTTCTTTTACATAAGTACGTGTTTATAATTGGCTTTAATTAGTACTGCCAAGTAACGCTTACACATTACTCACACAAACACTACACAAAATTTTATATGAATTTATCGGGGTCAGTGTACACAGCAATGGAATGCGCCGTTTATTAACCTGAGCCTATTCCATCAAGTGTAACATCAACAATTTTTTGTTGTTTATTTGTGTTTTATGTTGTGTATTCCTTTCCCCTGCTTGCTACTCATTAATATTTATGTATAAGTGTTTTTGCACGATACGCCTACCTGTCCTGCACATGTTCGGCACAAAACTAACACGTTTATTTAATGTCAGTGCTTGTGAATGCACACATCTCTGGGATCAGTTCAGGCATGAAGCCGTTCATGTTGTTCATGTTGCATGATTCTAATAATGTCCTATTCTTGTCTTATGTGTGAAAGATTTGCATGATTGGTAGAAAGGCCTTCAGCCGAGCATAAGTATTGGTGGCTTCAAGCTGCTTTACGTACATGTAACTTTTTATATCAAGAATCACGGGTGTACGACGTATTTTAAAGGTTTAATTAACATTGTTATCACCGATTCCACAAATTAAACCCTCTCTGTATTTTTTTATTTTCCTTCCTTTCTCTATGTTAATATAAAACACATCTTTGGTTATTTTCCCTTATTTTGTAAACATTATAATTTTTGAAGGTAGAAAATAGTATTATATTATCAAACTACATTTTTTGTTTAACATTTTATTATTTTCTCTGCTTGTTAAAATTTAAGTATTATTATTTGTTTTGAGATGTAATCTTTTTCTATAATAAAACTATTAACAACATTATAACAAATGCATTCCGTACATCACTGTTCTTACTATTATATCTTATTTCGAAATCAGTAGTTCGCATCAAATAACAAATAAATATTTTCATTGCCATGGGTTTATCTGACACGTCATCACATTATGGCAGTACTATAATCAAAATGACCTCTACGCGGATATCCTCAAGTATTCGAATATGGGGTTTACTGGAATGTTTTCTGTGGAAACTGTGTTGAAAATCATCGCTTACGGTGTCAAAGTAAGTACACAACTAACACTGTTAAGACTGATACTTATTAAAGTTTGACGAATAGAGGATAGGATAAAGACAATTGTAACAAATGTACTCTTTCTGATAATAACATACTCTTTTGTATATTTTCATGACTTTATGGGATTATTTCTAGCCAAGTAAATATTAACCCTTTCCATGTATTCCCTACTGGTTTCTCTCTGATATTAATGTGCTGTGCCAGTTTAAAATTTATTTTGCATTTATTTGTAAAGCATGGCCTCTATATTCTCTTGCATGTGGCACATACGTGTATGAACACAACTAATCAGAAACTCAAAATAATCGTTTCAAGCTATGCTTGCCGTGTCTTACAAACCTATGTAATAAAAATCAGGTAAGTTAAGGTTTCTATAGCTTCTTTGCCGCCTTATCGTCACCTGGATCAAATGGGTTAGTATTAATTGTTTATTGTATAAATTTCACTGGTAATTAAATATAAGGTACTAAGCAATAAATGTTGTCTGTGACTGCCTGTCGCATGTACAGTGGCCTCTGCATGAAGCACGTGCACTATTCACAAAATAACTTGAACAATACAATTTCACACACTGAAAAATTGGCTCTAAGTGAAGATGCCAAAAACAGACACAGTAACACGTACGTTCCTCAATAAACAATACAAATTGTATTTGTTTATTTATTTATTTTTAATATAGCGGTTAGTGACTAAGTTTTTAATTTTTGGTAAGAAAGCAAAGTGCTTTAGCGCAATTTCGACTAATATTATCTATAGGTTTGTAAGTAAATTTAAAATTGTTATGTAAGTTTTCGTTAATCTTAGAATTGATGATCTTACTTCTCAAAATATTGGTCTTGGTTTTGTGTTAGTTTCACGAGGCTCCACCACTACTCATGGACGTGTTAACAGTTATGAACATAGTATTTACGTTCTTCTTTCTACTCGAGACAGTTTTGAAGTTAATTGCCTTCGGATGTACGGTAAGAATTACTCCATTATTGAATTAAAATTATTATAATTAGGTAACAATTATTACGTTTGCGGATCAACAACCAGTTAATTCCATATTGGTTTTAATCCGTTTTTAAATTTAGATATGATACTGAAGATTCTCTATGCATATGCTTAAAACGTTCTAAGGAAGTACTTTGGAGGTACCAAAGTATTTGTAGTAATGTTTGATGTCATTGAGTTATTTTTAGCTCGTCTGAGAAACTTCATTAATCATTTCTTTAAGGTACGCATCATTGAACAAAACATCCTAATTTTAGATATTTTTAATATTCAATATTGACTTGAATATATTTAAAGCTAGTAAATTTTTTTATAGAAAATTTATGACATGCCGCTTATTTATTGACAATAATTTTTAATAGATTTTTTATATCACTTAATTAATAATTTTAGAATTATAGGCAAAAAACTGTAGCATTATTATAGATACTGATAAATGAAAAAGAGAGATATCCTGTTTCCTATCCTTTTTTTTCCTTTGGCAAACCTAGGTATGGAAAGCGTACATTTGTATATAAGTAGTATGATAATTTATTTTTACTTTAATACTTGTCCATAAGGAACCTAGTTTCAGATATACATATAATAATTACATAGACCTTATAATTTGTTTTTACAGTTCAAAGATGGAAAATAATTATTATCTTATATTTGCAGAATTTTTTCAAAGATCCTTGGAATACATTCGATTTTATAACGGTCATTGGAAGTATTATTGATGCACTTATAATGGAATTTGGCGTGAGTATAATTGATTTGTTATGTTCTTCTAAATGTGACTAAAGTTATGACGTTTTAGCATATGTGCTAACGAATATCAAAACTTCTTCAAAACAATGTGCAACTTTATTTGTGATGTCTTAATAAATGCCAAGGTATATGATTACAGAACGACCTTGCTGAAAACTGTGCTGACATATCCTGTCAGCAGGTAAAGATTTATCACTTTGATTGCTAGGAAACTTAGAAGTTTTTGTAAACAATTCTTGGTGGTTTAGAATTTGTTTAACAATCTAATTGATATTTAGTAGTGCTAGAAGATTACTGACATTTTGGTCTATAGAAGTTTTATAGCTTTTAAAATAGGAATCGTGTGCTAGGTGTGTTTTTAAATCTTAGATTTGAAGTTTTGTGGAATTGATGTTTCTTGTTTTAACAGTATAGACCGTATTTAATTTGCTAGAATTCAAAATTAGTGTGTTATCTAAGTCAAATGATAGATCATCTTTGTATATTAGTTTTATATAGATTTCTTATTAATTGTGACGTCAGCAATGACTTATTATTTATATTATCATGACAAACACTGTCGCTAGAAATTCCAGTACACTAGAAATTTTGTAATATGGTCCTGGTCGTCTTTAGGGCCTATTTAGATCATTTGCTTCACCAGCTTTACTTTTGTTACTTTTAACCGATATAATTTACAATGTATTTTTGGTTACGCAATCTTTATTTTTACTGATTTTGCTATATAGTTTTTTTTTTGGAAATTTAAGTTTTATTTATTTTTCTTTCTTATTTTATTAAATAAAAAAATTATTCAGTCAAGAACATAATGTTTTTTTAATAATTTGTAATTTCATGCTTTTAAAAATGACAATAAGCAATCATATTGGTTTTTAGTAACCAACAATAACAAGACTTTTACTTAACCTACTCCTTGCTTTCATTTTGTAACAGATAGGTTTAAATATTTACAGTATATGTAGTACATACGATGTAAATTCTCGAATAGTGGGTAGTGTTTTTACGTATTAAGCAAATTTTTGAGTTTCGTTTATATTATTAAGATTCTGTATTATTTATGCTTAAATAAATCATTGGCTACCAAAACACTTTTAAACTGTCGATTACTTTTGAACTGTTGATTTCATTTTAAATAAAATATTATCATTTTGATATAGACAATAAAATAAAGTTTTTAATTCTTTCTATATGCTTGGAGTATAATATACATTTTTAAACTTCCAGGAGAACACATTTAACGTAGGTTTCCTTCGCCTGTTTCGAGCCGCGCGACTGATCAAGCTGCTTCGACAGGGTTATACTATTCGAATACTTCTGTGGACGTTCGTGCAGAGTTTTAAAGCCTTACCCTATGTGTGCCTTCTCATCGCGATGCTATTCTTTATCTACGCCATTATCGGGATGCAGGTCTGATATATAACCTATTAACTAGTGACATAAAATTAATAAATATTATAATAATAAAATAAATACTATTAAAACCTTTTCGGGTAAATGAATGACTATCTATATATTTATATATCTATATATTTTTTAATATATGTATGTATCATCTAATATGAATTATTATTTCTTTATTCATAATTTCTCTCACAGGTGTTTGGCAATATAGAATTAGCAGCAGAATCTGATATGAATAGACACAATAATTTTCGAAGCTTTATTCAAGCATTAATGTTATTATTTAGGTAAGTGAAAAATTCGTTGGAAAATAGTCGGGGAAATTCTTTCATCTCGAATTACTTCAACTCTAATTATACTAACATTGCAATATTTTGATTTCACGTTTAGGTGCGCTACAGGGGAGTCGTGGCCAAACATTATGTTAGCTTGTCTGAAGCCGGCCAAATGCGACAGGGAAGCCGATAAACCCCCAAACGAATTCTGTGGCAGCACTTTAGCCTATGCGTATTTTGTGTCTTTCATATTTTTCTGCTCGTTTCTCGTAAGTTTTTTTTAAAGTAAAAATTTTAATATTAAATATAAAAACTCCTTCATATTTTATACTAAATCTTCCGAATTTTCTTCTCATACAGATGTTAAATTTATTCGTTGCTGTTATCATGGATAATTTTGACTATTTAACAAGAGACTCGTCCATTCTTGGAGCTCATCACTTAGACGAATTTGTCAGAATTTGGGCTGAGTATGATCCAAATGCAACGTAAGTACTAAGTACATTACGAGGATGAATTACAGAAGAATAGAATAGAAAGTAACAACTATTATATTTCAGAGGGAAAATCCATTACACGGAAATGTACGATATGTTAAAAAATATGGATCCGCCTTTAGGTTTTGGTAACAAGTGCCCAAACAGACTAGCGTACAAAAAATTAATTAGAATGAATATGCCATTAGATGAAGAAGGGAAAGTGAATTTCACAACTACACTTTTTGCTTTAATCCGAGAAAACCTAAGCATAAAAATGAGATCTGGTAAAGATAAAAAAAAATGTTAATAAAAAAATTAACGATGGTAGAATAAACCGTATCGATGTTTTATTTTTTCATATTTTTAGCTGAAGAAATGGACCAAGCTGATGAAGAACTGAGGGAAACGATAACCCACATTTGGCCACTTCAAGCTAAGAAAATGCTAGATTTGCTGGTGCCTCGAAAAGATGTTTTAAATGTAGGAAAATTAACGGTTGGAAAGATCTATGCAGGACTTCTTATCCTAGAGAGCTGGAGATCGACTAGGTTTGGCAAGAACAAACCAGAGGGCGTTCCGGTAAGTCATTGAAGAAAATATGCACTCTCATCATCTAATTTTCCTTCCACGTGGTTTCTTAATCAGATGTCTAAACAGAGTTAAAATTATTTAGGAGTAGTTCAACTGAAGCCAGAGTAAAAGTGTGTGGCTAAAGTGAAATGTATGTTTCTGCACAGTCTTAGTAACTTTGAGCCAATTGTAAAAGTTTCGTCGTTAGGTTTATTAACTACACGATTTAAACGTAGTGTTTGTTGATGGACCCTTAAATTCCCTATGTTTAGATTTATAAAATACACTTTATAGTTAGCTATTTATAGATTGTTGTGTTTTCGTCTCGTGGATGTATTGTTGTGTAAATTGAGATTTACATAAAATCAGCTTGAATACTACCTTAACAACTAAATGGTGACGAACTGTTTGGAACAATATTAACTTTTCAAGTAAATAATGACTACAACAATACAACGTCACATTAGTTGAAATCGGCTCTTGATGAGTCGACTACATTGGTGGTTTACTTTTCAGGCATTCAGCGAGAATAGCCCTACGGCCAATCAGCCGGTAGTATTTAATGTTTTAAGGAACGAAACTTTGACTACCTTTTTCTTGCACTATTTTAGATCATTTATTTATGCATTTGTTTTTACATAAATTTTTCCGCATCGTGTTTGAAAAAAAAATTAAATACATAATCATGAACGCAAAAAATAGCGACCGAATAAACACGGTGATCCGTAAAAACATTTCATAGAGCGATTGAAAGAATTAGAAACTTAGCATTTTAAAAATGATTTAGCTTTAGATAATAACGCACATCATTTTGGTAGCGTGGACAAAGTTGTGATTAACTAAAAAAAAGCACATATTTGTCCAAATGTTAGGCCTTAGTAAACCACAATAAGTTATTTGTGACCTGTCCTATAGTTGCAAAATTCGTAAATAGAATGTAGGCGAACATGTTTGTGTTGATAAATCTTTAGGAATTGTCTTGTAGAACTAGAAGTGTGTCTTTCCGTAGATTTATCGTTTTCCCCATTAGTGCCGTCTGTTTTTACAAATTATCGTTCGCTATTTTTATATTTATTGTATTTTTATTTACCTACAGTTAATCTATAATTTTCTTTACATTTATATTTCTTGGAACTGTGCATGATATTTTTGACTTTATACGTCAAATCTATAAGTTTTTACTTTTTTCTCGAGTATTTCAATTTCGTTTGAATAACATTTTGGCTCAATTACCTACTGTAACATATTAGAAGCCTGATGTGATGGTTTTATTGTGATACAAATTCGATGCTTCCATGCTACGCTATTATTTGCCACAATACAATGACAAAATATATAATAAGCAACATTTTAAAATGAAATTTACGCTTGCCTGAATGAAAGTGAAAAAAATCTATATCGAATTTATGATTTCAATGCGATCTAACAAGGATTGGCGATGCTGATTGGCAACATGCCTCTAGCTTCGAATTCTTGCACATTTAATTAAAACGCACTTACAATATACAAATATGCTTTTATCATTTACAGCTCCTCGCAAAAACACAAACTATCTTCGACGACTTTTTTTTTACAGAACATTCATCGACTTTAATTTTAAACACTGTATTTACAAAAAAAACTGTTTAGGTTTTTCTTCAGAAATTCATCTTCGCTGACACTACAATTACATTCCATGTTCGACTTCATAACCATGACCCATGGAACTTCACACTCGACAGTACACAAACAAAAATACGAACACGTATAAACGAACTCCAGCATGGATATGTAATGTATGGGAAGTTTGCGCATACTCATGTAGACTTTAGTGAATTATGTAAATAAAAAGGTTAAGGTTGTTAATGGTAAAGACAAAGTACGGTAACATGAGATTGCGCAAGAGCTTGGGAAGATTAGGGTGATATGGGGTGCGTGGTGCAGAAGGCGTCCTTGTTTAACTGCCTGCTGGATGCGGCGGCAGCCGGGCTGGGTCAAGGCTCGCGGACCGGCTCATTAAGTCACGAGTTACCCGGAATACCAGCTGATGGCCATCCTGATGACTCACACAGTTTAGCTAATCTCGCTAAACGATCCTCAAGAAAATCTTTCAAGTAAGCTATTAAACAATCCTTTAAACTTTGTAATGTATTTAATCGAAAATACATTTTAATGAAAGTAACGCTTTTATTTTGAAAATCCCCTTTATTTACATCTCTTATGAATTAACATGATAGAATAAAATATTTAGCTTAAAACAAGAATAACACAATTTTCTGACATTTGTTTTCTTTTGTTGCAGGAACAATAAAAAGGTGATTACTGTTGGTGAACATATTGACCCAATCATTATTGCCTTCATACAAACAGCGCAATGCTAGTTTTAAATGAACACGAGTATTTGTCTGTCAAAATTAATGACTATTATATTATATTGGCAATAACTTTCTTAACTTAAATATAAATAATTCTGTAATGTTCTGGGTTGAAGTGTTCGATTGTCGTATTATTGACAAATGGGTGTATCTTATTTACTAACTTATTAAATATTTCTTTGCCCTAGATAGTTGGTGTTGTAACATTGTTAGTCTCGCTGTTTCGATGTGTTGTCCTAATGAAGATACTGTAATCGATTATGTTCCTCGTTTCATCGTTTAGCTTTATTAAATAATAATCCTTGTTTCTGTAGGTCTAAAGTATGGTAAATATACTTAGGGGCTTAGGCCCATTACACGTCTTCTTCTATAGATTATGTTGTACTGATAACTACTTTTGGTTTAACGTTCACAGGTTGTTGATGTTTAGGTAATTTTTTTCAATGTAATAACGCAGTTTTATTTGTAGAATATTGATGTTTGTATAACGAATGATTATGATTAGGTACAATATAGTGAATGATATATGTATATTTTTTAACTACTAGGGATTTTACTAAAATGATATTAGACACAGCACTTTCATGAACGAAACACGAACACATTAACAATACTATCATTTCCATACTTAAAACTGATATACATAACGACTCTAAATCTGTGTCATAAACGCATGGATATCTAAACACAATATCGCATGATAATAATAAATAGTTTTATTACTAGTAGATCTAATTCTGATAATTATGGTAAGTAATTAATGTGTTTTAATCTGTAATGCACAAGCACAATTGCATGCACTGCAAACTGTATTTAGGCACACTAGATGTGCATTAATGTTGTTTACTTAGACCATTTTGTAAATATGGGACAGTAAATGCATAAGTCTTGTAAACACGATAATACTTCGAATGGTATTAAAGGAAAGAATTTTAAATATTTTGCGTGATTTAGGTCCTGGAGTTGCAAGATGTGGGGTCACAGCATGCTTCCTTGGAATCTTTAGATGAAGCGAGGTTGCAACCACCTCACACCTACCAAAATGGTCACCATGGCAGGTCATCTAGTTTAAGGTGAGAAGCATACAATACTGATTATTATTATATTTTATTATACACATGAAACTGAAGGAATGAAAATAGCCCATGTCCTTACCCACGCCTTTTACATATCGCTTTTACATACGCTATCGTATTTTATATTAATAAATTCTAGCTTGTAACTTCTATTAGTTAATATTGAAAGTTAATATTCATAGCATAACTAATTCAACCTTTAAATTATGAGTAATCAATCTAGTAGTTGTAATAGATAGTTATTACGTCATTAAAAAATATATATATTTTTATCATTACTTATTTGTTGACAATCATAGTTTTGTATTGATCGTTTATTTTGAATAATGTATGTAATTATACTTTTGTTTGTATTGTCAGCTATTATTCGATTAGAACATTTTGTTTTTTTTTTACGTTATTTTTTATTTTATAGTGTCATCGAAGAAGAAATCGATCTAGAAGATATCGTAGTGATTAGCGGTATGTTTAGATAATAAAAACGTGCATCCACTAATTTTATAACATAACATAAATAACATAATTCCTAAATTACTTATAATTAACAATACTGACATGCCAATAAAATGCATGCACGCATTTGCATGCATTAAGATTAAAATAACTAAATAAAGGCGGAGTTTAAGACGGGATGGCTGAAGGCGTTCTCTACGAGCCAATATTTAATCAGAAATACTTAAAGGCGGTACAAAAACTGTTAAAATAATACTTAAATACACATATAAACTTAATATAAATTCATAAATTGAAAAAAGATATAACTAAACTAAAACTAAAAGAAAATAATAGTAATAATCCATACTTAATTCAAATTTATAGTGATATTATAATATATACTATTTTATTATATTATTATTAAAATTGTTTTAAAATCATTGTTAATGGAGCACCATAGGATTCTATATTAGGACTGCTTTGTTTATAATTTTTTTGTACGAAGCAAACATGTACGTATATATTTTTTCATGTGTTTTATTTTTTTAACTTAGCCTGACCAGGTAAGGTATTAAAAAATACATTATTACAATAAGGAATTAAAAATGCAATTTTAGTTTGGGGAATTGCTACTTTCAAATACATATATAGGTGATGTATACTAAAATGTCGACATAAACAACAAATACATGGATATTAATAGTTATGTAATATCTGTTTGAACTTTAAAATCTTCCAGACGAAGTCCAAGTCCAAGAAGAAGAGGTCACTACGGGGGTTACCACCACGAAATTGGATTCTCCGACACAGTTAACAATGTTGTCGAAATAGTTAAGCATGAACATCAAAGACACGGTCGAACGCATAGAGCGCCACATCACTACCACCCCCATGGTAGGTTATATTCGTTTTATTAAGTAAGCTAAGATGCTAATGATTATAGCGTAAGATTTGATTGCAATAACACATTTTAAGTAAATCTGCTGATATTTTTTAAACACATAATATTAATTATTTAATGATATATTATTACTTAATTTTGGTTTTTTTTTGTTTCATTTTATTTCATATCAGCATATTTACTTTCGGCTTAACGCTATTGCAATTTAATAACTTTGGTAAAAATTATTTTTATGAACATCACTGAACAGCCTTTGATAAGCTACTTTTTCGCCTTCCAATATTATACCCATTTTTTTCATATAGTTTTCACGCATATTGTAACCTTAAGCATACAATTACCTTCCATTTAGATTTAGATTATGAAACTAAAACAGTTTTGCAAACATTTTTCTTCTCATGAAGGTACTCTGAAAGTTTTCTGAGAAGATGGGAACCTTAGCTTTAATGTAGTTGTAGAAGTTCATGTTCCGTAGATGTAGTAATAAGATTTTCAGTGAGCTAGCCATTGTGCTACATAATAACATAATAATAAGTTCGTAATTTAGATAAAAATTGTTTATCATAGTCGTATGTATTCCACAAAGCCAGTTTTGTAAAAAAGGATTTTGTAGTTTAATTTAGCTCGAAGTTTAATCTCATTCGTACGCTATTGTAATAAAAATATATATTGTTTTATACATAAGAGAAATTTACTACCTAATACGAATGAATGAGATACTATATTAGCTCTTAAATAATATAACCGAAAAGAAAAACCTAAATTTGGCCATTATGTAAACGTTTGTAATAATATATAATTCGTAAATTATCAAAATTGTATTGCCTGCTGCATGTTAAAATTAATAATTGTGAACTTTGGTTGCACAATGCTTCGATTGAGATTTGATATAACGCCTGGAGCGCATGCACCAAATTAACCTCGATTGAATCATGCAGCATGCAAATGCTTGACTATATATATTTATTGATATGTCTAAACCTTTTTTGTGTACATTCAAACTAGACTAATTTTTTGTACATTACACTGTACTTACTTTGTGTCCCTCAAACTATATAACATTCGGACACACAACTGCTCCGTTTGGAGTAACAATCCAATCCTGTGTTATCCAACATCCACTTCCTTCATAACTTCAATACATTCAAAACTTTTAGAGTCACCTTTGTGAGAAATTAGGTCGGTTATCCGACGGGCATAGGGTAAAGCGTGGTGGAAGGTACATGAAGGTATTCCTGACAGCAGGGAAGGAGTGGAGGGCGCCGTACCCCACGACCAGCCTGAGCCAGCCCTCGCGATCGCCCAGCCCGCCACACCACACCTACGGTGAGATCCACTCGCCACACACACTGGACCACAACACCACACCTTACGATATACCAGTTTGCTTTATGCGATCGATGTCAATATTAGAGACACTACTGAAAGTAAAGCTGACACTGCTTTTTCGGACACAACTGTTATTTTCAGGCGTGGCTCTTAATAGTGTAACTTTTGTCATGGCCTATCACAATTCAGTCATGTAACTTTGCAAGGTAGGCACATCCACATACCCAAAAAAAATACAATAAATCCTTCACTACGTTTATAATTACAAATATGTATTTGAAATCCGATCCCGAAATAAAAATTCCTTTAACATAAATTTTTAAGCACCAATTTTTTGTAAAGCAAAGGGTCCAAAATTTGATATTTTTAATCAACTTTAATTAGAAATCTAGAGGCCCTTTGCTCGTTCAAGATTCGATTTGTTTAAAGACTTAATTTAATCGATGTCGTAAAAAGCTATGCGCATGTAATACATGTGGGGGAAGCTTGCAAAAACCGCGGCGATATCTATAAGAAAATTGTTTGCACATCTGTTCGTTATTCTGGCTATATAATTTTCTCTAGTCTTATTTTACCTTTCTTTACTTCGTTCATCTAATTATATTACGCCTGTTCATCATATTCTTTATATGCTTTGCTCTGGCTAGCGGTCGTAATGCGATCAGTTAGCCCGAAGTTTGAACGCTCAAATTATTCAAAAAACAGTTTGGGCGTCAATAGGTGGTGACCGTGAGCGCGAACGAGAGCGCGAATGGCGGGAGTGGCGCGAGCGGTCGTGGGAGCGAGAGGGAGGCAGGCGCGGTCGCGGCCGGCAGCTCCCCCCGACGCCTACTAAGCCGTCCACCTTACATGTAAAGCAGCAACCACCATTCAACAGAATCAGCCACAGCCCCTCGCACGTAAGTAAAAAAAATCTTATCGTCTGAGCCAAACATATATGTCGCATGATGGTTTGTAACAAGTTATTAACAAAAGTTTATCATTTTGTCTACTGATATGTTGCTATTCTAAAAAGAAATTAATAGAAACACAGCACTATAATCAACACTTACTCTTATTTTACTTTCCACAGTTATCTTTGAGGCATACAACTCGAGAACCGTTAGAGCCTCTTCATGATGAGTACGAGTACGGTCGAGAAGTTGAAAGACTGATACACAGAGATTATAGATCTAGAGAAAGGTGAGCCACGTATTTAATGTTACATTATATAGTAAAGTCATTTCGCATATTAAATAACACTAAATATAGTAATGACGTTTATTGTTCGTGTCTTCCTAAAAGTCTCAATGAAAGAGGGCATGAGTTCGGCAGGCGCGGATGGGGCTACGAAACAGATCGCGGCGGGCGGTCATACGAGGCACCGCTGAGCTACGAGGCGGCGCTGGCGTTGGGGCGCGGCGGCGGGGGAGCACGCGCGCTGCCGTCGCCCGCCGCCGCGCCGCGCCTCCCCAACGGGTACAAGCCACGCGCGCGTCACTCCGACTCCGACGAGGACGACTGGTGCTAGCGGCGCCGTCGCGCGCGCTCCCAGCGGGATGTGCGCGCGCCGACACCCTCCGCCACCACTGACGCGCACGCGTATACTTTCTGACGCAGCCGCCGTCGCACGCGTCGCCGCAAACGTCGCCGCTCTCGAATGGACTCCCATAGCGCGCGCCGCTCGCGCTCGCGTGTGTCTAATCAAGGACGACTTTCGCCGCTCGCGAACATGGATGTGCCGCCGCGATCGGCCTTCCGCGGCTTCCGAGTGTCCGAATTCTAGTATTTACAAAGTTTTGGAAAATTTAATTTTTAATTCGCTAAAATTTTACTCTTTGATTTATATTACGGTTAAGGTATTCGAATATGAAACAGTGCCAGGCAACTCGTTTGCGCTAGGATTTTTACATAAAATGAAATAATTAGTCTGTAAAAGTAAACTTTCTATATTAAATTTGCACTTCATAAAATCTCATAATATATATCGCCTGCTGAAACGACACGGGGTCGAGACACTGGAAGTGCGGTTCGCCGCTACACTACGCAGGGCCGTTGCCCGTACACTGGGCCAGTGATGGGTATACTCCGAAGAGTGGCCGCTACCCGCGCCGCCGCCGTTCCGCCTTGGACTCGTTTCATGTTCAAGTTAGACGCTGGAAAAATCTAGCATTTCATCTTCGAAACAAATTAATACTAGGGATGTATAAAATATTTACATAGCGAATAATTTTTACTTAGTTAATATATACTAAATAAATAATTGAACATTTTTTATTGAATTTGCTGTCCTTCCCCCAAGTGCTTTATATCTATGTTATTTAAATTTAAATACAATTAACTAAATAAATATTAATTGTACGTAAACTTTGAAATATCCTGCATTATACTTAAAATTGTTAAATCGTGTGTAGGCCAGTCAATAGGCGACTTAGTGTCTTGTTACATTTGGCAATTACATCGTTGTTTTGAAACTTTATGTAAATAAAATGTTCAGTCGCAATGGTGTCCCGTATATGTCTGCAATCTCGTTATTGTGATCGAATGTAGTTGTGTAGTCGGCACTGAACGAAACGGACCAAAAGTGACAAGATTCTCTATGACGTCTCTTGACTGGATTAATGATATTGTTTATATAGATTTTGTCGCCTGGTTAAGGAGTGTGTAATATTGTTTAGGTAACAATTAATCATCCATAGACCAAGTGTATTAAAACTGTTTAAATTTTGAAAATTTTAATAGAATAACAGCATTAAATATACCTTAACATCAAGATTATCTTCAGAATCAATTTAAAATTGTAGCTTATTAATTATTATTATAAAAAAAAGAATAAAACCTAATCCCATAGTGTTCACTGTGATTAAATTAAATTTGTAATTCAGGTTTCCATTATAAAATAATATCACATAATTTTGATTAATTAGCTCAAAACGCTTTACATTTAATATAAAACGGCATTTTGAATTTTAATAACCTATATCTACAATTTAAATAAAATGTTATAAGTATATGACCAGGCACAAAATCCAAGACACCGATGACTTATTTCCGAATTGGTTTACAACTTTGCAAATCTATAACGGCAAAAGTATTATATATTCCATTAAATAGCAAGGATGAAGTGGTAAACCAATTCTGATGCGTTTAATGAAACGCTAATCATTGTGTAACTACACCTGGTACATTCGACTCATCGTCAAATTCACGAAGACACGATTTTATATCTCGAACATAATTTTAGCCTTAAAACAAATCGACAACTATTTAATGAACAATCGACAACAATTTAATATAAAGTAAATAGCATTACATTATATATAAATATTATATCTCTAAATTGAAACAATTCTCAAAATCACAATATATAATTATATATATTATACAGATATATTATCGGCTTTTACTAATCAATCGCGTTGTTTAGTATATTTTTAAGGATATTATTGTTATTTTTATTTGCAATTAATTTTTTTTTAAGACTATAATTAATGTTCGAGAGAAAGTCCTTATTCATCTAAAAACATTGTCGCGAGGCTCGTATAGGCTACGTACAAAATCTAAGTACGGAAAAATTGTAAATAGATAATTTTCTGTGATAACAAATATGAATGATGTTTATTATTAGAACTGTGTGATTGCATAGGGAAGTTATTTATTTAACAGATACGCTGTGTTGGAAAAGAATTTAAATCTGCAAACATTTGTTATAATTATCCAAAAAATGTTGTTCATTATTATCTAACAGTACATTAAAGTTGTGCATGCCTTGAGACTTTATTCTTTATGAATGATGATTGCATGTTTAATTTTGACTAGCGGTGATTGTAGGTACAAATTTTGTAAAGATAATGAAATGTTTTTTTATGAACAATTTGCTAATCGTGTGTTCAGCGATATTTTGTGCGTTGTTTGTGACTAGGTTCATAACGAATAGTACCGTATCGTATTTATTTAATACTCTTAATTATGATATTGGTATGTAGTTAAATGTATTATACAAAGTGATTGTTGTGCACAATATGGATTTATTTACTTGCAGCTCGTTTTTCAGTTATATAATTATAAAAATAAATATAAATGATTATTTTAAATGAATATTTTGATTGTTATTGTTCACTTATATGTTGAACAATTTATAAGTTCTATTATTCGTTTTCTACCTGTGTTATATTTTATAGTACGAATTATTATTCCTTGTGTATTTATGTTAAATAATTCGAAATAATTATATTGTTATAATTGTGTAATTTAAGTTTTGTTTTTGAATAGTGTAGATATTTTATAATTCATATCGAGTTGCAATTTCTTTATAGTCAGACAATTACATGAAATGCCGACAATTTTGTTTATATTCAAGTCATTTGTTTGATCATCAAACTGATTATGAAATTGCAAATTTGATTAAATGATAATTATTATTAAAATAGAGTTGTTAAGACCTTATTCGTAATTCGTTTTATTTATCAATTGTTCGCGAAGGAATGCATGTTTCATAATGTATAACTGGTTATCCATGGTTTCAGAGTGTTAGATTTCTTCTATGTAGTTTTCTCATTTAAAATGATTGATTCATGAATATATTTATATTGTTATTGTATAGATGTATGAATTTTGTTCCGTCATTTGTAATTGGAGCGATATTGTACAATAAGCCGATGGACTTTCAATGACAGAGGTATTAGAGTTGCAGTGTGCGTCCTGCTTTAGTGTTTGTGATACCCTCGTAACTACGTCGCGCATGCGTGTTTAAGACGTGTAAATATTGTAATATATAATGCGGCCGGTATGTAGAGGTCGTATGTGAAAATGTCTAGTGGTATGAACTAGTTAATATTAATGTTAGCTAGGTAATCTCGTCCCAAACTATCCTTAAATTTGATTTGGGAGTTTCACTGCCTTAAAATAATAAAAAAACGTTTTACGTAATAGTTACCTTAACTACTACAGATAAGGGCTTCTCAATATTCTTATACGTTTTTTATCGTTCGATAACACGTCACCGTATCAGAAACGTTCGTTCGTTTTTCAATTCTTCTATTCATAATCACACATTTACAATTTATTTCCTATTATAATTCATGTTACTCGCAAACGAAACATTGATATTAAAACTTTCTCTTAATGCATTATAAGAATTACACTTAATGAATTTGTTAAATCGATTTATTCGTAATAAATTGTTATCAATAAATGTTTCAACTCATTTCGTTATCGAGACAGTTAGATGAGCTAGGTAGCTGTGACAAATACGTACCGCACTTATTAAGCGAATTTAATTGTATAATTTAAAGCTAAAAGACCAAATAATAAAGCCACCATTATAGTATAAGATGCAAATACACATTTGCGTAATAAAATCGTTACCAGTTCCCACTTGCAGTATCGTGATAAGACAAATGCAAGAGATTGCTAACAATACTGCGTCGAAAGTAATTATGTGATCATTTGCTTCGAAATTGTCAAATAAGTAAGAGCATTCGTTCGCTGCTAGTTAATATAGGAACTAGCAATAAATACCGCCAAGGGTTCGAGTAATATTTTAAGTGATCAAATAATACACATGTAACGAGCCTTTGCCAAAACCACTCGCTTGTATGATCCTTTAGTAAGTTCGAAGTGAAGTGAGTTAATTGTCATGTCGATGCCATGTCATGCCTGCCTTGTATCTGTATAAGCGCTTTAGGTACCGAACGACAAGTTTTATATTAAATTGATAATTATTACTGTATATTAAGCATAGAAAGTTCATCGGCAACGAGAAGTCACCATCGATATGTTTTTTTGGTACGATCCAATAACTTTGCATAATAGTAAATACTATTGATATTGTATTAATAAAGAACCAAAATTAAATTAGTAAATAAGTAATTTATTATCCTAAAACTAAATACTATACGCATGTTTTCACTATACCTACTGGTAAAATGGTTATGTACAAGACGAGAGCTACTGTTTTATATATGAATTCTTGCTCGCCTGTAAAATTTTGCAGAATGGATCATATTATAAGATTGTACAATATGAATAAATGCAAAAAAAAGACATTTCCTCGACATCTTGTGATATTTTATTTATTTAATCGATATTGTTATTCTCGACAAGCCAATCAGGATAACAAATTGAGTGTGTTATTTAATTAAATTAGATCAAACCTAACCATAATCCTTCGGTAAATAATACTTATCCTTTAAACAAAAAAAATTAAATCCAACTAGTGAGTATGTGCGACCATATTTTTATAGATTTAAAAAACCTTTTAGTATAAATGTAGTCTAAACATATATGTATTAATACGAAACGTTAGTGCAATTAATACAAATAAACAATCAGTCTCATATCGGTCACTTAAGCCACTCCTAAGTAGAGATTTGAAATGAAATCAATAATATATGGAACGCTTAGACTTATAATGAAATAAAATGACAAAAGAAAAGTCGATTTCGATATTTTTTTACGTAAACGTGAAAAATATCTCTTTGAAACTAAAATAATCACGTCGTATTCACTCTGAAATTCATTGAAAATCTGCCTTAGGTAAATTAATAAGGAAGAGAAAATAAAAATGTCAAATATTTTTATAACTTATATTTTTAATAATTTATAATTGGTCGAGAAGAAAATTTGAATTGCCAGATACGATAATTTAATAACGTAATTCATCACAGTTGGTTCACAAATTGGAAAACAACCAAAATCACTAACGCACTTTATAATTTTGAAGAATATTACAAGAATTTTTTAAATTAAGAATAATTAGTAATTTCAATCATCAGAATCAATTGCATCCGTATCCAAAGAACTGACATCTGCGTCAACATCGCTCGTAATTTGTACTGTATTTGTATTCCGTGCTCGTTCAGGTAAGTCGTTTACAGTATCCCCTGTAAAACGTTTTATAATAATAAATCTAATACATTTTGTTGTACAGTTAGTTAATAATTGAATAATAATTGCTCAAAGAGCGTACATTTTTCCATAGATAGAATATAAATTAGAGAAGAAGAATATGACGAATTTTATTAAATTGAGATAAATAACATAACTCTATTTTTATTATTTTTTAACAACGACTCGCAAAACGATTAGCCAAAACAAAACAGCTGGCTGTTGTTTACGACAGAGTAAATGCAAATCGAGGATAATAAAAACACTTCGTAAAGCAATTTGTATTAATGAGAATAAAATTTTATACAAAATAATCTTTTAACTTTTTTGGCCACTCTCTAAACTAACATACTCGAAGCTCAAACTAAGTTACACTAATATATAAGAATCAGCCATTCTAAATTTTTCAAATTAATTGCTTTTTGACTTTAAATCGATTGAAATATTTATCCTAACCTGAGTTAACATTAATAAATGGTCTATTAATTACACATTGTAAAATAGTTTCTCAATAGTTTTTGGGCAAAAATTAATTAAAAGCAAAGTAAAAAGAACAAAACAATATATACTTGTCTCACCTTCAATACTTCTATGAGGTTCATTAATTTCGTCATTATTATTACTGACTTCGTTAATATGCATTGGTTCATGAACATACTGCGTGTATCGAGGAGTTATACTTGATAAATCTATTAATATAGGCTGTAGCAAAAATGTATTTATATTATTTTCTTAAAGTTTAGTGAAGATCTTTTTGGTTGGAAGAAAATAAAAATTGGTTTTAAATTAATTTAAATTTTAAAGTATATTCGCATTCAATAAATTCTATTTACGATTTGCTATACGAACGGTTAACATTTTTTAAGCTGACATCAATTTTTATGATATAAAGTTTGGATCTTAACTTCGTTTTGTCCAGACGATGTTGCACTCGAACTAAGCGAGGTTCCCCTGCCGGAACTATCTTGGGATTGATCACTGTGCATGCCTCTACCATCGCCAGCACCAGCACCAAAACCAACTCCTGGTTCCATCGCATTCCCATTCACATCAAAAACCGGTTCTCCTAATGGAATCATAGGAAGAAAATCGTCCTCAACTTCTGACTCTGCAATCTAAATAGTCGTTTTTCTTTTTTTATTTTAAATTTGATTTTAATTTACAAGTACTAACACAACACGTTTATAACCAAAATTAATTATAAATGAAGTCATATAAGGGCACACCAACGAAGTTCTTCAGTAACAGCCTGTGAATGTCCTACTGCTGGGCTAAGGCCTCCTCTCCCTTTTTTGAGTAGGAGGTTTTTGGAGCTTATTCCACCACGCTGCTCTAATGCGGTTTGGTGGAATACACATGTGGCAGAATTACAGTGAAATTAGACATATGCAGGTTTCCTCGCGATGTTTTCCTTCACCGTCAAGAACGAGATGAATCATATCACAAATTAAGCACATGAAAATTCAGTGGTCGGGTGAAAACTTGCCCGGGTTTGAACCCACGATCATCGGTTAAGATTCACACGCTCTTACCACTGGGCCATTTTGTTTTTTTTTTAAGTTCTTCAAATTAAGTAATATATAAATCACCGTGGCCAAAATCAGTCTAGAGGACATCATGTTTTGCGTTCCTTTTAATATATATGACTTTTAAACTACTACTACTATATTATATATATTATATTATTATATATTTTTTATATATTTTCTAAAATAATTTTTAAATAGAAAGCTTACAGATGGCTGTTGGCTGATAATATTGAAGAGCCAATTCGGAACATATATATCGTCTTCATATAAACATGATTCGTAAGTATCAGAAGATCGACTCGACACAAACAATTCCTCTGAAACCTGATATTAAAAAATACAAACATTTTTTAACTTCTTGCTTGAATTTATGAAATATATAAATATTACTATCGAACATTGGGTAATAAATTGACAGACAATATAATTATATTGACTGAAAACAATAGAGTTATAAATGCGTTAATAAGCGTAGATAAATATAAACTTACAGCTTGCCTTGCAGAACCTAATGCTAGACTGCCGGTTTCAGAATCAATTAAGTTGACACTATCTAAACGATCACCTACAAATGATTCTGTATTCATTGAAAATCCACTAAACGCTTGTGCAGCTAAAAGTCCGTCTAAATTCTGTGAAATGTTTATCCAAAATAATTTCAACAATTTATAGCCGTTAATTTAAATATTTGAAAACGCCAATATAAAATATATATTAAACGCCAATATGAAAACAACTCACATTGATAATATCTCTATCGTTCCGATCAAATATGTCTTGTACCGAACTAACATTTATTACAGCATTATCAAGTTCATTGTCAGCAAGATAATATTCCGAAAATTTAGAAGTGGATATTGATGATAAATCGCTTGATTTAAATGAAATCGAATCGATTTCTGTTGTATTCATTAATGGTTTAACTTCCGGAGAACTAAAAAGTGAGTCATTTTGATCTATTTTCGAAAGTCCATCTAATGAATTTTCAATGTCGCTTTCTATTATGCTGTTTTCATTAGGGATTACTGTTGTAATACTTAACGGTGATAAGCTGCTATTAAAACTAATGTTATTATTTTCTTCTCCATTTAGTATTATAGTTTCAGATCCGGAAATGATGCTGTCATTAGAATTACATTCAGTAATGTGTATTTTTTGTTCTATTAACTGTCTTATAGCAGACATGATACTACTTCTTGTGGTATGCATAGACCTGCTAGGACTGTTATTAACACTGTCTATTGCATCTGAATTTTCATTCTTATCGTTGTTTGAATTAACTGGTTCACCTTCAATTGATTGTAAGTCCGATATATTATCATTTGAACTTGTGTTAGGTGAACATTCTTCTTTGCAATCAGAGTGACTATTGCCGAAATCATAATTGTGTTTTAATAGTTTGTTAGAATTTAACACATCAGATAAATAATTATCTTGTTTATTATTTGAATGATCATAAATTGTGTTTGGTTTTTTTTTATTATTTTTTATAACTGTTGGTTGGTTAGGAGATAATTGTAATTTTGAATGACCGGTTGTTGCTTGCGCCATAAAAACGCTTTTTGTTTTTCCAACAAACGCACATTTACTTGTTCTTGGAACATCTTTTTTGCAAGAAAAAGCATTTTTTGATGATTCCGGTATATTTTCTTTGTTACTGCACATTACCGTTGACTTATTAGACGTTTTTTTATTACTTTTATAACGCTTGGAGCAATTTTTTATTTTAAGAGATTTATTTTCTGATTCAAAACCAGAATAGCTTCTATCTGATGATGGAGAGTCTCTACGATATGCTTTATTACGTGTGAACACAGCACGAACAGTAGCTACACTGTTAGGCGATGAACATGGAGAACTATTTTGTGATGGCGGGTTGCGATTCAAATTCAAGGTATTATTTTCAATTATTTCTGTAGGCGTCGTTGAAATTGGCTTATTTGCACTGTCATTTGTTTCATTTTCATTTCGAAGTACTGTATAATTGTTGTTGTTTTGCACATTTTCCGTAAATTTGAGTAATTCTTTTGTAATTTCTTCTCTTAAAGAATAAAAGAACGCTGCTTTGTTTATATCAAAGCTTTTGACTCTAGGATCGAAATTAATTTTACTGTCACGATTCGCATTTGAATGTTGTCTTTTTCTTTTTATGTACATGGGCACATAGTCTTTCTTCCTACAACTTTTGTTATCGTCAATGTTTCGACGTATAGAATTCAAATCAATCGTGAAATTTTTGGGGTAAAACTGATTCCTGTTTTGTGAATTTAGTGAACTGAAAAGTAAATAGCTTACACAAATTAAAAGTTCAACATATTTACGTTATCCGTATAACAATTAATTTGGCATACCTGACATTTATTATAGACGTGGCCTAGAAATATGTAAGAAAAATTAGAATAATTATTAGAATATATTATAATGAAGTATTCATTTAATGATATAATGCATTATAGTATTATACCTTGACTATTGTTTTGTGTAATTTAACCGCTTTGCTTATGTTACTTTTGACAGCCTTTTTGTTTCCTTCATTTATTAGTTTAATTTTTTTGATTGTTGGTTTCATACAACATTTTGTCGATTTAAAAACGCCCAAATTCTCTAAAGTTCTAATAGTATCCGTGGGTTCTTTGGGACTTAATTTTTTTTTATTTTTTAGTAACATATTTCTTCTTTTGATTAATTCTTGAGAATTAGTTGAATTTACCCAATTACCTTGATAAACAACATCTTCAGAAATCGTTCGCTCTTTAAAGCTGTGTACATGAATTCCTCCATAGATTAAATTTTTTTTTGCGTAGCTCATCTGAGACCTCTCAGTAAAATTATTATCTTTTCTTAGGAGTTTAATTTCATTATCACTTGCATTTTTTGAAGTAATAATAAATCGTGGCGGCGATCTTGGCAAACCATATAGACTGCCGCAAAGTTCAGAACCTGAATTTTCAATTTTAAGAGGGCTACATGCCAGCTTTGCTAGTTTAGTTTTCTTTGCACTTTCATAAGAATTAGAGATATTTTTAATTTCTTTATCATCGTTCGCCTGGACAGTTTTTGAGCATTTAACTCTACTCATATCGATAATGTCAATATCTGAATCCTTAATTTTGATACCCGTAGCGATGGGCAGACCAGCTATTCTTGATGCAGTGTCCATTAATTCGGTGCACGTACTAAAATCATTTGTTCTTTTATGTACTAGTATATCAGCAAATGAATTGTTGATTTTCATGCCATTTGGAAATAAATTTGGTATTATAGTTGATGAAGTCGTGGCCGATATAGTTGCACATGTTAGAGAATTATCTGGTCCGCATTGGGCGTCTGTAGACAAATGTCGAACGCCTTTTGAAGTACTCGGTTCGTTAATATCTATTAAAATATTAATATTTTTATTTTGCTAATTTGTTCAAAATGTTAGTTATAGGTATTTAAATATAATAAAAAAATATTTAATTTAAATAGGCGATTCTTAATTGAAGCTTATAAAACCTTCATGTCATACATTATTACTAGAAATATTGAAGAAAAATCTCTAATTCCTTAATATAATATTATAATTGTTGATTTTCTTACCATAAATAAAAATCATTTCTGGCGTTAAATTTTCTGTGTCCATATTTGCCTTTAAAAGAAAATCATCATCTTTTGATATATTTATTACTGTTTCCAACACTTCGTTATCTATAATCTCAAAATCAAGAATTGGATCAATTCCAATATTACGACGTAGCGCTATCGATTCTTCGCCATATTCTGAAACTATTCCCACAAACAAACTCTCTTCAGTAGCGGCTATGTCGCGTTGTTTTTCAAGTTCGTTAAAGTTCTCAGTACTCATATGACAATTCAATGACGAATCTATACAGACACCTTTCATGTCTTTTACGGTGTGTTGTTCGGGGTTGCAAAGATTTATCATGCTATCAGGAATCTGAAATACAATAAAATATTAAACTCAATTGATCAACTCATAAAAAACCAGTAATATTAAGCGGAAAGCTGGCTACGGAAGTTATGTAGTAAGGTGCAGTAATTTTTTTATATAAACTAGCGACAACAATGGAATAGCACTGCAGCCAGAAGTAGCTCCCGAGAAGGAAATTTTAATGTAAAGGTTTATTGCAAGGCGGTTTTGATTTAATTATGGTAATGGTTCAATTTTTATTAATTATATGTCCTTATTAAATTATATTAAATGATTTTATTTATTAATGGGCGAAAAGCGACTAATAATTGTCAGATGACAAAAATGTTAATACGAGAAATATATAATACTCATATGGTATAACATATATACGAATACATATAACAAAAGCTGTCGAGGTACAAAAAACACAAAGGTGTTAGGTTTAAATTTATCCCTAAAACGAAAAAAATCCATGAAGCAGACATCGAAGACTGCGTTAAGGTCGAAAACCTCTGCTATATGCTCACATTTGAGAAAAAAGGCTAGATGTGCTTTTAATGTTTAAACTTTTAAAAGATTTTTTTACGATATTTTTACTTTTCATATAAACAATTCCATCATTATACTCTTTGGCAATTAATATCCTGCTTTTCAGTCATAATTAAAATAAAATAGAAGTAAGCAGAACTTGAAAATAAAACGTTACGAAGACACAAGACAAATTAATTTTTAAAATATTTTACCGGTTTCGATAATGTTGATCGCAGCTTCTGATGTTCTTTTGTCTTTTTGTTTTTAACTTTGTACTGACTATTTACTATTTTTCTAGATACCCTTTTAACGGTCTTTGTTTTAGTTGATTTATTTTTGAATGCCTTATTTTGATTTGTACACACACTCAAATGTATACTAGATTTATCATTGCTTATTGTAGAGAAATTCGTTGTAGTTGCAAATGGACTTTTTAGTTTCCTATTATCATCATCATTTGGAAGGGTTTCATTAGATGTATAATTATTGGATTCACAGCTAGAGCCCCGTTCATTGTTATCACTATTTTGTGGCTTTATTGTTTTTATATCATGAACCTCATCGAACGGATACATTATAACGTTATTCTTAAATTCTTCTGTTACTGCATGTATTGAATTAATATCATTGTGATAATCATCTGAAAACAACACAACCTGAAAACTTGTTTTATAAATTAAATTCTTAATAACCATATAAATATTATTCACATTACCATATTCTTCTAGATCATTACTTGTCACACTAACAGCATCATCAAATTCAAAATCTGCTAACTGAGCTCCTTGGCGAGCTTTGTCAATATTAATATCTACAATAAAACTTATTTGTACAATTATATAATTATTTATTATTAATAATTAATAGTGATGACTTCTTTTTACTAGTCTAGGTTAGGCTGTTTGTAAGGCGCTCTTGTTATATACCATTCACCGCTGAGGTAAAGCCGCATCTTCTTTTAAGGACAAGGTTTGGAGCATATTTAATCACGTCGCTGCAGATTTTCATCTGACACAAGGAGGCTTCCTCAGTGATGTTTTCCTTTATCGCCAAGCGCTAAATAAACACAAATTAAGCACATCTATTGGCGCATGTCTGGGTTTGATCCCGCAATCTGTGGTTAAAATTGGCTTATCCAAAATCTTAGCTTGTCCCTAAATGGACAATAGGGGAATAATTCATTATTCTCACATACCATCAGGTGTCTGATTTTCCAGCCAACGTTCCTGCTATATAATTAAAAAAAGGAAAATGATTTTTTTATAAATAGTTATAATACCTGATGGCGCGACGACATCGTTATATTTAGAAACAATATCTTTACTGGAAATTGAAAAAGGAATTAAATTGTTTATACGACATAACATACACAGCAATTCTAATTATAAGCTAAACTTACACTGTATTCTCATTGGTCGAGATCGTGTTAATAATAATTTTATCGTTATGCCTTTGATTACCTGAAATTAAAGTAAAGTATAAAACAGATTCACATTATTTGTATAAAAATATTGAAATTATTTACTCGATTGTTTGTGAACAAAACTTGATAAAAAATTCACTTGGTAAATTTTAGCTGGAACTTCGATATAGGTATTTTATTAATATGTTTACGATTATATTATTTATTACATATGTTTGAGTAATGTTTGTAAATATTAATGTACGTAAATATTAATTTATTAAAACTAAAGTTCAGATAAATCGGCTTCAAGACATGTTTCCGTTTGTAAGAGTAAAAATAATCTAGAGTAGAGACGGGGGCTACAGATACAATTTCAGGACGAATTATCATTAACATAAATGATTTATCGGATGAAAGAGAGGATGAGGACGACTACGAAATATCTGAGAAATTCATGATTAAAAATTACGGTTAGTATAATATTATTTATCTGCATTTATATTTATTTGTCTGCTGACGGTGCACTTCTACCTTCCTAAAAAAAATTACACTAATTAGATTTCAATATTCTCACAGTATTCAATGGCATTTAATGGATAGCTCTCAAGGTAGTGTCGTCTCCTTCTTTCAATAGACTTTTCCGTTAGAGTGAGTAGATCAAATAGCTTGCACTGCATCCAACTAGCTGGTGGTGGGTCTTGGCGTTCTTTGGTTGTGTATAGAGCTAATTTCATCAAGCGACACACGATGCGATCTAGTTCCGTTGTAATATCTTCGTCCGCGGTAAGTAATTTACGAAGTTTACGGACTTTCTGATCGAGAGCACGTCGAAGACATCGACCTAAGAGCGTTTATGATTATATTTATTCTGAGGAAGCATTTCATGTATGGAAAATACAACTTTATTTTTGTAACTTATTTGTTTGGTATTTAATTTACGGTATTGTCGATACGGAGACTAAATATTTTTTAAATTGTGCATTGTTAATACATATTTACTAGATTATAATGATTCATTTCGAACAAAAGCTTATAACAAATAAAAAATACATAATATTCGAATAATGTTTTTTTTTTTTTTTTGTCGTGTAATATTAATCGAGCTATAGGTACGATTGAACTTTCACACGAAAAATTGTAATTTAATTGTTAAAAATATAAAGTGATGTAGAAACTATAGGTTAAAAATATAGCAAAACGGCTTACTCATAAATGTTGTTTAGCAGGCGACTAGTTACACAATGCTGTCTTTTTCATTCAAATATCAAATCAATGATGACAGAAAAAGAGAAAACAGTGTTTAACTAAACACCACTAAGCAACGTTTACAAGTTTCTTTAACAAAATAAAGAGCGACTATTAAAAAAATATGTTAAAAACTAAACGCAAACCATTATAATCCGGTAGGGTCGCACTACCTTCTGATATTGTATTGGAATATACATCTGACGTGTCCCACTGCAAAAAGGGCATTTTTTTAAGAATATTTCTTATACTTCATCGTAATAATAAAGTATAATAACTAAAACGTAATTAACATGCTATGGATATATTTTTAACACTGTTGTCGAATTTCAGTGATTTCGGTCTCTCAAAATGGTTTTCCGACGTAAAGACTTAAAAACGGTAACATTACCACATAACTTCTGCCAAATTCGATATTCGGAGCTAATTTAAAAAAAGAATGTATGAAACACATTAAAAAATCTAACGGCCTCACTTATAAATGTTGTTTAAGGGTTTTACAACTCTCTCATTCTGTCATCATTGTTTTGACATTTGAAAGAATAAGACAGCAACTTTTTACTCACCGCTAAACAGCATTTATAGTGAAAGCCGTAAATCATCATGTTGTCATATAACTTAATATCTCAAATAGTAACCGTTCAGAAAAAACAAGATGGCGTTTATATTAAGTCAAAATGTTGTAAGTAAATTTTGGGTATAAAGATAAAACATGTTTTCATAGAAGATAACATTTAATTACTTATAAAAGTACTTATTACTAAAGAGAAAGGTTAACATATAGGAGTGCATCTTTTAAATTTATTAAACTATTAAAAAAATAAAAAATAAAGCAATTTCCGCATCAGATGTTAATTTGAAAACTAAACAATTGAAACAAAAATAAATAACGGTTAATATATTATAGATAGAACGGTTAATATATATAGAGACAAACGTCTCTGTAAAAATTTTGATCATTAAAGTTAGTTGTAACTTCAATTCTCAAATAAAACTTAAATAAAAAAAAAAAAAAAACTAGTTAACAAATTCAAATTGATTGTTTACATCAGATAGAGTGTCCTCTCGCAAATCTTCCTCTTGGGTATAGAGAGAGATATTGTCAATTGTTAGTCGAGTATGGATCACTACATCGTCCACTACGTCATATCCATTCCACTCGAGAAGTTCCCTGCAAACACAAAAGAAAAACGGTTGTTATTGATTTTTTTTCTTTAAAATGCCAATGCTAATATTACTTCTAAAATATTATTTGTTTTCATTAAATTTTACAAAGGCAGATATAATGACAAAAGGCCTAATCTTCGAGTCAACCCGTTGTTGAATAGAGAATGTAAACAACATTAAGCAAATTTATATATTCACAAAATTCCAAATGCAAACTTAAAAATAATAGTAACACATTTAATACATACAACAAGTAATAAAAATATATCAAAATAATATTTTTTTTCTATTTCCATTTAATTTTATATCAAATTTTATTATCATCTGTAATGTTACCTATATGTATGAATAATTTACAATTTATACATAATATATGTGTATATAATTATATTTGTCTAAATTTCACAAGGAACACTCACCTCACTTTGTCGACATCCGTTGTAATATGTTCTACGGCTCCCATTAATTGATGAATAGGTATTTCTAACTTCTGCGTGTCTGTTGCGAAATTTAAAGGTTGATCTACGTCTATAAGTCTATTGATTTCCTCTGATATAGCATCTAGGATGCGGCATTCATCTGATTTAATCTAAATGTAAAAGTTACAAAAAAAAACATTTACATGAAGCTATTCAAGGCGCGTTTGGCCAACTCAAATTGAGAGACTCTCCTCTCGAGGCGCTAGTTCGAGCGGACAAGATAATAAAAAAGGCTACGAGAATTTACAGACTATTTGGTAAATGATAGTATAAGAGCATCACTAGTGGATGAAGTTCCAACGAAAAAGTGCATTCCTTTATTTCGCTAAAAAACTGTAGAGCAGCCTTGAGCTGGCATGGCTGCGGTGGCATTTCACCATTACGAAGAATCTTTCCCTTCCTACTTCTTTTTGGAAAAGGCTAAGAGATGATTTAAAACGAAAATCTAACCTTAAAAGGATAATTATATTCTCTAACAGTTTTGTAGTACTGGTTCCAGTATGGTGCGTTTTCTCCCCAGTTTATATTGAACCAAATGCTTCTTTGGATGTTTTCGTTTGATTGATCCTTATTAAAGTTGAGCATCTTCGTCAAATGTCGAATCTCATCCACAACTTCTCTAGTGTGATCAAAATTATCAGTCTTATTCTTCGCCAATAAACCCAGTGTGACTTTTGAGAATTTCTTTACTTGCAGCATTGAGCAATTCAATCTATAGATAGTAAGGAAATAGTAATTAGTGTAAGCCATTATCACAAAATAATACATAGTTAACAATTGACACATTCAAGTATAGCCCATGCCATCTACAAGAGTAGACATATAAATAATTTTGACATTGAATTGACGCGATATCATTGGTCAAGATCGCGAATAATCTATGAATATCAATTCATTATGGGTTCACGAAAAGATTTCGTTTTGAATGTCGACGAATTATTATAGGAACTTTTGAAGATAATTTTGAAATAAGAAGAAAAGCTAACTAAACTCAAAAAAAATAGAATAACAGTCATTCAATTATTGAGAAATATATGTAAAAAGGAACACAATCTACAAATAAATACATATTAATTTCTTTAATTCGTTGATTTATTATTATTTATTGCACATAATATACAATGCTACAAAAATAAATAACTGGTATATACAATATGCAAAGAGGGGGCTATCACTTACAGTGGTTTATGTTTCTATTTATATTGATTTAATTAAATATATTACAACTAATTTACTACTACCTGTGTTTTATGACAATTGAATGAAATAGAAAAATACTTTATAATATTTAATTACAAAACTAGAGACCTGCTCGCAACATCTTCTATCTCATACACTCGATACATCTTTTTCCTTCTCGGTATAAGTATGTTTAAGTACACATCATTGTCAAACAAGAAATTCTTTTCTAACTCATAGTCCAAATTACATTGCAATATCTTGTCTTGGTAACCAAGATTATCCAAAGAAAATGATGGTGTTGTTATAACAATTGTCATAAAAGACTGCTGATTATATAATAATTTGGTATAAGATTCATCGCTGATAAGGAAAAGTTAATATAGAAGGAAATGTTTAATAAGATTTCTAATATATATGGAATTTAAAAAAAGTTTCTTCATATGTAATCTAATGTCCAAATAAGCTTAGCATCTTTGTTATTATGTTTATACAGTTTTTATAAATGGAACATTCATTAAATAATTTAATTAAAAATAATATTTTAATTTATTATGGCAAGTTGAATACAAAAATATCCATACTAATACTATAAAGCTTAAGTTTGTTTGTTTATATGAAAGTAAACAATTATCTGAGAATCATCTAGTAAAATTTGAAAAAATATTTTTTCAATTTTCACTTCTTCTTGAGAAAAGTAACAGTAACGCAGAGCAGCCTTTGAAATATATGTATGGGTTTATATTTGTAGTTTGTTTTTTTCAATTTTAAATATAACGGCCGTAAGATTAGGTTAGAAATTGTATAATTCTTACTTGTTTTCTAAATACAGCATATTGTCTGAAATTGATTCTGGAGTCTCCCAACTTTCAGCCATGTCACTTAAAGTATTAGGACTTGGTGCCTCTGGAATCAATTTGAGTAATGCATTAAGTTTAATAAATAAGACTTTGTTTATTCATCGTCATTATATATACAAAAAAGAAAAACAAATAAAATAAAATAATAATAAAATAAAATAATAAGTGTTTTGTACTATTACTAGTTAACATAAATAGCAATTTTTTGATAATTTAAAATATAAAATACTGCCCTTATAGTGAAGAGGTGAGTGTATGGTATATTTATCGTTTTCTAACAATATCTAGTCAACACAATGTGGTAGTTTACACAATGGTGGTATACACCAATAAAAAGTTTTTTTTTTTTTTGTATTAACAGCTTCACTTTGTGTTAGTAAATAATATTTAAGAATTAAGTAATTAAAAGTGTTTTTTAACCTGTGATAAAAAATAGTGTGAAATACTATTTTTTAATAGTGTGAACCTTCTCCTCAAAAAGAGGAGAGGAGGCCTTTAGCCCAGCAGTGGGACATTCACAGGCTGTTACGGATAAAAAATATGATATCAACATCTTTTATTTGAATTAGTCCACCTCAATGGTTCCCAATTGTATTAACATTAAATTTACAAAATACTAACTTGCAACAAGAGCCAGACTGTCCAAATTTAAATCAGGCTGTTTTTGATAATCCTTTGCATAAAAAAGTGCTAGTTGGCTACAACATCCGAGATGTAAGGTATCAGGCGGTCCAGGAGCAATTCCTTTAGACATAACTGTGTAATGTGGGTAGCGAGTAACAATATTACTACACCTGAAAAAAATAGTAGATTGAGAAAATAACTCATTTTACACAACTTCAAAAATATCCCATAAAATTATATAATATATATTTTTTTAAATACTGCATTACGATTAAAACAATAAGCATAGAATATATTAACTTACATACGTAACAAAATCAATTCAGTGTTGATTTATCCATAAAATATTATTTTATCTTTTTTATTAACCAATAGACTGAGTTATGAAGATGAAAAATGTATTTAATTTTCAACTAATTTTCAGATGAGTTAGAGATTTAAATTTGAATTTAACTCAGGATTCAATGACAAAGCATTTAAATGAAAGATTATTTTAAAGATGTAGTACATATTCAATGTTTTTTTTTATAAATAATTATTCATATTACCAGTCATGAAACTGTTCTCTGCTCCACTCAAAGAAATGGTCAAGCCTTCTAAGACCATTTTTTTCTAGAACTTTGAAGAGAACATTAAAATCCCCATTGGGTGTAGTGATAACGGCAACCCTCGGTTTTATAAATCCAAACACTGTATGAACAAATCTCTCCAAATCATGAGGAAGCATATGTTCTATCAACTCAATTGCTATAACGGCATCACATCCTATTAGTCTATAGTCTGGATCTGCTGCATTACCTTGGTACAGCTGAAATAATTAAGCAGAAAAAAAATTCTCTATTGAGATTTGATAAAGAGAATATTAACATTATTTAAATATTTATGGATGCTTTTAAGTAGCTGATAACAAGATACGAAATCACACCCAAGGTAACCTGTAGAATATAAAAAAACTATAGTCATTCATATATTCCACAATAAACTATTAACTACTATTACTAGAAATAATAATAGTTTTAGTAAATCTGGTATTTCAAACTTACAGTTACTTGTAATGGGCTTTCTCTCTTTGATACATAGTTCTCAGATCCGAGAAGGTCAGAAGAACATCGAACTGGTATAGTTTCAATATCAACACCAAGGATATATTTCAAACCTGGTACATCCTTTAAATATTTTATGAAACTCATATTGTGGTAGCCAAAATCTACAACCTGTAAATTTAAAGTTAGAGTTGCTAAAATGACGAGGGTTTATAAGAATAATATTTCAGCCATCACATACTAAAAAAGTTGAAGATATATAGTTTTCATTCAGTAAAATTTACATGATAAATAATGTAGTAAGTCAAAAAAGTTATTGGCAAAAAACAGTGTTTCAACTTATTTGTACATTTTTGTGGTTTATTCGGTCTTTAAGTTATAATTTCTTAAAGAAGCGTTCCATGAACCATATTATTTTAACTCACGATTATACTATTCTTAATAAACTTTTATGTAAGTACTTATTTATTTTGGTTCACTGTGTGCATCTATCCTAAATGGAAAAATATATGTTGCACTTCAGTATCAGTTGCAATCAAATAAGTGTTTTGTCGCACTGTAAAAGTGTTAGCATAGTGTAAATATCAATATTGAGTTTGGAAGTCATTGCGAATGTTTTTTCAAAACCTAATAATTATTACCATGGGGAAAAACAGATAGTGATTTTCGCATCTGTTTAAGTGAAACATTTTATCGATACTTAGAAGTTCTAAAAACATACAAAGTATACATTTCATGTAGCTCAGCCTCAAAATAAAAATACCAGGAGTATTTCGTCTTTTTGTCTTCCATAATAACCAGAATTTTTACTTCAACAAGTGAAAGCAGTGTATAAACACTGAAGAAATGTTCATAAAATCTACGTAAAGATTTTTTTTGTTTAATTCATTTTATTTATTCTTAATATAATTATTTTAATATCTATTATGATGTCTGCTACCTAATAAAATTGATATCACATTAAGTAGTCGATAGACGAAAAAAAAAAAAATCAACCCACCTCCTTATATAGTTTCAATCACCCATTACCATAAAACTTGAAGTTTATTATTTATTACTAGAGTTTTTACCAATTATTTAATACTTTTAATATTGACTAATGAATTTATATAAAATCTACTTGAATAACAGGTAGGTAAACATTTCAAAATAACTTTCAGATTAAATTTGTATTTTTTTTTTATAATACCTTTTCCAAACTTCCACACCAACGTTCATCCATAAGACAATCTACGACTGCGGCATACCGCTGTACATATACCGGTGGATAAAACACTACACCTTTTTTTTCATCATATTCCGCAAATACGTGTTCATCAGAATCATCATCATCATCATAACTGTCTTTGTCTTTGAACTGGAAACTCAGTCTTTTGTAATAAGGTCTTAAAAATCTATCTATTACAGCGATCAATGATTCGCGAAAAAACATTAAAATTTGCAGTGCAATTATCATTTTAGAATAGGTAATAAGGATATTTAAACAAGTAATATTTGCCTCCTGATATACTGATATATGTGGTAACGATTATAACATGATGTTCACATGTTTACCACTGTTTTGTTTTTTCTGTCACAATTCTCAAAATTTCTTGCCGGCTGTCATCCTCGATTCTATCTAACGCTCAAAAATTGTCATTTGTAATGACGAATGCTGTCAAAGACAGATTATTACTTTTTTAGTAGGCTAGTAGGTAGGTATTATGAGTTTTACCAGCAACCTACAGGAATTAATCCAACTATTGGCAACCATCCAATTACTGGTGTATATATTGTTTAATGTATGAAAAAATTTATACAAATTTATTTATTGTTCAGACTTGGCATAATCAGATTAAAGAATAACGATTACAATGAGTAATCGTAATCGTTAATCATTCATCTGATAAAAAAATTCTGAAGTTTGTTTATATAATTTTTCAGTTTTTTTTGTATCGGGGTTGGCACCGACTTCAAACCGATCAAAAGATAAATATTATTATCGGTAACACATACTAATAATAATATTTTATTGAAATTATTAATAGTAACTCCTTGCCTCGCATGGTTGGGGGAGAGGGACAGGCATTAAGTAAAAAAAAACAATCTATGCCCGTCCTCGGAGTCTAAGCTTGCTTCATACCAATTTTTTACAGACAGAGTTACTTTCGCATTTATAATATATATATATATATATATATATATATATATATATATATATATATATATATATATATATATATATATATCTATATTATATATTTATATATTAATAATTGTATAAATATATTATAAGTGTAATAGATAGATTAATTAATAAGTAATTATAACACTGGATATTAAATAAAATAAGACAAAAATAATTACAAAGTAATACGTGCATTGTTGTCTGTTGAAGTAAATCTGTATTTTCGACTATAATATAAGTAGAATAAGAATCGAACCTATTAGTTACATCTTACTTCTTTACTCCCTTGTAGGAAACAAGGGAGTAAAGAAGTAACTCCCTAACTTCTTATATCTTTACTCAATTCACTCAATCCTATAACTTTTCAATATAGGTATTAAATATGTACCTAACATTTTTGTATAACTAAATATAATTTAGAAGTTAAAAAAGTTTAGAGCCCAATTATAACACAAATTAAAATAATTAAGATATATTTTCATTTAAGAAGAATAATATACCATGTTGTTTGTTATATACATATGTAGGTATATATAATTAGTTTTTTAACACATTTTCTGACTTGCAGAAAATACCTAGATGGCATTAATGGTAGAAATAATTTGCCTTTTGTAGCGAGATGGCCTAGTGGTTAGAACGCGTGAATCTTAACCGGTGATCGTGGGTTCAAGCCCGGGTAAGCACCACTGTATTTTTATGTGTAATTTGTGTTTATAATTCATCTCGTACTTGACGGTGAAGGAAAACATCGTGAGGATACCTACATTTGTCTAATTTACATAGTGCTTTTATAATAGTTTTTAATCTACACGCTAGATGACGCTCCTAAGCAGTTTTAAATAATATTTAATGTTGCTTATATTACTCTCTAGGTGTCGCTGACGGATTCAGCATTTAAGTAAGTTTCGACGAATTCGTAATATGACTTCGAGGGTGTCATCGGATTGATAGGAGGAAGAGCTAATTCATCTTGCAAGATTTGATCTAAACAAACTGGCAAACATAGCAAGCTAAATAATACGTTTCTATTACAAAATCGTATGTAATAACAAGTAATAAGGATTTATTTTTACTTTTTTTTTACTTTGTTTTGTTTGTAAGAACTGTTCGTTTCCATAATAATTAGAATTAAATGATTTTATAGTGTTTTTTGTTTATCTTAGAAATATGAGCTGAATAGTTTAGCTGATAATGTTTTTTTTTTTAATTTATACTAGTTATTATCTATCTTATCTCTATTCTTACTAAATAAAAAAATACATACAAAATGCCTAGGTACCTATCGCAAATATTCAATGCAGAATATTATTATATCGTGTCCTTATAAATTTAAATCTACATTTTTTTTTTAAATTTATTTACTTTGTGAATTAAGAAATTAAGAATTAAGAAACGCGTTGGAAGACTTTTGAAATAATGTTTAATATGTTTTTTTACTTCCATGTGTTACAAAGGCTCTTCAAGCTTGAAAACTTTTTGCATCGTTTACGTTACTTAAATTATTTATTAATTGTCCCAGCAAATGTTGTTTATTGTAATGCTGTGTTAAGTAAGTAGTTATTTTTTTACAATCATATTTTTTTAAATATTATTTGAAAAACGAACGAAGGTAACGCCAAGAATCGGGCCATTATTCTTCAATTGTGTTAAATAAAAAGAACAAAGAGGACTTATCTAATTTAATTTTTCTATAAATAAATTTTATATACCTACATGTAAATATAAAACTAAATAAATATAAAAGCAATGCAACTAAGAATAAGTGAATGGAAGCATTCCAGAAAAAACTGACCACGTATCCGCATTGATTTACTAAGAAAATTGAGTTATAACGTATCATTTCATAAAATAAAAATAATTACACATTATTTAAGGTTTTTTTGTATATTTTATAATTCAATAATAAAGTTAATTTAATTACCTATGTAATTAACTTATTTATCGAATTTTGTAATAAAAGCTATTGGACCGTAATTGACTTAGTAGTGTTTAATTTGTGTATTATTATATCATGTTACTACTCGGCGATGTCGGAACACATCGTTAGATAAGTAAACTCCATATTGTGTTGAGTGGAGATTCTGCTAGGTAGAAATCTACATTCTGGACCGGTATTATCCTTAAATTAAAATTAATCTTGAACGTCCTTGAAAAAGTAAAATAGTATAAATTATTTTGGTTTTGTTTCATAGTATACTTTGTTTCCAGTATATATAAAATAATATGCTTCATTCATAATATATTGTTTATATTTTCATTAAATGTATTGATTATGCAAATATGATTATTCTTGTTAATTCTTTCACCACCGCTCATAGAAGTTGGCACTGTACGGGATATTAACCATGCGCCAACAAGCTTGGGAACTAAGTTGTTACATCCTTTATGCCTGTTTTTACACTGGCTTCTAACTTACCCTTGAAGCCGGAACACAAAAGTACTAACTAAAACCTTACCACCACGTAAAGTATTTAAAGTAATCTAGTCATAAAATATTGCTTAGGCTTAACTAATGTATGAACTTGTACGATAATTTCAATCAAATTCGTTCAAAGGTATTCTCTTAATATATGCACAAGCGGAAGCCGATACTTTTAAAAACCTGCAATTACAAAATACTGGCATAATACCTATGTATTATTTTTAATTTTATTTAAAACCCAAATGTTTTAAGCCTTTGGCAATTTAATTTATTGTAAAAGCATGCGGAAATCTTGGTGTTAATTTATTTCCTTTTGTTAAATTCAAGCAGTGAAAGTAGATATTGTAGAATTGACAACATTGTCTGTGATCTATCATCCAGCTACATAACCGGTAAAAATGATAGTTGTGTGTTAGCTGCAACATTTACACATTGGTCATAGCCTCACAACTATTATGAAGTTTTTTTATGTCCTTTAATTATTTTTGCTTAAGTTTTGTTTTATAACGTAATAACAATCTGTCTCTATATATATTGTGAAATATAATATTACGGAGAATGTATATAATATTGTATTGTACTGTGTCACTCTTTTACGCTCTGTTGAAATTTCGATTAATTTATGTTTACAAAGAGATTACCTAAGTTTAAAAAAAAAAGTAGCTATCGCGTATAAGGGATTGATAAGGATAATTAAAAAAATTAATTTGGAATATTATTAAATATTATTGTAAGACAAAAATACATATTAAAAATGTGATTTTGTTTTATTATTAAAGTAATTTTTAGTATAGTTTTCCTTTAAAAAAATGTCTTAAGAATTTGATGTAAATCAATCCATATGCTTTTTAATTTAGGCAAGTTGTATAAAAACGTATTATTTTTTCTTTTTCGTTTTCATTGAATCTGAACGCCTCGAAGTTATACATTATAAATCGCCTTTTGTTACGTGGTATAATTCATTATTATGTTTGATTTTAAGTAATAAATGATGAAGGGAAATAGAAAACTAGTTTTTCTTATTAGTTTCAATCGTATTGTAAAGTTACATTTCGTTACAGAATAAAAATGTTTTTTTTTTTTTAAAAAAAATGATGACAAGGCGAATAAAAACAGAGTAATAGTAGATGATATTTTAATACATATAAAATACATTATATATATCCTATATTGTTACCTAATCGTTTTATATTATTGTAGTCTAACGAGCGAGGATACGACCACGGTTTTAGCACATGCACATAACATTAAAGTAGTAAATTAACTAAATGGTTTAAAGTTCTATGAATTATAAAATATTATTTGCTCATATTTTTATTTTTGATACTAGACTGATCTATGGGTATGACCCACATTCAATATTAGTCAATATTCAGCTGCGAGTCGAAGGAACAATGTCACGTGAACTAGTTTTATATCTATAACTGGTCTATCGTTATCACGATAGCTGGCTCGACGTACGCTATTAGATAAGTACATTCTGTTCAACAATTTAAGTGACAAATATAAGTTTATTTTCTAATAAAGATAATTCATACATATTATTCGCCACACAATTTATATTATATTTATTAAAAATTGTAAAAGTACCGTATACTTTTGTAGTTTATTAAAAGTTAAAAATGTTTTTATTTTTTTATTTTGTTAAAAAACACAAAGATATGTACATATATATAATGCCTTTTTTGTACATCAAACTACTACCGTATTATTTTAATGAGAACAAAAAGCTTATATTAAAAAAAAACACTGTCAAATGGTGTGGAATAGACATTACACATTACTGGACACAATAACTACGTTCTATTAAATGAAAAAATATCAAATAAGTTAAGATAAATAAACGATAAGTTTTTGGCATAATATTTTTTTTTTCATTTCATATTATTTTTCATAAATATACGAAATATATTGTTTTATATTAATGACAGGCGATTAGTTTAGTATACCACTAAACACACCACCTAATGGATTTCTAGTTACAAAGCCTTTCACTCAAAAACTATCTAAACTGCTCTCTATCGAATGTCTTAAAACATACGTGTGAATATATTATTAAATTGTATATGTATGTAAGAATTTATGTATTTTATAAATTACTTTATATATCTCTTCGTCTTAAAAACAAATTACTTTATAAAAAATTGCCATTTTTTTCTCACACGTAAATCGAAATATTCCGAATAAAATTGCAAATAAACTATGATAGTCGTCTTGGTTTCCTGATATTTTATTTTGTAGATATCATTTAATCTTCTGACAGAATTTCAACCACGGAGACAAATCCTTAGGACTAGTCCATAGAATACAGATATACTATACAACTTTGTCTGAAAACACAGATATATAAGACTCTCTATCCTCTCTCTCTTAAATATAAGTCTATCTTAACTATGAATTACTTCTGAGAAAATTTAGAAAGAAAGATAACACCAGAAATTTCTATTGGTCCTCACTTACTTACTCGTTGCTTGAATCCAGAATTATGTAAAGGAATCTGCAACATTCTAAGCTAACCCTAGACCAGCAAGCCAAGAACGAGTTAAGTTTCCCTTTTTCAAGCTGCAAACTACATAAAGATATAATTTGGTATAAGAAACAAATATTTGCACCAAGGTTATCTAATACTGGGTAATGAATTATGTAAATTAGGCATGACGCAGATCATTTATTTTGTAGGTCTCGAGATTCTTAATAATGTGGTCTTATTATAAGGTATTTTTTTATATATAATTAATATTTTATTTATCTAAAAAAAATACTTTATATTAATTCAAATAATAGTCATGTCATAAAAAATGTTTTTGTTACATAACTATTATTTGGTCTAGTGGCTAGCCACTATGTATCACATCTGATGTAAGGCCGCAGACCCGGATGTCCCGGGTTCAAATCAAGCCAGTTTGGGCCAATAAAAATTAATAAAATAATAGTTTTTCTGTTGAAAATTCTCAATAGCAACCCGAAGTTTGGAAGTTGGAAGTATGTACACTCCTGTGCCTCGGTGCTTTCCGTTGTTGTGCAACTGTGTTTTCACACACACTTGTACACTATAATATGTCCTGCGCTGTTGGCTAATCTCTTTTGAGATTGGCCGACGTGGCAGAAATCGGTCTGGAGGACTACCATCATTATTATTTGATGATATAGCGTATATAATATATATATTTATAAGACGATAAAGCGGAAGCTCGTAAGTTTGTTCTTAGAATCTATTAGGCCTCTGCCTCGAATCTCGCGGGCAGCGGGGCGGCGGCGGCGGCGGCGCGGGAGCGGCAGGATCTTACGCGTATAATCAAATGGACCGGCCCTCGAATACAGCGGTGCAGGAGCGGCGCGGGGGCGGGCAACGAGCGGTGCACTCCAGTGAAGCGGTGACCGCCCGCGTTGCGCGTCTGCATTGTAGGTATAGTGTTGTACATTTTTTTTGTGACGTATCAAAATGTCTTCGGACGTGCAAGAGCTAATTATTTCGGCAATCTTTGAGAGGACACCCATATGGAACAGCAAAGATGTGAACCATAAAAATAGAAGAATAATTAACCAATTATTAGTCGTAGAATTTGTCGGGATTTTGTCTCTGTTCTTCATAATTTCGATAAAACTCGCCATTTATTTTCCTTGCCCTATAGTAGGGATCCACTTCTTCTTTTGCCCACAATAAATCGAGCGTTAGGAATAAATTTGAATCAAAAAGATGTCGCCGTTTTTCAGACATTTCGTTCGCGAATAAAAACAAATATCTCGACAACACAACCACGAACACAACACTACACCGCTATAGTGCCGCGCGATCTGCCCGCTAGTTTGGAGAACAGGTATGCGTTGCCCGCCCCGCTGCCGCGCCGCCGCCGCCGCCGCGCCGCTGCCCGCAAAATTCGAGGCAGAGGCCTTAGAATGAAAGATTCCAATGCAACATGTAATAATACATACATACATATTCATATTTTTCAATTATATATCACAAAATACTGTATAATAAATAAATCAATTAAAAGTGGAAAACTAGCATCATTAACTTTCATTTTTTTAAAGTCAGAAGATCCTTTGACCTCAAGTCGTATAGAGAAGTTTATAAGTAATATTGTGGCTGATCTCTCATACAGTTATCTTTCGATGAGAGCCTCAATATATCGTATTATATAACATGTTATTTGAATAAATTAGAACCGGATTCAATGAAATTATCTTCCAAAACAGTAAATAAAGAATTAAATAATTTAGCGAATAATCTTTGACTTTTGATAATATTGTTTTAAAAAAAGATAAGGAAATTGTCTCAGTTTTTTCAAAAAATATTTGCTTAGATTCCAGTTTCGGTAACTAAGTCAATTATATATTTTCTAACGGTTGCGATTCTAACGGCTAAAATCATTAAAGAAAATGTAGTGCAAGCTTTAATTGTGAACGCCAATGATAAAAAGCACTAAAGGTTAGATTCATAATTCAATCATTAAATATTTAAAAAAACGCTGATTCTGTTTAACTTGATATATTTCCTGAGCAAGTCAAACAGAAAGAAATTTGAATCTCGTAGTTCTTCAGACATCAATAAATTTGGGCCAATCTCAGACACAATTTAAGAATTTGCTTCATAGAAAACAATTTGGATATATGAAGATAATTAATCTATACATTATTCTGTGATAAATCGAATAGATTTTTTAAAAATTAAGTTTAATAAAAAAAGTAACACTTTTTTTCAATTGATTTTTCTTTGATTTAGTACAAAATTAATTTATGAAAATTACTATGAAATTAGTGAATGTGCTATCGATTTTTTATTAGATATACGTATATAATAGATATAATTTAGAGGGTCGACGAAAAAAGATCTCCCAGACCGTCAATTGGTATGGGGTACCCTCAAGAATCAATACTTGTGAGCCTTATATACATAAGATATTTTCAATATATATGCAGAGCATAGTATAAACAACTTAGGTAAGATATATATTTACATATAAGGCGAAGCTGTGTTAACTGCTGGAATCGAGCTGGACTTCCGGAAGACGGACCTTCAAAATAAATTGCAAGGGAAGTTAATTTTTTTAAATTGAATATTTCAACTTCAGGATCCTCTGAGAGTATCAAATTTTGCTTAATACATTACCACTGGTAAATTCCTGTACCACGATAATATCTTGTATTTTCCTATGACCTACTACTATCTATTTGTCAAAATATTAAAACAGTAATCATTTTGTCATTAGTATTATAATATATTACTTTTGTCATTGCAGTGAACACATTTCTCAATTGATCTCAAAAGCTCTTAATTGATTTTTCATCATTGAATTATTAATCCTACCTACATGCCTGACAAATCTAGCGTTCGTTCAGAATGTAGGTGTGCATGTGTAATCATCTTCGTTTGATAATGTTATGCGAATCTTTATCATTGGTTCCGGGCGCCAGCATCGCAAAGGTCGATTTGGCAATCATTATGTCTATGTGAGTACCCGTTGAACTTTAGCAAATACTTACGTGAAATTTCTAAGTTTTTGCTTTTATAAAACGCAAGTTATGATTGTATGTGTTAAATTTATTTATTAAGATATGACTTTATGAAATTACATTGAATTGATATATGTATTTGCAAATACGACAAATGACGATGAAGAAACAGTTACAACTTAAATAATATTATTCCTTATTTATAGTACCTAATTTTTACATAGCTACTATAGTAGAAGTATAGGCAAAGGTAATAATTAATTTGATCTACGTAACAAATGACATTTACTTGCAATTTAATTTAAACCAAAAGCTTAAAATTACTTAAAGCAACATTCAGATATACTTATAACATACACACGACAGACTTATAATATTCCCCTATATATATGTTAATTACTAGATTGTATCGTAGTTCATTTATTATGTATAGATATAAAAAAACCAGAAAAATATATACGCTTGGCCCCAAACTACTTGAATGTTGAATTTCATGGACCTAAATTTAAGAAACCTGTCAAAGTGAATGGTAGACGCTGGTCCACGCGTTCAACGCGCTTCGTTGGAAAAAATATTTTCAAGCAAGCTGGCCGATTTATTATGCACGACATGGCGTAGACTGTCTGAGTTTTTAGAATGCACAGTTAAATACATATATGTCGAAGTAGTTTAAGGTTCATACGGGAATCTTTTCATTGTTATTTTATAAACTATGCTTTGCATACGAAAATACTAAATATCTGTAACTTAAATGGTAATACTACAGTATCCCTACAGGATTATGTTCCGTTCTTTATGCTTGTTCGATTGTCACAGTTAGTGGTTACGATATTGAGTGTATCCCCAGGAATGTCACTTTTAGATGAAGACATCAGCTGATTAGATTGCTTAGCAGCCACGGAGCTTAGTATTGTTTCACTTATAAAATAATTTGTTAAATTACGCCTAAGTCTTCGTACCGGTTTTAGTCGCATACGCAGGTCAGGTGAAGAAAAAGCGCGCGCGACGCTTGCATTTGTCAGTCGCACCAGGGTCGTCAGAGGGGTCGGACCGCTATCTAGTCATTGTATTTTTAAATATATTTTAATACCGTAATCAAAAGGTCATCATGAAAGTGTTCATCGTGTTGGCAGCAGTCGCCGCCCTTGCGAGTAAGTCTATATATTAATATATATGCTTTAACTTTATTATTTACGCTTTATAATTAAAGTTATTAAATATGTTTAGACTAATAAATCAAAATATTTTAGAAAGTGTCCTTGAACATATGTAGTCGTAGCATTAATTCATTTAATTATACATAATAGATTGTACTCTATAATAACGCTGACAGTATAATTCAACATTTTTAAAATGATTAAAATAAAAGAGGAAAATTTTGTCTCAAGAATTTTGAATTTCAAAAACAAACTCTCAAATATTTAAAAAAACGCAATAATGCTTAAGATTGATTAAAACTACGAATAGGTCGTCTTATAAGAAAATTATATAAAAAACTATAGTTATCATTTATTAACTTCTTCAACCATATGCATTCAAAATTACTCAATATAAAATGTCCAAACTTTTGTGAACTTTTATGTACAGAGTCTACAAAATACTAATTAAAATATATCATTTTACTTGCAACGATCATAGCTACTTATGTGTGCTTTAATTTGGCTTGACTGTTCTATAAACTTTTCACGTTCAGACAAAATTTATACACTTCCTAGCGGCATTTTTTCCGTTATACCAAGTTCTTTATTTGGTATTCATAACGAGTCGTAATGTAGTAATAGTATTGCATATTGTTTCTCTTCGAACAAGCAGCATTTTACAATACAGAATTTGTGGATTTTAAACACATATATTTGAAATTCGAACAAGATAAAAAGCAATGAATAAAAATTGTTATATCAAACAAGAAAAAGGTATCATAAGTATAGCTATTTATATGTATTTTGATCTAGTTAGATTTCACTCTTGAATGCGTTTGCGGAAATTCGATATTGACCTTCGATTGTACCATAGTTACAAATTACTCCATAGTAATATAGCAGAAATTACGAATTACTACGAGTTGCGAGTTATGCCATATAAAATTTACGCAAATGGTAGATAGTGACTTTTGCAATGTAACCGCTTTACATAAGTGTTTCGGAAACGGTAGCTTTTACGGTTAGTGTAAAAGTGTCGTACATAAAACCCGTTCAACACAAATTAATATTATATTATTCCAAGGCAAATGTGGTATAATACTATGTAATTTAAAATCATATATTTAATCAACTACATGAGAAGAATTCTGCATTACTTTTCCTTTTTATGTTAACAATTTTTTTACTATAACCTACACGTACATATAACTACACGTGTATAAAATATTAGGGTTCCAATATTATGTACCCAAAGATACTAATAGAAAAAAAAATGTTCAGTAAAAGCCGAGTCATTAAAATATATATTAATAGCTATAATGATGAATAGCTTATGTAACAAATATAATTTAAATATAAAATATAATTATCATTTTATATAAGTAGCTAAACAAAATTTTGTTTAGTTCTTATTTTAATTTAGTTACGATTTTTAGTAAATAACACTAAACATATAAACTGATTCACGAAATACTGTGCAATATTCGCGTATTACACACGCAGTCATACAAACAGACAGCTTCCAACTTGCGTTAAAAAAAGTAAAATTCCCTCTAGCTCAACGCTAAGATTTATTCTCTTTTTAAGGAGAGGGCTTAGAGCTTATTCCACTACGCTGCTCAAATGCGGGTTGTTGGTGGATTTAAATTAAAATTTCAATTACTGATCTTGTACCGGCTATTTTACTATTGATTTACATAATTGAACGATTTGTAAATCCATATTTATTTATTTTTGTGTTATACAATTTTTCCTTATACGAGTTATAATTTAGTGATAATTAACATAACGCTATATAATTATTTAATATATGTAAAATAAAACTTTGAAGAAGTCGTTCAAGGATATCATTAAAACTTGACATTTATTTGCGTATACCGGTCAGCAACTGAGATGTTGACGTGACTTTGAATAACATATTGCGTTAATTTTTACCCGAAATTAATAAATCACTTGAGAAATTAAAAGTAATCTTAATATTTTATCACCGACATGTGTGTTATAAATTATGTAGGCAAATTAAAAATAATTATATACTACCAAAACCGACAACAACAATAACAACGAATTATTAGAGCTTTGTGGTGAACTTGGCTGGACTCAGATATACTAGGTAACTAAAATAAAAATCATTTAAGAAAAACATAGAGACAGTTTATCTCAAATTTTCAACGATTGCTTAATATCCAATCGTAAGCATTTGATATAAAGTTGATAGTTCACTAGCAAGATTCGGGTCACAGCACGACCCTTGATGCATCCGAGCGATGCACCTCGTGTCGCAAGCCTTCGCTTTCACTTCTCAATACGTTGCGTCACTGCTTACGCTAAGTTGCAATAGGTTGCGCGGGCGTTAATTCGAAACCCAGCATATTGAACCCACGTGGACACAATCATTATGACTGTTTTTTTTTAAATATAAGCTTAGCAAGAATATCTTCTGTATTTAAGCACATTTAATTCTTTATACTAATTCGCGAACGCCGAAAATGTCATACATAAGTATAAATATGTATGTCATTATAAATATTTATTACAAAAGTAGGGAAATGAAACCTATATCATTCGAAGGGTTTCTTTACCTTATCAAAAATTTGCATAAAATAAAATTGGTAAATTTTCATTGGTAAAGTTTTTTTTCCAAATAAAGATTTTCGGCCGTATAGTATTTTTAAAACGGAGACATATGTAGGACGCATCATATATTCTTAGATCAGAATAGTATAAAAAACTTGCGTAATAATTAAATTGATATTTCAAAAGGTTACCAGTCAACTATAAATTAGAATAAGCTTCGGATGTACCATAATCATTAACATAAGTAATCATTACTGTGAGAATATTTTAAGCAATAACCGGCTTAGCCTGTCCGTGATAAGATTGAAATTCAACTAACTGACCTGTATAGTGGATATGTGTCAAAACAAATAAAAATTCCGATTTTAATCTAAAATGTTTTATGTAATCTTGAGTTTTCGCCACAGCCTTGACCGATAGTAATTCAAACCCATAAATTAGCAGTAAATGTGCTATTTAGTGAAAATGTCAAATGTTAAAACAGTTTATATGATCACACTTCTATGATACTTCCGCGTCAAATAAAATATTGATTATGAAAATTTTATAGACGCTTTCGCATTGAACATTTTTTTTTTATTTTACATTTAAGCATGAAATTTTTCAATGCACGCGTGCAATTCCACGTATTCATATTTTTAGGCTAATGAATTCCATTTTTAGTTTACTAAATCATTTGCGAAACATATGATGATAGCTGTAATACATGACAGGTATTCATGTTTTTTATCGATGTGAAATTGTAATAATAGACATGCAACTTCTTCACACATTTACAAGTCTGAAGTCACCTTTACGTGATGAACAATTAACTATTGCCAAAGCACGCGTAAGAGCAAGTGGGCAATATTGTTTGTTGACGCTAAGCGATGATTATACAATGTTTCGTTGTTATGTAAGATAAAAAACAGCCGTTCGGTCTTTAGAGTATCAGAACACTGTCGGTCTGATTCTTGGCTTGATTAATTCAGCTTTCACTATGTCTGATAATTTTTTTTCAGCTTGTATTATTATCAGTGAACTGCTATTTTTATTCATGAATTAATTTTAGACTTAATTTAATTTTTCAAAAAATCTATATCTCTTTTTTTTGTCACAGGCGGCCAATTTAAATGCCCGAACAAAGATGGCCAATATGAGGATGATAGGCAGTGCGACAAGTTCTACGAATGTGTTGATGGTGTCGCCACCACCAAATTGTGCCCCGACGGTCTTGTGTTCGACCCTACCATCAGGAAGATCAACAAGTGCGACCAACCCTTCAATGTAGATTGCGGTGACAGGACCGAACTTCGTAAGTATTTAAATAAATATTCTATTGGAAAATTAAGATCAAATTGTATAGTATTTTTACAAAGGAAACAAAATATGGTCTAACAGCTTTTTTTCTATTCACATAATCAAAAATTTTATTTAATATGCAATGAAAAAAGAGAAAGAAATATTCTTCTTAATATTATACAAATGGATACATAATAATTTAACATACCTAAGTGTCCAATATCAATTAATTGATTCAAAATCAATACCATAGGACTTTTATGTGTCTGTGTAATGCTTGTATGTGGAGTACAGTCATTACCTGGAGGTCATTCAACGCAACCGTGCCAGAAATGAAAGTGTCCTGTCCACCTTTGACCACCTAGGTCACACCCTGATGATTTTCTAGATCAATCAGAGTCGTGATTGTCATGTAATATTTACATGAACATAATTTAGAATGTCGCTTTTATTCAACACGCCATATTTTATCTATGTATACTTATAAATAAGCAGATGTTTTTTTTTGTAATGCATAAATAAAAAAACTGCTAAACCAATTTACATAAAGCCCATACATTAGCTTTATGTACGAGAAGATTATTGGCATTATGTTATCTGAGAACAAAAAGTGAAACCTGAGTCGTATCAAATAATTGATAACAAAAAAATACAAACAGCATGCAATATCAAGCGTACGTTGCAAAACATTCTCGCTAGACTTTTATAAAAGTGAATTATATGACAATAAAACAGCCTTATTTGTTTAATTATTTTCATGATCAACCAGTATCATGATTCTATTTACAGATGAATAGTACTTCTTAGTAGTTTTTTTAAAGATATATTTGCATGGAATTCCGCAGTCAAGTGCGCGTGACTTGTTTGAAAAGCATGTAATTTACCTTTCCTATAACATTTAAGTATAAATAAGTCGTCTTACTTAAGTATAAGTATGGTCCTTGTAGATATTGTACGTCTGTAGGCATTTTAATGGGACGTGAAAGGAATTCAATAACGGACAAATCAACTTGTTGGATCAAGGCGAATTGGTCGAGAACGGAACAATGTAAAAATAGTGATCGACGTTCGAAATTCTTGATATCTAGAAATGAAAACTTATTTGTTACTTCCTGAACTTTTAAATGGTTACCTAGAATATGACCTCAACGTCGCAACCAGTACGATTTCAAGGTTTACGATATTTATTAATGCTTTTATCCCCATTTCTAGTGTTGAAGTTATGTCGACTCAAAGATGATGCAACTCTTACACTTTTATTAATAATTTGATTTCAAAAGTCGTTTCGACCGCTTGCCTTGGTTTCTTTTTGCAATATCTCACAGTACTATCATAAATCACATTATATCTACTTTAATAAGTAATTATTAAAGTGATTTTATAATTTTTTCTACAGGCACTCAAATTAAACCAAAAACATACAACTATATCTACTATATTCTATTTCTCTCACCAGAACCCCCCAAGGCCAACAGCCAGTGCCCACGTCGTAACGGTTTCTTCGCCCACCCTGACCCCTCCGTCTGCAACATCTTCTACAACTGTATTGAAGGTGATGCTATCGAGGTCAAGTGTACCGCTGGTCTGCATTTCGATGAGTACTCCGGTACATGTGTGTGGCCCGATTCTGCTGGCAGACAAGGATGTATCGCCCAGGAAAGTAAGTACATAACTTTAGTTACACATATTTTTAAGAAATGAATTATTGTTAAAATTAATTTGTATACTAATATAGATGATATTCAATAGCCCTTATATTCTATTTATCTATGGCATATATTATTAAAGTAATAATTCACTATAGCGATTTCGAATGTCAACTTTTTTTTCTGAGAGAAGTATGATGGTTCAATCTTAGATCATTTTCTAGAATCGTCATAAATATATACAGAGACTAAGATAATACTTTAAAAATTTTTGCAAGACTTATTGCACTTTGGCTTTGAAGACAGATTTTCACAATTCTTGATACCAGAGAGTATGAAAAGCAATCTGTGTATAAATTATCATGATACCGAGATATATTAAAAAATATAGTGTAACTTTTTGTTACTCTATAAGGCGTAGATAAATTAAAATGTTACAATATATTTCTTTAATGAAAATATATTGTAACATTTTAATTTATCTCTATCTATTTATCACAATGAATATCTTGCCCATAAATTATAATCATATAAATGAATCATTTATTACATTTCTGTAACAATGACTAATACAGCCAGTCATTGCACCAAGCTTTAGTATCTGTAAACAAATTGACACAATACCAGCCATTAGTCTCCACGAGCATTCATGTCGATTACCTAGCCTCTCACTTAGGCGGTCACTGGCACAGAGCTCGGAGCTGATATAAATGCGTTGCCACGTAATCATACACAGCTGTGAGGCTGTTCAACGTGCCCTTCTATAAGTTGCATTCACTGTTTTAATACATCTGAATGATCCCCTATTTATATCTTTCGCGACCTTTTATTAAGATTGCCCTATTTCAATATGAATGTATAATTAGTAATTAAATATATAACGTTATATATTTTATAACCGATTCCAATGCAATATCATATTTGAATTTAATATTAAAATATTATTTTTATTTAGAGCTGAATATTCCTTTGTTATTTATATGTTATTTATAAGATATTTTTGCCATAAACAATATTAAATTAAAATTTAAAAACTATATATTTATTATAAGTAAGTAAGCTAACTAAACAGATTAACATTATTCATTGCAGAAAAGACCAAGGATGGTTTTGAGTGCCCCAAGGATCAAGTGGCTGACCCTCAAGGTCAGGCGGTCGCCCATCCCAAATTCCCGCACCCCAATGACTGCCAACGTTTCTACGTATGCTTGAACGGCGTTGAGCCTCGTGACCTTGGTTGCCAAGTCGGAGAGGTTTACAATGAGGAGAGCCAGAAATGTGACGCACCTGAGAATGTCCGTGGATGGTAAGTAACATACAATTTTAAACGTTGACATTTTAATGATAAATAAATGTAAATTTTTACTCAATTACTACCCGCAATATCGCAGTATTTTCATTACGTACATGGAACTTAAATGTATAATATCTTTGACCATTTCATTACGAATTCGAAATTGTTTTCCTGATATTTCCTGGTTTTAAGTATTCTAAAATATATTTAAATAATTTTCTTACAGCGAGGACTGGTACAAGGACTCTGAAGACGCCGCGCCAGCTCCTAAGGCGAGATCCTAAGCTAGTGATAAATATATAAGTTACACCTAAGACTTGATAAGTTAATATACTTTAAGATTTAAAACAACAAGCGTATTTTATTTCATACCTTAAGATAACCTGAACAATAATAAAACAGAAAATAAAATGATTTTTAAATAGATATATCTAATTATGATCGTTATATTGAAATTATATTTTTGAAAAACTATATTTGTCACGATTTTTGAGTAGAATATAATTATTTAAATAATTATAAAAAATATCATTTTATAAATCTTATACTTTTTTTAGACTATATGTCTAAAAAAGTAATCAAGAATGTAATTAAAAATATATATATCCACTTTTTCATAACATTGAAAAATTACAAATTACTTCATTGACCTGAACGTTAACTCACCCTTGAGATATCAAATTTGCAATCCTCAGTTTTTAAGTAGTAAATTATTTTCATATTTAGAAATATTGGATTGTCAATTAATTATGAAGTTAAAATAATTAGAGCAGTAAATAGCTAACAATTCGATTAACGAACTACCTTATTAAATTAAAGGATATACGGTTAATTAAATTATTTTCAATTCAATTGCAATAACACCTCTCTGACATGTCATAATTAATGTAGCATCATCATACATCGTTAGTCGAACATTCTTATAAATTGCAAGTTATGCAGATATTTTTAACTATCTATTATTTTACTATCAGTATATCGTGTTTGCTAAGTCACACTGATCGTATGTTTTAAAATAAAATGATTTATAGTTAAAATGAAACATACGATTGGGACGATAACTAGTTATCGTAAAACTTAACGAGTTCTTAAAGGTTAAGAGATGTCGTCGTTTAAGGCAATTGAAAGTTGAAAAAGATTTGCAACTAAATTAATCACGCTCATCCAATGCCAAGATATATACATATGTATGAGTACATAATTTACTTCCGCAAAATATGTTTCATCACAAACATGACGGTGTTTTTTAATCTTTATATACAGTAATGCAGATTTATTTTATATATGATTTATCCTATTTCTTTTCATCTTCCATTCCTATTTCTGTTTAATGCATAAAAGTGGTATATAGACCTTAGCATTGCGATTGATCGCGACACACTATGGCCAAGTGTCAAGGCAGGAATTAAATGCTATCTTAATAGGTACATCTCGATTTAAAAGGCAAAGTAAAGTAAGGTTGTTCACAACATTTATAGTCATACAAACTATAATATATAAGACTTATTTTATTCAAAGTGATACATTTCCAATAAATATGTACGATTAATCTAAATAGTATTAATATATATTTTTTATAGTATAGGTAGGCGGACGAGCATATGGGCCTGATGGTTACATTGGCATTGTAAGAAATGTTATCCATTGCTTACATCGCCAATGTGCCACCAACCTTGGGAACTAAGATGTTATGTCTCTTATGCCTGTAATTACACTTCCCTTCAAACCGGAACACAACAATACCAAGTACTGCTGTTTTGCGGTAGAATATCTGATGAGTGGGTGGTACCCACCCACACGAGCTTGCACAAAGCCATCACCAGTAAATTAGTACTATGGCGATACATTTAAAATGTCTTTTATAAAGATAATGTAAGCTTTACAATTACATTTATATTCTAAAATAATATGATAAAGTGTTTTTAAAAGCCTATTCGACAATAGTATATTTTAATTTTCGTTTAATTAAATGTCGATAGTACCTTACAGACCTGTTAAACAGACTTTTTTCTACACTTAGTAGGCAAGCGTTTAACCGTTGACTTGCCTGATCTTAAGCATTGACACGGTCTAGGGTGTAGCACGCTTGCTTAAAAGAAACCTGACGGCTATATTATTACAATTTGCTAAGTGGCCGACTTTTTTTAAATACTGGTACTTAGTCTGAGGCATCCCAAAACTATTCCCAAATTGTAATAAGCTGTAATTTTCTTTGTGGGAAATTGCTTGGTAGGGCCTACTTTTTGATTTTAATACACTTAAATAATGAGAAAAAGCTTTCTCAATGTTCTCACCTGTAATTGTATTTATTATTTCACTAAAATAATGTATTATAAAAATTAATATATTAATGTTAAGCGTTTTTTATCTCGGTAAAAAACCACCTTTCCCCTACATTAAATGGAGGAGTGGATATGAATCGCTATCGCCAAGTGCGCTGGTATACCTACTAAAGCCAGTGGTACCCAATCTGTCTCTTTGGGGGCGTCACATGAGTTACCCGGATACAGAGAACTCTTCGAAAGTGCACTTAGCGCTGATGATTTTTCCCTGATCTACTTTTTTCACGCCATTCCGCGTCCTTCTGAGGTATGACACTCTCGCATGATGAGACCGACAGGTGGAAACCGAGCTATGTGTGATTCTTGCCCTAAAACCACTGTCCACGGTACGAACTGGAGAGGCCGTGGGATCGCGTTGATGTAACGACTCTGCAGAGCCCCTCTCGTGCCTCGGCGGGGCTCTCCTCAAGGGCGAAAGTAATCTACCCCCCCACCCCGCACTCCTCGCTTATGTGTACTGCAGCACTGCGCCGTCTCGGCTGCCGTCCTCTTAAGGGCCGTCTCAAAAAAGACACACGAGACCCCTCACGCATCCATGGCCCCAGGATTACACCCTATCTTTTAAGCCACGGGCGTCGGGGCTGAGGGAGAGCAGAGACGACAATGACGTCGTACAACAAAAAAAGGGAAAATAATAATCAGTATGTATTTATATCACTATATATTTCTTACGCATTGTTTCACGATGTGTTAGATATGAAGTGTGAATTATGACGTCATAACTGGATATATCTATTAAAAATAAATTAGTCATAACATAAACAGGGCGAGGATACTTTTTATAGAGCCTATTATGCAGTTATTAATATGTATATGTGTCAAAGACAATAAACTTTCAAAACTCTCGACAGCCTTTTGTTTACTGAAATGTTACGTATAGGTAACATATAACCTAATTCTTACACTATGTAAGCTTTGTATTTAAATCGTTAATATTTTTGCTCATTAAAAATATATAAAGAATGTATTTTTATCTCTTATTAAATTAACATAACTTAATGTTGCATTGTATTAACTCCACCAGCCGAAATTAAATTTGGAATGAGTTCGTTCATTTATTTATTGTGTTCAACGTTATTTAATTTTCATAATTAGTGACATCATTAGAAAACTGATGATTAAAGTGGCGGATAGGATACGTATAAATTTATCTATACATGGAGATGAGAACATTTCATATTAAGTACGTGAAGGTTAGCTACTCCTTTTTTTTTTTTTTTTTTTTTTTTTTTTTTTTTTTTTTTTTTTTTTTTTTTTTTTTTTTTTTTTTTTTTTTCGGGGAGGAAAGGCATTTACGCCTGCCGCCCGGTCCGGGGGGACCGGGACGGGTATGTGGGACTCACGGGGCAGAGGGCCACCGTCCTACCCACTAAAACCTCCCCGGATTTCCGCCTCTCCGCAAGGCGGCGGGGTCACGGGAACGTTGTGACTTACAACCGCAACCCCGCCAGCGGTCGTCGCCACAAGGCGACCCATCTCGAGAGCGCGCCAGGATGTTGGGGCGCGCCTCCCTCCTCTCTGTGCCTCCGTCCTGTTACGTGACGGACTCCCCCGAGTCCGCCACTGGAGGCTGGGCGTCAGGGCTTGAAGCCCCGCGGCGGATCAACAGACTGGCTCCGCCGCCAACCACACCTTAACTCTGCGGCAGCGTCCGGCCTGCGAAGGCACGTCGCCGTCGAAGAGGTCTCCTTCTTCGTTGCGGGAGCGAGTCCACGTCGTCCTCCCGCTCCCGCTCTGCCTCCTCCTTTTGCGACATGACACATGCGCTGAACCGTGACACTGCCGCCCAGATCTCTTCGCTTCCGGCCATCTTCTCGACGACGGCCGGAAGCGACAGGTCCCCACCTACAGCCGTGGATAGGACCGCGCGAGGCTCCGCCCAAGCCGGGCACTCTACGCGCGTGTGTTCCGCCGTATCCACGGCTCCTCCGCCACAATGGTGGCACTCCACCGTCGGCTCCCTACCGACCACCTCACGCAGGTACCGGCCGAAACAACCGTGGCCGGTCAAAAGCTGTGTGAGGTGATACGTGGGTGGGCCGTGCTTGCGCTCGACCCACTTCCTCAGCACCGGCCGAATGGCCGCAACGAGGTCCCGGCTAGCACCCGGGACACCCAGTCTCTCCGACCACTCGGCGAATACCCTCTCGCGGGCCTCCTCTCGCCACGTCCGAACCTCACGTGGGTGGGGCCGGTTCTCCTCCGCTCTCACTGCCGCCTTGATCCGCCAATAGACCCTCGAGTTAGCCTCGGCCTCGAGGTCCCATGGCGGGCTTCCGGCGAGCAGGCACGCCGCGGTGTACGACACCGTGCGGTACGCCCGAGCCGCTCTGAGCGCCATCGCTCGCTGCGGACGTCGCAGCGAGGCGACGTTACGGGCGCTCAGAGCGTCCGCCCATATCGGCGCCCCGTAGAGCGCCATCGAGCGCACGACGCCGGTGTACAAGCGCCTGCAGGCACCTCCTGGCCCACCCACGTTCGGGAGGATCCTCCCTAGCGCCCCGGCTGCAGCCACCAACTTTGGGGCCAAGCGCCGGAAGTGCTCTTCGAACTTCCACCTGCCGTCGAGCACGAGTCCCAGGTACTTCATCGTCGACCCGACGGCGATGGAAGTTCCGCCCACCGTTATCGCCGCCCCCGGAGGTGGCGCGTTCCGAGGCCCGTGAAAGACGAGGGCCTCGGATTTGTGTAGGGCCACCTCGAGGCCCAACGCGCGGATTCGGTGGACTACGTGCGCCACCCCAGCCGTGGCGCGATAGGCCGCCTCCCGGTATGAACTGCCGCGGGCCGACACGAGGGTGTCGTCAGCGTAGCACGTGACGCTGACCCCCCGCAACGTGGCCCCGCGCAGCACCCAGTCGTAGCCGATGCACCACAGGAGCGGTCCTAGTACCGACCCCTGCGGAACACCGCACGACAACGACCTGACGGCCCATCCGTCCGCAGTCGGGAAGGCCACCGCCCTGCCCGAGAAGTAATCGGCCACGGTACGCCGCAGGTAGCCCGGCACACCGTGGAACCGCAGGGCCTCCATCACCGTTTCCCAGGGCAGCGTGTTGAAGGCATTGGAAATATCCAGCGACACTGCCAACACAACCCCGCCCCGAGACACCTCCTCCTCGGCCAGGCCCCTCACCCTGGCGATCGCGTCGAGCGTCGAGCGGCCGGGGCGGAACCCGTATTGCCGCTCGTCGAGTCCCGGCTCCATACTGCCGACGAGACGGGCAGCGAGCACCCGCTCGAAGAGCTTGCTCACCTCGTCGAGCAACACGATCGGGCGGTAGGCTGACGGCTGATCGGACGGACGCCCGTCCTTGCGGATCAGAACGAGCGTGCCCGTTTTCCACCGTCGCGGGAACCTACCCTGAGACAGGCATGCGGTGAAGAGGCGCCGCATGCTCTCGCCGAGTTCCTCCGACGCGATCTTCAGGGCTCGACCGGGGATTCCGTCGGGCCCAGGGGCTGTCTTTTTCGACCCTAGTCTGATGACAGCCGCCTGCAGTTCCGCCTCGGTGATCGGAGTCACCGGTGACCCGTCGTCCTCCTCTTGGGGCCTGCTCGCGGGCGGCGCCATGGCCGGTGGCACGAACTCTCCCCGCTCGGGGAAGAGCGTGTCCACAACCCTCGCCAAGAGCTGCGGCTGGAGACTGCTGGTCAGCGGAGGAGCCCAGGGTCGGAGCTTTTGTCTCACGACCCGATACGGACGCCCCCACGGATCGCCGTTGAGCGTCTCCAGCCATTCCTCCCACACCGTCTCTTTGGCCTGTGATATGGCCTTCTGTAGGGCCTGGCAGGCGGTCCTATATCCGGTGTAGAAGACCTCCTCCGCGTCGTCATCACGGACCCTTCGTCTCCTACACCGAACGTAACGGCGCCGTGCCGCCACGCACGCCTTGCGCAGCCGACGGAGCTCCGGACGCCACCAGTACACCCGCCGACGTTGCGGGTGCGGCTTAGCCCTCGGCATCGCCGCGTCGCACACTCGGGACAGGGCGCCGTCGATCCGGTCGGCCTCCTGGTCGATCCGGAGGACCGGGTCGGAACCGGCCCCCCAAGCTTCGACGATGGCCGCCTCCTTCGCCAACTGTCCGTCGAGGCGGCCCAGGCACCAACGCGGACGACCTTCCGTTCCTCCGACAACAGTGGGCCGAACGTCCCAACGAGCCGACGCAGAGACATCGAACCGAATATATCGGTGATCCGACAGTGTCTCCACGCCAGTCTCGACCCTCCAGTTTTGAGCACGGCGGGCCAGGGCGTTGGACGCGAACGTAATGTCCACGATCGATTCGCCCTGCCGCCGCACGCACGTGCTCTCCGACCCACTGTTGAGGACCGCCAGCCCCAACGAGACCGCCCACTCCTCGAGCACCTCACCCCGGGCATCGGCCACAGGAGAACCCCAAGCCGTTGATTTGGCGTTGAAGTCCCCCGCGACCAACACCGGTGCGGGCGCCGCTTGCCCGATCAGAGTCCCGACCTCTGCCAGCATCTGCTCAAACTCGGCGAGACTCCGACTGGGCGAGGCGTAGACGGCGACGACCGTCACACCGCCGACGACGGCCAGCACGCACCCCCTGCCCCTGGCCACACCCTCGATGGCCGGAGCGCCAGCGACCGCAGGGGCGACGATGGCCACGACCCGTTCGTGGTCGGAGACCCAGTCGTCCCGCGAGGGAACGAAATAGGGCTCCGATACCACCGCCACGTTGATCTGCCACTCTGCCATGCTTTGGACTAGGAGGTCCTGAGCCCTGGCAGAGTGGTTGATATTGGCCTGGAGGCAGCGCAGGGCCATCACTGCGTGGTCTCCATCGGCTCCGCCTCTGTGCGTGGAGACGCGGCTACCGGGCCTTTCGTCGCCACCTTCCTTGTCTTTTCCCTCTGCGCGGCGCCCTTTCCGCCCTGGCACGACTTGCTGCAGGCGGCATGGGCAGCTGGCTTACCGGCCGCAGTGCAGACCACGCAGCTGGCTACGGCGGCGGAGCACTCCCGAGCCTTGTGACCGGGCTGACCGCAGCGGAAGCACAGACGGCTTCGGTCGACGTCCCGGTCACACTTTGCCCCCATGTGCCCCCGCTCGAGGCACCGGAAACAGTGCAGCGGTCTGGGGTCGAGCAGCATGACTCGCGCCGACACCCACCCGACCCTTATGCGACCTACCTCCACGACCTTCTTCGCGGCCGAAACGGGGCAGCTCAGCCACAGAGAGCCCGAGCCGCTCGAGCCGCGAGCGATGATGCCCGCTTTAATGGCCCCGGTAGGGCAGCCGCCTTGTTCAGCGACCGCCGCCACGGCTTCCGCCACCGTCACGGAGTCGTCCAGGTCTAGTACCCTTAGTTCGACACACTTTGTGGGTCGATGGATCTGGACGATCTCCGGGCTGAGGGCCTCGCGGAGCTTTTCCGCCAGGGCATCCGCCGCCTTCTCGGCCTCGTTGGTGCCCGGCGGCACCTCGAGCATCCGCGCTCCCGTCGCCGCGGTCCGGAACCGTACCGCCGTCAAGCCGACCTCCCGGAGGCTGATCCGGCTTTTGGCCAGGGCCAGAGCCTTCTCGTAGCTCCACCCCTTTTCCTCAGCACCGGGCTTCAGCGTCAGCGTTATCGCTGCGGTGCGAGGGGGGCGGAGTTTCCTCGTAACCGGGACCTTTTTGGTGGCCCCGGAAGAAGTCGGCTTCGCCGCCGCTGGCTTGGCACCCGGCTTCTCTGCCTTCTTTGGCCTGTTCCTAGCGACCACGGCGCTCCACGTGGCCGGAGTGGCGGCCGGCTCCGCTGACGACTGAGGAGCCACCCTCCTGTCTGCCGCCTCTTGGGCAGCCATACTTCTCTTAGGCCGCTTCGGCCTGACAGCAGCAGGCTTGGCGGCGCTGGCCTCGACGCCCTCCGTTGCGTGGGAGGCGGCTGGAGCCTCCTTTCCCGCCGCGGCTACGGCCGCTGCCTGCGCTACCCTACGGTCAGCGGCGAGTGGAGGCCGCAGCCGAGGCTCCGGAAGGAGGCGGCCCTCGAGGCCCTCGAGGCGAGCGTTCAGCATCGTGCTGAACTGCTCGCGGTTCGCGCGCAGCGCCTCCTCCATGACGTTTTGGAGGTTCGCCTCCGTCGCCGCCACCGGCCGCTGGCGCATTTCGGCGACTTCCCGGCGCAGCTCAGCCAGTTGGCCGGAGAGTCGCGTGTTAGCCGCCTCCAGCCGCGCCACCTCCTCCGTCACAGTGAGGGCCCTTAGATCCGCCACCGCACCTTTAATGGTGACGGCGGCGGACTTCAGGGCCCGAACGAACGTGCCCTTCAGGTTGCCCGACCTGTCGGCAACCTGCAGAACGACGTCGAGCGCCTCCTTCACCGCCGCGTCCAGCGCGGCAGACGTCTGCGGCACGTCCACGGTCACGCCGGGTTGGCGTTTCTCTGCTCGGGCCGCCCTTTCTTCAGTGGCCACCTTGGCCGCCGCACTGTACGCGGCCAGTGCGTCCTCCGCCTCGTACCGCCGCTCCTTTGCCTTAGCGGCTTTTAGCTCCTGGCGGGAGCGCCCGAGGCCGACGTATTCGCCCGTCGTGGGCGGTCGACCACGCCCCCTTTTGGGGGAGGGCTTCAGCCATTTGCTGATGCCTGACCCCGAGAAGCCGCCTTCGCTCATACCCGCGTCGCTCTCGGACCCGGAGTAGCTCTCCGGCCCAGGACGGGGCCGCTTCTCGCCCTTCCGCCGACGACAGGCGGGGTCTCTCGAAGAGACCATCACCATGCTGGTGGCCGACGAGTCGGACTCTGAGAGTCGTTCCAGTCGGACCACCAGTTTTTTGGACACGAGAGTGTCTTTGGTTTCGGCGCGCGCTATTGGGGCGCCCGCCTCCACCGCCATGTTATCTTTGTCCGTATGATCGCCGAGTCCGTTGTTGTTTTTTGTATTCTTTATAAATTCCATACTTAATCCCACGAGTATGGGGGAAATAAAAAGTCCACCAAGGCAGAGCCCCCTGTACCTTGGTAACCCTATATACACCGTGAGGTCGGGTGGTATCACGGGATCTACAAACTAATGTTTTTTATTGAGGTTGTCTCCTCTTGGCCCAGCCGGTTAAGGCAAGGCCCTCGGTCCCACCACGGGCTGCGAGACATGTCCACAACACCCGGACGGGGAAACGAGTTTGAGAGGCGGTGACCTTTTAGTCTGTCCACCCAGCATCGATACCGACACTGGGCGAACCCGCCTCTCCCACCTCCTTTCTCCGGCAGCCCAAAAAGACCCCGGAGACCAACTCTAACTCGACTGACTCCACCATTGGGAGTAACCTCCAATAAATAAATAAATGAAAGATGTAAAGTAAATAAAACAAGAAAATAAAACAAAACAAAATTAATAAAAATGAGACAGAAGAAAAGAAAACGAAACGAAACAAAACGGAAGAAGAACAAAACAAAACAAAGAAAGAAAGCAGAGAGCTTCTTCCTTCCACCTTCAATTTGCCACAAAGCCGCTCGCACAGTCCAGTCTGCTGAACAGAAAAGTACCAGGAACGGCCCGTGGCATTACCGTCGCGTCAGTCTCAGCCGCGGTCGACAGGCACTCCGAGAAAACATCGGATTACTTGTCGACCCCGTTGCCCAGGGTGCACCACGTGGAGGTGACTGACATGCACCCCGAAGGTTAGCTACTCCTACCCGTAGTTATGTTAAATAAAAACTCCTAAATTATATTATTATACACATCATATAAAGCAATACCTTTATAAAATTATATTTATTCATTTATTTTAAAATTATTTTTACGTATATCCATATATGTAAGAATTCCAGAATATATCTGATAACGTTCTAATTTTACACGTTAAAAATGAGACTTTAACAAATTATTAATTTTATTTTATAACGGATATTTAAAAACTCTTCCGTGTCTGGTCTTAAAAATACCTTAAACATTTTATTTAATACTTTTTTATTATTTTAATCTTATTTATATACTAATATTATAAATGCGAATGTAGCTCTTTCTGTCTGTTGTGCATTTGCAGCTAAACCGGAAAACCGAATTTGATGATATTTGGTATTTTTTTTTTAAAGAATAGGAAGGTGGACGAGCATATGGGCCACCTGATGGTAAGTAGTCACCAAATGCCCTTAGACATTGGCATTGTAAGAAATGTCAACCATCTCTTATAGTCAATGCGCCACCAACCTTGGGAACTAAGATTTTATGTCCCTTGTGCCTGTAATTACACTGGCTCACTCACCCTTCAAACCGGAACACAACAATATCAAGTATTGCTGTTTTGCGGTAGAATATCTGATGAGTTGGTGGTTCCTACCCAGACGAGCTTGCACAAAGCCCTACCACCAGTAAATCAAGCATCAAGGTATCAAGCAAACTTGAACCCCAAGGAATTTTAATGTGTACATTTTAATGTGTTACGCCTGCACCTAACATGCAGGCGAAAACATACATATACAAAAAAAAATATCAGAATACCTAATAAAGAGTTCTACTCTATTCAATCACTAATCTGTAATCTTATCAATGGCTTTTAATCAAACTTTCATATATGACAGTCGAATTGTTGATTTGACAGACGATTTTGCAATAATGTTGCGACTTCAATACGGACAAGCTACCCGCTCCGATTTCAAGCATCTGCATCTGTTCGAAGTTTATTTCTAATTATATCTATAGTTACGTATAATTTAATTTATAAATTAATAAAATGTTTCGTTTTCATTTCTGTCTATTCTTTGTTCGATACAAAATTTTCCAATAACTTTTTAACTACCTTCCCGATAAGTTAGAGAATTATAATTATGAATTATTGATGCGACTAGCACAGGACCGGGAGAACTGGCGCGCCTGTGAGGAGGCCTATGTCCAGCAGTGGATTAATGTGGGCTGAATATGATGAATGTATCTGAAAATAATTGTTTACTTTATGATTGAAAATGGCAACGAAGCGAGTAGTTGTAGGGAGAAATTTGTGAGTGCAATGTTTGATACTGACTCGAAGATATTAATTAATCAATGTGTAGTATTTATTAAGCATTTTTGGGCTTATTGCATATTGGCTTAATTTTTTCAAAAGCTTTTGTATGGGTACCATCCACTCACCTTTCATTCCGTTGAACAGAAATTTTATTTTATATTATTACTTTTTCGGTTCAGAGGATGAGCGAGCTAGTGTTATTAAAGACACAAGAAGCATACTAGCAACTACTCGTGCGTGTTGGAGCAATGATGATATCATATGGTATTTTTAAAATTACTAACATTGCCAACAATATCTACAGCCCGTAGAGATCAGTTACCATAAGGTGCCTCAACAGACGTGGTAGACGCGTACCATGTCATTTAAAAAAAACATCTTCTACCTTTATTTTCGTTATAATTTTATGTAAGTTGTATGTCAATTGGATAAGTAATAAATAATTTTATTTATATCTAGAAAAACAAATATAACTATGTTTTTAATCTGTGGCAATGTCTTCTTTTATCCATACTTTAAGTACATAATACTTTAGGTGCGTTCATAGCAACATGGTTGTCTCGGTACAAAACATAATCAATTTAATATTGTTTTCAATTTCGTTCTAATATCATTTACATTCACCTTTCGCCATCTCAGCGTCAATTAATGTCACACGTTAAATTATTCCATCAAACTGAATTTGATGTAGATAAATTGCTTCAATTAACTGAAAGTGAGGTAACATTTTAGATTTATTTTATAATATATAAATATATATTATAGACAACGTAAAACGATGTATACAAAAAGCCTTTTATGTACATTTTTTATTATACACACAATAAACCTAAAAAATTATTTTTTAAAAACTGTCTTGGCAAATGTGACCAAAGAGGTTTTACATAACAAGTTTTGAATAGTCAAATAATACGTAATAAAGTATGCTCGTTACCTAATTGGACTTTAAAAAAATAATGTCAGTATATACCTTCTTTGAGTTTAACGTGTTTTTTTATTTAAGCAAGGGTCTAATATATAATCAGAAAGTGCTTTATCATACATAAGTGAAAGTTGATAAAACTGGATCCTTGCACGTGTTCAAAAATGAGTTCATCAATATAACGTGCTGTTACATAAATACAAGCCTCTACGAAAGTCATCACCGTACTGCGTTTAGCAGTATCTGCTTAAAAGTCTTCTGAGATTATCAATGAAAGATTATAAAAAAATATAAATTGTCATTCCAGTAGATATAGTATGGTATTTGAATAGCGATACTAATTAAAAAATCACTTCCATAAATACCAGTACTTACATTGTATTGACCATATTGACGATATGAGAGAGCACGATCTCACTAAGGAGGACGCTTTAGATCGGGCAAAGTGGAGGCCTAGATGCAGGAAAGCGGACCCTGGCGTTACTAGGCCGGCAAAACGCTAAGCAGAAGAAGAAAAAGACATTGTATTGACCACATAAAATGCTTAACGTTACTTTAAAAATATTTTAAAAGAAATCTGATCACAATTTAAAATCATGCAATTTATTTAAAAAAAAATTGAAAGGAACGTTCTTATTGATTATATAGAAAATCTTGTTATTAATAGTTTTTTGAAATAGGGTTTTTAGTAATACTAAATACAGGTTTTTTTTAAATTCCTATTGCCTATAATGCTCAGTACACGATCTTGTTTGAGCTCGCAAGGCTGTGCCTGTGTCTTAATCAATAAAATAAGGCTATTTACACATTCAGAGCATGCTAAATTTATTTTTTTTAATGTTTTTTTTTTAATTCTAATTTTAATAATAATTTCTTAAATTATAAATAGCTTAGAAGTACGTTCTTAAAACATTTTGTATCTGTTGTCATTTAATATCATACTGCAGTTTTTTAAGATATGTATAAGTAATAACAATTATTAATTAAACATTATCTCATCGGATTTGCTTTCAAGCTTTATCACATCAAGTTCAAATCCGGTTCATCAGTAAACTTACATGCGTCGAAAGTCCTTAAACAATTTAATTTATTATTACTTTTTAGACAGCGACTGAGATACGGATATAGCTTCTTATATTATAAATAAATAAACACAATTTCAAGGCTTCGTATTCGCCACAGCAGCACTACTGTCTATAAATATCGCCGCCTCCGCAACGCCGCCGCACCGCCACCGGACCACCACAGCGTTCGATTCCGCGTTTAATCCGCAAATTCTCGCATTTATACTAAAACAGAGATCATATAGAAGCAGTAGGGTAATATAATCTAACAACTAAAGAAGCAGATGTGTTTTTTACAATAATTAATGGTGTTCATAATATTAATATTGCCACTAAACAGAACAAAGCTGGTGTTGATACAACGCCATGTATACAAAGCCTAGGATATTCTATGAAATATCGAGTGTTCTTAGAACTGTCAAACATAAGCCCTGACCTATAAACAGAAGAACAAATCAATTATATCACACATATGTAAATCAGATGAGATTGCACTTTATTATCAAAGCATTGCAGAACATATAACTCTAGAGTTAAGAATAATTTTAAAGCTTTATCAAGATTAGTTAAGTAATAATTGCGATTAATGTATACCCCCCAGGATGATTTTTTTATTTGTCGAATTATTTACAATTAGGAATGTTAAAAATAAAATCTGTTACATTCAATCAAGACCTTGCTTTGTAATGTTATGAATTCGAATGTTGACAAAAAATCTATTATCGATTCTGACAAGAATACCTCACACCTGAGAAAAACCGCCAACACAAACACAGCATTAGAGAAAGAGTATTAGTGAAGTTTAAAAACGATAGAAGATCGAACGATTTCTTTAAACAATTCTTTAAATTTTTTATTGCTTTTGAATGAAGTAAGTATGTCGCTAAATTGTATCTTATTTATTGAGTGTGTGAGTCTTTATTACTATTACGATCGCTTTTCGATCAAAAATATAGTATGGAAACTATAATTAAAAACTTTAATTATTGTCCTAGATATAAACATATAGTGTTTTTATTGTATATGTTCCACTACGCCTATATTATGTTTTTCAGTTATAACATGTTAAATCTAGATAGTAGGCTTAGTGCAAGCTCGTCTGGATGGTACCAGCCATTTGTCAGATATTCGACCGCTAAGCAGCAATACTTAGTATTGTTGTGTTTCGGTTTTAAGGGGTTAAATGAGATGTAGGTAATGGTTAATATTTCTTACATCGCCAATGGTGACCACTTAAAATCAGGTGGCTCATTTGTCCATCCATCTACTTATAACATTCCTGCTTCCCCCTTCCTTCTTAAGTCCACGCGAGCTGGTTCTCGATGTCACCGCCTAACTGTGACATCAATTCCATCGCGAACAAAGAAATTTGGCAACTCGTTTCTTTGTCGCACTTCCAAAAAATTTCCCGGCGAATATAAAAAAAAAAAAACATTAAAAAGCCTTTATTATATATCTACATGTCACATTTTCTAGTATTTATGCCATTTATTTGAGGTCGAAGCAGTGTATAATCTATTTATATAACCGTATTTGAGAATGCTTTTGCTGGTTGGTTAGTTCTCAGCCACCATAAAGGTTGAAGCTCGTAAGTGATAAGTTCATAAAAAAAACCTTAGTCGCCTCTTTCGTCACCTACAGATTGAAACGATGAGACGAAAGAGATGCAGCTATGTATCTAGGGTCTATTTGTTAAGCTTATACACTAAGCCTAATGATAGTTTTCGACTGGTATTCGATTACTCAAGTCTAATTGTTGTTGCTATGTTGCCTAATTTGCTGATATCAGATATTAATTTCTGTGCAATATAATTGCAAATATTCATTATACAAATATTAAATTACGAATAGCACAAATGTATACTTTAGCACAAATAAATATGTTTTTAATTATTTAGAAAATTGGGTGTTTGAATATCTTTAAAACATAGATTAATGAAAATAAATCTTTTTATTTATTTTTCTTTTTATTTTCATTTCGTTTGTTTTTTTGTCGAATATTTTAGCCAATTATAGGTAATATAATATTACCACGTAGAAACTTTTTTATGGGTTAAATTAAAAGTTATCTTACTTTGTATTTAACCTACGCTATATGTCTCTCAGACATCAGAGCTTTTATCTTTGAATTTTAGGTATATTTAGAGCTGACCAGATCTGATAAATAGAATGGAATCCTCTTTGTATGTGCAATGTAAATCATTGTGTATGTATTCGTGTCTGTATTGAACATAGTAAATTTAAGCTGTCAATATAAATAAGTTAAATATTTAAAGAATTTGTTATACGCTATATATTTATTATACTATATACTATTTTTTATTTATCGACTTTACTTATATATACTGGTGGTAGAGCTTAGTGCAAGCTCGTCTGGGTAAGTACCACCGAGTGGGTGGTACCTACCCAGCATCATCAGATATTCTACCGCAAAACAGCAGTACTTGGTATTGTTGTGTTCCGGTTTGAAGGGTGAGTGAGCCAGTGTAATTACAGGCACAAGGGACATAACATCTTAGTTCCCAAGGTTGGTGGCGCATTGGTAATGTAAGCGATGGTTAACATTTCTTACAATGCCAATGTCTAAGGGCGTTTGGTGACCACTTACCATCAGGTGGCCCATATGCTCGTCCGCCTTCCTATTTTATAAAAAAAAATACTCCTAATCTATATTTTATATAAATACACTTATAAAATATTACTTTATTAATGGTTTTAATATTGAAACTTAAGAACATATGTTAACTAACAGATACCCCAAATATATAGAGCTTATACTTTCTAATATAAGCGCTGTTACGTGTTTCCAATTGCCCATGTTTTTTTTTTAACCAAGCAACAAAATTGCCACTTGATTGAGTTGAACCGTTGTATGTAATTATTGTAATGTTGCATGCACAAATTATGTATCTTTAATACACTACATCTTACTTTGCTAATAAATAGATGTGGTTTTGACATCTTCTTTAAGTAATTACTTCTAATTACTGATCATGATTGGCTCATCTGCTATTACAATATCCTGTAATATATAATTATTTACTGGTGGTAGGGCTTTTTGCAGGTTCGTCTGGGTAGGTACCATCCACTCATCAGATATTCTACAGCAAAACATAAGTACCTGGTATTGTTGTGTTCCGGTTTGAAGGGTAAGTGAACCAGTGTAATTACAGACACAAGAGACATAACATCGTAGTTCCCAAGGTTGGTGGCGCATTTTTTTTTATATGCACCGTGACGGCAAATGGCTCTACTCCACCTGATGGTAAGTGGTAGTAGAGTCCAAACGCGCCGACGGCGAGTACAGGCGGGAAGAATGTTCTGTACTAGCCGTCCCCGCTTTGCCGGCCCGCAAGATGCCTCTTCACGCCTCGTTTGAAGGAACCCGGGTTGTAAGAGAAGGGGAATACGTGAGCTGGTAAGGAATTCCATTTTTTGGAAGTGCGACAAAGAAAGGAGTTGCCAAATTTCTTTGTGCGCGATGGAATTGATGTCACAGTTAGGCGGTGACATCGACAACCAGCATTGGCGATGTAAGCGATTGCTAACATTTCTAACAATGCCAATGTCTATGGACGTTCGTGACCTCTTACCATCAGGTAATATATATATTAAAAAGTAAAAATAAAATTGAACGCACTTATAATTTTACGTAATCATAAGCGAGAAAGATTTTAATGTAATAATTTATTATCTTTGTCATAAAATTATTTAAAAACTTTTACTACAATTTATATAGTTATTTGAATGTTATGATGCAGGATTTTAACCAAATTACTTTTGCATAATACGTTTTAAATAATATTTAGACTGATGCAAGATATTGATTGAAACGACTAATTAAATAGTAACAAAAATTCGCAATATTGCAATCTATTTTATAACACGTAATAATTTTATTTTTTAATTCATTGTATATTAAAATGCATACTAATTTTCATTAATCGTATCTGTCTTCAAATTTAATTTTACATTTATATAATAATTGTGATATGAGAAAGTATATAAACGTTATATGAATTATAAATAAAAATATATTGTATTAATTTCAAGTGTATTATTAAATCTAAAAGTGATGCAAAATGGAATGGATTGTTAACATAATGACCACATAAAAAAATTACGATAACATTATTATTATTGTTTATTTTATAGAAACCTATAAAATGATGACTATGAAAGTCACCGTAACCTTCAAACGCACGAAAACGATCTTCCTTGTAGGAACACATCAGAAACAGATTAAAAACAATTTCTATATTAAAATACTTATAACTAAAATATTATTAAAAATAAGTTTACTTTGTAAATAACACGAAGAGAACATAATTTTATTTTATACGTACTCATATTAAAAAAATGCTGTAATATTTACCCAACATCTTATAATAATTTTAATATATATAAAATATAACATTGACAATAAATTTATTTTAAATATTTCATGAAGACAGGCGACCACATGGGCCTCACCCGATCATAAATGGTTACCTCTGTTCATAGACATTATCTGCATATATTATTAACATTATCAATTCAACGCCCATTAAATCTATATATAATGTTCATTGTGCCCTTTATAACACTCACTCACTGGCTCACTCGCCCACCTAACCAGAACACAGCACTACAAAAAATAATTATTTGTTTTGGTCGATACTTATTTGTTTGGTGATACTTAAAAGAACCGGCAAAGAATACAATAGTTTCTCCTTTTCATCAATTAGTAATACACGTAATTTAAAATAATCACGTAGGAAGTTAACATTTGATCACTTAAATAACAAAAATATTATTACCGAAGGCTTGTAACTACCTTAACAGTTATTTTACTTCGATTTCAATTCCCTATCCTTCATTTTATTAATTCTTGGACTATTATGTTACACATATGTTTAAAGATTTTTATGAAAACGTTTAATTGAATATTTTTATGAAAACACACAGCTTAGTAGACGAGCTGATTGGCGTGGTTGGTAGATACTTGCCTTTCACGTCGAAGGTTGTGGGGTCGATTCCCACCAAGGACAGACATTTTTGTGCATGAACATGGGTGTAATTATCTGTATAAGTATGTATTTACAAAAGAAAAGTAGTATATCAGTTGTCTGGTTTCCATAGCACAAGCATTGTACAAGCTTAATTTGGGATCAGATGGCCGTTTGTGAAAAATGACCCAGGACATTATTATTATTAGTTAATAGGTATTGAGAATAAGAAAAAGAGTCAATAGCTTATTGGAAATGCAGGGTCCGGGTGTGGCAATTTTGTCTTTAAAAAGAAACAACAACCTATATGGTCACCTGTATATATTAATATGAACTGTATTCTTATAGCTATAAGATTTATTTTTGTTTGTTAAAGAATTATTATTTATTATAGGAGTCCCAGGAATGACTCATTGTGAATCAGAACATGTGCCTTGAATTGTCTCAGGAAATAATTGAATGTGCATTTCTTGAAAATTATTAATCAATTCATTGTTTCCTATCCATTTGAAATAAATTTTAAAGCCATAAAAATAAACATATAATTTTATAAAATTGAAACGATGATCAAATGATCTTAATTTTAATATTTTATAAGTATTTAAAAGTATTTCTTTAAGGTTCGAACGAATTTAACTTTTGGTTTTATGTATAAAATAAAACATGGAATTAAAATATTCACCCAGTAATACCATTTTCCCAATGCGCCAAAAAACAGGTTGCCCATGGGCATGAAGCCAAAAATCAATCAATCAATGATAACCTCGAAAAAACAAAAATTACAAAAGTTGTATAGGTAAATTTTAGTTTTTAATTCAACATTTTTTTAACATATAATTTGACGCTTGGCTTTCGTCATTAAACACGACATTGATCGCCGCCTGGAAGGCTTAGAAAAAGCACTTTAGTATTTTGAATTTTTTAAATATATATGTAGCTTATGCTCTAGAAATTCATTATATCCCAATTGAAATATTTAATTTTCACCAAGAAGTTTTACCTTGAATATAAATCACTCGTTTCTTTTCGATACACACAACAAAAAAATGTTTTGATTTTGTATCAAATATTATATCTACAGCTCTTTGTATGTAATATAAGTTTAACATGTCGAGTAACTTTGCCATAAGTTTGACCTTGATGTAAGATAATTCGAGGCTAGTTATAGAAATGTGTTTAAGGTGGTGGTACCGTATGCGACGTGGCTTTTTCCTATCTATTTCGGCTATACATTTATTATATAGAGGAATTTTACAATTATAGCATTCAACAAATAATGGTGCGAAAAGATATCTAAAATTTAAAATCAAATACTATAACGATTTTTAAAGGCGCTGTTCAAAATTACGTTTTCAAGTCAAAAAAAAAACTTTTTAAAAACAACACTGGCATCAAGAGTATATGAAAAAATTCAGTTAACCAATGAAACTGGTTTATTTAGTTGTTTCAAATGAATAACTCGTATTTTTTATCATGTATGTAGAGAAAATATGCAAAAGTATGATTGAGTGAAATTTCCTTAAAATATATTAAAGATTTTATGTTTTCGGTAAAATAATTAATGCTCCATTTTAACATTAATGTTGAAAATCATAAAATTTCAAAAAATATACCAAATACACCCAAGAAGCTATACATTCTACATAAAATTAAAAAAAAGATGCGTTTTAATTTACAAAAAAAAAGCTTAAAACTGGTATCGTATGACAGCAGCCTCTTTCGTCGAATGTTGTTTATAGACTCGGCTGCGCCGGCGCCGGTTACAATGTGCGCCACGACGGGCAATACAGAGCAACCTTCCACGGGAAACGCACGTGTATTTATAATAGATATATATTTTGTTATTCTTTTAGAATCAGTTATTCCTCCAAGATGAGAAGTTTACTCATCATCTTCGCTGTGTGCGCTTTTGGTAAGTTTTACAAATTACTAATTATAATATTTTATATTAAGAAGATTCTTGAAAACAGCCTTCGTTTAAAAAAAAATAGTTTTTTCTTATAATTCAAAAAATCTTATATTTCATACTATTTGGATAAAAATAACTGTAAACAAACAATAAAAACTTTTACATATTAAAAATCATAAGTAATTTTTATGTGTATTTATGTAAATAATGTAACTGTAGTATAAATAATATTTAAATGAGTATTTCGTCAAAGACCAACTTTATGCAGCTTTAAGCTCCACGCGAAGTAAAAGCTCAAAGCGTGAATTGCTTCATTGCGGTCACAGCTATATAGCATATATATTTACAAGATTATATACGCTGTTTAGTTACAACGTTTAAATATTAAATATAAGACGTAAATACCTTTCCGATTTAAGGGTTATGAAAGTAACAGTAGCCAAGGACGCATTGCGAATTCCTACAGTTTGTGGTTACTATTATGTTAAACTTATTTATTACAAAATTATAAACACTTTTTACTTTCGGTTACTCTCTCTTGTGAAACAAAGTAATTGTTTAAATTATAATTTTATATTATTACGTCAATTAGATTGCTTTCTTCCTCGTGAATGTAATTTCATGCTATCAATCAATGTCAAACATATTCAAAAACTAGACTAGACTCCCCTCTCATTTGAACAGTACTCATAGCCTTAAGGTTATTGAGCGTGTGTGTATAGGCAGTTGAATTTAATTTAACTACAATAATTTTTACTTAAATTTTGTAATAGTTAAAACGAAACTACTTTTATAATGGTTTTTTATTTTCATACACAAATTGTTTAAACGACACTTCGTTAGAAAGCTCATTATTCTCTTCCTCAGTCGAACTCTAGACCGCAGACCTCGAAATAAGATCGCGTAACCTCTCTACCCGGAATAAGCATTTTTAATTAATAAACACTAAAAGATTTCTTTGCATAATTTTAATTTATTTAAAAAAAAATTGATTAAAAATACAGATACGTAATAAAAATAAATGATATTAGTATTAAAAAAAATGTTTGTATTAAACATAAAGAAAGACATAATAGACTATTTGATAGATTAGTAAATTATTGTAAGTATTAAAAGTAAATTCAACAATATACACCAATCGTCCTCCTTTCACGTGTCCTTACAAATGTTCTAGTAATTTCTTAATGTACATTTTGCAAGGGCAATTTTACTATTGAATGCTGTCACGGTATATCGGATTTTCGAAACCTATGAGGTAGCCGTTATTGTGTTAAATGGCCTGTGTGTAAGTAGCGTGAATTGGAGCGCTTTCGGCAATCGTGATCATGATTTTTTATATATTTTATAATGTAACAACTGAAAGGATAAATTTTATTACAATATCGATAATCGAATGTATTATAAATAAATTTTACCTTTCTACGTAAGACCAGATTGTTAAATTTTATCAAGTTGTTCATTTCATGCACAGTTCAGCACAAATGCGTTTATTTTGCAATTATTATTAATAACTCGTTTTGTATAAACGATAAAATTAACGGAAAAAATTATAGTCGAGAGCTGAACTTATAATTTTAACCTAAAATTGATTATTGCATTTAGATACAATATTTATATATTTTACCATATTTAACTCCCGAAGTTAACTCTTATAATATTAATCTCTATTAATCTCCATTGATTTATCTCTATTTTAATGTGCAAAACTCTGTCTTAAAATAATGTTTCGAACAGTTTCAGCTCAAGATTTCGACTGCCCGGATAAAAGCGGCTTCTACCCTGATCCCTATCAATGTGACCTTTACTACAAATGCAGCAGAGGTTAGTATCGTGTGTCGAAAGGTCAACGGGTTCTGACATGTCGCTTTAAATGTCATTTACCTTCATACACATGATTGCGCACACGGTATCATTAATTTTATTATTTAACATAATTTTATTTTAATACAGTGGACAGTGGTAATAAGACTGTAAAATTACCTACTAATGACATTTATTTAATTTATTAATATTTATATATTTTATACATATATATAATATTTATGTAAATATTATATAATATTTATATAAAATTTCCATCGTCTTATATAAATATTCATAAATGTAGAATATATGATAATCAAATGACTTATTAGATAAATCATTATTTTATTTTTAGTAGATTTTTTATTTGTGTTCTACTATTGCCAAGGAAAAACTTTTATATGGGCATTAGATGATATGACAATATTTATACATAAAAGCCTAATTATTGTTATATTGGTTACAAAGTCAAATAAATATCTCACATAGTGTTATGTTTCATCTCCTCTCAAAGAGAAAGCTTAAAGGCTTTGCCACCACACTACTGCAGTGTGGGATACATATATATGTGACGAATCAAAGACGAGATAGATTATAAACACAAATTAAGCGCATGAAATCGTAGTAATACTTGCTTGAAATTGAACCCGTGATTGTTGGTTCAAATTGACATATCTTACCTACTGGTGGACATGTCTTATCTCAGTTACATAATAAATATTGACTTATTAATTAGAGCAAATAATATATAAGTAACATTTCTAAAAAAGTATCTCAATATGACTCGACTAATTGTTTTTTATTTTATTTCGTATTCTATTTTACCTTAAGGTAACTTAAGGTTGAGGACAATTATATTATTACAACGCATAATCACCGTAATGATTATAAAATAAATCGTATGCATAATTATTTCATGCAAGGTCACATATCATATGAAATCGACGTAAAAAAGTAATGGACAGTGTGAAATAAATTCCTACATATTGCATTTGAAATTACATTTTTCAACAAGGGTCACTGGTTTTCGTATCAGCTTAGCAATTAAGTTCTAGGTTAGATTGCAAGTCAAGATAAGCATAAAAATGTATTGCTTAAGCAGTTACTTCAAATTCTTGCATCTTAAATTAATTTCCCTTTAAATTTGTGCTATGATTTTAGTTCGAATTATTTTGATATTACGTGACTCCTAATTTACTATTTTGTTTCAATATTTCTATATAAACGTTTTGTAACGAATACGAATAAGTTTCGAGTATTTTAGAAAATACAGTAATATAGAATACGGTGAAAGCACAAAATACTAGAACGGAATACAAAACATCGTTTTGTTACAGATTCCTTCGTGTAATACGAATCGATTATGTTGATTTCTCACGTTATTTTAAAATTTAAATCACATTTTTTACTTTCCATGTACGTGCTTAAAATATTACTTGCATACAAATATTGTATTTGATAATTTAAATTAATTTAATGTTGGAAGTTACTATATTAGTGAATAATGCCTTTTTGCCAATGATTTACTGACTGTACTGGTACTTAGTTTTATTAATAACAGTACAACTCGACCTCCTAGGATGGATGAACTAATTGATGCTCTCATAAACAAATCAAATAAACAGCGAACGAATGTTTACTTAAATGATCACGGTATGTCTTTAGAAATTTTATTTACTTTCTAGGAAAATCAGAAACAAAGCTCTGCCCAGACGGTTTAGTTTTCTCTGATGAGAACCCTAACAAGGAACGCTGCGACATCCCTTCCAACGTTGACTGTGGGGACAGGAAAGAACTGCGTACGTATATAATAACCTAATTGATACAAATTATTACGTTATATAGATAATTACGTCGAAAAGAACAAATACACAAAATAAATAAATTTTAATCAAAGGAAGCTTATTAAAGTTAGATGTTTGAAAGGAGGTAATTATATCTACCAAGTTAGTTATTTTTGGGATTTTTTAATAAATTCGTGAAACCTTTTACACAAATATATTAGTAATTAATGTCAAGAGCTAGTCATAAAATATTAGTTAAATAAACAAATGCCACGCCTTGATTGAATATGCATTCACAGAGTTTCTCTTTACAAGCTTTTATTTAACTTCAACTTTCTCTGTATGTAAAATTTCGAAATTAAATTTAAACCAGTTTCAACCAACCGACTTCGATGAGCAGAGAATTTTGGGGATAAAAACAAACACATCTAAAATTAAGATATAAGATCGAGTTAAAGAATGTTTTTTCTATATACATGTATTGTTGGGCTTAATAAAATGTACAAGTATTGATCACCAGGGCAAAAATCTCATGGTTAACTTAAAAAGGACAGTAATATAAATTGAAACAAATTTAACTTAGGTGTATTTTCTTTTCAGAGGAACCTAAGCCCACGAAAGGTTGCCCCAGACAGAACGGATACTTCAAACACCCCGATCCTCAGGTATTATAATTGTCATGTCATACAACAACAACATATTAATTTATATATATAAATATAAAATTTATATATATATATATATATATATATATATATAATTTTTTATATAACATTTTTTGAAAATCTCCTTAAATAAAACTTATATTGTTTCAGTTTGTGAAAATACTTACTTTTTTTAATTAATTTTTTATTACGTATTCAGTGCAACTTTTTTTATACTTTTAAAATTGAACTTAGCAAAAGTACTTAATTTTATGTATATCTGTTAGGCATGTGACAAATTCTACTACTGTTCGGACGGTACCCCCAACGAGTTGCCTTGCCCTCCTGGTCTCTACTTCGACGAGGAGTCCTCAAACTGCGATTGGAAAGAATCCGTACAAAGGCAGTGCGACCAAATTACTAAGGGTAATAATTCATTTACAATAGAAAGATATGAGGGACGCCTTATTCATTAAAACTAGCTTAAACAAAGTACTATCAAAATTTTTAGTATTTATTTGCTTATAATATTGTTTTCTATCTAAAATGCAATTACGGTGATGTGGGTTAAATTTCTCACCACTGTATTAATCCAGAAAAGTATACCAATTGTACGGAAGGATGTATTTTATATACATATATTTCAAACCATTTGCAACTCTTTTCAATTTATTCATCATATTTAATTATCTAAGACAAACAATAAAAAAACACTTTCCAAATAATTCGTTCAAAGAAAGATTGAGATTGTATTCGGTCTCGGTGAAACTAAATAAAATGTACTGTTTTAACTCGTTCAAATCTCTAATATTACAATTGGTAAATATAATAATATCGATCAATCTAGAAAACAATACTATTGATCTACAATTTTATTTCGAAAAATCATAAGTACAACTACAATAGGCTACAAACAAAAATAAGTAATCGTAAACATTTGTTTTTATAGTTATCGTAAATATTATTGTTTTTATATTTGGCTTGAATATTGTTACAGATGTTTTAGATGACGGTTTCTCTTGCCCCGACGGTGAAGTGATGGGACCTAATGGACGCGCTCTTCCTCACCCCACATTCCCCCATCCCGAAGACTGCCAGAAGTTCTACATTTGCCGTAATGGAGTCCAACCACAAAAAGGCAGCTGCCCCTCTGGAAAAGTGTACAACGAGGACACATTTATGTGTGACAATCCTGAAAAAGTTCCAGGATGGTAAGGAACCATATATATTTTATAATAAACATAGTTTAATGAATGTTAATTGCTTTTGAAAAATATGCACCAGCTTAAAAAGTATTTTTGAATGAACAAAGAAACCGAAAATCTTCCTAAAACATTAAAAAAAATATATTTTTTCTTATAGATCATGTGCATGTGCGTATGTAAATTAAAATATTAAAAAACTATTCGGAAAAGGAAACGTTTATGTACTTTAAAAATTACGTTTTTAAGTACTTAATTTATTTAACGAAAAAAACTTTTATAATAACCTAATGATACCCGGCCATTAATGCTTCCTAATGCAAAACGAATTAATGTATATTTTTTTTACAGTGAAAATTACTATGAAGGCCAATCAATTGAGAAAAACAAGTTACCGAAGAAGGCGTAACTATTAGATAATAAGTTTAATTAATTATTAATGTTAAAATTTAAATAAATAGTTATATAGATATTTTTTTGAGTTTTTACTTAAAGGACCTTCCATATTGATTTACTAATAATTTTGACCTTTTTATTATACCTAAATATTTTTTACCTGGTTACAGTAAAAGGTTGTACGAGGATATTAAATGATTTCAACAGACAGTATATACATATGTATTAATATTAATTTGTTCTCCTTTAAATTTGTAAGTTTTTATTATAACTCGACCAATGGGATATCTTCCACTCATTTTAGGCTATTTGACATAACACTAAATTTAATATGGCTCCCTCTAGAGATTATAAGTCCAAGCTGCCAAAAAATCAGTTGACTGAAAATATTTTAATTTTTCGTGTTGAATGTCAATTGAAAGAGTATTTCAAATACATATGCTCTAAAAATATAAAATCCGTATAATTACTTTTTCACGTGCTCCCGTGCGACAATGTCACAACTTCGTATAAATTAAAAAATATATTATTGCGATAAACGATCGTCAAATATCAGAAAGCGATATGCGACATAGTGACCATAATAATTATAACATTTCAAGATTACATGCATCAAAATAGTATATCACTATAAGGATGTCAACATTTAATGGGTAAATAATGTAGTGAGTTTTTATAGTATTTAAACAGAATATAGAAAAATGTAGAAAATACGTATACTAATGTCGGAGAATTCATGTACCTATCACCTCGTAGCCTATATAAAACTAACCGTAACAGCCTGTGAATGTCCCACTGCTGGGCTAAAGGCCTCCTCTCCTCTTTTTGATGAGAAGGTTTGGAGCTTATTCCACCACGCTGCTCCAATGCGGGTTGGTAGAATTCACATGTGGCAGAATTTCAGTGAATTTAGACACATGCAGGTTTCCTCACGATGTTTTCCTTCACCGTAAAGCACGAGATGAATTATAATCACAAATTAAGCACATGAAAATTCAGTGGTGCTTGCCCGGGTTTGAACCCACGATCATCGGTTAAGATTCACGCGTTCTTACCACAGGGCCATCTCGGCTTTTTTTTTTATAAAACTAACATTTTAATAATTAAACCCCATAAATATTTTTTTAAAATAAAAATAACAATATCGCACGAATTAAATAGTGTGTGTTTAAAATCGTCTAAACAAAATCTTAATACACAATAATCGTGATAAAAAAATAATACATACATTTATATTTTTTGCTAGCGGTAAGTAGCGCTCGTATAACACACAGTACATGTATTATCGATATACATAAAAATCATATAAAATTATATAAAATATATAAATATAAATATATAAATTAAATATAAATATATAAATATAATTATATAAATTATATAAATATAATAATTATTGTATAATAATAATTAGTTTAAAATTATATCGCTTATTTCACAGTATAACTATGATTAGCTCATGGTATATGTATAACTTACGATATACTATTAAACCGAGGGAATGATTATAACACAACATCGCATGTTTTAAGTAAACTTATGAATAATAATCAATTAAACAATTATATTTTTTGTCGTAGTTGATTTAATTAGTGTCTGAAATTAAAACTGGCTCAGTAAACATAACTTTAAAAGATAATATATGTACATATATTATAATATTATATATTATGTAATCGTGCTGTGTCTAGTAGTCCTAATAAAATGATTGCGTGGATTAACTATGGGTCCAAATCAGGACAGGAACTATTGAATTAAAAATTAATTAATTAATTTGTTTTTATAATTCATTTAATGATCGGCGCTTAACTTAATCATCGTGAAGATACCTGCACGTTTTAGGGTAAATTATGTCACCCAACACCAAATTTGGACAACAATCGTGACCAAATATGCTCCGTGAATGAATGGCTATGAAACCGGAGTCACTGCACCATCACATATGTTATAATCTGCAAGCTGCCCCATCTATATATCACTTAATTTTTTTTAACATAGAATTAAAATAAATATTTCGAAAATTACTTATAAACGATGCTTAGTGGCTATTTAGCGCGTGGCCCCCTATCTACGGTACCGCCTGCCGCCGTTTAAGGGCACGGCGCTGTGTCGGGAGATGACGCGGCGTCGTGCCGACTAGTGAAATAAAAAAAAATCGATATCTAAATTGTCACATAGTTTTATTAACACGTGCGAACTAAGCAACAGCAAAACATTGCGGTGCACCATACACGGCACCTTGCTGCGGTGCGGCGCCGTACCGTAGATATGGGGCCACGCTCTTAATAAACAGTGTTAACACTGATTTCGCTCTTTCTGTCCTTATTGATTTGACGTTAGTTAGAACGTATTGTTTAACTATCACCCGCTAACTAAACAAAGTTTATAAATATGGCAGTATATTATTATTAGTAAATAAATTTTCGACATCATGTAGCAGATGTGTCGAAAGCACACAAATAATGCCTCAGTAAATGACATGAGTGAAACCGGATCAGCTTAAAACAAGAATATACATAAATTAAAACCTAGTAAATAACTAAAAATCATAATTTACATTGAAAATTTAAAAGTGCTTTTAACGGAATACTATTTTTCTGATAAATATTTTAAATACGTCTAGTTGTACCCGCGGTTAAACCGACTTTGATGTTAGATTGTATACGCTTGTTTCTTACAAATAATGACTAGTTAACTGAATACCATTCGAAAAAGAACAATCTAGAACACAAACTTTGAAAAAAAGAGTATCTAAATTGTAAGCTATGGATATCTATACTAAGAATAAGAATCAACCATCGACTTATCCATTTTGTCTGTCGCTGTTCTTACTTAGCACGCATAGAGTATCAGCGCAAAGTAACCCCAAACGTACGAAAAAATCTATCAAGCCATTTAGGAGAAGTATTACGAACACACGTGCAGCGGTTTTTATACATAAAGATAATGTATTAGAATTTAAAATCTAAATAGCTCTAAAAAAATCCTGGATACAGAAGTCTGTGCTGATGGTACTCCTGAAATTGAATGCTTGCAACTCTACCACAATCAAAGAGTACACTATGTATGTATAATTGTATATTTATTTTATACAAGGCTGATCGACTGCGTTTCCTTTGTGCCAACGAACCGGTCCGGTTCTCTTACATCAACTGAAATTGCGAAACTGTTACAATTATCTTTATCGCTCATTATTTGTATTTAACACTTGTATGTAACTTAAGTGTTACTATTTAATACTTTTCATCTCTGTCCTAATAAATAAGGTTTAGGTAACGATTTTGAAAGTCAATTAATGTTAAAATAAAAATAAATTAGTGAATGTCTTTCGTGTTATTTAAAGGGAACTTTGGTGATTATTTTAGTCGTACGGTTTCCGTTGTATTAGATCAATGCCATCAGGAATTTGCACTTTATTAATCCATATGTTATCTGGAATCATGCCACCAGCAAAAGTATTTAATTTTAAAATTGAATATTAACGTCAGTCAGGCTGCCAAACCTAAAAACCTGGCAGATAATTTATGATGCTTAAACATAAATTAATAGGATAAGAGCAACGAAATCAGACAAACAATATTTGCTTTTTAATGTAATCAATTTGGTTTAATGTAATCAATTAAAGTGGTAAAGCACACCACTAATACGCACACCGAATAAATAAATAATGTGCTGCACATTTATTAATCTCAAATTCTTGATATAGCATATTTTATGTTTTTAATCACTACTAATAACAATTATGGTAAAATTTTAGTCCAACTTCTATTAAAGTTTTACCTCTAATATAAATTAAAGTCTGAAATGATAATTAAAAACTATACTTGTGTATTTAGCCAATCCAAGATTGGTAATATTCATTATGTTAAGCCTACAACCAGTTTCATTGCTAGTGTATAGCTACCCTTAATTAACTAATATTTGGCAATACAACGTCGGGCGTAAATTGGAATTCACTTTTACTTTCATTCAGACTTTAGTAATAATCGATAAATATTTCCGTTTTTTATATCACATGTATATTAGCTTTAAGTATTTAAAGCATAACATATTTTATAGTACTTTGTTATGATTGCATTTAATTTGAATGTTTCATCACACATAAATTTTGAAGAGGTGATTACAGTTAAAGTTGCACAAAAATGATGTATGACTGAAAGAATTCCGCGACAGCATATTTCTTTTTTTCTTTCTCGCTGGAAAAACACATTTACGTGTTTCCCCCACATGAGGTGGGGTGACACTCACCGGTGCTGAATGCCCACTAGAAAACCAACGGTACCCATTCCGTCTTATCGAGGGACGTCACGGGATCGCTTGCACATACTATCGTAAGCATATTACATTTATACATCTTAGCTCATTGTAAGCAATTATATTGTTAAAAATGGACAAAAAAATATTACAACTATAGCTTAGCTTAATTGTCACAAAGTTAAATCCTTATCAAAGATATATAAATAACATATTAATTTTAAACGGTTTATGTAGATAAATGCTCAACACTTTTCAATTCGAATAAATCGTTTGACGATCGACGATGTTTATATCTCATTGATAAAAAAATAGCGCGGAAGAAAATTCTTATTTTACCCGCAAGACGGGTAAAATAATTATCTCCTCGCAATAATTTCATCATTAAGTTAAAAAAAAAATTACATTTCAGAAAAAAATATAATAATTTATCCAGGATATTTACGCGAACCTAATGATCTGTGAAATCAGTGCTGAAGACAGCCATCACAGTGGTTTTACAAAGTGATAAAATTTCTGAAGGTTTCGTCGTTAACACAGCTAACACTGTCGGTTGTTCACCAAACTATAATAATAGATGTATTGACAAAAACTTTGTACCATTTCAATTTTTCTATAAACTTTATCTTCAATAGATAAAACCGAGTTATTTTTTTAAGCCCTCTAGCTTAAATAAGTGCGCCACTGAACATGGCGCATCACACCCTGATGGAGCATGCTGCATTGGGGCCTCAAAGATTTACCCTGGCGGCGATAATCAGCACGGAGGAAACGGTCTACTTCTGCGAGAGTGTCATGTCGCAGAAGGATGCCGCGGAGCGACAGCGCGAGGTAAATGCCTTCGCTGATTCGATTATGCGCACCTTCTCCCCCGCCGTAATAGCCGCCAGAGCTAGGTAGGCAACCACAATAGAGGCTGCACAGGCGGGCTAACCGTCGGGGCGTCACGGTAGCATGCGCAAGCGATACCGTAGCGCCGACGCTGATACCGCTGGTTTATTAGAGGGTATTCCGGCGCCTTCAGCGCCGATGAGGTCCTCATACCACCCTACTTCACGTAGGGGAAACGCGTTTTTTCACCGAGAAAAAATCATCATCATCATCACAGTTAAATAAATAAATAAAAAAAAAGATTTATAAAATTATGCAAAATGAAATTGCGAGTCATGTCATATGTATTAGCATATAAAGTACTCTACCTCTATTAATCTATTAATAAAATAGTGATAAATTATAATATAATTAACAAATAAAGTATATGTGTAATTTCTAGCTTATTTTATTTTCCACCAATTCTGTGAACCAAAAATGTTACATGTTATTATTTGAAAAATATTGGATGAAGAACGGTCTTTCAAATTGGGCTCTTTCTAGTTTGCCAATACTATCCGTATCCAGAATCAGAAAGAAAATTAGGATAAAAATCGGTATAAAACGAAACCTCTAAGAATATTTCTCTAGAGTAAGATAAATCATACTTGTCAAATCATTAAATAAAATTGATTTATTTTAACATTTTGTTACCATTTTATTTTAGTACGTATATTATGTAATATTCGAAATTCGTTAATTTGAAAGTGGAGATATTTGATTATTGCATAAGCAAGTAGGATATGTTTGTTTCACTGAAAAAGCGAACGAACTTAGATTTAACTTTCCTTTTTTTAATTCTTTATTTCGGTTATAAATATATGAAAATAATTGTCATCAAAAACAACATGTAAATGATTCACGGCTTGTGAAACGTGCCAAAGGATCATAATAAAAAATTTTTAGAATTATTCATTTAATACTTTTTACAAAACTTTTACAATTCAAGGTTGAGTCTGAGTATAAAATATAAGTTGACTCCTATTAAGTATAGTAATAATATAAAAATTGGTTATAGCAATTTGCAAGAAGAATTTGTAGCAGCACAAACAATTACATGATGTGGTCTCGTAAGACATGATGTTTTTTTTTTATAGAATAGGAAGGCGGACGAGCATATGGGCCACCTGATGGCAAGTGGTCACCAAACGCCCTTAGACATTGGCATTGTAAGAAATGTCAACCATCGCTTACATAGCCAATGCGCCACCAACCTTGGGAACTAAAATTTTATGTCCCTTGTGCCTGTAATTACACTGGCTCACGCACCCTTCAAACCGGAACACAACAATAACAAGTAGTGCTGTTTTGCGGTACAATGTCTAACGAGTGGGTGGTACTTACCCAGACGAGCTTGCACAAAACTCTACCACCAGTAAACTTCATAAGTAAGTGACTTCATCTTCTTAATACATACAGAGTAGTTAGGTGAAAATATATTCATAGTTGTTTATTTTTTCTAAACAGTAAGTACATTTTAAAAATATGCGATTTCATTTTAAGTTCTGGTAATTTAATCAGGCTTGGGCCTATAAGTTGAGTGGCCAACCGAAAGGAGATGATACGAGCAATATTCATTTATATAATACCTATATTAAATTTCATTGATTTTAATAACATACATCGACAGTTCATAATTCAATATGCAAGTATCTAGAACGCATTGTGGTTAAGTCTTTCTCATCAATACTATATATAACTACATATGTAGAACTTAAGCAACTAGACATAAAAAATACAAAATGACATGATTCACATTTAAAAATAAAAACTATTTTTAAAAAATAAATAAAATGAAAGTAATACAAATAACACGGCATATAAAATAGGCCGCTGTTACCAAGACCGTGTGGATATTCTTCAGATTCTTTTTATATGTACAAAAAAGTTATATTATGCTTATCGTTGTTTATATTACTTATGAAATGACAAAACATTATAGTTTAGGGCATAGTCCTCTTAGTCCATCTTTTTTTTATAGAATAGGTAGGCGGACGAGCATATGGGCCACCTGATGGTAAGTGGTCACCAGCGCCCATAGACATTGGCATTGTAATAAATGTTAACCATCGCTTACATCACCTATGCGCCACCAACTTTGGGAACTAAGATGTTATGTCCCTTGTGCCTGTAATTACACTGGCTCACTCACCCTTCAAACCGGTACACAACAACACCAAGTACTGCTGTTTTGCGGTAGAATATCTGATGAGTGGGTGGTACCTACCCAGACGAGCTTGCACAAACTTCTTGAGGAAAAGGCTTGGACCCATTTCCACCACGTTGCTCCAACGTGCTAAATGAATAATAAAAAACAAATTAGTGACGTGAAAATCGAGTGGTACTTGCCCGGTTTTTTTTAAATCTTTATTTATGATTAAAGTGTTATTGCCATTCAACAATAAATAATCTTTGATTACTAATAACGCTAATTGTTCTGATACTATTTGAATTAAATTAATCTAATTATAATTAACCAATTAATGAAACCTACAAATAATTTATGAGAGAAATCTGAGTTACAAATAGAACGATAAGTTATTAAAGAATTTAACAATTATCTGTTAAACCAAAAACATGGACCATTAATAATGCGTGCTTAAAATTTCCGAGCAGAAGTTGATGTAAAGTTAGCCTCACTCGTTGCATTTATTCTATGGGAATAAACTGAATTAATCATGATCATTCACATCACATATAAATAGAAAACTTTATAGTAAACTTTTGCTTATACATTTTTACAATATAGCTTTGTCTTCCGAACTAGTGTAAATATCATGTTTTAGATGCCAGCTCCTTCTCTTAGAAATTCAAATTAAAAAGGAAGTATATCAAAAATATTTGAACTATATATAGTTTTACATCAATAGAGCGCTTAAAACCAGGAATATTCTATTCCAGATTTAACCCGAGCGTTACTTCTCGGTGCGCGATCTCATTTTCTATGCTTTTTCTATCTACAACGACCGGAAATATTCCATTTCTTAATTTAATTTTACTATAAATTACTTTGAAGAATATGGTGTAGGTATTTTAACTGCGCTGTAATTTTATTTCCTTAGTCTTCTCGTCTCAACAGCACCGCAACAACAATATGTGTGGCAAGAGATGTGGTTTTCCGCAGAAAGAAAATATAGTATGCGCCAAAAGCGTTATCATTATAAATATAAAACGAAAGAAAATAATCACATAAAAACTACGGATAAAAAAAAGTTTTTTTACTGTGGTATGTTTTTGATCAAACATAATGAAATCTTGAAATTATAATGTAGTTTATATACATTTTATTTTTCACTTCTAACTGCATATAGATTCCTATATATAGGCCTCTGCATCTTTGTCAGATGATTTAAGCAAGCCACTCTCCGTGTTGTTTTCCACCTGCAAGACAGGTGAGCGAAGTGTCCTCTCCGTGGATGCTGCTACGCCTGGGCAGGCGACTTTATGGCAACACGGGCTTGCCCAGTACCCATGCCACCCTCTCCTCCTCCCCAGCAGGATCCGCAGGAATGACGAGTCAATACGTGTGGTGCTGGTTTGGCCGCAGGTGACTGGCTTACGCCTAAACGGAGGCACCGCTCCGGGTTTAATATTAGTTTTCCTTCTTCTTTGGCGTGACGCTGGGATAATTTTGAGAAACAACGTATCAAGGAGAGGGGGGAGGATACTGTGATCACGGAAGATACAGGAATGTGACACTAGTAGCTAGAGCAGTCCGGGGTCGCGTACCCGTAGTGATTCCAACCAGCTATCGGACAGATAACTGGTAGATCCACCCTCTGGACAAATATAGATTCCTATAGAAAATAAAATAATAGATTAGCAATGTTGCTTTACTTTTCATCCAAACCTTGAGTGTATACGGGTGTGAATTTGTGGATGAGTGTTATACCTTTGGTGGACTATTAAATGTATGTTTGCGTTCATTTTACTACCTGTAAGTCTTATAAAATGGAGTCTAAAATTGTGTCAAAGGGTTCTGCGAGCCTGGCATAATTTTAATTCCTTTATGATGCTATATAAGCCAATAAGCGATAGTATCCACTTGCTATCAAATCTACCGTCTGTTTATTTGCTTCTGTTATTTTAAACAATTATAAAATAAATTGTATGGAATGTTCTTTATAACAAAAAACGTGCTTCATCCATTTTTATCGATTCTATAAGATATTGTCATACAAAGCACGCCGCGTGAGGTGTATGGTCGTTTTCGTAATAGGTAACTCGAACCCAGCAGTGACGCTCGATATTCATAGTATGGTCTCATTTTTATATTAATTTTCTGTATTCAAATATTTTGCTACCTATTTGAAATTTTAAAGAAAAAATAATGAAATGGAATTTCACTATGAATACAATTATTATGTAACCCTTAATATTTTATTACATTACTTAAAACACAAGATAGGGAATCCCGTTATCTCGTTCATTATAATAAGAATACTAAAATTAAAATTATTATATACATATATGAAATAATAAAAATATTATTATTTTTGTATATTTTGATTACCCGTGATTTAGTTCAACAAATTAAAAGAAAAGCGATCTCATACTATACATTGAACGTTGACGGTGGTAGCAGCGACCTGCGCTTGCACACGCGCCAGTGCTGCCGGACTGAGTTCGAAGCGCGGACGTCGCGACACACACACAGACACAGACAACATGAGGATTAGTGCACGATTCGCGATTTTGGCCCTTTGCATAGCGTATGGTAAGATTTATATCATTATTTTTTTTTTAAATAAAATAGTTTTGTTTTTGTTTTTAAAAGTCAATTGGTTGCTCTACTTAAATCAAAATCGATTTATCGAGTGCGACATAAGTGGACATGGTTTGACCCTGAACGGTTTTAGACTTTAAGTTCTAGAAAGTCTTTAAGCAAGTGTAATGTGTGTGAAAACACAATAATCATATTATCTACGACCATTACAAGACTATACAAAAACAATGAATATTTCAGTATACATTAGATTAAAATTATTTGTACTATTTACTATATTTAAATGATATTATAATTTAACAAATATATAATCGTATATGTTGTTGTAAACTCATTTTATAAACGAAATCTTAATAACAATTAATAATTATTACCCTTTATTGCATACTACGAAATAATACTTAAAACTTAATATTGTATATTTATTTGTAACTATGTAATACATTAGTATTGGAAGCTATCATTATTTTGACCTTACCAATACAAATAAGATTAGATCACCGTTGAATTCGTTTCGAGAAAAATTTAATATATTTTTGTGTCGCATTATATCAAGTTATAAAAACATGTTTTTGCCGATTTACAAGTTTGTATAACAAGATTGTCAAGCTGTACATTAGCAACTTTAGCGAATACTGATTACAAGATTTTAATCAAAAAATATATTTTAACAATGTACATTTATATTTATGAATGACCTATTTGTTTTGGTATTGATTGTTCGTGGATTTTCATGCAGTATAATTTATACTTTTAATTATATCTAACATACCTGTGTAATATTAATATTATTGAACAAAATTAATTACTGAGTTTCCTAGTCGGTTCATCTCGGTAGGATCTACGTTCTGGATCGGTGCTAACTTGAAACGCAATTTTGTTTTTAAATGACGATAAGTGCCTTAAGTGACTTGAATAAGAATAAACAGTACAGTTTGCCAAACTAGTTTAGAGTTATAGTTTGATGTATATAGCCTTTAACCTTTCTCTATAAACCATCTGTCTCGTTAAAATATGAATTCAAGCTAGTAGTTCTTCAGATTAGCGTTTTCAACACTATTAACTTTTCAGTTTAATGATGTAAACTATAGTATTCGTGGTTTCAATTAATACATTACTAATGCGCTTCTGTGGGTTGAAACGCCATTCTATATAGTCTATAAAATTACTGAATAAATTGACGGACTTTTAAAAACACATTATTCGGATTTATATAAAAGTAGATACATTGAGAATAATTTCTACGTTATTCTTGTGGTCTCATTTTGAACATCGGAACGTATAGTGGTGCCAATTTGAACATATGCTCAAATAATTTATAAGCAGATTTAATTCATCATCGTACTTTTATCTTCTAAAGGCGATTAACATTTACATAATTTGTATGGTTACTTTAAGGTCACTTGCTCAACGTGAATGTGGTCCACATAATAGGTTGATTTCCTTTATCCTGATGTAACGGACTACAAATGTAATTATGCTTCAGTTATTAAGTTTCGATAACACGTACTGTAGTAGTAATTATAATTGATTCCATACGACTTTTAAGTATACTTATAAATATGTATAGTTGCAAAAATAATAATTTAAAAACAAAATCTTCAAAATGTAAGGCACTTTTGAATCATAATTATTAATTATTTAATCGTAAAACTGTTACTGGTTGCGATTAACAATGTAACGAAAACCGCCGAAAAACTTAAAGTACGTAATACACTAACTATTTAAACCTTATTTTTTATGATAGATATATGATCTTGTACATAATATTTTGTCTATTGTTATTTTTTGACATAAAATTTTAAAATGTACCCTGAGTATATTTTTTTATATTAACGAATTCCTTACATTAAGTTTGCTGAGTCAAAATCTTGGTTTAAAAATTTTTTACTTCTTATATTTATACTAATACAACGTTTACACCTGAATTATCAAAATTATGAGTAATAATGTGATCATATAGCATAATATTCCTACATAGTTAGTTATTTGTGTTATAACAGTATTCAAAAATAACCTGAAGTCAGTATCTAAAATGTAATGTACTACAAAATATACTACTTGACGACCATTATCAATGTCAAGAGCTGACTTTACCGAGAGACGATGTATTGAATCTAAAGTAAACAAATACATTGTTGCTATTTACATTTGTTTAATAAATATTGTTGTTTTACAAAGTTCTGATTGGGCTTAAAATTTCTTTAAAACTTATAATTATAAATCATTATATTAATTATTGACAACGGTATTTGTTTTTCCATCAATTTTAAAAAGTAATAAATAAGGTCCTCCAGACCAATTTCGGCCACGGCAGCCAATTTCAAGAGAGATTAGCTAACTGCGCTCTCTATTCTCTAGCTCTCATAATCCGTTTGTATAAAGTAATAAAGCAGCACTATAATAGAATAAATATATATTACAAATAGAAAAGGACTAATTGAGGCTTATGGGATGCGCAGGACATATACTAACAGTTCAAAAGTAAAGCTGTAGTTACCCAAAGTTAGATAAAGTTCTACTAATACTTTGAATCCAAAAATAATTTAGTAAGCGACTTTTTCATAGCGTAAAAAGTATTGAATATATTGTCCCAAGAGTTCTAACTAAAGCGACGTCAAGTTTTATTTCAAATGTCCGCGAAATACTTTCGAAAACACTTTTGGTTTTCATTGATGAAATAATTATACATCCACAGTCCTACATAAACCTTGTTTAAAATGATAAGTGCATTACATTTCTTTGTTAGTTCATTTTCATATCATTCAAACTATAATCCATAAACATATTCTCATGAGCTCAATACAGAAATTTACATTTTATTTTATTTATAGTAAATACTTAAATAGCACAACATCTGGCTGTTACAAATAGAGCTGAAATTATCCTTCAAGCGTTGTCCATGATTGCTCAACATTGGAAAGGGTCCGGAATATTTAATAACTGAGTGGTGCGCCGGCGCAACAAATAACGTTTGGTGATTGCGTACCCCGCTTTGCCGCACCCGTCTTTCAAAACGCGATTTTTGTGTTAATTACTTAGTAATATAATTATTTTTATATATATATATATTTGCATGTATTTATACTTCGTGCGGTTGCACAATATAAAATATATTAAACAATAAAAAAAATTGTTGAGCTTCTAAAATAAATTATTTATGCATACATTTAATATAATTTTAGTTGATTAATACAATTAAATTACGTATATTGATTAACCAACTAACTATTGTTTATGAATTAGACAATTTAAGCATACAAAAAGATTTATGTTTTACAAGTTAAATAAAAGTATAAGAAATCACCTTATCTATTACCTACAAATTATTTATTAACAAACATAACAATAAATTTCAGCAACACATGTATAATTAATATTAATGGTAATATTATTAATAAAGTTTCTTTTATATTTTCGCAAAACGATATCATCAATTTTTATAAATGAATTAAAAAAAAGCAAGTCGTCTTTTAAGTTTCGATTATTTGGGTATTGTTTTATAAGTATAAGATGAATTAATTGTATACGTAGCTAATAGTTTCCTTCGTTGCTCAACGAATGGAAAGGGGCCGGAATTGTTTAAGCTCAAGGCCCACACCTGCTCGAACGGTGATAAAAACTCATATTTGGAACGATCATTGATTTATATCGATTAAAAATAATAATTGCGCGAATGATATTTCAAATATTTTTAAAAAATCTCAATTTAATGAGCTCATATTTAATTATTCGAAATAATTCGAAGTTCATTTAAGAATTGTCTATTTTATAAACATGATAAAATATGTTAAAATAAAAAAACTATAATCGGTGTAAAATTCTCAACAAACATCTAACGCTATACACACACATATATAAGTATATAAACAATAATATGTTTAAATAGTATTTTTATAGTAGTAACGATCTTAAGGGAATAATATAATGATATATGACATATTTTAACTAAATCCATTTTATTGTTTACGCGTTCTCCGTCTTTTAGCTTCTACTTCTCTTATTTAAGCAATTTAAAATTTTATTTATCAGTCACTATAAATCCTTAATAATATAATATGACTTTTTAACTTGATTATATTAGTCATGAAAGCCCCCATGTCTCAAGGAAGTTAAATGACTACATACTTTCACTCTGTAAAGTTAAAGGGCCCAATTTTACCGTTCACCTCATTACTGTGAATAAACCGAATTACGTGAATTATATCGTAACTTTTTTAATGCTACATTCTCGATGAGTTTGGAAACGTTTATTCATTTGGTATATTTATGTAGCAATAAATATTTTTTAATGAAAGTACCTTTTTTATTGACGTTAATACTTCAAATGAGAATGATTTAAAAATAAAAATGTTACGTTAAAAGTGAGCGCTTTTTTACTTATAATAAAACACAATTTACAGTAGCCTTATTATTATTTATACAATTTTTACTTTTTTGTATGATTGTTCAATTTTTAATTTAGTTAACTCTAGCATTCATGACATTCAAATTTAAATCTTACTTCTTGAGTAGGTATCTCTTCTATCAGGAATACTTAACATAAGAAGTACTTAAGAACTCGGATGGTCCAATGCCATTCTAGACATCTTCATGACCACATAACCTGTAATTATAATTTGTTTTTTTTTTTTTTTATAGAAGTTATGACTGGAGAAAACACAAAGTCAGATTACTGGATTTTTTTATCTATTTTTAAGACTCAATTGGAATCACTTTAGGAACCCGATTACTTAGCCAAAATGACAATTAGAGTTAACTATAATCGCTATTGTGGCGTAATGGTAACAATTAATAGATATATACCTATATAATTATCATAAAAAATGCATTTGTAATTGTCAATCCAAGCGAACCACCTGATCATGATTTCGTACGGTAATTTTATTTCGTATATTTATTCATTTAGACTTTTGTCATATTATTATGTAAATATTATATTTTATTTCTGTAAATAAAATTTTATAAATAAAAATTACATACGATAAATCATTTTCGAAAATGTGTCTTGTAGTTGCATTGGCATATATTTTTATTTTATATGAAAATAGATATCATGATTTTTTAAAGTAACGGACCGTAAAAGTTCCTATGCACGGCATAAGTCTTTCCTCTCAAGCAATAGGCTTGGATACAAGATACACATGTGGCTGAGTTTTATCTGATCTATATAGGTTTTCTCGCACTGTCCGGAATTAAAATTACTATTTTATTTTTTTAATTACTTATTATAAAATATTTTTTACATTTTAATATATTTTAATATAGTTATAAATGTTATATTACGCAGAATTATTGTTTTATAACCTGTGATAAATGTTTATCAATAGCTTATTAATGAGAACTGAGATATTGCAGCTTTTCTAATCTTGAATTAAATCAAAATATTGTCTTATACAAAAGAGTTCAACGCGTGTGTTATTATTAACAGTTTCTAGAATTTAATTTGATGTTTTTATTTCAATTTTAAATGTCAGCAATTCATGTAATCATACACCAGAAAATAATTGTTAGAGCATTTTTAGTTTGGTTTTTATTATCATTGAAGTACTAATAATTAGTAATTTGACGATAAAAAAAAAATAAACACAAACAGGAAATATATTTTTCAAATACTTCTTATTATCTCGTTAAAACATAGGAATTGCGCAAATAGTACGCGTCACTGGTTCGTTACGCGACATGGACCTTGTAGAAAGCTAGTTAACAATGGAATAGTGACCTTACGCAAATTAGGAGAAAAAAGTATGTTACAAATTTTATAAACAATACTTATGTATTAAGATTTTTTGTGGTCAAGAGTTCCTTAATTTTCTTTTATTACTTTTATAATATAAATAGCTATATGTTTTTTCCTCTTTTATTCAAAGCAAATATACTGCTAGCAGACAAATGATTTAAGGTGTGTGTATGTATCACATTTTTTTCTGCCACTCATGACCGAAGAAACGCGTAAGAAAAAAGTCAAACTACATCCGGGTCACAGAAGTATACAATTGTCAATCAATAGCTTTTGTTTTGTTGATTAGACTAACTAGGCATTTGACTTAGAATTTGTATTGAGTGAGAATTTATATATCCTCTATCGACTTTTAATGTCGAAGTCACTCCACTGCCGTTGCACCGCTCAATTATATTTTAAAATATAACAAGAATCCAACTGTTATTAAAATGCGTGTAATTGTTAACAATCCTTGAAAGCGGTCAATTATTGACTCATAAAAAAGCGAGAAGGCTATAGTTAATCGATTTTATGATAGAACCAAAACTTTATTAACTTCACTGATTAAATAGTTTTTATCGTTAAAAATAAAACAGAATACAAATACTCTTAACTTCACTCCAACGAAACTTACAAATATAAAATTTTAATGTAAAATGTACAAGAGGCTGCCTTATCGTTAAAACAGCGCTTCCTTTGAGGCAACATCTTATGAGAAAAGAAAAATAACTGTGGATTTTAATATAATAAAAAATCATATTAAGTAATAATTAATTTTGCAATTTATAATTATATATTGTAATTTATTTGCAAAATTAGTTATTAAAATATTTACGCAGTTAACAATAATACATTTAATGAATATTTATTTAGAATTTACGTCATAGTTTAATTAATACCTAATCGTTAAGTAAATTTGTTAAATAAATGACAAAGCAACGTTGTTGTCATTCGTGACAAACCTTAAGAGAAAGCTTCGCTTGTTCCCTATGCAAAAGAGAAAAACCACTAACATTTGAATAAATCGCTTATGCTCTCACAACAATAGCATCTCTGACTCTAAGCACGTAATAGAAATAAATATGCACCTGAGCATAAAGATAAATTGTGATTGCTTTTGTCCAAAGTAAAAATTTACATTATGAGATAAATCGTCGCATAGTGAAGACAAGTTGAATTTTCGAAAGCAGTGTACATTGGAGCAGATTATAGTGACATGGTTATGACGACGAACCAAGAACATCTTATTATAACTAAATATCAGTATATTTTCTTAGAGTAGTCGATGTTTACAGTTACTGCTTTTGAGTAAAGTTACTACAGTTATACCTGTAAGGTCAGGTTATTAATAATATCAGTTCATTATACAAGCTTTTTAATATTAATATAAACATGTAAAAGGATTGCTTACGTTTGACCTCTGAGCTGATAGCAAATGGGGTCATGATACAAAAAAGAGCAAGCTTCGTGTAACCTATTTAATCATTTCTTGCAGCTATTTCATTAGATACAGAAATGTAAATGATTTCAATTTTGTATACGCCATTATAATATATTTATGATGTTGTCTGTTGTTAAATGTAAGTGTTATTACGTTGTTTTTATTTTATTATAAACAATTAATTCAATAAAGAGGTAACAATATAATCCACGTAGGATGTACCGCAGCAGCGCATTACATAACAACGCGAGATGTGAACAGGTTTCACTGCGTCTTCCGTTCTTGTGTAATCTTGTTATCGAATAATGTTAGATTTATTCGACGTATGACGTTTTACGGACACGTTTTCGCGTATTTTTTAGAAATTTCTATTTGTACAAAGTATTCATCACGATAAACATACACACACTAATAATTTCCAAAAGTGGCTGTGATTCCTTTAAAGTTATAATTATGAATGTTTCTAGAATGATCCTTTATAATATTTTTCTCTAAGATCATAGTCTTAAGAGTTTCCATGAGATAGTTGATTTTATTAAATAGAAAAGTACGACTGAAAAAGATGAAGATAAAAAAGAAGTTATTTTGTATTAGATCAAATCAATCAATGCTCAAAATCAAAAAACATATATTAAAACAAAAAACAATAAAAACATCTATATTATTTTATGTTTTAATGTTATTTTTTATTTCTCTTTGTCGAAAATTTTAATCAATAGATAAGCGCACATTTAGTAAATATTGTATACTGGCTAGCGTTATACTTTTGCTTTATGCGCAAGATAATGTAATGTTACATAGTCATTAATCTTGTCTATATTTTGAAATATTTAAAATTATATTTATGTATTTACTAATATATGAATATGTGACTATATTAATTTACTATAATATAATTTTATTAAAAATACTGCACAATTTTATTTGATGTAAGCCCGTCGGGGTTATAAGCATATTTAGCAATACTTAGAAAACTTATGTTCCGGCTTGAAGGGTGAGGTAAATACAGGTACGAGAGATATAAAATCTTAGTTCCCAAGTTTGGTGGTGCAATGGCGAAGTAAAGAACGTTTAATATTACTTACAGCGCCAATGTCTATGATGGTGTTGACCACTAACCATCAGGTTTATATAGGTAATATAAATTGGCCGGCCGTCTACCCATTTTATAATAAAAAAAAATAAGTTAGAAGTAGAAGAATGAATAACCCACGTGTAAATTATAAGCTTCAACGTCAAACACGATATCTACGTAAGTGACCGTAAAACCATTGTGACGGATTTAATTACGTAAAATGGTTTAAATTGATATAAACTATCTAATATAGAGATCTAATCTGACAGCATTACATCGCAGACCATTGCGTACGCGTCAAGGCTGACCACTACAGTACTACTTTCGCTCGCCGCTCTACATGCATGGAGCGCTAAAATAACACTCCAGTTAAGATATAAAAATGTTAATAATAAAAAATATATATATCACATTTTACAACTTGTATGTTGCTGTTATTATTATTTCTCTATATTTAATAATATCTACAGAATATTGATTTCAGATTCCACTTTACCAAAGAGTAGAATATATCTGTAGTAATATAAAATGGTTAATAGGCTATCTATACAAATCAAAGATCCAATATGGGTTTATAAAATGTAAATCGTATTTTACTAATAATAAAAATATCCTAGGACATTTTTCACACACGGCCAACTGATCCCAAATTAAGCTTGTACAGAGCTTGTGCTATGGAAACCAGACAACTGATATACTACATATACTATTTTTCTTTTATGAATACATACTTATATAGATAATTACACCCAGACTCGGGACAAACAGACATGTTCATGCACACAAATATCTGTCCTGGGTGGGAATCGATCCCACAACCTTCGGCGTGAAAGGCAAGCATCCACCAACCACGCCAACCGGCTCGTCGAAACTTACTTTACTATTCTTATTTTACATTTAGGACAACAATTAACAATGTCCACGATAAATTTATGACGTCAAATGTTAATAATGAAATGGCAACATTTTAACGTTTTCGTAATTTAATGACTGACAGGCGTAAGGTACGTTATATTACATTTAATAAGTGAAGCAAGGTCGAGGAAATAATTTGTTCTCATAACAATAATAATTTAAAATATAGTTCAGGAATTTTAATTAATGATCATTAAAAAAAAATAGCTTTAAAGCATTATAATAATTCATAATAATTACAAAATACTTGAAGGCTTCCGTCGGTACTTTCTTTGAATATTTTTGTAACATAAATGTGTTTTGAATTTTATATTCCGACAATATATTTACAGTTATTTGATTCACTCTCCATCAAAATCTCATTTGATTCATATAACAAACAAATGAATACGTCTTACATATTACTTAATGAGGGAACTGCGTTTATCTCACTTAAGAAAGTAAAAGTGAATGATGTGTCGGCCGATATACACGATATCGTGACTGTACTCTTACGTCCAAGAATGAACACGAACTTGGTACAGTCAATCACATAATCAGATTAAAGGAAAAATAATTAATATTCTGAAAAATAATAAACAAAGGCGATATATGTAAACTATTTCAAATATATAACAGTTAAATCAATTAATATACGACCAAATCCATCCAATATAATATATAGTAAAAACTCAAAACATATTTATAGTAAATTTATTTTACACAAAAAAAACTTGAGGCGAAGAAAATACACATTGATTTCTGATGTTGAAGATGAAATCGATTGCTCACTATCTTATACATAATATATAACTATGCTTAAAAGCATTACATTACATACTAGTTATTTCTCATATAATAATAATAATCTCCTCAGAACTGATTTCGGCCAATCTCAATAGAGATTAGCTAACTGCGCAGGAGATATTATACACACACAAGTGTGTGAGCAAACACAGGTGCACTCTCTATTCCCTAACTCTCATAACCCGATGAGATGGTAATCCGATACGACCGGCAAGCGGAGGGACCGAAACTCAGGCGTTACGTGCTTACCGAGGCATAGGAAATAAATTTTCAAAAGAAAAACCCAATAACTTTTTATGGGCTCGACCTGGGAATTGAACCCCGGTCTGTAGCCTTACATCTAGCCACTAGACCAACGAGGTAGTCTGGTTTCTCATATAAAGTAAGCAACTAACAAGAAAGCCTTTAACTAATGTCCTGTATCCGCTTTAGGGTTATCGCTGTATTCGATATACTGCACAAAAATATTATTCTAAATATATCGTCCAATATCCTCCGATATTATGGACGCTATACGGAGTAAAATTGAGAATTTAATCTTTACAGATTAAATTGAACAAATGTTATTATAAAAATCATAGTTTGATAAAAAAAGAATGTCATATTATAAAAATAATATTTTGTATGAATGGGAAAGGATATAAGGCAAGAGGAAGACCGAATAAAAGATAGATGAACTGTATGTATGTCATCCGACATGTGCAAGAAAGGGTTAACTGAAGATATACAAACAAATGGAATAAGATCAAGCAAAGTATAAAATAATATCATGAAATGTTATACTTATACTAAAAACGATAATAATACCTACACAGTACTCTTTCTTTCGACTGTACGATAAACTCTATATTTATCTGTACGACGTTGATTCATCACAATCATTTAATCAAATACATAAAGTTATTACTGTAGTTATCTCAATCGTAGTCTACATAAATTGTAATTATTTTATAGATATATACTTTTAATGCAAGTTAATGCTTCTTTAATGCATAAAAGTCTTGTGAACTAAAATGCATTTATTATTAAAATATAGTTATGATTCTAATCAAGGTTATTCCAACATTAGTTCATAGATTAATATCAAATCTTAATGTGAATCTATTATACAAGTACGAATAATCTGATATTACTGTTTACTTCGTACGTTACAAACAACAGTCATTAAGAACTACTAAGATGAGTGCAGATTATAACTAAACATTTAAATAACACATTTATACACATTATATAGCTGTAACATAATTACACATCTAAATAACCCTGTGGAAGTCTCACTAATGGGTTGTGGCCTTTTGTGATTTTAAAGTATATTCCACCACGCTCCAATGCTGGTTGGCTCACAAATTAAGCACATGCAAATTCAGTGGTCCTCTGGGTTTAAACCCGCAATCATCGCTTAAAATTAACGTATTCTAATCACTGAGCTTCCTCAGCCGTCACACGTTTGGTTATTAAGTTAAAATAGTACAGACAAAATTTAAATATATATATCCGCTTATATAAATACTTAATTTAATATAAATATATAACTAATATACTATTAAAAAAGTAATTTGAAAATTACTAATAGAATAAAGTTATTTTTTTAGTCTTATCTTTAGTTTTTTTTTTCAAAATTTATTCTGTAGTTGAAAGTACGTTTGTTTCTTTGAACTCTTGCATTATTTACCCGAATTAAAAAAAAAACATAAATTATAGACTTTATGACGGGGATAAGCTAAAAATATAATATGAAAAATGAATAAATATAACATCGAGTTCGTTTCATACTCATTCGATTAATTGGTTTAAATAAAAAATATTTAACAAATAATTTTACTAGAACCCAATCATATATGACCTCATGCGAAAGAAATCAAGTAAATCTAATTGTCTAATGTAATTAGCGGCAACAACCGACCTCACGTCAGGGTTACGCAACCGTCACGCTACGCGCGAGCCGATTGAACGCAACCCGTTAGAATAATGAAAGTACAACCTCTAATAACCGTATGGTATTAACCCTATTTATTCAAACCTCACTTTTGAAATATATATATGACAGCTACTATTTAAAATTGTTAATGTTGCAACCAACGAAACTAGAACTAATATATAATCAAATTAATTTAAATAAAACAACAAAGTTAAGTGTTTATCTTAATTACGATTTTTTTTAAATATTATTTTATCTATTTAGAACAGAATTATACAATAATAAACAAAAAATAAAATTTTATAAGTCTTTGTCTCACTGAAATTATTATCTGCGAAGAGCAAAGTATTATGTAAATAAAAAATAAAAATAAAAGAACATCTATTTAAAAAACATTTTATGTTTTATTTTAAATACATTATTATATTATATAACTAGCTGGTAATATTACGAATATTACCTCATTTACCAATGATTTGGGGAAACAAAATTTTAATATTAGTAGAAAATATTTCGCAAGCTATCTAATAAATTCGTGTATTGTATTGGTAATATTCTATTTTCAGCTCAGGCGGGAATTCTTCTGCAACATGCGCCGGCCTGTCCCGAATCCTATGGAGTTCAGGTATCTAACTGAAGACTAATTAATTAAAAAATCTACTCTCGATATATAAGTATTCCATACCAAACATCATAGCTTATATTAATATTTTATCACTGCACATTTTATTTAAATTTTATTGTAGTCATTTATTCAAAAATCGATTTAGCTAATTTAATACATCAGCTTTAGACAAGGTTTCACGAATACATCTTCTAAATTCTTCTAAGGCGAATACACCGCATCGTCCCTTATATCAATTTAGATAAAAAAAATCCGTACTCACTCATCACATATTATTCCACTGCCAAACAGCATTACTTAGTATTATTGAGTTATCGTTTGAAGAGTAAGTGACTCATTAACTACAGGCACAAGGGATATAATATCTTAGTTTCTAAGGTGATGTAAGGTATGGCTCTTATGTATTTCCAGCTACATATTATATATAAAAAAAATAGCTGATATAAAATTTACTGAGGAAATTCACTTATTTTACTAATATTCTAAAAACAAATCTAGCTTTGTAACGGATGTACCGGCTATTTTACAATTCATTCGATTAAACGAAATAAATATTATTGCTATAATAGATTATGGTATGTCTATATCGCTATAATATATTATTCATTTAAATTTTAGGCTTACGCCCACCCTGAGCTCTGTGACCAATTCTTCCTGTGTACAAATGGAACCCTCACTGTAGAGACGTGTGAGAACGGTCTCCTGTTCGACGGTAAAGGCGCTGTACACAATCACTGCAATTATCACTGGGCGGTGGAATGTGGAGAGAGAAAGGCTGACTGTGAGTATTGTTGTGAGAATAATGGACATATCATTAAAATTTTATCTCTATTTATTGACGAAGAGTGATTAATTATTAGTCCGTTTGACTGTTGCACTTCCCATCCCAAGTTTTCGTTCTAATAAAAATATTTGTACAAGCAATGAGGATGTTCCTTGTTGTGTAAAAGTATGCATTTATTTTATTATTTGAAAGATTTTAATACAACTTCATTTAAATATGGTGTTCTTGTTTTAAACTTAATTAAAATTTACTAATACAAATTTTTGCTCTAAATTTCAGTAACGCCATACTCAACCCCCGGTTGCGAATACCAGTTTGGTATTTATCCCGACAGCGAGGAATGTTCAACCAGCTACATCAAGTGCGCCTTCGGAATACCCCATCAAGAACCTTGTACACCCGGTCTCGTATACGATGAACGCATCCATGGCTGCAATTGGCCTGATCTTCTGCAACCTTTCTGTAACCCCGAAGGTAAGTGTATCAATTAGTTTCAGCAACAAAGCTTTCAATCTTCAATGAACTTGTAAAGTCCCACTTGACTTGATCTCTGCAGCCATTTTGTTAACACTTAATCAAAAATGACAATTACTCAACTATATAAAAAGTTCTTCAAATTAGACAATTTATAATTAGTATTTAGAGTTTATATCGTTCTGGATTGACTTCTTGTATTTTTTGTCTGATAGTAAATAATTGTTTTTCGCGACGTGACTCCCAATTTAGAATTTAGTAAGATTTAGCAACTATAACACATGCAGACTCTGAACCAATACACTAAAACTTTGAGTAAAATAAAGTAATATTATAATATAAAGTGAAAATAATTTATGCATATTTTACATGTGCTTATGCACTATTTTTTTTCTCAACAGCTGTAGTCGGCTTCAAGTGCCCAACTAAAGTACCCGCAAACACCCAATCAGCCAAGTTCTGGCCTTTCCCTCGCTTCCCAGTGCCAGGCGACTGCCATAGACTGATCACCTGCGTGGAGGGCAACCCTCGTCTTATCACCTGCGAAGAAGGCAAGGTCTTTGACGACCAGAACCTGACCTGCGAAGATCCTGAATTAGTGCCCCACTGCGCGCACGCGTGATTTGTTAATCTATAAAAAATATTATAAAACGAAAACGAATAAGTCCTTCATCTAAGGCTAAACAAATATGAATCTAGATATATGAAATAATACTATTTTGTTTCTAATAAACTACAGGTAAATAATTTCAAATTCACTTTTCAAAACACATACATTATTACTTTTTAAAATAATAAATCATATTTACGATGACGGTAGTTAACTACTATTGTCAAATATCATTCTAGCAATAATTCGAATGAACACGATTATGTTATTTCGTTTTCGTTTTGTGATACATAAAATACAATCTGGAATTTTTTCCACCGATTCCTATTTATTACTTAAAATTGCTTCATATTTTTTTACATCCTTACTACAAAATATAAAAAATATATCAATTAAAATGTTAGGTCATGTGCCTACAATTTGCGTGATATTAGTTACCATAGAATTACAGTACCCATTATGATAAAATATCTTTGTATATATATTTTTAACAAAACAATGTAAATATATTTACCAATAAAACTGAAAATGTAAATAGAAAAATACTATATATGTTAAATAATAAAATGTTTAAAAATTATAGTTTTTTTTCTTTAATTAGGATCTACCTAAAAAAACTTGATGATTAGAAACAGATACCAGCAAATCATAGAATTGTCATCATTATTTATTATAACAAATTTAGTAGTAAGAAGTTTTCTTGATTAATTAAAAAGAAATCTCGGAGCTTATTCCACTACTTTACTGCGGTGGATATAGATATAGAAAATTTTCATCCGACACAAGCAAGTTTCCTCACGATATTTTCCTTCACCGCCAAGCAAAATGAATAATAAACACATATTAAGAACATGGTTCAGTGGTGTTTGATCAGGTTCAACTTGCAATCCTTGGTTAAGATCACGTGTACTAGCCACTAGGCCACCTCGGCAGTATCTATGCATTAAAAAAAATTGCAGAACGACTTTGTTTTCAGCCAAACAGTTTTTAATAAAAATGTTTAAATAAGCATTTATTAATTGTATTTGTAACCTTGAAGTTCTAGTTAAAAATACCTAGAATGGATGTAGGTATTTTTAATAAATTTAAGATGCCATATTTACAATAGCATACAGAGTATATTTACAACAGTGGTATGTATATCAATAGAAGAAAAACATGTTATTAGCACGTGATTAAAATTTTTTAATAAAATGACGTCAACTAAAACCTATGGTTGTTATAGTGTAGTTAAATTACTAAGCAATGAGATAATGTGCATCAAATTCATTACACCAAATGTAAAATGCATCAAACAATATAATTATATTATATTATATTATACTGGTGGTGGCTTTGTTCAAGCTCGTCTGGGTAGGTAACACCCACTCATCAGATATTCTACCGCAAAACAGCAATACTTGATATTGTTGTGTTCCGGTTTGAAGGGTGAGTGAGCCAGTGTAATTACAGGCACAAGGGACATAAAATCTTAGTTCCCAAAGTTGGTGGCGCATTGGCTATAAGCGATGGTTGACATTTCTTACAATGCCAATGTCTAAGGGCGTTTGGTGACCACTTACCATCAGGTGGCCTATATGCTCGTCCACCTTCCTATTCTATAAAAAAAAAAATTTCAATGCAAGCATTAGACCATTTTTTTATATATCACTGAACATTATTGACTCTGCAGCGATCGCGACGATATTAGAAAATTATATTGTTGAGTGCCATTATTTATTATAATTTATTATAAATAACTGTTTCTTGCAGATAAGAGCTATTCAGGTAATTTTCGTTAAGCTTCCTTGAGAATTATATTTTGAGATATTAAATTTTTAATTCCATCAATGATAAACGTTATGTGATGGTAGAAACATAAAATCGCTTACACACGTTTACACACCTACTCCTTATACAAGAAATAAAACCAAACTAGTAATATGTGCCTTCCAATTACAAGTATTGCTAATAATTTCTATGACAAGTTATAAACGCTATTAAAAACATAATCACAGAAAATAATGTCAGTTTGCAATTGTAAAATATTAAATATATACTTTATTGATAACATTACTAAAAACGATTACCAGTCAAAGGTCAATCTTTAAATAATTGTATTATGATTTATGATATATTTTAACGGCACCGTATTATTGTATGAGACATTTATTTATAAATGTAGGATAGAAAATTATAATAATTGTTATCTGGTTCTTTATGATATACAGTTCTTTATTATTGCTGATGAGGTTCATTAGCAAGTACGTAATTGGAAAGGACATTAGGAATTTTACAAACAAAATTATTTAGATAAAAAACAAAAAAGAAAACAATGGCACAATTGTAAATTATTCTTTATTAGCCTAACTACTTAAACCTATTCCTCGTCAACTTCAATTTGTTTCCCTTTTCCTGGGCGCATTGGCTTGCGACGTGATGGAGAGCCGGCTGGCTTAGGTTTAGGTGTAGGTGGGTTCTCTAGGGCATCCAATTCAGAATCTGTCAGCTGGCCTTTGTACCAATCAGCGCTATAAAAAATATGATTACAAAGATCAAAACCTCACACATCTGTGAAAATTAATTGTTATATTTATACCAAGCGCTTTTATTAAACTGTTTCTACTACACTACTACTAATTACTACTTGACTATTTGTAAATTGGTTTTTGGTAATAATAAAAGTTATTTTTTATTTAATTATCACCATGCTTGTTATTTTATTCGTTTGGAATAAGTGTTTTATTTATTGGAGAATATTTTTTGTTGCTGTTTACTTTTATTTAGCCTTCCTAAATTTTTCGTGTACGCCTTGAGGTAGCCTGGTGAGAGTTAAACATTCCTTTTGTATATTATAATATATAAATATTTAAAAAAATATTTCGTACCATTCGGGCACCTTTCTCGCCCATTCACACTTCTTGGAGACATCATCGAAAGCTTGTCCGAGTTTACAACCGGAGCGTCTCGGGGTGTTGCCATTGATGCATACGTAAAAGAACTGGCAGTCCTCAGGGTCAGCGTAGCGAGGATGTGTCAAACCAAAGGTCTCGTTTACAAGAGGACAGTCAAATTGGAAGACCTCTGCGATTAAGAAATAAATCTACTGTTAATAAATATTTTAAGTTTTTAAAGCTGTGTTAATAAAACCTCAAAAAAGATTGGAATTAAATTAGTTTATAACTCACCGAAATAAAGATAAGTTACTTCAGTGTTGATTAAAATTATCACTAATGTTTTGTGTACAAGAAATTCCTTAAATTCAAATTTTTGGACAAATCTGTAGCTTGTAAAGCTACTATAACATACCAGCTGCTCCACAGCCCTTCTTCTTTGCCTCGTCGGGCCAGGTGCAGATACCGCTTTTGTCGTTGTACACGAGACCATCAGGACACGTGATCATGTTGAATTTGCCGTCTACACAGTAGTAGAATTTACCGCATTCTTTAGGGTCTGAGTGGGAGAAGTAACCATTTTGACGTGGACAGTGCTGGGCAGGAATAGGAGTCTCTGCAATATAATAAAGTAGAATGTTAATTGTTATAATTTATTGAAATAAAAATATTTGTATATTTTAAATCCTGTCCGTTAATTAACTTCCCAAAGAAAGTTGATGTAATGAGGCTGATTTTGTGAATCCCCAATTTTAGCATATCTCCACGTTTCAAGGTCACCAGAAACCAAATCCAACGTTTTTAAAGAGATTTCTGTATGTACGTGTGTGTGTATGTTCGTATGTACATTCGGAATTATCTATCACCGCGATTATCTCGCCAACCAAAAACGATATTGACTTGGGACTGAGCTCATTTGACGCGTAATTACATAATTAAGAACTGAAAAAAAATTCACTAAAATCAGTCCAGCTGTTTTTAGTAAAAATAAAGAAACTAAAAAATTAAACGTAATTATAAAAATATTAAATTAGTTTGAAGTAAATTTGAAAATATATTTAAAATTTTTTTATTGCTCGCCTCTGGGAAATAGTAGTGTGGACCTCGAACCCAGTTTTTTTTAATTTTAGGGTAGTGCTACTGCAATTCATACAATTTTTTTATTTTGTTCTCAGTCAAAGAAAGATTAACCTTATATTGTCGTGTAAGTGTTAAAACATTTTTTTTTTTATTAAAAATATTTTTTGAAGTATATAATTACCAGCTAATAATTTGAATAACCACGTTATACAGTTTATTAAATGGTTTTCTTTTATAATTTTACTAAATTGTCATGACAACAAAAGTGGTTATTCAATAAATTCCAACGCCACTTCAAGGCCGTAGCTCCCTTGAGATTGGAAAGTTGTTTCAAGCAAAGTTAACCTTTAGCATACTATGATTATACTGATGCTACTAACCAGTCGTACTGAAATGGCAAACACGTGTCACCTCGTGTATTCTGACCTTTATAATCTATATTTATTTAAAGTATTCATGAACTTAGTTAAATATATTTCCCGAAAATTTTTTCGTCTGTAACATTTGTTTTAAATCAAATAGTTAGATAAAGGTCGTTGAATATCAGATAAAAATAATGACTGCTAGTTATTCATATGTTTTAGATTTATTATACCCACTCACGGAGATCGTTTATGTAAATTAGCATTTTTTTAAAGAAAGGATTTAACGAGGTTAAAAGTTCTTTTAAATTTCTGATCGAATGATTCGAGACATAAAATTATAATATATTTATTATATTATTTGACTTGATTAGCTATTAACTGTTTATATTAATAAGCACATAAAAAGCTACATAATTCATACATAAATAAGAACAAAAATTAAAATAGTAATAATTAATATACTATAAATAGTAATTTTTAATTACTGTACAATCTACGATCAATGCAAGAGTGCAAGTTTACCGCTAAGTTTTATGCAAGACGATAGAATCTAAAACACGAGTAAATGTTATATTTTACTTATATTCTCATATAATAAATGCTGTATATAAGAATTTACGAACTTTAATACAAGAAAGAACAGATTGTAAAAAAAAAATTCATAGTGTACCATTATATCAATGGGGCATAGTTTAGTCTTTTTATCAAAACATATGACAATCAAAGCAACTGCAATCGGGTGAAGTTTATTAGTTACCTGTATATTTATAATTTATAGCTATAGTAAATAAACCGGTTGTTTCAAAATTATAGTACACTACTTTCCGTTCGCTACTTCGCCCGCGTGTAAGAAGTGGGCCGTGTATAAAGCACGGTACGACATTTTCTGTACCCCTGAAAACGAGTATGCAATTTCCTGATCACCGGTTGACTATTTAGTGCAAGCTCATTTTCGTATTTATTATATTATTTAGGGATCAGACCCAGCAAGTTTTGAAACTTTATACTCTGAAACGATGGGTTAATTAAACTGTAACTTAAACAGTACTTACGTAGCTTGGGACGCTGAGAGCAATCGATATTGAAGGGAAGGTCACATTTCTCCTCATCTGGGCTGTAGTCATTAAACACCATACCGTCGGGACACAGCTTCTCAATTATTTTGCCATCTCTGTAATTAAAATGAAATATTATGATTTATTAAATAATAATAATAATGTCCTCCAGACCGATTTCGTCCACGGCGGCCAATCTCAAGAGAAATTAGCCAACTAGGCAGGAGATATTATGGTGCACAAGTGTGTGCGTAAACACAGGTGCACTTTTTTATTATTATTCCCTAACTCTCCTCTCTCCTAATCCGATGGGACGGCAACCCGACACAACCGGAAAGAGTTCAGACGCAGCACCAACGGCTTTACGTGCTTTCCGAGGCACGGAAGTGTGTGTTTATTAAATAATAACACACATTAAAATACGTATATTAAAATACCTATAATTTAAATATCACAAGTTGTTTTTTAAATCTATGATCCTTAAAATTAATTATATTAGGAGATCCCGCGAAATCGTATTATATTTAACAATTAAATTGCACATCGCACTCAATTATCTGTAGACTACTGATATTTATTACTCTGTGGACAGCGAATCTTTAATATTTAATATATATAAACCATAGAGAAAGTTTTGATATAGTTCAAACAAAACAAAAAATGGCATTTAAAGTTTCTTGTCTGTAACTGTAAAGATTAGTTATGCAAAACTAATTTGTCCTTTTCTTGTTTTTAATTTTAGAATAATTTACACTCCAATATTCATCTCAATCTTTATTCTAGCTTTTGGTTCATATTTACGTTATACATATAGGTTTTTGTCGATTTTGCCCTATTATAACATCACTGTATATCAAAAAATAAATCTAATAATATGAATTTATTATTAATACGAGTAGTCTCATTCAGAACATACAAATGAAAAGTGATTTCTGTAACAATAAGAATGCTTTAGTTGTAATATATGTATTTATTTTTACTCAGTAAAAATAACTTCGATTGAAGGTTTCCTTTTACGAAATGTATTTGCGAAACGCAGTCACGGTACTTACGAAAATAAATAAAATATCGAGATTGCAATTTAAAAAACGAATGTATGAGCATAAGAACCTTCAAAAATATTTATCGCTAAATAATACTTAAGCAAATATTCTCTTATGGCTAAACTCACTCATATTGTTTGAATTAACGATTGTACATAAACCAAATTCGTATGGTAGTCATCAAATAAGGAAAAGAGCTTTAAATATTACAACAGCAAAAAATTGTTAAATTTTTACACTCTTTTAATTTTGTATATACATAAATTGTTTGAACTAAGATGTCACAATTACTCACTACAAAAATAAGATGAAGAATATAATTTAATGTAGTATTGATAATGAAATATATCGATACTAGAATAATCATCATCGTTAACAGTTTATTTCAAAGGTATCTATTTCTAAATTACAGTTACAGTACAGGTATATTATGCTAATTTTAATATATGTAAATTCTAAATGATTATAGAAACTTTCATTGCAATTGAGCTATTATGGCTATGGTTGAGTAAAAAGTGCTCAAGCCTATAATATACATTGAAATAATGCTGAAAGTATAACTTGCTATTTATCCGAAATAAAAAATACATCTTTTTTACAACATTTTTCGAACGAGAAAGTGAATTATTGCAAATAAGTGCTTACTTAAATATAAAACAAAAAATTCTGTTAAAATAATTAATAATAATATTCTTTATTATGCTATTTTGATTTAAAAAGGATATATTGACACCACATTTACCTGCACTCGTAGTATTTGTCACACTGTTCAGCATCCGCAAAGAAACCGTCGTCTGGACAAGAGTTTGTGATCTCTGCATCGCGCTCTGCGTCTTCGGCGGCGGGGCGCGCTGGCGGGTTTACTGGTTTCCTCTTTCCATTCTTTGGAACTGCCGATGATGCTAATACTGGAATGAAAATGATCGAAAATAAATATTCTGCAAATTTACTTTTACGTTTCTCATTCACTAAACAAGTCTAGTCCAACCTTTCGCAAAGTTTTCTCAAATTCTGTGTTACAAAATGTATTTTTTTATAAATTAGATTTGTTTTTTTTTGCAGAATTGTAATTGTAATCAATGTGAACCAAATGTTGCTATTATTTTTATTCAAATAGACTTTTATGTGAGTACCTACATTTAAAACGTCAAGCGCTTAATTGCGTTTCGGTACGTAGATTATACCTAGAAGTAATGGCAAGGTGCTCTGTAGTTGATAATTCAAAAAAAAATAACAATTTTGTTTACGCCACAGCTTTTTACTTTTTTTGATATGCTTAGAAGCATTGCATGCATTAGTATTTAATGCTTAGTAATTATTTAAAAATTACAATCATATATTTTATATTGACATTGAATTGTGCAAGACAGTCGATAAATAAAAATTCAATAAATAGTATAGACGACGTTTCCTGTCCTACGCATGCATTTAGCGGTTCGCATTGAGCTGTGGGTTCAACGCAGACTTCCTATTTCAATTTCAAAGCTGAAGGTCGAATCAAACGAATACTTTCTTCTTAATTATTAATGTTTTATCATAAAAACCATACATATATTTGATTCAAGTAGGCTTTTAAGCACGTTTATTTCTATTAAATTTCTTATAGGTAGATGGACTAGCAAATGGACCACCTGATGGTCAGTGGTCACTACGAACCATAGAAGTTGACACTGTAAGAAATGTTAACAATCCTTTACAACATCAATTCGCCACCAACCTTGGTAACTTAGATGTATGACCCTTGTGCCTGTAGTTACACTGCCTCACACACCCTTAAAACCGGAACACAACAATATTTAACAGTTAGTATTGTTGTTTGTCGGTTGAATATGTGATGAGTGTACTCGGCACCTACCGAGTCAGATTTACAACGCACTAAGTACTACTTACTACCAATAATGAGTTTCATCATTTTAGCCGCATCGGAATGTAGATTCTTATGATACAAAAGCAAGAAACTCAGTTACGCTCTTTTCATCTATCGTATATATACATGCAATAAGCATACATGCAATTAATATAAAACGATATTATTATTTATAATTATTGTAATTTAAATGTCATAAAGATATAATTAAATTATTAATAGACAAAGTGTATTTCCTATTTCGATAAAATTTTTCATATTAAATGAAGGTCGACTTAAGCTATTTACTTACTTAAAAATAATATTTTTTTTTTATATTCGAATAGCCTCGCAGAATATTTTGTATTTCAAAAGTCTAAATAACTTGAATAAATGTGTAAAGTTATATATTTTCAAGAAATTTATGTTTAACCGTATCGCATTTTTTTTTCTAGAAGTATTAACGAATTACTACTGAACTTACGATGAGTTTCAATTATTATTTGATATTCACTAAGAAGCTTTCAAAATATGTATAAAAATAAATAATATTAATAGATCTTCACTTGTCTGTTGATACAGTGGTACAGAACCTATTGTCAACGATAATTGCCATTTGAGACCGTTAGTTAAACTTTATTTAATTTAATGTATCAGAAATAGAATCATTATCATTATTTAATATAATGACGTTTATCATTATCACGATTTTAACAAATATCAATTACAACTGGTTTGAAATTTTTATACTACACCATTATATCAAAATTATCGAGTGAAGTATACATTACTAATTAGCAAAATTTATTTCAATGTAACGTCATCACACTCAAAACAATTACATAAAAACTTTCACTACTAACAAAACTGCAGTAAACTTCTTGCATTTCCAGTTTATTTTCAATATAGAGTACAAATACTTACGACTATTATAATATTACTTATAAACGTTATTTATCGGGTACTTAATTAAACACTGATTTCTCTCTTTCTTACATCACTGACTTGACATTCGAAAGAATAAGGCAAAGCATTGTTTAACGAATTACTATCTATGCAACATTCTCACAGTTATTGATTAAAAAGTTTTAACAAAAAAACCGAATAATTATAAAATGATTATGAGTCTATATTAAATATTTATTTTTATCCTTTTGACAAGGTTTAATGATAATACCAAAACAATATACAAGTAAATATGACCTCGTGACCTTTAACTAGTTAAACACAAAGTGTATAATGTTATTGTTGACATAAAAACATAGTAATGGACACCTAAACGAACAAAGACGGGTGAAGCAATAATCTGTAACGGTTTCTCTGTTACCTAACTTCACGAAAGTTGAGTCTGAGCCAAATTTCGACCACATTGACACTATATTAAAGCCTAGTACATACGCTGATAACGGATATTAATAATAATACTTGTCAAATAACTATCTATTTGAAAAGAAAAACAATTTTAGGATTCGCAATTCTGAATGTCATATATTTTTCATCAATAATTTATTTTCATAGAAACTCCATTTTTTTTCTTTGTACGTTAATTGATTAATTGCATTTTATTAAAACATTCTTTACAAATCAATTATCAAGGATAGTATTTTATTGTACGCAATTAAATTCTCATACTAATGTTATAAAACTTAATCAAACATTGTTTACATTCTATGTGACACGCGCTCTATATTATAAAGGTTCGGTTATAAGGCCGTAAACTTTCCTTATCACGAGTATATTTCTTAAACATGTGCATTCTCTCCATCAAGTTTCAAGCTATTTTCCACCGCTGTGTATCTACACCCTTACTTAATAACCTTGAAGTAAACCCATTAATAGCTTTTATTTCATTTGTTTAACATGTATTTATTTATTTTTAATATTATAACTATACCTCAAATGATGAATTTGTAGAACATTCGGATTCATTGTAGATAAATATTTATAAAAATCACATTTATCACTATTTGATTGTTAAATATTCTTTTAAATATTCATATTAATTATTCTAAAAGGTCGATTTAAATATCAGAAACCAGATACGTCAATTAGACGGGTGATATTATTTTTTAAGCCAAGGTCAGCTGATGAATTGATTAGTTAAAATATAAGTTAAAGCATAGTAACAAGCTGAATTAATAAAACAAACCATGTACTAGGACATGCAACTGTACATGGAAATAAAAGTTATTCAAAAATCACAACACGTTAAACGTAGCAGAAAAAGCGTTCCAATATGAAAACAGACTTACCAACTAGGCACGCCAAAAAAACAACACCTACGGACGACTTAAACGCCATCTTGCGAACCCCGTTTGATTTCTGTAACAATCACTCAATATAATGTCAAACAGTGACCTATCGATGATGCTCTCACTACGTTCTCTAGCGCACTGACAATAACACTTTTTGTCCTCCGTTCTTACCTGCTGAACGCCTTAGCGAAAGGTTAAGCCACTGCACCCGTCTCTCTCCCACCCATTTATGTTCGTATATAACCGTACTCGTCACTCACGAGTTCTTCGGACTATTTGGATCCTGTTATCGCTACGTGTTCTGCAAGAGAATTATCATTAGAACAAGATATTTAGCAAATGGTCTATTAAACGCAATTTGATTGGATTTCAATTAGTAAATAAATAATATCACGAACACTAGCCGTGTATTGTTTATTTAAAGGTAACAATTAGAATGTGTAATGAATGAAGTTACACAACGTATTAAGAAATGTGGGTCACATTAACAAGGCTTGATTAATTAAACTAATTATTAATAAGTTACATTTTTGCGTGGATTTCTTGCTACACATTTTATCGGGGCAAAATAAAGAATAGCCGGTGTGGGCTATGTGCGGGCAAGTATTTGTCTCCGTGTCGCAAAATATCTGCGTGTACTCCTTGATGATATCATACCTGAACATAAAAGCAAAGCAAACATAAAACCATCGCGCTTCAGCATATATTAGTAACAATTGAAACATTTCACTTTTGTTTAATTATGAGAACAACTTTACACAAATCAGCATCATTTGATTAGCTAAATGCTCGCGAAACCTAAGCAGATATTTTGCACATTAGAATTACTCAAACTCATCTGAGAACTTTTGAACAATGTCACATTAAGTAACGTCAGTTAATTTGCAGAATCAATTAATATAATTACACAAATACAAAACAAGCTGTACTCAATTAAAATTATATATTGTAATTTTGTCAAAATCTTCCTCTAATTGTGTTTCATATATATTACTATATAATATTTCTTTATTTAGTTTACATTAAACATAAAACGTAAAAAGCTATAGTTCATAATTATTCATATATTATGTTATCATAAAAATATATATTTCCATTTATTTAACCTAAGCTAGCCTATCCTAACACCGCATAGAGTGCAGGCCCAGAGATCTAAACCCAATAAAATATATGTTTGGAATTCTCATCCTTTACCAAATTAGAAAGTAATTTATATAAAAAAAAAAAAACAAAAAAATATAAATGAACGATTACATAATATAATCAGTAGAGCGTGCTTAAATACATAATTTATATTTAAATTGAATTTTTCACTTATTTATATTGCAACGATCTCTATACGCATCTATATACTTTATACATAGGTTTAGTTAATTCTTACTTAAATATGTTCAAACAAAGTATTTGATCAATTTACCAAAACATTTAAGGGACCACCGTTTGTTAATATAAATAATTGAAGTCGTAAATACGAAAATCGGTACACATCATTATGTACATCATTCAAATACGCCCCAATCGGTACGAATGCGAACTTGTAGTTGAATTTATAAATAAATGTAATACTCCACATAACGACATAAGTATACTTCATTACAAAAACCTATTGATGTTATTAATGGTCTGGACTTCTTATAATTAGTAATATTTTTAATAATAGAAAAGTTTCTATAGAAATTTAAATTGTAAAAAAAACTTTATCATAATTTTTTTTACATTTGAAGTAGATATACGTTCAAAAAGCGTCATAAGTAACCTCAGTCTGACATTGACGAAATAAAATTTCTATTAATAAATCTGTTTTTTGTTGGCACAACCGATAGCAATTAAGCTATAATTATACTGAATTTAAAGTAAAACTGGTTTTCTAATATTCCATTCAATTACAGATATTGTACTAGTATATATGACTGTTTGTGCGTCCTGGAACTGCTGAAGAACTCTGCCGATTGAATTTATTTGTGATACATTGGTGGTACATAGTGGGGATAATGATGACTGCATCGTTGATTTAATAGCTAGATTATAAAGCTCCCACCTGAGGTCCTGGATTCAAACCGCGGTTGAACCACTAAGTACTTTAGTTTTTCTGTCCAGAACTTTTCAGCATTACGAATTATGGAAGTTGGCAATAATAACACTCCCGTCGTCAGTCGGGCATGTCGGCTACCAGATCGATGTTCTTTAACTTTTAAGGTCAGGGTACAAACCCTCCACATGAAACACCGCGACCAGTCTATTTTTCACTCAGTCCATAGCTTTACTAGGAACTAATAGATGGCACTGTGCTTTTATATTAGCCAATTAATAAATTTATATCATATATATATAGGAAGGAATAAGTTTTATATATATATAAAACTTATTCCTCGATAAAAGATTATGTATATTGAAAAAGTTTGGAGTCAGTATCTGATGATTTTGAAACAGGATAAATAATAAATTATTTTTATTTAAATAATATATCTATGTAATTAATTGACTTTTGACTTTTATATTTAAAGAACTTTATTTATTTATTTATTTAACACTTTTTGCACAACATATAATAAAATGAGAGAATTAGGAAACAATCAAAGAAAAAGATAAAAAAAAATGGTGCGCAAAGGCGGTCTTATCGCTTATAGCGATCTCTAACAGACAACCTTTGGTGAAAGAATTTTGTAAGAGAACAGGTAAGTGCATTTACATATAAAAAGGTGATACTAAATATTTAATAAACTACACATATCTACATCCCACTAACCACATATAATAATACACATATACATACATACAAATACATATATAATTATTATATAGCATATACATATTATATATAATTATAGAGTATAAAATTATATGTAGATAAATTATAAACCACATACTATTTCATACATACATACATACATACCTTACTTGGAAATGAACAAATAATAGCTTTTCAAGCGGTATTTAAAAATACTCAATGAATTCGACTGCCGAATATCTGTAGGTAGTGCATTCCAAAGTTTGATGGTTTTTGCAGTAAAAGAGTTACTGTAGGTTTGTGTCCGGCTGCAGGGGGTAACTAGTTTATTATCATCCGAAGAACGTAGGTTGTGTGCGCTATCGCAACCAAGAAATTTAAAGCGTTCTTTAAGGTAAGATGGTGTGTGATCGATATAAAGAATAGAGTAGAGAAGAGATAAGGCATGTTGATTTCTTCGTAGTCTGATTGGCAGCCACTTTAACTGAAACCGATACACAGAGACATGATCAAACTTTCGCAGACCAAAAATAAATCTTATGGTTAAAAATTTAAAAGTTTAAAAGCAAAATATAGATTTTGCAGCCGTTCTAGTTCAGACATTAGCATAGTCCAGTATTGGTAAGAGGAACGTATTAGCTAAGCTGATCTTTGCCTTGATAAGCAATAGGTTTTTCCATCGCCTTAAAAAACCAATGATAGCGAAAATCTTACGACTCATTTCAGCGATTTGAGGTACCCAGGAAAAGGAAGCATCGAGAAGTAGTCCAAGATTTCTAACAGTCTCTTGCATGTGTAATATTTGGCCCTCAAATAAGATTGAAGGTAGATGTTTATCTTGGACCCTCGTCAGAAGCTTATGACTGCCAAAAATAGCCACTTGCGACTTGCTCGGGTTCACTTTGAGACCGTAAGATTTACACCATTCAGATATCTTTGCCAAATCATGATTCAAGGTTGCAGCTTTAATTTTTTTCTCATAATATTTGTCTTCAAATCGGTGTTATCTAACTAATCATAAGCCGAGATGGCCGATCGTGGGTTCAAACCCGGGCAAGCACCATTGAATTTTCATGTGCTTAATTTGTTATAATTCATCGCATGCTTGACGGTGAAGGAAAACATCGTGAGAAAACCTGTATGTGTCTAATTTTACTGAAATTCTGCCACATGTGTATTTCACCAAACCTCATTATAGCAGCGTGGTGGAATAAGCTCCAAACCTTCTCTTCAAAAAGGGAGAGGAGGCCTTAGCCCAGGAGTGGGACATTCACAGACTGTTACTGCACTACTGCGTTGGTAACTTACTACTCACTACCACTTACAAGTACTTATAATATTTTGATTCAATTTGTATCATTATTAACATTGGCTATCTGGTAAAACCTAAAAAAATAGACCCAACAGGTGGTGTCGTCGAGTCGTTATTGAGTTATTAATTAATTTTATTGTGTTAAAGGTTTAAAAACAAAAAACTTTTTGTTATTCAGAAAATGGAGAAGTTTTATGATATTTTTTGTGACAGTGTGTTAAGTTTAATAGTTGTATAAATACGAATGATAAATTAGCAATTTAATGCGACAATATCACTTAATACACAAAGAGCATGCGAATCATGCAAATCTCGCTTTCTTAACTCATATGCGTTAGAAAGTAACGAACACGCTCAGATGACATTTATTTCACTCTATCACTCTTGCAAATGTTGTCAACTTTTTATGATCTTTACGTATCGCGTACGTAATTACGTAAGTATATTTAGACAATCAAAGATATAATAATTTATCATTATAAAAATAACTATTTCAAAATATTTCTTTCTGGTCTTCAGTATTAATAAATAATATAAATTATGTTTTTTGCATATACATTGATTCAGTCAAAATAGTAATTATAGCAGTCACGATGATCCTCTTAGAAAAACATACGAATTACCTTTAACCCGGTATCATGCACATAATTTATATAATGCCGGGTTCATCATCTCCCATCATCCTTCTCTTCATCCAATTCATCTAATAATTCAAATTGGAAATAGCAACGTACACACGACATTTAAACGAATAATGCATAAATTTTTAACCGACAAAATATAATGCCTAAAACGAGTGCCTAAAATAGTTAATAAATAAATTTATTTGTTTACAACTTTATTTACATTTTTTTTGTTTATTTTTTATAGTTAAATTTGAAAGTACTTTTAAAAGAATGCGGTAGATATTATACGTTTATGTATTTTGTACTCAAAAAATAAACTAATTGTTAATTCAAACTTGTATTTTTCCAATTATGGAATGTAAAAATATTTTTTTTTTACGAAAATTTACAAAATAAAAGGAAGGAATTAAATTGTCCTCGTCCTTGATCATATTATAAACTCGAAAAAAAGAGATACATTTTGAAACTATTCATATTATGATTAATTATTCTTATTAATATGTATTCTTATAAATAATACAATTTTTTTAAATGTATTTTGTTAATAAGTCTTTCCTTTCATGGTTGTCTGTAATTTATTTTATCGTAATGCATATGATAGTCATAAAGTCAAGGCATAAAATATAATGGACTTTTTATTTAAAAGTCATGTTGTTTAATTCAAAATTCCTGAATTTAAAAACTAATGGAATCCTTAAGCGACTTAAAGTGTAAGTAAAGGTGCTAATTAAAATAGTTACGTAGGCGTTGGCGTGTATCCAACACTGCCTAGTAATTAAGTAAACGAGACTGGACCCACGCGTTTACAATACCAATATATGCATGCAATGAAGATTCTTATTACGGTTGCAATTTAACAAAGAATATAAATATTTATAGTAAAATCATCAATTATACCTATAAGAGATTAATGTGAAAGCAGATAATAATTCTTTAGATTATTTCTGAGATAAGATAAGCTTTATATTATATTTGAAACCAAACTTAATATGTTTATAAAAGATAAAATGTTATACTATAAGATATGTTTTGTATATTTACATAACTATACACTTTTGTTTAAACAAAAGGCAATATGCGGATTTATTAATCACAGAATTTATAATTATTATAAATTATAATAATTATTATAATTCTTCGTACTTATTAAATAACATTTGTGTTTGAATATAACTTGGAAGATACTAGACGCAGTTTAAACGACAACACATCAAGCATGTTAAATGCATTTATAATATTTTACTCCTTACAAAGGAATTGATTGACAGTACACGCTGGGGTACGTCAGTGAGGAAGCAAGAGAATCAAGATGGGCATTCGTTTGAATAATGTAACGTACGGGATCCACGGGTACTCTGATGCTATCAGGATAGCTGTCTGAACGGTGATGCATAGGTGCATTTAGATCGCATTCATGATTCAAACACGCCGGCTACGGCTTTCCTTGTACCGTCTTTCTATAAAATAAGATAAATTATAATATTCACAGCCATGTTCAGGTTTATTTTTATTTCTTTTTGGAATATAACCAGATTTAAAAAGAAGGTGTAATATGTTTTGAATGTTTCTTTTTGTAAGTTGAATGCAAGATAGGTTAAATTTATTTTACTTTTATTTATATATTTACGGAAAATAGACCACAAGCTATCATTAAAAAATTGTAAGAACATGATTTTACTAAAAAATCCAATGATGAAATGAAATACAATAATTAGATTTTTTTTTCCTTAATGGCAAGTGATTCATCACCACCCACTGGCACTGTAAGAACAATTAACCATCCCTTGTGCCTGTAGTTACTGGCTGACTCACTCTTTAAACAAAAATACTAAGTATTTATGTTTGGCGATGGAATATATATTATAAACAGATTTTTTATGACTTGATATTAGATTTATTATTATTAAATAGGTTCTTTTACTTTTTTTTTAATTTAAAAATTATTGACAAGTATTTTTAAGCAAATTATTTTAGCAATTTAGCAATAGAAAATTTGTATAATGTGTGTTTGTATTCAAGATTATAGGTTATTTATATATTTGTTTGAATTTTTTTAAATAAAATGACCTAACATTTTACAAAATCCAAATTTTACGTAAATTGCAGCATTTTCTCAGTGATTTAAAGTAACTTCACAAACTAAAAACATCATAAAAGTGTTCACTGAATAAAACTCATAACCATAAACTAAACTTTTAATGGAATTTAATAACAATAGCCCATAATCATAAAAAATTAAATTAACCGCAAAAACTTAAACAAAATACCCGATAAAGATTTTAACTGAGCAATACACTCGCTTATACTGCAACAAGTATATCCTTTTAGGACGATCTTTTGGTCCTGTCTTTAACCCACGTATGTACTTTATATATTACTTGTTTTTACCATGCGACGCTATAAAAGCTAGGATTTAGCTGTATCCCTGACATTGCCCTTGTAGTCTTACTAGAGCAAAGTGGTAGGAAAATGAAAATCCTTACTTTGATCGTTTTCGCATACGCGGCGTGCGGCGCTCGAAGTGAGGCCAGTCCATTTTTTAATAAACTTACTGAAAAAAGTGCTAGGCAGAAGAGATTACTTTGTAAGTATTATAGTTAGGTTTTATTTTAAATTATTAAAAAGATTTGTTTTTTTTTTATATTAAAAGAGATTATAAGAAAATAATGTTCGTAGATAGATTTTCAGTTGAATTTAACTAGTGTTCTTCCAGTGGTCGAAAATCGACCATAATCTTTATTGAATACATATATGAATTTATTTGCTTTAAACATTTTGTTCTACTTTAATTTCCAATTTCTTTATTGTCACATATATACAAATAAAGACTAAATTGCTTAGCACCTTATTATCCTCTGTTGTTAAACGAATTTCTTTTTTTTATAGCTATTGAAGAGCATTAATTTTGACATATAATTTATATATTGATATATAATTTATATATTCATAATATGTAAAGTGTGTTTAGGCTTTTTAATACACGTAATAAAGTTTTAAATGTTCGTAAAAGTATCACCAATTCGGACTATGGATAGTACCAGAATAAAACTTATAAATATTTCTTAAAATAAATTTACTCATATTTCTTTATATATGTATAAATAATTAATAAATAATTTTATGCCATTTTTACATATCTTAATAATACAGCCCTGACTTCTGAACTGACTCTGAGTTTCTTTCATATTTTTACTTTAACATTATTTTTATTTATATCTTTAATATGATCCCACCGCGAGCTGTACGAAGTTTATTACCCTTGTAATTTTATCTTCCTTATAAATTTATTATACACATATCAATAGTCTCCCGGACGCTGACCGCAATGCGTCTTTCATGTTAACAATGATACATTGCTTCGTAATAAACGAAGCCTAGGGCAATATTACTTGTTAATCGCTTTGCATCCATTTCTCGACGTGTAGGGATACAATACAATATATGTAAATGTAAGTTAAACATAAGTATATGTTAATCGGTTTACATAAAGTTAGATTTTTCGTTGAAATCATGAGATATTGCGTTCTTGTTGGTTATTTTAAAATACACATAATTGGTTTTAAATTGTGTATGCATCAATTGATAATTCAAGATTTTACGACGAATTTAACATGTGGGTGAATAACGTTTTAAATCTGCAGTAACATACTCAGTATTCTTAGCTATAACTTATTTTCCTATATCTAATATATATTCCTATTTTAAACTCACTATTAGTAAAATTGGTCTAGGAGGAAACAAATATGGACTTTTTGGTACAATAAGTTCTTAATTTATAATTAGAATCCTTAATTTGTGTAAAAAAAGGGTTCTTATGCAACTTTATCACTAACATTATACAAAAATATTAGATAATCATTTATTCATAGATTGACTTTGATGCTATATACTATATATATATATATATATATATATTATTTTTTTAGTCATTGTTTATTTTATTAGTACACTTCATTGTACAGAAATATTTTATTATAAAATTTGATTGTTACAACATGTTACAAGAAAGCGTTAAAAATTCATTAGCTATAAAATTAAAACAAAAACAGAAGTAACAACTAACAGGCGATAAAAGCTCCTACCGCTTTTTATCACCTGTTTTTCTTAGATCTGTCGTTGCTTTTTTGAACCAGTGCTTTATTTTGAACATCGATACTTCGTTTCACTAGACGCAGGCAAGGCAAATGTTTTATTTTTCCTCATTTTTGTTAGAATTAATATCTGTTTTTTATTTTAATTACCACCGTGATTTTTTTCATATTTTTCTTATTTAATTTTCATATTTCAGTTCATTTAATTGTGATATTTGAAATCTTTCCACAGTTTATGATGAACAAGGTCGCTTAGTAAAAACTTACGGAAACCCCCTTTACCACATTGGACAGAATGACCAAGAAAACCTATTCTATTGGAGTTTCTTAAACACGTTTTTAAGTCCCATTTTCGTAAGTAACTTGGTTTAAAAATACAGTATAACTATCAAATTATAAATTTAATAAAACGATAGCAGCAGTTCATCTCTGCTTAATAAATTTAAGAGAAAATAACCATTGCAATCAAATCAAAAAACATCACTATTTAATATATATCTTGAAATATACTACATTTACATACGTTGATTTTTTCAAATTCTCCCTACTTAGCTATACATACTCATGCCGACAAAAAATAATGTACATAGATCAGTTCTCAACATTATTTTTAAAATGAAATATTTGTTCTTTTTAGCCAACAAACTTGGGGAAAACTTCCATAGCTTATATGGTACCAGTCTCGGACGCAGTGATACAGAAGATCAACAGAGACCCCATTTACCAGAACAAGCTTTTCATTCTAACATATAGAGACCCAATAGTGGAAATCAATCCTCTCTGTTCAGGAAAGCGAGCTCAAATACCTTCACCGAATCTGTGCAACAATTTCTTAAACTGCTGGGATGGTTGGGCGTTTGAGCAGGAATGTCCAACTGGTCTTGTTTTCTCCAATGAAGGGTTCTGTGACTACCCCTATAACGTTGACTGCAGAGATAGGAAATTGAAAGGTATGTATTTTTATTTTTATATATTATATTATGTAATTTAAACATATTTAAATATTTTTTTTTAAATATTACTTATACATTAAGGCATTGGTTTAATGACTAGATGTAAGGCCAGGCGGTCCTGGGTTCAATGACCAATAAAATTTTACTGGTGGTAGAGCTTTGTGCAAGCTCGTCTGGGTAGGTACCACCCACTCATCAGATATTCTACCGCAAAACAGCAATACTTGATATTGTTGTGTTCCGGTTTGAAGGGTGAGTGAGCCAGTGTAATTACAGGCACAAGGGACATAAAATCTTAGTTCCCAAGGTTGGCGGCGCATTGGCTATGTAAGCGATGGTTGACATTTCTTACAATGCCAATGTCTAAGGGCGTTTGGTGACCACTTACCATCAGGTGGCCCATATGCTCGTCCGCCTTCCTATTCTATAAAAAAAAAAAAAAATGTTATTGGATTTTTCCCTCGAAAAATTCTCAGTAGCAGCTCGGAGTCTGGAAGTTGGATGTGTGTACACTCCCGTCCCGTCCCGTTGGCCCTGCACCTAAACTCTTTCCGATCGTGTCGGATTGCCGTCCCATCGGGTTATGAGCCTTAGGGAATAGAGAGTACACCTGTTTTTGCGCATACACTTTTGCACTATAATATGTCCTGCGCAGTTGGCTAATCTCTCCTGAGATTGGCTTCTGTGACCGAAGTCGGTCTGGAGGACATTCTTTTTATTAATATTATGCGTTAAGAAAAAAGTATTTTCTTAAATAATTACATCAATTTCGGGTATTTGTCTAAGTAATAACGAGCGGGCGTTAATTTTATTAAGACGAATTTTATTATAGAAAATTAATTAATATAACATAAATGAAAAATTATGTCATATCAATAAATTTTATAAAAATTTCGAGAGTATTTGAAGAAAATTTTACTTTTATTTATTTTCGAATTTGAATCTTAAACTTTATATTTAAGTAAGGCTACTTTTCATATTTTATTTATTAAAAGAAAATTAAAGATAAAATAAACCAATCGATTGTATTGGTTGAGAATGTTTGTAATGTAAAATTTTATACATTTATATTTCTCGCTGCAAATCGATAATGACTCAATAACATAAATTGAAAGGCTTTGATGAATATTTTAAATTACTACATTTTTCCTTATAAATTATATTAATATGTATATCAATGGAACCTCGATTCTAAGAATATTATTAATGTGCCTGTATATGTGACAGTATGTGATTGTGTTCCATTAAATTGAAATTCTGAAACATTTTTTATAATAATAAGGAAGGAATAATATACCGAAGAGTATAATCAGCCCCTGTGCTGGCTGACTGTTTATTATATTGTGACCTGGTCTGTTCTGGAGTCCTTACAACGGTGTCAAATCGATTGGCGATTCTTATTCATTTCATACATTCACTCATCAGATATTCTACCGCAAAACAGCAATACTTGATATTGTTGTGTTCCGGTTTGAAGGGTGAGTGAGCCAGTGTAATTACAGGCACAAGGGACATAAAATCTTAGTTCCCAAGGTTGGTGGCGCATTGGCTATAAGCCATGGTTGACATTTCTTACAATGCCAATGTCTAAGGGCGTTTGGTGACCACTTACCATCAGGTGGCCCATATGCTCGTCCACCTTCCTATTCTATAAAAAAAAAAAAAAACCAAGTGCTGAAAGGTCTGCAAGACGCTGCTGTTATGACCGTCAAAGTACAAAATCAGCAGTCTGACTCTATCCTCTTGCACCGAGGAGTGAGACAAGGGGATGTCATTTAACCGAAATTGTTCACTAATGCATTAGAGGATATGTTTAAGACACTGCACTAGGAAGGGTGGGGCATAAACATAATAGGCGTGTACCTTTCGCACTTGAGATTTGCAGACAATATCGTCATCGTAGCAAAAACTGCGCAAGACATTCAATATATGCTGAGCAGCCTGATTGGTTCTTGTGCTCAAATTGGTTTCTGGAAATTTGGAGAAAACCAAGATAATTTTGAATGAAAACGTCAGTCCGGAATCAATAGCTCTTAACGGAGTTCCTCTCGAAGTTGTTCAGGAAATGGTAGTAGGGCTTCGTGCAACCCCTTGTCATATTTTTCTACAACTATCCTTAGTATTGTCGTACTCCGATTTGAAGGGTGAGTGAGCCAATGTAACTTCAGGCACAAGGGATCTAACATATTAGTTCCCAAGATTGATGGCGCGCTGTTGATGAAAGGAATGGTAAATATTTTTTACGACCTCAGCTTTACCATCAGGTGACCCATTAGTCCGCCTACCTTACAATAACAAGGCTTATCTATTATAGCTTTATTACATGCCTAAAAAGGTATTGAACATGCATCTATGTAAAATATAATTAAAGTTTGTTTTGTATATTTGTTGAAATCATAAAACTTTTACGACTTAGGAACAAACATCTGTTGTATTTTAAACTTTTGTTAACCGTAAGTTAAATATATTTCTATATGTACAAATTAGGAAATGAACGTCTCATAACAGAAATGACGCATTTGTTTTTTAAACGAGTAATAAAAACCATATATGAACTTAAATTGACGTAGTCTTTATAAAAATGTACTTTTATTAGACACTAATTGTTAATCACGGTTTTTTCTTATTATAAATATGTATAACTGCATTGCTTATTTATTTACTAGCTCATATGACCGCAGATCTCGAGGTTCTAGATTCAAGCCTGGTCGGGACTATAAAAAATATTATTGGGTTTTACAGTAAGGATTTTTCCAGCATCAGCAATGCCCCCCTCCCCCTATTTATTGTATGATTTATAATAATAAATGTTTATTTATAGATAAATAAATATCCATAGTGTTGTTGAGTGATAGTGGTAGTGATGAGTGGGTACATACCCAGACGAGCTTGTACAAAGCTCTATCACCAGTAAGGTTTAAAACAACGAGTAGATATATGAAGTTACAGTTTAAGTTGAACATTGGGGATGTTTGACAAATGGGTTATCCATCTTCAGCATCAATGCATTTAAGATACCGTTAGAAACTCCGCACATCCTAGCCGTTATAGAGGCTACTCTCTTTCGAATGACGTCATAGCACTCATCCACACGGGCTTCAGCAATCATCAATGATACACTACAAAAGCGCGGCAATCCCAACAGTATCCTGAATACATCGTTATACTGTAAGCGCAGAGCATTGAAGGCCCTCCGCGTATACTTTAGCCACAGGCTGCATGTGTATAAGTTTTGACAGTACGCTTTAAAAAGAGTAGTTTTTACGTCATTTGTCCAACATGCGAACCTGTGTCAGCATCGTCAGATAAATCCTCGGTGACTATGTGACCTAGGTATTTATATTTCTATCTATCGATTCACATTTAATACCACAGATCCACGACCACCATGCAATAAGGACTTCGAAGCGTTCACTAACGAAGCTGACTGCAACGAATTTTTCGTATGCGTAAGCGGTCTTCCAGTCAGATTCAAGTGTCCCGCTGATCTCGTCTATAGCGAGGTAATTTTTATCTTTATTAATGCTTACGTGCCATGATGTATATATGTAATGATATATGTTGTATGGTATATAAATGTATATATGTTTTTGTGTATGTATTGTACACATTTTTATATATGTATATGCATTTATGTATAATGCACTCGCCCGTTAGGTCTAGCAAGTATCTTAATGTAGGGTTATCTGGAAAAGATCACTACTTGTGTGATAAGATCGGCCTTTGCAGGCATCATGTTAAGGTCCGCAATTATGTTTATATAGCAAGGCTTTTCTTGAGCTTTCCTTTTTCTTTTTTTTAACTTGTATTTGTCTTGTTTTTTTTCTAACTAATCTTTGTTAACATAAAACCTTAGACCTCAATAAAACGGTATAAAAAAGATATAAAATACTTATTCTCAACGTAGGCAATCGATCCGCAAATCCTGTGCAGATGAACAATTTAATCCTAGACGGCAAGGCCACTTGCCTTTCTAAACAAGACACCGAATCATTTTTATTGTATCCTTCATTATCATACGCATTCAGTTACACTGATGAACTTTTAGTAGAGCAAATATAACGTTATCAAATTCATTATTTTTATTAATTTCCATAATAAGACCAATAATATTGACTTCTATAGTTAAGAGGTTATACTTGCCACTCTTCAAGTAATCCACGGGTAAAATCAATTCGTAGAACAGTAGTACGTTTGGTTCGCGTCAGGCCTGCATAATAATATGACTTGAAATTAGTTTTTCATATTCTTAACACATCTGAAAACATACTAGTATTACGGCCCAATGCACGATCATCGGCGTAGGTATTACAAGTTATAAATAAACCACAAAAATTTTGTATTGATGTGTTTTGAATAAATAAAGAAACATTAACAGTTAGATCCAAGATGACAAAAAATTTAAAAATGCTTTTGCAATCAACATCGAAACATCAAGGTAATGTCAAAGTCAAAATCAAAACTCAAAAATCATATTTAATATAGAAGCGTTAAACCTAATTATTGATTTGAAAATTGTCAAAAATCTACCACTAGGATAGATTTTTAACAATTTTCGAAAATAAACACCCAACTGAGAAGAACCGGCATAATCATCTCATTTTACCGCTAATTCTAACAATAAAAATTGAACCTAATTGAATTCTAATATTTATTTCAAATATTTTTCAGAATCTTGGAGTGTGTGACTATAAAAGTAGAGTTGAATGCAACGTCACTCTTGAAACAACGAAGGTTCCATCAACTACACAAATGACGTCATCTTCTTCAGAAGCAAACTCTATTATACAAAACGTACCTGGTTTTACTGCACCAGCTATTCCATCTTCGACGTCAGCTCCCGCAGACAAGAAAGTCGTGATAAATAAAATGGAATATAATACACAAAGTATGTCTGTTTCAGATTAACTTCTTAAAAGTTGCTGTCATTGGTATTAAAATACCACAAATCACCAGAATATATCGAATGAATATTCTCGTATTAGATAATTTAAGCTACTTATATCAAGTATTTTTATCAGGGGTAAAGTTTTGTGCATAGGCCTGTTTGTGTGGATACCATCAAATCACACAACAACAATTATTCTACAGTTAAACAGCAATACATATTATTTTCAGTTCCATTCGGTTTGAATAATGAATAAGTCGGTGTATTAACAAGCACAAGATATCTCATTGTTAACGTGACCATCAAACAGTTCATTTAGCCCATTTTCCCAAATAAAACTTGATTTCAATATTTTAATTACATTATTATTCATTCTTATGATTAATATTTTAATTCTAATTAATATTCATTTAAATCTTGGACAAAGAGGAATATAAGTGATGCTTTAAAATCAGAAGTTGCTATTTTGAAGAATCAAAAAAACCTTCCACTAGACATTATTAGAGTTACTAAGTTGTTTCTTTGACAATATGTATTTACAAAATTTTTCAATCTTTAGACATATTACCTTTCTTTCTAGCATGGTCGTCTACACACGTCGCTTTTTCTCGTCAAGATGCCATTCGCCAACTTGAACTTAACCGAATGGATCAAGTTAATGAAGATAATTAAATATCACTTTTTTGTAAGGCTTATTATATTTTAGAATTTGACACTCTTACTTCTTACTAAATTGTATATCTTTTAATTTTGTATGTTGTACTAAACTATCAGTATTATAATAATATTAATAACTACTGTGTTTTTTTGCACTAAATTAATATTCATTAACTTCATTATTTATTCAAAACTAGTTTGTATAATTGAGCAGTATTACTACGAATCTTGGATTTATTAAAGCTTATTGATATTTTGTCAGAAAAAAAGACTATTTAAAACAAAGATCTTCAAATAAATTTATTGATATTGTGATAATAAATAAAAAAAATATTTTGGTTACGACTTTATTTACATTAATTCATAAAAAAATATTAACTTATTCATTTAAAACTTAAACCTAAATTAAATGACTAAAACATTTTTATTTCGACACAGCACCACAATATATGGTACCATGTCAAAGTAGTTACTTTGAAAGCGACAAGTCTTAATATTTTTTGCCAACAATTAAATTTTCATTTTCATGAAGTTAAATTTTTTGACAAAAAACTGTACAATATATTTAAAAAACTAAACACGCCGCAATCTTCTAATTTTTAAATCTCATCCAACTCGAGCGCCCCTTCAGACCGACCATCAGATTTATTTTCTGTGCAAACTATTTTTGAACATTGAACGTATATAATAATCACGAATTTTTAAATTTTCTAAAGACTGAAGAGGGCTTTTTTACTTTTTAAGCAAATCATAAGGGTTTAACTTCAGTCTGTCCTTGGAGTCGCTCCTTGACATTCAGAATCCCAACTTCTTGAGGGCCTTCAGGTCAACGTCACCGTAGTAATCTTCGCTGTAAAACAATTAAACAAGTTTTAAAAAAATGCTCATTTAATTTTAACCTTCAAGCCAAATATAAAATATAGCATACAATTTAAAAAATTTGATAACATAAAAATTTAATGAAAAATAGTCACATTTTTCGTTAGTTCATATCCAAATTAAAAGTTCCAATAATTCCTGGTAAAATGTTAGATAAATTTGCTTAAAACATAAAGATTTATGAAATACGAAGACACATACCTCATGTTAACAAAACCACCTATGGTTTTGGTATTGTAGAGCAAAAGCCTGACGAGTATTACTAGTTGAATATATACAAACTAAGAGAACAAGAAATTACTGAAAGAGATACAAGATAGTATTAAAATGTTATTAGAAAGTGAATGCAATAAAATAGGAAACAGAGTGGATGTGAAAGTTTGTGTTACAGGGAGACATCGTGCATTGTGCAATTCTAGAAGAACGAAAATCACACAACATTTTATTTTTTTTATATATTTTGTTTATTTTTATCACTAAACATAAATCTTAAGTATTACAGTTTCTATATCGAACGACAACACTCAGTCGCAGCGAAAAATCAGTACATAAATTATTTACAAGGTCGTGGCTGTTACAATCGGAATTTAAGTTATATGTCCTGTTGCATCGTTTCACATCTTAAGCTCATAAATGCAAACCCATTTTCAAATAGAATTATCTTAATTACAAATAACAAATTACAATTCTATCATAAAAAATCATGACGTGGTAAAATTCGATCTCGATATTACCTAACAGGACGTTATCAAATCTACGTATAATATAAAATAAATACAGCTGTATGTTTTCTATAAACTTTCTAACCTGCCTTCCGAAACTGTTATTAAATGTTACAGCGAGAAAAGTATTTGGCAAATGGAAATGAATACAAGTCAAATTGGCTTCAATCATTTAAAATATACGAATTTGAACCTGAAATTAAATCTTAAACACATCAAAAGCAACGTTTTATTATCTGAGCTATGTGATTTAATATGGAAACCTGTTCAGGTTTTAGTTGCTTGTGCTATGTTGGGATCGTAAAGTTGTGAGTATTAAAAGGTTAGGGTGGGAAGATGAGTATTTAGTTTTCTTTTTGGGGACGAGGTTTGATCTTGGGCTGGGTGGTGTGTGCTCCGCTGCCCTGGAGCCCGGCGAGCAGTTCGCTCTTGCGGATTGACTTCAGATCCAAATCTCCGTAGTAGTCCTCGCTGAAAAGGTACGCTAACCTTACTACCTCTCGCTTCTACCAACTAAATTAATCTAAACTTTATATTGTTACTTTAATATTTTCGCAATCTTTTATAAATATTACAATTCTAGCAACTTTTACTATGAGAAGTTGTGACTAAGAGTATCATTAATTGTGTAACAAGAACTCGTTCACAACGCTCAATCGAGTGAACTGCCTTGAAATGGCAACAAGAATACTAAAACCTATTCGCTCGCTCAACTCGAGAAATTTTATTTTTCTTTATATTATGTAAATTGCTTTGAAAAAAACAAAGAAACGACTTTCATTTCTATTAATTTTTCCTTTACTATTGATTTATTTGACGAAATACGCGATTTTATAAATATAATAATAATAGTAAATCAGTGTTAATTTGACGTACTGGCGAGTCTAATTTCAGGCGTCATCACAAATGTTACGTTACAATAAATTACCGCTCATTATCTTCATCGCTTATTCTCACACTCATCATTCTCCGGCACTCATACAATTCGCCATTGACCACGAGCTACATGACTACAACATAACCTAAAATACTGTAAATGGCGTTACGCATACTCCTGTGTTTTGATGAGCTTTTGTTTATCTTTATTTTATTTATATTATACTTTATACGCATAATATAGACCGGTAATCACAGTAGAATGTGCAGATGTATTGTTAGTCACAAGGAAGACATTGGGTTACAGGGCAAAATTAAAGTTGTTATTTGACTTTTAAAACACGACCAGTGGAATCCAACTATTGAGTTTAGAAGTAAATAGAGTTCAAGTTGTTTAGTCAAAACTGTTTTCCTTGAACGAGAAGGTAAGTTCACGAGATTAGTTAAAGAGTCATCAAGCTTACCATCCGGGAACATCATCGGGGTCTTCGCAGTTACCAGTGCCATCAGCATCACCGATCTTGAAGACGGTTCCGATCGGGCAACCGTATTCACGGGCTACTCCCTCGAGACAGATGTAGTATTTGCGACAATCTTCAGGGTGGGCGTGACGACTGAAAGATCCAGCGTTGGAAACCTCACCAGGAGCGGGGCAAGAGAAACCATTTGCTACTTCTGAATAACATGAGGATGTAATGCTATTATTAGATCAAGAATACAATCAAATCAATAAGTGACCATGATCAAGTGTACTGTAACTTACCCTCATTTCTGCACTCAGGGACCTGGTCAGCCCACATGCACACACGGGCTTCTCTGTCGTAAGCGAGTCCAGGACTGCACTGGTAGCGAGAAGCTTCACCGTTCCAACAGTTCCAGAACACGTCACACTTAGCATTGTCAGCGAAGATACCGTATAATCTCGTGCAGTGGGGAGTTGAGATTGGGGGCTCTGTAGGAATAAGACAAAGTTAAACTTTCATCAATAAAACCTATAAACACAGTAACTTTAGATTCTAATCATAATAAACTTAATATAATATATATTGACCTTTTGATTCGCATAATAAGAGTAAAATATTTTAATACCATAATAATATTAATATTTAAACATTTTTTTGAATATTATTACGAAGACCAATTTTAATTAATTTCACTAGTCAAGGTTATTAATATAGAACGTATTATGGAATTTATGTAAACGTAAATGTCAAATCTTCACATCCATCCGTAAGTATTAACCGAGTGACCTTCAGTTATATCCTGGTAGGACTTGTTACACATTATTATCATATACTCTTCAACCTTGGCCATTTATCAATAGTATCGTTTTAATATATGATTAATAAATATCATGAATCATAAAATGAAATTGTTTCACTGTACTTCCGCGTTGCTTACGGTCCAAATAATATTTTATTTTAATATTTCAAACATAATTGACATTAAGTACTTAAACTATCAAAAAATATCTTTATAATAAACTTTTCTAGTAATACACTCAAATTTTATATATTTTTTTTATTTTTTTCTTATTTTTACTATATCTTAAATTATTATATAAGTTAAAATAATGTTTAAAGTAAAAATTTAATCAATCGTTCAATGCTCACCAAGTTGCGTCCTTTCGCCGCACTCAACGTTGTGGAGGTAGTCACAGTTTTCAGTCAAATATTTGGAATCAGAAGCATCGAAGGCGAGTCCGTTACCGCAAGTCTTCAGTTCAGCGATGCCGTTGTCACACTTCCAGTATTTGTCGCAAGAGATGTGATGAGGATAGAAGCCGAAGTCATCGGGACATTTGAAGGATTCTTGGGCGACAGCTAAACAAAACAAAATAGCTTTAAATATATTTCACGAATAAAAAAAATACACAAAAACAATTAAAATTAACAACTAGTAGAAAATTGTAAATTGTTCGTGTTTAAAATAGAATATGTATACTATTATATAGAATATATATTAATAACCAGATAATCTCAAATCGTCTTCTTAAATTTATAATGTAATTTCAAAACAAGTCACCTCTAGGTTTTACTAATCTGTGATTATAGCACGCAACAGATTTTGCAACATACCGGTCGCGGGCAGGGCCGCTCTTTCTCCGCGGAATGCAACGTGACAAACTTGTGTTGAGCAACGCACTAGTCACTAACCTACTCATTGTTACTCATACCAAAATTCGATTTATCAGAAAACCTCCACTGTATATGCATTATTAATAATCTAATACTAGCCTCTCGCAGTTTCACCGAAACAAAGAGCCCAATTATTTTACGTTTTAATTAATCACGACTGCTGGTCTTAAAAGTTTTTTAATAATTGTATTTAATTGCATAGCATGTTCTTATAAATCTTACAAAAAAATCTAACTTTACTGGAAACAATTATATTTCGGCTCCTTATATATTTCCTTTAGAGATTTCCAAGCGATTGATTTTGAAGAAATCTTAATTACCAAATACGTTTCGTTAAAGTAATTACGTGTTACTGTGCATGTTATGTCATGCTTAACCGGTTCGATACCAGTTGACATTTACAGAGAAGAAGAACGTCTAAGTTATTTCTCAATACAGTAATATGTATTATAATTGCAAAACAAAACATATGACAATCATTATTTTTTAAATTATGAAAAATGAAAACTATAGGAAGAAATATGCTTAACATTTTCCAACTATTATAAATTAGATGCAATAGTTTTTAAGTTAAAATTTAATATTATTTTAGTATAGACATGGTGTACTTTAAATTAATTATGATGGTCCTATTTATATACAAGCAGTGTTTGGAAATGTTTGTCACGTAAAGTTAATTTTCTATTCAAAAGTTACCATAAGCTCATCTGCATAAGCGAAGGCAGCAAGTCTCGTTTATTGATTTAACGGTAGCGAGGTTAACGGCTAACACATTCCACAAGATTAAAACTTAATAACTGTGCGCAATTTGAAATAGATCAATTACAAATCTAAACAATTTATAAAATAGTCACTTATAAGCAGCATTTATTAAAAAATATATTATTAATAAATAATACGATCTAACTTATTAAACATTAAAAAAAATTAAAATACTGCGATATAACTGTTTTGAAATGATAAGTCGAAAAAAAATGAGAAAAAAAATTTTGCTCACTGGTTTGTATCTATCAAAATAAGTTAATATTTCATTTTAAGAGAAAGCATGTCATAACCTATATTTTCAAGGCAATATAAACGATGTGTGCAATTAGCACTGCGTATGCACAGTGGAGCTTTACGCAAGCGATACCCGAGCCCTGTGGGTCGAGCGTACGCGCAGTTTGCGGCATGACATAATTACTGATCTATGCCGAGTACATTGTATAACAGTGGCAGGTTGTATTATTTGCATGTTTCCGTGACACAAATACTTAGCTTTTATGTGGTTTGACGATTGTCTACAATTTTCGTGTTATTCGTAATTAATTCGAAATTTAAATGCCATTATGATTTCGAAAATTCCAATTGAATACAATTTTTATGAGGTTTTTATTTAGTTTAAAAAAACACAAAAATTTGTAATTTAACTCAAGGCAACCTATTACCAAATATAAACATACGAATTACATAAAACCGATCATGGTTATGTAAATATTTATTGTAAAGGTCGTAAAGTGTTAAGTGGTACAGTGAAAGAAAAAAATTGACGCCAAACCAGCTTAATGTGGGTGGAACTTTCGATTTCCTCAAGATCGACGCGCTCATCTCGACACGATCACGATTGACCTTTAGCCGAATTTTAAACCAGCTTGATCGATTACATAAAATATCATCTATTTACATATATTTATTTTAGAATTATATTTTTTTATTTGCATAATTAATTTTATTGAAATATTTATTTCTTTGAATATATTACTATGCCAATTACGAAAGACGTAAATAGCATTTAAATATGACAGAACGCATTCTTAAAATTCAGTCTCTATCGGTATTTTAATAATCAAATCATTACCTGATATATATTTACTCGTATTATCATAATATTCTAATCTAAAAACAAAATATACAAATAATACAAAACCAGACCTGAATCTTATGGCACCTTTATGCAATATTTAAAATATGATTATATAACAGTTATTGTTGAGTATGCAGTGAAAGGAGTTCGGATTTCTCTCAGCACAATTACTTGGAATTTTTGAATTAAATTAATACATAATTAAAATTCTCTATTTATAATTTAATAAATTCGACATCGAAATTATGTTTTGTAAAATTTATTATAATTTTAAGTCGCGATGGCATAGCATATGATTGTTCGCATTGATAGAGAAATGCATGACATGTTTTAATGCATGATTTGGATTAAATTCTGTCATATGTACAATTTATTTGCCAGGAATGAAATATTTAGAGGCTGGTTACCTTACTTTTCTTTTTTTATTTCAAATTCTAAGCTGAAAATAAATCACTGTTTTTTTTAATAATTTTATATGTCATTGTGTGCAGTGATTCGAAGTGACATCTAAAACTAAAACTGTAATAAGTATTCACGGTAATCATTTAACAAGTCCTGGCGGTTTCTTAACAGTTACATCATCCTTAATTGAATTTTTCGCACGACTTCGTCACTAAAACCACGCCCTACACTGTTTATTCAACTGCAAATAATACAAAAACGTGCGTGCAAAGTCAATTTTCAGGATAATAATATAAGTATATATATGAAAATATAGGGAATATATTTGTTGAATTTCTTTTTTGTTCGACGCGCTTAACGTAAGAGTACCTACCGTCTATTTATTACCACATATTTTTTTATTAATTAAATTATGTATTTAAATAAATATTTTTTTAATCTCCATTTCATTGATTCGCGTGGGTTTTCATACAAAATATTGCAATGTGTGTATCTAAAGAATAAAAACAATACAACACAAGGGCCGCGTGAGTCTATTTATATCATCGTGTCGAAGGACAGACAATCTCCGACGAATAATACCTGTATAAGCTTGAGATGCTTTGTGATTGAATGTAACACTATTTATAAAACGTGACATATACGATTAACACGGCAATATATCCGCTCTAAGTATCTAAAGCCTTATAATAATATCGATAAAAGTCATCGTGGGCGTTTAAAACATGTCGTTATTAAATAAATCTTCTATATAAGAATCATTTTTGCAAAATTTTCTCCATATTTTTTACAATATGAATTACAATGAGCACCGGATATGCAAGCCTTCGAAGGACGTACTGATTTAGAATTATTGTCGGTCGACCTCAATGTCCAATTTTCTATATCATAACTGTAAAGTGACTTACGGAAATGTATAGCCACTATATCGTTTCATTTCGTATAGTGTCTAACAGATAACCTTCATACAAGAATGAACAGAATTACGGCGTATTGTTAGCTACGGGTATCATTGTTAAAAAAAAGAATTTTTGTGCATAAAACAATCAAACTTCCGTTGCATTGTTTCCTTTAGAATCACTAATTAAACAACATTTCTTACTATCATTGAATTAAATTTAAATACTGTTAATTATAATTCAGTAAGTCACTTAATGATAATTGGTCATTAGATATTATCACGGAAAAAAAACTCTTATTTCCTAGTAAGCCGGTAACACATCTTCAATAAGGAGAGCTAAAATGTTTAACGTAATTACACTGGCCCTCTCATCCATCATTGTTTTTGTCATTTAAGTAGAAAGATTATGTTTAAAATCTAATAATAGATCAAAGATAAATATAACGTTTAAACGATGGCCTCGTGTGTCTGTGCACTCAACCAGCATGATCATTTTCACCGAGTTTTCTTTATTCTTGAGAAATTCAAACACGCACAGCGAGACTGGATAATTGAATACCTTCACGCAATAATAACTTTATGAATATTTAATTTTAATGACCATAAAATTTCGCGATCGATTAATTTTTGAACGTTAAATCGTAATTATCTTTACGTGTCTTTAAAATTTTATTTTTAAACCAATTTGCGCTATTTGCCTTTTTGGAACTTGGGCAGTAGTTTTCGGTTAGAACAAAAAAAATCGATACGATCTATTTACGAACTATTTGTGTAAGTTAGCAACGATTGCTTTATAAAATATAACTTAAAAAGTATCTTACGCAAAACATACGTAGCAAGTTCGTGAGAACTGGGTACGTGCCAGAAATTACAAGCGATTGTAAAACTCCATAATCGAATCAATGAAAGGAACAACGTCCTGCTAGGATGAGTAACAATTTATATTCTATTACTGTTTCGTAATATTTAACTTAATATTTATTTCAATGATAACTTATGCGCGTTGTGTCATATTTACCTACAGTGTTACAAAAAAAGAAATAAAACAATAAGATTGACAAATATGCAAACTATTTCAAAACATTTATGAAATATGTCATTGAACTATTATAAAGTATGTAGATATTTCGAAACGATTCACTCATTCGAATTTTAATTATAAATTCATTCTTCATTTAATAAATCTAATAAAAAAGTTACTACTTTTGTATTTTTAAAAATAAATTATTTTAAATGAACTTGATGATAATAAGGAAAATATTAAGAGCTTTACCCTTCAAAAGTATTTAAGTATTGAGTAAAACTTCAATTTAATTATTTACTAATGTTTTTTCCCCATAATATTTTACAAAATTCATATAATAAAAGTAAAAGTAAGTGTTTTGTATATATGAATAAAATATTACGATATCTTTTTATTTGTCACATAAAATAATTTATTACAATTCATCGATCTAATTAATATAATTATAGTAAGTTAACAGACTCGAAAGTGTTTGATATTGCTTTGTATTGCTTAACAATTTTAATTACAAAACACATAAATTATGTATATATAAATATATATATATGCATTTATATATTAAATTATTAATTACTTTGCATTTACGGGATATTTTTTCTTTATCGTCTGTAGATGGTTTTTTGGCGTATACATATCTTATTTACATCAAGAAACCTACACACATATGTATTTACTCCTAATACTCAGTTATTATGCAATTCAAAGTGTTCGTTAGAAAGTTAATGGGGGCGTTTGCATTAGTTGCTACATTCATTAAATTACGTCGTATTAAGATAAATAATAAATTTATTACTTACTAATTAATTAAGTTTCTTTGTATAAAAATATCTGGTTAATTATTTTATTATAAAATAAACTTAAGTTATGTGATACATTTGAATTGATAAATATTAATACAATATTTTTCATGAGAAAAAGGTGATAAATCTGAGATCAGCTCAATAGTAATAAAAGGGTGGAAATTTATTTTATTTTTTAAGCTAACGAAAATATTTTAATATACAAGTAACATTATTAAAAGCTACTTGAGTAGCGGAAAAGCGGCAGATATTGTGGATATTGTATGTTTTATTATATTCGTCTAATGTGGATTTAAGCACAAAAGTTTTATTATTTTTAATGTTTTTTTTCTTTTTATTATTATTATAAATCTACGTCACCAATATGAAAATAATTATAGGAAGTCATCTTCTAACAGATTATTTTCAAGTTAATGGGAGTTTTAGACCACCCAAAAAGGGCGCGTAATGCATGTCCACAAAGTAAATTGACTGCAATTTCTATTCACAGCACTTTCTGCTGCAATGCAAACAGTGTGGAAACCAATATCGATAACACTAACAGCTTTCGCGTTCGCAATTATAGACTGCGATCGCATATTGACACAATATCGATCCTTCTTAACACACACTATCCGCTCGCTTCGCCGCACCCTAAATATTTCAAATTCTACGTACCCACGCCGAGGGCGGCTGCTAGCACTAATAAACACCGTGAATTCATGGTTAAACAATAAGTCCTTGCACGGGAGTAGTGGTCACTGTAACGTTCTAGCACACACTGCGGGCGGGTGAATGGGCGATGAAGGCTTTTATATCGGGAAGCCGAACGCCGCGTACGCGCCGCCGCGTCGTAGAAAAGCGACGTCACCGTCCGGGCGCCCGCGCCGGCCCCGCGTTCCCGCGGCTATACCATCGGGCTCTAACTCTCCCGTAGAGTAAACCACACTTTTGGTTTATTATTACTTTTACTGTTGCTTATTACTTTTATCTAATATACACAAAGTAATTAATTATCAACTATTCCTGTTAAGATCGTACATGCATTTTGATTATTATTTAGCACATTTCACTATGTTGATACAAAAAAACAAACATAAAAATAAACCCGGTAGTTGTTTGATTTGTAAAATCATGTTTAAGCAAAAAAAAAAAACATTTTTAAAAAAAATATATTTAAATTTAAGTTAATTATCCAATATAATATGCTTAATATAAAACTCTCAGCTATTTAAATCAGCAATCTTAAATGTAAAGATTAACTTTTTAATATTCATGAATGAATCATGTTTTTCAAATTACGTCGTCAATATTGTGGAGTCTGCTTCATAAAGGGCATCACTTGATCAGTGAAGGTGAAAGTTTTATCAACAAGATAAATCTCGTATGCTATAAGTACAATTATTGACCCTCAGATAATGAGCCTTGAATGAAATATGGTAGCTTGATCTTAAAAGGAAGAACTTCTAGGGTTAAATACGATCAACAATCTAAATAAGCATTCTGTCATTTTTTTTTCAATGTACATACTCGTAATATAAAATAACAAGTCGATATTAAAGATACCGTTTTGAAAAAAATATTATATTAAATCTGAGCTTATATAAATACAATTAAGTATACTAGTGTATAGTTTCACTAACACCGAAAGTATTAATTTTTTTAAATTATATTACGAATCCATATCAACGAAGTTATAAAAGCTAGTAGATTTTGTATAATGCTTTTATTTTCTAATATTATAAATGCGATATATTGTTTTGTTATTTTTTCACGTCTTAACTACTCAAATAATCATCATGTAATTTTACGTGTCTTTATGTACACTACCTACGACATAAAGTACCTAACACCTCTCACACGTGAGCGGAGCCGCGGTCGTAAGCCAATTTGTTATAATGCTTAAGTTATGTATCATTAAAATTATAAAAATATAATTAAAATAAGGAAATAGCGTTCAAATATAAATCACAAAGACAGAAATCAAAAGGTCATTTATTGAATTTGATAAACCTTAACATAAAAAAATATATTTGAAAAAAAATAAACATAAAAATCTCATTCAAAAACAACGTGTCACAGGTTACTGAAATGTCAAATTATATCCAATCGCAAGACTTACGCTTACGTATACTCATCTAAATTGCAAAGTTCACGACCTCGATTACAGATTCTTCAACTATTAAAAAGTGCATAATGCATATGTATGCTATTATTTTGTATTGTCACTTTTCAGACTATAAATTTTAATCTTCAATCTGATTAAAATGGAACTCGCAACCCTTAAAAATCAATAATAAAATTATTATTTTTTAGAATTTATCTTTAAAATTCAAAGGAGACAATCACGTTTGTAGGTTATACACACACGTAAACACACTTTATAATACAAAAACACAATATTTATCAGCATACTAACAAATGTAGGTATTTTATTATTTATTAATTGCCATTATCGTAAAAACTAAGCAAAAATAAGACATTTGCCCAATATACATGTCATTGTTATTATTATACAATAGATAAAACTAAGCCTACAATCTTATGTAATAATGTTTACAATTTAAACTTTGTCTATTTATACATATTCTATTATAATAATACAAGATCTCACACGGATAGGTTACACAATCGGAACAAAAGCCTCCCGAAATACGGAAGAAGATGATAAAATAAAAAATTATTATGTTATGAAATAGAAGGCTATAAACATTTTGACACATCCAGTACCAACTTTTAATAAATAGTTTTTTTTTATTGTTGATCTATATGGCACCCCAAGAAAATATTACAACTTTTTAAAGTAATTAATTATTTTTTGCCAAAAAAAAAAATTTTTCCTACGTGCCAGCTTGTATATTAACGGTATTTTTTCATAAGCATTCATGACGTATGTATAACAACACTGCGAAGTTTCATCGCAATCGGATAGATGGTGTGCGTATACTAGAAGAGAAGAGTATTAAATGAAAACTTCATTTGTTTATAATTATGCAATATACATTCTTGCTGCAGTATCTTCCGGTGCACACAATATATCACATGACGTAAGGATGTTATAAAAAAATTGTGAGCACTCATTTACTGACTTCCTAAAAACAAAAAAATCGAGGATCTCAATACGTTGAGAGCTCAGGCGCAGGCCCACGGTTTTACGTGCTCTCCGAGGCAAGTCAGTTGCCAATTCGACAGGTTGCCAAAAACTCAATTACTTTATTTTGATCCGATCAAGGTATTAAGCCCAGAACCTTGAGATCCAGATAAACTTATGCTTCTACGCAAATATATGAGTAACTTTATCGTCATTATTATTACCTAAAAATCTTGAATAATTACTTCAAAGCATTGTCCTATAATCATCTAAGAAATAATACTAGTGTTTCTACATGACGTGCTATTTTAGAGAAATCTGTCACTTAATGAATGACTTAATAATTAAAGTAATCACGACATTCAACAAATCATTCATGGAATGCAATAATTAAATAATCATACTACGAAATCTAGAGATAAAATGTTTTTTTATCTTAATTATAATAATATTATTGTTACTACCGATAGTACGTCTATAATTAATTATATAAAAAATGTATAACAGTTATCTCATATTTTTCTAATAACTAAATAAATTCCATAAAATATTATAATAGAGATAAATTTTGACATTATTTATAAATCATCAGTTAAATACATAAGAATTGTCTTTGTCTTGTTGTTTATAATATCTATTTTTTGTGCTTTGAATTTATCGATGAAACAAATACTATCTCTGTATTTGTGTTTCACGGAAGCGAGAATCTAAAACAGCTCTAATGATTAATTATTTATATTAGCTAAGAAATTATTATCCTCCAGTTGTTATAAAACATTATGTTCAAGTAAATTACTAAAAGGAGCAAATAATCTTTAAGGTAATTAGTAACGAGTTCTTGAATAATTCTATCGAAGGTATTTGGGACAGGGTCCGAATGAATCGGAGTCGTCAAACGTCCGCGCCCGGCCTGAAGGCCTGCAGGTTTCACGGTGGCAGCATAGATTATCGGCGCAGATGTAACTATTTGCTTTTAAATATTACATACAAAATAAAAACTCATTTAATTCTGAAAATTTATTTTGATTTTACTTTGAACTTTTTGATTGTTATTATTTAGTTGAATTTCACAATACGAATTTAATTACATAAAACTACATTACTAACAAATAAATGAATACTGATACGTGCGAAAGACATCGTTTATATTTTTCCTACTTTCTGATTGAAGTCTAAGGCAGTTAGATCATCACGAACAAAATGAAAAAGAGCTAGTCGTTTTATATACTGCTGTACGGTTTTGAGTGTATCTAACAAGCATAAAGAGGTTTTTTATAAAGTATACTGGCAATGCCCATTTTTAAGCAATTACTACTACTCCTATTTTCCTAGGAGTGGGGACGATTTTTTTTTTTTTTTTTTTATAGAATAGGAAGGCGGACGAGCATATGGGCCACCTGATGGTAAGTGGTCACCAACGCTCTTAGACATTAGCATTGTAAGAAATGTCAACCATCGCTTACATATCCAATGCGCCACCAACCTTGGGAACTAAGATTTTATATCCCTTGTGCCTGTAATTACACTGGCTCACTCACCCTTCAAACCGGAACACAACAATATCAAGTATTGCTGTTTTGCGGTAGAATATCTGATGAGTGGGTAATATAGTAATAGGTAGGTAATATAGTGGATAATAGCGCAAGGGGTCAGGCTCAAACCTGCGACTTTTACATCCAATGAAATGACACGAACATACATAAATTATAATTATATCATAATTAATATAAGCATAATATAAGCACTAGGGACTATCAATGTACTTAAATTGGTTTAATATTGCCGATTTATATAGGTATCAAAAAATGCATTAAAACATTTAGTTTTTTTATATTACGTAAAAATTAATCTTAAATTGTTTTAAATAATCTATGACGATATTGTCACCACGAAGCTTGCCTCACTGCGGCGACACTGGTATTCGCAGTATGCGGAAGACAGGCTGCAACTCGCAATGTTTAACTATTAAATATATTTATCAACCGTCGACCTGAAAAGAGAAGGGTTATGCGTTTGACCTGCAGTCTCTTTGTTGACAGTAAGTAGAAATCTATTACTGCGCAATTCGGAAGCGAGCTGTTCTACATAAGCGAGAAAAAAATGTAAACTGATATCTTTGTTTGATTATGAGTCACTCACTCGTATAATGAACCGAAAGTCTTGAAGAATATAGAACACGTAGAAGAAAGATAAAATAATCTAGATTCGTTTCGTTCCAATAAATTCCAATAATTCGTCAATTGATCGAATTTTATAACAATGCTAATGATTCATTTAACTTGATAGTTATGTTTTTGAACAGAAATTAAATTATCAAATTTACTTTTAACAATATTATAATCGAAATAAGAAAATCTTTTAACAGGCTAATTTCTCTGGACTGAAGTCTAATCCGCATTATAAAAGTAGAAATAACATTGCACTCTGACAGAAAAATATTATAAGGAAAGTAAATTTAGTATATATCTAATCAAAATCGGGATAAATAATATATATAGCAATTTTTAATTTTGAACATTGCTTTGTTATTTTAAAAAAACCTTGATTTTAAATGAATACGGATAACCACATTTTAACTGTATATATAGCATTATTATTTACAATATCATGTAAAAAACATTCAAATTATAAAGTCGTAACAGCCTGTGAATGTCCCACTGCTGAGCTAAAGGCCTCGTCTCCCTTTTTTAAGGAGAAGGTTTGGAGCTTATTCCACCACGCTGCTCCAGTGTGGGTTGGTGGAATACACATGTGGCAGAATTTTAGTGAAATTAGACACATGCAGGTTTCCTCACGATGTTTTCCTTCACCGTAAAGCACGAGATGAATTATAATCACAAATTAAGCACGTGAAAATTCAGTGGTGCTTGCCCGGGTTTGAACCCACGATCATCGCTTAAGATTCACGCGTTCTTACCACTAGGCAATCTCGGCTTAATTTTAAGGTAAGGTACTAGTATTTTATATTATACGATAATAAAAATTATGTTAACATGTTCATATAGTAGGTAATTTTTATTTTGAGACAGCGTACAAATAACAACCTTTACCGCCACAAATGTTAATTCTTAGACAACCTTGTGAATATTTAATTCTAGAAATGAAAACTCATATTTATCTTGCCTTGGTTACATATTTAAACTGATCAAGATTATGAATCAAAATTAAAGTCCATAAAAGTTTATGTAATAAAATGTAGTATTTTGAATAATATATAAGATTATTATAGCCCACGTGAGTAGTGGGCCCAGATTAGGTTCATATATACATAATTTAGGGCAAAAAATTAGCTAGCTTGTCTACATTTAAAGATCTGAGACAAAATTGATATGTAAATTTGTTTGTATATAAATCACCAATCACCATGGGTCAAAGTACGTCTGTCTTGAAACTCACTCACATTAACTTACTTTATATTTGTGTATTCTGATTTCAATGGTAAGTAGACTCAGGTAATTTCAGATTAAATAAGCCCCGTTTAAACAAGTAGTTTACATTTGATAAGTCTTAAATAAATATAAGATATTAAAACCCGATTATTTTCTACATGTATTTTGCTTACATCTATATTTTTTTATTCCTTATCTTGTTTATTCGTTGAACAGTCCCAATTAATTTCCTACATTTGTCTGAGATTATTTTCTTCACTTAATCTCATAGAGGGCAACTACTTTAAGTAACCTTAAAACTAGTATTTTTTGTCCTATGTTTGACGTTTGAATTATATAGAAGCTTAACATCATTTGCATCAACCATATTATATGCTGTTATATTTTTAAGTAACAAATGAAATCAATAAATAATATTTTTATAAAATTTGTATTTAAAAATGAATAGTACTAAAAAAATAATCAATATACAAATCATTATACAAACTGTATCAACAATATCAAACGGTACTTTATATTTAGTATGCAAGAAGATAGCGACGCGTGCGCATGTACCTCTTACTTCCTATCAATAATATGTCTTTATTTGGTTTGAACTATGCTCTTTGGTATATTATTTGTAAAATCTTCAGCATTACTAAAAGAATTAGAGCCATCTAACCAACAGTATCAAATTTGATTACAAAATGATGACATTATTATCAACATTATAAATAAAGGTAAACTATTGATTATTTTTATAGATTAAGTTCAGCTTTATTGAAATGTATACATAAAATATATTCTACAGCAATATTTAGTATTGTAGTGTTATATATATAGAACATAATAATGTACGATATATATATATTTAGAAATATTAACAAACAGTGGTGAAATAGCTAGATGCTTACACTAAAATAATTTCTTAATTATCACACTGACATTTTCTGAAGACGAGCTCGAAAGGTCACGCGGTGTCAAACAAGTATATGTGTAAGCGGCCACTGGCCAGAATATGATCTGAAAAATCTCTAAAAATGCTATAAGAACCATGTGCAAAAAAGTTTAGTACTGTTACGTCAAACTTGCTACAATGATTATAGTATTTGCAATTTTAGCAGAATTAATTAAACAAATAAATCATAAACTATTACATATATTATACGTGAGTACATGAAAGCTCGCAAATATTAGTACAATAGTCGGAGGGACCATTCCGTTGAAACTATTAAGTCAATTATGTCCATAATGAAACAGCTTGTCGATGTCCCACAGCTGGGCTAAGGCTCTACTTTTTGAGAAGAATATTCCACCGCGCTTTTTCAATGTGATTTAGTTGATTCACATTTAGCAGAATTTCATGTGACATAAGCAGGTAACCTCACGATGTTTTCCTTTCCTACTGAGCACAAGATAAATTATAAGCACTAATTAAGCACATGAAGAATCAGCATTGCTTGCCCAGGATTGAACCTTCGATTTCATGATTGTGTTTTAAGCAGTGGTGGATTGTGTTTTTACTGGTGGTAGGGCTTTGTGCAAGCTCGTCTGGGTAGGTACCACCCACTCATCAGATATTCTACCGCAAAACAGCAATACTTGATATTGTTGTGTTCCGGTTTGAAGGGTGAGTGAGCCAGTGTAATTACAGGCACAAGGGACATAAAATCTTAGTTCCCAAGGTTGGTGGCGCATTGGATATGTAAGCGATGGTTGACATTTCTTACAATGCCAATGTCTAAGAGCGTTGGTGACCACTTACCATCAGGTGGCCCATATGCTCGTCCGCCTTCCTTTTCTATAAAAAAAAAAAAAAAAAAAAAAAAAAAAAAAAAAAAAAAAAAAAAAAAAAAAAAAAAAAAAAAAAAAAAAGTGGATCATTTCGGTTCTCTATTTTGTTAATATTGTTTTACAAACTTTATGCCAAATTTAAATTAAATATTTTTAAAATATAAATGATATATTTGAGTCACTTTTACTAAAGTTGCAATTCTAAGGTCCAATATACGGGTATTATTAACTTATCTATTTATATTTTTACTCATATTAATTATATAAAATGAACAGTTGTATAAATTCCATAAAATTTTCATAATATAAAACTAACAGTTCGTTAAAACTTTTATTGACAAGGTATCCTTGTAGTTATTGAACTACTGACCTTTTTTTTTGAGACTGGTATAGTCTGATTTTTTTTATTTTAATAAACATGATATTATAATAAATTATACATACTTTATACGCGTTGATGTCTTTAACAGCTACACTCACACTTTAATTATAGTAAAACAATACAAAAACGTTCCTTTTAATGATAATTAGTTTGTTGACTTTATATGAAATAATAAACTTGGAATTTAGTTGAACAATTACAATTTTTAAACGTTTCATTTCAAGTGGCACGCTTTCAGCTGTAAAAAAATGGAAATATTGTCAGTGTACTGTAAAAAAATTGAAAGTATTTTAAATAATTATTGACTTGAATATGAAGAAAGAAAAGGAAATAAATACTTAACAGGTGGTAGGATTTTATAAGGCCCGTCCCAGTGTGTATCAATCCTCTCCAATAATTCTACCGGCAATAAGTTATAATATGTTTGTTTTTATTTATGTTACTAAAAAAACCTATTTTATTTTTTTATTTATTTATTATTTCATTTGACTTCACTTTTTTATATGCATACTTATTTATAGAAATTTTAAGATTACTGATGATGCTAGGATATACGTTAGATATGGTGACATTACTGAATATCTTAACCTAACTTTACTCTAGAACATGATTAAGATTAAGCTCGTTATTAAGGCGTTATTTTAATTTTCTTAGCTTAATAAGTATCACGGTTATTGTAGGGTCCTATGTCCGTGCTGAATGCTGAGTCATAGTAGCGCTAAAAAGCCCTTATACCGTTACTTTTCACTGTTATAAGAGACGAGATAGTCCAGTGTATAATACACCTATATCTCAACAGAATATTACGAGTACAAATCCGGATAGGCTTTTTACGCACTTAATCTTGTATTCGATGGAATACATGATGATAAAAAGAAGATAAAAGCTTTTTTTTATAGAATAGGAAGGCGGTCGAGCATATGGGCCACCTGATGGTAAGTGGTCACCAAATGCCCTTAGACATTGGCATTGTAAGAAATGTTAACCATCGCTTACATCAGCAATGCGCCACCAACCTTGGGAACTAAGATGTTGTGTCCCTTGTGCCTTTAATTACACTGGCTCATTCACCCTTCAAACCGGAACACAACAATACCAAGTACTGCTGTTTTGCGGTAGAATATCTGATGAATGGGTGGTACCTACCCAGACGAGCTTGCACAAAGCTCTACCACCAGTAAAACACTCCTTCCACTTGTATACCTGCAACTACTACTTTAATGTAGGGACAATCTTATAATTACCTGTCCCAGGGCTGCTTAGCCCCAGGACTACGGGACAGGTACAGTACAAGACAGGCCCGGGCTGGGCCAATCAAACGTTGCCTTGGAAATAATTTATAACTGTGTCAGAGTGCCGTTCTATCGGATTACGAATTTGAGCAAAAATAGAGTGAATCTGTTTTTGCTCAGACATTTGTGTTCTAGTATATCCTACTCAGTTGGCTAGACCCCGTTGAAAATGGTTACCGTTGCCAATCAGTCCGGATGAGATCAGCGTGGTACAATAAGGTACAAAGGTTATCCTTAATAAGAGACTTTCTCCAGCATCAAATTGTTAAGGTAATGCTACTACTGTTATGACATTTTGTACTCCTCTCAACCAATATGACGATTAAACACATTATAATTTCATACACTTTCGGTAAAATGCTATATTAAATATCCAATTTAAATCTTTTCAGTAATATGAGTGTCAAATAAACTCGAAATTTAAGTGTACCACTTAATGATGTCGTCAAGAGTCTCAATTTCAATACCGTGTATCTTGTTTGCTATTAAGATATCTGATAACTATCAACAGAATGCACTTTATAATGTATTCCAGACATCAATTATTAAATTGAAATTGACTCGGGTTTTTAATGAGCTTAGAGTTACACAAGTGACACTAATTCATGTTACATGTTTTTGTTATTTGAGTATCATCATGTTTTTATGACAAATACTACGTATTGTATAGCATGTTGACTTGGTCAAAGTGAAATCATCTTTAGAGCCGAGATGGCCCTGTGGTAAGAACGCGTGAATCTTAACCGATGATCGTGGGTTCAAACCCGGGCAAGCACCACTGAATTTTCATGTGCTTAATTTGCGATTATAATTCATCTCGTGCTTTACGGTGAAGGAAAACATCGTGAGGAAACCTGCATGTGTCTAATTTCACTGAAATTCTGCCACATGTGAATTCTACCAACCCGCATTGGAGCAGCGTGGTGGAATAAGCTCCAAACCTTCTCCTCAAAAAGAGGAGAGGAGGCCTTTAGCCCAGCAGTGGGACATTCACAGGCTGTTACGGATTACGGATGTATAGCATGTTTACATAGTGTAAATAGGGATTAATAATTTACTGTAACTATATAGTAACAAATGAATGTAAATACCATGATAGAGCACACGATAATGTTAATGGGTGAGCCTATTAATTCAGCATGAACGGTACCTATTAAGTTATTTTTTTTTAATGCAATAACTAGCTTCCTAGGTTAGTTCCTAGGTATGTCCTCTTAAAAGTTGTGCATATATATTATCATTAATATTATTTTTTTTTTAAAGTAATAATAAAATATTTACAAATATAATCAATTAAACATGTATTAAAATTAAAAACTTTTGAATTTACATAGTTTATTTGAATAAACTGTTATATAAAACATAAAGGAAGATATTTATCATAATTTTAAAATACAAGCTGATACCAGAAAACGAAGCTATATAATGAATAATAAATAACCTTTAGATGTTTATTCGACATTGAAGCATTAATTTATTAACATATTTTAACTGTTTTAAATTACATTACAGAATAACACGTATGAAAAATGGTACGTGCTTAGAGACAAATAAACTTTTATTGATATATACATAAGATAATACATAATATCTATATAAGTATGAATTTAAATTAAAATAGTATATCTAGTATATCAATTGTCTGGTTTCCATAGTACAAGCTCTGCTTAATTTGGGATCAGACGGCCGTGTGTGAATAATGTCCCAAGATATTATTATATTATATAATACAAGAGTAAGCTAAATTAAAAATGTATATAAGTGATATTTTTGTAAGTTCTTTCACCCGTTGGTAGGGTTTTGGATGGGTCTCGCCCACTTATCAATTATTCAACCGTCAAACGTTTCATTCCATCTAAATTGTGATAGAAAAATTATGACAATTTATATAACCATGAAAATTCCATCTTTAAAGGTTCAATATCAACATTAATTATCAGTTATTAAGGAAATAGAAGTATATTTTCATGTTGCCACGAATTAATTAAGACCTTAACACTGAGGTCACGAAAATATTATAAAGCTGAGTAACAATACACAAATAAAACATAAGTTACTCGAACTTTATTGTGTTAAGGATAAATAATTTAAAATGTTTAAGTATATAGTGACTTTATTATGTTTACAACGACTAACGGCTTCAATGCATATACAACCAAACAGGCTGGTTTCCTACGCACTTCCCGACTACAGACAATTGAAGAAGACGTTGGGATTTTCTGAAGACACGTATTTAAACTTTACTGAACTAACCTCTAAATACGGATACAAGTCAGAGGAACACACAGTGAGCACAGAAGACGGGTATCTGTTGACCGTTTTCAGATTACTTCCGAAATGTAATCAAAGACAAAGATTCCCTGTCATTCTAGCACATGGTATCTATGATAGTTCTGATGCATGGATCCTCACCGGCCCACAAACAGGACTTGGTTATATATTGGCAACCAAATGTTATGACGTGTGGGCAGCTAATCTCAGGGGCAACGTTTACTCCCGCAAGCACATACGACTAGATCCAGACAAAGATCCAGAGTATTGGGAATTTTCCTTCGACGAAATTGGTCGTTTCGATTTACCGGCTATAATTGATTACGTATTAGGTATAACGGCGCAATCGAAGACCTATTATATCGGTCACTCTCAAGGTTCGACAGACTTCTTCGTCATGGGATCACTAAGACCTGAATATAACGACAAAATCCGACTGTCTATTCTATTAGCTCCTGTTGCGTGGATGAAAAACTTGAAGAGTGTAATACCAAAGATAATCGCTCGTCAAACCAAGAACATTAAAGACTTTCTTTATACTGTAGGATTTAGAGAGTTGTTTGCTAAGCAACAGTTGATACACGCTATATCAGAAATATTATGTCAATATTTCCCGCAAGAAGTGTGCGGTACCGCGTTAGCTTTGACAACAGGTTATGTCAGAGGAAGCATAACATCAAAGAATTTGGCAGTCGTTATTGGTCATCTTTTAGTTGGTGTGTCGGTTAAGACACTAGCTCATTTCGGTCAATTAATTGTTTCTCAAAAATTCCAACGTTTTGACGAAGGTAAAGAAATCAATATCAAAACGTATGGTACAGTAACACCTCCGCAATATAACGTATCCCTAATCACATCTCCTATAGTACTGGTTTGTGCGGAAAATGATTGGGTATCGAGTCTAAGAGATATCAATATTTTGCAATCCAGATTGCCCAACGTAGTTGAAAAATATATAGTGCCTGAGCCTACTTGGAGTCATAATAATCATTTGTGGGGCGTTAATGCGACGGAATATGTATTTGACAAAATTTTAAATTACTTCGATAAATTTGATACTTGATACGTGTAGAAGATATAATTTTGCTTGAAAAGTTGACTAAGATAGATTGAGAAAGAGAATGAAACCTTAATCTATTGAGAAGTAGTTTGTATGAACGCCGTAAAAGTGAGAAACAAAGGGAGGATTTTTTTTTTTATTCTTTATAAATTACGAGTACGTAGGTGATATTTAAAAAAAGTTAGGAAACTTCATTGCAATAGTAAATACATAGAAAATATTCAACATCCAATGATACAATTTGAATAATAAATAAATATTTTTATGATAATAGTTAAATCATTATACGTAATTGCAATTTGTTCTGAAATATTATAATTGAACCAAATTGATATTATTGATGTATTTTAACATAATATATGTTTAAAGATCATTTAAATGATGATTGTGATGATTCCAAAACTTCAAATTTCTGTATGCTTTTTAATAAAATGAATCTATAACGTTAAATATGAATATGTATAATACAAACCCTTCATGTATAAATTTTATCTAAATAATAATTAATCTAAATAAAAATATATACAGTCTGAAAATGATTTAATTATGTATTATTTATATTACAAATGTCGTTATTTATAGTACGAGATTAGAGACATAAATTTAAATTTTAAAATATGGTTTTAAAATTATATTATGCGTCTTATTTACGTCTAAATTAAATATTACATCCTCAATTATTTTATTTCAAACATATTTAAATATAACATTACGCAACTTGATCATATGATCAATATATTTTAATAACCATTTTAAACAGGCTTAATTTCTACTTATATAATCTTAAGATCACGCGTCTAAAAATATAATTAACGAAGTTATAAATACTAGCATTCAAGTACCAAGAAACAAGAAGAATAAAATGAATGTATATATATATATATATATATATATATATACATTCATTATATATACATTCATTTTTATATATTTGTAAACTACTATAACAAATAACTAGAGTGACCGACACAGCCCAGAGAATAATTAAGCTGAAGTTGCTGCAGAACAGATAACCGATGGGCTAGATGAGTTTTGGAATGAACTGTATCTCGGCGTCGTGACAGGAGACATTTTTTCTATGCGATTATATGAAAATCGGTAAAATTTCATGTTCATTGATGCAAAAATAAAATAAATTTACTTTATTTTCCTGAATAAATCTTATTAAAACTCCATCAAGTAATACTGAAATTTAAATGATTAACCATAGAAAATAAATCGTTCAAGAGAAGTAATATATGTCGGTCATCGGGTTGCGGTCGGTCATTAAAACCACAGTACTAGATCTAGATCCAAGAGATGTGACCTTCACGGCAATAATGTGTCCAAATGATAAACACGAACATATAATATTACAATTATAATTAAAAGTATTTCAAATTCTATAATTCTCAATGATCGAACGAATGAGTTTTGTGCAAGCGCATCTGGGTAGGTAACTACAGGCACGAGGTTGGTGGCGCCTTAGCTATGTAATGTCAAGATTTCTTACGATGCCAATGTCTATGGGCGACGATGACGACGATGCAAAAAAAACACCTGGTTCAAATATTTATACAAGATGCTATAAATATTCGCGTTTTATTTTGCATATACTAATTTACAATAATAATATCTCTAACCGTATTTCAGCAACGAAGGCCAATATGAAATAAGGTTGTAGTTTCTTTACATGTCATGGTAGTGTAGCATTGCGATATAACAAACTGTAGTCTGTTCATGAAAATCACTGACCCTATCCGGTATTTCCCCATATTTCTTAATCCAGGCCTTGTGATCTCCAGCCTTATAAGGTAACTTCTAAAACAACGAAAGACCAACTGAGTTGTATATATTAAAGTATTACTCTAACTCAGCTCCTGGATATCGTAAGAGGCAACTAAGGGATTTTTTGTCTAGGTTATCCATTAATACTATCAACATTTAGCGCCTCAACAACATGAATAGTATCGACGAATAGCATGAGTGTTAATGTTGGCAAAGTAAGCTATAATGACAATCCTTTACGTTAAATCCATGTTCCATTTACTTAACTAACTCAGCTTATTATACTATCGTATGTATTTAACAACATATTAAGAGATATTTTTTCAAATTATAATCTATGAGTACTTATATCTTTGAATTATCTGACCTTGTTTACATATCAAACGCGGTCAACAAGTTATTTTAATAATTACTCAAAACTCTGTTTCCTGATTAAAATCATTAGAGTCATAACACAAAAAAATACTCTTCTAACAAGAATATAATTCGCAAAAATGAATATTCCTTTCGGACAAATGTAAAATTTAACATAAAATGATAAATATTTAGTTGTTTCAGAGAAAATATATCAGCTTTAATGATATACTAATAAAGAGCTTGATTTTTATATAATAGGTACGTAATCGCAATGTAAAAGTAAAAAAATAATAATAACCTATAAAACTCTCTACTTGAAGATAAGGCTTATACCACCACGCTATGCTTTTTGATGGATCCACATGTGACAGAATTTCAACCGACCTACTTCGCGATGTTATCCTTCACTTCTAGGCACGAAATGAATTATAAGCATGAATCAGTGCATAAAAACTTAATTTTCTAGCCAGTTTACAACTAAAATATTTTATTTTACACCGAAAACATGAAACAAAATATAAAAGTTAAATCAATGTAGATCAGGTATCACGATTCACATATAATTATTCTTTTTTTTACATTGAAATTTGATTTAAATAAAGCATCAATAAAATATGTTATTTATCATAAAATGATGCAAACGGATGTCTGCGTAAATTCATCATTAACAAACCAGAGTTGACTTCGCAACTTATTAAATGCCATCAGAATATTTTCGATGAGCTAACGGCGTCGAGTAGCACATATTGAATCAAATTACCGTGGCACCTTTGTGAAATTCGAAGCGGGTTCTTAAATATTTATGCACCGTTCAAGGTCCCATAAATTCGTTCTACATTCAGCCAATGAAAAATTTTATATGGACGACGGACACTTTTGATGTTACCGACTTTACACATATTTATTTTTGTGAAGCACGTCAATTGAATCGTCGAATCCTTTTTATTAAGTAGTGACCAAAAAGTATTTATTCCGTCAAATTATTTATAATTAATAATTTATTACACTAAAACTGTGTTGTGATTAGTTCCAGATCACTTTCAACCGTCAACGTTGCCCAAACATGCTCTGCTCATAGATATATAATCACATCAAATTCTACATCCTACATTTTAAACTAGTTAACCAAATATTAAATAGTATAATGAAAATAAAAATATTTGTTCATAAATATAAGAAAATTTCAAAGTTTATAATTTTGACTAGATTACACTGGTTTTGTCACTTTTCACTCGTAGGTATTCCATTAACACAAGCTTATATTGTCCAAATATTTTGGAGAAAAAATATTTTTTGACTACCTCGTTGGTCTAGTGGCTTGATGTAAAACCACAGACCCGGAGGTCCTGGGTTCAATTCTCAGGTCGGTTGAAGAAAAAAGCTATTGAGTTTTTCTGTCAGAATATTCTCAGTAGCAGCCCGGAGTCTGGAAGTTGGAAGTGTGTAGACTCCCATGCCTCGAAAAGCACATCAAGCCATTGGTACTGCGCCTGAAATCTTTCCGGTCGTCGGATTGCCATCCAATCGGATTATGAAAGTTAGAGAATAGAGAGTGCACCTGTGTTTGCGCACACACTTGTGCACTATAATATTTCCTACGTAGTTGACTAATCTTTCTTGAGATTGGCCGCCGTGGCCGAAATCGGTCTAGAGGACATTATTATTATTCAAATATTTTAACCATCCAGATTTACATTCATAATTTTACAACATGCGTAATATTATTTGCTTACTTTCTGTAAATCTAGTATCATTCTAGATGAACTTGTATCTATCCCACTCACTAGAACTCGAAATAACGGTATAAACAACTAATATCAGTAAAACCATTGGATATTCTATATATAGCTCAGCAGATTTGTTCTTTTAGTTGTAGGGAGTAATGATAAAATTAATAATCATAAAACAGGATTAGACCAGCGTATTATTTTGCAATTAGCTATGAATTTCCACAACAATTTAACACAGAATGCGAATATATGATAACTGAAATTTATACACAATATTCTTTATTTTTAAAACTAAATTCCTGTTTCTGAAACTCTAATTAAAATCTAATTTACTTATCTGTCTAAATACTATACAATTATTGATCGACGACCAATGAGACATAAGAGTCAAATTAGTTAACCTGACTAATTAATCTACAGAAACTAAATATGAGTTTTAAAGACTTATTATACAGGTAGAACTTCTTACTGGTGTTAGGGCTTTGTGCAAGCTTATCTGGATAAGTACCACCCACTCATCAGATATTCTACCACAAAATAGCAGTACTTGGTATTGTTGTGTTCCGGTTTTAAGGGTGAATGAGCTAGTGTAATTACAGGCACAAGAGACATAGCATCTGAGTTCTCAAGGTTGGTGACGCATTGGCGATGTAATTAAAGGTTAACATTTCTTACAGTGCCATGTCTATGGTCACCAATGGTGACCACTTACCATCAGGTCCCATATGCTGGTCCGTCTACATATTCTATACAAAAAAAAACAAAAAAGGAACAAGCATTGTTTTTTTTTAAATATAAGGACATAAGTTCAATTTATATACATTTGCACCTAAAAACTATGATGCCGTTTATTACTTTAACACATTAACTCAATATTGATTTTAAAAAGACATCAAATATAAAAGCGACGACTAATATTCGATTGTTTTTAATTTATTTCGCCCATTGTCTATCCATAGTTATCGAATCCGTGTTAGCTGTCCCACTTTATATCCCGATGGGCAAAATGTCACACATATCGACTAGTGTAACGGAAGCGCGCGCGTGCTCTGCTAGCCTGATTACTTTAGACCGCATTTGACCCGCGACTTGACAATTAACCCTATTCAATTTGTGAGTATTATATTATATATAAAAAAGATAAAACAGACAGTAAAATACAATATATCAGAGAAAAATGTATTCAAACTTGATTTTATCACAATTAAGTATTTTTCCAGACAGCCATTGGATATAAAAAAGGATATTATAACATATGCTTTGAAGAATATATATATATATATATATATATATATATATATATATATATATATAAACTTAACTCCTTCTTTCCATAACACTTTCTGAGGTAGGTGTTTCTTAGTACTTTAGAAGCTGTGTTGAATATATACAAGTCACTGTTTAATAAATCACCAATTTAGTTTAAATACAAATCGATTTACAACATAACATTAATTATACGTAAAGTTTTAAAATATGCAAAATTTATAATTATTTATTTAATTTTCAGCAAAAGGAGAATAATAAAACTTATATAATAATAAATACATTTTCAAAGAAAAAAATATTTGTAATAAAACTGAAAAAAAATAATTAATACGAGTATCTATGCAGCTTGCAAAAATTTCAACTAAGCGTAATGTATATAACATCAAATCTATCTAGTGATATTAATGGATAAACAAACGCACTTTCACTCCATGTAATAATAATTCAGAGCTGACGAGAAAGCTCAAATACTGTTACATAATCGTCTCATTAGAGGCGTGCCTGTTATTCAATACAATTTATTTTTTGTTATACATACATATATCTCAAAAAATTATATTACATGGACATCAAGTAATATTATATTTTTGAAAAAAAAACCTGGAAATTGTTATTAGTAATTCTGAATTATGACCCGAGCGAAGCCGCGGGAAGCGCTAGTTTATTTATATATTAGCAACACCGCGCAGTTTCACCCTCCATAAGCATCACTGCTCCGCCGAGGTTGATCATAACGTAACGTAGTAAAGTCTATTAGAATCTCTTCACTGTCGTAATGTTGTTAGTATAGTTGTTTTCCTTCAATTAATCAAATTAATTACATCTTGGCGATGTTCTTGCCCGAATTGGATCGATCTTCAATCATAATCTTAAATTTGTATCCACTGAGTTGTATTGACTATATAATAAGCATTATCATAAAACCAGGAACTAATGATCACCCCTAACAACTATTACATAATCAGATAAATATCACAACTGATTTAAAATATGCAATATAGCTTGACCAATTAACACAATTTGACATATTGAATAAAATTTGTCTAATAAGATCGTTTGACTCTGCCGAATATCACTCATATCTAATAAGTTAATGATTATATAAGACACGCCTAAATTATGATGAATACACTATTTAATATTCTTAAAATACATATGTATTTTTAAATATTGCGCCCTAACTATGTACTCGTACTTTGTACAGTAAAAGTTTTATCTACAGATACATAACTTTAAATTTTTTTAATGCATACTTATTCTCTTTTAAGAATTCTATGAAATATAATAGAATATAATCATATTATATAGAACCAAACATATATAAGCGATACACTTGCCTCTTAATTGTGAAAAATCTACCAAAGGGTCGTAAATAAACCCGTCAGAAATTTAACAATTCCAAACATATCATATCCCAAACAGGTTAACAAAATTATTTTAAATGTTTGAAAAAACTAAATTAAGAATCTTAATTCATATCATGCAACTTTAGTATACCAATATCACTTTAAATTACTGGGAACCAATGCGTTATCATCGCTTACATGGTAATGTACAACATGTTATGAATCACAAAATTTTGTGATTGCCAACTATTAAACATGCTCGTAGTAAGCATTGGTATATTGTGTCACCGATTCCTGGAACTAGTTGTAATACTTTTCCATACTAGTTACAGCCAACGGAATCATCTATTGCAATGGGTAGGTATTGCATTACAAATATTAACAGCGATTCAATATACGAGTATTTACTATATTTTATTAATTCATTAATAAATTTAAAATAACAATTATTATGGTTTTATCGTAATAATCTTTTTCATAGTAAATTAACGATGTAAAAAGTCAATGATTAGACTTAACTTTAAAATATAAAAGTATGATCAGTAAATTATGTCTAATAATTATTATATATTAACATATGTTTTATGATGTCAACCCATTCCTCCCTTACACAGACTTCATGGTTGAGCAGTCAAAAGCAAATTTTCACATAAGAACCGATTTCAACGTGAAACAATGTATATATACACATATAAATTTATAATACAATTTAATTATTTGAGTTATCAGTACACATGCAAGTGTGCATAATTGTATAAAAAATTATTTAAAATGAATATAATACAATAGCCACTCAATTTTTCGTTAAATACAAATCAGAAGAGTAAAGACCTCGTTTGCAAAGTTACTGTTTTAATTTAAATTTAAATTATTTATAATTACATTTAAGTGTCTCAAAATATTTTATTATACATACAAAATCATAATAATTACGTAAGTAATTATTTTTCTTACATATAATTTCATTATGCTACAATTCGAGATTTAAATTTATTGTTCAGCTAAATGTATTTATTACATTTTTTCGCGTATCTGGAAGCGGATACCAGGTAAAATTCACTTTCTCGTTTCTTTGTAATTTAAATAAAAATCTCGTAAAAATTCTCGGCGCGTTTAAATTTAGTATGACTCTTGGTTGTCTAAATGCTATCTGCAATAATTTAGTTTTTTTTATTCTGAGCAAATAAAAATCTTATAGTTCTATATGCTTGGAATTAAATCTTAGTGATTTTATCGATTGAACTGAGAGTATCACGGTTCTATAAATTAATATTTCGCTAAATCTACATATAATATGTGAGTAAATAAAAATATTTGTCAAATAATTTTTTATTTGATTATTATATTCTTCCATATAAATGATAAAATAGTTTTTAATTATTTTTTGTTTTATATCCTTAAGTGTGTCTTTATCTACACAAATGTCTTGTTCTATTAGTTACAGGTAAACTCGAGCACCAGTTATCGAGATTTGTATGTTTTAAGCAGAATTTGTAAACATTTAATTTTATTTTACTGACATTAATTAAAAAGAGTAACTACTGAGTTTCGTGCCGGTTCTTCTCGGTAGAATCTACATTACAGACGATTCAAAAGTGCCTTTATGAGTGTACTTGAATAAGATTTTTTAATTTTATTTGATTTAAATTGTGAAAACAGTATGTCTATAAAATAATTTTTATTTCCTCACAGCATTAAAACGAGTCCTTACTAATAGACATTCATATTACTATATTATATACTATAACTATACTGTGTAGTTAGTTAGTCTACTCTTTATTATACTGAATAAAGTAAATATATATTTAGTCATTATCACAAATTAAGCACATGAAAATTCAGTGGTGCTTACCCGGGTTTGATCCCACGGTCATCGGTTAAGATTCACGCGTTCTAACCACTAGGCCATCTCGGCCTAATTTGTGATTAATGATTAATTTGTGATTAAAATTCATCTCGTGCTTGACGGTGAAGGAAAACATCGTGAGGAAACCTGCATGTGTCTAATTTCAATGAAATTATGTCACATGTGTATTCTACCAACCCGCATTGGAGCATCGTGGTGGAATAAGCTCTAAAACCTTCTCCTCAAAAAGGGAGAGGAGGCCTTAGCCCAGCAGTGGGACATTAACAGGCTGTTATTGTATATTTAGTCATTATAGTCAACCACGTAAAGCCTGTATTGGTATGTATTATTGGTCTGGTGCCGGATGTTCGTCACATCGGATTATATCTCATAATCCAATGGGTACTCACTCTTTAGGCAATAGAGAGTGCATGTGTGCTTGCGCGCACACATTTACTCGCTATAATATGTCCTACGCAGTTGCCTAACCTTTCTTGAAATTGCCCGCTGCGGACGAAATCGGTCAGGATCATAGTCTTAACATTTAGATAAGTTAAATAATATTTTTACATCACATAACCAAGACGAGCTTGTAACTTAGATGTCAATTAGCATTGGCTAATTCACAGCCTTAATGAAAATTAGAATAAAATAATATAAATACGACAGAATAACTCATTACATAATAAGTCAGATGTAAATGTATTTTCAAATAAGCTTGTAAAATTTAAGACTCTTATGTTGAACTATCTAAGGTGTTTTTTTTTTTATAGTATAGGAAGGCGGACGAGCATATGGGCCACCTGATGGTAAGTGGTCACCAAACGCCCTTAGACATTGGCATTGTAAGAAATGTTCGTTGTTGGCTAATAACTAATCGCAGTTTTATTAATGTTGGTTTTAATTTGTTATTATATAGTTTTAGTAGTATTGTAATATTAATGCCACTTATGTTTCATTTTGTACTTCCAAATTTTGTGAAATTTATTTATCTTTTCTTTCATTATTATTTAAGACGCCTAGTGTCATTTTTGCATGTCGTAGTTACCTATGGTATATAAGTATGGCAACTTTTACCCTTAAACCTTAAAGTTTGTAAACTTTTAATTTGTAATTATTACTGTATGGCATGTTGGTGATCCTAAATAAATAAGTAAAATAAATAAAATAAAATATGTACCAAGTTTTTTTTATTTCTGGTCAACTTATTAGTTATAATTAAATATTTATTATAATCCTCATTCTTAAACTTTTCGACCTGTACACTCCCATGAAGAGTAAATAAAAAATCTGTTATAAAACTGGTAACATCAATTGGCACACGCGAAATTGTATAACCATTTACCTGTTTGGGATTCCACAATCCGAAGAAGCATCGTTATGCAATAGAGGTCGTATTTAGATTCAGAGGACAAGCGAATTGGCATCGTATCGAACATAAGCAATGTGATGTAGTGGATACCATCTCGCCCACGGAAACTATGAAAGTATACGAGAATGTCTCTTGTATGCTACTGAGACGAATTCGACACGATATGTCAAAATGACTATAATTTTCATTTTTAAATTAGATCTGTACCTAAAATTATCGTTTTATTAAGCTCATCACTGTGTAGTCGACACTGAATCGGTATCTATGTCTTAACATAATTTAAATGAGATGTCATTTTTAATAATAAGTTCTGATGTATATTTATTATACAATCCGATATACTCTATACTACGGCTGATAGATTACCATACCTGGTAGTATATCTGGTGCCACATAATCTATTTAAAATTATAATTGAATTAATTAGATATGTTAAATAAATCAATTAAAGCTCTATTCACGCTTTTATTAAACAAAAGCGTCAAAAGCGCAACTGTTTATTGGCAGCCTAGTTTTATAAAAGTCGCATTTTTTATACTGACCTTGGATTATTATCATCCACACTCGTAATACAAGCTGTACGCTTAATTGGAGGTGAAAGTACGAATGTTAATAAATTCTTACAAACAATTTTTTAATAAAAATAATGTATAGGTTAATTAAGATTGATAAACTAATCTTTACCCTTACTTCGTGATAAAGTCATACAAGATTTTTTTTATATTTATTTATTTTATTTTGGACAACCAACAGTAGATACACTAGATAGACAGTTTAATAGAGGTTGAAAAGGTTTTCTGTCAAATGTTCTAATAATTATAGGTTATCACATCATTCGTAAAAGTATCACATTATACATAGTCATTAAATAAAATTAATAGTTAAAAATTTTAAGTGCATAATACATAAATACAAATACATAACATCATTAAAATTATTAAAAATATTTTGAAATAATTATTAAATTTACGATTGAATATTTATATAATAATATTTAGATAATACAAGTCGGTAGGAACAACTTCGAGAAGGAAGCCGATCGAAGAATTCGCTTGGGATGGGCAGCATTTGGCAACCTTCGTCAAGTCCTCAAGTCGTCTATACCGCAATGTTTGAAGACGAAAGTCTTCAACCAATGCGTTTTACCTGCCATGACATACGGTGCCGAAACGTGGACACTAACTGCGGGACTAGTCCACAAATTCAAAGTCGCTCAGCGTGCTATGGAGCGAGCTATGCTCGGAGTATCTTTGAAGGATAAGATCAGAAATGAGATTATCCGGAAAAGAACCGGAGTCACCGACATAGCTTGCAAAATTAGCAGGCTGAAGTGGCAGTGGGCTGGTCACGTATGTCGTAGGACCGATGGCCGTTGGAGCAGACGAGTCCTAGAGTGGAGACCGCGAATCGGCAAGCGCAGCGTAGGGCGCCCTCCAGCCAGGTGGACCGACGACCTTAAGAAGGTGGCGGGCACCAACTGGATGCGGAAGGCGGAGGACAGGGAGCTTTGGCGCACCTTGGGAGAGGCCTATGTTCAGCAGTGGACAACGCTTGGCTGTTGATTGATTTGATTGATTTATATAAACTTACATATTAATTAAGAGAAAAAAATTAAGAGAACAAAAGAAAAACAAAAAAACAGTTTTATATAATATATACAATTTTCGGATAAGCAACCAGTGAATTTTCATATGCTTATATTTTGTTTAAAATTCATGCTCGGCGGAAAATATTATGCAGATTACACGTCTCGGATGCACATGTATATTAACCAACCCATTTAATGTAATAAGCTCTAAATCTTCACCTCAAGAGATTCGGCCAAGGCATTCGGCCGATATCTCTTGAGGTGAAGATTTTAATGAAATGAATGAAGATTTTAACTTTTAGTTATAACTCATATCTCAATCAAAATACATTTAAATATTGCACCATAAGAGAACAATAATTATATTCCTGTATAACATTAACTGTTTCTACATAAAAGTCAAATAAGTCGCACACACTAAAGGAGACCCATTGAAATCGCCAAAATGCGAGGTCGGCGACCGCTCGGACACCGCGTCCTCGTAACACCATACTTACATAATATGTTGGCATACATTCGTGCTATCGTTTAAGAGTTTTTGATAGAAATCTATCTTTGTGTTAACGTACTTTAGTAATCTATTATTAATTTTAACATCAATCTACAATAACCTTAAAAATATATATATTTATTTTATAACGGAAATATACTATAAAATAATTATAAGATTTTATTTTTTTGTTGATTAGACGGAACTTATTTCATGAACAAATATAAAAAAAAGAGATTGACGTATATACATTTTTTCATTGTTTTATGGTGGCAGATGAAATAAGTATCGGTCATCTGGACACTTTCACCTGACACTGCAACAAGTAGAGGTATAAATAAATATGAACGATATATGAATTATTACTTTACATATAATATGCTGCCCGCCATGTGACCAAACATATGGTATCCTGACTGTGATTATACTGACACTTACCCATTAAACCATAACACAGTAATACAGCGTTTTACACGGTAAAATAATTCATAAGTAGAATGATACCCACCCAGACGGCCCTGCAAAACGCTGTATATGATGATGATTATGCTTTGTGAGATAAATAAAATTATCATTTGCGAAAGATGCCAACGGCATTCATTACGACAAGACTTAACATGTGTTTTTAAACGCTTATATAAACATTTGTTCTAAATGTACTGAACAATATATACATTTTTAATTTTTGTAGTAAAATAATAAAATGCTATTTTCAATAAGGTGTACTACTGTACACGTCACTATGAATAGTGTTAAAATTTAAAGTTGGCCTTATTGACGGAATATCAAAATATGGAAGTGTATGTTTGTAATCGATCTGATAATAAAATTCATTGAAATTTCCGATTAAGTACATTTTGATTACAAATGATTTGATGTTTGCCTTCATTTATAACTCATTTAAAGCTAAATAACTTGACTTTTAAAAAGTTAAACATAATTTAGAGCAGCATACTTATTTATGTAATAGAGATTATTGCTTCCGGTTAAAAACAACATACTATAATCATCAAGTTTCGAGTTCATATTAAATAAGTATATTGACCTACATACATTTTTTTTGAGAAACGACCTTCTGTTGTTTTACTTTCAGTAATCAACAAGTGTAATATATATTTTTTTAAATGTTATCGTTAATATTATTTATTTCGAGATTTCCTAAACTACCGTTTGACTTCGTCAGTTACACCTTCCCCGACTTTAACGTTCACTAAGACGGGATTATACGCAAATCTATCTAAAATACATTTATCTTATCTTCTTTATATTAAATACTAAAATCTAGTTTTCGATGTTCTGGTATTAATTTTTATTTCTTAATGATAACCGAGATGGACCAGTGGTTAGAACGCGTGTATCGTAACCGATGATCGTGGGTTCAAATCCGGGCAAGCACCACTGAATTTTCATGTGCTTAATTTGTGTTTATAGTTCATCTCGTGCTTAACGGTGAAGGAAAACATCGTGAGGAAACCTGCATGTGTCTTATTTCACTGAAATTCTGCCACACGTGTATTCCACCAACCCACATTGGAGCAGTGTGGTGGAATAACCTTAAACCATCTGCTCAAAAAGGTTTAAATGTTTATTAAATGCCTTAGCTCAGCAGTGGGACATTCACAGGCTATTACTGTTACTGGTATTAATATCGCGTATGGTCGAATTTGATAAATATATATACAGCATTTATTATCAATGACTAAAACGACGATTATTATAAATTCTTAATTGACTGACAGTGGACCAGTTATTATTAAAAAAATCTTAATGTCAACCCTATTTTATATAATATACATATATCAATCTTATTTTTATGTTATCCGATAACACTTAAAACATATAATGGTTAGCTTTTGTCTGCTTCAAGGTGTAATATACAATAATGCGACATTAATTCACTCTTAAATTAAATATTATTCATAGTTATGGTTATATCCCTAGCCATAATATTATACAATTAAATTAAATTTCGAATAGATACATAGAATATTATGTCGTCAATGACACATAGAAGAATTAAAATGAATACATACAAAATGCTAATGACTGACTACCACTATTAAATTGTCAATTATGTTCTTTTTTTTTAACTTCATTTATTGAAATTGAGTGTAATTTTAGCATTATAATTAATTTTATTATCCATTTTATAAGTGTAGTGTCATTCAATAGTTGTAATGGCGTATCACACTGTACCAGTCTGCTTATGTCGTATTTTTTGCTGTTAATATTGTGATTCCAATAGTGTTTCCTATATCTATAAATTAAATTTTAGTTTTAATTATATAAGTTGCTCCATTGCAGCTTAATTTTAATATTATGCTAAAAGTCAAAATATACCCTTGTTTCCACGCTTATTTATCATTGTTATTAATTGTTAAAAAATATATATTTTTAATGTGACAATAACAAAACTGTTAAAGCGTTTTACATTCAAAATTATTTTAAGCCACAAAACCGTTACAAAGCAAACGAATTGTAGGAAACAAACTGAAACGGTATCAAAACGCGGTTACGTCTTTTTCAATTCGTCACCCACGTTACGGTGATGTGACAAACAGAGGCGGATTTCACGGCCCTCTTCACTTGGCAAGAGACAAATGCGTGCGGGTGCTTCTTCGAATACGTTGGGACGAGAAAGCTCTGACAGCATGCTAAAATGCCTTTACGCAACGCATCTGCACATTGCGTCAGCACAGGGAACGCAGACATGCGATTTGTATAGGCGGTGAATTATAATATTATCTACAAACATTTGCTATGTTTATTGGCCATTTTATATATATTTCATAATTCTGTAAAAGTCACAAAGACTTTTTGATTGCTTCGTCTCTTATTTTGTATTTTATTTTGAAATTACAATTTTAAATAAAATTGAGTTTTTTAATCTAATTTTGTTCCTATTATAAATTAATAATTTCGCGATAATATTCTTTTCTTTCATAATAATAGAAAAATTATGAAAAAGTTACTGGCATGAAATTAAACAAAAACTTTTAAAAATAATAGTTACGGAAGAAAGCATCGATTTATTGTAAACCACGTATCATATATTTTTTTTAATCCAATACACGAATAACATTGTATAGACTTAACTACCGCTTGAACCAATTTATTTACACATAATCCTAGAGATGAATAATATTTAGCATAATTAAAATAAATATAATTAATGTCCACACGAATAAGATCAAATAGAGCAGCTCTTAAATCTACTTACAGATCGTGAATCGTTGTACTTATTTTCTAGGCTTTAGCAATCCTACCCAAGTTAGCAATAGGCGATGATCCTTTTTACTGGTAGTTAGGTTCATCATGAAATCTGTAATAAAGCGGTAACTTTAACAATTGCTGTACACGAACGCCTGCACGACGCGAGAGTTTCGTCAATCACTTAAAGACTACTAAACTATAAATTGTCACCATAATTTCGGAATATTTTAATATTACATAAAATGAACAGTGGCATTTTATTCAACATATTGTATATTTCATGAAAAACATATTATTCATGATTCTTATCTAAAATAAATAAAGACAAGAATATTTAAACTTCTTCTTGGTTTGGACTTACACATAAGTAACAATAATTTAGAAAAGTATCCAATTTGAAAATAACTTTTTTGCAGTAATCTATGTAACCCTTTGAATTTGAAGTATAAATATTTATTTAATACTTAATTTATTTTATATCGATTGTCGTATTTATTTTATATCAGTTAAGTTACATAATTTTTTTATTAAAATATTATAAAATTACAGCTTACATTAAACTAATTTAACATACACAGACACAAAACAAAGACAACAACGAACAATAGAAAAATTTAGGCAATAGATGTGGGATCTCTAACCCAATAGTTATGCTGTCACCACCTAAACAGATGACTAAGGAATCCTTGAATTGGATGCAAGTCTAGCATACATTAAGTTGTATTCAAGTTTGCAACATGAAATGCCAACAATTACACCTTGAGTGCATAGAATTTACCCCTCTACGTTTTAGTAATAGAATTCATTTTTAAGTATACACAAATTGCAATTTTTATTCATAGCTGTGTCTCTACTTACAGTGATATTGCATAGATGGCACCATTGTTGTATCAAACAATGCATTTAGACACCCACAGACACACTCTGTAAGCTAAGCGATCGGTACGCCCTTGTGAACTCCTCTACGCGATTTCGTGACTAATGATGTTCCTTTCTCGCTTTAAAGTATGAAATCAAAACATTGTATTAACTGGTAAAAAAGATGTAATCATCTGTAGATATAATATTGTCAGTTAAAAAATAATAAATTTGGTGTACCTTTTTTATCTTTCTTTCTATATAATAAGGCAGTAGAAGCCGTGCGTCTATAAATTGAATTGATTGGTTTGGACTTGGTTTTTTTGAAATTTATCAAAAAAAAACAAGTTTAAACGATAAAAAAAACCAGTTAAATAGCACTAAAATGCATTTTTTACAATATCAATAGAAATCGACTTTGACGTGGACGAAGTCGCGGGCTATAATATTAACCAGCTAGGCTATAATATTAAAACACTTAATAGATTTCGTATAATAAGTTTAAATCTAAAAATTAAAAAAATCCAAAAAGATTTCCATCTAGGATATGTTAAAAGCAAAAGTATTTATGTATAATCCATATAAAATAGTAACTACTTCTCGGTTAAAACATTCCAAACATGCTATTGTTAAATTATTCTTAAATAAGCCTACTTAATAACACTTTATTTTATTTATTTTAATACAAATTACATAATTGAAAAATACGAGACTACAGATGTAGTGTAAAAACAGTAGCATTAGTAGTAGTACTAGTAAGAAGTTGTACTTGGATTTTTTTTAAATGTACTTCTAACATTCTTGATCAATATAAATAATTTCAACCAAGGCTAAAAATGTTATGTTCAATGTAAAGACAGCAAAAATTTTATACAAAGTAAATTAAAAATTGAATCTTAACTAAATATTTTTTTATTTTATGTAAGAAATAACCGCTACATATTTCTTGTAAAATATGATTCAGAAAAAAAATCACGTGTAACAAAGCAGCGCATAAAGACCGTTATTTCGTTTATTCTTTTTTCAAATTTAAATTTATTCAACTGTCACTTGATTATTATAGTACAACAGTATTGTAATTAGATGAAATTGTTTTGCATTAGTAACAGTTATAGTGTTTTATTGGTAAGGACAGTCGTAAATAATTTGGCTCGAGTAAGGCACGTCTAGACATCGAACTGAAATCTGTGTCAGTGCGGAGTCATTGCACCTGTACACTACTGGAATATTGACAAGGCTGTCATTGACACAACTTATAAAAACTGAATAGCTATATCACTTTTTTACATGAACTAATATGTTTGATCTTATAAGATAGAACACTATAGTGTTACAGAGATGACATTCTTTAACGCATAATTTCTAAAATCAAAAGCTCATTCGTCGCCTATTGCGTCATCGACTACCATCGATCAATAACCATTCACATTAAAGTCAAATTAATTAAGCTGACTTTAATCAAAGTTGTAGAAATTATATTCTCTTAGCTCGTCGTCGTGAAGATCATTTTATCGTGAGATTATTACACTCACGTCCCTTCATTGTTAACGTTTATATTAAAAACCATCTTATGTAAATAAAAATGAAAAGAAATCTTGACACTAAAATATTTTTGATACAATTTTAAAGTTGAATTTATATTAAAAAGGCTGTTATATCATTGTATAATTTACAAACGATATGTGATCACTAAATTTATTATGGGTTGTATCATGTTTATTATACGTTTATTGTTGTTTATGTAATGAAATAAATATGAACAACTTCTTTATATTTTAAAGTTTTATTTAATCTTTTTTTTATCACATCTAATTAGGATGGAAATCAGAGACGGGGCAGCAAGTCTAGCTATTTGAACCGGTAAGGCTATGATAGCAGCTCCAAAAAACAATGTATATATACATTTTTAGCATTCCAATTTTATTAAAAAAATAATATAGCCAGCCAGACACACAACAATTTTCCAAGATGTACATTATTTCATTCTATTCGATTCTGTTTCTTTTCAAAAGACTCTAAGTACCAATTGCAGATAAGTTCTAAAAATAACATAAGTCAAAAAATCATTTTTGATAAATTTTGATTACAATGAATAAAATTAGCTAATTTTGCGTTTAAACTAAAACAATGATTTTATTCATTTGAAAAGAAATCTCAAGGCGCTATGATAGTAATCCAATTATTTTCTCCTTGACGAATGCATAGGTTTCGCAAAGACCAAATAGTGGCTGTTTTTTTTACCTTGTATAGACTTTTTACCTTCTTCAAGAGATTAATTAATATAATAGCCGATGTAAAAAAAACTAAAAATCGTTAATAGTCAAGAAAGCCCACAGGATGCGTGATTCTTTAGTGAAGGTCGTGGGTTCACAACCTCGCTAGTACCCCTGAACTGCTAGGTTTATTTACAATTTATCTTATACTTGAACATAATTCCCGCAAGCCATATACGACGATTCTCAGTGAACTTGCGGTAGATAAGCGAATACCTTAACCAGAAAAGGTATTTGTCACTTGAATATTTATAGGTTGCCATACCATGAATCTTTATTTACCACAAAAAAAACTAATCTTATGATTAGCTTAATTTTTTATTTAACGATTTATTCTTCGATATGTAAACAAAATGTCTCAAAATCATCTCGACGCGCGTTCTTTTATTATTTAGTACCCTCCCCCATGCCGCGGTTTGTGTGAAGGCGGTAAACTTAAAAAAATGCCGATCGGGTTATTAAATATGGTTTTCATTAATAAACGGATTGTCATAAGGAAGGGTAATGTGTAAAATTTATTACGGTTTTGAGGAAATTGGCTGAAATGTTCCAATGATTGAACTGGCGTGCTCCGCTTAAACCAATAGAGTTATTAATATATAAACGTTTTATGATGATATAACGTCATATTTTACCCGTGCAAAGCGTTAGTAACTTATGCAATTACTATTATAATGTTTTTTACTTATCTGTATTGAATTGTTTTATAATATATATATATATATATATATATATATATATATATATATATATATATATATATATATTTTTTTTTATAGAATATGAAGGCGGACGAGCATATGGGCCACCTGATGGTAAGTGGTCACCAACGCTCTTAGACATTGGCATTGTAAGAAATGTCAACCATCGCTTACATATCCAATGCGCCACCAACCTTGGGAACTAAGATTTTATGTCCCTTGTGCCTGTAATTACACTGGCTCACTCACCCTTCAAACCGGAACACAACAATATCAAGTATTGCTGTTTTGCGGTAGAATATCTGATGAGTGGGTGGTACCTACCCAGACGAGCTTGCACAAAGCCCTACCACCAGTAAGTAATATATATATTATAAAAAAAAACCATTTTATCGTTACGTCTTCGTACATGAACAATAATTTAAAGGATAACTTGTAATATAATATAAAATGCAGTTTACCATTTTGGTTGCATGACGCTTTAAAATCTAGATTTCTCTCGTAAAGTAATAAGGAAGGTAATAAAAACGATTCAACATCTGTTTTTAGCTCATCATCGTTACCGGGTAAATATGGCACAGAGTAAAAAAGACAGCATTCACGGATGTAGATAAATAATGGTTTAAGATAGCTTACCTTCGCTTGTATAAAACATTAAATTTATAAATTGAGCATATTTCTTTATTGCTGATGACAGATAAACTGCTCAATTGCTATTCCATAATGTATGAAAAAAAGGAATGCATGATCGTGCATAAGTTAATTAATTGTGTAATTTCAATCGTATATAGTCGCTGGAGATGAACAGGGTACGACCTGAACAATTAGTTTGGTATTATGGTAGATTTTGCGAAAAAAAATGATAAATTTCCAAACGACTGTTTGGATAAAAAAAACTTAAAACCTGAAAAATAGGCTCCAATAAACATTTAAAGACGAGAGCTTATTGGTCACAGCTTAAGTTTTATATATTTTTAACTTGAAATTATATAAAATCGTTACAATTTTAAACAAATGATAGTTATGAATAAAAAAGTAGTTTTTGTTGCAAATACTTTCAAGGTGATTCACTTCACTCTCCAGGATCTTCGTAAGACTAAATTACATTTATGGCTTGAAAAAAGACCCATCGTTATAATTGCGATGAAATATAAGTATGAAATGCTATACATCGTATCGAATTCCCATTAAAAGGTCGACTGGTCAGAGGCGCCGGCGTGACTTATCATTTTCAATTAGTACTAAGATTTACAGACTCCTCGGTTCATACGTACTTCGTACCCAATAACATTCTTAAGAATTTTATTAAGAAATATAGGTAAATATAGGTAGGTATTTAAGATGATAAACAATGAGACCTTATGCCTTATATGTGAACTTATAGTTCCTTACGAGGCTTGACAATTTTTTTTGCCATACTACAATTTTTTTTACTTTCTTTAAATCGTATAATATTACATATATTTACTAGATATTCAATTTAATGCTTACAATACACATTAGTATTTGTATTTTGTAATTAATAAAACAATAAGAAATTATTTAATTATAAGAATATATTGTATGATTAATTGTAATTGTTTAACAAATACATTAAAAAAATAATAATATTTATGGGCCAGTATTATTCAAATCTGAAATACATATCAAAATTTATTTTTAATTATATGTAACATGATGAATGCCTTGTCTCGGTAAACAATGAACAATTGTATAAGATGTACTTGTAAATAATATATTGCTGTCTTCCGGGACTTTATCTTTTTTACAACCTCAAAAACAAATTGTTTCTTGTAAGAGCTTAAAAGAGAGTGATTATCATAATAATTAGCAAGATTGTGGGAATTAAGTTTTATCCGCTTTAATTAAGTTATATATATATTTAATTAAGAATTAAAAAAAAACAGTATTTATCGTTTTTTTTATAAAAACTACCTTTTTACGGACGGGCTGATGGGCCACCTGATGTTAAGTGGATACCACCGCCTTCGCAACGTGATAAATATTTACCATTCTCACCAAAGTGCCATCGACCTTGGGAACTTAGTTCCTATAATTCTTGTACCTCTTGTTATACTGCCTCAATCTAACCGGAACACAACAATAACAACAAAACAACAAGTATTGCTGTTTGGTGGTAGAATATGTAATGGGTGGTGGTACCTACCCGGACGGGAAGCCCTACCATCAAATAAAAGAAGTTGTCAAGTTTGCATCTTTAACATCTGTAAATATAGTTAATTAAGTAGATTATCTCTTATAAGCATCGGCAATTTTTGGAACCATGTCGCCTTTTCATATTTTAGAACACAATATAACATTCCGTGCTGTTGCATTTATTTTAATTCCATCAGACTGCTTGCCATAGCTTAGTATTAAATATCTTAATATTTAGATTGCCGACAAATTTTTGGTACAAATTAATTAAATAATAGAAAACAATGGCAATAACATTAAACATTTGTTTTAAATCAGTCACTAGGTACTGTTTTCGATTTAAAATGCCGATTGCTTTTAAGCAATTGTTTCAACGAAATTGGGCTTAGTTCGGCTCATTAGACTGTGATTGTGGTAATAGGAATATTATAATGCACGACAGTTTGCCACTAGTGGTGGTACCGTTACGTGGACAATGAGTCCTACGGGACTCAACCCGAATTTTAATTCGACTGACAAATTAGACTCTACGTGGTCAGTAGTACAAACATTGGTATGTCGAAGTCATGGTATTAATATGCTTTGTTCTAATATCTTCTCAATATAATATATATTATAATATATAAGATATTGATAAACAAAATGAAATGAAGAATTAGTAAGAATATAGGATATTGCCTACTAATATTATAAATGTTAAAGCTATGTTTGAATGTTTGTTACTCTATTAAAAACTGGACGGATTTGGTTACAATTTGGAATAGTTATACCGTAACTTAACGTAATAGGCTATCCAAGTACAGCTCCGTTGTCTCACAGGCGGCGAAACAACAGGCGGGAGTCAGTTCTATTATAAGCTGGAAAATTTTGCAAAGCACTTTGTATAAAACGAGGTTTCTCAAATTTTTCTTATATAATTTTGTATATCAAAAATATCGTTCTATTTTACAACTCAATACTCAGTGAAAAATCAAAAGTGAATCAATTTCCCGCCATTACTAGTATCTGTCAATGTCTTGTTTAAAAATGTATACTGGTAATTGTACAACATTTAATAATGAGTATTATTTATCAGGAACTACGACAAGAAACATAATATTATTCCTTTAGTCAAAAACCTGATTTGAAAAGTAGCAAAAGTATTCATCGAGGAGATATTACTGTATATGCAGGAGTATATAAAATTGTCTAAGCCTACTCTATTATTTTAACTCGACTTACGGAAATAAATTATACAGATCTCCAAATATTGCAGCCTGGCAGAAAGATCGTAAAGTCAACCCAAAAATAGTAAAAAAAAAACAAATGACATATCGCGTTCGTAAGCAACACATATACAATATTTAGTAAAATAAACTGAGTATGACAACTAAAGTGTATGTGCTTAAAAATCGTCGAGATCAATAATATCGAGATTACTAAAAATCATATTGTTAAACACTATTTTTTTTTTATCTAGCCAACTAACTATTGGACTATGGAGTGTAGACGGCCGTGTGACAGAAGGACATGCACAAAAACGTTTTACAAAACAAAACAAAACAATGCGTGGAGGTAACCAAGAGGGACAATTTCAGTCTTACTAGAAATAATGCATACAGATTAAGGTAACGTCTTAGGATCATTCTTTCTAATCTATATCAACGATAATCAGATATAATTGTATGCTACAATGATAGTTAAGAGTGAAAACAAGCCTTACATTAAAAAATTACTAATCATAGACCCAAATAATATGTTGGTTGAATTCTAATAACTTACAAGTAACAAATAAAAAGAAATATAACTAACTAATAATCTTAACGAGAGTATTTCTCATTTCTATATTTAAAATAATGAAATTATAAAAGTCAATCTTGAATGAAAAGCAAAAAGGCCAACGACACGCGGTGTTCCCAGGCGGTCACCCATCCAAGTACTGAACGCGCCCGATGTTGCTTAACTTCGGTGATCGGACGAGAACCGGTGTATTCAACATGGTATGGACGTTGGCGATAATGTTGCTTAAAAAACCAATTATAAACGTACGTATATCAGTAATCTTAATTGTATACAAACATTGTTCTTTAAAAAAAAGAGTTGAAATCACTGATCATAGACACAACTCGTCATAGATCATGAGATAGAAAAAAAACGTGTGTCAATTGATAGCAACTGATAATTTCATGATCATTGTCTTATTAAGGAGTATTAAACTGCCAGACATTGCCAGTACAGCATATAATTGGCCAAAATTGTAAAAGACTCATTGTTCAGAAAAAGCACAAAATCTTTTAGATTTTATAATAATTAATTCATTAATTTTACCTGAATTATTTATTTTGCATATTCGTGGTCTATTAAAAATCGCGTTACGCATAAATTTCACAAAAATGTTCAATAAAAATATATATTTCAGTGATAAAACAGCATACATGTCGCGTATTCAATTCATTCACATTATTCTACTTAAAACTTTAACAAAAGACTACTTTTACATTCTGCCATCGATATCGAAACAATGGCATTGTATTACAGACATTATTTTAATATTAATTAAAATCGGAACAAAAACGGGAGCTTAATAATTTATGATGTCCTCCCAACCGACCTCGGCCATGGCGGCCAATCTTAAGATAGATTAGCAAACTTCGCAGGGCATATTAAAGTGCACATGTGTGTGCGCAAATATAAGTGCTCTCTCTATTCCGTCACGCTCATAATCCATTAGGACGGCAATCCGGCACGATCGGAAATAGTTTATCCGCAGGACCAATGGTTTATAAGACCATAAAGATATTAAACAATAAAATATATACATATATATATATATTGGTTTTATATAATAATAATATAACAAAATATAATGCTATTTTGTTATATTATAAAAGATTCGTTTTAATTAGGATTTTTTAGAAACATACAAAAAGCGTAATTCTTAGTATTAAGCGCAATGTACCTTACTTTGCGTTTAATTTTCCTTATACAAGCACCGTTTATTATAATAAAAAAACAATAAACAAATCTCTATTCGTCAAATAATTTTAAAAAAGTATTTATAATAATATTTTAAAAGGTAAATCGTTTATATATAATAAACAATTTATCTTTTTTATGTTATAGGTAGGTAGACAAGTAAACGGGATACCTGATGGTAAATGGTCACCACAGTAATTTACTTCAAATACTTCAAGGTAGTGCTGATGAAAAGATGCTATACTTAGACCTTAAAGATTTCAAAATACAAAAACAGTATTTTCGTTTTAATATTCACAGAACTAATAACAAGTATTAAATTATAATACATTAATCATTACACAGGTTATAATCGTCCCTTCGTAAATGTTATTGAACTTAAAGAAATCACGTTCACACATACAAAGTATTGCGTGTTATTTGTATTAATGACCAAATTACTCGCGTCACGTAATCAGATTTCGATCAGCAAATAGCGAAGTAATTTTATTTATTTTTACAATACACTGTTGAGGATTTTATATTTAACGGGAATTTAAACATAATAAGTGTAACACAAATAAGCAATGGTAAATTCGCACGCCCACCTCCTCTCACTCTTCTCTGAAATATATATATCTGTGTCACTCATGAAATAATAATTGCATTTTTTTGAATAACAATAAGTAACAGCCGCAAGTCACCCACTACTGGGCTAAGGACTCTCCTCTTGATGAGATTAGATATTTAGAGATAATTCCGTCACGTGATTCGAATGTGTACTGGTGGATACACAAGTAATAGAATTTTATCCGACATATGTGGGGCTACTTACAATATTTTCGATCACCGCCGAGATGAATTATTAACACAAATTAAACACATGAAAATGGTGTGACGCTTATCCTGGTATAAACTCGCAATCTTCGCTTAAGATTCAGGTATTCTAACCACTAGGCTACTATTTTATAATTATAATGTATCCTAAATTTGCATATGAAATACCAGATAAATATATACTAATATATTTATATGATTTACTTTCTAGAATATTTTTATAATAACATTTTCTATTATACCTTGCCCCTGTCAACTGGTACATACATACATACGTCAGTTATATTAAGAAGTTTACTTTGACCTGCTATACATCAATGCTGTAATCAACCTTCCTACCGTAAGACGACATACAACTTTTTTCACTAGTTTGAATATTTATTATTCATTCTTCACTCAAGCCTTAAACGACATCAAAATAGCTACCGGTGCTTCTTTATAGAACTTTTAGCCACTTAATAAATCTCTACAAATACGTTCATCATGTATTTCTTTTTATGCTTATTAAGCTTTCACAATAATATTTACAAAAAATTGAAAATATTTTATGATACTTTATATATAAAGTTAAAACTATCTCGGCTTCTGTGTACAAGATTCTCGTTTTTTATACTTGTTGACTTTCAATCAGGATATATATAAATTGAATTGTATTTAATTGTCATAACTTAGTATTTGAAATGTTGGAAAAGAGTAACTACTACGTTTCTTGTCGGCGCTTATCGGGAGAATATACATTCGGAACCGGTGATAACTTACTACTAACATTTAATATAAATCTGTAAAATTACGATTGAGAAGTTAAAGCATGCTTTAATAAAGTATATAGTAATAATTATATCAATTTTTGCGATAAAACTTTTTATATCCTATAAAAACATCCTATAAAACATACAATATAATTTCACACGAGCGAAACCAATATAAACAACTATTGATTATATTAAGTTATTATTTTTATATTAGAATTAATAATTGGTAAAGGTTTTTGTGATTCTTCACGCGACACAGCTTTCGCAAGTGCTAAGTATTAGCAGTTAAGTATGGAGAGGCTTTCCCGCTTTCAACGGATGCACATAATTCTATTCCATAATAAAATACATTCTTTCCGACTTATAATAAATCTTTCCTAAAATGATTTAGCTATTTAACATTAAATAATACACTTTGAATAGATTATATACATACTGTGTACATATTGGTTTGGGGTTCGAATATGTCAGTCAGTTCGATCAAAGAATACAAGTTCAAAGATCTTTAGTAATTTGACGTATGTAGTTACAACATAAATATTTTTTATGTTTTAATATATATTTGGATATGATGTTTGATTAAAATCATATTGATTAAAATCAATCTGTAAGTCAAACATCACAGCGCTTTACCCGCGGCTTTGCTCGGTATCCAGGATTACTAAATAGCAATTTCCATAGCTCTTTCTTCAAAACTCTTATTAAAATCAAACATCATAAAGAGAAAGTCTTTGACAGCTGCACACATCAAATCAATTAATATATGTAAAATTCTAATATCATAATATTTAGAGTATACTCTCTTATTCTTAATTAATAAGAAATTGAATTATACATATAAACAAAAATAATATTGTGCTCTATCAGAGTACACATAATTTAAAAATATCTATAAAAGCCGTTTTAAGGGTCAATGTTATTATTATAAATGATGTCACCTTACTAACCCTTAAATGTCCTAGCATCACTTCAGGATTCAAAGACCCTCGGGTGTAGGAAGTGCGTGATGCAATCACACAATTTCCGGTCGGCATTGACTCTACACTTCATTTATAGCGAGGTCATTCGGACGGGTTGTAACTTTCAACGTTCACCGTGAAATAGGCCTTACACAAGGAACATACATGGCGTCCGTGTCTCTTAATTGGCTGACTTAATAAAACATCCTATGTATTATAAAAAGTCACTTATGTAAAAATTCCAAGTATTTTACTTCATATCATTCATACTATCACTATTACTAGCTAGAATTTTATTATTATCTGTGCGAGGAATGTTGTTTTTTAATTGTCTGCAATAAAAACCGCTTATATTTAAGCTATGTATGTGTTCATAATTATAAATAAATTATCTGTTATTTGTTTTGCAAACGAATTACCTTTTTCTTTTATTTTAATTATGATTTTGCAAGTCACATTAAAATTAAAAAAATTTATAAAAAAAATCATAAAACATTGAAAAAAAACGTATGTTTAAACTTATTTGTAATAAATTGCTATCATAAAAAAGGTTTTTTTTATGTAAAACAACTAAATCGAGAGTCAGACAAACGACGACACCACTGAAAATCTTTTGATCTTAAAATATAGGTATCCTTAAAGTCTATGTATTGATAACGTCAATAGAGACATTACAAAAATCCATTTAAATTTCAATAACGTACCAAACAGGATACTACATTTGAGACGAGGAAATGGTCTTGTACAATAGCGATACAGTTGCATCTCGCTGTACTGAATATTAATGTAAAATAACGCTTTTTACACACGTGAAAGTACATGTAGATATTGCTATTAAAGCAAAATCTTACTAAATATATCATTACCTAACCATGCATAGTAAAAAAATTGAATTTAGCTCGCTTATCTCGCATTGTCATGCAATACTATGCTATATTTAAAATTTCAAGTCTCTAAGTCATCAGGGAGTAAGTTAAAAATTATTTCAACATTCAACCATTGTCCAAAGCGTGTTAATTAAATCTGCTTTAGATAACAACAATAACTTCGACACTGTTTTAACCGAACTTCATAAAGGTTTTAGTCACAGGAGGTTTTAACACTATCTACATTTGTTGTAACTCGCCATAAGCTGGAGCTGTACCACATCAACTATTATACCGTTCTACCTATCGCCATAACAATTGGTATGGTATGGTATGTACATACTAGTGATATTAGCGCTTTACCCTCGGCTGTTCTCGGTATTCAGGATTACTAAATAGCAATTTCCATTGCTCTTTCTTTAAAACTTTCATCCTCTTTACCACCTTAAGGGTAAAATTTTCAATAGCCCTCCCTTAGTTCTAACCTACTATGTAAATATTACGGATTACCCGTACGCAAATATTCATATTCCAAAGCCCCAACAGTTTAGTCTGTGCGATTTATGCTGATGCGTCGTGTAACGTTAACATTTTTGACCCATATTTAAATTTACTGATGTATCTCTTTCTGTGATCGTTGATTTATCAATCTAAAGAAGAAGACACAGCATTGTTAAATTAATCACTTGCTGAAAGTTTATAAGTAAGGCCGATAATGTTACCACATAGATAAAATAAATACCGAAACCGAAAGTAAATTTTAGGCTATTCCTCCTCTTGAAAATGTTTAGTTCATATTTTAATAGATTACTAACAATGCACGTTTTCAAGTAATTACTAATATTGTTATTTTCCTTTAGAATTAAACCTATAAAATTTTATAATTTTGTTATGATTTATAGGTATTTTATTTTTTATTAATCTGATCAAGGTTAAACTAATGATATAAATATAATAAAATAAATGAAAAAACTCAATTAACCAAGCAACGAGCCAATAAAACGTCGTTACAGCTCAATCAACGAAATTAATGATTATATAATTTGTGGATCTAACATACGAAATTGTATTATGTGAAAAATATACTCGTCCAACGTACACCCTTCATTTGTAGTCGTTTAAAAATACTTGTTTTATGTTCACGTCTGGTAGACAGATAGAACCGGACAGTTTTGTTAGGTGTTAATTATTATAATATATAAATATTTAATGTCTATATTCTGCTTTACTGTATTATATACGTTAAATATTTAGGTTATTATAAAATTGATTTACTGATGTAAAAACGGGCGCTTTCTCTTATTTTTAATAAATAATATTTTCGGTAATGTAATGTTCTTGAATAAATATTTACTATTTGTCATTCACAATGTCCGTTTCAACGTTATTAGGAAATATTGCTTAGTACAAATGTTTTGTTCAGGTAATAAGCAAAATAACGTTAAAAACATATATTTTAAAGATGTCTATTTGTAGAAAAAAAAATATTAACCTTAAAAATAATTAAGTAAATAATTCCATCTTAGTTTAAAAGTTTTAGATAAGATTATGCAGCTTAATTTTTTTTTAATGTTAAAAAGTTGTGGCCAAATATATTGAAAGGCGAATGAGCTAGTGTAACTACAGAAACAAAATTGTAACATTTTTGTTCTAAAGGTTGGTGCTGCATTGGCGATGTAAGAAATGGTTAATATTTCTTAAAGGGTGGTGGCGATCACTTACCACCAGGTGACCTTGTGACAAAGCTGAAAAATAATATCAATGAAAAGTGCATAGCTCTCGGAGTATTTATTGACTTGAAAAAGGCATTTGATACAATTAGTCATAGCCTCCTTTTTCAATAACTATTTAAATCGGCATCAGGGACAATGACTGCCCACAACATTTTCAGGTCTTATCTCTGCTTAATATGAGAACTACAATATATCATAAAGTTTTATATAATAGAGTTTAAAAAAAAAACTTTGTATATTCTAATATAATACAGATCGTAAAACCTTAAAACTTGGTTTGTGGTACATATAGCTTATTATACAAATTATTTAGTCCACAATTTTATCAATTGGACATATCCCAACATGATTCACTTCCATGGCAGCCCAACATTATCTTACTACGTTACATGTAATTGCCATGTATACTATTGCTCATTTATTAGTCATAAAATATATGAAACATGATTTACTTTAATACCAAGGCCTATTTTTTTTAATTTATGTAACAAGATCATATTTAAGAACAAGTTCTCTATTACATTAATAAATTACATTTATTGCTATTACTAAGCGAATTATAAACTCGATATAACTGCTTTAACCGTACTTCATATTTATATTTAGTTTCTTTTTTTACAGTTATGTATTATTTTGACTTTCACATTACGTAAATAGTTTTTGGATTACATATAAAGTATATGTCGTGTATGTATACTTAAAAAAAATATTACAAAGCAATTTAAATTGTAGTGAAAAGATCGATTGTGATACTATCTGCAAACATTCAAATGCATTAAACTACAGCTAAACTAAATGAAAATAATAGAAAAAAAACAACATTGGCACCAACAACACGTCGATGGAGATTTGTAAGTTTAAAGGTGAAAAAATATAGTTTATAATGATAACTTGATTTTAATTAAAACGGTCCACGAGCTGTGGAAATATTGGAGATAATTTTACAAGCTTACTGAGACGAGTGAAAAATATATTTAATTAACTATCTGTGCCTGCGGTTTCACCTGCGTATAATTTAAAAAAACACTAAGAGCAGACGTATAATATTTCAATATATACAACATTTTTAGGTTTATTTTCGTGTAATTTCGAGAAATTGTGTCCTTTTAAAACTAAAACTTAAATCTGTTTTTTTTTTAATAATTATTTATTATCAACTAACCGACTACATGGTTCATTTTTTGGCCCAGAGATTCATCGGAATTGCGATTCAAAGGGGAAATGCTGGTAGCATTCTTGTCACCATTCCACGATTTGTACTATTTTTGACTATTTTTAATTTTTATTTGTATTTATTTAAGGCTTTACTTCACTTTTCAAACTAACCGATTAAGTATAAATTTAATAAAACATTAAAAAAATATATATGCGACATCGAAATTAAATAACCTAACCTATAAACTTTAATTTACAAAGTTATGTACAAACCGAAAATAAATACTTATTTAATATTATTGATCATATAGATCTAAGTTCAACTTACATTGAAAGAGTCTAAATCTCTGAAACTGTCAATTTTTGAACTTTGTTTTTTTTTTCCTACAAATTTTCAATCATCGTCATTTTACAGACTATCATTTATAGGTAACTAAAGTTTCAGCCAATTTAACTGTTATTTTAGACCAATTTGTAACATTGTGCCCAAATGTCTATCTAGATTCTAGATTCTTCGTTATCGTTTTAATCGTTATGCCAAATGGTTCCATAAACGACATACTTCTTTATTAAGTAGACCTTAATTGTTTTAAAACCTTAAATGTTAAGAACATTAAGTTTTGACCGTAGTAAAATATTTATTTAAAATAAGCAACGACACCTAGCAGTAATACATTAAACTATTAACCAAGTCATATTTCGAGTTTGTCGAAGCTTACTTAAATGCTGAATCTGCCAACGCCATCTAGACTGTTATATAAAAACAATGCAATACAAATTTAATACATCTTTGAAGCGTGAGATCTAGCATGTATATTAAACACTATTTAAATTGATTTGAAAGCTCGCTTAATTCATATAACAAATATTTTTAAAATCTTTTTAAATATGAATTAATAGCTTTATTTAACATTATTAATTTAAACGCTACTGACCCAAACAAATGGTACAAAAAGCAAACTAACGCCATCTAGACAGTCCTTGTAAGCATTTATGCTAAGATGATATTCACGATGGCGGCAAATATTTAAAAATACAATATGTAGTATATATAATACAATTTTACATACATACGTATACTAATACAAACATCGTCTTACATTATTGTTACAAAACATTAATAAACCAGTATTTTTAATTATAATTTTTGTACTCCTACTTTGGTAAAATCATTACCAAAATAATTATACATTTAAAAGAAAAAAGTGTTTCACTGACATTTAAACTACTTTGAGTGCCTCGTTGGTCTAGTGGCTATATGTAAGGCCGCAAACCCGGCGGTGTTGGGTTCAAATCCCAGGTCGGGCCCATAAAAAGTTATTGAGTTTTTCAGTCGTCCTTAATCTGGAAGTCCCGGCGTCGAGCCCGGAGTCTGGAAGTTGGAAGTGTGTGCCTCCCGTGACTTACGGAGTGTTCCTCGAAAAGCACGTAAAGCCGTTGGCCCTGCGCCTGAACTCTTTCCGGTCGTGTTAGATTGCCGTCCCATCGGATTATAATAGTTAGGGAATAGAGAATGCACCTGTTTTTGTGCACACACTTGTGCACTATAATATGTCCTGCGCAGGTGCCTAATCTCTCTTAAGATTGGCCGCCGTGGCCGAAATCGGTCTGGAGAACGTTATTATGAAAACTATACGTGTTGTATAAGTTTATTATTTTACTTTTCGTATACCTTTTTAAAATAATACCCTGTAATTTCATTTATAATCGAAACAAATAAAATATGTTATAAAAACAATTAAACTATGACTTTCGCTTTGCATACAAATACAAATTGGGAGACGTGACTTTAACAAATTTTAGGTTAAATTATATTTTTTGTTCGAAATTTATCTTTCATGTCCAATTCCGAACTATATGATATTGATGACAAATTGACGTATTGTGGTACTTACCTTACGGGCTAGCACTAAATCCTACGATAAATTAAATGTCTACCTTTTGGTTTGTCAAAAGATACTTAGATGACAAGTGTAACTTGATCTTTGTAATTTCAAGATTAAATATACTGAAGTCTACGAGTAGGTATATGCAATAAGTCAATGTAACTGCAAAAAAATCATCATCATTCTTTGTTTCTGTATTCCGGATACCGCTGACGTAACCTGGAAATTGTTTCGCCTGAAAAACTATCGTAATTTATTGGCAATTACTATTTAATTACTTCTAATATTATTTGTATCTTGTGTTGTATTTTGCGATAAGCGCGAATGGAATAATCGTTTGGTGTTAATACGTATTATGCTATAATGTTTGCTTATATAATGCATGTCATGGAACTCCTTAACCGTAAATGAATTTAATTGTTTGTTTATTGTCTGTGGTTTTTTATTGTGTTGTAATAAATGTGTTAATTTTGTTTTTGCACAGTGTTACCTGATAATTATTTGTATTTTTCTTTTACGATTCCTAAATAATCTGAAATACTTAAATTAATCTATCCGAAGCATTCAATAATCCAAAATAATTTAATAACTCCAACCGTATCTGAAACCGGTAAAATATTATTAATATATCCGTATCCTTACCTAGATCCGAATTTCACAGACATAACATCACTGATATAATTAAGTGTGTTATTAGAAAAGTGATATCTCTGCATCCATAGTTCATTTTAATTATGCTTTACATGTGTACAAAGATACATACATGCATATACTTACGTTAATACAAACATACATACATACATACATACATACATACATACATACACACACACAATCATATTCACATACTTACATGGATGCGTACAAAGATACATTTAAACATAAAATACAGCATTTTTAACTGTTTTCAAGTAATCATAAAAACAAATTTATTTAGAATTGATTACACACAAAAAGAAAACATACATATACTCCTTAATAGCATTTTCCGCTTAGGTGATATTGAGTTTTGCGACAATATTAATTTAAATGCCAAAAAACATAATTTTACACTATCAATCGATTAATTTTAGATTATTTTTACCTCTCATTTACAGCTGTCGGCTTCAAGCGCGCCGATATTTATTCACGTAATTATGTAAAATATTTCAAGGATAAAAAACAGTTTCCTGTGTAAAAGATATAACTTAATTTTTATCTTAACTTAAAGACTTTCAAATGAAATATTTTATAATTTCGTGTTAATCAACGCTCAGGGAATTTTATATTAAGCATGTATTCAGTAAGCCATTATGGGTTAGTATAAAACGCAGTGGCGTTTTCACATACTGTGTTTATAAGTGTTCTCGTGCTTGACAGTGTTGGTGAAACAATCTAAAATATTGGTATTTAATTCTACTTCCCTAGTATCCGCAATAGTGCAGTATATTATAAGCTTCGAACTTTTCCAGGTCACGAACAAGAGGAGAGGTCTTCGCGCAACAATAGGACATTTACGGGCTGTTATATTAAGTCCATACATATGAAATTGGCGTTTTGTACGGGAGAAATGAGGAAGAAAGCTGTAGTGAACGACACTGGCGCTAGTCCACCAAACACTCACAAGTAACTTTTTCTGAGTCAATTTTCGTTGGGTCTCCAGGGTTCAGCCATTGCGAGAGCGCTTCCGTTTATCGTACAGTGTCCACTTTTCATCAGAAGTAATGATTCGATTTAAAATCCCTTCATTATTGTGTCGGTTGAGCAAAGTAACACAGCAGTCGACGCGTGTTTGCAAGTTCGATTCACTCAATTCATGAGGTATCCATCATTCAAGTTTTTTTACTTCCCGATTTGCTTCAAGTGGATTAATACAATTTTGTCACTTACCCCGAAGCCTGCAGCTATCTCTGAAGTCCGATCCGTTTCCACAATAGTCTTTAATTCTTCATTTTCCACTTTGGTCTCCGGCCGTCCAATTGGTTGGTTTTGAAGGTCGAAATTTCCAGAAAGAAAACGTTGAAACCAAAAACGTGCCGTGCTTTATTTTGCGACACCAGCGCCGTACACATCATTAATCCTTCGAGCTGTTTCTGCAGCACATATAAGATATTGTTGTGTTCCGGTTTGAAGGGTGAGTGAGCCAGTGTAATTACAGGCACAAGGGACATAAAATCTTAGTTCCCAAGGTTGGTGGCGCATTGGCTATAAATGATGGTTGACATTTCTTACAATGCCAATGTCTAAGGGCGTTTGGTGACCACTTACCATCAGGTGGCCCATATGCTCGTCCACCTTCATATTCTATAAAAAAAAAAGCACTGGTGCCACGGTAGAACTCGTACTCGTAAATATACCGATATTTCACGTTTTCCATTATGCGATAATAAGCGACGCCAAAGAAAAAAATAATAAGGAAAAAACAAATGAATGACTGTTTTCAAAACTTGAATTTGGAATTCTTAACCAAAGATATTTCAGATCAAAATGGTCAGTACGACAAAACGCTAATTTCATATGCAAGGACCTAAAATTATTGGCCAAGCTTTCTTTATGCTAGCGTCGCGTCACCGTCCCGTCCGCTGTCTCCATATGATCCATATTTTACTAGGTTATTTCTTCTTTTGTTTGTAGGTAATTTGAATATTTATTCAATAATCATATCGTGCACATAGATAGCTAAGCATTCTGCTTAACATACAAATTATTTTAAATGTTTCTTTGCATAAAAACGAAATATAAATAAAGGTTATTGTGAATTATTAAATTTAAATATTTTAGGCATCGCAATATTAATTAGGAATTTTGTAGACAAAAAAATCTGTTTATATTTTATTGAAATATATTTTGTTGAAAAAAGCAACATCTTTACAGGAATGAGAAATTAAAATAATTATGTTATAGACATTTATTTACATACACAAATATTTAAATATATGTTCTAAGTTATTTTATTACGATTCTCACAGTGAAATCAATTTTACACTAATTTAAATATATTACAATATAATAATTAAATGAATAAATAAATCAATTTTCATTTAATAGTATTCTTGTACAATATACCTAATCGCAACCGAAAAGATTCCCGAAGCCACAGCTGTTGCGTGAATATTACATTCCTCTTCGGATCCATTCTCATATCTTGTATTAAATCCGAATCTTCGGCCGTCAACTGAGCTTATCCTTTCTGAACTAGTAGGTGTAGTACCAAAGCATCCTAGAGGTTTTTGAAAGTATAACATATGTTGTAGCCAGCTACGTCGTAGGAATTGAGCGTGCCCATCCAGCGAACAAAGACACACTAAAACATTGAAATTTTAATTTTAGTCTCATTAGTTTAGCCTTAGTTTCAAATTCCAATTTGGGCCAAAAAAAAGGTTAAAAAGTAATTAGATAAGGGTGTTTCCGTCAGGAACAGCTCGAAGTTTAAAAAATGGCAGTATCTATACAGACAGACAATTCATCTGTGAACACATTTTTGCACTATTATTTCTTATGCGCCATTTATTAATTCCCGTTGAGAATGTCATCATTGCTAAAAATCAGTAAGAAGGATACCACTATCAGACTGGCTCAATTACCTTATATACAAACACTATGGTAACGTGAATAGCTGTTTTTGCTTGTTTACTAGCTCAAACAACTATACGAGTAATGTAACACAAATCTAAGTCTAAAAATACTTACTAATTTCCATCATCAAATCGGCAATTTCATATTTGTTCATCGCTATGTATTCCACTTCAGCGTATGCCATTGAACAGTATTTATACTTTAGAGCCTTATCTTGTTTTGGCGAGAGTATAGAACAGCCGCGTCCTAGATCAGCCACTAATAATAACAACAATCTGAAATCACAAAGGGATTCATGTTTCAGATACTTATTCTAATTTAAATAAACTACTACAAGCTCTTGACAATTCTTAAGTGCTAACAACTATTTAGAATGTCGTTAGCACAGACATCTCTGTGGTACTGGCACAATGAATATAATGTCTTAGATTCTATTGTTGGCTGCGCGTTGACCTGTGTAAAGAATAATCGAAGTTGATCACTCGTTGGTAGTATAAAAATACTAGATACGCAAGTCTAAAATGCATATTTTTGTTTATTTAAAAAAAAAGATATAAGTATGATTTTAAAGTTAAAGTAAAAGAGAATCACTACAGCTACAGTCTACGATATCTACATAAATCTTAATATCTTAATATCTTGGTTCCTAGATAGAGACATTTAAATATTACATTGTATTCGTATAAAAGTTTAATCATAATGTATTCTATTCTATTTCTAGTTTGGGCTATACTATATTGTTATACATTATTCTAAGTTGGCCTGTCAGAAATTAGTAATGAGTTTCTGCGATAGAGATAACTAACAAGTTAAAAAAAGCGCATTTACGATTTCGAAAAAAGTAGATTATTAATTATCCTTATTATTTATTGTTTTTTCTTTGCCGTTAAACTTAGACTTTGCGTAAGATATAAAATAAGCATTGCTGTGCTTAAGAATAAAATATGCGTTATAAATAGGAAATTAAATCTATCAAAATGTATGTATATATAGATGGCCCAGTGGTAAGAACGCGTGAATCTTAACCGATGAACGTGGGTTCAAACCCGGGCGAGCACCTCTGAATTTACATGTGCTTAATTTCTGTTTATAATTCATCTCGTGCTTTTCGGTGAAGGAAAACATCGTGAGGAAACCTGCATGTGTCTAATTTCATCGAAATTCTGCCACATGTGTATTCTACCAACCCGCACTGGAGCAGCGTGGTGGAATAAGCTCCAAACCTTCTCCTCAAAAAAGGGAGATGAGGCCTTAGCCCAGCAGTGGGACATTTACAGGCTGTTACTGTACTGTACTGTATGTATATAAATTGATTATTTCATTTTAGATTATATTGTTATAATGTGTGTTATTTGATTGACATGTTCTTAATTGAAAACTTTTTGTGTTAATGGCATTATGAAATTATTGCATGTTTTCTCAAAATTAATAACTACATAACTGTACCATTAAATATATTATAGTAAGTAAATATATGAATTGTAAATGTCTTACCTATGAGTTAAGGCGTAACCAAAATTGTTCCCTTCAGTCAACATTTCATAGCATGAATCTTCTAAAGAACATCTCGATTGGGAACCTTTATTAATTATGTTACTTGAGGACAGCGACACCAGGCACGAGTCTAATAATAATAATAAATAAAATTTTAGTCATATTTTCTGTTGGACTTTTAAAACATTTTTTTGCTAATTTATCAAGTACCTGAAAGTTCTGGGTTCGGCGTCCATTTCTCTTTATCCTTGACGTCTTGTAAATAATACTCCCATGGTGGATATATATCTTCTAATTCATTTAAATTATAAGATTTTAGATCCGTTATAACCAAATTCTTTAAACGATTAACCCACTGCGTATTATTTGTAAGTAATGTGAGTACTAAAATTAAAATATATAATTAAATTAAAATGATATTTCTCAAACATACCTATAATAATATTTACCTACAAATACATAAATAAACATTTACATTTACATCACTTCATCAGCAACAACATAATAAAAATTTAATAAGAAATTTGTGTTGTAAATATTTTTATTAAAATGTTTTTATTTTTTTATTTTGTCAGACTAAAACAAAAGTATGTTCCGACTTAAAAATGCCAATTAAACCGCTAAACAAATTTAGCTTTTTTATAAATTTAAAAAAATTATGACAAATAAATATTTACCTTGCTGAAATTCTGTTGTCTTATAAGCTGTATTATGCTTAGTTGATATTTTAAATTCTTTTAAATTATTTTCATTCATGCTAATAATTTTTCTTAGCTTTGTTTTAATTGTATATGGTAGATCCACTTTTTTCCTAAGAATACTTTTAAAGTTCACTGAAAATATATGATATTATTTACATTTTATAGTTAGCTCTCAATTATATAAATCATAACTTTATATCAGTGAAATGTTAATATTTATAAAATTTATATAAGCTTTGGTATAGAGACAAAACAATAAAAATATAAATAAAAATATAATTAATACTAAAACAATGCAAAATAACTTGACCACCCATGCTATGCGTAACGCATTCGTAGCAAATGTAACAACTTATTTTTTGCATGATTTGAAAAAGTTCAAAGCTTTAGGCCTTTAAAAAATATTAGGTTGTAGTAAGTTAAAATAATGGCTTAGGTTTAAGTTTGTTTTATCTTCAAATTTACTAATTATACAAAAAAATTAAAGTTACGCAAATCAAATAACATTTTCATAATTTTTGCACTCTTTAGTTATATTTTAAAGTTATTCTTACCGTTGGCCAAAAATATACCAAAAGCTAAATTTACATCGATTTTGTTTACGTTTTCAGAACAATATATAGTAGTTAATTCTATTGTTTTTAAATATTTCAGTAAGTATTTTTCTAAAGGTAATTCATGAGCCCTTAAACTTATCATATCATTATTTATTTTATTAAATTTTGCAGATAAATGAAAGAAATTTTGATAAGTAAATAGACACAAAAATATTTGAATACACTGGAAACGTAACATTATAGTTTTTAGTCAAGCGAGGCTTATAGACAAGACGACAACTTGTCGTTCGAGGAGCAAATGCCAACTGGCTATTTTTACAGATTGTCTTGGCTTTTATTTATCAACAGCGGGACAATACACAATGCGATTTGATACAGGTAAATTAGTACAGCGATTGAAATACAATTAATTTAAAACTAGTCTTTGAGTTTTACCATCTTTATAATTATTCACTAAGCTAAAACTTAATTATTGTATTATATTAAATTCATTGTCACTACAACATAATATTTAAATCTTAGACCATTTCTATGTATAAGCGTTTATGCAACAAAAATATCAAAACCCTATGAAACGAATATATAAAAACAAATTCGCAACTTTTTATAAAATTTCTGTGATATGGTCTTAGTAAATTTAAATCTTAACTTAAATAAAATACAATGATGAATAATGCCAATGACTATGAGCGTTGGTGACCACTTACCATCAGGTGGCCCATATGCTCGTCCACCTTCCTATTCTATAAAAAAAAAAAACTTGAGAATTGTCAAGAGCTTGTAGTAGTTTATTTAAATTAGAATAAGTATCTGAAACATGAATCCCTTTGTGATTTCAGATTGTTGTTATTATTAGTGGCTGATCTCCGCCTCCCTATACTAACAATAAATTTAATTATTTAATTGGACATTATGTAATATGCCCGGTATTTTGAAAAATATTCTGAAACCCCCATAAAATTTTAATATTTTTAACAGGATGCCGTGATCAACTTTACCAAAGGCGCTGCTGAGTCCATCTCAAGACAACTCATGAGATTTAGAAAAATCGGAGACATAAGTTATTAGATTTATAACAGTGGATTTTATTTACAGAATCCACCTGTGATTTGTCAATTAGGTGTTTAGTATAATTACAATATAATGACATATATTATAATACAGGATAGACCATAATCAAGATTGAAATTGGCCGATACTTTTGAATATTATTATTTAATTGAACAGTTATTACACGAAAAAAATCATACATTGTTAAAAAATATTTAGGACAAATACCTAACATTTCTTGCATCACGTCTGAAAATAAAAAAAAAAAAATTTATGCTTTTTCATTGCAATTTGATAAAAGATAGTTGTTTGTGTGATGAATGAAATCTAAAAATGGTTATTACAAGCAATATTAGCTCCCAGTTTCTAGATCAACTAAGTGTGTGCAAGCCCGTCTGGGTAGATGCTACTAACTCATCAGAGAGTCTACCGCTTTACAGCATTATTTAATATTGTTGCATTGCGGTTTGAAGAGTGGGTGAGCCAATGTAACTACAGGCAAAAGGGACATAACTTCTTAGTCCCCAAGGTTGGTGGCGCAATGGCGATGTAAGAAATATTAACTATTTCTTACATCGCTAATGTATATGGGCTGTGGTGACCACTTACCATTAGAAATCCCATTTACATATAACATAAAAAGGTTAATATCTCTTAACGTCCTCTATAATTAAGAAGTCCTGTTTTAACAGCATTAGGTTATTTTATGTTATTTTTTTTTAGTTGGCTGGCAAAGTTGAATAACAGATAATATTATGAAATGATCCAAAGTTATTTTACAAAATAAGTTAAAAACGCAGAATATGTAAAAAAAAAAATACGAAAATTACTGATGTAAATAACAAATAAATCATAATCTTGGAATTGCTTCGAAGGAAAATAGAAAGTAATACTTTGGATCAAGCTTATGTAGAAAAATAGATGTAATTTGCATGGCTCAACGTAAATAATTGCGGTCTTAAGCTGCGCTCCAGGCGACTTGCGATTGCCTCCAAAGGTTTCAATTAAATTCGAAAAATTCTATGAAATGTAGTAATTGAGGTGATTTTATAACAACAGAAAAAGTTTATATATTTTTAAATTTCTATTTTATCTATTTGAATAGAATAATATATGAAGCTACCTAACTTCAACTATAATTTGTGTATTTTTATTTCAAATACAGTAATGTATATAGATAATTATAAAAACATTGCGTCATTGATTTGTGACTTGTTGAAACTCCTGATTGGTGGATGCCAATCCGGGTAAGGGCTTCGACTTCTAGCTCGGGTTTCTTAATCGGGATTCTAAGTAGTTACCTATGTAGGTCTAGTAAATTCGCAGGGTTTTTTTGAATATTCGTCAGTAGTCAGTCGTTGCAAAAAATGTAAGCAAATTTACATCGACCGAATCAGTTATAATTTTTTAAGTTAATTTGGACAGATGAAGACAAAGCACACGCATTTTATTTGTACTAGTGACCACAATAAATAAATAGCAATATTTCAAAAACTACATTATCCTAATCTCCAGTGTTGTCTTTTCACTAGATACTCGTATTTATCAATAGTATCACAACAGATCACATTTTACACCTAAAATCTATTAAGTTTTGTTTACTTTAACAACTTTTAATTTCCATGTAAAATGAACAAAAAATAATTAGAAAAATTTATCTTTTTTTATCAGAAATCTCTTTTTTCTGTAACATTGGCCAACGTACATTGTTGTTGGGGGTCCAGGTACAACATTGAAACATTTTCTTGTAACAAATTTCATCAATATACCTTAAATTATTGATGTTAGCTTCGAACAGCTAGGTATACCATAAATAAACAGGCACAAATTAAAGTGCAAAAAAAAATCATCGATATAGCGCCGGCGAATCATAGTTAATCGACTGTATCACGGCGAGTGCTCTGAAGAATTATTCTCTCTAATTCCTGCTTCCCCCTTCCTTCTTAAGTCCACGCGAACTGGTTCTCGATGTCACCGCCTAACTGTGACATCAATTCCATCGCGCACAAAGAAATTTGGCCACTCAGATGGAGTAGAGTCATTTGCCATCCCGGGGCATATAAAAAAAAAAAAACCCTTGTAGACCTTTTGTAAACTAAATCCTCCCAGTACTTGACTTAAGGTAATAAACAAAAAGATTAAAAATACAAATAGGTAAATACTTATTTTTCTACATTTAAGTTATGCTTTTATTTACATGTTACTATTAAAAAATAAATGTGTTATGTGCATAATAAATATTAAAAAAAAATATAAATTCAATGTTCATGAATTGGAACAAGTAAGATCCGGATCGCAAAATCGTGATATTGCCATTTTAGAAAAGTTGCATATCAATGATTTTTTTTCTATTAATTTTTTAATCACAGACTTAACTGTACGTATAGTAACCAATTAGTTATAATTATTGTATAGAAATATTAAGAATGACAAAAAAAAAACAAGTTTACCCGGCGTGTTGCTCGACCTTGATAAGACCGAGACGATGTTCAACAGGCATGTAGAGTCGCAACCGATATATCTGGATTAGTTCATACAAGTTCTAATTTATTTGCTGAGTATTAGAATATCTTCATCAAAATATCGACTACACCTTGATGGCGAAAGCTTACAATCTGGCATAACATACAGTTATGCCAGATAAACTAACTAACTAAACTATATACCTATTGTGGGACTAGTCCATACATTAGCGGGTAAAAATGGCAGTGGGTTTAAATACATCGAAGGGTCGATAGTCATTGAAATGGATGGTACTAAAGGCTAAAACATGTGGCTGCTCCGTTCAGATGGACCGATGACTTAAGGAAGATAATGGACTGAATAACCCGACTGAATGCGGAAGGCACAGAAGTGGGAGGTTGGGCGCACCAAAGCAGAGTCTAATGTTTTTCTATTTCTTGCAGTTCCATTATGTACAAAAGGATGGTATTCATTTTAATTTTAAATTATCAAGAGATAAAAAATATATATAAATACGTCTGAATTTAGTTTTATTATGTTTTTAACTAAAAATAATACAGTTTATTAATTTAATTTAAAGTCAAAAGAGCATTCATAACGTAACTAAAGAAAAACTTCTCAAATCCAATGTCATTAATAAATATAATCGTAATTCTTGTTTATGGGTGGCAACTAGCGAAATTAATATATTCTCTTTAGTGGCAGCTCTGTAGTCTATAATACAAAATCGAAGTACCTACTTAAATATTACCTATTGTTTATTATCTATGGTCAAAGTTCGGATTGACAACCATTTTGAAGTATCATCGTCTGATTGTTGTCGTTACTTTCATATAATCTAGTGTAAATAACAATGGGTTTAGCCACTGTAATAGAGAATGAAGCGCATTTTCAATCTGAAATGGCTAATGCGGGCACAAAGCTAGTTGTTGTAGATTTTACAGCGACTTGGTAACTATAACCTGACTTAACACAAATCTACATCCATAATCCTCTAGTCATCGTTCGAAGTATCTGTTATGTTCACTTAACTTTTTTAGGTGCCCACCGTGTCAACGAATTGCACCATTTTTCGAACAACTTCCAGCTAAATTTCCCCGAGCAGTGTTTCTGAAAGTAGACGTAGACAGGTGTGCTGAAACAGCGAGTGCTCAGGGTATCAGTGCTATGCCTACCTTCATATTTTACAGAAACAGAGTGAGTTTATATTTTCTGTTCATTTCTTAAATTTTAATTTTTAAAATTTGCAAATGATAAATTTATGAATTTTCTACTTTCTATACAGTAATGTATCTATAAATTAAATAATATCTGTTTTGTAGACAAGGATCGATAGACTACAAGGTGCAGATGTTGCTAGCTTAGAGAATAAAGTGAGACAGTACTATGGCACGGAAGACGCTGGTGATGATGACAATGCTGTTGCAGGACATGTAATTTTTTTTGTCTACTGTACTTGATTAAAACTTAAAAAATATTTGACATAGTATTAAGCATATAATATTTACATAATATTAAAAATTATAGTGATCACAGTTATCTAAAAATTTAAAATAAGAACAAATGTGTAAAACAATAATGCATTTTATACTGCAAAAAAGGAACTGAAAACATTTTTACAGCAGAGATGAATCTTTCTTGAATGACAAGTTCTCTGTTTGTCTTAATTTTTATTCAAATTTTATTAATAACATAGAATTGTACTGAGATTTTTCAACCTAACACTAACATCCCAATAATAACATTTAAATCCATAAAAAAGTACTCTTTAATACTTTTTTATGGATTTAAATGTTATTACATGAAGCTATAAAATAGTTGTTTTTCAGATGGACTTGGGAACTTTTATTGTAAAGAATGAATGTGAATGTCTGAATGAAGCTGATGACCACCCCTTAGCCCATTGTCTAACCAGTGGGGGAGGATACCTGGCTAGTGATTGTGATGAACAACTTATCATTAACATTTCATTTAATCAGGTAATCTCTCATTTTACTGTCCTTTTAACTACTTTATTATGGTTTCTTTATCCTTATGTGCTCATTAAGTAATAGTAAAAACAAAATTTCAAATTACCTTATACATAACATAAATCTACCTAATTGAAATTCTTCAATGTTGATATATATAGTCACTTATTTAAATTAATTCTATTTGTTTCTCTTACTTATCTTCTTAAGTATTACTTATTAGTATTTTTTTATTGCAAATATATATATATATACTTTATTTATATATATATATATATACTTTTTTGTTTTGTATAATTTATGTATGAATTTTAATTTTTTGTAATTTTGTTGAATCTTAAAGGTGGTGAAACTTCATTCTCTGAAAATAAAAGGCCCCAGTGACAAAGGGCCCAAGGTTGTGAAAATCTTTATCAATCAGCCGAGGACACTCGACTTTGATCAAGCTGCTGGTAATGCATCAATACAAGATTTGGAGTAAGTAATATAATTGTCTTATGTTAATATAGACTGTACTATGTGCTACCTATTATTATTTATTAATGGTCTTTGTCTAAAGTAGAAAAATGTTAATTTTACAATAACATCATAAAAAATTTTGTAGTATTTCTTATATTAAACTTTTATTCTTTCATATCTTTTGCAGGTTAACTCCAAATGATTTAGAGGGAAATCCGATTCCTGTAAAATTCGTAAAATTCCAGAGTGTTCAAAACATTCAGTTATTCATAAAAGATAACCAGTCAGGCGGAGAAGTAACTCAGATTGATCATCTTGCTTTCTATGGCTCACCCATATCTACAACTAACATGGGTGAATTTAAACGTGTTGCGGGAAAAAAGGGGGAGAGTCACTAGCCCAGACTTTTGCAGTGTTGTCATTAGTTTATTTCCTTGAAGCAAAACATGCATTTTATTTAATTAAAAAATATATATTTAGAAAAATATTATTTCTAAACTATAAATTTTTTGCTTTAGAATTTTAACTTTATTATGGCTTCAGGAAAAAACTAAGACAACATATTGCAAGTTAACATGAAAGACTACTTCAAAAGTGTGGTAGTTATAAATTAAGGCTAAGTGGGCAAATATTAATATGTGTTTAGATTTAAAAATACTCTTGGTAATATAATTATTGTTCTTACTGTGTCAAATATATAACAGTCATAATATATTGTCATATATGTATCTTGTACTTGTGATACATTATTATAATAATGGTTACATTATAAATTAGATGAATTCGGAAATACAGCAATTTGTAAATTAAATAAATAAAACATGTAATGTCTTAATATTATTTTTATTTATATATACATTAGTCCTGCTTTAATTCATATATTTGTATATAAGCTTCAGTGAGAGTGATCATTTGAGGTAAAATACTTGTTACATGAAGATCTTGCATTTCATACCTGTAACATAATTTTAGTAAATAATTGTATAATTTATTCAGATTTTAAACACATTGATCCTTTTTTGTTTTAATTTGGACAGTGTTTTATAAAGCAGTTATATTGTGAACAAAGTAGATGCAACTAGAAATATCAGCTAGAACAAAAAAAAAATGCTATGTGGAAGTTTAAAATATTAATAAATAGTAAAAAAAGTATCTTTGTTTAAATAAGCAGACTTTTCCCTAAATATTCATTTATAAAATGTTGCTGTATCACATAAAAATTAATTTGATGTAACTGATTATTTAACTTTACTTCATTCATTATGTATTACAAAAAGCTACAAACTTAGTTTATAGTCAAACAAAAGTGCTTTACAATTAATAAAACTGATAACATAATTTTTAATGATCTCAATAAATATGTAAGTAATTATAAAGACAGCAACTTACCATTGTTGTGTGGGCGTGTGTAAAACGTGAGCCCTATATGTGCCTTTTTCTGGAGTACCATCATGCACTATATTGCCAACTAACTCGTATGTCGTCTTTCCATTATGCTTCTCTTTTATTTCTGGTGTTAAGATATCACCAAAATCAACATTTCTGCAAATACGACATTTAGAAATTATTTTTTTATGAACGAAACTTCTATTAGTAATTTTTTTTTATTAAGTACATACTTAACAGGAAAGTTCACAACAGTAGGATTCTTTTCAACAAAAAATGTGTTCTTTGTAAACCTCTTGATATACAATATCAAATATGGTGGAAGTTGAGTAATTTCAAATCTCTTCAAAAAGTTTTCCTTATATGTTTTATACTCTTTGGATGTTTGCCCATTAAACTTAGACAGAAGTTGATACAAATTAACCTGTTAAAAGAAAAAAAAAATAGAATAAAAAATAGAATAAAAAATAGAAAAAAAAACAATATTACTCTTAACATGAACAGGTATGTACCTGAGGAATAATATTTTCTCTGAATTCATCTGTAAAAAGTGGTGTTGGTGGTAAATCACAAGTCAAATAAAGGAATGGTGACTCAGTTATCATCTCAGAGTATTCTTCACTATTTAGATCTACTTTAGCTGCATCATCTGCATCTGGCGGTGGCAACTTCCTGTAAATAAAAAATAATAATAATCAAGATGTTTCAGTTTTGTGACAGTTTTTTTTTTAATTTATTTAACCCTTTATTCACCACATTACATAGTTTAAAAATAAGCCAAAAGAAAAATAATCTTACTTCCTAGATTTCCTAAACTAGGTATGAATAAAACAAAATGTAATATTTCAAAATTGCTCATAGACATGTAATTGTCAAGAAAGTTATTAAAATTGTAATTATTTATGTATTTCTTACCTTGTATATATTCTCATATGACCAAGAAAGGACTTGTATATAATAGAACTATTTGGTTTCTTTGTTCCATTAAGAGCAATGTGTAAGGAATTTAGAAACCATGAAAGAAAATCAATTGGATCACCTGTAAATATAAATATAAGCATAAAATATTTATATTCTGCCTAATTTATATATAAAAGTTTTATTGTAAATAAGTATTTTATAAATTAATTATTTTACATTTGAACTTACTCTGTTTTATAAACTGAAATTTTTTCTTGGACCAAAGCACTACAGCTTGTAGCATTTCATGCGGTGAAACATGTGCTTTAAATGCTCTAGGATTCCAAAGTTTCCGTAAGAGCTCTCCAAATCTTTGCACTAGCAAGAATGATGAATCTCCTGGTGGCCTTTTCACACCAGCATAATTCTCTTCTCGCAAAAAATAATTACGAAGCGGTCGAACTTGTGACAAACACTTTAAAAAATAAAATTATTTTATTCTCACTGTTTTTGTCATTGAATGCCTTGTTGGTCTAGTGGCTACATTTAAGGTCAAAGACCCGGAGGAACAAAGCACGAAAAAACCATTGGTCTTGCGCCTAAACTCTTAGGTTGTGTCGGATTGCCATCCCTTCGAATTAAAAGAGTTAGGGAATAGAGAGTGCACCTGTGTTTGCGCATTCACTTTTGCACTATAATATGTCCTGCGCAGTTGGCTAATCTCTCTTGAGATTGACCGCCGTAGCCGAAATCGATCTCAAAAATGTAGTTTAAGCCCAAATGTAGTATAATAAATGTCCATAGTCCACAAAGTTCTTTATTTCAAGCTTAATGATGCAACTTTGTGGACAAACAAACCAACTATACCACAAGTATAATAATTCAATTTAATTGGTACTTACTAATTTTTTGCTAAGAATAGTTTTATGCTTTATACTTTTTGTCTGGATTGGTAATGTGCAAAGCTAGACTGGCCTAATTTTCCAAGTGCTGTATAAACCAAAACATAGTTATGGAAAAAAAAAAATTCTATTTTATTATATATATATATACCTGTAATATTACATTGCAGTAATCATTAGCCTTGATGTTATTAAGACCAACAATACCCGGCATATACATTGTACCGTCTATTGCCCTAGACATTTTTGTGCTCTGATCCAGCTGCTTTATCTGGTCCGGTGTGAAGATTGGATTCAACACATACTTGATATCATTTAAGGAGGAATCTGTAATGATTATTTTGCATTGTTATTTATATAAAATTTATTTTTTGGTAAATATTACATAATTTTGTAGACATAGATAAAAACTTTTAACTTTTTCAAAATAATTAACTGGAGATATTTTGCATATTTATGATTTCAAAATAAATTCTGTTTATTTAGTTTTTTATTAAAATATAATAATTTATTTGTATATTCTATTGCATAGAATGTTGCAGTGAACTATTACACTATGAATAAACAACCATTTAAAAAAATTATTGAAACTAAGAAACTAATAGGATTAGGAAGCTTAAAAGGAAGAGAAAAGAAAGGATTGACATTAATATTGTTTTCATAATTACCTATGACTTCATAATTGTCTGGCAAACAGTAGAATTTTAAAGTATGCAAATTAAGAAAGACATGATGACTCTCAGCCACTGAATGTGTATAGGCATGTGTGTTGGTACCTCTCCCCTTAAAGGTGAAACAATAAAAGTCTTCATTTTATATATAAAAAATATTTCATAAGGTGTTTTATGTTAAAAACTTTAAACACCTGTAAAATATATTACTGACCAAAAGATTTATAGTTAGAAATTATTATACTTATTTCGAACTGGTTCCACTTCGACAACAATTTATTTTATTGAAAATATATAAAATTATCTGCAAGTTTTTAATTAACTTAAGTAAATTAAATTCATATTAACTGAATTCAACTTCCCTACCAATAGATATATTAATAGTTTAAAACATACCTGGAAATATTTACCACACACCAGACAAGCATACACATTTATCCTGGTAAGAGATACTGAACATAGTTTTTCAAAATCAAAATCCAATACATGACGGTTTATTGTATCCAAATAAGGGCATTGAATTGAAGTTATTGAGTTTTTAATGGGCAGTTCTGAAAAACCAAAGGCAAAATACAATTTATTGTTGTATAGGCATTCAAACTTTAAAGGTTAGTTTATGTTTACCTGAAAAGTCTATACCATTTTCGTCATTGCTCAGTTTTCTTTTTTTAGTTCTCTCTTCATTCATTATAATATCGGTCAATACTATTGGTTTCAGTAAAATAGAATTGATATTTAATATTTCGGAGTAGAACTTAATCCACTTTACTTTTTAAATATTCAAACTCAACTAGACTTACAAATGTCAATTTGTTGTCATATAGTACAGCTATAGACATTATGCCAACGACTTGCTATTAATTATAGATATAAAACTGGTATACACAGTCAATTACCATATACCTGCCACCCACACGGTAGCACTTTGGGTGTCGCGTAAATTAATAAAATGTTAATGTAAATTATTATAATATAAATAATTATAAATGTAATAAATTATTATAATATATATTAATTATATTTTAAAAATTTTGAACATACAATCAATTGATATTTTTCAATACTAACTATAAAGTATAACAGCAATACTTGTATTGTTGTGTTCTGGTTTAAAGGGTGAGTGAGCCAGTGTAATTACAGGCACTAGAGACATAACATATTAGTTCCCAAGGTTGGTGGCGCATTGGCGATGTAAGCGACGGTTAACATTTACAATGCCAATGTCTATAGGCTTTGGTCACCACTTACCATCAGGTTGCCCATTTGCTCGTCCGCCTACCTATACTATAAAAAATATAAAAGTAGAGAACAAGAATAAATAAATAAGTAGAGAACAGTTTAAGAATCTCATATTCTCAATAAGTAAGTTATAGAAAACGTCAATAGTTATAACGAGAAACGTATGGATCACAACGGAAACATGGAAAACAAAAGGAGCTATTTAAAGGAAACGATCTTTCCTTTTATTGAGTATTGAAACGTTTCAGCGAGAGTACATTTTATTTTCACTGAAATATTTTATATCGCAAGGACTATAATAATTACTTGTAACTCCATCTGACATGACACTTTCATAGTAAGGACATTTTCGTAACTTGATCTACCTTGGATATTATTTATAACAATATAACGCGAGAATTGAAGACAATAGAAGAACAAGAAAAAATTACTAAGGCAATTTCAAAATATTCCAACTATAGACGAACATTGCGTAGTACCATTCTCGAATTCGAAATCAAAAAACGCCATTAAAGACAATAATTATTGTCACTGATACATGAAGTGCTTAAATGTACAGAAGATTATTTTAATTTATTAAAAGTTTTCTATAAAGAGAAATCTCTGTTTTATTTTTCTTTGTTTTTTTCTTCTTTAACTTTGTAAATATAAAAGTTAAAATGCAACGGAATATAAATTTAATTATTTTATTAGTACTTTATGTAGTAAAACACATATTTCGCATGTATTACATTGGTAGCATTTTTATAGTGTGTACTACGGCCATAGCATTTACACAACATAAAATACATTGTTGTACTCTGTCGTTACAAGTCTTTACTTTGGTAATCTGTGGAATTTGGTCTGTGATTGACAGAGTGACAACAGAAAATTTTTGACACATCGCGAATGGTCGTTCTCGAAAATGGCTGCTTCGGGAGGAAATATAGAATGGTCTACATCAGTTAAACCGATTTTAACAGCACTTTATGGCCCATTTTTCGATAAAAATGATGCCGTAGAAATAATTCAAGCTATTATTAAAAGGTCAGTACATAACTTTCATGAGTTTATATGGTAACGCACTTAGTCATCCTTCATTATTCAGCAATCAATATTTATTTATTTATATTTCGTTGATGAAATGATATGTTTGGAAATAAGTGCTTGTTTTATTTAAGAATATTAGCATTGATTACATTATTTCTGTTTAATTATGTAGAACTAAAAATCAGATATATTTTTCTAATATGAAGGTAAAATTATAATAATTTATAGTACCTTTTCAATTTGTTTTTAACAGCGAAATTGAATTCGAAAATCATGAGGACGTCTACGATCTGTTCTACACCTGCTTTGCGTGTCTTTCAGCGCACTTTATCAGCATTAATGCTAATAATTGTAAGTACAATAATTACTATCAAAGTAGTTGTTTAACATATTTTTATTTGACTATTTCATAAACCATAAAATAACTTAAGCAGTAAGCCAAAAAATTATAAGACCTTATCATAAATTAAGCTTTAGACCAAATAATTATAAAAACTGTCTAAATACACCATACGTACAAATAATAATAACAATATTTAAGGCTATAACATTTTTATTTCATTTTTAAATAATTTTATTGTTGCTTGCTTAGTATTTATTGCTAACATATGTAACACCAATATGTAATGTTATTATTTTAATAAAGTAATTATCAATACAATTTAGTACTTGAAGTAAACCTTAGATAAAAGTATTAATAGATATATTAAATACTTGAAAGTAGAATAGTGTAATACATAGGGTAATTACTCACTAATGTGTTAATCAAAGTAAATAAGCAGTTAAGAAATATCTTTAAAGATTTCTGAATGTAAACTACCAATACATAATTTATAATATGTATAACTGGTGGTAGGGCTTTGTGCAAGCTCGTCTGGGTAGGTACCACCCACTCATCAGATATTCTACCGCAAAACAGCAATACTTGATATTGTTGTGTTCCGGTTTGAAGGGTGAGTGAGCCAGTGTAATTACAGGCACAAGGGACATAAAATCTTAGTTCCCAAGGTTGGTGGCGCATTGGATATGTAAGCGATGGTTGACATTTCTTACAATGCCAATGTCTAAGAGCGTTGGTGACCACTTACCATCAGGTGGCCCATATGCTCGTCCGCCTTCCTATTCTATAAAAAAAAAAAAAATACATTCTTAGTTATAAATATTTTTTTAAATAAAGGATTATAGCAGTTTTCTTACATAAAACATATTATATTGGTTCTTGTACAATATTATGCAATTATACTATTAAACTGTTTTTACATAGCTATAAAACATAGTTTAAATAAAAAATGATTTTTTATTTACCCAATTAGTACCAGCTGACCAGCTCAGCACAGCCCATGATGCCTTCAGAATTATGTTACGACATATTCTCAAGAAGTTTTCTCAAGCTGTCTTGACCTATGATGATTCAATTAACATGGCTGCACCCAAAGTGTCTTTTAAACAGGTAATGATTAAAAAACACATGCTATATAAAAGTTAGGATGGATTATGAACAAACAAATCTATATAAAAAAATCTATTATTTCTTATCTAGCAATACTTAGCATTGTTAAATTCCAGTTTAAATGATGAGGTAGCCAGTGTAATTACAGGCACAAGGGACATAACATATTACCCGCCCATTTGCTTGTTTACCAACCTATAACATAAAAAAAATTACTAATATTATTAATGTGAAAGCTTGTTTGTTTGTTTCTCTTTCAAATTTTTATTACACAAAAAATAATAATGAATTTTTACATACAGTTTGTCATAGAAAAGGACATGGTACCTAACATTTTACTTCCACTCCCACACAGGCAGGGTAAACCACATTAAGAAACTAGTTTCAAATAAATTGTTTGTTTGCTAAGTATCTTTTGCAAGTATTTGTATCAATACTTCCCATTTATAATTCTAATGATCTTATTACAGCTGCTTCTGCCAATTCTTGGTCTGTGTGGTATTGATGGTGGGGGTCTCCCACAATCGGAACTTGCAATATTGACTTCTCTTCTCAAGTCATCCAAGCTTCCGGCGCAAGTGAATGCACCAGGTATTTAAGTGAATTATAATAATGCATGTTTAAAGTCAAAGTAACGAAGGTTATCAAGTAAAACACATTTTTATTTTAGAAACGCAAACAACAAAATCATCAGTGATACCGAGCCCTATCACATCTCTTTCATCTCAATCATCAACAACAGAGAAGCAACCTCCATCAAATGCTCAACGTAGGTCAGATGCATTGCTGGAGCAACTGACCCTGCCATTAAGGAATACAATGACTTGTTTAACCCAGAATCAGCCAGCTGCAGGGGTTATTTCACCCGGAAGTAAAGATAGTTTGGAAAGCACTAAAGATGGGAATGCTCCTCAGCAAGCTTCCATAGACGTAAAGGTAAATGTTCTGTATTTTCATTCGAAAGAGGTGGCCAAATCCAGGAACATTACTTGTTGCATAGAATGAATAATTGCACTCAAGAATTTTTGTAAATTAATGCATTATAAGAAATAATAGTATTAACCAATTATCACTAAATAATACTTCTAGATCATTAAATTTTTTGTAAAACTCTAATTTTATTTGTATAATATTAGGAGTCATAATTTTTTTTTACATTGTAGAAGTGGATGTATTCCACTTGCGCATCCCTGTTAGTGGAGCTCCGAGCTGGACCCATGCTACTGAAGGTTTGCTCGTCGCTGCCATGCTTGTACCGCTACTTGACACGCTGGCGAGATGCTAAAGAGAATGCCATACCACCACACTTTAACTCTGAAGTCAAACTGTAAGTAAATTAATATTTTGATTAATAGTACTATGTGTGATTAAATTAAACTATATTCGGCGTTTTGCGATCTGGAGTAAAATGAAAAGTTATGTTAAGTTACAAAAGCTTTATAAAAAACTGTAAATTTAATACATAGAAATCACTGTAGAAACTCACCAATGTACCTAGTATTTAAAAATAAGATATTGCTGCTATATAACTTGTAATCATAAATTTTCGATAGCCTCAACTTCTTGATGAATGAAGCTTACGTGTGTCGAATGGCGCTATCACTGCCATGCCTTGAGCCCTTGACGCCGGAGCGCATTGCTCTGCTCAGTGACCTCGCCACCGCCTGGCTCGTGTGCGCAGTTACCGCGCAGGTATTTAAAATATATTTTATATATAAACTTAATGGCTCTATGTATGGAGTTAGCGTTAAAGAACAAAATAAAATCGGTGAACTTCTGGAATTTTAAATGTGTTTTTTTTTAATATTTTCTAAAGGCAACTCTTCATCCAAGAGATGATGAAAACGAGGAAATGACAGCTACTTTAGTTGAGAGAGCACTTGGTCTCTACAACACTATTGGAGAAACTTTCAAGCAGTCTACTCGGGCCGGTGGCTATGTGAGTAGTACAATGCCTTTTTAAATTTTTAATTAAATAAAAAATTAAATAATAAATTAATTACTTTTCTACTAGGTTTATCAAAATCACCTGATGATCGGCGCTTGGGTTCTGCTATGTGGCTTTCATCATGCGCTTGGCGGAGCACCTAGTACTACCGCGCCACGGAGTCCTGCCAAGGCACCTTCGCGACCCTACAATCTCATTAAAATGTACTTGTACACATTTCATTTCAATGGAATCATGTTCAAAATTTTAGCCATATCATAAGAATCCATCTGTTGTATTTTCCTCTGATTACATATTCTGGTTATTATATATGTATTATATTCAATTAAGCCATTATATTATTTTTACTGATTAGAGGGCTTGTCTCATTTTTATATTGTTTCCAAACAGGCAACAAAATCTCAGCGTGGTATGGATAGCGCTGGGAGACCGCTGCCTGGCGTGGACTGGCGCGCTGCTGTCGGACGCGCGGCTGGAGGCGCTGAGCGCGACGAGCGCGCCCGCCGCCGACACGCCGGCGCCTCTGCAGATCCTGGCGCACCACACGGCGCACCAGAGGGAGTTGCGACTCGCGTCGGCTGCTCCCTTGCATCAGGTATATTTTATTTCTTAAGAAATACCGGCCGATGAAGCCAAAACAGAAGAATTCTAATTTCTATACTTTTACAAATTCTCATGCACTAACATATATTTTTTATTTTAAAATTTTTAAAATTATTTGTAGTTGCTGGTATCGCTAGCTGTGGTTTGTTACCGCAAAGCGACGAATTTGAAGCGAGCGGTGGTTCAGAAGCAGAATCAAGACGCCGATCCCGACAGATCCGACTCTACTGTTTACTTCCAGGACATGATACTCTGTTCCGAGGATTCGGAGACTGACGATGGTATGATTTTCATAAAGTTTAACATTTTATTTTTTTAAATGAAGAGGATGTGCTTTATTTTATATTAAACATGTAATGTACATGTTTAATATAAAATATTTTATATTAAACATGTAATGTACATGTTTAATATAAAATTTATTGTTGTTATATTTTTTCATATTTTTTCTGTGTACATATTGACATAAAATCTTCTATTTATTTTTATTAATACAGTAAACAAGAACTTAATATTGATTCTTGATAGTTAAGGTCAGTTTTATAAATAATTTGAATTATCGTTATAACTGACAGAAAATTATCGCGCTACTTTCGTTTAGCTTATACAAAGTAAAAAATTAAAAAGTATATAGTATTATCTAAATCGATTATGATAGTTGTCGTCTCTATTAACGTTTACACTGTTAAATGTGATCGTGGGTCCCAGAAGACAGCGAGCCGCTGTTCGGATTGTGGTTCGAGTCGACGCTAGTGGCACCCGACGCGCTGGAGAGCGGCCTGACGCGTGCGGGCGCGCCCGACAGCGATGACGTGCCCGACGACAACGCCACCGCGCAGCAGACCTTCCTGCTCGACAAGGCAGAGCCCTACTCGGTGACACTTTATATATATTACTAAATATATAAAAACTTAAAAGTTATATTTATTACATAAATCAAATAACCTTATTAATTGATTTATCAAAATTTTGAGATCTTCTTCACATTTGAGTTTATCTTAAATTATACTTTTTAGACAATTACACAATTATTATTATTACAAAAGATAACTATGTCATTTTTTTTTTAAATCAAATTTAAAATAGTCCCTCCTGATTTCCACCCGACGAATTTCAAATTCAACAGAATTGTTTTTGTAGAAATGTATCTACGTAAGCAACAATGAATAACAATTGCATATATTGTACTGTCTTTATTTAAAAGTTAAAGCATAATAAATGTTTGTTATGCATTTTTTACGTTGTTTAATCTATATAAAATAATAATTTTAACATATGTTTACAATTATCTCGTTGTCAGATTTTTCGTTATAAAGATAAAATTTTACAGTGACATAAACATAATTGTTTTCTTACAATTATTTTCTAGTATATAACACTGGCAACAGAAATATTCAATCTATTAACTGAAGAAATAATCGGCGAAGGCGTAGAACGACTGGGCGCTACAGCTCAGCAATTGTACGAAGCACACCAAGCATTGCTGGCCGCACTTGCTAAGGATCTTGATAGAGAAACTGCTAGGACTGACACCGGTAAAATGCTTTTTTTTTTTTTTTATTGATAGTAAACTTACATGCAAAATTAAACTTTCATAATGTACTCTTAATATTTTTATGAATAGGAAATTGCTGTTTAAATATTTATATAATATGTCATAGGGACAATTTCGCCATGTTTCGGAGCTCGTCTCGGAGCGCTGTACGCCTCGTTCAGTTCTGCCCTCGTGCGGTACTTGCACAACTTACAGCCGCTTTTGCAGCAACAACTCATCTCTACGGGAACCGACAGAAACAATATGACCCCACTTCAGGTGAAAATATTTTCTTATAATAAACAGCTGCACTTGGTTATGTACTCAATATGTGTATAAAACAGGCACGTAGACGAAATGTCCCAGTCGAGATGGCCCAGTGGTAAGAACGCGTGAATCTTAACCGATGAACGTGGGTTCAAACCCGGGCAAGCACCTCTGAATTTACATGTGCTTAATTTCTGTTTATAATTCATCTCGTGCTTTTCGGTGAAGGAAAACATCGTGAGGAAACCTGCATGTGTCTAATTTCATCGAAATTTTGCCACATGTGTATTCTACCAACCCGCACTGGAGCAGCGTGGTGGAATAAGCTCCAAACCTTCTCCTCAAAAAAGGGAGAGGAGGCCTTAGCCCAGCAGTGGGACATTTACAGGCTGTTTTAATTAAAAAAAATAATTAAAGACGAAATGTTGAAAGAACTCATGTACAACAGTTTATATTTATATAAAGAGTAACTCTTATATACTGTACTAAAACCTATTCAGACTCATCAACTGCTATTTTTTTTACGAAATTAATAATTACTTAAAGACTTATTTTGGTAAGTGTCAAAAGAGCCAATCATTCCGACATTACTTATTAATTTTCATTCATTCCATTAGCATAAAACAGCGATTTTTCGTGTTTATAATGAATTAAATATCTAATAACAATCTATCACTTAGGTTGGTCCAAGAGTAGCAAAGCTGCTCGGTGGTATGGTCCTGAGTAAGGTGGCAGCGGACCGTGAGAACAGCATCCTTGTTATGTGGCATAAGATCATAAACACTCTTCAAGAGTGCGCTCTACAAAGCCAACCCAGCCAGGACCACGATTATGAAGGTAAATAGTGCTTTGAGTAAATCAAATGTATTTCATTCAAATAAACTTCATCATCAATATTTTAAGTCTTTCACCGATCCTCAATATTTAAATTGTGTTCAATTCATAAATCAATTTTTGCTTATCTTACTTGCGCAATGAGTAGCAGTGTGTTTAAAACTGCATGAGAATACATATGTCAGACATTACTTATGAATTTCATTCTGACTCAGTCTTAGGAAGGCTTTTGCTGGTAGAATAGTTCTCAGCAATCAAGTGGGTTATTGAGGTGTTAAGTAGCGATGCATTCAAAGAGGAAATATTGCCTACTAAGTTCTTACGACATTCATTGTTTGAGATTCGGTACTCTTCAGTTTAATATTATTGCTTTGGAAGTGAACATTTAATCAATGTCCCACTTGTCTTGGCTGCTTTTTAATGCCCTTCCCCCTATTTGTGGACAGTTCGTTTATTCATTTATGTGATGGAATCTTTTAGAGTAATTATTATTGTGAATATTTTTCTACGGAACGAAATAAATTGTGGAGGCACGATAATCTATAAGTTTTTAAAACCTTTTTTCAGATTTGAATGTTGAACATGCACAGCTCCTTGTATACTTATTCCATTCTTTGACATTGATGCAGAAAAAATCTGTACTGCTTATGACATCCAATGCGATAATAAAAGTGAGTTTTAACAATAAAATAAATATTAAACGAAACGAACATGGAGAAGAATATTACTAAATATGTATTTTTTATTCAGGTTGTCGAAACTCTCGGTATAAGTGATAGAAAGCGAGCTATGAATCTGGCGCCTCACCAGCTCATGTTGACAACCAGACTGATGCTTCTATTGGAATATCTCATGAAGCACCTTTATGATGCACCTCAGATCCTATTACAACAGGTAAATTAACTACCTATTACAAAGCTGAATATTAACATGTTCAATTTCATACATTTAATTTCTAGCATGTTAAGCCATTCAATAGAATACAGTTTTGATGAACTGTTATTAGTTTTTTATTAAATTTATACAAATATTGAATTTGTGAATAGTTGATTTCCGAATCTTCTATATTGAGTACTCTTTTTTTTGTAACGATAAAAAGCTATTAAAACAATATATAGAAGTTGCAGTTTTACCGGATTTATATTTAGACTATTGACGTGACAAGCGTTAATTTCATCTTGTGTAATATAAAACAAAAAGTGTTAATAAGTATCTGTCTTTTGCTTAAATTTATAAATGCTTTGATTGTATGGGGATTTTAATAATAATTGAACATTTTAATTTTTTAGATTGAATGGAATCTCGTAATAGCGCCAGGTCTAGCGCAGCGATCGTCGGACGCGAGTACTACAGGCGTGAAGACTACCACAGATAATGGCCAACTCAAAACCCGTATATATTGTGAGGTTCCATTCATAGAACAAGCCTATAGGACACCAACGCAAGACGATACGTCCATGAGACCTAGATTCTACGCACTTACTAACGCGGAAATTAATAACCAGGTATTTTATCTATTGTATATAATATATTTAAGTAAATTAATAATATTTTGATAACTGGAAATAATAGAGGCACCTATGAACTTGGTATGGATACATTTCTCAGATTATCTACCACACAACAATTTAAATAACTAGACCATAGTTAGTATGGTATATATAGTATTTAATAAGAGTACTTGTGTCTACCTAATGCTACTTAAAAACATAAGTGAATTTTCAAATAAACTTTAGAATTGGACATATTAATAATATAATTCATTATTTTTTGTAGGAAAATCCGAAATTAGACGGTTTGGCGTGCAACTTCGTGTTGGGAACTCCCCACAAATTGAAATATCCCTTGTTGCTGGACGCATTGTTGTCTTTGTTGAACTCTGCGTGTCTCTGCGACAACCCGCAGTACCACAACTCGCCGGCTGCACTCGCCGCGGCACATTACTGTTTCCAAACTTCTTGGAGGTATGTTCACTAATAGTAAAAGGAAAGTTGTAAAAAAAGTGTTGATAAGTATCGGTTTTTTTAATTTATTAAATTTGTTTGGTGGTAATGTTTAAAATTAAGAAATTAAATGAAACAAATACTGACTCGACTATCCTGGTACCCCAGACTGGTGATAAGCATGCCGCCGGCTACCCCGCACATGGACAAGCTGCAGGCCGGCATCGAGGCCGAGCTGCCGTCGCCGCTGCCGCTGCACGCGCTGGTGTGGGCCCCGCGCGCCGATAACAAGAAGGTGTTCAACCCCTGGCTCAAGGATGCGCTCGTCAAGCAGGGCATGTACACGCAGGTGCGAACTTTATGAACTACTATTTATTTCATTCAAGCTTCGTTAAATTATTGACGATTCAGAAAAACTCTAACTGTAAGAATAATGTTATAAACCTGTGTTACATTGCAGTATGCGGAAAATTTACTGGCCGGTGTGAGTGCGTCGTGTGACAATATTAAATACACAGCGTGGCTCGCTTCTGAGACTATGAAACACCTTAAACAAAATCTTACATGTAAGTTGTTATGAAGGAGGATCATCTAATATTATTACATACTATTTTATACATAAGTATTTTATGTCTGATAACTTTTCATAAATTTGTTTATGCAAGTCATCGATGAAGAGTTTTGGGAGAGCTCATTTTCATTTTTGATTGTAGCCGATGGTCTGCCATCACTCCTCGACGTAATATCATGCGACGCAGCTCTGATGAGATTGAAGGTCTGTCTCGTAGACTCTGCCTCTGCGTCGGAAGCGCATCAGTTCATGCCTGACTTGTTGGATTTGCTCGAAACTATCCTCGAATGTTGCCGGTCAGTCAGTGTACTCATTACGTAGCCAATGTTTAACACAAATATTCTCATTGCATTCCAAATAGAGAAGCAAAAAGATGATATTAGTAATTGACATTAAATATTAAAAAAAAAACTGTATTGGTGCACGAAAACAGATGAACCGATCTGCAGTAACATGGTCAAATGCTAATCCCACAATCGTGTCCGCAGACTGAGCGTGGGCATTGAAATCGAAGGCTCGTCGGAGGGCACGAGCAACGCGTCGGACGCGGCCGTGTCGTCCGTGCGGCTGCAGGTGTGCGGCGCGGCGGGCGCGGGGGCCGTGGCGCGCGCGGCGGGCGCGGCGGGCCCGCCCGCGCTTGGCACGTGGCTCAAGGCGCTGCTGCCGCCCAACGTGGCCGCGGCCGTCGAGGCCTGCGCCGTGCCGCCGCCGCTGGCCGTCAACGCCGTTAGTATAAGCCTATGTACCATTCTAATGTAACCATGTCGTGTCGTATCCATGCTAAATGTTTTGAAAAAAAAAAACATGAATTGATATTACTTTTTTTAATTTTCTCTGTTCATCATTAAGTAACATTTACCTAATAAATAACTTCTTATCGTATCCTGTCACCTTGTATCGTTCCATTCCGTTAGCGAGATAAGATTTTCGTCGCAAGGTGCATTTTTAAATATTTTATACATTTTTTTGTCCAGACATTTTACGAGACCCACATCATACCATCCGAGAGTGCTGTTCTGCAACTTGTGTCGTCACATAGTGAGCTCATGATTGTTGGTGGAAAATACTCTATCGGGGCTTCATTGACTATGCTAGCCTATTCGGCTGCAAAGCTTCTTGAAATCGGCTCTAGCAAACTAGCTGAAAATACAAATCTTACTAAAAAGACTCTGGATTTAATTGTTCCTGCCTTGGTAAGTATATATTTCTGGGTCTTACCTATAAAAATACTTAAAATTTGAGATGATAAAAATAGATTAAAAGTTTTTTCAAATTCTGAAGTAGTTGTAAATATGTAAAGTATAAATAGCTACTTTTTGGTATAATAATTATTAACACATAATTTTCCTGTACAGACTGATGGCAGACTTCAATTCTTAGCAGAACCATTAGCAGCAACGCTGAATGCTTTAGTCGCACAAGTTAATAAAGCAGAGCAGCTCATTCACGAACATATTTTGAAGACGACATACTCTGTTCTCGTTGATCACCTACAGCCGTCCACAGAAAATACCTTGAAACATATGGTGAGAATGAAATGAGAATTGCAAAATTATGTACATATTTACATTTTTTTAAACTTTTTTTTAATGTTTTTACATTCAGAAGTTCTTTATGTGTCTTTGTCATTTGTTCATTTATTAAGTATACAAATAAATTTAGAAAAAAATACAAATATAATATATTTTGTATTTATTAATAAGTGAAGCCAAAATGTAAAGTTTCATTTTAGAAACGAATTATGTATGATTTTTCTAAAATACTACTAATTGTACCGATGAAATAATAGTACCACCAGTATTTCATATCATGATTTAATAAAATATTTACACAATAAAAGATGGTTTAAAGTAACATAGTATGATAGGCTATTTTATTTGTGCAGGTGATTTACTGGGAGAAGATATTAGACCGACCAGCAGGGAGAGTGGCATATGAGAATGTGTTCGCAGATAATTCGGATTATGCGCTCGGTAAAATACTGCTGGCTGCACCTAATGGAAAGAACGCATTTACTGAAAGGGTCATAAAGTAAGTTGTTATTTACTATTTGTTAAGTAATTGTTTGATTGAATTGGTATGATACTAGACATTAACTAACAAGAGTAACAGCCAGTGAACATCTTACTGTTGGGCTAAGGCTTCCTCTCCCTTTGAGAAGTTTTGCAGCTTATTCCACCACGCCTTATTTAATTGTCGCTGTTAAATAAAACATGACAATACCAAATTATCAACCGTGAATTTGAAACGAAAGATCAGCGACAAGTAAAAGCCGCAATTATAGGAAATACTTTTTCTAAACACATGACCAAATTGTTGCTATGTACATTATGTAAATGTACCAATAATTTCAATTTAAACTATTGCTATTTATTAATTTTATTAAAGTTAATAATTAACTAAATTATTATACGAAAGTCCTATGTTCTGTTGGCCATTGAAACTTAAGAAATAAGCAGGGAAGAGAGTTGCAAAATAATGGATCCTTTCAAATTCGTCGCTGTATTTGTTTTCGGATTTGCGTTTCCGAAGTTATAAAACTAGGTTAAAAATAATTGATTTGTTTTAAAAAATATATATTTATTTCACAGACTTTTCATCAAGATATTTACCGGTTGTGACAACTCCGAATTGAACAGCGCATTATGTGTATCTGTTTGCAAGTTCATTGGTGTCGCGGATCAACAGAAACTTCTCAGTTTACTCTCGCACATATGCTTAGTCACACCAGGTGAGCCGTTTACATTTTATAAAGCCAAATTGAAATAATAATTATTATAATACATCATTTAAACTATGGTATGCGGTCGTCGTATCTACTTCTATGACACCATAACAAAATACTAACCTTCATAAATAACTGTCCGGATGTCCCAGCGCCCACGAACGGCAACGTGGGCACTGCGAACGCGTCCCCGACGGAGACGGAGCTGCCGACGCCCACGTCGGCCGCGCCCGACGGCAACCCCGCGTCCGTGGCGCTGCGGAACGCGCTGCGCTCCGTGTTCCGCACCGACAGCGACGCGCCGCGCAACGACAACGCCAACAGGAACGACCAAGACCTGCCCGTGTTTGACGCTCCGTTAGTATACCGACATCAAACTGTCTCTTTGTTTCTGTCGTATTGACATGAATTAAAGCGACTGACTATAATTTTGTGTATAAAATATTGAAGTTAGACAAATATAAGATATAGATTAGAGTTTTAAAGAAGCTATTTGCTAAAAAAATTTAAAAAATCTGTTATGTTCACTTTTTTATTATTCTAACTTTTTTGTCAATTTTCCATAGTGTACCTGCGCCGAGACCTCCGTTGGAGACAGTACAACAATCTAGTAACTCAGGTAAATATTTTATTATATATTTATAAATGTGTATGTAAACTAAACATTACCTTCCTTAGGTTTTGTCAAATGATATAATAAATAATAATTTTAATTGTATACAGAAAACGGAGGTTGGCCTGAATTAAGCAAGGAAAATGCAAACGCGGTAGTCCTCAGTACAGAAGCCGGCAACCCCTTCGATTCCTCTAACGATAATGCAACATTGCTTTCTTTACTTTGTAAACACATCGTCCATCACGGGTAAGTGTTAATTTGGTAAGAAGTAAAATATTTTATATGTTTGATACATAATCAAACAGATAAAATATTTTCATCATAATCATCTCACATAGCAATAACGAGTTTTTACTGAGCAAACCTTGTCCGTAGCGCCGAGAAGGTGTGCGAGCGCATGGTGGGCGCTCTCATTAACGTGAGCGGTACGACGTGCACGCCGGTGCTGATGCGCGAGCTGTGCCGCCTGGCCGACGCGCACGCCGGCGCTGACCACCGCCACCTGTTCCCCGCCGCAATCGGCTGGCTGTCCACCTGGTATACTAATACAAAAGCACATTACCGACTTTCATTCATTCTTTCACATCATATATTTGGAAGTTATTAATAATTTGTATTTCCTTAATAGCGTGGAGAACCTTAGCAGTCCAGAGGTGTTAGAGAAATTGGAAGAAGGCCAAATAGACGCAAATATAACCTCGCAGATAGAATCCGCGTGTGTCCTTCTATCTTATCTGGCTGATGCATTGCATACTATTGGATTTTCTCAACCTCACAGTAAGTAGTTGATTAAGTTAGTTTATTGTTTATTGTATAAAGGTTATTTTTAAAATGCTTATCGTATTAAACTTTGTTAAAGTATTGTGGTTAAATATATGTGTACAATTATTTTACTTACAAATAAAAAGGTTTTAAATATGAATATTTTTGCAGCTTGGCGATCTGTTAGTCCAACTTGGGAATCTCCATCGGAACTTGGATTCGACTTAGATTACGCAGACGAACAACAAGACGAAGATGATACGAGTGCCGATGATTCTGTATGTGCCGTCGCAATTCATAAAACACTAATGCAATAATTACAATCTTAAACAATTTTGAGACTGCATATGTAGCAGTGACATCAGAAAAAAAAAACGTTTCATCGGTCTTGACATAAGCAAAAAGCTTTTAAATAAGCTGCTTGAACAAATATCAGTGAAACGATTTAATAAAAAATACCTTAAATAACTTCGCCTTTTTTCGCGCAGGATGAGGATGCAATGCTGCAATATAAATTATGCACGTTCACGGTGACGCAGCGCGAGTTTATGAACCAGCATTGGTATCATTGTCACACGTGTAAGATGGTGGACGGCGTGGGAGTGTGCACAGTGTGCGCGCGCGTGTGTCATCGCGGACACGACGTTTCCTACGCCAAGTTCGGGAACTTTTTCTGTGACTGTGGTGCTAAACCCGACTCTAGGTAAAATATTTTTAACGCCCCAGATATCTTATAATAGCTCAGGTAATAATCACATAATGTAAATGCATACTATTTTTTGAGGAATATGATGAAATTTGTTGACGATTATTCCATTTAAATTAAAATATACCATTTTTTAGCTGCCAAGCTCTAGTGAAACGCTCGGTTACTCTCGGTGGAGTTCGCGGGGCCACCAGTGGGATGGAAGAGACTCCACCTGCGCCTTCTATTAGACGTCGGCCGTCCAGTCCTTCGCCTCCCGCGCTGCTCGCACCCCCTCGTCGCCCAGTCCTCGCACATAACATTCAAGGTACCGATAACCGAATAAAAGGAGAATTAGTAATAAAATAAGCACCGACAGGCTTATATGAATGTTGAGAATGATTCAACAATGGTACGTTCTCGTAGGATGCCGCTTGTTCCTGCTGTCGTACAACGGCTGGCCCGGCTGCCTGGAGCGCGTGCGGCGCCTGCTGGGCGCGCTGGCGGGCCCCGTGCGCGCGGCGTGCGAGCGCGGCGCCGCCGTGGGCGCGCACGGCCGCGCCCAGCGCGCGCTCGCGCAGCTGCACCTCGGCGAGAAGCGGTTCACGCACACCGATACGCTCCTGTTGCCCACACTAGGTATTGATTCCGATTCTATACTATTAATCGAAACTTTCTCCATTAACATCAATTCGCCTTTAATATATAATTCTCTCATTCTTTTCTATTTTATTCTTGGCAACTTGTTATATATAATAGTAACCATACAAACTGATGAAGTAAAATATTTGTATAGTAAATAACTTAGTATGTTGCGACAAAAAACCGTAGTAGTAACTATTGCGGATTTTAATTATGTATTAAATGAGCTGCGATATTTTCCGGCGTAGGTTCGCAAGAAGGTGCATTCGAGAACGTCCGCATGTCGTACACGGGCGAGAATGGACAAATGATCCGACAATTGATGTCCGCGCACAAGCTTCGCCGCGTTGCAATGTGCTGCCTCGCCTCGCCACATGGCCGTCGACAGCATCTCGCTGTATCGCATGAAAAAGGTATGTGTACAACATATTTATTTTGTAATTCCTTCTCGTCGCTTTTTATTAAAGCTTTTATTTGTCAATTCTGTTCATAGGAAAAATCACAGTTCTTCAACTGTCAGCGTTACTTAAACAAGCCGACTCGTCTAAACACAAGCTGACGCTGACTCGTCTCTCTTCTTCGCCTATACCGTTCACCGTGCTCAGTCTCAGTGGAAATCCTTGGAATGAAGACCTGTTAGCTGTGTGCGGTTTAAAAGAGTGCCACGTCCTTACCTTCAACAGTGGTGGTGAGTAATATTCCTGATTTGAAGATCTTAATTACTTAACATAAAATATTATATACAGACAAAATTACACTTAGTCTACTAAATCATTTTTCAAGTTTGTCATATATTTTTGAGAGCCGAGAAGGCCCAATTTGTATATACCTAAGTCTGTGTTTATAGCCTAGCTGTGGGACATTTAAAGACTTCACTTAGTGATAGAGCTTTTTGCAAAACCATCTCGTTAGGTACCACCCACTCATCATATATTTTAAGGCCAAGCAGCAATACTGAGTGTATTGTTGTGATTTGAAGGGTGAGCCAATGTTGGCACGGGCACAAGGGACATAAAACCTCGGGAACTACGAGTTTGGTAGCGCATTGGCGATGTAAGGAATAATTAATATTTCTTACAGCACTAATATATGTAGGCAGTGGTCACCAGCTACCATCAGATGGTCCTCTCGCCAGTCTGCTACTTACCTAAAAGAAAAAAGAGGCTTTTTTTTTATTATTTTTATATAACTATTACTTTTATATGTATGTGATATTATATCCTCAGGTGCTGTAGCTGATCACTTCGTTCTGAATACGGGCTTGGAAGCTAACAACTATGTGATCAAAGCGATCTGGCTGCCGGGATCGCAAGCGCAGCTAGCGCTCGTCACCTCTGACTTCGTCAAGATATTTGACCTGAGCAAAGACCTGAATAATCCGATGCATCATTTCCTTGTTCCAAGTGGAAAGGTGAGATTTAAGTCTTTATTTAAACTTGAAAGTTACTTTTATGTTACAAACGTCTTTATAATAACATCTACTTTAGGTTCGTGATGTTACGTTTGTGAATCAAGAAGATGTTATGCACATGTTGTGTATGAGCTCTGCTGGCCACATCTACTGGCAGCCTATGAGTGAAGAGTCTCGGGCCACTCTGGGAACATTCTATGTTACTAACACCCTTGAAGTATTGCATCCTGAAATACAAGTGAGTTTTAAATATATACATATATATTTAAATAATTCAGTAATAACAAACTCATAAAGTGATAAACTTACTAGCAAATAATAATATAAATATATAATTTCTTATACAGGATGTCGCTGGATTAGTTGGCGGTGGTGGCGTGTCGATATACTACTCGCACATACTTAAGATGCTTTTCTTCTCATATGCTCAAGGAAAGAGCTTCCTTGCACCACTAAATACTGTCGAAGACAGCGTTAAAGGTAGAATTTATCCCTTTTGCCTCTATATATGACTTGGCTATCATTTTGTAATATAATAATAATAATAATGTGTTTATTGTTATGTGAAAGTAAGACAAGTTTTATTAACGAATATCATATTTTAAACTAATAATACTACTACTACAAGTTTTTATCACAATTATTCGTTATTGACGTAGGCACGGCGATGATAACACTGGCGTCGTCGTCGGCGCAGAAAGAGGGCGGGCGTGGCAAGCAGGGCGTGCAGTCGCTGTGCCAGTGGGCCGAGGTGCCCGGACACCCGGGCCTCGTGACCGCCGTCATGCAGGCCTCCAACAACCCCGTCGTTCTCATGCTCACTCCTACCAACATATACCTTCAGGAGATCAAGGTTAAAATTTATACTAATCGTGCATTTTTTCCATCTGCGATATTTTGTCGCATATTTATTACATTCTTTAAAATCTTCCTTTTGCATTATAGGTGACTCCGGCAAAAGCAAAGATAACAGATATGGTAGCTGTCCGCCATTGGTGCGGAGGCGGCGGTGAGCAAAAGAGCACGCTCATATTGCTGTGCGAGGACGGTAGTCTGCGGATGTACGCGGCGAACAACGAACAAACAGGCTATTGGTTGTCACCTGCCATACAGCCTGTGCATGCACCCAGGCGCAGACCGAGGCTGCTCACTCATCACGCTAAGGGGAAAGTGCAACAGGTAAAATCATAAAATAAATTACCATTCTAGACAGCGTAATATTAATTAAGTTCATAATTGCACACATTGGTGTACAATATAGGGTATATAACTGATAGCAGCTTAAGCCATAGAAATGGATATGACCAACAAGTAATTTCTTCTAGGTTGTAATAAAATCAAATTTAACTGGAAGTCCACAATTCCCAATTGACTTCTTCGAGCATTGTGTCGCTATGAGCGACATCGAATTCGGCGGCAATGACTTGCTTCAGGTTTACAACACAGCTCAGATTAAACATCGTCTAAACACCACGGGTAAGAGATTGTACATTCAAAATAATATCTATTTCAACGAGAATGTCAAAAGAGTTTATTAATTTTTTTTTTCATTTAGGGTTATATGTAGTCTCAACAAAAATGAGCGGCTTCATAATGGAAGTTGTCAATTCTGACCCCAACATGGTCATTTGCGGAATACGAGTTTTGCTGGGCAATCAGGACGTTGCCAGGACGCCGGCTTATGTAGAGGTATTGACAATGATTTCCTTCCTTTAACTGATAGTAAAATGCTATGAACTGCAGTAATAATGATTATTTATATTTTTTCAGATACATGGACGATCGATACAGACAATAGTAGTCAGAAACCGTTGGTTTGATATTCCTTTGACTCGTGAGGAGTCTCTGCAGTCCGATAAGAAACTTGTTATAACCTTTGGTCCCTCTCAAGACCCCGATGGTGTGACAATGGTCGATTCTGTTAAAGTATGTTTATACAAATATAACTATATATATTATTTTTATAATCTCGTTGAAATACCGCAATGTTTTTTTTTTTACTTTAGGTCTATGGCAAAAATAAAGAACAGTTTGGGTGGCCAGAAGAAAACGAAGACCCCTCTACTTGTGCTTCTTCAAGCAAGGTTGCTCAGGTAAAATAAATTCATAGTTTTAATATTCATCATATTTCGTAATTTTCATATAAATAATTTAATAATCTTACGTCAATGTAATATGGAACATGGTAGTTTGTTAGGACCATTCATTAACTGTATCTTGTAATTCTATCTAGGAATCAGAAAGCAATAGTGGCTCATGGAAGCCGAGCTCCTTGGAGCGCTTAGCTTGCGCAGCTCTCGAAGCTCTAGAGCTAGGTGCAAGTGCGCCCGCCAACAGCGGAGCAGCGGCGGGGTCGGAGACTGGAGCGGAAGCTGCGCGCAAACTCCTCTGTGCACCGGCTTCTGCCCATTTGCACGCAAGAGCGCAATGTCTGCTACGCGCCGTTCATCAGTCGCAGTATCATCAATTCAAGGCTAGTAACCAAATATATATTATTGATAAACAGGAAAGGATAGCGATAACCGTTTAATTATGTAATAGTAATTGCGAAATATCCGTATTTACATATGTGATCTAAATTACCGTCCACAATCACCGCTTCCGAATTTTTATGTTTGCGTAGCGGCTCGTGACTAATTTAATATGTAACATTTTAAAACAAGTAAGGACACGAAATGTTAGCCACAATTAACAGTTACCTAACTCATTTAGCCCATCAATATATATATTACTTTTACTTTTGTCGAGCCGGATGGCGTGGTTGGTAAATACTTGCCTATCACACCGAAGGTTGTGGGTTCGATTCCCACCCAGGGCAGACATTTGAGTGCATGAACATGTCTGTTTGTCCTGAGGCTGGGTGTAATTATCTACATAAGTATGTATTTACAAAAGAAAAGTAGTATATCTAGTATATCAGTTGTCTGGTTTCCATAGCACAAGCTTTGTACAAGCTTAATTTGGGATCAGATGGCCGTGTGTGAAAAATGTCCCAGGACATTATTATTATTATTATTATTACTCACAGGACCAAGCAATACTTAAATACGTCTCAATGTCTCTCCGCGAGCTGCGCGACACGACGGACGCGCGTAACATCGACCCCGAGGCGTACTTCCGCCTCGTGCTGCTCGCGCGCGGCGTGGCCGTGGCGCGCCCGCAACACCTCGTCAAGTACAGCGCGCCCACGCCGCCCAAGCCCGCCGATGGTATTACATTGTCTTATATGTCAATGAGTAACAGAACCGGGTAACGATCGATTGCTAAGTTCGACAAAATCTTTGTATTAGAGATATTTATCTCACAAAATAGTTTTTAATTTTCAGTATCATGTAAATTGATAGTAAGGAATTTGAGTAAGTAAGTCGATCGTGGTACATAGGCAGTACCGTGTTTGGATATTGCCATTCAACGAATTCGCAATTTTATTAGGTGACTGGTCAATGCTCTGGAAATCTGATATTCAAGAGGAACCGGACCGCGAGCCGCATCTATGCGCACTTTTGAGCAGTGTGCTGTGGAAGCTAACTGCTTGTCGCAGCAACACAACGGGGCCGCCGGGCATTCTGTCGTACGGCCTGCGGCATGCCGAGCACACGCTGCACGCTCTCGCTGATATCATACACGCATTCCAGCTGCATGGTGATTCCGATTGCGTAAGTATTTTCATATTCGCAAAACATATTTATTGATACATATTCAAGATATTACATAATTGACACCATTGTGTTATTTCAACAGATTGACTTCGGAAACCACATCTACTTGTCTCTACTGTTAGCCGAAGATCAGAGTATTAGTTTCGGTGCCAAGGCAGCTCTAATGCGAGTGCTACGTCCACGTGTTAAAAGACGTAGAGTATATATACCTTCACCTCCAAATACTCCAGGTACTTGAAAATATCTTATATCCTATCTGTTTGTAGATAGTTGAAAAAACTTAACCACTACAATGCTAGTTAATGGTATAAAAAGACTATTAAGATAAGAACTAAGACTAAGAGACTATAATTAAATTAAAGGTCGATCAAAAACGATGCTTTTGTTTTATTATAATTTAAAAAACACAAAAAGTTTAACAATATTATTCAATACAGGTGCTGGTTCTTCGGTAACAACAGCTCAGCCGGCCAGCTCGGTTGCTGATGCCGCCGTGTCTGAATCTGAATTGAGCGCGAATCGGGATGATCAACAGGAGAACCAATATATGGATGTAGATGACTCACTGGAACCCATGGTGCTGCTTGCACCTGATGGAGGTTAGTTAAATATTTGTGTAACTTAATTATCTAATATTGATAAGTTTATATAAGTATTTTTATCCTATAATTTTTTTACAATGTGCCAACAGTCCTAAACCGCCTGTGACTTATTTATTTACTTATGGACTGTCATTAATGCATTTTTCATTCATTATATTTAGATTTCCGCTTGCCTTAGGTTGTGTTGCTTAGTTCGAATGTGTTAATAAAAAAGGCTGACAATTTAGATGTCGACTTTTTAATTTAACTTTATGTAGAAGTATGTCTCCTTCTCGTATATAATTATAAAAAATATACTAAAACATTGGTATGAACTTAAATTTATAGTTATGCATTTTAATTCGAATCTATGAAGCCATTTTTAAGATAAACCTACAGACAACATCAACATAAGTGTTAAATGGTGTCGAGGTTCAAATCCTAGGAAGCATCACTTAGTTTACAATTTTAGTTTTAGTGGAAGCACGTCCGAACGGGACCTGCTTCCACTAGTGAAATTAAAAATATCTATATTGTCAGCCATTTTTATGTGCGAAACACGTGCGAACTAAGCAACAGCAAAATAAACTAACGTGCGGTGCACTGTACACGGCACCGTGCCGTCTCCCGGTAGCGGCGCCGAGCCGTTACACGGTGGGTGGTATGGCCATAGACATAGACATGTGTCCACGCCCTTAGAATCATCTACTTCAATATTTTGCAGTATTTTGTGATATATGACGTAAATAATGAATAATAATAATAATTTACACTTGCAGGTCTCGAGGCATTGCTCGATATCCCCACGGACGCGGACGACGAGACTATGGTGGAGCTAGCCATCGCGCTGTCCCTACAGGAGCAGGGCCGTCGCGCGCCGCCCCCGGCGCCTGCGCAGCCGCCCGCCGCCTCGGCGTCCGCCGCGCCACACGCGCCCGCCTACAGCGACGCTACTGCCTCACCCAACGGGTATGATTCTACTGTTCACTGTTTCTCAGCCCGATAACGTAATATCTTTTCATCATCATTTTACCTTGCTGTTCAACTCGTAGTGGATAGGCATGACATGATCATTACGGGCTGGCATTTAATATAACGATACCTTATACGAATACATTCTCACAAAACCATGGGGCTTTGAGAATTTGTAACAATATTACCATGCAAGATTCTTTTCTGCTTTTAAGTTAAATAAATGTTTGAAAAGAATTGTAAATGATAATTCATACAGATTTTGATTTTATTTTAATCGCTTATCGTGTACAGATCTGACGACGAAGGCAGTACGGCTGCAACAGATGGCAGCACATTACGTACATCACCAGCTGAAGCCGGCGGTTCTGCGGCTTCTGATAGTGGTGGTTCCGCAGCTGATAGTATTGGCGGTGTCTCCGGTCGGAGCAGTGCTTACGGTAAGCTATACTTGAGATACTTAATTTGAAATATAAATATATATGAAAAGCATCGATGAAGAAGTATGCTTAAAAAGCACTGCACCAAGTAGTAATGTCATCTTGTCGTGAAATAAAATTTGCTACAGTAACAGCCTGTGAATGTCCCACTGCTGGGCTAAAGGCCTCCGCACCTCTTTTTGAGGAGAAGGTTTAGAGCTTATTCCACCACGCTGCTCCAATGCGGGTTGGCGGAATACACATGTGGCAGAATTTCAGTGAAATTAGACACATGCAGGTTTCCTCACGATGTTTTCCTTCACCGTCAAGCACGAGATGAATTATAATCACAAATTAAGCACATGACAATTCAGTGGTGCTTGCCCGGGTTTGAACCCACGATCATCGGTTAAGATTCACGCGTTCTTACCACTAGGCCATCTCGGCTTTTTTGCTAGACTAGACAATAAATATATATATATAATAAATTTGCTAGAACTGAACATATTATGCATTTAGGTAAAATTTAGTTGAAAGTCATTGGGAAATAGTGGTTATGGCTTGTGAAGATATGTACGTGTATGTATGTATGCTACAAGACTTAATTAAAGTAGTTGTTTTTTTATAGAAGGGAATGGCTATAGATAAAAATAATGTTTATAATGTATTAAAATACTAAATATATAATAATGTAGTTGTAGCAAAATGAAATGCACTCAGCATGGATGTGTTATGCTTGATATTGTTTGTGTGAGCTTACCTCGTGTTGTAGGCGAGATGTCAGCGCCATCCGGACAGCCGTGCTCTACTGTTGTTGAAGTACCAGCTGCGGTTGCAGGCTAGTAGTAGTTTATTTAATGCTTATATATTTTTTAATTATTATATGATGTATATATATACTCTCCTTCTTAAAATTGTAAAGCAATATTAAATGAGAAAATATAAAAAGTAGTCAAATTAACCAATATAATGTATCGTAACAGCAGGTCCATCAAGTTCATCTCAACCAATGGCTTCGACGTCCCGTGCCGTAGAAGTTGAGAACGAAACGAAGAAATTGCACGCACTACGTCTATCGCTACTGTCCGCAGCATTGGATGCTGTACCAACGCTTAGAAATCTGCCTGGATTGCGTGCCATACCTTTTGTACAGGTTAATACGCATTCAATATAGCAAACGCATATCACATAAAACAGACACAAATTCAATGAATGTTACGACATAACCATATAAAAAGATCTGTTTGATAATGAAACTTCTAAAAATAATCATTCTTAATATGAATAAAATTCAATTTTTTTACAGGTGGTTTTAATGCTGGCTGGGGACTTAGACTCCAGCGCGGAAGGCGACCGAGTGGTCCTTGAGCGTTTACTCGAAGTGCTTGTTAGTGAACTAGAAATTCAACCAGAAGAGCCCATAAGTGGTGAAGATCGCACAGCGAAACGGGAACTACAACTAGCTATAATGAGGCTCGAGTTGCTCGTCTCAGAATTGGATACGCAGACGGTGGAACATTCGCCTCCTGTACATGAGCGCACTAATAGGAGGGAATTGCAGCTTATTATAATGAGACTGCTTAGTAAGTAATTTTTTAATATCGCATTATGTAACACTGTCCAATGTCATAAGGTGCATTCATAAGAAAATTGATCATTGCGATCAATTAGTATAGTAAAGAACTGGTACCATTTTCGATTTCAATCGAGCTTTGGCTTCATTGGTCCATTATGAGTCAAAAAGTGTTATATCTTAAGTTAAAAAGTAATTAATAAATAAGGCATATTATTCAATACAATCTTATATAGAGATAATAAAATAACGTAGTCAGTATTAGTTGTTTTGAAGATATATATACATTTAATTGTATTTTATTATTATAGTGTTGGTATTTATTCGTGGAAAAGAGCTTTTTTTTAAAGAGATTCCTGTGAAATAATGACTTAAATGTTCAGTAGGCATTTTAAATGATTGAGCTTTATTATAGGCGTGTTAATGGCTCGCTGGAAGACGTGCGGCGCGGGAGGTGCGGGCGGCGCGGGCGGCGCGGGCGGCGCGGGCGGCGTGTCGCGCGGCGAGGTGTCGGGCGCCGCGTGCGCCGCGCACGTGTCCCGCCTGGCCGCCACGGCGCTGGTGCGCGCGGGCGCGCCGAAGCACTGCTACAATGTGCTGGCCGCGTTGCTGCCCTACTGGAAGGAAAAGACGTCCAGTGAGTTCGTCATGCTTATAAAATATAGTATGACTATTATCTTGTTTCTTATAAAACTTAAAAATTGTCGCACAGCCTTTTTCTTATATGTAATTCTTAAGTAAATATCAAGTGATAGGCCAAGTATGTAATGAATCAAAAACGTATAACTATATAAAAGTGGGAAGGGATTACAAGCAATGGTATTTAGAGTTATTCTCCGTTTGAGGAGAAGCTTATTCCACCCCGCCGCTTTAATGCGATTGATGAATATACATGTGGCAGATTTTCATCTGTCACAGGTTGCAAGTTGCAGCAGGTTTCCTCACAATGTTTTCCTCCACCGCCTGTACAAGATTAATTATAAACACAAATAAAGGACATGAAAATTTATTAAAATTAAACCCACAATCTTCGATTTAAATTTAGGTTTTATGGCCATTTTAATTACAGTTTTCGAGATTTACGATGATTAATTAGAATTTACGATGTCGAATTTATTTTAGCTTCTAGCACAACGGCTACTGTTCAACAGTTGCTCAAACCACAACCTCTACAACCTCTACCGGACATGCAACCATTCTTTGTCAAAGAATATGTTAAGAGTAAGTAAACAATATTGTATGCACATTCAATAAATTCCAGCCTTGATAATAACATAAAATAACTTGTATGACTTGATTAAAATATGTTAAAGTTTGAAATAATATTCACAGGCCATGCATTTGAGGTGTTTGATAACTATCCCCAACTGGTGATGGAGATGGCTCTGCGGCTGCCTTGCCAAATTCATAAACACTGCGATCCGAAGCACTTTGATGCGCGCTGGCGCATATTACTTTGCGAGTACATGATGAACCAGCAGACACCTCTTAGGTAAATCGTTTAATTAAAATCAGTTTTCAATGTAATTTATATGTAAATAATAGTTAAATATAAAATAAAAGATAAAACAGCTATTTTTATTAAATAGTTGTAAAATTTAATTATTAATGTTTTAATAGAAAACAAGTCCGAAAACTGCTGCTTTTGTTGTGTGGAACACGAGAGCGTTACCGGCAGTTGCGCGACGTACACGCGCTTGACACGCACCTTAATGCAGCGCGTGCGCTGCTCGCCACAGATACGGCCTACGATAAGCTAGTGCGGTTGATGGATCATTTGAAGGTATTTTTTTGCTATGATATCGAAATGTATTTGTTTGTTTATTATTTAGTACACATTAAACAATTTTTTAGATTATTAAATGCGGAGATCACACTAAAACGTCTCTCTCTAAGTCTAAACTCGGGAGCATGGCCATAAAAATAATAATTGTGACTGTGCTTAATTTATAATAATTCAATTTTAAATGAAATGTTTTATATTCTATCGTCGTATCAGGCCTGTGTAGAGATCGTGACGGCGCGCACGGGCAACTGGCAACACACGTGCTTGACGGAGAGGCGTGAGACGCTGGGCTGGCTAGTGGGCATCGCGCGGCGCCTGCACCCGCACGTGGCGCCCACCGTGCTTCAGCTGCTGCAGGCGGCGCTGTGCGCGCCCGCGCCGCCCGCGCCCGCCACGCCGCCCGGCCCGCCGCCCACCGCGCCGCGACCTGGACATGAAAAGGTATTCCATATTTTTAGGTAAAATCTCAGTATTATTATATGTTATTCAATATACTATACATAAGATGATTAAATTTAAACAAAACTATTGTATTGTACATTATCTAATTCTTTATCTTCATTATATTCCTAGAATGCACCTGAGTGGCCGGATCGCGAGCGAAGTACAGAGAGTGATGCCTTTGTGTCCGACGGATCTAAGTTCCAGGAACAGAAAGTTCCGCAACTTGTACAACAAATACTGAAACAGGTAAAATATACAAAATAACTGCGTACCTTTCAGACTCGTAGTCATATAGTCTAATTAATACATTGTTTTAGGTAAATCAAGATGAACTGAAACTCTTTGTAAAGGCATTCCTTTTGGAAACTAATTCAACAGCAGTTCGTTGGCAAGCTCATGCCTTACTTCTCGCTATTTACAAGTAAGTACAGGACTTGTTACTTTTAAAATCCTTAAACTGAGATCATATTTTATATTTATATTAACGTTTTTCTACAGCAATTGTTCACAAACTGAACAAGCTTCGCTTGTTTCTCTGTTATGGGGCTTGTGGCCCACACTACCCCAATATGGACGAAAAGCCGTACAATTCGTCGATCTTCTTGGTTACTTCACATTGAAGACTCCTGACGTAGATAATGAGGTTAGTGCATATATTTTAAATATTATTAAAAATATTTTTCGTTTAAAAAAAATGAAATTTTAATCGTATTTTCTAATTTATTGTTATGTGTATTAAATTGTTTCATTTATAAAAACAATATAAATGAAGTAAGTAACAGTAATTAATTTAAACCAAAAGCATTAGAAAAGTTAACGAATAATGATAATATTCCCGTACAGAAATACATCGGCAGTGCTGTGGAACTGCTCCGCAATCAGAACCAGCTGCTATCGTCTCACGGTAACTCTGCGCTGTATGCAGCGCTAGGCGCATACGTGGAGCTGGACGGGTACTTCCTGGAGTCCGAGCCGTGCCTCGTCTGCAACAATCCGGAGGTTCCTATGGCGACCATCAAACTCCCAACTATTAAGGTTTGTAAATGATTGCCTTCTATATTACGATTAATGTACTCAGTTCTTCTATGAAGGACTGGTATGTTATTATTTATTCTGGGCACTTCTATTTGAATATTCTTTCATCAATAATATCAAATGTTTAAAATTAACATATGATTAATAAAATTTTCGATGATGTTTTCATCAATGCGATTTTAAAATACAATATTATAAACGATATTGTAATTAAAATATAAATATATATAATAACTAATTGTGTCATTGCCATTTAAAAAAATATCTAAAAAGTAAAAACATTGTGATTGATTCTAATGATACCATAATAATAATATAATAAATTCAAATCGGTTCAGGCATTTAAAAGTTCTAAACTCACATACATATACATACATAAACCCTGAAAATTTTAAACTGCTTTTTTGAACAGTTGTGTAAATTTTTACAGTCAGGATTGAATTTTTTTTTAAATTATTTTGATCAATAAACAAAAACGATTACTGTTTTAACTATATACAATGTATTGTATTAGTATAGATAATTGATTGCATGTAATAAATGTGCTTATAAATATAAAATAAACATTATCTCACAGAATGTATGATAAATGTGAACAGTGTAGTTAAAAGTGTTAGCACGCTTAGTATTGTGTATTTTGCATGATCGATGTCAAGTAGAAGTCGCACGTTACCGCTGTTATGTATGTCCTTGCTTCTACCAAATAAGAGCTAATCGCATATAACTGGCGCAGATCGACTCGAAGTTCACGACAACGACGCAGATCGTGAAGCTGGTGAACAGTCACATGATAAGTCGGATCAGTCTGCGCATCGGCGACATCAAACGAAGCAAGATGGTACGCGTCATAAACTTCTACTACAACAACCGAACCGTACAGGCTGTGCAGGAGCTCAAGAACAAGCCCAGTAAGTAAATGCGTCAGAAAAATGATTGAAATAGTCGATTGTCGTTTTTTTTTTTTTGTATAATTTATTATTCGTATATTTTTAATATTCTGTGATAAATGTATTAGTTCAGTGTGTATTAGTTGAGTGTTATATTATTTATTTATTTTTACTCATTACTAAAATAAGGCCACATAGGATTACAATTTTATAATACGAAGTCTGAGAAAAAAATAAAAGTAAATACACATAGTATAACTATTAATGTTTACAGTAAAAAAAAACCATTCTTGCTTAATATTAATGCGAGAAAATCGTATGCGTGTGTGTGCGCGCGCGCGGTTATAGTCGGTTTTGTTTATTTGCGCGTGCGTCGCCTTTCTGTCCTATTAGACGGTTGTTACATCCACAAAATAACTAGAAATGTTGCTTTCTTTAAAATTTCATCTAAACTATTTTTATTCTGTGATGGGGATAGTCCTAAAATGATAAACAATTTAAATAATTTGTGTTTCTAATATTTATAATTGGTTTACAGGTATGTGGCACAAGGCTAAGCGTGTTCAGCTTCAGTCGGGTCAATCCGAAGTGCGCGTTGATTTCCCTCTTCCGATCGTGGCCTGTAATCTCATGATGGAGTATGCAGACTTTTATGAAAATCAACAAGCAACTGGTACATAAAATTTGCTAAAAATGTTATAATTACATGTAAATGTATATATATTTTTGGTATTATATTACTTTTAATGTTTCTTTAAAAGGCGAATCCCTGCAATGCCCGCGTTGCTCTCAGTCAGTACCAGCTAATCCAGGAGTATGTGCTAATTGCGGTGAAAATGTGTTCCAGTGTCACAAATGCCGGTCAGTAAGCTGATAATCTTACCAGTGTTATTTTTTGTATCAATGGTTGCTAGAATAGGAGGTATTTGCGTTTAATATTTAAATTTACTAATAATGAAATGTTATTTCTAGTGCTATAAATTACGACGAGAAAGATCCGTTCCTCTGTCACGCTTGTGGGTTCTGCAAGTACGCAAAGTTCGACTACACATTGACAGCGCGCCCCTGCTGCGCCGTGGACACCATAGAGAACGACGAGGAACGCAAGAAAATGGTACAGACCATTGGCGCTCTGCTCGACAGGGCTGATAGAGTCTACCGACAACTCATTGCTAATAAGCCCATACTGGAGGTATGTAATTTAAAAAAAAAATCTTAGATAATATGTTAAAGGTATTAGCAATTTCATTATATGTGTCTAAAGATTATTTTATTTTTATTAATTAAGTAAATATACATTTACTTAAACTGCACGCATTAAATCTTATAATGTGACATACGTATGTATAAGATTTAATGCATTCCTGGTATACAAAATTGTACCAATAATATATTTTAATAATAGAATAATGGAAATATTTAAATTAAAGAAATCCTAGTTGTAATATCTGTAGGATTTTTATTGTGTAATGAGAAAATTAAACCCAACTATTCAAATTGGATTATACTTTTTTCAACAGTCACTGGTGCATAAAATAAGCGAGCACCGCGTTGAGGGCCGAGCAGACGAGAACTGCAACGGCGGAGGCGGATCCTTCGGCGGCGTACAGATAAATCGCGTCATACAGACACTGGCGCACAAATACTGCGTCGAAAGCAAGGGACACTTCGAGGACCTCTCCAAGATCATACAGAAAGTGCTCGCCTGCAGGTGCGTGCGATCATATCTCTCTTATAGTATTTACAATTACAAAAATGTGAAAAATATATTAATTAATATTATGCTTTTGTAGAAAAGAGTTGGTGGCCTACGACAGATCGCAAAGTGAACAACTCGAAGGAGATACTTTACCAGTGTACGCCGGCTTAGTACAGAACTATGATGGCGATGTTACAAAAGGTATGCTAATCAAACATAATGATGATATGTTTGTAACTACATCTGGCCAATACTTATATTTATTTATATTATTTATTAAAAATAAACAAGAAAAATAATAAGGCAGTAGTGGGCTAGTAAAGAGTGATAAACCATTATAGGTTATTATATAATTATAAATAAATAAAACTATATTTTAGATTTTTAAAAGCAGATATATCGTTTTTAAGTACTACATGACCGCGATCGCTTACCGAAGCCGATAAAGGTCCATGAGTTCCGAGTTAGTTTTTCAATTAGTTCAAGTATCGTACTTCCCCCAGAGAGCGGCGGCGCGTGCTACGGCTGCTCGCTGGCGTGCGCCGAGCAGTGCCTCACGCTGCTGCGCGCGCTGGCCTCGCAGCGCGAGCACCGCGCGCGCCTCGTGCGCTTCGGCCTCGTGCACGAGCTCGTGCACCACAACCTGCACCGCGGCACGCCGCAGGTACGGTTGTATTACTATTATCGAGACACGCATCTCGCGTCACATTAGGCCCCATAGTGAAAGACGGCAGTGGCCTTGTCCATAATCTGACCGACGATACCTTACTTAAATGAATTACTAGATAGCGTGCTTTGACTTTGAATATTAATTTTCTTTGTTTTAGTGTCAAGACGAAGTTCGCTCTCTCATCTGCTTAGTGACTCGCGATAATCTTCCTGCTACGAAGCAATTATGCTATTTGCTGTCGCAAAGAATTACACTATCACTGATGGGCCACGCTGCTTCACAGGATCATAATAACTCGGTGAGTTACGTCATAACTATGTTTTAATTTTATGCTAGTACTAAAACTTAGCTCACATAAATATTTTCTGTTTTAGGTACGGCCTTTGGTACTATTGCTAGGTGCATTAGTTAAAGTTCAAGATTCTGTGGAATGTTGGGAAGTAAGATTGCGTTGCGTTGTCAAGCTATGGGTTTGGTAAGTAAATATTTCTTTATAATATACTTAATAATAATACTGATGGTAGGGCTTTGTGCTAGCTCGTCTGGGTAGGTACCACCCACTCATCAGATATTCTACCGCAAAACAGCAATACTTGATATTGTTGTGTTCCGGTTTGAAGGGCGAGTGAGCCAGTGTAATTACAGGCACAAGGGACATAAAATCTTAGTTCCCAAGGTTGGTGGCGCATTGGCTATAAACGATGATTGACATTTCTTACAATGCCAATGTCTAAGGGCGTTTGGTGAACATTTACCGTCAGGTGGCCCATATGCTCGTCCACCTTCCTATTCTATAAAAAAATATAATATATATGTTAACAAAAGTTTAAACATAACAATTTTAATCCTTGTTAAGGTGCTGTCCTCAACTGACAGAAATTGTAGGCATACCACCAGCAGCTACAGCCATACTAAAATCTGAGGCACTATCTGGAATACCAGGAATTAACACCTCTTCGCCTAATTGTAAGTATGACTAAAATGTATTTAGTTAAAAAGGACTGAATTAGGAAAAAAAATAAAGAATTTTGACCTGGAAATTGTTAAGTCAATCGAGGTAAACTAGTGAGGAGCAAAGTACTGAATAAGTCGTTTGACGAATGAACTCTCTAAGTAAAGACTAATATATTTTATTATAATAAACATAAAATAACATTTTAATGGATATAATCTTTATTTTCATTTTTTATTAAACTTTATTTATATTTCTTAATTATATTCTTCATTTAAATCATTACGTTAAAAACACTACAACTTCCTAATACCATATAGCGCACCAGTTCGCGCTGCAGCAGGTGGCGCTGCCGTGCCTGCGCTACATGCAGGAGCTCATGGTGCCGGCCGCTCCCGCGCCCGCCCCCGACGAACAAGGGAAGGATGCTAAGGTATCTTATTTATTAGTCATATTATGCTTTATTATTGTGACTGCCTCGTTGGTCTACTGGCTAGATATAAGGCCGCAAATCCAAAGGTCCTGGGCTTAAATCCCAGGTCGGGCCAATAAAAAGTTATTGGATTTTTAGGTCCAAAATTCTCAGTAGCAACCCGGAGTCTAGAAGTTGGAAGTGTGCACACTTCTGTGCTTCGGAAAGCAAGTAAAGCCGTTGGTCCTGCGCCTGAACTCGTTCCGGTCGTGTCGGATTGTCTTCCCATCGGATTATGAGTAATAGGGAATAGAGTGCACCTCTGTTTACGCAGACACTTGCGCAGTTGGATAATCTCTCTTGAGATGAGCCGCCGTGGCCGAAATCGGTTAGGTGGATATAATGCTTTGTTACTTGGTGGTGGTGGTGGTGATAGATACCACACCCACTCAGCACATATTCTACCGCTAAATAGCAATACTTAGTATTGTTGTGTTCCGGTTTGAAGGATGAAAAAATCTGTATTACTTATATATTAATGGAAGTACTTGATCAAACATCGCTTACAACTAAGTAACATTTTCTGAGCTAGTGTTTTCACATCTTTTTAGATTACATTAATTGTTAAATACATAAGCATGATTATTATTCAACAGGAATCTACCCAGCCTACAGCACCACCACCGATTGTCCTACAGGCAAACACTGGCAACTTGGTGGTAGACTTATCCGCGTGGCTCGCTGGAAGAGTACCACACAACCAATGGAGAAAACTGGTGGCTAAGAACGAAATACCACCAGCTGATACCACTCTACCGACGCGCGATCTACATCTCGCTCACAAGTATTTGGGCAAATGGAAGGAAAAGGTATCTCAAATATTGTACAATATTTCATACAAATATATAACGTTATTTCAATATTATTTTTATACGAAAGTAGATATTACGGACAGGATATTTACTTCACATCCACGACAAATAATACGCGTTAAATTTAAATGACATATAACTTAACAAGAACATAAAAAGTCACTCGTGTCACGTCAGTACTCTAAAATCTTTTGTACTAAAATCTTCGAGACGCGCTGCATCTACAGTGATTGTAGTAGTTCAACATTACACCCAAAACATGGCCGGTAATGTCATTATCTCAAACACTCTTCTACGTTCGATACTTACTTGCGTCCCAATCGCTCAATACAGTAATACTGTAATAAATTTACACCGAAGATATCTCGCAGTGTAAAATAAAGTTAGAGATATCAAACAGAGAGTCAACCAGGTCTAAGCAGAATGGTGTCTGCAATGTCCAGTGATACTCATTATTTCGGGTATGGTGTATGAGACTATGAATGACTGATTGTGTACTTCCAGATGCTGTTATCGCATGGCATGCGTACAATATCGCTGGACGAGGGCGGCTGGCTGCGACCTATTATGTTTGACCCCAGCTCGCGTATCGCACGTGACACCGCTTGCCAGATGGTCAAATCGCTCTGTGACTCTTACGATAGGACGAAAGCGGTATGAACATATCTTTATTCAGCTTTTAGTTAAATTTATAAATATATGTATGTGAATATTTGTGAATGACTATTGTATTTATTATAGTTATATTAACCAAAACTTTCAGTTTCATCATTAACCAAAACTTTCAACCTTACTTCATTTAATAAAGAATTTATAATTTTTTGAATGTATAATAATTGTTAACAATTATCTGGATAATAAATCCTAATTTATATTGTGATTTATGAAAAGCAAGGAGACCTGAAGTAACTTTGAATATTCTTCACAGGTGCTAATATTGTTGACGAGCTTCTTACCCGAAGTTGGATCAGCTGGTGAAGCGAGCGAGCAATTCCTGCTCCTCTATCAAAGTAAGTATATCACTGATATGAAAAAAGCATTTAGAAAAAATGTTACGGAATGTTACTAAATATTTGGAATTTGTTTAAAGGTCTAGCGTCGGAAGCTCCGTGGAAACAATTTCTGGCACTGCGCGGCGTACTGCAACAAATAGCCGATTTGATGACCAAAGAGATCGAACAGCTACATCGTCTCGAAGAAACAACGCTTACTTCTGACCTGGCTCAAGGTAATAAGACACTTTGTATTTACAATTAGTATTTATGTTATTTTATTTTTATGACAGTATTAGACAATAACTAAAAAGTTATTATGTAATTTTGTCATAAAAATGCAATATGAGCACCCGAAATGAAAGGATTTCTAAGGTTGTAGGTCGGGTGAAGGTCTAATCGAACAGAAATAAAACATATGTGTATTATCCAACCAGGCTACGCCCTGAAGCGGCTCACAGAGCTGCTGGCCATGTTCCTGGAGGAGGCGGGCGCGCGGCGCGCCTACAAGACGCGGCTGGTGGGCGCCGTGCTGGGCGGGTACCTGTCGCTGCGCCGCCTTGTTGTGCAGCGCACGCGCCTCACCGACGACACGCAGGAGAAGCTACTCGAGCTGCTTGAGGAGATGACCACTGGTAACTCAATCACACGGACACCTCACACCGGGTTGCCGCTGTCTTTAAATATAAATTGTATATTGAAATATTGCAAACTTTTACATTGGATATGTTCTAGGCACGGAAGCGGAAACTGCAGAATTCATGACGGTCTGCATCGAGACGGTGCAGAAGTACCCGCTTCACGATTATAGAACGCCGGTCTTTATATTCGAACGACTCTGTTCTATCATCTACCCCGAAGAGAACGACGTTGGCGAGTTCTTCTTGACGTTAGAAAAGGACCCTCAGCAGGAAGACTTCTTGCAGGTTAGTACTTCACTCTTAACACTACTTCTACACTTACATCTATGAATTTATATCTATCACGATGTAGTTTTTTTACTTATTTGGAGAAATAAATCGTTAGGAATCTAACTATTGGCATAGAATTATACATTAAATTCTAACTATTTGTTAGTACTTTTATTCTATTCAAATCTATTCATTTGTAATTTCCCTTTTTTTCTATGTGCATAAATCAATTCTTTTATTATTAAAAATAGAGAAAATAATGTTATATTGTAATCTAGGGTCGCATGTTGGGCAATCCATACTCATCTCTCGAACCAGGCATGGGTCCACTTATGCGGGACGTGAAGAACAAGATATGCACGGATTGTGAGCTGGTTGCCTTGCTGGAGGACGACAATGGTATGGAGCTGCTGGTGTGTAACAAGATTATGTCACTCGATTTGCCTGTTAAGGAGGTATATAAAAAGGTAAGTCTATTGATTATTAACTTATTACTGTGAGGTGAATTCCAGTGAATGGTGACGCGAACGAGTTGAATGCCATCCTGAGTAGATAAAGTTGTTATCAATCCATTAGTTGTCAATAAATTATTCATATATAATATTAGATGCGTGGGAAGTATTAATTCGCAGATATTAGTTTATATCTTGTTTTAAATACTAATAAAGTAATTACATATCATGTCTAAATACTGGTGGTAGGGCTTTGTGCAACCTCGTCTGGGTAGATACCACCCACTCATCAGATATTCTAACGCAAAACAGCAGTACTTAGTATTGTTGTGTTCGGGTTTGAAGGGTGAGTGAGCCAGTGTAATAACAGGCACAAGGGACATAACATCTTAGTTCCCGAGGTTAGTGGCGCATTGGCTATGTAAGCGATGGTTGACATTTCTTACAATGCTAATGTCAAAGGGCGTTTGGTGACCACTTACCATCAAGTGGCCCATATGCTCGTCCGCCTTCCTATTCTATAAAAAGAAATTGAATATAATTTTATCTCAAATAAAAAAATACAATAACTTGCGACAGGTGTGGTGCACGTCCGGAGAGGGGGTGGACGCGATGCGCGTAGTTTACCGTATGCGCGGTTTGCTCGGAGATGCGACTGAAGAGTTCGTGGAGGCCCTCAGTCAAACCAACGCGGAAACAGTGGACGACGAGCAAGTGTATCGCATGGCGAACGTACTCGCCGACTGTGGTAAGTGGTGTCATGGAGGATGCTTAATCTACTGACGAATTTTAAATATGTTTATTCCTTTTTAATGACATATGACCTAGTGACTTGGCTGTTGACTTATTTTAATATCATGTTATTTTTTATTAATTTACAAATTATATAAACTAACAGCGTGCCAAATTGTAATTCGTGCAGGTGGCCTGGAAGTGATGCTGCAGCGCCTGGCGGCCATCGGTCGCGTGGGCTGCGCGCGCTCGCTGGTGGGCACGCTGCTGCGGCTGCTGGCGCTGTGCGCGCGCGTGCGGCGCTGCGTGCGCGTGCTGACGCGGCCCGAGGCGCGCGCGCTGCCCGTGCTGCTGCACGCGCTCAGCCTCGCCGCCGCCGACGAGCGCGAGATGCAGAGGGCGCCCTTAGTCTACCAGCTACTTGAGGTCATTTCTATTTTATATTAAACAATCTCCAACTCATTAACATTTTACAATATACTTTACGAAATATTGCGTGCTGTGCCATCGTTTAAAGTCAAATGATAAATGATTTGACGATGTTTTCATATATTTACAGATAATGGAGCGCATTCTTTCCGTCGCAGCTAGCGAAAGTCTCGAATCATTTTTACAATTCTCACTCACATTCGGCGGACCGGAGCACGTGCAAGCTCTACTCAATTGCACTGAATGTCCAGGTGAGATATCACAATATTAACGCCATAAATACACGTATAAAAATACGAAAACTGTAAACTTTTTTTTTTCAACAGGGATTCGAAACAATTCAGTTGCTCTCGGACATCTCACTCGTGTACTTGCCGCGTTAGTTTACGGCAACGATCTCAAGATGGCAATGTTAGTGGATCACTTTAAGCCTGTACTGGACTTTAACCGACTGGATTCTGAACAGTGGAGCGATGAGGAGTTCCGCATGGAGCTGTTCTGCGTGCTCTGCGCTAATATAGAACGCAATTCCATCGGTGGCACGCTCAAAGATTACTTAATATCGCTAGGCATAGTTCGTGATGCCTTGGAGTATATTGTGGTTAGTGAAAATCTCTATTTATATGATTTTTTATATTCAATTTCATATGCGGTTTCAATTACTTTAGCTCTCGTAACGAATTTAATGAGAATATTTTATTTCAATCCATTCCAACATCGATTCATAATTTTATGAATCTGCACACATACAGTCGGAGTCGGTGTGTGTCTGTACGTTTTATACACGGTGGTGTTAGCGCCATTAACCTGAATACGTCACGTACAAATGCATTTAAATAAGCGAAATACTTGTCGAATCGAAGAAATTCATGATTATAACTTTCTATGTTTTGAGTTAAAGTTGATACGATTTTAGAGAGCGTCTTTGTGTGATTGTCAGGCATCTGTCGGTAGATTCGTCTGTGTCATGCAGCGTGTCAAGTACACATTTAAAACCGGACACGATATGTGCTGATAGATATGAATCGAGCTTAAGACTTGATTGAGAAACAAATATTTATTCCAACATTTATTATATGCGAATAAAATAAATTGAATAACTGTATTATACTGGACATTTGAGTGTCCTAAAAAGCTTTTACTATTCTAACTAGCAATATTTTTTGTATATAGAAACACGCGCCGTGTGTAAAACCGACTCTCGTGTGCACGGACTCGGACGAGCTAAAAGAGTTCATCAGTCGGCCGGCACTGAAGTACATCCTGCGCTTCCTCACCGGGCTCGCCGCAGACCACGAACCTACCCAGGTAGAGTTACCTTATTACACCACGGATTCAATTTTCACTCATGACAATGTAAATAAGTAAAAAAATTAATTGTACAAGCTTAATACAAAATAAGGATATACAATTAAATAAATTTTACATACATCTGTAAATAGTTTAATTATAATTTATTATAATTTTATATAATTCTGTAAATTACAATCAAAATAACTTTATATTTTTTTAATAGATGCTAGTATGCGAGAGAGTTATTCCGATCGTACATCGCTTAGAGCAAGTATCGTCCGGAGAACACGTTGGTTCTCTCGCAGAGAACTTACTGGAAGCTTTACGTTCTCAACCGCAATGCGCCGCTAAGGTCCAACAAGTGCGCGACTTTACTAGACAGGTCAGTTATATAAGTTTGAATGTATTGTTTTCTTTTTTTTTAAATTATTGCTAATTCAGTGGTTTTTATTTAAACAGTCATTCAATTGCTACATAAACGTTTGATCGTGCCAGTAAGCGATATCATTTTAACTACTACATTAAAACTCATGCCTAAATAATATTTGTTCGTCGATCAGGAGAAGAAACGTCTAGCGATGGCGGTGCGCGAGCGCCAGCTGGGCGCGCTGGGCATGCGCAGCAACGAGCGCGGCCAGGTCACGGCGCAGTGCAGCCTCACGCAGCAGGTGGCCGACTTGGCCGAGGAGGCGGGCGCCGTCTGCTGCATCTGCCGCGAGGGGTACAAGTACCAACCCACCAAGGTTCGTGTGTAGAACCTATCATGCTATTCACACGTTCTTTTTTCTTAAAACATTAGAATAACTATATATATTTAAAAAAAAAATGAAATGAAAAATAACAATATACCCATATCTTGTTCAAATGTTTTTTCTAGGTTTTCAAGTACTGATGATTTTCGTTTAAAACAATTAGTCGTGCCGTAGTATTACGTTTTTTTTAAATATAAAAGTATAAAGTAGATTTTCTTAAATATATGAATCCTAATTTACCTTAGATTTTCCTTTCAATTATTAGTAAATAATATGTCTTCTGTAATAAAGGAAAATTGGAATGTTATTTATATCTCGATCCAAATTAGATAGTACAAGATGAGAATGTTACGTCAGATGTAATATTTTAAGCGATCTTTCTTATCGTAATTATTATTATTATAAACATTGTTATTATTATTATTATATTATTAATTATTAGTATATTATTATAAATTCTATATTTATCGTATTTGTTAAAACTCTTCGTAAACCATTACCATATTTTAATGTGTGATTGCAAACCCGCAGGTGCTCGGTATCTATACCTTCACAAAGCGCTGCCCAGTGGAGGAGTATGAGGCGCGCGCGCGGAAGACGCTGGGCTACACCACGGTCTCGCATTACAACATCGTGCACGTCGAGTGCCACATGGCTGCCGTCAGGCTGGCTCGCGCTAGGTAATAAATAACTTCTATTTATATTAAATGAGTTTACAAGAAAATACGTGACTTTAGCAGATTTGTAAAATTAATAAACAATCTTTTCTTATTTGTAATATTGCTTTAGAGATGAGTGGGAGAGCGCGGCATTGCAAAACGCTTCGACAAGATGCAACGGTCTCCTACCTCTGTGGGGGCCGTACGTACCAGAGTCTGCGTTTGCATCTTGTCTTGCTAGACATACAACATATTTGCAGGTATTTGTTTCATATGTACTTAATTATTATAGAACTGATATTCCTGTCCATGTCCAAGGATCCACGTCCTGGGATATGCCCATGTTACTTCTACGTAAAATTTCGATAAAACAGACAGAGTTACTTTTCCAGTAATAAATAGTATAGACAATTTTATAATTTCATTCGTCGTATATTAAAAAAATATGTTTTGCTTTATTGATCTTATTAATTATAACATTGAGTGGTCATTCGCCTACATAAGGTAATTAATATTAAATAATTTCATAGGAGTGCACCGGTCATCGTGACATCGGTCATAGTTGCACAGTGCACGACTTGAAGTTGCTACTCTTGCGTTTCGCACGCGGCCTCAGCTTCCACAACGACACGGGAGGCGGCGGCCCGCTCTCGAACATGCAGTTGGTGCCGGCGCTCATGCACATGGCCCTCTACGTCATCAACACGTAAGTTATTACCATCCTTCTTATATAATCGCAAATAGAAGTAGGACTCGTAAAAAATAATTTTGCAATTAAAATATATGAACTTTTATAGTGATTCAGGCCTTGACCAGATTGCAGCTTGTTTTGTATTGCTATTTGTGCATTTCTAACATCCACTTTACATAGGACCCGCGTGGCTGCCCGTGAGGTCTCGGCACTGGAAGCGAGCCTCGCCTGGCCGCCGCCGCGTGTTCTAGAATCGGCACTGGATGCAGATGGCCCGCTGTACTTCCTCACGCTCATGCTGCTGCTGTATCCTCATGCTAAGTATGTCTAATTCAATAGTAATAACCGGATTGCATATATTATACACGTGTATATCTAATGTATCAATACCAAACTAAAAACAAAGAAATACTATGTCGGAGCATATTCTCAATGTGTCCGTGTGGTCACTCAGATGGCGCTCGCTGCGCTCGGACATGATCAAGCGTATGCTGCTGCTGGGCCACGTGCGCGACGTGACGCGCGGCGGGCCAGCCGTGCGCGCGCTCACGGCCGAGCAGCGCGCGCCGTGCTCGTGGCCCGAGTACAAGCCCTACGTCGTGTTCGTCGCGCTCATAGACCAGCTCTACACTGTCATGTTCAAGGTCAGTGAACAAATAAACTGCAACAAGCCGCTTATTATTATACCATTTGTCCTTGGTCCTTACCACATTGAAGGTAGTCTAACATTTGGCCAATTTGTCGCTGTTCTCATCCTTGCAAATTTTTTTTAACTGAAATGATCTCACATTATGCTAATATCAGTCTCGTAATAATTTTACTTTTTTTGTGATTATAATTCATCTCGTGCTTTACGGTGAAGGAAAACATCGTGAGGAAACCTGCATGTGTCTAATTTCACTGAAATTCTGCCACATGTGAATTCTACCAACCCGCATTGGAGCAGCGTGGTGGAATAAGCTCCAAACCTTCTCCTCAAAAAGAGGAGAGGAGGCCTTTAGCCCAGCAGTGGGACATTCACAGGCTGTTACAGTTACAGTTACAGTTTAATAATTTTACTAGCCTTGAATTGATATTATTTTTAGAATGCAACAGTCAACATTGCCAACATTGTCTAACATATTATACCACAGTACGCAATCTCAACATACTAGCATTTTATTACTAAATATGAGAAAGAGTTTATATATAATTATATAGTGCTAAGTATAATATTTTTAGCCGTTGTAAATACATATACTTTAGTTGACTTACTTTATAAATTTACTGTCTACTTTTTTAATGTGTTAATTAACAAATTATATAACCGTAGAACGTGAACGCGACTACAGTGGAGCAGTGGCCGATAAAGTTGGCCGAGTACATCCGACACAACGACGAAGCAAACGCGAAGGCGGCGGAGCGCGTTGTGACGACACTGACAGACGAGCTGCTGCCGTGCGACTCGTTCGTGGAATTCTGCGACGCGGCCGGCTTGCTGGAAGACATCCCCGACCCCGACGCCTTTCTCCGGGCGTTGCTGGACGAGCAACCTTGAGGAAGGCCTTTCGCGCCCTACTGCCTCAGCTACAACGGCTGCATAGCCTGTTGAACATAGACGGCGCCGAATTTAACATGTGAAACACGTAGACAATCGTTGGACTATTTACATATAACAGTATCCGTAAACATTTATAAAATTTCAGTAATCACTCTTCGTATATTAACATATATTCCTGTTTATCACGATTTTGGCGCTTGAAATGTATTTGCTTGTTTGACTTTAATAAATAAATAGTTTTTCGCTTCTATAAAGGTGTTTTACTCACACATTTATTATAGCATCATCATTATTAAAATAAATATATATTATTATGTTAAGTTTATTCGGTATTCAGGCGAGGAGAATACTTCCAGTAATTCAACCAATAAGTTTGTGATAGCTCTCGATGTCACCGCTTAACTGTGACATCGATTCTATCGCAAAGAAGTTTGGCAACTTCTTTCTTTGTCGCATACATTGAGTACATGTCATTTGCGTTGATTTTCCTTGGCACGTTAGTCTAAGGAACCGCCTGTGCGACTGGGCTATTAGCAAATAGCAATAGCCCTGCAAGAGAAACCAAACTGTTCATAGCCAGACGTTCTGTTGTAGGAAATCTGGTAGTCGGTGCATATTTCGGAAGGATTTAGTGCTCACAAATCTGTTCATATTCTTTAAATTCTGTCGCATGGTACCATCGGCTTTTGGGACCGTCAATATTGTTCATACAAAACTTGTGGACGTTGCAACAACCTCTAGGACGTTTTTCGATGTCATTTGCAAAATAATCTTTGACATCGCTTTTGAATCTTTGGTTACGAATAGGCTTCGCATGTCGGGTAAAACAAGTGGAACCTCCGCTTGTTTTTTTTTGTAAGAAGGAATGCGGGAACCTTCTATAATACTAAGCAGTATCATTGGTGCTCCCATTCCATCGATATAATGTATCAATTCGCCCGCCTTGAAGTCGTCAATATTTTCCTCTTTTTTCCTCCCCTGAGGTAGTTAAATCTTGATGGTCTCTTTCTGTTTCTTTTAATGGGCTCGTCGATCGCGTTTTGGTGACCTTCACGTTGTCGAACCACTCACGTACATTTTGTGCGAGTACTTTTGTTTGCGCTATTACCAAATCCCTGCGAGGGATGGTTATAACTGTAGTCCTGCGAGTGCGAGATACACGTGGCTTGGTGCAACATGAGAAATATCCGACGAGGGTGGTGGAGGGAGTGAAATTCACTACTAGTGGGGTAGTTGTTTCACCTTCCATTTGCGAAGCTGATTTAAAACTATTTGTCGGTTTCGACACAGGAATAAACGCTTTTTTAACTCCTAACACAGCTATAGGCTAAGCAAGTATAAACACAGTTATACAAGTATCTGACTTACTGCTTTTTTTCTACGAAATATTCACACTCAAACTTATTTCACACAATTAATATTTAGCAGCACACAATTAATATTTAGCACTCAGCGAAAAAATTTACCCTAATTACTAGTTGCAAGTTGACTATGCCACTATGACACATTGTAGGAGAAGACCGAGAGAAACAGCTATACAACTGAGTGAAAGAAAGTGAAAATAAAGCGGAACTCAAGTAGGCACCTCTCAATTTTTGTTTAATGGTTGTTTTCTTAATGGAGGGTAAGGAGGACTATCTGTGTATAAAATAGTGTCCAGTAGATACACGCCAGAAAAGAGTGAAAAAAATAATAGTGTCCACCACCAGTTAATTATCTGGACCGGACCTTTCTAGAATAACAAGCTGAATTCAGACGTACTTTTATGTAATACGCCACAAACCCAGTTTGAAAAAAAAATCTTTCTTACTAAATAAATCATACGAATTACGATAAAACAAGAATACATTATAACTTAACATGACGGCCACCCAAACACATTAATAAATACAAAAACACAAAATTACATTTCACTATTTAATTTATTGAGGCGACATTGCCGATTATTACACTTAACAAAGGTCCAAGATAATCCAATAGGATTAGCCTAGCTGGAATTCAGGCTGTACTGGATGTACCTAATCATTATTCTGTTTGTTGGTTATTTATTTATTTCATTATGTTATGTTTTTATACACTAAGTTTTATATACTAGATCAAATACATCATGTTTGTAAATATTTTTTCTTTTTGTAAAATAAATTTAAATTGTAAAAAATATGATTATAAAGACGAATGTGTTTTGAAATTTTTCATTATTTTGAATTAAATTAAAATGTCAATTCACATACTATTGAAAATCGGATATCGATAGGATATTCCTTGTGGCTTGTGTGTAAATTTTTAGCGCGAAGTTAGGGTGCTCCGGACATGCAGTTACGTTGTTGTTGATTGTTTACTTTTAATTGTAGATAGATAGTTATTTGTATATTCTTTTTTAAAAGACCATTTTCACTTCTGGTCTGTAAGCAAATATAATAGGTACCCAAAAAATGTGGAATTTCTTTTTCAGTAACCTTGTAAGCAATATTATTTCTAAATGGTTAAAATATCGTGATACTTTTCTTCCGTTTGTAAACATTGAAATAAGACAAAAGTGATATTCTATAAAGTTAAACAAAGTATAGATAAATCAGTTTTTTTTTAAGATTGCTTGCCCTAACTCTGTAGTTGAATTGCTTGTCAAATACAAGTTCCACTTTACAGCTCTCTATTTGGAAGAGATCTTAGCCTTGAATTACTTTTTAATATGTAAGAAGAACACGACAATCGACATCCCACTTGGCTTGGCGTAGACAATGCTTACCGTGGAACCTGACCTTGACATGAGAACGACACATTTTTAATAGGATCGGTATTGCGCAGGCGCAAGTGATATGTCACGGGTGATTAGAGCGCGGGACTCACGACTCTTGCACAATATATCCAGTGAAGATTGTGAGACGTCGTGATGAGAGATAATAGCCGATAGCTATTCTTATATTAAATAAAATGAATTGGGTCTAGGCAATTGTGGTTGATACTAGTACTTGATAATGAAGTTATATTCTGACATTAAGGCATTTTGATTTATGAGCGCTTGAGTTTTATTAAATACTAGCTACCCGTACCGACTTTACACGTGTAAAGTGTATACATAAAACGATTATACGAAATGGCAAACATATAAATAAAAATATTTTTTTATTATTTGGGCAGATACTTCGTATGCAGCACCTCACTGTCTTCACTATCGTTTAATTACAATCTGAATACTCATCTTTATTTATTAATATATTTTTGGTAGTTCGAGAGTATTTATTTTCAAATTAAACTAATTATTAATTGAACTTGATAATACGAAATATATATCAATGCGAATATTTTTTTAATAAAAGCTAATTTCAACGTAATCTTTAGATTAAAATTACATGTTATGTATAGTATGGATATTTTATATTTATTAATTGTATTTTATTATGTATTCGTATATATATACCTAGTTTATTTATTAAGGATTTTATTACACATACACATTTTTGTTGAAAAAATTTCTCAGCAAAGGTTATCTGGAAAATATTGCTAAAAGCAATAAAACCGCTTTTACATACTCATTTATGTTTATTCTATAAACGTATATTCAGAATTAACTTATGTATTTCAATATGTAGTACCATGATCAGTATGCGAAAAAACATGCAGAGACCTTGCATACACACGTCCTACTCGCTAAAAGCGCCCACGTCTGTAATTGTTTTATAAAACTTTTTGCCTTACAATGTATTTATTAAAGAATAAATCCATACAATTTCTTACATAAGTTTATAACACGACGATTTGACGAATATACATCTCACGGTTTACTTTGCCTGAAGCCTGACATAATCATAATACTGTTATGTTTACTTCAATTTAAATATCCTAACCACGAAAAAATAATGATAGGTAAAGTGGTAGTTTTAAAGAAATACTTCCTGGATGAATAATCCACATATTTATTTATTTACACCGGAAACATAATTAATTTTACTCAATAATTGGGATCAAAAATAGTTCTATAATTTTAACTATAAGCACAATATTGATAAAATTATCTCATGTAGTTCTACAAACTCGCAGTTCCGTCTTCTATTCGATAGAAAAGCACTGAGGTCAGAGTTGTATATTTTTCAAAATATTTCTCTCATAAATATTTGCAAAAAAAAAACAATTAACGTAATCCGTAATGTGTTTCCTTAGAAACGTTGTAATGATATTACAAATATATTAAACCGAACTGATATACGGACACAATAGTGCAAACTGATACTACGTAAATATTTAATGATTTCTGAATAAATAAACATTCTTGATAATAATAATTGTTTATACCCATACGTTCCAAAGATATCAGATTAAATTAAATGCCGAGAACATTACATGAGTGAACTTTGAGAAATAGTTTAGTACAATAGTAGGCAGTTGCGTACAGATTACGGACTGCAGTCTACATTGACACAAAATAATAGAGACAGTTCATTGAACCTAATGCAATCAAACACGATTACACTTGTAAATGAACCTCGCATTAATTATGGACTTAAATATTTAGGTTAATATTATGTGGGTTGAATGTTATACCGTACCTTGCGCTTGCATTATTCGTTGTATGTAACTAATCAGTAAAAGTAACTTTAAATTTCATGACGGTAACTACATTTAATTTGATTATGTATACAAAAAAGTAGACGGACGGGAAAATGAGTCCGAAGGTCACCACCACGAATTGACATTGACGCTGTATGAAATATTAACCATTCCTTACATCGCCAATGCGCAACAAACCTTGGGAACCTGGTGGGACATACCCAGACTGCATAAAACCATCTAGGAATTAAGAATTGATTTAGAATTATTTACATAAAGACAACAAATCTTTTGGCCATTCAAAGAAAAAAGTCATAATCATAGTTTTCTATTATAAAATAATCGACAATTATTTGTAATAAATAATATCACAGATAAGACGATACAAAAGGTACAGGAAAGAAAACGAAAATACATTTTAGCAATAGTATATATTTCGCAAATAACATTTAGTGAGTGATGTCTGACATGCGACATATGGTCCTCACGTTACAAACCTCGTGCATTCGAATACAAACATGTTGTATTATACTTAACTTAAATATTAACATAAATAAACTTAATACTTTTGTAATCCCTATCTTATATAAATCTAAATAATATAATTTATCTTATATACGACCGTTGGAGTCTTTGTATGGTATTTGTTGTTATGGAGAATATAAAGCGCTAAATATAATCAGAAATATGTAAGAAAATGTAAATGATATTGCTTAAACAAAATCATTCAACAATATTTTCTTGTACTTGCACCATATTATTCACCATAAAAAATAACAAAAATTTCGACATTTCGTTTCAAATTCACTTTGGATTTAATATTAATATAGAAAATAAAGAAAATATAAGCTCATCAATAAATCTTATAAATTGATACTATGATTATATATAACAGTGTATTAAAATAAGTTTCTATTAATGAGCTTATAAAGCAGAAGTCTCTCGCATAAGTGTCAACTAATATCAAAGGTTTTTTTATTTTATTTTTTTAATTAACATCGTGTGTTTATATAATGATGGTATCATAATCAGATCTCTTGATATTAACAATTTATTTTAATATAACAAATCATATGAAAAAAATCGCCAACAACAGTATATTATGCGAGAGACAGCTAAGGCACATAGCGTGAATGCGCGTGCGCATGAAACTTATAAATCGTATGAGCCGCTGTCACCTGTCTTGCCGATACGAAGCACGTACTTGTAAAGAAGGCCTGCGATTACACCTCCAACAATCGGACCCACCCAATATACCTAAAATAAAAACAAAAAAAAATTAAGTTTTAAAATAGGTGTATATATTTTTCAATATGTCTGAAAAAATATGATAACTAACTATGATAATCATATTATAACGATTTTAATATTTAGCAATATATTGGAAACTAAAATAATTAGCAACAAGCATGTAATGTCATAAACTAAGTACTGTTTCATAAAAAAATAAAGTTTTTAATCTGTGTCACAATTAGATATAATACAGAAATTATATTTTCGTGAAATATTTTCTGAAGAAGAGAACTTATTATAATAAAAACATTTAAAAAAAACTTAAGCGTGTGAAATAGAGCGCCATTAAATATTTAATTTCCGTGGACAATAATTCGTAACAAACATGGACGCTAACACATTTGACCTTTAAAATTATTTGCTAACAAAGTAAACTTAATGGGATAAACTAACACACTTCTATCAATATGTTTGTTAACATCTAACGCTTCATATATAATATTTACTTTGTGGAAAATTTCTGACCTTGCACTAATTGACACTGTCATGGTTGTATTTACATTTAACAGAATTGAGATGGTGAGTGGCTCGAACACGTGATTGTTCACCGAAGATGGAGGGTTCAGTCCCGGGCAAGCACCACTGAATTTTTATGGGTTTAATTCGTGCTTATAATAACTCGTGTTCAGCGGTGCAGAAAAATATCGTAAGGAAACCCGCATCTGTCATATGAAATTCTGCCATATGTGTACCACCCGCATCGACGTAGTATGGTGGAGTAAGCTTCAAACCTTACGCTCAACAGACCTTTTTCAGAGAGACCTTTGCCCAACAGTGGGACATTGCCTGACTGTTACATTTTACATTTTCTTTTATGATATCTTATATTGGCTCAATAATTTGAATATCTCTATCTTTTGTAACAATAAGTGTAAACGGGAATTATTGTATGAAAGTAAAAGGACAATTTATATATTACTAAAACGAGCAGTAATAATGTTGTGTGGCAGATTACAATATTTCTTGAAATAAGTTAAGAATATCCCGACGTAGGGGCTACATTATAGTTACTGCTTTTTTATCTTTATTAACAGATTTATTAATTCGAGATGCGTCTCATTTAAGTTAGTTACTGACTAATTATATTATAAAATATTTCTTTTCTAACAATTTTATACGTATAAAATAAGTGTTATTACGAACGCATTTTAGCAAATCTATGGTATTATTTATATTAAATTAAATTTTAAAGGTTGCGCCTTTCTAGCACAAGGTTTGAGATTACGGCTACCATACACCTGGTAGTTAGTTAATCATTAATTCGAAGCTTATAATTTATTAGAATGCAGAATGTTCTACCGGAGAAAGGTGGAGATTATATATTATATAAGATGTTTTATTATGTCACGTGTGCTAAATCGGAAACACGGCATATTCATATATACTTAATGTAGTCGTTTGTTATAAACGTGATGCAGTGAAAGTGATGGCCAGTAACGGGATACTAGACGTCTCACGATGCAACTGGACTTTCATCTCACATTTATTTTTTATATAAGATATAAGTTTAATAAAAATATTGACGCGTGTGATATGGCTGTTGCGAATAATTACTTGACGTACTCAAAGAATATATTTATATGAAATTTTTAAACTGCCCTTTTCAGTTAAAATCGACGTCGAATTTAGAGAACTTTAAGTATTTTAAGCAATAATACGTCGAAAGAAATTAGTGTTGTAGGAAATATATGAAACACGTAAAACTACAAACACTCACTCTTACCTACCTTAACCTAATAAAACAGAAATCTAGGCCTTTTAAATTCTACTTCATATATATTTCAAAACATAACCTATCGTTATACAATACATAAAATAAGATAAGTATACTATAAAATAAGAAGACACACACAAACATATATACAGATACTATACATAACAGATCCATTAGAAAAAAGGTAGAATTATTAAAATCAAACCTTTTTATGTGTATACTTAAATTAGAAAACTTTTTTAAACTAAACAACTGATAACCGTGTCGGGAATAAAGATATATAAAGACCAACGGTTAACTGCACTTTCTTTACTACTTACATAAATATAAGCGGATAGTAGTGAAAGGCTTAACATGCATAGTAATCGCAGTTCTATAAGCTTATATGTTTCCTTTTAAATCTAACTTCTAAGTAAGTGTTTGAATTTATAAGTTAAATCTATGTTGCTGTTAAATTAAATGAAAAGCTTGTAAATGTCCCATTGCTGTCAGTTTCATCGCTGTTTTGATCTTGTTAAATATTGTAAAAGCCTTCAATAATTGTATTTTATGAATAATGGCAATGATTGGCAGGCTTACAAACTATCGAGGTTACACTTACAGTCACAACAAATATTAAGTCGGACAGCTGAAGCCAACGATCAATTCAACAATTACATAAATTGTACACAACTTCATACTTTCAGTGTTATCGTAAATAGTTATTCAATTTGAAGACGATTGTGTTTGTGAATATAATCCACAATAAGCGTGTGGCTCATTTGTCGTATTTAGTTATATTATATATATATATATATATATATATATATATATATATATATATATATATATATATATATATATATATATTTTGCTTAGAAATTAGTTTAATCATGTGTTAAAATCTATATTTATGCAAAAGTATTGACATACCCAGTGAGCAGTCCAGTTGCCCATGACGAGAGCGGGGCCGAAAGAACGCGCTGGGTTCATGCTAGAGCCGGAGAAAGGTATCTGCAGATTAAGACACATGTTAATATAAACTAGATATACATCTAGGTAAACACTATAACAACAACTGAGACATGTGCTTATATTATGTTTCTGAGCTATAAAGCGAGTCGAAACATCGTAGTTTTTTTATTTATTTAAATATATTATATTATGAACTCACGCAAGCAGCATGGCAGGCTGTGATGCTGAGTCCAATAGCTAGAGGAGCAGATCCTTTGAGGTCGTTGCGGCGCGCGTCGCACACGCCGTGCACCACTAGCACTAGTACGAAGGTTATCAGTGCTTCGATAAGTAGAGCCTGAATACATAAAAGGAAGTTAGCAAGGCAAAGGATGCCAAACAAACATAGCACAAAGACATAGGTATTTATAATTCAATGTAATTTGTACAAAATTTTTGGTATAATTCGTAATATTTTAAATTTTCATGTTTCTAAATTTTAGGAATTACTTAATCTCATTACTATTTTTTATCATTTAAAATAAGCTTAATGGTAGCCGAAAAACTGTTCATAGATATAAAGTTTCTGTTTGTCTTAAAACAATTTATAATATTCATACAATTTATATATTTAAGTTAATACAAAATTAAATACCTGGGGTTCAGTGACATTGGCGCCTGGTAGGGTCATTCCGAAAGATAATACCCTATCTTCTGGAACAGCCAACTGTAATAAATTATTTTTTTAGATTAATTATTTTTTAGATTGCAGTTAAAGCCGAGATGGCCTAGGGGTAAAAACGCGTGAATCTTAACCGATGATCGTGGGTTCAAACCCGGGCAAGCACCACTAAATATTCATGTGCTTAATTTGTGTTTATAATTCATCTCGTGCTTGACGGTGAAGGGAAACATCGTGAGGAAACCTGCATGTGTCTAATTTTATTGAAATTCTGCCACGTGTGTATTCTATCAACCCGCATTGGAGCAGCGTGGTGGAATAAGCTGCAAACCTTCTCCTAAAAATGGAGAGGAGGCCTTAGCCCAGCAGTGGGACATTAACAGGCTGTTACTGTACTGTTGCAGTTAAACCATGATACCTATCATTGTGATACATATAGAGCTGCTTTTTGTATACAATAACTATATGTGTGCGATACGATGCCTAAACATATTATAAACTATTAATTTAAGAATAAGTATATTCTTCGTAATAAATGAGATAAATTATATTTAATACGAGTCGTGATATATTAAGTTGATGGTCTTTTCTTGCTCTTTGCGAGTAAAATGTCGCATCTTAAGCATCTTGACGCGAGGTCGGGCCACGATGATATTACAAGTATTAATTGCATCTTGCCAATAATTAATGAAACGGTGGAATCGAAACATTGAAAATTAAAATACCGTAATGTCTTTAAACATTTTATTATTATTAACACGTACAGTATTGTCTTTCTTAACAGGTAATTACAAAATTCATCGCAATTAAAGACCTATAATATAATCGATCTGAAGGCATAATGATCGTGTTGATATCGTCTTAATTGCTTGCTGTCCATCATTTTTTTTAAATCAGTTTGATATTTAGTGTTCGGCCAGTGTTCGAAATTCAACCTCAAAATCATTTTTGAAAATTTAAGGAAAACATGATTTCGTATATTTCTAATACATTTTATCTACTAGTTTCTTATTTCCATTTTTTTCAAATTTATAACACTAAAGTTCGTTAATAACTGGCAAAAAAAATCCTGACAAACTGGAAACAAAGTAAGTAATTTTTTTTTACTTTGCCCAGTTAAGAATTAGGTATAATATATATATTTAGATGCTAGCGATTCATTGATGGGTATTGATAGGTATTTGTAGCTATGGATACAACGATGTCTTTCAAGTCATGATGATAATGAGAAGGATATCCTCCTGACCGATTGTAGCCACAGCCAACTGCGCAAGATATTTTTAGTACGCTACGCGTAACTTTAGCAGTTTACTTTAGATTTGATTTAAAATGGAATGACAAAAGCATCCAATTCATTTTAAATCAAATACTTTTTGCGATTCAAAAAGGAAATGCTGCTAACATTCGTGCCACCATTCCACGCGGTCACGTTTTTGTACTGAAGCTACTTTCAATTTTTATTTGTATATACTTAAGGCATTGATGAAGATTAATTAATAAAATTTTACTTTTCATATTGAAAGAATTATGTGATTAAAAAAGATTGAACGTAATAGTGTGAAGGAAAAAGATTGATCGACTTCAGTCAATCTTAATATGAAGACATCATGTATATTTTTTCCTCACGCAGATTTGTTTACTAATGAGAAGTTAGCTAAGGTCGTTGCAGATTTTTCTTTATTCTGAGACTATAAGTGTCAGGGCAAGCAGCACTTTTTCATTTCAACACACGTACATGGCAGTGCTCTAGAAGGAGATTAGAATGCTGACAAGCGCTTTGGACCGTATTCCGAAAGAAAATTCATAATTAACTTCTTCAATCATTAAAAAACCGTAACAACTATAACAATAGTTTATTGTAAATTTTATGTACTTTAACTGTTTTTTTTTAAATATTACTAACATAAATATATCAGTTAAATTAAATAGAAAATACCATCAATAAAAATGAGGACTAATTGATATCTCCTCAAGCACAAATGCATTAGAAGGAAAGCCGTTGTAAAATCCAATTTAAATAAAGTAGAAATGGAAGTAGAATGGTGTAAATTGAATATAGCTTTGTATAAATAACTACTATTTCCTTTATATGAAATATGTGCTAGCTAGCTAATAATTAAAAAAAATCGCAAAAAAAACAAACCATGTGTCGGTAATGACACAAACAATAAAAGGTTTTAGAGTTATTGGTAGACTCATACATTTATCATTAACCATTTCTAAATTAAAATTACGCTTACCCTTATGAATGCAGCTCCGGCCGTCGCTCCAAGGCATTGTACTACGATGTAGAATATCGCTTTTAACAGTTTGATGTCACCTGCTGCGAACAGGCCGAGGGTCACCGCCGGATTGATATGCCCGCCAGACACATGCCCTATACCCTGGAACAAAAGAAAGTTTAAATTAGGTGTGAAAATATATAATATATATTTATATGTTTAAATATGGGAGTCTGTTTCTTCTGAAAATACAATAGGTTTGTTTTATTTAAATTTTAGAAGAGAGAGATTTTCAACTTTATAAGCTATTAGCTTAGCCAGCCTAACAAGATACTGAAAAATTATTAAATATAATAAGTATACTGAGTATTATATAGTACACTATATTGTATACAGGTGGGCCGTTACACGCGATATTTTATTTATTTATGCTATATTTTATATTGGGAAGCATAATAAACATTGAGACAAATAAAGCATGTGTGGTGTTATTAAGATTATAACGTGTTTATAACTACGCTATATATATATAAGAGAAAAATATCTTAATTGGTAAAGCATATATTACTTATGATTTTTTATGAGGCTTAATTTAAATAGTTAATATAAATTTTAAGTCAATTGTTAATCGTTATCTTACAAACCCGTCATAAATCACTCCATCGACATTTAAGCAGCTTTCAGAACCAATTAAATGTCCTGTCAGTTAAGAGTTCACTGATTGTTCGTGTATTGAATCTGTAATGGTGCAGCCAAGTTCGATTGTTATCGAATATTGTAAGGTATTGCAACATATATTTATAATTAATTATTCATCTATGAATATTTTGTATGAAAATCTGTCCTATGTCTACTGTAATTATATAATTTTTAAGCGTTTGCATAACATATGCCCAAACACAATTATACAAGATTAGATTTGAATTAAAATTTTATAGTCATCAGTAATTGTACTCTAAGGGTCACATACAAAAAATATCGAAACGATAGATGAGATATACAAAAGCCATTGACAACACACATTTTTTTATTCAAGAAAAATAAAATATATGAGTAAATCATATAGATCCAGATAATTAACCACCTTTATCCATGTTATCTGGTTATTTATTGCGGTGATCATGAATAGACATAGACACCCTGAGTACTTCATTTTACTTGAATTAATTCAACTCGATTTATAAGTATCAATGTAGGTTATGTAACATATTTACGATTACGGTATATGTTATGTACGAAGTATGTAATTTAGTGAGATTATAATGTAGATAAAATCACAGACTACTACACTCGTGACTAACAGTGTTCATATATTAGCTTTAGAACAGTACTATGACTTGCTCTATGCTATGCAACGTGTCTCAGGTCAAGCCACAATGAACTGAGGGCCAATTCTAAAACAAATTGTCTCTTTATCGCAATCGAATCGAAACGTAATCGTTGCCATTTAGCCGATTTAATATTCTACTAACACAACGATCCAGTTGCAGTTCCATCGAAATTGGATCGGAAAAGAATCGGAAACGTATCGTAACTGTTACAATATAGTAGAATTAGGCTCCAGTTACGATTCAGCTTAGGTTTATTTTTGTAAAGAAAAGAATCGATAACGTATCATAATCTTGATAAATTAGTAGAATTCTTCAGTTCACTCACGATTAGTACCAAACTTTGACACATTTGTGTAATTTGTTTTATAATAATTGTATGTCCAAAGCCAATGTCCGTGCAATGCATTTTACTTTTTTTTTGTTTTTATTGTTTCGCTCCGTTAATTGATATTTATAAATACTCATACATTATATAAATCCTATTCTTCTATTACATTATTACTTTTATTTATATTGTCAGCTTTATATCTTTACAAACATTTATAACGACACTATATATACGACTACTATTTCGACTATATGCAACTAATTCATGCATGCATCTTAGCATAAAATTCAACGAATAAAAATAAATTATATGTTAACATAAATAGAATTATATCAGTTTTAATTATTTATATTTTAATCAGTTTTTTGACATTTTATTCTAAAAAACATTTTCACTCAATTTAATTAAGCCACTTAAATTCGCTTAATAGCTCATTTATCGTTTCTTTTATTGCAATCGGAAATCATTAAGAAATTTATATTCATCAAAATCATCTTGATACAATCATTGAACTGTCACAGATAGCAATTAATTAATAAATAACTTTATTATTTATAATAAAAATTAAATAAATCTCAAACATGAATGTTTCAAAACACTATTTTTAAATATTAAAGTCATGAATATGACTTTGAAAATACTGAATCACTGAAATTAAAACAGTAGATACGTTAAGATCGTAGATAATAAATTATGCACATGTTTTAAATTTTTTTTAATACTGCACACAATCGTAATATGTGTTAGATTAAAAATAATTTCATTTTATTCGTATATTTTTATTTGCGCAGTATCATTGCAAAGTACGTACATGTTCAATTCCATTCGTGCAACCAATACGTTTTGGTACAGATTGTCATGCGGCTCATGCAGGTTTCCTAACGATGTTTTTCCTGCACCGCCAAGCACGAGATGAATTATAAACACAAATTAAGCACATGAAAATTCAGTGATGCCTTGATTGGATTTGAATCCGCAATCGTTGGTTAAGATTCACGTTCTCTATCCACAGGGCCATCTCGGCTCTTATTATCACTAGATAAGAAGTATTTAAAGGTTTTTTTTAGAAGAGCGTTTGTTCTACCTCAGGATATAAATCTTCTAAGTATACAAACAAAATCAGGACGGCTCGACTAGTTTATAATAAAAGTATTAACGTAATTTGCTTAATGTGAATACATTAAAGATCAATGACATTGCCGAGGTGAACAGTTAATCTAGCCGTGACAGTGGTGCGTAGGTTATATAATTTTTTGAATAAATTAAGCATTAAGCGAGTTTCAGTGCTATTTGAATCGATAGTGATCATTCAATGAGGTTTTTTAAAGTAAAAAAATACGTACAGCCTAGTCACATTTGAGCATCGTTATAATTTATTGGTAAAGGTTGGCCAGTGGCTCTCCTCGACATTAGATCGACAATTTAATTAATTGTAATGCTCTTTATGCGGTCTAATTATTAACAAATTAATTAAAAACTGGTAATTGCCTTTGTTGATTAATAACATTTTACACTTATATAATAATATTGGACTTGGTTATTTGATAGGCTCTTTATCTTATTTAAATTAATTTTAATTTAAAGAGATTTTCTAGATATATTATATAATTTAAATTAAAATATATATATATATATATATATATATGTTTTATAGTAAATGTATTTTATATACAATGTGTAGGTTTATAAAGTTCTTCTGAAAATAGTTCCAGATTTGTATTTACTGAGCTGCCTCTACACTCCACATAGGATAAAAAAGAGTGCGAGAAGAAATATGTAGTTTAACACGAATGGGGCCACCTATCCATATTCATCCTGAACGCACTAGGACGAGAGTCAATGTAAATAATTAAACATTATAATGACAAGTTCATATGTACATTTTAGTTTTAAAATACTTGAATTGATCTTTAATCTAACATAACCTTAGAAGTTATAATATTATTGTTATCCGAATTCCGTATTTACTTCCAAAGTTAATAGAAACGACGATTAAATTTTTAAATACCTAGATTTGCTTATACACTGACTTTGTTTACATCACAAGTGAAATTAATTTAAAACGTTTAAAAATAATAACCTAAACTAAAAAATACCTATACATAAACTATCTAAATTCAAATAAATGACCCATTTTAATTAAAACATTTAGTTAATAGCATGTTAAGAGAGAAATTGACAATCTGTTGAAGATATTGATATATACTTTTATACTATGACGAGCCGGTTGGCGTGGTTGGTAGATACTTGCCTTTCACGTCGAAGGTTGTGGGTTCGATTCCCACCCAGGACAGACATTTGTGTGCATGAACATGTCTGTTTGTCCTGAGTCTGGGTGTAATTATCTATATAAGTATGTATTTACAAAAGAAAAGTAGTATATGTAGTATATCAGTCGTCTGGTTTCCATAGCACAAGCTTTGTACAAGCTTAATTTGGGATCAGATGGCCGTGTGTGAAAAATGTCCCAGGATATTATTATTATACTAACCTAAATAAATGGTTTTGTGTATAAATAAGATTGAAATAAAATAAATTTAATCTTATTTATGCAGTGAGTTGTTATCATATGTTATGTGGCGGCTATGGTAACGGTTCAACCATGTGCTGTGCGTACAGCCTGCGGTCACCGTACGATCAAGGGCGCCTACAATCCCTAAGGTGATAGTGGTCCAAGTGATAAAAGAAAACAAAACAGTATTACTTTGATTACTTTGATATTGATATGTAACTTATTGTTTACAACGAATTACGATATTAATATAACTAATTACACGATTATAATTTTGTAAATATAGTTAGTCTATCCTAGAGAGAGGGTCGGGTTGAATTTAATTGGTTTCAGAATATTTCAGCAGTTTTATTTGAATAGAGAATCACTATAATGAAAATCAATTATTTTTTGCAATAGTATATAACATATTATCGATTTCACCTTAAATTAATTGAAATTTAAATAAAGAGTAAATTTATAAGACGCTATAAGTTTATATATTTCAACAAAAACAACGGTAACACACATTACACACACGATTCGCTCGCCGCTGTATCCGACTGCGCCTGCGCCGGATATATTAATCAGTTTCTAGTAATCTAATAACCGTTTAATTCATAATGTTTTGAGAGGGCATTGATTTACGCGGCAATTAAACAAATCGTGCTCTACCTTTGTAATTGATGTTCGTATGATGTCATTCAATTTATATTTAAATTTCTTATGATGTTCATTTATATAAATTGATAATTACAAAATACTGTTATTTGAATTTGAAAACAAAATAAAGTTTAATTGTTTTGAAAACTTTATGTACAAAAAAGAGTGTACAAAGAAGATTATATATATATAATAATAAATAAATATAAATAATAATAATATATATATATATATATATAATATATATATAATATATATATAATATATATATATATATATATATATATATATATATATATATATATATATATTATTTATATTTATATATATATATATGTATATAATCTTCTTTTAATAGCTTATTCAATAAAATTTAATTAATCAGATTATATACATATATATTATAATCTATATATATATATATATATATATATATATATATATATATATACATATATATATATATATATATATATATATATATATATGTATATAATCTTCTTTTAATAGCTCCCATATCGGCCCGTATAACGCTATTATTCTCAATAGTAACATGTACAGACCAACTATTACAGTTAACTATTAAACTTCTATATAATTAATCAATATTAAAAATGTAATAATGACATTTCAATGTCGATGATTAATTAATTCTTGCAAGAAAGCAATTCCATTTAAGAACACGTTTGTTAATTTGACTTAACTTTGACGTTAGCTTAACTTGTAATGTAACATAACCAAGCAATACTTCACTATAGTTGTATAAAGTTATAAGATTTTTACATAAATAACTCTATAGAACTCCTAAGAAAAAATATTTTAGCCTTGTATTGTAACCTAGAAGATTAAGCTAAATGTTTTTGCAATTAAAACATTTTATATATGTATTTAATTATCGTATTTTTGACGGATCGTTATCATTATAAAATGTATTTAATTTATAGAGATAAGTTATAAATCCATACAAGGAAAACATTAAACTAAAGTTTGTCAGTGTATGTATGTGATAATTGTAGGCATAGGATTTAGGTCACACAAGCCCACATGTCGCGGAGAACGCAATTATCAACTACAAACAAGCGTACGCTACACGCCACGATAATGATAACAATGCAATCAATTCAATTACCGTTTGACATTCACGATAATGAACTGATCAGAATCAGTTGTTTTAAACGTAAATTTGCTTATTTAAATACCTCGTTTATCGAAACCGTAACATACAATACATATATACAATATTGGTTTGCGAAGTAGCTATACAAGTTTAGTACATAATTTCAACGGTAAGTTAAAAATGAATGCATCGCAGACTAAAGATGAGGCACCTTTATTTTTTTAAATCTCATAATTACATTGTAGTATTAAAAATAATGATACATTATAACTTTAATATTTATTTTTGAACTGTTATATATATTTAAGAGGTATATATTAATTAACTAACATGGAATACGTTTTATAGGTAGATTTAGGTCAAATTGTACTCATTTAATTATATGTTTTATTAAATACACTGATAATCAATCTTTATCGCATTTTAATGCGATGACACGATTTAAAGTGCAATTTTGGTATTTTGTTCTGTCAAAGTTAATAAGGTCCTTTCGCTTCGCACTCAATTAAATCATTCTACACTGGTTTCGAAAATATTTTTGTCAATGAATAATTTTAATAATTAAGATAAAGAATGAAAACTGCCATTTCGATTAACAGCTGGTTTGATTCATTTTATGTTGTGTGTGTTTACGTTAAATACTTGTAAGCGTGTAACCTGTTTTAGGGCACTTTCATGCTTGCCTTTAATTGCAAGTATCTCGACTTCAACGTTTTGATTGATTGAAATTATATAGCGTATACATTTATAGGAATGTATGTTATATACGTATATATGTTAAAAATGATAATAAACTTTTATTTTCCTTGATGTAAAACGACAATGAAACAAAGTTATATTGACCAATTGTCACTGCCGTCAATAATGTATATTGTGCTTGTAATTATTTCCCAACATTTACTACTGGCCGCAAGCCCACACTACATTGCTTATATATAAATGTATACAAAAGAAATAAAATGCATTATAATTAAAAAAAACAGTTATATCAAATTGACATAAAACCAAAATTCGGATTCGCCGCAGATATATCTCTAACGCAATGACGATTTGCATGTTAAATTGAGATAACCCACTTTTTGGGAGATTCCGTTACCTGTCACTGCTTCTAAAACCAATTGTGTTCGAATTGTAAATAAACTTGATGAAATGCTTGCGCATGAGTCCACTTCCAAATTGCATTAAGATACAGTTATTTTAAACGATCTAGATGTTGAATACTGTTTGTGGAATAATAAATATTTCTAAGATAACGGGTAATTTTAAAGGAAAAAACGTCTCGATACAAATCATGCATTTTATCACATCGAAGATTTTAAAATAGTTTTAAATACAAAGTGAGGCCAAACTCAAAATACCTATGTAACTATTTTAATACGATTAATTAAAAAATAGTATGTTTTACTATATAATATATTTTCTCATTAAATTCTTATAGATTGTAGTTAAGTTATTCTCCAAAGACGAAGGTCCATGTAAATAACATAAAACACTTTTATTTATATTTTTATGAAAGTGGTATTTAAGATGATATTAAGGTATTATTAGATGACATTATTTCGCCAATTCATTCCAACTCATTTATGAAATGAAAAAAATCATTATATAAGTGTTTTTAATTAATCTTAGAAATAGAAAATTATTGAATATGTTTATTTTATTTTTAAAGTATATATTAATGGTTATTTTGTAGTTAATCTTTATCGTAAATTAAAAGCAATTATGGGCCATAAAATGCCCTTTAATACTGAACAACCGTCGCCAGGGTATCTTCGACAAATATGCTATGATCGTAACTAATGGTTTAAGGTTATCGCGCGAAGTCTGTGCCTCGTAAATTCAAAACTGATTGCTGTTACATCTAACAGAGTCCGTTTACATATTCATTGCGACCATGTTGAGTGTATGGTAACCCTTATAAATGCTTTTTAACGAGCATCGAGGCTTGAGCATAAATTTCCATTTTATACGTTGTTTTAAACCTAGTATTATAAATCTGCCTGCATTTAATATTTAATAAAAAATTATAATCTCTAATATTCTTGTCCATGCTTTTGGGTTATTTTTTATAATTTTTTATTAGCTATGTTTTTGATCTGGCTGTCATGTTTTTTCCAGACAGCATAACAATAGAAATTTTATGATTACCATTGATTTTGTATATACATGGACTCTAATACCTCTTACATTTAGTTGGCTGTCGTCTCAAAATTTCCTATGTAAATATTTTTTTATATTACGGCTAAAGAATATTTAAATTTTTGGACAATAATCATGGTTGTCTTTGGTTATAACAAACAATTTTTAAGCTCGATGTTAAATTAGTTAATTGCTGAAATACTTAACAAGAACGAATTAAAAATATATATTCACCAATCACGGAAGAATGTTAATGACCCGATGATTTTTAAATTCATCCACTCTCCTGATGTTAATGTAAGTTAAGATTTATAACGGATTAATTCATATTACATCAGTCATATTTCAGTCACGTAATACATTATACAGCTTGTAAATATTTACAGTTTAAAAAACATTATTTTTTTACTTCTGTTTCATTTCCAAATATTCACCACCAACTCTTATGAGTTACTAAATACTCTTAACCTAAACATATCAGATAAAAAGAGCGTAAAACGAGTTTATCAAGTTAAAGAAATACATTTCTTTGAACTTGGAATAATAATAAATGTCAGTGGTGTACTTACTTCTTAAGTTATCATTATCGTAAAATTTATTTTAGTAAGTCAATTGACACACATTAATTCAATAAGTATGTGACGATAATAATTGGATTCGAAGACATTAATATAATACAATTTAAAGCGGTTTTTAATGAGATTTTTATTTTTATATTAATTATCTGTGCCAATGACTCCCTATAATTTTTTTATTTTCTGTAACTTCTGAGTTAAATTTTTATTTTTAATGTGAAAAATTGCTATCGTAAACGTAAAACACATCACGAACAATCTAATCTTCGATATATAGAGAAAATTAGGTTTTATACTTATGTATTCGTTTAAAAATATTAAAGTGATCGTTCTATAAATCATGAGCTTTTTACCTTTTTGTTTTATTCAGTAAGCTTTCGTTATTAACAACATCTTATGTCCATCTTAAAGACCGCATAATATTTAATACAATTCAAAAACGCCTCAGCCGCTGCGAGCCCGTTGAACTTCAATCACGAAGTAGTTATAAGTTCGATTTGTTATCATTATAATAATATTTTCTTTTATTAATTTATATTTAAAAACTTCAATCAATGGTTTTTAAAATCAAAATATGTAAAATCTTAACTTTTCATTTCATTCTGTAACATATTTAAACTATTTTTCTATATTTACTATTAAATCGATACTAAATTTATTTTAATTACATAAAAATTATACTATATGCTGAATCTTTTCGCAGTTAAATAAAAATAAAGTTAAATAAATAATATAAATAACGAAACCGCATAAATATTCAAGATATAACGTCCAGACAGATTGACGCCTTTGAGAAGCATTTTGTATTGAGCAATTATTACTTAGGCTTATACTTGAAGTAAATTCACGCACTGTTCGTGTTGTATACATATAGGTACCTATTTTACAAACGACAAAACTTTAACAGTGGTTAAATTTAATTATAAATAACAATCATAAAGGATTTATTTGCTGTTGATATTAATTTTATATATATTTTGTTTATTACGGGTAGACTAGGGGTCTACATCAACGTTTATATCGTAATGCATAAAACTCGCGGTTTACGCGGCGCGCGTCAGTAAAACTCTCAGTCAGCATTATTTTTACTGACATATTCAATAATCATCGTATAATTTTAGTCAATTTACACAAAACCTAAACTAATTATAAAACTTTACCTTAATGGTGTATCAGTATAGAGTATTTTTAAGTTTGACAGACACGGCGGGATAAAGATTAAAGAGTAAAAGATAGTTAATTTGATTTTGTAACTTCTACAATAACTTCCTAATGCTTTGGAAGCGTATTATCTGTTACACTTTTACTTACCACCAACACTAGTTCGGCGAATGAAATGTAATAAAAAAACAAAATAAGCAAAAATTAAAGTAAAAGTAAAGTAAAAGTCTGTTAATGTCCCATAGGGCTAAGGCTTTCTCTGTTAGAGGGGAGAAGATTGAAACCACCATGCCGCTTTAATGATTAGTGGATACGCGTTTGTCAGAATAACATCAAAATGATGAACATTTTTCTAAGATGTTTTTATTCCCACAGAATACGGGACGAATTATAAGAACAAACTTCTTACATATTCTTATGAATACTTGGTATTTTAAATTTATTACGTATACGCAATCGCGTATTTATTAAAAATTCTAATAAATATTGCTCTACTTCAAGTCCGTTTTTTTAAATATAAAAAAAACTTGATCAAGATCAGCTCTATTTATCTCGTTATGAAGCACATAACATGTATTAAAAGCAGCAATATGTTTATGTAAACAAACCACTAACAAGTTTCTAAACCTTATTAGGGATAATATATGCTGGTATGAAAATTTAAACTAAATCCACTTAGCGAATAACAGTGTAACCTTTTTGGATATAACGTAGTATTGTGTAGCTTTTAACGTTTTGCAATATAGTATCAATGTCATTATTTTATTTAAATTAGCAACCAGTGGCCTACACATAAACGAATACAGTCAATTATCAACTAAAGCAATAAATACACCAAATATAATAGTGTCCCCAGTCTAAAGCTTGGGTGTCGAAAGCTCCTTTTTTTACTAGCTGGCAACCAATGCGCCAACACATTCAAACCGAAACACAACGATACCAAGTATTGCTGTTATGTGTTAGAATATCTGAGTGGGTGGTACCTACCCAGACGAGCTTACACAAAGCCCTATCACTAGTAAAAATGTTCAGCTGTTTCATGTACTCGTAGCTAAACCCAACTAAATGACAAAAAGGCCAGCTAATACTTGAAAAATAACGAAAAAGCAACATCTGCTAACTAAACTCATTTTAACATGTATGATTTAATTGTAATTAAGCGATATTATATCAAAATTAACATAACTAATTGCAATCTCCATTTAAGAAGGTTAAGTAAATACTTAAATAAAGAGCGTTGTTTTCTTTCTATTGAATTTTAAACTAATCTTGCTTTTATCTGATCGTGCCAACGGTATGCACGATGCCTTTTGCGTATCAATGTCTTTATATTTATAGGAACCGGTATCAGTGCTAAGTATCACACTGACATACAATGTTACTCGATCTGAGTAGATCTTTAGATGGTATCTTTTTGTAGTTGACTGACGTTCATTAACGGCCTTACTTGTGTTTTTATTACGTTGCTTATCGACCGTTTAGTTAAAAACTGATTCCGCTCTTTCTGTATTTATTAATTTAACATTGCATTTCGCATTGTTTAACTAATCACCCGCTAAACAACACATATAAAAATAAGCTCGTTAATGTCGATAAATCGAAATAGAGTATCTATCTAAGTACGCTGTTACAAGCGCTATTCATAATTCAACTAGAACATATTAAATGTAAAGCCACCCTCGCCACCACCATCGATTCCGAAGACGTAAAATCAGATGATGTAAGAAATAGTTTACATTTATTTCCAGATGATACAAATGAATTCTAGTTATTTCCAAAGAAACATTAGAGGCTAGGTTATATTGTGCAGATATTTCTCTTCTACAACCGGCTGAGAATGCCATAGGACATTATACTGTGGAAATAACTAAAATAAACAAGTCGAGTCAAATCCACGTCAGTCAACAAACTTATTTTCCTTTTATTTTATTTATTTATTCCTTACCGCGAATGCTGCAAAACTTAGTTTACTAGCAAAACCATTAATATGAGGATTTTTAGTCTATTTTATTAACATTGTTCAGATTTAAAGGAATGCTTAATTAAAGCGTGTAAAATGTTTTATACGACTTTTCGATTCCTACATAAACTTTTTAGTTGAAATTATGCATATTTTTAGTACTATTAATAACGTTTTGCAAATACTACTTAAAATACTATGATTATTTATTTCACTTCATGAAAAAATAGCTTATAAATTTATATATAATAATAATAATTTATAAATTGTTGAATGTCGTGTAGAGATCTATGAAGCATCAGTAACTTATATTATATGGTTGTTTTTTTAAAAAGTACAACTGAGTTTTTATCTCACTTTTTCTCGATAAAATAGACATTTAGCGGTGTTGGCAGCATTGGACTGTAGGTGCTTTTAAAAATCAAGTGACTAATTTTTTAAATTGAAAGTAACTATTTAGGCATATATACCATGAAATATATTTCGTTTAGACACGATTACTTAGTTTATCGAAATCATCTACGATATAATCGAAGCATTAATATGAAAATATGAAAGATTATCATTTAGACGATTAAGAGCCTGACCTTCACATTCCAGGCCAAATAAATGACAGTTAATATGACAAACGAGATACAATAAAATGTTTAATATAAGTAGTTCGTAAACAATGGTGTGCGAAGCGATTGACGATTAATAATATTTACATATTGATCTATCGATTGTTTCGGGTGGGCGACAAGCGTTATTATACAATTTACTGTGTCTTGCGGTTTCAACCGCGTTCAGTTTAGATTATACACGGCTGTTTCATCCACATCATGAGTACTTATATAATTTTAATAGTTTTTTTTTTAAATAAAGTACAAACAACACTTATTTGAGAAACAACAGCATGTGTGTGGGAGATGTGTTGGTATTACTCTCCTCGTAAGGGTCGTCAAGTTAAATTATTTTACCTATCATCTAGCTCAATAAACTATTTAACGCAAAGAGAATTTTTTAAAGTAGATTAGTAGTAGTACATCGATAATACATATAAACTTTATAATATAAATTTATGTTACATTTCAATTATCGTTTTTTTTTTTATAAAATAGGTAAACCTGACCTGACGACACGTGTCAGACATTGGCTGTGATATTAAGAGCCACCAACCTTGGGAAATAGGATGTTATGTCCCTTGTGCCTGTAGTTTCACTGGCTTACTCGAAGCGTAACACGATCATATTATAGTATTGCTGTTTGGCGGTAGAATATGTGATACCTACCCAGATGGGCTTACACAAGGTAAGCCCGACCTCCAATTTTTTATTATCATTTTATCTTCCTAACATATTTGACAAACATTTTAAAAGTCGTAAAGCTTCTAGCAAGTGTCAATATGGATTCGGCCGAGAGGTTTTTATCGTAAAAGAAGTAACAGCCTGTTAAATGTTTCACTGCTGGCACTCTCCTCTTGTTTACTTTTTTCTTGCAGGTTTCCTTACGATGTTTTCCTTCATCGCCGAGCATAAGATGAATTATAAACACAATTATGCTCATGAAAATTCTGCTTGCTGGGGGGCGAACTGGGCCATCATGGCTATCAATGTTATCGCAATTACAGTACTTATGTTTTTATCGTCAATATTTTTATGCTTCTTGTCTATGAACCAACGTCTATCAAACGTCGTTTCTTTTGTTTCCTAGGGTAGATTAGGGTAGACTTTCCTAAATATTCCAATTTAAAATAAAAATACTTTTTTTAATAATTTGTGTTAATATGGAGATATCTACCATCACTTTATATGAAATTAGTTTTCTTTATTATTTTATATTTTTTTATATTAAATATTTAATTTTAAAAAAGGTTTCTTTCAAGTATGTTCCATGAAAGTAATGGACTTGAAAAATTATTTTACTTTCAAATCTAAACCATAGATAAAAAAGATAAAATGAAATGGACCTGTTTGACGGCAAGAGAAAGTGCATCAGATCCTACTATAACATTACTTTCACTGTAATAAAGCTTAAACGTCCGTCGGGTTTTTGTCTATGGGTAAAAAGTGGGGTCATTTGATGTTTCGAATAGGAAGAGTTCCGTTCGGTTGAAGCGTGGACCGGTCGCATGTAGGTCAAGTGTACTCGGTGGCCCGTAATTACATCATATACATACCGTTTAAAATTGATCTATGTACAGTTATAATCAAAATATTATATTTTATATAAATTACGAATATATAAAGCACGAGTTTTAAGGTAAATTAATGAAATTTGATAAATGTTGTTATTGTGATGTTTATATTCAACCAGTAAGGAATCACTAAAAATCTTTTAAGCTGATTTTAAGGTGATAGTATTTATCTAATACTATTAAAGGAGCAATTCTCGTATATATATATTTCGTGCATCTCATCATCTGGAAATATCTCTAACGATTTGGTTATTTTTTTTTAATTATAATATATAAGGTTTTGCTATTCAATTTTATCTAATTATAACGTTTCTTGTGAAAAAACTAATTATTTATTAGAGCCTATATCAAAATCGCCTACGTTCGCAATCGTAGTTTCGGACATAAGTTTAATTTTTAGAATTTTCCAAATGGAGATATACAACTGACAAGTTTACGAGAGACTTTAAATGAAATAATTTTTGTTTGAAAATCGAACAAAAAATCAATATAAATAATATATCGATAAAATTTGAAATCATTACAAACTTTCTAAATCATTACACCAAGCACGTAATGAGGCTACTATTCGTACCTACTTTTTTGGTATTTGTGACTTTTTATTAATTCTAGTATTAATTAATAAATACAACTAATAAATAAATATGTTGGTATGCAAATATATTTATTTTCAAAAATCTTTGTCTTTGTACTGAACTTAACTAATTTTACGCTTTCCTACCCAGAAGTAAACTTTATACTGATGCACACATGTAAGCCGAGATGGCCCAGTAGTTAGAACGCGTGAATCTTATCCGATGATCGTGGGTTCAAACCCGGGCAAGCACCACTGTATTTTCATGTGCTTAATTTGTGATTATAATTCATCTCGTGCTTAACGGTGAAGGAAAACATCGTGAGGAAACCTGCATGTGTCTAATTTCATTGAAATTCTGCCACATGTGTTTTCTACCAACCCGCATTGGAGCAGCGTGGTGGAATAAGCTCCACAACCTTCTCCTCAAAAGGGAGAGGAGGCCTTAGCTCAGCAGTGGGACATTAACAGGCTGTTACTGTACTGTACACATCGATTGACATGCATTACATTGATTTTAATAAATGAATAAATAAATAAATTATTATTAATAAATAAATAATAAATTATTGATTGGTACAGCGTCAACAAAATTAAGTAAAATATTACAAGAATAAATATACATTAAAGCAAAAATGGCTTATTATCTCTTTGGTACCGTGCATTAATGATTTCTAAGGATTTTGCTGTACTTCTTTTTGCGGTGTACAATATATACAATCTATACTAAAATTATAAATGTGAAAGTCACTCTGACTGTCTGTCTTTTACGCTTTCACGGCACTAAGCCGATATTGATAAAATTTTGGATTAAGCAAGCTTGAACCCCGAGGAAGGGCTTAGATTCCTTTATTTTACCTAACCCACCCTTCCCCTAAAACGTAAGCGACGCAACGAACAAAAACTAGAAAAGTATAAATAACAAAATGAAAGAAAATTAAAACATTCATCTACGAACAAAACAGACGCGGCATAACAAATTTAGCAACAGCTTCACAGCCCGTTGTCGAACGAGCCCCGAGGCATAAAGTATGTTTTAATATTGCTATTTTTATTAAAATAAATAGATCGGACAAGGTTACGTCTAATTGCCGACCGAATGTAGTTAATTCATCATATATTAAACTAGACATTTTCAAGTTATATGAGGATCCTTAAATTAGTTTTGAAATTAAATATTTTGATCGATGGATCGAGCCTTCACCTATTTTTAATTAAATATATATGTTTAAATGTATTAAGTTAAATCAATGTTTAAAATAGACATATTTTAATAATTATGTTGGAAAATTGTATCGTTATGTTATATTTGTATAATATATATACAAACAAAATTATTATCAATAAATAATATATCATATATGTCGTAAATATAAAGTGATATATTCTTTGGGTTATTTATTATTGAAAAATGACGTTTAAATTCAACGCCATTTTCACGTGCAATACAAAAATTATTCTTGGAATTAAGGTAAATATGGTTCGAAATATTGAATGGATAATATGTAGATATTTAAAATGAAACGATGACACTTGATTTTAATAAAACATGTAAGTTTGTATGGGAGAGCTGTTACAATTATAATTACAACTTCAACTCGCGGTTAAAAACACAAATATTGTTTTTTTTTCAGTAATTTGTTTAAAAATAAAATATATATAAAAAAAGTCATCTAGCCATTTGAAAAAAATACTTCTATAATCGTTGTAGTTATTTAATTCCAAAATATTTTTGGTACACGAATTCGTTAGAGCCGTTTTAGTATAAGGTTATTGAAATTCTATACTAATTATCTTGTTTACAATGAGCTTAATGACTTTAAGCGTCCATTTGACAGATTCACATAAATAAGCGTTTATATAACGATTAACAAGGCAATGTCCAGTAATCCTTGTTGTTAATAGACGCGAATTGAAAGTCAGGGTTGTCCTCAACAGTGAAACGCTACAAACAGACCGACAGATACATAAAGCATGCCAGCAATTTGTTATAGAGATCCAACGAAGCGTGAAACGTTGATTAATAGCGTTTTTCGACACAAACATCTCTCTATATTAATGTTATAGATAGGGCAATTTTTTTTCTTTGAAGTATCGATTTCAAGGACTTTAAACATTCGCATAGCATCACAGTAACTTTTACAAATGTACGTACCTACATGTACAAAATTATTAATTGGAATCAATAGATTTTTAATACAACAGTAATCCCTTGTAACAAGAGTTCATCCACATATGGAATCGAACTGCAACTTCAGCTAATTTCGGCCACGACTGCTAATAGCAAAAGCCAGATTAGGCACTTTAATTGTCCTATATATAGGTACTATACTATTAATTTATAGTACAGCTTTGTTTTATTTACAAATTCCCAAATCCATATATTTATTATATATTTTATATTATAGTTCACATTTTTTTTATATTTACTATTTCAGTTTACGTGTTTTTAAATCAAATTGAAAATAAGTCTTATTGTGTGTCTATTGGCTAATTTCGAGGACAATGATAGTAGTTTGCGAGGCACTTATACAAGTGTAAACAACCTAAACTTTCCCAACTCCGGGCGGCTACTGAGAATTTATTGTCAGGCAAAACCTAAAAACTTTTACTGACTCGATCCAAGATTCGAACTTGACTTCCAGGTCTGCAGTCATATAAGCTAGTTACTAGACTAATTAATCCAACACCAATCATAAATATGCTAACAAATTATTGTACATGAAAAGTCAATTAAAAACAACGCTCATTGTAATAAAAGCCGTAAAAACGAAGTATTTCTTTCGTATCTATTTTATATTTATTATTTCGTATTTATTTAGTTTCTGAGCTTACCGATAGAATAAAAAAACCTATAAAACTGCAGACATATTAATTAAAAATTAATGTCCATATTATAATACTAGGTTAAAAACGCCGTAATCATCAACTCAAATGTCAATTTTGTAAATGTCACTAGGTCATTTACTTCAACTTGCACTAATCACGTGACTAGTAGCCTAAACGCCAGAAGAACTGATCACACGCGGAAGTACAGTTACATAAAGAAATCACGAGATTATAAACATTAAACATCGTTTTATTACGTTCAATTCAATAAAACATTTCATTTCAACATGTTCCGCATATTGTATTTATATTCATATAAATATGCAATAAAAAACTACTAAGGTGTGTAATTGTCAGTTTTGAAATTAATGTATTACAGTATAAAAATATACGCGTAATAGTTATAATTAAAAAAAAAGTTTGCTTTTTTGGTTTTTAATATAGACTATGGTGAAATTATTGTTGTATGCTATTTTTTTTAAAACAGATAAAATAATGTCATAACTTTTTCTTTGGCATGTTTAAGGCCACTGAGACTGGAAACAAATATGATTCTATGATTATATCGTAATAAATTTAGTATACCAGAAAACCAATAAATTCAATATACATCCGCCAGGGTTAGATCAGTTATACAGTAAAAACATTCGAAAAAAAAAACTACATGTAGGCATATAAGATTATTTTGAATGAATGAAAATAATATGTTGAATATACACTATAAACGAATAAATTCAATACATGTAGAATGTATTTTGCTAAATCCATACAGTTTTTCATTCATCGAACTGCCCAGACATGCCAAACACATAGCCTGTGTGTGATTGTGACACGGTATAAATTTGACGAGTACCAAATTGTAAAATAAATTGATTAGTTAAAATGAAATTCGGAAGCGACAAAGGCTTAACAATCTAGGTTAGTCACTCTCGGTCAAGTTGATAAAAAATTGTTGTCTGTCGTTGCTTTTTTATTTAACGCGTTGTATACTGAAAACACGATACTGTAATCGAGTTGCAATGACAAGACGAAAATGTATAAGGTTCTTAACTTGATTTTCAACACTGTATTTTTTTAATTTATTTTTCATATATAAAAACCAACGTCAAAAAAATACCCTAACTAGTTTCGTCCTTGACTTCCCTCGCTTGTCAGGAAGGCAAGTATTAGATATTCTATATCTTTGTATCCTTGACAATGTTTATTTTTTAATGATCGGTAAATTATTTTAGACTTAAAAGCGTAACAAACAAATAAATAAAATTATTTTCGCATTTACATATAAAATTAGTTACGATCACAGTAGCCTATTTGACCAATTTCGAGTTTAGATATATAGTTTTGAAAATATTGCTTTAAATATTGTTTCACAGCTTGAGATCTGTCTGCCAACCGGTCTACGGATCAGTCGAGCGGAGCGGACACGTGCGCAACCTCATAATTCATTACCCTTGAGTTGACAAATCAAGACATTACCACGAATACGCTATACTTTTTTCCTCTGTGCTTGTATTGAGTGATTGTCATATATATTGATTTAATTCAAAGAATCTAAAATTAATAACATAAATTTTATACATTTTTTTTTATTATTAAAAGTGCAAAAGTTGTCGTTTTGGGTTTTATTAGGTAATTAATATAATAATCCGATTGAACGAATTCGATTATCTAGTTAAATAAAATATTATAAGATACTTTTTTATTTATTTTATTCAAATAATCGATTATCTATCGAGAACTTTTAAGAATTGTGCTTTTACAACACATAGGCTTCAGTATATAAGGCCAACTTTACTGTATCTTATTTACAAAGTGATTAATTGAAAAATGCCTAGGTTATGCAGCATCGAACAACGCCATTTGGAGTCATATAGACCCTTAAGGTTATTACTGACAATAAAAGACATTTTCAATGTAGAATCTCGTTATTATTTGGTTAATTTGAAGTATGCAAGTATAGAGGAAAACAATTCGGATATTTCAAGATTTTAATACGCCTGCAACGGTGTCGCAAACTTTGATTATTTATCTGGACACGTCAAAAACATTAATTTAAAGAACGCCTGTGAAAAGAGGCCCTGATTTGCAAGTGAGCAATCATTAAGAGGTTGACGAAATCGGAGCGCTATAGGGTTTGTAATAATACACACTTGATTTTATAAGCTTTACAAGTTTTCGAAGGAATCTTGCGAAATAAAAATGTCACGGTCGGGTATCAAAATTATTCGTACGGTACAAAAGGGCATTTAGTATGTACCATGTTAATATGCAAAAATATCTTATCTCAGTTATTACATGAAAGATTTATTGTACAAAGTCTGGTTTGAAATAACTAATTAATTTCGTATTTAATGGAATCGCGGTGCGTTAAACGCGATTCGTTTTTCAATGGCGTTTATATGAGGTAAAAGTTAATTCATTTAAAAAAACAATATACTTTATCTTTTATATTAAAAACACAAGTATTTTTTTAATATTGTATCACCGACAATACAATAAAGGTCGTTATACTTTTAATGATAATAATAAATATGCTAATATTGCTAAAGTTGCAAGTTATTTTATGAATATATTGTTTGCAAATAAAAACTATTGTAAAAAGTTTAAAATGCTGGGATAATGCTGGAAGTATCGGTTATCTATTGGCCATGCTATAGTTTATTAATAAATAATAATTAATGATGTAGACTAATGTCTTTATTAATTATGTAACGAGACTAATCTCTCAATTGGTTAATGATGTATATAATTAATTATTATAATAAAATATATTCAAACTATTATGTACTGTGACATTATTTTAAGAATAAAATTATAAAACCTATTGAAATAATATCACAATCCAATCTGGAATAAGGAATTCTGTAAAATTTGAAACATAGTCATAGTTATTTCACTAAATATTATTAAGCAAAGTCCCTTCACTGTGTGTATGCGTTAAATACATATATATCTGTAATCCGTAACTACACAACACAATATGGTATACAATTTACTGTCACGAAATTACATCGTGCTGGTTATGGGTTGTTTAAGACAATAAGAGTCAAGGTCACCATGATCTGAGGTCTTATCTATTTATCTTTTATAATGTGGAACAATACGGCCAGATATATGTTTTTAAGCAACTGTACTTACCACAGAGTAAAAATAATTTATAGACTATCCAATAAATAAAAAATAAAATAAAACTACCTTCTACGTATATACACTTTTAAAATTAAGCAGTTTTTTTGCAAACACCTGTTAGAAGCCTAACAATTTTTTTTTCTAAAAACTATTGTACGTCTTTTTCTTCGTCATATGATTAGCTTTTTATAAAAATATTAAGCCTTATTGTTAAAGTTTTCAATATATTTTTTATTTCATAATTTAAGCCAATGTGAGTCGTTAAGAAATTAAGCGTTTCGCTTCCTCGTTACACCGCTAATGATGTATTGTGTAAATATAATATAATAAATATAGATAGGTTTTTTATTGTCCGCTAGATGACCTCTAAATATTATTACACTTGCACTAGTTAAAGAAACTATTGTATAACAATTTCGTGTCATAATGAAGATGTCAATAAAACATTGTGATTCTTAGAACATAGAGAATGTTGCCAGTCATATAAAATTAGCTAAGCTCTTATTCTATTCATAAATTGCAACTAAATATTCGTATAGCAATAATATATGAGAATGATTTATAGTGCTCGTAGACTATATTTAACGTGGTTATAGTCGTGCAATTTCAAATTAATTTTTTGTTCTTAGAATTTGAAACGTATATTTTATAACAGGAAAATTTTAACGTCAAATAACAACTAAATAATGAACTTTACAGTAACATTTATACAATAACATATTTAATATTTTGGTAGGGCTTTCAATTATCATCAATTATTAAACCGTAGGTGTCTAACTGCTTGTCAATAGTTTTCTAACCTGTTTGGTGGCAGATCATGGTTCGAAGATACAATCCTGTATCAGAATTTTTCAGTAACACCAGAAAATTAGGCACTCGGCTAAACGTAAGGCTCCGACGCCAAAAAGCACGCGATGCCATTGGTTCTATCTCTGATCGAGAAATATTATATATTTGAAGACATATGACTAAAACGAGTCCTGCGCAAATGATTTATCCGTTGAGAATAGTCGGCCTGTTTGAAATTCACAGCACATCATTAACGCCATATATCATTACTTTGCACTGCCGTGTTTAAACTTGGAGGGTTAGTAAGTCTGAGTAATGCTGGTTCAAGATATATAAATCTTCAACCCCATGATTGAATATGCATTGCAATTATAATACTTTTAAGGTAGGTATGGGGAGAGCTTTAAGCTTACCACAAATAAAAGTTATTAAAAAATATAATATGATACGAACATTTATTGTTTCTTAATTATTATTAAAACCAGTTCAATAATTTCTAAAATTATTTGAATACGAATCTCACTGATATTTAAATATTAGCTACTTATAAAATTCATTAACGCAACTGGGAATGTATTTGAATACACTATGACAAGAATAGTAACTTCCTTTTTATCAAGATAAGAAAAATAAATTAGAAAGTTAAATAACTTAATCTTGTGAATTATGAAACTGAGGCTTATTTTAATAGTTTTTATAAACATATTATAAACATATTAATTGACTTTGGACTACATACATACTTGCTTGTTCAAGATTTACTATAAGGTCATGTATAGATTTACAAAGATAAACTAACATCCGTTTACGAAATTTTCCAGTTTTTATTTACCATATAATATTTGGAACATTTTACTAAGTTAATTATTAATTATATAATTTCGATTAATTTATTAGACAAATTATTTAAAGTTTATTTATATATATAAAAGCATATTGGAATATTTTTTTTTTAGATTTTGTAAACCGAAACGTAATTAAGTAACGGTTATAAGTTATACTTAATACACCGTTTATATTTATACAATTTTGAATTAAAATGTTGTATATTATATATGTATTTATATATTTTTATATGTATAAAAGTAGACGAGAGGGTTTATTTTCTATATTTATACCTTTTACAGATATTTTAAAACTGTTACCCTGTACAAAGGTTGTATAAGAAATAGTATTAGTTGTGTGACACATTACAACTAATAGAATTTTGTAAATTACGATATATGATCATTTATATATTTTTATGTAGGTATTTTACGTTGAACGATTTTTTTGGTATTACCTTTAAACATACAAAACATCGTCAATAGTTCGTTGCGCAAATATGAAGTTTTTTAATATTTGCTGAAGGAAATCGTTTTTCCGGCAAAATAAATAGTTAATTTTATGTAAATAAAATAGTAACGTATGTTGTGATATTTCTTTTTAAATGGATTTTTTCTAATATTTAGGGCAGATCCTACAGATTAATATAAAAGTAAAGCCTTTATAGATTTAAACATAACTTGCAAATGAAACGATTGCATTCAGCCCTCTTAAAATAATCATATAATATTACTTAAAGAGAAAAGGGTCTTAAAAATACTGTAAAAAACATTTGTCAATTTCTCCAAAAAAAAAAAATTGCTCAATACGACCCCACACGAAAAGTAATACTGGAGATATACTATGTCATGTTACCGTTTAAAACAATCTGTTTTTATGTAAACCCAAGTAATAAAAACCCAAACGGTAAACTGACCGGCTTGGCATGTGTCAGTGTCGGGTTCAATCTTGATTGGGCTATTGTTATATCCACTACGTAGTAGCACGAGCTTAAATCGTAGCTGAAGTTTTAATAATAATATTTTACCTAATGATTCAATAAATATTAAGCTATAAAAAAAATTAAATGAGTTTTTTTTATACACTATGAATCTCTAAATAAATAAAAAACTAGCTTGAGAATAAAATAACTGATTAAGTGTGTTATGATATTATAAAATAAAAGCTGTGCCTAATATTATAGTGTGGCACAATAAACTCACACGAGTGACATTGGCTGCGCGGGCGCAACACGCGCGACAATCGGCATTTGTCCGCACCATTGTGATGTTAATACATGATTGACAGATCATCTTACGCAACACTAGAACTGACGCAATTTGATTTGTCTCGGAAATGTATATATATAAAGTAAAACGAATTGAAAAATGCATGAAGGTAAATTGTTGACAGTTTCAGAAACCATCATGATGTGTTTCCTTATTTTATACAATTGTTATATAAGTTATAACTGTTGTACAGTCATATACTCGTACGGTATGTGCCGCTAGATTGTGGATTACGGCTTTGATAAAGTTGGAACGTATCATTATGAAATAAGCAAACAATACTATTTTAATGTTTATCTTTGGTTATGGCATGGAATAACTAAGATTTATTTATTAATTTCAAACTATCAACGTTATTAATATATAATTAAAAATAGTAATAGCCTGAAAATGCCCTAATGATGAATCCGAATTGGTGGACACACATGGGTAGAATTATCCGGCACATGTGGGTTTCCTCATAATGTTTTCTTTCACTGCTGATTACGAGATTAATTAAAAAACAAATGATGCTTAGGACGTGATTGTAAAATATTGAAACGACTGAAATTAATAATAAGAACAAAGTAATATGTGTTTTTATAATGAACAAATTTTTACAATGAACATTTAACTTATATAAGCTACAAAATATTTTCGAATAGATAAATTTCTTTATATTTTATATTTCTAGAACTTGAAAGCCCTCTTAAGTCGTATTCATATATTCCTTATAGTAACAGCCTGCGAATGTCCCACTGCTGGGCTAAGGCCTCCAGGCCTCCTCCTCCTCCTCTCCCTTTTTTGAGGAGAAGGTGTAGAGCTTATTCCACCACGCTGCTCCAATGCGGGTTAGTGGAATACACATGTGGCAGAATTTCATTGAAATTAGACACATGCAGGTTCCTCACGATGTTTTCCTTCAACGTAAAGCACGAGATGAATAATGATCACAAATTAAGCACATTTAAACTCAGTGGTGTTTGCCCGGGTTTGAACCTACGATCATCGGTTAAGATTCACGCGTTCTTACCACTGGGCCATTTCCTTAATAAATTTAATTTTACAATTTTAAGCTACAGTTTCCCAATCAATCGAGCGACGTCAATCACTATACAATATCTCCGTAATGAAGCAATAAGTGTTACTAATGATCAAACAAATACAATGTGACAATCGATATCTCATTATTATCGACACAGCTCAGTGGACCATAGTCCAATTAATCGTTTCAATCTTATTCTTATCTCTTATCACTAAAACCTATAGCTACTGGACAGCTATGACACTTCATATTAAATCAAATTTTAAACTCACACGGTGCTAGGCTTACAATATATTTGTTTTTATACCTACTAATATATAAACATAAGTGTTTTTTTTAAATATAACGCGTTTTATGTTAAATCGATCCAGTGTGTCTGATACACTACAGAAAAACGATTAAGTAATAATAGGATTGTTTCGTCGGGAGCTGGTTTCCGGGGTACTAATGGATTAGTAGACTTATTGATCTAATTATTAGCTTATGAGGTAACAGATGCCGAGGTCTGTGTTCCAACCAATGATCGGACAAAACAATTTAATTTTTCTGTCAAGAATTTTTTAGTAGCGGCCCGGAGCTTAGAAGTTGGCAACGTATGCACTCGGTGGCGTGCCTCAGAAAGCACGTGAAGCCCGATGCACATCAACATATTACACGACTGCCCGAAAAAATAATGTTATGTTTTCAGATTCATGTATAAAGAAACTCACATTTCTTTATTCTACCATAACTTTTAAATGGTTGAACAGGTTGGGATGAAAACCCTTACGTCTCGAGTGTGTTGATTTTTTTTACCTTTTAAGCAATTCAGGAGTACTTTTTAATTTTTGACATCGTCATATTTAGTTATCGACCAGCTTTATTGGCTTGAACCGAGAACCTACGGATGCGTGTACGTAAGCAATTATATCAATGAGGTAATGAAAATAAAAAATAAATATTTTTATTTATTTTTTATTTTAAACGCAACACGATACGTAACGAGCGTTCAAAGCAAGTAAGGCTACGGTTTGTTGATTCACTGTCGGCTTTAAGTAAGTAAAAAATTTCATTGTTCAATTACTCCTTTTTTAGGCTTGTTGTTTATTTAGGTCTTTAAAATACGTCAATTCATTAAACTGTTGCTATTAAATCAATTAACTATTGGTATTTATGTCTGGTCAATCCTGGCCTTCAACTATTTTTAACATTGTTAGTTTTTTCAGTTTTTCTAAAAAAATACATAGTGAAAGCATCGGCTAAAATATAACACAATATTATCTGTGTATCTTTTCATCTCAGTTGACCTTTGCTAGTCCTGGATCTTTCCACCCAGAGGCAAAAATTACCAACAGAGTTTGAAAATGGTGTTAAAAAAATATTTTTTAAAGATCTATTAAATTGTTTTCTTTATTATATATTTTTGTTATAAAGAGTTTTAATTTGAAATATATTATTTGTGAGGGTTTTTCCAAAACTAGAGCCGTACCTCACTAATGGTGCGTTAAACAATATACTGTTATTATAATTTTTTTGTTTCATGATATTTATACCAAAAAAGATAGATTACTATAAGCCATAAATCAATCCCCACGTTTTAAGTTACGGCAAGCTTTTAAAACGTTAGACACGTAGCATTTCTAATCCCTATAAGATAAAGTATAAATAAATTTTGTAAGCCGACCTTAAATATAATAACATCGTCATAATAAATATGGAAATGAGTTACGAGATATTACAAAACATTACTGAATTTATCAAAGGTTTATAAATCGGCATCGAACCCTTCATTAAAAAGCTCTTGGTCAAGCTCTTGGCCCAATTAAATATTACTAGTTAGGAAAGTATTCACCACGAAGGTCGATTACAGTAAGTTCATAGTCACCAGTCACGAATATTGGAAATTGATTTATGAAACAAATATCAAATTTATAGTTTAGCGGTACCTTCGCCATTTCGGTTACGGTACGGTTCTTTAACAATCAGTTAAAATAATTCTGTTATATTTTAAAACAAAGGCTAATGCGAAGATTAAAATTGTTACACGTATAAATAATAAAAATCAATGTAACTGAATGGAAAACCGACTTTCCCTTGGGTTCCGCGGACTACAATATTACAATATTTTACTGGTGGTAGAGCTTTGTGCAAGCTCGTCTGGGTAGGTACCGCCCACTCATCAGATATTCTACCGCAAAACAGCAGTACTTGGTATTGTTGTGTTCCGGTTTGAAGGGTGAGTGAGCCAGTGTAATTACAGGCACAAGGGACATAACATCTTAGTTCCCAAGGTTGGTGGAGCACTGGAGATGTAAGCGATGGTTAACATTTCTTACAATGCCAATGTCTATGGGCGTTGGTGATCACTTACCATCAGGTGGCCCATATGCTCGTCCGCCTTCCTATTCTATAAAAAATAAAAAAATATATAATAAAGGCGATCCATAATAATAGAAATGGCCCGATCATGGACAGTACTTGTACAATAAATGTAATTTAATAAAATCATGCAAGTACATCAAAATATCATAATACGTCCAAGAAAACTTACAAACTTACGGTAAAAAAACTCATAAGGAACAATTTCTTTTTATTTGTAATTAAATGACATACGTAAGTTTTACCTACCATACTATATGATTATAATATAATTATTAAATTATATGAAGCTTTGAACTTGTTGCGTAGTTAGAATACAATTTCTATTTCATTGCATTTAAAGAGGAAAATTACAATATAAATTATAGAAAATCTGAGATGATTCTGCATTTGCAATTCTCAGAATGAAAGGATCAGCAAAATCGTATACGAGATGTCAGATGTCGATTACCTGTATTGAATATGATTAATGCGATTACTCGCGAATGTTCTAATCAAATAATTAACGTTTGCTATTTAATTTTCACAGACAACTTATGTCTATTCGAGATCACGCGACTGTATTTATTGAACTGCCCTTGTTAGATATAATTATATTTAGTACATTTTTTATCTACGCCAAGTTTTTTTTGAACTAAAATCGATGTTAAGCTTTAAAAAATCAATTTCAATGTATTGAAATCAAAACAATAGATTAAGATAAAAACAATAACTATTTCAGCTATACTTTTAATTTATGTCGCCACAATCTTTGTTTTAGTCGCTTCGGTAAATTTTGGTCGAAAATAACTATATAAAAAGTATTCATATAAGAATTAAAAATGCCAATTATACAATAATTTATTTATAATCTAACAAAATAATTGTATTCATATTTTGATATTATAAAATGTCGCAATAAAACCTGTAACTGGTGAGAATATACACGCGCTACAAGTTATTTATTTCCCTTGACTTTTAAAAGAAAAATACAAACACAGCGAGACCGAAAGTGGAACATGGTGACGCCTTTTATTGCCAAATCAAAGTACAAACGAAGATCGAGTACTAAAACCATTTGTATATACCATTATGCTATTGTCGATATGTACACTCGCTTTTAGATATTCAGGGTCAATTAATATCAAACATATTAATATTTTATAACTTGCATGTGATTACACACATGCAACCTTATCTCAATGTGTGGTCTTTAATTTTAAACGATAAAATGAAAACATATGAATTATTTTGATTCAATATAATTAAAAATGAAGGTCAACATTTACTTTGTATTAAAATATAAATATATTTATTTAAGTTAATAATAATACTCATTCCGAGTTATAAATTTATTTAATTAAAAATATACATATAATCCAGAAAGAGGGTATTTGTTTTCTTTATTAAGCTTTGATTGTATGATTCGGGATAAAAGCTGTTACACATTTTATTAGTAAATATAGACCATTTAAAGTAAAAGGTAAATAGTAAAAATAAACACAAAAAAAACGATTGCAACTTATAATATCATACGTAACGTATGTAACAGGTATATAATATGTATATCAAAACATTTGATCAAATTGCGCAACATCCAGGTCTGTACGCGTGACATACAGATGCATTATTCGTGACGTGACGATTCCTGGTAACATGTTTCGGATCATTTTTGTTTTTTTTTTTTGAGAAACGCGTTAACTTCCTTTGAGCACAATTGATTAAAAAGCCACCCAAATATAAATAGTTAAATTATTAAAGTATAATCGAATACAATATATTAAATATAATTACAATATAAAATAATTAGTATTTTGCGTCTCATACTATATCTATATATAAAAATCAATAAGATAATAGTCGCCGAACAATTTATATTTTTAAAGGCAACATTATTCTGACACGTATAATTACAATGTCAATAAACTTACCATGCCTGTCGATTCTATTCGACTACATTAGTGAAAAGTGGTACGGAGCTATGATCGTATGTCAAGGTTTACTAATTCATCTATTTTGCATATTGGCCTTTTAATGATATTGAACGGAACATGTGTAATACATTTAACGCATGAGCGATTACGGGTCCGCGACCGCGTGGGAAAGGCCGGACATTGGCTAAATTGTCCTATTCTGCGGTATTGGTAGTTGCATTTTAATAATGTTCATAATTTATTCTATAATATATATATTATATAGGTCATGTATTACGTAATAGAGGTTACGAATAATGATGATCGGATTAACGAAATAATAATTTTGTGATAATTTAACCTCGATGCATCTATATCTTATTATGTACATGCTATAAGCTTTGCCTCAATATAAATACTTTATCATAAGTGTAGATACGATAATATTATATTATGCCTCATTGGTCTAGTGGCTAAATGTAAGGCCGCAGACCCGTAGGTGCTGGGTTCAATTCCCAGGTCAGGCCAATAAAAAGTTATTGGGTTTTTCTGTCAGAAAATTCTCAGTAGCATCCCAGAGCCTGGAAGTTTGAAGTGTGTACACTCTCGTGCCTCGGAAAGCACGTAAAGCCACCATGACCAACTCCTGCGCCTGAACTCTTTCCGGTCGTATCGGATTGCCGTCCCATCGGATTATGAGAGCGAGGGAAGAGACTGTGCACCTGTGTTTGCGCACACACTTGTGCACTTTTATATCTCCTGCGCAGTTAGCTAATCTCTATTGAGATTGGCCGCCGTGGTCGAAATCGGTCTGTAGGACATTATTAATATTCATATGGAAAATACCTAACTACAAGCTATTGCTTCTTTCATTAAAGAGACATATATTGACATATAATTCACTGTATTTAACAAAGAATAATATCGTGAACGTTCGCTGACACTGAGAAAAACCTTTCACGCTAGAAAATTACCGACAATGAAGAGCTACAATTTACGTAACAATTTATCGCTTTAAATATTTTGTCAAATTTTATTCTATTGTCACATCGAATATAATGATTAATTTTAAGCGTGGCAATAATCATTTCTTTTATAATGCAGGCAGTTTATATATTTTGTAAAAATATATATTATATGTTAAGTTTTTATAAGCTTTTATTTAATTACCCTCTTATCGAATTAAACGAATTTCACACCAGATAGTTAAACCGAATGAGTTGAATCGATGTGTTGATAATAAATTATAAACACAAATTAAGCACATGAAAAACAGTGGTTGGTCAACTTTGCCGGGTTTGAACCCACGATCATCGGTTAGATAGATTCACGCTTTCTAACCACTAGGCCATCTTGGCTCTTCTTATGTTTATAATTCATCTCGTGTTTGACGGTGAAGGAAAACATCGCGAGGAAACCTGCATGTGTCTAATTTCATTGAAATTTTGACACATATGTATTCTCCCAACCCGCATTGGAGCAGCGGGGTGGAATAAGCTGCAAACCTTCTCTTCAATAGGGAGAAAGGCCTCCCTACACCTTAGCCCAGCAGTGGGACATTAACAAACTGTTATTGTACTGTACTGTTGATAATATCTTAACTTGATAATATCTTCGTTAAACGTCGAATCACGACTCAGAAAAATAGTAACAATGCAAAAGCTAAAAATCCTAGGAATCGACAAGGTGGCCTCTTGTATAACCTTCTTGTATTAAATCTATGTCTATTGCCATTGTTTTACAATGAAGAGAATTTTGATTTTCAATTAAATTATTGTTATTTTATTTAGTTATAATATTATAAGGTAAGTAGTAGTATGTAAGATTTTAAGAAAAACTATTTTCTCAATACTCAATATACGGTTGCATTATTTCATGTGTAGATTAGTAAGCTTATAATAATGAGATAAATATAGATATTTTCGGACTCAGAATAAGAGTGAGAGGAAATTTTACCTTATTGAGTCTAAAAACATTATTTTATAGTTTTCCTAAATTTCATTATTATAACAAACTAAAAATATTATAATTATTTTATAAATAGAAAATCTTCAATACTAGTTTTATAGCATTCGAATATTAATGTATGTGATTTCACAAAGACAAAACAAAAGGTAATTTAGGCTTGTAATGTAATATTTGTAATATTTATATTATTTGATTGCATTATAAATATTTATTGTTTATGTAATGACGCGCCATTTAAGAAGTTAGGCAATTGTATTTATTGACTTAATCCGTACTAATCGCAGTTTTTTTAATTTGTATATAAAAATTCATAACACATTTTTCTTCTGTATAAGATTACATCTTTGTTTATCGTTGTGAAATACTTTACGCATTCAACTATAAGATTTAATAAATCATGTAACATAAACTTTTGACCTATTTATATACTTTATGCAAATACTTATTTACACATACGGAGATTGGTAATATAGTCCGTACTTTTGATTATACTCAGTAAGAAAGTGCAACTTCATGCACTGCTAATATAAGAGTAATGTAACTTAAAGTAATTGTAATTCTATATAACCCAACACATATTATCAATATGGTTGCCTAGGTTTGGTACCGGCCTCCTATGGTTGATCATAGATATATAATTTATGCATTCAATAAGCAAAGGAATAATATGAGCCTTATTAACTCCGAGTACTACCCAACCAGCAACAATTAACTTGCTCCTATCCAATTTATTTGATTTCATCCCTCACAGCACACATACACACGCACACGCTCATACATAATTATATGACATAAAAGCAATTAACAATACTTCGGTTATAGATATATATTTATGTAGAACATACCTGGACAATAGATCCGACGAGAAGACCGAAACAAAGAGCAATACTAGTGACGATCGGTGCGTTGGATTCACTTATGGCGATACAAGAGGCAACGCCGATAGATGTCAACAGAAACGTGCCTATCAGCTCCGCGACCAACTGTCGCCAGATCAGCTTGTTGTCTGTGATATCGGCCAGACCGATTACAGAGCTGGTTCCTGTGGAAACAAATAAATAGATTAAAAACACATCATAATTTTAGTTCGGCATGTTATCAAGATGATTGTCAATCAGTCAGGTGACCTCGATCTTCCATAACACTTCATGAATTTATCAAGTAATAAGCAAAATTATGCTTAGATTATGTGTATTTAACATGATCTAAGCATAATTTTTAGAATACATTTTTTTTTAGGGACAGCGATATAAATTATCTCATCTGTTTATTTTCAGTGGTCTGATATAAATAAATAAATATATTTGTTTACTTAAAACTATAAACTTTACAATTAATTAGTATACTCAATATCAATATATTATATTATTATAAATTAAGATCATACTTTTTACACGTTTAATTATACTATTACTAAATGACCGCAACAAATTTACTTATGTTATTTATCGAGCAAAAGACGACGTTTTACTGAAAAACGTCGGCTTCGGCGTCTTTTTCTCGTCAATCAGTCATGTCGAATATTCTTCCATAAAAAAAGTGATATAAGTTTTAATGATATTATGAACACTAACTGAATTTATTTGTAGAATTTAAATATACTATAATATTTATAAATGTATGTTTCATGTTTGCAAAATTCGTAGTTGTAAAATTTAATAATTCTTTAACAATTACAACTACATCTGAAATCTGAAATGTAATTAACTTACGTTAAATATAAATGAGTGTCCTTTTTATGCTCTTAAACATGTTATATGTACCATGCTTTATAATTATTGTAATATATTATTAACTTTTATGTATATAAATTGAATGAGTCATATCATCATAAAGTGTATGAGAATTATTTATTACTTTATGAAATACCTATTTAAAGAAGGCTAACTCAAGTGTACACTTTTATTTCAAAATTATAAGATAATAATATTATTTTAACTGTTCAAATATGATACCTAGGTTTGAAACAATGTCAAGCATCTTATTTAAATAATAAAACATGCTTGTCTTACATTGATAACATGTAAATATAACAACTCTTTGAATAATGTTTGGATACAATTTTTAGTTTTCCACATATAAAAATATTATTTTCAGTAGGTTGACATTTATTTTATTTATTTAAACTTTTTATTTTTATTTTCATTAAATATGAACAAACATAAGTAATATTAAGAGTAAAATATTTTTTAGCAATAAGACCGCCAATTTTATAGCTGTTTAGCACATGTATATTTTTATTTTTGTGTACGATAAAGTATTTTATTATTATTTTTAATACTAATCTTTAAAACATTAACTATTAAAGTCATACTTTATTTAATTAATTACAATTATTATTTAATAAATATAAAATATTATTACACAACAATGATCTTTGATCTTAATAACATTGTTAATTACGTCTAATGAATAACATGTTATTATGTACATTTAATTATGACGTACTATACCGCAAAACTATTTATAAACATGGTTTATTAACTCGATATTATAAAACATTTATAACATATTTAAAATTAATAGAATTGACAAAATGACAAGTATCTCATGCGGACACTTTTCGCCAATATGACATAAAAAAGATTAACTTTAAAAAAAAATGTTTTTGTTATTTTTAATCTTTATGCACTTCCTTAGTACTTACCACCACCCTATATATTTTTAAATTCTCTGTTTATTTTTATAAAGGTATATATTGTTAATGGCTGGCGTATATAATAATATATTTTACATTTTCCTATTGATCTGGCTTATCTTTTAAAAAAACTACGTATATTATCAATAGATTCTAAAGTAAAAAAATATTGTTATTTTATCATACGGTTAATTTTATTTTAACGCTATACTTCCGAATTTAAAATTTGTTTTAATGTGAAGTAACAGACAAAAACCTTTTTAAAACACACGTTAAATGACGATAGACATGGTACACACTGCTTTTATTTAATAATAGTTACACAATATGTTATTATGTAAACGGCTTTATCTAAAAACGTATAAAATGAGACGCTTACTACATTTATGGTACTCAAAAAAACTGTATTTTATAATAGTAATTTCCGCAATTATAAAAACATTAATAGATAATAAAACATTGATAGTAGCAATTTTAGTTGAAAAAAAAACAATTGACTATTGTTTAATTACATATACTATAATACTAAGATGTGCATTATTGTAATAATTCTTAATAAACTAAAAATAATTTATATCCATAATAATATGTAGATATTTTAGACATAAGAAATGATTATAAAAAATTAAGAAAGTTATCGCTTTTTTATTGCGAAAATGTGTGATTTTGCCTAAAGTATAGTTGTACTAACGTGTGTTTCACTAAGACACATCAGTGTTTACGATTATAACACAAACACCTTCAACCCTCAGTGGAATTTTCAATAAACTTTGAACTTACTCTTCTGCATTTCATCCATCGGATAATCCGTCTTCATTTTTAATACAATCACTTTCTAGTCCGATTAGCTAACAAACTGCACCTCACAGTTGCGACAGATATAAGAAATTACCGCAAGTTATTTTATTTGTAATTGAAAATTCCTTATAGTTTGGAGAAAATCGTTCGTGAAGAATGTGTACGCTGCGCCGCACTACCTTTCTGTAACGCTTCATACACCTGAGTGTGGCGGATGACAGCGGACCAGTCGAATGCAACTGACTTTTTATTCTGAGTATGTTTCTTGAACGATGTTTATAAATTAATCGGCTATTTGATATTCATCACTATCTCCCATTGCGAGGAAACCGCAAATATTTTGAGGGAAATAGTAAGATGTTCTCGTCATTTGTTGAAATCAAACTACCTGCGCATTGCTTATGAAAAAGTTTAATAAGTGCACATGTTTAAAACATTAATTGTTATATATTTTTTTAATTAAATTTGATGCTATTTTTCTTTATGATTATTCCTTGCTAAATTAAATACTTTGTGCCCTGGCCGTAAAACTTATAAAGTAAATAAAAAAATTAAGTATTTTTAATTATCCCAATTTATAAATAATGTGGCAGAATTATTTTCAGGCGAGAAAGCGAAAATACTAGTATCTTAGTATAATCTTGAATACTAGTATCTTAGTCACATAACTTCAATATAAAGTGACTATTAAAGTTACGTTGAAGTTAAAAATAAACGAGATCGAAAAGCTATTTGTGGTAGAAATAGATATTATCCTCGGGATAAAACCCAATGCAATAAAAAACTTGACAGGGAATCTTACTACGAAACTGGTTCTTACTGGCTTAAAATGCCATGTATGTATTAAGCTGTGTAATGTATTTTTTATTTATTTTTACTAACTTTTTCTATAGTTTATACTATAATAATAATGTAATAGTATGTGCGTGATATTCGTACTTATCAACTTATGACATTGAATCGATTATTATTATTTAAGATTGTTGAATTGCAGAAGAGAATTACTTATTGTAATATTTATGTAACATCTTTGACTTCTTGGATAATAATAGTGTAATATCTTCATTGATAAATGAAATAAACTATTTATGTTTGTTTATTGAATATCCGATCAATGAGTATAGATATACTTTACACTATTTTTAAATTCGTGTTTTAGGCACAGCAATTTAAAGAAATATATAAAATATTTATAGAGTTACGACGAGTTTGAATTGATCTTCAATGAACTCTTAATATTTCTTTGGAAATATATATAATAAATATATATAATATGTAAGCATAATTAAAATGTTAATTAGTCAAGTTATGTTCCGTTTATAACAGATAGTAACAATAGTGTGTTATTATCATTTATTTATTTTACTGATACATTTAACAATTTCACATGATAATATTATATAGAAAGTCCACTTATAATATTTGGTGTTTTGTAAACGTTAATAAGTCTTAAACTTAATCCTGATAAAGAACCAATAGTGACTTATTCTTTGGGTATTTCCTATACGTACCGCCATAGATACGATTAAGTTCCGTATATTGTGAAACAAAAATATTCCATTAAAAACTTCGCGGTATAATTATATTAATATGCAGTTCTTGGGTTGAATTAATATGACGTCACAGATTTTTTTACAAGTTTTGCAACTCATTTTTAAACTAGTTTCACACAACCGATTGCGTATATTATTGGTGCTGGGACGATATAATCTATTAATATATTTATACGTTAATTCATTTTTATTTTTCTATGGTTATATGTAAAATATATGTAATTAAAAATGAATGTTTGTATGTTTGTCCCTTACGCATTCCTAAATTAGTAATCCGGTTGTGATGAAGTGAGTTGTTCTTTGTACACTTAGGTAGGATTCAAAAATCTAGATGTTTGTTCTTCAAAAGAAACGTTGTTGTCCATAAAAAAATAGAAACATCTTATTCCAAACGAGCAAAGCGGGGACAGGTATTCGGTAAGTATATACTAAATAAAAGAACTTAATGATTCTGTTATTTCTGTTTTAAAGAACCATCTTCATAATATAAAATAAACGATTCGTAGTAGTACCTAATATATATATATATATATATATATATATAACCCCATTGGCAACGCGTCAAATTGTTTTTGTTTGCAATGCCAATTGGTTTTCCGGCTTTAAGCCTCAATAACGCGTTATAAAGTAAACGAGCTTGTGCAAAGAATTTTAAAATAAAAAGTAAAAAAAAAACACTTCATTTTATTAGAAAGGTAATTTAAATTATGCAAAAAATTTAATATAAATGTAATTTGATTTTCAACAGACATACTGTGATTACTACGACAATAAGTATTGAAGGGTAATTGTTTTTTTTTACTTAAATTTATGTAAATAAACTATTGTATATATATATATACAATATATTTACGTACGCATGGCACAACTATAAACGTTCGTTCCTACTCTTCATAAGGTTGTCTGGTAGAATATTTTAACATTAGGTCCGCCTGTTGTACAAACAGCCCTGGATTTATGCCAAGGCCTATAAAAATCATCACCCAGCCAAAAACAATACAAATTTAGTATGTCTAATTGCTTTGGAATAGGGATCGCCTCAAACGTCAAAGTGCCTATAAGCCTTGGATCTCTAAGTAGAGGCCTGTGTACATTATATTTGGTTTTGTAAAATAAAGTATGAAATAGTGTATCTATCTCAAGTTAATAGTATGATAACGTTGAGACAACAATACTTTTAAATCAATATTTAAACATCATAACGTAAAATAACTTGAAATAACGAACTCGTAACTATACGTGATTATCAAGAAAGGTTTTGATATTTTGATTACTGACAAAGCAAAGGCGTATAAATATTATTCAGGCATGAAGGTTTTATGCATATTTTATGAGCGAGTCGTAAAGCAGTGATATTTATACTGCTGTTATCGGGTGTAAAAATTCAGTAGTTGTGTTCATAAGATAAGCCTCGGGGTATTGTCTCAGCCTCGAGTTAATACTGTTTGTTTGCCACACTTACGGTTCTACGAGACATACGAGTGCCTTGCGCACAGTTAAAATAATAGTTTTCTCATCACGAATGTTGCTTAAAATATCAACAAACCATAAAACTGTTTTACTAATGGCCCGTTCGGTCTTACGTACTTATTACTACTTACCTATTCATTACTTTAATGTTTATCCATTTTAAAGTATTGTTAATCATTTTGATTGGACCGGTTTTTAATATTGATTTGTGTACCCGTGTATATAAGAGAGTCCAGGTACACTAAAACTAATATCATGTCCTTAACAGGAGTGAATTTTAAAGGACTGTTACTATTTACTGGTGGTAGGGCCTTGTGCAAGCTCGTCTGGGTATCACCCACTCATCAGATATTCTACCGCAAAACAGCAGTACTTGGTATTGTTTCGGTTTGAAAGGTGAGTGAGCCAGTATTCCCAAGGTTGGTGGCGCAATGGCGATGTAGGCGATGGTTAACATTTCTTACAATGCCAATGTCTATGGGCGTTGATGACCACTTACCATCAGATGGCTCATATGCTCGTCCGCTTACCTACACTATAAAAAATGTATAAAATTGTCTTGTTATGTATACTTAATATTATAAAGATATAAAGTTTGTGAGGTTGTAGGGGTCAATCTCTGAATTTACAGAACCGATTTTGAAAATTCATTTACCAATAGAGTGCCACATAATTTGTGAGTGTCATAGACTATATATTAACCCGAAAAAAGAACCTACCCTTTTTCGTGGTAGTGAGATTTGCAAAATAAGTCGGTGAAAAAACGATTGAACGAAAAGGTTTCTTAGGAACGCTGTCTTAACGATGGGAGATATATGTTTGAGTTCTAGAGAAAAGTTGTAGAGCTTGATAATGCCTGCAAAAAAGTCAACGACAGCATACGTCTAACTTTTATATTCAAGTCACAAAAAGTCGTTTTTATATTAAAAAAATAATTTAAATCGTTAGGTCATGTTTATTGGTCATATAATCAACAATTATGAATTCTTATCAAAATAAATAAACCTATCGTCCCAAAGGCTTAAATCAAAAGACTTTTCCCTTTTACTACATATAATTTGGATGAACGGGTAATGAGATAATACGACATAGGTATGGAACTGCAACCGTGTCGTAATCTATTGAATGATATTTCTATTAGATGATTTTTTTTCATATATAACAATCAATAAATTTAGAAATAAATTGCTTTTTTGGTTGCATAGTTCAAGTGATAATTCAAAATATCAAACTCGAAAGACAATTTTATTAATGTTTGGTCAGTCGATCACAAGTAAAAATGTTTACCACCCAACGAAGTGGACACGGGTCAGCTAGTGTAAAATAATATAATATTAATAGTACCGAAACAGCCTGTGAATGTCCCACTGCTGGGCTAAAGGCCTCCTCTCCTCATTTTGAGGAGAAGGTTTGGAGCTTATTCCACCACGCTGCTCCAATGCGGGTTGGTGGAAATATTAATAGTACATAATAATATAATATTTTACATAAGAAAAAATTAAATTCTGAAATAAATAAAAAGAAAGTCTGAAATAAATAAAACGCTCATTGGAAAAAGCCCACACGATACTGTTACGGTTACAATAACAGGTTTCGAATATTCCCGATTCAAACAAGTATCGCAAAAAATAATAAACACCAATTATTTTCTTGCTATACGAGTTTCATCACTTTCTTTCTTCGTCCAGGGCATTCAGCACGCGTGTTTAATAATCTACTTGCATATATTATAAAATAATATAACGGAGACTTTTAAAATGTTATCTTAAGATTAATCTGTACTCAAAGTATTATTCTAGTATGGTATTATTCTAACGCAAATTTCAATTCGTATAGTTTTCACATTTGAATATTTTATACTAACAAAACATAATTGGTGTAAATGCCACCTCTTATGAGAAAGGCTTGGAGCTTTTATTATTTTTTATTTTTTATTACACCAATAGCGTGGTGTAATAGCAAAATACAATTATTTTGCTATTACACCACGCTGCTCCGACGTGGGGTAGACAAGTGATGAGATATAAAAACAAATCATAGTTTAGGATTCATGTGTCGTAGCCACTGGACCACCAAGGTTTAGAAGATTTTGTTTATATTCAGAAGATTTTTATTCACTGGTGGTAGAGCTTTGTGCCAAAAATTAATGTTGCCATATATAATCCAAAAAAACATTTGAGATAAAAGATAACAAACTATAATGTAACTACTAAAATGTAAAAGATCTGTTTATGTTTATATACATAAAGTCCTCTGTCTAGTTGTCAACGCGTCCGCGTGCTTAACCTCAGTAATAAATAATAACAATATACATTTTTTAAGCTCATATGATGCACAATTTATTTTAATACAAGTAGTTTATATGAGGAGATCTTTTTTCAAACGATGTTTGAGGAAGTCCATTGTGTTTTTTTTTATTCTCACGGTAGTTATTGGCAATTTAAATTGTAAACGAATTAGATTCAATTAAAATCTTTTATCTTTGATTTCCTTGTAATGGTTTCATGATTTTTCATGACTTCCCCCTAACAAATGTTAATTATTTACACGATTGTCTGTCTTATTACCTTACTAGCAAAACCTAAGATTTCGCCGGCGTGGAATTCAGTTTCTGAAAAATACTTTATACTTATACTTTATAATGTACCATTTTTTTCCAGACACATCAATTTTATTTATTTGTATATATTTGTACATTACCATTTAGAGCCTTTTTTATTCATTGTGCATGATAACGCAAATTCTAGTAGCATACACACAATATTAAAAAGAATACGAAAAATGTGTGTTTTTGAATTTTTATAAAGAAATAACAGAATACCAAACCATTAAAAATAAAATTACAGGAATAAAATAAAATTAATGCTATATACCTGGCAGAGATGACCCAGTGGTTAGACGTGTTCTAAACTTAACCGAAAGATGGCGGGTTCAAGCCGGGCAAGCTGTATTTTCAAGTACGTAATTTGTGTTTATAATTTATCTCGTGCTGGCTGTGAAGGAATACACCGAATGAAAAACTACTTGTGTCGGACGCAAATCTGAATTACACGAACAGTGGGTCATTGACAAGCTATTGCTTTTGCCTTTTTTTCCAACAAAATGCAGTATTAATTTAAAATATATTCGATATATAATTAAATAAACATGAAATATTAATATAATATCAATAAAGATCAATATAACATCTGTCTTTACAATACAGTCTGTATTAAAGGGACATCGTTTAAGCCCTCTTTCCTAATCACGAATACTACCGAAAATACGTAGGTGTTATCTAAGCTTATAAAAGGTCGATTGTGATATCATGCTGAATTTACTACCATTATCATTAGGCGTTATGGATCGGGTAAACAAGAGTGGCAAGTTTATGAACACAATGTCCCGCATAATGTTCAAACACAATTCACTTTACTTATTGGAAGATAGGTCAACATTGTTGATAGTCCATTAGAAATGCAATTAATGCCTGGTACTTTTTACAATATTTACAAATAAGGCTATTTCTATTATCATTAATATAATAATTTAAAGAAGTCGTTTATTACTTTATCATAGATATACATTGTTTTTCTTAACACGTCGTATCTTCTATTATACATCAAATATGTTATGACGAGCCGGTCGCCGTGGTTGGTGGATGCTTAGCTTTCACGCCGAAGGTTGTGGGTTCGATTCCCACCCAGGACAGATATTTGTGTGCATGAATATGTCTGTTTGTCCTAAGTCTGGGTGTAATTATCTACAAAAGTATGTATTTACAAAAGAAAAATAGTATATGTAGTATATCAGTTGTCTGGTTTCCATAGTACAAGCTCTGTACAAGCTTAATTTGGGATCAGATGGCCGTGTGTGAAAAATGTCCCAGGACATTATTATTATATTATGTTATTTCTTAGATCCGTTAAATACTTGATAGCTTTAATTTGCACATAAGTGCATTATAATATACTTAAAATTGGTTATATACCGTGAAGACATGGAACAACGGTTGTTAAGATTATAATATATTTTTTATTTTATTTTATTATTTTTATGACAAAGAATATTCAAGTAAAGGTTAACATACCTAGTTATTATCTTATCGATCGTCGTACATCTATAAGAGTTGTACGTTTATGAGAAGTTTATATGCATAAAGATGAACGTTAATTAAAATAAAAATCATAAAACGAAACAATGAAAGTCAATTAGGAGAAAAATATAATATGCATATGAATCAGTTACACAAAGTTTTGTTTTTCTGACTAGACTCGGAGTTACGTCTATGTTATGTATATATATACAAGTTCATACATAATCTTATTGGCCAGTAACATGTAATAGCAGAAACAAGAACTGGCAATAAGAGAAAAATAAATGTAACAACTTTAAGTGTAATCTTACTTGTAAAACAATGCGTTTAGTTTTTCATTAAAAACATAATTGCATTATACGGTCACAATATAAAACTTGCCAAGGCCATATTTACCCATAAAAATAGTTTCACTCTAAAATGTACATCTATGATGTATATATGATGTTGTCATGTTTTTCAACGAAATACTAAAAACTAACGTATCACAAATCCATCTTAACTTCTTCGCAGAAAACTGGCATTGCGCGCACCTTGGCCGTGACAAGTACAAGAGGTAATAGAACAGATTGCTACCTCTATAAATGCGTCACACGATTGTTCACATGCGAAAATTAACTTGTGTTCGACAACGTCTTTACGCATTATAAATAATTTAAGAAGCTCACATCTTTTGTTTAGTGAATATATTGGATGACATCTGTAATAAATAACTCCTTCGTTATATATATATATATATATATACATTCCTTCTAATTTTAACAACAAATACTATAGTTTTATAAAATATATTTATTTGTTTGTTATGTATTCATGTTTTAACTACTCAACCGATCATCATAAAATTCTAACCTAACACCTACTCCCCAAACATGAGCAAGCGCAGCCGCGAGCGGAGACTAATGCATTATCAAACGAAACAATAAAATTCTCAGTTAAAAATCGCGCGCGTACAACAATTAGAACATTTTCTCTAAATATATAATATGTAAAATATATCAGCAAATAAAACGCGGCAAATTATCACCGGCCGTGACAATAGCGTCGCGGGCGACCGCTAACCAACAAAATTAATATTACATCTTGCCAATTGTAAGCACTTACTGTATTTATCATTGTATGCTGTACTTTGCTTAAATTAATTACTACATATTATGTATATGCATATAATATTTAATCCAGTACAATACAATATATTTTTAATATATATTTATTAAGTGGGATAATCTTTAAATTCAAAATTATTCTTTGTTTACATTGTATGCGAAAACAACTATATACTTTATTTTAACTTTTCAATTTAATTACATCCCAGGATATAATGAAAACCTTTTATAATGGGAATAAAAAAACCACTTTGAATTGTCCAAACATTATATTATCTCTACGTCATATCTCAAGAGAAAGTATCGTGAGCAGGTCATTTAAGTAAAATTGTAAGAACAAAGAGTATAGTACAATAATTGTAGCCTAAGCCTTCACGGTTAGAGATGGGTGTGTATGAAATGCCATTATACGAATGTAGCCTTGAATCGTGCGTCTTTGTTTGGCCACAAGAGACGAGCACTAACGATTAATTGGTCAGAACCTAAACCACGGTCCGAATCCGGTTTTAAGGGTGAATGAGCCAGTGTAACTACAGGCACAAGGAGCTTAACATCTTAATTTCCAATATTGGCGTATTTTTTTATTTTTTTTTACGCTGGAAAAACGCATTACACGTTTCCCCCACGGGAACAGTGGGAGGGTATGTGGGGCTCGCCGATGTCCGAGGCGCCGAGTGCGCCCCAAACAACGGAATACCCACTAAAAAACCAACGGTACCCTTTCCGTCATAACGAGGAGCGCCACGGGATCGCTTGCGCATGCTACCGCGACGCTCTGACGGGCGGCCTGCGTATGCAGGCCTCCATTCTGTAGGGGGATTACCAGGGTACTGAGAACCCCCTAGTCCCGGCGACGCCTATTGCGGCGGAGGGAGAAGGTGCGCATAGCGCCTCATTCTTCTCCCCAGTCTTCTTCGGCGGAGCAGGTTTGCAGCGGCGTCCTCTTCCCGCTCCCACTCCGCGGCCTCCTTCTGCGACATTACATTTTCACAGAAGGAGACCATTTCCGACCAGTACTCATCGTTTCCGAGCATCGCGTTTATCTCGCTGTGGGGGACCCCAGATCTTCCTCAGATAACCTCTTATCGCTCTTACCGCTATGACCCTCTGCGGCCTCCGCAGGAGGGCCCGGTTGTGAGCAGTGAGCGCGTCGACCCATATCGGGGCACCGTACAGTGCCATCGACCTCACTACGCCGGCATAGAGGCGCCGACATAGCGATCCCGGTCCTCCCACGTTGGGTAGGAGGCGACCCAAGGCGGCAGCTGTGTTTATGAGCTTCGGGCCGAGTTGCACGAAGTGCTGTCTGAAGCTCCATCGCCCGTCTAGGATCAGGCCCAGATACTTCATCTGGGCCTGCACCTTGATCACCGTCCCGTGGGATATTGGCGTATTAACGTTGAAAATTGAGTAGTTGAGTACTAATATCTATGGTAAAACACCAATGTCGGTGTTGATTATGTTTATGAATATTAAATAATTAAAAAAAAATATTTGCTACTAATATCTGTTTTTAAAAGAATTAAGGATCACAACAATTGTGATATAAAAATAATGAAATTCCGCTAATGCTTACAACTTAGGGTTTTTTATTATTAATATACAAATCGTCCGTCAATGCATGACATTAGCGAGAAACGGACAGAATAAGCGTGGAGAATTGCATTTTGCTTGCACTTAACTTCGATAAAATTTTAGAATAAAAAATACGAGGATGTAATGGACAGTTAATAGTTTAAGTTTATTATAATATAATGACCATCTGTTGCTGATTATCTTTACCCGGTATTACATAATAAAAAAATTTAATTTAAATATAAGTAAGGTTAAAGCTTCATCTTCGTTTGTGAACAAGGTTTGAGCCTATTCCACCAAGCTGCTTCAATGCGGTTTAGTGGATATATATGTGGCATAATTTCGTTGAAATTAGACGGATGGAGGTTTTCCTTTACCACCGTAAGAGATAAATTATTAACAAATATAAGCACATGAAAGGTCAGTTGTGCTTGCCTAGGTTTGAACCCACAATCATCGGTTAAGATTTAATTGGACCATCTCGGCTCAGCAATAAATTACAAGCGTTGTATAAAAATGGCTTTATGAATTATCCTTTATTGTTACTACATTCAGGTCTAAGATTGGTGATTTGGTGCAACTTCTATTTTTAAATAGTTTTTTGCGGAATAAAGATGCCCTGTCATTGACGGTTGTCATAGTTATAATTTTTAATGTAAAATTACATCATGCAACTTTAATTAGAGAATAAACATTAAACACACTTATTATAATATAACTACACAAAATTACTAAGGAAAAAATATTTTATATTTTTTATTAATAATTATTAAGTTATATAAATTCTCGTTAAAGATCTTAAGAGCTTCTAAATGTTACGCTTCTTAGCTAATTAATGTATCTTACAAGACATAAAATAGATTTTGCTAAGAAATCCAATTAAACTTGAATTCTGTTGGAGTCATGGATGTCGGGTATATAAGTGTAACCGTTTAAAATTATATTTAAGTTAAATGTTTTTATTATGTAATACCGGGTAAAGATAATCAGCTACAGATGGTCATTATATTATAATAAACTTAAACTATTAACTGTCCATTACATCCTCGTATTTTTTATTCTAAAATTTTATCGAAGTTAAGTGCCTTAGCCCAGCAGTAAACATTTATTATATATGTTACTTTTACTTATATTTTAGTACACAATATAACATCAAATTACAGAACCGGTGATCGTTTGCATGTGATTACTATTCATCGCGGGATTTTATCAAACAATGGAACATCTCCAACGTGAAAAATAAAACAATGACTTATTCCGGTTAGTAATGGTCTGCAGATGGAGTGAGTTCTAATTTTCTGATAAAGAAAATATTTTCTCGATAAGATTTTCATCTATTATGTGTCAATTATGTATGTAGTGACGTTATATATTTCGTCGGTTAGCCTATACCAATTGTAAATAACGATAAGTGCGAGTAACATTTTAAATATAATTGTACATAATATGACCGTGCCATATTAAATTATGAAGTGGTGACACGGGAAAGGCTGCTAAGGATCTGACTAGCATTCATCAGTTAACAAAAATGGCTTAGGCCTTTATTGTTGTAAATGGTAATGTATGTACATAAGGTAAGCATATTTAATTGTTTACTTCAAAATGTTTTCGTTCACGGCATCAACTAAAACTTTTTTTTATTATTAAAACATTTATTTTACCACGAAGATATCATGAGGAAACCTGCATACTTCAGATGGTGGAATAAGCTCCGAGCCGTCTTCTTAAAAGGACAAAAAAACTTTCGCCCAGCACTTTTACTTTATACTGATCACATTTTCTAGAACCTTTGTTTGTTGTTTGTTGTATATGAATATGCAGGAAAAAAGTTTGTCTTTGTCTGATTCCGAGTACTATTTTTTAAAAGCAAATATATACAAAGATTAAAAGAATCATTCCCACAATCCGTCATAGCAAGTTTGCAATAGAAGGTAATTCTAAGAAAACGATTGACGTCTACCCACATAAAATAAAAAGCTTTTGAAAATCAATAGATTATAACATATGTTATTTTGTAAGACATAAGGTTTAAATTTCAATAAAACTTATTTTAATATTAGCGTATTTCTTAATGATTTAAAATCGAGATAAAACTTGGCACGAAATTGTGGCAGTTCATTAAATATATGTGAGTCACAGGAAAAGCCGTTTAGAACGGAAAGTTTAAATAATATTAAAGAAAATAATATATATAAAGATATATTTATAAACGATAAATCTTTTAATGTGGAAGTATGAATATATGTCGAAGAATAACGCTTAATTAACAAATTCAATCAGATTAAATTTCTTATTGTTAGAGATATATATACCTATATCTTACATAGTCAGCCTACATCTGTCCCGCTGGACAAGGCTAAGCTTGGAGCTTAACCTGGAGTACTGGTCTAGTACGGATTTATGGATAAAATATATAAATAAAAGACATAAATTAACATCGAGGTTTACTCATAAAAATTTTTCTTAACCAACAACCAAGGACGGGATTGATGATAAAAAGAAACTAAGCACGTTAATATTTAACAGTTCTTACCGGATCAACCCATCTATATAATTGTATTAAACCTTATATATTTTTGTTTATATAACATATACATTGTTAAATTAAATAATTGATTTATAGTAACGCCTTCTAAATTGCAAATAGTATAAACGTCAAGATAAATCCGCACCGAGTAACCGTTAATATAACGTTCACGTTTAAACTAATATGCTATTATCTCGAAGGCAATAAATAGACGCGTAAAAGGATCGCTCAAATAGCATCTGAATGGGATGCGAGTCAGACACCCACGTGAGGTCATTGGCATAGTTTTTGCACTATATAAGTAATGGGTATGACTTGCAATTGCTTTTACAAACGCCAACCAATACGTTGACGACCATTTTCGAAATAAATTGCGGTTCCTTAGGTTATTGACATCATTTGAACTTACGCAACGAACGTAAGCACTTTAAATGACTTTAAGTGTATCATTTCATGCGTTTTTTTATTGCTGACTAAAAAAATTAAGTATTGTACATTTTACCATTAGATACATTGCGTTCTTTGAAAATGTACTTGAAATATTTAATGAATGAATATTATTGTATTAATCTATATATGTATCTTATGAAAATATAATGTAAGAATGACTTCTCATAGAAGACAACTATTTCTTTGATTCGCAAAATGACGCTATATAAAATAAAAATACCACCAGCTTTATAATCTGAAGTCATTGCGTAATTTGCACAAAGAGGATTTGCCACTTGACATGGAGGATGTTGATAAAATAAATACACACAAGTAGGTCACAATTGGTTAGAATTGTTTTCAACTCGCGTGGGTCTCTTCTGTCCAGTGCTTCCTCTATTTCGAGAGACATGATCTAAATGGACAATTTGACTGATTGTGGTTGACGAAAATAGCCGGTTATTTTCATAACAAGTTTGAAACTGAGCTGAATTATATCAATTTAGTTAAGCGATCGTCTGAAAGCCATTGAAACTACTCAAAGATACTTAAAGATATAAATTATAATGGTTCGTGAAGGACTATTGAGCATATAAACTTTATACCGTTTGCAATCTGTGCCATAACGTTTTCTATTCACGATATACTTTGGCGTAAACATAAGGTGGTCATAAGGTCATTTTTAAAAGACTAATCAAATTCGAGTTTGAAATTTTATTTAACGAAAATTTGTTAGATGATCTATCTTTCGTTAACCTGTCATCCGCTTAATTAGTAATTGGAAAGAAATTTTAATTTCATTTGATTTATTATTTGAATGAATGTTGTTTATTATTACATTGAATAATCTTTTAAAAACTATAGGATAGTATTTAGAATAAATGTATTAACCATATCTATGTTGATTCTGTTAAAACATCTGGTTTTTTAAATACCATTCTCTTAATTTTCCGGTTCAATACGTATTACATCTGTTACTATTTTTGTAGATAACTATGACGGCAATGATTATTTATATATATAAAAATTGTAACATTTATTTTGTTATGTGAATTAAAGGTCGAATTTGAGAGAACCTAAATATACAAATCTATTTTTTGGTTACAGTTTACTACTGCTGTTATATGTTTAGTTTACCATAATTACTTACACGTGTATGATACAAATAAGATACAGATCTTGAGGTCCTGGATTAAATTCTCGGATCGAACAATATAATCAATAAATAGTAATTGCGCTTATGTGTCAAGAAATCCTCAGTTTGGAGTTTGGAACACGTAAATCCGAAAGTCCTGCCGTCTCATTGAGCTATGAGAGCAATGGAATAGGGTGTTCACAGAATCATTATTTTCTTCTAATACGTTTTATAATACTACACCGTGATGTGTTCGCTTTGATCAATTTATCTTGTAAAATGAAGATTTAAATGGTCTACTTGATTCATTATAATGCATTGATAGCTTATAGTGATTATTAAACTTTACGGACAAGTAAGTATAATATGTTTGTTGCAGCCAAACCAGCTCCTTACCGCAACTTTAAAATTGTCATCGGCTACGATCGTCACATTGTTGTACGCGTTATTTCTGTATATAACTATTTTATTACTTTTGTCAACATAATGGTAATATTGACTTGACTTTAACTTCAACTCCGCAATCAATGAATTATATTCTGCTTAAAATATCCGCTCAGCTACGACTAGTTACTGCACTGTCACCTATTTTTTAGTATTTATTGCGGGTTTTGTGTTTTAGACGCAACATCGATACGTCGCCGTGAAGAGATTGTGGCGCGGTTTTATATGCGTACACAGTACAAATTGCGGTACGGCATCGGCATGTTAGCGGCGTCATATACACAAAGCTAAAGACGTAAGTCACATTTATAGTACATGAAGATACAAGTTTTAAGCGTGACAGTGACGTGTCCCACAGAATTAATTAATCATGAAGTATAATTAGGCAGGTGCATAAAGATAAAAGCACATTCATCCACATAAATCATTTTAAGAATTATTAACATGAGACTTAATTAGCGTGTTCTTAAATAAGGTCTCATAAAATTTAATAATTAGAAGTAAATACTTAGTGCTATTCACTTTTTAGAGCAAATTAATAGATACAGACGCATATGTTTTCAGTGCGGTCATGCTCTTAGGGCTTATTGATAACACACTTTATATCCTCATTCCAAACGGCAAATGGTAATGTTTACAAATGAGAATTTTATGTCTCATGGTATATGAGATTTACAACATATTCGATAAAGGAAAATTTAATACACAAAAAATTTTACTTATCTGCCATATTTTTATACATAGCAAATACACATATATGTACGCAAATAGATTGGAATTAACTACGCATTGTTTTAAATTCCCAAGTGAAATCAACATCCTTTATTCTTAATTCCCTTTTCACAGTACGAGACCTTGGCATTGGCTCGACCACTGATTGTACTTACTGATGGCACGTGGAAAAGATTTAACGATAAAGCTTTACCCGCGCGCGAGCTCAAAACAATTTACATATTTATTTTAAATTGTACATTTAGAAACCTGTATGTAGTATAAATGTATACAAGCATTTTCTATGTAAAATTAGAAAGTAGTAGTGCCATTCTGTAAGGATACTTGGAACATACACTTACTTTGATGAGTTTTTTGATGATATATTCTTTAAATGTTATAATTATTAAAGCCAATGTCGGGTATCACATTTGGACAGTTGTACATTATTCTTACAGAACAGCTCGCTTAAATTAATAAGAGACATAAAAGAAGATGACATGATCAAGTAAATAAAAAAGTAATAGAAAATATTTACACGAAAATAATTGCTTGTCGCGATTAAAGAATAAAAATTTGTACGCAGCGCAAGTTAAAAGCGAGAGCAAAAGTTTCCTAAGATAAAACGGCTAGTAACTAAATAATTTACAAGATATTTAGATTTATGTATGAGTCAATTTATAATAAAAATAAATTATACTCTTAATCACGAGAACGTACCTTAACTATACAAAGCATTTTAACTTAAAAATAATTAAAAACGGACTTTATACAAAGGATAAACAATAAAAAAGAAAATTAGACTTACTATATATAAGATCAATGTGAACATACGTTTACGTTTAATTCTGCCTCTTTATAGCTATAAATATTTTTTATCCAATATCAAATATCTATCAAGTTTTTAGTAATAAAGTACATATTTTATTCATGCTTAGAATGCTTATTGGTTATAAGAACAAAAGGATTTTCTAATATTCAGTAATTTAAATTAAAAAAAAATATATCAAAAAAAATATTTGATCTATGATTTACATATCAACGCATACCAATACCAATGATACAAAGATGAAATTGTTTTTGTCATAATATTTAATACACCACCGTAAGGTCGGTTGCTGTCTTATTGTATCTAAGATAATAACTTGGTTTTCCACGTGTACATCTTGATCATTTCCTTCCAACGAATTGTTATTTTATATACTAACTGCTAAATAATTAGACTATAATGATGATAAATTAGTGTGCTACGTTGTTACAGGAAAGGATAATTTCCGAGTCTTTGAATAATATCAGTATGGAGTTTCTGTACGTTTTTAAAGATACCGACTCATTTGTTTTTAATTTTTTGTAAATTAAAGATAAATTCTTTAAATACTCAAATTATCAAGCACTTACCAAATAGAGATTAATATTTTGATCATTTGGTTTATAAATATATCAGCCACTGAACTAAAATTACGCAGCTACTGGCATACTATCATACAGTTATATAGTAATAGTTTGTCCTTTATTATAGTATAGTAATAGTTTGTTTGTATATTAAAAAATCTTATCAAAACTGATTTTTTTGTCTTATAAACTTTGGAGGCGAAAGGAGAAGTTTGGCCAATTTTATAAGCGTCTACGACCCTACCCTACGACAGTACCCTTTGAATAATAATACATTTTTCATTTAATAAAATATATAGATCCTTATATTATTCTATTACAAGAATACAACGTTCTAATGATATATTAAGTTATTTTTGTTATTCTATGTCTGTAGTCCATCAAATGAAGCCAATGCTTCAATACACGTACATGCATAAGTGATTAAACACGTCATACATTATTGTAATTTGATGTAAATTCGACTATTTGTAAATCATATGAAGACGTACAAGAATTGATTAAATGTTGTGAAAATGTATTGGAGTTTTATAGTTTGAAGCTTTTAGATGCGGATTTGGAATGATAAGGTGCAATAATGCATATGAAATGTATACGTTAAACTTATTGATTAATCTTCATTTAGTACATAATTTACGATTACTTACTATCACACTATAATAAATATCTATATAATGTTTATAGGAAAACAAAGGATAATTATAATTATCAACGACTATAATTATTTAATTTATTGATTATTTATTACTAACAGTCACATTATTTTATAAAGAATATTATCATGTCTTTTAGATTATTACTTTATATTATAAAGAGTGGTTGTGACTATTTTTATTTGTAAAAGAATTACACGTACCAGTATTTAGACAGTGGGCTTATCCAAATTGCCACACCCAAAGCTACAGTCTTTGACACGTAAAAAACCTAATTATAATCTCCAAATTTTTTAAGTTATCGATTACGTAAATCATAATTGTAACATTCGTACATTGTAGCATTCATATGTGAACTACTATTGCTACCAAAGACTTCTTTACACTTGTCAATAATTTCTTCGTAAGTTCATCATATAACTGTTACATACCATACTATACCCAAAGTTCCAATTCTCTTCCATTCCTTAAACCAATCTCCTACATTCAATGACAGTGCTATACTTGCTATGCACTTAACATTACATTAAAAAAACATTTATGAACGACGGTAAGATGGAAACATGAAGTTACAACCAGGCCATAAAATGTATGTGTATAAGTTTCGTATCGATAAAAAAATACATAATAAAACCTCTTTTGAAATTGAACGAATGATTTAAACATTCAAATCATTCGTATTTAAAATCATGCCACAATAATGAACGGTGCATTCTATGACTTCATTTCATATGAGCATAGTTTTATAACTTCACAATATGATGAAAATATAAACAAAAACGGTACAGTGAATATGAAATATGACTACAAGTGTTGTTTTCGTCAACCCAATGTGATAATTCTTATAATAGAGTGCATATGTTCCTGTGATATAACATGCTTTGCAAGCTTAACCCATATTTGCATAAAGATATACGTTACATCCCCGTGCCCATGCAGGCTTACCAAGAGGTAGGCGTGAAGCCTTTGTTGGTTGCGCTTCGGGTTCTGGCGCGGAATTGGCATTGCCGCTCTCTACATCTGCAACCATATTTAATGCTGAAACTATTCTTAAATTATAATGAAATAATATAATATTTGATTTTAAAAGAAAACCTTTTATTCCATTTTAATATAGATATTATTTTTCCTAAATAATTTTATTGCGTTACACAACCTCTTTATTTAGAAATATTATACGATATATAACCTGACTACGACTCTAACGAATGGAGGGAACTATAAACGTCAACCAATATGACAAACTGTTCGAAAGGCGCAGATGAAACAAAATCAATAATATTTTCATACTACTATTATAAAACATTGAATTCTTATGTTATGAATAAATTTAATTCTACGTTACCACTGGTTCAGAAGGTGGATACTACCGAGAAGTACCGGCAAGGAACGCATTACTCTTTACTCCGAATGAATTACTCCGAATGAATATATACGAATACAAACTCCACAATTTTTATCAGTTACTCGAATATTCTTTCATCAATTACTTAGTAATTCTTGTACTGTGTGTATAAATACACGTTTGCGTCGCATAACAATTAAATAACCAATTTATAAATTGTACGATATGCAATCAACTAACTGTATAATATTGACAATTAATTTGATTAACTCAAAACTTTAAGGAAACATGTATTATTTCCTGCAGCGATGCCGTAAATTATGATAATCATGTATTATGATCGTTTAATTAGAATTTACAAAATGAAAACAATTTACAGGATAAATGAATACCTAACCACAAAAATGCACTGAACAATAAATATTAAATTATTGAAAATGAAGCATATTATTATAATTTAAATAAATCATTCAATATTTAACTTCTTCTATCCAAATGAACCAATTTATTAATATTATTGATTTTACGTTAGTTAATCTGTAAATATTCTACTTAAATAGGTCTATCATATGGAATAGTTGAAGTTAAGCTTAATAATAATTAATTATAACAAAACTCGATTTAAAATTTGATTATTCTATAAAGGCAAAGTTACGCGATTTACCGAGTACACTACAATGCTTTTTTATTAAACAAATGCGTTGTAAATTTTACAACTGTATCATTATATTGTATAACCACAACTTCCTTATTTCTAGAACATTTAAATAAAAATACAATAAGTAGCAATTGACTTTCAGTTCCACAGGGTCATGGTGACTACAGAGAATGCTATTCAGCCGAAATAAACTAAGACGTTTATTAGTATTTGATATAAAATATTGCAGCAATAATTATACCAAATTCTTATTCTTTTATACATAATATTAAATACCAAAAAGTCTTTCTTTTAATTTAACAATAAATATAGTTATTTCTAAAATACGACTATTCGATACTACAATTATAATGTTCAGAAAAAAAATGTTTTGCGTTTGCAGATTATATAATACAATACTATAACTAATAGCAAAATAACCTAGAAACGGAGAAACAAATAGTAATGCGAGTGAAACCGAGTGGAGCAGCTAGTATTTTATACAATTTTGACGTTTTTAATAAAACGTCAAAATTAAAAATGTATTTGAAAAATATATCTATATGTAAGTAAATCCACAACAGTTGATCTTCTAGATTCAATGTAACTTCCTCATATTATATAAATATAGATAATATTGAAATTATTTTAAGTAAATAAGATTAAATAGAACGAACAAAAAACATTTATATAAATACATATTTTTGCGTCGAAGCTTATCCGGTTGATGCGTAGTTTGGACAAATCACCCGGATTTGATCGGAATACAGATGAGCTTATTTACGTATTGCTCGTATCATACATTATTTACAATTGCACTTAATACATTTACATTTTAATTGTATGCTTGTATAAATTTTGCACGTTGTTTTAATGATTCTAGTAAACACGATTTTAATACGATTTTATTCTCATCATTCAACATATCTTGCAACTGCTGATTTCGTAATTGCGTTCGAAATTCGAATCGATTTTTTAAAGACATTGTTCTTCTTTTAACTTCTTCGATAATTCTATCATTTTATTAAATACGAGTGTCCTATATTGCCATATGAACAATATTCGTATCTAAACGGATTCGAACATTTAATCGTAAATCCATCAAAGGTTTAATTTATCTATTATATATAATAAAGATTATCTTAGTGTTAGCAGCAGTCATAAATAATTGGTATAGGTTTATCAAAAACGATTCTTATTGCGTGGTCACGGTTCGTTAGCATGTAATAGCATTAAAACGACAGTGGAATGTTAAATCACAGCCAAATAGCTGGGCAACGCTCTCCTCCGATTTATATAAGGCAGGATATACACAAATGATTATATGAAAAAATAAATCATTGAACATTATAAATGCCAAAAAAAATAAAATTAAAAGAAATATATAATATAAAAAATATAATAATGACCAGACTGCGGATCTTTCAAATAACAAAATGAAAGTGTATATATAAAGGAATCATCAGGATTTGTAGTCTATATGTATATTAATGGTTTTATAAGTAAAAAATTAAGTACCACTAAAATAATACGAGTACATTCCATAACTAGCTTGATAGAAGATATCAAATTAAAGTTAAAATAAATAACGACTTCAAGTTCCTTATAGAATAAAAAAATATGTAGCAACATAAATAACTGATATGATATTTCGATACGTTATTATAAACAGCGTATGGACGTAATAATTATTAGAAAACATATTACAGCGCAATGCATTGTATGAGCACAATGTACATTTAGCATTAAGTCAACGTACGAATATCAATCGGCCGCAATTTAAATGTAAGCTGTATTTTTAGAGACTATTAAAGATCATACGCACTCGTTTATTCAGCATTTATGCAATTTTTTATTTTATAAGTGTGGTAAGGTAAATTCTATTAATCTCAGTACAACTACAGTACAGTACAGTAACAGCCTGTTAATGACCCACTGCTGGCCTAAGGCCTCCTCCCTCTCTCGAGGAGAAGGTTTGGAGCTTATTCTATCACGCTGCTCCAATGCGGGTTGGTAGAATACACATGTGGCAGAATTTCAATGAAATTAGATACATGCAGGTTTCCTCGCGATGTTTTCCTTCACCGTCAAGCACGAGATTCACGCGTTCTAACCACTAGGCCATCTCGGCAATCAGTACAACTACAATCGATATACAAAAATGTTTGGCGCTTATGTAGCTGTTTATCCGTTTTATCTATTTATTATATATAATTATCTATTTTGTATGAAAATACTTATATATATTTAATTTAGATTGTTTTATTCGCATAATTTATAAAATCGGAAAATTAAAACTTAAATTTTTTTTATTTATATTGGTTCGAATGTTGTTACTCTAAATTATATTCTTACTTATACATAATATACGTACATAACACCGAGTTATATTTGAAATATATTTTTTTGGTTTTTATTTTATTAATGTTCCTTTTTGCGGGATTACGATCACACCGTTTGTCAAATCATGAAATTTGACACATCGTATCGTATAATGGCTTACAAATAAATATAAAGAGGCATTGCAACCCGTGCCGGTTATTGCTAGTACAATATATTATGTATAAATATCATGCCTTCGTCGAATACAGTAGCAAAATGGTTATGATTCTAAATTTGAATCCGAATCGATATTTCAATCATTCGGCGATGATAAAACCTTTTTCACCGAATTTAATTAGTGAAAAATATTGCACCGGTACATTAAATTACAATCGATAGTAATTATTTATTATTAAAGTTGACATACATAAGATAACAATCGTAACACGACACTACATGATAACGAATTTTCTGGGATTAAGATAAAATTTAAAGTATTTACGATAAGTTATTGACATACAAAGACAAGAATAATACGATAATTAACATACATTTCATATAAAAAGAAAATAATCTTAGAAAAATTTAAAAACCAAATAATGTAAGCACAGATTTTGAATAAATAACATACTAGAAATTACGGATGCATTCAAATTACAACTGTGATCATTAGACACTAGAGGAAGAAAATATAAATTACAATAAGGAAAATCTAATTTATTATTTTATATATATAATACTACATTATATTTTTTATTATTTTTACATTCTATTATATTTTAATATTCAATTGATGAAACAAAATTAGTGTTAGTTAACATATTATATTCGGGCGAAATACTTGTACCTTATTTTTATTTTGGACTTTGATTCAACAGGGAAAAAACAACAATTTAATATATAATATATAAAAATAGATATGCATCATAGATATACATTGCAAAAGTTAATGCGTCAAATATTTAATTCTACGGCAGTTCGTTTTCTTTGATACTAAAAACATATATATATGGTTAAATAATGGGTACATCGAAATAACTTCCGTAACATCTAATCACTATGGTACGTAATTGGAGACACATCTTGTAATGTATTAGGTATGGTGTAAATAATGGAATATGCGGCATTAATTACCGTTTATTTGAGAAACTTTTAAATACACATTTAATTAGTATTATCTCATAATAAGATACAAATGTTTCCTTTAGATAATTCCTATCACTGCTAAGTAATTAGAAATTAACCTATCGCAAACTTAATTCAGTTTGTAGACAGTAATGACTATTTATCTTATAATATATCTTTTTTTAAATATATTTACTTACATAAATTATTGGTTAAAGTAAAATAAAGTAACAGCCTGTAAATGTCCCACTGCTGGGCTAAGGCCTCCTCTCCCTATTTGAGGAGAAGGTTTGGAGCTTATTCCACCACGCTGCTCCAATGCGGGTTGGTGGAATACACATGTGGCAGAATTTCGATGAAATTAGACACATGCAGGTTTCCTCACGATGTTTTCCTTCACCGAAAAGCACGAGATGAATTATAAACAGAAATTAAGCACATGAAAATTCAGAGGTGCTTGCCCGGGTTTGAACCCACGTTCATCGGTTAAGATTCACGCGTTCTTACCACTGGGCCATCTCGACTTCAATTTGAGATGATTTCACTTTGACCAAGTCAATTATTGGTTATTTTAAGACAATTCTACAAATCATAATGATTATACTGATCATTAAGATTGGTTGTTAATATAGTTAGTTGTGTATGTAAGAACAGAAATATTTCATTTTCCGCCCAGATAATCAGAACTTTGAATAAGTGGAAAAATTCTGCTACGAGCATTTCAGTGTAAATTTATAAATTTTAATCCCTACGTCGAGTGTCTTTCGTCTTATTTTTTATCAATTATTAGGTCCTTAGATATGAAATTAGCGTTTTGTCGTACTGACCACTTTGATCTGAAATATCTCCTCTTTGGTTAAGAATTCCAAATTCAAATTTATAAATTCATTTAGCTGGTACATTTGAGTTTTGAAAACAGTCATTCATTTGTTTTTTCCTCTTTATTTTTTTCTTTGGCGTCGCTTATTACCGCACAATGGAAAATATGAAATATCGGTATATTTACGAGTATGAGTTCTACCGTGGCACCAGTGCTGCAGAAACAGCTCGAAGGATTAATGATGTGTACGGCGCTGGTGTCGCAAAAGAAAGCACGGTACGTTTTTGGTTTCAACGTTTTCGTTCTGGAAATTTCGACCTTCAGAACCAACCTCGTGGACAGACGGAGACCAAAGTGGAAAATGAAGAAATATATTTTACAATTTATTTAAATATTTTACAATTTGATTAATTAAATTTAGTTTACAAAAAAAAATGACTTTATATTCCTCCCGTACAAAACGACAATTTCATATGTAAGGACCTAATATTTGATGTCCACCGTGATTAAATCTTTCATAAAGAATAATCAACGTAAAATTAAACAAACATAATTATATCGCGAAAATTTCACAATTTCATATTGAAACGTTTGATATTTATATATCTTAGATTGAATCTTAGCGATTAAAGTCTTGGGTTATTGTTTTAAATCGAAAATTATAAGTATTCATAATATACGTCAATGTTAATTGTAAACATTAATGTGATAACACAGACACAGAAAGAATGTAACGAATCATTGTTTGATAAACAAAGTGACAGCGACAAATTACTTAAATATCTTTAAAACGATTAACTTATCTCTTGAATTTTTTCAATTAAATTGGTATCGTTCCGAAGAAACTGCATGCAGCTATTAATATTTTATATTATATAAAAGTAAATTTTATTAATTAACATAATACAAATTAAATTATAAGTCGTTAAATACTATTATTAATTAACTTTTTCCCAACTAGTAAATTTGCATTGATGCCTTTGTTTAACTTTTACCATTTGATAGGGATTGATGTTAACCTATCTAGGTGGGTACCCCATTCGTCCTTTATGTTACCACTAACCAGTAATAATTTTTATTGTCCTCTTCCATTTTGAATGGTGAGGCAGTGGTACAATGGATACATCTTAGCGTGTTTTGCAACGCAATTACAGTGTAACAAATGGTTTATATGTCAGTGCCATTATTATTTTCTTAAATACTTAGCTAGACAGACTAGCTAGTGGGCGACTTGATGGTACACTTGCCATTGCCCATAACACAATGCCCATAGATATTGGCACTGTGTCCATTATATAGCAGTTACATGCCTCACTCACCATTTAAACCACAACAATACTAAATATTTTTGTTTGGTGGAAGAAAGTGATAAGTAGGTAGTACCTACACCCAGACGGGTTTTCACAAAACCCTACCATCAAGTTAATCTATTATTATCTATGGGTGAAGAAGGCCACTTTCTATTTTGAGGTCCTTTTTCTAATATCCCTTCGTACAATAAATTAAAAATTTACTGAATCACAAAGTTAGAGGGTAAATATAATGTATCATGTTATTTGAATATCAATTGAGAACATGCATTACAATTATACGCGATAAATATTTATATATAATGTTCTTTAATTATTATTATTAAAAATTACATCAATTTACTTATCCAAAAGATTAATAATAAGAAATATTTACTGCAGTGGAAAAAATTGAGATTTTTAGTGGTGTTAAAAATATTAATTGGTTATGAAGGTGTAAAATAAATGCTGAACTTCAGAATACTAAATTTATACAATAATACATATAATTTCTAATTATTCTCCTTAAATTTCTTTTTTAGATTAGTAATTAGAGATTCTTAATAAATAAATAGATGGAAACGTCAATGAAATATATATTTTTTTTAGATTAATTAATTATTATTTTATAAAGTTTGTTTGTTTCTTCAAGCCAAAATATTTTACAATTTTTTTATATTAATTACAAATTATTATTTTTATTTATTCGTTATAGTAAAATACTTACTTTGAACGTTTTTGGTTGCCATCTTCGCGTATCTCGATTCGAACACAAATGATCTAATCGCACTGCGTACGCGCACAAAACTCGTAGACAATCGCTACGTTGTTTTGCTACGAGATGCCTATTATTAGTTGATTATATCGAATTGATGGCACTGTAATAATAATAATGCTATTTTTAAAACGCGACCGGAGCGGGCAATGTTCAAACTGTGAATGACATCCCGCCCTGTTTTCGCTTAGCTCGTGATAAAGTGGTAAATTGTAGAACAAATAACGTCGCGTATGGACCGATTCGCTTACTTCACTGCCTGGAATAACTTTAATAAGGTAATAGAATTTATTCAATAATACGATAAGAAATCTATCATTTTGTGTTAATATGGCAGTATTTTTTTCAACTCAAATTAACTTCAACTATTCAATTAAAAGCACTTGTGGAAAAACTTTAATTATTTTTTTTGGGTATATAAGAGGATCAATGAAAACTTTTCCTATATACAAGTATAACGTGCGTGTATTATATATATGCTTTAATAATGTTCAATAATATGACAAAGTATTTTACATAAATATTTTGTAAATATATTGAAAAGATAATGACCTTAATTAAGATCAAGACTAAAAAGAAACATATATTTATAAACTTTAAAAAAATATATAAAACAAAGGAATGATACAAGAACGTAACGTACTTTCTTATTGTTTTTTGTTAGTACTCAATACTTTGACTTTGGAGATAAAAACAAGTATTTTAAACGGATAATATAATAAATAAATATAATTATACCTAAAATGTAATCTTATATTGATATAATTTTTTTTCGTTTAATAAACATTAAGAAATATTTATGTTATAATAATATATCGAGATATATATATATCTATATCGAAATAAGAAATATAGAGAATTATAGAACAAACTATATTGTACACATAAAGTTTCTTTTTTTAAAAAAATCTGTATTGAACGTTGTTTTTTTTTTGTTTTATGCACGTTTTTAATTCGTAATCGTTCGCACAAAAACAGACAGTTTTTATCAATTACGTACAAGGGTTTCCCAATTAATTAAAATTTAAGTCGCAATTATATTCATTCCCCTAACATTATCACAAATATATTTCATTTAAATTTATTTGTAAATCGTTTTTTATTAAGCATATAAGCATTGTTTTGTTTATATTAATGCATTAAAAAACCTTTAAGTAGTTTCAAGTTACTTATTTTTTTTTTATATTTTATCATTCTTACTAAAATACTTTTTACATCGGTTGTATTATTACTACAGTGTTTCGTCTTCTTCTTTCGAATTGAATATTACTGATGACAGAATGAGACAAATCATTGTGTATCTACCCGCAATATAACGATTATTAGTAAAGCAATATAATATGATTAGCCTTAAGTTCAATTTTCACAATTGTTTAAAATCATTAAATATAATGATTTTATGAATTTTATGAAATGTGAAAATGAAATGTCATGATTCGATCTAATTCTTTGAAGAATTATTCAATCAGTTTAGTAAACAGTAAAGTAAATAATGTAAAATAAATTGCAATAAATGACTTTCGTCACTTTAAAATAATTCTTACGATGATTTTGTGGTGACTTTTTGTCCAGCGACATTAGTCTAGCTGGAGGTCAAATTATAAATAAAGGACGGAAGTAATAATTATATGAAGTAGCCAGTTCGTATAAACACGTAAGATCACGTACTTAGATGAGTCTAGAACTTGTGTACTAATACTACGTCATTTATATTATATATATATATATATATATATATATATATATATATATATATATATATATTATATATATATAGATATATATATATATATAATATTCTTTTTAAAACACATTATTGTCCATATAATCACAATATTATATAAGTGTTTTATTGGTTTACTATATCGGATTTATATAGCTACGCAAAATCATTCGTCAGTCCGAAACGCTGCCTAAACTATACCAGAGATACGATTTTTTTTACGAAAGTTCTTCAAAATTTGTACTCTTTTAATGTATGACATTTATTAATTTTTAATACATTCGTAATAAACCAGTCATCTTATTTATGTAAAAAAGGGAAAAAAAAACAAACGATAATTAAACTAAAGTTTAGATCAATTTGATAATTAACGAATAAATTTTAAGTATTTCCTGCAAAAACATTCTACATACCTACTTGTTCATACAGCTTACATTTTATAATTTAGACTAGTAGTTGAAGAAAGTTTACAGATGACTACATGAGATAAAGTACGATAGCATCTTCGTTCCTGGCCGGTCGGTAAGATCCGATAAATCGCTTGGTAAGAAATTGACTTTGTAAAAATATCATGGTATGCTATAAGATCCTGTTTAGCTCTGACTAACTACCCAGTATGGAAAAGTGGGTAGCTAATATGAATATTTTACTCATTGTAATACATAACTTAAACACTTAAGAGTATAACTTAGACACTTAAGAATACATAAATAGTCAAAATAATAATCATGTAAACATGTATAGTAGTTTTTACCGTACTAATGTTATACATTTTTGCCTGATACTGTTTGATATAGTGATTGAACAACCACTATAGATAATATTTAAAAGTTTATTTATTTGTTTGTATTTTATCAATAAAGATAAAAATCAGCGGATAGGACACTTTATTAAGATTATAGTAAAAATATCAAAAACTTTGTCAATTTTTTTATATGAGCCGGGAGGGCAAATGACTACTCCACCTGATGGTAAGTGGTAGTAGAGTCCAACGACGGCCAGTACAGTCGGGAAGAATGTTCTGCACTAGCCACCCCGCCTTGCCGGCCTCTTCACGCCTTGTTTGAAGGAACCCGGGTTGTAAGAGGAGGGGAACACGTGAGCTGGTAAGGAATTCCATTTTTTGGAAGTGCTACAAAGAAAGGAGTTGCCAAATTTCTTTGTGCGCGATGGAATTGATGTCACAGTTAGGCGGTGACATCGAGAGCCAGCTCGCGTAGACTTATGAATGAAGGGGCAGGAATTAGAGAGAATAATTCCTCAGAGCACACGCCGTGATAAAGTCGATAGAAAGCGCTCAGCGCTACTATCTCTTGATGCAATTGTAAAGGCTCGAGGGTGTTTGTGACCTTTACGTCGCCAATAATGCGGACTGAACGTCGCTGCAACTGACGGTGCGAGCAATATTCAACGCAAGACCGTACCTGTGTTTTGTACAACAGTCACACAGTTGTTGTGGCATGAAAAAACACCGCACCTTTTTCGGAACTCCGAGTTTCCGTGAAGCTGTTTTTATAACAGCCTCGATGTAAGCCCTTAGACTAAGGTCGCAGCGAACGTCCATCCCCAGCATGGCGATTTTACTTTGTATCACCAGCGGAGTGCCACTGAGGGAGGGAAGAGGGGAAAATGGTGACTTTTTCGCTGTGAGAGCGCATACCTGTGTTTTCTTGGCATTAAACTCAACAAAATTATCAGAACCCCATTTGGCGATGAGCTCTAAAGTCCTATCGAGTTCAATGACAAGATTCTCCAGCTTCTCCTCAATTTTCGCTCGCCCAGCCACTGCGCGTCTGTGGTATCCGCCATGCACTGTACTATCGTCTGCATAGCAATGTATATTTCCAAGAGAGAGCATATCATTGATATGCAAAAGAAAGAGTGTGGGAGATAGCACAGATCACTGGGGGACCCCAGCATTCACTACATAGAATTGTGAAGCGCAACCATCATCAGGAAGGAAATTAAAAATTTTTATGAAAATACTAATGATAACGCATATATATGCATAAAATTTATACGTAGAAATATTTAAATTTATTTTAGTCAGACGTGTGTCAAGAAATGTGCCTTCCAAAATTGATCAGCTTCGCTCATAAACGTTGGTAAGAAACATAAAATGCACCCTACTACCGAACTAATGAGTCAGAACGTACATTTGTCCAAATCACTAGAAGGTATATTTACTATATAAACAATAAAATTAACAATAACCTATTTTAGTTATATAATGCGATATTGTATATACGAGATCGCATTCCAGCTTATATTATATATTATTATTGCAGCAAACAGATTGATCCAAGGAATATTATTTAAATTTTTGTTCATAATGTTTCTCGTTGACTTCTATTGATATTATTTATTAGAAAAGGACAGACGAAAACATTTGGTCGTTTTCAAGTGCGGTTATTCGCGTTCGTGCGCGTAATGTTCATCGCGGAAATACCGCGCGACCATCTCCAAGAAACGCGTATAGAGGATCAGTATCAAGGATGACTGTCTTGTTGATCTAGTTCTGACCGGAGGTCCTGGGTGCAATTCCCAGGTCGGGCAAGTTGAAAGTGTGTACACTCCCGTGCCTCGGAAAGCACGTAAAGCCGTTGGTCCTGCGCCTGAACTCTTTCAGGTCGTGTCGGATTGCAGTCCCATCGGATTATGAGAGTTAAGCAATAGAGAGCGCACCTGTGTTTGCGCACACAATTGTGCACAACAATATCTCCTACGAAGTTGGCTAACCTCTCTTGAGATTGGCCGCCGTGGCCGAAATCGTTCTGGAGGACATTATTATTATAAAGAATCATAGCATCGAAATACACTACTCAACAGAACAGATACGTGATTTATATTTCCACCCGAAATCATGCGATATTAATTAATTATTTATAGGACAATCATAATTCTGATGGAATGAAATTTTACTATAGAGGAATGAAGTAAAAAAAAAGTCTAATTAAATTCCTTTGTTATCTGTAAAATCAGTTTCACGCACCACGGGTAACAACCTATTGTTTACACATATGAACATTAAAACCACATAAGGAATGTAAGATATCGAATCACATCGAAATAAAATAATAAAATAAATTATAGTCGTTCACAACTGTTCAATTCTAAATAAAATATATACCAGGCTCTCGTGTCAGCCTAATGCAGAATGTCCACTTCGTTTTTCGTTGAGTAGCTAATAATTTAGTATCGAAATGTCTTTTTTGCCGCTGGCTTCCACCCGAAGCTATTACACTTCTGCGAGCACCTCCACCTGGAATTCCCAGGGCAGATCGCTCGCGAGAAGTGTCGCCGCCGTCCATGACACCGTGCTGTAACCACGTATTGCCCTCACCGGTATGACCCTCTGCGGTCTCCACAGAAGGGACTTGTTCTGAGCGGTGAGAGCGTCCACCTATGGGTGCACCGTGAAGCGCATAAGCGCATAAGAACATACATGTAAGCGCCGGCACGGTGATTCCGGCCCTAGTAACGAAATGCCTACATATTAGGTAAAACACTATTCTCAAGGTCGTTTTGCGTACTTACTTTCATTCTTATTAAAAATTTATATTACAAGAAGACCAAAAGAGGTCATCTAACATACTTTGGCGACATCTGAACAAATAAAAGCAACGCTGCACCGTAGACACTGCTGGGAAAGGTCTCTTCTACTCTTAAGTAGAAAGTTTCTAATTGACACCATCGCCGAATTTCAACCAGCACATACAGTTTTTTTCACGATGTTTGCCCTCATCGCCGCGATGAAGTATAAAGACAAAATAAACATTTAAATATTTGAGCATGAAAACTGAATGTTGCCAGAATTGAAATCGCGATTTTAGATTGAGATCAATGTATCATAATCATCACAAGTGAATCGCGGTTATTAAATGTAAGTTAAATGATAATAAGTTAGCTAATGTTCTTATCATTTCACTAAGCCCACATCAACCATTACACAATAATAGATTTTTAAGCCCGTATCAAACAAAGTACCATACTGTCTTGTTAAATGTTTAATTGTTTTTTTTTTCTCAATTATATCAAGTTTGTCAAATTGTGGACATAAAATCTCATATGTTATATCGCGCATTTTTTTATAATCAAGCGGATGTTGCTATTAGAACTGATAAAATTCTGTATATTTCGTGAAGGATATATTAAAAGACTGTCATCTTTATCTTTCACTAAAACGATGTGATAGCGTATATTTTATTTTTACTCTTTTATCTATTTATCTAAAATCGGTTTTAGTAATAAAGTATTGTATAGTACAGGGGCCCGAGCGTGCCTAACCAGCTCTCGAGGCTGCCCCACCAGGCCACGCATAATCTCGGGGTGGACCGTCGTGCCGGTTGGTGACCGGAAGGTGGGGTCCCGGCGGCCACTTCCGGGAGGGTTCGGGGGCCCTTCCGTCCGGCGGATCAGTATATTTTCCTTTTTGGCAAACATTTGGGAAAACACGCCTCCATACTTTGCCCATCCCTATCGTGGCAATACGTCGCTCGCCTCACGTCTCTTTTCCTAATTTCCAAATGGTAGCGCAAATAAGAAATAACGGTCGTTCAGCGGTGCACACCCCCACCATACCCACGCTGTTTGAGGTCGAGTTCTCTAACATCCGAGGACTCCATGCTAACCTCAACGCTGTCCACCACCATCTCGAGACAGCACGGCCAGCAATGTTGTTTCTCACGGAGACGCAAATACTCCGCCCTGCCGACACCAGCTACCTTAACTATCCCGGCTACATGCTGGAAGAATCTTTTAAAGCGAAAGCCGGAGTATGCTTGTTCGTCAGGGCGGATGTTTGTTGTCACCGATTGCGCTGCTTGGAGGACCCCTCCTTCTCCATGTTGGTGGTACGTGTGGACCTGGTTCGTCAGAGTCGAGTCTACGTGTGCCTCTACAGATCCCACAATGGTGACTTGGAGACAAGCCGATTATTCGACCATCTTAGTCGGTTGGCAGATGCTGCGCAAGAGCAGTTTCCTAACGCGGAATTGGTGTTTTTGGGGGATTTTAATGCTCACCATGAATCATGGTTGAAATCCCTCAAAACTGACCATGCTGGAAGAACTGCTCATGCTTTTGCTCTCACACACGACTTGACCCAACTGGTTGATCAGCCCACTAGGATCCCGGACATTGATGGGCAAGCGCCTTCTCTACTGGATCTTCTGCTGACTTCTCACCCGGTGGAATATCAGGTTGTGGTTCAGGCTCCACTTGGTTCTTCGGATCACGGCCTTATATCTACCAAAGTGCCACAGGCCAAGCTGCCGCCATCAGCGGTATGCAAACGTCGCGTTTGGCACTATAAGTCGGCAGATTGGGACGGTATGCGCGATTACTATGCGTCAGTCCCTTGGAAGGAACGTTGCTTCAGTGGGAATGACCCGACAGCTAGTGCCGCTGCTGTTGCTGATGGGATCATGTTAGGAATGGAATACTACATTCCTAGCTCAGATCTCATCAATAGGGGTACGCGTAACCGTTGGTTCACGCGTGAATGTGCCGACGCTGTATCATCTAAGCAGGCGGCATATCGCGCGTGGATCAACGGCTGCATTAGCGGGGCATCTAACATTGACTCACTGAAAGCAAACTACAATAAAAATTCCAAGTCCTGTAGGAAGGCATACACGAGAGCAGATGCACAGCGCATTGTACAGATTGGTCATGACCTTATTTCGCATCCTAGGGGCTCCCGTAGCTTCTGGCGTCTGACCAAGTCTGTGCAAAACAATTTCTGCCAACCTTCGCTGCCACCGCTCAGAAATCCGGACGGATCGCTAGCTCACAGTCCGCAGGAGAAAGCCGACCTCCTGGCTAAACTCTTTGCCGACAACTCTGTGATCGATGATTGTAGTGCGCAGCCACCAACAATACCTTCATGTGGCCACACGATGCCTGACATCAAAATCAGGCAACGTGATGTGCGTGCGGAGCTGCAATCACTCGATATACGGAAAGCTAGCGGTCCCGATGGAATACCAGCCATTGTGCTGAAGAAGTGCGCAGAGGAGCTGTCTCCTTTGTTAACGCGCCTGTTCCAACTTTCTCTCTCTTCGGGATGTGTGCCGGAGGCTTGGAGAAGAGCTAATGTGCAAGCGGTTCCCAAAAAAGGGGATCGGTCTGACCCGGCAAATTATCGGCCAATAGCTATCACCTCAGTACTTTGTAAGGTGATGGAACGGATTTTAAACAACCAACTGATCCATTACCTAGAAGATCACTGTCTAATTAATGATCGTCAGTACGGGTTTCGACCAAAACGGTCCACAGGTGATCTTCTAGCGTACGTAACGCACCTCTGGGGTGAAGCTATCGACAAGCATGGAGAATCGTTGGCTGTCAGCCTCGATATCTCCAAGGCTTTCGACAGGGTCTGGCACAGAAGTCTTCTCTCCAAGCTACCAGCATATGGTCTGCCTGCTCAGCTATGCACCTGGATTGCCAGCTTCCTACACAAGCGTAGCCTTCGTGTTTTAGTAGATGGTTGCGCTTCACAATTCTATGTAGTGAATGCTGGGGTCCCCCAGGGATCTGTGCTATCTCCCACACTCTTTCTTTTGCATATCAATGATATGCTCTCTCTTGGGAACATACATTGCTATGCAGATGATAGTACAGTGCATGGTGGATACCACGGACGCGCAGTGGCTGGGCGGGCGGAAACTGAGGAGAGGCGGGAGAATCTTGTCATTGAACTCGATAGGACATTAGAGCTCATCGCTAAATGGGGTTCTGATAATCTTGTTGAGTTTAATGCCAAGAAAACACAGGTGTGCGCTCTCACAGCGAAAAAGTCACCATTTTACCCTCATCCCTCCCTCTGTGGCACACCGCTGATGATACAAAGCAAAATCGCCATGCTGGGGATGGACGTTCGCTGCGACCTTAGTCCAAGGGATTACATCGAGGCTATTATAAAAACAGCTTCACGAAAACTCGGAGTTCTGAACAAGGTGCGGCGTTTTTTCACGCCACAACAACTGTGCCTGTTATACAAAACACAGGTACGGTCTTGCGTTGAATATTGCTCGCACCTTTGGGATGGCTCCGCTAAGTACCTAATGGAGGCCTTGGACCGTTTGCAGCGACGTGCAGTACGCATTATTGGCGACGTAAAGGTCACAAACACCCTTGAACCTTTACAATTGCGTCGCGAGATAGCAGCACTGAGCGCTTTCTATCGTCTGTATCACGGCGAGTGCTCTGAGGAATTATTCTCTCTAATTCCTGCTTCCCCCTTCCTTCTTAAGTCCACGCGAGCTGGTTCTCGATGTCACCGCCTAACTGTGACATCAATTCCATCGCGCACAAAGAAATTTGGCAACTCACGTGTTCCCCTCCTCTTACAACCCGGGTTCCTTCAAACGAGGCGTGAAGAGGCATCTTGCGGGCCGGCATGGCGGGGACGGTTAGTACAGAACATTCTTCCCGACTGTACTGACCGTCGTCGCGTTTGGACTCTACTACCACTTACCATCAGGTGGAGTGGAGTCATTTGCCATCCCGGGGCATATAAAAAAAAAAAAAAAAAAGTATATACTACAGAAACTAAACAGTATTACTTGTACAATTTGTACATTGTAGAGGTTAAAACAGGCACTAAAGAACCGGAGTCACGGTAGCATGCGAAAGCGATCCCGTGGCGCTCCTTGTTAAGACGGTAAAGGTACCGCTGGTTTTTTAGTGGGTATTCCGATGTTCGGGGCGCACTCGGCGCCTTGGATACCGGCGAGCCCCATATACCCCCCCCCCCTCTATACCCGTGGGGGAAACGCATAATGAGTTTTTCCAGGGTAAAAAAAAAAAAAAAAAACAAAAAAAAGGCACTAAAGAACAGGTACATCGTTATTTTTGAGAAGCACGACGGTTGTGTTGCTTAATTTAATCCATCACATCCAAAGGTATCAAAACAAAGACACAAATTAAATAGAAAAAATCTTATAATATTAAAAGAACTTTTAATCACAAAGCATTAAATAAAGCATTAAATCTAATAATACATATTAAAAATAAGATAATTTATCAAAATCCTTACCGAAATGAAAAAAGGAAATAAGATTTTGTTGTGTTTCGTTTTTTGTTAACGTTGACATTTCATCATCACTTTATCATTCTTCCGAATTTTATTATGTATATGATTCTTCGTTAAAATGTCTCATTTTTTAATAATTCCTATAATTCTCGTTATTTTATCATTTATAACATTTACAACATCATGTTTATTGCCAAATTATGATAATTATTTTACTATTTCATAAATTGTTTTATTATTTAATAATTATCGTAAAAGGAATCTACGACTGTATTCGTAGTTTTTTTTATGTAAGGTTTTATTTCACTTTATTTTTCAATGTGGCTCCATTTTAACTTATTCCTGTTTTACTTTTATAGATTGGTGTTTCTTAGTTTTTCGTATCATTTTATATAACAGATGTACGTTAACTATAGCATTTTAATGTTTACTATTATCAATTATATATATAATATATAAATAACATTTAAGTTTTAGATCTAAATATTAATAATGAAACAAATTCCTAAAATATAACCTTAATCAAAAAATATCATATTATATTATTGAATATTAATACTTAGTAATTAGTTTATAATAAAGTCGTTTTTCAATACCTCGGAAACAACTTCAACTTTCTAACTACTCGATTAGATATAAAATTAAATGTTTGAGTTTTTATTATATAATTTCATCTAATTTAATTCAATTTATATTACAAAGTGTATATCGTGGGAGTTCTAAGAATATTTTCATCCGCAGAACATCCAATTATACGCCTACATAACATTTTTTAGTTTCACACTCAATACCACACACTAGATGATCCTGTGTCAGAAATGAAAGAATGAAAAATACACCTCATATGTATGTAATTTTAGACTAATTATTATCAATTAAGATTATTTCAACGATAATTCATTTGTTAATATCCATCAATATTCATTTCTTCCATAAATAGACATACATACATACATTTATTCAAAATGGCTTCCTTTAAAGCAGAATTAACAAACAGCGCGTGTTCATCTGCAACTTATTATTTAGTAAAGCTACATATATTTTTTTTACAATTTATGTATATAATTTCAGAAAATATATGAAGAAACATTTAAAAAATTTGTCTAAAAAGAAAACTAAGTGGTGATAAGTCCTATAATACTTATAAAAGGTAATTAAAGTAAAACTCATTATATGCTTCGCATAAGCTTTCCCACTTGAATTACCAATGCTCTTTTGTAGGTTACTAGACACACATATGAAATTTGAAGATATAAAATTCCTTACAAATTTTCCTTCAGCGCAAAACATGAAATAAATTATAAATGTTACCGGATAATTGTAAGGATTGTCTAAACTGACGAAAAATGAACGCTTCATATCGTTTAACTAAATTGAATTATAAAAACACTAATCAATCTATCCGATTCTAAACGATATAAATTGTATACGTTTTATTATGAATTGAATTAGTCACAATTTGTCTAGATCTATTAAAAGCTAACGGTCCTTACAATTTTACGGTGAGATGAGCACTATACAAACACCAATATTTGGACCTGCGATTTTCAGTCAAAATCTACGAATTTTATCAAAAAAAAATATGGGTATTATGTTGACTTTGTAACTCGAATTAAATGTACATAGATATAATGGAACTGAACATTAAAGTTATAAGCAAGTTATCGATTATCAATTTTCAATTATTGTCGGACAGTAGTAATATTTACAATTGACTATGTTGTTTTATCTTATCAAGAAATCCAAAAAACAATCTACTATGTTATATTTATAGACGATTATCATTTAATATTTTTACTTTTATCAGTTATATTTATAATGATAACTTTTTACGAGGATAATTAGTAATTATAGTTCATTAATAATTTTGAATTATTATTGTAAGCAACGTTTAGAAACATTGTTACACGTTCCGTAAAGTTGTTCTCATGAGTGCTACTTACCAATGGGGAAAATGGAATCTTTAAAATATTTGTATGATATCTAATTATATTTGTAATGAACATTGTACATGTGTACATTTAATGAGGAAGGTTAAATATAGCAGAAACCCTCATAATACAATAATTTATATATATAAGGGTAAATTCTGTGCTATACTAAAATTTTTAAACGCAAATCTAAAACTACCAATCTAATGAAACTTTCACTACTTACATAACTACTACGGTCGTCTATATTGTAACCTATAATAGGTTTTTAGTTCGTTTGTATGATGTTATTTTATATATTATCGTATCGTTGTTTATTTTGTAACTATAGCCTGAAGGAATACAATCGATTAAGGCTGTCTAAGCTTTGATGCTAATCATTGTCCTTCAATATAAATAATACACTATACATGCGAATGTCCTTCAATAAAAACAATCTATACCATCCCTGCAAAATCAGGACGGGTCGCTTGTTTGTTACAAAAACACATTACCTGACGTATTTGTAAATGTATCCATGTCCAAACATTACTCGTTTCGTTTAACCAAGTAATAAAATTACATCGTAATTTTAAACAATCATTACGTCTTATCATAAAAATAACATTGTTCTCGTATAAGATCATTTTTTAACATACTACTTATCCGCCCCGGCTTCGCACGGGCAGAATAAGGGTCTATATACAATGTTTATATCGTAATATATATATAATACTAATGGTTTACGCGGCACACGTCAGTAAATCTCCCAGTCAGTATAATATTTTACAACATCTCAACCCTCCGTTGTTGGTGAAAACCTTATGAAAAACCGCTCGGTTTTTAAGATTATTGCGTTCAGACAGATAGACAGACACGTTGCACTTTGTTTTATAATATGTAGTAATAACCATAGCTGAAACATGGTTGCACTCCTGAAGTGAAAGTGATTAAGCGATAACAAGGAGTCTACTGATAAAATGTTTCGCGAGATACCGTCGGCGCCATTGTAGTTAATATCAGTATGTAAATATTTTTCATGACATTAACTGAAGGTTAGATTAGATAAGCTATTGTTTGGTTACTATGGTCAGAGCATTTTAATGAGACGTAAAGGTTAATTGTAATGTTTAAATAAGTTTGCAATTGCTGGTTAACAGAGCTTCGTTTGTGACTATGCCACGGGTCTGTTTCATACTGTTTAATCGAAAATGAACACCACGATTGCGTAAAAGACTTTGTGTTGCCTTAGGATTCTGTGGAGACCTGGATGGAGGCAAATTTGACAATTTTAAAGAGTATCTCTATGCCCCCTTAAAAAAGGCAAGCTTTCTTCCTGTGCGGGCTCGGTCGCGGGTTGGCCCCAACTCTTTTATACAATTAATTTTTAATTTTAAAATATGATTTTTCACTTATATGATGTTGCAAGCAATATTATTATAAAGATTATAAATAAATTAATTAATTATTATAATAGTATGAAAAATAGTATTTTTACTTCATTCAGGAGTACTATAATTTCTAATAATATATCCATTACTTATATAATAACACCACCTTACCTACCTTATAACTAACTGATAAATATTTAATTTTAAATATTGAATATCATACGTCCCCGTTAAATGTAAAAGCAACAGCCTTTTAATGTCCCACTGCTGGGCTAAGGGCTCATTTCTTTTTGAGGAGATTTGGAGCTTATTCCACCACGCTCCACCCATGCGGGTTTGTGTAACCACATGAAAATTCAGTGATGCGTGCCCGGGTTTGAACCTGCCACATTATTTAAAAATACATTTATTCAAACCACGGGGCGATCTAGGACTCGATCGGATCCTAGGTAATATGTAATAGTAATACTGCGATTATAAATAATTGTTACGTTAATATTGCCATTGAATTTGCGGTCGTTATTTGTAAAATGATAGAGCTCACCACAGCCCTTATGGTAAAGGTTTTCCTTATTGTTCCAAGAAATTCTGACGGAGAAAAACATCACATTAAGTCCATTTATCGTTATTATTGTTCACACGCTGCAAGTTTCCCACCAATATCTTAAATGCTAAGTTTTTATTAAAAATAATGAATCATACGTATATCCCCAGAAGTGTTTAAAACAAAAGTTAAATATTACAAATAATTGAAAGAAAACCTCGTAGCATAACGTAACTTTATAAATTAAATTATGAATGCGAACCAAATAAACAAATAGGTCAATCGTACGTACTTCATTGAGCCAATTATTGAAATATTAAAAAAAATATACTACACGTTTTTATTTATTATAACGAAGTAGAGAATATACCTTTACTGGTGGAAGAGCTTTGTGCAAGCTCGTCTGAGTAGGTACCCCCTACTTATTAGATATTTTACCGCAAAACAGCAGTACTTGGTATTGTTGTGTTCCGGCTTGGAGGGTGAGTGAGCCAGTATAATTACAGACACAAGGGACATAACATCTTAGTTCCCAAGGTTGATGGCGCATTGGCGATGTAAGCGATGATTAACATTTCAATGGTATTGCTCCGTGCAAGCCCGCCTGGGTGAGTGTAGAGAGTAGTGTAAAGTGTAAATAGCGGGTTCACACATATTCTAATATTAATAGGTGCTTAGTATTGTTGTGTTCCGGTTGGTAGCACATTGGCAATGTAATGAATGGGTAATATATATATTTACAATGTCTATGGACGGTGGTGACCACTTGACTTTCCAGTCCACCTACATACTTTAATATAAAAAAAGATCCGTGTATGTCTGACAGGAAAATAGGGAAAAAATATATTAAATTGAACATCCTGTCCTGGAATGTCTATGTATTCTAAAACTATATGACGATACAGATGAATATTGATTTAGACAAGGAAGGTAAAGGGAATCTAGATAAAATGAATTTGCACTTTTTAACATTGATATTTAGTCAATAGTCTCGACCGCGTCTCGACAATACACTTAGAATAAAAAAACGTTTTCATGCTCCATGCAAAGTGCTTACTAATTTAAGAAACGATATTTATAATGAGATTCCTCATAATAACATAGGTTAGTATGTAGCTTAAAGGTAACCTATAAATTGTATAAATTAAAAATTATTTATTGGGAAATAAATCCATTCATAACTGTTTATTTTCATTATTCTTAATTTTTATTAATAAATTCAATCTTCTTTATCCCAAATACGAAATTATTATTTTTTCGCGTTAACTATTAAAAATTTAAGATTTAGAACATTATTTAGATGCACTAAGCAGTGTTTTTGTATGAGACAATTAAGCTTAAAAATTTATCTGCCATATTTTTTCTTTGACCTTGCATGAAAAAACACCTTACAATAGTTGTAATATAGTTGTCCTGCTGTGAGAACATACATAAATATATTTAATTACGCTTAAGTATGTATAAAACAAAACGAAACCCGTTGAACTGCAATTCTAGCGCCAAACGGCGGAGGCAATGTGTTATAATTATATTATAGAAAAGTTTTTGCACTAATATTATCCGATTAATTTACTAAGTTCCGAATAATTTATTTGCTTACAGCAAAAAGATATATTTTTTTACAATTAGGGATGAGTGATTCGTTCGATTTCTTATAGGAAGTCTGTAATAATTGTGCACGAGATGATTCGAAGCTTATAATTAAAATATGACTATGTTGTTTTACAAAACAATTTGAGATTTTTTAATCTCATAAATATTTTAGATTTAAATTAATACAAAATATAATAATAGCTTATACACTATGCTCATTGTATGTAGATTATATATATTTACATATTTACACACATATACCTTCAAACATAATATAATTAGGTACTTAAATAATCAAACCTCGTACCTAGTAAATACAACATTTTAAAGAGCCTTTTTTGTAACTTTGTTGTGATATAGTATAATAATTTTGTAAGGTGGCTTAAACAATGATTTTGTGTAGGGTTAATTGATCACGGAACATTTACGGAATGATTCTATCATTCGTTCAATCAAGGTTCCTAAGATTCAAAGGATAACGAAGAGCAAGTTTATTTTTCTCGCGAAGTTGTAGTCTGTTTGTGTCAAGGTGTTAATTATAATGAATATACTGTCTCCTTCACTTCCCAACAGCATTTATTTAAAGCCAGTTGTTTAACAACCATGATATTAGGACATCCTCATAGTCTTTTCCCGTTGACCTTTTCAAGAAACGCCAAGCTATACTTCCGTCTAGAGTGGACATGTAATAAAAATAAAATCATATAATAAACGCAGGTATATTTTGCACATTAACCCTGGCCTCTAACCCTTAGGTACATATTTACAAAATGCAGCAACATTTTTTGAAGTAAATTATTAAAATAATAACACTAAGAAACCTTTTATACTCAAATTTTCCTGTCTACGATGTTGATCGTTGGCTTCAATTCTAGGTGTCGACTCAAGTCATGCTAACCATAAAAATGCGTTGTCATCAGAACAGAACCATCATGTAAAAATTTAATTTTACTTGCAAGATTTGACCGACACAAACTAACCTAACTAATTTGACTCAACAAACATTGCAAGAAAAATAACAAAAATAATTTGAAATATTAAAAATAAACGCAATAGGCTGAGCCATCTGCCTTCCTGGTAAATATAAAAGAAAATGTTCGTAGTTCTTGTTGTTTTTTGTGTATTATACCATTACAACTACAATACTATATTTATTTTTTGATGTAAAATATGAGACTAAATTAAATTTAAACAACCTTTAAAACCTTTACAGTTGTTCAAATTAATTACAATTTATCATGTATTTTTCTCATTAAAATTATATTTTTTTTTTTTTTTTATAGAATAGGAAGGCGGACGAGCATATGGGCCACCTGATGGTAAGTGGTCACCAACGCTCTTAGACATTGGCATTGTAAGAAATGTCAACCATCGCTTACATATCCAATGCGCCACCAACCTTGGGAACTAAGATTTTATGTCCCTTGTGCCTGTAATTACACTGGCTCACTCACCCTTCAAACCGGAACACAACAATATCAAGTTGCTGTTTTGCGGTAGAATATCTGATGAGTGGGTGGTACCTACCCAGACGAGCTTGCACAAAGCCCTACCACCAGTAAATGTATTATGTAATATTATGATAACCCATTTCAGCCAGCAGAGCGAATTCAGCGCTAATCATACAAAGTTCAAAGAAACAGCCACTAAAATTAATTAATTAGTTCAATAACCACTAAAAGATTACCTACTTACCAAGTTTATATAAAATCATATCAGTATTAAAATGTTAGTTCGGAAGTATGGTTGTTGCTTGATAACAAAGATTATTAATGCTTGATGCGTACGCGCATCCTCGGGGACATCACTTAGCAAAACGCCGGATGAATACCGACACGCTCACCTTGCTTATGACATTGTTTATGACATTTCATTGTATGATTAAAAGACATTAAACTTTTAAATAATTATTATATTCATAATATTAAGATAAAATAACTTTAACCATTTTCAGATTTGTCATTTATCGTTCGTGTTAGGGTATGATATGATTTTACTTCCTGCGAGCAATCGTGCCGGCGACGCTCCGCTGAGAATCGTAGTCTCCTTCTGTAAGACCGTCATGGTCCAGAAGGAAAGGGCGGAACGACGAGGGTACCTTTCTGAAGATTTCCACCGCATGAAAAAAAAGGATATTGGCCATAATACCAAGACTAAATGTAGCTCAGATTAAATGATGGTCAAAATTGGTCACTAGATGAAATTTAACATCCTGGCAACTGTTAGAGGAGGCCAGGAACTTAACGGAATAACTATAAATAAATATATTGTTATGTTATTAATTTTCTGTATGTTAAGGAAATAAAAAAGGCTTTATAATATTATTATTATAATTCTGTTTAACTTAGAAGCGAACACAATAATAATTAATATTTGCGGGTTTCAACTTAAAAGTTTTGGCACGTAAATTTACTAGCGACATTGCGTAATAATGTCAGTTAAAATTATAAAAATGTGCATAAATTATCTACTTATAACAAACAAATTAACTTTCACGTAAATTTCAAAGGGACTCTGATAATTATGTCTTTTAAATTGACTAATTTGTAATTGCACAGATAATATATGCTACGCGCTTTATCGACGTAAAGGTATTGCCTATCTGAAATAGCTAATTTCAACAATTATTATATTATTATTATTTATATATAATAGCACACTTACAACATACATATAAAACATTTAAAAGATTAATTTATGAAACAATAATAGTATATCTAATATGCATGTCAATTACAAGTGTACATGGCACTTCCAGATTCATCTAATCAAATTCAAATTAAAAGTAAGAAAAAATCATTAGTAATTTTAAAAAATGTCAAAATTAAATAATAAATAATGTCATTATTATAATATTATAATAAAAATTATATACAAAATATTTAATGCATGAAAAAAAAAATGTTTTTACTTCGCCTAAAATGGTAAAGTAATTTTTAAAATATGTATAAATACAGTATGAGAATTCACAGAGAGCCTATTAACATCATTCTTAGAGATGCGTGTTTTATTGCAATTATAAAGTGTTAGTTTATATGATTCATAAGATTTATCACATTGCTCAATATGGCAGTATAATAATCCCGGAACATAATACTATTATTACTATTTGTAAATTGTCATGTTATAAATTACAAAAATTCTCAGAAGTATACAAAATATTTTTTATTACACAATAATGAATGCTGAGGAAATGTAGCACAACACATTTAATTTGTACTGAAGAAGCAATATTGCGTAGTTATTTTGCATCGTTAGTCTTATGGCTAGTTTAAAAATCTGTAGATCCCAAGTTCAGAAAAAGCTACTGGGTTTTTGCATCAAGAAATTCTCAGTAGCCGCCTCGAGTTTAAAAGAATATAATGCTTATTTACACTCCCATCGTGTCGTATTACCGTAACTTCTGGTTATGAGAGTACAGCAACAGACCTTACACCTGCTTGCAAACAAACTGTACCCGTATATATATTCTGCGCAACTGGCTGGACGTTAATAAATAAATAATTTAATGCTAAGCAATTTAATGGGGTTTTTCGACGTTAAATTGTCTGATGTTACTACTTTCTTAGTTTAGTTTTACTTTTATTAATGTAAGAAGTAGCAATTTGTTAACAAATCATATTAGTGATATTGCACTGCTTAATATAAATGATGAGCTGTGTCTAATTTTTGAATATGCCATGAAGCTGTAATGGAATTAATAAAAGTATATATCTGTTTTTTAAAGTATCATTTTCTATGTTTGTCACAAGTCGTAAATTTTTACTTACACATATTTATTGTTTAATTACGTCAATATAAGCAAGTGCTTACTCAATACCTATTATTTCTGAGGATTAACTACAATAGAATCTCCAAATAGAATATTATAATCGATTTAATCTAATAATCTCAAACACACAGTGAGTAACACTTCAAGAAAACCCTTACGTAATAAGTTGTACAAAAATTCAGATAAGCGTACATGCCATTATACTTCTTATGCTTTTGATATATAAACTACATTTGATTGTACACTTATTATGTTAAATGTTATACTAACGGTATTTCTATGTCACGACTTTAAGAAAACTGTAGTCATAATAGTATTTGTTATGCGTATCACAGATGGACATAATGAGAATTAAATCCATTCCGGAATACTTGCATAGTGGATAGTCGTGAATTGATTCAATCTATTGATTCATTGCTATTCAAAGTCCGGTAGCGCCAATATACATACTTAATTTATTAATTACAAAGCGAGAAATACCCAGCTATGATTAATGAAATCATTGCCTGACAGCACAAATAATTTTAAATATTACATTAATTAAAATATTGTAAAAAAAATTGTAATGATTTCGAAAAGTAATTAAATCTCAAATGTTGTATTGAGTAATGGTACAGATAATAAATCGAACAAGCCGTAGTAAGATTGTGCTCGGAGAAATTCCGCACACGCATGAATGGAACAGACGCAACACGCGGGCACGGAAGAGCAACACTATGACACCAATGATCGATCATTGAAACGGTATAGTTACATATGCATTATGTAAAACTTGTCTATATGTAGAGCAAAAAGAAACCAGAATCCTTATCGTGTTACACTTCAGGTAGTATCAACCTATCAACACAGCACAGAGTTTTATAACAAGTGATCTATTTATTTTGTATCTCTTAATAGTTAACACCGAATTCTACTTGAGCTAATAATCTCAGAGCCCGACCACTTTGGGTGTTTTACAGGAATATTAGTTAGTAGAGATAGTGGCACTTACTGTCTAAACTTCCGTAACAGCCTGTGAATGTCCCACTGCTGGGCTAAAGGCCTCCTCTCCTCTTTTTGAGGAGAAGGTTTGGAGCTTATTCCACCACGCTGCTCCAATGCGGGTTGGTAGAATTCACATATGGCAGAATTTCAGTGAAATTAGGCACATGCAGGTTTCCTCACGATGTTTTCCTTCACCGTAAAGCACGAGATGAATTATAATCACAAATTAAGCACATGAAAATTCAGTGGTGCTTGCCCGGGTTTGAACCCATGATCATCGGTTAAGATTCACGCGTTCTTACCACAGGGCCATCTCGGCTTTTTACTGTCTAAACACGAGAAGTAAAAATAAACTTATAAGATCAATTTTCTAATTTTCGGTACCGGGCTTTATGGCGTGTAGGGTTTTTACCCACTAAATCTCTGCAATGGGTCATTCTCCATACGGACCAGTTAAGCCGTAAATTGTATTCACATACAAATAAGCTGCTCTTCACGTGCCGTGTGCCACTAGAGTTGAACGGAACTCGTCTAAGGGAGAAGAGTGATTTAGTTCTACAGCCATATGGGAAATTAGACCCTCAATGTTCAGGGTGAGTCCCAAATATTTGATATACATGGACGATTGAAGCACGACATTATCGTGAAGTCACACCCCTTGTCGTGTATCCATAAGAATGACAATTTTGGTAGAATAGATAATAAACCAGTATAAGTATGACCATAGAAACCGACTTGTATATTCGGACACTATGTTTCCAACTTGCTAAGTCAATAGATTCATCTGGGGCAAGGTATCGATACTAAAATAAAATAAATATTTAGCCGTCTGATTGAGACCACTCGAAAGTTCAACGAACTTAAGGCTGGGTATAAAACGTATGAACAGCAAGCATCTCTAAAGACGTGTTTACATATCAACAAAACGTTTACCCATGTATATCGCTCTATATACATTTATTATAATTGATCTATTTATCTATCAATCTATACTACAATATAAAGCTGAAGAGTTGGTTTGTTTATCTAAACTATCAACTAGTTTGATTTTTTTAGCCCATTTATTGAAAAAGGTTATAGGTATATAACATCACGCTGTGACCCACGGTGCAATAACGTCTAATGCGGGTAAAACCGTGCTGGCATTAAATATTAGCTATGTATGTTGCTGTCAAAAACTTAACTCTTAAGTTAATGTTCATTACGAAGACCATTTACACAATATTACTAAAAGACATACACTTATTGGCAGCTACGTAATAAAATTGATGGTAACATTTCGAAGATTTTTCATGAAAAAATTAGAGTTCCATACAAATGATTAATTAATCAAAAACATAGTAGTGTTATTCTGAACATATACAAATACAATATTTTAATTGTATATTCCAACTCCACTTTTTGTATGATTCTTAGATAATACACCTTTAATTGTTGAATTGTAAACAAGTATAATATACATTTGTGTTTGGGCTTTTCCGCAACGAAAAAACAGACCATTGTTGATATGAGTCAACGCTCTCAGAAAATTCTAGAAAGGTCGTACCAAAAAATTGATTGTTCGTATAAGAATGCAGCGAGCCGGAGTCCAGGGGCGGTCAACTACCTAAACAAGATGGTGCGTACCATTATTTTTTGCGCGACGGCTACTTAACATTTTTTCGGGTAACGATAATTTTGAGCTACACGTGGAATTCCTTTGAGAATTCATAATTAAAATTTATAACTGAAACAGTTATAAATTTTATATTTATAGTCTAATCGCCCCTTTTCTCTTTTTATTTATTTATACTCTTTATTGTACACACCGTTAAACAAATTGAATTATAATAGAAATAAAAAAATGCAATGCGAAAGGCGATCTTATTAACTACCGATTTATTCTAATATAAATAATAAAATTAAACGACTGTACTTATTATTTTTTATTATCTGTCCGCCTATGTACGCATTACACATTGAGAAGATGGGAACGAATATAAAAGTGTATGTGAAGACACAGGTTTTCTCTCTATTTCCTCTTAGATTACCATGCGACAAATAATAAATATATTAATAATTAAAATAAATACAGACAGGCACAGGCCCAAGTCTCTGCTTGATTTTCAGCAAGAGATTGCACATTTTGGTAATGTGCTTAAATTTATAAAACATGGCTACAATCATGAGTTGATAGAGTACAAATATATGTGTATTTTTTATTGAAACAAAAAACTCATCGCTAATGCAATAAAAAATAGTTGTTCTTGATTGAAAGAAATCCCTTAAACCCTAGTGTAATGGTGTACCTATAGCTTCATTCGATGATCCGCAGGATTCATGGATGGATGGATGTGACCTTCACGAAATTCTTCGTATTCGAGGAGCTCGTCCCGCACGATAATAATACTGCACTAACTGAGATTACGCTTTATTACTTCAAGGTGTAATTTTTTATAGTTATGCTATATATTGTTACGAACTGGTTAATTTATAAGAAACTAAGTATTATGGACTTGCTGTAAAAATTCTAAGCAAACTTCTTTTTTTATACCACGAAAGAGCGCTAATACAATGTTATAAAGCACTTTGAAACTTTAGACCGTTAATCGTAAGGCTCTATAGGCAATGTAACACTTATTCAAAAATTTATTGTTGATTTAGATGTTTATTATCAGCTATTTAATTGTTTTTTTTTTAAGTTGTCATTATAATTAAACAATTGAAATACTTTCCACTTCTGTTTAAGTTTAAATTTCAAGATACTTGTACATAATTCATATATAACTTACACTTTTGTAAGCCGTCTAAAAATAAAATAGGAATATCTTTCACTTTATGTGCAATAAAAATCCAACTATTTCGGTGTTATGTTCGCAAAGACAGACAAAAATTAAATGCAAAAAAGAAGGTTGTACTACTCTCAGCACTTTTATGATACTCCGAAATCATTATCTTTATAATTATAGAACCGCAATTTGAAGGCACTTTATGTTAATACAGTCATATAAAAACACACCATTACAGTTAAGTATATAATATTCATATTTTCGAGAACAACTGAGATGAGTTTATAACACGTAATTTTTCCACCGATTGACGTAATTCCAATGTTTCTCGGTTATAATAATAAAAGAAACAAGTAATAATTACGTCTTTTTTAAACTGACAACAAAATTACTAAATCTGCCCATAAAATTGTAATATTCTACTACGTTCCTTACTTCAATCGACAACTTTAATGTACACTTCATGTAGGTAATAACGGTAACAGAAAATGTTAGTCGCTAGCATACGTAACAACAAATAGAATTGTGTAATTTTAATTAAAGATGTAAACGTGAAATGATCCGAACTTCGTTCTGAAGCGATCAACAGGCGAGTGCTCCAAATATAAAAATAGAAATACGGAACAGTCGTCGACACGTTGAGCCGGCTTTCTTAAAACTACAGTGATTAACCTTAAAATTAAATGATTATTAAGATTTAAAAATTCACCTAAAGAGATTTTAAATAATATTGAAAGAAAAACAAAATTCCAAGCCTTAATACCGAACCATGGCGCAAAATATTGAGGGATTCTTCAAGAAGTTTCATGATAATATAAACAACGCAATAGACGACGTGACAAGAAATAATTTCGCAAATTTAGAATCGAATTCAAAACGGGTTTTGTACCTGAGCTCTCTACCAATAATTAAAAATTACGATCTCTCAACTGATGTACGTGACGTGGAAGTCGGCGGTGATTTTCCAGTTAAAAAGGAATTAGAAAAATCTCGAGCTCTCAAAAATGAAGGGAACAAAGCCGTCCAAAAAGGCGATTGGATCAAATCGTTACAATTGTACAGTCAAAGTTTATTATTTATGCCACAAAAAGAGAGTAAGTAGTTAAAAAAAAACAAACATATCAAATAACATTTGGAAACCAAATATAAAATATAGTGCAATAAATGACAAGAAATAGGTTACTTTTTTTGGTGAAGAAAAAGAGCAATAAAAATGCTTTAATTAAAAAAATTATTAAATTATTGTTCATTCGCAGGTGAAGAGATGTCAATTGTCTATGCGAATCGTTCAGCAGCTTTAAATCATTTGGAACAATTTGAAGATGCTCTTTCAGATATACAACGTTGTCTATCATTGGGTTATCCTCGGCACTTAAGGTATAAAGTTTATGAGAGGAGAGCCCGATGCCTACTCGTTTTAAAAAGGAACCAAGAGGCAGTTAAAGCTTTTCAGTAAGTTCATGACTCTATAATAATATAAATCGAATGGCTTTATCAAAATATACGGTTCTAAATTTAATTATAAATTACAGAGACACAATCATTGCCTTGGATGAAGCTAACAATTTAAACAAGGAAAAAAAACAAAAATTGAGAACAGATGCAAAACTCATGTTGGAAGTTTTAAATAAAGGACTAGTACTAGCTGGAAATCCAAAGGACCCCGAACCATTAAAGAAAACTCCACCGAAACCCAAGTTGCCTGGGAAGCAAAACTCCCAATACCCGGCTGCTTCCGACGCTATTCAAATTGATTATGACAATGAAAAGGGCAGGTTTGCTACAGCGGCTAAAGACATACAGGCTGGCGAGGTTTTACTTATTGAAAAACCTCATAGTGGCGTTTTATTAGGCGAATATTGCAAAACACACTGTCATAATTGTTTCATAAAGTCGGTTCACTTTCACAGTTATTTCATTTCATATTATTGTTCATCTTATAAAACCGCAATTCCATACTTTCAGATGTCCAATTCCCGTACCGTGTCCGAAATGTCCGAATGTAATATTTTGCAGTGATAAATGCTTAAAAACTGCATTCCAATCTTATCACGGATACGAGTGCCATATTCTACCGCTCCTATGGAAATCAGGTTGTTCTATAACTTGCCATATTGCTGTAAGAATGATCACCCAAAAACCGAAAGAATATTTTACGCAAATATACAACGATTTGGAGAGTAAACCATCAGGGATATATAAAACTGACGATTACAAAAATATATTCCATTTAGTTGCACACGAAGACAAAAGAACAAAGCAAGATTTTTTGCACAGGAGTCAAATGACATTATTTTTACTCAAACTTTTAGAATTAAGTGGCTATTTCGAAGGTAAACATAGGGAAAGAGAAATAGGACTTGACGAAATGAAGACAATGAAAATCGGAGAAGCTTACAGCGACGATATCGCTTTATTTGGTAGCCTTATTTTGAAGAATCTTCAAATACTTCAGTTCAATGCGCACGAGGTATTTGAGCTGCATTGCCCCAAGCCAAAAGCGGGGCAATACATCATAAAACACGATGGAAAATCTATATTTTTAGCAGGTGCAGTCTTTTCAACTCTCGCACTTTTTAACCACTCATGTGACCCAGGAGTTGTAAGGTAAAAGTATAACAAAATCAACCACTAAATAAAAATATTCCTATAAATTCTCATTCCAAGTACTTTCGTTGCAGATATTTTTGCGGTCCGTACGTCGTTGTACGAGCTGTAAAAAATATAAAGAAAGGCCAAGAAGTCGCTGAAAACTATGGACCCATATTTACAACAGTTTCAAAACAGAAACGTCAAGCTGATCTTAAAGATCAGTATTGGTTCGACTGTACTTGTACTCCTTGTGAACAAAATTGGCCAACGTACGCTGAGATGACCGAAAACTATATGCGTTTTAAGTAAGTTTTTTAATTCTAATTTAATGAAATATGTCTAGGTATTAAAAACTATTAAAAGTTGTAGTAAGTAGGGTTCAGATTTTTAAGCAAAACAAAAAAATATATATTTTATATTTAAAATCTATTTCAGATGCGACTCTGATCGCCCTTGCCCCAATGTTGTACCAGTGCCGTATGATTGTAAAGAATTTATGGTTCAATGTGGTCTGTGTCAACAATATACCAACATTCTGAGAGGATTGAAATCGTTACAAGTAAGTTTATGATATTTATTTCCTAACAGAACCATTCCTAAGAAACTATTATAAAAAAATAAAATAATACAGTTTACATACACACACAATCACATTACAAATATAAATTATCCAAAATACAAATAAACTAGACCATAACAACTCGGTTAGATTGATTGTCATAAATATATATAATAATGTCCTCCAGACCGATTTCGGCCACGGCGGCCAATCTCAAGAGAGATTAGCCAACTACGCAGGAGATATTATAGTGCACAAGTGCGTGCGCAAACACAGGTGCACTCTCTATTCCTTAACTCTCATAATCCGAAGGGACGGCAATCCGACACGACCGGAAAGAGTTCGGGCGCAGGACCAACGGCTTTACGTGCTTTCCGAGGCACGGGAGTGTTCACACTTCTAACTTCCAGACTACTGAGAATTTTTCTGACAGAAAAACCCAATAACTTTTTAATGGCTCGACCTGGGAATTGAACCCAGGACCTCCGGGTCTGCGGCCTTATATCAAGTCACTAGACCAACGAGGCAGTCTGTCATAATAATATATACCTTCACCTACGGTTTTATTGCTGAACAAAATACAATAGGAAAATTTTCATAATACAACAGTTTAATACATTAACATTTATATATATCGTATGTAATAGGTACGCTGTGTAATAATATCCGCATGTGAAAACCAAATTACGAAACCATTGAAAATTGGAGTACAAATATTGACACGTATTACCGATATGTCTGAAGCATGGACTTTAAATTGATATATATTTAGCAAGCACGTTTAAATTAAATAATAAATTTTAAGTCACACGTTTATGATGTATACATCTTCCGCAAATTAAATTAAGTCTTATAATCAAAATAGGGGTGTTTGTATTTTATTAAACGAATATAAGCTTTATTTTTGACAGAGAATTATAGATACATATGTATTTCGATACATAGGTAATACGTATAATAAATAAAATTTGTTACTTACAATCGTCAAGTTGCAAATCGATATGACAATAAGTGATAAATCTAAGTACTAAATTTCCTTTTAATTAAAATTTTACAATTCATTTACTTACTTTGTTAATTATTTACTTCTAATTGTCTTTAGTATTATTCGCTTTAAGCTCTGTGTGCTACGGCATAACCGTTAAGTACTTTATTTTCAAAACATATTTTACAAACAGGTCTGGTAACTTTTTTATTTTTATGGATAACTAAAAAATCAAATAAGGTTAAACGAGCTAATATAACCGCGTGAATTGAAAACGTAGATCGTAATCAAAGATACGGGACTCAAAATCGGCACCGATGAGTTTCGTGTTTTTTTTTTTTTATTCTTAACATCGTGAAGAAACCTACATACATGTTTTGAAATTTTTATACATCTCTGTATGTATATGTATACATCTCATATGTATAGAGGAGGTCAGCATGTATACCCTGTAGTGGAACATGTACTGGATTTAAATTTGTTTTATGAAAATTATTGTGGATTATAAAACAAATATGTTGTTTAATTTTAACGTTATCACTGCCAAGCTGGTATTCGTTACGATTAAACTCAATCGTCTTAATACCGATGTCGCAAAATATTTGACGCATATACATACATAATACTCTCTAGGACAGGATCGCGTTATGTCATTTGTCATGTCACAGCTACGACTAAAAACCGAGTCGTATTCATACAGCTAAATTACTTTTTGGCAGTCAAAGTGAGGTAATACCGAGTTCCTTATAGGTTTTCGTCCGCATGTCAGGGAGGGAGGCAAGAAATAGATTATAGAATTCTGTACCCCTAACAACGTGATTGCAAAGTTTTACAATGATATGTTGAATAGTAAAGTCGCGAAAGCGTATCAAATCAATAAACTCGCTTTCGCATTTATAACATAAGTTAGAATAATATAGTCTGATTAATTTTTCTTTATATTTTAATAGTAAAGCGGCATCGAAAGATAACTTAATACCTGTTTTTTTTCGGTGTTTTTACTCGGTAGGTATTTTCAATACACTAAGAAATATACTCCTTCAAAAATAAAATAGCAATGTATATCATACAACACATTTATTTTACAAATTAAAAGAAAATAATGTAAAGTATTGATTGGTTCATTACTATATAAAGTATCTGTTGTAGATACGAAATAAAATATTAAGACTAGAATACAAAAACCATATTTTAATACCTAATATTAAAAAAAAAATCGAAAACTAAATATGAAACAGATAACGAATAACCGACTACGGGCTAAATCATTGTATTTTGCAAGTCGACAAAATTTATCACCGGCCAACACTCAAGACTTGCACATTTGCACATTCCAAGCCACACTCGACTTTAAAAACAGGCCATTTAGCCATCTAATAATAATATATACAATTAGAAATTATAATAAAAAAAGCTTGCAAATATATTTATAATAATTACATTGCCTTTTATTCTAAGAAAAATACATGGGGTTTCAATTTATTTAAATACAGAAACACTTTTCGTTAAAAAAAATATATATTTAACGCATTCAAAACCCTACCAGCTTGAGCTATAGCCCAATCAACCCAACCAGCCCATACATCAGGTACACAGCCTGACACATAGAAAGAAACACACGCACACACACAATGCATTATCCTCCTTCGCTGCGCCGTAGTCGGTTTAAAAAGGACTAATTACTTATTAATACTTCATTTACGTTTTATTATAATAATTATATCTTGTAATATACACACATCAATACATATAAACGCCATACACGATTGTGTGGCAGAAGATAGTATCGTTGCGAAACAATTCATCCGCGTAATAATCAGTTTCCGGATCCCAGATGCATCTTTGTCCGCACTTAAAACCAGCGCCCTTCATCTCCAGTAAAGTTGTCTGAACGAGGATCTTGTATCTGAAAATATATGAATGAAAATATTACACATTGTTGCGACATCTAGTGGCATAAGCACACTAATTTGTGGTCATTGATAAATATTTATTTAACAGCCACTGGGTCATTGAGACCCTGGTTCTTCGGGCCAAAATTTAAAGACACAGCAAGATAACTTGCCGGTGAGAAACAGCCCATGTAAAGGGGGCAACGGTCCGACGGTTGTACTATTATACCGTCATACGTTTTGTTACTTACTTTCGCATTTTATAAAATTAGTAGATAATTTACATTTGAAGTTTGAACTTCACAAAATCGAAAAAGTTAGCAAGTGGACTACGATCCAAACTGTGTGGTGAACACTGATCTAACGACTAGCTTATGAAGCCTCAGACGTCCTGGATTCAACGTGAGTCTTTTATTGAGTTTTTCTGACTTCTCCATAGTAGCACGGTATCCGGAGTATGGAATTGGGCAGTGTTTACACTTCCTGCACCCATGTATACTCTTTCTGGTAAATATGGTAGTCCCATCGTAATATCAGAATGCAATTATATTTACGCAAACACTTGTGCAGTAGGCTTGTTGAGCCGAGATGGCCCATTGATTAGAATACGTCGATCTTAACCGAACATTGCAAGTTCAATCCTGGGCAAGCGCCATTCAATTTAATAATTCAAGCGCAATTCAATAATCACATGAATTCACACTTCATCTCGTGCTCGACTGTAAGGAAACTTGCATGGGTCAAATGATAATCTGCCAAATGTGTATCCATCCATCCGCATTGGAGCAATTCATGGAATAATATCCGAACCTCCTAACGGGGAAAGAAGTAGGAAGCTCTGTATTGAGATATTAACAGTCCATTACATAGTTGGCTAGTCACCATTGAGAAAGGCCGAGGCAGAACTCGGTCGGCAGGACCTATTGTTTCAACATCATATCATACTAAGTAAACATCGACTTGAGTCTGAGTGACTGAAACACCATATATAATTGTAAGTTGATGATGATACTAGGAGAAAAACCTTTAAGCGACGCGACAACCACTGCAGTTTCAACGTAACGATGTGTGAACAAATAGGTACATATGCGGGACGTACTATCCTATATGTTTATATTAAATTTATTGTAATTAATATTATCAATTCAAATCATCAATAATTAACTTTCAACATTGAAAAAACAAAATCGTGTGATCAAGACCACTGATACCTTTTTATAAATTATATTTACCTGCTTCACACTTGCTCTACACTTTTACTTAATGCAAAACATTTATAAAGACTTAAATAAAACCTGACCTACATAGAGTATAAACACCTTTGCAGATTTACATATTCAGGTCAATCAATATCATTCCTCCTCCAATTTAAAAAAAATTTAGACATTATAAATGCTAAAGTAACCATCTATCCATTTGTCCCTTCCACGGCTAAGCCACTGAACCGATTTTGATAAAATTTGGAAGGAAGTAAGCTTGAACGCCAGGAAGGACAAAGGCTACTTTTTTACACGTGCACCCTGCACTTAACACACAGACAAACTACTTGTTATTCATTGAGTAAAGCATTTTTATTAATTTTTTATGATAATATAAATAAAAAAATGACCCGGTGGCGAGAACACGTAATTCTTGACTGATTGCGGGATCAAGACTGGGCAAGACCCGTTTTTAAAATTCATCTCATACTCTGTACTAAAAAACATCATTTTTTGGTTAATATTTGTAGATTAGCCAAAGAGTTGTTTTCAAACTACTAAGAAATAATTGACAGAGCTTTTATAGTTACCTCTTCATATCAAGGTCTTGAACTCTTTGCCGTACTGCGTTCGAAATAATTTTAGCCCAACGTGGTGCTTGATCTGCACGATACTGGCGATCCGTCAATTGCTCTTTCATTGTTGATAATATAATGGCCTTCACATTCCGAGCTTGAAATCTATAATCATTTTAATTGCATATTAGTTATATTATCATCAACAATATATAATTTACAACATAGCCTTAAGTGGGCAATGACAATAGACTACTAAATACTTTCTTCTTGTACTTTTTCTAATGAAACTTAAATTGTCAACATTTTTGATTTAATTTAATGCAGCACAAATATCTGAGGCAGCATTAGAAATAAGACTCATAATATTATTATAAAAGAACATACTCAAATTAAAACATTTTTTAAGTAAATTGGGGCCACAGCTTACCTCATTTATAATTATATACATCAAAAGGGAGAAAATAGACAACAGAATTGTGTTTAAGAGCCTTTTTTTATAGCCTAACATTATATAATGTATAAACAGAGAATACATACTTATGGCCCAGACGTGGTCGAACTTCATATTTGGGTGGGGCAAGAGGTTTTTCTGCTTCCACTGGGCTAAGTCCTGCTTCACTTTCGCCACTTCCAACTTGCGCTACTTCTGGCTCCTCATCTACAACTACGAATTTTAATAGTATTTATAGATTCATTGTGTAAAATAAAATAAAATAATGCATTTTTTTTATTTTACAGTAGTATTTAAAGTAAAAAATCAAATATTCAAACCTTCCTCTTCATCAGCCATTTTTGATATGGTTTAGTTGCGCGTTTTGTACCAAAAACTGAAAAAATTAATCAAAATTTAAGCAAAAAAGACAAGTTCAAAAAATTAGTCAAGTTAAAAATCAATCAACATTAATATTGCAATACATAATATATGTATGTATATTTATATGAAAACATAGAAGGAAAGCTAAATTTAACTGGATGTTTTTTTCTTTGTGTCCAGGACACAGAGATCATGTACAAACTTGGCCGTGCAGCTATGGCAGAAGGAAAATATGGAGAAGCCATGAAGAAATTCATTGAGATGTTAAAGCTATACGATGCTACCTTATCTCCACCCTATCAGTCTTATTATGACTGTGTTCAAGACCTGAGACGCTGTATGTTAGCTTTAGGCAATTATAGTATTGTTTAAAATTTTGTTCTTATTTATGTGTGTATAACAATGAAATTACTCATGTCACTAATAAAACTTAGATAATGTGTTTAAAGTTCAAACATTAAATTAATAATGGAAAGAATAATCTTTCATTCGTAAAATAAAAATACATCCAATATAACTATTTATGAAATATATTATGGAACATCATTTGTAAAAAATCAACGATATACAAAAGATTATTTCCCTAAAAGAATTATAATTTACGTATTATTTTAAATATGTTATATACAAACATGAATATAATCTCAACTAGATATAAAAACAATGTTTAAAAATATAATGTATACCTTTAGTTGTTAAATGAATACTTAACAAAGATATGTATATGGCACTGTGTAATTGTGTATTGATCGAACGCGCAGTTACTTATATTTACTACATACTACTTGTATCTTAAAGATACACAAAAGTTGTAATATGAAACAATATTATTATGAATATATAAACTAAATTATATACAAACCTAAATGTAAAAACGTTTCTATGGCAACAAGTAGCAACAAGTAAGTATGCGACTGAATTGAGTAGTGAATACTGAGTCTGACAGACGGACCGCGGAATATGGATTATAGAAGGCGACGGCAAGTACTTTTAACTTTACGTTTACAGAGTTCATCTACGGCAAATACAAATAAAAGCATTCCAAAAAAATAATTTTATCCAAAACTATGTAACTAACTCTAAATAAAAATATAAGCCTTCACCAATTAATTACAATTCAACTTAAATATTAATAAATTACATTCAATTGTTGTTGCAATATTTAAGCATAATCTGTGTCAATTTTACAGATTAAGTATTTTTGTTTAGAACTATACGTTTTGACGTATGTCATGGGTATCACGCTGAATTTTTGGATAGAAAAGCATAAAAATTAAGTAAATAAATTAAATTAATATAAAAAAACCCCCAGTAATATAGAATGGCTACCTATGATAATAAAGCCTGGCTACTTAAAAATGTACGTGATGCGTTTATTGCTACCGACGACACTGGACTATGTGAAATTGTCATGGCAGGTGAGGATTTCTCCAAAATATTTCAAAATAAAGCAATGGAAGAGAGGAAACGTGAACGTGATAAAATATTTTATGAACCGAGTACTAGCAAAGGGAAAGAGACGGGCACAGATGATGATGAAGATAGAGATTTAGTAACTCGTTTTGATCCATATCCTGATATGGAAGACAGTGATGAAGATGAACCATGCCCCAGCTATCCACGATTTACAGACGAAATGGCTCACAGGTGAAATTTACAATTACAGTTATTTTATTTACATGATATAAAGACGACATAGTTTTTTTCTTCAAATAAAGACTCATATTTTCCAGTAGCCAGCTAGTTTAGCTCTCAACATACACTAGAAACTGCTATAGCTTTGAGATAATAATTTTAATATTTCTTACAATATTATTTTGATATAATTTTGATGTTTATTCAAATTATCAAAATATATCATAAATACTACTTGTTTTAACATTTTTATTATGTATTATAAAATAGACAAAGATCTAACACAGCACAATGGCTGGATAAAAAGGAACTAGCTTTAAAAAAGGCAGCTAAAATAAAAGTGGTGAAATGGGAAGATCCACTATCACCGCTCACCCCGGAACAAATGGCTGAAATTTTTGCAAAAATTGAAGTGAAAAAACCAGAAAAAAAGAAATCTTTGCTAGCAGAGCAACTAGAGAACTGCCCTGATCTTCCACATCGTCAATATCTGGAGTATGCAAAGTTTGATGGCACAGCACAATTAGGTCTACCTATTAAATCATTCAAGATATTTATGACAATAATTCCAGAGAAACATCAGAACTACCCTTTAATTGTATGTGTCATAGCTAATGCTAAGATTAAGGATCTAATTGGTTTCACTTGCTATAAATACAGGTATATATAAATTAAATCTTTATTCATGAAAAACATTTAATGTAATATATATATATATATATATATATATATATATATATATATATATATATAATATATATCTGTATACAATACTTTTTTTTCAGCATAGACCATCCAGAAGTAACACTTGGATCTGTGCATGACTATGGGCTTTGTATAGCAGAGGATGACGGAGAGGTTGATTGGGCATTCCCTTGTCTCGACAACAATGAGCCTTGCTCCAAATTTGGTTTTACATGTCTCGGATTAATAGATGTGAAACGGAAAGAGAATATAGTACATTGTCCTATACCCTATGATTTGAATTCAGCATTCCAATGTTTTCCAAAAGCTTCAGTATCTGGCCAAAGTCATGTAAATACATCAAGACAAAATACAGCAGGCAGTGACACATCTGAAATTATAAAGGCTATGAACACTATTAATGAAGGTAATATTGACATATTATTTCAAAGACTTTCAGTTCAATAAGTAAACAATAAGAAATATATAATAATTAGTATGTTACACATTTGCAAACTGTTAAAATAAAACAGTGCCATACATGTAGACTTATAGCATATATATAGCAAGTGAAAAACTAAGTTTATTTTTATTACATATATAATCTTATAAAAAAGAACGTTATTATTTTTCTTACAGGTAATAAAGGTATTGGACATCAGCTGAGCATTGATGCTTCACAAGATAAGCTTTATAGAGTGCAGTTATTACATAAAGTGCGTGCAAACACACCCGTCCAACTTGGAATCACTCTAGATACAGTAGAAGTGGTGCCACTAGTCACAAATAAACATGCTTTTTGGGTAACTTTCTATCTATATGTAAAATATTATATTTTTAATAAATGAAATTTATTTTTCTTATGTTTCAATTAATTAATTACAGGCCCGGCCAAAGTACTTCGTACACAGCATAAATTCAGTAGCATGGTGTCAAATATTAGAGGCAAAAAGCAACAAAACTATATTTAGAATAGTCTATTCACCTATTCATGATACAATAGCATTAAGTGATAAAAATGCTACAGGTAACATTTTACTGCTTTACTTTTTAGAAAAAAAGAACATGCTTGTTAGCTAAAATAGTTTTTTTCAAAAAAAAAAAATATTTTGGTTTTTATGATATATATCATACATACAGCCACAAACAATAGCACACTTAATAAAATAAGGTCTCACAGATCAATTTCGATCACGGCGGCCAATCTCATGAGAGATTAGCTAACAGTGCAAGAGATTTTATAGTGCACAAGTGTGTGCGCAAACACAGGTGCACTCTCTATTCCCCAGCTCTCATAATCCGGTGGGACGGCAATCCGACAAGACTGGAAAGAGTTCAGGCGCAGGACCAACAGTTTTACGTGCTTTCCGAGGCAAGGGAGTGTACACACTTCCAACTTCCAGACCCCGGGCTGCTACTGAGAATATTCTGGCAGAAAAACCCAATAACTTTTTATTGGCCCGACCTGAGAATTGAACCCTGGCCTCCGGGTCAGCGGCCTTATATCTATCCGCTAGACCAACGAGGCAGTCAGAACCTAATATAATAGCATTTGTTGTTATAATAGCAATCATACATGAATTTTTTTCACATTCAATGAATGTTGGAATTCTAACAAAAAAAAAACAATTTTTGTAAAAAATCGAAAATGTATGCAAACATTTAATAAGTAAATAATTCTTTCTTGTAGTTAATGTGAGTCCATATACAAATACAACATACAAGAAACATGATTTTGAGACTGAACACGATACTGCTAGAAAAATTGTGGAGAGAGTGAATACAATTCTTGATCTACGAAATAGTCCATGTCGTCGAGAGTACAAAATGGTGAAAGAGAAAAAACTACAGACCAGAAGAAGTTTTCACACAAAGCATCTAAGTTGAGTGATTTTGTCCTTCTTATTATCAAGCTGAAAGTTCCTGAATATTTTGTTTATATGTCTGAAAATATGAGGTACATTAAAAAAAATCTATCAAACCCCGTTAAGTCCTAGACAAGCACAATAAGCTTAATGTTTATAAAACAATTAAATTCCTGAAAAAAATATTGGTTATCAGTTAAAAGTAACAATAACATAATTCATAAGATAACTAGTCAAAAATTATTGTTAAGAAAAATATATGTAATTAAATTTTCTTATTTCAAATATAAGTTGTACCTCTAATTAGCGATATTAAATAGTTGTAATTATTGCTGCCAGAAGAAATTAGTAACTGCCATAAATTTGCGTGCGTTTAAATATTTCTATTTATTGAATTATTTCACTTGTTTTCAATTTTTAAATGGTATTTATAATAATATACCATCAAAAATATAATAATACCTTGTAACATTCAAATGAGTTTTGGGAAAGTTTTAAACTATGTACAAAATATTTTGCAATTTTTATATTTATATCTATATACTATATAAAATATAGTTTGTATTGAAACAATAAAGGGAATATTTGACGCACACAATCTAGAGTCCAAATATAAAAAATGGTCCATATTGGTGCCTCAACTAGGAAACAATGCATTTTAGCATCGGTGGAGCCCTATGCTGTGTTGAGTACACAAGCAAACATTAACTGATTTAAATGCAATGACATTTTACTATAAGTTTTACGGAGACAACTTGTTAATGTGTTCATAAATAGTGATAAATTACACTTCTAACAAAATACTTAATTTAAATAATTATATTTTTTTAATATAACTGAATTTTTATTCCTATATACAGAACTTAAACATTAAATTTAACAATAATAAATTTTAATTATCTCCCTAAAACTTAGCGTAGAATAGATTGAGAATTGTAAGTAATTAAACATAATTCTGTTGATGTTGTAAAATTATACATTTTTATAATTTTGTATTATTGTATGTGTAATGTAAATAATTGTGTGGGTCATGTTGTTACTTAAGTTGTCATAACTTATTTTTTATTTTTAAGATTATACTTCCTTTAATTTTTTAAAAACAAAGTTAACTATGATATATAAAATTCATTAAACTGAAACAAGATTTTTTTCTTACAGGAAATTAAATCATTGACATTTATATTCAGTTTAAATACGATTTCTAAAAGGTTTTTAACAATGATGAAATTCTAATTGAAAATATAATGAATTATAATACAAATCTAATTATTAAAATATCCTGTAATAATTGTAATCTTAAAATGTAACTTTTAAATGTCAGTTTGTCTAGTGTTGTCCATATTTAAAGATATAATTTTATTATTATGTTCAATGTGAATCAACTTGTATGAATCTAATTATAAATAAATGAATTATTGAAATAAAATTGTTATGAATGATTATTCCAAGGATTTTTTTTAAACTGTTATCACCTGTAAGTATTTATAGATAATATATTTTTTGCACCTAAATTCTTTTACTAAATCCTCCCAAGGAAATTTTACAGTCTTGTTGCAGGTGACAATTAACACAAGTGAAACACTAAATTGAAATTGTTTCAGCACAACAAGCTTATAATTTTTATGTCACCATATTATGGGGGAAAATTATAATATAAAGATAACTTCGAAACTAATATATTTGTCTACACTGTCTTACACCTATTATATCATAGACTAAATTTGCCTATAAAATACATAAATTATGTATTTATAATATTGATCATTTACACAATGGAAGTGGTATAAAAAGACTCAAATGTTAGTATTTTTATATATTTACACTATTACAAAGTACTATGTACAATATTTGTACATCTTTAACCTATATACAAGTTATAATAATTATTTAAATCCTCATCTTTATTTAAAACATTATCAGCTCTAGAAGTTTACTGATTTATAATTGTATAAATACTAAGAAATTAATTTAACACTAAAAAGGTAAAAAGATACATAAAATTTTTCTATTACATCTTTTTTACATTCTATTAAAATCATATTCACAGTAATTATATCAGTTACCATCCACCTTTCACTCATAATATTTCCAACAAACCAGAAAATAATATCAAAACATCTGGATAATTGAAGAAAGTTGGCATTTACGAGTTATCAGGGCTATTTCAAACTTATTAATAGCAAGACTTATATTTGCGCTTAACAGGTGGTATTTAATTATTATATAACAATAAGGAAGTCACAATAGAAATGAATATAAATTTTTGAATGTGAAGGATTGAATCATTTATACATGACCTATGTCTATTACAAGAATATCTGTTTCTGAGCAACTGTGTCTCTTGGTGATCTAACTCAGTTACACAAATATGGACAAAGTTCAACAAACAGTTATTTGTTGCAATCACTTCTATAACAGAAGTAACATGAACATGTAGTCATAAGTGTTTTTAAACTTTAAATATTTCTAACAGTTGTTATCTTCTTGACATAACAATATCATAGGTCATTCTTTAGGTTCAATTGTACTATTTTCTAGAATGTAATCTGTAACTTCCTTTACTTTCTCTTCACAGTGATTCAACAACACATTATCAAGTTCCATTGCTCTTCGGTACAGTGCCTGTGTTTCTTTTACACTTTGGTGTAACTTCAGCTGGCTGTCCACAATTTTTGTTACATTTACTTTTGATTTTAAAAATTCTATATCTTCAGTGGATAATGATGAATATGAAATTCTTGTTCTACTTGGAGCTGTTAGTGCCATTTGATACTGTCTAAAAATACATTGATAAATAAATAAAAAATTAACTCTTATTTATTTCACCTTTTAAAGAAAATATGGTACATTGATAATCCCAGTTTTCATTTTATAATATTTATTAAGTTCTTTGGTTATTAATTAAATAAATACTCACTGTTTTAGATCATGATATTTGTTACGTCTGCGATTGACTTCCATCTTCCACTGGTCTTTTTCGGCCACAAGATTATCATGGTACCTATAAATTGTACATAATGTCTATATAAAAAAATCATCATCTTAATTTTTGATTCTGATCTGATCTTTTGCTAAATTATATTATAAATACCTAAAAAGGTCCTGAGTGTGTTTATCATCCATTTCACTTAACTTTTTGCAAATATTTGAATCAATATTATCGGTAAACGCCTGTGGCACTGGAAAAAAAAAACAATAAATAACAAACACATAAAATACGTCATAGTTGTTTGATACTCTTTATGACTTTAATAACATACTTATTCCAACTAAAAACAAGTATGAACTATTTGAAATAGCCTCCGAAAGTACAAACCAAACGAATCGCGTCTTTCGAAGAATGTCGAACGTCTCCGTCGGGGCGGTGATCTGAAAGACTTTTGTTCATCGTTTTCAGTAACAGAATTTTCCATTTTTCTTTAGGTTTATAGTCACTAAAACTTAAAACAAACAAAACAAACTTTTCGTAAAATTCAAAATCATAAATACAAACTGACGTATTTAAACGGACGCCGTTTTTGACACTTCATATTTTACGTTTAAAAATATGAAGTCAAATACTGTATATTTGCTATATAGTAAGCAAATTATTAAATATTAATTGGAACGATTGAAATGAAAGAAATTTATAAAATTCTCCGTATTATTTTATTATTTAAGAAACTGTCTTTAATAATTTAATGCTACGGTAACATATACTATTTGCTTAAACTATTAGCTTTGAACGCTGAATTTTATACTATACCAGTATTCAATTCCATATGAAGCTAATTGTTTACGCTTTTGAAATTTATTTATAAAATATGTTATACGAATAGCAAAATGAATTGATCTTTAGTATTTTTTTTCATTTTTAAACATAGAAACGGTTGGTGCAATTTTCTATAATAAATATTTCAGATATACAAGATTAGATGGAAAATATACGTTATTATAACACAATTGTAGTATTAATACTAATAAAAATATGAGGCCGTTTATAATTATACATAATTATAAACGGCCTCATTGAGTATGATGAATATTACTATGAAGTAAATCACTTTTTTAAGAATTATCTTAACCATCAGTAAATAAGCCTGAAAGTACTGTTCAAATTACAAAGTTACTTATACAGAAATATATAACGTTACATAGTCACACAATAATTAACAAAATATCAGTCATCCGGTAATCGTCATCCATAATACGCTGTGTAAAATATGGTTCTCAGCTTCAAAAGTCATTATGGTAAATTTTGAATTTTTAATCAATCAATGGTATTTTCTTCAAGCAAAACAAATAAAAGTCATAAATATTCTTAAATGTTTATGTTCTGATGTAAACATGAACATTAAAGCTTAAAAGTCATAGCGCGAGAACGCATAATAATTACAGGAAACAAAGTAATTAAATAACCAAATTCCAAACCAAATCCAGTTTTAAAACATACCTAGATTATTGCTTTTTATTATTTTGACAGAGTATTTGAAAGCTTAGATAAGCTAGATATAATAGAGCAAGATAAGAACACATGTTATGAAAGAGAATGAACTATTGTATAAAAAAGAAACGTTAAGGTCTCTTTGTTTAAAAACAATGAAGTGGGGAGAATGTTGTACGGATGTCTGGAACTCCAACATCTACCTGAGTAGTCTTTACAAATATTATCTAAGATAAGATGTTCTCATACAACGCACACTATCACGTAAGTACAATATTTTATTATTTGTTAAAAACTTTGTCATTTTTAACAAAAATCGAATATTTCTTCGTGGAACGGATTTTTATAGGCTGACAATTTTTGACGTTTCTTTGCTTCGAGTGTAAAATACAACAGTGATCGCTATTTCTTCGGTAAATATAAGTACATCTATCTACCGCATTGAGTTTTAATCGTGTTTTTTTCATTGCTTTTGATTAAATATTTGGTTGTTAAAATGTCTTGTTCTCGTAGGAGAACCTAAACATAGATGGGTAAGGAAAAAACGTTTTAGTTTGTATAGGTTTTTTATTTAGTTATACATAATGCATTGATGTTTGTAATTCACCCGTGGTGTTTTTCAACAGAATACAGTGATGGAGTTCAATGGATGTCGTATAAATGAGGTATCGGATCTGGTAGGCATTGAAATATATTCTGATCGTTCTCAGACACCAAGCCCGACTCCTGTGCTAACAACAAATGTGTGCTGCGATCTAGAAGACATATTGAGCGACGTACGTAAATGAACAAATATATCTCATACAATAAATTCGCTACAAGAATTCTAAAGACCTTGATTGTTTCAATGAATAAACTTGATCGTAAATCAATATATCTTTTTAATTACAGTATTTATAAAAGTTTCGGCGTATATTAAAAAATAATTTTAACAGCTTCATTAGTTAATATTTAAGTTTTTTTGGAATATTGTAAAATTTTAATGATGTCTCAAAAATAAAGTATATTTTTTATGTTAAGTGCAAAAGAAAAATAAATATATTAATATTAAATATAACTATATATAATAATGTAAAAATAACTTTATTCCTTCACAGAAATTGTTAACTATGACACATACACACATTTATAAAACTAGATAAATTAGATATAGAAAATATAATTTAAAAGAAAGAAATAAATACTAGGTGAAACAAAAAAAAGGTTTTTTTTTTCACTTAGAAGTCTGTTTAAAATTAATGTCTTAAAAACTACCATGATTTTAAACTATTTTCAGGCAATATCAGAGTCTCTTCAAAGCTCTCTCAGAGTCAGCCGCAGTCAGCTAATAAATCAAGAGTTGACTATCCGTCCAGAGGCTAATATTGAATCAAACATTCCAGAAGGTCTAGATCTCTACAAAGTTATATTTGAAGTGGAAAGTGATTCAGATTTAAAAATGAGTGAATTAGAAGGGACAAGTCAGATTAATACCGTTAAGAATCCGGTAAGTTTTTTTAAATCTTTAAAAACACTATGCTCCAAACCTTCTCTTCAAAAAGACCTTAGGCAAGCAGCACTGAATTTGCAGGCAAGCACCACTTAATTTTCATGTGCAAAATTTTCATATATAAATCAAAAATGTTTTTAAAAATATCATTAATTAATTATTTCCAAATAGTATGAAATAACCACTCTTATGATTTTTTTTAATAGTTGTATATTTTTCGTTGTTCATACTTGTTACGCTATAACATTTATTTTCTCACAAGATTTAAATGGAAAAAAGAATATTTGTAATATCTTCAAATAAACTATTATAAGATTGCATAAATTTTTTCATGTTCTTAATTTGTGTTTATAATTCATCTTGTGCTTGACGGCGAAGGAAAACATTGTGAGGAAACCTGCATGTGTCTAATTTCATTGAAATTCTGCCACATGTGTATTCTACCAAACCGCATTGGAGCAGCGTGGTGGAATAGGCTCCAAACCTTCTCCCCAAAAAGGGAGAGGAGGCCTTAGCCCAGCAGTGGGACATTAACAGGCTGTTAGCGAAGATTGCATAAGCTCAAAATTATAGTGATCTTCTTAATACGACGCAATAAAGTAGCAAATACTCACATCTACTCGTCTGTCTCTCTCTTGTCTTATAAGTTCCACTTTTAGAATTAACGAAAAAGAAAAACTTAAAAGTAATAACATTTAAGAATTACACTTAAATTTGAAAAAAGGAAAGATGGTAACTTTCAACTGCTGGCCTTTTACCTTGCTCTTGTTTGGAAATCAAGAAATAGAGAAATTGGCGGGTATATCACCACTCTTACGATGACAAAATGAATAGGTTTCCTTAAAAAAATATTAGTTTAATTTATGAAAACGCACATGATTAATTAGATTTCAATCAACATTTCGGTAAAGATTCATAATGTAATTCATCTTGGATGTATTTATTGTTATTGTTTTAATATTTATGCAGGAAATGTCTCATAACCACAACATATATTGTTATTTAAAATTGTAATTATTTTTACAATTTTAAAATAGGTTTAACATTTTTACAGCTCTTAAAAATATGTCATTAAATCCTTTTTGTTTTCTTATTCTCTTTACGTTTTTATAAAACACTAATACTGTCTTCAATTCAAAATTTCTGATTTTAATGTAGTAAAATATATTTATTATTTTTTTATAGGAGAAATAATTGTTTAAGATCATTAAGGAAAAAGTAATTGGTTAGCTAATTAGTATTAATTTAATATGCTGTTACTGTGCATATTAATGTATTTTTTTCCTGTCCTTTATATTTCTATTCTTATCGTTTTTATTTAATAATATTTACTTGTTTAGTAAGATTCTTACGGAGTAATTATTATTATAACATAACTTTAACAATTATGCCGAAATACAAAATATAACCTTATTCAATTTAAATCACAATAATTCAACATAATTTAACATTATAACAATATACAAATGAAATTTTGTAATGAATAGGTGACATTTAAGTGTATACATACACAATATGAGTTTATTTGACCGTAAACTGTGGAACTAGGTCGCCAATTCCCGCGCCAAATTGGCTGAATCGAGGTGACAAAGAATACATAGACTTCAACATAATATTATATACATATAATAAGTATAAAACTTCGTATCAAAGTTATACTGATTCAAAGATCTTTGAACAATGGGTAGCAAAATGTCTTGGGAAAAGTACTAAATAACCCACTGCTGGGCAAAGGTCTACCCTCTTGAGGTGGCGCAGGTGGCAGAATTTCATTCAATAATGCAGTTTTATTCACGATGTTTTATCGCAAATGATATGAATTATAAACGCAAATTAAGCATATAAAAATTTAGTGATTTTTATTCACGATGTTTTATCGCAAATGATATGAATTATAAACGCAAATTAAGCATATAAAAATTTAGTGATGCTTGCTTTGGTTTGAATACGCAATTGGGAGTCAAGATTCACGCAGTTTAGCTACTGAGTCGTCTTGGTTTTTTTAGAAACCACTAATTGATATCGTATTAGGTACGTGCTTACATTGTAAAATATGCATTAGGTTTTCCTAATAGTGGCAATATCTTGTACTTAATTATAGCACTTTTATGATAACGAGATGACAGACAAGATGACCTACTTAAGATAAGTGGTCAATTATATAATATTGTAAAATTAATTACTGCATCGCATTACTAAAGTGCTGCCAAATGTGAGACTAAGATGGCTGGGTACATCGGCATGCTCATGGACATTTTACCAGCCGACTTCAATTAAGGCTTCGTCCTAGGATATATTTTTGATACTTTGAATAAGTAAATCTTAGCCGAAACTAGCGCGTGTAGAAAAATATTGCGAGGAAATTTGCATAGATCGGGTGAAAATCTACCACATGTCCTTCATATCAATCACCAATCCATATTGACGGTTCTATTATACCAAAATGAGCTCCTAATATGTCCATCAAAAACTGCATAGGAGGCCTTATCCCAGCCGTGAGACTAACAGGCTATTTTTTGCTTTACTTTGATTTAATTTGATGAGTAATAATCCTTCTATAACTGAAAATGTAACGCACTGTTGAGTAAATTGTGTAATGCGTTATCACGTTTAAACACTGGAGGTCGTATGACTAAGCTTAAAAGATGCTTTGAATTTTTGTTATGAAAAAATTTGACTGTTTCTTAGTATTTAGTGCATCACTTGATTAAGAAAATTTGGTTGTTTGGAAGATTACATTCAAATAACTAACTAAAATTAGTTTTACTGTTGAAATTGTTGAGAAAATATTATATTTAAAAAGGTCAAGCGATTTCTAATAATAAATTTATGAAAAAATTATTATGGTCATATTCGAGGGATAACATCTTTTATGGGCTTATATTTTATTCGAAGTTGGTTTTGTTTTTTAAACAGATAATTATTTGAATTATTATTGTTTTCAATTTGCAATGAATTCATTAACAACAGTTAGAACGAGTGGAACGATAGTTATAATTTTTATAGCTCATAAATATTGTAAAAGCAATAAAATTACGAGAATGTAAGTTTTCAATCAGTAACACAGTTCCTAAAACGGCAAACACGTGCCGTATATTTATAGGCAGTTAGTTATTTTTGTTCAAATTTTATAAAAACTCTGGTTATAAAAATTTTAATTGGTTGTGTAGAAAACGAAACCAGCACAGCCCAATCATCTTAGCAAACCGATTTCTTTAAAACAGAAGCTATATTGTTATATATATATATATATATATATGTAGGTATTATATTTTCAACCTCATTTATAAACAGTAAAGTCAATTAAAGGATAGGATAGGCGGATAAAGAAGCGTTTTTTTAAATGTTTTATTTTATCTTTAACTTTTTATTCCAAAAACACATACTGCTATATGATATACGTTTACGTTTTATAACGGGAACCTTCCAGAAATGTTCTATTTTTTTTAATTTTAAAAGACATTAAACTTTTTCATGTTAAAACATTAAACTAACAACGTTAATACACCTAGCTTAAAATAAATAATAATAATTAGCATAAAAAAACTTCGCCGGGATTTTTTGCTGGTTCATTTTCGGTATTTCTTTCCAAGCCAGTGATAAATGTTTGACAAACAAGCAACAGTAATACTTTTATTGCATAGAGTCATCAACCTGTAATCTAATCAATGGAATAAGATTCATTAAAATCGGTTGCAATAGGCGAAGGTTTCGAATAATATACACAAAACAAGTGACAAATCCTTTGCATTGGTAGAGGCGGGTTTTTTTTATCTGCGACGCAACTAAGGTACATACTATTTCACAAATAAGGTATATATTATCTCCTTTTTGAAGCTGAAACAGTGACGTCATGCTTTCGATTGTTTTTAATTTCCATTATGTCATATACTAGTGACACACCTATATTTTTCTTTTTATTTATCACAAATGCGTAAATGTTATGTACTTTACATTTCTATGACATTTACGAAGTCTCGGTTTATTTCAGCTGACATTTCTTGGTCCTTAATTCTATGACCTTTTTATATATTTTCTCGAGATCTAGAGAAGAGCTAGTAAGCTTGGAAGGATTAATTTTTGTAGTAAATGACTTTTGTCAATAGGTTAACTATACCCAAATCTAACCATATCCAAAATTAAGAGCTGATTTCATAAAAATCATTGCAAGAATTTCGTCACGACATACCGAAGTTTCATCGGTCATCCAATCCGTGCTTATGAACGTTAATTGTCAGTTGTTTTGGTTCCGTCCATTGTGCTCGCATTGAGCTCGTTACTGGGGCGTCTGCTCGGTCACCTTAAACGCTACAATATAAATACTTGTGATTATATATTTTTTTGAAAACGTTGAGAAAGACAAAGTCAATTGACAGGGATGTGTTTTTTATGTAGTTTCAAATAAACAAATAAACTCTTGATTTTAGAACACATGATTTATTTAGAAAAATGATTTAGTGAAGTGCTTTATACGTAATGTTGTTTTAAGTTTAGCTAATGACTTACAATTCGGGTGAATAATGTAAACGCCTATGTAACAATTGATAAGAATTATGTCAGTAAAGGTAAGGCTGTTTGTGACGATTCTCATAATATTATTTGACTTGCAAACAATGATTGCTAATAATATTTGACATTTGATAGTAGAGCCTTGTGCAAGGCCACCTTGGTAGGTAGTACCCACTGGGTAGTACCCAGTCATCAGATGTCCTACTACCAACTAGCATTACTTAGCATTGTAGTGTACCGGATGGCAGGGTGAGTGAGTCAGTGTAACTACAGGTACAAGTGACATCTACTCCGTCCTGCCGATACCAGCTACCTTAATTATCCCGGCTACACGCTTGAAGAATCCTTCAAAGCGAAAGCCGGTATGCTTGTTCGTTAGGACGGATGTTTGCTGTCACCGACTGCGCTGCTTGGAGGACCCCTCCTTCTCCATGTTGGTGGTACGTGTGGACCTGGTTCGTCAGAGTCGAGTCTACATGTGCCTCTACAGATCCCACAATGGTGACTTGGAGACAAGCCGATTATTTGACCATCTTAGTCGGGTGGCAGATGCTGCTCAAGAGCAATTTCCTAACGCGGAATTGGTGTTTTGGGGGGATTTTAATGCTCACCACGAATCAGGGTTGAAATCCCTCAAAACTGACCATGCTGGAAGGACTGCTCATGCTTTTGCTCTCATACATGACTTGACCCAACTGGTTGATCAGCCCACCAGGATCCCAGACATTGATGGGCAAGCACCTTCTCTACTGGACCTTCTGCTGACTTCTCACCCGGTGGAATATCAGGTTGTGGTTCAGGCTCCTCTTGGCTCTTCGGATCACAGCCTTATATCTACCAGAGTGCCACAGGCCAAGCTTCCGCCACTAGCGATATGCAAACGTCGCGTTTGGCACTATAAGTCGGCAGATTGGGACGGTATGCGCGATTACTATGCGTCGGTCCCTTGGAAGGAACGTTGCTTCAGTGGGAATGACAGCTAGTGCCGCTGCTGTTGCTGACGAGATCATGTTGGGAATGGAATACTACATTCCTAGCTCAGATCTCGTCAGTAGAGGTACGCGTAACCGTTGGTTCACTCGTGAATGCACCGATGCTGTATCATCTAAGCAGGCGGCATATCGCAAGTGGATCAACGGCTGCATTAGCGGGGTATCTAACATTGACTCACTGAAAGCAAACTACAATAAAAATTCCAAGTCCTGTAGAAAGGCATACTATGGTCAACAAAATCAGGCAACGTGATGTGCGTGCGGAGCTGCAATCACTTGATGTACGGAAAGCTAGCGGTCCCGATGGAATACCAGCCATAGTGCTGAAGAAGTGCGCAGCGGAGTTGGAGTGTTAACGCGCCTGTTCCAACTTTCTCTCTCTTCGGGATGTGTGCCGGAGGCTTAGAGAAGAGCTAATGTGCAAGCGGTTCCCAAAAAAGGGGATCGGTCTGACCCGGCAAATTATCGGCCAATAGCTATCACTCAGTACTTTGTAAGGTGATGGAACGGATTTTAAACAACCAACTGATCCATTACCTAGAAGATCACTGTCTAATTAATGATCGTCAGTACGGGTTTCGACCAAAACGGTCCACAGGTGATCTTCTAGCGTACGTAACACACCTCTGGGGTGAAGCTATCGACAAGCATGGAGAATCGTTGGCTGTCAGCCTCGATATCTCCAAGGCTTTCGACAGGGTCTGGCACAGAAGTCTTCTCTCCAAGCTGCCAGCATATGGTCTGCCTGCTCAGCTATGCACCTAGATTGCCAGCTTCCTACACAAGCGTAGCCTTCGTGTTTTAGTTGATGGTTGCGCCTCACAATTCTATGTAGTGAATGCTGGGGTCCCCCAGGGATCTGTGCTATCTCCGACACTCTTTCTTTTGCATATCAATGATATGCTCTCTTTTGGGAACATACATTGCTATGCAGACGATAGTACAGTGCATGGTGGATACCACGGACTCGCAGTGCCTGGGCGGGCGGAAATTGAGGAGAGGCGGAAGGATCTTGTCATTGAACTCGATAGGACATTAGAGCTCATCGCCAAATGGGGTTCTGATAATCTTGTTGAGTTTATGCCAAGAAAACACAGGTATGCTCACAGCGAAAAAGTCAGCATTTTCCCCTCTTCCCTCCCTCTGTGGTACTCCGCTGGTGATACAAAGCAAAATCGCCATGCTGGGGATTGACGTTCGCTACGACCTTAGTCCAAGGGATTATCGAGATACATCGAGGCTGTTATAAAAACAAACGGCGCGGCGTTTTTTCACGCCACAACAACTGTGCCTGCTGTACAAAACACAGGTACGGTCTTGCGTGGAATATTGCTCGCACCTTTGGGATGGCTCCGCTAAGTACCTACTGGAGGCCTTGGACCGGTTGCAGTGACGTGCCGTACGCATTATTGGCGACGTAAAGGTCACAAACACCCTTGAACCTTTACAATTGCGTCGTGAGATAACAGCACTGAGCGCTTTCTATCGACTGTATCACGGCGAGTGCTCTGAGGAATTATTCTCTCTAATTCCTGCTTCCCCCTTCCTTCTTAAGTCCACGCGAGATGGTTCTCGATGTCACCGCCTAACTGTGACATCAATTCCATCGCGCACAAAAAAAATTTGGCAACTCCTTTCTTTGTCGCACTACCAAAAAATGGAATTCCTTACCAGCTCACGTGTTCCCCTCCTCTTACAACCCGGGTTCCTTTAAACGAGGCGTGAAGAGGCATTTGCGGGCCGGCAAGGTGAAGACGGCTAGTGCAGAATGTTTTTCCCGTCTGTACTGGCCGTCGTCGCGTTTGGACTCTACTACCACTTACCATCAGGTGGAGTAGAGTCATTTGCCCTCCCGGCGAATATAAAAAATAAATAAATCTTAGTTTCCAAGGCTGGTGGCACATTTGCGATGTAAGGAGTGGTTAATATTTCTTATATCGCCAAGCTATGGGCGGTAGTGACCACTTACCAACGGGTGGCCCATTTGACCGTCCGCATATCTATATTAAAAGAATAAATAAATAATAAGTTATAAGTATCAAATGTCACTGGTTTTGAATTATCTGCATTTTAATTGATCTTATGTTTATCTTTTATGTATTCAAATTCTACCCACTAAGCCATCTCGGCCAATGAAATTAATTTAATTTTCATCGTCATATGTTTGATACATTGTTATGGGACCAAAGATAAACATTAATATTAAAATTAATTTTTGTTTTTTAAACAATTTTAATTAAAGTTCATACCATACCATTACTTATTTAAATTGCTTTTATTGGTGCTTTGCAATATATACAAAAAATATATTGTGAATTATGAGACTAATTTGTTATTTTATCTCTTATCGATTCCATAATAAATAATATTAAATAATTGTTACATTTATCAGCTTTATAGCGCTTCGTGTAACTTATAAATACATAAGTGACGTTATATATACGATTATACGGTATGCCTACTGTAACGATATCTCTATGTCGCCAGTGGGCAGAGTGAATCATGAAACCGGCTTACTGTTTAGTATTCAATCGGTAACCGCCGTGCAGGACGAATATTTTATATATTTAATTATTTTCGTTTCCTTTTTTTATTTGTCTATCATTCTGTTTTGTGTTCAGACAATGACATATGGGAAAACATCGCAAGTTATTTACAAGGTGGTTTATTTGTGTATCGATTTAAAAAAACAATTATTATATTAAGGGTTCGTTTCTTATTAAAATTATAATAAACGAATTCGATAAAATGTTTTATATATAGTACATATACATATACAGTATATGATATACTAGCTAATAGTTCGGCTTCGCACGGGTAGATAAGAAGAAAAATGATTTTTGGATAGCGATTTGCGTAAAATCCATTGTTAGTGGATCGTCACCGACAGTGAAGGGGTAACTGTGACAAATTTCAATTCATTCGGGCGGATAGTTTAGATCTTGTGTTGAGTGGAATTTCGAAGATTGAGATTAAGGAAGATTTTTTTTTAATTCTGCCTCGTTGGTGTAGTGGTTTACTTGTATCATTAAAATGTTGGATTTTTCGACCGACGAGACTTTAGTAACTGTTCGAACCTATGACACTGCTGACTGCAGTGTCACATACCCTTTCCTCGAAAAGCATCTAAAGCCGTTGGTCCTGCGATACTTTCTGATTGTGTCGGATTACCGTACCATCGGACTGAAAGCGGGAGAGTTAGATAGCACCTGTGCTTTGAATTTAAAAAAAGTTTATTTTAAAATTGTTATTTTTGAACTTTAAAAAAAGTAAAAAAAACACACTTACTGAACTAATAGGCCCAATCGACTACATAACATAAACAAACGCCTTATTATGTTACGAATATTTTCCTCCTTATTATTGTATTGTATGTACATGTTTACATATATATTTAAATGATATTATTTACTGCAAGTGACCCTCGTCCGGATAATGCTATGCATCGACTTCAATTCAATAAATACAAGTCTATATTAATTAAATTTAAAATCAAAAATATACTTTAACAGTTATATAAGAAAAAAAGTCTGTATAAATAAGTAATTATTGTACGTAAATTGCTATTATTTTGCTGTAATTAAAAGAGAAAGATTACCTCGCGCTAAATTTTACGCGCCTAATACATGATACTAAAATTAAATGTTAAAATATCAGAGTTACATTCTTTGAAATAGTTTTAAATAATGTTAAAAAAAATTGTTTTTGATTCGAGATGACCCAGTGGTTAGAACATGTGACTTTTAACCGTTTATTGCGGGTTCAAGATCCCATGGTAGGCGTTAGTGAATTTTCATGTGCTTAATTCGGGTTCAATTTATCTCTTGTTCAACGGTGAAGGTAAAGTTTGTTAGGAAACTGCATGGTGGTCGAAATAACCGCCACGTGCTAACCACCCGCATTCCAGCAATGTAATAAGCTTTTAAACCGTCTCCTCTAAAGGTTGGGAGGCTTTAGCCCAGCTGTGGGATATTTACAGACTTTTTTTTAAATTTCTCAACTAAAACTTGCGCGTTTATTTATTATTTTTTCAATAAAGCTAATATTATTCATAATTACGAAATGTGATTATGATCTCAGTTTGCATGAGATAAGAGGTGCAACACAAAATATGCTCTAATATTATACGCTTTAAGATAGTTTTCGTTTGCAGGAGTCGTGCCGGCACGTCGGCGGCTCGAAGTTCTACGAAGTGGTGGACGGGTCATCAGTGGTTACGTCCACACCGTCTCCAACAGAGAAACAAGATCACATGAAGCCTATAGAAAGTGATGATGAAGGTGATATATCACAAAATATATCGATAATATGCTAGATAATATCTGAGTAGTTACTACCCACTCATCACTTATTCTATTAATGTATGCTTATTATGTTAATATTTCTTGAAGTGCCAATGTCTATGGATGGTGCAGATCACTTACCTCATTTTCCAGTTTGCCTACCGATATTAAACAATGAAAACTTTATTTATCTATATCTATATATATACATATATACACACATTTTATAATTATACCTGAAATTAAAAATTTAATTAATCCCCGCCACAAAAAATCTGTAAACGGTAAAAAATTAAATGTGTTTGTTGGCATTTTAAGTTTATTATAAGTATGAAGTAATATTTTAATACAAGCGTCGTCGCGTCGAACGCATTTCAAATAATTAATGATCTGCTGATGATTTTCAAACGTCTGAACAGATTCATAGTTTATAGCTAAGAACCATGTCAATCACTTAAGTTTTTAAAACGAAAAAAACCGCATCAAAAATCGGTATTTTCGTTTGGGAGCTACGATGCCACAGACACACTTCTTACGTCGGGATTTAAAAAAGTAATAATTTAATTTTCGACAAACGTATATAACCTCTGTATAAAGTCGTAAATGTAATATTGTTATTATTATTATTAATGAAGTATTTTTTCAGTATCAGATGTCGACCAAGAGTGCACAGTGTTCTGCGGAGTCAGTTACCTCGGCGCGCAGAACATTGCTGATCCAAAATCGGAGACCGACATACAGCGCATCATGAAGGAGCTGAGCTCGATGCCCGAGAACCGAGATGGTATTGCCGTTTCGATTTCAATACCAGTCTGCTCCCAAGGCCTAGTCGTGTAAGTATTTGATCTGTTTTGCATTAACAATTCATATGAAGATACACCTATCACCTCACTCGTAAAATAATTTGGTATTTTTAATAGGATCCTCCTATTTTATTAAATACGAATGACATTTAAAACAGCAAAATTATGAATCATATTATTATTTGAATACAAACAACTCGTTCTACATATAAATAGTACATTTAACAAATTTAGAACAGTTTACCTGCTTCTGTCTTTCCTGTGTTACATATGACTTTAGTACTTAATGAAATCTAGTATTGATATAGATTATAATTTTTTTATATAAAAAAAACGTGCGTCACAATGAGAGGCATTTTCTCTTTTTTGGAGAGAGTGACACTAGAGGTTTACCGTCATTAAGTTCGGACTGCGTTCATATTTTCAATAGTACTCTATGTCAAAGTATATTTTATTTAAGTAGGCTATCACAAGCACTTTTTAGTCGGCATTGTAATGTTAAGGCGCAGGCCTATAGTTTGAATAATAAAAAAAACTTATTAAACTCAAGCTTTTTTTTTAGTTACCAGGGCCCATAGACATTTGTGCTGTAAAAAACTGGTGGTAGAGACACTCATCAGATATTCTACCGCAAAACAGCAGTACTTGGTATTGTTGTGTTCCGGTTTGAAGGGTGAGTGAGCCAGTTTAATTACAGGCGCAAGGGCATAAAATCTTAGTTCCCAAGGATGGTCGCGCATTGGTGATGTAAGCGATGTTAACATTTCTTACAATGCCAAAGTCTATGGGCGTTGGTGACCACTTACCATCAGGTGGCCCATATGCTCGTCCGCCTTCCTCTTCTATATATATATAAACTATTCCTTACATCGCCAATGCGCAACCAATAGGAACTAAGATGTTAAGTCCCTCGTGCCTGTAATTACACCGGTTCACTCACCCTTCAAACCGAACAGAACTAGTAGTATTGCTGCTTGACGGTGGAACATATGAGAAAGCTATTATAATATTAACAAGTATATTTGAAACTATTTAGTTGAATATAATAATTAATGTGCCGGCTATGAGTACAACGAACCGTTAGTAATTTGATTCCTATCAGCTGGTATAAGGTTAAGTTATATATATATCGTCTGCTTTATTATATAAATGAAAAAGAAATTGTGTTTGAGTTTGTTTGAGGTACGTAATATAATAATAAAGCATACAAGCGATAACGTAAATATTATGAAATATGCTGTTACGGTTATAACAATGGCTACAGTGATGTATTATAATGTATAAAAATCACTTGACTTAAAATCGTTTAAGGATTCGAGGAACATTCAAAAATAACTTCAGTATATCATATTTACATAACATTTGCTAGATTGATGGAAAAAACTTTAACTGTAAGATTCCCGACAGAATAACTTTGGTATCGTACCTGGATGTTATGTTTTGTACATAAAATGTACTTGATATATAATTTAATGCTTTATTTTTGTCCATTAAAATCCTGAAATTTAAATTTCAATGCTGCCTGGAAATACCAACGTGCAGCAATATTAAACTTAAAAAAATTGTTAAAACAAAAATCTCAATTTGCTCCCGTTGTCCACAGATTATACCAAGCAGATACAAACAGCGTGATGACGAGGTACGCGGTGAACAGAATATCGTTCTACGCGCGCGGAGCGGCCGGCTCGCCCGTCGCGTCGTGCTTCGCGTTCACGTGGTCGCACGGCGAGACCAAGGAGTCTGCCGTGTACCGCTGCCACGTGTTCCGCTGTCACATCGCTGAAGCCGTCAGCCAAGTCTCAAGTGAGTACTTACAATTGAAGACGGTTTTAAGTAATGGGCAGTTGGTTTTTTTGGGTTGATTACTTCGTTGTACATACGCCATTCATCCATTACGTTTATGGCTTTTGAAGTTTTAATACGTAGGAGTCAAACAATTCAAACAAACTCAATAACATTAAGTATAAGTTGTTCGCACACTATGCCCGATTAGTGATCCTGGCTAAAAAACACATAAACATTTCTCTTTACAGAGGTTGCCTGGAAGAGATCACCATAAGTGATAAGGCCGCCTTTGCATACTATTTGGTCTACTTGCTATTATATGTTACTAAATGTTTGTAAAGTGTGTGCAATAAAGGATTAATAAATAAATAAAAATAAAATAAACACGTTCAAAAAGATTAAAAATGAAACCTAACACCTTCATCTGCCTATGTCTTCATTCATAACTGTTGCCTGCCTCGTTGGTATAGTGGCTAGATGAAGGCCGTAGACCCGGAGGTCTTGGGTTCAATAAAAAGTTATTAGGTTTTTAAGTTGAAAATGCTCAGTAGCTGGCCGGAGTCTGGAATTTGGAAGTGTATACACTCTCGTGCCTCGGAAAGCACACCAAGCCCTTTATCCTGCGCTTAAACAATTTTCCATTGGGTCGTCGGGTTTCGAGAGTTAGTTGCTCCGCAGGACATTATTATTGATTATTAACATAACTTATAGAAACATTTATACTGAGGGATTTTACAAAATATTCATTATTCAAGTAGGCTCTTATCAACATCTTCGATTTGTTATTTTACAAGATTTTAAGATTTATCTAAAATAATCGGCAAGAAATTATGTAGTCATTATTTTTCTCAAATTAAATACATAGTCTATATTATAAAACACGGAGCCAATCCCAAATAAATGGTATAAATATATGAGATCCATGAGGGCTGTGTCCGCCTGGGTATAACCCGTTAATCAATTGATTTACCGCCAATTTGCTAAACTTCACTTATTTATATTACTATGTTCCGGGTGAACGAACAAAAAACATATCACTTAAAATAGCATAATAAATGGCGGTATACATTAATTATTCTTGCAATGTCATTTTTAATAGGCCAAGGCTACCAATTACCATTGTAACGAAGTAAAAAATAAAGAAGTCTAATCGTCGAGTATATGATATTTTTTACGATAATATACAAGAAAGTACGATTGTTTATATAGAACAAGCAGTAACGTTTGAATCATTGTAACTTTATAGTTAAAATGTACGACCCAATGACAATGTGCGTATAGGCGTACTTCGTCGTACTGTCTGGTGGCAAATTGACTTAAGTAATCGTATGAACAGGTTCTCTCTTGTGTATTTATCGTACTTAACTATATGGTATAAATTTGTATCTTACATCTGAATAGATTTAATTCTTAAAATTAACGATTATTAGTGTTATTATTTTGAGTAATATACAAATATTTTATTAAAAATAATAATATCAAACCGAAATTAGAATGACGCTTATATATCTGCAAAACACTAAATTATTATCCTATTTAAAAATATATCTTAACTGGTCCAAATAAGTTCCAATTTAGATTGAGCTTTGCAATAAACCGTGAGCAGCTGTTTGCTCAATCATTTATTACGAATGATTGAAATCATTTCAATATTCATGTTACAGTTTACGAGATGTCCAAATAATTAGGAACAGTTATCATTGCTCTGTTCAGTCTTGTATACGCTTTTGAGTGTTTTGTGTTATGTGGTTTTGATAGCAAGGTAAGATTAGTTTATTGTCTATTTAATTTCATTGGTTAATACTTATAATTTGATTGGAGCAAACATACACAGCTTCCAGTATATATTTATGATAACCGTCTCATTGTGATACACTACTTTGATGCGTGTATCTTTTAAATGTTTTTTTTTTGTATAATATGGTAATAAAACTGCGGAGTTGTCTGTTTGAACGCACTGGAATTATCAGTCAGATTAAACGTTTTTTTTTTGCATTTGATTGCTCAATTCTTGAGGAAGGTTTTAGGCTATTTAATTAAACATCACGTTACAGTCCACGGAGGTGTAGTAGGAGCGTAAAATGCGGGTGAAACCGCGAAGAGCAGCTAGTAATTATAACAGTCAATGTCGCATATCATGTTCTGACATTTCACGATCGTGTCGCGATTGTTTTCAGCGATGAATTTCGAGTTTACTCTTACAGAATCGCTCCACAGGATACCTCGTGATAATGGTATATGCAAAACTGTCAAAACGTCGGTCATAGTTACTTTCACTACATACATTGCTTCAAAAGTTTAAGTTGACATGATTCTAGTAACAACTGAGAGGCAATAGGCATTGTTCTTTTTCTGTTTGTTATAATAAGTAAGGCCTTTTATAGAAATTGTTATTATTACATTTTTAATGTTGTACTGAACGTGAAATGTTTTTTTACGTAATCAGATATTTAAAAGTTAAGATGGAATAAAGAAATTCACATAGATATGAGAGAAGTAAAGACAAATAAATAACTTTGACATTTAATAACGCAATGTCATTGTATAGGACCTTGAATAATCTATGAATTTCATTATGGATTCTCGAAAAAATGGCGTCTCGAATATCGGCGAAGGTGTTATCGAAACTTTGGAATTCAAATAAAAGTAAATATAACTAATTTACAAAGTATTTTTGTGATTTTATTTCCTCTTTCATAAACGATAACGTGCGTGTAATGAATTGGTATTATCCTTCAGTTCACATCCAAATTACTTGTAAAATTTGTGTTAAGGATGAAAACAACGAATCCTAAGAGTCAGGATCGAATAGGCGGCTTTCATGGCGTATTTCATACTTATATCGACCGTTATTCTGGCAATAAATTTTATTTAAAACACAATATTTTAGTGTTTTCTTCTTCTCGGTCGTTTACTTCATTGCTGAAGGTCGTGTCCACGTTGATCTAGGGTCTGGGTCACGATCTCTGTGAATTTTCTCCAGTCCTTCCTGTCCTCAGTTTTACTCAGGGCTGTGGTCACTTGGAGACCAGTGAGGTTGGTAACTTGGCCCGACCACCGAGTGGAGCAGCGGTCACTTGGTCGTTACTACTACGTAGTGTTTTCTAATCATGCTATTATTTTATGTGCTAATTTGAAAAAAAAGCGTTTTATCAATCATACTTTTTTATTAATTCTGATTTCCTTCACCATATAGAGATTGTGTTGGATATTTTGAAACGAATATCGCTGGCTGTTAAATTATCGTTTTCTTACATGTAATCTGTAGTGTATTATTTAATTAGCAAAGCCGTTAATTAATATTTATATTATATACGTAATTCGGGCTAGATATCTAAAGGCATTCTTAACTAAACAGAAATACATGTAGACAATATTCAAAAACAAGAATAGCAAATTAATGTAACTAATAATAAATACGCACACACAAATAGTAAAAAGTAACAGCCTTTAAACGTCCCACTGCTGGACTAAGGCTTCTCTCTTGAACCTAGTTCGAACACGGAATCTTCTGTTAAAAGTCACGTGTCCTAACCACTGTTCCATCTCTACACACATAATCAAACGACTTATTGATTAAATAATTTAATGTTTCATAGAAAGATATAAACGAAAAATAAGTTTATGAGTATTTAAATTATTAGAGATTTCTCTTTACGAAAGATTCAGACGATTTTTAATAGTTACATACATTTATAAATTTCTTTAATATTTAGCGAGTTTTATTTCCACGACAAATCCTCAATTCGATCATGACCCAACATGGCATGACATTGGACTATTATCGTTTCCGCTAATAGCACAAAACTTCACGTTTTTTAAAGCATATATATATAGTTATACCGTTAAAGAAATCAAAGCTTATGTATACAGTTTTTAAATATGGAACATTAGTAAAGCGCTCGATAATGTTGTCGTTCTATTTCAGGCGCGCCATAGTTTTGTAGATAACGTGACATTACGTTACAGTGCGTTCCTATTCTGTAGAATACGTCAATATTTTATCGAAGTGACAAATATTACTGCGTACGTACGTACCTGGTACATTAATGGCGATCTTGTTATAAAATATTCTTTAATATATGTACGAATGCATTATCTTACGTAATATACATGTACTGAATACGTGCGATCCTTAAATTATAAATTAATCTTGTAACTATCAATTAATTTAACATTAATTCACTACCAACGCAATATAATTAGTGAGTTTTAAAATTATCTTCATGCAATCGATTCTATTTTTAAAAATATCTCTATATTATTTTTATGAAACGTTTTTACAAAAGTAATTATAATGTAGCGATCTAGAAATGAAAACGCCTTTTGATCGATCTTGTACCAGAATAAGGTCGATACGTTCTTATCTAGATATTGGATTGTTCGTTTCATAAACTCGCTGGCTTTAGTTTTAAACGGCTGTCTGCGTTTTTACAATCATTTTTTTTTTTTAGTATATTTGAAATAATGTGCTTTTTTTATTTTGATTAATAGAATATTTTGATGTTTAGTGTTTATCTCTGTTTGTGAAAGTAAGTGAAAGTATATGCGTTAAAAGTTTGTGTTTAAATGTTTTATTATATACTAAAATACAATATTTTCGTTTTGATTATTTAAAAATACTGTGTTCATAAAGCGATTAATTAAATAAAAACTTGTTATTTTTTTTAAATTTTACTGTTTGTCTTATAAACGTCTTTTAGTAGATATTTAGTTAAACACTGATTTATCTTTATCACTTTCTGTCACATTGATTTGATATACGAAAGAAAAAGACACATAATTGTTTCACTAGTCAACCCTTAAACGATATTTATAGGTAAAGCCGAAAATATCCTTGCGTCTGTTGTCATATTTTTATAAGCGAATAAATGTATTTATTCAACCTTTAGCGATGACTTTGTTGTAGTTTACGCCCACACAGATTATAATTATTCGCATTAAGAGGATGTGTCAGTTACGATAATATTTCTGGCAATTAAATCGTTTTAACAACGTATATAAATGTAATTTATTTAATTGAATGTTATTTTTTTTATTTAAATTTTTCGTCTATATCTATTGTTAATTAAGACAGCCTCGATTTGTCTAGCTAGATTTAGTTGCCGGGGTGGGGAGTCAACAAACATTTGTTGGATTTTTCTTTTAAAAAAATATTAGGAACGTTTAAAGAGTGCACTTGTAAAGTCCCCGCAACTTTCTTCATTCTTCTACATGCGAATTATAAAGACTATGTAACATTTAATACAGTAGTTTAATCATATTGCTAAGCATTGTAATTTATTGTACGGCAACGCGAACCATACGTTCGTGTTTTAAATATGATTATTTAAATAATATACGTTACGTAATCAAAACAAATCAAATGTTTACTTTCACTTGCTTATTAGTTGTCAATCTACTATCGAAACGGAAGGAAATAACTCGGATCTTCGAAGAATCGGCGCAATATCGACAGTTATTGCTTACAAACATTATTGATAACATCCTGAGGCCGATTCATTCCAAAGGTGTGCTATAATCTATGAAGTCGTTAATTATAGATAAATGTTTGTATTAAAATCGGTGACAATCATTGTATAAACACGAGAAATAAAGACAAACTTATAACGCAAAGATTCCGACTCCGCAACGGCGAGGTATTCGTTTCTATAATAAATTTCATTTTGCATTTTATTCAGTTCATTGTTTTATTATTGATGTAAATGCGTGGAATTTGTTAATTTTTAATACGGAAATATAAATTTCATTGTATTTAATTAAATATGATTTTATTGTATATTTTTCACGTTCGCATCTACGTTCGAAACCGGGAGATCTACATCTGATTATTGCATGCCTGTTTTTTTTATATAGAATAGGAAAGCGGACGAGCATATGGGCCACCTGATGGTAAGTGATCACCAACGCCCATAGACATTGGCATTGTAAGAAATGTTAACCATCGCTTACATCACCAATGCGCCACCAACCTTGGGAACTAAGATGTTACGTCCCTTGTGCCTGTAATTACACTGGCTCACTCACCCTTCAAACCGGAATACAACAATACTAAGTGCTGCTGTTTTTGCGGTAGAATATCTGATGAGTGGGTGGTACCTACCCAGGCGAGCTTGCACAAATCTCTACCATCAGAACCTACCGCCTGTCTGAATAAATAAGTACAGTTAAATCAGTTTGTAAACGTTTTGTCGTTAGTATTAGTGTAATATAAACAAAGTTGGAAGTGTGTACACTCCTGTGCCTCGAAAAGCACGTAAAACCGTTGGTGCTGCGCCTGAACTCTTTCCGGTCTTGTCGGATTGCCGTTCCATCGGATTGTGAGAGTTAGGGAAGAGAGAGTGCACCTGTGTTTGCGCACACACTTGTGCACTATAATATCTCCTGCGTAGTTGGCTAATCTCTCTTGAGATTGGCCGCCGTGGCCGAAATCGGTCTGGGGGACATATTTATTTAATATAAACAAAGACTTAAACAGAAATAAACCATTTTGCGCTAGCCACGTGACTCAAGCTCTCGCTTAAGTAGCGTCAGAAGTGTCATACCATTTTGTTTATTATTCTTTTCTTTCTAATTAGTTCATTTGTTCATTAATGTATTTGTTTTAGTTCATTTATTGATGTTGTATGATATTAAAATTGTTAATTTGAATATAATCAACCTTAATTTTTATCCTATAGAAAATATAATACGGGGTATAGTAAATACTTAAGTCGCAAAATATGTTACAATTAATATAATGCACATTAGCTGAGAATTTTTTTTATTGCTATAATCGTAGAGGAATGGAGAAATGTTTGTCTACATACTATTGAAGAGGCTTTAGATACAGTATCAGAACGAATTATTACTAATATAAATGATTTCTAGGATGAAAGCAAGTTGAAGAAATTCATGCTTAAAAATTCCGTTTAATATATGTGTGTACTCATAAAAATTAAAAAAAGTATTTGTAAATTTATTTATCTGCTGACCGTACACTACTGCAAATGCAACAACGTCTGCAAGCTGATTTGACTGTATATAGTTATAAAATAAATAATCAAAGTAGATATAGTATTTGATTAATTTAACTTTTTTTAGTTTAAATATTGTAATACGATTGATATGTAACATTTAAGTTGTTGTAAAAAATTTGATGTATATATAATTTTAAATCTTAGATGTTCAAGTTTAAATAGAAATAATGAATATACCTTTTTTTCAGGTTGCTTTGCTAAAGCATTCGAGCGTATACCGCGTTCGATGGCGTCGTCCCTGGTGGGAGACTTGAGTGCAGCGCCATCTATGACGGGTTCCTTAACCGAGGGTCTCGGGCCCGCTGCGCCGCCCATGCAGCTGATGCACGTACTCGAGTGCACTGTGGACATCAAGGAGACTGATGCTAAGGTTAGAAGTATATTATTTTAATAATAAATGAAGATGATATTAAAAAAAACTTTTTGCTTACGGATAGTAGAATTATTTATTATTGTTAGTATAATTGTCATTTGATTTTTACTTATTCACACACTAGTGCATCTCCTCTTTATACCTATAACTTAGCCTACTACCTATCAGCTTTCTGATCCGTAAGTAACAAGCATATAACAGCTTCTGAATTCTCGAATATAATTATATATGCGATGTCGCATAGAGAATTATATCCGTAAGCAGGACATTATGATTCAGAATAATTAGTTCAGAAGAATTGTGTTTTATTATATCTTTAAACTTCCTTCCAAAGATTCAATAAAAAACTTAGTTGAAATTAAAGATGCATTTTTTTCGCAAATCTATAATGAAAATTATTCAAGATCCCGACCAATGATATCGCTTCAATCCAATGTCAAACTTGTTTAACAGTAACAGCCTGTTAATGTCCCACTGCTGGGCTAAGGCCTCCTCTCCCTTTTGAGGAGAAGGTTTGGAGCTTATTCCACCACGCTGCTCCAATGCGGGTTGGTAGAATACACATGTGGCAGAATTTCAATGAAATTGGACACATGCAGGTTTCCTCACGATGTTTTCCTTCACCGTTAAGCACGAGATGAATTATAAACACAAATTAAGCACATGAAAATTCAGTGGTGCTTGCCCGGGTTTGAACCCACGATCATCGGTTAAGATTCACGCGTTCTTACCACTAGGCCATCTCGGCTTGTTTATTTGTCTTTATTTGTTTTATTTAAAAACATCCGCTCGTGACTTCTTGGAATTAAGATAAAAAAATATTGTAAAATTTCAAAAGTGATCCGATATATGTACTCACTAGAATGTTTATGGAATCTTATCAATGATTGATAGAGTTTCTTCGTCACAAGAAAAGTATAGATACAGTGATTTATCTGCTTAAAAGTTAAAGGTGATGAAAAGGTAAAAAAGATCTGCCTCTTTCGAACTTAACTTTTGCTTAAGCATCTTTTACAAGAGTGATTGTTTTATTTTTTTTATTTTATTTTATTTATTTATTAGGGAAACATACAGCATATCGTATATTACAACTTAATATAATAATCATATTTTAACACTTATGCCAGTTAAGTTTCCACTACTGTTTTAACAGGGAAGTGGACTAATTTTGATGTTACATAAAATATAACTATTTATGACAAAGTAAAATTTTAACGTAAATATGGTTATGGTTAATTACTAATAAGTATTTTTCACAAGATTATAAAATTTACTTAAACTATTTTTAAACAGATCAATGTGGTTGTATTTTCTATTATGACTATTACAAGATCTTAGAATAAAAGAATAAAAGAATTTTTGAAATAATTTGATTGTTCTAAACCTTGGCCTGCAATGATTCTAAATTGTAAAGTACACCGTAAGGAAATAGTCACTAGCAGTTATTGGAAATTAGCACTCCAAAAGTTTTTTATGGCGTTTTATTGTATGAAATTATCCAACTATACATACTTCTATATCTATAAAATAGGCGACTATCAATGATTTCAAAATAAAATTAAAACGGTTTTTTTTATAGAATAGGAAGGCGGACGAGCATATGGGCCACCTGATGGTAAGTGGTCACCAACGCCCATAGACATTGGCAATGTAAGAAATGTTAACCATCGCTTACATCACCAATGCGCCACCAACCTTGGGAACTAAGATTTTATGTCCCTTGTGCCTGTAATTACACTGGCCCACTCACCCTTCAAACCGGAACACAACAATATCAAGTACTCCTGTTTTGCGGTAGAATATCTGATGAGTGGGCGGTACTTACCCAGACGAGCTTGCACAAAGCTCTACCAGTAGTAAATATTACAAATGTAAATAAATGTATTTATTTTACAGGGCACATTCAGCCATGTGCCGAAAGAACGTCTCGGTTACAAGTTGCGTGGTGGTATCGACAAACAAGTGACCATCAACGTGACGCAGGTCACTAATAACGTGCAGGCAGAACCGGATGACCCACAGGTGAATAATGAGACTAAAATTCAAATATATATTGATTACCCAATTAATTACTTTCAAATCTGTAAAAAAAAAGTTTCTATCTATGTTTGTCCTCTATGCGCTTCTAAGACATTCATCCGATTGTTATGAAACTTTGATTGATTGCTTAGCGTACTCCCGCGAAGGTTCCTGACCCACAAACAAATAAAATTCGTTATATGTAGATAATTATTTTACCCTCGCACAGTCGGGACAGGCAGCTAGTATCATATAAATTAGAGTTGTATTTTATTTAGCTGAATTTGTTTTTCAGTCATCGTACACTGGAGGTTTATATATCGAGAGGTGTTTCGGCATCCTTCTCGCTCCTGGACGGAGTGTGAAACATTCAGACATGCAGTTACTTGAAATGGTATGTAATTGAACTTATATTGTTCTGATAGGAATCTAAGTAACAGCCCGTTAATGTCCCACTGCTGGGCTAAGGCCTCCTCTCCCTTTTGAGGAGAAGGTTTGGAGCTTATTCCACCACGCTGCTCCAATGCGGGTTGGTAAAATACACATGTGGCATAATTGCAATGAAATTAGACACATACAGGTTTCCTCACGATGTTTTTCTTCACCGTCAAGCACGAGATGAATTATAAACATAAATTAAGCACATGAAAATTCAGTGGTGCTTGCCCGGGTTTGAACCCACGATCATTGGTTAAGATTCACGCGTTCTAAACACTAGGCCATCTAGGCTTTTGTAAACGAAAAATATTTATTTGAAAGTTAAAGTCTGCTGTTTGTTATTTGAAGTTTAAGATAACGTTGTTCATATGTGGTTTACTTATTTACGTTGAAGTTGTATAATTTATTAATGATGAATGAAAACACATTTGTTTTTACCATTTTCTAATAGTTTCATTCAAAAAAATAGCAGGCTTGAGTCAAGTCAGAGTCCGACACGAGTGGAGGGGGATAGCGCGCTTTACATGCTAACCGAGTCACTAGTTTAAAACTGTCAATTAGTTCCGACCTTTTTACATTTTACCCTGTATTTACACGAATTTCAACTCAGAAAAACCATTAAATTTTATTGGTCGTGTGTGCAGGTGAGCGGCTCGTCGGGCGGCTCGGGCTGCTCGGTGTGCGCGCTGTGGAACGCGGGCGAGTCCGCGCTGGCCGCCTTCAACGTGGCCAGCGGGGACGGCGCGCCGCAATACATGTCGCTCGCGCTCGACCTCGTCATACGCGGCATCCGGGACCCGCTGCGGTCGGTCGCCCCGCACCTATCTATTTATTTACTAATAAGGAAGGAACTCTTATGAAATATAAATACGAGCTTACGTAGTACGTAGTGTTTAAATATACCCCAATTACTGCATAACACAACGCACACCTTACTGGTGGTAGGGCTTTGTGCAAGCTCGTCTGGGTAGGTACCACCCACTCGTCAGATATTCTACCGCAAAACAGCAGTACTTGATATTGTTGTGTTCCGGTTTGAAGGGTGAGTGAGCCAGTGTAATTACAGACACAAATGACATAACATCTTAGTTCCCAAGGTTGGTGGCGCATTGGCTATGTAAGCGATGGTTGACATTTCTTACAATGCCAATGTCTAAGGGTGTTTGGTGACCACTTACCATCAGGTGGCCCATGTGCTCGTCCTATTCTATTAAAAAAAACCTGTCATTGTACAATGTTCAAAGTGTAAACCATTCCTTACTTTGTCAATGCACTGGTAATCAGGGTATTTAAGATGTAGAATCCTTTTTTTTGTTTATATATAAGTTATGATTCATTTTCTATATTTGTAATTGTTTATTTCAATAATTCGGCAACATGCGTGAAATGGAATTCATGAATCTTTACCATATGCAAGCTATGTGAATAAGATAATAATATGCTGACCAATTATTCGATTACGTTCTAGATCTTTGACATCAATGTTTTACACTAATTTTATTTTAATATTTAGACTGATATATAGTTATCAAAATCTTTTAATTAAATTAAGACCCTTCATTTGTAGATTCAAATTTATATTTTTCGTTTACAGATTAGTAATCGAAACACCAGTCAAAGTGTATCCCCCAGCGGAAAGATTTTGGTACTACTCCAAACGACCACTCGTACAACAGTTCTATATAAATTTGAGAGAGGTAAATATTTATTTATTATTGTTGTTTTTATATTATATATATTATTATTGTTTTCTTCTAAAATTATAACACTTGAGTGCTACGATTACAGATGGATAAAAAATTAGTTACATGATCGGTATTCGGCTAAAATTCCGAGTAGAAAATGTTATGTTATTAATATATGTTATATAATGTAATATGACTTCAAAATTCGCTGTTGCACAAGTAACGATGAAAGATAATTTTGTATTTCCAGTCAGTGGATTCTCTGGGCCAGCTACAGTACGAAGTGGCCAGCGTGGAGACGTCGGGGGAGCTCGACCGGTCTCGGCTCAACCTGCCGCTGTCTCTGTCCAGTCTGTTGCCGTCGCCGCTGTCCACTGCGCCCGCGCCGCCCTCGCCTTCGGAGCCAGACTCCGGTGAATTGGACTACCTTATAGTATCTATAGGCTTAAAGGATAGAACAGGAAAAACCTAAAAAGGAGTGGACGCTTTTGACCAGAGATTTAAGTTCACCATTTTGGGTCCACACTTAAAGTCTTTAGTCTTATTAGTCTTTGGGTTGATTATTTGTTTGGCATTTAGGATGAATATTCATAATTTGAGGATGATATATTGAGAGCAACAACAACAACAAGCCGAGATGGCCCTGTGGTAAGAACGCGTGAATCTTAACCGATGATCGTGGGTTCAAACCCGGGCAAGCACCACTGAATTTTCATGTGCTTAATTTGTGATTATAATTCATCTCGTGCTTTACGGTGAAGGAAAACATCGTGAGGAAACCTGCATGTGTCTAATTTCACTGAAGTTCTGCCACATGTGAATTCTACCAACCCGCATTGGAGCAGCGTGGTGGAATAAGCTCCAAACCTTCTCCTCAAAAAGAGGAGAGGAGGCCTTTAGCCCAGCAGTGAGACATTCACAGGCTGTTACGGTACGGTGTTACGGTATATTGAGAGCCGATCTATCTGAACTGTATTCCAATATAAAATCTCCTTTTCAGATGGCGATGAGCCACTTCTAAGTGGAACTGGCGAGGTGTCTAAAGATTGTGGTGTAGACGTGCTTGAGAATTGGGCACAAGTCCTCAGAAAGTAAGTGGTTTTTCATATTATCCACATGTACTTAGAAAAGTTTTTCCGTGCATTCAGACGTTTATGTGACGCACGCATATTTGCGTATGTATCATTATAAAATATGTAGTCATTATTTATAACCAAGTACTTTTGGGGGTATAAAATATTATCTTTTCACTTCGTATTTTATATTAGACATTTTTGAATTATTTAACGTTACCATTATTTTCCAGTTGGATCGGACCTCGTCCTCGCGCTCTCAGTCAGCTCGTACGCGTGGGAGTTCCGGAAGCACTCCGGGGCGAGGTGTGGCTGAGACTGGCCGGCGTCGACCAGAACGATAAGCTTATGGAGACATACCGAACGCTCATCAGCAAAGTACGAATACATAGATGTTTTATGGTTTTTTCATGGAATTAATATAGATAAAGGGAATTCGTTACAGTCATTAAATTTGAATGTTACAATTACTTCAGTGGATTTATAAACTGGAACGATATATCTAATATTAGGCATTTATCATACAATAACATCTACATAAAAATAGAAATGTAAATAAATAAAGAACTGACATTACCTCTTTTTGTAACGCACGAATGCTATCGTGAAATTTAAACAATAATTTATCCCAATTAAGCGTAAAACGTGTTATACAGACTCTCAAAAAATGTTACACTATTAAAAATACCCATATATACCCATATATACCCATATAGAAATAATCGGTCGGCGGTCCGCAGGAGTGTCCGTTCGAGGCGGTGATCCAGCGCGACATCGCTCGCACGTTCCCTGCGCACGACTTCTTCCGCGAGGCGGGCGGGCTGGGCCAGGACTCGCTGCTGCGCATGGCGCGCGCCTACGCCGTGTACGACGTGGAGGTGGGCTACTGCCAGGGGCTCAGCTTCCTCGCCGCCACGCTGCTGCTGCACGTGAGTCCCGCACCCTCCTACCGGCACTAGTATGCTGCAACGATCTAATCCATAAGCTTTTGGGTCAAATTGGTATAATATATTTTATGCGTCTAATGCAAAAAGGCTTCACTTCTGTCACATGTGAGGTGTTTTGCACGTGTTTTTTTTCTCCTACCCTAAGTAATAAAATATTCCTAATTATGCTATAGCACTTATATACTCGTATAAATACATAAGGTGCAAACAGACACGATAAACAACGATGAATTTCTCGTCTAAAACAAAATTGCTTTATTTTTCAGATGCCAGAAGAGCAAGCATTTTGTTTATTGGTTCGTTTAATGTATGGCTATGGACTACGGGAGCTATATAAGGATGGCTTCGAGGCACTATATATGAGGTTGCACCAGCTGGATAGGCTAATGGAGGTGAGTAAATTGATTACTAATTTATTTTACAATTTATTCGTTTTTATCATGACAATATTTTACTTAAAAAAATTACTTTCTAATGATTGGTGTATATTTAAAATATCACGTCATTGATAGCTAACTATATTCTTTTATTACCAGCCTGGTATTAATTCAACTACAAAAATGATTTATTAGAGTACATGACAAGTAATTCTAAAATTATTTACCAACAGTGCAGTTGCACTTCTAAATAAGTTAAAAGTTTAAAAATTAATATATTGTAATATATTCTACGATAAAATGAAAAAAAAAATTATTCTGATCTTTCGCGCCGGATTTACAATTTAATAAAATCTTTTTTTTCTTAAAGGAACAACTAAACGACTTACGTGCACACTTCCAAGAGTTGGGTGTTGAACCACACATGTTCGCGTCGCAATGGTTCCTTACAGTATTTACTGCTCGGTTTCCTCTTCCGTTGGTAAGTTATTAAAGTCAAAATAAATTATTTATAATTAACAATTCAGTCCTCTCGGTGCAATCTGCACTAAACACTGATAATTAATTTTGATTAAGAAGCACAATAACTAGTACAATGTAATGTGGTCTAAAAATGATATTAAAATGTGTGACAATTTTTTTTCTTTTATGACATTTAAAGGTATTATTAACTATTACAATAGAAGTAATAAAATTTCTTCTTATTTGCTTTCTTATTGCTTCTTAAAATAAGTTAAAAAATATTGACTATACCCGCTAATACATATCAATTACATTTTGCATTTTATATTTAATAATGAAAGAAATTTTCTTGATAGGTGTATCACATCCTGGATGTATTCCTACTACAAGGAATGGACACACTATTCCAAGTTTCGTTGGCTCTACTCACCCGTGCTCGAAAGGATCTCTTGCAACACGATTTCGAAGGTGTACTCAAATATTTCAGGTACTTTAACAAATATAATAGCAACGTTTCATCTTATAGCTTCAAACAGTGGCTTTGGATAGGTAAATTAAAATCGGGTCAGACGTTAATTGTTCGTTTAATCAAATTTAATTTACATAGGTTTAACTTTTTTACCATATACTAAAACAAATACATTTTTCTCAATAGTAAATTTCCATATATAACTAAAATGATGAATTTCTTATGAATGTTTTTTTTTTTATTAATAGAGTAACATTACCGAAGAAATGTCGCGCCGAGGAAGCTTCACGGCAGATAGTGAAACTAGCTTGCAGTATTAAGGTCAAAAGGCTACAGAAGTATCAACTGGAATACGAGAAATTTATAAAAGGTAAGCACTACGTACGCTACAATAATATTACTACGTATATAAAATCTATGAAATATATATTACTAAATTTCGGTCTCAGCTTTGCGCGCGTGGTAGGTAGTCGTGTGAGGGGAGGTGTCGGTAGTTAAGACGTTACAGAGTATATATATAGGCCTCTGCATCTTTGTCAGATGATTTAAGCAAGCCACTCTCCGTGTTGTTTTCCACCTGCAAGACAGGTGAGCGAAGTGTCCTCTCCGTGGATGCTGCTACGCCTGGGCAGGCGACTTTATGGCAACACGGGCTTGCCCAGTACCCATGCCACCCTCTCCTCCTCCCCAGCAGGATCCGCAGGAATGACGAGTCAATACGTGTGGTGCTGGTTTGGCCGCAGGTGACTGGCTTACGCCTAAACGGAGGCACCGCTCCGGGTTTAATATTAGTTTTCCTTCTTCTTTGGCGTGACGCTGGGATAATTTTGGGAAACAGCGTATCAAGGAGAGGGGGGAGGATACTGTGATCACGGAAGATACAGGAATGTGATACTAGTAGCTAGAGCAGTCCGGGGTCGCGTACCCGTAGTGATTCCAACCAGCTATCGGGCAGATAACTGGTAGATCCACCCTCTGGACAATTAATAAAATTACAGAGTAATAAACAAAGAAACTCATGCATTTATAATATTACTAAAGATTCATTAAAATCGATTTTTTATGAAGTTAAGTGAAATATTAGAGTTGCGTTATTAAATGTTTAATTTGATATCTTTTGATAACAATTAATAATTTTTTGCAATGGGTGTTGGTTGACTTAATTTACATTTATAATAAGTTTAGGAGTTCAAGAACCATTTAGATTAAAACTGATCGAATATACTAGATTTTGTATATTAGAGTTCGCTAGATATAATTGTTTAGAAATGAGATTTTTTTTGTCAGCTAATCATTTTAGCTTACAGTACCAGCCTGTTAATGTCCCACTGCTGGGCTAAGACCTCCTCTCCATTTTGCGGAGAAAGTTTGGAGCTTATTTCACCACGCTGCTCCAATGTGGGTTGGTAGAATACACATGTGGCAGAATTTCAATGAAATTGACACATGCAGGTTTCCTTACGATGTTTTCCTTCACCGCCAAGCACGAGATGAATTTTTCATTCTTTTCATTTTAGCTTATGAAAGAATAATTATCAAACAATGATTCAATTTCTTACAGAATCAGCGGAAAAGGAAAAGATCAACGTCGAATTGGAAAGGTTAAAAGTTATAAATACACAACTTCAACAAGAAAAGGATACGTTCGAAAATCAACTTAAACAGGTGACTTATTATTATTAACTACGCGCTCCGAAATCTTATCACAAAAATTACGTTTAATATGTATAATCAAATATTGTGTTATATAAGGTCTCCAGACCGATTTCGGCCACGGCGGCCAATCTCAAGAGAGATTAACCAACTGCGCAGGAGATATTATTGTGCACAAGTGTGTGCGCAAACACAGGTGCACTCTCACAATCCGATGGGACGGTAAAAAGGATAAATATTCTGTAAATACAAACAAAAATAAAATTAAAATTTTCACTTTTTAAATGGTCTTAACTAAAGTCATGGTAGTAGATCGAGCTGGAACTTTTGGACCTGGCACTCTATTCCCTAGCTCTCATAATCCGATTGGATGATAATCCGAGACGACTGGAAAGAGTTCAGGCGCAGGACCAACGGCTTCACACACTTCCAACTTCCAGACCCCGGGCTGCTACTGAGAATTTTCTGACAGAAAAACCCAATAACTTTTTATTAGCCCGACCTGGGAATCGAACCCAGGACCTCCGGGTCAACGGCCTTATATCTAGCCACTAGACCAACGAGGCAGTCCTGTATGATATATACATATAGCACGTCAATAGGATATTTTTATTTTTGAATATTAATTACATATATGCATATGTTTTATATATTCGTAACAGCCTGTGAATGTCCCATTGCTGGACTAAGGCCTCCTCTCCCTTTATAGTTTATATATAAGAGTGATTAATTTTGTTTTAGACTCGAAGTAATTTGGAGGAGGCACAAAGGGAGTCTGTTCACTACGCGGCGGTTGCGCGAGACTACAGAGAGATTTGTGCGCGTCTCGACAAACAGTTACATCAAATGCAGGTGAGTTTTGAATGAATTGATAGCTTATTTGTTAATATAAGTCAAATTAAAAAATATATATATTACGAGTAGATAAAATCTATCTAATACTACCAAAAAGTATATTTTTACGTTCATTTTATATTTATGGTAAATAGGTAGGTAGACTGGCAAATGGGCAACTAGATTGTAAGTGAATACCATCTCTCATAAACATTGGCACTGTAAGAAATATTAAACATACCTCACATCGCCAGTACGCCACCAACCTTAGGAACTGAGATGTTATTTCTCTTGTGTCCGTAGTAACACTGACTCATTAACCCTTCAAACCGGAACACAAGGATACTAAGTATTGCTGTTTGGGGATAGAATACGTGGTCAGTGTGTGGGATACAGACGGGCTTGCAAAGTCCTATTACCAAGTATATTTTTAGTTCATAAAAAAGATTCCCTTATGTATATATTCTTAGCTACCCAGACGACCTTTGTGCAAGCTCCCACCCGCTCCACCCGCTCATCAGATATTCTACCGCAAAACAGCAGTACTTGGTATTATTTGTGCTCCAGTTTGAAGAGTGAGTGAGCCAGTGTAATTACAGGCACAAGGGACATCTTAGTTCCCAGGGTTGGTGGCGCATTGGTGATAGCGATGGTTAACTTTTCTTACAATGCCAATTACTATGGGCGTTGGTGACTACTTACTATCAGGTGGCCCATATGCTCGTCCGCCTTCCTATTCTAAAAAAAACTTTTATGTTATGTAATATATGACGATAAGACTTTTAGTTAGCAGTAAAGAAATTATAGAAATGTTTATTTCTTTTTAGGACTGTGTGAGTAGCTGTGTCAGTTGCAGCGTGAAGTTAGCACAGAAGGACAATAAAGAGGGTATGTATATATTTATTACAATTACTTTATTGCACACTACAAGAAAATATATATTTATCAGGCCGGCTTACACGGGGCCTTTGATCTATATTTAAAAAAACGAGTGGCTCCAATACGATACCTTTTACCAATTACAGAGCTAGAGCCGAAGGGGGAAGAGAAGGAGAGCTCAAGTGACACGGAGGCGCGTCTGAAGCAGCGCGTGCGAGACCTCGAGCTGGAGCTCGCGCAGGTCAAGTTGGCGCACGTGCAGGCGCAGTGCAGCAACCAGGTGGGACTCATCGTATCTCTCATCGTATGTGTGTGTATACGTACACACATATATACGAAAAGAGTTGAAAACCATTCCTTACACCGTCAATACTTCTCTATGGACGGCTCACAACCTTTAAACAGGAAAAAAGCTATGACAATGATGATTTTTTGAGGTTTGTCGGTAGAATAACTAATGAATTGGTGGTACCGACTCAGATAGGTTTGCGCAGAACTACCCATCGGTAGTTTTTTATCTACAAAAATATATCCAAAATATATATAACAGCAGTACTTGGTACTGTTGTGTTCCGGTTTGAAGGGTGAGTGAGTCAGTGTAATTACAGGCACAAGGGACATAACATCTTAGTTTCCAAGGTTGGTGGCGCATTGGTGACGTAAGCGATAGTTAACATTTCTTACAACGCCAATGTCTAAGGGCGTTGAGGACCATTTACTATCAGGTGGCCCATATGCTAGTCCGCCTTCCTATTCTATAAAAAAAATATATCCAATGTAGAAAAGTCACCAAACAATGACATCTTGGTTATCCTTGGCGTGGCTGACCAGTACCGCTTTACAGGAGCTGAGCCACCAGCTGAACGCGGCGCTGAGCGAGATGCAGGCGGCCATGAACCAGAAGCAGTCGGTGACGCCGTGGCTCGTACGCACGCTGGGTAAGCGCTGGCGCGTGGCGCTCTTCGCCTGCGACTATGTGGCCTTTGCTGCTTTCTTACTCTTCTTCCTTTTATCCATTCGACATACAGTTTAACACTGATACTGCAGACGTTTGATATTTGAATGACTTTCTTTTTATCATAAATTTAAATATCAAATAAAAAAAGAATAAAAGGAAAAAAAAAATTTGAAAAAAACTTTATTGATTAAAAATTCATATACAATTTAAAAAAACCTGTCACAATCAGCACTCGAGTGTACGTGATGGATAATGAATTTATCTCGGCTTCTTAGTATGATTTGGCTTATGTCATCATAGAAAGTTAACATTATTACGTTATAAACATTCGTCGTACATCGTGGTCGCGTGATATTTTATTCATGTTTAATATTTTATAAACTATTGCATCATATATAAATATAACAAAAAAAAATATTCCATATTTATTATGATAAAGTAAATAAAAATATGATAATAAATTTTCCTTCAAATACCGAATTACACTTTCACAGCAAAGGTGCTTTCACACTCGCATAGATTCATAATATCTACAAACACATTTCACTTACTACGGACGATCACTGATTTGTCACATGCTTTTAATACGATTAACGCACTATACATCCGCACCGAGTGAGTTTTCCTAAAAGATTGTTATTAACGACAGCAGACATATGTCCATAATTTTCTAAAAACAATCAATTTTATATTATATATTTCGTCTCACGACCATAGACTATAACTTAATAAGTATCAAGTAAAAGCGAATATTGACTCGATTAACATTTGATTCCAAAGGATTTTAACACATTGCTTTGAATTATTAATGGATGCGCGCATTTCTTATATCGCGTTTACGGCTTACAACGCTACTTTAACAAGTTTAAACACCCACAACATACGGTACCGTAACCGTAACAGCCTGTGAATGTCCCACTGCTGGGCTAAAGGCCTCCTCTCCTCTTTTTGAGGAGAAGGTTTGGAGCTTATTCCACCACGCTGCTCCAAACCCACAACATAATACATATTAAACACATTCAATGGGCATGTTACATTTAAGACCATTACACGAACCTTTAATTTTATCATTTGCTTTTTCAACCATGATGATAAACGAATATAACGTAAAAGCATTGAAAATATTCTGTCTACGTTGATTCTATCAATATATATATATTTACACGAAAACAATTTATATTCGTGTTTTTTTTATTGAATTATCAATTATTTAATACGTAATCGATAGGTACCATCTTTTCTCAGTAATAAGAAATGAACTTGTCTCTTTTTTGTAGGTCATTAAAACCCTGTTTAATGTTGGTTCAGGTGAATACATATTAGTAAATTACCGTAAGCTTGTTCTTTATGTAATATTAAATACATATTTATAGGCATGTTCGTCGTTCTAGACGCCCGAATGGTGATGAAACTTAGTTCACTGTACAAATCATTATATATCTAATGACTAATTACATTCAGCTCGTGACGTATCTTTGATCTCACTCATTACCCGCATGATGTGTGTTTGTGTTCGTATTTTGTTTTCTTTATACGATTGTTGACAGAATGTAAACAAAACTCAAAAACTATATAAAGTACTCGTACTCGTAGGCAAAAATACCTTTGCTTTCGATTATATTCGATGACGTTAAACACAAAAAAAGTCTACGAGAATATGAGTCTCTTTAATTTATTTTTAATACCAACTTAAGATAATTCCTTCCAGTGAATATTTTAGTTAGACAAATAAATGTTGGGAATATATTGTATTATTTTTAATTGTTAAACGAAATGTTAGAATATTTTTTAATAATATTCTTTTCTGCCGTATTATAATGTGATATTTACATTTTAACAAAAAGTATATTTTGTGTTAAATAATTTAAGAATCTCTGTCCTATATAAATAAAACAGTATTATAACGAATGCCAAATGGCGAGCCAGTTGGAATAAACCCCAATAATTATCCTCAAAAGGAGAGGAGGCAGAGTCCAGTTGTGGGACATTTACAGGCTGCTACGTAACTTTAGGAAGTTAATTTGATATAGTCATTGATTTAAATAAGAGAAAATAATTAAACAAATTATTCTTTGTTTACATTATGTCCAACTTCAATCAAATGTATTTATTCAATTATTGACATTTTTATTATGCATGCTCTTCATTATTTTTTTAAATAATTTTTATTAGATAAATAAAAAAATGTAGTTTGATGTCGTGTGTTGATTATTTTCACTTATGCTTAATTTTCCTTTTATCTTAACTTCAGTATTTTAACTCATATTTAGATATACTATGTTTTAAACACATTCACACTAATATTTCGATATGAATAAAAATGTGTTACTTTATTAAATATAATTTTAAAATGTAAACAATAAATTTATTTGTTACTATTTTGCCTCCAAGGTTCCATCATGGAAGCTGCGCAAAATCGACCATCATTCCAAACCTACCTTCCAAATTTAAGTCAAGAGCAACAATCGCCTTCTCTACATAGACAAGGTTCTTTTTCAAACACACAGGGACAAAGTCAAGCAAATCTCGATAGACGTGTGTCCGATCCGTACAGTCCGGACGTTGTCAGAAGGAAGAAGGATCTCAACGCGAAAAGGCACTCAATGCTCGTCGAATCGAATCTCAGTAAAGAGGCAAAAGATCTGAATCGAAGGAGCCACGATGTGACGATTGTAAAGAACCTATCGATGGGTTGACAGAAGCGTTCCATTTTTAAATATTGGTTGGTTTGATTTTGAGCGTTGCGTTCGCTTCTTTGTGTATAAATTATGTTCCCATTGATATTATCTGTGGTCTCAATGTGTTTGGAGTTGTGAGGAGATTGTATGGTTAGTTTTAAAGTGCACATAACTATTACTAGTCAGTTTGGTATATAATCAGAGTTTATCTATGAACGTATTTTATTTTGGAAAATTAGAAATCTTGCCATTTTCCCATTCCATATAATATGTAAGCACGGTTGAAAAGTTACGATTAAACATTTTAATTTTCGATAAAAATATCGTTATAAAAACAACATACGTTATCTATATGCTATAAGAACTTTTTCGTTGCTTATGATTTTATTAAAAAAATACTCTATTAAAAAAAATTAAAAAAATATATAATGAAAGTAGGCCTATAAAAATAAAATACATGTTTAGCTTCGCCGCTGGTCGGCGGTTACATAAAAAATATAATCTCGAATACTCAAAACTTATAATTTCAGTATACCATGTCGCCATACATTGCGTTGCGTTTAAGCTTTATCGTAAGCCATAGTGCGAGTGCCTTTTGATTGGATAAGTTATAATATAATCATAGGCTTTTCAAGGGTTGGTATTACATTAGACCACTTGAACAGTATTGATCTTTATTAATATTTAACATAATAGTTTCTATCACGAAATCCGTAAAGCAATAATAATCGTCAGAATTTTATGGTCAAATGTTCGAACTATGATTGATCAATCGAGTTGATTAAGGCGTTTCTTTCCTTTGTCTTTACATGCAAAAATGTAAAATTGCTGCGTCCTGTAATATAATGGAACTCCTACATCGTTTTGCAGTAATTAGTAAAATTAACTACACAGCTTTCTCGTGACCTAAAATAACTCGACTTTAAGTAATGCAAATAAAAGTCCAGTTCTGGTAATAAATTTACTATCGAAATATGCGGAGTTTATTACTAATGCGAGGCTTAACCTTAAGACCTTCGAAGTACGATAAAGAGATCGGTTCATGCTGTTTCATACAGTTTGTCATATTGTTTGCTGTTTATTTTTAATGTTCCATTCGTTAGGGTAGAAGCGTGAAATCACTAAATTGTAGCCTATTAGATCAATATTGAGCTATTGAGAGTTCCTGAGATGAGCACGTTCAACCATACATACTCGAGGCTTAATATAAATATTTATGTATATGTCTTGAACCTGTATATACAGATATACTAGCTGCTCCAAGCGTTGCCTTGCTCCTCCCCCATTGGCCGTAACGTGGTATTATATGGATCTTTCTTAATATATGGGCTATTCAAAGTAAAAGTATTTCTTTTAAATCGGACTGATAGTTTTGAATAAAAGTCATTCGAATAAAGCAACGCTAGCTTTAAATTTTTTATCCGTTTCTTTCTTTTACATAGGCGCTCTCTCTTACTCTCTCGCTGCCTCTCTATCTCCCCGAACATATTTTGTATAAGATAATAATAAAATCAATTTCTTTAATACGAAAAATATATTTTTTAAATTGAAAAAGTTTTATTAGTGAAACAATATATACACTTCAGTAAAAATCTCAAATTCTTAATTAAATATAATATATAATTTTTATTTATATAGTATATTTTGTAACTTGCATTCTAAATTCTCAATATCATAAAATAACTATTCTGAAGTCATTTATTTTATTATACATTTAATGAATAAATAATAGGAAAATTATTCATATATTATTTTAAATTTAAAGTCTGTGCCATTATTTTGTTAAAAAAAAAACAATTTTCATTATCATTACAACAACAAAATAACTAAGATAAAAGTAGACATAATATAATAAATAAGTAACATCAACCTTAAGTCTTTGCTATATTTCAAATATATCTAATTAAATTAAAATATATCATTTAATTGACATATCTGTATATTTTATTCTCATTTAAGGAATAAATAGTATAAATAACATATTATCCGTTATATAAAGAATTATAAAATATTTGCCTCTTAAAACTTATATATCATGTATTTATAATTAACCCATATATAAGTCATTTCAGTGTTATATATTTAATATGTAAACTAGCTGGTTAACGGGACTGTACTAGGTATAGTCTATGAAGAACTATCCTAGACATCACCTATTAAAATCGATTTAATCCCCCCCAAAACTATACTATACCCCTCCCTAAATTACACACAGTCGTTTAAAAATCAAACATATATTGTTCTCTTAACATTGCAACATAAATACTGATCTATATTTACAATAATTGTGTTTATTTCTATTGTGCTATAATAATTTAATATATAAGTAAACTATAAGAAATTATATCACTCGCTTGACAATAATATGTTTAAAATGAGTGTCTAAATAAATATTTCATTATTTAATTGATTTAAAAATGTTAGCGTTTAAATTATGATAATGTGCATTGTATTTATTTTTGATCTCCACTTTATGAAAATGAGTATTATTTATTTTTAACTACTTAAATTTATAAACATTCGATTGATTTGTATACCAATATATGTCAGAGTTGCCACGTTTATGTGCAATGTTTAATTTAATCTGTTATTATATTTGTTTGTGATTTAATTATTATTGTGTATTAAAAAAATGCTTGCACTATATTTTTAGCAGTAATTTTAAAACATATTGATAATAATTTAATTTAATAAGCAATTAATTAGACTATTATACGTGAAAGAAGTTTTTTTTTTTTATATATATATTCGCCGGGAGGGCAAATGACTCTACTCCACCTGATGGTAAGTGGTAGTAGAGTCCAAACGCGACGTTTATTTATAGCATGAACATCGATTTTGATATGTACATAATTTCTAAACTGCAATTATTCGACAGGACTAAATATTCTCTTATAGTCCAATTCATTTAGAGATTTTGTTTTATCTGAATCTACACCATAGTTGGATTTTGAACCAACTTTTTGTATCTATGTTTATTTAAATTAATTATACAGGACAGAACAATATTTTAATAAATACTAAGAATGGCTTTATAAATGTGGAAGTAATTGGTTAAAAAATACTATCATCTTCTTTCGCATATCGAATCAATCATGCCAGAAAGAGAGATCAGTGTTTAGCTAAACATTTGCCGATTAACATTTATAATATACTTATGCCGTAAAAGGACAACAATCATAGTCATTGTGACTATAATATGCTAAAAATAATGTCAAATTGTTATTGATATTATGATTTGCCTTATTTTTAATGGTTTTAATATTTTAAAGATTACACATTTAATTAGAATTATAACTTAGTTAATGTTAATTATACATAGATATAATACAGACAAAATAATACATTCTTATAATACCTAGTCCCTATCCAGCCACCATAATCGAAATACTTACTCGAAACTATTTTTGCAATAAATCGCTTTTAATTGTGTTGTAGAATATATGTATTATAATTAATAGGCACATATTTGCTTTATAAATAACGCAAGGAACATCATATTATGATTGTGATGTGAATAGAGTGAGCTATATATGCAGAAATGTGTTGTTTTAGTCTTATCATTTGTGGAAATAAACGTTTTATAAAGTATTGTCTTTTATTGTTAATAACTTAATTTATGTCTATAGATATTAGTGAATAAGTAAACAAAAATAGAAATGGAAAAAATGTGGTCTGTTTATATAGTGCCATCTAACGGATGACAGCTATATTCTTAAATTTATTTATTCTACTAATGCCATCTAGTGGACAATAGCATTGAACTAATATACGTATAGATGGCGCTCTTTGTTTTCTATCAAATTAAACATTTAGAACTAGTTAATTGTAAATGTTTTTTGGATAGGATTTACGTAAAATTCGTTCTTAGTGAGCGTCTACGTCGGGGAAGGAGTGACTGTGACAAATTTCAAGTAATGAGTGATATTTTGCTTATGTATATATATATATATATATACGATATTGTGATGTCAACCACGGCAGCCATTCTCATGGAAGACTAACCAACTATGCAGGACATATAAAAGATCGCAAATACAAGAAAGAGTTAAGGCGCAAGGCCATTGGGCTGTACATGCTTTTCGAGGCACGGGCGTATAAACACTGCCAACTTATAATCTCCGCGCTGCTATTATGACATTCTTGATAGAAAAACCTAATATTTCTTTATCTGTACGACTCGGAGATTGAAACCAGAACCTGTGAATCGACGATCTACCACTAGACCAACATGTTAGTTAATGTAGGATATTATCATTTATATTTTTATTTACATTATTTATTTGTCATTGAGAATTTAAATTTCTCTTTAATCACTAAAACTTTCTAATACTAATAATATAATTATAAAAAGGGATATGTACTTAAACTTTAAATAACATCTTAAAATCCTACAGTAATTAAGAAAGATTTTAAGAAGCCGTCCACCAAAATCTAATTATTCAACTCGCTTTTTCGTCCTATCCTTAAATACAACAGTATTATAATCTGGAACCCACATTATAATATATACACTAAAAGACTATAAAGCATCCAAAACATTGCCCCTACCACCCGTCAAACAGCGAACATAACTTTAATAGTATTTAATCTACTGCGGTAGACTTCAGCACTATTAGATGACATTCCTAAACTCCCGAAAAAAAATCACTGATATGCTATGTTGTATAAAATAATGAATGAAACAATTGATTGTAGCGACTTGCTACAACAAATTAACCTTAAATGTACCTTCTCGCTTACCTCGTAGAAACGTTTACAGCAATTTATATGTTTCTACATCTAATTAAAATCCTGGAAACTATTCTGCTTTGCCAAGGATCTGCAGACTATGTTATACCCTTTCTTAACTAGCACACTGACTTACATATATCTCAGAATTATCCAAGTTTAAAAATATCTCTAAACATGTTTTTCAATACTTACATAATGTTTGTTTTGATGCATTTAAAAAAAAAAAATATTTTCGTTTTTTTAATTTTTATTACTATTTAAATATTTCTTTATATTTATTATTATTTTGTTTTGTAATTTGTACTTAACTCACATTTGCAAAACATAGTCTTATTAACCATTGTTTACCTTTTTGTAGTTATTATACTAATTTATTAAGTATCTACCACATGTAACATTTCTTTTTATTTTTTTAAATTCTAACTTTAAAGTCTATCGTAGACTTAGGTATACATTATTATTGTGTCCTGTATTTCGAGGAAACTGAAGGTTAATCACGATTAGGTTTTTTAAATATTAGCACATAGTTATTATGCAAATAATAGGAACTTACATGTTCATTAAGTCAGGCAATTGCTGTGTAGTGCTAGTTACAAGAGTCTCGCACGAGTGGATATATTATGTTATGTTGTATGTCTCAACTTTCTGTTATTATACTGTCATATTCTGTATGTGCAATTACATGCTTTTTTTAGAAAATACAATCTCCACTAACAGGGAAATTAAAAAACGTATTAAGAAAGTTTTACTTTTATATTTTGATAAGGGATCGTATAATTTGAAACGTCATTAATATTATTAAATATAATTACCCTCATGTCGAGTTAAACTTTTTATAACTACAATAACAAACGTAAATCCCACGCATCAAGTTCACGACAGCCAGCGTGTCGTGACGCAAAACAGCTGATAATAAACAGGTGCAGAAATATTTACAGACTAGCCATGATAAAATTATTCCTGTATAGACCCAGGAATATACCAAACGGCAAATTTTATTTAAACTGAGAAGTTGTAAACTACCAGTTACTACTCTACTTTTTAGGTAAAATAGGAAATATTCTAGACATTAGAAATATTTTAGTTATTTATAGTACATGAAATAACGAAATATAATCTGCCGCAGGACGCAGGATTTACATGCTTTCCGAGGCATGAGAGTAAACAGCGAGCTTCCAATCTCCTGGTAGTTACTGGGAATTTATCATTAGAAAAACCAAATATCTATAAAATCCTTAAATATATAGGTGAGTATAGTGAATATATATACGTAAACAAATATATGCTAACTATATTATTCATATTTATGTATAAAAGTTAGCGACATTAATATGTTCAAAGACTAACGTAGGTAAATATAACATGGTCAAATTGAAACCATAGCGTTAAAACTTAACTGAATTGTAAGTCTTAAAGTTTATAGGAGCATTCGTTAGATCGCTGTAGCTAGAAAATTCTTTGATCATGTGTAGCGGTCCTACTAGTTAAATATAAACTGATCCATGAATCAGTGTCTGTATACTGGTTATTAGCTGGCACTGGTTTAAAATATTCGTATAAGTAGTAAAGAGTACTTCATGTACCTATTAAAGTTAAAGTTTTACATGTGAAACCATTTTTAACCGATCGTTCCGTTGGCTCTGTCGTTGGACGAACATGGCAAAACATATTTTTTTATAAGTATTTATACTAAAGCTGTGCAAATGCACTGAGACTACACGATTATCTAACGAATTAACTTTAAGCATAGACTAATAAAAATAGAAATTACAAAAAAAATCACCGTTTAAACTTATGATTTTTGCGTATATATTGATTAAAAACAATGACTTCCTAAAAGTTATAAAAATGGGTAAACTTAAGAATAAAAGATTGTTTAATCAACAATATTAAATAATAATTGTATGTGATAAACATCCGTTATAAGATTTGACCAACACACACACTGACTGCTGAAATAAGTCAAAAAAGCCTGTAATAAAATACATTAAAGATTGTATTTATGTATAAATTATGCTATTACTTGTTACTAATTTGGTTCTAGAGACATAAACATGGCTAAATAGGACATCGCTTTGGTATTCTATGAGATAATAACGTTGGTAAGAACATAAGAAACTTTAGTAAATCTACTTTCTAGATAAGAGTGGAATGAACAATTAACTAATTATGTTTATAATTATAAAGTAGTCTGAGTATTATGTATTATTACTTCAAACATGTTTAGTTTTTTTACTCTTACAACAATCATTGTAATCTAAACTTGATCATGTTATATAAAAACAATAAATAATAGATTTCGAAGATATTTTAATGTAAAAAATAATCAATGAAAAAACTGATATTCTGTTAATTATCTAACAAAACTGTACATATAATAGGAGATTTGAATAATTTAAACAGATTTTTATATTCAAGTTATTATTTATTTACTTTATCTTTCGTGGGTTCAAACCCGGGCAAGCACCACTGATATTTTCATGTGCTTAAATTGAGATAATAATTCATCTCATGCTTGACGGTGAAGGAAAACATCGTGAGGAAACCTGCATGTGTCTTATTTCACTGAAATTCTGCCACATGTGTATTCCACCAACCCGCATTGGAGCAGCGTGGTGGAATAAGCTCCTAAGCTTCTCCTCAAAAAGGGAGAGGAGGCCTTAGCCCAGCAGTGGGACATTTACAGGCTGTTACTTACTATACTATATTTATTTACTTTACAATATTTTTAACGAATTATCCTATTGGACACCTCAATTAGCAAAGGGCTTATTTCATATATGTAGTTTAACATAGTTGTTGCAAATAAGTTCTAATATGTTGTATACCTATATACATTAGCTATATAATTTACGGAATTAAAACTTTTTACACATTTTTAACAATCAATTAGGTAACTCTAAATGCAGTCGTATGATTTGATTCTTAATGGTTATAGAGAAGTATTAATATATAGTTTATGGTCCAGTGGGGGTAGATCACATCTTAAGTGAAGGTCATTTATTTAAAACCTAATGTGTGTTTAGTTTAAGCTCAAAGAAAACTTACTTAAGAGGAGAAAAGGCAGTTGCCTAACAGTAGGACATTCACGAGCTTTTAGTTGTATTTATACTACTACTATTTTTACCATTCAATGCAATAATTGATTTGATTGTCAACATTATATAAAGTTTAAAACGAATTACATTCAGCAGTTTTTTTTTTATTTTAACATATTAAATCTGTGATTTTGAGACAATTTCAAATATGAAATAAGTTTACTAAAACTGATTTGTTCACCTATATGATGAACTGTTTCTGAATTATCGCATCTGTAGTCGTACTCGCTTCCTATTAAAGTCAAAGGTTATCAAAATTGTGGGAGCGGTATATGTGTATGTAGCGGCAGGTGATACTGAGTCGTGAACAGATGTTTCGCTACGATTCCCCTATGAATTGTTGTGTGAACGGAAGTGCTCCGGTGGTAAAAACGTGAATGCTTAAGTAATGGACCGTAACTTTTCCAAGCGGTAAGTTCTGCGTAATAGTTAAATATATACAGGTTATTTTATTTACATAAGCAAAGCAGTCAATATCTATGTTATAAAAACCTTTAACATCGTTTTAGCATAACAGTTATTATACAGTTGAATTATTTAAGAATATATTTTTAAAGATAATGAAACATTACTACAAACTCACAAACAGGAACACAATATACCGATTTATTGAAAGTCGTCGTTGGTATTCAAGTACAAGTAAGTTGGTATACAAGCAATTTTGAATTGTCACTTTAAAAGATTAAAAATAATGTATCATCAGTTTGGTATCGGATAAATCGGCAAGAAAATTTGTAAATTTTTCATATATTAAATGACATAATTATGTTAATTATTTATAAATAATTTTATATAACGTATAGACATTAACTTTTTGATTATTTATTTATAGTGTTTACAACGTTTTTCACTGTTTATATCAAAATAATATGATCGCATTATGAGACATCCTATCAGTGCCTTGCCTCTCCAACTGTCATATTTTTACATGCCAGTTATGAAGACGTGTTCACAACCATACGATAATTCCATAACTGCTTTTGGGTTCTTGTTTTTTTTTACTTAGTTCAGTTTTTAGTTTGTTGCTGATTTCAACTATAATGACAAGTTATTATTGTATTTTATAATCATTACACACTACACCACACTGGCTGTTTTACTCTAGAATGTGGAATTTTGCTGCAACGTTAAAACATCAGAAAACCGTCAAGAAGGAATCTTTATGATTTCTTTGATCGCCAAATTTGCTGCCCCAAAAATTTACCGCCCTAGGCTGAAGCCTACTCAGCCTGCTGGTAAATCCATCACTGCATCCTATACTACGTATTTAACACGATGACATTACAATGTTTTACACTATATATAACCATAAAATTATATATTATTACGATTTACAGTTGCGTACGATTAAGTAATCGACATCTGCGTTCAGAAGAAGAATCTGGTCTTCTCGAATGTAATTTGGTTACAATGTATTGATGTTAACGACATTCACTTTGATAGATAATTTTCATGACAGGAAATCAGTGCATGTTCCGTCAATCATAAATACGAACGGCTTCCTTAACTTACATCATAAAATATTAACTGATATTGCGTAGAACTCAACGCGATTCATAGTTCACTGTTACGTAAGTTTAATAGCAAACTTTTTGTCCGATTTCAAAATGCACTTTCAATAGTCTAAGTAAGCCAATTAACTTTGGAATGCAAGTGTTTACTAATGAAACTCACTTGTATCTCGTTACTGTCATATACAATAGAGATAAAAATATCTTGCGAGCAGTACTTTTTAGTCAAAAAATCTCGATGGCGGTTCGGATTTTGAAAGTTGATTGTATTTATTCTCCCGTGTCTGGAAAAGCATGTAAATGATATTATTTTCATAACTATAGGTAATTATATTGGAGTACTCACGAGCCTTCAAGTGATCAGGAGCTGACATAGCATCATATTAATATCTCAATAATCCTGCGGCAAAATAAAAACTATTTAGTTGCTTTTATTTTTCATACCCTAAGCAAGGAAGCCATTAAATTAATAATAAAATTACTTGTTATCATATATACGTTAACATTGGTTTAGTTAATGAAACTTTAAAACTTATGCTAAGTAAAGGTATTGTTAGAAATTACTACTTTACGAAACTAATAGTGAATGTTAATTCGTATTAAAGTTCATTTACGATTTTCGATTGTATAATACGTCTTTTATTGAAGAAAATAATACCTTTTCTCAGCACTTAAGTGACTGTTAGATCGAATGTTCACGACTCCGAGTTCTTACGTTTAGACGTCGATGCTTCGAAACTAAAATGCTGTTATTAAAATTTAAATTCACGCGCATGTAATCATTAATCACGTGGTTGTAAGGCGTAATGGCCCTTCTAGATGATTCCCAACTACACACGAGTTAATCTACCGGTAAAATCAATACTTTATTTTGTTGTGTAGCGATTTCAGGGAATTTGATTGTACTGAGCTAATGTAATTACAAAAAGTCGAGATGGCCCAGTGGTAAGAACGCCTGAATCTTATCCGATGAACGTGGGTTCAAACCCGGGCAAGCACCTCTGAATTTTCATGTGCTTAATTTCTGTTTATAATTCATCTCGTGCTTTTCGGTGAAGGAAAACATCGTGAGGAAACCTGCATGTGTCTAATTTCATCGAAATTCTGCCACATGTGTATTCCACCAACCCGCATTGGAGCCGCGTGGTGGAATAAGCTCCAAACCTTCTCCTCAAAAAGGGAGAGTAGGCCTTAGCCCAGCAAAGGGACATTTACAGGCTGTTACTTACTACTTAATGTAATTACAGGCACCAGAGACAACATCTTAGTCTTTTGATTAGCGACGCTTTCTAATAAACTTTGGCCTATCGTAGTTAATCATACATACTTATACATACACTGATATTATATTTAATAAAAATATTAAAATAATAGTAAAAATATACTTCAAAAAATAAATATAATCAAATGGAAAATTAAAAAGATATATCACTTTTAATTAGTTAGAAACTCTTTAGTCTTTGACCTTTTTTAATGTAATTGTTCACGCCACTTTCTCATTCCGATGGAATGTCATACAAATACTGTTTTTAATTAAAATTTACGAAAAAAACTGCTTTTCTGAGCTCTGTTCGGATTTTAAATATTCAAATTTCATTAACTTTCAAATAAAAAAAAACAAGAGGAATGGTATAAGGGACGTTTCTGAATAATTTAATGAATACTATTATTTTCTCATATATACAGAATTGGTATATTTATTAAGTTCCAGTTCAATAAAACTTTCATCTAAACAATTATTACGAATAAATAAGCTATCTACATCTCCGTGAGATACTACTACATTTCCGAACAAAGATATTGAACAACAGAATTGTCTATTACTTTTTCTATTGACAATACTTAGCAGATTAATGGCGACTGTTTAGTATACGATGATATCGTTCCGACATGGATTTCCCTGAAGATTCGCACGGACAAACTAATGAGTGAAAATTATTGTCGTCGTCATAATTGTGAGTACTTTCTCACGTTCACGATCAAGTTGAGTGTGCGAGGCGAAGTAATCACTTCGTAACGTATTGAATAGACTTGGTGTTAGGTATATACTAGATTAATTTTGTATAAAGTAGACAAAATACATATAATATTATATGGAGTTCAGTACTCATTAGTTAGTTTATGTTATTCTCAATCCACGCTTAAACTACATATCCAATTGTAAAATTGACGACGGACAGATATAGTAGCTATGTGATATGTTTATAATAATAATAATAATGTCCTCCAGACCGATATCGGCCACGGCGGCCAATCTCAAGAGAGATTAGCCAACTACGCAGGAGATATTATAGTGCACAAGTGTGTGCGCAAACACAGGTGCACTCTCTTTTCCCTAACTTTCATAATCCGATGGGACGGCAATCCGACACGACCGGAAAGAGTTCAGGCGCAGGACCAACGGCTTTACGTGCTTTCCGAGGCACGGGAGTGTGCACACTTCCAACTTCCAGACTCCGGGCTGCTACTGAGAATTTTTCTGATAGAAAAACCCAATAATTTTTTATTGGCCCGACCTGGGGATTGATCCCAGGACCTCCGGGTCTGCGGCCTTATATCAAGCCACTAGACCAACGAGGCAGTCATGTTTATATATTATTATGTCAACGTAGTCGAAAAAAAATATTTTTAATCACCCGGATTCAAGCGAACGCTGTCAAAACTATTTTACGAGTCGATGAACGAAAACTTATTAGTAGGTAGGTACTCATAAAGGGAAAAAAATGGTAAACGAGGCGGCGGCCCGGGGTGCCAAATATGCGGGGGCGCCGAGGACTAAAGCCGAGGTCTGCCCCTTGGGCCCCCGTGATCTATATCCTCAATACTGTGATACGCTCTGTGTATATCGCTAGACGTTAGAGCCGCCACCGCCAAACTGACACGTGTGGTGGATGGTGGGGATAGCTAAACCTAAAACATTATGATTTCTGTAAGTGGGTGCCACAAATGTTTTTGCCCAGGGTGTCAGTGGCCCTAACGCCGGCACTGAATATAGTTCGTAGGTACGGCAACGCCACGACCGGAAGTATATCGGGCGCAGGAACAACGTCTTTCCGTGCTTTCACTTTGCGCAGGAGCTTAAAACTACCAAGTTCTTGATCTTATATAGGCTTGATGCGTGATTCGAACCAGGAAACATGGTATCTGCAAATTTATATCTTAACTAAGTATACTTAAATTAATGTTTAATTTATAAAGTTCAACAATATTTGTTATAAAAAATAAAATAAAAATAAATAAGCGCCTATTACCATTATTTAAATACAATTCCGTGGCTGGTATTTGACGTTAGAGCTTGCTGATCTTAATCCTTCATGTTTAAATTTCGTTTCTGATACACATGGTTTATAATATTAGTTAGAATAATATGCTTATGACGACTATAGAGGAATGTTTTTAATTTTTTGATAAGTTGTAACTTTAACTCAAAAAGTACCAAAATAATGTGGAAATTCTTCCAGAAACACTTCGAGCATTTCTCAATAAAAAACTTAAGTACAACAGCAATAGCTAATCATAATATAATGAACACTTCTGGATGATTGATCTTTTTGTAACATAAAAGAAAACAAACAAAGGAAATCGATTAGATGTTTTCTATATCTCCCGAATAGGAACAAAAAATGGTACACTATTTCTAACTGCCCTTTATGAATCACCGTTGCCCAATAAAAAGAGGCGAATGTTGTTGTTTTGGTCTCTTTTATTACTCTTGGGCAATCATCTCTAAATAAATCCAGACAGACTCCGTCGCCGACACATTTCCTCGTTTTTTGTCCGATTTGGAAATTCTCGAAACTTCAGACGAGTTTCGGCAAGAAATTTTGTTCTTGTCGCCTTTACTGTAATTTGTGAAGTTTTTAAATTTTAATTGAAAATTACTTTCTAATCTCTAATAATAAAGAAGTCTAGACGCTAGTTTTTTTAAATAAAAATAACTTTCTAAGATGTGAGTGCTCTAAACGTCAGTAAAGAGGCGATTGTTATAGCGTATTTCGTTGGTCGATTTTAATTGAACAAAAAATGTTGATCAACAAAAAAATTAAAACGAATTGAATTTGCGAAATTATAAAAGTTGTTAGTTAATAAATAAGAGTTTAAAAATGGCAATTTTTTATTTTTAATCGGTTTTATTCGAGTGAAAATCTATTCAGACGGATCTAATCGCTACAGATTAACCCGTTGATCGACTAAAATTGACTTGTGTGAACGCGGTGTTACAAAAGGTGAATACCAATTTGTGAGACAATTGTAAAATAATAATACTTTTCTAAATAGTTGAATACAATTGATTTTAGTTTTATTATATAAAATTTCTAAAAAAAAATATTGTTTTTTAATTTGCTTTATAGTTTCATTAGATATATCACATAACAAACTATATATTTATATTTATAATATTATTATATTATAGGTTGTGTACCAAACAGTAATTCTTTGCCAATAAAAATTATATTTTATATACAAAATTTTTATTTCTTTAATTTTTCTTTATGCATATAATTTTGAATTATAGCTGGCTTAACGTGTTAGGTATAGCAATAAAAAAAGGAACCCCAATGAAATGTTTCATTTTATTTAATGTAATGTACTTATAACATACCTAAATTTTGCAGCGGTCTTCACTCTCCATAAAAACTTTAACCATACAAAGAAAGTTTTCTCTTCAAGTACAGAGATAATAAGGTGACAAAATATTACTAATATTCGGGATGTATTCATATTTATATCTAGTATTTAATCTGAATTAATTTTTGCGTTAATTAATATAATATAATGACTATTTTCAAATCTAAATCTTTAAGAGTTGGCATTCATTCGACATCAATCTGTCATCGTCGTTCATATGAAGATCAAATGATACGCGACAGAATGAAACCATTAAATAACGCGCGCATTTTCATTCATTCTTAAATATTTTATTTTTCTGTTTACAAATACGTATTTTCTACTTTATAATTTTACTACTCTGTATATTGATTATTTGAAATCCAACATGTAATGGTCACATAATAGTCCGCCTGCTCGTCAAAACCTTTTCCCCGCTTAAGTAGTAGTTCTGAAAACATATTCGAACAATGAACGACTGATTGAAGATTGCTGATGAACAAAACACATCATAGTGGTATTCGCCCAAATTTTTTATTCTTCCAGAATATTCGGCTTAGATATTCTATTCTGTGCACTGATCTATCGCGACAGTAAACATTTATACATTAAAAAAAACGTTGTTGCTATGACAGTAAAAAATATATTCTCATATTTAAAGTCGTGGTCACAGCTACAATACATGTCATAAACTGCGTAATGTCTCGTGAAACAATTGTCCGTCTTTCATGTCCGGCTATTATCAAATGCTAATGATCGAATTGCGTTTTAGGAAGAGGTAATTAGCTGACCCAGTTACTTTATTGGCGTTTGACCTTTTATCTCAATTTAGTGATCAAGAGTCCGACATATTGAAACAGTTAATCATACAAACAAAGGATGTCATAAATAGTTTCGGAGAATTCTGCATATTATTGATCTTGCATACATTCTTCATTAATCGCTTTAAATATATTTTTTTAATTCTTTTGAGTTCTCTTTTAAAAATACAAACACGCGCGTATTATCTTTTTTAACTGTCTTCCCTCGAAAGCGGTGTAAAGAAATAGTCCATTTAATTATCATTCGTTCTCTTAATCTAAATCATCTTTTAGCACATTATTTATTATTATATTATTTATTGTACTGGTGGTAGGGCTTTGTGCAAGCTCGTCTGGGTAGGTACCACCCATTCATCAGATATTCTACCGCAAAACAGCAATACTTGATATTGTTGTGTTCCGGTTTGAAGGGTGAGTGAGCCAGTGTAATTACAGGCACAAGGGACATAAAATCTTAGTTCCCAAGGTTGGTGGCGCATTGGCTATAAGCGATGGTTGACATTTCTTACAATGCCAATGTCTAAGAGCGTTTGGTGACCACTTACCATCAGGTGGCCCATATGCTCGTCCACCTTCCTATTCTATAAAAAAAAATAAAAAAAAATTATTTAGTTTCATAATCTATTTATATATTAAACTGAAACATAACCATACAAAGTATTGATGCTTGGTGGTATTTTACGATAATAATTTCTCCAGGCAACCATGCACAAAGCGCTATATGTACATAAGTATCTTCATGAATATTTGTTCCGCCTCGTATGATATATTTTTTAAGAAAACTTGTTTTTCCACAGACCTTCAAGTCCATGTTATTTTAAGCGATATATTAAGATGTAAGTAAGCAGAAATGTTGATTATTTTTTATATTTTATGAATATATTGTTATTATATTTTCCCTTTGATGTTATAGTGGTGACTTGTAATTGGATAGCTTTTAATTAATTAAAATCATACATCAAAATATGCAGTAATATACGATTTATTCAGTAATAAATTGGAAATTTATTTAATTCCTATACGACTTTTTGCACTGACAACATAATCCAACACTCAGCGTGATAAATACCTAAATAAGTTTTCATTTAATTCACTTCAGTGCATATTTTAACAGGCCTCCTCTCATATACATTTATCCGACACATGTAGGTTTCCGCACAACATTTTCCTCCAACACCGATCACGAAATGATTATAAACACAAATTAAAAGTTTAATTTGAACCCACAATGTCTCTTACTAAACCCCTGTTTTAACTACTGGCCCATTTTATCTGTATATCTAAAAATATGTATAAGTAGAGAGTATAGATTTCAAATTAATTGCGCGTCGATCAAAATTGCAAGATTTAATTATGAGCTTAAAATAGGTCGATACTGGATCAGCTGTCTGAGTATTACGCAAAGATCGATTATGTTATTGTCTGAAGCAAATTACATTCTGTCAACGCACAGCGGGTGGTTAAAAATTATTAGCATGAATAGAACAGCACAGTTTTTTTTTGGAAAGGGCAACAAGGTGTGTTTAGGGAAACTGAGTATATTAGATTAGTTAATTTTAATATATTTTTTATTCTATGGCAAAAGTTAATTGTATAATTAAATTAGGATGTGATTATTTTTTATTTTTCACATACTTGTGAGTGCTTTATGTGCTCAGTTTTTTTTTTAATCAAGACAGCTATGGAATCGTGTACATCGGTGACTTATATACAAGTGAATACTAAAAGTGATATTAATTAAGTTATTAATAATTTAACTTTATGTTATTTTATCCAGTCAGTATTACAAAACGATATCGTAAAAGGGAATAAACGAACAATTGAAATTAGAACGGAAATGTTGTTACGATACAATGACACAAAGAAATGTTAAACATGAACCAAATGAGGTGAATACGAGCTATTGTTAAATATATAGTTAATGTGCGTTTACTATCTCTGTTTAATAAATTGAGATTTACAAAACACAAAACTATCTCAAATAAGTATACTATATAATTGAACTCTGTTTAGTTTTTCAAAATTTCAGAAATTTCTTTTTTTATAAAAGCGGGCTTTATAATGGGTTATGACCAATAAAATATTCAAGACTACGGCTCTGTTAGATAGTTTACTATCAATGATAAAATGCGCCGCAAGTTATGACATCTAAGATATTGTTATAATAATTAGTGCTGGTAAAACTAATTGATACGCAACCGTAAGAAGTTACAGATAATGATATTTGGGGATAGAATAAAAAAAATAGCGTGTGATTTTGTTTTTAAGGACTTTTAATTTGATAATATTTATGGGATTTTATGTGGTGGTATGTATTATTATTAAACCAATGTATTTGCTGATAAATATTATTTATTTACTGAAGATACTGGCTCATTTAAATATCTAATACGTTGTTAAGATAACTAAGTAATTGAAATAAGACATATTTAAGTCGAGTCAATGAAGAATGCAAAGCGACGCGGCGCCGGCGACGGCGGCAGTTAAAATACCAAGTAATTTTACTCGAACTCTTTACTTTTTAATAATAATAATGTTATTTGGAACCAATTTTGGTCACGGCTTATAAACTCTAACAGTAGTCGAATGCGCAGGAAATATATATTATAGTGCACAAGTATGTGCGCAAATCATGTGTACTTTCTGTTCTCTTCTATATCAATATAATAAAGCTCATGAGATTGTTTGTTTCATTGTTTCGCGAATGTGTGGACACGACCAACAACTGGGAAACTCAGTAGAAGCAGGGCCATATTTAACACAAAATGTTATTAACCTTAAACGCATCACACAATTAGGAAAAACGTTTCAAAATGTATCTTAGTATATCGATCGACAGACTGGCAAATGACCCACCTGATTGTAAGTGGTTACCAACGCCCATAGACATTGTGAGAAACACTAACCATCCCTTACATCGCCATTTTTTTTTTCGCTGGTAATGAGATGGTATGTGAGATTCTCCGGTGCTGAAGGCGCTAAAAACCAGCGGTACCCACGCCCTCTTTTCGGGGGACATTACGGGATCGTTTGCGCGTACTATCGTGACGTCCCAACGGTAGACCCACCCTTGCAGGCCTTCACATCCTAGGAGGTTCTTATGGTACAGAGACCCGGCAACTTCAATTGCCAATGCGCCAACAGCCTTGAGAACTAAGATGTTAGTGTTTCTGGTGATTGTAGTTACACTAACACACTTCAAACCGGAACACAAAAATACTAATGACCGCTATTTGGGCAGATTATATGTAATAAGTAAAACCCAAGTTTTTGCATTTGTTTGATATAAATGTTACAGTATTTATTTAATAAAAGTCTATAATTACGTTAGTAAAAGTCAGTACATTTCAAACATGCATTCAATTCAAATCTAAATTCAGGCATGCTAATTGGCGGATATTGTTTGATGAATGCTAGTGAAACCATTTTAATGGCTATAATATATATCGTTATTTATATAGACAGGTATTCATTTATGGACACACCTGGCTTAGTTATGCGTGGCCGTAGCTATTATTCAGTATTGTCAGTTCAATTGTCTCACTAATATTAATGCAACAGTTTTTACATATAGATTTTTGTTACTCAATAACACTCAAACGACTAGGCAAAATGAAATATAATTAAAGAGATTAGTCACATTATAGAACCACATATACATACGTTTTTTTAATCTGTTTATATTTAAAAAAAATATGTTACTATCAATACAGAGTCGATACGTACCGATAGTTATCACACGTGATATTATAACGAATCGGGGACCAACATCGTGTAATTTTAAAGTTTTATGTTATAAATGAAATTATAATTTTTATTTTTATTTATATTATTTACATTTTACTAAGTATTTGTATAAGCGAAAGATGCGAAAAGACTAACTAACATAGACAACATAATAGAAAATCCATCTGAAACATATTTATTAATAAACCTTATGCATATATTTGTTTTATTATAAGTACCTACCTTATTATACATGTACCTATATAAACATATGTATATATATACATTTACGTATAATATGTTTATATTATAGTGGCGTGCCATTGGAGAGACCTATGTCCAGCAGTGGACGCAAAAAGGGTGATGATGCTGATGATCAGGTACATGTATAATAAGGTAGGTACTTATAATAAAGCAAATATGATATTCAACTTATACATTTGTTACAAACGAATATATTAGAAAAGAAAATATTTACTTTACATTTTAATTTAAAATAAATATATTGGCACCCTGTTCATGTTTCACATATTATAAGAAAGAATATTGATCCACTCGTGATGCAGCGGCATTACCGTCCTCATGTCATCGAGATCCGTGTGAGACATTTCGCTTGGTTCGTGATCTCACGTCGTGACCCATCGCGCATTCAACGAAACAAATTGCAACGAAGCAGTTTTTACATTTGCAGAGATGCACTTATTTATACGAATGTAAGGTTTAAAATCGTTTGTTCGTTCTTTTGTTGTCGCTCAAAAACTTTACGTTTAATGTTCTGAAGATCCTCCAGAGAATTCAAGGGTATTCAAATACTGATTGCGCGATAGTGTACTTTATTTTCACTGATTTCTGAATGGATATGTTCGTTTGAACGGCCACGAGACGTTCAATTTAAATATTTTTTATTAAGAGAAAATGACAATATTTTATATTTATAATTAGACTGTATCAAAATAATTTGCAAGCAACTTTTCACTTGAATGAGTACAAATAACTAAGTAAATTATGATATCAGGTATCATAATTTCGTAGGAAATCTATAAATAAATGAAGAACGAAGTTCTCTTGAAGTACACAGAAGAGAATATGGTGCATTAGTGTGTGTGCAAATACAGATGCAATATTCTCTCACTTCTAATGCGGGTGAAACATTATTAAGTCGAGGCGTTCATTTAGAATTTCTTGACAAAGCTAACTAGCTAGCGTTATAAGTATATTTATATTTTATTACTTTTTTTATCGTGGATATCAATTAAATTTGGTGCAACAGAATAAATAAAAAGGGAAATAGTTATCAGTTATATTCAAATGGCTTATACTGATTTACAAAGTCAATATTAGTAAATACGAGTAATTACTGAACTATAGGTACTATTTAAAAGAAAAAAAAATAATATAAAATGACCTTACTACTGATACGTCAATATAATATGTTCACACAAAAAAACAAATGCTTTTTTAATTTTTAGACGGCAGATACATGATTATTCAAAAGATTTAAACCGTGTAATTATCTCAATAAAACACGTTCATATCGTAATTTCACCAATATCACGTTTATTTCAGAAGTTATTTTCCTTGACCGTATTCCACTTCATAGCGGTAATTTCTAAGGAGCGTGTCAGTCTCGATAAAAACAATTTCACCGACACGCCGGCATAGTTTAAATAAGTATAATCTCAAGTCTTTGATATATCAATCAGTGATTAGTAACGCGCGTGTGCGAAGCCGCTACAGAAATGTAGGTAGGAGTATCATATATTATGTACGAAGTTATAATGACACAAAAGAATGTGTATCTCATATGCTATGGAATTATAATTCAAGCGTGTCCATTACAATGTGTCAGTATAATTTATTTACAAAGTATAACAATAGAAAGTAAAGTTTTTCGTTCAGCAATAGTATTCTGTAATCCAATCGAAAAATGAAAAGCGTAAGTATAGCGGGTTACCAACGGTCAATTTTAGTCGACCAACTGTTAAATCAAAGGCGATTTTTACGATCTGAAAGAATATTTCATATTTCAATTTTTATTGATTAAACTGAAATCGAATTGTGTAATTTCGCTATTACGGTGACGTACTATTTTGATGCGTCCTTTAAATATTACTATAATTATTATCGTAGTGAATGTTACGTATCACTTTTTGTAATTTAACGATCGAGTTTTGAGTTTATTATCTCTAATTTATCAATCCTTTAACTTTCTTAGATATGGTTAATATACGCTTTAAACAGTTTTTTTTTTTATTTTACAATAAAGTATTGAATCGATCCAACTCAGGGAACTTCAAAACGTGCGTAGTTTTTTAACGCAATATTATAATAATTTTTAATTTTTATGACTGTTTTTCTTTAGTGTTTAATTTGTGACTTAATTAAATTCTATAGAAATAGATCATACCTATAGAAAAATGTTCTTCAAAGCCCCAGCGACAATAATATTTATTTGTGCAACGCTTCTGAATTATTTATTAATAATTTTTTTATTAATAAATAAATAAATAATTCCGAAGCTTCTGAATTATCTATAAGAATTATAATTTTCCTTAATATAAACAAATAAATTTTGATTTAAACCTTTAAATTTCTTTTCGATAATAGAATTTTATTTCTAATTATTACGAAAAGTTGAGCATATAACACGCTGTACACAAATGCATTGAAATTTATTGTTATTACAAATCTATTTTATGATTATTTTCGATCATTCGAGTTTCTTAGGTGCATTCTTTAGGCAACAATAATCGATTACATCATTGATTTCTTCCGAGAACTAATCGAGATGTTATCGAACTAATAACAAATGCTGTAAGACCTTACCTGATATAATTGAGATATTGGTTACTTCATACTTAGTGGGCTATTTGCGGTTATCTAATATATTATTCTATAGTAAATAAACAATGATAATTTGTTTCTCTCTCTCAGTTTTTTACGCTAAGTAAATCACGAGAGATACTTCAAATTAAACGACTATCGAATCATCTTCTTTGCCTTTACCGATTTATTTGGAAACATTGCAACGTGGTTCATAACCAGATTTTTCTTCTCGAAGAAAAATCTAATTGTTTGTCATTTTTGATTATTAAAATGAATGCATTTTAAAATACAGCGGTTCACCTTTTTGTAATAAGATTTTTTTCTAAAAAACTATACATGATAGCAGTACCCGAACTTTGCAAGACAATGTTACAAATAAACATGGAAAGAAAAATCATTTATACAAGCCATACATATATATAGGAAAATACCTAAAATTGATTTATGTTGAACACCCATTTTTCCATTAACGGAAATTTTCTGAATTCTTTTACTTAAGTTAAACGCAATGAAATCGAGAGTTTAAAGTTAATGTAATATTTCGTGTACTTAACAATCAAAAACCTTAGGTAAATCACAGTTATCTTTCTTTGTCAGCAAAATCATTTTTACAAAAAATAAAAGAAATGATATTACGATATTTTGCTTATTATTTAATTCAAACAGGCCGGTACTGTTTTTTTTTTCTTATTTTAAAAAGTCTCTAAACTACACTACATTACTAACGGATCCATTGTTAAGAATTAAAGCTTATTAATTTATAATAATACTATGAGCTCCTGTAAAATCAACTCCTCCGATTGATAGTTACTTTCATTATTACCTATTGTTGTTTAAGGGGTAGGTAGGAGGAGTAAGTAATTTATTTATTTATGTAGAAAGGATGTGAAAAAAAAAATAAACAAACCAAACATACAATAAAATAAAAACGAACTTCAGAGATTTGTCTGGGGCATGGTACCAGGCGCGCAGACAATGGGCGGCGGTTATTCGCTACCTTCCTGAGTGAACGGGAACAATGCCCATTGTGGCATCCGTTACCATTTCACTAAATACGTACTAACTACTATGCCACCGATACACGGCGTAAGTTAGCTGTAGTTGCACACTTGTTTATGCATAAATAATCTCCGCATGTTGATAAGTAGTAGGTTGTCTTGAAATGGCATTATTTAATTTAAAATAATTTCAAATTTAGAATATCTTCATGACAATTTGTTTAAAATTCCTTAATCGTAAAAAAATATATAACGTTATACTTTATTATGATTCTTAGCTCAATGGAGTTAGATACTTTACAGAGACATAATAAATGATGTCATCAGTTATTGATTTGATTTGTAAAATTTGTATTGTTAATTTACTTGTCACCATGGTCGTTTAATAGTAATATTTTTATTGGTTGCCATTGTAGCCACAGAAATCTTATTTACTTTTTGAAGTACTAGGCGAGTATAACTATGTAGGTAGTGGCATTCCCACCTAATTACTGTGAAGTTACCAGGATAAATAGCTCTTTGTTCTAAGTCATGCTTATAAAACGAGACTGTGCTTTCTTTATTAATTAACGCATAGCTTGAAAGGTTGTGCATTGTTTTGTTTGGATTACCATGTTTTCATGAAATCACACTTTTTTGCCGTTTCGTACGTACCGGGTTAGCTGCAAAAGAATAAGAAATTTTATTTAATGTAATATTTAAATTAGGTTAAAAGCCGAGATGGCCCAGTGGTAAGAACGCGTGAATCTTAACCGATGATCGTGGGTTCAAACCCGGGCAAGCACCACTGAATTTTCATGTGCTTAATTTGTGATTATAATTCATCTCGTGCTTTACGGTGAAGGAAAACATCGTGAGGAAACCTGCATGTGTCTAATTTCACTGAAATTCTGCCACATGTGAATTCTACCAACCCGCATTGGAGCAGCGTGGTGGAATAAGCTCCAAACCTTCTCATCAAAAAGAGGAGAGGAGGCCTTTAGCCCAGCAGTGGGACGTTCACAGGCTGTTACGGTTACGGTTAAATTAGGTATTAAATAAGATAATATTTTGTGCATTTCAATTTAATTTTAATTTTTTTGAATAAGTAGGCGGCGCCCAGTCACATTGGCATTGTGGGAAATGTTAACACTCGCTTACATCGCTAATGCGCCACCATCCTTGGGAACTAAGATGTTATGTCCCTTGTACCTGTGATTACACTGGCTCAATCACCCTTCAAATCGCAACACAACAATACCAAGTACTGCTGTTTTTCGGTAGAATATCTGATGAGTGGACGGTACCTACCCAGACGAGCTTGCACAAAGCCCTACCACCAATTGTTATATTTATCGTTGAATGGTATAATTATCAGTACTCAGCAAAGTACCAAGTTTTCAAAGTTAGTTGAATATGATATCCTAACTAATCTCCCATTTAATAGTTCGTATTTAATTTTCAGTTAAAATATTACATTACAATAGTAACAATACAAGTGCCATTGTTGTCATATATTTCACAATCGAATCACAAAGACAAATCGATATTTATTTACATCATGATAGTCACGATCGTGAAATTATAATAATCGATTCGAATGTTATTGTCCCTTTTAATTACGTCACACAAAAGAACGAGGAAGGGACTGCAATCGCAATTTAACTGAATACCATTACGAGTGTCTCGGGTCACTGATCCCAAACAATTGTTGCTACAATATTATGTGTAAGCAAATAGTGAAATCGCAAAGAATTCGAAGCGTTAAAATGTTTAGAAAGCTGAACTGAAATATATATTTTTAAATATTTTTTACACGTTTCAAAGGACATGGATTGTCTTTTGTATTATGGCGTTATACCAGCGACTAAGCATAAACTCATGTACAGTCTCTGTTCACTCACTATCGTAATCCAATTGGATTGCAATCCAACCGAAGAGCGCATCGGATGTCACTTCGGCGAATTTATTTTATCGCTCACGACGAGAATTTTTAAAAATGTGTTTACTAACACACGGGAGAGGGTGTACTGTCAACATTCAAACTCCAAGCTGCTACTAAAATTTCTTGACAATAAAAGGCAAATAATATTTATTGACGGGACCCGGGATTAAAACACTCTTGTGATATAATGTATCCTGCGCAGTTGACTTATTTCCGTTGAGAATGGCTGTCGTGGCCGGAATCTGCCAGTAGGATTGCTTAATTAATGTATGCTAATTTATTAGCACGTAAAACCCAATTTAAATCTTTATATGAGTCTATTTTTATTTTATATATATTTTTTAATAGTAATGATTATTATAATATTCACAATCTAAAAATATGATTATGAGGTAAGGTATGTGTCATATTACTAAGAATTTTATTTTATTATCAGACATTTTTTCAATCCACGATAAGATTATTTAAAAAATATGCGTAAACTAAAATAAGGAAAGTACTTTCCAGATATCATTTCGGATCTTTTTATCTTAACGGTACTGCGCTTGAGTGGGTGGGTACTGGATTAAACTTTTGGATAACTCAAAATACTTTGTTGTAATATTGTTTTCCGGTTTAATGACTCAATGAGCCAATTAAATGTTCAAGAGATATGTTCGACATACTCGTACAATTATAGCATAAGAGCAATCAGATGAAGCATTTGCTATTGACAACACAGGAACCGTTAAACGATTTAATAGGATCTTATTTAGCAGAAAATTTTGAATTTAGCAATGTATGTATGTAATTGCAACTAATGTTGTTTAGAATCTTAATACAATGAAACAAATTAATGTAAAAACTTTTAAAAATGTCTTTTAAGATAACTAGATTCTATGTATAAACTATATTTTTCGAAATATTATATTTACGCAAAAAGTAGTGCAATAAAAACGCGAAACAGGTAGTTTTCATCGCCATTGATTAAAATGTCGTTTAGCAATCGTAATTTATTTAATTGTGTCTGATCACGAATTGAAATACAACATGCTGAATGGTCTTTAAATACGTATCTCAAAGTGGATTTAGGTTTAAGCCCGTTAGTTTAGGCCTAAACTTGGGCGACTAAAGTTAAGTAACACAACAATTTTGTATGCGAATAAAATTCAAAAGCTGCTTTTATTCTTCGAATCTTTCAAAAATAGAATTTTTTTATTGCAATAATTAACGGTCTTACGTATTAAAATTATTTAGCAGATGAGTAGTTAAACAATGCTGCGTCTTCTTCTTTCGTCAATTCAACAATGAGCGAAATCATAATTTACAATCTTAAAAGAGTATAGAACGAATTCAAATTATGCGTTTGTTCATTGGCTCGCTAATACCTTTTAAATTACTCCTGTATACGTTTTATTATGAGTGTGCATTTTTGAAATTTAAAGTTGGTCATCAGCCATTGTTTTTTATTTTAATTGTGAAGGGACATATGCTATCATTAACAAGTCATTGGTATCTGATATAGTGCCCCTAAAAGGCCAATGTCTATAATAGGAAGATGACTTCATTAGGTTACTTGGTTCCTTTGCCTGCGTAGTAAATATTAAAATAATATATATTCAACGAAAATATAAAATTTGTTCATTCAATTATTTATATGATACTAATGATATTATTTAAAATGCGTAACTTATTTACTTTTAAATTCTGCATATACGTTTTTAATAAGAATTTTTAATAAGAATAAAGATGATAGATTGTGTTCATATATAAAATGTGGTAACATTTCTCTGAAAAGGAATTTTAAATAGAAATCCTCGTTAAGCCGGTTATACAATGTATAGCGTGAATCCTGATTCAAAACACTAAATCACAGTCCAATTTTACTAATTCATACAATCATCAATTAAAATACAAAATTAGAATGGAAAATTATTCTAGTACGATATGATTTAAAACTCTTTCTCTAATGTTTTACACTACTTATGCAAAAAAACAATATTAATAACTAATTATGATAATTTCAAAAATTAAAATAACTCGACTGCCTTGCCTAAAAACGAACTAAAAAGTAAAATAATTACAAAAATAATTACAATAAATACAGCCGATACAATCGGGATAAAAGATTCTATCGATAACTCATAGCTCATACATCCAAATCTGTTTAGGTATTTGAAACTTACGGTGTAATAAAGAAACTCACAAACATATATGAATTCTGAAAATATTACAATCCTTTTTGGGCAACGTTTAAAAAGCAATAAGAGATTTATAAAGAAGGTTCTTTTACGGGTTTTACGATGTAGAAGTAGAAAGATACAAGTATTTCAACAAGAAAATATTGAATTCAAGAGATTTTCGAGTAAGTAAAATGAATGAATAATTTCAAATTATTTTAAAACTAAACATACATATTCTTTTTAAGGATGCTTACAAATTACCTATACATTAAATGCAATTTTTTAACTATAATTTATCAAGTTTTCATGATAAGCATTTTTATAATTACAGTGCTTACACATTTTAGGTTTTAATACAGTTTCTTATTAATTACATAAGATTGATTTCTATTTCATTTGCCTAATAAAAAAAAGTTAATTTTATATTTAAACATGATCGTGTATACAGACATGCTTGTTACTTGTTTATGTCCACAACCACGCATGATTTAACGGTTTCATATTTGCGTGTTAAACTTTTAACAACCCTGACCTACAGAATGAATTGACTTTCATCACATTTTTCAAAACAGTGGCCCGTCGGATACCTACTTACTATCATATCATCACTATTGCGCCATTCCATCTTTTAAGATAATAGTCATCTATTGTTCGTGTTATCTGGTGACAGCCGTCTCGATAAAAGTTATAATAGACTTATTTTTTCTTAGTAGTATTATCAATTCGTTTTTAGATGATCTCCGAACTCGTATCGTGACCTATCTACATGATGACTTCGATCAAATGTTGTTATATGTATCAATTGCTTTTTAAAATGCGATTCTCACTCATACGATTCGGCCTTAAATTTAAGTATAATGTAATTTTTTATTAAATAACAATGCAATATTAAAATAAACTTAAAATTTACAAAATCATACTGTATATGCTACTAGTGTTGGCTTGCGGCTTCGTTCAGGCTTAGGACAGGTATCGGTGCCTATATCCTTGGAGTTCAGGATTTCTTTATACAAAATTTCAACAAAATTGGTCCAGTGGTTTAGTCGTGAAAGCGTAACAGACAAACAGACAAGCAGACAGACAGACAGAGTTATTTCGCTTTTATAATGTTCCCGTTTTAATAATAAAACCACTCAAAATAAACAAATATAAAAGATAAGAAAATTATTTATTAGCTACTATTCTTATTTTAAGAACATCATTATTATGATCCGTTTATATTTTGTTATATTTTGTTACCTATGTGAGGTTAGCGTCTTAAGGAAACCTGCATATGCAGGCCCCTCTTTCCCACTGGGCACTGGAGAGCCCGCCATCGATAGGGGTCCTCTAGTCCCTGCCAGATCAGCTAACGATAACCGATATTTATTAATGAAAAAAGTATTTCAATGTCGCGGTCATAGGCCCTATTACCCTAATGTGCCCAGGGCCTCCAATAGATTAAAGACGGCTCTGTGCGTATGTCAAATATGCAGCCAGTCTATTTAGCAAGTAAATGTAATAATAATAAACTAATTATATTCTGTGGTTACAGGAAATGTTATTGGCTATATATAAATGTTAACTCCGCCGACAGTAATGACATTGTTGATTATATTTTTTTACCGCAGAGGTATACGTTTCTTCGACTTGTTACGACTCGACTACTAAAATGAAAGTGGATTCGTTTCCTCTCTTTTATGAATTTGCAAGTTTTTTAGTCGGAAACCGTACTTTTCAACGGTTAAACCTATTCTGATAAATATATTAGTATTAAATATATTAGTAAATAAACATGATATTTTTTAACTCTAGCATGCATTTGTTTAGGGGATTAGTTGGTGAATGTATGTAATGATAAGGTATAAGGTAAACATAAACATGAAATATAAATAAATAACAAACATTATAACGCTTTTGTTCTGTATCTCTTTAAAATGTTCACATTCTTTATTTACGCCGGAAAACACCTAAAACGTATATCTTATTTTTTTTTTTATAGAATAGGAAGGCGGACGAGCATATGGGCCACCTGATGGTAAGTGGTCACCAAACGCCCTTAGACATTGGCATTGTAAGAAATGTCAACCATCGTTTACATAGCCAATGCGCCACCAAACTTGGGAACTAAGATTTTATGTCCCTTGTGCCTGTAATTACACTGGCTCACTCACCCTTCAAACCGGAACACAACAATAACTAGTACTGCTGTTTTGCGGTAGAATATTTGATGAGTGGGTGGTACCTACCCAGACGAGCTTGCACAAAGCTCTACCACCAGTAAAATCTTCACCAGTCTTATATATATATATTTATTGTAAATATATGTGACATCTTATCATTTAAATTGAAATATAAATAAATGAAATGTTCATGAGATGGAATTAGTATTTGTTTCTTCCCTCGAGTTCGAGCTTTAACCTATATCCATTTAAAATGACATCAAAATCTGTTTAGCAGACACGGAGTTACTTTTCCGTTTAAAATATTAATTGATATTATTGTATTGAACCATTTCATTTCGCATAGATTTTGTTTAAATTTATAATTTAATATTGAAAAAATATATAAACGAGAGCATTTTTTTAAAGAAGAAATGAGTCAGTCAGAATAGAGCTCTAACGACTTTCCAATAGTCTTTGCATCCGTATCGTTTTTCAATCCGGTAATGTGAGCTGCTCTTAGCTTATTTCAAATATTATCCACATACTTATTGGTCTCTGATTGACTGGAAAAATACGAATATTTAATATATAATCTACTGATGTTTTAATCACCCATTTGTAAATGAGACGCGACTTTATAGGGAGGCAATAGTGCAGCCCAATAAACTCCAAGCCTTCTCCATCAAAAGGGATGGAACCTTAGACCAGCAGTGGGAGATTTTGTTACTTTACTTTTTACTTTATAAATTTCAAATTGAGTAAAATAAATCTTAGTTATAAAATTCGCGATACATATTTCAATTATTATTTAGCTTCATCTTAAATATCAAATAACATTATTTGAAAAAATAATGAAAACTGTTGTATTTCATACAATGTCATAAAATATGTTTTCAATATTTAAATTACGTTTAAAACCCGAGTTCCGCAATGTATCACTCGACAACAATTCACGACTTTTGGCATGACTCCATGGTACCCTCGAACGAAACTCAAACGTTATTTTAACTAAGCCTTATGTTAATGTGCATAAGGTATATTATTCATAGAAATATTTGCCAATTTAGTTGCCCACTGTATGAAATCTTATTGTATACTATTTATTGATAGTACGTTGAAAGCAGGTCTTTATTTACCAAAATCAACATTGGTTAAATGTGTATACACGACGCACGTGTATACGTGAACACACTTTAGTAAAAACAAAGTATCATACCTACGTCAAAATATATAATGCTATAGTATTTTTAATTAGACATACTGGTGGTAGGGCTTTGTACAAGCTCGTCTGGGTAGGTACCACCCGCTCATGAGATATTCTACCCCAAAATAGCAGTCCTTGGTATTGTTGTGTTCCGGTTTAAGGGGCTAATGAGCCAGTGTAATTACAGGCACAAGGGATATAACATCTTTGTTCCCAAGGTTGATGGCGCAAAGGCAATTAAAGCGATGGTTAACATTTCTTGCAATGCCAATGTCTAAGGGCGTTGATGACCACTTATAATTAGGTGCCCTATTTGCTTGTCCGCTAAAGAAACCCTAAAAAAACATTTTTATCGCAATACATTTTTAATTTTAATCCGAAAAATATTACTAATATAATATAATTTAGTTTATAAAATTTGTCGCGACTAATTATAGTCCTTACTACTAGCTATGTATACCCTGATATAGGTGCCATTGATTATTTAAAATTAGATTATTTTTATCGTTCATAACATGTGTTTTTAAAAAGTTTTGTATTAAAAAATAATCTTCTATCCGAAACAAAGATCTCATATCATCAGCAATATAATAAAATGGCTTTTGTTTTAGTCTTTCTAATAGCCAGTTAAGTAACATCGTCAAATCTGATATGGCTTGTTTACATCCGGCTATTATAACTGAAGATATTCCAACCGTACTGGCTTTGTTCACTTGGATTTAGAGATAGCATCTAATTACTATTTATTTATTTAATAATTTCTATAAATAATTATATGTAACATAAATCTTAAACTAAATTAATTACCTTATTAAAAATAATACATAATATAATCCCAGCGCCAACCTCGAACCTCGATTAGGCTAGAGCGAGATTATCTTTTAGTGCCCGTTGGTCGTTTTTTACCTTACATAAATTGTATTTCAGTTAATGTTATATAAATAATAAATCAAGCTCGTCTGGGTAGGTACCACTCATTCATTAATTATTCTACCGCCAAACAGTTATACTTAATAATGGTACGTTCCGGTTTCACATCGTAATAACATTTTAGTTACAAGGTGCCAACCTTGCAAACACAATTGTAAGGGATGGTTAATATTTCTTACAGTGCTTACATTTATGATGGATTATGGTGATGACCCTTTAGCATAAGAGACTCATTTGCACGTCTGTCTACCTTTTAAATGAAAGAAATAGGAAATAAATCCCTTTAAATGTAATTAAATATATATTGAAATACATAATATACACAAATACCAAAATTAACCTAAACCTTAGTATTACTTACTTCTGTTATTGTTATTTTATTGACAATTAATTATTATATTTGTATAAAATGGAGTTACACGTAAAACTTGCGCATACCTTGCGCTGGCGCAACGTCAGTTCGTGAGAATGGCAGCATCATGTTTCAACTATTGTCTCTTAAATTATTATTAAATGAAATACGAGAAATACGGACTCGGGCAAAGCATTAGCGTATAAAGCGTATTTCCCGATAGGTACAATATTGGTGTCTTCAAATCCAGAGTAAACAGGTTTTTTATAGGCAAGCGTGCTACATCTTAGACCGTGTCGATGCTTAACATCAGGCAAGTCAACGGTCAAACGCTGGCCTATTAATTGTAAAAAAAATATATTAAATGAAATTATATACACATAAATTTGTAATGACCATAAATTGTTAAGTGACATTATCATTTAAGATAACAGGTTTTTGATAATATTTTCCGTTTGCCTGCGCAAACGTGACCCGAAAACCATTGAAAATATTTTAAATTTTCATCATCTTGTAGTACATGATGAGAACTGAAACTGTCGGGATATAAGCCCTGAGCTATACAAACGATACTTTAATGGCCATAAAAATAAAAGAGAGAAATAGAGAATAAAATTGCAGAACATTCATAAGAACGGTAGGAATACACATGTTTTCGAAATTGTGAAAAAAATAAACGAAGTGTCTACTTTACAGCTGCTCCATATCCAATCTTAAAGCCCTGAATCAGTCCTTGAGATGACAAAATAAACTTCATAATAATAAACTTATTATTTGACTGCCTCGTTGATCTAGTGGCTGTAAGGCTGCAGACCCGGAGGTCCTGGGTTTAAATCCCAGGTCGGGTCAAAATCTGGAAGTTCGGAGTGTGTACACTATCTTGCCTCGGAAAGCATGTAAAGCCGTTGATCCTGTGCCTGAAATCTTTCCGGTCGCACCTGTATTTGCACAATTCTGAACTATAATATGTCCTGCGCAGTTGGCTAATCTCTCTTGAGATTGGCCGTCGTGGCCGAAATCGGTCAAGAGGACATTATTACTTATTATATTTAATGTCATTCATAATTATATTAAAGTTTTATTATAATGCTTAAAATATCCGTCATAAATGAGTTCTCAATTTAGTCTCTTTTCTCTTGACCAGGTGAAGGCGAAAGAAAAACCATTTAACATAAATTTACATTGTGACTCAGTACTAACAAAGGATTTGCATTTCTGTTACTTTTAAGATGTGCGTATTTAATTATCGTATATTCTAAATGATTGGCTTGTAAACGGTCACTATACAGTTTTTAGAAACTAATTTTAATTTTATTTATTTAATTTTAAGCGCAACTAATTTTTTTTTTTTTGCACATCTATGATACAAACTACAGTCACTTTCAAAATTATAGGTATAACTTTCATTTGCTTACATTTATAATAAATGCTGAATTTAATATTATGTAATATGTATATAATAGGTGGAGTCAATTTTGTTTTACTTAATAATTAAAATTAAATTTAAAATATATATATTCATACAGGCTCTATAAGTACATTTAATTATCATATTACAGAATTAAATTGAAAGTAAAGCTATCAGCTTAACTTTTTTTTTCACGCAGTGGAAACCTTCAGAAAGATACCCAGCTCTCTTGGGGGTGAACCGGGTTATGTGGGATTCTTACCCACTAAAACCACTGCGATTACCGTCCTCGACGCGGGTCGGAGATGCTGCGGGATCGTGTTGATATAACGCATCCATCGCTTGGCGGAGCTCTCCACAATAACCTCTCCAGTAATCGCGGTAATCTCGTTCCCCACACTCCTCGTTAATGCTTACGGCAGCGTGAGGCCATCCCAGCTGCCGTTCTCCTCAGGGCCGTCTGAAATAGGACTCGTGAGGCCCCCACCTCACGCATCCACGGCACCAAGCTATCTATTTGACTATACTAACTTGATCAGACTAAAAGTTTGCTATCTCGTTCTTATGTGTGGACTGGGCCAATTATTATTTAAAGTAAATGATTTTCAATCTAAAAATCTAAAAAAAAAAAATTTATTTTTTTAATAACATCTCAATTGCTATGTCATTACAGCCAGACATAACAGTGTCATATGGCTAGCAAGTGCATCTTAATTATATTCAAGTTTTATTTATGCTCGGACATCGAACTTCGACTTGGCAAGCAATGTGCAACAAGACACGGCTCGATCGCTTCGAATTATTCTTTACGCGTTCGCTCTTTAAATCCGTTTGCATTATCTGTGGCCCGGTTTAAAAAGTTAAGCATGAGTGGCCTGTAATATAATTGTCGTCCTCCTTTGTATAAGTTCCTTTCGAAACGAATATGTATAAATTAAACGAATCTATGACAAATTAGAAAAAAAAACTATAATATTTGCTTTTGGTAACGATTATCAGTGCACACAAAACCTCTAAAAATTAAATTAAAATAAAATCTATCTATTATCTAAAAATTAAATTTTTACAACTAGATAAAACCTCTTTTATCTAGTTGTAAAAATTTAATTTTATAAATTGTATATACATTTTTACGTAATTCTGTGTGTATTTTTTATGTTAATTAAGTTTTATCCGCTATCATGTATCCTATTCATACGGGCGTAACGAGGCCACTATGATATATTGATTTTTATTTCTTATACAAGTGACAGGATAATGGTTTTGTATGCATGTTAAATATCTACAGTGAAAAAATAATTAATTAAGATTTCTTTTATTTCAATGTTGTAATAATGTATGTGTAATTTTTGTACGCCTTGAAATAAGAAAACGTCGAATTAAAGAAGCTGCTAGATTTTCATCTTATTTCATAGTACCGTTTTATTTTATTAGTTAAAGCCTGTGAATGTCCCATTGCTGGGTTAAGGCCTCTCCGTTTTCGAGGAGATGGTTTGGAGCTTATTCCACCACGCTGCTCCAATGCGGGTTGGTGGAATACACATGTGGCAGAATTTCAGTGAAATTAGACACATGCAGGTGTCATCGCGATGTTTTCCTTCACCGTCAAGCACGAGATGAATTATAATCACAAATTAAGCACATTAAAATTTAATGATGCTTTCTGTGTTTGAACCCACAATTATTGGTTAAGATTCACGCTATCTTACCACTGAGCCATCTCGGCTTACGAATCGGATAACAATCGAAAATTGGTTAATATTAATTATTTAATTTTGTAACACTGTGTTTAAGTTATTTTACGCATCATACGCGACAAACACCATAGGGTACATTTATGAAAAATATAATAATATATTTTTAAAACATTTGTTCGTTCATTGGTTAATGTAAAGTAAAGTATTTAAATTTATTTATTCAATATTTGTAAAATCACTTCCTCATAAAGACACCTCACAATACATACTGCGCTCGTAACAAATGTCATTTAATTATAAGAGTTTTAATTATATATATATTTTAATTTAATTAGACTTTCTTACAGATAAATAGTTATTTGAAAATCCACCACTCATATATACAATACAGTCTAGTACCATAGACAATCGCATTCTTACCGTCTGCTAAATTTGAGATCCATGTTTTTGTTTTTATGTAAATGTTAATTAAGTGTGTAAGACATTCGTTTAGAATTATTTAGCCTAGGGGATATAAAGTACTATCCAAATCCTATCATATCCTTCATACAGTACGTTGCATACAGTATAATTAGAGGCAAAAGAAAGGAAACATCTTTGATCGCATGCGGCTCATTTACAAAGATTTTTAAATTTCTTGAATTTCTAGTTTCATGACCGTTTACAAGGAGCATTTGCTTCTTTGCCTTAATAGAGTTAAAAAAACAATGAGTCACAAATTAAATAACCTTTTATAGAGATCTATTGTTGTATGAATACGTACATGAAGTTTTATGTCATGACGTAACAAAAATATTCTAGTCACGTGTAAGTGTATTTTTGTTAAGACTTTCTTTTCGAATGAATTTTATTTAGGGCGGTGTGCGTGAGAATGACCATTATTCTTAGTGTGGGAATTTTGGAGAGTTATATGATGAGTTATATCAGTATATTGTAATTATGTTCGAAGATCTTTCAATGTTACGTGAGAAATTATTGTTTTACTTTCACGATTCATGTTTTAATACAGTTCACGTACGAATCAAATTTATCTGTATAATAATAAATAAATATTATTAATAGTAATAAATTATATAGTTAAATGTAGAGTCGATACTTAAATAACTGTAGTTATTAGTTATTATCAAATGTGATAGTAATTTTAAGTATTATAAAACAATATCACAAGCTTAGCTTAGCTTGGTTTCCATATATATAAGAGTATGGTATACCTAGTTATGTATTTATATAATAAAACCATAACAAGTTTTTACCATCTATATATATTCTATACCAACACGTTTCTTTTAAATATATTATTAGTTCCGTTCTTTAGGTACTTAGACTTTATATAAAAGAACAGAACATTTCGTTGATTTTAATAGACACTGTGACAAGTATTTTATTGAAGATGTTTTTTTTTAATTAAGTGTGTAAGTGTATGTCAATTTATTCAAAAAAAAAAATATGATGAGTAAATACAATGTTTTACGATTTCTTAAAACGATACAGAATTGTTGGAACTTGTTTAGCTTAAAAATAAATAAATAGGAATCAAATAAATTATACAATGTTAGTAATATGTACTAATCTAGGAGCATTTTTTATTTCTTTAATTTGTATAATATTATTGGTTAATATGCGAATTATCAGTTACAGTTTTTAGCAGATTAAAGTAAAAAAAAAAACGAATAAAATACAAATTTAAAAAACACATCCAATTCATTACACAATAAAAGCGACAGCAATGAAACAAAATTTTCGTCGTGAATGCAACCGAAAAATATACATTTTAAAAGTATTAAAATTACTTCATTTCTTATGAAATTACACTGCGATCGAAGCAAAAGCAATATCTCTTTAAAATTAAATTATATAACAAACACACAATTGATCTATATACACATATAGATCAATTGTGTGTTTGTTTCGTGTCCATTAAGTTAATGACCCTCCAAATCAAGTGCTGACACGATAGCGTGTTCAGTGCGACTATATTCAGATTATGTGCAATTAACGTTCTTTATTTTATTTTATTATAATAGTGTTTTAAGTGTAAATAAATCGTTTTTACGACATTCACCTATGTGTAAGTTTATAGATGTTGAAACAAATTATCAATTTTGTTTATTTATGTATCAGCAGTTTGAATACAACTTTGTGGTATAATTATTAAAAACGATGAAGATAAATTTATAAGTTTCAGTTTATGTGTAACTTTTCTGACGCGGAAGAGTTTAACTTTTGGAGCGTTGGGATCATTGTTGTAGTGTTATCAAAAATTCTTGAAAAGATTTGATGTTGTGTTTTCAATAATTATACCTGTCTATAAATCAATGTCTACATTATTATTAAAATCTATTAGTCGCCTAGCCTAGCTAGCCTATTTATATAATTCATTCGGTAGTTATTACAAAATTTCTATTAAAGGTGAACATTCTAAATATATATGTATATAAATATATGTACATTAGATTATAATAGTGATAGATTATAACTATCTTCCTCACTGGCTCGACGCCAAACATCCACTCGACGGGATTACAACATTGTTTACAAAACACTACGTTGAATTCCAATAGAGGACAAATCTTTTAGAGTTTAATGAGATTTTTTAGTACAATAATATTAGTTCAGGTTTTTTAGGCATAAAAATCATTGACTGCACATTATAATTTTGACTTTTGAAAATTTATCAGTGTTCTCTTTTTAAATAATAATTAATATCTATAAATATAAAGTAATATATTTGCGTAATATGTGCGTTTCGATGTAATATAATTTGTTTATTAGAGTTAAAAATACCGGTTACACGTATGTATAAAAAATTATATCTAAAATAAGTGAAACCTGAACATTAAAACATTCGCATTCGCACAAAGTTGTTAAGCATTGTACGATAATTAATATGATCTCTTGCAAAACAAAGTTTATGTATGTTTGCAATTATATATGCACGCGACAGAAAAATCTATAAAAAAGTGACGTTTTTGTATCTTTATAAAGACAAAACATGGACGTTGCCAAAGCACTTTCAAAAATGGGCACTGAAATTTCCCTTGTGGTTATGGCTGATATAAAGCCTCGTTGATTGATCGAATACATAATTATATATGCGGAAGTAACTCTGGTTGTACGATTTCGAGGTAAAAACCGCTGAATAGATTTAGACGAATTTTATTTCGTAGATAGTTTGATAGGAAGGAACATTTTTTATTCAATACCTTAGAAGAACTTGGATAGACTGAAATTTGTTTTTATTACTGAAATCTAATTAAATGTTATTATTCCTACGAGAACTAAGTTGCGAATCAACAAAAGTATTATCTAGTAGTATTAGTATTACGTACTAGATAATCTGTCCGTTAAGTGGTTGGATTAACATAAGTAATTGATTACTCAAACGGAATTAACTAGCGTCTATCAATTTTATTATAACACATTAGTGATTAAAATGCACTAAAATAAAAAATAAAATTAATTTAATTACATGTTCGTATTTTCATATGGATGTTGGGCTTATAATGCATTTTTTTTATGAAATTGGTAAGCGGACTGGCTAAAGGGCCACCTTATGTTAAGAGGTCACCACGGTGATTTAAGAAATATCAACCATTCCTTATATCGCCAATGCGCCACCAACCTTAGGAAATCCATCATTTATTATTTTATTTTATAGCGTATTTATTTTAATATTGAGTCGAGATGGCCTAGTCGTTAGAACGCATAAATCTTAACCGATGATCGTGGGTCCAAACCCGGGCAAGCACCACTAAATTTTCTTGTGCTTAATTTGTGTTTATAATTCATCTCGTGCTTAACAGTGAAGGAAAACATCGTGAGGAAACCTGCATGTGTCTAATTTCATTGAAATTCTGCCACATGTGTATTCTACCAACCCGCATTGGAGCAGCATTGTGGAATAAGCTCCAAACCTTCTCCTCAAAAGGGAGAGGAGGCCTTAGCCCAGCAGTGCGACATTAACAGGCTATTACTGTTACTGCTACTTTACTTTAATAGGCGAATTTTTGATAACACTACAACAATGATCCCAACGCTCCAAAAGTTAAACTCTTCCGCGTCAGAAAAGTTACACATAAACTGAAACTTATAAATTTATCTTCATCGTTTTTAATAATTATACCACAAAGTTGTATTCAAACTGCTGATACATAAATAAACAAAATTGATAATTTGTTTCAACATCTATAAACTTACACATAGGTGAATGTCGTAAAAACGATTTATTTACACTTAAAACACTATTATAATAAAATAAAATAAAGAACGTTAATTGCACATAATCTGAATATAGTCGCACTGAACACGCTATCGTGTCAGCACTTGATTTGGAGGGTCATTAACTTAATGGACACGAAACAAACACACAATTGATCTATATACACATATATCTATATACACATATAGATCAATTGTGTGTTTGTTTCGTGTCCATTAAGTTAATGACCCTCCAAATCAAGTGCTGACACGATAGCGTGTTCAGTGCGACTATATTCAGATTATGTGCAATTAACGTTCTTTATTTTATTTTATTATAATAGTGTTTTAAGTGTAAATAAATCGTTTTTACGACATTCACCTATGTGTAAGTTTATAGATGTTGAAACAAATTATCAATTTTGTTTATTTATGTATCAGCAGTTTGAATACAACTTTGTGGTATAATTATTAAAAACGATGAAGATAAATTTATAAGTTTCAGTTTATGTGTAACTTTTCTGACGCGGAAGAGTTTAACTTTTGGAGCGTTGGGATCATTGTTGTAGTGTTATCAAAAATTCGCCTATTAAAGTAAAGTAGCAGTAACAGTAATAGCCTGTTAATGTCGCACTGCTGGGCTAAGGCCTCCTCTCCCTTTTGAGGAGAAGGTTTGGAGCTTATTCCACAATGCTGCTCCAATGCGGGTTGGTAGAATACACATGTGGCAGAATTTCAATGAAATTAGACACATGCAGGTTTCCTCACGATGTTTTCCTTCACTGTTAAGCACGAGATGAATTATAAACACAAATTAAGCACAAGAAAATTTAGTGGTGCTTGCCCGGGTTTGGACCCACGATCATCGGTTAAGATTTATGCGTTCTAACGACTAGGCCATCTCGACTCAATATTAAAATAAATACGCTATAAAATAAAATAATAAATGATGGATTTCCTAAGGTTGGTGGCGCATTGGCGATATAAGGAATGGTTGATATTTCTTAAATCACCGTGGTGACCTCTTAACATAAGGTGGCCCTTTAGCCAGTCCGCTTACCAATTTCATAAAAAAAATGCATTATAAGCCCAACATCCATATGAAAATACGAACATGTAATTAAATTAATTTTATTTTTTATTTTAGTGCATTTTAATCACTAATGTGTTATAATAAAATTGATAGACGCTAGTTAATTCCGTTTGAGTAATCAATTACTTATGTTAATCCAACCACTTAACGGACAGATTATCTAGTACGTAATACTAATACTACTAGATAATACTTTTGTTGATTCGCAACTTAGTTCTCGTAGGAATAATAACATTTAATTAGATTTCAGTAATAAAAACAAATTTCAGTCTATCCAAGTTCTTCTAAGGTATTGAATAAAAAATGTTCCTTCCTATCAAACTATCTACGAAATAAAATTCGTCTAAATCTATTCAGCGGTTTTTACCTCGAAATCGTACAACCAGAGTTACTTCCGCATATATAATTATGTATTCGATCAATCAACGAGGCTTTATATCAGCCATAACCACAAGGGAAATTTCAGTGCCCATTTTTGAAAGTGCTTTGGCAACGTCCATGTTTTGTCTTTATAAAGATACAAAAACGTCACTTTTTTATAGATTTTTCTGTCGCGTGCATATATAATTGCAAACATACATAAACTTTGTTTTGCAAGAGATCATATTAATTATCGTACAATGCTTAACAACTTTGTGCGAATGCGAATGTTTTAATGTTCAGGTTTCACTTATTTTAGATATAATTTTTTATACATACGTGTAACCGGTATTTTTAACTCTAATAAACAAATTATATTACATCGAAACGCACATATTACGCAAATATATTACTTTATATTTATAGATATTAATTATTATTTAAAAAGAGAACACTGATAAATTTTCAAAAGTCAAAATTATAATGTGCAGTCAATGATTTTTATGCCTAAAAAACCTGAACTAATATTATTGTACTAAAAAATCTCATTAAACTCTAAAAGATTTGTCCTCTATTGGAATTCAACGTAGTGTTTTGTAAACAATGTTGTAATCCCGTCGAGTGGATGTTTGGCGTCGAGCCAGTGAGGAAGATAGTTATAATCTATCACTATTATAATCTAATGTACATATATTTATATACATATATATTTAGAATGTTCACCTTTAATAGAAATTTTGTAATAACTACCGAATGAATTATATAAATAGGCTAGCTAGGCTAGGCGACTAATAGATTTTAATAATAATGTAGACATTGATTTATAGACAGGTATAATTATTGAAAACACAACATCAAATCGAAGTTACTTATTTTAAATATTCCCAACAAATATTTCAATAGTATCTCGATAAAAAATAGTTAAAAAATCTAATATTACTGAAGATATATTACTGACATTTATCTAAATGCCTTCTTAGACTATGCTCATATAAAAAAAAACAATAGGGTAGATACAAACAGATATAAACTTTAAGTGTGTAATAAGGTATATTAGTTTTGAATATCGCATTAATCAAAAGCCGAGGCAAATATCACCGCTGTAATAATAATTGATCACCTGACCTCGGATACATCGCGTGACATTAACTGTAGTAATTGCAAGTAATATGAGCATTAGCTTCGTTTCATGATTGGCTTCACTCCATATAGGGTACGGCTTTCATAATACGGATCACGATCGCTTGCGTTACTCCAGAACTTTCTTAAGAAAAATTAGGAGAAAGTATAATAACGTGCACACGCTAATGTGATGACCTATTGTGTAAAAATAAAACGTGGATAAGAAATTCAAGATTATGCTTGAGTTATAAATATACATATGTATATATCTATCGGTTAAGATTCACGCGACCATCTCGGATCGTGGGTTCAAACCCGGGCAAGCACCACTGAATTTTCATGTGCTTAATTTGTGATTTTAATTCATCTCGTGCTTTACGGTGAAGGAAAACATCGTGAGGAAACCTGCATGTGTCTAATTTCACTGAAATTCTGCCACATGTGTATTCTACCAACCCGCATTGGAGCAGTATGGTAGAATAAGCTCCAAACCTTCTCCTCAAAAAGAGGAAAGCATAAAGGCCTCCTCTGGCCCAGCAGTGGGACATTCACAGGCTGTTACGATACATCTATATGTATTACTAATATACAAATTTTGTTGTACTAAAAAGTAGGAACAAATGTAGAGATACAAGGAAATTTTATATAATAGTATATACAGTATTATATAATATAGTAAATAAATACTTAAAGACGGCAAACATGTATTCAATGCAATAAATGATTATTTTAATGAAATTACATAATAATATGTCACGCGCGGGAACTACACCTGCGACCTTTTACGTTGAAGGTAGATATGCTGATTGACCTCATTAATTTAAATTTTTTTGAAGTGTTAAGTGGTCTTGTTTTTTTTAAATATTTTTACTGAAATTGCAATTATAATTTTTGTAATAATCACGTAGGTAGACGGGCAAATATACCATCGGGTGTTAAGTCCCGTCTCACTATGCCCCATAGCATAGTAGTAGTAGCCTGTTAATGTCCCACTGCTGGGCTAAGGCCTCCTCTCCCTTTTGAGGAGAAGGTTTGGAGCTTATTCTACCACGCTGCTCCAATGCGGGTTGGTAGAATACACATGTGGCATAATTTCAATGAAATTAGACACATGCAGGTTTCCTCACGATGTTTTCCTTCACAGTCAAGCACGAGATGAATTATAAACACAAATTAAGCACATGATAATTCAGTGGTGCTTGCCCGAGTTTGAACCCACGATCATCGGTTAAGATGCACGCGTTCTAACCACCAGGCAGTAGCATGGCACAGTTTAACTCATTACATAACAACAACAATAATGGGGTCTTGATGTTTGCCAGTGGAATGATTGATCAGAGGAAAGTAAGGTATCGAGACTGGCTTGTACGTGTACAGTTCTATTAAGTTATATACTCTATCGGTCATAAATAATAGTTATATTGTATGTTTATCCTGTAGTAATTTCATATGAAAGTAACAGCGAACCGGCGTTGCGTGTTAGGTCAAACAAGCATTTTACTTGATTCTTGTAATCACTTATAGCAGATATCGTCTTTAAGGTGAATGAACTTTGACTTTTCAAGGGTGATTATGATCTTATATAAATAAAAAAGTTGACGGGTTTGTCATTCACAAAACTTTTTAATTTTTTATATGCATGATTTTTATAATGTCTAATAAGAACGTTATACAAAATATTAATAATTAGTTTACGGCGATATTTTAATTTATTATTAGCATCAATAGTAGTTAATATCTATGAGATTATTTTAGCATATATGATAAGTAATAATATATTTTAATTATATATAATAATATAATTATAATAACTTAGTTTATGATTTTTGACAGTTCGCGTAGAGTAGGATGTATGCTAGATGACCTTATGCTATTTAATATTTATAATTGCACATGGTGTATTAATACGTAATCGAGCTATATATCTATTATGAGAATAAATATTCCATAATTTAATATAAAAACTTTAGTGTCAGCTTTGTATATGACAAGATCATTTACACGAGGCATGTGTTTTGTGGGCGTGCACCTACATAATAAACGAAACGCGAATTGTATTCAAAAGAAGGTACCGCTAGTTTGTATCTAGGTTTGGCATACTCTATTTACGTTTAAGTTCGTATCGCATTAACTTAAAAAAAAAAAAAAAAAACTTTTGTCGTACCCCGAGTATGAGAGTGTGGAAATAGAGTGCACTTGTGTTTGTGCACACACTTGTATATAATATATTATGTGTAGTTAGTTTACTCGGTGGTAAGGCTTTGTGCAAGCCCGTCTGTGTAGGTGCCATCAATTCATCACATATTCTACCACCAAACAGGTATGTTTATTATACATTTCAATTAGAAGGGTGAGTAAGCCAGTGCACAAGGCACATAACGTCTTAGTTCCCGTGGTTGGTGGCGCATTAGTGATGTAAGGGACAGTTAATATTTCTTGCGGCACCAATGTCTATGAGTTGTGGTGACCACTAACCATCTGGTCACCGAAATTATAGACTTCATCTATATAGACAAATTGTCTATAATTTAAGATCTAAGTATATAACAATAATTGATGTCAAACCTATCTTTAAGTCAATTGCCTTAACTTAGGCCTATTGGCTACCTTAGGTCTTATAAATGTACTACCTAAGCGTATATTGTTGTAACTCTTGTTAAAAGTTATAAAAATATAATTAAATACATAAGATAATTACTATAGTTATATAAGAGGTCCGTTTCATTTCTCTATAATGTGAGACTTAAATAAATTATAGCTGTATTTGAACAACGTTAATATAGTCTCTAAAGTTATGTTGAATTTAGACATAAGGCATTTTTATAATTTATGTGCTCAGTATCATACTATGCACACATCGCAGGGTTGTGTTATTATGAGAAAAAATAAACAGGACAAGTGCAAATTGTCTTCACGTGAAGACTCGTCGACTCTACTAGGCACGCCTAGTCTACTTTTGCGCTAGACTATTTCCGTTCGGAGGGCACCCGGCGCCTGCCTCATTAGACTTCAATTATTACCTTCGTTCAGAGAGATTTATATTATGTACCTATATACAAAATATTTATTTTCGCTTTATTTATAATTTATTTAATTTAATTACCCATGCGGCGTTCTGTCTGTAAGGAGTTTTTTATACGTTACATTACGTCGTAGATATTTGAATGGAAATACATACAATCGTATATATACTAAAACTAAAGTTAGTAGCTGAACTAAAGTTCTAGAACGGAATGCTAGTCCCGTTGGATTTGGCAAGATCCGCCATGACCGTGCAGCCCGTGCTTGACCATTATTGGGAACATCAGATATTATATTCGAATTAGTACTTGTATTCTTTATGCTTATAGTTTCTAAACAGTTTTCCTAATATTCATTAACTTCATTTACATTTAACAAAACTATTGAATGAAAATCTTCATTCATTTTTTCGTTATAGGTATCAATATTGACGTTAATTTATAGTATAAGCGATTATACTTCTTCCCACTATATAACAGTGAAACTTGGGTACAGAACTGCAAAAAGTTCAAACTGGTTGAAAAAGTTTATTCACACATATAGAGGGACGCGGTGAGATCGCTGCGTGCGCGCCAGCGACCGGTGCCGGGCCGGGTGCGCCGTCGCCGACGGCATTCGGCAAATCGACAGTCAGCCGACGAACTTCGCCGCGCACGCACGTACGCGAATTGCTTGACAGACCGGATCAAATCAGCCACCGTTATCGTCCTAAATGACAACCTGATGGACGAACGAGGTAGTCCATGCATGCTTGTGTAGTGTGAACGCTAGTGTCAGGAGTGCAGTGTTGTGTTCATGTACAAATGGAGGAGGTTCGCATATCGGACTGGCCCGAGCCACCTGGCTCCCATGCATGGCTGCCCGCTTACGGCTTCCAGCATGAAATAATGGAAAAAGACGACTATTTTATCTCCAATGGTGAGTGTAATGTTCACTCAACCAGTTAAGGCCGTTAGCGTTCGAATCCAAAGGAAAGCACGTTTGTGCATCTTGACGTTTGCGATCGATTGCATGGAATGAGAAAATCTTTCTAAACTCATATACTTAATAAAACCTTGAATATACGAGCACATCAGTTGTGTATTTTTGTTTAGTCCACACTGTTGAACCCGCATGGTGTTGTAATTATTGTAACTCATTCAACCTGATTAAATGCAGATAAGTATTGTTTTGGCTTTAACAAAACCAATTACCCTGATGTATTATTTTATTGTTCTTCAACAATGGTTATACACGTTAAGGTTCTTTATACATGTAGCTCAAAAAATAATTAAAAACATTTTACATCAAAAATTTAAATAGTAAAAAACCAATTAGGTTTTAGAAAATCGATAAATGTAAATCGTATCGTATCGTTAATGTACACAACATCTAAACGTAATAATAACATTTAAGACGTCATGGGCAATGGGTACGACTTTTAAAATGAAGTCACACTTTCTCCTCGAAAGTGGCATAACGTTAATCTGGCGATATCCATACACTAAAGTGAAAACAAAATTAAACTATACAAATATATACATATCAATCGAAATATATAATGATTACATCAAAAGATTTAAACTTTAATATGTTGAGCAATTGACGAAAATGAGAAGATAGGTGGTACGTACATTGATATTTGTTATATAAAGGTATAATGCGACGGAAGAAATAAGTAAGTACTGTCATAACGTCTGACCACTACAATACAAGTGCTTAAATTATAAGGTATATTGTTGACGAATTTAGCGTCAAGGACGTTTTTTGAAGTAATAGAAATCCTTCGTTTTCACCATAGGATTCAAAAGATCAAGATTATAAAGTCTATTATAATTTATAGTATGTTAGTTGGTATCGGAAATATTCGAAAATATCGATAGTAGTGAACGTTTGAAGATGCTATCACCACGTTGCTTCAGTGCCGATTAGATATACAAGGCAGAAATTCAACTGACCCAATACCCTTACAGGTTTATTTGCAGTGTTTTCTCCATTACCCAGTATCAGATAATAATAATTCTATTATAATACAATTTAAGCGGATCGTGAATTTGAATTAATTTCCGGCAATTAAGCTCCGGCGGATCTTTTATCACTTTATCCACTGGGCCGTGTCGAATGATAAAATAGCATATTAAATCAATACAATTTTGTAGATATCAAAAACTGCTTTAATAACCGCCACCTAATATCGTAATGATTTTATTTTTTTAATATTTTATACGACACGAATAAAACACAACATATGCTTAAACGAAAAAAGTATCTGCGTATTGCAAGTTATATTGCGTTACAGATCCACATAAAACATTTTAAATACCAAAGATAGCGAAAACACTTTCAATAGAGTAAAATTACTGAGAATTATTTTAAAAACAATTGTATTCAAACATTCTGACAATTTTTTACGTTTATTTATCAGCATATGGTTTTTTTAAAGTAAATAGAACTTATATAGGTTTTGTGATTGAAATTTCAACTATTCTGTGACATATATTGAACGCGTTTGTTTTTAATAAATAATAATACCTCATTTCCGTGATTTTAACCGTGTCTTAACTTTGTCTTTTCAAACAAAAGCATGGTCCAAACTCAAAACTACTTCAACGCAGCGTTTGTTTGTTTTAAATCAAGTAATGGCTATAGGCCACAATTAAATTAATTTAGACAATTAAAAAAAACACACACAGATTAATCCCACAAATTCACCTAACTATCGAACTTGGTAACGCAAATATTTTTCATCTCCTGCGTCATGATCAAACATTCGACCGACTGCAATTTAATCAGCGTTTTGAAAGCAATCCGCTACTTCTCAAGGTAGGTAAGGCCGATAAACTTGTAAATTGTAGGTTGCGACTTGCGGTAATGAACGCCGGCTCATAGACCGTAATACAGAGGTATTTTGTTCAAAATTTTTTTAAATACAAGCATATCCTATTATTTTTTCAATATTTAGCATATTTATAACATGTTTTGTTTTTTCTAAAAAACTAATGACTTTGATGGAATTTAATAGATGATGTTAGCTCATAGGATATACCTTTCTGTCAAGACTAACACGTGGAACTTTCTGTCTGAACCTAGCTATAGCTATTAGATCTGCTTTCACCCATATATCTCAATAAAACTTTTTTTTATCTGACAATACTGATCTAATTTGATCATCGCTTGGAACGAAATCATTAACATTAAAACAGAATAAATTATTTTAATGTGAAAGTTTTACATAAAATTAGTCGGATTATTAGTCGTTTTTGTGTTAATCTTAATCAAACAAACAAATATTTACTTCTTAATATTTGTATTGACGCATAAAAACGAATAATTAGAAAGACTGATTATAATAGATCCTCAGGAGTTACCATCACACACTATTAAAATTTGTTTTCATGGGCAACACTAATAATCTGTTACGCAATATGTACACAATACCTTAAAACGTGTAAAACATATATTTTGTAAAAATAAAAACAACGTAATTTATACCATCGTGCGATAATACCGATAAAATTATCGTTTTTTATTTAATGGACAGAGGTAATTGCAATCTGTCAATTAATTAAAGTATTAAGTATTAATTAAAGCCCAATCGTATTGCTTTAAATTCGTTTAAAAACAAACAAAAATTTAAAAAATAATATATTATGATATAATTATGACTAAAATACTATTCGAATATATAAAGAGATTGGTTGAAATTAAATTATTCTTTTTTTAATTGAATTTTATCTTTCTAAGGCAACGATTTCATTCGGTTTTCAAACTTTATAGTAGGGGAACACCTCCTGGGGATTTTGGGATTTACTCGAGCGCGACTGACCTTATATATTAGTAGTACTTACTTTTTAGTAGTAGTTTGTATCTCAATGGTCAGGATTCTTAAGTTATTATTGCTAATTTCTTTTTGGTACTAATACGCCGATGTCACCTTCATCTCAAAGCTGTTTTTAAATGATAACTAATCCTGATAAGAACTGCAAATATTTGTTGTCACGTCAATTGGATAAGGAAATTTACAAGTAGGTACTTTTTCATGAATCATTGATTGTTATCAATATGACCAAAAATGAATGCATTTTTATTTTAAGATAATTATAAATACTATTGATACTCCATACTTTAATAAATTAATACGTATTATTTACCTTTTTAGATATATTTAACGTCATATTTTATTAAAAGCTAAAATGGCATTCATAGTCCTAGCGAGAGAAGTAAAAATAAACTGAACACTGATCCGCAAAATCAATACATCCAGTTTCTAAGGACGAAAGAAATTATATAAACAAACCTCGAAGATAATTATATATTTACCAGCTTATGAGGAAAAGTGGCCTTAGTATTCTTCGATTATGATGCAAGATATAACCTGTAAATAATATAAAACGTAGTCCCCGCCGCCCCCCGTCTGTCTGAACGCGAAAAACTTCCGAACTAAATCTTATACGGTTTTCACTAATAAACGGAGTAATTCATGAGGTAAGTTAAAATAAATTATTTTATTAAAGATTTGTGTGAATTGGTTAAAATATGACGATAATTGTTGAAGATTTCGGAAAAAATCATGCCGACAACTGGCGATCGCCGCAAAATCCAATAGTTATATGTATTACGATATATAAACATTTTACGTAGATTTTTATTCTATCTATGCGAAGTTGGAACATATAATATATGTATATAAACTAAAATGTAAAATTGTTATAAGTACTTGTAATTTTATTAATGAAAAACAGTAAATAGTCAAATTCTTTAAGTTTCTCGATAAAGATTATAATCGGAACCGGTTTTAGCTTAACATTTAATTTATCTTCTACAATAATTATTGAGTTAACAAAAAACAAAGACAAAATTAATCGATTTTCGTAATGAATACATAGATGTTTCCTTCAACAGATAAAACTTTGATATAAGAAATTTTTATATATATTACGAGTAAAACTCAGCAGACGTCCTTTCTGTGTATAGTATAGCGGTTTATAATTCCATACAGCTAGCGAAAATGTATATACGGAATACACATTATACTAGTAATGTCGGTTTTCAAGCTATTACTAATATTTCTATTTACTCAACCAATTAAGCTTACTACGTACGTACTACGTAGCTTGTTAGGAGTGGATCAGGATCGAACCTGCAATTTCAACATCGCTAGGCGACCCTTTAACTATTGTTCTATTGACGCTTATATTGTTCCAACTGTCACTGTAATCGGTCATAAATATATATATATATATATATATATATATATATATATATATATTTATATATACCAACATCTAGTTATACACAAGAAGTTAATACGTCACAATATTAAAATAATATTTGAAACATACAAAGACAAACGCTAACATTATGAACCGACGAGGCCGAGCTCTTTAATGAACTTTACATATAATATAATGTATTATATGTGAATGGCGTTATAAATTCCAATGTATTGGTGTAGGGAAGCATGCAGTCAAACCTGTCCCGGTAAGGTCGACTCTTATCCGTAGGCGAATCGCGTGCCTTCGCCAGTTGATGGGTGACTTAGAGTTTTTTACTCCGTAGGGTTGCCTGTATAATTAAACAATATTTTCAAAATGTTACCATATTATTAAAATTTCAAATTATACTATAGTATTCGAATAATATTGGAGATTTTGTTCAAGAATTGTAAACTACACAATTACATAAAAATTTAATTTTATGTTTTGTAAAAATAATCAAGTCAATTGAATTATTATATGATGTTATCAGGTTATTTTAAAAGTATAATAGGAATATATTTTTTTAAACTTATTATTATATATGTATTAAGAAATAATATGTTGCTAATAGAAATAAAAAAAACGCAAAAAAAAGAGTTAAGACGAATAGTCAGGATTCTTCCTATTTTTTAATAGTCACAATATATATATATCTATAATATTTTTCCAAAATTTATAAATTTTATAATGTACTTTACTACTTTTGTATGTTAACTTCTTAGTGTTAATTAAAAACTAATTGAAGCTATGTACGCGGTGAGTCATTACAGACAACTCATTTATGATTCAATCTCGTATTTAAGCACATTTAGCGTTTAAATTGTAAGCATACATGAATAAGAAAAGGTAGAAGGAGCTGATTTATCACTTTGTGCTATCATTGTTTTTACATTTGAAATAAGAAGGCACAGTATTTTTAACTAATCACCCTCTACATTCTAAAATAATTACAAGTCTAGCCGTCACATATCTAGTCAGAAAATGTCGTACTTGACTGTAGCAGTCTCCCACACTGTGTAATTCTACCATAATAAACACTAACGTACAGTAATACTGCACACTGCAGCCCACTGCCGGTATTCTTTCATTTCAATTGAAGTTTTTTGGTATTTTCTCAAATATAACTATATCCAAGTGGTCCTTCGTATGTACGATGGGTACAAGTTATTAATAATGCTGGCAATCAATTCTTTGTATATTTTTTTTTTGTGGCGGTATGATAAGCGTGCCAGTGTTATTAATTTCTTACAGGGCCCAAAGACCTAAAAACTAATATTATAGTTGGTAACTGTTAACATTAGCGGTGCAATTGTAAATAGCCTAATTAACCAGACGAAAATATTCAGAGGCGGATTTTTTCCCTCGTCCACTGTTTTATTTAAATATATAAGTTTCTGTTGCATTTTATGTGATTATTATTTCGCCTAACAACACATTTGTAAATTTGTCTCTAATTGGAACTGTCTTGCAATAAAATTGTCTACAGACAGAGGTAACGATTTAACATCAGGTGGCTTGTTTGCTTGTCGGCCTTTCTATTATTAGAAGAATATAGATAACTAATGCAATAGAATACTGTCAATGACATTTTCTTAATTATATGTATAAATCACTAACAGCCACGCCGGATCTCACTTGCGTTTCAGGTGAGTGTACCTCCCCGTGGGTCCAAGCGTTATATGTTATATTTGTAGTACAGAAGTGAAGTATCATTTAAAAAGAATAATTAATTACAAAAGAAAGAAACAATTCAAAATAGGTAATTATGCAATAAAACACATTTATAGTTCATATCGATATTCTTATACTGAAAGCTAACAACTACCATGGTAATCGAACGTAAAAAAATAAGAAAAACAAAAGAAGGTCTTGATAATTACGACGTGTATGCTGCCAGAGCTATCCTCCACAGATAATAATCGCTAACAATGTAGACTTCTTTACTTCTATCTTACGCATTTTTTCCAAATCGGAAGGTTAGATTCTTATCTTAGCTTGTTCAAACAAACGTCCTCCCCAACTTCTTCAAAATATTATAATTCAAATTTATAATATATTACTAATTCTGATACACACAAACAGTCTTTAGAATTTTATACAAGTATTATATCATAATATAAAGCTAGTGTCTATAGTTGAGCACGAAAATATATATTCTGATAGGCAACCTTAATCTTAAACGAAGGTCGTGTCTTCGGTTTAAATCCGGACAAGCTTAAGCGATAGTGACTTTTTCATGTACTAAAGTTCGTGTAATAATTCATGCCGTGGTCGTTGTTCAAATATATCGTTAGAGACCTGTACAAAATTTTGCCACATCTATAATTAATTATATTATATTAATAGCCACGGAAACGCAATGAAGCAGCGTGCTAGAGTTAATTCTTCTACTTCTTTTGCTACTTTATCTTCATCTACTGATGGTAGGACTTTGTGCAAGCTCGTCTGGGTAGGTAGCACAACCACCAGGTTGGTGGCACCTTGGCGATGTAAGCAATGGTTAACATTTCTTACAATGCCAATGTCTATGGGCGTTGGTGACCATTTACCATTAGGTGGCCCATTTGCTCGTCCACCTACCTATATTATAATAAATGTATATTTATATTTCCTGGCTGCTACTAAAGAGCTGTTACTTTAATAATTAGAATAATGCCTAAAATAGTTTTAAATCGTTTCGAAAACGCTAAAAATAATAAACTGTAAGTGTTTCTAAATAAATCCGCAATAATAATTTCGATTGTAAAATATATGGAAACGAAAGTAGCAACGACCTTCACAAGTAATGATAATATTTTTGCAATGATAAATTACCGTAACAATCGTTATGATCAACGCTAATGGCTTAATATGTCTGAATGTAAAGAAACTGCATGTATATTTACTCATATATACTATATGGGGTATAAAGAATCTACTAAATACAAGCATGAATAGTGCTGTAAGAACAGATTCGAAACTCCTCAGGACACGCTTGTGAAATATCTAAAAATAATACGCGATATTGACTATAAAAACTATAACATAAAGCATACAAGTATCAAAATGGCGTACCCTAAGTTTTAACATTACAGCTAATTACAAAGTTAGTTCTTACAGAATAACACTGATGAAGAGAAACCTAACTCAGCCAAAAGCTTCAATTTAAAAACATTTAATTAAAGTTATGGACACGTCATGTTTGTTATTTCTTTAATCATCTGACATTAGCTAAAAAACCAAAATGAAAGTAGAACAATACAATCGTAAGAAAAAAAAACAGGATATAAACACCAATATCTTTATTTCTAATAATACTTATATTGTTTGGTTAGTATTGTAATAAAAATAACTCGTTCATACAAATAACCTTACCCTTCATAAACCAATATAACACCTGTTTTATCGTAGACTTTTTTATGTTTTAAAAAAAAATCTGCTTCTACTCTAAAATATAAATTTGACAGTTGATTATATAATTTTTTTAATTCTAGCCAGATGAACGTTAGATTTCATCCAGACAGGCTGGTATTCTTAACTGCAGGATTCATTCTCATAAATCATCATGTGCCGCAAATATAAAAAAAAAACAAATTGAGATATTTTATAAATAGTTGCGTTCAGAAACAGTTTGCACAAAGATTTTTTTTCGCCATAAAGTTTAACAACATATAAGTAATAAAGACATGTATTTTTTACAATGGTATATAAAAATATAATTTTTATTACATCTTTTGTATTTTTGCGACCAAAATGGACGAATATCTAAGGAAATATTTTAATATTATGTTATTTATAAATCATTTGTCGAGGTTATTTAATTAAATGAAGTATTTATTAGGTATAATAACGATTTTTGTGCATCGTGATATTATAAAAAACACAGTATCATAAGTTGCTTTTGTTTTCAGCGTTAACCAATCACGGGGCAGAATTTTGAACATCACGATTGAATGACTTTGTTAAAAATATAGCCGAAAAGTTTGACTATTGAATGATATAGATTAATGCAAGGGTAAAACATACTGGCGTCGACTCTAAATGAATAAATAAGAGCAAGCAATTGATGATAGTCGGAGATCTCGACAATAATAATAGGTATTTGGCTTTATCTGAATATTACTTAAACATTCGTACAAGTTAGCCTCGTACGAGATATATTATTATCAGCTTTAATATTTTTATACGAACAATGCATTCTTTATCTAAACATCACCTTGAAATTTCTCCTACAGAAGATATGACAATCATCCCATTATCTTTAAAGTACTTCAACTTTTCTTTACATGTATTGACAAGTCATGATATTTAATTTAACCGTTTAATATCTTTTTTATGAAAAAAAATTTTACTAATAATATAACAATACATGGTATTCATAAGATTTTTTTGACCTTTATAATAAAATACTCTAAAATTCAAACCACTTATTATTTGTCAATTTTTAAGGCGGTTTTTAGGCATATGTCCAATAAGAAAATTATTAAATAGTATTCTATCCATACAATTATGTATAGTTGACATACATACATAACGAATAAAAGATTAATAAATATAATATAAAAATGAAGTCTGTGGAGAAAGAAAAAATATTTAAAAAAAACAGCAAAGCTACTAAACGTAAGTGCAACATAAAACTTTTCTTGTAAGCTCTATCGATTTAAACGAAACAAACTTGTGGTAAATGGTTAAAGTGTTTTGTTTCTTTTGCTCAACATTACAAAACGACGTTTACTATTAGTACGCTGAGTTATAATCTGTTACAAGTTTGATATTATCTGTGGCATAGTTCTAGTTCGACGATTTTGTCTGTCTTATGTTCCACACGAACGAAAACGCGTTCACAATGTTGGACTAGATACAATATTAAAATATTATATTTACATTTTTCCATCTAAGTTTCAACTTCGACGTTAATAAGAACCATACATAATCAGGTATTGAATACTCCACTAAACTTATTTAAACAAATTCCGTAAAATATAGAATATGAACAAATCTTATCTATCTAAAAAGTATTTTATATATTTTGCGTGATTATGGGCAAATCCAAATTTTCAGTTTTTAAAACTACATTTTATTTTCAATGATTGTATTTGATCAAAAATAATAAAATTTGCTCGATAGAAAAAGATCCCGAAAATGTCATTTAATCTTTACATTTTTTTATTTATACTCGTAATGCTAATTATTATTGAGACGGTAATTGCTTAAAGAATTATATTTGTAAAAAATCTAGTACTGTCATTAGGGATTTTTTGTAAAACAATTTCGTTTTTTTTTTTTACCTTAAAAACATTTGGGGCTTATACATGTTCTGCGAAAAACCACATCTGCCGCCGTTACCCATACTTTAAACATAGGTATATTTGTTTCTTGAATCGGTAGCTGCGACGCTGTTGAGAGGAGAGGAGTACGAAAAAAAAAATCATAGTGCTTTGGGTATCATTATCATTCGCTTGCTGTGGTCTGCTTTGTATAATAATATAATGTAATGTACTCGTAAGTGTGTATCCTTTGTTGGAGATCCTTAATAAATAAATAAATAAATATTATAGTGAAAAGAACTGTAGGTACTATATTCTTCAGAATAATTTAGAAGTAATTTTTCACTCTTTTTTGTATTGTATATCATTTCGTGTGTAGTACTCCTAATTATTCATATTTTTATTTATATATTTTAATTTTTTTTTATTATTATTTATATATTTAAAAAAAAGTTTAAAGGATTGGTTAATATTTCTTACAAGGCCAATGTTTTTGGGCAGCGGTAATCGCTTACCATTAAGTGGCCCGGCCCTTATTAGTACCCACCTGCCAATTTTGTAAAAAAGGCGTTATTTAGGCTCAAAAACAGCCAGACGAACGGATATAAAGTAACAATAATTTACTTGTATAATTTATATATTTAACTCCTTTGATTTATAATAAAAAGCCGAAAAGTGGACGAGAACACATATTTGTTATTCGCGTCATTTGTGTATAATAATGCCAATATAATCAAGTCCTCCATCAAAGTCCTCTACATATCCAGAATGTGTTGAGTTCGGACAATAACTGCAAATATATCAATGACAGCGCTATGCTTAGTGAAGTACCATCAAGTCGCCATTACAATAGAAGTAAACAATTACGTATTACTGTACTTAACTACTTAGATTCGGTTGCCATGGTTGGTCCACTTTATCACTTACGGTTAATGTGGTCAGTCACTCGAACGACCTTACCAGTCAACGATTTTGTAAACATACTAAGAGCAAATAAATTAAAATTAAATTGGACATTTAAACTATTAAGAAATATATAATATTGTTAAATTTGAGCATTGGTTGATATTATATAATTATTTTATTTTCGGTTTTATGTAAACTAGAAATTTAAATATAATCTGAATACGAAATATAAAAAATACCGTACGTTTTACCTAGACGACATAATTGTAAATAACTGGCGTAATTAATAAGCGGATATTTCTTAAATATCAATAAAAGTGCCGTTAATTATTAGCATGTTCGCAATTAAAAGTAAATGTGCAGAATAAAACTTATTTGACATGCAAAATACATTCGTGACATTTGAAAAGTAGAACGTAATTGCCAATTCTTATTTATGAAGCTGTTATTACAGAATAACGCGCTATGAAAATTCGTTAACGATTCAGTTAAAACCTAGATAGAGGTCGCGCAGACTAGAGACTAAACCATCTTGAAATCGTTGAAGATATGTATAGTTAAGTCTACGTAGGCTACATCCACGCACCCTAGGGCCGTAGGTACGTGAAGTGGTGGGTTTTCTTGTTTCTGGCAGCACTAAAGGACGACAACTGGGATAGCCTCGAACTGTCGCACGCACAATTGTTTAGTGCGGGGAGGGCTAGATGACTCTTCGCCGCCGTTAATGCTTATGTTAAAACCATTTCGTGTCGATGATGGCCATCTTAGGGGTTCTAGTAGTAAGAAATCCCGCATAACCAAGTCCCACCCGGGTATCTTTCGGAGATTTAGCCTGCAAGGAAAAAGCCTACATCCTCGCAGACTGCGTATTGTGCACTTCTCGACTGGAAATCGTTAAATAACTCGCATGTCTTGAATGTAATTAAGAAATCGATTACATTGGCGATCGATCAAAAAACTTTAATCTGCGGAGCTCATAAAATTCAAAACGATTTGTTTCTCAATCCATCGTTCCGTTAACCATTTAAGCAGTGGGCCGTAAAAACTGGAAACATCGGTTTAAAGTTACATTTCGTTGAAAAATGTAAGCTATTGTTCTGTAGATTACAATACTCGAAGTGATCAGCGTGTTATGTTTTGCTGATATTTATATGAGTTTCGCGTTCCATCGTTTATTACTAAATTAACAGTTAATAATTCTAAAATTAATTACTTTACAATTTACTAACATGCAAGCTAGTCATTTATCTAACGTTGTTGTTTTTGTTGCTTAATATACAATATAGATTTTTAAAAAAAATACTTCCACTCCACTTGATAACATGAGAAAATTGTAAACCTTATTTTATTATAAGATGTCAAAACTGTACTTAAATGTTTTCATGATAAAATTGACAGAATTTTTATCTAGTGTATATAATAAAATATATCGTCTTAATACACACATACACATCAGATGAATAGATTATCCAATTGATGACGTGAAAATTTTAAATTTATTTTGGGGTTTTCTAGAGACAAGTTTGGTAGTTTTCAAGGTGTTCTTAAGTCAAAATTATTTGTCTTCGTTTGGCAGCCACTTAATTCAAGTGTCGTATTACGTAAAATGAAACATATTCGACATTTCACTTCCGTCATCTAATCGTGTGCGAGCGTTCCATTTTTATTTAAATCGAAAATAATATTGACAAATTCAAAACCTAACGTATACGGATACAGATAATTAAATGAACTTAGATTACTCATGTACTCGTAACTCACCTCGTCAGATCACCTTACATGAGTTTACGTTGCTTGCAATAGTAATGACTCACATGAAGCAGTTGTGAGCTCAAAAAAACCGGTAGTATTTAAGCACGATTGCCTCGAAGGCGAAGCTGTCAACTTCATTCAATAATGTGTTACAGAACTTATTGTAAGAAATTATTTTACTTGTTTTATTTCCGTGTACTGAAATTGCTATATTATATAATAACCTGATGTCCTCCTAACATATTTCGGTCGCGGCGCCATTCTCAAAGGAGATCTGTTTATACTGTATTATAGTGCTCAAGTGTGTTTTTTTTTTTTTTTATAGAATAGGAAGGCGGACGAGCATATGGGCCACCTGATGGTAAGTGGTCACCAACGCTCTTAGACATTGGCATTGTAAGAAATGTCAACCATCGCTTACATATCCAATGCGCCACCAACCTTGGGAACTAAGATTTTATGTCCCTTGTGCCTGTAATTACACTGGCTCACTCACCCTTCAAACCGGAACACAACAATATCAAGTAACCACTGTAAACTTTGAATGGTATAAGATCTTTAATTCAGTATGACTGTGGTTTTATTTTCAACAATTCCAGTATCTATTGGTAGGTCACCAAACGTCACATTGTCAATTTTTCCTAAAAACCTCAACGAACTTCCTTAAAAATAAGTAGTAAAGATTAGAAAATTCATGCCTTAGATTTTTAGTATTTTATACGTAGCCATAATAATCTTTCGTACGAATATTATTAAATTTAAAGAAATACTTTTTGCTTTTGTGAATAATTCTAAAGTACTTAATACTTTACTTCTGTTCATAATTATGTATATTATATGTATATTAAAATTATTATACATAAATATATATATTATTCATTCTCATTACTATACAGACCTTGACTATTCTATAACGATCACATTTAAGAAGTAACGAATTAATGAACCTTTCTATATCTAAATTTCATAAATAAGCCCGTAAATAATTTAACGACAATATCAATAATTATTAATCCTGTACTGGATTAGAAAGTTTTTGAACTTTTTAATTGCGGGCTAGTTGCCGTTAAATTATAAATAAATCTAACATAAGAGATAATAAGCCATCAAAATTTCATGCGTTTTATTGTTGATTTAATTTTCTTACCAATTTTTTATAATTTTACATTACCTATAAATTTATTATATATATATAAACTAACGGCGCTTACAATTATATGGTGAATCAAAGTAAACCTAAAAAGCAGTGCTATTCTGTAAGAAATCATTCCGTATTTTACTCGAGAAAAATGTTGAAATCTATTTACGGTGATACGCTATTTTGATTTGTGTGTCCTTAAAATGTTGTTATTATTACAGTCAATGTCGTATATCACTTTCTAACATTTCTACTATTCCTAAAATATCATTAAAACACACACAGCGACTCATAAATTACACTATGTCACTTTGTAGACGTTGATTTCTTATATTTCCACAAATCGTGCGTTCTAATATTTATTTGAAATTAATTACGAAACATTAAAACTAAAAACGTTATTTATTATTATTGAGAATTATAATAACTAATATAATATTTATTTATTTGAAAGTTTTAAATTTAACTAGTTTTTTTATATCGTATTATCATTGCGTTTTCCTGTGCTATAAAATAACGCATTAACACATTTCTTTCAACTTTTATGTATATATATACTGATATCATAAATGCGAAAGTAACTCTGTTAGGCTTTCACAGCAAAACCATTAAACCGATTTTGATGAAATTTGGTATGAAATAAGTTTAAATCTCAAGGAAGGACATAGGCTACTTTCATATACCTAACACCTTACCCTTCCCCCCTAAAAGGCGGGCTAACCGATGGCGAAAACTAGTGTTAAATATATAATTGTAATCCTGACTGACGTGATGTTAAGGCTAGAGTTCGTACGTTTTAGCTTAATCGTAGATATCAGCATTCATGCGATTCTGATGAAAGGTTTTTGAAATACGATCGTGTTTTTTATCACGATAGAATGTAAAAGTAAATGATTACTGTGTGTCCGCCGCCTATTGCAGTGCGTGTTTATGTTCACTGTTTTCATAGTCGCGTTGCCTACTTCTCTCGCAACCGTGGATGTACGCTTTAAATGAAGCCGGACGTAAAAAAACAGACATTGAGTTTGCTGTAAAGCTAACTAGAACGGCTTCGACTTATAGTTTGATTTTATAAACCTTGGAGGCGCGAAATTCAATGATATATACGCAGATGTATTAGTTGTTGAGTGATTATTGCATGATTAGTCCTGTAATTATTTAGATATAAACAATTTATTCATAATAAGACTATGTATGATTATTTACCAAAATAATGTTTCGAAATAGGTAATATTTAAAGAAGTACAAAACAATAAAAGGATAGAGGAGAAATGTTGCTAGATCAACATTTCAAGCGGCAACTTATACATTAAAATATATAATATTGATAAAAATATACATACTCATATGAAATAAACATATAAATACATAAAACATGGCATTTAGATATAATATCTTAGTAAAATGCATGCAATACAAAAATGAGAAATTTTAGAAATGGACGGACGCAAAATGTTGTTTAATGAAATAAGTATATGTAAGTGTAGTATGAAACAATAAAACGTATTATATAACATCTCTGGCGAGTTTGATTCCAATAGCTAAATGTAGCAAGATACTTATCATGCAAAGGTCCTGCGTGAGGACGCGTATATCAATTTAAAACATAAATAAATTATATTGATAAATATGGTTAGCAAGCGCGCAGCGAACACTTTTATGGAAAATACACTTATTTGTCACGGACAGATATCAAATGTCCCGGTTGACGTAACCGGTTAGAAATGTTATCATAACATTATTCTAATAAACATAAATTATTCTAATAAATTTTCTTCATATTTTTTAAACCTTACAATCGTTAAAAAACGCTTCTAAAATATTCAAATCTATATTTAAATACAGATACACAATTTAAAAATAAAAAATATTTTTTTATTTCATCTAACGGTAGTTATGACAAAACTAATGTTGGTTATATAAATCCGTCATTGTATAAATACAGTAACTATTTTAGTAATATTTTTCCTAATACACTTAGGAATAATACTTGTTACCGTTATTTATAAATAAATAAAAAAACAAGCATGCATTATGTAATACATTGCAAAAGAATTGTACACAGAGTCACTGACCCGTAGCAGTGTACTAGATTCTCTTTGTACAAAACATAGTTTTTCATACTTTGAATAATTTACTGACAGTCATTTTTAATGTGTATATTTAAAAAGATTTTAGTATAAACATTCTCTTAGAATAAAGCTGTATACCTAAAAATAAATAAGTCTTAAATTTTTCATATGTCAATTTGGTTTACTTCTTTAAACTCCACACTATAATTTATAAAAAAATGCTAATACATAAAATTTTAACTAACTTTCAATAAAAATGTATCTATTGCAGTGTTTCGAGTTTTATTGTCCATACAAATATAGTAAATTTGTATATTTAAAATCTATTATTCATTTCAATGATAACCTTTTTGGTGGGAAATTAATATTTTACGAATGTTTCCTACAAAGATTTTAAGTTATATAGCACTAAGACGATTGAGATCTAAGCGGAACTAATTCAAGACAAAAAAAATTGCAACATACACAATCACAAAGCCATTATGTGTAACTTAAAGTCTAGTTTTATTTTATGTATATAATAAAACTGCGACCAGGTAATGTGTGTCCATGCAATATTTGTGAAATGTTTTTACTTGTTTATGTAACGTATGTGATACTTTTTAAAGCAAAAAAGGTGTTCACCCTAACTGAGCTATATGCGTATTTATATATTATATATCTTCCTCATATATATAACGAAATTAAACTATAAATTAAAATTTCATAATTTTCTTTTGTGTCGTTAATTACACTGGCTAACTCGTCCTTCAAGCCGGAACAAAACTGTTGCTTTTTAGCGGTAGAATATCTGATTAGTGGGTGGTACCTACCCAGTGGGCTTGCACAAAACCCTGCCACCTAGTAAAGTTGTTTATTTTTCTTTACTCCACCTGTGGTTGGCCATAGCATAGCATTTGTTTTCTCTTCAAAATTAGCTCAATATAATAGTAATAATAGTTAAAAACTGTTTCCACACTAATAGGCAAAACAACAGTCTTACAATTTGTGTACTGAACTAAACTATTTATAAAAATGATTAAATGCAATTTGTCATACAGAACAAACTACCTTGAGTTGGTTACGCTTACTGGCTTCGCGCTTCCAGATATCGACTTAGAAAAAAATTTAAACAAACAATTGTAAATCTAGATAAAATAGCAAAGGTTTCTATGACGTCAATATCATTATAAACATTGAATCAGAGATTGTATAAAAAAATATCAAGAAAGTTAATGCTTTATTTGCACTAAAACTTCTGTATTTAAATATTATATATAACCCTGTCTTTAATTATTATAGAAACGGTATAAAATATACAACAACAAAATAATGTTGTAGATTTGAAATAATAAGAATTGTGGCTGATATCACTTAACCTTAGTATACTAGGCATTCCTTGATCTTAATGATCAAGCTACTATAATTATCGACTCGATATGAAAATAAATTTTATATTACACTGTACTATAATAATAATTTACGATTCGTTTCTACACTATACTAATAATTATTTATATTCAGAAAATATATTTGAGAATAGAAAATTGTCTTAATTCAGACATAAATTGTTTTAAGGTTTCAAAGTATGATTCTGTGTAAAGTGAAAAGAAATTAAAAAAAATGAAATGTTTTTTTTATTGATAGAAAGCTAAATTTAAGAGGTATTGATTGTCCTCTGGACACACGTAAATCAAATCCAACTTAATTTTTACTTTAAAATTAAATTAATATAATATTGTTAAAATTTAATGATCTTAAATTAAACTTATCATCCAAGATCCCCATATGTTGTATGTAAAGTAGTATTTTGTTTGACTTTTACAAAGGTCTGGGTGTTGGTCCAAACAAATATATTATACTACTGGTTAACGTGGCCCCTTACCTGCAGGTTGCATTACCTCGTTTATATTCTTAAAATAAATAAAATAATATATAACTGAATCCTAATTCTACATTAACGGCAAAGGAGTGTTGTAATAATTCTCATGTATATATGCATCTCCAAAACTTCCTCAACCTGATATATTTTGCAAGCTATCCCTGCTTAGTTATAAGCCGATTGCATGCTTATTATATACGCAGTCTTATAGCTTAACGTTTTGTTATATATTTGTGTGCACTATATCAAGATCAAGCCTTATCAACCATTAAAATAACAACACGACTATGTGAATTTCGTTTCCTTTAATAGTCTTTGTTACACGAAAGCCATTACACGCAAATGTGTTACAGCGTAACAGCCTCTTGAGACCTACTTTCGAACAATTAGGTATGTGGGTGCACACTCGCCGGAGAAATCAAACAATCCAAACAATATACATGATGCTTACATAATTACACACATGACTATGATTCATATTCACATACGCATGTAAGAAAGTCTGACAATAGCAATTGCGTCTAATGCGTTCGTAATGTTTATATTAAACGCTTATAATGTCAGCCATCTTGATTTCACCGTTATACATTTTTGTAGTAGATACGAAACGTCAGTTTTTATATTATGTTATAAATTATTTGTAATAAGAACTCAATATATTATTGTACATGTGTTAAGCTCCACCTGATTGGTTATAAGCCAATCTGGGCAAGGGTACCGAGGCATGCCTTTCTACCCGGGAGCTCTCTCTCTGGTAACGTCAACTATCAAGTTTTGGTATTTTCAGGGTATTTTTACCTTAGGCCCATAGGCAATACTAGATTCGTAGTTGATATTAGTTTCTATTTAGGGCATCTTTTTATATTTCGTCATATCCAAATAGCTTAACACTTGTTCAAAATTGACATACTGCATATTATCATTATTTTAAAGGCAGCATTACCATTTAAATTCCATTAAAATTCGTTCAGTAACTTGTGATTTATTATCTAATCTATTCAAATAAATAAAATGGAAGTGTATGATGTCAAAATATACCGCCTGATTTTAAGTTTTAAGTTAACTTTTTGCCTCATTTTAAGTTTTAGTCTGTCTGTTTAAAAGCCGAGATGGCCCAGTGGTTAGAACGCGTGAATCTTATCCGATGATCGTGGGTTCAAACCCGGGCGAGCACCACTGTATTTTCATGTGCTTAACTTGTGATTATAATTCATCTCGTGCTTAACGGTGAAGGAAAACATCGTGAGGAAACCTGCATGTGTCTAATTTCATTGAAATTCTGCCACATGTGTATTCTACCAACCCGCATTGGAGCAGCGTGGTGGAATAAGCTCCACAACCTTCTCCTCAAAAGGGAGAGGAGGCCTTAGCCCAGCAGTGGGACATTAACAGGCTGTTACTGTTACTGTACTGTCTGTTTGTCCGGAGTTATCTTCAAAATTGCTAAAAGTTATCAATACAAATAACTTAATTATAATAATTTAGTTAATTCTAGAGCTAAGTAAACAATACAAATTTGATAATTTTAAAACTATGTTTTACTATCATTTTAATTATTGTGTAAGTGAAAAATTTAGCAAACTTATTTTCAAAAGAAGTTATTGCTATAACGTGGCTGTTGCAAAATGTGTCACCGAAAGACAGGTGACATTTTATTGTATTGCATTGCATAATGCTTTGACCGCTCTAATCGTGTAAAACGTAATTTGTACGTTATGAATCGATATTATTCTCTAATGTTTAATTTGTATTGCGGCCTCGGCGGCTGAATTCAAAGTGTAGCCAACTGCGCAGGAGTTATTATAATGCACAAGTGTGCATTAAATTCTCTCAAACTCGTAATCCGATACGACTGGAGCGAGATCAGGCACATAACCAATGGGTTTACGTTCTTTCCGAGGGAAATAATACAACTTAGTACTAGTTGTAACTGAAAATTTTATATATTACGTTAATAAATAATTCGAAAAGACGTGAAGTCAACTTGTGTTTTATAATAATAATATCCTCAGACTATATTCACACACGGGCATCTGATCCCAAACTAAGCAGAGCTTGTACTATGGAAACCAGACAACTGATATATTACATATACTACTTTTCTTTTGTAAATACATACTTAAATAGATAATTACACTCAGACTCAAGGCAAACGGACATGTTCATGCACACAAATGTCTGTCCTGGGTGGGAATCGAACCCACAACCTTCGGCGTGAAAGGCAAGTATCTACTAACCATGCCAACCGGCCCGTCGTAGGAAACGTATTATTAGTAATGTTAATAATATTTAAATACTGACAATGTTTGTATTTTATGACTGATTCTTTTTTTTGTATTATGTATATATATATATATATATATATATATATATATATATATATATATTTAAAGGAAAGAAGAACAATAAAAAATTAATTATAGTTGTAATTTTATAATATATAATAAATAACTTGAATCTTATAGGATCCGTTTAAGTTTGCGTGGGATGGCAAACTTTAAGCGTCTGCGTATCATGATGTCATCAAAGAAACATACAGCAGTGATCTTAACTTAAAATCGTTTAATATATGGAATATTTATAAATATACAAACATTTCCTAAAAGTTTAACTGTTGTAACATCTTTACTAGATAAGTGCCTAATGTAATTCATTGGTATATGTATGTAGAATAGATACATGCTTTGTTTGTTTTTTTTTATAATATAGATAGGCGGATTAGCAAATAGGCCACGTGATTGTATGTGGTCACCATTGCCCATAAACATTGGCGCTGTAAGAAATATTAACCATCCCTTATATCTCGAATGTCCCACGAACCTTAGCAACTAAGATATTATTTATATAACATAACATATCAACATATGTGTTAATTTCAAATAGATATTATTGTATTGCCATCAGCTTAAGAGTACAGCTCTAGTGCGGATTGGTATTTTCTAATCACCTGTAGATGTATTTTCTTAACCGCCGAGAACAAAAACACAGGTGCCCATTTTATAATAATAATAATAATAATATCCTGGGACATTTTTCACACACGGCCATCTGATCCCAAATTAAGCTTGTACGGAGCTTGTGCTATGGGAACCAGACAACTGATATACTACATATACTACCTTTCTTTTGTAAATACATAATTATATAGAAAACTACACCCAGACTCAGGACAAACAGACATGTTCATGCACACAAATGTCTGTCCTGGGTGGGAATCGAACCCACAACCTTCGGCGTGAAAAGGCAAGTATCTATCAACCACGCCAACCGGCTCGTCATTTTGAGCCGCGTCCATTGGTTTAGGTCCAGGTGTTTTGTTGTTTTGTTGTTTTGTCATTGGGCAATCTATGTATATAACATATTATTATACGTGTATAAGAAACATGAAATCGTCATCGTATCTAATGATGCGCTCAATAACCCGTAGATGCGGCTGAGCTGAAGAACTTAATGCTCTTTTAATGTTATTCAAAACCCACCCATGTTCCGTCCGATGCACAGAGAAAGTGCGTTCGTAAATGATGAACTACACATATGTACTTAGAAAATAATAATAATAGAAATGGCACGTGTGAAAGCTAAACGTTTTACAAGTATATAATGCTAAGTGTTAAGTCATTACAGAGTCAACACTCGTTTATCAATATTAGCCTTATTATCGGTACGGATAGCAACATAATTTATATGGTTTATATTTTATTTTAGTTAGTTTTATATATTATTACATATCTTGTTATATTCTAGCGTCAGCTGATATTTATTTATTGTGTTGTGAGAAAAGGAACGAAACTTTAATCATTAAAATGGTACTGTGCCATATATTATGTTTTTTTTTTTTATAGAATAGGAAGGCGGACGAGCATATGGGCCACCTGATGGTAAGTGGTCACCAAACGCCCTTAGACATTGGCATTGTAAGAAATGTTAACCATCGCTTACATCACCAATGCGCCACCAACCTTGGGAACTAAGATGTTATGTCCCTTGTGCCTGTAATTACACTGGCTCACTCACCCTTCAAACCGGAACACAACAATACCAAGTACTGCTGTTTTGCGGTAGAATATCTGATGAGTGGGTGGTACCTACCCAGACGAGCTTGCACAAAGCTCTACCACCAGTAATGGTGGTAGAGCTTTTGCCTAATGCCTGAGTGTGCCTAAGAATTGTGCCATTTTATCCTTTAAAAAATTTTAATACTATTTCAATATAAAAGGTAAGAAGATCGTAATAATATAGATTAATCAGATGTCACCGAGTTGACATAAGATTACTTTTACCACTAAATCAAGGTAAGAAAGATTATAGCTGTGAATATTTCAATATTAAATTATTATTTTTTGATAGTTAACAATAAAAAGTATTAAGTACAAATTATTTTTAAACAACAATCTTCATACTGTTAAACTGGATATTAACGGGTTATTAATAAGGGTTTCATAACACCACCATTGTAATTTAGCTAAGTATTGATACCATTTCTAAAACGTTACTGTCTATACATTCATATAAACATATATGGACGTGTATATCATTTATTGTACAATATCACGCAAGTAACATTCGTTCGTTTATTTACACATTATTAGATATATTTTGCACGTAACTGAGATCGTTTTACACGTAAGAACAATAGACGACAGATTCGTTGACTTCAACAGTATGCAGACATGCGATTTGTACCTTAAGGTACATAATTCGCCCACAGCTCAATTAAGTTAATACTGTAAACATATATAATGTACTAGCTATCCAACCCGGCTTCGCAGGGGTCAAATAAGGTTCTACAATAAATTTTTATATCGTATCATTATGATATGACATGACATGTCATTATGTCTATTGGTTTAAATGGCGCAAGCCAGTAACGGCGATGAGTTCTGTGGACTGCTGCTAAAAGAATATTTTTGAGTAAAATGTAAACCACATTTGCCAAATCATTTAAAAAATACTAAATTTATTTGTGGTAAAATGGCATAGGCTTGACAACAATATAATTCTTACTTCGATTACTAATAAGAACCATTCTTATTAAAAAACTATTACCAACAATATAACCATTGGCGTACCTGGAGGTTTTTTTCGGTCTTGGTCTCTACTACGAAAAAAAATCGAAAGTTCGGTTTTCGTTTCGTATTTTGAAATTTATTCTATAGAGGTTATGGCAAAACTAAACAGAATGTATTGCATAATAGTATGTAATAAAAACTAAGTATGTACAGAGATTTCTCGGCTTAGATAATTATATGATTTCAATGATTTTTGTTTGAAGTTTCTTAGGTGTCCAGCCTAAAACTTTGTCTCGGTAACCCAACATCCTGGTGTGGGCACTAGATTTTACTGGGGTGGCCACAGCCCACCCAGCCCCTTTGAATATAACATAAATATGTTATACAAAATAACCAACATCTGTTAATTGTTTCTGATTAGCAAAAATAAAGGCGACAAAGTTATAAATTTAAATGAAGCCCAAGAAAACCGAATGCATTCCCGGGTTTGTACGTTAATCTTAGATTAAGATAAGGGTCTAATGCAATTCCACAACCTGAAAACACTTTCAAAACAAATATTACAGTTGCAATATGTAAGGACTTCACCAACAGAAAAAGCGTTTACGGTTGTAACTAAATCGCTTTCGCTGGGCCACTATAAAGTAGGTAACGACTGTTGAAAGTAGGAACGTTGTGCCATCACAGGCACTAACTGGAGTGAGTCTTATTTAAAAAAAAACTTCATTCATAAATAAAAGTTGAATATAAAAATTTCAAATAGATTTATCCAATTTGAATCATGCAGTCATCATGGGTGAAGGAGTGTTATGTACTCCCAGCCATGTTATGTAATAATCTGTATACAATAGAAACAAGATGTACGTATGATGTCCTCTTGACCGATTCCGGCCACGGCGGCCAATCTCAAGAGAGATTAGCCAAATGCGCAGGACACGATCAGAGACAGTTCAGGCGCGGCTTTACTTGCATTTCAAGGCATAGGAGTATACACACTTCTTATATCTGAGTTCCTGCATTTTATAATATTTATCTATATTAATAGTAATCGTTAAAAAAATCGATGAACTGCTGTATGAGTGATGTATTAAAATACAATACAATAAGTGGCGAGTTGCTGGCAACACCTATTATTTCGTAATTATATGGTTTTTTTTTAATAATCTCGTATCTAAATTACTGCGCGTGGGATCGTGACAATAATGCTAACATATTCATAATTACTAAGAATTAACTAGGAATACTTAATAAAAAAAATACTAAACAGAATGTCGGAATTAAAAAAAAATTAACACTGTTGAATTAAGAAAAAAAAAACTTAATTAAAAATTATATTTCAATATACTAAGCAGGTATTAATACGTATGTAGGATTGCATAGAGTGTGGTATTCAAAGTGTTTCCTCACTTAACGTAATGTTGTTTTATAAATGCGAATGAACGCACCTGTATGAATATTTAATTCATTTATCGAATATTATTGTATAGAATAAATACTTTATATTTATATACATATGTATAGTCTAGGCCCGTAAATAGCTGATGCCTAATAAATGGCTATATCTACGGTTATGGGTATTACTTTATTACATTGAAAGTTATAAAGAATCCCAAAATTAGACGACAAAAAAGTGGCTGAGTTTTTTGCCGACTTTTCTTGGGTGAGGGATAATTCTTTTTTGAACCGGTGATAGTTTCTACGTTGAGTACCAATAAGTACACCAAATTATATTGAATGAAGAAATTTAAATTAGATAGACAGGTATAAGTTATTTTGTCAATACAAACAGTTTCTGATAAGATTTTATTTCATTTAACGGAAGATCGAGATAATCGAGAGGGACACATGGGACATAACATCTTCGTTTCCAAGGGTGATAGCGCATTAGCGATGTAAAGGATGGTTAATATTTCTTACATCGCCAATGTCTATGGGCGGTGGTGACCACTTAACATCAAGTGGCCCAGTTTCCCGTCTTACCTATAACATAAAAAATACGGCTTCATTATTTCTATAATATAAACATTAAACGATTTCGGCCACGGCGGACAATCTCAAGAGAAATTAGCCAACTGCGCAGGACACATTCTATTCCCTAACTCTCATAATCCGATGGGACAGCAATCCGACACGACCGGAAAGAGTTCAGGCGCAGGACCAACGGTTTTACGTGCTTTCCGAGGCACGGGAGTGTACACACTTCCAACTTCGAGACTCCGGGCTGCTACTAAGAATTTTCGACAGAAAACTCAATAACTTTTTATTGACCAGACCTGAGATTTAAACCCAGGACCTCCGGGTCCCCGGGTCTTCGGCTTTACATATAACCACTAGACCAACGAGGCAGTCGAGTATATATATATATATATATATATATACAAGTAAATAGTATTAATTGATCATTACATTAAATATTCTTCCAAAATTTGGTACAGCGTTAAATTTTCAAATTAACACTCGATAAATACTTAAGCAGAGATAAATATATAAATTTAATTGTTTAAATAGACAATTGATCTAATGCTTCTAATATTTGTCTATCGTAAATATTCAAAAGACGGCTTGTATAAATTATGTTTAAGACCTTAAGCAATTATTACATTCAATCAAATTGAACCGTTTACTCCTTCACATAAGATTCAAATTCAATTACAAAAATGGCTTAATTAGAATCAAAGCTTAATCCACACTAAGTTATGAACGAAACGCGTCGACATATGATCACGCACACAAACAAACCATCCTTGGTCTTGACATGCGGTCACTTGCCACGCATAATAATAGATTCAAATGATTCATAATATAGCTATAGGTTTACTACTATGACTTTAGTGAGTTGAACGCGCGATATGACTTAGCACGCTTGTTTTGTGCACGTTTAAAAAATAAACATGGTTCCATTTTTAAAATACCTTTGGCGGTAAAAATTATGTCGTGTAAAATGTAGTGATGTGTGTGGGTGTGATAGGATCTTGCTTCAATGTCGAATCGGCGGAACCGATTAGGTAAGTTAATTGTTATGTTAGTCTTGTTAATTCTCATAACTAATTAGGTTTCGTTAACTGACTAAATCGTATTTAATTACATTTATAAAAGTAATTTAGAATTATGTAATATTTTTAGGTGTTAAAAAATCTAAGAGCAGAGCTTAAAATTTCTTATCTGTTGCAATAAACTGGTAACGGACGAACAAAAGCCTCAATTTTATCGAATAAAAAAAAAAACAAAGGTTCTTTCGAAGGCAGCCGCATTGTTTATTATCAGTTCTATCTGAACTGAGCTGCAGGTCTGCATTCCCCGCATACCAGTATTTATCATGAATTTGTTATTGCTACACATTAACCGGTTTCGTATCCTTTTAGGTCGTAGACATAGAAATATATGTTTATTTGCGCGAAGCATAGATTAAAACAATATTAAAGCCATAGTCCATTGACAGAAACGACAGGTAACAGACAAACAGACAGTTAGTATTTAAAACAAATACATAGCTAAAATCTATACTAAACTATATTTATAGAAATAATGTAAATGGGGAATGCCTGGGGGGAAACCGAATTTGATAAAATTTAGTATGAAACCGGCTTGAACCCGAAGGTCCCTCCCTATTTGGGGTTCAAGCTTACTTACAAGTATACTTTTTTATACCTAACACCAGTAACCCCCCACTCCTCCCTAATGGGCTAAAACTAGTATAATAACTTCCAAAACTGTAGTTTCTCTATCCATCTAGTTTTGCAATGGCGCAGACCAAGCAACGGGTCTATGTTTGATCGTGACTTTTGCTTATAAAAAATTTAAACGATTTTTATATCAAGGTTTGAGTGTAGATTTTCCAGTCACGTTTCTCAGAGCGTTTCACCTTAAATTACTCAACTTAATAATAAATATGATAATTAAAATATATAATAGTTGTTCAATTTTAATGTAGACTCATATTTTTATCGTAAGCTTGTAAGAAATTTTGATGAGGTCGTTTATTTGAGAATATTCTGCACAAAAACAACAAAATACTTCACAATTATATATCATAATATTATTAATTTATTATTGTTATTATTTTTTAATTACTAATAATTTAATAATTCTTCAAATTATTCTCCTTACCTTAAGATCTCTATTTCAGACTGTATTATATTATGAATATATTATTCTTAATACACAATCGATAATAATATTATACTATGATTTTCCGGTCAACCGGGCAAGGCGCGAACGTTGACGTTTAATAAATAATTCAAGCCGCGCGATTTCTCGACGGATTCCTGAACGCAGCTGCAACCGTCATCGCCATACATTCGACATTCCTCATTGGTTATGTTCGATTTTCAAATTTGTTCATTAGGATGTTAGGAATTGCTTCTTTAAAGTGGCTTGTCCAAGAAATGTCATGAGTTCGTTACTTTAGAAATAATATAACTGATCAACTCTCTAATATATGATACAATCATTTTTATTTTAACATAGTTCATGCAACTACATCAGTAACCGATAGTTTTTTAATTACGAATGGTTAAGTTCTTACGTAACCATTAAAAAAAAGGTTATATATAGGTATACATGCAACTTAGGGAATCTTTTGAATTATGCCTCATACGAAGACAATTCTACCATCCGTCAGCAAAACGAGTCGTTACCGTATAGTAAACGGCGTGATTTTTTTAAGTGATTTAACCTTATCTATTATTAACCATAACTATTTTATCTGTATTTTATGTGCTCATATGAATGGAACCTTCATATTTTATAAAAACGTACCCATAATTAACTAAAAGAAATAATAATAATATTTAAAAACAGTCGTGTAATTATTAAAGAAATCGTACATAATTTACAAACACAAAAGAAAACAGGGACCTCAGGGAAAAAACAAAAGATTTTTTTTTTATTATTCTCTCTTTGGAAATTTTGAAAATTTGAATTTGAAATGTGTGTCAGTTTTATTCTTATATTAATTTATAGAAGCTAATAATATTTTTTTCCATAAAAAGCCATTTATTTAGAAGTATACGAACAATTCTGATTTGAGTAACTTTAAAACGGATATCTAGTTTGAACCAGTTTGTGAAGCATGTTTTAATTGGCATTTGACGCAAAGCAATTGACGGCGAATTGGTCGATTGATTCAAGGTAATCGCAATTCATTCGAACTTCCCCATGATTGATTTGTTATAGAAGATTAGATATATATATATATATATAAATTAGTATCTCGTACGTCATATATAATTATATCATGAACTAGCTACCCACCCATTTCGTATACATATAACTATTTGTTTACGCGGTGAACGCCAGTAAAACTCCAGATGGCATGTTTTTTTCCGACATCTTCAACAAACTTAAATCTTCCTCATAAATTACTTCGTCTATTGATGAAAAACCTATGAGAATCCATTTGGTCGTTTTTGAGTATATCCCGATCAGAGAGACAGACGCGCCGGGGCACTTTGTTTTGTAATATGTATAGTGGTAATGTTTTACACAGTTACTTGATAGTTACTCCCTGCACTAGATTAAGATAGTAATATTTATTTATTTTATATTTTATATACTCTTTATTGCACACCAATATAGACAAAAATAATAGGAGTAAAACAAAACAAAGAAAAGAAAAATGTACAATAGGCGGCCTTATCGCTAAAACAGCGATCTCTTCCAGGCAACCTTTGGTAGAGGAGAGAGATAGGATGGTAGGGGTGTACAATTATTTAATACATAAAAAAAATAAAAATAGATACAATATATATATGTATATATACGATACATAAATAAATATTCCATAAATATATAATTATATAATAATATAATATACATACACATTATAAATATATACATTTACATACTATAGATACTTACATAATAAATAAAATATTTAATTGCAGTATTTCTTCATGAAGCAAGATAGTGCTCTTTTATCATTTTTTTAAAAGAAGTTATAGTTGGTGCACGTCTTGCTTCTAGTGGAAGAGAGTTCCAAAGACGAATTGAATGGACTGTAAATGAGTCACTATAAAAAGATGTTGTATGAGGTGGTATTTTTAAAATCAAATTCTCTTCAGAACGAAGATTATGGCTATGTGAAGAACTAAGAAATTGAAAACGTTCTTTTAGATATGAAGGAGAAGACGGATTGAACAGAATACAGTACAGAAGTTGAAGGATGTGAGTATTCCTGCGAAGCCGGATTGGGAGCCACTTGAGCTTTTTACGAAATTCAGAAACGTGATCATATTTACGAAGACCAAATATGAATCGGATGCAAAGATTTTGGAGACGCTCAAGTTTATTAAGTTGCTCCTCTTTTAGATCAAGATAACATGCGTCAGCATAATCGAGAATTGGTAGTAGGAGTGACTGTGCTAACATAATTTTGTAAATGTAAAGGATATTTTTATTTATGTAAATTCCTCACTGCTGCATTTGGACCGTACTCCACCACGCTATTCCATTGTAGGTTGGTAGATACATATGTCGAGTTTGAATCCACAAACATCGGATAAGAGTCACGCGTTCTAACCACTGGGCTATCTCGCCTCATAATATATAATGAATAATGTATTTATGCACTACTTCTTAATAGGCCCTGCACTAGACGAAGATAAATACTCATAAATAACCCCCCACCTTTTGTTTAACTTTGAGGCTACTAAATATTTTGATCTAAACTGCATCATTTTCCTATGTGAAGTCGCAAATTCTAATATCTTGGGAACAAACCCCTGTGTGGAGTAATATAATATTAAGCAAATAAATCCCGCAGTCTGAAAGCAGGCAGATTTAACAATGCCTTGAAAGAGAGATGGTAGTCGTTCTTGATACCGGCGTAGCTGAGGCCTCTGCCTCGAATTTTGCGGGCAGCGGGGCGGCGGCGGCGGCGGCGCGGCAGCGGAGCGGGCAACGCATACCTGTTCTCCAAACTAGCGGGCAGATCGCGCGGCACTATAGCGGTGTAGTGTTGTGTTCGTGGTTGTGTTGTCGAGATATTTGTTTTTATTCGCGAACGAAATGTCTGAAAAACGGCGACATCTTTTTGATTCAAATTTATTCCTAACGCTCGATTTATTGTGGCCAAAAGAAGAAGTGGATCCCTACTATAGGGCAAGGAAAACAAATGGCGAGTTTTATCGAAATTATGAAGAACAGAGACAAAATCCCGACAAATTCTACGACTAATAATTGGTTAATTATTCTTCTATTTTTATGGTTCACATCTTTGCTGTTCCATATGGGTGTCCTCTCAAAGATTGCCGAAATAATTAGCTCTTGCACGTCCGAAGACATTTTGATACGTCACAAAAAAAATGTACAACACTATACCTACAATGCAGACGCGCAACGCGGGCGGTCACCGCTTGACTGGAGTGCACCGCTCGTTGCCCGCCCCCGCGCCGCTCCTGCACCGCTGTATTCGAGGGCCGGTCCATTTGATTATACGCGTAAGATCCTGCCGCTCCCGCGCCGCCGCCGCCGCCGCCCCGCTGCCCGCGAGATTCGAGGCAGAGGCCTGAAAGCGGTTATCATAGTTCTCTACACGTACCGTAACCGTAACAGCCTGTGAATGTCCCACTGCTGGGCTAAAGGCCTCCTCTCCTCTTTTTGATGAGAAGGTTCGGAGCTTATTCCACCACGCTGCTCCAATGCGGGTTGGTAGAATTCACATGTGGCAGAATTTCAGTGAAATTAGACACATGCAGGTTTCCTCACGATGTTTTCCTTCACCGTAAAGCACGAGATGAATTATAATCACAAAATAAGCACATGAAAATTCAGTGGTGCTTGCCCGGGTTTGAACCCACGATCATCGGTTAAGATTCACGCGTTCTTACCACTGGGCCATCTCGGCTTTCTACACGTGTTCATACATAATGTGACCATATATTCAGAGTAAGTTTTTACGTTGAAGTAATTTCGAGGGATCAAGTGGTAAATAAAACTTTTCACTGTTCACACAACTAGACAAAATTGATCGCTTTTGGATAATCACTTCCACACTATATATACCCAGTAACGAATCTAGACAGCGCGATTCAGGAATGTGACAGATTCAATCAACGCCATCTATCTATACCGAGTAGTAGCATACGCCATTATACAGCAATTCAACGAGAATCTATAGTTTGATTTTGATCGTGCGTGACTGAACCTTGACATTTCGGATGTAACCTTGAAAATACTTCCGACAGAAGTACGTTAGCATTTATACATTCCTTGTAATTTGTCGTATACATACAATAATTTATCTGGATCGACCAGGGGTTTTGTTACTATTCAGTGTTTGTAGCCCAGTCATTACGTCGGTATATAAATAAAAAGTATATAACCTCAACTTTCGTATCGTGACAAAAAGCTAAGTTATCGCAAAACTAAACAAAATATGCCCCCTTTTTCAAGATGGCTGAGACAGCTCATTGGAAATCTTTAGTCGACATTTTTAAATTATAGAATAGGTAAAAAGTTTCCTCGGTTCACATACATTTTGAGTATATGACTGGACATTTGTACATACGACTGCACTATTACATAAAATCCCAGCAGCTCCGCAGCTGAACGTGCAGGTTCCGTCACGATGTTTTCTTTCACCGCCAAGCACGAGATGAATTATAAAAACAAATTAAGCACATGAAGATTCAGTGCTTGGCCTGGGTTTGAAACCGCAATCACCAGTTAAGATTCACGCGTTCTAACCACTGGGCCATCTTGGTTCTGTTAACGCAGTGTCCGAAGTGTTAAATGTCAAGCGACCGCAGTGTGAGGAAGTGCAGTCAAGTGCGCTCAAGTGCACTTAGCTTCGGGACGGGTGTATAATGTATATATTACACGTCCCTATTTGTCTTGCTCTTGCTATGGGAAACCTTTTACGAATCGTTGAATTTATTCATCAGGTTTAACGAATTTGCTCTTTGAAATATCTTTATTTGTAGTAGACACGACGTGTTGTAAATGAAATTAAATGGGGAGAGGTCAGTTTTACCCATAAACATTTGTATACTTTGTTTGTATGAGTCATATTGATAATGCGCGGTCTATTGGGATTAAAGTTAAAAACTAATTATTCATCCCAACAGGCCGAGGCTGGCTTACTGAGGTAAACCGAGTTGTGGTATCATGATTAAGGTTTTTATTACCCGCTTGTAATTATTCCGCTTCCAATTATTTTCTTATTTAGTAAATAAACCAGTAATAATTTCGTTTGTAGTGATGTACTGGCTTGAATATACAATACTTAGAAACCTCAAAGCCAGCCTCTCACCATCGCAGTGAGAGCGTTACCGTGCTACAGCCCACCGCAGACCGTAAGCTCGCGGACCGTGACCGGCTAGCGGACCGTCTAGTTAAAACCGTCACTTGTAACGCGTTCTTTTTAACATGTATACAAATGTCATGAATGAATAAATCTCTGTGGCCCAGTGGAACGCGTGGGTCATTACCGAAAGTCACAGACTAAAATTCGAGAAAATTCTAAATAAACTTGATCCTTAACAGGCGTGTAAGGTTTTGTTCAACAGGGTGACATTTAAAAATGAATGAAAAAAGCAAATGTATTGGACGTCCCACGTCCCACTATTTATAATTTATACAAATAATTTAAATCTGAACAATTAGGTTATTTGTTTGAATCTCTGGATTGATAGTAAATAAAATATAATAGTATCTATTGTTATATATTGTTTCGCATTCGCATCAAATCAAACCAAAATATACTTTATTCGAATACTTATAGATTATAGTTTCATTCGAAAAAATATTTTTACATAAGCGAGAGCGAGCGAGCATTTTATTAATTAATAATTATATAAATAAACATATACAGAACATTAAAAAACTGGAATGAAAATAAAAACTATTTACGCACAGTTAATGTTATTACTGTAACGCAGTGAATGATATCGAATCAATATTAGAAGCGTAATTGTATACCTACACATATATACTTACATGTATTTGGAAACATTTCAAATATGTAGTAACTACTGTGCTACTTACCGGTTCTTCTCGCTAGAATCTATCCAACCCTCTTAAAAAAGCTCTTGTTAAATTCTACTTGAATAATGTATAATTTAATTTGATAACAAAAAAAATTATGTAAACTTAAATCATCCACACTTTCGAAACATTATGTACTCTGTTATTGTACATTTTTATCTTATATTTTAGGTAATATTAATACAGAGATTTTTAATTTGAATATTTAAAAATAATAAATAATCGAAACTAAAATTCATCCAAATGAAAACTACTACTATTACCATCTATTTTTACACACTAGTTTATAAATAATTCGTATATAAATCATGACCGCGTGGAATGCTGGCAAGAATGTTAACAGTATATCCCCGTTAAATTGCCTCTAGAGGAGTGGAGGCGACTGTGTTACTACTTTAAACATTTTTTGCACAGTCACCCTAAAACACGTTTAGCTAAAATGTATATTTAAGATTATCACGATACTTTCGCCATTTAAGATGTCGCGAATCGGATCTCATGTTCACGAATGAAGCTTATGATACAATCAAATATCGATTCTTTAATAATCTCTTAATTTGTATATACATATTCCACTAGCCTTAAATATGTTAATGTGTTTTTGATAAATGAGGAGACTCATCGAGAGTCATTAGTTTCTTTGCAGTTCAATATTCTACGATTTATCGAGTTAATATGTTAGTATTAGTTATTACTGTCTCGTTGATCTTCTGACTAGATATGAGGCCGCAGATCCCGAGGTCCTGGGTTCAAACCCCAGGTCTAGCCGATGTTAAGATATTGGAATTTTCTGTTGAAAAAATCTCAGTAGCAGCCCAGAGTCTGGAAGTTGGAAGTGTGTGCACTCCCGTGCCTCGGAATCACGTAAAGCCTTTGGCCCTGCGCGTTAACTCTTTCTCGATTGATTTGGTGTCGGATTGTCGACCCATCGGACTATGAGAGTGAGAATAGAGAGTGCACCTGTGTTTGCACACAAACTTGTGTACTATTATATCTCCTGCATTTCGCTAATCTCTCTTGCGATTGGCAGCTGTGACTGAAATCGGATAGGATATCATCATCTTGTTAATATATAGTTGTTAATAAATATATAAAATTTCAGTACCGCGCTGTCTACAATTATATTAACGTTATAAATCAGTACAGCGCGAACGTAGTTAAATAAAAATCTCTGTTATAATATCATACATAAAGCGTACAATAATAAAGAAGTATCTTATAATAATATACATAAGTAGAACTACTGTAAACTATACTTACAAACAAGTGGAGCAATTAACATCAACCTATTTCTATCACGACTGATTCTAGGCAGGTTAATAACAAAAGAAACGTCCATTTTCGTTAGAGCCCTCTGATTGTTTCGCTGTTAAATGTTTGCAGGAAAACGAAACCAAACACAAAAAATAAATAAAAAAGTCATAGACTAAAATAAAAGTATAGTTTATATAATGTAAGACAATATGCAGTGGAATAGATGAAGGTAAAGATACATATATGAATATATTTAAAGTATTACTAAATAGTATCCTAATATTTTATATAATAGTAACAATTATGAAAATTCGTATCATCCTCGTATAGCTACTGAATAAATCGCACAGATAATAACAAAAAGACGATTATTTTGTTTTTGAAATCGGTTTAGAAACGTAATAACACAAGCACAGTCAATTTCGGTAAACAAGTTACGACCCAAAAACGAAATAATACAATAAAAGTCCGTTATAGCCTTATAATAGTTAAGTTTATTTCGATATTAACCGCACTATTAACCCTCCGTTATTGCAGTGTACTTAATTTTACACACTTCATATTACAAATTACACACTTCATATTGTTAGCATTTTGTGTAATTTAACTTTATTACAGTATACTTTCAAATCGACGTGCTTTCTTCATTACGTCATCAAGTTATTCCTTATTACGCTAATTTCATTAAAATGTTAATTCATTTATATTTATTACTAGCAAAACCCGCGGCTTCCGTAACAGCCTGTGAATGTCCCACTGCTGGGCTAAAGGCCTCCTCTCCTCTTTTTGAGGAGAAGGTTTGGAGCTTATTCCACCACGCTGCTCCAATGCGGGTTGGTAGAATTCACATGTGGCAGAACTTCAGTGAAATTAGACACATGCAGGTTTCCTCACGATGTTTTCCTTCACCGTAAAGCACGAGATGAATTATAATCACAAATTAAGCACATGAAAATTCAGTGGTGCTTGCCCGGGTTTGAACCCACGATCATCGGTTAAGATTCACGCGTTCTTACCACAGGGCCATCTCGGCTTTACCCGCGGCTTCGCCAGCGTTGAATTAAGCTTCTGACCAAAATCCTTCAAAATCTGACTCTAACGTATTATAATATAATGCCTATTCGAATTATACATATAAAATATTCAAATTATAATGTAGCTGAGGTCTATCAAATAGCCATATTAACTAAACATGATGCAGTTATTTTGAAATCGCAGACAGACACTTAAATTTTTATTTATTTGTATAGAAGAGTAATCGCGCTGTCAAGAATAGTAATAACTTTTTGAATATGCACAAAATCTAACGTTTTACTTAATATAATAATCGCAAAACGATCTCTCAGAACGGAGTACGTACTCAACCCCGGTTAGGTTCCTTACCGCCCAAAACCACCTAAATCGGGAATGAGACTGGAAAAATTGCTACATATTTAGCAATTGTCAATTATGACGCAAGCGGACTCGCTAGTAAAGCGCTAGTTTTGATATAAAACGGTGAGCATTTATTTGCTAAGCGCCTTGCTGAATTGATTTAAATCTTTACACGGTTTCCACGTGATGCGTGCACCGACGAAATAATTAAAAATAACGTCCAATTTGTATTGGTAATAAATTACATTTTTCTCACAGATTAAAAAAGAATTAAATCATGACAGTAATGCTCTATAATCCCGCTAAGCGCTTTCTGCTTTTCTTCTCAGAACCAAGAGTTCTCTTTCCGAACGGACTGTATTTTTTTTGACTTTCAATAACTTAATGTAGATCATGCGTAATAATAATGAATAGAGAAACTAGAATTTGAGTTTTTAATGGAATTTAATACTTAGGTTTTATGTTCGCGAGTGAATTAGAACGGATTTCGCTATTCCACTAAAATACTTTCTTAAACGTGCAAAATGTGACATTCTCTTATAACGAAACATCATACGGATCTAGTTTTTAGTTTATCGAACCGACCATCAAAACACGTTTAATGTAATGTTGCAAGCGCGAAGTTATGTAGTTTTATGATGCATTACAACAATGTTATTAGGTGTTAATTAGTGACATTATAAAACGATTAAACCAAAAGAAAAACACACATAAAGGAGTAATAACAGTTAGTACATTGAATCGGATTCTGTTATAAGCAATCTTCAAATATTATCTTAGACTTGCTATCCTTATTAATTCTAAGCATTAGAAAGAGATGCCAATATTTTAGACATTTTAAATTAACAGAATTACGTATAAAACAGAATTAGGTATATTAGGTATAATGGTTGCATACCTAAGTTTGTAGTTAAAGCGCGATTGTTGATTTATAGTATTATTTATTTCTTTTTTTACGAGGCTACAACCAAAAAGGTTCTTCATAGAACACAAGTTTGGTAGTAATAAGTTTATTAATTTTAACGAATCACCAAGTTAATGAATAAAAATAGAAGAATAAAATAGAATATAAAAAAAGAATAGAAGCTCTTATTGGCTTCAAGATTCGCTAAAAAAAATCACTTAACGGTTTTTACGTCACTCGTCACGTTATGCGTATCGTTTTTTTTTATATTAATTGTATAAAAATAATGAAAGTTAACGGTTAAGCTCTGTGGCGTGAATAGTTAGTTAGTGTTACCGTTTTAACTTGGTGAGTTGTTTATGTGTTGTTTTGACGATTCTTTTATAACGTGTTTAAAATTTCAATCAAACCGAGTTGTTAAAGAGTGCGTTCGTGACATGTGTTTATAGCGGGAAGTCATCGTTAGAAAAAAGTAAAAAAATATACGTAATAAAACTGTTTATTTTCGGCCTACCATTATCGAAATAACTTTGTAATGTATGAACTTTGGTCATATGTTTGTATTACTTTTATAATGTCACCGACTTAGGCGAATCAATAAATCGGTATATTTATTTACGTGTATACATACAAATAAGGTTTGTATATGCATAAATAATTTGAAGTAGATTTCGACTTCTTTTGATTTATTTTGGAAACATTTTTGTCGTTGGTCTAGAAGCTTATTATCATAATAAGGCTGTAAATATCGAGGTTCCGGGTTGAAATTCCGGATGAAGCCAATGAGAAGTTGTTGAGATCTGTGTCAAGCTATTCTTTGTATCCCGGAATTAAGTAAGCAGTGACTTCATCTGTTTTTTTAGACACGGAATTATATTCCCTTGTTTGCGTTGGCTCTGCGATTGATTTCGCTTCGTTGTATGTCTGTTCAGATCTATGCAGATAAATAAAATTGAAGTGTCTATATGTGATCAAAGTAACTGACACTTCTTATGTTTTGACTACTTCCGAGTTAACAAAACCAAAGCAGTCGTTTTTTTAAATTTAAGACTACGCTGCTACTTAAAAAATATAATATTTTATATATTATATACATTTAATTTATAGATTTGAAGGATTTTCAAGACAGTAAATTTCACGCTGGGTTTTCTAGTACAATATACATTATATCTTAATTGTTATTCGAAATAGAATATGTAGCGTGAACTTACGAACGTCTAAACTTGTTTACAATGTTTCATTTGTAAATGCGTGTTTATGCATGTCCAAGAAATAAACAATATAATCGTTGCTATATATTCTCATAATTAATTTATTACACGTTTTTTATTTTATGTCTAGTTTATTTTGTTTCTATTGTTACTAACTCATCTGGATTGTATAATCTTGAAAATGGATTTTGGACCAATACTATACTATAGAATAACCGAAATGGATGAAAATAAACCTTGAGTTTCCGACGTCGGGGTCTGGTGTTATGTAGGGTACATTTTATTTCCTTTTCCATTTCCGTATCTCTGACAAAGTTTATACAAAATTTCATGATGATCGGTCGAGTAGTTGATGATAAATAAATAAGTTATTTAATAAACCCACATGTGATCTCTTAGACATATATGATATATATATATATGACATCCAGACATTACACATAACGAACGCTTGATCATAAGAAATTAACTGATGTTTTGATTGCGGTAATTATATCTGTGTCGCATTATTTGTCCCTTGGGCTTGTTAAGAGAGAAGAGCACTACGTACAATTAGTTAGATGTTAAGCTAAGAAGTCTTCTCCCTTTGAGGAGATGCTTTATCCATCACCCTGCTCCAATGCGGGCTGATAGATAATGTGGCAGAAATTTAGTGGAATGAAAAACATGTAGGTTTCCTTACGATGTTTTCCTTCACCGCCGAGCACGAGATGAATTATAATAACGAATTAAGCACATGAAAATTAAACAAAAGGTTTGGAATGAACACGCAATCATTAGTTAAGAGACACGCGTTCTAACACAGAGCCTTCTTGGATTCTTGGCTCTTCAGCATATCATTATACAAAGTCAACTTATCCAATTCTAGTTATTTTATATTACACATGAAATTACGTTATATCGATTGTAGTATGCAACACAGTAATTATTTTCGCTTCTTACAAATTGATTTAATTGTTAGGAATGTTGTTTAAGCAGTTCGTGACAGCTAATTACTTCAATACCGTGTCGCGAAGGGATCGCATTCGTTTTTGTTTCTATCGTTTTTTTTCATTCAGGAATTGATTACTAAGTGTTCCGGTTTTATTATATCGATGCTTCCGCTTAATGATAAACGAAGTGTTCCCGAAATATGTCGAGTGTTCCCGAAATATTCCACGATACCTAAATAACATTCGTGAAACCGGAATAATGAATCAATATTAATACTAACATTATTTTGGACCATCTTGGCTTAATATTATATATATGTATAATTCTGGGCAAAGCTTAAAAGGCGTAAATCTTAACTGATGATTGATGGGTAAAACCAGGCAAACAACACTGAATGTTTATTTGCTTACTTGGTGTTTAGGATTCATCTCGTGCTTGGCGGTGAAAGAATACGTCGTGAGATAACCTGCATGTGTCTAATATCTCTGAAATTCTGCCACATGCAGTAGCGTGGTGGAATAAGCTCCAATTCTTCCAAAGGTGATCTTAGCCAAGCAGTGGGACAATTAGGTAACAGACTATGAGTGTCCCACTGCTGGGCTAAGGCCTCCTCTCCCTTTTTGAAGAGAAGGTTTGGAGCTTATTCCACCACGCCGCTCCAATGCGGGTTGGTGGAATGCACATGTGGCAGAATTTCAGTGAAATTAGACACATGCAGGTTTCCTCACGATGTTTTCCTTCACGATGTTTTCTTTGATATGAATAATAATCACAAATTAAGCACATGGAAATTCATTGGTGCTTGCCCGGATTTGAACCCACGATCATTGGTTAAGATTCACGCGTTCTTACCACTGGGCCATCGCGGCGGGTGGGACAATTACAGGTTGTTATTTTACTGATATTATAAAGCTGAAGAGCTTGTTTGCTTGATCGCGCCCTCCGAATAAACCAGTTCGATAATATTATAATCACATACGGATATTAATAGTATTTGAATTTCAAGTACTGATATATATTCACATTCTATAACGCTTGACGTTTCAAAAATAATTGAAATCCACTTGGATAAAAAAAAAAATATTGATTTTATTTGATGTTATTGCATTGCAAAATATATATTTACAATGTTCGCAACTAATAGACACAATTACTATTTTGATCTAAAATAATGTTGTGATTTAAGCTCTAAAAATATCGCCATTTGTTTCTTGTGTGTTGAGTTAAAAAGAGTAGTAAATCATCTCAAATCATTATAGATAATTAAAATAGCATAAAACCATTGTTGCGTTTTGTATTTGATTAAGCTTCTCAATTAATAATCATCCCAAAGTATAGATAATGTAGAACCGGCTTAATGCCATCATACGAGGTCGATGAACTTTCATTAAAATTCCTCGCCATTGCAGTCTGATCAAATTGCAAAGTAATTATAAACTGATGTACCTTGTGAAATGGTGAAAAATGAATTTAAGAAATAATATGCATATATACAAGAATGAAATCATTCTAGAGTTTATAATAAAGTAAATAATACAGAAAAGGTTATTACTCTTATATCATTATATATTATGTTAAATGTATAAATAACTATGTATAAATATTAAATTTTATTTTTATTTTTTAAATACCAATTGTAGGAGACATCACTGTAAAATGTGGACAAAAAATATAAGTAAAATACTATACATAAACCAAATCTATTATAATATAGTAATAACTTGTATGCATATATATATTTATATTTATAATTTAACTAAACTAGTAAAACAACAGATCCGTTCCTAATTCTTCGTCAGAAATCTTGATTAATTATAAAATAACGGTCACGTTTATTCGATGGCATACATATTTATAATAAATAAAAACATAAATTATTAATCAACGACTGCTATTATGTGTATATTTATAAATAAACACATTCAAAATACTAATGTGACAAGAGTCTCTTCCACAGGAATACATTAGTCTGTCAATATAACAACGCTTTAATTAATACTATAAGATACATTTTCTTTTATAAAAAACAGATAATATACCTTGATATAATCATTGATAATAATGTTATAAATGTGAATATTTTTGCATTTTCATGTTTCCTTTAAACTTGTAACAGTGTGAGTTTATGTATACTTTAGTAAAGTAGTAGTTACTGGTGGTAGGGCTTTGCGCAAGCTCGTCTGGGTTGTACCACCAACTCATCAGATAATCTACCGCAAAACAGCAGTACTTGGTATTTTCGTATTCCGGTTTGAAGGGTGAGTGAGCCAGTGTTATTACAGGCACAAGGGACATAACATCTTAGTTCGCAAGGTTGGTGGCGCATTGGTGTTGCAAGCGATGGTTAACATTTCTTACAATGTCTATGGGCGTTGGTGACCACTTACCATCAGCTATATGCGTACATAAGGTACGGTAAAATATTCGCTTGTCCTTCATTATCCTAGTCATCTATCGCCGGTTCTCCTCAGACCTAAGATATTGCTCTATGAATGCGTTTTTGAAAATGAATACGCAAGCGTAATCCTTATATATTGAATTGAAGATTTTTATGTAAATAATTACATATGAAACTTTTTAATGTTTCAAAATAATGCGTTAAATCACATCAAAAACCAATCCAATTAGGATAAAAAACGCACTTTAGATCGTCATGTACAGTATTAAATTAAATGTAAAGCTACAACCCGTTCATAATTTAGATTCTACGGAGAAGAATCGACGATAGTTACTCTTTTTCACCAATTTATAACTAAATTATTATTTATCCTGCATGAAAATTAACAAAAACACCACGCTTTTAATCATCTACAGAGTTTGTTATCGAGTAGTAAGCTTTGTTTTATTAACGGTTTTTTACGTGGATTTAATTGGTTAATAATATAACATTTAGGTTAGATTAATAAACAATATTTTGCCTATAAGTATCTACGTCTGAAATTAAATAATAATTTCCTATACAGCCATTGTTCACTTATAAAATTACCTAGTAAAATGTCACATGGACGAACAAAGTGACCATTCACCGTTAAAGCTCCGATGGTCTGGTACACGTCTGACCTCATCAGCGAGGTCAGACCAACTGGGAATTTATGATGTCTGCCCCACTACTTTTTTATGTGAACTGTAATCATGATTGGATTTGATCGTTCTATCCGTGTTTTATTTTATATCAGCTGTTAGCAAACGTGTGACCTCATAATATGTAATCGAATGAAATTGTTTTAATTACTTTTACTAAAAATATAAAATGATGGACAAGATTTTAATGTGTTTTGCTTTTGTGATATATTTAGATATTTTGTAAATGCATATTTATTTAAATTTTTTAAATTTCTACACATGAATGTCAAAGGAAAAAATCAAGAAAAGCCAATTAAAACGTAAATATAATTTATTTAAATTGTTTTTTTTTTCAAGTTTTTGCTCTCACAAAAAAATAAACAAAGTCAAGATAACGTCTTAATCTTAAGACATCATTTCAGGGTCTTTGCAATGTCAATTTTGTTAACAAAATAATATACGTATCTGCATTAATCAAGTCGATGTTATTGAACTCATTGTCGGAAATGTAATCAATGCTCCAGGATTGTAAATTCTATCGTCTTACAAATAAAGTCGTCTTTCCTAAACAAATGCAAGGAGACAATAATTTGTTTCTAGCACGAATAAAATATCAACATTACATAATTCAATGAGTAAAAGAGAGAAAGTTCAAACCTAAGAATAATTATTGTTGTTGATTATATAGTCTTTACTGCGATTTTATGTAAATATTTGAATTAATTTATCAAAATATATGGTAATTATTTTGTTTTAACAAAATTGTTATCTAGCGCCATCTATTATGAAATAGTAAATACAGAATGTGTGTTTTATGTGTACAGGAGACAATGGCAGCACTCACGCTTTGTACCTCGAAACAATAGTCGAGGAAACAAGCGATGACTTGCGTTCTGAACGCTCTTCTGCAGCCACCTGGCTATCTGACTCAGATGCCGACTCGGTCATACATGTTCGCGGCACAGCAGGTATTTACAAACTTTACGCTTGTACCGCCATCTAGGGATGGATAGCTATTCTTCTCATTGTTATTTGAAAGAATGTATAGATGGCGTTACGTACCGCCATAAATCTATATAAATATTTTTATTGTTTTTATTTACTTTTCATATGTACACAATAATTCATATGTACAAAATGTATTTTAATTTAAGATTAATATTCTTTAATTCTTTAAGATTTATAATTCAATAGTATATTTTTTCTTAATTTATTTCCTTTATGTAGTACTGTCATACATTTTAATTATAACAACTAGATAGCTTTTTTGGATCATATCCAAATTAATATAAATATATCACTTTCTGTGTCATTGTCATTACCGACGCCTGAAGCCATTGAAGGTGGTGGTGTATCTCAGTAGCATTAATTGAAAATTAGAAGTTAGCTTCTTTCCTTCCCTCAGGGTCGGAGTGCGACAGCGAGTCAGAGCGGGAATGGGCGTGCCCTGCAAAACGTAGGAGACGAGAGCGAGCCAACTCGCCGACCAGCCTCGGATCTCTCTCACGTTCGTCTAGCCTCGCGCAATTCGAATCCCTCGAACGGTCCTGTGCCGCTCCCGTTTCACCTAGTCTATCGCCGGACTCCCTCGAGTCGCCCCCTGCGTCACCACAGCCTGTTCGACCAGCCCCTCGTGCCCATCTTTCAGCGGAGAACCTTAGCGAAGATAGTGGTTACAGTGAGCGCGCGCGCCGGCCGCCCCCGCCTGCCCGCCGTGGCCCGCCCGAAATAGCCCACGGGCCGATCGCCGCCGGCAGCGTGCCCTGCCTCGTCTCGCCCAGTGCCACGCGTCGCCAGCCCCGCGCTGCGCGCGCTCTCTCCTTGCCCGCCGAGCTCGACGTCTGCGCCGAGCCAAAACGCCACGCGACCCACAGTGCGCGATTCCGCCAGACCTTCGAAGTTTGCGACAGTTTTACCGTAAGCGTGGCCGACCTGACGGCCTTGGACTACCGCGGAGGACCGCGGCGACCGCGGCTCCCTCCGCCGCCCCCTCCGCGACCATCGCATCAACCGCCACCTCCACCACCCGTGCTCGATGTGGTCACGCGTCCCCTGCGGTCAACGCCGGCCCGCGAGCCCAGCGCCGGCAGCGACTCCACCACCGAATCAGAACAAGCATTCGCAAGAGAAATGGAGGCTACAGCGCGCCGTTTGGACGAAAATGCGAAAAGAGCGCTCGCCGACACCGGAAATTACGATCGTGAGCTCTCCGTGCTGACGGCACGGCGTCTTCAGGACTCGTGGGGAGCATGGGATGACGTTCTCGATGAGCTTCGTCGGCGTATGGAACCGTCGTCGGCGACGCCGTCCCCGCCGCGGTCTCCCTCACCAGACCCTATTCGAGAGCCTAGTTTTGCGTCAACGCCCCTCCGCTCGGGAGACGCACGAGTTCGTTCTACGCCCGAGTTGCGAGCGCGGGCAACGCCGCACCGCGAAACTCCAGAAGAGTTACGAGCTTCACTCCAACTAGTCGCACCGCGGCCGCCCGACTCGGCGTTGCCGGCGCGCTCTGTGTCGACAGGATCAAAAGGAGTCACTTTTTCACCGATAGTGGCCGAAGTGAGTTGGCGAGAAACTAGTACGAGTAGTAACGAAAGTTCTGAACGAAGGACGAGCGAGAGTTCGAGTGCGAGCGTGGACGGGGCAGACGCAGAGGTAGTGGAAGTGGAGGGGGAAGGCGACGGACCGCGCGCGCAGATCGCAGAGTGCGCCGTCGCAATGACGGAAGCGGGCGCGCGTGCGCCGCGCAGCCGCATCGCCGGTTTCCTTTCGAGGTTCGCGAACTTCCGATTCTCGGGGCGCAAAGAAAAAAAATCTAGGGGCGCAGGCGCGAACGGGCGGGCAAGTATCAGCGGTCCGCCGACGACGGCAGATGCGGGGCAGGGAGTGCGAGCGGCGGCCGCCGGGCCGCAGTATGTGCGCATCCCGCTGAAGGAGGAGGGTGTGTCGCGGGCGGTGGCACCCCCCGTGGCGGGCGGTGTGGCGCACAAGCCTCCGCGGCCGCGCCCGCCGCCCGCTCCGGCACCCGGTGTGCTCGAAACCGACGTGGACACGCAGCGCACGGTGCTGCACGCGCGATCCTTGCTCGCCCTGGCGCCGCCCGACCAGCGCGCGCCTCGACCCCACAAGTCCATGGAGTTTCTGCTGGACAAAGACAGCGCGCAGATCGTACAGGTGAGTCCCGATTTACATAGCTCTATTACTAGCCTCCGAGTCCCGTGGGCGTTGCCTAGGTTGTCTTTTAACATTTTATTTGAAGTTCTCATATTGCCGCAATGTTTACAAACAGCACGATCGATCTCGGGCAATGAACTCGTGATAACTGCTGATGTCTCGTGGTAGGCATTTCAACAAATTAACCCTTAAACTTATATAAAATTTAAACCGGCTAACTAGCGGCATAGTAAAGACTTGCAACTGCAATACATATAATTAGATTAATTGTCCTACCAACATTTCATATAAACTACAACAGTTCATACTACAAACGTTTCAACAGCGAGCTATACCGTCGGTTAAGTGACATACTCCATACATATTCCGTTAACAATGCACTATGTAAATGACAACGGTATTCCCAGTAGGGTCGTTCGAGTTACGACACAGTATTCGCATTTCGCATACAATCAACTCGCAGAGGGCGGAGGTGAAAGTGTGAGTCTAGGCATGGCGCGCCATATGCATTGCTAACCCACCGAGGTGGGCGTAACTGTATTATCAAACCGTATGCGTAGCTATCGCTAATATCGCTTTACGATCGATTGCTATCGGAGTCTGAAACCGGATTACCTAACAATTTACATATTATTCACAAACGCGACCTAATTAAAACAAAGAACACAACGGATATTTAAATTTTACGTAATTAGCTTAATTCGTCAGAATATACTGCTATTTAATATCGAAAATAATGTAAAACTGACTAACTACCAAACCACGTCATTCGTAGTAAAAAATATGACTGTCATTTTATCTCGTCATTATCAATTTCGAATGGTTTTTAACCGTAAAATTAGTGATTGTGAGGTCTATTGTTCACAAGAATTTTAGCATACAATACGGGAACTTTGACATTACAATATTATTATACACTGTACTGTATTACTGACATATGTGCTTATATTCAAATAAATATATAACTGTAAGAACACTTCATTTATACCACAATAATACAGTGTGGAATTTTTTATGCATATTATTATTCAATTTAAAGTTTAATATTCGTATATGATAGAGCTTCCATTCCTTGCAAATGCAGGCTTAACAGTCGCATAGCATTGCAGGTTCAACCCGAATACTTTAGTATACGATCGTAGACACTGAGTAAGATTTATGTTTCGTTTAAATGCGAAGAATAGGCTTAAATGGCTATGATTTAAGAAAAAAAACCTTTGTCCTCGGTTCTCTATTGTAGCAGCCTTAGCAGGTACAAGCTTCGTTACGATTTTGTAATATTTTGAAATATAAATTTTTTTTATCCTTTTATGTATATAGCAAATAGACATAAAAGGATAAAAAATAGAGCTTGTAATAATAGTTACAATCAAATTATTATATTTGAATAAGGAATTAAAAAAAAAAACTCAATTAAAAAAAAATCAATTATTTATTTGAATTTTAAAATTGTGCTTCAATTTGACGGTCAAATAAATCTATTAATACTGTTAAGATCAATTAAATTAGTACGCATATTAAAAATTAATTACTCCGGCAACTCTGAGAACCTGTAAATTGTGTGACTTTTGCTTAAAAGATATTTTAATATAAACTTTTGTTAAAGAAAAATGCGCCCCAAAAATAATCATTTATAATATTTTTAACAGTTTACCTGTATTTAATTTGTGTTGAAATAATGAACAATTAGTATTTATACTTAGTTCACCGTGACTTTAAATTTATTTCAAAGGTTTTCTGACAATAAACAATATGCCCATTGTAGAATTCATAATTCCCACGAGTCCTTATATTTTTTGTCGCAATCACTTGACTTTGCTTTTCAAAATCTTGGGAATATATTATCCATGACATACTACCATTATGATGTCATCGAAGTGTCGTTTGAATGTTAATCCTATTATTACCATTTACACCTTGATCAAAACGCAATGTAGAACGCAGTACGAAGTAATGTTAAATATTATATTAATTTGCCAGGTGTTTCAATTCGCGGCGAACTTATGCTTAAATATGGTTAAAATTAAAAAAGAAACGTACGTAAAGAAACGGGGCTTTAAAATTATTACGTAAAATAATATAAAAAATCCTGATAACGTTAATTCTGACATTGGGTTTCGCATTCATATTAAGGTTCATTGCCTTAGCAAGACAATGAGATAAGTACCCGATCAATATTTTAAAATGTATCGCGTAAACATAACAATAAATGAAAATAAAACAATAATAGCGTCACGCTGTAGGATATTTTTCCTGTTATATGTCTGGTGAATTTAAATCATCTTTGACCATGACTGCAGTACATGATAGCATTATGTTAATCCTTTACAAGTAGATCAAACCTGAGTCATTAAATAACATATCGAGATATATGTATATTTCGAGGAAGTGTATTGGCGTTGACGTCCTTTTTAAAATTATGTAATCTGCTAAAAATGTTATTTTTTTGGAATTCACAAACTCAATATGACTTATGTACTTAATGATTTTCCACGTTTGCACGTAAGAGATTTGATATTCGTTTCGTAAGCTTCAAAATTGATGCAATTATGTGATAGACGTGGAAAATAGTGGACTTCCACAAGTCGGTTATATAACTTGTACAGGATACAGGACACGAGTGTTGGACGTGTCCGTCTGATCGTGCTTCATCAGATCTAAATGCTTTAACTAGCATAAACTGTTCCTGCATTTTGAGTTCAGCCTTCGAATCTATATTGAGAGCTCTTTGCTAAATGTAATTCCCACTCAATCTAAACAAACCCACATATTGAACCAGACTAAGTTATACGTTTGATTAAAAACATCCAGAAAAGAGTATTTAAAGAGATGTTTTTTAATATATACTTTAAAACCCATTTGCGCCTTCTGTAACTGTATAATACAGTGTCTTTGTCAAAATATTTAAAAACAATATGTACTACTTCTGTGTCGATAACATTGTCCGCAATCGATCTTTGAAGCTATTTTATTCATAAATACGACCCGTTGCTGCTTTGAATCTTTAGATTTATTGAACCATAAAATTACAAAGTCTGAACAAAAGGAATTCTTAGCCGTCTTAAGAACACAGAACTTGGTCAAAGCGGCGGTAAATTTTAATTTGATGTCGGCTTCTTTTTGAAGATATCATATAATCTAAGAATATCTTTAATTATAAGAAAAAATATTTAAATATATACTTTTTTATACTTATTTAGTTTTTAATACGGCAACTATAGTTAAATACTTTTTAATTATTTTTAATAACAGTTTTCAGGTGCGCAAGAGCACAAACGTTATAATGTTTACAAGCTTTATTTTAAATTATTACCAGCTTTTTGCTTTTGAATGTTACAAAATGCTACTTTCTAGGTGTAATAAAGAACCTTTCCATCTCATCTATTATAACCGGTCGGCTTAGAATCAATCAGGCAGTCGTGCGACCTTGCATGTTCGCCGAAGAAATTACCCCCGAGGCGTACAAATAGTTTCTCTTTAGATTTAAATGACGTTTTAGTATTTTATGGTTGAACGGTGTGTGGTTTAGGCCTGATTTGTAATAGTTAAAGTTTACGGTAGTTATACTTGCGGCTCGTCGTTCCTAATTCACGACCAAGAACTAAGAAAACGGGAGCAGTTGCTCTTTCGAGTTTTTCAAGTAATAGCTTTATTTTGAGAAGCCATGAACTTGGCTCGTCAGAACATAAAATCTGGTCTTACGATAATTTACCAGCTCGGTAAAGCACGCTGGTTCAGTGCCTTTATATTTTTTTGAAGTTCGAAATAAATTGAAATAACATAACGTCAAAAAGAATTACTAATTTGTGAATTCAATTTTTTCGAAATATATTTTATTTCAGACATATTTTAAATAAAACACATTGTTGCAAAGGTTTAAACGTATTCTTGATACCTTATAATCTGTAAAATATTAATAGCATTTTTTATATCACAAAATCAAAAATAGTCCTTATTAAATACATACCTACATATTCTTTAGTGAAACGTATGTCATATTTGAAAATTGAATATAGCCAGCATCATGTTATTAGGTTCTGATTTATAATCATGACCACACGAAAGTTCCTTGACTCGTATTAAAAAAAAACTTGTAGATTTTTTTAAATTGCAGTAGCAGATGCAATTTTCACGGTAAACGAACCTAGAACGAAGTAATTTCCGCAGGATAAATATTTTTGGCTTCCAATTTATTTGCAATTCTTTAAATTACTTTTTTTATATAATTGACGAGGAAATTGAACAATTATTTACTTTTAAATTAAAATAACATTTATTTAGTTAGGTTAAATGCAAATATTTGAATCGTCATTTTACAACTTTATATTTAATTTAAGAATACGCGATTCTAAATATAGAATTTAGAATACACGCAGAACGAACAGAAAGTCAGTTACTATTATTTATTAAATACATTACATACATTTATTATATACAATTAATTTATGTGTCCTGTAAGAGTTACGCCGCTAACTTTATTTTGCCATCTATAATATATACCTACAAATATTTACAAAAATTAAAATATAAGTATAATAATTTATCTTATTAACTCCAAATAATATTGTACATTTATATCTGTGTGGGATTAATATTTAATTTTTAATCTATTTTATTAATATTAATGTATTTTGTCTGTGGTATGGACCGTCCTACGATGTTGTTAATGATATTACCCACTAGAAATTGGAAGTAAAATGTAGCCTCAATTTTAGATAAGTGTAATAAGAGGGTAACTTTATTACATAACCATATTTCCGGGTGATGTTGAATCTGGTTACACTCAGAGGATATCCGTTAGGGCGGGCATGTCCGGATGCAACTTATTAGCAAACGTTGAGTTTGTATTTCGAGTCATAACATTTTGTATTCCGTAACCGTAACAGTCTGTGAATGTCCCACTGCTGGGCTACAGGCCTCCTCTTCCATTTTGAGGAGAAGGTTTGCAGCTTATTCCAACACGCTGCTCCAACGCGGGTTGGTGGAATACACATGTGGCAGAGTTTCAGTGGGGCTTGCCCGGGTTTGAACCCACGATCAACGGTCAAGACCCATGCGTTCCTACCACTGGGCCTGGGTATTCACTAAACTAAAACTAGTTTTGACAGTTTTCTTTAATTTTTTACTGAAGAATTGAATCGTTTGAAATAAATGCGACGCTTACAATGCGATTTTATATTATATAGACAGAGATTCAAAATTTGGATTGCATTCTTAATTTAAAATATCTATACGATACGTACCTTTGCTTTTTAATATTTTATTTTATCACTGCAATACTTGAAGCTTGTCAGCAGAGTCACCCAGCGCAGCTCAGCCTCCACTGACCTATTTCTAGAAATAGCGAGTAATAATCGCTTCGATTAACACAACACAACCGTTATATAATTTATTCTTCTAATTTTTTAATCCCTTACAAAATGTATGTGAGCCATCTGTATAGGTTATTCACGTATTAACTTTACAAGCCTGCAAATATATAAATACAGATTTATGATTTACTAAAACTCTTTCGAATAAAAGCTTAACTTTAAAAAATTATATTAATTTTTAAAATTTAACTAAAATTAAAAAAAAGGTTTTTAAATATTTAAAGCAAAAAAATAGTTCAGTTTTTTTCAACTATTGTATTCTTATATTAAGCGCCCTTAATATAATGAAAAATTACAAGAATTGCTAAAAACAATGTATCCAATTAAAACAATAAAATAACAGAGAAGTGCAAATACAAACGCTTATTCTAAAAACTTGCGGCCTAACTTATAAACGTTGCTTAGCGGATATTTAGTTGAACACCGGTTTTCTTTTTCTGTCACTATTGATTTGACATTCGAAAGAAGAAGACAGCATGGATTATCTGTTCATCCTCTAATTTTCTAGTTATAGTTTAATCTAATTTCTAGTTTATAACTAACGCCGTAGATATTTAATAATGCAAATTGCTTAAAATAAACAGATCCTCTATTTATTTCATCTCCTACAATAAAATGTAAAAGTTATACAATAAGAAAATGATTGAAAAGATTTCCTTTGTTGATGAAATACAGAACCATTTTTAATCTTCACTCCTTCAAGAGGATTTATCCTGAAGTCCTATATAATAAGAGCTATGTGCTTAAACTCTATTTTCCTTATATTTCCCTGCGCTTTGAATTAATCTTGAATGAAGACTGATCTCTTGATCTGAGAGCGACGTTTCTTGAAGTATAATCCTTGAAACATTGAGAGAAGTTGAGTTATTTATGAGTAATCCCGAATACAGTACTCAATTTTAATTGGCCAATTGTTCCACAGTTTAAATGATGGTGGTTAAAATTCTGTTTCATTTTTAAATATTTTATTGATAGTGATTATTTCGTTTTATAAAAAAAAAATTTGATTGTATAAAATTATAGTTTTTTTAATAACCTCCAAGTTTGATATTATTCTTTATGATTTTAAGGTATTTATTATAGTATAATTTTTTAGCCATCAAAGTTAATATCTAAGATTTTAGGATTATATATAATACGTGTGGCGCCGCACTAATATGTATAAATTGTTTTTTCTTTCCGTGGCGAAGCCACAACATATAGTGCTAAAAGCTTATAATTCAATCAAATTTATTATGTATTATGTAAATATCGTTTTAAAATTTGCTTCATTAACTAGTTCAAAGAAATATTTGTACCACTGTCAGCTTCTGTTTCTTTCATTTACCGGTTTTGTAAACAGGATAAAAATTCAAAATGGATTCATATTTTTAAATAAACTCTCATTCGTCAGACGTAGGAATATGTTGAATCACAGTAATTATATTAATATATGCAAAGTGCACGTAGGTATATTATTTGTATGTTAAGAAAATTATTATTTTAATGTAAATATAGCTTAGCTAATTACATTCAACAAAGTGTCTTTGGAATAACATGTTTATTCTAGATGTTCTAGCGATATCTAGGTATATAATTAATAGGCACTACATATGCTTATGTATTTTAAAATAATATAATAGTTATTTACATTAAGGCATATTATAAATTAAAAATAGTTGCACTAAAAAAATCGTGAGGAAACCTGCATGTGTCTAATTTCACTGAAATTCTGCCACATGTGATTCTACCAACCCGCATTGGAGCAGCGTGGTGGAATAATCTCCAAACCTTCTCCTCAAAAAGAGGAGAGGAGGCCTTTAGCCCAGCAGTGGGACATTCACAGGCTGTTACGGTTACGGTACACTAAAAATGATGATTGACTCATGATCGCGTGGAGTGATGGCAAGAATACTAACGGAATATTCCCGATATATCGCAATTCCGATTACTTGGGCGAAATATTAACCATATCTCCTACCACCAGTAAAATATTTTAATAATACTTGTTGTTATATTATGCTATTACTCCAAGAACCACTTAAACTTGATTTCAAATACGTTAACTATCTCATTAATGCATTAACAGTTAAAGTTATCGTAAGTCACAAAGGCTATTGTGATTAAACAGGACTAAAAGACAATGCAAAAAAAAAATTTGCTTACCCTGATCCCATTTTTTTGGGGTAGGAGCAGTTTGTAAGCTGTATGAAAAAAAAAATATAAGTTGATTTATGCGGCGATTTACTGCAACCTTCCTAGTAAAGACTTTCGCTGAACAGCTTTGCTATGGGGTGGTTGAGGCACTTACGTGCTCGACTGACGAATGCGTTTAAGCTTGCTTGAGGTGGGGTGACTAATTATAGCTAGAACAGATAAAGTGGGTATTATGGTCTGTCTAATGTAGCTGTTATACAAACGCACCTTTAAAAAGGGTTGAATAAAATAGCCACAGTACATACCTTTAAAATTATTTAAACGAACAATTGCCTTACATTTTTTTCTTTTTAACTAATTCTGTCATTATTTTTCCACAATTAATCAAAAACATATATATATATATATATATATATTATATAATATACATTATATAAAAAAGTGAAATAAATATAACTTACATTAGTGCGGTGTATCTAGCAAAGTTATAATAAAGAGAAAACTGGCTAGCTGCTTTGTAAGTAAACATTGATGTCAAGGCTCGGTGTGTTTATAGATCGGACCACCATTGCTCTTTTTCATCTGACCGTAATCTTTATGTAAACATAGAAATTACGAATTATGTTATTTAGAATATTAAGTGGATTTTGTACTATATTGCCTTTAGAATTATTCAATATATTTTTTTTATAATAATATAATATAAATAATATTATTTAATAGTTTTGATTTAGGACGTTTCTTTAAAATCACAATAAAACCTTTTTCGACAAATATCTAAAAACTAATATTTCTCAACGATATTTTTTTTAATTTGAATTAAATTATTCATAATAAGAACACGGTCCAATTTGTAGTGTTGTTTTTAACGAACAGGAATTGCTAAACTTCAGCTATTATCTCATTAATTTCATGAATGTAGCACAGACAAAGACGGTCGGTATCGAGTTACGCTTATTAACACATGTGGGCGAAGATTCCTGAGAAATTGACTCGAGTTACTGCATGCGTTCGTTGTAATGGCCCCAGGAAATACCATTCAATACCAAATAAAAAATACTATCGTAATAAGTTAGTTGTAAAGGGTAAGATTCTAAATAAACTATGGATTTTACAGACTAGGTATTGAGATATTTTTTCAGGTGGGGGACATATGAGCCAAATACCATTTACGTATAGCAAGCAAATTTTATATTTAGTTTGCCATACGTAAATTACGTAAGATAATATTCCTAGAATTTGATCTTATTATCAATGACATATCTCGATAATTAAGTTTTATATAAAAATATCAACTAAACATTATCTTTCACTAATCTAATGATACCGTTCTAGTAATTACTTACCATTTATATTTGGATCATCCTCCTCTTATTTATATATTCTACCCCCTATTTATATATCTTGTTCGTAATCGTATCCTATCGCTTAGGCTATGTTCCACATTATTTTATGTATTAATAAAAAGTATAAGCGTAGAGCTAAGTAAAAGTAGTAGCGCTGCTAGAAGTTACTCGTGACAGTTTTCAGCGATTGTTATGGAAGCAAAATTTTATAACCGCTCTCTTGTTTAGTGTTTAATCTTAAAGACGAATAGATGAAGTTTACTGGTTTTGGCATGTACAGACAAACAGATACTTATGATTTATTATTATTATTAATAGTTTTATTCTCTGTTAGTCGGCTGAGGTATTCTTTTCATGGTGAGAGATTTTCGACACTCAATAAGCAATTGTAATGCTTCTATATTAAAAAATAACATTGACATAGATTTTAGTAATTGTAAAAAAAATTTGTAATTTTCAAGTGCTTTATAGTTTATAATATACTAGGTTAAAGGGTTTTGTGTGAGCCCGTCTAGGTAGGATCATCAGATATTCTACAGCTAAACAGCAATACTTAGTTATGTTGCGTTTCGGTTTGAAGGATGAGCCAGAAAAACTATAGACACAATGCACACAACATCTTAGTTCCCAAGATTGATGGCACATTGGCGATGTAAGGAATCGTTAATATTTCTTACATCGCCAATGTCTATGGCCATCACCTTACCATCAGGTGGGACATTTGCCCGTCCGTCATATAACATAAAAAATATAATTGTAATTTAATTACACTTGGCTTTATTGAATTATTCCGTGGAAAATATATTTTCAATTGAAGCAATACAAGCAGTTGCTAACTCAGACACCGGGCACGTTTTTAGGTCACCTCATTTACTACTCTCCTGAGTGTTTGTTTAGGTACAATGCTCCGTTGTGGTTTATGTAAGATGTATGTAGTAAAACTGTTGTGATTAAAACTTTATCCATTCCGACTTTATACTTTGCTCCGTCAATTTTAGTTTGTACTCTCATTTACTCTCATATATAATACTCACTAGTTATATTGTTGTTTGTTGTTGTTGTTTAAAAAAGGTAAATCGTTTTTAATCTTTAGTACAAATTATTAATTAAAAAAAAAACCTATTAAAACGTATGTAGATAAGAAACAATGACAGAAGAAATAAAAATAAGTTATATATTTTAATATTATTATTATCTAAACCTTAGACATCATACCAGAAAGCTAATTACGCTATTTTTATGCTCCAATAAACGAGGAAGGAAATTCTTAAGCCCTCGCAAAGGAAGCCGCTATAAAATTCATACGAATTTTGACAGACTCGTTAAATTTTATGCGACAGGACGCTGTGTTGGCAGCGTTCCAACATCTAACGTTGGTCTTAAAATTTACATCTAGATACATTGACTTTTTCTAGTTTACTGAATTTACTAGGCTGATATAGGTATTGGAAATAACATTTTTGTTTTTTTTTTATTGTATTAGATAGGCAGACTAAGACACTTCTCACCTAATGGTAAGTGATCACCATCATGGCATGCCCCAGTCTATGGGCATAGCCTTTGGCATCGTCAGAAATATTAATCATATCATCCATCAACCTTAGGATATATGATATTTGGGTAAAAGAATTTTCGCGATATAACTAGAAAATACGTCAAATTAAGACTCACTCTCGTGTCTATCGATCCGTTTGTCATAGACCTTTTTTTGTTAATGCGATTATTATCATTTGTTACTTAATGATAACTTCTTTTATTTGTCTCGTGTCTGCGAACAATATAAGTGCAAAAACATTGTATGTAACATCGGACTTAACATAATTTTTTTATTGGAATTTCATTTGAATATACAACGAAATGCAATTGGTAACTGTATTTCTTTCTATTATAAAAAATACGTTTTACGGTTTAATTATGTTTTAATTCAATGAAATATTTTTCTAATATCCTAATAACAATAACAATAATCTATAAATTTTATAAGATGTGCCTTAATGAGAGCAATTAAACAACTATGAGTTACCGATTGTCTTATGTAACTTATTGTACATAACACATTGCTGTCCTCTTTATAATGGCAACATAATTATGGTGTATATAAATTATTACATGTATATAATTTTTTTTTAATGCGCAATTATTCTAACATTAGCTGATCAAACCGCCTTTATTATGTAACGCTGACAGTGACAATGGAGGGAATTCCATGTAACCATTTTTTTATCATCTACATTAACGACATTAATGAATATAATTTTAATATACTTGAAATATACAAAATTTGAGAATACGCATTTGCTGTTAAAAGTCAAACTAAACGATTACTGATTTGACTACAAATTTTATTAAAGTCTTTACGTGCTTTAATACTAAATACTAAAATTGTATATTCTAAACAAAATACATTTATCAAACCAGCAACTTTATTCAATAAAAAATAAGTTTTTCAGCTTTACGTCAGCGTATGAGCGTAAATAAAAAACGGCTACATTATATATAAAAGACGTTCAAACTCAATGTTTAAAACAGTGCATACAGTAGGCTTATTTCTCCCGCTGTAGTTATGTAAAACTTGGTTCGTTGAATCATTCCCTTTGATAAGTCGCATGTAACACACTCATTGGCTCGGATCCAAGAGGATTTCATTCTTAACAATCCTCACATCTAGAAACTTCCGTAGCATGTTTATCCTTACGCCAAAATTTGTTTTGAATTTGGAATGATCATATTTTACTTTGTTTATTATGTTATATATGTTGTTTAATCATCATGTCAGATGCGTCTTCTAAATATACGATTTTATTGATTGAATGTCATGTTCTTGTAGTGTGGTGCAGTTTATATTGGAGTTGTAAATGTTTTTTTTAAGTTTTAGCGTACGTATAAGAAATAAATGTTCCCCTCGCCATATTTTATGCATTACACAGCGAGTACCTAAGTTCATAAAGTCTGGCTGAGTATGCCACTTCGATATATTACGACCGAAATATCTTGGTAGTAGGTACCACACACTCACCACCGTTAGTATACAAACAAATAACATTTTTTTTTAAATAAAATGTTACTATAATAAAAACTATTTTCGCATACAATGAAACAAGCTTATATAATGTTTTTCTTGGAATTATTAAAACAATCATTATTAAATGTAAGCAATCGAACCATCGTAATCATAAATAGTCTCTGGTTTCTCTTTAACTTTTAGTTTATTTAGTAATTAAGCGCTTTCTATCCGCATTAGAAAAAGTCGACCGAATAACGACTGCGGTCACGTCGCTTTATTGTTGCTTTTCACCGATAAACAAATTTAAAAAAAATCTAAAATAAAACATAAAATTCTTCTATTTTGTTGTTTCATATTTTATGAAAAAAAAATCCGTTATTGAAATTCTTATATTTAAAAGAAACTGGAATCTTGTAATGGTAAAAATTAAATTTACTTTTTTGTAACAATTTTTAGAGGAATAAAAACACGATGCTTTCTCTTTTCTTAATATTTAACTTATAATTTTCTATTGATATGTCACTAAAATCAATTGCTGTATACATATATTCAAGAAGTCACCAATGTCGAACTGTACGTATAAAAACGCAAAACAAATAATAAAAATTAATCACGAATGAGGCAAATTAACACGCAGTACGGGATTTAATTTGTCACCCACCATAATATAATGTTCTTATTGCATGCTTCGACCGCCATATTGCCAGTTTTGAAAAAGGAATAATCCGATCTAATCGGCGCTTGTACGACTCGCATTCGGTTCCGCGTTCGTCCAGAAATAGTTCTTTAGATCGCATTCCACATTTGCCCGCAAGCTGTTTACTTGACGTTTCAGCGTTTCAAAACGGATAAAGCGCAGTATAGATTTTAAACTGACATTAATAATGCGGTTACATGAGCATGAGTCACTTTATGTTTAAACATTTTGAAACTGATAACTAGATACCGATAAGGTGGCAAAGGGCCACCTGATCCCAAGTGGTCACCAGTGACGTCATATTGGCGCCGTAGCGTAAGAAATAATAATCATCCCTTACACCGCCACCAACCTTGGTAACTAAGATATGTCTCTTGTGCCTGTGCACTGGCTTACTAACTCCTCCAATCGGAACACAACAATACTAAGTATTGCTGTTTGGCGTTAGAATATTTGATGAGTGGGTTGTATAATAAAGTCCATATAAGAAAAAATATCAACCTAAAGTAAAGACCTTTTTTATAATCATAGGAAGTAATGTCTTCAATGGCCTGTAACAGTAGACACTTGAGTGGACTTCAGAAGCAAAAGCAGCTTCAGTAATTTTATTACGTACACATGCGTGAAGCGACCCCTTTGATGTTCAACGAGACATGGATATTTGATATATTGTTTAATTTTAATTACAATATGGACTACAAATAATTTTCCCCTTCATTCGGCTTCGCTCGACTTGTATGCGTCCGGGGTATCATTCACCTTTCTTTTAAAGACCCTAAATTTATATTATTGTATAAGTCGTTGCCTGGATTTGATAAACTTACATATGACAGTTTCACATCTTAAAATTGTAATCAATATTACTCAAAGACCCTCAGTAGATATGACGTGGAAGACGATTAACTGAAGATCGCTTGTTCAAATACAACCAAATGGGACACCTGATGGTAAGTGGTCACCGCAGCCCATAAACATTAGCACTGTGAGAAAAATTAACCATTCTTTATACTGCCAATTCGCCACTAACCTTGGAAACTGACATGTTATGTCCCTTGTGCCTGTAATTACACGGGCTCACTTACAATTTAACTCGGAACTCAACGATTTTAAGTATATCTGTTAGGCGGTAGAATATCTGACGAGCTACTTACCCAATCGGGCTTGAACTAAGCCCCACTACCAAAAAATCGATTTTTAATGTAGGTTGCTATAATAACTTTTTAGACGAATCCATAGATGATTCAAGATCTCGACCAATGAAATCGCGTCAAATCAATGTCAAATCTGTTTACTTGTCTTTACTTCTCTTGTGATTGGAATATACAGTAAAACATAGTGGATGGGTAACGTGATGAATGATGAAGAAGGTTTTTTTTTTTTTTTATAGAATAGGAAGGCGGACGAGCATATGGGCCACCTGATGGTAAGTGGTCACCAACGCTCTTAGACATTAGCATTGTAAGAAATGTCAACCATCGCTTACATATCCAATGCGCCACCAACCTTGGGAACTAAGATTTTATGTCCCTTGTGCCTGTAATTACACTGGCTCACTCACCCTTCAAACCGGAACACAACAATATCAAGTATTGCTGTTTTGCGGTAGAATATCTGATGAGTGGGTGGTACCTACCCAGACGAGCTTGCACAAAGCCCTACACCACCCAGGTTTTAGTCCAGTTGTCGGACATTTGCATTTAATATTTTATATTCAATATATTATATCAAAATAAACATTCAAAATTAATCGAGTTTAACCACACTTTGTTTTATAATATTTATGGATATCATAAATTATATATCCAATTTGCGTCACTCTGTCCATAAACCATACGATTTCATTCGTCAAGAGAACCACTCAATCTTTAGATAACAGCTTCCATTCGTTCTAAAATAATTCGGACTATTCCTAAATGCGATGAGTAATCTTTTATTTAGACGAATCAATTTATTAGTTAACTTTAGCTCAGATGTTCAGTGTTGTTTTTAAATCTATAAATGAATAAGTAATTCTGTCTGTTACGCTTTCACTAAACCACTGAACCCATTTTGATTAATTTTGATATGAAGCAAGCTTAAACCCCAAGGATGGACGAAGGCTACTTTTTATAAACCTAACACCAGCCCACCCCCAACACGTAGGCAAAAACTATTTGTTTATATATTTATGTTGCCTTTTTAAATTTAATCTTCAATAGCCGATAATAGTGTAGAATTTTAAACTGGTTCAAGCTGTCTTTATTACATCTAAAAAGCGTCTTGTTGATGTGAATATCATTATTTTACGGCTTGGTAATTAGTCTTACACTGGTAAACCAAAAAGTGTAGCGTGTAGTTAGTCTTTGATGAAACGCAGTGGCCAAAATTCAGTAAGATTGTTTCATTTATATGGACTTTGCTTAGGTGACATATTTGTTGCCTGCCTAACGAAAGTATTATCAATAATTATAGCTTACGATAATCGCCATTTTGTTAAACGAATGATTGACGTTTGTCATTTGTTTTTGAGTCAATTTAATGCTAGTGTTAATTACTTTGTTAGATTTACTTTAAACGAGTCTTTCAAAATCAATCAACAGCCAATCGTTGTCCACTGCTGAACATAGGCCTCTCCTCTCAAAATGAGGATTCAGAATTACTTGTAAAAGTCTTAAACATTTCATTATAACAAAATATAAATTATAATATTATTTCAAATTCAACTCTGTAATACAAACACAATATTCCTCTTCTGTTTTCACATGTCTAAATAAAAGGTACCGTATAGTTGTTATTTAAAACTTCAAAATGCACAGAATGGACCCGTTCACCTTGACTGACTGATCGTTTCTAGTTGTGTAAATAATCAGTGTTTATTTACGAGTGTAAACTGTGAGAACTTGCCGAAATATTCGACTACATCGATAAGTGGGTTCGGTGTTTTAAACACTTCTTCTAACAATTTATTTATTTACTCAAGCCATTTTGAAAGGAATCGTTTTAACACTATGATTACCTTCGTTTAAAAATTGAGCCTGGTAACATTTATTTGAAATAATTTAAAAATTTTAATTGATATGTATCAGTTCTTAAAATAGGGATGTTTTTTATGTCGATATTTTTGTTTCATACATTGTGAAGTAAATTATTTATCATAATAATAATATTTAAAGGATACACGCATCAAAATAGCATATCACGTCAGCCGGTTGTCAATATTACACGAGTATGATACAATGTGAGTTCTTACAGAATAGCACTGTAGTGCCTAATAATATAAATAATAACATGTAGCATAAATAAGCGAAATCTAGATTTTAATACAAGTAGTGATTATTTAATTTTGTACTACACGTGAATTTAAATAGATAAATAATTTCGCTAGTAAAACTTCCGGCTTTATCCGTATCGAATTAGTTCGCCCAGAATCACATAGATACTTAACCTATATCAGATTTTTCAGACCAAAATTAAACTTTAATTAAAAACGTTACATAATTTTTATCTTGTAGATCTCAATTAACAAGTATAATTATTAAGCAGTAATAATGTAACTTACGCATAAACAATTAATTTTAATTCTGTTATATAGTAATCATCGGTTGATAGTATGACGTCAGTAACTACGACATCATTTTAAATACATTTTGGTATTGTAAATCAATTATTATATAGATAAATTTATTTATAAATGTTATAACACGTAAATCTGATGCGGATTTGAACACACATTCTTCGGTCAAGATGGTTAGTTATAAATATAAAGATATAAGCCGAGTATTCACCTTTTACAATGAAACCTGAAAAAATCATTTATTTATATTATAACCATCTTGAAAAAAAAGAACATTTATTCACATAATATAATTTACAACGAAATTAAATCGTGGACTCAACTCTACTGCATTCGACAATGTGAGACGACAATTGCTAATTGTAATTAAAAAGGTCTATTTTAATATATGCAACTACGATATAGATAGTTCTTTACATTAAATAAGGTTATATATATGTACGTAGTGTTTCATAGTAAGGACATATTTGTTAACAACTGTAAATAAAGCATCGATGAAGCAATCATACGTTCTTAATAGCCTTCGAAATGACGACACATTTCGTACATATATATATGTATATATATATATATATATAATCTAATAAAATAAAAGATAATAATTAATTAAAAAAATACAGTTATTCAATTCCTTTTTAGGAATTTGAATTATGCCCGGTTTACATTATTCCACTGGATTGGATTCAGTTCATTCCAGTGCCGGTTTACATTTTTCCAGTAAGCAATCCAGTACTGGACTAGATCGCTGGACTGGAATAATGTAAACCGGGCATTAGGTTTTATTGCGAATAATAAATTTTTATATATTAAAAAAAATATAACATAAGTAATATGTATGTTTAATCGTCGCTAATGTAATAATTATATTTCCTGGTGTTTAATTAAGTGTTGGTTGCAATATTTATTCTGACTGCAGCCACTGCAGTCAGAATAAATAAAAATAACGTTATAAAGGATATGAAAATGCCCCTAAGACTAGAAGCTTTAAGTATTCAAAGGGCTTAATAAATACTTGAGGGTTGAAACTTCATTCAATATCGAACGTAACTATCGTATTGGTAATTAAAAAAATATTAGAGTTATGTAAATAAGTACAGAATGTAAGAGCCACATTTAATAAACAAACTAGAAAAAAAAAAAACTCAAAAAATACGGACTCAAATAAAATATCTTCACGACAAATAAATAAAAAATACATATAATATACGGTGTACTTAAATACATGCACTCAATGTGTTAAGTTTAATATATAGTAACAATTATTTTCATCTTAAAAGATCATAGCAATGCGTCACTTTGTAACACGTCTCTTAATTCTCAATGCGCATGAGATACTTGAATCGCGTTAAATATTCTCTATATTTAACGCGTGTATATATGTACATATGTACATTCATGGCATTTCACAATTTTCAGTCACGTCTTACCAATCAAGCGTTTACAGAAATAGTCAATATTTTGCACGATATTGTATTGAATATATGTGTATTGTATATAATATGAACAAAACGGTTCTTTGGCTTGTTCCGGAAGGCCAAGAAAGGACAACGATCGTCCTGTCTCATTGTTATTCGGTTTGCAACGTGATCATCAAAAACGATTGACAATTATGTAATTTTAAAGTTGACTTTACTTTTACAGTATAAGGAAAAAATAAACGCTATAGTAATCCGATTGGTCTTAGATGCTAAAAATATATTAAAGTTTGCTAATTATGTATTTATTAGGTTTTTTTTTTATAATTAGATAATAGACAACACGTACACAACATGAGAGCCGAGATGGCCCAGTGGTAAGAACATGTGAATCTTAACCGATGATCGTGGGTTCAAACCCGGGCAAGCACCACTGAATTTTCATGTGCTTAATTTGTGTTTATAATTCATCTCGTGCTTTACGGTGAAGGAAAACATCGTGAGGTAACCTGCATGTGTCTAATTTCACTGAAATTCTGCCACATGTGTATTCCACCAACACGCATTGGAGCAGCGTGGTGGAATAAGCTCCAAACCTTCTCCTCAAAAAGAGGAGAGGAGGCCTTTAGCCCAGCAGTGGGACATTCACAGGCTGTTACGGTTACGGTACGGTTACACAACATGTTCATGTGGCACAATTGATAATGAAAATATGGTGTTTATACAGAATTTGTTTATATATTAATATTTTTCTAATAACAGTAGATTTTTTTTCTAAATGAAAAAACTAAAACTATGCTAGGGACGACTGAAATGTTATTGTATTGTTCTTGCCGATTACTACGTTGACATGTACATGTGTTAAGTAACTTTAAAGTGTTTTTTTTATAAAATGACGTCACCAGACATGTATAATGCCGGGCCTCCACGGTCCTAAAACACCCAATTGTAGCTATACCTTATTATATTATATTAACAGAAATACTATATTAAACAATAAATTCTTCTGAATATTCAGATAACTTATAAGTCAGTACAGTCGGACCCACACGTTCCCTCGTTTTATTTTTAGCTAGTCAATCCACCGCTTCCGTTTCTTTCAAATTGTGAATAATACATTACGAATTGTTACACACGGTTAGAATTATTGGTTGTTAATAATAATTATTTTTCGTCGATTATTTTAATGTAACAGTAAAATTATAATTTTAATACAGGAATATAGACTAGAAATAGGACCACGTGTCATCACTTTCGCACTTTAGACTTTGAAGTTGAAAAAGTATAAACCACACCTTATATTTATTTGATCAAAATTCGAAACAAAAAAAATATTTATGCCACAGGACAATCTTTTAGGCGGTGTGTTTTTGCTATAAATTTGTAATGTGTATTTTGTTTTTTTTTATTTTAATTTTATATATTATAAAAATGACTGTACGTAGTTTCTGCATTAAATATAATTGTAATTTATGGAAATAATTAAAAATATTAAAGTAGCGGAAGCGGCCATTTTGTGACATCATTATATTGCATCTAATCCGTTGGAATGCGTAACGCCGTGGGTGGCAGGCTGATGCCCTATGATGCGATTACAAGCTCTGTATCTAAGGATAGATAGAACTGCAAAGCAATAATGCTATACGATTACGAGTGATAACACTCTGTAATAATGCTTATTTATCTATAAAATTATGATGTGTATTTATCTTTAATGAATACTTATGCATAATCTATGCTTTATTCTCTATATTGTTTTTGTTCCTTCTATTTAAATTTTACATAAATTTAAATAAGGAATTGGATATATTCTTGTTTTAAACAGAAGTATTATCAAAAAACGATTTTTTGATCCTAGAAGACGGGAATCATTTTGATTGTCAATTTTCATATTTCTTTTTTTTTTTTTTTTTTTAAATATTACTGCTAATTTGATTGGACAATATACAAAACTCAATAAGTGTTAAAAAATATATGTAATCAACATCCTGACCGTCGTTTTAACATGTCCATAGAATAAGTAACTAGTAGCTAGGCAATGAAACCGATAATCTGTCGGTATTTCTATAAAGTAAGATAAAAAAAGATAAAAGGTATAAAGTAAGATACCTCCTATTATCAGCTTCATATTGCAAAACTATAACTATATTTACCAAGTGTAAATCTGTCCAGACCGAGTGTGGGCGCAAATGCATTATGAATCAAAATACAGTTATATTACAAAATGTCCTTTAAACCACAAGAAATATGATAATTCAATCAAATGTATTTAATTTGTTATATCGAAATCTGGCCCTTATGTCAAGGCAATAAGAATTTAATAAGACGTAAAGATTTAACCTCGGAATATACCATTTATATATAAGTATGTATTATAAGTATCTGTATGACCGTAAATTTGAAAGTTATTGTGTACTCTTAAGTGCAAGATCAAATTGTGATTTCGCAATTTGACAGACATATGGCGCTTGGTCGCACGAATATAAGCTATTAGAAACAATAAAATAATTATTTACTCTGGTATCAGAATATTTTTTGATGAAAATATTATTATTGATAAGAAAGTTCGCGATGGATTGTATTATCTTTCAAACTATACATAAATCTATACGAGGTATAAATGCGACTAAAGTGCATTAAATATTTTTGCATATTTTCGCCATTAATAAAATATTCACGCGTAGTTGTTTTTTAAGTGAGTATGTGAAGTATCTCTATCCTGTATAATTACCAGTTAGCGAAGAAATTCCCTGAAGTAGCCTGTTATAGCCCCCAAAAAGGTTTTATAACTTCAATCTTTTATGATAATGGGTTTCTCTCTAGATCTTTACTTCAAAAGAAGTCGCGGTTTACACCATACTTACAATTAAAAATACATTGAAAATATAATTCAATTATTATTATTATTATTTTAAATATATAAGATAGCGCTTGAATTTTATCACACCTAAAATAACCAACCATTAAAATGAAATGATTCGTTCAATACATTAACATTTACAATTATCGTAACTTATATGAATATACGTAATTATATAACTGGAATGAGACTTATATCATTCCAGAAGTCTATTTATTTCTACCGCACACGAATAACATCGAAATAGCATTCAATAAAATTTCGAATGAAAAGTGTTCTGATATTTTAATTGCTTACTAATACAATAAAATTAAAACGTGTAAGGTCTTAGAAAGTTTTTATGCGCACACGTTTAAAAAGGATACCATTCAATCAACGATGAAATCTTTACAGCTCAATCATTATTCTAATTTGAATAAGTATTATTTAGTTTTGATTTCATAAAAATAACTTCTTGTATAATAAGTTCAGTCCGCGGCTTCGCCTGCGTTTGAGTGAGGGCAGTACCCCTGACAACGTGTATGCCAAATGTTATGTTCGATTGAGCAGTAGGACGTGAAAACGTAACAAAATCTTATGCATTTATAATATTAGTTAGGGTAATCCTAACTACAAAGTTGTATATAATTGAATGGTGAGGCATTTAAAGGATATCAATTACATTGTTAGTTTACTATATGAAGAATTTAATTTTCATAATTTCGAATATTACAAAAAAAAAAATTCTTCGGAGCGTAATTTGAGTGGCACACATCCAAACACAAAATGAAAAACAGCGAACAAGAAAATGAAAAACATTTTATTTGACATTTCGACGATGTAATTAAACATTATGCGTTGAAATACTGTGGAAGATTGATGTCCAACTTGTTATACATTAAACTGTATCGAGTCAGCGTTAATACCGTGCCGCCATATCTGTTTGTAAACTATACATAAGATTAACTGTAAGTAACGGTTTTAATTAACTTTAATAAAGGCATTACTTAACTTCCACTACCTTTGTATCATAAACAGTAGTACTTTGTATTGCTGTGTTTAGGTTTGAAGGCGCGTCGGCGGTTTCAATGGATGGCGCATTGATTGTATTAGCGGTTTCCATTTCTACATTTTTGTCTATGGAAATGTGGTCCTGGAATTGTGTTTGGTCGAACGACTGGACTGATATGATGTAGAATAAGAACTTAATATATGTTTCTATTTATAAATAAATTTATAATATTTAAAAAATAATTATATATTTTAATTAATCTCTACTGACGTAATTGTTTTTTGAGTTTAATCGATTTAAATTTGAACACCATATATTCTAATGATAAAAAATAAAATTAACTGCCAGTGCCGACTTTATAAGGGTAAAATTCATGCAAAGTTACGCTTCAAATATCCCCCTTAAAATTGAAATTTCATACAATTATTTCTTAGAGGTTGCTTATGTTATAAAAATATGTTCCAATTTTAGCTGTATGGCTGTGCGTTGATAATAATCAAACAGGACAAATGATTTTATAAGCGCAGATTAATATTAATTATAATTAAAATTTATTAAGTAAAATATAGATAGATGCAATGTGATACCCTATTACAAGTCACAAAAGATAAAGCCCATGTGATTATCAAGTAGCGCTTCACGATGCTTTTATAAACTGAGCTTAGAATCTAATCTAGATAGAACGGAAGTAGATATTGGATTACAGATATTTTATCTTTAATTATCTTTCTCTGCAAGCTACTACTATCTCAATTAGCTACTTTCTCAACCTTCATTAATAGGGACTGTTCTATTATAATTCACAAACATTTTCCATTACAAATTATTCGAAAGGCTTTATATATTATTAATATTAAAAATTTTCCTGATACCTTTATGTAAATTATTATATTTAAGAAACATTTTGTTGCTATACTATTTTATTATAATTAATATTTTATTTATTTTCATACTGGTAATATTGAAGTTACAAGTGACGAAGAGACAAAAATAGTAACGAAATTTTAATGAGTGTCAAAAAACATTCTTGACAAATACAGGGAGGATTTTAAGAATATAACTTTATTTGAAATACAATATGTCTTGACTAGAGCTGTTATATTAAAAATAAACTACACCTACTTAAAGTTTATTGGAGGAATCAGCCAGTTAACTTTGTCCATAGAATATAATTGATGTTCAGATAAATAAAAAAATAATCTCGTGCAAAGTTTATTTAATTAAATTAAAATGAAGTGTAATACGTTATATTAATTTTTCTTTTTTTGTTACAGGTAATACTTGGTGCTTGATTGATGGTTTGGGTAAATAGTAAATAATATTTTTTCAATATTTTCGAAAAATGTTTATAAAACTTAAAACTATTTATTTAGTAGCTAATTGTTATGTCAATTTATTTAAAAAAAAATAAAATAATCTAAATTACATCTATATATATCACAGAAACCTTATAAATATTTAAAAGTATACCATTTTTCCTTAATTTATATAGCGTGAGTAAAATATCCTTTGAAGCTAAAATATTATAAGCATTCTAGTTACGTTAACAATATAGAGTCGCGTAAAGAATTTTTAATGACTTAAATAATTGGTGAGGTTGAAACTTTAAAATAAGCTAACATAAGCTATGAAAACATTACAAAACGAGGTCAGTAACTCGGCGGTAATCCTAACGACCGCCACGTTTCATTCAACTGAATATTAGCCATTCAGACGCGTCTCATTACACGGCGTTTTCAGTATCCGTTGCAACCAAAGGAAAGTTCTAGATGAAAGGATACTCCATTTTACTCTTTTACATCACTGAGGATAGCTGCAAAAGGGTTACATGTGTGGTACTCGTATCAGCAAACGCTGATTGTTCCGTTGGAATTTCAGTTGCGCACTTCTTAATTAAGTGCAGATATTTTCTTTTAAATCGGATTTTTTTTCTCTAGTACCTCTCATTCATACGTATTTGAAAAGGTCAATAAATTGGAGTGGCTACTTCGAGCTCGACGTAATTATTATCGACCTCAATTTGATATATATCGCGGTTCGAATCAATTAATCTGAATTTTAATAATTAGCGTGTGTGTTAGTTCCATGGCTTAGTATCTAAATGCTATAATAAGCATATTACATGGTATATTAAAAATAAAGTAAATCGCATATTTTCCGCAAATCTTGTAATTTATATGTATATAATTCCATATCACAATTACATTAAATCTTTTTTTTTATATTTAATAGGCCAGCGTTTGACCATTGACTTGCCTGATGTTAAGCATCGACACGGTCTAGGATGTAGCACGCTTACCTATAAGAAACCTGTTTACTCTGGATTTGAAATCATATTACTTTATTAATTTTATAATTACGTATCACAAATAGGTATTAGGTATATTACGCAGCGTCTTTTTTCTCCCCTTTGATATTATATAGGTCATCTTGCTTGGTTATGTTTTTAACGTCACGTAAAAACGTTGCAAATCAATTCTTTGTTTTCACTTTAAATAACAAATCCGACAAAAACCCGGAAACAAATAAACGAGATTATTCAAGTGTTTTTTATCAAATCACGTTAACGCTCCGTATATTATGACCAAATAATAGGACCAGCTGCTTCAGTTTGTGGGCCGGGTATCGTGCCAAAGAATGCATTTGGTTCGAAATACTCGTCCCATTTTTTAATTGCATCACTCGAATAACTTGGTACAAGAAAACTTAGTGGGAAATTATTTCGGTAGTAGTTCTCTGAAGTGTTGTTGTTAGCAGTCACATAAGTCAGGATATGCGGGCGGTTTAAATAGCGTCGTTAAATTTACTTCGAAAATATTTATATATCGTCAGTGTTACCAACGGTTAAATAAAGTTACGATATCTTATTGTATTTATTTTATGGCTAGTTTTTTAACTCGTCTTTTTACTATATATTTTCGATACTTTTAATACTTAATTTTCTTAGAATATTTTCAAATTACCGAGATATTTAATTTCTTTTTAATACGAAATTTTTGTTTTTGAGAGCGTTTGATGATTGGTGGCAAAATCAATAATCGATTTAATGCACCAACAACGACGTAAGTCTAAACCATCAATTTCCCGTACATAGACATCATTTCCGCAAACATTCCTGACTTCCGTTCCATTAGGGACAAGCAATCTTTCATCATTTGAGTCATGACTAAAGTTACGAAGTTCCTTGCTATTTATAACGCTAGTGAAGTTTTAATGTTTATCTTCGTAATATCTGAGTTATTTCAGTTTGAATTAATATAGATTTTGTAATATTAACTTGTTATTCTTTGTTTATTTTGCTAATTTATCATTACTTCCCTTGTATATTATTTTTAATACGATATAAAAAACTAGTATCGCTAAAAACATTCTAATAATAACCGTTTTGTGATATAACGTGTAGAATTGGCATAATTTCATTGCTAAAAAAAGATCAACGTCTAATTCCTTTACCCTGCTTAAGATTCTATTTTATAAGTAGAGAAAAGTATTTTTAAAAGTTAACAATACTAATCCAATAAGCATCAGTCATCGTTACGAGGGTTATTTAACAGATGGTTCGCTTTAATCGTAAACGGTCAATTTGATTCAATTTAGCTCAGCGTCGGTCCCCACTTTAGTTAGATTGCCTCGGACGGCAGGATATGGGCTAGGTGTTGATTTGCTCTTTGTTATAAATACGATAGCATTCACGTGGGATTATCTATCGGTAAAGATAATTTTAAAATGCTTATTTAATTATTTTTTTTTATAAAATAGTAGCGCCAGACAAATCCATTAGAAACATTTAATATCAGATTTTGTCGTATGAAATTATAAAAACTAGAAAAAAACATATTACATAAAACAGACAGAACATTTTTCTTCTTTGCCATGTTCAAACTTACCATACGTCCAAAAAAAAAAACGTCAAACGATCAAATGCAATAAACTACAAACTCATGAATCACAATAATTTGTTTCCTCGAAGAGTTCTAATAAAGTGCACAATAGGGCTAAACTAAGTGGCTATAGAACGAGGGGACTCGGCTGTACAACTCTTATTTAACGTCATAATGTATTCCGTAGTAACTTCCGACCTTCCTATGCATCGCGTGTGATAAGGGTTAAAGCACTGTTATGTTTACTACGCCTTTATTTATGGTAAACTTTGCAGTGTAGTGGAGCTATAATTACTGTTGTTGTTTTAAATGAACATTCAGTTTATTTTTAAACCAAGGCGCAGTCAAGCAAAGTATTTTTTCTTTACCTTTTTTTTTATTGCTTTAATACGTAATAATCGTTATTTGTCTTGATAATTTTAATTTACCTTTCAACACATCAATAATGTCATCATCGTTAGTAAATATGTATTCTAAGTAAATCCAAATTCGATATTTAAAAATGTATAATACTTTTAATGAAAATATAAAATATTGATATCAACAACTGTCAGCAAGTGGGTTGCAAATGTTGGGTCGATGCCAATGCATCCATTCTGTCAAAACATTTGCTATTGAAAAGAAAATTGCAAAGAAATATTTAATACATGTTTATTTATTTCGCTTTTTCCTAAAACGTATTTTCGGACTTATTCTTATTTTCATAATCGACAACAGTATTGCCTTGTGTAAAAACATTTTAACAAAACCAAATATTTAATGTTTTTGTGCTTAACATTTTTTTTTATTACATTTTTATACGTAATTAAGTTACATCAAGAACACCGTCCTGAAATTATTAAATAGTATTTCCCATTTTATTTGTATAAATAATGGAAAGTGTTAATCTGTAAAAATACCTACAATCTCTATTTATTCTATTTACTAAGCTATATTTTAATTAATTCTGCAACTTATTACGTACATACACAAAATAATTTAATATAGTATCTTAACTTCAATATCGATTTACTTTTATTTTCTAAATTTCTGCAAGCTATAGTCCATACGAGACAGCTAGATTTGTATTTGCAATAGGTGTTTGGAGCAAAGTCCATTTGCCCAAATATATTGGTAGTATTTAAATGTCTATCGAAAATGAAAACCTTCAAAATATACTCATTGACAGGCAGCCTTTACATTTATAAATGAAATACTACAATCAAAATAAATTACTTTTCGTGTTTTTCCATTCATCTTGTAATGAAACCTTAAAATAAATCTGTTTAATTAATTGATAAAATATATTTTTATTTATTTACTATGGTTAGACTTGTCATTTTACGTTGTTGTTCGTTGTTTTATTAAGTGAGGTATCTATGTATAAGGTATAATTACTTTTAAATCTTATGTAAGTAGTAAAAATTTTATTTATGTTACATACAATAGATGTACGTCCGGTATTTTAAGGACAAACAAACAATATCGAGCCAGCGATCTTTACTCTGATTATCTATAATAATACATACCTATATATTATCTTTTATTTATAAATCAAATGCGTATAATTAATATGTCAATTGAAACATCTCCGAAATTAACGGTCTAAATTGGAAAATGTAGATGATATTTTATAACCGTGAAAATGACTACTAAATATGAAATTAGGGATTGCTAGTAATATTTGTGTTTCAAAAAAATAAACATTGTGTACATAATGACATTAACTGAACTTTGAACATATGGAGAAGACTAAAAAACGTGGCATCCAAGCCCATTTGATAAATCTATATGTTAAAAAAAGTTAATGTCAATACATAATGTAGAAACTATGTACAGTCATTTTTATAATATATAAAATTAAAAAAAATACACATTACAAATTTATAGCAAAAACACGCCGTCTAAAAGATTGTCTTGTGGCATTTTACCCAAGACGCTGGCACTATTGCTTCTGCACCGCTAGACTCAGCCTTTGGGCTAAATAAGCAGTCGGCGTTTACTACTGACTTGGGTCACCAGAAGTGTGGACCAGTTATATAATTTAACAATTCTAAATTGAATTCTTGCTTTCCTTTATAGATCTACAGATTAAAAAGAGATAGCAATATTTAGTCCTGTACAATTAATTAAGAGGTTGCGTAATCAGTAACGAGTGATTTAGATGCGTGTAAAATATTCATAATATTTGTGGATATTATTTTCGGAATCAATTAATTCTTGAAATTCTTCAACAATTTAACAAACTTCTTCAATTATTTATTGAAAGTTATCAAAATCAAAGCTATTATGTAAGCCTAGCAACAAAACGTGTTAATATCAATTTGCCTCCATCCTCTAAAAGGCGTTGCTACACATGATTAGTGCTAGCAGTTCTCGAGAACCATTTAATTAGCTGTCGCAACGTATAGAGCTACGTTCAAGTAATTTCACCCTAGCAGTCCTGCATTGATTTTCAGTCAAATAAAAACGTGAAAGTTATGATTCGTGACTCATAACACACTTTTTAATATGTCATATATATAAATCAACATAAAGTTACTTTGAATTCAACATTATTTGGCCTTTATAAAATGAATTTGAAGTAATATTAACAGTAATTTGTGTGCCGTAAACATAATTTAGTTGTTACCAAAAGAAATTCTGGCACGCATTCGTTTATATATATTTATCATATATAAGATTCATACAAGTTAATTTACTCCGTTTTACACATAAATCCTTTTATTGACATATATAATTCCTATTAAGTAATGTAAAGTAATAATTAAAGCGGCTTAAATACACCGATTAACTATTATTTAAGATCACATAGTGACGTACTATAATATAATATAATTATAAATCTTTATAATATACCATAAATTATTATATTTATCAACCAAACTTAAAAAACGAAACTATATATGCATTACGTAAAAAGCAATTTCCATTATTCTTGATATCCTATTTCATAATGTCAAGGATATTCGAGGTCAGGTATGTCACGCAATGCCACGCCCTCAAACTCGATAGAAACCCGAATAAATATTTAAAATGAGAACTTAAATAAATTTTCCTTCAATCATCTCTATTGAGAGATTATAAATCGTAAACTATAAAACTAAGAGGTATTAAAGACTCAGTCTAGGGAATGCCATTGTTATCCTCCGAGGAAAAAATAACAACCGCAAATGAAAAAGACAATAGACAAAGGAGCAATACTCCTTCTGAGGTGCAGTATTTTCAACTGAAAAGCTCAACTGAAAGGACGTGTGCCATCATTGCAATGAGACGTTTCTACGCATTGTTGAAGACACTAGAAATTGGTAGTAAGGGTGTGTGAACGCATGCGCAAAGCCCAAGGACACCAACCGTACCTCAGTCTGGCGGGAGGCATCGCCGCGGCCACCTGCCTTACAAACACTTACCTCAAGATGAGGAGCGCCGCATAGGCGAACTCGCGAGCACGACCGAGCCCCGCATGCCAGATCAAGCAAAGACCACCGGCCGCAGAGCAACCATAAGCACCGAAGCCCCGAGGGCGCTCCGATTCAGTCTCGTAATTCGATTTTGACGTTCGATAAGCAACGTTATGCTGATTTGATTGGAAAGCGCTTTCCGCTTCGATATTGCAGCTTGCTTTACTTCCTCTCGGTGGCTCCGCTTTGTGTAGATGCTTTATTTGTTTCTCAAAATTAATTAGGTATCAGATGTTAGTAATATAAGACTTACATAATCTATTATGAAGTCATTGGTGCAATGTATGATAATACTATCAGTATGAAGAAATAGTTCATAAAGGACAGACCTATTGTGGAAAAGTTTTTAGTGAATATGACTTGCTGGGAAAGCGTAGGATTACTCGGGCCTTGTGCGCTTCTCGCCTCATCTGACTTTAGGGTGAGTCCAATACCTATAAATTCAAGGTCGTTTACACATTCAAGCAAATAAAAGTAATTTTATTTCTAAAAACTTCTATCTGCTCATAATTAAAAAAAACCTATTTTACTTTTATACAGTTTTAATAAAGTAAAAAGTACTAAAAGCAAAGAAACGGTATATAACGGTATCTTTTGATAAATGATACTGACGTACTCCTCGATTTATTTATAGATCAAATAAAGATACGGGCAGTTTTCATAAACAAGTCAATTAGTGAAATGTATAATAAATTTATTATCTCACAGAAAACATATTCTTATTAGGTAAATATTTACTTTTCTTAACGATTCCTAAGTCTAGTGAGAATAATAGCTCATTCAAGCAGTTAGTATTTTTTTTTATTAACGATACACATCTTTAGCCAAAATGGTGTCGATTGTGTTACTGACGACCGAAGAGATTCTTCAGCGAAACAAATATTGGAAATGTCTGGATTCTGTTTGGATTACGCAAGAAATGGAACCTTTTGAAGATGTCAAACCAGAGCACATGTACTCTAAGCCCCTTTCTAGGGATATATATTACGCAAAGTATCCAGAAATACCGAGAAGTGAATCAGAAGATGAAATCTCATTCACTGTTAATGGTTTTAAAAACAAGCATAAAGAATGGAAATCAAAAATTTGCATTAAAAAATTTGAATTGCAGAGAAGAAACATTTCGAATTCAGCATCTAGTACGAAATCTGGTAACAATAATTCTATAACAAATGACGTTACCAAAAGAATTACCTCATTTAATAGGGAAAATAAAGAAAACGTACCCAAAACTTTTAAAGATAACGATGAAAGAGTACGAGATTTCTTCAAACGTTTAATCGAAAGTGTGCCGCCGCCGCCAATTCTGGATGAAGACCTCATGAGTGAAGATGGACATAATGATATTATTAAACCACATCCACGAGATATGGAAGACATTGATATACCAGATTATGCAGATTTTGAAAACGATAGAATATCTCATACAAACCATGAAAAATCAATAAATCCTCGCACGTCTACTTTAAAGAAATCAAAGAAAAATAAAATAAATTTTAATGAAAGTTCATTTTCATATTCAGATTCTGATGAATTCGAATCATGGTATGAAACTATTTATGGAGTGTCGGATTTTATGGACATGACAGAAAATGAAATAAATTCAAATCAAATGACAAACGAATCTGATTATTTCATTTCTTGGACGGAAATTATAAATATGTGCGGAATAAGTGACAGCGTTTTAAAAAGTAGAGAGTCCCTGGATAGTGAAAACTTGATTAGTCAATCGCATTATGTAAATAACAGCATATTAGATTTATCTGATGATGACGATGAAACAGCTTACGCAAAATTTGCTGATAATAAATTACGCCAGTCATTAAAAATCAAAGGACAAATTCGTGATTCGTCTTCAATAGAAAATCTAAATAATGAAAACGTTGAATTATTTAAACCAAATATTGCGCACATTGACCCCTCTCTGTATCGAATATTTTATGGTGTAGCGCCTAATGATGAGGAAATTTCGTAAATTTTCCGCTACAATAAGCACGAAGTTTCTGCATTTATATTTTATTATATAAGTCTCTTAATAATTATTGTTTATAATTATTTTACTATACATAATTATCGCTATTACAAACACATATAATAGATTATTGTATTAATTAATGTTTTTTTTATGAAATATGCAAATGTATTTGTCGTAAGTAGCTTTTTATTACAATTATTGTAATTATTTTTCAATTAACTCTTGAATTAACTTTTTAAACTGTTACAGCCTCCAGAAAACGAGTTGCAGAAGAATTCCGACCGCGTGCTCTCGGAGCACGAACTGCGGGTCCAAAGGTCACTGCAGAAACTCAATGTGCCGGAATGGTATGTTATATAAATAAACACATTTAGAACTATCTCAACTGTACTAAGTAGATATATATATACATGTGTATATGAATATTTGTGCTCTTAGTTAAAGATCCATAAATATGTATTTTTTTAATAAGTATATTTATGCAAAACCGCTCATCCTAAAGAATGTCTGTATTTTACTCAGGTAGCCGGTTCCTAAGACTTTTCGGTTAGGCATTGCATGACATGATAGTGTAACACTGCACCCGATTACCCGAGCTACACAGAATTCTTTAACAGAATACCCTTTTACTTATTGGCGCCTCTAATCAGGACTGAAAATTTTCAACTAGCCACTAGAGCAACGAAACAGTTTATCATTTTAGAAGTGCTAAAGTTATTAGTTATTTAACTAAGTAAAATTTTCAGTAACTTTATGTAGTGAAGAAAATATTTGAAATTATTGTTACAATGTTATCTAGCTAACAATATCACACGCTCATCGTTGCGCACAATGTATGCTGTATATTAAAATTAACGAAGTATTAATTATAGCGTAATGCGCACATGACTTAATAAACATCATTGCTAATGTATCGCTAGAACCAAAGAATTTAAGACTAAATTTATCTTTTAAGACATAGAAGTAACTATGCAACTATTGATAAATTAATTAAGAAAATACTACAGATGGCTTTTCGAGACTATCTCAATAGATCAGACTTAATTATATTGAAAGTCGATAGAAAGATAAACTGCGCTTTTGAAATATTGACTGACCTTTCACTAACTTAATTCTCTAGTTTTATTATTTAAACGAACTCGTCACAATAAGTCTGTATTTTACTCGCTGTTCCCTTTCAGAGTAATTAAGTTTGAAAACTATGCTCTCATGGTTCACTGGCATAGAGTTATTTATATAAATAAAACTGAATTTTTATTTCAGGTACAAAAATGCTCCAGCCCCTCGAGAGGGCTTTCTCCTCCGCAAACGGTTATCTGACGCTTCGGCGTCAGCGACTCGTTGGAGTGGCCTCAACTCTAAAACAACATCGCTCGGTAGCCTCGGCGCGAACGCGCAGCCTCCACCGCCCCAGCTATCACCACACACCACCAGTTTCGGAAGGTGGTCGACAAGTCGACTTAATTCGAATCAAGTTAGTTGTTTTCGTATTTAATGTTAAAATTTAACGTATATTACATATCAAAACTATGAAAATACGTTTCTTGTTTTAGTTTTGTTAAATTAATAAAAAAACTAACTTAAAAATAAAATATATCAATAAAAATAAAGCCAATGTTGGCCATTAAAAGAGTATATATTACTTTCAGACTTCACCGTGCTCTTCAACACGTAGCAGCATCCGAGGCACAAGCCCATTGTGCTCCCCCTCTACTAGGTCTTCTTTCAGTGCACGACAGCCGTACCTGGGTTGGAGAAGTCAGGAACGATTAAATACCACACCACGAACGCCACACGAAAGGTAAATTATCAGCCAAAAACTTTGGCCATCTTAATTTCAAATAATCTATCCGTTATTTACTCCGACTAAAATCAACTTTAAAATTAATCGATACGTTCCTGGCTACAATGTTTTACTAATATAGGTATCTGATATCTTAAGGATACCTGACTGATCATGAAATGAGATATCCAAATGTGCTGCTCAATGGAATCGCATACTAACCATATAAATTACACTAAACATTTTTAAATGGAATACAAGAAACAAGACCCATTACTCATAAATATCGTAATTTTCAGGCTAGCTTCATCCCTTCTTCAGCAAACAGCATCAGCAAAGGCATCTGAAGAAATCCAATCGTCAATCAAAGAGGTCACATCAGCGATAGTGCACTACGTATCGGGCTTAGAGCCGGCCAACGGAGACGTGGACAGGCAACCCTCGCCGAGGTCCAGTCAGAAGTTGTATTGGCTGGAAAGTTCGTTTGTTGGTAAGTTGTAATATATTATGGTAGAAGTTTAAATTTAATAATAACTGTGTAAAATATGAACAATTATAAAAATGTAATTTTTTTTTTTTGTTATCATTGTTTTTCGTAATTTTATTGTTTGTTTGTGTATTCTCTGCCACTTGACTTCCATTAACTTTGAAGACCTAAAATATGTTACAAACCTATGAAGAAATACCTACTATTATAATGTAATGATTTAGTTTTAACTCCACACGTTCTTAGACTGATAAATATAGTCGATCTTCAAAAAAATTTGTTGCAGGTACAAAGCCTCTAGAGTCGCCACAAACGCCGCTGGTGGTGACGGAAGCGCTCCCCCCTCCCCATCCGCGTCCGCCTTCATCGCTTCGCCTCGAGCACCGCGCGGCGCCCGGTGAGCGAGCGTGACCACGCTACACCGTACATTGCAGGTTTTGATAACTGATCCAAACAACATTCCCTCCACGAAACGGCAATGTATAGCAAACAGCTGGAAAGAACCAGTCGAGTCCGTGCTTTGTTGAAAAGTGTTATCTATTTAGTACCTGAACTGTTCACTTCTTCCGAACGGAATTTATGCATTTAGCCTTCGAGATCTAAACCTGCAGTGTCCTTAACTTTATGTTATGTTAATACTCTGTGCGTTAATTTTTGTGCTGTTCTATGTTTTTTAGTTATCTGTGGAATGGAATCGTAGTTTTCAAACTGTACGATTTCATTTTATAAAATGTTGTGTAATTGAGCTTTATAGTCTGTATTTAAGACTCAGGACCATTATATACGTATATTTTGTAGTATCGTTGCACTTTGGACACATTCGTTATATGAGCGAGCGCAGTTTTATGCTTTACAGCAAAGAGCACTGGCTTGTAGTGGCTTGAGAAGTTTTATAGCATATTTTCTATTTATATATGTTTAATGGCGGTAGCTATTTATTTAATCTTTTGACATTGTGAAGTTATTTTGTTTGACGTTTTTATGACGACTGGAACCCGCCAAGTTTATTTAGTTTTTTTTTTTAATAAGAAATATTTATTTTTAATTTTTATTTAAGTTTATAGTTTGAAAGTTCGCTGTAAAGCTATCAAGCTTATCAAACATGTCATTTCAATCCACAATGCTTGCACAATCTACATATTTAAAGAATAGTCAATAGATAATATTTTATTGCCATAATTGTAATCTGAATTAAATCTGACGAGTAAACCAGTTTTTTTAAATTGTTTTATCATTAAATGTACAGAGTAAATTATTTTGTTTGTGTGTTTATTTTGTTAATGCAAATCTATATTAATTAGTTTTAATACTAGTAAATAAATTAGTAGTTTTGTAAATACTATATCACATATATAATATTAGGTGCTAATTTTCTGTTACCTACTTATGTCTTATTTAATTTTCATCGTCATTTATATTTTAGTAATTAGTCACAAAACATCAGAATATATAACAATAAATGCCTGAATATATTAATATAAATAAAATAGCACAAGGCGACAGTTATCAGAACCATGATATTATGTGGTGGTGAGAAGTGACACAGACTGTAGTCTCATAAATCCAAGTTCCTTCTACTTAAATCACCTCGTAATTTATATTTGGGACTTAAAATCCCTGAGTAAATTATACAGGTTCTGATTAGGTTAGAAATTAACGTTTCGCGTACAAAATTCGCACAGCCGAAAAATAAATCCGAAAAATACGCCCCGATTATAATTTAATCAACGATAAACTTATAGTCTTAATTTACGAAAATCAATATATTTTTTATCTGTGACAAAGTCTTTAGATAGTCTGTGCCTCTGGTTATGAATTTCTTGTACTAGAAAAATATATGTGGTAAATGGAAAACATCTTGCGCCATTTTCAATATACAACTAGTTATCATTTTAATTCATTAGCTCTCTACACAATCATCAACTTTTAATAGTACCTATAAATGTAAATTAATACGTAGACATAGATATATAAAATATATAGAATCTCGATAAATTTTCAATCATTTGTGACCGTTAAAGATTCGTGTATGTCTCCATTACATTTTAAATCATTGTATGTACCTTTTAAGTTATACATTACTTTTAATGATTATTAAATATATTCAGTTTTATTTAATTTTTTTTGTTTTATTTTTATTTCTGTGAAGGTTTCGGTTTTTTTTTATAAGTGCTCGTTTTTTATGGTAGTGTAGAGTAAACTTAGGGATGACTTAATGATACCGTAGCTATTTTATTTAAAAAGGTGTTCGATAAAAAATGGAAAAAATGAAAAAAAGCAACCATGGTAAGTAATTAAGTATATTACTATTTGAAATTAGAAAAAATCACATTGTCCTGTTTTACTGCACCTGTTACAGTCTTTTTACATTTAACGCTTACTACAGTTATATTTAAAATTAAGTTAAAATATTTTAGTTTTTAGTATAGCCATTTCTTTAATTTCAAAATTTTTTAAACTTTTTTCTTTTACCCTAAATCATTAAAATTATATTTAAACAACCCTCTTTTAAGTATATCTTTCGTTATTAAAATTTAAACAATACTGATAGAGTCCAAGTTCATATAATATCTTGAAATAAAATAATTAAAAATGGAAAGATAAGAACTAAACCTACCTTGCCGTAACTGATATATTCCATGATTACAGACTGGCAAGATTCCCAGCGTTCCTTAAACCTCGGTATAACCAGGCCTTCCCCGGGATCCACGACTCTTGAAGACGTTTTGGACTCTCTTCTTGGCCTCCCTTCTCAACCAACAAGGATACCGACTCCTCAACCAAGTCCAAGGAAATCAGCGAGTCCTTACTACCTGTTAGGTGGAAAGGTATATATAATTTTCAAAATGCAGACGTCACCAACTCAATAGTTAAATAAAGTTATCGAAAAATGACAATCATCATAATATATAACTTGCGAATAATTCTTAATAAATGCAACTTAATTGGACTTCATATTTGCAAATCTACGGGGATAGTTCAATAAAACTTACTTAATATTATTAAAGGCATAAGTAAGAACATAAAAAAAAAACAAACGATGTAAATTTATTCGGTATTTCCTATCTCCCAACTATTCCAGAGTCCGCGGTATGAACAGTTAGCCAGTAGTGGGCACAGCAGCATATCCCCAGCCTCCCGCTTCATCAGCACACCCAGCGAGGGACCCAGCTCCTACACAGACCCAAGTCCCGACCACGATCGAGCAGGTAGGAACGATATGTAAGTCAAAGCCGTTCCAATTTTTTATATTTTTCTTACCTTAACACGCATTTTTTGTCCTCTATGTGACTATTATGCCTTGCGCTTTCTAGACAGTCGGTTAAAATGAAACAAAAATCACGCAACTACATGGATGTATAGCGGAAATAAGGTATTTCAATAATTTTGACCATTTTCGTCCTTTGTCCAAATATTTGTCACAATTTCTTCCAATCTCATTTTACATGACTTTTGGGAACCCTATTTTGTAAAATACCTTTTCTTCAAAATGTCTACGTCATCGCTGTTGATTTTGCATGATTCCCTGTAATAGATTAGAATGTATATAGTCCCCGAAGCATGCTGTTTTGTCGTGTAGCATATTGACTGATTTCACGATTTATGTTTATTTGCAAAAATGGTCCTGAGTCTTTGAAGTTATGGAATAATAATATACATATTTTATGTTATTAATTTATCGAATTTGCAGGGATGGATACAGTTGATGTTCCGGTTACGATGCAAGAATCCAGACGTTCGAGATCGGCTCAGGGCGAACATTCTCGAAGGAGAAGTGAGCCATTCGCCCATCACAGCGCTTCCCTAGACCGCCGCACGAGCCTCGATGCTGGAGCACTGCGATCTGATCACCATCTTACCCATCACGACTCCAAAACCTCCCTCGCTTCCTTACAAACCGAAAATAGTACCGACGAAGGTTTAGTTAAATGCAAATATTCAAAATGTTCCTCCCGCGCACCTCACGCTGATGCCAAAAGACATTACAAAACCTGCCACAATTGCACAACGATGTACTGCTCCAAGGAATGCAGACGAGCTCATTGGGAGAAGCACAGAAAAGTTTGTCTACATTCGCGAGCGAGCACGCTGTGCAGGCAGATAATTTCAGCGGCAAAGGAAGATGTCAATTCCTTGCATCAAATCAGTACAATAGCTCATAAAGGATATTTAGCACAAGGAAGGGGAGTCGTGAAGATCTTCTTCACCAGTCCCGAAGCAGCGGAAAAGTTTACCATCCATGGCTACCAGTATTTGAGCGAGCCGGAGTTTGTGAAATGGACGTCTCTTCAACCTAACGAAATGGGCGCAGAATTGTATACCGAAGTGGTAAAATTGTGTAAGGCATACAACCCTGAAACAAGAGTTATATTATACGTAGCTGTTTGCATTATCAGCGAAGTGCCAACGAAAGGTGCCGTTAAATGGGAAAGACAGATGGTGTCGAGGTGCGCCAAATTACGTCTCAGCAAGTCCGTATCCTCGGCGATACAGGAACAAAACCGTAAGCGAAACAGGAGAGATAGTAAAGGCACGCCCGAAGACCGAGAAACTCTCATCCTAACATCGAAGCTGACGAACGCCGGCGAGAAGAATGCGGCGACGGCGCACAAGTTTAGAGAAATATGTTTTAAAAATATAATAAATGAGCTGGAAAGTAGAGGCGTGGTTCTGAAAAACCATTTCCCTGAGGTATATTCGAGGTTGGCTGCATATGTGGACGGCACGAGCGATAGATTCATACCGATGACGATATACCCTCGGAACGCGACCAGTGGCAAGTCGTTTGTGTGCGTGATCATGCCCGATAGTGATACGGACAGTACTCCTGTAGATGGGAAGGTGGTCACGGTGGACGTCGGCGTCGACCGTTCCAAACATCAGCTGTCGACACCGATGTGATCCTTAAATTTTACCCATTCGGTAACGAGGGTATTGTATATATTTCCGCTGGATTTTTATAAGAAGAATAACATCGCTCAAAGCTGTATTCTTATGAGAAATTGTCTAAGATTTTTGCTGCTCTTCTCGTCTACGTTTAATGAATCTCGTATGTGGATTGATGTTGAATGTTCTCTTTATATATTTATTAAATACAATTTTCTTAACTATATAATATAGGAAGCGTGTGAGCCTCCTGGTTTTATCACGTATTAGGAAAAATATGATACAAAACTAATTTGTAAATTAAACGCGGGTTTATTAAAGACAAATATTATTGAATAATTTCTTAATAAATATATATTAATAGTGTAATTATTAGAGAAATAAAATATTGCCTTTGAAATAGCTTGGAGATTAGTTAAATATATATTATTTGTTATAAATTTATCGTATATATTATGTATATCGTCACATTTCTTGTTGTTGCTTAGAAAATTTACAATTGTGTTAGAGTAAAGAGGAGAATTTGCTGTGAAAAAAGGTGGAATGCAAATTCTACATAATTGTTTTTAATTTTTGCTAAATGATTGGAATTATTAATAACACATCGTTTTAAAATTTGACAATACTTTATAAGAATATTAAAAAAAAGCAGAACTAAAGTTTTTCAAATATAAATAGATTAAAATTTTATACAAAGCTTATAAGCTTTTATAGTTACGTTTGAAAATAAAACAAACAATTTCTTCTATACTTACTACGCATTTAAGTGAAAAATTTCATTATATTTTATTTTATAAAAAAATTACCATTTCAAAAAATATCATTTTATTAATTAAACTAATTTTAATACTTATATATTATGCAACAAATTATAAGAGTAATATGGAAAATAGAATAAATACCTAAAATGGATGACTGTTGCACTCATTATAAGACCTGATAAAGAATTACAGACTGCTATATGGTATGTATGTTAAAGCATTCAAATATAATAATCATTAATAATATTATGATCCACACGTCATTTGATATTAACATTTACAGATTAAAAAGAATAAAAATGTAAAAATGCAGCACAAATGAACGTTATTATAGTCTTGTAGCAATACCTCGTTACGCACTGCCGCAATATATGACGTCATCGTTTGCGGCATGCGTGGCGTGTGTGTTCTTGTTGCTATGTGCGTAACGACGTACTGCTACAGTCTTGATTAATAGTGCCAACCTACTTATAACTTATTAACTATTAATGTGTGCTTAAAATTTAAGAAATACCTTTTTAAAAGTTATTCCCTGAACTAGATTTGAAAAAAAAATGATTTAATAACGAATTTTAGATAACATAATGTTATAGTTGGCAGATAAATGAGATGAAATGCTAAAAATATACTTATGAGGTCTGTAAAATGCTGCTTTATTAACATTTACTGCATTTGTTAACAATAATTAGTATTTAATAATTTGTTATAAATTAAAAAATATATACAACATGCATTTAAGCAAAACAAAGACTATTTAAATCCTTAATATTTATGCGTAGTAATGCATTCGATATATTAATAGTTTTTATATCATAGCAAACTCATATTGTATATTTAAATCTTTTTAGATGGTTTAATGTTTAACCTTTTATGTTGTTATATTTCAGATATTGTTATTGTTGTCATATTATTGAAGTGTTCAATTTACAAAATGAGTTCTTTATACGCATATTTAGTATAGATAAAAAAAAACAAATATGTGAAGTTATACAATCTGTGTTCTAATGTGTGGCTATGCTAGATAAACAAATATTGGACCGAGCTAACAATATAGGTCCTTCGTGCCTCGCCTAAATTCATATTATAAGCTATCGCTGTTTATGAATAATTATGTGTGGCACATTGTACATTAGGGCTTTATTTTTAAAGTTTACAATATGACTAAATAGCTATAAAAAAGATATTTAAATATTTCTCTACTATTAAATTGTCTATTAGCCAAGGGCATAGCCAGGCCTCGCTTGAACCGGTGGCGGGCGGTGTTCGAAGACAGAGAAAAAAAAGTACTTCTCTGTATTATTTATGGATGTATTCTAAACAAAATTAATATTCGGATACTTATTACGGCATCCAAGATGGGCTGTGAAGCATGCCACAGTCCTTGTCCCAATGTGGTTACACTCTTACTGTCAACGATGTTGTAAGAAAAAGGTTTTGTTAAAAATAAACCTCTTTTAACATTCCATTAATGTAATGATAATAAATATTTTAGACAATTTAAACTCTTACTGTACTTATTTATAATGTCTATAATTAATTGCCTCGTGAAAAGATATTTCATATATTGATATATTCATACTGTTACCATATCATTTGTGTTTCATAGTCTGGTATTATATAAATTTTTTATCTAGTTGTCCCTATGATGTATTTCAAATAAACAGTGCGGCTATATATTGTTTTATTTAAACTTATTATGAAATAAAAAACACCTTTATATTTGTAAAGAAATAGTATTTAATAAAGATAAAAGAATAATATTTAGTTTTATGTTTTTCGATTTGGTTCTCAATCATGTTCCAATGGCTGAACTAGGACATTTTTTATGAAAACTATCTCATATTAAAATTTTATTTACGGCAAGCCAAGCGTATAATTATATAACGTACACATTTTAAATTTAAGGTGAATTTTAAAAGCAAAACAATTAAATTTATATAATATTTTTTATTTATTTCTTTTTATCAGAAAAAAATCAATAATCTCTATTTATTTATATAGTGTAGCGTATGAACTGAAGTTTAAAAGTATAAAACATGTAAATCTTAACTGAAAATCGCGTATTCAAAGGGTCCGCCTTGATTGAGCACAATGAAATTACTGTTGACTTGACTAATTTCTAATTTTAATATCACGTTCTGAAGGAATACATGATAAGTGTGATCGTGTATCGAATAATATTCGGGAACCGCATATCTCCACAGAGGAGCAGAGTGGTAGATGAAACTTCAAATATTCCGTAAAAGGTGACCATATTTATAATACCAAAGATATAAAACTGTTCAATTCCATTAATGTGTTTGCGTAATAATGCAGTTTTTATATTGTAATATACCTGAATAATATAGGACGGGAATTGTCTTGTTAATTACCGCTCAATAATCAGATAATGTTTTTTTAGATTAATATCATTATTGGCAAATCAAGGCAAGATAGAAAAGGATGACCAGAAATTTGATGAAAAACAAAAGCTATATACATAAAGAAGTTCTTGGGAGAATTTCAGAACGAAATTCTGACCTTTGACTTTGACATTAGTTTGACATTTACACAAATGTTTCCATTGGATTCTGTCCGAAGAGCGGAAAACGTAATTTTTATTTTTATTTCACTCTAGTTACGAAACTAACGTGCACTCGTTTCTAATAAGTGTATTTTTAAAAATATTCTAATTCATATTTGATCTAAAATGGTTTCATCGTACGCTATTTACACAGCTGTGCCTATTTCCGTCGTAGTTGCATTAGGTTTAATACGTAAGTGGAGATCAAGAAGTTGGGCTAAATGTACAAGCAATACTTGCTTGAGAGGTAAAACTTTCCTTATTACTGGAGCAAACAGCGGGATAGGCCTGGAAACAGCGAAAGCTCTAGTTAAGAGGAAGGCGCGAGTTATTTTTGCTTGTAGAGATATCGATAAGGCAAAACAGGCAATCGCTGAAATAAGAAAAGAACAACCCACAGGAGGCGAACTGGTAAGTATAGAAACAATATTTTTAAATTATTATATTTAATAAATTTATTTATCGACACATTTAATAAGGGCTTCTTTGTCATTGAAAAGTCAATATAGGCAACAAAAAGCAATGACAAAGTATTGTTAATAAATGATACTTTTCTTGTGTGAAAAATTACGCATATAATCTTAATATAACTATTAAATATTTGTTTTTAGATTCCTATGCAATTAGACCTTGCATCTTTTGAATCGATTGAGAAGTTTGTTGAAGTAGTTAAGGCTGGTTTCTACAAAATAGATGTTCTAATTAACAATGCTGGTGTCTCAGTTCCCTTAAAACAGGATCTAAAAACAAAAGAAGGTTTTGAGATACACATAGGGGTCAATCATTTGGGGCATTTCTATCTTACAAACTTACTTATTGATTTATTGAAGAAAGCATCACCAAGCAGGTAAAATTTATTTATAAAAATCATTGTCACATTCACAAGTATATAATTCACTGTATATATGAAAAGGTATAAATATAAATTCACTGGCAACAATATAATAATATAGATTGTTGTATCTTTAACAGTTAAAAATAGTACAATGCAGTTTCTTTGTTCTTTTGAATTGAATAATAATTTCAAATTTAAATATAAAAAAATGTTTTTGGGGTTAAGTAAAAATAGTTCACTTAATTGAATAATTAAATTTATCAAAGTACAGAAAACATTATGATATATGAGTGATATTAGCCATGTTATATAATATCTATTTATATGTTTCAATAAGACTAGCCAACTGCCCATGATATGTCAACTCACTAACTCTAGGCTGTTTCTGATAATTCCTTAAAAGAAAATCCCAATAATCAACCGAATAAGGAAGTCACTTAAGGAAAACATGACAAACAATCACTGAATTCCTTGAAGTGGTGTGAAGTGTTATATTGATAGTGAGCATCACGGTAGCATGCGCAAGCTATCCCATTGCGCTCCTCGTTAAGATAGAAAGGGTTCTGTTGGTTTTTTAGTGGAAACTCCGATGTTGTGGCAAGCCTCACATATGGGGTTGTTACACTGTTTTTCCAGCGTAATAAAAAACTTGTTTGACCAATCTTATTTAATAATGAATTGAATAAAAACAAATCTTAAGTTATGTTTATAACTTTATTTATATATCTTGTTGTTTGTATAAAAAGGCGATGGAGACATAAGACCGTTGCACAAATGAGCTATTTCTTAGTCTTAAGTATTTTTTGTATTGTAACAATAAAGTATAATGGTGATATGCCGGATATCCATTAGACAAAAAAGTTCTGTATCCATATTTCATATCTATACCAGTTCCTTTTAATTTAAATTATTAAATTTCATTTAAATTGTTTTTTTTTTTAAGTATTATACATTGTACATTTAGTAGTTAAAAGATTTTGGTCTGTATCCATATTCACGGATTCAATTACTAATGATCATAATAATAATAAATAGCCCCATTGTAAATTAAAACATTTTTAGAGTTGTCATGGTGTCATCAACATTACATGAAAAGGGAAAATTGGACTTTGGTGACTTGAATATAAGAGCTGAAATCGAAGAGGCAAAGAAAGGCAAGAGTTTCCGTCACAATCCTGGCTATTGTAACTCTAAGCTGATGAATGTTTATTTCGCACGTGGTTTGGCCGCCAAGCTGAGGAGTGAAGGAGTTGATGTCAATGCATGCTGCCCTGGATTCTGCTATACTAACTTATTCAGGTAAACAAAAATTTTGATTATACGAAGAACACATGGTACTCAACACGTGTGACCCACACCTCACAAGGCCGAAATTAATATGACATACAAATATGTGAACTCTTGCTAAGTGTTCACGTCTGCCTTATTGCTTCGTTAGATATTAATTCACCGGGAACTCGACATTAATAATTGTATGACCATGACAGGAAAAGTTAAGAAATTAAAATATTTAACGCCTCTCCATATATATTTTTTTAATGTGTATGTAAGTTCGTTAAAAATAGATGTTTTCATAGAAGCAAATGAAGAGCGACTGAGAAAGCGCTTTCCAAAGCACGGGAAATATAGGAAACATCCCAAACTTCATTTGTTACTATGAATTTCAATTTTTTTTATGATCAGATACGATCCGAGGCTTAGAAAATTATTATTATAAAAAATTATATTTTTAAATAGAATACTATTTAGACGAGCCGTTTGACGAGCCGTTTGGCGTGGTTGGTAGATACTTGCCTTTTCACGCCGAAGGTTGTGGGTTCGATTCCCACCCAGGACAGACATTTGTGTGCATGAACATGTCTGTTTGTCCTGAGTCCTGAGTTATGTATTTACAAAAGAAAAGTAGTATATGTATGTAGTATATCAGTTGTCTGGTTTCCATAGCACAAGCTTTGTACAAGCTTAATTTGGGATCAGATGGCCGTGTGTGAAAAATGTCCCAGGATATTAATTAAAAATCATATCGTTTACTTAAGTACATAATTACTATTATGAAATATTATTCAATTAGCGGTCATATGGAACACTCGAGTACAATTTTATCTGTGTCACAATATCAGATGCACGTTATTCTTATCTGCGATAGATTGATTCTGTATTAAGCTTAAACACAAATAACTAACATTATGATATATTTTTATAACTACAACTAACTTAAGTTTCTTGACGGTTCTTTTCAGTAGCGTATTTTAAGATATGGAGCTCTGGGCACAAAAAATAATCCGTCCCTTAAATTAAAGGAAAAAGCGTATTATATTGTGAATTTTTTATAATGTAACGAATAATGAGTTTTAAAGTACATTTGTGATGTTAATTACGTTGGGTTTTCAAGTTCCTTTAGATAATGGGTGACGATTATTTACGACCCTTTGACCATAGAGTAAATACTTACGATACAAAAGTGCCTGTAAGAGCTCACTTGAATAATGTAATTAAATGTAATGTTTGAAATTTAATGCAGATTTTCTTTGTTCCAGAAACTTCGTAAGATGGTACCATTACATATTGATGGCTCCTGTTGCATTCTTCTTTATGAGGTCAGCTAAACAGGTAAGTTGAGTTGTTAATATCATTAGCAACTTCGATACTTTGCCCTTGCGTAAGATGTAGTAGGGTGACCATAAATGTTACTTTATTCGTGAGCCTTATCTCGTCGATTAGGAAATAATTACATTGTCACCGTCTAACCCGAGATGTGAACTGGTGTCTACATGCTAACTGAGATAAGCCTGATTTTTTTTTTTATAATAATAAGATATTTTTTTTACAAATACGTTGGCGGACTGTCAAATGAGTCATGTCATAGTAAGTGATAATCACTGCCCATAGACATTGGCGCTGTAAGAACTATTGAAAAATCACATCGCCAATTGTCCACCAAGTTTGGGGATTACGATTTTCCTTATGACTTACACTGGCTCGCTTACTCTTCAAACCGGAACACAACCCAAAGTATTGCGGCTCGCGATAAAATATGTTAAGTGGCCGTGGTAATTACATAAAGGGGCTTGCACAGAATCCTACTACCAAGTAAAATTTAATAATATATCAAGAAGCTATTTATTTATCTTATTTTAACAATCATAAATAATACCTATAACATAAAACTATATAAAGAATCTGTTTAACATATTTAATTCATTTTCCAACATACTAATTTATTCCGTGCTTATGGTCACCATATACATTAAAAGCACCTTAACGAAGCATAATGTTCGTTGTTATGAAAGCACAGTATTTATTACGCTAATTTTAGCATCGTTATTGCAACACAGACATAAAGTACGTTACTGCGTACGCTTCGAGCGATCGCAATCGCTTGAAGCGGAATCTAGAAAGTCTTACTTGTTCGCGTCTACAAATAATTTATTTTTATTCTTCTTTTAGGCAACGGACGTAACGTATAACATTGGCGTTTGGCAATTAAGCGTAACTTACTTTAAAATGTATATACAACTAAATAATAAAAATAATTTCCTTCGATTATAATGCGAACGATTTACAACATGGAAACATATTATGGAAATTGACAAACAATTGGTTATATAATTAGAATCGGCATAGTGTGAGAGTCGTATGTATTTTATAAATGCGATTATTAGTTCCGACTTTATAGTATTACTTTTGCCGGTGGTAGGTCTTTGTGCAGGTCTGTGTGTCACACATTCCCCAATTATTCTACCGCCAAACGGTAACTAATATTGCTGTGTTCGAGTTTGAAGCGTAAGGGTCCGTTCACACAGACCGGCTCGGAGAGCATCGGCCTGCTTTTTTCTTTTCACACAGACCGGGTCGTATACGCTTGGAATTGGCCGGAGCGGAGCCGCCAACTATTTCACATCGACCGGCTGGAAGAGATCTGAAAGCGGGTGCGAGCGAGAAAGAGCACGCAAGCGGAGCCGGTCGGCTCCTTTTATTACTTCACACGAAGCGCGTTCAGGCATTTTTAATGACAAAAAAGGTGCAAATGCAAAAATAAACTTTACTACAATCACTCAAAACACTGTTTCCAACGTGATAAAAATCTGCTCTCCTCTCCGAGCCGGTCTGTGTGAACGGACCCTAAGTGAGCCAGTGTAGTTACAGCTTATACTTTTATTAGGATGTTAATAAAAAAGTCGACCTTGCCACCGTCAGAAGTTTAAATTTACACATAGTTACTATGGTGAAAATTAAGATTTCAGATACTTTATAATCGAATTTCCTTAAATGGCAAATAAAGATAATTTTATCATAAAAAAAATATGTTAATTTTGAAAAGAAATAAATATATGTCGTTATGTCGGTGATGTCAGGCAACATTAAAATGGCTTAAAACATTTATATTTTATTCATTCATTATACAAAGCAAATAAACTACAATGTGATTTCAAGGTTTCGTGTACGTGTGTATGTTCTTAGAATAAAATTTGTACACACTTGTATTATGTAATGTAATATGTCTCTATTTAGCTGATATAATCTATTAAATAATATTTACTATAGATCTCACTGAAATAGTAACAATCCATTATCAATTCAACAAAAATCAACTAGATATATAATTACATATGCCAATATATAAAATCCTATAAAAAAAATAAAAAAAAAATGTCGCCTGTCTCCCAAAGACCGTAGCGAGATAATCTGTGCTCGCTTTACAAATAAAAAAAATTTTAGGGCGCAGAAACTGTGGTGTATTGTGCCAGCGACTACAGCATTGAAGGCAATACTGGTAAGTTTTACCGGGACTGCGCCGAATACACTTCCAACTATGCCTTCAACAAGGAAGAAGAAACAAAACTTTGGGAGATCAGCGAGGAAATGGTCGAAGCGAGGAAGCCGCTAAAGAATTAACCGGATAATTTTAATGCGTACTCTGATTTGATGATATGATTGACTAAATTTATATTATTTTAAGTAAATTATTAACTTTAATCTGTTTAGTTTATTTATTCCAATGATTGCAATACTAAATTTTTATAATTTGACAATTGGGTCTCTACTAGATGCTTATGAATATTCAATAAGATTTTTAATTGTTAATTTTTTTTCGATTCCTCTGTACTCGGCGCGTTTTTTTTAAGTAATGACGCACAGATAAAAATATTTCTAAAAAAAATTTAAATAATTATCAAGTAGAGTGCTTATCTATAATATAATTATCGCATAATAATTTTGTTACATATCATGGTTCTTTATATATTTAGTTTTAAGTAGAATTCCTTGACTGTTTAATAATTATATGTTAAATGATCTTTATTTCTCAAATATTTAGTTACCTATCAATAATTACTTTATTACTTACCTACCATTATCGGAACGCCATATGATTGTCTAACAGCTAAATAAAAAAAATACCAGTAAACATTTTATGAACGTGTGAAAAATATAATGTACTTATGTAATTTTTTGATTATAATATTCGCACTTTAATTAAATACTTATTGAAAAAACTATATATTCATTGTTGCCATATGTTTGAATAAGACTGGCTGATTGGTGTAATTTTAAAAGGTTAATGTTCCAATTTAAATATATGTATGTATATTAGTCATATCATATACAAATGTTAAATATTGGTTTTTATTCTGTTGTTCATTATTATTTTTATATTAAGCTAATTTGATTAGTCTAAAGATTTTGATGTCCACACTAGAGACATACTAAAATGTCGTCCTAGTAAAGGTTAAGTGGTAAAAGAGGATTCTAAATTTCAAGGTGCAAGAAGACTCCTATAAAAAATAATTAAATACATTAATAGTAAAATTTAAAATTGTAATAAAATTACCTTAGTGATCCTGGTATAAATTAATTCTTCCATTAGATATATTCGTTGAAACATGAGTGATGAGAAGTTTGAAACTATGGTATCTTGAGGCCAATGTTGCCGCCGCAAAATGCCATAGGGTTGTGTAGTATCCTAAGGCGTCTTTACCTATAGTGCAGGGTGTGCGGTGTTAGGGGCGTCGGCGGCCGGCCTCGGACTTTCAATAAACTTTCGCCCGTGTTATGGCGCTGGGCGTTATAACTCAACCCCGCGTAAAAATAGCTCAAAAATGTTTAATTATGTTGTTATCCGTGTACAAAGGCCTAACATCAAGTTTCCTGAATCTGTCAAATGTATCCCAATTGATATTGAACGCTTGTCTGTTTTATATGAGGTCGAAATTAGAATGAAGAAATTTGACAGATGTGGGACACTTTATTGTTACCATACATCGTTTGATATTCCACCATTTGCACCCGAATCTCCGTTCACTGTTGTAACTATAAGGTGTTTGATAAACAGCCTATCAAGCCGAAACGTTTCCATGTTAACATGTCTGTATAAATGTTATGTCAATGTTAAAAAATTGAAATCGTAGAAAAAAAATTTGACTCTCCATCCAAAATGACCGATCAGTTGACTGAGTTAGTATGAAAGAAGAAAATAACATTTATAAAGACATATTAACATTTGTACTTATTTCTTTTTGACCGCGGGCTTACTAGAAGGCGCTAGGATACGGGCGCTATATGGGCTAGAGACGACTCTGTGTAGTGTACAACAGAATCGACTCCAAAATATACATATAATTTAATCATATACTCATGAAAAATATTGAATCTTTTAAACATATTTGGCGGGTAGAAGTAGAATTCCAAAGATGTATAGGTTATAATTTTTGTTGAATTAATTAATAAATATATTCGGGTAATTTTTGTTCTGTTGTTTCATTTTTTATCCAAAAAAATAATAAACTCAAAAACTTATAATTGCCTATATAAAAAGACTTTGTCAAATATATAAGTATATTTTTCTGTCCGAAGCACGTAAGATTGTACTAGAGCCACAGAAATGCACAGTATGTTCCCAGAAACTGCTGGACTTGACTTTAGAGGCGGGGCTTTTTAAAAAAATAGCTTTTGACATATAGAAAATAATCCTGCGCAGTTATGCACTTCTATTATTGAATTTATTTCTATTTTTTTTTTTAATACCAATAATTTTGAAAAAATAACAGCACTACATCCTACACTTTATAATATCCGGAGGAGAGAGGAATAAAAGATAAATTAGGAAAGGTATTATTAGTGAAATAAAAAAAATCACATTTATTTTCTTACTTTTATTTTGATCCCTTAGAAGGTATCTATTTAAATCACAGCTTATAAATATTTTAAGCTTACAGTCTAAGCATATTTAAAAAAAAATAACATGTCCTTCTTACATTTCTATAATACAAAACGGTGCAATTCACAAATTTAAGGTATTTTATTTAATACTATTGATTATTATTTACTGTGGAATTATCTGCTTACTTACTGCTGCCTGATAAGAATAATAATTGCAACATATAACTTCAAAATCAACTTGTTTATTATATAAATAAATGATTACTTTAGTTATACATTACATGACACCAATGGAATGAACAAAAATAAACTTCTTATGTACACAATCTCTAAACTAAATTATTATCTTGTAATTTCGTCAATATACCGAATACTAGAATACCGCAATTTTTGAAGACAAAAGTCTTCAACGAGTGCGTCTTGCCGGTTATGACCTACGGAGCCGAGACGTGGACACTGACAGTGCGTTTGGTCCACCATTTTAAGGTCGCTGAGCGAGCTATGGAGAGGGCTATGCTCGGAGTTTCTCTGAAGGATCGAATCCCAAATGTGGTGATCCGACAGAGAACCAAGGTTATCGACATATCCCAAAGGATTAGTAAGCTGAAGTGGCAGTGGGCTGGACACATATGTCGCAGAACCGACGACCGTTGGAGTAGACGCGTTCTGGAGTGGAGACCACGCCTTGGTAAACGTAGCGTAGGACGCCCTCCAGCTAGGTGGACTGACGATATACGCAAGGTGGCTGGCAGCGGTTGGAGATTAAGAGCTGAAAATCGAGCTCAGTGGCGTGCCATTGGAGAGACCTATGTCCAGCAGTGGACGCGAAAAGGGTGATGATGATGATAATGATCTTGTAATTTATTTTATGAAGGCAGATTAGCTATAAAATGGTAAATAAACATCTTAGGTCATAGACAATGGCACTGTGAAAAATAAATACCACTGCTTACACCGTCAATGCCATTTAAGTTTTAGTAAATAGTGTTTCACTTGACCTTCAAACCGGAACACATCAATATCAAGGCCGTACAATAAATAGTAATAATCCAGTCGGGCCTGCACAAGTAAAGTGAAACAAAACATGACTATCTTGTGACCCTTTCTAACGGTAAGCATTAAAAAGAGAACAAAATATATTTAATATTCAAATTAGTTTAGATATTGTGTACAAAATAATTTACACATAACTACATAACATACATTTTGAAGATATTACAATTTTTCTTTCTTAATTTCTTAAATTGAAAATGGTTTTCATTTCATAGAAACATGGGTTAACAATTTTTGATATGTGATCATGTTATATAATTGTTCGGATTTCTCGAATGCAACAAAAATATCTAATTAAATAGAAAAATATCTCATCGATTTAAAGTTTTTACAAATTACAGTTTATGTGAAATTTGTTTTTCTTTATTTAGTCTGTGCCCAATATCCTAGCAGCTAGAAAGCTACGTCTATGATCACACAAATTAGACCTGTATTTTTAAATACAAGACTGTGCGTTTTTAATATTACGGTAACTACGAAGCTAGGCACTTAGTGAAATATTAGCATAATAATAATATATCAATATCGTCTACGACAAAATACAAACAAGACATTCTAATAATAAATTATTTAATATAATTTATTCTCACATGTGCTATCTTACAAATATAAATACATATATAGATAATGCAATCTTATCTCGAACATTCATGAGAAATTGTTCATCTTAAGTATACGTATACTTGGAATTATAATAATATGAATATCCTGGGACATCATTCACACACGGCCATCTGATACCAAACTAAGCAGAGCTTGTACTATGGAAACCAGACAACTGATATACTACTTTTCTTTTGTAAATACATTTATATAGATATTAGGTCTTTACATATGAAATTAGCTATTTGTCGTACTGACCACTTTGATCTGAAATATCTCCTCTTTGGTTATGAATTCCAAATTCAAATTTATAAATTCCTTTAGCTGGTACATTTGAGTTTTGAAAACAGTCATTCATTTGTTTTTTCCTCCTTATTTTTTTTTGGCTTCGCTTATTACCGCACAATGGAAAACAAGAAATATCGGTATATTTACGAGTACGAGTTCTACCGTGGCAACAGTGCTGCAGAAACAACAGATCGACCTTCAGAACCAACCCCATGGACGACCGGAGACCAAAGTGGAAAATGAAGAATAAAAGGCTATTGTGGAAGAATCCGATCATCGAAAACGAATCCATCACAAAACACTTCAAAGATAGCTACTTGAAGCATATCGGGAAAGTAAAAAAACTTGAACGATGGGTACCTCATGAATTGAGTGAATCGAACTTGCAAACACGCGTCGACTGCTGTATTACTTTGCTTAACCGACACAATAATGAAGGGATTTTAAATCGAATCATTACTTGTGATGAAAAGTGGATACTGTACGATAATCGGAAGCGCTCGTCACAATGGCTGAACCCAGCCAAATCCTGCCCTAAACGAAAATTGTCTCAGAAAAAGTTACTTGTGTGTTTGGTGGACTAGCGCCGGTGTCGTTCACTACAGCTTTCTAAAATCTGGCCAAACGATTACGGCAGACATCTATTGTCAGCAACTGCAAACCATGAAGGAAGAACTAGCTGTTAAACAACCGAGATTGGTCAATCGCTCTAGACCACTGCTGCTTCACGACAACGCAAGACCACACACTGCACAACAAACAACCACTTAGTTAGATGAGTTACAATTTGAATGTCTACGACATCCACCGTACTCCCCGGACCTTGCTCCAACAGATTACCATTTTTTCCGGAATTTGGACAACTTCTTACAAGAAAAAAAATTCAACTCCGATGCGGCAGACCAAACCGCCTTCAAAGCGTTTATTGATTCTCGCTCCCATGGTTTTTTTAGTAAAGGGATCAATGAACTACCTATAAGATGGCAAAAGTGCATAGATAACAACGGTGCATACTTTAATTAATTAAATATATTTTACAAAAAAAAAATTGACTTTATATTCCTCCCATACAAAACGCCAATTTCATATGTAAGGACCTAATAATTACACCCAGACTCAGGACAAACAGACATGTTCAGGCACACAAATGTCTGTCCTGGGTGAGAATCAAACCTACAACCTTCGGCGTGAAAGGCAAGTATCTGCCAACCACGCCAACCGGCCCGTCGTAATTATTATATTAATTTAATTGTCTCATAAAACATGTTTTATTTAAACGCTGACATTTGATATTTTAAAACAATCTCAACAATTAATATATTCTTTTAATCATATCATATAATCATAGATATAAATTAAAAATGAAAATAATTAGTATAAATACAGTGCAACCTCGATATAACGAATCGGAAGGGAAATATTAAATATTCGTTATATCAAGTAGTTCGTTGAACTGAGGTTCGTTATGTTGAGGTTAGGTTGGTCTAAAATTCCTTATAAAGAGGTAAAAAATAAGTTTATTCACCTCAACATTACGTAATTATTAGATTAAGAGTCATACATTGGTGGAAACTATATAAAGGTTTTGGGTTGACAAAATTCGTTAGAGGTATATATACTCTTTCTTGATAGTTGAAAATTCGTTATAAAGAGGTTATGTAAAGGGATATTTTACATTGACTATTATGGACAATTCAAGGAGATTATGAAGAATTTGTTAAATCGAGGAAGTCGTTATATTGATGTACGTTATATTAAGGTTGCACTGTATTAAGAAGTTGATAATAACATTAGACAATCTTTGGCTATTCGAATCATTAGAAACAATACCAAAGAGTATTACTATATTGCTACGGAATGATCAAAATGAGGTAGTATACATTTCTTTTTTAATTTACTATCTGGGGACCAATTCTACTAATAAATTGTCACTTTATCGCAATCGTATCGAAGCGTGATCGTTGCCGTTTTTCCGTTTTCCTATTCTTTAATTTAATCATCGACTGTTGCCATAAAAGTTAACAATTACGTTTGATTTTGACACAACGGTATAAGTTCGGTTATATAGTATCGGTTCGATTCCGATTCGAATTAATACAGATGATTCAAAATTGAATCGGGAACGTATCGTAATCGTTATAAATTAGTAGAATTCGGCCCCAGGTTTTGAAACTTTACAAATATTTTGTATACTATAAATCACAAAATGTTTTTAACTGATCGATCTATAAAATATTAAACTAGATTTTAGTTTTAAGCGATTAATTAATCAATTGTCAGACTTGTAATTATTATTTTGCATAATAGCTTAGCCTTTCATCACTATATGACAATATTTTTTTTTTGTTATTTGTATAATAAAAATCACAACCGAATATTTAAATTGGACATTATTTATGGAATGGTCAGATTGAGATTCTATGGTGAACGAAACTAAATTCTAATTTTAGGGACGCTGGTCAAAGTCAGATTAACTAATTTGAATGGTTATTGGTCGATGGCAGCCGATTACGCAATTGATGACGGCCATTTTTTTTTGTAAAAATTTCAACGATATAACTCGCGCCATATTTACTGTACATACTTTGATGGCATGCCAGAAATCTTTAAATCAACAATTGTTAATATGTTTTAATTAAATCAAATGCATAGAAGCGCATTCATTTATATTTAAATTTTCAAAGATAATATAACTTTGATGGGAATGTTTCATTAAGAATATATAAAAGTCAATGATTATTAAATAAATTTGATATTCTAGTTTTTTTCCCATTTATGCGTTTTCCCTTGCTTTTAGTTCCCACACCTATATATTATGTTTTATATTTTATGAATATGACGCCTCCCTAACCTTACGCCAGGGACTGGTTTGCATTTTCACGGTCGCATGCGCAAGCGATCCCGTGGTGCTCGTCGTTAAGACGGAAAGGGTACCGCTGGTTTTTTAGTGGGTGTTCCGATGTTTGGGCGCATTTGGCGCCTAGGACACGCGCGAGTCCACATACTCCCCACTGTTCCCCGGAGGAAACGCATAATGCGTTTTTCTAGCGTTTAAAAAAAAAACAAAAAATTGGGACAGGTTTGCATACCACCCCCATTCTATGCGGGGCTACCTACAACATTATTCCTAGTAGCAGTCAAGAACTACTAGTAACTATAAAAAAAATTATTACGGCTCTGATTCCGTTGCTCACAAACAATGAATCAAAATCCATCGTTAGGACTAAAAGACACGCTTTTTTGCTTTAACGATAAACAACAGAGAAAGAGATAGCAATAGCTTAAGTGTTGTCGAATTTGTGTGCAAAAAATTGGAACTAATATAATTTATTACTGAATATATATAAAAACTTTTTTTACCTTCTTTCATTTAAAAAGTAGTCGTATTAATTTTAATTTAAAAAATACATCCTAAGAGTCATCACGATTTTTATTTAATTTTACTTATTCCATTTCATTTTATCTCACGTCATTATATTTTAATTATAAATGTAATGTAGAAAAAAAAATAAGTTACTACCAATTAATTAATTAATGCCTTACAACAATGAAGCATAAACGTAAAATATATTATAAATAAAAAAATACTAGCCTTAGAAATTTCACATACATACTGAGTTACAAATAAATACATTTAAATATAATAACATCTATTTATAATGTGCAAACTATTTCTAAAAAATTACACATTATATACTACAGTGCATTTCATATATTAAAATCTACTCGAGACATTATCATAGACATTTAAGTTTTTTTTTTTTATTTAAACTACTAGTTCTACCTTTTTACAACAAAAATCGTCATATTTGTTTTTAATTTTGCATATTTTTTAAAACTTTGACAGCTGTCAATCGCAATACAACAATACTGATCACGATTTTTAATCTGTAATTTAATATTTTAATATAAAAACTATTTTGATTTACACGTAATATGTCAGTTGAACGAGTCCGAGATATGTATTGATATATATTATCAACATGTCTTTGCATAATCGATGACTAAAGGACGGATGATTATTATTTTGATAAGTTAAATGCATTTTTCGAGATAAGTACCATCAACGGTCTCAATTTTGATTACATCTTCGAAACAATCAACTTCGCTCCTAGCGAAAATATTATAAAATAACATTTATAAAACAAAACATATGGCTATTTTGCTATTTTATTAATACTTACATTCGTAAATTATAGAAATAAGAACTTTATAATATTAAAACAATAATATATCAATTGTGTATTTATAAAAAACGCCCCAATATGGCCTCTGATTCCTACGGGCATCGATTGACAAACCTAGATATAAAAGTAACAGCTTCCCACTCCCACAGCTGGGATAAAATCTTTCCTCTTTATGTTTCAAAGCCAGTTTGAGAATAATAGATATATTTTAATAAAATTGATAACCCATCGTACATCATACAACTTTTGCAATAACTAAGACCCCTTGAAAATAAGTACCAGGGGTATGTCCCCAAGTTGCAACACCTAGGCATTTGAATATCTGTATACATTGTTAATTCTGTACAATATACATTAAAATAATAACAAAACAAGTAAATATTATGCTTCTCTGACTAACAATATCATTTACACGTCTAGTTTATTGTGGTTAACCATTCGTGACAAACATTACAGATTATACGATACGTTACATTTGAAATTAAATATTAAAGCTTTCATTATTAACTTATGTAAGAAAGATCAAATTTGTTATAATTTTGAAAAAAAAAAAAAATTAGGCATTTGATATTTTTTTATAATAATTTACAGTACATAATATACTTAATACGAAATTGAGATTTATATACTGATGACGTACTGGCCTATCACGTCAAAATGTCAAATTTGCAATTCAATGACAGATATTTCGTGTCATTTTAAAAATTTAACATTATGACATCACAGCTATAATGGCGCGTTGAGTACTCGCGTGGTATTTCGTACATTTTAATGTTTTATTAATTAAATATAGTTAAAAAAAATTGTCATATTATGTTATTTATGATGAAACATCGAACTAAATTGAAAATCAAATATCAGCTACATTTCATTCAAGTTCCGAATTGAGGAAAATTACCTTTCATAGGGTAATCGTTTATGATTCATAAGAAGTGAACCGAGAACAGCAAGTAGCTCGGAAGCTGGACACAGCGCTTGAACCGTGGAGTGTCACAGTATCTGGATGGTGGAACATCCTGAGTTCCTTTTCAGCTTTCTGTTCTAAATCTGCCCATCTGCAAATAAATATATATTTCAAATTGTATCATTATTTTTATTCAAAACAATTATACTTTATATTCATAGTACAAACGAAACTTTTTCGAAGGAAATACCTGTGAAAGAATACTAGCGAAATACCATCAGCGTGAATTTTGGAAGATATATCTTAATATATATTATTCTTCTGTACGTGTGTTTGTCACCTCACTCCTAAACGGCTGGACCAATTTGGATAAATTTGATGTGTTTTTTTTTTGTTATAGAATAGGAAGGCGGACGAGCATATGGGCCACCTGATATTAAGTGGTCACCAACGCTCATAGACATAGGCATTGTATGAAATGTTAACCATCGCTTACATCGCCAATGCGCCACCAACCTTGGGAACTGAGATGTTATGTCCCTTGTGCCTGTAATTACACTGGCTCACTCACCCTTCAAACCGGAACACAATAATACTAAGTACTGCTGTTTTGCGGTAGAATATCTGATGAGTGGGTGGTCCCTACCCAGACGAGCTTGCACAAAGCTCTACCACCAGTGATAGAGTGTGTATATTTCAATGGGTTCCTGGATGGTTTGAAAACACAATTGGACCCGGTAGGCACTGCTGTCGGTAGGTCACCAAAAGTAAAAAATGTCTCTATGGCAGGACGATCTCTGCCGAGTCCGCTAATAAATTTATAAATTTTTAAATGATAACGATATCTCTATATCTCTGAGATATTATATTGCTAGTGTACGCACAAGTACTATATTCTCTCACTCTTATCTTATGGGACATCTGACGGACACCATGTGTGGTGTCGTATAGATGTCCCATAAGAGAGTAAAGTTCAAAAGCAACAACAGCTTTACGTGCTTACCGAAGCAGGAATTTAATATTGCCAACTACATTACTCCTGTCTGCTTCAAAAATATCACTGTCATATGTTCACACTTAATAAATCTCGAAATTCACTTTATTGTCTCCTCATCGACAATAAAAATGCAGTAAATTAACAGCATAAATAAAATGCATACAGTAACAGCCTGTTAATGTCCCACTGCTGGGTCAAGGCCTCCTCTCCCTTTTGAGGAGGTTTGGAGGTTATTCCATCACGCTGCTACAATGTGAGTTGGTAGAATACACATGTGGCCTAATTTCAATGAAATTAGACACATGCAGGTTTCCTCACGATGTTTTCCTTCACCGTCAAGAACGAGATGAATTATAAACACAAATTAAGCACATGAAAATTCAGTGGTGCTTGCCCGGGTTTGAACCCACGATCATCGGTAAAGATTCACGCGTTCTAACCACTAGGCCATCTCGGCTTTTTCGACCAAATAAAAAGCATAGTAAATAAATAATTCAATTCAGCAAATTACCTCTGTACAGCAAGCGAGAAAGCTTCAACGACATTGCTGTCTGTCTTAGCAGAGGTTTCTAAGTATGTTGATATTTTATTTTCATCGCACCAATGTTTCAACTGATCATAAGATACCTCTCTATCCTTTGAGGATACGTCTGACTAAAATAAAAATACAAAATAAATTAAAAAATAAGTACACTTTTCACAAGGGCCACATACAAGTCAATAAAATTGGACAATACTAGGACTGGGGATTATATATACCGGGACTAGGGGGTTTCTCGGTTCTCTGGTAATCCTCCCTAAAGAATGGAGGCCCTCATGGGGGGGCCGTCCGTCAGAGCGCCACGGTATGCGCGGGCGATAACGTGGCGCTCCTCGTTAAAACGGTAAGGCTACCGCTAGTTTTTTTAGTGGGTATTTCGATGTTAGGAGCGCACTCGGCACTGGACACCGGCGAATCGCACATAACCCCCTCTATTCCCGTAAGGCAAAGGCGTAATGCGTTTTACCAGCGTGGAGAAAAAAAGGTTTCCTCATGATGTTTTCCTTCACCGTTAAGGACGAAATGAATTATAAACACAAATTTAGCACATGAAAATTCAGTGTTGCCCTAGAAAACATTAAAAAATCGCAATCATATTAAAAAAAAAAAAAAAACTGTAAAGAAATATTAAAAATAATAATAATTAAAACAATCAAGACTATTTCCATTGAAAATGAACATTCTATTTTCCTTTTATAATAATAAAACATCACACTGCAATATAACTGTAAATATATACGTAACTGGCAGTTTAATGTAATCAACATAATATAATTAATCATTTGAATGCCTTTATCTCTGCTAAGTCAAACTAATGCCTCTTTAATATGTTTATTGTCATTGTCTTCATTATCTATTGTAACAATATAAAAACTTCTTTGAGTTAAAAGATATTTTCAAATAAATTTAACTTGGATTGCTATTATACTGTGAGTTGTGATAACATGATATAAAATATACCGTTATTTCTTAATATATTCTATATATTTTAATTATAAATTAATATATACATATATATACATTATATAATATATATATAATATATATATATAATATATATAATATAATATATATATATATATATATTGGTTTAATCTGCATATGTATTTTAACAACGACTTTCAGAATAGAATGCAAGTGTGATACGGATTTTTGTTTCCGATATTTATGGATGCATTTATGATAACTTGGTGAAAAAATCATACAATTTTGATGTACCTTGTTCCCAACAACGATAAAAGGAAACTTTTCAATTCCATTTTTAACACCAGCATAATGTAGGAACTCATTTAACCATGTCTTAATATTGTTAAAGGAACTTCTATCGTCTATAGCATATGCCAGTATGCAGATATCCGTCCCTCTATAGAATGGTGTCCTTAAAGATTTAAAACGTTCCTGACCTGCTGTGTCCCATATCTGAAAATTGTAAATATTATTATCATATGCATTTTAAATAAACATTAGTCAATATATTATTGGTTAAATAATATATTATTGTAAATTTGTTTCTATACAAATAAATAAAATTGCATTGTCTGCCTGTGATTTTAAAAATATCTGCCTTTTTCAAATTAGTATGGTTTTTTTTGCGAGTTACCATAATCAAGACAAAATCTTTTTTTAGACTACTGTAGGTAGCCATTATTATAAATATTTTTATATTTATAATTTAAATAGGTATTATGTATGATAATGTAGCAGAATTTGTTGGATTCTTCGTTACAAATAAAATATTATATAATTTATCTCATGTTTGGCAACAAAAGAAAACATAAAGTCGAATGTGAAATATTAAGAAAAAACCTTTCATATCGCAAATCCTTTGCCTTATGAAGAAATTGAACTCTTTCCGAGAAGATGTTTATGAGCTACTTTTATACAATTAATTGATTACATTGGCAATAAATAAAGACCTTCAATTACCAAAAAAAGGATCACATAATAATTTAATTATATTAATTAAGCCATTAATATTCAGCTTAATGTGTTAATGATTAACATAAAACAAGTTCTTAAATACTGTAATCATAATTAGTTTAATGTAATTGAGAGATAACATTATTACATTAGTACATAAGCAAACAAAATGTTAAAATTTTTGAAAATTTATGTAGTCTATGTACGAGTATGTAAAAATAACATAGTACATTCATATTACAAAGTAAGTATCAAATGGATTTGACCCATCTTTGAAAGCTTCAAGCCCACTCCAGATGTGTGGTTTCCTGTCTCCTAAACAAGCAGGTTTCCAAAAAATCTGTAGTACCTATAACCACATCCATACAACAAGTTATATAACCAAGTCATGAGGCTTGGTTGAAACTGATGTCTCTGCAGCGAAGGCAGATTGACTGTAGATACATTTAGTTGTTTACGTGTATGTTGGTATTACAAAAAACCCATCCAATTGTAGAGTTTTTAGTCAACGGATGTGATATTCCCAAAATTTTTCAATATTGCAGTAAAAGATGCATTCAAATAAAAATAAACATAAATTAGTTAACATTCATCGCACAACATGTAATTTTTGATTGAGATGTTCTCGATGTTTTCGTCGAAAATATTTACGTGGGACAAGTAATGCAGTTGCATAAGACAAACATTGAAAAAGAGGCCACCCGTAAAATCCATCTCCAACCAAGATGGATTTGAGAAATGAATACATTTAATATACTAATGTTGAAATGTCGATCTCTGTTGTGACTTATCATCCTTGACCGTCAGCCTCGATCGCAAACTCAAGGTCACTCAATATAATATGAGAAAAGCATTGTTTGTCATTTCACTATGTGACATTATTCATAGCAATAAAAATGCATAGATGAATGAAAAGAACGAACATATCTTACGGAATTAGCATGTTAAAGTGGCAAACTAATCGATGACATTTGAAGAAATAAATAAGCAATGTGGAAGTAAAGGCTTCGAACGGAGACCATGACTATATAAAGGATATATAAAGAACAAATGAATCCATAGGATTAAATAGACTGATACATAGACATAGAGAAGAGGCTAGAAGCCACCAAGTCAGAGCACAGCAGCTGGTCAGGAGTGGTACCCAATAAGGAAGGCCTTTGTCCAGCATTGAACCTTTAAAGTTTGTAGAATGCATGGATGAAATTATCATTCAAGACAATTATATTCAATTTTGAAGTTACATATTTAAGTTGCATTATTATTGTAATTACATCACGTTATCTAAAAATCCAAGGTGAGTTAAGTAATAGATAACATTTTCTAGAAAAGATTCAAATGTTTTTCTTTTTCTCCTATAACATTAAAAACATTTGCCGCTTAAACTCTTAAAAGAGAGTTCAGTAGTAAATAAAATATCTTATATATATATTCATTATTGACAGTAAAGCCAGTTTGTACAGTTTAAGTAATAATTACAAGTATTCCCTTGTACATTATTTTTTATGTCAAGTTAAATATAATATTTAAAAAAAATACCTGTAGTGTATACTGTTTTCCATTGACATCTATCGTTTTGTTCATAAACTCGACGCCTATCGTGTGAAAGTTGTGGTCGTCGAAGTGGTTCGATATAAACCTACTCATCAAACACGACTTGCCCACACCACCATCTCCTAGAATTACTATTTTCAATAGTACATTTTTATTTGCCGTTCTTCCGTAACTTTGATCATTGTCCTCAACCATTATGTGTTTGTAATTCTCATAATAGTCACAAGCTCTGCTTCTTTTATTAGTACAACCTTGAGTCACTGTAAAATCTATTTAATTAATGACTCGACATAAGTATAACTCAGAAATATTTTTATCAATTTCGATTTTATTGTAACACTGACCAATATATAACAACGATAACTATATTAAATCTGTACACGAAATACGTCACTATAATTTATAATGTAATAGAAAAGTAAAATAAACTTGTAAGTAATCAAATTCACACAACAGCACAGCTGGTTGTAATCAAATTATAAACTTTTAACAATGTCACAGATAAAATATATAAAGAAATTGTGAAATTTTTGACGTTGACTGTATTGACATTTAATGATAAAAAATACTAAATTATGTTAGTGGATTTATATCATTAATACGTTCTGCTATTGCGAAAATTTTATAAATAAAAGTTTTGTTTAATGAAAATAATTTTTTAACTGAGAGAGCAGCGTCATCTACCCAAAACATTAAGTCAATAGTGTCACAAAAGAGTTCTTTTTTGTAACACTAGATGCCAGTAATCAATGTTTGTTTTGCGGTTGTGTGTGAAACTCGCGAGATGTCAGTTCGCTCGAGTAAGTTTATTCCGCTTTGTTTTGCGGAGGTGAGAGGACATGGTGTTGGTGTGAATTTCGTAAACGCGTTGTGTTTAATGTTTTTCTTGTAAAAAGTATTTTTGAGTGAATAGACGTTTAATTTTATAAGTAAAGTGTTTTCTTATTCGAACGACAGTTGTGTATGCATTCGAGTACTTGGAAAATAGTTACATTTACGCAATTGTGCGAGCGACTCGATGTCAATAAACTTGTCGGTGATATTTTATGGGAAAGGTGTGCCGCGTCGCTAATACCTGTTCGCGGCGGGAGGGTGCATGAAATCGGGATGTTGGCGGAGACGGGTGGCGCCTGAGCGTATGGTGCCATGGTGTCGTAGATAGGGAAGAGGTGAGTGGCATTAGATGGTGTTCGGGGCCGCAGCAAGGCAGCGGGCTGAAGCGGTGCGCGCGGGGCGGACTGGCGTGCATTCACCTCTGACCCGCGCGCGGGGCGAGCGACGCTCAAGGTCGGTGCGCCGCCTGAAGGTCGCTCGTCACGTGACGCGAAGGGTGCCTACCCCCGCCCCTCGTCTTGTAGCGTCCCTATGTTTGTTTGGGTTGACTGTCGCGCACTTAAGTGATTAATTATTTTATTAGATTTTAACATTTTTTTACTAAAATCATTTTCTCATTTAATATTATAAAGGTTTACGTGTAACTTACAAGTAATGAAGTTTTAAAAAAGTTATAATATTTCCAAGTTATAATTCAATCATAACAAGTGTTTTTAACGTCAAATTAGGCGCATCAAAACTTTCTGTGAAAAATAAAGTCGTTTCATAAAAATATATTATTGATAGCGTCACATATTTTATGTTGCTGTCGCATAGCTTAAAATTTGCATATGAAGTAACGGTATACCATAGAAGCTCGATGACTATTTGAAATTACAACTTAGTATGCGATTATCATATCCTCTACCACTCTAGGCACGATTTTATAAACAGTGAAGGGTATAAGGTTTCATGTATAATTTAACAAATGTCACGTAATAAGTCGTAAGAATGTATATCGTCAAAAGGAACTTTGTATTATCTGATTACTGTGATAACTGTGCACCTAGAGTTTATTGTTATTATTTGGAAAGCGATATACTATCAATCCACGATTTCACTGATCTGGCGTTTATAAAATAACAAGGTAATACAGTACGTTGTGTAGTTTAACATAATTTAAAATAACGTAGATGTTAACTTAAATTTTAGTTTAAAATGTAATTAAGTCCACCAAATGTGATATAAGTACATATAAATGAACCAATGCAACTATTTGAATTGGTAATAAATCCTACTGTATTTACCGAATGTTCACGAAAATTACCCGTATTTTATAGTATCTACCTAAATATTTGAATTCAGGCGTACTAATGTATCGTTTTAATATATTTTGATTGACGATTGTGTGAGAATTATAGCACAAAATATACGACTTTGACGACATATCAGTGTGTATATTTTTATGATAAAAAATGTAGTATTAATCACTACTTTCAACATCGTGTGAACTCTTTCGAAAATTCAACTTGAAATGACCGTTTAATCGAACATAATTGGTGTCTTTAATTGTATAATTTATGCAAAACTTGAAATAGTCTTCGAACTCTAACAAAATAACACCGGGCCCCACGGCTCTTTCGTCGAGACACGTTCTCGACAAAAAAAGTTACATATCAAGGTCAAGATTTTGATATATCAATTATAAATCGCCACTTGATTTAAATAACGAATTGTTTTCTTGATAGGTACAATGTCTGACTTCTAATAACTTTTTTTAACTTTATCGTGGAAAATGTCCGAAGCGAAAACATTAATAAAATCTTGGTTTAACTCATCAACAAAACATTATAGTACTAAATAAAAATCCTATTTATACCATAATAGTTAAACTTGTTAAAGTTTATTTGGTTATTTCGCAATATTTATCAATTTCGCTTACTTATGAATCATTTCTTAAATATTCTATAAACATCTTCGTGGAATCTTTTCACTATATGAAAAGTTAAAGGCTTACGGGTATTCAGAAAGGCAAAAGCAAAAAGTATTCGTATATATTGACAACAAAAATATGTTACAAAATATATAACATCTTTAACGCGTTAGTTCTTTTTAAACTATTGCATCTATTGCATTTTCTAATAATTCAAAAGATATTATTAAATATATTGGTTTAAAAAAAGGCATGGACCATCTTATTGTATCTAGGCAATAATTACTCACCATTATATTATCTTTAACCATACTAAAAACAAAAAATACTTTACTCATTCACAGCTGGTAACACAATAACAATACAATTAATAAATAGAATTAAACCCTATTTTTCATATTGATAAGAAAATATATATGTATATATTTTAATTATGCTAATTTTGTTAACTGTTGATTTATATACTGTATACGTATATTGATTCATAACGTATTACCTCTGGTAGACACGCCTTCATATGTTAATGATTTCGACAGACAAAGCTGTATAGTACATGCATGTGGGCAGTAATTGTATTGTCAATCTGAATAGGTATGTAATGAAATGGTTCCATGTCTGACAGACTGTGATAAATATAAATAATATAACGGTATTAATTATTAAGTCAGGAACACGTGTTGCATGTTCGAAAAATAAATGCTACTGAATATAGTACTATTTTAGTGTTACAAGAATATGAAATTTAAGCATGTCTAAAAGGCTAAACAGTCTAAACTTAAAGCAGATGAAACTGCGAAACATTGCTGCTTATATAATAATATTATATAATAAAACCTTTTTATAAACGCTCTGCATCTTCTGGTATACGTTTTAATGTATAGTTTAGTATGGTTTTCAATGCATAACAAAAATACTGTTCATTTAATTCGTAGATTATTTTTTTTATTTAAATATATCATACGTGAATTTTATTTATTGGTAAATTAAAAAAAAATTGTTTTAAATTTAATTTAAAATTTTGTAAGATATATCATTAACGTGTTTAACGGCCTCAACTTTATTTTCATTGAACATTAATGTTCAAAATAATAAATAATGTTCATTAATGTTTAAAAATAAAAACTTGCCTCTCAATTATTTCTTTAGCTTTTAAAGATTTAGATATTTCTATAATGATGGTAATGATATGAGTTTGTAAACAATACAACATGAAACGTACACAAGCCTCAAAAGGGCTTCATTATTCCATTGCTTCGGTGTTGAACCTTAGATTGGTATAAATAGGTTTATTCATTACGGTAATGTTTCCAAATAAGGATTTTTTAACTATCGCTGTTGTAATCAGATCACATATCTTTCATTACCGTTCTAACAGTGGTTTAATTACAAAATGAATGTCGAAATAGAATCTAAACTGGCTCATTGTTTACTCAGAACCGGATGGTTGTGATTAATCGTTGATCTACTCTAATTAGATATTAATTTAACAGTTAACTTTTTTTGTTTACTTGTTTTGTTTTACAATAAAAAAAAAAACATTTTAAAATTAAAGAGTTTAAAAATTAAACTTTATAAGATATTAGTTTAACTTAATACACGCACTCACTCACTCTGTGATTTAATCTCAGTTGATAACAAAAAATCTTCTAAAGATGAAGATTTTGATATATAAATTCTAGAAACAATGAAATTGGTGTGTTGGTCTTGTTTTGTTATTCGAATAAACGATATATGGGAAGCAATATAAATTTTTTGATAGCATTACGTCATATATTGCTCGCTACAATTGTATATTAAAAAAAAAAGGATAACAACTATAATAAAAATTTGCAGCTATCCAAACTGCAGATCGCGTTCACGAATCACGACCTCGAATTTTATTTAAACAGAAATAGACTTGTTTTGACGGCCTCTTGGCATTTTGTCACTACCTTGATACAAACACAAATGCCGATATGAAATGCAATAGAAGTTTTATTTGAAATGTATTTATTTACAAGGACTTATGATTCATTCGTTTATCATTTTGTACATGTTAACGCCTCATTTAGTATAAATAAACCTGTACTCAAACGACTTACTTAAATATAATTTGCGCTAGCATAAATATAATATAAATTATACAGATTTATAAGAACAAAAGCAATACGTCATGAATAAACCGATACAGAAGTGTATAAAGGCATTGCATAGTGAATAAATCGTAAAAAAGGTAATAAGGTTGAACGCGACTGTACTCTCACTACTTTCACGTTTGCTTGTGTGCGTTAGTGTGCGCGGCCGGTGACCTTGCTATCAGGCGGAAGCGCACGGCCGTATGAGTCAGCGCGTCTGTAGGGAGCAGGGACCTTCACGTCTATTCCCATTTTGTTTCTAGACTTTGAAAAAATTAAATTTAAAAACGAGATGTTCTCTCTATAAAAATATATCAATTTTCGTATGTAGAATTGTTTTGATGTTCTACTTTCCTCCTTAATCGGATTATTGGAATTACATTAACCAATAAATGAACAGAGAATCGGCTTTAATGTGTAGCGCGAAATTAACTTAAACATCAGTGTTTTCAACATGACTCATAAGCCGCGACAAATATATATTTTTTTTATAAATTCTTATAAGTTCTTTATACGATGTACTAATATTCGTATTTAAAATGTTCTATCCAAACATATTTGCGTCGCACCTCGATCGTAACAAATTTGTACATCCTTTTATAATGTTTCAAAGTACAATTAACAAGGGATTAAAAATTGTCTTCCGATGCCAATTGATTTGTTTTCTCGTTAAATAAACCAGCCGGTAAAGGTTTACACATATGCATGTGTTAACATGCGTCATGCACATACGTGGAAATAGTAGTTTTGTGAATTGAATAACATAACATGCGCATGTAAAACGGGTTCTATAAATTAAAAAAATCTTATAGAAAATCTTATTTATTAAATAATGTTTGTTTTATTTTTATTCAACTAATTTGCCAGCTTCGCTCAGCATAAATGAAATTTTAATGTTATTTTTCGAGATGGCCCAGTGGTTAAAACGCGTAAAGCGATAACGTTGTAAGAAAACTAGAACGAAGAGGAGGCCTTAGTTTACTTACTTTTTAATTTAAACGGATAATAGCATAATATGACATACGTTATCAGAATTCCTCTTGCTATTCGTGGGCCAGCAGCTTGATTAAGTAACATAAAACGCATAAACTTTGTCGTATATAATATGGCAAGATGTTTATATAAAGCGCTTTAAGCATAATATAAACAGACTGAAAGGTGCGCCAACACAAAACTCCGTTCTTTGTTTAAATTTCTCTTTCAGGTCCCGTTCCGATTGGTTTTATTGAGGTCGCGTCCATTTTAATTTATTTATCCGTTTGAATAAAATTAATTATCTGTATTTTCTTTGTTATTTTTCTTTTATAAAAGAGTGAGGTTTTGCTTTAATCTGTTATTAATTTAAATTCTAACTAAAGAGGTTATTTATTCGTAATTCTAATCTTAAATATTACTAAAAAAAACATTTTTTTCCTGAAATTGGAATATTATTTTATAATATAACCACCCGCTTCAATTAGGAAGGGTATACCACGCGACGCTTTTAAACGACAGGTTATTTTTTAAACTTTAAAGTTTAAGTTAAAGTAAATTTAAAGTTTAATAATTAAATAGAATGGCATATAGAAGATGCCTGTTTTATGCCGAATATTTGAATATGTATGTGGAAACCGTTTCTTGTAACACTTATATACGGAATACCAGTTTAGTAGCTGTATTATTACTTCTTTATATTTCAGATTAATTTGTACGTAATTGTTGTAAATAAAAAACAAATTAAGTAAAACATTAATTTTGCACTTTGCCAATTATTGCAATGACATTGGTAATGATAGCGAAAGCTCGGCTTGTTAATTAATGTAAATAAAAATACTGGAAAACAATATATAAAAGAAAAAAAAAACAAGCAAAATAAATAATATAAGTAAGAAATTTTAATTCTAAATTTGATAAACCTTTGCGCATGTGCTAAGGACACTCAAAATAATTTAAACACGACCAACATAACGGCTAAGAAGAACTTCATTTTATCTATGTCATGGTTTGTATTTTTGTTGTTTGGTATTATTTTTTAATAATTTATACCATTACATATTTAAATTACATTATATTAAGCACAGATAATAAATAATTTGGATACTCGACGAGCCGATTGGCATGGTTGGTAGATACTTGTTTTTCACGCCGAATGTTGTGGGTTCAATTCCAACTCAGGACAGACATTTATGTGCACGAACATGTCTGTTTGTCCTGAGTCAGGGTGTATTTATCTATATAAGTATGTATTTACAAAAGAAAAGTAGTGTGTGTAGTATATCAGTTGTCTGATTTCCATAGCACAAGCTTTGTACAAGCTTAATTTGGGATCAGATGGCCGTGTGTGAAAAATGTCCCAGGATATTATTATTATTACTTATTAGAATGATTCATTCGTGCCTTCGCTAAAAAAAAACAAAGTGATTAATTTTTGCTATGACTCCGGTTTTAAAGTAGTATATAACTTCCTAAAACAGGTGTCGTGTGGTCAAACAAGGACAAAAACTAATTCAATAGCCTCTGTATAAGGTGATGAATTCACTAATATTTAAATATAATATCGTGGCATTTAATATCTTTTAAATATCGCTTAAAATTAAAGAAGTTCATTTTTTACTGATGGATTATTTTTGTGCCAACACTTATTTCTATTATATAGGTTTTAATGTATACTTAAATAAAAATACCGTTTCTACATTAGATCGGATTTGTTCGAAACAAAAGAGAGCATTCAAATAGCAATAAACATTTTTTTTCTTTCGTTTTATTTAAAAATATAGAGTATATATTTACGATTTTTTTAAATAGTCTTAAATAGCCGAGATGGTCCAGTGGCTAGAACACGTCATTCTTAATAGAAGGCTGCAGGCTCAAATCCGGGCAAGCACCACTGAATTCTTATAAATTAATTATTTATTTTTATTACATTGGTTTCAAGGTACAGTATTCAAGTAATCATACTTGAATACTGTATTTTTATTAGAAGTTAATTGTTTAATAATTAACAAGATTATTATGTAATAATAATTAATAGTCGATTATCATAATTAATCAATTGAACACAGCTCTTTATAAAATCAGATAATCAAATAATTAAACAGGTAAATAAAGGATATCATAGCGTGCAATTGAATAACTCTAAGTCTAAATATAAAGTCTCGCAGTCCTTAGAGTTCGATATCATAGGATTAATAATATTTATAAAAAATACAAACTAAATTTTAGCAATAAATAGTAAGCTGACACAACATATTATATTATCAACACCACAAATACCATTATAAAGCATGATCATTTAAAACTATTTAAAAAAAATCGTTTACGTAAAGAAATTTTTACAGTTGTAATTTTTTCTTATTTGCACCAATTTGATTTCGAAAACAATGTCAATATTCTATTGTAAGTTAATTACTAAGGCTTTTGTAATAGAAGGCTGACTTTATATAAAAAACGTTATTTATGAAGAGTTGTGGTAAACTTGTTACGAACGAAATAATTAAAAAGCGCGCAACTGAGGTACACGTGACGAAGTGAAACTTTACCGTATAAAACGTTATATAATGAAACGTTATGATAAAAGTTCATTCCTCTATCCTTATAAATAGTTTCACAGGTAAAAACCTTGACATTGGTCGTTTCTAATATTTGCCTTATATAATATACCTGTTCTTTAATATGATTTCTGTTTTCACAGAATTTTCGTATGTGTGCCTTATAAATTTCCTTATTATAGTGTATATTTATATTGTATTACTAATAATATAATAATATACCTTAAGGTTCGATATAATTTCCTTTGTACGATGCAATGTAACAATGAAACTTTTCAATTAATCACTTTGTAAATAATATATAGTAAAGTTTAGGATTTATATTAATGCCCATATGGTGTGAAAACTCAATTCCTAAATATAATCTCAATACACAAACTTACCTGGGATTAAAAAAAAATAACATTTATATTCAATTCATACTTTACACACATCAATAAAAATTGTTTTTATTTCATCGTTAGCAATTACACAAGGTTAATTCCTACCTGCCGACCTGCGCCGCCGAATCAATTCATTAGCGCCCCGGGCTTCGTCTGCTTTGAACGAGGAGTTTGTGCCGCTTGCGCAAATGCATTTATGTATTGCGTTTAATAAGTGAGTCGATCTCTATTGGATGAATGGGGAACGCAATACAAATATAATAGACTGAATTGGAGAAAATAAAAAGTGATTGTTTATTGATATAATAAATTTCTATATATGTACATGCCCTCTGTAAATACTTACTCAATATAGCCGCTTGCATGCAAGCGAGATAGATGCTTATAGGCGGAGATGAGGCGGGGGCAAAATTTTTATTCAATCTGGTGCAATATATACACTTAAGGGTCTTAGTCGCTGTAATCTATTTGTAAGTCATCAATTAAATATTACGTTTTTAGAAGTGTTTATTTACCAACAAAGCATTGTAGTTTTATCACCTTTTATCCGCATGTTAGGGGTGTTATAAATTGTATGTGCTTTTTGTACTCACGACAACGTGTTTGCAATTTCATAACGATGGGTTGCGTAGTTCAGACGTAAAGCGTAACAAACAAACGAAGCCACTATCGCATTTATAATATTGGTAAGGATAGGTACTTAGCTTTAAATAATATCATATTATTCTACGGCAATATAACTATGTTAACATTTATTTTTCTTTAATTCAAACACTTTGTAGCAATTACGTAGCTATTAGTATAGTTTGAGCTTCATCAACTATTTATATCCACTTGCATCTACATAATACATAATATATATATTTAAAGTGGTACGTATTTGAATTCTAATTCTCGATGTTTCGTTATTCTTACCAATCACAGGCTTCAATGTATTAATTACTATGTTAACGAACGTATTACTTAATATTTTCTGTTACTATGTCATTTATTTTAAATAAATTGTAGATTGTCAATTTGACAACCTATCGGTAAGTAGCTATCGACCATAGACATTACCATAGACCATATTACGCCATAGACCAATGCGACACTAACCTTGGAAACTAAGATGTCCTTTGTGCCTGAATATAGTATAAGATGACAAAAATATTATTTAGAATGACAGTGATTTCGAGTTTTAAATAAAATAAAATAAATTGGACTATGTAAGATGGATTTTTTTTAAACCTGTGGTAGATCCTTCGGCATAAACTCTACCGATTTAAATCACTGCGTTCGTCTATCTGTCTGAACGCGATAACCTCAAAAACTGCCCAAAGGATTTTTATACGATTTACACCCATTGACAGAGTTATTTATGAGGAAGATTTAGGTGTAAAAATTAAAAAGGTTTTATGAAAATTAGCTAAAATATTATTATAAATGCTAAAGATGTCGGAAAAATAGTCTAGGAGCTTTACTGACGTGTGCCGCGTACACCACTAGAGTTATTTACGATATAAACCTTCTATGTAGATCCTGAACGGTTAGCTAGTATAATTATGGTATAAATATAAACTGGTGGTAGGGCTTTGTGCAAACTCGTCTGGGTAGGTACCACCCACTCATCAGATATTCTACCGCAAAACAGCAGTACTTGATATTGAGTGGGACAAGGGACATAAAATCTTAGTTCCCAAGGTTGGTGGCGCATTGGATATGTAAGCGATGGTTGACATTTCTTACAATGCCAATGTCTTAGGGCGTTGGTGACCACTTACCATCAGGTGGCCCATATGCTCGTACGCCTTCCTATTCTATATCAAAAAAATCATATATATAATAGATTTCAACGGGTCATTTGTTTCAAAAATAAAAATGTAACTCTTAAGAAAAAAAAACAAAATATTGGTCTTTTAAACAATTTTATTATAATCGATAGATCCCTAAGTAAATGATCTTGCATTTACTGGAGCACATCACTGTGACCCTAGCGGTAGTATTGTGACACGATTCCCGTACGACATAGATATTTATTCTGTGCATCGTCAACCGTTATGTGATACTGTAATGATATTATATATTTATCTGTTTGCCAATGAATCTGTGCAGAATGACGTACTTTATAAGTAAAAATAATTCGATCTATTTTTCTTAGTAACATGAAAATCATATACAGTAACAGCCAGTTAATGTCCCACTGCTGGGCCTTATTATCTCCATTTTGAGAAGGTTTGGAGCTTATTCCACCACGCTGCTCCAATGTGGGTTGGTAGAATACACATGTGGCAGATTTTTAATGAAATTAGGCACATGCAGGTTTCCTTACAATGTTTTACTTCACCGTCAAGCACGAGATGAATTATAAACACAAATTAAGCACATGAATATTCAGTGGCGCTTGCCCGGGCTTGAACCCACGATCATCGGTCAAGATTCACACGTTCTAACCACTAGGTCATGTCGGCTATATGATTTATTTTAATATTTGAAGATCCATAACTTCAAGAGTCGTATTTTATTTTCGTTTTGTGACATATGTTGGGGAAGAAGACATGTGTAGTAAAGTAAACGTAACGATGTTTTGTGTCGATATTTGTGAAGCTGTAATTATGAACATACAAACAAACAAATACAACTAAACGGTCTTATAATATTGGAATAGTTCCAAATTTAAAATTATTCAAGTATTTTATATTTTATTAATTACTAGCTTCACTTCACTTCAACCACGGCTACGCCTGTTTGTGAGGGATGTTGTTGGGTAGCCTAAGTGTCAAATCAGGATATAAGCTATCTCAATTTCAAATTTCATCCAGATCCCAATTACGCGCATAATATTAGTAGGAAGTATATATCTATGTGTTTAACGTACACAACGATACATTTGGACTGTTTTAAAAAATGGAATGTAAAAAACATATTTCAAACTAATATGACATTGATAGTTTTGATTCCGAACGATATTAATATCATATCGGGTTACAAAAAATGGTCGTAGTGAGCTGTGAGTTTATTTCTGTCGACAGTCGATACAAAAACTGAGTAACTTATTAAGAACATGATCGCCTGTCTAGCAAAAATATAGTAATTGTACATGAAGAAATAGCAGCGGCTTATATATTACAAGAACATGACATACATAATTGTCACATCGATAAAGCCTCTAGTCTAAATTTAAAGTGAATGCGATGAAACTGCGAAGCACTTAAATAATAATACATTATGCTATTATATTCTATAATCTCCGAAATGTTCTATATATTCTAGTATAACTTTTATGTATATTGTTTTAGTAGTTTTTTCAGTAAGGCATTACAAAGTTCTCCTCGTTTATTTTATTACTATGGATTTATATAGTATACACGAATATAAATGATGAGTACATGTCAAAATGAACATTTGAATCTTAACCTAAGAACGTGAATATTTTGAATTTTTTTTTTCTTTTTTTTAATGGTTTTTTTTTCCTTGCGGCATGTCAAACCTATCGTACCTTAAGCTATCTTACATATCAAATTTCATCTTATAGGATTTATAATTACGTTACATACTGACAGACAGACATCATACTGCATATTGCTTTGGCCACTGTAAACGTGGGATCTGATAAAATTTTGAACTTGAAATCTAGCCAAGAACCGCTGAGCTATCTTCTATAAAAATAAAACTGATGTTTGTTCTCTATGAGTTTCCACCGTCGATTCGATTGTGGTGAAAATTTGGTCAGTTGGTCTCCGTATGAAAGGTTGCTAGCCTAAAAATACTAATTTTTTGTATGTTTGTTGTATAATGTAACAGGTATTAAATATATGGACACTAATTTTACTTAAAGAGTTCGTTTAAACGTGCAAATCACCGTACCGATCAAATAAAAAAATACATTTCATAGTATTTCAATTCAAATAATTAATATTCAATTCTCAAGAATATAGAAGAAATAGGCTATTTAACACCAGGAGGGCAGGGCCTCCGTGAGCCGTAGCGTGATGACGTATAACGCAGGTGTTTTCATAATTCGTTTAATACTCACTCAGCATGTGCCGACTGCCGGTTGATATTCCGCCACATACGCAACGGAGTAGAATGGTAGACTAAGCTCCTAACCTTCTTCTTAAAGAGAGCGGATGAATTTGCCCAGTGGTGATCTATGTATATGTATACGTTATATTTGCTGGGTGTATAAGGTGTGCTAATTTCTGCTTATTGCAAGTTTAAATTATATGTTAACCTTTTTGATATACTTAGTTTTCGATTCGGTTCTTTTGTGTGTATGTATATTTGAGAATTTTGATTATATTGATTTTATTATTTTTTATAAAATTCATTTATTAGGTATTTTGTTTGTAGTGTCATATTATACTTGCTTGAATGTTCGGTTCTAATAAGAACTAAACGATGTTTGATAACAATAGAATTAAAACGTGACCACTATATTTGTTAATTCCCGAATCCCGATCGAACCACAACTGGTTTGTTGTTGGTAAAGTAGGATAAAGTTAAACGGCAACGATTACGTTTCGATTCGATTGCGATAGTGACAATTTTGTTTGTAGCATTGAATCCAACGCTTAGATCAAATCGATTTATTACCAAAAATGTTACCCATGATATAATATGAATGTAACAAAAAATATGCAGATGAGTATCATCTTCAGTTTTGGTGTATATTCAATAGAGTTATTGTCTCAAAGGCATGAAATGGTGGTTATAAGCAAAAGAATTAAAGCAATTTAATATCAAATGTAGTTACAAACATTAAAAGTGTCGAGTCGATTGCAAAACGAGCGGGTCAGGTGAGCGTAGCAAGATTTCAAATTTCATCCGTTCACGTACATTCTGACCCCGGCTTGCGTCATTAAAAGTAAAAGGCCGCTAGGCGGTCTTCGAGTTCAATGCTTTATTTTTTTTGTAATAAATATAATACGCACAAACCTACTCTAATGAGGTAATAAAGTTTAATTCGAGTGCAATTTTGTAACCTAGGCGAGATTAAATTCACCGCGCAGACCGCGTGGGTATACTCCGGAGTCCGTTCTACGTAGTATATAAATATTGAAATTGGATTAAAATATATATATTGCAATTCGAATAATCGAATGATTTATATAACAAATACTTTTGTATTATGAACCTTATGTCAAAGTAACAAGAGCTATATATTTACATAAGTCCTTGAACGAGAAAGCCACTTATACATCCTCGGAGGTTTCGCAACGGTTCAACCATTCGAAATTCGATTCGAGGAACCCATTACAGCGTGACTCACGGCACGGGAACAGGTCTTGACTGGCGCCGCCATGTGCTAAGCTTCGGTTACAATGCGAAATTTTTAAATGACCTTGAGTTTGAGTTGAGAAATTACGAGTTATTTCACGACTATATTATGTATTTCAAACTGTTTACATTTTATATATCAATCGTAATGTACTAGGTATATATAATTCATTCTTTTGATATGGAAGTTATCGTAATCAATTGTTTTCGATCAAGTGTGCTTAGTTCTTTTTTCGTCGAAAGAATTATGCTGTTCTGTGAGAAAAAAATCTAATCTCACCACAGAAAACGGCCGTGAAATGTCAGAACGTGATATGCGACAATAAACATGATGATTATAACATTTTTAAGAATACAGGGATCAAAATAGTGTTTCACCATAAGTCGGTTATCAACATTTCACGAGAGAGTTCTTACAGAATAGCTCTGAAGAAACTACAATGTTGACTTCACACAAACCATTATAATGAACATGTAACATTATTTTTATAGAACGGTTTGTAGATGCCGACGAGCATATGGGCCACTTGATGGTAAGTGGTCACCAACGCCCATAGACATTGTCATTGTAAGAAATGTTAACCATCGCTAACATCACCAATACGCCACCAATCTTGGGAACTAAGATGTTATGTCCCTTGTGCCTTTAATTACACTGGCGCATCAATCTTGGGAATTATGTGTAATATATAACTATATTATCTTATGTCTCTTGTGCCTATAGTTATACTGGCTCGTTCTTTAAACCGGAACGCAATATTACTAAGTACTGCTGTTTTGCGGTAGAATATCTGATGAGTGGGAGATACCTACCCAGACGATCTTGCACAAAGCTCTACCACCAGTAAATTACCAGTAAAGTTTCCATTCATTTCATCAAAATAGATTTAGAATTTTTATAATAATAAAGAATATTATTTTCTCTAAGGCTGCTTCTAGACTTCCAAGTATTTGTTATACTTATTTAAATTAACCAATCGCCTTGTTATCTATTTGCATTCTTAACCTCTCATATCGAAGATCACAATCTTAATTGTCGTTCTTATTTTAAAATGTTAATATGTCTGTTCATTCTTCACACACGCTATAATACCGTAACATGCGGTAATTATCACAATTTTTTTTTTGTATTATAACTGTCAGTGCCGTTACGTGTTAATTATGGCCGTGCCTTTACATTATTTCGTATTTCGTCTTGAGTCACCGGCAAGAGGTCTTGGAGTCGATCTCTTAGTCATAGCTGTTATAGTTATCAGATATTTTCGGTACGAATCCCATTTATTATCTATTATTCTGTTTGATTAAGTATTACAAAACTTTAATACTTAATTAAGGATAATAATTATACCTTGATTCAGATTAGAACCATTCAAATAAAATATATTTTTCATACGTCTTAACTTTAACTACTCCACGGATTCATTTATATTTATATCATAGATGAATCAAAAATTAAAAAAAAAAAAACATTTTTTTTAAATAATGGGTATAATGTTTTTATAAATAACATTTCAATCGAATAGAAAAATGCAAATAAATGTAAGTTAAGTAACAGCTTGTGAATGCCCCACTGCTGGGCTGAGAACTCCTCTCGCTTCGAGAAGGTTTCGAGCTTATTCCAGCATACTGCGGTAGATACATGTGGCAGAATTTCAGTGAAATTAGACACACATTAGTTTTCATACGATGTTTTCCTTTACCGCGTAGCACGAGATTATTATAAACACAAATTAAATGCTCGCCTGGGTTCGAACTCGCGATCATCGCTTAAGATTCACGCGTTCCAACCACTGGTCCATCTCGGCAATTAAATGTAAGCTCAAACAAAAATTATGATGTTAACACAGAACAGGTACCTAGGTAGTGCGGATAAAACAAACGATGACAGTTTTTTTTAAGATGAAACAAAACTAGTAAATGTTTTTTATAGATCAGCTTAAATACCAAGCATGATTAAAGCATACAAATATTTCCGGAGGACGGTTTTTGTCCTATTTGACCACGTCGATTGAGTTAGTCATATTTCGGACTGGTATGGATTTATAACTCGATATAAGGTTAGCTAATTTAAATAAATATGACGTCGATAATTTGGTAAATATTTTAAACTTATATCTATGATAGATCAAGATGGGTTGCTGATTAAAAAAATAATATATACATACATAAAAAAATCCAATAATAATACATATTTTCTGACAGAAAATATATTTGAGCCAGTGTAATTACAGGCACGAGGGACATGGCATCTTCGTTTTCAAGTTTGGTGACGCATTGGCGATGTAAGAATGGTTAATATTTCTTACATCGCCAATATCTATTCGCGGTGGTGACCACTTATCAGGTGGCCATGAAAAAAAAATGAAATATTCAAAGTTCAAACTCAAAAGGACTGACTCCATATTCTGAACGAATGTTACGATAAATAAAAGCTGAAATTGTCACAAAGAAAATACAATGACAACCAAAAATTTTTAGTCAATATGATAGTTTAACTTTACCCAGGAACATTCATATTGCACTATGTCGAGGTCAATAGCTTCATTCTATTAACTATGGAGTCAACACTAGATTAAATAATTCGATTCCTACGCGATGACTCAGTGATACATGATTCTTTTGTTCAAAGGCAAGTTCAGCTTTAGTTTTTTTTTAAACTTAAAAATACGTTCACAACGTCACTGAATTTATTTATGCAAATTTTATTTTTTATGATTGTTACGAAAAAACAGTGAGCGTCCTTGGTTAGTAAAAAAGAAAAAAAAATGAAACATTGTTCTTTTTCTACAGAACCTTTTTATTATGCGCTTATTTAAATATCGAAGCTTAATATTATACATTTATATTGAATTAATCAACATTTCAGACAAAAAAAGGTCGAAAACTGATACAATTTCATCGATAACACATTCAACAAATGCTTTCAAGAAACAAAACAATCGTTTACAAAGCTCGCTCGTGAGGTGTCAACCTTCGCGGAATGCGGCTGCAGCGACCCATTTTCATACTCTTCCCGTCACTGTACGCCCCACCAACTCGTTACTGTACCCCCCGTCCTTTACTCGTCACTGCTTGGTACCGGTATCGTGCCCTCGATGCGTTTGATTCCGTGTTGCGAAAATGCGTTTGCGTTTGTTTCACTACAATTTAAAATGACAATATCTTATTTAATTGACAAATGATATTTAAATTATTAATTTTAGTAACTATATTATTAACCTTCGTCACTATAATTAACCAACTTTGTTATTGTTACTCTGTGCCGTAAACACTTTAAATATTAATTTCTAGTCAGCAATTGTATAAATTATAAAGCTTAATTGACTATTTTGCATTGAAGACAAAATATATATGTTATAAAACAAATAGAACTTTCAAACATTTAAAATATCTCGGATAACTACGTTGTTTAGTTTGTGTAACATATGACAATACAAGGTTCGGTTAAACTTAACGTACATTCTAAACTTAAACAAATAGTATTGGACACTAGGAATTTCCTTTCCTTACTTTTTGTTAGTACCGGATTCCGACAAGGCTATCAACGATTTAGTGATTCATTGCTGTGAGCCTGTGAGATAAATGTAGGTATACGAATTAATTAATGCTGTGACCCCATATCTGCAATATGCGCTCCAAAAGTCAACATTCCATTCTCGCGGTCTGTTCAAAATTAAATTAATTTATCATTAATAAGAGGTATCTACACTTATATAACTATAAAAAAAAACACTTGTAAAAGATAACCAATTTAAGTCACCTTCACAAAAGGCCTTTGACATTTGTAAGAAGTTTAAAAAAATATGTAAAACCATTAAGTGCCGTTCGTAAATTGCTACTTAAAATTCTGGAACCATCGTGTAAAGGAAGTTTAAAGAGGAAGATATGTGTATTGTCAATGACAACTAAGTACCTACTATTGATAATTAATACTTTATTTGAAAAACCGCAACACGTAATTCGTCAAAAAAATGCATATGTCGAATGCTATTGACTTGAATACTGATCGCTGAAATATATAGCAGTATTATCTACCAACTGACATTTTTTATTATTATTATTTATTAACTATAGAAGTAATTCTACACGCTTAGAGGACTTAATACTTAACTAGGTGTGTCCCGCTGATTTACCCGCCTTTTTTGTATTATGCATGAAATAAATATATACGTAAATATTAATTAAAAAGCTTTTGATAAAATGAGTTATTTGCATTCTTATTTTATTTCGTTTTCAAGATTGTCCAGGATAAAGATACGAAAAATAATGGTTGTTTTGGTTTTGGACATGAAAATTGCTAAAAAGATCAATTATTTTTAAATCACAAGGCAGAAACCTCAATTTTATGTATTTGTATATAATAGGCTTTTACGAAGTCCTGTAGGTTTCAATTATCCAAAACTTGTACAACTTGTTTTATTTATTACCTATTTACTTTGTTGACATATTTCTACATAAAAAATAAAATATTTTTAATGTACGCTGAACTCAACGTCCATTTCTCTAATCAACGGTACAAAAATTGTTTCACAATTGCCATTTTATCACAATTTATATTCACTCGATAGTTAGTCGTTTTAATGTAGTAGTCGTAATTGCATCTAAATCAATCGAGATTTAATCCTAGATAAAAGGTGTTAGATTTTTGAATATTGTTTAGGAACTTTTTACTTTTTTCTTTTCAAATAAAAGTTTTTCCATTACCGTTAAATATAAAAACTGAATGAATAAACAATTCATTATACACTGCAACAAATACCCTTGTCAATATTTGTCATCTTAATAGAGTAAAAGTAACTCTACTTGTTACGCTTTAATGGCTCAACTACTAAACCAATTTTGATGAAATTTAGTATGAAGCAAGCTTGAGGAAACGTAGGAAACTAGTTAAATATAAAATGAATCGCATTTAAATATATATAATATTCCCTATCCTACTAATATTACAAAAACGAGTTTGTGAGGGTGAATAGCTCTTTGTTACGCATTCCCGCAAAAACTGATTTGGATGAAATTTAGAATAGGAATAGCTTATACTCTGACTTAACACATAGAATACCTACCTAACAACTGTCATCCTTCCCATAAGGGAATAAACTTCGCTTCGCTAACTTAAGCGAATAGACTTTGCGCGCAGCCGCGGGCAAAAGCTAGTTATCTATAATTTATGTTTTCTTTTTTAACAAATGTACAATACTCGTTATGAACATTTTCGTCCTATTGCATAAATCACCTGTTACAGTAACATTTCCCGCGTAGCGACAAATGACAGGGCGTTTGTAGCGTAAATAGTGCCGAGGTCAAATGACCGGTGTTTAAGGCTCAATAAGTTATATATATATATATATGTCACGCGCCTCTATCTCAGCCTTTGAATATAATATATTAAAAGCGCTAAAAAAAAGGTTTAATGCATTTGTCAATTGATTAAGTATTGATTTCCAATTTCGGGATATGCCTTGTTTTTTTTTTATTATACATTATTATACGTTTTTTTTCTTTCATAGCTGCCTGTTATCAATATAATAAAGTCTGAAACCGTTATAAATATAATAATATTTACATAAAAAAAATCATATAATAAATTTTCTATCCTAGATTATAAAAATATATTTAGTCTGTGTTAAGGGATTTCATTATTAATTATTTAATATGGCACTGAAAAATTTATCTATTTAAAAATATAAAATTCCTAGAAATACCAAGAGTTATCTTGCATCTTCGTGTTATCCTAGTGAAACAAGTATATATATATATAAAATTAAGCAACCTTGTTAAAAACATTCGACGCTACCAGAAATATCCATTTACATATCTAATCATTCTACGAAATACCATATATACGACTAAAAAAACATATGAATATATGATAAGAATACGACTTTTTGTTGTATTTACTTAATTATGGCATAGCGTCGCCACGATTCTAAGAAACGACGGTATCAGCAAGGCTCAGCTGCATCGGTTCAACATTTCACAGTCTGATAAATGCGAATTGGGCAAGATATATGCAATAACATGCCAGCCAGCAATTACATTTCTTGCTGAAGCCAAGGTGTACTACATTTACCGACGCGACATTATAGTCGCATTAGCTGGCGTATTGACTTATGGATACTAAGTATTACGTTACTATTTCAAATATATTCAATTCAAGCGAAGTTTTCAATTAATATGCGGATTAATGGGAATTTAAATTTGGAATGTCGTAAACCTTCAACCTTTGCATTTTGCAAGAGGATGGAATAAAGAAAAATGTCCTAGTTTATGTTAGAACCACTTAAGATAATCGTATGATAAATAATTGAAGTGAGATATTCTAAATTTAGTATATTTATGATTATCTCTTTGAAACTGGAGAGGATTTATATGTTTATAATATCACGATTAATAATAATTTATTCTGTATTTGAAATGTTTAATTACTACATAAATTAATTTCGCCTTAAGATATATTTGGATAGCAAGCTTATTATGATTGCCTATTGGAAACAAATTGATTTACGTTTAATACGCCACTGTTTTTATCTCCAAACAATAAACCCGACAAAGATTTTTAATTTGATAAGTGCAAATAAAGTGGAAAAAGAAGTGACGTTAAAAAAAAGCAGCATGACACGAGACAGGCTGGTTTCGAGTACGGTATGACTGTTCTAACATGGATAGACGATAGAGTGATACGCTGACAGTCAACCTTCGCCAGCAAGAGAGGCAAAGATTAAAAATAAATTTAAACTTAAGTGGGCTTAATAAAAGCCGATCCTTGCAATACGGTGTAAGAGACAATTAAGGAGCAAATGGCATTATAAATTCGTTTAATGGCAAACTCTCTGCCATCGGAGTAATTTATAGCGGCGAATGTCAAAGGAAGTACTCGTTAGGTAAAACCTTTAGTTTGTAGCGCGAGGTCTCATTCAGATTAAATGTTATGTAGGTATGTATATTTTGTAAACAACATTGAAATTATTAAAATACCCAGTATCTTGCCACAGAATTCAAAGTTTATTATATAAATCCGTTTCTTTATTGACACTTTATTAAAATTCTGTTAAAATTTGCAGGAGCTATTCAGATATCAATCAGAGATATTTTAACATAATTGTTTCGATTTATGTATGTTTACAGATTGAAATTGCATACAAAAGTACAAGTTGAATGAATCGCGTTCTTTATTTGTTACCTATGGTGGTGCAATATTTCGCCGCCTAGGCCTTAACGTTCGGTGTGTACAATACAAATTTGATAAAAAAGGACACATAAACGTACTCCAACACGCTGTCAAAGTAGAAGAGGAATAAATTGGCAATCATTTAATTAAATACGAACGATAGTGAAGGTGAGATAAGAAAATAATTAATCAAAAGGAAAACTTTAATAAAAAACTTAATAATTACAATGATAAATATTAATTATGAGTCGGCAATAAATCTATACACATACGACATGTCATACAAACGGATAATTGGTTGTATTCACCGTTTGGTAGCGCCGCCGCCGCGCCGGTCGTTACAAAATGCGGTTATGCATTCGTTATGAAAGATTTCCTTTTTGAGAAATCACAATCACAAAATGAGATTGAATCATTGTATTGTAACCTTTAATAACAATGGTGCTAAATTGAATGAATAACAGTGCAAGATGAATATTTCATATTTTCCTTTAATTTGGTGTGATTGTCTATTGGCGCACTTTTTTTTTTTTATAGAATAGGAAGGTGGACGAGCATATGAGCCACCTGATGGTAAGTGGTCACCAAACGCCCTTAGACATTGGCATTGTAAGAAATGTCAACCATCGCTTATAGCCAATGCGCCACCAACCTTGGGAACTAAGATTTTATGTCCCTTGTGCCTGTAATTACACTGGCTCACTCACCCTTCAAACCGGAACACAACAATATCAAGTATTGCTGTTTACTTCGGGGGTATGCCGTTATGCCCCCTCTCCGCCGCCGCGTACACTATACATGATTAACTTAATAAAAAACACATATTTTTTTATACACGAAACTTGTGTTTCTATATATTCTACTCCATACTTATTTATAGGCTTTCTTAAATTATAAATTATTTTTATCAACCTACACTATAGTACTTAAGACTTAAATGGAAATGGGCAGGGCAAATGATAAGAGGTCATGATAAATGGAGTAAAATGGTACAAGATGGTACCCCAGAGAAGGTAAAAGGAAGAAAGGTAGAACACAAAAAAGATGGGATGAGGACATTTTTTTTTTTATATAGAATAGGAAGGCGGACGAGCATATGGGCCACCTGATGGTAAGTGGTCACCAACGCTCTTAGACATTGGCATTGTAAGAAATGTCAACCATCGCTTACATATCCAATGCGCCACCAACCTTGGGAACTAAGATTTTATGTCCCTTGTGCCTGTAATTACACTGGCTCACTCACCCTTCAAACCGGAACACAACAATATCAAGTATTGCTGTTTTGCGGTAGAATATCTGATGAGTGGGTGGTACCTACCCAGACGAGCTTGCACAAAGCCCTACCACCAGTAAAAAAAAAACATTAGACAGGTAGCAGGTGTTACGTGGAACAGAGTGGCCCAGTAAAGTTCAGAATGGAAAAGCTTGGAGGAGGCCTTTGCCAATAGGCAAACAGATCTGCAGAAAATAAGAAAGTTAAACTTAAACTTAGACTTATTCTGAACTAGAATAAGTCTTAAGTTTAATGTGCTAGAATATTGTTTTTTTTTAGTTTAAGATCTGAATAAAGGCTTTACTATTATTATTATACAATAAAGTTGCGTTTTAATATATGAGAAATATGCAGTAACTATACAATATTCCAGTCGAAGATAAATAAAGATAAACAATTTAAATAATTACATATTCCATGCGACTTTATAATGTACTGCCAAAAAGCTTTTGATTAATATTATCTTTATTTGTAATACAACATCAAACCACTTATGTCCACTTTAGTTTTACTTCTATAATTCCGATAACAACTTCAAAACGCCATTTTTCGTGAACCCATAATAAATACCATATATTATTCAAGACCTCGGACAAATGATATCGCGTAAATTCAATTCAGTTCAGTCAAATTCAGTCGTTTTGGATAAGATTCAAATCGATCTCCTTCGGTAAAGATATCGATCGATCCATCGCCAACAGTGGAATCTGGAATTTTGAAGTAAAAATCAAAATATATTTTATTCATATATTAAGTTTTAAGGACTTTTAAATCGTCAATTTACAAGATAACATTCAATATAAGTGTTACCATCGGTGCGGAATGTTCTACCGTGAATAACCGACAGGAAATTCAGCAGTTAATCTATTACATTAATTATATAATTTATTTTACGGGTTTTTAAACCTGTAAGATAAATATAATATAAATATATGTATATATAATAAATAGTTACTTATTATAAAATAAATAATATATAATAAAATAAGTAACTATTTATTTTAGGCAATTCTTTCGTGTTTCTATCGATGTCTATGCGTGAACAATGTGGCCCTTTACTCTCGCATTCACAGTTTCGTTCACAGTAAAACAGTTTAACATAACGCGAACCCTTTGTCGCGGGATCAAAAACCGATATCGACCGGTGAACGCGACCAAGCGCGAACACGAAGCTGCGAAACCATTCACACATGCGTTTCAGGGATGTCGCGGCGCGAATGTAGAGTGGGCAATGTGAAGCCTATGTATTGTATGTATGTATTTTTTTTTATAGTATAGGTAGGCGGACGAGCATATGATCAACCATGGGTAAGTGATCACCAACGCCCATAGACATTGGCATTGAAAGAAATGTTAACCATTGCTTACATCGTCTATGCGCCACCAACTTTGGGAACTAAGAATTATGTCCCTTGTGCCTGTAATTACACTGGCTCACTCACACTTTAAACGGGAATACAACAACACCAAGTACTGCTGTTCAGCGGCAGAATGTGAGCAATGATAAACAAAAGCGTAAATTTTCATAAGTTTTATACATAAATTTATTTTATAATAAAAAATAATATTGTTATAAGTTATTTGAAATAAAATAATTCACTGAAGTCGGTAATTGTAATTAAAAAAGCTATTTATATATATCAAAGCATACAACTAGTGCAGTGACAGGACAGATTACAACATCGATAATCGCAATTCGTAGATTTTATCGTAAAACCTTGTCGACACGCAGCTCGGACAGTTACTCGCGACCTCAGGCGGCGTTAAAACAAATAAATGCCAGTCATAAAGTAAACGTGTACTACATTCTGTGTATAGTTTCCAATTCACGTTATTTGTTCGTTGCGTTTGGACAGCTGTCGTCTGGCGCTGCGAAATATATCGATATCGCATAAATTATTTCAAAATTATACTTACAATAACAAAAAGTCGATGACAAATTGTTTCAAAACACTCATTAATTAAATATATATTTATACGATTAAAAGGAGTAGATTAACAACTATTAATTTTATTTTGTTTTATTACCGTAATTATTATTATCTATTATAAAATCTTATATTTTTCGAATGAATATCATTATTTCAGTTATTATATTAATATAAAAAAATATTACAATTAAATTGTAAAATGACTTCTTTATCAAATATCGTCATATCGTAATTATATTATTTTTTGCGAATGAAATTTGATAATAACATTTAGTCAAATATTATTTACTCAAACGCATAGTTTTTTTCGGTCCAGTAACATTATTTGGCAGCAGCAACTGTCCGTCGTGGTTCAAGTAGAGTTCCCTGACTCTCGTCTATTAAATAAGTCGTTCACCTCCTACGAAACAATTTTCTTACAGTTTCAAAGCCTGTTTTCATTCTAAGATAGTCTGAATTATAAAATAGGTTCATTGGCAAAGCAATTGATTAATCATTATCTACATAATTAACTGTTGAAGTTCCACTGGTAATATTTTAATTGTATCCTTATCACCCCCAAAAGGATATTCAGCATGAATTAAATTAACGACCTTGATAAGAATACGTCATACTAGTTGGACGTCTTTGTTCTTTAGTTAGCAGATAGCAAGCACGTTGTATTCACTATTTACTCGTCTATTTTTTGTGACGGCGTGGGTGACAGGGTGCGTCGTACTCTTAGGACAGACGACCTCAGTAATCATCGGTCAAGGACACAGGAAACATCGAACTGTAATTTACCGACCAGTCTGCGTAAACTCAGTTCAATACACCAACTATCGCGAACAGTACTAACAATAAAGTCAATTATTTCTCAAGTCATTCATCTCAATGAGGGCTAATGATTTTCTTACATTTTGTTTACTTTCGAATCATTAAATTATTAGCTATAATATCTTCATTTAAGAAAGTATATTGTTACAGCTATATATATTAAAATAACAATAAATTTTTAATATAAAAAATAAATTGTCAGATTAATTATAAAAATAATTGACAAATGTTAGAATTTTGATAAAAAAACGAAACCGAAGTGCACCTGAATTTCGGTAAGAACATTATCGCAATGCATGGCACGATGTTTACGTCAGGTTGATAATATAGTGACCTTAAGATAATTATCGGTCGACGCCTCGTCTCGCGTCCATCGACAACTTTGAATAGCACAAGGACATCACTGACAACACCGCCATGTTAGGTATTTGCAATTATAACAAATATGAACATTAAATGTTTTAAATAAAACTATAATACTAAAAACTTATTTAATAAACAACAATTCGCATGAAACATTTGCCATTTATTTTAATCACGTTTAAAAAAATGTATATAAAATAAGTTTGTAATTTAATTTATAGTTATAAAGATAAATTATAAAGCTATTAAATAATGAATCGTTAGTAACATAATACGAAAATTTTCCGTGTCGTTCAAATCAGTAATCCGTTTAATACACTGTACAGACAAAGCTGATCGTCTGACGTACAAATGACCGTTCGGCCTTGTCTAGGCCGCGATGACGCCATGTTTTAAGCGGACGTACTTTTATTGAACATCGAAATTATACGTACATCCCGTTCTTTTATCGCCAAGTCACAAACGAGAAAGAGAGATAACAAATATTTTATCGCATCTTAAACAAAGTTATAAACACATTGAACATGATATAAAAGAATAATGTTTATTTGTTTCGGGAATTTAAAATTTCAATGTCAATCAATAAACTTTTTTAAATATCGCTTATAGTAAACAAAAACATATTCATAAGTAAAACCGAGTACCGGTTTTCTCCTTAATATCATCTCTAGTAATGTTAATATTGGTATTGCAATATGCAATTGGCAATTACCGTAGTTGCCAAGGCAACGTCTGTCTGATAATGATAACAGAAATGTCTGGGGAGCAAAGGACTCTATTGGATGTTAATTGGTTCGCCAGACAGTCTTCACTCTTTGATATGTAGCCATCCTTTTATGTTCATTCAACCTTCGTTAGACTATCGTTTACGATCGTTTTAGATATCGTTTCAAATGAAATGAAAATATTTTTTGTTTGACAATTAACATCTTTCGGTAAATGCGAATTAAGTGCTCTTAAAAAAAGACAGTTTCTTTGAAAGTGCTTGTGATAGTCAAGTCTTGCTATTTCACAGGAAAAAACGGCAGTTTTCCCTAGTAATATTGAGTTTTTTAACTTACGGCCATAGCATTCATCTAACTTATCACGTACTGGAGTGACTAGCTCGTATTGGGAGCGGCGGACCAGTTCGCGCGAAAGGCGAAATGCTCGCGACCGCCCGGCTGCTACAACCGGCTTCGTGAAGGCCGCACAATTCCCCCCACTCGCCTTCTTGTACTAGTGACTGCTGTTTTGTCGACAAATACTTATATTTTCTCTGTTAAATCTCTTATTTATTAAAGATTAAGTGTGCAGAAAGCCTTGCATACAATCCAAATGTTTTTACGTTAAATTAAATTATGAATACAATATCTGGATATATGAGGGCTTAAACGTAAACAAGATAATATCGAAAATTTTAATTTTAAATTCATTCAGTTCCGCTTACAACGTGTCAAGTTATCGCGTCTGAGCCTCGCACTGAACGGTGTAAACATAATGCCAATGACTCGGAGGTCGTTCGTTTCTATCGATAATATTGCGCGCTATCGCACAACACTGGGTGCGTCGCAAGGCCGCGGCGCGACGGCCCTATGCGTGTCGTCGCGTACGTGTACACAAACACAGCGTTTTGAAACGACAGCTTTATACCAATTCTGAATCGAATGTAAACTTTGTCGAGCGCGTTACGTTTTGTTCGAATGAATTTATATTAAATTACTTACTGTTAATTAAAAGTATCATATCATCATTTTAGTATGAAATAATTATTTTCATATTATTAAATATTAACCAATCGTTTCTCTTTGCAGAATAACAAGATGCTGGTTTCATTGCGTTCCTGTCGACATCCTCAGACATTTTTGAAACGAGTACACACGTCCCGCTTTTCCGATTTCGAAGGACCAATACTATGTGAATATAATACCGTATCCCAGCGGGACATCTCAAGACTGATTCCCACGGATGCCTTAAAAACGACCAGAGACGCAAGATGATCTATGGATAATAAAGAAATATTTTTCTAAAAAAAATATGCAATAAAGACAAGCGTAGTTAAATATTTTCGAACGAGTATTTTTGGAAGTTTTTTTTTACATAGACAATAATGCTTGCGTATGGTGCTTTATAGTGTAGTGAGGTGAACAAGCGTTATATCGATTGTTTACGGGTAATGATAGAGTTGTAATTTGCGTGGTTATGAATACCGCGATGTCGAGCGACGAGGCGGTAAAGGTGGAAGGGGGACATGTCTCCGTCACAACAATCAGCATGTCTGGTCCAGAAACTAGCAACGGTAAGATTTATATCACCAAAAATATAAATATGATAAAAAACATATTCTTAATTTGAAAATTCTTATCAGAGATTTTAATTGATATATAATGTTGTTTTCTTTTTTTTAAATATTATAGTACATGTTTGGCGTAATGCGAAAATATTTGTATATTCATATAGATGTGATATCTTAGCCCATATGACAGCTGTACTAGATTAATTCATAGATAAACAAAATATAAATTAAATTGAAATTATTTCCTACCAAATTACAATATTCAGTAAAATAAAACAACTTAAACAAGCTATGTCAACATAATAATACACATAGTTTTATCATTTGTGATTTATTTGTGATCAGCGTTACAGAAATTTACGGCTTTACTTAAACGTTGTTTAGCGGGGGATTAGTTAAATAATGCTGTCTCCTTCTTTCGAATGTCAAATCAATAAGAACAAAAAGAGATAAACCCTAGTTTAAGTAAACAGCTGCTATGCAACGTTTATAAGGCCCGCTCTTTCTGTGAGTTTAGTTACAATAGTTTTAAGTAAAAAAAAAATTAAAACTAGAATATATGTAACCACGTGTTTTGATAAAATTATTTATGGTTTGTTATTTCATTTTGGTGTTTGTTAATTTTTAGGATGCAATTTAATAATAATCTTTTTTTTTTAATTTTTTTTCTTAAATATAATAAATCAAGGCGTTGATTATGTGATGATGTTAAATTGTAAGTTCGTGTAATAACAATATTATTTTAATATGATTCATATATTTCAGGTCAGTTCTCCTACAGCTCGAGCGGAGTACGCATCAGCGTGTCTTCAGAACCTCACGATGAGGATTCTACTGATGCTGAAATCTCCAAAATCGATTTCACGCAACATCAATACGAGGTAAAATAAATTTTCAAAACTTTAAATTTAGATTCAAGTTAAGTATATTAATTTCCAATACTATTAATACAATAGGTGTAAACAATAAGTGGATTTTAAATATCTCTATATAGTAGTTCTTAATATAGTATTCTCACTTCCAGGTGAACATGAGAAACAAAAAGAAGCGTTCCTCAAGCGGACAGTGCGAACAGAATGCAGAACAAGAACGGCCTATGTCCTGGGAAGGGGAACTCTCCGACTCTGAAATGGTTATTGATACCAGTGTCAACAATGGTAAGCCAACACAGCAAATATAACTCTTTTTATTGAAATAGGTAGGTGGACTGGTAAATGGGCCACTCGATGTTAAGTGATCACCAGCCCATAGAAATTGGCGAATTGTTAACCACTTCTTAGATTGCTAATGCGCCATTTACTTTCGGTCACTTGTGCATATAATTACACTGGCTCACTCACCCTTCCATGTGATGAGTGGGTAATACCCACATTATTATTAATGTACTTATATTTTTTCAAAGAAAACGAAGTTTGAAAATATTTTTTTCCTGCACTCTTTTTCATTTAAAAAATATGGAAATGACAAAAAAATAATTAAATTAAAAAAAAACCACAGATGAAAACAGCAGCTCTCTCGACTTGCAATCCTCGCGGGACTCCATCGACACTCTTCGAAACGTGACCATTAAGACTGAGAAACTCAGAGAAGACCCTCTCAAACTAGAAGCGTTTCAGAGCTTGGACGATCAACGAGTTCTGGACCTCAAATACAGCGTCCCCTTGCAATCGCACCAGCGGAGCCTCAGCATGAACAGGGTAAGAATCACTATTATTCCTAATCAATAGAGGACCATTTTGAAACTACACGGTTTCACCAAGAGAAGGAAGATATCCTATTCAGGGCTAAATGAGGACACGTAGTTATTATATATAATTAGTATTAAATTTTAAAACACTGTACTTGTGTTTTACAAACTTTTTTTTGAATATTTTCTGATACAATATGAAAAACCTACTCGCTACTTTTAATAGCTTGTTATGAAACCAATAGTTTAAAGACACTTCCTGGTGATCGAGTTCTCTGTAAAGCGCTTAAGAAATTGTTGAACCATGAAATATTTAATTAACATAATGACTGCGGTAATTGTTTGGACTGTAGATGTCTATCGTGGTCTACCTGCGTTCGTTTTGTACCAAGGTATTCTAGCATATGTATTTTCACTTACTTTTCCTTACCTATGCTATGTCCGTAATGTATACTTTGTTTTCTTAAACAGCATAAATAAAAAGACATGGTTTTCGAAAAATAATAATTATTTAATACTTATACAACTGAGAGTCCGTATAAGGCGCTAGCCTAGAAAACGGCTGTGGGGGGGGGGGGCAGCCGTATATAATATAATTTTACTTTAACTGGGGAAGAACTTTTGAATGGGGAGGCCTTAAATGTCAAAGTGCAGAGGACCCTTGGATCCCTAAGACAGTACCTGCTCATACTATACATCTTCTATTCATTCCAATTGCTATTTCTAACGTAAATTTAATGGCTGATCCAAAACTTACAGATATCAGTGTTAACGGATAATACGTCTCTATCCCTCGCGAGACGACCGTCGTCGCCGACAAGCAGTGCTAAATCGACCATGTCTGATCACTACGACACGACGCAACTAATGCACAATCCTGTCGCAGAAGTCCAGAACTTGACTATCAAAAAGGAAACCCAATTGTCTGGTGAGTGAGAAAATTGACCAATAGAACTATTCTTTAAAAAACATTGACTAAATATAAACATTATAATATATTATATACACGCACAAAAAGCGAGAAGGGTTGGTGTTTTTTCCATTAAATTAATTAGAAAAATCCATCAAATAATTAAAGTAATTATTTAAACACTTCAGTCATGTTTATTTTTATCGTTTCAGAACTAAAATGCGAACCAACAGTGGGTATGGACAAGTTATTAGGTCTCCACGGTTCGCCGTTGTTAGGTAGACTGCCTCGGGTTCAATCGAGTGCCAGTACGGATTCCGCCGTACATTCTATGTACACACATAGGTAAGAATATCTTCGTTGCACGAACACACAAACACGCGAACTTAATCTATATATTATTTTATTATATTTTTCAGTGTATACAGTAGTCCTTCAGCTAGTCCTCGTCCGTCTCGTCACTACACGCCGTCTCTTTCTCGCAATAACAGCGATGCATCACACTCATCGTGTTACTCATACAGTTCCGAGTTCTCACCTACTCATTCGCCAGTTCAGGTACGATTCAAATGAAACCATTTAACTAGATAACATTATTAATGTTTGCACAATCAATTATTTCAAGATAAATGATGCACTATTTTTTCTAATAATGTCATATATATATTTTATACTTTTACAAAATAAATATGTTGACATTTCGAGTCCTAATTATATATAATATTGGCGCCCAATATGGGGCTGACGTTAAATATAATAGGATTGAAATTATATTTCGGTAAGTTCGTTATGGAAATAAATAAGCTAATAAAAATATGTTGAGCATCATATTAATAACAATTCGTTACAATCATTTACTATTGTAATTATTTATTTTAAGAAACAAAAGTTTTTAAGGAATGAATACGACAAATTAACAGTATTCACAAACAATTATTGGCTATGCGAATGCACGCGCAACGCTTTGAATAATCTATCTGCGATTGGTCCATTAGCGTTGTTTATTTATCTTCAGTAAATTTGATTAATAAATGTGCGAATTAAGTTAATATATCCCAATTTGTGTGGTGAATTTATTGTAACCAGTGTCTCAATATGGTTATTACGGTGAATTAACTGTGAAAAACTCTCAATGTAATTCCTCTTCGCTGCCGTTATCCATTCATCTGTCACATAGTCTTTCACCACATTATGCGTTGCGTAACATAACTGTAATGTTACCTCATCACTTAGGTATTGTTTAATAAATTAACTGTCCAATGCGTAACGGTCCAATGCGTAAATGTGTGGCGTACTGTGAGTCATAATAGTATTTTTTGTGAATACGGTTCTAAAACAGTTAGTATCTGAAATTCGAAAATTGACCAAAAGTTAGAAAAAGTAGGTAACAGGCACAATACAAAATACCGGTTTTAAGATTGAAAAAAAAATTTTATTTAATAATGAAAATACTATAGATCAATTTTTCAAACTTGATTTGAAGTGGTGGCGCTCAACATGGGTTAACAAAATTAAAATAATGAAAACCGTTCTTGTTTAGGGCCGACATCCTCACGTTGTGTACCGCGAGGCGACAGTCTTCCCCGCCTCGCCCGCGCATGACGAAGATACGGATACAACTGATGAACGCCTTCATCATCATCAGGGTATTAGCAGACAACAGCTGATTAACAGGTACGTAAGCTCTGCATAGAATGAAGGAAACCCTATTATAGTTTTAATTGAATTATTTAACTGTAGAGTGCTTTGTAAATAATCTATGTATATAACAATAATAATTTTTGTTTCAGTCCGTGTCCAATTTGCGGTGACAAGATAAGCGGTTTCCATTACGGAATATTCTCCTGTGAATCTTGCAAGGGATTCTTCAAGCGGACCGTACAAAACCGGAAGAACTACATGTGTCTTCGCGGTGGGAACTGTCCCGTCACTGTTGCCACGAGGAAAAAGTGCCCTGCCTGCAGATTCGACAAGTGCTTGGGATGTGGAATGAAGCTCGAAGGTAAAATATATAAAATAAATTGGAGCTCGTTTTTAGACATTCTTTGATTTAATTTTAAAATTTTCAAAATAGTTCACGAGATTTCAGAGCTGATATATTGATGTTTTATTTTGCAGCGATCAGAGAAGACCGCACGCGCGGCGGGCGCTCCACGTATCAGTGCTCGTACACGCTGTCGGGCGCGGCGTCCACGGGCTCGCTGCTGTCCGCGCACGCGCCCACCACGCTGCGACACGCCTCCAGCCTCACTTGCGTGAGTATAGGGCTGCGTTAGGACTTCGCGCTCCTGTAGCTTAAGTTAGCGATGACTTGAACTTTAGCAATCGTTAACTTATTGTTATTTATGCGACTATCAGAGAGCGAAGTCACTTTATGTGCAGTAAGTCAGATTGTTCCACGTATGGGTATCGGTGTGACACTGCGACATTTGTTAACAACACGCTTTATAATATTATAATAAATTGATTTTTTATTTAGACTCTAAATTTGTATGGGCTTTTACGTCTCATTTATATAGTTTTTTAATTATTTTTGTACTTATCTGTTTTATTTCTAGTATGTATAAATAAATGTAATTTTTCCGACCAGGTAAATGGCCCGGGATCGTACACCAGTCGAGGAGAATCGAGCAACAGCCGACTCACGCCCGACATACCGCCGTTATTACAGGTAAATATCGTCCTACTTTATTTTTTACTCTTCCAATGCATTAGGAATATATAAAGATTATAATTTTTACATATACTACTTCGATATATAGGAAATAATGGACGTGGAACATTTATGGCAATACAACGAGTCGGAGCTCAGCAGGATGAGTAAGTCGACGGGCAGCCCGTCCGCCAACCCGCTGCTGGCGGCCAGCGGCATCACGGCGCAGAACTCCAGCGCCGACTTCCTTGCCGACCTCTGCAACATCGCGGACCACAGGCTCTACAAGATCGTCAAGTGGTGCAAGAGTTTGCCGCTCTTTAAAAATATTTCGGTGAGTTTTGTTGCTGATATTTATGGGGAAATATCTTTAAGCCTATTGTTATACAAACAAGCCTTATAGTACTTACATACTCACTTAATATTATAAATGCGAAAGTTTGTTTGTTTGTTACGCTTTAACGCCTTAACTGCTCAATTAATCATCATGAAATTTTGCATACACGTTGTCAAGGGTAAAGAAAAGGAAATAGGTTACTTAACAACCCCTTCACACGCAGACGAAGCCGAGGGGGAAAACTAGAATATCATGATGAAATTAGTCATTTTTGTTTTGAACACTTTATGCTGCAACCCACTGACAGTAGTAAGAAACTCCAATACCTGAAACCTCCTGATTACATCCTTAGTATTCTTGTTCACGATCCCATAAAGTAGATATGCAAAAGAAGATTTTTTTTTAATATACATTTTTTTCACGATAACCGTAAGCACGCATTCTGCGCATCTGCGCCTATTCATAATTCCGTTAATCGTTCGTGATTCCGTTCCAGATCGACGACCAGATCTGCCTGCTAATCAACAGCTGGTGCGAGCTGCTGGTGCTGTCGTGCTGCTACCGCGGCGTCAGCACGCCGGGCGAGGTGCGCGTGGGCGGCGGCCGCGGGATCACGCTGCACCAGAGCGCCAAGTTAGTTTCACTTTGCCCTTATCACTTTTTACCTTTATCACATTTATTTGGAATCGCCGCTTTTAATCTATGTTTTCCCATCAAATATATCTTAGTTTTCTATTATGTTGTGATAGCAAAGCAGATATGCTTTGCTATTATTACAAATATTTATTTAAAATATTAAAAATAGATTTAATTTAGTTCTAAAGATAACTGCGTTTTTTGGTGATTAGTTTGTCTATCAAATACAGATTATAATATATATATATAAGATATATAGAATAGGAAGGCGGACGAGCATATGGTCCACCCGATGGTAAGTGGTCACCAACGCCCATAGACATTGGCATTGTAAGAAATGTTAACCATCGCTTACATCACCAATGCGCCACCAACCTTGGGAACTAAGATATTATGTCCCTTGTGCCTGTAATTACACTGGCTCACTCACCCTTCAAACCCGAACACAACAATACTAGGTACTGCTGTTTTGCGGTAGAATATCCGATGAGTGGGTGGTACCTACCCAGAGGAGCTTGCACAAAGCTTTATCACCAGTACTCTATTATTATTACAAAATACAGAATGATATTAATGATAATTTTTGTTTTAGATACGGCTTGACACCATGCATAGAACGAATGCTTAGTTTCACAGACCACTTGAGGAGGTTACGAGTGGACCGATATGAATACGTCGCGCTCAAAGTTATTGTACTACTCACTTCAGGTGAATATTTCAAATTTAGATATTTACTAAAATATCACATAAGAGATATAATAAAGTCGTTGAACTTAATGTTTTTTTTCAATAAGAAATAAGCTAGGAAACTTGCTAGATACCATAATAAACATATTTTTGTATTAAAAAAAAAAAACTTGTAGAAGTAAGAAAAATAGTAAAACTATGACTGCTAATTTTTGTAATACTTAATAACGTAAGCCGTTATATAAAGTAGGTATACTAATGGGCAAATGGTTCACGTGATGAAATAAAATAATTCGTATAATTAAGCTTTTAAAATTATTATTTTTAGACGCACCAGAATTGCGTGAAGCGGAAAAAGTGCGAGCATCCCAAGAAAAAGCGCTGGCAGCGCTGCAAGCGTACACAGCGACGCATTCGCCTGATACGCCCGCTAAGTTCGGCGAACTGCTTCTGCGTATACCCGAGTTACAAAGGACTTGCCAGGTAATAAGCATTTATGTATAAATTTTTAATTAAGATCATTCATATAGTAAAATTTAAATTTAACTTTTTTTCCGTTTTTCCGTTACTGTTTTTTTTAAATGTAACACACTTTAGTGCCGTTAAAATACATCACAATAGACTAAATAAATTTACTAAATCTTATACGTAACTACTGCACTGTTTTTTTTATAAAAATTTACACACACATTAGTGTTCTTATAAAAAAAAACCTAAATGTCTTGCCATTATTTGACATATGTAAATGTCCTGGTACATATATAGGGATATTTTTAAGAACGACTCAACAAATTTCGGCGTCTTATATCAAAATAAGCGATATTGACTACAATAATTTATTATATTTAAAGTATATAAGCCTCAAAATAGCTACTCACCGTTAGTCGATTTTATATTTGACAATCACGTTTTAGAATCAAGGGTCAATTTTCTTTGTAATACCTTTGCTTTTCATATATGTATATATATGAAAAGCAAAGCATTATATATTAAAGCATTATATTCTCTATTTCAATAACTTTAAGTAACACTTATATTGTTACAGTTTTTCATGCAAGTCGGAAAGGAAATGCTTAACCCGGCTAATAAGGGCAAGGACGGTGAAGGTCCAAGCTTCAATCTCCTTATGGAACTTTTAAGAGGCGACCATTGATCATTTGAAGAGGGAAATCACATTGCTCAAGAAAATGCTATAAGCATAACTACTTCGAATTTTATAAATATTAGTTCTCAAGAAAGACACATACACGCTGAAGTGATATCACTGTATTGCCTTTTATAACTAAGCCCCAAAGTATAATTTGGCCTTGAAACAAAGACTGCTTTCATGAACATTAATATACATATTTGCTTGTATAAGTGTATTTTGTAATTATATTGATTATAATGTAATTTTGTAAAACTTGGATATTATAATGCATTTATTTTTTTTAATATATCTATTGCTCTCAAAAATCTTTTTGTGCTCTACAGCATATATTTCTATATATTATATGCGTATTAATTCGTGTTAGAATTATCTCAAAAACGGACACTGCCATATATAATTAGAATATTCTAAGAATAAGGCCACGGGAACAATTAATAACAATATAATGAACTGACTGATACTTATCGATTTGTCGCAGAAATATGATGTATGTTAGTAAATATGAACATAAGGAACAAACTTCCATTGATCTTCCTTTTTGTATGAGACTTCATAGCCATAAATAATTACTATTTTACGTAAAATAAATGTGAACAATGTTAAAATTTTTGCGATGACAATAATAATAAGCTATTTTTAAAATGGTTTCCAATATCATCGTATCCTTTTTTTAAATATACAGTAGAGATCTTTCGTAAAACGATAATTCATAAAAAAACTTGCCAATATCCTATGTGTCTGCTAACAATCAAAATATATGTATAAATTTTTATTCTGCTTAATGCTATTTGATCGCAAAATATTCTGCTAATATCATGTATATGATAGGGAATATTGTTTTTTTATATGTAAATGATGTTGATATTAAATAAAAGGTAGATTTGGATACTTATAAAAAAGTGACATTGATTGTAATTTTTGTAATTTTATACTCGACTGTCTGTGACTGTCTTAGCATATGTAATTGTATGTATTTTTTTATAAAGGTGTTTAAATAATTTTAGTACACCTTAGAGTTAATAACTTAACCAAAAAATATGATTTAAACTGAATTATTTAACTACAATTCTGAGGTTCTGACCTCCAATGACAGAAAACACGATTTACTTTTTTGTTTATTTTAAGGTGGCACAGGAAAAGTACATACAGCCTAAATGTTATGGTGCGTTTCCACTGAAAAACTATTTCTGATTTTGCAATCGTTAACAATTCAATAAGTCAAAGGCGCGTAATTAAAGTAAATAACTTACTAATTTGCGTTTTGTGGAGAACTTTACTTGATGTGCATTATTTTTAAACGGTTTCATCAAATATCTACAACTAGACATCCTTAGAGATATAATATACATTTGGTTAAGTTATAACCATAGGCGGGATAAATATTGCCCATTGTAATCATTGCCATTTCGTTTAAGCTACTTAATATATAATGTAATGTTTATATAGGTGTAAGTGAGAAGGTAAAACCTTTACTTAGCTCTGTTTTATTGAGTGTCTATAAGATAAATTATCTACATGCCCTTAGTGGATTTTTTTTCCGTCTTTAATTATTATAAAGATGTATATATATGAATGTTTAATTATAATTTCTTTTATTTTTCTTTCGTGCAATACTTGGCATAAAGATTTTTTTTTTGTTTAATAATAAAATATATATTTTAAACTTTATGCTTTGTTTTGGCACTTTATTTAGCTGATAAATGACAGCTATCGAAACCAGTAATTCACTGCCCATTATATTAGGAGAAAAATTGCTGAAAGCATATCTTTTGTTTTGTTGCAATAGTTTTCGATGAAAATATTATTTTAGTAATAAAATTTTAGTAGTAAGTATAGTAGTAAAATATCTTAGCATAATTATTGTAACATAGATAAAAATCTGTTGTAGATTAAGTTACAATACAGTTGAGGAATTTTAAAATAAGAACGTTTTTTTAGTTTTTTTTTTCTAATAAAATTGATTAAAGTTATAAAATGTATGCAATGTCAAAATATTTCTTTTTTACGGATGAATTTACAAACAGGGCTATTTATAGTAATTATATGTCATATCAACAAACTCTAGATATTCCCTTAACTTAAATTTTACAAAATAATAAAAAACAATTCAAGCCAAGTTAAAATAAATAATAGTTTTTAATGATTAAATAGTATCATAAGGGCACAAGTACTTCGATTTATGTTTTTAGTTTTAATAATCGAGCTCATATAATGTAAGTAATAATATAATGTTTTGAAAACTATGTGCCACATGAACGCTACGTTACAGCTAATGCACATTGTAGATTTTTGCTATACTGTTTATTAAATAAAAATAATAATGGACTAGAGCTAAAAATATCATACTCATAATAAATAAAATTTAAATACTAACATAATAATTTACTTGATCTGCCAAAGTGGTAGAATTATTACAGAACAAACGTATGTATGTGTTGTTCAAAAAATTGTTGTAACCCGACTACAACTTTTTACAAATAAAAAATCTCCAATGTGCACTAGCTTTTAGTTTAGATCAAGTTTTGAGATTTATATATGTGATTCAGTTTGTTTCTCAACGCAAAATGCTAATATAAATATTCTTCATAAAATTATGGCAGGAAAGTTGCAATTTTGATAATAAAATTATGCAATCCAGGTAAGATATAAAAGAAATATTTCTTCGCAAAAACTCTTGTCGTCGTTTTATAGTTATCTTTTGATGATATTTTCTTTAAAATCATAACAAGTCACATTTTCCATACTTAACGTGTAATATGTGTTTGTATGAAAGTAAAATATGGATAATTTGTGTGTAAGTTTTTGAACTGATAATAATAAGATTTGTCATTACAAAAACTTCTTTAGTATACCTTAATTATTTGTCAAAAATTAAAAGAAATATTGAAACAGTATGATAATACAAGAATAACGTTGGATTTTATTTTGCAATTATATATATATAAATATATATATTATTATCAAAAGAGAGGTGTGAATGTCGCAATTAAGGAGAAGGCAGGTCTGAGTGGATCCGAATAATTTTTATATTAAAAATTTGAAGGAAAGAGAGAATGGTATTGCGTCCAATAATTTGTAACTTTACGTTTGTTATAATATTTAAATAAGTATTATATTGATATTCTATTCTTTATTTTGTAGAGATAAGAAAATATTTTTATATATAGAACAAAATAAATTTCATTTGAAATACAATTTGTATCATTTACGCTCAATTAAACAATTAATGGTGTAATCTGTTGTGCACGGAATAAAAACCAACTGAAAATATTGCTATCTCTGTCACCTGTGTGGGATTAAAAAGGGAAGAAGAATCTCAGTCATGTCGTGCCAGCATAATTAATTATATAAACTATTATAAAATTTTCAGATGAGATTATTGCTTGTTTTCTTGTTGTCTGTTAGTGAATCAGTTTTAACAAAGATAAGATATTTAATGCAATAATGTCAAAATGTAACAACTGAAGAAGAACATTACATCAATTATTATAAGTCACTCAACTTTATATTAAAAAAAAACGTACGTTTTCTGCTGTATAGTATATTGTCTAGCTTATAGTATTGTCAAATTTCACTGAAATGTAAAAGCTGTTCTATCTTTTCATAAATCTTTTATCAGTCTATCTCGCTCGCACTCATCGGGCTTATGGAGAGCTATAATTATGTGCGTATTATTAAGTAGAGCTTATTGAAGAATTGTAATAATGAACGAACTTACTATTAGGAAGAAGACTTCTTCACCTTTAATCACACCAATCGAAAGCCATAGACATAGCTATAGATTAAGGCCCTAAATATAATATAGCTATATAAAAAGCCTAGCCGCTGCTGGCCTTTTTATACCCTCCTGTCCTATTCACATCTTAAAAGCTTATTCCACCAAACTGCTCCAATGCGGATTGGTGGATACACATATGACAGATTTTTATCCAACATATGCAGGTTTTCTCACGATGGTTTCCTTCATCGTCTAGCAAGAGATGATTTATAAACACAAATTAACTACATAAAAGTTCAGTGGTGCTTGCCCGTGTTTGAGCCAACGATCTTCGGTGTTGGCAGGTGTTGAACCGCTGGGCCGTCATAATAAAATTATCATCATGACGCGAGCTTAAGATTTCAATTAAGATGACAGTTCAATCAGTTGCTAAATAATGGTCATGAAAACATTTTTGTCCATACCTAACAATATATTGATCTATATACTATACTATATAAGTACTAATCAAAGATATTAAGACGACGCCATAGACAATTTATTACTTGTGGTAGTATGTAGGTTTTGTAAATTATTTAGTCTGTATGGGAGCGCTTTATCCGATAAGAATGCAAAAATCAAAATCATTTTAGCACGTAGATAGCTAGGATTAAGATTTGAGGCAGATATATGAATATATCAATAATGTAATTAAGTAGTGTACACATATGATATAAACGCTTAATTACTAGCGGCCTTACTTTTAAGCGTTGCTTAGCGGGTGATTAATGAAACAATACTTTGTCTTCTTCATTCTGATCTCAAATCAATAAAAACAGAAAGAGAGAAATCAGTGTGAAACGAAACAGTCTAAGCAATGTTTATAAAATTGAGATTTATAATGATAAATTAACAATGTATACATAAGAATAAAAAACAGTAATACAATTAATTTAACGTCAACCAAAGCGGCTAGCAAGCTATTGTCGATTTTAATAGTAATAATATATTATAATAACATCCTGGGACATTATTCACACACGGCCATCTGATTCCAAACTAAACAGAGCCTTGTACTATAGAAACCAGACGACTGATATACTACATATACTATTTTTATTTTGTAAATACATACTTATACAAATAATTAGGCCCAGACCCAGGCCAAACAGACATATTCATACACACAAATGTCTGTCCTGGGTGGTAATCAAACCCAAAACCTTCGGCGTGAAAGGCAAGTATCGACCAACCACTCCAACCGGTCATTAAAATTAAATTTAAAGAATATATTTGATTTGATATATGCAGACATGACTGAACAATGTATAATCTTCAGACATGTAGCTGATAATACGAGGAAAAACGAAGTGTTTTGACAACAGGATAAGTAGAATTGATCGAGAAAGTATTTATAATATAACAGATCGAGTATTCAAATTAGCTTTTCGCGGTATAATTTATGAAGATGAAATCATCCTGACCGTATCGGTCACGGCGGCCATTTTTAACAGAGAATATACATACGTCTACTCAGGAAATATAGTTCTCGATTGCGCGAACATGTATGTTTTCTATTCCCTCACTCCCATAATCCGATGGAACGTCAAATTTGACACGACCGAAAAGAGTTCAATCGCAAACCCAACATGAAGCTCAAAGGCTTTATTTACATGCTTTTCGAGAGATGAGAGTGTATAATACCATCTTCCATACACTGGGCTGCTACTAAGAATTATTCGACACAATAACTTTATATCAGCCCGACATGGGCGTTTGAATCTAGGACCTCGGGATCTGCGGCTTGGTATCTAGCCGATTGACTAACATATACATATATATTCGATGTCATTATAATTAAAGAAGTGATTTTTAATTATGCTTAAGCATTGCGTTTGTGACGCGAGTATCAATCATTGATTATATCTTATCCAATCATTGTAATCAATAATTAGTTAATTTATCTTCGAAATGTTTAGGTGACCGCTCTTCAGTTCGTATAAAAAGGGCGATGATTGTTTTTCGCAAACATCAAAATGTTACGGCTTACTGTTTTGCTGTGTGTCGCCACGTTGGCTTTGGGAAGTCCCTCAGTCACGAAGACTAGGGAGGAAATAGAAGAATTCCGAAGGTTTCTGGAAAATAGCCGAACAGGTATGTTCCGATATTAATGTTTTGTTAGTGTAAGTTTATTACATTAAAAAAATAATTAATTAAATGACAGTAAGTACTTTTAAAATACTTGATTAGATTCCAAAACGATAACACTTTTTTCTTATATGCATTTATACAATATATAGTCGAAAAATAAGCTTATAAAATAATTATTATCTTTTTTTTTATTAATTTTATTCAATTTAATTGTTTTGTCTTGCAAACAAATATGACAATTACCTTTCAATTTACGTTAATAGCGTTTTCACTTTAAATGAATATTATAAAGCAAAGATAAAACGCAATTTCGTTCTTATGCCGTAAAAAGTCACTCACAAAAAACTGTAGGGCACCATTTTTTTGAAGAAAAAAAAAATAATAAGCTTAATATAATATGATTTTTCTAATAGATAGTGGAGTTCGCATAGACTCCCGCATGTTGGAAAATCCTCAAGCCAACATTTGGGAAAACAGTGGAAAGTACCAGGGCGATATCGTGTTGGATGACTGGCAAGTTGAGGCTTTGGTAACTGATTTCGCTGCTGGTAGAGCCGCATACATCTGGCCCAACACCAAGTGGCCTGGAAATGTCGTGGTTTACGAGTTCGGCGCCAATGAATTCAGTAAGTTTTTATATTCAGTTAATAAAATACTAAAATAAGAGGATTGCAAAAATACTATTTCTTTCTTGTCTACTTGTCTTGTATTATTCGTTTTTGTAACTATGAAACAAAAATTATATATGTTGCAGTGGATATGAGAAGTAGTACAGCTTAATAAATTGTGTAAATTGTGAACGATTGTGTATTCTTGAGAAAGGATAATAATTAACTTTAAACTTTCCCATCGGAATCGTGTAATAAACACTTTATCTATAATAACATCATCAATTTCCAAATTAATTATTTGTAATAAAATAAAAAGTAATCATATAATTAAATGATGTATAACAATCTATGTACAGACATTCTTATAATATACAAAAAAAAAAAACAAAAGTCTAAAAGATTGTCCTGTGGCATTGTACCCAAGACGCCGGCACTATTGCCTCTCTGCACCAAAAAGCGCCAACTCTTGGGTCACCAGGAGTGTGGACCAGTTTCTTAGAAAGATCTTTTATGATTTTTCTTGTATCAGACGACCTACTGTTTCAAAACCCAGCCCCGCAAATTCATATCCGTTGAATAAAGGTAAATATTTGCTGCGCTTGAGTATTTGAGCAGCTTCAGCGGCTGCACTGGCTTTACGAGACGTATTCTTGTTATGAGATTCTGCCAGCGTATCTACGCAAGTTGCATCCCACACAAGAACACGACCCATCGACCATGGCACTAATGTACTTATATAAGTTATAAGTGGCTTTAAGTATAATAATAGTGTATAATTATTTAAAATATCATATTAATTTGTGTTGATATTTATGACTTTACATTTAAAAGTTTTTTCTAAATCTTATTAATTTATCAGCTTAAAAAAATTTATATCAGTAAGTATGGTCTCATAATGTTTTTAGATGCCGCGCAACAACAGTCCATCTTGCAAGCCATCGGTTGGATCGAACATTTTTCCTGCGTCAGATTCCGTCGCCGAACTGCCTCTGATCGAAACTATGTTTTAATAACAGTTAGTATTTGTCAATGATGCTCCGTAATGTTATTATTTAAATAGTTCTCAATATAAAATTAAGATGGCCCAGTAGATCATTTTAACCGATTGCGGGTTCAAACTTGGGCAAGTCTCAAGAAAATAATGAAAAAAATTATGAAACATTTTTTTTAAATATCGTTTCATTGAATGAATTGAGAGAGAGAGAGAGAGAGAGAGAGAGAGAGAGATAAGGTAGTTATTATCATGAATTGCGTCTATTTCGATTTTACGTTATATACATTTCCGATATATACAAAATGTATATCGGGAACTAAGATGTTATATCCTATTATATATTGTGCCTAAAGTTTCACTGGCTCAATTACCCTTCCAACCGGAACACAACAGTACTAAGTATTGCTGTTCTGTGGTAGGAATTGTGATGATGTAGTACCTACCCGGATGGGTTTGCACAAAGCGCTAATCACTAAGTAACGACAGAGAAGTCACTTGGAATGTAATCATTGTATTATATTTTGATAATATACATATAATAACTAAATATAACAAAATAAATACATCGAAGTCGAGTCTTAGTTATTATATTGGGATATCGCGAATAAGACCTTTAAATCATACTTTTTACAACAGGGAAAATCTAACGGTTGTTATGCCAACATCGGTTTCTGGGCTAGTCGTGGTATCCACACCTTGAACTTGGCCCGTGCGAACCCTGGACAGGGATGTCTCGGGGTCGCTGTCATTATCCACGAGTGGCTCCATATCCTCGGTTTCTTCCACATGCAGTCAACTTACTCAAGGGACAACTACGTGCGAATCAATCATAACAACATTGTCCAAGGTAAGTTTTTTTTATTGTCATTTTAAGTACCAAATATATATTATATTATTATATATTTTATTATTTTTTCAAAAGTGTACAAAACTTGTAAATAAAATAAGAATATTTGATATTTATTTACAAATTCCGTGTCGTCACTGACAATGATTATGTATTAAATATATTTAATATCAAAACTTTGTATGCTTAATAATAACAATCGACGTTGGCGTTTTTGGTAGATACTTGCTTTTCATGCCGAAGGCTGTGGGTTCGATTACCGGTAATCGAACCCACAGCCTTCGGCGACAGACATTTGTGTGCATGAACATGTCCGTTTGTCCTAAGTCTGGGTGTAATTATCTATATATGTATTTATATACAAAAGAAAAGTAGTATGTGTATTATATCATTTGTCTGGTTTCTATACTACAAGCTCTGCATAGTTTGGGATCAATTGGCCGTGTGTGAATAATGTCCCAGAATATATACAAAAAAAAATTGTACCTAAAATATTTCTCTAATATAACCTTAAACTCTTAAACTAAAAAGGGTGTAATATACTTTTTTAGTTTAATTTTGGAATACATTCTTTTTTCATGCATCATTTTAATTACTACTATTATTACTTGAATCAGCCTTTCAAAATTTTTACAGTCACGTATTATTTATAAGACTGTGTTCATTCATAATTACGAAATATTGTTATTATTTATTTTTAAATAATAAAACTATCTATTAAAATAATGTAACATATATTTTGTTCATAATCGTGTATAATTTTTAAGTTAGGTGATGTAATAAATTATTGTTCTATTTTTTCGTATTACACATATATTTATATTATTGTGTGTATATGTATGAATATTTACTTTACTGTAAATAAATGTATATTTGTATCTGTGTATATATACTGTGTTTATTATCATATGTCCTGCAAGCAAATTAAAGCAGAGTTGTCTGGAAGAGATCACTACATCAGTGATAAAACCCCCACCCCTTGCATGCTATTTTATATACACAGTCTTAAGCTTTTTTTCTCATTTATATATATTTTTTCCTCTGTTTGAGTGTGCAATAAAGATATTTATTGTTATTATTGTATATTACAGGAATGGGACATAACTTCGATCGCTACGAACGTAACATAGTCAGCAATCTTGGTCTGCAATACGAGTACACCAGCTGTATGCACTACAGTTCGCATGCGTTCAGCAGGAATGGACAACCTACTATTACTCCACTCAGGGTAAAACTCACGAAACACTTGGAATTAAACATTACACGGAAATTAGGATGTATATATTAATAATAATAATGTCCTCCAGAACGATTTCGGCCACGGTGGCCTCAAGAGAGAGATTAGCCAACTGCGCAGGACATATTATAGTGCACAAGTGTGTGCGCAAATACAGGTGCACTCTCTTTTCCCTTACTCTCATAATCCGATGGGACGGAAATCCGACACGATCGGAAAGAGTTTAGGCCAACGGCTATACGTGCTTTTATTATTAAGACACATTAACAACAACAATAATATAAATTAAAGATACAACAAAGGTCGGATAACACGTCCTTGGAGAAACAAATACAAGAAAAATAAAATGAAATATAAGTACAAAGAAACAAAGTACAAAGCAGTGCTGTTTGGCAGTAGAATAATTTTACTATCGAACGGCCAGGCAAACGCGACCAAAGCGCCATAGGTACACAGTGAAAATTCCCCGCCTACGTACGAAGCGCTTTGAATCTACATTCATCATTCACACTGCGAAACTATGGAATGCTTTGCCTGAGTCCGTATTTCCTGATAAGTACAATGTTGGTGTCTTCAAATCCAGAGTAAACAGGTTTCTTATAGGCAAGCGTGCTACATCTTAGACCGTGTCGATGTTTAACATCAGGCAAGTCAACGGTCAAACGCTGGCCTATTAATTGTAAAAAAAAATCGTTAATGCCATATTTGCAGTAGTCTAATGGATAAAATCCAGTAGGGAGCATTATTTGTACATAATGAAATACATTTGGAACGTCATAATGAACTTGTTTTTAAAATAAGTGTCCTAAATGATCAACATTAAATTAATGGTACGATCCAGAAAAGTTTTCGAGAATGAATTTTAAGTTTTTATATATTTCTCTTTTTATTGCAATGCACATATAATGATTATTTATAATATCTTATCAATTTTCGGTGCATATCTAGATAGATTTGCCTCACCTTGTTTTGGCTAATACGGACTGCTAAATTATCTGATTGGAAAGCCCATTCAATAAATAAGAATAATCATAATCGGTTCTCAACCGGCGAATAAAGATATCGAGGAACATTTATAACAAATAAAGCCGTATTGATAATTTCGTTCATCTTTAAAATAGCTTGAAAATAGGTTAGAACCTGAAATTGATCCTTGTGGAATACCCCTTGATAATACAGGTCGACCAAACTTTATTTCATTTAATATATTATTGGATATGAGTAGCAAGTTTTCTTAAATTCATATAGAGTTTTGGCTTTTTGGTTCTCTTTGTTTGACAAAAATGTCTGTCCTGGGTGGGTTCGATTCCCACATGTTTATACATTTGTGTGTATAAACGTGTCTGTTTGTCCTGAGTCTGGGTGTTAATTATCTATATAAGTATGTATTTACAAAAGAAAAGTAGTATATGTAGTATATCAGTTGTCTGGTTTCCATAGTACGAACTCTGCTTAGTTTTGGATTAGATTGCCGTGTGTAAATAATGTCTCTGGATATTATTATAAAAAAAAGAACATGATCATTTCGGAAACACTAAATACTGTTTATTGTACTTTCGTTTAATGTTTAATTTATCGTTCCAACCTAACGTTGGCTAGTTTCTATAATCATTTGTTCTAAGCATCTAAAAAGTGGTAATTATCAGTATAGTTTATGTAAATACGAAAAATAAGGTTCACAATTTTAACAATAGTTGTTCGTAAAATGAAAAATTGATTTTTTTGAGACCTGGGATTTTAATAGATGTTTTTACATGATTGGTTAAATTTATTTAAAAAAAAACTTTCAGAGTTTCCCCGGCGTCATGGGTCAAATGGATCATGTCACTCATTTGGACTGGGTGAGACTGCGCAGACACTACAACTGCCCTGGTGCCTGGAGTAGTGAAGATTTGGAAAATCTAGAGAAAGAAGTCAATTTCTATTCTCCTCTTTCTGAAAAGACTCCGCCGGTAGTCGTTCAAGCAGAAGATTATGTTAACGAATGATGCCCTGATCACGTTGTCATTGAACTTGAAATAATACATCTGATATGAATATAATTTGTATTTTATTAAACTTAATTGCTACTATAACGAGATCTATTTACTCGCTAATTTTTACAGTTAAAAACATTTTTCAAACATTATTTATTAATCATATGAATACTTTCATTTCTTATACAAAAATAAAGCTAGACTATAATATTTCACAATGCAGGTTCAGTTAGGTACTATTAATAAAAAAATGAGAAGTACAAATAAATAAAGGTTGTGTTAGTAATTATGAAAAGAAAAAAATAAACTACGTTGTTAAGTATTTAGTAAAGAATTGCTTTAATATATTTTTTTTAGCCCGTACATTTTAGGCGTGAAAAGGTATGATCGAATTGTAGTACAAAGTATTATATTTATAAAATCGAAGTGAAAATATTTTTCGACATATATATGCAGTGTTTATATAAGGGATGGAGGGAATTGTTATAACAATATATAATTTTGTAAAGTGTGATCAATTCAGTGCATTGGCGAGGGGTAGAAAAAAAACAGTAACAGTAACAGCCTGTGAATGTCCAACTGCTGGGCTAAGGCCTCCGCTCCTTTTTGAGGAGAAGGTTTTGGAGCTTATTCCACCACGTTGCTACAATGTGGGTTGATGGAATACACATATGGCAAAATTGAAAATGACAGTGAAATTAGACACATGTTGGTTCTTTTACGATGTTTTCCTTCGCCATTAAGCACGAGATGAATTCACAAATTAAGCACATGAAACTTCAGTGGTGATTGCCCGGGTTTGAACACACGATCATCGGTTAAGATTCACGCGCTATTACCACTGGGCCATCTCGGCTTATCCATCGGCCATCGGGTAGAAAAACGGCGTAGTTTAATTTTTGAATTGGGCAGTACAAGTACGGCAAGTAAAGTGATTCTACTTGAATACGTTTGGCAAACGTTTGGCAAAGAGTCTTTATACTCGACGATTAACACACATTAAATTATATATATATTTTATTAACACACAGACACATTAAATTTTATTCATCTAGATAAAAAAACAATTTTCTTTATATAAAGAAAAAAAAAACAACTTAGTCATTAAATAAGAATAATATAGAGGTTATCTTATTACGTCATTGCTTAATGCAGGTTTGCCACATAATATAAAGATTAAAAAGATTATTTGATCCTTTCTTGACTTATTCTTGCTTTCGTTTTGTTTACTACTCGTAGCCTTATTATTTTTATGTTTGTGTACATAATCTTATGGCAAATAACCCGCTGTACTTGCTCCACTATTGACAGAGTGATTGTTTCATTTTTCGCTAAGATAATCAGTGATAGGACTCAGGACAGACATTTGTGTGCATGAACATGTATGTTTGTCCTGAGACTGGGTGTAATTATCTATATAAGTATGTATTTGCAAAAGAAAAGTAGTATATCAGTTGTCTGGTTTCCATAGCATAAGCTTTGTACAATTAAATTAATTTAATTTGGGATCAGATGGCTGTGTGTGAAAAATGTCCCAGGATATTATTATTATAGTAATTGTTTACGCCGAATATAATATCGGGGGATCAAACGGTAAATGAAACTAAGGAAGAGCTCTCCATTGTTCACACTATAATTTATTTTGTCTCATCATTTTAACAATTAAAGGGACTTGGGGCGAGTATTAGACTCCGCCTTGAAAAATTTAATAATAATTTTGTTTTACATTATACATATTCAGAAGCGAATCTAGACAGCGCGATTCAGGAAACTGACAGATTTTATTACCGCCATCTATCGCTACCGAGTAGTAACACATGCCATTATAAATTGATAGATGAAAAAAAAGAATCAGCTATATTGAGGACTTGCATTATTGTTATGCATCATCAAAAACCGTGTTTGATATTTATGTTATCTTATCCATATTGGATTATTTATTAATTAGGTTTTAAAACTAGAAAAAGATAAAAATTATCATCTAATTATGATATTGACATTTCTTTTATGTTTTAAATATCTAATAAAAATATTTATAATTCGAACAGGCGTTAGATGTACTCTGGACGTACATTTTCAAAAGCGATAATTGGGCATATTAATTCAGTCTCTCCCAACTGGAAGAAAATTTAAGATTTTTAGTTGTACCGTCAACATTTTACCAATTATTACAAACAACGAATTACTTAAATAAAAATATTCAAACACATTTCATAATCAGTAACAACTTTTTATGTTTTTACTTGTGTTAGTAAATTAGGCAAATATATGGTTCACAATTTGTATTTACCCGTTTGTGGATTATGACAAAATTTAATTAGGCAAGCGTGATTATTACCCACACATTTAAATAAGATCGATTTTATTAACGCAATAAATTATCGCGAAGATAATCGCGTCGATATAAAAGTGATTAATGAGATGGTTGGAGCATTAGAAGCATGATGCGTGCGTTTGTAGTGTTATGTCTTATCGGGGCGGTTGTGGCCAAACCCTCAATGGTGAGGACCAAGGAGGAAATCGAAGAATTCAGAAATTATTTGGAAAGTACAAAGACCAGTGAGTGTGATATATAAATAAAGTATTATGAGTGTTAGCACGAAGCGGATATGAGTGATATTGACCTAGAAGGGTTAATTTCATGGTCAATTTACTTTTGACTCGCGTACTGAAGCTGAAAGCGCTTTTTTTAAGACTCATTATTCATACTAAGCTTTAAAATCGAATGTCTTACGTTGTTCAGCGTGTGATTAGTTAAACAATATTGTGTCGTGTGCTTAAATAAACAGCCGCTAAACAGCGCTTATAATTAAGTTTGACCTTTATACTAAGCATCTTTCATTAAGCTACCTATTGATATATTATAACTGTCTTAGGTAATGAGATTTTTTTTAAGATTAATTATGTATTTTTTGTGTTAAATATTTTTGCTTATATTGGTTAATAGCTATATTAAGTCAATAGAAGCTGAATCGATCGAGCTAATTTAATGGTATTGTTCAATAGGCGATGGCAAACTAATCGTCGCACGCTCGAGACTATACCCACGCGCTAACCCTGAAGAAAACAGTGGTAAATTTCAAGGCGACATTATCTTAGATGACTTCATCATTGAGTCCATGCTACAACAATACGCTGCAGGCCGTAACGCATACATCTGGCCAGACACAAAGTGGCCTAACAACACTGTTGTTTGGGAATTCGGAGAAGGTGAATTCGGTAAGAATTCATAATTTATTTATTTTTTAATTGTTGTAATAATAAGTATAATACTAATAAGTCGATAACCATGTTTCGATAATCATGTATATGTGAGAGCGAGACAAAATAAATTAACTTAAGCTATATGTATACTAATTAAGAATTTCATGTAGATTAGAATAGTAGCAAGTACTCTGCATGGCTAAGATCACATTTCCTTTCGAGGAAAAGGTTTGAGTCTTATTCCACCACGCTGCCCCAATTCGATTCGGTACATATAGTATATATATTGCAGATGTTTCCTTCTGTTTCTCTTCAAATGTAAAATACATATACACAAACTAAATTATACAGTAATTGAACTTAAGCATCCATAATTGCTATAAATAGTAAAAAAGCTGCAGAATGTAGTCAGCTGTATCAATGGGCAGGTATGTATCAATCCTTCTCCTAGATACCGCTTGCTTTTGGTTATCAGTTACCATTCTATTTGATTTCTCAGTAGGTCAAAATAGTTAAGTAACTCAAGGCCAACTCTTCTGATTACACGCGAAGGTGGTTATGTACTGGTGGTAGGGCTTTGTGCAAGCTCGTCTGGGTAGGTACCACCCACTCATCAGATATTCTACCGCAAAACAGCAATACTTGATATTGTTGTGTTCCGGTTTGAAGGGTGAGTGAGCCAGTGTAATTACAGGCACAAGGGACATAAAATCTTAGTTCCCAAGGTTGGTGGCGCATTGGATATGTAAGCGATGGTTGACATTTCTTACAATGCCAATGTCTAAGAGCGTTGGTGACCACTTACCACAGGTGGCCCATATGCTCGTCCACCTTCCTTTTCTATAAAAAAAAAAAAAAAATCTATGTTCTACTAATTTGTAAAAACGTATCGTATATACAGCTAGTGTTCCATGCGGTTTTATTAATTTAATCTGTGCTCAACAGATTATGCACCATTGTATTGTCACAATTGTTCGATTTTAAACGAAATATTAATTGAACATAGATTCCAACAATTTTTTTTTTTGTTCTATATATAAAAACATTTTGTTATCTCTACAAAATAAATAATAGAATATTAATATAATACTTATTTATATATTAAAACAAACGTAAAGTTAAAAATTATTGCACGCGATAATATTCACTATTTGTTTCAAATTTTAAATATAAAAATTATTAGGATGGACTTTCTAATGCATAAAAAAAGTTTCAAATCGGTCAGATAGATGCTCAGATTAGCGCATTCAAACAAACGTTTCATCATAATAATATTTATATATTAGTTAAAAAGTAAAAAAAAATACATAAAGCATTTAAGTTATAAGATAAATAGCTTCTACGCACGGCCCTGCTATATATTTCAGTTACTTGTCTAAAGTGGTTTTATTATTATAAACAGTCGGCCCTCGTAGCTCGTAGCGTCGTCGTAACCCGTAGCGGCGTAAATTACATAAAAGTGTTTAAGTCAAATCATAATCTTTATTATTTATATTAAAATTTACATGCAAAATTTTCATCAAAATCAATAGTTTGCTTGCAATTTACAATAATAATAGAGTATAGATTAAATTACACTTTTTGAATTAGACGAATTAAATATATATATATATATATATTATATAAATCGGAAGAACTTTCACTTTAATCCTTAAAACCTTGTAATCTTACTAGATTATAAACTGTCAGAAATATATTATTCATTAAAAACAATATTCATGGTTTTGTTAAAAACAGGCGATGTATATTAAATTGAATATTATGGGCCAATTTGAGTTAAATTTACGTGAACCTTTTTTTTTACGCTGGAAACGCGTAATGCGTTTTGCATTACGCGTTTCCCCCTCGGGAACAGTGTATGTGGCTCGCCGGTGTCCAAGGCGCCGAGTGCGTCCCGAACATCGGAATACCAACTAAAAAACCAGACACCCACCGACCTACTAAAAAACTCTACGGGATCGCTTTTGCATGCTAAAGATATTTACACGAACCTAACACAACTTAAAAGATTATAAACTATCGAAATTTTATACGTTTTATGGTAAATCTGAGGCCATGGTAGTGCCACCGCCAAGACAACGGAAGCGCAGGGCATTACCTACCTTCTCTCAACGTTTAATGTTGCGTTTACAATTTTTTGTCAATTGTTTACAATCCGAATAAATTTATTACATACTGACGTTTGTTAACATACAAGTATGTAATTAAATAATACGTCTGACGTCTATGTTAATCAATAAATACGCATGATATTCACTATCAATCATAATTCCGATCACGTCCATAATTTCAATCGTTTTTCATGATTATTTATTATCAATTATCAGCACGTTAACAATAAATCTAGTATTTACAAATACGTTCATGTGAAATTTTCTACAAGTCATTTAAGGTCCTCCAGACTGATTTCGGACACGGCTGCCAATCTCAAGAGAGATTAGTTAACTCTGCAGGACATATTATAGTGCACAAGTGTGTGCGCAAACACAGGTGCACTCTCTCTTCCCTAACTCTTATAATCCGATGGGACGGCAATCCGACACGACCGGAAAGAGTTCAGGCGCAGACCAACGGCTTTACGCGCTTTCCGAGGCACAAGAGTGCACACACATCCAATTTCAGGACTCCGGGCTGTTAGAATGAGAGAGAATGAGAATTTTCCGACCGAAAAACCCAATAACTTTTTACTGGGAAATGACCTGGGAATTGAACCCAGAACCTGCGGGTCTGTGGCTTTATATCTAGCCACTAGACCAACGAGGCAGTCAATAATTCATATTGGTGTAATAAGTATAATATAGGCTATACCAATCGAAGAAATAGTATATATAAATAGACCTTAGATTTACATATGGAATGCGTTTTGCTTTTAGCTGCTTTATTATATACTTCAGTGAGTTCATAATGAATATGTTTTTTTTATTTATAATACAACACTTTTTCACTTAACTACTTAACTTCTTTAATTTTAATTCTAAAGTTTCGATAACAACTTCGCCGACATTCAAAATGTCATTTTTCGCGAATTCATTATAGCTTTCACCTGATTGCCCGGAATGATTAATTAAACTGTGAAATAATGTAAAAGTTAATTATTGTTTTTGTTATTTAAATTAAGGGCTAGACAAAGCGAGAAATATATGATGTATTTATTAAGGAATATTTCTGTAGGTGATTAGAATTATTTAATTAACCGCTTAATTACTGAAGATTAGGTGTTTTATTTTTTACTTTTTATCAATTAATTGAGCATTTTTAAGATGATATTCATACAAAATCTATACTAAAATTGACAGCCTCATTGGTCTAGTGGCTTGATGTAAGGCCCCAGACCCGGAGGTCCTGGGTTCAATTCCCAGGTCGGGCCAAAGAAAATTCTCATTAGGAGCCCGAAGTCTGGAAGTTGGAAGTGTATACACTACCGTGCCTCGGAACGCACGTAAAGCCGTTGGTCCTGCGCCTGAACACTTTTCGGTCGTGTCGGATTGCCGTCCCATCAGATTATGAGAGTTAGGGAATAGAGAGTGCACCTGTGTTTGCGCACACACTTGTGCACTATAATATCTCCTACATAGTTGGCTAATCTCTCTTGAGATTAGCCGCCGTGACCGAAATCGGTCTGGAGGACATTATTATTATTATACTAATATTATATATATACGAAAGTAACGTTGTTTGTCTGTTACGCTTTCACGGCTAAGCCCCTGAACGGAATTTGATGAAATTTAGTAAGCAAACTTATAGAGATACTCCACCCTCTCCCTTTAAACTTGATTAAAGGTGTGGGCAAAAACTAGTTATATACATATAACTGACGACAACATAATTGTTATTATTATTATTATATAGAAACACAGATAAAACGCAAACCCAAGAAGGATTATGTAATATATCTTGATGAATAACTTTTATCAGCTATGAATGTATAAATGACATTCGAAAAGACAAATAATTTAAGATATTTAATAATAATGATATTTATAAGTTTCTCGTACATTACAATTAAATTTTTTATTTATTTATTATTATTATTATTATATAAATAATGTTTGTTACACAAAAATTTTTTTATTTTCAATGATATGAAATGAATACTTATAAATTTGAGCTTATGCCCGCTATACCAAATAAATCACATTAAATTTATTATATACTTTTCGATATATTTAAAAAAATATATATGTGACAGATATTATGGCAAAATAAGGTTAAATTATTTGTACATTAATGTAAAATGTCATTTTATATATTATTTACCATTTATTTGCTTTTTTGTATGATACTGAATATAACTATAATTTTCCATTACCGTGAGTTGGATCAAATACGTACCAACATACGAAGTTTTAACAAAAAAACACTTCTACTTAAAATTCTTTCTATAAAATATTATGCAAAGCAGGCATCGTATTAAGAACATTTGCCACTGCAGAAGCTTGAATCTGCTTATTTTATTGGTAATACAATTTTTTTACAGGACCATTGCAACAAGCTGCTATCAAAGATGGTATTGCCCACATTGAAAATACAACTTGCGTTAAATTCCGCTACAGGGAACCTGAAGACACCGTTTACGTAAAAGTCACTGTAAGTACATAAATTTAATTTAACTCAATTTTATTGTCTTTACTGGTGATAGCCACTTATCATTGATTAGTTAATTTTTCGTACTGAGAATAAGAGTTCCAAGGGAGAAACGTTGTTAGCGATCGTGCCACTATTCCCTACCAATCCAATGGTGGCTTGGTAGTTAATTTTTTTATTGACCGTATCCACACTTTTTTCCAGATGATTGACTTATCGGATTGCATATATAATAACTTATGAAGCTACCTTATGAAGTTGTCACCGTCACTCGTTTCTATAGAAATATTAACTCTACTTTGCATCGTCAGTACACCACCAAACTTGGAAACTAAGATGTTATATCATTTGTACCTTTAGTTATTTACATAGCCATATTTCAAACCGGCTTCGAACAATTCCAAGTATTGCTATTTTGCGGTAGAATATGTGATGTGTGAGGGGTACCTACCCAGACGGGCGTGCACAAAGCCCTATAATCCAGTGATATGATTCAATCGCTTTTACAATAAAATAAAAAAAAACGTTTGATCAAAGGGAAACTTATTTACTGTTTTAGGGGTTACCAGCTGGTTGCTACGCTCATGTTGGTTATTGGGAGGATCGTGGTGAACACACCCTGAACTTAGCTCGTAATTACCCAGGCCAGGGTTGCTTCCGTCACGCCACCATCGTTCACGAATGGATGCATATCTTGGGTTTTCTGCACATGCAATCTACTTACAACCGTGACGAATACGTAAAGATTGTCAATGAAAATCTTATGTCTGGTAAGAAATATAACCATTTAACATGTTATATACCTTTGAATAAATGTAATAAAGTTAAATTAATAACTATAATGATTGTAACAATAATGATTGGCTTAGGCCTCCTTTACATTATTCGCCTCATCTCGCAGCTCCAATGAAAATGGAGTGATATTTTACATAATTTCATCCTAAACACCACTGAGCACGAAAAGACTTACCGTTTTTAATTTATCTCGTGCTTGGCAGTGAAGGAAAATATTGTGAGGAAACCTGCATGCAGCATTAGAGCAACGTGCACCAAACTCTCTCCTAAAAAGAAGAAGAGACTTTGACTGTTGAACAATAACAGGCTGTCAGTTTACTTTAGATTTTATAATAATTATAAACATACTTTTTGTTATATAACACAGGAACGGAACACAATTTCGACATCTTTGGACCGGATCTAGTAAGCAACTTAGGTGTTGAATACGACTACGTCAGCTGCTTGCATTATGGACCTTACGCGTTCTCCGCTAATGGCGAACCAACTATTGTTGCGAAAAAGGTTAGCTTAGAGCTTTTTCTAATTTTCAAATCATTTGTATCAATATGTTAGTACTCCAAGTATTTTATTTGGTGGTAGAGCTAACTGGGTTACCACCAAGTTGTTTTTCTATTGCTGTGTTCCGCTTTGGGGGATGTATGAGCCAGTGTGGTTAAATTCACAAAGAATGTAATAACATCTAAGAGAAATATACCTTTTAAAATATCACCAATAATATTTACTTTTTTTTTTATATAGACAGTCAGATATAAAAATGGGCCACCTGACGGTAAGTTGTTAACACCTGTCATGGACATCACCAATGCGCAATAACTTTGGAAACTAAGATTTTTGACTTTTGTCTATTGTTACACTGGCTCATTCGCCCTTCAAACAGGAACACAACAATACTAAGTATTGTGTAGGCCCAGACGGACGATCCTACCACCAAATAGAATTATAAAAATTGTGCTCATTGTATGGTGCCGTTTTAATTATATATACTTATTCTGAATTAAAAGGAGTTCGAAGGAGAGATGGGTCAACGTGTGTTCATCACAGACAAGGATTGGCTTAGGATCAATAGACACTACGAATGCCCTGGCGCATGGGAGGAAAGTGACGAAGAAACCAGTGAAAGTAAAGAAGAAGAATAGGAATTGTACATATATGTTGTATGAAACGTACATTTGTAAATAAATAACATGATAAGAGAGATAATTAAATAAGAGAGCCTAACTGGATTTAAGTTTGTATTTATGAAAAAAATAATAATATTTAAACGTTCGTTTTTTGTTTCATTTATATAAGACTTGTATTCGCCCAAATCGTACCTTGAATATAGTAGCCGGACAATAGATTGTGTGACCACAACCAAAAGACGTGTAAAATATCACCAAGAAATTTCTGTTAGTATTTCTTGCGAACTAATAAACTCTTTTAACTTGGGATTATTTTATTTACATTTAAATTATTTTTTAAACAGAAGATGCTCTACCACTCAAATCAGTTTAGCTTCACGGCACTAGAATATCTATATATATACGGGCATCAGCGAAATGCCACTCACTGACTGACTCATCACGAGATCACCGAAAATATAAGCCCGATTGACTTGAAGTTATTTATAGTTTTTATTGCGGATTTTTGGAAATTTCAACTTCAAGGTAACTTTGGGTAGCTTTGTATAAATTTTACTCGTACGAAGTCAGGATATGCGTTATGCTTCTTGTTGGATAATATTTAACTAATACTAATTAACTATATCAAGTATTTTTATTTTAGGTATTTAATATTCTATATTTTGGGATACGCAAGGATCAGTGAAAATGTGGCAATAAAATCAAACGAAATAAGTTAAGTGTTATCTATTTATAAATTCTTCGCTACCGTTCGTTTTTTCGGAATACGCAAAAGGGCTCTAATAAAATATTATTTACAAAACATACAAGCTTGAAGTTTTTTTAATCTGTCCCGAAGGAGCAATGCGACCTTCATGTTGTCGGAACACGTGACGGTTATCGTTGTGTAGTGTGACCACGTGTGTGAGAAATATTGATATCGTTTTTGATACATTTTTAAATTTAGTGAAATTTCTTTATTAGGGGGTAAGATTTAAGTTTTATTGCAATAACTTGAATGCAAGGTTTTATACGTAACTCGTAATTAAAATGTTTCCGACACTAAAGGGTTTCATGTATTTCACGTGTATTAATTGCATTGTTTTTATTACAGAATAAAATAGTACTTATATCAACAAATCAAAGACCTTTGCAGCTAAATATCACAAGGCAACGTTGATAGCTCTATATAGTTATGTAACATAATCACAATTATATGAATTAAAAAAAAAGAAACTATATTTTAAATTAACTTGCGATTTGCTTAATATAAAGTGATAATTTCAAAATAACTGTAATACCAGTTTAGAAGACATCGATGGTTACCCTGATTCTTTGATGTCGGGGCTCATGAGCTGCTCGCCGCTGTCGTCGTAAATATTGTCAGGACAAATTTCCACTCTTTGAAATCAGATCACACTTACCACTGGATGTTAAGAGTCGCCGATTTAATCGGATTTATTACGCTGACTACATGAATGATATAATGGTTTAACGAGACGATAAAATTGTCAATATAAATTTCGAAATAAATTTTGGTCTCTTGAAAGTTGTTTTCAAATTGTGTTTATAATTTGATGTCTTTTGTTTTGTTTGAGATTTTGATTATTGGCATCGTCAGTTGAATCTATATACGACAGTTACATTCACATATGACTGCGGTTAAATAATTTATATATATTATACATTATGACAGATACCTAAATATTAAATTGTTTAGTTTTCGCAGCTATCAATTCAGATAAATATATTCACGCGGCTTAGATTCCACTAAAGTATCGACTAATTAGTTTGTAGAAAATTCAAGAATGCATGCAAAAGTTTTTGTTGTTTATTTAAAAATAACATAAAATAAAAACGTTGTTTTGAAATACAAGTAGAATATATAATAGTCATTTAAACTCGACGCAAATACTTAATGGTATACCTATTTGGGACATATCTCGATGGCAGATATTGTTATATATTATTTTTATTGTATTAGATTTTATAAATACATGGTTTTTTAATTGTATATGTTGATAGCTGAATGTTTCGGATACGCTTTCAGTCTTCGAAAAGAAGTGTTTATGAATACCAAAACTAAAATCAATTGGAGAAGTATAAGCTTGTCGGAAGTACACAATGTTTTACTTTGTTTCATTTTTATTGCCATTTTTTTTTAAATTCATTTACTAGTTTTCCACCGTGACTTCACCTGCATTTTAGGAGGAGTAGGTCAAGAATTAGGTAAAAATAGGTACAATTTCGGTTCAGCCGTCAAACCGCAGCAGATAGGCAGAGTTATTTTCATAATTATAATAATAAATATCGATTATTTAGCTCAAATTCTCTACATGGAACACTTTGTCTCGAATTAAGTTTTTCTTATTTCTATTCTATTACTAATTAAATTTAAATTTTCGATTTTATAATCAATATTACATATCAACAATGCATATAATATTTTACCTATTATAAACGTCATGTGACCTAAATTTAATAAAGGAATGGCTGTATGTTTGTCGGTCACGGTCCGACGACGTGTCAGCTGACAGTGAATATCGGGCTGTCGGTGCCATCTCTGAAACCGATACTCTAAGACGGAGGGTGGTCGGTTATTTTCGAAGATTCGGAGAAATAACTTTGTACCTAAGTATTAGATTACCATTTCAATAAGCTAAGTGTGCAAGTGATGATTTCAATGTATGTATACTTATGTCTTATATAAAATAAGTTATTATTTATTTAAGATAAGGGAATCGTGTAATTAAATGACAAGTGTGTTATCGTTTTTTAATCAATAATGGAGCCATAATGGCTCAGTGGTTACAAGACGAGTATCTTAACGGATTATTCCGAATTCAAACTCGGGCAAATACCATCGATTTTTCATGTACTTCATTGATATTTATAATTTAACTTGTTCTCGGTTTTGAAGGAAACCAGCATGTGGCGGATGAAAACACGTGTATCCAACAACCCGCATTTGAGCAGCATGGTGGATTAAGCCTTCTCAAAAAGGAGAGGACGCCTCAGCCCAGCAGTGGGCATTTACAGGCTGTTACTTATTTAATTAATACTAAATGTTATAAGGAATACATTATTTATGCCGTCGAGATGACCTAGTAGCTAAAACACTTGAATCTAAACCAATAATTGTGATTGAATCTTTAACCGACTTAAAAAAGAGGATAATAATTCGACTGCTTTTTTTTAAATGTTTGTTACCTTAGAACTTCGTGAAATACTCTACTCCAAAATAAACCTACATCGGAACAATGAAACATTTATAAGCTGTTTGTTTTTTAAAGTACTTACAACTAGAATCATATACAATTCTACGACTATCGATATCGAAATATTGAAACCTAATTATCTTAATTTCGAATATGAAATATTTGACGAATAAAAGAAAACTTAAGTTTTTTTATATAAAAGTGAAAACGTCTTAGAACTGACATGTCAATATTTAAGTGCGTCACGTCTCAAGGGACATGCCACTAGTAAAAAATAAATTATTTAAAAACTGAAGTGGGTAACACTGACACGCTCTTAACGAAACCGATGAATAGATAAAGATCTGTCGTAAAAAAGTGTCAAAGTTTAACGACATCACGCACTTAAAAAGTTAAAAAGACGTTCCCGCTCCTATGTTTACGGTCGAGTGTTTTTAATTAAGATTATATTATACCTTCACAAATTATAGATTTCCTCAGGAAGCTATGATTTTTTTCTAGTAACTAATTTGTAGTAATTCGTCTGTTGCAATTATGATGGGAGATAAAGATTTACTTTTTTTTTTTGTTTTTTAATGCGTGGCTTTTTACAATAATTATATTACCTACTGCTTAGCTTTAAAAAAAGTGCCCAAGATTTCATTTTGTTTTCTTATATTCCAATGATGCTGGTACCAAAGCTTTTATACATGCTATATTGAATCAATCAATCAATCAATCAATCAACAGCCAATCGTTGTCCACTGCTGAACATAGGCCTCTCCCAAGGTGCGCCAAAGCTCCCTGTCCTCCGCCTTCCGCATCCAGTTGGTGCCCGCCACCTTCTTAAGGTCGTCGGTCCACCTGGCTGGAGGGCGCCCTACGCTGCGCTTGCCGATTCGCGGTCTACACTCTAGGACTCGTCTGCTCCAACGGCCATCGGTCCTACGACATACGTGACCAGCCCACTGCCACTTCAGCCTGCTAATTTTGCAAGCTATGTCGGTGACTCCGGTTCTTTTCTGGATAATTGTGAATGGTATATTGAATGGTAAAAAGAAATTGATAATCCCACAAGAATTTGGTTTAAAAAATACTTAACTCCACAATCATATGTATATAGGCGACTGATTTATATGTTATTTATTATACTTTATTTTTTATCTTTTTCTTTTTTTTAAATTTATTAATGTTTAATAGACGTTACTTTTTCTGAGATATTCTTTTTTAAAATAAGATATTAAAAATAAAATGATAATTGAACTAAACATAAAAAACAAAACTATAAACATTGTCTCTATTTTCGTCTATTATTTTGACAAATTCATATAATGTGATATTATCGTAAGTAAATCTGAATTTTTAACCATTTTTAAAACGTCACGAACTACCTACGTCTTTTTAAGAACCTCTTCTGAAATCTGTAAATTCAATTTTACCTAATGTATATAGAAATATATTTTTTTAATTACTGAAATTTAAAATGTCAAAGTCCCGACGGCGGTGGCGCCTGTGTCCGAATCCCGTTCTTCCGGAAGCGCGCGCGTCGCAAATTGCACGAACCGTTAGTTTTAAAAGTCATTAATTTGGTAAAAACGTCAACACGGGAGTGGCTGGCGATGAGGCATAACGTTACAATGATAAATACTGTGGTAATTATTGCTTTTTATTATCTTAACTGGGAGGTCGATTTAACTCGAATGTGTTTGGAAATAAGATTTCTTAGAAGTTTTTTAATATTCTTAGACCAAAAAAATCATATCATTACTTTATAAGGTTGGTTTTCATTGGAATAAATCTATATTCATAGTTGTAGATATATAAATTAATACGTGAAGAAAACCTTTATTCCCCTTTTTAAGGACATTGTAAAAAGAAGTGCAAAAAGCTAAAATTTATGTATATTTGTGTTATAAATACGTTATATTAAATTTAAAAAAAAAACATTCATAGTTTACGTTCATACGACCAAGTCAAAGTCAAAGACATATTTTATCGTTCGTTGTTAAACGTATTCTTATAATTTCATTGGGTTTACATTTTTATTGCCATACCAATAAGGTTTTGCTAACTGAAATTCGAAACTTTATACACTGAAGAAAAAAAAATTAACATTAAATCTTATTTTTATTAACAATGAATTACTATAATTAGATATTATATTACAGAAACGAACCTTATGCCCGGAACAAATTATAAGTAGATTATAAATATATTTACATAATATTTGAAGCCTCATTAACATTTTAAATATAATTAACTTACTTAATGAAAATTTTTAAGGAACAATAAGTATGTAAGTATTTTAAAATAAACCCTTAATTAATTGTTGAAGTGAAGCGTTGCGTGTAAGCGACGTGAATGATGACCAAACTAAGTTGCTGTAATTGTGATGCGCGCGCGCATATGTTGACGTCTTAATGTGAGATTAGGAGATAGTCCTGATTTAAAAATATATACGAACAAGTGTTCGAGTGTTGCGTGAGTACAACTCCAATTAAATTGACTAACATTACAAAAAACGTACCATTAATCTAAGCATAGAATACAAAAAAAAAAAAATAGCCAGAAAAAAATCCCAGGTACATCCTAGATTTTTTTCTAAGATACACCTGGGCGAAGGGACTGTCGAAGTTAACTTTATCGCTTCGCTTTACCTTACTTAGTAAGTCTTGAAGTGTATTATTATTCATATGTCGTATATACATTATAAATTATGTTTTAGTTGGATGTTTTTATAAGAAAAGAAAAAATTATACTGTAGAAGTGTTTTATAAAATTCCTTCTATATTATTATGAATTAATTTTGTTTAAGAGTAATATCATGTGTCACATAAAGCTGAATAGTTTTATGATTGTTTGTATCGAGTTCTATATAAACTTCCGATTTGAAAAAATAATTGTGATAGTTAGCCCATTCATTTAAAACGGTTTTAGGCTTTATAACATCACGCTACGACACATGGGTCACGACACGAACCAGTAACGTTTAACGCGAGTGAAACCTCGCGGAACAGCTTGTATGTTATAAGTTGAAAGTCTTAATATAATAAAGTATAATGTATTTTAATTAGATCACACAGATGTCGGGTAAGATAAAAAAATATCCGTGTGTGGTTGAAATCATAGCTACAATACCGGATGATGTTTTGACAAATGATCATGTTCACGCATTATTGCGCTTGCATCCCTACGAGATGAACACGTACACACCAATATAGACCACCGTAGCGAAATTTATACGCCAAATGTGACTTTTGAGTGATGACGTGATTTTTTTAGTTTAATTTATTGTTTTTAAAACAGATAACAATTTTGTTGGATTGATTAAATTTTGTTTTTATGAAATAAGTAACCGAATGAAGGGTGAATGTGTCTGAGGAAGGTTTAGTGCTTATCCACTACGCTGCTCCAATGCGGGATGGTGCATAAACATGTGACAGAATTTCACCTGCACATGCAGGTTTTTTCACGATGTCTTTTACCGTCGAGCTGAATTATAGAATAAAATTAATCATAGGAAATCTATTTGGTGCTCATTCGGTTTGGTCAAGATTCATGTGTTCTAAGCCATAAAAGGCCATCTTCGATAATATATAAATGTGATGTGTAAAAACTATTAATTTACATTTTAGTCTGTTAGAAAATGGTGCTAATGTTGTTTTATAGAATCTCTTAATTAACTAATTTAAGAGGCTTTAAAAATTTTTCGTATGCTATGGTTTTGACATTTTAGAAATAGCTACCACATCATATTGTAAACTCTAGCGATACAAACTGTCAAGTTAACAAGAATTTACTTTTTATTAATGACTTATATACCATTAAATCTATGTTTCGTGTATTTAATTCAACTAATTAGTATATACAGTAATATGCCTTATATATAATATTTATTGTATATCGTTCTTAATATAATATTAAATTTATTTATTGAAGTATTTGCGGAATTTTAACATAACAAGGACTGAGTTAGCTTTTTGAAGTCGGTATCACGATCTATTATTATTAGCTCGCATTTTTTTGTTCCCGTTTATATAAAATATTATTTGGCATATATGTATATCTAAGTAAGTATTCTTGTATATTGCGACGCTACCGTGAGTGTTCTTACTTTGTTACTTTATGTTATTCAAAAAAAGAATCTCCAGCTCCAAGATTACATATAACATCTTTTTTTTTAGTAGGGGGACGGAAGGGCAATTATGACACCTGTTGGTGAATGTTTACTAGCCCCATAGACATTGGCGTTGGAAGTAATATAAACCTTTCTAAGTAATACTATATAATACAATAATTAGTATTTCTGTTTGGCGGTTAAATATTATGATGAATAGGTGGTACCTACCCAGACGGGTTTGCAAAAAATCCGACCAACAAGTAAAGTATGCAAAGTATACTAATCGAGCAGTGTACATAACATTAGAAAAGGCGGAATTACAAATAAGGCGGACTGGAGTGTTCCTGTTAGGGACGATAAATGAGGATACCACTGAACTTTGTCTAAAGTGATTCCTAAACTATACTGTTACATGTTACATCTGTTACATGTAATATATCTGTTACATGGAAAATAAAATTTTGCTTTCTTACATATGGTAAATACTTTTGTTAATTTTTGGGGCTTAAATCAAATTATTAGTTGTACTGTAACAACATTTAACGAAGATAATTTACTTAAAATGTATCCTTGATTTTAAAAGACGGCCGTAAAGTTTAACTCTTACTTATTTAATAAAATAAAATTTAGAAAAGGTTAATCCCCAAGGAAATAATTAGCGATTTAGAGTTCAATAAAGCACAGCTAAATTAATTTTGATAAAATATGGTTGCGATTATTGGAGTCAATAAAAGCTAGAAATTAATGTTACAATAATAAAGTAAAATACAATGATTGCCAGTAGAATTAGATTTTTTATAGAATAATTTACAAATGAAAAAACTGTGCATACACCCACTTACTATACTAATATTATAAGTATGATATAATATTAGAAGGTTACTTCAGAGACAAATAGAATTATTTCAACCACTGCTGTGTAAAAGTACATTTATCTGTGATTTTAATCTAATAAAAAGCGCTTTAATGTCTATCCATCTCTATTATTATTAAAGAACAAGACAAGATTAGTACGTACTCGTTACGCGCCCGCACCGCCGACAACTGTCAACCCCAATTATGGCTGCCATGACACTTTCGCGCGCTTGCTTTTGAATATAGAACGTTGAGTCTTCAGGAATTTTATTTCTTTTTAATTTTATTTATACGTGTTCAAAATAACCACAATGACTTTCTTGAATAGAGACTAAACTTTTTATAGTGGGAATAAATTATATTTTTTATTAAATCTTACAATAACAGTATATTTCGATTAGTATAAGATAAAATATAAGTTTGCAATTTTATAAAAATCTAGAAAATCTTCTGAAGATCGATTGGATTAACAACAGAGTTAAAATAGAGATCAAAGAGGATAGTGATAACCTGATTCTCGTCCAGGAGTTAAAATAAACGGGATACGCATGTCTTCCAGAGACTATTCCAACATGTTCGAGACTGAAATTAAGACTCGTTCTACACGTGTACCTAACATAATCGGAGGTAATGACACTATACATTTCTGTGACTATATCTAGCTTGAAGATTATCCTTTGACCGAAAAGCAGGCGCAAGAGATCGAAAGAAGCGGATTTGCAACTAAAACTTAAGTTTATTTTACTACTATGTGTGTACATGTTCAGGGTTGTCACATAGCTCTCACCTGTTGTTTATTATATATCTTACAAGTTAAGTATGCCATATTTAATAAATAAATAAATAAGAGACTGCTACGAAATCATAAAAAGCCGAGATGGCCCTGTGGTAAGAACGCGTGAATCTTAACCGATGATCGTGGGTTCAAACCCGGGCAAGCACCACTGAATTTTTATGTGCTTAATTTGTGATTATAATTCATCTTGTGCTTTACGGTGAAGGAAAACATCGTGAGGAAACCTACATGTGTCTAATTTCATTGAAATTCTGCCACATGTGTATTCTACCAACCCGCATTGGAGCAGCGTGGTGGAATAAGCTCCAAACCTTCTCCTCAAAAAGAGGAGAGGAGGCCTTTAGCCCAGCAGTGGGACATTCACAGGCTGTTACGGGTACGGGTACGAAATCACAGTAATGACTTCCGAAAGTCTTCTATTACTAATATTATAAATGCGAAAGTCTGATTGTCTGTTATGCTTTCAGGGCTAATTAATGTCAGTTAATATGTAACACAGAATTAAATGATAGGTATTAAAATATCAAAACAGCAAATACCATTTAAAATGTTGTTGTAAAATGTTACCTCGAAATTCGATCGCTCTAGACCGTTGCCATATATCGCTGCCATATGCCGTTCTCATTTAAGTTTTACCTGTGGAATGGGCGGCCCTGCTAGTTCAACAGCGTACTTCAGATGTAACCGAGTATCGACTGCACCAATCAATCTCTGTCTACTCCATCCTACTTGACTTAATTGGCTAAAACGTAGACAGTTCTTTATCTGTCTAAGAACTGTCATTTTCTGTATTAAATTCTTTAATTTACGAACGCATTATATAGATATTAACTAAACGTGACCATAAAATTTTGCCTATTACGAATGGAGTTAATAATACAACTTTCATATTCTATTGGGTAGGGTAAATGGTAATAAGAGCGGAGAGTTTTAAGGTTCGTAAAGCCTAGGCTAACAAAATTGAAATAGCTACAAAATTTGGACGCTGACTAAAATTCAAAAAATGATAAGGTTTTTCGAAAACTTCGAGAAAACAGTTTAAATCTTAGATATCTTTTGAGAGTTAGAGAATGTGGAGAAAGTACATTTACACGTGAATTAGAGAAGGAGTATAAAACCTCTTTTTTACCTATGTAGTAATAGATATTATTATTTTATTAATTTTAATTTTTATAATTTATTAAGACATGTCTTCTTTCATCTTAAAATATAATTAAATAATTTGTATGAACGGTAATATTATTACAGGAGAGGCGCGTCTGGCAGTCGAGTCGGCGGGTACAGACGTTTTTCAAGATTTTACACTAATTCGATGCGACGTGCCTCCGTTCTATTCCCGGCTTGGCACACCGGGAATGCAATACGACGGAAATTTCAAAATTACATTATATTATTAGATAAAATATACAGAAAACTATAAACATGTTTGTTCGACCCGCTAATATAAATCCTTTTTTTTAATTAACACATAAAATACAAAATATCTCGCTCTTTAATAATATATAGGTATTCTTTAATGTGTATCGTAATCTGAAATTTTTATTATCAATAAGATAAATTTAAAAAAATAGCGCTATTATAAGGCACGCCTAAGCCTACGCCATTTTTACTCATTGAATGTACTTACTAAGTATTATTTCGTAGAATGTAGGCAGGTACCTAGTATTAATTTTCGTTTAAAACAACTTTCATAATTTATAAAAATCAGGCATAACTACCAAGGTAATAAAAACATTACTGAAAAATAATCATGAATCTATGTAAATATATATGTCTCATAATAATTTCTACATTTATCTAATTCCGGCGCCATAAAACCAATTTCACATCCGCGCTCCGCTACTTCCACATAAACTTTTCAAAATCAATTACATAAAAACTTCATGTTCATTTTCTAAGCTATAAATAATGTGAGTTGACGTGTCAATTATTGTGACTCAAAATTGTTTCTCGCTCAACTTTTTTTTTTCTTAAGGCGGGAAAAGAGAAACCACGCCTCGTCGAGTTAGGCTCAAATCTTACACAATGAAACACCCATTTTAACTATTCGTTTAGAAATCAATTTAACTACTTCCCGTTAAGGTTTATTTTTCCATAAATACTCTTTACTTCAAATTGTGTTTCTATTAACAAAATTGAGTCTTAAGAATATCGTAATAAGATCGATATATTTTTAATCTGTTCTGTGGGTGTGTTTATAAGGGGATGTTTACAAGATATTTTTTCGTACACACATGTCGTTATTGGCACCACTCTACTAAGAAGCCAGATCACGATACAGACTCCATTAGTTCGCACATTAGCTTGAGTTAGTTGAATTATTTAATTATGGTAATTCAATAAGTTGGTGTATTAATAACAATTATTTGAATTTTAATCAAAGTTAAACCGGACACTAACATTTGTTTAAATCAAGTGCGACATTGTTTTGATTGTGAAGAGAATTTTCACATCGATTTCACATCAAATTAATTAATTGATAAGTGTTTTAGTAGACTACTTTGAAATGGATCAAATTAAAGGTAAGATTTCCGTGTGTTTATAAACAGCGTATCTATAACCTAGCTGTCTGCGCTTGAGCAATATTTGTTATTGTGTATTATGTATTTCATTTACTTTAATTTTTTTAAACAATATCAATTTAAAATTAAGCTACCTACAGTAACAGCCTGTTAATGTCCCACTGCTGGGCTAAGGCCTCCTCTCCCTTTTGAGGAGAAGGTTTGGAGCTTATTCCACCACGCTGCTCCAATGCGGGTTGGTAGAATACACATGTGGCAGAATTTCAATGAAATTAGACACATGCAGGTTTCCTCACGATGTTTTCCTTCACCGTTAAGCACGAGATGAATTATAAACACAAATTAAGCACATGAAAATTCAGTGGTGCTTGCCCGGGTTTGAACCCACGATCATCGGTTAAGATTCACGCGTTCTTACCACTAGGTTAAGCTACCTATTTCGATATAATATTTAATAAGAGATTTTATGATTACACATTTATTATTTAGCGATTGACATTTTTTATAATGAAACTTTTTACAATGATGTAAAATAGTGTCAAGACGATCATTGATATTCAGGAATTGTTAAGAAAAATGAGAATGTCAAATATAAAATTTAAGTAACAATTAACTAAATAAGTATTAACATAAGTGCATATACATACATACAAATACACATACAGATTGGAAAAATGTCTTCTGATTGATTGGAAAATTGGAAAAATGAAAATCTTAACTCCAGCCCATAAATGTTACATTGTTGAGTTACTTTTAAATTAAAAAGTTAAGGTTAGAAAACTATCCCAGTGCGGTTGGCTTTATACATACCTACGTGGCAGAATTATTCTGACACATGTAGATTTTCTCACGATGATTTACTTCACCGCAAGGCTCGAGATGAATTATAAACGAAAATGAAGCAGATGAAAAGGGAATGGTGCTTGCCCTTATTATATTTTATTATTAAATCCGTAATCATCTGTTAAATTCCACCATTTTTCTTGTGTTACAACAATTTCCTTAATTTCGGAATTAAGTAGCATATGCGAACTTTAGGCGTTTTATTAAGTCGATAAGAATATAATATATCATTTATATATTAAAACTAGCTGTAATAAGTTTCTACTGCATTAAAACATTTCCTAGGTTTGTTTTATTTTATGGAACTACAACTATTGACTGTCAAAAATATTAAATACGAGTAATAGCAATAAGTAGGAAGTGAACATAAGGTTCATTATGCATTTTGCTAATATATGTTTAAAAGTGCTTAGTAAAAATAGTTAAGAGCAATAACTGTCTTTGAGTCGGAAGTGTAAACGTAAAACCACTTACCATATACTACCCATTTTAGTATAATACTATATCTACCTAGATAAGGGTAGTCATAAGTAAAACAATCAGAGAAATTCAATTAATAATTAAATCAAAACCTTTTTACAATAAACCAAAATACTGTGCAAAAATGCATAGAATAAAATTTTGATTATAACAGTGTACTATATATATAGTCAATGATTTAATTAATATTAAGATAAGTCTATAGTTATTACGAGTATATGTAGGTTAGGTTGACATCTAACAAACAGCCCTGGATTTATCCCTAGGCCTACAAGGCCTAGGGGCCTGTCCAGCCAGTCAAAGTGCCGAGGGTACTTGGATCACTAAGTTCGGGTAAAACATGGGTTAGTTTTGTCAGTAGTTACTGACTTTGTCCGGAACTGAAGTATTTTTACACTTCCAACTTCTAGACTTCGGGCTGCTACTGAGAATTTTCTGACTGAAAAACCCAATAACTTTTTACTGGCCCGACCTGGGAATTGAACCCAGGACCTCCAGGTCTGCGGCCTTATATATAAGATTTAAAGGCCAAATATTATTGAACTTTTCAGATTATTAAAAAGAGCGATACTTATAATCTTAGAGTAGTAAACAATTATCCATTTTTCTGTGAACAGATAACAGCTTATGTATGCATAATATCGTGTTTTAAGACTGAGAGTTAAAGGGGTACAAGGTTTCTCTTATTATTGTCTAATTTCGATAACCTGCATAAATGCAAACGATGTTTTATTTTTAGTTCGGGAGACTGGCTTAAGTTGAAAATTAAGAGGTACAACAACTCCGATAAGACTATCAATGTGGATCGGTCGATAGGAAAAATATTTTGTATCGTGTTTGTTTATGCATTTATAGGCATTCATTTAATAAAAAAGTATTTCATATTCTTTTATCATAGTGTGTTAGAAAGAGTAAAAGACGGATTTATTAATATTTTTCAAGAATAGCCAGTTGCGTAGCACATTTTATAGCACATAACTGTGTAACACAGATGCTATCATTAAACTCAAACTAATTCGGTTGGACGGCAATCGGACAGGAGTTTATGCGCAGGACCAACGGCTTTACGTGCTAATAGGGGCCTAACTCAGACTTGTATATAAGTTAGAAACGTACCCGCCGTAGTTCCTACGTATCCCCTTTAAGAATCACTATGCTAGAGTACCTAATAAAGTACAATTACGAGGGACATAACACAACGTGAGTATATCCCATGCTAAGCAGCGTACTGAAATTTTACCTACTTATTACAAAATCAATGTTTATAGTGTGACTTAATTTGATAAGATGTGACTGAAGTGTAATTAATAGTACCTGTGTGTAATTGGCACTATTTATCTACAATAAAACTGAAACCTCAAGGAAAAGTCGTAATATTAGACGTTTATAATGGAAGACGAATTTATAAACTAGCGTTAAACGTATAAATTAAAAAGGATCCATGTCACTTCGCATCTCTATGTAACAAATCACGCTGTCGATGCTTTGAAAACCTTCGTATTTATAATATTAGTAGCAATAGAAGGGATTAATTTATCTTTTTTAATGAAAAGTATAAATAAAAATGTGTATGTATATGAAGTTTACAATTGGTGTATTTAATGAATTCACTTAAACTTGAAATTGATCGCACGTGCGTGTAAATGAAACTGATAGGGTTGCGTGCGAGCCGATTGCTGATCAACAATGACGCACACACGCCGCCCGCCGAACCATGCTTTACTAAAACAGCATATCTCTTTTACATTATTGGTATTTATGTATAATCTTACACTTATTTTACATTTGCCGCACAAATACATACTACAAAAAAAGTCGTTTACTCGAAACCACAGTTAATATATCCTTTTATCTAGTAGGCCCTTTTCTGTAGTTTTGAATCTTCATATTACACGATTTATAGGATTAAAGTAAATGTAATGCTACCTTATATTCGGAAAGAAGATTGTATCGAGAATATTCGACCATAAACTCACTTGTTTAATACTCTTTTTCATAAATGAAATACATAGTCAACTAGATACCGACCAGGCGAACCATTTGATAACAAATATATCAATAATAAAATGGTGTGGAATAAATATTCGTTGATTTTCTTGCATGAGGATATTATTTGAGCTTTAGACGAAGGTTTTCCGAACCGATATGACGCGTGAACCTTCAAGATAAGAACCTACTCATTCATTATAGGCGCGCACGCACCTGCAAGCCCTCCGTTCTTACAGATTTTCATACGCATTGCTAGTCACTTTCCATCAGGTGAGCCTCCTGCCCATTTATCCTCTCTTACATAAAATGACTAAATCAGTTGCTGGGAACACAAAACCTTTGTTTGGAACCATACAAACTGGAATACAATAACTTTTTAAGAGATTCCGAGCTTCTTGTCTTGTTGCTACATATTAATCTACATATCGAATTAGAAATTTGTGGTAGCTTTACGTTTGATTAATAACCTGAAATTGTAGTTAAAAAAGTTTGTAAAATTAGTTACCTATTTTATGTATATATCTTATATAAAGCAATAAGACACACGGGTCACTATCAATATAGAACTAGCAAATTCGATCTTGATCCTTTCTGCTTTATTACAGTTGACAATAAACATGTAAAACAATTACTTAAAAACAGGCTAGGCTAATATTATTATTTTTATAAATAGAAAGCATTTTTCGTTTAAAATAAAAATAATTTTAATTAAATTTACAGTTTCGAACGTATAGATTAAGACTTTTATCACTTCTAGAATAGTCATATCTAGAAAAGTATATGTAACTTTTAATAAAGTTTACATAACAATTAATATACAATTATAAATAGTAAAACAACATTCTAGATGTATAATAATATAAATAAAATAGCCCATTTTATCAAAATACTAGTTTGCGCACGCAGCTTCGCCCGCTGTGAAGGAGGGCCTCGTGCCTGGGTGCCCAGGTCTAAAAAAGCTGACCCTACCCCATGTCCTGTTCTATACCCCTGACAACGGTTCATGATAATCAGTTGAGTATTTAAGACGAGAAAGCGCTAATAAATAAACTAATTTACGTATTCATAATATTAGCAGGGCCGGATTTAGGAGCGGGCATATATACGTGGCTATAGCTCCAGGCCCAGCCCCCACAATAGAAATTTCTAAAACAAAAATTATTCAATTTTCGAGTATTATACACATTTAATGTCATATATTATGAAGATATAGTGACATATAAGTATAATCCTTATATGCTACAATAAATTATTATTAAAACCCAAATGAAAGAAATTGTTCCATTTATTTGGAAAATAACTAGGAGCCTCCACTCCTATGCTGCCCTAGGACCTCCACACCTCTAAATCCTGTTTCACATATTAGTTAGGATTACTAATAAATAGCATTCTGTTTTCCAGAATCCCTACAGGGCAAACAAGATCTGACCCTGAAAAATTATGATACAAAAACTCAATCGCAAATAAATTACAATATAAACACGTCTAATTATCCAGAAAATAATCACAATCTATTTCAAATGATTAAATGTCATGAAGACAGCCTACTAAGACTACATCACTTAACAGCTGGACGTCAAATTAACAGCACGTACGACACCAGCTATCAGAACGATCTATCTTGGTACCCAAAAGATTTCCAAAGACAATACATAAAGCCAGTTGATTACTTGGCGTATGAAGATATGAGACGCAAAATTGATGAATCTAAAGGTGTGAAAGAGAGAGATGTTCGCAAAGAGTCTGAGGAGGAAAAGGATGGAAAAATCGATGAAAGGAAAAAACCGAGAAGGAATAGAACAACATTTACAAGTCAACAACTGGCTGCTTTGGAAAAAGTTTTCGAAAAAACTCATTATCCAGATGCATTTGTTCGAGAAGATTTAGCAACGAGAGTGAACTTAACCGAAGCAAGAGTACAGGTATACATACACATATATTTAAATCTTTCTATATTTTTATTTGCTTAATTAATATTAAATATATATAACTATAAAATATTTTAACAGGTTTGGTTCCAGAACAGGCGAGCTAAATTTAGACGAAATGAGAGATCAGCCCTGTCGTCTCACAGAACGCCAACCAATCAGAGTTCTCCAGAACCTATACCAGTACCTATAGGTATCCCACAGCCTGATCCTCGCCAGGAATTCAATCGTAATCCAAAAGAACCTTGGATACATCACTTTCAAGCTAATAACCTTAACTTTAACCTCGGAATTCCCATAAGTAATTCAGGGCTATACCAAAATGATTACAGTTTTATGATGCAGAATGTAGGTAACAGGCAATATTCGAACTCAAATACACTAATTGGACAAAATATGCCGAGTTACGGAAGTACATCAGACAACAGTTATGGGTCCTGTGCCTTAATTGGTGGTTATAATGGCACACTTCAGCCCGCACACCATAGTTCGTACAATTTGAATTTAAGACTTCGTCCCCATGATTTTAGTATAAATAATATAACACTGTAAAATGTAAAGAACTTACAATGTAAATAATTTATGTACTGACTTTACTTCATAATATTTTGAATTATATGAAAACTGTTTACTACATGAGATTTTATTTTTTCACACTTTGGACTTATACCTTAAAATTTAAGCAATAAAATAATTTCTTAGCCGCCAAAATGGGTTATTATACGCTTTAAATGTAACAGTTTTAAAAGCAAAGATTATAAAATATGATTGTGGTAAAATAAATAAAGCAGTTGTGGTGTTATTATAATAATATATGTATATGAGACTTTGAACTGAACATTTTATTGCAATTTCAAGTTATATATCAGTATTATCTGAAACAGTATTTGTTATTTTTTTAGTCTAAACCGAGTAATATTAATTAAATATAGTGAAGTAACAACCTGTAAATAAATCTCAGCTGGGCTAAAAGCCTCCTTTTATATTGAGGAGAAGGATTTAAGCTTATTCTACCATGCTGCTCCATTGCTCTTAATTCGCTTAAAAGTTTTAAATTTTCGAACGAAAATATTGAGCTGGATTTGTAAGACAGCATAAGCAGCGTAAATTCTAACAAATGACCGAGAGCCTCGCAGCCTTGACGACCGACGTTTCAGTGGTTATAGTTATACCGTAGACAGAGAAACTGATAGACCAAAGGACCGTAAAACCGCGATTGAGACAGAGATAGTTTGCCAATGTTGCGTATAATGCTGCCATAGTAACTGCATTCCCTGTTTTGGGAGATAAATAATTTTCAGGATATAATTAAAACAAAACGTGGTTTTTAAAATTTAAGTTTTTAATATTTTTAATTAAGATTTTTTTTGCACTACTACACCCAAAAACCGTTGCATTGTTTGTTTTTGTTTCCGTTATCAATAGTACTACAGCATCTTTATATGATATCAAGGATTTTAATAAATTAAGTTCTGTTCTGAAATAATATCTGATAATTGATACATAAAAGACAAAACCAAAAGGAAACTTGGCATTTATTAACTTAAAGAATTGTACATAATAAGCTGACAATATGTAACATTTGACAGGATAAAAGTATAGTATAATTTCTTCATAAATTATACGTCATTCACCCCTTCTATCTTTTTCTAACACACAGCTGTAATCTTTTAAATAATATGGAGTTCGTCTTGTCCTTGCGGATCTCCTAAGATGTTGATCATCAGATGTGCTTGGCGCTGTAGATTGTATATTGTCTAGATCCTTATCCTCCGAGCTCAGAACTCGATCTTCAGAGTCATAAAAAACATCTAAGATGTCCTCTTGTTCTTTCTGACTTTTTGTATTTGAGTCATTTAATTCTTCTATATTTTGATTCATAGAGTTTTCAACAGGAGAAGGAAGTGGATCTAAATTTCGATTTGAAACTATTGATTCGCGTCCATTTTTATGCTTTACAAAAGAGTAATAGGGGTTACTTTGTAGTAGTTCAACCTTTCCACATATGGATCATATTTATTACGGATATTTTTTTTCATTAACACAGGTCCAGGAACTAACCAAGAAGGTAAAGATTCTCCATTAGATGATCTGCGAGGATGATTAAATAGCCGTTCGTGAGGAGTTGTATTGATTGGTATACACAGAAGTGAACGAATTGCATGTAATGACATTGGCAGAACTTGCTCCCAGTTTTCAATTGGCATTTCTCTTGCGTGAAGAGCAAGTTGTAAAGTTTTCCACAAAGTACCATTGAGACGCTCGATTTGACCATTTCCACGTGGGTTATAAGGTGTTCTTCTGCTACAAGCGATTCCCAAGGAACTTAAAAAATCTGTAAACTCTTTAGAAATAAAAGCAGATCCTCTATCACTATGTATATAAAGAGGTATTCCGAACATGTAAAATAAATCTTGTAAGAATCTTGTAACAGTTGAAGTTATCATTTTCTTACAGGCATATGCGAAAGGAAATCTACTGTGTTCATCAATTATTGTTAATAAGTACTTATTTGAAGTATTCGACGGTAAAGGTCCTTTGAAGTCAATGTTTAGTCGCTCAAACGGTGCTGTTGCTTTTATTAATTGACCTTTAGATTGTATAAAGCGAGGTTTAACTTGGGCACATATTGGGCAAGACAGTGTAACAGACTTTATATCATTTACCGAATACGGTAAATCTTTCATACGAATCCAATGCATCATTCTTACAATGCCAGGCTGGCAGAGAGAGTTATGCAACTCACGTAATTTATCAGTATTCATGTGAGCACATACTCTTGATAAAAGCATCAGCAACTGCGTTTTCTTTACCCGGACGATAACTTATGTCATATTTAAAACAAGATAATTCGAGACGCCATCGTTCAAGCTTTTCATTTTTTATTTTACTGCAATGATTTTGATTAAATATAAATGTAACAGAGCGTTGATCCGTTAAAAGTAAAAAGTGTTTACCAGTTAAGTAATGACGCCATTTGCGAAGACTCTCTACAATGGCACATGCTTCTTTTTCAATTGAAGGTTGTCGTTGTTCTGAATTTGAAAGGGTTCTAGAAAAAAAGCTATAGGACGCCCCTTTTGAGAAAGAGATGCAGCAATGGCAAATTCTGATGCGTCAGTCTCTACAATGAGAAGCTCATTATTATCAATAACTGTCAAAGTAGATTTTTCTATTTCTGATTTCAATGACGCAAAGCAATGTTTTGCAGTATCATCGATGGGAAAAGACTTAATACCAACCAATGGATGTATTTTCTGTGAAAAATTATTTATCCATTTCGCGTAGTAAGCAAAAAAACCTAATGTTCTTTTTAATTCAACGTTATTTGTAGGAATTGGCAGGTGTAACAGTGGTTTCAATCTATCAGAATAAGGTTTGACAGTATTGTCTTTTATATTGTATCCAAGCAGATTAATAGAATTGACACCAAAGATAGATTTGTTTGTTCATTAATTGTCAAATTGTACTTTTTGACAGCAGCCATAAAACAATTTAAGTTTTGATCATGATCATCTTTGTCCTTTCCACACACAGTAAGATCATCTAAATAGCAAAATATCAATAACAATATATAAATAGCAAAATATTATCTGATAATTGATACATAAAAGACAAAACCAAAAGGAAACTTGGCTTTTATTAACTTAAAGAATTGTACATAATAAGCTGACAATATGTAACATTTGACAGGATAAAAGAATAATATAATTTCTTCATAAATTATACGTCAATAATTTAGTATTTCGTTTTATTAGACACCTATTTATTAGCATTAAAAATTACGTGTTTTTCTTTTTTAGCGTATCTTCCTTTTCAGGCAATTACAATTTTCTTCTGGTGGTTTTTATTTTTGCCTTATCTTAAAAATTGATACTTAAATGTTGAAGGTACTGGATTAGCATTCTCCTCGCATGTTGAAATCTAAAACACTCAATTAAATTATTAACAAAGAATGGTTGCCACATATATTTCTCATATTGTTTCCACATACGTCAACCTATTTATTCGGAATGTAATAATATTATAAATTCAAGAAGAATCGGGACATTTTTTTAGCTGATGCTGGCAGCACTTAAATAATTATAGGTTATTAATGATAAAAACTGGAAAATCCTATTATCTTATTGTGATATAAGGTTTCATCATGCTATGGCATAAATAATCATCACTGAGAAATTATATTTAGGGACAAAACCATCGCATTTACGCGTGAAAACACACGCCGGCAATTTTCTTCTTGCTATCGCTTTAACATGAAATAATACGGCAATGGACCATTATATAACTTTCGATATGGTATAAGGACTGTTTCTCTGTCTTTTCACTGGATTAGAATCGTTTTCTAACATAAAAATAAGCAATAATTGAACAATAAACACAGTGAACGCACCAACTGTCAAGTGTGTTTCGCTACTTGAGTAGCCGACCTTGATAAAACTGCTTACGCGATAAAGATTTGATAATTCTATCTCTGTCTAAGCCATTTGTAATGTAATTTTCGTTCTCTTTTTTTTGTGTAAGTGAGAAGGAAATTATTACGTTTACTAGTTTCTCTGTCTACGAGTTATACTATATCTGTGCTTATGTGCAACAGGCTATTTGCCAAAAATGTCATTTAAGTTAATAATGTGAAACAGGCATTTTTTTAAACTGACGTATTAAAATTAATTTCTAATTTACCAAGCAATATTTAATATTATCTGCTGAAATAGTAAGCCTTAAAGGCTTTGACTAGTAAAGTTGGGTATAATCTATTATGAAAAGAATATTTATTGAAAGTTTTTTAGTAAAAAGAAACAATGTTTTTAAGCAGTATTAGCAAGACTGTGGTATTTGTTTTTTCACTAGCTTTAGCTTCTAATATAGTCTACAAATTTTATCACAAAAAGAGGAAGAAGGATACACCTGATATAAATGAAGTTATTATGTTTTGTAACGTCGTCTCACCTTTAAAACATAGCAAGTATTCACGAAGTAAGATATCACACAATTGCGATCGTTTGTTACACTACATAAACTCTCCTCGATACAGTGTAGATGTTTGCATGTATGTCTTGACAAATCAAGACATTATAAATATTCTTTTGAAACTGCATATTCGTGGAATTAAAGTTCGTTTGATATTGGATGCCGATATGGCATTTGCAAGTGGTACAGGAATAAAACGATTCGATAAACTTGGAATACCAGTCCGTTGGATGAAGTCGACTCATATAATGCACCACAAGTTCTGTTTGATTGACACATTGCATCTAGATGTTGAAAACGAAGATTGTACCCCATTGATGATTATAGGTTCATTAAATTGGACAAACCAAGCTGTGACTGGCAACTGGGAGGACGTAATAGTGACTTCACAGAAAGACTTAATTAGACAATATCAGAGTGAATTTGAGAAATTGTGGTTACAATTTAAGCCAATTGTAGATAGTAGATTAAATAAATTTTAAGAAAAAAAATAGTCTAAAAAATTTGGTGGGTACTTATTTCTTTTATTAACACAATAATCATAGTACTCTGTGTATATGTTTAGTTATTTTTTATTTGTTTTTCTCATGTTTGACTAATTTTTAATTAAAACTTGACTATTCAGTTACTGATTATTTTTGAGTTACGAGTAAACAGCCATTAAAGCTATTCCGATAAGTCACATACACAACTTCCAAGCATATGAAACATTGTTTATAGAGATGCTTTTGAAAATGCATCACAGACAATTTGTCTATCCATTACCAAAATGAATCATTCTTGAATATACTTAAGGCAAATGTGTGATTAAGCAGTAATCCGTCTTAACTATATAAATTCAAATGAGTAAGTGTATAATAAGTTGACTTTATTAAGGGGTTCAGTGTGTTCTAATTTTTCTCAAATTACTTTATTTTTGTATCATTTTCATGTTCATTGTCATTGTGATCTTTATTAATAAGGTTTGTTACTAGTAATAAAGAAATATTAACATATTAAAACCATGTAGCACTTTTATTATCTTTACTTATATATTTATTACATATTTTCTTGTTTCTTACTATTTTGGATAAATAAATTGTGTTTTAAAATAATGTAACAACAAAGAAGTTAAAGCTTATAATGTGACTATCTAAAAGTTAAAATATTTTTTTTAAAACTTTTTTTATAAGTTAAAAAGCAAATCAATATACATTAATAAAATTGGGTGTAACAATAATTACACCCGTAAAATATTCTTGAATTAAAAATAAACATTAATAATTAAATAAAAATAAATACAACAGGGTTTTTTAAAAAAAAGACGCACGCAAATTTAAAACCACCATTTTGTTGGTGAAAGAGAAAGGTAAAGTAATTATTTAATTATTGGCGCGACTTGTGATTTGTTGATTGTATTCAAATGTGTTATTTGGCTTTTTAAGAGTAATTGAGTTAGTTATTTACGTCAATTTGGATGATTCGGCCTTCTTTTTTTAAAATGAGCAATCCAAGGTTTTTATACAATCAGTTTTTACTTCTGGATGCTAAATATATATAAGTATATGTAAATGTAGTCGAAGTAAAAATACTCCATGTTTTATTGCAACCATTAATTGATATAAATTTATGTGTGCATTTTTGAACGTATGTAACATGTCATTAAATTGCCTTTGCCGCTTGTTATTGTCAGATGTCAACATTTTAAATAGCTATTTACTTTTATTTTGCAGTGTTTACTATGAATGTACTTATGAACAGTAAAAGTCAGTTACCTTTTATTAAATGTTTATTCAAATAAAATGAGTGTATTTATGTAAAATAAGTGCGAAAATTCTTTATATTCAAAGTTTCCATGGTCGTATCTTTTTTAAATTTTTCATTGAGATTTAGTTCGCGTTTAAATAGGGGGCAAAGAGCACTTTTACGATCCTTATACTACTTCGAGGTTATTGGTGATAAGCAAAACTGATTAGAATATATCTTATGTAATAAGAGCTATTAATATTCAAAAGTACGTGCTTTTAACATTATCAAAAATGGTCAAGGGTCTAGTGTCTGGAAGACTCGCGCTAGTCACAGGCAAGTGAATATTTGGATATTTTTTTACTTAGGACAAACAGGTTAAGTTAACATAGAAAAGAAATCTATATTAGTTCTTTTACGTATAAATTCTATGCAATAATAACTCAATACTAGTTATTTATGCAACAATAAAAATTGCGGTTTCTTTTCTATTATGATATAAGAAACCACTATAGAAACATTTAGTTAAGGCCTTGGATACTGATGTTTTGGCTTAATAAGAAAGATTAATATATAATAATGTCAAACACAAACACAGGTGCACTTTCTATTCCGTAACTCTCAAAATCCAATTAATGATATTTTTCTGCTATAATTTTCAGGTGCTGGCTCTGGTATTGGTCGAGCTGCTTGTCAAGTGCTATCTAGAGAGGGTGCTACAGTTATAGCTGCCGATAGAAACTATGATGCAGCATTGGAAACTATTAAGAAATATACTGCATTGGCGTCTGGTTTAAATGGTAATTAATATAAAACAATAATTTGAATAATAAATATTAAGTAATTTTTTTTACGATTACATTTTCTTGTGGGTTTATATTAGTTAACATACTCCTTTATTTTCATAGTTAATATTGTAATATCTTAGGGATTAATCAATATTGTTAGAGATTTTCCATGGGCTTAATGTGAGAGTACTGGAGATAGAGTTTTATCTTTTAAAATAAATGGATATTCAATATAATCAATTTTTTAGTTTTGTTTTTTAATTCTCTCCTCAGCAACCGGAGACCATACTGCTATGGAATTAGATGTATCAGATCTAAAATCTGTTCAGAACCTATTACAAGCTATTATAAGTGAATACAAGACACCGCCGAGAATAGTTGTAAACTCAGCGGGGATAACAAGAGATAACTGGCTGCTGAAACTCTCGGAGGAAGACTATGATAGTGTACTAAATGTTAACTTAAAGGTTGTTATTCTTATTTGAACTTAATACTAGTCAAATATAATTTTTTATGCTTTCCAAACTATTATTTAAATCTTGGCCTTTTTTTTCGTAATTCTATGCTTAATATTTCTAAAATTGTAATGTACATTATAATTTATAATTACCTTAAAGGTAAATGTAATGTTTACTTTTCTCCAAGATAAGTTAGTTTTGTTAGTTAATATTTTAGTCCAATAATGAATAGAATAGGAAGGCGGAGGAGCATATGGGCCACCTGATGGTAAGAGGTCACCAAACACCCTTAGACATTGGCATTGTAAGAAATGTCAACCATCACTTACATAGCCAATGCGCCACCAACCTTGGGAACTAAGATTTTATGTCCCTTGTGCCTGTAATTACACTGGCTCACTCACCCTTTAAACCGGAACACAACAATATCAAGTATTGCCGTTTTGCGGTAGAATATCTGATGAGTGGGTGGTACCTACCCAGGCGAGCTTGTACAAAGCCCTACCACCAGTAAATAATAAATACAAATAATAAATTGTATTTCCTGTTTATTTTATGTCTATTTTTTTCTAGGGAACTTTTCTTGTAATGCAGACATTTGCGAAGGCAATGACAGAGGCTTCAATAGCAGGGTCAATCATAAATATATCAAGTATAGTTGGAAAATATGGAAACATAGGTAAATTTGTATTTTTATAATATTTTTTCTTTGTCTACAAAAATACATTAAAAAAAAAACAAAATTGATAAAATAAAACATAAGAAGTTCCTATTATATATTCGAAAATAAGTTTATTACAAGTGATAATTTATCCAAGGCACAGTATTTACTTGGCCATAGGGTTTTGAAACCCAAATTAAGTTAAGAGTAAGACTCACTACTTACCTGTTACTAATCTGATATTGTGTATTTTTAAGTAAATCTTAATATATTATATTATAATGTTGTTGTTAATTTAGGTGGAGATAACTTCAATTATTAAGTATCTATTCTTTATCTCAGGTCAATCTAACTATTCAGCAAGTAAAGCTGGGGTTGTTGCCATGACACAAACCGCTGCAAAAGAGCTAGGAAAGTTTAATGTAAGGTAAGTACATGAGAAAGGTTGATTGTTTATAAACATTTTTTAGACTATGTTTAATTTAAAACTTTGACATAAGTAATAGAACAAATAGTAATTTAAGAGGTGGAATGTAATATTCGCATATAACTTAAGAATATGTTTAGTCGTACAAACCTAATAATATACTCTATGAATGGTCTTAATAATATGCCTATAATTCAATCCGATAAGGAGTCTTATGAGTTTTTTTTTACAGAGTAAATGCGATCCTGCCGGGATTTATAGATACTCCAATTGTTAAAACGGTACCAGATAAAGTTATGCAGAATATGCTAAAACTCGTGCCTTTAGGGAGACTCGGTGAACCTTCTGGTGAGTAAAGTTTATTGATATAAATATTGATATATTAGCTCCTTACTAATAAATGCTTCATTTCTATTATATAGTTATTTAGTGCTTTGTCTTCTTTTTTCAAATGGCAAAATATTGCTCCCGTAATCCGATAAGATGGCAAACCGACACGACTGGAGAGTTCAGGCACATGACTAAGAGCTTGACATGCATGCAGGTACGGGAACCCTCCCACACACAATAAAGCACACACTTCTAACTTCCAGACTTCGGGCTTCTACTGAGAATTCAATAACTTCTTATGATCCCAACTTGGGTTTCAAACCTAGGACCTCGGGGTCTGTGGCCTTTCTATCCACTAGATCAATGAGGCAGTTTTAGCAAGTGTAAAGTCATAGTAACTTCCCAAAAGGGAAAGAGCCCTTTACCCTGTAGTGGGACATCAACAGACTAAAACTTTATATTAATTTGAAGTATACCTTCTGTTTCAGAGGTTGCTGAGGTGATTTCATTCTTAAGTTCAGATAAAAGTTCTTTTATAAGCGGTGCAGCGATAGATGTCACTGGTGGTTTCTAAAAGAAAATTAATTTGTAAGACTATTAGATATCACTGGGTTTAGAGATAAAAATACACATAGCAAAATCTATTGAGCAATCAAAATCAATATAACATATGCGTTATTTCAGTATATTTAAGTCCTTTTACTTTGTCATCTTGTAATCAATGAATATCATGAAGGTGCTAGTTTAAAATTTGGACGTTAGAAGAACTTGTTTGTATATAAATATTTATACAATAATATTGAAAGATGAACATATTTTATGTAATGATTTTTTTTGTAAATATATTAGAAGGATAGGTTTTATATATTATATACTGTATTTTATGATGTTTGCTATATTTAAGTATTTTAAGATACTAAAACATACTTAGATACAATTGTAAATGTGTGACTTATTTTTTTTTTTACTTTTTGATAATTTTGTTATATATATATATATATATATATATTTTAATAAAGACTGTTTTACTCTTGTTCATATTTAGTTTAAACTTATCTGCGTATATTAATAATTATCAGAACACCTTACCGTGCTGCTGTATTTCAAAAAGTATAAAGGTTGGCCTTTAAAATATCATTCGCCTGGAATCACCTAAATCCTACGAAAAATCTTATTTATACTAGCGAAACCGTGGCTTGGCTGCGTGGAATTCAGCTTATGGCAAAGATTCACTATTTATTATTTGTATTAAAAAGTGTATGTCTCTTCATTTTTCATCCTCTATTATGATTTTTTTCCCCGATATCCCTTTATAATCAACAATGTTTTTTTTTTCAAAAGTCCACAAAGTTTCAATTTAGAAAACAGGTGGTTTTTTTTTCAAAAAGATATAATAATAAAAAGTTTATATAGGAGAAATTGGGACAGCAAAAAAAAAAATATAACTTTAAACAAAAACCTTTATTTAGACGTATTTTTTGCTTTTAATTTATTACTTTTTAAAGCTGCTTTATTTTTCTGTCTTTTATCCTTCATGAAGGTTTTATATTCAGTTTTTCTCTTTTCATCTATAATTTCCTTATACTTCTTTTTATTGTACTTCTGGAACTCAGCATCTGCCAGAAGCTCATCTACCATGGTTCGTTTTCTTTGTTTTCTTGTTAATCTTTCATTTACATGATCCACTGCGGAGTCCATTATCCGACCAACCTGAAAGCAGATTTATGAAATGTTTGTATCAAATACTAGGTATATCCTGCGGCTTCACCAGCGTTTGGGGGGGGGGGGGGGGGGGTAAGCAGGTGTTAGGTATATAAAAAGTAGCCTATGTTTGTTTGGGTTCAAGTTTGCTGCATACCAAATTTTATCAAAATCGATTAAGTGGTTTAGGTGTAAAAACTCAAAATTCTTAGAAATTTGTTTGGTAAATATTTATAGGCAAATGATTACAAATCAAACAACATATTGTATGGTGTATATTTCATTTTTTTTCATTTTATATAAAGTTTTAGATAATTTTAAGTTTCAAGGTTATTTAAGTTTTTAATTTGTGATACTATGTACTTTTCTAAAGCTATTATCAATAACAATTTGAATAAAAATGTAAAACTTACCTGGAAATACTTAGGTAGTACTTCCATATCATTCTTTTTATAAAAGTGTTTGGGGTCCAATGCAGATCTCATCTTTAGTACTTGAAGGTCATTCTTGAGTTCTTCACTTATTTCTGGAGCTTTCATATTAAACCATCCAGGTCCTTTTGTTTTTTCTCTTTCTCTCTATAAAATGTAAAGTAAATGTTAAATATAATTAAACAAATAATCTTACCATTTTATACCATGATTGTTTTCAAAATAATAATTATTATGGAGTAAAAAATAATAATTAACAGCCTGTAAATGTCCCACAGCTGGAATTGGGAATGGAGAATTGAGCATTACACATGCAGATTACCTCACAATATTTACCTTCACCTTTATCATTGATATCTTAAATTAAATCAAATACCTTTAATTTTGTAAGTGTACACCATTTTAAAAACAATTATAAACAAAAAAATGAGAGAAAATGTACAAAGGCAATCTTATTGTTATTAGATCTGGTGATTGTGGTAATCTTCATCATGGGGGAGATATGTCAATATCACATATTACTAATATATTAAATTTTCAAGGAAAATAATAAATAACATGTTACTTAAATTAGAAATAAATTTTAGAACCTATAATAGGAGATTACTTAAAAGTATATTATTATATTGAATTAAATATTAGTGTTTTTACCTTGCGCATAGCCTTTAATCTTTTCTCACTGACATTGTATTTTGGTAATCTGTGCGCTTTCTCTATTCCCGGTTGAAAAACTGATTTTTTCATTTCTTTTTCAACATCAACACCACCAAGATTGGATTTCAGCTTGCCAGTTTCTTTATCTAACTGTTCAAAGCGAAACAATTGTTTTTTATTCTTTTGCCTCAACGCTACCATGTGTGTCCAGCCCATTTCGTCGTAAAATTCGTCAAATTGGTTATCTATTTTTAAACCTTTTAATTTATTTTGAACTTCTTCATCGGCAGCTTGCTCCGCATCTAAATCTTGCTTTGTTTTCTCAAATAAATCTAAAATAGCTTCGATTTTCTTGTCTGTTTCTGAAATTAATTATAAGAAAGAGATATTTTTAATTTTTGCTTACAACATACATAGCAAGCATTAAGAATACTAACCTATAAAAAGTTTATCTTTCTTGTCAAGTAATTCTGTTTTTTGCTGAAGCTCATCATCGCCTACAGTGTCTATGATGAAATCCATAATTATTATTTTTATTCACTTTAATTTTAAATTAACAATCCATTTCTTTCAATAAACAACCGATATATTTCAGGCAAACACACGTGACAAGTAACAACTGACATCTGAAATGACTCGTTTTGTCAAATGGAAATGTCAAAACTGACATTGTCAAGTGATAGCATTGACAATAAGGTAAACCGCAGTACACGCAGATAATAAATAAGTAGAAGTTTGATAAATATAATAATCTATAAACAGCATAAATAATAATCAAACGAAAGTTGTCGTGGAATGACCGGTTCATAGAAGCCTTTAAAATTATATAAAAGCAGTACCAATTAGTGAAACTTTTATTTATAAGATATTTGTATGGATTGGAAAAGTTAAACATAATGCCGTTACTGTGGGACTGTGTAAAGTACTTACATAATGTTTATTAAAACGATATGTAGTATTGTAATAGAAGTTAGGCAATATATCAATATTTTCGGATATAATTTTCGTTTTATTACAGACTACATTGTCTTGGATTATATATAAACATGATAAATACACAACCAAATGAATCACATTAACTATATACTTGCCGATAATGTGGAAAAACACTCATGTCGCACGTATAATACTTACACCGTACTTACTTTCAGTCGGCTAGATAGGTCGACGTTTATGGCTAGGTATTGCTCCAATTCTGAGGATCGTAACATAAAGTTATATTCCCTCCCTCAATAAACGGGTTTTAAAGCAAATATGTTTGTAAATAAGCGCGTTTAGCCGTATTAAAACTTTCCTTTATATTATTAGTATAGATAATATTTATTTTTAAATATTTATCATATTGAGCCATTGTATTCAATGCTCTTAACAAAAGAATGCATGTCGCGATTTGTTCTAAAACGTTATAAAATAACCCTACCTGTATTTTCTATCCGAGGCGAGATAGCCCATCAGTGATTAGAACGCGTGAATCTTTATCGATGATTGCGAGTTCAAATCCAAGCAAGCACGACTGAATTTTCAGGTGCTTTGTGTTTATAATTCATATCGTGCTCGGATAAAAAACACTGTGAAGAAACCTTAATGTGTCTAATTTCAATGAAATTCTGCAACATATGTTTCTATCAATCGCATTCGAGCAGTGTCTTAATGATTTTTAAACCTTTTCTTAAAGGGAGAGGACACATTAGGACTTTAATAGGCTGTTACTTTACTTTTATATATTCTATCTTACGCTATGTTGTAAGTAAATTATACATACATATATATATATTCGCATTATATAGCCTCGAAGACTTCAAAGTAGGTAGCGCCTGAGAGATCAAAACCGTCAAGGGCTATTCAGGAAGCTTGCGACAATAATGACGCTCCCAAGGGAACTTCTCGAGAGCCTTGACGCCTTCAAAATGAACACCGTACTTAAACGCAAAATGTATACTTTCTTACTTAATACTATGAACCTTGAGAATGACGAAGTGGCGTCTCCTTACAAGCTTTTATATTTAGGTTATTTCGCGTAACATAGATGTTTTTAGTATCTCTAGGCTTTGTTGTATGTTTTTAATTAATGAAATTAAAAAAGTATGTTAGGAACGTATGTAATTTCTTTAAAGTAATTTTATTAATACAAAAATAAGTTATTAAGGACAAATAAATAACGGTAGGCTTATAGCTTAATACGCTGTTGTAATGTGGGTTAGTGGATGTGGTTGATCTCATTATCCGAAATATGTAGATTTTCTCACAAACCACATGAAATTTGGTGGGGATTGGCTATGTTTGAACCGGAATTATTTTGTTAAGAGTTAGGCGCTCTGGCCCCTGGTCCGTCTCCGTCTATTATTAAAGAAAACTCGCTTAAATTATTAAATAATGACGTTTCTATTTTATCGATTTATTAATAAGAGGCAGTGAAATAAATATTATGTGAATATGAAAAGTATATGAAAAGTACTTAAAAAAATTAGGTGAAAAGAATTAAACTTAAACTGAAATTTAGCGAATACGAGGATTTTGGTAAGCAACATGATATTATGATTCGTGTAGCTTTAGTTTCGAAATTAGTTCTGGTTACGGGTTCACTTTTTAAAACAAGCAATAAAAACAGTAGAGGCCTTTTTCGATACTCCTGTCCTTCATAAAAACAAAAGTATTTAATATATTAAAGCTATTGTCAAATACATAATATAATTAGCTACTCGGCGCGGTTTCACTCGCTTTGTACATTATTGCCCCGCCCTCGTGAGTGATAGTATGTTAATAAAGTATATAGTTTGTACTATTATAAACTTAAAACAAATCCCCAACACCGAAATATTAATACAACATTTTTGCGTAAAGTATTCGTTTCTGCTATAAAATTATGTTACATAACAAATTATTACATTGGGCATATTATTATAGTTTGGAATATTTTGAAAATGATAAGAAAGTGAAGTTAGAATACGAGGATGTTCTTTTAGGATACACTTCACTATTCAAAATTCCTAAAGACATACTAGTAAAAGAAAATTTATTACAACTGTGTGATCAAAGTGAGATCGTTATGTAGGTTCCATTATCATCTGCGGGTCTATTTCTACGTGATAATAGTTCTCCGTGGGTAGTTTTCGGTTAGCACGGCGATTACATTAAAAGGTTAGTAGGGCGAGCTATAGAACGCTTTTATCATCATTCAGACGAATTGTCGTGATGTGAACTAAGGAATTTTAGACGTTTTAACATTGATTCAGAACTTACGTACATGTTTAATTGTTACTTTTTATTATAAAAAGGTCGGTTTTAATATCGGTTATCTATGTATAATATATCGATTTGCGAGAGGCCTATATGGATATTGGAATTCGAGGTACTCGAATAAAAAATTTGAATTACCTTAGTATGTATATAGGTCGGGAAAAAGGCTTCTATAAATTTATAATATAAATGTTTTTGTAAGTGTATAATAAATTAATCTTATTTTTTTTTATAGAGCATAAGGTTGCACGTTCTTTTCATTTATTTATTTCGTCGTTTCGTCGTTACGTCGTCGTGTCGTTAGGTTTTTGATGAGTAATTTGAAACCTTCTTCATGCGACATCGACACACCTGTTAAACAATGCTTATTATTAGGGCCGTAAATGAGCTTAGGACAGGCGCAGTATGAACAATTTTAAGTAGCAACAATTATTATAATTTTTATCCATTTAGATTTTCATTCATTTATTTACAAAAACAATAAAATTGAATAAAAAGGTAACAATGATCATAGAGATTATAAAATATTGAAATTGAGGAAATATGTCATGAAAGTGCTTAATATTAACCAGAACTCTGTACATATAAATAGTAATAATAATAATGTCCTCCAGACCGATTTCGGCCACGATGGCCAATCTCAAGAAAAAATAGCCAACCATGGAGAAGATATTATAGTTCACAAGTGTGTGCGCAAACACAGGTGCACTCTCTCTTCCCTCATACTCATAATCCGATGGGACGGCAATCCGACTCGGCCGGAAAGAGTTCAGGCGCAGGACCAGCGGCTTTACGCGCTTTCTGAGGCACGGGAGTGTACACACATCCAACTTCCAGACTCTGGGCTGCTACTGAGAATCTTCTGACCAACGAGGCAGTCGTATGAATAGTACTTCATATATAAACAAACATATATAATTATCATTATTACCGCACTGAAAGAAATATAAAAAAAGCCTGTTATTTTTTGAAATAAAAACGCGTCTAGAAATATACGTTCGGACCGTAAGAACTATTCCTTACATCGTTTGTTATAGTCAAACAGGCTCACTTACCGGAGCACAACAATACTAAGCATGGTCGAGCTTAAAGCTGACCAAGTTAACGTTTCATTTATAAGTCGCTTAAAACCTTTTATTATCGAATCGCCTATTATATTATAAAGTTTCTTTAGTTTTTATTTCTTTAATTTAGTCATTTACGATAACATGAAATACATTTAAAAGCGATCGTGTTTCTTTAATAAATGGAGATGTTTCCAAATTGAAACCAAATCTTTTAATTAAGTTAAACCCTCAGATAAGGGGATGTCTAATTAAAAGCAAAACGTTGTTGTCTTCGATGTAAATTAATTCTAATCTAGTGAATAACTTGGTCTTCTTAATTTATTTAGTATTACAATTTGTAATCGTTATTGTAATGCTGATGGATTTCTTTTTCGGGACACCAATTAGTCTTACAGATAAAATTATATTAGAATAGAATAATGGCGCCGTGGTGCAGATGTTTCAGTCTGAGTTTAATCTAACTGTTCTTTTTCTTTTATAACGCTCGTCAGTTTCATCGTCAAAACTATACTTTATATAATAACTTACGTCTCAGCTTTGTCAAAAAAAAAAGTTTGGGTTCCGATTTTGTGATATTTTTTGTACAATTCCATAAACATAGAGATACATATATGTGTTTAATGTGTCACAGATCACAGAGGGGTATGAACCGTCGTCTCGACAGAAAAAAATATATTGAGTAAATATGACCTCAATCGGTCAAATCGATCAAAATACACAATCAGTAATAAACGCACGATCCACAAATAACGATTATATGATCATATTATATTATTTATAGATAAATACATTTATTATATAAGGTATTGAACCGACTAACGATCGTTTCTAAGCAATGGCCTGCTTGTTTGATACGTTTTTATTTCCTTCTTCAGCCAATACCTGCCTTTAAAAATACAATAATACCAATAGTTAAAAATTACGGACAGTTTTGTATCCGTTTCGGAACCAAATCACTTCACAAATTAAGCCTTTAAATGAACGAATCATTAATTGATTCATTCATTCTGCTACGTGTAATTTTAATAATAAATATTATGATTACCTATATTTTATATAATTTGTATAACAGAGCTTAAATTGCTTTCACATCTGATAACTATTATTAGTTTACTCTATTGTTGAACATTTATTTTAATTTAATTTGAATTAATTATTAGCTGAAATTCACCGACTTGGGGTAGTTTTGTTAGAATTTTTATTAAAGACTATTCTAACAGATTTGTGTTGGAATAATAAATAGATTTCAATTGATACAGCTACAGCTGCTTTTAGTAGAAAAAAACTACTAGTCACTTCTATCAATTGAAAAATCAATTAATTTCGATTCTTTTATTAATGATCTAATGAAATAGGCGAAGACAAACAGTTAAGGGACTTTTTCTCCTCTTTTTATCAACCAATTTTCCTTTTTTGCTTGGTAGCTTAACTAACTTAACTAACTAGATAACTTTAGATTGTTTGTTATCATTAAAAAAATGGTTATAAGAGTAGAAAAAAACGTTCGAAACGTATTTTCATATAATATGTTTTTTCCTCAAATTTTCCTCAATGATTATGGTCGAAATTCAACCACTGGGTGAACATAAGTTAATATATCGTTTGTATACAAAGCTCCAACAACATTATTTCTATTATTACTACGACTATTTATTGATATTATTAAAGTTAAAACAAAGTCACGTGTATATTATAGGGTACATCAATTCCTTAGCGTAAACATCTTTTGTAAGCTAATGGAATGGAAATTTGAGAATTTTCTTTAAAGCATTGTAAAGACGGTGATTAGGTATCATAACATTATAAAGGGGTTATGAAAAAAAAAGTATTGTTTGTACATCTTACAATGCTGTCTATGATCACAAATGATCCCTTATTAAAGGTGACATTTGCCTGCCTTAATAGAAATAATAATATAAAATATTCTCTATCATATTTAAGTCGCGTTACAGACGTTAAAAACTTTACTTAAGCTCTTGTTAGTTTCCTACGGGTGACATTACGATTTACCATTTTTTACAGAATAAGCTAAAGCACAAATACTATCATTCAAAGCAATCTTACTTCTGAATTGTGTTAATCCCTTATGCTACACATATGTCTTCTTAAGCATGCGTTCGAATATCTTGTAATATATCTCCTACTGTTCAAAATTGCAATTTGTAATCGGATTCCTTCTTACCCAGATTATGATTTGTAACGAATTAATTTTTACTAGATATTACTATATTTATAGAAAGAAATGGCAGTATAAAAAAAATGAAGCGATGAGGAGATTGACAGCAATAACAAGCAAAAGCTTGCTATCGGAGGACTTACAATTATTTAATAAATTTGTCTGCCTGACATTAAGAATAGAGTTAAACCGGATTTATTTATTGATCGGAGAACAATAAAAAAATGAACGTATTAATATTCACATAATGTTTCAACTTCGACCATCTTTGTGACGAAATAATAAAGTTCTAGAAAAGCATCCGGAGCAATAATTAGACTGGAGCAAGAATCCCAACTAAGTCTACATAACTACAACTAAAAAAATATGCACCAAATGATTGTGTCTATTTTCTTCCGGAAATTTTAACCTAACATTATATAACGGTATATAATTTTATGTGTGATTAATCATACTTTTATAGTAATTAACAAATAATGTAAGAACAAATAAATAACTGTTATAATTTAAAACGAAGTATAAAAATCTTTGTCTTTATTTGCTTTTTATACTTCCTCAACTTCAAATTCCTATATGCTCGCATCGGTCTAACCTTGGGAATGTATCGAGCGGTTAGGGCCGCAACATTGACCTATTTCGACCCATAACTAGGGTTGTACATTCGAAGCGTACCGTAATTTTTAGCGGTTAATTATAAATACTAATATAGATTTTTACTATGTTTTTATTATTTAATATAGGAATACATAACAAACAGAATGATAATAACAATAAATTATAATTTAATTCTGGTAAATATAAGTCAAACATAATAGTAGCAATAGTAGAATGTCAAATTGAATCGCCTTGAAATGTGGATTCTACCGATTAAGCCGGTCATACTGATACCCTAGAAGCTTGTAATGTATATTCACATAATATGTATACCCGATGATCGTGGGTTCAAGCCCGGGCAAGCACCACTGAATTTTCATGTGCTTAATTTGTGTTTATAATTCATCTCGTTATTGACTGTGAAGGAAAACATCATGAGGAAACCTGCATGTGTCTAATTTCATTGAAATTCTGCCACATGTGTATTCTACCAAACCTCGTTGGAGCAGCGTGGTGGAATAAGCTCCAAACCTTCTCCTCAAAAGGGAGAGTATTATGTATGTCCATAAAGTACTAGACTAATGTAGGCCTCTGTTAAGACACGGCTCATTTATTAAGACGAAGATTTACGTAACATTTCCTTGGGTACCCCTTTTATTCTATTATTTCTAAGAGACATGTAATAGCATTTTATTGGTATGTTCAGAAACTTTTACAATTTAGTGCAAAACATCAGAAAATAAAAACCTGTTCCTCTGCCATATTTTGCTAATTACATATACAGTAAATAAATATGTGCAAATAAATAAAAATGCAGAGTCTCTCTGTGATTTGCGAGGTACCAAAACCAAAATAACCATTTCTATTTTTCTGTCTGTGTGCTGTTTGCCCAGGGTAATCTTCCAAACGGCTGACTCCTGAGGAGTATTATTGCAGGTTACCGTTTAGTCTTGATTTTATTAAAATCAGTCTATCGAAATTTATAACAACTTCAAATTTATGTTCATTTTTGTCGTCCACTAATTTCGGCTAAACATAAAAATGGTTAATTCCACGCTAGCGAAGCCGCGGATTTAGTTAGTAATTAATTAGATCTATATATCTATTAATAGTTGTTAGTATAACGTGCTTGAGTTTGTAGTATTTGTATGTATTCCTTATATTATAATAATATCCTGGAAAATTTTTCACACACGCCCATCTGATCCAAATTAAGCTTGTACTATGGAAACCAGACAACTGGTATACTACATATACTATTTTTCTTTTGTAAATACATACTTATATAGATAATTACACCCAGACTCAGGACAAACAGACATGTTCATGCACACAAATATTTGTCCTGGGTGGGAATCGAACCCACAACCTTCGGCGTGAAAGGCAAGCATCCACCAACCACGCCAACCAGCTGGTCGGATTAATTAACGCCATGGAATTAAATATTTTATATCTATTTTACTGCATATTGTGTACAAAATTTTAATTCTGTATAAAATAAATTATTATGTATTTCTATGCTGATACGTAGATCAGATTATTTTTGTACCTAACGTACTGAAAAACCTACGTACTTGATAAACGCTTTCCATAATAGCTTTCGTCGGATTCTTTGAAGTGCTCAATCTCGTTAAAGCTCCCTACCTCCCGGTGGCGCAGGCAATATGAGTGAACTTAGTGCTGTGTTTACCTTTTATGAATTATTCTGTAGTCTAATGTAATTGCTGAACCCACACGCAAACCGTCATTTTATATTGTGCTATATAAAAATAACTGCTAAAAGATTTATACAAATCGACAATGACATTGTTGTCTCATGTTCACATAAGTATTTTATTATGGCATCCACAGTTATACTATATTATAGTTAGTTATATAACTAGTTTTCGCCCGCGGCTTCAACCAAGTGTTAAAGGCGCCCAACCGCCTTACTAGTCAAGCTTACTTTATACCAAATTTTATCAAAATCGCACCAGCGTTTTAGCCTTGTAAGCATAACATACAGTCAGACAGAGTTACTTATAATATTAGTGCGGATAGTATAAATAGGATATTTGATATAAGAAGACTAGTACAGACCACTTTAGGATCTATATTCCATCTTAACAAAATGGGTATCCAAAGTATGACGAAAATAACTGAAGAAAAAAAGAACCATAACAATACTTTAATTTAAAAATATATGTACATGAATGCGTGAACTTTCTTAATAATGTTTTTATGTATATAAGGGTCTAAATTTTTTTTTGATCTTTGAATTTTTAACCATTCTATTTAAAAATCTTCTAAGTTAAAGATCGTGATGACCCTTGCCGGAGCTTTATTCAAACAAGTGAACGGGTTGGTAGCCCTATCGTTAACTCGGAAACAGCCTCGACATAAGGGTGAAGAGCATTTTAACTCATTACCGATCTTGAAATATAATATTTTTAGTTTTAGAAATAAATTTTGCTGCAAAATTTAATAGGAAAAACAATAAATTATTTTTATATTGTCATATACGTTTACATAGTTATTTATAATGTTTTGAAATTCCGCTGTTTCCTTTTTTTGTTAATAATAATAATTATATATTACTTCAAATCGGTACACGGCAGATTAAACAACAATATTTAATAATTTTGTGTTTCGGTTTATATGCTGAGGGAGTCATTCTAACTACAGGCACAAGGGACATAGTTTCTTAGCCAGCAGTTTCTTTCAACTATCTAAAAAAAACAAAAGTTATAAGAAAAATAGATCTATTCGGCTATCTTCTATTATATCAATTCCGTTTATCTGCTGTTAAGTATCAAAATAATACAAATATGTTGGTATAGTGACCTTCACATATAATATGCATTTGGAAATTCTGTAATGCTATTCGTAATTCTGAAAACATCTGTTATTTATCTTTTTGACTTGTGGCTAGGGAGCTGGTGAGCATTTCACTATATGATTTGCTCATGTTTCATATTTATAATGATTAAATCTCTGATCAATATGAATCAATTTAGTTCAGTTAATTAAAGTTCTACGTCACAGCGTTTTTCTGTTATAATGCTGCAAAGTTATAAAAATAAAGAAGCTTACTATAAATGCAATGAAAATTATTACCATTTTGGCAGACAGGGTCTTTAATATTTCTTATGGTACTTTTATCACTATTTATAATGTCTGTGATGAGCAAATCATATAAAAATTTCATACACCAGCCTCCTAGCCATTGAGTATTGTCGGTGTCGATACATTTGATCTACGATGTATATTGTGTTATGTGCCGATTTTGCCAATTGATTGACTCCAGAATTGGGTTTATTTTTTTAATTCGTTTCGGTAAACATGTCGAGCAAACACACCTGTTTGGAGGTCACATTGCCCACATTGTGTATATTTTTTGAATATTGTTCTAATAGCCAAATTACAAATACATTTATAGTTTTGATACATTTTAACTTTTATATAACAATATATTTTAAAAAAGAATTTTTGTATTATGTTCAATAAGTTAAACCTTAATAGAATAATCATATGATATGATAATTGCATATTTTAATGCATGCATAATTATATTTTATATAATTTTATTGCATAGATATTACGGCTTTATATGCAAAACCGTGTCTTATAAATATTACCTAAATATTAAATTGATTAAGAAAATATCTTATATTACATACTTGTTCAAATTTACTACTTGTTTAGTGTTATAAAAAAAACAAAATACTATATAAAGGGAGACCTGTTTCATGTTGGATTGTTGTACCCAGGACAATCACAATTTTTTGAAAACTCCCATGCTTCCTTGTTGAATCATACTTTCTAAAACATGTGAAGTTATTGTGTTTCGCCGGCACCGTATCAGTGACGATAAAAAGTAACAGCATGTAAATGTCCTACTGCAGTGTTATTAAGGCCTCTTTTTCCTTTTGAGGAGAAAGTTTGGAGCTTATTCCACCGCGTTCTTCCAATGCAGATGACAGATTTTCTTTCCCCACATGCATGTTCACGATTTTTTTACATCCCCGCCAAACACGAGAAGAATTATGTACACAAATTAAGCAGTTGAAAATTCATTGGTGCTTGGCCGGACTTGATCTCGGAGCTATGTCTGTTTTCTAGCTGCTTTTGTGCCTAGATTAAAAGATTTGTAAATAAGAATCACAGATTTTGTAAATGAATCATATAATTGAATAACTGCTTTTTATATATTGACGTATTTGACAAGTCACACTCATCATATTTTTTTAAAAGATTATTAACAAAAAATTCATGATGATAGAACACTTTCCCCTATCATTTATTTGATACTTTATTAAGGATCAAATAATACAAATAAAGCCTGCCTGATTCTGTATTTCCTGATAGGTACAACGTTGTTGTCTTCAAATCCAGAGTAAACAGGTTTCTTCTAGGCAAGCGTGCTACATCCTAGACCGTGTCGATGCTTAACATCAGGCAAGTCAACGGTCAAACGCTGGCGTATTAAAGGTTAAAAAAAATACTTTTTTTAACCTTTAATAAAAAAAGTATTTTTTAGTACTTTTTGTACTAAAAAAATACTTTTTTGTAAATTACGTTATAATATATTTTTAAATGTAATTAACATTACTCAATAACATATTATAAACCTTCTCCTCAAAAAGAGGAGAGGAGGCCTTTAGCCCAGCAGTGGGACATTCACAGGCTGTTACGGATTACGGAATAACATATAAATTGTATTTCAACGAAATAGTTAAGATAGAATGGTACGTGTTTTTGTAGAATACATTTAATCACCCCGTACTCATTCGAAGAACAATCTTTCGCATAAACATTCTCGGCATAAATACAAATATTTTTTATACTTCAAAGACAACGGATGTTTACGAAAGTGAGAGGAAATACTTTAACAGTAATGTTTTGCATGTGTGGGTTTCATGCCATGAATGTGAATGTAGCCTGGTGTGTGTGAGTACCGAATGAAAAAGTTTTTAAGCGATGCGATATAGTACTGAAATATTTTGATAAATGCCACATCTGACTTAATATATTACTGATGTTCACATTCGCAAGGAAACCTAGCCAACTGCCAGCGTATATTATAGTGTACAAGTGTGTGTGCGGACATAAATTAACTTTCTATTCTCTCACTCTCAAATCAGAACCGACTGAATAAAGTTCAGGTACAGGATCCAACGGCTTTATCTGCTTACCGAGGCTCGGGACAAACTAGCTTCAAATTTCGGGCTGCCACCGAAATTGACAATTGAAAATTACCCGATGATTACGAAATAATTAAATTGTTTTTCCTTGTTAAAATTTAGGTAAATAATTATATCGTGGGACGGCTCGTATTCAGCTTATAAATTGTACAATATTAAAAATTATACAAACGCATAAAAATATATCGATAAACGTGTTAATTATCAAAATTGTACCAGGCGTCCAGAGATAGGGGTGAGGTAGACAATTTAATCCTTTCAGTATCCTTCGTCACGTTATGTTCATACCATCAATCACCAACCCGGAATTCAATTACCTCAAAATATATAACTCATTTTAAAATCAGGTCATAAATTTGATTTATTTTATTAATGAATATTTAATGAACATTAGTGAAAATTAGCGAAAATTATTTTGTTATTTCATTAATTTATTATTGGAAATTATCTGCTAAAAATATATGTTTCTGCATAAAATTATTTTGATAAATAATTCAAATTATTAATAGTTCAACGAGCTTTATGTTAATCATGTTTCCTGATCCACTATTTCAATTTGTATGTCTAGTACTACCCACCACCTATAAGTATGTATATAAGTATTTATTACGCACACAGATAATAAATTAGAAACTCTTTATAAATATAATAGCATATAATATATAACATAGATTTCAAATAAAATAAAAATAATCATAATACGTGTCAAAACTAATAATAATTGAATTAAATGTTATAGATATTGGATTGAATTCATACATTTAATAATTTAAAAAAGTGATTCAAACGATATCTAACTAAAACTAAATTACTAAATTAAATTTAATCAAATGAGATCAAAACAATTAATTTTGAATAATATTATGATAATTAACATATAATTTTAACATTTACAAACTATTTACGAAAAATCCATTTAATTTAACTCGATCCGAGTACACAAGCATTATTTTAAATTAATCAGTACATTGATCGTAGTATAATGAATAAAGTAATGACATTCAAACCTTTCTGGGTTTCTGGGAACCTTTAACATCCTTTGGGTATATAAATTACCGTCACGGCTAATAAATAGAAAAATCATGTAATTGAAATAAGTGTTCGAATTACAAGACTTACATAATAATGTAAATATAAATTTATTTTTCTCATCTGTCCAAATTGTTTGAAAATTTACAATCTACCCAAAATGCTTCGAGACATATTTTTTCTAAGCTCTCGTAAGTGGTATCCTTTTATCTGATAATAGACTTTCCGTCAGCTTTGGTCTCGTTTATGTTGGTTAGTTTTATCGTGTTTTATTTTGTGTTCAATTGAGTTGCTTTGTGAAGCGCTCTAGCATGTTTAAATTGTTTTATTTTACAACGCTTCGTGTGTTGAAGCCACAGTATACATACAATCTCGTTGAGTTTACGTCAGCTTTTATGTTATAAATGTTGGTTATGAAAATGTTTACTAAAATTTCGTAAAAAATGATTCCTCTGGGAAGTTATTCCAGTAACAGCCTGTAAATGTCCCACTGCTGGGCTAAGGCCTCCTCTCCCTTGGAGGAGAAGAAGGTTTAGAGCTTATTCCACCACGCTGCTCAAATGCGGGTTGGTGGAATACACATGTGGCAGAATTTCGATGTAATTAGACACATGCAGGTTTCCTCACGATGATTTCCTTCACCGAAAAGCACAGGTGAATTATAAATAGAAATTAAGCACATGAAAATTCAGAGGTGCTTGTCCGGGTTTGAACCCACGTTCATCGGTTAAGATTCACGCGTTCTTACCACTGGGCCATCTCGACTGGGAAGTTATACTGAATAAATATTTAAGAGTTTTTGGTTCTATTATAAATATAAAACAGATTTCTGTCAATTGATAATCAGTTGAACCTTACGCTACAGTTCACAGTCGAATTATCCGTAATATTATTGAGTATCCCTTTTTATTGATAATCTATATACCAACAATATATACCAATCTTACTGGTGGTAGAGCTTTGTGCAAGCTCGTCTTACCACCAGGTACCACCCACTCATCAGATATACTACCGCAAAACAGCAGTACTTGGTATTGTTGTGTTCCGGTTTGAAGGGTGAGTGAGCCAGTGTAATTACAGGCACAAGGGACATAACATCTTATTTCCCAAGGTTGGTGGCGCATTGGTGATGTAAGCGATGGTTAACATTTCTTACAATGCCAATGTCTAAGGGCGTTTGGTGACCACTTATCATCAGGTGGCCCATATGCTCGTCCGCCTTCCTATTCTGTAAAATATATATATATATATATATATATATATATATTATTTCAATTTAGTAGCGTTATTTGGAAAACAATATAAAATAAAGAGATCATAAAGAAACATTGCTTATAACATTATCATTTAAGTAAAAGATTTTAAAAAATGGTTGTGTTTTCTTTAGACGCTTCTTTTAATTTTCTTCAATCCATTGAGTTGAATTTGTCCAGGTGTTCTTAATGTTTGCGTGATTAGAATTACTGGTGTACTCCTAATAAATATACAATAAGCAGACAAAAACTAAATTAAGCAAATAATGCAATTAATGTATGGTACATTATGTAGCTATATATAATAAAGCTATGCAACTTGGGCTATGTTCTCAATGTTTAATTAATTTGTATATAATTTGTCATTATCAAACAGTATTTTATCTATTTAAATATTGTCTTACGTAAAGTACTGCATTTTCAACCTCAAAACGTATAAGAAAGTTTATTATTATAAGGCGTGCAAAATGAAATTAAACAAGTAACAATAATATTTAAATTACAATAAAGTAAATAATTTTTTTTTTTATTTCCCATGGCTGGTTAAAGACCTCCTTTCCTTTCGAGTAGGTTTGCCTATTTTACATCGCTGTTCTAATACGACCTGCATGGTGGTAATATTCCTAAACATCAAAATACCCGTAATTTTAATATGTATAAAAGTACTTACCTATTAAAGATTAAATAATTAACATAATTAAAACATGATGCTTCATGCATAAAAGTTTAAAGAAGTTTATTTTTTAGAAACATTATGATTTTGTTCTTTAATTAAAATAAATCAAGATTTTACAAAACAAAATAGCTGTTTTTGTAACTGTGTGAAATCTTAGTGTTCGTAGAATTAAATAACAAAGTCCACGTTCCACGAAGAAGCGTCAACTATATATTATATTACAAAATACTAAAAATACTTCCTTTGACGCTCGTAAACATTGTTATACTTCTTAGCGGGGCGCACTTACTTAAGGAGCGGGGACTCTATTTATCTCAAAACGAATTTATCATATTTGAAGCCGGACGAAACTAGTTTCATATAAAAGGTCGCGTGTGAGTAAAATTTTCTTAAGAGTAAACAACGTTATATTAAAAATTAAAGTTTATATTAAAATACTTTTACTAAGAGGAGAGATAGAGTTAAAAAAATCTTTCATCAATTTTTATTGTTAAAGGTAATATTATATACCTTTCATTATTATGCCTTATATGCCAATAACAGTTATATTCGTAATTTATGATTTCTCATTTTTTTTTTAAAAACCATTTTTTTATCTAATGCTGTTACCACTGAGAAGTTCCTTCGTCTTTTGACAATTCTCGATGTAGAATCAGGTCATGTTCACCATAAAAATGCATCGCCATCGAAACTGAACCGACATGTCAAATTTCAACAGCGCTTGATAAGAGGAAAGAAGTTTAATTCTGCTTGGAAGATTTGTCCTAAACAAACTAACAAACATCGCAAGTTAAATAAAGGCTTATCCTTAGTTAACAATGACGTTGTTATGTTCAAATTAATTTAACAAAAAACATATTTGAAGTAACATTGCCAAGGTATTTTGAACTGTCATTGTCATTTTAGGCAATTATCATGAATAGTGGACGAAAACTAATTCATTATATTTTATTTAGGATATATAAGTGTCATTGTAATTAATTAAACACATGTGTAATTTTGTGCAAAAGAGTAATTAATGAGCTTTTTCGCTGTTTCTTTAAAACCTACATACCGAATATTTGGTAACTTTATATAACCTTATAAAATTATGATTCAGAAGTGCTTGTAAGTGCTTTTACTTTACGAAAATAAAGTAAATTATGATAAGTAAATCGGTTTTAAAATCCATTATAAAAATATTATATTTTCAGAAGTGAAATATCAATTAAAAGGAGTAATTAATCACAAAATTACGAATTTAAGGAAATTTAAATAAAACACGAAAGGAACAATTGAAATTAGTTAATTATGCGATAAAAATAATTTATAGATCGCATCAATATCTCACACTAACAAATAATAATTACGCGCCTATACCAAAAACAAAAGAGACCCCTGACAGCTACGATGTGTTTGCTGCCAGTACTATTGTGCACAATTCAATTTAATAAATTTTGCTGCCGGATTAATTGAAAACATATACTCAACATGCCATTTATTCCAGGAAATGAATATACCCACAAAAAGAGATGATTATTTTAAGCTTAATTATATAACAAAATAATAACAAATTCTGTAATTACGTCGCAACTGCGGAATATTATCCAATATTTAAAGAAAATATATTTCTTTTTAATTTAATACGTCCTTCTTGTTTTTACATTTAATTATTAGGAAAGTGAAATTGTCTTATTAAAAAAAAACAAACACTTAGCAGTTAAAATGTTTTATATTTCTCTTAAATGAAGAAACATTATAGTTCTTAATAAAAATATGTGTATTTAATCAGAACTATTAATTTTTTCTTCAATCCAATTTTTGAAAGCATAGACTCGAGAATATACGTCAGGATAGCCTTTTGCACACGGTACTCCCCAGGAAACTATGCCCACTACTCTATCGCCTTCCACAAGGGGCCCTCCGGAGTCACCCTGAAAATAAAGTACTTATAAATAAATGTGTTTTTTTTAAATTATGATATCACAGACGGATCAGTTTCGCGATTCAAAAAAAAGTTTAACAATAGAATATGTAAAATAAATCAATTCGAAAATATATTTAAAATGAAACAAAAGTGTTTGAAAAGATTTCATTTGTATAATTTCATTAGTATCAATATCAAAGTTCGCTGTATGTTTTAAATAGGATACAGTGGAAAACGGATAAAGCGTCTGTCTTATTTTTCGACGAATGGATACGCAAAAAAAAAAAACTTTATATCGAAAATCCATTATAATACATCTCTTGCTTGACGATGATCATCGTAAGAAAACCTGCATGTGTCTTATTTTACTGAAATTCTGCCACATGTATAATACACCAACCCGCATTGGAGCAGCATGGAGTAAGCTGCAAATCTTCTCCTCAAAAATGGAGAGGAAGCCTTAGTCCAGCAGTGGGACATTCGCTAGCTAGTTATTCTACAGTCAATTGTATGCTATATGGATGTAATTACATCAGAAATTAAAGTAAGAATTCAGTAATCGATACTACTAGACAGGTAAAATGACTAATAGCCTAAATCATAACCCTTTTATTATTATACCCAGACTCGGTACAGAACCTTCATAATATGATGTAATAAAATATATACTACATTTTGGTAGATCGATAATATTTTCAAGTTAAATTTTCGTGACTGTTATGTACTGCTCATCATACTGATTGAAAATATAATCTCGAATATAATACATATTTCATTTGAAATGACTTGGTAACTGATATTTATTTAAATGCATTGATATTATTATTACTATGTACATCAACGTGATATGTTTGAAGTACCAAAATAAAGTATAACCTCGCATCTCTATGAAGTACTTACCTACATTAATTTTAATATTTCATTAATGTACCGCGTTGATTTTACTGACATACAATATTTAAAGTGATTAAAAAGCAAATTATTAAATGAAAAACTACCAGAATTTAACCAAACGTGTACATGAAAGGTTAATTATAAAATATTATAAAATTGTGTATTCAATTTGTGTATGTTGGATTGATAAATGAATATAAATAAATTAGAAAAACTATTTACGTCAGCGTTTTATAAATATTTATGCCAACGATATCGCGGTAGACCTCAACGAAGATGGCGAGATGAGCTGGAATCAGGTTTTTTCTTTTTTCGAAATTCTTTTTTCTTTCATAATTGTAAATAATGTAACCGCTAAATGACGTCACACATTCGGCATAATGATGTTATACCTTTGATATGCAAAAAATTGACAGACTGTTTTCATTTAATTTGCCTTGTCAATTTGGTACCATCTTAAAGTTTGAGTTGGCGTTCAAATATTCAATACGTTAACCTTATATGCTTGTATGACACAATATTTGGAATCCTTCAATGGCGTGTACGAGTACACACGGATCCATCTTTACATCCAAACTTCATCTAAACATTACAAATCTATGTTTAAATTTGCTAAATTAATACTTGATAATAAAATAAAAGTCGTTATATTTTTGTTTACAATAAAAAAAATAAGTGGCGTTGTCAATTTCTTCAGTGACATTGTCAATTTTTCATTTTTATTAATTATTTCTAATGCGAGTTGGGCAGACCTTTTTTTTTTTTTTTTTTCGAGGAGGAAAGGCCACCGTCCTACCCACTAAAACCTCCTCGTTTCCTTCTCACCGCATGGTGGCGGGGTTACGGGAACGCTTTAGCACACCACCGCGACCCCACCTGCGGCCGTCGCTTTGGGTGAGCGACCCACCTGTTGTTTTTTATTGAGGTTTTCTCCTCTCGACCCGGCCGGTGAAGGCAAGGCCCTCGGTCCCACCGCAGGCTGGCGCCTGGATGGGGAAACGAGTTTGAGAAAGCGGTGACCGAAGTCTGTCCGCCCAGCATCGACACCGAAACTGGACGAACCCGCCTCTCCCTCCTCCTCTACTCCTCTACTCCTGTCTCCGGCAGCCCGAAAGGACTCCAGAGACCAACTCCTCCTCTCTCCGGCGGCCCAAAAGGACCCCGGAGTCCTCGGAGTCGACCCCGTTGAGCGAGTTGGGCAGACCTTTTTTTTTTTTTAAACCTCTCCGCAAGGCGGCGGGGTCACGGGAACGTCGTGACTTACAACCGCAACCCCGCCAGCGGTCGTCGCCATAAGGCGACCCATCTCGAGAGCGCGCCAGGATGTTAGGGGCGCGCCTCCCTCCTCTCTGTGCCTCCGTCCTGTTACGTGACGGACTCCCCCGAGTCCGCCACTGGAGGCTGGGCGTCAGGGCTTGAAGCCCCGCGGCGGATCAACAGACTGGCTCCGCCGAGTTGGGCAGACCTTTTTTTTTTTTTTTTTTTTTTTTTTTTTCGGGGAGGAAAGGCATTTACGCCTGCCGCCCGGTCCTGGGGGACCGGGACGGGTATGTGGGACTCACGGGGCAGAGGGCCACCGTCCTACCCACTAAAACCTCCCCGGATTTCCGCCTCTCCGCAAGGCGGCGGGGTCACGGGAACGTTGTAACTTACAACCGCAACCCCGCCAGCGGTCGTCGCCATAAGGCGACCCATCTCGAGAGCGCGCCAGGATGTTGGGGCGCGCCTCCCTCCTCTCTGTGCCTCCGTCCTGTTACGTGACGGACTCCCCCGAGTCCGCCACTGGAGGCTGGGCGTCAGGGCTTGAAGCCCCGCGGCGGATCAACAGATTGGCTCCGCCGCCAACCACACCTTAACTCTGCGGCAGCGTCCGGCCTGCGAAGGCACGTCGCCGTCGAAGAGGTCTCCTTCTTCGTTGCGGGAGCGAGTTCACGTCGTCCTCCCGCTCCCGCTCTGCCTCCTCCTTTTGAGACATGACACATGCGCTGAACCGTGACACTGCCGCCCAGATCTCTTCGCTTCCGGCCATCTTCTCGACGACGGCCGGAAGCGACAGGTCCCCACCTACAGCCGTGGATAGGACCGCGCGAGGCTCCGCCCAAGCCGGGCACTCTACGCGCGTGTGTTCCGCCGTATCCACGGCTTCTCCGCCACAATGGTGGCACTCCACCGTCGGCTCCCTACCGACCACCTCACACAGGTACCGGCCGAAACAACCGTGGCCGGTCAAAAGCTGTGTGAGGTGATACGTGGGTGGGCCGTGCTTGCGCTCGACCCACTTCCTCAGCACCGGCCGAATGGCCGCAACGAGGTCCCGGCTAGCACCCGGGACACCCAGTCTCTCCGACCACTCGGCGAATACCCTCTCGCGGGCCTCCTCTCGCCACGTCCGAACCTCACGTGGGTGGGGCCGGTTCTCCTCCGCTCTCACTGCCGCCTTGATCCGCCAATAGACCCTCGAGTTAGCCTCGGCCTCGAGGTCCCATGGCGGGCTTCCGGCGAACAGGCACGCCGCGGTGTACGACACCGTGCGGTACGCCCGAGCCGCTCTGAGCGCCATCGCTCGCTGCGGACGTCGCAGCGAGGCGACGTTACGGGCGCTCAGAGCGTCCGCCCATATCGGCGCCCCGTAGAGCGCCATCGAGCGCACGACGCCGGTGTACAAGCGCCTGCAGGCACCTCCTGGCCCACCCACGTTCGGGAGGATCCTCCCTAGCGCCCCGGCTGCAGCCACCAACTTTGGGGCCAAGCGCCGGAAGTGCTCTTCGAACTTCCACCTGCCGTCGAGCACGAGTCCCAGGTACTTCATCGTCGACCCGACGGCGATGGAAGTTCCGCCCACCGTTATCGCCGCCCCCGGAGGTGGCGCGTTCCGAGGCCCGTGAAAGACGAGGGCCTCGGATTTGTGTAGGGCCACCTCGAGGCCCAACGCGCGGATTCGGTGGACTACGTGCGCCACCCCAGCCGTGGCGCGATAGGCCGCCTCCCGGTATGAACTGCCGCGGGCCGACACGAGGGTGTCGTCAGCGTAGCACGTGACGCTGACCCCCCGCAACGTGGCCCCGCGCAGCACCCAGTCGTAGCCGATGCACCACAGGAGCGGTCCTAGTACCGACCCCTGCGGAACACCGCACGACAACGACCTGACGGCCCATCCGTCCGCAGTCGGGAAGGCCACCGCCCTGCCCGAGAAGTAATCGGCCACGGTACGCCGCAGGTAGCCCGGCACACCGTGGAACCGCAGGGCCTCCATCACCGTTTCCCAGGGCAGGGTGTTGAAGGCATTGGAAATATCCAGCGACACTGCCAACACCACCCCGCCCCGAGACACCTCCTCCTCGGCCAGGCCCCTCACCCTGGCGATCGCGTCGAGCGTCGAGCGGCCGGGACGGAACCCGTATTGCCGCTCGTCGAGTCCCGGCTCCATACTGCCGACGAGACGGGCAGCGAGCACCCGCTCGAAGAGCTTGCTCACCTCGTCGAGCAACACGATCGGGCGGTAGGCTGACGGCTGATCGGACGGACGCCCGTCCTTGCGGATCAGAACGAGCGTGCCCGTTTTCCACCGTCGCGGGAACCTAACCTGAGACAGGCATGCGGTGAAGAGGCGCCGCATGCTCTCGCCGAGTTCCTCCGACGCGATCTTCAGGGCTCGACCGGGGATTCCGTCGGGCCCAGGGGCTGTCTTTTTCGACCCTAGTCTGATGACAGCCGCCTGCAATTCCGCCTCGGTGATCGGAGTCACCGGTGACCCGTCGTCCTCCTCTTGGGGCCTGCTCGCGGGCGGCACCATGGCCGGTGGCACGAACTCTCCCCGCTCGGGGAAGAGCGTGTCCACAACCCTCGCCAAGAGCTGCGGCTGGAGACTGCTGGTCAGCGGAGGAGCCCAGGGTCGGAGCTTTTGTCTCACGACCCGATACGGACGCCCCCACGGATCGCCGTTGAGCGTCTCCAGCCATTCCTCCCACGCCGCCTCTTTGGCCTGTGCTATGGCCTTCTGTAGGGCCTGGCAGGCGGTCCTATATCCGGTGTAGAAAACCCCCTCCGCGTCGTCATCACGAACCCTTCGTCTCCTACACCGAACGTAACGGCGCCGTGCCGCCACGCACGCCTTGCGCAGCCGACGGAGCTCCGGACGCCACCAGTACACCCGCCGACGTTGCGGGTGCGGCTTAGCCCTCGGCATCGCCGCGTCGCACACTCGGGACAGGGCGCCGTCGATCCGGTCGGCCTCCTGGTCGATCCGGAGGACCGGGTCGGAACCGGCCCCCCAAGCTTCGACGATGGCCGCCTCCTTCGCCAACTGTCCGTCGAGGCGGCCCAGGCACCAACGCGGACGACCTTCCGTTCCTCCGACAACAGTGGGCCGAACATCCCAACGAGCCGACGCAGAGACATCGAACCGAATATATCGGTGATCCGACAGTGTCTCCACGCCAGTCTCGACCCTCCAGTTTTGAGCACGGCGGGCCAGGGCGTTGGACGCGAACGTAATGTCCACGATCGATTCGCCCTGCCGCCGCACGCACGTGCTCTCCGACCCACTGTTGAGGACCGCCAGCCCCAACGAGACCGCCCACTCCTCGAGCACCTCTCCCCGGGCATCGGCCACAGGAGAACCCCAAGCCGTTGATTTGGCGTTGAAGTCCCCCGCGACCAACACCGGTGCGGGCGCCGCTTGCCCGATCAGAGTCCCGACCTCTGCCAGCATCTGCTCAAACTCGGCGAGACTCCGACTGGGCGAGGCGTAGACGGCGACGACCGTCACACCGCCGACGACGGCCAGCACGCACCCCCTGCCCCTGGCCACACCCTCGATGGCCGGAGCGCCAGCGACCGCAGGGGCGACGATGGCCACGACCCGTTCGTGGTCGGAGACCCAGTCGTCCCGCGAGGGAACGAAATAGGGCTCCGATACCACCGCCACGTTGATCTGCCACTCTGCCATGCTTTGGACTAGGAGGTCCTGAGCCCTGGCAGAGTGGTTGATATTGGCCTGGAGGCAGCGCAGGGCCATCACTGCGTGGTCTCCATCGGCTCCGCCTCTGTGCGTGGAGACGTGGCTACCGGGCCTTTCGTCGCCACCTTCCTTGTCTTTTCCTTCTGCGCGGCGCCCTTTCCGCCCTGGCACGACTTGCTGCAGGCGGCATGGGCAGCTGGCTTACCGGCCGCAGTGCAGACCACGCAGCTGGCTACGGCGGCGGAGCACTCCCGAGCCTTGTGACCGGGCTGACCGCAGCGGAAGCACATACGGCTTCGGTCGACGTCCCGGTCACACTTTGCCCCCATGTGCCCCCGCTCGAGGCACCGGAAACAGTGCAGCGGTCTGGGGTCGAGCAGCATGACTCGCGCCGACACCCACCCGACCCTTATGCGACCTACCTCCACGACCTTCTTCGCGGCCGAAACGGGGCAGCTCAGCCACAGAGAGCCCGAGCCGCTCGAGCCGCGAGCGATGATGCCCGCTTTAATGGCCCCGGTAGGGCAGCCGCCTTGTTCAGCGACCGCCGCCACGGCTTCCGCCACCGTCACGGAGTCGTCCAGGTCTAGTACCCTTAGTTCGACACACTTTGTGGGTCGATGGATCTGGACGATCTCCGGGCTGAGGGCCTCGCGGAGCTTTTCCGCCAGGGCATCCGCCGCCTTCTCGGCCTCGTTGGTGCCCGGCGGCACCTCGAGCATCCGCGCTCCCGTCGCCGCGGTCCGGAACCGTACCGCCGTCAAGCCGACCTCCCGGAGGCTGATCCGGCTTTTGGCCAGGGCCAGAGCCTTCTCGTAGCTCCACCCCTTTTCCTCAGCACCGGGCTTCAGCGTCAGCGTTATCGCTGCGGTGCGAGGGGGGCGGAGTTTCCTCCTAACCGGGACCTTCTTGGTGGCCCCGGAAGAAGTCGGCTTCGCCGCCGCTGGCTTGGCGCCCGTCTTCTCTGCCTTCTTTGGCCTGTTCCTAGCGACCACGGCGCTCCACGTGGCCGGAGTGGCGGCCGGCTCCGCTGACGACTGAGGAGCCACCCTCCTGGCTGCCGCCTCTTGGGCAGCCATACTTCTCTTAGGCCGCTTCGGCCTGACAGCAGCAGGCTTGGCGGCGCTGGCCTCGACGCCCTCAGTTGCGTGGGAGGCGGCTGGAGCCTCCTTTCCCGCCGCGGCTACGGCCGCTGCCTGCGCTACCCTACGGCGGTCAGCGGCGAGTGGAGGCCGCAGCCGAGGCTCCGGAAGGAGGCGGCCCTCGAGGCCCTCGAGGCGAGCGTTCAGCATCGTGCTGAACTGCTCGCGGTTCGCGCGCAGCGCCTCCTCCATGACGTTTTGGAGGTTCGCCTCCGTCGCCGCCACCGGCCGCTGGCGCATTTCGGCGACTTCCCGGCGCAGCTCAGCCAGTTGGCCGGAGAGTCGCGTGTTAGCCGCCTCCAGCCGCGCCACCTCCTCCGTCACAGTGAGGGCCCTTAGATCCGCCACCGCACCTTTAATGGTGACGGCGGCGGACTTCAGGGCCCGAACGAACGTGCCCTTCAGGTTGCCCGACCTGTCGGCAACCTGCAGAACGACGTCGAGCGCCTCCTTCACCGCCGCGTCCAGCGCGGCAGACGTCTGCGGCACGTCCACGGTCGCGCCGGGTTGGCGTTTCTCTGCTCGGGCCGCCCTTTCTTCAGTGGCCACCTTGGCCGCCGCACTGTACGCGGCCAGTGCGTCCTCCGCCTCGTACCGCCGCTCCTTTGCCTTAGCGGCTTTTAGCTCCTCGCGGGAGCGCCCGAGGCCGACGTATTCGCCCGTCGTGGGCGGTCGACCACGCCCCCTTTTGGGGGAGGGCTTCAGCCATTTGCTGATGCCTGACCCCGAGAAGCCGCCTTCGCTCATACCCGCGTCGCTCTCGGAGCCGGAGTAGCTCTCCGGCCCAGGACGGGGCCGCTTCTCGCCCTTCCGCCGACGACAGGCGGGGTCTCTCGAAGAGACCATCACCATGCTGGTGGCCGACGAGTCGGACTCTGAGAGTCGTTCCAGTCGGACCACCAGTTTTTTGGACACGAGAGTGTCTTTGGTTTCGGCGCGCGCTATTGGGGCGCCCGCCTCCACCGCCATGTTATCTTTGTCCGTATGATCGCCGAGTCCGTTGTTGTTTTTTGTATTCTTTATAAATTCCATACTTAATCCCACGAGTATGGGGGAAATAAAAAGTCCACCAAGGCAGAGCCCCCTGTACCTTGGTAACCCTATATACACCGTGAGGTCGGGTGGTATCACGGGATCTACAAACTAATGTTTTTTATTGAGGTTGTCTCCTCTTGGCCCAGCCGGTTAAGGCAAGGCCCTCGGTCCCACCACGGGCTGCGAGACATGTCCACAACACCCGGACGGGGAAACGAGTTTGAGAGGCGGTGACCTTTTAGTCTGTCCACCCAGCATCGATACCGACACTGGGCGAACCCGCCTCTCCCACCTCCTTTCTCCGGCAGCCCAAAAAGACCCCGGAGACCAACTCTAACTCGACTGACTCCACCATTGGGAGTAACCTCCAATAAATAAATAAATGAAAGAAGTAAAGTAAATAAAACAAGAAAATAAAACAAACAAAATTAATAAAAATGAGACAGAAGAAAAGAAAAGAAAACGAAACGAAACAAAACGGAAGAAGAACAAAACAAAACAAAGAAAGAAAGCAGAGAGCTTCTTCCTTCCACCTTCAATTTGCCACAAAGCCGCTCGCACAGTCCAGTCTGCTGAACAGAAAAGTACCAGGAACGGCCCGTGGCATTACCGTCGCGTCAGTCTCAGCCGCGGTCGACAGGCACTCCGAGAAAACATCGGATTACTTGTCGACCCCGTTGCCCAGGGTGCACCACGTGGAGGTGACTGACATGCACCCCGAGTTGGGCAGACCTTATTCAACCATTAATGTGACGTTATCACACATTTTTATTTTTTAGATTTTATTATTTTCTCTCAATTTACGTGTTAAATTTTTTTACTAATATTTATCTAAGCTCGGGTAGGAAAAATAAGAAATAATAAGAAACGGTTTTTATATATCAGCACTTTTAAATTTTGAATTTTAAATTAAGCACATGAATGTTTAGTCTTTAGTGCTTGTCCGAGTTCGCACCTGATATTTAATGATAAAAAAAAACCATCGGCATATTCATAAAATTAACAAAAAAAAAATAATACGACAATAGTAGGCTATATATATTATTATAGGCATTTAATACAATAATCTTCGGTTCAGATTCACATGTTTTGTGCCACTGCGTTACCTCGTCTCTTGATAGGTATTATCACGGTATTATCATTGAGTTACGTCAGTTTCTTAAAATATATACGCTTGCTTACATAATACACGATCACTTAGTAGTTATATTTGTCTCTTTACAAATTTCGATATCTATAAATAGGCCATGGATTATTGTGCACAGAAATACTATTGTAGAGAAACCGAGACCTGTCGACGAGATATGGATGCAATGATCTGCTTTGTCATGTCAAACACAAAATGATGCATTGTATGTTCGTAACGAATCGCTTTAGACTGCGCCTGACGTGGATTGTGGAGGATTATTTTCGTAAGCGATTTAGTGAACAGTACTTATGTATTGAATTCGTTGAAATTGGTTAGATATAAAAATATCCCAGAAATCGTACAAACTGGCGGTGTTGCTACTTTAATGAAAGTACGGGAACGTTTATGTGTAAAAGTTATACTCGTACTTAATCGTAATTAAACAGCTTATGAATCATAGCACGTCTTGGTAATGAAACGATCGCTGTCTGGCAAAATTTATTTTAAATTGAAAATTAAAAAAATATATATTCGGCCTCTGTATCGACATATAATATTAAAATGTGATATCCCAAAAATAATGTACAGACGCGGTTCAGTTAAATATAAATTATTAATATAGTAATTGTGTATGTACTTACATGACAAGCGCCTTCTCCGCGTTTAGTCAACGAGCATATTTGTGTATCGAGAACAGCAGTAGATGTGACGCTGCTGTAAATCTGTTGACAGTCGTCGACGCTCAGCGCTGTTAGCTTGATGATTTGCAACTTATCGGGTAAGCTGCCCGGGTACTGAAACGAACATTCGATTGTCTTTTATGGTGCTGCCACACTGCATTATTATAATGTGAATATATTTTGTTTCGAACGAATTTTAACGTATAAATTGAATACAATAAAACAGTCACTAAAATGTTATGTTAATTTGTGTTTATAATTCATCCCGGACTCAGCAATGAAGGAATATAGCTACCTATACTTATACGTATAATAAAGCAGTAGAAACAGTGTCTATACATTGAATAAATTTATCAAAAAAAGAACGCGAGCGATGAATAAGAGAACACGAAACTGTATTTATTTTGTAAATATATCGTATCAGAATCGACTTTCGAAGTCACAGGCACCAGTTAGCAATTAAATAAATAGACAAATAATGTGTATATAGTTAGAATATTTTTTAAATATTGATAATGTGTTGATATTTTATACTCCATTTTCAGTTATTTTTATATACACTAACATAGACATAGATTACTTAAGAATATTATTTAGTAAGTCAATTTGTTTAACCACAAAGCGAACTATATTTTATGAACGTAATTTTACGTTAAATTTGTTTATAAATTTTTCACCTTCAGTAAAAAACTCATTAGCGTTAATAGAACCTTTGACGCTAAGAGCAGGTCCATAAGTAATGGAAGGTATGAATAATGTTCGAACTTAGTTGAAAGTGATGTTTAATGTTTTAAATTTTAAAAGTATTTTAGTACGCTATTGGTAAATATAGTGTTGCATCGAAGTCTCGTAACTTTCGAAGTTGATTATAATAATAATAATAATTTATTTATTCAAGTAAAAAGACTTTTATACAAAATTACAAAAAAATAAAATGAAATAAAATAATGAATAAATAAAATAATTATAATATAAATTACATTTTACTTAGATATTCTTTGTAATAGTTAATTAGCCGTTTTTGCGTGATTGAGTAACAAACATCGAAACATACAAACTTTTATACTAGCTATCTCTGAGTAGATTTTTTCGTTCGTTTATCTTAAGTAATACATAATTTTAGTAACTACTTTAGTTACTTAAAAAAATATATATATTTATCTCTATATATTTATATATCTATGTATGTAAAATACGACGTCTTGACTGACTCATTTGCTAGTCTCGACCATTGTCCCAAAAGCAACTTTGTTTTTACAGAATGGTTCTCCTCGTATTAATTTATAATATATGAATAAACTATTCAAATAAAATTATTTTTCTTCGCGCAACAATAGAAATGTTACATTAATGAAAATGTACCAAACGAAACTAAAAAACTTATATTGAAATTGGTATATGTTTTAATTTTGTTTCGTTCATGTGTAAGACAAAAGGACATTTATGGCAGAATTAATTTCTCATTGGTCTTGTGGCTATTTTATAAGGCTGCAGCACATATGGTACGAAGTTCTATCCACGGTTAGGCCAAAGTTAAATATTGGGTTTTTCTGTCAAGAAATTCTCAGAGCAGCTCTAAGTTTCCTTGTTGATACAGTTTACACTCTCATGTCTCGGAAACCACGTAACACTAGGGGTTGCTACTTTTCCCGATTTTTTATTGTGGCGGGCTAATATTATGACTATAGAGTGTGTACAATAATATGATGTCTTATGCAGTTGGCTAGTCTTGAAGTCGGTCAGGATTTAATATTACGGGATTTGATAGAGAACTTTTAAATACGAAATGCTGTGCTCGGCTGATGCATAAATCCTGTTTGTGAAAACGTCACATTGATCAGAATAAACAATGTAAGTTATTCTGTTTTAAAATGCAGTCATGAAGACAAATGGCAAGTAAGAACGCGGCCGTTATCGTGTAAATATTTCCACTTTCATCCGTAACGTTTGAAAATAAAAATGAAATATTGCTTTGATATACAACGCTTAAATGTACATAATACATCGAGTGATTTTTATAGCGGTTTAGCTTTTGTCAAAGTAAAGCTTCTTTGGAGCTATGAATTATTTATTATTACTATATTTGTCATGTTAAAATGTAGTTTGAAATATTTCTGACATAATTTAACTCATATAATACGCGCACTAAATAATCATTATTTTATTGATACGTCATAGTTCATAATGATGAAATGCATATTTTATTAAAGATCATTAAATAAAATATTAATATTAATATGAATTATTACTTTTTTAATATTCAAATGAACTTTAGTACAATATTTAGTAAATAAATAAATAGATAAAAACAACTTACTGATATTCTTCCCCATCCAGTCAGAACGAGATCAGCTCCACCTTGGGTATTTTCATTAGGTAGTTGAATTGGCTGCACCTTTTCACTGAACACTATTTTTTTTGCCACTTGGACCACGCTGACGTCATTCGTGGTCAGTAGGCTACTGTACAGCTCGTGAACTATTATCTTGTCGACAGAGTATTTCTCGCCCCCAGAAGATAGTCTGTTCGTTCCCACGATGACCTTCATTGTGCGCTTAGAGTGGCTGAAATGATTTCATAGATTTCTGTTTACACCTTTCCTTGATACTTTTAATTTATTAATTAAATATTTCGTTGCCCATGTAACTATTGGATAAAAGGCCGCAAATCCAGCTTTTTCGAAAGTTAGGTAATTTTTAGTATGTTTAGGTTTTGGAGCTGGTAGTGATTAAGATCCTGTGTTTCGGATCACACGTAAAGCTTACCGTGCTCCAGTGCCTGAACTCTTTCCTTTAGTGGAATACTTGCGGTCATATTGAATTGTGAGATTGAAAGAATTGATGCAATAAAAGCTGTATTTGTGTTTGCTTATACACTTGTGCACTATAATATTAGTCATACGCAGAGAGTTCGCTGTGAAAATGAAAATGATGACGAGTCATTTTTAATAGATAATTTGCACTTGTATTGCGTTGTATTATACAACTTATATTGTTTTCCACTTTACATATTAATTTTGTAGAAGTGGTTTTAATGATAGCTCAAAATATCTGAATTGACACGCAAAAAGAACCTTGTAAAGATTACTTTAACTATTCGTATATCAAGGCCCGAACTGACATGTACATGTTCCACACACATGTACTTGAGAATAATAAGCTTTTATTTGACGACAGTACATTTATCATGATATGAAAAAATCCTTCCTTGTTTTTTCTCTTGCTTTGTTTATTTATAAAATTAGAAAACACATAAAAATTGCCGTCACTGATTTGAGAATTTTGATTGGCATTATTAAATGGGATCACCGTAGAGATTTACTGAATTGAAAACAAAATAAGTAATTATTAATGGTTCATAAACAGAGAAACGACGCATGAATATATGTATATGAAAAAATAGGCACATTGAAAATCTTTTCTTTTTTTGAAGTTAAAATAATAAAACATTTTACATAGTTTCTAGAAAAATAATAAAAAAATATATAAACGTATGATTTACTGTTATAGAAATAATATGCAAAAACGTAAGAAAAAATACATGTATTATAATATTATTTGAATGTCATGTGAATATTATGTTAATATTCAAGTACTTACCTCACAGTACAATGAGCAGCCGTCAAAACCCATTTGTCACTGATGATAGAACCGCCGCAGAAATGGGAGTTGAATATCGATCGCAACGATGCTTGGTACGGAACACTACCTGCTGGTGCATCTTCTCCTCCCACGATTCGATTTACGGGCTCATCATAGTATTTCGGTATTAGAAATCCTAAAAATTTGGTACATGATAGAACTTCGAAGATCTGAACGTGGATATAGATAACCAGACGTATGCCTGTTAATGTCCCATTGCTGGGCTAAGGTCTCATGTCCCTTGAGAAGGTTTGGAGTTTATTCCACCACTCCATTGCAGCGATTAACCAAAATCAGGGCTTATTTAGTCCATATATTTATAACCGTTTAACAAGTTACTTTAATTCAACGAATTCACGTTGAATACATTTCATTTTTTTCAAATTGGAACTCTAAATATAACTGGTAGACTTTAGCGTTCAGTAGCAGGAAAACCGAAATGCACAACTAATTATATTAAACCATCTACCCTCTGCTGAATAAAATTTCATATGCCACCTGGACGAGTAATTCGCTTTCAAAATCTTTTATTGAATTATGATTTTTATTAATATTCAAATTACACGAAATCTGTAGAATCGTAAGGACCTTTTCCATATATTCAATTGGGTTTGGACACTTGACTGTTTAGTGGAGCAAATCGCACTTTATCAAACAATCCGATCGACTTGCATGAACAACAGCGTCGGAGATATAAGGACTTTTAGATTTTTTTTCGAAATATATAATAAAAACAAAAATGTTTATGATGATTACCAAAAACATAAAATATGTTATAAATAGTTATATAAACATTTTATTATGTATTATAGTATCGTAAGGTCATGTGTATTGGTCACATTATCAACAATTATGAATTCTTATCAAAATAAGTTAACTTATCGTCTCAAGTGTTCAAAACAAAAGACTTTTCCCTTTTACTGCATATAATTTGGACCAATGGTTAAAGAGATAATAAAACATAGGTATGGAACCGCGACCGTGTCGTAATGTATTGAGTAATATTTCTATTAGACGGTTTTTTTTCATTGACAACACGTCAATCTATTTAAAAATAAATTGCTTTATTAACAAGGAAGATTTATTTAGTTAAAATTCATTTTTTAAAGTTGGTTTTTTGGTTGCATAGCTTAAGAGATTTTTCAAAAATATACGCGAAATAATTTAATTAATGTTTGGCTAATCGATCACATGTAAAAATGTTTACCGCCCAACGAAGTGGGCAAGGGTCGGGTAGTTTTAATTATATTTTGCGTTTCTCATTAAACGTCTATCTGGGATTCGCTTTATATAGATGCTATTAAGCTAAATGATGATTTATTAGACTAATCTTCTTATCTAGGGTGTGTAATTAGCATGATGTTTATTACAATAGTAATGGACAACGCCTGACATTCATATTTCCGATGTAGCACGAATGAACCAGTGTAATTACAACAACGGACATAACACATTAGATGCTTAGTGCGGTATAATAAATGGTTTTGATTCTACATACTCTATATATTTCCAAGTATTCGCACATATTCTTTTATATCTTAGTCCTTTTAGCGTTGTATTAAAAGAAAGTAGTATTACAAAAAATTTATCCGTTTGTTTTTCACCTCACCACAATAAATAACTAATCCCCGGTTATTATAAAAAAAAAAACTATTAATTATGCTTACTGATAGAAAAGTTGTCTAAATGAACTTTATTTTTTTGATTGAATCACTATTATCATACATTTACTATCTGTAATTAGCAAGCTAATGCCAAGCTTTTGAATTTCGCCTCGTAGCAAATCCACGCAAACGTAAGCAAAACGATTTCTTTCTTGAATATGGTAACCAGGCATAAAACGACCAAAATTTAATTTGGCATTGTGGTAGCATGGAATCTGATAAGGAGATACATTAATATGTATTACTGGATTCATGATAAGAAAAAAAAACGTTACCGGCATCGCGAATATCAAGGGTCATGTGGGCAATTGGCCTGAGAGTTTAATTTTTTTCAAACTTGTTATTGATTTAAAGCAAACACTTAAACACGGTTATATAATTCTTATTACTTACCTTCTGCGAGACAGAATAGACAAATTGAAATTAGAATAAGTTTATACATCATTTAAAAATATATATTTTCAACAACTATATATTAACTACACGTAATTAAGAAATTTGAGCGTGTAGTCATTTGAAACTCTTAAGTAAAGCCGTTTTATAGTATCCTTATACCTTAAGTACTTATAGATACAATGAAGTGTGATAGGCCTCTTCATTATTTCAAGAGCATGTTCAATACATGTGTCGAGAGCTTTACAAATATATGAGAATAATAAATTGTGATATTGTTTAAAACTATTTGTATCAAAAATATATAAATACGTTATTTTATGAAGGGGATATTTTACAAGTGTTCGTGTAATAAATCAATACCCATGTTATGTAGTATATATGTGTATATATCTATTTATTTGTTAACTAACAATATTGTTTCGTTGGAACAAAGGGCGGTCTAACATACTCGGCCATTCTCTACTAGTTTACCTTTAGGCAAAATAGAAGTACATGAAGCCGGTTCTATAACTATTCAGATACAAGATATATATAAGGTATATAATAAACATTTAGAAACAAAGTATCTAATAATAAAATAGAACTAAAATATAATATTTAAGAAAAATTAAGAATTGAGACTCGAAAAAACGTTTCAATTCTAAGTAGTAAGTCTGCATTTTTATTCGCAAGCGTGCAAGAAAGGACATTTTGAAATTAGCACCTAAATTCCTCTAAGACGCGGGCTAATACCTACATAAAAAGTCTGGTCTAGGATAAAAAATCAATCTTAATATAATATAATGCTATCAAAAGTTTTGTTTCATTTAAATATACACAAATATTTTATTTTAGGAAAGCAGACAAAAATAATGGGAACCTGATGATTAGTAAAAATAAAACTCTCATTACAAAGTCATTAACATGATAATTACATTATCATGTACTGTGGTCAATTATATATAAGTAATTTTAATATATTATTTTATGTCAATAGTTTTTTGTTAAGTGATAATAGATGGCGTTAGTAGTAAGTAAATCGCGCTGTAGTTTGTTATATTTGAATAACATGGAAGAAAGATTATTGTTGAATTATCTTTCAGCAAAATCAAAATGTTGTCTTTGGAAGCAATGGGTTTATTGTGACTTAATGTTAGACCTAGTGTGAGAAGTGACGTACTTGGGAATGGAGTGGTGATATACATAATAATAATAATAATATTTTATATATTTCTTCACAAAAAGTTTACAAGTTAACATGTAACATTTAAATATCAGCTAAATAATGTGAAGACTGGTACTTGCAATAGCAAAACTGTTCTACAAGACACGAGGAAGGAAGGACACCGTTTATATGAACAAAAAAACAAAAATAAATGTATAAAGTGAGAAGTAAGAAATAATAAAAAAATATAAAATGGAACAAATATGATGTCCATGCCTATGTGAGCATGAACACGCGTGTTTGAGTGTGTGTGTGTGTGTGTGTGTGTGTGTGTAATTCATAGTCATAAATCTAAAACGATTTCAATTTTGCGATTAATTGAAATTAAAATTTACAAGAAAATCCGATGAAATATCATATTAATTAAAAAATTGCAACACTAATTTTCGCTGTATAAAACTTCGTAATTCTGTTATATTAATCTAATATTATATTGCAAGTATTGCTTCTAGTTAAATACTTGTTAAAATTTCCTCTCCTAAATGCAAAACTTAAACCTAATATATCAAATTCAATGCAATTAATCGAAACGCATCAGTTTAAATTACTTATATTTTATATAAAATATTAATAATAATTATTTTAAAATAATGGTGTACATAAAATGTTTATAACGTAATACCTAATATACTTCTATTAGCTTAGATGATCTGTTAAAAATCTGTTAGCTGACTTGAATGACTATGTTTTATTATAGCTAGTTATATAAATTCTATACTATAAACCGAAGGAGTTATGAAAGTATAGCTACGTAATATGTCTTTGTCTGTATAAGTACATAGAAGTACTTAGGCTACGAGTAAGTCCTGCTTCAGATATTTTTATTTCATTGCACAATTCATAAGTAAATTAAAAATCTAAAGTATAATGGTATAGAATATCGTAGTTCGTGTAGGCAAGAAAAGGTGTACTCTTTACTCTTAGTCTCATAATGTAGATGTACTTTAAGACAGGTGTCGCGAATACAATGTGAAATGAGAAAATTCAATTTCAAATTATTCGCAAAAAATCCTCAATTATAAATATATATATATCGAAATAAAAACATTATGTATCATTTTGAATGTTTTTAAGTGTTCCTACATAATTATATTATTGACTTTCTCGTTGGTCTAGTGGCTAGATGTAGGGCCAATAAAAAGTTATTGGGTTTTTCTGTCAGAAAATTCTCAGTAGCAGCCCGGAGTCTGGAAGTTGGAAGTGTGTTTTTCTCCCATGCCTCGGAAAGCATTTAAAGCCGTTGGTCCTGCGCCTGAACTCTTTCCGGTCGTGTCGGATTGCCGTCCCATCGGATAATCTCTCGTGAGATTGGCCGTCGTGGCCGAAATCGGTCTGGAGGACATTATTATTATTATAATTGAACATCAAGAAACTATCAAATTTCTTTTTTAAAACTTTACTTAAAACATGTTTCACAATATTATGCTCACTATTTACTACTGTACTGTTTTATATGGCGTCATAAATTGGTTTCGACAAAAGTCGTGCGTTTCATGTTGCGTTTGTAAATACCCTTTAAAATAATCATAAAAACAAACACACAATATGATAACACTTAAATAAATACGCAGTTTTTTCTCTTGTAGTACTTATTTATATAGTACACATTATGTAACTACATAGTCTTTAATATTAAAATATTATTTATTTCAGTATTTATTTTTGGTATACTCTTCATGCTTCATATTTTGAAATGATAATTTTATTTATTTAACTAAAGTTATGTTTAAAAGCGTCAAAAAAACTGGTCAAATATAATAATTTTTTTTTTTTTTATGATAATTAAATTGTACGATGCATTAATTGAATTTTTTCACTTTTTTTAATTTTTAACTAATTGTTGTAACGCGTTAAGTTCTGTCTCCTGAGATAAAAAATATTTGTTAAGCTCAAATAATCTTACATACAAAGTTTTAGTATATCTTCTATAGTTTTTATTGAGAGCTCGAGAAAAAGTCACATAGATTAGTGTTTTTAAGTAAGTACAGTAAAAAACAATTTAGTATGCTTAAAGATTAAGTTATTCGTAGGTTTCAAAACATAACATTAAAACCTAACACAGCCATTTTGTTGTTTTTAAAGAAATTTAAAACAAAAGATAGAACTACTAAGTAGCAAGTTTCCTTACTGAATTTCAGCTATAACTTAATTTAATATCTAGATTAGAACCAGACTCAAGGAACTGTCGAAACAAACTTTAAATCTTGGAAAACATCTAACTTGTGTGAATTAACTTAGTATCTTTAACGAGGACTTCGCTACAAAGTTCAACCATTACGGTGTTGTCTTACTAATGGTACTAGCTCGAGTAAGTGTTTAATAAGGTGCCTAAGCACGATTTTCAGATACACGATAATGGAGCGGTCACAAAGCTGAGCGTGATATATTCGTCTAGTCCATTCCAACTATTTTTAACTAAAGCCTTTTTTTCACGCAGTGGAAACCTTCAGAAAGGTTCCCATGAACTGGGAACTGGGTTATGTGGGATTCTTACCCACTAAAACCACTGTGATAACCGTCCTCGAAACGGATCGGAGAGGCTGCGGGATCGTGTTGATATAACGCATCCGCGGCCTCTCCCGTGCTTTGCTTTGCTCGTGGCTCGGCGGAGTTCTCCTCAGGGAGCGAAGGTAATCTCGCCCCCCCGCACTCCTCGCTAGTGCGTATGGCAGCGCGAGGGCATCCCAGCTGCCGCCCTCCTCAGGGCCGTCTGAAATAAGACACGCAAGGCCCCCCCCCACGTATCCACAGCCCCAGGGTTACGCCCTATCTTTTAAGCCCCGGGTTTCGGGACTGTGGGAGGGAGACGACGACGATGTTGTCTTCGCCGAGCATGATCGGCTCTTTCCCGTTCCCGTTCCACCGTCTTCTTCTGGACCATTACGGTCTCACAGAAGGAAGCTACGGCCCTCCACGCGGGGCACGCCTCCAGCGTATGCTGAGCGGTGTCTCGGTCCGCACCGCAGTGGTGGCAAATCGCCAACGATTCGCGTCCGATCTTACACAGGTATTCTCCAAAAAAACCGTGACCGGTCATTACTTGCGTAACGTCGCTTTCGTCTCATCCTTTTAACTAAAGCCTAACCTAACCACAAGAGGAAATAGCTTTGACGTTGAATTGATGCGTTACCATTGGTCGAGATCTTAAACGAGATGCATTCGCTAAAAATAGCGTTTCAAATGTCGGCGAGGTTGTTATGGGATAGTGACAACTTCGGATATAAGTTATTAAGTGGAATAGTATTGTATTATTAATAAATATGTATAATGTTCATACTTTGTGCAAGCTCGTCTGGGTAGGTACCACTCATCAGAAATTCTACCGCAAAACAGCAGTACTTGGTATTGTTGTGTTCCGGTTTAAAGTGTGAGTGAGGCACTGTAATTACAGGCACAAGGGACATAACATCTTAGTTCCCAAGGTTGGTGGTGCATTGTTGATGTAAGCGATGGTTAACGTTTCTTACAATGCCAATGTCTATGGGCGTTGGTGCCCACATACCATCAGGTGGCCCATATGCTTATCGCCATCCACTGCTGGACGAAACCCTCCCTCCAACCATACTGATCTTATTATCTATATCTATATATACATCGTGCTGATGTATATATATCAATCAAGGGCCGAGATGACCCAGTGGTAAGAACGCATGAATCTTAACCGATGATCGTGGGTTCAAACCCGGGCAAGCACCACTATATCTTAATATATCTATTAATTATAATCTCGTGCTATACGGTGAAGGAAAACATCGTGAGGAAACCTGCATGTGTCTAATTTCACTGAAATTCTGCCACATGTGTATTCCACCAACCCGCATTGGAGCAGCGTAGTGGAATAAGCTCCAAACCTTCTCGTCAAAAAGAGGAGAGGAGACCTTTAGCACAGCAGTGGGACCTTCACAGGCTGTTACGGTAACTGGTTGTTGTTCGTAATATAGCAGATCTATTAGCAAGTCGCCTGGAATATGTAAATCTAAGGTTTGTTTATCTACACATATTCTGCGATTGTTGCAGATTGGAGCACATTTAATGCTTGAACAGCCACGCACCTTGAGGAATTAAATGCCATCGTAATTATGGGAATCCAGAACAAATAGAAGGCCTTGAATAGAAGGCGTGCCGCCTTATTGATGTATAGACGGTTTATTGGTATACGTAAAGGAGATTGAATATTGGGTAGATCTGTATTCATTTATTTATTTATTTATTTATTTAATCTTAGGAAGACAAACAGTTATAACATATACAAAAATATTTATCACATTAAGAAAACATCATATACCAATGAGGTCTTCACAAATAATTAAATAAAAATACATAACAGAATTATAGCAAATAAAAATAAAAATTAAAGATTATTTAAAAATTTACGAAGTATGAATAATTCATTAATAATTTAGTAAAAAATAATAAATATACAAATTCAAATTCTATTCAAAGTGACAATGTAGGTGACATTTTATTTTACATTTCATTTCTTCAATGACAAAAAATAAATCAAGATCATTGAATTTATGGTTATGGTTTATGTATGATCTGTAAAGGAAGTTGTTGCGTACGTACTTACATTTGGATATAGGAACATCGAACAAAAATTTATTTCGGGTTTTCATGCGAGTACATTTAATGAATATATTACTAAGTAAGAAGGGAGAATCAATATAGTTATGTAACAATTTAAACAGAAAGAGTTCATCTTTTTCCATACGACATCCTTTTAACGTTACTATATTGAGACTTTGAGGATTAGCGTGAGAATCATCATTTTTTAGTAAAAGATGCTTAAGAAATTTATTTGGTATTCTTTCGATTTTATCGATATTTTTTTATACATAGGATTCCAAACTGGTGACCAGCATCCGATATGCCCTTCCAACAATGTTATCAACATGGTTATTAAATAGCAGCTTATGATCGAGGTGTACTCCCAAGTTTCTCAAGTCGGTTACCCTTTTTATAGATTTTTCATTAAGTTTGTAGTCGAATACTAAATTATTGTTTTTACGAGAAAATGATATAATACTGCATTTCTTAAGATTTAATGAAAGTCCATTTTAATGACAGTAGTGACAAAGGCTATTTAAGTCGTTTTGTAATAGAGTACAATCCCGTGTAGTTTTGATTGCTCTATAAAATTTCATGTCAGCAGCGTATAATAAAATATCTGAATGTTTAAAAATATCACAAATATTATTAATAAACACATTAAATAGGAGTAGTCCTAGATGAGAGCCTTGGGGTACTCCTGATGTAACAGGAACAAAGGACAAGCAGAAACCTTTAATAGTAACAGCTTGACTACGTTCACGCAGATAAGACGCAAACCAACGTAGTAGATCACCGTTAATACCGACTTCTCCAAGTTTACGAATAAGATGGAAGTGCGGTATTTTGTCGAATGCTTTTGAGTAATCGGTATACACAGCGTCCACCTGAGAGCCATGTTCCATAGCAGATGTCAAGTGATGAACAAATTGCATAATATTGGACTCCGTTGACTTTTTATTGATGGAACCATGTTGTTTCTCATTTAAGATAGATCGTAAAATAGGAAAGATTTGATCGTATATAAGTTTTTCAAATAATTTGGCTAAAGTGCATAATTTAGATATAGGTATATAATTTTCTATATTATTTTTATTACCCGATTTATAGATAGGAGTAATAAAGTACCGTTTCCACATACTAGGTATCACACCTAAGTGTAAAGATTTAGAAAAAAGTTGAGAAATCGGAAAAGCAAGAGTATCATTACACATCTTATGAAAATAAGGGGATATGTAATCAGGGCCCGCACCTTTCCTAATATCCAATTTTTTAAGATATATTTGTTCGATTTGGGGATTAATTTCAATGGAAGAAATTGAATCATAAGTTGACTTAGAGCAGCTCAATAACAGATTAGTCTCGTCCTGATTTTGTGTCTGAAATGCAGTTTTGAAATATTCATTAAACAAAGACCCGAATTGTTCCCCATTAGATGCCGATTTACTCCCGAGAAACATTGTATCAGAAAATTCATTGGACGATTTTTTTGATTTCACAAAGGTCCAAAAAAACTTACTATGGTGTAAAATTTTATATTCAGAATCAAATATAAAGTGATCATAACACAGAAGTTGAATTATTTTCTGTCTATCTCTTAAAATACTAAATGTATTATGATCACTTATTCTACCATAAATTTTCCATATCCTGTATATGTATAAATAACTATAAAAGCCCATCCCGACTTTAATCGCTATTCACTTCGATTAGCGCGACCTATTTTTTAATTAGAGATAAACAAAAAATACAATCGGTATCAAGGTACGTGATCTATTCATCAGTAGCATTACATACTCCTCAGTGCTTTTTTCGAATGTCAATTATTTATTATTTCATGTCTGTTCTGTATAATAAAATATAACAAAAAATATTGTGATAAAATACAAATGAATTTATTTAAAAGTAAGTCCTATTATTAAGTCGGACAGTGTTATAAAATCTGGCGTTAACACTTAGGCAGCTCTATAAATAAATTGGTAAACAATTTTAATGTGCATAAATTCCTTTAAAATATGTTGTAATTGGTATAGAAGTAATCTTATAGAAGTGTGTAGTAAATATTACTCGTTGCTTTATTACGTTACTTACTATTCCTTCCACCATATGTCCAAGGCAAATATTTGTGAATAACAAAGCCAATGTTAGCCTACGTCCACTTCTATATAATTTATCACCGCTACCTTTTTTGTTATGCATTGAAATTTCCACCTTAAACCACTATGTTAAAGTCCATATTAAATTTGTTGGAGGTTCAGAAAACTTTGACAATTTCAACGGAAAATGGAAGTGCGTCAGAATTACAATTTAAATTCCATGAGATTTATTTCAATCAATCACATTAAGGAGGCAATCGTATTGAGGAGAGGTCAAAGAGGAATATCTATCGCGTTATGTGGACCTCTTAAATTAAATGACTTGTGAATCGGGTTATAATTAATATTTTATCGGTTTCCACAATGGCATTCATATTTCAGTATTAAGCATTTATGAAACAGAAAAGCAGATAAATATCACTTATTTAAAGCTATGGAACGACCACATTTCTCTGATCTGGATGTAAAATCCCGGGTCAGGCCAAAAGGAGGAGGAATTAAGCTTTTATGTCCAGAAATTTAGAAATTGGTAGTATTTGCAATCGCCTCGTAAAGCACTTTAAGCCTTTGATCCTGCGCATTAATTGTTTTCGATCGTGTCGGATTTACCATATCATTGAAATAAAAAAATATCCTTATTCAAAAATACTTTTACAAATATTTCGGAATCATCAAGCGCTGCCACTGATTTGGATATGGAATCTACTAAGAACAATCGAAAGAAGCTAGTTACTTTAAAAAAAAAGTAAAAGCTGTTTTTTTAATTTTGATAACTAATTGTGGGTTGTTTAGCATACATCGTTACACTCAGCGAGTTAGTCTTTTCGGTATTCGAAAAGGGCTTACAATGCACTGCGGGTCTAGTACAATAATGCTTACATGGTGCTGTTGCGGTTACCACGTTTCAGCCGTGCTTCGGCTATGTTTCCGGTGGTGGTAGTTTCAATGGAGTATGACGTGAATAAATCGCGTCACTATTAGCCAGACTACGTAGAAGCAGCAACAGCATGCACATAATAGCGTGTAAGTTAAATCCTCTGTTATGGAAACGCATGCAGAGGATTAAGTCCCTTTTAGTTATTGGGACCAAACATATTTATTATTAGCGGTACCTTACCTTAAGTATAGACTGCAGAATATATATACCTAGCCCTAAAAATGATTACTTAACTTTATTAAGACCATTATATAAAATAGGCCTGATATCTATTTAGAAATTAATTAAACTCTAGTATTTAGGGAGCATTTACAAAATAGTCCATAAGGCAGAGCTTACAGCCAAATTTCAACCTTATCACCAATCTTTATGCATTAATAAAAACAGTAGGATTACATTGTTTCTAGGTTAATATTGGTGTGAAACATATCAAGATTATGTTTGAAAAGTCTGACCTCGTCAATAGGATAGCATATATGTATGTTGATGTCATAGCCTACTTCTCTCACAATATCGAGTGCAAAGGCGTGTTCACAAACAAACCTCTGCGGGATACGCTCTCGATACTTTATAAGCTACTTTATTTATTGTGTCTTACCTTCCAGTTATTTAGATCACGAAGAGTATTGAACTTAAGTTTTAGTTCCGCCAAATATTCATAACAGTTAAAAAAAAACATAAATAATTAGAGAATGAAAGAACAAAAATAAGTTTTTTTTAATCTATTGATTCATTAAAATTTACTATAAGTATTTTGTTTTTAAATTAGATTATTTTAAATATTTAAATGATATAAAACTAAACTATGTATAAAATATAAGACTTCAAATATTTATTACCTAACAATATACTATGTCAAATTTTATCACATCAAATGTCACATTCAAAATGTTTTTAAACAAACTTGTGATACTTTATCTTAATAAGATAACTTTGAAAGTTGAACTGGAAATTCAGCCGCAGTTGTAATTGGCTCTTCTAACAATTGTTCCTTTCATATCCGCAAACCTTTATATGACTATAAAGATTTTAACTGTTGCGAAGAATATCCGACGCTGCAGCGCTCGATAACTTTGCAGGAGGAGCTTTAATAAGCGTTTAATAGTCAGGATATTGCATTGAGTTTACCTAAGGGTCAGTCCTCACTAGGCACTTGTACTACGCGCGTCTCTAATTTTTTTAGATCATCAAATATAAATTAAAGTTGTATTCTAATTATTCGTACAAACGAATTTGTGAAACGTTCTTACATAATTTATCTAATGCAATTTGTACATACATTTGTTTTTTGAAAAAATTAGAAGGATATATTATTATTTATATTCAACATATATATTTATTTTTAATTTTATTTTTGTATATTTCCGAGAGAGAGAGAGAGAGAGAGAGATAGGGCGAGTCTTCTCTTCCTCTATAGACAGACAACTATTTAAATGAAAACAAAGTGCTAAAATTAATTAACATTGCTCCAAATAGCCTCAGACACAATTTGATTTCAACAAATACCAAGATCTACGCATTGTTATATTATAAATGCGAAAGCGAGTTTAGAGAAATATTTAATATATGTACAAAAATCATATTTATCCTTACTCGTATTGTAAATGAGTAAGTGAGTTTAGTTTTCACGTCATAGCAGCTCAACCGATTATAATGAAATGAAATTTTGCATACACGTTGTTAGGAGTACAGAAATATATATATATATATATTTCTGTACTCCTAACAATATATATATATATATATATATATATATATATATATATATATATATATATTTCTGTACTCCTATATTTAAGATTAACAATTCTAATTTCTAAAATTACAACTTGTTTTATAACTATTTTTCACTTTGAAAATACTATTAGAGATATTTTGTGATCCTTCAACTTGAATAAAAACATTTTATAAAACGTGTCGTTCATTCTTATTTTTATCGTATAAATAGTGCATTAATTATCAACGCAATGTGCCATTAGACGCTGGACTTAAAGATTGCTTTTATACTTTAAGTAGACCGTGCAATATTATATGCGGTCTAAGTGAAATGTGTTACTTATTACTTTGTATTTTTTACGACACCTGTAATAAAATTATAAACACATAATCGTAACCGAATATAATCAACTTTCATCGAATTACTTCGTTGATTCTTTTACACCAAGATAATATGGTTCACGTACACCAACTAATCGTAGACGTTTCTGAGATCAGACAAATGTAAACAACATAGACAAGACACAGAGTGCAACAAAACTGCGGCGGGTAATCAACAATCACTTTTAAAACAACTAACTTCCATCTCACAGAAATTCATCTTGTAAAAACACAGGTATATTCACTTTGATATTACGAAACTTAAACATGGGTGTCTGTGTCATCGTATGTATGTCGAGTCAGTCAAAAAGTTCTCTTATTGTCTTGTCAAGAAATTCTCAGTAACGGCCTGGAGTTGACAGTGTATTTACACATTTGTTTCGGAAAGCACATAAAATCATAGGTCCTGATCATTTGTCCCGCTTCTGTCTTTGTGTCCGTATTTGTGCAATTTATTATCTCCGGAGCACTACGGCGTTTGAGAATGGCCACTTTGGTCTAAATCGCTCAAGCAGATACATTTATGTTATATTTTTATTTATATCATATAAAAAAGACTTCCATAATGTTCTGGTTAAAAATAATTTTAATTCCTAGCGAAGCTACAAGTTCTCATAACTTGGACCTCTTTTAAAGACAAACTCATGAAACGCTTCTTTCACAGAGACAGTTAAGTTCTTAAAGGTATTTGAAAGAAGTTTTTTGTCGCGTTCAACTTTTAGTTTGTTTGGTTGCACTCCAATGCTTCTGAAATACTTTGGCTGACCAATTTTAAAATATTAGGTCGTTACATATGAAATTGGCGTTTTGTATGGGAGGAATATAAAGTGTATGTATATATGCACCGTTGTTATCTATGCACTTTTGCCGTTTCATAGGTAGTTCATTGATCCCTTTACTAAAAAAACCATGGGGGCGAGAATCAATAAACTCTTTGAAGGCGGTTTGGACTGCCGCATCAGAGTTGAATTTTTTTCCTTGTAAAAAGTTGTCCAAATTCCGGAAAAAATGGTAATCTGTTGGAGTAAGGTTCGGGGAGTACGGTAGATGTCGATTCGTCGTTGACCGTCGTAGCGTGCGGACGTGTTCGTTATCTCGAGCGAATGTTGCTAAGCAAGTTACGAATAATAACTGAAGCGAAACATCGTGGCTTTGGCTGCATTATCTATGCGTTGTGGATGTTTTTACGACTACTTTGGCTTTCTTTAAAGGTTTTTGTTGTTTCTGTTGCGACATATTCTGAACTCGGCTATGCAAATGGAGTGTTGTTTCGTCTTGAGATTGGTTATGTTGGTTTTTACTGTTGTTTGTTGATTAGTTTTTGTTGTTCAATTATTTTCATTTTTTAAATTTTATACAGTGTATTTTTGTTTTCTTTTGTTTCGGTTGTTTTTTTTTTGTTCTGATGGACGTCGACACGGAGTTGTCGTCGTCCGACGCAAATGCTGGGCGTAAACGCTCACTTGTGGGCCTCGCGCTCTTTGATTCCGGTTCGGATACGGAGACCGAAATCAGATCGGCGGCGAAACGTAGCAGTGCTAGCCGGGGGAAGCTCACTTCCAAGGGACGCGGAACTGGCCTCGCTCGCGCCAAAGCCGAGCTTAAGGCAAAGGCCGCCGAGGCTAGGGAGGAGGCGTTTGAGCGCTTCTTGAGAAGTCGGGCTTTCCGTAAGGAGACGGCTGTGATCGCGCTTGACTCTGAGGAATCCTCTTCCTCGGAGGTCCATAGGGAGGATCCCCTAAAATTGTGTGCAGAGGAGCTGCGTGCGAAGGCTGGTCGCAATGCAGCACTTATTCTGGAGATTGCCCAGAAAACCAGCAACCTGAAGGGTGGCTTCATCAAGGAGCTCAAAGAATCTGCATCTTCGCTCCAGTCCATTGTAGATGCTCTGGCATCAAGGACCGAGGCGGAAGAGACGCGCAGGCTTCGAGCTGATAATGGCCGCCTGCGCAAGGAGGTGGACAGCCTCAAGGCTGAGTTAAAAGCCCACCGCCGTGAGTTTGCGGAAATGCGGACCACGGTGGCAGTGGCAAATGAGGCGTCCACCAGCACTATGCGGGACACACAGACTTTGGAGGAATTTAAGGCCTCTATAATGTCGTCAGTGGGCTTTATGATTAAAGCTCAAATGGAAGGAATTCAGGACCGTCTCCTTCCAGCGAAAGTGCTCCATCCCCCTCTGGCCGCGGACAAGAAACAGGCTGTAGTGCAGAAAACGTGAAGAAAGTGGTCCATCCGACCCCACCACCGAAACCCGCACAGGCGCCGAAACGGGTGCCTGCAGTCGAGTCAGTCCCGCTGGCACCAACTACGTGCCCATCAGCCACCCCGACCACGTCGGAGTCCCAACCACGGGAGGACCAGGAGACATCATGGGCCACCGTGGTTAAAAAGGGGAGAAAGGGGAAAAAGGCTTCCCCCTCGGCCGCAGCGTCCGCCACAGTACCATCAATAGTGGCGAAGGCTCCGCCGGTGGCCAAACCGAGGCTGATTGCTCCTCGCAGGGCTGCACTCTGCAGCCGGATGCGCAGGACAAGGGCGTTACATACGCTCACATCCTGGAGCGCGCGGAGCAGGGCGTTACGCTTCAGGATATTGGAATCTGTGGCGGCCTTAGGGTCCGACGATCGGCGACGGGAGCCAGACTCCTCGAGCTGCCGAAAGCACAGGCGGAGCAGGTGGATAAGCTTGCTGAGAAGCTCCACACTGTGCTGGATGGAGTCGCAAGCGTCGTTCGACCTGTAAAGTGGGGACCTTAAGGTGACGGGATTGGATGATTCCGCCACCAAAGATAAATTGGTCGCCGCAGTTGCTCCTGCAGGGAACTGCTCCCCTGACTCAGTCAGATGCGGAGTGTTGCAGCGTGGTCCCGGATATATGGGAATGGTCCGCGTCACCTGTCCTCTCACAGTGGCGAAGAAGATATCAGATGCCGGTCGCCTCCTCGTAGGGTAGAGCTCGGCCAAGGTATGCGTATTGGAGCAGCGCCCTTTGCGCTGCTTCAAGTGTATGGGCCTTGGCCACACGAAGGTGCTTTGCCCATCCAAAGCGGAACGGGGGGATCTATGCTTCCGGTGTGGCGTAGATGGCCACAAGTCAGCGGGCTGCACCGAGAAACTGCGCTGTGCTGTGTGCTTAGACGCTGGCAAGCCCTCTGGGCACGTGATGGGATCAGGGGAGTGCAACCCCCCCCCCATCACAAAGGGTACGGTGGTCTTAGGCACCCAGACCACCACCAATGTCGGACGGCGCCAGGCCGAGGAGGAAGCTTCAATGTCAACATGAGCACCTCCAGTTCCTCCAGACGAACGTCAACACTGCGCCGCGGCGCAGGACCTGCTGCTGCAGTCCATGGTGGAGTGGCCTCCTGTCCTCCTCCAAGATATCAGTATCTTCTTCGCCGCTGTGAGAGGACAGGTGACGCGGACCATTCCCATATATCCGGGACCACGCTGCAACAATTGCAAATTTAGCTTGAAGTATTTATTTAACTTTTAATGTATGTTTCTTTGTTTAGATCAAAACAAGAGAATATATGTTTACGGTAAGCAGACCTGATTCTACCACTATAACCAAATTTGACTCTAGATGTAGGAACTCCTCCACGATCAACAGCATAGACACAAGAGATTTTATATAGAAACTTTTGCATGTTTGCTTATTAGTAATTTATTACTCAGTAGCGCATGTCAACAAATAAATGACAATGTCATGTCGCCATGTTTTTTTTTTCAGATGAATTAAAGTTAGGAATATATGAATGAATATAAAGTGAATATGTTTAGTTATAAGAAAAAAGTTTAAACATTGTCTGAAAATACAATTTATTATGAAACATCTTAAGACTCCTTAAGGTCAGAGGGCATTGTTAATGTAATTTTGTCAACGTCTCCGCTTGCTAATTGTAATGAATTTACTCAGCCATCATTCTTCGTTATATTATATTCAAGGTTAGCAACATATACTTGTATTAAATATGTACTATTTCGTTTTAGTAGGCCAGGGAGTGTTACAAAAGACTTTCGACTTAACATTACATTACTATAACAATTAACAACGATAATAACTTATAATACATCCGTAACAGCCTGTGAATGTCCGACTGCTGGGCTTAGGCCTCCTCTCCCTTTTTGAGGAGAAGGCTTGGAGCTTATTCCACCACGCTGCCCCAATACGGGTTGACGGAATACACATGTAGCAGAATTTCAGTTAAATTAGACACATGCAGGTTTCCTCACGATGTTTTCCTTCGCCGTCAAACACGAGATGAATTATGATCACAAATAAAGAACATGAAAATTCAGTGCTGCTTGCCCGGGTTTAATATAGATTTAGATTTAATTTGAATTTCGAATGATGATTGTAGCTCAAGTAATAACTATGAAAAAAGGCTTCATGGATATTTTGGTTGGACCTCAAAGGTATGATCATGATGTAAGTCTGTTGATACTGCTGTGTGTAAAGTAATTAATTTAATATAACTGATCCTAATCGTATCTACAATACTGTTTTTAGTTCCCATGGTTGGTTAATTTTTCGCGGTGGCGACCACTTACCATTAGGTGGCCCATTTCGACATGAACTTGGTTTACTTTAATTAATAAAAAACTAAATTGTGAAGGTTTAAAATTCTGCAATATTTTTTTCAAAAATAACATTGTTAATTTTATTGTTAAAGTATGCGATAAAAATGCATTAAAAACTCCTTGCCCAATTTAATCTGAAAAATATATATTTTTAAAATGATATTTTAAATATATCTAATGTTATTGCTAAATAAAATTAAACCGACTTTTTGCCTAAATATTCATGGAAATCGGTAAAATATTACTCGAATATTGTTAGCTGGGCTTATCACGAAAACCGAATGAATTAATTAGAGGGCTCACGAACATTGATAGATTCCAAAGCATATTTCACAATTTTATTTATTCTAGTTTCTATTTACGTAATTTATGTTTTTCGGTAAAATTTACTAAAAGTAGATGAACTTTTAATTAAAAAAAATTAGTGCAAGCGTAACGATTAATTTCGCGGTAGAACTTGATAGTCAAATATCATTAAGTGATATAATTATAATATAAAGGATATATACACATCAAAATAGTATATTACCGTAAGTCGGTTTCAACATTTCACGAATGTGTTTTGAAGTGAATTTTTACAGATTATCTCTGCATATATATATTCATTGGACGTCATTAATCTAATGTTCAGTTGGTAAATATAAGTAATGACGTCCATTGAATAGGGTCGACTTTCAATGGCTATAAACTCCTTGATGTGGATTATACATACACTAATAATTTATTCTCAATTCAAAATATAAATTTTCAAAATCCTTACCGAAATTTAAATGTGTTTGTAAAGTTCATGATTAAAGGAACGCGAAAGGAAAGTCAGTTTGTTGGTTTGTTCGTTTCGCCAAGGTATCCCTACGTTACACCAACAAACAGCTGCGGGCGGACACTAGTAGTACAATAAAGAAAAGATCTGATACAAAAATGTTCATTTGATCATGTACGCTCGTGGTTCGCCTCATGACTCGAGGAATCGTGCGGCGAAACATTCGTGAACGCTGATACGAGTGACCGTTTACACGCTTGCGAGATTTAATTTCTACTTCAACTTGACGAAATGAACGACAATTACTGGTGATTTTAAATATATAAAATAATATTATAAATAAATTAAAATAATACGATAAATACAATGCTTGACTCGGCGATTGCTACAAATTTTACAATGATCGTTTGAATAGTTTAGTCGTGTAACAAACGAACGAACAAACTTACTGTCTCATTTACAATACTAGTAATTTTACGTATGATTGTTTTTACATATATTAAATCTTTCTCGAGAACACCAACTTTGTATCATAATTTTATATATTGTTCTCGAGTTATATTTTACCAGACGATCGTTTCTTAATAAAAAAAAAAACAATCCTTAAAATCCACCACGAAATTATTACTAAAATTGCTTCCATCTTTGAAACAGCAATGAAATTTTTATTCGAAATACCTCGAGGAATTTTCTTTCTAAATGTTTGTATACGCTATGAAAGGTTTGTTAAATAAATATGATACCTTTTATTTCACTCATCACATTTAATTTCTTGGAAAATACTAAGCCGCGATATTTTATAAATAGCTGAGATAACCGAGCGAATAGAACACGTGGATCTTAAACGAAGGTTGATGTTAAGAGTAACTTAATAGGATAAGCTTGTAGCCGTGTAAGCTGCAGCATCGTGATGAAACCTCTGGCGGGAATGATGTAACTATGCCTTTTGTTTTTCTTATAAACAATTTGTTAAAATGTGCATCTCATCAATTTAGCCAATGACATGTAACTTGTTACACTTGGATAACACAAGTGCTTACGTAAGTACAAGTTACAAGTGCAGTATAAGTATATGTTCCTTCATTTTAATAATCCGACGGTAAATCTGACATGGCCAGAACTTTGAGATTTTCTATCAAAATGATTGTTGAGTTTCTTTTTGATTATAACGATTCGACTCCAACCTACATTTTGTATCAAAATCACTATTCAGTATAATTGCAAACAGCATTGCAATTACTTTTTAATTGTAAAAAAAACTATCATCGATAAAGAACTGGCGAATTATTATTTCCTTTAGCACAAATATAAAAAGAAAATATATTTTTTATTTAGAACCGATGCTGATTGATTGATTAAAGTACATATAAGACTAATACATAACTTTCTTCATCTCTTCATCTCAATCCATAATGATTTATCGTGTTCTATGTATGGATTAAAATCGATAAACCATCCCGCCATAACAAGGTGAACATAAATCGAAACAAAATTTACATATTGTAACAGAGCTGTGAGCTTGATTGGTATTGTTAGCTTAGTTACGGGGAATTTGAGCTAAATTATAAAATCAATACCGCTTCGATGAAACGGCGATGCAACAAATATGAATAGAATTCGATATCAATTTAATCTGACGCCTCACGGCTTTTGAATCAACACATTGAGTTATTTTATAAAATGTGAACATTTGTAATTATGTACATTGTATTTGTGTGTGTATTTCTGAGAGTGTAAGCGTGAATGTATCTTTTTTGAATATAGAATTTGAGCGGATTTATGATATCAATACCGTAGCTTCAATGGAAAAACGATGCAAAGAAAAACCAAAAATAAACACACTACACATTTTAATTAAACTACAAATGGTTTCGTCTAGTTTTGAACTAACACACTGAATGCTCTTTAAACAGATCTCTGGTCATGTGGTAATGCATTGTCTTTATACGTGTCTTTCTGTGATTGCAGACTTATGTTTTATACTGTTTTAAATGTTAGTGCGTGTTCGCCAAATATACTGACAAAATTAAGAACTACAAGACTATCAAAAATTGATAATGTTTTAACTGCTTTTGTCTGTCAATAAAGCATATTCTGCAGATGTAAAAAAAAGTAAATAATACGATTTTGAAATGAATTTGAAGGTCGAATCTAAGTGGGGTGATTACTTATAAAATTTATAACATTTCTTTGTAACATTTGAGTGAAACTTTTCTGACTAAAAAAAAATTAAGTAGATTGCTATGATTTGCACGTGATTTTTATTTATACATATACCTGACACATAATACTTTATGTACTGGGTACCACCCAATCATCAGATATTCTACCGCAATACAGCCGTACTTGCTATTGTTGTGTTCCGGTTTGAAGTGTGAGTGAGCCAGTGTAATTTCAGGCATAAGGGACATAATATCTTAGTCCCCCAAGGTTGGTGGTACATTGGCGATTTAAGCGATTGTTAACATTTCTTACAATACCAATGCCTATCTATTCTATAAAAAAAAATTATAATTAATATACATTTTTCTCAATACGATAATAAAGATTATGTAGTTATAATACAAATTAATAAGTTTTTTCAATTTCAGTTTAGTAGAAGTCTATTTGCATTCGACTTAAATAAAATAATTTCTAGAGGATAGCAAGAAAATATATTTCCATTTCAAAAACAAGCAAATTAATATGCAGAATGATATAAAAAGATATATTTTAATTTCGAGTATTTTTTCTCGCTTACGGGTAAATTACTCTATAGCTAGGATCCAACGCCACGCAGATTACGACTCCGAATATTATATCCGTTGAATAAATTTTGAATGAAAATATAAATGACAATATTTATATAAGAAAAGATATATGAGTCGAGAGAGTGAGAATGTGAGTTGATCTTATCCGAAGGTCGCAAGTTAAAATCTAGCACTAGTAATTTATGTTTAAATTGATTTATATCTAGCCCAGTTCTGAATTAAAACCAATTTTGTATACATTATGATAATGTCCTCCAGACCGATTTCTGCCACGGCGGCCAATCTCAAGAGAGATTAGCCAACTGCGCAGGAGATATTAAAGTGCACAAGTGTGTGCGTAAACACAGCTGCACTCTCTCTTCCCTCACTCTCATAATCCGATGGGACGGCGAACCGACACGACCGGAAAGAGTTCAGGCGCAGGACCAACGGCTTCACGTCCAACTTCACACACACTTCCAACTTCTAGACTCCGGGATGCTACTGAGAATTTTTTGACGGAAAAACCCAATAACTTTATATTGGCCCGACCTGTGAATTGAACCCAGGACCTCCGGGTCTGCGGCCTTACATCAAGCCACTAGACCAACGAGGAAGCTTATTATACAGGTCAGGTCAAGGGCTACTGCCGAGAAGTGGGACTGGATTCTTTACTTCTTATACGTATTTAAACAATTTGTTAATCATTTGATAATGAAATGGATAATGCTGAATTATTTATATAAAGAAAATTCGATTCTTCATTAAATCTGGCGACTACACCCACGGCAATGAGTTATTTCAAGCCTAATAATTCTCCAATTACTTTTAAGGTATTTTATTCGGCCTATTTTAATTAATGTCAGGGTTCTTATACAATGTATTTTTATTACATTATGTATATTAAAATTGGCAATAATATTTTACCTTTGTTTACGTTTGGTCTCTTCTATACACACTAAAATGCAAATGAAATATATTTTCAAGGTTGTTTTTTAATCAGAAAAAAAAATAATTAATTATCTCGATAGAAAAAAATCATGAAATATTCTCTAATCTCCGATTTATTTTTATTTGTACTTGTAATTATGTAAGAACACATTTCGTATCTCAATCGGGAATAATATTAAAAACTCACTTCTCTTTTTAATGCATTTTTTATCATTTTTAAAATAAAACCTTCATTATATTTAAATAGCTTTGATGTAAAACATCTATTGGCACGTTTTGGAGGTTTAAGATTGACTCTTATGCTGTGTCGGAAAACGGTACAATCTCGTATTCCTTCATGCCCCTTTCCTCGGCAGCTTTCTACTTCCTTTAAATACGCGGCGCGTATACTATATATACTCCGCTATAGATTATTATACTAAAAAAATCTATATTTTAATTATAAATTTTATCGATAACTAACTATTTCTATTTTGCATATCGGCCAGACTGCCCGTTATCGTCACAATTGTTTGTATATGAATTTCACCACCGGATATCGCGTCACAATTCTAAATTCCATCCTTACCAGCTCGATGTTTGGAAATCCACAACAGCGTGATTTTTAAGGAATTTTCTGCCTGGCATAACTACTTCGTGGCTTTCCCGAAGAGCCTCCAGCCCGTTTGTCACCCTCTTACATAAAACAAAATTAATAAATAAGATTTACTTTCATTAGCTTCAGTCGTATACATATTGAAATATCTAATTAAAGGCGTTTTTGGTGTGCGTTTTTGACGATTTACAAAATATTTATAGAGCACAAGATTGAAACTGGAAAATTAATTTCGGCGTTGTTTGCGTCAAATGCAGGAAACAAAAGGGCTCAAAATAGATCGCCATTCTGACGCGGAAATGTCAGATGAAAATGCAATATTCCCCCGCTGATGATGCGACGCCGCCATATTGAATTTGGTTGACATGTTGAATAGATAATTCTTTTTTTTAGAATATTTTGGTTAAAACAATTTTCGAACAATAAAAATTATTGTTTATATTATATACATATTTATATATATAATTAATTGCTTTCGCTCGCTATTACATATTTGCCGTTCAATATATACAACTCATTTCCAAATACAAAAGCATAGCATTAAATAATTATTAGATTAAATATAAATTATAAAATAATGTAATACATAATAATAATAAAAATATACTTTATTATATTTGGTACTAAATTTGAATCTTAATTAATAATGAAATTAATTCATCCCGTTATTTAATTTCCTCTTTACGAAGCCGACCGTAACAGCCTGTGAATGTCCCACTGCTGGGCTAAAGGCCTCCTCTCCTCTTTTTGATGAGAAGGTTTGGAGCTTATTCCACCACGCTGCTCCAATGCGGGTTGGTAGAATTCACATGTGGCAGAATTTCAGTGAAATTAGACACATGCAGGTTTCCTCACGATGTTTTCCTTCACCGTAAAGCACGAGATGAATTATAATCACAAATTAAGCACATGAAAATTCAGTGGTGCTTGCCCGGGTTTGAACCCACGATCATCGGTTAAGATTCACGCGTTCTTACCACTGGGCCATCTCGAAGCCGACACCTGCGTCAAATTAGGCGTGGATTTAGATAATATAATGAACGGGAAAGATAAAAACCTTTGCATGAATTCGCTCGGTTACGTCCTTAAGTGCTTTTATCTGCCCATTCATTTTCATGTCATTGACGAAAATAAAAAATAACGTAGCGAATGAATGATTATATCTATAATAGGTAAATTATATTTTTACCGCGCTAATGGTTGGCTTTGTTATGAAGTTACGGATCTCGATGTCCTATCTTTATATCTCGGGTAGACCAATTTATTGAGATTTTGCAACTCGTAGTTTATAAGTCATCTGTATTTACATTCCTGTGCCTCGGACAGCACGTAAAACCGTTGTTTCTGCAAAATATAAATATTTTGTTTTACTAACTCAACCCGGAGTTTGAACCAAGGACTTGGAAATCTGCGCCCTTTTAAGCCACTAGACCAATGAGGTAAAACTTTGTACAAATAAATGAAAAGAAATTAAAATAAAATTCAAAATCTGCAGTACGTACGATTTAATCTACTTTTATGAACTGTTAACATTAATAAGGTTTTAATGGCGGTCTTTAATAAAGAATTTGCTAATGTGGCAGTTAAGAGTTCAAGGTGAGAAGGGAGCGTCTTAATGTTTGAGGTCGATTCATATTTATAATAGCAGCAACATTAACTAAATTATACAGCAATAAAACACTTTTTAATCTTTCTGCATTTCTTCATTAACTAAATACTGTTTTGTTTATATTTTAAATTAAATTTTCTATATGAAAGTAACGCACGTTTAGTTCGCACGTGTAAAATACTTGTGTCATTGCGTTATTAATTAACAGTAATTTCACTACAAAAAAACAATACTTTAGTTTAGTACTTAATAAGGGATTTAAAGTTATGTGGCCTGTGCGAAGCGGCACAACATGTTCCAACTGTGTTCTGAGCTTACATTCGAAATAATTTAGAAGTATCGAAAATGTTGCTATCACTAAAGTTAAGTAACTTACAAATGTTTGTTTTATAATATGTTAAGTATTAAAAAAACAAAGATAAAAGATTCTGCCGTTCTGCAGTTTTCGCTATAAACTGAACGTAGCAATAAAAGCACAATGAGCTACTCCGTTTTAAAACCGACCCATGTTGTTCTACGATCAAATTTCACTGGAATATTATGTATTACATGAGGTTGACAACGCGATTTTGGATTCGGAAATAAAATAAAATGTCAACGTGGTGTCATGTGGGAGTCACGAAGCTGATCAATGACTAGAGTCTTTGGACTGAATCTACTGAAATACGGGAAGAAATTGCTCCTGCTATAAAGTTTATTGAGCAGGTAGATAAGCAATGATTAATTGGACGAGGACGGATTTACATTGGCGGAAGTGTAGAAAAATCAGCTTCGATTTATTGGTGAAGAAAATGGCAGTTCTGTTTTCTTCACCGAACGACCGAGCGAGTATGCGAAAGATTTGATTTCTTAAGCTTAACTTGGACATTGGTTCCATAATCTTACCACCGTGACGTTTTGTTAACCGGTTTTAAATAAATATTTTATCGGTTTAGGAAGGAATACCTTATAGATATTCCCATTTATATATTAAAAAATAATCCAGAGCTGGAAGTAAAATAATCGTTGAAAATTTGATTCACTTGCTGTGTTTATAATACTCGATATATTCGCTTATTGTAAATTGGTTTTAATTATTTGTTATTTAATACATTATACGTTAATTATTGTCTATTTAACTATTAAATTATAAAAAAGTAATCAACAAATATATAAATTAAGACTTCTACAATTTAAACTTAAAATTTTGATTGTGATGCTACCTGGACGAAGAAAAAAGGTTGTACGTACCAAACTATCAAAAGATACACTGAAGGCACAGAAGCATGAACAACACGTCTGTCACAAGTAAATAAAAATCTACCGTCGCATAGCAACCACTTTTACGCTACGCTAACCACTCATTCAATAATTTATTTATAATTTTTATACAGGAATTTGTCAAGAAATCATATCGTCCATATACCAAGTCTCAGATACTTTCAGTATTGAATAATTTTTGAGAGTCCTCCTCACCTTAAAGGAGTTGCATTCAAGTTAACTTTATATTTCACAGACGAAAGCAAGTTACCGTAGATATTATATTGTCGGACAAAGGATAAGGGAGAATGCGAAGCTTTTAACTAGCAAGCTTTTACGTCACCGACAGAGACACTTTTGCAAATGTGCCGAATATACTACGTTGAACTGAATCGCCGTCTATGTTTATACAAACTTAAAATATAATTACACAAATATTGTGATGTTATTTTATATTTTGATAAATAATATTTATAAAGTAATAATATGTGATGAGAGTGCGTAGTCTAATACATTGTTTGAGAATATCGGTTTAAGATTTACAACACATGTAGCAAGAAAAAATATAAACTTGTTTTTTCTTAACGAAGAATTCTTGCAAAAATTATAAATGACCATTTCATTTCTTATTGTATACGGATTCCTAAAGAAGAATATTTTAACCCAAATTTTATATCTCGTAGTCATAAAATTGTTTCATAAGTTTTACCTTGTGTTATAAAGGCGAATACTAAAATGTCTTATATAATAATGTTAGTAAATAAATAATTAAAAAAGTTCTCAGTCACCAAGCAACTGACCGTGAGACGACAGTCCGTGAAACAACTTAATGTACCGAGAGCATGTCTCTTTACTTCTTACAATTTACGAATCTAGACAATGTTCAATTTGTATTATATATCAAGTAGAAATAAAGTTTTAGTGTCTTATATTAAAGTTTATTTATTACATGTATTTTATTATTTGATTGAAAAAAAAATATGCTAATCATATAGCCAGACTATCAAAACTCTTTTAACTATAAGGTATAATATTTGTGAAATTATGATAAGTAGTTTAGAAGTTATCTGAGAACAGACAAATATGTACATACAATAAACCGTCAATGTCGAATATCACCGTCGACATTTTACGACAGTTATCCTTGGTGAGTTTCGATAACTATATTATAAAGAAACGAATAAAAAATTCTACTAACGATATTCCATTTCTCAAGTGTTTTTTTTTTATAGAATAGGAAGGTGGACGAGCATATAGGCCACCTGATGATAAGTGGTCACCAAACGCCCTTAGACATTGGCATTGTAAGAAATGTCAACCATCACTTATAGCCAATGCGCCACCAACCTTGGGAACTAAGATTTTATTTCCCTTGTGCCTGTAATTACACTGGCTCACTCACCCTTCAAACCGGAACACAACAATATCACTGCTGTTTTGCGGTAGAATATCTGATGAGTGGGTGGTACCTACCCAGACGAGCTTGCACAAAGTCCTACCACCAGTTAATAACCTTTACAGGTATTCAATTAATAAATATGCCTTAAGTGAGGCTTAAAAAAGTAAAGTGGGTAACAAAGTCTAGAGATAATGTAATAGTCTAGACAATCTATAGATCTTTAATTAAAAATGTATAAGTAACTTCTCTACCGGCCATCAAACGCACCGTATTTTAATAAGAATTATCAATATCGAATCATATTAAAAAGAAAACTCTTTTATTATTAAATGTTATTTGTATTAACACAAGTATATCGATCAATCTACATTGGTAGCGTAATGGAATATACTCCAAATCTTATAAGTGGTTACATTTCGAGGATGTTACTATTTGTATTAAAGGCTTAGTCAACAAAGTGACAGAATAAAATTCGTTTTCTATATTTAAAAAAAACGATTCGTTTTGTTTACGAATACAAGTATACGAGGAGAATAAGAGAACACAATAATTGTCCACCGGGAGTCAAAGGTATCTTTCAAAAACGTTACGTAAAATTTGATGTTGCATTTAGGAGACGTACTCGTTTAGAAACGATTTTAATGGCGCGTTACTTGCCCCTCAAAAACTTTCGTTCACTGACGCATAAAAACGAGTGAAACAGCTTAAGTCGCGTTTAATTATAGCCTCTTATTTATAAGATTTGTGTGATATGGATGAAAAATAAGGATCTACATGATGTTTTTAACGTATAATATACATGCATAATGTATGCATGTATATTATATGTATCAATATATATATTTTTTTGTTTTTGTATTTTTTTTTTTTATATATATAGAATAGGAAGGCGGACGAGTATATGGGCCACCTGATTTTAAGTAGTCACCAACGCCAATAGACATTGGCATTGTAAAAAATTTTAACCATCGCTTACATCACCATTGCGCCATCAACCTTAGCGACTATAATATATATACATATCATTCTATTTCGACTGCCTAACGACTTCAGTTGGCATGATTTCAGTCATATTACAGCAAATTTATACGAAACTTTAATGAATTATACACTTAAATCATTCCGTACATCGGCGAAGAAAATCCTTTGAATAGTTTTTAAGTTTATCGCGATCAGACATAGCTAACATATTAGCTGAAATATATACATATGAAAAATTACGTTATATACAATATCATGTGTATGTAACGTAATATTTCATAGACCCGGAGCTGAAGTGAAAAAATTCTGATTAATTGTTAAAAGTATTGTTATCGTCACACGTTTAAGGTGGAATTTCATTATTGATGAAACAAAAATAATGGTCGTAGGGTTGATCGTAGCGGGGTGTAGTTGTAGGATGATTAATCGAATTTGTCGAATAAATTACGTGTTTCAAGCGATTTGCTTCAAATTCTTGTATATTTCTCAGTCCTACAGAAATGATTTAAAAATATATCAACGATAAATTTGACTAGTGATGACATCAGGAGATCATGTGTATTAAGTAAAAATAAACTTAAAAAATATGTTACAATTAATAGATTCCTTTGATCAAAAGTAACTCATTACTCTAAAGAAATAAAAGAAACGACATAAATAAATAAATAAATATTGTTATGAGGCTGACGTGAATGCTCTCCAGGCTGAGATCTCTTTACGTAGCTCTCCAGACAATATGAAAAAAAAAAATTAAATGTCTCAAAAAGAGATTACTGACCATACTTCTGTCATGAACAACCTACTAGTGGATTTACTAGAAGATTTTTAGGACGTACTACTAGACTAAGCAAGTGCAACTCAGAGCGCTTTGACTCATTAATATAAAAATATGATGACGATAGCGATGACGATGATTACGATTTTGACTATTAAGATCGCGATGACAATGTCGATTTTGATGTCGATGACGATGACTAAGACTGGCTACTACGATTACGATGACTAAGACTTTGGCTACTACGATTACGATGACTAAGACTCTGGCTACTACGATTACGATGACTAAGACTCTGGCTACTACGATTACGATGACTAAGACTCTGGCTACTACGATTACGATGACTAAGACTCTGGCTACTACGATTACGATGACTAGACTCTGGCTACTACGATTACGATGACTAAGACTTTGGCTACTACGATTACGATGACTAAGACTCAAGCTACTACGATTACGATGACTAAGAATATGACTTTGACTATTACGATATCGAAGATGACATTGACATGGACTATTACAATTACGATATTGATAACGATAAAAGTTGTAAAATTTAGCACACCAAATGTAAAAAATGTAAAAGCTTATGTACTTATCAATGGGGAGTCGATGGATCCAGTTGAGTCTACTGCACTTCTTGGCCTTACTGTTGATGCCAAGTTGCAGAGGGCCCTCCATATTGACGGATTTTTGAGTAGTTGGTTCTACAATGTATATATAGATAGATTTATTTAAAATAAAGCAACCGCTTGTAAATGTCCTACTGTCGGATTAAGGCTTCCTCTCTTTTGAGGAGAACGTTACCTGCTTATTACACCACGCTGCTCATGAGGCAGAATTTCTGTTATATTAGACATGCAGGGTGAATTATACATACAAATTAAGCACATGAAAATTCAGTGGTGCTTGCCTGGGTCTGAACCTGCGAACATCGGTTAAGATTCACGAGTTCTAACCACTGGGCTATTTCGGCTCATTTTAAACTCGTCAAAATTTAATTCATATGTTTTATTTATTAGAATTAGTTGTCTTTCAAATATTTTAGTCATATTATGAATGTGGCTCATTTGTTTGTTCTCTTAGTCAAGCAAACGTTTTGAAGGAGTTTAATGAAATTTACTGTAAAAGTAAATTTAGCATGTTGGCAAATTGTACATATCTATTTACATATATTTATTATAGTTGTTAAAATAATACAAAACAGCACATTTCGTAGAGTTTATTTACAATTTATTTACAAATTCGGTAAATAATGTTAATGTAATAACATGTTTTTAAACAGCAGCTTAAATATTAAATGTGCAAACTACAACTTTAATTGAAAATGATGCCTAAAAATATTAATACTATATAAAAAAAATCTTTAATTTTTACAGGACACACCTAAGACTTCAAATGTAAAGAGAAAATATATTGATTAAAAGATTCAATGAAACAATTAATATTAACATATTTAAAATAATTCTTTGTCAGTTCCCAGTATCACTTTTGTTTATTAATATTTTTAAATGTCTGTATTAAATTTAACTGAAAAAAACATCTTTATACAGATTTCAATATTCAATTAATTATTATCTTAAATATATGTTTTACATTTAATTTACAAGAACATGTAATATGAAAAATTTGCAAGTGCATAAAAAGATAAAATTCAGCTTTACCTTTTTTTATAATATAGGTCGGTGGACAGACATATCCGCTACCTGATGGTATGCGGTAACCACCGCTCATAAACATTAGCGCCGTACGAAATATTAACCATTTCTTACATCCCCAATGCGCTACCAACGCTGAGAACTTAGATATGCCTGGTGCCTGTAGTTACACTGGTTCACTCAGCCGTCCAACCAAAACATAACAATATTAAGTATTGCTGTTTGGCGGCGCACTATGTGATGAGTGGGTAGTATCTACAAAGACGGGTGCAAAGCCCTACCACCAAGTAAAAAGTAAAGTACACACGTATTTCGCTCTTTCTATCATTGTTGATTTGACATTCGAAAGAAGAAGACATATGTATTGTTTAACTAATCACCCGCTAATCAACGTTTATAAGTAAGGCCGATTATCCTTATGCTTGCTTAAATTACATAAAATGTTATCTTAAATAGTGCAGTTTATTCAAAATCTTAAAATTTTGCTACGGATTAAATCATTATACATAAAATATGTATAATGATGTATAAAATATGCTGTATATTACGTGACACACTACTTTAATTTAATAAGCGTATAAACTATTCAGGCTTTGCCTTATTACCAGCATATGTACAAATTAACTATTTAATAACTGTCTTTAAAATTAATAAGGTATTAAAAGCTAATGACTAGCTTGGTAATGTCATAATAATAGGTGAGTTTAAAGTATATGTTTAGATAGTTATAAGGCAAGAGGATGAACCAAAAAGAATTGAGGGATTTGTAGTGACTTACCATGCAGTGAGCGGTAAAGGACGATATTTCTTTTTGTATCACTTGAGACAACGCGAACATAAAACAATCTATAAAACGGATATCTAATGTCTTGAAGAAATAAGTTTTCGAGACATCTTACCAATTATTTTCTATTTTCCTCCACACTGTACATGTGCGATGTAAAAACTATTTTTGTATTAAATCAACTATGTGCATTACAAAAATAAAATTTAGGCATTTAGGCATAGACTAAAAGGGTAAGGTGGACATGGGTAACTACGGATATGACTAGAGATGGATGAGAAAACACACGGTGCTGTCCCAAATTAAATGGAATAAGGACAAGCGAATGAATACTAATATATAATATTATATGACAATGGTAGAGAATATATTGTTAACATCGCTTTAAAAATGTTTTTATATTACTTGGTACATCTTTAATATACGATTTTACTTAGTCAGATCTCTTTTAAATTGACAAATTGAGATATTCTCATACGATGATTACATATTTTTTAATAATTCAATTCAGTTCATATTTAGGTAACTACTAATTTCTTTTAGTGTTATATTTACATGTAAGAACACCGAAATATATTTGTCTAGATATTTGTGGTTAGCAAAAATATATGGTCACTAGTAAGAATACATTTATTTATGAAACTATTTTTGGAACATTGAATTTCTTTGGCTTAACGATTAAGTACTGTTAATTAAATGGATTGCGTGTAAAGTATAGTAAGAATTTTATCTTTATAAAATTACGACTGTCGCCTCACAGTGCAGCAAACGGCTCTTTTCAAATTCTCAGTGAAACCATATTTTTGATTTTGGACCTCCGTTTTATAAATTTTGGTGTCGTTCACATCATTTGACTTTTCAGTCTTATCGCCTCCCTTTCCTTTTACAGCAACTTCCTCATCGGATCACGTATCGGAACCTGGGTACTTTACTATCAGATCTAATTCTTCTTGGTTCGGTTTCGCAGTTCGAACCTCAGTTTGCCCTTCGAATTTCTTTGGCCTTTCACATATTTTGTTCTCTATATTAACCAGGACATCAGCAACACATCTGTGATCTTCTGGAGACTTTACCTCGGCCTCTTCACCGAATGCAGTAGCTTGACTTTCAGTGACACCGTTGTTGTTTTGCTTATCTTTTACCGTTTCAGCTTTACTATCCTCTTCTTCACTGTTTTCTTTTCCTTCAAGAATCATTTTATGCGTTGCTTCTTCTGTAACGCTGTCTGTTGGTGCTTCGTTTATACAGGAATGTGTGAGTGTGAAAGGCAGTTTCACTGAAACTTCACCGCCCATAGCACTGAGAGTGAGTTTCACTTTGACGTAATATGACACGTAAATAGCGAAGACGTTGCGATCTTCGGGCGAATTAGAATTGCACAAAACCGTTGAAGCCAAGCTTGCTCCTGATTTAGAGTATGAATCCTCCAATGCTATCCAATTTTTGGTCACACCTGTAGAAATTATTTAGCTTTATTAAGTGTTTTATTTTGCAGTTATTACTAATATATACCTTACAGTAACTAGGCATAGAGTTATACGACATTATCTATAGCAATGAGACCAATAAAAAAGACATAAAAATATGACACGTTAATGCTTCAAGTCTTACCTTTGTGTGGAATGAGGGTGTACGTGTCGGTAAATGTCTGCCCGGGTAATACAGGGGTTCCGGTCCCACGTACTAATGCAACTACGTTCTTGAATTTCCCGTTGGAGAACATACACACGTCAACATGCTGGACCACTAGCGCCTAAAACAAAGTTCTAAATGAGTCATCGGTATAAATCTTGTAGTCTCCACGGATGTGTTGTCCATATGCCATCGCGAATATTCGTTATAACTTTGTTATGTCTAAGTCACACGATAACATTTGGTTATCGTGCAATAATAAAGCGTAATCAATTTAAGTGTCTGCAAATTAAAGTCCTTAAACCTAGTCTTAAGCTTAATCACACAATCATTGTCATTAAGCTTAAAACATTATTAGTTTTGATCATGAAATTTATTACATATAGAATGTCTTAATGTATTTAGTGTAATCAATCAATATTAATAATTAATTGAAGTAAGATCGTATTCTCATCAAATAATATGAGTGTATTAATGTTGTCATTAATTAACATTCCTCTGGTGACCCAAGAGCTGGCGCTTATTTAGCCCAAAGGCTGAGTCTAGCGGTGCAGGGAGGCAATAGTGCCAGCGTCTTGGCTGCAATGCCACAGGACAATCATTTAGACGTGTTTTTGCTATAAATTTGTAATGTGTATTTTTTATTATTTTTATAATTTTATAGTAATATTAATTATTATTATGTAATATCTAACTTAGTTAAGATTATTATTTTAAACCTTATAATAAACATACTGGTATAATATTCTTGTATCGAAACTGCACTAATTATATGACATTAATTTTAATTAAAATTATATAAGCGAAATACCACTCTCACAAGATCTCTTAAACTATTGATTCATAATTTGTCACAGTTATTTCTTTCTCGACGTAGACGCTCACTATGAAATGGATTTTACAAATCTTAGTTTTCTTATTTACCCTTGCGAAGCTAGGACAATTAGCTAGTGATTAATAATAACGGAAAGTTCACGTATAAATTTAAATTGTGAGATACTGACACAACTACTGCTATAAATATAATTAATAGCTCAAAGGTATACGGGCCTCCTGAATCTGAAAGTCGTTATCAGTTTAAGATTGACTCCTTTGGATATTGTGATACAATAGTCTAGAAAAAGCTTTACGCTTAAGTATATAGGAAAATAGAATGAGAAATTATCTAAGCAAAGTATGAAATAATCTAATAATTCATTAAGTGAAATAAATGAAATAATTTCATTTTTAAATTGATTGTTTAAATTTCGTGTTAAATTATTAATAAAAAGAAAAGCGATATTTTAGTTATTATAAATACATATATGTTCGTAGTTTTATTTTATTCACCTTGGTCTATTTGTAAAACCACAGGAACTTTTTTATCTCGGAAATGGCTGTTACGCTGATATTTTCACATAATTGTTTCTCAAACCTTTCGCAAAATTTTGATTTATGTATAAATATTCAATTCATTTAATTTTTTTATGTTATCAACATAGCTGTATTTTTACTATTTTTATTTAGATATGGTTTTATTTAATTATTTTTATTAATTTAAAATTCAATTTCGAAGCGTCAATTACGGTATACGTTACATTAGCGGTTTACACGTCGGCTGGAAATGTTGACGTCGTAGGTTCGATTCTGAACCTTTGGACTATTGTCGCCTCATTCCTAACATAAGCTGTACGCTTAAGTTGAAAGATAAATAGGAATATTTGGATATATTATTCCTTTAAAAATAATATATTAAATATGTTTTTTTTTGTTGAATGAATAATAGAAAGTAATAATTTTTAATCCAATAAAACGGTGTTCTATATGAAAATCCGAATAATTATTTCGCGGTGTTGTAAGCTTTCAAGGGATTAAATACCACCTGCATTAATTTTCGAGGGCTTTAATTATTTATGTTACTCGTTTTCTGAAATTATATTTATTAATGTTCTGCTTCATGTAGAACCTTCTGTAAGTATAATTAGTGTTTTTTTTTCACGTTGACGTTCAGTAATTTTGACATATTTATTTAGACAGCCAAAGTGACAGTGACAGTGACAAATCTTGGTGCGAAAACACTGGCTGTATAAAAGAGACATATTATGCAACTTAAAAATAATCTTTGTTTTTTATGAATATTTTTCAATTGTATTGTATTTATGTGCTGTTTACTACAGAAACAGCATATTTATTTGCATAAAGTTGAAGATTGAGGTGAAACCCACCCACCAAAATTTCCAAAATTGAAAAGTCGCATAATGCTTTTTAAACAACATGTTTCACGGAAAATAGAAAATAAACGACCTTAACACTAATAGCGTTCTAAATAAATAAAAACAGACAGTTACTAAATACAGAATAGAATAGATTTAAAAATCAATAATCTTAGTTAATGATGATCATAAGTTTTTATATTATACCTTGTTAACGTAGATTATATTATATTTTTACACTCTGTTTATGTAAAGTTAAAAAAAGTTTAAAGATTTCAATTTAGCTTATACAATCAAAAAAAAAAAAAATATATATATATATAAGAGTGCGATTTTAAATTTCATTATTTATGTAAAGTTTTATTTTTATACATACCTTTATTCTTCTAACGGTTTTCGAGGAATGATTAGATATGACCACGCTCACAGCTACGGACTCGCCGTGTGAATACATCGCTTTGTCCAGCCAGGCTTCCAACTCCACTCTGTTGACAAAATGTTGAAACTTAACATCATGTCTGTACTGTAAGACTCAATCAGATTGTAATGCATAATATGAAGAGTATATATACATTTTTTTATCAAAAAATGATAAACTAAATTTATAATATGGCAACAAAAACGTTGACAGATCTCCCACTGCCGCCACTCTTTATGGCGGGAAATTGTGTCGCTTTTAATTTTTCATACGGGCCAAAATATAATTTATATTATATCTTGCTCCGTATAAAGGATTTGTTTATGGAATCCCTTCATCGTTTTATTTCTGAGTTGAAATCAAGTTCTTTCAATATACGTAAAGAGATCTCAGTTATAAGATCAAGAGGCGGAATAGTATGAGGAACAAGTAGCTACGAGGGGTTAGGGTTAGCACCTTGAAATTTATAATACTCTATATTTGAAGGTACAAAAAGAAAACAATGGGATAAAATAAAATAACTAAATAAAACAGAACGTTTTAAACCGCTTAAACTGTGCCAAAATAATTTCAATTATCTATTTCCCAAGAAATAAAGCAAGACGGAAGTTAATAAAATATATATATATATTTTTTATAGAATAGGAAGGTGGACGAGCATATGGGCCACCTGATGGTAAGTGGTCACCAAACGCCCTTAGACATTGGCATTGTAAGAAATGTCAACCATCGCTTATAGCCAATGCGCCACCAACCTTGGGAACTAAGATTTTATGTCCATTGTGCCTGTAATTACACTGGCTCACTCACCCTTCAAACCGGAACACAACAATATCAAGTATTGCTGTTTTGCGGTAGAATATCTGATGAGTGGGTGGTACCTACCCAGACGAGCTTGCACAAAGCCCTACCACCAGTAAGATAAGACTTTCTTGTAACTGCTATTTTTAACTTGACATTGAAGTCCACGAATATTTCATCGCTTCCACTCTCGACTTATGTCTCCATTGATAAGATCATTAAAGTTTATTCAAAGATTTAAAATCTTTATTCAACAAGAACACAAGAAATCCTTTCGTTGGACAAAGAATTTTATTGATTGTAAAAAATTAGCGGCAACTAATACTTCAGTATTGAGACGACATAAATTCATCGGATTAATTCGATTCAACTTTCTCTCAAAGACATTTGATAATTAAATCAACGCAACAACACTTAATAACAATAATCGTATAGAATTTGTCTTTAATATTTTTCTCTTTTTACTAGAAAAATAGGATTACATTTTGAAATTATATAGACTTATTGAACATTACACGGGTACTAGTGCTTTAAGTCTAGTAATTTAAAAGTGCCGAGGTCGCTGACCCGTTTTTTTATAGTCGTACACAGTCCTAACGTAAGCTAAACGCTTAACTAGAGCGAAAAATAGGCATATAAGTGATGGAAAAATAAAGCTTTATTTTCTTTTCATAAAACATACTTGCTTTTTGTAGTTTGTAAATGCGTGAATATTTAAAATTAACGTTCTTAAATTTTCTTAGTGTTTATTTTAATTTTTAACTGATGCGGAATGAAATTTGTAACATTAAGGAGGTAATGAAAGTTGTGATTTTTTTTAAAGTTTATTTTCATCACTGTAACAGTAACAGCCAGTGAATGTCCCACTACTGGGCTAAGGCCTCCTCTCCTTCTTTGAGGAGAAGATTTGAGGAGAAGCTTATTCCACCACGCTGCTCCAATGCGAGTTGGCGGAATACAAATACAGAATTTTAGTGAAATTTGACACATGTAGGTTTCCGATTTTCTCGATGTTTTTCTTTACCGACAATTAGGTACACGAGCATTAGCACGAGATGAATTATAAATACAAAGTAAGCACATGAAAATTCAGTGATGCTTGCCCGTGTTTGAACCGACGATCGGTTTCATCGGTAGATTCACGCGTTCTAACCACTGAGCCATCTTGGCTCTCTTTATTTTCATAAATTACACAAATTAGTCATTATACTATACTTATATTTATTATTTTTTACTTATCAGGTTATTGACAGCAGACATTTTTATATAAGAACGTTATTTTTTAATGTTTCCGTGTTCCGCTTGAAAGTGAATGTTCCACCGCTGGGCTAAAGCTTGCTCCTCTTGAGGTAATTCCACCACGCTCTAATGCAGGTTAATTTTTTTTTCTAATACGTACACTTAATTATTCTGTCTAACAATTGTTATCATAATTTATCTCATTCTTTTCATTTCAAAACTTTTTTTTTGTTGTTTTTGTTTTCTCGCTTTATAAATAAAAACGTGTACTAGCATTATTAAATAAATTTGTTGATATGGTGCAGTACATCAATACCAGACAACGGGCTTAAATGAAATGAAACGGCCATTTAAAACGCAATTTCTAAGAGCAAACTTAACCAGCCCTCCTGTCACCAGTGGAGGCAAAAAGTTTGTTTAATATACTTTTTAAACGCTACCAAACATTCTTGCTTGATTTACTTGTATAATGATAATTTAAAAGTTTCAATAAAAGCCTACTCTGCAATTTATTGAGATATTTGGGCGACCTTATTTCATTCGAGCGACTTCGGAATAATTAATATATTCCGTTATCGCTTCCCTTGTCTTGCCCTGTCCTTAAATATACACATCAAAGTTATAATTCGTTTTATATAAGGCACGCTTAACGACAAAACCAAATTAAGGGAGACGTGTTCCCCTAAAAACAATACGCGCCATGTTAAAAGCATTTTGTAAGCGAATATACATTTTTATAAAAATCACGAATACAATGTAACCGGAATGACCGAATGAAAGTTGACACGGCGTATTGTATCGATCATCATTCATTCACCACGTTAGTTCAACAAAGGGGCAAATTAAGGATTCACGTTCGAGCTTACGGTTAAATAAAAACTATTAACTGTGCTTCGATTCCAATCGAATTCGCGTATTAATTAAGTAAAATTAGTGTGTTTTTAATGACTCTTTTAAATCGAGTCATAAGCGTATTGCTTTCAGTAATTATACCATTGATTCTAAGTTATTCAAAGTTTGCATTTTGCATGTAAACATTTTATTTTAAAAAACTTTACAACATTTTAACGACGCAAAACACTGTTCTATACTAAATTGTACATATACCATATAAATAATATTATAATATTTCTATAGTTGTACGACCCACAGGGTCGTTTTGTTAAGTTGGGTCTGTGAAGCAAGATTTAGTCAAGAAAAAGAGATCTTATGTGAGGGCTTAGTGAGAGGAATGAATCTCAGCTTGAAACATTAGAAATATGTTAGTGCATTAATTTTATTTCTGTATTGTGTAATGCTCCTGGCGTTACTGGCCTTGACAATGTCATCAATCGGGGTCATTAAGCTATTAAGCTTACAGTTAACCTTAGGTTAATATTGATTTATTTGTAACTAATTAACTTGGTAATTTTAAACACGCTAATTGCGAACAGTCTAAGTCCGAAATGAAACCTTCTAAAGAACAAATAAATCTCTTCTAAAAATAATTGATTTGTATATAGTTTAATTAATTAATGTACTGAGGGTTAGCTGTTAGTTATGTTACTGGTATTAATAATGTACATAAATTTACATAATAAGTATATTAAAGTTATTGTGTAGCGAAGTGTACCGCAGAACAGGTCAAATTTGCAATATACCTAACAATGAATTATATATATGACTTTAAATGTATTTTATTTATTCATTATATACGTATTTCCTCAGATATTTTGAACGTACATTTGGAGTATCTTATATGTCTGCACGTTTTATTACCAAATAGCATCACAATTGAAAATTAGGATTAATAATTTATAGATATAATATAGTATTCATAATTTGCATTTTTGTAATTGTTGTGTTCCGGTTTGAAGGGTGAGTGAGCCAGTGTAATAACAGACACAAGGGACATAACATCTTAGTTCCCAAGGTTGGTGGCGCATTGGCGATGTAAGCGATGGTTAAAATTTCTTACAAATCCTAGGTGTATGGGTATTGGCAACCACTTACCATCAGTTGGCCCATATGCTTGTCCGCCTAACTTTACTATACAAAAAATACATAAACATCCTCGAAACTTCGAGGTTTATTGTAAATAAAAGTTACAATGGATTACATTAGCTAACTGGAGTTGTTTCGTTAGTTTTAAGTAATATGCTTTTAACGTCATTATTTATTCTACAGGACGCGAGTAATATTTAATATCTAGAATATATTTTAAGTAAGTTGAAGTGTTCATTTTAAATCTATGTATTTCATTTTAATGTTTTATATATGAAAGTGTGATTTTTTATTTGTTTCTAAATAAATTGTCAAAACGAAATTTTAATGGGCACTGTCATAACCATGAAATCAAAATTTTATTCGGTTATTATATCCAACGATTTGTTGTGCTTACGTATAAAGCTTTCTTATTGATGTTTCTAACTTTTTCTTGAAATACTAGTTAGTATATTGTTGGTATCTTCAAGCATTGACCTATTATCAGTTATTCGTAACAATTTGATCCAAAAGCAACAAAAAATTACAATAGTACTTTTAGAATTCGATTATTGATGGAATTCTAAAGCTTCTATAAAAACAGTGCTTATTTTAACAAGCACTGTTTTTTATTGGAATTTACAACTATACTAGCTCTCGAAGTTGGCCAAAGTGATATATTTCTATTATACGTAAATATTTTATTTATTACTTATCTATATAAAGTGAGTTTATTTGTTTGTTTCACGTCTTAACTATTTGTGGAATTTTTCATATGACATATTAGGGATACATAAAAGGGTATAACGTACATAGCACTGCCGTAATCACAGACAGGCGAAGCCGTTGTCAAGTAATATTTTCATTTTCGATAAAGCGAATAATACCACAGAGTATAATGAAATACACAATATGGCGTTGTTTCAATATCTAAGTATATATACACGCTTGTGGGATTTATTGAATTAATAATCCAATTGAATTACATAACTTCGTATCACAAAGCCTTCCCAGCGAGTCGAGACACTTTATCCTTTCGGTAATATGTTTGTTTTGCAAAGAATTTGTTGAATGAGAGGTAATAATTTAGAAAACCTTGAAGCGCTTTGGGAACGTGTTCATTGTAACTTAAAATAACCAATTAAGTTGTTCGTTTCTTAAGCGATTTAAGTTTCATTCACTTGGAATAAGTAGGTAATATTTTTATTAAGAGAAGCTTTAACATATATATATATATATATATATATATATATATATATGTATGCTTGTATTTTGAAAAAATACTAATTTCTATTTACTCTCCAATTAAGGCTAAAACTTGTTCTATAACTGGGAGCTAAAATAGCCCAAGGGGTTAAGATTGAACTTGTTACTTTTACATAGGTACGCGGGACCCTGACCTTTGTGCTATATAAGTTTTTTTTTAAATATTTTTCATGTTTATTGTAATAAATACGTATTGGTATTTAGCCTAACATAAATTTTAAATATTTCTATATACAAAACAATTGCGTAACTTTGTGTGTGTGCACACTACTAGACGTACTTGTTTATTGTATATTGTTTACAATGTGTCTTCTACATCGTAATGAACACACACAATGATGTCGTATTTTTAGACACGTTCAAAAACGGATTTTAATAACATGGATTATTTTCTTTAATTAAATCGTAGAGACGAGACAACCAATATCATTTTAATTGTTCAACCGAAGTTAAGATCTGTGGTGTTGTATCTAGCCACTTGAAAAAAGGCTGTTACATATATATCATAAAAATATACTAAACAACACAATAAAAATTATATACTTATGCTAATAAATTATGTTTAAAAGAGAATAAAATTAATATAATGTCTCACCTTCCATCAGACAACAGGAAAGGTTTCTCGACAGTCGCTCGGGGCGGAGCAGGTTCAACGTTCTCTGTGAAAACATGTAAAGTATTATTATTCATAATCCATTTGCCAAATTCACTGGTGGTAGGGCTCTGTGCAAGCTCGTCTGTTGTGTTCCGTCATTGTTGTGTTCCGATTTGAAGGGCGAGTAAGCCAGTGGAATTACAGGCATAAGGGACATAACATCTTAGTTTCCAAGGTTGGTGGCGCATTGGCGATGTAAGCGATGGTTAACATTTCTTACAATGCCTATGTCTATGGGCGTTGGTGACCACTTACCATCAGGAGGCCAATATGCTTGTCCGCCTATAAAAAAGAAATTAAAGTGCTTTTCCGCTTTTTTGTAAATCATTAATATTGGCATCCCGATGTGCGACTTTCTGGTACTTTATAATTAATGTATACGCTCATATGTGCTGCTTGTGTACCTACTTATTATATAAATATACATCTATATTTAAATATCCATGCATATAAGAAATAATCCTATGTTGTAATAATTGTTTTTGTATAGAAACGTTGTCAAAACGTCTATTTTATTCTTATTATAATTTGTTTTCCTTTTTAAAATTTTCATATAAATTAATGGATAAAATTTGCTTTAAAAATCAATCAATTCCTAGTAATTTATGGGTTTTATAGGATATATGCCGAGATGACCTAGTGGTTAGAACGCGTAATCTTAACCGATGATCGTGGGTTCAAATCCGGGCAAGCACTACTGAACTTTTATGTGCTTATTTTTATTACTATTTGTGTTTATAATTCATCTCGTGCTTGACGGCGAAGGAAAACATCGCGAGGAAACCTGCGAACCTTATTGAAATTATGCCTGCCATATGTGTATTCTACCAATCCGCATTGGAGCAGCGCGGTGGAATAAGCTCCATCTCCTCAAAAAGGGGAAAGGAGACCAGCAGTGGGACATTAACAGGCTATTTCTGTTATAAGAAGTTTATTATTATAATACAGATATATAATTCTACTTATATATATATAATATATAAGGTTTCTATTGATTCGGTCGAAAATATAAACGAAAACAAAGATATGAACAGCGAAAAATTCCAAACAAATTCAATTCAACGTTTCATTATATTTGGACGTTGATATTTAATATTTAAAATAAGAACGAAATCAAATACCTCAGTGAAAGCAATTTTTAGTGAAATTCTTAATTGGAAATGATTTTTTTTTTTCGAACTATTTACCTTACCTACCAATGTTAACATAAGCTTATGCCTTTATTCATACAGCACGACTAAAATCAATGGAATAGTTAAATAAAAATATGTTTTAAAAAGCCGAGGTGGCCCAGTGGAAGGAACCCTTGATTCTTAACCGATGATCGTGGTTTCAAAGCACCACTGAATTTTCATGTGTTTAATTTGTGATTATAATCCATATCATGCTTGACGGTGAAGGAAAACATCGTGAGGAAACCTGCATGTGTCTAATTTCACTGAAATTCTGTCACATATGTATTCTACCAACCCGCATTTGAGCAGCGTAGTGGAATAAGCTCCAAACATTCTCCTCAAAAAAAAGGAGATGAGGCCATGGCCCAACAGTGGGCATTCACAGGCTGTTACGGTACGGTATGTTTTAAAAACGATCTTTTATTTTATATTTGTGCTGTGACGAATGAAATTTTCGTGTATTACACAGTTTATATTGTACACTCACGATACAAAAATCAACTTTCGGTTACCGATTGTTACTTCTATTACTCCCGGTTTAGTCCCTGCACTACTACACACGCAAAAATGTCTCCAAGCTGATTTATCTGTACTTACTCATACCTGATTTGCATTGAATCATGCGCCACCTGTCGTATAATTTATACAAAAAAATCAAAAAAAAAAAAAAGATCGATTGAAATAGATTAGTATGAAAGAGGTTTTAGTGTACGCGCAAGACTTATTCGAGAGAGATTAAAATATTTTTAAAAAAGTTTTGCTATATTTGATAGTATTATACACTTCTTTCAGTGATATATATACCGTAACAACCGTAACAGCCTGTGAATGTACAGAAACTACTAAAAGAAATGTCCTTAAAATTATTATTGTCAATTGTTCTTGAAACAATTGAAGTGAAACGTGATAAGGGTAGGAAATTTGAAGAATGGGACCGCGTGTGACGTCATTGTACATTAAACATGGCAGATTCTATGAATATGATATACCTACTCATGTAGTAAAATATTGATGTGTTTGTGAGATGAAAGAGAGGTATGTAGATTTGATGTCTTGAGTCGTTTCCACATTTATAACGGATATACTCTTATTATTATTTTGAATGAAATATGAAATTAAGTAGGCATGCTGGGACATGCGCTGTGTGGTGGTAAGTGGTCACCACCATATCGGCATAAACTCTACAAGACCTTACATCGCCAATTACCTTGGAAGTAAGATGTTCTTTTTACCAAGTAAATATTTGATAAACATTTTTTATATAAGCTTTCAATTATCCTGTATGAACAAACTGGATATACACCGCAGAAAACGATCGTGAAATGTCAGAATGTGACATGCGACATTGAACATAACTAATATAATATTACAAGAATATACGCATCAAAATAGCATATCACCATAAGTCGGTTTTTAAAAATTTAACGGGTGAGTAGTGAAGTGAGTCCTTACAGAATAGCACTGCAGCAATCAAACTCAATCAGAATATTTGTATTCTTGTTTACAAGGTTAATATACCGTTCTAAAAATATCTAAAACAATATAAATGTTAAATTAAAATGGAAATATTAAATGAAAAAACACTTACCAATTTCCTCGTTTTTCGCTCGACATTTTTCATCCGAGTCCAATTTAGCTTTATTTTTCAGCCTGTAATGAAAAATAAATCCATACATTTCTGCAACTTTTCTATCACGAGAGCTTTAAAAAAAGCCGACCGTTGGCAGTTTTTTAATTTCAAAAGAGATTATTTTTTTACGTGTTTTGTTTTGTTTTTGCTATCCTTACTTCCTTATTATATTATAAATGCGAAAATGAGTTTGTTTATTTGTTTGTTATGCTTTTACATTTTGTTCAACCGATCATCAGAAAATTTTGTATAAACTTGCCTCCTGCTTCCCCCTTCCTTCTTAAGTCCACGCGAGCTGGTTCTCGATGTCACCGCCTAACTGTGACATCAATTCCATCGCGAACAAAGAAATTTGGCAACTCCTTTCTTTGTCGCACTTCCAAAAAATGGAATTCCTTACCAGCTCACGTATTCCCCTCCTCTTACAACCCGGGTTCCTTCAAACGAGGCGTGAAGAGGCATCTTGCGGGCCGGCAAGGCGAAGGCGGCTAGTGCAGAACGTTTTTCCCGTCTGTACTGGCCGTCGTCGCGTTTGGACTCTACTACCACTTACCATCAGGTGGAGTAGAGTCATTTGCCCTCCCGGCGATATAAAAAAAAAAAAAAAAAAACGATGTTAGGGGTATAAAAGAGGACACAGGGAACATTGCACACTACACTCCCGACACACTCGCGGGCGGAATCTAGTTAAAAAAAGTATTTCTCTTGACCAATTTCGGTCATAATCGTCATTCTCTTCGGAGAAAAGTCAACTACGCAAAATATATTATAGTGCTTAAATGGGTGGTGCACTCTCTATATTATCGCTCTCATAATTTAATGGGGCTGCAATCTGATACGATTGGAGACAACTTAAACGCAGGAATATCGGCTTGATATGCTTTATGAGGAGGAGAAATATCCAATTTTACTAGCTCCACCCGGTGCTTAAATTCAGGTTCTGGAGCTAGTGACAAGATCAACACACGTATACTTCTAATAAAAACCTGCCACCCGTCACCGATGCAGCAGAAGTGCGATGCGTTACTGTTGAACATGAATTCTAAAACAAAAACATATTTTTAGTTTGACGTCAGTCAGTTTGGCTCGGTCGATACGCGTAATATAAAGAATATTGTCAACATTATATAATGCAACACCCTCGAAAGTTCGGGAACTAATTAATCGTTAATTTATCAAAATACTTAGTATCAAAATATTTTGTGTAAGATCGAATTGCGAGTAAACTAAACAAGCAGGCTGATAACCAGGTTAAGTGATTACCACTACCCATGCACATTTGCAGAACCAGGGGAATTGTCAATGCGCTACCGACCTTCTCTTTATCTGCCTCTTGAGTATTGCTCCATATTGTTGGGAGGCACATTAGAAAGGTTTCGGTTCCATAGTTTAAAGGTACATATCAGAAAAAAAATGGAATAACAGGTGGAAAAAGACCAAGTTAATAAACAAACTACAAAGTTTATTCTTTAATACGAATATATACAAACCTAATAATAATAAAGTTAAAGCAATAATAACCACAGAGATAGAAACCACAGCGCAATATTGCATTTCAATAAATAGTAAGCAATATAAATTATTATATTAATTTATCCGAGATCCGGAAGTACCATTAAATCTATCGTTAACATCCCGCATGTTTGAAGTGCATAAATACAATACAATACTAGTGCATAAATAGTATACTTATAGTTTTCAGCTTAAAATGTAATCATATATTATGTAAGTATACAAGAATATGAAATTAACGCTTGTTACGTCAACAGTCTAGAAAAGCGGGTGAAACTGCGAAGCGCAGTTTGTAGATTCTACCGAGAATAAACGGCAAAAAAATCAGTAATTACACCCCTCCAACATTTCAAATATAAAGTGATGTCAATAAAATGTAATTACATTTATATGTCGAATAGTGAGAGCAACGTCACTAATCTACAATGCAATCATTTCTTTATTTATTTGTTTTTAAATTTTATGTGTCATGTCATGTGGCTTCACCTGAGATTAGTTCTAAAATTGTACAGATATATTTTACAAAATTGTAAGGACATGGCATATTTTTCAGTACATTTATTTGCTTCAGTGTCTGATTGTGAATTTATTCTCTGCCAAGAGAGCTACGGTGCATTGCCTACTGTTTCTATATTATATAATATTTTTATTGCCTGTTTTGCTAAGACTTTGCTAAGACTATTGAGTTCGGAATAAAGTTTCCATAAGGATTGTCATTTGTGATTGTGAGATACAATAAAATGGTAACTGTGTGAATTTGTTTCAATCCTATCGAACCCCCATGTTTGACTCCCACGATAACGCTCAGGTCGTGCCACCCTAGACGCGACATATATATCCTACCTAAAAGTCAACAAGTACTGATTCGACGCTTTTTTGTCATGTAATAAAATCTTGTGTTGTAAAATATCTTATTTATTTATGTTTTTAACATTTATATTTATAAATTGATAAAGTTAAAAATGTCTGCGAAGTTTTATTATAGTAATGAATACTTTGCCCAAAGAAGGATTTATTTTATTAACGCTGTGGATTCAGAAACTTGGCGTTCATGAAAAGAAGAGAAAACGAGGTCAACATAATAAAGCCAAGAACGATAACAGAAAAAACCACATGCGTTTTAAATTCAAACAATTGAAAGTCAGTTAAAATAAAATAAAATTGCCTTTATTGTCCAGTGGCCAGCGCATAAATTTGGCGCCGTAACAATCGCTTGACTCGAAAAGAACAAAGTCATTGTTTCTGTCATCACTGTCCATTGCTTCTTACAGAATAGCACTGCACTTACTCGCTTCATTACGCACACGTGAAACGTTGACAACCGAATTATGTTGATATATTATTTTTATGCGTGTATTCTTTAAATGACACTTATTATTTTCTGATATTTCATGACCGTTTTCTGCGGTAGACACTCACCGCAGTAAGATCTTAAAGAATAGCTTACAGTCTTGTCAAATTGCCGTCCTTTAAAAGTACGAGAGCGAAGGAGTTGATTTTTGCTCTTTTGTATTTGCGTAAAAACTTGCACACTATATATTACTTCATGTTTAGTTTAATTTATGTGAAAAATAGCCGCCGTGAAGAAAGAAGCGACGAAAAAATTCGGTTAAGAAAACATTACTTTTTATTATATTAAGCTATTAACTTCGCTCCTAACTCAATGGCTTAGTTAAGATTCCCTGTGATGGGGGATAAGAAAGTACAGAACACAATTACAATTAACTCTCGAAAACCCTAAACAAATAAATACCACAAGCGGTGTGAAAACTAGTTGCATTTGGAACTAAGTGTCTTCATATTAATTTCTGAATTTGAATATATTTTGCAATGTGTCCTTCAAAATCACGTTTTCTGCTTACCTCGAATCATACAAACGGTTGAATAAATTTCCATATTTATAGAATCATTTTATTCGTCTTGGCACCTTAGTACCTTAAGTAACCCGTTAGTTTATTTTTTTTAAACGTCTATCGTCTAGCAAATTTATTGATTTAAGGCGATTGCAAAAATATAAACAACTTATATATTTTTATATATGTATGTATGTAGCAACATTATCCATTATTTTGTAATGGATAATGTCGTTCATTATAACATACGTGACGTAACACGTGAATGTTGCCATAACTAAAATACATTTACGACTTCCACGTTGGGATCTTTAAATTTATTCATAATACAGTTACAGTTGTAAGTAAATCTCATAACGTTAAACAAGCTAAAATAAAAAATATAAATTCTAACAACTAAATTAGTTATACATGTCTTTTACACTAATACAACTACCATTAGTATTACCTGACTGCGGATGCCCACGTGTGAGAGAGGCTGCCGTTATTATTTATAACCTTGCTGTACATGTGACAACGTGCAGGTAGAATTTTATAGTGATCGGTTGAGTAGTTAAGATTAAAACACTGAGTCGATCTTCATTAAAAAAATACTATTGGACAACTCACGTTTGACCTATAAATTTAGTAAGCAAAGATTGAATATAAAGATACATTGTGATAACCGAGCCTAGTAACAGCCATTACAGGCTTATGATATCTCAATACCGTCCAAATTAAAATAAAACACACTTTATACATAAGTATATATAATACGGCCGTATATTCAAAGGCTGTTGTACACGTAACTGGTCTCATTGTTTGAAGTGTTGCAATAAAAGGTTCGATATATGGAGAACTCCTAATAGCCTCCTCCATGTTTCCGAGTAGACATTTTGTAGAGGCCGACTGACATACCTACGGTTAAAGAATTGACCCAAATATAACCTTTAACGTGTGTGGTACAAGTAAGAACCTTAGTAACAACAAATTATAAAATATTAAAAAAATAACTATTATCAGGTGAAGTATGTATTTATGATACGATTTTTAGGGGTTATATTAATAAAGGTGAATGTAGTATAAGGTAGTAATTTTGAGAGGTCTCGCAGCCTCTTTGATATCTGTCCAGGACGGTTATCGCTGGAGTTATAGTGTGTAAGAATCTGATATAAACCGGTGCTATCCCGGTTATCTTTCAAAGATTTCTTCATCTGTGCTAAAAAAAAACAACGCGCTCACTGGACTCTTGGCAGATGTGAAATATCCTAATTGATAGTTATATCAGGTACTAGTTTTCGCCCACCGCATTGCCTGAGTGTTATCCGGCTAGGTTATATAATAAATAATAATAAATAATGTCTTCCAGACCGGCCTTCGGATTTCGGCCACGGCGGCCAATCTCAAGAGAAATTAGCCAACTACGCAGAAGATATTATAGCGCACAAGTGTCTGTGTAAACACAGGTGAGAGTGCACCTGTGTTTACGTATTCCCTAACTCTCATAATCCAATGGGATGGCAATCCGACACGACCGGAAAGAGTTGAGGCGCAGGACCAACGGCTTTACGTGCTTTCTGAGGCACAGCAGTGTACCAGCTTTCAGACTCAGGGCTGCTACTGAGAATTTTTTTGACAGAAAACCCCAATAACTTTTTATTGGACCGACCTGGGAATTGAACCCAGGACCTCCAAGTCTGCGCCGTACATCAAGCCACTAGACCAACGAGGCAGTCAAAGGTATACATATCGTATTTATAACCTATGTCCTTCCTTGAGCTTGCCTCATACAAAATTTCATCACATTCCAATCAGTAGTTTACCCATGAGAGAGAAACAGACAGACAAACAGACGGAGTTACTCTCGCAATTATGTTAGTATAGATAAGAGAGCGTCAAGCTGTTTGCCGTCATAAGAGTTAATCTTATCCGCCCCTAAAAGGCACCATAGCCGCGTCAATAGATGTTTAAAAAAATACGTGACTGTTTTTCTGTAAATACATTTTCTACATGATTTTATGCTCACAGGATCTTTGCCATTCAAGTTCATCAAATACATTCAACTTTTATGAAGCCGTAAATTTAAAAACTATTTTAAAAACATTAATAGTCAAGGAATATCATTTCGTGTAGAACTTTTAAAAGGATAAAGAGCGTTGAGCAATTACACAGTGAAGTGACTTTAACGGAGTAACAACCGAGTTTTCAGTGGTTTATCTCTTAGAAATTACATTCCGAACCGGTGAACTGTTAAGATGGACTTATTAAGTTAAGTATTACCTGACGTTTTCATTCAAATGCTCTGATAATGAAAAAATATAAGAATGTATAATAAATTTTTAAATATCTACATATATTAATTTATGTGACTGAGCTGTATCTAAGCGGCGGGAAGATTAGACCCGGTAGGTGGCGCTGTGATTAGATTCCAGGATTTTTTTTAATAAAATTTTTATTTTACCCTTACGATGTCAGGAAGGGTAGTTAGTTTATAATAAAATAAATCCACGATCCGTGATTTGAATCAACCTCGATACTAGTTTTTTTTATATAGCATAGGAAGGCGGACGAGCATATGGGTAAGTGGTCAACAACGCCCATAGACATTGGCATTGTAAGAAATGTTAACCATGGCTTACATCACCAATGCGCCACTAACCTTGGGAACTAAGATGTTATGTCTTGTGCCAGTAATTATTATACTATATTAATTACACTGGCTCACTCACCCTTCAAACTGGAACACAACAATACCAAGTACTGCTGTTTTGCGGTAGAATATCTGATGAGTGGGTGGTACCTACCCAGACGAGTTTGCACAAAGCTCTACCACCAATAACTCGTATGTACAAATCGATAGATTTATCATCAGTCTGCGATCGAATGAAATTTTATTAATAAGTTACAGATAACTTACAATCCTTTTTCGTTCACTCAACCGTTCCTTTGATGTAATGATATTATAAAATAAATAACATAATTGTAAAACATTTATGATAAAAAACCCGCTGAGTTTCTTTCAGCGGTTCTTCTCAAGCCTGAGATATTATTTCCAAACCGGAGGTAGATTTATGACAATCAGTAAGAAAGTGTAATGATTCTACTTTGAATAGAGAATTTCGAATTGTATTCTAGTAACAATGGAAACATTTAATTATTTTTTTGTGTATATAAAATGAATGTTGATTTATTTATCTGTGATACCGAAAGTTGCCACTTAATTATATATATTTTGTCATGGATGAAAAGTTTTGATACTTTTTTATGACTATTGGTATTCAAGCACGGAGAATATTTTAGCATGAACTGTGTAACATAGAGAGAGACGTTCTTGCCGGTTTCTTTTTGTGACCTTTAATATATATTTTAAAGTTTCAATACAAAAATACTTTATTGTATATTTTGGGTTAAAATGTTAAAAGTAATAGCCAATCAGAGCAAAGCAAAATAAGTTACTCTGATTGGTTACCTCGTCAGGTACGATGTTTTATCGTATCAACCGATGCCTTAGACCGTCACCGAATACAGCTCACCGGAGTAGGATAATGTGAATTATGTATGGTTTTGTGGACGGCGGGACATTTACCAGTACCGTGACATTGTCCAGCGATATGTATAATGAAGGTCATTCGAAAACTTCGATAGCTACTCTCCATTGATATTCCGCTCTTAGAATTAATCGAAAATAGTTCAAACTTTCATCAATAGTCTGAATATAGATTGCATTTGTAGCACTTAAGAATAACTGTTTTATTTACATATATTATATTTGGAATATTGCTCTACAGTTTGGAACCCTTATTATAAAACGTATGTAAACAAAATAGAAAAAATTCAGTCAAAATTTTTGAAACATTTTCGATTTAGAGGTGGCCTTTCTGATAATACTGACAATAATAATATCTCGGGTATCATTCCGTTAAATATGCGTAGAAGTATAAGAGACCAAATATTTTTATATAAAATTGTTCATAACATTGTTGATTCTAAGAGTCTCTTTAATAATATACTTTTTAAATGTCCTCGCCTTAACTCGAGAAACCAAACTTTATTTTTTTGTACCCCTTTGTAACTGTGACTATTCAAAGAATATGTTCTTGTTACGTGCATGTAAAAGTTATAACAAACATTGTACAGAATTAGATATATTTAACTCAAAAATTAGCGAATTTAAATTTAGTTTACGTCATATAATTAAATTATAGCAGTTTCACTTGCATTTTGTGCTTTCTGTTTTTGTTTTTATTTTTAATATAATATGTCATTTGTTTGTATTAATTTTAAGCGGAAACTTGATTGATTTATGTTTTTCTTATATTTGTTTTTTTACTATTAAGTGTAATTATAATTGTTTGTTTCCCAAATAAATAAATAAATAAATATATAAGTTTCATAAATAGTTAAGAAACTAATAAACGATCTATTTATTTTGATAATTGAATCATTAATGTAACGATTAGATGTAACAAATTTAGCTATAAATTTGACTTTTACGTTTATTTATTTTGTATTTTCCAACATGATATTCTGTGTGATGTAAAACACAGAGCTATAAAATGAGCAGTAAATCATGTTTATATTCTATTTGCAGTTTTACACGATACCGTAACGCTTCATGCATAATTAATATTTATATTCTCATAATCTATATAATGTTTATTATTTTGAAAATAGTTTACAGGCGTAAAGGTTACGGTACGTTAACTTTAAGTCATTTATTTTATAAATTCTATGGCCTGGACCTTTAAAATTTTTAATAGCTAGCCGCTCCACGTGGTTTCATGGTTGCGTGATATTAAAATTATCCCGACTTCCTTAGTTTAGTAGTAAGTTTGTTTCATACGCTTCCACGTCTGAATTACTGAACCGATAATCATGAAACTTTACATACACATTATCAGTGTCACTCACACACCCATAGTCGATAACCTTGCTCAATAAATGTGATCAGCAATGGTAGGGAATATACATAGATAAATAAGATCAAGTTCATAGTACATTGCGCTATTAATCAAAAGACAGTGCTGTGTATGAAAATAAATTTTCATTATCACAGTTATATTTATATACTTTAGTCAAGTACTTACAATGTAGATTCTATCGAGAAGAACCGGTAAGAAACTCAGTAGTAACTCTTTTCTAGCAAATTTAATAATAGGGGGTGTATTTTTTTATTTTTATAGAATAGGGAGGCAGACGAGCATATGGGCCACCCGATGGTAAGTGGTCACCAACGCCCTTAGACATTGGCACTGTAAGAAATGTTAAGCATCGCTTACATCGCCAATGCGCCACCAACCTTCGGACCTAAGATTTTATGTCCCTTGTGCCTGTAATTACACTGGCTCACTCACCCTTCAAACTGAAACACAACAATACTGTTGTATTAAGTTAAGTACTGCTGTTTGACGTTCAACAAATAAATTTAATTTTTCAATAAATGTGATTGAAGTATTGATTAAAAATTAAAATATAATTCAATTAGACAAGCAAATTCCAATCGAAATTTTATTAGATTGTATATATATAAACGTAAAGCTTACAGTAAAGTATCATAAGTCCTTTCAAAACTTAGGAGCTTTTAAGTTCCTAAGTATAGAATTAAAGGTCTTCTTACTATCGTTTCCCTGAGTGCACTTACGTCCCTCCGAATCCGTATCAAGTCCTTACAGAACTTTTAACCTGTAGAAATCGCACATGACCCATTTTCCGAGCCTTTCTCCTCGAGGGGTTGGAGTATATGTAATTCAATTATAATATTTCCCCAGTGTCAAAACAAACTCCTAAAAGTTTTAGGACGCCTTGATATGAAATTATATTTTATGATTAATTAATCAGCATTAATATTAAACGTGTTTGTCAGAACAGTAAGGACTTTATACTCCAATTCATCTATTGGCGCGCGTAAGACCGACTTATAACGCATGACTTTCTATTATACCGTTATGTATTTAAATAAATATTTTCAGGTTAAAAAACTTTATTACTCACAAAGAATCTTACAGTTCACTTATACAATAAGCACTACATGTTAAATAATATACATAGTTAGTTACACTGGTAAAGTCAGTGGCAATACAAGTACATACCCCCAATAACCCAAAAGATATATGTATATAAATATGGTGTTTAATAAATTTAATAACATTAAAATTTAAATATAGAATTTTACTCAAAAACGTATTTCCCTTACAAAAAGTTTTAGTTTATTTTTAAAGGTAATACTAATAATATACTTGCGTATATACATAATAAAAATATTTGCACACGCTTTTGTACTATTCGGTAAATTATTATATAATTTTCATGATTAGTCAAATTTAAAAGAGTACAAATAAAAAAGAGTACTTGAAATGAAACTATATGTATCAACACTAAACTTACTGACGGATACTATGCCATACGAAAGTCAGCTTAAAATGTGTACAGCAATATAAAAAAGTAATAAAACTAATCGTGCGAAGTCGGAATGGATAACTAGTATATTGCACGTTATAATGATAGTGAGGAGACTGAGAATGAGGTGTCAAGTATGCTACGTATTCAAAGCTGTGGCGTGTATGTATTGCAAAATGTCTTGAATATCGAGATTAGTTACGTAAGATACCAATGTGAATCTTTGTTAATATTGATACGTTTGTATACCTCGTAGGTATCGCGCCTACTTGTGAATAACTCCAATTTAAAATTCCGCGATGTATTTATTTATATTATATCTATCATATATTGATTGAAGAGTAGTTTCAATTAATAAGGACAATTGACTTTTTATGTATAATCCATTTTATACATTCAGTTCATTCCACAACTTTTATTACTTAGTTAACTAAAATACTATAATGCTACTTTAATTTAATTTGCGTCATGTTTTATGTTACTTAATGCATATTATTTTACTTTAATGCATGCTTCTTAATATACGTTGTTTTTATAATTATGATTAAAAAATGTTAAATTGGTCTGAGCGAAACTAGATGTATAAAATAGCATGAGTTAGCCTATAATTGCGATTTATGGTGTTAGTAAATGTCACAATATTTAAAATTGTTATATTTAAGGACAGATATATGTACATTATATGTGTTGGCTTCCTTTATAATAAAAAAAAAGTGTTCCATAAATTATCGGTTTTCGACAAAAAAACGCGAACGAAACACCAAACGCGTTGAAAAGACAATTAAGGAAATATTAATGCCTAAAATTTGTGATCAACTATCATCCTCATAGTGATAGTTAACTTTATGAATTGATCATCTGTTTCCAATGAAAGATTTCCAGAAAGATGTTTTGCCCAGCAATCTGGGCAAAACATCTTTCTGTTTACGAAGAAAATATGCTGCTTATTGCTACCCTTGTTCCATGAGGATTGATATAATACAATAGGCAATTACTAATTTGGTGTTTTTTTATATTATATTCAGGACTGGCAAATGCGCCACCTGATAATAATAATATGATAGGTGGCCACCGCCCATACATTGGTGCTATTAGAAACATTAACCATTCCATACATCGACAATGCACCACCAACCTCAGTAACTAAGATGTTATGTCCCTTGTAGCTGTAGTTACACTGGCTCCCATTCAACCTTCTATTTATTTCAATAAGTGGGTGTTACCTACCCAGACGGGTTTGCACAAAGCCCTACCTACTGGGTGATATCTGTGTTCGGCAAGAAATATAGTTAAATATGTTAGATTAAAAATTAAACTTAAAATTACTTCAAGGGATTTATTTATTAGTTGTGTAATTACGTCAACGCTAAGATCATTGTTCGATTTGGTTCTCATAAATATAAATCAATAAAGTCAAAATAATATACTCATGTAATTCTGTCTTAGGTACAATCATCAGTTATCCTACCGCTAAATATAAATACTTTCTATTGCTGTATTCCGGTTTTAAAAGTGAGTGAGCCAGAATAGCTAGATGTAAAATCAAAAGAGGCACGACGTCTTCGCTACCTAACCTTAAGATGTAAGAAACGGCTATAATTATTTTCTTACATTGCCGACTGCCTGATTGCTCTCTCAGGTATTTTATTTCAGCTGGCTTTAATGAAGGACGGCAGCCGTACCTCGCGCTGCTCTACGCATTAGCAAGGAGTTCAGAGAGGCGGGATTAACTTTCATTCTACGAGGATGAAATGGAGCAGAGCACGGGGAGGGCCGCGAATAGATTTTATTGACACGATCTTTGCTAGCAGCCTTTCCGATCCGTGCCGAAGACAGTGATTTTGGTTTTAACGGGTAAGAATCTCACAAAACCTGATCCACCAAGGGTCCAGCTACAGAGGCTTGCTGAACCCAAAATAAACCGTTCATATATACTTACGTGACTAATAAGAATAAAAGGTTCTTACCTGAGTACATTATGATGTGCAAGGGTACTGAGCGAGCGGTGCGGTGATGGCGGTAATACTGGCGGCATTGCAGATGATTTGCCAGGACCTTGCAGTACTCTTATGCCCATACGGACGGTGTTGCGTCTTGATACTTTCTCGTCTGCTCGTTCCGCTAAAGAAATAAAAGCTTTTCGTGTAATATTAAGTATGAAATAATAACCCATTAAATCGTGAACAAATTTTTTGGCTGGCAAAAATTATAAAATAAAACTCAAGTACAAAGTTACTGGTTCAGAATGTTGTAACGAGTTTGGAGAAAAATATATTTAATATGTAATTATTTAAATTTTTATAACAGAGATTTTTATACTTTATTATATAAAAAGGTATGTATAGAATACATATCACTATCAATGCCATGCCTCAAAATAATTTTAGCACGGTATTAATTTCTGAAGGAACTCAATAAAAAATAAGTGATTTGAGAGAAAATAAATTATTTTAGATCTTAATCGCCGACATAGCCCCGAGAATAATCAGACTGAAGTGACAACGGGCAGTTAACGATAACCAATTGAGTTGACGAGTGAAGACCGCAAACATGAGAGAACGTCCTCAGGTTGGGAATAATGACATACGCAAAATCAGAGCTCAAAGATCGGGCTCACTGGCGTGCCCTAGGCCTTCGACCAGCCCTGGCCGGAGGGTAATCACGATGGTGCTCAATGATCGTAAACTACATAAATTTATTTTTTTCCTTATACGTGTTTATTTGTTTAATATTTATTTTACGAACTATTATTGTTGCGCTAATCACTACATATTATAAAACAAAGTTCTGTGCCTAGTCTATGTTTGTCTGTCTGAACGATTTAACCTCAAAAACTAGCAATCGGATTTTCATAGGGTTTTCACCAATAGACGGAGTGATTCACGAAAAATGTTTAGGTATATAATTAAATAAAAATGTCTGTACATAATCAATGTAAAAAATAAAATTAATAATAAAAAATATATTATAATGAAAAAAAATATATTAATGTATTCTGTAAATTGGCTGAAATATGACGAAGATGTCGAAAAAAATATTTCGACTGTATTACAATTTAACTCGGGACTTATAAGTGTTTTAAAATATTTTTCAATGTGATAATCATTTAATTAACGTAATCTATAAATATCTTATTGATGTTCGAAATAATCTTCGTCGATTGTATTTTATATGGAAGTGTTATTTCGAGATATTTATGCGTCGAAACAAAACAGACAACTCTAATATTTTATATTTCACGCACGTGCCGAGAGAAAGATAGATGGCTCGTGTTTCTTACATTTGACGCCCTTTACGACTTAAGACTTTTATTTAAGTGCATTTGAGGAAGGCTTAAATATAGAAAAGTCGCCGAGTTTGTCGACTTTAGTATGAATTATGATACTAAAATTTAATCACTTTTATGCAATATAAATTTACGATATGAATTATTTTTAACTTAGTTTTGCCTGCGGCTTATTACATATTTATGTATATAGTATAAAATGCTTCTGATAATAGCGACATAAAAGAATTATGATTGATTTATATGAGTATCTGTGCAACGTTTAAAAGTTCGGTAAAACCGACATGTAGCGTCATAGATTATAAATAATACTGTGAAGGTGTAATTCATTGTGCAATGCATGTTATGTTTAATTTACCACAGATACAAAAATGACAAAAGTTGTATCAATGTAATGTTTTAAATAAAAAAGTTTAATAAAAATAGTGTATATATTATTATTTTAAGCGAAAAAGAACACTAAGTAATGATTGGAAAATATATAGTATATATTACCAGTTATGTTAACTATATAAGGTATACGTATAGACGTAATGACGTAAGAGCCGAGATGGCCCAGTGGTAAGAACGCGGGAATCCTAACCGATGATCGTGGGTTCAAACCCGGGCAAGCACCACTGAATTTTCATGTGCTTAATTTGCGATTATAATTCATCTCGTGCTTTACGGTGAAGGAAAACATCGTGAGGAAACCTGCATGTGTCTAATTTCACTGAAATTCTGCCACATGTGTATTCCACCAACCCGCATTGGAGCAGCGTGGTGGAATAAGCTCCAAACCTTCTCCTCAAAAAGAGGAGAGGAGGCCTTTAGCCCAGCTGTGGGACATTCACAGGCTGTTACGGATTACGGATTACGGATAGACGTATACCAAGAATATATTAAGTATGTGTTGTATGTGTAATTCCTAAATATTTTATAATGATTAGATACCGTTATAGTTAAATGAAATTGAGCCAGCTCGCCATAAATGAAAAACATTAGACAAACAACGAAAAGGTCTCATAGCGTTCCAAATTGCTATTATTTAAAATATACATATTTATACAAGAAAGAAAAAAACTTGTTCCTTTAGTTCAGTCCGGAGTAATTTGAGTTATTAACTTACCGATATACGCTCGTACGTCGTACGATGTCCCAATAGGCGCTCCGTGATATTGTTTCGCAGGGACGAGCTGAACACTCGGCGGCGCCAACGGAGTCAACTCTAAATGGAACGGAAACGCATTTGCCCCCAGCCTTTTGATAAGTGCATCCTAGAACAAAAATTAAATTGTACTATTTTTTATGTGGCATTATGCATATAATATGTATGCAGCTAAAATGAACAAGTGCATTGAAATGGAATACATGGATCGCTAGACTTAGTATAGCGAGCTACTTAAGAAGCCATTAAACATCTCTGACTGATATAGTTCTTTATTATGTATGAAAATCAACGAATTTATTTTTAAAGCTCAAATAAGTCATATAATAACACAGTGATACCCTGCGATCTGCGAATAAAATTCACGTGTTCTAGCTTCTGGGCAATCCCGGCTTGGCTTTGTGTATATTCTTGGTAAACATTTGTAAATACGTTGTGTATGTGTGTGCGTGTAAACAGTAATGAAAAATCCATCGCAGTCGTAAATTTACTAACGAAATAGTAAAAAAACATTGAGCTGTGTTGTTGTACGATGTTTTAACGCAGAACGTATTATTTTTAGAAATAGCCAAAAATTTCCGCATAGCGTTTTGTCGGAATATTTTTTTTATCTGTTGCGTTCTTTATGTTTTGAAGCTGCTGTTTTATTTCATACATGGCTGGGTTCCGATATTTTTCGTTTTATAGGAATACAACAGAATCGAGGAAAATAAGATAAATCGTTCCAAATACAGTCGTACCAGATTTAGTTACCATTATTAGTGATGCATTTGCGGTGTATGGAATAGCTTGTGTTACTTACAGTGCTAATGTCTATAAGCAGTGTTTTTTTTTATAAAATAGATAGATAGATAATCGGATAGGCCACCTGAATGTGGCCACCACCACTCATAGATACTGGCCCTGTAAGAAATATCACCATTCCTTACGTTACCAATGCACCATCAACTTTGTGAACCAAGATGTAATATTCCTAGTGGTTCGTCCTTCAAACCGGAACACAGTTATAAGTATTGCTGTTTTCTTAGCAGAAATAGACCAAATTGTAAGTGGTCGCCACTATTCCGCTTATTTGGTGGTAGCGCTATATGCAAGCCCATCTGAATAGGTAACACACAGTAACAGCCTGTTAATGTCCCACTGCTGGGCTAAGGCCTCCTCTCCCTTTTGAAGAGAAGGTTTGGAGCTTATTCTACCACGCTGCTCCAATGCGGGTTGATGGAATACACAAGTGGCAGAATTACAGTGAAATTAGACACATGCAGGTTTCCTCACGATGTTTTCCTTCACCATCAAGCACGAGATGAATTATAAACACAAATTAAGCACATGAAAATTCAGTGGTACTTGCCCGGGTTTGAACCCACGATCATCGGTTAAGTTTCACGCGTTCTAACCACTGGGCCATCTCGGTTTCGACCATCTCTGTGGGCATAACCTGTCGTAATTGAACTTACTAGGCATATTCAAAGACATTATGTGTAGTCGCACACAATATAAGTTATGACTATTTCCAGCTCCATTAATATACTCGAACAGTTTCTGCTTAATATACGCATTGAATAATTTATCATTTATGTAGAAGCATTAGTTTTCAGTTTTCCGATAATGTTTATTAATCTCATTAATGCGCGTATATTATTTGCACTTATTAGCATTCCACTTTTTTAAAGCTTTGAATAAAGTATCAACTTTCACAAGTAAAAGCATGCGACATAACTTTGTTTTTATATTACCTCCAACGAAACTACTTCAATAATCAAAGCGTGACCTTTACAACAATTGTTTACAGTTAGCCATATCTCTTCAAAAATTATGTCTCAAAATTTTACGTATTATATGATTTTTTTTATAGAACAGAAAGGCGGACGAGCATATCGACCACCTGATTTTAAGTGGTCACCAACGCCCATATATTAAAACTTCGTAAGTACCAATGTTATTGGTCAAAGTGACCACTAATATAGACTTATGAGATGGTTTATTACTCCTCTGATGCTATCTGTTTTATTCTCACATTAAATCCTCAGAGTTCTATCATCAGACTTCATTTTCATGATGTTCCAACCAAACGAATATAATATTTATGGGGTAAGTTTTGGTATATAATTTCTGGATATATCTATTTTGCTTAACGTAAAATATATGTAAATCTACACAAACTCAATATTTGTGAACATTGCGTGCGAAAATGAAACTGTTTAGCTGGTTAGGTGGCTAGTGAAAAATATTTACGTTACCTGTAGCGCTGTGTTCGGTTCCTTTTCAAGGTTGCAATGCAGCGGCCATATCTGCGCGAGACTCATAATTGCCTCGTTACAGAACTTGAGGCCCATCACTTCTTCATCTTCGCGACCATATCTGGTTAACAGAATAAAGTAATTAAAATAATGTGAGTTGTGTATTTACTGTATATATATATATATATATATATATATATATATATATATATATATATATATTATCAAATATATATATATATATATATATATATATTATCAAAACTATTTTCAGCTATAATTTGGAATGCGAATTCGATTGTTATTATTCTAATAAAATACAATAACTTACTCATGATATCCATAATATTTATTGTATAAAATACGTATCCTAAATTTGAGCAGTAACAATAACAGAATGTTAATGTCCCACTGCTGGGCTAAGGCCTTCTCTCCCTTTTGAGGAGAAGGTTTGGAGATTATTCCAACGCGCTGCGGGTTGGTAGAATACAAATGTGACAGAATTTCAATGAAATTAGACACACGCAGGTTTCCTCACGATGTTTTCCTTCACCGTCAAGCACGAGAGGAATTATTAACACAAATTAAGGACATGAAAATTCAGTGGTGTATTCAATAAATGTAATTTTGAGCGATTTTTAGTAAATATATCGTCAAAAGACAACCAATGACTGTATTATTTTATTTATTCGGTATCAGATATTAAATATTTAATAACTCATACCCTAAAATATATTCACACTCCGTTATATATAATAAAAATATTTTCATATATGAAAATCCTAGGTATTTGTAATATAAATGCGGCTACAATTCGAATGGATTTTAGTCGTGGAAATAAAATTCTGAGTAATATATATTTAATTTTTTTATCAGTACTCTTATAGGTTCTCAGAATTTAATAATAAGGTTTGTCAAGATTAATTGGAAAACAAACAATTTGCGATTCAGCGACATCGTCAAGAATTATAAAAGGAATTCCTTACAAGATAGTCGCTCATTGGTCAAAATTCGATCCTAATTTATTTCTAATGGAAATCACAATTTATAGAAGTACAATGTTACTTTTTATTTATTTTTCTATGCATTCAATAAATTATTGAGTTACTTGAAAAATATGACAGATGAAGATTTAGCTTAGTAAAACCTGGAAGGTTGGACAGTAAAACAAATTAAGGTGATATCAAAAAACGCGTTATTGATTTTAAGTTTGACCTCAGATTGTTATATTATTATATATTTACCGCCCATAGACATAGGCGCCAAGAAATATTAAACATTCCTTACATCAGCAATGCGCCACGCAATGTTTTTGACAACCCTGGGAACTAAGTTAGTCCCTTGAGCCTGTAGATACACTGACTCATTCACCCTTCCAACCGAAACACATCAATAAATATAACTGTTTGGCGGTAGAATATGTATATGATGAGTGGATGGTACCTACTCAGTCAGGCTTGCACGTAGCCCTACCGCCAATTAGCTTAAAATATATTTCTACAAGAAGTACTTATTTTTGAAGAATTATAATTTTAAGCTTTTTACATGACTTCGTAAAAACATCTAGGTATGTTTATAAAATGGATTTGAAATAAAGATACTTTTCGTAGAAAAAATAATGATATACAATATTCATGAAACTTGGCCGCTTTCCTTTATGTCAAGGGCGTCTGACATCTTGGTTTTGGCAATCGTTCACTTTACTTAAAGAGCCTTAGGGTGCCTCTTAACTGGATATGCAAGACGATATTGCATTTTTATTTTGAAATTTATTCAGACTTCCAAAAGACAATCACATTACTAAAATATCTTACTAAGATGTGGTCTCATGTTATGTAGTGTAAAAAATAGTTCACAGTTACACTAAATGCTATATCAATCTTAGATGCTACAAGGGTATTAGCATGCCTATAGTTACACTAATTTACTACCACTTCATTTATAAATGAGCAAGTCATGAACGCTTGGAATGGTAGCAAGAATGCTAGCAGCATTTCCCCTTTGAATCGGATAGCGTTAACATTAATTGCGGTTTTGTTTGGTGGAGTGAGCCAGCGTAATTACAGGCACAAGAGACATAACATCTTAGTTCCCAAGGTTGGTGGCGCATTGGCGATGTAAGCGATGGTTAACATTTCTTACAATGCCAATGTTTATGGGCGTTGGTGTCCACTTACCATCAGGTGGCCCATATGATCTGGTCTTCTCATCGTCACGGCTAACATTCGTAAATATTATTAACTTGCATTATTCATATTCTTTGCATCATAAGTGGACTAAAATCATGTAGAAGACAATTTGGATGAACACAAGGATTTTATACATCGAACACTTTGAATGAGAGACCAAATATTTAAAAAAATACATAAGAAAAACAGTAAATTCATAACTTTAGCAAAACTATAAAATTATTTGAGCCTTTTCCTTCCGTTTGATCATTACTCTCTCAATGAAACTTCCGTAAGGTATACAAATCTACATTTTCTTACAAAGGAAAAGAAATATAGGTGTAAGAATTATTTATACGATAGAAATGCTTAAATTATGTCTTTTCAGTGGCGTAGTTGAATAGCATCCGGTGTGGATCCCATACTCTTATTTTGCAATTGATTATAAAAAATAGGGACATGATAATAAGAATTCTATTATTTAAATTAAAATTGAACCAAAATATGTTTTTTAAATAATAGTTATTGAGAAACCTTGAATCACCCATACAACGATTATTGTAACAATTTACGAAACAAAATGTTGGTAGATAAAATTTTTGTTCGGCAACTTTGCTACCCCCGCCAAAGTGCCGCCTATTGCGGACCGCACCCTCCGACCCTATACTACTCCACTAAGTCTGTTAATTCTTCTTATTTAAAAATATGATGTCTTATTTATCTATTATTCTTTTAAGTATAATTTGTGTTACCCATTGAAATTCTAACGTAATCATTATTAAAAATTTGAATTATGATATGATTTGCATGTTTTGAAATTTTTCTATTGTTTTGATTTTATATTAAATATTTTCTTGATATATTCTTGGTTTTACAAAGAAAACATTCGAAATGAGTTATTCAATAAAATACAGTATGTAATCAATTTGCACCTTAATTACTGTAATCAGTTTTTTTTTTAAATTTATTTCCTATTTGTAGATAAATGAAGTTCTGAGCGATTTCAGTCACGGTTACTATTCTCAAGGGAGGCTAGTCAATTACGCAAAATTTATAAGGGTGAACAATAAGTCCGCAGATACAAGTGCGCATTCGTAATCCGAAGGGAACGCTAAACCGTAACTTGGAAAGAGTTCAGGCGTAGGACCAACAGTTTTACGTCCTTACCGAGGCATGGAAATGTAAACACTACTGAGTTTAGGACTCCAAGAATCTACTGATAATTTCTCGACAGAAAAGCTACTAAAGTTTTGATTGATTTATTTATTAAGACTTTCTAGTAACTGCAATTTATAAACAGTGTATATATATATATATATCACTTACAACGATATCTTCCTGGCAAAGTCTTCCATGCTTCCTCTAGTAAAAAATACTATATACTATTTCTAGACAGGAAAGATAATCCTACGCTCGATTATCTTACGCTGACAATCAACTTAAAATTACAATCTATTAAATACCTTGTTTTATTAATCCAACCGGGGCGTGAATACGAACCCAGGACATCGGGATTGCAGACTTTTAAGCTAGACAGTAGGCCAACGAGGTAAGCTGGGACGTATAAATATTAATAATAATAATATAAACTAACTAACACTAATAAAAATTGAATTTCCAACAATTAGCATAAATGTAATATTCAAATATTATGTCGAATATTTTAATTTGCGTCATTGATTTCAATGCATGTATAAAGTATTATATTATGTAATACGATGTCAATAATAATATCTTAGGACATAATATATCCTGGGACATTTTACACACACGGCCATCTGATCCCAAATTAAGCTTGTACAAAGCTTGTGCTATGGAAACCAGACAACTGATATACTACATATACTACTTTTCTTTTGTAAATACATACTTATACAGATAATTACACCCAGACACAGGACAAACAGACATGTTCATGCACACAAATGTCTGTCCTGGGTGGGAATCGAACCCACAACCTTCGGCGTGAAAGGCAAGTGTTCTACCAACCACGCCAACCGGCTCGTCAATAATATGGTTAATATATACATTCGATGTTTAAGCTCCAAATATTTAAATAAATTATCATATTCAATGCTTAATGATGCTTATCTTTTATAACATTAAAACTTATTGATTATATAGTTTTCGTTAATGCTAAGACGCCGTTTTGGTGTTTAGTTTTTTTAAAGACTAATAACAATGCCAATTTAAAGGAATTACTAATATTTCTACTGACCCCTCTAATTAAGTGTAAACCTTTCGTTAGAAGTGGGGATGACAATAGGCAAAGGCATTATGGTCAGCCCTCCGACTTTTACCGTAAACCATTGCAAAATTGACGCTTCGTTCGTATTAGAAAATTAAATGTACGTTAAATATTCTAGCTCATAACATTCAATTTTCGTCACGTAAGTTTGCGGGACACTAGACGTGGTCCTCATTACCGCCGGCGGAAAAGAGGCATTTGTGTAATTTTTCCCTAAGGAAGAGCATCGAAGGGGCTGGGCTAATTTTACCGGTAACAAAAACTTCTAGCTCATAAACATATTGAGTGTAAAAAATTAAAAAAAAAGCGGAAACACTCAGAGAGTCTAACTTCATACTGGCCTTGTTTTTCCGTTTTGTTATTGATGAAACTAATTCACGAAAATATAAAATACATTACAATGTTTTTTTACACATATTATTTAGTAAAAATGTCTTTGAGAAGATGTAACAGGATTTATATTTTAAAAGTTACTAGTTGAGGCGAATAAGATAACTTAAGAAAATATATTCTTCCTAGTGCTATTCGGATAGAGTAAAAAGAAATGCAAGATTATTATCATAAAAAAATCACAAAATAATATAACATATTATCAAAATAAGAAATTTTGAAACATTCACAATGAATATTACACATTTTTATAAATTAATTGAGGTTTTCTCGATTACATCTTATAAACTAGCATTCTTGACTTTTTGTTTGTCTATTAAATGAGTAATTTACACTCAATATACATAGTATATATTTATTTACCCGAGCTAGGCTTATTTAAACCAAGTTAATAAATCAAAATAATACTGAATTTTCAACATGACAAATGCATCTTCTAAGTTTGGCTCAATTAATTACTTGTGATTAGTCATGGTAAGCCGCAGCTCGCTGCCGGAGTCAATTTATTAGATTCAATAATGTGACGCCTACCTTGTTATTGAAATATCTGAATAATCCGCAATAAACTGAGTTCATCAAATTTCAATATAAATTATAATTAAAGGATTAATTTTATGAAATGTTGTACCAAATACCCGTTACGAGAAAAATACGTTTCAATTTTTGTCTTAAAATTATTAGGCATATAATTTATGATCTTGAACGATTTCTAGGTGCTCTAAGGCTGGCGCAAGTGGCGCAATAGCGTAGTTTATGTTTGCGTAGGCTTAAGCCTGTCAGTATTTTTTTTGTATAGTGTATTGTTATTTGCCCTAATACCCTTGAGTATTAGGGCAAATAACAGATTATATTATAATAAGAGTTATATTATAATAAGAGTTGCTGACCAGTTGACGGGCCGAGAAAAAGGGTGCTCACGTGAGGGCTCTGTGAGACGAACGTTCTACGGGTTTTTCACCTTTAATCTGTCGCCGGTCGTGTTGCAATCTTATCGCATCGGTTTCTGAGAGTTCACCTGTGTTTTTGCACATAAACATGTGCATTATAATGCTTCCTGCGCGGACGACTAGTCTTTAAAATAGGTCACCATGATCTAAATTTGATCGATGTTATAATATTGTTTTTTAATAATAGCATAAATACATCCAATCCTTGATATGTACATTTGATTATATAAGTTTATGTAACGAAAACTTTCATTTAAAAAAGTTTAATTATCTAATATTACAAAAGCGAAAGTGAGTTTGTCACTTGTTATTTCAGAAAAGGATATAGGGTACCTAATGCCCTCCACCCCTCCCACATACGAGCAGACGTGGACGGAAACTAGTTAATGATATTTTTGTAGATTAAGTGTACTTACACTTGTTCGTCGAAACTTTCAAGATATATGCGCTAAGAGATTGAAAGATACATTTTCGTATTTTATTTAGTTAACGGTAATCTTTTAAAATATATCTCGTGTAAGAACCAAAATTTTCATTTGTTACATACCGCTAGGTGAAAATGTGATTTGCATTTTATTAATTGCTAAGTTTTTTTTTTAATTTTATTTATTTTGATTTGGGTACAGATTATATAATAAATAAAGCCTTAAACAACACTAAGTTTAGACACTATTTGTTGTGGATCGGCGGTGTGAACTGAATAGATAGAATTTGTTTAACATTTACGACAAGCCTGCGTGACGCCAATCTTCCATAGCAATGTTTTATTTTTTAGGTTGATTCTTCGATATATAATTTTTACGAATTATTTAAAAATTATTATTACTTAAAAAGAGGTAGTTAGTTTTGAAATCATTGTTTTTTATTGCTATTGCTATTATATGATATTTTTCAATCAAAGAATTATTAACATTCGTTGATAATCTATTTGTCAGTACTATGCTAATGAAATATAAATACTCCCAGTTCGGATTCAAAAATATACAAAGCAATGTTTATCTACGTAAAACAATTAATATGTTATTTATTTTGATAAGGATTAAAATTTTCACATTATAACAGACTATACTTTAAACATGATTATATTAAAGATAGAATACTGTTGAATATGTTCTTAATAATCAAAAAAGTTACTTTATTACAAATTTCTCGAAAGAGAGTTTCAGTGGAATCTGGATCAGTGAATGGAATTGCTTAGCTTGCTGGCAAGATAATTTTTAAAGTGATCTTCCAAGCACAAGTCATTTTCGAATAAGATTTTTCGGAATTACTATATATGTGTGTCCTCCAAAGCAGAGCTGACAGTTTTTATTTAAATCAAACATTAAGCTGAGCGTTGCGTCTAAGGAAATATTGAATATTGAGAAATATTTTTTGATAGCCTGAAGCGAAATGTATTTATAAATATTTCAATGTTACCCGATATTTTATTTGCGAGTGGGAATAAACTGAAAGTTTTATTTTTAAATTGAAACAACGAAATGATTTTCACTAAAAAAAATCTCTTATTATTTATGAACAGTGTGATTCATCTCTTATTATTTATAAACAGTTTTCATGTGATTAAATCATTCATTTTAATTTTGTTCCTGGTTTGTGTTTTACGAAGCCTGACGAGTAAATAGCAACCAAGTAGTGGTTACCACCTCCCAGATACCTTAGGCTATTTCTTATAGCCATTTTGACTTTACATTGGGAGAAAAAAAAGGCTTTTCTTATATCGTCAATGATTCTATATATATAATAACCAGGTGGTCAGTCTGATCTGGTGTGGTGTTATTTGATAATATAAATAAATATCCTTACCTAAAAGTTAATGTGACTTGTCCAAATAATTTCTTGTTTTCCAAGCAATCTGAATCCACGTGCAGGACCCCTTGGATCTTGTCGATAGTGCCATTTTCTACTATCAAGTCTCTCGAGTCCAGGTACAGGGTTAACTTGTTGTTCGGCGATGATTTCCTGAAAACGCTGCAGAAAAAATACATTTTTAGTAAAAATTAAATCAACGTAATTGATTATGTCGAATACATGATATAAGATATTTTTATTTATAATTAAATACTATGAACCTAATGTTGGGGAGGTGGTTTACATGGTAAATGGTAATAAGCTAAACAGAACGAAATACATAAATATATATATTTTTTTAATATAAAATATCAATATGAAATATCTTTATTTCAATTTTGTGTACTATAAAAATGTACATAGTTTCTAAAATAAATAAATAAGGAATAATCCAATTATGTATAATTTAAATTTGACCATTAATACATTAAAATATTAAATTTATAACAAAATATATCATATACGTATTTAAATGATAAAAATCATGGGAGTTAGCATTTTGTTGATTTTTCTGTAACAAATAAAAAATTAAGTGTTTAATTAAAAGTAAATTTCTTATTTAATTGGAGGATAATAGCAACTGTATTCAGATTGAGAAACTGTGACAGATTTGTATTAATACATCCATGTTTCATTTTTCAATGATTATTCGACTACAAATAATATGTGAAAAGTATTACAATTACCGTTTATTTCCCAAGGTCAATTTAATAAGTTTATAACAACGTTTAACTCACAAATATGTTCCAAATATATTGCTTATAGCAAAAAATATTCTCATAAAAAAGTTATTTTATCTACTCAAGGTATAACAAGTTTATGATGCCTGTATCAACATTACGTATCACACTATTTCTGGAATATTACACGAACGTATCAGCAAAAATTTAGACAGTTTTATTCGGAAAATCGTTGTATAAACTAATTTCAAATACTCAGATTAACATTTTAAAATAACGTGTTTACATGGTACATATTAATTTTTGTAAATGTCTGTCAATGTCCCGCTGCTGGACTAAGGCCTCCTCTCCTTTTTTCAGTAGAAGGTTTAAAGCTTATACCACCACGCTGCTCCAATGCGGTGGCAGAGTGGCAGAATTTCAGTGAAATTAGACACATGCAGGTTTCCTCACGATGTTTTTCTTCACCGTCAAGCACGAGATGAATTATAAAAACAAATTAAGCATTAAAATTCAGTACTGCTTGACCGGGTTGACACGCGTTCTAACCACTAGGCCATCTCGGTTTATTTAATGTCCTCCATTTCCAATATTAATTGCTAAACTGTTTTCCGTCATCACTATAGTAGTTTACTCTTTTACTGTTACTCTTGTAATTTTTAATATTTACTTTTTGTTTGTTATTTATTTATAACAATTTGTGAATTCCCATTTTGGCTTTAAGAGTAATACAAAATTTAATTAAATAACTTTATATACAAGCTGTTAGATCTCCTAATAAATAATAAATCATGACATATTTATTGCTCTTACATTTTTATAACAAAATAGCCATATATAAAAACAGATAATACTCTTACTATCTGACAATATTTATATTGGATTGATAAAAAAATTATGTCTGTCCTTGTGATGAGCCTTGAGTACCAATTTAATACCAAGCTAGTTATTTTTACAACGTTACTTAGCTTATCCCTAAACGAAAGTATAGAACATTTATCCAGCAGAAGAAATATAATCAAGGTTTTGTACAGATATATATCCGAATATAACTTTGATACGACAGTTCTGGTATTAATTAGGCCTGTCCAACCCATTATTACTTGTTCGTAGGAGGTCGCATAACTTTAAATCAAAGCTAATATAATAGGCTTTGAATTGCGTATAAGTAATTGTGAAATTAATTCTAACTAATATAACATAAATGCGAAAGTGAGTTTACTTATTTGTTACGTTTACACGTCTAAATTTATCAACTGATCATCGATAAATTTTGCAATTTTGTACATTGTCAGGTGTGCACAGAAAGACCTATTTATTTCCTTAACACTTACACCTGCCCTCCTCACATGCGGGAGGAAGCTAGTGATAATATATAGCCGTTGATAGTTATTTAACATATTTAAATTCTGGGATAAAAATAATCTAAAAGTAGCAAATACAAGTTTTATTAAACAAAAGTTACTTCTTTGTTCGTTACTCGATACATTACTTTAAGCTCATTACAAAGTGACCTTCGACTTCTCTGTAGAATTATTATTTCAGGCGTATAAAGTACATATTGTCCTTTGTTTGTCTCGTTGTTTTAAACGGTTTGGGTCCGTCCAAACTTTCATGACAGTGAGTTAAGACGCGAAAGTAGATCATGGAATCAAACTTATGTACTGTTTTATAATATTAGTAATGACAAGAATAATATGCGCATAATAAAGTTTTGCTTATATTAACTCCATCCGTTACAGCGCGATTTGTGATCAACTGCAGATGGAATAAGACTATTGCTTTGTTCGTTCATTTTGCAACTCACATATAGCTATTCAAAAAAATTGAGACAAAAGTAGCAATTGAAATAATTAAGCTATCCAATATTGTGGGATATTGGTATTTGACATAGAAATGAATATTCACTCCAGTGAACGTTCATCGAGGCGAATGTTTCTGATATCATTTTAAGCTACAAGTGCTTAATTGCCTCTAGTTGGTGAAGGTGCTGGATATAAGGCTGCAGATACTGAGGTCCCGAGGGTTTGAACCCCGGCTGATAAAAAGTTATCAGGATTTTCAGCAAAAATTGCTCAGTGGAATTTGGAACTGTGTGCCTGCGTCTAAATTATTTCCGGTCTTGTTGGATTTGCCATCTCATCGGATTTTATGAGTGTATCTGTTTGCAAACACACTTGCACACTATAATATGTCCTACGTAGTTGGCTAGTCTGTGACCATAGAAATATATTGTGTCATAGAAATGACCGACGTGACCGTAATCATCAAGCTTTAACAAATTTCATCAACCGAGCAGTATCATCTACAATAGATAAGTAAAGACTGTAAGATAACGAATTCAAGCATGAATATGCCAATACGTGACAGCGATGAAAGCGCTTGCTGGAGCCGGGAGCGAATTTGAACCATGAAACTCCCCGAGTAACGTTGCTGCATCTACATTGGCAATTATAGTTAATGGTTGCAATATATATTAATTGCAATCTTTTTGTTTATTAGTAAGCAATAAAAAATAAATTCGGAATTACGTAAAATAGGGCGCAGACTGGTGGTAGAGTTTTGTGCAAGCTCGTCTGGGTAGGTACCACTTGTTATTGTTATGTTCCGGTTTGAAGGGTGAGTGAGCCAGTCTAACTACAGGCACAATGGACATAACATCTTAGTTCCCAAGGTTGGTGGCGCATTGATGATGTAAGCGATAGTTAACATTTCTTACAATGCCAATGTCTATGGGCGTTGATGACCACTTACCATCAGGTGGCCCATATGCTCGTCCGCCTTCCTTTTCTATAAAAAAGAGACGTTACAAAAGCAAAGGCTAAATCCTACTATAAGTTTATAAATAAATATATTTTTTCTTACCGCTGAGAGTTCAGCGCGCTGTCCGAAGTCATTTCGACACGCCGTTGACGTTCTGGAAAAATTAAAAATATATATAATAGAAGTAAAATAACTCATATAAATAATAATATGCGGAGAATTTGGACTTTCTAACACTGTCCAAATACGACGAAACGCTTCGAGAAAATGTAGGTAGTGCCCTGCGCTTCCGATGTCTCGTCTTGGTGATAGCCATAGATATTAACTGATCAAGTACTCAACAACCGCGTTTATACTTTTGTATTATATATGTTGTAAATAAAAGTATTACTGTACAAAGCCCTTCTTTCTTATTCTTCTACGCTGATAAAATGTGAGTTCGTGTGTACACGTGTAGTGAAATTCTATCCAACACGTGCTTATATAATTAAAATGTTTTTCTTAACAGCCGAGCACGAGATTAATTGTAAACACAAATATAAGTATATGAAAAGTTAGTGGTGCTTGCTCGGATTTTAACCATGAATCTTCGGTTAAGATTCTTAGCTAATGGGTTAATTATAAATAATAATGTTTAGTATTTCTGTATAGCACTTTAAATGTACATGAAAAAGACATGCAAGGGATTTTTTTATTTAAGCAGATTAGTAGACTAACAAATGGGTCAAATCATGGTAAGTGGTCCACACCGCTCATAGTTATTGGCGACGTAAGAAATATTAACCATTCCATGCATCGCCAGTGCACTTGCCTTGCCTGCACGTGCCTTGGTAATTAAGAAGTTGCCTTTGTGCCTGTAGTTACACTAACAAGCCGTATTCGGGTTACACTACTAACTATAAACCTACCTACCTACTTATAACTTATACTACTACCCAACAGATTGGACGAATTAGCACGTAGCCCTAGCGCCAAATAAATTTATTATTATTTATGTTATTTATTATGATAACAAAAGTATTAAAATGTATTAAATTAACGTCATACGTACACATCATTCATATTTCCAATAAAAAACAATCCACAGCGTTACGTGGAATCACTGCACACGGGTGCTTTACTATTTATTATTATAGCACTATGCGTAAGGCTGCGTTTCCACCGTCTCATTCAGCATTGGATGATCACACTGTAATGTCTTACTGTTCGTGATTTTTCTCACTGTTTTCGTCACATTTTTAATTCAACAACTGAGCCCGATTTCTGATGTACTATTATTTACTTTATTTTATTTGTGGTTTATCTATTCGTTAGCGCTATCGATTCGATAACTTTTGAAAGTTGCGTTACGGGTAACTGAAACCGTACGAAGTTGGTATGAACAGCTAGTAAATATATATATAACATCGTGCTAGTAGTACGTAATATGTAGCTACAGTAATAGAATATCAGTTTCGAATCTTATTACATCATATAATTTTACATATAAGTGAATTCAAGCTTTAAATAAAAGCTCGTCAAAGGTACGATTATATATTATGAAACAACCGCTCCAGAGAACAACAAAGTTTTCATTGAAATTGATTTATTAATTCATAAGTGGGTTGACCGATATTTATTGAATGTGTCTTTCAATAAATATTGCTTACAGTTTTATAACATTATGAGCATTTAAATGATTTTGATAAATTATCTCTACGTATATAAAAAAAAATAACTGAGTAACAAAAAAAAAATTGAACATTTTTCCCTATATTGATGACGAGTATTCGCCCGCGGCTTCGCCCACTTGTTAGGGGTGGGTATTACAAAAAAAAAGCAGCCTATGTTCGTAAGCCCATGGTACAAGCTTTTTTAATACCAAATTACATCAATCTCGGTTTAGTAGTTTAGCCTTGCAAGCGTAACAGACAGATACAGTTACTTTGGCTTATATAATATAGAAACACACTCTTTAAAATACATTAAAACACAAATAGATGCACAAACACGCAATACAAATGAAAAATTAAAATGTAAAATTATTTTAAGCATATAAAGTTTTTTTCATACAAACAGCGTTTTTCATACATTTTAATTATTTACCCATATAAATATATTTCTCAATGTTCGGTAAGAGAGTCTATGATTGAGTTAAATTAGTTCTGTAATCTAAAATCGAAACAAGGCCGTCCAAGCGACTGCATGATTGAGTTTATTCGTGAATTAACTCTTTATACACACTGAAATAGAATGAAATACATTTTTAATTTGACATTAAATCAATAACACGGTTTTTATTCCGGTTGTATTTTCAACGTATATTTACCACTAATTTTCGCCCGAGGCTTCACTCCCCTGTTAGGGGGACGGGCAGGTGTTTGGTATAAAAAAATAATCTATGTACCTTGGAGTTCAAGCTCGCTTTATACAATTTTTTTATAGGCTAATTAGCTTTTCATTGAATTAATTAAAATATGCCGAAAATACCAATAAATAACGCTTATTACTCAATGATATAATATATATATATATATATATAATAAAAAGCCTTGGAATATGTATTGGTTGTTTTTCATATACATAGTTTATATATATTCAATGGTATAATATTCTTCTAACTTTTAGTTAGAATCTACATTCCAAAACAATGATGGTAACATCCAATTTAATATATCATGATTCAAAAATTCTCTCAAGATATTTGATTATTTACAAATTTTTAGATCATATGAATGATACACAGTCATTTACATATATTAGCATTACATATTTCAATCGTGATGACATAAATTCGTTGTTATATATATATATATATATATATATATATATATATATATATATATATATATATATATATATCGTTTATCTGAAACAAATACGACATCGTAATATGTAAAAATGTCTTAAGCTACAAGTGAGATTTTTTTATGCGAAGTTTATGAGTCGTATAATTAATTTACATGACTCGCGTGATAGTTCGCTACTAATATTCGTCGCAATATAATTGACTTTTATCATTCTGTAACCAAATACAGTTGTGATTTAGATATTACACAATGAGAGTCCTTCAAAATCTTTAGATTAGATTTAGATAAAGGTTTCGTTACCGGTTACATTCAAGCAGGCTCTTATAAGTACTTTTAACTCATCTTACTATACTTATATTAGGTGGTAAAGATACCACCGGTTTGGAATAAAAAATATGTTAATGTTAAGTTGACGCAGGCATGGAGTATAATAATTTAAGGGGTTTTATAAAGAGCGTCTAGACTGAGCTTTGTTTTGAGCTCATTTTGTAAATCAAAACATAATTATTTTATCTATATTTTTGTAACATTGTAAAAAACACCTTCTATAAAATTCATATTAAATAAATTTACAAGTAAGATATTTAAAATAAAAATGATAATGTTTGGATTAAAATAACTTATAAATATGAAGCAGGCAGGAAAAACGTGGAACGGGCTTACGTGAAATTTTTATTTGTAAAATGGAAGTGAAATTTTAGAAGCATTTAAAAGTGAATGAATATAAATTTTATACTTAAGCTTCATAAAGTCTTTAATTATTAACAGTTCAAATTAGTCCGTGTGTATATGCAAGGTTTGCTTAATGGGAATCAATTAATTAATCCGATAAAAAACATTTTTAATTATTTATGTTTTTTTTTATTGAAATCAAATACTTTTAATGTCAAACATATTTATTGTGAACATAAGGTTACAATTCATTTATTTTATACGTGACATTGGCAGAATATTGTTCGCTCAATTAGCGTAGATACACGCCAGAAAAATAAGGTTAAAAAACGTTGACAATTAATATAATTTCAGACTGCTGCTTTACAAAGGCGTTCAATATTAAATATAAATATACAAGAAAGATCAAATAACACAAATGGTTTAATACCTAATAATTTGTTATTGCGTGAATAAGTCAGACCATCAGCCGAGATGGCCCAGTGGTAAGAACGCGTGAATCTTAACCGATGAGCGTGGGTTCATACCCGGGTAAGCACCACTGAATTTTTATGTGCTTAATTTGTTGTTATAATTCGGAAATTCGGACGGTGAAGGAAAACATCGTGAGGAAACGTGCATGTGTCGAATTTCACTGAAAATCTGCCACATGTGTATTCAACCTACCCGCATTAGAGCAGCGTGGTGGAATAAGCTCCAAGCCTTCTCCTTTCTCTTCTCAAAAAGGGAGAGGAGGCCTTAGCCCAGCAATGGGACATTCACAGGCTGTTACTATAAGTCAGACCACTATCAAACAACCCATCAGCTAGTAAAACTACATTTTAGTTCATGCGAGGGTGTCGTCCAGAAATTCCTTGACGGAATAGTAACATTCATCAACCAGTAAGTTTTGAATTTTTCTATTAAAAGTATCAATTTCCGATGTAGTTCGAATGCACATTAATAATTATAAGCTTAAATCGCGCCTTCGCTTGCCTCATAATTCAGAATTGTTTCATTAAATACTAATTCTCATAGCTCTTTCTTTCAAAAGATTTTCATACAAACTTTTATCTTCTTTTTCTAGCTTCTATGTAAAAGGAACCATAATGTTTTTCATGGTGCTAGACCCAGTAATTTGGTACGTGGAAATATCAGTCAGTCAGTTGTTCTCTTATATATAAACATAGATGATTGCGCCATATGAAATATTTACTTCAACAAATTACATTATAGGAATAAATAAGGATTAATCTTTTCAAATATAGGTTTGCCTATTTGCCATCTGCCTATCTGCTAAACTAAAGAATATCATATACTATAAATTATTAACCAAATTATTATATTTAACCATTTATAGAGAATTGTTTTATTTTTTATATTTTTATTTATCTTATCTTGTAGTTTTTTAGGTTCCAATTTCAGTTTTGTAATCCGGCTTGGAAGTAAAACTACACTAAATCTCCACGTTTAAGAGTCTCCGGAGATTAATACTTTATTTTTTTAAGAAAATAGTCCGTTTTCCACTGTTAAAAAAATATGATATCGGCTTGTTACAAATTTTAACTGATACGTATTAAATAAAAACATGTCCAATAAGTAAAATCTCGAAACTCACCGCATATGAACATCAAATGTCAGAAAATGATATGTGACATTGACTTTAATAATCATAACATTTAAAGCATACACGAATCAAAATAGTTTCTGTGGAATGCTTTGCCTGAGTCCGTATTTCCTGATAGATGATCCTGTACAATGTTGGTGTCTTTAAAACCAGAGTAAACAGGTTTCTTAAAGGCAAGCGTGCTACATCCTAGACCGTGTCGATGCTTAGATTCAAGCTTGCTTCATATCAAATTTCATTGCCTACACATATTCAGCAGTCGAATTCATTAAGCATTTTTAAATACCGCTTGAAAAGCTATTATTTGTCCATTTCCAAGTAAGGTATGTATGTATGTATTATTATATGTGTTTAGTGGGATATAGATATGTGTAGTTTATTAAATATTTACTATCTCCTTTTTATATGTAAATGCACTTACCTGTTCTCTTACAAAAATTCTTTCACCAAAGGTTTGTCTGTAAGAGATCGCTATAAGCGATAAGACCGCCTTTGCTCACCATTTTTTATTTTCTTTTTCTTTGATTGTTTCCTACTTCTCTCATCTTATTTATATGTTGTGCAACAAATGTTAAATAAGTAAAAATAAATTTCATCAAATCAATCAATCATAAAAAAGATATAGTTGAACATGATATGGTTGATCTTGGATAATAAAAAACTCAGTGTATAATAACATACTCATCAAATGCAATAAAGATCAGGTACTGGCTACCTATCTAGGCAATTCCAAATAACCAGTGTTAAGTATAATCATTCATCTCTCCTAAAGGATATATAAAGTAAGCACTTGAAATGTAAAATAAATTATAAATAACATTCACAAAAGTTAAACGTTCTTAAATTGTTTTCAATTTAATTGTTAAGTAAAAATGTTGAATTGCCGTTCCATATAGCTATGAGTAAGGGATGTGTTGAGGGACTAATGCTTGCTATAACAATAGGTTAAGTCGCTTAGAAATTACACGATCACTAACAGATGTACCGAATATTATAATATAATAGCGACCCGAACCAACTTCGCCCGGGTTGAACAGGAATAAAGAAAATTTTTGATATATGATTGTAATTTTCGTAGCGGTCTTTATTTATTTATTTTTTTTTTTTAATTAAAACATAGCCTATGGTACTCGCTAATAAAGATAATAAAGCTTTCTGTACGTGAAAAAAATTTTGAAATCAGTTTACTAATTTTTGAGTTCATCCATTATAAACAAATGTATGAAAAATCAAATCTTATCCTTACCTTATAATATTAGTTAAGATTAGCGAGTTGCAGTTCGTTAATTTTAATGTATTGGAATCATCGAAGTGATTTGTGTGTTATATTATGTCATTAGTGTTGTTATGGGTAACGCTCTAATAGCATCCTTATAAATATTATAATTGCGCAAGTTTTGAGTTTGTTCGTAACGTTTTCACGTCTGAAGTACTCGACCAATCATCATGATTTTTTTCATACACTTTGTGACAGTACAGAGAAGAATATAGGGTTCCTAACATACACCTTCTAGCTCTCGGGCGAAGTCGCGTGCGGAAACCAATAGTTATGTATCTCTGTTTTTTTTTTTATAAAGAATAGGAAGGTGGACGAGCATATGGGCCACCTGATGGTAAGTGGTCACCAAACGCCCTTAGACATTGGCATTGTAAGAAATGTCAACCATCGCTAACATAGCCAATGCGCCACCAACCTTGGGACCTAAAATTTTATGTCCCTTGTGCCTGTAATTATTACATTGGCTCACTCACCATTCAAACCGGAACACAACCATATCAAGTATTGCTGTTTTGCGGTAGAATACCTGATGAGTGGGTGATACCTACCCAGGCGAACTTGCACAAAGCCCTACCACCAGTAATAATAAATACCAATAATAAATTGTATTTCCTGTTTATTTTATGTCTATTTTTTCCATCAGCTGACTAGTCAGCATCTCCAATGCAATCATCCAATGCCCATAGCCATAGGCATGTTAAGAAATATTAATCGCTTGCATCGCCAATGCGCCACCAACCTTAGAAACTAAGATGTTACGACCCACATGGGTCCACAGTGAACCAGTGTAATTACAGGCACATGCCTGTAATTACACTGGTTCACTCACCCTTCGAACCGGAACACAACAATATCAAGTATTGCTGTTTTGCAGTAGAATATCTGATGAGTGGGTGGTACCTACCCGTATATACTCAAAGCTTTAGTAATGAACTGTCTTGACAAGCTAGTTATAAAAATAATTAATACATTGATAACTTACCAGTTAAGGGGAGCAATACACTTACACTAAATCTTCAATTCAGTTTATATAATCATATATAAACTGAATTGAAATATATAATATAATATGTACATATTTATATATTGTGTATACATAACTTATTGAAAATTTACAAATTTAAACAAAGTTATTTAAACAGGACAGTTTTATGTATCGAATGGAGTGCTCATCCCTTTTAATTCGTAGGAGACATCCTTAATACTTGAATTTTAAGCAATTACGTGGTCTTTCATCATAAATTCTAGAACTTGCCCGCTGGTCCTATTACGTTAGAAAGTGTAGCGCTAGAAATGCATTGCATTCACATTGAATAGAAAAAATCTCGCTATCAATGTCACTTGTCAATCAACATTTCGAATGCTAGGTCACTCATTATATCCCGCGCATGTCATTATGCCCTTTGTCTCCGTAATTGCTGGCTCGGTCACGTTATAAACTACAATAAAATAATTATTCATGCTCGCCATATCGAGTCGATTATAATAATAAAGAAGTACATGGTTCGTGTTTTCAATAACATGCAATTACCAAGCTTAGAGTTTAGTGGATAGTACCAGTTTATCTTACAATTTAAAGTGTAATTTTTAAATTTAGATACAACAGGATATTTAGGTACAAAATATACGACTTTATGTGACTTTAAACTTTACAGAGAATTTATTGACCGCAAAACTCATTAGTTTTGTAGTAGCTCGACCCGCGATAGAACCTGTATACCAGGGTCTGCAATCATATACGCTCATCACTAGACCTATGAGGCAGTGAAACATATTTTTATACATATTATAATCTATTAGTTTGTTAATAAAAATTGTATTAAAACAAAACTTCTTACACATTATTTTATAGTGTTTTTAAATGTCGATCAATTTTTTATGTCTCGGTCATCGACCTCAACTAAGATAAAACAATAAAATGGCGCCAGCTTAGTAAATACGCTTTTACATCGACAAATACCTTCTTCGAGACTACTTTATTATTCCACTATATCTTTATTTGCAGGCGTCGAATATAAAATATATTTATATATATTTTTACTTTACGACTGTATTCATTTAATGGGTAGTATATTTTGTAGGACGGTTACAGGGTTTTTATAATCCGAGCGAATAATGAAAAGTAAACTTTAAGATAATTTTATTATGTCTTTCATTCAAAGTTAACTAAATATTCAATAGCTATAATAATTTCTTGAATAATATATATACATATATATATATATATATATTATATATATATATATATATATATATATATATATATATATATACACACAAAAGATTAACATTGTCACAAAACATCCTGTGGCCCCGCACTAGACAAGCTTGCCTTACGGGTACCTACTAACAGTTACAATTTCGCACGCTTAAACAATAGCTCGGACAATATACAATACCATAAAGAATGATATAAATATTAAACTATTTATAACTGGGCACACGGCTATTAGTCGCTAACGTGCTTTGAAACTTCCGATTTGAATTAGATTTATGAATAAATTAAATTCAAAATCAGGTTATTGTTAAAGTACTTAGATTCATAAAAGGACTTTTGAATCGATTTGTTATAGTAGTGAACTATATACATAAAAATATGCCGTTAGAGAACGTAGAATGATGAGAAGAACCGACAAGAAACTGCAGTTCCATAAATAGTGCTAATAAATATTTCGTTTTTAGCAATTATCATTATTTTAATTTTGCTCTTCGATTCCATTTCGATAGATTTGCAACCATCGTCTTATATACATCGCGAACGTTTAATGTGTACATAGGCTGGATTTCAAGTATGGCAATAGCCATTTTTTTTTTGATACGAGGTGTCCGTGACTTCGTTATATCATATTTATAATTTGTTTTACGTTATTTTATTGTGTCTGTTTTTTCAATCTTCATTGTAAAATCGCAAATTGATGACAATTTATCGCTTATGTAATGGTTATTACTGCAGCAAACATCTCATAGATGACCTAGTTTATACAAAAAACAAGGAAAATAACAAACATAATGCTTCGTTTCTATGCCATCTGTGTAATTCCAACCTTTTACTTGTATAGCCTTAGAACTTCGCGCAAACGTAAATATGTTCAGTTAAAACCGCTTATGGTTAAAGTTATTAAGTAATAAAAATATAATTTAATCTTTACATAAAATATAAATAACAAATAATATAAAGTGAGCGATTTCCGGCTATAAACGGCGTTTTAAATATTTAAAGAGCGTTTATTTCTGTAGATACAATCTCAAAAACTTCAGTGAAAATTAGTTGATTATTAAATACTGTAATTATTTTTTAATGTAGAACAAAATTAATTTTCAATTATAAAATATTAATTAATAACACAAATATTGCTTTTATTAGACCAAACGTGGAACTGCTGTTTCTACAATAAGGACCTAATGCAACAATTTTTCATGTGACGTTTTTGCACATACTTTGGAGGACTTATGTATATGTTTTTAGGCAATACCGATCCTGCTATTGCACCTCAGCATCGAAATCTCACTTAGATGTTATAATAATCTCTAGATGACCACTCATCGACTTTCAGTGGTCATCGTCTCATGATTTATACTTTCCAAGATCACTACTTCCGTTATCAATGTGAATTCATGATCTTCAGATCGAATTCTTAGTAGGTCTCTTAAAAAACGGATATTGGTTGCTGCAGCCTATTTGAGGTGTTCGTCGATATTTTAGCGCAGACCATAAATATGGCTAGATTAAGATTGCCAAATGTCTCTATCGGATGACCATCGACCAGACCTAGAAACTATGACTGCATATAATTGTCGCGATGTATGTAAGATCTTTGAAAAATAATACAATGGCAACTGTCATACAGTGAGCTAAGAGAAAACGAGAAGTCTGAAGGTCATATAATAAATGAGACGTGTTATAATAATATATTCGTTCCGTAACCGTCACAGCCTGTGAATGTCCCACTGCTGGGCTAAAGGCCTCCTTTCCTCTTTTTCTTAAAGCTCCAATGCGGGTTGGTGGAATACACATGTGGCAGAATTTCAGTGAAATTAGACACATGCAGGTTTCCTCACGATGTTTTCCTTCACCGTAAAGCACGAGATGAATTATAATAACAAATTAAGCACATGAAAATTCAGTGGTGCTTGCTCGGGTTTGAACCCACGGTCATCGGTTAAGATTTACGCGTTCTTACCACTGGGCCATCTCGGCTCTTCGCATATTATATTCGTTCATTACCATTAATCAAAGTATTAGTTTACGAATAACCGCGAACAATGTGGGTATTGAAATACATCCTTTTTACACATTACATATGCTTTTAAAAGAATCTGTTTGACGTTTAATAACATATCATAATTTATTAATCAATATTTCTAATGAAGTCGCTAACATTTAAAGTTTATCTAATATGTAGCTTGTAAGTTATCAAACAGGAATATATCTTGAAGATACAGAAGTTTCTTAAACTAATATAGCACCCGTAGGATGAAACGTAGATGAAAGCTATTGCGTTTATACATAGTTTCAGTATCAAACGAGTTTAGTTTATCGTTAACCCGTGTAACCTTCATAAAATATTGGTATATATACGTATAACTAAATATGTTATAGTATCAGAAGTTTTCTAAATTGTTAATCAAGTAAGAAACTTTTCTATTCTTTATTTTGTCCACAATCGTCGTTGTAGTCTAACCGGCGACCGCATAAAAGGGTGGTCTTAAAATATAAATACATAAATATACTCTATTACTTTGGATATTAGATAAATAATAAACCATTGGAATGGAGTATAACTTACCATTTATTTTTTTTAAATACTTGATTAAATTATAATAAAAAAAATTGGTCAAGTATTAACGTGCCAGACCTATTTTATTCAAAAGAGGGATAAAATACAAAATTTTTACATTTGATTTTTTCTTATATCTTATATAGAAAATTTATCATTGCAATCTTTTATGCGGTCTTTTATCGCTTAGATTGGTTTACGTCTATAAGTAAAAAAATATACACGGAACCTATAAAGTAAACCATCCCTTAAAGGAGGTGAGCGCTTGTTACCATTCAAATGAATTATAATTAAAATATTATTACAGGCACTTTTGAATTCCTTCAAACGAGGCGTGAAGAGGCATCTTGCGGGCCGGCAAGGAGAAGGCGGCTAGTGCAGAACGTTTTTCCCGTCTGTACTGGCCGTCTTCGCGTTTGGACTCTACTACCACTTACCATCAGGTGGAGTAGAGTCACTTGCTCTCCCGGCGAATATAAAAAAAAATCGTTATTTTACAAAATTATATTAAGTACGTACCTAAAGCCAGAAAAAAAATCAAGTTTTACTCGCGCGTCCCTTACAACCAGGGGGTTGTAAGGGACGTTTTTCACGTTGCAAATATTTTACGAACTATTCTAAAGACTAGTATAGTTATTTTAATTACAGTAATTTTGAAACGTCAGCGCTTTGTATTAATTATTATTTTGTTTTCGTTTTCATGCAAATTCGACAAAAGTAACTACGTATGAATTATGTTATATTGTTAACTGACACCTGATTATAGTCTCGGTTTACGGTTAATTACAGTTGTAACGGATTATGAATTCTCGTTGATACTTGTGAAATGATCCTTGAAGAGCTACTGAAGCTTCAATTTACAAATGACTCGACTCTTAAGGTGTCCCACTGCTGGGCTATTCCTATCCCTGTTCAGGAGAAGGTTTTATGCTTACTCTAACACGCTGTTCCGATTTGGGCTGGTGGATATATATGTGGCAGAATTTCGCGTGTATCAGAATGACTATACGAAGAGACAGGTCAGCTTTAAAATACTACCAGCATTTACCTTTTTAGTACTTTTGTTTAAGTATTTGGTATATAAATTCTATTTTTAAAATGGTCTGTCGTTCTGATGTCAAAATGGCCGTTTATGGTTTTCGTACAATGCGGAGCGTATTGTGCATTTGTCTTTGAATAATCATTTAAAAAATAATCATGAAAACATCACAAAAACGATTATATTATCGTGAAAAGTAACCCCCTCCTTCCTTATACAGCTTCAATATTTTTCATCGATTAATTTTTGACTGTTCCTGTTTTGTTATATTTCTTATTATTAAATCTCCTAGTTCAGCTTCCATAATTATCTGGCGGACGCGTCCAAATCGTGTCACTGATTGAGTTTAATGATCGACAAATAATCTCAGGAAAATGAAATCATTTATAATAAGAAATCGATATCCCAATGTATAATGAGATCAAAACTAACCTAGATTTAAGGTTGCCGATATCCGTTCCAATATATTTTATGGCTATCATAAAGTACCGTTTACATATGACTATAATTTTAATATTTTGAAGTAAAAGAAAGAATTCAACAAATATAATGATGTATTCATTCATTTTATAAAATAGTTTGGCGGTCTGGCAAATGGGCCACCTCACTGTAAGAAAAATTAACAATTTCTTACATTACCAATGCGCCACCAACCTAGTGACTGGCTGGCTGCACAGTGGCTCACTCACCCTTCAAACCGGAACACAGTTATAAATATTGCTGTTTGAAGGTAGAATATTTAATGAGTACAAACCAGACAGACTTGCACAATAGTATAGTGTTTATACATAAGTACACCCTCTATCATCTATCTCTCTTTCACTCACTGACTCTCATATTAAGGAGGAGAAATCCGAAGCAACCGGGAAAAGTTCAAGTACAGGTCAATATATATAGCATGTCACATCAAAGTCATAATAGTAAAAGAAAAAAAAATCTTTATTACTGATCTCTCAGAAGCCGAGATGGCCCAGTGGTAAGAACGCGTGAATCTTAACCGATGATTGTGGGTTCAAACCCAGGCAAACACCACTGAATTTTCATGTCCTTAATTTGTGATTATAATTCATCTCGTGCTTTATGGTGAAGGAAAACATCGTGAGGAAATCTGCATGTGTCTAATTTTACTGAAATTCTGCCACATGTGTATTTCATCAACCCGCACTGGAGCAGCGTGGTGGAACAAGTTCCAAGCCTCCTCCTCAAAAAGGGAGAGGATGCCTTAGCCCAGCAGTGGGATATTCACAGGCTGTTACTGTACTGATCTCTCAAGGACAACCTTTGATGAAATACGTTTGAAAATAGAACTGGTTAGTACAGTCAAGGTTATAGCAAAACACCGACGTCTTGGTAAAAGATTGTCCCCATGACAGCTGTATTAAAAACTGATATACCTTGTATATCAATATTTTTAATCAGGTAGACACGATTTCTGATATTATATGAGTTTTGCATTGCATTAGGTGCCATCGATTGTATTATGATTCATAAAAAAAAACAAAATCGGTATAATGAATAGTTTGAACATATAAGGTACTCGATACTTATGTAGTAACGAATTGGTAACCTCCTCCTGTTTTTAAGTCTCAAAGAATAGATGTGTGTGGGTTGACACCCACAGACATATCAATTTTCTGTATAATGTTTAAAGTATGAACTTAATAGTTAATACGTCATCATCAGATTATTTTATTAATATTAATATTTTGCTGACGGTGTTATATTTGGATATGATAATATGAAATATAAAATTGTAAGCTCTACTTTATTTATAGAAAAAACGGCTATAAAATTCTATCATCCACACCAAATGTGGGAAACCCATTAAATTCACGGAAGGGACGTCGTTATTTTAACCGAAATAACATAACTGACCCATGAAATAGGCGATGTGTATAAAGATTTCCATTTAACGACATATTTAGCGTTTTACATAATCAGCTTTATCTATAATATTTATTGGGGGTGATTTGTTGAACAATACTTGTCTTTTTCTTTCGAATGTAGAAGCAATTATGATTGAAAGAGAGAATAAGTGTTTAGCGAAATACGCTAAACAATGTTTATAAGTGAGGGCGTCAGTTTTGATGTTACGGCTTCGAGAAATCGGCTTATGACGCATGATATTTAATCTAAATGTTAATTTGATGAGGGTGCATTACTTCGACCTATAATAAAACCCCGCAAACCATTATATATATCCCCTCCATAATTTTTACTGGTAGTAAATAGTTAATTTACAAAGCGTGATAATATCCTTTGACTAATCGGGATCAAGACGAGCCAATAGGGCAAGAATGTAAAAAACTCGAAAATCACCAAATTTAAAAAATAGAGATTATATAAGCGTTGTTTGATTTCTATAAATATGGTAATTATTATTTATTTATCACTATTTGTAATGCAATTGATAAGAAGTGAAAGCTCTGACCAAAGGGCGTTGAAACAAAATCTCGCTCTACTCTGATCAAGGGCAAGGTATTTGCACACACGTGCAAATATGCACCATACTTCTACATGGTTGGCTTGTCTACGGTGAGATTTTTCGTCATATTGGAATTGTAATTTTCGTAAATGTGACATTTATATATTTTTCTTTATTGACACAAAATATTAATTGATGTTTACCACAATATTAAAGTACGTATTAAGAGCAAATACTATTGAGTAATGTTCAACATTCACGGGCAATTCTCAAATATTCGCAATAATTTTAGTTTACAAGAGGTGCCTAGTCGAAATAAACATTTTAATTTTATCAGTAATATTAAACACTTTCGGTTAAAAACTAATGAAAAAAAATAATATTAATAATTTAATATTAGTATTAATTTTATACTTATTCATCTTTTAATTATAAGAAGTATTCCGAAGTCCAAAATTAAACGCCAATACACGTCAACTGACAGGAAGTATGTATAACGTAGACAAGCTGTCGAGCCACTGTATATTTAAGTATAAGCTATAGTATACCTAAATACAAACAAACCCTTCGGATTAACGCATAACATTGCCCATCGTACGCATGCCGCACTTTGAGTCCTCATAATATTGGTTTTGAATACGGGTAGTATGCCTGGTTTACACAGTGCGAACTAGCGTACGAGTTACTCTACCCAGTAGCTGCAGCAACTTGCGCTGTTTAGACGTACGAGCAACATAGCTCGCATCCGAGTTACCCCACCACTCGCATGGCAGCATCTCGCACATCAATCACATCGCTCGGAAACGTTTGGTAATAGTTCGTCATGGACTGATGACTGGCGTCCATGGCGAGCTGCCGTACTCCAGCAAACAACTGTCATCATTTAAACAGCTAAGGCAAACCGAGCTACTACATAACTAAACTATGCGAGCAGCTCTCAAAGCACAGCAACTGTTCTCAGCTCTTCCATCAGCTGACTAGTCAGCAACTCACACTATGTAAACCAAGCATTAGATATATGATTTTTGTGGCTACAGTGTAGTAATCTTTTTTTATAGTATAATAAGTTAGCGGACGAGCACATGGGCCACTTGATGCTTAGTGGCCACCAATGCCCATAGACATAGGCATGTTAAGAAATATTAATCGCTTGCATCGCCAATGCGTTACGTCCCATGTGCCTGTAATTGCACTGGTTCACTCACCCTTAAAACCGGAATACAACAATACCAAGTACTGTTGTTTTGCGGTAGAATATCTGATGAGTGGGTGGTACCTACCCAGACGAGCTCGCACAAAGCCCTATCACCAGTATATAATATTACTCAATATCCGTTTATGTCCACATCAGCGTACTGATCAATTAAATATTTATTGCGTCAAAACTTTATTACTATTGCAAGTATTGTTGAAAGTTCGCGTTTATATACAACATCGTTAAATTGTCACTAGATATTTCAGCTCTCCCATAAAGTTTCCAATACAAAATGTTTAATAATTTTTTACTACGTAAATAATATATATTTGTTTGTTCGAGCGTGTGTATTTATGTCTATATGAAGTTATGTATTTGCGATCATTACATGTAATTTTTAAGGTAGAATAATTGTTTAATTTGTAGTTATGTATCAGTATATATATAAAATAAAATTATGAGAACAATTAAAAATATATATATTCCATCAAAATTCTTTATATTATTGTAAGCTACAAACAAATAAACACATAAGAATTTTATCATAGTATAAAACAGAAAAGCAATTGGACGTTTAAGTTAAGGATAATATTTTTATAATAAGAAATCCACGCGTGCGACCGTAGCCTATAATTCTCCTGTCGTTATATATTAAAGAAGTAATTTATATGCGTGATTCGTAGGTGGTAGCTAGCGAGAAACATTTACAATAAACCACCAGTAAAAAATCATGCCTAGTACATATTAAATATATTGTATTTATAAGATAATTAATATCCAGAAAGGTTTAACGCAATCGAACTGAATATAGTAACAATTAACTTATCAATTAATATTCCTTTGCAGTCATGAAATTACAGCATTTAACGATAACGAATTCAATAAAACTTTCTGGTAAAATATATCTTAGTCTTGTAGTATCCTTGTAGTTGAAATTGTGACAGTTGCAAACCAAACTAGAGGCTGAATGTAAAATAAGATCATTTCATCACACCCAATTCAATGGCATTCAGATGCCTCAAAAATATCTATTTATATTCAGTTTTAATTTAAGTGGTTAGTAGATTGTCTGTCCTGTGTGGGTTCGATTCCCACACAGGACAGACATTTGTGTGCATGAACATGTCTGTTTGTCCTGAGTCCGGGTGTAATTATATGTACGTATGTATTTATAAAAGAAAAATAGTATTTGTAGTATATCAGTTGTCTGGTTTCCATAGTACAAACTCTGCTTAGTTTGGGATCAGATGTCCGTGTGTGAATAATGTCCCAGGATCAAAAAAAAATCTAGCCCTTTGGAGTAATTTTACACGACTACAAATTACATAGTTACTGTTTTATACGTCATGTGATATGTATAAGCAAGTATTATATAAGTTCCAATATATTAATTTGATTTTAATGGATCAGTATATATTACTAATATTATAAACGTGAAAGTATATATGTTTGTTACAGAAAAACACTTAATTACGATCTACAAAATATAAATAAAAATAAAATATATAGATATATCAAGAGATATTCTTTTATGTTTATTTTTTTTCAAATTTTTGAATCACCTTGAACCCACAATCTTCAGTTACGATTCTCGTATTCTCAACACTGTGCCATCTCGGCTCTCAATCAACATAAATGCTAGAGAAACATAATTACAAGTGATGTCAAAAACAGATATGTCTTGAATTATGCGGTTTGTAAACATGCCCTAAATAAATTCATCATGTTCTGACAGACCACGGTTCTCACGTCAAATGATTTCTGTCAAAATACAATAAAGTAACGTAAACATATTCAATATAACGTATTTATAAAATTAACTAGCTAATCGTTGCGTCGTGCGCGAGTAAAAAGAGAATTTCAATTCAGCAACCGAATTATTCGTTTTTTTTTTTTTTAATTTATTTTTAATCCGGTTTCAATGCATCGTACAATACATCCCACGTATTTTTCCACACGTTTATTTTAATATTTATCCTAATATTTTTAAAGGACGGTTTCGAATTGTATTTGTAAAACGCGATAATTATTTTACCAAATTTTACCATAATATAAATATAAAAATAATAAATTTTGTTATTTAAAATAACATTAAACTAAAACTGTCGTATCGTAAATGGTATTTGGACACCTGATAGTAAGTGGTCACAACCACTCATAGGCAGATAGACATTGGCACCGTAAGAAATATTAACCATTCCTTACATCATCCCTTATTTCCTTTGTGCTTGAAGTTACACTGGCTCACTCACCCTTCCAATCAGAACACAACAATACTCAGTATAACTGTCTGGCAGTAGAATAATGATAACTAGTAGAATAATGATACTAAACTACGCTACACAGACGGGCTTATATAAAGACCTACCAACAAGTTACATAAGAAAAGAATTAGTGAATTGAAGACGCATTACAACTTATGGCATTAGCTAGTTTCTGAAAAATAAAACATCCAAACCTATGTCCATTTTATAACTATCAAGCTGAGAAATTCACCGGCAACAAAAAATCAATCATCTATATGATATGAAATGATAAATATCTTTGTCATTTTAATCTAATAATTGGTATCTTATTATCTTCGTGTCAAAGTGCCGCTTGAGTGGCATTTGATTGGTGGATATTGTGGTTTGAATTTAATTAAAACAAATGGCGACGCTCTCCGGTCACGTAAATAAGACGAAAGTGCTTTGATAAATTGTACAGAGACTTATTATCTTATGGAATTTACGATGTCAGTATCTGTTATAATTTGAATTCATACTAAAATATTCAACAACCACTTAAATGGACTTCGGCCTCTTAAAATAGATTTTTGTCTTACATTTGTTGGAAACTTCATTTGTTTCATATTTTTAATCTGTGACATTTAAATGTCATTGAACTTTAGAATATTAGAAATAAACTCATCAGATATTCTACCGCTAAAAAGCAATACTTAATATTGTTTCGTTCCGTTATGAAGGGCGAGTGAGACAGTCTAACTACAAGTACAATGGATATAAAATCTGAGGTCCAAAGGTTGTTGGCGCATTGGCGATGCAAAGAATGGTTTCTTCTTTGCAAATTTTTGAGTTGGTGGACTACTTAACATCAAGTGGCCCATTTGCCTACCTACAGGGTTACAGGGTAATATGTCACGATCCTTTTAAAGGGTTATAGTTCAGGACAATAGCTATCAAATGACCCCCAAAATGCTTATGCAAAAGTGTATCGTTTTCGAGTTATTAATTTTTTAATATTTTTTTTATTTAAAGGATGTTTAAGATTCTAAAATTCAATAAAAAAAAATCAACGTATTTTCCCTATTTTTTTTTGTATTTCTTGCTAGGGTACATCCTAGTTAATAATAACCAGTTATAAAACAAAAACAATCTTCAAGCATTTTTAAATTACAGATCCAAAACTGTACAACTTTTCGATTTTTAATTTTGATTCTTTAAGTTACTCGCAATTTTTTTGTAAAAATCACTATGGCTCTTATCGTGCGGATCATTTTAAAAACATCTGCGTTTCCTTAGCTATCCATCGGTACATAAAAAGTACAGTAACAATAATAAACTCAGGAGAAAATTAGATAACAAAGAGACCAGGTAGGAAATTCTAAGAAATGCTATTGTTAAGAAATTAAATCTGGATCAAAGACAAAAGGACCTCAATGCAAAGTAGTTAAAGATTATTTTTAATAGGGGTAATAGGTAAAAAAGGAGAGATAAACCAGAGCTGTTTGTGGAATACTATTATCAATTCCTTTGAATTTACCGTCATTTTTTCTAATTTCCTTTTATCTCATTTCTTTTAGGAATAAGAGTAATAAAACCTTGTCGGGGTACATAATACTCACTGTACTTGCACTGCTCGTATAGTGTGGACGCGCTTTAGTGAATATTGATCTCTTAAATTTTTGAAAAAAACCGCTTCGTTTACTGGACTCTGTTTCTTACAACTTCGTGACTCGGCTAGCTAAAAGGAATTTGTGATTTGTGTTTATGATAACTTGGCGCGTAAAAAGGACTATTATGGCTGCAGAACAAAATTCTTCTCGTCGTCCGTACTCTAATGAGGAATACGCTGACATCTTATTTTGCTATGGATATTGTAACGGTGACGCCGCAGCTGCTCGTCGTGAGTATAATCGTCGATTTCCGGATCGCCGGACACCTGACAATAGTGTCTTTATTGGTGTGTATCGTCGAATTAGAGAAACTGGTCGCGTGCAAAGGAGACAGTCTGATTCCGGACGCCCTCGTGTCCGTTCTCCAGATGAAGAAGATGTAATTATTCGTCATTTTCGAGAGGACCCTACAGTTTCCACCAATATTGTGGCAAACCGACTGGGCGTATCTCATGGAGAGTCTGGTTTACTGTCCACGCGGCTGGATTGTATCCCTATCATTACACACCCGTACACGTGATTGAAGAAGGAGATCCTGCAAGACGTTTAGATTTTTGCCGATTTATGCTACACTGTGATGCAGAAAATCCCAATTTTTTGAGAAAAATTTTATGGACAGACGAGTCAAAGTTTGACAAAGATGGTATTACTAACTACCACAATATTCGATATTGGTCTCAAAAAGAACAGGGAAACCCTCACAAAAAGCGATTAAGCGGTTCCCAAAGACGTTTCTCGGTAAACGTCTGGATGGGGATTATCAATGATAATCTTATTGGGCCACATTTCCTACCTGATAACTTAAATGGTGAAAGTTATGAAAGCTTGCTTAGAGAAATCCTGCATGAGTTACTCGAAAATGTTTCGCTGAAACTTAGGCAGAGAATGATATTCCAGCATGATGGTTGCCCCGCACACTTTCGAATGTCCGTAAGACAGTGGCTAGACAGCAATTATCGTAATAGATGGATTGGCAGAGGAGGACCAATCCCATGGCCAGTGAGAAGTCCAGATTTGACTCCGATGGACTATTATGTCTGGGGGCATATGAAAAGCCTGATTTATGATGTTTCACCAGTACAAACAATTGAAGAACTCAAAACAAGAATAATGAATGCTGCAAATTCTATTCGACATAGCTTGAGTAGTGTTGTAGTAAAAAGTGAATTAAGAAAAAGAATGCGTATTTGTATACGAAATAGGGGATCTCATTTTGAACACGAATTATGAATAATAAACAGTGTAATTTCGAAAGTATGGAGTAACTAAAAAGATTAAGTATTTTGTTTTTGATTTAAATTCAAAATTGCAATGACAGCTCTGGTTTATCTCTCCTTTTTTACCTATTACCCCTATTAAAAATAATCTTTAACTACTTTGCATTGAGGTCCTTTTGTCTTTGATCCAGATTTAATTTCTTAACAATAGCATTTCTTAGAATTTCCTACCTGGTCTCTTTGTTATCTAAATTTCTCCTGAGTTTATGATTGTTACTGTACTTTTTATGTACCGATGGATAGCTAAGGAAACGCAGATGTTTTTAAAATGATCCGCACGATAAGAGCCATAGTGATTTTTCCAAAAAGATTGCGAGTAACTTAAAGAATCAAAATTAAAAATCGAAAAGTTGTACAGTTTTGGATCTGTAATTTAAAAATGCTTGAAGATTGTTTTTGTTTTATAACTGGTTATTATTAACTAGGATGTACCCTAGCAAGAAATACAAAAAAAAATTAGGGAAAATACGTTGATTTTTTTTATTGAATTTTAGAATCTTAAACATCCTTTAAATAAAAAAAATATTAAAAAATTAATAACTCGAAAACGATACACTTTTGCATAAGCATTTTGGGGGTCATTTGATAGCTATTGTCCTGAACTATAACCCTTTAAAAGGATCGTGACTTATTACCCTGTAACCCTGTATATTATAATTTTTTTTTCTTTTAATTGATCTTTAGCTAAAATAACATATACTAATAGTAATTTGGTCGTTTAGAACGTTTACAGTTCAATTTCGAATAATTTTAATACGAGAGGATTGTCAGAATTAATTTATCTCGATATCAATAAAACCTCATTGAATTTTATATTTGTCTTGACTTTGTTCTAGTTCTATTGTTATCAAAACAATTCCAAGTATTTGTATTGAAATATTATACAAGTGCTTTTACATCGCAAGTTATTAAGAAGAACTCGTAAATTTTTTTGTTGAAAACTAAGATTTTATTTGATTGGACGTGTCTCAGTCTTACTTATCTCATTGTCTTCTACTTAGGTGTGCTGGAGAAAATCTATTTAAATAATAAACACACTTTTTTATACTGAAAATAAGTCTTCATTCGGTCTTAGTGTAATGTACACAAATAAAGCAGCTGTTTGCCCTTTTATTAAAAATTAAAAAACAAAAATACAAATATATAATCTGAATACTTAAGCTATCCGCCCCGGCTTCGTATGGGCAGAATAATGGTCAACATAAATCTATACAAAATTTATAATGTAATACATATAACTATACACAATTATAAAATCCTAGTCGCCATGATTTTCCGATATCTTTAACATTAATTGTCATATTTCAGTTATTTTTCACAAAACGTTTATTAATTATAAATCTCAATCCTCACGATTCACACCGTCCGCTGATGAAATCATATGAAAATCTGTTCTGAAGTTTTTGAGTTTATCGCGTTCAGACAGACAGACAAACAGACAAACGCGGCGGGAGACTGTGTTTTATAATTTGTTGTAATTTATATGGGGTTAAGTTCAAGTCAAATCATTCTTTATTAATAAAATTCAAAACAACCGCTGGCTGAAAATTTAAAACGTGTGTAATAGTTATCGATAAGAAACACGATCGTATTTAAATGATATATATCCATAAATGTTATAAAACATGTACGAGTCATCTTTAAATTGGTCGAATAAACCGAGGTTGGACCTAAATTGACCCTTTTTATAAGCGCGATATCACATGCTATTGAGTTTATGACTAACGTATAGTTCGTATAAAAGGACCACTTAGTTCGCGTGAACACTGATTATAAAGATACCGATATTTCCTCAGAGGATATCATGAGAAAAATTCCAAATGTATGACGTTGCTAAATTACATTAACGTTAAGCCCAAAACGAGGAGCACACGAATAGAGCACGAATTAATTTTTTCGTCGCAAGCGCCAGTTTTCGTATGTTACACAGACTGCCAGTGGACACTCCTTGGCACCTAACGTTTCTAGCAAAAATTGAACTACACCAGCCTGTAAAAATAGAGAAAATATTTAAAAAATGAAAAGAGGTTTTCATTTAATAAACACGTATGTTTGAAATGATTTTATCTGATAAAAAGCATTGTTATGTTAATTTATTTCTTTATTTTTTTTTTATATTCGCCGGGAGGGCAAATGACTCTACTCCACCTGATGGTAAGTGGTAGTAGAGTCAAAACGCGACGACGGCTAATACAGACAGAGACACAGAGACAGAGAGACAGAGGAACCCGGGTTGTAAGAGGAGGGGAACACGTAAGCTGGTAAGGAATTCCATTTTTTGGAAGTGTGACAAAAAAAGGAGTTGTCAAATTTCTTTGTTCGCGATGGAATTGATGTCACAGTTAGGCGGTGACATCGAGAACCAGCTCGCGTGGACTTAAGAAGGAAGGGGGAAGCAGGAATTAGAGAGAATAATTCCTCACAGCACTCGCCGTGATACAGTCGATAGAAAGCGCTCAGTGCTGCTATCTCACGACGCAATTGTAAAGGTTCAAGAGTGTTTGTGACCTTTACGTCGCCAATAATGCGTACGGCACGTCGCTGCAACCGGTCCAAGGCCTCAAGTAGGTACTTAGCGGAGCCATCCCAAAAGTGCGAGCGATATTCCACGCAAGACCGTACCTGTGTTTTGTACAGCAGGCACAGTTGTTGTGGCGTGAAAAAGCGCCGCACCTTGTTCAGAACTCCGAGTTTCCGTGAAGCTGTTTTTATAACAGCCTCGATGTAATCCCTTCGACTAAGGTCGCAGCGAACGTCAATCCCCAGCATGGCGATTTTGCTTTGCATCACCAGCGGAGTACCACAGAGGGAGGGAAGAGGGGAAAATGTTGACTTTTTCGCCGTGAGAGCGCATACCTGTGTTTTCTTGGCATTAATTAATCTCCAGCAAACCAATTTTCCAAAACATAATGAAATATTCAAATAACATTCAAAAAAAGAATACGATAAAATCACATATACGGGCTGGGTACAAAAATGTAATAATAAAAAAGAAACGCACCAGCAACGTACAGAATTTGTTCACTTGATTTTTTTTTTGTAATTCGCTGGCTCGGCTCAAATATCATTCAAGAAGTTTTAATTTAATCAATGTATGAAAACGAATTCAGTACAAATTGTATTGTCTTCAGGACAGATAGAAATGTAACAACTAAGCACTCGTATTAATAACTGCTTCGTAGAGACCCTTACTTTTTTTTTCTTTTATATGCGCCGGGAGGGCAAATGACTCTACTCCACCTGATGGTAAGTGGTAGCAGAGTCCAAATGCGACGACGTCCAGTACAGTCGGGAAAAATGTTCTGCACTTGTGCCTGAAGTTTCTGTAGCTCACTGACCATTCCAACCGGAACACAACAACACTAAGTCTTGCTATGTGGCAGTAAAATATGTATTCAGTGAGCGGTATCTACCTGATCGGGTGCTCCACTTACCCTCCAAGGACAGACTGCACAGTTTATTTACATGGAAAAACATGATCGTGATTAACATTATATAAAACATCCAATTAAAGTGTGCGGATTAACTTACAAAAATTATGATTCAGAAATAAAAAAAAACAGCTATAATCCCGTTAACAATCGTCTATGTCATAATACAGTTTCAAAGAGAACTCCCTTATGAAACGTGCGCAGAATAAGTTGAGAGTAATCTGTCTCTATTATATAGGATAAAATGATAATAAAAATGAAGAACGCTACGAAAACTTGCGTTGACGCAATTCTAACAGCTAAGCCATATTATTTTTTGCAGAATAAAATGAGCCGCAAAGCGATGGTCCATTGCATAGAATACGGATTTTAACTGGACGTTACCAAGACATTTTCGTTTATAAAATAATAAACGAAGCGTATTTTTTCATTGAAATAATACGTTATTATTATTATGTTAAATTATGCATTATTTTATTAAGCAAATTACTAATTTTCTAGTTTTAAAAAGGCCCAAGGGTTAAATTAACTTATGTAACCCAAACTGTATGACAAACAATGCATTAGCTTTTTAATTCAAAACGCTCCACGCCTTAATGAAAGTGTAACGTGACAATATGTGAAGCTTAAATTAGGATGTTCTTCCACTATACACATAGCTTGATATATTTATCTCAATCACTACTCTGCTTCGTTGGTGGGTAAAACTCTAGTTCGAAATATATTTTATTGGGTTTTTCTATCAAAAAATTCTCATAATAAAAAAAATCAATAGTCTAGTAGCTGATTGGGCTTTAGATTCTGAACTTCAAACTCCAGGTCGGGCTTTTCTGTTGGGAAATGTTGAGTCCATCCAGTCCAATTCAGTATGTTAACCTATACATTTGTATTTCCATGTCATTTCGATTCTCTTTTAAATACACCTTTCACTTTCAAAAGTATACAACGCAAGATATGGAAAAAAATAGTGTGTATAACTAGTCATAACTGGTTACTTTAAAAAAAAAGGATAATCAATAATAACTCACTTTAAAACACATTTATTAATAAGCAGAATATGTTTGCTGTGTGTAAAAGTAGTAATAATAATTTGTTGCATTGCGTAGCGTAGCGTTACCTCTCCTAATGGAATATGGTTTTATGATGTGACGGTCCAATTTCCACTTTTCCGTAAAGGGATCCCTTTACGGAAAAGTGGAAATTGGAAAGTGGAAATCACCCCAAGGCTATGTAGATTACAAAATACACCGTCAGTATATTTATGATTTTAATCCTTATTATTTCCCCTACATGGATGACAATGGTGTGTAATAAAGCTGTTAACATTAGGAAGATAAATGGAATATAATTATACATAAACCTTTTATTATATATACAGGGCGATGCCTAGATGGCCCAGTGGTTAAAGGCTTTAATCTTAACCAAAGTTTGCCAGTACAAATTCGGACAAATACCACAAAATGTTCATTTGCTTAATATAATTCTGCAACATTTGTACCCACCCTATTGTATCAAGGTGGTGGATGAATAAGTAGCAAATCCTGTCCTCCAAAAGAGAGAGAGTTTTCACAGCGTGCTTCTTTACATAAGAGGCAAGAGATTAAATTTTGTCCCACTAATTCAAGACAAAATGGACAGTTTTCCTTTAGCGAGGTAGTGTCCAGTTATAAACAGGGTCTATTTAAAATGTTAGTTTCGTGGAATGTTCCAGAATGAATTATTATCATTTATATTACTAGTAACAAATGATTGTAATAAAAAAATTAAGGCGTAATGTGCTATTGGATAAACACTTCAACCATATTTCTATCATCGATTGTCAATGGTAAGTACAAAAGACCTAACCGAAATTTCCGGATTTGCGTCCCATAGGATCTTGAGAGTGCATTTGTGATTGCGGACATACTTGTGAACTTTAGCAAAGTTGACTCGTCTCCCTTGAGAATGGTCGTCGTGACCGAAATTGGACAAGAAGCCACCACGACCATATTATCATATTTATAAACAAGCACGATAATCGTACGTATATTGTCGAAATGTTTTAGGTATTTTTTTATAAAATAAATAAGCAGACGGGCAAATGGAACACCTGGTGGTAAGTGGTCACCATTAAACATAGACATTACCGCTGTAAGAAATATTTACCGTGCATTATATAGCCACTGACTACCATAAACACTGACTCTCCCACCCTTCAAACCGGATCATATCAATATAAATTACTGTTTAGTGGTAGAATATTTGATGAGTGGGTTGTAACTACCCAGCATGGTATCAAGACAGATTATACCACTGTAATAAATACTTCATTTTTTTTTTCTTTTGATATGTAACTTTAATTTTGAATTCTACTATTGAAAATCTTTCAGTATAATTCTCTACTATATTAAGAACGTGCGACATCTATCACTTTGATGCGAACGATTCTAAATAAAATGATGAAAATATCTGCATAGCTTCGTCTACTAGGGAACAGTAATAATTTCTAGGTATTAATATTCAAGCAAGTCAATATTTCATTACACGGCAGTGAGTGTTGAATACTATCTCAACACTTTGACCTTTAGATATCTAACTTTTAATTCGTATCAAATCCCTTTTTTTTTGTTTTAAATATACATTAACAGGCTAAGTGTGTGTGTTGAGAAAAAAAAATCTACCAGACAAAGGTAGTAGTTTATTCTACTATTACTACACGCTAGGATTTGAAGTCATCAAAATGCTATTTCAGTTTTAATTATTATGACTAACATGATACTTTATGAATGACTTTAAATAGTTTTTTTTAATTATCCGAAAAAAAACAATGAAATAATTAATAAATTTAATGATTAATTTTATTTCAATAGTTCCAATAGCAAGTTCTAGTTGAAATCAAATAAGCAACACTTAATGTATATATGTTTTTATTTTGTGTTTGCGTTTATAATTCATCTCGTGCTCAGCTTTCTAGGAAAAACAGGCCTTCACCAAGCACTGGGATATTACAAGCTGTTACGTTATTCTTTATCTTATTCAACAACTAAACTCAAATTTTGTTTAATATATTACAAAAAGACAATGAGTAACATCTATCACTTGGTAACCGATAATGGGCACCGATATTTAATATCAAGTGACTGCCCAAGGTTGATGTTGGGTTAGCGACACATATACTATAGTTGTAATCCAACGCGTGACGTAAACAGACCCCTTCAAGTGGACACTCGCCTTTATCCCTTACAAGTTCAACGTACTCAATTAAACATGTCCTTATTAACGTGACACCGTATAATTAAGCCTCCGATTCTCGTGTCCTACGTAAGTGGAAGTGACTGTTAGAAGTGTGAAATTAAGTGGAAATTTTCGGAACACGAGCCAAAGAAATTAGAATTAAAACGCGTAGCTTTAATTGGAATTCTTCACAACATTTTTGGTAATACTTTTTCATGAAAATTTTTATATCAATTTTTTTTTATTTTATTTTATTCATAACAACAAAATTATTAACATTTATTTTTATTACTGACACCGATAAGGCTCGTCAGCTTGTTTGGGTGCTGAATTCAATTTATGATTATCAAAAATCTCGATATTCATTTATTGAAATAAGAATCATTTAAAAACTAATAACTTTAAAGACTATTATTTTAAATTTTAAGCCGAGATGGCCCAGTGGTAAGAACGTGTAAATCTTAACCGATGATCGTGGGTTCAAACCCGGGCAAGCACCACTGAATTTTCATGTGCTTAATTTGTTATTACAATTCATCTCGTGCTTGACGGTGAAGGAAAACATCGTGAGGAAACCTGCATGTGTCGAATTTCACTGAAATTCTGCCGCATGTGTATTCCACCAATCCGCATTGGAGCAGCGTGGTGGAACTCCAAATCTTCTCCTCAAAAAGGGAGAGGAGGCCTTAGCCCAGCAGTGAGACATTCACAGGCTGTTACTATTGAAAATTTTGCATCTCAGATTATAATTGTGCTGTAAGAAATAAATAATCATACACAACAACGCAACAAGTAATTATTAACTATACTGTAACTGTGAATAACTTTATTACTCTTAACATATACATAACTTAAGTTATGAACTTGTCTCAATTAATTGTATTAAAATCATACGACTTTACATATCAATATTGTTTAGAGGCTAAGCAATGTTTTGTCATCTTCATTCGAATGTCACATGAATCATGATAGAAAGAGACAAATCAGTATTTAACTAAATATCGTTTATAATTAAGGTTGATATTTCTTCTATATTAACTATCTATAAAAATATTTAACAGTAGCAGTAAAAGCCAGTAAATGACCTACTATTGCCCAGCCGGCAATAGCATTCGTATTTACACTGCTCCTCTGAAGGTTGGATGACATTGATTGAAGACATGTGACAAAATGTCATCCTACATAATGAAATAAGTTTCTCACTTTTACCTTCCCTAGTAAATACGAGATGAATTACAAACACCGAAAATTAAACTGTCTGTCGTTTTAGCCACTGGGGCTTAATAAATGTGAATGTCATTTCATGCATTTGGAATTATTATCTCGTGATATCCTCTGAGCAAATATCGGTATCTTTATATTCAGAGTCCACTATAACTGGTCGTTTTTTTATATAGAATAGGTAGGCGGGCAAGCATACGGACCATTGGTGATAAGTGGTCTCCAACGCCCATAGACATTGGCCTTGTAAGAAATGTTAACCACCGCTTACATCACCTTTCGAACCGGAACACAACAATACCAAGTACCGCTGTTTTGCGGTAGAACATCTGATGAGTGGGTGGTACCTACTCAGACGAGCTTGCACAAAGCCCTATCACCTGTAAAAAAAGATTCCAAATTATTCTAGGTTCAAAAGCAAGAAACCAAGGGCCAATACAAAGATATATAATTATTCTATAAAAAAAAAACGATAAACAATTAAAAAAACACTTATCGTTAGTTTTTACTATAAGACAATACAAAGTAGTGCGCCTGGTCTGCTCTGGATCCCGCAATTAGCAGTATAATACCTAAGCTTTGTGTAAGCTGGTAGGTGGTACCTACTCAGACGAGCTTATACAAAGCCCTACTACCACCAGTAAAACCTATACGTTAGTCATAAACATAATAAACGTGATAACCTCGGTTTATTCGGCTAACTCACAGATGACTCGGAGATGCACTTCTGTAAATATATAATTTAAATAATACTGAATTATTTGACTCCTCCTCCTTTCGGTTCCTCTTTCATTCTACATAATAAGAAATAATTGACTTTTGTTATTTAAAACAAAATGCAATCTGTTTGTTTACTAAAGGATTTATTTTTAGTCTGCTATTTATATAAAATAATTTGATGTCGCATCTTTGTGGGCGTTGCGACGTAGTCAGACGTCGACGGAAGAGTAGAATTTAAGGTCGAGGTATGCAACTTGGATTGTAACCTATGACACTTATGAGAAAACCTCTGAAATTGAATACATGAATATAGTATATTAATGCTAAGTTCAATTTATTTACTTATACCACTATTTTATTATTGCTCGTTGGTTTTTTAGTTGGTGGTAAGGCTTTGTGCAAGCCCATTTCAGTATCATACACTTACGCACATATTCTACCGCCAAATAACAATTTATATTTATATCCGGTTTGAAGGGTGAGTAAGCTGGTGTAACTAAAAGCAAAAGTTGGTTACCAATGTTGGTGGCGCATTGGCGATGTAATGTATGGTTAATATTTCTTACAGTGCTAATCTTTATAGGCAGTGGTGACCACTTACTATCAGGTGACCGTTCGGAATTCTGCCAATCTATTTGTATCTAAACAATGTCATATCTTCTTTCGAATGTTAAAATAAATAAAAAATGTCAGAAAGAGAGAAATTAATTTTTAACTAAATAGTCGCTAAGCAATGTTTATAAATAGGGCCGTTAATATTTATCAATCGAACGATATTCAAAAGCGCATTTAAAAATATTGAATCGATAAAATAAACATAATATTTATATTCTGCAACATAGAACGAAGTAAATTCGATATTGAATGAAATTGTACATACCGAAGGAATCGTGTTTCGAGTCTTATTTTCTGATACTGTAACCTAAAATGGAATACTATAAAACGAATTTCTACTAGAAATAAGATTATATTGGGATTTTATTTACATCAGGAATGAAATATTGTATAAATAATAATAATAATAATGTCCTCCAGACCAATTTCGACCACCGCGGCCAATCTCAAGAGAGATTAGCCAACTACGCAGTGCATATATTATAGTGCACAAGTCTGTGCGCAAACACAGGTGCACTCTCTATTCCCTAACTCTCATAATCCGATGGGACGGCAATCCGACACGACCGGAAAGAGTTCAGGCGTAGGACCAACGGTACTTCGTCCTTTCCGAGGCACAGAAGTGTACACACTTCCAACTTCTAGACTCCGGCCTGCTACTGAGAATTTTCTGATAGAAAAACCTAATAACTTTTTATTGGCCCGACCTGGGAATTGAACCCAGGACCTCCGGATCTACGGCTTTATATCAAGCCACTAGATCAACGAGGCAGTCGTAAAAAGATATGTATAAATAATATTTAAACTTTAATTATATTTTCTATTATAATAAATAATATCAACTCATAGTGTCAGAAAATGGTTTTCATCGATCATATTCCCGAGATGTTGCTTATGCGGTATTGCACAACTTTTCATCCGTTGTTTTGATGCCGTCCCAGGGGGTTATGTGACGGAGAAAATAGAGAGTAAACCCGTGATTGCACACACTTTTTGCATTCTTGCATTTTAGCTGTCAGAGCTCAATTCGTCAAAGCAAATGATTCAATGTCATCAAAAAATACAAATCTATCTTCTATTAAGGGACATTATATGAATATTATATTTTGTTTTGTATTTTTGTACACTCTCTTTGTACTTAACTAACTATACACCTCTAAAAATATTGCCAACTCTTTTTTATGTGTGGCATTGACAAGGATATAAAGTCTCTTAGGTCTGTTTAAATAAATAGCAAATTTCATATGAATAAATAGAATTGAACCCTGTGCTCGTAATCTGATAAAAGACCAGGCAGATATAGTTCATGTTGAATGACGTCATTATTTATGTAATGAAATAATGAATATTCATTTGTTAAGGCTTTGTCAACGTCGGTACCACCTACTCATCACTTAGTACTCTTATGTTTCAATTTGAATGGCAAGTGAGCTAGTGTAACAAGCACAAGAGACATATCTCCTTATTTACGAAGGTTAGTAAATAGTTATCATGGTGATGTAAGGGATGGTTATTATTTCTGAAGTTGCCAATGTTTATGGGTAGTGAAAAAAAATATAGATAAACAAAAAAATCTGCTTTATCATTGTCTGTAATGACATCTATTATTATAACGAGAAATGGTAGGCATTCAATTTACAAAAATAACATTGAACGAATAGAGAAAATACAAGCGAAATATTCAAAACATTTATATTATATAAACCAATAACTTTTTTTATCGTATTGGATATGAAACTATGTAATTAATTTATTACAAGATTAATATGTTTAAAAGAGATGTTTATTTTTAAATTGAATAGTAACTTTAACAGATATTCGATATTCGAAATTCTTGAATACTTTTAAGTTTTAAATTCTTTTATTTTTAATGTGAGGTAAATGGTATGATTCTCGCTAATGCAGTCATACTCTCAACTGCCGCACTCTACTCCTTTATGTATGTACTTATTTGCTATCCTAAATCATATTATATATGAGAAAGTGAGTTTGTTTCACTGTTACGCTTTCACGTCTTAACTACTCAACCGATCATCAAGAAATTTTGCATAGACGTCATCAGGGGTAATGATCACATAGGATACCCATAGGACACCTGACACCCCTCCCACACACGGTCGAAGCCACTGGCGGAAACTAGTGATATACGTATTTATTTCAATTTTATTAATTGTTTTTTTTATATATGTAATTATAATTTATTTTGGTATCCATCCATTTCGGTTTTCATCATCATGACATCAGCAGGCGCCCCATGTTGATTTTTAATTTTTAAGTACTTTATTTTTTTCAATTATATTTGTTTTGTTTTATTGTCAGTAGCGTGTCCAAGTAAACAATGCGGTCATGCAATTTCTCATCTCTTCTGTCTTATCTTCAAACCATTTATTTTGATTAAAACTTCAATTTTCATACTAGACTACTTAGCGGTCATTGACATCGCGCTACTAAGAAGCTAAAGTATTTTAATTTACATATTTCCCGAGGAATTTTTCAATAAAAGTCCAATGAACGTGTTACGAAATTTAAACTAAAGTAATAGTAACAACCCAATTGTTTATAAATATATACGTGGTAGTTGACTGCCTCGTTGGTCTAGTGGCTAGATAAGGCCACTGACCCGAAGATCCTAGGTTCAATTCCCAGGTCGGGATAATAAAATGTTATTGGGTTTTTCTGTCAGAAAATTTTCAGTAGCAACCCGGGATCTAAAAGTTAGAAGTGTGTACACTCCCGTGCCTCTAAAAGCACGTATAGCCGTTGGTCCTGCGCCTGAACTCTTTAATATTATTAGTAGTTCACGAATGTACATAAATGGGTGTGTCGTATGTAATGTACCCATTGTTCTACATTTTATTTTATAATAGCTACCCATCTCAACTTTGCACAGGTAGAATAAAGATCACCATAAAATATTTATATTTAAGGGCATGCAAAGCAAACTCTTATTTTTATGGCCACGAACTTTCTAAAGTTCCATCAAAATCGGATAGACAGTTTCGGAACCCATAGAGGACAAACACAAAAAGAAAGATAACATAAAAATCCACATAAATTTTTATTATTTCAAATTCTTAAACTTACTTGTCTGATTAGATTTAAATATATAATTTTAATAAAATAATATTTAAAATAATAAATGAGGAGACATTTTTTTGGAATGCCCACCTGAAAAATAAGAACACTTAACCAATATACTTTAAACTTACACCGGAAGATGTGGCATGTTTAGGAAAAAGTTTTTGGATATAATATTTAAGTAGCTGTGCTTTACAGTTTTTATACAACACTTGCGGAACTAAAGGCTAGGACAAAATTTTCCGTGCAGTGACGGAGAAAGAATACATTTCACTGCCCCACTCTTTCCCATGGGTGTCGTAAGAGGCGACTAAGGGATATCTGAGCGACCATCTGCTCACCTGGTGGTAGGATGCTAACATCCGCCTGGCTTGTTACCACCGTACGCATGGTGAAAAACTCGTGAAGTGGCTTGCAGCCGCGTTTCGAGGTCAGCCAGCGTACAGCCAGAGCCCGAGCGAGTATTGCCGCGATGGGTGTTGGTCTGGTTGGAGACGGTTGTTGAACCAATGCCGGGGGAAACTGTATTGACCTGCCGGTCAGGGAGACCCGAAGAAACGGCTGTTCCGCTGGCCGCCCGTGGCATAGTACAGGGGCCCGAGCGTGCCTAACCAGCTCGTGAGGCTGCCCCACCAGGCCACGCATAATCTCGGGGTGGACCGTCGTGCCGGTTGGTGACCGGTTGTTGGGGTCCCGGCGGCCACTTCCGGGGGGGTTCGGGGGCCCTTCCGTCCGGCGGGTCAGTGTATTTTTCCTTTTGGCAACCACTTGGGGAAACACGCCTCCACACTTTGCCCATCCCTATCGTGGCAATACATCGCTCGCTTCACGTCTCTTTTCCATCTAATTTCTCCCAAATGGCGCAACAAAAAAGAAATAACGGTCGTACAGCGGTGCTCACCCCCACCATACCCTCGCTGTTTGAGGTCGAGTTCTCTAACATCCGAGGACTCCACACTAACCTCAACGCTGTCCACCACCATCTCGAGACAGCACGGCCAGCAATGTTGTTTCTCACGGAGACACAAATACTCCGTCCTGCCGATACCAGCTACCTTAATTATCCCGGCTACACGCTTGAAGAATCCTTCAAAGCGAAAGCCGGAGTATGCTTGTTCGTCAGGACGGATGTTTGCTGTCACCGACTGCGCTGCTTGGAGGACCCCTCCTTCTCCATGTTGGTGGTACGTGTGGACCTGGTTCGTCAGAGCCGAGTCTACGTGTGCCTCTACAGATCCCACAATGGTGACTTGGAGACAAGCCGACTATTTGACCATCTTAGTCGGGTGGCAGATGCTGCGCAAGAGCAATTTCCTAACGCGGAATTGGTGTTTTTGGGGGACTTTAATGCTCACCACGAATCCTGGTTGAAATCCCTCAAAACTGACCATGCTGGAAGGACTGCTCATGCTTTTGCTCTCACACATGACTTGACCCAACTGGTTGATCAGCCCACCAGGATCCCAGACATTGATGGGCAAGCACCTTCTCTACTGGACCTTCTGCTGACTTCTCACCCGGTAGAATATCAGGTTGTGGTTCAGGCTCCTCTTGGCTCTTCGGATCACAGCCTTATTTCTACCAGAGTGCCACAGGCCAAGCTGCCGCCACTAGCGGTATGCAAACGTCGCGTTTGGCACTATAAGTCGGCGGATTGGGACGGTATGCGCGATTACTATGCGTCGGTCCCTTGGAAGGAACGTTGCTTCAGTGGGAATGACCCGACAGCTAGTGCCGCTGCTGTTGCTGGCGAGATCATGCTGGGAATGGAATACTACATTCCTAGCTCAGATCTCGTCAGTAGGAGTACGCGTAACCGTTGGTTCACTCGTGAATGTGCCGATGCTGTATCAGCTAAGCAGGCGGCATATCGCAAGTGGATCAACGGCTGCATTAGCGGGGCATCTAACATTGACTCACTGAAAGCAAACTATAATAAAAATTCCAAGTCCTGTAGAAAGGCATACACGAGAGCGGATGCACAGCGCATTGTACAGATTGGTCATGACCTTGTTTCGCATCCTAGGGGCTCCCGTAGCTTCTGGCGTCTGACCAAGTCTGTGCAAAACAACTTCTGCCAACCTTCGCTGCCACCGCTCAGAAATCCGGACGGATCGCTAGCTCACAGTCCGCAAGAGCAAGCTGATCTCCTGGCTAAACTCTTTGCCGACAATTCCGTCATCGATGATTGTAGTGCACTGCCACCTACAATACCTGCATGTGGCCATACGATGCCTGACATTAAAATCAGGCAACGTGATGTGCGTGCGGAGCTGCAATCACTTGATGTACGGAAAGCTAGCGGTCCCGATGGAATACCAGCCATAGTGCTGAAGAAGTGCGCAGCGGAGCTGTCTCCTGTGTTAACGCGCCTGTTCCAACTTTCTCTCTCTTCGGGAAGTGTGCCGGAGGCTTGGAGAAGAGCTAATGTGCAAGCGGTTCCCAAAAAAGGGGATCGGTCTGACCCGGCAAATTATCGGCCAATAGCTATCACCTCAGTACTTTGTAAGGTGATGGAACGGATTTTAAACAACCAACTGATCCATTACCTAGAAGATCACTGTCTGATTAATGATCGTCAGTACGGTTTTCGACCAAAACGGTCCACAGGTGATCTTCTAGCGTACGTAACGCACCTCTGGGGTGAAGCTATCGACAAGCATGGAGAATCGTTGGCTGTCAGCCTCGATATCTCCAAGGCTTTCGACAGGGTCTGGCACAGAAGTCTTCTCTCCAAGCTACCGGCATATGGTCTGCCTGCTCAGCTATGCACCTGGATTGCCAGCTTCCTACACAAGCGTAGCCTTCGTGTTTTAGTAGATGGTTGCGCTTCACAATTCTATGTAGTGAATGCTGGGGTCCCCCAGGGATCTGTGCTATCTCCCACACTCTTTCTTTTGCATATCAATGATATGCTCTCCCTTGGGAACATACATTGCTATGCAGACGATAGTACAGTGCATGGTGGATACCACGGACGCGCAGTGGCTGGGCGGGCGGAAACTGAGGAGAGGCGGGAGAATCTTGTCATTGAACTCGATAGGACGTTAGATCTCATCGCCAAATGGGGCTCTGATAATCTTGTTGAGTTTAATGCCAAGAAAACACAGGTATGCGCTCTCACGGCGAAAAAGTCAACATTTTCTCCTCTTCCCTCCCTCTGTGGTACTCCGCTGGTGATGCAAAGCAAAATCGCCATGCTGGGGATTGACGTTCGCTGCGACCTTAGTCCAAGGGATTACATCGAGGCTGTTATAAAAACAGCTTCACGGAAACTCGGAGTTCTGAACAAGGTGCGGCGCTTTTTCACGCCACAACAACTGTGCCTGCTGTACAAAACACAGGTACGGTCTTGCGTGGAATATTGCTCGCACCTTTGGGATGGCTCCGCTAAGTACCTACTTGAGGCCTTGGACCGGTTGCAGCGACGTGCCGTACGCATTATTGGCGACGTAAAGGTCACAAACACCCTTGAACCTTTACAATTGCGTCGTGAGATAGCAGCACTGAGCGCTTTCTATCGACTGTATCACGGCGAGTGCTCTGAGGAATTATTCTCTCTAATTCCTGCTTCCCCCTTCCTTCTTAAGTCCACGCGGGCTGGTTCTCGATGTCACCGCCTAACTGTGACATCAATTCCATCGCGAACAAAGAAATTTGGCAACTCCTTTCTTTGTCGCACTTCCAAAAAATGGAATTCCTTACCAGCTCACGTATTCCCCTCCTCTTACAACCTGGGTTCCTTCAAACGAGGCGTGAAGAGGCATCTTGCGGGCCGGCAAGGCGAAGGCGGCTAGTGCAGAACGTTTTTCCCGTCTGTACTGGCCGTCGTCGCGTTTGGACTCTACTACCACTTACCATCAGGTGGAGTAGAGTCATTTGCCCTCCCGGCGATATAAAAAAAAAAAAAAAAAAAAAAAAAAAAAAGGTTCTCGAGTGCCGACCACAAAACGGAAGACGCAGCGTGTGTACCCCCTCCCCCTTCTACAAGGGGGATGGATGCGGGTAGCACAGACCGGCCAACAGGAAAATAATTGGGGGAGGCCTTTGTCCAGCAGTGGACGTCTTTCCATTTTGATGATGATGACAGCTTGAGTTCAATTTTATGTATAAACAAAAATTAATATTCTTTAGGAATGAACTTTTTTATTAAAAATTTTGTACCTATATTGAACTTGTTTATTTTATTATTGTATTGGTGAAGTTACAGAAAATAATAAATAAAACAATGTTTATTTTTTAATATATGTTACTGTTTTTACTTCAGACGGTAAAAAACTTTTAAGAAACGTATTCTATTTTTAAGAGAATTCTGTGGTTCTATTTTCTGTCACAGCGGTTATACTCGATGCAGACCAACCAACTGCACAGGACATATTACAAAGCACAAGTGTGTGTGTGCAATCACAGATGTACACTCTGTATTACCTTTGTCTCACAATCCGATGGGAAGGCAAAGCCTTATCGTGGATTACTAGCAACGGAAGTGTAAAAACTACGAACTAACAACGACAGAAAAATTCTACCACGATTTATTAGCGAGTCATTCTAACATGGTCCTGATTTGCAAGCGCATAATCCAGATACTAGATTAAAGAAACATATGTATATAAATACAAAAATAAAATGAAAATATCAACAAAATAAATAAACAGAATCTACATTATATGTTATTATTTATTATTAAGCCGATAAACCGACACATGTTCATAGCTCCGAAACCACAAATAGAGGCAACCTTATGTGTTGAACGTTGTTCGGTCACTATTTATCGGATGTAATTTCCTTACAATAATGTCGATTATTTTATATAGTATAAATATAGTCTTCTTTATTTATGAAAGTAAATTAATAGCCATGATTCGATTTGGAGTTTATTCCACCACGCTGTTCCAATGTGGATTTGTGGAAACATATTACACATATCTACGCGTCCCCTTTCCTTCACCAGTCTACGCGTGCTGGATCTCGATGTCAATTCATCAATTCTATCGCGCACGATGAAATTTGGCAACTCTTTTCTTTGTCGCACCACTAAAATATGGAAGTCTTTACCAGCACACGTATTCCCCTCCTCTTACAACCTGAGTTCCTTCAAACGAGGCGTGAAGAAGCATTTTGCGGGCTGGCAGGGAGGGGGTGGCTAGTGCAGAACATTCTTCCCGATTGTACTAGCCGTCGTCGCGTTTGGACACTACCACTATCAGGTGGAGTGGATTGATATACCGGGATAGCCCCGGTATATCAAAAAAAAATATTTGGCAAATTTTGTCACGATTTTTTTTTCTTTATGAACATTTCTAAACAGTGCTTGATAGTTTGAACCCGCAATCCCCTATTCAAAATCACATATTTAACCACCGTACCATGTCAGATATTTATTTATAAAGAATACAAATGCTATAATATGAAATAAGGTATCATATTTTCTTCGTACTATTAAGAAGATCGATATGTTTTAAAACCGCAACATTGTCTACTGTACACGTAGGGTAGTAAATTGTGACAGGTTCGAACAGTAGTTTTATTTACCTACAACTACATCAAACCGCTTGCACGTTTATAACATACTACTATCAGCCCGCGGCTTCGCTCGCGTGTGAGGGTGGGGTTTTTTTATTAAATTGCTAGGCGGACCATATGGCCACCTGCTGGTAAGTTGTCACTAACGCCCATAGACATTAGAACTGTAAGAAATGTTAACCATCGCTTACATCGTCAATGCCTCACGAACCTTGGGAATTACGATGTTATGTCCCATGTACCTGTAATTACACTGGCTCACTTACCCTTCAAACCGGAAAACAACAATACCAAGTACTGCTGTTTAGCGGTAGAATATCTGATGAGTAGGTGGTACCTACCCAGACGAGCTTGCACAAAGCCCTAACACCAGTGAATACATAGGTACCTCTTCTGTACCAGCATGTTTGCAAAATTTCATCAATCGGTTTATTGGTTTAGACGTGAAAGCGTAACAAACGAACACATTTTCGCATTAATAATATTAGTAAATATTCATTACATATTAAACGTAATAACAATTATACAACTTCGAAATTATAATATTATACAACACATCATAATATCAGCATTATGATATTACAAGGTTGCAACGTCATTTGCGACATACGCTAATTATAACCCGTAATCACTTTATGCTCTTTGAAAGTGTAACTATATTTCTGTGGAAATTATTCGGATTTATTTATTCTTAATTTTTGTAAATACCAAAAGCATTTTCAAGATGCAATTTAAAAAAATGGGAATGAAAAACAGAAGACCACTTCTTATTCGTAAAAATAAATATATTAAATAACTCTTTTATAATTTTAAATATCAATAATTATAATAATAATAAATAATGTTTTTTAGCAAAATACCACTCAACACGAGAACTCCTTAAATATCCGCCTGATTGACTTGAGTCACAGTTACTCCTTCCCCGACGTAGACGCTCACTAAGAACTCTCACTCTCACTCACCGGAACAAAATAATCATACGTATTGCTGTGTAGCGGTAGAATACGTGATGAGTGGGTAGTACCTACCCAGTCGGGCTTGAACTCAATGCGTTTGTTTTTAACCCATAATCTTAAATAACTCAATAAAAAAAATAACTCGCTTAATGCATTAATTTTATCATTGATTACACAAAATATAAAAACTTTTTTATATAATCCATACATAACGTGACGTAAATTATTCTATCCTAATAATTTCTATTCTAACCGCTAATACACTACACAAAATATCTTCTCAAGTTTTGGAGTATTATGTATAATATAACCTGTTTAATAATATACAGGTTATATTATAATGTTAAAATAAAAATACTGGCATGTAACACGAACGGCCATGTTACACCAATAAAAATTATTTTAAAGGATGTTTGGAACAGGGAAGCGGGTAACAAAACAACATAGAAAATAAAAAAAACCTTGGTCCGCTAGCATGCTTGTAATAAAAACTTGTGAATTAAATTTACCGTTAATCATTCATTATTAGGAAACCAACCGAAATACGACACAGACCACATTTAATTATTGTAATCAAAGAACAATTCAAATCAATTTAACTTAAAAACCGCCAAATTAGCAATTAACGTTCACTTTGTAAAACCCACCAAAATCATATTTTTATTACACAGAATAAAAATATTGAGTTCGTTAGCATGGTTAATTAACAAAACATAAACATTCAATTCTAGAAAGCATAAATACTTTTTTGTTCGAAACATATATAAGCTAATTTTTATGAATTAAGAAAACTTAGTTGCGCTTGCCCGGTTTCGAACTCGCTACCTCAGCTTCACATTCATTAATGTATCCATATATAACTGCAACACCTGAGATTCTTGCCGCATCTTTATTAATCTTATACTAATAAGGCGGTGTGTAAAAAGTGCCTATAATAGTAATATTTTGTAACGCTAATTTTAAAAGAGCACTTTTTAATTAAATTCTGACTGTTTTTGACATTAATACATTAATAATACGGAAATAGTTCAGTACATGAATGTAATAAGCGCATTTAGAAATGGAATTGAACAAACGCTAATACTGAGCTAGGATTAAAGTTCTAACTTGTTATCTCCAAGTCAACCTTAAGTAAACAGCTTACGAAGGCTAGCTATAATCTAAATGTATAAAATGGGCAATAGACGTTGGTATATCTCTTTGAGGTTAATAGAATGAGACCACTTGACCGAACACCATGAATTTTTTCTTTGACATATTGACCAATTTTTATATCGCCAATGCGCCAATCTTGGGAACTAAAATGTTATGTCCCCTGTGCCCTTAGTTGCACTGGTATGCATTTTTCATGAAGAACGTTTTTATATCCACTTAGTTGTAACTCGCCAGTATATGAAGCTGCAGCTCATCTTTTATACATGTCAAGCAATCGCCTTGACAATTGGTATAAATGTGTGCCTTATAAATTTGTTGGCCTGGATCTTAATTCTACTTATTCATAACGGTTACGATACGTCCCCGATTCTATTCCGATACAAATTCGATCGAATCGCAACTGGATTGTTATGTTAATAGAACAGGAAAACATTTAAATGGCATCGGTTACGTTTCGATTCCATTATTATAAAGTGACAATTTGTTAGTAGAATTGGTCCCTACTTGCTACTGTTATTAGCCGATTTGCAATGCTTTTAATTTACAATGAAACAGTGGTTTCATTTACTGATCTTGACTCTGTGTTCAGAATTTGCACTAGCCTGGTTTTATTCTTAATCTTTGTTATTGGTATCTTCATTTAAAACCTCTTTGTTTCACAATTTAAGTAAAGCAACGGTTCGGTGGACGTACATTCGTATGTCTATTGATTTAGTTGTACATCCTTACATAATCAGATCGATCAACGGACAAATTCCTGTATTTTTGTTTATGTTCAATCAAAGGAGTTCAAATTATGGAGTTATTTTCATATTCTATATAAAGCTTTAAAACTTTCCTCCGCTTTAATTAAGCCAAGTTACGTACCCTTCAGAACGAATATGAAACCCATCACTAACTTTATATTCGAATCACGTTTCGCCGAAAATCAGAATCCCCTTAAGAATAATATTGTATTCATCGAAGCATTCAGAACTCCTCAATTTGTTGGCATTATCGAAAGGAATTGCATATAAGTTTTGATTATATATATATATATATATATATATATATATATATATGTATATTTAAGAAGATGTGATTTTATTTATACTTTTTTGAAAAACAAATGAATACTACAAAATGAGGACTGAAAGGCTATTATTAGGCTTTAACTAATCAATAATCATTTAAGAAGTCATTATGTAAAATATATATATTAAAACGTTACAATATTAACAGTAAATTACAAATTGCTTCGAAATGACTCAATAGATAGAACACATGAATCTTAACAGGAGATCACGGGTTCAAGTTTTGGCAAGTATCTCTGCGTTTTCAGTGATGAAGAAAAATGTAAGGATATCTAAATGTGTCGAATGAAATGATTATGTTCTTATATTGATATCCTAGCTAGAATACAGCTTACAGGGCAAATAAAACAAAATTGCCAATATTTTATTTGATTAATAATATACTCACGATAAAAAAACGATGATTTGCAGCTTTACATGCTGATTTATACTCGTCATTAAGACAAAAACTGGATACTTAATTATATTTTAAAATAGTGTAGGGTTCTTACTTGGGATTTTTTGTACAACACTTTCGTTTTATTTTTAAACAATAAAAAGTTTTTAGCGCTTACTACGTCTTTTTCTTTCAGTCGCGGATATGTTGAGACAAGCGGACTACGGAAAAATATTTAACGCGCGAGAGGCCTTTGCCTGTACCGTATTTACCTGTATTTAACGGCTGTTACCCTTATTACAAATATTAAAAACAATATAATATTAATAAAACACAAATAATAATAACCCTAAAATGAAGTCGGCAGAGTTTGCACTCCCATTCCTCGGAAAGCACGTGTAACTCATAAATATATGTTAATACCAACTTTTAGATTAAAAATATAATTTTTTAAAGAATCCAAATATTTATACTCATACCCTATTACTAAACTTACATTGTTTCACGTCTACTTTATATAATTATATTACCGTAAAATCCAGTTAAAAGTTTTCTCAGAATACTTTTTTTATATAGTTACGTATTTGCATCTCCACAGACATGTTGTCCGTGCCTTTGATCCTTGACCTTATCATTTACTTGTATTAATGTTATTTTAACATGTAGGCTTATTACCAGAAAGCAACACAATTTAAGGATTATAAATTAATAGATATAGGATATTCATATAAATACCAACGAATACTTTAAAATTCTTCCGTTTAAAGGGTTTTTTTTTTTATTGAACAGGTAGGACAAGAATATGGGCTACCTGATGGTAAGTAGTCACCAACGCCCATAGACATTGCCATTGTAAGAAATGTTATCGCCAATGCGCCACCAACCTCGGGAACTAAGATGTTATGTCCCTTGTGCCTGTAATTACACTGTCTCACCCTTCAAACCGAAACACAACAATACCGAGTACTGCTGTTTTGCGGTAGAATATCTGATGAGTAATATGGTATGGCAAAATAACACTTCGGTGTAATCACGTTTAGTAACCGCGCTCAGTAAGTGTTTCATTGTCAAGTACGCATATGGACATCACCGCCTAGTGATAACTGATAAGGATCAATTTTCGGATCGATACGGCAACTCAATGTCCGTCTGACCATTTCGTAAGAACATTAATCCGTGTGTACACATTAAATATGTATTGTGTTATGTGTATCAGGAATAGTCGAAAGCGAGTTGGACTCACATTTTAACGGTTCCGTATATACGTTTTGTTTTTTATTATGATAATTTTTTGTGATAGCCACCGTTATACGTATATGCAGCTTCGTGCAAGTCTGGATAGGTGCTACCCGCACATCAGATATTCTGTTGCTAAACAGCAATACTTAGTTGTGTTTCATTTTGAAGGGTCGCATTAGCATCCCACTGCTGGGCTAAGGCCTAATTTACATTTGAGAAGGAGACAGATTTTCAAAACATATGCAGGTTTCCTCATGCTGTTTTCCTTCACCACTGAACACGACATAAATTTTTTTATAAACATAAATTAAACACAAAAAAATTAAATACTTTCGTGGGTTTGAAGCCACGACCTTCGGTTAAGATGCAAGTGTTCTAACCACTTGCCATCTTGCTTCAGTGGTTAGAACAGTGTATTGGTTGCGGTTATGTGGTCTATTTGCACATATGTCTTCGTGAACAACCATCTCGGTACAGACTTAAAAAAAAATGAAACCAATGTCTGTTATAGTATTTAAAAATAATTTAAGAAACGAAGAAAAAATATTTATTTAACTCAAAACAGTTATATTAAAATAACTACTTATATTTAAAAAAAAATTGAGTTAACAAAAGCGACCTTATTGCTTTAAGCAACCATTATCGTGTGATATCTAAATATAAGTAAGAAAACGAGAAAGTGCAAATTTTATTGTATAAATCAAGTATTAAGAATCAAGCCATCGCAGACAATACTATTAAATATATATAAGTAATGTCCTCCAGACAGATTTCGGCCACAGCAGCCAACCTCAAAAGAGATTATCCAACTACGCAGTGCACAAATATGTGCGCAAACACAGGTTCACTCTCTATTACCTAGCTCACACAATCCGATGGGACGGCAATCCGACAAGACCGGAAAGAGTTCAGGCGCAGGACCAATGGCTTTACGTGCTTTCCGAGGCACGGGAGTGTACACACTTCCAACTTCCAGACTCCGGGACGCTACTGAGAATTTGCTAACAGAAAACCCAATAACTTTTTATTGGCCCGACCTGGAAATTGAACCCAAGACTTCCGGGTCTTGGCCTTTGGTGTGGCCTTACATCAAGCCACTAGACCAACGAGGCAGTCGATATGTACACATACTGGTTAGCTAACATACTTCTTAATTTTTTTTTTAAATGAAAATGTATTATATATTGTTCGAGCGCTTTACCTACTGCTTTGCTCGCGGGTTTTATTAGAAATCAATTTTCATAACTCTTTTTTTTAAATATATCACCAATCACCACCTTAGGTTAAATTTTCAAAAACACTTCCTTAGTGTGTCAACCTACTGTGTAAACGGAACCCCAGTAGTATGGGCTGCCCCTTGATATGCTAGTAAGTTAGTCAGCTATTTTTTTTTATATATATAGATATTCTAAACTTTTACAATTTTCAATCTTAACAGATTCAAATATAATATAGTTTCACTAATGATAACTTTCCGAACCGAAACAGCCTGTGAATGTCCCACTGCTGGGCTAAAGGCCTCCTCTCCTCATTTTGAGGAGAAGGTTTGGAGCTTATTCCACCACGCTGCTCCAATGCGGGTTGGTGGAATACACATGTGGCAGAATTTCAGTGAAATTAGTCACATGCAGGTTTCCTCACGATGTTTTCCTTCACCGTAAAGCACGAGATGAATTATAATCACAAATTAAGCACATGAAAATTCAGTGGTGCTTGCCCGGGTTTGAACCCACGATCATCGGTTAAGATTCACGCGTTCTTACCACTGGGCCATCTCGGCTTTTTTGAATGATAACTTCAATGTATAATAATTAATAAAAGTATTTTGATAGAGAATATAAAACGTGGTTCTGTGACGAATTTTATTGTAAACATGATTTTAAAAAAAAATTCAAACTTCAAACATAGAATATATTTTATACTTATGAAATTACATTTCACTGGAACATTCCATTGACTTAAGTTTCCAAGTGTCGTCTTAAGGACCTCTATTTTATAACTACGCGACCGAGTCGTTTCTTTTCTTTTCTTAACGAAGTTACCCTTGCAGTTTTTTAACTTATTTATTAGAATTCGCTGTTTTATTCATATATAAATTTATTCGTTAATACATTTTCTTGATACATATCATTATGGTTTTTTTTTATTACAAAATTATTCTAATTATTCTGTCAAGAATGTCACGATTATTAAATATTGCTTAATTTAGCACATATTCGAAATTCAAATATATTTTTTTTGACGTATTTATTAGATTTGGAATTAATTTCAAAGCAAATCTTCCAAGATTGCCTGTAATTACTTTGTGTCCTTATTTAGTATTAAAAACACCTGCTTAATCAAACGAATCGAGAGTGACGTATTCAAACGAAAAAAATCGAAACAAAAACGCATATATACATATATATTCATGCGACAAAATTTCGTTGTATTCATGTGGATCGTACGCCGAGATGTAGCATAATTATGAAACTATCGAAATTTATTTTAATTGTTGTATTGAGTATATTTTTATAAAATAAATAGTTTTCTGAACTTTGCTGAGTGTTGCCATCATTTAGCTATGAATATTTTTGTGATATCACTTTTAATTATGTTTTATTATATCATATTCCTCTTGACAAGATTCAGGGGAAGTCTACCTCACATACCGTTAGTATTGTGGCAATAGTTTGTATTTCTGTATTCTGTGGTTTTATGATGAGCCAGTGGAATTAAAAAGTACATACAAAAATCTTACATAAATGCAAAAATGATACAGTTATTTGCGCATCGCCATCGAGAAGCAGGTGTGGCGCCCCGTATTATTAAAAGATAAAGCGAGACGGAATGTCTTGAAATTATAATACCAACTTACTTATATATTGTTGATTATTTTATTTTTTGAAATATAGTTTGAATTATTTTAGATTATCTTACCTGAAGACTGCTTTAAGATCAGTTTGTTTTATTTTTATTTTTTATAAAGTAAAATATATATTAATATAATATGTAATCGTAGTTACCAATTTTTATTTACAAAACGTTCAGATAATGCTGAAGATATTTTTATATTTTGTTTTCGTTAATAATAAAAAAAATATAATTAATATATTTAATTTACGGATTATGAGATTATCGAGAGATTTTACACAGTCGACTTTACCTATAAATGTTGTTTGGGGGTGATAAGTTAAATAATGATCTATCTTCTTCTTTCGTATGACAAAACAATGATGACAAAAAGAGTCATAAGTGTTTAAATAAACACCCGCTAAATAGGGTTCATAAGTAAAGCCGTATATTCGTTTTAATTATTGAAAATATTTAATTATATAATAAGTTTGAGGTTTTATTACAAGCTAATAATTGTATTGCTATTTAAAATTAATATAATTTCAAAATTAGAACTTATTTCATGCGGTATATATATTTTTTTAACAATAATAATAAAATTTAGAATCTTATTATCATGACTTAAGAATGATATTCGCTTGAAATATATCAAAGAACAAGTAGCTACCTCATATAGTATTTCTTAAATAAGTATTAAAAAAAAAAAACTTCGTTTCTCATCGTCAAATTTTTAATAGTTGCTAGTTTTTTTTTTTTTTATAGAATAGGAAGGCGGACGAGCATAAGGGCCACCTGATGGGAAGTGGTCACCAAACGCCCTTAGACATTGGCATTGTAAGAAATGTCAACCATCTCTTATACAGCCAATGCGCCACCAACCTTGGGAACTAAGATTTTATGTCCCTTGTGCCTGTAATTACACTGGCTCACTCACCCTTCAAACCGAAACACAACAATAACAAGTACTGCTGTTTTGCGGTAGAATATCTGATGAGTGGGTGGTACCTACCCAGATGAGCTTGCACAAAGCTCTACCACCAGTACAGTAAGTTATATATATATATACCGGATATCTCTCATCAACTCTACCCAGAATGAAAGCTAAAAAAATTATAAAACCGTGCATATTTTTTTTAATATAACGAGCCGATTTCAATTAAATCATAAACACATTAACTCACCGTAAAAGATGAGCGAAATTTTATGAGTTTTATTGTAAATGAAATGCTTCGTTCGTAATTTATTGACGGCTTACAATCCGTCTATATATAATTAAAAGACTGTCTCGTTGGTCTAGTGGCTAGGTATAAGGCCGCAGATCTCGTAGTCCCGGGTACAAGTCTCAGGTCGGGCTGATAAAAAGTTACCGAATTTGTCTGTCGAAGATTGTCAGTAGCAGCAAGAGTGCACATATGTTCTCGCACACACTCGTACGTAGTGTACTTGTACTAATATGTCATGCGCAGTTGGCTAATCTCTCTTAAGATTGGTCTGTATTAAAAAATAACGGTCTTTTTTAATTTCACGATGACATATGTGAAAAAAGCCGAGATGGCCTAGTGGTAAGAACGCGTGAATCTTAACCGATGATCGTGGGTTCAAACCCGGGCAAGCACCACTGAATTTTCATGTGCTTAATTTGTATTTATAATTCATCTCGTGCTTTAACGGTGAAGGAAAACATCGTGAGGAAACCTGCATGTGTCTAATTTCATTGAAATTCTGCCACATGTGTATTCTACCAACCCGCATTGGAGCAGCGTGGTGGAATAAGCTCCAAACCTTCTCCTCAAAAAGGGAGAGGAGGCCTTAGCCCAGCAGTGGGACATTAACAGGCTGTTACTGTACTGTACAAAATTATTATTCAATTGAGCTGTGATATCCCACATATATATAATTTTATATATTTAATTTTAAAATTCTAGGAAATAATAGACAATTTTTTTATAGAATATGAAGGTGGACGAGCATTTGTTTGTTGCATTGGCATTGCAAGAAATGTTAACCATCGCTTACATCACCAATGCGCCACCAACCTTGGGAAATAAGATGTCGCTTGTACCTGTAATTACACTGGCTCACTTCAGCCTTCAAACCGGAACACGTCAATACCAAGTACTGCGGTTTTGCGGTAGAATATCTGATAAGTGGGTGGTACCTACCCAGACGAGCTTGCACAAAGCCCTACCACCAGTGGCCATCCATACCATCCATAGGTACCTCTTCTGTGCCATTATGTGTGCAAAATTTCTACCAATTTTTTCTCCAAAGATCTACCAATTATTTGTTCTATATATATATATATATATATATATATATATATTACTATATTCTGTTATGTTATATACAGAATATAGTAACAGTAACTGTTAATGTCCCACTGCCGGGCTAAGGCCTCCTCTCCCTTTTGAGGAGAAGGTTGTGGAGCTTATTCCACCACGCTGCTCCAATGCGGGTTGGTAGAATACACATGTGGCAGAATTTCAATAAAATTAGACACATGCAGGTTTCCTCACGATGTTTTCCTTCACCGTTAAGCACGAGATGAATTATAATCACAAATTAAGCACATGAAAATACAGTGGTGCTTGCCCGGATTTGAACCCACGATCATCGGATAAGATTCACGCGTTCTAACCATTGGGCCATCTCGGCTTTTTATGGTCAGAATATGGTCCTATATATTAAATAAATCATGTGCTTATTAAATTCATTTACATTTTTAATTATTAAAATCGTAAATACATATTTAAAAACAGCAATTAATAAGCAATAATCGGCTGCAATTCAAAAACATTGCGAATATACAAATGAATTGACCACACATAAAACCCTCCATAATTTAACGTCGGTAAAAGATACGTGCTTGGTTGTCTGACATTAATTAATATATGTTAGTACTACGAAGTAACTTGCATAATTGCAATGCATCTGTATGTTTCACAGTTTTTTAATTAAACCAACTTAAATAGAAACATATATGAACTTTATAAAAGAAATTTTATTTAAAACGAATCGAAATGTTCGTAAATTAACCTCGTAGTTTTGAACTGTGACGTCGTAGAATAGTTTATAAAACTTGTATATAAAACTTTTAAGTTGTCATTCATAAAATAAATTCACGTAATAAATTTAAAAAGTGCTTTTAATATTTCTATTTATATTATTCACTAGATGCCCGCCGACTTTGTACGGATAAAATAAGGATTTTACCCAGTGTATTTTTTTTAATCAATAAGGTATATCAAATCCATCGTTAATAATATAAATATGGTATCGCCCATCCATCAATTATCGCCCATAGTGTGAAGTTCTAAGTGACTGCCTCGTTGGTGTAGTGGCTAGATATAAGGCTGCTGAGATTGAGGTCTTGACTTCAAATCCTAGGTCAGCCAATAAAACGTTATTCGGTTTTTCTGTTAAAAAATATTAGCAGCAGCCCGTAGCCTAGAAGTTGCCTCGGAAAGCACAAAAAGCCGTTAGTCCGGTACTTGAACTCTTTCCGGTCGTGTCAGATTGCTATTTTATAGGATTATGAGAGTTAGGGAATAGAGAGTGCACCTGTGTTTCGCACACACTTGTGCACTACGCAGGACATATTATATGTCCTGCGTAGTTGGTTAATCTCTCTTAAGTTTGTCCGCCGTGGCCAAAATCGGTCCGAAGGAAATTAGATACTGTTATTACAGTACTAAGGGCATATAATAATATATATGCATGAAGCATACGCCCCGCGTATTTTTTCATGCGTTCATTTATTATTAGGTTCTGTTTATGGGCTCTATGTGAGAGTAGTGGCTCATCATATAATTGTCCCACATTATGAAACAGACCTCTTGAAAAAGGTGGCCCGTTATTTTATTTTTTTATTTCAATAATTTACCACCACTCGTAGGCAATAGCACTATAAGAAAAATATTAACCATACCTTCCATCGCCAATGCGCCACTAACCTTAGGAACTAAATTGTAATGTCCCTTGTGCCTGTAGTTCACTGGCTCATTCGCCCTTTAAACCAGAATACAACAATTTTTCATTGAGCACCGCAACATTTTTCTTAGTAAACCAGTACTGATATCTAAACGAAAGGTCCGATTTGAATAATTTAAAGCCTTTATTAACTTAATATATAACTTGTAAGGAACTCACTAATGTTCCGCTTAACACTCAACTTCGATTAATCGTAATGTATCTGTAGAAGTATCGAAGTAAGTATTCGATTAATCTGTAGAAGTAGGGACGCCTATTATACGAGTAGCTTTACTATTCGGACCGAACTGCGACTCAGAACGCTATTTAAACAAACGTCTTCTTTATTATAAAAATATCATTGAAATTGATTTATGGCATAAACACGTAAACATTACGACTCTTTGAAAATAGCTGGAGTTAATAAACAAAGTGTAATAACGAAGCAACAGGGAATCATCAATCATAGTTGGATGCTGTTCCACGGCGTGGTTTATAATACCGTCAAACATTTCAATTTCATATGTTTTTATACGATAAATAATTTTCATTTCATCATTATAAATTACAAAATAAGCTTAATACATCGAGGTAAACTATACCTCGTTGAACTGGTAACTCTTTAGGGAAAAGTTATGTACTTAAAGTTTATTTAATCGATTTCTACTTTAATTCGTTATATAAATAAAATCAAACACATAATCATTTTGCTAAACTTATGCGTATATTTCAGTAGATATACTTATTTAAATGCTTATGCATAAATTGAAGGAGTCAATTTGATGTTAAACTATAATTTGGACACAAACATAAAACGGACAAATTTGGATACAAAAATTCGGCTGCTTGTTCAAATTTATAACATAAAATATATTATTAAACACCACAATTGTAAACGAAGCACGGCATAACTGTAAACAATTTTCCTTTTTTGTATTTGGTAAGTCTTAGTGTCTTAATTTTTTTATGTTTTAGTTAGGTTAACGGGTAAACTGGCCGACTGTAGGTGGTCACTACTGCCCATAGACATGACGATGTAAGAAATATTAACCATTCCTTATTGCACCGTATAACCATATTAAATTAAAAAAGAAGTATAATTAAAACATACCCAATAACAAAGACAATTATTAAGCGAATGAAGTATTATAATCAAAATTAAATGTATTTTTTATTTATACTAATATTATAAACGCGAAGGTAACTCTGTCTGTTTGTTTTGGTATGAAACAAGCTTGAACCCCAAGGACATAGACTACTTATTTTTAACTTATACCCTTCTCCCCCTAACACACGGGTAAAGCCACGGGCGTATACAAATAATTTAACCAGCATTAAATACACAATCTCGCGTAATACACAAAACATCCAATATATTAAAGCTAAATTGAGTTTTACCCTTAAACAATAATGATGTCCTCTAGACCGATTGCGTCCACGTTGGCCTATCTCAAGAGAGATTAGCCAATAGCGCAAGAGATATTATAATGCAGAAGAATGTGCGCAAACACAGATGCACTCTCTATTTCCTAGCTCTCATAATCCAACGGGACGGCAATCCGACACGACCGGCAAGAGTTCTGGCGCAGGACCAACGGCATTACGTGCTTTCCGAGGCACAGGAGTGTACACACTTCCAAATTTCAGACTCCAGGCTGCTACAGAAAAACCCAATACCTTTTTATTGACCCGACCTGTTAATTGAACCCAGGACCTACGGGTCTGCAGCCTTACATTAAGCTACTAGACCACCGAAGCAGTCAACCCTTAAATAACAGCAATCCCCAAATGAGCTACGCAACCAACTCCTCCAAGAACGCGTCGATACTGAAATAGTAGCACCGAATATCATAAATAGGAATACTGGATTGAAGAAGGAGCTTTTTAAATTACAAGGGAAATTCTAGAATATTGTAGTGCAGCGCGAGTACTCGTATTTTTTTAAAATCGTATGTGCATTTAATGTGTGAAGTAGTGAACGTGAAAAAGCTTTGAGTCACATTAGAGAGCTGTAAATTAATCTCTCTAAAGGTGAAAACTCAGTAATTAAAGCCGAAAACAGTGACCCAGCGACACAGTTATAAATAAATTTTGCGAGTATTTTGAATCATGTTATACGAAATACATGTATGTCGTATAACATGATGCAAAATACTCGCAATAAAGATGGGCGGTATGGGCTTTTCAGAAGTATTTCTTATTTACTATACCAGTGGGGTAGTTGCTATTATATTATACTAGCTACGGGTAACTGGCTTCGCACGGGTAGAAAAACTTAAGGCCTATATAAAACGCTTATGTCGGGATACATTTAACACTATCGGTTTACGTGGCGAACGCTACTAAAGCTTCAAGTCGACAAGTTTTTTTTCGACAACTTCAACAATCATCGTTATATTTCAGCCAATTCTACTAGAAACCTTAACGAATTATATATCTAAACCTTCCTAACGAATAACTTGGTTCATTAGTGAAAACGTATGAGTATCCGTTCGGTAGTTCTTAGTAGTAGTATCGCGATCAGGCAAACAGACAGACGTGGTGGCCTTTGATTTATAATACGTAGTGATACAATATGGTAAGTATTATTACCACCCAAGCCGTCAAAAATATTACTGTTTTATGATTATTATTAAACTCAACATTTGCGTCCGTAAATAAATAATCAATGAATTCCATAAATTGACATAAAGTTAAGTGAAAATTATAAATAAATTATTTAAGATCTATATCAAAATCATGAAAAAGGAAACGAACAATAAATATACATCCGCACTGCAAAAAAAATGTTACAATATTAATTAAAAAAATATTTCTTCTTTAAAATATTAATATAACCAAGTAAAGATTAAAGAGAAATAATTTTTTTTTCATCCTGCAAGGATTACACACTATCATTTCAATTATATTTTACACATTTTTCATTCCTTCGTAGAGAACATCCATATTTTTAATTAAAATGTTACTTAATGTACTGTTAATGCCTTTCAGGATATATTAATAATTCCTTTTAGAAAAACCTTAGTTTAAAAAAAGCTGTAAAAGCGAGTTATTTAATCTGAGTAATAAAAATGCTTGTTGCCGGCTTTTCGTTTGCCTTGCTTACGTTTATATTCATTTGCAGGTGTTTTTATTAGCTGTGTGAGCAAGTATTTAATGAAATGAAAGACCAGTGCAAACACAGAAGGACTCATAGAGCTTACGCTGAATTTATTTTGTTTATCTAAATTTACATTAAAAACAGTATTCTAATTATTTCTAATGATAAGAGGTCACCAAGCCACATAGACACATTCTCTTTAGTAAACACTATAATCATAAAGTTAATTATTATTAAAACAAGAAAAAACTTTAGTAAATAGTAATAACTTCAAATTTCGTTCAAATCAAATAAAAATATATTCAAATATACTTTCGACCAACTGACATTTTTAATTTTATTCAACCGATAAGAAACCCATTAATTTCTCTTTTTACAAAATTCACAAATTTATACAAATTCCCTACAATTAGTTTATTCCTACACAAGATTCAGCAATCATTCAATCGGTGCATTTTTTATTTTTATATTTAGAAACAGAGTAACAAGCTTTACTAGTAAGATTATTTTTAATAACTAATTGAAGCATGCTCGAGTTGTCGAGATAATCCTGAACGTACTTCAAGTTGCATTCGAAGTCACGTCTTCACCCATGCAAGTTTTATTTGAAGCGTTGAAAATTTTATATTTAAACACAAATAATAAATATTGATTCAATAATTCATATAAATAAAACATTTGGTAATAACCAGATAAAATGTATAACATTTTCTCTAATATTTACATCATCTAATATTGTTAGAAATCACCTTTGTGTTACTCAAATTTTACGAATGGTGTTTTGGCGCGTTAAATGAAAGCACGTGTGACTTAGTGTACATTGCATTTTGTAATTTTAGCGATTTTTAATACTATACAAAAACTTAAGCAATAGCTGTAAATAAAAATATAATTATAAACTCATTTCGTGTATCTCAGTTCTTTCTCTAACGATTTGGCTCTAATTTTGTAGATAAGATTTTGTTTTTTAAGTTAAATGTAGCTGTCTTTCGCAGTTTTTCATTATTCACGAAATTACAAAAACAAAACGCCGAGCGAAACTCGGTCGACCAGGTATTATAAATCAAAGTTTGAAGAAAACTTTTAACCTTTGAAATAATAATAATAATATTTAATAAAACTGATTTAATTCAGTTTGTTTATGTCTTTCCCAAGGTCAGTGATTCATTGGCGATGTAAGGTTAATATTTTTGCAGCTTCATGTCAAAAAGCGGTGGTGACCAATTCCCATAAGGTGACCCATTTGCGCGCCCACCTAACTATTATATATAAAAAAAGACCAGCGAATACAAATACAGCATGAAAATGTTTCGTGAACGTACAAATATTAGTTCTGTCTAACCACGCGACGGAATGTTAAATTTATCCGCCAATTTTCACAAACATTCGCGCCAAATCGCTCACGAGCCAACATACAACATCACTATTAAGATCAGCTTTAACATTGTACACCAGAATCAAAGTACTTATACAATTTATTATAATATTTCAATCTATCATTCTAGATCGAAGGATTTAAATAAAGTAAAAAAAATCAGCATATAAATGTCCCACTGGACAAAGGCTTCCTCTCCGTTAATGACAGACTGTCATCCGTCACATGCAGGTTTCCTCACGAGTTTTTCTTTTACCATGTATTCAAATGTGTTTCATAAAAATCTGCCTTAGACGCTCGAACCTTGACTTCAGACACTCAAGGTTAGTACCACCAAATTAAACTCATACCAAAGTAATGCTGGTGCAGCGATTATAAGTTTTATGATAACAGAGTATTATCAATTAATAGTATACAAAATTTTACCATCAAAATAAATAGAACGTAAATGTATCTGCGGATAAGATCGTCCCACATATTAATTCAACAGACTAAAACTTTATAACATCATAATTTGACATCTAAACTGTAATACGAATAACAGAATCTTTAACGACATATTACATTCATCACGATGTTACAAAGACGTAGCAAGGAATACTAAATTGTTCGTGATCATTAGCTTAGATCCACTTGCCGTATGAAATATCCCATAAAAAAGCGAATAATCCTCAGATGCTTCTTAAAAGCAGTTTGAAGAAAAATACACACATACATAATTCTAACGAGCGTCTGATTTACAGTCTTATTATCTTTATTATTCATCGAAACCCAAAACAAGCCGAAAATGTTGGATGACATTTCAAACGGTCGTGCCAATACGCAGTATGATAAAACATGAATTGGAAAATCGCCAATATTACTGTCTTGGCGATATCATATTTAACGCATTTCCAGACAAAACGTCTTCCTATGAGATTATAATAAATAAGACTATTTTTTCTACTAAATATAAACATCGAATTCTATCATCATAGTCAATTACTAAGCCCTTAAATTTGCTTGGTATCGTAATCGTACTTGTATGTTTTTCTTTAATTCTCATCTATCTTATCGAGTAAAAAAGCCGAGATGGCCTAGTGGATAGAACGCGTGAATCTTAACCGATGATCGTGGGTTCAAACCCGGGCAAGCACCACTGAACTATCTTGTGCTTAATTTGTGTTTATAATTCATCTCGTGCTTGACGGTGAAGGAAAACATCGTAAGACAACAACAACATCATAATTTCAATGAAAATAGACACATGCAGGTTTCCTGCATGTGTCTATTTTCATTGAAATTATGCCACATGTGTATTCTACCAACCCGCATTGGAGCAGCGTGGTGGAATAAGCTCCAAACCTTCTCCTCAGAAAGGGAGAGGAGGCCTTAGCCCAGCAGTGGGACATTAACAGGCTGTTACTTTACTTAACTTTACCGAGTATATATTTTCTTACACATTCCCACTTACTCAGTCCCTTTTTTCCTGTCTTCCTTTTGCCTTATTGTTATTTAAAAGTTGTAATCATTTAGAGAAACATTCGATATATATTTATATTTTAATGGTTATGTATCTACGTTAACTAGCTTAGCTATGCCAAAATAAGCTATTGACTAGGTATAAGGCCGCAGACCCCGAGATCCTGGGTTCAAATCCCCGGTCTCTGCCGTGGCCGAAATACGTCCGAAGATATCATATATATTTTGGTATTTTTCCTTTTCAGTTGATTATCTATTACGCTGGAAAAAATAAAACAAAAAATAATAAAATAGTACATATTTCTAAATCTAAATAAAAAACTAAATTTATTTTCTATATACCTGAATAGTCTACTAATTCTCAAATCAAATACAAAAATTAAAACATAACGTAGATATGGTATAAAGATCGGTGTGACTTCAGGTGGTTTATTGGGATTTAGCGGAAAATATAATCCCTGCGATATTGCAAACACCCATGGAGAGTGATAACAAATTATAATTGAAAAACCCATCGACTCTTGTTGTCCATGGAATAATCTGGTTAATTGTTAAGCACTCAAAACGATAGCGATTCCGATTGCGAAAACTCCGAAACGATAAACTTGAAATTTTTTGAAATATACGTAGGTTTTTTGTGCGTACAATAAATACATTAATTTGTTTTCATAGATAATAATTAATATGATTTGTTCTTACCTACAGGAAAACTACATGTTTCTGTTTTCTTTCGATGAACAGATGAATCTTTATATTTTTATCTTTTTATTTAATTAATTCGCACTGTATTAATCACTAGTATTTATTCTTCATTAATCATAATTACCTTAAGGTTACCTAAAAGAGAATAATATTTCTTAAAAATAAGCCTTTGTAGTCACAAAAAGCTCTCGATTTTCGATTTCGCAAGTATATTCCATTTTATAAGATAAAAAATTGTAGGCCCCAAAAATCAAATCCGTTGGAATTTTTCTTCTAATTCAATGGAATGGTTTTCCATTCGGTGAGATAATACAGCTGCGTCAGTATTGCAATTACTCGCATCATGTTTGGCTACAAGTAAAAGCTAAAAAACAAAATCCCGACTATGTAAAAATCGCGCTTTGAGAAGGATGATGTGATTTTATAACTTTATCCTTTTTAATTATCGGGTTAATTAAATATATAATAAATGTTTATGATCTGTACTGAAATTATATGAAAGCAAACACGGAGCATTCTTAAAATATATTGAATTTAGAATGACGTCACAGCCTATAACAAGAGGATGATCAAGACATTTTAAACACACATACCTCATTTGTCGCACTGTCATAAATAGCTTAGAGGTTATGAGGGAACAGATAAACAAACTTACATACCGACCGAAATAATATACCCTCCGTTGTGGGGTAAAAAGTAAAAGTATATCAAATAATCAATAAATCCTGTACACATAACGGTTGGAGAACACTGGGGTCCAAATGTACGCAAAACTCAAAAACAAACACCACTCGTACGCCCCGAATGTATTTACAAACATTCTTAATATTATCGAACAATTGAAAGAAAAGTATTGAAAATAATATAATTATTATCAGCTAATATTAATTCGCATTAAAGTCAATTTCAACTCTTATTTTTTATTATTATACTCAAAAAATATTATTAATAAATTATCCATAAAATTGAACCAATGGGAAATCTGCATTAGAACCAATCTTCTTAAAAGAAAACTGACTTGAAAAAAGTATATGCAGATATCAATTAAGAAGGAATGTAATGTATGTTAAAGGAATGAAAGAATGTATGTTAATTATGTTAAAGGAATGTAATGTATATATTTACTGGTGGTAGGGCTTTGTGCATGCTCGTCTGGGTAGGTACCACCCACTCATCAGATATTCTACCGCAAAACAGCAATACTTGATATTGTTGTGTTCCGGTTTGAAGGGTGAGTGAGCCAGTGTAATTACAGGCACAAGGGACATAAAATCTTAGTTCCCAAGGTTGGTGGCGCATTGGATATGTAAGCGATGGTTGACATTTCTTACAATGCCAATGTCTAAGAGCGTTGGTGACCACTTCCATCAGGTGGCCCATATGCTCGTCCGCCTTCCTTTTCTATAAAAAAAAAAAAAAAATGTTTGACAATCAACACGTATTGATTTTACTAAAGTGAAATGTCAGCTCATTTGGGCCGGTTTTTTTCATAAGAAGGCTTTTCTGTTCATGGATATCGTTTATAAATTGCTCTGATACAGATTACTACCCCGTCGCTTCTGTTGGGGCTGTAGATTAGTAAGTTTTCCAATAACGAAAGTCTTGCTAAGCTAAACATTTCCTCTGCGTTCGATACTCGTCTATTACACGGATCATTAATATTCACTAAACAAGTTGCTTTGAATGAAAATCTAAAAATACATTAATATAATACAATAGCGCCATAATGGTCCAGTAATTTTGATCGTCAATCCCAAACGAAGGTCATGGGTTCGAATTTGGGCATGAACCAGGATGTTGCTTTATTTATGGTCACATAAAATTATTTTTTCAATCATTATTTTATTTTCTAATAGTTTCTAATTCTTAAATATGCGGAATCTGTAAACCCGTTCATCTGTGTTGTCGTTACTCATTAGTCTGTTGGGTAGCTAATTAATATCTAATTAGTACCTCAAAGTTAGGACATAAGCAGTGTAACACCCCCGTAGCTGATCTCTCTCCGGTCGTGTTGATTATCGTCCATTCGATAAGAGAGTGAGCACACTATATCTAATAGTGTGCACCTGTTTGCCAATAAGATTGTGCTCTATAATATTTCAATCGAACGGACATACTACATTTCTGTGATTGCATTACTCAGATTATAAAATATATTGCATTTATGTGAATAAATTCTGCTTAAATTTAATTTAACTGCAGTAAATCAAGCCATCGCGTGTGGTAATTTTAAAAGAAATTGATTAACGTAACAATTACTTTATGGAAAGCAAAATATCCCAAAAATATAAAGGAGAAATCCATAAGAGAGATACGCCATTTGATTTCTAGTGAACGATAAAGTTACAAGACATACATTTGCTTCAATGTCTTTGTAGATACTTTCTCCCCTCACATGTCTCAAGGCTAACCCATCGGCCCTTTATTTCTAAGTACGTATTTTAACAACGAGAAATTTTAATCTTTTCTGAATTCTTATAGTAGAAATATCGCTGCTAATCGAAATGCTGAGCACATTCGAGAAAACGAATCTATTCTGATTAAAAAGTTATACGAAGGAATATATTTACGTCAACTATACGATCATATTATATGAGATTGAACTTTGATCTTTAAATATAAGATTGAAATTTTCCTTAATAATATGTGTTCAGTTTTCAGCTCTTATGACGATTCTATAACATTCAATAGGTTGTATGTTTTAAATATAGATATTAGCCACTGAGAGACGGCGACTAATCTACTTTTTAATTTATACAGACAGAAAAAAATCAATAAGAATGAAATGCAAAGTCACCCACGCCACTGAAAATAACATTAAATTTATTTACTTTGGTAGTAAGTAGTATTAATTAAATTACCTATTTAAAGAAAATCTTATCATTCAAAAATATATAATATTTAAATATAAAATTAGACTACGATTACTGAGTTTTAAAAGATTTTAAAGAGTACTACATTATATTATTATTATTATTTATTGTAGTATTACTTTTCATGTGATTTATCAATTTGTACAATGTCGAAATTGAAAAAAATCTTTTCATCACCACAAAATATCTACCACGCTGTACTTCATGATTATTTTTTATTTCTTCTAACACATTTGCCAAGATATTGTTATAAAACACAAATCAAAAACTTTAGATAGATAAAAAGTACAGCTTAATAGACATGAATTTAGTGAAACATTTTTTCGGCTAAATCGTTTCATTCGAACCTAAAAAAGTTATACACTAAAGATCAACATTGATATATTACTCGCGCAAAACAACAAAAAGTATTACAAAAAGCCCTTGTTGGGGCTTCGCCCGTCATCTTTCCGACCATTATCACCTTTTCATCGAACAACCCCATAAACATATTTGATGAGTCAAGAAAAATAACGTTATATATAATATATGGACTTCACAAGGAAATTATTAAGAATCTGTGTTTAATTACATTTTGTAATGAAATTGAATTGTACAAGTTTTTACACACGGGGGAATGCAAAGTTACATTGTTCAATGCTAAAATGCTAAAGTTTCTGTTTTCGTAGACATTAACGGTGCGCGCTAATTAGAACTTTGACTTTCTAATGTTGTTCCCAGGATTCCCAGTAAACATAACCGAGTGCCTTAATAAGCTTCATAGTGTAACTAGTTTTTGCACGCGGCTTCGCCCACGTGTAAGGGAAAATATGTTTTTGGTATCCCGGCAACGTATCATTATGAACAGTTGAGTAGTTAAGGTGTGCAATTTGCGTTGCATTTATAATATTAGTGAAGTTACAGCTTTTGTACTTCTATTATTATACTAGTTGAAATTTCAATTAAAGATAATTTTGTTCCGAAATCGAAAAGTTGCTTATGTGATTATATTTGTATATGATAAAACAATAGCTGTTTCACTACACTATGTAATTATTTATTTTTTATCTGTATATTCCTGCAACACTTTTCTTTCGATAGAAAATATAATGTTAGTATTTTCTTAAGAACGTTGGCTAATCTTCTTATGTTTTTATTTCAGTACAAAATTATGTAAATACTTATCATCATTCATATCATATTAAAGTATTTTTATTATTAATCATCAATGCTTGGTGGGAAGGATTTGTTCTTGGTGGTCAAACCCGGGTACCACCCAGTCATCAGATATTCTACTGACAAACAGCAATATTCACTATTGTTGTGATCCGGCTTAAAGGGTGAGTGAGCCAGTTTAACTATAGGTACAAGGGGCATAGCTAAGCATAGTGCATCTTGGTTCCCAAGGTTGGTGGCGCATTGGAGATGTAAGTAAATGTAATTTATTGCACTTATATACTAAATGCACTTTTAATTATATTAAAAACTAATTGTTATATATTGAAATATTTATACAATCATTGTGATAACAAATAAGTAGATAAAAATAATAGTATAATTTTTACATAGAGTTACATTGATTTATCATTTTGTAAATAAATAAATTAGGCTACGTTCGAATTAATTATGATATTTACGTTATATTTTAAGATAATTCATTACGTATTCTCAATAACATTTTTTTATATATCTTAAAACTGCTATGCAAGATGTCTAGATTATTATATGAGCGAGAAATTGCGTTGTAGATATTGATAGGAATTCAACACAAACTAGACTTATGGATATAAGTCTAGTTTGTGTTGAATTCCGAGATTAGTTTTGTGAATGGGTACGAACATTGGTTGGAGCTTCCTAGAAAAATCTTATACGGACGTTGAAATTTATCATCCTAGTAATTGGGAAAAATCGATAGTGTTATTGAGGATTTTATATAGGAAAAGATCAAATAATTTTCGACTCCACTCGACTGTGAGTAATTTTAAATAAAGAAATAATTTTAAGGCGGCGTCTTTTACTCACACTCCCGCCCAGTAACACTATAACGGCCAGAAGGGCCAAGGACCAGCATTTACACAATTAGAGAAATAGAAATGAAAATAAGCAGAGTTGTAATTTTCAATCATTTTGCTTAATTTTTATTACCATGTAGGGGTAACAAGTGTCAACCGGACCAGGTGAGTGAAAATGCACTTTAAGAAATATATATAAAGTGAGTGGTACCACCCAGACGGGTCTGTACAAAATATAAAGGCGTTTATAACGGCCGAGTTAATGATGCGAAAGTGAAAAATTGGCCTAACTTACGCCATTCATGCGCACATATATTGAATAAAGGTTTTAAAAATGTTGACTGCTACCATTTCAATTAGTGGCTTAGAAAAGCAATGCTGCATAATGCAACTGTTATACCGTCATAATCTAATTTTTTTTAGAAGCTATTGTGTAGACCATTTTGCAGTCTAGCCCTTATTTATACATAATAAATATTAACCTCTATAATATCTAACCCTCTTACATAAAAAAAAATTCCAAAATATTATTATGATATTTAAAATGATTCTATCGAACAGTTTTTTAACGATTTCGTCCCCATTTATATTTTCATGATAAAACATGAAGATGAATAGGCTACGTCACTTACATGTTCATACTATTTTTCTACAAAATTCACGTCCTAGATTATTCTGTTGTTGTGCCGAAAAAAAAACCAACCAACACAATATTGCATTTATAATATTACTCACAATTAACTAGAATAACTCCAGCAACAGTACTTGTAAATATTATACATATTTTCTCTAGCCTGTACCCAAGAGAATCGTGAAATGCGACTGTATTCGCAAAGCATACAAATTCGTAATTTGAAATAGTGAAGGAGACATCTGACATTGAAGAATTTATTGTTAATAAGTATTTTAAGTGCTTGGGGGTGAAGAAATTTTCGAAGCCCATAACGTCCCGGTCACAGAAACGCGTAAATTCTCGAAATATATGATCCTTATATTCAATAGTACTGGTTGTGGCTTTTCAATTTAATCATCTAACGTAACAATTCAAAGAATTCGATACAGAATGAACCTAATCAAAATACATTTGTAACAACACAATGCTGTCTAATAACACATGTAAAATACATAAACAAAATAAGATTTGAAAAAAGAATATTTTTATTTTATAATTCACTGCAGAAAAAATGGTTGCGTAATATTTTCTATCCTGGCTAAATATAATGTGACGACGACGAGGTTTATTTAAGACTGGAAGAAATTGCAATTACGTCCTACGATGTACGATGTTTATTGCAAAAAATCGTATTAACGGTTAGTATTTATTAAATGGACTTCCTACTAAATATCTTATCAATTAAACGCGCTAGCGTTATCAACTAAGACTAATGAATCAAGATGCTCTGAAAGTTATCCAACATAAGCGCGCGGACTTAGAACTAGTCTTATGAAAGGATCAGGGAGTATCTCAAGGAACGTTTATTTATTTAATACGCCAACACTTTAAATATTAAACAATCAAATGATAAATTACGTGATATTAAATTCAATATTAGAGCTTTTTAAAAAGCTATACGACATCCTCAAATCGATGACATAGGGATAGCCTCGAAAAAGTTGGTTCAAATCTAGACTAGATTAACACTAAAGCGAGGCAATTCGCTTATGGCGAAAAAGGATTTATACCCATCAGTGAAATAAGAAAGCTTGTGGATGCTGAAGATGATGACATTCGCTATGACCAATCTGGTTTAAATAACATTATTTATCGGCACATGATCAATAGCATGACAAAGACGTCAATATAATGATATTTGCAATAGTTGCAATGGCAACAGTTAGCGATTTCGGTTCACTTTAAAATAAAAGCGCACTAAATACACAAACAAAAAGTAAAATGACAGTCCGTAAATATTCCGCTGGGTAAACGACACCATGCTTATCCACTGTTGGCACTGTGGCAGAATTTCATACGATATGCCAGTACATACATGTCATACACACGCTGTTTCTTACCGCCGTTGTTATATAAATAATATTCACAAAATAAATCAATGTTAATGAAAATGCTTGCCCGATTTTGAGATTGTCATTCTATGAGCCATTTAGACGAAAAGACGTGAAAAGGCAGCTATTGCAGAACATTCTTCCCGACTGTACTGGCCGTCGTCGCGCTTGGACTCTACTACCAATTACCACCAGGTAGAATGGAGAAAAGACTACTGTAACGAGCAATTATTAATATATATATTTATTTATTTATCTCTATCTATCTACCTTCCCCTTGGGCAGCAATGACCCTGACACTAATTCTGTTCATAAGTGTGAGCTATCAAAGATGTGAATCGATGTCTGAATTTATTAAGGTCGACTAGATGATTCTTCGATCAATAATTTAATCGTTACCATTTTAGAATAACCTACAAATATTATCGTAAGCATAAATTTGTAACAAGCCCGTTCATACGGAAAAATTTAATTTAGGATAAGGCGAAAAGAAATACAGTATTTTCGCAAAGCCAATGCAATCATTTGCACAATGAATATTTTGAAAACATTGCAAAAACATGTATTTTATTTTATATAAGTTTTATTTTTACTCTTAAATATTTTATGTAAAAAATAACTAGATACTGACATAGTTACAGCTGGTTCTTCTAGATTTTAATACCTTTTTATATGTAGATGATAAAAATGCGCAGAATACAGTCTAGTTTTAACCCCCGGCTTCATCTGCGTGTTTTATATCCTTCTTTGTTTATAACACTGCACGATTTATAACGAAATAAAGAATATTTTTTTATAAGTTATCAGGATATAATCGTACACAAAATTCAGCTTTCATGTATGTAAATTAGTAGACTGAACGAAGCAGCTTATATATCAGCGAACTAATTCGATACTCTTTGAGGGTAATGAAATACCCTGTTTCAAATTATCAGCTAAATTTACCGTAAAGCAAACATTATTTCTCACCACTTTATCCCCTCTCTTGATCAATTGTACGCTTAAATAAGCGTATCATTTCATATCGTACGTAATGCTGTAATAAAACAAGTTTCATGTAAATACTACTAGTTTTGACCACGCGTGGGAGTGAAGCAGGTTTCAGGTACCCTATGATGTTTCCTGTACCAATGAAAACGTCTATATAAAAAATGATGATGAAGCTCTCGCAATGTACAATGTATAACATTATTAAAAATTAACAATTGTAATAATGACATTTACTAACACCATACATCGCAATTATATATCTTTATTGCTGTTAACAGATCTAATATATATTTACGCATATACAAACTATATCTAACTTATTATTTGCAATTCTAAAATGTATAGTTAAAGTTTTATATTGTAGCAACGACGAAATAATTACATCGATTAGTAAATTGTAAGAAATTGTTTTAAATAGCTTGAAATTTGAAGTGGCGTTTTTTAATTTGATCAGGTTATCGAATTCTATGCAATCGATCTGGATAATAACCGAGCTGTCATCGGGCTTTCATCAATAATTTGTTACTATGTACATCTAACGATGTCCATGCCGTTATGCCCGCTGCTGTAAATAAATTAAAATCATACAGCAAAACTATTTTATGTATAAACAATAAGTAACTAAAAAAAAGACAAAATAAATGTTAGCCAGCTCAAACATTTCTAAGAAACTTCCGGTTTCAATTGCGGTTTCAAACCCAGACTAGCTCCTGCGATTTTCATATATTAAATTTTTTTTTTAATTTATTTCGTGAAGAAAAATATCGAAAAGAAACCTGCATCTTTCGAATGAATATGTATCATTCCGTCTTGAAGCTGCGCGGTGATATAATCTGCGAGGCCGTAGCCCAGCCGTGGGATATTAACAATGTTTCACGTGTTAAAACCAATGCAACATCTCATCTCGTATGCACTTATATAAGTTTATTATGTAATTAGAAACGTAACATAAAAACGACATACATCTGAGTACGTCCTCTAAAGCCACTAGCGCGTAAAGGAAATATCAATCCCCATTGTGTTGACATCGTGAGTTATAATGAATGCAAGGTAAATAATGGACTTCATAACTTACAACTAAACTTCATTAGGCTGGAAAATTATAACGCTAAAGCAAAATTAAACGCTGACATTAATTTTACTCGATGACAGGATAATACAAGGTAACAAGAAAATGTACCCAAAATATTGTGCTTGATGAGCCTTGCTTTAAAATAATTAATAAAATTGAATTTTAATATAAAGACCATTAAAAATATCTACTATGTGAAAATGACTTAAGCTTCTTATTGAAAAGATTTATAAATTATGTTTTACACTACACTTAGGTAAAATTCGTTACCCTGACTACTGAGTGAGTTAATTTTTTTTTATTAGAATTTTATTTCGAGGATATTGTAATAAGACCTGTAAATTTTAAAAACGAACTCGAATTTTAAACTTAATATAGAGTATAATCGATTGGCTTGATTATATTTTTATTAAAAGTTAAGCACCCTTATCTGTGTATGTGTTTACGATTGTATGTAAGTATATTTCTGAAATACTCTGTATATATAACAAATAAAATTAGTGAACCCTTTCAGCTTTAATTTCTAACTAATATCATCTCAAATGTAGCTATCTTCAGCAGTATAATAAAATTGAAGTGATAGAAAATTCAAATATTACCTCCGCAAAGACGATACGTGAAATCGTGAAGCGTGTCACATGTTTCTGATAGACTGACAGATAAAAAAAAGTTATTGGGTTTTCCTGTCGAAAATTTCGCGGTAGCAGACCGTATCTTGGAAACTGGCAGCTAGCAAAACTATTGACTCTTCGCCTGGACTCTTCCAATTTCAGCCACTCAGATATTATATTCATAATCCAACAAAAACACCTGTTTTAATATATGTATATAATATAAATAGACATAGCTTATTGTCTTTTTCATTTTCTTTTCTGTTTGTATACCAATTCCCTTTTTTGGTAGGTATATTGGAAATAGCTAAATTGGAGATGAGATTTTAAAAAAAACGTTCAAAACATGTAAATCCTTATTTAAGTTTTCCTCCAATAATCAATAATTGCGACCGAATTTTGACCTTTTCCCAAACACCATTTCACTATAAAAAAACTGCATAATGCCTGTAAGGGCGTAACAAATTGGACACACAACCAGAAAAATAGAAATTAAATTTGATGTTTTCCTCGTTGTAGAGAAACCTACCTCTTTAATAGTAATTATCTCAATTACGACTTATCTATTATTCTATCGCTAATCATAAATATTTCTACGTGTTCCGGTTTGAAGTGTGAGTGAGTCAGTGTATCTACAGGCACAAGGGGCGCAGACGTTGACTGTACAACGAGGGGATTATAAATCCCACTGTCTATGGACGAAGATTGCCACTGTCTCGTAATTTTAAATCTAATCACTGTTTTTATTCATAATATTAAGCAAATTTCCACATCAAAGCAAAAAAGTTACAATCTTGCTTAAGATTTATTTTATTAGACAGAATTTTCGAGAATAATATGCTCATAGTTTCTGTAATATAATAAAATATCTTATAATAGTCTAATATCCTCCTTTACTTAAATAAAATACACATTATTTTATAAGAGCTATATAGATTTATTTCCAGGTAAAATAAAAACGATATACCATATAAAATATTTAGTAGTAGCATTAAAATTATAATTATTGATTATAAACGGTATTTTATTGAGCTGTAGAGCTTTATACAAGCCCGTATGAGTATCATGATATATTCTACCGCTAAACAGCAATACTTAGTATTGTTGTGTTCCAAGTATAAGTGAGCCAGTGTACAGGCATTGGCGATGTAAGAAATGGTTTATATGTTATACTGTACCAATGTCCTTGGGCGATGGTGACCACTTACCTGTCACGAGTCCTTATGGTATTCCTTTTGTATTGTAGTATATTTTTTTTAAATTAAGTCTTTATTTAATACAGATAAAACAGTCGACTAAATTAATTTAAACCAAGAAATTGCAATTGCAAGCGTCAAATCTTCAATGATGAAAATCCAAAGACAATTGAATCTCTTTGTGTTAGTCACTCTGGGACCGTTGGAGATTTAATTTCGCGCCTTGATTTGTCATATCTACTCTTATTGGTTTTGGATTTTGTTTTTTCAAATACATTAAATAATAGTAAATCATTAAAAATTGAAAATGTATTTACGTTTTCTCTTTGTAATATTAAAAGGGAACTGTATATTAGCAGCACACGTACAAACAATCAATATTTGAATGGTGTTTACACAATTAATGTAAAAAAAAAAAATTTGGGAAAACAAAAAAAAAATTAAACATCTTAAAAATAATTATAATATAATACTTTTTCTTCATGAATAAACAAATTAATGTACAAAAAAATCGTTATCATATAAATCTAGCCACTTTCCGTCCATTAATAAAACATTTAATCTCATATCAGTCGAAAAGCCACCACCGTAATAAATATGATAAGCGTCTGCCATTACATACCTGGATATTGAAAGTTTTTTTTTGTAATAATAACTTTTCCTGATCCACAACACTAACCCAACATTATTATTCCACGTTCAGGCACATACTTAAAATAGTTTACACTCAGAAAAAAATAACACTATTTTTTTAAACTTTTATTTAATCTGTGATCAATACAAATTACCGTTTATTTTTTATTTTTTTATCACGTATCGTGCCGACACGCGCATCCACCGCGACGGTCGAAGTGTGACTGAAGAAGGCTCGCTTGAAAGTTCTCTATGTGCAACAAGTATAAATAATTGTATGTACTATGTACTGTTTATAGGTAGAACTTTTCGGTTCATCATTTCAAATGTGTGGGAGTTTAGTTTATCGAGATATTATTTTCCATAGTACAATGTCTATTTCGGCGTTTTCGACTGTAAATAATTCGTCTCATATGTTTTTCAACACATTTGAATTGTATAATCTGTGATTTAATTTGGGGATCAATGTTCTCGATATAATGATTGCGTATATATGTTGTGTTGTTCTTTAACAAAGCAACGATGTAAAGGATATACGTGATTATTAGAGAGATTTCTTAGAGATCCACCAAACGTCAGATCGATTTTTAATCTATATCTCAATTACGGAATTGAACTGTATAATCGTTACTACAATACTCAGCATTGTCTCCTTTTTAATGTAAGATGAAAATATTTTAATAGGATTTTTTCATCTATTCACGCCTCTCAGTCAGCTCTCTTTTCTCACTGGTGTGTGCGTGGCGCTTATTATGATGATGTCCCCCAGACCGATTTCGGCTACGGCGGCCAATCGCAAGACATGACATATTATAGTGCATAAGTGTGTGCGCAAACACAATTGCGCTCTCTATTCCGTCAGTCTCATAACCAGATGGTTATGAGACTGACGGCAAACCGAACGGCAAATCCGACACGATTGGAAAGTGTAGGATCAACGGCTTTACGTGCTTTCCGAGTCAGAGGAGTTCCAACTCTTCCAAGGATCTGCGGCTTTGTATTATCATTTGCTATATATTTTTACAATAAAAAGATAAATGTATTATTTTTAACGATGTTTTTATTAATTTTGCGTCATGATTATTATTTACTTTAATTATAAGTTCTTCCGATAACCGTCACATCTACCGAGCCCAGCCGGTCAGGTGTTGCTGGCTTTTGTTTTATAGAAACGCTTTTTAATTACGCCTTGCATACAAGTCTACCATCCAGTCAGACATAAAAAGATTGGAAGAAACGTCAAAACTAACATATCGGTTATTCGCAGGCATAAATTGTAATCTTCATTCATATAAAAACTATATCTTTATACCTGGTGGTAACCAGGCGGCTAATTTCATCTTGGTACTTCTGGTCTTTTGAGGTATTTCTTCTTCCTCTTCTTGAATAATTTTATATTGTATTATTAATATTAATTATCAGGGTTGAAATTGATTCCATAGTTAGGCAGTATTATGATAATTAAACTAGTTATTGATAAATTGTAAATGTGATTCGATAATTTATTGAGATATATCGTAACAAGAAACATACATACAATTTAAGAATGTCTATTAAAAATGTAAATTGTATGTCTATGTTTTAAGTTATATATTATATGTATATATGTTATAACGAGTTACTACGTTTTCTTTCCGCGAAAAACCACATCTCCTATCGCATGTCACCCATGCGGCGCAACAGCGCAACAGCGCCGCAGTATGAGTGACAGAGAACTACGGAATAAAAAATTACAGCACTTTGTATCTTTGTATTAATTAAACTATTTCATATTCTTTAGAATAGTTTGTACAAAAAATGCAAAGGAAAAATATAATTAAATACAATATAACCGGTCGTTGTTGATAGGAAAAGCATAGAAATGAGATCGCGAGTCGAGAGGGGCGTGTAAGGGACGCGCGGGTGAAATCCTAAATATTGCTGGCTTCAGGCGCTCTCTTAAATATTTTCTTGTAGCTAATAGTAACCACTTTGTATATAAATACGGTTGAATAGATTTATTTTTAACATAGAATTAAACATCTTAAGTTTTTAAAATAAAGCTTAAAACATAAATATAAATTGTGATATAGACTGTAAAATAAGGAATTAGTTAACCATTGAACCATGTTTCGTACAATATATAAAAGTGTTTTGTATTGTCTGGTTAGTATAAATATTCCTACATTTATGTTTAGAGAACTTGGAGTACATTCCACCACGCTGCTTCACTTTTCAATAAATTTAAACACAGTGGATTAAGCCCGAGGTCTTTGGTTATGTTTCGTGTGTTCGTGAATAGAAGTAATAGGTAAAATGCCAGTCACAGGTGTTTGCGATTCTTCATCCCGACCATCACGTTAATTGTATACGTCGGAGTCGGGTACCTCGTCGCTATTACGTCATAAAATAATTAATCCGAAACCCTCTTCAGTATCAGTATCAAGGAAGTGAAGTGAAGTTATTTTGTTTTTAATATAAGATAATATCCTATAAGAAATTATCCTTTCATAAATTGGTTTATAAAAGTGGTAAATAAAAACTTTAAGTTTAATTTTAATTATAGTTTTTCTTTATTTGTGAAATAAATAGGACTTACAAATGCCACCTAATGATAAGCGGTCACCATCATCCATATTGATGTAATTCGAGTACACTCGATGTCGGTTTGAAGGGTAAATGAGCCAGTGTGTATAGGCTCAAGGGACATAACATCTTCGTTCCCAAGGTTGGTGGCGCATTGGCAATATAAGGAATGGTTATTATTTCTTAAATCGCCAATTTCTAATCTCTTTCTAATCAAATCTAATTCAATTTCTTTCTAATCGGTGGCGACGACTTAACATTTAGCCCATTTGCACATCCGCCTACCTATAACATTAAAAAAAATGTCCACATACTCCCCCGCTTCATGCGCGGGAAAACCATAAGAATGGAGATATTAGGCGTCCTCTATTTTAAGGTTAAATTTTATGATCGATCAATATGATAGATAAAAGCAGCTCAAACGAACTTAGTTCCATATTTGTTAAAGGTAATAACAAGGATTATGTTCATACATTTAATTAAATTTCAGTTGTTTTATCTTTCTATAAGGGACACATTAATTATTTTTTATTGGCTCTTTGATCGACCGGCTATTTTTAAGTTTGTAGATCTCGATATCCTAGACTCAACGGGATTTATTAGATTTTTCTGTCAACAAATATAAACACTTTCAATCATACACACATACATATGTGCTTGTGACACATACACACACAAGCATCCATCCGAGTATAACAGGTTTTCTTTTTTTTAAATTCATTTTATTTATAAATATAAATCATTTTTACGTTTATTTCTAATGAAATTATTTTAATGGATAAGTGAAATTCTAACACAGTTGGTAGTAACTGACTGAAATAAACTATTTTATTATTATATTTTTTATCTTTGTCATTGTCAGGTTCGTGGGCTATAATCTGGACCGTTGGGCTATTACGTGCACTATACTTGTTTATGAATTATTTCGCCTTTGCCCACTACTGGAGAAAAGCTTTGAATGACGAATTATTAAGAAATGTTACTGCAAGTTGAAGTGTATCCTGATTCATAAAGGAATAAAAAATAGGATTTTGTCCAATGAAAATATGTGGAAAATTAATTAAAATCCCATCGTAATAATTTGATCGACTTTGAGTCAAAATACGTAAATTTGACAACGCTTTGTACCGGGAAATAAATTGATTCCAGCGAATAGCCAAAACGCAATTTATTTAACAAAAAGTTAAGGCATAGTTTTCAGAGTAACGTGGCAACTGCTAAATGGATATTACATTTTTAGCGTGAATAATTTTACTTATTTTTTTTAATTAAGGCTATAGTGTTAACCTTAGCTTAAGTGTTAGCCTTAATTAAAACTAAGAACAATAAGCAAAGCTTAAAAGGGCAGGTGTAATCATCAAAAGTCATCGCAAATTGATGGCTTATGCATCTTAAATAAAAAAAGTTATATGTATAATATTATATATACAAAAACATATAGCTTAAATATTATAAAAGTGAGTTTGATTTAGGGAGTTTGTAAGTCAATTACGCTGGAAGGATTCGGATTCCAATTAATTTTGTAATATTACGACGGCAATATTATATTGGCCGGTTTTGACCATGGCGACCATTCTCAAGGGAGACGAGATAACTGCGCAGGATATATTGATACATTGGTGGCTTTGGGCAAGCTCGTCTGGGTAGGTACCACCCACTCATCAGATAATCAACCGCAAAACAGCAGTACTTGGTATAGCCAGTGTAATTACAGGACATAATATCTTAGTTCCCACTTACAATCAGATGGCCCATATGCTTATTCGCCTATCTATTCTATAAAAAAATATATATCAAGAACACAAGTGTACGCAAAATGCAATTGCATTCACAGAATTCAAGAAACGGCTTGAAATAGCTAGTCAATAATGAATAGTCTTAAAACATGCACCAATTTCGCCTAGACTAAACAAATCTACGTTACAATACCGATTAGCATTCACACTATTTGAATACGTAATGGAATTTGTGGTGAGACTTGAAAGAAAAGTCGATAATTGAGATTTTTTTCTTATAAAACTGTAAATTGTTAGTTTATCTTTAAAAATATAAATTAACCGAGATGGCCTAGTGGTTAGAACGCGTGAATCTTAACCGATCGTGGGTTCAAACCCGGGCAAGCACCACTGAATTTTCATGTGCTTAATTTGTGTTTATAATTCATCTCGTGTTTGACGATGAAGGAAAATTTGTGAGGTAACCTGCATATGTCTAATTTCATTGAAATTCTGCCACATGCGTATTCTACCAACCCGCATTGGAGCAGCGTGGTGGAATAAGCTCCAAACCTTCTCCTCAAAAAGGGAGAGGAGGCCTTCGCCCAACAGTGGGACATAAACAGGCTGTTACTGTTAAAAATAAATAATAGGATCTTAAGACAATAACAGAATATAAAGTACTACTTCATAAGAATGTATAAAATAAAATAAAAAATAGCTACCGGATACTAGAAATATTTCCCCGTTGAACTGCAATTCTAATTCTTTGGACGAAAAATGAACATCCACATTTCTCACTGATAGGGACTTCCTGTCAATATTGAAGGCAATTTTTACTTTAGGTATTATCAAAATTTTATTTTTTTTCAATATAACTAACCAAAAAGGGTAAGAAAACCTTGTGACTTCATCAGGACTGATTCGAGAATGTCTCGAGACTTTTGAAAATGTCGAGAATTCCCAAACTCCAGTCACGGTCTTATCCCCAAGGTACGTAAGATGTTTAACATCAATAACGAATGGTTTTTGGCCAGTCTAACACTTTAACCCTGTTCCGTCCGATGTTCGATGACAAATAGACCCACTTTATGCAAATATTCTCAAGACCAAAGCGGAAACGAAATATATGTATACAGAAACGAGGTTATTGAATAGACGATAGTAATTTCAAATCAGTAGTAGTTTCACGTAGAAAAGACAATAAATTATTATAAAATATATTTAATACATTGGATTTCGATTTCTAGTTATATTTACTATCATAAATTATAATATATTATATATACTAACCGCCATTAAGAATAATATACTTTATAGCTTTCGACCGCAGCTTCGCCCGCGTGTTTTGTGGAGAGAAGTGTAATGTTATTGTACCTCATGTCTTTAGAATAGAGTGCTTTGCAGCTTTCATTATTATTAGGACACCTGTAATCCTCGCGGATCCAATTGGGAGAGCATTGATTGGCACTGTCCATATTTACATATACCATGATCAGCACAAAGTAAACCTTCGGGGCTAGGGCATGCTTTGTTGTCATATACACAGTATGGACCCGAGAAACCTGGTGAGCATGGGTCGCATTTAAAATTTTATTTATAATATTAGTAAAAATAAGTTTTAAATATATACAACATATTTTCATATTGTACAAGAGAATTTTACAAGTCACTTAGTTACCTGCACGTTCCATGCCCGCTACAGATAAGGGTTTGGTTATCCTTTTTACATCGATCTTCATCCCGTGTATCATTTGAAATTCCATTACATTGACAACTAGATCCATACCTGAAAATCGAATATAAAAACCATTTAAATGCGAGTTAGTTATCCATTAAAAGGTTATCGCACTTTGAAGTAATAATAATGTAGATAAGAAAAGTTATTTTAGTTGTCAATTATTATTATTTTTTTTTATATGCCCCGGGATGGCAAATGACTCTACTCCACCTGATGGTAAGTGGTAGTAGAGTCCAAACGCGACGACGTCCAGTACAGTCGGGAAGAATGTTCTGTACTAGCCGTCCCCGCCTTGCCGGCCCGCAAGATGCCTCTTCACGCCTCGTTTGAAGGAACCCGGGTTATAAGAGGAGGGGAACACGTGAGCTGGTAAGGAATTCCATTTTTTGGTAGTGCGACAAAGAAAGGAGTTGCCAAATTTCTTTGTGCGCGATGGAATTGATGTCACAGTTAGGCGGTGACATCGAGAACCAGCTCGCGTGGACTTAAGAAGGAAGAGGGACGCAGGAATTAGGATATAATTAAATAAATTTATAAAAATAGCGTATCACCTGTCACTATCGCAATTGCGACTTCCACATTGATATGTCCCAGCATTATTACACATCCGAATTGTCTATCCCACTTCCTGGTTCTTCACAATCGCATTTCTCATTTAACATTCGTGGTCCAATTTCCACATTGTGCTTGTAATCATTTTTTGATGGAAATGACGTTATTGTTAAAGTACCCGTTAATTCAACTGATTATGTTTCAGCTCACATTCATTGTCCTTAATACAGTCTTGATCAAGTGATAAATGCATAAAGGATGGAATCTTATAATTTAGATAAACTTTTCTAATTAAACTCTAAAAATGATAATAAATTGTTCAGGCGAAAGTCTAATTTGGAATAAAAAATCAAATAGCCCGCGTGTTTATTAGATATAAGTACTTCTTTCGATTATAATATCAGATCAGTGTATAAAAACGGAGATTAGCAGTGAAAGCGTAATATATATTAGACTGTTTTCAATATCTAGTGGTTATCCGTGGAAAGTTTTAAAAACGAGAACAATATTGATTGAGCAATGTTGTTATGTCTTTATTTTAATTTGTAGTAAAAAAAAAACTCATAAATCAAGTATAAATTCTTTTGATAGAAAAATCATCATCTTGACGGAACAACAAGACAAGTCTATTAATGCATGTATGTAATTATGTTACACACACATACATACTATTATTGTAATAATGAATAAAGTGATTTAGTATTGATACTTGAAAATCTCGTTCAAATTCATAATGACATCTGAAAGCAGAGCCTCTGATTTACAAATCAAAAATAAAATATTAAAGAAAAGCAATTTGTACGCGAGTGTAATAGAAATATTTTCAAATATTATATCTATCTCATTCTAGCACGGTATGAAAAGTTATATATCTGTCTTTGTTCTTTAAAGACCAACCGCTCGACTGCACAGGCAGGTGCGATTTTTCCGACTCAGCAATCAGCGGGCCTGCCGCTGTATTGAAACAAGTATAGTCAGCAATAAAAGTTGAATACATAATTATTAACTATTTCGAAAAATATTATTATTATTAATTAAAATCAAATATTAATATTCTTAGCGTTTGCAAAACAACATACAGTAATAAAATCAATATATTGTTAGTATGATTTTAAAGTTAAATTTATAAGACTGGAAGATATAATTTGTAATACTTTAGCAAAATTATGTTTAACAACAATCTTTGCAACTGTTAAAAATAAAATAACTCAATGCATTTTTTTGCGTACAGTACACAACAGTTTCGTTTGAGGAGCGATGTGTGATATATAGTATACAAACAACATTTAAATAACGCAATCTGCGGCGGAAGAAATGATGATTTATTTTGATTGATGTTTCTTATAATAATCTATCGGCCTCACTCATAAATGTTACTTAGCGCATGATTAGTTAAACAAGACTGTCTTCTTCTTTCGAATGGCAAATCAATAATGACAAAAAGAGATGAAGTAACTTTTATAAGTAAGGCCGTAATTTCGCTCTTTCTTCCATCATTGATTCGACATATGAAAGAAGAAGACGCGGCATTGTTTAACTAATCACTCGCAAACTACAATAAGCAACGTTTATATAATATATATGAGGCCATATGTTATGTATGTATTTCCGACTTATTCATTCACGCACAATAATTAGATTTAATTTTGCAAATAATATATGATTTTATTTTACAATTCAAATATATCGAAATAAATATTATCGCATAAAAATAAAACCGAAATTTATATTTTATTCATTTTATAAGGTTAATTTTAATGTAAGCCGTCACCGGTTCAGTGTGTAGATTCTCTCTTAACAATTATATATTCATTTAAAATATAATAAACTTTATTTTATATATTTTTTTTTGTAACAGCCTGTGAATGTCCCACTGCTGGGCTAAAGGCCTCCTCTCCTCTTTTTGAGGAGAAGGTTTGGAGCTTATTCCACCACGCTGCTCCAATGCGGGTTGGTAGAATTCACATGTGGCAGAATTTCAATGAAAATTGTTATTTTATATAATAAGCCTTTTTTATATATGATTTATACACAGGATTGTAGAAGTTACAAAGAATTGATGATGACAATTAATGAATACTTTTCTCCAGCGGCTTCGCCCGCGTGAGAGTGGCGAGGCATTAGTCTTTTGTCCTTTTCTGTATCCCTGACAACGTGTATGCAAAATTTAATAATGACCGGTTGAGTAGTTAAGGCATGAAAGTGTAACAAATGAACTCACTTACACATTTATTATATTAGAAAGGATGAGTTAGTTACATGAATATAAAAACATCAAATATTTTTTTTTAACATTGGCACCGTTACCCATTCCTTTCATCAACAAAGCGCCACCAACTTTGAGTCTAAGTTGTTATATATATCCTTTGTGCCTGTAGTTGTACTGGCTCACCCACTCTTTAAGTCGGAACCCAACAATACTAATATTGCTGTTTGGCGGTAAAATATCTGATTGGTTTGACCGGCTTGGAGAAACAAGTGATTCTCTTGACTGTACTTCTAAGAATAATTTACATTTCGACTTTATCTTTAATTTAATAATCAAATTGTGATTCCGCAACAACAAAGGATAAAAAAAATATCCGTAAAATGGAAATTGAATTCCACTCCACTATTATTATTTATTTACCGACGTATTTTATTTTTAATCCATACTCTTCTGTTTGACTATACCGATCAATATAAAATGTTTGCTTAGTCTTGAGAAAACAATTACCGTAATCCATCAACCCAGGGCTCAGAAAAATATGAAGCTGGACACTAAATTCAATAAAAATTCATCTTACTCATTCATTCGTCTTGTTTTTCTTGAGCATACTAATTATGCATTAATCTGCTATACTCGCATTGTAACCGTTTTAGGATGAGTGAGCCAGTGCGACTACAGTGACAAAGGACAATATTATCATAACATCTTAGTTCCCAAGGTTGTTGGCGCATTTAATCTGAAGAGTTGGTAATATTTCTTTCAGTACCAATGTCTATGGGCGGTGGTGACCATACACGATCAATATAGCCCATTTAGCCGTCCAACCTTATTTATAAAAAAAACACTAGTAATAAATCAATCGTCAATGTTAAAACTGATGATGAAGTTCTCCTGACACATAATACATTTCCAATTCCAATATATTTTGACAGGCAATCTCAATAACTTATTAAACGTACAAATCGGGATTTAAGCCCACGGCTCGGCTGACTTACTAGATTAACAAATAATTACTACATTTTACGTTACAAGCAATCTAACGCCTGAAGAAAACGTTTAGTAAAATTAGTCGAACGAAATGTTGCTACCATTTCGTTCGATCAATTTTACTAAAATAATTCTTTTTAATATAATAAAAGATATGATAAATTAAACGAATCTAAAAGAAATATTCACGGAAAATATTATTTATTTGATTGAATAACAATTGTAACTACACTTTTCATTTTAGCTCGATACAATACAAAGAAAAGTTTCGTTTTAAATAATTGAAATTTGAACTTTTATCACGAGTTAACAGTTAGCTAAGTCAGTTTCATTTTACAATTTATTTATATTTGTATTTATAGGGAAAATAATAATTTTAAGCACGTTCACTAAATATTGCTCTATTTTCTTGGCAGGAGCTGAAGGAATACCTATATTATTATGTTGATACTAATTACAAAACAATGATCGAGTTAATTATTGGATTAAACAAATCACGTTACTATTAATACAGTTAAATACCATTATTACGAAAGACCAAACCTTAATAAAGTGCTGTTATCAACCGTGCAAAGAGCAAATTCAATACAACTAGAATTTGATTTAATTAAACCAAGATGACATCACCACTCTTACATATTTCGCTGTATCTATGTTGATTTGAATCCAATTAAATTTATTTTAAATATGTGTAGTATAAAAATTGTGCCTGCCTGTAAGGGTCTTACTGGTAGGCAAAGGTTTTCTCTCCTCTTTTTCCTCCTCTGTGCTGATGCTGCTTAATGGATGTACAAAAAAACAGGCAGTCAGAGGGACTTAAAACTGTTAAATATATTTATCCAATTTCAACATCTATTGGGACTCCAAGTATCTGTCGCTTTTAATTATATAGCTTTCCATTCATCAAACTACACAGTATGTCGCTAACTCGGGACAAAATATTATTACAGCTTAATTTAAATAAATAATAGTTAAAATAGACTTTAAAATATTTGTAAATATTGTTAGTATTTACATAAATTTCAATCATTATTGTCCTCATTAATTCCCACAATACTAAAGTTATTTGTACTTTTAACGAATCATTATTTTAACATTAGCATGTCGGTGACGCGAAGCCACGAGTCCCCTACGATAAACCAGCGCAAAGGGCCTATAGAAGTTTTTACTTCAATAATAAAATTGGTAAAAAAGAAAAATAAGATTCTCGTGTTCTAGCCGCTGTGCGATGGCTCAGAAACGAGACGGCTTCTTACTATTATTCGCTAATAAAATAAAACTATTTACTATATTATATTTACGACCACATACGCTAATATAATAAAACATAGACGTTTCATGTAATATGTTTTACATAAATTTAAGTACGACTATGTAAACGTACATAGAAAGTCACAACACAATGTTATTTGAATTACATTGATTATATTTATGATGAGAAATCTTCTGATAATTATATTATATAAATGATCGTTCAATATAATTTAAAATAATAGAAAATATATTTCGAAAAGACCGACAAATGAGTGAATGGTCTACGAACACTGCAAATTTTAACATCTCTTCGCACTGCTTATTTGAAGAAAACCATGGGATCTTGAATGTTTTGTATCTTTTACCTTTAATTAGACTCGCTGGGCGTTCACATCAGGATACACCTATACAAAATGGGTTGATCTTTAGTAGCAGAATAACTATAAGGGTATATACAAATTCCTATCACCGGTATTTACAATAAATGAGCTGTTTTTTTATAGTATAAGTATGCGGACGAGTATATGGGCCACCTGATGGTAAGTGGCTACCAACGCCCATAGACATTGGCATTGTAAGAAAATGTGACACCCACGTTGGGGGAACCAAGATGTCATTTCCCTTCTGCCTATAATTACACTGGCTCACTTACCCTTCAACCAGTACCCAACAATACCAAATACTGCTGTTTTACGGTAGAATATCTGATAAGTGGGTGGTACCTAATCAAAGGAGCTTGCACAAAGCCCTACCACCAGTAGAACGGAAGTAACAAAATTCCAAGTTAAAATATTAACGTCATCGCTCATTTATCAACTCTCAAACCTCAAACTTTCTTAACTTATAAAATCGCTTATTAATCTCTTTGCGGCTGGAACAGGAAGTTCCGAAATAGTAAATTTTGTAAGTTACATGCAAAGTTTGTGAATGCGCTTAATAGCTTCTCGCTCGAAAGATATAATAATTAAAATAAATAAATGTTTTAAAATCTTTTCTTTCATTTATTTCTTACCGCGATCCGATTTATTTCAAAAACGAAATATATATTTTTTATATTTGAATTTCACCTTTTTTTTTTTAATTGATAAAAAAATCACTACATTTTTGAAGTATTTAATTGATAAGTCTTGAAGAGCCAGAAGAGTTTGTTTGTATTGTGTATGTGTTTATTTGCTTGAACGCGTTAATATCAGGATATACCAGCCCGTTTTGCAGTAGTTACGTTTAACGCGGGTGAAACAATGAGGAGCAGCTGGTAGAGGCAGGTACCTCAGGATAAAAAAAAAACCTTTTTAAATATTTGTATATTGTTTTTTATTTTAATATTCCTCGCAATGCTATAGCATACACAATTGCTATAGCAAACTTATATAAAATAAAAGAACGTCACGCTTATTTAATTAATTTTTCGATTACATGAACGTTCGCATTCAAAAAGCCGCAATGTAAAATGGATAATTGGAATATCTGTTTTCCCTGAATATGGATCATATAAATGTATATTTTTGCCATTAAAATCCCATTTCGCATTTAAAGTTGCATATTATTGTATACGATAATTAAATAAAAGTATATATGTAATGGTAACAAGCTAATGGTTCACATAATAATATATTTAATTATAGTAAAAAGATTACTCGAAGAAATGGCGGGACTCGACTAGACGTCGAAGGTGGAGAAACGAAAACTTTTTATTGTTACCATACATTTATATATATCCCATTATCCTATGGAAAATCCTACGACCAGCAGTGATATATATGAATGTATGATAACAATTTGTGAATATAATTCATCTCGTGCTTTACGGTGAAGGAAAACATCGTGAGGAAACCTGCATGTGTCTAATTTCACTGAAGTTCTGCCACATGTGAATTCTACCAATCCGCATTGGAGCAGCGTGGTGGAATAAGCTCCAAACCTTCTCCTCAAAAAGAGAAGAGGAGGCCTTTAGCCCAGCAGTGGGACATTCACAGGCTGTTACGGTTATGATAACAATAAAAAAAGTAACAGAAAATTAATTCCGCACCAATCTTATGCTATACAGCATACTGCGTATAGGTATTATCGTGCTAATTGCGGGGTCCGGAGCAGACCAGGCGCACAACTTACAGCTTTATATTGTCCTATCGTCCAAACTAACGATAAGCGCTTTTTGATTGTTTATCGTTTTTTTTTTAAGCAGAGAGAAATTAGATATATTTGTATTGTTCCGTTTGGTTTCTTGCTTTTGAATCTAGAATAATTCGGAATCTGAAAGACATAAGCTGGCTACTGCACCAGTGAGGTAGACAACCCTTTGAGTAACACAAGTGTATAGTGCCCATCGATACAGTTTTTGTGGAAATATTAAACATAATAATAAACTTACTTGATTGATATATTATTATTTATTGTGATAATTCATTATTATTGAGTTGAATTAATCATATGTTAAAATTAGCTTCAACGTCATCAATAATATTTGTTTTTAAATTCCAACTTTGTGAACAAAATTGTTACAGCAATACGATTTAATAGCACACTGTTAATGGTCCACTACTGTGTTTACTCCTCCTGACCTCTCGAGGTAAAGGATTCGAATTTATTGATCCACGCTACTGCAGTTCGAGTTGGTAGATACACATGTGGCATGCAAAGTTTTCCTCAAGCATTGAGCACGAGATGAATATACACACAAAAAGCAACATGGTAGTATTCTAGGTTTTAACCGGCAAACTTCGTATAAGATTCTTGGCTCAATTACAATATACGGTATTAAAGTTTATTTAAATGCCATTTTAAGGAAAACATTTTTGCAAAATTCATAGTCTTTGTCGTTACTTATTCCACTAATAATATTTCCCTCGATTACTTAAAGACAAAACGTCAGCCACAGAACCGTAGGGTATTATATTAGCCGTCAGTTGCATAATACGGGAGTCCCTGTGAGAGGATTTAAGTACCGAAATTACATTTCAGTTTTATCTTTAAATTTAATATTCGATCGAGAAAACAAATAGCCCGCAAATGTCTTATGCATATGCAGACCGTTATTTCTGATCGGCTAGATATACATAATACATGTAGAAAAATTCATTCGACACAATACAGTTTGATGAGTATATAAATTACAGATAAATTAAGGATAGCAAAACTGACGCTGGTTGGAATTAGCACTTGCGATCTCTTAATACTTACTTCATTAGAACCAATTGCAGAATTACATATGTATATAACTTTGAGTGGAATATTCTTCGTTGACTGCTCGGTTGGGTGTTATCGATAAACTTTGCCGCACGGAGACCTCGTACCTCCTGTTCTCTGTGTTTGCGGAGAAAAGTGTCGTAGGTCATGTTCAGTCATGTTCAGCACAATCACAGTCTCAGTCTCATCTCGCACTGATTTATTAGACGACGGAGGGGTTGAATCGTATTTTCCGCGTATCGATTACGTAAAAAAATATTAATAAATGTAGACTCCGAAAATAAACAGCTTTCTTTAGAATTATGTTAGTTAATATTTGGATGTAAATAAAAAATCTTGTGATAGATAGTTTAGAAAACTATACAAACAAGCAACTGCTGATAAAATTAGCAGCTACGTGTGATTTTGTCAACCATTTTGTCGATAGTATGAATCCGACCAAGCTATATTGCTTGCTCTTAAAATCTAAAAGCTCTTAAAATCTTCCAGACAGTCTTTTTTATATAGCCTGATCTAATCAGATCTCCTTCTACATAGATAACAATATTTTATATGTAGATATAAAATTTTTAGTGTTATATTTTATATAAACTATTACCGAAAATATTTCGTGTTACATCAGATCCGATATTTTTTTCATTGTTAAATAATATAACGAACATATTTTTTTAAATAATATAAAAATGTAACCGTACCGTAACCGTAACAGCCTGTCCGTAATGTCCCACTGCTGGGCTAAAGGCCTCCTCTCCTCTTTTTGAGGAGAAGGTTTGGAGCTTATTCCACCACTCTGCTCCAATGCGGGTTGGTGGAATACACATGTGGCAGAATTTCAGTGAAATTAGACACATGCAGGTTTCCTCACGATGTTTTCCTTCACCGTAAAGCACGAGATGAATTATAATCACAAATTAAGCACATGAAAATTCAGTGGTGCTTGCCCGGGTTTCAACCCACGATCATCGGTTAAGATTCACGCGTTCTAACCACTAGGCCATCTCGGCTTTTTGTTTGCCTTTACCAAGGGAAAAATAGTTGGCCTTTACCAAGGGAAAAATATTAATTCAATAAAATTTTATAAAATATGATATCAAGAAAACTCAACAACAAATCTTTCTCATTTGTAAAACTTTTTCAGTCTAATGTTATATGGTATGCATCTGACGGCAAAGTAAAATAGCATGCACGCTACGTATCAAATGATAAGGTATTCAACCTTTGGAGAATAGAAAATATTTCGCCCGTTCTTTGCATAATAATTTCAAAGATGCTTGTCAACTTACATTCTTAGTGTAGCGGCATAATTGAGCCCCATGTCATTGTTAAGGTACTCAGAATACAATACTCAACAATTATAGAGTCAGAATTATAATTTTACTTTATTATACATATATATAAATATATATTTATAAAATTCCTTTTTTTTAATCATTTGATTTGAAATATAAATGTATATTTTAAAAATAGTCTGTGAAATAAATAACACTTCCATCCGTGTCTCAGCATGCAAATCGTTTGCAAAATGCAATTGAGATCTTTGTTGCTGTGAGTAGCTAACTTTAAGTAAAAAAGTTATTCAAAGCACGTATTTAGAACTTATCTTGGTTTTAAGTTAATTATAAAGCTTAAGCTAATCTTCATTTACGTTTACTCCTTATAATTACAGAGAAGTGGATCTAGAATATTCAACTTTAGATTTTTTTTTAAAGTCACAGGCATTTATTATGGAACGCATTATGGGAAAATAAACATTAATTTTACTTTAAAATTTGCTTTTTAAAAAAAGAAATAATCTGCAAATTACTATATTATTTATCGACGATATACAGACTGGCAAGCTTTTTTAAAGATTTTTTTCCACTGAACTATTCTCACACTATTTTTGAAAATAAACTGCATTAATATATTAGTATATCCAGCATAAAAATTATTTAAAAAGTAGGTATATATATATCATTAATTAAACATTTTCATGTGATGCCATAAACTCGTAAAGTATTATTTGTCTTAACTTGGAACTTTTTTATGCTTCAGAAAACAACATAAAATGATAAAATTCGGTCAAAATTTCGTCTCCAACGAGTACTGGTGGTAGGGCTTTGTGCAAGCTCGTCTGGGTAGGTACCACCCACTCATCAGATATTCTACCGCAAAACAGCAATACTTGATATTGTTGTGTTCCGGTTTGAAGGGTGAGTGAGCCAGTGTAATTACAGGCACAATGGACATAAAATCTTAGTTCCCAAGGTTGGTGGCGCATTGGCTGTAAGCGATGGTTGACATTTCTTACAAAGCCAATGTCTAACGTTTGGTGACCACTTACCATCTGGTGGCCCATATGCTCGTCCACCTAGACGAACATCATAGAATACATCATAGAATAGGATTCTATAAAAAAAAAAGTGTAAAACTAAGAAGTTTTTACTGATTAAAATTAACATAAACACAAATGAATTTATCCCTATTTAATATTGAAAAGACTACCAAAACATAAATAATATCCTCCTATATAGATTTCAATTCTATTCAAGGAATATAATAATAATATTAGCTTTTCGTTCACAAAGAAACGGATTTTTCTTTGGAATGATAAAAACACTATAAATTATCCTTATCACAGTATAACGAAAAATATTTTTAAGTCAAGGCAATCTCACAATGGTCAACAGTAATGGTGTGAATCTCTCAGGCGTTTAAGTAATTTTATGAATCGCTAATGGTGTATCCAAGTTATGGTATAGAGGCGGAAATAAGAGGAAATGCAAAAGGAGATTAGATCCCCATCAACGTATACATATGTATATCCTATATTGAAGTGCGAAATATAGTATGTACATTCATGCACAGCTTCAAGTGCATTTCAAAGCTTTACTACAATATCGCAGTCTTATGCGCTATCGTAGTAAAGCAGTTAGATAAAAGGACCATCTAATAAGAAATTGTCTTATGTACTCATAGACACAGCATAGCAGAGAAATAGAAGGCATTCCTTACGTCAACACTTTGCGTTACTCCCTAACATCACTATGTTTGGTGGTGGAATAGATGATGAGTAGGTGGTACCCAGACCTGCTTAAAGCTACCACCGGTTAACAATTATCATACTATAATATATTTTTAATCATATTTTTTACTAGTTCCCACCCGCATGTGGAGTGTGGGGGGAGGTGTTAGATACTCTATGTCTGACAGTATGTATAACATTTCATGATGATCAATTGAATCCTTAAGACGTGGAAACATAACAAAAAAATAAACAAAACACACTGTTTATAATATTAGTTAGGATTTTAGTGGTGGTAATAAAAGTTCTACATAATATTTTTTTTTCTTGTACCATAGATCATTGAATGGCCTGCGACACTTGGATGACCTTCCGATGGGATCCGTGGATTTAGAAAGGAAGAATCGGACCTCGTTTCGAATGCTCCGTTTTCCTAACCAGTTTTTAGATCTATAAGTAACATCATTATTTACTTAAATTTTAATATTTACATTACTACAGCATTATTATATAACTAGCTGTGCCCCGTCTTTAAACGCGTTATATTTATATTATAAACAGTTTAATGTAACACTTTTAAATCGTGATAACAATATTTATGACTATATATAGCTATAACTTACTGATATACATAAAATATATTAAAAAATATTACGTACGTAAACTTTTTCGATTGTACTTTTAAACGTTGTAGTATTGTGTCATCTTCTTTCAAATGTCAATTCAATAATAACAGAAAGAGCAAAAGCTGTGTTTAACTAAACAGCTGCTAAGCAACGCTTATAAGTAAGGCCGTAAGTTATTATAAATTTCGATAGACTCTACCGATTTGTATGAAATAGAAGACGAAGGTACTGGAATACTCTCTATAATAAGCCTATCATTGATTGTAATTTTTAATTAATCAATTTTGAAGATACACCCTTACCCCGGATTAACACACGGACAAAAATAAAAATAATGGTCGGTTTGGTATTGGTAAAATATGAGTGTAGTTACATTGAAATTACAAACAGACACTTCAATTTTATTTATTTATGTAAATGATAAGACGAGACATACAATATTGAAAAGATAAGAAATACAATGGATGTTCACTGGGCAACGACAACGACTGGGCGTCTTTGTTATTTTTGATCAAAACTTAGTCCTTTAACTATTCACAATGATAAAATATACCTCAAGGTTGTTAACAAAAACAATTCAAAGATACCTCGATGGTAGTCTGTTGGCGTTTAAATATTGATACAGAGTATCCCAAAAACAGCTTAAAACAAACTATACAGATGTTCTAAAAAGTATTTTGTTATTGTTACTTTCACAGTTTGTTTTAAAAAGAGTTTAGTCTATTTTAATACTAATTGACTGCCACTAGTCCGGGTCTAGTGGCGAGCTCATATGGCACATGGGTTCGACTACCGGATCAGTCCAATAAAAATTGGATATACTTTTTCTCAGTAACATTCCATATCAGCCAAATTAGAAGTGTTTACTCTCTCGTGCCTCGGAAAATACGTAAAGCCTTTATTCCTTTGGCTGAACTCTCTCAGGTCCTAAAGAATTGGCGACAAAAAGTCCTCAAATATGACACTTTCTTCGAAAGTCAATACTCAATGAAGTAAATCACACTTGTTTAAATTTGACTTACAAAGCATATTGAACCTTATCTAATAGCAGTTAAATATATTTTTCTTTATCTTTGTGTTACTTTCGTACATACGTTTTATGAATAGTATATTCTAAATAAATTAGAAAGATTTTTTTTCTTTATTTTAAATATAAGAAGTATGTTATCATTATATTACTCAAAACACTCACAATTTTAGTGTTAACCTTTCAAACCCCAAACGTCCTTCTTATATCATACAAACAATTTCTCCACATAAACATAATTACATTTCTCCGGGGAATAGTTAGAACGATTCAAAAGCCAAAAATCTTTTTTTTTTCAATGTCATCAAATAACATAATCAAAATAAGAAAATCGTGACGTCATCACACTTAAGATTTTTACTCTATGTATCATTTGAAAATAATCAATGGAAATATTTACGATTACATCTAATTTATTATTATTTTAACTCAAGATCAATAATAGTTAATTGTAGTTAAATCACAAAATTTTATAAAGTAAATAAATAAACCAATTCCATTGTCAATTAAATAATCTTGGTGGAATTAATTATCAAATCAAATATTTCTCAAATTATTGTGTAATTGATTGATTAATTTGTGACTGAAGAATGGCGAACAGTTGCAAACACTAAAATGGACGACATTTATCTATTTTTTATGAAAAAAGATAATATTGCTCGTATATTTAACTAAGTTATCTATAAAATATAATATAAATCCCCATGCTGCAGACATTTTAAAGATCTATAATATTTTAACGAAAGTTCTATCCCATCTATACTCATATTATAGAGGTAAGATATAAAAGTTCTTATTTCTGAATGTACCAGTTTAATTTGTTTTTTCTTGTGCTAGATACATAGTCTATTTATTGAGAGAAATTAAAACTTAGACAATAAGGTAAACATCACGCTATAGCCCACAAGGGTACAGCAGTAGCATTCGGAAAGATACAAACCTGGACCGTAATATTGATTACACATTATATACATAAATTACACAATGTGAACATATACCTTCAATTTATATGTAAGCGATCTTAGGAAATAAATCGGGAATAAATATATATTATTTAATTTCCATGAGAAGATGTAAAAAGTGGAGCATAACTCATTTCTATATTAAGTACTGGTTTCTAAATCGAATACAAATAAAAATTCAAATTTCGAACTTTCGTATGCAGTTAAAGTCCAACTGCCATCCTCTTTTCTATTTAATCGACGCCAGAAATAAATGCCACGTATTTCGATTTATTGATGAGATTTTTTGAGTGTATAAGCACTTTAGTTAATTTGGTGGTAGAAAAACAAATTTCCTTTGAACAATCTCTTTCCCCTCTGGATTTTCATCGGGAATTAATCATTTGAAAACAAGTATTTGTTTATATTGCTAGAGTGCTGATCGATAGATAGGAATCTATATAAATGTTTCGTATTGTTTTACTTGGTGGTAGGACTTTGTGAAAAACCGTCTGAGTAGGTACCACCAACTCATCAGATCTATCGCTACTTAGTATTGGTGCATCTCCATTTGAAGGTTGAGTGAACGAGTGTAACTACAGCCACAAAAGATATAAATTGTAAAGATTTTTGGCACATTGGCGAAGTAAGGAATGCTTAACATTTCTTACATCTCTAATGCTTACCATCGTGGAGCGGTGGCCGCTTACCATCAGGTAGCCCATTTGCCCGTTTGCCCACCTGTAACATAAAAATATATTTATGCCAACTTTACAGAATGAACAGCTATATTACTTATGTATAGTAATGATCAGATTTATGAACAAATATATACATTTGAAAGAACACATCCCTTAGCGACCTGAAGGCAATACGTCGTCCCGTTCTACGAACTTGTTCTAAAACATTTACAACGATCCAATTGTGAACATTCAGTACATTGCTTGCAATTGATCTTGCTAAATATTAGAAATACAAACATAAGGAGCAATGATAATCATTTTTCAAAAAAGAAAACAAACAGCTTTGGTAAGTTTTCATGACAGAACGACTTTAATGTTTCTTGAGTTTTGTTTAATGAGAAAACATTTTTAGGAAGAGGTTCGTCCATTATTTTACGATATTTCACTTCCGCTCTAAAAGAGAATAAAATAAATAACGATTCGGATGAATAATAATAAAAAAGCAAAAATGATACTTTTTTTTCCTAACATCTGAAATATAACACGCGTTCGAAAACTATTAGCCAATATAACATTTTATTTCATGGGAATACATAAAAAAACTGGCTTATGCCCACTTATATAGATTAGATTACTAAAACAAAAGAGTAACATCGTTATGGATCTTCAAGAACGTTAGTGTAATGACAAAAATAAAGATAAATAAAAAGGTTATCGAATCCTCAGTGTTATTTTCACAAAAATACATTTGACCAATCACTCGAAAACAAATAAACAGAGGTCAAATGTGAATGTTAGCAAACAAAGACCTTCACTGTAATAGCAAAGTTGAGCCGTATTGTGATACGCATCGTGTAATCAACAAAACGTTTACGCGCTGTACTTATAATGCGACTTAAAAGTTGAAGAGTCGGGCCATACATTGATAATCTTATGATATCACTCGCATGAAAGTGACTATTCTTCGTGAGATTGACCAGTGGTTAGACCACGTGATTAAATAATTACCACAGGCTTAATGTTACACCGTGAGAAAAATGACATGTTTCTAGTTCTACTGAAATTCTGCATACATGTGTATTCAGCGTGGTCAAAAATCTCTAAACCTTCTCCTCAAACGGAGGCTTTTGTCCAACCATTGCCGGGTTTGTACTCGACTAAGATTTATGCCACATTTCCAGCCACTAGATCATCTCCGCTCAGTACATGTTATCGAAAAACATCAAAGCGTATAAAAAAAAGTATAACTCCTTAAGGTTTTTTAAAAATTATCACTTGCTAAATATCTGAGATAGTTAAAATTGAAACAATGGCGTTTTACGAATGAATGCGAAAGAAAATCTCTGCAACCTTATGAAAAATAAATGCAAGGTTATCTCAATAGATCGCTATTTCACTACTGAAGTGGTCCACCACTCGTTCAGGTACAGGATTGAGAGCTTAATCCATAGCGCTTCATTGCGGGTTCTTAGAAATCCTGCTGGCCTTACGATATTTTCCACCACATAAATGCTCTTTGTTTAAAAATCGATATTTATTTATTTTATCCATGGAAATTGACATTTCAATTTTAAAATTATATAACACGCATATATGATGATTATATTTTGGTCTCCTTGAGATACTATATTTAATAAAAATTTATAGTTGATTATATGCAGAATAAATAATAAATATTTGGATATAATTTACATACCTATGAAATTAGAGTTCCGAAAAGTTACTCTACTGATAACTTAAAATTACTTAGGGTTATCTTAAATCTTCACCTTGTGATAATACTCGAATAAAGCATATTTTTTTATTAAATTTTGTTTTGCTAGATTTGTAATGAGTTGTAAGATGCAAATACATATTTATTTAGACAAGTATTTCAAAAATAATTCTAATATATTCATTACTTTTGTTTTCATAACAAAATAATATTTTTCATGATAAAAAAACAACTGTCTGAAGAACATTTATCTCGAAGAACTTTAACCATCTTCGAAGAAAAATTCTCATTTCAGTTGAAACTTATTAAGCGAAATGGAATGGTTCGAAGTCGATCTCCATCATCATGATAGATGATGAGGTTCTGTCTCGTCCCATCAGACACGTTGTGTAAGATATTTTACAGCTTACTAAAAACTTTTTTATATTGACAAAGATGAATCTCTAAATTACTCAGTTCGAATTAATATCTCAATTTATATTATTTCTAATACACACATTACTGGTTGTTCCATCGATCAAAACTTTGCACGAGTAAAATAAAAATAAAAAACTTACTAAGATCGAGTCAAGATATCTATCAGCCTGTATTGTGTTATTAATATACATATCTATTCAGTAATATTTATAAAATAATTGAGTTACTTTTTTTAAAAATAAAATAAAAAATACCAACCGACCGACTCATATGCCGTGACGGTAAACGACATAATACTCTTTTATGCCGTCAACCCCCCTACGCCGTCGCTCGCTACTCATTATATGAGCGTGCGCGTATACTGTATTATAATTCATTGTTATATTAATAGTATAATAAGAAAAATTTATTTATTGTACATTTATTTACTTACTTCAGATTTATGAAATGGTTTTCTTAAATTCTTTAATTTTTCACGAATCATTATTTTGATGTTTCACGTCATGAATGGTTCAAAATAAATTATTATGGTAATTTTTGTTAGATTATACCAAATAAATAAATTTTCATAGCGTATAAATATTATTGTTATTCAATTGAATTTTTAATACATTTACTAAATAATTTTATGAAACTGTTTATTGTACATTTTGTATAAGATACTTACATTTTTTGTTTAAATTTTATTATTGAGTTGAACTAAAGTTTTCAATTATTAGTCTGAATCAGTTGTAAAGTATGATGTAAAATATAATATATAAATAATTAAACAATTTAAGAAATCCCCGACTCAAAAACATATAAAAAAATTACATTACAAGCAGTATATGACGTGTTAAAAAGATAAAACTAGACATTTTTGTTTACTAATCAATTAATAGCATGAGAAATTCAAATTTTTAAATATTTTGTCAGAGAAATATCATCAAAGTATCACTTGTATTTGTTTATCACGTTACGATTGAGCAACAAAATTATATGGTTGGAAAAAGGCACAATACTTGCCTGAAGGCATACTTTACCTTACAACCTTTAGGTTAAGCAAAAAATCATGAAGATGAGAATTATAAAAGTAATGATAGCACATAAATAAAAATAGTAATAATATATAGTTGGTGTAACTGTGTTATGTCATGGCTGTGTATTATATCAAATATATACCTACGATACTAAATAATTAAATATTGAATAATATTTATGTTTATTTTTTGTTTATAATTTTTCTCGTGTTTGTCGATGAAGGAAGACATCGTGAGGAAACCTACATGTTTCGAATAAAATTCTACCAAGTGTCGCTGTCAACCAATAGTCAAACAGTGGAATAAGTTGAATAAATTACGACTTCTTTACAATAGTAGCATTCATCGCATCTGGAGGCTTGAGATATTGGAATATTAGGGTGTATTACGATTTATTAATTCCCTTTTTATAGATGCCTATCTAGACCGGCAAATTGGCCTGATGTTAAATGGTCACCGCCGCCTAAAAACATTTGCGCTGTAAATTATAAATCACCCCTTATACCGCCTAAGTGCCACCAATCTTGAGATAACGGTGATACGCTATTTAGATTCCTATATCATTTAAGTTTTATAATTATTACAGTCAAAGTCACATATCACCTTCTGTCATTTCACTATTGTACTGAAGTTTTTGTGCTGGATTTGTTCTTCTGAATAGCTTTAGAGTGGACGATAATTAAACAGATATAACTTAATGGAAACTTGATAGAGTCACGATAATTGTCTCTATCTAACCTAATCTGAAAATGTGGTGTGGGTATGAGATAAAAATAACAAACAATACATTTAAAAATAAAACTAAACTAACAGTATGAATAAAACAGCTGGTACAGCGTTCGCCGGAACCTCATAAATACGATGTCTGTGCAGAATACGAAGAATATCCGGTGAACTTATTCTTTTGTTCGTTATATAAAATCAATTCTATACTACAATTCCTTGTATTTATTCTTTGTATAACATTACCAAAAACTTTTTGTTGAATTCGTAATAATTGACGCACTGGTAGGCATTCAGAGACGACAAAATGGAAGATTTCATTTGCTTTATACTTTATTATACACCACAAAGAGAAAAAAAAATACAAAACATTGATACAGCCTAAATAAAAGTAGCATACAATTTTGGTGACCTTATCGCTACATAGCGATATCTTCCAAGCAACCAAAGGAGTAAGTGATAACTCATAGGATATGAGGTAGGTGGTGCTCTAATAATAAATAAGATAATATTAATTTATGAATAAACAAACTAATAAATAAATGTAAATATAAATATATATTAATAAATAATTTTATGAATACATATAAAATTACAAGTATACAATATAAATACATACTATAAACAATAAGAACGAATAAATACGATAAGTTTTATTTGTTACAAGAATATTATACACTAAAACTCTTTTCAAAACGAGCAGCATCTGCTGTATGTAAGTTGTCTGTGTCTAAATGGTGAGTTAACCGGTGTATCTGTGTACAAGGAACATAACATCTTAGTTCCAAGGTTGGTGGCGCATTGGCGATGTAGGAATAGTGTGTTTTTTTAAGATTCTAAATTACAAAAAAATGTATTCATTAATTATTATAGATATTGTAGTAGTCTTGTTATGTAGTTAAGTTTGTATTAGAAAAGAATATGTCTCGCAAGTCTGGTGGCTAGCTTACACTGCTGCAGACCCTGAATCAAAATCCAGGTCAGACCAATAAAAGTTAAGCTAATTTAAGGGATATTCGAAATATGTAAATTTAAAACTTTGATTAGATTATTTTCAATGATCATATTTTTGGGTAGCGGATCCCCGGTGTTAAATATAAACATATAATTACCTACTATATTTTATATATTAAATAATATGAACGATAACAAGACATATTAAAAATCTTCAGTCAACATATTAAGTACTTAATAATCTTCGTTAAACACCATAGACTAAAAACATTATTTTTTTTAATCTATAAAACAGGTAATAGCATCGTTGTATGCAGAGTTCGTCCACAGCATCTCCCGCGTCAAGGTTAGCGAGTGGGCGAGTTTAAGGTAGTATACACACGAGATGTTTAAGGACTTTAAGAGTACAACTTTTACTTAACACAAAAATGTTATATATTAATAAATTAATTCAAAAATCTAAGGATTATTTTGCATATCACGTTCGTAATATCACGTCCTAATTTCAATTACAATGGAATGTATCTTAACTCTTTAAGTAATATTACACTGACTCGCTCACCCTTTCAACTAGAACACAACAATGCCAAACATTCACTGTGACAATTATAAAGATATTTTAGCTTTTTAGCCATTACAGATAGCCATAGATATTGGCCTAGAATCGTGATGGAAAATATTGCTGTACTTTTATGTGGAGCACATTAATAATATACAAAGGATGATAACATCTATACGTTTAATATATTTCATTTTTTGCACTATAAATAAAATCACACATGAAATTAAATTAATATGTACTTACGTATGTAAGCAGCTTGTTCTACTTAAAGGAATACTTAAACTTAAATATAATTTTTTAATATATATTTATTTTTGATTGCATTTCGTGAAAACTCAGCCTTATATTTTACCGATCTCATTGTACAATGCAAACAAAAGTAAAAGTATGCTCAACAACCCAGTTTAATCAGATTCCCGTGTATTACACGCTTAATATATATTTAATAATACTCATTATAATTTCTTCACATATGCCTGATATTGCCTACATGATAATAAAAATTATTTAAATCACCAATAAACGATTAATTAAAAGAACAAAAAGACAGTCGAATCCAAAGTGTCCACTCTAGTCTAACGAGCCTTGATTCGCAGATAAGAGAAGGACCTGGGGTCTCCAATAACAGGCCTGGCGACAGTGAAGGCGATCCGCTTTCACTCGAGTCGCTGGGTAGCAAGAAGTAGCGGCTCACTCATGTATAGGCTGACGCAGGTGCTTACCGGACATGGCTATTTTGGTAAATACCTGCACGGGTTAGCGAGGCGGGAGGTATCACCCTCCTACCATGAATGTGGTGGGCTTCCGGACACGGTGCACCATAACCTGACGGAGTGTGGGGCATACCCCAAAGGCATTTATTGGCGGCGATAGTCGGCGGAGACCGAGCATGGCGTTAATCACGCTCGGCAGTGAGATTTGCTTTGAATGGAGATGGTCTCTTTATGCGAGAGTGTCATGTCGCAAAAAAAGGCCGCGAAGTGGGAGCGTAAGGTGAGTGTCTCCGCCCACGCTATGTGCACCTTCTCACCATCCGTCGGGACACCGTGACGCCCCCTCGAAGAGACGGAGTGAATACCGCTGGTTGTTTAGTGGGCATTCCTCCCCCCTCATGTGGGGAAAATATGTAAATGCGTTTACCAGCGAAAAAAAAATCCACGGGGGAATATAGTAATGCTCGTAACACAAAAAAATGGCCGTCGACGGAAGGCCGGTGGGTATGAAACTATAAATAAATTGGGAGTAAAATAAATAAAAACATACTTTCATAAAACATATTTTTTTCTCTTATCATTAAAATAATATATAGCAACGAAATGTATACGTGCCATGCAGGCACAAGGGAGCAGAGAGTGGCGGCGGAGGGCGTCATGCCGTTCGCCGTCAAGGCATACAAAGCGCCATAGAGCTTTAAATCAAGAACTACCACAAAGCTTATACAGATTACACAGTGTTGACGGTAAGGCAGTTTTTTATATAAAAATAGAAGGCAATTGGGCAAATGGGCCACCTGATTAGTAACCGATCACAAACGTCTCAATATTCTGAATGAGTAAAATTAACTTTTTAAATACTGGAAATGCCTATTTTTGAAGAATAACTTCTTCTCGTTTTATCAAAGGAAGCCTCAAGCTTGTGTTAGCAGTGTGAACATAAACAGTCCGACGGTGTCAGGATCGAACTGTTGAAGTGTTGAAGCTTATAAATCTAAGATAATATTATCATTAGATTTTATCACAATTAGGATAAAAATCGAAATGTTTCATCTGATCATTGAAATCGAATCAACATTTCCAGCTTAAGGTGTTATTAGAAATAATAATTGTGGTTTTAAGGATGAGCCAGTGTAACTTCGAGCACAAGCGACATTATATCTTAGTCCCTGAGCTTATATAATAAGAAATGATTAATATTTCTTACATCGCCAATATGCATGGGTGGTGGTGACAACTTTGGTCCACCTATAGACACCTATAGACCTAGAAGCCTACCCTACGTTGTTTATAAAAAAAATAATCAATTAACATACATATATTTCAAACACATATGTATTTTATCATACCAACGATCTCGCTCGTTTCTAATAAAGTAATTATTATTTTTATCATTAATAATTTAATTATTATTTAAAATTACTAAAACATTCAATAAATACAGAGAAAACATATTTCCGTACTAAATTAAGAACATGATAAATTACTCTAAGGAATTGTAAAACGCTATGAAAAAATATTTAATTACCGTAGACACGTTATAAATTTAAAAAAAAAAATGCATTCTTATAACAAAGTGCAATTAGTACAACTTACAGCCATACAAAATAAAATTGAAAGGATCAGCAAGTTTTCGTTCATGAATAAAAAAAAATTATCGACATTCCTGAACGCATCCTCGCCTTGAACAGACCTTGGCGTTTTGAATGCGTGTTGAATTTTATTCAAGAAAAAGTTAAGTCTGAGGACCTTGTCGGACGTTTATGCTTAAAAAAGTATTTAATAAAAGTTCGTTATGGCTTATTTATCTGTAAGCATTTCCATTGTTAATAAGGATAGATGAATAAGCCACTTGATAGTAAGTAGGTCGGTATGTTTTTTTTTTTTTTTAATCAAATAAAATGTAAAATCAAAATATGTATTTTACAATTAAATACTAGGTTAAATGTAATTTTATCTTATATTAGTTAGTTGATACTTCTTATATATGGAGATCGGCTTGTTTAACTGTTAAAAAAGTATGAGCTCTATTTTCAATTTATTATTCAGATAAATAACAATTAAATTATAAGCTGATTTCACGCTTTGTTCGTGAACTACATTCTACTGCGTTATTTTAATACCTATTATACATTCGTATAGTAAAACTAAATTACAAGTCTATCAGCTTGTTGAAATGCGGAAACAATCAAAGATTAATTCTCGATGTTATTCGAATCATTCCTCATATTTTTTCCTTTTTTTATCTTAGCGTGGGTGCTTTAAATTATCGCAATATATTTTATTTAAAAAAATCAAATATCTATATTATACTTTTCCTGTTAAATTCTATCAGTTGAAAAATAAAATGGACCAGTCTTGAGTCTATTTATAGAATAAAGCGACGTTAAAAGCTCCATGGTGTTGAATAAATATGAGTCCGTGTGCTGAGGAGCATAACAATTGAACTCAAATAGACCACAAAGTTCAACGCACAAGACAGCTGAAGTTATACCTACCAATTTAAAGAGACAGGTAATTAATTCGCCACAGATGATGACCACAAGCATATTCAACAAGGCGGGTTACTTTAGCGAAACAAGAGTGGTAAGTGACGTTCACATTCACCTGCGCCAACGACGCCTCCCCAGTCATACTTCGTATACCGAACAAGTCGCTTCCATTTTTAAACGCGTTTGAATTTGTTTATATTTAAAAGTGCGTGCAAGATCTGCGAAAAAAAGTAAGTTTAATTCGCACTACACATAGGTTTTATTTTAATGTATATTTTTTTTATTTGTTTTTTGTAAATAAAATAATTTATTTTTATTTTATTATTTAAAAAAAAGTAAATAGTTCTGGAAATTTTCGAAATTTTCAATGGTATTTTTTTTTTACTAATATAGACAATTCTTTATACGGTGTTATGTCACGGATCATGCTCAGATAGTGAAAGTATTCTTGGTTTGTCAGAAGATATGTGATAAATGAATATGTATGTGTGATATTTGCGGTTGTTATACAACAATTATAATTATCATAATAATGTGTGATTATCATAACATTATTTATATATTTAATGGCTCCATAATTGTCATCTTTGCTACAAAGCATTTAAATAAATATTATTTTGACCTAAATGAAAGAGATTTTTAATAGAAATGTGTATTTTATTGAGGAGCTCATAAAATGTTGTTATTCCTCCTCGAATGAGAGATTTATATTATATAATTTTGGTTCATTTTATTTAATAAAATTATTAACAGGAAAATCTTTATTTAAAATATATATTTTGTAACCAATCCATGAAAGGTAAAATTACCATATAATTTAAATAACTTAATGCTCATCTAAAGAGGTCAGCGTACCTGATGTTAAAGGTCGCGGGTTTGAGTCCAGTTCCGTGATAAATATGAGTGAATGATGGATGGACGATCTTGTCGGCTTTTCAAAATTCCAGTGAACAATTTAAAAAACTGAGATATTTTATTTTAAAAAAATTTACAATACTGCTTTTAAATTGCATTTTTAAAATAAATTAAAACATATTACAGCTTGTATGTATAAAAGTTAAATGTGATAAATTACTTTTTAAAACATATATTTTATATTATGTTTTAATATAATAAAAAACGTCCGTAATTATTGATTCTTCAATCAAGATATAAATTTAATTGCATATGATTTTTACGAAATCAAAATTAAAATATTCTTTATTTAATCAGGCAATTCGTACAACAGCAATACAGGCAACTTCGGAATGCACATAGATTCTACTGAGAATAAACGTTACGTTTTTCATCAATGATAGATACCTTTGTTTTAATTTGTCTGTAGACTTCTCCTAATAATATAAATTTCATCTTTTTAAATAAGCTAAAAATTAATGAAATATTCACCAAGGAGGTAAATTAATTTATTTGTCTAATAAAATAACAAATATATACCGTAACCGTAACAGCCTGTAAATGTCCCACTGCTGGGCTAAAGGCCTCCTCTCCTCTTTTTGAGGAGAAGGCTTGGAGCTTATTCCACCACGCTGCTCCAATGCGGGTTGGTAGAATTCACATGTGGCTGAATTTCAGTGAAATTAGACACATGCAGGTTTCCTCACGATGTTTTCTTTCACCGTAAAGCACGAGATGAATTATAATCACAAATTAAGCACATGAAAATTCAGTGGTGCTTGCCCGGGTTTGAACCCACGATCATCGGTTAAGATTCACGCGTTCTTACCACAGGGCCATCTCGGCTTATATATACAAATATATATTATTATAAAATTTGTATTATTAGTAGGGGACTCTTACATGTCTTATGAGTAACTTATTAAATAAAATATATATTTCGATTAAATGAATATTGCATCCATTTAAAAAAACTTTACGACTTTAATATGAAACAGTAATCTATTTCTTCTGTGCTAAGAGTCAAATGCTTAAATTAAATAAATATCAACAAACGTTATCATAGAAATCCAAGAGTTTATACATAGCACCGACGCGATTATAGCGCTCTAAATAACTATTTATTTGTCGTATGACCTTTATATAAACAGTAACATTGAATGTCAACGGTGTACTATGTTATATACATATGCTATATATATGCTTAGTCGAATGTATTACGTACCAGTATCGGTAACTAGTTCAATATTTATGTAAAACGATCCGGTCGAGATATTATCTATACAGTTCTAGATCAGACTTATTTAAATTTTATATTTATTTGTCGTGTAAAATACTTGGCAATCGCTAATATGCAGAGCTATTTTAATGTTCACAATCAGAATATTAATTAATTCAATGTCTATCAACTCATTAATTTGACTTTCGAAGTGGACTAATAACCCACTGCTGGGCTAAGGCCTTCTTAAAGGACAAAGGATTTCTAATTTATTCTACCATGTTGCTTCAATATATGACATGTGTCATCACGATAAATTTTATAATACACTCATGCGTCGGAAACTTGCACAAATCTATTACTTTAAAACAATTTATTATTTAATGGTGGTAGGGATTTTATTCAAGCTCGTCCGTGTAGATACTACCCAGTTGTTAGATATTCAATCCAAACAGGGATATCTAGTATTATTGTGTCAGTTTGAAGGATAAGACAGTGTAAGTGCAGGCACAATTAACCTAACATATAAGCTTCTAAAGTCGGTGGCGCATTTGTTCTCAAATGAGTGAGGGATTAATATTTCTTACAGTGCTAATGGCTGTTAACGATGGTGTCTATCAGTAGCCCTTACCAGTCTGATGAAATATTTATAATAAAAAATGTATACTCTCATAATCCACGACCGGAAACAGTTCAGGCGCAGGAACAACAGCTTTACGTGCTTTCCGAGCCACGGGAGTGTAGACACTTCCAACTTCCAGACTCCGGGCTGCTACTGAGAATTTTCAGAGAAAAACGCAAAAACTTTTTGTTGGCCCGACCTGGGAATTGAACCCAGGACCTCCGAGTCTGCCACCTTACAACAAGCCACTAGACCAATGTGGCCATCTATAAAGCATATAACACATATTATATATCAAATATAGAAATCAAATAAAATTAACTTCAATCTTTGTTTTGATCTAAATAATCTTGTAATATATTTTATTTATGAATGCTTTAAAAGCTTTTATTAAAAATGCTTTATCCTATTTAATAGAATATATCCCTTTTTGTAGTTTGCTTTTAAATTTGTATCAAACCACCAGTAAAGCGATTATACATATCCTTTTGGGTGAGAAACTTTTAGGATCGCTTTCGCACACACAGAACATACACTATATAGGATTTTGTAGTTTGAAACTAAAATAAACTTTATCTAAAATCTACGTCCCAGTAAAGTTAAAACATTAAATGGACCCTTATATATGACATTTATAAATATAGAATTAAGATTCTAAACAAATATTTACTATATGAAAAAGCGCTTATTTTCAAAACATGAGCAAAAAAATTAACCATTTCTTTTGTCTCGGCAAGGGTTTATTGTTGATAAGAATTTGTGTCCAGTGGCAATAATGTGTATTACCTTTTAGAAAATATCTTAGCATTATTACTCAAAGATAATATACATTAAATATAATATGTCTAAAAAGGTACAATTGAAAACATTTGCAAACATTACAATAACAGAAAGTTGCTAGTAAAATTCTCAACACCAGACCGCCCGTAAAATTGACACCTTTCTTCGCTTAAGCAAATAACCGTTAGCGAAAACATTAGTAAATTTTATTACATAACATATTACATAAGTTCATTTAAGCAAATATAATTCGTTACACGTTCACAATATTGACTAACAGTAATATGCATATATACATTCATGCAATATTGACGAATTAAAGGACGCACATACGTCGCATACTCATTACATATATATGAATAATTTGTTTCACGAATGCGCAGCGAGAGATAGTAACTCAATTACTTGTGTCGTATTTGGAATTTATTAGCGGAACAATAAAGCTTTTTAATATAAACTCTATACATAAAATCATAAGCAAAAGTTTCGTTAATTTAATTGAATTCAATTCATATTTATTTAATATTTTGTCTTTTTCTATATAATATACTGCCTCGTGTTAAAAAGAAAATAGATTTGGGAAGAAACGGTAAAAGAAACTAGACAGTTTGTAAAATATAAAATTTATATAAATATATAATTATAATTATTATTATTTTACACAACCGCACAATAAGGCGACATTATCGGTAAGAAACCGACCTTAATATAATAAGCTTGAACCAAAATAAATAAATATTTAAATATGGTGCAAAATGTATACACAGCTAGTTTTTATGTATTTAATTATATCCTTCTCGTTACGGTGACTTATTTTATATTTCATGTATTACTAGTTTTGACCGTGGCTTCACCTGCATGCTAGGAGGGGAAGGGGGTTGTCAGGTGTTAAGTGAAAAAGTGTGTCCTTGAGTGTTTTAAGCGTGAAAGTGTGACAGACAAAGAGACAGTTACTTGCGCATTTACAATATTAGTATAGAGAATATTAAATATTTCTTATTATAAATTCGAAAGTAACTCGGTCTATCTGTTACGCTTTCACGGCTATGCCGCCGAACCGAATGTAATGAAATTTAGTGTGAAGCAAGCTTGAACCCCAAGCAAGGACATAGGACATAATACCTAACACCTCCCCTAAAAAGCGGGCGAAGCCGCGGGCGAAAACTAGTTATGAAATATTCTATTAATGAAAATAACTCGTCTTGGGTACAATGCCACAAGACAATCTTTTCCGTAATCCGTAACAGCCTGTGAATGTCCCACTGCTGGGCTAAAGGCCTCCTCTCCTCTTTTTGAGGAGAAGGCTTGGAGCTTATTCCACCACGCTGCTCCAATGCGGGTTGGTAGAATTCACATGTGGCAGAATTTCAGTGAAATTAGACACATGCAGGTTTCCTCACGATGTTTTCCTTCACCGTAAAGCACGAGATGAATTATAATCACAAATTAAGCACATGAAAATTCAGTGGTGCTTGCCCGGGTTTGAACCCACGATCATCGGTTAAAATTCACGCATTCTTACCACTGGGCCATCTCGGCTGATCAATCAAAGACAATCTCTTAGACGGCTTGTTTTATCTATAAATTTGTAATGTGTATTTTGTTTTTATTTTAGTTTTAGTTACAGAATATATAAATAATGTAAATTACACTTTATTCAAATAGGAGCTTATGCTTGCAGAAGATAAATTTAATTTAAGGCTACCCTCCGTGCGGAATGAATATTTAATGAGACGAAACAATGTAGTTACTCTTTTTCTCAAACATAACACGTAGGTCTGTATGGAAATCAACGAATATTAACTCCAAGCTTTCACACACATAGAGTAGCTTGCTAAGAAACTTAAAGTAAATATATTTAACTAAAATAAATACAAATTTCTAACAAACGGTTCTTCAAAGTGGTCTTAGTAGCTCAAAATCAATATTGCCTTTGTTTCCGTATGTTTGAGTTGATGGCCTCGTTGTATTGGGTAGCTTCTAAGGCTGCTGACACTGCGTTCATGGGAAAATAAGTAAAGCGTTGACCTCTTACCTTTTATGTCATATTTACCGTCCTAACGGATTATGTAAGGGCATTGAGAGTGCCTATGTACGCACATATACTAGGACACTATAGATATCCTTAAAAAAAAGCTATAGTTATTACTAGTTTCCGCCGGTGGCTTCACCCGTATATGATTTTTTGAACCTGTAACAACGTGTATGCAAAATTACGTAATGATCGTTGATGGTTAAGTAGTTAAGACGTGAACTAATAAACAAATAAAATCACACTATATACTTAAAATGAAATATTCGTTGCACCCTCTCTATTACATATTTATGTACCACACGTCAAAACTATGCAAATTCCAATAACAATTACCAATACCAAGTACTGCTGTTTTGCGGTAGAATATCTGATCAGTGGGTGGTACCAATATTTTTTATAACGCTCGAAAAACGCATGACGCGTTTCCTCCACGGGAACAATGGAGGAGTATGTGGGGCTTACCGGTGTCCAAGGCGCCGAGTGCGCCCCGAACATCGGAATACCCACTAAAAAACCGGCGGTACACTTTCCGTCTTAACGAGAAGCACCACGGGATCGCTTGCGCATGCTACCGTGGGGTGGTAGCTTGCACATAGCCCTACCACCAGTAAATAACAATATCGCATATCAATTTCTTATATTTCACGATACTTCACGCGTCACGTTACTAATTTCTTACAGAACAACTCTACATGAAAAAAAAATCGCATAATTCAAAACGAAATCGAACGCAATTTAATATTCATTGTAATAAAAACAAGTGTTTAACACGCATAACGTAATGAACAATGACACCTCATTAATTGCCTCATCCAGAACGCGAATATCATCAATTATGTTGCCTAATACCTAACCCGCGTACTTATGTACGCACGTTGTTGTAATGTACCGCGGACTAAAACGCGTTACATGCAAGAATAATATTCGTGTAATGTCCGCGACTTCGAACTTACATTGGTAGAGAAGTCAATGGACAAAGTATATAAAACATAAACTATTAAATAGCTATTGAGTTTCTTGTGTTCTAAATATAAATAGGCAGAGATGAAACATTTCAGTTCCTTTGTCTGGTACTGATTGGTAACTATTGGCGAGCTTCGGTACTGTCACTAAGAATATGGAAATAAGTGTGAAATAAATGTTCGAAATGTGAAATTTTTTATTTATGGTAACTTGTTCTTGTAAAATAACTTATAAATACTTGTAAAAATCTATTTGAATAATAAATTTTACTTAATAAAAAGTCTAAAATGCAAATATTTGCAGAAAACGTCTATAATTAAACAAAAATTATTTCAATCACAATTTTTTAACATAGTGATTAAAATATCTGATCACATCAAACAATGACAAAATATAATAATTTTCAATAGATATTTTATGTACAACAAAACCGTCTTCAACTTTTATTATACGTATAAATAAAGAAATATTAAAATTGGTAATAAAGACAGGCGACATCAAAAATTTTCTAACACGCAACGTTATGTTACTTAAATAAAAATTAACCATTAAACTAAACACGTGTAATCGAAGTTCAAAATGTGACAACAATTTCACTATTTGTATTCCATAGCGTTTGCGTGGTAATTTGTCACGCAGGTCATGCTTGACACGCTCTATGACACTTTCAACACAAAGTCAGAAACATAATGGATTTTGTGAATGAGCTTTAAATAAAGTACGTATTCGTTCTGGAACTATTTGTTAACTAATATTCTAATGTCGTAAATCAATGTATATAATTAGGTCCTTATATATAAAATTACCTATTTTTAATACTAGCTAGTGTGAAGATATATTTTATTCTACTTAGAATTCAAAATTCAAAATAGCTGTGATATTTCTTTCTTTTTTTTTTATTTAAGCCGGTAATTTTGTGTTATGCGTGACCTCTATCATGCTTAGATATTGCGCCAATTGGCACTTTAAATAAAAAAATTTTATTATATCATTCATGCACTGCTAACCAAGAGAAAGAAATGTTAGGTCCCATTTGGTTATAATTACACTGGCTCACTCACCTTTCAAATCAGAATACAGCAACACACATTATGAGCGTTTCACGATAGAATAGAATATTTAGGCTCATATTTAGTTCAATGCTTTTATGTGTCTCAATGCTGTTAAATCAAGCCAAGTTTTAATTTAACAAAATTGAAACTCTTTCTAGCGTCAGTAATTAGTTCCTTCGTAAATAGACCCAAGTGGGTCGCGTAGTAATTTAATTATTTATTTACCGGAAGAAAATGTCGTCATTATAATTTTCTTTCTACCTTTTCAAATTACTTTTCTCTTTTTATTTTTTTTTCTTACAAATTTTCCAAATGGACCAAGGAAATGTTTATTATTTTCTGATGGCCATACCATTATTTAATAAAATAATTTAATTGAACAACGTTCTCCATTTTATGATTTATTTTGTTTATAAAATTATTTTTACTAATATCAGAATTTTTTGTTTATATTTATTGAAATGTAATTGATATATTCAAGTTGTTAAATTGCAAATCACGAGTCTCTGCGGGTAGGACTATAAAAATGATATTGAAATTTTCCGTCATTATTTCCGTCAGTATTAGTAGCAGCTCGAAATATAAAAGTTAGCAAAGCAAAGAAAAGCACCTCATGCCTTTGGTCCTGTATTTGATCTCTCTGATCTTGTCAGATGACTGTTTCATTGTGTTTGTGTAATAATAAAAGTGCATGTGTATTTGTGCATTCATTTCGTATACTGCACAAGTATGAGGTATTCCCCGTGTATAGCTTAGATAGCTTAAAATTAGCCAACTTCACGGAAATTCGATCAGTGAAACCAGGAAATTTCTAAAACTTAATTATAACTTTAGCAATATTCCAACAATTCTCTTCACCTAATTCAGCCACTAATACCCAAATAATAACAAATACACTAAAATATCAAACCGCAAACTCATTAATATGTAGGACGAGAAATTATATTAATTAATAATTCGGCCATGTTCGAGCGAATCCAAACAAATATTAGAGTTCTGTAGTTGTGTTTACACGAAACTAAGTTATCCTGTTCTTACCTTAATTGTACGAATTAAGCTACTTAATAACTTACCGCATCATATTTGCTGAAATTATTTATAATAAATTGTCGACATAATACTTATTCTGGTTGAAATACATAAAAATAAAAAACAATACATTTATTTAATAAAATATTATCACGTATGGGGGTTTTTACTGACGTAATTCTAAGGTATAATAAAAAAGTAATCATGTTGTACTTAAATAATTGGATATCAAGAAGCTCAGTCATATTTTAAAGTTTTTTTATTTTAAAACAGTTCTACCGGTTTGGTTTATAAAGCTATTTCGTAATAAGTACATTTAATATATTCACTACGACCATAAAATAACTGACGAAGCATCTTACTAAGCCAGTGTTATGTTGATTACAAGCTGACACGCAAAAAATAAACTATAATCTCTATTTTAAGCTACAATAAACGATTTCCCGTCTAAACTACTGAATTAATCATCATCACTGGTGGTAGGGCTTTGTGCGAGCTCGTCTGGGTGGTTACCACCCACTCATCAGATATTCTACCGCATAACAGCAGTACTTGGTATTTTTGTGTTCCGGTTTGAAGGGTGAGTGAGCCAGTGTAATTACAGCCACACGGAACATAACATCGTAGTTTCCAAGGGTGGTGGCGAATTGACGATGTAAGCGACATTTCTTACAATGCCAATGTCTATGGGCGTTGGTGAACACTTACCATCAGGCGGACGAGCACCGCCTGATGGTAAGCGTTCCCTTTAAATAAAAAAAACATCATAAATGTATGTAATATACACGTTATCAGGGGCACAGAAAAGGAAATACGGTACCTAATATCTGCATCAACACCCACTCAAATCATTTGAAACCGGGCTGAATCTAGTACTCTTTTTTGCACTACAATTCACATGAGAAAAATTTAACTAACAGAGATATAAAAACATAAAAAGGAAACTCATCTTTCTGTTGGCTGGAAAATCCAAAATAAAATATAAAATATTGACTACGAATATTAAATTACTCTACTTTATAAAGCCTTCTTTTTGTTTTCATTAAAATTATCACTGGATACACTTTTGAATTGATTCGTTCAAAATATTACTATGTATTGAACTTTTTCTTACATTTATAATTACTCAAAAATTCTAAGAAACGCCAAATATAGATTCCGAATACCGAGAAACAGTATCTCTTACTCGAGATCATATGAATTCTAAGAATTACTTTCCATAAAACTGCAAAATTTATTAACGAATAATTAAATAAAATTCTTAGTATTACTCATTTCGTTTAATTTAACAATGTTATATCACACTGCATCAGCATCTATATCTTTTTAAAACTTTATTTTAATGAATGTGCCAATACAAATAAATAAATAATTGATAAAAACAGAAAACTTTTGCAACGGAAACGAATAGAAGTTATTGGGTTTCTTCGTCCTGAAATTCTGAGTAGCAACCTGGAGTATGGAAGTTGTGTTTTGAGTCCCGTGCCTTGGACCTGGTATTGCCAGATTGCCTTCCAATCGGATTAAGAACGATGTCTGACTTATGCCAAAATAAGCTAGGGGACCTCAATCATCAGGCTGCAGTACTGCTTCATATTACTTTATATTATGTCCATCCCTGAATCAGACAGATGACGTAAAATTTCGTAATTTGTCTACGTCTAATACGGAACTAGAAAAAAAACAGAAAATAACATTAGAGACCAATGATGTGTAGCATTTCTCATATTGCAGTCAATTAAAGCGCGCTCTTCTTCCGACTTCCTGTTACAAATATTTATTGCATACGCGAAATTAGTTCCACCAACTGCATCACGCCAAGAGTTACCACGTTATAATTCTTAGCAATATTATAAAAGCGAAAGTTTTGTATGTTTATTACTTAATTATGCTCGAAAACTTGGACGGATTCTAATAAAAATTACTTGGTTATGTCGAGCTGAAGAAAAACTTAAACGTCAATATGCAACCAAATACTGAATCTCAGTTACATCCCTTGTGCTTATAAATGCATTATCTAAGTCACCATCAAATCGAAGCATAGCTATATGTACTGATATGTTTGATTGGTATTTACTGAGCCTGAGAGGCTAATAAAAGGCGTATCACTATAGCCTACAATTTATAAGAAAAACTACTGAAATCCTATTTGCGTCGAAGTGAACCACGCAGAAACGAAAACTAGTCATGCTAGAAATTAGTCGGCACATTTTTAACATATACGTCAAGCTATTTATAATATGTTAGTAAAATTCGACGTTTAACGTTTCGAACGAACTTTTAACAGCTTAGAAAGGAAAAATCGCATTTCCTGTACCGTTTAAGGCGTATACAGACTATCCGGTCTGGCCGGGAGCGAGAAGTCTTACATCACATTCGCTAATTGCGTCGCTTTCTCTTACGATTCACGCTACTATTGCGACACTGATTTTTTTCACCGAGGACGATCACTGATGCAATCGGAGTGCGTGAGAAACATTGTATTATGGCACATTTCAATAAAAACTACGTCCCAATGTTGTAATAAAACTGCAAGATGCTCGCTGATTACATTTACTCTATGGCATTAGCTCTCATCGCAATCGCTTTGAAAAAATCACTTTTTATTATATTATTATACATCTGAGTCCCGATTCAGTAAACTATGCTTTTATTTTCATTCATAATAAGAAGCTTGAGATTTTCCCAGAAGAATAATTATGTTTAAAATGTTTCATATTACCTCATTATCAAATAAAAATATTAACGATGTGCTAATTATAAGACATTTTAATTAAATAAAAAGAAATAAAAACTAATAAGGTAATTGAAGTAACAGCTTATAAATGTCTTGCTCGGGTACGATCTCCTCTTCTTTTAGTGCTTTCTTGGGAGTGATCTGTTTCCGTGGCCCGAAATCGTAAACACTAACTTCCAGACTCCGGACTGCTATTAAAAACTTAACAGAAAAACCAAGTTATAATTAAATTCGCATCCATTTAATTACATTAAAATAAATTAAAAATGTAAAACAATGCCTTAACCTCATATAAGTTATATGATTATCAAATGAATATCATGAAGCCTTGCAAAAAAACAAAGTTACTAATAATCTTAAACTTTATTTTATTTATTTATTTATTTTGAAATTATACATATCTTAAACAATATATACAATAGTAACTACAATAGTATAATACTGTGTCGTAGCTACTAAGGCCCTCCAATTCGACAGCACATTTATTTATTATTTGTTCATTGCAAACATAATAATCAAATATCATTTAATTTAACAAAATATAATGTATACATATATACATCTAAATATATATACTATAAGGAAGGGATGGGGCCTTATTGAAATAAAATGTTTTAATTCTAAAACATGATTTAAGAAAAATACCAGGTCGCAATGTGCAAAAGCTGAGAAAAGCTTCCTCATCTTTTAAGGGAATTAATTGCCGGTTGGCTAATATACTTTACTTAGAACTCGCTAAGAGAGATGTGTGTTTCCATTATTTCCAGGTAAATAGATTTAAATCTATGTGCTTTTATTGTTTTTCTTTTTACATAATAGCAATGGCTGTTTTTTTAAGGAATTTCTAATGTCCCTATTTAACCCTCCAAATAAGCTTTTGTTTGGAATGGATACGACAACAGCCCAAGGTATCGAGATCGAATCGCGACTTTTATATCGCTAGACGCGTAAACGCTATTGACGCCTAACTATGTAACGCTTCGTATGATGGGTACACGCAAAATACAAATACTCTTTCCGTAATCCGTAACAGCCTGTGAATGTCCCACTGCTGGGCTAAAGGCCTCCTCTCCTCTATTTGAGGAGAAGGTTTGGAGCTTATTCCACCACGCTGCTCCAATGCGGGTTGGTGGAATACACATGTGGCAGAATTTCAGTGAAATTAGACACATGCAGGTTTCCTCACGATGTTTTCCTTCACCGTAAAGCACGAGATGAATTATAATCGCAAATTAAGCACATGAAAATTCAGTGGTGCTTGCCCGGGTTTGAACCTTTATTGTATTTAAATACTCTTTATTGTACACTAATAAATCTTAAACACAGAATGCAGGCAAAGAAAGAGTAACTTTGGAACATATTTTTGTTTCATTTTTTCATATATTTACATAATTTGCTGTGATGTACCATTGAATGATGTAGATCCAAATCAATCTTCACACATTTGAATATTAGGATTCGACTCTAATGTGTTTAAAAATTATAAAATAAAAAGTCGATGTAATTACCTAACTAGATTTTACGAATAAACAAGGTCAATCGGTAAGGACTTATCCTTGTGCTATATTATTTATATATATCTTAATATTTAAACCTATTAAGACATGTATTCTTGCGGCTTGCCACACGAACCGCTAACTTGTTCATTTCATATCGATCACCAGTTTAGAAATAGAGTTCTGATTGCATTTTCCTTTATATTTCATTATATTTAAACGGTCTTATTTTTAAACTGTAGTTTAGAAGATGTTTGGTTATTAGTGCATACTGATGCAACATGCGAAAGAAGACAGCATTGTTTCTATTCACCCCTTAACATATAAATATTGTTTAGGGGTGAATAGAAACAAAAAAACCATAACCTGAAAACCGTTTTTGTTATATTATTTAATCAAACATGTTATGTAATAAAATTCACATAGTTACATAAACAAACCTTTGTAGTATAACATTGAACTGTTCTAAAAGCAATAAATTAAATATAACGTTCTCTCTTTGCAGATATATACCACAAAATGTCAGTCGAAAGGTGTCGGGTCAGTCTCATTGGTAAGTAAATATTTGAAATCGCTTTTTTATGTATAACATATATATTATATTTACTAAATAAACATTCTTGTTAAAATAATTTTAAAGAGGATGATATTATTTGATGTCCTTCTGACCGTTACATTTATTGTGTTAAATAAACTCTCAAAACTTATCATTTCAAATCGACTAGCACATACTGTCTTAATTATTATCGTAAATATATGGTATAGGTACTCTTTTTCAAATAAAATACCTATTATGTTATTTAATTCCATCGTCTGCGTCATTCCATCTCATTACTCACATTAATTGCCATAAAAATAACAAACAGCTCTTTAAAAATATGTAGGTATATATATATATTTCAAAAGCATTCCTACATATTTCAAAAGGTTAATGTCAATAATGTATATTAAAAGCGATTACAGTCTAATTACATTCTCCGTCATGTCATAGGCAATCTCAGAAATGGACATTGTAATACAGGCTTGTCATGCCTGCTCTGTGATATAACACCATCGTAAAATTCATAGTAAGGCATTAATACACGCGTGAACAGTCCGTAAGATTACGTGGTAGGGCTTTGTGTAGGCCCGTCTGGGAAGCACTACTCACCAGATATTTTGCCGCTAAGCAGCAATACTTAGTATTGTTGCGTTCTGGTCCGAAGGGTGAGTAAGCCAGTGTAACTACAGGCACTAGGGACACAACATCTCAGTTCCCAAGGTTAGTTACGCATTGGCGATGTAGTGAGTGGTTATTATTTCTTATATGCCAATGTCTATGGGCGGTGGTGAACACTTACGATCAGGTGTTTCATTTGCTCGTCTGCCTATAATATAAAAAAACTGACATTAATAGCCCTCCATATTCCAACTGATAGATAGTTGAGCTATTTATCATTATGGATAATACACAATAAAATATTTTAATGGTCGTCGTTGATGTAAAACTTCGATATATTTTTCTTATTAATTTTTTTTTTTATAAAGCAATTTATATAGTACGCGCATCAAGTACGCACAAATAGTTGAGCGGCATAAGAGAGCGTCACGTTGTTTGCCGTCATTCAATTACCTATTTTTCACGTTTATCATCTTTTAATTGTGTTTAATCTATCCATTTAATTAATTGTCAAGAGAATAATCACCGAAATTCTCGCTGGTTCTTCTCGGTAGAATCTATATTCAAAACAGGAAGTAACTTTAAATTTAATCCTGTAAACGGACGACATAAAAATGCTTTTTCAAGTCTACTTGAATACAGTATATTCCGATTTAGATTTTTTTTTCTAAAACAACGAAGCAGTTATAAAGACTATCATACAAAGCCTTATAAAGAGAACTATTGCTTCGTGCATTCGACTGCGCATTTTGTGTTTCTATTCGTGCTTAGAGAAAAATAGTTGCACGATAAAAGAGACGCTTTAGGCAATTCGCCTAAATTGAAATTCGAATATGATTTCACTCACACAGCGTGGTGTTGTATAGTCTATCTCACTCTATAAATGGAATGTCAAAGATTTTTTTTAAATAGTTGACATAAGCGCGTGCACGTTAAGAAAACAATTTAGCTTTATATAATAGCATAAATGTGATAATTTGTATGTACAGCTATCTATTAAGCAGAGATATAGATTATGTCATGGAATAAGATGTTAGATGTTTTGAAATCTGATTAAAATTTTGTTAAAGTCAATATTTAAGAAACTTACTCTTATCTATTACTTAATCACACTCGGACGATTGGAAATCTATTAAAAACTATGTGTATACATAGTTTTTCTATTTAATTAAAAAAAAATATTCTATATTTTATTAACGCCAAAAGATTCGCGCTGGACAGCCCACGAACAGTCATAAAAATACACAAGAATTGCAGCATATTCAATATCAATTTGCATAAGCTTAGGCTGATATATGCAATATTCTAAATTGAATATTCAGTTAATAACACTATAGAGGATACGTATTCTGCTTAAACCTTAAAGGTCATTTCCACAACCAATATAGTTAACGGAATATCAAGATAATGAAAATCGAATAGTATTTATAAACGATAAAGCCTGTTTTACTATTACGCATGACACTATTAAAAACAGCAGAGATGCATGCACCTGTGTGTGTTTGTAACTTTATATTTCTTAAGACTTCAATTTCGGACGATCTTTTAAATTTTAATACTATAAATCATATTTTTAAATGCGCAAAACAAAACAGCATATAATATTTTTTAGATATCTTTAATGTAAATATTTTTAATTACAAGTCAAGAGTCAAGCTTGATTTTAGTACATGTAGTTTAATATTTTTTATGGTATATATCCGGTGGTTATATATAAGGTGTCCTAGGACACATAGGCCACCTGATGTTGAGTGATCACCAACCTTGGGAAAGAAGATCTTATGTCCGTTGTGCAATTACACTGGCTCACTCACCCTTCAAACCGGAACACAACAATACTGAGTATTGCTGTTTACATTTTATATGTTTATTTTGTTTTGTATTTTTTATATCTTAATTAATGATCTTAAGACGTTAGAACTACAAAAATAATTTAATTATATTTGGTACAAGTGTACAGAAAATTAAATAAATATTCAATATAAAGATTATTATTTATTAATGCGAATATAATTTATTAATACCTGTTATTAAAATAACAACGGTTATTTATTTTAAGTAAGCAATAAAAAATAAATATAAGCAATCGCCTTAATGGACACTTCGAGTAATAGCATGACGAAGCCTTCATTGTAGTATGTCCTCTTCCCGCTTCGTCATTTTGTCAAATAACACAAAAAGCCAGAAATGAAGCAGTGAAAAATTGTTTTATAAACGCCTTATATAATAAACAATGGATCGTGTTCGAAAATGTTTATGTATTACTTTATTTTACTGTCATTTATAGCTTATATATCCTCGTAATAAAGGGTTCTAATAAGTAAACAAAAATTATTATTTCTTTTTTTTACTTTTTTTATTAACCTTTTGTTTATTTAATTTAAAATTGGAACGAATGACCTGATTGTAAGTGATCTCCACCGCTCATAATCATTAGCACCATACGGTATATGAATCAACTTACCGTTAACTATACAACAGTTAACAGTGCATTTAGGGTGCAATGGTATTCGCCCGAATTGCATCGACCTTCGATTAAAATCCACGTGCTCTATCAACTAGAACCAAACGGTCATATATTAAATTATATGACAAGCCAAATTGCAACATAACTGCCAGGTTCAAAGACAAAACCGGGGACTCGGATGTAACAAGAACCTTCAGAGGGCACTTATAATATTATTTCCGGGTACAAAATTGGTACATACCGCTAATAGAACGTAACGTACTAATGAAATGGCCTCTTTGTCAAATTGGGTGCTTTCACTGTCTTAATATGCTTTCATATTAAAGAGTGATGATCGTAAACCCAGAACATATTGTTAAATAGAAGTACCGTTGATTTGGTTTCGTCAATTAATCTATATAACTGAAATACCTACTTATCACGAGATCTCCTAAATTATCCACCCGATTGACTTGAAATTTGTCACAGTTACTCCTTCCCCGACGGAGACGCTCACTAACTCAAATACATTTTTCTTCTTATGTATCCGTGCGTAGCCGGGATAATTAGCTAATTTATTATAATAACAATAGTAGTATAGAAGTTTATTCACTAAAAAATGCCACTAACAAAGTTAGGAATAGAAAACTTAGATAACTTACATTTAATTTATGACATAACAGCGAAAAGAAATGAGCTCTATATACGTATAGCCATACATAGTTTCGACTATTTATAACATGTTTTCAAGTATAAAAGCAGTAAAAAGTAGCAAGATGGACCCAATGGTATTTTTTAAAATTTAGTCAGTTTTAAGTCAAAAATAATTATATTTTTATTATAATACGATTTTAGTATGGAAAATCCAACGTTTTTTTTTTGTACCATTTATACCATTAACGGAACACTCGCAATAATTTTTTATCATCCTATATTTGCTTTTTGGTTTTCAATTCCCTTAAATAAATTAAATTAAAATTATATACCTTATTCGAGTAGGTTCCTTTCAACAAGCACTTGTGTATCGTAATTTCATAATATCATATTAATTATAATGTAAGTAACGGTTCGGAATATAGATTTTAACGAACAGAGTTGGCAAGCAACTCAAAAGTTACGTTTTTTCACCAATTAAAAAACACAGGTGTGGTATAAGGTGTGGTTCTTCTATCAAGTTACTTATTCTAAGGAAAGAATCGTGACTCAAGAATTTATTGATTGCACGAATTAATCAAGCTAATGCACAATGTTTTGGCGTTTTTTACGAATTAAAACTTTTGTGATTGACCTGGAAATAGGTCATTTTTATTTTGTTGGATATTATTCGGCCTTTTACGCTTTAAAACGTGGATATACCAGAAATAACTTCATTTGAGTGTCAGAAACATACACACATAAAAAATTAAAAACAATTTGAATGAATAGAAAGAAATATGCAAAGTACCCTATGATATTGATGTTATTGGCTTTTTTTCTAAGCTACCTAACAAAAGAATCATTTTTACATCCAAACAGTAATTATTCAACACTAAAGGAACCATCGACTTATTTTTGTAACGTTGATTTTACTCAAATTTTGTATATCATATCCCCGTCACATGCTGACGAAACCGCGTGCCGAGTTATTTATAAATGAAAAATAAATTGAACAACCTTTAAAGGAAGTTAGGTACTTCATATATTTGCTAATATTCGATTCTTAGATTTCAATTGTTTCTGGAATTACACTGTTTTATTATAACAGTTCTCACGGCCAGCTACCGATATCTACTCGTATAAGGAGGTGATATTCTATCTATATCAATGCATACAACATTAGTAATCAAATACATTCATCATCGGACGCACATATTCAAACTCATCAATCATACGTTACTTTATGTTCGAATTTAAGTTGTAAATTAATTTGCTTAAAATATAGTAGTATGAACTATTTTGTAATAGTTATACATATGGTTGCTGTTTTGACTGAGTTACATAATTAATTTTAGTTAATTAATAACAGCTCAAAGTGAACTCAACAGCTCATTCTAAATCATTGCATACGAGCGCTTTTACTTGGTGGTAGGGTCTTGTGTAAGCCCGTCTGGGTAATCGCCAAACAGCAGTAAGTATTGTTGTGTTCCGTTTTAAGGGGTAACTAGAGGCAGTAGGAACAAAATATCTTAGTTCCCAAGTTTGGTGGCGCATTGGCGATTTAATGATTGGGTAATATTAATTACATGGCCTATGTTTATGGGCGGCGATGACCTCTTACAATCCGGTGGCCCATTTGCCCGTCTGCCTTCGTATATTATTAAAAAATAAACTTGAAAAAACATGCTGAGTACATTTAAATATAACATTAATGAGCCTCACGTCATTTGAAATACTTTTGTACGTACAAATACTTAAATGCACTTCCCTGCAAGTTGAATTAAGTTATTTCACCGTATTATTGGCCTGCGCGTATTCCGCTTATTCCCTGGATTAAATTGAAACGTGTTTAGAAATCAGAACTACATAGTAATTTTTTTGTCAATAAATAGACAAGTTGAAATCGTAATCGTATCTGACACATGCATGTTTTGTCACAATGTCACGAATCTAAAGTCTAAAGGTTCAAGTGCCCTAGTCACTGGCCATCTCGGCTAATTAAGGCAAATTAATGTAAGCATATTGTCATTAAGTAAAATCACACAGTATCTGTTTAAATCTTACGCATTCACAAGTTTATACTACGATTATCAAGCACTATTGAAATACACCCGTTTCCACAATTCCCATCCGCTCTACCGTTTCTAATTACGAGACCACGAAATATATTTTCATTGCAAAACTGTCGAGCTTTGTTTGTGAACAATAAACTGTGGGAGTCCCAGGACCTTGGTGCAGAAGAGAATGCCGAATTAATTAGGCTTACAAACCTTTATATACGACTCTTTATTATAAGGTGTTGCGTTAAAGTATAAGTTGTTTTAGATATATTTAAAACAAGAACATGAAATTCGCTATTGTCACGTCAATTTAAAGCAAAACTTAAATTGTGAAGCGTAGCTACTTATTAAATAAAATAATATTATATATATAAAATTAAAACCTTTTTCGATAGGTGCTGCATCTTCAAGTTTCATGTATATTACTTTAGTCGTTTTTTTATAAATGTATTACAAAATCAGTGTCTCTTCAATTATTACTTTGGCACCCACACACGCACTCACTCACAGACACATACACACATACACACTCTTAGACACATACGCACACATTATATAAATATGTTGGTAATATTTATTTATTTAAATTTAACTAAAATTGAAAGTCAAAAACTAATTGCCAATATTATATGATATGATATAATACTAATGATATGGAAGAGCGGGATCTTCTGTCTTATGTATTATAAGTGTATAAAAGAACAGCAAAACATATATATATATATATATATATATATATATATATAATAAGTTTATGTACTAAGTTTTTGACAAAACAAAACATTTTTCAGTATTACCCAAAATCTCAGTAACTTTTTATCAACCCTACCTGGGGTTAAAACCCAGGACCTCGGGGTCTGCGCTCTTATATCTAGCCAACAGACCTACGAGGCAGTCTCCTATATTAAACGCCAAGGTTACATAAGCATTATCTTTTAAAAAACCCTTGAAATCTTTTATCATCGATAACGTTACAAAAAACAACGTTGTTCGTTAAAATGTTTTTACCGCCACTACAATTCAATTTTTCCAAAACATTAACAATCTAAACATTAACAAATACGTTAGGTTATATTTATTAATAATAAATACGTTTCAACTAATCACTTGAGAATTTCAAATTCAGGCGAACGAAGTTATGTGTATTCTATTTAACAACCCTTTCAAATATCTAGCTTATTAAACTGACAAAAACATGCGTTTTATCTCAAATTACACGTCAAGAGTTTATTCACACACAGGTATAGCTTAAATTGGGAAATATTTAAATGAAGCTCTTAAAGCGCCATACGACTTCGTTCGCTTAATATATGCATAAATGTCCTTTTTTTACAAATCTTGTAAGCAAGTCGATTTAAAACTGGACAGAATTTAAATAAATGAATATTATACTTGGAAGGAGCAAATTTGAACAATAAAGGTAATCAAAAAAGGCACTGAATCCACATAGGCAATGTTTGAACAATATTTTTATCTTCTTCTTCGTCGTGACACTTGTCAGAGCGGTCGTTCGGCGCAGATGTTATTCGTCTTACGCGCCTTCGCCATAAGTCCCTGTTAGTGGTGAGCCTGGTGCATTCATGCAAAGGACCGCCAACAGTTGTTTTTATTTGGTCGGTCCATCATATGGGCGTCCTTCCACGTGGTCTGGTGCTACCCATCTTGCCTTGAATGACAAGGCGTTCTATGGAGTAATATAATATAAATATCCTTATAGTTATTATATAATTATTAATTCTTGCAATTTATATTATATATAATATCTATATGGCAATTCGTTCCCGTTTGAATGACGCGGTTTCGTATCCGACCTATTAGACTATTTTGTCATCTCTACTATCTTTAGCACTATTTGAATAATAATATGTATTTATCTTAAAATAAAACACAAAGCATAAGAAGATTATGTTAAGTACTAAATCTCCCATCAAGGGTTTCATAAGTTAACAATGCCGCAGAGAGCACGCTAAGCTGATGGTCCGATTGTTATCATAAACACAACTGTACTCTTGATAATAAATGCAGAAGCTTATTTAGATTAAAATCGTTTATTGTTAAGCAATATTGGAGCTTACTAAAATTATATAAACCAATTCATAATATTTTTATAAAGTACTACTTAATTATGTTATTTTAAATAAATGAATAAAATAATTATAAAGATAAAATAATATACATATATAAACACAGTCATATATATATTATAAGCAATCATTTCTAAAGTCTGTGCCTTTCAAAGCAAGGCAAAGCATATCTATTTATCTAAATTCACATCTGTGAATGCATTATATAGATACCAGGGATGCTATGAACCTCCGTAACCGTGAGCCGTACCGTAAAAAAGTAGTTTATTTATTGTGGTTTCGTATTGTGTTATAAAATTGTTGTTTGTAATTATTTGTTTCTAAATAATCAAATATCCGTAACCGAAACTATCCGAAACGATTGTTTATATTAGATATTTTTTACGTTTTATTTCAGATAGTTTTATAGATTAGTTATAGTTATAGATTAGATAGTTTAATAGATTGTTTATTTCAGATATTTTTTACGATTATCCGATTGGATAATTATCCGATTGGATATTTCAGATATTTTTTACGATTATCCGATTGGATAATCGTAAAAAATATCTGAAAAAGGGTTAACATTATTTTATATTCGTATCCAGATCTGAAAATTCATTTTCATAATGTAACATCTCTTTTTTTCACGCAGTGGAAACCTTCAACAGGTGACCGGCTCTTTTAGGGAGGGGGACCGGGTTATGTGGGATTATTACCCACTAAAACCACTGCGATGGCCGTCCTCGGCATGGATCATGTAGGATCGTATTGATATAACGCATCCCGTGCTGTGCTCCGCTCATGGCTCGGTGGAGCTCTACTTTAGGGGGCGAAGATAATCTAACCCCTCGCTAGTACGTACGACAGCACGAGGCCATCCCGGCTGTCATCCTCCTCAGCGCCGTCTGAAATAAAACACGTGAGGCCCCCACCTCACACATCACAGCCCCAGGATTACGCCCTATCTTTAAGCCCCAAGTGTCAAGGCTGTGGGAGGGCCAAGAAGACGCCGAAATCGTTTCCGCCGAGCAGGATCGGCCCTTACCTGTTCCCACTCCACCGTCTCTTTCTGGACCATAAAGGTCTTACAAAAGGAAGCTACGGCCCTCCAAGCCGATTCCCTGTAAAGAATCACCGACATGATAAGTCGGAAGGTAACTCGTCGCTTTCGTCTCGTCTGGTCTTCGAAGGCTGGCAGGATTGCTGCGACGACGCGATTGCGCGCGAATCTTTCTTTGCAGAGACGTCGCGCCACATCGCAAGAGCTCTCCACTGTTTCCACCGCTTCAACGCCTTGAGCGCACTCGGAGGAGGCGCGCTTTCACTGTTCAAATGCAGGATGTGGGTCTGTTGATAGACCCTTACGTCCATATCCACCAGAATGTCCAAGGGTGGAAAGCGCACTAAGTCGGTTGCCGCCTCGTAGGGTATCGTGCGATATCCTCCACTTTCCATAGTATCCCTGATAGATCTTGTCTTCCTTGCCAGTCAGTCTCTCAGTCCAAGCAATCATTTGAAAATACGTTGCCAATATCACATAAAGAATACAAAGATGGGCATCTTCATTTCATACAATTTGTAGGTTAATAGCTGTGTTGTGATGTAATAATTCCCGACAGCGCAGAACTTAAACAATAGGTACAAAGCGCACTGCAATTACATTAATATTAATGTAGCTCTTATGTGCTTATACCTATTGTTTGTCTTAACAGCGTTCAGCTTTGCGAACATTCGTATATAAACATACAAGATGACATGAACTTTTTTTTGTTATCTATGGAGAGTTTCAATGCTAGTTTAGCAAAAACCTCCAAGCATGAATAAGCAATTAGTATAATCAATGGAATAGTCAAATTTGAATTGACAATAACAGAGCTACGCTATTTTCAATTAACACTATTAATATTCTAGATATATTTAATAAATTAAGTTTTTGTTTTTTTTTTTAATACTGGCAATGTTTGTTCTCGTACATATTCCAATAAAATCTAAAGCTTGTGTGAACGCAAATAGTCCAAGGGGATCGAATTGTAGAAGTGTTGACGCTTATTAATCTAAAATAGCATTATTAATAGATGTCACCCCAATTAGTACAGGCTCAAAATCGGAAGGTCTCATAAGATCATTGAAATCAAAACACGGACGATAACCGCCTTACAGTAAAAAACTGTATAATCTGTATGAAATTAGTTTTTTTTTTTTTAATGTGAAATATTTTTTATCGCGCCAACACACCAACTCATATGCCGTGACGACAAACATCATTACGCTCTTTTATGCCGTCATGCGTTCTCCCCGGATATTACGCAGAAAATATATCGATTCATCTCAATCATACCTCTTAATCGATTATAGAAAGTAATGATAAATAGAAATGAAAAATTTCAAAACATAATTTTATAAAGAAACTGAAAGACTATTTTCAAACACGCTCCCAGTATTTCTGACACAGTTCATTTGGTCGCGTCTGCATCGTTTAAGGGAATTAACTATGATATCGGAGAACGCTTTCGAGAATGAAATAAAAATAAAATTTTACACTCCCCACAAAGTATGCTTGGCGTCTGGAGCACTCTGATCTTTTCAACACATTTTGCGACAGCATTTTTAGTTTTGTGGTGTTTTTTAAAGTTACTTTTAAAATTGTGTTGATGTGTTCATGAAGATAAATAAGGTCTTAGAAAAAAAGTTAATCATTAAATATATTTTTTTTTAAAGTACACTAACTTTTTAAATCTGTTCCTAAGATAGACAACTTAATACCTATATAATAGGTAACAGCCAACTAATATGCATACATACATAGACATACATAACACACCCAAGCTCGGGGCAGAAATCGAACCCACAACCCCAGATATACGTTGGGATCTGCCAACTGCGCCGACGAGCCAGTGTATCTCCGCTGCTGAGGCCTCCTCTCCTTTCGAGGAACCTATAATTCCATCAAGCTGTGAAAATGCTTATGATGGATATAAATACATGTGACAGAATATCATCCGACACATGCAGGTTTCCTGGCGAAATTAAAAATATAAAGGCTCTACAATCGTCACCCGTGTATAAACCAATATTGAGTTGGAGTGATGTTCAGATTCACCGACTCTTTTGAGTTGTAACTATTTTAAAACTATACTAAAAAGCTTTCATACTAATCATACAGACGGAATACACCGCACGTTGGCCAACAGCGCATCCATGTTAGGTTATACAACCTATGCGTGTGAACCAATTGTGACATATAAGGTACCTAAGAGGTTGTTGAACTCCTTGAATATCCTGAGACTGATATAACGGCTTAAAATAACACGCTTAAACATTTTAGGATACTTATAACAAAAATTAAAATCGTTATTTCCTTTTGTATGAATACTGATTATGGTATCAATAATAATTTAATATTTAATTACGACTGCCTCGTTGGTCTAGTTGATTCAAACCCTGGTTGGGCGGATAAAAAATTATTGGATAGCACGGAGTCTGGAAGTTGGAAGTGTGTTTCCCTCGGTAAGCACGTAAAGCCGTTGATCCTGCGCTTGAACTTTTCCGTTCGAATTCTTCCGGTCTTGTCAGATTGCCGTCCCATAGTATAATGAGAGTGCATGTATATAGATATATGTTTAATAATACAAAATAATTACATTTCAAAATAGTACAAATTCCAAGATGCATTGTATCCTACCTACATAAGATATTGTGAGGTCATAAAACAAGATAACTCTACAATATTTATCTCAATAACATATCTCATAAATCATATAAATATGTTACAATAAATCTTCCGTTCAGCTTCCATTATCGTTCTTTCCATCTACCTATTCGTTTTAAAAATCGCGTGAAAGCAAGGAAGCGACAATATATTTTTCTTGCTTCATCATCTGTTCGTGACACAAGTTATAAGCCGACGTTTAGGAATTTATGTAACGTTTTCATTCTCTTTCGAAGATCTTATTGAAATAATACTATTGTACAAGATTTTATGTAATTTCTTATATTGATATTGGTTCAGATAAATTTTAAAGCAACACAACAAATTCCACACAACCGATAGAAGTGAAATTAAACAAAATTTTTTGGGGATGGCAACAATTTCAATAGATTATACTAGATATAAATTCATTTCGTGTTATTACGTGGATTAAATAAAATATATTCTTAATTTTTTTTTTATTTCATTTAATAATAGCATAGCTGTTGTGTAATAAGTAATGAACGTATTCTTAATGAATTATACTAAAAGTACATATCACGGCTGCTTAAAATCAAATGCTTCCTACCTAGGCATGCAGAGTTTTGATACCGGTATATCTAGCCGAACACTTTCTCTTTTATTTTAATAATCAATCAAATAATAGACAAGTACATTCACAAAAAAAAATTGTAAAAATAATAAGTACACAATGTTTAAAGTACTCCTAATGGCCTCCCTTTGATTTGAATATTTCCAAGCATCATTCCATGGATACACATATGGCAGAATTTCAGTGAAATTAGACACATGAAGGTTTACGATGTTCTCTTTCACCACCGAGCACGAGATGAATTATAAGCACAAATAAAGTACATGAAATTTCAGTACTGTTTGCCTAGGTTTCAAACTCGCAATCACTCGGTTAGGATCATAACGACTGGTTAATCTGAACTCATACAATGATATATTTCACTGATATATTCGTCTATGAGGTTTGATTAAACCATACTTTATTATCTGTATAATGATAGCTTTAATTGATGCCAACAAATAACGATAATTTTATACCGTACACAACCACACCTACCACAATAACTCCCTCTCTTATAAAAAAAACAAACATTTACATGTGTGCTACATTATTAAAATTAAAATTTCTCACTCATTACACTATATGAATAAGACACTTATATGAATAAGACTGAGTAATTTGATCCATCTGGAGATAGATGTTGTTTCGTTAATCAAAATTAAAATCTTCTGCTTAAACATTACATACAAATATGAAAAAAATATGACTTTGACATGCCGTATGATGTCTAAAATTATAATTTTTCTCATAATAATATTAAGATAAAATTCGCGAGATAAATGGCAACATCATGTCTGTCATATATATAATTATATAGGGTAATATATATAATAGTCCAATTACCTATCTTATGCTACTGATTCTTATCATTTAAATATATTTAAATATTTTTGCGTTTTATAAGAAAGGTTTAATTAAGATAAAGTTACGGTATATAAGATTTATCATTGACAATGCAACATAATATGATTAATATTTATTACTTGTACCTTATTGTATACGTTTCTACCGTCAAAAAAGATTTTTTTTATTATTTCAATGAACAGACGAATAAATTTCAAATTCAGCCAAAAACTATAAACTACCCGTCACACCGTCAATGTTTCACCAACTATGAGATCCAAGATGTAATATTCTGCATATTATTACTTTTCAAACCGGAACACATTACCTTGAAATACGCGGGATATTTCAAGAAATACCTATAAAAAAATAACAGAAAACTTACCCTTCATCCGCTTATGGCTTAAAGCTATCTAATCGCATTGTTATCGCCCCGATGAGCGGTTTCTCTCACGACATTCCCTCTGCTCTCACGAAACACTAACTATGCGAAATCACGACTATTACACTTCAACGAGACGATATCCTCTATATAAAATATGATACATTACAATGATTCTGCAATCATTGTAATGTATCATATTTTATAATTAACTTTTTTAGTGAAAGAAAGTTCGTAAATAAACATGAAAGGCTTATTCCATTTTGACGAACAACAATAAAATATGAATAGTGTTCAAGAACTTCAGACTATATGATGTCATCCGCAAATAAATATGGCGCTTGACAGCTGTCAAATAGACAGATATAAGTTTTTTATTTTTGTTCTTTTTATTAATAAGAAACAGTATACATAATACATAATTACAGATAAATAATATAATATAATAAATCAGTAAAAATCTCATGCATCTATCTCATATCCGTATGATTATATGTAACTTTATTTATCATTATTGTATTTTCTTTGCCACGTCGTGATCCCGGCTAACGTTTAAAACATTTCTTGTTGTCTACGAAACAGTCTCCTATTTTCAATATCATATAATCAGAATTCCCTAATAAAACCATACAAATCAAAACAGACCCGAGACCCGCGTCACGATCTAAGGTGACTTCATATATCCGGGGACGGACCTGTCAGGTGACCCGTGTCACACAAATTGACTGATACTACGTAATGATTTCCTGGCAATGAAAAGAGTTTACCCTCTATTATAAGAAAAACTCCTTTGTACGGCTTAAACCTTATCTGGCCACGGGGTCGGTTATGACCCACTGAACACAACGTCCTTAATAAACAACATAATATGTGTAAAAGTATATGAGTTGGTGGTTTAATTATAAGTTATTTCAATATATTATTAAATAGATAATAAAAAGCATCGATATTATTCGAGAATTTGGATATAAGAAAAATAAACTAAATTCATAGTTGAATATGTTATTGGTTAAAGAAAAAAGGTCCCTAACTACTTAGTTTCTTGCCGGTACTTCTCGGAACCTGTGTTAGCTTTACATTCAAATTAATTAATGTGATCTATACAAATAAATAAAATATAAATGTCTGTCTGTCGTTTTAAAATAATTGCCTATTTATTTTAAGGATTATCGACGTCAAAATGGCAGATGTTAAAGGATTTTCGTCACAAACTGAATTCCACGCTGGCTAAGCTTTGCTAGTATGACATATTATGTATATAAGCACTATTAATGTATGTGATAAGACCCTATTTCAATAATTAAATTTTAAATTTCGAATAAATATTTTTCAAGAACAAAATTCACGGTTCAATATATTCGCAAATTAAATAAATTAACTTTTAAACATAAGCGTCCTTATTACATTACTGTTAGGTCAATTTATTTCGTTCGTAGGCAAAGGCATATAAAATATTACATCGAACCAATGCATGCGTGTAATCGGCTTACGTAAAGTGGCTTCGTCCAATCAGTGGCAATTTATTTTCAATGTATCAATAATATCGACCTATCACGTAACGTATAAAATAAATTAGATAAACGGTTAATATAATTTTTTATCGTTCGAAATTATAATTGAACGATAAATCTAATGGCAAACGATGCATGACAGGTTTTAAGTAGTTTTAAATTTCTAGATTATATGCGTTTGTTTTCATCGTGAAGTTAAAGCGTGTGGCACACAATGACGATACTATAATATTGTGTTGTATCTGAAGGATACACATGGATATTTTATTGTTATGTACGAAGCCAACTTGCTCTGTTGACAGTCCATTCAAAACTATATTTTATTAGATATTTCAAAGAACATGATTTTTAACATGTCAATTTAAATTTATCTATTTTGTTCATAAAATATACACGAATAGATCAAGACGTACAGTAACAGTGTGTTAATGTCCCACAGCTAGGCTATGACTAACGCTCTTGTTGTAGGGAGAAGGTTTGGAATTTATTCCACTACGAGATGTGCCCACCTAACGAATTTTTTCATCGCTTATAATCACTTGACCATCATGGCTCTTGTCCATCAGAATATAAGATGACTCACACGTTACACTAGCTCACTCACGTGATTCTAAATATAAAAGTTTAATAGTAAATATCTATTAAGTATATATCTAAAAGAGCCTCCTTGAAGCTTCGCCCTATTATAATAGCAATTACCTGAAACCATTATCTAAATAATTATATATTTATAAAGAGTAAAGTTTATAGTACGAAAACCTATGTTTAAATGCAATCTTCATTTGTAATTCATTCGTAATAGAAGGTGCTGCATTCACATATTTTACAGTTACATAAAAAAATATACAATTTAATTGCCAACATTCAAAACTGGCAATTTGTTTGTTTACAACTCCACAAAACATGACCAACAGTTACACAATTTTTATTGTTATTAACCATGTAATTGCAATTTAAAAATTAAATAATATTTGGTCGCCAACGCGTATTTATATTAGTAAACATAAGTATATATAGTAGCGCTTTAACCGCTGCTTCGGTTGCGATTTCACAATTCTTAAATACTAATTTCAATAGCTCTTTCTTCAAAAATAAAGGATTTTCATACAAACTATAAACTTCTTTATTATATAATACCTCGGGAGTTAAATATTCAAAAATCATCCTTAGGGCTAAACTATGTAAAAAGATCCCGTATGGAAATTTCTATGGTGCTTCCCCCGGTAGTTGGGGCAGTGCGTTTGTATGTCAGTCAGTCAGTCATTCTTTTCTAAATACATATATAATAACACCACCAGATACAGTCAATAAAAATCTTTTGCATATCAATGATATGCTCTCTCTTGGGAACATACATTGCTATGCAGACGATAGTACATTGCATGGTGGATACCACGGACGCGCAGTGGCTGGGCAAGCGGAAATTGAGGAGAGGCGGAAGAATCTTGTCATTGAACTCGATAGGACGTTAGAGCTCATCGCCAAATGGGGCTCTGATAATCTTGTTGAGTTTAATGCCAAGAAAACACAGGTATGCGCTCTCACGGCGAAAAAGTCAACATTTTCCCCTCTTCCCTCCCTCTGTGGTACTCCGCTGGTGATGCAAAGCAAAATCGCCATGCTGGGGATTGACGTTCGCTGCGACCTTAGTCCAAGGGATTACATCGAGGCTGTTATAAAAACAGCTTCACGGAAACTCGGAGTTCTGAACAAGGTGCGACGCTTTTTCACGCCACAACAACTGTGCCTGCTGTACAAAACACAGGTACGGTCTTGCGTGGAATATTGCTCGCACCTTTGGGATGGCTCCGCTAAGTACCTACTTGAGGCCTTGGACCGGTTGCAGCGACGTGCCGTACGCATTATTGGTGACGTAAAGGTCACAAACACCCTTGAACCTTTACAATTGCGTCGTGAGATAGCAGCACTGAGCGCTTTCTATCGACTGTATCACGGCGAGTGCTCTGAGGAATTATTCTCTCTAATTCCTGCTTCGATGTCACCGCCTAACTGTGACATCAATTCCATCGCGAACAAAGAAATTTGGCAACTCCTTTCTTTGTCGCACTTCCAAAAAATGGAATTCCTTACCAGCTCACGTGTTCCCCTCCTCTTACAACCCGGGTTCCTTCAAACGAGGCGTGAAGAGGCATCTTGCGGGCCGGCAAGGCGAAGGCGGCTAGTGCAGAACGTTTTTTCCGTCTGTACTGGCCGTCGTCGCGTTTGGACTCTACTACCACTTACCAACAGGTGGAGTAGAGTCATTTGCCCTCCCGGCGAATATAAAAAAAAAAAAAAAGAATAAATTTAAATTAAAATAAGTAGTCATCACTCTACAGTAATCTTAAAATGTCATTTGTGATGTTACCTGGAAATTAAAATATGATATGAACAAGATAGAAGAAATACCTCACACGATCCACAACATTGAGGAAATTTGATTCCCAAAAAAAAAAACACACTGTGACAGAGCTTTGACACAAATAAACCAAATAATATTAATTTGAAGCTAAAAATAACTAGTCAACACGTCAACGGGTGACACAAATCGTATTTAATTACGTTAAAAAAAACTAAAACAAAAAACATTTATTATCTAATAACCATTCATCTGGATGCAGTCGTTTCGAGAAACTTAATTATATATGATTGAATGACTACGTCACTTTCCATTTATAAGTTACTGAAAGTAATTACAAAAAAACAATCACAATAACACATAGATCTATTTTTCAAAATATTATATTTAAGCTTTATTTTTTTAATTTAAAATAGGTAATAATGGGTAAGGCAGACTGGCAAATCGACCACCTGATGGTAAATGGTCCCTACCGCCAATAAACATTATCACTCTACGAAATAATAACCATCTCTCACCTTTAATGTGTTACGTTCCTTGTAGCGGGACCACTCAGCGTTTAAACTGCAACAAAACACCGTGGTGGTACCATAAACAAACTTACACAAGACCCTACCGCAAATTACATATAAAATACATTTCCAGCAAAGGCATTCTTAATTTGATACCCAATCAAATATATCTATATACATAAATCAAACATGTCAAATCACATTGATGGAGGAGATATGCGAATTACTCGTCAATGCTTCTAAAGTCTGAGTTGCATAAGTCGGAAGAGCTTTCACCTGCGCCGGCGCACCCGCCACATAACATAACATGTTATGGTCATAAAGTAATGTTATTGGTTATGTTTGAACACGTATGAAATATGGTGATGGGCTATAAATTGCTTGTAAAATAAATTATATTATAAATATTTATAATAGAACATTTGTAATAAAAATAAATTGTTTTTATTTGATTTTGTATTTGCTTTAAATAATTTAAATTTTAAGACACATTTCAACTTACAACCACGCTATCTTTATTTACCAAAAGAAAAACCATATTATAAAAAATATAAATAGTATTATCCAGAATCTGTATTGGAACCAGAAGGCTACTGTACGAGTTGACAATGAGGAGACTGATGAGGTAGAAATAAAGAGAGGAGTCCAACAGGGCTGTATATTATCACCCACGCTATTTAATTTGTACTGGGAACAAATAATCGCAGAAGCAATTGAAGGCCAAGAATGTGGAGTCAAAATAAATGGCCGGTATATTAACAACATCAGATACGCTGACGATACAGTCCTAATAGCATCATCTCCTGAAAAGCTGCAATTAATTATGAGCCGTGTTAATGAGTGCAGTGAAAACGCTGGTCTGAGGATGAACTTATCAAAAGCGAAGATCATGGTGTTATCTAAACATAGCTTCGATGACATTGCTATTACATTCATTGTAGCAGGCCAAAAAATTGAGAGGGTGCGCAAGTACAAATATCTGGGGACATGGCTTAATGACACCTGGAGCTGTGAACAGGAGGTAAAGACTCGCATCGAAATAGCTCGAAGTGCCTTCTGCACGTTGAAAAAAATACTCTGCAATCGCAGACTTAAGATCCCTGTGCGCATACGACTCCTACATCGTTACATCTGATCTCAAAAAACGTATAGAAGCTTTCGAGATGTGGGCATATAGACGTATGTTGGCCATTAGTTGGACTCAAAGGGTCTCGAACGTGGAAGTTCTTCGACGCGTCAACCAAAAACGGCAACTTTTGGAGACTGTCAAGAAGAAAAAAGTTGCATATCTCGGACATGTGCTTAGGCATGAAAGATATGAACTTTTGCAACTGATTATGATGGGAAAAGTTGCCGGAAGGAGAGCTGTTGGGCGCAGAAAGAAGTCTTGGCTGTGCAACATCCGTGAATGGACGGGAATTGGGAGTGCTGCCGAACTTTTTCGCCTCGCAAAGAACGAGAAGGAGTATTTAAAGCTGACTGCCAACCTTCGCTAGTCGGAGTGGCACTCGAAGAAGAAGAAGAATATTAGAAATTAAACTTATTTTAATGAATTTCATAAGCTTGTGTAAAAAATGAGGACGAGGATAACAGAGATAGGATCTGCAAAATGCATATAGGTAGTCCTATATATTAAGGAGCCAATGAGGCCTTTATTTTTTAACTTTTAGTCTCATATAAAAGAAATATTTTTTTATGTTAAATATAGATACCCACGTAGACATGTTTATATATACATATCTACCACTAAATATAATCTATATTTAGATTGGTACCACCTACCCATGAAAAAATTATTGTTGCGTTCCAGTTTGAATGGTGAGCAAGCTAGTGTAACTACAGGCACAAGGGACATAACATTTTAGTTCACAAGGAATGGTTAATATTTCTTACATTGCCAATGTCTACGGGCGGTGGTGACCACTTACCATAAGATGGCATTTGCCCGTCCACCCGCCTATAAAATTGAATTAAAAAAAGTAATGACAACAGACTTGCTTTCGCACATTTAACATTAGTTTGGTAAATAATTCTTGAACGTTCGCTAGCTTCGTCTCTTGATTTGCTCGTGTCTTGCAAACATCAAACTCCTATGATAAAATATTTTCATGCGAAATCACGAAAGCAAATTAAATATTTCGTGTCTCATCATAAAATTCGATGCCATACTGTAAATGTGTGCGTATTAATTGTTCATAAACTGGTGACATTAATTGATTTTCGCTTCGAGTTGGTCTTTCACTAAATTTCCTGTAAAACTCTGTTAATTAATTCGTTGTTTTATTTTTTGATTATTATATAGGGTACCATACAATTCAGATTATAATGATTAAAATAATTCCGCCTTTTTTAATGTATTGTACGATGTAATTTTAATGAAAAATAAATAAAGTCTCTTGTCTCTCTTTCACAGCTCTCGTAGCCAGCTTAGCAATCGCCTCCTGCGCACAAGTAGAGGATCCATGTAAAACAAAATCTCGAATTGTAGCCGATGACAAATACTGCGACAAATATTGGGAATGTGATAGCGGTCAGGCCGTCCAATATGACTGCCCCAACGGCTTGGTATTCGCAGGTAAACATCGGGGTGTCACCGAAGGCTGCGACTATCCCTGGAGATCGAATTATTGTGAATACCCTAAAGTACAAACAAGTAAGTTACCGCATTATTATTATTTTTTATCTCAATCGCGTAATCGCTATTTTCATGTCAATTAATTGTCTATAAAATAATAATTGATAATTTTCTTTAGTTCTCGATTTACTTATTTAGCGAAATTGAAATTTAAAATTTTATAAGTGAATTTATTTATTTATTTATTTAGAATTAAATTAGTATAGTTCCTATCCTATCTCTTGAGATAAGCTTAGTGTTATAACCATTGTTCTGTGATCTCTTATTTTGTTTTATATGGTTTTGTCATGTAAAATAAATAATCTTAACAAAATACCCTTCTTCGGAATCTAGAAGTAATAAAATAGAACAGTTTGTAGGCTATTTTTGATTGGTTAAATTTCTATTACCAGATCCACCAATTGGTACGGAGCACTGTGATTGGTTGTATGGAATCTTCGGACATGAGACCTCCTGCACTAGATACTGGACTTGCTGGAATGGAACTGCCACAGAACAGCTGTGTATCGGTGGATTATTGTACAATGAGAACGCCCACTCCTGTGACTGGCCTGAAAATGTTGACGGCTGTCAAAAACATCGTAAGTAGAGTTCTATAGAATTACTAGCAAATCCTGGCAGACGTCTGTCTATATACCAATCGTCATGTCGGTTAAGCGGTATAAAAGTTGATATGCTGTAAGCTGTGACGAGCTTCAACAAGTTCTATAATATATGACCTTCGCCATGAAAAATACATAAATGTGACAACCTTTAAGGTCAAACAGTAGGTATCGAAGATGGAACATTAATAAGTAACAGATTATTCTTCTTCTATCTTAATCAAGAAGAATAAACCCAGCCATTAGTCTTTTGGGGGTACTCAGTACTTACCATTTCCCCGTCTTCTTTATTATTATTTTTTTTTATAGAATAGGAAGCTGGACGAGCATATGGGCCACCTGATAGTAAGTGGTCACCAAACGCCCTTAGACATTGACATTGTAAGAAATGTCAACCATCGCTTACAGTCAATGCGCCACCAAACTTGGGAACTAAGATTTTATGTCCCTTGTGCCTGTAATTACACTGGCTCACTCACCCTTCAAACCGGAACACAACAATATCAAGTATTGCTGTTTTGCGGTAGAATATCTGATGAGTGGGTGGTACCTACCCAGACGAGCTTGCACAAAGCCCTACCACCAGTAAAGTCTTCTAGCATATCGAACCTTAAAAAATATGCATATTGATATTATTGATTCGTTTCATATCAAAAGAGTTTCATAAATTCCTACTTTAATTTACTATGAATACGTTACATCAATCTCATGGGACAACCGATAGAAAGTTATCCAAGTTTCATGGAAATCAACCTCATTTCCTCCAATAAATAATCGAGGCCTAACCTTTCGATAACGTAAAATGATCTGGTTTCATAAAACATACCCAATACCCAAGGATGTCGATATTTAGTAAAATATTTTTAGTAAGTCTATTATAATTATATTCGTCGTACTTGTTCATGACATGCCTCATCGCCAATTTTCATAATCGGTGCTCTAAGTGTCATCCGTCTGGCAACTTTCACCCTAATTACTTAAAGCAGTAAAGCGGATAATGGCTTGCGGTCAATGATTTATTGTCTTATATAAAGCAAGTAGACATTTAGTAAATAAAGAAAAATAGTTAAATCCTTTTTTTAAAACTATTTTCTATACATTTTTTGGTTAAGAACATTTTTGTTTTTTTTTCTTCGTTTAAGTTTCACGATGTGTATCATAACGTTTTGTAATGCATGATATAAAATAAGGTAAGACGGCAAAAACACTCGCAATTGTGCCTCATCTTTGTACCTATTCTTATATATAATACATTTCTAAAGCACATTTGTGTTTTTGTGACAGTATGACATAACTATGTATTTTGCGCCAACGATGGTGTTCCTAGGAAAGATTAAATAAAAACACGCGTCCCCGTGTTTAATTAACATCAGCTTCGTCGCTGATTTTAAAAGTCATACTCTTTTTGGGAAGCAAGTTCTGCTCTGATTTGACAAATCATTTAGATGACAATTAAATCGATTTTATAACAAATTACATACGTCAAGCTATTACACCATTTAAATATGGGTTATTATTAACACACGACCAAGGTGGTAGAACTTTGGAGAAGCCCGTCTGGATAGGCAGCATTCACTCATCAGATATTCTACCGCTAAACAGCAATACATAGATTGTTGCATTCTGGTTTGAAGGGTAATTGAGCTAATATAATTATAGGCACAAGGGACACATCTTAGTTCCCAAGGTTGGTGGCGCATTGACCACGTAAGAAATGTTTAATATTTATAAGATCGTCAATATCTATGGGCGGTGGTGCCCGGTCCATAAAAAATATCCGATGGAAATTAAGAAGTTACACTATAAGTTCTTAACAAAAGTAACTTTTTCCTTGTTTATTATTATTTTTAAGATATTTCTGAAAAAAACTTTCCCATTTTTCAGACCCCCCATGGGTCTGAAAAATGGGAAAGTTTTTTGTTATGAGAAATTTATAAGATTTTTTTTTTGTTATAAGATTTTTTTTATGTTATAAGAAAAGTTTTCGCTTATTTTATTTATATACTGTAATAGTCTTACAGAACAAACATTTCAATCATGTTTGATAACATTTCAATATGATTGAAATAGAACTCTAGTCAGAAAAGTCTTCGAAAAAAATCAGTCGACTAAAGCTACCTTTTAAAAGTCAATTCACGTTCCGCAATCTTCAAGGGATCGAATGGTATAGACATTAAATTACGGATTCAATGCGATGAATCAACAATATACATTGTTGGACCTCTCAGAATTCCTTCTAAATTAATTCAAGTAACATCGGGCTTTGGCTCAAATTCAACCCATACGTTTAACGTTTCTTGTTTTATAAAACTTTAAAACAAGAAACGTTAAACTAAAATTTATACATTCTACAACGTAACATTGTCAATGAAAATATATTACTTTTAAAAACATATATACTTTAATAATAAGCTTAAAAAAATTCTTAAGATTTATGGAACAGTAAACTTATGTATATATTAATAATAAAACCTTGTTAATTTATTTTTACAAGTTTTAAATTTTATATTAGTTACAAGAATCGTTTCGCTTCCTGGAAGTTAAATATGTATACTTCGAGCAACCTTATTTTTATATTTTTATATCAAAAAAGATTAATATAGTTTGATTAAAGCTTTAATCTTATATAATATGTGTAAATTATTTCAGCTCTCTGTAATGAAGATCCCAATGGCAACGTGCCTCTAGGCAAATCCTGCAACAGGTACTGGCAGTGTCAGGGTGGTTATCCACGTCTTCAACGTTGCCCAGCTATGCTTGTATTCGATAGACGCTCTCTAAGATGTGTCGTACCACCAACTGAAGAATGTGACATACCGACTACCACACCCCCACCGCAAGAGGAGGAGGATGTTAAACAGGTTAGACAATAATTTAAATTTATTAATAAGAAATTAAAAACAATTGTATTCGTTTAATAGTATAACTGTTATCGTGTACTTAATTTGTGCTTATAATTACAACCTGTATATGTTGGATAAAAATGTATATCTACCAACCAATATTGGAGCAGCATGGTGGAGTAAGTTCCATACCTTCTTCTTGAAAAAGAGATGCCTTAGCCTAGGAGTGGGACCATTTCAAACTGTTTCTCTTACCTTTTATTAAAGTTTTTATTAATTTGGTGTTGTATCATCTAGTTTTTAAAACAGAATACGGTAAACGAATAACGGAAAAACGATAGCACGAATATTTTGTTATTTGAAAGCAGGATATCGATGTCATAGCCATTAGCAGAATGAATGCGCACCTGAGCCGAAATTCGTGCAGCCCATTGAATACCCTTTGATAACCGGATTTTAAACCAATCGGTACGATGACTATGTACAAGCAATCCGTTAAGATTTATTCATCCATATGTATATTTATCTTATTAGTATATTTACTATGCGTGGAATATAATAAGTTGTATTAATAAGAATATTTTCCCTTGATAATAAATAATAAAAAAATAAATGTGGATGGATTGCGTAAGAAACGATATTTTTATGAAAGGGGTAAGTGCTGAGATGACGAGTGGCAGAGAAAAGTTAAAGGAAAATACATGTTGTGCCGACCCCACGTAGTGGGATAAGGGCAGGAAGAAGAAGACGGGTATATATACTTTATTAGCTGACCTACTAGACTTACGTCTATATTAGACGATGCATTCAAGACACCCACGATTGATGTGTTTCGAACTTAAGTCGGAACAGACAAGGTACATGAGGCCCTATGCTTGGAAGCAAATTGTTACATAAAGAGGAACTAGGAACGACAAAACGAATTGTTACTAACAAGGACTATATTTCTGTAGAGATCTAAGCATAACATAGAGGTTGATCATCTAAAATTATGTGCTGATATGTTAATTTTTTTTCAGGGACATCAAAACTCAAAGAGGCCATCGAACAATGAATATCAGGACGGTCAGGGCCAGGGTCAAGGTCGCCAGAGAACCAGAAATTAAGAACAGATAATAAATATTTCTTAATAAATAGCTATTTCAATGGGCATAATATTGAAACTAACATTACCAAATTTTCCAACAGTTTTAGTTGATAGCATATATTACATATAAAAGACTGCGTTTTATCTCAGCAGTGAATTTTTATGATAATTCTTCTCTTTGGTTTATTTTGAAGCTGATGCAAAACTTAAAAATAAATTTACATTGTTACATGTAAACCTAACCTTATTTTTCAATATAATCTTATAGTAAAAATGAAATTTCTACTTTAATTTAGTGTAAAACACTAATCACATACATCTGCATTAAAATTTGGTTTTCCGATGATTTATTTCTTTTTGTAGTTATGACATTTTCGCTTTTGTATAGTTAATAACATTTTAAAGATCTTTCAGAAACCGCAGGACTTTTTTTCCATTCTCATTCATTTTACAATTTCCATTCATTAACGTAAATAACCTCCATACTAATAAACGATGTAAATCGGTTGAATAGATACAAAGTTCTTTGTCTCCTTCTTTCGAATGTCAAATCACTAATGTTCGAAAGATAAAACGGTGTGCGACTAATCAATTAGGAGTAAATGCTCCCGCTTTACAAAGTTTATTAAAGAGGGATTATATCACTCGTTAGTAAAACTCTATCATTCTCATTCGGGAATAATCCCACCAGCACTTTAAGCAATAATATTTATAATCTATTGTTATTATTCATAATTTAGTAGTATATATTTAGCATTAGCCGCTGTATAAACTTAAATCTGTCAAAGAAATACTCATATAAGCCTGTAAGTTAGTTGAACGTTTGTTTCTATGCTACAGTAAGGTTAGATTAAGTTTATATTGTTCTAATTTTAAGTCAATAAAGATATTTCTTAAATAAATCTTTTATTTACCAAAAGACATAAAACAGTCTCTAGGTTATAATTGTAGTAGAATTTAATTATGTTTTATTGTATTATATATGCCTGTTACAAACAGTTTGGAAGATTGTTTGAAGTTCATGGTACTCATCTGTTATAATCTCCTAAATATATTACCAAAAGCGCTTTAGCCGCGGCTTCGCTCGCATCATATTTAAGAACTGCTAAATACCATTTTATAAATAGCTCTTTCTTCAAAAACGAAGGATTTAAAAAAAAAACATTCAATCACTTTATCCTACTTTAGGGCTGCAATTTTCAAAAAACCTTTCTTAGTGCTAACCAACTGTGTGATAGGAACACGTATGCAAATATTCATGGTGCCAGTAGTTTGGTACGTGCGTTGACTTGTCAGTTAGTTATTCTTTTATATATATACAGGGTTACAAGGTAATATGTCACGATCCTTTTAAAGGGTTATATTTCAGGACAATAGCTATCAAATGACCCCCAAAATGCTTATGCAAAAGTGTATCGTTTTCGAGTTATTAATTTTTTAATATTTTTTTTATTTAAAGGATGTTTAAGATTCTAAAATTCAATAAAAAAAAAATCAACGTATTTTCCCTATTTTTTTTGTATTTCTTGCTAGGGTACATCCTAGTTAATAATAACCAGTTATAAAACAAAAACAATCTTCAAGCATTTTTAAATTACAGATCCAAAACTGTACAACTTTTCGATTTTTAATTTTGATTCTTTAAGTTACTCGCAATTTTTTTGTAAAAATCACTATGGCTCTTATCGTGCGGATCATTTTAAAACCTACCACAATATTCGATATTGGTCTCAAAAAGAACAGGGAAACCCTCACAAAAAGCGATTAAGCGGTTCCCAAAGACGTTTCTCGGTAAACGTCTGGATGGGGATTATCAATGATAATCTTATTGGGCCACATTTCCTACCTGATAACTTAAATGGTGAAAGTTATGAAAGCTTGCTTAGAGAAATCCTGCATGAGTTACTCGAAAATGTTTCGCTGAAACTTAGGCAGAGAATGATATTCCAGCATGATGGTTGCCCCGCACACTTTCGAATGTCCGTAAGACAGTGGCTAGACAGCAATTATCGTAATAGATGGATTGGCAGAGGAGGACCAATCCCATGGCCAGCGAGAAGTCCAGATTTGACTCCGATGGACTATTATGTCTGGGGGCATATGAAAAGCCTGGTTTATGATGTTTCACCAGTACAAACAATTGAAGAACTCAAAACAAGAATAATGAATGCTGCAAATTCTATTCGACATAGCTTGAGTAGTGTTGTAGTAAAAAGTGAATTAAGAAAAAGAATGCGTATTTGTATACGAAATAGGGGATCTCATTTTGAACACGAATTATGAATAATAAACAGTGTAATTTTGAAAGTATGGAGTAACTAAAAAGATTAAGTATTTTGTTTTTGATTTAAATTCAAAATTGCAATGACAGCTCTGGTTTATCTCTCCTTTTTTACCTATTACCCCTATTAAAAATAATCTTTAACTACTTTGCATTGAGGTCCTTTTGTCTTTGATCCAGATTTAATTTCTTAACAATAGCATTTCTTAGAATTTCCTACCTGGTCTCTTTGTTATCTAATTTTCTCCTGAGTTTATGATTGTTACTGTACTTTTTATGTACCGATGGATAGCTAAGGAAACGCAGATGTTTTTAAAATGATCCGCACGATAAGAGCCATAGTGATTTTTACAAAAAAATTGCGAGTAACTTAAAGAATCAAAATTAAAAATCGAAAAGTTGTACAGTTTTGGATCTGTAATTTAAAAATGCTTGAAGATTGTTTTTGTTTTATAACTGGTTATTATTAACTAGGATGTACCCTAGCAAGAAATACAAAAAAAATAGGGAAAATACGTTGATTTTTTTTTATTGAATTTTAGAATCTTAAACATCCTTTAAATAAAAAAAATATTAAAAAATTAATAACTCGAAAACGATACACTTTTGCATAAGCATTTTGGGGGTCATTTGATAGCTATTGTCCTGAACTATAACCCTTTAAAAGGATCGTGACATATTACCCTGTAACCCTGTATATAACCTCATAATAAAAAAATTATAAAAGGTAAATCTACAGCAAACCGATTTATTAGTATGTAGGTGAACCAAACTGTCCAAGAGGAGCCCGTTCGACCATACAAACTCTCAAGTTATATAATATAAAATATAGATTATATTGTGCTTATTGGACTTGCGCCGAATTCCCAAAAGCCTTTTATTTAACTTTATCTGTTAGTAGTGTGAGTTAAATGTTGCAACTGTATAATAAACCATTTCTACCCGACCGATTAAGCTTAAATTTAATTAATATACTTAAACTTTTATTGCTGGTGATAATAAATTTTAGTATTATATACTATATTTAAATTACATTCTGTCTTATTTTCTTACGAATTTACATAGCGAAGTTGAAATTAGATAAAAATCAAATTATTTTCAGAGCATTTTTCATTGAAATCAGAAAAAAAACTGAACCATAGATATAAGAAGAAGCATTATTCACGAACCAATTAAGTCTTCTGACCATTCATAACACCGTCTCGTTTATTTTACGAAAAGATACTTAGTACAAATTATTACATCTACAATATCGCCGACACCTTTAATGGGGTCACAAAATATATAGACCCTAGAATTCCGCTCTTTATTTCCATTTTATTCTATCAGAGTCCATTAACTTTAGGATCGGGTTAAGTGCTTAGGGTGTACATTCTACAAACTGAAGGAAAAACATAATTTTATACTCGATTAAGGGATTTTGTACACGATTACGACTATGTCTGTGTATAGATTTGTATCTAATATGTAGCCATCTTGCCTTTACATCTCAAATGATTTTATCAAATAGAATTTGTAATGTAATGTAGTGTTGGTCGCATCCCTAAAGTCCAATCTCAAGGTTGGTCACATTGACGATGGAATGGTTAATATTTTTACAGCACCAAGGATGTCACGAAATTTCTTTAGAGAATCATAATATTAGACACTTATTCACTTCATAATATTTTGTCTAGTTTTTCGAATTCTAAATTCCAGATAACAGAAAAAAATGAATCCGGTGCATATAATTTCACGTTAAACGATTTAAGATTTCAAACGACTAAAAAATAAAAATCTTACACTTTATTTACTAACGTACTTACTTAATTTAACCCGACTCGATTCTATAATACAAATTTATTTTAATTTGTAAATACCTTACTATAATTACAGTGATATCCTCCTGAATGATTTCAGCCCCGGCATTCAATCACAAGAAAAATTAGCCAGCTGCGCAGGACACACTAATGTGCAAACGCAGGTACAGCCTCTATTCCCTCAGTCTCATAATCCGTGCTTTCCAAGGCAGGGGCGTGTACATACTTCCAACTTCTAGACTCCGGACTACTATTGATATTTATCGCCAAAAAAATACTTTTTTATTGGTCCGCCCTCAGGATCTGCAGCCTTATATAAATTTGACCTGGGCTTCATCATATATCAATTATATAACACAAAGCGATGTGTTATATCGATGCTATTGATTATATACGATTCTTAATACATACACTAAAATTAAGGTTAAGCCTAATCGGCCGCAGCGTCTTCTCTTTTCCGACTCAACCTCAGTAACTCTGTAAATACCATTTTCTCATGCACGAAAATCTGTCAAAATTTAGGTCAATGACATACCCCTATATTTCATTTAAATAAAATCTTTTAACAAATTCAAAATTTAGAAAAAAAAGTCCAAAAATCGTCCCATGTAGTTAACTTTTTTTTTGGTTTACTCTTTCTTAGTCTAACTTTATGATTGAAAATCTCAAGAAATCACCGAGTTCATTTCAGCTAAGACGCCATATTGCAACTGGTAATGTCAATAATATGAAGCTTATTGAAGCGTGTAAAGCTAGTCAGACTCATGTAGCTGAATATGACATGCAGTTTAGATAGTCAGTGTCAATAATTTCTAAGGGCTGGGTATGTTTGTAGCGTTATATAATATGTCCAATAAGCACACCACAAAACATAACCATAGGAATAAAAAAAAAGAATATACGAACTCTTTAGTTTTACCAATGTTTTTAATAAATTTCTTTATTGAAATTTCTATTGCTACCACTGTTTAATTAAAGTACATTAATTAGAGTATAGTTAAGGTAAAATGATATTTTAAAATACTCTACCGTAACAGCCTGTGAATGTCCCACTGCTGGGCTAAAGGCCTCCTCTCCTCTTTTTGAGAAGAAGGTTTGGAGCTTATTCCACCACGCTGCTCCAATGCGGGTTGGTAGAATTCACATGTGGCAGAATTTCAGTGAAATTAGACACAAGCAGGTTTCCTCACGATGTTTTCCTTCACCGTAAAGCACGAGATGAATTATAATCACAAATTAAGCACATGAAAATTCAGTGGTGCTTACCCGGGTTTGAACCCACGATCATCGGTTAAGATACACGCGTTCTTACCACAGAGCCATCTCGGCTTACAAAATAAAATACTCTACATAAATAATTAAATGCTAATTATGTAGCATTATCTACAGAATTCGTAAGGTGGAACGCTTGGAATTGAAGGACCGGTCGGTCTGAATTAAAAATATTTTTGCCTTACATAGTCCGTTTATTGAGCTAGCTTATCGACTATATAACCTCACACTATAACTGATAAATTATATCACTGACAAATTTAGTTGAAAGTAATTAATATTATAAAGTCCAGTTGTACGGCTCAGCTCGTCCAAAGAGCTTATCTTAGTGAGTTCCATTTGATTTCAATTTATTTTTTTGTATTACCGGTTACCGGTGACTTTATTGGCCTTCATAAAGCCAACGACCGGGGTTCCAGTACTGAAAATCGGCCTCGTGAAAGCTAAGAACAACTAACATCTTAATGGAGTCTCCTATAAGTCTTCAGACTATGGGGAGCGCATGCCAAATTCACAAGACGGGGAGAGCCCGTTTATTGAGTATGGTTAGGAGCTAAATAACTTACTGCTACGACCCTAAGAATCGTAACCATGAACATCAACCAATCGGGCAAGGTGTAGTTAAGTAACAACACGTTCATGCATTGAAGACATGCAATTATAACTCAAATTTATTGCGTAACTTAGTAGCAGAAAAACTGTAAACTACAAAAACAGGCAATTTTGATCCATTACTATATAAAAAAAACTGAAATTATTATAAATCAATTCCTCTTCAAGAATTCTAACTATATTTTATAATTAATTAATTTAAACAAAAATGATTTTAAAGCTTAAAAAATTATTTAACAATTACATTATATTTATTTGAATACCACCATAATCGGGGATAATGTTAGTCAACATTCAAAAAGAGGCAAACTAAGAGATGGCTTAAGTTATGAGCATTCATTAACAAGTTGAAAACTTGGTAATAACCTCTTAAAACTTTCTATATCGTCCTTTTCCTTTGTATAAGTTTCAGGAGATTACTTAGAAAGAGATTTGTAATTACGAAATGATTTAATACATTTAATAACAATTTTATATACATGTTAATTAAAGTGTGCGTGGATGATCAAATGTGTCTTTTCAAAATGAACGGCGTTCATTCTAGTAACTAATAGACTTTTTAAATTGTGCCAATTGTGCTTTTCGTATTTAATTTTATTTTATTTAAATATTAAAAAGATAAACTAAATTCAGTTTAAGTTAATTACGTATATATTTAAATAAAATACATGCTTCCGAACATCGACTTATATTATTAAGTAAGTAAGTTTTTTATAATATGTTTTATCATCATTGGTGTAAAGGAATTGTGGCGGAGTTTTGAAAAATTTAACCAGTTTAATATTATTTATTATTTTTATTATATAATGGCGATTACTTTAGTTGTCTTTCTGATTAATTCATTTTTGATGCGTTCTTTCAAATACGACCAACTTTTTATAAATTCAAATAATATCCTCCATCACATAAAAAAATAATACTTATATAAACAAAAAAATCTTTAATCTATGTAGAATCATAACGTTCTAAAAACTATCTCAAGAAAAGTTTATATTTTAATTTTCAATTTTCTTGAACTGTAACAGCCATCTCGATTTAAACTTTTTCTAATAAATTACTTGAAACGAGCTTTTGTTAAGCTTGTAAAACAAAGAAATTAATGCTTCCTTTAAACTTTGAACGTTAATGTTACCAGTAAGAATAATTACGATTCGATATTTCGAGAAATGGGACTTTTCTTTTTATGAACCCAATATTCATATCGGATAATGGTAATTTTCATATAAAGGATATAGTTAAAAAAAACGAATCGTTTATTTTATTTCTTTATTTGATACTACATAGACACGGCTCCAACTGATGGGCAGTGGTCACAACTGCCCCTAAATATTGTCACTTTAAGAAACATTAATTACCCCTTATATAACTAATGTGCCACCTACCTTGGGTACTAAGATCCCTTGTGTCTGTAGCTACACTAGCTCACTCGCTCTTAAAACCGTAACACAACAATACAAAAAAATTGTGTTGAGTTTGTGGTACCCGTGGTGTAGCACAAAGCCCTATCCAATTTTCACCCAGTCAATTTAGTTTTACGTCGTTGAATCTTTCGTTACTACTGCTAGTGACATTTCTCAACGGATATTAGCCAACTGTAGTCAGATGTCACGACTGGAGAGTATTCAAGCGCGCAGGATCGTTGATATGACGTAGTTTCCGTGGATCACTGACAACTCCACGTCACTGCATAGCTCCGGGCTGCTAATGAAAAATTATTAAAATAAATATATTTTTTATTAAATTCAACTGCAGCCTCGGTTTCTGGAGCGTTGTAAGCTAGCTAAACCAACATCGCATTTAATGGTTAATAGTTAATTATTCCATATACTAATTTAATTAAAATACTATTTAAAAAAACATCTCATTAACCAGGATAAATCTTTTAACTTTCTTTAATTATCTAGACGTTGACTTTGTTACAAACGTAGTGAAGTAAATAACAATACAAAAAACAAACCTATAAAAATATTACATATTTTTTAAAGAATGTTATTCGACATTTAAATAAAATAAAAAAAAAAACAAGAAAATATAAACTTGAAATGTATCAGCCGATATCAACTACAATATAGCGGATGTTATCTTGTATGCAAATGATTAAATTATACGTCCAAAATTCACTATATAAATTCACTATGTACAAATAGAAGGCGAAGGAGAAAGCATAGCATGACAAAACAGAAAGTCAGTAATTAATAATATGTAAAGTTATTAAAATTTTAACACAACAAATAATGTACTTTTTTCTTGTTGTTCTTTCGTGTCTAGTTAAGCGCAAAATATTCTATCAACGTCACACAAAAAAAATTACACATGATATCAATCGAATTCAAATTTCGAAGTGGTACCTACTATGTAATAAAAGGATAAAATTACTAATGACGTAAGCTAGACTACTTTACTTTATACTTTATTGTACACCACAAAGAGAAAAAAATACAAAACATGGATATGGCCTAAATAAAAGTAGCATACAATTTTGGCGACCTTATCGATACATAGCCATCTCTTCCAGGCAACCAACGGTGTAAGGGTAAAGGAATAACTAATAGGATATGAGGTATTCCTTACACCGAAGATATAGGAGACTATGGTAAAACACCAGTGGTTACTGGTCGTGATCGAATCACGACTTGTCAAATTTCTTATTTTAAAAAGCATTGGTTTTTAAATATTAATAAAATCTTTACCAAGGAGGTAAACTAGTAATTTGTGTACTAAAATATATATGCATATATTTTAACCAATGACATAGATTCAAGTAAAAAGCACATGCACACACAATTTATAACTAATATTTCGAGACATATGGAACTTCTCTCTTCAGCCTGTATCTGACACGTACTTCAAAGCCACACCGGGCAAGTATAAATAACTTAGAAACTACAAACATAATCAACTTATTCGTTAAACTCGATTCGTTCGGTGAACGTATTTGTAACTTACGAGGTTCTATTGAGGTAGCGTAGCGTCTCAGGTTTCCAATTTTCCCAGGAGTAAGAGTTAGTTTTCTCATATTCATAAAAAAATATTAAATTCACGTCAATACCTTAAATTATATACTATAATATTATATAAAAGTTTTATGTATACGTATATTGATTCTCTAGTTTTTACAATCATCCATTACAACAAAAAATCTTTTTTTAGTACAGTTTTTTATTTTCACGAATTCTATTAAATTTGCAATTATGATCTTAAAACATTCACTGCTTTTCCTATAATTGTTGCATTAGAAGTTGAGCATTTAAACAATGTTGTGTCTCCGTCTTTCGAATGATAAATAAATAATGACAAAAAGAGATAAATCAATGTTTATCTTCAAATTAATTGTAAGAAACTACTTCAATAAATTATTTTTACATTTAGACTAAATACAAGCTTAGCTTAGCTTTTTTATTTTTATTTTTTTTAATAATTTTATTTTAATCAAGAAATTATAAAATGCTTTAATAGATTTTCAAGCAGGTTAATATAATGCTCATGTAATAGTGACCTAAATAACTTTAAAAATGTTACCTAGATCACTTAGGTTTCTGCTCTTTTAAAAAACGCTAACCACATAATATCTTTTGAGCTTTACCTACAAAGCTCGCTTTGTTAAGCTTCTATAAACTTTTGAAGCGACTCCATCGCTGACGATGAAAGTTCGCGCTGTATAATACACAAAAAAGTAAGATTAATGGCCTTTTTATAGGCGTTTACACTTAATATTATATTTTATGAAGAAATGATACTTTTTTGTTATCTTGGTAGCTAGAATTTTAGAATTTACTCACTATCCTTTACAATAAAATAAATTATTTCTGCTTACTAAATGTAACACTCAATAAAAAAACTCAAGCGATAAACATTGTTAAATAATAAATATTTATATATTAATTAATAGCAACATACACTAAATTAAGGCAACGCGTTTTGATCGATCGATTCTGTGACAGTTGCAATGCTTTCTTTTTTATCTAATTTGAATAAAAATATTATTAAGCATTAATTGTTTCTTGTTTTCATTTAATTAATTTGCAATTAATTTAATGCCATATTTACTTCAAAGATCAATTGATTCAAGAAATGTTTCAATTATTTTTTATGGAACAACTGTTAGCATCCATAAAAATAGGCAAAGATTACTAGTTTCCGCTTCATTTGTTTTGCTATTCATATATATTAACTTTATATAATTTCTGTTCGGCATATTGCCAATAACACCTAGTATATTCAAGTGCAGTGACAGTTCTGTTTCTTTCATATGAAAATGTAATGCACATACCAAAAGTGTAAATTGGACTGTTCGTCGATGGCTAATTAGGTAATAATATTTCATAACTTGAAATAGGTAGTAGGTAATCTTTTTTAATAAAATTTTAAATCATTGTACAAAATAAACCATAGATGTTTTATTAAGATTATTATTATATTAATTACATTTGCTTATATTTACGTTAACGAAAAATTGTCTAAAATTTATAATGTAAACTATTGTCAATGTCTACAAAAACTAAGAAGGGCTCTGTTAGTTACTAAATAAATAAAAGCAACCTAAAATAGCTTATTATTGTGCCTTTTAAAAAGCTCCGTGTGACGGTAGATAGGTAGTTGCTATTAGCTTTTATTGGGGAAAAATCTTATATTTGGCTATTTTTAAACTGACGTGTTTAATAATGCATAACTCTCAACGGAATAAGATTTGTAAATTAGCGTTATAGTAATTTTTATTTAGCTTAAAAATATCCAACGATGTATTACACGTCACTATTGGAGAGTGGGAACAGAAAGCCAATTCTACTAACATAATTTTAGTTTAGCTTTTTCCCTATTCTATTAATACCATCATCAACATCCAGTTGCGATTCGATTCGTCCTTGATGGAACGTCAAATTTCTTAAGAAATTATGATGTCACAGCGATAACGATTCGACTTAGCCAAAAATAAATCCTGGCGTCATCCTTTATATCTTATGTTAATAAAAAATGAATGTATAAGGCATCACACAATATAGCAATATATAGATAGTAAAAAACGCGGTTTACGCCGATTTCCATAAATTGTAGGTATTACATTATAATTAACTACCATTTAAGAAAAATTATAACTGAGTATCCGGATCCAAAAGACGATTTAAAAGTACTTACAAAAGCCTAATTCCTTACTTTGTACGCTTACATTTTTTTTTTTTACAAATAATAGGCCAGCGTTTGAGGAAGATCTGAGGTCCCCCACAGCGGGCCTGGCGACAGTGGAGGCGGTACGTCCCCACTTAAATCGCTGGCTCAAAAGAAAACGAGGCACGCTCTCGTTTAGGTTAACGCAGGTACTTACCGGACACGGCTGCTTCGGTAAGTACCTGCACAAGATAGCACGGCGGGAAATGTCACCTTCCTGCCACGAGTGTGGTGCGCCAACCGACACGGCGCAACACACCCTGACGGAGTGTGCCGCGTGGGGGCCCCAGAGGCTTTCTCTGGCGGCAGTTGTCGGCGGAGACCTCTCCTTGCCGAGCATCATCAACGCGATGCTCGGAAGCGATGAGTGTTGGTCGGAAATGGTCTCCTTCAGTGAAAATGTAATGTCGCAGAAGGAGGCCGCGGATCGGGAGTGGGAAGAGGACGCCGCTGCAAACCTGCTCCGCCGAAGAAGACTGGGGAGAAGAATGAGGCGCTATGCGCACCTTCTCCCTCCGCCGCAATAGGCGTCGCTGGGACTAGGGGGCTCTCAGTACCCTGGTAATCCCCATAGAGAATGGAGGCCTGCATACGCAGGCCACCCGTCAGAGCGTCGCGGTAGCATGCGCAAGCGATCCCGTGGCGCTCCTCGTTATGACGGAAAGGGTACCGCTGGTTTTTTAGTGGGTATTCCGTTGTTCGGGGCGCACTCGGCGCTTCGGACATCGGCGAGCCCCACATACCCCCCCCCCCACTGTTCCCGTGGGGGAAATTAGAATTAGTATAGATTTAGTTTTTTGATCCAACATGCCCCGTCCTCGTCTTCCCCAGGCAGAAGATTACTTACAAAAAAGATGTATTAATTTATTATATATTTAATAATATATTTAATATTCAAATTCAACTTTCTGGCTATCTCATACGTAATCCCTACTACACAACATATGCACACTAGGAAGTATTGCATAAGTTTTAAACCACTCCAAACTATCTAGTTTCTGCTAACCATGGAGGCTATTTTATTCATCCTTCAAATCCCAAACAAATAAAAAGCTTCGCCACTGGTGAGAATGAAAATAAATAAAATCTTGAAATGTTTCTAGTATTTCATGTATCACATAAAAAACTTGTTCAAGTCACTTTAATTCATCGTCCTAAAAAATAATACAGCTTGCTGTGGATATTTTGTTGACACCATATATGATGAAGCTTTTATTTATGTATTTAATATTATGTAAGCACTTAGAGATTTAAAATTATTGCAATTTTTAAACGAGAACAAGCTTTAAATTTTGATTACGACTTTTATCTGTCAGTTATAGATTATAATGTCAGTTCTCCAACGTTGACTTTTGGCTTATAAATGTTTATTATAGGTACAGACAGAATTAAAAAAAAAGAATTTTACGTTATCAACAACTATGTAAATTGTCTTTACACCGATTATATTATTCGAGTTAATTCAACCTTATGATAATGTAGTAAATTCTCTCGCCGTGACAACTTAGATTGTATTTACATTGCGATAGTACTTATAATATCTTTATTTGAATATTACAATTTGCCTTATCATGTTTAGGTGGAGAGGTCTTCTGAGTGCAACGATAAACATTAACTGTTTAAAACAGTCAAATACAATTGTCTTTCGAGGAAAAAGTACTTTAGAAATGAATAATAAATTTAAATTACCTGCTCGCTACGGAGCCGGCGAAAAGAGTGTGTGGTAAGACCTGTAATTTTTATTTCCTATCTTTGTACGACTGCTATTTTTATATGTTCTTATATGTATTTAAACATCTGTCAGATGTTACGCAATGGGTTGACTTACATTTAATTCTGGAGTGATAAGTATTAATACATTAAATGAACTGCATGCCCATAAAATAATAAGTAATTTAATACAAATATAATGTAAATATTTCATTTCTAGGTAAATGTCTTCCTTTTAAAGAAGGATTATAGCATCAAACTACTCTAAAGTTGATATATGTATATATCAGAAAGATTTTTTTAATACTTGTTGGTTTATTGCTTAAAATGAGATACAAACACTATTATTAACACATGAAAAACTAATCTTTGTTTAAAATGATCTATACATTTTTTCCCTCGGCCATCTGGGCCTTACAACTTACCTTATTGTAATTATTATATATTTCAAACAAACTGAATCAAACATCAATCAAATACTCTTTGCTTTAAAGGGTTGAGTACATCCAGTTAGCAGCAGATTATAAACCGGCTGTGAATCTTGGGCAAGGTTTTCCAGACTACTATGCACCAGAACATGTCACAAAAGCGCTCTCAGAAATTCCTGTGGGTGATAATCCACTGCTTAATCAGTATACCAGAGGATTTGTGAGTATAATAGGCTTAATTTAATTTATACTTATTTCCATGTAAAAAGAAATATTTGATAGACTAGCTGACCCGTTCCCACTTTGTTGGCCGGTAAACATTTTTATTTGTGATTGATTGGCTAAACATTAATAAAATTGTCTCGTGTATTTGATATTTTAAATTATCTCTTAAACAATGCACCAAAAAGCAAACTGTAAAAAAATGAATCTAAATCAAATCAAAATATCCTTGTTAATAAAGCAATTAATTTTTCAATAGATTCACGTATATGAAAAAACTGTCTAATAGAAATATCACTCGATAGATTACGACACAGTCACAGTTCCATGCCTATGTCATTATATCTTTTTAACCACTTGTCCAAATTATATGCAGTAAAAGGGAAATGTCTTTTGTTTTAAAAACTTGAGACAATAATTTTACTTATTTTCATAATAATTCATAATTGTTGATAATATGACCAATAAACATGACCTAATGATTTAAATTATTTTTTTTATTATAATAAACAACTCTTTGTGACTTAATTATAAAAGTTAGACATATGCTGTCTTGTAGGCATTATCAAGCTCTACAATTTTTCTCTAGAATTCAATCAAAAAATCTCTTATCGTTAAGGCAGCATTCGTAAGAAACATTTTTGGTTGACCGTTTTTTCTCCGACTTACTTTGCAAATCCCACTACCATGAAAAAGCCTTCATTTTTCGGGTTAATATATATGACACTCATAAATGATGTGGCTTTATATTGGTAAAAGAATTTTCAAAATCGGTTTAGTAGATCCAGAGATTACCCTCACAAACTTTACCTCTTTATAATATTAATACAGATTAAGAAGTTATTTTTTTTATTAATGTCACTATATAATACATTGAACTTATGTAATTTACTAATTTATCTATATTGTACATAATTTGTTTTTTTTTAGGGGCATCCCCGGTTAGTTCAAAATTTAGCTAAAGTGTACTCACCATTGATAGGTAGAGAATTAGATCCATTCAATGAAATATTAGTGACGAGTGGTGCTTATGAAGCTTTGTTTTCTGCCATTCTAGGTCAGTATTTATAGTTTACATATATAAAATATACTTTTATATACTCAACAAAATATATAATAAACAAAGGCAATAAAGTTATCCACTTACTACACATAAATTTTTCTACCGCAATACAATATAATATTGTATTGCTGTGTTTCGATTTCAAAGATGAGATAGTTGATGACACAAAAACAGTAAGGAATCCTTAATATTTCTTATATATACAGTGTTATAGTAATCATTTAAACTGCTTTACAATTCATATTTATTTCATTAAATATAATTGTCTACTTTTATCATAAAAAGATTGATTTCTATTAATCTGTACAAAATATTTTTGAGAAATTATCACTTTGATGTTAAAATGTAATTGGTTAATAAATAAACACATTTTATCTCAATTATTATTATTTATTCAGGTCAGAGAACAATGTCTACAAAAACTTTGACCAAACCTTCGACTCTTAATAAAAAATTATCAAATTACTTAAATAACATTTTCTAGGTCATGTGGATGAAGGAGATGAGGTTATTGTTATTGAACCCTTCTTTGACTGCTATGACTTCATGATCAGATCAGCAGGTGGTACTCCTAAGTTCATTGCTTTGAAGCCGGTAAGTTTTCTTTTTTCCTCTTTTGTCTATTAACTAGTAATAAAATGGGTCGATAAAAAGTTATTGAAATTTTTCTGTCATAAACTGTCAGTAGCAACCCAAAAGGAAGTTGGCAGTGTTAACATGTCTTTACTTAGCTGGTATGTAAAGCCCTGTCTTGTGTCAGATCACCGGATATGAGAGTGGCAGAAATTTATTCAATCAGAATCATTACACTTACTTTATTTGAAAACATACATGTTGTTTTGAGTCCAAAGTGATTTTTTAAATCAATCTCAGCCATGTAAAATACCCCTTATTAATATTAATTATTTATATCGTACACATGAAACTTGAAATAATCACACACAATAAGGTATTTAATGTTATTTTTATCTTCCAGTCAACCTTCAAGTACTGGACGGTATTAGACTTTAGTATTACCATATAATATGAAAATAACTAGCTGCCCTCTGTACACCCTTAAAATTTAAGTTACCAATATAGTAAAATAGTTTTTCAGACGTTATAAAAAATCGAAGGTTAAAATTTCAGTTTTCTAAACCCAGTTATTTTGGCTGTGCATTTATAGTTAGTTATGACAAAAACATTTTTATAACTATAAAACTGTTTGTTTATAAAAAAAATACATATATTAATAATATATGTATAACATACAAAATTGTTTTTAAAAATGTTGACAGAAATCCACTGGAGCACAATTGACATCAGCAGACTGGATTCTTAACGAACAAGAGTTATCGTCATTATTCAATAAACGAACAAAAATGTTGATCTTGAACACCCCTCACAATCCACTGGGCAAAGTGTTCACAGCACAGGAATTGGAGACTATCGCAAACTTGTGCAAGAAGCACAACGTCTTGTGTCTTTCTGATGAAGTGTATGAATGGATGGTCTATGAACCTAACAAACATATAAGGATTGGTGAGTGAAATAACTAATTATCGTTAGCAATTTTGTCACTAATTGTGTCTAAAATGTTTTTCTTATTTTTTTTTAAATGCAATTCTTATAATTTACAAAAAAACATCACTAAGTAAACAGTTGTTAAAAAAATAATATTATTAAAATCCAAATTAATATCTATCTCTTGCACAAATAAAATATGCTTATAAATTGTTTATTAAGTGTGTAAAATGATTATCTTTTTTTTTGTTTTAACGTAATTCTTATAAAAATATAAAAAAACATTACTAAGTATATTTTGTTAAAAAAAATAATTTTATAAAAATCCAAATTAATATTTTGCTCTTGCACAAATAACAATATGCTTATATTAATTTTTAATTACCATATATTTCTAGGTGCAATGCCAGGTATGTGGGAACGGACAATTACTATTGGTTCAGCTGGTAAGACCTTCTCGGTAACTGGCTGGAAGACTGGCTGGGCATATGGACCTGCTAACCTTATGAGGAACCTTCAGGTTGTTCACCAGAACTGCGTCTACACATGTTGTACTCCTGTACAGGTAATACATCTGTACTACTATTATATATGTGAAAATAATTCTATCTGTTACGCTTTCTCCTCTAAACTGAATTGATTTTGGTGAAATTTTGCATGAAGCAAGTTTGAACCCTAAGAAAGAACAAAGGCTACCCACGTCACACCTGCCTGCTTTAAAACGAAAACTAATTGAAAATAAGGAAAAAACAGTATTAAATTGCACAACAGCATATAGTCTATATTTCATAAAAATCTTTGAATTTATTAAGAGTTACAACAGTTTACTTACATCTTCATTACATGTGTAATACATATTCAATTTGGGTGAAACTTTACACCCAAAACAAACAAATGTTTAAAAAAAATTAATTACAGGAAGCGGTAGCCAGATCATTTGAATTTGAACTAGGTCGAATCAACACACCGGAGTGCTACTTCGTCTCGCTCGCTAAAGAGCTCATCTCCAAACGAGACTATTTAGTCAAAGTACTCAAAGAAAACGGGTTCAAGCCGACCATACCAGATGGGGGATACTTTATTGTAGCCGATTGGACGAATCTTGGTAAGATTTTCTTCATAGTTATGACATACTTTCTAATAGTTGTATATTGTCTTCTTCTTTGGAATGTCGAATTATTGATTGACAGAAAAAAAGAGAGAGAAATCAGAGTGTATATTGTATGTATTACAATTAACCCTACACCCATATACAGCGCATTGTACAGATTGGTCATGACCTTGTTTCGCATCCTAGGGGCTCCCGTAGCTTCTGGCGTCTGACCAAGTCTGTGCAAAACAATTTCTGCCAACCTTCGCTGCCACCGCTTAGAAATCCGGACGGATCGCTAGCTCACAGTCCGCAAGAGCAAGCTGATCTCCTGGCTAAACTCTTTGCCGACAATTCCGTCATCGATGATTGTAGTGCACTGCCACCTACAATACCTGCATGTGGCCATACGATGCCTGACATTAAAATCAGGCAACGTGATGTGCATGCGGAGCTGCAATCACTTGATGTACGGAAAGCTAGCGGTCCCGATGGAATACCAGCCATAGTGCTGAAGAAGTGCGCAGCGGAGCTGTCTCCTGTGTTAACGCGCCTGTTCCAACTTTCTCTCTCTTCGGGAAGTGTGCCGGAGGCTTGGAGAAGAGCTAATGTGCAAGCGATTCCCAAAAAAGGGGATCGGTCTGACCCGGCAAATTATCGGCCAATAGCTATCACCTCAGTACTTTGTAAGGTGATGGAACGGATTCTAAACAACCAACTGATCCATTACCTAGAAGATCACTGTCTAATTAATGATCGTCAGTACGGGTTTCGACCAAAACGGTCCACAGGTGATCTTCTAGCGTACGTAACACACCTCTGGGGTGAAGCTATCGACAAGCATGGAGAATCGTTGGCTGTCAGCCTCGATATCTCCAAGGCTTTCGACAGGGTCTGGCACAGAAGTCTTCTCTCCAAGCTACCGGCATATGGTCTGCCTGCTCAGCTATGCACCTGGATTGCCAGCTTCCTACACAAGCGTAGCCTTCGTGTTTTAGTAGATGGTTGCGCTTCACAATTCTATGTAGTGAATGCTGGGGTCCCCCAGGGATCTGTGCTATCTCCCACACTCTTTCTTTTGCATATCAATGATATGCTCTCCCTTGGGAACATACATTGCTATGCAGATGATAGTACAGTGCATGGTGGATACCACGGACGCGCAGTGGCTGGGCGGGCGGAAACTGAGGAGAGGCGGGAGAATCTTGTCATTGAACTCGATAGGACGTTAGAGCTCATCGCCAAATGGGGCTCTGATAATCTTGTTGAGTTTAATGCCAAGAAAACACAGGTATGCGCTCTCACGGCGAAAAAGTCAACATTTTCCCCTCTTCCCTCCCTCTGTGGTACTCCGCTGGTGATGCAAAGCAAAATTGCCATGCTGGGGATTGACGTTCGCTGCGACCTTAGTCCAAGGGATTACATCGAGGCTGTTATAAAAACAACTTCACGGAAACTCGGAGTTCTGAACAAGGTGCGGCGCTTTTTCACGCCACAACAACTGTGCCTGCTGTACAAAACACAGGTACGGTCTTGCGTGGAATATTGCTCGCACCTTTGGGATGGCTCCGCTAAGTACCTACTTGAGGCCTTGGACCGGTTGCAGCGACGTGCCGTACGCATTATTGGCGACGTAAAGGTCACAAACACCCTTGAACCTTTACAATTGCGTCGTGAGATAGCAGCACTGAGCGCTTTCTATCGACTGTATCACGGCGAGTGCTCTGAGGAATTATTCTCTCTAATTCCTGCTTCCCCCTTCCTTCTTAAGTCCACGCGAGCTGGTTCTCGATGTCACCGCCTAACTGTGACATCAATTCCATCGCGAACAAAGAAATTTGGCAACTCCTTTCTTTGTCGCACTTCCAAAAAATGGAATTCCTTACCAGCTCACGTGTTCCCCTCCTCTTACAACCCGGGTTCCTTCAAACGAGGCGTGAAGAGGCATCTTGCGGGCCGGCAAGGCGAAGGCGGCTAGTGCAGAACGTTTTTCCCGTCTGTACTGGCCGTCGTCGCGTTTGGACTCTACTACCACTTACCATCAGGTGGAGTAGAGTCATTTGCCCTCCCGGCAAATATAAAAAAAAAAAAAAATTTGAAAGTTATAGTCTAAAAGCTCAATGCTTATATGCTGCAATATAGAAATATTTTAAAGTAACCTAGAGGCGTCTCTGACTGATTTATTTATTGTCTTTTTATATTGTAAAATCATGATGATATATCATTAAATCTACTAAAGTTATCTAAAAAATTGACTCCGCTGTATGCAGCATGTCACTGTACGTCTTAATTTTTTTTTTTTATGTAATATGTCTTTTCTATACATATATCATTTTACAACAGATTTTAAATGTAATTAAAAAGAAGTTAAGTAGTTTTGTGTATGATTTAAACAGTCAGATAAACATAAAGATGCATTATTAAATATCTTCATTACTATTACAGAAAATAAAATAGATCTTACTTCGGAACCAGACAAGTATAAGGATTACAAGTTCACTAAGAAATTCGCTAAAGAGGCCGGAGTGCTTACAATACCGCCCTCAGCGTTCTACTCGGAGGAACACAAACATCTCGGCGAGAATTTCGCAAGATTCTGCTTTATTAAGGTTAATATATATTTTTAATTATTAACTAAAGTTCGGCTATACTCTCGAATGTATTAAAATGTTAATATTTATATTTTACGTTCATTTTAATATTGTCGCTCTGATGTTATTGTATAAATGTAAATAATAATTGAAATACGCACCTTTTTTGGCGTTATTATATAATAATAATAATATCCTCCAGACCGATTTCGGCCACGGCGGCCAATATCAAAAGAGATTAGCCAACTACGCAGGAGCACAAGTGTGTGCGCACACACAGGTGCACTTCTATTCCCTTACTCTCATAATCCGATGGGACGGCAATTTGACACGACGGCTTTACGTGCTTTCCGAAGCACGGGAATGTCCACACTTCCAACTTCCAGACTCTTGGCTACTACTGAGAATTTTCTGACAAAAAACCCGATATCTTTTTATTGGCCCGACCTGGGAATTGAACCCAGTACCTCCGCGTCTGCGGCCTTACATCAAGCCACTAGACCAACGAGGCAGTCAATATATACATATATAGTAAAGAAAAATTATATATAAAAAAAAATTTGTTAAAGTCAAGTATTTATATTTGTTTTTCTAAATATTTTTTTTTTGTTTTGCAGAAAGACGAAAATCTGTCATTAACAGAAAAACTACTGAAGGAGTGGAACTTTAAGAAGTAATGTTATAAAATAACACGTACATTTTGTGATATATATTATTAAAATCTCAAATCTTATATAAATATTGTACTGTTATATATTGTAATATATTACATAGTAATTGAGGCTAAAAGTCCAGAAATCGAACAATAAACATCGCCAATGTAAATGTATTTTTATATAAATTATTATTTAATACAAATGAATGATACGTAAATAAAATATTTAGTACTTTTTATGTGTTTTTTTTAAATAAATTATAATATAAGTTCTAATATTAATAAAAACTTAACAAAAGATAAATAAAGTGTAAAAAAATACTTTTAATACACATGACATATCATATTATTATCAAATTATTATGAAACATGTTTTTAACTAATTTTTTTTCTCGTTCTTTCGAACTAGATGAATATTTTTTAGATTCTAACCTTTAGACATCCTAGTACTATGTCAACGCAGGGCCTTATTGGAGTATTTTTTAATTATTCGATAGTGTTGACTATGCGATTTTTATGAAAGAAAACAGCGCCGTCTGGTGACAGTAATCGAAATTACGTAAATACGGAAAAAATCGCAATAGGCACACAGAACTATATAAAAACATTAAGTACATAAATGAAATTCTAGTAAAATGTGTAAAATTTATTCCATCAAAAGCAGCATAATAATAGTAATTTGCTTTTTAAATTCATTAATATTGACTTTATTTCAAGATGCGAAGTCACCCCGCAGCCATCTTTTCGCGTCCCGTGTATCATTTCCATAGGTTTTACCGAATCTGAAAACAATGTGACTTAATTTTCATCTAAAAAAAATACTCTTAATCCAACCTTATTTAAACTTAGCAATTGAAATAAACCTAAACAGATTGAGACTAATAACTACAGTCTCAAACTATACAGGGTTACAGGGTAATATGTCACGATCCTTTTAAAGGGTTATAGTTCAGGACAATAGCTATCAAATAACCCCCAAAATGCTTATGCAAAAGTGTATCGTTTTCGAGTTATTAATTTTTTAATATTTTTTTTATTTAAAGGATGTTTAAGATTCTAAAATTCAATAAAAAAAAAATCAACGTATTTTCCCTATTTTTTTTTGTATTTCTTGCTAGGGTACATCCTAGTTAATAATAACCAGTTATAAAACAAAAACAATCTTCAAGCATTTTTAAATTACAGATCCAAAACTGTACAACTTTTCGATTTTTAATTTTGATTCTTTAAGTTACTCGCAATTTTTTTGTAAAAATCACTATGGCTCTTATCGTGCGGATCATTTTAAAAACATCTGCGTTTCCTTAGCTATCCATCGGTAATAGGTACCCCTATTAGCTAGCCGAGTCACGAAGTTGTAAGAAACAGTGTCCAGTAAACGAAGCGGTTTTTTTCAAAAATTTAAGAGATCAATATTCACTAAAGCGCGTCCACACTATACGAGCAGTGCAAGTACAGTGAGTATTATGTACCCCGACAAGGTTTTATTACTCTTATTCCTAAAAGAAATGAGATAAAAGGAAATTAGAAAAAATGACGGTAAATTCAAAGGAATTGATAATAGTATTCCACAAACAGCTCTGGTTTATCTCTCCTTTTTTACCTATTACCCCTATTAAAATAATCTTTAACTACTTTGCATTGAGGTCCTTTTGTCTTTGATCCAGATTTAATTTCTTAACAATAGCATTTCTTAGAATTTCCTACCTGGTCTCTTTGTTATCTAATTTTCTCCTGAGTTTATGATTGTTACTGTACTTTTTATGTACCGATGGATAGCTAAGGAAACGCAGATGTTTTTAAAATGATCCGCACGATAAGAGCCATAGTGATTTTTACAAAAAAATTGCGAGTAACTTAAAGAATCAAAATTAAAAATCGAAAAGTTGTACAGTTTTGGATCTGTAATTTAAAAATGCTTGAAGATTGTTTTTGTTTTATAACTGGTTATTATTAACTAGGATGTACCCTAGCAAGAAATACAAAAAAAAATAGGGAAAATACGTTGATTTTTTTTTTATTGAATTTTAGAATCTTAAACATCCTTTAAATAAAAAAAATATTAAAAAATTAATAACTCGAAAACGATACACTTTTGCATAAGCATTTTGGGGGTCATTTGATAGCTATTGTCCTGAACTATAACCCTTTAAAAGGATCGTGACATATTACCCTGTAACCCTGTATATTGAAAAAAAAGAGTTTTTCAATGTGACAGTCATCAAAATCTTCCATATCGTACCGTCACGGAAAACTCAATAATTTTATGATTCCTTACCTAAATACGCATCCAGGAACATGACCCGCGTAGTTTGGCAACATTCCAACGTGCTTGTGATAGATCTCCGTTGGATTGATGGACAATGGAGGATCAGGTCTGAAAGATAATGCAGGGTATCTCATAACATAAGCAATTTAATGTATTTATCTTAAGTACTAAATAAATAGCATATTTCTAGAAAAAAAAAAACAAAATCTTTAAAATATTATCTATACCTAACGCTCTGAGGACAATCGAATGAAAAATTAATAGTAAATTTATTTTTAGAAATATATGTACACAAAATGTTTGAAATGAAATGAGTTATGTTTAAAACAAGAATGTTTAATTTTATATGTATAATAAGACATTAAAATAATTTTAAGTAAGAAAAAAAAAGCTAATTTAATTATTGTAGTCCACTCATAGTACTATCATATAGGAATTAGGAATTTTACATTTCAACATTTTACTCTTATAAGCACATCCCTAACATAACTGAAAAAAAAAATAGTTTAGAGAGCTTTGCGGTACTAGCAGGCGTATGTTAATCTCGCGCGTCCTATTTCGAAAATTTTCATCCTAAGAGCATTTAAAACGAATAAAATAGATACATATAAATAAAGAGCATTTCAATTCCAATTAAAGAAATGACTTCAAGACTGAATAATAAAAACTTTATATCACAATGCATCAAGATATAACAATAATAAATTTAATTGAACACTAGGGAAAAAGTTTTACATCAAAATCAAAGACAATATCTTTTTGTTTCTATAATTTTATTCAAACAAGCATCTTGACCATATACGGTCCCTCCAGGTGGTAGCCGATCTTTGCGTAGTAATTGCGTGTTCCTACACCGGAAATTACCGCAATCTTATCAGAGCCATGCTCCTCTTTAGAAATGCGTTCTGCTTCCTCCATGAGGAGCATCCCGAAACCTTGATGTTGAAACTTTGTTGGATCTCGGGCGTTTACCTAAAAAAAGATGAATAGAGTTTTAAGAGACCTTTTAAACATGGCAGATGTGATCAACATCATTTAGAACATAATTTATACAACATAGCATATATCAATAGATACTCACGGGTACAACAGATCCATAAACATGTAGTTCCCTCACAATACTGCATTGCTTAAAGTTAGCATTAGGTCCTGGCTTTAATTCCGGCCTATATGTGTCTTTAGCACATTTCCTGAGGCGAAGCAGACCAACCAGTATATCCTGGTCTGGATCCTCATAGGATAGGAAAGTCTCCCAGCCACCATTGGCTACATAATCTCGTCTTATTAATTCAACCTGGAATGAAATAAAAAAAATTACTTTCAATTTCACTAAGTTAGTACAACTATATTTTTAGAAAAAATAAAGGTATCTTGTCGCATTGTTTAAATGTTTTAAAATTATTAGATAATTTGTAGACCTGCATTAAAACAGTGTAATGGAAAAGGCTCCAAAACCTTCTCCTCAAGAGGGCCCAGCATGTATTACTAGCATATGTTCGACATACCTCATATGGTCTAACTTTGTTGTGTATCTCCTGTATCCCCACCTCCCTTGTTCGCACATCCCGGCAGTCAGTCCCCAAGTCCGCCATACGGGCCAAAGCAAGCTCTCTTAGATTACCATGCTCTACACCCGAGGAGACCAGTGGCATAGGTATGTCACGCTGCACTCTGGAATTATATGTAGCTGTATATAGACTATTGCCTATCTAGAAAAGAAATAAACCACTGTGGGGAAACAAGTAAGCCATATTTTTTTTTCAGTGCTGTTAATAATTATTTTTATGTAACATGAAACACCAGCTTTAAGCTCAAAACTAAAAAATGATGTATCTTAATTTATATGTATTATACCTGTATACTCTAGTCCATGGTGGCACTAAGGCGAGTATCTTCGCGATCAGATCAACAAGTGTAGATGGTGGATAGCTCCTGTACCTTCCCGTTTTCCACAACTCATATAGTCCTGTACCCCTGATCACCAGGGTAGGATATATCTTGAGTCCATCCGCTCTAAATGCTGGGTTTTCAAAGAACTCAATGAATTGTTCCACGTCTCTCTCGAAGTCCACATTTGGTAAGTCTGGCATCATGTGCGCGACAATCTAAAATAAAATAACATAATTGATGAAATTTCTTTAAAAACAAAAGTTCCTTCAATTAATAATTAACACCAAAATATACTTTATTTAAGTAGGTTTTGATAAGCACTATTAATTTTCCATTTTAAAATATTAAATTATACATATGAACCTTGGTGATAGGTTCTAGAACCAACAAGAACATCAGTCAACAGTATCTCATGAAAATTCTGTGGTTTATGAAATATATATAAAAATCCATATATAAAAATCAACAAATACCAATGATATGCTTTTGTATCATGTATATAATCTTATTATGCATTTTAATTAATAAATTTTTAATGCTCTTTAATACATAGCTATAAAATATATATATTTGATATGTTCCTAAATCATAAATATACCTTATATCCAGCATCCTTAGCAAGATTGAAATTTTCACAAACTGCTTTGACTGTGTGTCCCCTGTTTGTGTCTCTGGCTATATCCTCATACACAGACTGCACTCCTATCTCCAACCTTGAGTAGAATTAAATGATTAAAAAAAATACTTATCTTCGATTAATAATAAAATCATCTTATATGTAAGCCTTTTTCTCACAATAAGGAACAGAATTGGTAGCTGAATTAATTTTGGTTGCAAAATATTCTCGCATTAGGTGTAATAGTTTTCTCTCTGATTTTAAAAAAACAAAAACCTTAAACTTGTTGATATAAGTCAATGCTTATGTTTAAAAGCACAAAGTTCAGTTAATAGTGATGCAATGATTGCCTGCAAGAGATCACTTCTTTATATATGGTTTACAATAAAGAGTATTTTGTTCTGAGCAATTTATAACAAACAGTTAGTATTACAAATAAATACTAACCTTGTACAGCCATAGTTAAGCATGTCACTCATGTGTCTCTGCAAGCAATAGTCTGGCCGAGTCTCTATAGTGATCCCAATGCACTTTGTTTTAGCTTTCTCTGAATATTTCACGGCCTCTGCTACACAACTCGAAGTGTGTCCTGATAAGGCATCATGCAGATTTCTAAAAATTCAATAACATTACAATATAGCTTTCTATACAAATGAAAATAATCACACAGTTAATTTAACTTCCTTTTTACAAAAGTAAATTAAACATATAATCAAAATGTAAATTAGAAGAGAACTTACCGAATAAAATAATCTCTGTAATCTTCTGGAAGGCTCATAAATGTGCCTCCCATTACAATAAACTCAACTTTATCCACACTGTGACCCAGTTGTTTCAGTTGTTCAACTCTGTGTCGCGTCTGTAAATACGGATTGTATCGCGCCCTTATAGCCCTCATAGAAGTGGGTTCATATCCTGTATAACTTTGGGTCGAGTATTCGAAATCCGAATCGGGACCACCGGGGCAATACACGCAAATGTTACCCGTAAAATTAATATGTGGACAACGATGAGGTTTGCACATGACGGCTACGACAGCGATACCAGAAGCTGTTCGAATCGGTTTAGCTTTTAATTTAGGTAGTAGAATACTCTTTGCATCAGCCGGCACAGCCGCTATGATATCTACAAGCCGCGGTGAAGTTCCAAGTCCGTATTTTGACGAAATCCTCGTCTTCATCTTGTTGAGGTTAACATCTTTCCCCTGACGGTGAGCAACAAGTAATTCTTGTATAATTTCTGATATAACCATCACCATTTTCTCCTCTTTAGAGAGGTTCGGCATTATTTTCTTCTTCGTCATTTTATTTCTCTTCAGTAAGTTATTAATTAAAGAAAATGCGTGTTTTGTAAATTTTGCAATTTGACATATGACGTATTATCATATTATGACACTTGACAGCAACGATATTGATTGTCACTACGCAATTTGACAAAACTCACAAGTCATAACACTACCATATGGAATTTTACATTATTGTAATCATCAATATTCATATAATTATATGAAGTGTGTGTTTTAGACTATTGAATTATAATATAAATACATAAATAAAAAATATCTTCTTATTATTAAATAATTGCTCACTTACTTGACAACATTCACAGGAGCCCATTCTGTACTCTGTCTTCGTCTATAGTTAGACGAAAAGTCACAAAGAGCAGAATTACTAAGCTTTTTAGACGATTCGCCAAATCGTTGAAAGCCATACGGTACATGTCCCGCAAAACCTTAAAGAATATAATATAATTGTATAAATAAATAATTACGACACAATAGAATGATTGGATTATATCAGGCGAATTGCTTATAGTTATTTAAATGTGTATTATTAAAATAAGAATAAAATGACAACGTTAATCGACTTACGAACTGATTCAGAAGGATTAAAAGCCCAAATTTGATTTTGAACAAAAGATTGATGAATTTTTGCATACGACATTTTAATGCTTTATTTAATTTACTAATTGGTTTTTACCAAAAATGTCTAAATATATACCGTGTAGATGAATTAAAAATTTATAAATAAAATTGATGTTATTATTTCCATAGTAACGACTTCAAAATGATTTAAAAAGTATGTATGCCTTAAATTAATTATTTAAATTACAATAGAATGATGTTTTCTTTACAAATTAATCCCAAAATTTAAATATTTGATATTTAATTGTAATAAAATTCATTATAAAATTTGTCGTTAGTCGCGTAATAATATCTGTGTCACGCTTTAATTGCATATGAGCTCAAAGAATTTGTACAACATCGAGTCCAGTAACGTACAAAAATATGTCGTTCTTTAATCATAATAATAGGCCATCTTGAACGTAATTTACACTACCTTTCTTGATAAATTTATCTGGATTGTCATTTTCCATGAAGTAAGGACTAGTAGAATGGGAGGGTGGCAATAATTTCGGCTCATCCATTGGTACATCTCTCAAAATTCCCGCGCATTCTGGCCTTACCACCACTAAGGGCAGCTTAAATTCCGCTGTAGCCGACTAAAATATAGAAGGTTTTTATTTTATTACAAATCTTCTTTTTAATCTGTTGTTTGTTTTATTTTTCTCCATTCAATCTTCGCTCTCGCTTCCTCATTCATAATCCATCTTCTTTCTCACCCAAATAATTGATATTGAACTTACAAATCTGTCAACAAGATCCCACGGTTGTCCTTTACTAGCTTGCAAATCCACGACCCTTTCTAGCTGATTCCGCCCAGCTCGCTGGTTAAGCTGTGACTTTTGAAATTCCGATAAAGCCTCCGTTGCAGAGACCGTGTAGCGCTGACCAAAATGTGCGTTCAGCCGAGGCAAGAATCCTATCACGTTAGATTAAGTAACTGGCTCGTTATTCTTGTAGATATTTTATAAGTTTGCACATTCGGTTCAAACTGGCAAGGCATCCATAAGGCAATTAAAAAACTATTGTGTTTTTCTGCCAAGAAATTTTCACTAGTAGCCGTGAGTTTGAAACTTCCCAGTTCTTACACTCTCGTGTCTCGGAAAGCAAGTAAAGCCGTCATTCCTTCACCTTTACTCGCTTCAGTCCTATCGGATTGCCGTCCCATCGGATTATAAGAGTAAGAGATTCAATAGTGCACGTGTTTTGGCCCACACGCTTGAGTAATCTATATACTCCTGCGCAGTGAGAGAAATGCAGCCCTGACTGATATTGCTCCGGAGGGCATAAAAAATCATATAATAATTTTCGATTGAGATGCTGCCTAGTAATAAAAAAATGTAGACACATTAAAATAACATTAGTACAAATTAACGAAAAAGTACACCAAAGGAACGTTCAACACGTCTGAGGAGATACATCATACAAAGTATAATAAATAAATAAAAAAGTACTTACAAATACGGATAAACAGATTTCAATAACAAATTGAGTACCTACCTATTAAAACAAACTTGTAGTATGAAAATTATCAAATGACTTTATTTAAGGTAGGTACAGAATAGGTTGAGATTTTTGAAGGATTTAGGCATTATTTATTCTTTAATGTGTTTTAGTAATGCATATATAAATGCATAATATCGTTAATAAATTAAATAAAAATAAAGTGCAACTATTCAAACGTGAAAATAAATCTTCCCACATTTTTCCCTTACATGAATCTTAACAATTCGTACGTTTTACATTTTTCGTTGTTTGGTATATACTGTAACAAATCAACCTCGCTTGTTTGTAAATGTGGACCGATTCAATCCATTATTTATCAAAATTCAAAATGATATCAAACAGCACGAATATCCTTAATAATTGAATATTTCATGAGTCTGATTCCGCGAAATACATTGATAATAATAATTTTAAACTAGATTTGACCCGTTAGTCTGCGTGCAATCCGATAGCCGGACGTAAGTGGAACGGATAGGACATGGTCCCGTTTAGTTTTAGTTCTATGATATACCACTGTACAGGTATACGTCCAATTTGCAGTTATATGGCTTTACAAATATTATTGTAACTCATCAAAAATGTGGATAAAATTATACGGAAATTGGCTTAACCATAACTAAAAACAAAGGCATTGCTACTTGCTACATAGGAGTAATAGTTGGAGCTTATTATAAAATTTGTATGAGTATTTAAATATTAACGATTAACTTTCTTTGTTTTTATACGTATATGAATTTCAATATTAAAGATGTTTTCTCTAGCTTGGCTCTGCAGGTTATTATGTAAGATTAAACTCGAAACTCACCGCAGCAAATGGTCGTGAAATATCAGAAAATGATATGCGACATTGACTATAATAATTATATAACAATTTAAAAATCACACATAAAAATTGATATCACTATTGTGTTTATAATTCATCTCGTGCTTAACGGTGAAGGAAAACATCGTGAGGAAACCTGCTTGTGTCTAATTTTGTTGAAATTCTGCCACATGTGTATTCCACCAACACGCATTGGAGCAGCGTGTTGGAATAAGCTCCAAACCTTCTCCTCAAAAGGGAAAGAAGGCCTTAGCCCAGCAGTGGGACATTAACAGACTGTTACTGTTACATGGTGGGTAAGTAATGAAATGAGTTCTTGGAGAATAGCACTGCTGAGTCGAATCTATAAACAGCATAAAACGGTTCTCTGTAAAGAAATTTTCAGTAGCTACCCGGATTTGGGAACTTGGCGGTGTAACACCTCCGTTCCTCCGTTAAGTAAGTAGCTAAAACCATTTTACATTTCCTCTATTTTGTGTGTGACTCATAGCTTTAAAAGTAAAGGTATATTGCACTTGCGTATGCACACACTCTAGCATGTCTGTACGCTGTTCGCTAGTTTTCATTGAGAATGATCGCCATGGAAAATTCTTGGGAAAGTTATTAAATACGAGACACGTATACACATTCTTACAATATTACTTATACAAGCTATTAATAAGTAACGTAAATAAAACCGAAACATGTAAATATATTATTAATATATATTAATCCATACATGTTATCGTAGCACCTACCTCACCATAGTTCATAAATAATTGTCCCGACACATTGTCAATTTATATACTGGAAATGACTCTCAAATGCCGACTACGTCCCTTCTTATAAAAAAATATTTCTGTGTTTATGTATAAGTGCATACAGTTAAATCAGATTATAGTGATTCCGGGAACTATTTCAATAGCTTCTTGCATAATCAAAGTGAATCCAATTTGGCGTTCAACTAGGTTTCTTATGAAGTTACAAAATAAACCAGTAATGTGATTATTATGTCAATTTATATGAAATACATTTTAAAAAGTACCAATTTCAATCCACCGACATCAAGTGTTGGTTACCCGTGCAAACATAAAGACCGACACAGTATGCTGGTTTCTTCGCGATATTTTCCTTTATCATCGAACACTGGATGTATTAGAAACATTTAGGCTAATGAACATACTGTGCCGTATCCTTATTTTCTGTGAGTTTATTTGTTCTCCTTATTTTTATCCGAAACCATAGCGATTACTAGGAACTCTAAAATGGATTTTAATTAAAAATAGTTTATAATTTTATTAATTTGTATCCTTATTACTCATACATACTTATTGCAAGGCAATACAATTAAATGTATAAGGATATACGACGAAGTTACAATGTGTCACCTGTGAGTTCAAAGATGTTTATAACATAAATCGTAAGTAATATAATAAATACGAAAGTGAGTTTGTTTAATTGCCTATTTGTTACGATTTCAAGGCTTAACTACCAAATCGATCATCATGAAAATTTGCATACACTTTCTCTGGTGTACAAAAAAGGACTTAAAGTACCTATCACCTCCCCCTTTCCTTACCCGAAGGAAGCCGCGAGCGAAAACTAGTTTCATATACACAGGCGATATGATTTCATTGGATTAGTATTCTGTCATTTCAACAGTAATCCATTTACGATCACCAATCTTAAACGACTCATGTTTTATTTCAATCTATGTACTCGTATAAAATAATTTGAACTCTTTGCCGTGTTTATCTGTAAGTAAATAGTTATGTATAAATGTATGTTCGCGCTTACCTTTTGTGGAGATTTTAACTCTTTTTTTCAGTTATTGATAGAGAAAGGCTTAATTTTATTTATGAATATTTTGTGCAAATCAAACAGGTCAGTTAAATAAAAAAGTAATTAGTTTTGATGACAGTGATTTAATGGCTGCCATAAATTTATATTATGATACTAAAATATATTCGAATTAATTCTCTTAAAAAGCCCTGAGGAATATTTGGTGCAATTAACTAATTTTATTATGAAGATTTATCAATTTAGTCATGAAACTCTCCACAGAAAACTATTGCAAATTTTTCAATCAAAAAGTTATACTTATGCGACAGTGAAATATAATAATATCCTTTAACACATAAAGGAGGCATCAAAATAGCGTATCACCGTAAGTTCGGTCTAATTCTTAATATTAATTTTAATAATAAAGCTGCTGAACGTTCGTATACTGCCTACCAAAACACAACATAAACCATTCAACCGACCTAATAAATTGGAAGCAACTTGAAAATACTCTTAAACGGAAACCGTTATACCTAAGGTAGGAAACTTTAAACTTTAATCGTATTTTAATACTCAGAACTTTGATTTAGTAAATAATGACTTATTACGTTTTAACTAATAAAATACTTCTCTATTTAAAGCAAGTCTAAATATAAATAAACCTAATTTCATAGATCATTATGAGATTATGATCTGGGATGTTATAATCTCAGGAAATTAATACATTCTGACCAGTCCAGTACATGAGTCACAGTCAGCTCGTAGGCACTGAATCATCGAGACCAGTAGCCACGTTCCGAAGTATATTTTACCGGTTAACTCTAACAGAGTAAGTAAATATAATTAACCTGATAAAAAACCTACCTGAACAATGTAAATCTTATCTCGGACAAGCAAATAGACTATAAAAAATTGTTTGAAACATGATAAAATATACATAAACAAACCTTAGTACCTTAAGTGTTTGAAAATATATACAAAATTTTTTTACTCTTAATACTTAATATTAATTTATAATAAAATATATAATAATAGTTACTCTTAATACATATTTAATACTGGTTTTCGCCCGCGTCTTAGGAGCTTAAACATCTACACCTAATAAGGGTGTTAGGTATAAAAGTAAGTAGTCTATTTCCTTGCTTGGGGTTCAAGCTTGCTGTATGCGAAATTCTATCAAAATCGGTTTATTGTTTTAACCATGAAAACATAAGAGACAAACAGATTTACTTTCGCTTTTATAATATTACTGGTTACTTCTGTACAAAAACAAATTTGTTAAATATAAGTAATAAATGAATAACTCGCGACTGCTTATATATTTAATCGTAATAAACGACGATCGAACTTACGATCTTTAGTGAGCCATTATTCACAAAGTAAGTTTATATGATGCAATTTATAAGGAAACCCAGTTAAAAAGTAAAACAACTTAATATTCATAATTAAAAATAAGATTTAAGAAAGAGTCTTATTTAGAGAGTTAAAAATTATAATATAGTATACATTACAACTGATTGGGTTGCCATACATTGTTTTCAAATATAAAATACAACTGTTTAGGCAGCGCATGCAAATAATTCTGTTATAAAAGGAATTTTTTTCCGACTTGCTAGACATAAATCGTGATAGCTCGACTAATATGCATTATATGAATATAATTTATAGTTTATATAGAACTCGGGAATAATGTAGCTTTTTTATTTGTTCTAGAAATTACCCGATTTACACATACAAACAAAGACACAAATTTTACCTCTTTGTAATACAGTATATATACACAGCCATCAAAAGTTTATCTTATCGTGTTTAAGAATGATAGAGAGTAAACATCTTTTATATATAAAAACTTTTGTAGTTTTGGTTACAACCAATATTTACCTACATCCATATCGGTTTTGTTTTTATTTTATTGATTATGTTATTAGGGATGATACAACGATTAGGTATGCTAAGATATAAATAAACGGAACAAATGGATACGGATGAATTTGAATGAATTCATCATATACTTAATATTGTGAAATTGTAACTTAATGCTTATTATATCTTAAATTTTAAATAAGAATAATGAACAATTGAACAGGACTTATTTTGACTAAATTTGTTATAACTAGTAACGAAATAAACTAAATATTTTTTTATATTATCTGTGTTTAAAATCCTTGTCATATATTGGGGTCAAGACATCCAAGATTATGTAATTTCCTCTGATGTCCACTTACGAGTATCGTTATCTCATTTCGTATCCCTCAAGTGAGATCTTGTATGACACATATTCATTGCAAAATCTGTACCTCTGCTATGTATTACTAGATTATATTTAATAACTATATTTATTATATAAAAATTGATGTTTGTATATTTGTTTGAGATTAATAGTAACGTCTTATTGTAGTACCTCAAGTATTTGAAAATAAAAATAAAAAAAACATTAGGATGTAACCTGCTCTATTCTACCAAATAATCTATGTAGCCGAATAACGACGTCAAATGTTATGTTTTTTTTTTTATCGTTTTAACACATGAATTTGCACGTATGGCTTTATGTTTAATTATCGTGTTTATTGCCCGATTAATTTATTCATCATCTCACCTTCATATCCCGGTATCATCGGATGTTTGTACACCGGGTCGCCGTTACGGAACCTTGCGTTCACGACATCAACTGCAGTTTGCGGCGGACGATATACCTGATAAGAAATGAATACCGTAGATATGTCAACATACGACTACACATGTAAGTGAATACCGTAGATATGTCAACATACGACTACACATGTAAGCCTTATTAAATAGACTTTCAAAAGCTACAAAGGTCTTAGAGAAAGTACTTACTACTCTATACCTATTTGAACGGTTTATTTAAAAAAACTAAATTTTTGTTTATTAAAAAAAACTTTTGTTTAAGGGTTATAGCTAGAAAATAGCACATTATCTTGACCTGGAAATCATCAGCCGTTCTGTCTGATAGAACGAGCCTCTCGGAGTGGTTGACGCTGGGATCCAGGAGGATCTTGTGGGTGGTTGATCCAAATGTATCACCAATGCGATACTTATATTCTGGACAGTGGCCCGTGTAACTGAAAATTCAATTATATGTTTTTTAAAAGAACTAACTTAATCTTTAATATTTGTAGAAAACTTGTTTTTATTATACGTTATACTCCGGTTACTTAACGATCGAACGATAAAGTATATGTTTGTGTGATACAAGCGTATCACACAAACATATACTCTATTATCACACTCTGTACGTATGGTGTATCGTAATTTATAATTTAATATTTATTTTCACAGCTTGAAATATATTTATTATGTCATTTTGTTTAATTACTCTCGCTGTTTATTTCTTTTGTGAATTATTACATCTAACCGCCTAACCAATGACACCTTTATTTTGGCGTCCATATATTATCGGATCTGATAAGAAGTGTTTTGCTTTAAGGTACTGTATAATTATTTATATTTCAAGATAAATCATTAAAGTACCTTCATCATAGTACACGTTTAACATGTGCTAATTGAGCATATAATTCAAATTCACCATAAAGTTGAAGTTTATTTAATAGACGTGACGAAATAATAAAGAGAAATCGTATTTTCGTAATACGTCCGCGGAAAGGACATTTATCTTGGGATCAGTGACAAGCGACACATCAATATATCACGATCGGTATTATGTTATCTCATCGTCTCATTCTTTTTAAATTGCCCAATCCCTTTATCATCTGTGAAATGTTTCACGTAATTTTTGTGACATACATACTTTTAAGATCAGGGCCCAGTTTTACAATAACATTGATTTAAAAAAAACGATTAAATTCGATTCGGTGTTGAGCCGAAAGGTTTTCGTCCAATCACGTTAAAAATAAGACTTTTAAATTTAATTTTAATTTAACGCTACAACCTAAAATAAAAAATAAAAGTAATTAAGAAAAAGTTACATTTTAAAAAACATGCTTTAATTAAGCTCATTTTTTAAAGTATACTTTCAATCGAACTGGCTTAATATCCAGTTGCAAGATTTTGTCAACGCAAGCATGCGTGTTATTACACATTTTAAAAAATAAACTTATCATAGACAATTTTTGAGCTATGTTTCACCACGTAAGTACTAAGTATGCGACAACAATCGCAACTAGACCGTTTGATCTAATGTCAATAATTTTACCGGTATCAGAGCAGAAAATGATCCGTACATTGACATTTTATACTTAATAACATGCTATGCACTTCATAAACACGTCATAAGCACTGTGAACTGATTCTTTTCTCTTGAATTTACAAGTTTATTCTAAGAAATTTTATCTGTATATAACTTTTGAACGATGTAACTGACTATATTCAAGCTTTAGGGTTTTTCTTTTTATTGTTTTGCTTGTAGTATAAGATTATTTTCATTTATTTCAATAATTCCACCTGATAAAAGATTTTGAGCTTAGTTAAGATATGCATTGAGCGATCCTGCCTCGACGTGATCAATTCTCACGTCCAGCCGTGGGCCTGATGCTATTTCCCATGGACAATCGAACTTTTCTCAATTGAGATTAAGTAATCAACTCTGCACTCTTTAGTCTCGACGAGGGATAAGTTCAGAGTAGGCGTATGTGTCGAGCAATAAATAACTAAACGATTTATTTTTATATATAAACACCAATTTAGGTATTCCTATTTTTTACTTAAAAGGCAATGAATTTTTAAAAAATCTTGGTGCTAACTTAGGATTATAAAGAATTTTTATGTAAAATTTCATGCTTTTACTGATACAAGTTTAGGTTGTGAGAAGATTTTTTTTCCCATAAACAAAATATTTAATTATTATTAATAATTAAAAGCTTAAAAACTAGAAGTTAATACGAACCCGGGTATGTAATGGGGCTGGGCAATGCTAACTAAATCCAACGCCATAATTTGATAGTAACTTTATATTATTATAATATTAACTCATAATTTATTCAAAATAATTATTAAGAAAACTTGAATTCTGCAATTTACGCCATGTATTTATGTATACTTGTATGAGCAAATTTGATAGTTATTATTTGTCTTGTCACAAGACTGACAAATCATTTTTTTTAGTATAAAGTTTTTCATAACAACCTATTTTAAAGGTTTGCAAATTCATTATCGTTTTCGGAAAATTCGCTGCCATAAGAAGTTGATTGTTGAAGAGGTCGGTAAAAGTCACACGGACTGGGAGCTTTACTGTCGTGTGCCGCGTAAACTAACAGAGTCATATGTATTACGATTTAAACGTTTTGTATAGACTTATATCTACCCAAGGAAAGTTGGTAGCTACCTAGTGACAAACAAATAAAAGATAATCGTTTAGGTCTCCAGTAATTTTAACGAAGTACTCTGCTTCCTAAACATCTCAGCCGCCGTGATAAAATTGAATTATTAATTAATTTTCATTTGAACTAGTTCATTAATTAAGTAGTGTAATGGCAGTATAGAATGGCTCCCTTGTGCTGAGCTTGGGCAATCAAGAAACTGAACACCCCATTTTTTATTAACAACCAGGCTGTGGATAAGAATTTTACTTCTAAAATTTCATAGGGCTACTTAAGTGCATATATCCCTAAGCAAAATTACCGTCATAATCTTTTATAACTTTTTTACATAAATCCTATTATGTACAAAAAATATTATATTATTTATTTTTAAGTATAAATAAGGGGTAAAGCTAACTTTCCACTAAATATAATTATTATATTTGTAGCCAAGCAGGTACCCTAATGTCTTCGTTCAATTTTGTGCATCACACTTCACCATTCCCGCTTCGCCGTTCGTTCGTTACGCGGTTTGCGTTCGCTCGCCGGCGGCCGACGCCATATTGGTTTGAACTACAGGGCTGTATAGGTGTGTGACGATGGCGCGCTCCGTGAAGTGACGGACAGTTAACGATGAAACAAACTTTTTTGTCTAACAGTTTCATAGTGTTTTTATATATTTTAATTCGTAATAATAGTGACGTGCATATTTAAAATAGTTTTATTTTATAAAGCAGGTACAATAATCTTAGGTCGATCGAGACTTCGGCGGGTTGAAATGCAAACATTCCATAAAGAATGTTGAACTTAGCTTTTTTTGTTCGGTGCCGCTTTTCAATACATTTTGAGTATTTTTATTTTTTTAGACCAATGTAAACTGTCTTCTCGGACCTGAGATTGGTACTTTGAGTGTACCTAGTGTTATTGTTGTGTTGTAAAATTTTGTGTTCTCGAAGTCAGCATTTCTTAAGCGCGGATTACCGAAACATTCAAGGTAAGAGTTAACTTGCTTTATAATTTTTATGACTTAATGTTATGCAAATTACATTTATAATTTTCTTAAATTATTATATAATCATAAGATAAAATAGTTTTGTTTTTAATAACATTTATTAACATTCTAATCAAAATGCTACATTGACAAAGTATATAATATATATATTAAAAAATTAATACGCGTATATAGTTTTTAAAATTAGTATATTTTAATTTATGTATATATTTTATTTACACTACGAAATATTTAATAATTGCAATATCACGTAATTAATTAATAATATTATTGAGGCATTAAAAATATTTATAGTAAATATTATCTAAAATCAATGAAACTGTATAATCGCACCAAAATTATGTTAAGTCACACTTCACAGGGCTTATGTACCTTTATTAAGTAAATGAGATGCTCTTGTGTATGTTTTCATCATAGTCTTGAAACAGGCATACTTATTTCTTTAGAACTGAGTTTTGTTGGGCGTGTCTACAAAAACTAACAACTATTTTTCTATTAATTAAATTTGTCCGGTTGTGATTTGGACTGTCTCCTATTACAACCAGTCTGACACCCTTACAGCGTGTTTCACAGTTCGATTATGGTTTACCAAGTTGTTGAACGACAAAAAAACACGTATTCGTAAATCTCACGTATGTCTAAACTAGTTTTTTTCATTCTTAGGTGTGCTGGATAAAGTCTCTTAAAGTAATAAACATGCCAATCATACTTAGTTGTCTTTTGAAATTATTTTATATGTATTTTATTTCTGATACATATAATAAGTATTAAATAAATATGAGAAAAAGTTGAATATAATTGAATGAATGAATGATTTAACATTCCTATACAAGATAGGGAAAGTGAAGTATTCATTCTATCCACATTATTGCATTTTTTCGCCGACATTTCATCATTTCATCCGAAACAAAACACATCAATTAAACACGTGCTCTCTAGCGAACGCGTAAAAAGTTTGAGAGATAATTGACACTGACCAATGCGTGTTTTGTAGCTTATTATATTATATACTTAAAACATGAACTGTTTTAGTATTGGTTTCACGCTTCACACGAGTCCATTTACTGGATCAACTGCCAAATCGAAAGCGGTTTAAACCGGCTGAATTTGTTGCTTTAATTTGATTGAAAGTGACGTATTTTTCAGTATATAAGAACTCTTCTATTCCGATCCAACGTTGACCGAACCGCGACTAGATCGATCTGTTAGTAGAATAAGAAAACGATTGCGTTTTCGATTCGATTACGATAAAGTGACAATTTTTTAGTTTAGAATTTTCACCTTGACCAATTAATGTTAATAAATTATTCTCATGTCATTCGAATTATATATACTTGCAAATTTTCAAATCAATATGACTATATAAGAAGAAGGTTTATTATTTATTATCTACTGTTTGTTGCATACAAACTATAATAATATAAAATCGGTAAGAACTGCGTCATTGAAATTTATGCCAATGTATCGGGTGAAATTGTTTTATATTCAATAAAATTTATATTATTTCCAAAGCTATACTAGATCTCAATAAAAAAAAAAACAAACAGGAACATACATACAAACACTTACTGATATTATTCCATAAAAACAGAATCGAATCCCGACAATTTGGAAACGTGGATATTTAGTCAACAAAAACACCGCATATAACAATAAATTATAATGGAAAGTTAATTAGCATTAATTTCATTTGTCATAGATTCCATAGATAGTATTTGTGTAAAACCCGTCTGGCTAGGTCATCGTTTATTCTACTGCCAAACAGCAATATTTTTGTATGTGTTTAAAGGGTAAGCGAGTTAATACACGAATTTATTACAGGTCTCATGGTTGGTTGTGTATTGATGATGTTAGGAATGGTTAATATATATCGCCTGTAAAACTATGTGAAATTATCAAAAATTATGTGTGGCCAAATATATCACAGAGTTGATACGACAAATAATTCAATGGGTATAATTAAGACGACTAAAGAATATATTAAAAGTTTCTCTTTAAAAGATAAATGTTTCGTATTTTAATGGGTTTAGAATCTAAATACAATACAATAATGTTTCAAAATAATGAATATTATAGCAGAAAATATAAACGTAAATAAATTTACGGAACATAAGCGCAAATATCTCGATTCACTTGACAGACACTTGTAGACATTAAAATAAATATTTCCTCAATTAATGAAATTCGAACAACTTTCAAAAATGTCTCATCTCATGTGAACACTATTATAGTCATCTTATAAAGGAAAATTTTGATTCGATAAGTATTATATAAAAATATATAAAGTCTTATATAAAAGTCTCATATTCGAAAATGTTCGGGAAGGAATGCAAAACACAGTCAAATGTCTTATCTTAATCCTTTAATAAGTCGACGATAGTATATAATAATCAATATAAACATATTTTAGGTGCTGTATATATACATAGGGCATATAGAGACATGATAAATAGTTAGATTAAATCACCTTATTCATTCAAAAATCAAATGCGATGTATTTGTTTATCCATCGTATCATTGAAAATGAATTTTATGAAGGTGAAAACCTTCATAAAATACCTTACAAATTACATATCTATACATACGGGTTTTCGTTCGTTCGCTGATAAAAAAAAATATAAATTTAAAGGTCAATGTGATAAGTGAAAATTTAAAAATTTAATTCTGAAAGTAATATATTACCGTTAAACTTTATAGACAAAAAGTTATTATTAAATAAAGAAACGATGTCAGTGTTTAGAAATACACGTCGCCTATCGGTTGTCCGTTTAAGCTCCGACAATTTTATTCAATTTACATGTGTAACGCTTTTACAATAGAGCAACCGATCGAATGGAGAAGACGGAATCTGTCGCGTGATTTATATCGGTTCACGGTCAGTATGGGACGGTATTAACCGGTTCGGAAGAGTCGGTACGCGATACGAAAAAAGAAGGCCCGTGGCCGTTGAATTTCGAGGCCGTAACCCAATTGGGGACCAGTCACAGGTACGTTTTGTAGTACACTTTCTCCGATGCGTGACGCGCTCAGGCTTGGACATTTCACCAGAACACCTGCTTTGTGGATGAGATTTAATGCAACGTGAATGTGTGAAATATCGAATCTATTCAAAGGCCGATTTGTAATTTCTTCGATAAAAGCTAATAAGGTGGTAGTTATTGTAAATAAAATGATATCCGATCATATTACCGTGACAATTTCTAGAGAACATTGCTTAGTTTCTACTAAGAATGTTATGCTAATGTTTATTGATCAAATGTATTGCGGTCAAAATAATAGTTAACGGACGCAGACGTTGATAATAATTAAGTATTCAGAGATTATACTTAATAAGATATCTTAAAGTTTGAAACGCTTCAAGTAGGTTTGGCGATAAATAATAGACAACGATAATGTTGGCAGCATTGACCTCAAAATTGCAACTTGCTTCCAATTTTTATGATTTAATGTTTAAAAAAAAAAGAAATAAAATGTAAACGTAAAATTACTCACGGTTTGCGAGAAACATTAAGATAATGACCGGCAATCATTGGAAGTGATAGCAGATATGCCCGCAAGAAGTTGTTTGTCGGGTTTAGAAATGAGTGTCCGCTTGAAAAAAAAAAAGTTAAATAACTCATAAATTCAAATTATTTATTACGAGTACCTTAAAATAGGCAGCGGTATCGTTCGCAATTTATTCTACCGCGAAGCCTTACTATTTGCAAGAAGCTTCTCTTGTGTATGTTTTCATTATTTAGTCATGAGACGCAGCTAAGCATTTATATAAATGCTTCGCTTTTGCGAATATTTATAGTAATCGGCTTTATCTTAAATTTATTTTTGGTCTAACAGACGATTTCCATACCAGTAATTAGTTAACTAGTGCTATTACATAAGAGACGTAATATAACATGGTTGATGGATGAAGAAAATACGAGATTTTTCACCATCTCAGAAATTAAATGTGAACATCAAATACCAAGTCAAGATTTTGGGAATAAAAAACAAAATTATATTATAAAAACAAAATTCCTTGCAATTGTTAAGATGTCATGTAGTCATTATTTTGAAGATTACATCTCGTTAAATGTCTATTATGGAAATAATTCATCAAAAAACAATGACAGTCACGTCATGTATTGATCAATTTAAGTCTTTACATAGAAATACTGTGAGACCATCGACGATGTTACAATCTATGACTCAGAATCATTAGTATGGAAATTTTTACTATACATGAACATACTATTTTTCATGCTTTTAAAGTTCTATCGCGAGTTAAAGTTAATTTGTTATTTTTTACCGCTCATTGTATTCGAAATTTCGTTACGTCATCCATTTAATTTAACTAATTTTCGACATTAATTTTGACTTACGTTAAATTATTAACTTTTGATATATAAATATTATTATTTCTAAACGCCGTAACGTTAAGTGTTCATAGATCGCAAACAATGCCTTGAGTTTTGTTCACACTTATACGTTAGAAAGGATAAAGCAAAACAAGAAAGCAAATTATTCGTCGTAAACGGAAACATCTGGTCGTATTGTCTTGAATATTTCTATTTTGAAGATTCCTTGCCCCTATCGTCGTGTTATCTTTTCAGGAAACCCTAAAACGTGTGATGATTTTCAACTGCTAATCATTTTAAAACACTACGTTGATAGTGAAGGAATTTCTTACAAATACTTATTATATTTAAAATATAACACGCACTATCTATTATATATATATATAATAGATAGTGCGCATTGTTCACAAGTTTTGTGGCATATTACCGCAACCACATCCGTCTTCATTTATTTTCGAGTGAGAATAATTTTCTGAATTTTACAATTGTTATTACAATAGATATTCCAAAAGAGGTTTTTTGAAATAAATCCTAAAATTTAGTAAGTATAAATATGTCTATAGATTTCATTGAGTATATGATTATTATTGAATGAAAAATAGCTTAATATGTTAACATTATTTGCATCGTTTTTATTTAAAGAAGACACGTGTTTTTGGTTTCCACCACGTGCTAATAGTATTGATAGAAATTCCATTAATCGGTTAATACGGTCGAGAATAAGGGTCGAAGTATGTCAAATTGGCCCAGTGGTAAGAACGCGTGAATCTTAACCGATGAACGTGGGTTCAAACCCGGGCAAGCACCTCTGAATTTTCATGTGCTTAATTTCTGTTTATAATTCATCTCGTGCTTTTCGTTGATGGAAAACATCGTGAGGAAACCTGCATGTGTCTAATTTCATCGAAATTCTGCCACATGTGTATTCCACCAATCCGCATTCGAGCAGCGTGGTGGAATAAGCTCTAAACCTTCTCCTCAAAAAGGGAGAGGAGGCCTTAGCCCAGCAATGGGACATTTACAGGTTGTTACTGTTACTGTTTTGGTTAATACGGTACACATTAAAGAAGGTTCTAGTTTACTTCGCCAGAAAACGCCGACTTATAACGTTTTTATTATTACAACCGTTTTAAATATTAGAGTAAAAATGCATCTGTCACGTGTTCTAATAAACTCGACGGCTTTTATTAATGCATCCTGTTGTGCATGCAAACTCGATTCACAATTGAATGTAGAACAATCCCTAGGTTTTGAATTTCAAACGGAAATATTTCATTCATTGCTATTTGCATACGGTGTGTACTATTACTTAGCTGAATAATAAAACAATAGAAAATCAATTGTTTATAAACAAATCCGTTTATTAATTAATTATTCGTGCGGTAAGTTCTAGGTAAAGTTATTGAACCCCTTGTCTTTGTCTGGTTAAGGTATGACTGTTGACGTGATAAATTATTATAAGAATGTATATTATCAAGTAAATAAAGCGCTATGTAATTGCAATGCAACCAGTATGTGAAACTTTTTTGACGAGCCGGTTGGCGTGGTTGGTAGATACTTGCCTTTCAAGCCGAAGGTTGTGGATTCGATTCCCACCCAGTACAGACATTTGTGTGCATGAACATGTCTGTTTGTCTTGAGTCTGGGTGTAATTATCTATATAAGTATATAGTATATTTCCAAAAAAAAGTAGTATATTTAGTATATCAGTTTTCTGGTTTCCATAGCACAAGTTTCGTACAAGCTTAATTTGGGATCAGATGGCCGTGTGTGAAAAATGTCCCAGGACATTATTATTATTATTATTAATTGAGTCCATTTGAAGGTGCAACAATGTGAAATAAATATGTTATATAAGTTTAATTTATGAATTAAATGATTCAACTGTATCGTTATATATATGTATATGCCATGGAATAAATTTATTTATTTGTATTACATCCATTTGCCGCTTAAGAATTAAGGCAGAAATATATATGTATACACAATATGTTTCAAAACATTGATCTAAAAAAAATATCAGGCCGATATAAACGTTGTTTAGTGGGTGTACTGTTAAATAATGATTTCTTTCTTTCTATCATCATTGATTTAACCTTCGCAAGAAGAAGACACAGTATACTGGTGGTAGAGCTTTGTGCAGGCTCGTCTAGGTAGATACCACCCACTGATCAGATATTCTACCGCAAATCAGCAGTACTTGGTATTGTTGTGTTACGGTTTAAAGGGTGAGTGAGCCAGTATAATTACAGGCACAAGGGACATAAGATCTTTGTTCCCAAAGTCGGTGGCGCATTGGTGATGTAAGCGATGGTTAACATTTCTTCAATGCCAATGTCTATGGGCGTTGGTGACCACTTACCATCAGATGGCCCATTTGCTCGTCCGCCTTCCTATTCTATAAAAAAAAAGTATTGTTTAATTAATCAACCCTAAACGACTTACAGGCAACATTATTTCATAGATTATAAAAATCTATTAAAGAGAGTATTATTTTATTTTCATATATGATATACAACATATAATTGTAAATAATTAATACATATATGTTAAGAATAAAATAATTTGTGCTGAGTATCTTGTTGATTCTTCAAGATATATTCCGAACCAACTTTGTAACTCAGCCATTTATTAATTTTATAAAATGTCAATTTGGAATGTCTTTAAAGAGCCTCCTTGAATAAAAATATGCAATGATCTATTCAAAGCATTGGAATGGCAAAAATAAACGAAACCATTTTTACAAAGCCAATATTTTTTACAAGCAAGTGTTCAAGAAGTTTTCGACCCTTCGAGATGAATAGAAGTGGGTTTACCAAATGACAAAATGTGTTCACATACCATCGTTTAACTAATGAACAATACTTTTTTTCTATCCTTTTCATACATTTGTATGCGTCGAATTTCGTTCTTAATTTATCGCCATGTCATTGAACAAATGGAATTTCCTACACGAATGCAAAGATAATTTGTAATGGTTTGAACTGAAATAAAATATGTTATCGTTTTATTTATTTGCTCAGATGGTACGTTGAGACGTGTGACGTTGGCAAAGACGCAAGGAATGCGATAGGAAAGTGGAATTTACTAAAGTGCTTGTTAAGAGTAAAACATGTTTCTTATTGTATGTCACTAATGGACTTGATTAATTTTTTTAAGTTCACGCATCGCGCTGTCTAAGTATTTTGTGAAAAAGTACGTACGTGTATCGTCAATGTTATATGATATGATCAAATTTATTAATGTTTCGTGAACTGATATATAGTTCTTATTTAATTCATAATTTGGTTATATTGGCGTATACAGTGCATTATAATCAAACTATCTAGTTCATGATAAAAAGATAAAACAACTAAATAAAATTCTCATTAATTTAGTCTGAAAGTAAGATACAAAAAATATGTTAAATTGATTATTTTATTGCATTTTCTCTCAAATGTACCTCATCGCTATAATAGCTTTATGGTTGGCCTTCCTACAGTTGATAACGATATAAGTGAATTTAATACAACTAGGTCAATGTATTAAGTTATGTATATGTAAATTGTTTTATATGTAACTTATTAAATTGACTAGCAAATTGATGATGGTGTTTCCAGACCCCTGACTCAATGCTGGCTAGCGAACTAGGTGTTTAAATAAAGTAAGCATAAATGTGTGAAATACAGGTGCACTATAATCTTACTCTTGTAATCTAAGGAGACGGCGGCGATGTGACTACCTTAGAGAGTTCAGTCGCGAGATCAACGGCTTTACGTGCTTTCCGAGACCAGTCTCCGTATACACTTCCAAACTCTGGACTGTTACTGAGAATTAATTTACAGAACTGCCCAAAAAAAAGACCCAGGTCCCAGGCATCTACAGCTTATAATGTACTCCAGACCGATTTCGGCCACGGCAGCCAATCTCAAGGCTGCGCAGTTGGCTAATCTCAGCCAACTGCAGGAGTGTACACACTTCCAACTTCCAGACTCCGGACTGCTACTGAGAATTTTCGGACCGAAAAACCCAATAACTGGTAATTGTACCCAGGACCTCCGGGTCTGCAGCCTTACATCAAGCCACTAGACCAACGAGGCAGTCAGCTTAGAAGCTATCCACTTAACAAACGGCAGTACATAAACAATACTCATAATTGGACACTGATTACTGACAGATAAATTCCATACAATAATAGCTTTAATAAGCGCATAAAGAAACAAATTCTTCGGTTCGTAGATCAATATCTGTCATAATGGATTGCGAAACGAATTTCCATCAGATAGTGGGACGCGAGGTCGGATCCAGTTGTCGTTTACTTACCAACTTTTATTGGTATACTTATAGACTGAAAGGATTTTGAAATCCATTGTTACACTTTAAGTACTATCAAGTAAGTTTGATACGACTTTAGTTTTAAGTTTTATTAACTTGTAATTTAATAACTTGTTTATACGTAACAATCTGCCACTTTAATATTTGATATTACTCTTTGTCACGTTTACATGGCCGTCCGTCACTGTCACATGGAGGCCTCTGAAAATCAGTGCTGGGTTAATATTATGCCAGCTTCAACTGAGAGGTTGTCCATTTTGGATGTCACACCACTTTACAGTTAATTTTTGTTAATTTTTATTTATTTATTTTTTTCTCTTTTCTTTGTGTTTCCATAATAATGCAATTCCCATTTTGCATCCAATTATATTTAATAGATATAGATTAAATAAAATTGGATGCTAAATATTTTTGTAAATATTTTTGTAAGTTAGTTAATTTTTTATTTATCTTTTTCTACGACATAAATTAACTTAAACTCTGTGTTACTTTTGTCATTTCTTCTTATTTTTACTCATGTGGTGTGATCCAAATAAAGACTTTATCTATCTATCTATCTATCTATCTATATTAGAATGCTTAGGTAGAATGATAAATGGCGTGGCCATAGGCACTGTAAAAATATTAACCATACCTTACGGGCCAATTTGCCAATAGCTGCACTGGCTCACTCACCCTTCAAACCAGAACACAACAATATTAATGCTGTTAAAATGTTACACTTTAAATATCTGTATTAATAAAGCGATGGTTCGCTGCTTAAGGTTTACTTTTGTATTTTTATGTATGTTGTTCTTTAAAATTGTTGTTTCAAATTGTGTCGACATGTGGTATTAATTGGGTCAACTAAAAACCTTACTATTCACGGCCCAATCGATCACGATCTCTGTTGGTTGAGAAACAGATTATAAAAGTATTCAACTTTAAATCACGAAGTATGTTCACTATGGACTAGTGTTGTCCCTTAAGGCAAATAGTTTTAAAGTGCTTGATAGACAAGGTTGCTGCTGTAAAATATAATAAATCAGAGAAAATCGAATTTAAAATTGAATGGAATCCAAATTGCTTCTATAAATCGGAAGTAGGCAATAAAATCAATTTGGATTTTACAGTTCTTAATAGAAATTATTAGTAAATTTCTAATAAAGTTAATTTAAACGTCGAGATGCTTAAAAGTAATAAATTTTGATAACAAATGAAATTACTTTCTCTTCTATATTCGAAAATAAATATATCGAAAAAGTCGTATTCAAATATTTGGTTCCAATTTTAAACAGTAAAAACGTTTCTAAACTGGCTGCCTTGTAACTTTATACATTAATACCATGGCAACAACGCCTTGTGAAAAATATAGAAAAATAAAAAAATATTTGAATTAGTATCAACGTAGTTTTTATAATAGCAACAAAACGTTCGAAGGCTCGTAGCAATAACGTTAAAACCTGTTTACCCGGTACATATGTAGTCGACTCCTTTATTGGCTTCGGAATAAGCCGAAAATAAATAATAACTTAGTATATAACAGTCCTTGGCCTGCCCACATCGCAACTGGAGCACTAATCCAATTTAACTGTACCTGTCGGTCTTATTGAATGTATTATTTTAACAATAAAACTACTGTGTTCTTTTAATAAATAGACATAGAAATGTATTCAGTATTTTTATGAAACCATTAAACCGCATAGATATAAGAATTAGAAACCATACAACATAAATCTTAGAATTATCCCTGAATAGACTAGATGGAGAGCTTGAGGAAGCCCGATATAGTTATAGCCCTAAGAGAACGTTTCGGACAAATTCATTTATCCAAACTTTTTTATTCGGAAAGAAAAACAGAACACCTAATAATAATGTTAATGTGAAAAGTTGAAAGTGTATGTTATAGATAGATAAAACGACACGTCTTAAAATACTACAGCATTATGAGAGATTTGTGGACTAAATAATGTCTCGGCGCATCCGTTATCTGACGCAGCCAGGGCACCGGATTTTTTTTTTTTTATAGAATAGGAAGGCGGACGAGCATATGGGCCACCTGATGGTAAGTGGTCACCAACGCTCTTAGACATTAGCATTGTAAGAAATGTCAACCATCGCTTACATATCCAATGCGCCACCAACCTTGGGAACTAAGATTTTATGTCCCTTGTGCCTGTAATTACACTGGCTCACTCATCCTTCAAACCGGAACACAACAATATCAAGTATTGCTGTTTTGCGGTAGAATATCTGATGAGTGGGTGGTACCTACCCAGACGAGCTTGCACAAAGCCCTACCACCAGTAAAGATACATCAGTGAGACTGGGTTTGAATAGGAGATAAACATTATGTAATGGAATCAATCTAGTTTGCTTGTTACGAAGCTATTCACGTCTTAGTCACTTATGTGTGACGACAGTAATCGAATTTTTTTTTTAATTAAACAAGCAATTAACCTATCCGCCGATCAAGTCTGTAGTCTATAGAGGTTAAGCATTAGCAAACATTTCACGAGACAGTTTAACGGCACGCGCACGCGCAGATGACGTACCAAGAACATAACAATCATAACAAATATTTGGTTAATAGTCCACGTGTCGTGCAATTAAGTTTTACGTCAGTGTTACCAAAGTCATGAGTGACGTAATTATAATTTTATTCGTTTGCACAATTTTATGAAACGTTTTATGGAACTGCAACCATGTATGGAATTATAATGAAATTGCTTCATCTTTAAAAGGTTAAATATTCGTTTTGTTTTGTTATACGTTTGTTTTAAAAAAGGTAATTGTTTTAATATGGCTAGAGAAGATGTTACAAATGTTTTGTTTTTTGTAATAGAAATCAGACGTTGCATAACTTTGAAATATGTATCTCAGATAACCGTGCGAACTATTTAATTTACATTGCGTTATAAGCATGTAACGTTCTAAGCATCTATGGCTTATCCACGTATGAAAAAAGTACGCAACGGATTAAATGGCTTAAGAATTTATAATGTTACCAAGAACCAGTTTCTGTAGAGTTAACAAAAAAAGGAGGAAATATATTATTTTAAATAGTAAATTTTAAGAAGAAATCTTTATTTAAATTCAAATATTTTTATATTCACATTGTTTTTCATCAAATGTTAAAGCATTTTATTTTATTCAGTGTGAAGTTATTTTTATTGCTGACCATACAGTGGTTACCATAAGCAAGTACAACGCATGACCTGTTTATACTAGTATGGATATCCGGTTGGCTTATAAGTAAGGATAATGGGCGCATTGCATTGCTGAATAGGAAAGGTCCGGCTACGGTGTTACTAACCTAACGTTATGGTAATAAATATTCCTAGAAATCATGTAATAACTAATTTCGAAGAAAGGAAAAAAAAGTTTCATCTCGAGAACTTTCTAGAAAAACAAAATCAAGTCTGACATATAGATTAAATAGAACAGCGAAATACAGCGTGAATATACTATAATATATCCAATTAATTAGACTAAACTCATTATGCTGAAGTTGATATTTTCATAATTCTCCAAAAAGGGTACTATTATCAATAAAATATGGAATATGAATCAGATTTAATTAATCTCTGTATCTTTAGGAGTCTCACATATTCGTAACCTGCTACTAATACAACTACCGCAATCAAATTATGTAGACAAAGAAATAATTATAATATAATGAGGAAAACGATTTGAGACAAAAGCAATATAATAATATTATCATTATGAATTTTAAGATGATACTGTTTAATAATTTTAAGTAAAATGATACTATTGGAATAAGCTCCAAACCACCTCATAAGGGAGAGGAGGCCTTAGCAGAGCAGTGGGACATTAATAGGCTGTTACTGTTACTGTACTGTTTAAAATCTTGTGGAAAATATTTGTTGGTAATAAAAAAGGTAAAGATTGTATTGATGCTTACACGCGTCATATGTGTTAATCCGTTGATTCAAAACTGACGACAGGATTCTTCAATATAACAGAATAAAAGGTTCAGTTGCAAAGAAGTACACGTGACAAGAGTTATCTCTATTGCCGTCCTTTTTTTAACTGTACTGTTTTATTACATATATGAATGGTAAAATGTTAGCCCTTTCTATACAAAGTGTGACGTCAAAATATTAATAATACTTAATAAAGTTTGTATAAATACATACAAATCGAATAGACCCATGGCATATGTAGTTAGAACATTTAGTGGCCTGATATATTAGTATGCCTAAAATACATAGTTATTAGTTATTTACAGTTTTCATCTAGAATAATCTCAAATTTTAAGATTTACTAAATTTATTATTTGTATAGATACGTTTTTTTAAAAAGCCGAGAAGCCGAGATGATAGTGGTAAGAACGCGTGAATATTAACCGATGATCGTGGGTTCAAACCCGGGCAAGCACCACTGAATTTTCATGTGCTTAATTTGTGATTATAATTCATCTCGTGCTTGACGGTGAAGGAAAACATCGTGAGGAAACCTGCATGTGTCTAATTTCACTGAAATTCTGCCACATGTGTATTCCACCAGCCCGCATTGGAGCAGCGTGGTGGAATAAGCTCCAAACCTTCTCCTCAAAAAGAGGAGCGGAGGCCTTTAGCCCAGCAGTGGGACATTCACAGGCTGTTAAGGTATAGATACGTTAATATATTTCTCCAGAAATATTACGTCCCATAGAATTTAAGTTAAGGTCATCAAACTTCTAGTGTTGAGACAAAAATATAACATTCTTTTGTATAAATTGATGAAGAGAAACAGTTTCATTTGAGCTTACACATTTTTATTGAAGTAAACGAACGTATGAAAATATAATAAAGTACCTTATATATGCTTAATTACAGCAGACAAGTAGATATCTCCGAAGTCCCTCAATGGTTCACTATAAAAAAACCATAGCTTTTGTTAAATTATATAACAGCATATCTTGCTTGGTTCAAAAAGGTTTAAAAAATGTATGGAATGTAACAGTCATCACAGGTAGACGGACCAGTATCGAACTGGTTCTCACTTGAAGCTTTTTCTTTTGTTGTAACTATATTAATTTCTTTAATTAAACTTTAATTGTATTTCATTTCATCGTTAAACAAAAATGTATGTAGTACAGTCTTTTAATACGATTCGTTCTTTATAAAATAAATAAGGAAGTTATATTTAAAGTTAAATGTTCGATCTATAGGAGTATATCGTTACGGGTCTATTCAAGCCGTAATAATCCATTTAAAGCTGTATTTGAAATTAAATAAGTTTTAGAGGTTGGACTTTATAAAGGCTAAATCGTGACCAGGCCATTTAAGTTATCAAGGCGGACAAACAATGTACATATACCTACCGAAATTTTGATAATAAGCATATGACACATTCAAGGATATTGTTGACCTCAAGCTATACAATGTTTAATTGGAAAGATATGACCTATATAAAAAAGTCTGAACTATCAAAAACGTACTTAGATTAAACGACAAAATTAAAAACTGTGTCGAATGTTCAAGAGCTTTGAATTACACCTAGACGGCTAATCAGTTGATAATTGTGAACTAGGCGTTTTGGACTCCATTGTGATACGGTGATCGACTTGAAGTAATATCTGAAGAATAACAATCATATTTTATTGTCATGACCAAATTATTTCCCTGATTCAGACATTTAAAGATTGAAAATCAGAAAAAATAAACATCCTTATATTTTCGTTTCCACTGGAAAAAAAACCGGGCAAAAACACGAAGTGTCCCATTCTTATCGCACTTGTCAATCAACAACAATAATTAAATATATACTATCCTCTGCAATTTTTTTCATCTGAGCGACGATTTTTATCTATGACCACCCACGTTATATTGGCATTGTTAAGAATGTAGACAGGTCTTTTAATTATAATATAGTAGGACCCCAGAGTAAATCACGGCAAAGTTGATCTGAATCGCACGAACCTTTACTTACGTTTAGTAAACTTTTTATAAACATCCAGTATGAGTAACAATAATACGAAAAGCAGTAGTTTTGCAAAGAGGTATGATCAGTTTCTTACAAAAAAAATTTTAAAACTACGAACGTCATAATTTGAACCGAAACCAACTTGTTTACTAAACGCAATTAATGTTTATGGACAAAAATGAGATACTGCGGAAGCGTGGATTTTTTGCTTCGTACCTGATCTTAGAATTTGGTCATTGAACCTCTATCTTTATATCTTTATAGTTAAAGATATTTCGTAAGGAAACATAATCGAACAAATAGCAATTTTAGTAATGGCTTTATGAGTCTTGTTTTGTTCAACGTGCATTTAACGACTGTTTATTAAAAGGATTATACTGGTCTTATCAGTGCTGACGTGGTTTTATTTTTAGCGAGTACATGACTCTTACATGTTCAGAAATATTGTATGCATTTTATATTTAAGTTACAGAATTCTTAGCAACAATAGTTTCACTTAGTAGCTAGTTATCTTGTGATATAATACATTGTTTGATATATTATATCACAAGATTTAACCTTTAAAAGTCAGATAAAATGATATTATCTATTATAAAAAGCGATTTGAAAATGACTGCCTTTAACTGCACATACTCGTTGTGCGATTAATAAATAGGATGCCGTTGATACCTAGAATTGTCAATTTATTTAATACATTTATGTAAACCGTTAGCTTAAATCTCTTTAACACGTTTGCGTGTTTAATCGTCATTAATTGAGGACGGTGCGTGCTGTTCCAACTGATCAGTTACGCTTTTTAGTATAAGGAGACGATCACGCCACTATGGACCTACAGCTTCACGCCTAACATCATCATTTGTAGGTAATGTAAAACGTCGCATGGATTTCTGCGCTGCAATTTCTTGACATATTTTCTTGATGATAACGTAATATAACACCATCTACATGTTTGAAAGTAGATGTTAATTAATATCCTGTCCACGTAATCGAAATCATTGAAACATGCCGGACAGTCGGTCAATGTGTTTTACGCATAAGGTGCAACGTTTCCTGTGCCCGCTCTGCCTTGTAATCACTAATCATATATTCAGAATGTTTGCGTGTCAAATCGCTTTTCCTGAAAGAAAAGTGGGATATTATCATATTTATATAAACGACTCGTCGTGAAATATTTAGTTACGTGTTTATCCATCGGACAGGTTGTACTTCGGGCTCACCGATGTTACTAATAGTAGTTGATTTATTTTCATTATTGTAAAAAAAAATCAAACGTTAAGTCGTATAACGAATGCTCAAGGAAGAACAAAATATGTTTATAAAGGAACTTCGTTCAATATTATATGTAAGCATCTTGAATCTACTAAATGAATTTGATTGCTTATTCCATCTCACTAATAAACAGTAATTGGCTTTAATAAACAACACTATCTCACTAAGTACTTAGTTAATCATTGTTATTTAAGCCTTTTACGACAACGCATGACTTTAATTGCTCAGTTGTTGCAATTGCACATTTTCTCATGTGTTCCGCACTGTTTTCCTTTGTGATTCGAAGGACGTAGTCGTTTATAATTTACATTAACTCATTTTGTGTTATAATGTTTTCATACTTTTGTTATATTGTATGAAGTAACATTTAAGTAACTATATTTAAAGTGACTGGTTTTTTATATCATCGAAATTTGCACGAACCTTTACTTTTACAAATGAACGTTTTATATTTATAACGTTGTCAATAATGTTCTTTATTATCACATATTACTAAGCTGTGGTTACAATATTGCTAAATATAATCGTTGCAATATTAATTTCAGTTTTTAAATCAATATCCATAAGGTCCACATTTACTCTTATAAATGAATATTTAAATAACTGAGTCACAATATAATCCGCAACATCACACCTTTTGAGAAAGTAAATTTGCATTTATGGTAAATTTAACTTAATATGGTAACACATTACGGTAAATCTGAACGTGGTGTAGATTTCGCTTTAATCTTATGGTTATACCTATTGGTTTGTATAAAGTACTGCGTTTACGTAACCAAGTCTCTTTATATAAATGAAGCTAGCTAGCTAGTTTGATATTGTATTTAGTTTAATTAAAATGTTTTGTTTGTCATATAAGGCAATCAGTTCAAGCGCTTTTTATCGAGTATATTATTGTAGATTAATGCATTTATTTCCATAAGTACAAGAAAGTACGAATTTTGACGATTCCAAGTTTTGAAGACCTGTAAAGTCTATTTTAAGTATTGTAGAAGAAGAATTATCCGAAGTTTTCTTTTAGTAAATGCTCTGATTTAAACGGAAATACCAAAGGGATTGTGGAAAAATCAATGAGATTTTTTTTTATTTATAGAATAGGAAGGTGGACGAGCATATGGGCCACGTGATGGTAAGTGGTCACCAAACGTGAAACCCTTAGACATTGGCATTGTAAGAAATGTCAACCATCGCTTATAGTCAATGCGCCACCAATCTTGGGAACTAAGATTTTATGTCCCTTGTGCCTGTAATTACACTGGCTCACTCACCCTTCAAACCGGAACACAACAATATCAAGTATTGCTGTCTTGCGGCAGAATATCTGATGAGTGGGTGGTACCTACCCAGACGAGCTTGCACAAAGCCCTACCACCAGTAAAAATTATTAAAAACCAGATTCAGAACTATTGCTTATATTGTTATTGTTTACCAATTATCGTGTCTATAACAAACTATTTAGTTTGTAAATCACATAAGTAATCTAAGATAGTAATATGCATACATTATCGCTATCGCTCATCTATCAGCGCTTAATGGATTCGATCCGTCTATCAGAATGTCGATCGGCTTATCTAAATTGCTAAGTCCTTGTGCATTTCAACACTTTCAACGCCATTTTCGAACGTGATCAGAGCAACACAACTGTAGGCGTTTGTATTTACTACATAAGATCACTTAAATACTTGATAGTAAATATCCGTGTCAAAAGAGAAAGATGTCGATTGTAAAAAGTATAAATCATTAATATATCTTAGGTTTAGCTACTTCTACCATAAATGATCGTACAAAAAATTAGTAAATAATTCATTAATCGTGTAAGGAATCCATTCGCTTTCTTCGTATTTGATTCATTTAAGAATAATTGATTTCTTTGTTTCAGGGTAATCGAGTCATTGGAAATACGGAATCGACTTTGACAACGCAAGAAAATTTCCACAGCTGACTGATAATAATTTGATGCTCTGTCACTTGTGCTGAAGTTTACCATTATTAGCGAAAAGTCTGGGGTAAAGCTTGTGAGATCTTGTGACTGACACTTGTGTGATGTGCCGGCAACACCACATGGAAGTGCAGTTGGAGGTTACTTGATCTCAAAGTGTCCAAGACCTGGTTGAGAAGGAAGAATGAAGTTCTCAACGGGGTCGAGCTCCAGCAGTCTCGCCAGCGACTCGCTGTCGAGGAAATCGACTCTATGCATCTACACCGAAGTAGACGCCACGATGCCACCGCCCTGTGAAAGAGTAAGTTTATTTAATTTTTTTTGCTATATAAGACGAATTGGAAACGGAACTAATAAACGTGTAGAGAAAACCTTAACTACACGAATTCGTGAGATTGGTCTAAGACTGAGCATGCTTAAACGCAAGTGACATGAATGTAAAAAAATTATATCCTGTTATAACTTGTCCTAATGTAGATCACGCAGCGTGAACTAGTCGAGATTGTTACATAATTCATAATAGAAGTATGGGTGAACAATTTTAATTGTTAACGGAAACGGTAGTTATCCATACCACATCATAAATTAGTAGATGTCACGCGTATTTGTATAAAGTTAAATTAGGCTGAGACAAGATGATGTACTCCTTTACTAACAAGGCTTGATTGCCGTTATCACAAAAGTTAATCGATAAAAACACACACATTGATAAAGCAATACGAACTCTATTTTTTAATTAAGAGAAGCATTGTTGTAGAAGATAAAAACAGTAATCTTCGTTACGATTTAAGCAGTTGAACGATTCGCTTTCGATTTTCCTTAGCGTACACCACAATTACTTTCAATTTCATACGATAATAACAATATTGTATTAACTGAAACAATGCAAAAAGCCGAGCGTCCGGGTTGGAGAGTTCAGGCATTCGAGAGAAAGTTATATGTCATCTGCCACTTCGGACAGTTGCATTGCAACACCACGAATATTTATATTATAATCTTATCCATTACCCGCAATCAAAACTTTAAAGATTCAACAAGCACAGTTACTTGTGCCGAATACGCAACTGAGTCTTTATCAACACCACATGTTACTTCTTGTTTCATTCCAAAAATCTATTGAATTAATGAAATAAATCTAAATTTTTTGGCATTATTATTTTTTGATCTAGACATTGATAATTCTTTATACGATCGCAGTTAGTACAATGTTGTATGATAATTGTTGTAAAAGATTGACAAATATTACTATTATCAAGTTACAGTGAACTTGATAATTGTTACCGCTAACAATACCAAATCATATTAGCTATACAAATAATATTACATGATTTGAAATTCACACATTACGTCGCGTTAAACTTTTTCTAACGTATCTTGCCAAAACACTAAAATCGTACTAAGTAAGGTCAATATTGGACTTGGTAAATTTTTCACATATTTTTGACGTTAGTTCTGCTACTAAGTTCGTCGTCTATTGTAAAAACAAATGATTGTGGTTCTGAACCAAGTTAATATACATTGAGTTCTTTGATAAAAAAATTAGTCAAAATTGTATTGTTTCTGTTTTAAGGTCGTTATTAGTTCCATTTTTAAAGCAATACTTTCAATTTCTTTATATAAAATATGAACTTCAGTGCTAATTGACTAATATATTTACTACAGAAATTCAAAATAAGAGTAATTTTACAGGCATCTGTTTTAGTTATTTTTATATGAATTGATAAATAGTGCGATGTCTTTAACTTTTATACGTTGTTATTGTTGCATACCAATATTGTCGCGGTTGTTGCAATTATCATCTTTATCGTGCAAGATACCAAGGCCGGCATTGTCTTAACTATCACACGTGACGATCTAATGTTCTTGCACTTTCACGAATGTAACATTATCGTTATTGATTTCGATATTGCATCAAAATGAATTGATAGTTTTATTTATCTTTATGTATTTTTCTTTGGATTAGTTTGGTTTCGAGCTTCAAGATTTGGCTTTAGAATATATATTGCTAAATATATTAAGAATTATTCATATAAAAACTATGTTGATTGTGTATAAAACAGATAAACGTAATTTTTATTCAAGGAATTTATATTTTGATAGCGGTACCTAAATAATTTTAATGTCAGATTTAAAGTAATGGTCATTAAAAGTCACAAATTATTATCTATTTAACTTCTTATATAATTAAATATAATATCTTATCTTGTACTCCAAAATGTCCATGTCCACGTTTGCCGCTTTTTGGATCAGCAAATGTTCTGAGTAAAGTAAGTATTTATTGTTAAATCAGGTTTTAATTCGAACAAAAACGTGCAGTACTTTTCATCATAACGAATTTATAATAATGCTTTTAAAAATGGGCCAGTGACTTACAAATACCATATTGAACATCTTAAAAGATTTCTTGTGAGAACCTTTCTCACCGCACTCATTTATTATGTATACTTAAACCAAATAGACATTGTTTAGCTTAGCCGCTTTCGTCACGACCTCATATTCATTTCGCTTGTTTATCGGAGTGTGTATTTACGCTCCTTTTATTTTATAGTTATCTGACACCACTAAGTAACTAAGTCATCTTGTGGTTTTAAGAACATTAACGTATATTTAATTTTTGATACCGTTCACACTTTCATTTTCGTAAAAAAATAATATCGATTTATTGTTTGTCTTATCAGCACTTACTTATTACACCTTTCATAACGTTATCTCCTAGATAAAAACACTTTAAAGAGGAATGCGTTATCAGATTCGTTTTAGCTATCGACATTTGCCATTTATAATTTTTTGAAATTATTATATACATTTAAATTTTAAACGTAAATACTTCACGTCTTATCGTTAAATGCAAATTTGTTGCTAAATTAAGTTTCCTTAAGGTCAAATATAATTCGGTGTAAAGTCAAAAAAATCTTGAAGAATTCTCGACGGACAAAATTGTTCCACTATGTTGTAAATTTTATTCTAAATTTAATAAGCATCTTAATTATAGTGACACGTTCTATGCATCGCGTGATCGTCCTTGATCTGCGCGTGCGCCAATGCACGATTCTTTTTCGAAGCGTGCCTTGTGAAGTGTTACATCAACGAAATGCATCTCATTCGTTCGTTGGAAATTTGCGCAAAAATGAGCGTAACTTGTCGTAACTATGTTCATTGTTTGACATTTCTCATAAAGTCCGCATCACTGCGATTAGTCATAGTTTCTCTGTTTGGAATTAAATTTCTAACGATCCATGAAAAATTGCTCTCGGTATTTGAAGTTGGTTTCTTTTTACTATCAGCTTCATATTCTTTAAGACATTTTGATATCAGCGATCAATATTGTGAATAAATATTTGATAAGTCCAATAACTTCTTAGCTTTCAAGATACATCTATGGTCGTAAGGTTAGGTGCGTCTGGCATTAAACCATAGCGATATCACATTATCACCACTTTCATCATTGTGACCCCGAGAGGTTGTCATGTGTAACCATTACTGTTCATCAAATGTCTTATCTATTCAAGGTATTCATGAGTTTTTCATCTTACATCGATTTATAACGCCAAAGCTTTCTCCTATATAATATATAAAGTTATTGTTTTTATTTTATTTATTTATTGTTTGATGTTGTTTTTTTTTTTAATATAATTTTCCACTGATGTCTCAAGTCACTGTCAGATTTATCAGCCATTTGAAATCATACTTTCAAGTAGCTCTCTATTAAGACATTGATACTGGCAGGTTGTATTTTTTGCTAAGAACAGTTATCTGTCGATGTTTCTTGAAAGTCTAGACAATGTCAAACGTGCTTCAATTTCGAATAAGAACACAGGATCTAATAGCGGATGTTGCAATATATCAAGCATTATTTATGTTACGGTTGATAAAATGAATTGGAATAATGAGACACCTACATGCATGAGTTATCAGCGTTCAGGCTCGTAAATCCTTGTCGCGTGTCTCGTTAACTAATCAACACAACGGACACGTAGCTAGGCCCTTTTCACCTTTCCTTTTTTTACTAGTACTCAACCCACAGTACCTAATATATACCTTTGTTGAAATCACCTTCAAACCTCTGTTATAAGAACCTACACGATAAGAACACGACTTGACATGTCCTTTCTTGATTTCATTGTTCTCTGTGTTTGTGGTTATTGTTGTGTTGAAAATGTTTAACGGTTAATAAAACAGTCCAAAACACTTCACTGTTTTATAAACGGATGTGGTGATATCGTTATCTTCATTGGCGACTATCTTATTATTTATTATACCCGCATTGTAACAGACAAAAAGATGCGTTTCTTTTGTACGGGCGTTTCCTGTAACTTGCGGGTAACGATTTTTATATCTTCTACGAGTACTTAGCTATGCATTATGTATCATAACATACATTTATAGTACATAATATAATATTATTTAATAGAATAACAACAATCTAATCACAAATCTGTTATTTCAACGTAAATGCCGATTCACGAGTTGAATCTACCAAAGTTGTTATCCAATAGTTTAATATTTAAGTCTATTCTATAAATGAAATTGTCCTAAAGGAAATAAAGGTATATCCACACTGTGCATCGTTTATACAGTCTAAGACATAACTACGCGTTATCTATAAATAATATAATTACATTTTATTTTTTTTTACATAATGCGTTTCATTTTTGTCGTAACTGTAAATGAAATACGGAATATCGCATATACCGTTTACAATATGCATCTGCGCGAGAGATCTAGAAGCGAGATTCGTGCGTTATTTCAAAACAATTTAACGCAAATTTGCATGTGTTCTATACATATGGCCCAATACGATTGCGATTTGTAACGTCCATATAATTTTCCGCTCGAAAAAATAACAGACTCGCTCTAAACTCGTTATACGAGACGAAAGAAACGTCGGCTAGATTCTGATCCTTCGATCTGGTTCTTATAAATTATGCATTAATTAATATTTTTAACGCGTAAGACTTATTCTTAATGATAATGGGTACTTATTTATTGTTATTAGTAGCCCGATTAATATCTATTGCAATAATAAAATCATTTTAATTTGTATTAAAGTTAATTAAACTTCAGATACAGTATTTTAATTACACTTAAATTTTAAATTAAATCTAATTATTAATTACCATTTTTTATAACATTTAAATAATTTGGAATTGAGTGATGTCGTTATCTGTAATTAGCTATTATTATTAACAGCAAATTATAAATTAATTAAATCAACTTTGAATGGAAAAATGTATTGAAAATCATTGACTTCTGTAATTAGTTTAATGTTTTACCGTTTAATATTACGCAAATACTACTTTTAAGCAAGCGTAACTTAACTAATTAATAATAATAATAATATCCTGGGACATTATTCACACACGGCCATCTGATCCCAAACTAAGCAGAACTTGTACTACGGAAACCAGACAACTGATATACTACATATACTACTTTTCTTTTGAATACATACTTATATAGATAATTACACCCAGACTCGGGACAAACAGACATGTTCATGCACACAAATGTATGTCCTGGGTGGGAATCGATCCCACAACCTTCGGCGTAAAAGACAAGTATCTACCAACTACGCCAACCGGCCCATTCCAACATTGAAAATTCACCTTTAACTGTTCTTTGACACAAAACACCGAAACCGACTTTTTTATAAACATTAAATTTCATTTTTAGCCTTCAAAATGTATTTGTCTCTGACCCAGTATGCTAATGATTGAAATATATTAGAACAAAAATAACTTTTGGTACTTTACCGTGGTTCATCTTTAGATTGAGCAAGACAGCTATAGTTTTCTCTTTTATATATAATTAAAGAAAATTATATTTGAAACTAATGCTGAATAGTTATGTAGATAAGAATTATTTACACTGAAAACTTAAATTATATATATATCTATATAAGTATGTATTTACAAAAGAAAGAAAGTAGTATATGTAGTATATCAGTTGTCTGGTTTCCATAGTACAAGCTCTGTACAAGCTTAATTTGGGATCAGATGGCCGTGTGTGAAAAATGTCCTAGGATATTATTAATATATATATATATATATATATATATATATATATATATATATATATATATATATATATAGATTCAATAAGACGGAGTATTATATAATTTACAAATGTTTTTTAAAATTATTTCAAGTTCAAGTTATTTTTATTATGAAAATGTTATTATTATATAGTTGAGCAGCAATTTATATTTCAGTTTGTTTCGTAACATAATTATATTACTAAATACATAAATACGTAAGTTTAATGATTATTTATTATCTAACTTATAAGAAATACGGATTTTACGTAATATAAAACAATAAAATAAATATTATTATATTTAGTACCAAGATAACATTGTATTCAATCCATTTATACAGCAATTATTTCAATTTAAACAAAAGAAAGTTAGAATTTCACTTATCAATTTATTACAGTGCATTTAAGAAGCGTATATGAAAGATGGAAATAACAGTGTTAAAACAGTGTGTGGAAAATTTTGTATGCATAATTCACATTATGTCTCTTGGCTAGACATATGGATCTTAATTCCTCGGTTCAACCTTGATTGGCATCAATAAAAATTTATTGGGTTTTTCTGTCAAGAAATTGTAGCAACTCGAAGTTTGGATGTTTCAGATTCCCGATCTTGTCGAATTGTTTTCATGAGACTCATCGACTTTTATAACGATTTTATATTTTGATAGTTTTAGTTATGTTTACCGTTTGTTTGTACTAGTTCCATTGAAATGGACTGTAACGAAAGTTAGAAAGTTTTAACCTGGTATTATTTTTAATGAATATTAATATCCGTAACAGCCTGTGAATGTCCCACTGCTGGGCTAAAGGCCTCCTCTCCTCTTTTTGAGGAGAAGGTTTGGAGCTTATTCCACCACGCTGCTCCAATGCGGGTTGGTAGAATTCATATGTGGCAGAACTTCAGTGAAATTAGACACATGCAGGTTTCCTCACGATGTTTTCCTTCACCGTAAAGCACGAGATGAATTATAATCACAAATTAAGCACATGAAAATTCAGTGGTGCTTGCCCGGGTTTGAACCCACGATCATCGGTTAAGATTCACGCGTTCTTACCACAGGGACATCTCGGCTTCGAATATGAATATATTAATATATATCGAATATTAATATATATATATTTAATTATTGATAGAAAAAACTGTACAACTGCTTTGAATTCTAAATCTAATTCGAAGCGACTTTAGTTTTTCAACTTATTACAAATCAGCTTCCGCTCGAGACTACGCCCGCATGTGAATGCAGGCGAGGCGATAGGTATTAGGTTGCCTATTTTTTAAGTCATAAGTCATGTTTATCAAATTATCATCCAAATCTGTTCATAAGTTTTTACGTGAAGGTAACAAAAATATGAAGATCTCAAAATTTACGTATAAAGAAACCATTTATAGCTTATTTCTGTTTTATATATAAGGTAAAGTATTTAAATTAAGGCTCGAAAAAAAAACCTCGTGTATGTGTGTTGACGTCTAGCCGGCTACATATTTTAGTTGTGTAATACAAAAAAAAAGTTAAGACATGATTAGAAAGGGGCTAGTGAAACTAAAGATTAATGAAGTGTTTGACAAATATCACTCGCTAGACGCAGTGACAGTCAGCTGATGCGTTAAGTCTTTTTTTTATATGATAATGTCAGATTATGAATGGCGCCTTCTATGTGTTCAATTTCAATTGACTTTTTACAAAAGAAATTATTAAGACTAAAAATTCAAATTATTATAGGAAGTTGAAAATATTAAGTTGTTAACACGTGAACGTTTTTGGGGTTGTACAAACATTGATGACAAAGGAGTAAAATCTTTTCGGTTTGCTTAAAAACATTTTAAGAGGCTACGCATGCCGACCTTTGCTTCTAATATTATTAATTAGTGTAAACAATATTTAACTAATCGTAGTCCACAGCTGAACACAGTACGTCGAAGATCACGGTTCAAACTTTCCGCGTCCAGTCAGAGCATCTCAACAACGTAATTGTTTGCCTAACTGTTAGAGAGTGTGTGAGTGAACTAACGGTGCCCGCGGTTTCACCCGCGTATATATAATAATATAATATTTCACTATATACAACATTTTTATTTTTATTTTAATAATATGTCAAAACTATAAAAAGTACTAAAAACTGTCTATGGTCTTATTTCGATATCTTTCATAAGAATTAATATTTTGTAAAAACGACTGCAAGTAGTGCATTATCTTAGAACGAATTTGATTACCATACAAAAGGTTATAGTCAACCTTAAAAGATAGACATTATATCTACGCATGGGTGAGTTAACCGACATATACAAGCATAAGCTGAAACCTATTTAATATGATTGATCATATAGGTCTGAGTTCAACTTACAATGGAAGTTCTAAATCCCTGAAACTGTCCATTTTTTACTTTGTTTTGTTTCTATAAACTTTCAATCATCATCATTTTACAAAGTATCATTTAAAGGTAGCTAAAGTATGACATGTATAGATAAATGCACGGGTGCAAAGTTGCATGTACTTTATATATTTTTCTTTTCGTAACTAATAAAGCGTTTTTTTGTAAATTATTTATCATACTCTGAATTTTCATGTGCTTAATTTCTGTTTATAATTCATCTCGTGCTTTTCGGTGAAGGAAAACATCGTGAGGAAACCTGCATGTGTCTAATTTCATCGAAACTGTGCCACATGTGTGTTCAACCAACCCGCATTGGAGCAGCGTGGTGGAATAAGCTCCAAACCTTCTCCTCAAAAAGGGGAGGAGACCTTAGCCCAGTAGTAGGACATTTACAAGCCTATTTCATGGAGCGTGCCACGTTGGTTAAGGTTTATTGTTATTGCTCTGCCTAAGAATCGTATATATATTATATATATCAATCATTGGCAATCATTTATCAAAATTTGGCTTGACCATACTGGATGCTTGCGTTATTAAGTAAACCTTAATTTTTATTACAATATTTAAAGTTATGTTAATGGTTGTTATGATTGTCTCTAAAGACTTAACATTCTCGCGTACTCGAAAGGTTTCTCTTATGACCCGAGTTGATTTTAGACAACGTGAGCCCGGTCACGAGGTTGACCACATTATCGCGTGATACCAGTATTATAGTTATAGGTCATGTGACAAGGAAATACTAAAATCGCCAAATATTTATAAGTACTCTCGAAGCTTTCATCCTATTATAATATTATTAACGCGATGGTTTTTGAGGATGGATAGATCTTTGTTACTCTTTCAAGCAAAATCTACAGAACGAATTTAAAATAATTAAATAAAACTCCTGCTCCCTCAGGAGATAGCTCATAATACTTTATTACTTTCAGAACGAATATAGGCAACCTTTTATCTACCTACGGTCGGTAGGACGTTGAACAGGCATGTTAGCGTTAGGACCCTACCAGTTAATCCAACACAAAACAGTTTTTATTTGTGTTACTTTCTTTTGATTTTAATGGCGACAAGTTTGACACTTTGGTGCCGGTGCGTTCACGGTATCTAAAGTCAATGTCTATGGTCACCAGTTATCATCAAGTGGTCCAACTGACTCAACCTTTCAAAGCTTAATTTAGTTATTATATATATTTAGAACATTATAATTAAATAAAAATGTGATATAATTACAGCATAATTTAAGTAAAAACATCAGATACAATTAAATTTCTTAACAAATATCTTTATAACCGTTAGATTGCGTGCTCACGCATATTTACCCAGTTGCAATGCACTTACGTAAAGACGAAGCGGTCGACGCCGATCTCGTATAAGAAGAGGTTCCTTCGATTACAACGTTATACCTTTACGTGCGTTCATTAAGTTTTGTTGATGTTATAATATGTAACTTTATAAAACTAACATTTCCATTTGTTTGAATATCTAAGAGATTGGATTTCCGACTTCAGAGTTTCTTGCCGGTTCGGTTTCGGTAGATTCTACATTCTAAACTTGTGGTAGCTTTACATTTAATAAAATACTGTAAGGTGACGAATCTGGCACTGGCACTGTTTCAGAAACCTTCAAGTAACCGCCAACTGTACAAATATTCAACATAAACGGGTGAACGATGCGTGAACACATAGAATACGAACGAAAAGAATTACTTATGAATATTCATATAGCCTCTTGGTCCTCAGAGAAATTATAAATAAGTGTAGCAATTTTAGTAATCATATGACTTTTTGTATGTGTTGCGGGAAAATTACAGACTTGAGATTTCTGTGAAAAATAAAATATGACGTGACTATAATGACTTCGTTTTGTATGTGGCAATGCGTTTACACTTTGTTTTGCTCTTATTTACATCTTAATCAAACTTGAGACATAGCTCTGCTACCCCGAGTTGTAGACACACTTTGAACACATATTAACGATCTATATTTGCATAACATTATTATTAATATATTCGGTTTCACTAATGTTTTTCAATGAGGATATCTCAACACATTTCATCTTTACATACATACAATTTAAATTTCGAAAATGGAATTAAGATTTTTATTTTTATTTTTTTATTTATAGAATAGGAAGGCGGACGAGCAAATGGGCCACTTGATGGTAAGTGGTCATCAAACACCCTTAGACATTGGCATTGCAAGAAATGTCAACCATCGTTTACATAGCTGATGCGCCACCAACCTTGGGAACCAAGATTTTATGTCCCTTGTGCCTGTAATTATACTGGCTCACTCACCCTTCAAACCGAAACACAACAATACCAAGTACTGCTGTTTTGCGGTAGAATAGATATTCTTATTCATCAGAAGATGAGTGGGTGGTACCTACCCAGACGAGCTTGCACAAAGCCCACCAGTATATGAGATCAAAATTCTCAATTGCCTGAACGTAGCTCCATACCTTCTCCTCAAAAAGAGGAGAGGAGGCCTTTAGCCCAGCAGTGGGACATTCACAGGCTGTTACGGATTACGGATATATTCTTTTATCTAAAAAATTTTTTAACATTGTAAATCTTTAATGTACATTAACGTGGTGTGTGTAGGGGTCATAAAATAATTAAACGATCAAATCACCATAGACAATAATCTGACGGTAATTTCGTTATGGCAACACTAGCGTGACGCCGAAAGATAAACTCATTCGCTTCCTGCAACCGTCTTATTTCACAATCTAATGTTTCATGTATTGTGTTGTATACCTTAATTTGTAATATTTTAAAGTAGTTTAAATGTATTTTGTTACATATAATTTTATAATATTTATAAAATATAATTTAATTGAATAAATACTCAATACATACACGTAATAATTAATTTAAACTATTACATTTTAAGGCAATATTATATAATTAACATAAATTAATAATGTAAATAAATAACTTGATACATTTATGTATAGAATGATATGAATATATAATTAATTTTAATTGTCTAAAGCTAATTTACCAACTAATATAATATTACATTACATTTAATGTATTTACAACTAAATATATTGCGGTCTGAGTTCTATCAAAAACTACATATAACGTCTCCCTTAGCAACGTGTATTTATTTAACATAATTATGTTTTCCGGGTGTAACTTGAGCAGAAACCTATTAAAAAACGGATAAAAAATATTATTTTTACTATAGATTTATCTTTACACGTTTCGGGAAACGAGCCTTTATATATAAAGTTAGGAAAACCGGTTGATATTAACAATATGAACATACATGTTTTTATTTTGTATTTTTTTTTTAAACTATTAACACTTATCAGCTCGACGGCATCCTAATAAGCCTTATAAAAAGCCTAGCGATGAGAAAGTTCAACTCGGGGGTGGATTCAACTTTCGTTGGTCTATTGTAAAACAAGTTATACTTTTAACTTATTAGGATATGACAGCCGTCGTATACTTATTTTTTGTTATTATTTATTGAAATTTAATCCTTGTATGATCATTTATGTGCAATAGAGTTGTTTACAAACAACAACTTATTGGGAGAATTGGAATATTAGTAATTATTTAAAAAACAAGCGTTGTACATATTCGTCCAATAAAATAAAATAAAACATTCGCTATTTATTCGCTAAAACATCGTTTGTTTTGAAATCGATATTCGATTTTCGATGTTTTTAAATTTCGCATATAAATAAAACGAAAGTTAACTAATCAATATTTTGACGTTATCTTAACGAAGTTATATAAGGCATAAATCACATGTTATGTATAACAGATTAATTAAGCGTTATTAGTTAGAGATCAAGAAACGTAATCGTTACCATAAAGTAATTATATCATTTTGTTAAAATAAAATGTTGTTGCTCATCTTTAAAACTCCTTAAAGCCCTTTGAAGTCTCATTGGCTTGTGTCGTACATAACTACCACCACGCAGAGCCTTGATGTGTGGTTAGAATACGTGAACCTTAACTGATTTCATGTTCATAATAATCATAATTCATCTCGAGCTCGGTGGTGAAGGAAATCGTGAGAAAACATGTATATGACGGATGAAAGTCATCTACGTGTCCGCATTGGAGCAGCGTTGTGAAGTAAGCTTTAAATCTTCTACTAGTGAGACATTTACAGGCTTTACATTTACTATACGTTCATTATTGGAAAGAAATGGAGCTGACTTTAAGCGCATAAAAATAACGATTTACAACTGGTAATCGTTATTTAATAATGCATAGGTATACATTCCCCCTATAACCGTCTGTGTTGCAACTTCATTACTAAGCAACAATTGATTTTCTTACACGCCAACTTGTTCGTTAATTTTCGCTATAAAAACGTAACCCTTCGGTTGTTCCAGCTGAGCGGTTTGTTGAGCGCGTGCTACGTGACCTTTAATTTCTTATACGTTGGATTTTATTAACATACAAATGATCAGGGCAACGGCACATTATTACACGTTATATACGTTAATATGTGGATATCTGATTAATAATTTTCTATAATTGTCAGGTTCTCATCACTGAATGAAAACAGTTTAAATACCAGCACGTATCTTAATTTCGGCTTTAGAACATTCGAACAAATGAAGAACGTGATTATAAAAGCGCAAGTTTCTGAGGATGGACTGATGGGTCTTTGTTACTTTAACACGCAAAAAGTACTGAATGGATATAGATAAAATTTAATTTATACAATTTTGATGAAAATTTGTTGTGGTCTGGGTACACTCGCGAGGGTTCCTGGTCCAAATAAAAGCAAGATTTTCCTTGTACATTTGTCCTTTCATATAAAACTTTTAGTTATATCCTTGTTCTAACTTTGATAAACGGAACGAATAGTTAGGTAATATATAAAATGTACAGTATCATGACTTTTTGCACAAGTTTTTACATAGGTACGTCTGCTGTCAAGAAAGAAAGAGCAAGAAGTATACATCTCTCCTGCCTTAAACGACGTGACATTGTCACACTCGGAGAGACCTTTTAAGTCTAATCTTTAATAAGCCTTCACAAGATTTCTAAATTTTTTTTACCAGTATTACAGTAAATATATTTATAAATATATATACACAAAGAACAATGTATCTTTACACTGCATAATATTTAACCTTAGCTCTTTGTAACGTAACGGTAGTGTAACTTACGTAATTCGACATAAAGCGATTCGGGAGAAAGTAATCGTTTCATATTTTAAAAAAAATGTAACAAAAGGTTCAAGGAATACCGGTTACGTAAAACGCAATGGGTTCAGCGTTGCGATTAAATGTAATATTTTACTTGCTTATATTTATAAGGGTAATAATTAATGTCAGGGTCAATGACCTCTGTTTCCATGATTGTTGAAATTTTCACATGTGTTATAAAACACCAGTTAAACACTCTTTTACTGGACTTTGCAGCAGTCCAGTATGTGTACCACATAGCATTGTTGTTTCGTTTAATAAAGTAGCTTGATTATATTAAAATAGTGACACTGAGCTTACCGCCGGTTTTTCTCGGTAAAATCTACATTCTGAACCGATAGTAACTTTAAATTTAAATGTATCTTCTACCTACCTACTTGAATAAAATATATTTTTCTTTGATTTGAAAGGTGAGTATTAACTATGTAAAAGTTGTTAATATTTCTTCCAGTGTCAACCTCGATAAGCAGTGGTTGCCTGTAAACTTACTGTTTGGTATTCTATTTACAAATCTGGCAAACTATTATATTTTGTAAAAAAAAAACAATACGTACGACACAAGTAATAATATCAATAAGGATGTTGGTCAATAAAAAATAATAATTAACGTTGATATTTTATTAATTATTTATATTTATTATCATCATTCTCATTCTCATTAAAATCCAGTTTTGTCTAGACGTCATTTATAATTCCTAGAAGTTAAGAATATAATTTACTAGTTTTCGTCTGCTGCTTGCGAGTTTAGTTTAATAAATAAATAAATAAATTTGTTTTATATAAATATTAAAAAATATATAAGTAAGTTTCAAACTCGTTTCGATTAAGGATACCGAATAGTCGATACACACTTTCATTGATACGATTAATTACGCACATGATTTTTTGTAGCATTAAATGAGGTCGATATAATTAATCGACTTTCCACGATCGAGATTCGTGAGTTGTCGATAAATCTCTCCGTCATACATTCGTCAGTAATCGAGAAAGTTGATTTTATTTGAACCGTAGATTGCGGGTTTATCGCCGATCGGTTGTGGGTGGTCAATGGGTTTTGAAACTGTCGTGGTATTAAATGCCTTTCTTAGGAGTATTTTTTATCGAATAGGTAGCCGAACGAGCATATACCTGTTGGTAAGTGATCACCAACGAATATAGACAATGGCATTTTAAAAAATGTTACCCATCCCTTACATCGCTACTACTAAGGTGTTACGTCCCTTGTGCCTGTAATTACACTGGCTCACTCGCCCTTCAAACCGGAACACAACAATACGAAGTACTGCTGTTTTGCGGTAGAATATGATGTTGATGAGTTGTGTTCTATGTCCAGTAGTGGACTACGATGGGATGGAATCGTTTGTCATCATATTATGTCACAGTCGCAATTTATCAGTCTTTGTATATAACATAATAATACTAATAATAATAAATTGTGTTAGATTTCCTTAAAAGCAATTAATAATTAATATTCTAATCGAAATATTATCTTTTATAATCATAACCGTTCATATATATTCTTAATTTATGAAAACGTATAATAAGTATAAACAGTGCCAGATTAATCAAGCGCTGATCTGATCTGATCCGATCTGACGAAAGAAAAACTCTCTTAAATTAATAAAATATTTTTTTTTAAATTCATAACTGGTCCCTGCGGGGCCCCCTTTTGTGCGGGGTCCGTAGCAATTGCTACTTTTGTTACGTGGTTAATCCGGCACTATGTATAGATAAATATACCGTGTCCTATATATAAGTTCATATATTTATTTTAATATACATTTTTAATAAAATATGTCTATGAAAATATATTACAAATAAGTAAGGAAATCGATATCATGAATATAACGCGGCCTTCTAAGGCTTATTCTGTTTTTAATGAAATTATTCAAATCCGATTATTCTTAATCCACTTAGTGAAACTTGTAATATGCATGTTGTACGATCTCTAAAAACAATATTCAACTAATTCAGTTTGAAAGTTTTAAATATGCTAATAGCTCAGGAATGTTGCACTCTACTCATCATATTTGACGCCTACATACCACGAGGCCCTTTTCCTACTTTCTTCGCTGACCTACTGACATTTTACCTTCAAATGGTTTAATCCAGTTGATAGTGCACGCTGGCCGACATTTAACAATTTATGTCAAAAACATCATTAATAGTGGCGTTGTTCAATACCAGTTTATATCCAGACTTATATTGTAAATGTGAATTACTTTTTTATAGTAGGCGGACGAGCATATGGGCTACCTAATGGTAAGTGGTCACCAACGCCCACAGACATTGTCATTGTAAGAAATGTTAAACATCGCTTACATCACCAATGCGCCACCAACATTGGGAACTGAGATGTTATGTTCCTTGTGCCTGTAATTACTCTGGCTCACTCACCCTTCAAACTGGGACACAGCAATACCAAGTATCGCTGTTTTACGGTAGAATATCTGATGGGTGGTACCTACCCAGACGAGCTCGTACAAAGCCCTACCACCAGTAAACAATTACTCTGGCTGTTCGTTTATGACTTATCGAAAGAACTGATTCTGATGTAATTTTGTCATTTCCTTTTAAAAATTCACAACTTTCTTTAGGTTTGATCAGGGATTTGAATTTGAGGTACTTAAATACTATCAATATATCGAGCATAATATAATTGCAGACTGATAGAAGATGGTGGTTATGAAACATAGATAATTTTAAATAATTGTCAGTTTTATGTGTTTGAGTCGAAAACTTATTGGTGTACTTCATATCATTCGGCCATTACGTATATAACACTTAAAGTTTTAAAACGTGCCAACTGAAGCAATTTTAAGTCACTATACCATGATGTGTATGACTTAAAATGTTTGATTTAACAAATTCAAAATGTTTTAAAAAATCTTTACCTACAAAGTCGATATACAGTACAGTAACAGCCTGTGAATGTCCCACTGCTGGGCTAAGGCCTCCTCTCCCTTTTTGAGGAGAAGGTTTGGAGCTTTCCACCGTGCTGCTCCAATGCGGGTTGTTAGAATACACATGTGGCAGAATTTCAGTGATATTAGACTCATGCAGGTTTCCTCACGATGTTTTCCTTCACCTTCAAGCACGAGATGAATTATAACCACAAATTAAGCACATGAAAATTCAGTGGCGCTTGCCCGGGTTTGAACCCACGATCATCGGTTAAGATTCACGCGTTCTTACCACTGGGCCATCTTATGGCTGGCTAACAGGTTATTTATAACAAAGTATTTGTAACATATGAAGCATATCCTCTTATCATGACCTTGTATAAGATTAATATTCCTTTTACCGTATAAATCTATAATAAGAAACATAAGTCACCGTTTCACCTTTTAAACGATATAGCAACAATCATGTGGGGCTTAAAGTCGGACCAACTCGCCTTGGATTTCTGTCCGATATAACTTATATTCATTAATTTATTTAAGCATATTGATAGCCCGACTTTGGTTTTACGTTCACTTGTTATGTTCCTATTTATTTACTTTTAATAACATTAAAAACTATTTCTTTGTAGCCTTTTTTGGTCGTTATTTATTTTTTTAAATTATTTTATATATACTAATAAATGTGGAAAGGTTTTTTTAATACTAACTTAATTACTACTATATCAATATACATAAAACTTATACTAGAAAGTGCAGTAGTAGTTTCGCCCGCTTTAAATTTCGACTCGACTTGACAAGCGTGAATAACATATTCTTGTTTATTATAATAATAAAAAATTAAACAATAATTTTATCATACAACACTTTTCTAGTTGATAGGGCTTTATGACACAGGATAATATTTCGCACTAAACTATTTTGCTTATTTAAGTAAAACTCGGGTTGGTAAATACACACGTGGAGAATTTCGACACACACATTTTTGTCTTGCACATTAAAGTTTTGTTATGCCTACCTGGGTCTAACCACGGGGCCATCACGTTTGTTACTTGGAGTTATTTAGTTTATGTTAAAAGTAAGTTTTGCTTTCTTTGAATCTACAGAGGTGCCGTGAATCAGCACATGCTTCGAATACATTATTTGTTTCTAATAAACCTTGGTACATACATGACGCTGCGATTGCTCCGGCGGCGGAGTCGCACCGGATTTTATACATTTCGCAGTTTATGTTATTGAAATAGCAAGTCACTAGTTATATTATAAACGTACGGCTTTTTCAAGTCTCGTTTAAATAATTCATTTTATAGATAAAATGAAACTCGTCCGTTCTGATTCTTCCAACATTGACAATATTTTATAAAATTTTAAATGTCATAAAATTCTTTAAAGGCAAACATAAAATAAAATCAATATTATTAAAAATTTGAACTGTTTAGATATTTTTATATTTTTTTACTGTGTTCGTTGTTTGTCATAATATGCTTAAATCTGGAACCCGTGCCGCTGCAGAGTACAATCCTCGTATGAAAACGAAGCCTACATAAAATAAACGACAATCACTCTGACATTACAATAGCGATTTAGACAACCTGCTAGAACTGGCTCACCTTCCTGACTTCGTCAATTGGTTACACCCATGTTATGTCCGTCTATAAACATCTTGGAGTAACTTACCCTATATACATATACATATAGTGATATAACATCACTTATTTTAGTCACTCGACCTTCTTGCCGGAAGTAATCTACATTAAATGTTTGTATAGACATAAATGAGCTTCGTAAAGCACGAAGAACTTGCTTAAATAAGTTATCATTTAATTTTGTAGTGGTTTCAATGCAGGAGAAATATAGCTTGATGACGATTTGCAAGCTGTTCTAAATGGTCACCTTGAGTACTTTGTCATTTGGCTTCAACACTATTACACATGACAATTAATAAATCAGTACAATATAACCTATATTTATGTAGTCCGATATAACCTCAGCTGACTTCAGTCAGTCGACCTTGCTGCGGGACACGTGTCTCGATGTCACGCTGAGTCATCGAACTATCGGTCACGGGCGCTGTCGATTCCGCAGATTCGACGATCTTACCTTCATAACTTACCTTGGAATGCTTCACTTTTTACATAGTAATGCGTGTGGTCATTTCCTTGAATTTGTTGCAATGAGCAGCGCCTATCGTTGTCGTATTTTATGTTCAATTTTATTCAGTACTACACAATAATGTGTACAGGTAACACCGGTATAAAATATAATAAATTTACACTGGCCTCCAAAAAAATCGACCCACCTACATTTTTTGTAAAAAAGCTATCGTATGGTTTTAAACTACCACATATTTATATTTTTAAGATTGATAATGAAAAACTGCAATTGTAGGATTGTACAAAAACAGAAATAGTGCGCAAAAAAAAGGGTTTTTAGGTAAATATGTGACAAAACACGAAAACACAAAATTTTACGCAATTTTATTTTTTTGTGTACAAAACGATTATGCCGTTTGTTTTTAAATTTGGGTGCCTAAATCTTACTTTAATAGGGAGTGTTTCCTCCTCTTGACCTAATCACTGCCTGCATACGCCTATTAAGTGACCTGATTAGCTTTTTAATGTCTTCCTGTGGGGTCCGTTGCCATTCTTCAGTTAGGGCAGCTTCCAGTTGATTCAGGGTGTCTGGAATTGGATTTCGTGCTCGAACCGTACGTTAGCTGGTCCCAGAGGTGCTCTATCGGGTTTAAGTCCGGACTATTGGCTGGCCACTGCATAATTGGAATTTCGACTTCCCTGAGATAGTCTTTAACAATTCTAGCGACGTGAGGTCGTGCTTTGTCGTGCATAAGTTGGAAATTATCCCCAATATATCCAGCGTAAGGCATCACATGAGGCTCCAGAATGTCCGTTATGTAAGTTTCAGCATTAACAGCACGATTACGGAAAAAAACCAGCTCTGTGCGTCCCGTCAAAGAAATACCTCCCCAAAACATTGTAGAGCCTCCACCAAATCGGACTGTTTCTCGAATGCAACACTGAGAGTAGCGTTCTCCTGGCCTTCGCATGACGTTACGTAGTCCATCAGAGCCTACTAGAGACATTCGGCTTTCATCACTGAACAATACTGTCTCCCATTGGTCCAGTGTCCAATCGACGTGCTGCCTAGCAAATTGTAGTCTTGCTTGTTGATGGGATGCTGTGAGTTTTGGTCCTGTTGTTGGCTTGTGAGGGGTTAAGTTTTGCTCTCGAAGTCTTCTTATTACAGTATTTTCACTCACAGACACTCCACGACTTTCTCGGAGTCTACCTTGAACGTCAACAGCCGAAAGATGTCGGTTTCTTAAAGACGTCAAACCAATAAAACGGTCATCGGTCGGGTTCGTGACACGCCCCCTGCCAGATCCTGGTCTCCGGCGATACTCCCCAGTCTCCAAGTAGCGTTTGTACACTCTTCGCACCGCTGAACGACTTAATTTTAGTGTTCTAGCCACATTTCGCTGACTTAACCCCTCATGAATAAGAGCTACGACTTGAGCAGCTTCTGCTTCAGTAGTATCCATTTTTTATGTTTAAACTTATTAAAATTATTGTTTCAACAAAGTTTCATACACTTAATCAATAATAAACATCGAACCGAGATGACTCCGCGTTAAGAACTGGAAATAAACTAACCATGCACTTTGTGCACAAAGTAACGTTTTTTTATCAATACTTTAAAAATATTCCAAATATCCTCAATAACACTTACAACTCCTCCAAATCAATATCAAGTGGGTAATAAAATGTTAAATGTATGTCCCATAAGTAAAACAATCCACCTAGGTCGTCGCATAGTTAAGATAACAACTTTGTAAGTAAAAAAATACGGGTGGGTCGATTTTTTTGGCGGCCAGTGTAATTTAGAAGATCTCTCTTATCGTGACTTGGCAGGACTGGATGCGGGATTCAAGGAATTCGCTATTATATAAAAAAAAATAAAAATATATATATATAATTACCATCAAATTAATTGTCTTTTCAATTCCACACCCTGTTATATTAAATAATGGTGTTTCAAGTTTTCCGTTACGCTTACACGTCATTAAAGTTTTGTATACGCGTTTTCAGGGGTACAGAAAAGGACAGGGAACATCTAACACGCGTGCAAAGCCGCGTACGGTGTCTACTATGTATATAAAGAAGGAATATGTTTTCAAACATCTTAAGGCCTTACACAACAGTTGTCATATAGTGTAAAAAGATCGTATATTGACAGCGCATTGAGGCATTTATATCATATTCTTTAATGTAGCGATAAAATCAACAAAACTGGACATTGTGCTGCAAAAATATTAAGTAATGCAACGGTTATATAAGTTGCACTTAGAGTCTACACAAACAAATAAGGGAGTAATTAATAGAAGTGTCAATGTTACATATATTATTATATAACATAGTCTAGACAAAATAATTAAACATACAATAAAGAGTCGAGAAAATTCTTTAATCGTGACTATAGAAACTGGGGAAGAATCCACGTTTTCTAACTGAAATCATGTCATTACTAGATGTAGATTCTACCTCCCTTTCTTTACGTTAGATGCGCGGACGCATTCTTGTGTTAGAAGAAAGCTCCACTCAACCTTGAAAGCTTTCGCAACCTAGCAACCGGTTCGAATAAGGAACTTAAAAAGGGGCGCACGAGCATACGTCTTTTCAAAGGCCACACATGGTCTTTGCGTACTGTATATATGCCATTAACACATATGTGCTACACCTTTTCGTTGACAAAACAATGATTGTCGAAGTAACTTGTATGTTTTTATGTTGTATGTTTGCATGTTGTATGTTACTATTTATTTAGTGTGACATAGTGAGAAATACAATATGGCGTTTTTACAAGTAAACTAACGATCGTGTTTATTATTTTTGATTATCCCATTTAATTAAAATTTAACCATTCCATCGGGTTAGTGACCCCATAACCGCTCTCTTATTAAATTGAATTCTTTTTTATAATTTCTTTCTTTTAATATTTTTTTTTTGTATCGCATGTATGGTGTTAATTTAATTTTGTAAGCTATAATTGGTTAACTTTAATATTTTTTTTTATTCAATATAATTTGCTTAAAAAAAATAAAAAAACTTGATACGTCGAATTTCGTTAGCTATTACAGGCATGATGACGAAGAAATCGTTTATGAAATTTACATTTACGATAAAATATCATAAATTTTGCAATTAACTTTATAATTTTTCCAAAGGTCAATCAGCAAATTAGTACGATAAGATTTTTATGTCTGACATAAAGATAATAAAATATTAAAAAATACTGAATTCAATAATTAGACTGAACGTACAAAATATAAAAAATACATTTCCTATTACGTAAAAAAAAAACAGTGGCAGGAAAATATATAATATGAAAATTATTGTTATTTAGATACATACAGTAGATAGGTACCTTATCAGTTATTGCTGAAGTAATTGCCTGCCAAGTGCCTACGCAATGTAAACAAGTCGTACTCGTACACATCTATAAGATGTATTATAAACATTTTTTTTTAATCGTAAGTGGTATGTACTAACATGCTGTTCAAATAAGACATTACATTTATATATATACAATATATATAAATAACACCTTTTTTATTTAAAGTCTGAAAAAAAAGATATAACCACCTTTAAAGTTATTTGATAAAAAACATTATATTAAATGTTTAATAACGTTATATAATTTCATAAATATATATACATATATCCTATAGGGCTTATAGTTGCAGTAACCATATTGTTATATATATCCAGTAGCGATATATATTTGAAGTAATAGATACATTGGATAAGCCGCGTTCACTGTTAATTAACACATTAAAATTACTGAACCGTAAACTTCTCATTTTACTTATTTCATATCTAGTCCACTATTTCGTTACGCCTCCATCAGCCCGGCTAGCTCAGTCGGTAGAGCATGAGACTCTTAATCTCAGGGTCGTGGGTTCGAGCCCCACGTTGGGCGAATATTTTTTCGGACTTTATATTAAATAGAACATTATTATGTTTTTTTATTATTTTAATATTATTAATGTATTTAAATGATACATGCAACGTGGTGGAATAAGCTTCCACCTTCCCAAGAGCCTTTTGTCAGCAGTGTGATATTAATACTGTTATTTACATAAAAATAAATATAATTTTAAAAAAAATACATTATCAAATATAAAGACAGACTCCCTACAAATAAAACAGTTATCTCAAAACGACAATCCTAGTAAATCTTTATTAATTAAAAAAATATATAACTTTTAATATCAGTTATTTTAATATGCGATGAAATTTTTAATTAGCATTCATCACGAGCAGACAGTTATGGTCTATTACTTAACCTGCGACTGTGAAAGTCGGGTGTGGTCACAGATATACATAATTGAAACCACCGACCACCCATGACGAGCATCATTAAACGTTAAAGATAAAATCTAAACGACAATGATTAAAAAATATATCAAAGTTTATATATTTACACTTAGGATTTGCGGGAAAAGTCTCTACTGTTACAGGATGATATGATGCTTATTTCGCCATGCTATTTTAGTGCGTGCTAGTGGTCTGGTGGATACAAAGATTTCCTCGCGAAATATTTCATCATTTTCAAGCCCGAGATCATTACAAATTAAAAAAAAACTTTATTCGAATTGGCTAATAAAATCTAATCGAAATTTTGAATCATCTTGTATCATCGTGTACAGTATGGAATTAAATGTAAAGTTATTATTATTCGGAATGTAGATTCTACCGAGAAGAATCGACAAGAAACTCAGTACTAACTCTTTTTCACCTTTTCAATTACAGAGTTAATAAAGTTAAATTTATGCATATTCTGCTTGGAAATCAACATACTCGTATACTAACTCCACGCTTTTATTATCATTTATATAAACTTGTGTTAAGTTATATGTATTTATATGTGGTATCCTATTATAGAAACGAATATCGTGGCCCAGGTAATGTTTAAGTAGCTATCTGATTGTTAGTCCTAGTGTTCAGCAGTCGCGATTGAAATTCAGGCACTATGACCTTCACATAGGTTTTAGTTGCGTCAAGATGGCTGGTTATTTCGCCAATGCCACGTAAGATGGATAATAATTAAGACACAAGGAGATTGATTGGCTGAGATAATTAAAAAGATTAGGAATTTTTATATGATTTTTGCTATCTAGTATCTACGCCAATCTTGTAATTAATTCAACGAATATATTTCAATATTTTACTATTTTATTTAAATATTTTATTACCTTATCGCAACATAAAATATGTTTTTTTTTTATTTACCACAAAACTGTCTGAAGTGTATGGCATGTCAAGTATATTATATTTCATTTAGGTATAAAAAACCACTCCATTTATTTATAACGGCATATAAATGCTTGCGAGTGGCGAGCTAACTGGGTGTATAAATGTACAAGCTGAAATATATGAGCCATATACTGATATTCAGATGTATTCAATCAAAATATAAGAAAAAAACACTAATGACACGTGCAAAAACCTTACACAAAACTCGTATATGTGGAGGTTCGTAACTTAAAATAAAAACCGATATTGCATGGCCTCCTTGTTTAACATAAGATTAAGGATTACATTCAAGGTTTCTGTTAGGAATTTATTAATTATACTCAGTCTGTTATAAGCTATAAGTATGGTTTCTTGATTAAATACGCATTGTATTATATAGTTACTATGGCTTTTCCCTTCAACACCATTTGCGCCCTTACTTGTAAACGTTCTTAAACATTGTCTTCTTCTTTCGAATGTCAAATCAATAATGAGAGAAAGAGCGAAATCATTGTTTAATTAAACATTAGCTAAGCAACGTTTATGAGAGTGTCTATTATGTATGTCTGTCTAACAACACATAAAAAATCTTAACAGACTGCAATATATCAAATGATAAGTTAGAATGTATATAGAAATGGCTTCATATTTATGGAACATTAAAAAGGCACTAACAGTTAACTGTATTGACTATTTATGAGCTCTATTTATAATTTCAATTTAGATTATGTACGTGATAAACGTTAAAATACAACGATTATAATTAAATAAATTGACTAAAATATTAATTCAACTGCACCTTCCATTTGATTGCTTATAAAAAATCATACAAATATAATAAGTGTAAACATTAAAACAATATATAATGTATACATGAGTCTTCTGTACGTGTGTATGCCACTGAACTCCCTGAACTGAAAGGATTGGACCGTTTTTGATCAAATTGTTTGTGTGTGTTTCAGTGGGTCCCTGGATTGTTTACTCTATTTTAGAGAGTCTATTTTATAAAAAAAAACTTCTGATCAAAAACATCTGATTGTTACCTACTTATTATATAAAATTGTAATTTAAATTATAGTGTTAATATTGAGTGTATTTTTTCTACCTTCGTAACGTTTCGTTCACCATTTGTCTTCGCGTTAATTGTTGAATGTTCGGATCACACACGTACCACTTCTATACTTTCTATTCTCTAGAATAACATAACATGACATGTAATCTGACATTACGAGCCCGGGGCTCCTTTGTTTGCATACTGACACGTGCTTAGAGGCTAAGTAACCAGACACAAAATAAACTTAATTTTAATGAAATACAATCGTATTTATTTAATTTGCAAGTGTTTTACCATCCATACATAATTATGCTAATAATGAAAATTCTGTTTTTAGTATCATTATAAAAAGTTTATGAGTTATATCATTAAAACAATACTGTGCTATAAATGGAAACAAGTGAAACCATAAAGATTATTACTGTATCCTATAAGTTCTTGCTAATTGTAAATGCGAAAGAGAGTTGGCTTATCAACAGATCATCATGCTTGTATGCAAATTGCATACAAGTTATGAGGAGTACAGAAAAGGGCATAGGGTAGCTAACACCTCCCTGTGTCCCTCGCGGTTTCCCCTCATACACATGGGGATCGAGCAGGAATTATTTATCCATGTCTGCTTTTGGTGTCAAATTTTAATATAATTGTAATACTTTGTTCAAGTATAAGTACTGGTTTCGTTACCTCATTGCAAGAACGAACAGTTCTATAGTTTCATTCTATTTTATGTTAAAGGTTAACTGAAATTCTAAGAGATTTTTCGTAGAATAGTTTGTATAACATTTGTTTGGTCTTATAAACTTGTCTGTTCCCAAGGTTGTTGGCGCATTGGTGATGTAGGCGATGGTTAACATTTCTTACAATGCCAATGTCTATGGGCGTTGGTGACCACTTACCATCAGGTGGCCCACATGCTCGTCCGACCTCCTACTCTATAAAAAAAAAAATCGCATCTATAACATTGGCGTCGATCAGGAAGATTAGATTGCGGTCGTAACGCGATCCCGATAACCTTTTAATAAGTGTTGTGTTCTCTTCGAAGGCTTTATGCGAGATTATATTCGCGGACGATGTCATATGAACGCCTACGATAACTCGACTGGATCAACGATAAATACGATTCATTTTAATACAATAAATGGAAAAATTTGTAGAAGAGACCGAGTGCTCGTAATATTGTCTTCTATTTTATTTATGTTATAGGTAGGCTGGACAAATGGGCCATCGGACGGTAGTCACCACCGCCCTAAGAAATATTAATAATTCCTTACATCGCCAATACGGCATCGACCTTGGGAACTAAAATGTTATATCCGTTGTGCCTATACTTACGCTGGCTTACTTACCCTGCAAACCGGAACGCAACGATACTAAGTATTGCTCTGTAGCGGTAGAATACCTGATGAGTGGGTGGTACCTACCGAGACGGGCTTGCACAAAGCCTTACCACTCAGTAGACCCCTTGTGATAAGAGTGCTGGTTAATTCTTTGCTCAAAGAATCGGTATTTCGATTCATAATATAATAAGCATTCTCGAAACCTTTCCACCCGGTGATTTGCGTTAATTGATTTATATATAATAATTCATATACACAATACAAATAATTCTTATGTAAATATAGTACTATCATTGTTATTAAATGTTCCGGTTTCGCTTTTATCTATGAATGCTCGTCATGACGCTTGAAGATGTCGGTGACGTGATTCCGACCCGTCAGCTCCGTGACGATGGGAATCTTAACGAAACATTACGAGCTTTCCTTGATGAATAAAGGAAACAGCTACATTTATTAATAATGAGAGAAATGTAATTACAACAGTCTGCAAATAGACCACGATTGGCCATATTCAGGAAAATAATCTGAATTCTGCTTGTATGTTGTAAATTGCCGGATATATGTGCAGGTTTCCTTAAGAAAATTTTCCTTCACAGCCAACGCCAAGCACGACATGAATTATTAACGCTAAAACTTTGCCGGATTTCAACCAGCTACCTTAAATCAATATCTATTTGTTCCATACACTCATAATTTACGGCAATTGACTTTAAAAGGAAACAATAACTGTCAACCTTACCTGATTAAATCTCAAGGCCACGGGATCTATAGCCTTAAAAGTAAAAAGGGACTTACTCGCTGCTTAAGGAGAACTGTGAAAAATTGGAGCTTACACACCACGCTGTTCCAAAGTGTATTATAATTCACACGTAATTAAAATTAACGACGTTCAACCAGGACATGGTTACCCGTTTGATGTTCCGCCAGAGTGACATAACAGCAAAAAGCATGCGAACACTCGTCTAAATATTGATAGTCTCAATCGATGACGGCGCCACAGCCTCGCCGTCGTGTACATCATGTGAGTGGTTCAATTGTTGTTGTATATTACTTATAATTGTGAGGATGAGATATAAAAAAAAAACTGCTGAGTTTCTTTCGCCGGTTCTTCTCAAGTCTGAGGTGTTTATTTCCGAACCGGTGGTAGATTTATGACAATCAATAAGTAAGTGTAACGCTTCTATATTGAATAAAGATTTTTGAGACTTTGACTATAGAAAAACGTGAGTATCATACAGCAATACGCATGTGCAGTGAGCAGTTGCGTCTGATGAATATTCAGTTCTAGATAAGAAAAGAAAGTTCCGTACACAGAGTAATAAAACATTTGTGCACTATTAGCTGCCATTGTAACATCATAATTTATGCTTAGTTAAGCGTACTATTCAGTGGTTTTAATATTGAAGATGTACAATTTATGGCTACGATATCAAAGGAAATTAAAAACTCACCTCGGAATATTATTGGAAATGCGAGAAAGTGATATGATAATTATAACATTTAAAGGATGTACGAATCAAATTAGCGGATACGCTAATTAATTTGTGTAACGTGTAGCAATCGTGAAATGACGAAAATCGACCGACGGTTATCACCGCTTGCTACATGAAGTGGATTCATACACTGCTTGAAATACTTAGCACTGGTCTGGACCATTTAGATATGTAGCATCAACTTACCACTCAGTTATCATATCGGAACATAGCAAAGTTTTTTTTTTTAATGTAATCTGTATACGAAAGATAAGCATTTGGATAGTGACAAAACTATGACGTCACCGCTTACCATCGTCCGGTCCATTTACTTATCTTCCATTATGTATGTACACCAAAAATTAAAAAGTCGTGTTTATGATATCATTTTATTAGGTAGGTATAAAGAGTTTATTAGTTTTGCTCATGTGCTTGTTGGGAAGGCAGATGTTAGGTATTAATAAGTAGCCTTTATCCTCCTTTTGGGTGAAGCTTGCTTCATAGCAAATTTCATCAAAATCAGTTTAGTCTTGAAAGCGTAACAGTCAGATAGAGTTACTTTCGCATTTATAATATTAATATAGATAATGGACTTAGTTGCCTTATGATAAACTCTCGCTTTAGTTTTTTTTCCATATAAAGTAAATATTTAGTTATCAACTAATAAATAAAATTTCATAAGAATTAATCGAAGAACTTCGTAATACACAATCGTTTTTAAATTGAACGATGAACGATAAACTCCTTATTTTCTAACAAATAATAAAAATCTTTGGAGTCCCACGAACGTTATGATTAAGAGCTTATTCTGAAGCTGAAAACAATGCCCTTTTATCAACGTCGACATTATCTGGTTGAAATCGTTAGACAAGACTTAATCGAGCTCTGTTAAATTGAAACTTTGATAACTATACCTATCCCCGTCTTCATTTTAACACGATCAAGACGAAAATCAATTATTAAATGACTTCAGTTATTCAATGAATTATAAGTAAATTATATTGATAATACAAAAATATTGCGCTGCTGTGCAAGGTCTGAAGGTTGGAGTTTATTCCGCCACGCTGCTTCACCTTCGTAATCCCGTTTGAATAGGTACCACCAGCTCATCACATATTATACCGCTAAATTTCAATACTTAGTTTTGACATAACAGCTTAGTTCCCAAAGTTAGTAGCGCATTGACGATGTAAGGAACGTTTAATAGTTCTTAAAGCGCCAATGTCAATGGGCTGTGATGACCACTTACCAACAGATCCACTGACCGGGATTCTATGATCTATATTCTTGTTCTATCCACTGAGCCATCCTGGCTTTGTTAAATTAAATATAATGATATAAAAGTACTTACGACATAACTCGTAGCTATAACTTATAAAAATTTTAATGAATAATTTGGTATATTATAAAAAAAGTACTTTTGACTCGGTTTTGCTCTTGTGCATTTTCCGCTTTGTCAATCCTATATCATTCGTCGGTCCATAAATTATATCCATAAAAAAAATCTAGTCGAGATTGCTCCGTTGCTATATGAACGAAGGACAAACAAACAAGTTGTGACATTTTATAATAATACTAGCTACCAGAATGTAAAGGGTAATTTATATTTACGGAAAACGTTTAAAAATAATATTTATTTTCATAAGCAATAACACAGTATGGCAAATAAAAGTAATGACTCAGAAACGGGACAATACCTTGTAACGGTGATATCGTTGGATAGGGGAACATTTCAATCAACAGCCAATCGTTGTCCACTGCTGAACATAGGCCTCTCCCAAGGTGCGCCAAAGCTCCCTGTCTTCCGCCTTCCGCATCCAGTTGGTGCCCGCCACCTTCTTAAGGTCGTCGGTCCACCTGGCTGGAGGGCGCCCTACGCTGCGCTTGCCGATTCGCGGTCTCCACTCTAGGACTCTTCTGCTCCAACGGCCATCGGTCCTACGACATACGTGACCAGCCCACTGCCACTTCAGCCTGCTAATTTTGCAAGCTATGTCGGTGACTCCGGTTCTTTTCCGGATAATCTCTTTTCTGATCTTATCCTTCAAAGATACTCCGAGCATAGCTCGCTCCATAGCACGCTGAGCGACTTTGAATTTGTGGACTAGTCCCGCAGTTAGTGTCCACGTTTCGGCACCGTATGTCATGGCAGGTAAGACGCATTGGTTGAAGACTTTCGTCTTCAAACATTGCGGTATAGACGACTTGAGGACTTGACGAAGGTTGCCAAATGCTGCCCATCCCAAGCGAATTCTTCGATCGGCTTCCTTCTCGAAGTTGTTCCTACCGACTTGTATTATCTGTCCTAGGTAGGTAGGTAGGGGAACATTTAACAGTATTTAAAGATAGCGTATCTTTTTCGTTTATGTCGACAACATAAATATATTTCCAAATATATATATTATCTTTATGCCATTTAAAAATTGCAATAAAAAAAGATAAGAAATGGAAATTAAATTTCGAACCTACTTGTTACGCTTTAAAGCATATATAAATAATATATGCGTATAATCCGATAAATTGGGGAAAGTTCATCTTCATCTCGCAGTTATATGGTGGCACTGGCTCACCGTATATGGTAGGACTACTTTCATTTTTATTATGACTTTTCCCGACAGGCGTGGGCGGGTGTTAACATACGAACAAAGAAAAGTCAAACAATGATATCGTTTTTTATATGTACAAGTAATTTAATTTTAGGTCAGCACCAACGTTTCTACTTTAATTAACTCGTCTGTATTAATTTAAGCGCGTTACACCATGGCGATGCTTATAAATTTTATCTTAAGATAAAATTGTCTCGAACATTAAACGGCAAACGTAATATATTTAAATTATTTTTAACTTACATTAATACGAAATATATCGCCTATGTAAGAGAAGACTTTCAAGATTATATATCAGTTTCCTATATAATCTTATTTTACATTAAAACTTATATTATACATCTCGGGTGACGCGTTATATTTCTTACGTCTTTAATTTTGTTATTTTGATTATATCAAACGGTATTTAGTGTACAACTCATTTTTTTCAAAATGATCTCAATTTCCCTCGTAAATAAACCTTAGACCAATTATAAATGCACGCTGTATTAAATAAATAATTTGAAATCGAAAAGAAATAAAATTATATCGCAATGTAAACTTCGAAAACATAAACTTTGTTTACAAAATAACTTAAGTACAAAGTCCAATGCAGTATTGTTTTGTTATTATTTTAATTTATGTAATATTTGTTTATAAACTATTACGAGACAGCTGAATTGCTGAATACGTAAACATTACGTATGTATTAAAATATTACAATATACGAATGCAAATAATCATATTACACACAAACAGCAATAGTTTAAAGGGTAATAGTACAAAGTGTAATACGACTACAATTGGCTTTTATAATTGAAGATGAGTAGATAATGTATAAGTAGTAGGACAAGGCCATAGTACGATTATTGAACTACTAGCTGTGCCCGCGGCTTCGCGCGCTTGGAATTCATTTGACTACAAGATTATATATATACTGAAATATTATTAATAGAATAACAAAACATAGCCATTTTTACATATAAAGAAGACATAGACATTGGCACTATAAGAAACATTAACCATTCCTTATATCGTCAATACGCTACCAAATAAGATGGTATGTCCCTCGTGTCTTGATTACACTGGCTCACTCACCGTTCAAACCGGAACACAATAATACTAAGTATAGCTATTTGGCCTATGGTATTCTATATAACATTATAAAGTTAAAAGAATTATTAAAATTTCTTCAGTAGATTCAGAGTTTACCGATTACAAACAAACAAATCTTTAAAATATTATTTCATTATCATTATCTTTCGAAATAAACTTACTTTATATTAATAATTTATTAATACAATTAGTATTTTAATACTAATTTTGATTATGATAAGTTTTAATTGTGCTGTTATTTTGTAAATATTTATCGTTATTTTATATAATAAATATTTTTTCTTATATAATTTGCACGCCGACGTTAACGGTAGTTTGCTATTAACATCATGTTTGTCCATATTAACGATTTCCTACGCATGACATTTAATATTATATTGGGACAGTTCATTGACTGTGCTGGACATTCATTCATTCATCCATATTACTAATATTATAAATGCGAAAGTGAGTTTGTTAGGCTTTAACTGCTAAACCATCAATGATCATGAAATTTTGCATAAACTTTCTCAGTGCTACAGAAAAGGACATGAGGTACCTAACATATTACACGCGGTCGAAGCCATAAGCTAGTTAACTAATAAACTATATAGCAATCCGTAGCTAAAAACAGATATCTCTCTTTCTGTTATCACTAATTTAACATACGAAAAAGGAAGACAAAGCATGCAAATGCTGTTCCATCGAACCGATATTATGATACGAGATGCACAATCATATCTGATTTTTTTTTATTTATACGAGTCAGCTAGTAATTACAGGGACACGCGATATGTGGCTTATACTTCTTCCAGTATCAGACTTACTTTCAGAAAGTCCATTTCCTCGTGCCTTCTGTAAATAAATATGATAACACGTATTTATTTATCAACAAACTTTTATATGCCCAACGTTTTGTATTAATTACGTAACGGTGTATTTATTGAACCGACCTGTCGCTATAAAACATAAAAGTAATAAATAACTAATCAATTTACTCGGAATGTTCAACGCAAGTGCATTCAGGACTTGACTTATTGAGATTTAAGAAATCTGACCAACTTCAAGTTTAGCTGTCACGTAAGAAAATAATTTATGATATAATGAAAATGATTTATTTTTAAAAGATTATAGTGTCTTTTTTAAGACAAACATCGTAAAATGTTATGTGCCTTACTTTCACGTAATTATATTTTTATTTTTCTCATTTTAAGGTGTTCGGTTTAATAGTGAATGTAAGACTTCATTAGACGTAAGAAGAGATTATAAAAAAAGAGGTGAAGTAAAAGTCGTTCCAATTTGTTAATAACGTTTTCGAATTGAATACATAGTGTAATTAACACGATAGCGTTGAACATTTGTTTAGTTTTGATATCTATTTGATCAAAATAAATTAGATTTGATTTATAAAATTTATCAATATCAGACGTCGAGTCGCAAAATAAGTGCTTATTCCGCTTTCGATAACAATTTCCTGATACCGTTGACCTCCTTATCGAATTCGTTACGGACTTTGTACGAGACGTCAACATAAGCAGATCTCTTATATCGTTGCATTTTTAAAACAATATTACAATTGTATATAACCTACAGTATACCATACACACTTTCATCGTTATTTTGATGAAAACGTGCGAATCTCGGTCTTGACATTTCGACTAACTGTTGTAAGCCCTCTATTGAAATGTCTTCTAAGCTTAAATGTCGATCTTTATCCCAACGACATTAAAACCTTTAGAGCCTGGCTGAAGTTTGAATAATTGAAACGTGTATTTATTGAATATTCTTTTAATTTCAGATGGACAGCAGTTCAGAAGCGATGGAGCTGAGACGGGAGTTGGACGCGGTGAGAAGCGCGTTACAACAACAGTCGGAATCCGTCTTGAAGCAAAGGCATCAGCTCGTCGAAGCTAGTCAAACACTCGCCGCTCGTGACAAGGAAGCTGTTCAAGAAAGACGTCTAAGACAAGATCAACTTGCAATAGTAATACGTTCCTTAGTTTTACTAGAGTCCCGTTTGAGCAGGGAGCAAAAACAAATTAAAGTTTCGCTTTTGCAAAAAGAAAAAATCATCAAATCGCAACAAGAAGAAATCGTTAAATTGAAGGCTCGAAAGTCATATTGTAGTAATTGTCAACAAATACTTGGATTTACGAGCGAACAAACAAATATAGAAACTGACCCAGAATTTCAGAGTTTAGAAAGTACAGACTCTAGATTTCAAAATAATTTTGTTCGAAGCTGCAGCTACCGTGAAAGGAAATCACCACCGGCTTTTCAAAAAAATACTAGGTTAAGTAAAAGCTTTCAACTGCCCAAGAACGACATTGTTTATGGGAACTCGAGTTCCAGCGAGGAGGGTAACACTACCAGTGTCTGTAGCAAAGGTACATTTATCAAAAATAAACAAGCCTTTGTCAGGCGAGACGTTTTCAGAAGATCGAGAAAGTATTCTGGAAGAAAGAATAATGGAAAGAACAATGAAAATGGACAAAAAAAAGTATACAATAATCAAGTCAATAGCAGCAGTGCTGAAGATTCTATTAGTTTGAATTATCATGTAAATCATGAAGATACTGATCTTACAGCTAGCCAAATAGCAAATGATATAAAAAAAGCATCACTGAAAATAGATCAGCTCATTGGTGAGGCAGCTAAAAAAGAAAGCGAAAATACACAAAGTGATTCTGAAAAAACATATTCGACTAAAATGGAGAGACTGTATGGAATTAAAAGGCAATCTTCTGATGAAATAAAGGCTAACAGGCAAATCTTCTTAAATAAAGTTTTGAGTGATGATGGAGATGAAAAGCCTTGGTATTGCAATGTTAGCGATCCTGAACAAGAAATTGATTGTTTGAACCAAAGAGTTCCACTCCAAAACACAAAATCCAAATCCACCGATAATCTTATAATGTCTGGTTTAAACAGTGGAATTCTAAATGCAGAGGTCGTATCTGCTAAAAATGAAGTTCTTTGTAATAATATTATGAAAAATAGTGATACCTACAATCCCAGTTTCGATGTGAAAAGTAATACTCTAAATGACAATAAGGAGATAGCTACAACAGAAGTAAGTGAAAATTGGTATGCTAGTACTAGTGATGCCGATGATACTCCACCAAATGAAATTTATAAAAATAACCCTGTATTAGAATGTGTAAATCAAATTTTACTACAAAACTCTTTAGATGACAGTAGTAACGACAACTCCAAATCAAGTGAAGCGCCGAGTCCAAGCCCGAAAGCTACTACGAAACGTGTTCAGTTCTCTACCCTGAACAGCATTTCATATGATGATAAAATAAGAGTAAGTCCAGGCACTAATCATACTCTTCCAAGAGCAGACAAAAGAGCAAATAAAATTGTTAAGTTTAGTTTAGAAACAGCTTCAGAACATAGCTATGAAGTTCCAAATACTGCTCAAGGCTTCCAATATGAAATACAGAGCATTTATAGTAACGAGTATGAACCCATTATAACTAAGAATACAGAGCCAAAATCTATACCCATGCCGCGTGTAGCTATCAACTCTGAAAAAACGACTGTTCCCAAAATAAAAGGTTCAATTGTAAAAAATATTGCTGCAAATATTGAAAGTCGCAATCTTATGAATACTATGGACACGAAGATGGATAACAACCTAGGTTCGATGAAGATATTTAACAAAAGAAAAGTGCCACGAACTCCACCTGCACTGCCGCCTAAGCCAAAGAACTTGTCAGCTAAATGGAAAGCTGAAAATTCTGTTAGACCAGCGATGGAGCCTTTAGACTCTGAAGCCGTTGCGGCTAATCAACGGGTTGCAGATGTTAAGACTAGAAATGTGGGGCAAGTGGCTACAGCAAAAAATGTGGAACCGGACTACTGTTCCATTTCAGAGATAAATGTTCCAGTAGTCAGCAATGGTAAAAGAGAGTTGCTACTCACGCAGCCCACAGTTGAAATTCACAATGAGCAGTACCCAATCCATACAACGGCTCAAAAAGATAACGTCGCTAAAGTTATATCCTTGCCTAGAATACAAAATAAGATTAGTGACAAAGATATACCAAAACTCCCGCACGTAACTGAAATAATTATTCCAGATGAAGACGATAAGCCGAATGAAGATAATCGATCTTTAAATCAAACAACTAAGAGTTACTTAGCTAACTTTAATATACATGCTATGCAACCAAAACTGGACCCTCGTGGTTCAATTCAAATGGGAAACACGGTATCTTCAATTCTATCGGAAATTAACAAAGGTGCCAAGACGGGTGGCAAACAGATTAACTTGACGGATTTGGATAATCAATTCAATCAAGTACCGGTAAAAAATAACGCAGAACCACGTAAAACTACGGATTATTTTGACGAGATAGACAAATTCGATTTGTCACAAGATTTCGAAGAGTTTAAAATAGATGATGAACTCGGCAGTATAGTCGCAGAGGAATATCGCATTAGCTCTGGAAGCAGCGACGGTTCCGTAACAGACGTAGTGACCGAAAACCTTACCACTGTACCTGAAACAAACAAACAGCATAATACTGCCGGCAACGTAAATGACCATGAGAAAATCGAGCCATTTCGTGACAGCAATGAAAATGTGAATAAGGGGTTGTCAAAAAATGCTAAACTTTCAAATAAACCTGATCTTTTATCTAACATAGAAAATGTTGAGACGGAATCCGTAAGAAATTCCGATATTGAATCTAGTAATTCATCCGGAAGTAATAGTGGTTCATATAATACGGTTAAATGTGAACCGAGAATGATTTTAAATAACAACGCTGATGTTAATTTCAATAAAAATAAAGGATCGTTCGATTTCTTCTTGGAAACATCAGGTCTTAGCTCTAAATCAATATTTACACCTACTAAAAATTATCTCGGCTTAAGGCCTCCTAGTGCCAATCACAAGAGTGTGTTGAAGCCTAAAGATATAAAGATGAGAGTCAAAAATCCCATCGCAACGAACAAAATCAACGAAAAACCTATGACGACTGCTATTAAATACTTTGAACCTTATGTCTAACATAATATTATTTTATAATGTACTGTTATAATTTTATATATTTTTTTAATTTTATTTATTGTAAAAAAATGAACTTGCCTGCATAATAATTATATATTTATATTAAAATGTGTGCTGTAAATATTATAATTTTACTTAGAAACTTTAAATATATAAAGTGAATGAAATACATACTGTATTGTTTAATTTTACCCAACAAATCAATATTTTAGGTTTATCAAAGTTTTCATTTATTTATTTATTTAACACTTGTAGCACAACATATAAATAAGATGAGAGACGTAGGAAACAATCAAAGAAAAAGAAAAATAAAAAATGGTACGCAAAGGCGGTATTATCGCTTATAGCGATTTCTTACAGACAACCTTTGATGAAAGAATTTTTGTAAGAGAACAGGTAAGTGCATTTACATATAAAAAGGAGATACTAAATATTTAATAAACTACACATATCTACATCCCACTAACGACATATAATAAAACATGCATACACATACATAAAAATTATATGTATATAGATAATTATAAACTACATACTATTTCATACATACATACTTCACTTGGAAATGGACAAATAATAGCTTTTCAAGCTATTTTATTTATTTTACGGTATTTAAAAATGCTCAATGAATTCGACTGCCGAATATCTGTAGGTAGTGCATTCCATAGTTTGAGGGTTTTTGCAGTAAAAGAGTTTATGTAAGTTTGTGTCCGACTGCCGGCTGCATTTATCAATAAAATTAGAAAATATGGCTTCATTTTTATCATAATATCCTAGAAATTAAAGTGCTGTCTATCAATGAAATGTTTGATTTTCAAGGAATTGTAGAAATACTTCAATTCGATTAATGTTGCCAGATACAAGAGTCAGACCTAGTTTTTTAAATTAAAAATAATGAAATATTAAGATTACTTACTTCAATAAATACTTTAAATATATTTGATTTAATAAAATTGATTGATTGATTGATTGATTGATGATGATTTCTTGAAGATACAAGCTTTTAAACTATATTTCTTCTGCACAATCCTATGACATGTTGCATATATTATATAGTATATTATATAATATGTACATTTATCCCATTTAGTATTGTCTTATAATTTTTTGCCTTGCAAATAAATAAGTATGTATAATTTGTTTGGATTATTTTTATTATTTTATTCATATATAATGAAGGGGAAAATATTAACTTGTACAATAGAACTGAATTTGGAAATCATGGAATAGAACAAGAGCCAATCATTTTATATAAAACTTTAATAATAAATAAATAAAATCTTATTTTTTCTTTCGTGATCCTTTGCTGTTGTTCTTTTTCAAGTCTTTCTTCTGTACCTGCAATGTACCATTTTAATTATTATAACTTAAAAAGTAATGACAAATCATTAAATGATTATTTACGAAATTATGATTTTTTAAATTACTTGATTTTAATAATAAGCCGAGATGGCTCAGTGGTAAGAGCGCGTGAATCTTAACCGATAATCGTGGGTTCAAGCACGGGCAAGCACCACTGAATTTTCATGTGCTTAATTTGTGTTTATAACTCATCTCATGCTTGACGGTGAAGGAAAACATTGTGAAGAAACCATCCCACATTGGAACAGCGTGCGCGTTAAAAAGATATAACAAAAAACAATTACATAAATAAATTATTTTACAATATTGTTTATGAGATATATTTAATAGGTTCTGTTTTTTTTTTTACAAAAAAAGTAATCAATACGTCAATTGACTATAAGACAGAAACTTCAAATGTTGAAGGTGACCTTCATTTAGTAATGTAGAAGCACAATAAGAAAATATTTCACAATATTCTTAATCTTATGAGGGCCACCCGCCATTACTTTTGTATATTAAATATGTGTTCAGATAATTAAGTAAGGACGGGACTAGGTAAATAAAGTAGATGTTTAAGGTTTGAAGATAAATTTATTACTGCCCTCAATACCATGTGTCAGCTGCTTATATACTACACTACATGCCCTACCAAACAAAAAAAAATGTTGGATACATTAACATTTTTTTTATCAAAATACAATATGAAAAAGTAAAATAAAATTGAATATAATAATAATTAAACAAAATAAAACAAATATGTAAACAAAGGTATAATAATGCAGTGCTGAAATTTAATATCAAATATCATAATAGGTACAGTCATAATCACAAGTCTTAATAAACAATATGTTTAATGATCATTCAACATAAAGTCTTGTCCTATTTTTATGAACAGTTTTTTCTTTACCATTGACTAAAATTACAACATTCGGTGATAAATCTTTAACAACTGTATATGGACCTAAATATAATGGATCAAGTTTGCTAATATTTTCATTTTTAACCAATACTAAGTCTCCTTGTTTATACTCCACTGGGTTTATACTTCTATCATATTTTATTTTTCTTAAAGTTTTACAATTTATGAGGTTTGTTTTAGCATCATTCTGTGACTTTTGTAACCGGTATTTTAGTTCTATTGCATAATCATCAAAATTGTAAATTGGATCTATTGTCGACCTAAGATTACTTGGTAAGTTACATTGTTTGCCAAACACTAATTCGTATGGAGTAAATTTTGTACTCGAGTGTACAGAAGTGTTATACGAAAAACACCAGTAAGGAATCCATGAACTCCATTCCTGACTATGACTGTTAACTTGCATTCTTAAATAAAATGTTAAATGTTTATGACTATTTTCAAGTGATCCTAAGGTCTGATGGTGGAAGGCTGTAGACTGTAATTGACTTATATTTAAAATTTTACAAACCTCTTCCATTGTAGAATTTATAAATTCAGTTCCTCTATCGGTCACGATCTGCCGAGGGATGCCATATCTAAGTATAAAATTATTTACTAGAGTTGTAGCTACTGTGCGCGCATCCTTACCTGCTATCGGATATGCCTCGACATATTTGGTGAGGTCGCATTGGAGCGTTAAAATGTAATTATAATTATTATCTCTTGTCAATGGACCTACCAAATCTAAATAAATCTTATCAAAAGCTGAATTTCCACAGTCCGTTATGGTCATAGGTTCTTTTATGGTATTTAAATATTTATAACGTTGACATTTACTACATTTTTTTACAAAAAGCTTAACATCATGCTCTAATCCTGGCCAAAAATATTTTTTACGAATGTTATTTAACATACGTCTTATTCCTGCGTGTCCGCTAGTGGGCAGGATATGATAATCGTTTAATATAACTCTTTTCGTATCGTCGTCTATAATTTTTGTAACTCCTTTAATTACGCATAAACGGGGTCCGGACCACTTACGCATTTTATTTATAACCTGAGCTAGCTCTTTAATTATTTGAAAATTATTCTCATCTTTTATTACATATAACGTATTTATTTTTAAATCGATACAAAATGATTCCATTTCCCTCACAGAGACAGCTCGTGTACACTGGGATTGGGTAAACAGTTTCACAAAAATTGTACGATTTGACGACGAGTATGCATAATCACCACGCTCTAATGATACGCATTTTTTAAACTTTCTCCAGTCTCTGGTCCACGCCTCGAACGTCTGAAAGCGCTCCTGGCCATCTCCTGACGCATCCAGTTTATGTGGCAGCGTTTATATAATTTATATATGGCAAACTTTGCCCCCAAAATTAAAAGTAAAAGAAAAATACCCAAAATTATATTTGTCACTTTCTGATTTTAGTGTATAGTTCCACGTCGGCCGAATTCACGCCTCCTGCGGCATTTTGTGCAACCACAATTTGTTCTTTACTTTGTTCTTTGCCCATTTTGTATTATGACGCTACTAACGTTCGAACAATTAAATACACGAATGTCCAATATTACACAGAGCGACATTATATTGTTATACTGCACTTCGTTAGAACCCGAAACCGAACCTTAAATGGCAGGGTCGCCATGTAAGGACGGGACTAGGTAAATAAAGTAGATGTTTAAGGTTTGAAGATAAATTTATTACTGCCCTCAATACCATGTGTCAGCTGCTTATATACTACACTACAGAATCTATTAAATCATTATTTATATCATATGATCCTTAATTACTTAATTTAGTTATTTACTTGGTTGTAGGGCATTGGGCAAGCCCTTGTGGGTAGATTCTACCCACTCATCACATATTCTACCACCGAACATCATTACTTAGTAATCTTGTGTTTCGGTTTGAAGGGTGAGTGAGCCAGTGTAACTACAGGCACAAAGGACATAACATCAGTTCCCAAGGTTTGTGGAGCTTTGGTGATGTAAGGAATAGTTAATATTTCTGACAGAGCCAATGTCTATGGACAGTGATGAACTTACCATTATATGGCTTATTTGGCCACCTACCTATTTAATTATATAAAAATGGGTATAACTGCACCTTTCCATAATTGCTTAAGAAATGTCCAACATCATTATTCACACCCTTCTTTTTCTTCTTAATTCCTGTATTGAGGTTGTTCTTTGATATCATCATTTGTTTTTCTTCAGTCAATTTTTGCTTCTCTTGTTTTCTTTTATTCATTAGCTCTTTGTAATTAATATATTCTCGTTTAGGTGGTTTCGCTCCTGAAAATTAAAAATGGCAGTTTTTTTTTTAAATTAAGAAAATTGCTCCCTCTTAACTTACTTTACTGGTGGTAGGGATTTGTGCAAGCTTGTTTGGGTAGGTACCATCCACTTATCAGATATTCTACCGCAAAACCGCAGTACTTGGTATTGTTGTGTTTCCATTTGAAGGAGCCAATATAGTTACAGGCACATGGGACATAATATCGTAGTTCCCAAGGTTGGTGGCGCATTAGCGATGTAAGCAATGGTTAACATTTCTTACAATGCCAATGTGCCTATGGGCGTTGGTGACCACTTACCATCAGGTGTCCCATATGCGTATCCGCCTACCTATTCAATAACAACACCTTAACAATATACACAACAATTCATGTTTGAAATTTTAAATACAAACAAATATTAATTATATTAACAACTAACCTAAGCTAACGGCCAAAGCAATTTTGGCTTCTTCCTTCTTTGTAGGATCGAAACCGGACATTCCAAATTTGACTATTTCATGTCGTATTTTTTTTAATTCTAAATCTTGTTTTGCAGGCCCTGTTATCTTAAAATCTTGACTATTTTCGATTTCGCCACTTTTTTTCTTTTTAGGTTTATGTGCTTCGAATTTAACAACTTGTAAATTACTTTCAGCATTCTTTAAAGCAAGCGCTGCCTTGGTTAACACTAACGACATTTTTTTTACTTTAATATTTTATTTCACTTAAGTTTTTCATAATAAATAGTACTTTCACTAAAAAAGATTAATAACAAAATAAGCACGTGCTGAATAGGAATAAAAGTAAACAAATTGTAATGTCAGTGTCAACTGTCAGTTTTTTTTTGTCATTGGTCTAATTTTGTCATAATATGAAAATCGAAGAACCTTAAAAATAATTATAAATACTACGGTTTGATCAACACGACATCAGCTTAGTACATAGTTTCACATTTAGTTTGTATTTTTGAAGATATTTATTATTATTATATCGAAAAAGAAATATTTGATAGCCTCATATTAAATACCTACTGAATTATTTAATCTATTTAGCACCATCTATCTGTATTTCTATCATAAATTAGTTTTAGTTGAACTAAAACTAAATTATGTTTTTTATTCTTTGTTTAGTTACCGAAACCTATATTGTATTAGCACGTAATATTCTACATGAAAATCTGTGTTCAGTAATATTATATCGATTGTTCTTATTGACCAAGTATAATTTCTCATTTGTTCATGTCTCAATATACATTTCTAGATATAGTACGTACATCGGAGACAGGTAGTAATACTATATTTGGTAAAAAATATTACTAAAACATAATGAATGGCTTAATACACTAGTTTTCAAATCAAGAAAAATGACATATCATACAGTCATAGATAATATAATTTCAAAAATTGACATTTATCCATACATACAGTTCCGACTTTTAAATCAACATAAAAATGGATTTGGCACACCTGAGAGCTAAAATTAGTATGCTTTTTGTTTATTTTTCACTGTGATATTTATTGTTGCGGATGTGCCCGCCTCCTTACTAAAAATAATGTAACCGATATTGAATGCTTATATTTAGAGCTGCAGGTAGAGAAGCCAATATTTTAAGCTTTCCTACGTAATACTTGTCTGCTTGCGTATTTACATTCCTCGCGAATTATTCTACATTTACCAGTTCTTAGGAGATAGGAGAGGATCTCAGTGTCTTATTTAGTTGTAAGGGAAATAATATTTAAATTCGATAAAGCAATAAAATAAAAAAACATGAAGAATAAGTTCAAACAAACTTACACTGCAATTAAAGCAGGCGATCTTATAATAACGGAACAGCCCTTTGCATTTGTTTTATCTTCCAAAGAAAATGGCATTAGATGTGATAATTGTCTACAAAGGTAAGTTTTTTAAATTCTTTAAATTCCATTTGCAGACTTGTACATGGCTATGAAAAGTTAACTTCAACTTAATAATTTGAAATTTTATTTTATCATGATAAAGAAATTCTCACTCATTAGTAAGATTTATTTTTATATTTCTACTCTGCTTATTAATATTATGTTTTATCCTTACTTATATAAAGTTTTTATCTACATAGTTTTGTCATTAATATAAAAATTTACAACTCTATTTTCCAACACAGAAACATTTTTCTAAGTTTTTAATACCTTTTACTATAAAATTGTTTAAATTGTACCCTTTTTTAATTTATCTTAAAATTAAAAAATTCAAATTGAACAAGTATTAAAGAAGATATTATTATATAATAACTTTTATTTATCTTGATTTTATAAATTTATATATTTTTAGGGTCCTGAAGATGATAGAATTTATCATATATGTATAACATCAGTTCAAAATAACTGAACCAGTAATACATACATACTACATAGACTCTATAATTTTGTATTTATTATGGTTTCTGAAATTTATTGAGCCAAATCTATTTTGTATTTTTACATATTCTAGAATATTTGGAAAGTACTCTAACAGTAGATCCCAGTTTTAAATCATCATTATTCATGATCAATATATGCAATGTTTTATGTGAATAAATTAGACTGAGAAATTAGAAGTAAATATATATAAGGAGAACCGTCATTATTGTATTTATATCTTAAAAGAATGTATTATAATGATGATTACTACAGTATTATATTATATTTTCCAGGGGAAAGGTGCTTAAGTGTTCAGGATGTCAGTTTGTGCATTACTGTGGGCGTGTGTGTCAGAAAGATGCTTGGAATGATCATAAGGTATAATATTGATTGGATCTTATAAATAGCTTATAAGCATCAATAGGTTAATGGCTTATTGGCCACTTAGCAATGAACTTGCAGTTTCAATCTTGTTCCCTTCGGCTATTGTTGTCCCCAGTCCTAACATAAGCTTTATGTTTATTTGGAGAATTAAATAGGAATTTTAGTAATACCTGGAAGGTACAGGAATTGCTGTTATTTTAAAAAAAATCTAGCAGATTCGGCTGACATGGGCTGCCTCTTAATATACTATATATTATAATTAATTAAAAATATGTCATGTATTTGTCATATTTTATCAGTTTTTGCATTAAGTTCACTTAATTTTTTACATGCTAGTGTCATGTAGATGAAAAATGTATGATGAATGAAGTACATTATTATTATTCATATATTTTACAGGTCTCCTCTATACAACTTTTCTATAGAAAGCATTCACATATCTCTTATTATTAAAGCATAGTTCATAAGAAACTAATTCACTAGACCATTTATTTGTCGATGTATGTGGCAATTTCTCTGCGCAAAAATCAATTCAACAGTTATATAACAATTATATAAATATATGTAACATCAAATTTTTGAAATGTTTATGAATTTACAAACTTGTTTGAATTTTCGATGCCACATATAAGGGTTGTAGCACGAAGTTCCATAGCATATAACCTGTAAAAGAAAAAACTAGATCCAACATCTTATAGTAGTACTCTGGTAGTTCCTAGTATTAATGTGTTCAATCATACGAACTTTCGAGCTGTATAAGTCCTCCAATTGTGACATTTCACCTGAGTTAAACGTTGCTGCTCCAACACCTTGGGTCCGTTGCGTTGGTTATATGGGCATAAACCTTTTCTAAATTATATATATAAAGAGCTCAGTTTCACCCGCTTTACAGTTAGTCTATTGGCGTGACGAACATAAGTTTGATGTTTTTGTAATAAATAGCGTGTAATAACGAAAATCAGTAGCCGTTATACAAATTATTTCTATAACGAATATACAAAAAACTCTCAAAGATAGTCCCAAAGTTAGATTAAATTCGAATTGATGTATATAAAATGAAGTGTTTAGGAATTCAAATCATTACGTTATTTTATTTAAAAAAAAAAAGCAACTCCGTTTTTAAATATAAACCACAATTTTGAGCAACACTGGTGAAATAAATCCAGTACGTATTTCCAGCTTAAAAATTTTAGTATCCTCAAAAAAACACTTGGGAAATCTCGACGTAGTAACACCATTTCGGAGAGGAACACATCAATTAACATATTTTATATCCTTACTGAATTACTGATTATTATTAAACTTTGCATACACGTTGTCAGATAGGATACCTAACAACCCCCTCTATTCATCTCGCGGGCGGAAACTTTATTTTTCAACCTTTTACCGTCCACTTCTGGACGAAAGCCTCCCTAAACTATTCGTTTATAAATCTAAAATAACTGAATGGGTTATTGAAAAAAATACGAATATTTTAAACCAGACTTTAGTATTTATTCAATTCGAACTCAAATAAAAACCAACACAAAACGCTAAAGATATTTACTACTCTGTAATGGCTTTATTCATTATTCAATATAATAAATGGCAACATTTAATCGTAAATTCATTTGAAAACAAACAGACGTAGATTCCGTGGCTCTTTGCCATTTTATAACTAAATAGTTACAAATCTTATGATAGAGAAACAGAGTATTTTAACCTGATGCATCAGTCCATCTTGGTATATTTTCTGTTGGTAGTTAGCTGTGCAAGGGTATCCCGGTAGTACCAGTTATTCTGTCATCAAAGGTACACCTTTGGCTGTATATTGACGTGGTGCGATACGTTTAAAAGCTTCTTTTTTCAAATGAGAAGAAGCTTTAGCTCAGCAGTGGGTGCTCTTAAGCAGCTTGGTGGATGTACATGTGGCAGAATGGTGTTCGACACATCGGATTTCTTTGCTATGTTTACCTTTACCGCTGACCACAAGATGAATTATAAACAAAAATTGAGCACATAACATCATGACTTAGAACATACTTTTGTAATGTGAGCTCTAAAATTTTCTCAAAAGAAGAAGGGCCTGTGTCCAACTACGTGATGCTTCTCCTAATGTGATAGAACATTACAGAATCTATGATGACGCGATTATTATTTGTACAGTAGCTAATTTTAATTTTTTATCTACTTATTGAATTAAAGAAAATTAAATATATTTATTTACATTGAGGTATACTCAATGTAAATAAATATATTTTTATTGTTGAATTTATAGTGGGAATGTGCGAATTTAAAGCGGGTATCACCGAGGATTATACCGGACGCTGCTCGAATGCTCGCGAAAATCATAAACCGTATGAAGCGCAGCGATGGCAGCACGTACAAGGCGTTTTACTCTCCCACCTCGTTCAGGATGTGGAAGGACCTCATGTCACGTGAGTTATATAGATATAAATATATTATTATATTGTTACTTATGAAAAACGTGTTATCGATATTCTACCGCAAAACAGCAGTACTTGGTATTGTTGTGTTCCGGTTTGAAGGGTGATTACAAACCCAAGGGTCATAAAAACTTAGTTTCAAAGGTTGGAGGCGCATTGGCGATGTAAGGGATGGTTAAAATTTCTTACAATGCCAATGTCTATGGGCGTTGGTGACTATTTACCATCACGTGGCCCATATGCTTGTCCGCCTACCTATTCTATAAAAAAAATACTAGGGGAGGGCGTAGGTGTTAGATAACCTCCTATCTCCTTTTCTGTACCTGACTTACGTTTATGCAAAACTTATTAAATTATAAATGCAAAAGTGAGTTTGTTTCGTTTTCACATCTTAACTACTCAATCAAACGTCATGAAGTTATGTCATGTACACGTTGTCAGCGGTACAGAAAAAGACAGTAACATCCCCCATGAGCGAGCGGAAACTAGTTACCAATAAATTTATGAGATAAGATATCAATAAAATCTACGTAAGAACAATTTATATAAAAGCCTTAAGTAAGGCCTGTACAAATAAATGGAGGCTCTTGGCGCTCCTCGTTAAGAAAGAAAGGTTACCGCTGGTTTTTTAGTGGGTATTCCGATGTTCGGGGTGCACTCGGCGCCTTGAACACTGGCGAATCCCACATATCTCCCCATTGTTCCCGTAGAGGAAACGCGTAATGCGAATTTCCAGCGTTAAAAAAAAAACAAAACGTCAGTACAAACAAGCATTAAAAATGGCTACTGTACAAATCATGAACGCGCTGAATGCTTAATGGCTTGCAATGTTTCCCCGTTGAATTGCAATTCCGATCCTCTGAGCGGACCATGATGAACAAAATGAAGCAGCATTCCCGTCACCAGTAGATGCAATAAAACGAGGTGTTACGCTTTTTAATAAAGGTTTTCGTACTATTCGTTGGTTATTTCATTATTTAAAATCCAATAAGCGTAAATAAGTTTCGAATGTGACATATTTCTTCACCTCTTTTTCCTATAACTGATTAATACAATTAAATTTATTGTAATAAATGTTAATTACAGATTACACCGATTTAAAAGCTGATAAAAAGCGCATGGATCATTTCACGTCCCTTTGTGTGGTGTTGTTTGAATTCCTTAAAGACATATCTCTACCGAACACCGTGGACCTGATGGGGTTGTATGGAAGGGTATGGAAAAAGTGAAACGTAATGTTTCGTGTTAATTAGGTTGTTATGTCAAATCTTGACAAGCACCATTGATTTTTATATGCTTTATTAGTGTTTGTAATTTATGTCGTGCTCGCCGGTGAAGGAGAACATCGTGAGGTAACCTGCATGTTTCTCTTTCGTTTTCCCTTCGCAGCAATCATGCAAATCGTTTTTTAATAACTTGAATTATTCATGCAATTAAAATCGAGTATACAAAAGTTATTATGATATATATTATAATGATGTAATACAGTACAGGTGGCAACACTACTTCTACTGGTGGTAGAGCTTTGTGCAAGCTCGTCTGGGTAGGTACCACTGGTAGGTAGGTGCAAAACAGCAGTACTTGGTATTGTTGTGTTCCGGTTTGAAGGGTGAGTGGGCCAGTGTAATTACAGGCACAAGGGACATAACATCTTAGTTCCCAAGGTTGGTGATGTAAGCGATGGTTAACATTTCTTACAATGCCAATGTCTAAGGGCATTGGTCACCACTAACCATCAGGTGGCCCATATGCTCGTCCGCCTTCCTATTCTATAAAAAAAAACATGGTCGCACAACTCCATAAAATCGCAAGGTTGTATAGGTTTATAGTACTCCTTACATGTAGCTTTTTTACGGATTTTGGTAATGTGGTTTAAGCCCAAAAATAATACCAATGTTATTGTTAGGTCCTAATATGTATGGAACTAATGATTCGTATTTTTATTTCCAGATGGTGATAAACAGTTTCACCATATTAGATATGGATATGAATTCGATAGGAACTGGCATTTACCTCGCGTCGTCAATCATTGATCACAGTTGTAATCCTAACGCCGTGGCGACCTTCGATGGTAAAACTATTAATATAAGAGCAATAAAAGACATGCCTTGCTTAGACTGGAAACAGGTTAGTAACACCATGTATATCACTTTTTTTTTACAATTAATAGGCATTAATAGGCCGTTTGATCGTTGACTTACCTGTTGTTAAGCATCGACACGGTCTAAGATGTAGCACGCTTGCCTATAAGAAATCACTTGGTCAAAGGAGACAGCTTAACAACACTGTTTGAGATTTAGCAGATTAACATCTAAGGATTACTTCAAAATCACGCAGGTTGACGTTTGAAATTCGCAGAAATATTATAATAATAATATTATAAAACCTTAGTTACCATTAAATAATTTAAAAGTATGTAATGTAATAAGACATATTGCGGGCAGGAAAGGCGGGGGTGGCTAGTGCAGAACATTCTTCCCGACTGTACTGGCCGTCGTCGCGTTTTGACTCTTCAACCACTTACCATCAGGAGGAGTAGTCATTTGCCCTCCCGGCAAATAAAAAAAAAATGTTTGTTCGATGTCAGACTGGTTGAATCTGCTAGAATGCTCTTTGAGTATTATAAAATAACATTAAATAATTTATTTACAACATAAATTTTTAATTCCATAAATGTAAAAGGGACAATTGGACTGACGTGTAGCACAAAAAAATAAAAATCTTCAAATTTTTTATATGTTTAAGGCAACTTATGGATGTACTAGAATATTCCAAATTCTTAGAACAATGTTGGAACAAGTATTTATAAATTACTCAAATAACCCTTTATGATATTTAAAAAGACATTTTTTCTTCAGATAAGGATCTCATACATAGACTTAATGAAGACGCCATACGAGAGACAAATGGAGTTGTTGGAGAACTACTACTTCCTGTGCTTCTGTGACAGGTGCATGGGTAAATGCTTTAGTTGTGCATACTAATTTACTCTTTAAGCCAGAACTATTTATGGCTGTTTTCCTCTGCTTCAAATTATCTTATTCCTTTCTTTAGTTATCAATGTTGATTTTTTCTGAAGAGACTTAAATATACTATAGTCTAAAGTGTCCTATATAAGTGTTCTGTGACGTCACAGAAATGCAAAATTGCGGACGATAGCTGTAAATTCTACTCGTTCGCAAATCTCTGCGGGATTCAGGCAGTGTGCAGTGTTTGCACTTGTTTTCAAATTGTGCTTAATATTTGATCAACTGTCACGGAAAATAAGTTAAAACAAGAAAAACGAAATTCATTCTTATTAGAAATCACTTAAACCGCTTAATTGTTAAATTTAAAGTGGGCGTCCACATTGACGGCCTAGCGCGGTTGCTCATGGATGTGGACTTACGAAACCGCCGTTTGCGTTCATAGTGTAGTGACTAAGGCGGGCGCCGAGCGCGACGGGCCCTAACGAATTATCGCGCGTAGTTTTCAAAAGGTCCTATCCGCGCATTATGCCCTATATATACACTACGGGCCTAGGCAACAAGCGAGCTAATGCGCGGTTGGCGATGGTATCAAACAAGGTCGGTCTTGTCGCCCGGCGTATGCGCTTTTGCTAACCTTTTTTTTGTAAAATGACGTAAGGTGTTTATAAGTGCGATTCAATCTAATCATCAACACCACAGTAATCGCGTACAGCAAGAAAATTATTGAACGAAATAAAAGAACAATTTCCAAGAAGTGTATGTAAGTTTAATGTTATATGCCTGCGATCGTATCGGATATCTAATAGGATAGGATCGAAATATATAAAAATATCAAAACCTCGCAGCAGTTCGCTCGTCACTGTGGCTACCGCGCGCTCCCCTGCGTTCACACACGCCATAGGTCACCGCGCATTCAGTGTGGACACAGTGAAAAAGTGTTACCCGAAGAAAATATTTATCCAATAGATACATACTAAAATTAAAACATAATCAACAAATCAGGACTGCGTAGAATCTTATCTACATAATTTAAACTTTTTGCATCCCATTTGATCTCCGTGATAATTATATATATTTCCATTAAACAAAAAAGACGCAACTCTGCAAAATTATAAAACATCACTAATTGTTGATATATAAAATGATGGCTTCATTGGCAACATTGATAACTGACTTAATCATACTTGAATTTTCAATGTTCCTGCATAGCTATCAAAGGCATGGTTTTTAACATTCTCTTTACATACCACATATATTATCAGATCTAAACTTTTAGATGAAAACCATCTAAAATACGTCCACGCCGCCAAATGTCCTAACATTGAATGTGAAAATCCAGTAAATGTAACATGGAAAGAGAACTGTGTTCTTGTAAAAAAACCTGAACGAAAACGTGAACTGATATCATCACAAAATGGTGAATCAGAAGACAAAATCATAAATGGTACAGAAGAATTGATTTATACAAATGGAGTGGAAAAAGTTGGTGTCAATTGTGATGAATGTGGAATGAAATTAACAGACAAACAGGTTGAGTTGTTCGTAGAGACAATGGAATCCAGTGAATTGCATTTACGGAACATGAAGGAAACTTCTGTAGCGTGTATCCTTTTCCAAAACAATTACAGACATAGGCAAATTGTAATCAGATTGATCATTAAAGATTGCAGACTAACTTTGATTGACTCTGAAAAGGGCGGGCGAGGATGCTCTTTAGCACATATTAAACTCATTTACTCACTTTAATTTTTGATTACTTTCGTTATACTGTATATTATGTATATGATTTCTTAACATTTAAGCAGATGTTGAAATTTGCAAGTACTGTCTGGAAAAACAGGAAGGCGTGTTGCATCCCTTGAATGTTATGTATTCACAAACCTTAGACAATGCATTTGATGCACTTATTCAAGTGCAACTGTGGGAGCAAGCTTGTATTTATGCTGAGAAACTGATACCATGTTTTAGGTAAGAACTGTTGATAAGTCAAAATGTTTTAATAAAAAAAATATGCATTTACTTTAAAATAAATTGAATATATAATAAAAAACAGTATCTAGTAGATACTGCTTTAAGGTGCAAGTAATTACTATTGTACAAAAATTAAAAATAAAAAGTTGACAAAAATTTAAAGCAATTATATGAGTACACTATGCTTTGTTTTTCAAATGTATTGATGATAGAAAGAGAGAAATTAGTGTAAAATTCTATTTCTATTAAAAACTGCTAGAGAATTTAAAATAAATTGCCTTATTTCAGGTTTTACTATGGCAAATACCATCCATTGTTGGGATTACTACACATGAAGTATGGAAAAATTCTTTTGTATAAGATGAACCTTGAAGGTGCTTTAAATCAGTTTAAACTCGCTGAAAAGATAATAAAAATAGCTTATGGAGAAAGACACCCATTATACAGGGCACATTTACTGCCATACATAGACCAATCAATGATAGAATCACCATAATATTGTTCAATTGATCAAAATTGTCAATTATATTGTCATAATAATAAAATAAGGCTGTGCAGTGTGAAGTGTGTGAAGTTATGAAAATAAATTAATAAAAATGTATAAAAATTGTCAGTGTTTTTTTGCCATGGATTGCAATGTTAGCTTCTTTATGTCAGTTAAGTTGTAATGGACTTTCAATAAAATGTAAGTTAGGGAATTATTTAAAATTATCCACCAATTAAAATGAACGGATCTTAAAATTTCGTAGTAATTTTAAAGCATTGATAAAGAAAACTCTGTGCCAATTTTAAATTTTTTTATTGTAGTCTGGTCTACCTTGTATTTATAAATGTCAGTATAGTTTACATTTTAGCCTTGTAATTATGACCTGTCCTCTATAACTATTATCCTTATCCCGTATATCTCGGCTCCGTGCAATAATTTTATTGCCTCATCTGCGGATTCACTTACTGCATAATCCGCTAATGCTAGTCTTTTGTCAAGCAAGGTACATAAATTGATAAGATTTCCGAATCTACAGAATACATCTTTTAATACAGTTACAGGAGGGGGTTGCGGTTCGCAAACCAATAAGAGGCTTTTAGCAACTGGGCTATAAATATGTGCAAAAGGTTGCGGAGCTGGTAATTTGACACTGCAGTATTTCAGGTCCATTTTTTTTTTACGCTGGAATAACGCATTACGCGTTTCCCCCACGGGAACAGTGGGGGGGTATGTGGGGCTCGCCGATGTCCGAGTGAAGTGCACCCCGAACAACGGAATACCCACTAAAAAACCAGAAGATGCTTCTGCAATAGCTTCTGCCAGCTGTGCAAGGTCTGTGGAAGATGATTTGGTTGTTAATGTAATTAAATTTCTTAAATTATTAACTGCATTTGGTATGTTAGGGTAATCACACTCGTACGGTGCTAAATTAGGATTAGCAGGTTCAACAACTATTATTTGACCTGGTGGATATATCTTGTATGTAATCTCGAATATATTGGGAGTATCCTCACGATCTTTCTCATCGGTACGTGAATATTTACTTTTTACTACGATTTTCCATTGCAAATAAATAAATAATTTCTATGACTAAAACAGTAGTTATAAATAAACAATAACTAACTAAGAATATCCACAAATCAATTCCTATTACCTTTCTTTTTATATTAAAATGGTGAATGTAAATATTAAAGTTAAGTCACAATTCACATCACAGATAGGTAATGAAACGAAAATAGCAACAGATTAACAATTTGGAATATGATATTTTTATTTATTTTTGAGATTTTACATATTAAAAATGTTTAGTTATTGGCCCAGTTGGATGTTTAATGCATTTTTATATATTTTATTAATATGAAAAGTTATTATTTTTATATTTTAAAACAGTGTTATAAAAAAATAAACCTTTTTTTTTTTTAATTTAATGCCAACGTAAACCAATGACTACGCATACGAACGATTGATTGTTTATTTATTGTTTTTTCGTAAAAATAAGAGATAACAAAATAAGTTATATATACACAACACTGCCAAGCAAAACCGTTTTAATTCAAAAATATCGATTATTTTAAATATAGCAACCCCGGATCTATTTATGCCAGAACCAAAAAAGATTTTCGAGTTGTTTATATTTTATGAAAGAAAACTAAATTTTAAGCTAAACTATTCAAGAAATCCATTATAATAAAACATTGTAACGTAATTAATATCGAGGAACAATAGTTTAGTGATGATTTCTTAAACAGTTCATGTAGGTATATTGATAAATAATGGTGCTATCGGACATGTACTATGGAGATGCATTCAAAATTTCAAATGATTGTTAGCAGGCGATGGGATCGGTAGTCTTATGCGCTGCGCATCGGATTACTTCAAAACATTGTGTTCACTGGTGCGATACACCGCTCATAAAACCGACAAAATGACCGGCTAGTAATCTGCTCGTTTTTGGAAAATATTCTAGTCCTTATCCTTCCATTATATACCCTCAGATATTTATCAAAATAAAAACTGTTTTATCCTGAAAAAGTGAAAGACTTCAAAAATGTTCAGTGAATCCTATGAGAGAAGGCTACTTCAGCAATGCAGTCCCATCAGCAGGAAACAGTCTGTGTTGGTCCGGCCAGAGCCTATGGACAGATTTATACCCTGTAGATTAGAAAATAATTGGCAGACAAGTTTTCAAGGTGAGTGTTATATTTTTATACTATACCAATGTTTTTAAATGTGAGTAAAATATAATATTTAAAATTCAAATTATATTTGAAAATATATAATTTTATGTTTTATTTTATTATCAATGGAACTTACATCTCAATCATTATTAAATGTTGATTTGGCTTGTACATTTACTTCTATAAATATAAAGAAATGAAACGAAATTAACAAAATAATTAAGGACAATTTTTAAAATCCTAAAGCAAATATAGAAACATGAATTAAAAAAATGTGTTGTGAGCGTTAGTCTATTGAAATCATCTGTTACTCTATATGTATAAATATAATCATTAATATTGATTGTTTTTCTGATAAATGTAAAATTTATTAAACTACGTTTTTCAATATTTCCAAAAAATTTAAATCTTGTAATGTTTTTTTAATTCTTATTATATGGTGTGTTGGGTTGTAGTCTATATACTTTGTACAACAGTATTAACCTTTTATTAGAAGAAAATCACAATTTTAATCTTTTGTGTCAATAAATTTATTTTTATTTTTATAATACTATTTACACAAAAGCTTGAAATGTATACATAAAATTTCATACATATTGCATAAATTTGAAACTAAATCAGCATGATATTTGTATATAACTTTATTAAAGAAAAAAAATGGGTATGTAATATGTATGGGTATGTAACTTAATTAAATGGGGTTAGATTCTATTGGTCATAGGTCGAGATATCTGAACCTTCATTATTAATTTGACCTTTGTAATATCGGTTTACATTTTTTATTTACTTTAAAAGTAATGCAATTTTTATCATTTATTTATAAGTTGATATTTTTAATTATTGCATTGATTTCACTGTAAAATAGCCTAAGAGATCACAGTTGAGCGGCATGGAATTAATGGGCTTACTAAACAGTAACCCCTACAAAACTTGAATTTATATTAACTATAGTCTTAGAATAGCCCTATATGTATATAAAGGCAGTAAGACAGACACCTGTGATTATTAACCGTCACTTGTTGCTGTACTCGGTTTCTCATTTTGTCTTTGCATTTAGTTAAGAATGTATGTATAAGCTACTAAGTATATATTCCTTACAGTCAGAGCTACATTATTGTTATGCAATAAAAATCATATTTATAAATCAAGTTTGATAAGAAATTCAATAGTTATCTATCGCATAAAAATATGCAACCTGATTATTTCTCATATTGGTCATTTTAATAGCTCCAAATATTTAAACATTTCGCCATAATTATTATTTATGTTCAGATAAAGTTGTAATCATATATTAATACAAGATTCAAGATGATCATATAACTGCTGTTAATGTATAATTAATTAATTTCGAATTTGATGGAGGTCGAAAATTATAAATGTCTTAGTAACTTATTTACTACTTCTGGGAAACAACTTTCATTTGTTACAATGAAACCTATGCAAATATTGTAAAGTTGGAGGTTGTATGTTTGAAAATGCTAATCTTAGGAACTGTTGGTTTTGGGTAAGGTTATCCGTTCCGATGAAGTGAATCAGTAAGCATAAATGAGGAAATTGTAGGCAAGTAGTCATAATGATTATAAAACTGGTATAATCCATCCAGTATAATCCAATTAACCGCAGGTGAAATTTTGTAAAAAAAGGTTATGAAAAAAAAATTCAAATTATTAATCCTTGTATTGTGTTTTTGAGGAACATAAATTGCCACAAAGTGTAAAGATCAATTGTTTTAGAATTATATCTTGTGACGTCATATAACCAATAAAACTTGTACATTTTCGAAATCTGGAGATTGTGCTTAAGATTGATATGAAAGGATCCATCCTAGATTATATTATGTTTATAATATTTGTTCAATGTCAAATCAATTTGGGATATTAGAAACATAGTATGTAGATAAAATATAGTGTTTAAATTGCGCCATAAAGATTTATATCTAAAATTAATTAATTATATGTATTATTTTATAGTAATTTTTACTATATTTCATTTATACTTGCTTTTTTTTTTGTTAATATGGCATTTAGTTTGAACAAATGGTCGCAGGTTATTGCGCCAAAGTCACGTAGGATGGAAAATGCACGAAGTGAACGAATGTTTGTTAAAACTTGAAAGAGAAATGAATTGTCAACGAATTGCGCTGTAGTTTGACTTAATTGTTGCTTGCAATTTGCAAACGTCATGTTTCTAAAGCTGAGTGTCCACGAGAGTCTTGATTGCTATATGCTTGCGTTTATTTTCTCTTAATAAATGTCATAATTAGACATTTTGACAACTGTTCTTGGTCTACGGAGTTAATTGAAATGTTCCTTAAACTGTTGAAAATTTTATCAAATTTAGCAACTGTCTTCTCAATAATTGCAATTTCTTACGATTTGCCTACACACTATTTAATACATGACAATTTATATAAATAAATCCAAAATAATATAAACCACGGCCGGCAATTAATTAATTGTCGCGAGATTGTTTATCCTGTGGCTGTAAAATTAACAATTCTAAGGATGAAAAAAAAAATAAACTAATCCAAAATACACAGTTAAAAAACGCAGTTGCTATTACGAATTTAAAAATCTACAACTATATTACAGAATAAATAATCGAAGTTATTCACGGTTATATAAAATAATTACAATGATTTTGCTAAAATCGTGAGTGGTCTAATAATAGGTTTGATGATGAGAACTGAGGTATCATTCTGTAGTTCGAGCTCCCGTAATTGTAATAAAATGCTACAATTGTTTTTATATTAATGATTATTGTAATAACGTAATTATAGTACTGATTTTATTTAAATCGTAATCATAGTCTATTTCCTCTTTTATTATTGAAGTCGAAATTCGAATCAAATATTTTTATTCAAATAGACTTTTTTATAAGACTTCTGAATCGTCAAGCGCTTCCATATCCGTAATCCGTAACGTTATCGGTTTTTTTTTAAGAAAAGAGTTGCCTGTACTTTCATTTATTTGTGCAAGGCAAAAAAGATTAATTACTAATAAGTATTGTCTCAATTTCTCTGTTTAGGAGTTATCGTTTAAACGACGAAACATATTAATTGCTATTTATGTATGTTTGTATCACAGATAGAACGAAATAATTATTATACTATACACCTGTTGCAGTGATCATTTAAAATATTTTCAAAATACTTTTATATTTTATAAGCTTAACAAATATTATTACTTGATTTACTTGCCATAATGGTTTCTCCAAATTATTTATTTATATGCATTTGATAAATATAAAAAAGTTGCACCACGCATCAATTATGTATATACATATATATGAAGATTTTCCTCAATTATATAAAAATATAAAAGAACTAAGAACTATTTTTTAAACGAAAAACATTTTAGTATTTATGACTTTTTTTTGCCTTTCTTCCAATGTAGAAAGGAATAAACCATGTAATAAACTGGACCGTCGTAATGTTACTTGTTTACCATAATTAAGTTGCACGCTGTAAATGAAATAATTTTCAAGGTCAGTGGCCTTTTATATATTACATATCGAAATTAAATATTCTACTTAAATCAGGGCCACCACTAAACAATGAGCCATTTGCAATTAATACAGAAATATTACGTCTCGCTTGGTTAAACAAAGTACAGTGCGAATCAAATTTATTTATACAAATGAAAATAATTCTTATTGTAATTGAATAACGTTCATATTACGTTGTGACATTTTACGTTTAATTTTTTTTTTATGAAATCATCCACGTGTATTACGAGCATGTTGAATAATTCCTGATTTTGTAATAGAATATAATGAGGGACTTTATTTTTTATTTTTATCCAAACATATAAATGTTAAAACTAATAACCCGTCTCGACTCGGTTTCGCTCTATGATATTTGTTTAAGTAATAATATTAGTAATTATAACTTATACAAGCATACCGCTCGTGCTAGGTGCGTTTTTTTTGTTTTTTTTTTTTTGTATATATTTTATTTTATCTCAGAAGGTATGTTATAATATTGATTGGTGTACAAATAACGTTTAAAATTCCTACGATATAAGATTTTATAAGGATTAATATTTTGTGATAAATTAATTAAAATCAAAAAACGGCTTAGTTTTCCTATTTATAAAAGATAAGATATTTAATGTCGTTGATTTTTTTTTTGTATATTTTGGATATTCAAAAAATCTGACTTTAAAATATCTCGTAGATTTAGCAGCGGAATATATACTGTGACAATGTTGACATATTAAGTGAATATATATATATATCAATAGTATTTTTTGTGTGATATAAAAAAAAAATAATACATTGCTCGCGTTAAAGTTTATCTGTAATAAAATGACGAATATACAGTTCAGTTCTTGTGTCTTCCAACTTTACTTCGCATTTTCAATTCCTAATGTTGGTAATAAGATAAATAAATAATATTATAACTACCAGTATACATATAAAACCTTTATAATATTTTCGAAACTAATGTTTTCATCACTAAAAAAAAAATTATTAATTTTATTTCATAATCTTTGTGATATTTCTGAATTTAATTTCGAAATGTTCATTACTTGCATTTTTAATGGAATTTGTTTTAACATTTCAGCTACATTAAAAAAATAATAATCGACTCTTCACACGAACATTCACTTGCGTTTACTTTTAATTGGGTTATTAATTCTGACGTCGCTTAAAAATATATAAAATTTCTAGTATTTACTGTCCGTGCTATATGAGATTTAGCGGAATAGGCAGTCAAGCATAAAGTTCACTACTATCGAGGGCTCGGTCGACGGCGTTCTTATAGGGATTTTATTGTAATTCAAACTTACTCGACCATTATTATCTAGTAATAAATCCTCGGTTACTCCCCTTTCGTTTCAGTTACCATAAAGAAACGCTTTTCTCGTATTCTAAATATAAATAACTGTACCGTTTTTGTTTAACCTTACATTCGTTTCGGCGTTACGTAAACTGAACACGACCGTTACATTTTTTATTTTCAAATTTCGAAAACATTCTTTTCGATTCATTTTATTTGAAATTTAAATCGAATTATTGTTTAATACATACACATGCAAGTAATTGGTATACCTATAGCGGCTTGCTATGCCCCGCGGTTTTATCCGCATTCAATTACAGATAATACCCGCCAGTTTCATACAATTTACAATTGGTTGGTTAATGTTTGTGCTTTCTGCTTCGCTCTTTAGGATCATGGCGTGAAATGATACAGCCTATAAACCTTAAGAACTATCTAACGTTTTTTTTTTAAAATTGGTAGTTTTTTTTATAAGTGCGATTAATCATACAAGCATACTAGTAGTCTTAGTTTATAATATGAAGTAGTTTCACCACGCGGCTTTACCCGCGTTTAACGTTACTAAGAGGTCATAGCTCGATGTTGAACTGTAACCTGTCTCAATTAATATGTAACGCCATTTTTTTCAAATACGCTTACTCGTAAATATATCCAGTGTTTTTTAATCTTAATAGTCCATTTCTTTGTGTCGTTGCGACTTTATATTATATGTCATGCCTTATGCTTATAAAATGACTTGGTCTGTATTCTCAAAGCATTGTATAAACCAAATAAAAAAAATCAAATCTATTCTATCGTCGTGCTTAAACTATGTACATAAGTACAAAACCCATGGACCGTAGAACGTGGCGAAAGGGCGACGCCCTAGGTACAACAGAGTCTAGCTCGCTGGATCTCAACCGAGACGGCTATCTTTAATAAGGCAACCCGACTTGTTAGTCGGCGCCCCCCTCTGCCTTGTTCCGCAAAGGTTTCTCTGATATATTAATTTATTTATTTATTTATATTATACACAAGTTTTGGTACAATTCATATACAAGCCCTTAATTCCAAACTAGCTTTTCGCTGTTTTTTGGAAGTCACTTCCTTTCCAGATTTTTGTTACAATAAGTGTCACTTATGATACTAAACAAAAAAAGAAGAAGCCAATCTTTATAATAACTAATGAAAGCTATGTATTGTATTAAAATAATCCATTTAATCATTATTATTAATTACATTTATTTAATATATTTATTTACGAGTACATAGTAATAAATGTGAGGGCTTTGGTTTCATAATCCATTCCATTTATATACGTTTTTGTTCACAGGTTTTGAAATTGTTCTCTTTGGTTAATTGTACTAAAGTAGGATGTAAGCTAACAAAGCATACATTTTAATTATCTTTATTACATTTGTATAGTTATGGTACAGTTTTGACAAAAAGAAACCATATAGGTAATTATTATAAAACTGTAAGTTTGTATGTAAGACGAAATCTCCGAAACTACATTAGATTTCTATAATGACCTTATGTCATAGAGCCAATTTGGCAAGTTACAATCTCCCTTTCTTTTACGATTAATTTAAAATTGAATAAAATATATACATATATTTAAAATATTTTTTTTATATATTTTACAGCTCCACGACTGTCGGGTTGTGCTAGTGAATATATAAACTGTTAAATGAAAATTTAGGCGATGTATCGACCTCCTAGTCCGAACGGACGTCGTTAACGCATCCCCTATTAATATGGTAATTAAGGGTCACTACGCCAATCACGGGGCCCGAAGGTCAAGTGACATGTGTCAATTGTCTTTCGTTTACAATATGGCCCCTACATACGTAATTGCCTTCGAAATTGGTGTAACATAATATTAGTTCCGTATAATTGAAATATTTCATATCATAGTTAAGAAGTATACGATAAAAATGAATTAAAAACTTCAGTTAATACGGACTCCAATGACTTTCATAACTCTTTGAGAATTAAGTGTGGCAGTATGGAATAGCGTCGGCCGCTTTCTCCATAATATGGTGCTTATGGAGTAAGCAAACGTTTTTTTCTGTTATTAGAGTGTATTCATACGTTTAAAAAAAGCTGTGAGATTTGTACATTGTATGATCATGTTTAACTTTAGTGTTTACAATGTTTAGCTTTTAATGTTTAATCATGTGGCATTCTATTAATGTAGATATATGAACGCAAATTAATAATGTATACAGTTGATCTATTTACTAATGCGTTTGAATATAATTAACCATCGAAAGCCTTGCAGTATTTTATATTTAAAGCTAGCAAGTTGCAAGCTCCATTCCGGGAGAATCAAGAGGTGACTGAACCCGATTTGAAGGTAGTCGTGGAATCTCTAGTTGCGCCAAGCGTGGAAAGAGAGAGCGCTTTTTGTTCGCTTTTATTTCGTAGTCCAGTGAATCGGGTATCTAATATTTGTACTTTTATGGCTTCTGTTATGAACAGCAATACGCTTATAGCTACCATGTTTACATTCAATTTGTGTTAATTTTTTTTGGTTTAAATTTTAAAAGCAACGTTTTTGACTTCTCGTGTTGTACCGATTGTGTTGCGCACTCTTTATTTTTATTATTGTGTCTTTTATATTATAAGTATCCTACGCAGTGTTTAATTCCTGACCTCGACAAATCTTTATTGACGCTCTGCAATTGCGATACGAAGTATATTTATAAAGCATTGATTTTCTTATCTCCTCTTAAATGTAGCAAAAATTATAGATAGCTTTAGAACCTGTCGTTTATGAATACGATAATTCCTTTTAATGTTCACGTCCCACTAACATTCAGAACAAATTGCTTGACTTTTGATAAGCCATCGTTATCAGGCGATTATAAGGCGTGCGTACTTTGTGATATTATTGCGAGTAATATTTCGATTTCTATATATTAATATTTTTTAAGTATTCTATTTGCATAAATACAAACTTGTGCAATGTTGTTTTAAATAAATTATCATATCAGTTATAGAGGAGTAACGAAAGAATTACGAAGTTTTGTATAAGTATGGCGGCGGCCTCTGTCAGCCATATTTTCGCATGACGTCATAAACTATCATATTAACAAGATTTAGCGGAAAAACATAAAAATCGTTTAAATAAACGCAAAGGACCTTTTAGTATAATTAATATAATAAAAACTAATGACCCTTATTCCGTATATAATACATGATATAATTCAAAATTATAAATTTCTATTATTTTACTCTCGTTCGATGATGTTTTATGTGAAAATATTAATATAAAACTTTGATTTGATGAAAATAAATCAAACGTTACCGACGAAATTTGTTTTTGTCATTTTTGTTTAAATAAATATTGCACTTGTTAAATGAGATAATTCATGCAGCTGTACAAATGTTGACATGTGCTTTGTGTTACGTGTAGGTGAATGCATATAAAACTGACGAATTAACACCTTCGTTATTATAAACTGTCCGATGTGTGATATCTTTATCTAAACCTATTGAGGATATATTTTTACCGAATTCCTGAAATTATATTCTGGTAGGATAGAAGTCTGGCATACGATGCCCATATTATCCCGCGGGTAAAACGATAGTTATACCATGTAATATGGTATAATTATCGCTTTACCCGCGGCTTCGTTCGGGTCATTATTTCAAATTGCTAAATAACAATTTTCAAAGTTCTTTTTTTAAAAATTAAGGACAAATAAACTTTCATCCCCTTTATCACTAAATTAGTGGTTGCATATAAAAAAAATCATACCTTAGCCATACTGTTAAAAAGCCCAGCGTTGATATGTCAGTGAGTCAGTTATCCTTTATATTACGAGCCGGTTGGCGTGGTTGGTAGGTACTTGCCTTTCACGCCGAAGGTTGTGGGTTCGATTCCCACCCAGGACAGTCATTTGTGTGCATGAACATGTCTGTTTGTCCTGTAAAAATAGTATATCAGTTGTCTGGTTTCCATAGTACGAGCTCTGTTTAATTTGGGATCAGATGGCTGTGTGTGAAAAAAAATGATATATATATATATATATATATATATATATATATATATATATATATATATATATATATATATATATATATAGATGTAGCCAATGTCGCATGTGACTTTCTGAACTACACTATCGATTTTTAAGTCGACTTAGAGTTTCTTCTTATACATAGGACTTAAGCAAGTATTCCAATTTGATTGGTGACATAAATGTGGAAGATTTCATTTCTGACACATGCAGGTTGTCTCACGATGTTTTCCTCTACATCCTTCAAATTATAATTATAAATACAAATACGATAAATGAAAACTCAGTGCTTGCCTGGGTTTGAACTCTCTATGGGCGTTTTGAATTTATGTGTTCTATTCACTGGGGTGTGGCTTTTTACTTGGAAAAATGGCTAAGCAAACAAATCGAACATACTATATAAATATATTTTCTAAACGTTCTTATTTATTATAAATATAATATTTGATGCAAGTATAATAATTTATTGATAGAATTAGAATAATTTATAATATATGTTCGAATTTTTTATTTAAATACTTGTGTTTGATCAGTTTATTTTTACTTTTTTGAATAATTTAAACTTTATTTATGTTTCAATAAAGTTGTGTATTTTTGTACGTATAAATAAAATATATATTTTTTAATTTTATTTTGAATAATTTACTTATGCGTTCATTTTATCGTAGTTATGTAATATACCTGAAACTAATAGTTTAATTTAATTAAAATTGATGTTAATTTTGATGAATTTAGGTTTTCTTTTTATCTGTAACTAGCCGCTCCCCGTCTTGACTTACCCAACAACCTTAAGTTGAACTCCTTAAAGCTTAAGTTAAATTTCCACAAATCGTTATATAACGGATGCTTACGTTACAAAATAATCCTCTGTTCCAAATATCAGCTTCCAAAAGTCTGTAGGTGGTATACGTCAGTAAGAAAAAACGATTAATATATTAGTATAGATAATTCTCTACAAACTTCAGTATTTATGGTATAATTGCGTCACGATACCGCTTATAATTCTCTGTATTAGTTATTGTATATATCTTTAAAGTATATTTATATTTAAAAAACATATCAATCCTACTTCAGTTATCTATAATCTTCACGGAATTCTATCTTTGAAATAACAATATATAATTCATGTAGGCTCTTGCAAAGAAATTTCGTATCGTCATTTGCAAGATTAAATAAAATATGTGACCCAAATCGGAATCGAATTCAGGTCTAGGGAATTGTAGTGTTATTAACTAGCCACTGGACAAATTAACCATATTAGCCTCTAGATAAGTTTCAGCTATAACTTATATTCGAACAAGGAATATATAATATATTAATCCTTTTAAATTACAGTTTGAAACCGCGTCGAGATCTATTAAATAGTCCCAGTTGAAGTTTATTATATGTTTTTTTATTATATTATATATAAAAAAATAATATATAATAAAAAACATTTTTTTTAAATAGTGAATGTACCAAAATTCCCTGTCCATACCGTTTAACGATTTGTTCCTTCGTTTGAAACCATTCCAGGGTTTAGCCAATCAGGTCATGCGTAACATAAAAATGCATTTGAATTGACGTGTAAAATTTCAACTACGTAAGACAAGAGGCACTTGTGGAAATTTAGCTTTCAAGATTTGACCTAATAAAACTGTCAAACAAACATTGCAAATTTAATAAAAGCTCGTCAAAACCGTCGGTTCGTAATTTAGATTCTATTGAGACCTGCACGAAAATTAGTGGTTACACTTTTTAATCAAGTAAATTACTTCGCTATTTTAATTAAATACAATTAAATTTATATATCCCGTATGAAAATTAACGAATACTAACTCCACGTTTTTTATCATCCATTTATTTATTTTATTATTTTTATTTATAGAATAGGGAGGCGGACGAGCATATGGGCCACCTGACAATAAGTGGTCACCAACGCCCATAGACATTGGCATTGTAAGAAATGTTAACCATCGCTTACATCACCAATGCGCCACAAACCTTGGGAACTAAGATCTTATGTCTTTTATGTATTATGTGCCTGTAATTACACTGGCTCACTCACCCTTCAAACCGGAACATAACAATACCAAGCAATGCTGTTTTGCGGTAGAATATCTGATGAGTGAGTGGTACCTACCCAGACGAGCTTGCACAAAGCTCTACATCCAGTAAAAGTGGTAGTACAGCTGAAGGGTGAGTGAGCCAGTGTAATTACAGGCACATAATAAATAAAAGACATAACATCTTAGTTCCCAAGGTTCGTTACGCATTGGTGATGTAAGCTATGGTTGACATTTCTTACAATGCCAATGTCTAAGGGCATTGGTCACCACTAACCATCAGGTGGCCCATATGTTCGTCCGCCTTCCTATTCTATATAAAAAAACCATAATATTTAAATAAGTAAAACACTTTATTTAATAATGATTCGAAGTCTTTTTTACATAAAACATCTTATTATCTAACTGATTTACCTGGGGGTTATATAAAACTGTCTTCTTCATTCGAATGTCAAAAAAATGATGATTAGAAAGAGTAATCGGCGTTCAACCAAACACCGCTTAACAAGGTTTATTATTAAGACCGTAAGTTTTACATAATTTTGCCTTCTTAATTGTATACTTATTTGATGATAATGACTTAATGTTTATGTCACACCTCTAATGTGGTACATTGAGGCCAGTTAGGGCTATCTAAAACACCTACGATTTGTCATGACCAGCCTTCAACTTACGATCAGCTGAGAGGCTGATGTCATTCTATGTTATCCAGTGTTTATTTAACACTTAGGCCGTCAAATACTTGGTGAGGCCCAGGTGCTTGTAGTGGTCGGGAAATAACTTGAAAACATTAACGGCCATACTTACGAGTATAAACGTTTCTTAGCGGTTTTTTGTCATAATTGATTTGAAATTCGCAAGAATATGACACAGCATTGTTTAACTAATCGTTCGCTAAGCAAAATTTATAAGTAAGGCTGTAACTATTAAACACAAATTAAGGACATGAAAATTCAGTGGTGCTTGCCCGGGTTTGAACCCACGATCATCGGTTAAGATTCACGCGTTCTAACCACTAGGCCATCTCGACTTCGCCTCAAAAGGGAGAGGAGGCCTTAGCCCAGCAGTGGGACATTAACAGGCTGTTACTGTACTGTACTGTAACTATTTACCTATTCATTGTATATGGTTATTGTTATATTATAAACATTTTTGACTAAATTCTTAAAAGGATACTTTTAATATAATGTATTATAATCAAGACTTAAGCGGATGTGTCTAAAAATTATCATTAATAAAGCTCAGTATCAACTGAAGTTCTTTCTATGATTTAAGTTTAAAAAATATTATTTATAACTTACGATTACGGTCATTTTTCTAAGTGAGCAGCTGTGATTATATTTATTCGATCACCTTCTTAAATGAGCGTGTTGAAACCGTGGGTGTTTAAAGGATATTACATAAAAGGTATAAACTAAAAAACAAAATTTATGCCCCGCATTCTAGTATCAAGAGCAATCAGCTGACCGTGTGATTCAGTGATTGGGTTCGTGCATTTTAATAAGCATTGTGGAATTTTCAGTGTAAAACGAAATGGTTTTTTTACCTGTTCAAAGAAGTTCAACGCACTGATCAGCTGAGTCAACATGTTTCTTTATTTTAATAACCACGTGTTGAGTTCGATAATTTTACAACAATGTTGTGCAATGACTGTCGTTTAGACTTGTACACTGAAATTTATACGATACAAGATTCTAATTGATCATTAGTTATACAATGTCGTGTCTTTTTTTTTATAATGACAATGCAATGATGACAGAAAGAGACGGAAGTAAGTGTTTAACTAAAGACCCGCTGGACGACGCTTATAAGTAATTAAGCAGAAAAGAAAATGAGTTATTAAAAAGGAAGGATTAATTACCGTATCGATATTTAAGTAGAAAGTTTAAAAATAAAATATATTTCATATTACGACATTAAGTGATCTGATCACTTAACGTGAAGATAATTCGAAACAGATATATAAATGCATCAATCAGCTGGTTCGTGATGTCACTAGTGCCTTTTTGGAAGTTCTCTTTTTTTACACGACGTGGTCTTACATGTTAAGACAGGCTTTTTCGGTTGACCAGCCTTCACCTTGACTCTCGACTAAGATCAGCTGATTCGCTCACAATAATAATACAAGTTTATATGTATTTATATGATTCATTTGTTTTATCATGTCATCGCCAGTCTATTGAAATTCAAGTTATATATTTAAATACCATTAGCTATCATTTCGTCTGTGCCTAGTTTGGAATGCGTTGCTAGTTTTTTTTTTAATATTCATTATTTAATAGTCCGAACGCTTTTTAAGATGAATATAATCATTCGATCGAGATATTAAGCGATTCAAGGAATCGTATTATATATAAAATAATTACGTATTACTCGATGGTCAAAAGCATTTTTTTGCTTCGTAATTCAGGAACCTATATGTTATGTATAAATTATTACTACATAATAAATTAAATATTATCGTGTACTTAGTACGATAATTTTAATAAAATAGTAATTTGAATAAATTGAACAACAAGAAAATTAACTTTCTAAAGTTAATAAGCGTGATTTTTAGGTAAGGCGAGAGGAATGGACTTGTGGTCACTGAAGCGTATTTAACAGTGAATATAATTACTGTAAATATAAACAGATAAGTTAAATTTCAGAAACGGCTGAGCGGTTTCTTTATGGGGCCTAAAGGTTGGCTCTCGGTGACATGCTCAATAATCACAGACTTAGCACCTAACTGTTAGTAATTACATAAGTACACACAAACCCATGTACCAGTGTTTAAGTAGTCAACAGAACTGGCCTCAATGCGAGGCCATCGTATAATCGAATTACTACTGAATCCATACATCAGTAGGTCTCCTAGTTCCTTAAACAGAAGCCGTTTCGTTATCAATGTTTATATAATGTGTATATGTTATAGATAAATATCTATGACTACTCGAGATTCGACTATTTCTTTTTCCTGTAACATTTTTTCTTCAATGTATTTTTGATAGCAAAAAGCGAGTCGCTTGTTGTGTATACGTTCGGTTGACGACACAAATAGTGCCTTTGTGGTACTTGGTTACACAACCGGATGATAGATGATCTAGATGTCAATAATCTTACTGCGTCTTTATATGTAATTGGTGGTGATGTTTTTTTTCCTTTTTAGTCTCCGCTTTTGACACCTGAGTATGAGCATAAATCAGTTGTCAACGTGTAGAATCTAGGCCGCGTGTAAACAATGTTTGGTAATCAATAGATGTCGACTTAGGTATTGCCTTTCTGACATCATCATCCGTTGCTAATACCAGCTGAACTTTGACAAGTCTAAAGTTGTTCCTGTCACGATTATAAACGCCTCGGCCAGGACTCGTTATTAATATACAAGATATATGATTGTTGTCATCGTCTCGGTAATCAATAGCAAAAACGGAGGATGTGTTTTATTATTATTGCCTTAAAATGGACAAAAAGCATTTCTAAGCAAAAAGTCAGTGTATCGATCACGACCTCGACTATGTCTTAAGTAATCAACCACGTTTTTGGTTCATTGCACTCACGAAATTACATTTTACTGAATGCCTAATACCGTGACGACGAATTCATTTATACAAACACTATCTGCAACACCAGCACGAATTATATATTCATTTGCTGATTTCGAATGTGCTTACATTAGCTTAGTGTGTTGATTGTCAGTGTTTTATTACTGTGGTATATTGATTCTCTTTTATTTACTAATTTTTTTTTTTTTAGTTCTAGAAGTTCGTCGTCATGTATGTTCATGTTTAAGAAACAGTATTTTCATTTGACTTTCATAAATTGTACTGTACTTTACGGGTATAGTGTTGGTTTTAATTAAACATAGCTAAAGCAAATGTTTCCGCTTTAAAATGAGGTGGTTTAATAGCTAAGCCTGACAATAGCGAAAGTTGAACGAACTCTATTTAGGTCCCCCCTATATTTTCCGTTTTTCACGTCGCCAGTACTCCGCGAGCTACGCTTGTTATGTATTGAAGCCTTTTATGTTTGTGAAACAACGTAATAACCAAAGATTAACAATTGTATTGAATCCATGAGTTTATTTAAAAGCGTGTAGTTAGCATTCGTCGATTTTCACACGGGATAAATAATTCAATTGTATTTAATTAATATTTCTTTATATTTTATAGATAATCGTCGGATAAGACTAACTTTCCTGTTCTTTTCGGTAGAATCTACATCCCAAATCGGTGGTAATTTTAAATTTTTAATTATTATTATAATATGACGATTCAGAAGTGCTTCTAAGAGCATCCTTGTATATTCTGATCTAATTTAATTTCTGATATGGGTGAGTATTCGTTTATTTATGTTAATAATAATTTCAATTTATAAGTCAAAAATAAATCGCAAAAACTATGTTTTATACACTCTGAACTTAATTTATTTGCGATAGAAACTATGAGCGGTATTTTTTTTATAAATAACGTATATAAAGTATTGTTATTATTCAGTAGCCGAGTTTAATTTCTGTCGCAGTAAATTTACTCGTCGTATGGAATTTAAATTTCAAAGGTAGTTCATCAAGTTGGATCCGCAAGAGACTTGTTTATTCGGCAAACTGCATGCGATAACGTGTGATACACATCGGCCACTCGCAAATGTTTATTCATACTTTGCAGATCATGAGGGAATTCAGAAATTGTTCTTTTTATGCAATTATTTTAAGTTGGTTAAGTTGTTTTGTTACCATATTATGTATAGCTTTACTCATGCGTCGCTTACATTAAAGGCATTTTTATTTCAATTATAATCTTTTTTCATAGTCTTATTAATTTCATTCTACAGGTTCCTTTAATTAATACGGTCCAGATCGTATCGAGAACCTCAATTGTACATTGAATTCAATCTTTGTAGACAGTTCATGATTAAACACCAACATCATTAAAACAATTTTCAATAAAGTCCATATGTAGTCGTTTTATTGTACTTTTGATTACAATATACTTTTTAAATGCATATTGAATTTTTTTATAATTACACTTCGATACAATTAATTCGAAATTTCGGTAATAATTTATGCAAATCTATGATAGATTTACTTGCTAATAAAATATTTTTCATTAGTTAATTATTTTATGAATATCAACTTCATATCGTGTGTTGTAGTTTTTTATACTTCAAGATTGAATGTCATTGACCTTTTAAATGTCTACTTTATATACGTAATAATATATTTTGTATGGGTTTTTTTTCCTATGCGTTACTCGGCAGTGATAGTAAAATTACAAAATGATCACTAATGCAAGTCGCAAGATATTTATTTCATAATATTATTTAGTTATAAGCGTACTCTATCACTATTACATTTTCTAATACGATTCAATTGCAAGATAGTTTCAAGTTATTTAATCTTAAGTATAAAGTGAGTCAATTCTTAAAATGCAATTGTTTTAAGTCGTCGACAATAGTGCGTGTATGGTCCGGTCACCCGATAAGGTGAAAAGAAAACGATAAGCGATGCATTTCAAAAACAATCGGAACTACTGTAGCCGATATTTAATGACAGGCCTCGTTTGAGTGGTCCTAATAGTCTGATAACTAAGGTTAAGGAACTTTCCTTGAGGGAATGCACGATGATTCAAGATGCATTAACCGAGCCGCTTGCAATGCGCTCGTTGCTTTGAATACCGTTATTGACCTAGCATTCGAGCTAGGCATTATAGCTAGATATTTTACTGGAACCTAGCTTCGTGGCAGGACCTATACATTCCTTTTTCAAATCTCTGTATAGGGCTGTGTTGAAATTTATATTTGTAATATGTCGTTTTCTATAGAATTATCAAGGTATGTTCGTAAGTTTTAATTTATACTTAAAGGTCATATATCAAACGTGTAGTTGAAAACAGTTTTGGAAAAGTAATTAATACTGTTAATGATAAAAGACTAAGTTTGTTCATCGGTTCGTAAACCTTTTAAGTAAATATATTTAGTAAGCAGAATAAATCGCGGCTTACGTTTAAAGGAGTGATAACGATTTAGAGTGATTACCAGCCTTTCTGGCGTAATTTTTACAATCTCAAAATTGCTTTAAAAAATTGTTGAATAAGAAATTCAGTGATAATTTGTAGAATTATTTAAAAGAAAGGAATAAAAATTGAATTAATAAATAAATATATAATTATAATAATTAACGTATTATTTATTAAAAGCAACTACTCGAACAATTTTTTTTATATATAAATAAAAACTACACGATTCAGGCTAGTAAATATATAGCGAAATTGCTCGTTTTAATGAGGTATAAAGATAGCCATAAATCGCACACAAGCAAGCACATGCGGAACCTGAAAGACGTAACCGATAAAATATTGTGGAAAGTATAAGCTTGTACTAGAATTTCTAGATAACAAGTACTTAAAAACAACATTGGAGTAAAAAGCAATATCGATAAACCGCCGAGCGAAAGATTAGGTGTATTGGCAAAAAATACTGGAATAAGACTTGAATATTTTATCTATTTTACATAATTAAAATTTATAATAAGATCTCTATTACCTAACCTGAATTTTATTTAGGTCTGACGTTTCTAGAAACATCACGCGTTGCTATGTGCAAGTCCTTCATTGAACGCTAGTGCATACCTACTATGAAATTGTAAAGGCGTACTGCAATTTAGAATGTGGGTCATGTAATCGAGTACCTAATGGCTCGGTTGTTGGCTTACAATGACATTTGTAAAACGTTGGATATTATACCATTAACTATATACTTTCATTTCCTCATTGTGAAAGATTGTGATTGCTTTATCGTCTATAAGACTGACGTTAATTTTCATTTCATCTAAATATAACCTGTAAATCCGTTGGCCCGTAAACAGAATCGAAATGGAGAGTAATTTTTCAAAGAAATGTTGGCAGTTCTTGAGGAAATTGCGTGCAGTTCTCGAAGAAGTTCTTTTTGTTTGTATTTTTAATTAGTGCTTTTCCTTTGAGTTGTGACAGACATCCCTAATCTCGAAGCCACTTAAAGTAAACATTCGTCCATTTGCATCCGCCAGCATCCAGGAGCGGGGCGAATGAACCAATTAGTTATCTTGTTTATATTAAACAAAGTTCAAAGAGCCCTTGAAAAGAAAGTAATTATTTATAGTACTTGTATAATTTATTTGCTATCAATATTATTAATATCTGAAATTATTACGTTATATAATTATTTAAAAATACCTTTTTTATTTTACTTGTTGTTTTGTTAGATTGGCTTCATGTTTCAAAGGAATATGGTCAATGTTTTTAAACCAAACGCACCTAACTCCATTATTTACCTCGCCCATGCACTGCGTGTTTAATAACTAATTCCGAACAAGGTACAATTGTGTCGTTTCTCGTTTGATTTTTAACTGTCTCATTAAATCTTTGTATTTTATCATTCGTTTTAACTTTTTTTCCACCTTTTACAAGAATGTTACGATAACCGAAGTGCATGACACACTTTCTTGTGGTGTCTATAGATAGTGATAACCATTACGAGTGTTTTAGTAGCTTCTTCTTATCAAATACCTCGCAAACCCTTTTGTCGTCAGGTGTTTGTTGATATCTACCTCCGAACGGTTTGAATGATTCTTGATGACAAAATTTATTTCCGGGAAATGTTAAACAGTCTTAAGTTGAAGTGTCGTAATTTGCATAAACTTAAAACAACTTTTATTTCTTGCAAATCTTTATTCATATTCATATTCTATGCTTTGTTAAATTATAATCAATTAGTTACTAATTCTACAACTGTTTTATGTATGTTTCTAGGTTTATCTGATTGTATTCATTTGTTTTAAATTATTAAAACGTGGTTAAAGATTAGTAGGTATCGAAATTTAGACCAATTCGCGATAAATTGGATGTGGGCAGCATTGTAGGTGGAGGCCTTGCAAAAGGCGGTTAGAATTAGACAATTAGAGTCTCAAATAAAGCAAGGAAAGTAGCCTTTATAACCATCACCATTCAGCGTACATTCGCATCCGATAGGATGTCGACGAATTTGGCGATGGTCTGAATTAATTGACTGTTGGTTTGTCACGTACCCCACCAAATACGTACAAAGTGTATCGTCGACGCACCTTGTATGGGCGCTGCTCAGGAAGGAAATTGTGTGATTGTGTTTTTATATTAGTTTAGCTTTTGACTGATGTCTGGTGCTCGGACGCTTTAAATTGAAATGCAATTTCGGTTCGCATTTCCGAAGTTTCAACGTCCGGTATAGAGCAATGAACCTGATATAGAAATAGTATCTATTGCTATTCATATTTCCTTTATGTGATCGGTTTTTAGCGGATACCAATTAAAAGTAAATTATAGATATTTCAGATGAAATGGAAAATTTCATTGCCTTTTTAGTATTCGCATCATAAATGTAACATAATTGTGTGTGGAATATTTAATGACATAGTGTATAAATTAGTTTAGTATAAGAAACTCGAGGATAGAAATATAAGGATTGTATGTGAAAATTTTAATTGAAAATTCCAAGAGGCATGATTGTAGTCTATTAACATTTAATACTTCGTGAAACTACACGACCAACTTATTTATATTGCCAGTGTGGGTATATGAATATCTAATAGAAGATAAGTGGTCTCGGCCAGTACGACACAGCGTGGTCCCTTCAAGCTACTAAGACTGAGCGCAATCATTATAACGAGATCTGCGAGAGACTTACTTACATAATCTAGCAGTTAAATTTAGTTTATTTCTTCCATTATTTTTTCATTTCTTTTTACCCAATCTGTGTTTCTATTAAAATATAATGGAGATTCTTTTTTCGCTACATTGTTATTACTTCTTTACCTAGATCTGTTTTTATGTTATTAAGTTTATCTAAAATTTTAGTATTGTCTTCGAAATGAAATTTATATTTTAAACGTAGTCTTTATCATTGGCTGCGGTCGTTTTCGAGCGAAGTGTGAATCACGACTAGCAATATTCTTCGTTAGCAACTGTATTGAATTGCCTGCAGCTTTGCATTCTCATTGTGTGAAATAGTGTTGCGAACATTTACGTCTATCGTAGAATCTCAATGCTGCGCTCATGTCTATACGTATATTCATTTCGTGCATAAGTTGCACAATATTGTTGGATTTAATTAATCAAGTTTAAATTTCCAAAAAATATTAAAAAATATCCCTGTTTTTTTTTAATTCAGTTGAAAATAAACTAACTCGACACATTATGTACATGGAAATTATGTATGTACATGTAGTGTTATGATACAATAACGACCTTATTTATATACATTGCTTAGTGGGTGGTTAGTAAAACGGCTTGTCTTTTTCTTCTTTCGAATGCCAAATCAATATAGTCAAAAAGAGCGAAATCGTTGTTAAATAGTCGCTAAGCAACATTTATAAGTAAGGCCGTTAAGTTTTAAATCGTAACCTAACTTCATTCTTGTGCTGCCATTTTCTAGCACACGTAGTTTCCCTTAGACTTTGTTGTTTATTAGTCAGTACTTGTCAGTATCTCCAATTATTTATATACTTGTTACATTATTTGTAAATAAATACAAATTTAGTTAATTATTTAAATTTATTAGTAACCCTTTTATATTTCGAGTATATTGTTTACCTGTTTTTAATTAATTTGGTTCAGAATACATTCGATCAAATATTTAAACCAATTATTTCCTTCTATTTCCTAAATTATCGCTCCAACTACGACGTTCTTGAGTGACTCACCTTCGAAGTGCATAAGTTCTACAAATGAATCACAAAACGTAATAACCAAAGTTTGCACGATGTTGAAAATGTTTACAAGATGTATGATGTAGGAAAATATTTTTGGCAATGTCTCCCGGGCAGTCGCGAATTAGGGACACGTTTATGAGTATTATAATTATTAATATATCTGTCATTAATCATTGTCACATCTAATACACTTTTCATAACTACAAATAATTTTTCGTGATATTTTATGTATGTTTGTGTGCTAAGATTTCATCTCTTGTGATTTTAATTTTAAACGAAACTTGCGCATAAAATGTTTTAAATTTCGCACAGTTAAGTTATTGTTATTTGTGTCTGTTAATTTGGTCTAGACACCTTGAAATTAGTTTAGTAAATTTTTTCTATATAATATTTTGTTATACAAAATTCTCTAATCGTCGTCTTAAACTTTTGAGTAAAGTAATTTTTTTGTTTTCATAGTAAATAAATAGAAGATTGTTTTTTTTTTATAATAAATCCTGTTTGATTCTTATAAGATTATTATAAATATTAGTTTTAAAGTTTTGATTAGTGAACATTCTGGTTTTTGTCGCTTTTAGAAATGTCATTCGATGATCAATAATTACACTTTTAAAATTATCAGCATTTTGTTTTCAGTAGTTTTTTAACGAGTAGGAAATGTTTGCTTCTGTTTTAATTGGTTAATATCATAAGCGTCGTTCGTAATGTAATGTAGTTGCATTATTGTCGTTTATTTTATTATTATTTTAAATAAAATACTGTAAAAAAAGTTGATTTTAATGTACACACACAACCGTACAACAGTTTTTTTTCAAAAGAAGCTTTGGGTAGATCAAAATGTAATTTTAACTAAATTGCTACTTGGCATATTTTTAAATAGTTACATAATTTATTTATAATAAATTAAGTAGCGATTTAAAAATATCACATTTTACTAATAAATAAATCTAAGATTGTTGAAATGTCTAAATGCTTAGAATTATTTCGGTAATGAATCACCCGCACGCGCCCATATGGCTCTGACAAGACACGATGTACTGCGCGTGCGCATAGAGCTATTTATGGATTCGTTACCGCAGCAGCAGACAAAACCCATAATTTGATTGCTGGGTGGCATTTACCTGGAAAAGTTTTAAGTATAGTAATTTAAGATTTATAGCATTTTCATATAATTATTAAATTATTTTGCCGTAAAGTTTTTCGTCATATGAATCGATTAAAAGTTAAATTATTTATCTTTTACGAGCAAAAAATGGTAATAAAATTTAAATCAGCTAAGAAAATGGTAATACATTTGGCAAATCTTAAATCCCTAAAGTAAATAATTGAATTAAAGAAATTTTATTCGACCAATCGGCGGCATTTGAAACGAATTCGGTATGAAGTATGAAAGTATATTCACACCGCAAATTAAAATGCTTCTTGCTGCGGCACTTTTTATCCAAACAAAAAACCCAACAAAACAAAAATGCACCAGATAGCATTTCGAGCTGTTGTCAGAAATACGGACGCGTGTTTCAGTAATATAAATAATACTTTATTTATTGAGAGCTCTTTGTATTGTACTCTCGGCTTAATTTGGGCTCTTTAATCTCACCATTTCGATAATAAAAAACATTATCTAAGTAATTAATCATAACACCCGAGTCGTTGAGTGATCGCAGATAATATTTAACTTCTCATTGTTTTGTTATTACATAACCTTTATTTTTTATTATTCATTATGTTGCCAATCCGACAATGTTCATTTTTATTTTCTCCTTTTCAGCAATCCGTCGTGGCACAGAAAACCAGCCAGCTAAGAAACCTCGCAGCGATGGCGGTAATGATGGTGCTGGTGGGGGTCGAGACCATCTTGCATATGGATGCCTACTCCGGAACGAGCTTCTTGGAGCTCAGATCGAAGAATTAAGAGGTCCACCGACAAACTGTGGCGAAAGCAATAGAGCTGCGCTGGGCGCTGTTCAATTAGCTTCAGCAGCTAGAGCGGCATTGGCGTACTCCCCGCCAGTGTTTAGATTCCGAGCACCCATACACAGTGCTGAGGTAAGTTCCATAGACAATATTTAATTTTAAGACAAGATATTATAGAGGGATCCTTAAGAAAATATTTAAATAAGCCTTTATAATATTTTAAACAGAGTGGTCCAATAACGGACCGCTTGGATTTCAAGTTATTTTTGAAATACCTTTTTTTTTAATTGGAATTCGCCAAGTTCAGGTAAATGCATATCTATACTTAGAATATTTGAATTTAAATTTAAAAAAAAATTATACGGTCGCCGATTAAACTGCTAACGTTATATCCTGTCCGAAACTTATATATTTAATTAGCCTCATGATTTAAGATAATATTTTTATTTTCACTTTTATGCCGTCCTTCTAATGTGTCTGATACTGTGCGAATATTTTACAATCCGACTGTCATAAAGAGAAGGACTCCGTTTGATCGGAATTCGGGTTCCGTTTCAGAGAAACTTTAAAGCGATTAACTTTTTCGTCACATAAATAAGATTTGCCTTCTAAATAAGACTCAAAACTAATATATTTATTTTTGGGCTCAGATAAAATGTCTCAAGCTTTTAATGAATTATAATTATATTATTAATACACCACTTAGTACTAATTTCGAAAGTTTTCATGTTAGAAATCAAATATTTTAAATGTAATAAAAATACGGTACTTTTATAAACTAAATTGCACGTTTAATTAGTGTCTTCGTCTTAAAAACCAATATCAATATGCGATATCTTTATATTTGGCTGTGTCTAATTGCAGCGTTTTTTTTTTATTTGTTAACAATAAAAGGTAATTAAAGAATAAAGGGTAATTAGTGTTTTTCAAGTTTGTTTTTAGTCTTCGAAACATAAATTTTTTTGTGCATTTTTGATTTATGCTTTTATGCAGATCATGATTTGGTGTGGACGATAAATTCGGTTAGGATGACTGCCAAAGATCCAATGCCTCGTTGTCACGACAAAATTTATGAACATCATCATGATATATTTAAAAATGTTCCTTTTCTTTGGAACTTGACGAGTTATTTAGAAAACAATAATGGACGATCATTGTCCTTTCGAACTCGTTTTGTTTTAATAACTTTTGATTTGATTTCGCAATAAAACGAAAATTCCAAATTTAAAGAATTTTCTGTTTTTATTATGACAAAATTATATTTCCCAAGTTATAATATAAGTATAATATAATATAATTATATAAGTATTGGTATAAAAAATCTTTTTTGACCCAGTAATGTTGTCATGATATCCAAGAATTACTTGTACCCAAGTATTAAGACCCAAAAGTGACTTCGAGTTGACTTCAACCGATACGTCTAAATGGGCCATTATGTCACGTAAAGTTGCCCATCTAATGGTGATGCGATCCCAACGTGACAGTATCTTTGGTAATTTGGATATTAAAAAAAAATGTTTTAGCATCAAGGTTACAAGTTTTTATTATAGGGTCAAATGGTCATTTGACGATTTCCTCGAGTTGTATTTTGCGTTGATTTAAAATCGCGAAAAGTCTTTGTCCATAATCTTTATTGTGTCATATACCTTTTTTGTAGAACACAAAGATCGTTAATTTTCTATCATTATTTTAATATATATATATATATATATATATATATATATATATATATATATATATATATATATATATATATTTGAAAAGCAGCGTGTTTCACATTCATGTTATACCTTTTATAAGGTACGATAGGAGTTCTTAATTTATATGTCCATTGATTTGAAATTAGTGTTAGTGAAATTCGAAACTTTTAAGATCCATTTTCAAGTTATAGGTATAACGATGTCGTAAATGTTGATTAGTACCATTCCGAAACCCCGAACGCCAGAAAATATTAAGTGTTTGCTGTTTAGAAGTTTTTCTTTATTTATTATTTAAAGCCGTTTTAGGAACTCGAAGATTCGTAAATATGGCGGATTAACATGCGTCGAGGCAGAAATCACCATGAGAGTATAGATTTACCAATATTAAAAATAAAAACCGCGTATTTAATTCCTTTTTTGTAATAAAAAATATTATTTTATAAATTTCTCGAATAAAGTAAAACGCTTAAAGTAAAACGTTTTACATTAAACAAATGCTGTGTTTGTATCGCTTAAAATGGCTTTTCGGCCTTAAATACGTATTTTTGCCAAGTGTTATTACGATGAAGTCGCTGAATGTGTCGGTACCCTTTGTAATAACAATCCAATTATCGAATGTCACTCCTTTATGAGGTAACGTGTGTGTTCAATGAGCACACGTAAACTTTGCCCCCTCGGTAGCAAGACGTAACGCGTACGTTTTCTTATACATTTATGTCTTGTAATTATTTATGCAAATGCGAGACGCCTCGCTGCGACTATGCCAGCTTTAAACGTATGCAAGTTAAGACTCTTTTGTTATGAGGTTTAGGAATGAAAAAATAAAACGTGTGGCTGTTCACAATTTTGTTGGAAACTATATCTGGTTTATCTTTTTTTTATGTTATGGTTATGGGCAAACAGGCCACCTGAAGGTAAGTCACCACCGCCAATAGGCATTAGCGTTGTAAGAAATATTAATGGGTCACCTTTGGAACTAAGATGTTATGCCCCTTGTGCTGTCACACTGACTCACTTATCCTTCAAACCGGAATGTAACAATACTAAATATTGCTCTTAGATATGATGAATGTTGAGTACTTTCTTAGATGGGCTTGCACGAAGCTCTACCATCTAGAAAATATACATAACAGCAAAAACAAAAGAACAGTTTAATAAATAGCAACCCGTGTGAAAAATTTACGAAAAGATGGTGTGTGGAGAATTTTATGTATATTACACATATCACAAATGTTCTGGGAAGTAGATTTACTTCAGACAGACGATATTAATATTCGCTTCAGTGATTTTGGTACACGGTCAAACGGATAGGTTCATATAAATTACTCACATCGGTTTTTAATGCTAATAAATAATCTATGATGGTCGTAACCGTGTGCAAAAACAAGACGATTGAATATTCATTACACCCGACGTAAGCTGAATTGTACACATCACGAATAAACATAGCAGCGTCATATTTTAAGTGTGAAGTAAACGAGTCGGGTCGGTAAAAAGAAACACTAGCTAGTGTCCTCTTGCAAAAATACCATTGTGTGTCAATTATCGTCGTCGTTTAGCACGATAGTGACAATGAACGTATGCTAATGAAAAGCATCTATGTTTTTCTTTTATTAAGTAACATATTAAATCTAAATTTGAATATATATATATATTTTTTTCGTACCTAAATTTTTTATTAAATGTGCATTCTTTTTTCACCGGCCATTACGTTCGATACAATGCCATTGTTTTTTTTTTTCTATCTCGCATAATTTCTGTCCCGTCATTCGTCTGTCCGCCTGACATCACTCATCGGTGACAACGACCTAAAATAAATTATTAAAATGTTTACGGTCAAACGTTTAGAATATTAACATTTTCATGTTATTTGTGTACGTTCGTTTTTCAATTCATAAACAAATATAGGTTTCGAGTGCAAAATAATTTTGTATATTCGTCACGACGGACGAGATTATTTGTTCAACTGAGTGTGTCTTTTTTAAAATTCTTTTTAACTTTTGTACTTAAAATCCGTTTACAATATACGAACTGCATAGTTCGCTAACTGATTTTTAACTTCTTCTAGTAAATACAAAGGTGTTACGGACAAATATGCCTAGAAATGTAACTGTAACTGTAACAGCCTGTGAATGTCCCACTGCTGGGCTAAGGCCTCCTCTCCCTTTTGAGGAGAAGAAACTGGAAATGTTTTGAAAAACTGATAATTTTGTTCATTCTTATAGTGTTGCTATGGACATAGTAATTGATAGTCTCCTATTAATAATGAAATATAAAACTACTATTTGTGTTCAGTACATAATTTTTGCTAGTCTCAATTTATATACATTAGTGATTAGTCAGTGGCGTTGATTGCCATTCACGATTTGACCAAATTGCTCACGTTTATAACCTCGCTGTCAACGAATTGTTTCATAAAAAAAAAACACAAAAAAAGTAAAGTACATCTTCTTCATTTAGGTGAAAGGTCAACTAATGCTCTAAAACGTATTAATTTAAAAATGTGTTATTGAAATTCATTAAATAACATGTCAGATCCGTTAAAGACGTCTTCTAAAAAAAGTAGTCGTTAATGACTAGATTTAATTAAAAAATCTTAATCAGTGTAAAACTAATGAACTACTCTAGTAGATGTTACAGGCACATAAACGCTCTCGTAAATGCATACTTTGACTATAATTACATTTGTAATTTGAGTGGTTTATATCATTTAGCTTTATGCAATCAATTTGAAATAAACATTTTTATCATATCGTATACTAGTTAATGATTTTTTTTTGTTAAATTAAACATATCATATGTCATCTAGAAAAAATAAAACGATCAAAAAAAATTCATGACAATCTAGATTTCTTCTATGGGTACCACCCACTGGATTATACGCGCTTCGCTATTGAATACAAAATTCGGTTCTTACGTGAATGCATTGACAGTGACTCAATTCCAAATGCGTCTCCATATAAATTCTAATCGGCGCTTTGTATATATGTAAATTTTCGGCCACCGATGAATTTTGTATCGGTTGCATGCATTACAATTGTAAGAAATTTCGGCGCATTTTATTTTCCTTTGTCAAATAAAACAATGTGACATTTTAATGTTTTCACATCTTTATTACGTGTTGCAAAATTAATTTTTCCAATCATATAAATGTCGTTTGTTACACGTTCGTGCAGGTATTCGTTGGATAAAATATTATTATAATCCTTTTAGTCTTTACCCATTCAATAAATTTTATTGTTTAGACTCGAACTCCTTTATTATGTAAGAATAATTTTATGATAACCAAAAGCCATTCAAGACGATGCACAATAAACAAGCCGATATAAATTTTTTGACCTTCAAAAAAACGTTATATCAGCGTTAATTGAATTCGCATATTGGGCGTTGGAGCTGGTGCAGTGATTATATTGCGCCACATATTCCAGGAAGTTCTTAATTATATAAAGTGTATATAACCCTAACGTTTTTTATATAGAAGCGTAATATAGTTAGCACGTAAAAAAACTTCTTATGTATTCACCACGTGCCCATTTTTTATATTATCTCTTCACCTGACAAGATGGCGGGGTAAAGCACCTCTGAGTAAAAAAATAGAGTACATTTATTGCAATCTTTTACAACCATCTTAGATAATTTATTTTTATTTTTTATATACTATAAAATAAAGGAAACGGAAATTATAAGGACCTAATATAATGTTAAATTAGAAGAGGTTTTTATTTATATTCCCATAGCAATTCATGAAATCAATTATCTGACTGCGCCTGCTTCGTTACCGCCTGCAATTATATTATAGTGCTCACCGTCTTGGGTAATGTGCAGGCGCGACGAATCTGCACGTCGCGGTTTATCTAATGCTTTTTGCTCCAAGACCTTGAACGGATAAAAGTCTAGACGCTTTGCAATTTACAAATTTTGCGCTTGCGCATTTCAATGATGCGTGCGATCCTAGGGTTCATTGGTCCGTTTGTACAAAAGTCGCGGGTGATTCTTTTTTATGACCAGTAAGAGTTGGTACATATCCGTGATTAAAATTTTTAACGCACGATATGTAAATTGTGACGTATCTCTGCACTCGTGCAAAAATTATCTAGAACATAGTACAAATTGTTTTTTAATGTAAATTTTCAAATAGGGATCGATTGATTGGCTACATATTTTAATTTGATATGTTCACGCTACGGTTGATTTATCGTCCGTATCCTCCTGGACAAGAATTTAATGTATCTGGTGAAATTGATTTTAAAGTTAATAGTTTCGCAAAAAGCTAGCCGGGTTTAACTGCTACTTCACATGTGAAATAATCGTTTATTCGTATGATTGAGATTTATCAAAATCATAACCTAACTTCAATTAGTTAATGGCTATTAAATATAGTAATTATATAAATAACTTTACAATAATTCAATCTATGAAGCGTTACTCAGAAATGTTTATAGTGTGTGATAAAAACTCGTATGATCGACGATAGTGATAATTCACATTTGTTCATCATACGCAGCATCATGTTTTTGGCAAAGGCAACTCACGCAGCAAGATTTAAAGTTCAGTCTAGAATTGCGGTCATTGGCAGGGGATGAATTGTAACTTTTGCTGAATTTGATTCTACAAATGCATTTTTTCTTTTTATACTTTATCATAATCGATGTAATCGTTTTCTTTGTTGTTTTTGAAACTATAGGCAAGCTGCTGTTGTGTTTTTACTATCTAGATCATGTTTAAGATTGTCTATTTATTAAAGCAGAGTCACGGTTTCGATTCATTCTGCTCCTTCTGATTTCCAAGACGTCTCAGTCTGTCGACTCGGTTTCTCGTTAATTATAACGAAATTCTTTTTTTCCTCTATGCCCACTGGTGTTCGTACCTCGTGGCCTTGGTTGTTCGATGTCATTTACTGACATGTAAGTGGCTCTTTGTGATTTTTTGCTTTATAACAATGATCGAAAGTCCACTGATTGACATTTACAAGTCACTAATCACCATGCAGATGTCCTGTGTTATCTGATACATAGTATGTATGTATTACCTAATATGACAAAGTCGTTGACTGACAACGCACGGCGGGGATCGTATCGTACAATACAATACTTTATTGGCCGTTCGTTAGGTATTATGATTAATCTGAACCTAAAGGCCTTTGATATTTTAGGTATCAGGCTAGATGTTCGTTTGGTTCTATTGTTATTTCGATGTTGCAAAAAGAAATGAAAAATTGAATCGTAATCAAATTTGCTACCACCCACATGTTTTGTGACTCGCGACATGTCGGTATTATATAATAGTTTTTCAAACGGTTTTATCAGTTTAATTTTAGATTTACCTCATGTAATGAATAATACCTTAAACACATATTATTAATCATAATCAACTTTATTTCTAAAATGTTGAAATAATTAACATTGAAATGAACTTAGCTCCTGTGTCATCAGCTACAGGTTTGGTTGGAAGTGGCCATCGGTGTTCGTTTAGTGGTTTGTTTACAGAATCAACATCTACCGGCGAGTGAGGGAATTTCGCAAGAGGCATCTACTTGGCCTTAATTTTTTTTTAACTATGTACACAATTGCTTGTTTGCCGAGGCTTTTGCGATCGAGGCCCGGTAGGGTTACGATTATTTACACAGTTAAGTCAATTGAATCGGCATATTGAGTCAAATCCACGACACCATTTTTAAATTAGCTGGACTTTTAACTTACCGCAAAGATATTCAAAATTTACCTTCAATTTGTTATGTTGGCTGTTAAGCGACAATGGTCTTCAATATAGTTAACATATTTGAAAATTTCTTGTGTGACGTTTTGGTCTGTAACATAGATGACTCATTATATTAGTGTTAATATTCAGTCAAGTTCCGGGTTTAGATGAGTTTAATATTTGTATTCTCTTCACACTAGGTCGACTGAAAGGGGACTACGTTTTTCTACAGTAGCGTATATATTTTTTTTATTATTGCGCATCCAACGTGACCTGTTTACGGATCCGTTCAGGTCACAAAATCTGCCATTCATTTATAGTACCAATCAATCTCTTATCTCAGATCTAGTCACTACATGGTATATTTCTAGCTTTTTATGCGTCTGCTGTCTGAGGTTAATAAACTTGTATTCTGATTGCTCATTCATCTTACATCATTGTGGTTTGTGCGTTATATTGAAATTTTTCTTTTACCTTTTTCTTAAGACGCTGTCATGTCATTAACGTAATAAGTACATTACGATTTGAACTTCTTAATTCACTATCGCGTTTTGCGTTGTCCGCGTAATTGACAATTATGTAATGTGTTTTCGTTGATTTACCTTCGTCGGTTGACGGGAGTAAAATTTACATAGTCGTAAGTGCTATAATATGTGATAAATCCATTGTGAACTTTGTTTAGGTATCGATTCAAAGTTCGGTTTGCATGATGATGATATTTTATTCATCGTCTACGATGACATTTTACAAGATACCGTTTTCTTTTTTTTTTTCACCTATAGCTCATATTTTATTTAAATGTATATCAAGTCAATATTTTAACACATAAATTGTAATAAAATGTATATTAAATACTATTTCTTATAGTAGTATAATATGAACTACAAAAAATATAAAGCTTTAGGTTTTTTAAATTGTTAATAAAACATGTTAAATATATCAAATTGAATATGAATTATTTGATGCAGCTAATGTAGACTTGCATTAAGTGGATGTCCATTAAATGTCATATCGTTTTCTGATCTATTGTTCGGCGTCTCTCTCTATTCCCTGTGAATAACGCAATTGTGCGTAGAGGAAATAGGCAATTGCTCGATCTATACATTATCTACGACCGCAACACTACACAATGATAACTATCGTCACGCCATTTCAGATTTATATATTTAAATTATCATTTTAATACCAAATTATTATTTGAACACCTCAATATAAAAGCACAGGATGTTGATTATGTTTTTTTTCTTATTCCATACATAGAAGCACTTGATAAATCGTTGAAGCTTTGCAACACGTATAAGCGAGTTAGGTAAAAATATTTTGTTTTTATTACAACATGACGTGACTTAAAATATTTTATTAATGTGCTTCAAGCGTTTCGACAGCAATTTTATTTTATAATTATACAAAAAATATAACTCATCCAATCAAAATAGCATTAGTATTTGAAATTGTCGAAGAGGTCAACTCTGCAGTAGTGCCAGTAAGAAATAATAATCCGGATTAGTGATGCGTTACTTAAATATATATACAAATGTTTTTTTTTTTTTGATATTTCTGATGGCGTTTCTCTGAGATTAATTTAATGGTCTAATTTATCATCGGATTTTGTAAAAACAAATCACCATATCCAAATATAAGTTTAATTTTACAAATCTAATAAGATAATCTTTATGAATCATCAACTATTTTTTTATTAATAAGTGAAAATAAATAAACAATGTCATCCTAAGTCTCGTCTCTTAATTCGTTATCCTCGTGAATCTCATCTGTCGGAACAGCTTGCGTATTTTTTAAAACCAGTTGCAATTTCCCACAGGCGATTTTCGGCTTACATAATATAATAATATGCATTCGTTTTCGACCACATACCAAGGCCAGTGTGTCGACGACCATTCGGGGGCGGGGCGTTTACTAAGTCAATATCTCCTTAAGTGGCAGTTGTAAATTAATCATCATGCACACTATGCACTTTCATTCTTATTTCAGTTTTCCCGTTACTTTTTCATTCATAGCTATTCCTAACAGTATTCGATTTTATATATTACGTGTGATTTAATTTGAAATGAACGAATAATTTAAATTTGGGACAATATAACGGTTAAGGTAAGGATATCTGTAGTACTACGTGTAAATCCCTTTCTTTATCAACAATATTTATTGTAAGCGTGCTTAACTCTCGTGTTTTTGTGTCAGCGCCTTATGTTTTTTTGTTTGAAGTGGGTGTTACAAACCGAGTTATATTTCCATTTGAATCGCATTAATGTGTATGCAAAGGCAACAGGACGTGTCCTTTTCATATATGATGTTTTGAACGTTGTGTACTCGCAGACTTCCAATATTATCACCCACGCTATTTAATTTTAATTCAACTTTAAAAAATATTATTCGCACAAAATAATACTCATTGTTATACCGACCTACGTTAAATCCCACGAAATTTTTTATGCTCTCTGAAGCATCTAGATTACTCTCGAGGTATAATAAAACTGGTTGATGGTCGTGATTATTGCTGTGAGTTTACGCGAAATGTGCACTTTTTTGCAGTAAACTACTTATAATTTTTATAATGTTTGTTAGTGCTATAATATTCATTAAATTGTTTCGAGTTCTTCTAGGATAATAATATGTTTTATAATCTCGCTGTGTTGCGTAATTCGTTGTATTGAACGTATAACTAGATTGAGCAGGACAATTTTGAGCAACCAAGTAACAGGTCCAACTCTTAATATTTTATGAGATCGATCATAAGAAAATGAATAGAATTTTGTGATGATTAATTGAAAGCTTCGTGTAAAAAAAATCGCTGACAAATCGAAACGCTATCGAATGTGCGGAGTTTAATTTTGTTACGTTTGTTTTTTCAGTCGTTTTTTTTTATCTCGATTCGCACAAAAGGCAACGGGTAGCCGAACCTTTCAAGGACTTACGTTCCGCTCCAGGAGGTTTCTAGGCGTTTCCCCCATTTGGGCCTCTAAAATTTCACAACGTAATTCAGTTTATAAATAAATTTCTAGATCGTCTTACGTAACTCACAATAATATACTTAACTCGAGTTAAAATTTAGTAACACTAATGAAGATAACTCAAATTTTTATGTTTTTTTGTGTTCGTATTTTACCGCTTCTCACTAGCACGTTGCGATGAAATTAGTTGATTCAATTTGTCAGTAGTTTTTGTTCCTTCAGTGTTTTCTGTGCCGCGAACTGCCTGAGCATTTTTCTTTTTTATTACCCGAGAGCCTAATGAGTGCAGCATCATTTGTTACTTTAACACCGATTCTAACGCCTCTTACGAACGTGTTTCCCATTGGATTTTTTTACAGCAAATCTCTGTCCAACCTCTTCGGCTGTTCGCTAGTAGCTGTGAACTTAATTTAGACAGATATCTAAGTCTATTATTCTGTTCGTCGTATCTTGATGAGTTTCTCTGTGTCTATAATGAGAATGTCGAGATACTAGTAACTATTTCGTTTTTTTTTTTATTTTTTATTATTAATTTATTATATCGGCAATAAAGTTTATTTTTATTATTTTTTGTTGAACTACACGTTTATAAGCGTTGATGAAAGATTTGCTAAGTAGTTAAAAGACTTCGATTAAATTTAATTTATTTCCTCGTCCGTTTATTTTATTGCCTTTCAAGATGTCGAATATTGATTGAATTACAAACAGCTTGTCTCGCGTCATCTCGTTTTGCAATTTTAGTTTTAGCCGTTCTACTTGATATGTACATTGTATAAAACTTGAACGTATTCGTATATAAAATTGTGTAATAAATGTCCACCGGTGATAAAAAGAAGGTACGATTTTTTATGCATTTAAGTATTAAATCACATGGTCCATTTCGTCATGTTTATTAAACGATATTTTTTTAAGACATTTACTTCGTCTTGTACATTTTATGGAAACGAACTTGATAGGATGTAAACTTTGTATTTGAATGCGTGCTGTTTTATAGTTTTTTTTTGTATATTTTAGAGTCCATTAAAAAGTGTCATTTATGCCGTGCAACGATAACACAATTGGATTTATTCGTAACGTATATTGTTTCAGGAGAATATAGACCCTTCGCCGTACAGCCTCTCACCCGTGTCAGCTAAATCACAGAAGCTGCTGCGGTCGCCGCGAAAAGCGACTAGGAAAATATCGAGGATTCCCTTTAAGGTAATAAATATTATCTCATATGTCATAGTCATTGTGAAAATCTATATACCTCGCACCTTTTCAGGTCTGGCAAAACAAACTCTACTCTACTCTAATATGTTTCACAATAAGGTTTAATAAAATTGTATTTTAATTCGAAATTGCGGGAGGTGATCGTTTCATTTCCACGATAGACGTACTTATGATAAGAGGAAGACAGAAGATCTATATATTTCACAATTTTTATGTTGTTTATTAGTATTCGTGTCGATTTACCTTAAAAATAAAAAACGTACACGCCACCGGTTGCGTGCATTATCGAGTAACGCCAATCTCGAAACATAAACCGTTCGAACGAAACGATTCTCCGTAATAAAAACAAGAGATCTAACTCATTAGATAATTCATATATTTTATTGTATTTTAATTGTAGGTGCTCGATGCGCCCGAATTACAAGACGACTTCTACTTGAACTTGGTCGACTGGTCCGCCCAAAACGTTCTCAGCGTCGGACTTGGAAGCTGCGTGTACTTGTGGAGCGCATGCACTAGCCAGGTACGTACATTCATTCGTTTGATCATTCGTCGGACGATAATTAATCGATTAATAATTTCATTGAATATTATTTACAAAGGCTCTGAAGAGCTGGCTGAACACTGGCTCTGTAAGAAATATTACCTAAGCTTCCTTACATCGCTGATGCGCCTACTACCTACCCGTCTGGGTGGCTTACAAAAAGCCCTACCCACTAAATAAGTCTCGTAATAATAAGTTTTATTATATATTTTTTGTTAAATGGCAACAATTTTTAATCGACGTTTCATAAAAAGAGAATTATTAATGCTAACTTGTCACTCAAAAACAGATTGCACTAAAAATATTTAAATAATAGCTAATTTTAAAATCGTCAAAAACCCGAAATCACAAACCGTCATAAAATATAATACACGAATATTTATCAAGAATTAATATCTGCATAGTATCCGCTGTATTAAGAAAAGAACGGAAATCGACAAAAAAAAAAAAAAAACAAAAACTAAAACATTGAATTAATATTTATAATATTACATGTTTTTATGCAAAATAATAAACCTAATGCAAATAAATGTTATATACCTAACATGCAATCCAAAAAAGTCATTGGCCCATGAGGGGATCGAACCCGCGACCTTCGCGTTATTAGCACGACGCTCTAACCAACTGAGCTAATGGGCCGTTGGCATCGACGCCGAAAAATCCATGTATTATCTTTATGCGACATAAAACTGACGTGAAATTATTAAATTGATAAAACCAGTTGTTACTCAGGTAATAAAAATCGTCTAGTTTAGTGCATAGGAGTTATATTCAGACGGATTACGTGCGAAGCGAAACGTGATGTTAATATTATAAACAAGTGTGAGTGGGCTGTGCGCGCATGCGCTGATGATATTTATTCTATCTTCCTACACGAGAGCGTAGTTTTTTTTTTCACCATTTATACATATAGTTTTTTTTTTAAATATTAAATGTAATAATATCTTACTTATAGTGTTAAAAGGTATGTTTAATAACATTATTGAGAATACTAGCTGTAAATTATAAGATGAGTAACTTTTTTTTTTTAATTTACCTAAATTTTTTTTTTTTTTATAGTAAATTTAATTCGATTAATAAAATCACAATAAATAGACACACATAATTTCGCATTTACAACTTAAGTATGATTCAAATTTTCTTTCACATAATAGTAAAAAATAAATAAAAATATTTTAAGGAATGGAATGATTAAATTTTTTGCACAACACACTGAACCCTGAAAACTAGATTTTAGCCGTTGCATTACCGGTGCAGGTTCTCGTTGTATTATCTAGACATTTTTATTTTTGTCTTAAACCGGTATTAAAAGATTCTGATTGCGTTGTATACGTTAATTAAATAATTACACCAATAAATATACAATTTGATCCTTATGATTCTGTATGGTTTCGATAAATATTACATTTATGTATATATATATATATATATATATATATATATATACGAATTCTCTTCTCGCTTAGGTATTTATTATTTATTTAAATATATAAAGAAAATAGGTGTTTTTGTAATTGCTTTAATTTGAAGACATTAGCGAAATACATCACTCTATTTATATCTTTCTATTGGATTTCAAAGTTGTTTTTTTTTATGAAAACGTTAAACGGACGGCCACGTTTCGTAATTATTTACCAAAAATGTTATAATATATAATCTCGGTAACTAAGATGTTATGCCACTTGTGCATGTAGTTACACTGCCTCGTTCACCCTCCAAACCGGAACACAACAATACTAAATATTGCTGTTTGGTTACACAGGCAGGCAAGTAAGTATATGATTATATACGAATTTTATTATGCAACATGCTTTTCAAGGCACGTGTGTGATACTGCGAACTTCCGAACTGCGCGCTGCTAATAAGGATTCCGTGACAGAAATAAAAAAATTAATCACCTTTTTATTGACCCGACCCGGGATTCGAACTCGAGTTCTAGAGGTCAGCAGCCTTATAAGCTATTAGACCGATGCAGTGGATCTATATAATTATATATGTAAATACCTATGTATTACGTGACTAATTAATGAAACATCATCTTACGAACTGGTTCATTACATACAAAACGATATATTATCGTTAATTATATAAAAAAAATGTAAACAATATTCCTCGGACCCTACACGGTAGCCGTGTTTGGTGGGCGTCACGTATCACTGCGGGGGTAGACGAGTTCTAGATCGGCTAAGTACAAGGTCGATGAACAGGATTCAATAATGATTCGTACGCTCCCTGATAACAGCGTGACTAGCTCTTAGTAATGCAGCTAAGATTTGAAACGAGACGGAGTATTAAAAAAAAAAAAAAAAAACGAAGTCAGATTAATTGGACCGATAAAGGAAAGTTATCGTGTTTTAATTAAAATTATAATTTTAGAGAAAGATATTTTCGATATCGCGTATTTTTTCGACAATTATATATACATATATATAAGCGTTTTTTTTTATATATCAATTTATGTTTATGTATTGAAATTTTAATGGTTATAGATGCGTTCCATACTTGTCATGATTTTCTGCGGTTTTTTTTTATCATGTGATAAAAACACGACTAGACAAATTCGTTTAGAAACATTAAAGCTAGTAGCGTTATTTTAATACGACGATTGCATCGAAGAAAAAAAGGTACCTAATTAAATTTAATAGACTTAAATAGAGATATCTATTTATTATGTACGTTTTTTTTATATATATACTATAATATACAGTAACAGTACAGTAACAGCCTGTAAATGAACGAATGAAGTCGTAAGTGCGAAAAGCCTTCAAGCATAATTAAAATGTATATCTATCCACAGGTGACAAGATTATGCGATTTATCGTCTGAGGGCAACGCAGTGACGTCGGTGGCGTGGAGTGAAAGAGGTCACTTGGTGGCCGTCGGTACACAGAAGGGTCACATAAGTGTGTGGGACGTCGCTGTCAATAAGGAGGTGAGGTTTTGTTTGATGAACTTAACTAATGAAAATTATCTCTGAAATTAATATTCGCTGAATCTCTCGAATTTACATTTTTTATAAATGTTTTGGCCATTTGCCAAAACATTCGCCGAGATGACCCAGTGGTAAGAACGCGGGAACCCTAACCGATGATCGTGGGTTCAAACCCGGGCAAGCACCACTGAATTTTCATGTGCTTAATTTGCGATTACAATTCATCTCGTGCTTTACGGTGAAGGAAAACATCGTGAGGAAACCTGCATGTGTCTAATTTCACTGAAATTCTGCCACATGTGTATTCCACCAACCCGCATTGGAGCAGCGTGGTGGAATAAGCTCCAAACCTTCTCCTCAAAGAGAGGAGAGGAGGCCTTTAGCCCAGCAGTGGGACATTCACAGGCTGTTACAGATTACAGATAAATGTTTTGGCCATTTATTTGATTGATCAATCACGTATTTTAATGTAATTCGATTTGAGATTGAAAAAAGGTTAAATATTTTCACGAATGTGTAGGCGCTACGTCTAAATGTTAATAATAGCACGCTTAAACATATAAAGAAATAAGTCTAGGTGCTACAAACTCGATTCGCTGGATGCAAATGTAACTTTAGTATCGATTATGTTTATTACTATTATATATTGATTATATTTAGATTTCGCCGGCGTGGGATTCTGTTTGTGACGAAAATCGTTTTATTTATAGCATGCATTACATATTGACTTAAAAAGAGGCAGTTAGCTTGAAATTAAGGAACTTCAAATTTAGCGACCAGCTCCGACATCGCACGGGCGAACTTCGCGAAAGACGTGATGATAAAGTGTATCGGACTTTTCATTATAATTGTATAGAACAAATCATCATCCATATAACTTACCCAGCGAGAGCCATAGATGTTGTTAGACAACAAGTTTTGTTCCGGCTTAACCGATAAATATTATAATAACGTTAAGTATTTTGCATAATGTATTCATAAATGATATCCATATACCTCCCTCGATAAATAGCCTATCCATTGGTGAAAACGAATTTAAATTAATTATAATATTATCTATTATATTTATTCTACCGCAAAACAGCAGTACTCGTTATTGTTGTGTTCCGGTTTGAATGGTGAATGAGCCAGTGTAATTACAGGCACAAGGGACATAAAATCTTAGTTCCCAAGGTTGGTGGCGCATTGGCTGTATAAGCGATGGTTGACATTTCTTACAATGCCAATGTCTAAGGGCGTTTGGTGACCACTTCCCATCAGGTGGCCCATATGCTCGTCCGCCTTCCTATTCTATAAAAAAAAAATATCTATGTTCATATATTGTACACACAGACAAAACGTTATTATATATTTCGATATTAAATAATACAATGTATTATGTTCCGTGACGTCATTTATCTATCCTATCATATGTCGAATTTCATATGAATATGTTAAATTGTCTGGACATACCGATTAGCGTTGTGACAATCGTTTAAACAAACTTTTACATTGAAAATATCACTAAGATATATAAATAATGTTAAATTACAATGACAAAACTAGAAATCATTAACTTTTTTATTTATATATGTTAATAAAGTACTTTTAAAATATATAAATATAACCCTATATCCCTTTTCTATAACCCAAAAAGTATACAAAATTTCATTATGTAAAAGCGAAACAAATAAATTATTTTTTGCATTATAAGGATAAATAATAATATTAGCATATTCGAGCCAGTTTTGTGAGCTGAATTCGTGCTTTATAATTCATCACATGCTGAAGGAAAACATCGCGAGGAAATCAACGAGGTTGTGTCACATTTGCATATCGACGAGCCGGTTGGCGTGGTTGGTAGATACTTGCCTTTCACGCCGATGGTTGTGGATTCGATTCCCACCCAGGACAGACATTTGTGTGCATGAACATGTATGTTTGTCCTGAGTCTCGGTGTAATTATATATTATATAAGTATGTTTTTACAATGGAAAAGTAGTATATCAGTTGTCTGGTTTTCATAGCACAAGCTCTGCTTAGTTTGGGATCAGATGGCCGTGTGTGAATAATGTCCCAGGATATTATTATTATATCACCAAGAATACTCTCAATGGAACGGCTTCCCGTCGAGCGATAAGAGACATGATATGTTATAGGAGTTTAATGCTATAATTATTCCACAGGTAACGAAATTACAAGGGCATATAGCGCGTGTTGGCGCTCTGGCCTGGAACGGCGACATATTAAGTTCCGGCTCGAGGGATCGACATATAAGGCAAAGAGATACGAGAACACCACGTAAGTTTCACTATTTTCTTTTTGTTTTTCTGTTTGAAGGCTGTAGTGCGGATAGATCTGATGGCAAGTGGTCACCTTTGCCTACACCGTCATTGTTGCCAACTTTCCAATCTCATGGTATATAAATATTAATTATATTATCTACTAAGTAGAAAAAAATAAACTAAGCCAGTTTATATAATATACGTAGATCATTTGCTTATTTCTTTAATTATATGGATACTATTTGTATAATTATTTAAAATCATTTTTTTTTTTAATTGTTAAATACAATTAAGCGTCTGATACTTAAAAACATAGTACAGAAACTCGTACATTATATACTAATTTATTGTAATGTAATAATAATTAATTATTAAAGAATTGGTAATTGTTATTTCAGCGGTACAATCGTCACGGGTACTTCAAGGCCATAGACAAGAAGTCTGTGGATTGAAATGGTCTCCGGACGGACAGTCGCTCGCCTCAGGCGGCAACGACAACAAACTCTTCGTATGGTCTATGGTAAGTTTTTATTTTTAATTTTTATAATGATACAATGTTAGTGTTCATACATCTTATATAATAGAAATAAAAAAAGTCTTTTTTCACTATGAGCAACATTTGTTTTATTGTGTTGAGGCTTAAAGTAAATGATATTATTCATATGCTACTAACTGATGATTTACATGTACAAAGATATTTATAAACAATTATCAAATGTGACTCAAGTAAAAAGCCTTAACTTAATAAATAGTATATGAACGCATATGGGGCAAAAACAACATTAATTTAAAGTTGTATATGTAGAAAAGTATATAACTGTGCCAGTATATTATAATCATAAGTGAACAATGTAATTACAGGCACAAGGGATATAAAATCTTAGTTCCCAAGGTTGGTGGCGCATTGGCTATAAGCGATGGTTGACATTTCTCACAATGCCAATGTCTAAGAGCGTTTGGTGACCACTTACTATCAGGTGGCCCATATGCTCGTCCACCTTCCTATTCTATAAAAAAAAAGAACAAACGAAAGTTATTTATCTGGTTTATCTTATAAGCCCATGGAAATTATTAAGTTAACTTATTCGGTGTTATTATTAAGAACAGAATATCGAGCTATGTACCACGATAATAAAAAAGTCATATCAATTATTAAAAATAATAATTGTACTGTTATTTAATGTTTATCTAATATGTATATATAATATATCGTGTGAATAGTGTCTTGCGGCGTCCAACGTATTACGTCTATGATAAACTTTGTGGTATCACTATCGCGATTTAGTTTCCTGTTGATTTGATGTTATTTTTTTCCCATCAGTTAAAATCATTTTATGCACATATTCATATATTAAGGAAAGTGCTTCAGTACGGCTTGGTGGTGAACATTTGTCTGTTCATTAGGATGTTGATCCGTCTCGATTTCGCCTCACAGGAGGCACCCTTAGGACGTCCATTTCTCATGAGCCTCTCGTGTGGCTCTCAACATCCGGCTGTGTTTAACTCGCCCATCCCGCCCGGTGACACTGTAGAGGCCACTAGGGCCAACAGCAATACACAGTCCGAAAAAAAAAAAACAAAAAAAAAAACTAGCACTTGATAAATTTATAAATAAAAATTATTCATCTGAAATTTCATTTTCGCTTTACCGATTTTGTACCCGAAATCCACATACATGCACGTAAAACGAATCAAATTTTTCCACATGATATTATAATATTAGCAATTAATGTTGCGATGTGACGTAACGATAATGTGTGTATGCGTGTGTGTGCAGCACTCGACGTCGCCCGTGCAGACGTACTCGGCGCACGTGGCGGCGGTGAAGGCCATCGCGTGGTCGCCGCACCAGCACGGGCTGCTGGCGTCGGGCGGCGGGACGGCCGACCGCTGCATTCGCTTCTGGAACACGCTCACCTCGCAGCCCATGCAGTGCGTCGACACCGGTACGTACACGCTTCTGATGATCGCTCCGTTCCCTGCCACCATACGGGATCGTGGTGGGCGGTGGCTCCGAAGAAAAATGCATGTCTCAATTACTGTCACTATTATATTATTGTAATAATTGAGAAATTTACGAAATAAAATGCTTTTATACAAAATTAGAAATCGGTGTAGTAGAATAAATCTATTATATATATATATACAATATTGTATGTAAAATTACAATATTCTTAGAAAGTTTGTGTTTTTTTTTAATTAATATTGTGTATTTTTTTTTAATTTTGCCGTTTTTTTATGGATGGAAATATCCATTATTTAGTGTGACATAAGGAGTATTATCATATAGTATAAATAAATTATAATTTGTACTGGACGGTAAATACGTTTTCAGAAAACCGGAAACTAAGCGATCACAGCACAGCACTTCTAAATGAGTGTAGTACAAGACGTAGACTGAAAAGCCGCCTAGCTAAGACTACGACCTTTTCACCAAATTATCAAATATCATATTGTTAACTCTTTTTTTTTAATGGTTTTGTACCTTAATTTTTTTTTGTCTTTGTTTCTTTTTGGTGAATAAAGTTATTTATTATTATTATTAATAAATACTATGTCACTCGTTACAGGTTCACAAGTGTGCAACCTGGCCTGGTCGAAACATTCCAGCGAGCTGGTATCGACGCACGGCTACTCACAGAATCAGATCTTGGTCTGGAAGTATCCATCTCTCACGCAGGTATGCACAATGAAATGTTTATAGTATAAAATACTAAGTTTTAAACGTTTAACAAGTACTTGTTCAACGTAATGTCACATAGAATTGTAATAGAATAATCTTTCATTTGTTAACATCACATTACAGATAAGATAAGAAAAAAATAAAATAAGTACAATACTAATACAGTGATTTATTTTGTATTATGAGCCGAGATGGCCCTGTGGTAAGAACGCGTGAATCTTTACCGATGATCGTGGGTTCAAACCCGGGCAAGCACCACTGAATTTTCATGTGCTTAATTTGTGATTATAATTCATCTCGTGCTTTACGGTGAAGGAAAACATCGTGAGGAAACCTGCATGTGTCTAATTTCACTGAAGTTCTGCCACATGTGAATTCTACCAACCCGTATTGGAGCAGCGTGGTGGAATAAGCTTCTCCTCAAAAAGAGGAGAGGAGGCCTTTAGCCCAGCAGTGGGACATTCACAGGCTGTTACGGATTTATTTTATTATTTTTTTATTAATCCTTTATTGCACACACTTTACAAACATTTAGTAACGTATAATAGCAAGTAGACCAAATAGTATGCAAAGGCGGCCTCATCACTTATGGTGATCTCTTCCAGGCAACCTCTGTAAAGAGAAATGTTTATGTGTTTTTTAGTGACTTAGTTATATTAATTTTTATTTTTATTCATTTATTTATTTATTTTGAACAAATTATACATATAAACAATATATACGATAGTAAATACAATAGAATAAAACGGTGTTCTAGTTACTAACGCCCTCCAATCCGACACATTTATTTATTATTTGTTTATGGCAAACAATAATTAATATTAGATTTCTTAAACCTAATGTGTAAAATGTAACTATTAGTACCAGTCACAGCCTGTGAATGTCCCACTGCTGGGCTAAGGCCTCCAATGTGGTGAAAATCACATGTGGCACAATTTCAGTGGAATGAAGCACATGCGGGTTTCCTCACGATATTTTCCTTCACTGTCAAGCACGAGATTAATTATAAACACAAATTAAGCACATGAAAATTCAGTGGTGCTTGTCTGGGTTTGAACCCACGGTCATCGGTTAAGATTCACGCGTTTCTAACCACTGGGCCATCTCGTTTAACTAATAGTACCACTTTAAAAAAAAACAAGACAGTTATCGTTTAATAGTTTCCCACCGCACTTTCTGCCGCATTCAGGGAGATAGGTGTTAGGTACCTTATGTACTTTTATTTATTGTATCCCTGATATCATGTATGCAAAAATTCATGAATTTTCACATTTTAGTTATTTTCATATTATAATATTCACAATAAAACAATAATAAATCAATTTCATTTCAGGTGGCAAAACTCACCGGTCATTCGTACAGAGTTCTGTACTTGGCTCTGTCTCCAGACGGCGAGGCGATAGTCACTGGAGCCGGCGACGAAACATTAAGATTCTGGAACGTCTTCTCGAAAACACCATCGCATAAAGAGAATAAAAGTGTTTTGAATCTTTACACGGCGTTGAGATAAATTGATAGTGTTGCTAGCTTAAAAGTGATTTCAGTATGGCAACACTTGACTAACCTTTATCGGTGCGGAGTCAAAAAGTGGCACAGACTTATTAATTTGTTTTTTTTTTCTAATCATTTGTGTTAGATTGTGGCCGTGATTTCTCTTTCTAATCTTATATTTAATATATTATATATCGTTGCACATTGGCGACTGTTGATTGTGAACTCTTAGATATATTTATTTTTTTCCTTTGGGACTATTTGTTTTTATATATAGCGCTAACAATACTTTACATAGACATAAAATAGATTATTTTCTATGAGCTATCGTCATGAGAAGATATTCTCGTCGTAATAATGTATGATATTATATACATACATGTATAATATTAAATATTGAATACCATTCGTATCGCATTTTACATAATCAAACTATTACGATGCGTTTCTATTTTATAAAACTGTACATAAGTTTGTCTATGTAGTTATACATTATGTATATTTGTTTCTTAATCATTTATCAATGGCTATGTTTATATTTGTATGTTTAACGTCTAAAAATAAACGCCTCACGAGACCGACTTCGTTCTCAATTGTGGTTTCCGTTCATTTGCGCAAACGGATTTGTGCAAATGAACGCGTGCGTAGACGGTAATAAGTTTGCTTACGCATCTCTCGAATGCTACAATTGGTAAATTGTGATTTCTTAACGCATTGAAACACGGTCGTATTGAAATATAGTCTCTATTGGTACTTTTATTTTGTAAATCACTAAAGTAAATCGTTTCTGTAAGAACGAAATCGTTTAAAAACTAAATATGGAAACGAATTGTTATTCCTATCGTAATGTAAATTATATTTTTATATTAATATATAGAATTTTTTAAGAGTTCATTGTTTATTCAATTCGACTTTCCGTAGAAAATATGAATAAAAGAAAAAAATAATTACATATAAAAGTAAACATAGCCAAAAATGCTTTATACAAATTATGTTGTTTGTAATATTTTCTATATAACTGTATGTCATTACACTTGTAATGTTGCCCGATTAAAAAAAATACATAAAATGTTGCATGCGTTGAATATAATACGTATTCAATTTATATTATCAAGTGTAATGACAGCTATCAATTTAGATGTGTGTACTTATTTATGTAAATATTACTTTGACTAGCGATTATCATGAATTTTTGGAACCATTTTTTTATGTGTGATTTAGGTAGTTTAAAAAAAAAATAACTAAAAATCCTTGTGTATATATTTGCTGGGAACATTTATGTTTCTGTGCTCTTTATAGTATTTGTATAAAATAATAACTTTAACGTAGTTCTTGTCGAATTATTATGAATAGCATTGATTCCATGTTAGAATCATTAATAAATAGTCTTTTTTTAATTTCAAATACCCTTGCCTTCTTATGATTACATTAAAAATAGTCTTAGGTTATTAGTAATGTACATCTAATTGCATTTAATATATGCTGTAAGCAAGGATATAAAATGATATAGTATATAAAAAACGGCTAATAAAATTTAAAGGTACCTCCCATGATCTCAGTCAACTATGATCTAAAACATGGCAACATTATTTAGTATTTATTCAATTTAAAAAGTTGTGCTATTGACTTGTTTTAGTTTATTTATTTTCTCATTATTTATTTAGTAAAAAAAGAAAATTGTCATTTGAAAAATTTACAGTTAAATTATAGATAGTTAAATTCAGTTTAGTTTTAAGTTTAAAAAAAAATAATTTTGCTCGAGGTGTGATTAGTTTCGTCTGTAATTATTTCTATGGTGGTAATTCGATTGTGCGTAATCCCTAAACAAATATGACAGCATTAGAACTATTGTCATCTCTTTCTCCCACCCCCTAACTCGATAGGTTAGAAAGAATAAGGATTAAATCCATCATTATGTTTACAGATTGCGTACAAAAAAAAAAATTGAAGCCATTATAGTATCGAAATACTCGCACTTCAAGCAAAATTTTAGCTGTACGAGGTACCTTCTAAATATCAATTTGTTTAAATGTATACTTTGTAATAGACTTATAACAAATTTATTGGATTTGTGCAATTTAGGTTATATTTGCGTGGTAGCATTTTCGTTTTTTTTTTTGTTCGTTTGAGCTGCTATCATTGATTATAGTCCTTTTATTTTCGTTAAAATATATTTACTATCTTGAATAACTTTTAATTATTTTAATTTAATTAAAATAATTAGTTTCTTTATGTTATTGTATGTATTGCACGAACTAGTTGTCGTTATGTACAGGCCCCTCTTTCCCACTGGGCAGGGCTCCACCATCGATAGGAGCTCCCTAGTGCCTGCCAGACCACCAAACGATAACCCATATTAATTACCGAAAAAAAAAAAATTTCAATGACACGGACATAGGAGCCTCATTATCCTAATATGCCCAGGGCGTCTAACAGGTAAAAGACGGCCCTTGTGTCTTGCTAATATTAGATGGGACTAAACTCTGTTTGAATTGGTTATTTTGATGAATTTTTTATTGAATTTTCTTCTCTTGAAATAGGGTTAACAAAACTGTTAAAATGTTTGATTTTTTTAACCTGACCGTATAATCGTGGTCTGGATGAATGTGATTCTGCAGTATATCATAACTCTATGGTATATTAAAATGAAAAGGACTTTTTAATGAATGCCTCCGAACGGAAATAGAAAATGCTCATTAGATAAGAACGATGATACGAACTACACCAAATATTAACGTTTCGCTCTCGTTTAAAACCTAAAAATTAGAAATTTTGTGTTACACGTGTTTTGTTTTAATTCTAAATATAGTGTCCAACACTATTGGAGTCATTTACCAGCATTGGGTACATTGTGATTTGCTTTGACTAATATATAAACGCTGTGTTAATTTTATTTTCAATTTTGTAATTCGAATTCTTTTCTTCTCTCTTTACACTTTTCTGAATAAAAGATAATATATTTTTCAAAGCGACTAATTGGACCTAATATTTAGTTTTTAAGGTGTCAGAATTGGACCTAACTGAAACAAACCGATATATATATATATATATTAGTATGTAGTGATTATATATTTCATCCTAGTTTCATATTCGTGTCATAGTACATTATATTCATAGATTTAATTGTAATACTCCATATAGAACCGTTTTAATATAAATAATAGCATAATACACGTCACGCTTAAAATATATTTTTCGCACTGATTAATCTTATTAATCGATATATTAAGTTTATTAAAAAGTTAGGTCCATTATAATAAAATAAAAAGAATTATTTATAAATAGAGAAATATATAATATATTGAATGCACCTATGTAAAGATAGACTGATATGTAACTTGTATTGTAGAATAAAATATTAAAATGTGTGATTTATGAATTGTGGTTTTATTTATGTCCTGCATCGCTGAGCTCTGAGAATTCCTTTCGTTACCTCGAGAAACTTTTTTCAGTAACAGCCTGTAAATGTCCCATTGCTGGGCTAAGGCCCCCTCTCCTTTTGTTGAGGAGAAGGTTTTGGAGCTTATTCCACCACGCTGCTCCAGTGCGGGTTGGTGGAATACACATGTGGCGGAATTTCGATGAAATTAGACACATGCAGGTTTCCTCACGATGTTTTCCTTCACCGAAAAGCACGAGATGAATTATAAACAGAAATTAAGCACATGTAAATTCAGAGGTGCTTGCCCGGGTTTGAACCCACGTTCATCGGTTCTTACCACTGGGCCATCTCGACTTCCTTCGAAACTTATTTAAAATGTTATAATTAATGTCGCATAACTCCTTATATCATATCGCGATTGTTTTTCTGCGGATAAAGTGGCTAGCTTAAAATTATCGCCCATCCCAAGATCAACGGTAAATAAAAACATTTTCTACCGCTGATTCAATACGATAAACCTCAGACCCAAGATAAGGTGACGAAGAAAGACTTACTACCGATATTTGGAACTCTATAGAATGAACATTCTTAAGGCCTCTGCCTCGAATCTCGCGGGCAGCGGGGCGGCGGCGGCGGCGGCGCGGGAGCGGCAGGATCTTACGCGTATAATCAAATGGACCGGCCCTCGAATACAGCGGTGCAGGAGCGGCGCGGGGGCGGGCAACGAGCGGTGCACTCCAGTCAAGCGGTGACCGCCCGCGTTGCGCGTCTGCATTGTAGGTATAGTGTTGTACATTTTTTTTGTGACGTATCAAAATGTCTTCGGACGTGCAAGAGCTAATTATTTCGGCAATCTTTGAGAGGACACCCATATGGAACAGCAAAGATGTGAACCATAAAAATAGAAGAATAATTAACCAATTATTAGTCGTAGAATTTGTCGGGATTTTGTCTCTGTTCTTCATAATTTCGATAAAACTCGCCATTTATTTTCCTTGCCCTATAGTAGGGATCCACTTCTTCTTTTGCCCACAATAAATCGAGCGTTAGGAATAAATTTGAATCAAAAAATGTCGCCGTTTTTCAGTCATTTCGTTCGCGAATAAAAACAAATATCTCGACAACACAACCACGAACACAACACTACACCGCTATAGTGCCGCGCGATTTGCCCGCTAGTTTGGAGAACAGGTATGCGTTGCCCGCCCCGCTGCCGCGCCGCCGCCGCCGCCGCCCCGCTGCCCGCAAAATTCGAGGCAGAGGCCTTAAGATTTAATAGAAGAATGTATTCGTGTGTGTATATTAATGAGTTTATTATGTAATGTATGTATAGACTTATGTAGGGTCGCCATGCCTAAATAACTCGCTGCCCTTTTTTTAGTGTTTAATTAAATTTTGTCGTAAAATTGTAACCGGTGATATGTCACTAGAACCGATTTGCGTGCTTTTTTAATTTAAAATATGCAGACTCAATATATGAACCATTGCTTACATTGTCAATGCCCCTCCTACCGATGGTAGTAAGGGCTTATGTCGTATGTGCCTGTAGTAACACTAGCTTACTGTTCTTTTAATCTGGAACATAACAATACAGAGTATTGCTGTTTGGCGGTTAAATATGATGATAGTATTTTTAAACTAAATTGGATTGTAAAACTGAAAGTGATATCATAGCCATAAAACCCCTCACGGTAGTATGTGCAAGCAATCCCGTGACGTCCCCCAATAAGGCGGCTTGGGTACCGCTGGTTTTGGTTTTTTAGTACCAATTTTAATACCGGTGTACCCACTCCGGCGCCTTCAGCGCCGACGAGTCCCACATACCATACCACATCATAAGGGGTAAACCGCGTAAGTGCGTTTTACCAACCAAAAAAAAGCTATAAAACCTCTATACAAAAGGGGCATTGCAAAGTTCGCGCTTAACAAATAGCCAACTTATGAACTCAAGGCTGTTGCTGAGAATAAAATGGATGAAAACTTACATATTCGAAAATAAAACACACGTAATATGCATAATTATACATGCTTCACAGTTTTTATTGAATACTAAATCATATTTTCGAATCTAGCTATATTTAGGATACTTTATTAAGATTATAATTTTTGCGCAAAAGTTCATAAGCTTTAGTTAATTCTTTAACAAATACAGTATAAGCGCGTGTATTGACATTGTGAATAAGGTATGGTATTTGTTGGTCCCGCGACACGACCTCGTTGAGTTCGTTTGCGTGGATCCTTACGATATCTGAAACCTTGCCCAACTGGAGCAGCAGATTCGCTCGGTTTTTTAAGAAATCGCCGCTCGATGCAACTTTCTTTTCGACTTCTGCGTTACATGATTCTACATCGTTAGTTGATAAACACAATGCATCTATTAAAGAAGTCACCTGAAATATTAAAAAAAAAAAAAACGGTTAGTCTATGAAGACTAATAAAATATTTTTAATTAAAAAATCGGTTCGGAAAGAAAAGGTTAATATTATAAATGCGAAAGTGAGTTTGCTTGTTACAATTTCACGTCTTAATTACTGAACCGATAATTATGAAATTTTGCATACATTATCAGGGTTTCAGAAAATGACGGTACCTGATAAATATCCCCCCTTCTACACGCAGACGGAAACCAGTTTATAATATAAATAAAAGTAGCAGCAGCAGTCTGCTAGGCTATGATATTTCCTATAATATATCATGCTTTCCAATGATAATATAATCTCTTTTGTTGTTTAGTTTTATCGACTTTGTATTAACTTACCGGTTGGATCCCGGCTTGTGCTTCAGCTAGGATACTGTTTAATGGCTTAGATGCTTCATCGTTGTAATTATTCCATACCACCGGTACGTTTTCACTGAGTACTTTCAATGGATCATATGTCTTAACATTCTTAATGTAGGCCTCGATTAGCTTCTTAGTTATAGCTGCTAACATGCCGAAGCCAGCATGCCGTCTGTATTCCGGATTAGTGATGTTACGAGTATCGTAGGGTCTGAAATTTGTATTATCGATTATAATTGTTAAAAGTTGTTTTTATTAGGTATGTTTGCACTGTTACTTATGACATAATAATTATTGACATTACAATTTTTTTGGAGTAATGTAGCGTGATTTTCTTCGTGTATTCAAGAGGTAGTGCTGTGTTTGTGCACATACTTTTGCATTATAATATGTCACGCGCAGTTGGTAGTCTCAGTTGAACTGAATGGCTGCTTAAAATCGTTGGATGCGGGGCCATATCGCAAGGCCATCGTGAAAAGACTTTGGAAGAGGACTTTGCCCAGCAGTGGACGTTTTCCGACTGACATGATGATGAAGCAGATTTATCAATGAAACGTGTTATCTCAAATTTCATCTCGAATATCAATTTATATTTTCACGGTTACTTACATATTCTGCTGTAGATAAAATTTAGCGCTTTGAAACGACGACCTTGACTGGACATAAGGTGGAGCATTTAGCTGTAAGTTTTGATTTCCTACAGCAGCGTGAGCGCCAACGATCAGCAGTATCGAAACCAAACCGAGCATGACTATAATCTGTTAAAATTTACTCCAATTAATGATGAAACAAATAATAGGCATTTTGTTTTGACATTCAGAACTCTATGAATATAGACATAAACCACAATTTCCTTAAATATCAAAAGCGGTGGAAGAGATTGCTCTTTCGCATTTGTTTTTTTTTTTGTGGCATAAAATTAAGCATGTTTGTATTGTTTTGTACTATTTATATTATTGTTTCCAATATTTATTTCCTTTCCTTTTTGCTATTTGAGTTGATACAGCGTCTATTTTGGTGACTTTGCGTTGAGTTATTTGACAAATATTATCAACAAATGCTAATATTGTTAAAATTATAAGCCATTCTTTACACCGTTATTCGTCAAAGTGCTTATGATTCTATGACGTTGTGTCATTCGCTCATCTAACGTTGTCTTGGTCGCCCTTAAAAACTGAACACATACACACAGACAGATCCTAGTAGTTTACCGAAAGATCAATTATTACGTAGGCGATACCTACCCAGAGAGGCATGCACAGAAACCTACCACCAGCAAAAAAATTCGGTTGATGGGATAAAGGCTTATGTAATTGGACCCAGAGCAACAAATCACTAGTGTCCTTACTGTGAATTTTCATACAGACAGACATTTTATACTTGTACGTAATACGTATCTAGACTTACAGTTAAATATTACATTATAGCTATATTTATGTAACTATGTATAAAAACACTATGGTTAATATATAAATAGTTAGAAATTAACAATTCAATTATTTAATATGTACTCACCGAACAACAGACGCAGACAGGATTAATTTAAGTGATTGCTTATATTTATATGATGTGTAATTAGTTATGGTTATTAAGTTATTTATATAGAACAGGTGATATAAACAAATGGTGCGTTAATTTTTATATAAATTAAGCATTTTTTAATCACATTAATTGCCGTGATGGCCTCGCAGTTAGAACACGAGAATCTTCAAAATTTGAGTGCAAGCCCTCGCAGAGGTACAGAGCACTATTAGGCAACCGGCATCGTAAATCATTTGCATCGTCAATCTTAGCTAACAGCCTTGGGATCTAAGATGTGACGTTCTTGTCTTTAATTACATTGGCTCACTCACCATTCAAACCAAACACACAAAAAAGTTTTCTCTAAAGTTATCAAATAGGGCGTAATTTTAATACGCAACTAAATATGTTCTTGATATGCAAATCAAACATAAATTACTATTACTTAAGAACAGATCTACGAGTTAACATGGAATAAAAAATGTTCAGTTTGAAGGAGTGTATAATAATATGATATATACCTGAGGATACGGGATAATTCTTTATCGAATTTCAAGCAAAAACAGGCTTAAACTTTGTTACCACGACACTAAAATATATATAGCTATTTATTTTAAGTATCTATGGGGGTAGCCGGACTCTTATGTCTTGATTGCAAACAACATGACGTTCTCTCATACATATATAGAAAATAAAAATATATTAAGAAGGTACTTTCTTCTTTCTTTTAAGAAACATTAAAACTAAATAATGAGTATCTATTACATACATTCACTTAATTTATTTATATATATCCGACAAGGTGTATGTGCCTGTAAATAAGCACATAAACACATAAAACCTTCTCCAATACGAGGAGAGAACGCCTTTGCTTAAAAATTTACAGCGTCTTACTTTATAACTGTAGATCTTCTACGAATTGTTGAGTTTGTAACTAGATGTGTCATGGATTCCATATTACCATACGGGCAAATAATGAGCAAAGTTATCCATTTTGACTGTCTTTATTCACAATACCAGACCAGTAGTTTTCAAAATTAAGACGAGTGACTCAATTTTGTTAAGCTTCAATTAACGATTATTTTTCAAACAACATCATGCATAAATATTTTAGTTATGGTATAAGTTTTATCTAAATAATACGCTTTAACAGTGTTATGTGTACTTGATAAAAAAACAGTTGAAAAACATTTTTTTATTTTAAATTTACCATCACGGAAATGTTCACTTTCGGCCGCGTAATAAAAAAAATACAGTGCTTTTTTAAGCACGACACGTTCCTCTAATCCCATTAATTTATATAAACATATTTATTTATATTGAGCAAGTGTGCTAATAAGAATTACTTTGTTAAGTTATTTATTACGCCACTATATTAATAAATAAAGGTCCTCTACAAATTTCTATGTTATAGTTTAATCATTGCTTTGATATTCAAGATTTCATTGCCAAGATAAATAAGTCAATGCATGCCTTGCATGCCGAATCAATAGATACATTAGGTAATTCCATATTGTATTATAATTCAAACGTAATCAAAATTAACGGCAATCCGTCGATGACGTTCAACCATGAGATGACTGCCGTTTGACGTTCCGCCAGAGTTACATAATACAATCACTCGTCTAAGTATTGATTAGTAGTCTCGTTCGATGACGGCGCCGCAGTCTCGCTGTCATATATATTGTTATTTTTGCCAGTCAGTAAAAAAAATTTACAAATAAAAAATCCGACATAACATAGAGAATCATAGTCAAGCACATGAGTTTTACGTAGGTACTTTTTCTTTATTTATTATTTGTTTTATAGAATTGGTAGGCGAAAGAGTAAATGGGCCACCTGGTGGTATGTGGTCATCAACGCCCATAGATATTGGCATTGTAAGAAATGTTAACCACCGCTTACATCGCCAATGCACCAACCTTTGGAACTAAGATGTTATGTCCCATGTGCCTGTAATTACACTGGCTCACTCTGCTTCAAATCGGAACACAAGAATACCAAGTACTGCTGTTTTTGGGGTAGAATATCTGACGAGTGGGTTGTATCTACCAAGACGAGCTTTCACAAAGCCCTACCACTAGTAATGTACTTAATATGTTTATAATTCAAAGAAAACATTGTAAGAAATCATGCATATTATATGACATGATATTCTACCATATGCCCAAGCCGCAGTAGAGCAGCGTGGTGTAATAACCTCTACTTAACATGAAAGCATACCTTTGCCCAACAATGGGATAGTTACGGGTGCGTATTATCGTCACTTACTATATAACAAACGTAGATAAAGCGTAATAACATATTTATTTATACAATAGTAAAATACGCTCGAGTCACAGTACTCTCTCTCTCTCTCTCTCTTACGATGACGTTGTTGAAACCAATAGCTAATTAAAAAAAAACGTACTTTGTAACAACAATTCACATTAGAGTAATCAATTCTACTTGCATTCTCAGAATGACATTACAGCTGGCCATACCTTGCACACGGGGAGACTAGCCTACCCACCCACTATACACGTGTTAACGCTGTAAATAATATTATTTTTACGTAAGCGACGGTCTAGAACTCTAGAAGATTGAATATCCAACTTTCAATTTGAATTAAAATTATGTCTGAAGTGAAATTTGCAATATATATATGCATAATAAATAAATAGGTTATAATTTCAATATCTGAAATATCTGAAAATAGTTTTGTATTGCACAGTCTGACAGATAACATAAATATAAGGCTGTAAATGTAATACATTAGGGTTTGTTAATAAAAGCTAGATAATATCCGGCACATTATCTTAACGATTGTCCGATATAACTCTCAAAACACTCACGAACAACTTAATGTACGTTGAACCTTTTCTTAAGTGCTTATTGGTACTTTGGGGCTGTATGAACTTTCAATTAAATCGGATGAACGATGCGTGAACGCATATAGACTACTCTAATAGGAGTAACAAGCAGGAGTACTACTCCTCTAAATAAACAACTTTTGACATTTCATTATAATAATATTAGTTAGATCCTAAATAATCAATGGTATCCATTACGAAATTGTGAAAAAAATAAAATGGATAAAAGTAAACAGTAAAGTGGAAATAGTGTTGTGTTATATATAAATGTATATTAATCAGAAACATAATATATAGCATAATATAGGAGAGTTACTATCATACCGCATGAATTGAATTTGTAAATCTAAGGTTTATATATCTTAAATAATGTCAATAGGCTCATGATCACTATAAAACAATGCTATATACATACTATAATTATTTTGTATTTATATAAGTTTAGAAGCAAGTATTATTTTATTACAAAGTGAATTTTTTTTTGAACGTGAAATTAAAAAAAAAAATTCAATAAAAGAAATATTTTATTTCTTATAAATATATTTGATTACATCTATTAATAATCCCGTTAATGAAAAGATCCCATTCTTTTCAAGATTTCGTAGGCTCTAGACAATCTCTTGATGACCGTCATTAAACCCCTATCTTTGGCGTGCACAGATAAATAGGAAACTACTTCATTGTTATTTATTAATTTTTCTAATAAGATAATATTCCTCATTATATTTTTCGATACTTTTCCAAGATGAATCAGGAGTCGAGCTGGCATGTAGTAAGCGTAGGAATTCGATCTGACGCTCTTGTCAACAGCTTCATTGCAGCCTAAGTAGGGTTCTATGGTACATAAGGATTTCATGAGATTTATTATCTGTGAAATAAATATATTTTTATTTTTAATATATTAATAAAAAAATCACAGTGCTTATATTTGCAATTTTTGCTTAAGGATGCCATGACTCAGAAAATTACAAAAGTACATATACGGTCAACCATATACCTATATGGTAACTGGTAGGGCTTTGTGCAAGTTCGTCTGGGTAGGTATCACCCATTCATCAGATATTCTAATGCAAAACAGCAGTAGTTGGTATTGTTGTGTTCCGGTTTGAAGGATGAGTGAGCCAGTGTAATTAAAGGCACAAGTACATAACATCTTAGTTTCGAAGGTTGGTGGCGCATTGCCGATGTAAGCGATGGTTAACATTTCTTATAATGCCAATTTCTATGGGCGTTGGTGACCACATCCTCGTCCGTCTTTCTATTCTATATAAAAAATATATTAGATATATATTAGATATTGGTTGCTAAATTAATGTGTTTGCTTGTTTTTAAAATTCATATTTTAATCAGTTTTATTTTTAAATACGGATGAAACGTAAGCTTGACATAACGTAGCCTAAATTTAACGGTTAATCCGAGGCATGAGGAATATTAGCATTAAACATAGAGAAGTATTACTAAAAGGGCACTAACACAGACTGTAGAAAATGCTTGAATGTTCGATAATCTGGCCTGAGTGGTACTTAAGACTTGTGAAGGTTAAGAACATTCGGTCCATATAAAAGCAAATTCTGAAACAAATTTTTTGGTCTACGTTGGAATAAATCATCTTACGTAGTATAAATGACATATTATTTTTTTGTTTTTCTTACAACGTTCAATTCATCAACTTACCGGTTTAATTTTTTCACTAGCATCTTCCAACAATTCATTGGTTATTTTAACTACGTAGGTGTAATTTTCTCTTCCGAATTTATTGTAATCTTCAACTATATTCACTGGCTCGTAATATCTAGGGTCAATTGTAAATGCTTGAACTAGTCCTCCGGCTACAGACGCGAGGCCACCGAAAGCAATGGCCTCATCCGCAATATATGATTTTGCGCCATGCGGTCTGGAAGTAAGTTTTTCTTTAAATTAAGTTGTGATGCCTTTATAAATATTGAGAGTGTGAAAGGTATTAAGGATGTACCATACTTAATTCCGTAAATACGCGGATAAATAGCTTTAAGATATCCCTTGCGTTTTGGGTTTCGTTGTCGTCCGTCGTGGTAACCGGACCACAACGAAACATTAAAAGTCATTATTATCTTATTATTACTAGTATGTACCAACCACTCAACAGATATTCTACCGAAAAAGCAGCAGTTCTTGGGATTATTGTGTTCCGGTTTGAAGGGTGAGAGAGCTAGTCTAATTACATGCACAAGGAACATAACATATTAGTTCTCAAGGTTGGTGGCGCATTGGCGATGTAAGGGATAGTTAAGATTTCTTACAATGCCAATGTTGGTGACCACTTACCATCAGGTGGCCCATACGCTCCTCCGCCTACCTACAATATAAAAAAAATGTATATAAAGCATGTGAAAATCTTTTGAGTGCTCAGCCTGTTTCGCATTTAAGTAGAAAGATATTAAAATACGTTCTGCTACTTACTAGAATTGTTAGAAATGATAAAAGAAAACTTTCTCCATAATTCAAACATACGTTTATTCATACGAAACATTTGAATCCAAAAAGAAACTTACCGCTGACTATTAAGAATACTTTAATATATGTATGTATTTGTGTTATCTGTATTTATTGTAGTATTAAATATTATTTTTATTATGATACTTTGACAAGAAGTATTAGAACTTTTGCTTTAATTGGAGTTATACAATTACTCCGTTAAAACGTCCTTGTAAAATATTGACTCTCTGAGTTATTTTAAATTAATAACAGCCTGTGAATGTACCACTGCTGGGCTAAGGCCTCCTCTCTCTTTTTGAGGAGAAGGTTTGGAGCTTATCCACCACATTGCTCCAATGTGGGTTGGTGGAATACACATGTGGCAGAATTTTAGTGAAATTAGACACATGCAGGTTTCTTGACGATGTTTTCCTTCACCGTCAAGCACGAGATGAATTATAACCACAAATTAAGCACATGAAAATTCAGTGGTGCTTGCCCAGGTTTGAACCCACGATCATCGGTTAAGATTCACGCGTTCTTATCACTGAGCCATCTCGGCGTTAATATAATATTGCTAATAGCTGGAAATTTAAGAAGAAATGGAAAGACAATTCAAACGACGTTTGACCTCGTAAATTAACAGAAACTTAAAAAATATCTTGGTGGATTGATTTTATGAAGAAAAAAGATCTCTTTGAAGATTCTACATATAAGGTACCTTATAGAATGAATAAATAATTATTTAAGTAAGCTTTCAGCTTATTATATTACTATATTATTTATCTATATTACATAGACGGTCGTGAAATGTCAGAAAGTGATATGCGACATTAGTCATAATAATTTTAACATTTCAAGAATATACGTATCAAAATATTATATCACCATAAATCGGTTGTCAACGTTTCATGGGTGTAATGAAATATTCTTTCAAAATTGCACTACTGTGACGAATTCCGATTTTTCTTACATAATAGCTTAACCGACATGTATATGTATTAGTAGCCGCTGTTTATGTAACTTATGTATGTAAAATTTTGTTCCGTAATCGGATTTATTGTCAAACCTTTCCTAAAGTGTTCCCAGCGAGGAACGTTTGTTGATTTAGGAAGGTTTCGGCAACGTTGTAGCTTCCACTATCAACATGGCATAATTGAAATAAGTTTTTTTAATCAAATTAAAAATTAAAAAAGTGCAACGGTAATAATATCAAGTTTATATTTAAATTTTAGGGTATGATTTGTCACCAAAAGCGTCTGTGATAATTTATTTGCATTTGAAAATTTCTATTGATTTTCTCTTATTAAATAAGCATTGTGTACCGGTTGTGTTCATTTCGACTGTCAAATTATTTCTGCCAGAAAGAGAAGAATCAGTGTTCACATACATTTCAATAGAATTTTATTAGTAAATGCGTAAAATGTAGCAAGTGACGCTTACGGCTATAAAAATCGGTATTATAGAAGATTAGGTATTTTGTATACCAATTAAACAGTTTCGAACGCACTGCAAATATCCTTATGAACTCTTCATTGAGGGAAATATATTTATCAAATTATAATGAGATGCAGACACTGGGCTCATATTCCCCCGAACTTCAACTGCCTTAAACTTCTACTATAGTTATAAAATGCAGTAAACTACTCTAAATTCCAAAAGAGTATATTAACTACGAGATAAATTTGAAATACGTAGTGTCTGTGCCTCAGCGAACTTCATTACCTAAATATATTTTACAAGGAAAGCTAAGACTTAACTTTTCTGTTATCTCGAGTTTGTGTTTTTAATAACAACCAACCTATACCAATTGTCTACGGCTTTACATGTAAGTGTTGCTTTTGGGATGATTAATTGAACAAAGATGTCTCCTTCTTTTGAATGACTTATTAATGATGGCAGAAAGAGAGAAATTAATGTCATTAAACACTAGCACTAAAGAACTTTTTTAATTAAGGTCGTTATTGTGTAAATTGTAATAATATAAAATAATGAACACATTGTTTTCAGGGAAATGTATTTATGTTATAGAGTAATAAACTTGTATATTATCTTTTTAAATTTATATAGTACATACGTATGTAACGATAAGTAAACCTCCATTTTACGAGTCCACTATCCTGTTAAGGAGAAGGGATGAGCCCATTTATCACGTTGCTTCGATGCGTTTTGACGGTTTTCTGATACTAGTTACAACCCGCTATTATTTTTATAAGATACTTTTAACACGAATTAAACAAACAACTCAATTTTTAACGTAACGTTAACACATTTTGCTTACTTACAAATGATTCTGTATATATTTCTTCGCTTGCGCAAACGATTGATTAGCTTCTAAATATCGCGGGACATTATGGGAATATACGAAGGTGTCCGACTTCGAACTGCCTGCGTTTACCGCGCCAGCGAACAGTATCACGAAGATAAGTATCAGCATGGCTTATATCTGAAATTATTTTAATAAATTACTTTCCAGGGTTGTGTATACATTACACGACGTTGTGATTTTCCTGACTGATTCATGTCATAACTGCGCAGAAGACATCATAGTACTCACGTGTGTGGGCAAACACAACATAGTAATTTCTGTGCAGTTAGATAGTCCCCATTATATATTAAATGCTATCATATGATATTTATGCTTTTTTTGTTCCATGTTACGTGCGCCTTTGAACAAATGGAATTCATTCAATTTTAAGCAAACATGTCGATATTAATGTAATAAATACGAAAGTAACTCTATCTGTTCTTTCACGAATGTATGAAGCAAGGTTGAACCTAAAGGAAGTAAGCTACTTTTTTATATTTAGCACTGGACACCCCCCTCTATGTATATATATATATATATATATATAAAATAAACTATACCTACTTTCCCCCTTTTAGCAGGTTTTTCTATCTACTTTGATAATTGAATACTTACTCCGATTCTTTGAATGGTTTTCAGGTACAGTAATATTTATTGCTAATTACTTGAATTACACAGTGTAGTATTATTTAACCTTAAATATAATATATGTCAGGCTTATATACCTTTTTTATTTATAGAAATTTCCCATTGTTATTGTTCATGATTGGCTACGATCGTTATTATTATTAATGAATTGGTAGATATAAAGTTATTACTTCAAAATCGAGTCAGTTTAAATGAAGTATAATTTCCGTTAGCCACCAATACGCTATGTATTACAGCTTGCTTAACAAATAATTTTCCACTAAGGAATGCTTTGTTGAGTTTTAGTGTCATCGTCATAAAGTATACGGCACATTTGTGACGCTTTGTAAAACGTACAACACGGCGTAAAAGGTCATCAACATCAACATTTCAGAACTACACGACCATGTATCAATTTATTTATTGCTCAAGAACAGTATATTTTTACATAAGTATTTTTTTTTAATTTATATAGTTGACTTAAGAAATTAACAAAATAAAGATGAACGGCTCTCATCGTTAGGCTATTTCAATAATTTGTGTTAAAAAAATCAGGCTTCTCGGTAAACGCTTATAATGTTAAGAACTGTTTATGTTTTTGAAATCACCATAATTGTAAGAAAAGTTATTGTTATATATTTTTTGTAAATATATTTATATATTTGTCTATTTCACAAAGAAAAAATAGTTTGATGTTGTGATTTTGAGTTTTTTAAGTTGAATATCTCGAGCTGTATAAAAAACTCATCTTATTTATTACTATACTATATATTGACGGTTCTATGCCAGAAATCTTTAAGTTCACAACAAATACAACTAAAATCGAACGAATGATATAAAAACGCATCTGGGGCAGACGCTTATTAACTTTAATTTACAAGAAATATTTATTTATATAATATACATATATGACATGATATAGAAAACACAATAGTATTAGTAATTATATCAAATTATATAAGGTAACGTAATTAGACTGTGAAACATTCGATTATGATAATAAAATAATCGGCTTTAAGCATGGAATTAAATGATTATGCCTTACAATGCATTTTACTTTTATTTAATTTGATTTTAATTCAAGGATATAAAATAATTAGTTAAGGAATAATTAGCAAATGTATCAGCTCCTAAATGCTCAATAGCTAGACGGCCTCTTCGTGCAATTCAGACCTGAACTGAACATTTGAACCGCTAACTTGGACATCTTTTGAATCGTTAACTTTATATTAAATGCTTTTTAACCTTTTCGCACTAAAAGGTGAAAATTTATATTACGGAGGAACATAATTGCAATTCTGATGAAAGCGAATGTTACGGAGTTATACACAGTAAGCTGCTTTACAGCGACGGATTACTGTTCTGTCTCTGGATTAGTTTCCTTTATTAAGCTTTCTAGCACTTATCGTACTAGTTTTGTGAGAAATGAGTAAAGTTGTTAGCCTGGAATTGAATCTGTTGAGAACGTTGATGCAATCCTTTCTTACACTTTGTGCTATATAAATTAGCATACCATTTGTATGTATTGAATATATCAAAGGAATTTATTAGAAATAAATCACGGCACATTAATTTCAGCTTTATATATTTTTAGTTTACTGCACATCATGTAAATAACAGATAACAATAGAGTAACACAAAGAAATATGTACAAGGAAAAAATTGGCGAGCAAAGGCGGTGTATAACGATCTTCCCACAGACAGCCTTTGATGAAATAAGTTGGGGAAAAAAAAGGATAAAAAACTATTGTTTTTTTCAGCCGCACATTGCGCAAGCCCATATGGGGTGACCACTCTTTCATCGGTTTTTAAAATATTAATATTTCGTATTGTTGTGTCATGGTTTGAACGGCGTGAGTGTGTCAGTAATGTTACCCTTTTAAGTCTCCACGGTACATTACCAATTTCGGGCAGTGGTGACCACTTTTTATTATATCTCATTTCTCTAGTTTATCACCGCAAAAACCTGAAATAAACCTTAACATATGAAATTAAACTAAGCTCCACGCTATTGTGAAAATTATATTTTGACATAAGATATAACATTGAAGATAAATAACGTAAAAGTTCAAAGAACATACTATACTAGTTAACCATCCCGACTTCGGACAAGTAAAATTAATACAAAGTTACACATGCCATTTTCTCCCCCTTAAAATTGAAATTTCATTTCATTTTCGGTACGAATGCTTTCGTTGTGTTCCAAATTTCAGCTTTCTAGGCTCAGTAGTTTTGGCGGTGCGTTAATATTCAATCTGGATAAAAGATTTTTTTAGTATAAATTTTATTTATAGAGTAAATTTAGTAACTGGCTAGCACTTTTTCAATTAAACAAAGGTCTTTCAACTATAAGAAAATTATAAAATAAAATGTTTTTAATGGTGGATATTGGAAGTCGAATATATTTTAGTTATGCTTATTGCAACACTGGCTTTTGCAGCTTTTAAATCATTAAAAAATGAGTATTAGTATTACGAATAAAATAAAATACAATTAATACTTTATACATTTATGGCAAATCACATTTTTTTATATATCTAAGACTCGCTTAATCTTCTATATTATATTTCGCTCAATTCTATGTAAACAATTCGCACTAATATTGAGAAGGAAATAAATTTATCGGTTTTTGCATCATGCATTTGGTATCATTATTGATTTGAATGATTACGTTGATTGCTGATTAGTTATCCCATATCACAACTGATAGTAAGAAAAATGTAACTATAATAATAATACAAAACATGAACAAAAATTGTGCTTTGTCCCAAATAAGTGTATCATTCAGATGCCAAGTTGAGTGTGGAAACCCAACGCTCATTTACAATCGTACCCAATGAGGCTGTGACGGGCCATGAACTAAGTAGTAAATAGTGTCAACTTCATGCCTACGTAATAGTTACTTTACTATTATATCGTATCGTAATCGTAACAGCCTGTGAATGTCCCACTGTTGGGCTAAGGCCTCTTCTCCCTTTTTTGAGGAGAAGGTTTGAAGCTTATTCCCCACGTTCCTCCAATGCGGGTTGGTGGAATACATATGTTGCTGAATTTTATTGAAATTAGACACATGCAGGTTTCCTCACGATGTTTTCCTTCACCGTAAAGCACGAGATTAATTATAAACACAAATTAAGCACATGAAAATTCAGTGGCGCTTGCCCGGGTTTGAACCCACGATCATCGGTTAAGATTCACGTGTTCTAACTACTAAGCCATCTCGTCGTCGCTTAATTTTTTTTTTGTTTTTAAAGTTTCCTTTTATTGTTTTTAAAGTTTTCTGTATTTTTTTATATAATCAATGAAAGGGAGTATTGATTGATATATCATGCTTTACCCTAAAAGGTCCTTACTTTATTTAATAAAATTGATGTGAAATTAATACAAATGGCTGCCATCTTCTTGATTAAACAAAACATTTCTAAAAAATAAAATAATATCTGTTGACAAGATTAAATATAATTTTACGGCAAACAAAATGTACATAAAATATATGACATGAAAGTAGAATATATCTCAATTATAATAAAACACGGGCTTGGATTATGAAATACGGTAAACGCAATAAAATATAATTATTGCTTCATATAATATTTATTCCAAAACATTTTTTTTTAAATATCTAAGCATTGTTCAAGAATCTTCTATATGTCAGTTGGGTCATATCGTTATTGACTTTTCTTATTAATTTTAGGAGTTCACCGAATTGCTTACTTTCGATATTATGTATTAGGTATGGGATATCATTATCGTTTTCAATGATCGAGTTGATCGTTGACTGGTTATCCCTTATCACAACTGATAGTTTGCCAAGTGATAAGAGGAGATCCGCGGGTAGTTGGTAGGTGAAAGGTGATTCTTTTACCCTTCTGTCGACTTCTGCGTTACACTCTTTAATGCTCGCTGATCCACATACGGTGTTTATGAGATTGACTATCTGCAAACATTTAATACAATTTCTATTAAATTACAGCCCTATTTATTAACTTTGTAATGATATATAAATTATGTATTGTTTAATATGATATATAATGTAAAGCCTCCTTTGTGAATTTACGTACTATATTGTTGGCTTCATATTTAAATAGATGAATAAAAGTTGCTTAGAGGCCGTCTAGTTAAATATTGATTTCGCTCTTTCTGTCATTGTTTATTTGACATTCGAATGAATAAGACAGCAAATTTTAACTAATCACTCGTTTAAAAACCTTTAGTATTTATTAATATCTACTTAAATAGAAATCATATTAAAATCAACTTCATTCACGTATACTATACAGAAATTCTTGTAATTATGTAGTAACATTATAAATTTTATAAGATATATTAAATGTAAAGCTATAATCGGTCTAAATGTGGATTCTATCGAGATAAAAACGCGAAAAAAATAAAATGACATGCCAAAAAATCCTTATCTACAATACAAGGTTAAATAATGCTTGGGTATACATATGTATATCTTATGTTTATCTTACCAGAGCAACTTTATGATTTGCTTCATTGAGAAGACTCTGCGCTTTATCGGAAACGCGACCATAAGCTTGCCAAACTAATGGAACGAATTCATCAACAATTTCTAAAGGAGTTTTTGAGTGTATATCCTTATCTTGTAATAAAACGAGCCCACCAGTAACTCCTGTTAGCATGGCGAAGGAAAGGTGTATTCGGTCTTCCGCCTTATGTATGTCCATTTTACGGACTGGTCTGTGAAAATGGTAATATTATAAAAATATTGATTGGACCGTAATAAAAGAAAGCGGGAATTTAAAAACACGGATTATTAAATATTATTTCTTCAAGTTTATTTAGCTTAAATAATTATCTCTGTGAGAAGAACATATAGCACTGGCCCTAGTTCTTTACCAGGCTAGAATGAGATTGCCTCACGGCTTACCTTGGTCCTCCAATATGGAATCTCCATTAGAACATTGACATAAGATCACGTCTTTTTATCAATATTCCAGCCGTTCTGCGGTTCTATGGCTAAATTTTTTTCCCTTAACTTCTTCATGTTTCTACGCTACAGCTACTTTCACTCTATCCAAAGATGGATCAGCACTGGATGGATCCAACAATAAGTAATCAGAAATATTAATTACTTACAGTTTTTCGGAAACGTATGTCTTGCTGGCAACGAAGGCCTCATATGATTGGACATACGGAGGAGCATCTCCCATAACTGCTCCACTGCATCCCAGGACCAAAATCATATAGTAGCCAACCATGATTCCTCCTAAGGGATTGAGTGATGTTTAACATACTTTAAAAGTCTGTTCTTGTCTCAATTTAATTTTTTCAAGTAATTTTGGCTTTAACGTTAAGTTATTCAGTTCATCAAATTAAATCTACGACGTAACATTACGGATAAAGTAAAACATAATGTATGGTTTTGTTTTTGATATAAACATTAAAAATTATTTATATAATTTTCCAAAAATACATAAACAAATATTTAAAAAAATTAAATCTTACCGTATTCAGGTTAGCCACCTGAAATCTGATTTATTATATTAACTTGAAATGTCAAGTATTTATATAAATATAATTAGATACGACAATTTGTTTCAAATTAAACAGATGTTGTCAACATAAGTAACTTTAAATTTAGAACATAAAATTGTAAATATAAAATATAATGATAATAAAATAAAAGTTTAATTGCGATAACCAAAGGCCAACTCATAAGCAGAACCCTAAACATCGATTCCCAATTTTCTAACATAAAAAACTGTGAACTGTCATTCAATGTTTCACGCTGATATCTTTTCACCTTCTTGTGGGGTGTTATAAAAAAAGAAAAATAAACCGACTGCCTTTTACTCATAAATAAAAGGCAAAAACCGATTTACATATTTTAAATATTAAAAAATGGCGAAATTTTATATAAACTTACATGCCCAATTTTCCCCCTTAGGTAATGTATTTTCACAGCACCGTAATAACTGTCTTTTACTCAGAAGCAGAAGTTTAAACATTGATTCTTTATATCTAACTTTTAAAAATGACGAAATTGTAAAAGTTGATTCAAAATTTCATCCTCTAAATAATCCTCTAAAAAGTGTTGAATTTTCATAAACTCCTTAACATCTATAACAGAAATACCGATTATCATACAAGCTTTCATCCTCCATTTAACCTCCTTAGGAGATGAATTTTGAAAAATAATTTCTTAGTGCTCATCTACGTTCCGTAAGAGCAAAATGTTATCCTGCTAGACTCTATGGCTTAAGGATGTGCGTTCTATCTTAGTCATTCATTTAAAAAAATATCTTATTTTGGAGCAGCGTGTTAGAATTTATACAAGGGAAGAGAAAGCCTCTGTCCACTTGAGGGATATCAAGTCTAAAATAGTGTAGATGATATTTAAAAAAAAATTGTATTTTTTTCATAAAAACTAAGTAAAATGTTTTTCGCCTCAGACGCAACGTTACTTATCAGATTATATTTACTTTCGGTAAATATTTTTTTAATGATGGAACTAATGAAGCTACGTAATTTTCATTTGACGATTTTTTTTTGCGTAAAATTATGTTGTTTGTTTCGTGGACACTTCTTACATATATAGCCAATGACGTATTGCTGAGATCATTTCTATGTATTTCATAATTTCACATTAATTATATACCTAATTATAGTTATGTTATGATTAGACTAAGTCTATAATTCTGTTAATAAGTATGAAACTGAAACTGAAGCCGAGATGGCCCAGTGGTAAGAACGTGTGAATCTTAACCGATGATCGTGGATTCAAGCCCGGGCAAGCACCACTGATTTTCATGTGCTTAATTTGTGATTATAATTCATCTCGTGCTTTACGATAAAGGAAAACATCGTGAGGAAACCTGCATGTGTCTAATTTCACTAAAATTCTGCCACATGTGTATTCCACCAACCCGCATTGGAGCAACGTGGGGAATAAGCTCCAAACCTTCTCCTCAAAAAGGGAGAGGACTAGTACATCGTAATAAATGTTCAAGAGCGCTTTTTGAATCCGTTAAAATTACAATATAATTTAAATGAATGTAACTAATATATGACAAAATAGCTTCTGTAATAGCAATCAGCTCAGCATGCATAATAGAAATATTACTATTTATTTTAAGTTTCAGAGAACTTTTATTCTTTGGATCAAAAAACGCTACTCCAATTTCATTTTTATCTTTTGACCCATCAGTAAACAAATAATAATAATTAGGATATAATCTTTGAATTGCTGTATTACAAACTGCTTTAAGGTTATGTAGGTGATATGTTCTTTTTGACTTGTTAATTATATCTAATTTAGGTTTTATAGCTTTTGAAAAATCCACGTTGCCAATCCATGTATCAAAACTAAATATATCTAATTCTTTACTACATTGAATGGGGCTAGAATTAAGAAGATTATGGACCTGAATTAATAACGGCTTTTTCTTTTTATTCCAGTATGGTTTGTGACTTAGCGTTTTAAGTTTATCAATTAATCGAATGATTTCATTATTTTTAAATGACTTGCACTTTAGCCAAAATTTTCCTCCTAGATAGTATCTTCGAAAGGTTTAAGATAGAGTTCCGATTCCATAACTTAAAAACTAAACTTTAAACTTAAGTCGCAAACCTTGGTTTATTGGTGCCAATATGAGTAGGTCTGAAATTGTAACAGCCTTGCGGCTTCGCTCCGGGCACATTCCACTGAATAGTTTTGCCTTCTTAATTGGTAAGGTGGTGTCATCTGCTTGTGCAGAATGCCATAAGAATGAGGATGTGTACCATATATTAGCAGAATGTGTCCGAAATGAAGCAGAAAGAAATATTTTATTAATAAGATTTAATATTAATTTATTAGATATAGGAGCTTTTAACAGCATTAGTATGCTGTTAAAAGCTCCTATAATCTCCTATAACCTCAAACTAGTCTATCCTGTCTCGGATCAGGCTAGAATGTTATATAAAGTAGTACAAGTAGGCTTAAGACATAGAATTATTTAATTTTTGTTATTTATAGGTTGATTTTGTAAACTGATTTATTATGTTTAGTTATTCCTATAGAGGTGGCACGATCACTCGGTGACCAAACCCCTCTTAAATAAAGATTTAAAAAAAAGGGAGAGGAGGCCTTTAGCCCAGCAGTGGGACATTCACATGCTGTTACGGTACAAAACTTTAAAAGTGGTTGCCAGTATATGTCCCACAGCTGGAAAATTATTCCTAACGGTGTATTCCTTTACCACTGAGCACAAGATGAATTAGACATTAATTAATGACTTTAAAACTCAATGCACTAGAAACTAGGCTAGGTTATTTGATCGAGATTTAGTCAGTGGGTCGTCTTAATTTTCAAAGAACTCTTGATTGAAAATATAAAATTCATTCAAGTAGTCAAGTGGAAAAGTGCTGGGTGCGTATTATAAATACTGATATATTCATAGAGAACTGCTTTGTAGCGTATAAAAAAAGCTATTAGTAAATCGCATGGAATATTTAAATCTATTGATTGTTTATATGTACTTCTATTTCGATTAAAATAAGATTGTTGAGTTCCGGTTTAGAGAGTAAGTTTTTTCAGTTATCTGTCGATGTGTCAAAATGCTGACACGCTCATTTTGTGGTATTTTTTCCTCTCTATTGTGTAATATTAACAAAACTATGTGTTGTTAGAAATATAATAGGAACTCGACTTGAAGATCATTAGCCATAGCTATAGACTGGTAGGAAGAGAATGAAGTTAGAGAAAGGGTATCGGTTCATTTTAAAGGTTTTAAAAGGGTTCACAGACGTGTCATTATTATATTGATAATCTATACAAATATTAAAAAGGCCAAAGTAACTCTGTCTGTTATGATTTCAAGGGTGAACCACTGAAGCGATTTTGGTAAAATTTAGTATGAAGCAAACTTGAGCCCGGAGGACGGAGATAAGCTGTTATTTTATCTAGTAACCACTCTTCTAAGTATTGAAGCCGCACGCGAACACAATTTGAATGTAACGTTAATAAATGACAAGGAATAATACAAATTATAATTTATAGTAATTGCATTAAAAGTGCGCTTTTGTCAATAGTGTCTATCAGACTTCCTTGCTTCGCCAACTAATGTTAGTAAAGTTATGTTTCCGTTGGGAGAGTGAGTGAGCCATTGTAACTACAGGCAAGAAACATAACATTAATTTGGGAAACATTAAAAAGGATTGTTAATATTAAAAAATACCGATTTAAAAAAATATATAATAAAAAAACCCTGTCGAAACTGTATACCACTTCCATTTTCTCTGTTCTTAGGTGACGGCTTAACGCAGACGAAGCAATTTGTACCGCGCGACACATTGACAAGCCCCGGAAATCAGTTCGCGAGCGACGGTTTGTAGTCTGGCAAATACTCGATAGATGGCGATAGTTGTATAGTTAGTATAAATGTGAGTAAGGCGTTATAATATGAACGAATCGTACCCAAAATGTATTTAACAATTCATCTAACCAGCAAACTGCCTTTTAAGCAAAATGTGCAACTATCAAAACATCTACGTACCAGAACGTCCAATGAGCTAATCTTTAATTATCATCATAATTATGGTTACAATATCTGGCAGATATCAGCTGCCCGAGCACTGATAACTTTCGAAGTAATAATGCTCTGGAAAGTTGGCATAATTAATTAAACACATAAGGAGGACGGCAGCCGGGAAGGCCTCACGCTGCCGTACGCACTAGGAGGAGTCAGGGGGGCGAGATTACCTTCGCCCCTTGGAGAGCTTCGCCGAGCCACGAGCGGAGCACAGGACGGAGCCCCACGGATCCGTTATATCAACAGGATCCCGCAGTCTCTCTGATCCATGCCGAGGACGGCCATCGCAGTGTTTTAGTATTGAACCTTTTGAAGGTTTCCAATGTGTGAAAAAACCGTAATTTAACACATATATAAAATCAAAGCCACATTGCTATTATTCGTACATACTCTAAGAAAAGAAGCATTTCGCAAGACCATGAGTATAAGATTTGTTTGCTGACAATACAAGAAGAAGAATCGATTTACTTTTCAATATCAAGTATAAATTCTCATTTTACTTTATTGCCAGGAGAGCTGGTTCATTTTTTGCCTTGCAGATCGGAATTGCGATTCAAAAGGGAAATGTTGTTAGCATGTTGCCACCATTCAACACGGTTATGTACAGTACGGTTATATACAGTAGCTATTTATTATTGTTATTTGTATATATTTGCGGCATTTGTGTATTAATAAATTATAAGTAATAAAAAACGGTCAAAGATAACTGAAAAAGCTAAAGGGGAAAAATATCATTTAAAGAAGTTATAAAAATCCTGATACAGAATTCGTAATCATATCTAAAAATGAAACCTTTTTGGTTTGTTTTAGAAATGATTTGACTAATTGAATTTTTAAAATTTAAAAATTCAACTCGGCAAATAAGTGTCTGAAGTTTTATTATGTACCTTTCATACTTACATGTAAAACACAGAAAACTTTCAGTCGTTTTCTTTAAACAAAGTTTTATCTTGTGAACTAGTTGTATTCGTGAAACCTTCAACTTTTATAATAGAATATTTAAAATGTAAGCACTCAATGTTTAAATAACTTAAAGCATTATTTTATGAATAAGTTAAACATTTTTCGTATAATTATGTAAATATGTATATAAATAAATAAAACTTTGTATACTTCTTGGCAACATTCCACTCAGTCATGATTTGTACAATAACAATATATTCAAGACTTTATTCTTGTATGTATTAAATGATTATGTTTAAAAATAACATTTTGTGTTACAAATAGTTTTTATTAAAAAAATAATGATAATTGAAGAGAAGAATTCAAAAGATGTATTTTATATTAATTGGTAAGATGAGTTACTTAGTTACCAATAATATATCTTTTTATATAATAGGAAGGCGGAAGAGCATATGTACCACCTGATGGTAAGTGATCACCAACGCCCATAGACATTGGCATTGTAAGAAATGTTAATTATCGCTTACATCACCAATGCGCCACCAACCTTGGGAACTAAGATGTTATGTCCCTTGTGCCTGTAATTACACTGGCTCACTCACCCTTCAAACCAGAACATAACAATACCAAGTACTGCTGTTTTGCGGTAGAATATCTGATGAGTGGGTGGTACCTACCATGACGAGCTTGCACAAAGCTCTACCACCACTAATATGTGAAGTATATAAGTTATTTTTTTTTTGTATATTAGTTTCGTACCTTGAAGTAATAGTGCAAAACATTTCTAAAACATATATAATATAACCCCATCTTGTTGTCTCTACTTATGGCCCCACTTGTTCAATTTTTGCCTAGAATATATCTTAATTGCGTAACTATGCAGTCATTTCAATTTTGATTTGTATATGCATCTTTAAGTTGTCATGATAAATAACTCTTAACTATAAATAGCCAGATTAAAATAACTTCCAAGATCAAATATAAGTGATTCACTCTATTGACTTTGTCCGCAATTTATACAGGACTTTGTAGCAATCCCCTGACGGCCATTATCTTAATGTTTTTGTATCCTACCGTCAATATATACATAAATATATTCGGATATAAATGTTTATAATATATCTCAAGTGATATATACTTGAATTCTATTACTGTAGCATATATTATTATGTATACATTAGCTGCTCGTCCCGACTTCTTACGGCTGAAATTGGTTCGTCAGTTGGTGTTTTTGTTAAAATAAATATGCAAATTCGCGATCGTATTGTAATTGAAAAAGTAATTAAAGGCTTGTTCCATTTAATAATTTGCTTAAATTTATATGAGATAAAATATAAAATTGCGATATATAGAGATCAATTTTCATTTCCGTTTTAATAATACAAGTTTCGTTTGTCTTTGGTTTCATGATAGATTGCTTGCCTTCGATATTCACTTGTTCAACAAAGTTATAATAATTTTCGGAATTGAATGATTTTGCCAATAAATGTAGGATTCCATTCTGGGAAAAGAACTGGTGTTCATATTTTTTAAGTTTTTATCATCAGCATATTATATACTTTATTATTATAGGTTTTGTGCTGGCCATAGGCTTCTACTATGGTGCTCGCTAAGCTCTGTGAATCAATCGTTTTCCAGTTAACTTCTTCCGATTGTCAGACTGAACTGACTGTCAGAATTTGAACCCGTAATCTTGGTTTGGTCGGATCATGTTTTCTAATCATAATAATTCACTGGACCATCTCGACTTTTACAGTATCGTAAAACTTCAAACGTTTTTCAATATGCAATATCTATTTGCAATATCTATTACTCTGAAATTGAATAATCTCTTTTAAACTGAAAATTTAAAATATATCATTCCTTGCTCCACTCAATGCTGACCGTAATTTGTTCATAGTGACGTCCCACCGGACGAACGGAACGAACGACGTTTTATTGAAAGAGTATTTATCTACGATGATTGAATTTCGTGATTTTTTTAATAAATAAAACATAGATTTCGTTCATAAAATAAATACTATTTTTTTTACTATCGAAGGATCCATTTAGAAACGCAGTATATAGTTTAAGGTCCACACACATACAACGATATAGGAAGCGGCTTCGAAGAGTGGCGTTTAATTGTATAAAATTAATACATATGTAATTTTAGCAATAAAATAGAGTAACATTGTATACTATACTGATATTTTTGCTAGTTCTTATTGGTAGAAATTTCCTGAACCGTTGGTAGCTATTATAACCCTATATTTAATTATTTTATGACCCAGTAGAAATAATTTGTTTGTAGGATTTTGTGCAAGCCTGGATACCTACCTGGTACCTACCACTCATCTTATAATCTACCGCCAAACTGCAACTTAGTATTGTTGTATTCCAGTTTGAAGGGTGATCACTTACACTTACTCAGTGAGCCAGTATAACTACGGAGACAAGGGTCATAACATATCGTCATACCAGTTCAGAAGATTGGTGCATTGACGATGAACGGGATGGTCAATGTGTTTTGTAGTGCTAATGTCTATGGACGGTGGTGATCACTTACGACCAGGTGTCTCATTCGCCAGTCTGCCTACTTATTACTTAAATGCTCAATCTCATGCTCAGAAATTAAGCAAAATATTGTATATGTGTATCTACACTTACTGGAGTAGCCTAATAAAAAGCAAACCTTCTTTTACGAAGGGTTGGAGTTTACGGATTTTACTTTTATTTACTTGATCGCTATTCACTATTCCAATTTCACTTGCGTTGTTTTACGAGGGATTTTCGATCAGTTTCAGGAACTACGGTTCGAACCGTAGTGGAATGGGTGCGTCGAATTACGTTACTGTTGAGGATCCTTCGATAAATAATATTAAAAATAAAACTATTTTTTTATGTTCATAATAATAATATAAGTACTATTTACTTTCTAATTAATTAATAATTCTAATTTATTTATTCGAATTCGAGTAGTATTAAATCACTAGGATGTCTTTATTTTTAAAAACATATAGAGTAATGAGGTTCTATAAAATTTCAAATACCACATTGAATATGCGCCTATAACGGCTTTACTTATAAAAGTTGCTGTGCGACTATTTACTTAAATAGTTACGCTCCTTCTGTTATTATTTATTTTACATTCGAAAGAAGAATAAACAGAGGCTGAATTCTACTAATTTATAAGGATTACGATAGGTTTCCGATTCATTTCCGATCCAACTTTGAATCATCTGTATTTAATCGAATCGGAACCGAACCGATATGATGTTAACATATACCGCTGTGTCAAAACCAAACTAATTCTTAACTCTTATAGTTGATTATTAAATTAAAGAAATATGAAAACGGAAAAACGGCAACGATCACGCTTCGATTCGACTGCGATAAAGTGACAATTTGTTAGTAGAATTGGACCTCTGCATTGTTTACCTAATCACCGGCTTAACAACGTTTATAAGTACATAAGTGCTTAATAAAACCTCATTACCTATTGTTAAGCCGAACCAATTCTAACAGTAAATTTTTTCATTCACAATTTAACCTAACCTAAAATACATTTAAAAATTATATGTACATACATATTTATATAGATTAGATTTAATACAAATTTCTAAATGAAGTTATTAGTTATTTTGTTGTGAAAGCAATGTTTCTGTTTGCTAATAAACTGCTGTAAATCATAAAAACAAATAACGACCAGTTTGTTTGTATATTTTTGATAGTAAATTGATTTGTTCGTAGCGTAGTTATGAAATCAGCGTTACATTAGATTAAAAAATTAATGGATAAATAATTAAACATTTTTCAAACCAGGCCAGTAAAATGTTATGGTTAACACCATCACAGTCAGTAACATTCTTGAATCCGGAAGTTGACAGTTCTTCCCTTACTCGTAAAAGCCTTTGTTCTGTATCAGAACTCTTTGTGATCATGTCAATTTGTCGACCTATCAGATTACAAGGTTGTAGTTTTTAGCTTCTCTTTTTATAGAAAGTAATTAGTAACAGATAAACATGAAGTATTTGCTTTAAAAAGATTTTAAATAATCTTTGTGTAAGAATCGCTAGCAAACCTAGTAAATAAAAATAATAATAGCAATAACAATAGTAAAGGAATACTTAGTGTTTACCAAGACACTTGTGCACTGTAATATTTCCCGCGAAGTTGGCTAGTCTCCCTTGGGAATATGGCTGCCGTGACGACAGATCAGGTACTTCAATATACGAATATGCAGATCTCAATACCAAAATGATCTTACGTGCACAGAAAAACGTGTGATATGGAAAATACAAAGGACTTTTTCGTTTTTCAAAAGTCATATTATACTTTATTCAAGTACGGTCTCACAAGCACTTTCGAATTGTCATTTTATAATTTTAATATAAAGGTACCCACCGGTGCGGAATGTCTATTCTACTGAGAAGAACCGGCAAGAAACTCATTAGATACACTTTTTAAATTTCAAAAAACACAAGTACGTGTAATATATATATTAAACAATTATATTTTTTAGGTATCCTGTATCCATCAGCGATACTTTACTAAATTCATACTCTTCTAATATTTGTATAATCCTTTACAGTATAATAAGCTTTACTTATTAAAATTTGTAAGTACACATTGATGAGATTGGTGGCTGTTTTGCCAAAATCGGTAAAGAAGAAATCCAATGCGTCACTTTCCATGTGTAAAACAAAATTGTTTCTAAAAACAAATGCACTAACGAGGTTGCAATAAATCGTTTCCTTTTAAACGTACTAAATTCTATTTCTTCAACCGTAAAAAGAACTTTTGGAATTGGCCAAATTTATTCCATCGGTACCGAAGTTTTCTAACTTTGTTGAACACTTTTTTATTACGGCTTCGCGTAAGAAATACTGAGAGGCAGATGTTATTTGTTTTTTATTCATTGGTAGTACCTAAATGATAAAAACAAATAGTCTATAAATGTCCCACTGCTGGCCTTTTCCTTTTGAGGTAAAGGTTTGGAGCTCATTCCACCACGCTGCTCCAAAGCAGGTACACATGTGGCAGAATTTCAGTGACATTAAACAGATGCAGGTTTCCTCACGGTGTTTTCCTTCACCGCTGAGTGCGAGACGATTTTTATTAAATAAAATATATAAATAAAATTGATTAATGATATGCTGGGTTTATATAACTACTAGTATCATATGAATATTATAAAATACGCGTAATTTTTTTGTAACGTAACGTTTTTATTTTAAATATGTCAAAATTATTTTCATTTCAAAACCTACTATCATTTGATTCAAGATGTAGTATCTTTGACGGTATCTTTGACGGTTAATGACAAACGTCATTTCTCTGTTTTCGTTTAATTATTTTAAAATAAGAGCACCGAGAACTTGAACTAATCGTAAAACTGTTTCATTTAGTAACGTTTTAATTTTACAAGAGTAACATTTTCAATTGCTTGCATTTTAATAGTTTTTAATTGAACGATGATAGTCAAAGTCTTGCCACCTGACCCCGCGGTGACCTGATTCGTGCTTCGTTTACTTTATCTGTCACAACTATGCCGATTGACTCGACTGAATTGATTTTTTTTTTTACTTTTAAAAAATTTAAGTTACAGTCGTGCGATTCTTTAAGAACTCTTTTCATTCTTCATTAATCACCCGTGAAATGTTGACAACCAACTTATGGTTATGATGATTTTGATACACTTCTAAAGCATGTAGTTTTCTTACTAGAATGAAGTAATAATTGTCGCCACAAGGTGTCGCTAGTGGTGTTCCTAATGTTGGTAATGTTCGTATATAATCATATAAATTGTGTTTATTCTCGCGTCGCGTTTCTAAAAAAATCGCGTATCACACGTCTGTCTACTTTAAGGCACTTTGCTTTATGGATGATCAGTGGCGGCTTCTACGTTTTTGTCAAAGAAACATTGGAAACTCTTGAGTTGTCAATAAGCGTCGGTGACAAAAGATTCTGTTTTTTAGTTCAAGATGCCAACAAAAAATAGTAGTAGTTGTGTAATTGTTAATTACTTTCTGATTAATTGCGAGATTTGCAAACACAACTCTCCTATTAACTTTATTTCTGTGGAAACCTTACATCCTACAAGCATAAAATTTCAGCACTCCGCTTAGCCTTTATGGAATATACCAATATCATATTAAGAGCGGTATGTGATATTATTACTACATTATTTTATGGAAATAAGAATAGTTGAAATATCAAAATAACAATTGTTGGCAGTTTAAAATTATTTTGAGAATAAGTTGTGAAATGTTTACGACAACTAGTTTTAGATTAGCGGAGTTTTCCGCCCGAGGTTTCGCCCGCGTGTGAGGAGTGTGTTCTTTTGTGTTCCCCTGACAAAGTGCATGTAAAATATACATGATCATTGTGTGGTTGTGTAGTTAAGACGTGAAAGTGTAACAAGCAAACGAATTCACAATCTCGTTTATTTTTTTATAAGGATTGAATATTAATTTGTTTAAGAGTTTTGTTCTTTTATAATTAATTGTTCTTTTATGTTTTATCTAGAAGGGTTCTAGTTAAGCATAAGACTTATGTTAGGAGTATGATAAGTGGCGATATAAATTTTGATAATGATATATCTGTTCGTGTTATGAATAATGATTGTAATTCTCATTTTTATGTAAATGTATTTTGAAAAACCAAATCGCAAAATCGGTAAACTTATAAATCAAATCGTCTTTAAAGCCGTTTTATAATTGAATACACTGAAGATCTAATGTAAAATATCTACATTTTTTAAACGATTTATAACAAAACATTGAGCTGATACATTATTTATAATAAAAATATACTTACCTCAAATACAATAACTGTTAAAAAACACAATTGATTTGTTTATTTTTTAATAAGATCCATTATGTTTATTTACTATTATACATATGAACAAATAAATACTTTACTATGTAATTATTTATTTTATATATATATATATATATATATAAATAAAATTATTATAATATATAAATAATAATATATAAATAAAATTGATTAATGATATGCTGGGTTTATATAACTACTAGTATCATATGAATATTATAAAATACGCGTAATTTAATTATATATATATTGCAGTACGATTCCTCTTTATTCGTTATTTATTTTTATTAAGATTATCCAATTTATTCGTATTATATAAATATCTCTAAGCTCTAACTCACGTTATGATCCAAACGCAGCACGCCGTCGTAACTGAGACGGGGTGGGGTTCAACGACCTCTACTCCGCGCCCCTCGCCGAATGAATTTCAGCCTCAAATAAAACTGCAGATTTATTTGCTTAGATTATGTTAACGGCTGTTTTCTTAACAACTATTTGTATACATATTTATTACGGATTTTTTTGAATAAAGATGTACAATTAAAAAAAAAAAACATTTCTTTGCGAATTATATTGTATATATTTGACGGTACAAGTCCTTCTACAATGTGAGATCGCTTGCAAAGACGTCTAATGACATTTATGTTTGTCTCTTTTTAACAATAACGTTTTTATGTTTTGAAGATATTCTCGTTCTCATTCCAATTTAAAAAATAGGTTCTATGTAAATAATTTGAACAGAAACACGACTAGAATTGGATGTTGTTTTTTTTTAAAATATACAGCAAAGAGAATTACTCTTAATCTAAAGTTATTAACTTTATCTACTAGATTTTTTTACCAGTAATAACTGTTACAATGCTAAAATAATAAAATTAATTTGTCAAATAAAATAATACGTACATTAGGGAATTTCTTTCCGGTTCTTCCCGGTAGAATGTAAATTCCAAATTCAATTTTACATCAATATTTTTGGTGTCAATTTTCTTTTAAGTTTTGATACTAAAGTGAACTGTAACGGCTTTAAGCTTAAAAGTCTTGTTACATTTCTAGAATGTGGTTCTATTTCGAGCGCTCTGCAATTCTGGAGGTAATTGGGCGTGACAGCGGCGAATAGACGCACTATGTAGTCAGCTGATTGTATCGCCTTACGTTTTCAGTTTACTAACTATATTTAATGTCTTAAGTGCAAACAATTGTTTATTAGTTGAATGAGTATATGTAAAAAATTCGACTAGTTAGGTAATATTGTATTATTCGAAATTGAAGTATTTATTTAAACATTTGTAATAATATATTGAGCTGATACATTTGTACTAAAAAAAAGATTTATTTTGGAGACACGATTGATTGTTTTTTTTTTTTTTTAAATAACTTCCATTCCATTTTCTTATTTTATTATATAATCAAATAAATACTTTACTAATATGTAATATTAGTTATTGTATATATATATTAGATACCGTCACAAATGTTTCCTCCGTGGGTGGAGTAGGAACAGATCCTGAATTAAAAGTATGTAAATATATTGTCGCATCCAAGTACGCTAGTCCCACCAATTATAATCATCCTGCTTTCAACTACGTATGACGTCGATTTAATAATAATTATTTAATTAAAAAAGCTATCCCATTTCAGTAGTCAAAGAGCTTATTTATATATTTTCAGGAAACATCTAATTAGGATAATTCCTGGAAGATCTGGGGCAATTTTCTCATCGCCTTGAATAGATAAAACCAGGTAATATTTGAGTCTCACTTAGGATGCAAGCCTTTATATTTATTCGAACGATCTTAATTTAAATATTATAAGAAACCAGTAATAACTCTTTTTTCTTTATAAAATTGTACCTCTGAGAGCTCTTTATATTAATACGTAAATAAAGTGGTTTTTTTTTAATTTTTTTAACAGTATTTGAAGACATTAGTTATTAGTTAATATGCAGTATACTATATGATGATCAGTAAGAGTTTACATTGAATACGCAGTATAAAACAACAGTACTTGGTATTGTTGTGTTCCGGTTTGAAGGTTGAGTGAGTCAGTAATTACAGGGACATAACATCTTAGTTCTCAAGTTTGTGGCGCATTGGCTATGTAAGTGATGGTTAACATTTCTTACAATGCCAATGTCTATGGGCGTTGGTGACCACTTACCATTAGGTGGCCCATATGCTCGTCAGCCTTCAATAAAAAAACGCAGTAACTATTTTAAATTGACAAAGCCAGTGTTTTTTCAGTAAAAGAATTCGTGTGATGAGACGGTCGAGGAGAGAATTCAGCAGAGAATTACGGTTTTTTTTTTTATCGAACTAACAAATTTCTTCATATGTGTTTTCCGTGAATTTAATATTTCTTTCTTTTATTGTATTGGTCGAGTTTATTTTTAATGTGTAATAAAAATATGCAGAATATTTTTAATTTCAAGCAGTTTCACTATTGATATTTTAGAATGAATAAGACACTAATTTTGATATCACTTAATGTGTATTTTATCGATTTATTTTATTATATATTATAAAATTTTGTATATATAATCTTTAATCTTCAAATTTTGAGTGCAACGTTTCTTTTGTAAATAGATTTAGCTTCTGCAAAACGTGGCACCTAATTAATTTTGAAACAAAAGAATCATCGCAGAACGTGGCTATTTATGCTTTCATCAATCATCTTAGCATTGATCGGAGCTAACATAAACATCCATAGAAAATCGATGATGCTTATAATTTGACCCAATTTTCGAGAAATGAATCAATGAAATATAAATATACCACGTGCCTGGAAATAAAATTATGAAAACTTCTGTTCGATGTCAAAGTCTAAGTTCAGAAACTTGATACCATGATTTAAGGATTCTGTAATAGTTGGTTGCTTCAGTTGGTTGAGTAGCTTGTAAGGCTGATCCTAGTTTTGGTGCAATCCCGAGACAGGCAAACAACAAATAGGTATTGGGTTTTTTTGACAAAAAATCTCAATCCGGAAGTCACCTGACGCATGCTCGAATTTGAACCCGCACTCTTCGTTTAACATTTAAATGTATTAGATAATGGGCTATAGGTATCGGTTTTTATTAAATTTTTGATTTCTATTAAATTGATTTCTATTTAATGACTCTTCATGAGATCCGTTTGTGTTCGGAGAAAATTAATATTTTCATATTTGTAGACTATTTCTTTGTACTTTATAATTAACTAGTTTTCGCCCACGGCATCAAAATCGATTTAGTGGTTTAGGCTTGAAAGCGTAACAGACAGGCAGAGTCACTTTCGCATTTATTTAATAAAGACCTTCTTTGACCTGTCGCTATATAATTATCTAAGTGTAAAATGAACAATTAATTGTAAACACTTACATAACTGGCTTTGGAGGTCGGAAAACTTTACTAGCATTCTTGCTACAAGATTGACTATATTATACGAGTCTATTCATTTATATTGCATTGTAATATGTAAAAAAATTAATATGGAAAAAAATATTTTTAGTTAAGTTCACTCATTGAAAATAAATTCTAGATGCATACTTTAGATAATCATTCGGATTCTACATAGTATATTTATCTGCTTTCCCGTCTGCACATAACGGCCACCTGTGGGTTATTTTCACCTTTACTGATAGAGATGAGTCTTGACGATAAGAAATATCCTTAAAACACAGCACATACAAGTTTTCAGTGACATAAGCTGTAGAATGACCAATAAGTGGGTGGTATCTCAACTAGTTAGTCTTGAAAACCGCCTCAGAAGCTGAAGTTAATAAAACCAATGTTAATGAGTAAGGGTCTATAAATTGTAGACGCAGTCAATCTAATTATAGATATATAATACGTTATAGACAGTATAATTAATGACAGATTTTGAGAAATTTAATTATTTATACAAATTTTTGTTTTGCTTAAAAAGATGATAAAATGATTGAAGTGAAGCATATTTTAAAAATATTCTTATATCATTATATTGTTAGCAATTATCTGTGGACAATAACACTGGCAGCATACACAATGTAACTGTCACAGGCTTTTTTATCATTCTTTTGGGCGGGTAATTGTTATCTGTCAGTGTAAGATTTCGATATAATATGTTAATGATTGTTATCGCTTAATTAGCTAATTTGACTTGTTCCTTTCGTGTCTTGACAAAATGTCGCTAAATTCGTAATTTTGTGATTAATTACACTTCTGTCCTAAAAATTTATAATCAATGCTTGGAGCAGGAAATTTAAGATATTGGCAAGAGAATATTCAAAGAATGCTTATTAAATAGTAATGGTAAAGTATTTACTGGTATTACTTTACTTTTATTATCGAAATGAAATAAAACATTACAAGTGCAGTTCTTAATTATTATAATTAATGGATAATTCAAAATGCATCGTTCGGTACTTGGAGGTACCATTTACATGTCTTTATCTAAAAGTACATTTAGAATAATTTATTTTTAATTTTGTTAATAAATTAATATAATACGATAAAATTACCCGTCTCTTAAACCAAGTGACGCAGCCATTGTACAAATAAGTTTACAACAGTTACGCAGTACATACAACACTGAACTTTAAATCAATGACTGCAAGGCACAAAGTTAATTTACTCGGTTTCGACAAATCACAAATGGAAATATCAAATTAATTTTAACCCAAATTAAAATCACAGAGCGAGTCTAAAACATACAAAGTGATACAGACGCCAAACTTACAGTCACACATTGACATTGACTTTAACATTGATTGAATAAAAATACTTGCACTATACAATAATAAGCATACGAATCTAATTTCACTATAATTTACATACTCCGACTAGAATCTACGTACACTTAGAAAATCTACATAATTACAAAGTTGCACTAAGAATCTAAACTTTTAGAATTTTTCAGAGATCGCGCAAATGGTGCAGTTTTCATTTTTTTAGTTTTGCTATCTATAGCGGTGAAGGAGTCCGAAGGTACTGGGGGTTGGTTGAAAACGGACGCTTTAGAATTAGGAGCGCTGTTTCCAGGAGATACTCCGCTGTCTGTGCTCACTGACGCCGGACTTGGGCTGTCGCTCGTGTTGTTGCATACCGTTAGTTCCTGACCAGGCATCGACACGATCTGACCGATCTGTTTCTGCCTCACTAAGTTTATACTTTGGCACACATTCTTGACTTCACCATCACTCGTTTCCTTCTTGTGGTACCTAGTTAGCGTACCAGCGGATCCAGCTGAATTCGCTCTATACATTGGCATGAATTGAGATTGAGGGTAGTATTGCATTTCATGTCCTTGCCCTGGCAACCAAGGGCCCATTGTTGAAACAACTGGTGGCATGTGAGGCCACATTGGCATTTGAACCATATGCGATCCATCAGGTAATGGACTGAAGGTAGGAGGCATTGGTATTGGTCGGACGACTCCCACGGGCGTTGGAGCACTATGTGTTCTTAAAGCTGGATGCCCGTATTGACCTGTGAATTCTTCCCCTTCATAAATTCTTGGATTTGGAATTTGAGCATAATCCACATTGGGAAATACTGTATGAGGGCCTCTTTGTAGATACGTGAACATTTGTTGTTGGGCTTGTTTCATTGCCACGTATTGTTGCAAATGGAAGGCTGTTTGTTGTCTTTGTTGAACTATATCTTGTGCATTTGAAACGTTCGTCGATGGATTACCGTGAATGTAATAAATTTGAGACTGAGGATTAATTTGTGATTGATTATGGGTCGGTTTTTGATTAGCACTGTATTTATTATCCGCCATATGGTTTTGAGGGTCTTGGTACTCTTCGGGTGGAGCTATAAATTTTGGTGGAGATGGAGGCGCAACTTGTTGAGACATCGGGCAACTTATAATTTGCGCTATGTACGGTTGCTGAGACTTAGCTGAATGGGCTGGACTGTGAGTTTGGAATGTTGGGTTATATGTTATTTGAGATACATCGTGACTAGCATTCACTGACTGACAAACGGACGAATCCACGTCTTTTTGGTTTGTTCTTTGGTTTTCATTGACTTCGTTTTTTTTCGGTTTTTGATTGTAAGGAGCTACTTTTGGATTGCCTTTCCAGGTAGATCCAGCACTTTGCGGTCTTTTGACCGGAGATTTCGTAGGATCGTGCCAGTTGTCACCATTGATTTGTCGCGGATCTGGTGGGTGGTGAGATTGAGCACTGTGCGCTCTTCTTGGAGGTGGAGACATCCCTTCTGGAACGTGCTGTTGCCTGTAACATCTTCTTACTGACCCAGGACTGTTTTGACGTTCTGGTGGCTGTGGTATGGACCTGGGCATTCGTCGTCTGGCTGGAGTAGGTGGACTGGGCTGAGATTGTGATGATTGGGTCGACAACGATGCAGAGCGCCATTGATCAATTAATTTTTTTCGTCGTTCTCTTTCTAGGCGCACTTCCGTCTCACTCGACGAATCGTAGTCCTTGCCCTAAAATAAATAAATTATACATACCTTTCTCATATTCAAACGTTGTTAATTGAAATGTTAAGATAAATTACCTTTTCAATTTTTTCGTCCAGCATTTTAAAGAAGTCTTGCATACTGGCCGACACCTCACTAAAAATAAAACGTCATAAAGTAAACAAAAATGTTCATATATATTATTTTTTTGCAGATACATATATAAAAGCTACTTATGCGGGTTTTTTAATATGATTGTGTTATATACTGTATTATATATTATGTAACTTACACGGTGGGTGCGTGTGCAGTGAGAGGCAAAATGTGTTTTCCATGATCAGTGTCATCCTCCGTCTCATCCTTGGGGCCTGTTCCAGCGTTGCCTTCCTCTTCATCCGCTTCCTTGTCTGCAGCGCCTGAAATGTTTGTTTATAAATCTTTAACTTATTGTATTACTTTCTTAACGCCATGCTCTTAAACGGTAACCCAATTATTTTTGTATCGCTTAGACAATTATCGTATCCAGTTTTAAGTAACTTCCCAAATATAAGTCTACTAAGTTTTAGATTAAACATTCATATAACAGTTATGGCATACATACATATATTTAAAAATGTTTTTTTCTATATACATATATACACATGTATATAGAAAAAACATTTTAAATGGCGGTCCACCCCACTAATAACGCTGAATAGTGCACAAACGAATGCATCATACAATTATTATTGTAGATTATAAAATTTATTCACTCGATGTAATTTTAACAGTATTTTAAGAATTAAAATGTATTTAAAAGGTTTCTACTGTCTAAAGTTACGTAAATATAAAACGTTTTTAATGTCACGTCTTGTACGAAAATCAGACGACAAAAGGTCTTAGTAAAAAAAAAAATACTATTATAATAGAATTGAATTTGAATAATAAGAACACTGAAAGAAATCAAAGAGCAGAGAAATATTATTAGTAGATTTAGAAATCAAATAAAATTGATTTCCATAAAAGATTTACGGATTTAGCAAAACCTCGCGATAAGCAAATAATAAGTAACTACTCATTTGATGTTATTGTATTAGTGATGTAAGCTAAAAGTGAATATAGAACAGTACTAGTACTGTGGGCCCTGTGTGTAAGCATTTGTGTATTTGTATCGTAATATGAAAATAAAGTTAGTTGGCTTTCGACTCTCAGCCGTTTTCCTCACACACCGTTTGTAGGACACGCCGTCGTATATATATATATACATAACACTTATGTATATATAAACGTTCTTTAGTGGGTGATTAGTTATACATTGCGGTGTCTTCTTTCAGATGTCAAATTAATAATGACACAAAGAGCGGAATGGAAATCAGTGTTTAACGAAACAGCCGTTAAGCAAGATTTATAAGTAAGTTCGTTAATCATTAAAAATATTTTTATTTTATTTATTTATTTTGAACATATAATACATATTTACTAGTGGTAGGGCTTTTTACAAGCTCGTCTGGGTAGGTACCACCCACTCATCAGATATTCTACCGCAAAACAGCAGTACTTGGTAATTAAGAAATGGTTAACATTTCTTACAATGCCTATGACTATGAGCGTTGATGACACTTGCCATCAAGTGGCCCATATACTCGTCCTACCTATACTATAAAAAATATGTATATCAAAGTAATATCTTCTATATAGTTGATACTAACTACAATAGTTTTAACTATGTCGTAACAACACGTCCTCCAATTCGACAGCACATTTATTTTACATTTATTCAAGTAAACATAAAATAAAGTATACTTTAATTTAACAAAAATATAAAATTGACAAACATATATTTTTTAAACTGTTTCTGATAATAATTGTTATAGACTAAAATAATTTCAAAATTTATATGCAAGTTAAAGAGTTTATTACTTTAAATAATAAATTATTAACAAGTTACAACTGTACCGCTCAGAAACATTTTATCACTTATGTCAGGAAGAAAAATTACTCAATTTGTCTTCACGGAAGCGTATGTCTTGTTTGTCTTTTATCAAGTCGGTTTCATGCCGCTGATATTTGTGAAAAAAGTGTATCACGAATGCTATAAATATTTTAAGCTATCTTATAATATCGCAACCGGTAACTTTTATAGCACATTTTTTTATTAAATAAGTAGGCGGACGTACAAATGAGCCACCTTATGGTAAATGGTCACCACCACCATCGCTTACGAGGTAAGGTACAATGTGCCATCAACTAAAATGTTATGTCCCTTGTGCCTTTAGTTACACTGCCTCACTCACCCTTCAAACCGGAACACAAGAATACTATTTTTTTGTGTTTAGTGGTAGAATATTTGTTGAGTGGGTGGTACCTACCCAGACGGGCTTGCACAAAGCCTTACCACCAAGCTTCCGTTAGTATTGTTAGGTCGATTATTTATTACTTTGGTCGTCCTAGTCTCAATCAATCAAATTTCAATAATGACTTAAATCCCTGTTGACAAGTTATACGAGGCTTGCCCTAAGCGTCATGTCATCTGACATTTAGTCGATATTTGATCATGGAGTAGTGGAGTACGAATAACAGTCTTATTGATCGTAGGGCGTGAAATCAGGTTATAAAATACGCAAAGCATCGGACTAGTGTCTATATTTACTTGAATTGATTGTGTCGAATGCGAAACAAAAACGGATTGTTAAGTAAACCTATTTTATTTAAGTGTTTATGTTATCTGTAACTAAACTAAAAAGTGAATTATTAAAGGCAATAGACTTCAAAATGTAAACATTACCGTAATTTTTAAAATAAAAAAAGTTTTTGAATATCGAATTTTCGAAAAAATATTTTTTATGTATTATTATTATCTGATAGAAATCAAATTAAAATAAAATCATTTATTTCGAATCGAAATATTTTAATTCAAATTGTAATTATCATTGAATCGTAAAGCGTACAAGCGAACAACTGACGCCCTATGACCACACTATATTTACGACATATTTTTTGTAGATATCGTATCTATAATACTATGGTACTGTATCATAAAAAATGCAAGTATCAACTAAAACTATACAAAGTCTTCAACTCAAAAGAATGAATGATTTAGAAAGTCATACGTCTTAAATAAAACGTATTCATTATTCACTCACATACATATAATATCCTGGGACATTATTCACTCACATACATATAATATCCTGGGACATTATTCACACACGGCCATCTGATACCCAATCAAGCAGAGCTTGTGCTATGGAAACCAAACAACTGATATACTACATATACTACTTTTCTTTTGTAAATACATACTTATATAGATAATTACACCCAGACTCAGGACAAAAAGACATGTTCGTGCACACAAATATCTGTCCTGGGTGGGAATCGAACCCACAACCTTCGGCGTGAAAGGCAAGTATCTACCAACCACATAGAATCTCCAATTCAAATTCGGTTCAACTTTGCCGAACGCCAAAAGGATCAAATGACATCGAAATAGTATATACATAGTATTATTATAGTACTATTTTGTAAGAACGAACTCGAAATTCAGCACAGAAAACGGCCTTAAAATGTCTTAGTGATATGCGATTTTGACCATAATAATCATTACGTTTCAAGAATACACGCAATAAAATAATATATCATCATATGCCGGTTGACAACATTTGATGATTGAGTAATTGAGTTCATACATAATCGTATTACAGGTTTAGATTGAAAGTCTATTATCTTATTTGCTTAGATTATTTATAAGTTAAACAACTGCAGATTAAATACAATATAAGTTATTAAATGAGTATTTGAGCCATGTAAAAACAGGTCATTAAGGTGGCGTTGAAGTTATAACGAGAAAGTTCCGGTATCGCTTTGTCAACAAACCCCGTGTCGCAAGTCATGTACAAGTATTTTAATTACTCGCTAAATGGAATTTTTCCGTGGATCCTTACCCACAAGCGCAGTTAACTCTATTTAAGTTAAAACGTATTGTAATCTTTCTAAGCGTAGAAACTAATTACTACAATAAAGATGTTAATTGTATAATAAAATATACATAATTACATATGACAAAAGAAATAATCCATACAAATATGATATAAAATTGAATTTGTCGTGCTTGTACCGATTATCTGGGCGACAGATGGAACAGCCTTCCTGATGCCAGTGGAAGCAATGCTTTTAAATCTTTAATATACCAACGGGTGACTTTGTAAAAGCATTTTTTCAAAAGTTATATACTTAAAAATAATCCTTTTGCTTAGTAAGGGTCAACGACACTTAGTCAGAATTCTATAACCTTTGCAAGACGTCATGAGTCACGACTTCAGTTGGTTTGCGATGTCATAGAGAATAAAACTTATAGAACTGATAAACGGAATTAAATTAATCTGCTTATTTTTATAAACATCTAATGTATTGATGAATTGATATTCTAAAAACAAAATTAAATAAGAGCTGGGCTGCCATTATAAATACGAGTATATAATATATGGAAAACGTTAATTAAAAATACGGCTTATTTTATGTCTATCTTATATGTTACTCACTGTTTTCACCAATTTAAATGTTTTTTTTTAAAGAATAAGTTATACTTCAAGGCCTACTGCCGTTCATTTGAAGCCATTTATTGATCCAATTTTAAGTGTCCAATCGTAATAACAAAAAACTAGCAGATTTGGCACACGTTTCATTTAAACAGCTTTGTCATACTAGAGAAACGCCTTTGAATAAATTACCTATATAGTATTAAATTATCTGTTATAATTTACTCATAAAGAACTACAATTAAAATATATATATTATTTTTAGAAAAAATATTAAAGCTGATTATATTTTGTTTTATTTAACTTACAATACCTAATAATTTTTCTTGCCTAGCTTTCGTACATTAACGATATTGTTAAATGTTAATTTTGTAAAGTTTTTAATACCTGTCTCACTATTTCGTTATCTGTGGTAACACTGTCCAGATGGCAATCAATTCAGCCTACCTATAAACTACACGCAATGGTTATTGTTTACAGAGAAATGCTCTGTGATGTAGAGTTGCGTGCGAAAACAGTATAAAACATATAAATATTTCAGAATAAATTCTACAAATCTATCTTAAAATATCTCTATTTATAAACCGACAAAGACAAAAGAGTTCAGTACCTTTTTCTGCTCTGTTTGTCAATCGATTTTCTTTTTTTATTTGGTAGGTATTGACGAGTCATAGTGTTATCCATGCAATATATGTGTGTATATATAAAGTGTTAATGCTGATGATGGTCAAGTAATATCGACTTGCGTATTATGTATCTTTATACAACATTTACCCGTAATTGTTTTTATCAAAAAGAAAATGTCTAATTGTAACGGGCTAACTAACTTATGCTTATTGATTAAATTAAGTACTTACTTATGTAAATTACAAAAATAAACAGTCGCTAAGTAACGTTTATAAGTAAGGCCGTTCATGTTGAACTTCAATCAATAAAAACTTTCGAGCTATTAACTTTGTTCCTACAAATATAAAAATATAAAAGATATTCTTTAAAAACAAACTCGAACTACACTGTTAAGTTTCTTCACAATACTAACATAATCTCCTTTAATATCGGAGAATCGGAAACTATAGTTTCGAGGAAGAAATGAAGCATCCAGTAATCAGTCAAGGTATAGAAGTTTATTTTTTTTTTTATTTATCGTTATGGATAACACCAAGATGGCGTCGAGCCATAAACTATGGTATGGTCACGCGGTTACGATTGTTTGCAAAATTAGCTTTGTTATGGCAAGGTTCGTCGGCACGAATCCCAACTTTATTGTGTGCTAAATTTGAGACTTAATTATAGAAACAGTTTGAAATAATAATTTGGAACGATAATTGTAATATTAATTATATTCCTTATATACTCGAGGTGTATGGTTAGTGAGAGTTCAACGGAAAATCGTATGTTGAAATCTGGGCTAACATTGAGTTAACAGGAGCCTGTTTTTATTTATAGGTCATCTAGTGCTCGGGGGTGAAGATATCGAGAGCAAACCAGAATATGTTAGATGACATTTTGCCACATAGATTTGCCTCCAATTCGAAATGAAGCAGTGTTGGAAAAATCATCAAAACTAAACACGGGGAAGGTCTTTGCTCAGCATTTTGCTCATTTAATTAGATAATTAATTATTATAAAGAATCTGTTAATATGAGCAAATTTAAAATTAGCAAAATATGATGAGCAAAATTAAATTTAATTAAAAAATTTAATTAGTTACTACCTTTTGTTTCTGTTTTTGTTTTTTGTTCTTTATTTAAATATAATTATTTTCTGTTTTTATTCTATTTTTGATTCGTATATTTTGTTATTGTGTTTGTGAATGGTGCGTTCTCCTGTAATCGGTTGTGCATAGTTAGTTTTAAGTTAATGTAAAAAGTTATTTGAATGTGTGTTATGTACAACTGTTGGAGATCCAAATAAATAAATAACAGGGTTCTAGATATTTAGTGTCAAACTCCTCCAACGTCCAGGTGAATATACAAATTAACTTTAAACTAATATGTTGCCAATCGCTCAAAATATTTTAATTACAATGTTTTATAACCAACTTATGCTGGAATGATTTTTGTCAGTCATTTTAGTTAGTTTTTTTTTTAATTAATTTTAACTGCATCCTTATAATTTTCCGGTGTTGTATGTGTTTTCGTTTTTTTTTTTTGCCGAGTATGGGAAAATTTAAATAGGTGTCTTATAAATTTTTTCATCCCTAACGCGAATAGATAGATTACGAGGTCGTTAATATTTCCGATGTTATCTTATAGGATTATTTACGGCCTTTCCGCGGTAATAACCAATAACCTTAGCTTATGTCATACTTACAGCTATGGGAACATTATTTTGACATCTATGGAAAGGTAGGAGAGTCATTATTCAATTGAATTTGTATATAAGAATCACTTACATCTAAGAGAACAGACGAAGTAAATACCGCTAGTTATATTTGATCTTCAAACAGTAAAGTAACACACACTATATTTATTATTATATCCTATTTATTATATAAGGATCCTATTTATTATTGAGCAGAAGGTTTGAAGCATTAGCACCACGAAGCTTTAATGCGGATACACATGTGGGAGGATTTTAATCGACACATGATATTTTTCTTCATTACCAATTATATATTAGAATATATATTAGGCACGGGTTAATTCAGTGGTGCTTGATCGAGTTTTATCAATCTTCGGTTAATATTCACCTATAGAGAGCTAAGCTCGACTCAAAGTCAATTAAAAATTTCACATTTGAGTTCAATTCAAAACAATAACGGTCACCACACAAGGAGTCTCGATTACAATTCTTACGTTCATTTCAAAAGCATCTGAACTATCAATATTCACATTCGACGCTGTTCAAGGAATTCAAGCAATTTTTCATCGTACGGAATCGTTCTCTTAGAAATATCATCGTGTCATCAGTTAACGCTTAAGACAGGTTGATTTGTAATTTAGCAAGGATTAAAGCGAACCTGTCATTGAAATGCTAAATTATTTTCTAATATTCTTTGTTGCAAATAGCGTTTTAAAAGGTCATCAAGGTTTATATAATTTCAGAGTTCAATAGGAAATAATATAGGTATTACTATTATTGGAAATTAGACTATCGACAGTTCCACATTATTTGTTTCGTGGATCTTACTTTTTGTTTAAAATGTATATAAACTTAAAAGCGCTTTTATAAAAAATTACCATAGTGTATTGTAACATCAGATAAATTACCATACTATTACAATATATATAGTGTATTGTAACATTAATTAATTTGTAATATCTATAAAGGTTATTAACCTTGGCTATTTTTATACATATTCACATTTGCTGACATTTACGCAATTTTGGAGAAACACGTATGGTTGAAGTGAGATTGGCAGAAAGGGATTTGGAACGATACACGAACCTAAAGTTAATATTTAGTACCGTTTATCCCCACGCCGGATAAAGTTTAGAGTTTGGCCTACTTATAACTTATACTTTTAAATTGTATATATGTAGAAAGTTATTTGTTAAATGTTCAATAATGATTTATTATTTATTATCGTCCTCCAGCTATGACGACACGCAAAGTGGCACGGATGGAGATTGAGAGCTGAATATCAAGCTTATTCGCGGGCCATTGGAAAGGCCTATGTCCAGCAGTTGAGGATATGCATATATCAAGACTCTATTATCATTATCCAAAAGGATAATGAAAATATAGGTAGGATTTAATTGTATAATTCATGATAATTATTTGTATTTCCATAGACTTTCGCATGCGCCTTTTTTATTCAATATGCGAATTAATTTAATGTCTAAGAATATACAACCACTTTGTACATGGCTCGCTATTCCACGCGGTTACCTGTGTTATCCTATAAAATTATTAAGCCTAGATAAGAATCAGGTCCCAGTTGTTTAGTAGTTATCAATAAACAGATAGATAGAGTTACTTTCGCATTTATAATTTTAGTGATCTACATCAGATTTTCTATAAATATTAATATTTCTTTATATTTACAAAGCCATTTTGTGAAACAGATCTTCGTTGGCAACCATCTTGTTTTTCGCAGAGTAAGATAAAACGTAGAATAAGTTTCACTAAAAAAATTACAATAGGAGACGATAGTCTACTTATGTATTTGTTTTCAATACCCGCGATTAGTCTTTAAAATGTAGCCGTATTTGTTCTGTTTGTCCTTAACTAAACATAAGTATGGTCACAGTACACATAAGAGACATTCAGTGTTATATAGCTTATAAAAACCTTAATAGGCATATCAGTTTACCATATGGGAACATAATCGTAAAATTTTCATAATCTAATTAACTAATAAACAGGAAAATGATGCCGCAACTGAGTACAGCCGCGGCGGCCATTTTCATCAACACTAGCTAATTGCGCATTAGATATTACGGTGCACAAGTAAGTGTGTCAAAATACATATAATCTATATATTGCACGCGTGTTTGCTTAGGACTTTAGGTGTATTACACGTTACATAGCCTTAGTTACTAGATACACATAACTATGTCTGTGAAAAGCGTATTAGTTGTGCTGTGACTACTACTTAAGTGGTTTTGTACAATAACTAAATATTCAAGAAACATTCTATTAATAATTTATTTTCTGAATACTAAAATGTAGATGTAGATTTTACTGGTGGTAGGGCTTTGTGCAAGCTCGTCTGGGTAGGTACCACCCACTCTTCAGATATTCTACCGCAAAACAGCAATACTTGATATTGTTGTGTTCCGGTTTGAAGGGTGAGTGAGCCAGTGTAATTACAGGCACAAGGGACATAAAATCTTAGTTCCCAAGGTTGGTGGCGCATTGGCTATAAGCGATGGTTGACATTTCTTACAATGCCAATGTCTTAGGGCGTTTGGTGACCACTTACCATCAGGTGGCCCATATGTTCGTCCACCTTATTATTCTATAAAAAAAAAAATCTGCACCAAAACGGTTCAGCGAAAAAACTGTAAATACCTAATTGTAAAGGACTGAATGCAACCAAGCTAAAAGGGAGCGACCATTGACGCAAAAACCTCTATAAAGCTACGGTAACACGTGTGCGATCAAACGAGACAACTACAAGAGTCTTTGAAATCGTCCGGTCTACGAAATAGTTGACGTTACAATTTGCTCGAATGCGCTTTCTATTACAGGTGACAAAAGCTAATTCGTATCTATTGTGACAGGGTCTATGAATTATTTTGTGTCATCTGTGCTAATTTCATACTTGAACCAATGGTACGGAAATCATCTCTTGAGATTACGTTATAATTTCCATTAATCTTGTTTTATCAACAATGGTTCTAGCTTTGCATGATAATGATTTACGTATGAGGGAAAATTTATATGGAACTTGGGTGAAGATCATCCTGTGGATCGGAACGTGCATTCTAAATGAAGACAGTGCGCTGGTTTTTATATATAATTAGAAAGCGGGCCTGATAAATGGTCATGTTAAATATCATCGACCATAAACATTGGTGAGAAGCGTGGTGGAATAAGCTCCAAACCTTCTCCTCAAAAGGAAGAGGAGGCCTTAGCCCAGCTGTGGGACATTCACAGGCTATTAATGTCCATATATATATATGGAACAATTTATAATTATATATCGAACAATTTAGCTCTGCTACGAGTAGTGAGCAAAATATATATTTTTAAGTTATAATTTAAAAAAAAAAAAATTTGGCTGGGTCTAAAGCTTTTTAAGCTAGGGTCGTTTTCTAATTATACAATTAATTATATGATTTTTGGATCTGAGGTAGTCTTTTTACATAAGAACGAACTTGAATGTCAACTAAAGGTTAAAGGTTATGATAGCATTAATTGATATACAATCACAAATGAAAATATATTTCCAAAAGATTGAAAGTTCGAATTTCGATTGAAATTTAATTCTGCTATTCGAGATTTGGAACTACAATGATTACGTAAGCGATTGAATGCCGAACACGTGTTCGATATTTAAAAGAATGTTATCAAAGGAATAAACAAGCCGTCAATAAGTCGTTTTTGTATGCACTTTTTGTACGATCCCTCTGTGCTCGTGCGTATCACGACCCCACCCAACTTATACTCATAATGGAACACCTGGGAACATTTTGTATGGCACTTTGACATAACGAATTGAATAAATCATAAACAATTTGGGCCAGTTTGTGTCAAACACGCACCGGGTTCCGTGATGATAAATAATATATTTTCGTTCTGAAAACACTTAAGACTTTGCGTGATAAATTGCTCATAGTCAGAATCTTCAGTCAATATTATTACACATTTTTAATATAAAATAGGTCGGCGGGCAAGTGCTCCACCTGATGGTAAGTGGTCAACACCGCCGATAGACATTGGCAAATTAAAAAATATTAACCATTCAACATCACAAAACATATGACGATTATTTCAAGTCATTTTTATTTTAAATAACATTACTTGCCTAAAATGCTGTTTAAATAGTATAGGCATTAATAAAAAGAAAATTAATTAAAATACATTAAAATTCATTATTTTTATCTTATCTATCTTATGCCTTAATAAAACGAGTCGAGAAAAATTGGCTCGTTAAAGTTCCAAGGTCTCGAGGGAGAGATGGAGAAATCCATTATTTTTAAACTACAATACGATCTCTATTCATGAAGGCGAGAAGTTCATCTACAAAACGTATTAAGTACGCAAGAAATACTCATCTGAAATATACGTTTATACATCAGTAAGGACTGTGTTTTTATTTCCCATCCGGTTTATTGGTAAAACCCCGGAAGACGAAAATCTGTTTATTACGAAAAATTAATTTTAAATATATCATGTAACAAACTCTACTTTCTTCTAGAAAGTATTCAAATATCTTCTACCATTAAAGCGGAGTTTGTAAGAAACGAGTGCGATCTCGTCGCTCGCTTGTTCGCACATACGTTGAAAAATTGATCTTCACGACAAATCTAATTATTTTAACCTGATTACATATAATCGTCAACCGCGCGTGAGGAGGAGAGGAGGGTTCGAGAAATTATAAGAAAAGTATTGCAAGTCATGTATTAATATCTGAACCATAATAATGTCCGATTTCAGCCACGGCGGTCAATCTCAAGAGAGATTAGCCAACTACGCAGGAGATATTATAGTGCACAAGTGTGTGCGCAAACACAGGTGCACTCTCTATTCCCTTACTCTCATAATTAGATGGGACGGCAATCCGACACGATCGGAAAGAGTTCAGGCGCAGGACCAACGGCTTTACGAGCTTTCCGAGGTACGGGAGTGTACACACTTCCAACTTCCAGACTCCGGGCTGCTACTGAGAATTTTCTGAAAAGAAAAACCCAATAACTTTTTATTGGCCCGACCTGGGAATTGAACCCAAGACCTCCGGGTCTGCGGCCTTACATTAAGTCACTAGACCAACGAGGCAGTCTTTCTGAACCATATGTACCATATAAACTAAGAAGACTTTAAATGAATGTGATAATATACACAATATACTGTATATTATGAATATGAATCATTATAGTTCATAAATATGATTAAAAAATATTATTTATTTGACTATATTGCGCCTAACCTATCTGATTCTAGATTAATATAAATATATTGAGTATATAAGACCTTAAGAGGTCAAGTTGTTCAGAAGAAACAATGACGCACTAGACAATTATATATTTATTTATTACTTATCTCCAACAAAAGAGAAAACAGTTGTAATGTACTCGACATTACATCGTAAAACAATGTTTTAAAGTATGTTAATCCTTCAATTATAGGAGATTACATAAAGCACGTAAAATAATGAATAAACAGAATTAGAACAGATTAAAATACCTTTAAATAAAACATTACTCCGCTTAACTATTTATATCAAAAATTTTACTTCTAAAGTTCCGATAATAACTACGCCGTCAAAACACAATTTTTCTCTTCAAATTCATTCTCAAAGTTGTCCATTCGAGTTTACTCCATACTATTATATATTGGAATAAAATATTAGTAGTAAATACAAGTTATAAAATCTTTTATAAAAGTGACATTAATTAATTTAATAAGAGCAATAAAATAATTATCAAGTTTAATTAGAAAGCATTTGAATTCGTATAATTAATGATTCATTGCTATTGATGCGTACATGTATTTAATAAATTTCAGAAATCTATATTCACACTATTCTTTACACACTTTAACTTAAATTCGATTAAATGACCTCCTAAGTAAAACTTAATTAGGATGTATCTTATTATTTTACTTAAACAGTGTGGTATTCCATTAGAGGCCCACATTAGCGAGCCATCAGTCAACCAATGTTGGCCTCCAAGAAGTTTGTGCGACATAGTAGTATGCGTATGCGATGACTTTTCCTGAACAGCTGGTACCGCTGGTTTATTTGGGTATTCCGGCGCACTCTGCACCGGCAGCAAAGTAAAAAAACTGTCTTATCTGACAGATTAAATCAATCCTTATTTAGCCAGTGTAATTATTATTATTATATATGCTACTGAAATAAGTAAATACAGTAAATGTGAATATTATACATACTACTGAAATAATACTGAAGGCCTGAATTACTCGTATGGTGAGAATAAAACCAGCAGAAAAAATACAAAGGAAGATGCGTCAGGAAGTCCGGCTAATAAACATTTTTATTGGACTCATCGTTTTCAAGGATTTTTATATTATAGTATTACGGAGTGGCGAAATAAAATAGATTTTTTCGTACATTTACCTCTTAAAAATATACTTATCGAGTTATTTCCAGTTTTTAGGGCATTTTCTCGTATTTACGAAGTCTGTTTATTATTATTTTTAAAGTAATTTATCTGTATAATATCTTTATCATGTCGTACATAATCTTATTTGTATTTTACGAATAACTTTGAAAATCTAGTCCAAAGCTCTTGCCGATGTTTCTTTTTAATTTGGGTCGAGCGAAAAGGCTGATAACATCTATTTTGAAAAGAATTAGTAATTGGATCTGTAATAATAAAACTAATTAGAAATTATACAACCCTTTTTGTGTTTTTTTGTTTAATTAAAAAAAGTAAATTTATACAGAAGTAAATGGCAAAGTGGATAGAACAAATGGATCGTAATTAAACATTATGAGTTCAAATTCGATCGTTGACGACATGACAAAACTTCTATATATGCCGGTTGCAATTCTGTGTATAATTGCACATGTGTTTAAACCAACCTGCCTTGGATCAGAGTAGAGGAATAACTTCCAAAACAAAACATATAAGAAATAATACCTTTGCCCAATATTTAATGTAACTGGCTGTATGTTTTGAAACAAAAAAAAAGTTTTTAATAAAAGTCAGTTAAAGTAAAACAAATATTTCTAAATACTAATGTAAATATGTATTCGACTAAAAATATATTCAATTTGATTTTGAACTGGGTCAACATGTAGATGTTGAGAATACTCAGATTAATTAGTATATTACTAGAGTTAAAATTAAATATTTCATTCGTTCATTGGAATATCGTTAACCCTTTTGCCCATGAGGTCGTTTTCACCCCACTGTTTCAAAACTAGAAATTATTATTAAAGACCTAGTGTAAGGGTTTTATCAACCATAAAAAATCTTTACGCGAAAGATACATGGTAGAATAAATGAGTGTGTGGTACTCACGCAGACGGACCCTAGCCTTTTTCTTATCAGTTAATCTAATGGAGCTTTGAGTTTGAATGCTTTTTAGCTCCGGAAATGACCATCAGGAAATAGGAAGATAAATTTTAATCACTTTACAGCACTTTCGAGCATTATTCTCTTGACAATATATTTGTCAAGAGAATAATGCATTTCTACGAGGAAATTGATGATACTACTATGACAGTACCTTTAATTAAAAACTGATATCAAAGGTTTCGATGCTCCAAATAAAACCGAGAAGACATCGAGAATAGATTTGACATAGATAGAGAGATTTAGTTGGTGATAGGGCTTTTTGCAAGCCCGTACGGATCTCACCAGCCACTCATAAGATATTCTATCGCCAAAGACTTTGAGTTGTGTTCCGATTTGAAGGGTGGCCAATGTAAATATTGGCACAAAGTACATAGCATCTTAGTTCCCAAGGTTGGTAACGCATTGGCGATGTAAGGAATGGTTAATATTTCTTACAGCGCCAATGTCTATTGGCGGTGTTATCATTGGTTTTGCCCGTCCGCCTATTTATTTCTTTAATAAATAAATCTTGTATATCTTAACGATTGATACAGCTCTGTATCAATTAGAAGCGCGTAAACAGTAAATGTCAGTACATAAAATTAATGTAATAATAATGAAACAAATTTATTATATAAAAATAATAATATGTCGGCGCAAATCATAAAATGACACTGGTTTGACTCTTAACGATGCAAAGTGCGCGATTGGCCGGTAGATGGCGTGTCAGTTCTTATTAACGGAACGTCGGGGCCGGCCAACAGTGGGCTGTTCTCTGTCGACACGCATTGGGTGCACACGCGTTTCTCCAACGGAACGTTTGTCTCTCTTGCTCTAATTCTAAGTTATCTAATTCAAGATTTGTGATTAATTATCAAGACTATTATTGTGAAACGAATGAAATCGTAGACAATCATTGTGTTTGTATAATTTCACAAACTTCTACCCTCATAAGTTGAAGGTAATGTCTGATGCGAAAACTTTGAACTCAATACGAATACAAATAAGATCTTTAATAATAATTGTCTGCATTAAGATAGACAGCTTAAAATACAATCGCATCGGAATAATTTTTGTTATTTTTAGATAAAAAATAGGATAATCGATTGAAATCTCAAGAATTTTTTATTAAATTTGATAATATTTTCATGTTTATAAAATTATAAGGATAAACATGATATAAGTAAATGAAACTGTTCTGTTACCGCACTTGTGTCTGTCACCCTTGTACATTTTCCTTAAATCTCTATCTTTATTACACGAGATAGAGGCATAAAATAAAAAAGGCGAGAATTTTTCGACCCCATTGTCCATGAAGGTTGTAATATTTGCCACACTTAATATTAGGGCTGCCAAAAATATTTGTAAAAATGTATTTAGTGACTATTCGCCATCCACCAGGCCACGTGATGGTAAGTGGTCACGTCCGCGCACAAAAATACTAATCATATCTTAAATCTCCAATGCGCAACCAACCTTGGAAACTAAGATGTTATATTATATCTGTGGTTACAATGGCTCAGTCACCCTTCAAAAACTACCAAGTATTACTGATTGGCGGTATAATATGTGATGAGTGGGTGGTACCTATCCAGACGGACTTACACCCTACCACAAAGTAAAGCTATTACTGGTATTGTGCTTAGTTGATAAATATTCTTAAGCTAATACCACGCTTTGTTCGGCTTGCCGCCGTGTTATACATTACCACTCCGCCCTCGTGGTTTGTACCAAATTAAAAAAGTTTTTTCAAATCGGACTGTCAGATTTTGAGATTAACGAAGTCAATCAAACCAACACTTCTGTATTTACACATAAATATGTATATTAAAATGTACTTATTGGTTCGATGAGTTTATGGGCCCAGGAGTGTTATAACCTTTACACCAGAAAATCCAGGGAAGCTTGTTATAGTTTATCAATATATTTTAACAAAAACCTATTTTCAATTGTATATTTTGTTTCTGAATAATTCCATCAAGTCAAGGGAGATGTGACGAAGCGTGCGTCTCTACAGCTTAGCGTATCCAATGACACAAATATTCATAACCTCCGCTCGTAACATTCAATCGTACTATCTCGCTTACACACAGGTTGTTTATGTTTGGACGAGTTTGAAGCAATATATGTTAGGTACAGTCATTAGTGTGTAAGCAATAAATTATTTGGATAAGTCCTTATTTGGTAAAGAACGCCCGATATGGCTTAAATTTCTATAACTCGCCATTTTGTCTGGTTACACTGTTAGCAGGGCCGCAAGTGTTACCACCATAAAAAAGTTAGTTTATTGATTTAGTCTTACTAGTAAAAAAATATGAAAATCGATGCCAAAAAATATTCTAAGCAAAAATGGGTTAAACGCCGCTGGACGAACACATAGCGTTAAAAAGTAATCCATTAGTTTCTAACGAAACTGACTGAAAACTACGGAGATATACTTTCAATTCAATATGTTTTTCCTCAGGTAAAGAAGAAATTTTATATAAGATTAAGCACTAAATATAATATGAGCAAAAAGACATGTTTTAATAAACGTTTTTTCACAGTTTACACAGCCCTGATCTTTATGATTTCACGTTGTGACAATTTCTTTCGCTGGACCGAATGATCGAGATAATTTTGGACGAGTTCCTAGTGGTTTTATTAGGTGAGGAGTTTATTTCTTTTTTTAAAGATTTCCTTATGAAATTATATTTTGTATATTGATACGATTGTACTGATTTGATTAAGCTAGCTTCCACACTTTTTTTTTTTTTTTAGGCAGCCATTACGGGCTAAATAGTAGTATAGCATTAGTTATTCATAAACATCAGCTCTGTAAAAGTTAGTTTTCTACATCTATTGTTTTTTTTTGTAAAGATAAATTTTGTCCGTCAGAAAAATAATATGCCTTTGTTTTTCAACGTCCTCTATTTGAATTCAGTGTTTAAATGTTTGTAGTACTAAATGACAGAACAAACAGTGCGCCATGTTTGGCTTAAAAATATCAACGTAATCGGTAATCTATGTCGAGTTTGTATTGTGTATTTTGACGTTGTTATATTTGTTAATAAATATGTTTTTATAAGGATTATAACATATAATTTTTAGTTTTCAAGTCATTATTAATATTTATTTTGTTTTATTTAACTAAGTGTTAAAATCAATAATAATTATAAATAATATAAGCAAGAAAATAATTTGAAAATAGAGGAAAAAAGTTAAATTTTATCGACAGTATTGACGTCACAACAAGAGTAGTTACTCAAACAGTTTATGTAGACAATCTAAAAGCTTATACATACATAATGTATTAAAAAGTTTCATGTAAGTACTGTCGCTGTTGAATAAAGCCTTCCAACATGCTGGATCAATGCGGATCGGCGAACACATGACCCGCGATGGTCCAGTGAGTAGAACACTTGGATTCAAGGAATAAACTTAATTAAATAAAAGTAATTGATAAATTTATTTTTTTAATAATTTGCACAATTTAGTCTTAGTTTAACCATTGTTTACCTTTTTTATAGTTCCTGTATTTATTTATTGAGTTATGTAACATTTATTTTTATAATTTTTAATTTGAGGTTTAAGAATTTATTCTCAAAAAGACAGATTCACTTACATGAGAACAGTATGATAAATGTAAAGATGACAAAAAATATATTCGCCTTATAGATACTTAGTTAACGGAATGTAATATAGTAAAATAGATGTGTGTATTTTAATCGGTACAAAAGTGGGTATTCTCTAAAATATATTTTGAGAGTTGAGACTTGAACCCGTTAACTGAGCTTACATTTTTTATATAAAATGGTAATTTGTTATATAGTTGTGCTCCATCGAAAGTTATATTTTTTTTTGCAAATTTGGTTCTAATTTTTGGGAGTACTAATAAGCTTGGTCTACGGGTGCTACGTTTATTGCTTTGTTTTATAAATGACAATTCTGAATGTATCGATTTATTAATAATTTTTCTAATGAGAATACAAGAATTATATACATAAAGTTGTCGTAAGTTCATAATACATATTTGTTTCTTTGTAAAGTTTAGTTGTTGATGTCAAAGGTGGATATCTAAAAAGTATTTTAATAATTTTATTTTGTTTTCTTTGTAGTTCTTGCAGTTTTGTTTTTCCAGTATTACCCCATATTTCTATTAAATACAATAAATGCGATTTTACTAGCGAATTGTAGATGTTATACTTTATTTTTTTAGGTAAGCATTTTGAAATATTTGTTAATAACCCAATTAAAGAGGAAAGTTTTTTATTTTTTTTTTTTTTTTTTTTTTTTTTTTTTTTTTTTTTTTTTTTTTTTTTATATGCCCCGGGAAGGCAAATGACTCTACTCCACCTGATGGTAAGTGGTAGTAGAGTCCAAACGCGACGACGGCCAGTACAGTCGGGAAGAATGTTCTGTACTAGCCGTCCCCGCCTTGCCGGCCCGCAAGATGCCTCTTCACGCCTCGTTTGAAGGAACCCGGGTTGTAAGAGGAGGGGAACACGTGAGCTGGTAAGGAATTCCATTCTTTGGTAGTGCGACAAAGAAAGGAGTTGCCAAATTTCTTTGTGCGCGATGGAATTGATGTCACAGTTAGGCGGTGACATCGAGAACCAGCTCGCGTGGACTTAAGAAGGAAGGGGGAAGCAGGAATTAGAGAGAATAATTCCTCAGAGCACTCGCCGTGATACAGACGATAGAAAGCGCTCAGTGCTGCTATCTCACGACGCAATTGTAAAGGTTCAAGGGTGTTTGTGACCTTTACGTCGCCAATAATGCGTACTGCACGTCGCTGCAACCGGTCCAAGGCCTCCATAAGGTACTTAGCGGAGCCATCCCAAAGGTGCGAGCAATATTCAACGCAAGACCGTACCTGTGTTTTGTATAACAGGCACAGTTGTTGTGGCGTGAAAAAACGCCGCACCTTGTTCAGAACTCCGAGTTTTCGTGAAGCTGTTTTTATAATAGCCTCGATGTAATCCCTTGGACTAAGGTCGCAGCGAACGTCCATCCCCAGCATGGCGATTTTGCTTTGTATCATCAGCGGTGTGCCACAGAGGGAGGGATGAGGGTAAAATGGTGACTTTTTCGCTGTGAGAGCGCACACCTGTGTTTTCTTGGCATTAAACTCAACAAGATTATCAGAACCCCATTTGGCGATGAGCTCTAATGTCCTATCAAGTTCAATAACAAGATTCTCCCGCCTCTCCTCAGTTTCCGCCCGCCCAGCCACTGCGCGTCCGTGGTATCCACCATGCACTGTACTATCATCTGCATAGCAATGTATGTTCCCCAGAGAGAGCATATCATTGATATGCAAAAGAAAGAGTGTGGGAGATAGCACAGATCCCTGGGGGACGCCAGCATTCACTACATAGAATTGTGAAGCGCAACCATCTACTAAAACACGAAGGCTACGCTTGTGTAGGAAACTGGCAATCCAGGTGCATAGCTGAGCAGGCAGACCATATGCCGGTAGCTTGGAGAGAAGACTTCTGTGCCAGACCCTGTCGAAAGCCTTGGAGATATCGAGGCTGACAGCCAACGATTCTCCATGCTTGTCGATAGCTTCACCCCAGAGGTGCGTTACGTACGCTAGAAGATCACCTGTGGACCGTTTTGGTCGAAATCCGTACTGACGATCATTAATTAGACAGTGATCTTCTAGGTAATGGATCAGTTGGTTGTTTAAAATCCGTTCCATCACCTTACAAAGTACTGAGGTGATAGCTATTGGCCGATAATTTGCCGGGTCAGACCGATCCCCTTTTTTGGGAACCGCTTGCACATTAGCTCTTCTCCAAGCCTCCGGCACACATCCCGAAGAGAGAGAAAGTTGAAACAGGCGCGTTAACACAGGAGACAGCTCCGCCGCGCACTTCTTCAGCACAATGGCTGGTATTCCATCGGGACCGCTAGCTTTCCGTATATCGAGTGATTGCAGCTCCGCACGCACATCACGTTGCCTGATTTTGATGTCAGGCATCGTGTGGCCACATGAAGGTATTGTTGGCGGCTGCGCACTACAATCATCGATCACAGAGTTGTCGGCAAAGAGTTTAGCCAGGAGGTCGGCTTTCTCCTGCGGACTGTGAGCTAGCGATCCGTCCGGATTTCTGAGCGGTGGCAGCGAAGGTTGGCAGAAATTGTTTTGCACAGACTTGGTCAGACGCCAGAAGCTACGGGAGCCCCTAGGATGCGAAATAAGGTCATGACCAATCTGTACAATGCGCTGTGCATCCGCTCTCGTGTATGCCTTCCTACAGGACTTGGAATTTTTATTGTAGTTTGCTTTCAGTGAGTCAATGTTAGATGCCCCGCTAATGCAGCCGTTGATCCACGCGCGATATGCCGCCTGCTTAGATGATACAGCGTCGGCACATTCACGCGTGAACCAACGGTTACGCGTACCCCTATTGATGAGATCTGAGCTAGGAATGTAGTATTCCATTCCTAACATGATCTCATCAGCAACAGCAGCGGCACTAGCTGTCGGGTCATTCCCACTGAAGCAACGTTCCTTCCAAGGGACTGACGCATAGTAATCGCGCATACCGTCCCAATCTGCCGACTTATAGTGCCAAACGCGACGTTTGCATACCGCTGATGGCGGCAGCTTGGCCTGTGGCACTTTGGTAGATATAAGGCCGTGATCCGAAGAACCAAGTGGAGCTTGAACCACAACCTGATATTCCACCGGGTGAGAAGTCAGCAGAAGATCCAGTAGAGAAGGCGCTTGCCCATCAATGTCTGGGATCCTGGTGGGCTGATCAACCAGTTGGGTCAAGTCGTGTGTGAGAGCAAAAGCATGAGCAGTTCTTCCAGCATGGTCAGTTTTGAGGGATTTCAACCATGATTCATGGTGAGCATTAAAATCCCCCAAAAACACCAATTCCGCGTTAGGAAACTGCTCTTGCGCAGCATCTGCCACCCGACTAAGATGGTCGAATAATCGGCTTGTCTCCAAGTCACCATTGTGGGATCTGTAGAGGCACACGTAGACTCGACTCTGACGAACCAGGTCCACACGTACCACCAACATGGAGAAGGAGGGGTCCTCCAAGCAGCGCAATCGGTGACAACAAACATCCGCCCTGACGAACAAGCATACTCCGGCTTTCGCTTTAAAAGATTCTTCAAGCATGTAGCCGGGATAGTTAAGGTAGCTGGTGTCGGCAGGGCGGAGTATTTGCGTCTCCGTGAGAAACAACATTGCTGGCCGTGCTGTCTCGAGATGGTGGTGGACAGCGTTGAGGTTAGCGTGGAGTCCTCGGATGTTAGAGAACTCGACCTCAAACAGCGTGGGTATGGTGGGGGTGTGCACCGCTGAACGACCGTTATTCCTTATTTGCGCTACCATTTGGAAATTAGGAAAAGAGACGTGAGGCGAGCGACGTATTGCCACGATAGGGATGGGCAAAGTATGGAGGCGTGTTTTCCCAAATGTTTGCCAAAAAGGAAAATATACTGATCCGCCGGACGGAAGGGCCCCCGAACCCCCCCGGAAGTGGCCGCCGGGACCCCACCTTCCGGTCACCAACCGGCACGACGGTCCACCCCGAGATTATGCGTGGCCTGGTGGGGCAGCCTCGAGAGCTGGTTAGGCACGCTCGGGCCCCTGTACTATGCCACGGGCGGCCAGCGGAACAGCCGTTTCTTCGGGTCTCCCTGTCCGGCAGGTCAATACAGTTTTCCCCGGCATTGGTTCAACAGCCGTCTCCACTGGACCAACACCCATCGCAGCAATACTCGCCCGGGTACTGGCTGTACGCTGGCTGACCTCGAAACGCGGCTGCAAGCCACTTCACGAGTTTTTCACCATGCGTACGGTGGTAACAAGCCAGGCGGATGTTAGCATCCTACCACCAGTTCCAGGCGGATGTTAGCATCCTACCACCAGTTTAATGTAATCTACTTGATATTTGAAAGTTAAGTGATTGTCTATTCGTAACCCTAAATATTTTTCACAGTTTTTCTGCTCAATTGGAAAATTGTCAATAGTTAATGGAACATGAGGTGCAATCCTTTTATTTTTAGTTTTGAATACAATGTAACGAGTTTTGGAAACGTTAATAGTTAAAAGATTTTGATTGAACCATTTATGCAAAACATCTAAATCACGTTGAGCTTGAGAAATTATATCATTTATGTTATTACCGAAATAGAATAAACAGGTGTCATCTGCATACAAAGTCAGGTGACCATTTAGTTTCAAAGTTGCAATATCGTTTACATAAATTAAAAAGAGAAGTGATCCCAAAATTGAGCCCTGTGGAACACCACAGGTGACAGGCAAAGCACTACTTTGTATATCACCAATTTTGACGATTTGCAATCTGTTTGTTAGGTACGATTTTAACATTTCTAGTACAGTACCTTTGATACCTATGTTTTGAAGTTTATGTAATAAGATTTTATGACTTACGGTATCAAAGGCTTTTTTTAAGTCGATAAATACGCCCAGAGCTATGTTCTTTCTATCTAGGTTCTGTCTTATTTTTGTTACTAGATCTACAGTTGCAGCAGTGGTGTTACTTCTAGCTCTAAAGCCGTATTGTCGTTCAGTAATGAAATCAAAAGAGTCCAAATACGTTATTAAGCGGTTGTGAATTAATTTTTCTAAGATTTTTGAGAGAACAGGTAGCACAGATATTGGACGATAATTTTCTGGGTTTGTTAAAGATCCAGATTTGTGTATAGGTGTTATTTTTGCGACCTTTAATGAGTCTGGGAATAGTCCCTCGGACATAAGCTTGTTAAAACAGCGTGCCAGACATTTTGATATTAAATTACATAAACATTTCAATACTTTTGTGCTAATCTTATCTATACCACTACTTGCATTCGAATCAAGATCCCCTATCAGTCTTTCAATCTCACAAAGGATGCTGTGGTGTCGTGTTGGTATTCTTTTTGCTAAGAGGAAACCTATTGTTGCGAAATATTTGTTAAATACGTTACAAATATCGTTTGTATCAGAAATTATTTTTGATTCTACTATTATTTTAGAGGGAGCACAACTTTGACTTATTTTATTACTACATAATTTATTAACTAAGGTCCAAATTTTATTAGGATTCTTTGCGTTGTTTGTAAATAGTTTGTAATAGTATGTATCTTTTGTATTTTGTATCAACGTACCTATTTCATTTCTCTTTGAATAAAATTGATTTTTTACATACTCATTGTCGGGATTGTTTTTATATTGCGTCCATAAAAAGTTCCTCTGACTTATTCCATCGACGATATCTTTGCTTATCCAATCATCTCTTATGTGGTTTAAAATTTTGGTTTTTCTTTCTTTACAGTCCATAACATATTGTTTTATTATATTTTCAAGCTCTGTATAGTTCTCAATTGAGTTAATCAATTGCGAGGACTCTAGGGAACTGTACAACTTTGTGTAATCTATAGCTTCATAAGTGGTTCGTATTCTTTTTGGAGCTTTGAATTTATTCAATTGAACATATATGTTTTTGTGATCTGATAATGATGAGTTAATAAAAGCAACAGTGAAATTATTCGTGCTTAAATTTGTACTTACGTGGTGTATAATTGATTTTTTTATAGTTGAGTCTCTTGTGCAGTGTAATTCATTAATTTTGTTCAGCAGCCTATGCCCCGATTCTTGTATTATTTGTTTATATTTGGTTATTCGTTTGTCTTTTTCCAATAAATTGATATTAAAATCACCAAATACTATCGATCTTCTACGTAGTTGTAATTGGCTATCATAGTCTTTAAGAAATTGTTCAAAATTTGTATCACCAGGCTTGTAAACTAACCCAATATCTTTTTATTTTATTTTTTATATTCGCCGGGAGGGCAAATGACTCTACTCCACCTGATGGTAAGTGGTAGTAGAGTCCAAACGCGACGACGGCCAGTACAGACGGGAAAAACGTTCTGCACTAGCCGCCTTCGCCTTGCCGGCCCGCAAGATGCCTCTTCACGCCTCGTTTGAAGGAACCCGGGTTGTAAGAGGAGGGGAACACGTGAGCTGGTAAGGAATTCCATTTTCTACCGCGCATTGTTCAATGTGTACCCATAGGTAGTTGTTTCCACCCTGGTAAATTGAATCTATTAATCTATGCTGTAGATCATTATGTACGTAAGCCGACACTCCACCTCCCCTAACGTCTGTTCTGAAATTATAGTAATGTGTATAGTTTTCTATCTGTATTTGTTTCGCTTGATCTTCGGATGCTATCCAAGTTTCAGAGAGAAGGATGATATGAATGGTCGATGGTATGGATTTTAAAATGCATGTAATGTAATTTCTGTTTAGCCATTATTTATGTGCTTGCTGTGGTCTCCTTTGATTGAAGAAGCACACATATTTTAAAACATTATTCCACGATGTAATGTACTCGCAAGTGTGTATCCTTTGTTGGATATTATTGATAAATAAATAAATATATAAATAAATAAATTGTACTTGTAGTATTCTTTTATTTGTGCAAGTCCATCTGAGTAGGTATCGCACAACAGATAACCGTCAAAGAGCAATATTTAATACAACACATCTCGTGCTCGCACTGATGGAAAATATCGTGAGTAAGCCTGCATGTACGACACATGCAGGTCACGTATAAAATCGGACCTATTTGTATCGACAAAAATGTTAATGAAAATAAAAAATTATATGATAATAATAAAAATTTCTTAGCGATACAAACCCGTCTGAGTAGGTACCATCCACTTATAATTTGTTCTAACAGCAATAGCTCAGTATTGTTGTGTTGCAGGTTTAAGCAACCCAGTGTAGCTACAGATACAAGAGCCACAACAACCAAAGTTGGTGGCGCATTGACGATGTTAAGGGATTGGTAATAATTCTTACAGCGTCAATGTCTATTTGCAGTGGTGATCACTTACCATAAAGTGACCTATTTGCCAGTCTGTCCATTTGAAAACAAATTAAAATAAATAAATAAGGAATTACAGTATGAGTTTGTACAACTACCAGTTTGCTTATACATAGTCTGTTTACCGTTAAACTATTTGAGCTTTATTATTGTAATATTTTCACATTATCTCGTAATAATCTGTATTTGTTTATATTTAAATAATTATCAAAAACGATACTGGATTAAAACTTGCCTATATATTATATAAGAGTATATAGTCGATAAAGGCTTTCGTTTATTACAACACTATCGGAATAATACTAATGTGTAAATACACGATCTTCAAAATTAATAGAACTTGCCTGGGTTTGAACCCGCAATCTTCGGTTAAGATTCACGTGCTCTAACCACTGGGCTATCAAGGTTCCGAATATAAAATAAAATAAAATGTTCAGGTAAGTTTTATTCTTTTCGTCTATGGCTATTTTCTTTAAGGATAACGAGGATGTGAGACCTTACACACAAGGACACGCAAGGCCGTACAAGGGACGAATACTAAAGCGCAACGCATTATACATAACAAATTGTTATATTGCTAACAAAAGAACTTTTAATATATGTATAGATATAACAAGACGCGTTTTCAAATTTTTTGTTAAATTTCTTTATTAGGGTTTTTTTAATTTAAATTTAATATGAGTAGGCAGATGAGCCTGATAATTGGAACCCGCTACCAACGTTTGTAGAAATTGACACCGTACGAAATATTAACCATCCCTTACATCGTCAATGCACCACAACCTTGGGAACTAAGATTAACACACACATACACACATTTACACACCCCACGCACATATGGTTTGGATTAACTTACAATCATTAGTAATAAGACCCTTTGTAATACTTTGTAATAATTTAATGGAAAGGAACTGACTGACACACGGGTTACACCAGTTCAGGGCTACATTTTATAATATGTATGTAATGGATAACAATATTATTAGTAGTAGAATAAGTATTATTATTATTATTGTGCCCACAGTTACACTGACTCAGACTCTCTTTACAACCGGAATACAACAATACTAAGTATTGCTAAGCCGAGATGGCCCTGTGGTAAGAACGCGTGAATCTTAACCGATGATCGTTGGTTCAAACCCGGGCAAGCACCACTGAAATTTCATGTGCTTAATTTGTGATTATAATTCATCTCGTGCTTTACGGTGAAGGAAAACATCGTGAGGAAACTTGCATGTGTCTAATTTCACTGAAGTTCTGCCACATGTGAATTCTACCAACCCGCATTGGAGCAGCGTGGTGGAATAAGCTCCAAACCTTCTCCTCAAAAAGAGGAGAGGAGGCCTTTAGCCCAGCAGTGGGACATTCACAGGCTGTTACGGTTACGGAAGTATTGCTACTTGGCGGTAGAATATGTGATGAGTAATAACTACCCAAATGAGCACAAAGCTCTACCGCGAAATTTATATTTATACATTACTAACAGTAAAATCTTGTGAATGTCCCACTGCTGGGCTAAGGCCTTCTCTCCTTTTTGAGGAGAGGGTTGGTGGAATACACATGTGCCAGAATTTCTTTCAGTGAAATAAGACAAATGCCGGCTTCCTCACGATGTTTTCCTTCACCGTCAAGAGATGAATTATAAACACAAATTAAGCCCATGAAAATTCAGTGCTGTTTGCCCAGCCACAACACCAAGTTCAAAATAAAATCAATGGGCCGACTTAAAATATGGAGGTAATCAATTCGATACAAAATTTTTTAATTGTGATCAAACTAAATGATAAACTTCGCCGATTTTTAATTATTTGGCAAACCGGGTTTAGTCACTCGTTTCTCTGAAAGGCAATGTTTCATTTGAGCAGAGCGTTTATGTGTGATGCTTATCAAATACATATTGTTATCACGCGAATTAAATCTGATTCTAAAATGTATGGCAATTAAACCTAATAATTTATCGAATAAATAATATTTTATATACAGATTATAATCTACCATAAATTAAGTTTATATTGTTTATAGGAACATAGATTATATTGTTTTATAGTTAGTAATTATGCAGTTGATATATATATACGTTATCAAGCAAATATTTTACTCGCAATCGAAATCCACAGAGAACCACAATCTATATCAAATACTGGCTAGATTTTGCTCTTTCTGTCTTTATTGCTTTGACATTCGAAAGAAGAAGACAGAGCATTGTCCGACTAATCACCCGTAAAAACGTTTATAAGTAAGGCCGACTAATTCGATATCCGAGGAAAAATAAATGTTTTCTTTTATAGTATTTTATAACGAATCTCTCATTAAGAGATCGACATGCTGTTTGCCGTCACGGCACACGAGTCGGTCTTATTCGCAATGCGCGTCAATAGATTTTGCACATTAGAAAAAAACTGGTCATCTACGTCCAAAGACTATATATACTATATGCTTATAAATATATACGGTAATAAATATTAAAAATTCCTTACAGCATTTATGCGCCGTGGGATGCCGTTCCATGGGAATGGGAACTAATATGTTATGGGTCTAGTCCTGTGTACGCCATATTGCATAGTTTGCATGTATAGTCATATTGCAAACCGGAATATTAAAAAAGTATTGCTGTTTAGCGTTAGAATAACTATCTGAAGGGTCTTGCACAGACCTCACGGCAGTAGTTATGGGTCCAAGCCTAGGTTAGGGTTAAAAATATTAAAAGTTGCCAGCTTTTAATTTCTCCAGCCGCGTCGTATTGGAATCACATAGGTTTAAGACGATAGGGTCGTGCGATGTCTGCGAACACATTTATTAACTACAACCAATGAAATCAGCCAGTGTAACATAGTACAGTACAGGCACACGAGACGTAACATCTTAGTTCCCAAGGTTGGTGGCGCATTCGCGATATAAGGAGTGGTAAATATTTATTTTATATAGACGACCACTTATCACGCGGCCCAATTGCCAGTCTGCTTACTTAATATAATAAAAATAATATCCAGAATCAACAATATGGTGTCAGTCAACAGTCTAAAAAATCATAACATGAGCTTGCGGGAATTATTCTGGGAAACATTAACAAATTCAATTATCATTTTATCTATGTACATGGTGTTTATAAAACGCTTAAATAAAAATTACATCAATATTATTAACTTGCCTAAACTTTATTTTATCTTCTTTCAGTTTCGCGATGAATGTTTCTTAAATGAGTTTCGTATGTAAATTGTCTTTTTATTTGAATCTCTTTTTTATATCAAGACGAGACATTAAGGCTAAGGTCATATTGCGAAATAAACGCGCGCTGTAGGCATTACTGTAACATTTGTTCAATCATATGTACAAAAAAAAACTTTGTCAACATGCTATCGAGAGGAATAAATAATCTTATAAAAAACTTGCAACATTTTAGATATACATTTATTTAAATACATAATTAAATTATATTGAATATAAATATAAAAAAATATAAAAAACTTTTTAATTTTTTGGGGAATTCCTGGATATTACTATTCTGTGATTTGTAATTGTAATAAGTAAAATAATTTTAGTTAAAATATGAACAGATTTATTTTACAAGGTGGAAGGTTTTTGTGCAAGCCCATACGAGCTTCATACATTCTAACGTCAATCAGAAATACTTCGTATTGTTGTTTTCCTCTTAAAAGAGTTAGTCAGTGTAACAACAGGCAAAAGGGATATAATATCTTAGTTCCCAAGGTTTGTGGGCATTGGCGATGTAAGAAATACTAAATGTAATTCCCCGCCAGCGAAACTGGAATACTTTGCCTGAGTCTGAATTTCCTGATAGGTACAACGTGTCTTCAATTCCAGAGTAAACAGGTTTCTTCTAGGCAAGCGTACTACGTCCTAGACTGTCGATGCTTAACATCAGGCAAGTTAACTGTCAAACGCTGGCCTATTAAGGGTAAAAAAAAAATGCTTATTCTTAGGGGCGGATGTGACAGCTTACCATCAAATAGCCCATGTGCCAGTCTGGCATCCTATTTGCAAAAAAAGAGTCCTTTATTGTATATTCATATACAAAATATGATACGTATTTCTTACAATATGATACATATTAATTAAAGTCATAATCTCATTGTTTATAATTGGAAATTTAAAAATGGAAATTCCTGAAACAATCGCTTTAAGATTGAATATTATAAATGGTCAGTAGTTTGAGACGAGTTATGAAAGAAGATATTCAAGAGAATTTAATATTTGTGTGAAAGGAAACGTTTATTCAATAACTTACAAGTATATGGCCACACGTACGTTTACCAAATTTATATATTGCAAGTGTTACATGTAACATAATCTTTATTGCGCTTAAATGCGGTAGTCTACCTGCACCTTATAAGGAATTAGTCTCAAGCGATTTTCTTCATGAATATTTTAAAACACGTCCGCGTACTTTTAGTTACCGCCTTGCCTATCATCGTCGAATCTTATGAGAACTGTTTATATGATGCATTATGTACCTTATTACTTGCGGCATAAGAACTATATGTCAAACAATATACGTGGAATCCCTTTCGATTGCTTTTATATTGGATCAATAGACACGTCCCACAATAAAGCCGGTGACGTGACGGCGTCCTGTAATTGCTCTATTGGTATTTTCGGACATTTTTCAGTTCCATTCGTCGTGATCCAAGATACATTTGTGGGTGTAATTCAATACAAAGAAATTGTATTTCTAAAAAGCGCTTATTTAGGTTAGTTGTTAGGTTGTTGCTTTTTTAATAAAATATAATATAAAATTGATTTAGTGTAAGTTGTTTTTGTTTTACGTGGCCATGTGCAAGTCTGTCCAGGGAAGTACCTACTCATCAGATATTCTACCGCCAAATAGCAATAAGTATTGTTGTGTTCCGGCTTGAAGGGTGAGTGAGCCAGTGTAACTACATGCACAAGGGATACTTCTTTCCAAGGTTGGTGGCGCAGTAATGTAAGGAGTGATTAATATTTCTTACGGGGCCAATCTCTATGAGCGGTGGTGATCAGGTGGGTCATGTGGTAAGAAGGCGGATTTCTTATATTATAAAAAAAAAAGTAACAGATACTATTAACAAATATGTAACAGGGAAGCATACTATCGCATTATTCACTTAATGTATATAGAGATAATTGTATACCAACCCGCATTGGAGCAGCGTGGTGGAATAACCTCCAAACCTTCTCCTCAAAAAGAGGAGAGGAGGCCTTTAGCCCAGCAGTGGGACATTCACAGGCTGTTACGGTTACGGTTACGGTATATATATTTATATATATAAGCACATCTTATTGTAACCATGTGTGTTATATTATTATTTGTATAGTACCTCGGCAACCGGCTGTTAAAATAAAGAAACTCACCTACATGAATTTGTACATAAACACGAAACTGAAAACTCTTTTTTTTTGCAAAAATTAAATAAAACTCAGTCGTTTGTGCGAGTGTTGCTTAAAATAAAATGTTTGCCAATAACAATTTTATTTAACTGAAGTTCATTAATTACTTTGTGTTTCGACGAAGTAATATCGGATCAAATGGTAAATGAAATAAAGGAAGTGCTTTCCACTGTTCATAAAACTACAATTTATATTACCACTTTCCAAATGTTGTTCCTATATATATACCCAGTATCGGATATGTAGACAGCGTGATTTAGGAATATGATATATTCAATCAGCGCCATCTATCGCTACCGAGTTATAATATACGCCAATATACACATAGCTATATAAAGTTAAAGCTATAAATATTTTGAAATTAGTAACCTTAAGTTTTTTTAGTTCACCTGTATATTTTAAAAAGTTCAATTTTCAAGTATAATTTAAATACATTTTAAATAAGTCATTCGTAAATATATTTGTCTTTGTTGTATTGCGTTCTGTTGCTGTTTTCTGTCGAATGAGATGAATTGTGTGTGGAATATTGTACGGCTTAGTTAATTACCTTATATTTGACAAATACTTACTAAATTATATTATAAAAATAATTATAAACAAAGGTTCAATATATATGTGATAAAAAAGCCAAAGTTAGCATTTATTTGTTTTCATACAATGTATATAATCTTAATTAAATTATTGAATAATATTACTTGCTTGCTGTAATAATCTAGTGAAATATATTTGCCGGGTTCTCTCGGGGAATCCGCAATCCATAACGTCGGTAGGTAATTTTTTTAAATTAATATTCAAAACTACTTGTGTACTACTTGAATAAAGTATGTTTTGATTGAATTTTATACGTCTTTCCAAAATCAGTATATAATCTCTACATTATGACTGTCAAAATGTCCGGTTGATATTAAGTGGTAACGATCTACCATGAGAATTGTCATGGAAAACTATAATGATGTGAACGACTCCAAACGACCTTCACTTAAGCAGTTGAAGAGTCATACAATATTTATTAAGTATTTGCTATGTATCAATACCGACTGTATCACTGACATAATTATTCATTTTCATATTTAAATTAGTTCTTTTAAAAATTGAGTAAAAAAATATTCTATTACAGCAGCTATAAACATTCAAAGTATGCCGAAATTGAGGAATAAATAAGATCTATTAGAGAGGTACGGACGTCGGTGGAGTGCGAAATTGCCTTTACCCTATTTGTCAGGACGTAACTTCTTATAAAATTCCTAACATCTATATTGTGTCATACGGATATTATCAGTTAAGGTCTGCAAGTGTCGAGCGGACGGTTGACATTCGTATAACATACGCTATTTTCTTTGTAATCCCTTTCATGAGTTTATTTATTTAAGCGATTTGTTAAAGTATGTTTTATACTATTTGTCATACTTAATTACTTAATGATAATATTATTGTATTCATTCCGTTTATATTGGAAGATCGGTGAAGTTTGAAGAATATTTTTTTATAGTACATTACACATTCACATTATACATTCACAGACTGTTACGGTATAGAATGGAAAGGGCATGCACGAGCATATGGGCCACCTGATGGTAAGTGGTCACCAACGCCCATAGACATTGGCATTGTAAGAAATGTTAACCATTTCGCGAGCGACATTGCCAATGCGCCACCAACCTTGGGAACTAAGATGTTATGACCCTGTGCCTGTAATTACACTGGCTCACTCACGCTTTAAACCAAAACACAACAATAACAAGTACTGCTGTTTTGCGGTAGAATTTGTGATAAGTGGGTGGTACCTACCCAGCCGGGCTTGCACAAAGCCCCACCACCAGTAAATTAAATAATGAAGAATTGAAGATTATTTTTTATATGCACAAGTGTGTGCGCAAACGCAAATGGACTCTATTATTCCTTCTTATAATCCAGTGTGAATAAATATTTTTATGCATTTTTTTTTATTTTTAGTTGAATACAAAGACGAAACTAAAATAACACAAAAATATTTTACTACCAATGTCAAGTAAATATTCTCGGCCGCATTACCAGCCTTTTAGCCTAAATGTAGTACATTAAATGTTGGAGGCAGACGAGCAAAGGGACGACCATCCCGTAAAAGGTCATCTTCACCTATATACATTGGTACCGTTAAAAATATAATCCACTATTATCAGCGTCCTAAGATGTTATATTCCTTGTGCCAGTAATAACCTCAATAAGTCTTCAAACTGAAACACTAGAATACTCTATACTACAAAAGACTCAGTATTGATTTGATTGTAGCATAATGGTATCCGTCCAGAGGTTCTGCACAATGCCAAATCCATATAAATAACGTATTATGCTAAATCTAGTACAAAATTGATATATTTGACGTGCTGATTTGACATGTATAGATATTTTATTTATTAAGATAATTAACCTATAAATATATGTCTTAATTTCAATTTTATGAACTAGTTAAAGGCACAGGAGATATGAGTTACAATTTAGTTTTTTATGCACTTTACTCCTAATAAACGACGGGGAGAACGGCGGTCTTCTGGTAATCTAACGGCATTTCGTGCTGTCTGAGATACAGGCTCCTCGGGACATGAAGCCAGGACTTCAGGAATTGGGTTATATATTAATGTTACGAAGCTTGTAATTATTTATTTATTATAATCTAAGATTTAGTGGAAAAGCCTGACGTGTTTTGTCGCAACGTTGCATCTTCGAACGTCGTAAATCACTTCACATTGCCTAAATATTTTATAATATAATAAATTAAATTACTCGAAAATAAACCAATTTAATATAATTGATAATTTAAGTCCTGTAATCATAATATTTGTGGGATAGTTAGCGATTGTCTACCCAATTAAATAAAAGAAGCGAAATATCTTCTTTATCGTTCAACTCAATACTGGCTAACTATTTTAAATTGGTAAGTAACGCTTGAATTCGGAGAAGACCTTCGCTTCCTTTCACAGTATGGATATATATATATTATTTTTATATAATCGTAGTCTTCAAATTCATTCAATCAAGGCTTTCAAAGTGTAATTCCTTGCAACATACATTAAGTGATATTGTGATACGACAAATATGCTACGCAAAAAAATCTTTTTTTTTACTTTAAGTGCACAAAGCCATGCCTGCAAGTGCGAATTATATATATTAGTATTTTATCTTATGAAATTTAGAAAAAAAAAATAGTTTTAAAGTGTTATTGTGAATTCAAAGCATAATTTATGTCTTCGTTTAGTTTAGTAAACTTTTAATCTGATTCCCGATTTAATCATTTTAAATCTCACCTGACTTTTTGGCATTGTTCCCCTTTCCGCCATTTTTATTTCTCCTCGGATAAAGATTAATTTTGCTCTGGCCACACCCCATTACAGCGTTTATTCATCCATATCACCAAAAGATCACTTCACTTGTTGCATATCGTTATAATTAATTTACTCCACTGTCTTATATGACATTATATGTATTATATGATGTCTTTCGCATTTACACTATTCCATTTGATTCTATTTTGTTTTCTCTTTGGTTGTAAATTTAAGTTTTATTGCTTGGTTTGATTCCTGGAAAGAAAAGGAAATTTATTAAAATATTTGAAGGGAGTAGTCTTCTGGGATTTACGAAGGAGTCTGAGAGCTCAAAGGTTTTAAGGCGTAGGATAATGTTGAATAAATTATACAATAATATATGTGATTATATTTTAGGGTGTGCTTTGCTTCGTATTATATAAATACCAAATGTTTGGGAAAATATCATTAAATTTTAATCAGTGTGCTTAAAACAATGTTATATAATCATAAATCATATTTAAATGTTATATGTTAATTTGTAAACTTTTTGTGAAGAAATAAATAAAATATTAATATAATAAACTAGTCTCACAGATTCCCCGTCGTCTATAGCCATTTTGTGTTTAATCGTCGAAAATCATCAAAATTGTCTAAATAGGGAACAGTACATTTCTATTCTTTTAAAAATAAACTTTCAATTACTTTGTTGTCTGTAGTTACTTTACAATTGGTATTTATATTTTTATATATGTAATATATAGTATATTAATTCCGAATCTGTTGTGTTGTGTATGTCAAAGCTAACTTTCAATATGTTTTGTTACCCTCTTCTTTAATTCGATGTTCAGATAATTCCTAATATTAAGTAAATAATATAAGACATCTGTTATAAACAGGCTAAGTAAGATAATTTTAAGTCGTACTTTAAGCACACGAGCCATAATGGGATTGGGATTTTTTTCATTTGGGGATTGGTATTTACACATCAAAATTCTGGGATAAATTGCGTTTACTATTATGTTTATAAGGATATTTAAATTAATCATACTGGTTTAGTAGTTATAATGTAATACGTCTATAAGACATACTGAAAATAATTCATATGAACTACGCAATTATTCGTTCTTGTTACAAAACTTTTAAGCTTAAATGTAAGCCATAAACACGCTAATTATAGCATTTTTATTGTAAAAAACATAAATTTTAGTAACTAGTTTGTCGGTATCCATTGCGAGGTGAATATATTTAAATACGTTACGAATATATACGCTTCGGATAAACAGCAGAAATATAAATTAAAAATCGGAGGTACTTTTGTATGCGTTTTCTCGCATTCATATTTTAACAGATGGCAACCCAAGCTATACGAAACATTAATTAAATCCGTTCAACCAGTCATGCGTCTAATTTGAAACTCTTATTATAATTAACTTAAAATTACTTGCTATTGTTTTTGATTATTTGAAAACACAATGACGGAAATCGTTATGAAACAGAGCCGACAGCCCAATGGTTAGAAAATTCTTGAAGCCAAGTCGGACTTTTGACATTTCGATTTTTGTAATTAAAAAAAACGAAGAACTACAATTTTTGTTGCATATTGGTGACGTCATATTAAATATAAATGAATAATTTATTAATTTTGAAGTGTTATTTTTTTTGTAAATATAAATAAATCCCATCAAAAACATAAAATGTAATATGTAATCCTTCCACCGAAAAAAGTTGTTAGACGTCATATAAAAGCAAGCCAGAAGGCCAATTCTACTAACAAATTGTCAAATTATCGCAATCGAATTGAAGCGTGATTGTTGCCGTTTATCCGTTATTCTTTTATTTAATTATCGACTATTGACATATACTTTGACAATTAAGTTTAGTTTTGACAAAACGGTAGATATTTGTTAACATTATATCAATTCGGTTCCGATTAGAATAAATATAGAATAGTCAGAGTTGGATCGGAATTGAATCGGGAACGTATCGTAATCTTTAATGTTTAGTAGAATTCTGCACCAGTTATATTATTTATTATATATGGAAGCAGTTTAAACAACTTTGTTACAAATTATTTCCTAGTAGTTAACTAACATTTATAGTGACCGTAACAATATTAGACTTATTTATTTATATCATAAATATGATGACAGCAATTGATATTTATATCTAATAACATAAATATAATATGATTACATACAGTAACAGTAACAGCCTGTTAATGTCCCACTGCTGGGCTAAGGCCTCCTCTCCCTTTTTGAGGAGAATGTTTAGAGCTTATTCCACCACGCTGCTCCAATGCGGATTGGTAGAATACACATGTGACATAATTTCAGTGAAATTAGACACATGCAGGTTTCCTCACGATGTTTTCCTTCACCGTCAAGCACGAGATGAATTATAATCACAAATTAAGCACATGAAAATTCAGTGGTGCTTACCCGGGTTTGAACCCACGATCATCGGTTAAGATTCACGCGTTCTAACCACTAGGCCATCTCGGCAGTAATTCTTATGTGATTACATAATCACATAAGAATTACTTACTATTTAGTCCAGATTTGAACCCGCGATCTTCGGTGACGATTTGGGTTACATGTATTGTATCAAATTGTACTATTCTATATACTACTGTACTCACTTCATTATGTCTACTATTAATTATTGCTTAATTTAATATGTTTGGTTGGTTCGATATTTGTAAAGTTCCGAAAGCGATAAATTATTTTAACTCATTCTAAAATTAAAATAAAATAAAAAATCTTTTTCATTGTAACATTTAAGACCTTGACATTATTAAGCAAAAGAAAAAAAATCAGAAGATTAAACATTTTTCTTGCTTCATTTAGGATTTCGTAGTTCATTAAAAACATCACTTAATCCAATTTATTTTCTTCAAAATCCAGTGGTAAACGTGCCGATCTGGCAACACCGGCCTTGAACTGGAACCGTCAATGAAACAGAATATAAAAGAGTTTTCCTCGGTAGTTAAAAATTAAACGATTTAATACACGCATTAAACAGAACTCGCATTACACAATAACTGAACGAGTTATTTATAAATTACAAAGAAACGCTTCCTCTAACGCCATCGGGAAAGAAATTAAAAAAAAAAAACACTATCGTAAACTTTGACGTGATCGTAGCCAGACTTGATGGATTCTTCGAGTTACTGTAGCAGCTACATCCGCTAGTAACGTTAAAGTATGGGACGCAATTGCTTTCAAATTTCGTAATATGACGCAAGGTCGATGAGCAATAATAGCGTACGTTGTAAATTACTAGTCTTCGCCCACGGCTTCCCTCGTGATGTAAAATCGTAACAAACAAACAAATAAACAAAGTCACTTTCGAATAATAACATTAGCTAGAAAGTAAGGATTAACGGCACAAGCAAAGGCACACGTGACATACGTCACAATTATCATAGATTTTTGTTGTAGAACCTACAACAAAATGGTTGGATGTTGTTCGAAAATTAAAATATACTTCATTCAAGTACTACAAAAATCAATTGTCTAGAATGAAAACAATTATAAATCTTAACATGGCAAAACGACATATTTAAATAATATTTTTAATGCATGTTATTTTTATTTTATACGTATTTTTTTATTAATATTAACTAGTTCCAGACTCGTATATATATATGAATATATACAATAGATTCAATTTATAGATTTTCTTTTAAAATATAATTAAAATGACTCGGAATCCATGAATATGAGGTGGTAGTACACGTTCGAGCAATTTTTCATTCATCAATTTCCAACGTTACGAGACGAAAAAAAACATTTTAAGTTATCATAAGAAAAAAATTATAGTTCACAAAAAGATACTGTTGTCGTTGATCACGCCTTTTTATATGGTTTATAAAATAATAAATCTTTCTGTGGGAATTGAAGTACAAAATATAAATAATAATTGATTATTATATTACATATTTATATGTAATATACATATTTAAAAAAATTCGAGATGGCCTAGTGGATAGAACACGTAAATCGACCGGGTAAGCACCACTCAATTTCAATGTGCTTAATTTGTGTTTATAATTCATCTCGTGCTTGACGGTGAAGGAAAACATCACGAGGAAACCTGCATATGTCTAATTAAACTGAAAATTCAGCTACATGTGTGTAGCTAGAAGCTAGAGTTAGAAGGTATTCTAATCAAAAAAGGAGAGGAGGCCTTAGCTCAGCAGTGAGACATATACAGGCTGTTACTGTACTGTACTATTACATATTTTAAAAAAGGAATGCTTTGAATAGCTTTTAGTCATTCCACGCACACACTAGTGCGCAAACACTATTGCACTCTCCATTTCTTCACTCTCACAATCCGATAGGGCGGCAAGTCTGACACGATCCGAAAGGCGCAGATTGTGATTGTCGAAGCATGGGAGTGTGGCAAGTGGCAAATTCTATTATTTATTTATTTGTCACACCCGAGGATTGAACTCGGCCCTTCAGCATTAAAGATATGATAACCACTAGAGTAACGAAACACAATGCACAAAAACACAAAACACACTCCTATACAATGAGCATTATAATTTACGAAAACAAACGAAAACCTATACCGTTGTTTGTAAATAAATATATTGGAGCGAAATTTTAATATTATTTGTGATTATTTTATGTAGATAGGTATTTCCTAAAACTACTAACAAACGTTATTTCAGTTAACTGAATACAAATTGCCATCGTAAATGTGATCCATGGCGTTCTAAACATTTTATCATAGGCGTTAATATAAATCTTTTTAAAAAGTAAACATTACTGTTACGCCAAGGTCGGGAGAATTGTATTTCTAGCAGATTTAGCGCTTCACAAAACACTATATTTCAAACTTAGAAAATTATTTTATCTTTGATAAGATCTTTATTTTTCTGTTATTGTTTGAATTGTTAATGAAAAGTTTCTCGAGGATTATTTTAAATATTTTATGTTTAATTTGTAAATAAAGAAAATAGTAATTGGCATTGTCTTATAGGTTTAAGAAGTTTCCTGCTTCCTGCTTCCTCCTTCCTTCTTAAGTCCAGGCGAGCTGGTTCTCGATGTCACCGCCTAACTGTGACATCAATTCCATCGCGCACAAAGAAATTTGACAACTCCTTTCTTTGTCGCACTACCAAAAAATGGAATTCCTTACCAGCTCACGTGTTCCACTCCTCTTACAACCCGGGTTCCTTCAAACTAGGCGTGAAGAGGTATCTTGCGGGCCGGCAAGGCGGGCACGGCTAGTACAGAATATTCTTCCCGACTGTACTGGCCGTCGTCGCGTTTGGACTCTACTACCACTTACCATCAGGTGGAGTAGAGTCATTTGCCATCCCGGCGCATATATAAAAAAAAGAGATATTTATTAATATACGTAGTACGATAAATATACGTAGTATAAGCTGAGGTGAATAAGTGACGTCTTTGTGCGTCACTCATACCCCGTATATGGGGTATGGTCATATCGCTATGGCTATTCCGTAAAAACAACCTCAAAGCTCACCAACAAAAAACATTTTATGAAATGTCAGAAAAGATAATTATTATTATTATTATTATCTTTGTTACTCTTTAACGCACACTATTGAACGGATTTGAATGAATTTCATGAAAATAAATACCACTCGACTTACCTTTAAATGATTAAATAAATTAAAGGCAAAAAAGAAAAGTGTAAAACTTATAACCTAACATCATACCGTGTTGTGTTATGTCAAAAGTTAGTTTTTTGCGATAGTATAGTTATTTATTGATAAACGCTTCATTGATTTTAAAAGTAAATAAGTATATAAGTAGCTATGGATTTCACAATAACGCTTAGTAGGTTTCAATCCACAAGTATTCTACCATATTACCATCTCTTTATTATTCTGCCCCCAAATATCAATACTCAATAATGCTATACACATAATTTCCGGTTTGGAGAGGAAGTTAACCGTTGTAGTTTAGACATATATTAAATAGTTGAAGGCGCATGGTCGGTACTAGGATTGGTTAATATTACTTACAAAGTATATGGACTATACAATGTGTGGTGACTTACTAACGGCCACTTACCAACAGGTGGCCCATTTGCCCGTCTATAGAATAGCTACTATTATCAAACTATATTTTCACCATTAGAAGATCAGTAACACCCCTATAAGACAGACAATTCGTCCGTAGAAAATTAAAGAAAGTAAGAGGAGAACTGAAGCAAAAAAATATTCTAATTCAAGGGCTACACAATTCTACATTCAATCTTTAATTCAGCGCTTTAAGCGTTGAAAGGAAATGTCCAACAGGTGGCCACTGTGGCATTAGCGGTGTTCAATTCTTTCTTATTCAACACATCTACCTAGTTAGCGATGGTTTATTGAAAATCGTAAATCCTTTGAACTAATTGCCGTTATTGATGACCGTATTTCAGAGAAATGAATTAGATGGTTCTGTATTGTGGGGAACAATACTGTATAATTATTTACTAACGATAAGCTTAATCTTTCGTGATACTAACTTTAAGTTTCAAAATAAATTGGATAAAAATATCGGTTGATTTGTAGCATGTGTTTATTTTGCTTTATAATATGAATATATATTATAGATTTATTTTTCGTTTATTCATATTTTTTTACAATAATTTTTATTTATATCTTCTATAACTAAAATTTAAATCTTTTAAAAGTTATATTATATAAATATATAACTGATTAGTATGTCAAGTTCCTACATATAAAGTAAGTAAAGACATTTTAAATGTTTTGTAGGGCATTCAGGGAAAGTTGCAATTATGTTATTTAAAGCCAACTAATTGATATAATTTGATATCTAATTTGTCTTTGAATTTCTTAGTTAATCGAATTAGTAAATCGAAACTCTCAAGTTAAATCCATAAAAGCAATGAGTTTTAAAGAGCTTTATTTACTTATATATATATCTTTTAGTACTTCATAGTAAGGACGACAACGTGAGGAAACCTAAATCTTCATCTGCCTCTTGTCCTCAACATAAAGAAAACCTTTGCATATCCATAATAAAATGGCCAATAATAATTTATGCAGGTATACTAGAAATACACCCTAAGAAATCATCTGTGCTGAAAGCACCTCATTGATACTACAACCAAACCACAAAGGGCACTCCACCCTACACGCGTAAGTGCGCGGTGCTCATACACCCTTTGCTATTCACTAAGCCTTCAACGATGCTTGGTTTTATTTTAGAGTATCGAATCATCTAGAACAATTGTTTCTACCCTACAGGACGTGTGCAATCTTACAATGGAACGTGTAAAGGGGGTCTCTATTTTTATGTCATAGATACTATTATTCTTGTAAGGACATTAACGGCCTTACGTATAAACGAAGTTTGTTAAAACACTGTTATCTCTCTATCATACACCGTTGATTTAGCATTTGCAAGAAAAGGACAAAGCATTGTTTAACTGATCACCTCCTACACACCATTTAAAATCAAAGCCGTAAATATTTGATTAACGCAGCTCAATTGTTTTTTTTACAAGGCCGCTAAAAACCTAGTGTGTTAATAGATTATTTTTGTATGTTACCACTAAGCGTAACGTCAAATAGTATTAAATAAAAAGGCAGATAAATACTCAAACAAGCTTATCTTCTATCCACTTAGGATATAAATTTGAAAACTGATAATTCTATTATATAGGCTCTTAAATCTGCCTTGGATTAAGGTTCAGCATGCAGCTTGTTAAAGTAGTGCTTTGTTACATATTAATAAGAAAATTAAGATAACAAATATTGAATTTATTATCAACATTCATCATAAGTTTGCGTTAACCATAAATAATTAATTTTTTTTTACCTTTTTTTTTATTATGTATAGGTGGACGAGCAAATGAGCTATCCGATGGTAGAGGGTCACCACCGCCCATAGACATGCTGTAAGAAATATTAATCCTTAAACGCAATGCGCTACCAAACTTGAAAATAGAATATAATAAGTACTGCTATTTGGTGGTAGAATATCTGATGAATGGGTGGGCCTATATTAATTCGTGATTTTACATCGTCATTTTAAATTTATTCGTAACAAAAAAAAGTACGAATAATAAGTTATATTCGTTAAATATAAACATTTTACTGTAAACAAATGTTTGTTTTTTCACTAACATTTTACATCTCCATGTGTTTTCATCGTTATATCGTGAGAACAAATACATTTCTGGTACTAAGAACATATGATCGGATCTTTAGAGTATTTTATTTATATTTAATATAAACGATAATTAAGATGTAATAAATTGAATTGAAAATCAGTAATAATAATGTGACAATACTTTTTTTTAATCTTCGTAAAAACGATTATATAGAAATAGTTCTCAGTAAACTAGCTATTCTGGAATGGTTTTACAAAAAATGGTATTCAAACTGTTAGACCTTTATTAGATAAGTTGGACTAAGCTTATTACAATTGGTTTTTTATAATAACAACTTGATGGTAGGGCTTTATGCAAGCTCGTCTGGGTAAGCACCGCCACCAAACAGTGGTATATTTACTCTATGGCTTCGGGGGCATATGCTCGCGGTAGTAAGAATCTAATCAACATCACACAAGTGCTCCTAAATTCATTGTTATTTACCTATATACTAAAATATTTTTTTTATTTAAAAATGTTGTTTACAATTATAATTCTAATTGTGTATCTGATTACAATATTACTTTTCTTTTATATTACAGAAATCATGATCATTACATAGGATTTGATTTAAATTCACTAATGTGTTATTCACTAATGTGTTAATTTTTATTATTTTAGTCAAATTTTTAAAATAGTCCCTCCCGATTCCCACCAGACGCAAAGCTGCCCATAATGCAGGCCGCATTTCCGCGTTGTATGGCAATGGACAACCTTTGTGCCAAGTGTGACCCGGAGCGACTGTCAAATCCCCTCTCTATAAGGCGACAGCCAATTTCCCTTATTAAACTGAGGGCATCCGATCCCCAACATCCCGACGTCTCAACCGCTAGTGGCACAAATAAATAATTTAATATAATATTCAATATTTATATAATGTGATTGACGGGTGATTTTAATACTTATATATTAAACTTATCGCCTCGAAAAAATTGATTTACTGATGCTAAGAACGTCATCTCCGTCTAAACATTAAAAAAACTTATTTTTATTAATGAAGCTAAAATGAAAGGAAAGCTGTAAAACGAATACTAGCTAAAAATCCCGTGCGAAAAAATCGACTTCATAGATGTGTAAACTAATGAATTCAATTTAAGAACAGGTTCAACGAAAAAGTGAACCAAGAGAAAAATACTCTATCATCGAAAAAATATTCCGCATGTTCGTTATTCGCAAGTGGGTATTCATTAAAAAAAAAGAAAGGTGTCGTGAGACACTGTTGAAACGAAGCTCTCTTCAATGTATGTTATGTATTTTAATATATAAAAAAAGTTTGAGAGAAATTAAACGAAACAAATAAAAAAATTTATTTTTTTATTATTTACATTAAAACCATAAATATATACAAATAAAAATTAAAAATAGTTACTGTACAAATCGTGACCGCTAGAATGGAGCAAGAATGCTAGCAGCACTTCTCCTTTTAAAAATAATTGTAATTATTTTTTGTTTTTAACTTAAGTTGCTAAATATACGTCATGATTGCTATTTACACAGACACACAACTCTGTGTAATATATATGTAGTAATTACTACACAAGTTACTAGTCACTACAGTGAAACTACAGACACAAGGGACATAACATCTTAGTTCTCAAGGTTGGTGGCGGATTAGCGATAAAGCAATGGTTAACATTTCTTACAATGCCAATGTCTATGGGCGTTAGTGACCATTGACCATCAGGTGGCCCATATGCTCGTCCGCCTACCTACACTATAAAAAAATATAGTAAGTCTTGTGATGATCGAAGTCTTATTACCACATAGCTCTCATTCGCCAAGTGTCTGTGATAAGGAAATTAATTCCAACATAAAAGAATTATGGCCTATTCCAATCGAATTAGGAGTTAAAGATAAACAAACAAATTTACATTCCATCTGATTTTCTAATAGCTCTTCTATATTATGTACTACAAACAGTTCTTGATTAATATACTTTAACCTTGCACTCAAATTCAACCTTGATCATCTGAAGTACTTTAATTTTTTCACCTTGAAAAAAGAAAATTTACATGGAATCTGTGTAAGCCCGCTTGCGTAGGTTATCTAATATTCTACCTCCAAACAGCAATACTTATTGTTGTGTTTTGTTTTCAAGAGTCAGTGAGCCTGTTTAACTACAGACAAGGGACATAATAACTTAGTTCGCAAGGTTGGTAACAGATTGACAGTGGAATGGTTAATATTTCTAACGCCGCCAATGTCTGTGGACCACCTAACCTATTTTATAAAAAAAAAAACAGAAGAAAAATGATTGCTAGCAGACATTGTCATAAATAATAATGCTGTTAAAAAAAACTTAACAGAAATATCATGTTAATGACGATGATAAATTGAATATGATTACTTTTATGAGCCGAGATGGCCCTGTGGTAAGTACGCGTGAATCTTAACCGATGATCGTGGGTTCAAACCCCGGCAAGCACCACTGAATTTTCATGTGCTTAATTTGTGATTATAATTCATCTCGTGATTTACGGTGAAGGAAAACGTCGTGAAATTCTGCCACATGTGTGGCATTCCACTAACCCGCATTGGAGCAGCGTGGTGGAATAAGCTCCAAACCTTTTTCTCAAAAAAAAAAGAGGAGTGTAGGCATTTAGCCCAGCAGTGGGACATTCACAGGCTACTACGGTTACGGTTACTTTTATGAACGTGCTATTTTTACTTTGCGGTCGTTTAAAAATCTAACGTATAACACATTAACCGATTTTTTTATGTTTCGATCTTTCGTTATGAATCCCAGATGCCAAATCTGATGATAAAAATGATTAAGAAGATGTTCTGTGCGAAGACAAATAAATAGGTCGTAAATATTGCGTTTAACTATGTTTGCGTTATAAATCTTGCCATAAGTATCTTTTAGTGAAAACTGCTAACATATTGAAAAGGTCGCGAGAGTTATTTCCGTCGTGAATCGTTTCTGAAATATTGTTAAGGATATTTATTTATCATGTCTCGAGTATTGTTTACCGAAAGGTTTTATTGTAGAATTATTAAATTTCTTGAACTATATCGATATGCAGAGCGGTGATGACCCGTGGTTAGAAGACGAGAATCTTATCAGATGAATTCAGTCAAACCCAGGCTAGTACCACAAAATTTTGTGCTTAATTTGTGTTTATAATTAATCTAGTGCTTGGCGGTGAAGAGATGTAGCAGATAAAAAATGGCACGTGTATCCTACACTGATTTGCACTGAAGTACGAAAACGTTCTTCTCTAAAGGAGAGGATTCTTTAGCTCAGCAGTGGGATATTTATAGGCATTTCACTTTTAACTTTTACGCCACTGTTAAACGTGATTTTAGATAGTCATTAAGCAAAATCTATTTCAATTTTATTTGAAAAGTACAAGTTTTGGTAAACATTTCTATGAAACTAGAATTTATAGCAATTTCTTTTTTTATCTCTGAATTTTAAAGCAAAAACACTTTCAATTCATAATATTTATTCAAAATATATTCTCACTTCATTACCATGTATATGTGTATTTATATAAAAATAAATAAACATATGAAATAAATATTATATGTTCAACTTGATCATATGATATAAATTCTCGAAACAAATCAAATTTGTGGCACACCCGTTCGTTCCTCTCCTCCAGGCTCCTTTCGAGGCTCTTTATAACTATGTAGTACATAATAAGTAATTCATTTAATAAACAGTTTATAAATAAATTAATAGTTCTAAGATATTAACTGTCCTACCGTAATTACTACAAACCAATTGTTATTAAGATTGAATGCACTAATTACTGTAAAATTAGTTCATACTATTATTTTTATAGTATCATCTTCAGAATTATTACAACTGGTTTTGCGTATTATTTTCGGGTATGTCCTTGGTAAATAAAGAATGTTATAATAATAATATCAAAAACTCTTTCTTAATTATTTGTGACTACCGAGCAATACACTCGTATTTGCGATATAAATCTTACTATTTGCAATTCGTAAGGCAATTTTCTTTAACCTTAATCCCAGAAGGTTCAAATGATTATCGTTTCAAGAAATCTGATAACGCAGCTTAACTGAACTTCAACCAATTAGATAGCACTTGTTTTTGCCTATAACTTCACTTTTTATTTCGTATCCATTATTTTTAAATCCAAATTTATCTTTGTAGATAAAATAACAGCTGGTCTTGGAGGAGAGCATGTTTCGTCAGCTATCACTATAGAGAACTAGATAAAGCCTTTGAGAATAGGTACTCCATGTCGGTGGAAATGTCGTAGACTATTTAAAAGAAACATTGTAAATTGACATCATAACCTTTTTAATTTCGTCGCATTATTTGTAATATGTATAAGTGATGTAAATGTTTTTTGGGAAGGATGCCGATTAATAAAAGAAACGCCCTATTTTTTGTGAAATTAGATGTTCTTGACTTTGTGTTTGATTGCGTGTAGGAATAAAACTATATTATGATAATATTAAAACATAGAAGCGTTAAACAGTTTCCAAGCATATACAGTCCGTGTGAAATCAATGGTATAAATTGTGAATGGCTTCATACCAATTTGTACGAACATGTGGCTAGGCTGTTGTACTTATTTCACTTGTTTCTTTAACAATTATTAATGCCCATTCCAATACCATATTTGAGATAGTTTAAATATAAAACACGAAGCCGAAACAATATCATCCTAACGTATATATTTACAATTTAGAGGTAAATACGAGATACTGGATGACATCGGAAGCGTCGATGTTACATTTGCAGAATGGTATGTTTGAATAATTCAGAAACTAAAAATTCAATGGCGATGATTTTACTGTTACCACAGTGCCACAAAAGACGTGACCTTGCATCTCGTCTTTATAGTCTTTTATTTCAAGAATCGCAAAATATAAAAAATTTCGAATCATTACGAGCATTAATGTTGACGTGGTTGGCGTGGTTGGTAGATACTTGCCTTTCGCGTCGCAGGCCGTGGGTTCGATTCCCACCCAGGACAGACATTGTGTGCATGGACATGTGTGTTCGTCCTGAGTCTGGGTGTAATTATCTATATCAGTATATATTTACAAAAGAAAAGTAGTATATATAGTATATCAGTTGTCTGGTTTCCATAGTACAAGCTCTGCTTAGTTTGGGATCGGATAGCCGTGTGTGAATAATGTCCCAGTATATAAATTTCCCAGGATATATTATCTAGCTGTCTCGACACTGTGCCTTTTAAATCATGTCGTGTAATAGCTGTCCTTATTGTTTTGTGATCATGATGACTATAGTCAGTTATATTATTCACGAATTAAAATCAAACCAAAATCCTTTATGCAACATGGAAGCATTACACTTTTTTACTGATTGTCAAATTAAAAATTACAACCAGTTCAGAAAAGAAAGCGTGTTATTTTTTACTCGCTTCTGGGCATCGTGAAATCTACTATAACATTACTTTACGCGATAGACCATTTTTATGGGCTAATAAGTAAAGACACCATAAGTAAACCTGATGACACCAAGAAGGTCTTTTGGACGAAGTGTTATTCATGCTGTTGTCTTATTAACATTTCTTTTTTGCTTGATGTTTACTGCCGTGGGTCTAGTGGTTCTACGGCGGTAGACCATAGAATTCGAACCCGGTTCTGGTCTTTAAAGTCATTAAATTTTACATTTATGATATCCTCGGAAGTAGGAGGTTGATGGTGTTGCGTGTCCTTATGACGTGAATCTATTGGTACTGCGCTTGATTTCTCTCCGGTCGTGTCGGATTGCTTTCCTATCGATCTATATGAGTTAGAATAGACAGGTCTAGCCGTTAACTGGGCGCCGTTGCTGAAATTAGGTCAGCTGGTTGTTCGTTTTTTTCTACTGCTACATCTCGTTAATTTGAACACTATCGAATAAGGCCGCGGTGTTTCTTCCGCGATCATAATTATTTGCGTTTGCAAGTTACTTTACGAATAAATAAGAAATATGGGGTAAGCCAGGTTTCTTTGTATTATTAACTTATAATAATTATATATTAATATATATATTATAGATTTCTAAAATAAGTTTATTCGTATAGGTTTATTTATAACAATTTATTTTAAATACAAATATTGTATTTATGTTTAGTCCAAATTTGTTTAAATTATTAGAATCAAACTATAGAATGTGGTCTTTATATCTTAAGGCTATAAGAATTTTAATAGGCAATTCCTCGAACGGCTTTCCAACTCATAAAGTTGCGAGTAATTTCACATGTTAACAAGCGTCAGAACTTTTGAATTATATGGCAGAAATATTTAAAGTTTACAATTAAACTGATATGTAGCTTAATACTCATGTAATAAAGACTATATTTACTATTAATAATACGTGATAGGGAAAATTTCTTTGAAGTATATGGATATTAAAGTATAGTCTAAGCCTGATTCCCGTATTATATAGAAATGGTTACAGGAATTGATTTGGAGATTAAAACTACTATGTCAAGTTTCATTTGAATTCATGTAAGTGTCTGAATGACACGTGCCCAAACATACACATAAAATTGTAGAAGATGGCCCTGTTAAGGACGCGTGAATTTTAGCCGATTATTGTGGGTTCAAGCACTACTGTCAAGCAATTTTCATGTGCTTAATTTGATATTATAATTCATCTCGTGGAAGGAAAACATCGCGAGGAAACATGCATGTGTCGAATTTTACTGACATTTTGTATTCCACCAATGGAATAAGCTCCAAACCTTCTCCTCAAAAAGGGAGAGTAGGCCTTAGCCCAGCAGTAAGACATTCACAGGCTGTTACTGCTAATATCTTTAATATAGTAAAGCTAACATATACTATATATATGTTTAAATACTGCATTGCATCCGTTTAGCTATAATCACACGTGATAAGTGTTAAAATGCTTCCTAGATTGAAACGCCCCTATATATCTTATTCACTCTCGCGCTAAATATACCAGGTTTATGAAGTCATTAGAAAACACAGACGCCAGTAGAACTTTTCACAGGCAGGCCCGCACTTAGAGATTCCAGGCCCCTTAAAACTTTGACATTTAAAGACCCCCATTCCGAAGCGGTAATAGTAAAATTATATATTTTTTGGCTTGGTGGGGCCCCTCGGCTGGCCTCATACATAGCCTAGGACCCTAGGCCGGTGTCTTTTAGGCCTAGGCATAAATTCGGGGCTGTTGATAAGTTGTACCTTCGCAAATAAGAAAGAAAGTGCTTCGTACCAATAAAAGGGATATTAATAATGTAGGAATAGAGGCCTACACGACATCTGGTTGTCTGATGATAAAGCAATGAAAGATTAAATTATGTCAATGTCACTCCTTGAAGAATACTTTTCGTAGCATGTCGATAAGCACTTTGGCAACATACTCGGTTAACATTGATAAATTGATTATGTAAAATGTTTGTAATCTAAAAAAGTGCTTTATACAAATTCAACAGTAAGGCCAAGCCATGCAGTGATTCAACTGCATCCATCCATAAGTACATTAGCTTTTACATTTGTTGAAATGCCTTACACAAATTATTATAGTTGACAACGATAGATTTTTGTCGAGTCCATGAACTAATAAAAACAGTTTAATTATTAATAATGTAAAATTGGTCTTTTCATTTTTTTAATACAATTTTTAAACAAATAAGTTAAAAGGAACACAAAGGAAAATCTGAAACAATACTTATTTAATCTTACTTTAAAACCTAAATATACAGATACAAGTATCTTAAGCAAGACAAGTCCAATGAGATTTCACTCCCGTCGTGCAAATGCTTCAAAGTGATTAAAATACAGCTTCGTTCCACGTGCTGAATATTTTAGTTTAGAATTTATTCTAGAAAGTTCTTGCATAACTAAATTTGAACAATTGTATTCGGACAACTTTAAGTTCTTATGAAAGGAAACCAAGAGCAAAATGGGTCATCTGATGATGAGCTAAACTTCGGTATTTTAAGATTAATATTTTTTACCTTTCGTAATATTGTTAAAAACTTGTCGACAAATCAAAGATGTCAATTTTTCCTGAAACTAGACTTGGCATTCTCAACAAAACCGAACAATACAACGTGTTAGAGAAGTAATGAGTGGCATCTCAGAAGGCTTTGTACACACCTGGCGTACAAAACCATCGTGGTAAAATAACGGTATACTATATACAGATTGTCCATTTGCAATCTAGCCAGCAATTTAAGAAAGTTAAAATCTTGCATAAGACAATTGCAGTTTTTTGGAGATATCCTGGAAATAGCATGTTGTGAGAGGGATGTTGCTACTTGTATTTCTTAGCCCACAGTGGAGCAGCGTCGTTAACATCAGGAGTGTCTTTCTCCTTAACAAAGACTCCTTTTGCTTAATAGTCAACAGCTTACGAATCATCAGAAACTACTTACAGAGTAAATATAATGTTTATACGCTTCGCTATAATTATAAGACAAGCAAGATATATTGTTTTGTTTTCGGCTAAAATTATCTCAGTAACGGAGTCGAATTAAGAATTCGTTCCTGTGAGTGGATGAGGAACTTTGAGAGTGAGGGAATAGAGAGCTTTTTCAGGCGTAAAAATCCCTAGCTCTTCTATTTATTACATTTTGACCTTAGAGAGTTTGGCTCAACTTGGTAAACTCAGGGAGTATCAGTCTGATTTTAAAATATCTTTAATCTTTAGATATCCTGTTAATTGATTGAGGTGATGTAGTACATAACTTCAAGCTAGAGTAGCACAAAAAGTATAAGAGTAAGTAAACAGTATTTCGTGAATGATCTAATAATGTATATAAACTAAGCATAATATTCTATTTAACGTGAATGAAATCGTGAGTTACTTGCTAGTTACGTAATATCCATTTTTCGTAGTAAGAGTAAAACGTAATAAATAATAAGAAGTAAAACGTCACACTGAAATTTCTGCGTTTAAATATAGCTAAAGTTATGTGTATTTTATAAAAACCGATACACTCACGAATAAATGACATTTAACCTCAATACATTATAATGTAATACGAACCCCCATTACCGTACACTACATCAGCGGTAAAATTATCGGTAAGTGAAAACATATACAATTCTGAGTCAGCGCTTTGTTACTATTTTTAGAAATCTATTTTAACGAACGCAGGTTCCAATTTAGCTGTCTGTTTCTGAATAACTATTTAAAGACATTATGACATAAACACTTTATAATGAAATTAAGTGACTGTCTCCTTGGTCGGTTAGCCCTAGCCCTTATAAGGGCGAAATCACGAGATTTTTGGTTCAAGCCTCAGGTCAAAATATTGATATGTTTTTCTGTCGACAAATTCTCAAAAGCCTTTAATCTGGAAGTCCACACTTTCGTGCCTTAGAAAGCGCGTAATGCCGTTGATCCTGCGCTTAAACTCGTTATCGTATCGAATAGAAAGTGCACTTGTGTGTTCGCACATACTTCTGCTCTTTAATGTCCTTATTATTTTTGTCGGATGAGTTCTAACCATGTGTAGTCCACACATGGTTAATTCTACAGATCACCGAGTTTTTTTTAAATGAATTTAGGCAAAGCCCTTTTTCTGAGGAATTACTAATATTCCTATTTACCCCTCCAATTAACCGTAAAGCTTGAGTGGAGACGACAATAGCCCAAAGTGTCAAAATCAAACCGGCGATTCATACATCCCTACTGGTGGTAGAGCTTTGTGCGAGCTCGTCTGGGTAGGTACCACCAACTCATCAGATATTCTTACTATACTTGGTATTGTTGTGTTCCGGTTTGAGTGAGCCACTGTAATAACAGGCACAAGGGACATAACATCTTAGTTCCCAAGGTTGGTGGCGAATTGGTGATGTAAGCGATGGTTAACATTTCTTACAATGCCAATGTCTATGGGCGTTGGTGACCACTTACCATCAGGTGGCCCATATGCTCGTCCGCCTTCCTATTTTATAATAAATAAAAAAATCCCTCGTTTTATAAGTTTGATAATCTAACTTATAAAACGATTGTCGAATTGCCGAAGGCTTACTGTAAATAGGATCATTAAAAGTTATTGAATAACAATTTCACGTAACGTTCATTTTACATAAAGAAGATTAGAATCATAAAAATATATATAAATAAAATATATTATATAATATATGAGACCTTTTTTTAATACCCTACTGAAAAAATACTAAACCAATATACATAAAGCTTATAACAGTTGTAGCGCGATTTGGTGAAGGTTTTAGTATATATTACTATTATAAACGTAGTTGTTCTTTACAGTTTAACTATTCACGTGACAAGCAAGAGAGCCGTGATGGCACTGTGGTTAAAAGACGAGAATGTTTACCAATGATTCCTAGTTCGAATCCACTGAATTTCCATGTGCCTAGATTGTGTTAATAATTAATCTCGTGCTCGGCGTAGAAGGAAAACCTGCATGTGGCAGACGAAATCTTCCACGTGTATCCACCAACTGCATTGGAGTAGCGTGTTGGAGTGCACTCCAAAACTTCTCCTCAAAAAGGGGGGAAGCCTTAGCCTAACAGTTGGACATCAATAGGCTGTATTTTACTGTTTTTACGAGTTTCATATTTTCATTATCTCATATATAAAAATGAATGTTGGATATACCAATGTTGTTTGCGATTAAAAGACACCGTTGTACCGATCTAAATAATAGTTGGTCTATATTTTATATATTTTTCACATAATATGATATGTAATTATCATTAAAACAATTCATTAATATTTAAAAGGTCAAACCGTCATAATCAAATAATTTCGAAAGACAATAAAGTATCAGTATAATTAATTTAAGAGAAACTTTATGATAAACAAAAGGAAGACAACTGATGGCGTTCTGACGTCAACTGTGTAATTGCTTTTACTGAATAAAATATCAGGCTTTCTGTTTCGAGTCGTAATGATTGAAATATAAGCCTTCTAAGTAAATGGATGTGTTTATAATATCGTAATATTAAAATTACATATTTATTGCGCTAAAATGTTTTCTGCAGACTTTAAATAATTTTTATACTAAATCTTTTAAAATCTTTCATTCTTCTGATAAAGATTTGGATTTCGTCTACAGCATATACATGGTTGTACATTTCCATTCTTAACATAATCTTTGTCGCCAACAATGGGATCTAATTACTCTGGCTCACTTAACATATATTACAATACATACATATTACAGAGGATTAATTTGATGTTTTGTTGGCGATAGAGTAACTGTTGAGTGGGTTGTGCCTTTGAGAATATTTCGTTGAAAGCTTACCACGAGTACTAATCGACTAATTAGATCTATTCATATATACTATATCAGTGACAGTGAAACATAATCAGCGTAATTGTAATCTTGTACAATCACTTAAGAATACTGAAGCCTTAAATAAAATAGGTAGATTTGATTTTGTAATTCAATAATATGTATTGTTTTTATTAAAGATCATGTTTATATAATAAAGATGGATGGAATATTTCAGACGATTAGAGTAATTTTTCGATTAACAAACACTTACCTAAAGCTTGTAAAAATGGATATTCTATCATCAAATATGTCGTGCACAAATCGCAAGCGTACATTAACGTGACAGACGACCTCGTATGCTTCTGTATATTATGATAAATGGATGACATACCGAATATCGAATCGGTGAAGTAATACGAATAATACGGAAGCAGATACTTATAACTTGAAGGGATAACAATGTGTATCGAATAACACGTCCGATATTCATTTTACAATACATGTTTACTGACCGTACACGTGTATTTGTTAGTCTTTTTGGAATAGATCATCATATTTTATACCGTTGCGTAAATACTATTTAACTTAGCACTAACTTATGTAAGTAAAAATACTATCTAACCCAAAAAAATAAAGCAGCGGCGTCTTTCTGGACGCTTCTGTCAACGTCCAAAGGACGCCATCGAGTGACATATATAACATTAGATCACAAAATGTAGTATTACATAATGAAAGCTACCTCTAAATTTACTTTTAAGTATCGTCTCCGTGAGCATATTTTATCAGAAAGTTCCTAGTTCTTGTACTCCGGATATAACCTGATATCTTTCCCGTTTGCTTTAGATCCAATTTCATGCCGCGAGCAGACAAATTACCAGTATTATATATGTAGTTACATTCGAATTTAACGCCGTTTACCTGTAATGATAAACGTTTTTGAGCAGTAAATACGAGAACAATATGATTGCAGCGCAAAGAACAGTAGAATTTATTAAGAATATGTCAATATTATATTGTCAATTCGCTGCCAGCCAATAAAAGTTATTGAAAATCCCTTCTGCTTATATAAACATTGCCATAATTAATACAAAAGAGCTTTGCTGTTTGTTAAGCTTTTTTAATAGTAAATAAATTAAATTAGGTATATTAGTTTATCAAAATCAGTAGAAAATATTACGATATTCCTTAGACGGTTTTGCGGTTAAATATTATTACGGCTTAATCAAATGCTGGACGGGAGGAAATTCATTTAGACGCCATCTAGCTAACGCCGACTTGTTATAAGTCGGAAGTTGTAGATGACAAGATAATATTGAGCGAAGTAATGCTTCGGGAAGTTTCACACTTTATAACTATTCACATGTTATTTATATATTTTTATTGGCAGTAAGATAATTGAAGATCAAATAACATGATGGCAATTAGGTTCACAGACATTTATTCTTAATAAGACATATTATAGTCACTTATTTGAGAAAAGAGGTTACACAATGTGTACAATTAAATTCGCCGTTCCATCTTAAGTACTATGTTTAAGGTAATTAGGTAGTGTTAATAATTTTAATATGGCAAATGGTTATCTTAGATCAGACAAATAACAATCTATTTTTTAACTTGGTAATGAGTTAAGTAATTCTTAAATATTCTCTGGCCTGGTAAATAGAGTTGTGTAACGTTTATTTACCGAAATATGGGAACGTTTACCATTACTGATTGTTGGTAGGAAGATTGATTAGGATATCAAAATATATAATAAATAATTATACTAAAAAGTCTCTATACTAAGTTTTTATGTATTTGCATTCGTGGTAAAAAAACCATCATAATCCTGAATATATATAAGAGTAAAAATATTTCTTACGCGTCTCCACAATTCCGTACTTGAATGGTGTACTGAAATAACCCCTAAATCTAAAGAGTGGAAACAGTGATGTATTTACAGACTATTTGTTACTTTTCTGTTATAAATGAAGATGTTGATTTGGTATACAATAATCAACCGGTGTTTATTATTTTAATATAATAGGTCATAACTGCTCCTTAGACATTGGTACTGTAAGAAATATTAACCGTTACTTTCATCGCCACCAACCTTAGGAACTCAGATGTTATGTCTCTTGTGCGTCTTTGTGTATACCGTTTCACTGTTCAAACCGGAACACAACAATATGTACTCCTGCTTGGGGGAAGAATACGTGATTAGTGGGTGTGTAGGTAACACAGGGGCTTGTACAAAGCCAACACCAAGTAAATTATGTGATAATGCTCGTATCCAACAATTTCTTATTTGAGTTTTATTGTACATTCATGGAAAATATAACTGTTATATAACGTAATTAGGTGTGTTCAAATAACAAGATTAAGAGATTTCAACCATTACAATCAATTACATAGTCATCTTATGTATATATACGTTTCTTTTGTTAGTTATTCTCCGGTAAAGGTATTTTCTTTTTCGAAACGTCGTTAGTTTTTTTCTTTGACTAAGATAATCTAAGATTCTACATCGAATAAAGGAATTTGAATACGAACAGATGAATTTAATTATTTTAATGTGAATATTATTACTAATGGAAAAGCTCAATACATTGAAAGTTCCTATCAAATACTACTTCACCGTTACGTATACGAAATGCATTGAATAGCTTTCAAATAAATTAATATTAGTTATCGGAGTGACAGTGCTCTTGACGAAATTGAAGCGTAAAATTAATAGTACGATAATGGAATTTTACTAAATCTACATTTATAATTCACCGGTATTCTATGTTATAATATAAAGCGGTTTATGTAAGCGGTTTTCAGGCGAATGGACATACGGGCCGGGCCGACTAATGCTTAGCGGTACGTCGAAGGACTTTTGCCGCATCAGAAGATCTTAGCTATGTCTATCTTACCATGTAACGTGATTGTTTTAGATTTAGATTTGCTTGACTTAGTTACCTAAGAATGCTTGTAGAGTAAGTGTATTATTTTAGAAAAGTGAAAAGGTGCATAAAACCGTTTTCCTTTTTTTTGAGCCGAGTAGGCCCAATTGTTAGAATTTTAACTGAAGCACCACTGAACTTCATGTGCTTAAATTTTATTTATGATTCACTTTGTACTCAGCGGTGAAGAAAACCTAAAGAAAACATGTTAAAGGATGTAAAAATACCATGTTTGTATCTACCAACCATTACAACACCGAATAGCGGCCCTGAATTTTGAAGTTAACAATGCTTACAATCCCATGCCTCGTAAAAGCATTAAAGCTTGCGCCTAATCTCTTCGGATGAATCTTAATATCGGACTGTGTTGAGGAGTAGAGTGTACCTGTATTTGCGCACACATTTGTACCCTGTTATATCGACCGTGTAGTTGATTATTACGCTCCGTTGAAAATGACCGCAGTTCTGAAAAATATATCACCTACTTTCTCTGCCAACTGATGGAAAAAGTAAAATTATTTCGTAAATACTTTTAAAACTTCTTACTAAAGTTTTTTAGAATAAAATAGAATAGAATATGCTCTATGTACAACAAAAGAGTACAAAAGGCGGTCTTATCGCTAAAAGTGCGATCTAGCTAGCTTTTTAAACTCACTTTTACTTCAAAGTCGTAATTGTCATAATATTAACAATAAAATTATGACACAGAAACCGATCCTTAAATCCTTAATAGACTTTGTTTTCTCAAAATTTAACAAACTTAATTAAAGAGGTCGCCTCTATCAATCTCATTCTTACAAAGAATTTTACCATCTCTGGTTTTATATATAAGACTAATTACATCCTGGACTTTTATTACATTACTTCTATATAACACTACGACAGTAATTAATTTAAAAAGCAATCGGAGCATACATTATTATATAAAACTCTGTTTATATGACGCTTGTTTGTTTTCAATAAAAGTCATTAGGTAAGACTATTATTGGAAAAGTATTTTCATCCCATCAGATTATTTTTTACTTAACGTTGCTTTAGTAATTAGTAACAGTACAGTAACAGCCTGTTAGTGTCCCACTGCTGGGCTAAGGCCTCCTCTCCATTTTGAGAAGGTAATGCTTCAGTAATCATTAATTGGCAAAATTTAAGCGTAATTAGCAAACAATTTTTCATATATAACTGTCAGTACTCAGAACAGTCAGTCAGAGTTCAGTCACTCAGTCTAAACTCTATCCTAATATGTCATAATTATCTGATCATAAGTGAGAGTAGAGAGTAGAAAGTAGAGAGTGGCTGAGGAGGCGTAACGGCATCTCTTATGCCGTGTGCCAATTGTCATATCATTTGTCATCACGACATTCGATTCGGTCTTACATCGGAGTAGTGATGTAGCTTGGCAGAAGACCTATAAAGGATTGGTACATTGGTAGATTTGGTACTCATATATATGTTTAGAAATAATAGATCACTTTTTTATCTGATTGTATCTATGAGCGTAAAATATGATACATTATTTAGTTGGTACATGGTATTAATAGTATTTTTACATAATAATCTACTTTAGGAAATAAATCTCATCAATCGAGAGCTCAGATTAAGCCCTGTTGCATCGCACCGTTTTGCACTAATAGATGTCTCATCAAAAATACAGTGAGTATTATTGAAGAATGTGGCATAATTTTTATTTGCATAACTTTGGGAACACGGACAGCATTAGTTATTATAATTGTTATAAATTCCGCTACAAATATTGATTCGTATTACATGTTCGATAAAAGACGATGGTTTGAAGTGATTGCACTAGCTTGTTTCAATCCCTCTCGACAAATATTCGTTTAGACGTTACAAGTTTGTCGTGGTCTCCGCTTTGTGTCCTCCTGGGTCTTGGACACTGAGTAATCTGTGGTACTCTAACAGAATCATTAATTTAAGTATTTAAGGATACAAAAGGACAGAGTTACAAGCTTTATATTAATTTGAACTGTATTGGAAATCTTATCGTATCTTGTATTAGAAATACTTATTTATGTACTTCATTGAATATATTTAATAATTACATATTTCTATATTGTATTTGATAATTGGTATTGTAACCTACCTAAACTATAAAAATTGTTTTCCCGCGCATAAAAACGAGAACTGAACGATTGACATCGAATTAAAAATATATGATATTTTGTTTTAATTAAATTTAAAATATCTCATAGTTATTATATTAAAGATATTAAAATTAACAAATAATAAAAATTATTACTTCTACTGGTGTAGTTATTACTTGTAAATGATACTAAATATTTCCATTATAAAATGAAATATTTAAAATCTTTTTTCTATGTAAACTTTGTAACCACATTCATGAAAAATAGGGAAATTACTATATTTAAAACCCATATGTAAAACTCGGCTACATAGGATTTCTAAGTAACTTTCTATTTTAAAATTCGAAATTCAGTAAAGATCAAAAAGTGAATCATCGCTGTCAATCTCCCGCCATAACGAGCACCTGTCAACGTCCATGTTGCCAGTTTAAAAATGTAGAATATACTTGTAATTGTTAATTTTTTTTATTATAACAATGACACTATTTATTATTTAATTTTGACATCTTTAAAAAAATACTGATTTTTTGTTACTTTTCATTTGAATTTGATTAGATTGAATCTGGAATTGACATTCTTATTAGATATACTATTATTGTTTTATAAATTAATTTCAATGCTTTATATGTATGTTGTAAGTGTGCTATTAACAACTAAATAAAAAAAATGTTGTTCAATTTATTTTCAATTAATAAACGTAAAAATTAAATTTAAGCACGACTAAATTAATACATACGTATAGCTAGATGTCTTGATCACTTGATTGTGTTATTGTACTTCTTCTCAGATACTTTATAATCTGTCTTCTGCAAAGGTTGTCTAAAGAGATGGTTGCATTGCCGATAAGGCCTTTTTTTCATGGGAAAATCCTCATGGATGCCCATTTTGGAGATGATGGAGAATATGTTAGACTCAAACCGACTAAAACCGCCACGGTATGCTTTCCCACTTATCTACCATTAATAACCGCGTGTTTTAACTCAAGCAACTTCTATAATATTATTATTTAAATTTTTAAGTGTAATAAAATATATATAATAACAATATTGTGATGTTTTAAAAGATACAGATTATAATTAGTTTATAATAATAATTTTTATAACATCTAATATTGAGTATTATATTCTGGTTGAGTCTTACAAGAGCAAGCGAATGATAATGAATGATGAATGAAATAAAATTTCAAAATTATGGTACTCAGATTGGTCGCGACTTTCAAGTTTCAATATTCAGTATCGACCTGTAATATAAATGCTTTAACGGATTTCCACGGTTGAATTGGCGAAGTAGGGGGCGCTCCGGGAAGTGAAGTTCGTATACCGTCAACGTAAATTCAATTTCGCGGGTGATAAACTCAAGTTGTAGGTAAAAATATTATTATTTTTATTATTTTTCTTGATATAATTTTATATAATGCTAACTATTACTACTGACTAAAAGTTTATTATTTAGTTTAAAAAGAAATCGATCGTTGCTTTCTTTAAAATTAAATAAATTTATGATAGTTTAAATTTATTTATTTGATATTAGTTTACTGGTGGTAGGGCTTTGTGCAAGCTCGTCTGGGTAGGTACCACCCACTCATCAGATATTCTACCGCAAAACAGCAATACTTGATATTGTTATGTTCCGGTTTGAAGGGTGAGTGAGCCAGTGTAATTACAGGCACAAGGGTCATAAAATCTTACTTCCCAAGGTTGGGGGCGCATTGGCTATAAGCGATGGTTGACAATTCTTACAATGCCAATGTCTAAGGGCGTTTGGTGACCACTTACCATCAGGTGGCCCATATGCTCGTCCACGTTCCTATTCTATAAAAAAAAAAAAAAAGTGGATATTTATACTATATAATAATAATAATTTATTATAGATAAACGAGTATTATGAATATATTTTTGTATAGGCTATAACTTTCTCGAAAATAATTTTCAAATCGGACCTAGAACTTTATTGAGTTCTAGGTTTTAGATTACAAATACTCATCAAATACAATTATATACATAGTTAGTGTTTTCTTTTTTTGTATTTAACTGTTCGAAAATTTTAATATTAGTGGTATTTTATAAGTGTTTTTTTGTTTTACTTGTCTCAATTATCCATTTACAAAATATTGAAATTTAATTTTTATTTGAATTAAATTCTGTGTTCTATTCTTAATTTTTCATTTCAGTTAATTTAATTCGTGTGTTAGCAAAAAATATCATAATAATAATCCAATTTGTTAAAAACATAACAACCTTACTACATATTCCGGGAAGGTTGTATCGTTTGTAGCTAATTCTACGAACCATGTGATCAGGAAACTGAACATTTATTTAACGATAACGTAAAATACTGCTTCTCTGACATTAATACAACACGAAGTAAGAGGTCTTTTATATATATTCTATGAACTTTACGTAAGAAAGATAATATAATAAATATATAAACAAGTATCTAGACAATTCATAAATTTACACAAACTTAAAGAAACCTATGCTAAAGGTACCACGAATGTTAATAAGTTTTTACATCCAATTCATGTTTCGCTCAGCTTATTTAATTAAAAACTAAAAATCAATATGATAAACTACATCAGTTTATATAAGAAACAGATATGAATAATTAAATAAGTTTAAATAACAAATAGCAAGTTGAAAATAATTTTATATATCTAATATTGCGCAGCGTAGGGCGCCCTCCAGCCAGGTGGACCGACGACCTTAAGAAGGTGCCGGGCACCAACTGGATGCGGAAGGCGGAGGACAGGGAGCTTTGGCGCACCTTGGGAGAGGCCTGTGTTCAGCAGTGGACAACGATTGGCTGTTGATTGAATATTTTGTATTATTTCAATATTGATGATATTACTAATGACTGTTACTACTATGAATTTTTTACTTATGCCGTATGCGTGTTCTGCCCGATAATCGGTTTTTGATTACAGTTCAATTCTCCCTTTCAGAAGATACCTTATTCATTCGTTTATTGACCTCATTTATACAAATAGAAATACAGGTTATTTATTTACTATTGGAAGGTTAATGAACTACAGCGCTGATAAAAAATTAGCTTAGTACATATTATTCGTGTATATTAATGGAGTAAATCGAAGGAGTGTAAACCTGCATTAAAAAAAAAGAAAATTATCCGCATACCTACTGCTGGTTTAGGGTTGCGGCCTTGAAGGAGAAGGCTTAGAGTTTAATCCACCTCGCTGCTCCAATAATGGTTGATGAATACACAAAGAAGCAGGCTAGCTCGTCTGGGTAGGTACCAAGCACTCATCAGATATTCTACCGCAAAACAGCAGTACTTGTTATTGTTGTGTTCTGATTTGAAGGGTGAGTGTAATTACAGGCATAAGGGACATAATATCTTAGTTCTCAAGGTTAGTGGCGCATGGGTGATGTAAGTAATGGTTAACATTTCTTACAATGCCAATGTATATGGGCGTTGGTGACTACTTACCATCGAGTGGCCCATATGCTCGTCCTATTCCATACAAAAAAGGTTTCATCATCATATTTTCACTCAAAAATAGGTAGTTATTTTGAAATCACAGACAGGAACTTCATAGCTTAGATATGTACTAAGCTAAACATGAAAAAAAAATTCAAACAAAATTCTCATACCTGGAACCCTTCAAAAAATAAAAGTACTTTTACTAGTAATCATAATATATTAACTGTAACATTGAAAATAAGAACGCAGATAGATTTTTTTTTAAATGAAAAAGCTAAATATAGGCATTTGGTTTTTTTTAAACGTTTTTTAAAGTTATTTTTTAAATTTTAATTAAAAAAAACAAACAATGCAAACGAACAATGGATCAAGTTATCGTCAGTCAACAAAACCCATATATATTGCTAAGTAACAGCTAGCAATTGTCCAACAGCTGGGTCCTTCCAGCGATCATCGGTTTCAACTATCACATGTACTAGCCACTGTTCTATCTTGACTCTTATGACCATTACGAGTACTTACACCGTCAATACTCCAGAAACTATGAAAAACCTAAAATGGTAGGTGGAGACCATCGTCCATAGAATTAGAGACTGATACTGTAAGAAATATAAATCACGTTTTTCTCATTTATTGACTCACCATCATATTTTTTTTATCGCATAGCTATATACATATAGCATACAATGGTCGAACTTACTGTAACAGCCTGTAAATGTCCCACTGCTGGGCTAAGACCTCCTCTCCTTTTTTGAGGAGAAGGAGTTTGACGAGAGAGAGGTTTGAACCTTATTCCACCACGCTGCTCCAATGCGGGTTGGTGAAATACATATGTGGAAGAATTTCAGAACTTATGCATAACTTAAATTATGTTAGTAATACTTATTAAATCAACTTATACTATAAATTCGTCACCATGTATCAAAAACTTTTATATAGAACAGATATGTATTCGTTAATTCACATGGATTCTGCATAAATCATGGAATTTTAGTTTTTTTTAATATAACGATAGAACTAATAATACGTTCATATAAGAACCGCTATACCTTTTTTTATATTTGCCGGGAGGGCAAATGACTACTCCACCTGATGGTAAGTGGTCGTAGAGTCCAAACGCGACGACGGCCAGTACAGTCGGAAAGAATATTCTGCACTAGCCGCCCCCACCTTGCCGGCCCGCAGGATACCTCTTTACGCCTCGTTTGAAGGAACCCGGGTTATAAATTCCCATTTTTTGAAAGTGCGATAAAGAAAGGAGTTGGCAAATTTCTTTGTGCGCGATGGAATTGATGTACACGCTTAGAGTTATGAAGGAAAGGGGGAAGCTGGGTTGTAAAAGGAGGGGAACACGTGAGCTGGTAAGGAATACCATTTTTGAAAATGCGATAAAGAAAGGAGTTGCCAAATTTCTTTGTGCGCGATGGAATTGATGTCGCACGCGTAGACTTATGAAGGAAAGGGGGAAGCAGGACTTAGAGAGAATAATTTCTCAGAGAACTCGCCGTGATACAGTCGATAGAAAGCGCTCAGCGCTGCTATCTCTCGACGCAATTGTACACTTATACTCGAAAACCTTCTTACTGAATATACATTTACACAAATATTTAATAGAAACGAAAATTGAACGGAAAAGTCTTGCGAAACATAAAAGAAGCCGTCCAAGAACCGTTTCCATTAAAAACTCTCAAGAAATGTCTTGTTAATGGTTTTCTGTGAGTAATACGATAATGTAGGTCAGTGCATTATAAGATTCCGACCGATGGAGTGTCCGACAATTGTGTTAAGTAATTCTGTTCAAAGTTTAATCATTTATTGCTTATAAATGTTGTTTAGACAGTGATAAGTTGTAACGCTGTCTTCCTCTTTTGAATGTCAAATCAGTGATGACAGAATGAGAGAAAGCTAAGAAAAATAAACACAATGTCGTCTTTAATTGTTTACTTACTACGGTGGAATTTTACGAATCATAAGCATAAAACCACTGCGATGGCCGTCTTCGCCACGAAGGAAAAGCTGCGGGACCGTATCGATATAATGCATCCGCGACTCCGACTGAACGAACTAAGCTAGCCAGTATACCAACAATTCCTTAAATATATATAGACATATTTTTTGTAAAAGGTATACATTTAATACATTTAACAAGTTCTACGTAAAGGTAAACTACGTAAAGGTTTTATGTTAAAAATAATATTAATGTAAAAAAAGAACTTCAATTTTAACACGAACCTTTTTGCACAGAACAACACGAAGGCACCGAAAACAAAATTTGAAACTTATGTGAACAGGTAATTAAGCACGAATCATGTTATACTGTAAAAACATCAATGTTATTTTATAACAGTCCGATCTATTTGAATATTGATTCGGCTTAATGTTTGCAGCCCAGTTGATCAACACGTGAATATTAACTTTATATTGCGAGTTAAAGCCCGGTTTTTAATTATCATTGCGTGCATTCATGTGCTTTATTTGCGATTATAATTTACACATTTCCGCCAGTGTATGAAAGGGAGAGAACTGACAACGTGTATGCAAAAATTCATAATGATCAAGTAGTTAAGACGTGAAATAGAAACAAACAAAAAAAAACAAATTCGTCCTCCACGCATGCTGCGGCGCATTGAAAATAAGATTTCTACTTAGAGAGTGAAACATTTATCAGCCAATATTGGCAGCTGTAAAACATGTTACTTTGGGTAAACTGCAGTAATATTTATTTAAAATATCAGTATTTAATTGAAATCTTAAAATGCATGAGATTTACTTAAAGTAAATAGAAATTGTATTACAACTAATATAATACAGACCTTAAGACAAGGCCTACGAATTACAATTGAAGTTATCGATCGTAGCTCACCCCACCCTTACAAGGATCTCCCTTCACGCTGCAGATTGTGCCGTCTCCGCATCTATATTATTGTATGTATTAATAATATAATAGGGGTGTTCAAGACGTTCCGACTTTGATCGGAAAGTTTTAAGACGGAAATCTAATGACTTCGAGAATCTTCAATAAAAGTTTACTTAATAGGGAATTAGTAACAAGAGACTATTTTATAACTTATAATTCAAGTTATGAAAACACAATTAATTGTTTCATTAAATTTAATTTTTAGTATTTTTTATCATGAATCAAGCTACCGGTGCGCCAAGATGGCCTTGTGGACACGTGATCTTATGCAAAGATTGCGGGCTTGAACTGAAAACGAATTTTCAAGAGCTTAATTTGTATTTATAATTTATATCAAACAAAGGCGGTAAAGAAGAATCGTGAGAAATGCATGTGTCTAATGAACACATAAGTGTATCCATCGACCCATATTAGAGCAGCGTTGTGGAATAAGCTCCAAATTTTCAAATTCACCTAAAAAAAGTAAATGTCTGTTCACAGCTGTGGGATATTTATAGTTATGTATTTTATACATGTTTATAAGACACACTTATGTTCGGAATTCAGTATTACAAAGAGTATCGATCGCATGTGAAATAAATATAATTCTGACTATATTGCAGAATGGCGATTATTTATTTACGTCAATAAATAGACTTCGTGGTAGGGCTTAGTGCCGGCCCGCCTGGGTATGTACCACCCACTCATCAGATATTCAAACAGCAATACTTAGTACTACCCTATTCTGGTTGAAGGATGAGTGAACCAGTGTAGCTACAGGCACAAGGGACTTTTTACATCGCCAATGTCTATGGGTGATGGTGACCCATTTGCTCGTTCGTCTACCTATAACATAAAAAAAAAAATCTTTCGCGGCGATTCTATATAATCGATATATGGAGTAGAAGTGACATTACGTGTTACGTTTAGGTATATTTCGTTAAATGAGAGAGAAGAAACGAAAGATATAACGTGGAGTGAAAGAGAAGGAGAGCTATCAATTCGAGAAGTTTCACTTCTATCACGAGTACGGTGCTGCCACTTAAATAGTTGTGAGTAAGCAACTAGCAATTGAGATAAAACAAGAAACCCGTTAAAGCCTAGCCTTAGTCCGTTGGAAATGATTAGAAATATTTATGTTTTAGAACATTTCAAAAACTTAACGCCTTAAAAAACCGTTGTCAATTAAGATATTATAAATTCTAATAGGGTAAAGCCATTTTTCATTAAAATAACTTGAAATACAGCGCATCTTTCCCAATTTGTTCCCCATAATTTATGTTGCTTTTTCCATAAATTATGTCGTTTGCGGGAAGCGAGCTTTAAGAATGCTAAAGTTTTTGGTACTTCACGTTTGCGGCTTAATGAATATCATTCTCGCTTTATTTGTACGGTTTTGTAGTTTTATCGAAAAATACGAGATATAGAAATAAAATAAATAAAACACAACATGACACAAAGCAAACATTTTTTTTTCTACTGTAATGATTATTATTAATTCTTACAGAATGGAACAGTATCTTCAACAGATTTATTTATTTATTTTTCGATAAAATTAATTAAAGTTCTTATGTTACTAAATATACACTATACATATATATATTCATACAATTAAGTCATGTTAATAATAATAATATAATAATAATAATATCCTGGGAGATTATTCACACACGGTCATCTGATTCCAGATTAAGCAGAGCTTATACTATGGAAACCAGACCACTGATATACTACATATACTACTTTTATTTTGTAAATACATACTTATATATATATAATTACACCCAGACTCAGGACAAACAGACATGTTCATGCACACAAATGTCTGTCTTAGGTGGGAATCGAACCCACAATCTTCGGCGTGAAAGGCATCTACCAACCACGCCAACCGGCTCATCAAAATAGTGCAGTCGTTACAGTATTAAATAAAATATACGGATACCATCGAATGTGCATTTTGACTAGAAGAACCGGAAAGAAAGTCAGTAGTTATAATTTCCCATCATTTTAAAAAGAGAGTTACAACAATCAAATACAATTCAATTTTATATATCACTATATATATTTGTTTATTGTATTATCGTTTCAACTTCTGGAAAATTTTTATCACAACAGTTGGATTATGAACAAGCGTCCTACACTACAGAATCAAAGCTTGCGACGTAATAAGAGAATATCTCAGACAAAGCACATGGAGGGGAGAGAGACAAAACTGTTAAGAGTTCTTCTGAGTATCAGCCCTAATTATTTCGCTCGTAATTAGTGATTCTCTTAAAGAGGGGGGTTATAGGGGTCTTAGGTCTTAAGAGACACTTTCGCGTTAAATAAACTGTTATTGTTCGTATTCATTTGATATTTTATATAACAATTTCAATTGTTATTATGTTTACACGTATGTTATTATAAACAAAGCATCCATCAAGGCCCAATATACAGGAATATTTGAAAAAAAAAATCAATTACCCTGTTTTTCGTAGCAGTGCTCAATAAAGTAAACATGAGAGCAAATTTTAAACAATTTTTTTTTTCTGAGCTGCCAGGAATAATTACCTGCTGAATTATTCATTATCTATCGGACACTGCATATGAATATTATAATATTTAGTAGGTACGTGAAATTACGTCATGCCAATGTAAAACCGGGTAAAACCCAATCGATGGATCGATCTTCAATTCACATCGCAGTAACCAGACCATATAACTTAAACATTCATCAATTGCAATACCAACAAACAACAATACTTTGTATCATTGTATTTACGTTTGAAGGCCGAGTGAGCCAGTGTAATTACACGCACGAGAGATCTAACATATTGGTTTCACGGTTGACAGCAGATTGAAAGCGTTAGGATGGGTTATATTTCTTACAGTGCCGGAGTCTATCGGCAAATATCATTTATCATTTATCCAGGATATATCATTTATCCAGGATATACTAACATATTACATAAAATTTATACATTTGCAAAATACATACAACCTTTTATGTGAAACAATTGTTTTTCTGTCTCCGACAAATAAAAATAATGAGGATTTACAGAACGAAATATTTTGTTAAGAAATATAAATGTATGGTTGGAAAATCTCTAAGTAACGAGACAGACAGATGTCACGTCCCTTAAGCCAAGACTAAGCTACATATGCGAGTAAGACCTTATAATATCCATAAGGCCATATTACCCTTCAGTATACTATAGAGAAATACATTTATAAAAAATTGTATTTTTTTTAGACATTGGCTTTGAAAGAAATGTTAACCATCGCTCACATTGCCAATGCGCCACCATCCTAAGATGTTATGTCGCTTGTGCCTGTAATTACACTGGCTCACTCACTCTTCAAACCGGAACATAACAATACCAAGTACTGCTGCTAATATCTGATGAGTGGGTGATAATATTTTTTTTACAAGTGTTTTGATTGATTTCTCACACATAATTTGCTTTAAATATCTGGACCTTGCTTCGTTGTAGATTTATTTAAGGTGCAATAAAGCATCAACAGCGCAATGGTTTCAAACATTACTGGTGGTAGGGCTTTGTGCAAGCTCGTCTGGGTAGGTACCACCCACTCATCAGATATTCTACCGCAAAACAGCAATACTTGATATTGTTGTGTTCCGGTTTGAAGGGTGAGTGAGCCAGTGTAATTACAGGCACAAGGGACATAAAATCTTAGTTCCCAAGGTTGGTGGCGCATTGGATATGTAAGCGATGGTTGACATTTCTTACAATGCCAATGTCTAAGAGCGTTGGTGACCACTTACCATCAGGTGGCCCATATGCTCGTCCGCTTTCCTATTCTATAAAAAAAAAAAAAACAAGCGATGTAAAAGTCGCAGGTTCGATCCTGAGCGTGAGCTTTTTTCGTCCATTCCTTACACAAGCTTTACGGTTAATTGAAAGGGTAAATTTGGGCTTCTTTGCTTAATCTGTATTTATAATTCAGCGGTCAGAGTAAACACTATAGGTTATATTATTTATCTACGAAAGATCCATACTAATCGCATTTAGATACAACATAACCTCACCCACATTAATATTTTCGAAATTAAATACGATTAAACTAATCTCGAAATCATATACAAGACAAATTTTAGCGCACAAATAGATGGATAATATCATATATATGTAACAAGAAAAATTCTATTGAAATCTTTATTTCAGTGATACACGTTTCGATGCAGTTTAATCCCACAAGGGTTAGTTGGATCTTCGATTTCAACCCTTGCCCTCCTTCTAGCCAATTTATTGCAGGGAGCTGGAAGAGAGCAACAGAAATGATTCCTATCAGACGAGAGCTATTACTGTAATTGGTTTTATGCGGCCATGTTGATTCTTGGTAACGATATTTTGCACTGTATTCGATGCTACTGAACGCTTGGATATTGTTTGAATTTTGAAAAGCGTTTTTTTATTTTTTTATTCTTATGCCATGTTTTATCTGTATTGGCGTTTAATTATAATTTATTGACTTATAACATTAAAAGACCAAAAAACAATTGTATAAACATTATTTTATTTCATGTAACTCGGACACGGGTCTAATGATTTTGCTTATATTTTGAATTTAGATAAGGTATTACTGTTATCACAAATAATTATAACTTTTTTAAATTATTTATTAAAGTCGTGTGAAGCTCGATCGCTAAGGTAAAATTTATAATAGATCTCTAAATATATTTATATGTATGAAGTTAGAGAGTTGTGGATGTATGGATGAACACGTTTATCTCAGAAACTAAAAGTCTGATATGATTAACTGTCTCGTGTCAGATACTTCATTTATTGAAGCAAGTTATAGGCTTCAACTTCTATGTACAAAAATTACAGAACAGTAACTATAACCGTTAATTAATAAACTATATGAAACAAACGTCAATTATTAACCAAATGTAATGTGAGTGAAACCGCAGAGAACAATTAGTATTAATAAATAACTCCAAAACTCACCCAGTTTAATTTGATATATTAATGTTTTACTCCGTTTTAGTATAAATAACCAATGTTTACATTACATCGCCGCCATTTTTTGATCTTTTGTATTCTCCGTTCTATATTCAAATATTAAATAAAACATAAATTATTTAAATGTGATGTCTTATTGTTATGTGCCAGTATTTTTGACACTGACATGTTTATATATTAAACAATCGTATATGAACGTTACTTTATGAGCTGAAGGTCGTACCTAACAAATATGTTTCAATTTAAAAATTTAAGAAATCGTTTTCTAGTGTATTTTTATTTATAATTATATTTTATGATATAGAAGATATGTTCAACCAAGATTGGAAACGGATATATGAACCGAACCATTTAAGTGAAACATGTGAGTTATACCTGAAGAGTGCGAGCTCAAGCGCGGACCACCACCACTTAATTTTCATGTTTATAAATCATCTCGTTTTCGGTGGTGAAGGAAAACATCGGAAGACTTCATTGATTCCTTGCAGGGAATAACATTTTAATTAGTCCCAATAAGATTAAGATGCGCTACGTTACAAGAAACTCAAAGCTTGGATTCTGCTATATTATTGCAAAAATCATTCTCATTTTAATCACGAGTTCAACGCTTAAATACGGGGGAAGACTGGAATATCAAAAATGGAGTAGAAATTAGATCTGAAATTCATTTAATTTTTAAAAGGACAGCAATGCACACTTTTGCATTTAGATGTTAGTATTAGAAAAAATATAAGCCATAATTACGCAAACTATGAATGCTAATACAAAACAAAATGTACCTACCCAGATGCAAAGAAACACTTATTGAATTTGTGATACTTATTATAAATAGATAACAAAGTAACAACCTCTTATTTTCCCATGTTGGGCAAAGGGTGCCCCCATTAGGATAAAGTTAGGAGCTAACACCATGCTGTTCAATGCGGTTTGGTAGATACAGAGGCAGAATTTCAACACATGTCGGTTACATTTACCAAACCGCATTGAACAGGGCTGTGGCTTATTTTTTAGTTATATTATGCTTAGTACTCAACATAACGTATGTATTCATGATTTTATATTTTATTGAAGCCAAAGAAAGAGTCTGCAAGTAAAGAAATCAAGTCGATGTAAATCGGTCAAGGCTGAAAATTCACCTTAAAACCTTTTTAGAATATTACGCTTACCCGATGTTTGATCCTGCAACGTTTTTTTACTTTGTAAATTAAACATCTAAAAGGAGTTCTTTGATCATTAAAATTAAAAAAAAAACTCTAGAGGTTTTGAAGAATAAACCGTATTGTGTATAATTTTCTTAAGGTATTTCAACCTAAGAAAAGATCAATTAATAGGGGGTATAAAGTAAAATTGTTAATCTTTCATTTGACTTTGTATGCGTAATCCATTTCAAAGTTAAAAATAAAATATAGATATGTAAATTACATTATAGGTTTCTAACCGTAAAGACCCCATTTTTTTCATTTAAAAAAATGTATAATCCATTAATAGAACCGGATGCCCAGAATTTAAGAAATAACATCTTTATATAATATGCCAATAAAGATTACTTTCGCGTGTATCCGTTCGTGCACTAACTTCTTAGCTACAATTTTAATACAATCTCCAACATTATTTGTATCATTTTACTGGGAAGATTTTGATATATAATCTTATATATACACGTATTATTATCTAATATAATAATAAATAAATAAATTTGACGTATTCAAATCTAGTCGCTAAGATGTGAATTAAGCGCACTCATGTTAGTGCGCTTAATTCACATTTTGGTTATGTCCAAAAAACGAAATCGGAGAACTTACTTAATAATATTGATCATAATAACTTTTTTGTCTCATCATTATTTCTGCGTTTATTTTTTACATATATACCTGACGTATCAATTATTTGTAAAATATAAAATTGAAAACATGTTCCTGCGTATCAGTCCCTCATATGAATTTGACTAAACTTTTATTTTCGTGTTGCTTCATTAATATAACGATTATTATACCTAAAAGTAATTCGGACAGATTTATAGTACGTATATTGGTCTGTTACCCTAAGTGCATATACTTATGCCACGCTGTGACCTCTATTGCTATATATATATAAGGTATAAAATAAAATAAAACGTAACACAGATATACAATCCGAAGCGGTCTGAGTCTTGTAAGGGAGAGAGCATTTATTTTATATCACAACTTCCAAGGAAATGTGTGACGTTGGTAATGTCTTTTGTATTTCTTATTGAAATACTTTTAACCTTAATGCTATGATTTTAAGGTTTAAATTTCAACTAGTTTTAGCTTTTGAGTGTCCTCGTATTTATTTAAAGTAATAATATCACTCTTTTAAGCGAGTTTTGATCAATAAACGCCCCTCTAGAGGGTTTTACAATTTAAGTACATTTCAAGTTATCATAGTGATAAGCCGAGTAGGCCCAGTGGTCAGAACATGTGAATCTAAACCGGAAATTGCAAACTCGAATCCTGGAACACACCAATGAATTATCATATAATTATTATATATGCTTAAAACCAACCCGCATTAAAGCAGCGCGGTAAGGTACAAAACCAGTATTGGGTTCAACCAGCAGGACATTTATATAAAGTTACTTTATTAATATTAACTAAGTATAGTTTAGCAATGATTTTTATAATTATATTTGAAATAGTATGCTTTTAATATTATTTTAATTTGCGGTTTTAAGTAGTTCAATGTGCTTAAAGTTTCTGCTCGGTTTTAAATAAATATGTGCGGGGAACTAGCTCAAAGGAAATCATTTGCGCAACGCCACTCTATGAATATGTATATTCTACTTTTATTTCTTGCAGTGCGGAAATAATATTTTTTTATATTAAAATACGAGTTCTATACTATGATTATATATATTTTTAATATTTCATATATTGAAATTAGGTATTAAAATGCATGCCATTATGCCATAAAACATTTACAGAATAAGCATACTGGCATGCATATTCTGTAAATGTTTTATAAGTATATAAGTCTAAGAGTCTAGAGTGAATGCTCTATGGAGAGGAATTTGGAAAATCTTTCAACACGCTGCTTTTCTGCGGCTTGGTAGATATATAATGAATGAGTTGAATGACAAACAAATACAGCACATTAATTAATTGATTTCATCACCAATACAGATTCTTTTAATGTTATGGTTAGGCGAACGAGCATATTGACCACTTGATGGTAAGTAGTCACCAACGCCCATAGACATTGCCATGATAAGAAATATTAACTATCGCTTACATTGCCAATGCGCCACCAATCTTGGGAACTAAGATGTCCCTTGTGCTTGTAATTATACTGTCTCACTCACCCTTCAAACCGGAACACAACAATACCAAGTACTGCTGTTTTGCGGTAGAATATCTGATGAGTAAGTATTACCTACCCAGACCAGCTTGCACAAAGCCTTACCACCAGTAAAGTCTATATAGGCACAATAGAATATTTATAGATATAAGTGCAGAATTATAACTCTGTTAGTAATATGCCTTTGCGCAAACTCCCCTAGCTAAGTACCATCCACTCAACACATATTCTATAGCAAGCACACTAAAATAAATTCAGACATACTGTAAAAAGTTACAGTTTACATTTAAACTTGCGACGTATATTGCTTAATCCTGAATAAGGCTTCTTACACACACCGCCGCTAAAGAAGCGGCAACGCGGCGGCGTTGCCGCTCTTATAACCTTTGCATTTGTGTGCGCGCTTTCATATACCATCAAAGTGTAATGCCGCTGCGTTAATGGCTATGTCAGAATTCTTATACTGCATTTGCACATTCGCGCCAGTGACTAGACGAGTAGTGTGATGAACGAGCACGCCTCGCTATTCGCGACGCTCAAGTCGAGAGCAGCCTTTTGGACGAGTCAAGAGGAGTTGAGTGTCGAGGCGAACTAGTTCGAATTTGGAAACGGTCATTCGTGTCAGAACAATTCGTTGAGTGACAAGGCGAATCGCGACCAGGCATGTAATTGAGGTATTAATGTTTTTCAGTTTAGTATTTATTTGAACGCCGCCTCGGCCGAGACGTGTGTAAGCAGCTTTATCGTTCTGTTGTGTGTCAGCTCATTGTTTCATTATAATCTTAGAACAATAACAGATTAATGAATTCGTAACATTATAATTCAAAGCCATTATATTGTAATTCAAATTATGTGTCATTTTACTACATTTAGCTTGTGCATCAATTTCATTCATAAATAATAAAATATTCTTTATTCAATTCTGATTAAGGTAAACCTTTATAAGTATCTTATTAATAGTAATAACGTTATTAATATAAATCTGACCGATTTCGACTACGTCGGCTATTCGTAGTGGAGACTAGGCAACTACGCAGGACACGTGCTTTCAGAGTGTATGTGATTTCCAGAGGCGGGGCTGTTACCGAGGATTTTTCGAGGATTGCACCCGGGACCTTATATCTAGCCACTAGACGAACGAGGCAGTAAAAAACTAAAAGAATAAGTAGTATACACATCTAATAAAATAAGGCTTTGCTCCAGCATATTATGTTTTAGTACTAATCTATAATAATATTAGAAATGCGAATGTATCTTTGAATGACTTAAGTTCTCACGGTTAAATAACTAAACTGAGTTGTATTAATATTGAAAATTCGGGTTACTTTTATATACTTAACACTTTACAATACCCCGCTATTAAGTGGGCGAAGTCGCGGGCGGAAACTAGTAAAAAAATATTTTAATATAAATCAGTATGAGGCTTAGTAATCGCTCGTTCTGTGCTAATACTTCTTACCGCAAGCCCTTTTTCTCATGCGCTCATTCAATTATCTTTTAATATCTCTAAAGCTGCTTATCCAGAGTGCATGACGCAAATGCCCTTTTTATGCACAGAAAGTGCTTTCAATTAATATGTTATCTATAATAATATAATTAAGCTGTAGAGTTGGTTTGTACGCGCTAATCTCTGGAACTAACAATTGGATTTGAAAATATAATTTTGCAATTGATAGCCCAATTTTTATAGCCTACGGAGACATAGGAACATTTAACGCGGAACAGATTGTAACTTATAAAACCTTAAAGGCTTTTGCGAAGCAGTGCGGCTTTATAGGTTGTTACTTTACGTTTATTATGTGATGATGATGTGTTCCTGACCGATTTCGGCCGCGGCCGCCAATCTCGAGGGAGCCTAGCCAATTAAGCGGGAGGTATTATACTGCACAAGTGTGTGTATGGCTTTGAGCAAGTGAAATAAGTAACGAATGGATAGCCTCAATTAAAAAAACGTGAATATATACGTAATAAAATAAATAATTTAATTATCAAGATCACCCGCTTGTTTCGAAATAAACAAACTGCAATTGAATCTCTTGTTTACCTCGTGGTTCGGGAAAGTTCCATTAAGGTGTTTAATATTTATTCACCTCTAGGGTATAGGGTTCGAATTCGGGCAAGTGTCGTTAAGCTTGTTAGCCAAGTTATACAAGAACATCATCAATTCGGCTTCATTTTAATTTTAATACTATCTACCCGTACCGACCTTGCATGGATAGAATAAGGATCTACAAAAAACGTATACATTGAGAGACAAATATACAAAGGAAAATATATTTTTTTTTGGTCCAAGAACCTTCGTAGGCGTACGTAGAGCAACTAGCAAAAGTTTCATCATAATCGAATGAATAACTTCAGAACACATATAGGACAAACATACAATCGTTTTATTTTATTTCATTAAGAAGACTAGCGCTTTAGCTTATCACGTCATAATTCATAATTAATTAATATTAATTTTCTTAGCTTTTTCTTGAAGAATGAAGGATTTTCATACAACTACTTTAGGGGTTAAATAACCAAAAAAATGAGGACTTTTTATTGCTAACCTAGTGTGTAAAAAAATCCATGGAGTTAACGCCATTAGGTTGGGCTTTGCGTTGATATGTGAGTAAGTCAGTTATTCTTTTATTTATATAGATTATTCGATATCGTGCACCGGTTACAGTATATAACTTTATAATATAAATATAATGTACATAGCGGACGATACTTAAGCACATATTATTACTATTTAATTTATAAGATCCTCAAATTAATCCACATTCCAAAACATATTTTGAAGATATCTTAATCTGAAAATTTCGTGTTAGAAGTAATCTTACCGACGTAATTTCTCAAACTACAATACGCCTGCGGTTCACAATGGGATATTGTTATCTGGCAACTTTATATACGAGTAAACTGATTCTTCATGATTCTTATATCAACGGTAAATTGTATTAGATATATATTTTTCATTTATCTATACAAAAAAGTAAAATTGAAGTGTCTGTTTGTGAGTTCAAAATAACTGCCTATTTTAAAATTACTACCATATACTATACCAGTTAATAATATTAAGAGTTACCAAAACCAGAACAATCATTTGAATCTTTCAAAAGTTATAAAAACATACGTATTTTTTTGTTATCTATACACATATAATGAACAAGTCATTGTTAATATTAACAAATCATCATCAACGCAGACCCGGAATCACATGGGCTTGAAACTTGAAATTTTAGCAGTTGATGCATTTTCTAATGTAAGCACCCGCTAAGAGAGAGGATTTCTGAAAATTCCACCCCTAAAGGGATAAAATTATTATTCATATTTACATAATAACAAATGGTCACCAACGCTTATAGACTTTGGCGCTGTAAAAAATAATAACCATTTCTTACATAGCCAATGTCGCTACAATATTGGGAGCTAAGATGTAATGTCTCTAATTGGGTCTGTAGTTACACAAGCTGTCTCATTCTGGAACCGGAATATGACAATACTAAGATGACCAATGAAATGGCCCATCTGCCCTACCTATATTAGATAAATTTATTAAATAAATGATTGCTTTTATATTATTTCCTATACTTCATATTACTTACGTAATGTTCCTTATTGTGAAGTTCAAACACAATGGTCTTATAAGATGTAGTTCACATAATAGAAATTGATTTAACCTTAGAAGTTATGTTGAATTTCCATTTGAACGGACAATTATATATGAAGTCGATCAAATATTCTACAGTAGTGATATGTATACGAGAAGCTTATAAAATATTTTATTAACTTGATTATATATATACATCTATTTGGTATTTTTTTTATTTTATTTTGTTTATTTTGATTCGGAATAAAGTTTAGAAAATAATTTCACATATGCCAAATTATTAACAAATTAAATCTACAAACGCTTTTAATTTCGTTGACCATACCTACTTGCATAGGTATTATGAGAAATAAAAATATTCTTAATAGCAAAATAAAAAAAATGTGTATATAATTTTTGATAATAAATAATTATATAAGTAAACTAGTTACCCGTCCCGGCTTTGCCCGATTAGAATAATGGTCTGCATAAAACGTTAATATCTATAACTATTATGTACTATGATATAAAATCTTACTGGCATGCGCTGCGTAAACACGCAGTAAAGCTTCCAGTCATGGATTTTACCGAGATGCTCAGCAGTCATCTAATGAATTTTACACCCAAACCTTGCTTATGAATCACTCCGACCATTAGTGACAACCGTACCAGCCTGCGCATGTCCCACTGCTGGGCTAAAGGCCTCTTCTCCCTTTTTGAGGAGAAGGTTCGGAGCTTTTTCCACCACGTTGCTCCAATGTAGGTTGGTGGAAAACACATGTGGTAGAATTTCAGTGAAATTAGGTACATGCAGGTTTCCTCGCGAGGTTTTCCTTCACCGTAAAGGGGGTTGGTGGAATACACATGTGGCAGAATTTCAGTTAAATTAGACACATGCAGGTTTCCTCGCGATGTTTTCTTTCACCGTAAGGCACGAGATGAATTATAATCACAAATTAAGCACATGAAAATTCAGTGTTGCTTGCCCGGGTTTGAACCCACGATCATCGGTTAAGATTCACGCGTTCTTACCACTGGGCCATCTCGGCTCGGCTAGTTACAACCGCAACCGACTAAATCCATTCCGTAGTTTTTTGAGTTTATCGCGTTCACACAGACAAACCGACAAACGCAGCGTGGGACTTTTGTTACATAATACGTACAGAGAATCCTCCTTTTTTAATTAATTAGCTGTGTAATTTAAATTGAAAGTATAAGCACGTTTGTGTAATTTGTTGCAAAGGTTTAATTCGATAGTGTAGGCATTTTCTTATAATTGTAAATCTAAGACTCAGATAAGAGAATAGCTTTAGCAAATCTATTTTTCAGTGGATATTCTTTATAAAAACAAAAGCAAATCACGTAAAGAACGAGACGTCTGCTTAGGGTATATATTCAAATGTATATTATAAACGTGCGGCACAATCTGCCCGATAAGGATAAAGTTTATCTTTGAAGACTAGAAATCTTGTAAAGACATTTGAATGTATTAATAGGAGTTCTGTAACTTGGTATACAAGGGATAAATTACATACTCTATGGATACATATATATTATAGATTAATAAAAATGAACGAAGTCAACTTCACTATTTGACGCGTACACATATCGATATATATATATAATGAAACATTTAGTATGTACACTCTGAAATTATGTTATATTGTATTCAAAATTGTTACAGTACATATTACATACATTAAAAGAATCAGGGTTCGATGGATGGTGCCCTGGCTCGCCCTCCGCAGTCCCTGGACGGTCGCCGCTCGCCCTGACTTCCACCAACTTCAAACGGCTTCGCCGTTACACTATCGCGAGCACCTCAGCTCCTTTTTAATTCCAGGGTCAGGACTTGATCTCATCCAGGCATTCACTTCCATCACCGTTCCTTAGACGGCGATACGCGCCCCTCGAGGGGGCCACGACGTGGACCATGTAACAAGAGGGCCTCCATTTTAAAGATGGAGATCTTCAAGCCCGACATTAAAAAAATAAAAAATAAATTTAAAAAAAACGACCCACCTAGATGAGCCAGTACTAAGCCCCGCTAATAAGAATGTCAATATCAAGTGCATCGTCTACTACGCTACATTTTTGCAGGTTACATTACATTTTGTAATAAATTTTATCCCATAATATAAGAATGGTCACATTTCTAATTAATATATTACAGACTGATTTATTGTAGATTAAACCGATCAGAGCGAAATTACGTTTTAGATCACAAGTTCGTGATCGAATTTCAAAAGCTGTACATGTTTTAGAGTTAGTTATAATAATAACAATTATTCAATTGGCTGCGTGCCTCAAATATGTCAGCTTTCATTACTTAATTTGTTTCGCAACAAACCCTTGTTACTAAAATTTAAGGGACTGAGTTTAAATAATTTTGCCAGATACAATTTATTCTTTAATAAATCTTATTATTACACAGTGGTTTTTGTATTTGTTTTACGTTTGAGTGTAGGTAACCTTTTATCGAAGCGATATTTAATCATACCATTTATATAACCTAAGGCACCTTCGTTTAATACTTATTAACTTTTATTACCGCCTCTGATATATATCAGATATTTTAACCAAAAACTTTGTTATATTATTCAAAGTTATGAGAATTAATTAATTAATAATCTCGTTTGGGAATAAAGAGAAAAAAGGAGACAAAAAACTCGTAAAACTTTTAAAGTAAACGAACTTAGAAAGTGATTTAATCGTTTATTATTTAGTATCGATGTGTTTTGATAAAGAATTTGACTTTTAATGAGTAGTATTAACAATATAAAATTATTGTTATTGAATATATATATATATATATATATATATATATATATAATATCCCCTTTATGTACAGTTAGTTATTAAGGTTTAATGTACTGTTTGTTACCCTTAAAGTTAAAAAAATAAGCAGTATAGTATATATATTTATAAGCGCCGGGATGGCAAATGACTCTACTCCACCTGATGGTAAGTGGTAGTAGAGTCCAAACACGACGACGGCCAGTACAGTCGGGAAGAATGTTCTGTACTAGCCGTCCCCGCCTTGCCGGCCCGCAAGATGCCTCTTCACGCCTCGTTTGAAGGAACCCGGGTTGTAAGAGGCGACAAAGAAAGGAGTTGCCAAATTTCTTTGTGCGCGATGGAATTGATGTCACAGTTAGGCGGTGACATCGAGAACCAGCTCGCGTGGACTTAAGAAGGAAGGGGGAAGCACGAATTAGAGAGAATAATTCCTATAAATAATAATATTAAATAATAAGGTACATTTAAATATATATAATCCTAGTAGAATATCTTGTTTGAATCACAATTATTATTTACCTGTCGTAAGATCGTAAAGATAAACTTTTATAACTGGGTTTCTTATATAAGTTAGAAATATCTAAGAAATATATTATTTTAATATTCTCTTTGGTGTAGTAATTTGATTGTAGCTTTACATTTAATGTAATCGTTTAGTCTGACGACTCAGAAGAGCTTATAAGAGCCTATTATTATATTATGATATTTTCATTTGAGAAATACTCATCCCCCAATTATGTAATTCCAATGCTATAGTTGCTACAAGTCTGTGCTGTAGAAAGCACGTTATGTCATTCTCCACCTAGTCTCTCTCCGGTAGTGTCGGTTTGCTGTCCCATCAGAATATTACGAATGCACCTTTATCTGTGCATTTGTGCACTATAACTTCTCTTGCGTAGATTGATTTATATGAAGGTGACCGTGGCAAAAGGACGGTCAGGAAAACGTTTTATTTAAGAGCAAAGTATGCATATTTTTTATTTCCACATTAAGAAATCCTTAACAAATATACACCTAAATTAATTTGTTTGTTTCTCTGTGTCTGTATACAAATACGAACAACCATTACATTGCTCTGATAACTGTTTGTCATGGTACTCATGGAGATACGTTTAATTTCCTCTCGAATATTATAATTAAAGATTTCGTTACAAAAGTCGAAATAGAAGAGAAATATTTTATTGTGATACGTTGTATATTAAAGAAAAAATCAATTACTTTTATTGTAGTTCGTATAACAAAAGGACTGATATACGAGGCCATAGCTCTCCTCATCTTATCTTTTAATTGGTACTTCGATCGTTTCTTCAGAAGATGCACTTCGCCTTTTGTGAGCGACGGACTGATAAGCGTACTATCTTGTTAAAAATCTCAGCGGGCCCTTATAAATAAAAATATCTTAAATTAATAGATGAATTTGTTATTTATACTTCAACAGTATTATCAAAAAAAACGTACTTAGCCTCGTGGAATACCTGTCTGTATGTAAATATATACTATACTGTGTCTTACTTGGTAGTAAGACACCGAACCACCAATATATCCACATATATATATACCCACTCATCAGATATTCCACCGCTGAAATGCAATGCCAAGTATTATTGTGTTCCGTGTTAAATAAAATTTAATCGTTATATTATACGTTAAATCACAATGGGCATCATGATTTCCTGGAAAAAATCTCTATTTCGATCTTTCTACTCCTTGTACAAATATCCATTCGTAACGTCCGTCTCGTCTTTCCATTCATTTTTAAAAAAGCACTTTGGTATAATAATACTTTCCTGATATAATTACACTGGCTCACTCACCCTTATAAAAGGAATACAATAATGCACAGTAAATAGAATAATTGGTGTGTGGGTGCTACTCTCCCAGAAGCACATAGCCGTTTCACAGGTAAATAATAAATATATAAGTTAAATAGAGATTTCAAACACAACAAAGTAATTTCTAGAAGTATTCACGTCAAAAAAGTATCTTGATACAAGTTTTAATTTAGTAATTGATTTCCCATTTCCAAACAAACAAAGATTTAATTCATGAAGCACTGCGGCGCATATTTCCGAAATAAATTACAAAACTTGGACCACCTCGATGGTTCCAAGTTTTCTTGTCGATAGTATAAATATATCAAAATATACTTATACATGTACCGTAATCAAGAAAGTTAAATTCAGCGGTTTCACGCCCATTCAAGCAGCTAAGTGCGTTAATCGTTAATTCGCTTTACATTTACAATTCAATGAAAGTTGCTAAGTGATTTAGTATTTGAAAACGAGTTATGGAACGAAAACAGTTTTATTGAAACATTTCGTTTTAAGCGAGTTTCGCTGGCAATATGCCAAATTATTTTGTGTGTGGAATGACGCGATAAGATATTCGTTGACCACCGGAATTAATGCGCCCACACGATATGCTTCTTCTTGCTTGGATTGAAATATTAGGCAAATGTTTATGTACTGGTCAGAGTACAACGAAGGGGTCGATAAAACGTTCAAGAACACTGGGGCGATATATATTTATTTCGTAACACACAATGAAATGTAAAAAATCTATGATCTGATAAATTCTAATATTTATTAGAATTTATCTGATATTTAGTTGATTAAAATGCGCTGCGATTAATTTTTAGAATTAATAAATAATAATAATAATAATGTCCTCCAGACCGATTTCGGCCACAGCGGCCAATCTCGAGAGAAATTAGCTAACTAAGTAGGAGATGTTATAGTGCACAAGTGTACGCGCAATCGCAGGTGCACTCTCTATTCCCTAACTCTCATAATCCGATGGGATGGCATTCCGACACAACCGGAAACAGTTCAGGCGCAGGGCCAACGGCTTTACGTGCTTTCCGAGGCACGAGAGTGTAAACACTTCCAACTTCCTCCGACTCCGACTCCGGGCTGCTACTGAGAATTTTCTGACAGAAAAACCCAATAACTTTTTATTGGCCCGACCTGGGAATTGAACCCAGGACCTCCGGGTCTGCGGCCTTACATCAAGCCACTAGAGCAACGAGACACTCAAGGTTTCAATTAATAGTTATGATAGTAATATATAATATTATTAGTGCGAAAGTAACTCTATCTGTCTGTTACGCTTTCACGGCTAAGCCACTGAACAGAATTTGATGACATTTACGTACGAAGTAAGCTTGAACCCTAAGAAAGGACATAGGCTACTTTTTTATACCTAACACTTCTCCTCCCTCTTCCCAAACACAGGCGAAGATGCGGGCGGTAACTAGTTATTTATAAGTCCTTTTTGTTACAAATTCAAGCATAGATTCGGTAACATCAGGGTTATAAACATAATAATAGCAGATAAAATACAAACAATAAAAACAATATAAACATGAGTAAATTACAAAGGGAAATTTGTAGAAGCAACGAATTCTTAATTTAGTAAGCTCCAAATACATATTATACATTCATTTAGCTGAAAATATCCTTGGCGTAACACCACGAGGCGCCTTTATTAGTGTAGGCGTCATAGAAATATATTTGAGTTAAACGTTGATGAGGATTTTACGTGGGTTGAATATCTTAAAAGATATTCGTTGTCAACCGACTTCAAACTATGATTTTAGCCGCAATCATAGATAATTCTATTGTCCCTATATCTCGCAATCGTGGTCCAAAACCAACCACGATTTTCGATTTTCAGATTTCAGATGCAATTATGATTGACTTACCAAGTTCGTGACTTCCGCATAGTTCCAAATATGAATTGTTTGATATGTATTTGTCATTTATAAGAGCCGCGATAGTTCTTTAGTTAGAACACGTGAATATTGACTTCAGATTGCTGTTTCGAAACCGGGAAACCGCGTTTTCATTTTTTTTTTTAAAAGGTTATAGTCCAGCGGTGGGTCATTTACGGAACTTTTTTATTATTATATTTTAAATAATTATTATTCTTAAATAAAGATCATTTATACATAAAAATAGTAAAAGTAAATATTTGTAAAAACCAACAGTTTCAAAAGAAACGTTTGTAAAAAATTTAAATTTATATAACGATTTCGGACCAGTTGGGATGGAGTTTTGTTTAATGGAGTCCTCCAACAAACTGTTGCGTCATTACATTAAACTGTAATCGCCTTTCGAGTTACAATTAATTGGTAAAAATTGGCTTTTTACCCAAAATTACGCTGATGTATTAGATCATAGAATGTGGTCGACCCAATTCATTAAACGGTTGTATTTCGTCATTATGTTAGATAGCCCTAATTGATAACTATATACTACATAACACCAAACTACTACACTGAGCCACTTCATTATACGTATATTTCTATTGACTTTATGACACACAGCCCTTATTTGTTCGAAAATCCTACTCATCAAAGGTAGTAGGGAAGCAATAAAACCGCCTTAGCGCGCCTATCGAATTTTCTAGATAATATATATGTATAAAAATAATGCCTTATATTAGTTATTGTCATATAATTTTTTATATAATATTTATTTGCTTTCCAAAAACAGCTTCAAGTAAAAATTGAAAAATCGATTTGAAGTCAATTCCAACTTGGTTTTGAAGGTTTTTACATGAAGAAGCGAAACATTTTTTCTTCCGACACATTCCACTCAAACCTGATATATAGAAACATTGTATGTAATTCGTCAGTAAAATTGTAACCCTATCTGGGACGAAAAAGTTTCATTTCACAGAACAACACCAGAGAAGACAAGTGAAGCAGATGAAAAGTCAGGTGGCTGTGACTTCGCTTGAACCTGCCACATTTGATTAATATCCACGTGGTACAGCCACTAAACCATCTTATTATTAACTATACACATTAACGAATTAAAAATATAAGAACAACAAAATTATTTTCTCTTCCTTAAGTTGCTTAAAGGTTAATTGGTTACATAAATAAATTAAAAACCTCGTCCTTTTTTAAAAAGAAAATGTTACTTTCATTAGACTTACTTAACAAATCTTATTAAGTATTAAGACCACGATTACACAGTAAGAACTAAATAAAGCTAGACGGTGACCTAAATCTACTAAACGACGCGACGCGGTGCGAGGTTATTTTTTTCAAGGTTGCTGACGACTTAAGAAAGAACGCTTCGAATTAGGGGCAAGAAATTTATATTGTGTTTTTTTTTTTAATCAAATTAAAAATAATTCGCTATCTCACGTTTTTTTACGAATAACACATACCAGTAGTCCTACCTGATGTGAATTGGTCGGTTTTTGACGTGTAACGTATCTTGGGGGTAAGACTCGTACGCCGTGACGGTAAACGGTATGACACTGTTTCTGCCGCCCCCTCGGCACCGCCGCTGTGTACACACTTTGTTTATTTAATTAACGAAACTCTATGCTTTTATTTATTTATTACTTTATATCAATTATACATTCTTTTGAACGAATTTCGACGTTTCAAATGAGCGGGGCGTGACGGACAATTTTTTTAATTTTACAACCGCAATTTTCAACGTAGACTACGATTTTCTTGACAGAAGGACATTACATTTATAGCAAGCCTATCAAGTTGGAAAATAAACATTTGTTTAAGCCGTGTTTATAAAACAAATAAAAATTACTAGATTGTAACGTCGCGTCGGATGCATGCAGTTCGCACTAAAATGGGCGTGTGTATGGTCTTGAAAGACGACTTACGGCGATACGCTATTTTGATGCATTTATAATTGTATTTTATAATTATTATAGGCACTGTCGCATAATGCGTTCTAACATTTCGAGTTTTTTTTAAAGAATAGCAAAAGTTGCCTTAATATTTTGCCATTTAGTTTAAAAATCATGAAAGACTTTTCCATCCTGCAACAAGCACATTTACTTATAAACGTTGTTTTGCGAGTGATTAGTAAACTATGCTGTGTCTTCTTTTTTCGATTGTCAAATCAATAATTACAGAAAGAGACAAATCATAATATATATGAAAAAATCTCAGCACTTGTTGCTACAATTAGGTATATAATTGTATAACTATTGTTTCTACAGTTGAAACTATGACTGTTCTATTGTTATTTCAAATAATATTTTATTTTAATAATCGTCATCATATCAGCTGGATAACGTCCACTGCTGGGCAAAGACCTCCCTCTCAGTTCTGCGAGCGATGTTCCCCGACCACTGCTACTTCAATTTAGCAATTCTTCGTGCTATGTCACTTTGGTTCGCTTGCGGATTTCATCATTTCGCTCTCGCAGATAAACTCTGAGCATAACCCTTTGCTCTTGAGTGACCTCGAGCCTGTTGTATGTTAACCATAGTTTTAATAAAATTAGTAAGTACTTCATACTAAAAACAGTAATTGGATTTATATATATAGTAGAATATTCATAATAGCTTAATAGATGCTTGATTTTAATCAATTAAATATTAAATTTCGTGTGAATCAAACGATAATTAGGTGCGCGTTCAGATATTAATTAGTCATTACGTTTAATATTACTTTGAGCATTAAATATATATACGTTAATTTCGAATTTATTTTTGTAATTTTTTTTGGTTTCACATTTTGAAGTGCAATTAGTGCTTTCGAGAGGACACTGTTGTACTATTTTGTTGACAAAACCAGGGACTTCCTGGTAATTTTTTAAATACTGCGAATAATATAACACAAATTGCGTATGAAATAGTATAATCACGTCTAGGCCGTATTAAATAACCTGTGTTAAATCTTAGATATATCGTATATAATATAAGTTAATTATTTTTAATGTATTATTTAATTAAATTCATATTGTATAATATCTGCCGCCTGTTATGGAGTGTCTGCGTCACTCTTATAAAACGGCCAAACCACAAATTTTGACTAAGGTGGAAGTAAAAACTTAAGCATATATTAGCATATATATTAATTATATATTATTTTAAGATATTTATATAACTTATAAAGCATTAGACTATTAAACTAAATCAATTTAATAGAAACATACTTAAGGGCATAACACCACAAATATATATAGCTTTAACTATATATATTTTCCTATTCATTTGATAAGGCTTTATTATTTATTACACAAGGCATGGATATTTCATTTATTCATATTTTTTATATTAATTCCTGCACATAAGTTAGAAAAAATCAATTCATTTCTCTCCATTTCATTCGTGAAAAAGTGAAACTCAGTAGTTTCTTGTCGGTTCTTCTCAATAGGATCTAAATTCGGTGCTCTTTAAATTCAATTCAATCCAGCAACATGATTTAAAATGGCTTGTAAGAGGCGACTTGAATGAAAAATATTTTAATTTTATATTTAACGATGGAAGTAAAACTAGTTTTAAAAGATTCTGAACCGAAAATAACATAATTCTTAACTTTCATGTTAACAATATTTTTTTTCTTTGAAAGCAACATCTGAGCATTGTCTGAAAACTTTAACGCCAAAGTTTTGCAAGACAGCATCCTACAAATATTCCACTGTTGAATTTTAGACAATGTACCTTTCGGTACGGAACGAGAATATTTGATCTTTTTTTTTAAATAAAAATTGTATATACACAAACATTAATTAATCATTTTAATCGTGTCTGAATTAAATATATTATATAATAATTCCATACATAAATTTATGCGTGTATGTACGTTCGTTAAGTTATAATTAAATGCTGAGCAGTAAATTGATGTAATAATTTATGTATACAAGTTAGTACCGAAACGGTGCAGTAGGTAGGACTCGTCAATCTAAGCTGATGATCGTTGGTTCAAATTTGGGTAAGCCTTAATTCAGTAAAGCTATTTATTATGTATAACTTTAAATATATATGTATATTTCACCTGTGGTAAGGAGCAGGTAGAGCTCGTCTGTTTAGTATAAATATACCTATTTTGTGAGTGGTACCCCACTAATCTGTTATTCTACTGCCCATATATCGATTTATTTAGCCAGTCTAATTACAGGCAAAAAGCACATTACACATTACATAAGATAGTGCGGTTGGCGGCGCATTAGCTGTCTTACACTCAATAACACGTTCCTATATGAAGAGGTAGCTAAATCCGGTCGATACTAAACATTAGTAGCGAACTTAGCACGTTTCTTAGAAATTAAATTGGTTTTCTAAGAAAAGCTATTGGCATAGATCTCGAAAGTAAATATTTACATAACGCCCCGTTAAGATAAAATGCTTATCATATTATAATATTCATTTTAATAGATAGATGTTTAAATAATATATTTCTACTTTTACCAGGCAGATGTAGAATAAAAAGTAAAAAAGTAACAGCCTGTTAATGTCCCACTGCTGGGCTAAGGCATCCTCTCCCTTTTGAGGAGCAGGTTTGGAGCTTATTCGATGTAGAATGTAGACTACAATTTTGTAGTAAGTCATTTTGTAAGTCATTTTGTGTATGTATACCATGTTTTTTATAGTATAGATTGGCAGACGAGCATATGGGCAACCTGATGGTAAGTGGTCACCAAAGCCCATAGACATTGGCATTGTAAGAAATATTAACCATCGCTTACATCGCCAATGCGACACCAACATTTAGAACTAAGATCCCTTGTGCCTGTAATTACACTGGCTCACTCACCCTTCAAACCGGAACACAATAATAACAAGTACTTCTGTTTTGCTGTAGCATATCTGATGAGTGGGTGGTACCTACCCAGACGGGCTTGTCACAAAGTCCTACCACCAGCAAAGTCTCCCTGAAGTCCAGTTTGAAGATTAAGTAAGTCAAAATAAAAATCTTTATGGAATGAATAAGCAATAAAGTTCCTCGTTAATTATCTACAAATAGTCCGGAAAGGAATAATTCCAAACTAAAAATAATCAGTGAACGAAATCGAGTAGGTTATTTTTTTTAATTATTATATTATTAGAAACACTTTGGAAGAAACTTATTATTCCCACAATGTGCATCATCTATAAAGTTGTAAGTGTTATAATAATTTAACTGTTTAATAAAAACCAGTTCCAGTTACCAATTTTGCAACAGTTTTTTTAACTATGTTATTGATTTTTGAACGTTATCTGGCATGCTATTGTAAAAAAGGTATATATGTGCATGAAGAAAATAAAATCCATCGTTGACGGTACATTGGTTCTAAGAGTGTTGATATCTAAAGGTTATATATATAACTACACTCAGTATTGCCCAATTGCTCGTCTTCCTTCTCGCTAAAAAGTCTTAATGAACGTGAATACATGATGCCGCAATTTTTTTATGGAGGATTACGGATAGGCTATATATATAGGCATATAGCTTTGCAATACTTCCCGACAACTTGGAACTTTGAAACGAAGAGATTATTTAAAAAATACTTTAATTTCACATTAAGGGGTAGCGAATTTTCTGGTGGACTCTTGACTGGGATAAGGGGCTCGCCCGAACCCATCATAGATACGTCTCTGAAAGAATATTTAAACTTAAATAATTCCTCTGAAATGTATTCTACAAATATCACCGGCATGGATTTCGTTTAACCTTATTATGTATAAATTTAAAACCTAAGGCCTTACTTATAAACGTTTTTTCGCGTGTGTATATTATTTTTTTTTTGTTTTTCTCTTTCTGTCATCATTAATTTTACAAGCGAAAGAAGAAGGCAACATTACTTGACTAAACACCCCCAAATAATATTTATGGGTAAAACCGTAAATGAATACGTATTCATATTATTACCATTTAAATATATTAAACTGGAATGAACCTTACATTTCCATTATATTTGATGTATGAATAATTAAAAGAGGTAGTAATCAGTTTTTTTAATCACATAGTAGTTCGTTATTTATTTTAATTAAACGTATTATTAACTTTTCAATTGAAATCAACGAAAAATAATGAAATAACGACCAAATTATTGGGTATTGTTATTTCTCGTTATTTCACAAATTTATGGGATATTGTTTTTGATAACGAGCCGAAATGGCTCAATGGTAAGAACAATTGTATTTTAAACGAAGATTGCAGGTTCAAGACATTGCAACCATCTCTAAATATGAATGTGCTAAATTTATATAATATCTCGTGCTCGACAGAAGAAGACGGCAGTTAAAAAATATTTATTAGAGTTAGTGTAACCACCTCGTTTTATACTGTCTCGTTGGTCTAGTGGCTAGATGTAAGGCCGCACACACGGAGTTCTTAGGTTCAAATCCCAGATCGGGTCAATAAGAAGTTATTGGGTTTTTCTGTCGAAAATTCTCAGTAGCAACCCGAAGTCTGGAAGTTTGAAGTATGTACAGTGAGTGAGTGTGTGTCCGGTGCCGTTGATCAACAAAAACTAAATTTATACGCGCGTCGCTTTTATTCTCTCAAGTCTATATCTCATAATTTAAGCTGTGCGTTGATAGTCAGACCAGACATTATTTATGGAGGAGTAGAAACAGCATTTAAATAAAAATGATATTATTATGTTATAAAGACAAGCTTATCTCTTAAGATTTCTTTAGTTCTTTTGTTTGTATACAATAGTAGTTCATTAAATGGAAAGTTTTGTGCGTAATTTTTTTTTATCTTGTTTGTTGAAATTTAATTCATATACTTAACTAGGTTGATGTTCCACAATTTAATTTACATATGGATAACGAACTAAGAGGGTTGTATGGCCTAGTTACATTACGTAGAGGGTAAATCAAGCCGTTCACTGACTAATTAATAATCGATAGCTTAGTTAAGTATAACGAAGTTAAGATACAACTTTGAATTGATTGATTAATGAACAGAGTAATCTAACTTATATTTTATGTGAAAAACGATTTAAAATTTTAATATTTCCTAAAATATATTATTTTGTTGCCTGTTGTAAGAAAGACTACTGAAATCGCAAATGCGATTAAGCGATAGGCGATTCATGCGAGCATTGGTGATGTAAGCGATGGTTAACATTTCTTACAACGCCGATGTTTATGGGCAAGACTCAGGACTCTTCAGTTAACATTTATTGACATAATCAGACGAGACAAATAAAGACATTGCAGATTAATATAGAGCAAATGTATCCTCTTCAGCTACGTAGTTGAAAAAAACATATATATTATATATGTAATTACAGACACAAGGGACATAACATCTTGGTTCCCAAGGTTGGTATCGCATTGGTGATGTAAGCGATGGTTAACATTTCTTACAATGCCAATGTCTATGGGCGTTGGTGACCACTTAACATCAGGCCCATGTGCTCGTCCGCCTTCCTATTCTATAAAATATATGTATATATATTAGTAACCTAATTTCACCGCACATTGGTTTAAATAAACAATTATTAAATAAACATTTCTTCCCACGAGATCGAGGCGATAGTTATGAATAAACTGTAAACTTAGTCACGTCAGAGAACGTTTACATTGCAATAATATATATTTTGATTTAAAATAAACACATCCGTTTCACTGACAACCGAAAATGAGTTGGTTATGTGGTATGTCATCAATGGAAATAGAATAGCGTTAGTTACTTACAGATTCTTGTGTTAAGGCTTCGCCCACGTGAAATAGTTTATATTATAAATGGTGATGATGACATCATCATTCATGAAAAATTTCGACCATGGCAGCCATTATCAAGACAGATTACCTAAATTCGCAGGACATATTATAGTGCAAAAGTATGTCCGCAAACACAGATGCATTCTCCACTCTCTCATCCTCACAATCCGATGAGACGGCAAATCCGAGACGACCGGAAAGAGTTCAGGTTCAACACGAACGGCTTTACGAGCTTTACTGGACATGGGAGTGTTCACACTTTTGCCTTTCACACTCCAGGCTGCTACTGATATTTTTTCGACAATAATACCCGATAAATTTTTTATTGGCCAGATCTGGGGTTTGAACGAGATTTAATATAAATAAAAATCTGTCCCACGAGGATATAAGTAATTATATAAAAACCAAAATTAAAAATGGCTATTGTAGAAAATAAAAACCGAGAGTTATGGAAACAATGCCAGTAACATTTTTCGTTGAATAGCGAATTTCTTTTGACGAAAAATGAACGCTCCTCACACCAACGGAATCAATACGGCGATGTATTATATGTTTTTGTAAGTGTTTGAAATATTATGACCATAACCATTATCGAAAAGAGGCAAACATATGAATTTGTATAATTCGACACTTTTTTAAGGTAATGTGGGTCAATTATAGCAACTTAACAAAATAAAAGGTCGGTTAACAAATACAGTTAAAAAAGGAGAAAAACTGTTATGTCTACCTATTTATACATACTATATAGATATATAATATTCAAATAAATCAAACCTAGGCTCATGACTCCGAAACACTCTTTTCTTGGGTATTTTTCAAATGATGGTACCATAAAACAAAAAGTTTGTGTCAGGTATATTCAGATTTCCCTTTACGAACATTTAGAGTACTGACAGTATTGCGTATGAATTGCCGAAATCGATACGAGAGACGCCTCATATCTCTCATTGCACTGACCTACTGACAGTACCCTGACCACAGAATATACTTTCCACGGATGCGTATTTTAGGAAAATTATATTATTCTTTGCAAAAAGGCAAAATTTTTAAAATTTATTGACATTAAAGTTTTTCCTTGGACAATTTCACTCTTATAATATTAACTTTTAAAATTGATTACAAGAAAATTGTTCGTTCTATTTATGTTTATTAAACATAGAATGCTTATAACTTTTTTAATCAACCTCAGTAGGCTGCATTAGATTAACGTTTCGGATAACTTAAGCTCTTACACAGCAAAGAAGTACAAGTACAAGATAATAATATCTTTATTGTACATAGTTTTAAAACAAAAAATTGAATAACAAACAAGTTTGTTAAAGTGACATTAATTTTTTAAGCAATTGTTACCGACGATCTTTATAGTTAAGGTTAAGAGAATCGGTATCAAATTATATTATATAGTATATATATACAATATTTGCAAGAATATATGTAAAATTCTTTAGCTATATATTATATAGTAGTAGAACTACAGGTCACATTTGTTCTACTGGTACTTGTGTTAAGAGACCACACTCTTGGCGCGTCAGAGCGTCACGGTAGCATGCGCAAGCGATCCCGTGACGCTCGTCTTTATAGTTAAGTTTAAGAGAATCGGTATCAAATTATATTATATAGTATATATATACAATATTTGCAAGAATATATGTAAAATTCTTTAGCTATATATTATATAGTAGTGGAACTACAGGTCACATTTGTTCTACTGGTACTTGTGTTAAGAGACCACACTCTTGGCGCGTCAGAGCGTCACGGTAGCATGCGCAAGCGATCCCGTGACGCTCGTCGTTAAGACGGAAAGGGTACCGGTGGTTTTTTAGTGGGTATTTCGATGTTCGGGGTGCATTCGGTGCATTGGACACTGACGAGCCCCACATAGACCCCGACTGTTCCCGTGGGGGAAACGCGTAATTAGTTTTTCCAGGGTTAAAAAAAACAGACCTCCATAGAGACGTCAACAACAGACTTCATATATTTTTTTAGGAAATAAAAATTAGGTTTAAGTAATATAAGAACCTATTATTATTATTAATGTAATATTTTGTACAGAATATTAGATGATCATAATGTCCTGGTGATGATAAAGATGTCCTGGCTTAGCACAAATTTCCTCCAATAACAGGCAAGCAAAACCGCGGGTGAAAGCTAGTAATTTGAAAATATAATTAATTTTGACGCAATCAGAAAATATGTTGCTCAAAATATGAGCGTTAGTTTCAAAATCACTTTAATAAAGCCGTTTTGCAAAATACTCCATATAAATAAAACTAACAATGTTATATACTATGGAATACTATAAATCTACTCTTTGTAATTTGTAAAGATATACGCGTATATGTTAAAGTTGTAGTTTATTTGGTTGTAAATATTATAAAAACAGATTGCTTTTGAAACTGTCTACTTTTTAGTGAATTTACTGTTTCCTGATCTTTGAAGCATGTCGGTTGACATCTAATTTTCGTAATATCACATTGATCGATCGGTAGCACGTGATAGTTCCCACAGACCATTTACAACTCAAACAGTTCGCCTTTGACCGTTTCGTATTGTTAATTGATACTGTCCCCGTGTTTGTGTTAAATAAATTTTGTATGGCTCGGGTCAATTCGGCTATCTTGATATACATGTGCTGACTAACGTCGACCGCTGCTCATATTTGTTTATATTGTGTATTTATTACAAGCTTATTATATTTTAATATGTTTAATGTCTGAGTTATTTATACAAATTAACTAGCTACCCGTTAAGCGGACCCTGGCGTTACTAGGCCGGGAAAACGCTAGGCAGAAGAAGAAGAACTAGCTACCCGTTCTGACTTTGTATGTAATAAACTTTGGTTGTACACTATTATAGTTTTTAAATAATTTATAACTTCATTTATATAAAAATGAATTATTAATATCCTTTTATTTGTCAATAAATATTGGTATTTTGATTTTCTGGTGCGATTTATAAATTTTATTATATTTTATTCACATACACATTTGTTATTTAATTGATTGAAAGGGTAACTACCGATATTTTCGTTGGTTTTTCTCGATAGAATATACATTCGAAGCCAGTTGTAGGGCTTTGTCCAAGGTTGTCTGGATGGGTACCACCCACTCATCAGACATTACTTAGTACTTGGTACTGTTGTGTTCCGGTTTGAAGGTGAGTAAGCCAGTGTGATTACAGGCACAAGGGACATAACATTTTAGTTCCCAGGGTTGGTGGCGCATTGGCGATGTGAGCGATCGTTAACATTTCTTACAATGCCAATGTCTATGGGCTTTGACCACTTACCATCAGGTGACCCATATGCTCTATACTATTAACTTTTTTTTATTATAAAATGTTTTTTTATTGTACTTAGTGAAAAGTAACATTTAAACATACACACTGACAAACATACTGATCGCAAATGAAAACAATCAGTTAAATCGCATTTATTATGTAATTTTTAGTTTGTGTATCACGTTTGCTTCCTATTAAATAAATAAAAATCATTTAAAATGCTTGTAAAGTTGAATAAAATGTATTTTGTTTTTGGATAAGCATAATAATATAAGCAAATCCTGTAACACAACTATTGGGTTGAAAGATACATACGACTGAACTGTTCTCAATACAGTTTACCGAAAACACGCAATCGTATTTTCTTAATCGTTACAAACGACGGACCGGTTGGCGTGGTTGGTAGATACTTGCCTTTCACGCCGAAGGTTGTGGGTTTGATTCCCACCCGGGGCACTTTGTGTAAATGAACATGTCTTTTTGTCCTGAGTCTGGGTGAAATTATCTATATAAGTATGTATTTACAAAAGAAAAGTAGTATATGTAAATATATCACCGTGTATGAATAATGTCCCAAGATATTATATTATTAAAAAAACACCGTATATATTAACAAATTGGTAATATACAAAAATTGTAAATAAATGGTAATTTTTATATACATACTTACAAACATATAGGATTATATTAGGAAATAATAGAGTATAGAATTTGCTTATACTATTTTTCTTATCAAAAATTAAAATAACTTTTATTCAAATAATCACTTACATAAAATGTTAAAATTTTGTTATTTATTTTTATAAACATTAATAGTTTGTGATAATTAAAATGAGGTATACATTTTACTTGAGGTGCTTTTAAATATTCGATGGTCAAATTTATCTAATATGGCTCATGTTATATAATAATGTTAGAATAATTGTATTTTATTTATAACATATATACCTTACTTATTAACATTTTTAAGCAAAATTTTAATCACCCGATTACTTAAACGTTGCTGTCTTTTTCTTTTAAATGTCAAATCAATAGTGTCAGATAGAGATAAAGCACTGTTTAAATAAACAGTCGCTAAGCAACGTGTATAAATAAGGATGTTAAGTACTATTTTATTTGCAAGTGATAGTAACAAAATTGTATATATAGCACTCGTAATAATATTCGTTACGTTAATTAAAACAAAAGCAGTTTTTATTGGCCAATCAAACATTTGACTAGGTACCGACATCAAACAGCTTATATGTATATAATTATGTGCTAAAAATAACAATTAAAAATCTATGTATATATTTTAAATCAATGAATTCCATACATTTTTTTATAGTATAGGTTGGCGGACGAGCATATGGGCCACCTAACGTAGTACCCGTTATAAAAAATCGCTTACATCGCCAATGCGCCACTACCCTTGGCAACTAAGATGTTATGTCCCTTGTACCTGTAATTACACTGACTCAATCACCCTCAAACCGGAACAAAACAATACCAAGTACTGCTATTTTGTGGTATAGTATCTGATGAGTGGGTGGTACCTACCCAAACTATCTTGCACAAAACCGTACCACCATAAAATACGTCCTCTAGAGAAATTATTTAACTGATGAATCCTAGCATTATTCGGTATAAATTCACGAGTTCATGAAATTATATTCCAATTCCGGATTTAATAATGAAAAGTGATTCTGTTACTATTTTTTCCGTCTGTTAATACGAACAACATAGTAGACGATATGAATGGATTTTGGAATGATGCCAAATTCTGAGATAGGCATAAATGGAGGCTTACGTCTAGTCGGAGCTCGCTTTCCGCGATACACCAAACTGTATTGTTATTAAGTATGAACTTATGAACATATATATGTAACTTAAATAACATGAAATATAGTGATGATTCTAAAATTAGGTTTAGAGTATATTGAATTGTTTAGTGAGAAGCAAATATTTCTCTAATAATGATATTATTTAAATTCAAACTCGAAATTATTTATTCGATAACGAATTATTTAGCGTATTTACAGATTGTCAAATAAAAAACTACAACCGGTTAAAGGAAAAGTAAATGCTCTGACCTGAAAAGAACAGATGAAAGAAACTCAGCGGGTTTTTTTATAGACTTTGCTAGAAGGCGATAGTTTCATTTCCAAGGTATCATCCATGAACTCACTGATTACATAATAACGTTTCCCTGACAAGTGTTCTTTTACAATTATTTCTTTTATTTTGTAATAGACGCATTTCCAACGTTTTCTGGGATCCTGTTATAAAACCCTGCCTCGCACAACCACTCTGTGGAACCAGCTGCTCCACAGCTGCAGTGGTAGGGTTTTGTGCAAGCTCGTCTAGGTAGGTACCACCCACTCATCAGATATTCTACCATAAAACACCAGTACTTGATATTGTTGTGTTCCGGTTTGAAGGGTGAGTTAGCCAGTGTAATTACAGGCACAAGGGACATAAAATCTAAGTTCCCAAGGTTGGCGGCGCATTGGTTATATAAGCGATGGTTAACATTTCTTACAATGCCAATGTCTAAAGGCGTTGGTGACCACTGCGGACTGGCGGACGACCATCAGGTGGCCAATATGCTCGTCCGCCATTCTATTCTATAAAAAAAAAAAGTTTTCGCCGGCGACTTTTCCGAACCGATATGACATACAAAACTTTAAGAAAAGAGCGTACTCATTCTTGCCGACAGCCCACCTGCAAGCCCTCGGGTGTTGCAAGTGTCCATGGGTGGTGGTAATCACTTTCCATCAGATGAGCCTCCTGTTCGTTTGTCCCCTCTAATATAAAAAAACCAGAAACGAATTACTATGCAGTCGAGTAACAAGAGTAATCAGTTTGTGTTTAATTATAAACTAAATATGTTTAGATAGTAATTATTCCAATGAAAAATAAATACTCTATGATTATATGACTTAAAAAAAAACATTCCTTCGCCCAGCTGCGAGATATTAACGAGCCGTTGCTGTGATTATTTATATAATACGTCAAAGGTATATAAGCGTGTTTATACGTTTCTAAAGCTTATGCGTGAAATACATAAACAAATGCTGTCAAAATTGTATCTGAAATATTTCTAACTTCACAAGTATTAAATTAATTAATTTATTATTATTATATATGCATGTATAACCATGACGTCATAATACAATAAGTCTGTATATGCGATGTATTATAATATATACATATTGCTGTATGAAATCTCTGTAAGTAACAACAATGGAATATGAAATTTATTTTTTAAATAATAATATTGTTCATTTAATTGAAGTTTAATATCGCGTGACAAATAAATTGAAGCAAATATTTTAGGATTACTTTAAAGGATTTGTATGTTATCTTTTCCAATCGCAGATTTGAGATATTTTAAAGTGTCAATAGTGTAATGGTTTCCGGCCGCGTAGCGATGAAAAAAGACGCTGGGTCGATGATGACATATAGGTCTATTATCGTCCTTATTTCATACACAAACTTATACTGTATACTTGTATACTTCATCTTCAAATGTTCAACCAAGCCACGCCGAGAGGGCCCAGTGCCTAAAACATCTGAATCTTAACCGAAGATTGATTGCCACATGGGTATACATTCAAGCCGCATGAAGCAGCATGGTGCAATTTTCAAACCTCAAAAGGAGCGGTGCCTTTATCACAGCTGTGTGACATGTAATTAGTTTAAATGTCCAAAAGAATATTTTTATATCAGCTTATAACTCAGATTAAATAACCAATACATAGATTACATTCAAAGTTGAAATTAGAATAATGGTATCGTTTGCTTGATTTATTCAGAAAACAAAATGAACCCTTATGGAAATTAATGACAAATTTATTTGACGTTTATATGTAAATGGATTGGACTTAGCTTGGATTACTATGATGAATCGAAACATTCATAAATGTTTAAATAAAAAAAATGTCGTTATATTAGTGTACTAACAGAGGCGAAATCTACGAAAGTTGATTAATACTAGGGATGAATCTTATATATATATGTACTACTATTATATTTCTTAAAATAACAAAAAACCTGTCTATAACTGAAGTCCTTCTAACCGGCGTCCTCCAGCCCGGCCTATCATTTGCTTGCAAATATAAGGCAATCTAGGAAACTGCAACCATAAAAACTTGTGTGTGTTCGGGTTTTCTTTGTAAACACTATCTAGGGAGCCTATCATATTCAAACTGCCCGGGGTTATTGAAAAATACTTAAATACAATTAAAAGTTTTTTATAGTGACCCGATTTCGAGTTAAGACTTGGGTAGATTCGAACCTTAAATCCTGAAACGTTTGACAAGAAAAGGGACATCATCCAAATAAGGCACGTTATTAATTATATCATAATAATCAAATCGAGTAAAATCATAGTGATTATACTTGATTTGATTTGAACGATAGACAAAAATTGTTACTTTGGTACATCAACATTATCGCGTTGAATGTATAAATAAAAAAAAAAAAAACATTTTTAAAATAAAAGTAATTTAAAAAAGAGCAAGATAACAAAAGCATAGAATAATATCATTCTAGACAATAAGCCGTGAAAGCTAAGCTCATAACAAATAGAAGAAAATAGGAATGATAACGTATTATGCAAGAACAAGAGCCTCCAGATTCGCTCACGGGTTCTTTGTAAGCATAATTCTCACTAAAAACTTGGCATGGAGAGAATTTTATTCCGTGAAAGATTTGTTAAACGATTCACGTCTTAATTCGGTTAATAAGCCGAAAAAGACGAGTATGCGATGTAATACGGTACCATTATTAAAAAAAAAGCGTTACTGTTTAATTTGGTAAAAATCCTTATGTTAAAATAATTAGAAGCCATGTTGATTTGTGACTAACAAACTATTACAAACATTAGTCCTGCTAATGGTCTTACATGTTACGAAGCACAGCATTATATGCACTGTCTAACACCAAATTTCCAGGCTGCTGGTGAGAATAACTCGACATTTGAAAATCGTTACCAGACTTGGTACAAAAAACACGTCTTGCCACAAATCGAACAATAATTCGTCATTGTAGAATTATGTAAAACTTAATTATAGTATAAATTATTTGTGCTAACAATTTAATGGGATTTACTGTGAAACTGTGAATGGCTTCGCCGCTAGATAAAGTTAGGAATGCTGCGAACTCTGATTGGATTAAGCCCTGCACCTCATTGGGTAGCTGTCGCGTTTTATCAGAGAGGCGTTTATGACGTGGACTACATTACACTACTATTGTTATAAAGTGACGAATGAATAGCATTATTTATTATTGAAACGCAGATTAGAATACACTAATAAAAAATTTGGGCAACCACTTGATGAATATTTAATTTAAGCTCCGGCATAATTTGATTATTTCTAAATAAAATAAAGGGTAATGATTTAAAAGTATTTAAATAATTTTTAGTTTAATGACACTGCAAGGGAATAAAAATACAAAATTAATTTACCTGTGAAGTATTTGCAACAAAGAATAAAAACTCTTCGATATAGAAATAGCATATATAAATGGCATATGAGATAATAAGGCTTGCTACCTGCGGTTATAACTATAGGAAACGGTGGAATGGTGGACTGGCCATAGATTTTGATAGTGTATTGATTGGAATTCAATACACTATCAAAATCTATAAATTATAAAAATAATAATATAAATAGCAAGAAAAGCTATATATCTAGAAAACAAAATTGCATTTGGTAATTTTTATTATAAGGATCAAAAGTGTCGAAGTAACCAAAGTCGAAGTAAGTAAAAAGTACTACATAGTAAATACAAATACCAGACCATACCATTTGGAAATACCTTCAAAACTCATAGTTTAGTAATTGCAATTCTCTTAAGCCCGTTACAATGTAGCTTAGTATTATGTACTCTACTTCGTATGGATAACTGGACATTGACCTATAAAATGACTATCTTGTTCAGAGCTATTCTCCCAACATGAATATATTTTGCCTGGCTCTTCTCTTGCAATTTGTATGAACATATCTTAAAATGCCAGCATTGCCAGCTCATAATATATTAAATTCACCATCATGTACTTAAGTTACATTTATAATCTAAGCACCCGAGAATTTAAAAATCTAGACTTCTCAAAAGAATTTGATTTCGCGAATTTCAGGTAAGATACACGGATTCTTTATCAACTAGGCCATTTCGTCTTTGAAATGCCGTGATGAAAACTGGAGGTTTCGAAGAGAATTCTATCGTTGTACAATATCTTATTCGTAATGGAACAACGAAATGGGTTTCCGAAGCTTACATAATACTTTAATACTTACTAACCAGCTAGCTGTTGAGCAATTTCATCCACGTAGAATTAGGTCAGTTCGGTACCTAAGTTTATCTAAATACTACATAACTGGTGGTAGAGCTTTGTGCAAGCTCGTCTGGGTAGGTATCACCCACACATCAGACATTCTACCGCAAAACAGGGTGAGTGAGCCAGTATAATTTAAGGCACAAGGGACATAACATCTTAGTTCCCAAGGTTGATGGCGCATTGGTGATGTAAGCGATGGTTAACATTTCTTACAATGCCAATGTCTATGGGCGTTGGTGACCACTTATGATCAGGTGGCCCATTTGCTCGTCCGCCTTCTATATAAAAAAAAACATTGCATAACCCTTCTAAAACAAAGAAATTTTTGAGAGAACTTGAAATAATTATGATGATAATGGATCTGACAGGTTTTTCTTTAACTATTGTTTCCCTTTCATTTCGCCTGCTCATTTATTCTATTAGATATAAAATATGTTACAAAGGAATGTGCAAATATTATTATAAGTTGAAGAATAATAAACGTTCTCGGCCAATTACAGCCCTGTCGGCTGACAAAGGTTTTCATGGCGAGTAATTACACGTCTTAGAAAATACTATTCGCTGATTTCATAGAACAGTTCTGTAACAAAAAGATTTCTTAACAATAGATTTAATGGTTGAATTTAAAATTATATAAATTTGTATGGACGATATTTTTGGGTCAAATTTTTAATCGTCTATTAATTCTTTATGTCGGTAAAGAAACTGATGATTAAGCATATTAAGGCCATTGACTTATTTATAGAACAAAAATAATAAAAATTTGTAAAAAAAAAAATTATGATGTGAGTCAAGAAGTTTTGATCAAAAAAAGTTCAAAATAAACTTTATTCAAACAATCTCTCACCGTATTGTCAGTTAACGTTTAACTATACGACGCTCATATATGTTATAAAAATGTTGATAATGATTTTCTTAGCGTTTTGTGTAGCATTATGAAATATTCTTCGTACAAAAGATACAAAACTGAAACTAATAAAACACTGATTTTAATTGCCTTCAATTTTCAAAACAAAAAGCATTTTTCATAAATTGAGTAAATTCTTTGACTTACTTTCTTTCCCACGTTCTAATTTTTTTGTTGTATGTCATGATGTCACCTAATGGCTGGTATAAGCCAACGCTTAAAACAAACATCGTACGTCGTGATAGAATATTTGCTGAACAGATGGTGCTTACTCACACGCCTTATATAAAGCCTTAGAAGTATAAATAAATTGGTATCTTTAGATATTTATGATACTAAAATCCATTCTCCACACCCGCCACCATATAATACATTTTTTTATATTAATTAATCAACGAATACGTGACTACTCATCACGTTACGGGTTTGAAGGGTGCGTAAGCCAGTGTAATTACAGGCACAAGAGACATAAAATCTTAGTTCCCAAGATTGGTGGCGCATTAGCGACGTAAACGATGGTTAACATTTTTTACAATGCCAATGTCTATGGGCGTTGGTGACCACTCACCATCAGGAGGTCCATATGCTCGTCTACCTGTACTATAAAAAAGTGCCAGTATCTATGGACGGGCGTTACTACTTACCATCAAGTGGCCCATTCGGCAGGCTGCCTATGTATTTGAAAAAAATAGACAGGCAAATAAACCACCTTATGTCACGTATGTCCAAAGACATTAACACTACCACAAGTATAAGCCACGGTGCATCCACGGTCTAAGTGGCTGGTCAAAAAATGAACTACATAATAAGACGGAGTATGAAATGCTTTAGTAGTTATGTCCCTTGTAAATAAATACATTGCCTCACGCAGGATGCGTGACATCAATCTGGACACCTGAAAGAAAATATTAAAGTTTGCCGATAAAATAACTAATGCAAATATCCAGCCAGGTCAAAGTATAGCATTCCATTACCGGTGTAATAAAATAAATAACAAATCTTAAGTCAAAATATAGCTAAGATTAGTATAATAATATTTTATTAAATCTTCCTTTATTATCTGTCCAGCTTGAGCTTAAATGTAACTCCATCCTTCTTCACCGTATAAAAGTTAAGATAATCGGATATAGGTGGACCCTCGAGAAAATATTTCATAAAAGGAATTCCTTTTGATAGATTAGAAATTCAAAGCAATGTATAATGCGCTATTGTGGGATTTTCTCGCTATCCTTTGGTATCAAGAAGCTAGAGGATTCTGTAATTTATAAAATTAATGTTTAAAAGTTTTTTATGATTTCTGTAACAATTTATTTAATGATAGCAAAAATGATGAGTACTGGATTTTAAAGAAAACGATTTTCATATTAATTCGTATCAGAAACCAACGTCGCATATATACCTTCAAAGAGCTGCGAATCATGAAGTCGAATAATTAATATATATCTGAAGTACATTCAAACAGGAACACAACAATAGCCAGTGTTGATGGTTAGTTGTATTTTAATCAGAGAGAGTGTTCCCAGGCCGTCCGTAAAATCTCTTCTAAATTCTAAATCTTTAATCGAAGATTATAGGTTTAAACTTGAACAAGCACTGTATTTTCACTGTATGCACTGAATGTGCTTGATTTGTGTTTACATATAGAACTCAACTCGTGCTCAGCAGAGAAGGAAAACATCGTGACGTGAACGACGTGGTGAAATAAACTCCAAACCGCCTAAACAGGAGAGCGTCTTACTCCACCAGTGAGACACTTAAATGCTCTTACTTTACTTTAATTTAAACTTTACTTTACTTCTAAGCTTAAGCGATGTAGTATATAAAATAACTGAAACTTCTTGAGAAACAAGAAACGTGAAAAACATTTACAATTAACTTAAAACTTTAAAAAAATACAATACCGATTTTCAAATTAAATCACAGCTTTAAGATCTGTTTAAGATGATAATCACATAATAGAAACTTTTATACGTGTCAGTAAAACTTGAACGATCATAGATAGGGTGTTTGTGATGTTTTATTAGATTGTCTGTTTAACGATACAAGAAAGCACTTCTAGTTAAGATTTTTTTGTGAAACTTTATTTAAATAATGAAATATAGAATCTCTCACTATCCGTACCCAGTAAACATAAAAACATCTGTAGCACCACCCACTCACATTTTCCTAAGCATTTACCACAAGAAACTTTTTAATGAGATTTAACTATAACCTATAAAATATTATACAATATATATCGAGCCAAGCGATCTATTGACCCGTGACCCGATATCGCTTATATATCTTACCGCACACGCCACGCGTTTATAAGTTTTTTAACACTGTAATATCAAACGGAATGGTCCAAATTGCAGTATACACGGTAATTTTATGACATGGCATAATAACACTTAAAATAAACATGTTTTTTATTGTGCTGGCGTTACGCTTTTATGTATTTCCTATTTTGTGTAGTAATGTGAAAAGCACCCTAACCGACAGCAACTAACTTTTACAAAATAAAGTACGCCAGATAGTTTTAGCTGCATTAGCTTGAAAAGCGCTTCGACCGACGATGTTCTCACAAATTGCGACTGTCAAGCAAACCAAACTTAGTAACACTCGTAAATGTCCCACGGCTACGCTAAGGCCTTTCCTTTTGAGGAGGAGGTTTGGAACTTATTTCAACAATTTGCTCTCATCTGAGTTGGAACTTGGACTTTAGCAGGTCTCCTCATAATTTTAGCCTTAAACGAAGGGAAGAATTATAAGCAAATTAAGCACTTTAAAAATAATTATTTCTATTCGCATATTCTAACCAATCGACCCTCGCGGATATAATTAAAGTTTAGTTATATATTTATCTTGTTACATTATTAGTATCATAAGTCAATCTTTATCAAGTCCCAACCTCAGCACAATATCATTAAACAAGGTACTTATCTGTTATAAAAATATAAGGCACTAAAATTATTTGCCTGAAAAGCCAGAGGAAAACGATATTCGACATCTGGCTATTACCTTGCAAAACCAGCTGGTACTCGACGATTTCCATTAATACAGAAAGCCCCCATCGGGATGGACGCGAAAATACCCCCAACGTACATTTTATATGAACTGACGCAATGTTTACGCAAGCCTTTTGAAACCAATGCGGATATTCTGGACTATAGTAAGCGAAAAGATAAATGAATACGACAATAAAAGCGTAAATTTTTGAATTTCCCTGCTTAAAATAATAAAGGACATTTTTCTCTTTGTCTCTTAATTGCAACTAACACGAAATATTTTTTTTTAACATTTATTGAAGAATGAAATACATCCGATGTCATTTTTGATACGACTATTGTATTGCTACACGACCAGATTAAGAACTACATTACTATTACTTCGTTCGAAAAATTACTAATACTTCGTATCGTATTATGGTATAAAAGCAGACGAGATGAGACTTTTCCGGTTAAGAACTAAACCACTCAAAAGAATAAGTCCAGGAATTGTGTGCAACTGAAACCACACATTCAACGTTTAAAAACTAAAATATGTGTTCATAGCATTTCGCAGAAGACAAAATACCGTTATGACTTCATATACTATTATTAAAAAAAAAATTAATAGGAGGGTAACCAAGATATGAAATCCGCCCCTCATTGTGTGTTTGGCAATGCAGTACTATTTAAGATAATCATTACACATCTTATCCCAGCAATGAATGATGTTAAGTAATCAGCTCACTGACTCGAGTGCACGCTTCATGTTTTGTCCATAAATTCGTTTAAATCTATGAACTCCAACCGTGTCGGATGACGTCCCATCGGATTATGAGAATGATGGAATAGAGAGTGCACCCGTGTTGCGCACCCATTCGTGCACATTAATATATATCTGTTTAGAATGTCCGCCCTGATTAAAATCGATCAGGACATTATCGACATAATAAATCCATATTTGTCAATTAGTGTGGTTTTTCATTCAATTCAATTTTTTTTTTCAGCCTTTTGCCGTCCACTGCTGGACGAAAGCCTCGGGACCATAGAACGCCAACCATCCCGAGCTTGGGCAGTCCGCATCCATCCCGAACCTGCCACATTTTTTAAATCATCGGCCCATCTTGTCACAGGGCGTCCTACACTACGTTTGCCTAAGCGTGGTCTCCACTCTAACACGTGTCGGCTCCATCGGCCATCAATGCGCCTGGAGACATGACCAGCCCACTTCCACTTCAGCGAGCTAATTCTACGCGTGATGTCGGTGACTTTAGTTCTCTGGCGAATGTCCTCATTTCGGATTCTATCTGCCAGAGAAACCCCAAGCATCGCGCGTTCCATTGCTCGCTGAGCGATCCTAAATTTTTGGACCAGTCCTACGGTAAGTGTCCACGTTTCGGCACCGTAAGTCATTACAGGTAGGACGCACTGATTGAAGACCCTGGTCTTAAGCGACTGTGGGATCGACGATTCAAAAATATGACGTAACCTCCCGAATGCCACCCAGCCCAAACGTATTCTTCTTTTAGCCTCCTTCTCAAAGTTGTGCCGGCCAAGTTGTATAGTTTGGCCAGGTAGATATATTCCTGCACAACTTCAAGTGGAGAGCCATTTACGACCACTGGTCTCGGGGATACATGTAGGTTTGCCATAATTTTGGTCTTTTCTATGTTCATCCTGAGACCTACTTGTCTTGAAGAATCGCTCAGGCTGTTTAGCATCTCTTCCAAATCCTGCAGAGTCTCCGCCATGATGACAATGTCGTCGGCAAATCGCAGATGTGTAATGTGTTGGCCATTTATATTAATTTTTTCAAATTCAATTAATAGTTGAATTCATTTTAGCAATGTTCCTAGTATCCAAAAGGGTTATCGACCCAGAGTCCAGTGTCATATTTATTTATTTAAAAACTTTTTGCCCACCACATTGAGAGTAGTATGACAAAAGGCGGACTTAATGCCTAAAGGCATTCTCTACCAGTCAACCTTTAGGCTAAGCCAATATATATATATATATATATATTTATATATATATATATATATATATATATATATATATAAATATATATATATATATATATTTGGCGGTCATCATAGTTTCATGTCAAGGGGTCAATAAATGTTATATTTTTAATTAAAGTATAAGAGCACATATTAATATTATAAATATTTATTCACGTCTTAATAATTCAACCGATCATCACAAGCCTTTCGAATGACGACTATTTGTTTATTTCTTTACGTTGTCGAAATAAAACATTCACGTAAAAAAAAACTATTTTGTTATAACAAGATATTATTATATGTACATTATTAAGATATAAAACAGCCATCATGCATGGAATACTAAGAGAAACAACCACTAATTTTTACCTAATAAATATAAGGAAAATATAGTACGTATTAGATACGGGAGAAGTAATAAAGACAAATAGGTTCCGTCACTTACGCTTGCTCCTCTTTCCGTATTCCACAAACGATTACACAGCAGGCACTGCCTTGTTATCGTTTACATACTCAACCGAGCGTTGCACTATACAACCTACGTTTATTACTCGATTACAGTGCATCCGAGAAGAGTTAGTGCTATCAATACTTTAATACATTAAAATTTAACTTACATAGATAACAATTGATGATATCTAAAATGGAAACGTACATTTTTTTGGATGCTTATTTTTGAAATGTTCGATTTAGGTTTATTGGTGTAGCAAATATTGTGGGATAATCCCGGATGTACAGAATCTGAAATTGAAATGAGAATATCCCCGTGTGCTGTCAAACGGGGATATATATCTTGATCGAATTCAGCCAATCCGCTGGCACATCAGTATGGTGATATGGAGTTCCGTAGGTATAAATCGTTCTTGTAAACTTACTTACGTGATTGTGTTCGTTGATATTTAACACAAGTTAAAGTAAAAATGTCAACTTTAGAAGAGGGTTAACTTTGAAACTATTAACAAGTTTGAAAGTATTATTACTGCCATCCATTTTATTTATTATATAAGTTAAAAAACTTTATACGTGTAAAAACGCGATCAATTCTTTTTAATCATTTTGGCCAATTTCTGACATAGAAGCTCTTGTCGTGATCACGATAGGGTAGGTAAGATACTAGACGGGATTGGACTAAGCCATAACACGTGCAGGTTTCCGTTACGGTTATCCGCCTAGACCGTCTACTAAAAAAAGTTTCTAAGCAACTCACTTTTTAACCCTTGGTCGTTTTAAAAGTAATTGATCATAATACTCTTTTTTTTTGTTACTTTTATGTCACCTGTTAACGGATGTGCAATAAAATATTAAATAAATAAATATTCTGGTAGCAAATCTAACAACAATATCAATTACTTATTTTGTTTTTAACGTTAAAACATTTTAATGACTGGAAAAAAACAAATTATACTAAACAATATGTCTTACACGATCTTAACAATAGTAAAATTTTAACCGAAAACTGAATTTTTCTAAGGCTTTTTTAAAGGCTAAAACTAAGGCTTTTTAGGATGTAATACTGAACAGATGTACTGTTCTCTTTTGCTATTCGACTCCTATATAATTCGGATTCGTAGCATCTTTTCTCAATTGTTTGTAGTTGTTTAATTTCGTAGCATTTGTATAAACAGCCTGCTAAGAAACAGACCCTTATCCCTTATTAAGTGAAGATACAACCGAATCCGCGTACTCAGTTTACTTTGGGTGTTAATCAGACAGACTGAAGTTTTAGAAAGTTTTCGTTTTATGTGTTAATTTATTTATACAAGAAAACATTGGTTACTGAAATTATGATGATGAAAGCAGTGTTTCATATCCATGAATATTCAAGTACTAGTAATAAAGATAAATTGTGGGGGTGCTGTAGAGATAGGCGAGGAACATATTTTAAATGTTTTATCTGTATTCCATTGTTTCAAATTATTTTTTAACAGACTACTGCAAGTTCTTTTTTTCTAGAATAGGAAGGCGGACGAGCATATGGGCCCCCTGATGGTAAGTGTCACCAACTCCCATAGCATTGTAAGAAATGTTAACCATCGCTTACATCACTAATGCGCCACCAACTTTGGGAACTAAGATGTTATATCCCTTGTAATTACACTGGCTCACTTACCCTTCAAACCGGAACACAACAATACCAAGTACTGCTGTTTTGCATCTGATGAGTGGGTGGTACCTACCTAGACGAGCTTGCACAAAGCTCTACCACCAGTTCGCTCATAACGAGACATTTTGTCCTTAAATAGACGTTTAAGCTATGCTTTTATTTAGAGTATATGTATTTACACAGTTTATATACCACCCGTATTTTAGCGAACCCGATATTTAAGAAGTGTTTATGTAACAAATGGCCAAAATTTCAAATATACGTGATTGGAAAACTGTGAATATCGTTATTTTAATTAGATTTGAGATCAACATTTATTATAAACTTGTAAGATTATAAGCCGACGAAAAATTTATGGGAACCCTTAATTAAACTATAACCGAAGGTCGTTATCGAAAAAATATCGAAATTTTAACTGTTTTTAGTAAGCTATCAAAACCCGGGAGATGTTGTCCTGTATATATGTAAATGCCAATTGTTATTACGATCCGATGAACGGTACAGAAGTTTACATTATGTAGCGCCATCTAGTGGCGACTTATTATAAAGCAGATAGTACAAAAACCTTCTTCATATACATATATGTATGTATTAACTTTAATGGTATCGGTCAAACGGTTTTTTTATTAAATATATATGATTGTAGGTGTTCATCACCGGCCATAAAAATTGAAATAACGTTTTATTTCAAACTATGCCGAATTGTTGAATTATTTTCTTGAGAGAGTTTTAAGAAGTAAAAATCTAGTTATACTAACAGATCGGCAAATCATAGCCGTCGAACTTTCAACAACGCCTCCATCTCTTGAAAAAATCTAGCTAAATAATTTGAAAACAAGTCAGGCGTTCGAGAACATATGTTATACCTAAAATTATTCAAGATAAAATACCAAGCGCGCTCTCTGGACTAAAGTGTTTACATTGTTATGAGGTATTTTGAATATATGTGCGCTGTAATGTAGACCACACACGTCAACGTTGGGAGATGTACTGCATTCTTGCATTTCAAAGTTATGCGCATAGAAACATAGACAACTTCTATACCATAGATCCAAACTTGGTTCTGTGGTTTATTTTAAATTCCACTCAAGATTTAAAAAAAAAATAGGATATTTAAAAAGCCGTTGGAATTATTTGTGGCTGTACTCTATGACTTTACCAAATTAAAACTTATAATTTATCAATAAAATGTTTTATATAGCAACAGCCTCTAAATGTCCCACTGAGGAAAGACCTCCTTTCTCTGCTCTTGATGAATAGATGTTGAGTTAAATCTACCAAACTCTTTAAAAACGCGTTGGTAGACGATAATATACATGTGGCAGAATATCATCACACGTGCACGTTTTTTCATGATGTTTTCCTGCGAAACGAGATGAACCAACTCAGTGGTGCTTGGCTGCGTTCGAATCTTTAAACTGTAAAGTTCAGGTGTATCTGTACTATCTCGATTATGTTTTACAACGATAGCTTTCGGTACGGTAGCTTCTTCCTTTTTATTATATAAACAGAAACATTTCTCAATAAGACTTATTATGTACTTGATAATGTCTAGAAACATTTTCTCGTCATTATAAATGTTGTTACAAACGCCTACAATCCTTTTACTACCTACATACCAATTACTTATTAAAATATTGAGTGAATATTTTATAAAGATATTCTCGACATTTAACGATGTAAGAAGTAGAGCTTTTGAAAGGATTATATTTTTTTTTATTACAATTTTAACTCGCTACTCAAATTAAAATTAACATACTAAAAATTTTAGGTATTCAGCTTTCATCGTCTTTCATAGACAATAAAATGGATTATATACTGCAATTATTTCCTTGTAACAGTCTAAGACTTCATAAAACACTAGAAAGATCAAAGTAATCAGGATCTTGACATCCAATATTGCAGCTCGGGCCGCACAGACTTATATAAAAATCATTATGGAATTTTGGACAATAAAGTCTTTTTATCAACAAATATTTCTGAAAAAAACAATCTCGTCTTTCTTCTTCTCCATCTCAATCTCTATCTCTCTCTCCCTCACTCGAGTTCCCTTTAAAGAGCTTGAACCCTATGAAAATCCTTAAAGTTATTTTCATAGATATTTTATTTAAAACGTACAATGCTTAGTATCGTGGAAATTGGAGTAGAAATCATAAAGGTTGCTTTATCAAGGTCGCCTTCACAGTTCAAATCACTGAAAAAAATCTCTTTGTGGTACGAAGTAGGCACGAAAAGATTGCAATGTTTTTTTTTTTTTTTTAATTAAAAAGTTGAAAAGAAATCCCTTTCTAACTGTGGTAACTTTAAGCGACAGTAAATTGAAACAAGGTCATTTATTAAATATATTTTTTATAATAATAATATGTTGGTGTTGTTATCGAAATTGTATAGCAATTTAAAAATGATAAAATGTGTGTCTGAACCTATATATTTGGTGTCTTTTCCATTCTTTATTTGAATTTTAAAAAATATATCATATATATACATATAATATTTTATTGTTATTATTTAATGAGGTGTTGCCACTTTAAAAGAAGACAATTAAAGAATTGCCTATCTTACTTACCATTTATAGTACCCATGTGTCATTGTCATTAATCTACAAATATTTAAAAAAATATACTAACCATATAATCCACCACAGTGTGCAATCCAATTCCATAAACAGTTGTCATTATCACACCCATACCCACTTGTCATCACTCGCTATCACAATATTATCACTAAACAAAATACGAAAAGTCAATACACCGATCGCAAAAATCCTAATGACATAAACACTTCATCGTACCGTTTTAATTTACCGCCCATTACAATGTCACAATCCATTTTTAAAAATAGAATATTTAACGGGATTAAATGACGTTTATATATTTTTTTCTCTTACATTAAAATGCAAATTGATATCTCGCGTACAGCCGACACGCCTGCACGTTCCCACAGATATTTCGCGACTGAGTGAACGAACGAACTGAACGCCTTTACCTGTTATTTTTCGTGGGGGGTGGCGCGTGCGTACAGGGATCAACCGTTCCCAATATTAACAATTATAAATAATTACCAAGTTTGTTACGTATACCCTTAATTAGAGATTTTCACTTCAATTATTCATTACCAGCGATTGGGTTAAGATATTTCCGGTAAAAAAAAAATCATTTTATTCAATAAAGTTATTAATAAAATATTTAATAAATATATCTTTAAAATATTTTGAAAATTATGTAAAATCCTTATTGATTATATATTTAAAGTTTAAATTACTTTTCTTGATGTGTATCACAGGGTTTCAACCCGCTAGCGATGTTAATACATCTCCACACATGGTATGCCCGTGGGCGAAAACGCGGGAAGGGTCACGACTCATGTAGCCCTTTAGACGCAAGCTGCATGCAGGGAACAAAGCGTAAGCCTCTGTTATGCAGACATCCTTAAGTTCTGGGGACTTGTACGTGTGTAAATTATAGTTTTATGTTGTAGTATATAACTCATAATAACACATTCTGGATATTCTCAAAAATATATGTCCCTTATTACTTAGTAAAAAAATCAATTAAACAGATTTAAGAACAGGGAAGTCTAATTGAGAGTGCCACGGGAAAGCATGCTTGTATTTGATATACATTAATGACATATTTGACTGGTTTTTGAGACAATAATTGGAAATACTGACTATATTGAAACTGTACTTCGATTACCGGAAAAAACTTACTGTCGACTGTCGACTGGCGACTGTCTTAGAAAACCAAATAGAAATAATTGTTCAGTAAATTATTGTCACCTACTGCATTCTGTATAAGACGATGCTTTCAAGATAATGGTTTTTGTTAAGGAAACATCACAATGATACTGTTTTAAATACTCTATATAAAATATGTGATTTTTTTTAAATGCGAATATATAAAACAACTGTATCTAAACTGTTAAACATAACAAGGCAACGAATGCGTTATATTCAAATTCGTCACAAAGTACTCACGTCATTCGCTAAGCATCAATATAGTAGAATGGGATCATTTATTTTTTTATTTGGTAATTCAGCAGTTAAGGTAGATACCTTATTAAATTAAGTATTATATGACATGTAACTAAAATAAATATCATAAACTAACTTTATTGATGCTTATCAATATAAATAATAAATAAAATCAATAAATAAATAAATAATATCAATATAAAGTAAATAATAAGTTTATTTTATTGACTGCCTCGGTCTAGTGGCTAGATATAAGGCCGCAGACCCGGAGGTCCTGGGTTCAATTCACAGGTTGGGCCAATCATAATTTAGTGGGGTTTTCTTTGAGGAAATTCTCAGTTACAACTGAGTCTACTGAGTGTATAGATCCTGACAACTGGAAGTTGGAAGTTTGTCTCATGCCTCGGAAAGCACGTAAAGCCGTTGTTCCGGCGCCTGAACTCTTTCCGGTCGTGTCGGATTGCCGTCCCATCGGATTACAAGAGTTAATATAATAAATATGAATAGAGAGTGCACCTGTGTTTGCGCACACACTTGTGTACTATAATAACTCCTGCGTAGTTGGCTAATCTCTCTTGAGATTGGCTGCCGTGACCGAAATCGGTCTCAAGTACATTATTATTATATTTAAAAAAATTATAAATATTTCACATATATTAAACATGATTATGATTATTTTAGTAACAATCAAAACCGCAATGCGATGTGGTGACGATAGATATATTATATTATATGTTTACTTTCCATAATGCCTTTCTATACATGGGCGTTATGAAAAGTTTATATAAATAATGCGCGTATTTGTGGATAGGTCTACGATTCACATTTACTAATAAGTAAATGTGAATCGAATATGTATTGATACTTGATCTGACTATGAATCAATCAGATATGATTACAATAACTAATCCTGTCAAACAAAATACTCTAGTCTAGTCTAGTAGTCTACACTGGTGGTAGAGCTTTGAGCAAGCTCGTCTGGGTAGGTACCACACACTCATCAGATATTCTACTCCAAAACAGCAGTATTTGGTATTGTTGTGTTCCGGTTTGAAGGGTGAGTTAGCCAGTGTAATTACAGGCACAAGGGACATAAAATCTTAGTTCCCTAGGTTGTTGGTGGCGCATAATGTAAGCGATGTTTAACATTTCTTACAATGCCAATGTCTACGGGCGTTGGTGAACACATACCATCAGGTGGCCCATATGCTCGTCCGGCTTCCTATTCTATAAAAACAAATATCTCCCATTTATCACCTGCTTTAAGTCATATACTCAGTTACGTCATCATTCACAAAATCCATCAGTTAAAACCTACATTCATACCTGACACTCTTCTCATTCTTTTATATTCTCATGATATTTATCCCGAAGAATTACGTGTCCATTTCTGTTGTTCCGTTTGAATGAGTTAATCTATTCCTTTAAAGAACTTCACCTGTAAGTTTGTGTAAGTTAAATTTTAACAAATGGAGCTTAAACCAGTTACACCACCAATCAGATTGAACTACACTACATATTATAATTAAAATTATATCTGCCAAGTAGATCTAGTCTGCAGATGTTAGGCCATTAAAAGTTACGTGTTTTTTTGTCAAGTAAGTTTATATGTTTCGTAAAAGTGAGTTTGTGTGTTTATTTGATTGTTACTACGCTGCCCATCATATTGAAAACTTTTATATACGTCAGATATACAGCACATAGGCTATATAACACCCCCCCCCCTCCTCCTGATACGCGGACGAATCTGAGGAAACAAGTACTTAATTTTTTTTAAGTATTGATAAAAGCTAGCTTGTAAAAATATTAAATAGACATTTTTTTATGAAAGTGCTTAGCATTCGAAGCACCTTATGTCTAAATAAGTAGCGCAGTCTCCTATTTTGTTTTTTTTTTATCCAATTCGTTCCACTTACATAGTAGGTCACTTCATAAATGTGTCACGTGGTATAAAAATATATTCACAAAGGCATGACTTTTACAATTGTACGGCTTAAATGGACGCGGGTCTTGGGGGTGCATAAATCCACGCATAAAAGTTTTTTTTTTAAACAAGAATATAGTTCTTTATGTTGCTATGTATATATATGTAAACAATTTACGATATGTTTGTATTAATTGTTACTTTCTTTCTCTCTCTTTATGAGTTTTTTGTGATATCATCTACCTAAATATATGCTTGAATATATTAATATGCTAGCAATAATATAACGTGATATATAATGTCTTTATTTTGGTACGTATCTGGTGGTAGGGCTTTGTGCAAGCTCGTCTGGATAGGTACCACCCACTCATCAGATATTCTGCCGCAAAACAGCAATACTTGATATTGTTGTGTTCCGGTTTGCAGGGTGAGTGAGCCAGTGTAATTACAGGCACAAGGGACATAAAATCTTAGTTTCCAAGGTTGGTGGCGCATTGGCTATAAGCGATGGTTGACATTTCTTACAATGCCAATGTCTAAGGGCGTTTGGTGACCACTTACCATCAGGTGGCCCATATGCTCGTCCACCTTCCTATTCTATAAAAAAAAATAAAAAAAAACGTTTGGATACACCGAAAAACTTGCTTGTTGCTTACGAACGAATTTTGGGCTATCTTATTCAGTATTTTTAAATACAAAACAGTCAGTGTAGTTAGAAAAGCATAAAAATTACATCGCGTATCCAAAGGGGCGTGTAAGGGATGCGCACGTGAAATATGAAATTTTGCTGGCTTCGGCACGCTCTCAATGGAAAAAATAGAAATGAACATTTCCAACAATTAATCAAATTGAGTTGAAATAACTTGTGTGAAGCTTTCTAGCATAAGAACATCTACGTATATTGCAGCCAATTGACATTACAAGTCAATATTAGCTAAATTTAAAACAATTTTAAAAATTAATAACAATTGAATATTCTGTCTCGCGAATCCAGCTCACAATGATTACGTGTAATTGAGTAAATATGGTAGTGAGTAAAATCCTGTGCATGTCCCACTGCTGGGCTAAGGCATCCTCTCCTTTTTTGAGGAGGTTTGGTTGTTGTTTAAGTAAGTATAATATATATAGATAACTTAATTACAAAGAAATCAAAATGAGTTACATAGTTACATATGTACCAGATATTAAAAGAAATGAAAAATGTATTAGGTAGGAATGAAGACAAAACAGTACATATTATTGTCATCAATCTATTAAAACCATAAATTAAGATAATAACACAGTCCTATATAAATACAATACGTATTAATAAATCTAACTTACAAATAGGTTTTATATCTACAAAGGGCTATACAATATCGTCAAAAAAAAAACTTAAAATTTAACTCGAAACCTTTTGTACAAAGCAACACAAACGCAGAGAGTACATTTGAAGTTTATCTGACGAACTAATAATTGGACGTCAACAGTGTGCTCCGCTAAAAACATCAATGTTCTTTTTGAAAGCCCGATCTACGTAAATGTGTTTCGGATTGCGATTGATTTCCTGTTCTGAATCAACTCAATGAAATAATATCATTATAACTTTTGGAATATTTAATTTATAAGTCAACAGAAATGCAATCTAGTAGAGGATATTTATCATGTATTGGTGGAATTACTGAGATGGCCCAGTGGTAAGAATGCGTGAATCTTAAACCGGTCAAGCACCACTGAATTTTCATGTGCTTATTTTGTGGTTATAATTCATCTCGTGCTATACGGTGAAAGAAAACATCGTGAGGAAACCTGCATGTGTCTAATTTCAATGAAATTCTGCCACATGTGTATTCCACCAAATCGTATTGGAGCAGCGTGGTGAAATAAGCTTCTTACCTTCTACTTAAAAAGGGAGAGGAGGCCTTAGCCCAGCAGTGGGACATTTACAGGCTGCTACTGTACTGTGCGGATTGAAGCTAAAAGAGGCCTCTTTTTTATGCAACACCCGGAATATAATCTGAATAATGGTGGGGTATTCAACAGTATACTGGCCTCACCAACTTCTGAAGAGGCCAGAAAAAATATAAAATAGTCTCAAAGCGACGTAGTTAATTTGTTTAGGAACGATGGAGGTGATGTGGTCACTGTGTGACAAAACCTCCTGTTTAATTTAATAAAGAAATAAAAAAAAGTCAACAGAAACCACCCAGCGGATAGGAAAAGTAGATCTGAAACCAATACTACTTATATTCTTGAACAGCACTTGAAATTGACTTTAATTATAAAAGCTGTGTAGCGCGTGATTAATAAAACAATGGTTTTTTTTTCGAATGTCAAATTAATAAAGTCAGAAAGAAAGTAATCAGTGTTTAACAAAACAGCCGCTAAGCAAGCTTTATATGTAAGGTCGTACTAATGTAGTTATATCTTATGCATATATTGTGTGACAAACTAAACCAAAGGTTATATACAGCATATGCATGTACATATATAATAATTAGTACAAAAGTGACGCGATTGAATCTATGTCACTATCCGGTGGTAACTTTATGCGTAATTACAAAAATATACAAACCAAAATTTCTTGTCCAACCACAAGAGGAGTGAAGAAGAGATCGAGACCTTGAAAAATGTATTATATAATCTATGTATTCGCGAAAAAATGGCGTTTTGAAAGTCAAACTTGTAATCGGAACTTTGAAAGAAAAAATGAAAGTGGTTATAAGTATTTAGTGGTTATAAGTGGAATAATATTGTATTACAAATAAATGTAAATTAATCAAGAACTGATTGTAGTGTTAATTAATTTTCGCGGCTGCTGCATTGCACCACCAGACATCGCGACAGAATTCTCAATTCCATCCTCACCACTTCGATGTCTGGAAATCCACAACAGCGCAATTTTTAAGCCATTTCTTGCTTCGCACAACCACTCTGTGGAACCAGCTGTCGCCGGGACTTTCTGAACCGATATGACATACAAACCTTCAAGAAAAGAGCGTACTCACTCCTTAAAGGCCGGCAACGCACCTACAAGCCCTCGGGTGTTGCAGGTGTCCATGGGTGGTGGGTGGTAGTCACTTTCCATCAGGTGAGCCTCCAGCCCGTTTGTCCCCTCTTACATAAAAAAAATACAGCAGAGCAGAATATGTAAACCAAAGGTTTGTTTATCTTACTCCTTCTTCGGTTGAAATAAAATACAATATTATTATAGTTTTGCGACTTTTTGTTTATACACTTTAAATAAAGTTATAAAAAATAAATAAATAAACTTTATTAAATCCATTACAGTTTTAAAAACAAAAAATAATATACTATATATAATATATATAAACTAGACAATTTTATTTAATGGATATATAAAGTAATTAGTAACACACAATTACAATAAAAATAAGTGACTGTCGAAAAAGCTTTTTGTACCCTGACACACTGAAACACATCTAAAAGGTTTATAATTTAATTGAACCATAGTATAAATTCAATTAAGTCGTATCTAAAAATTCCTATAACAAACATTTTATGTACATTATATTTCAACGTGTAAAAAGTTAAAAAAGTTGATTCCTATCATTTACAATTATGGCTAACAGAATAAAGTTAACAGGTAATAGGAATAAGAGCCTCTTGGGGGTTATGGCGTGACGGCAATTATACATTGTGCAAATGACTTGTAACCCTAATTAGGCGTTTTTTATAATTTCATGATAAAGTATGCGATACCTTAAGGGTATGTTAACGTTGAGGATAATAAATTTAAGCATTGTATTAAAGATGGTTTTGCTGCAGTCACTTGGACGCGTATTTTAATTACGCGAAGCAAATTAATAATGATAACTACAGGCTTCAGGTTGAAATTTGTGATTTGAATAATAAATTAGTGGCGTAGAATGTAGAGACCTATTTGAGTTGTGCAGTTACTAAGCGCGAGAGATATCAAGTAATGTTATACATTTTAAAAACTTGGATATGTTAAAAAAAATATATGTTTAATAATAGTAGGTAGTAAAATTAATTAAAGTTGCTAGTAAAATTGTTACATTTTATAATTGATATTTATACCTAAATAATAAATAAATATCGTGGGAAATTATTCACACACGGCCATCTGATCCCAAACTAAGCAGAGCTTGTACTATGGAAACCAAACTGATATACTACATATACTACTTTTCTTTTGTAAATACATACTTATATAGATAATTACACCCAGACTCGGGACAAACAGACATGTTCATGCACACAAATGTCTATCCTGGGTAACCTATATCCTTTTCTGTACCCTGACATGTATGTAATTTTCATAATGTTCAGTTGAGTAGTTAAGACAAAACAGACAAAGTGTAATAAACAAACACAATTTCACGTTTATAATATTAATAAGGATACCAAAGCCATTTGGCACCGTATATCGGTCCTGGATCGTTTATTACACATTAAACAAGAAATACTCATCCCAAGTTATATATTAATGTGTGACGTCTGTCCTGGCGGAACAACTTAAGCGTGAACGTATAATATACTAAACAACACAGAACACATTACTTAAGAGTAAAGTTACGAAATGTAAAACTCGTGTTATGTTTTAAAATGTTTATAATGGGTAATTACGTTTTACGTTAACGTTTTTTAAAGGTTTAGTATGAAAAGTTTGAAATTTTAAATTTGAATTTAGAATTTAATTTTTGCCATATTTAAAAAAAACAAATATTTATTATGTATCTAACAAGATTATATATATACGGTTGTTATATAGTTAGGAGATTTCTTGGCTCAAACAAACGCGTTGTTAAAAAAAAAGAAGTGCGCAGTGGACAAAAAGTTAAAGTAATTAATTAATGTGTAACGCAACTTGTGATTTGTGATGGTTCAAATATGTTATATGGAATTTTAAGAGTAATTAAGTGAGTATAACTCACTTAATCTACATCAATTTGTATGATTTGTGTTTTATTTTAAAATAAGAGTAATTCAAGGTTTTTATAAAATCAGTTTTCACTTCTGGCTGCTAAATATATATATTACGGTTGTCGGTTGACGGATAAAGGTCTCTAACGACAAAATAAAAAAAAACGAGGTGATACCGTGTTACTGTTAAATTCTGACCTATATTTGAAATATGAAGTCTCTTTAGTTTTTATAACATATTCAATATTATTATATTTACAAAAGGTTTGCTAAAAATATGTGTTAAGGATAAGAGTACGTGAAATAGTTACTACTTTTTGTCACGAAAAGCTGGTAACGGTCCTATACCTGAAGAGAAAGAGATTAGATCTTGCACCTGTTGAACAGTTTTCTAATAACTATTTATTTTCAAAAACATGATTTTGAAAAATTCTTCTAACATTTTTCTGAATGAAATAGACTATATCGTGTATTGAAAGGTATGTCGAGGGGAATATTTCTTATTTTTATTATTATTATTAAATGGGAAAATATTAAGATGATGATTAGATTTAGATGATGATGATCAATTATGTTAATGAATGATGAGTAAATAAACCATGTTAGTCACAATTTTGGCGCAACCACCTCGTATAAATTATATGAATTGATTCTTTATAATAGTTTGCGCCAACGTGTTAGGAAGGATGGTGTTAAAAAAAAAACAATGTCTTTCCTTGGGGTACAAGCTTGCTTCATAATTAATTCATCAAATTAAATTCAGTGGTTTAGCCGTCAAAGCGTAACAGACAGACAACGCAAGAGACTTATCGACTAAGATTCCGTGGTGGGCAGCGCATTAACGGTATAAATCTTAGCATATTGAGGTTTGAGGTAGCCACTAAGAACCACTAATACGGGATAAGAAAGTAGGTATTCTTGATTAAATAAAAACGTTAGTTTTATAACTTTGTCAGTAAGCCGATTATAGTATGAAAGGTATTTTCACAACCTCCAGCTTTCTAGAATATGCGTTTATATTTCATTGACTGAAATGAGCACCTGATTGAAAAATATTTTCTTGCTGAAGTAATTTCAAAAAAATTATACAAATTTACATTAATTTCAAAGATTTATTGCCTATAGTAAAATTGCTGTGTAAGAGAATTTTACAATTTCAATTGTCGTAAAATAACTTTACATTTGTAGTTAGTAGCGACATCTAGTAGAAAAATTACTCATAAGATTCATCAGGATAACAATTAATGTTGTCAGTGTTGTAGTCACATATATCTCCGCTAGATGGAGCTATTAGCTATTTGGATTGGATATTGTTCTTTAAAAACTCCGTTTAACGAATAATCTATTTCAATCCAAAAAGTAAAAGAAACAAACCTTAGTTTTTCGTATTTCATGCGATTTGCTAATTATTATTATATTATGAACTAGCAACAGTTAGGCCTCTGCCTCGAATTTTGCGGGCAGCGGGGCGGCGGCGGCGGCGGCGCGGCAGCGGGGCGGGCAACGCATACCTGTTCTCCAAACCAGCGGGCAGATCGCGCGGCACTATAGCGGTGTAGTGTTGTGTTCATGGTTGTGTTGTCGAGATATTTGTTTTTATTCGCGAACGAAATGTCTGAAAAACGGCGACATCTTTTTGATTCAAATTTATTCCTAACGCTCGATTTATTGTGGGCAAAAGAAGAAGTGGATCCCTACTATAGGGCAAGGAAAATAAATGGCGAGTTTTATCGAAATTATGAAGAACAGAGACAAAATCCCGACAAATTCTACGACTAATAATTGGTTAATTATTCTTCTATTTTTATGGTTCACATCTTTGCTGTTCCATATGGGTGTCCTCTCAAAGATTGCCGAAATAATTAGCTCTTGCACGTCCGAAGACATTTTGATACGTCACAAAAAAAATGTACAACACTATACCTACAATGCAGACGCGCAACGCGGGCGGTCACCGCTTGACTGGAGTGCACCGCTCGTTGCCCGCCCCCGCGCCGCTCCTGCACCGCTGTATTCGAGGGCCGGTCCATTTGATTATACGCGTAAGGGTCCGTTCACACAGACCGGCTCGGAGAGGAGAGCAGATTTTTATCACGTTGGAAACAGTGTTTTGAGTGATTGTAGTAAAGTTTATTTTTGCATTTGCACCTTTTTTGTCATTAAAAATGCCTGAACGCGCTTCGTGTGAAGTAATAAAAGGAGCCGACCGGCTCCGCTTGCGTGCTCTTTCTCGCTCGCACCCGCTTTCAGATCTCTTCCAGCCGGTCGATGTGAAATAGTTGGCGGCTCCGCTCCGGCCAATTCCAAGCGTATACGACCCGGTCTGTGTGAAAAGCAAAAAGCAGGCCGATCTGTGTGAACGGACCCTAAGATCCTGCCGCTCCCGCGCCGCCGCCGCCGCCGCCCCGCTGCCCGCGAGATTCGAGGCAGAGGCCTAAGATCCTGCCGCTCCCGCGCCGCCGCCGCCGCCGCCCCGCTGCCCGCGAGATTCGAGGCAGAGGCCTAAGATGCGCAAGCGATCCCGTGACGCCCTCTCGACAAAACGGGAGTGGGTACCGCTGGCTTTTTACAGGATATTCCTGCTCCTTCAGCGCCAGCGAGTTCCACATACCCCCTCACCTTTTTCAGATAAAAAAAACCCTATTAGCTTGTCCATCGTAATCATCGCATCTATACCCTATTCCAATCGGAGTAAGAATAAAGGTAAACACACTCGATTTACAAATTGCATGCAGTTTTCTAATTGGTCTGCTGTATTACGCACCATAACGAATTCTTGATTAATTTACCTTTATTTATAATACAACACTATTCCACTTAACTAGTTATAACCACATCAATTTAACTTTCGAAGTTCCGATTATAACTTCGCGGACCTTGAAAACGATATTTTTTAGCGAATCCATAGTGAATAACTGAATATGATAGATTATTCAAGATTTCGACCAATTATATCGGTGTCGAAGTTGTTTATTTGGGTTTACTCTTGTGGTTGAAATTGGCTAGTTACAATTCGGAACAATGCATACGGATGAAATGTGTGTACGGTATCACACGTCGATCGGCGTAACGCAGTCAATCTCGCTTGTTTTCATCAACTACAATCTTTATATACAAAAGGCATACCACTTATGTTCTCATATACCTATTTGGATGACTTGCGATTAAATTCGTGCAAAAACTGATCGTAGTACATTTTTTAAGAATTACTAAGTGGTAAAAATACGTTTAAACCTTGCATTAACTTAAATCGTTTTGGATGGATTATCAAAATCAGGCAAAATGAAATTAAAAACTTGTGTATTTATAAGTATTTATTTAGTCTTAGCCCTGTTTCTGCGCGATCTCGCGTGCTTTAGCCTTCTCGAGTTTAGCGATACGCGCGTTAGACTTGTTACCGAGCACACCACCGCCCCAGTGCCTGCGGAGCTCTTCGTAGCGCTCGTTGAAGTTCGTTCTGATGGCTTCAACCACCTTGGAGAAGGCGGCTCTGTCACCAGACTCCACCTGTGTAAATTAGTATTTCGATTAAGCCTTTTTTTTCTTAATACTATAATAAAGTTTCTACTAAACTTGTTTGTCTTAAATTAAATTTGGAACATTATTTACTGTAAGTACTTTTAAAACTAAAATAGAGCAACAATTTTTTACAGAAAAACGGATTTCACAAGGAATTATTAATATAACACTTTATGAATGATGGCATACTCAGATATTTCTCTTAGGTGGTAGAAAAGCTTTCCTCATGGCGCTTGGTTAGCAAATACATCATCACTGTAAGACCATCATACTAAATGCAAATATGTACAATGTACATTAAGAGCAAATTAAAGAAATAGATTTATATAAAAATATAAACCAATAAAGCAGTAATAAGATTTGTAGGCCTTAAGATGCCATTTAAACTTTTTGTTTTAGTTTAAAATATATATTAAGCTTCTTTAAATTGCTTGTAAACAGGTGAATAGATGTAAAAAAAAAATTAAAATAAATGTTTACAAGTTAATGTCATTAAAAATTATTCAAGCAATGGCTAAATTATATTTAAAAGAGTAACATAAGTCATTACTACTTTATAATTAATACAACTATAAAATCATTGAACACTGCTTAACAGCAAAAATAAATATAGTAAAAAGAAAAATTGCACTATGCTAGGCCTATTTTACCTCTTTTATTACAGCTTTATTAATTTAATAAAAAGTAAAAAATTATATAACTTACATGCGTCAGAGCTAAGCATGTGCAGGTCTTCCTGTGTACAAGGGCTCCGAGACGGGATTTACCCTTGACAATACAGTACGGCACACCCATTTTACGGCACAAGGCTGGCAGGAAAAGTACCAACTGAAACAATAACAAATTTTTTTTAATATATTTAAAATCGCCATCTTTGATTGAATTAAGAAAAAAAATAGCTCAGAGTCAATCATCTTCATGCAGCATATGATGATTATAGTTACCACAGCCTCAGGTGAAGAAATTCTAACATCATAGCAATTTTTCATATCATATTTTATGTAGCAAACCAATAATAGTAAGCTTGGCTCAGCTATCACTCAGTTGTATCTCTTAGACCTTTTTATTCAGTGGTAGAAATGATCCTTGACATATATTATACAGCCAATCAACATAATATTCTATATTACTGTCTTTTTTTCATAAACACTGATTTACAAGCAGTATGCAAACATTGGGTTGCTTTATCTTCTAATTACATTGTTTATTTTAAAGTAAAGGAAGAGGATATTTGTATCTATTCAATTTAAAAAAAAAAACAGGATATAAATTTATCATTATACCAAATTTCATTACAACCTACGACTTACACAATACACATACAAAAAATTTTTTTTTGAATGTTTAAAGTGTTAGAAAACGACGTTCTTTTTTTTACAAAAGTATAGGCTTAAGAATTAATTTCATAGTAGTTAAAAAAATAATTTCAATTAATTTAAATATCTAAAATACCTCAATGGGATCGACGTCATGTGCAATCACAACTAGCTGAGCCTTCTTCTTCTCAACCAACTTGGTGACGGTGTTGGTACCAGAGCGAATGGTGTTTGGCCTCTTCGCTGGTGGCTCTTCCTTCTTGGCAACCTATGCATGACAAATAACTTGTATAAGTACAATTCAAAATATGAATAGAATGTTATTTAAAGTTCATTGGATCAGAGATCTTGGTGGTTCATGGTCTTCATGGCAATCTGAATTGTTTTTATGCATCACTTCATGATTTGAATAAAAAAATATATGCAATACAATTTAACAAATCACATTAACACTTAAAGAGGAAGTTTTCTTTGTTCGTTTTTTTTTCCCAGATTCTAGCAGTAATTACTGGACATCATTGTTGTATATTGTGATCTGAGCACTTTATAAGCTGGCCAGTGATTTTGAGATTTCAAGTTATTAAAAAAAATTAAATATACATATAGCACACTACAGGTGGAAGCAACTTGTCTCAGTTCTTATTGTAAAAGAATTAATAAGTATTATACCTTAGCTTCAGCAGCTTTCCTCAGGCGTTCCTTCCTGACTGCTTCAGTCTCTGGTCTGTATTTCTCGAGGATCTTGAACAGACCCTTTGCTGAAAAATATATTTCACTTCGAATTAACAAAAAATATCTGTAACTTCAGGAATATTTAATTTCTTGTAAAATTCAGAGTTAAAAAGCTCGTATCGTTTTTAATAATCATTGTGATTCATAGTTGCATTTGGTGTTCATCATATAAAATAAAAATAAAAAAAGTATTCCTTTAAATAACCTAGTGTTGTTTATGGAGGGGTTTAGTTGTTAAGTAATGATGTATTCTTTTGAATTTTAAATAAATTATGACAATAAGAGAAATATAAGCATTTATTAACCATCTTTACAATAATATTAAATGTTAGGCTATTAATGTGTAATTTTACTTCACATGAATTTCCACAAGTACGCAAAGTCAAAATGGCAAAAAAAAAACTTATATGATTTATAGAAAATGTAGTTACATTAAGTTGTCACACTATAAAGTTGTAAACTGTACAAACCTGTGGTCTTATCCAAGGTCTGGGTGAACTGGTTGATTGGTGGCGGCACCTTGAGACGGCGTTGGAGTACGGCCTTCTGGCGCTGGATGCGAATGTACTTGGGCCATTTTACAAACCGGGAAAGATCACGGGTCGGCTGGATATCTTGGCCTGTTGACAATGACTTTATAGGTTAAGATTCATTAAATGTCGTGATAATGGGTTCGATATATACATGATCTTAAATTTTGCAATACAATGTTTTATTTATTTCTAATACTATATGATTAAAAAAGTTTCACTCCTAATTGCTAATTTAAACATCGAAAACTGACTAATTTATATATTATTTATTTAATGTTTCCACTTGTTCAATACCACAAGTGCAGTACTAATACAAATGAAATATTTATCATCAATAAACGTAACGAATTATACTAGCAATCTCATATCGAAACAAACGGTAATAGCATTCGAAGTAGTAAGAATCTATTTTATAGTTTAGATCTGACCAATCAGTGTTAAAAAGCTCGATATTTTGAACCCACATGGTAATTCAGGGTTAATTTTTTACATCATTTTGGTCATTAGCAGTAACAAATTAATTATAAAATCTTTAAGAACTTACCGATCGCAAAATTCTTTGTTCTCTTCTCGAAGAGAGGATTTACAACCTTTTTAGGTTCAACTTTCTTCACGACTAGAGGAGCAGCCGCTACTTTCTTTCCAACCTTCTTCTTAGGCTAAAAAAAAGAATACGTTACTAACTTTTGTCGTATAAACGCTAATATGATTTTTAATTATTCAACTTCAGCGATCTTGGTGATAATTCAAATGTAATCATACACAATCATTGAATAGTTATCATCATGGTTATAAATTTGAGGTTAAATATTAAACTGCGCGTTTACATTACTTATTCATAATATTTATGAAAAATAATTAGATAAAATACTATTTACAAGATCTAGAACTGTATTAGAGTAAATATTTTATAGTAATAGATTATGTTTGGGTGTTGTTAAACTAAAAACAACATTGACGATCCGCACTTACAGTATTAGATGTTCACAGGTTTTGTAATTTTTCCGAACAAAAATAATATAATATTATAAACGCACATGGTTTTTACCTTCTTCTGCACCATCTTGATTGAACTTTATAAATGTGATCTAACGGCCACGAAAGGATGCGTGACCGAATAAGAACACCAACCTTTCGGCAAAAATGGCCGAAACAAAAAGACAGATGCGGAGAGGGTAACAAACGTCAGCTAATATCACAGATAATAAAGCCAACAGATAAAAGAAAATACACTTACCAAGTGACTTATGTCAAAACAATGTTGCCAGACTAGATTTTATTTACAACGTTATGAAATAAATGCATATCTGTATCTAATTTAAATGAATAAATAAATTTACCAATATCCAAGTTAAATGATATCACTCTAAGAAATATTAGAAATTACAAAGAATAATACATAATGTATCTGAGTATCATTAATTAATAAAGTAGGCATTATTGGGCAAAATTTACACGCCACAATATTTATTTTCTTAAATATACAACAAACATTTATAGATAATTAGTTTTATATTCGTATTCTTAAGTTGATGATGATGATATTGAAGGTAGTTAAACTTACTATCATCAACAAATATTATTAAATATAGTAAAAAAATGTTCACATAATGTAACACAACACGACTTAACATTTTTTTTTTGTTGCATGGTCCAAACTTATATTTGCATATTTTTATTACGGGTCACACTTTTTTATGCATTATACGAAACAGTATTATTATTATTATTTTATTAGTAGCGTTCCGTCTTGGCTTTGCACGTGTAGCATTAAGCGGTACATAATCTTTTTGAGAGGACCAATGTTAAATCATACAACATTTTTCTATTACTGCATCGACTTACGCAGTGGTCAATTACCGCATAGGTAACAGCCAGGGCACGATGCCTCAATTTAAAATAAAGTCATAACCAGAACTATTTTGCAATTTTAATATGTTCACATATTTTATAAGTATTTATATATTGCATGACAGATGTCAGATATTGATAAACTTTGAAAGACGTATATATTTAATTATTGTTACAAGGGAAAACCCATAGATAAACGCAGAAAAAGAAAAAAAATCCATACGTATTCATTATTTTTACTGCCCGACTGGAATATCAGGAAATACAATTCTTATCGACTTAATCGTCAAATAAAATTAAATAACATGAAGTAACACAAGTTATAAACCTTCCTCGAAAAATTCTTCATCTATTGGATATAGAATAAAATTCGCATAGAAGTTTTAGAGATTTTTTTTTTTCGAAATGTGTAATACTGTTGGCCTTATTGGCCTCTACAGCGTCACCGGGCGGGATGGGCGAGTTGAACTCAGCCGGATGTTGGGAGCCACACAGGGCTCAAGAGAGACGGGCGTCCTAAGGGTGCCTCCTGTGAGGCCGGACCTCGGCCTAGGACTCCGTTGAAATCGGGAAGGAAAGTTTTAGAGATCAGCGCGCATATATAAGAATGTACCTGTAAATAAATATATATATATATATATATTATTATTATCTATCATCACTATAACGACTTTTAAAATAAAATGATTTTTAAACCTGCGCGCTTCTCGTTCGATATAGCATATTGTTTTGATCAATTTACTCAGCTTTGATATTAATATGATTGATTGCTTGTCAAATATTTAGATACCAAATTGATATATATTTACAACATTCCTTTTATTTTGCATGATAATTATAACTTCACTTTCATTTAGAAAATATGTGTCTTATATTCAAATTTAGGAAGGAAACGTAAACGTGTCGGCGAGATTTTATTATATAGAAACGAGTACCTTATCTCAGAATACATCCTGTATTGACTTTGCAGAATCGGAAACTAAGTGATATAAGTTATGTTTATTTGTCGTGTTATATACCTGTGCTTATCATAGTTTATACGTATACGTTTTATTACTTATTGGCACATTGTAAAGTCACAAGTTCAAAGTTTATAAATAGATTTGTATACTTTGTTAAAAAGAATCATTGGTCTGTGCCAACAAGATGCAAATTTTCCAATAAAAAAGTTTTATTTTATGACTTAAAACTAAAGGTTCGAACAAATCTAGAAAACCGTAAATATAGTTTTATGCCTGTCGTTAATTTACTCGAGGCTTGTACATAAAAATAATAAAATTGATTTTTATCACAATAATAAATAGAATAAACCCGTAATGTTTATTATATACTGTTCGATTATAATCTTAGGTAAAAAACAATTTCACTACTATTTTATGTCAGTTTATAATATAAATAAATAAAATGAAATAACGATTTCTTACAGTTCTTATAAATTCTTCTAAAAGCATCAAACTCGACATGGAAGCTACCATCAGCTTAGGTAAAGAAGTCATGGAGTCACTATCTGGTTTTTTGGGTGAAGGTTTAAATAACAGGCGATCTATGGCACCGGTTGTGGATGAAGATAACATCACAACTCTTGTTAGAACGGCAGCTCTTTGCAAGGATCTACAATTCTGCGTTCCAATGTGGAAGTTCACCGAGGGATATGTAATAGTACTGGCCAACTCTATACAAACTATCCTCAGCGGAATACTAGAAGATAGTTTTAAGACGTTTATATTTGAAGGTCAATTGAAGCTCTATTTGGAAATAGTGAGACACATTCTCGAGAATACGAATGAAAAGATAAGTGAGGGTAATGAGATTTATTACTGGATAGATGCGATGAAAAATATCTGTTCGAAGTTCCAAGAAATGTCGTCGATATTTATAACAGAGGAATTTCAGATCGACCCGAACAAAATAAACGAAGTTAAAAAAGAACTGAATCAAAAATTAACTATTACGACAGTCTTGGTAGAATTGAAGTATCAAACCGAATTGTGTGTTGAACACAATATTTGTCTCAAATCGTTTGAAATAACAAAAGCCTTGAATACGCTTCTTCAACGATTTAAAACATTATCTGATGAAAAAGTTAGACAGTTCATTAAGTATTTATATGAAGCACTCTTTGATACAGCGTTTTATTCATATATAAACGAAGCAACTGCACACGAGCTTCAAGTCATTTTAAACGATATGGCTTATTCAAAAGAAGTATCAACAAAAGATTTATTATTAATAATTCAAGAGATAGTTCAAACAAGATTGAACACAATAACAACGACCAGAGATGAAAAATTGTTTCACGACGCTCTCCTAATTCATGGTATTTTATCAGATATGGATCATATATACAGTGTACATAAATCGAAACCATTTGCTGAATTTTTCGAGAATTTTATAAATTGGACTGATTCGTTAGATTTCCAATTCGATAAAGATATACGCTTGGTTTTGCGAGATATCGGAGAGAAATTGTGGGCAGTCCCTGATAATTTGTTGGTGAAACTGACGAATGAAGTTAAAGTATTTCTGGAGTTAACTGTGGATCCTATTCCGAAAAATTCATAAAGGTATGAGTCGTTTTTTTTTTCAAATGAAAGCTGTATAAGCCGAAGTTCAATGATCTATAATCTCTACTTAAAATGTTTAAGTAAATTATTAAGTAAACCTGAAAAATAAAATTCAACATTCAACTGTAAGCTATTGGTTATAAATAAAATTTATTGATAGTAAATTTTATAATGAATTGAAAATTATGAAAGCAAGCAATCACTAAAAACCTATGTGAAATATATATAAATAAAATATAAAGTGAATAGCATTTATAAAAAAATACAAACAAATTTAATGTAATGAACAAGTATAACTTTTTAAACTTTAAGCCACCCCAGGGATTTTGAATTTCTTTAAAATCGAAATCCTTAAAAATTCTCCCTTATATTTCCAACTAATATAACATAATTGTATCTAAATCTGTTCTGTAGTTCGCCGTGTACTAACTTAAAAACAAAAACTTTTCAATGTAAGTTTATCATAAATGTATAAGTACATTTATTATACGGTAACTCCATAACAAGTTTCAATGAGTTAAGACGTGTTATCATGATATATTGAATTTTACGGACCTCACTTCACTTTGAAGCACGTAACGTGGCATTACGTATTCACTTCTCCTTCGGAAACCTCATCACTTTGTGAATATGTTATGCAATATCGAGCCATATTTACAGCAACTGGAAATACTCTTTTATATGATACTTGCGAATAATCGCGGCTTTGCTCGAGTCATAATAAAAAGTCCACTTAAATGGGATAATAAGGCCAAAATAATGTTAATTATGTCATATTTAAACAGTGCTTACATAAAACTTGAAGAAGTAACAAATATTCACATCACGCACAACCTTTCCTACTTATGATATGAGTGTTATTATAATTATTCTAGTAAAGAAAAATGAATTTAATTAATTATTGTAATGCCTCCTTAGGTATATATCTCCTTATATATTAGGTGAAGTATTTACATATGCTAGGACAACGATATCTCTGGCCTGACTTACACGTGAACATGCTTCATATAGTTGCCTAGGGGTAAAGCAAGTAATAGAAAAAAAAATACAATCCTTCTTATCTTATCAAACTATTCATAATGATAAAATAATTTAATGCAAACTTTATTAAATCTTACAAGTAAGGAATGAATAACTTTAAAAGTAAAAAGAAGTAATCTAGAAAATTCAAAACGAAAATATTATAATAGAGGTTAAGACTACAAAATTACAACCGAGTTAATAATTGCAAACTAAATCCACAAAGTATTTAATATTATTTATGTGAATTTAAAAAATAAAACTAAAGTAAACATTTAAACAATCAGGCGGATTGACAACAGAATGACGACAATGCAAATTTGAACAGAAGTTCCCTCTACTCCGGAAAAAATGGACACTATGATTCTGAAATTGATGTATTTTCACACCGCTATCTATGGGTTGACTTACTGCAACATAAAATGCTATAACAACAAAAATACGTACGGTTTTATAGCTTTTGATAGACTCAATCGATTTTGATGAAATAAAGACTTAACGGAATCTTGAAATGCATCTTATAAAAATTCAGTTATTTTAATTTGTAATTTTTAGCCGTTTCGAAGGTTAGTTCGAACAAACAAACAAACAGACGGACTGAAATTTAAAAAATGACTGTTTTGATTTCGAAATCTCGCAAATAGCCATATAAAACTTTAAAAGAGGCAGTTATTTTGAAATCACAGACAGACACTTTAATTTTATTTATTTGTATAGATATTGGGACTGTCATACCAAATATGATTGTGTTAATTTTTTTTTTTTAATTTACGAACCTTTTCCACAACTGGCAACATTAAATTAACTAATTTTAAGTTTAGACAGTTGTAGAATCGTTTCGTTTTACTTAATTTTTTAACTATCAGAGTCCTATAATTATTTTACAACATATTTCCTTACTTGAAATATGATATCGAAATTTTATCATGTGAGAAAAAAAAATCTCCTTATTTATCTTCAATAATAAAATATGAACACATACATCAAGTCACATGAAATATTGCACATAATAAATATTGATACCTACTTAATTTTTTTTCTTTAACACCGCATATCTTTAGTAATTAAATACCTAACTGTAAATGCCAAACCATTAATAAAAAAGGCTTACGAATATTCTTTAAAAATTCACAATCGAATGATTGATTGGTCGCACGGATTGAATGAAATGGGATGGAATGCCAGAATGATATTTAAAATGCCATTAAAAAGGTATTAGCATTGTATTCAACGCATCAATCAAAAATGTATATTTGTAAACTATAAGCATTGATAATAAAACAAAAAAAACACCTGCGCATAAATATCTGCGCTTTCAGGTGACAAATAAAAGTTAGTTCAAGCAGAAGTCAATTTCCCTAACATCCGTTCGGAAACGTCTAACTGCGAAATTAGTTTAGAAACTAATTACTTAGACCAGGCCGTTCTTTGAGCCAGTATCTAATTACGAATGTACGATTTAGTTTTACTGTAACTACCTCATGGAGCCACGTGTAATTATCTTTATTAATCTAATCTGACCTTTGCCTCAAATAGCTTCGGAGCCGACTACTACTGAATTCAACTTTTAACAATAAAAAATATATCAGGTGACTTTAATTATATTATTAATAATATTTACCATTATTGTTAGTTTTATGTCTGAATATTCTAAATAGTATACTAATTATTTATTTATTTTATGGACATAAATGGTGACTTAATTATAGGTAACAAAACTTTTATAGAGTGAACGACAACAACATGATTTAACTAAAAAAATGGAAAATAAAAATTGTCGAAATAAAACATGTGAAAAGCAAGAAATCAAAAAATAAAATGAAAAAAAAGTATAACAGTTGCTGTTATTATTATTTAAATAATAACTAAATTGTTTTAGCTTTACATACAGTGCCATCGGATTGGAGAGCATCTGTGTTTGCGGACAAACTTGTGCACTGTATTATGACTGTCTTGTTGGTCTAGTGGCAAATGTTCAAATCCTAGGGCGGGCTTATAAAAAGTTATTGAGTTTTTCTGTCGAAAATTCTCAGTAACAACTCGGAGTCTGGAAGTTGGAAGTGTGTACACTTCCGTGCCTCGGAAAGTATGTACGATCCTGCGCCTGAACTCTTTCCCGTCATGTCAAATTGCCGTCCCATAGGATTATGAGAGTTAGGGAATAGAGAGAGCAGCTGTGCACTATAATATCTCCTGCGCATTTGGCTTATCTTTTTTGAGATTGGCCGCCGTGGCCTAACATCGTCTTCATGTTGTTCTTAATGGTATTTTCTTCGATCACATAGATTTTACAAAAAATTGACATTTCTTTTAAATAGATATCGATAAGCACAAAATAATGACGACTCTATATTACTATCTTCTTTGTCTTCGCCTTTGTGTGCGGGAGCATTAGTTGTAATTTGTGTTATTTATGTTTATCCCGCGCAAAACAGATTTCCCTACGGTCGGAGGAGAAGATGAAATAAATTCTAGCGATAAACAATTCGGCTTAACCTTAAAAATGAAATTAAAAGATCGTTTTTATTTTTTATCATTATTTATCTATACTCATATTATAAAACTGAACAGTTTATGTGTGTTCTTAAACACGCTTGCGTCTACCGCAAACAAAACAAAATCTTTTTTATTATATTTATTGAACCTATTATTTGTTTTAATAAAAGTTTATCGAGTTTATAAAACAAAAGTATATTTATACTGTATCATTTACAACGGCAATTTATTGTTCAAATTTGCATCAATATTGAATATTTTGCAAGCCTAAAATAAAGGCAATTAACATGCTGAAATGCCTTTGTAGCACTATCTGAATATTGGAAAGACCCTTGTTGACATACGAGAATGAAATATTTATAATGCAGACACGCCATTGGGCGGCCATGCAGAATTTTAATTACAATTATTAAATTTTTTATTTACAGAACAAATGGTTAAAATTAATATTCTTTTACATTTATTGAGCAGTGAATTTATGTTATAAAAGATTATTTATAAATTTATAAGTAGGTTCATATGTATTTCAAGCTCAAAATATGTATATAATACCCGCATGGTTTTTGTATATCTTGTTATCTTAATTCTCAATATAATCTGGTACAGTAGTATTATGAAATATAATGACAATAATCATGTATATCGTCGAACATATGTATATCGTCATGTAAACATACGACTTACAAACAGTAGTTACAGCCTACTTGACCACTGCAAAGCAAAGACTTCGCTGGAAAAACGCATTACGCGTTTCTTCACAGTGAACAGTGGGAGGGTGTGTGGGACTCGCCGGTGTCCAAAGCGCCAAGTGCGCCCCAAACATCCAAATACGCACTAAAAAACCACCGTCTTAACGAAGAGCGCCACGGGGTCGCTTGCGCGTGCTACCGTGACGTTCTGAGGAATCCACGCACCACCCCCGTCTGCCACAATAACAGCATACAAGTAATATAACAAGTGTAGTACAACAGGATATTCTCCTGTACCTATTCTGGAACGTCTTCCATCTCATCATCTTTGCTGACATCTGAACTATCGATATTAATTAATAAATTACTCGGTCGCTGGAAAGTTTATTGCAAATTTCATATCGTGCAAACATAAATTTCAATATAATTGGAAAATTTGAGGATATTCAGGAATTTATTGAAATTCAAATATTGTATCGCAGTTAATTGCTGATTTGTAATTCAGATATTGAAATTCAATTTATTTACGAATGTTCATATCAGATTTAATATCAACAACGTTTTTAGTTCATAGAGGTATGTGGTTCATAATAATAGTTATTCGACTTTCCTGATGAGAAATCTCTTTTAAAACTTACAATTAGGAATTTGAAAATGTTTCAGTAGCTACTCACCCTTCAAACCAAAACACAACAATACCAAGTACTGTTGTTTTGCGTTAGAATTTCTGATGAACTCCTGTCTTCGATGTCTGTACGATCTGTCACTTTTTTATAGTATTAGGTAGGCAGACTGAAAAATGCACACCTGAGGGTAAGTTATTATCACCGCCCACAGACATTGACTTTATAAGGAATATTAACCATATCTACATATTAGCCACTGCTATATATGATGAGTGGGTGTTACCTACCCAGTTTGGCTTGCACAAAGCCACGTGTACATTTACCTCCAAGTAAATTGATGAATATTGGACTTTATGCTTACGGGAATATGTTTTTGACCACATACTTAGAACTTTGAAATTGAAATTCAGTCGATCCGGGGTTACTGTTATTATTAAGTATATTAAAAGACTATAGATCATAGAGAGAGAGAGAGAGCGTTCTTCCTGACTGGCCCAAAAAGCTAGTCTGGGTATGGGCCTCGGGATTGCCCCCTTTACCCGGGCTGTTCCTCACCGGCAAGTCATACTTGCCGTGTCGTTTTATTTTTGGCTCGAAGGGCCTGAGTCTCAATGACCCAGTGGTTGTTGTATACCATAGAACGTCCCAAGTAATTTGGCTTTGATAACTCCACAAACCACATAGCTCGTCTAGGTAGGTACCTCATCAGATATTCTACCGCAAAACAGCAGTTCTTGGTATTGTTGTGTTCCGGTTTGAAGGGTGAGTGAGCCAGTGTAATTACAGGCACAAGGGACATAACATCTTAGTTCCCAAGGTTGGTGGCGCATTGGTGATGTAAGCGATGGTTAACATTTCTTACAATGCCAATATCTATAGGCGTTGGTGACCACTTACCATCAGGCGCATATGCTCGTCCGCCTTCCTATTCTATAAAAAAAAAGTTAAATATATATATATATATTATTCTCGTGCAAACTGATGTGTTAAACAAACGGTTTTGGAAAAATGTTAAAAAATTAGATTGTAAAGTCCGTCTATAACACAGTGACGGTCAGTAAACGACTCACAACTCGCTCCTCGTTCGTGCAATATTATATACGAAAATCAGTGAGAAACGTTACTGCAGGTTTTACTCTTAAAGAGAAACGAAAGCTTACATGGAATCCACATTTCACGGTACGTGACTGTCGTATGAAATGTTTTTCGCAGACTTAAAAAGGGTTTTTTAAAATTTTATTTTTAAAATCCTAGTTAGAAATGTTAGAATGCTTTTTTTTTTTATTTCTTAGTCAAAAAATAGTTGAAAGTATTGTGAAGACTCATCAGTTTGAACTGCATACTGGTTGGCTAGCGTGATAGTCATAAATTCGATTCTAACGTCTTCAGTTATTTAGCGATTCTCAATTATTATAATGTTATCGAAGCTGCGGTTAAAGCGCTAATGCTTATATATTACAATTAAAACTCTTGTGACATATATCACATATATTTATATAATAATATTCATCAATTTATAACAAAATCAGAATTTGTTTTTTTAACTTTGGAAACATAAGTTCTCCTGTATTTTTTACTCTGACGAAAGTACATAAAAACAATAAAAAAATGAAACATTTCTACCGCGTCTGCAAATGAAAAATGCTTTTTTTTTATTTGATTTGTAACATTTTTCGCGAGTAAAATGTTTGGATTGAAATGAATGGAGTTTTACTTGTATATTTTAAAGCATCGAGAACCTTTTTTGTTTTATTTATGCTAGATTGTTTGGCTTTGAAAGGCTATCATAATATGCAAGTGTAACAAAATAAAAACAATTGTCGAATTTTACTTATAATATTAAGTAAGTAAGTACGTACTTTCTAAGTAAGCTATAATTCGTAATTCGTGATAATTGCCTCGTTGGTCCTTGGCCACTGGCCTCGAGCATCGATGCATACTCGTATATTAAAGTGATGCTGCAGCCCATTCAAATCGTGTCAGCGAAGGACATCGCATAACCTGCTTCCCCCCAGGACCAGCTGTATCTTTCGAAGAATTCCTCGGCTTCATAAAAAATTGGATTACCTTATAAAGTAAGCATATCCCGAGATCCAGAGTCCAGCCCAGGCTTAATTCCCGTTCAGCATAAACTTATTGGATATTCCGTTATTCATGAAATAGTAGAAGCAACCCGGTATTGGGGCAGATCAACCTTCAACCTTGCACATCATATAAACATGTTTTTTTTTAATTCAGTCCATAACGAGATATTGATTGATTTTGACGAGAATAATGTGAAGATAAAAAAATCTAATTAATAAGATTATTATATTTAGTCATCATTCGTTAATAGGTGACACAAAATAGTATATTTGAGTTTCTATATTTAAATAAAAGTAAGTAAGTACCAACCTTTTCGTTACCGAGTAACTGATTTGGCACGGTGGTCTTTATTTCATATTTAACGCATCTGCAGAGCTGTTCTGTAAGAACTCACTTCATTACTCACCTGTGAAATGGTAACATGCTGTATAAATGTTGATATACTATTTTGATGCCGGTATATATCACTCACAAATCACTTTCTGACATTTCACGAGCGTTATCTGCGGTGTGTTTCGTTTTACGGAATAGCGCTACTGGTACTTTAATAATTTTAAAGCTATTTCCTATTTAGCTTTATTGAAATTCATGACAATTTCATCGGTACAAAATACCGAAGCTTCTAGGATGATTAAGAAAGAACGGCACGTCCCCCGCGCTAAACTTAGTTCATTATAAACGTTAACACTTATTACCTTTTACTGTTTAAAATAATTAAATACATAACATATTCTTAACAAAATTTAACAAAATTACTAATAATATCTACTAAAAATACTTTTAATATCATAAAGAGAATGATACTTTAAAGTGTTCGTTTCTTTTAATTCTACAAAAAAATAAATATATATATATATATGTTTATAACATGGTTGGCGTTATAACTTTTGATCCACACATCAAACGAACACTGATGAAATTGTATCAAATAAACGAGAACTTCTTATGTAAGATTTGTACATTTAATAAAAGCCTGATACGTAATGTACTTATCTTATATAAAAAATGAAAATTATGATATATAAAAAAATTGTGAAACGTGAAACTTCGAAATTGAGGCATCAATAGCCATATTGACATGATAGAAAACGGATTAGTAAATATGGAGCAAATTAATAAATACACTTTTGTTAATAATACATATATTATTATAGGAATATATAGTGATGAAATATATATTACATTTGCTATGAACACGCAAGGGAGTAGCGGAGCGCGGAGCGCAATTACGGCATAAGAAAGCGTCATACCTTTTGCCGTCCCAGCATACAAGTCGGACCTACCCCCAAGGAGCGCCAGCAGATTTCATACAAAAAACAATAACTTTGCTTCAATTTATTTGTTACATAATGAGGAATAAGTGGAAAGTAAAGTGGAAAGTAGTTGATATTTCCCACATTAGTCAATGGGCGGTGGTGACCACTTAACTTATGGAGGCCTATGTAATAAAAAAAATATCAAGAATTGTAATGGCGTCATTATTCTTCATTTTTAATATTTTATTTATAATTATGATATTTTAGAAATCCTTCTGAAATCAAATGTAATAAACAAATTAAATTATAAAGTAACACGTCTGATGTAACATCAAATGCACCGCAATCCATGTGTAAGCTTAATTCCAAATTTCATTCAAATCCGTCAGTCGTTTATGCGTGATTGAGTAACAGACATACACACATTCACATTTATAATATTACTAGGATGTGTAATCTCTCTCTTGACTTAATCGCTCTCTAGTAAATCACAAAGTAATTTGATTAAATTGAAAAGACCTATTTGCTTGCCGTGCTTGACGGCGAAGGAAAACATCGTGAGGAAACCTGCATATGTCAAATTTTACTGAAATTTTGCCACATGTACACATGTGGCAGAACCAACCCGCATTATAGCAGCGTGATGGAATAAGCTCCAAACCTTCTCCTCAAAAAGGGAGAGGAGGTCTTAGCCCAGCAGTGGGACATTCACAGGCTGTTACTGTATTGTACTGTAATTACTTATTTAGGTCATTACTACTAGCAAAACTATTCGACAAACAAACATTTTCAAATTATGTTTGACTACTTATCTTGCATTATTATCGTGTAACTACATAGTTACACGATAATAATGCAAGAGTTACAGTTTGTCTATGTAGACAAACTTCTTTTGACTATGTATTATAGCTTTAAAACGCTATTTGCTGTGTTTACGGACTTAAACATGAACGCAACAAGAACATGAAGAGACTGAACAGGGCTTTATTAAAATGTATACAATATTATGATTTATAGATATATACTCCCTGGCTTGAAATTCAGTTGAAGTCTTAACCCATGTACTAAAGAGTAAAGTTAAATAGAAGCTCGTAAAATATACTTAATTTGAGTAAGCAAACACTGTTGTTTATTTAAAGCTACGACTGCTTTTGAACGTATATTCCTTTGAGAAGTACATAAAAAAAATGCATTACTTACATACTATAATAATTGATCGTCCCGGCTTCGGACTCGTAGATAAGAAGAAAAATGTATTTTAGATGGGATTTGCGTAAAATCCGTTCTTAGTGAGCGTCTTAGTGGGAAGGAGAAACTGTGACAAATTTCAAGTCAATTGGGCGGATGGAACGGATGGAACGGAAAAACAAATCAATTCAGACACTCCTTATATTACTTAACGGTAGCTTCTCGTAGAAATTTAAGTACACGCTTAGATATTTTTATAGACTAGACATTAAGTAAGAGGAAAACGTATTTATGTGTTTATTTTTAGGAACATTTAAGTTATATTAAAAAAAACCACTAAGATAAATTTGCAGATTTATTTTATAAGTGTCAACTTATGTGTTTCTATCATACATATGTATTTGATACAATTAAGTTTTATAACTATTAAACCTCCACAGACGTATTATCGTAGTGTTGCGATTCATATTTCAATTAAATGGTACATCATATAAGCTATCAATATTTAAATATAAACCTTAGATATATGTGGTAATAATTGATATTATTCTTAAAATGTTTATGTACTTAGACTATATTAATGATATACAAGTATGTATATTAGTTGAAGTCACAGTAAATATTCCTCTTCCAGTAAATTCATCCAAAAAAGTAATACAGTTTCTATGTAGGAAGCATTACCGGAAAGTATAATATTATAAGAAATAAATTATGAAAATATCCAAAGTATACTAATATACGATATTTTTCCTTAAGAGTTATTTTAAGGTGAGCGCAGCATATTTGAATGGCCAGGAGTTGGAGATTGTAATGCTTATTAATTTACATTATACAATCCTTAAAAACAACGCTGAAAAATGACTGCTTCTCATAAAACAGAGTGACCTCTTTATTAAATAGCATTATTCTTGCGGTACGGTACATTATGCTAATTACGAAACTGAGGCGGAGATGAAATTAAAATACAATTTTGTAATTAACTTTCAGCTTCAGAAATGTTGGTCTAAGTCGGTTTTAGTAATTTCGCTTTAATCTGAACGCCCATTGGTCGCTTATTACATCATCGGCTGCCACTGACCAATGAACTTTCAGGTTAAAACTAAATTAGTTGATTCGACTTTAACCAGCGATTCAGAAACTGGAGGTAAGCCAAATAATTTCATACATTCATGGCCCAGTTGCATCAACTTGAAAAACATGAAGCTTAAAGATCATGGTTTCAAAGATGGCTGTTCTATTTTGTAGTTAATAGTCTTATAAATGCATTTACACTCGTTTTGGTCGAAACGAATTCGTATAAATTACTTCTTCGTAATGAATGCTATATTACTTTTGTGATAAGGCCGTCTTTTCGTGCAATTTTATTATCTATTTGTAATTGAGTACAATAGTTTTTATCTATATAATACTTAGATTGAAACATGATTAATAATTATGATTATCTTGGTGTAGTTGTTTTAATAAATTGAGCTGATTTGTTCCCATCTTCATTACATATACCACTAGTCAATACTACACAGAAGTACTATTCAATGAGAAGCTATTTATATATATTATATTATATGATTTACATTAAGTTGTTTTTAATTGATTAATATTTTCATAAAATTTTATATAATTAATATTACTATTTATATTAAAATATGTATTTTATTTTATATTTTCAACAAATAGTACTTTCAGCACTGTGATGTAGTTGCGACATTTTTAATTTTCTCTGTCCAAAGAACAATTGGGATTTAAATGAAAGACTTGGACATCGTTTTTTGTTGTCATTTTTGTTATTTTATGTGTTTCTTATTTAAAACTTCAATTTATATAAAATATAATAAATAAAGCGAGTTTTTAACTCGCTTTGTTGATGTTACATAATATAACATCATTGGATATTGCCTTAAGATTGAAGATCAGCCAATCAGTCAGGTCAGTGTGTGATATGCCATCGATCTTCAATTCAGAGTTGTTGTAGCAGGTACGGATGTAAAATAGTGGTTAAACTTCTTTTTTGTCTTCCTGATGCTGTTTTTCCGGGAATCTTGCCCTCCTCAATCAACCCTGGAAACTCGTAGGTTTAAGGATTCTTCTTGAAGGCGATTGAATAATGTAACAGTTGTCTGTGTTTTTGACATTGAGTATCGGTCAAGTATTTTATCTTCCAAATTTTTTTTTTGTTTATATTATTTGTTTGGTTACAAGCAGAAAAGTCCGGTACAGTAAAATACTATACTATAACTATACTAATTAATGCAGATACGTAATGAAACTCACTTTTGAATAAAAGGCTATTGAGGCTACACATTATTAAAATATTTAAGTAAAATAGTAACAAAAGTAGTAACCATATTTAAATATTCATATTTCACTAGTGGTAGGGCTTTGTGCAAGCTCGTCTGGGTAGGTACCACCCACTCATTAGATATTCTACCGCAAAACAGCAGTACTTGATATTGTTGTGTTCCGGTTTGAAGGGTGAGTGAGCCAGTGTAATTACAGGTACAAGGGACATAAAATCTTAGTTCCCAAGGTTGGTGGCGCATTGGATATGTATGCGATGGTTGACATTTCTTACAATGCCAATGTCTAAGGGCGTTGGTGACCACTTACCATCAGGTGGTCCATATGCTCGTCCGTCTTCCTAATCTATATATATATATATATATGTATATATATATCATAGTAATTTTCAATCATAGTAATTGAAAGCGCCGCACAATTTTACAAGTTTTATTTAACTTCACCTGTTAGTATACGTAGTTAGGTTTAGACCAACTCCACCCAATCAATCGAACTTAAATTTGCATAAACTTGGTTGGTGAATATGAGAGCCCATGAAGTGTATTAATATAAGATTATAACAAGAAATTATGTTATGTAATAATGACTTAAAACTACATTCGTTTTTAAGCATCTTATTTTTCGAATAGTGAATTTAATATATTTTGTTAACCCCGAAATAAGTTTTGGCTTCAACCGCCACGACACATACCATAGTATGTAATGTATGTAATCAATTCTTTTGGCCAATCTTTTTCTGTTTCCGATGGACTTGTTAAAAGGACTACTTATGTAAACGATGATATGCTAGTTATATTGCAGGTGTTAAATTATTATTCGACTTTTGTTAGTGATGCTGTCTTCCTGACAGATTTCGGCCACGGCGGCAAATCTCAAGAGAGATTAGCCATTTGCGCATGACATTTTATAGTACGCAAATATGTGCACAAAAAACAGGTGCACTGTTTATACTGTTATTACGACCGGAAAGAGTTCAGGCGCACGACCACAGGCTTAACGTGCTTTCCAAGGTACGGAATTGCACACACTTACAGCTTCCATAATCCGGGCTGCTACTAAGATTTTTTTCGACAGGAAATCCGAATTACTTTTCATCAACCCCACATAGAACTAAGGGAATTGAGGTCTGCGGCCAACATAGCCACTAGACAAACAAACTTAGCTTCAACCTATACTCGTACGTGACCTCTCCTTTGTTTTATTTGTTTATTACATAAAAATTCTGTCGCATTTCCAAATTAGATCTACTAAACAACATTCTATGAGATGTAAGCTGTTACACATCGGTGTTTCTAATTTCTTATTATGATCGAATATTGTTTACTATCATTCGTTATTTATAATCTGTGTTTACCATTTATAATCTGTGGTGGTTGACGAATTAATATTTTAATGGCATGCCCGGTGTTAATATATAATGACCTTAGGCGTCGGATATATTCTGGATGGATTATCCAAATATGGTTTTTTACTGAATTAAATTATCTTTCTCTTTGTCTTCTTGTTAATTATTCATGAAGATTTTTGAGATAAACGTAAAAATGGCTGAATAATATTACGTACTAGCCATTTCATTTAACAATGATGTACTTGGAAAAAAGAAAAACTTTAACATCTTTGATTTATGAGCTATATTTGTTTTTTCTTTGGTTTGTGTAATTTAATTAATATTAATCACTAAAATATGAGAGAGGACACTGATTTAATACAGGTCTTTGAGCCTAGCTCAGAAAACAAGGACTTCATTGTAATTTGCTACTTTTTATGTAAATAAAGATTATTATTATATTAATGGGTATAGCAAGAAACTGATCGTTTTTTGCATACTCCCGTTTAAATAATTTTTCACGAAAAACATTCCTCACGTCGCCAAAGCGCCACCAAAACTGGGAACGAAGGTGTAGGACGTTGTGCAAGCGTGTCGGGGTAGGTACCAACTACTCTTCACACAACACACACAGTATATACAACCGAAAAATAGCAACACTTAGTATTGTGTTCCGGTTTGAAGAGTGAGTGAGCTAGTTATTACAGTCATAAAGGACATAACATCTTCGTTCCTAAGGTCCTTGGCGCATTTACATGTAAATAAATATTTCTTGCAGCGCCAATATCTATAAGTAACAGCCTGTAAATGTCCCACTGCTGGGCTAAGGCCTCCTCTCCCTTTTTGAGGAGAAGGTTTGGAGCTTATTCCACCACGCTGCTCCAATGCGGGTTGGTGGAATACACATGTGGCATAGTTTCAATGAAATTAGACACATGCAGGTTTCCTCACGATGTTTTCCTTCACCGAAAAGCACGAGATGAATTATAAACAGAAATTAAGCACATGAAAATTCAGAGGTGCTTGCCCGGGTTTGAACCCCCGTTCATCGGTTAAGATTCACGCGTTCTTACCACTGGGCCATCTCGACTTTTTTATAGGCAATTTTTATAGACAATATCTATAGGCAATAGTGATTTACTATGAGCTGGCATCTTTCCATTCCGCCTTCCTATTTTATAAAAATTAAATAAAAATAATAATAATATATTTATGTACACTGTTCGTAAACAATATATCAACACATAAAAGATCGAGTGAATATTTATAATCTGTATTTATTATTTCCATACAGCATTAACAAAACGTACACTGTGTTGCAGTGTACGTTTTCAGGACGACTATATGTAACGAGAGTTAACATTGATTTTTACACTTTCAAACAAAAGTTAACCTCGCTGCTGTAACAATAAGGTGCATTTTCATACTCATACTCTGAAATGTGATTGTGATTTCCCATAACTCTTCACGTTCATGATGTCCTAGTAGCCTGTGTTTTGGTTTAAGCGTGACAGCATAACCTGTAGGTTACTTGTTGAAAGGAACATTCAACAAGTAACCTTCAGCCGTTCGGGTCTTTACTCACTTCATTACTCGCCCGTGAAATGTTGACAACCGACTTATGGTGAAATACTATTTTGATACGCGTATTCCTAAAATGTTATAGTTATTACGGTCAATGTCGCATATCACTTTCTGACATATCACGACCGATTTCTGCGTTAAGTTTCGAGTTTGCTCTTACAAAATAGCACTTCAGGTTTTTATGACGTGATATAGTGATATAACGGCGACATACGAGTTTAAAAAGGTCGAGTAAAGTACGAGTAATCTTGTAAAATAACGATTCAAAAGTTATCTTACTACATTTTGAATTAAGTATATTTTGATTTCAGAGATTTGATAATATAATAAAGTTATGTATAAGCTGTTTGATTACCAAATAAATAAATAAATGCTAGTTTTATGTACTTTTTTATATTATGCCTAAAGCTGGAAGAGCTTATACATTGGTTGAGCGCGCTAATCAGGAGCTACCGGTTTGATTAAAACAATTCTTTTTGCGGTAGATAATCCGTTAATCGAAAACGATTATAAGCTACCAGTGTCCGGTACCAGTGTCCGGTACAGTAAAATACTACAACTATACTAATTAATGCAGATACGTAATGAAACTCACTTTTGAATACGAAGTAATATAAAAGGCTATTGAGGCTACACATTATTAAAATATTTAAGTAAAATAGTAGCAAAAGTAGTAACCATATTTAAATATTCATATTTCACTGGTGGTAGGGCTTTGTGCAAGCTCGTCTGTGTAGGTACCACCCACTCATCAGATATTCTACAGCAAAACAGCAGTGTATGGTATTGTTGTGTTCCGGCTTAAAGAGTGAGCGAGCCAGTGTAATTACAGGCACAAGGGACATAACATCTTAGTTCCCAAGGTTAGTGGCGCATTGGCGATGTTAACATTTCTTACAATGCCAATGTCTATGGGCGTTAGTGACCACTTACCATCAGGTTCACTTTTACCGGTCATGTTTTTTTTATATCTGGTCCAATACGAATATCAAAGTGTAAACGGCAATTTTTACAACATGAAACGTTTAAAAAAATAATTTATACATTTTCTTAAGAATGAAGAATATTTTGTGTCAATTTAACTAAATTTTAATTTGCGTCAATTTTCATTTTAAATTTAATTATACCGCAGTGTCTACATAATAAACTCCTTGCTTGGCTATATATTTTTCATAACGGCAAGGTTGCCACAGATCCAAGATTTAATGAAGACAGGGAAGAAGATTAACAATACATGGAACTACTTGCGATATATTTTTTTAAAGATGAAAATAATTACTGTGTATTATCTACAAAAGATAGATATGTTCCATAGACATTTTAGATACCTGTAAATTTCTCATACAAAGTAATTTTGTATCTGCTTGAGGCAGTTATTAGTTATCTTTTTCTAAAAGATAAATTATTCAGTCATTATGTATATTATACTTTATTATAAATCAAGAATTTTTAATAGTTTAATTGAGTTTTGCATGACCTTTGTCTGTAGTTAAATTATTATTTTTTATCTTTTTCCGTGGGCCCTTATAACACCATTAAGTTAAAATATCAAGTAACAGTAACAAATACAAACAATAACGGTGTGATGGAAGGTAATATTGATTTAACTGTTCAAAGCGGTTTGAACTCTGTTGCTTAAAAAATAAAGCACATTAAATTCTTGTAGCATTGACAGCATGGAAAGGGAGGTTCTCATATCTCTCATTCGTTCATGGTCTCCTGGTACCCAATGTTTTGGTTTAAACGTGACTTCGAAACGTTGTCGCTTAAATTAGAGGGAGCTGCTCCCTGTTTGTTTGTTACACACGTTTATTAAATTTCACATGAAATAAATACAAATTATTTATTATAAAATAACGTATAACTAAAGACATTGAGTTAAGAAAGAATAAGGGCGGGATATTGAATCGATTTTAGTTGCTTTGTTGATTCAATGAACTTTCTATTTAGCAGATACGCCATAATTATTTGCATTCATGACGTCATTAAATTATTTAGAAATCAAAATTAATTAGAAATCAAAATTTGCATTTTGACATTTTGCAACGTGGTTGGTAGATAGATACTTTGCCTTTCACGCCGCAGGTCGTGGGATCGATTCCCACCCAGGACAGAGATTTGTGTGTATGAACGTGTCTGTTTGTCCTGAGTCTGGGTGTAATTATCTATAATAGTATGTATTTACCAAAGAAAAGTGGTATATGTAGTATATCAATTGTCTGGTTTCTATAGTACAAGCTTTTCTTAGGTTGGGATCAAATGGCCGTGTGGGAATAAATCCCCAGGATATTATTATTAACTATTTTATTTAAATAAAAATAACAATAAAATAATATGAATAAATATAATATTAATTACTTACGAATCCTGTAAGATTACTCAGTTAAATCGCAATTATGATTCACTGGGCGAAACGCGAATAAGCACTCTTGTCTCAGTAGAGGTGAAGACGGCACTAATTGCAGTTTTACAAAATCAACGTATTTTTATTGCTATTTTTGCAAATATTCCAAATAATTTCCAACTTAACGAGGAGCACCACGGAATCGCTTGCGCATGCTACCGTGACGATCTGACGGCTGGCCCGCATATGTGGGCCTCCATTCTAAGCATTGATTAGCTTAACATCATGATATTCTGTTTAGTTAACCATCGATTTCTCTCTTTCTGTCATTATTGATTTGACATTCGTAAGAAGAAGACAGCATTGTTTAACTGATCACGTAAGTAAAAGTTATTGTGCCAGTAATAGAAAATCTTATTTGTAATACAAATAGTAATTATCTAATATCAGGCCGACGGAACTGGCTAAGCCAATTATAGGTTTAGGATTAATAGACATCGTTTGAACGATCATCATGAAATTTTACATAATTTTTGTTAGTTTCTTTTTATCAAGAAGAGTTTATATTACACACCTCTAATTACTCGCAGCTACATATCGTTGCAATACATGAACTTATATATGCAGGACAACAGCTGGCGTTTTCCTAGTCTTATATATTTAGTTCAAAGAATCTTTATTCTCAAAAAAGATAAATAGTTATAATATCCAAGTAAAAAAAAAGAAATATAAACATAGATAATTTACATTTATTAGAATAGTCTTATATGTAAGCAAATAATCTGATGAGTATTTTTGACACTGAGATTTCATCTTCCTTCAATTAAATTTTCATTTTATGAAAATTTAATTTCAAAAATTTTAAAGAAATAAAGACAATAAAATAATCACAATAATATTATTGATAAATTTATAAATTTAATGTTTGTTTACGTTGTTTTATATTTATAATATCTTTCCTTTTGTGTTCTTTTAATTTATCAATATAATATAGTTATTTACTGTAAGCGGCATCGCCACTCTAATTATATGTAAATAAAATAAATAAATAATATTCTCTTTATGATATTACATTCCATTCAGACTTGTGTTTTCAATTACCGAAGTTGAAACAAAATAGTCTTCCAAAACATTAGAACTTTAGCTAACAGGAAGTCAATTAGACGGGATCGCTACGTAATTAAACTCGTTACCTCAACATACGAAACTCGATTCACCGTTCCTATTCACGCTAATTGATCAAAGTTGTGCATAATTCACTTGTTAACTTAAATACTCTGAATAATACTCCTAAGAGCATTGAATATGTTTCGTTTTCAACTTTGAAAATAATTATATCAATATTCCATTTTAACATAATGTATATGTAGGAATACAAAATAAAATAAGAAAATATGTACCTAGTTATTATAAAAATAAACAAACTAAATATGTCACTGTCTAAATATATTATGCTTTCGTCCAGCAGTGGACGGCGAAAGATATAAAAAAAATGGTCATGGGTCAAGGCCTCTCATCTTTAGGACGCTTGGATTAAATTTATAACACAATACAAATTTGAATTAATTTTTCCAATAGGTATTTAATTATTACATTTAACAAATCGTCCACTCGTTCGGAAAATTTAGTACTAAAAAGAACCGATGAAAGAAAATTCATTCACTAGTTTTCCATAGAAAGTAGTTCGAGTTTTATTTAATAACGGAATTATATTCTCTGACTTCGTATTCTTTGATCGAAGACTTTTGTATTATTTTATTTAAAATAAATTGAAATATCTTCGTCATAATTAAAAAAAAGTTACACATACTCTTGTACTCAAATCTTCATTTTCAAATACAATAGTGCACCTATGTTATGTCCTGGGCAATTGGCTATCCCATCAAGAATGGAGGGGGAGTGGCATCATATATTTTTAAATAGAATAAAACCCACCTATTAATATTAATACCTAACTAAATTTAACTTGAAAAATATTTAGATGTATCTTTTATATTCGCGTGGGGTAAAATTATATTACATTGTCTCCAAGGTTTTAACATGAGACGTTATTTCTCGCACGACTCCCTTGAGTATAATACGCGCCACTTTAACACAAGAATTGGATGATTCTAGAAAATGTAAAGTAAAATGTAAAATATATGTCAGTCAGACAGGCTGAGGATATTATTTATTTTTTTGAAAAGTACAATAAGTATATAATATTTAAAAATAAATAGAAACTATGAGAGCGCGAAAGTTAATTGTTATGCGTTGGTTTTTTATTTATTTATATTTATTTATTATGTTAGAAAAAATGTGACAACACTGATAAAATATTTTCGGAGTCATTTAAACCTACAAACATTTCGCTACGGTGATAAAACCTTGTGTAAGCGAAAACTAAAAAAAACTTCCCTTTACTCTAACTACTACTCTCTAATGAGGAAATCGCCGTCCATAGACCTTTTAATTTCTTTAATTCTTCTTAAAAGCAACTGTTGGTACCAATTTTAAAAAGGCTTGAATTATTTGCTGTCTCTTTGTATCTTTTTGGCTATTTTGATTTGACTTAATTGTGATATATTGTTATAAATTACTTGATTTCACCTCACTTATTCTTTAAATGCAAAATAAACAGTATTATCGCAATTATTATTATCAACATATAATTTAATCTGCACTCAGATAGATTTTATAAATAAAAACGTGATACAGAAAATGTTCGACGGTACTTATATTTCAATCTTGGCTTGGTCTTGGGCTTTCGGAGAACTCGATTTAAATGATACATAAAACAATGGATTTCGTTAGAAATGCATGAACGTGTGCTGTAGATTTTGAAATACACTAGGGTGGAAGTATTTCAGAATCTAACAGAATTTATAATCCTAATACACAAAAATAAAAAATGCTAAGGATAAGTTTATCCCAAATTTGTCTCATTTGAGAAGCGCGTTTTTGTTCAACGTTTAGTGAAACAAGTAAGCTTTCACCAACCAAAGTCTAATCTATTATATGAAAATAGAACCATTACAGTCGATTTAAAAAGGGAGAAGATATCGCTGAATAGATACACAACAAGTGACAAATGTCCGGTCCACAGTCCGGTCGCTGATTGAATGCATTCCTGACAGTCCGTGATCGAATGGTCCACGTAACTTTGAAGTGGCGAAAAAAATTAAAAAAAATGTTTATTGGCTGAATCATATTATACGCTGTTACGAGGTTATGTCATCTGCTTATTTTTGTATTGTATCATTAGTCATGACCAACTGACAAACATCAGGAATGTTGTCTCTCAGCGGCCTGCACTTTAATAACCCATTGTATTCCATTTTTATGTCATTCTTATTGATGATATATTTTATTTTATATTTACCCAGGTCTACGCGGCACCGGCCTAGGGCCACCACGCCCACCCAGCCAAAAAGAATATAATTTTACTCTAACCGCTTTGAAACCTCATATGTCAAAGTTCCTAGGGATAACTAGATTTAAGTAAAGTTAAACAACACTGTATATAGAAAAGTTTATTCAATAATAAGTTGCATAATAAGTAAACTATGTACACCAACCACAACCACAGCAATACGGCTTAATTTCGATCACCGTCATCGGATATTCCACTTCTGGAAAACGCATCGCCGCTTTCAGACATTCGCATTCCCGATCACAAGGATATGGTCTGTCACTGCACGGGCTCATGCAGGAATCACACCCGCGTGATGGGCAGGATCGCTCACAGCATTGCTTACCACAAGAGGACTCTATGGTCTGAAAATAAGTATTTTGTTGTTAAAACGTCTTTTTTATGCTAAAGGAAGCCACTACGACCACCATGTAAATTCGCGATGTCACCAATCTTGGGAACTAAGATGTTGTGTATTTTGTGTTATATGTCTGTTGTGTCTATAGTTACACTAGCTTACCTTTTAAGTCGGAATGCAACAAAACTAAGAATTGCTGTTTAGAATATCTTCTTAACCGAGGTTATATATATAAACATTAATATATATTATTAATATTTAGCAATAAAATAATAATTGACGAATGACCCGAGCCGGTCCAGTCAAAGAACAATTTAATGCTTAAAAAAATATTTTGTAAATCTTATAGCCGGTTAATGTAAAATTTATCGATCGATAAAATATTTATTTAACGTTTTATATTAATATCTTTAAAATATCAAATTTGTTTTTCTCACCTTGCAAAGACAAACTATTAGAAGTAGTAACACAACTTTATTCATTTTGCTGACTTCAATAAAACTAACAAGTATTTGTTATAAATTGTACTCTTAAGCAGAATGACCTAGTGACCCGTATATATAGGAAGTTACCCGTATTTTTACCGCTTAAATATTGTGTAAATTGTATTGCAAAAGAAAAAGGAATCTTAGATAGTTAAATAGTAAAAAATCACGTAGCTACGAAAACAGAAGATAGTGTTGCAATTTTAAATATTTTTAATCTATATTTTAATACCTTAAAATTAATTTGATTATTTTTATTATTGATGTTAACATGTGGTCTTTGTGTGAAATGCTTTCTCACGAAATCTGTCGTGGTAAAAGTTTAAAATTTTGCGCCTGATTAAATATTACGAGTGAAAACGCAAAATGTAAAATTATTGCTATGCGTAGTCTTTAACTGCAAATGTAATTTAGTAGTGTTTCATGTTAATGATATACTTTATTATTTCTAGACTTCGTGAAAGATTTTTTCAACAATTTTATATTTACGTATTATGTGTAAATATAATTATTTGAAACAATCATATTTCAGTTACTGGACCCAGGATGTGTCTAATTTCACTGAAGTTCTGCCACATGTGAATTCTACCAACCCGCATTGGAGCAGCGTGGTGGAATAAGCTCCAAACCTTCTCCTCAAAAAGAGGAGAGGAGGCCTTTAGCCCAGCAGTGGGACATTCACAGGCTGTTACGGTACGGACCCAGGAAAACAGGCAATGTGTTTTTATGTATAGCCCTAATATTAATTACATTTTCTAATCGCTAATATGACAAGATTCCATACAATATTAAATACCGTACTTACTTCAATGAAAGAAGAACGTTGTAAGTCCCATATAAGCGAGTGCTATATTATAGAAGAAATCTATATTGTACCCGGTAAAGGAGTTTCAGTTGGGGGATTTCAGATCAGTAAATATGTTATTTTCTAAAAGAAACAAGAAAATACATAAATTAACATACACACTATAAGCATAATAACCATAAAAAGTTCACCGAAACTCAAATATATTTCTTTCTTAGTTTATGTATTTCGGTTGATATTTCACAAAGAATTCTTGCCCGCCTTTAACAAGCAAACATTATTATACCTTTGTTTTTATCTCGCGACACCCGCAGCCTTCGTCTTACGCTAACAAAGATCTTGTAAATGGAATTCTATGTTGACTGCTGATTCAAAACGGCCTTTATTTCAGGGTTACCTTTTGATGCGCCAGATTAAGGTGTTGATAGCCTATTATATATTTTTATGTCATTTAGCTTTCAATCCCGTAGGCATTTTATATTTGTCACTTCGTAAATGTTATGTTACAAAATTTAAAGGTTAAGTAAAAGCTTAATATTTGTTATAATATACGTATATAGATAATAAAAATGCATTGAAATAGTATTTGTTCGTTAAGTTTTCGTTAAGGCGGACAATTCCACTAAAAAAAAAACGTTTATTAACGTTATCGATTCGATTCCGATCCAGCTTCGACTATTCCTCATAAAAAAAGGCCTCTGCTGAGTCGCAAGTCGCAACTGGATCGGCGCGGAATCGGTATGATGATACCATATACAAAAGCCACAAAATCATGACAGTCAAACTTAATTGTTAAAGATTACAATTATTACAAAATTGAATTGTAAATAATTTATTTGTGTTCTTAACATTTAAGAGTGATTATTAAAACTGTACACAGTATAAGACAGTAGAATCTATACACTGAACGCACCGTATATTTTCCTTTAATTAATTTTGTATAATCACAATTTAAACAAGTCGTGATGGCCCAGTGGTAAGATCGCGTGAATCTTAACCGATGAACGTGGGTTCAAACCCGGGCAAGCACCTCTGAATTTTCATGTGCTTAATTTCTGTTTATAATTCATCTCGTGCTTTTCGGTGAAGGAAAACATCGTGAGGAAACCTGCATGTGTCTAATTTCATCGAAATTCTGCTATATGTGTATTCCACCAACCCGCATTGGAGCAGCGTGGTGGAATAAGCTCCAAGCCTTCTCCTCAAAAAGGGAGAGGAGGTCTTAGCCCAGCCGTGGGATATTTACAGGCTGTTACTTACTTAATCACAATTTAAATAATATTAAAAATATTTGTCTACCTAGCTTTTTCATTTAATTTGTTGCGAAAAATATCATATACGGCGAAGTGTTCTTTTCATAAAAAAATCTATAACCTGCGAGTGCCAACCTTGTTATCACTGAGTCTTCAGTTGTTTACACAATACATTTTAACTCAGCCGAAGTTTCAAAGCCTATTGATCAATTTTCGGCTTGACGTCCAACCGATTCAGTAACGAATAAAGCGTTATTCTTCAACACTAAGCTGATAACTTTATCTCCAAAAAAAATATCGGGTACCAAATATTTTTAACGTTTTTAACTTAAGCGCTCTTTAGAAGCCGATTCTTTATTAATTCACTCCTAATAAAATATTTAAATTTTAATATGATTATATAGTACAAACAGTTTCTTTCATTATGTACATAGCTTTTTTTAAGACTGAATCTTTTGATATACAACATTTAAATATCAAACACATTTAAATCTAAACAAACCCCATATTAAAATAGAAATATATACATACAAATTAGATTCTGGGAATGTTACGAAAGTAAAAACATTTTCTATCTTGTTTCATTCATGGATAAAATCCTTATCAAACTTCTTAGACACCAATGTGCGGATTTTCTACTCCATTTATTTTTACCTCGATCTTAAATTGCCTATAATTTTTGCCCCAGGGGCACATTTTGATGGGTTTATTATATTTCAGTGTAATGTAATGTCGATTGTAGCCAATGTTTATGTCCAAAATGTTATTACATTATGTTAGGTAACATTTATAAAAATTCAATTAATTAAAAATAAATATTTACAAAAATACCTCGGTAATGTTCTTTATAAGATAAGGTAGCAATGCTACATTGAATATTAGTATATATCTTTTATATAATGTAGTTTAATCTGCTTATGGAGTACAGTCTTAGAGTCACAGACCCATCGATCGTCAAGTATCAATTTGTTCAGCTCGCTAAGACTCATAGACAAGACGTAATTTTTTTTTAGAGTAGGTAGGCGGACGAGTATATGGGCCACCTGATGGTAAGTAGTCACCAACGTCCATAGACATCGGCATTGTAAGAAATGTTAACCATCGCTTACATCGCCAATGCGCCACAACCTTAGGAACTAAGATGTTATGTCCCCTGTGCCTGTAATTACACTGGCTCACTCACCCTTCAAACCGGAACACAACAATACCAAGTACTGCTGTTTCGCGGTAGAATATCTGATGAGTGGGTGGTACCTACCCAGACGAGCTTGCACAAAGCTCTATCACCAGTGATGATGTTGGTTGACAAAAAGAACTACGTAGGGTACCGGTTGATTCAGATTACCTGAATTTTTGCAAGTGGATTAAACTGTACTTCGATATCACTACATATTGTAAAACAAAGTCGCGTCTGTCTATCTATCAGAACGCATTAAACTCAAAAATAAAAAAACGGATTTTCATACGGTTTTCATCAATGGACGGAGTAATTCGTGAGAAAGGTTTGAGTGTATAATTCATTTATTATATTAGTATACATTAATTAGGTTTTGTCAAAAATGACAGAAATATGACGACAAAAGTCGATTATGTCGGAAAAAAATCACGCACATTGGGTGCTATACTGATGTGTGCCGCGTGAATTATTACAGTTATATGCATTACGATATAAACTTTTTATGTAGACTATTATTCTGTCCGTGCGAAGCCGAGTAAGTGGCTAGTTTATAAATAAATGGTAATTTCGTAAACAATTCCAGAGTAACTATAAAATATAAACCACGATGATATTCGGCTGTGTTATAAAAATATTTCTTATCATCTACATTAAATAAGGAGCAAAATGCAAAATTTCTGGCTTCCACACCAGCCGGTTTCAGCTTTGCGATGTCAGTAATTCTGTGTAAGTATTATATTAAGATATCATTTGAAATAATATCCTTTTCTTTTTATGTTTTTTATTCACTGCTTTTAATTTTTTATTAAAAGGCTTAAGAAATCATTACTTTTGTTTTTATATTACTTTTATTTTTAATGACAAATAAAAAATACTTCTATTATATTCCAAATGAGTAGCAAAACGCTTGAAAAATACTATTTTTATAGCTATACTGAATAAACATTGTCAACATATAATTAATTTATCAAAAGAATTGAAAACTATCACGATGAGTCAATAGTTTCAGATATAATTTAATTAAAAAAATATATTGAATTAAATTTACAACTGAAAAAATTATATTATGTTGCTCTTAACAGAACGTTCAAAATTGTAAAAGAATAAATTGTACTTATTATTTGACTTAAGTCTTTTAAAATGATAAATTTTAAAATTGAATTTATCAAAAAAAAAAACTTTCATTTAAGGTTAAATATTATTTTATATAGTGATCTCGGTGAGAATTTCCTAATAAAATATTACATTAAAAGCCGTCTAGTTCTGTTTTTATGATGACGTCATGAATTAATATCGAGAGACTATTCCAATGAACTTGATAATAATGTTTCGTATTGATTATGGTTTCGTGAAAAAATGTCGTTTTTAATGTCGATGAAGTTGTTATCGGAACTTTGAAAGTAATATTAAAGTTGAAATAAAAATATATTAATCGAGTTTGTAGTGAATAATAGAGCTATTAGCAAAGTGCGTGAAATACGTATATATTATATAGTAAGACAATCAGTAGTATCTTTGCTTCGAATCACGAGGTCCTGGATTCAAATAACGTTAAAAGTTAAAGTTTTTGTACCAAGATCGAATTCTCATTAAGCACTTGAAGGTTGGAAGTTGTCAGTATTTGTGCTCTCATGCTTTGGAATGCTACCAATTTCAGTTGTTCTGCGCTTGAAATATCTCTCTAGTCGTTATAAAATACACTGTCTCATTGGTCTAGAGGCTAGATATAAGGCCGCAGACCCGGTAGTCCTGGGTTCAAATCCCACGTCGGGCCAATAAAAAAGTTATTGAATTTTTCTGTCGAATATTCTCAATAGCATGCCAGAGTCTGGAAGTTGGAAGTGTGTACACTGCCTTGGAAAGCATGTAAAGTCGTTGGTCCTGTGTCTGAACTCTTTCCGGTTGAGTCGGATTGCTGTCACATCGAATTAGAAGACCTAGGGAATAGAGAGTGCTCTATAATATGTCCTGCGCAGTTAACATGTTGTCTTATTATTTTCACTTCTAAAATGCAAAGGTATTACAACATTCAGCTATTTGTGGAAAAAGCCGCGTTAATTTGGATTTTGAACATATATTTCCATGCTGACTGCATTGCATTCTTTTTTTATTTTTATTATTATTTATTAACACAGTACAACTTAATTTATAACGTTATATGAAGTTCTTAAATTATTGATAATATTTTACATTAAAATATATTTCGCCTAAAGTAACTCATTAAAACTTTATTAATTATTTATTGTTTCGTTGCTTTTCACGTTCATTCATGAATAATTTATTTAGGTATACCATGTGTAAACTAATACAGATAATTTAAGAAAGAAGTGAAATATCAATTACAAGAAGTAATTCATGTAAAAATTACGAATTTCAGAACATTTTACCAAGACACGAAAGGAACAATTTTGCTAATTATGCGACAAAAATCATTTACAAATCATCGATATCTCATGACTGACAGATAACAAATACGATAGTAACCGCGCGGTAATAAAATACGAGAAACAAAAGTCCATGACAGAGTTATTTAATAAATACGTTGCATCCAATATTCGATAACGTATTATACTTTGGGGCAATGCATTAGAAATAAACAAAACATCCAAAAAGAAGTCTTAATCATTATATCTAGATATTTAAAAAAATTAAGATTTTTTCGTATTTGAATTTCGAACGTTCCGTATTAAGTGCCTCAAAAAAATTAATAGCAAACCCAAACATATTACTAATTCTTTTTAAGTTGTTTCAAAATTATTGTTATTTATATTATCTGTATTAAATTAGACATTCGTTTTATTTAATTTATTATATATCACGAAGATTATTTTCTATAGCAAGTATACCGTTACTCATACCGAACGAGCGCCTGACGTATTATTGATATTAAAACTTTAAGATGTTGTAAAATGCTACATTAATAATAAATTCTGACACGTTGCCACAGTTAATAGATTTCTTTACGACGTGTGCTATAATGGAATTTTCTATAGTAGTATACAATAAATGAAATTGGTTTTCGTATAACCCAAAGAGATTGTTAAATTTTATGTTGGCAGTGTTTTTTACAATAATATTCCTTTTTCTATAAAGCAATACGCATTTCGATAATTTAGAAGTCAATATAATCATTATTTTATAAATAGCTTTGTCGATTAATTTTTTTTTTTATAGAATAGAAAGGCGGACGAGCATATGGGCCACTTGATGGTAAGTGGTCACCAAACGCCCTTAGACATTGGCATTGTAAGAAATGTCAACCATCGCTTACATAGCCAATGCGCCACCAACCTTGGGAACTAAGATTTTATGTCCCTTGTGCCTGTAATTACACTGGCTCACTCATCCTTCAAACCGGAACACAACAATAACAAGTACTGCTGTTTTGCGGTAGAATATCTGATGAGTGGGTGGTACCTACCCAGACGAGCTTGCACAAAGCTCTACCACCAGTTTGAATTTGTTGTTATATTAATGTACATTTTAAGTCACTATACACATAATGGTAACATTGACTGTCACGTTTTAAAACTTTAAAGGCTATAAACGTACTGGATCACTAGCCCATAAAGTTCATGAATAGTCAATTTTAAATTACATAAAATCTTTTTTTGTTTCATGATCTTCTTTATGTCTTCAATTGTTACGGGATATTTCATCACATTCAGACTAGGATTGGTCTTCTATATATCAGTCGTTGGATTTTTTTTTCTGCGTATGTGTCATAAATTTATTGTTATGTGTTAATTTTCTGTTGGTAAAATTTTGTCTGATTCCGGAAATTTACGGACGTAATCTTGTCAGGCTGACAGTAGTATTTAAATCCATGCAGTTTTATATATCCAAAAGTACTTTATTTTATGATGGCATATGTTATAATTGTTTAGATAAATTTCAGAAGCGTAAAATTATTTCATTATTATTTCTTTCATCGTAGTTCTACAATTGGGCTAAAAGTTTTTTGTTTCCCATAGATAGGTGTACGGGTAAATGGGTAAGTGTTCACCATCGCCCAGAGACGTTGAGAACACGATTTTAATTATAAACACGAATTAATTAAACAAGGAAATTCTCTGTCATTTAAGCTAAAAAAAATCTATTCATTAAAAGAACCCTAAGAATACTACTTTGTCACCTTCACGTCACTAGATGGCGTTGTTTTCATTACATACAAATCGCAATTAACGTCAACGCTATTGAATGAGTAAAAAAAACTCACACTAGACACACTGAAGTACGGCACGTTAATGACGGATCGGTTTCAAAGCTTTACACGACATTTAGGGGAGAAACAGATTTGTGTTATAAGGCATTTTTTTACCAATTATTCTCATACAGCGCTATTAATTTTTAATTTAGTTACATTCATTTGTTCTCGGACCTGATTTTTGCGTCCGCGCATTTATTAATTTTCTTATTTACTGAAAACTATTTCAAATACAACATTATCAATTCTGCTAACGACTTGCCTTCATAACCATATTCATTTATTCCATTAACTTAGATAGGCTTTTAACTCTGCAAGAGAAAAGATTTGACATTTTTACGTTTTTAAAAGCGAGAGCGCTTTTACGGCCTGGCGCTATCCTATTGGGAATGATTTTGCTGGTGAGTTGGTTTTACACCACTCGCTAACTTCTGATGTCATCGTTGAATGTACTGTAAAATATTCGGTTTTCACGATACATGCCAGTTAAAACTACATTACACATTTAGTTCTATGTTTATGGGCGAAGGAAATAAATCATCAGGTGGCCCATTAACAGGTCAACATTCCTGCTTTCAAATTAATAGTTTTTTTTAATTTATTTATTAATACTACCAATTATAGACATGTTATGCGTTCCTCTGTTATATATATACAATATATAATAATATATGAATTAATATGTTATAATATATTACCAAAAATATAAATTTTAAGTGTATGTAAATATGTGTAGATGCTAATTTGGTGAAAATGGAGCTTGAGTTAGTTTAGTGTAGCAGTTAGGTCAATGGTACCTAAAGATGTTCAACCGCTTCATACGGCATACGATCAAACCAATTAGATTCTTTTCGTTTTACCTCGCTTATACTACATCTTTTTTATATCACAAAAACTGACAACTTTATTAGAAATGAAGTGCTCCTTAAATGTGCCGAAGAGACTTGCAAAGGGAGTATTTATATCTGTGGTATTTCAATAATTGTAATTATATAAGAAATAAAAGAACTAATTAATGCATTAAAATTTTTATTTAGCATTTTAAAATACAATCGGAATTAAACATACATAGGTACCGTTTTGTGTGTTAAAATAATTCAAGCGTTTCGTATCATTACAGTACTCTGATATGTTATTTACAATTCACATTGAAGTATATATAATACGAGGAACAAAGTTAATAATACAAGGAAATAAGTTCCAATGGAAATATTATACATATTAAAAAACATCGAAATTTATGTAAACTTGAAACATCATGGATTAATTTCTAATATCTGAATTTATGACAAATTTCTATCTAGAAAAAGCTGGAAAATATTTTTTTTTTACGAAAAAAATTTAGCCAACTATTTATTACGAAAGAAAATATGTTTGACAAAAAATTCGTTTCTATATAACATAGAAAATGAACATTTTTTTTAATATTTAATGACAATTTATGTACTTAGTTGTATGTTTAAATGTAATATATATGTATTATATAATACATCTAAGAATTGGCACAGACGTGTAGTACGATAAACATGTATTAATTATTAATATTTCTCCACGAACTTACGATCTAGACTTAATCTAAGTTTTTACAGCGAACAATTAAAAAAATTATGCAATTATAAATCACAGGATGAAATCGACGTGAATAAACAAAGCGTGCGTTTAAAGAGGTCATTCGTGCGTGAGTTATACAAATATTTCCTTTTAGACAATTGTATTTTTTTTTTTTTTTTATGTTTTGCAGAAAGTCAAATAACTTCCATTTGACGTTCACTCTATTCATGATAGCTTTATAAATTTTGTTGTTAAAAATATAATTTTAATTTTAACATATCAACAATGCGATTAAGTTTAATTGTACTCTTAATTTACAAAATTAATTTAGATAATCTATATTGAATAATCACTATCTATTTTTTTCGCGTACGATAATATTTATATAAACAACCAAAAAAAATATTATTCTTATTTGTATACAGTTTATTTTAGATGAAATTTTAACATTATATAAATAGTATACACATCTCTTTTTGATTTTAAAGCTTTCTCAATTTATCAAAAAAGCAACGAAAAATAATTTCTAAACTTCAATACAGCTATATATTATACTTGCGTGTGATTATAAAACTTTAAAATTTGCACAACACATTAATTCGTATAAATTTATTTTACAACAGACCAAGGAGATAGTATCAAGAATAGTGCGTCAATTTTATTAAGACATTTAAGAGCAGTACCAGTTATATAATTTTTTTTTTTGATACTTATATATTTAACTAATAGTTTGCTTTGAATTTTTATTAATTACATTTAAAACAGCAATATTGTAACGATGGTTAAAAGTAATACTTACATTTCTCTTCAAAGTATCATCTATCTTCAGTATTATAAAATATTGTCGAATAAAATATGATATGAGCGAAACGTTGATTTTATTAATAATGCTATCTACTACAGCGTAAATTGTTTTAACTACTTCTACTAATACTTTTAAGTTTAAAAATATTTTTTTTTCTAGACGCCAAAAAAGCAACATCCATAATATAACCCTAAAAATTTGGCATATATTTATCAATCTCACTCGACGCGTTTCAATGAAAATGACGAAATTGCTACTATATTTTTTTATTGTAAATGCGTTTGCTTATATTAAACGGAATAAAATTGTCACTACGGGATCCTTTATCCTGATTTATAGCTCGCAGTAGTGACTGAAAAGCCATCGCTTCGATAATCCACATGAAGTTACAAAGGAACTTGGCAAAATGATTCATGCATAACTCTGCGCATGCTCCAGCGGCATATCCGATAATTTATTTCCCTTATCGACCCAATTCTTTAATCTCCCTCGCAATTCCTCTAAGCTCTTCGATTTAGCCTTGTTTATCCTTTTGTACTTAACGTCTTTCGGTTTCGTCACGTTCCTATGGTTTGACATCACTCTGTTGTATGTCACTACCTGATTAGTCTTCTGTTCTGTCTCCCCCTCATCACTTTCTGGATTTGAAGTGACTTCTTCGTCGGAATCATTTGGCGGCATCATCCTTTTTGGCACGTAGCTGTATGACCAGACCTCGTTATTCGACTTAGATTTTGTTTCTTTATCATTGTCTATGCTTTTAACTTCGGCAGTTAAAACTACGCTCCTCATACGGAAATTGTCTCGTCTCTGTGCGAGAAGACTAGTTTCTTTATACTTTTGTTCGTCTGTTTTATTTGCATCTTTCAATTCCTTCTCGGTGCTATTTTGTGCACTCAAGCCTTTGGTAGAATCTCCATCAGCTTCTTCTTCGACGCTGTATACAGTCTCTAATATTTCCGGTCGCCGCAGGAATCCATTTGATCGCCTCACAACGCTGTATTTTAGATTTGGATCTATCGCGTCTGAAATAGATCGAACTATCGTTACGCTGTCTGGGTTGGCCGATCTAAACCTTGGCACATGTGGTAGATTGCTACAATCAGAGTCTATGTCTTCCATGATGACAGCGGAATCTGAATCGTTCAGCGAATCGAAGTCACCAGTTATGTGACTGTCTTGCAACATGTCTCTAAAATCTGGAATAGTTTGTGACGTATCAATGCCATTATCAAGTAGTTTAGTTTGAAGTGTTTCGATTACTTTTTGCTGTTTCATTATAATCGTTTCACGGAGGGCTAGCATGTTGGTGATCTCCTTCTGTTTGCGAACCAATCGCGATTCGAATAAGAGGAGTTGGCTGGAAAGGGATTTGAGTTGTTCAGCCTTCTCTCGTTGGAGACGTGTGACTAGTTCTTCTTGTGTCCGATGAGCTCGCCGCCATGTTAAGAGTTGATGCGCTTGAGCTCGATACTTCATTCGGAGATCTCTGGAAATTAATGAAAATAGCCTATTTTGATTAATAAAATACAGCATACTAATAAACACAGTCACATGCGTCAGCAAGTAAGTCCCTTGTTAGGAAAACTTATGTAATCAACATAAAATCTTGTATCAGTTTCAGTTTAGAATCTATGAACATGTTCAAATGATGAAATCAAAAATATACTTTATTTTAAGAAGCAATCAATTTAAATGGACAATCAGCATGCCTAATCAAATGCATGCAAATCCTACGAGCACTTAATTAAAATCGTCATGTTGCCGGCAAAGCCGACAACTCAGTAGTTACTGTTTTTCTATATCTATTAATATACATATAATAATCCTATATAATATAATTTTTATAACCTATTTTTTCATATGTATAAAATTTGAAAAAGTTGTACAAAATTTTTAATATTTAATATTTATGTAAAATTACTTTTAAATTTATTCATTGATAAATGTAGACATTTCAATAATAGTGCAAAACAACCATTATGAATATTTCTTAAATTTAGATCAGTTTTTAAAAAAAGCAATATTTTTATATAATTTATATTATGTTTAAATTATATTTTTATTACTATCATCATTTTATTAAGTGCATACCTGATAGTTCTCCTAGCCTCATCTAGGGTGTGTGCCTCCAGAGGGTCTGTGAGTGAGGCTGCCAATGATACATCCGGCTCAGTCGGGCTATTCAGAGCCGATTCGCTCCGACTGTGGACAATACAAAAGTATAATAATATGAATATAGAAATTGAACTTATTATTAACAGCGGTTACACAGACGTAACACAGAAGTAACCGAGATAGGTCGGATATAATTTCGTCACGTCTATCCAAAATATATTACAAGCTTGTAATGGATACGGGCTAGGATCTTTGCCCTGTAGTAAAATATTTACAGGTTTTTGTGGAGAAGGTCGGATCTTAATACACCATGCTGATCCGTTTGTTAGAACACACGTGGCAGATTCTTATCCGCTATATGCAGGTTTCCTCACGATTCTTTCATTCATCACTAAGTATTATATATATTATAAACACAAATTAAGCTCCTGAAAAATCACTAATGCTGGCCTATGTTTATCCTGACCATAGAGCCAGCTTGGTTAAGCAACGCGTGAACAATAATACAATTAAAAACGGCCTTAAAATCATTTATATAAGGTTTACAATTAAATATCCTCTTAAAAATTCTAAATGAAAATCATACAATACTAATAATGCATATTGTTAATTATTTCTAATACAAATCCAGAGCTAATTGGTTGTTATAGCATTAGATTAAATGCTTTATAGGTTAATTTCAAAGCTAATTAATTTTCAAAGCGTATAATATGGCAAGCAAAGGTTCATTAAGGGTGATAATTAGTTTATTCTGCTTAGTTATTATGCGATGCGGGTGTAAGCAGAACGCAATTTAAAAAAAAGTGTCCCTTTACACAAATAGTGAAAAGCGATTCTAGTATAAAAACAATTTTAATTAAAGCAAAAAGTATGTAAAGGCAAGTTTATATATACAAGACGTATGATGTATTCAGATACATGTTTAAATTTTTTCAATGCGATGTAAGGGATGATCAATATGCACAATGCCAATGTCTATGTGCGGTAGTGATCATTTACTGTCTGGTGGCCCATTTGCCCGTCCGCCATATATTTTTTGAAGCGGTTTTCTATAACTTCTATTATAATATTTCAGTTAACATATCTAAGATTTTTTAAAGTTATAACTTATTTATATAGCTAGGATAGGTCATAAAGCGCGAGAATGAAATAAAAAACTCATTTACATTGGAAGTCGGGAGCAGGAAGCTAGTTTCGACAACGTGTACCTAGTGAACGATAAACTATATTTCAATATAAAAAGAAACCCAAGATATAATCCTCGATAATTCGCAACAATAGACACGGCTACATTTTCTACGTAACTTTTCCTTTGTCCGAGATAAATACTTTGTACAAAATATACGATCTTGCCTGAATAATTCAAAGTTATATTTTATGAAATAAAAGCTGAGAAACACGGGTAGGCAAGTTATATAATTTTAGAACAATTTATAGATATATATACATATATTTAAAAAATAAGGTCGCCTTTGGCATAATATATAAATTATAAGATAACGATTATCTACAAAATAAAAAAATTAGGTATTAAGTTGAGACGTGTTTATTAATAAAGTAACATTCTTTAATCGTTCCACTGCCATACAAAGGGCTTCTCTTGAGAAGTTTTGGAGCTCATTCAACCAGCATTTGGGTAAGTGGATACACATGTTGCAGAGTTTCAATGAAATTAGACCGCTGAGCGCGAGATGAATTATAAACACAAATTAAGCAAATGAAAATTCAATGATGCTCGCCTGGGCTTGATAGTTCTAACCACTGAGCCATCTCGGTGCTCTAATTACAACAAATTGTAGGAAATAGTCCCCAGATGTCTTATAGATGAATACATTTTTTATTATCATTTTAAAAAGTTAGTTGCTTTCTTGACGAAAACATTTTAATGAGCTCACTTCAGAAGTCGCGCTAACGATCTCTTTTAAAATATATCGCGACTTAAACCTCTAAATATACATCGTAAGTGATTAAGTACCCATTTATAAGGCGAAGTGAAAATCCAAAGCGATTCGTGACTTCAACTTGGTTATAATTGAAAATATTTAACGTCTTGAATTCCAGCAGAAAACTCCGTTTCCTTGTTAAATAAATAACGTTAAGTGTTTATAAACTTCCAACGTTATTTTCATAACGTTATTTCTGTCACGTTATTTAATCTATAAAGTATATGAAATGCTGTTTGTGTTTAACGAAGCTCGCGAGATATTTTGTTATTCAAATATTTTACGATATTTAATGCAAGCAATTTAATTAAAAAAAATAATAGAATGTGATTTTGTCTGCACATATTCTACGCTTGAATTTATATTTGATAACCTTGGGCAATAATCATTTACGTTTTGAGCTTTATTTCTGCAATGAAAGTCCTTTATCGAATCATGAAAGTAATATTGAAAATCTTTTCTTTTATTAGAACCAACAACAGAATTAATTTATACAAGGAATTGTTTGTATTTTTTGAAATGTGAATAGCTGCAACCATAGGTGACTTTCCATCAGCTTCCATCAGGAAAAAGAAAACTGTAATTTTCAATTCAATTTTGTCTATTTTCTATACCTAATTATGAACTAGTATTTATATATAATAGCCTTTTACCCCTTCCTTTTTTTCAATGAGATAAAAAGTATTACAATAATATATCGCGGACATGGGATATCAGATATTTCCATGTCGGAACCCATGTAACTTGCTCTATCGTTTTCCGCATGGAAAATTATTGTAGACAGAGAAAATATTTGAAAAATTACATGAAATAATATAATTTTTTCTTTAAAGAATATTAGCAATTCCCGTTTTATTTGACGTCATTAAAACAGATTAAATAATAATAGTTACTGTAAAAACCGCGTCGATATAATTACACGAGCATACGTAATGTTAACATTTCTCTGTTGAATTGCAATTCCGTATACAAATAAATATATATATGGAATAGTTAATTAAAACCAAATATAAACATTTAGTAATCCTATCTTTTATGTCGGTATCATAAAAAACTTCAGAATTTTTTTTATTTAACCAGCCTAACGCCGGAAACATTTTTATCTCGAAAGCCTTTTAAATGGAATTGTTTATCCTTTGGGGTAAGCGAAGCATGAAGTAATGCTAACTGAGCTGCCTTATTTAAATTCTAGATATGGAGTTACCAATTAATCGGTAGACCATTTTTTGTTTCTTATTTTATTTCTAAGATTGTACACTTTATGATTATTGTTATAATCTACTTCAGAAACGGACGAGTTTATATGTTTATATGTGTATGTATACTTTATTTTTATATGTACCGATTACTCGAAAACAAAACAATTTGAATGACAATTTTTAATTTTTTTTTTCATATCATGGCATTTTCAGGAATAAATAATGAATACAATAGATATTATTTTAGAATTTATATTTCGACCGACAATGTCATATCATTTTAATGTCCAAGTTTTTATTTATCATGTCATTGTAACAGGCTATAACCATAGCCTTGTAATATGGTACAATATTTTTCTTTCTTTTAAAATAATGTGTACTTTAATGTTCGTTTTTATTTTCAATCAATTAATCACGAAGACGGTCGTATAACTTCAAAATTCAATAGATGTTTTAATCTCGACCTCGGCGATTAATCTTCGCGTCTAAAACGAACCACGTGACACTGACGAAATTATACATTTCGACGTACCTAAAAACTTAGGTCATCTTATACATCGAACATGACAATTTTAAGCATTTTCAGTATAACATCAGCTGTAATTACGTAGATTAATATAAGGTTCAATTAATTAACGAACGAAAAAAAAATACAATAGAGAGATAATGATATGATGAATAGTATTTATGATTATAAGCAGAAATGGATCAGTGGCTGGACTTAACTTGGTTGAATCATAACCCAAGAATGCGGGTTCCAAACTGGAGAAGCATAGCTGAAATTTATGTACTTTTTCCCCTTTTTTAATATAAACATCTTTACTGTGATTTATAAGCGATAGATATATAATGTCGTTGAATTTTCTGCAGACATTTCAAGACCTATACAAAGATTTGTTTGTAATTTTTTTGTATCTTATATTTTTGGTAGCGTCCGCTTCAAAATCGTCTGACCAATCGCCTGACCAAGGACAATTTTCTCCCGACTACATATATTAAGCTATATGTTAAAAAATATTTAACATATGAACATATTATATGTATGTTTGACCAGAAACTATAAACTAAAATGATATAAAAAATCCATATAAGTCAGATTAGTAGTTTTATATGGAACAGGAAAAAACATAAAATCTTCGCTTTATAGTACATATGATAAATTAGGTAGAGACTGCTTCTGAAATAGACTATTTTCTTTTATAAATAATCCTAAAACAAAATGCACTCAAAGCCAATCCGTAAACGAACTAGAAATATTATAGTGCAAAGAGAAAAATATCTCTTAAGGTCTTTAATACAGGAGCTTCGAGTATCAAACGGAGTCCATATTAGAAATAAGTTTTCAACATTAAAGGACAAAAGTAGTATTATTAGTTTTCAACTTCATGTTTGAAAACGTTGAAGTATAAAGGAGACTGAATTAAAGTTAGATTTGACCCTCGCTCGTCGAATAAATATCAAGACATACTTTTTTTTTTATAGAATAGTGCCGTGCTGTCTCGAGATGGTGGTGGATAGCGTTGAGGTTAGCGTGAAGTCCACGGATGTCAGAGAACTCGACCTCAAACAGCGTAGGTATGGTGAGGGTGTGCACTGTTGAACAGCCGTTATTTCTTACTTGCGCTACCATTTGGAAAAAGAAGGAAAAGAGACGTGAATCGAGCGACGTATTGCCACGATAGGGATGGGCAAAATGTGGAGGCGTGTTTCCCCACATAATTACAGGCACAAGGGACATAAAATCTTAGCTCCCAAGGTTGGTGGCGCATTGGCTATGTAAGCGATGGTTGACGTTTCTTACAATGCCAATGTCTAAGGGCGTTTGGTGACCACTTACCATCAGGTGGCCCATATGCTCGTCCACTTTCCTATTCTATAAAAAAAAATCTGATTTGATAGAGCTATTGGAACGACCTAATGACCGAAATTAATGTTAATTTTTATTGATTTAAAGCCTAAATTACATCCGGTATACAATATGCAGCGATCAGTTTGCTTGATTCATCGCTTTTTAGTATTCTAATATACGTTTTATATGAACTATTATTGATTTATTGCGTACTGTGCAGTGTAGTGAGGTTCGTAAATCATTTTGATTTATGTTATAGCTGGCTATTAAGCGCTAAACTAAATGTAAACTAACGTTATATATATATATATATATATATTATATATAACGTTATATATTATATTATGTACTCTATTAAAAATAAAACTATTGTGAAAAAATAGTGATATTATTATTAACTCAGAACCTCAAACAAACCTTCACTTGCATTATCGCGTCTTCAATATATAATGTCTCCAGAGCCTATCATTACACTCGTCCACTCACCTATTCGGTAGAATAGCTGGTGACGCGGTGGGACTTAGATAGGATAGCATAAAGCCCTACCGATGTATAATATTATGAATAAACTTACCAATCGAATAACGAAATGTCACCGAAAACAGCTAACAACGACCCCATCAAACAATATTTTATTAAACCTTTATCATATTATAGGATAGGAGGATAAAAAAATAACAACAAGTACATGTCAAATATCCAACATTCTAAACAAAAACTATGTAAAGAACTTGACACTTCCCGAGTAACACTACCTTTGGTTGCCTATTACCACTTACAATATTAAAACTTCAATGTTTCACTTATCTTTCAGTCTCTCTCTGTCACCAGCATTTAGAGCGAGACGAGGTATTTGGTACGCTTGTTTAAAAAAGTTTCTTTTTAATTATGACGTTTAAAAACATTTTATGAATATTTATTGATATTTGACATCACAAATCATATGTCAAGCATACATTTTAATTGTTTTGTTATTAAAAAAAAACATTATTTCAAACTACAATAATATTAGAGAAATTATGTGTTGATCATGTTATTTATTACAAATGTAGTTTTTTAAGTATACACCTTACTAACAGAATCGTCCCCATGGTCCTTAATTCATTTATACCAAACATTTTTAACGATGTCAAAATGACATACAAAATCAAATCCGGCTTATTTCGAAAGAATTAAAATGGGATGATATACATCGCGTGTGTTTGTTTCATCATCATATTCAGCCCACATTAATCCACTGCTGGACATAGGCCTCCTCACAGGCGCGCCAGTTCTTCCGGTCCTGTGCTAGTCGCATCCATTGATGTGTTTGTTTGCTTGTTACTTAATCATAGAAGTTTATGTCGTTCAATAGGTTTTATTTAAAAAAAATATATCATTAAAGCAAATATTGTTTCATGCGAGAAAAGCATGTCAATATTTACTTAAACTTGAAGTGATACTTGATTTAAAGTGATTCCAAATATTATACAATAACACAGTTAAAAAGTTAAAGAAGTTCTTAGTTAGAGGAGTTAAACATAACTTTGAATGCGATAAAACAGCCTTTGAAAACTTTAATGCGGGCTTTTTAGCAAACTGCTTATTAACACAAATATATAACAATTATGTATTTTCAAAAAGTGAATATATGATTTTTAAGTATAATATATATTAACGTAAAAATAACACTTATAATGTAAACGGAAAATCAACACCGATATCGAAGTAAGTTTATATTTTAATAATATTACAAAAATATTTTGTATGTATAATTATACCTCGTGTGATAACATAAGCTGCGCAAATCTCTTACATTTGGACAAATGTTCCCTCTAAAATTAAGGAGATTTCCGAGTATTTCCACAGCACGTCACAAGCACAGATGTACTGTCTATTCCCTCACTCCCAATAAATTTTTATCGGCCCGACTTGGGATGGGTTCAAACCCCAGATACAACTAGGACCTCGGGATCTGCGACCTTATATCTAGCCACGAGACATAATCGCTAGATGCAGCCCTGGCACTGGTCAGTCCACTGCGGATTAATGGATATACTTCACATGTGTCTGAATTTTATCTTTAATGAGCATGGAAACAAGATGAATAATAAAGACAATATATATTGCATATACAAATAGATATTAAAAAATAACAAAAAAACGTTTTGTTGGTGAAAGTATTCAAAAAGGGAGCGTCACGGTTGAACGGGAAGCGGCGCAGGCGCAGCAGGTGGTACCAGAATAATTTCCGTAAAACAGATGCCGTAAGTAATGTAACGATTTTTTTTTACTTAATATTATACAAATTATCGCTAAAAATTGCTAAGTATTTATCAATTAAAAAACGAATTGTTTGTTTTATCTCTATAATATAAATAGTGTTTGCAATCGTAATTATTTCCCCCTAAATTAAATCCTTTAACGATTTTTATGTTTTTTTTAAAAATATATTTATGGAATATCCGTTCAATGGTCGGACCCATTGGGTTTTTCTTTTTTTTTGCATCTACGCCGCGCTTAGATAAACAATATAAATTAAAGTTAGTAAGTTTATTAAGCTTTATTATGGTGGTGATTTTTTGTCGTTCTTAAGTTTTAAATTAAATTGTGTCAAGATACCGTAAAACAAAAAAAGAATGAAGCTCGGGACAGGAAATGAGTAATTGAATTATTTCTGTAATTTAAGTTAGTTGAAAACGTTAAAAGGTTGCAATCTGTTCTGGAAGTAAAATATTTTTCGGAAAAATAATTGTTATATATAAAGTTATCCTGTGGTTATATATCTTAGTAGTTAGCATATAATCTTAATCTAACTATTAGACTACAGGGTAATGGGTATAAAACCCAAGTCGGTCCAATAAATGAATATCTGCTTATTCAAATCCCATTATCCCAAAGGAATGTAGCCAACAAACTCAAACAGCACACATGCGCTCATAAAATAAATTTCAAGATACCTCGAGTACTGTAACATGACGCTTCAAATGTGCGTTTATGAGCCTTAAAAATGTATTTTTGTATTTAAGATTAGTTGTTTCGCAAGTTAGATTAGACAATTCGCATAGAATAATCGTATTGAAAACATTATCGGAAGTATCACAGAGCATATAACTAACTTGTTGCAAAAGTCGTTAACTGCAATCGCTAAGTAAGTAGCAAATAGTTAGTAGTTCAGTAACTCGCTGTATTGATAAGCCGACATGTTTTAACTTGTTCCGTGTTGTATTTATTATACCAGCAATTGACTGCCTCGTTGGTCTAGTAGCTAGATGGCACCCGGAGGTCCTTGGTTCAATTCCCAGTTCAATAAAAAGTTATTGGGTTTTTTTGTCAGAAAATTCTCTGGAAGAGGGAAGTTTGTACACACCCGTGCCTCGGAAAACGTGTAAAGCCGTTGACTAATCTCTTTTAAGATTGGCCGCCTTGGCCGAAATCGCCCCGGAGGACCTTATTACCAGCAATTGATATTATTGAATATATTTTTCTTATATGCTAGTGAAATGTAACTGTTAAAAGTACTAAATAAGTAATTTATCATAATAAGTAACGAAGGTAAAGAAAAATTGCCTTTGAAATATTTTAAATTGATATTGGCAGAGATAACTGTAAGTCTTTGAAAGAAAATCATAAGATTTTTTAGATATTATAAAACAGCATCCACGCCGCGTCCGTCTTATAAAGACAACCTAATAGATTTTATAGGGATATATATTCGTTAAGGTTTGTGTAAATTGGCTGAAATATTATGACGATTGTTGAAGATGTCGAAAAATTCATGGCAATTGATAAATAATGTATTAAGAGTGGGTATAAAGCAAAATTGCTTATCTTTTATTTGATTTGTATGGGTAATACCAGTTCGAATTTGAAAAGAAAATATTGTTTGTAACATAATATTTTCAAGGTTTGATCAAAAATATGAAACAATAAAAAAACACGAAATGTCCTCAAATATTTGCATTTGTACTCGTTATTGTGACAAAAACGGGATAATTAATTATATTTACAAATAATCACGGCTGCCATTATAGATTTTTTGTAAAACATTCGTTACATTTTCATAAATAAAAAAAAATCGACAATAAGTGTTTATAAAGAAAGATAGCCGTGTCCTGCTGTCCAACGTCCTCCATGCGAACTTTAAACAAAAAAATACCTAGGCATAAAGATAGCTCTTATCCATATAAATCAAGAGAATTCCAGCTCAGCGCTCGGTGACATTTCAATCGTGGAGATTTAAGATATAAATCACAAACGTTTTCTTACCCTTCGTTACACGACTTTGAAATATTTTATTTACAAACGTGCAAAGGTATCCGTCATTTTATGTTTTACAAAAATAACATGTGTTCGGCTACACGTTTTGCTATTGTTATCTTTAAATACTATAGAACAAAGTCGCTTTTCGTGTCTAAACATTTGTTCGCTAAATTGTCTAAAATAAAAAAAATATATGGTTTTAATTATTGCTTAGATACATTATTCGGCAAAGTATATATATATCATGATCATACAATGATGATGTCCTCCCGTAATGTTTCGGCTACAGCGGTCCTACTCAACGGAACATAGCGAAATGAACCGACTTATTTTAGTGCATAAATGAGCAAACATAGATACTCTCTGAGGGAATATTACGTCTGTCTCATTACGGCAATCCGACGATATCAGAGAAAGTTAAGGCGAAGGAACGTGCATTACGTGCTTTCGAAGGTACGAGAGTATGTCACGCTAACCTTCATATTCATATTGAGATTTTTTGCTACGGGTTACTGCTACTGAAAATTACATGAGAATTTAATAGCTTCTTATTGACCCAAGCCTGGATTTGAACACAGAAGCCACGAGCTAGTCACATTTTTGTTTTTTTCTCGCAGCGGAAACCTTCAGAAAGGTACCCGGGTCCCATAGGGGTGGAACCAGGTTATGTGGGATTCTTACCCACTAAAACCACTGCGATGACCGTCCTCAGCACGGATTGTGGTTGGTGATTGGCTGCGGGATCGTGATGATCTGTTCTCCGCTCGTGGCTCGGCGGAGCTCTCCTCAACGAGCTAGTCACTAGATCAACAAGTAATTCGTCACTACCCACCAGGTAATATTATTCGTAGCATTTATCAACTTGCTAGTCAACAATATAAAAATAATAATTCATTAATAGAAACTGTTTGTGTTTACTTAATGAATTCAGTGTAGCTTTGATTATTATGGTATAGCTTAGAAGTTTGATAATTTTTTGTGCACATCGATAATAGCACAGTTCATTTCGAATAACCTTTTATAAGAAATTAAAAATGTTCGATAATGTTATAAAACTAAGATAACATTTTTGTCGAAAGAGATAGTCATGAATAATATATTCTGTACATAACACTATATACTTTGTCTCGCAATGACTAAGAACTGGCGTTGCGCCAGACATGTTTACAAGAAACACACTTTCGCTAATAAAGTGTACTAAGTTACGGCAGATAGTGACCTGCACAGCGAAGATTAACTTAAATTGGTAAAATTCAATTCAAAAATCCTACACAAAATCTTAACAGTAAGGTACACTATGTAAATATCTCGCTGCTCGGCAACGGCCCCGACCCCTCTTAAGGTGATGGCTTCGTGCTTAATCCATAATGCTGTTGCAGTGCGTGTGTTGTGGATATACATGTGTCAGAATTTCATTCGACATTCCTCATGATATGTTTCACACCGAACATGAGGTGAATTAGTAACAGCCAGTAACAGTCCCACCGCTGGGCTAAGGTCTTGTCTTCTTTTAAAAAGAGAGTTACATATGTGGAAGATTTAAATTCGACTAATACAGGTTAATATGCGATGATTCCCTATCCCGCTCAGTTGAATAAATTATAAACACAAATTAAGCACATGAAAAATCACTGGTGCTTGCTTGGGTTCGAACCCGCGAACTTTGGTTCAATCATTGAGGCGTTCTAACCACTGGGCTATCACGGCCATCAATGCTTATTCGGTAAATGAAATACATTAAAAACCCAGTGACACTTGACCGAATTCAAACCCACGATCTTTGGAATCTAAGTTGTATCCACTTTGTCATATCGGTATTTGAAATTGGAGAAAATCATTTCTTACTAATCTTTATTATATTTTGTTTTGAAAACTTTGTAAGTTAAGTAAAACTAAAGTTTTAAAACTAAAAAAAGCTCTCCAAAGTCCGTAATAAACACATTTCAAAGTTTCGCGTCTGTTCATGATACATTATTCATACAATTCGTGACATATTTCATTTGGTTTCGAGTTATTAACTATTTCTCATTGTAGTAAAGTTCTTGAAGTCATGAAAAGAAGTGTAAAATAATAACATTTTATATTTCATTTTTTTCGAAAATCATCGCTATTAACTTCGACGTTCGTGGATTGGCAAATAATGTCTATAGTAAGTAAGTAAGTAACAGCCTGTAAATGTCCCACTGCTGGGCTAAGGTCTCCTCTCCCTTTTTTGAGGAGAAGGTCTATATTTGATTATAATTTATAATCTGTTGTGAAATTAAAAAAAATTTAAGGATTGAAAAAAATGTTTTCAAAGGGTTTTTAAATGTATTTAATTAGTGATTTTAGGTGAATTAAATGCGAAAATGATTTTGTTTGTTTATTTATTTATTTATTTAGTAGTACTATTAAACCGAGCATTATTTAATTTTAAATACACGTTGTCACAGAAAAAGAAATTCGTCAAAACCCCCTTCTCCCCCCACACACACATGCGGGCAAGGCCACGGGCAGAAACTACCAACTGGTATCGAATAATGAAATTAAATTTAATCAAATTGCAAGACCAATTATTACCATTCATAGAACCATGTCATATGTAATAAATCAAAAGTCACACAACGCTGGGTCTCTCTGATGTATTGACTTTTATTCTCAACGAAGGCCAACTAAGTGCGGTCATATTGTCAAAGGGATGAAGTAGCGATTTATAAGGAATATGCCTATAGACTATGTAACCTCAATTCGTTTACATACTTCCAGTATATTTGGAGTGTTACACAAATATCGATATGGTTTACAAACAAGAACCTTTACACATGAGTCAAGCAATACCAGTCCATATTTCAATTACATTTGAGGTATCTTTCCGTTGCAGGTCACTTTGATTGACATTTCGCTACAGTGATAACGAGATCGAAGCTACGAAGCTTTTATCTTTAAAGAAATAAAGTCGAATATTGTTTGTCAAAAACAGCACTTTCACTGTGAATTATGCATGAAGATAGAGCCTTCCGTGGTTTAGTTATATTTATTCAAATCTCACAAGGATGTTGTGTAGTTAATCAAAAGGTATGTAACTTTATTTACAAAATAACAGTTTTTATAATATCGTCACAGGGGGACATTACATCTTAGTTCCCAATGTTATGGCGACCATTTACCATAAGGTGGCCCATCTGCCGGTTTGCCTTTTTATTTCATATAATATAATATATTATACATCATTGATTCAGTAAAGTTAATTTAAGTGCGGTCACGTATCAAATCAAATCAAGTTATACTTTATTCAAGAAGGCACTCACATGTACTTTTGAACCGTCATTTTAAAGGATTAAATATAAAGCTCGGAATGTATATAAAAAGGGCGAGAAATTTAGGTACTCTTTTTCACAAAAAAAGAGGGCGGGTATGTAGGTGCGATGAGTCATCTGCGCCATCATTGACCGCGAAAACCGTTAATGTCAGATTATCCTATGCCTTAATTTAAGCCATGCATATTATTCATTGTTTAGCTAATAATTGATGAGTGCGTAGTACATACACCCAAATACCTCTAAAGCAAAAAAAAAAATGAAACAAAGAATTATTTGTCCCAAAAACGTGCAATGTGTTTTGATAAATTCAAATTTACTTGATGAAAATATAACGAGAAAGTCCGGTTTATATACCACTTGGCGGTAGGGATATATGCAAGCTCGTCTGGATAGGTACCACCCGATCATCAGATATTATACCGCCCAACAGCAATATGTAGTATCTATGTGTACTGTTTTGAATGGTGAGTGAGTCAGTGTACAGGGACAAGGGACATAACATATATAGTTCCCAAAATTGGCGGTACATCGGCGATGGACGAAATGGTTAATATGTAAAAAAATCTTCGATTCTATTCGCGGCGATTAACAATACCCCGAAGTTTCGTATTAAAAATAAAACGATTAATATACACTTCCTTCTTTAAATCAGCTAAGAAAGTAGAATTTAATTCAATTTAAACGCAAGAACTTCCGTACAAAGCAAGTCGTTATTTAATTCGTTTCAATGCGAAAATTATGTGCTATTTTATAAATGTTCTTAACTTTTCTAATTACTGGTTGTGATTAGTTAATTAATATTCCTTTATTTTTTTCAATTAAATTTCCTTGGCGGGAAATGAGTAAACATTCTAGATCGAATTCATAAAGTTTAAATAAGTAAACCTGTATTTGTTTGATGATCATATTAATCCACCGACACACAACAGACCTTTGTGGTGGAATACTCTCCAAACTTTCTCCTTAAGAAGCGGAGTATTTTAACTAGCAGTGGGACATTTATATTTGTTACTTTACTTTTTTCTGTTTTAAATAAGAAATAATATCAAAATAAATTGCGTGTTGCAACAGTTCACGTTAATTATTTATAACTATTTTCTATGTAGCTTTGTAGAAATAAAAATCTAATAAACAGGACTTCAATCAAATGCCAAGTATATAAAGCCACGCTCAGCACGAGGTAATTTCTCCAGCAAGGCTCGTATAATACAACAGTATTAAATGTTTGATGCGAACCAGATGGAAGCCCCCTCGCCTCGCTTCAAGTTAAGGTTAATAACATATTGCACTCATGAATATTTTATAGTGGAAATAGTTTTCTTGATACGCGTAATAGAAAATTACGGGAAAGGCGTAAATCATATTCCCATGATTATTCATGTAACATGATGGTACTCGGTTGGAGCGGTTGCAGTAAATTGGGTGAACATGATAGTTTGTGATTTATATTTCTACTTAAAAATGTATTTGGCTGGGTTATATGTTAAAGGATATCGGAAACCGTTTTGTGCAGATGGTATGAATAATCTAATTTCACTAAAATTTTGCTACTTGTGTATCCACCAACCCGAACTGAAAAAGCGTGGTGAAATAAGTTCCAAGCCTTCTCCTCGAAAGGGCCTAAGCCCAGCACTGGGTTATTTACAGACAAATGTATCATAAAAAATTCAACCTTGAAATTTTGATCGAGCCCGAGATCGATTACTCATAGCAGCACTACAAATAATTAAAGTACGTGAAAAAATTGTTTTTTTTTTTGCGTCAAAAACATTTCACTATCGTTACACTAAAATTCGACAACCGTTATACATATTATATTTATGTTACTTTGACTGCCTCGTTGGTCTAATGGCTTGATATAAAGCCGCAGACCCGGAGGTCCTGGGTTCAATTCCCAGGTCGGGCCAATAAAAAATTATTGGGTTTTTCTGTCAGAAAATTCTCAGTAGTAGCCCGGAGTCTGGAAGTTGGAAGTGTGAACACTCCCGTGCCTCGGTAAGCACGTAAAGCCGTTGGTCCTGCGCCTGAACTCTTTCCGGTCGTGTCGGATTGCCGTCCTATCGGATTATGAGAGTACGGAATAGAGAGTGCACCTGTGTTTGCGCACACACTTGTGCACTATAATATCTCCTGCGTAGTTGGCTAATCTCCTTGAGATTGGCCGCCGTGGCCGAAATCGGTCTGGAGGACATTATTATTATTATGTTACTTTATAACATAATATGAACTTGTAATATACATATGTAAATCTTATATCACACGAGTCAAAATTAATTCAGAAAAATAAAAAAAAACGTATTACACTCATTCCCAACGTAATCAAAGCAAATACAAACAGAAAGTGAATACGTTCAACATAGTTTGCCCAACGGTTAGCTAAAAGAACGAACAATGTTAATTTATATGTATTTTTTTAATATTTTCGTTCCCACGGTGAACTAATTTGTAAACAAATCCCTCCAAATTATTTCTGTTGGCACAATTTTAAGGCAAGTACACACAGCGAGCAATTACTGTAAAAGCAATTCTTGCCTTACGGTGTACGCTATTTTGTTGCGTATATCCTAAAGTTATAATTAATATAGTCAACGTCACATGTCACTTTCTGGCAAATCACGAGCGTGTTCTGTAATGTGTTTGTACTTACAGTACTACAGATACAAATCTAAGATAAGAACACAACTGCACAATTGTTGTTAATGCTGTATAGTCTAATAGTAATTACTTATTTTTATTAGTACGTGGCTAATCCTGGTCCTGTATCCCCCAGATCCAAATAGTCTCGGGGACTTTCTCATTGATAGCGTCAGCTACATTCTTGACCAAAAAATACATAACTCTTTTTACTTTACCCGGACAGAGTATTGAGGTTTATAACAGTGTGAGCTCTTCCTGATTGGCCATAGTCAGTCCGAGTACGGACCTCGATTGTTTACCCATAACCCTTTCCTCGTCGGCAATTGAAATTTACGGTTTCTAGGAATCTAATCTAGTGTGCAATGAATTGTCGAGGAATCGCTGACAGATAGTACAATTTATATTAGTTTTGGAGTCCACCACCAATGTTGATAATGTAAGAAAAAACCCTAGATTTAGATAATACTGCAAACAAATTGTGTATATGATTCTTTTGGGTGTAAATATCAATACAATTTCAGTCTTAAAAGCCAAGGTCAATTAAAGCCATGGTTGTATTACTAATTAAAACCAGAAGTTAGTTTCAGTGTGAGATGCTAGATGTCACGCTTATGTCAACTGCCAATATTTAAAAAAAAAATATTCACAGAAACAATGTCGTTGCATCATAAATAACGAATTACAATGTGATACACATTATTATGTCACGATCATCAAAAACCAATACAAGTGTAACGACTATCTGATAACTTTCATTTCGGCGCGGCGCCTGCGCACGCGCACGCATTCTTACGTCACGCTCGGGTTACCACACTACGATACAATTTACGATATCGGTACAATTTATTGATAAATTTATAGGGAACAATAATCCTAGTAGGGATCTCTTGTAAATTAAATATAATTGATGTTTTATAAATATTTTTTCACGTAAAAATGTTTTTCTAGTTATGGATATATTTCGTTGTACAACTTATAAACGAATACTTACAAATACACTTCGCCCTACTGCCCTATTTTTTTATGTGTACTCAATAGTAATATTATACTGGTTTTCGTCTTGTGTTTGAAATCTGATCATAATTATTATTGAAAAGTTGAGCAATCACATATATTAATTTTGAATGTTAGTTTTTTTTTCCATTCTCATTTCTAACAAAAAATATAGCGCTGACGCTCGTCAAGCTACCAAACAAAAACATCTGTTAACGAACAGAGGAGGTTAAAAAACTATAAGGAGGTAATACATAAAATCCAACTTATAATTGATTCTTAATCGTTAAAAGTTCATTCGTTCATCATTCATTTCATTCTTCCTCGAGACATGGTCAAGTCGCAATTAATTTGTGGTATGCATTGTCGGTTCGGGAGAAAATGGCGTCTTAAATATCACCGAAGTTTTTACCGAAAGTTTTGACATTAAATTTAAGTGGTTTCATATATAAGTGCAATTATTATGTATTAAAAATTAATGTATATTACTTCAATATTGTTTATTTATTCTTATTCAGTATTCTTATTCAGTATTGTTCGTTGTACATAATATAGCAACACTATCTACAAATTGCAAAGAATATGTATATTAAAAGTTTCTTTCTCCATATTTCTCCTGCCTCCTTTATTGAAATGGACTTTAAGTGCAACCAAGTCGACAGTCACTCTACTGTCAGACAGCAATAATTTGTATTGCTATTTTACTGTTTGAAATGTAAGTGAGCCAATGTAAGCAACAGTAATCATAATATTTATTTAAGATTAATGCTCAATGCTTTTATTGAATGCTGACAAGAAAAGAACAGTCTCGTCGAGATGAAAGGCGCAATTAAATAAAATGAAATCACTATACCTTAACCTAGAAAAAGTCAATAATAAAGTATGAAACAAATAATTCATTTGTGTAAAAAAATGTAAACATACCATTTTACAAAATGATATTCTTTAAAAAAAATTACTAAAATACATTACTTGAAAACGATATTTTATCTTCATATTTTTTTAATTACTGAGGCGAACGAAACAAATACATTTTTAATTATACAATTGATATACTTTAATATATTAAGACATATCATATTAAAGTCGAGTTATAAACATTATAAAATAGTAATATTAACTTTGTTTATATGTTAATACAATTACATAACTCGTTAAATTGATTATAAATACAATTACAAATATAGATGATATATTTTACCTCATAGAACTTACTGATTTTCAATAAATTATAATTAAGAAGTTCAAATTACAAGCTGATCCTCTAGAACAAAAGAATCAGTGATTTTCCGTTGCCTTCGGGCTCGTGATATTTTAGGAGTTATTTAGACTTGGAGCCTGCGATTGTTCCTTCAGTCGGTTACTTGACTTACTGATATGGATAATCTGCAATATACAGCGCGGAGCACTGCGATGGCTGTAAGACTGTCGGCAGTCGTACAGAACTAAATGTGCAGCTGAAGCTTACTTTCAGATAAGAGATCTGGTCCCTAACTCTCTTAAGGAGGCTTAGCTGAGATTATAAAATGAGAAATAATATAAGAATTGCATTTTACATCCAACGAAAATCAAGACAGAATCTCAAATTAAAATATTTAAACCTAATCGAAAGAAAAGAAACAGATTAATTAAAAGTTGGTAATTTTTATTATTAAATTTATTAAATTTCAAATTTCAATTTACATATGTTTCAATTGTTTGTTCAATAACAAATGTGGGTCAACTAAATTCGAATCGTATGAACTTGAATACCAAAAAACAATTTGCTCTTAGCGAAACGACGATTAACAGCTAGTATGCAAAAACATTACAACTTAATATAAATACATTTCAATATACTGTCATCGACACACACTTTTCACAGTTTCACTTATTCTCTATTTAAATTATGCGCTGCATTGCATCACTGTAATTATAGCTTATCTATGCACAGGACAGGGCCCGAAGACACTTTCCCTGCTATCACTGAGCTGTCTATATCAGCTCGGGGTTTAAACACCGTATTTATAAAGAACATGATAAAGTAAGTAAAAGGTGTTTTTATAAATCATGGATTCGAAAATGGCCGCTCAAAGGTTTGGTAGCAATACATACATACATATATAAAAAAACAGAGAACACAGTATGTGTGGCCCTGTGTGTTTTTATGTATACTATATAAACTTAAGCTGAGATAAAGTCCGCAGTCGGTGATTTTGTATATGTTATATTAGTCCTGCGCCTGATCTCTCTCCGGCCGCGTCTGATTATCGTCCCATCGGGATATGAGTATGAGAAAATAGAGTGCATGCGCGTGTCACACTTGCGGACATTAATATTATCTCCGAATATGTCTAGTCTCCGAGATTGCATTCGCAAATATTCGTCTAATATAGTTAAACTTTATTCTAGTTGTCGTTGCCACTTATTTAAAGTAAGCCTTCAAATATGTAAACCGCCAAAACAAAGGTGACTTTCAAATTTGAATCAAATAAAAGTTTCCAAAAATAAATAAAAAAAGTATTACAAACTATACCGGGTAATATGGAATACACCTACAATAATAATGCTTCTAACCATTTCGTATTTTCGCCACAAAAGGTTTCTTATACCACAGTAATCAGCGCTGAACTAGGTACATAGTGAACCTGTGTCTAGTGTCCTGTGACAAGGGTATTCTCTACGGCATCGTTTTTATTTTCGTTATATTAAAATAAAATTATTATAGATATTATTTATTATTATTGTATTATGTATATTTATACAACAATAATTGTATATTATTCGACGCGTCAATACCTAAATGGTGTTCTTACCCGCTCGATTTCGATAAAATTTAATGTTGATATTGGAGTTTCCTTATGTATAGTAAGACATAGTAATTTGTATGTCAATCGCTTATGTACTCTTAAATAAGTAACGTAATTCCACGTGATTAAAATCATGGCTTACAGCTAATGGGATGTGTTTAATGTTATATAAGTTAATCCGTGGCAATCCATTAATTTGAAAGCTTAATTATGGAATTTATAATAAATTGTTAATGTGCAAAACTTATTTTAACGTTTCATTCATCCTTTTGGTTTTTAATCCTTTATAATATACGAAAACGGAGCGCTGAATTTTTAGTGACAGCCTGTGAATGTCCCACTGTTGGGCTATAGCCTCCTCTCCCTTTTTGAGGAGAAGGTTTTGGAGCTTATTCCACCATGCTGCTCCAATGCGGATTGGTGGAATACACATGTGGCAGAATTTCACCGAAATTAGACACATGCAGGTTTCCTCACGATGTTTTCCTTCGCCGTCAAGCACGAGATGAATTATAATCACAAATTAAGCCACGATCAACGGTTAAGATTCACGCGCTTTTACCACTGGGCCATCTTGGCTTTATTTAAATTGATCTTATCTAACTTATTCATCGCTATCTGAATCGACAGCTAAATAACAAAGACAAATATACTAGTAGTTAAAGATATAAATATTTAACAATGAAAGATAGATACACGTATACAACTCTGCGATCTATCATTCCCGGCAATCTAAATTTTTTAATAACATTTACCTTTGTTAATTAATAAATAATATACATGACATTATTATAATAATAATTATATTTATATAAATTAATATTATAATAAAATATAAGGATACTAAGTTTGCCATCTCATTAAGATATTTCTTCCAGGAAAAAAGAAATAAAAATGACATTTTTGTTTACGTCGGTTAAAAAAAATTTATTTAAATATTATTCATGTATAACTCAAAATTGTACTCCCAGCAACACCAGACAGACAGACAGTTGCGATTCAAAAAATCAACATATAGGTTATGAAATCAAATGAAAATATGCTTTATTCGAGTAGGCTTTTACAACCGAGAAGAACTGGCAAGAAACTCAGTAGTTAAGTACTCTTTTCGAACACAAAATTATGTCAGTTAGAATTCAATTTACATATGTATATCCCGCTTGAATGTCAACAAGTACTAACTCCACGCTTTTTCATCATCCATATAATCTTGAGTAATATGTCTGTATTATTAACTTTTTTAACAAATTATTTAAACTTATTTTACGGTTAAGTGAGGCTTAACCGCGGTTAAGGCTATGTGTTCACGGTAGCATGCGCAAACGATACCGTGGTTCTCCTCCTCCTCCTTATGACGTAAAGAGTACCGTTGGTTTTTTAGTGGGTATTCAATGCCAATGACTATGGGCGTTGGTAAACACTTACCATTATGTGGCCCATATTCTCGTCCGCCTTCCTATTCTATAAAAAAAATCCGATGTTCGGGGTACACTCGGCGCCTTGGACACCGGCGAGCCCTACATACACCCCCCACTGTTCCCATGGGGGAAACGCGTATTGCGTTTATCCAGCGGTAAAAAATGGCTTATGAGCGTTAGTTTTGTCATTTTCTCAAAAATTAGAATCTCATTGTAATACCGCATCAGTGGATGCTAGTGCTTACACCTAAAAATTTACTGATCTATCTGCTTTTTTCGTGACGTTGAAGTAGATTTGACATCCAAATAAAAAAAGGGGGAAAATGGTTTTGACTGCAACAGATGTATACATACTTTATCATATTATTAGTATATTTTATAGGTTAATAAGAATATAATCAAGTTAAACTTTTCAGTCTATTTTAAGGCGGTACTAAGGTTGAAATATCCTTGATTTTACAAATCGATGGTCACCCGGGCGTAAGCCAGTAGCGCGCATGTCGATACGTGAAAGTATATAAAGGTTACATAACTCGTTTATTATCATCTTTATTATATATCTCTGTATATAACTGTAATGGAATAGTTTTTTGAACTATTTAAACAATATATTTTATTTTTATTACGTATAGATAATGTTTAATGTGTATGGGAGTACGTTTATCACTCAAAGAGATAATTTTAATCTTATATATAAATCTGGATGTGTTGAATGCTGAATCAAAACAAAATTGTATATTTTCAAATATATTAAAACGGCTCGAAGAGAATATACATAGGTATATATACAAACTCACTTAAGGAATAAATTAAAACTTCCGAATTGCTTACGGAACTTTAAAAGCAACACCCAATTTATTTTCATTCTTATTTTCATTCGAATTGTTACGGTCCTCCAATTGTCATAAAGCTGTCTATGGACAAAACGACCTATCACTACCACTACCAATTTTCTTTACTCAACTTAAATTAACACTTAAACACCATAATCAAAATGAAAATAAAATAATTTTCGCACATTTTCAATTCCAAATTATAATGTTTAATCTCACGCTATTGTAAGATTAACTCCGGTATTCAATATAATAATGCACCCACACGCAATCCGATTCTAAACGAGATAGTATCTATGATTTATCACCTTAGCGATACCCAGGGGTGCAAGCGACGGCCAGGGCTTTGTAACACCATCGAAATGGCAATATGTGATAGAGACTGGACCGTGAAGCGCTTCCTGGAGCAGGGAGGAACAAATTTAAACAGTTATGGTTCCTAGAAAAACGGCGCCGCATCAACCTAAGCATTCTTTAAATAAAAGACTGTTTACACTTACGAGTATATTTAATGATTGCAATCTAAATGATTTTAACTTATATTTTGAAAAAAGTTATAAAAAATTAAAATAAATAGCTTAAGCCACATAGTGTGTGAAGTTTTATAAAAAAAAAATAGTAATAAAACTTTAAGATTATGAGTTTCGACCATAAGTCTATTTTCGAATGTGTTTGCAACGAGCGCAATAATGCTTTATTGTAATATTGTCGTACTTGGATTTGCTGATATACTTGTGAATTCCTTCTTTAAGGGATAACCCTTTTATATTAAAATTATAAATATAATTAGTTATCTTTGGTTTTTCTTTGTATCTGTTTCATTGGTGGCACATATTATAAATACATAATTAATTGTGTTAAGTATATGAATCTGCTGGTAGTTTAACTATTACTTATTTTATTCCAATTTTTATTAGTTTTACTTTCTATATATTTATTCCATAACCACAAAACTTTTTAATGTTTTACATCTTCCTGGGCGACCATTATTTAAACATAAGATTCAATTAAATTGAAAGGAACATTTGCTTAAAAAGTACCAGCCCTATTGATAACTGCGGCTCTAAACACGCTATCATTAGATAATAATGATCTATGCACGTCTTGATGCTGCGATTAGGATCTTCCAGCGGTGTCTATTTCATAGTTGTGTGTTGAGGGCACGCGTAGGCAGATCTTATGCAAGTAACGGGTCATTTTGCAAGTTCAAATCATTTGTAGGTGTTAAATGACCAATCATAGAGACCATTACGTTAGTGGACTACAATAATCGAAATTGCGCCCGCTGTTTATGAGACAAAAGATACTACATACATGTTATTAAAATTAAAATACGCTTTATCGCATAGGTTCTTACGCTACCGGTTCCACCAATAGCATATTACCATTTATGATTCCTACTCTTATAACCTTTTGAACAGTCTTGACTGATAATGGTTCCCTAGACAATGGGGAAAGCACGCTATATTTGTAAATCTCACGTCATAGACACAATGTTAAGAGGCGTATGATGCGGCGGAAAATACTCAAACGAACAAGCGGCCCAAACATTTCCAACTCTAAATTAAATCTTCGTGTCGTTTACAGTTAAACCCGAATTAAAATATATAAAACTTATTGCCCCCATTGGTGAATCGGAATTATATATAAAATATAATATATTATACTATATTAAATTTTAATTTGTATTCAGTTAAATCCTCGATGTAAATAAAGTAACAATCTGTACTTGAAAAGGTTTGAAGCTTATTCCATTTCACCTGCTTCATAAAAAAATAAGATATATCTTAGTTTAAGTTCGTCCCAAACTGTCTCATGTAATGTCATATTCCGATGTTGTTGCAATGCTTGCGTTAATATGATATTCGAGTAGATAAAGAAAGAACAGGATTATGAGGACAGACAGGGGGAAGCTGGGATACCCTCACTTTGTCGTATTCACTAGCGAGAAAATGACAATCGTAGTAGTTTTAGTGGGTATGAATTCCACCGGCTTCCCCCCACGAAGTGTCGAGTACCTTTCTGAAGGTATCTACGGCATAAAAAAATTTAGAACAGGTTAATGTTTTAAAGTAACATCGTTGCCTGTCTAAAAATGTCTGTTGTCAGTTATAGATATCACATGACATGGACACCCACGATTTATAATTGGAATCAGCTATACCGTTGTATACCCTACGTTTTATGGAACAATGTCGATAAACGTATAAACCAGAAAACATTCACAAATGCTTCACTTAACTATAAACGGTTTAAATATAAGAATGAATTTTCACCACAAATGAAAAAAATATAACTGTTGTATCTGACGAAATTTTACATTTGATTTTGGAAAGTGAAATCAATATGGTATGAAGCCATATACCAAAAAAGTTATGAGACTTCATGTGGTATACGATATCGAATTTTGGTTATTTACATCATCCATATTTTGACTACATCAGTAGTTTTTAGTTGAGTTCTTAAGAGTCTAGTCACTCTTATACATATAGAGTAACTTGAGGACTTTTCAAAGAAAAAAAAACATAACGCTGTTTGTACGGAACTATTTAAACCTACTTTTAGTATCCACATGAACAGCGCATGCGCCGAAAGCTCTTAAATGGCATTAGTTAGTTAAAACTGTGAGTATCTCTTCATTACAATAGTAACTGTTATAAGAATTATTTATATAGAATATAATGGTCTTACTTATATGTTAAACTATGTTTTGTCTTTTTCTTTCGAATTTCAAATCAATAATGACAGAAAAAGTGAAATCAACTAAACCGTCGTTCAGCAACATTCATAAGGTCAAAAGTCACTGATTTGCTTCTTGATTGGCCTCTATTGGATAATTGTTTATGACATTTTAACGTAAAGCCGTTTGTGGTGGTGGTTGGTGGCGCTCTGCATCTAAATCTCCGGTACGTCATGTATAGGTATTATTCAGATAGTACTTGAGCGCACATTTATGCACCATTATAAATCCTGCGTAGTTAGCTAGTCGCTCTTGTGAATGGCCATCGCGGCCGAAATCGGCCAGAAGATCATTATAAATTGTTCATAATTATTATTATGAAATACTTTGTATGAAAGCTTACATCAATTGTAAGAAAGAGACAACGCTATATGACCTTAATTTTAGATGCAATCTTAGGTCTGCATATAAAGTTCAAGGCGGACTCGTAACTTAAAATAGCAATTCCTTGAGACCAAAATATCAACCATTCATTTAAAACGTTCGGCTATTAGTTATTGTGAACAGGTCTTTATTATCATACTTATGTAATATCAACCGTCCCTTTTTTCCAGGACATTAAATTATACGAAATATTTTTTCTATATATTTGCGCAAATTTTAAAAGCCATATTATCTTTTATTTATAAAAAAAAATGTTTTGTCTTCATTATTATCCTGGTTTCAACTCTTATTTATGGGGGGCACCTTACAGTAGTGTCATTAACAGTATGTAAATATGATGTTTACCAATTACTCATTTAAGTAAATATACGTGTATGTCCCAAAGCTATGTAAATATACTCGTGTATATTTACATAGCTTAGATATGCTCGCGTGTCCTATACACGCGAGCTTTATCGACCGCAAAGCTCTGCTAGTGATCGGAAAATATAACTGCGTTACGAGTTTTACGGGGATAAAAACGTTTTTTTCTATTAAACTGGAAAAATCATGCTTTTATGAATTTCTGACTAATTATTTCCGACTTTTTTTAATGTTATATGTCGGACATGGGCCACCTGATGTTAAGTGGTCACTACCGCCCATAGACGTTGCCAAAGTAAGAAATATTAACATTCCTAGCAACGCCTGTTCACTAATATTTTTTGGGATCATAAAAAATAAGCATCTTCCTAATTCTTCCTATTGCTGTGTTATATTTCTAACAGCTTCAAAGTGCTTGGGCGCTGGTGTTACAATCAGTTCGCACATTTGCCTGACTGCCTTCATACTTTAATTAAACAATAAAAAAGTATTTTTTGATATCGCTATTCAGACGTTGATGTAATTAAATCTATTTCTACTAATATTTAAAAAAAATTCGCTTTAAAAATTTCAACGCAATACGATGAACTCTCGCACATAATCGTATTTTTTATCAATTAAAGTATTTTAATCATATTGAGTTCTTTTTTAAATTAATTTATTTCTGGCCAGTATTATACGAAAAGTAAATTTGTCTACTATATTAAGTATTATCTGTAATACAGGTTACAAACTGCGTTTAATTTGTATCTAACAAATATCGGTTTAAATTCAGAAACTCGATTAATTTATTCATGTTACAGCTGCGTTATTCTGAATCTCAAGAGAAATTCCAATTTCGAATTTTGTAATTAAACTTTAGGACATGTATCATAGTTTTCAACTATTCAAAATACATTCAACCTTATTTATAAACGTTGATTAGCAGATGTTTACTTAAATTTATTTATTTATTTGAAATACTGATTTCGTTCTTTCTGTCATTAGTAAGAAAAAAAAAATTCAAGAGTCGATCGTTTCAGTCCCAAGGCGTGCAATGAACTTACGCATTAAAATCTTCTGTACACAAACGTTCCTTTACATTTTTAATTTAGCATCCGAGGTTTAGACTTTTTCTGGTTTTCTGTTCTAAATTTGAAATCACGTTTTACATGGTTTACACCTACATACATATTTAGCTAATACACGTTTACGAGATGTAAAAGGAAATAGAAGTCTGTCAGCAAAACGATCCAATAAGATAAATTTTCAACATTTACAACAAATGAAAACATTTGAAGCTCATGTTGAATAAATATGACGAAAATTAATGTTGAATGAATCGCGATTTTAATTTTATATGATATTAGATGCGTCACGTTGCTTTGCTTTGAGATGTTTTTTTTTTCAAATATAGGTAGGCGGACGAGCATATGGGCCACCTGATGGTAAGTGGTTACCAACGCATTGTAAGAAACATTGGCATTGGCATTTGGCATTGACATTGGCATTGTAAGAAATGTTGACCATCGCTCACATCGTCAATGTGCACCAACCTTGGGAACTAAGATGTTATGTCCCTTGTGCCTGCAATTACACTGGCTCACTCACCCTTCAAACCGGAACACAACAATACCAAGTACTGCTCCTTTGCGGTAGAATATCTACAAAGCCCTACCACCAGTAAGGTATGCAAGAAGGCATACTACGCGGTACAAGATTAAATCGACTAATTACGCGTCCCGGCTTCGCACGGGTGGAAAAAGAATCTACTTATAGCCTGTTCCAATCACAAGTGGAGTAAACCCAAATAAACAACTTTGACACCGTTATCATTGGTCACCGATATCAATTGACGCGACATCATTGGTAAAGATCTTGAATATATATGATATGCACTATGGATAGGCGAAAAATTGCGTTTTCAATGTTCTTGAAGTTGTAATCTGAACTTCGAATGTTTAATTACAGTGGTCATAACTAGTTAGTGGAATAGTAATTTTATTATGAATAAAGGTTAATTAATCAAGAACTGTTTATAATGTGTAATACAGCATAACAATTAGAAAATCGCATGCAATATGTAAATCTACGATTTGTTTACCTTTACTTCTACTCCGATTGGAATAGGGATATATAGGTACGATTTCCTTGTGGAAGGGCTTTGTGCAACCCCGTCTGGGTAGGTAACACTCACTCATCAGATATTCTTCCTCCCATCAGCAATAGTTAGTGTTGTCGAGTTTCGATTTAAATGCTGAGTGGGCCAATGTAACTACAGGCACAAGGGGCATCTTGGTTCCCAAGGTTGGTGGTCCAATGGCAATGTAAGGAATGATTAATATTTTTTACAGCGCCATGTCGGTCTTTTGGCGGTAGCTCATTAACCTACCTATATCATAAAATAGGTCGTTTATATAATTGGACAAATATTGTACACATTACAACATACAATTTTTTTTTTTTTGGGCAAAGAACCTTCATGCAGGTCGCTCACCAAAGATTCATCACAGTCGAATGAATGGTTTAACAAATTATGCAAGGCGAATACACAAACACTTAAGTATATACATAAGTAAAAGAAAAAGAGACAAAAGCTTGTAACAAGTCATTTTAGATTTTTATATAAATAGGATTTTATAATTTAATGATTAGTAACAAACAGACACACATATATATATATACTTGTAAATATATTTCACACATATTTCAGAGTGTGATGTATTAGTGGTATAATGCAAACAGGTGTGTGTAGGTAGTACCCCTTCATCGTTTATTCTACCGCGTAATATTAACCCTTACCTGCCTATGAGGTAGCATCTCCCGGCTAAAGAAACAGTTCAGTATTGAAAACTACATTGCTTTTACAGGCATAGTTCAAGGGTTATAATAGACTACGTAATATATGAAATTAAAATCGATGATAATTATGTTGTCCTCTTCCTGGTTTGAAGGTGAGCTAGAAGAAGCCACATTTGCAGTGTAAGGAATGGTTGACCTTTCTTACAGTGCCCAAAGGCTGGGTCTAGGAGAAGCAATAGTGCTAGCGTCTTATGTACAATGCCACAGGACAATGTTTTAGACGGCGTGTTTGTTTTTTTTTATTTGTAATGTATAGTTTGTTTTTATTTTAGTTTTAGTTCTAGAATATATTAATAAATATCTACTTGCAGTTCGAAGCCGCTAACTACATTTGGTAAATATGCAAGTTAGCCATCTCATCTCATCTCATCTTGCTTATCCTTGTGATATATCAGTGCCACGTAGTTATGTAATGCATTAAGGGTTGATGTTATCAAAGGTTGTAGTTTTCAATTAGAAACTATTACAGCACGCAAAAACAGGTAACCTGATAAATATTGATGATATAGGATATATAATCTGGTGTACGTTAAAGTGGCTATTAAGCGACTTTACCAAAAACTGGTTTATAGTAAAAAAATCTTACCTCTCGGAATCCATGGTGGGTTTAAAGAAAATCCAGCTTTACAAGTGTTCTGGTCTTCTGCAAAAGAAAATTTTATGTATTAACAATGGTGTTTTTTCCTCATTAGGTACTTAGTTGATTAATACGTAAATTTCAGTCACATTATTTAATAAAAATCTGTATTTATTAGATAATTACAACTTTTTTGATAGAAAATCAATATAAGTAAAAGACTTGATGTCCCAATGCTGGGCTAAAGCTTCTCACCCTTTGATCCTGCTCGGATTGGAGCTTAATCCACCAACCTGCTCCAATGCGATTTATGGCAACATTTCCGTGAAATTAGACACAAGTAGGTTTTCTAACGATGTATTCCTTCACCGCCGAGCACAAGGTGAATTATAAGCGCAAATTAAGCATATGAAAATTCACTGCTGATTGCATGGTTTCGAACCTGCAATAGTCGGTTAAGATTTACACATTTTAACCACTGTACCATCGCTACTCGAGAAAATAAATAAAACAAAAACATACGTTTTGTAAATTGAATATTACAGAATTAAGCACCACTACACAGAAATTAAAATCTAACAGAATACACAGTGTTGCAATTTGATTTAAAAACCAGGAATTTTCAAGACAAAGAGTTGCGATTTTTTAAACTGCCACCAGTCAGCTAGAATGGCTCGTTTCTGTGTGAGAAACGATCTTATCTCACACTCACACTAGGATCCAAGTAACTGCTGTGAGCGTTTCGTTTTTCTATGTATTTGAAGATTTTCATTTTAAAGACAAAAGGCAGAATGCGAATTGACCTAACTATTAAGTTACCTTTTGATAATAATAATAATAGTTTTAATAAGTATCTGCTCACTTCACACGGGCTTCGGCCCGTGAGTACGACGTAAATCCTGGCTCTAAGCTGAGCTGTTAAGAATGACAAAATAATAATAATACTTTATTGTTATCCATATCCATGATATATGCAGTTTAATTTTTATTATTATTTTCTATATCTTTACTTTTATTATAAATGCGAAAGTAATTCTGTTTGTCTTTTACGCTTTCATGTCTACCACTGAACCGATTTTGATGAAATTTGGTATTAAGCATCAAGAAGAACATAAGCTACTTTTCATAAGAACCTCTCTCCCCAACAATAACATCTCCCCCTTAACGAACATGAGGGTGAAGCCGCGGGTGAAACCTTATTCTTCTGTTAAGCATCGTGTACAATTAATAATAGCGGTTCAATTCATAATGTCAATGATACAAATATATTTCACACTTATATTTTTTAAGCTTTAGAGCCAATATTTATCAACATTATATGCTTTTTGATAATTGTCTCTAAGGGTTCATGGTGCAAGTGTAAGTATGCGGGTTCTTTATTATAAAAAATCCGTAAATTTATTTTAAGTGAACACTGTAGTTCTAGTTTATATGCTAAGTTAAAACGCGAAAGATAAGACTGGTCGAGCCATGTTATAATACGAACTAAATGGATCTGTCACAGACATACACTCGCCGGTTGCATAGAAAGTTTGAAGGATTTTTTGTTTAAGAAGTGTTGCCGGTGTAGTAGCAGATAGAGCTGAGTAAATGTTTACGAACGTGCGAACGTTTCACAGAGCCTCAGAGAACGTCAGCCTGAGCGACTTAGATAACGTGTATTACATAAATTTACAAATATATACACTTACTAATACGCAAGAAGCTTGCAAAGCTTGCAAAGGTTGCAAAGCTTTGCAAGCTTTAATAAAAACATTAAACATTAAACATTAATAATAACATTCAAAAACGCTGACTAACTTTCGTGTATAAAATTAATTGTAGCAACATAATGGTGTTTTTGAGACTTGATAGCGAATTTCTTTTAAAAATAAATTCCGTAGTGTAAACTGCGTTTCAAAAGAAAATGTTAAACGCTAAAGCTTTTATCTTAAGAAAGAAAACACACGATCACAGCGCTGAATAGAACGAGATGGAATAATAGATATAAACTTAAACCATTCCAACTAATCGAAACTTGTAGAACATTCTGGAATTTTTATTTCTTCATATGTTAAAACGAATTGAGTAGTAGAGTAGAGGACAAAATATATTTTTTAGGTTTTTGGTTCATAATAAATTTAAATAAAACTTTAATATATTAAATATCATCAATACAAGACTATATCAGTAATAAATAATATAAAGATTTATTTGAACGCCATATCTATACTAATATTATAAATGCGAAAGTAACTCTGTCTGTCTGTTACGCTTTTATGGCTAAACAACTGAACCGAATTTGATGAAATTTTGTATGAAGCAAAGTTAGAAACCCAAGGACAAAGGTTACTTTTTACACCTAAAACCACGAACTTAAAACAAGAAGAAAAAATAGTAGGATATAAAATATAAGTATGTTATAGTTCATTATGTAATTTCATTCTAGAAAAAGAGTAGGTTTCACTGGTGGTAGGGCTTTGTGCAAGCTCGTCTGGGTAGGTACCACCCACTCATCAGATATTCTACCGCAAAACAGCAATACTTGATATTGTTGTGTTCCGGTTTGAAGGGTGAGTGAGCCAGTGTAATTACAGGCACAAGGGACATAAAATCTTAGTTCCCAAGGTTGGTGGCGCATTGGCTATAAGCGATGGTTGACATTTCTTACAATGCCAATGTCTAAGGGCGTTTGGTGACCACTTACCATCAGGTGGCCCATATGCTCGTCCACCTTCCTATTCTATAAAAAAAAAAAAAAAGTTATTGCTTTCTTGTTGATTCGTCTCGGTAGAATATACACTCCGTAACGGAGGCAGCTTACATTAAACTTACATAAGAGCCTACTTGAAAAAAGTAAGGCTTTGATTTTATATTTGATATAAATACAATTTGCCAAAAAATATTTTACTTGAATTTTTTTTAATATATAATACGAAGAAGGAGCTGCAAAATGATCACCTGGTGGTAAATGGTCACCATCGCTTATAGACTTAGGTGCTGCAAAAAAAAACTATCCGACATGACCGGATGAAGTATATAGTATTTTTCTCTATTGTTAGTCCAGACTTTTTTTGTGAGGGATAATTTAATTAATTAAATTATTTCTTTTTAAAGGGCGGTATACTGTGCCGTGTTCACATTCCTTTATGTAATTTATACCCATCCATATTTGGATACATATGAGTATATCAATATGTTTTAATAAACTTAAAAATGTAATCAGTCGTTCAGCAGCACATTGATCTGCAGTTTATTTTATAACCCCAAAGTATAGGCCTTTACATGATGTCCGGGGCACTATTAACTTATTTTTGGCTCGAACACATTTGAAATTTCGGAACTGCTGCCATATGAGCTACAGTCCAACTAGGGAGTAAAACTTATAATTCAGTTAATTTAACACAAAAATTAATTTTTTAATTATTTCAATGACAATATTTACACTCCTCGTAAATAATAACTAAGTCGATGATAAAATGACGCCCGTGTGTTACGTAGAGCAGTCTATTGTATATTTAGTACGTCTCGTCTGTTGTTCTGGTGAGAATTTCCTTTCAAATGTCGGGAGCGACTATGATAAATGACAAATATTTTTAAGAATAAGTAAGTAACAGACTTCTCGGCGCATACTCTTGTTAATGATACGTGTTTTAAACTACGATGCTGTTCTACCTCTGGTGATTTTTTTTTCTCTTTTCTGGCGTGTACGCTATTTAAGCGCAAAGTATTCAGCCAATGTAACATATAAAATCCGTGATATATTAAAACAGATGTTATGAATAATATTATGTCAAAATGACAATATTATTTTGAATTATCAATACATAAAAAATCGCTTGTCCTTACTGACTATTAAACACTGGATTTATAAAAAAAAACCTCTTGTGTAAGCCCTTGATTATATTTGTACCTAAGAATAATTAACTTTCCATTTTTGTCTCATTAAAGTCGAGATGGCCCAGTGGTAAGAACGCGTGAATCTTAACCGATGAACGTCGGTTCAAACCCGGGCAAGCACTTCTGAATTTTCATGTGCTTAATTTCTGTTTATAATTCATCTCGTACTTTTCGGTGACGGAAAACATCGTGAGGAAACCTGCATGTGTCTAATTTCATCGAAATTCTGTCACATGTGTATTCCACCAACCCGCATTGGAGCAGCGTGGTGGAATAAGCTCCAAACCTTCTCCTCAAAAAGGGAGAGGAGGCCTTAGCCCAGCAGTGGGACATTTACAGGCTGTTACTTACTAACTACTTACTTTTGTCTCAAAAACCCATAGCATTACGAGAATAAATAAAAAATGTTTTTGATCGAACACAACTCTTGTAATTATAATGTAGTTATACAATATTTTATTTATAACTTTGAACTGGGCTTACACCTGTGGAATTAAATAAAACATGAGCAATTTTGCTATACACCCACTCTTAACTCTATAAAAAAATATGAAACTAGCTTAGTTTAAGGCTTAAACAATAAACACTTATTTAAATGTCAAACAAATATTATAAAAAAGGTCTATAAAACTATTGCAATAACAAGACGTGTGTGTACTGTAAGATAATTATGCCTTTTTAAATGTAAAAAGAGCTCATCGTTAGTCTAATAATAAATAAACGCTATACAAATAGAATTTCAATTAAATACATAATAATAATGAACTAATTATAAAACGTTCGTAAACATCATCTATTCAAACGAAGCAATGTGTTTTGAACTTTAATTTCAACACATTAAAATTCAAAATACTTAGCTGGTCATGATGATTTATTATTGGAAACATCATGGGAACTGGACCAGTTTCTATAGTTATAAGAAATACAGCGACATTGCAATCAATTATGGGGATCAATGGCGAAAAACTTGTGGGAATTCACTTTGAGAAATTTAAAACGTTCTCGTACATACTTAATGGGTATTCCAAGTGATGCAATATAATTTAAATATATCTTTTATTACAGTACAGTAACAGCCTGTTAATGTCCCATTGCTGGGCTAAGGCGTCTTCTCCCTTTTGAGGAGAAGGTTTGGAGCTTATTCCACCACGCTGCTCCAACGCGGGTTGGTAGAATACACATGTGGCATAATTTCAATGAAATTAGACACATGCACATGCAGGTTTCCTCACGATGTTTTCCTTCACCGTCAAGCACGAGATGAATTATAATCACAAATTAAGCACGTGAAAATTCAGTGGTGCTTGCCCGGGTTTGAACCCACGATCGTCGGTTTCACGCGTTCTAACCACTAGGCCATCTCGGATTTATATCTTTTATGTATAACTTTATATTTATTATTATAATGAAAAAAATAATGACCAACAGCAGCAACAGGTGTGTAAAATTTTAACTCAAGAGAAGTTTTCGAGCGTTCGTTTGAATCTTACCTAAGTTTCACGTGTTCAAAAAGTTATATGATAGATTCGTTTTTAGTCTTCCCCTCAGGTACGTGCATTTTTCTTCACATCATCCTCCTACCCATAACCTATTTCTATGCCAAAGTTGACGTCATTCCTTTGCTTTGCGAGATAAAAAAATGAAAATTTAACACTTTTTCCAAAAAGGTATTAAAATAGCCTCATTTGAATATAAGAAGAAATATAATGATTGCAGCTTTAATTTACATGTTTATTTCAAGTTTTCTCCTTTCTAAGGTATTTATACTCAATAGCACAACCGCAATCGGACCGTCTAGCGACGAGAAAGTCCTGGTTCGATTCTGACCCCTCAGGCTATTACTAGTACGTACTTAGGACAAGTAATGTCTAGAAAACGGGCATCGCTATGAATGCGTTTCATAGACAAATTAATAAACGCTAAAGCGAAGTTTGTTTGTCACGTTTTCACGCCTTAAATAATGCATCCAAGTTATCAGGGGTCTGTTCTCTAAGAAAAGGTCATACGATACCAAATACCTCCCCCCCCAACCCGGGCAAAGCCGCGGATACAGTTTAGTTTAATATAACAACAATGAAATTGCTTATAGGTTGTAAAAATATACCACTGGTTCGGAATAATAAAGACTGTCGTATTTATCTTTCTTACAACTGGCAAGAACTAGTCCTGATATATAAGCGTGAATGTTTGCTATTTAAAATCCAATAGAAAGCATATATACATACATATAAGCGAAATACTACTCATCACGAGATTTCCTAAACTGTCCGCGTCTACGGCGGGGAAGCAGACAAATTTCAAGTCAATCGACTTGATTAATTATATTCACAAAGAACGGATTTTAAGCAAATCCTATCTAAAGTACATTTTTCTTCTGAATTACCCGTGCAAATGTACTACGGAAATTTACAGAATTAATTCAAATATACTTGGCATTCTATAGAATCTGTAAATAGTAATTTGCGTTGGCAACGCGTGGTTTACCTTCGACAAGATGCGCCATGTGAATACCGCCATTGTATGTGCTAACGCGATTTGTTGCATCGGTTAGATTTCGGAATTGAAAACTGATTTAATTTCGTTCACCTCGTATGGAGGTGAGCTAAGTGTTAAAGATAGCAGACTAATTTGCTTAAAAGGGTGGTTATTAAAATTCTAATAACATTCTGCTATAACATTTAATTTAATTAAATTTTAATTATCCTTGAAACTTTAATTCGGTGTATTCGTGTTTCTGTTTTATAAAAGCACTATACACTATTTTATAGAATACTATTATCATTTATGTAGAAGCCATTTTGTATATTTAACGAAAATTAAATTTTTCTATAATAAAGAATAAAACAAAAGTTCCTCTTATATTATCTAATGTAATTTCGATTGAGGCACGAACGCAATAATCTTACTTTAACTTTAATACACAATTTAAAAGTTATCAAAATGAGAATATCAATTTTACATAAATTATTCAGGTTGTATCAGCAATTATACTTTTTATTTTTCTCGACGGTAAAAATATACTTAAAATGTCAACTTAATGTCAAATTGAATTAGGCTTATAAGGTTAAAGTTAAACGTATAGTAAGTTCTGGAACAATAAAATGAACTGTCAATATATTTAAAAGACAAAGTAATACTACCCACACAATATTCAAATGACCTCAGGGTATCAAATTCGCTTCCCAGGCGGAAATGGGTCTGACGGGATACGGTTTATGGTGCCTTACACTTGGCCTAACGGACTGTGACGAAACCTGTTCCATGTGGTCAATTCTAAGTTCCCTTTCACGTTACGCTTGATATTGTTACTTTACAAAGTTTAAACGGACAAAATATAATATCAACCGATTCGGTCTAGTGGCTAGCTTGTAAGATTGCATCCCTAATATTGGATAACTTGTTCGAAGTTTGAATTCCTAGTCGGGCCAGTCAAAATTTGATTTTTTATTCGGTCAAAAAATTTAATTAAGGTGTTTGCGGTATGAATGTACCGGCCGTCGACTATCCATTGCGCTTTCTTCTAATTCTGGTCGCATGATAACAATCTTAAATCGGATTGCTAGGGCCTGCTAGGCCCATGTCGGCACACATGTAGTTTGTACACACACTTTTGCATTATACCTTGAGCCTGCACCAAAGCCTATCACCTAAAGAGATAATAATATTGTTATTCCTTTTAACATATATATATATATTTTGAAGATTGTTTTGTAAATCTACAATGAAAAATAATTCTTATGTAAATAAATATAATATATAATTAATTTTATTATTTTACAAGCGAAATGATATTATGTTATTTGATAAAACCATAAAATGTTAATTAATACTGCGCGTTATTATAATTAATGTTCTATTTCATAATTAATAACATTGTTTTGTAAAGGCAATGATTTTTAATGACCAGTTTATTACTAACTTTTATTTATTGCAAATATTGGAAACCATTAAATAAATCCGTTATAATTAACTCGGATCAGTGAACATTTGATTATAAAGTATAAGTAATAAGTTATTTGCTTTTCAATTAATTTCATAATAAAGTTATCTAACAACATCCTACTCGTACATATTTATTGTTTAACTTTGTATAAACTTTAATCAAAATCTAAAACTTATTCAATTAAATTTATTATTATTGAATATAGATAATAAATTGTACTAAGTTTAATTAAAAAAACACAAAGTTCTAGAAAGATCTATAATTTGAATAATTTTATCTCTCTAATAATAAAAAGGTTAATTTGGAATATGATTGCTTTAAATGTCTATCAAACTCCACTGGACTAACGATAAGTGGGTGAAACATCAAGATGATGAATGTAAAACTTTTAAATACAACAATAAAAGTCATACTTGTGATGAAATGAAATGCCTCACGATTTAAGAAAACAAGTAGATGAAATTGGTTTGTTTTCATATATACAAAACAAAACAATCTGCATTACAGATTCGACTACAATATTTGTCTCTGTCAAACATGTCTTTATTACGACAGTATGAAAGGGACAGAACATTTTTTATTAATGCATTCCATTTTTAAAAATAAAACGGTTAACTTAATTTTTGCATGATCTCGTGTAAATACAGATTAAAAATATTTAATAATAAAATGCATAGACGTGTTTTTAAAAAACAATTCCTGTAACGGTTAGTATTTTAATAGAATAGCGAATTAAGCGATTGTTTTATTAAATCTTTCGTATCGTTTTTTAACTATTGTTAAACAAACGTTTTTCGAAATCATTGTAGGCGTTATAAGTTACAAAAACAATATGAACTTTGCTATGGCCCATTTCGGCTAACTAATAAATCGACCCACAAGTTGCGCGCTCATTACTTAATAGGGTTGGCGATGTGTGAAAATAAAATCAACTTATTCAATTAATCAACGTTTAAAAAGAGGAGGCATACAAACTACCATCATTTTGGCTATAAATCCGCTAAGTAATTTAGAAAAACTTTAATTAATATTTTGAAATCTTCATTCGAACACATAACACTTTATTTTGATCATTATACAATAAGTCAATTGCAATTTCAAGTAATATACCATAACAATCTGGTTAGTATTTTGCCCAGAGGATCAGAACTGCGATTGGAAGGGGAACTGCTGCTAGCATTTTTGCCACCATTCCACGAGGTCACCAAACTAAGGTAACTATTTTTATTTTTATTTATTTATAAAAAGAAAAATGATTGTATATAAAAATATAAACATGTCTATAAAAATATTTTTTTTCGAGACAGCCCTAATGTATTGTATTGCAATGAAACTAATTGAGTCTGTCCGTGTCTTCTATAATGAACTCTATGATCATTAATCTGTTACTTAAATGTTTTCTCACTTTTGCAATAATCTATACTGGTTAGGTACCACCCACTCATCTCTACCGCAAAACAGCAGTACTTGGTATTGTTGTGTCCCGGTTTGACGGGTGACTGAGCCAGTGTAATTACAGGCACAAGGGACATAACATCTTTATTCCCAAGTTTGGTGGCGCATTGGTGATGTAAGCGATGGTTAACATTTCTTGCAATGATAATGTGGTTCTATGCTTGTCCGCCTACCTACACAATAAAAAAAAAATACTAATATTATAAATGTGAAAGGAACTATGTCTGTCTGTTATGCTTTTATGGCTAAACAACTGAATCGATAAACCCCACGGAAGGACATTTTTTTATAAATAAAACCAGCCTTCTCCATTGAAACTCGGGCGATGAAAACTAGTATTATTATATTATTTGCTAAAACCATATAAAAAAACAATATTTTTACACAGCTCGTTAATAACTATATAAACGAAAAAAAAAACAAAGTAGACAAAGACACTAGACTATTTTGTCTTTGCCTGTTTACTTATATACATGTATATGTATGTACATGTGTTAATAGTAAGATATCTTGAATAATTAATACGATAAAATGAGGAGTTTATTTCTTTCGATGTTTTCTAATTGTTTTTTTTTTATTATTTTTGGGACTTTTGTCTTACACAGGTATGTCATTTTCCCTTTTTCATTTTACAACATTGCTCACCTGCAACAAGCTATTTCATAAAAATCAAAGAGGCTTCTCTATCAACTTCTGAAAAATTCTGGCGCAATGTGTTGAACCAACCCAACATCGAACAAATATAGTTTTAAATGATTTAATAGTAACTTTCTCTGATTCTGTGTTTCTAATTGTATGTTTTATGTAAAAAAAAAATATACAAATGCGTGATATATTTCATTCAAATACCCACTTACAAAACGACTTTTATTGTAACAATACACGTATTTCTTTCCCACCATAACATACAACAGTTTCATATCGAGTTACGCGGTCACGACATGGCGTATCTACGAGTATATGGCCGGTATACCACATATGGTTGACATTTGGCTAGACACGAACACGGAACATTAGGCAAATAATTTTATTAGCTCGCGAGTCCCGTTGTTATTAATTTAGCAGAATACTTAGCACATAAGCACGCAAAATATTATAATGCATTGTGTATATAATGTATTAATATAGAAAATATAAAACAATACCGAGTAATTCAAGGTCAAATTTGAATACAACGTTTCAATATGAAACGTTTCAATTTTAACGTGTACTGAGTAGTAACACGCGTTGTTTTTAGAAGTGATAATTTATTTAACGCTTTGGTAATAAAATTTTATTCAAATTTTAATTCCACGTTTCAATATAAAACGTTTCTGAGTTGAACGAGTTGTTTTTAGACGTAAAACTATTTTTGGATGCGATTGTACTTATATTTCAAGGTCTAATTTAGATGCGAAACATTTTAATCCTAGCGAGTGTACTGAGATGCACGCGCCCCTTTTTGTTTTCAAAGTAGGAGTCCTCGAGTAAACAGCACTGAGTAGGCACCACCCAGTCATTTATTCTAATGACAAATAGCTTCGTATTGCTGTTTCGCCGTGAAGGTTAAGAAAACCAGTGTAATTACCGGGAGAAAACAACTTAGATATCGTGGTAGCTAACTCACTATATGTACATATACATAGACTAGTGTTTACGAGTAGATGTGACCACTTACCGCAAAGTGGTGTTTTTCCTTATATATATAATTATTTATTTTTACAACCATTCTTTGATATGTTAACTTATTTACTTATTGTCTAAATTTACTGGCCTCGCCACTTATAGACGAGGGCAGGTTGTCAAAGATATATAACAAAGTATGTCATTTTTCAATTTATATATTAATTTGCCTATATCTTCACAATCGTGCTGCCCGTGCTTTTCTATTGCCTGCACGTTTTTAATATCAACTAATGCAATCTAAGGTATTATAGCCCTTGTATTTGCTCCCGCTCTCTCAACTTTTAAAATGAAACAAAGTTTTACATTTACATTTGTTTATTATATACATATATATATATATATATATAATTTATGGCTTCTTGCAATAATTGCATACAAATCGAAATTCCATATCGAAAACAATAGACGCATACTAATAAAGTTTTCACTCTTATCTTTGAATATCAAACATTTGTATTCTCAATGGAATACTAGAAATAAACAGGCTATTATGAAACTAGAAACAGGCGAATACGTCTTAAATTCCTGTGCACGTATTTATTTTTTAGTGGAGTGTATTAGTGAGCAATTGTACAGATATTTCGGACATCATTATTCAAATTTAAACAATGCTATGGTCTGACTAGTATGTGGATTACGAAAGTGTTTTTATGTGAAAATATACACACCGACATATAAATCTGCTTAATAAAATAATTGTATAATTTTCATTGGCTCAATACTCAATTTCAATTACGCACGCGAATTGTAGTGATGTTGTGATTTAGTCAATATTTAATTACTTATTTATAATTTTCTAAATAATTTTATTTTTATATATATAGTCTTCAAATCTTAAATTTCTTTTACTTACATTATTGATTATAATTTATGACGATATACGAGTATAACTTAAATTTAACAGACAAATAGAATTACAGCTTGATGTAAAGTTGTAGAAATACGAGAAAATGTCTGAGAAACGTTCCCTACAGTAACAGTAACAGCATGTGAAATTCCCAGGATATATAAAATTTTTCCAATCGTCATATCTGCCGTGAAATTCGTGAAATATTTCCAGGATACCGACCCAGTTTTAAAGCTCCGTTACGATTTTTTTTTCAATTCAAATTAAGAATGGACAAGATAACGTTAGAGACCACTAAAATATTCATTGATAGTCTTATCACTAATAAATAATTTGATCGATACAAAAATGTATATTGAATTAAAAGAAATAATTTCTTACTTAGAAAATTTTGTTGAACTCAAAATCACAATACAATGAAGAACGCTGGCCTAAATATGAAATCATTGAACACAATAACAGGTGCGTAAATTGAAGATGAGGTCGATGACCTACGCCACCATCTTGACACAGTAATTTGAACTTTATGATTCGCCAAGTTGTATATTAATCGCTATTTTTATTTGCTTATTGCGATTCTAAATATATTTACATTAATCTATACGTATGGATGTTGATATATATCTGTTTGGAATTAATATTTTCCGCTGTTTGACAGATTTGATGATTATTTTCATGGTGAAGGTTTTTAAGCTATCTACTTTATTGTAACCACATAACAGGGCTGCTGCACATCAAATTGTAGAACGGCAGATATAACGATTGGTTTTATATACACACATATTACAGGCAGAACAACTGCCTGGATTTGCTATCACTGTATATAATATAGTACATTGGACGTACGCTTTCCATCATACATTTGATACTTATTACTGATCATTATTACATCTAATATATATTCCAATTGCAAGAGCAGCAAACCCCCTCCCGTTTTCGACGTGACGCCGTTAAATAAAAATGTATGAATAAAAATTCCTTCACAAAAAGAAGTTCGTGTAATCGATTTAATCGCGTTTATAAACGTATTTAAAACGGTTTGTTGCAAAACATGTTTTCAATAAGGTTTTATGTAACGTTACGTCCAAGGGAGAATTCTGGTTCTGGAATAAGTTTCCGCAAGTCAATCTGTTCCAAAGACATCTGGTATTTCGCATAGAAACAGAAATTTATAATAATAATAAAATAATAAGAAAATTATTTGGTAGATGGTTCATTGATTACGAAAGTTTTAAATTGAAAAATTTTTCGTTGTTTAGTACTTCAATAATAATTTGATTGAATGTTCGTTGATGTGAAAGGCGCGGGATCTGATCATTCATGGGTTATGATATCTCTAGTCCTTGGACAGCGTCTACGCTTAATTGGCGATGTCAATTGCAAAGTCCATAGTCATAACATACTTTATTTTTATTTTATAAATGTATACTATTTTGTTTCTTATTCTAGACTACAATCTTAAATAACTTAAATGTAAAAATTGCATACCACACTGATAGGCTAAATTAACATGCGTAGGAAACTTTTTAGTACTTTATTCAAACAGGCTCTCACAAGCACTCTTGAATCTTTATTTTACAATATTATTATTATTTTTTAATATAAAGCTATCACCGGCTTGGAACGTGGATCCAAAAGAAGCAATATATATATATATATATATATATCCTGTATGAACATCAACGAATACTAAATCCAAGTTCTTCTACCGTTCACATAATTCAGTACTGTATAATAAGACTTATTTATGAATATTTTTTATAAAAAGCAATTTTAAAAACAAAAGATTTACGTTCTCGACTGTAAAAATTGCTTTCGAAGTTATATAAAATAACAAATAACTATGACTTACGAGTTCCATTTACTTGCGGACGTCTCGTTGATGAGCTCTGGGAGTGAAAACCGACCAGCAATTATAAAAACAGACGATGTAGAAATAAAAGCCATCTAGAAGATGACAGTATAACATAGTTCATTCTAGATTTTTAAATCCAAGTGAAATACGAACTAAAATATTGTTACAAAACTGCAATTATTAGTACCTATATATACTTCCTGACGTTTTCTGTAGCGACTTTCGAGTTTGCTCTTACAGAATCCTAGAGGACCAAAAGCTTTACAAGCTTTTTTTATATATACCGGGAAAGCAAATGACTTCACTCCACCTGATGGCAAGTGGTAGTGGAGTCCAAACGCGACGACGACTAGTACAGTCGGGAAGAATGTTCTGCACTAGCCGCTTCCCCCCTTTGCCGGATCGCAAGATGCCTCTTTACGCCTCGTTTGAAGGAAACCAGGTTGTAAGAGGAGGGGAACACGTGTGCTGGTAAAGAATTCCATTTTTTAGTGGTGCGACAAAGAAAAGAGTTGCTTTCTGCTGCTGAGAATTGCTGTTATAAGTCAGCCATTAGACCAACATAGCAATAGGATAAATATTATTTGCAAAAGCGCTAGTTAAGTAACAATAGTAAACGATGTCAAATCTACAAAGCCCTCCAAAGGGATTGACATGACGCTCCTAAGAGACGTCAGAGACCTGAATATTCGTATCAGTCAGTAAGAGCCGAGATAACTCGTTGCTTGACAATTCAGATATTAGACGACTAACAATTTCCCTGTCCCAAGTCACATTTGATTCATGATTATAGTTTAATTATTGTATCTGCTTTATGGACAGTAGTTCAGATTAAATTGAATTTCAAATCAAAAGTTTTGGATACAATAGGCGTAATGAGAAACATTTTCATTGTGCATTAAATGTCAGGGATTGTGTTAATAAAGGGACAAAAAGATCTCATTACTCCATTGCAGGTTTTTACTTAAGCTCTGCTAATTAGCGTGTGAGTTAAGCATTTTTTAGTGAAATTTGAACCAGTTCCATACAATTGCGCTTAAAATTTACACTGACCTCGGTTTCTAATAATAAAATAATCTCCATGTATTAAGGAAATGCTTGTTTATAAAAAGATGTCTAAATGTTAATTTTATCATATTGCGTTTTGTTTGAATATAAGATCAGAGGATATTTTGGATGTGATTTACTTTTTCCACTTCATCTATTATTTGGGAGTCAGGTGTCAATCAGGGAATACGGAAAAGAAAATGGTGAAAAGCTTAAATTCTTTTATTTGTGTCGATATTAATGTATGTATGTAATGTATGCGTTATATAGATAAACAGATATACAGTAATTGACAAAATGATACGTACTCCTCAGGGATATGATCTATATTGGTAGAAAGCATGAGCCAAATCACTAAAGTGGATACATGAAATTGAAACAGATCATGAAATGATTGAAGTAATATTTATAATAAATAAGCATTTGAATGATTTTGGTTGCATGAATTATAGTCATAAAGGGTCAGTTTATATAAATATTGAATTATTTAATAAAAATAAAACAACTTCGACCATATATATACATGAGAGTTAGTTTTTATTTAATATTCATAGGTTTTCTTTTGACAACAATTTAGATTATTAAATCAAGATGCGATTGAATAAGTACCAAGTAAATTGAGTGCCGATGAAGTAATATATAAAGGTTAAAGGTGTATATATCAAAAACAACTATATAATTTATACAAATAGGCCCTTAAGAGTCTTAAGCATTTTTAAAAAAAGCTACCACAGGTTCGGAATATAGTTGCTAGTATGAAGAACCGGCAAAAGCTCAGTATTTAGTCATTATTAACGATAAAATGTATTGATCGTGTATTGAAATCATGTAAATATTATTATTTAATTTGAGGTCAGTGAAGTGCTCTTTTCTTTAGGAAAACCAAATGGTTGAATACAAGGGACGATGTTCCGTTTTACTTTTACATACGTCATGTATGTATCCTATCTAACCACACTTATTACACAATCCTTGTAAAATGATATTCATATCTTCACGTGTTCATTTCACGATATTAGATTCCCAGTCAAATTCTCTATCGTAAGTGCTGCTTTCAGTGTTCCCTTTATCATTTGAACTAGGTACTCATGAACGTTTTGTCTACTTGTTGAAATATGAGTATTTCTAGACTAGCTGATTCAAAGCGCCCAACGCCTTAAACGTGGCTACTCTGACCCCGCGGGTCGTAGCTTCATTTCATACAAAGTCTATAAACTTTCTCAGTAATATTCAATTTTACTTTATGCAGAGTAATATATATTTTAATTATCATAATATATTTGTGATTTAAATAAGTAAATTCTGTTTTTTTTCTAATTTAAAATATTAAAGCTGCCTTAATGTAAGTTGTGACCACCGTCCATAGAGATGGTTACTGTAAGAAATATAAAATAAGCCTGACACTGTCAACATGTCACCAAAACATCTGTCTTCTATAGACAGGTGTTTGGGTGACACTGTCTCACCATTGAAACTAGAACACATAAATACAAATTACAGCTAATAATAGATGAGTAAGTGGTACCCACGCAGACTGGATCGCACTAAGTCCTACCACCGGTTCAATCTTTAGAAAATAAATTTGATGAATATTTATGAGCCAGTTAAAATTATCCGCAAGCGTCATTGAGGAGCTCGTAACGTGTTACATCTATTATAACCAATATGTCATCGTTTATTTAAATAGGAAATGGAGATTTTTTTAATGACAAGTGACATCTATGCCTGCAGATAATAAAGGAAGGTAAAACGTGCCCCTCTTTAATATTACATTGAAATGGAATCTCAGGGGAAATGATAAACCTACCGTTTAGAATTCTACTGTATCGTGGGACGTTCGTGTTTTGTACGGAAAATATTTCAACAATTCTCTCAATTTTAGAATGAACTTTAGGTGACCATAATTTTATATAATGTCTTTATAAACTTTTCATTCGACGCACTAAAAATATTTGCGCTTTATTTTTTAATAAAGTGATAGGTAGTGAAATTTTGAAGTCTGCGTTTTTCTCTTAACATAAATAATACTTTTTGTTTTTGTATCCATTATATAATACATACAATAAATGACCAATAAAAAATCAACTTTTATACTCTTAGATAATATATAAAATAAGCGATAAATATACCTTTATTTTATTACCTGGGTAACTGTGGTCACATTATCAGTACATAGCTAGAAGAATACACTGGACAAGAAAGAAATAAAAATGGCGCAATTTGATGAAAACAGATTATATATAAATAGCAAAACATAAAATTCAATCAAATACTTCAAAGATATCCTTATATTGTTTAAAGCAGTTTTCTTAAAGTCCAAATCATAAATTTAAGCAAAAAACGAGTTTAAGCCGTGGGATCTGACGCCTTGTAAGCTAGCAATTACACTTACAATTTAATAAGGCGATAATAAAATTTAATCGAAAATATTTCTGCTGAACTTTTTTTTTTTATAGAATAGGAAGGCGGACGAGCATATGTGCCACCTGATGCTAAGTGGTCACCAAACGCCCTTAGACATTGGCATTGTAAGAAATGTTAACCATCGCTTACATCACCAATGCGCCACCAACCTTGGGAACTAAGATGTTATGTCCCTTGTGCCTGTAATTACACTTGATAACAGAGTATGATTATCCATTATTTATATTAGATAGACTAATAAGTATGTTTTTTTATGAAGCGAGCAGTTCTGCGAGCAACTGCTAGTCCCTAATTATGTTCCTTATATCCAATAAATGAGAGGGGGGGGGGAATAAGCCGTAGATTCAATTAACAGTTTCTCAGGAGTTTGCGGTGAAGTCGGAAGAAAAGTTACGCGAAAGTTTCAAGGTATGGAATTACTACCTTACCCGCTTACTTCAATGAAGAAAAAGTTTTGTTCCTACACTTTACATCAAAATAGGTAAGATTATAAATTTAAATAAATGAACATATAAGAAAACAAAATGGTTCTATATTTTATGCAAGTAATGTTTTTATTAAGTCTTTCATCCATATGTTATGACAAAATATTATTTTTTGACTGAAAAGGAGTTTCTCAATTCGTTTTAAATTTTTATGTATAAATGTACAAAAATTATAAAAAAATTGTTGTATCGAATTTCAAAGTATACAGTTCCCTTTAAAAGTTTTCTTTCCCATGACAATCAAAAGTCCCAAGGCCCGTCGTTGAACATGGCCGGCATTGATTTTAGTGAGAATACAATATAGGTTTTCACATGGACAGTTTATATATACAAAATACTAAATGTTATTTAACAATCATAATTATTATTTGAGTCCTTATGTGAAACACAAAACGGTGTGGTGTCGAAATTTGTGAGCAAGATTTCGGCTGTAATTGATTAATGAGATCATTAAGGAATTGTTTAAGATATACACTTTTATTGCTATAAAATATTTTATCTATATCATATATTTTACACACAAACAGCAATACTTACTATTATTGTGTTCCGGTTAGAATAATGAGTGAGCCAGTGTAATTACAGACACAAGGGAAATAACATATTTGTTCCTAAGATTAGTAGCGCATTGACGATGTAAGGAATTTTTAATAATTTCTTACAGCGTCAATGTATATAGGCAGCAAAGCCCACGAACCATCAGGTGGCCCTGCCCATGCTATGTATATTATAAAAAAAAAACCAACAATTAGTTATTATTTTAAATATTGATTTGTCTGTCATCATTGATTCGAAACGAAACAGCATTATTTAACTATTCACCCTCTAAACTAATTTATAGGTTAAAAGCCGATAATTAGTATTACATTCATAAATATTAAATTCAGAACATCACAGGCAGTGCCTACAGATATGTGTCTTTTTTTAATTAAAAACAAAATAGAATTTTAACGTCATATTAAAATTCATACTTGAAGTTTTTAATTAAAAGAAAAATAAATAAGGACAATTCGAAGAAAAATGATAAAAATTGAAAAAAGAAATACCACGACTCTTTCTTAAAACACCTGTTATGAGTTCGTTCCGACCCACGTAAAATTCTCGGACGACAATTTTCATTGCTTCGCTTTAGTACAAAGAAACAAACTTAATTTAGCCACCCCTCAAGATGAAGGAAAAATTGTGAAAGGTCTGAAATTGGGAGAAAATCTAAATTTCATTGACCGCCCACTGGGAGAGTTGCTTGTTTTTATTGTATACAAATACAAATACATTAATGTTTCAAAAATGTTTACATTGGCGTACTTTTTACTTAATCATGATAGTTACTATATTTTTATAATATATACTTACTTTTATCTACCAAATACATTTTATAAAAACATGGCATCGAAGTATAAATTAATAAGTATTCTCTATTCAAAACATAATAAAACAGTTGAGACATAAAACATTTATAATACAAACGATTTCACCGAGTTTACAATCAATAGGTTTTAATTAGTTCATGATATATATATTATGTATACAAGTAGAGATGTCCGTTTCTGTGGTTTCGTATACAAACAGTTATCGGCCCTGTCTGTTTGAGGTTTCAACTGAAGCGAATACAAATTGATCAATTGTTTGTCAATCTATTGGTAGAGACTAACGACACGTTATATTCGGTATTTATGTATTTGTTAATATTTGTGTCATATTCAATTGAGGATTTAAAAAAAAATCACGTGATGAAAGTAAAAAATTAATTAACTATATAAATTAAGTTCCTTATCGGTCCTTCTACAGATTCTACGCTCTTTATACAAGACAAGTTCTCCCGCTGTCTTTGTATATATTATGTTCGTATTAATGTTCGAAGATACGTTGGGGGTTTTCTGTCTGTTTTCACCACTAAACTGATCTATATAATTATAAAATCATAATATAAGCATATAATTTATTGTCATTTGTGCCTTTGATATTCTTAAATTCTTCTTTTTTCTGCTTAAGTATGATTATTATTATTTTATAATAGGTGTATATGTATAACAAACCAAAAACCGACTTCCAAATATTGTTTTAAATAAAAACTTAACAATGTTGCTATATTGAAAATCATCAACATCGATTCATAAACGAAAAATGCAAAACAACATAAAAACAACCCCAACATAAGAGAACCTCCTGCATATGAATTAGGTTAATAGGTTAAATTGACTCTACTTCTACTATTCTACTAACACTGTTTCTTTGAGACTATTTAAAACTGTAACATTTCTAATTTACATCTTGGATTTCAAGACTTTAATGTAGATTGAAATTAGCTCTTTGAACGCATTCATAGCTTCGTGAGATGTAAATTCTAGTATATTACCTACATTGTATGTATTCTTTATTTTTAATAAATAATAATAGACGATTGGCAAATTAGTTTTTACAATAACATGAATCTGTTATTAGCAATTCGCGATTATGTAACATTATCTTAATATAATATTGCAACCTATATAAGTATATATATAAATTTACAGGTACAATTGATATAAGATCTTAGTTACCAAGGTTGATGGTTCATTTTCGATAGTAACCGCTTACCGTCTTTAGCCTATGTCATATATACTCATCACAGTTTTTTTTTCCTTTTCAATATATTTTTTTTGTTAGTTAACGTTTTCTTGAAAATTGTTATTATTTCTATTTCTCTAATTTATCATGAAATGCTCGACATGTTCGCCATTACAGTCAATACATATTACGAAATCGTACGGTTCATTATATTGTCAGAATTTCGTTGAACATCAAATCATATCGTTATACTAAAACAATCCCACGATTTATCTGTAATAATATAGGGTATTTGCGAGAAAAAAATGTTATTTTCTATTTATTCAAGATTTGTCCAGAGTATATTTAAGAGCTATCATAACTCGACATTAGCGAAGAGCTGTCATGTACTTAAATCTGCTTACTGAACATAACCGTAACCTATGAACTCTGATAATTCAGAATTATATTATTATAAAATAGCTATATCAAGGTGATTTGATAATTCACAATGTATGGGACTGGCCTAGTGGTTAGATGACGTGGATCTTAACGGAAGATTGCGGGTACAAATACCAGGCAAGTATCATTGAATTTTCTTGTGCTTGATATGCGTTTATAAATCATATCGTATAAGGCGATGAAGGAAAACATTATGAAGAATCCTGCATGTGTCGGTTGAAAAATCTGCCACATATATTTACACTCAATGCGGAGATTAGCTCAGCAACAAAACATTTATTACAGACTGTTACTCTATATGGTCATTTATATTTCATTCTTTTCGTTATTTAAATATCTGTGTGACCCAAATGAATTGGTTCATAATTTAACTGCACTTATTAAAAGACATTATAATCATTTATAAAAAAAAACTCGCGTATTATACGGCTACCTTATAATCGTTACCTTACGATTTGTTTAACTGAACATAGCACGAGCCGAGATGGCCCAGTGGTTAGACCGTGTGAATCTTAACCGATGATCGTGGGCTCAAACCGGGCAAGCACTACTGAATTTTCATGTGCTTAATTTGTGTTTATAATTCATCTCGAGTTTGACGGTGAAGAAAATTATCGTGAGGAAACCTGCATGTGTCAAATTTTACTGAGATTTAGCCACATGCAGGTGGCAAATTTAGCCATATTCCACCAACCCGCATTGGAGCAGCGTGGTGAAATAAGTTCCAATCCTTCTCCTCAAAAAGAAGAGGAGGACTTAGCCCAGCAGTGGGACATTTACAGGCTACTGTACTGAACATCACACAAACACATATACTTGCACTTACTCATTATCATCGTGAAAATTAATACATAGAAATCAAACAATTCTTTATATAAATGATGAATTATGAACTATCTGAGTAAAGTAAAGCGTATTCTTTGTATAATCTATTAGAGGTAAAGTTTCTCAATAAACGGAGCTTATGACGTAAGGTTCTATGTATGTATATCGGTAGTTTCTTAAGTAGGAAACTTCATCCGATTTATGAGTATTATCTAATATATAAAAATCTCGTGTCACGGTGTTTGTGGTCGAACTCCTCCGAAACGGCTCGACCGATTTTTATGAAATTTGTTATGTATATTTGGGAGGCATGAGAGTCGGTCGTAAAGTATATTTCATACCACTAGGTGTTAAGTGGTCCGTATCCAGATTTTTTTTTATATTTTTATTTTATTTAGATTAAGCTTCAAAAAATACATATTACCCCAAATTTTCACCATCCTAACCCATCATCCCATTTTGTAATCACGATTTTAGTATTTTTGTATGAACAATATCAAAATAATTAACTTTCTTTTTGAACCTCACCGAACTTTCGTCCACGTCATTCACGAGAAGCGTCGCGTCATTTTGCAATTTAAAAATTTGCAAAATTTTTTTTTTTTTTTATAGAATAGGAAGGTGGACGAGCATATGGGGCACCTGATGGTAAGTGGTCACCAAACGCCCTTAGACATTGGCATTGCAAGAAATGTCAACCATCGCTTATAGCCAATGCGCCACCAACCTTGGGAACTAAGATTTTATGTCCCTTGTGCCTGTAATTACACTGGCTCACTCACCCTTCAAACCGGAACACAACAATATCAAGTATTGCCGTTTTGCGGTAGAATATCTGATGAGTGGGTGGTACCTACCCAGACGGGCTTGCACAAAGCCCTACCACCAGTATATTTAACGGTATATTTCATTATGATATTGAAAATGTTGGTGAAATACTAAAAGATCAAATACATTATCGGTATACCGTTTTTATCAGTAAATACAACAATTTGATCTATTTGTGTGTGTGTGTGTTACAGTGAAAAATGCCAGCAAGACGCAAGAGAGCCCATTTGGGCCGTCGAACTAATAAAGCATCAAGCATGCGTAATAACAGAGCAGAAAGAACGAACGAACAAATCCATCTAAATAACGAAAATGTGCGTGTGAGCATGTCACCATTGCACGGTGTGCTCATCGGCACATATCCAAGCAAGGCAAGGCTATTCTGAAGTCCATTCGCACAAAAAAAATATCGCAAAGGCCTTCTTTCCTCCCCGGGTCTCTTCTTCCCCAACCGCACATTGTTTTTTTGTTATCGTTTTAATTTACACGGGACTTATATCGTGTCTTCATCGCAATTTTATGGAGGAAAGTCAAGAAACCGAAATTGTAGCAAGTGTAAATAATGCAATCTTGAAAAATAAGTTAATAAATCATGTAAATTAATTCAAGTATACATTCATTACATACATTCAATATGATTTAATGATTCCAGTGTTTACTATTGACAGTATAATCAGAGAAATGATAGTATAATCATATGGTCAGCATAAAAAAAAACTATTGTTATTGAAATTCTTCAACGTAATTAGAAATAAGATCTTGATCTGTAACTATTTATTGAATATCAGAATATTTAGCCAAATATCAATTGCCTAATCTATTTAGATTATTACCTTAAAACATAATCGATTTGGTGACTACGTTTATAACCGATGATTGTGCTATTTCTGCAAATGACACTGTAATTTGAAAACATATTATAACTATAATAGATTACATAAAATAATGTCTATGGATTAAACTCCCAGTTAATGTTTATTATTTCTAATATGAAAGAATATTAAGAAATTGCGTTGTGGTATATGGAAAAATAAAAACAAAAGGTACTTAAATAATAGATCCGCCGCACGTGTAAATCAGTTGGAAATAATTTCAGATGATGAATGATGAAGAACAGATGTAATACAGATATAGTTAATAATATAACTAAATAATAAGATAAACAAAATAAAGGCATCCCATAACAACTATGAAGTATGGTTTTTATTGCCGCGATGGTCCAGGAAGCTAGCTTGTACGGCCGCAAGGTTATATGGGTTGGGTTTATTAAGATATTTTAAAAGAAACTCTCAGATGTTTTCTCAGTGTTTGGTAGTTAATAGTTTCTATTAAATTGGACTAGCCAACAGCGTTTTAAAATAAAAAAAATAACAAACAACAATAATAATAAGATTATAAAACACTTTTATAGACTTGTACAGCATTATTTTATAAGCGTAGGTACACCTAATTTAATTTAATATATTTAACTAAATTTCATATGTTGCAATTTTTATGGGAATTTTACAGACGCGTGCCACGGAAAACACGTAAAGCTTGTCTTGCGCCTGACCACTGCGATTATGTCAGATTTGCTGTCCCATCGGACTATAGGAGTGTTCTTCTGTTTGCGCACACACATACATCCTTAAGAAAGATGGCTGCTTGGACAGGATGCTGACGTCTACCGTGGCATATTTTGTTCAGGATCGTTCTGACAAATTTTGGCTATGTGCTTTTAAGGCTAACAATGTTATTTATTGAACAAAATACTGTGCTACGTATGCAAAAGTACATTTATTTTGATTTCTCAATACAATAGAGACATCGTCAATCACAATCTCATTTACTAAGACGGCGACAAAAGCATATTTTGCTGAAGAAATAGGAATTTTAAACCGAAAATGTTTTCACATTTTTTCCTGAATTTATAACCAATTTTATTGAGATTAAAACTAAGTAGACCTTGATTAAAGTATAATCTTTCACAAACAGTAAAGCAAATATTCCAAGCGTTATACGCCAGCAATTCTAACGAGCTTTTGTTCTTAAAAAGAGCGAAAGAACAACGAACGAACGAATAAGACTGAATGAGAGTCATTCAACGTGAATTAGTGACGGTATTTGAATGGTTTTTTCTTTATTTTACGTTTTTGTTATGTAAATTTCACGTTGATTTTATACAGAGTGTATTGAATTTATTCTCATGTAACTAATATAAAAATAGTAACAGCCACGGGGTTCGGTTTAGTATTTAGTAGCTGGAGTTTTCGAAAAAATTGAGAAAATATTACATAAATATAAAATTAAAATTCTCTCCAAAAAAAAAATTGCAGTCACAATTGATCCGAAGTTCTTGGTTTAAACGGATTTTACATAAGAGGTAAATGGGCAGACTGATGGGACAACTAATGAATAAATGATCACCATCGCCCATATTTGCCATTGGTGCAATATGTGTGAAGTCACTGGTACCTGCCCAGGTGGACTTGCAAAGTCCTACCGATAAGTAAATTATGAATAAGGTATGAAGTTGGAAAAAAAGCCGAGATGGCCCTGTGGTAAGAACGCGTGAAACTTAACCGATAATCGTGGGTTCAAACCCGGGCAAGCCCCACTGAATTTTCATGTACTTAATTTGTGATTATAATTCATCTCGTGCTTTACGGTGAAGGAAAACATCGTGAGGATGCAGGTTGCATGTGTCTAATTTCACTGAAATTCTGCCACATGTGTATTCCACCAACACGCATTGGAGCAGCGTGGTGGAATAAGCTCCAAACCTTCTCCTCAAAAAGAGGAGAGGAGGCTTTTAGCCCAGCAGTGAGACATTCACAGGCTGTGACGGTATGAAGTTGGTGCTACACTTCTACTGTGTTTTTTTGTTAATAGAAAAGAAAAATATTTCATGCGCAAAAACGCGATACAAGTTTCATTATATATATAGAATTCATAATATTCTTCGTTTACAAATAGCCTAAATTCATAACAGACAAAGAAAAAATGTTCGGTCCAAGGAATCTAATTACCTAAATGAATATTTACGGTAACGCAGAGAAATAAACTGGGTTATTCAGAACATGTTTCCATTGGATTAGATTACTATAGTTTATTGAGGTATTGTTACCGAAATCGACTTAGGGTTCTGTATACTAAATTGTAAAAGGAACGTGTAGGGATTATGCAACGTGAAGACATATAAAAAGTGAACGTGTTACAAAAGGAAAGCTTATATGTGGCTTGTCCGAAATACCTTTGAATGATTAGTATAGTTTTATTTATTACGGCGATTTAGTTAATCAAGATAGTTGTTATTATTAACATTATTTATTTTTAATCTATAATAGGAAGACACTATTACTTGGTGGTATGGCTGCGTGCAAGCCTGTCGGTTAGGTAGCACCCACTCTTCAAATATTCTACCGCCAAGTAATAATTTCGATTTAAGGGACATAACTTTTGGTGGCACATTGGCAATGTAAAGGGTGGTTAATATTTCTTATAGTGACAATGAGCAGTGGTGTCCGCTGACCTTCAGAGGAGACTCATTTTTCAGTCTATCTGCCTATTATAAATAAAGAAGGAAAATGTGCAAATGGTATCACAGCCTTTAGACATTGGTACTTTGATATTAAACATTCCTTACAAAGTCCATTCGCTACCAAACATGGCAGCTAAAACGTACTTATGGCTGTAACTGCTAGATGACTCGCCTTTAACACGGAAACATTGAATTGTATTAACACAGTAATGCTGTTTGGCGGTAGGATACAACGGACGGTTGGATGGTTTGTACAAACGTACAGCCAAGTTTCACTCGGAGTTATTTCTTACATTCCAATCTTTAATATTAACTTTCAATAAGTCGATGTCCTTCAATTCAAGATTAATTAAAAGTCCATAACTTTGTTAATATTTTTATTTTTCTCGTTATTATAGACATTCTGATACAATTGACGACATATATATGTTGAAATAAGTATTTCTTTAAGAAAAAATGTTTATGGAGTTTCTTGCCAAAAGATTTAATCTCCTATAAAGTTTAAGCCTCTTAAACAAATCATTAATCTATTTAAATATTCGATTAAATTGACTCGAATGGCCTGTGTACTGTGTCGATTGGTAATTAATTGCTTTCATCTCACGCTCAAACGATAGTTCAATATCGTCGCTACATCACGGTACGGAGCTGATCCCTTTGTAAGTGATCCCCTTTGCATAAACTAAGTACAATCGGCTAAATAGTAAACTGTATAGAGAAAATACAGGCCGTACTAGAATACTAAAACGTGTCAGAAGTTAAACCATGTTGGGGTAAACGTTTTACACAAATGATACGAATATGGCCGTTGCGCTTAAATTTATGATTTTATTTAATTATAAAAAAGTGTTAAGAGAGAGTAACAGCCTGTAAATGTCCCACTGCTGGGCTAAGGACTCCCTCGTTTCTTAAAAATTTTGAAGCTTACTCTATTTATATCTAATGAAGATAAATTTAGAATTTAGTTTTTTTTATATATGAAAGATCACGTCACGTCACGCTTCGAAAATTCCGTCTCGCAATAAAGACAAAAGATATAATGAGTATGAGGGGAAAAAAGAGATGGTAAGGTTATATTTCTTCGACGTGCTTTCAGTAGACGGCGCTATTTCTCTTTTTAAATATTTATCATCTGTCCAATCTATTTATGTCCATAAACTATTTTACCACAACTTTTATTTATGTATGTACTTTAATGGGATTTTTGTTGCTGCCAATTGATGAAATATTTTAGAATGATTGGGTCTCTATAGGCTATTTAAATCGCTTTCGATTTAGCAGTTGCTCAATCAATTTCGACTCATGTGATCGCGGTTTTACATGCCAGTTAATTTAGTATGTGTGTTTGTGAAAAAAAACACCTTATTTATTATGATAATATGGTATTTGTATATTATAATATTATATAAAACAAAATATTTTAGTTATATTTTCTAGTTTGGTTTTTAGTATAGTTTTTGTTTTTTACAATGTTTCAATCGCTTGTAATGTGACGTCGACTAGCCATCAGTTTTTCATCAAACTCCGGGTCCGATTGTACTGGTGTCAGGGACTCAATCACTCCGATATTGGAACGCGTACATCGATGTGATTGAATTGCTGTCGAGTTTATCGCCGTAAAGTCACGTGTTTTAGTGGAAGCGATGTTTTTCTACTGTGTTTTTTTAAAAACAAAGCAATATTCTTTTCACGTAAAAAGAAATATATTATCCAACTTACAACCTTCGATATTAGATCAAATTATCATATGTATCTAGTATCTTGATGACTACCTCATGGTTGCGTGGCTAACCGGTAAGCTTCCAAATCCTGAGGCTCTATGTTCAATTTTCGAGTCGCAGCATTAAGACTGTTAGGAAGAAATTCGTAAAGCACGTGAAGCCGTTGATACCTATGTGGAGAATCCTCCACGTAGAAAATTTAGATTCAGTTTTAATTGTATTTAATTTTGATTTACGCTTTTCTTTTGATTGAGTGCTGTCACGCCGGGTCAAATATAGACCTTACAATATCTGTCAGCAGTTATAATACTTTTTGCGAGTTTAAAAATATATGATCTTGCAAATTCGTCGAACGAAGCTGTGCCGGGTAATGATAGTTATTTATATATATTGAGCGGGAACTCTAAACCGTAGTATCTAATTTGTAAATAATCCGCTCCACAACGAGCTACCTTACCTAACCGCAAAAGTGCTTCGTATATTAACATTAAATATTAAAACGTTAATTAATCGCCTTTACGGCAAAATTTCTCGGTTAATAAGCAACTTACAAACACCTTTTAAGGACTAGCTTCGACTTAGCTTTGGTTATGAAAATAACTTCTTCTATTTATTATGAGTCTAAATGGGACTATAATTGAGGCAAGTATAAGAGCTTACTTGCATAAACTATAAGCGACATTGAGTCGTCTTCATACAAAATTACATTTAATGTAAATCATGTAAAGCTATAGAAAATATATAACACTAAAGCGGGATAGCTATAGTTTTCCTAGACTGTTTCGTATTTTATATCTAATAAACAGAAATAATCTCCGAAATATATCAGCCTAGTTTTATTTCGACCGCATTTTCTCGTGTTGAGCCTGAGTGATAAATGTTGGTGATAGAAATGACAAACAAAAGCCTCGTCGATTAATACTACTCACTAGTCAAATTCTCCCGTACAACAAATGATATGTCTACCTATGTTCTTGGCAATATTCTAGATATATTTTTGCAGGTAATAAATACGTTTCTATTTGTTACATTTATTTTCAGAACGTAAATATAACATCGCCTTTGTTACTAGTAATGTCGCATTAACATACGTAGCATGAAATTCAGAAGTGATGACTTCGTAACCGGTTTCAGGCACAGCGGCTAATTTCAAGCGAGACTAGCCAACTGCCCTAGACATAATAATATGATGAAGTCCTTCTGACCGATTTCGGGCACAGGCCGTCACGGCGATTATTCTCTGAGGAGAGTTGCCAACTGTGCGGGACATATTATGGTTTACAAGTGTAAGCAAACACAAGTGCAGTTTATCCGTCCCTTTCATAATCCGATGGGACAGCAAATCCAACAATCCGAAAAGAAATCAACGCAACCCCGAAAGTTCCTGCTTCCAGACGCCTGGATGCTAATGAGAATTTTTCCAAACTATTTACCGGCCCAACCCGGGAACCCAGGACCTCGGGATCTGATCTTCAAAGTCAGTCTTATAAGATAGATAAATAATATATTTTTTTATGTGAAGGGTAATATGCCTCATACCATTAATAAGATTTTAAATTACGAACAAACTAACCTTTTTATAACTTCAATAAGCGTAGAATCACATTGTCTACCTGTAAAAAAAAATAGTTTTAAATAGACTTTAATATATATCGGAATTCGAAACGCTCGATTAGTTCCGAGACTAACGATAAGATTTAAAACTAGTGTAAAACTTTCTTGGCGATCTTTAAAGAAAGAAGTAATACTTATATTTGCGTCGCCATATGTTTACTAAAATAGTATACAGTATTTTCACAAAAATACCATCGAGCCGCATTCGCACAGCGTGGTGGAATAAACTCCGAATCTTTCAACAATAGGAGAAAATAACTTTGCAAAACATCGTTTTTTAAAAGTAATGTAGATTAAATAAATACATGTAGACAATTAACACGACACGCCGAAGGTTATGAGTTCGATTCCCACCCAGGGCAGTCATTTGTGTGCATGAATATGTCTATTTGTCCTGAGTCTGGATTATTTATATAAGTATGTATTTACAAAAGAAAAGTAGTATATGTAGTATATCAGTTGTCCGGTTTCCATAGAACAAGCTCAGCTTAGTTTGGGATCAGGTGGCCGTGTGTGAATAATGTACCAGGATATTATTTTTATTATTATTGTATATATATTCGCATATATATATACTCGTTACCATAAGATTCCGCAGATATGGCAACATATTAACTTTATATATCATGAGGCTGAGTTTACTGCTGGTTCTTCCTGGTAAAATATACAATTCAAATCAGTGGCAGCTTTGCATTCAATGTATTATTTGTATTTATTATTGTTTTCCACTAGCTACCTGTCCCGGCTTCGCACGGTTTGAATAATGTTTATATCGCAATATATAGTATAACTGAATTAATTATCACCTAAGACTTCGTCGTGAATAGTCCGTCCATTGGTGATAATTGTATGAAAATATCTTCTGTAGTTTTTGAGTTTATCGCTATCAGACAGACAGTCAGACGCGGCGAGAGAACTTTATTTTATAATATTTAGTGATAACGATCAACGAGCACTATAGTTTGTAATCAATCGTTATTATATATTCATATTTAATGGGTTTTTTTTATAGTATAGGTAGGCGGACGAGCATATGGGTTACTGATGGCATGTGGAGACCAACGCCCATAGACATTGGCATTGTAAGAAATGTTAACTATTGCTATCACCAATGCGCTACCAACCTTGCTAACTAAGATGTTATGTCCCTTGTGCCTTACACTGGCTCATTCACCCTTCAAACCGAAATACAACAATACCAAGTACTGCTGTTTTGTGAGTGATACCTACCCATACGAGCTCGCACAAAGCATTACCACCAGTAAATGTGTTATTAACTTGTATTTAACAAACAGTGTGATCAAAATATGAATTAATAATTAATTTCAGCAGATTTATCGTTGAAATCAAAGTAGAATCGTTTATAGCAATGAGTGTACGTGTTCTTTTTTTTTTTTATATATATGCCCCAGGATGGCAAATGACTCTACTTCAGATATTATTGATCGAACTGTCAAGTAGAAAGATCTTCTATGAGTTATTTTTCTCAGAAATAATATGGTTCACTATTTAGGTAGTTTTTGTATGTATACCTTAATGTAAAACGTTTTTATTTTCATCTCATATATATAATTATTGTCATCTAGTTTTTTTTTATATATTTATATCAATCTGACATCGTTATTCCAGATTTATATAAATAAAAAATATATTTAATTTGGTATAAAAATTCTGGCGTAATAAGAAGTACCGGCTTTAGCTACACTGGCGCCCTGGGCGATCTCTTTTTTATTTAAAGACAATTTTATCTTCTTAAGTAAAAATAATAATTTTTAATGTTTATGGAACATATGAGTTATGTTATCAGCGACAAATACATATATAATTAGCTAGTTAAAAAAATATGTGAAGTCTATTATTGTCCCACTGCTAGGCTGAGATCTCCACTCGCATCCTGAATAAGAAAACTTAATGGTGCTTGCCTGGGCTTGAACTTGCAACCTTCAGTTAAGAATTTCGAATTCTAATCGCCTGGACATATATCTATTTATATCATAGTCTGGTTCTAAACGATTAATTAAATCGAATCCAAATAAGTTTTTCGAGTCACTCGACCTCAAAACATGTTAAATAAAATATGAACTGGTTAGTCCTGTGTACAGGAATCTATAATTATGTTCAACTCGAATAATATTTTTGATAAATCCTCTAAAGCCACCGATACATTTTAATTAAACGTATAAATGTATAATTACGAAAACAGCTGCACAGATTTCAATTTTAATATTCCGCAGAATCGATAACCTTAATCAGGTACTTAAAAATAATTTATTACGCTTATCGAACACTAATTTGTATACATCGTTTAACGAACGTTAAACGATGTATACAAATTTAATTTACTAAAGCTAAATCGATGGCTAAGGTACCACCTGATGGTAAGCGGTCCCCAACCTTTTTTTTATGGAATAGGAAGACGGACGACCATATGGCCCACCTGATGGTAAGTGGACACCAACGCCCTTAGATATTGGCATTGTAAGAAATGTCAACCATCGCGTACATAGCCAATGCGCCACCAACCTTGGGAAATAAGATTTTATTTATATATATTTTATTGTGATGAGTGGGTGGTACCTACCTAGACGAGCTTGCACAAAGCCCTACCACCAGTAGTACAACACTCGCAATGAAACATTAATTATGACACAACCAAAGGAACTAAGGTGACCGTTTTGCCTGTTAATTATACTGGCTCACTCATCCTTTAAAACAAAATAACAGAATACTTAATGAGCGATTGGTAGCTACCTAGATGGACTTGCACAAAACTGTACCACCGTATACGAATTTATATAATACGATATCTATTGATGTAACTGTCTGGCTGTCCATTTATTACGCTTTAACCCCAAGGACTTTCCTTCAGCCATAAAGCAACACGCGGGCGAAGACTAGAGTAGTAGTATTGAAGAATATGTAATAATTTAATCGTATATAATTAACATACCTTCGTTAGTGAATGTTTGCTACTCAGTTTCTTGTTCTTCTTCTCAGCTTTATATTTAATACAATACTATAACCTGACGAGATTGAAAATTTCATAAACGAGCCCACTTCAATATAGAATAATTAAATTTTGATATTAACGAGTTGCATAATGCAAGTGGCAACGCTTACAAGCAGTAAATAATACATGCAACAAATTAAATAGTCACCTGATTAAATATCGAGTTCAAGGAAATTAAAACTTTCAAACTTGTTTACTTTATATATCGATCCATATTCCTAACTAGTAATAAAGAACCGAAATGGCCCAGTGGTAATCGAGTTAACAGACGATAGCATGTTCGAACGACGAGCACAACTGAGTTATTATTTGTGTTAATAATAATTCATATTGTGCTCATAAATAAATGACAATATCGTTAAGTAACATGTGTTGGTTGAAATTAGGACACAAGTATAGCAACGGACCCGCATTGGAGTAGCATGGTGGAATAAACTCCAATTACTTCAGTTTTATAATAAAATTATGTGCGGTGTGCATTCCACCAGAGTACATAAATACTAATTAAGCTGTGTTTATGTATATATGTATTTCGTAAATCTGTTGTGTAAATTCGATAAAAGCATTGAATATATGTAAGGCGATGTATACAGGCTTTGGTGATCTTGTTGTTATACCTTTTTTTTTTAAATAAGGCACATAAATAAAAGATAAACGTTACCGTATAATTTCTGTAACTTCATTTAATAAACATTTACTGTAATTTGGATACACTGTAATAATGCATGTTGTGTTTGCTTTGATAATGTTGTATATTAACTTGTATAATAATATCTGTAAATTTAGTTTCAATTAACAGTATGTATCATAAGCATTAAGCTAGCAAAACTAAATAAATAAATATAATTTGGTTCTATTTAATACATTTACAGCCATAACTGATGCATAATTTTATATATCTCCAATCAAATTCTATTAAATATAACATTAAGTAAGAAGTTATAGCACAGGCGGCGTTTGCGATTTTTTTTTTCATTTCTGCTACTAGGTAGTAAGGTTTTGTGCAAGCCCGTCAGGTTAGGTACCATCCACGCATGAGATATTCTACCGCTAAACAGCAATACTTAGTATTGTTGCGTTCCGGTTTGAAGTTTGAATGAGCCAGTGTATCTAAATGCACAAGGGACATTACGTCTACGTTCCCAAGGTTGATGGCGCATTGGCGATAAAAGGAAAGGTTAATATTTCTTACATCGCCAATGTCCATGGGCTTTGGTGATTACTTAACGTTAAGTGGCCCATTTGCCCGTCCGCCTACCTAAAATATTAAAAAAAATGTAAATGTCCGACAGCCTTCTTTTGAGGAATATATAGAACTTATTTCAACAATCTGCTGCAATGTGACAGATTATATAGTCCATTAGCAAATCGTCCCAGCTTCACACTGATAGATAAGAAAAATGTATTTTGGATATGATTTGCGTACAATCCGCTCTTAGTGAGCGTCTACGTCGAGGAAGGAGCAACTATGAAAAATTTCAAGTCAATCGGGCGGATAGTTTAGTCGTCGTAATGTGTGATATTTCGCTTATATATACATATATAGATTGTGGGTTTAGATTATAAACCACAAATAATGCACATAAAATGACCTGATTTAAACCCAAAATCTACAAATAAAATTCACGTGTTTTAAGCGCTGGGCCATTTGGTCCCGACCAAATGTTATATTAAACTTATGAATAAAATTAATGTATTCATTTAAACTTCTGAATTAATAACTACTGAAATTTGCCTCCATATTAGAATCTACAGACCGAATTGTTTCCATTTAATCTCTAAAAGTGCTTATAAATTTACTTGAGCGAAGTATACAAGGATTTGAATTTTATTTGACATAAACCAAGACAGTGATGGCCAATAAAACGCTGAAGGTAGATGTCGTAGTAAGATGTCGTGTAGACTACCTTGTCAAAAGTTAATATTATGTAAGTGATTGTATAAGCTGGGGCACAAAATAGTCTGTCTGGATTTAGACTGCTTCTTACTAACTTATTTTTTATGATAGCTTCTATTTATTATTTATATATATATATATATACATAGGGTATATCATATATAACAGTAACAGTAACAGCCTGTTAATGTCCCACTGCTGGGCTAAGGCCTCCTCTCCCTTTTGAGGAGAAGGTTTGGAGCCTATTCCACCACGCTGCTCCAATGCGAGTTGGTAGAATACACATGTGGCAGAATTTCAATGAAATTAGGCATATGCAGGTTTCCTCACGATGTTTTCCTTCACCGTCAAGCACAAGATGAATTATAATCACAAATTAAGCACATGAAAATTCAGTGGTGCTTGCCCGGGCTTGAACCCACGATCATCGGTTAAGATTCACGCGTTCTAACCACTAGGCCATCTCGGCATTTTCATATATCATATATGAACGGCAATAATGTAAATAGGATAGATATATAGTATATGTAAAAAAACTTAATTTATGATGATTAAGATACGAAGTGAGTTCTTAGAGAAGAAAGCAACACCTTGCCTTTTACATGTGCAGTCGTACTTATGTAGTTACGTATTATGCACTTGTTATACAAACGGCTATGTGTAAGGTCGCGTAGACGTTTTACTTCGACTAAGCCCACTAACCTATCAAACTTATAAAAAGTCTAAGTATATACTTAGTCTATATTTATAGTATATACTTATAAGTATATATGTTGTTGGATATATGGAAAATCACCTTTTGGACGAGTACTGAGACTTAAGTCAGTTAAAGGACTCAAGGTTCTACTAAGATATTTGAAAGGAATTTTGTAGAAATCAATAAATTATGAGGAACAATATTATTAATAAACAGACTTATTTTTTTTTTTATTCTGTAAGAATGAGCAAACAAGGAGGCTCACCTTGTGGAAAGTAACTACCACCGCCATTGGACACCTGAGGGCTTGCAGGTGCGTTGCTGGAGAGCAAATACAAATTTAAAAAAAAAGAAATATTTACGCAAAATGGTTCTTTTTTACTTTCTTAAAAATGATATATCCTTTTAACATTTTTTATCCTTTTCTATACACGCAAAATTTCATGATTATCCGTTAAGTAGTAAATATAAAATTGAACAAACAAACAAATTCACTTTCGTGATTATTATATTAATATAGTCTGTAAAACCTTATTATAAAATATGTATAAATCTACGCACACAGGCGTTCAAAGCTCCGATGTTCTCAGCAATCAAAATTTATGCCCTTCCGTTCGAATAATGAAAGTTTATACTAGTTCAGCTAATGGCTACACAAAGCCAGCTCTTAAAAATCAACATTTATGCGAACTATTATTACAGTCTGTTACAAATTAAAATATAGCTGTTACATATTTGCGATTTTCCATATTTTAATAGTCATTTACAAATGGATTCTATTCTTTTTAAATGATGACGCATATATTTTGTTTTCATTTTAAAACGCATAGCGCCGTCTTACCGCCTGGAGAGGTCATTATAAGCCCAGAGAAACAGAATTGGGATTAATTATAACATCAGGTATAATCATAAATTTGACAATAAATATGGTTGCAGTAAAATCTATCTCTAGACTTTTTTGCACCTAAATTGTGCGGGTTTCAAAAATACATTAAAGCATTTTTTTGTAAATATTTAAGAATACAGTTTATTATTTTTTCCTGAATTACTAAACCATTTTTTTTAATTAGTAATGGCCAACTAAGCTTAACATTAACTCTAGTAGAGTCTACTTACGCTGTCTGTGTACGAATTGTGGAAATATTACAGTCTAGCTTTATTTTTGTATAATAATGTACTGCTTTTACTGACTGTAGTTAGTTATGTGCCAAATAAATAACTAAGCCATGCGTCAAAAACGATTCACATAATATTTTGATGTCTTAAAGACAGTTTAGTAAATATGTATGATCTATGAATATCGTAGACGAATTTAATTTAATCATTAATGATAATTACCATACGATTATTACAAAACAGATTAAAAATTTGAACGAATGACATCTTCAAATGTACATTTTACTGAGGTAGCAATCTAAATGAAATATATAATCTTATTGCTCCCCAGAGATATGTACAACCTTCAAGTAAGGCTACGAACACATCTGTGGAACCAAGCGACAGTAGCCGTGACAACGCCTAGCGCAAGCCCGCCTCACCTGCAAGGCATACATTATTGCCACTTAATTTGATATCCTTATACATATATAGTTTCCTAGATACTTTTAGTAATATAACGAACGTTGATATCATTTTATCAACACATCAACAATTTACTTTTTTATATATTTTACCTACATAGTACTGATACTGCAGACTACCGCTACATCAACTTCTCTCCCTTTAAAAGCTATTAAGTCAATACGCAAGATACTAGTACCCTTTAATTTTATACAAGCTACCGTTCATCAACACGCACATACTTAACTATGCACACAGGTCTAAGCAAGTAAGCAAAGTGGTACTTGAGTTTTAAGTCGGGGTTTACTTAAGCACAGACCACCAACAGACCAAACGTTACGCAATGGTACATTACCGACTCCTTACTCACTCGAAATCATAACATGCTCACGGAAACAAACACGAAACAACAACGGTATTGTTTAGTAAACTTTGAGTTGTTATCAACAAGCTGTACAAAATATCTAGACCCGCAGACTTGAAGCACGAGTGAAACTAGGTTACCTGAGTAATTGCTAGATTAGACATGTCAAAACTGTATATAGGAACTTTTTAAGATTCTAGTTTACAATTCTAAAGAAGCCGATTAAATTTTTAGATCCCATTAAATGTTTAAAATAAATTGACCTACAATTTGCCCGTTGGCCTATCTAATAAAACAATTAATTACTAATCTATGTAATGATTTGTATTAGTATTGTAAGAAATATGTAGCATTACATGAAATTCTCGCATGTTGCGTCTATAGACTAAATTTAAAGCGACCAAAACTGCGAAATGCAGTTATTTATATGATGGTGTCAAATACTAAAACCTTCTCCGAAGCGCGCTGCATATTCTGTGACAAGTTTTATGAATATTGATTTAGTAATTATTTCATTTATTAGTATAGATATATATTTTTAGTATAACCATAGGATGTAATGTCGCTTGTATTGACACTGGCTCGGGGTGTTACCAGACCGTCACGGTAGCATGCGCAAGCGATCCCGTGGCGCTCCTCGTTAAGACAGAAAGGGTACCGCTGATTTCTTTGTGAGTAATTCGAAGTTCAGAGCGCACTCGGAGCTTTCGACACCGGCGACCTGCACATCCCCCCCCCCCCCACTGTTTCCGTGGGAGTAACGTGTAATACCTTTTACCAGCGATAAAAAAGGGTGTTACTAGACCAATCGATCGATCTATGAATTGGTGCAGTAGCGTCGATCGACTTTGGTTGTTCCATTCTACCATCGATCGATTGAGTCGTCTGGCAATACACACTTACTCAGTCATACTGGAACAAATAAACAAAATATAGTAATGTTAGTAAAAATAGTAATGTTAGTACGATACAATAACAACTAATAACAGACTAATTTTTTTTATATAGAATAGGAAGGCGGACGCGTATATGGGCCACTTGATGGTAAGTGGTCACCAACGCCCATAGACATTGGCATTGTAAGAAATGTTAACCATCGCTTACATCACCAATGCTCCACCAACCTTGGGAACTGAGATGTTATGTCCCTTGTGCCTGTAATTACACTGGCTCACTCACCCTTCAAACCGGAACACAACAATACCAAGTACTGCTGTTTTGCGGTAGAATATCTGATGAGTGGGTGGTACCTACCCAGACGAGCTTGCACAAAGCTCTACCACCAGTATACTATTCCAATCGAAGGGATAAAAATAAACAAACCTAAAATTAGATTGATATATTGCTGTGATGTGATTTCCTTATATTTTTGCTACATTATGCACTACATGGCTTTCGATCAGGCTACAGCACCGTGGACCACATCCATACTATTCGGCAGATTGTGCAGAAGACCGAAGAGTACAATCAGCCGCTATGTATGGCATTTGTGGACTACGCGAAAGCCTTCGACTCCATCGAAACCTGGGCAGTGCTCGACTCATTGCAAAGATTTCATATCGACTGAAGATGTATCGAGGTACTGAGATGTCTGTACAACGCCGCTACAATGACTGTCCACATCCAGGACTGTAAGACGAAGGCGATCAAACTGCGCGAGGGGTGAGACAGGGGGATGTAATACCCCGAAACTGTTCGCCAACGCGTTGGAAGACTGGGTATGGAGTCAATGTTAACGGCGAGTACATCTCACACCTTCGATTTGCCGACGATATCGTCATCATAGCAGAGTCGCTGGAACAACTCACCGAAATGCTGCGTAGCCTAGGCGAGTCTTCCCGGTGTGTCGGTCTCGGTATGAACTTGGACAAGACCAAGGTCATGTTCAATAGGCATGTCGTGCCGGGACCGATATACGTCGAGGGGAAACCTCTCGAAGTTGTTAGTGAATATACCTACCTAGGACAGATAATACAAGTCGGTAGGAACAACTTCGAGAAGGAAGCCGATCGAAGAATTCGCTTGGGATGGGCAGCATTTGGCAACCTTCGTCAAGTCCTCAAGTCGTCTATACCGCAATGTTTGAAGACGAAAGTCTTCAACCAATGCGTCTTACCTGCCATGACATACGGTGCCGAAACGTGGACACTAACTGCGGGACTAGTCCACAAATTCAAAGTCGCTCAGCGTGCTATGGAGCGAGCTATGCTCGGAGTATCTTTGAAGGATAAGATCAGAAATGCGATTATCCGGAAAAGAACCGGAATCACCGACATAGCTTGCAAAATTAGCAGGCTGAAGTGGCAGCGGGCTGGTCGCGTATGTCGTAGGACCGATGGCCGTTGGAGCAGACGAGTCCTAGAGTGGAGACCGCGAATCGGCAAGCGCAGCGTAGGGCGCTCTCAGCGTAGGGCGGACCTTAAGAAGGTGACGGGCACCAACTGGATGCGGAAGGCGGAGGACAGGGAGCTTTGGCGCACCTTGGGAGAGGCCTATGCTCAGCAGTGGACAACGATTGGCTGTTGATTGATTGATTGATGCACTACAAACATATCTTGATTAATATATCTTAATTTATAACAAAACACTGTTCCACATAACTACTAATAACCACTTTAATTTTACTTCCAAAGTTCTGATATTAACTTCGCCGATATTCCAGGCCCCATTTTTACGCAATTGTATAATGAAAATGATATCGCATTAATTCAATATTGAAGATGTTTAGTCGTGTTTACTTCTCTTGTGGTTGGAATAGGCTATCGCGTCTTTGTACACAGTGGTTTCGCTCACCCAGGCGGGCTAGCACAAACCCAACTAAATCATAATGATTAATTGTTGCCAATAATGTCGTAAGTTACGTGACTGTATGTATGTTTATTATTATTTGAACCTGTTCACACAAAGATACGATAGACCAACCCCTGACGATGATTGTAGGGGTCGGATAGTCGTATAATTTTTATTTCATCCGAAGATCTATCAAATACGTTTTGTTGACATAACCTAGTTGAAAATGACTTACAAATATATTTGTGCAAAATCTAATAAATGATATCTTGAATAAAGTAATGGTAAAAAAAACAATTAATTAATACACTCTTATGAATAATAAATATTAATTTATACTTTTATATTATAATTAAAGTAGCCTATCGCTACTGTAACTTCAAAAAGTCATAAGTCCATGTTTATATTTTAAAAATTGAGTCCTTCAAATGTTACAAGGTTTTGTGGAAAATTTAAAGATGTAAGAAAAAATCTGGGAGCTTCATTGACCATTACAGTTATATGTATTACGATATAAAACTTTTATGTAGTATATTATTCTGCCCGTGCGAAATCGAAACGGATATCTAGTAAATGAATATAATAATAAAATCTCTCCAGCCTTATAATATAATATGGAATACTCTATGCATTTCAGACATACCTAAAATTAGTTGTTGTCTAGTTCGGCAAAAAAAATTGTGTAGTAATTAATAACAATATTAAAACCGTTTTAGGACAGAAACGTAACACATAGAAACGTGACACTTATTCTATTGATTCTATTTTAAAACTAATTATTTAAAACCAGGCATAAGTTAAATAGGTTTTAAAATAGGTTTTAAATTTCAAATTTTAATATTACGAAAAGTTATTCAAGACATATATACAAAATTAGTTCCTTGTGTTAATTAAACCCCTTAAAATCCTATATTACTTTTATCAATTTAACACATAGCAGGACCGGCCTCGGTTCCACGATTTAATTATTACGATATTGCTCTCGTCTGCAACTTGATAATGGTATTATTTCCATTTGAAACACCTTTCGACTTTATTAAGCTCATTCTTTGGAATGAATATTAATTTTTACTTTAGTTTTTTTTTATATTACGTGTTGATGTTGTACGAGTATATCCACCATTACATTTTTATGATAAAAAAAGTATGTATAGAGATAGCCTATATAGGCCAGTGGTTAGAACGCGTGAATCTTAACCGATGGTCGTGGGTTCAAACCCGGGCAAACACCACTGAATTTTCATGTGCTTAATTTATGTTTATAAATCATCTCGTGCTTGACGGTGAAGAAAAACATCGTGAGGCAACCTACATCTAGTAGTCTAATTTCATTGAAATTCTGCCACATGTGTATTCTACCAACACGCATTGGAGCAACGTGGTAGAATAAACAGGCTGTTACTGTTATATATTATATAAATATAATTGCATGTCTGCAACACTATGATAACAATACAAACCGATACCAAATTTGAATACATATACATTAAATAAAATATGTCTTTATAATATATATATTTATTCATAAACAATTTGAACAAAATTAAAATTTAAAAGAAACATTTGATCGAATCAACAAAAGTTTAAAGTACGTAAACTTAAACTAATCAACTCGTGTGAACGCGGTTTAAGTATTTCATAAATATTTTAACCCAAATTCAACAAAACTTCAACAAATTGTTCATACCTTGTATTAAGTTTCTTATGCCTGTAATTACTTAAATATCAAATAGTTTAACTATAAGTTGTTAAGCCTTTATTACGTTCACGTTATTTCTAAACGCAAGCCTGCTTTTTGACATTTAAACGGCATATCCCAGTAACCGAGATCTGTTCGCGGAGTTTAAAATAGCATTTTAATGGGCAAAGTTACCTCATTAAACCAAGGCTTTGCAATAAACTCTTATTAAAATAGAATACCTTTACTAAACGCGTGGAACATATATCAGGTTACACGTTGATTGGAAGTCTATTTATGGAGTTGTTCTCAGTTGTTATCAGAAAGTTTTGATTAGAAATAAAATGAAAACTCTTGCTCGAGGAGATAAAAGTATATACTTACTACTTACACTAGCGGTAACATAAAAAAAAAACTTTAACAAAAGAATACGGATGATAACGGATGTGCCAAGGTAGCGCCGTGGTTCGAACACGTGATTTTTAACCGAAGGTTGCGGGTTCAAACCCAGACAAGCAACACTGAATTTTCGTACTTAATTTATGTTTATGATTTATCGCTCGCAAGTATATAATAAAATTGCGATGGAACCTGAATGTGTCGGATGAAAATCTGCCACGTATGTGTCTCACTAAACTTCGTCCGATCTGTGCGATGGAATAAACTCAAAACGTTCCACTCAAAATATAGGCGGTCTGGCAATAGTCCTGTTACTTTACTAGAATCACTATGTCCACGTTATGTTATGTATATAAAATTATTATTTAATTATAATCAACTGAAAAATTAGAAGTCACCCGCGTACATTATATTATAATATAAAAACAATGCTCTACCATCTTAAAACTTATTCATTGTATCATTGAATCAATTGACTCGGTATTAGAACATTTAACTAAATATTTTTCATTAAAAATATTTCAATGGTTTCCGAATAACGCCTGCTCTAGTATATATGTATATGGCAATAATATAAACAGAAGTACACGATACTTATGATAATAATATAACGTATATAACATTGAATTTTCAGATTTATATTCAAATAAAACATAATATAAGCAGCTCCGCGTCAAAGTTGTCAATTTTAGTGCGGTTAAAAGTTTTTACGTCTACCCCTTTGATAAGGGTTAGGCTGACAGTTCGGTTAGGTTCAGAAGTAGCTCATCAAAGATGTAAATATTCGAAACCTTTATATGCGAAATGTATTAAGACTATGTACATGAAGTTTCGATAGGATGAATAAAGACCTAAAGTCTGTCTAAGTAAAGCCTGAAAATCCTTTAATTATGAATCTTTAATTGTGTGGCGTATGCTATCCATTGTTTGCAATATCGCGTTATACAATTGTTTGTATATTACATCGACAAGAGCCCTGCGTACGTTTGCTGATCTGCGGTCTCCACTCAAGGACTCGTACCAGCCCATTATCATTTCAGTCTGCTAATTTTGCAAGCAGTGTCGGTCTATTTGAATTATAGATATGAAATATTTAAATTAATAGGTAGCAGCGGTAATCTAACATAAAAAGATGGTTATTTTAGGTTAGAAATAGGCGGTTATTTTGAAATAACACCATACTCACAAATCAAAGACAGACACTTCAATTTTATTAATTTATATAGATGCTAAATGGCATAAATAATTTGTAAAATGTTACGAGAAGGGATCGTCAAATGTTGCCACAATTTGCTCGCATTAGCATTTAGCAGTTTCTCTGACATGAGAAATGTGTCGACGTACGACACGTAAAACAACTTATCCCAGAGAATTAGTAATTTAATTCGAGAAAATAGGTCACTTCTTTAATGTATTCGCTGTTGTAATTTTGTTTTTTATTTGTATTATTTTTCTGTCTTTCCAGAAAGTTCTTATAATATTTCAACATATTTAGCTTGTTAGGTTTACTATTTTGTAGTTGTTATATTATTGTTTTGTTTAACATCTCATTATATTACACTGAGTATTTTTTCTAACCATATTTTACTTGTATGATACTAATGACGAACAACATACATACAAAGAACGAAAAAAAAGAAACTTTCTTTTAATAACAAGGAAATGGGCTCTAATAAAATTAGTTATAACTTTTTTTTGTAAATAGTTGCGTTTTTCAGCACTTAGATAGATTTCATTCCTGAAAGGCCGTCAATGCCTTGCAAGCCCTCCGGTGATGCAGACGTCCATAGGTGGTTTTTACCAGGTAGGTGGTTTTTAGCAGGTGAGCCTTCTGCCCGTTTGCCTCTTTACATAAAACCTTATTTAAATACAAAATTTGAACAAAATCTTTAGAACCGTTTCCGAGTTACACGAAAGAAATTTACATGCAAGAATTGCTTATGTAATATAACAGGCACGAAACAGAAATCTATTAATTATTGCGATTGGTGCTTTATAATTTTTTTTAGTGTTTCACATGAGTGTAATATTGACGGCAATATTTACTGAATTCTAGACTTGGCAAAGATTTTAGGCTATAAAAAGTAATGTTTATCACAAAAACTCTTTTGTCGGTTTGGAATAACTTATTATTTAAATTTATTTTACGCTATTATTTATAATAAAAACAATAATAAATATCCATAGGACGTTTCTAAGGTTCGCGTCGAACATTATAATATTATTTACATTAATTAAATAAAACATCAACATTCAATATGTACACTATAGCTATCACAAATAATAGAACCCGGAACAACAATCTCGAATCGACAATTGCAACAAACTTGCAACACTGTTACATTATATTATGCAAATCTGTGACCGACTTCATTCATATTAACATTCACTGAACGAATTTTTGTTCAAATATAAATTTTATCTTAAAATTAAACTAAAAATCAATCCGTCGTCAATATTTATTAAGGAAAGAAACCAAATATCGAAATCCACCAATTAGACCATGAAATCCACCATCATTAGACCTGCTCGCTAGTACCATATTATTATATTTCAAATAAATTTAATTTCTTTGTAAAATATGTCACTATCAATACACATTATAAAACGAAGTACCTTCGCCGCGTATGTTCAGATATTCTACCGCAAAACAGCAGTATTTGGTATTGATGTGTTCCGGTTTGAATTCAATTAATTGGTTAATTACAGGCACAAGGGACATAACATTTTAGTTCCCAAGATTGGTGGCGCATTGGCGATGTAAGCGATGGTTAACATTTCTTACAATGCCAATGTCTATGCGGGCGTTGGTAACCACTTACCATCAGGTGGCCCATATGCTCGTCCGCCTTCCTATAATATAAAAAAAATGTTTGTCGCGATAAATTCCAAATCTACTGAACGGATTTTCATACGGTTTTCACCAATAGACGGAGTGATTCATGAAGACGGTTTATTTGTATAATTATATGATAAAAACGTTTTATGGTGACCCTTATTCTACCAGTGCGAAGCCGAGACGGGCAGCTGTACACCATGGTTGAAAAAAAAATAGTTGGAAAGTTGGAAGATATATTTTATATAAATTAAGCTTCACATACAGCAATTGCCGACCAGGACACATTTTTTGTAATAAATAAAAAAAACTTACTAAAAATGTATTGTCGCTGAGCAGCGAGCGATTACCTTCAGTTAGTAATTATTTCCTTGGTCGGTGAAGTCGTGAGCGAAACTGTTCGCAAATTTTAATAAGTATTATAGAATGCACACGCTCACCACTTATTTTATAAATAACAAAGCGAAATTTAAAATTAGAAAGAGATAAAAATACGATATGAATATCACTGTCACGGTCATACATTTCGCGGTCAACATGTTTAAGTTCACAGCACAATGAAAGCTATATGAAGCATAAATTAAATTTAAATTAATTAAATATGCTGGATGGCTCGCAGATAGTATATCCTAATCATAACTAACATTATCAATGTAAATGCGAGTTAGTTTGTTTATTAATTTATGTGTTTGTTTGATTTGCTTTCACGTCTTAACTCAACCGCTCATTATGAATTTTCGCAAACACGTTGTCAAGGGCACAGAAAATCCCCCCCTTACACGCGGGTGGGAACAGGTATCTAACAATTTATTATGTATATTTAAATTATTAACATACATATGTAAATTGGAAGAAAAGAATAACTACTGGCTTTCAAGTTCGTTCTTCTTGGTAGAATCTACGTTTCCGGTGGTAGCTTTACATTTTATTTAATATCGTAACACGACGATTGGTTTTATGAGCGAATTGAATAAAGAATATTATGATTTAATTCAACTGCCTAGTATAAAATGAGCAATAAGAATCATACAATTTACAATTAATAAATGCAAATTAAGTTTCGACAATCATATATCAATGAATAAAACTAATAAAAATATCAAAAAAATAATTAACAGTATTCATTTTACAAACGAATGAACATCAAAAGAATTGTTGACATCTCATTGAATGAAAAAAATAAAGAACGAACAAATTATTTACGGAACGAAATGCAATTTAAATAAATAATTTAATTTCAGATACATTTAATATAAAAAGCGATTGATATTATTTGATATTAATAACGATCGATTGAAAGAGGTATATAGCTATTACATAATGATATGAAATATTGCTTTTGATAATTAATTTTAATATTTAAAGTACGTACACGAATCAAAATAGCCACTCTAAGGCGGTTTTGATATTTCGCGAATGAAATCCGAAGTGACTTCTTACAGAATAGCGCTGCTGAGCTATAGGGATTTTGTAAGAACAAACTCGAAACTCACCGCAGAAATCGGTCTTGAAATGCCAAAAAATTATATGCGATATCAAAATAGCATAGGTAAGTAACGAAGCGAGTTCATACAGAGTATTCAGTCTTTTTTTTATAGAATAGGAAACGGACGAGCATATGGGCCACCTGATGGTAACTGGTCAACAGTTCCCATAGACATTGGCATTGTAAGAAATGTTAACCATCGGTTACATCACCAATGCGCCACCAACCTTGAAAACTAAAATGTTATGTGCATTGTGCCTGTAATTACACTGGCTCACTCACCCTTCAAACCGGAACACAACAATACCAAGTACTGCTGTTTTGCGGTAGAATATCTGATGAGTGGGTGGTACCTAACCAGACGAGCTTGCACAAAGCTCTACCACCAGTAAATAAATGTCTAAATGATCAGTCATAAATTTACATAACATTTTTAATTACGTTAAATTATTTAATTATTATTATTATACTACTAGTTAGTATAATAATTAGATTTTAAGACATTAAAAATTAAACTTCTGAAACGATAAAACCTGTGTTTTGATACGATGTGTGGTAGATGGGAATCAGATGACTCAAAAAACCCGTTACAATGGCAAACTATTATTAACTGTTATTTATAACGCCATTTTAGATTTTTTTATTACGAGAAAATATTAGTTTTTTGTTTGAACGCACCTGTATCTAGAAATTTTACTCGGAATCGAATAATTCTTCCTGCATTTGATAGCCCAATTCTTGAGTAACCGCGCGAAGTATTCAGTGATTCATACAATAAATATATAGAATTAAATTTGTACTTATTACAGATTTTGCATTGACAGTTAATAATAAAAGGTATTTAGTAAAACATTTTGGTCGGGCATAACTAATACAATAATTCACTATTTTTTTTTATTATAATAGTAGGCAAATATTTATGTACATAAAATATTTCTATCAAAATTATGTCGATTGACAAAAAAAAAACAAATACTTTTTTAATGACCACTTACAAAATAGTCAAAGACAAATTCGCATACGTCTACTAACATGTTGCTTCCTGTTAGCATAACAGATTATATAAAATACATGATAATTACTTACTCATACAAACACATTACATAATCTTGTAAGCAAATTAATATATACTAAAACATTATGTATTGTGAAATGTCAATTTATGATCATGAGTCCATTACTGTTGGAGAAAAAAAGCAACTAAATTAAGTCAATGAATTTTTTTCTCTGTCATCGGTTCATATAAAAATAATCGCACATAACGATCGTTTTTTCCTTTTTTTTAATTATACGTACAATAGAAGGAGTAGAGCTCACATCATACAGTTCGATTTTTAATTTATACCGAGCGTCAACAAATACACATATTTTGTAATAATCAATAAGTTTTATATAAAATAATAATCACTTGGACAAGATAATAATTTATTATAAAGTTCAAAATTATTCAATATAAAATTTAATTATCGAGTAATAAATGTTGTAAGGTGAAGTTTATAAAACGTTAACGAAATTTCAAGTTTCAATGTAGCGTTAAATTATCCTTTCATAAAGTCCGCCATTTATATTACACGAAAATGGATTTTCATTTTGAAATCATTTATTTTTAATTATTATTTAGGAATAAAACAATCTTTATTCAGTAGGTTCTTATACAGACTTTTTATTTGTTATTTTATAAGTTAATCGAATGAGTTTGGAATTTGGATTCTATTAAGAATCCTACTAGAAAGTCAGTAAATACTATTCTATGAAATATAAATTGCGCACACGAATAAAACAAGGGTAAATAAAAGACACAAAGAAAGGCTTTGTTCTTTGTGCCATGGTTATGTGATAAATATATTTATTTATGTCCATTAAGAGGTAATGTACGTAGTTGTCCTTATTTGAATATGCCGTTGCGTTTCGATTACGTAAAAAAATATGTTCCCTTAGTATTGTGTTACTTAATATTCAGTGATGGATAGCTTAGAAAAAAAAAACAAATTCAGAGGGTAATCTGTATATTTATTCCTATTAAGTACTTCTAATTGTTTTATTTAAAAAAAAAAAAATATAAACCATCTCTTGGACTCTCAATGCGAGTGTAATTACAGGCACAAGGGACATAACATCTTAATTCCCAAGGTTGGTGGCGCATTGGCGTTGCGAGGAATGCTTAATATTTCTCACATCGCCAATGTCTATGGGCAGTGGTGACCTCTTACCATCAGGTGGACGATAAGCTTGTCCTACCTACCTATCAAAAAATGAAAGCAAAGTATTACTTGTTTCAAAAGTCATCTATATTCTTCCAGTGGACACCAGAGTTCAAAACGAAAGTAAGAGCATACGAAGACATAGCGTGCCACATGCGATTGAGGCGTCAGATAACGATAGCATCTTAATCGTTACATACGGAACACATCGACTAGAACGAAATAATTACATGGATTTGTTTATTAAAAAATTAACAACCGAATAAGCGTCGATGAAAAAATATTCTGACGTACACACATATACATATGTACGTACAGCCCTTGGTCTTACCGAGTGAGATTCTCTGTTAGGGTGAATGTAAGGATATCAAGTGTGGCTTATTGTTGTTATTATATAATATTATGTTAAATTAAGAGGCGTGCTGTAATGTTATTAAATACTAATTAGAACTCGACCATCTTTTGTCGCGATGAGAAAAGTCTCATATAATTTCGAAATCTATTTTGAGTGCAACGTAAATATGTTTTTTGTCCAGAAAGCCATTTATAAACCAATATATAATTAAAAACAATAACTAGATTTCTTAAATAACGATAACTTAAAGTACGTCATTATTTGTTTCTTATTTTTTTCTAAAAATTGACAAACGCTTTTTAAGGTTTTAACCGACTTCTTTAAACTATAATATGTAACTACTGCTATAAGCACGATGCGTAATGTTTCAAGGTCAAATTTGGTTGCAACGTAAATTTGTAACGTTTATGATTGAAACGTGCCTGAACAAGTTACATTTTTGTCACGTTCTGGTATGCTATCGCCTTATTTTTTCTATTCTAAATGTAGGTAACAATTCTCATCTGTAATGGAGCTAAAGTATGGCACTAAAGGCTCATTACATAAGTAGGCTAAGCCCGCATGTTTTATCTCACGTCCATTGATCACGATTCACAATGACTGATTGCCGTATCGATCTGATATAGACGAGGCATTCTGTTCAACTATACAATATAAAAAAACCAGATTGAATATAAAAATCTCAGGCATTCAGATAAAAATATGAATATACATAAAGTAAATAGTAGGATAATTACTATTACTAAAGTGAGTTTGTTTGTTTATTTGTCATATTATAACTAATCAACCGATCGTCATGAAATTTTGCATATACGTTGTCTGAGGTAACGAACAAACTCCCTCCCCTTCCAACGCGTGACACGCAATACTATTTATTAGCGAAATTCATGCATGTATTTATGCATTGAAGTCTTAATATAATACACTTATTTAATTTATAAATATATAATTTGCATACTAGTTAAATAAATGCCTCAAACTGTATTAACACAAACATTGCATAGAAAAACAATTTATCACAACCGCAGTATATACGCAATTTACAGTTAACTAGACTCTGGAGGAAGCGCAGCTGTATTAGATAACCAAGTTATTCGAAGACTTATTATACAAATATAACATATAACAAACAATATCTTCTGTATTTAATTTAAGAAAACGTTATATTATATAAGATGGTTATATATAAGATATATAAACACATCTTCGAGTAGGAGGTTGCAGAGCTACACAGCGACAGGGGTGATCAGACAGCCGGGCGCCAGGACAAAAACTGAGAAACCGACGGGTTATCCTAGCCGACATTAGCAGAACCATTCAAGTTATGAATTATAAATACAAAATTCAGCATTTGAAAAAAACGGTTGTGTCCTTTTTCTTATATTACAGTAATCAATATTTGAGAACATTCAAATGAAATATGCGAGCACCGCTGAGTTTTGATATGCTTAATTTGTGCTTACGATGACGTTAATGGCGGAACACCGCCAAACACGAGATAAGGGTTTTAGGATTGGTTTATTTTTGAATGCGACATAGCCTGCCGTTTTGTGAGACTCTAATGATCAAAAAGAAGATGGAGTCGCATCAATAAAATGTTGATCTAGTTCGGCGGAGACGAGGAAAGCGGCGTTTCGTATAGATAACGACCAGCTCGAAAATCGACCGAAATCGATCAGATCGAATCGAGGCGTCTTGGTTACAATCGTTAGGCTTAATCGTTATTGTGACCATCAACATACAGATAATCCAAGGCCACATAGAATTTCTTAAAGTTCTTAAAGTCTTTCAACAAATCGTTAAAAAAATATCGATTTCATATAAATCGGAAAAATCGATTTTTTGCTTATAAGGATTTAGGTCCGTTGTTCACCTTCAAGGGGATACCTGCTCTGGTTACTGAAGAGGTTTGACCTCGGCTCGGTAGGTCAAGACGATTGAAATACTCGAACAAGAATAGGGTTACTTAAGATATTTACTTGATACATATATCTTATGCTCGGCTTATCTTATATTTAAGACACGATTTTTTTTTTAATTGCACCCACTGTCGTCTGAGGTAGGCAACTTAATGCCACATGCATTAAGGGTAACACCTGAATGATATACATATTTACATGTATAATTTTTTATGAATGTATAAATTCATACTTATCTGTGTATATAATACTACCAGACTTGGGGTAGGAATCGAACACGTAATCCCAGAGCTGACGGCAAAGTCACTGCCGACTGCGCCAAGGGATAGTAGAATCAATCACGTAATTCAGAAGCTATTCACTGGCTTGCTATTTACGGTTCAAAAGACAATATATAACGTATAGTATGAAGATGACAGATGGTAATGGATCTGTAATGGAAAAAACAATTAGACAAATCTACTATCCGTGATCAGAAGAAATTTTTTCTTTAACATCACAACCGACATTGAATCATCTTTATTTGTTCTTTATATAACAAACATAACAAACAATATAAAAGTATATATAGAACGCGAATAATAATAATTTTGACTTGAATAATTTCCATGTGATGCAGAAATTAATTTTTAAGCAGAAATAATTGAGAAACTTTATTGTGCACATATAACTTTAGAAGTCTTCCTATAAAATTGCAATAAAATTCCTGACTTAAGGAATTCATGTGGATTTAACTTTTTGCAAGTATTGTCCTTAAATAAACTTTACCAACAGTTAAAGTAAAAAAGTCGAGTTAAAGTCTGTAAAGGTGCCGCTGAGCAAGTTCGGCTTAAAATAACAATTAACTATATATATAAGAACTTTACCATTTCATAAATCTAAAGCTGCAAGTAAGGAAACTGCGCTATAATATAATGAAGTAATATGACTCGTAATTTAATAGGATTATGTTTAATGCGATCAATTTGTATGGTATTTTATCGTAAAATCTAATAAATATATAATGTTTACGTGCGTTTCGAGAAGTGCATCGTAATTTACATAAGTGAAGGCTGCCAGTAGCCGCATAACATCGTACCGTCGTTATGTAGAGGGAAGTTAAAATGGAGCTTTTTATTGTTAAATTATAAAAAAAATGGTATACACTAAAATGTATAATATTAAAAATGTTTAAATACTCGTACTAAATAATATATATCTTATTTGAATTTGCTGGATCAAATGAACTGAAACTGGCACTTCAATGTTGCACTGCTATGCGATGCTATGGTGTGCTCTTGTTGAGGAGAAACTTTGGAACTAACTCCGCTGAACTTTGGATACGCAGATGCTCAGTTTGACTACTTCTCTAAGAATCACTTTATTCCTCTAAATAAACAGCAACTCATTAAGCTTATTTTATTGAAATCTATCTAATGGTATCCGTGTAATGCTTTATGTTTATAATCCATCGCGTACGGTGAAAGAAAAGATCGTGACGAAACCTGCATGTGTCTAATTTCATTGAAATTCTGCTACATGTGTATTCTACTAAGTAGCAACGATGAAATATATCTAGTTCAGATTGATTATACTTTTAGATTCATCACCTGATACACAACACAAAAAAACGCCTCGTTTTTGACGCCGAAGCTGATCAATGCAAATTTTATTTCTAAAAACAAAAATAAAATACATTTTTATGATGTTTCAACTTTAAAATTCATAATAAAAAAAACATTTCGAACACTTCTTTTATTCCTTTTGTAGATGAATTATTTTCGTGTATTTTATAAATAAACATCTTACTATAATAATTTTAGCTTCCCTGTAACGTGATTGGCAAACGCTGCTACATTGAAAAAAAATGTATATAATACAATATATATAACAAATATATTTTAGATGGAAAATGACGATGTACGCAAGGTGGCTGGCAGCGGTTGGAGATTAAGTGCCGTTGGAGAGACCTATGTCCAGCAGTGGACGCGAAAAGGGTGATGATGATGATGACGAGATGAAAAATTTATAATTAACAGTAAATTCTACATCATTACAATACATTAATCTTATTCTGATAAGTTATCTACTAAATAGAAAATTCCAAATTATTATTGTAGTGTTTATAAAATACACCAGGAAAAAATATGCGGCGTTTGTTACTGTCTATTTATTTTTATTTTTTTGATATTCTTTTTGAAAATTCGATGCCTAATCTACACTTGACTTAAAAGCGTAATTTTAAGCGTCAGTGTCGAACCATCGAAATGCCTTGGTAGTAACAAGATCTTTATGAATGCACGATTCTGTGAAATCTTTTGGTGTTATAATGGCTTTAGTTCCCATAAACACTGCAGTTCACATCACTTTTAACTTTCGAGTTGTACTTTGTTTTCAAACCATGATCAGTCTTAAGTAAAAATGTTTAGTCAAAGATATAATCTGTACTGAACATCACTTATCAATTGCAACAGTAGATAAAAAACACAATGACTAATCAAGAGTCAGTGAAGTACAAGAACCTCTTAATTTATTAGGCCGTTAGATGGTAAGTGGTAACCTTCGCTCCAAAGACAATGGCGCTATAATTTTTAAATTTAAAAATTAATGTATTCGAGGCGGCTTTTATAAGCACTTTAGTCATCAATTAACAAGATAAGATGAAATGTGAATCGTCCCTCGCATCTAAATGAAGGCTCCACTGAGAAGAAACGACAAGAAAATCTGTAGTTAGAGTTTTTAAAACCCATACAATTACATATGTCAAATAGTCGATACCACATAACACAAATGATAACAACGTGGAGACGGCTACAATCATGCGATTTAAGTATGTAATATTTGTAATTCCACTGGCTCAACACTGAAGTAGAAATACAAATTATTTATTTTTAGCACAAGAGAATAACTGTTTTATTTAATAAAAGAGGGCGTTAGCATAAACAAAGCTATTGATAGCAAAAATAGTCCAAAATTATAATAACACAAAAGGCATAACTTAGTTAGATACTAAAATCTGAAACGTAAATAACGTCAGAGTAATTCAGACACGACGACCAATTTCAAGAGCTAAGGTTACTGCTTACGATGCCCAACAAGTTTAGAGACGCAGACCAAAGGGCTGTAAGTGCGTTATGAGGTGCTGGAATGTAAGCCCATCATTTCTTAAATTCAGGCTAATGGTGAGAATTTCGTATCAAAAAACAAAATAACTTTTTAGGGCACTAGACCAACAAAGAAGTGCATGTATTATAATGTTCGATGTCTTTTTAAAACAAAACTCGACGATATTTTTGACGAAGCATTAACATGCGTTTAATTGATACATAGATAAATTATAAATCCAAATCTTATCCATAGCGAGCAATTAATCTTCAAGCCCGCATCATGTCTGCCATCATTCAAGTTTCTAGTGCTGGAAATTGCATTATTTATAAATACATTTAAATAAGAATAAAAATATAAAATTTATGTTACTCATAAACATTTTGTGTACCTTTTTTTTAAATGTCTAAATCCATTTAACAATATAAGTGGCCTCGTTGTCCAAAAACTTTGCGGGGCAAAAGAAATGGCAAAGTAAACTTTTAAGTACCAAAATTCTTAATCGAGAAACCGTCTGTTTACAAATTATTACGATACTTTATTTCGGGTACTACCATTAAATTTGGTTGATAACAAAACTTTGGGCAGCCAACCAGCATTTCTTTGTTACGCCGTTACAATATATAAACTCCTTTGTTTCAGCGGTGAAAGTGAACCAAATAGTCTATTGTTTTGTGATTTCACTTTCTATCTAGACCCGTTAGTCTGCCTGTATCTGTAGGGAACGCGTTTGACTTTAGTCAACTCGCCCGCAGCTTCAATTAGTCACAAAAAATAACATTTTAGGTACATATCTATTAATAGAATCATCTGATGAATTTATCTGCTTGTAAACTTCTTTCGCTCCCTTAAGGGGAAATTTTGAAATTCTTCACAGTTTGTGTTTAAATATAAACTCTGCTAGCATTATTGCCAAAGGTCATGTTTAATTTTTATAAATAATTCTTATGTTAATAAATATTTAACATATAAATTTATACTCATATATATATATATATATATATATATATTGTGTTATATATTACATGTGATTTAGTAAGCTTAGTTGTTGGCATATGTAAAGTAAATTCTTAAGACAGTAGCGGTCTACTGTTGATATCTCGGATTACACTCCTCAATGAAGGATTCTTCTTCGTAGTCCGTATGAAATGTTTATTTTATTAAGCTCTTCTGATATTTAAAAATTTTGTACAGTGATAAAAATAGTTTAGTATTTTATCTTGTTTCTTGGCCAGACTAATAATATTAATGCAGAAGTAACAGTCTGTTTGATTATTTTTTTCATTATATTTAATTTCAAATAGGTAGGAAGACTGGCTAATGGGATTTTGACGTAAGTGGTCACCCGTAGACATTGAAACTGTTACAAATATTTACTGTCCCTAACATCGTCAATGCGCTATCGCACTTGGCAAGTAAGATGTTACATACATAGTGGCTCACTCACCCTTTTAACCAGAACAACGCTATAGTTAGCTATCGCTGTTTGGCGGCATAATATGTCATGAGTGAGTGGTACCTACCCAAATGGGCTTTCATAAAGGCACAAAGTGAACCTATTGTATTATAAATGCAAAATATTTGTAATCTTAACTATCTTACTAAGTAAGAAATAACTGTCGCGGTCTATTCGCGAGCCATCCTTTTTACATATTTATAAAAACGACATAAATAATAAAATTTAATAACAATCGTAGTATAAATTTACGTAGAATGTGAAATATTACCCTCGTAAAAGAGGAGGGAAATTTAACGGATATTTTCTCTTTACATGTAGTGTATTACTAAGAAAGCATTTTTCGAAGCTCAAGTGCAAGCAAAATGCAACTTCCTGTGTTCATAAAGTTTAAATTGAAATCTGACATACATTATGTACGTCATATTCCAATTTTAAGCACACAGAGTATTTTAAAACCTCTCAGAAAAAGGAGCAATTGCAGTATGAATATTTTTACCGAGTACATAATAATTATATGACTTACTATAGTTGCGTTTCGGTTTAAAGTGAGTGAGTGAGCCAGTGTAACTACAGGCACGGGACATCTTTGTTCTCAAGGTTGGTGGCGGATTATTAATAATAATGGTGGCCGCATTGGCGTTGTAAGGAATAGTCAATATTTCTTACATCGCCAATGTCTATGGGCGGTGGTGACAACTTGACATCAGATGACCCATTTGCTTGTCCGCCTACTTATAACATAAAAAAAAATCCGAATAAGAAATGCAACAGAATCTATACGTTATACTCTAAAGATCAATTTTTTGCAATATATTTACTATAACACGTCAGGATAACTTACGTTTAATAGCTAGTCTGGCAGTATTATTCAATAAAAATGGACGTTTTTATAAGATCTTTTATAAACCTATTTAAATACACCCTCGTATTTAAAAATAAAAAAATATTACGCTTCAGCCTCACCTCCGTAATTAAGATTTAATTTTACCGACCCTGGAACTGCGGGTTGAATTAATTATACTTTTATACTTAAGTGTTTTCTCAACTACAGTAACATTGAGGAGTTATTTTATTTTTAGAAGTCATTTAATTCAGTTACTGGGATTAAAATATTTTCTTAATAAAACTGGACTTTTGAACGTTTGACGTTTTGAAGCATTCATTCCGAAAATGTAATTTAAGTAACGTTTTATTTGGGTCTTTGGTATAAGTAATAAATATTATAAGATATACGACATGAACTAATTATTTTCAATTTGTGTTCAATCAATTTTAATTATATTTTTACCTCGACTAGATTATAAGATATATTATACTCTCTCACTGCCGAGTGTGATAAACGCCGTGCTTGGTAGTGAGAGGTGCTGGTTGGCGTCGGCCCTATACGAATCTTCTCCTCCCGCCGTAAGTATTGTCGGGGCTAGGGGGTCTTTGTACCCTGAGAAGCCCTAGGATTTGGAGGCCCACAAAAGCGGGCCAACCATCGGGGCGTCATGGTAGTATGCGCAAGCGATCCCATGACATCCCTCGAATAGGCGGTGTGGGTACCGCTGGTTTTTTAGGGGGTATTCCGGCACATGCTCAGCGCCGGCGAGTCCCACATACCCCCCCCCCCCCTCTTCCAACGAAAAAAAAACATATTATTATAAAGTGTGAGGGAATTTGTGCTATTACAGCCACAATGAACATAATATTTTAAGCCCCATGGAAAAAGTGAGAAGTTATTAACTCACTAAACATTCATCTGTCCCTATTCAAATTCGATAATCAAATAAATTAAAATAAATCAACATTCAAATGCCTGTTCAACAAAAATCAAATCAAAAGGCATACTGTCGATACATAAACGAGACACGAATGAACGCGTGAAAGGCGCAAGAAAGTCCCGACTTTATTCTGTCAACGATCAATATAGATTAGTGACTTTGAATCAACTCCTGTCTTCTAAATCGTTTCAGCCACTTTGTTATACAGATTTGTGTTTAGAAAGTAAACTTGAGACTGAAAGCCTAAGTGACGGGGATTTGCGACCATTTATCTTTTAATTCTGTAATAAAGGTCTATAATATTTTAACTAAGAAAGTTGCGATGATCGCTTTCATTTTAGAGTAAATTATAAGTTCGGATGCAAAGTTTTTTAAAAAGTCGAGATGGCCCAGTGGTAACGCGTGAATCATAATCAATGATCGTGGGTTCAAACCCTTGCAAGTACCACTGAATTTTCATGTGCTTAATTTGTGATTATAATTCATCTTGTTCTTGACGGTGTAGGAAAACATCGTGAGCAAACCTGCATGTGTCTAGTTTCACTGAAATTCTGCCACATGTGTATTCCACCAACCCGCATTGGAGCAACGTGGAATACGCTCCAAACCTTCTCAGATAGTTCAGCTGATGAATGGAACTAATGTTATGTGCTTTTTCTATGAACAACAACAAAACCAAGTATTGCTGTTTGGGTGGTACCTACCCCGACTTGCAAAAAATATTACCATCAAGTAAAATAAAGTCAAGCCTTCGGCTAAATCCTCCTCTCTTAAAATTCACAATAAGTAAGTAGCGCTTCTATTTTAAATAAAGAAATTTGAATTTAATTTGTTTAATGTGAGGATAAAAAAAGCCGTTGTTATAACAACCGATGGAAACAATTTCCATTACACTCTCGTGTGTAAATCTGTGTCCATGAATAGTACGATAAAAAACCGTTCAAATTGTGACGTACGTGATGCGCATGATGAAAGGAAGCTTTCATCGGAATTAAGTTATGTACGTATAGCGCTGTAGCTTGTTCGACTTTAAAGTAACATCTGGGTTCCCTTGCTCGAAAATGTAATGCTTGAAAGCTTTATCTCCTGCACACTACACGTTTATTCTCGTTGCTTCTATTTCTTGCTTCAAGCCCGTCTGGGTAAATATCACCCACTCATCAGATATTCTACTGCCAAACAGCAATGAGTATTGTTTTGTTCCGGTTCGAAGGATGTGTGAGCGAATGTCACTACAGCCACAAGGGACATCTTAGTTCCCAAGGTTGGTGGCACATCGACGATGTAAAGACTTGTTATTGTCTATGGGCGGTAACTTACCATTAGGTACCCTATTTGCCCGCCCGGCCCCCTTCATCATATATAATTATTTTATTTTTTAATTTGTTTTACAAAATTACTCCACAAACTCAATACAACTTCCAGGACGAGGTATTCGTTTCTATAATAAAATGACAAATAAATATACAAACCATATAATTCTATGTTAACAAATCTATTATTTATTACCTATATCACTAAAAGCTAGTTATTCATGCAGGTTTAGCTTTTTATATTATATATACTATTTGCACGATTTCATTGTGTTAATTATTTATTCCTAATTAATTTACATTGTAAATAGCGGACGTTGCTTTGAAACAGATCTGCAGCGAACTCAAAGGTCAATTAAATCGGTTTAAAATAACATCGCTAAATTCGATACCATTTTCGGTTCAGGACCTTGACGCGGTATCGTATTTTTAAATAAAACTTAAATATTGCAAGCGACAGAATTATACAATCCCAATTCTATTTAATGTTTTAGATTTGACTAGAATTTTAGACAGACACATTATCGTTTATCATTAGTGTCTTAGCCGATTCTGACAAAAGGGCTACCGTCGTTATGGAAGTAACCCTTCGGTCATCTTACTAATGTAATGAAATATAAAATTGCGTATAGTTTACGTTTGGGCTTAACAATATGAACCCAGATAATATAATCTCCAATGAAGTCATTGTTTACACTAAAATATATTAATCTATATAATCATTGAATAATTAAATTATTTTATTTTCTTATATTATTTATTTGACTGGTGCAAGCTCGTTTGAGTAGGTACCTACTCATCAGATATTCTAGTTATCTATCTTAGTTCCCAAGGTTGGTGGCGCATTGGCTATCTAAGCGATGGTTGACATTTCTTACAACGCCAATGTCTACCTACTAATATATTACCATCAGGTAGCCTTTTCAATAAAAAAAATGAAATACAGATAAACAAACAAACGTTACTACTTTATGTTATAGTATATATATATATATATATATATATATATAATATATATAAAGATTATTATATAATGTAGCATTCACATATATATTTCCAGTAGACTTCGTCCACGATAACAGGAGTCAGGGACATCAAGCATGTTGAAATATTTTTATTAAATCGTTCATCGCATGAATAAAAAATAGCGGGCGCTCAAGTGAAAAAGCTCGTATGTGAACATGAAACCACTGAAAAAGGCATAATATTCATATCTAACAAACAGGGACCGTGTTTATATGTGTGTTCATTTAAAATTTATATCATTATTGATTCATATTTTAAATAAACACACACACACACACACAAAATTCGAAATTAGAATATATATATAAATCAAAATATACGAAACATTAAGCAAGGGTTTTCATAGAATTGTCTAGAAATATTTCCAACATTCTGCTCGACTCGAATATATCCCACTAGACTCCATAAATCACGTATTATGATTTTAATGTGGGAATAATATACTACATATAGTAGTTTATACAAAAACACTAACGAGTATTTCGAAGGTATTTTATTGAATATAGGGTAGTTCAATATGTTTTTAATTTATTGTAAAGCTGAAAGCACATATGTATAATGCCCGCTCTGCATTCGCAGCATGAAAACAAAAGCTGTAAACCGCAAGTGTGGATGTTTTCGCGGTCGCGCTTAGCGGCGTCCCTCGTCCGGGTCGGTTTTTATTCCCACAACGAAGAGAGTGAAAGGAGCGATGCGTATGTAGGAGGCCATATTTTTCGTGCAGAGACCACGCGCGAATCGCGGTTAAAGTTCGCGGCCGTGATTCATGGGCGAATGTAGAGCTGGCTTAAAATTTATTAACTTCATTTATAAAACGCAGCGACTTTATGCCGGTCTGCTTATAAATTAAGTTCTATCATAATAAATTGGTGGCAAGTAGATAAAAATAATTCTTTTAAAATTAGCTTAAACTTAGTATAAATATAGTGCATTATAAATATTAAAACACATTATGTATTAAGAGGTGTTAAACCTTTTAACGAAATATTATGCGTTGTATATTGTATTTACTTTACGTAACGCATATAAAGTCATTAACACGATTAACTGAAAAAGAAACGTAGACATACATTCCCTTTTAATGTAACACTGTTGAGTAAAGGCCTCCTCTCGTCATGAGGTTTAGAACTTATTCCTGATGCACCAGTACGGTTGCCAGTTACACGTGGCCGAATAGCAACAAATATCCTAGCACCACCAAAAATGCAGGTTTCCTCACGATTCTTCTCTTTAATTTAATCACATTAAAAGCATTGACATTCAATTAAGCATTTATTTTCGCAATAACATTTTTTACGTGCGCCAAAACGCGCGTTAAAATCGCACGCGATTTAGCTTTAAAATGTTGCAATGTGCGTTTTACCTCGAGAGAAGTAGGATATAAAAATGTTCCTTTACGACTTCTTGTATTATACAATTTATCACATCCTTTAAAAGGCAGTTCATGTGAAAGTGAAAAGATTTTGTTGCCCTCGTCAAAATATTTACGATACGCAGTGTTGAGCCCGCTACTTTATTTGAAAGGATTTTTGCTAATATTAAATAGTACTAAATGTAAAATGAAACATGAGACGTGTAAAAACGAGTTATTATAAAATCAATTAAATAATATATTATATTAAAGAATTATAATATTAGATTGTATTTTCACAAGAACCAAAAGCACGTACAAAATTTCAGCCCGCCATTCCACTCTCATTGGAACCAAAGGACTTTTCCTTACAACGTTGGTCTGGGTGCTTTTGCTTTTCACAGACTGTCATACTTCCCATCATCGGCCATTTCTTGAGCAATAATTGCTGGGTAATCAAACACACAATCCAACTTAATATCAATCATACATCATTGCGTCAACAAGACAGCTTAAACAGTTATATATATTATGTAACTAATTGAAGATGATATTGATATATTAATTTCAAATCTTTTCACTAGAGGTTTGGACAGTTTTAACACTATTGCGCCTCGGAAAGCACGTAAAGGCGTTGTTCCTGTGTTTATGGACTCTATATTGAATGAAGACTTATACTTTTCCGATTAAAACCGATTTCCGAGTCATTTTCATAATAAAAAAAACTTCGTAACAATCCAATCAATATCAATAATCAATAATCAATCAATTAAAGTTATAATAACAAATGAAATTTTCGTTTCGTTTTCGGAAAATGAAATTTTCGTTTGGTCTGACATCGAAACCTTCAGATGAGTGCCAGTTTATACAACTGGTGCATGAAAAATAAGTCTTATACATATATATAAATAGCTGTTCTGTTTAAGTTTAATAGACTTAGGCACTATCTGACTGATCAGCATGAATGTTGGCACGGAGTTTTACCGACAAGATTTTTATATTATCCCGGTATATATAAAGGTACCCGGCCCTCTTGGTAAGGGAAACGAGTTATGTGCGATTTTTACTAACTAAAACCACTGCTGTGGACTACTTACTTGGTGGTAAGGCTTTATGCTTGCTTTCTTGGTAGGTATCAACCATCTTATATCTCTTAACCGCTATGCATAGAAAAGGCGGGTATTTGTTTTGACAGTCGAGAGAACCTGTAGGTCATGAAGTTAAATCCAGTGGTTTGTTACAAAGTTCTGCAATGTTTTCTCTGATCCGTTTCCCTGTAGTTTGTTTAGTTTACCTAATGTATAAAAAGCCAAACCCACATTTGATTATTGATATGCTCGGCGTTTGATACAGGTTGACATCCTTTGATGTGCGTAAATTTCGAAATCTTGGTCAAACGTTATACGGCTTTTATGAAACTTTTTTTTAATATAGCGACAACTTTATCCGTCACACCTTTCATATGTGGTAGAAAAACTGGTTGACGAGATACCTCTGGGTCTATCTTTCTATTTCCCTTTTACCTCTGGCGTAATTGTAGATTAGTATCTCCTGGATATAAGTCAACTCTTATACAATTATCTCGGTTAAAACTCGAGCATAAAATATATAAAAAAGATCACGTATGTTAAAGTACATAATAATAGATAACTTTAAAACGGCCTTAATTAACTAGTGGCTAACGCGTACGACTTATGGATCTGGATCAAAGAGAGATGTCGACTTAATTCTATAAAGGTTTTAATAGTTTGCGATGTTCGCGCCAGTTTGTTGTCTCGACTATCAGAAAAGACAGGGAGGAAAAGTGATTGCTTCTATGTTTGCACACACCATAATATCTCCTATATATTATAGCTGGCTATACTCTGATAAGAACCGTATTACCCAAGTGGTTAGCAGACGTGAATGTTAAATTTTTAACCGATGATTCATAGTTCAAACCTGCAACCAAGTTATTGCAGGAACAGCACAGGATCAACGAGAATCAGAACTTCTTTAACGAGAATCATATAAAGCAGGAAATAGATTTCGGCAACGAAGAGGACAAGTTCATATATGAACAGAATAAAGAGCAAATCTTTTTTTTTTTTTTTTTTATAGAATAGGAAGGTGGACGAGCATATGGGCCACCTGATGGTAAGTGGTCACCAAACGCCCTTAGACATTGGCATTCTAAGAAATGTCAACCATCGCTTATAGCCAATGCGCCACCAACCTTGGGAACTAAGATTTTATGTCCCTTGTGCCTGTAATTACACTGGCTCACTCACCCTTCAAACCGGAACACAACAATATCAAGTATTGCTGTTTTGCGGTAGAATATCTGATGAGTGGGTGGTACCTACCCAGACGAGCTTGCACAAAGCCCTACCACCAGTAAAATCGACCAAAACGCGATGTACGACAGTCAAAGGCGAGTCATCGATCAACAGAGGATCTTGGAACAGATACAGCATAAAGTGAAGCAGGAAACTGATACTCCCAACAGCTGCGACAACGTGCTGCAGCCGCAGAGCAGCCCGTACTACTCGCCGGCGGGCGCGGCGGGCGCGGGCGGCGCGGGGGGCGCGGGCGGCGCGGGGGGCGCGGGCGGCGCGGAGGGCAGCGCGCGGCCCGGCCCCGAGCTGCTCATCGCCAAGCAGAACGCACTCGCCGCGCACACGCAGCTCTGGCAAAATACGATGAAACGGCCGTTCTTTTACAGCGAGAGTCCGCATTACAACTCGTCCCAACTCCTTCATCGATATGAGGTGAGGAACGATGATTTAAGCAGAATCCTACAATGATGAGAGACATTCCAAAGTTGATGATGAAAGTAATAATATAATTGAATAAAATTATTATATTGTAAGCGACGATAATCTCTCGGTGTTTCTTTTTTTTTTTAAAAAAGTTTGTTTAATTTTTTATATACATATATATTATGTGTAAATTGTAAATAAATTTTATTTTATATCATATATTGTATTATATGACATTTAAAGCAAAACAAATTTTACGGTTATATGTTAATTTTGGCGGCAATTTTGACATTGACAATTTTTTTTTTAATTATTTAATAGCACAGTTGAAAGATTATTTTTGTAATTTATGTATTATTTGCCATTACACGTAATATGTATTGTAAGCCGAGATGGCCCAGTGGTAAGAACGCGTGAATCTTAACCGATGATCGTGGGTTCAAACCCTGGCAAGCACCACTGAATTTTCATGTGCTTAATTTGTGATTATAATTCATCTCGTGCTTTACGGTGAAGGAAAACAACGTGAGGAAACCTGCATGTGTCTAATTTCACTGAAATTCTGCCACATGTGAATTCTACCAACCCGCATTGGAGCAGCGTGGTGGAATAAGCTCCAAACCTTCTCCTCAAAAAGAGGAGAGGAGGCCTTTAGCCCAGCAGTGGGACATTCACAGGCTGTTACGGTATAGTTCAAACCAGCACCTCAGAATTTTAAAGTGCTTAATTTGTGTTTAAAATTGAAACATTAAGTTATGTACTTTAACTTTGACGAGCCGGTTCCCGTGGTTGGTAGAACACTTGCCTTTCACGCCGAAAGTTGTGGGTTCGATTCCCACCCAGGACAGACATTTGTGTACATGAACATGTCTGTTTGTCCTGAGTCTGGGTGTAATTATCTATATAAGTATGTATTTACAAAAGAAAAGTAGTATATGTAGTATATCAGTTGTCTGGTTTCCATAGCACAAGCTTTGTACAAGCTTAATTTGGGATCAGATGGCCGTGTGTGAAAAATGTCCCAGGATATTATTATATTATTATTATTATTGTGAGGATCCTTCTGCATGTGATGAAAATCTGCTACGCGTATCACATGGAGCAGCGTAGTGGAGTAGGTATCAAACTAAGAGAAGGACTTTTCCCAGTAGTGGAATATTTACATGTTGTTACTTCACTTTACTTTTTTTTTATTTCATTTTCTTGTAGTTTTCTCTCTCTCTCTTTGAAAATATTAATTACTAGTTTACGGTTTCAGCGACGAGGTAATAGCAACAGACCGCTCGCGACCAATTGTATTAATTGTAGTTCGTAGAAACTCGAATCTTCAAGAGCTCTGGGAATACTTAAAATCTATTTTTGTACCTACATTCTGAGGACCGAAGCGCTTTCATATTAGAAGTGATTTTAGTGATTTTGTTTGAAATATTCCAAGCGATTTTACGTCAATTCCCACGAGACTGACTGATTTTATTAGATTTTTTTTAATATGTCATTCGATTTAAGTCTGAAAGCGGGCAGGAAGACTCTGATGATAGATATATAGTTTTTTAGGACACAAGGGAATTACACTGGCTTACTCATCCTTCAAACCGGAACGCAACAATACAAAGTATTCCTGTTTGGCTTTAAAATATCTGATGAGTGGGTGGTACCTACCCAGACGGGCTTGCACAAAGCCCAACCATTTAGAAGTTCCTTAGTTTTTTCCTTCAACAAAACTCATTAAATTTTAAACTGTATTTTCAATTAAGAACCTCGTGTTATTTCTCGTATATCTAATAGCTCGTATATCTCGTGTTGTTTCTCGTATAGCTCGTCTGCACGTTAATATCAATTATCACGAAGAATTTAAATTGTTCTAGTTTAATACTATAGAGAAACATTAAAACAGTTACGAATCTGTAAACCGGTAATATATATCTGTTTCAATAGCAGGTGGATGACAGGATGCTTTTCTCGCTTGAATGGATTTTTTTCAATAGGCTCTGGAAGCGAGTCTTATCATAACGTCGCTTGCCTGTTGCAGGAATATATTTTTTAACATTATATTTATTATATGACGCAATAGAATACTTTGAATATTGTGTATTCAGATGAGGACAGATTATAAAACTGTGAATCGTCTGCTTTTTCGAATATCATGTTCAACTAGTGGATGGATTTTAATGAAACTTCTATATTACATTCTCACGCCAGCAGAAAATATATGTCCGAGGAAGAGATGGAATAAACGATCGTTTATATTTTTAAATTCTTAATTAATATTTACTTGATTTGTATTAATTTTTGTTTGTTTAAAATCTTATGTCACGATCAATCGGAGTAGAGTTTAGCCTCGAGAGGGGTCGAGGCGCCATCTTAACGTGTTTTTGGCGGCAATTCTAAAATGACTCTGGATCGTTGTGGATCAGTTTTGGGAGATGGAATAATCGATTTGAGAGGTGTTAAATCAGTGTCGCGAACCCACTGCTCGATTACAGTAATTGTTTATTATTGTATAATTTATTAGTAAAGTCAATTAAATTATATGAAACAGTGTACACTTTGTTTTGTGCTCGCATAAAATTCAAATGACGCCAACTTAACCTCCGAGGACGGGTCTACGGAAGAGGAGAATGGTTGTACTCCGATATCAGAAGTGGGATTATTGCGAGCTATATAGATATATATTTCTATTTGCCACTATAATTAAGCGTTAAGCTTGTGCTACGAGTTGTCCACAATAGCCCAAGGAACTTGCGACTTACATCGCTAGGAAACGATAAACCGTTTCGCTGTTGACGCTTTCTTCGGCCTTTACTTCGAACATGTAAACGAACAAAGTTACGCGCACGGCAAGTTTAAGATTTACATTACCGGACATAAAGGCGACCCTTAAGGATCACGAGTCGCTTCGAAAGTTAGTGACGCAATGCGGTACACTCGTATCTTGTAGAGGAAACGAGAATTTTATTACCTTATCAACTTTTATTTACATTAATTATGTAGTAAGTCCAAGATAGCGAAGGAATACGTGTACCGTAATTGGCTACTCATTTATACATAGCTGACGTCAGCGTCATTCTCAGGAATATCTTATTGTGCACAATACTACATAAAAATAACGTGTGAGGCAGACTTAAACCAATACGAGATCTCTGTATATCTCTGAGAGAAGAATAAATCAAGAGAGAAGGTAAAAGCTTATGACATATTAAAATTAATATGTAAAAATTACTACTAAAAAGACCTATAATAGTTATATATAACGTTATATTTGCCGTTATTATTCACATTTATGATATGATATGTTTGGGATATTTGCCAGCAGTTCTTCTAACAGATAGAACCGTCAAACGTAAGATCGGCTAATAAATCAAACGTTAACTTATAACTTTTAATGCAGATGTTAATTAAAATATCCACAAAGAAAATTTGTACCAAAACAAAATCATCTTATTTTGCATGCACAATTATTTTTTATACTTGCAGTAATATTATTCAGATGCACAAATCCTTTTAAGTCTTATAAATAGATTATAATAATTCTAAATAAATTTTCATCGTTCACGCGTCAGTTCGCCTAAACTAAAGTCGTTAGCATAAGACGCTCGAGAAATTCTGGTTCCTATAAAATTTACAAGTTCACAAAGTTTTACGGCATGTTGTAGCGTAGACAGTAATCGTATGAATATTTATTTTATTTGCTTTGAAGGTAATGCGGTAGGTATTACCTACTAAACAAATATATAATATCTATTCTATTTAAAATATAATAATAAACATAGGTAATAAATTTATATATATATATAATGTCCTCCAGACCGTTTTCGGCCACGGCGGCCAATCTCAACAGAGATTAGACAACTACGCAAGAGATATTATTTCAGGATATTGTTCAGGCACAAGACCAATGGCTTTATGTGCTTTCCGAGGCACGGGAGTGTACACACTTCCAACTTCCAGATTCCGGGCTGCTAAAGAAGTAAATATATATATATTTCAACATTAATAGTTTACAGAATATAGGCCGTCTAGCGTCTAATGATTTTAATGTTACAGACTGCGTTAGTTTGGACGTTTTACTACTAAATAAACTGTGAGAGTTTATAACGTTATTTATAGTTATTACAGTTCCAGTTTTGTTACTTATCGAGTTTTTTCTTTTTTTTTTTTGATTACCTCGTCGATCTAGTATATTGTCGATATAGTATATCGTGGCTTAATATATCCCGAGGTCCTGGGTCCCAACCCCAGGTCCGACCAATGTCATTCTGTCAGAAATTCTCAGAACTGGAGTCCCGAAATTTAAAGTGAGTACACCCCAGTGCCTCGTAGAACACGTAAAGCTATTGGTCCTGTACAGAAAACTCTTTACGGTCGCGTCGGATGCCATCCCATCAGATTACTAGAGTGTGGGTATAGAGATTGCACTTGTGTTTGAGCACACACTTGTGCACGCAAATGTCGTATGCAATTGGCTAGTTTAGTTTGAGAAGGCCGCTGTGGTCGAAATCTGTCAGGAGGACATCAATCATTGATCGAGATATACTCGACTACGGTCCCTTGGGAGAGTTTCGCTGTGCCACGAGCGTAGCACTGCTACTTTCAACAGCGCATACATACGAGTTTGTGAAAATGAACCCACAGCATCATCGATCAATATAGTAGAGGAACATCGCATGGATTTCTGTGGGTAAGAATTCCAAATAAACAAATTCCATATGTCATAAAAAAAACCAGTTCCCACGTTAAATCGTTGACGTGATTTCGACGCGCCTGCTCTACGACAACGGAAACGTAGTCTTTCCTAACCATGTCGGAGCTTTCCTCGATAAAAAGCGTAAGTGACCGAATAATAAAAAAACGAAATGTCTCGAGACTAAATTGATATTAAATTATTATTTATTTCAGCATGGAAAAGGACGAACAAAATAAAAACTTTTGAACTTTTTCACTGATTGTGCAAGCTCGTCTGGGTAGGTATCACCCACTCATCGGATATTCTACCGCAAAACAGCAGTACTTGGTATTGTTGTGTTCCGGTTTAATGGGTGAGTGAGACAGTTTAATTACAGGCACAAGGGACATAACATCTTAGTTCCCAAGGTTGGTAGCGCATTTTTGATGTAAACTATGTTTAACATTTCTTACAATGGAAATGTCTAAGTTGGTGACCACTTACCATCAGGTGGCCCCTATGCTAGGCCGCCTTCCTATTCTATAAAAAAAAAGAACAATACATAATTGTAGTGACAAAATATTAAAATATACTGAATCTAAATTGAACATTTAACAGACAGCCAAATCCATTGAAACGGAGACAATATCCAAAAGTACATAATTCCTAATGAAGTCTCGTTAGACCAACCCATATTTTCAATAGCAGACAGGAAGTGATCATGCCTCAATGGGCAGCAATGAGATATAACGCGTCTATAAATCGCTACTACCCACTCGTAACGCTACGAATAATGCCGACTATCCACTGGTTTTATAAAGCTAATCGCTGCTATGATGTACATTAATATAAGCAATATATTGCAATACCTTATTTTCTAGTAATAACGACTATATATATAGTCTTTATATTAGAAATAGGAGATTAGCATTTTATATATATGTAGATTTTTAGTATGTAGTCTCAAATTTAATAAAATAAAAAATTATAAATGTTTAAAGTCGCTGATACAAAATCGGTATATATTTACAAATTAAAAACTAAATAAATCCTTTTTTTCACTTAAAAGAAATCTTAATAAATGTATTTAATACATATATATATTTTGATATAAATACATTTTCATTGTTTTATTTAAGCGGCACGTTTAAATAAGCAGTCTATGTGATACTATAATTCGGTTAATCCTACACAGACACAGAGATTCCATAAACAATTTAATCTCCGCATTTATAATATTAGTAAGGATTATTATTCTTTTCCTCATAATTTGATGGGACAGCATTCTGACACCACCGAGACGAGTTCAGGCACATGAATTCGCTTTACGTGTCTTTTTTACTGGTGGTAGGGCTTTGTGCAAGCTCGTCTGGGTAGGTACCACCCACTCATCAGATATTCTACCGCAAAACAGCAATACTTGATATTGTTGTGTTACGGTTTGAAGGGTGAGTGAGCCAGTGTAATTACAGTTAAAGGGACATAAAATCTTAGTTCCCAAGGTTGGTGACGCATTGCGTTAGCGATGGTTGACATTTCTTACAATGCCAATGTCTAAGGGCGTTTGGTGACCACTTACCATCAGGTGGCCCATATGCTCGTCCGCTTTTCTATTCTATAAAAACAAAATTCTGAGGCATAACAATACAAACACTGCTAAATTCCATTAGCCCCACCCGGGGTTTAAACTTGGAAAAATGAGATCTGATGCCTAATAAACTCGCCAGTAGTTGTTAAATAGGCATATGATAAAACAAATAAAAGCCAAAATAGCGCTGCCTAGCGCCATATAATTATATGGATGGCTTACCTAGATATCTTTATATCTCTATATAATTAATCTGTTGCATCCTACATTGCAGAGTAAGGTCGGTATGTCCTTTGATGATCATGGTATCGGTATATCGATGAGAAAATTAATAGGAAGGCCGATGAATTTATAAACCGGTTACTCAAAGGATATATATGTATGTAGCGTGTATTAGTTACAAAAAGATGAATACATAAAATTTGCATAGAAACACAAGCTCTACATATGTATTGAACGTATTTAAATTTCATTTATATACTTTTATATATGGGTGGGTTATATATATTAGGTTTGAGCAATTCTAAATTTATAGTATTTTTATTTATATATTATTATTATTTCAATAACGTATTAAGATTGGCGTGGCGAGAGTTTAGCGTCACCACCGATCAAACACTGTAAGAAATATTATCCACCGGCCAATGCGCTACCAACCTTGGACCCAAAAATGTTATGTCTGTAGTTACACTGAATCACTCATCATTCAAACCCCGACAGAACAATACTATGCATTGCTTTTTGGAGGTATTATAAATATGATGAATAGGTGGAAAGCGGGCTTGCACAAAGTTCTACCACTAAGTAGAAAGGTTAGCGGCTACCGGTACTATATATTTCAATGTCATGTCATTAGTATAAAACAATTGGACGAGCGCATTTGTTTAGGATTGACGTACCAATTAGTAGATGACGTCGTTGCTGGTTCCAGACAATTAAATTCAATTTTTTTTTTTAATTAAGTTCATTTTTTACATCAAGCGTAACCACCGTTTCGCAATGATATTCTAACAAAAAATAAACTAGCAAAAAATTCAATAATTACTAAATTTATAAATCATTCAAGTTTGTTTTATTTACTTATGAATAATTTACGTATAGCTAAAGAAACGTATACAATTAACATTTGCATATATATTTAATTAAGTCGCCAATGTAAATAATATTATTAAAAATACAGTATTCAAATTTGATAAATGATTGCTGAGCTAAGAGCTAACAAATTAACAGCACAACGGAGTTCATTCTGAGATCTCCAGTTGAGATTCATTTTGCGCGGTGGTAGCGCCAAACATTTTTTTTTTTGAATTTAGATATTAGATCACCCACAAAGTACACACAGATACATGATAGCACACAGTTCGTAAAATAAAAAATAAAAGAAGTGGTACCTCAATTACAGGTGATAACTGCATGAACAATAAGGTAACATACAACAATAATATGTATTGTGGTGTTCCGGTTTAAAGGGAAGTTTAACTAAAGGCACAATGGACATAAGATCTTAGTTCACGAGTTTAGTGGACACGTTGACAATGTTGGAGATGTAAGTTGAAAAGGCGGATTTATTATTCAAATAAAATGTCTAACATTTAAAAGAGATTTTAAGAAATTCAATACAAAATATACTTAGTTTAATATATACAATTTCGACAAAATTTTATGTATGTACGCTCATTATTTCATTATCTCTTCATGTGTTACATTTTTATTATAAAAATATATTTTTTAATTTTTGAAATAAATATCTGAAATTGACACCGTAGAATGTAGATTTCGTTTTGCCAAAACTTAGAGCGTTCCTTGCGACGTTGTTATTTAAAAAAAGGAAAAAAGCCTCCATGGTTTCGGAATCAGAACGGATGGTTTTGTTATTATTTTTACGGATAAATTCATATGATTTCAATAATATAGTATATTATTATAGTATTTTAGTGTTATGTATATATATATATATATATACGGAAATTTATTATTTTATTTCCGTTTATTACGGAATATATATATATATATATATATATATATATATATTAGTATAGTGTTGTATAGTATAGTTCCAAATAATGTAGCAATTTAATCGTCAAACAGGTTAAAAATACATTATTTAAGCAGTTTAAAGAGGATGAGGAGTAAAAGAAGATGTTCGACGAGTGAGTATGTCTTTCGTAAATACGAGTATATTTGTCGATTACTCGAAAACAGTTTGAATAGTTAATGATAAGAAAGAGTAAGAAGCTAAATTGAATTATTTTTTACTTTATATTTTAGCCATTGAGGGTTTGCCCATACTCGCGGCGCTGGGCAGACGAACACGGCAACAGCCGAGCGCAGTAGGGGGGTAAGATGTTTATGGGGGGGACGCTGCTGCCCATTCTTGGGACAGGCCTATGTTCAGCAGTGGACAATGATTGGCTGTTGATATATATTGATTGATATTATATTTTAGGTTTTTTTAGAAGTTGGTTTATTTTGTTTGGTTTAAAGTAAAGTTTGTAGCAGATTTTAATTTTAATTAATCTATTTTATCATCGATTAAATCTATACCAATAAATAAAATTGAAGTGTCTGGTAAAAATAACAGCCTCTTTTTAAGTTGATATGACTATTTGCGGGTTACCAAAACCAAAGTAACCATTTTTATTTTATTTAACAATATCGCCTTATAATTAAAATATTTTATATGTATAATTCGAATAGGCATTATGCACGACAGATTTTCAAGGATTTTCGTCACAAACCGAATTCCACATCCACACGAATCCGCGGTTTTAAATTATAATTTAAAACCATTAAAGGTTCATATTATTCGCACATGTGAACGTACATTTACATTACGTCACCGCCGGTATTTGTGTGTCAATTTGACATTAAAAGGGAAACAAAGGTTGCCTCTCGTTTCAAACAAGGTTGAGAGAGCGATTGTTTGTTTGTTACTATTTTATAGTTAACCATAGTTAAACATACTTTATAATTCGATTATAAACCCAAAAATAAAATATTGCAATATGTATTGCTTTCATCTTTTGTTGCATTCGAATATTAAATTACTAAAATTAAGCTTCGATGTAGCTAAAATTTGAACTCACATTTCGATAAATATAATATAACTGTGACGTATCAATTATATATATATATATATATATATATATATATATATTTAGTATATATATAGTAGTATTAATATATATATATATTTAGCGCATACCTTGCTTAGTTTAGAATGGGAATGGTAGGTAGCGTTGCGATGGGATACCGGGATTGTTTTACTAAAAATAAATGATTTTTTTTATTTCACCCGAATTCGGGATGGGCATCTAGTATTTATATAATAATTTTAATACTTACATCTAACTTTGTAGACTTCACAATAAAGACTCACCTGGAAATACAGAAAAAAATATAAAATTATCTAATAACAATAAGCCGTTGGACATATTTATGATTATACACATAATTTAAATATATAAAAATACTTGCATCATAATACACGTAACAGAAAATATACGTAAACGGTGGCTAGACATTTCGATTTCTTTTTTACAAAGACAGATGATTTCATTAAACTGACAAATAAATCAACCGGGTAAGTCCCACTCGTCAGATATTCTACCGCTAAACGGCCAGCCAGTGTAAACAGGCATAAGGGATGTAGTGTTTGTATCTATGCAATAGATACAATACATTGTCTCATGTACACGAGTGGAGAGCTGTCAATCAAGCAGCCTGGTGTTAGACACCGTGCGGATTGGACGTGCGCCTGCGCTATTGCTGCGTGTAGTAGTGAGCCAGTGATATTGATCATTCCAAGGGATATCTTAATTCCCAAAGTTGGTGACGCATTGGCGATTTAAGGAATGGTTAATATTTATTACAGCATATATATATAGTATTTTAAAATAATGTTTGTTCTCTTTGTGGTCCTATGCGAAATATTCATCCGATTGTGTTGAAATGGATGACGTGTTAAAAACAATATATATTCTTTAAATTGTTTGTCTTTTTATATATAAATTATTTATGTAAATCTTTAATATACCCGTGAGAAGCTAGGGCCGGTAGCTAGTATATATGTAAAAGATTTCAAATCCATCGCTTGTTTATTTAACTAACTTCGTTTAAGAGCGTATGTCTAATATAATATTGAATGCTTCAGTACAAAATGGAAACACTAATGGATTTTATTACATACTTGAAATAAAAGCTTCATCAAATGTATAAATCCTGTATACAATAATACAAATATGAAATTCACGCGCTCACGCTCATCACGTCAATAGTCTAAATTTAAAGCGAATGAAACTGCGAAGCGCAGCTTCTTGTATATAGCAATAACAATAATAATGTCCTCCAGACCGATTTCGGTCACGGCGGCCAATCTCGAGAGAGATTAACCAATACGCAGGAGATATTATAGTGCAGAAGTGTGTGCGCAAACACAGGTGCACTCTCTATTCCCTAACTCTCATAATCCTATAGGACGGCAATCCGACACGACCGGAAAGAGTTCAGGCCCTGGACCAACGGGTTTACGTGCTTTCCGAGGCACGGGAGTGTACACACTTCCAAACTCAGGGCTGCTACTGAGAATTTTCTGACAGAAAAACCCAATAACTTTTTATTGGCTCGACCTGGGAATTGAACCCAGGACCTCCGGGTCTGTGACCTTATACATAATATTGAATTGGCATCTTCTAGGCAAGCACGCTCCACCTTAGACTGTATCATCACTTTCCATCTGGTGTGATAACAGTCAAGTGCTAGCTTATATATTAAAACAAAAATCGGCAGTACCAAAAAGTATCTCCTATATTAGTTCAGCCAGATATATATGTATACATACATATATACTTTATTCTTGACAAGATAATTCACAAACTACGGTAAGAACCTTTTAGTAGGTATTTACATACATGTATTTTAGAAGAACTCGCTCTCCCTTATTCTATTTCAGATCATCAAATCGGAACTGAATTAAGCTAGACAGATATTACTCAGATGTTGTGATATGTCTTTCAAAATTAATTGCTATAATAATATATTATACCGAATAGTAATATAATTAATTATTAAATAATTTTTGTTTCTCAGTATATAGTCGAAACGTTCTTATAAAAATTTGCGTATTTTTTTTTTTTTGTAAAATAGCTCTTAAAATTACATTCAAATATGTATACAAGAAATAAAATTTAAAAAGAAAACGTTTTGAATATATACTGCATTCATTTTGAATAATGCATATAATAAGCATAAATTAAAGCAAATTATTATTTTAAAATTGCAATCTATTGATAACCTAACTGAATTGAGATCACTGCAGAGGATATTGAGCTCTATCTCTCAATAATAAAGATCAAAATAAAAAAATATCAAAGATTTAGACCGTAGCAAAATGTCAGTGAAGTATAACGTTTAAAGATCCAATGAATCAACCATGAAGGCTGAGGATTGTTTATGTAATTCGAACTTTATTACGGAATATTAGTATTGAAATTTGAACAGCAAGATAGCAGAAGGTTACTGAAGGAAAAGCAATATGAAAGTTCCATGAACATCAGTTCATCTACAATTTTTGATAAACAAATAAAACGACATTTGATTGTATACATGATTATGTAATCCTGACCGATTTCGGTCACGGCAGGCAACCTCAAGATATTAGCGCAGGATATATTATAGTGCACAAGTGTGTGCGCATCTATAAAATTCCGATGTGTGTCTATCGTAATTCTTATACTAAATCGATTCTGATGAAATATTTGCTATAATATTATAAGATAACCTGAATCGCTATTTAACTATATATTAACCCTTGGGAGCCACCTGATGGTAAGTGGTCACCGCCGTCCATTGACATTAGCGCCGTAAGAAATATTAACCATTACATCACAAATGCGCCACGAACATTGGAAACTAAGATGTTAGATTCCTTGTATTTATACAGGTTCACTCACCGGAACGCAACAGTTTGGCGTTAGAAATTGTGATGAGTGGATGGTACCTACCCAGACGGGCTTTCACAAAGCCTTTCAAAAACCAAGTATGTCGTGGAGCTACTAGTTAAGTTTAATAACTTAAAGTCCTATTAACGTTATGTACGTTTTGTTGTCTGGAATCAGAGGTGACCATAGGTTGCTTATCAGTCATCATCTATTAATAAAAAATACTTTTTATCTTTAGTATTCACTTTAATGAGAAAAATAGAAAAGGTTTAATACTACCCATTTCAATGGCTCCTTTGTATCGCGTACTTAGCCGCAGGGTTGGAGGCATGACTTTAAAACTCATAACATGTAACTAACGGAGGCGGAAGCTTAAGCGGGTATTTGTCTTATTTTTTATGTTTTAAAAATACTTACAAGGCTTTTTACGAGCTTTTATATAACTTCAGCTTTTAGTGTATAATAGTCAAACCTTCCAAAAGAATTTTAAACCAATTCCACCCGATTGATTTCAAATTTTCCACACATTTTTGAAGCTGATAACAATACTATCTGGTATCAAAATTGAATTCGTTATTATTATGTAACATATTATATATAAAGAGATTTATTTCTATTTGATACTTGGTAATTTCCACATGAACAATTTCGATCACATAAGACAAGTGTGTATTTACACACAAATGCACGCTTTTTCACCGCACTCCCATAACCCAATGAACAACAAATCAAACCCCATAGAGATCTGTGAGTGAGACTGTACGTGCTTTCGGAGAAAAAACTACCAGCTTCCAAACTTAGTTACTGGGAATTTTATATCGAAAACCCATAACTATTGGCCTGACCTCGGGTTTGATCCCAGGAGCTCGATTATCAGTAGCCTTATAAGTCATTACATAACATAGCGTGCAGTTGTTCTAGTGGCTATAAATATATATTACCAGCGCCCACAGACATTGGCATTGTAAGAAATGTTAACCATCGCTTACATCGCCAATACGCCACCAACCTTGGGAACTAAGATATTATGTCCGTTGTGCCCGTTATTACGCTCACCCTTCAAACCGGAACACAATACCAAGTACAGCTGATTTTCCGTAGAATATCTGATGAGTGAGTAACTTGCACAAAGCCCTACCACCAGTAAATCAAAATATAGTACATTAAAACTTTGCTTACAACGTATCGCTAATAATAAAGTCAATTCATGCTTCCTTTGGCAAGGTGTTCGCTTCTGTAATAAAATTTCTCTCTCTCTGTTCTCTCTCTTTAGCTTTGCCAATTAATAAAATAAATCACATGTTAGGAAAACTTTGATTAATAAGGCGTTTTACGCGATATAAGATTACATGAATGATAATAACCGTAGAGTTAGTCTTTGTTGATTTCCATGCAGGATATATAATGATTCAATTGTAATTAATTATCTATGAAACTTGATTATTGATGAGTACTGTATACCTTTTTAACGGTTAATTTCAGTGAAGTCTACATTCCGCATCGTTAGTAGCTTTCAATTTAATTTAGTATTGTAAAATGACGAAACAAGAGTGCTCGCAAGAGCTTAATGGAATAAAGTAAATTTTGGTTCGATTTGATTTCAGAAATTAATTGTTGATATATTTCAGATATTAATAAATTATATCTTGATTTATTTTACAGTTGCTACAAACTAAATTTAATATAAAATTATGTTATTACTGTAAGGGATGTCGTATGACTCATTTCATTATTATTTTCTTAAATATATTATTTTTATTATTTTTTAATTATACTATTTTATAAGAATTTTGAATGTAAATCAATATTTTTAAAGTATTCTATCTCCGGTATTCATATTCAATTATCATAAAATTAAATCGTTTTTTTAGTTTTATCGCAGACATTGAAATAATATTCGTCATCGTCATATACACAAAACCATTATTAAACTTTCCGTCTATAATTTGCAAACCTCCAAGTAATTACTAAATAATTTTTAATATAAATAATATGCTGGTGGTAGAGCTTTGTGCAAGCTCCTCTGGGTAGGTACCACCCAATCATCAGATATTCTACCGCAAAACAGCAGTACTTAATATTGTTGTGTTCCGGTTTGAAGGGTGAGTGAGCCAGTGTAATTACAGGCACAAGGGACATAAAATCTTAGTTCCCAAGGTTGGTGGCGCATTGGATATGTGAGCGATGGTTGACATTTCTTACAATGCCAATGTCTAAGAGCGTTGGTGACCACTAACCATCAGGTGGCCCATATGCTCGTCCGCCTTCCTATTCTATAAAAAAAAAAAAATTATTCCCTATAACAGTGTACGCAAATCACATAATCTGTGCTCGTGTTATCTTATACCAAATTGTTATGAAAACCACTTTTATTATACCCCATACTCTCTTTTAAGATATAAGAAAAGATATACTTAAGCGTTAAACAGCACTCAATATGATATGAAGCGTACATTAAGCAAAACATAACCAACATAATATAATAATTTCATGCATAACTGTTACCGCAATTTTCTGATTTATTATCAAACGAAATAAAATTTGGATTTTTAATAAATGCGTTTATAAAGGTTTAACCATAGATGAATGGATTAATTAGTTTCTTAATACGGTGGCGAGAAATTGATAAGTACTATAAAACTACTAGTTTTCGCCCACCCGTTTGGGGGAGGGGTCAAGTTTTAGGTATAAAAAAGTATGATTATGTGCTTCCTAAGGGTTCAAGCTGACTTCATACAAAATTTCATGAAATTCGGTTGAGAATTTAACCGAGAAAGCGTAACAGATAGGCACACAGAGTTACTTTCGCATTTATAAAATTAGTATAAATAATACCTAATAATATATAAAAGATTTATTATTATCTGGGACATTATTCATAAATGGCCATCTGATCCCAAACTAAGCAGAGTACTATGGAAACCAGACAACTTTTCTTTGTAAATACATACTTATATAGATAATTATACCCAGAGGACATCAGGACAAACAGACATGTTCGTGCACACAAATATCTGTCCTGGGTGGGAATCGAACCCACAACCTTCGGCGTAAAAGGCAAGTACCTACACACCACGCCAACCGGCCCGTCAAATTAAATTGAGAATTAAGCTTACGTGATAACTTCAAAAAGAAATTATGATCTTGTAAGCGTCGTTTTAGTATTTTTTTAGCAAAAGCCTGTAAGGGTCCTGACTGATGAGCAAAGACCTAAAGAAAAGACTCAGGATGTTGCTCGATGGATTGTTTTATTCATTCATCGAAACTGATATTTTTATTCTTTAACCTGCAATTCTATCTAGTTAGTTAGTTAGTTAGTCTAGTTGTAAATTTCTCAATCAATAAATAAAAATAACATAAATTCCATTAGACATCACACATTTGACTTAGATAATGTTTTTTACACAATTCCACGTGATTAAACTATCTTAACGACTTAATGGGTTTAGTATTAAATATGAATCTTTGTTCATTAAATAATACATATATAAAAATATATTAATGGATATCAAGTTAAATACATTAAATATAAATTAAAAACGTTTAATCGTAGTCTACATTTTATCAGTTTGTGCAAACAATATAAGATCAATAGAATTTTAATAAAACTATAAATGACACCATAAATGAAGCCATTATACGGATATACGGATCCCGTAAGTCTAAGTTTTGGTTGAACGTGTTCATGCACAAAGGAGACTGTAGGACATTTGAAAGAAAGCTATTTTATTAAAACGCTATCGCCTCCGCTTGTAAGAAAGTCCTAGCAATAAACTAAAGCGTAGTCACGACAACGCTATCAGCGGGTAATGGTTCAGAAATATCAAACCGTATTTTTACAACACGAGCGGAATTAAAATCACGACTTGCCACCACGTAAAGATAACCCCTCCTGTTGATCTCACTTAACTGTTTCAGATATTAAATTAATTCGTGATTTTCTATTGTTGTTCGATTAATTTCAACTCATTTTGATAAGAAAAATCTATTGAGGTGTAAGGCGAAAAGTCAAAGTCAAAATATACTTTATTCAATGCTGTCACAGGCTTGCTATCATACTTACGTTCGAATCGTTATTTTACAATTTTAATTGTAACATAAACCTACCTCCGTTTCGGAATGTTGATTCTACCGAAAAAACCGGCAAGAGACTTACTTATTACCAATCAGAAAATTATATGTAATAATCACATACAATTATATTTATATATCCTGTATGAACACTGAACACTATCACTGGTGGTAGAGTTTTGTGCAAGCTCGTCTGGGTAGGTACCGACCACTCATCAGATATTCTACCGCAAAACAGCAGTACTTTGGTATTGTTGTGTTTCAGTTTGAAGTGTGAGTGAGCCAATATAATTACCGGCACAAGGGACATAACCTCTTAGTTCCCAAGGTTGGTGGCGCATTGGTGATGTAAGCCATGGTTAACATTTCTTACATCGCCAATGTCTATGGGCGTTGGTGACCACTTACCCATCAGGTGGCCCATATGTTCGTCCGCCTTCCTATTCTATAGTAATAAAAAAAACATCAAGGAGTACTAACTCCAAACTCTTCTATCATTTACATAATCATGTACTGTAATAAATAAATAAATAAGCCTGATTTATTAATTTTTTTTTAATTATGTCATTTGTAAACAACGCTCTCTTGTGCCATTATGTCTCCTCTCCATCGCCGCTCTCTACTGCTGTAATATATACGTTTAATTTTAAATTACGAGTACCTGATGCTCATACGAACAAAGGCATACAACAAATACAAAAGAAAAATCTGTTTTTATTTTGACAAGTTTACGTTGTCGTTCCGTTTCGAAATGTGGCTTAATGGCCTTGAAGGCTTATTGTAAAAGCACCCACGTAATAGCTGAACAAACTAAACCCAAGCCATAAAACAACTTGGTACAGATTTTGTGTTTGTTCCAAAGTCATCGAACCTCGGTGTACATCTACCAGTTGGAACTGACGTTAAACTTGTAATCAATCTTTATTTAATGTCGAACACGTGCTTATTACTTATCAAGAATCCATTGCTTCGTTTTTTATTGCAAATTAATACCCAACATCTTAAAATTTATTTATATTTATATATTCCTTAGGGCTATATAATTTTCAAGCACTTCATCTTACACTGAATGAATTGTTACCATCATATATATAAGTTTGTTGTCAAACGTAAACCTTAGGACAATAAAAAAAATGCTGCTAATATAATATAACTTAAGCATTTCACTCATTATTTAATTGACGAAGTGATGTGGGCATCGCGAAGTGAACTCCTCGGTGGTAGGGCTTTTGCAATCCCTTCTGGGTACGTACCGACCAGTCATTATATATTCTTCTGCCAAGCAACAATACTTACTATTGTTGTGTTCCGGTTTGAGGGATGAGCGAGCCAGTGTTAACGCATTGGCACTAATGACATATACAGACATTACATGACATGACATTACAGCACTAATGACTATAGTCGGTATGATCACTTACTTTACTATCAATTAACCGCGCCGAACGAACACAATAAAAAAACTATCAATATATATAATAAATGTGACTTTAAAATAACGTACTTTAAAAGTAACATAAAAATAAATGATTACATTTTCTATATAATAATAAAAACAATTATAATAAATTAATAAACGTAATTTAATATTTGCTATTTAAAACAATAGCGTGAGAATTCAAATAATTATTAAAATTAATGTTATCTTTTTAACGAATTCTTATAAAAATAATTAAACCTTATCGTTCATTTTAATATCATTTGATCAAATACAATTTAAAAGGTAAAAATAAAAGACAATTATCATAATAAAACACAATAAAGATAAATTATGGAAACTTATTTGTGCGATTCAAGTGGAAATGCTGCTAGCATTCCTGCCAGCATTCCACGCGGTCATGATTTGTACAGTAGCTATTTTTTAATTTTTATTTATATATACACGTTTGGCGTGGTTGGTAGATACTTGCCTTTCACGCCAAAGGTTGTGGTTTCGATTCCCACCCACGACAGACATTTATGTGCGTGAACATGTCTGTTTGTCCTGAGTCTGGGTGTAATTATCTATATAAGGATGTATTTACAAAAGAAAAGTAGTATATGTAGTATATCAGTTGTTTGGTTTCCATAGTACGGCCATCTGATCCCAAATTAAGCAGACTTAATTTGGGATCAGATGGCCGTGTGTGAATAATGTCCCAGGATATATTATTATGTAATTCTTATGTAATCAAATAAATAAAATATTACTTTTAGTAAGCTTTTCAATTAAATATAAATTTAAATTCGCTTTATAGTGTATGATAGTCAAATCTTGTATATTAATTTTAAACCACAAAGGTGATATTTTGTACATACTTTTGATAGTGGTGACAACAGTTTAAGGTTACGTACCAAATTTTATTCGTTTTAGTAAACATATTAAGTAACAGCCACTGATGGGCAAAAGGCACCTCTTCGCCTGAGGAGCTTATTCCACGACGCTGCACCAATGCTGGTTGGTGGATACACATGTAGCAGAATTTCAGTAAAATTAGGTACATGCAGGTTTCCCCACGATGTTTTCCTTCACCGACAAACCGATATGAATTACAAACACCAATTAAGCACCAAAAATCAATGGTGCTTGACTGGATTTGAACCGGCAATCTTCGGTTACTATTCACGCGTTCTAAGCGTATATACTTAATTATTTTATACAATAAAAAAACGTTTATCCTTTCAATTAAATATAATTTTTTTGTAAAATTACTATTCAAAATAGAAATAATGTATCTCCATTTGTTTAAACCGAGTGACATAAAAACATACCTATTTTTAAATGGCCCACACATTGCATCTAACGAGAAAAAAAGATGGCAACAACCTTTTAATACGGCTATTTGCAGTCACGACATAACTTGCTCCATAGTACGGAATCTTAAGACCGATCTAGCGGACCTGTTGATATCTCAGCTACACTTAAAATGTTCTTGCTTAAAAATTCGCAGATCCTACGACTTTTACGATCGTGGTAATCCCTCGGCTTGACACACACCATGATATATCGCTGTACGATAACTTGGCGTTCATTTAACTTAAATATAGCTCGATTAACAGTATACATATTATTATTTGTTAAATTGATAACGCTAAATGACATATAAATGTCGAATTAATGATATATTATAATAATAATAATAATAATATCCTGGGTCATTTTTCACACACGGCCATCTGATCCCAAATTAAGCTTATACAAAGCTTGTGCTATGGAAACCAGACAACTGATATACTACGTATACTACTTTTCTTTTGTAAATACATACTCATATAGATAATTACACCCAGATTCAGGACAAACAGACATGTTCATGCACACAAATGTCTGTCCTGGGTGGGAATCGAACCCACAACCTTCGGCGTAAAAGGCAAGTATCTACCAACTACGCCAACCGGCTCGTCAAATATATTAAGTATGTATATTGAACATTTTTAACAAATCTTATCGGTAGTAGTAATAATCTATAGAATTAAAATCGCGTATAGCCTTTTACTTATCGCGCATCTATGTAATAAATATTACGTCATATCTGTGTAATTAATGTCAATGTCTATTGGCGTTAGTGACCACTTACCATCAGGTGGCCCATATGCTAGTATGCCATATTATATTATATTAAAAAAAGGTTTAGTATTTTATCTTGTTCAGGAACTTTTGCTCAAATGTTTGCTGAAGAACACTCTCGATATGATTGTGATCGCTAGAAACCTATGAAACCAGCAATATGAATCAGCTCTGCCAGGACCGCGATCTTAAGGTCTTAAAAAATAAAGAAACATCTGAAGGAGTGATAATGTGTATACAAAATTTAAATTAACAGTAAAAGCCTAGGCTAGCTATCTAGCAAAAGGTTTGGCGGTTATTCCATCACGCTCTCCTTTCCAGTGTTTTGATCTAAGGAATGAATCAGTGAAAATAGTGTTAGCTTACATTTTTTATGTTGCAGACTGGTCATGTCTCGCAAACCTGAATCACACTATCAACGTTTTCTATGATGATTGCTATATTATTTCCTCCAGACCGCTTTCGGCCACGGCGGCCAATCTCAAGAGAGATTAGCCAACTACGCAGGAGATGATATCATAGTGCATAAGTGTGTGTGCAAACACAAGTGCACTCTCTATTCCCTCTCATAATCCTATGGGACGGCAATCCGACACGACCCGAAAGAGTTCAGGCGCAGGACCAACAGCTTTACGTGCTTTCCGAGGCACGGGAGTATACACACTTCCAACTTCCAGATTCCCAGCTGGTACTGAGAATTTTCTGACAGAAAAACCCAATAACGTTTTATTGGCCCGATCTGGGAATTGAACCCAGGACCTCCGGGTCTGCGGCCTTACATAAAGCCACTAGACCAACGAGGCAGTTAGCTATACTAATATTATAAATACGAAAGCAACTCTGTCTGTTACGCTTTCATGTTAAAAAATTGGTATGAAAGGGTACACGCTGGCAAAGCCGCGGACCAATACATGCACTTATTATATATACACCTATTTAGGATAATAATTTATTATAATTTTATTAGGTGTTCACAATAACTAATCTATTGGTATAAATACTTTCACAGGTAGATATTGCTCAAACAAGCCTTTGTTAAAATTTCAATACGTCCAATTTTTATTACTTTATTTCTACTGTCCCGATTGAAATAAAGTTGTTACGTGTTTCTTTAAGAAATATCATTGCGAACAACTATTGACTAACCATATTATATATACAATTCTAATAAATATATTTGTGTTCTTAGCCGTATAAAACTTTTGGTTAACAAATTATTTACGAACTAAAAAAAAATAATCTTGATTTGACTTTTGTGTGGAAAGAAGGAAGTCGTAAACAATTTTAATACATTTTAGTAAAGTGCTGGTTAGTGGTACCAAAACTCATAGACACTGGCACTGTGATAAACACACATTACGCAGCCAAACATTGTATCCAAGATGTTATGTGTTTTTTGTGCCCGTGATTACATTGGCTCATCCACCCATCAAACTGACTCAGGGCAATAAAAAGTATTGCTGTTTTACGGTAGAATAGTGAGTAGGCGATATTTATGCAGACTGGGCCTTCGCAAAGCACTGGTACTAAAAACAAAATAATTTACTTAATACAAATGCTTCGACCGCGGCCGCGATGAGAGGGGGAGATCTAGATAGATGCCCTATGTCCTTTTGTGTACCCCTGACAACGTGTATGCAATTCTCTGATGATTGGTTGAATAGTTAGGACTTGAAAGAAACAAAGAAACTATCGCATTTATAATATTAGTTAGGATGCTGACGATTATCTGTTAAACTACAAAGGCTTTAAATGTTGAATTCAACGTGAAGAACTGACAAGAGCAAAAAACTGATTGACTGATATATCCACACACAGTCCAAATTGCTGGGGCTAGCACAATGAAAATTTGCATACGGATTCCTTTGACACAGTAGGTTAACACTAAGGAAATTTAACTTTAGGTAGTGATAAAGGTAATGAAAGTTTGAATGAAAAACCTTTTTTGTTGAAGAAAGAGCTACGGTAATTGCCATTATATGGCAGTTCTGAATTATGACGCTAACGACGCCGCGGAATGCTCTACCCGTACACAAGTGTAGCAAAAAATAGTTCGAATACCATAAATAATTCGGATAATTCGCTTATATATTCGTATAAAATTATAAATCACTTCTAATTCGTACAAAAACTTATACAATTATATGAAAGCAATAAACGTTTACAGTTCCGCCTTTTCATATAATTAACTATCATTGTGAGCTATTATCCGCCAAATTGGTATCATTATGCAACCGTCTTGTGATCGAGAATCGTTTGAACGGTTTATGTATTTATGACTATTTGAATTAGGTATATTTTACAACGACAAATGTTCCTTGTCAACCATTCCTCAGATGCTACGTACTGAATACAGAGCGCTATAAATTAAACGAATAACAAGCGCGTTGCAATTGTCTTTTGAATGTCAATCGGAATTTTTCGGAAAGTTTTTTTTTTCATAAATAATGTGAAATAGGAACTATATGTTTATTTAGAAATGTTGAACAAGCTGTACAAGGAGTTCATATGTTCGGTAGTTTGTTGGATTAAAGAAATACAATAAATTATACGATAGATTTGCATAAAATATTACTAACGATAGGTAACCTGGAGTACAGTGCCTATACTTTGTCAAATTTAGGTTTTTCTATACGAGGACACATTAGAATAACGCCTTGTTCACAATTCAAACACCAGTAAACAAAACAAACTCTTTCTTTTATTATATAGCAACCGTAAATAAATAATTCATCACATTACTATTATAAAAACAATATATTTTTTTAATTTTATAGCAATTTAGGATTACCTTAAAATGGAGTGGAGGACTTTGCCCAAAAGTTAGACGTTTTACAGTTGTACAGACGTTTATAAGACATTATTTTCGAATTGTAAGTCTTACTCTGAAAATATACTTCGAAACGAATAAAAATCCAGTCTAAGACTTAAGCTAAGTGTTATTGAGATTATCATAAAATACAAAGAAGATTTACATAATCTTTAAAACGGGGTTAAAAATACTAAAACATTTTTTAAAGTTTTCTTAACTTAAGCGGTGAAATAGTTACAGTTGCTGATTACACCTTTCGTTGCGGAATTAATGGCGTAAAAAGCAAAGTGCAAAGGCAAAGAGAGCGCAAAATTAGCATAATGCAACCAAATTAATTGAGCAAAGCAAACGGCAGCCTTGATGCTGAAAATGCACGTTTCAGCATGTCACAGTTGATAAGATAAAAAACGCCTTTATTAGAACGTTGGATATTTTTATACTCGTACTTTATTTTTTAAATGTAGAAGGCTGACGTAGGTTTATAAGTAGCGATTTCTGGTTACGCATATTTTATAAATTATGTCAGTCCAGCTTCGAGATTTAAGGCCCCTAGGCACTTTGACATTTTAGAACTCTCATTGCAAAGCGTTTCGAGTAAATTTTAGTTTTTTCTTCTAGGGCCCTTTGGCTGACGGGGCCTTTAGGTCGGGGCCTTTTAGGCCTAGACATAAATCCGTAAATATCTATACATATATAATGGCTTGTATAATATATAGAGATAATTAAATATATATAAATAACTTGCTACAACAAAAAATATTAAAACAGTTACAGTATTTCACACTAACACAAAATTATTAAGAAAAAAACGCTCGCTGTTACAATAGCAAGGAATTTTCATGTTTTACTTGGATATATATAATATTATAAATATATTTTTTTAAAGAAATCGTATTAAATTTTATTTTTGAAGACGGTTTTTCTTCTCAGAATAGTTTATGTAATGGTTTATATTAAACTAGTCTTCGTCTGCGACTTCGCCCGTATTTTGGGAAGTTGGTAGGGGCCGATTCTTTAAAATTAACTTTATATTAAAGATACCCAAAAGTTTGACGCTAAAAGGTCAACTTAAGAAAACAAAATTTAAGGATCGTTACCAGCAGAAAAGGGAGACAACCCCCTTTTATGATACGTACTCTAATAAATCTCAAATATTATATCGGATGCGAATGATACGTTCTACGTTATTGCTATATATAATAATAGACACATAAATAGGAATATTTTAGTGCCTAGCTTGTAAGGTTGACGATCCTATTGGGATAAAATTCTCATTTATAAAAGATAGATGACAGACAAGCGGAAAATAAGAAGACACCTAAAAAAATTTACTTGCCATCACAGACTTCAATGTCAATCCCACAGTGCTTTTCTGTAAGAACTCAATTTACTCGCCCGTGAAACGTTGGTAACGGACATATGGTGATATACTATTTTGATGCGTGTATTCTTGAAATGTTACAATTATTATGTTTAATGACGCATTTCATCACCGTTTTCTGTGGTTAGTTTTCAGTTTACTCTTACAGAAAAGTACTTTTTTAAATTTAAGTGTAATTAAAAAATTACACTTTGATAAGAATATTAAAAATTCCTTAAAAACGGGCATTTATAATGCCCGCTTTGTAAATGTTAGAACATTGAAATAAAATTCGTACATTTTATTTACGCATGTGACGTCTATAAGCCGAGATGGCCTAGTGGTAAGAACGCGTGAATCTTAACCGATGATCGTGGGTTCAAACCCGGGCCAGCACCACTGAAAATTCATGTGCTTAATTTGTGATTATAATTCATCTCGTGCTTGACGGTGAAGGAAAACATCGTGAGGAAACCTGCATGTGTCTAATTTCACTGAAATTCTGCCACATGTGTATTCCACCAACCCGCATTGGAGCAGCGTGGTGGAATAAGCTCCAAACCTTCTCCTCAAAAAGAGGTGCGGAGGCCTTTAGCCCAGCAGTGGGACATTCACAAGCTGTTACGGTACGGTATGTGACGTCTTTGTCGAGGTTTGGAGCATTAAATAAATTAGACGATTTAATTACTTTTTATGTCATCTTCTTAGATCGGAACACAAAATAATAATAAATTATATTGGCGTAAAGACATATGCTTAATCTAAAGATACAAAGTAAGTATGTATATAATTAAAGATTGTTATTAAAAACTTAATACTTACTATTCTACATGTAAGAAAAGTTTAGGAGCATATCTGGCCAAAGAAAGCTAATAGCATGCTTAAAAGCGGCGCACAGTTGATGCATACGCGTATTAGCGCGTACGATCTCGGATAAGCGTTCCCGCGCGCTTGGGTGTATACGCTTTGATGTTTGACGACCGGTGGTTTAAATTATTTAATATTTTAATTCTACGTAGAAAATGTTTTTTGTTGATTGACAACACATATTCTCTTCGTTATATAGTATTTGTTTTCATTATATACGATATATATTTGTAATCGATGCTTTTTATTTGGATAATCTACTTCTACGTCTTTTGTGCACAAAACGTTAGCAATATAAATTGTCGTATGGAGCAATAGAACTAATCAATTAGAGAAGTCCAGATGCGCACACAAAACATCGAATTTCGGACTTGTTACGTGCTCTGGTCTTGTCCATAGGGTTGCCACTTCTCACAAAAATTAAAAATATGCATAGAAACCTACCGTCTCTTATTAAATATTATACGTACGTACGTATTTAGCGTTAATTTCCGATCAACGTTACAACGCAAAGTACCAACCTAAAAGGTAATTCTTAGTTGTACTTGCACAACAAGCTCTCCTAACAAGTGAAAAAATGTTCCGAAATAACATGCTAAACAAAATATATTTTTTTATAATTGCTTATTCTCAGTACATAAATAATAGATAGACCTAACAATCAACACGGAACCGTAGACAACCCTCTCACCAGCCATTAAGTCCTTAATAATGTCAGACGTAAGATGTTTTCCCACGATCAGGTTAATATCCACAGTTTATCAACGCAATATATCTTGATTCAGTAAACTTATTTTGTTATATAACAGGATTTGAACTTTATTTAGTCCGAGTATTCATTTATATGTATTCAAATAGTATAGTCGTTATTTTTTTGCACATTTAAGCTCCAGTTTCTTGTGCCGTGTGCACAGGCCCTAATAATGATGCAATGTAAACTCTTCCATATTTGAAACAAATATGATGTACATCGAAATGTTTTAATAAATGTGTTTAAAAACTATGGTTAAAGTTAGATTAATTAATTTGACTATTATCTGATTTTTTTTGGTTTGGATTTTGGAATTCGTGGTTAAACTTGAAGCGGTAGCTTTAGTCTTCAGTTCGGAGTGCAGATTACACGACAATCAAGTTACATGGATAATTAAATACTTATCAAGTTATACGCCTTTTTGATCAAAGTTTTCTTAACGTGTGATTTAAATTGATTTATTGCTAAAGTATTCAAAGAACTTTATTATAGAAGCGAAAATATTTCCCATGAATGGACTTGACGTAGCGCATTGGCGATGCATGCGATGGTTAATATTTCTTACAATGTGAATCTATGGGAGTTGGTGACTACTTACCATCAGGTGGAACATATGCTCGTCCACCTACCTATACTATATTTTTTTTTAATATGCAAACATCAATATGCTCGTAGTTTAATAACTAAAAAATATACTCCATGTTTCATCAAACACAAACGACCAACCATTTATCTAACCAACTTATAAGCACCAAAGTATGTCTACCCATCGTGAATATGAAGTTGGAAATTTCATAACGTAACTTACAATGTTTAACGCCCCATTGTCCAAAATCTAGGTTAGATGGAAGGTTGCCTAGCTTAGACGTCGACATATAAAAGCTTTCGTCTGAATGCATATAAAAAGCTTAAATAACGTGGAACAAGGCTTACTGGTGAATTAGATTTAACCCACATTACCTAAATAGCTTAATGCAGAGTAGGCGTACCGCGTATACTTTCTTCATATTTACACTGCTGCTTGCGCTGTCGTGATAGAGGGACTCCTATTTTTTAATTGGTAGTATGGTAAAATACAGTTCCACCTCCCCATTATATAATGTGAGATGCATAAATTAATTTTCCAGAGTCAAAAAAACAGTAAATTATTTTGTTGTCTACCTTCAATAATGAAATAAAAAACAGAATCTTAAATTAACATATAAAGATTTTCATAATAAGAAAATATTTTTCTGTTTCTTCTGAGGACTGCATTAAAAATTAAAAAATACTAACAAGGCACTAAGTGTACAGCTAGTTAAAACTTTTGCAAAGAGAAGCGTTCTTGGTTGTAAATTTAAAATAAAATGGCCCACTTTAACAATTTGTAAATAAAAACTATTTGATGATATACAATCTTTTTGTTAATGAAACATAGAAAGTTTGTTTTATGAATTGATTTGGCTATTCATGCTATTTTATTCGATAACAAGACTAACTCTTGGTTTTTAATTTTTCAATATATTAAAATATCCGATTCAATTGGAATAGTTTTCGTAAAAATAATCGACTGATAAAGCTGTGATACAACAAGTAGGTAACAGTTTCATAACTTACGATAGCCGTAAAGTGTTAAATAATAATGATAATAAGAGTCCTTATTCACTGAGCAAAATATAGTACAGTTTTGACCTAAGAAAATTTAGTTTTTAAATCTAATTTAATTAATAAATATAACACGATTATATAAGTCACCAGTAACCACTTCAGCAACCAGTTTGTTAGTCAGGTTGTGCTTCGAAATAGGCCTCCCCTAGTTTCTTCCATTCATCTCTATCCCAACAACAATTAAAATGTCCAACAATTAAAAAATTATTACAACTTAAACCAATATCATGAAAATAACAATCCCACACGTGGGAAAGCGGTTCTAGTTATAAATGATTCCGCATACTTCCGACACATGCAAGTTTCTTCAAGACGTTTTCCTTCACCGTCGAGCGTGAGATGAATTCTAATACGTGCCTGCGTTTAATAGGACGGTAATGCACTTTTTATTTCTTAATTCCTTGTTTTTCTTTTAAATACACTGTTACTATTGAATCTCTCTAGAGTAAATAGGTATCTTCTAGGCAAGCTGCCATCTTAGACTATATCATCACTTTCCATCAGGTGTGATAACAGTCAAGCGCTAACTTATATATTTAAAAAAAAAACTTGAAATAACTAAAATGGAACAAAATTATAGAACATTTTTTTTTAATTATCTTTAGACCAACAAGTCAGTCAATTGTGTCTATATTAATATACTAGTGACTGCAGTTGGATTCAAACCCCAGGTCTGGCCATAAAAGGTAATTGGGTTTTTCTGTCGAAAAATTCTCAATAGTGGCCCCGAGAAATTACCAGTGGTGGTACCCTTCCGTGCCTCGGAAAGCACATAAATCAGGCATCTGAACTCTACCCGGTCGTGTCGGATAGCTAATCGGATTATGAGAGAGAAGGCATAGAGAGTGCACCTGTGTTTGAACACACACTTGTGCACTACAATATGTCCTACGCAGTTGAAATCAAATCGGTCAAGAAAATATCATCGTCACATCATCATGAATACGAATGACAAAAAAGTCCTCAAGACTATCAGTTTCCTTATATAGCAACGCCAATTGTATACGTTCGGCGCGTTATTGAATATAAAACATACACACGTAACCGTTTACGAATTGCGACAGAATAATGTGATGTAAATTTGTAGTTACAAGCTTTTACTTAGTTCCTATACTTCGCAGTTCCTCGTTCGAGTAAATGATTATGTATGTTGTTTTTTTTAAATAGTTAACCTGCAAGTCTCGATTCGCACAGGTTGAAATTTATACATATTTTCTTAAAATCTTTATGTACAAATAAATATTATTGAAGTGTATATCTGTAATTTCAAACAGTAGCAGTAATTTCGAAATAACTGCCTTTTTTTAAGCTCGCTTGTCTGTCCGCTTGTCCGGGATAACCTTCAAAATGGCTGAAAATTACAAATGCAAATGACTGAATTTGTATTAAATTAAATAACTGCCTACTAATGGGGAGGCCGGAGGCTTATTATTTATATTATATATATTATCTCTCAGCCCACGTTCGGTGTTACAAGCAAGTGATACTTTAAAAAAAAACATTTTTTATCTTAATTATTTCGAAAGCGCATAAGCCAATATATAGATAATTAGATATTAATATATTTAGATCAAGCTAGCTACCCGTCCCAGATTCGCACGGTTAGTAAACCTCTTTGTCGACGTGATTTATAACATACTTAAACCTTCCTCTTCTACTATCCCTTCCATTGGTAAAAACCGTATGAAAATTGAGTCCGTTGAGTTTATCACGTTTATAGACAGAGAGACGCGGAACTTCGTTTAATAATATGTAGTGATTATAATTACGGTAAAACATTTTCATCACTATATATATATATATAAGGATATAATGAAAGAATGAGCATATGATGAGCTTTATCTCAAAAAACCTATAATATATATACTATTATATATCCTATTCGTCCTAAAACTAAAATAATATAAAAATTCCATATAAACCAAATAAGTATTATTCGATTAACAAACAAAACTTACCTCTTTATAATATTCATACAATACTGCAATAAAACTTTATAATATACATTATTTTATAATAGTTTTGAAACAAAAGCGTCAATGCTGCGTGAAACTCGGTCAAATAGGACCCTCGGATATCAAACAAACTTTAATAATAAAGACGAAACTCGGTATTAGATATTTCAATAATTCTCTTGAATAGTTGTACAAGAATTTCATTGTAATGTTCTAAACCTTCTAAGTCGAAAATTTGAATTAATATTATTTTACCTTTGACTATATACTTCACTATTGTTTTAAAGGTTGTCAGATTGTTTACTTAAAAGCGTATATTTCATCACACTGATTTATTTAATTTAAAAATCATCATAATGTGTTCAATATTTGGTTATAAATTTTTTTAATGCAAATTAATGTAAAAAAGAACGGTTTAAAGACAAACTTTTACCCAAAATCGTACTAAGACAAATGACATTTATACTACATAGATATTGTTATCAGAACCGAAATTCAGTGAATTGAATACTAGAACATTAAGAAAATAAAACATTTTCCATCAATTTCAATTCATCTCGAACACAACGAAAAACGAACCTTGGATTTTCCTTTTTAAATTCGAATCCACGCTCAATGGAAGTATATCAAATAGCGTTCATTGTTCCCTTGAGAAACGAGATCTTCGCATATCTAGTTTTCTTTCTGAACAAATTGACAAAAAAAAATAGAACTAGCAACGAATTTGCGTATAATATTGGATACACATGATCCAGTTAGATATAACACGGAATCTTAGCCGAAGACAGCTGGTCCAAATCCAACGCAACACTTTTTTATTTGTGCAGGTACCTAAAGGAAACCAACTCGCATGATGCCTTCGATGAAATTCTGCTACATCCACACCAGCCGAAACACCACACTCAGTGAAACAGTAGTGTCGAGTAAACTTTGAGCCTTCTATTTAATAAGAAGAGGAGACAAACACTTACTGGGAAAATCAAAGGCCAGTCTGTTACTTTTGTATAACAGCAGGCGTTTAAGCCGATTTCGTTTTATAGAATTAATGGTCATTATAAATTTTGGATGACTTTTCTTTGTCGGAACTTTCTATTTAATTAATTTTGTCACATTACACACACGTCACACTTATCAATTTATAATCCAAGTAAACAACTACCACTTTTAATTTTATTCCATAAAAAACTTATGATATTTACTACAATAACATAAACTTCCCTCATAAAGGCGGTTTCATTTGATGGATTATCACATGTGCGCCAAAGCAATGAACGTGACGTGAGTCGAGTCGACGAGTCTCTAATCACACTCAGTATTCCAAACGCTGAAGCTTTAATTAAACTTCCAACGCCTTTGATGCTGAAACTTAATTAGCGGTTTTTAAATTAACCAGAGATTTTACAAAATTTTGACAAATACTTTATTACAGTATATATACTGAGATCAGATTTCCAGTGAAAGGATTTCAACTGAAGACGGATTCAAGTACAGGCAGGATCAGTTTTATGTAAAGTCAAAATTTCTCCAAAGAATGGTCGTAGAGCAGATGTATAACAGTGGAAGTCCTTTGCTACTATTTTGAAGAAGACTAACCAACATAACGTATAAATGAGAGCACAATCACAAGTACACTCTCTATTCCCTCCCTGACATAAGCAGATTAAACTCCAAATCACACAGACACAACCGAGTAGATGCGTTTACGGACTCTCAACGCACGGGAGTTATAACACTTCCAGACTCCGGGCTGTAACTAAGAATTTGTAGTTACACTGACTAACTCAACCTTTAATCAGTAACACAACAATACCAAGTATTGCCGTAAAACTATTTATTCATAACAAGCATTCGACTTCCGAAACTGGTAGGTATACCAGAAATGTATTTTGTAATTTAATAAGGTGGGGAAGTCTATGTGGTTGCTTCATCGTCGTATAATAGAAAATTGTACGAACGCTTCAAATTAATTTAGAATCCTTTTACTTTGAATTCTACTAAATGAGAGCACAAAAGAAAGTAATTGAATTCATTCCATAAAAAGACGGATCCAGTTAAAGATATGTCTTTAACTGGATCCGTCTTTTTATGGATTATTTCCATAAAAAGACATTATTTCCATAAAAAGACGGATCCAGTTAAAGATATGTCTTTAACTGGATCCGTCTTTTTATGGAATGAACTAAAATAGTATGCTATTCGGTGACAATTTTATTTCAGACTAGATGTTTCTCTTTTTATCCGGTACTATTCAGATTTTAAAAACATCGTGAGGAAACCTGCATGTGTCTAATTTCACTGAAGTTCTGCCACATGTGAATTCTACCAACCCGCATTGGAGCAGCGTGGTGGAATAAGCTCCAAACCTTCTCCTCAAAAAGAGGAGAGGAGGCCTTTAGCCCAGCAGTGGGACATTTACAGGCTGTTACGGATTTTACGGATTCAGATTTTGCCTATATTCCTATCGAGGTCTCATATTTCAAACTTCATAACGATGTTTTAATAGTATCGGTATATCGACTACTAAAAACAACAACAACAAAACGAAGCTGTTTTTAAAATATTACAAGTTTAGTCCAGAATATGGTTTATATTAAGAAGGCGAGTAAACTTAAAGTTATACTTCAAAACTATGCCTGTAAATAAACTGAAACTATAAAATAATATATTTAGGCATAATACATAACATCTTATTTCCCAAGGTTGGTGGAGCATTGACGATGGCTATTATTTCTTACATTGCGAATGTCTATGGACGGCGGTGGCGGCTTACCATCAGGTGGTCTATTTTCCTATAACTTAAAAAAAAACTTTAATTTATACTCAAACATTACGGGTGAGAGTTTTTCTTTGAATTTATAAGGCAAGGTATAAACGAATTATAAGTATAGACATTTTAATAAGAAAAGTAAGATTTGGTTACACAAGTTATTACACCATATATCACTCATAGAATTTTTTTTTAAATAAAAAATAGATAAACACTGTTTGTATTCTAACCAACTAGTTAATACAATATTATAACAATCTAATAAGAATATTATCGAAGGAATTGAATCATAATCGGTGTACATAATAAAGTCAATCAATCAACAGCCAATCGTTGTCCACTGCTGAACATAGGCCTCTCCCAAGGTGCGCCAAAGCTCCCTGTCCTCCGCCTTCCGCATCCAGTTGGTGCCCGCCACCTTCTTAAGGTCGTCGGTCCACCTGGCTGGAGGGCGCCCTACGCTGCGCTTGCCGATTCGCGGTCTCCACTCTAGGACTCGTCTGCTCCAACGGCCATCGGTCCTACGACATACGTGACCAGCCCACTGCCACTTCAGCCTGCTAATTTTGCAAGCTATGTCGGTGACTCCGGTTCTTTTCCGGATAATCTCATTTCTGATCTTATCCTTCAAAGATACTCCGAGCATAGCTCGCTCCATAGCACGCTGAGCGACTTTGAATTTGTGGACTAGTCCCGCAGTTAGTGTCCACGTTTCGGCACCGTATGTCATGGCAGGTAAGACGCATTGGTTGAAGACTTTCGTCTTCAAACATTGCGGTATAGACGACTTGAGGACTTGACGAAGGTTGCCAAATGCTGCCCATCCCAAGCGAATTCTTCGATCGGCTTCCTTCTCGAAGTTGTTCCTACCGATTTGTATAATCTGTCCTAGGTAGGTATATTCACTAACAACTTCGAGAGGTTTGCCCTCGACGTATATCGGTCCCGGCACGACATGCCTATTGAACATGACCTTGGTCTTGTCCAAGTTCATGCCGAGACCGACACACCGGGAAGACTCGCCTAGGCTACGCAGCATTTCGGTGAGTTGTTCCAGCGACTCTGCTATGATGACGATATCGTCGGCAAATCGAAGGTGTGAGATGTACTCGCCGTTTACATTGACTCCATACCTAGTCCAATCCAGCGTTTTGAAAACGTCTTCCAACGCGTTGGTGAACAGTTTCGGGGATATTACATCCCCCTGTCTCACCCCTCTGCGCAATTGGATCGCCTTCGTCTTACAGTCCTGGATGTGGACAGTCATTGTAGCGGCGTTGTACAGACATCTCAGTACCTCGATATATCTCCAATCGATATGACATCTCTGCAATGAGTCGAGCACTGCCCAGGTTTCGATGGAGTCGAAGGCTTTCTCGTAGTCCACAAATGCCATACACAGCGGCTGATTGTACTCTTCGGTCTTCTGCACAATCTGCCGAACAGTATGGATGTGGTCCACGGTGCTGTAGCCTGATCGAAAGCCGGCTTGCTCTGGGGGCTGGAACTCGTCAAGTCGTCTGGCGAGACGGTTCGTGACGACTCTTGAGAACAGCTTATACACGTGACTCAGGAGGGAGATTGGTCTGTAGTTTTTCAAGAGGGTTTTATCACCTTTCTTGAAAAACAGTACCACCTCACTCCCGCTCCACGTTTCCGGGGTCTTGCCATGTTGGATGACGGAATTAAAGAGGCTTGCTAGCTCTTTCAGGACCGGAGTCCCGCCTGCCTTAAGCAACTCTGTTGTGATTCCGTCATCTCCCGGAGATTTGTTGTTTTTAAGCTGTTCTAGAGCCGCCCTAATCTCTCCTTGGTCAACGACCGGGAGCTCCTCGGAGTAATGGCGCATAAGAGGGGCGCGCTGGTCATCAATACTGATTCCCATGGGTTTATCCGATCTTGAAGAGAACAACTGCCCATAAAACCTCTCTACTTCTCCGATAATCTCAGGCCTAGAGGTAACGACCCCACCATTTTCAGTTTTAAGTTTTGTCAGACGCGGCCTCCCAAACTTGCGAGCGAACACTTTCGATCCCCGATTTTGCTCAATCGCAGCCTTGATGGCACGGGTATTGGAGCGTCGGAGATCGCGTCGCGTCAGCGTTTTTATTGTTCGGTTTAAGGCCTTATCTGACAAAAACGATGGTAGTTCTCGTCGTTTTCTCATGAGCTCGAGTGTCTCAGCAGAGAGTTTTGGTGCGTTGTCTCTTCTCTGTGGCGGAAAACACTTGCGGGATGTGTTTTGCAGTATTTTGACCAGCGTGTCGGTTCTCTCATCAATGCTGCTTATGGTTTCCAACGCGGTGAATTGATTTTGAAGTTCCATTTGGAACTTTTCGGAGCCTTGAGCAGCTTGGAGCATGGTAGGTCGGAGAGTAGACCTCATCATTCTCGATCTTTCGGCTTTTAAGTTGATATTTAGAGTGCCTCGAACCAAGCGGTGATCACTTCCGGTATTAAACCTGTTGATCACTGAAACATCTCTAAATATGTGCCTTTTATTCGAGATGATAAAGTCTATCTCGTTCCTTGTCACGTTATCGGGGCTTCGCCAGGTCCACCTCCTCTGAGGCTTCTTTTGAAAGAAAGAATTCATCAAAAAAAGCCCCTGCGCTTCGAGGAAGTTTACCAGCATTTGCCCCCTGTGATTTCTGCAGCCCAAGCCGTAAGGTCCGACTTTCGATTCACCGCTATCTTGTACTCCCACTTTAGCATTAAAGTCTCCCATAACAACATTGTAGTGGGCCCTCGAGGTGTCGTTGAGGGCCTTTGCGATGTCCTCGTACATCGCTTCGACCACATCATCAGAGTATGTCGAAGTTGGCGCATATACCTGTACAACCTTCAGGGAGTACCTGTCGGAAAGTTTTAGGACAAGGTACGCTACCCGGTTCGACACACTACTGATTTCCACAATGCTGCTAATGAGATCCTTTTTGACTAGAAAACCGACACCACCCTGGGAGAGGTTATCACCTTCGCGGAAGTAGAGTAAGTTACCGGACTCTAGAGTTATCGTGTCCTCCCCCTGTCTTCGGACTTCAGATAACCCCAGTATATGCCAGTTTATATGACTTAACTCTACTTCTAATTCGGCGAGGTGATGGTCCAGCCTCATCGAGCGTCCATTATACGTTGCCATTTTCAGTCGTTTTATACGGTAGCCTGCCGTGAACCGGTGATTCTTAGCACCCCCTGCCCTGCCGATACCGCGACCGCTACCTTGGTCGGGCCTAGCGGGCTTGCCGGTAACTGGGGGCCTTTTTTTGGGCGCATCTGCCATTTAGGGAGGTGGTTTGCCCATACTCGCCGCGCTGGGCAGGCGTGTTGGCGAGCGCAGTAGGGGGTAAGATGTTTATGGGAGGGGGGACGCTGCTGCCCATCCCCCCTTTTCCCCGTCCCTCAGTCGCCTCTTACGACACCCACGGGATGAGATTGGGGGAGTACTATTCTAAGCCGGTACTCCACGGCGACTCCATAATAAAGTACATAAAGATAAAAAACAAGGCCGCATTGCTTACCTCCCTTTTTTTGAGGCGGCTAAAAGGAAAAGGGTTTTCCCAAAAGAATAAAAGTAATCAAATATATCTGGTCACTTCGGTCTTTATCCTATTTACATATGACATTATCCTGTCAGGGGTTCCATGAATACGGACAGTAAATATTTGTAATAATAACTGAGATCAAAACTATTTAGCATAATCGAAAATTGTAGGAGCATTACGGTCACTGTTTATAATACATTATTCGTATTGATTTGATAAAAACATGGTTCAATATTTTATTCACATATCAAACATGAATCATTTAATCAATGTATTTAATTTTAATTTTTTTTTCAAATGGTTATAAACTAACACACTGCAATGTTTCACTGCTGTCTTATTAATAACCTCTTGAGTGGAAACCTTTGGAGTTTATTCCACGCTACCCCAATGCAGGTTGGAGACACTGGTTTCCCTCAGCAGGGGTTTCTCTGAGCAATCCAGAAATTGCAATATTAGAGTAAGATTGACGTGTTTGAACCACTAGCCCCAATAGAGATTTAGGCGAAAGACATTCAGCGTTATAGGCGGGCCATTTGACAATAGAGGCAGAAAAAAAATATATATGAAAAATATAACTTATTACATTGTTTATCAGAAGTCGATGGTAACCCTAAATTAAACACGTACCCAATAGCGCCAGCCGCCGGCTCAGCTGTAAATAATCCCAATTTATTAGATCCTAATGAAGCAGGCAACATTTGATAGTATCCTTGCTCGATACAAAGCCTTCTAAAGCCCATTGTTTTTAATAATAGGGTTACAACGTCGTTTGGATATCCGAGACTCTCAGGAAAGCAATCTCCAAATTCTTAAAGGTTACTTATTTCATTATTATATTATATAATAAGCAGACGAGTCCTAGAGTGGAGACCGCGAATCGGCAAGCGCAGCGTAGGGCGCCCTCCAGCCAGGTGGACCGACGACCTTAAGAAGGTGGCGGGCACCAACTGGATGCGAAAGGCGGAGGACAGGGAGCTTTGGCGCACCTTGGGAGAGGCCTATGTTCAGCACTGGACAACGATTGGCTGTTGATTGATTGATTGATTATATAATGGTAAGTGTTGTTGTTTGTGTGTTTTTTAACGAATTACGTCAACTAAAAATATTATTAATAGAGCTTTTAATATTTTACTTATAGTTTCAGGACGGACATATACTATAAGGTAAGGTATTGCATATTTTTTATATATAACCTTTTTTCGTTTTCCAATTTAGTCGGAGAGAAAAAATTTTATAGAACTCACATTATCAATTTTACGGTTTTAAAAAATAATGAGAAAAAATAACGACATCTTTCTTTTAACTGTGTCAAGGTTTTGTAATATTATTTTTAACATTTTTCGGAGATAAAAATCACTTTTTTAGAATGCAATTCAGTGTATTGAAAAATATTACTTAAATTAATAAATAAAGGCGTGAAAAAACACGCAAACACGCGTGTTGCAGCATGCAGTGCGAGCGAATAGATCGAAGGACGAAAATTAAAAATACCTTATTTGTTAAAAAATAACACGACATAAAACCTTTATTTTATTTTTATTTATTTTAGTTATAGTTATATATAAACGCAGCCTGTATCTTATGTTAACTATATATTATATCTCTTGAAACGTATGAAACCTGACCTTTCATTTTATATATTAGTCTAAAGAATATATTCTATTACTACCTAAAGTCTAATATAATACCGGTCTTATATTTAAATATAAGACCAGTATTATATATTACAATTATATGAATTTCATCGAATATTTTTATATTATCTTTAATTCAATTCATTCGTATTTGTTCGTTTATTCAGTACAGTACAGTAACAGCCTGTGAATGTCCCACTTCCTTTCCTTCCTCCCATTTCCTTTGTTTTCCTTCACCGTTAAGCACGAGATGAATTATAACCACAAATTAAGCACATGAAAATTCAGTGGTACTTGCCCGGGTTTGAACCCACGATCATCGATTAAGATTCACGCGTCCTTACCACTGGGCCATCTCGGCTTCGTTCGTCTATTCAATTTATTAAAATTCAATATAAGTGTGATATCTTGATAAAAATTATGTATTGGCAATATTAGCTTGATAAAATCGATCCAGAAATAAGGGTATATCTGGCAACCCTACGAACCGAAACGAAGGCATCTATCATACATGTTGTTAAGACAAAAGACTCCACACTTGGTTGTTTAACAGCGCCTTAGAACGCTTAAGTTAATTCTTAGTAAGGATCAAACGTCACAAAAACAATACCTTGTTCGTTATTTGTAAAAGTCGGTTCGTATGTTGTTGTAAATTTAATGATATCCTAAGAATAGCGAGAACAATAGAAATTGTGTGTAATAGGATCGAGGGAGCTTCATTTTTCAATAGACTGAGTTATAACTTGGAGTTTAAGAGAAATTCGAAAATATTTATAAATGTAGAAATTTTAATTAATATTATGAAAGATATAAATATTACTTTTACAATAGTAGGACTATTCATATGGCTTCGTATGTTACATTGTAAACTATAAGTTTCGTGTACATAATATTATGTAGTCAATAAGCATTTAAGATAATTATAAAAAATATAATATATTGCTGATATTGTATTTCGCAATTCAAACACCAATTTAATGACATTAGAATGTCATTAAATTTAAAGTCTAATTCAGTTTTCATAACATTGCCAAAAATTTTATAAAAATCGCAATTAAAGTATTTAATGCAAAATATTTTGCTTTAAATATAACGGCTAACTTATAATGCCCTTTGGATCTTAGGTACCACCCACTTTTCAGATATTCTACCGTAAAACAGCAGCTCCGGTTTGAAGGGTGAGTGAGCCAGTATAATTACAGGAACAAGGGATATAACATCGTAGTTCTCAAGGTTGATGGCGCATTGACGATGTTAGCGATGGTTAACATTTCTAACAATGCTAATGTCTATGGGCATTGGTGAGCACTTACTACCATGTGGCCCATATGCTCGTCCGTCCGTCCGTCTTCTATAAAAAAAAAACAGATTAATTCAACAGTATATAAAGAAGTAGGTCGATATTGCACCTCGTTAAATCATAACTATCTAGTACAGTTACAGTTAAATGGTAAAAATATTTTCGACACCATACAAGTTCACATTACACACAATATTAAGTCTTATCACCTCAGTATAACATATGTAATCGCTTGCATATTTTGGAATATGAAAATTGATACTGATATATGGCAAAAAATTTACGCTGTTTTCGGCTTTATGTTTAAAGAGATAGAGCTTAAAATGTTTTGATTTTAATTCCTTACCGTTGCAGCCAATTAATGCGGATTATTGTATTGACGTGATTCGTGACAGGCAGACGGCAGCTCGTTCATAATTCGATTAGATTCGACTAGTAATAATGTCTGGTAACTTTAGTGAGCAAATACTAAGACAACAGTTCTTATTTCAACAGAAATAAAGATGATTATTCCTTAGATATTTAATGATATTTATCTCCAAATATCGAAGAATTTTGACAGTTATATTTATTTAATTATGAACCAATTTACGAAACCATTAAAAAAAATGTTGCGTTTCCAGTGAATTTGGATGAATGCTAATAAGTAAGTCAATTTATTCATTTGCTTAATTGCTTTCGAATTCGAACTAAATTATTCAAACCCGCTTTTACGAGCACTTTTAAATCGCCATTTTACCAAATTTAATATCGTTACAATACTGTATATACATACAATACCATCTTTATGTTATTTGCTCATAGTGTGTTAATTATAAATAATAACGCTAATATCGGAAGTTCCTTTTAATTATTATTTTTATATATTTAATCACGCTAACACATTGATATCGAATGCAAGTAATGATCGCGTATAATTTTGCAGTCAAACTAGTTCTCATGACACACCCCGCCCGGCACGACACGTGACGGAGATGCGAGACGAGTGATCAAATATGCACCCAGTGTAATTTTATTTATAGTATTAATAGTAATATAAATTAATATATATGTGGTCAAGATTTCAAGAGGTAACTTCTGTGCATAGATATTAGGAATTTAACATTGCTAGTTCCTTTTATGTCTTTGGAAAATGAGAATCACAAAAAACCAGCAATATCGAATGGCAGGCGTCATGGGAACGTATACGCATATACTCTGTCATACCGTCAGTTAACGTGCTAAGGAGTTTTTATGCAATCAATTTAATTAGTTTTAATAATTTATTAAATATCATGTCACTTGAATTTTTAAGTCTGATGTAACGAAAGTCCGTTATAATTTATCTCATAATTATATTGTATTCAAAACTAATTATCTGCTAGATTTTAATGAGTGTATCAAGTTAAACCGTTGACACGTATAATAATAAAGTTGTAATCCAAATTCTAGGCGAATCATAATTTACATTATATATATTATTCATATTCTGTAATTTCGAACCAATGGTTTGGACCATCTTATGATACGAGATTGACGCTGTATACCATCTCTTACATCGTCAGTGTGCCAACCTGGAAACTAAGATGTTATGTCCCTTATGTTACAAAAATTGGAAATGCCGATCCATTTATAATGTTTCACTGCCATGACTTCTACATAAATATCAATCGAACACAAGTATATAAAAACCCGAGCTAAGCCACTTTATATTGAAAAGGAGAACTTAGCCTTACACGGCGCGCTTCTATACGTGACTTGACGTCTTATATATATATATATGTCTGAAATATGTTTGTAATCACCGGATACGATATGAATAATTAAAAACTTTTAACTCAGAAATTTGAAGGTTTGTTTCAAATATTCGTCGTCCGATAAACGATTAGGGCTCTTGTGACAAGACACGCCAAACAAATTAGTCTCGGCGTCCTAATTAGCAAAGTTTACCAATTTATTCTAGCATAAATAATTTAGTACTTAAACATTTTATAATGTCATGAAGATTATAATTTTATGTGTAATACATTAATATTTTAAGTCGCCACATAAAATGTAGAACATCACAAATTACTTCTGCTATTTAAAACGTATTAACTCAATCATAATGGATTCTGTCTTGAAAATATTTATGTTTCACAAGCAATTTTGTTATGGTGTAAGTCCTTACGAGATTATCAAAATATTACGCGATTGTCGATTTCATTTGTACTAATGTCAAATTGGAGTTCATGAAAATTACATATAATATACATATGTAAAATCGATTAATTACGTTACCGTGATTAAATGATCAGCAATTGGAGTATTAAGTGAATAATTTAGACGAAAGCGAAATTCGAAATCGCTTCGACAATAAAATTGTCAACTGCACTTCGTAATGACACCTTCACGCGACAGAAATAGACCAGATCTTTTCATTCGAACGTAGTACTTATCCCATCCAAAGAAAATGCACTTTAAAAAAACAATCTATACCCTATTTCTTCATCTATTTTATCATTATTATTATTATTATTATTATTTAAAAAAAAGATTATAAAAAAATCGCTACATAAACAAAATTGTTATGTATAGTGCACATAAATTAAGAATATATATGTGTAAACGAAAAGAGAACCTCCTTTTCAGAAGTCCATTAAAAAAATACTTAAACGTGTATTTCTTGGTGAAATACACGAAACCACTTTAGTTGTTTTGGATTTCATGAATATAAAACTCAAACTCCTTATAAAGCGATGTCAGCATTAATTGCGACAAAATATTTTCTCATTTTTTTATTTATAACACATAAAAAATCATCTTTTGTATTATAATATGTTTATTTTGCTATATGATTTGCTTTGTTAATGTTTCATCTTTAATATTAACAAAATTTCAAGGGTGAATAATGAAGTTCTTTCAAAACAGAACTGCTGTTTCTTGTACATAATATAGCAGGGCTATTAGCAAATCCGAACAATATACAACACGCTCGTCTGCCCAGACGAATATCTTAAATATACCTACCCAATGGTACACCCACTCATCAGATATTCTACCGCAAAACAGCAGTACTTGATATTGTTGTGTTCCGATTTGAAAGGCGAGTGAGCCATTGTAATTACAGGTACAAGGGACATTACATCTTAGTTCCCAAGGTTGGTGGCGCATTGGTGATGTAAGCGATAGTTAACATTTCTTACAATGCCAATGTCTATGGACGTTGGTGACCACTTACCATCACTTATCATATTTTCGTCCGCCTTCGTATTCTACAAAAAAAAAAACTTTACTTTTCCAGCCATTTGAATAACTTATACATCGTAGCATTGATCAAAAGGTGAATGAAATGATTCGTTTACAACTTCACAGCAATGTCTGATTATTGCACCTGTTTGAGTAAAATAACGGTACATATATATAACACAAATACACATGTCAATATCGGAGTTAACACGATCGCGTGTGGGTAAACGATCTCATTCGTAACATGTTTTTATGTATTATGTATTTATTATTGTACGCTATGTAAATTGTTGTATATTTTAGTCTATAATTTATAGCGTTTAGCAGACACACTTTGAATTAAATTGATCTTAAAATAAGAAATAATCAGATATTTTTTTCGCTTCGACATGTGTAGCCATATTTATAGTATGTTATTTTATATGTAATTAAATAAATGTATTATGTAAATCTCATGTCGTTATAATTTGATTTAATTTGTTTATTGATTTTGATTAATACCTATATATCGACTCTTTAATAACATTTCATATTTTTAACCGATTTAAAAAAAGGTTATATGTTTGAAATCTATGTTTATTGTCCATGATTGCTGGAAATAATAATTAATATAAAAATATTAACCTTTTCTCCACTTTCCAAACGTAGCTAAGCATAGGATGAGATTTAAGATGATATTTAGTCGCATGGTTCATGTAATATATTTTATTCTTGTATAATAATCAAAACCAATTAAATCGTTATAACATTTTATACAATTACTTGGCTGTGTTTGTTAATCCGAGATGGCCCAATGGTTAGAACGCATGAATCTTAACCGATGATCGTGGCTTTAAGCCCGGACAAGCACCACTGAATTTTCATGTGCTTTATTTGTGATTATAATTCATCTCGTGCTATACGGTGAAGGAAAACATCGTGGGGAAACCTGCATATGTCTAATTTCAATTTCTGAAATTCTGCCACATGTGTATTCCACCAACCCGCATTGGAGCAGCGTAGGGGAATAAGCTCCATACCTTCTTCTTAAAAAAGGGAGAGGATGCTTTAGCCCAGAAGTGGGACATTCACAGGCTGTTACGGTACTATTACTGTTTGTTAATCACGTTTATTATACTCTCATCTGTCAAATTGAATTATATTTGAAGCTGTCCAGATTAAAATTTTGTTTTCAAGTAAAATTAATATCCGGAACGTCTTTCATTTGGAACCAGCGAAGGGCGACTTAACACGTATAATCAAAGAGTTCCGGCTTTACTGAAATTGGATTTATTAATTCAAATTCAAAACATTCAATTAAATTTTATAATTTCACGTAAATTAATTAGTACTTTGCACGTATTCAAAATCAATGTTTCTTAACCTAATTGATTAATCAATAGATATACAAAATGCGTCAAACGCCAGTCAAATGAGTCGAAATGGCCAAGTGGATAGAACACGTGATCTCAACCGAATAATGCGGATTCAAATTCAAGCACGCAATACAAAATTTCATGTGCTTAATTTGTGTTAACAATTTATCCCGTGCTCGCCGGTGAACCAACCCGCATTAGAGCAGCGTGGTGAAAATACTTCTTAACCTTCTTCTCAAAAAGCAGAGGAGTTCCTACCCGGTAGGGTATTTTCAGGCTGTACTAGCGAAGATCGCTGGTACAAAATCGAACTAAATAAAGATGGAATAAGCGATCTTTTGTTAAATGAAACAGACTTTTTTGGTACATACTATGTAATTCAATTCCTAGGTAGTTGATACCACTGTGTGACTTGTATTTTTTCCCGAAAAGATAGGCTAATGAGCCATTGTTGATGATGGTTTTGAGGCTGATTTCGCTCAACGTCCTTATGAACAATACTTATTATAAGTGAAGTAACATCACATAAATGTCCCAATGCTGGGCATAGGCTTGTTAAGGTTCAGAGTTCCATCATGTTGCTTCTAGGAATTGATGTAAAATACAAATTAAACATGGAAATTAAATCGCTATCTACCTATCACATCCTTCCCTCCTCCTACATGCATGTGAACCCGCGAGCGCAAACTAGTAGTCTAAAATTTTAAAGTCACTTGTAAAATCATAAACATTAAGTCTAGAACTTGAAAACGAATATTAATTGAAAAGTCCGTGACGATTTTTAAACCATTTTATTCACAATGGAGGCTCGGTATTGTCCTCGCTAATGGTCTGGCGGTTTCGTGATAACGTCGCATTAAAATTTTGAAATCTGTACCGTGAAAAATGTGCCTAGTGGATGCGACACGCGAGTCACTCGCATTGTATGACCGAGGCTTTAATGAAAATAAAACGATTACACTAAAAACAGTGACCGTCATTTTTTTCAAATTAAATTATTACTTTTTTATGGTACCTGATGGTAAATGGTCAGCATCGCCATACACATTGGCATTGTAAGAAATATTAAAAAAATGTAAAGATAAGGAGACATTTCGTGACTTTTTTCTATAGAGGAAATGTTTATGCTATTATGTTTTTCGATCGGGCCCTTGAAAATATAATATAGTTTTAAGTTTGAACTGGATTCAGATAATAAAAACGAAAAAAAGATTAGCAATTATGCTTTACACCCGCTCTTAACATGACATGGCACTACTAGGAGGCGGAGCAGTAACGTCAGTGCATTGAAATGCAGAAGAAGAGAACGCACGGAGCAGCTTGCTGAAAATAAAAATACTCTATCCAAGAAGACGAGCACCTTTGAGCCGTCATTTTACAAGATTAATTAAACATTTAGCTTACTGGTTCGGAAGATAGATTATACCAAGACAAGCCCGCAAGAATCTCAGTGGGTACATACTCTTTTAGAAGGATTCTAATATTATATAAAATGAATATTCAGAATTAACTAACGTACATGTATATTTTATATAGCAGTTTTGTTTTTTATCAAGTAATGTTCCTGATCTATTAATGACTTCTTAATATTTGCTTATAATATAAGATTCGATTGAAGTCGAGATGGCCCAGTGGTAAGAACGCGTGAATCTTAACCGATGAACGTGGGTTCAAACCCGGGCAAGCACCTCTGAATTTTCATGTGCTTAATTTCTGTTATAATTCATCTCGTGCTTTTCGGTGAAGGAAAACATCGTGAGGAAACCTGCATGTGTCTAATTTCATCGAAATTCTGCCACATGTGTATTCCACCAACCCGCATTGGAGCAGCGTGGTGGAATAAGCTCCAAACCTTCTCCTCAAAAAAGGGAGAGGAGGCCTTAGCCCAGCAGTGGGACATTAACAGGCTGTTACTATTACTATACTATACTATACTATAATATAAGATTGATATAAAAAAGTTTTGTAGAACATATAATAAGCCTAATCTTCATAATTTATCACTGTACAATAATGTGCCTACTCTCTAGCCTAAGTACCCACAAATGCTACTTTATTTTGTTATTATATAATACTAACCAATTGTAGCCTCGCACGGGTAGATAAGTAAAAAAAGTAAAAAAGTATCTTAGATAGGATTTGCGTAAAATCCGTTCTTAGCGAACGTTGGGGAAGGAGTAACTGTGACAAATTTCATGTCAATCGGGTGGATAGTTTAGGAGATCTCGTGTTAAGTGGTACTTAGTTTATATACTATAAATATATATAGATAAACGCAAACGGCGTCCTACACAAAGCCTTTTTCATTGGTTTTCACACCACAAACGCGGTAATTATTTACCATCAAAGCAACTCGAGTGCTCTGTTCATTTACGAACCATATATACTTTGTACTCTTTCTTTCATCATTGATTTGACCTTTGAAAGAAGAAGACACAGCAATGTTTAACTACAATACGGGGTGTATTGTAGCTAAACATTTGAATGTAACCCGTTAACCCATTTACGTTTAGAAACAAAACAAGTCCAAAACTGTAATATAACCAGTAACTAACCGAGTAAAAAGCATTTCACTTCAATAAATTACTAGTTTAAAGTCTCGATACCTTAACGGTAGTGGGCTTGGATCGTGACTTGCAAGATTATAGATTCGATTCTGACCTATTTAAAAAGTTAAAAGATTTATTTATAGTATAAAGAGATAATGTACAATAAATTAAATGTGGTAACTTTTTCTCGTAGTTTTTTTTTGCGAGTATCTCGTTTGTAATAGATGACACACATGCGATACAGTTACTATTGTTACAATGTATGTAATGTTCTTATTGCCATAACAAAAAAAAATTGCCATTTAATTATTTTTTATTAAATTAATGTCACTCATAAAATGTTTGCTTCTAAATGTAATTACTTGGGTAATATTTAATATTGAAACTCATAATAAGTGCAACTATTATGTCTTCTTGACATAGTCCCGGCCACTGCCATTCTCTAGGGATATTAGCCAACTGCGGATTACATGTTATAGAGTACAGATAGATCAGCTTGGAGACGTTTTTGCGTTTGTAGTAGTGTAACATAGTGACTAATAACGAAATAATCAGTTTGAGCTAGCTAGCCACGTCCCTCGAACTCTTGCGTAAGCAGCATTAGAAGTGTCTTATTGTTAATTATAATAAAATATATGAGGGAAAATGAACTCCACATAAGTATCACAATAAATATGAATACGGTAATGAGATGCTGAGAAAAAAATAAGACCATAATTTTAGATTAATGGAGAAATGTTCGCCTACATGCAGTTGAAGGGGGAAATTTAGTTTCAGGGTAGAGAAGAGGCGGTGGATACAGTGTCAGAACGAATTCTTACTATTATTTATTATTAACATAAACGATTTATCGGATAAAAGCGAAATATCTAGATTTGCAAAAAATCATGATCAAAAAATAATAATTTAATACGTGTCATATTAAGTGACTATAAATATAATTGTTTATTTATTTTTCTGCTCACGGTGCACTATTACAAACGCAAAAACGTATCCTAATTGATTTGGTTGTACATACTTTGAGCAGAGACAAGTGCACTCACAATTCACTCACTCACATAATCCGATGGGACGACAAATCGACACGACCGGAAGCGTTACGACGCTGGACCAAGGGCTATAAGTGCTTTACGAGACACGGTAGCTTAAGCACTATGAACTTCGATAGAAACGAGATGCTATTGAGAATGTCTCCACATAAAGGATAAATAACTTTTTATTAGCCCGACCCAGGGATTAACGCAGACAATATAATTACTATAATGAATGTATATATATATATATATATGAAACTCCCTTATTTTATTTGTTTTCATGGACGTTAATGTGTTAACATTTCTTCTTTACGTATAAACATTAAAGCTTAAAATTTATTACATTAGAAATAAAATGTAAAACAAAGCAAACAAAATATAGTAATTTTTATGCATTGCGTAAAATTATACATATTATATATCGCGTTTTATTTTTAAATAAAATAATACAAACATTATTACTTTCCAGCCAAGTGTAAATTAGGGGGTCAATAGCTTACAATCGGTGACATTTTTTATCGCTTTTGTATGTACCTTTTGTTAATCTTTATAAGTTAATATGTGTGGATAAAATACTGCAACTCAATTTTAAACCGAATACCGAATCGATTGAGCTGAAATATGGTAAAAAGTTTTGGCCGGTGCTAGTAAATTGTAGTATATTAGATTTTAATTGTTTTAATATAAATATTAGAAGAGAGCTTGTTTTTAATAACGTTTTGTTAGGATAACATTTCTACTATATATGTAGTAGTAAATCAAGTCTTTAAGTAATTGGGTCTTGGAAAAGTCAGTATTAATATTTTTATAGGGAGGACGGAAGGACTTCGCACGGATAAGTTTCGCCAACCGATCTATTCGTCCATACTATGATTGTAACACGCCATTGGTATTTTTTAAAAATAAGGATTGTATGTTTTACAATTGTTGTAAAGAACCATTGAAGTGATAAGAAAACGCATTATCGGTCAAGTTGTGTGGTAGAAGAATTGCAGCGCAATGGACATTGAACTTTATAAATTTAAAATATCAAAATCTAAGCACCCTTGATTTACTAACTCTTATCAACACTTAATGTAAGGATAAGAAATATATTCTAAAAATAGGTCATGGTTTAGGTAAATAGGGGTTTTGAAAATGGCCAACCCTAAAACGACTAATGCTACACATAAAATAACCAGGTAGCCGCATACATTGAGCTTCAAGGCTTTTGCATATCAACGAGATAAAAGGCTTAAACCAGTATTCGTTCCACACGTGCAGTTCCAGCCAGGGATTATCTCTTAGGATGCAGAATATTTTGTAGAATTTAATATTTTACACTCTTATTCGTTTACATTTATTTTGCACAGGTTTCAAAGCCCGACTACGAAGTGTATTTATACTGTTCATAGTAATTAGATATTATTTACAAGTAAGCCCGTTATTACTGTAACCTGATGAAAACTGGTAACCACCGCCCATAGACATTGGCACTGTAAGAAATATTAAATATGCCTTACAAGGTCAATACGCCACCAACCTTAGAAACTGAGATGTTATGTCCCTTGAAAAATCTAATCGATTGATAATGGGCGATCTTTATTGAGTTTTTTATTATTATTATTGAAACTCCATATTTTAGCTGTTAAAATTTATTTGAAATTATATTAGCTTTTGCTAATAATTATTAACATTTTGTTTTGTTTTGCGCGTGAATATTGAAATTATTTAATAGAATTTTAAAACTTGAAGGGTCGTTTAGAATCCATTTTAACTGTTAACGGCTAAATGTGAATACGGCGAAAATTAAATAACACTTTCCTATAAATTACAAAACTTCCTTACTCCTTTCCTATAAAATTACCTTTTTACTTAGGCAGTATACATGTTTGGTATTTTTCTCTTTGTGGTGTGGTGTACAATAAAGTATAAAGTAAAGTAAAGTAGAAATTATATTAGCTTTTGCTAATAATTATTAACATTTTGTTTTGTTTTGCGCGTGAATATTGAAATTATTTAATAGAATTTTAAAACTTGAAGGGTCGTTTAGAATCCATTTTAACTGTTAACGGCTAAATGTGAATACGGCGAAAATTAAATAACACTTTCCTATAAATTACAAAACTTCCTTACTCCTTTCCTATAAAATTACCTTTTTACTTAGGCAGTATACATGTTTGGTATTTTTCTCTTTGTGGTGTGGTGTACAATAAAGTATAAAGTAAAGTAAAGTAGACTTCAGAAATGTGTAATTTCCAAATTACTGATACCTTATAATTTATTTCTCGGGTAAGTATATTTTTATGTATGTGAATTTATTTTATACACTTAGGATGATTTGATTAAAAATAATAAAATACGCAAAACAGTGGAATATAAACCCATATTTAATAAGAATATTAATACAAGAACAAGAATATTATATGTGCATATTACATTATTGTGAAAAACTTTAAACATTTTTTTTATAATATTATTATATAATATATACATACTATTCATGTAAAAGAAAAAACAGTTCAGTACTTTTTTTCTTCTGTTTCCTTACCGGTTTTGTTTGTTTTTAACAAATTTTAACTATCACGGTCGTATTTCGACCACTTTGTATAACACTAATATAAATAAAAAAAGTAAAATTATGGTTTATTTCTGTTTGACTTATGCTAACTGAGAACAAAGGCGGTATTTTCACAGCACAGCAGTCGTACTACTACGACAATAATTATCCTTTGTGTCATATTAATGTCTTATTCTAACAAAGTCACATTTGTCTTACGCTAAAAATTGTCGTGTGAGAATTAAAATAAAATAAACTTATTTCAGTAAAAATTTGTATGTAACGTGTGTAACCTCGGTTGCAATATTATCATGTCACATTGTTGCCGCACCGGATGTAAAACATCTCTTTTTGTGAGTACCGACGATGACACAATCTGTAATTACCCCTGCATCGTTGGATTGTCATGTAAGTGTACCTTTTTTTTAAAAAAAAAACAAGCAGATAATTCTTATAGTTCCATCTATTCTAGTTCTTATAGTATAAAATAAAAATACGTTATTTTAAATTAGAAAACAAGCATTTATGTATTCAACTAAGTATAGTTAAAATGCTATCGTATAGTTATATGCGATTAAATCGCACAGCACGAATAAAAATAACAAAAATATGTTACATAGCATGCCGCTAGAATAACAGAGTATAACGGTTACCCACCGTCATTTAATTACAAGCCAACTTAAAATTATAACTCCATAGAAAATTAATTATCACATTACCTACCTCAAATATAATTTCCAATGAGACTCCAGAGTGAAACACAAAACAATACAAATCGTAACAATTTAACTTTTTCACGAACTTCAAACTAAACTCGATTATAAATAAGTATGTGTTTTAACAAAAGAATAACAAAATTTGAAAAAAAACTGCACTACAAAGTTTTTAAATTTACAAAACTAATTCAAAGCACTGGTCGACAATATTGTTTTCGATCGTGATAGAGTTAACGGCCATTTTGATACGTTCAACACGCAAGCCGATTCTAACTGGACTGAGAAATATGGCGCCGCGGTCGACGCCGGTTGGCTTGCGAGCGAACAGTCAAAGATCATGCGTGAATTCACAGGTACATACGTTAATACATACTTTCTTATAGACTTTTCTGACACAAAGTTAATACTACAATTTTTATCAATTCTTAATATTATAATTTAGGCACAAAATGTGCTAATGACTGTGTTTTATGACATGAATGGTATTTACTCAATAATTTTTAATTTCATTGTCGGGATTAAATTTATGTTCCAACTTACAGTGAATGTTTTTTTAAGATCCAAAACAGTCATAGTACGATTTATCTACAAAAATATTTATACTTTCTTATTTATAATACCTTTATATGTTTTCACAGTGCAGCCTTAATAATTTAATTCCTATTTAACTTTATTGTTTAATCTATGATGTGGTATCGCGGTGCGAATAACTCGTTTTAGGTAAAGATAGCGGAAAAACAATTTGTGTTACGAAAAGTAGTTTGTAACAGAGAATATAATGAAACAAATTATTAAAGTGCCTTTATAAAACATTTGTGACTTGCACTAGTTTATTAAGTCTTCAATAAATCAAAGTACTTTTAAATTTAACAAAGTATTAACAGTAACAGACTGTGAATGTCCCACTGCTGCCTAGAAGGCCTCCTCTCCCTTTTTGAGGAGAAGATATGGAGCTTACTCCACCACGCTGTTCCAATGCGGGTTGTTGGAATACACATGTGGCAGAATTTCAGTGAAATTAGACACATGCAGGTTTCTTCACGATGTTTTCCTTCACCGTATAGCACGAGATGAATTATAATCTCAAATTAAGCACATGAAAATTCCACACACGATCATCGGTTAATAATCACGCGTTCTTACTACTGGACCATTTTGGTTTCACAAAAGTATTAAATGAAAAAAAACATACTTTATTCATGTAGGTGCGCGCAATCTAAGCTGGCCTGTCAAAAATTAGTCACGTGTAAAATATTAGGCAGTATTCACACGATTAAGCAGCGACGTAATTTCCACAGACTATATTTTGGACAGAGTAACATCCAGAGTAACATCATAACTCCAAAATTGCGATTTATATAAATATGCAAATAAATAACTATAATGATTTATATAAATATGCAATGCATATGTATCCTTTGACGGGCCGTTGGTGTGGTTGGTAGACTTGCCTTTCACGCCGAAGGTTGTGGGTTCGGTTCCCACCCAGGACAGACATTAACATGTCTGTTTGTCCTGGGTCTGGGTGTATCTATACAAGTATGTACAAAAGAAAAGTAGTATATGTAGTATAACAGTTGTCTGGTTTCCATCGTACAAGCTCTGCTTAGTTTGGTATTATATTGGTTTGATATTATTTGGTTTGATATTATATTATCCTTCAAATCAACAGCAACATAATTATTTAAATAGTTATATATTCATTCCTGTTGCTAAATCGTTGCAAAAAATACATAACAATTTAGATTACACATTAAATGAGAAAATTATACAATGCTTTCCAAATTATAATAAATTACCAATATCTACATCATAACTATCGGTTGACTATTAAATGCAACTGGTATTTGTTAACTGATAAATGGCTACGCAGATACAGTTTTTGTCGGCGCTCACTCGCGGTAATTGCCGTCTAATTATTTATACGAAAACGCTTATCGTAGAATTACAATTATTTAAAACGATTAAAATTATTTTATACACCTACGTGAGTAAATATCGCAGAGCCTTACTAAAAGGATACTAAGATAACATGTATAATTAACTCAAGTGAATTGTCATTGTTTTCAACTTCATTACACAACGATTTCGGTTCTTCCGGGCGACTTCATACACCGACGGTTAGTTCCAAAGGAGCACCTTTAGGACGAACGTATTAAGTGGACTAGTGGTACATCACTAGTCTACTCACACTCAGGCCACTGCCTGAGTCTGTTTACACCAACGTTGACGCTGTATAGGCTAACAGAAAATTAGTAACAGCCTGTGAATCTCCCAATACTAGGCTGAGGCCTTCTCTCTCTTTTTTGAGGAGAAGGTAAAATAGCTTATTAGTCCCTAAAACGAACTGCTGTTGTCGTCGGAAGGTGAGAGTATCAGTTACTCTGTTTCATTATTAAAAACATTCATGGCTGTCAAAGAACTCTTGGACCACCATTTCAACTTCCGCAAAATTATCAAATTTTTTCCCTTGAAGAAAATGGGCCATGGATTGAAACAAGTAGTAGTCTGATGGTGCAAGGTCTGGACTATATGGTGGATGAGGCTGGAGTTCGAACGCATGAAGTTCTTCAAACTTTTCTTTGGTTCGACGGGAAGTGTGAAGACGAGCATTATCTTGTTGGAATAAGACTCCTTTTCGGTTGGTCAAAGCAGGATAACACTCTGACAATTTGGCGTACAATTTATCCAGTTATTCGCAGTAAAGTTCAGAGTTCATAGAGCATCCATCAAGAACAAATTCGTTATGGATAACACCTTCAAAATTCCAAAAAACGCAAAGCATGGGCTTTTATCAAATTGCCTTGCAGCAACTGGAAAAGCAGTTTGACCGCGACCTAGCCATTGCTCACGGGTATTCGGATTTCGCCAGTAAGCCCACTTTTCATCACAGGTGATAATCTTCCGGTAAAATCTCATATCAGCAAGGTTTTTCAATAAATTTTCACAAATTGCTATCCTCTTAGCTGATTGCTAGGACTAAGTTAGTGAGGGACCAGTCTACTGCTCTTTTTCACCTTCCTTATGGAGCTTAGATGGCGACTTACAGTATTTTTCGACACACCACGCTCCCTGGCAAGTTTACGAGTACTTGTAGACGGATTTGACTTAACAGGCTTTCTGCAGAACCTCATCAATATCTATTAATGGTCGCCCGGAATCCTTCTTCCTTTCCAACGTCGTATCTCCACTGCTAAACTGTTTCAAACCAACGCCGCGCAGTGCACTAATCAAGGACACCTTCCCCTTCATATTTAATAATTTCACGAATTGCTTCAGCTGCTGTAATTTTTTTTCCAGTAATAATAATAATGTCCTCCAGACCGATTTCGGCCACGGCGGCCAATCTCAAGACAGATTAGCCAACTACGCAGGAGATATTATAATGCACAAGTGTGTGCGCGAACACAGGTGAACTCTCTATTCCCTAACTCATAATCCGATGAGACGGCAATCCGACACGACCGGAAAGAGTTGAGGTGCAGGACCAAAGGCTTTACGTGCTTTCCGAGGCAAGGCACACTTCCAACTTCCAGACTCCGGGCTGCTACTGAGAATTTTCTGCCAGAAAAACCCAATAACTTTTTATTGGCCCGACCTGGGAATTGAACCGAGGACCTCCGGGTCTATGGCCTTATATCAAGCCACTAGACCAACGAGGCAGTCAGTTCAGACGCAGAGTTTTTTCCAGTAATGCCTTAAAATTACGAGAATTTCGTAGAAAACTGTCATGTTTCTTTTCTGAAACAAATAACTAAATCAGGCTTTTTTTAGTCGGATAGGAATAAATAAGTTTAGAGAATGCTCTAAAGGAATTATTAAGTATTGGTAAGTATAAAATAAGATTAAAATATTTACAGACTTTTAAATCTTAAATATGATAAAACGGTCATTTTTTTGATACATCCCCATATAATCTAAAAGAGTACAGTAATATAATAACAATATTCAATATAATAGATTCTAAATGAATGATATATTTAAACAGATCAAAATAAATTATTATTAATTCAATTGCGTTGAACTCTTTTACAGCAGCTTAAGATCACTGATAATAATAATAGTAACATATCTACGGTCAATGACTTGCTGACGTGAAAAGTTCAAGTGGTATACAAAAAAGCTAGATTATGCCCGCGGCCTCGTTCGCCTCGTTTTTAGTTTATTACAAAGCCTACAATTCTTATATACATTGTATATATATTGTTTACTGTTCATAAGTAATTTCGTTGTTTTATATTCGGTTCTCGACATTGTGCGAAATGAAATATATATTAGATTCAAAGTCATATCATGACCTTTTTAAAATCAAAGTTTCATCAAAGCCTGTCATAGCTTTGAGTGATGTTCCAACAAAGGTAACGTAACAAACTATTTACAATTTTGTAATTATGATAGTTATAATTAATACTTAGTCCATTGTATACTCGTCATACCTTACCTTATCTATCTTACTATATATTTGTTTTCAAAGTGAAATTCATAATAATTTCATCGACTTTAAGCTACATTGTTATATAATAAAGATCGATAGAGTTATGATATCTCGAAACCGAATCGAGATGATTTAAAAAAAATAATTTATCTATTAAAATAAATGATAATATCATTTTTATTAAAAAAAAGTATTTTCAATTAACATTGACATAGTACCTGCGGGAATCAAGAGCATATATTATGACAGCATCACTTTATATTTTACTTTAAAATAAACGCTGAAAAGAAAAAAAGATTTGTTCAATTCTGTTTCCAAGTTCTAAGTATCCCAGATTATCCGAATAAAGAAGAATTAAATATCGTGTAACTTTCTCTACTTCAATATTTTCTAATTCCACGTATGAATTTAGCAAGTAGATTTAAATCACATGACATAATGTTACAAACTCCGAGCTCGTATGACGTAGGTTTAAATATGCGGATATTTTCGTGTGATACTCGAATAATTGCGTTTAATTTTATAAAATCCAATAATTACTTAATAATACAAATAATTACTTCTTATATATTAATTTCGTCTATTGAGTCGTTATAAAAACGGTTTAGTATATTTCGTATATACTAAATTTAGTATAAAATAAACGCTTATAGCATCGCTTTCTTGTCTATCTGTCCGTTGGTCATTTAATCTTCTCCTAAATTAGTAATTGAAAACTAAAAATTACAGAGTAATTGCACCAACTATCAACTGTTCTCGTGTGTAACATATATAAATGAATTCTGATTTTGGAGTCAAATTAGAACAAAAAATATATTTTTTAAGAACATCGTGTGACAATATAAATACACATATAAAAATATATAGAAAAGGAGTTAAACTATAGAAACACATTTTTATTTCTACGCGACATTTTTTTCAAAATATTTTCTTACGTCATACACGTAATACGTATACATGAAACTACGAAATAGATTTAATAAAAGACAATCAAAGTATACTTAAGGGATAGATAAAACAAAAAATAAAATAAAATTAATTTGTCATCTACGTACGATATAAATTCCTTTGTCCGTTTGTATAAAATAATGTAAAATAGCTTATTTATATATCAGTATCGAGGTCAAATCGCTCACTTTTACGAAACTCGATTTGTTTTTCAAATTATACGAATTCATATTACCTTTCGAACAATATAATAATAATATCCTAATAATATAATATCCTAGGACATTTTTCACACACGGCCATCTGCTTCCAAATTAAGCTTATACAGAGCTTGTGCTATGGAAACCAGACAACTGATATACTACATATACTATTTTTCTTTTGTAAATACATACTTATATAGATAATTACAACCAGACTCAGGACAAACACATATGTTCATGCACACAAATATCTGTCCTGGGTGGGAATCGAACCCACAACCTTCGGCGTGAAAGGCAAGCATCCACCAACCACGCCAACCGGCTCGTCAAATAAATAAATATAAATATAATAAGTACAAAAACCTATGTAAATGCTAAATGAATGCAACTAAAAACTAAAATAATTTCCTAACAGCCTATAGACAACCACTACTTACAAAATGTTATGAAATGTTTTTTTTTTTTTTATTAAGCCATCTTTAAGCCTACTCCTACCTTTTATATCTACCCTTGTCTTGCAATGTCAGATAATAAAATACTTCTTCAATGTCGATCAGTTGCACGAAAACGACCCAAACATGAATATAATATAATTTCATAAATTTCAAAAAACATACTGTAACAGCCTGTGAATGTCCCACTGCTGGGCTAAAGGCCTCCTCTCCTCTTTTTGAAGAGAAGGTTTGGAGCTTATTCCACCACGCTGCTCCAATGCGGGTTGGTGGAATACACATGTGTCAGAATTTCAGTGAAATTAGACACATGCAGGTTTCCTCACGATGTTTTCCTTCACCGTAAAGCACGAGATGAATTGTAATCACAAATTAAGCACATGAAAATTCAGTGGTGCTTGCCCGGGTTTGAACCCACGATCATCGGTTAAGATTCACATGTTCTTACCACTGGGCCATCTCGGCTCTTAAACATACAATTCACAGAAAATGTTTCGTATTGAAGAAATCATTCTTGATGGATGGATTGATCTCATTAATTTACTTCGTTTTCAGGATGATTTTTACCATCAGCCGTGTGAGGAGAAGTTAAACATGAACGAATCTTATAAGCAAGCGAGCCAATTTACTACACAACAGCACAAAATATTTTTCTAATATTTAATACTACAAAATATTAATATTATACAAATTGATTGTACTCAGGGCAAGTAACCCAACTAATTCTAGATAAGTGACCGCCCTACCAGTGTGGGTCTCAAAATAAAAATGATCAGGGCTGATTTATTACGGTTACGATACTATTCTGGTTCCATTGCGATAAAGTGACAATTTCTTATCGTTAGTGGAATAATTGTCTTCCAATGTTTGTCTAATGTTACGTTTTATTGCTGCTCATAGTCCGTAATGTAAATATTATAACTAGAAATTTTGAATCAAAAGTGATGTTCGAATATGCCTTAAAATGATGTATATATATCTAAGTGTAATTTAATTATTTTTTTATAGTATAGGTTGGCGGACGAGCATATGAGCAACCTGATGGTAAGTAGTCACCAACGCCCATAGACATTGGCGTTGTAAGAAATGTTAACCATCGCTTACATCGCCAATGCGCCACCACCCTTGGGAACTAAGATGTTATGTCCCTTGTGCCTGTAATTATTCACTTACACTGGCTCACTCATCTTTCAAACCGGAACACAATAATATCAAGTACTGCTGTTTTGCGGTAGAATATCTGATGATGAATGATAATTAATATATATTATTTAATTATATAATAATATAATTAAATTAATATATAATTTTGTTTCTGTTTATTTTTTTTTGTTTCAAATGAGCTATAACTCTTAGTCCTCTAAGCGGCAAACGATAATTTCCATTGGAATCTCATTACATATAAAAGACAATAATGGTCTATAAATTATATGTTAAGCAAAGGTTAACAGAACGTTATAATGCTTAACCAACCATGTATCAGATTTTTTTCCGAATTAAAATGTTCTCGCTAAGATTTCTCTTATTACACACGAAATTACCTTGAAGCTTAGTACTTGAAAATATCAATTTAACCTTTGATTCTTCTATCTTTTGACTCTCAGATCGTGTGCTGTAAAATAACTATTTTTTTGTATTTGTACGCCACAACCCTGTTATTGGTGCGTTTGGTGTCTTTAATAATATTAATATTATTTTTATGTACCTGCATATTTATTACCAAGCAGCATCACAATTCGTTTCAATATTAAAAAGATAATCAAGATATGGTATTCATTACTTTTTATTATATAGAATAAAGGTAGGCGGACGAGCATGTGGGCCACCTGATGGTAAGTGGTCACCAACGCCCACAGACATTGTTATTGTAAGAAATGTTACTTACATCACCAATGCGCCACCAACCTTGGGAACTAAGATGTTATGTCCCTTGTGCCTGTAATTATACTGGCTCACTCACCCTTTAAGTCGGAACACAACAATACCAAGTACTGCTGCTTTGTGGTGGAATATCTGATGAGTCCCTACCCAGACGAGCTTCCAGGCGAGCTATTATAATATTTAGAATTAGATGTAATCGAAACTGCATTGTAGCCCTTCGTGTATTGAATTCCTGCTACGTATATTGGAATTCCCAATCACCTTAATAATTCAAACATGCTTAGTGCATAGGACGTAATTACTGCGATCAATAACAATTGTCGGAGATCCCAACGGACTTATAACCAAACCGTCTTTAGTTGTTAACAAGTAAAAGTATGATTATAAAGAATTCATTAATAATTGTACATAATCATGTTGGATCTGCAAACAAATCTAAATAGTATACAGTAACAGCCTGTTAATGTCCCACTGCTGGGCTAAGGCCTCCTTTCCCTTTTTTAGTAGAAGGTTTTAGAGCTTATTTCACCACGCTGCTCCAATGCGGGTTGGTAGAATACACATGTGACATAATTTCAATGAAATTAGACACATGCAGGTTTCCTCACGATGTTTTTCCTTCACCGTCAAGCACGAGATTAATAATAATCAAAAATTAAGCACATGAAAATTCAGTGGTGCTTGCCCGGGTTTGAACCCACGATCACGGTTAAGATTTACGCGTTCTAACCACTAGGCCATCTCAACTTTTTTTTTATAAAAATAGTATATCCCATTAAAATTATTTTATAAGGAATCGTAATGTAAGTGACAATGGCATATCGTAACCAATCAGAAGAAATCTACGAGTAAATCGATACCGTCAATATTTTGTTTCATTTTACTTATCGCAGCGATGCAGAAAAGGACATTGGAATTGCAAGAAAAGCCTCATAGCCCCATCAACTAGGAGATCTTATAGCCTCTGTGCCTGAAATTACACTGACTCACACCACTTTAAACCGGTACAAAGCAGTATTGTTATTCGTATTGATTTTATTAGCAGTAGAATTTTACTTGTTTAATTCTTGAAACTGTTTTATCGTTTATCAGTTATAAAACTACAATTAAGTGCTACATTTCAGTACTAATGCCATTGTTCGGCATTTATTCGGCTTGACAAAGTTCTAAATATATCTACAGTAATGCGTTTGGCATAAAGTATTGTTATTTATGGTGAATCAAGAGCATATTCAAATGAAATCTTAGAACTGTCATATTCATATAATACTAGCGACTCCTATCGCGAATCTTAATCGATGATTGTGTGTGTTTAATTCGTGTTTATAATTCATCTCATGTTCGGAAGTGATGGAAAACATCGTGTGAAAACCTCCCATGTCACTAATTTCTCTGATTTTTTTTACATATGTATCCACCAATCCTCATTGTGGTAATGTGGTTGAATAAGCTCCAAACCTTCTCTTTAAAGGCAGTGAAGGCCTTAGCCCAGCAGTGGGAAAATGTCATGCTGTTACTTTACTATAGAAATATTCGAAAAAATCTGAAGAATTTCATTTTAAATAATTGGCTATAAGCGATGGTTGACATTTCTTACAATGCCAATGTCTAAGGGCGTTTGGTGACCACTTACCATCAGGTGGCCCATATGCTCGTCCACCTTCCTATTCTATAAAAAAAAAAAATCTTATATTCCATTTCTATTTAATCAGCGCTTCCAGTGCAAGATCTCAGGAGGCACGATTTATGTATAACTACCTACTTATATACCACGAATTATGTACCTAAATATTACTCGTATTTTTTTTATTTACGAGGACCGGTTGCTATCTGTTAGTGATAACGGTGTGAACATATTTTTATTACTATAGGTAGGCGGACTGACAATTGGTCACAGCCGGCCATAAAAATTGACACTATAAGAAATATTAACCATTGGTGGTTGTAACAATGTACAACCAACCATGTGATCTAAGAAGTTATGTTACTTGTGCCTGTAATTACACTAGTTTACTCACCCTTCAAACCTGAACAAATACACGAATACGTTTACGTATTGCTGTTTAACCGTAGAATAACTGATGAATTAGGGAGTACCTACCCAACAGGCTTGCACAAACGCCCTATCTCCAAGTATTTCCTATGTGTAATGCGAAAATACACAATACAAAAAAGTGATTGGGTAAATTAAATGTGTGTTTTATGATAATCCTGTTGAATTTATATGTTCATAACAATATGCGCTATCATAATTTAACTTATTAATTGGTACATTTCTTTATCTAAAGATTAAATTGAAAACAGGTCTGTTTATAATATAAACATATTTATCTCATAAAAATATATAATATCTCGGTTCAGAAGCCGACGAACTTGAAGTCATTGTACTAATATTAAAATAAAAATTTATTTTGAATTAGATTAGCGTTGCATATCGTTCGGGCTTAGGAGCGGATGCAAAACACGTTTTTCCACCATTCATTATAATTAATAATGCTATATTACTAACCATATATATTTTATATTAACACGTTTTTTGGTTCTTTAATACGACGAAGTTATTTTTTTTTTCAGTATATAAGCTTGTTATTTTAGTTAGAATTATTTTATACTCAAGAAGATACCTCACGGTACTTCATGTTTTACAATTAACTTAAGAATGACATTTTTACAAAATAGACATAGAAACTGTTCTGTTTCGGTCTTAATAGATAGATTAAATTTTATTATATAAATTATTTAAAAATTTATGGGGAAAATCTTGGAATAAGACATTCCAAGACATAACCATCTTCTTTACCTGTTAGATTTCGTCGAGCCTTCGTAGTTTCTATTCGTTATAGTTGGGTCCTCAACTCTACGGCATATACGAATGTCTTGTCGAATATTTGTATTTGGTCAAACCAATAACTATTTATTGGTCTGACTCGAGATTTTGAACCCGTAGGGATCGGCGGCCTTATATTTAACCACTAAATCAGCGAGGTAGCGATATGGAATGTAATGTATCAATGAAACCATCCTCATTTTTATGTACTGGGTCGATCTCAGTCAACCTCGCTTACCATCTGTGGCAGCCGGGGTAATGAGCCGGGGTAACTGGTGGTAGAGGGTTGTGCAAGCTCGTCTGGGTATGTACCACCCACTCATCAGATGTTCTACCGCAAAACAGCAGTACTTGGTATTGTTGTGTTCCGGTTTGAAGGGTAAGTGAGCCAGTGTAATTACAGGCACAAGGGACATAACATCTTAGTTCCCAAGGTTGGTGGCGCATTAGTGATGTAAGTGATGGTTAACATTTCTTACAACGCCTATAAAAAAAAAGGTTCTATTCTAGTTCACTCGCAGCCAAGACTCAATATGCGGTGTTGTTAGATTCGGCTAGGATACCCTGCTGGTGCCTCCAATTGTCGGTCTAACCCTCTTATGGTCAACCTCGCCAAGGGAAAATACTTCGCCCGCTACAAACTATATTTGCGTAGTATTTAAATATAACAAACCTTCTCCTCAAAAGGGAGAGGAGGCCTTAGCCCAGCAGTGGGACATTAACAGGCTGTTACTGTTATTTAAATATATGTTTATTTATCTATTTAGTTTTTCTTGTTGTATGTATTTATTTTGTATTCGAACGCTATTAGCATATGTATATATAATAACATTTAAAATCTGACACAATATTTGTTTCAATTTTTACGAGGCTCACCTGATGGATAGCGAGCCCCTCCGTTCATGAACACCTGCAACACTAAAGGGCTTGCAGGTGTGTTGCCGGCTTTTAAGGAAAGTGTTTTTCTTGAAGGTCATCTGATCGGTTTTATAAATTAGTGCGTCAATATTAACGAATATATTAGCTCATCACTAAAATACAAAATGCGCAGACTATAAGTTAAGTGCAAGTATATATATATATATATATTTATTTGTACTATATAATTAAAATAAACAGCTCTTTTTATAAAAATATTTTTACTTTTACATCAAATAAAATATGTATTTCTTCTTCTTCTTGTGCCTCTCCACTACTGGAGGTTGGCCGTCAGCTCAGCGAATATTTCGCGGTCTCGCGCCAAGCGAAATAGTTTTTCCACGCTGGCGATCTTTATCCATTCACGGATATTGCGCAACCAGGACTTTTTTCTTCTTCCAACGCGTCGTTTGCCCTCTACTTTGCCCATCATTATAATTTGGAGCAGTTGGTATCGCTCGTGTCTCAAGACGTGGCCCAAATACTCGGTTTATCTCTTCTTGACGGTTTAGTAGTAACTTCCGGCTAGTGGCGACGCGCTGGAGTACTCTCACGTTCGAAACTTTGTGTCCAGCTAATACGGAGCATTCTTCGATAATACCACATTTCAAAAGCTTCTAGACGTTTCTGGGCGTCAGCTTGCAAAGTCCATGCCTCACATTTAATATGGAATTTTCAATAACGGCAACATATTATATACAATCTTATGTGCTTAGTCGTAATATTTTTGCTTCGCACAAATATCTTACTAATTATATATTATTATCATTAATTAAATTAACATAGACAAATACATCACGTAACTTTATCAGTATTCTATTGATAAAATTGGCCAGTACCAGAACTATGACAATTTCTTCTTTTTTTTTAAATTACTGTTTTTTGAGGTCATATGAACCATGAATAAAAAATAAAATAATTTTTAAATACAATAATATTAAAGAGTATGTAATGTTTCACTTTTTGTTTCCAAAACGAATCACTAAGACTTAACAAAATTATAGAATAGTTGCGAAAATTGACGTAACATATTTATCCTTCACACACCCAGTTTCAGTACAAATGTCAAACGGTGACAATTTATTAATGAAATAAATTATTGTGAAATTAATCACTTTCATTTTTTTTATCAACCCATCACTGTAACATTTAACAAGGAAATAAAAATAGTCTTATATATCCATGGCAATGGCACAAGATTTTACAGCTCAAATAAAATTTATAAAAATAATAAAATAATGTAGTATTCACAAGATACTATAACTTTAACTATACTTAAATAATGAACGAATATTTAAGTTTTTAATGTATTTTGAAGAAATAAATATTTTTATGTCTTTCATTATTTTCTTGGCTTATGTAATAACATATGGGTTTCATTGTTTATTATCATTTATGAATACTATGTTATACTAGTAATAATATTTTCAGTAAAATATATAATTATAATATTTACAATATTTTATCAAAACTTAGTAACAAATTAATACTGGAATAATTAAAATTGTTTAAATATATTTATATAAAATTCCTTATGGGATAGTATGTATGTAGTATGTATACCATAATTGGAAACATTCATAGTAATCACTCTTTAATTTTCTATCTTTTTTTATCTACCTCCATTAAAAAAGTACACACACATATAACACTTATTATGATGAAATATGTTACAAATTTAATATTTTACGAAGTTTTATGAATGACTAGAATTGATTAATGAAAATATTATGATTAATTACAATATTAATCAAAGGGTTTTGCGTCAATTTCAATGATTAGGTCATCATTTTGAGTCTGTGAAAGGATCTCATTCTCTTTCTTAACTTCAACTGTTACGGACTTCTGTTCTGTGATGATAGTCAATGAATGCTTCAACTTCATATGCTTCCTAACGGAGTCACGATTGAAGAATTTCAAATGACACTGAGGACATGAGTATTTCTTTTCATCATAATGTGATCTTTCGTGAGACGCTAATTTATCAGGACTGAGATAAAACCGACCACAAAATGTACAAGGAAAATTTTTGTCTGTATGTTTACTTTGATGTTGTTTAACATTATACGCTTTTGCACATTTATAATCGCATAAATCACATTTGAAATAATTCTCTTTCTTGTTATGAACCCACCGCTTATGATTGCACAACTCGGCACTGGTGTAAAATGTTGATGCACACTTCTCACATGTATACGACTTAACACCGCTATGTCTTTTCATATGAGTGTGATAACTCAATTTATTCATAACTTTCTTACATATCGTACAAGAAACCTTTTGTTCCGTGTGACTTTTGAGATGTCTATATACATTTCGACGTCCCCTAACATATTTACCACAAAAATGGCAGGTAATTTCAACTAAATAGTTCTGGTGTGCTCCTTCCTTGTGTCCTTGAAGAGAACTGTATTGGGTATATGTATTTGGACAAAGATTACATTGAAATGGTCTCTCACCGCTGTGTGTGACCAGATGTGATGACATATCTTTGATCCTCGATGTCTTGTAATTACATTCTTTACAAACGAATACTCTCGTCTTACCAATTCCCTCTATAGATACATTGCTATCAGTAGCAACTATGCAGCTTTTAGTCTTTTTTTTCTTATGCATGTTTAGAGCTTTGTAACTCTTAAATGTTCTTTTACAATCTTCGCATATTAAGCTTTTAGGCATATGAACCTTTTTCCAGTGAACTCTTAACTTGCATTTGGATCTAAATATGTCCCCACAGTCATCACATTCGAAATTCTGTTCTACTGATTTAATCTTAGGTACATCATAAGTTTCTAAAATGATTGTGAGTGGTTTGTCAGCACTGTCTACACTTAAATCATCATAATTTAAATATTCCTCACTATTATCCTTCTCCAATTTAACTTCACTTTCTTTATATTCTTCTATCTTTATTTTTACATTATTACCGCTGTCAGTATGTATCTCGTCTTTAAAATTATAGTTTTGTAAGGCAATATTGGACAATTCACATTTTTCTTTAAAACTTATTGCAGTTTGTAGTTGTTCAAAGCAAGATTCACATATTTTATCAGGAAAACCATCTCGGTGTTTGATTTCAATAGTAGTTAGGGCGTTTATATATTCAAATAACAAGTAATGTTTGTATTTTTTATACAATGATATGTATTTGTTTTGTTCTGATTTTAAACACACACGACAAACTGATCTTTTGCTATTCATATTTTCATTGTTATTTATAATCAATGAGTAAGATATACATGAAAAATAATATGTAACTGTATATATTAATTATTTGTTTTCATTACAATCTGAAATTAATTTCTGAAATTTAACAATGTTATGACTTATGACATTAATAATCATGAACAATATTGTATTTTGATTTTGACGTTATAAAGTGTATACTGCACAGAGTACATATATCGTCATATCCAGTACGTTACGTACGACGGTGTAGCTGTATACAAGGAAAGATTTTTAGTCGTCAAAGTCGAAAGACTATGGTGTGTCGAAATAAAGAGAATTATCTCATATGGATCTTCACCCGAAAAAGTGTCTACCAAAATGCAAAATGTAGTGTTTGTATACTCTTTGCCGAAAAATATGAAATGAGAGTTCCATTAATTGCCAGAATGGCGGTACTGTAGCTAGAGGGTATTAAGTACCTGAAATTATAATTACGCGTTTATTACTTGGGATTTATATTACAATGCCATCATAATTTCATTCGTTTTAAGAGACATTTTATACATAAAGATACTTACTCTTACCTCTACACTTCAGAGTTAAAACTATGGATGGTAGAGGTAAATAAGACTATTACTGTATACGAAAAAGTGTCCGCCGATATGCGTTGAATTAGGCCGGCGCTACAATAGCATCACGGTAAATTTCAAAAACATTTTAAAACATTATTATAAGAAAATTGTGTTGGTCACTTTTCAAATATCTAAGACGTTTTATAAGTTAAGAAAGTTGGAAGTATTTATCTGATTTAGAAAATTAACAGCAATCTATATATTGTTGCTTAACTATTTATTGGGTGGGTGTCGTAAATAAAAGTTACATAAATATGAGTCGATTGGGAACAGCTTGTGTTATGCAGTCATGCTTATTTAATAACAAGATCGCCACATATAGTTTTTGGTTTTAATAATGTCCTGGGACATTATTCACACACGGCCATCTGATCCCAAGCTAAGCAGAGCTTGTACTATGGAAACCAAACAACTGATATACTACATATACTACTTTTCTTTTGTAAATACATACTTATATAGATAATTACGCCCAGACTCAGGACTAACAGATATGTTCATGCACACAAATGTCTGTCCTGGGTAGGAATCGAACCCACAACCTTCGTCGTGAAATGTATCTACCAACCACGCCAACCGGCAAGAGTTTTTGGTTATCCGTTTGACCTGGCGGATGTCACCAGCAAAAGCATTCTCAAGGAGGGATGGCGTCTGGCTTGCCGTCTTTAAATTTAGCCCAGCTCTTTTACTTGTGAAAAACTTTATAAAAAACAAATTCTCCACCCCCAAAATAACGAGATAAAGCAAATAAAAATGTGCATACTTGCTGTTATGGATATTTAAAAACATTAATTTATAATCTAGTAGGAATCTGCATTATCGCATTCACGAGACATTTAATAACTCAAGAAATTTTGTGTTGCATATATGTTAACTATTTAATTTATTTATTATTCCAATAATCATCTACAATAAAACAAAGATTTTAAAAATAAATATGTATTTATCATATTTTTACCATATATTTTACTTACAATATATATCACTTTCACTTTACAATGCTTAGGTACACATTAATTAGGTTCTGAATATTTTTACAAACGATAATCTTAAGAATAATAATAATCGTTACCCAATATCCTAGTGCTGGAATATTAAAATGATTATCTAGAAAATAAAACAGATTCTAATAAGACTAGTTTAATCATAAAAGATTTAATAAATGTAGACAAAGCCTTATTTCTAGATATGTAATTTTGAAACCAATATAATATTTAAAAATAATATTTATATATAAAGAAAAGGAAAGAAACATTAAAAACTTTTTTATTTCATTTTTTTTTCTTTGATACGTTTTTTTCATAATAAATTATAATGTTGTATATGACTTAAACATTACAATTAAAAATCATTAAGTAAATAATATATACATAATCTAATTATTTACTGTAAAATGCAGTCAAATATCTCTTTAAAGAGGTAACATCAGTTAAAAGCACACTTATACTGATATGTCTTTAAAGACGAAAAATTCTATTATTTGTAAGCGCAGGCATTAGAGTTGAAAAATAGATAGCTAATACAAAAGTCTTGCATTTACAAACAAAACTGATTCAGCTTTTTAATTATTTGTAAAATATTATAATTATTTGTTTGTGTTATTTAGTATCACTATAACAATTACTACCTTCACAATTAAATTTGGAATAATTTTCAATTAATTTAAACATATTTTTTCCTATTGAGACTGAAGAACAAACACTGACATATTACATAATAGGTGTACACACATAACTCCTAAACCGCTATCAGTCACTATAAAGCTGTGCACTATACTAACAAACACTTCCTGTAAGGAACATTAATTAAAAATACTGTTATATAAAATAATAAACTTGGTCCCAAGTATAATAAACAAACATTGTACTTAAACTATGCCATTCATGCAATATATACAATGACATACTGAAACATTTATTTATGTATCTATCTCATGTATGGAAATATATTTACAAATATATACATCTTTATGTCAGTGTTAACAATCTCAATGGTTTGACTGCTGAATTAGGATATTCTTATAATGTATGATTTTTCTTGTCGTGTTGAAAAAAGTTTCTACATAAAAAAATAAATGTCTATGAAATTGAAATACTATTCCAAATTTACTATATCTGTGATTTCTTAATGTATACAATGGAATAATAATATCCAAATAAACAATGTACTACAATTGTTACTACGCAATTGTATGATTGCGTGTTAATAATAAATGATTGTAATTGTACGATAATTTATTATCGTTCGGTACTACTACAGTCAGGTAACACTGATGATATTTCAAATTGAATTTCTTATATTATTGTCAACGTAACTTTTATGTCAAAATTGTCACAGACAAAAAATATTTACATATGAAAGCACAATCCTTTTATGTATTACGTGATTTTATTTAAATATTATTATTGTATTAATTAGACAGTTATTTTAAAATTATCCGCGTAATCAATAGAATTTAAACATTTTCGAATTTTACGTTGTAACTTCCTAGAAGAACCCAGAATAAGAGAAACTAAAAAATGAGATTTGAATGATCTAATATCTGTTAATGTTATAGAAATTAAACATTTGGGAATAAAAAAAAATAATGGAAATTATTAAAGATACATGAAGATAATTGACCAAAAATTTAAAAATTTGGCCGCTACTCATGTCACGTACCATTAGTTAGATTTAATGGAACTCGTCCAAAAAGGTCAAGACTTAAATATAAGACATTTATATCTTGTGAAATTGTCTCTGGAAGAAAGTCTAATTGTATCACCATTATGTTCAAATTGAATTCCTCCCTTACGATATCACGCGTACGTGTATTGGTTTTACTTGGTTTTTCGAATTACATTTACAGACTACATAAACTTATACTAGATTAACAGTTCTCTATGATTTGGCTATAGTTCGCAACACCCATTTTGTAATCGACTATTGATTAATCTATCAGTCTGGAGGCTCCTGGTGGGAGCAGTGGGGGACAGGGGAGGGAGAGGATTTGTAAGCTCTGGGAAAAAGCGAGGAGTAAGATGGTGGGGGTTCGTACTCCGGGGGCGAAGGAGGTATCGATGTATCGAAGAGTTGTTGCGAAGCAGCGGTAACTGTGACAGTAGGAGAGAGATCAATACAAGATGCAGGTATGATTGGCGTGTCTGATGGCTTAGATCGTTTGCAACAGCATTCTGAAAGAGAAAAAATATCTTTAATTTTATACTTCAAGCTGTATTGCGATTTCAAAAATTAACTAACTTTGTTAGGTTATATAAGTAATAATTGATCATTAAGGAGCGCCATATAGCTTATATAATCCAATTATAGGTACTAATTATTATATATGTATAAAGCTTTTAGAGCAATTTTAAGAAAGTCTACTGCCAAGCAGAAATACTTAGTATTGCTGTGTCCCGGTTTGAAGGGTGAGTGAGCCAGTGTAACTACAGGCACAAGGGACATAACATCTTAGTTTCCAAGGTAGGTTGCGCGTCGACTATGGAAGGAATATCTAATATTTCTTACATAACTAATGTCACGATCGCCCAGATCGTGAATATTTATCACCAGGTGGCCCATTTGCCCATCCTCCTACCTATTTTATAAAAATCGTGTGTGAAGGTAAACTCACCCCAAGCCAGACAGAACATGAGTATGGTAGCGCAGACCAGCATTCCCACGACGAGGTAGCTCCAAGGACCATATGGCTTCAACGCAGCTGCGAACTCCATGAACGCATTTTGTTTCTGTTCGCCCTCGGTTATCTTCACTGGAAATTAAAAATGATTGACTTTATACTAACATATTATGTAAACGCATATGAAACTTGCATTTGTGTATCTATTTGCATTTTTTTTAATTTGAATCTATTTAAATTCCAAGTATTACTTAGAATAGAATAGAATATGCTTTATTGTACACCAAAAGTGTTACAGAACCATTTTAAACATAAGCACATAATAAAAAAAAATGAAAACTATTTTGTACAAAAGGCGGTCTTTTGCTAAAAGAACGATCTCTTCCAGACAACTTTTGGGTGAAGGACATGAAATAAATCAATAAAGTATTAATAAAAATACTTACTTATGACCGAAGGTTTGGTCACGCCATCCGGCTGGTCCAGTCCCAGCAGCTCCTGGTTCCTTGCCGCAAATCTCCTCAGCATCTCCAAGAGTGGAGAGTCGCGACGATGGGAGCAGGCGCTGGAATCTTCATCTTCACCTCCTGGGCAATGGCGGACGCCATCGCAGACCAGGTAGGATGATATACACAAGCCGGTCCCGCCGCATATAAATTGAGATTCATTGTTGCAAACAGAACCTGGTAAAGAATTACATAATCTAAAGACTGCTCAAATAAACGATAACTTAATCACTTCACTCATTGCTGTAAAAGATGGTGATGATGAAATTGATAAAAACAATGTTGACATCTTTAATTTTCATAATACAATTTTCTGTCTATTGTGTTAGCACTTGATTGCCTATGTCGATCGGTTGGATATGACTTATAATAAAATTACATCTGGCCATTAACTGTCATTATGGAAGAGAGACAACTGTCATGGTAGCGGTTTTTAAAAAAAGAATGGAGGAACAAAGAAATTAATTATTTTGGTATTAAGATTATATCGGAGAATAAAAAACATTATATTGTGTATTAACATTACATTATATATAAGAATATTATATATTAAACAACTGTGTCTTATTTCGGACCAGCTTAAAATTGTGTAACGAAATATCACACACAATACTTGAATTTGTCTGGTTAATGTACAAGCATTTGTTTTGTTAAACTTCATAACGGTTCACACATAACCAGATACCTGATAGCTATCTGGGCGTTTCTTTCTTCCTATAAAAACATTACATCGATACCAGGTTTGTTGTTACCGTGACCGCAGTAATCAGTCATCAGTAAAGAACTATTGAATATTTAAATCATATACAGTAACAGTAAAAGCCTGTAAATGTCCCACTAAGGCCTCCTCTCCCTTTTTGAGGAGAAGGTATGGGGCCTATTCCACCACGCTGCTCCAATGTGGGTTGGTGGAATACACATGCGGCATAATTTCAGTGAAATTAGACACATGCAGGTTTCCTCGCGATGTTTTCCTGCTCCGTATAGCACAAGATGAATTATAATCACAAATTAAGCACATGAAAATTCAGTGGTGCTTGCCCGGGTTTGAACCCACAATCATCGGTTAAGAATCACGCGTTCTTACCACTGGGCCATCTCGGTTTCATGCTTAAATCATATGTTTTTAATAAATATCAGGAGTGGCCGTACTTTGTTAGTCACAGTTATTGTTTTACGAGGATAAGGTTTATCCTTTTCCAAACAAGAATATCGCTATATTCCATTCTAAAACAAATAACCTACTAACTATAATAGTGCACACCATTATGAGAATAAAATTATTAGTCTTACCACTATTAACGGCCGTGACCACTAGTCGCAGTTTCTCTGTATGATGGTAAAGTGTGGAGGGCGGGTTCCAAGCTATGCGGATCTTTGGTGGTAACAGCTTGGTACCAGCTTTCGCTGCCACCGCTGCTGCGTTCCCGCCACACAATGATAATCGCCATATCGGAGTCTTCGATTCACCAATGTACTGTAAATTGAAATTATACCTCTTAGAGATAAAATATGCAAAAAGGAAGCTAATGATTTTAACCGAAGATCCTAAGTTTACATCAAGGCAAACACTGACGAATTTATAAATATTTAATTAGTATTTATCTATCACGTCAGACAAACTTAACGAAGTACATTTTTTTTCTTTTTCAAGCGGGTTTGAATTAAGAATAATAAATTTCGAGTTTGATAATTCTGACTTACCAACGTATCGAGGTAGATTAAGAATTTTTTGCCCTGCAGTGAGACATTTTCGGAATTATATTTACTAAAAAATCGATCGAACGTTCTGGAATGTTTTTGTAATAATGCGAAAATAACTACAAGCTTAAAATATTGCGTTGAAAACATAAAAACTAGTTTAAAAGGTTGGTTTGCAAAGATAAGTAACAAACAATCATGAGATCTTGAAGGTGATATTTTAATGGGCTTAAATAATCAATTTACATAATTTTCCGTGGTAATAAAAACTTATTTATGAGCTGCAATGACGTCATTAAATTACCACACAGTTTAAGGTAATAGTCGAATTAGCAAGGTAACTATTTACACTAAAAATTCTGGCCATTTTCAAACTTCCAAAAAGTTGTATTTGTGGCATAATTTTTTTAAAGGTTCTCTTACAATTTTATTTTGCCTTAAAATTTAAAGCGAAGCGATAAAAATTTATAATGAAACCGAACCAGTTTCCAAACAGACATAGACGAGATATATATAATTATACCGTTTTTCTTACACGTTCCTTATTTCGTAATATTGATTTTGTTATTGCATCGAAGGATCTAGACGCCTCGAGTACAGTCGTGTTAACACCAATTAACCCCGGTGTTCATGAAACTCAATTAGTCACGAAACAGTTGCCTGCTTCAATGTATCAATTCATTGCTACGTTGATAGATATTATTCGAGTCTGATATGTAAATTTTCCATTCCTCTGTACAACGTTGTTTTACATAGGGGTCCATGATTAAAAAAAAAATTGGTGTTTTAAAATTATAGTTAATTATAAAACTATAAGATGTCTGGTTGTTTAAGCATCGCCGCAGAAGCTAATGGATCAGTTTTTATTTTGTATTGCAAATGTTAATGATTATATGAATTATGAAAAGTACTCAAACAACGGATTGAAGATACTTCGTAATAAAATAATATGTATGCGGGTACGGCATACATTTGTGTACCACAATTGAATGTTTGCTTTTTTTAATATATATCTATAGAACCTTTCACACGATACCCAGTCATGACTGGATTGGAACTGCTTCATATTGTTGATATTATAATTCGTAATAATATTTTATTTCTATACTTTACGTTCTTTGAAATGACATTTGAAATCTAGAAAATTCTCACAAAGCTTATATAAAATACTCCTATTTAGAACTAGATTTGAAATCTAGAAAATTCTCACAAAGCTTATATAAAATACTCCTATTTAGAACTAGATTTGAAGTATATTGCTCTACTGCTTTCAGTGGATATATTCATCTATGTGAAGCAGAACTTGATCTATGTAGAATTCATCTCTCTATAATATAATTTGTGCCTGTCTAAAATATGTATCACATATTAAAAAAAACATGAATATACGTCACTCATACGTTATTCAGATTACGTAATTCTTATTTACACGGTATTAAATCTTTATTTTGAGATGTGTTTGTTGTTTTAACAATACATGCAATATGTATTTCACGCTTCGATATTTTTGACACTGACGAAACCAGACGCTATTTTGGTTTATTTAGCGATTTTAAAACAAATAGCATTATGTAACACTTGAGTTGTGGAGCATAGAAAATTTGCATTGACATCATACTTTATTGGTGTTATACCTGTGATGTTACTTATTAACAAAACCAATTGCGTAGTAAAGGTTATTTTTATGAGATTTTAAAATTTTTAAAAACTGTTAAATATTTCATCTACTGTCAGGTACTTACCACGAGAAGTTTACACGAATCAGTGGAGTTAGTGACATGCGAGGTCTCGTCAGTGGCTGTGTCCTGCGCATGCGCACTCCGCATGCTCCATTTGCGCCCTTGCGCACCCGCAACCGGCGCCGGCGCCTCAACATCACCCACTCCACGTTCCCATTCTGACAGCGATTCCTGTAACAATTAATAAAAACATTATACAACATACTTAATACATAAGAAACTAAAAATTGAATTTGTTTACTTGAAACTGTTATTTAAAAAATAATCGTTTTATATGAATATATTAAAATTAATTTTGAGATATAATTGTCGTTTCCTGTCATATTTTCAAGTGTCTGTTGTTGTTATCTTGTTTTTTTACATAAATCTGAACCGAGTGTACACACTTGCAACCTCCAGACTCCGAGCTGCAACTGAGAATTTTCTACAGAAAATCTCAATAACTTTTTATTGGCCCTACCTGGGATTTGAACCCAGGACCTCCGGGCCTTACGTGTAGCCACTAGGCCAACGAGGCAGTCAAACATATATTATATATACACAGTCGTCGTCATCATCATCGACGCAGCCACCTCACCATCTTCAAGTCTAGGACAGGACATTGCCTTTTCTTATATATATTTATATAAACCGAATACAATTTAGTCTTAATTACTACATAATGGTACATAATGACGTTCACTGAGTATGAATAATTTTATATAAGTTCAAGGTGGTGTAATTTAATCGCAAATATTGTTGTAGGTTTCAACGAGGTATATTTTTTAAATAATAAGTAGTTAAAATCGAGGCGCAGATTTAAATGTCAATAATTATAATTACAAGAATGAAAAACAAAACACTTATTTACGAATATTTTCATATATATGATCTTTAAAAAAAAATTGTCGCGAATATATTGTCTTCACAAAAAATGTATTAAAATTAAGTACAGTCAAATCAGTTTGGAAACGACGACGGTTTTGTTTGTAGTAGTGAACTTTAAGCAACAAATACATCTTTTTAATAACTTCATTGTATATATATTAAACGAAAATTTTCATTATGAATTTCATTAACTCCAGACATTTTATCATCCTTATTTTTATCCGATAAATCATTTATGTTAATGATAATTCGATTTTGTATCTAAAGCCTCGTCTTTACCCTGAAATTTCTTTTCCTCTTCATTAGCGTGTAGACAAACATTCTCCATTTCTTTTTTTTCTTTCTCACAGTTATGGTATAACATTTTTCCTCAGCTAATATTATTATAGCAATCATATTAATTGTGTTATTTTGTTAGCGAAGCAAGTTTTCACTATCCCCTATATTATTTTTTGTATAGAAATTAATTCAAAGAAAGTAAGAAAAGAATAATAAGCAAAATGGACTGACAATTCTAAAATTACTTGAGTTCAAGGCCCGTGGTAGCTAACGCAAACTGGTTTATATCAGTTTTAGTCACTGTGTGTGTATTATACTACTACAAACGAAGAAACGTCTCCAAGATGATTTACGTGTAATAAGTTTTTAAAGGACAATAAAATACACTGGGGATTTTTATATTCATAAATACTTTACCATAAATAACGATAGATAGACAGTTTGATGCAAAGAATTTATAAATATTAACATTGTAAAAGGCCAACCAATACCAATGTATTCACTAAGTCCATTCAAAGTAGGATAGTGTGTTCAAGGAGCGTACAGTAAACCTTTTTTTTTATAATTAACAACTTACTTTTTGTAATGTAAGTGTAGAATATTGATGCACAGAAAGTCCCAAAAATTAAGTACAAAATGTATATAATTAAAGTTTAAGAGAAATGTTTCTAATTTTAACGTTTCTTTCTATAAAACTGTAGAGCGGATTGGTGCAAGTAGTGAGCTGGCAATTGGTGCTGTTAAAACACCGTATTACCCGTTATAACTTTAATAGGGCACTTCACATCTTGGGAACTAAGATTTGATGTTCCGTTGTGCCTGTAATTACACAACAATAGTAAGTATTGCTGATTGCCGAAAGAATACCTACTGAGTGGCTGGTACTCAACAAGACAGGCTTGCACAAAGTCCTACCATCCAGTAGGTCTAAAGTAAATCTTCCTTCTGTCACGTGTACTGTGTAATGAGTAAAAAAAGCTCTTATGTTTTTATTAATTATAAAACCATCTGAAATATTTAATTTACTAACATATAAAATTGGATTTAATGGTATTAGTATTAAGTATTCAAAGATACGTTGATTTCTCTATTATAAATACAAATTGATTGTTAATAACTTGAACAATTTAATATTAATCGACGCTTCTCTTAGAAGTCGTAGTTGTGAATACTAATTATAGATGTATTTGTTCGATTAAGCCGAGATGCCCAGTGGTAAGAACGCGTGAATCTTAACCGATGATCGTGGGTACAAACCCGGGCAAGCACCACTGAATTTTCATGTGCTTAATTTGTGATTATAATTCATCTCGTGCTTTACGGTGAAGGAAAACATCGTGAGGAAACCTGCATGTGTCTAATTTCACTAAAACTCTGCCACCAACCCACACTGGACCAGCGTGTTCGAATAAGCTCCAAATCATCTCCTCAAAAAAGGGAGAGGAGGCCTTTGGCAGAGGGACATTCACAGGCTGTTACGGTTAACGGTTGTTCGGTCAATATACCTAGCATTGTAAAGATATTAACAACGATAATTCACATGACGTTGTAGTGTCTAGAACACAAATAATATTATTTAGTTAGGGAATTAAATTACTTTTGACATTATACAGCTTGTTCAATTTCCATTCTATTTTCCATGACGAATAAGGAAACATTCTGGCGACATTATAATCATTCGTTTGAATAAAACCAGGTCATCGTTCTTCTTTAGTGTCCAGCCTATTCCTTACTTTTGACATTATACAGCTTGTTCAATTTCCATTCTATTTTCCATGACGAATAAGGAAACATTCTGGCGACATTATAATCATTCATGTTTGAATAAAACCAGGTCATTGTTCTTCTTTAGTGTCCAGCCTATTCCACCTTATTAAAGACAGTTATTATAATTTCAAAAGAAAAATACTCCGCTTGTACTTATGTTAAACGTTGGATCTCACTGAATGATTAATTGATCAGACCATTTTACATTTACAGACTTTTTTTAAAATAAATAAGGTCTATTATACTGTACAGGATATATAAATAAAATTGTACATGATTATTACATTTTTTTGATTGTTAAAAACAGTAACTACTGGGTTTTCGCCGGTTCTTCTCGAATATACATTTCGACCCAAAGATGGTTTTATATTAAAACTAAAATTGTAAAATGACGAATCAAAAGTTTTTTTTTTCAAAAGTGCTTGTGAGAGCCTAAGTTCCTATATTTTGACTTTACCTTTGATATAGTTGCTTTTTATAAGGCCGAATCCTGGTTCATACCACGGTAATAAAAAATACCTAATTGTATTTTAAGGTCTATAAATTCTGTAGCAACCCGAAGTCTGGAAGTTATCAGTGCTAATATTCCCATGCCTCAGAAAGCACGTAAAGTCTCTACGGCTGTGTTAGAATTGCCGCCAAATCTAAACAAGTATGAGAGAGTGTGAATAAAGAATGCACTTGTGTTTTTGCACACGAATGAGCACTATAATATGTCCCGAGCAGTTGTCTGGTTTTCCTCGACACTGACCGCCATGGCCGATGTCGATGAGAAAGACAACATCATCATAATGGATTTAAGATATTGTAATAATTTATCAGAACTCATTATCTGTTGACCTATTCTGTAAAAAGTCTTCGAATCTCACTCCTGTAATATTAGAAACACACTATTTTACGGTTATACGCTATTTCGATGCGTATCCTTTTAAAGTTATAATTATCATATAAAAATATTATTTTGAAATATTTTTCACTTTTAAGGTCGCTTTTTATCAATGAATAAGGTTATTTTTTTCAATTAATTAGATTACTAGGATTTTCCAATCCGCGAGGGCCAAACGATCAAATAATTCCTTTAATTCCTATAATTTGAAATTTCAACTTAATAATACTTTTAAAATAAAACATGATAAAAATATGATATAATCCACAACAATTTAGAAGCAATATAATGTAACCTGCGTCTGCGCCTTGAATTACATAGCAATGAAGCGTTTCATATTACGAGTTTCATGAAACATAATTGCTTAATTACTATCCGATTGAAGAACTTAACTTCAATTGAAAGAAAAACGAAACTTCATTTAACATTTATCAAACATTGTTTCGTTAAATGATTGTTAATGCTTATCATATAATATGTACTTACATATAGACTAATCCAATGACAGATAATAAACAACTTTAACATTGAATTGACATGATATCATTGGTCAAGATCTAAAATAATCTATGGTATTACGGATTTGTGAAAAAATGGCGTTTCGAATGTTTTAATTGGAACTTTGGAAGTAAATTAATATGGAAATAAGTGTTTACGTGGATTTGTGTTATATAAGAATAATTATTTATAGTGCATAATATAGCACTATGAAATCTTTACTGTTCTTGCCATTGGAATATAGTGTGTATAGACAAGTATAGTTCTCACTAATGACTGGCTAGACATGATTGCCGGATAAGCTCTCTTCAGATGTTTGGGTACATTTAGAAGAAGCCTTCTCTGCGTTCTCTGTTATTGGTAGTCTAAATTCAAAATGGCGACCAAATATCAACACTGTATCAGCAGTCATTGTCAATTTAAGGTGAAGTTATTATTGACGATTATTTTCAAGTAAAAAACCTTATTTGAATGTATAAGACCGCCATATTGAAACGAGTTCTAACATTGTAGATGCAAAAATCGATACCGAGTATATATGTATTCGATACGTTCTTTGAATACTCAAGTGATTGACTTAATTCAGAATTCCGTGTTTAAATTGGATTATGACGCAGTACGTTCCAGAAATAGAAACCTTTGAATTTTTAACTTAACAAAGGTCCGCAACAAGAATATAAAATAATTTATTCTAGATTTAAAGATATATATTCCGCTTTGAAGAAAACAGTAACTGATTTGAGCTAAAGAAAGCAAAAAAAGATGATATAATGAGAACTTTGTTTTAAAAAAAGCACTGCCGTTTTATAATTCTTATAAATCTATTTTATTACAGCCCTTTAAATTAGTCGACAAAATGTGTCAGCACTATGATATTGTTAATAAAACGTGGATAAATTATTTCTACTCTAAATTTGCAATGAGCGCCAAAACTTTCCCTTTGGGAGATAGGGAGAGGAGGCCTTAGCCCAGCAGTGGGACATTCACAGGCTGTTACTACTAAATTTGCAAAAAATACGCGAACTTTCGATATCTCCAGACATCATATAAGTCTTTTGTAATGAAATAACTGTAGTTTTTTTTTATCTGTTGCCGTGGCTTTAGTGAAGAAACTACTATATTTTATTAGACGTTATGCGGCTCTCATTCCAAAATGTCACTGAAATTATACAAATAAATAAAATGTATATGTCTGTCTGTGATTTAATACTAACTGCCTCTTTTTAAATTAATATGGTTATATTTGCAAGTTACCAAAACTGAAACGTGAATTTTTTATTTTAGAGAAAAAAAATTCTTTAATTTAAATATTTTTTATCATGTATAATTCAAAAAGGGCTTTATGTACAAAACGACAGATTTCGAAGGTTTTTCGTCACAAACTGAATTCCACGCTGACGAACAAGACCAAGAGCATATTGGAAATGATAGTTAAATAAGAAATTAAAAATCACTAGCAATACGTACTGACGTCCCCACAATACAAAACCAAATAAGTACATCATTATCTTAAATCTTATCTCCACACAAACAAATATCTAAAACAAACATATTCGTATATTCGCATTCTTCACACGCACCAGAGACCTTCGAATGAAGCTATTGTGATTGTGAATATATTTTGCAATTTTTATTGTGACGCCAAGTGTAAAAAGCGCATGCTATACATGCGCCGGCTCGCAACGAGCAAATTGACTATTTATACGGCCAATAGGACAACCAACACATTATTAAATGGCATTTGTACTTTATTACAAGCTCCTTGGACAAATATTGTTATTAATTCATACTGTTTTTTAATATTTATTAATAACTAGCTACCCGACTTTGAATATATAAAATTATACATGCCAACACAAGCAAATTTACGGAAAACGCAACTAAAATCTGTTATCAACGATAAACCACTGCATGTTACAAATACATGATATATTACGTAAACACTTATCTGATGAATGTTAATAAGAAAATTGGAAATCTTAAAACAATGGCTGCGATGGAAAACAGAACAATGCGAACTTACTTAATTACTAAACTGAATAACAATGCTATGTGAAATTGCAACAGTGCGCCTGTGGTTCGAATCCTTCGCGAGATATGTAACACGAATGTTATATACGTACGTAATTACGCTAAATCAACTTTATTCTAAGCAGTACAAGAGTTAATTAGTCAATTATAAATATTATTACATTATATATTTTTTTCGAATATTATGTATTTTGAATTAATTTAAAACACGAAACAAATATATTCGTCATCAAAGGACAACCTCAAAGTTTATTTACATTGAAGAATATTAAGTATTTAATATTTATATAGTAATAACAAATAATAACAAAGAATAAAACAGTACTATTAATATTTTATGTGTTTGTATAATAAAATAGTTCATTATGAAAGCGTGAGTTAAGGCAAACTTTATATACTTCGTAAGACTAATGGAGACGACATCCTCCTGAACGATTTCGTCATCTTCAAGGGTGAATAGAAAACTGCGACATATTGTATTGCTTAAGTGTATGCGCAAACAAGTGCACTCACTATTCACCTTTCTTATAATCCGATGAGACGGCCATCAGAGAGATATTATTATTTATTTATTTTTTATATTCGCCGGGAGGGCAAATGACTCTACTCCACCTGATGGTAAGTGGTAGTAGAGTCCAAACGCGACGACAACCAGTACAGACGGGAAAAACGTTCTGCACTAGCCGCCTTCGCCTTGCCGGCCCGCAAGATGCCTCTTCACGACTCGTTTGAAGGAACCCGGGTTGTAAGAGGAGGGGAACACGTGAGCTGGTAAGGAATTCCATTTTTTGGAAGTGCGACAAAGAAAGGAGATGCCAAATTTCTTTGTTCGCGATAGAATTGATGTCACAGTTAGGCAGTGACATCGAGAACCAGCTCGCGTGGACTTAAGAAGGAAGGGAGAAGCAGGAATTAGAGAGAATAATTATAGTTTGACGTGTGTGAGGCACGGCATTGTTGATACAGCCAAATTCCAAAATTGGGATTTCTTGAAAGAAAAACTCAAAAAAAAAAGATTGGTTCTACCCGGTACCTCGGGATCCGCCTGTTAAGCCTGCCAGAAGACCAACGAGTCGGAGTAAGAGTTATAATGAGACTCTTTAGGATTTTAATTACATAATTCCTGGTCACTATAATTCATGATTACGTAATTATTATCAAAGAAATATAATCTCGACCGCACCACTAATCTTCCAAGTCTTCCTAAGCATTCTATTAAATAATCAGTATGAAATTGACAAAGATTTATTACACTAATTGGTATATTATTATTCGAAATTGTTAAGAAGATTATCTGAATGACTGTCTGTTTCCTTGTCGGTTTATATCTCAAAGCATTGTTTACGTCCGGCGAGGCCAAATCTCGCCTTTAATTCTGATGTACATTTGTACTATTTAAAGACAATAATTGTATAATAAGCCTTTAACGCTAATTATTCGAAGGTTATCTAAAAACACCAACAAAATAGAAGTAACGGAGTGACCAACATATTTTGTGGGAATTGTCAATATGATCTTTAAAATTAATTAATATTTTTAAAATTATAGATCCTATATTATCTTTGAGTTCGCCAAATTAATAGGACGATCTAATCTTGTGTTTTGCAAAACATAGTGTACTATTTACGTTGGGAAAAGCTTGCTTATCGTCGAGTCCAGCAGCTTATTTCTTATGTATAACTTTTGGTTTCATATTTAATGTACAAATACAATAGCGATCCTAGTTTATTCCAATAAAATTATCCTTATTTGTTTGTTATAATAATTCAGCTAAATTTGTCAACATTCAATCAAGAAATTAAAGTGATTATTGCAACAGAACTTTATCTAGGTAACATCTAGGTTACAGAGTGAACAAGGTGAGTGCAAGGCTCAGCTTAAACGCACAATACTCGACCTTGCGGAATCATAAGCGGTTTAAAGTTCTATTTAAGTCCAATCATTTAAAATTTGCCGTTTTGAAATAAATGACAAATATATCAGAACTCTTAATGGTAAAGTAAATTTTAGCTGTGAATATAAATAAATAATAAGTAAATTTTAACTATTGTCAATAAGGGACTTGTCAAAATAATTCAAAAATCGTTCGTTTACTCACCTCTTCAAACTCGAGAGGTCTACCAGTAGCCCTCGAAGTGTTCCACGCTTAACTATCAGATCAGCTTGATGATAGTCAATTATTGTATCGCTAGCTGAGTCATAAAAATGCAAGTTCTTACTTCCACTACTAACTCATAAGTTCAATCATATCCTTGGCCAATCAGCAAGTTTGGTTTGATGGATGAAACGACCAGTGCAGCTTTCCCCACAATGGATATGATAGCTCCAATGGATGGCTTAACGGTGACAAGATTTAAGGAATGATTCTTACGGTGTTAATGCTTATCGACGGTCATCCATGTTATTTTCATAATCTTTGGCACATCATCAAATAACTATTGTAGACTTATTTACGTAAAAAGAACCAATAATATTAACACTATCCTTAAATTTGTTTGTTCATGCGTCAGAAGACATAATGATACGTACATATTTATTTGAGCTCGGACAATATCCATAAGTACCACATTTTAAACAATTATACAAAAGATTGTTTTAAAAGTATTCACAATAATTTTCCTTATTGCCGTCATGTTTAAGATAATTATCATTAACATTAAAATTTTGGCAGTTCTACAAAACACGGAGTGATTTATTTGAATTAGAATATAACAAAAATAGAAAGAATATTACTTTAAAAGAGAACAATTGAATGAAAATAGATTACCGAGTAAGCTATGAATAATTCCTATGAATCCAACTTCATAAGAATTATTTGTATTAGATTAGAATAGTCTAGAAATATCTACAGTTACCATACAACTTACGTTATTCCACTATGCGATCTTTTTTTCATGAGGCTTGTATTTTCATATGGCTCAGCTTTGGTAAGGGCAATGCTCGATATTTATCTCGATCGCTACGCATAATGAGTTTATGATGATGAAAACCATAGACGGTCGAAGATAACCGAGAGAGGTTACAATTAGCATACTGAAGTGAGAATGAGCAGGCCAAGTCGTGGAAGTCGAACTTAGGAAGTCGAAGCCTCATGGAAACAAAATGTAATAAAGTAATAATAAAGAAAGCACATCTTCATTTTACAAATATAAATGAAAATAAGTAAAATTTAATGCTCAAGGAAAATCCTTGTGAAAACACTATCCTAGCCACAATAATAAATCATGACCATATACTGAATTATCATCAAAGCTACATAATAATTTTAGCCTGAATCACGCTTAAGTAAGGCTTCTTTAAGAGCAAAATAAGATATGAATAAAATATGCATTAGCATAGTAATCAAAGCTGCTCAGATAAATAAGCAGAAACAAACGCATAAGTATGACCGTAGAATGTACCGTAAGGCAAAACGGCACACAAGTAACAAGTAACTAGAATAATAGTTCGAGCTGAGTCCATATTTGCTCGGTGTTTAAACATTTTCTCGAAACCCATTTACGTAAATACACGCATTCAATGGTTGATTTACAAAGAAACAATAAATAATGAGATTTGAAAATAAAATCAGTGGTTTTTAAATACAATTCATATGGGCTGATATCGAGAAACTTCCAATTTCCTATTCTTAAATTTATGGAAACAATTAAAGCGATCTCATAAAGTAACACAAATTCCTTGCAAATCTAAATTAAATCTTTTAAATTATTCAAACTAGAAACTGCCAAATAAAAGTCAAGAATAATAATTATTAAAACTATTATTTAACCAGCTACCATTTTGACATTCATACTTCACTCCAAAGTCCAGTTTCGTAACGGATAATGCTTTCATCTACATATATGCATTGGACCATTCATTCACCAAGCCATCCTTGCAAAACATTATTTGGAGATCTTTAAGAATGTTCTCGAAAAACAGATATGTTATAAAGAAAATAGTTGTTGCAGTGTCATTTGCATATTTTTATACATTTTTGGCCTATTATAGTTTATATTTTAATTGTATTAAATAAAGTAACAATGATCCTGCACAATCCTAAGCAAATCTTTACACACCAGATTTTAGTATCTGGATTTATATAAAATAGTTATCTTAATTAAACTAGTCTTGAGCGTTTATGTACATATAATTTATGCTGTTTTTTAATTGTATCAAAAGCAGGAAATAATTATAAAACATATAGAGTGCTTTATGTGATACGTGATCGGAACTAGTCCTGCAACATTATAGTGCTATTTTGATATTGATTGTAAGTAGCTAGTCACGAGCTGTATTGGGTAACCTTAATCCACTTCGCATGTAAGAAATCATTGTGAAAGGCTCCCTTGGCACAGTTCATTTTTGACTGGTTCTGGCAACAGTTAAAAGTAATTCATCGATGGATATTAAACACATCGATTATGGAAACCTATCGTGCAAATCTGCACGACTTCAACGTTTAACGACTCAAGTCATCTGGTAGCTAAAGACGGTAAGTTTATTTTAACCCTATAAAACAAACTCTTTAACAGGTTTCGCAATATAATACCCATAACCCTATATAAGATATCCAACGCCGTCGTAAGGATTAAGAAGTTCAGGCTTTGTAAAAGTCAAAAACAACTGAAGTAAACTCTAGGTGGCTATACTCGTGTGTGTTAATTTTTAAAGTGCATAATCAAAAACTGTCCCAAATCTAAGATTTTATAACTATCCGATGATATATTTCACACGATTATTTCAAATAAAATTTGTCTTGTAACAGGCATCTCACCATCTGTATACTACTCATATGAAACAGCAACGATCCAATTAAAGTTATCTCTGTCATCGTAAAATTACTCGTCTAATCTGATAATATTGTAAGACCAATTATTCACTATTGTGAAGTTATGACATCGTTGCTACACCACAATATATCATCATAATAGTGTGAAATTAGCAATGGCTTCAGCAGGTTTATAGTCGCATACAATTGATACTATTCGAATATTATGATAGAAACCCGACGATCAGCTTCAAAATTAAAATTATCTTGATAAAAACAATAGTGATTGTAGAATTATGAGACTTTGCCTTCATTTCATATTATTTGGAGAACATGATCCTTTCACTATAAAACACGTTTTGCAAGAAACAATATAATTCAGAAACTTGATATTTGACATTGTTCTGGAGATATAAGTTAATGAGATGTTTGTTTGGATTTAATTTAAATAATATTTACATTAAGTCTAAATTAATGATATAAATGTCACATAAATAAAATGAAAAGTCACTACAGATAAGAAAACCCACCTGATTCGACTAAATAAAGGCTTTTTTTCCAAAAACATTTTTACAGTTACTTCGCAGTCAATCTTTAGAAAAAATAAGAATCATTCAAAGGACATTGAATATCAATTATATAGAATAATATAGGGCAATACTTAATTCTCGTTTTTGCAAAACTTTGAATTTAACGAACAAAATTTAATACGATGACACGATTAATATGCATTACGTGTCCACGATTTCTAAATAGTGTTAATCGTTGATAATATCATAAAATAAATTTCGTTGGGCCAAATATGCGCTTATCAAGCACTAAATTTAGTGTACACAAAAAAGTGCAATATGACGTAAGTAATTTACACAGCTGTGAACGGTGCAAACGAGGTTGAGACAAGAAAAAATTCCACGATTTATGGTCATTCTACACAACCATACAATGACTGGGAAAATGAATAAACATGTCTAATACATTTGGAGTAATAAAGTGTAATTTTTTATTTAATTTTGTAAAATATTTATGACAAATTCATGAATTATATTTGTATATAAAACGTTTTATAAATGTACTTTAATTTTTTTTTTATTATAAATGATAAAACATGGTATAAAAGTGTGGAGTTAGTATTCGTTGATTTCTATGCCTAAATAACCCTTATTTAAGTATCTATTTAACTTTACTGTCGAAAAAGAGTAACTACTGAGTTTCTTGCCGGTTCTTCTCGGTAGAATTCCGATATGTGGTAGCTATAAATTTTATTTAACCTTGTAAAGTGTTCGTAAGAGCCTATTTGAATAAAAATATACATTATATGTTGACTAAATTTGATTTTAATTTTTATAATTTTGTATTGCAGAGCCTTGATATCAAGCTATTAAATTATATAAATTTCTATAGTTTAGGTTAGGTTAGTGAAGCCCACAGACCAATAAATGTGATAAAAAATTGACTAAGCAATATGGTACAAGTATTTATCTAACGTAACTCTCTTTTATTTATTGTAATGGAGTAAAACATCTTATCTTTTTGCTGACAGCAAAATACCACCTTTGAAACAGGTTTGTTTTCTCTGACAGGTAGTACAGCCTGCGGCTAAAAATAGCCTCGCCACGTCACCGACTGATGGATCACGTGACAGGCGTTTGAAATGGTGTCGGTAACCAAGGAAATGTTATAAAAACAACTAAATAAACGTAGATAGTATCATATATTGTTTAATTTGCGTACGTATAAAGTATATATATACAGACAATCACAATAACTATAAAGATGAATGGCTTTAATTAAAGGCGCTTAAATTAAATGTTTTATTTTGAAAATATCGTTACAAACACAAGATATGGACTTACGAAAAAAACGCTCGCAAGTATTATTTTGAATTGAATCGTATTTTATATTTATATAGATAAAATAAACGAACTCATTTTTATATCGTATAAAATAGTTACCTGTTCTATTTTATTGTAATTATATATCGAATGATTAGAAAACATTCCATGGGATTACATAAGGATAACATTGAAAAAATTATAGTTCATCACGAAGATCTAACCTTTATATAATGTAGTAATACAACATCTAATTAATAGATGCAATGATGACAGCATCAAGCTACTCCTCAGCTGCGACGAATAATATGGAGAATTGAATAAAACTGCAAGATGATTTCAAACATTCATTATACTTTATCCGTAATAACATAACAAAGCTGTAGATTATATGTGTTTGACAGAGCTAATCCCATAAACTAGCAGTTCTATTTGGAATATTTGTGTTACTACATAACACAATATGGCAAATTGAAGGCAAAGTACTAACAATGTCTATCAACCTTGTATGTTTAAATATATAATTTAAATTTAAGGCGGGATACCATAGGACGACGATATTCTTCCTGATATTATTAATGTATACGTTTCTATGTTAGCCACGGCATCATCAATTGAATCTACTGATTTTTTGGCAGAAAAGATTACAGATTAAAGATTAGTATTTTCATTTTTTAAAGTTTCACACACCGATGCGAGTAGCTGCAGCTAATATATAATATATAGAAATTGATACTTCACTGCCTACAGGAAGCAAATAACGTGTCTTGAATACCACAAACAATGAGTTGTTTATGGATGATATTTATATATAAGTAACTACATATAATAATAAATGATGATCATTTCAACATACTTGAAGAAACTCGACAGATATATTTTTTACTGAAAAGGTTAACTTAAAACGTAACCGTAGCAAAATGAAATAAATATATTAAAATTTATTTTATCTGATGTTCTCAAACTGTACTAGATTGTGTCGTCACCAGGTTTTAAAGTGTGTGAAATTTTAGATCACGCATGATGAAACTGGTTTAAAATTTAGTTGCGATACGTAGCCCAGCCGGTATTAATAATAAAAAAATACATATAAAAATATAATAATATGATACGGTGTTTTTATATTTGTTTTAGAATCGGAATATGTCCTTATATGTTGCAAACTACGCATAATCCGTGACGGTCTGACACACCCACTGCTTGAAGGTGAATAAGCTAGCATAATTAGTTTGCTTGATAAATATCCATCACAGACGTATTACACGGAGACAATAATTAATGTAATATAAATAAAGATAAATATTTAGTTACACCACGAGTTCAAAGTGTCGTGCTAAGATTTTTCAATTACTTTATTAACAAACTTGGAATATTCCAAGTACTTGTTTTTAGAGTAACCAAACAAAATTGTTCAATTAATAACGAATCTAAAGTATTTGAAATATAAGTGTTCCGGAAAGGTATTTCCGTGTTGACGTTATTTATTTATCAAAACCTTGATCAATTGAATTGCTACTAGACATAATGGAGTTCGCAGTTAAAACTAAATTGCTTAATAGCGACAAATTAATACGAAAATGTCTCGTAAGATTTTTAGTTTAACTAAACTAAATCTTATTTCATATACTCGCAGACAGAAACAAACATCTGTAAGAAGTTCCTTTTGTGCTATTGAGTCAACAGCTATAACTGGTTTTAGTCGCACGTAATATGCCTACGCATCGGATATACGGTCAATATACGAATAACCGACCATTTTGTAAAGACAATTTTATCATCATAATTTTACCGATCCTTCACTCTTTTCAATTGTATCCTGATATTGCGCCAGCTTGGTTGGAATGTGATCACGCCACCTTCGCATTTTACATAAGTCAACTTATATATTCAAACGAGTCTATATCGAATGATATATAATCGTTATTTATATTTAATGATTTAGGTAAAGAATTAAAAAAGAAATATTATATAAAATGCATTTTCGTGTTCTCTTACTTTTTTTATCACCCGAACTCGTTTAATATATTTTATGCATATAGGTATGAGGATCATAGTTTAATTAGCCAATCTTTTTTTTCATTATTCATTAGTGCCAACACAAAAGAAAATATGTCTCCCTTTTTCCAGATATAGTTTTTACACCTCGATTGACAAAAATCTGATATTGTATGTGCTTAATTTAAGTTCATAATTCGTCTGGTGCTCATAAACGAAGGAAAACTGAATGTGTGGAATAATATTCTACCACATTTCTCCATCAATGGTGATAGTGGACGAATAGGCTCTAATGCTTCTCCGTAATAGGAGTTAATGTTAACTAACTTCTATTTTACAACTAGTTTTTTCTTCACATAAATCGTCGTAAATTGAACATAAATCAATGCTTAAAAACATTGTGATAATGTATAAAATTCACATTTGTTTTATTTATAAAGCCATATATAAATTTATATATACACATATGAAGTTGACCTTTCAAATGCAAAAGAAAAGATAAAATAAAATTGGCCATATATTTTATAAACTTACATACATAGTTTGATTTGGTACATAACCGTGAACTATAACGGCATGTTCTAGAATATGTTGATCTACGTCAATTTTTCTACCGAAACTAATCCTTATGTTTGATTAATGTAATTATTATGGGTTAGATAAGATATTTTATGATGTCTTAATTTTACCGTGGAAACTTTTGCCTCATAATAAAGACAAAATTAAATTTCAAATAACGAACTGCACACAAATAATTTAAATGCAATAACATGTTTTCCTTATTTATTCAGACATAGCGATAAGCGTAAGAAAAAATCGGTACGGTATCACTACATATTATAAAATTCCCCTCCACGTCTATCTGTCTAAACGCGATAAACTCAAAAACTGCCGCACAGATTTTCATACGGTTTTCACCAAAGGATGGAGTGATTAATGAGGGAGACTCAGGCGTATAATTCATTGTGGTTTTATTAAAATTGGCTGAAATATGACGAAGGCTGTTTAAGGTGGCATTTTTTCTAGTATGTGTCGCGTAAACCAATGGAGTATGATTATGATATAAATATTTTTTTGGATACCCTTATTGTACCCTTATTGGGGTACAATCGCGAAGACGAGACGGGAAGCCTGTATATCTTAACCAGATAAGTGACGTCATCAAACTTCAATACTTAAACGAATTTAACGATAACTCATATGTCATTGTCGAATTTGAGAAATGGAAAGTCCATAAGTCAATTACATCAATGATCTTCAAAGCAACGTTTACTAAGAATATGAACCGTGTCACGAATGGCACGTCAAACAAGAGTGGGTGAAAGTAAATGAATGAAATCAATTTCTCTGACTGACTTTTTTTGCTTCTTCATTGTTTTGGATAAACAGTTTCTAATAACTCGATTCATATATGCGTACACATTGGCACTGCATGAACTGGCAATATGGGATCGGAGGCATTATTTCCCTTGAGCCTCTAGTCGCTCAGCCCGTCATTCTTATTGGAAATCATATACATAGTATTGTTGTTTGGAAGAATATTTTTAAATTAGGTGGTACCTACCCAGTCAGCCCAGCAAAAAATCTCAGCACCAGGTGGATTAAAGTTTTCTGAATAGTGTTTAATGATATCGAACACAGTTTAAACCAAATTCATATAATTATCACGTTGACGAGCCGGTTGGCGTGGTTGGTAGATACTTGCCTTTCACGTCGAAGGTTGTGGGTTCGATTCCCACCCAGGACAGACATTTGTGTGCATGAACATGTCTGTTTGTCCTGAGTCTGGGTGTAATTATCTATATAAGTATGTATTTACAAAAGAAAAGTAGTATATGTAGTATATCAGTCGTCTGGTTTCCATAGCACAAGCTTTGTACAAGCTTAATTTGGGATCAGATGGCCGTGTGTGAAAAATGTCCCAGGATATTATTATTATTATTATTATTATTAATAACAATGTTCATAAAACATAACTAATGATATTTGTTATTATAACATTATGTTCATTTTCAGTCCTAATCACATGTATGTTATAGCGTCATTATGACGTCATACAATTACCAAGAACATATAAATAACACTTTTGTAGAAAATAAATATTTAACAGCATCTACTACACGAAAAACGTGAACCGGAAAGTCTTAAAGCAACCAGTTACGTAATTTTGAAAGATAAAAATTATAAATTTTAAATAATATTCCGACCAACATGTTTTTTTTTTTTTTATTATGGTAGGAGTGCCTTTCAAATTCAGAGAAACGATGCCTATAAACGTATACCTAATAGTCTAAAATCCTTCTTAATAAATGCAACACATACTTGATGAGTTAGACAAAAAAGTACTCTGAGGCAAATACGGTTTTGATTTCTCAAAAAATATAATGTTGTTAAAGCAAATACTTTACGTGTAACTTATATATAATGCATTATATTATTTACATATCACAGATTACTTTGTTTTATATAGGAAAGAAGTTTCATGCATTTACTACAAGAAAAGAAAACAAAATGGCTTAATATTCGCGACTTTCTCGCACAGAAAATAGAATTCTTTCAAGCCTTAGATAAGCATAAACTTAAAAAAAGTGTTTCGTTTTCGTTTGCCCTATTTGGAAAACGATTTGTACCATAATTTATGTTTTTTACAATTCATTAAATATTTATGCAACATCGTGTCTATTTCTTAAACTACAAACAGACTTTGTTGAAACAGGTGAAGTTATACAGGTTCTAGGACGTGCCTTATCTTTGAGGTTATGTTCAAGATGCCTACAGAAATATTGTCTTTATGGCTTTTGTATTAAAATCGCGTCTCCTTTGTATATTATTTATTCACCTGAAAAATAAAAATACATAGAATGAGGTTGTGTTCATTGAGTTATGTACAATACCATTTCCACATCGTATTTAATTTACGTACTATAAAACGTGTGTTTTGTTTTTCATAAACGCTTAATTAAACTTCACTAAAGCAGTTGCTTCTACTTACATAATGGACTCACAAAAATTATACAAGAAATATAAAAGTATTTTTTTTTTTAATTAATTAAATAAATTATTATGAAAAATTGGTATTTGATATAGGTTCGCAAATTCGAAATATTAATAAGGACATTTGTGTCGTAATTAACTGTACTAATCGACCGATTCAGAACTTTACTTGACCTTTTGTAATTCAAAACCTACTCAGTGACTGGACTGCAGAGCAAGTCGGCTGTAACCGGTACTTCTAAGCAATGAATCATTTATTAAAAAAATATTATTATGACATCGCTTATTTTCATATAAAAATTTCAACAGCCGAAAATATTCCATCGAATACATTTATTTATGCAATGTCATGCTTTATCTATAGCTTTTTACATAATTAAAATTGTAACGTTCAAAATTCATATTAAAAGTACTTCCTTTTGGGGTAACCTTATCTTGACAAGCCAATATATGCGCTCCATGAGCTGTTGATAAAAAATATCATAAAATTAAATAAATGTGTGGTAAATTTATTTAATTCCTAAAGTGAATTAGTGTTTCATCTAGGTTAAAACCATTACCGTCAAGGAACTTATGTGATTACGTACCATTCAATAAAATACTGTAATAACCACGAACCATGTGACCAACGCATAGCGAGGACGCCAAACCTTTTATTATTGGCTTTATTATTATTATGTCATTAGGAATCATTAATTAAATTGAGTTGTTTTTATTAGACATTGACAAACACTGTGTGGCAGAATACAGTACAGACAGTATAGTAACAGCCTGTTAATGTCCCACTGCTGGGTTAAGGCCTCCTCTCCCTTTTGAGGAGAAGGTTTAGAACCTATTCCGCCACGCTGCTCCAATGCGGGTTGTTAGAATACACATGTGGGAGAATTTCAATGAAATTAGACACATGCAGATTTCCTCGCGAAGTTTTACTTCACCATCAAGCACGAGATAAAGTATAAACACAAATTAAGCACATGAAAGTTCAGTTGCCCGGGTTTGAACCCACGATCATCGGTTAAGATTCACCCGTTCTAACCACTAGGCATATTAACAGATCGATAACACTTACAAACATTAATAATAATACTATACCAGTAATATCGTTTATGTAAGATTAAAGTAATGTGCCTGTGAATATCCCACTGCTGGGCATTAGCCCAGCCGTGGGATATTCACAGCCATTAGGCTGCTCACACATATGGCATATCATCCGACAAATCCAAGATTCCTAATGATGTTTACTCATTCATGTGTTCTAACCATTGGGTCATGTCAGCATACGTAAACAATACTATACACGTGTGTACAGTATCGTTCAAGGCTTGAATAGTAATATAGGGTAAAGGCTTTAAAATGATACTATTACGCTGTCATTATGTAACATCAAATTTATTTAATGCGTCCTGAATATAAATTTGATACTTTTAAAACATGACCAGACTCCAAAGAATCGCTATAATCGGTTTCAAAATGTTTGCGTAATCTGTTGTAATTCGCCATTAAATTGTAGGAAATGCTGAGGAAATTGTAACATTATATTAAAATCACCTAGAATTCGATTCAATCGTTTAAAAAAATAATTTAAATTACCCGTTTTACAAGTATTTTTTATTAAAGTGTTGGCTTTTATTGTTTCCTGGATGACATTAAATCTTGCATTAAATTGGTAAAGAGCAAGATTGTCACGAATCGACACAAAACAAAGGATTTCGTGTGAAAATGTCATCATTGTGATAAAATTTAAGGCCGTCGCGATTCCCAGAGATCATCGGTATTTCTCGAAAGCGAAAACTTTGCAAATTGCTTCGTTGAAGCAACTTGCGCAAGCGCATTCGTCCTTGCTCCTTTCCACATAAGCCTAGTGATGTTCAGAACAAAATGTATTACCAAAATTTATTTTATTACTATATGGAGTATATTAAGGAGACAAAGCTGCTAAAAAATTACCTCGTATTACATATATTTAGTTGTAAATGGATAAATTTAGTTTGAATGTTTATAAAAAAAATTATAACTATAAAGTGATTTCCTCATACCATACTAATTATTTGATTTCAATCATAATTATCATCTCTATTGTCAATCAATTGTCGCATTCTTCATATATGTATTAATTGTAAATTTAATGGCTCGTCAACTAACCACTTATGTTATATAAGCATTATATAATGTTACCTGTAGATATGTTATCGGTTATTTTGTAAAACGACATTGCAAAACATAACATCTTAACTTCGCAAAAAACAATCTTCCTCAAGAGGCTATCCTCATAGACATAATGAACTTCAAAATTTGTAAATCAATTAACTTTTTGTTACCATTATGATATTCGCATTCTGAAATTGTTTTACTTCAAGTCATTAAGGTGCAAATTACGTTGTTTCTGAACGGAGAAATGTGTACGTGTATTTCTGAGCGTCGCACCGTTAACTGCGGTCGCGAGCTATTTTTGGACCTCAGAACTAGTGTGGCGAGTCTCCTTCAAGTTATGCAGCCTCCTTAGCCTCTTCGCTGTTGATATCCAATTTTAGATCTAATACGATTTTAGCTCGATCAGTGTTAGTTTTTGTTTAATCGATTCGTAGAATATTTCATATCCTCTAGTTACTTGATCTGAGATTCAAGTTTATCGAGATTTAGTTCATTTATAATTTCATTCGTTACTTATTAAAATATGTAAAGGCTTTTAGTAAGATTTAATTCTAAAATTATAATTTTCAACGTCAACAAAAAGATCTAACGATTTCTCTAATTAATTATGTATATTGAAAAAACTACAAAATCAAAATAAACATTATTCTTAGTTAAACAATGGGCATAGTAAAAATGAGATAATTTATGTACTAGAGAAATAAAATTGTATATAAGTTCTTTACGTTGAGATAAATTAAAAGGGAATTAAGGAAAATGTAAGTTTCTGCAACAGTTCAGCAAGTCTTTTAATTTAATTAATATTATTTTAAATTCCATTAAAATTAATTAAGCAATATGTTATTTCTATGAATGTATTCATATGATTTATCTCTAATAACCTTCGCAAATATTACAAAAATCAATATTTGTATTATGTAGGTTAAACTGTTTGGCTCGATATCGGTGTTACGCACTTACGTTTACAAATTACCATGTCTCCCTCCATTATTATTATTATCGATTTGATGATTCTTTGGCCTAGTTACTTAGGGAATATTAAAAAGTAAAAATTGTCGTCATAGCCAATATAATTGTATGTTCAATTTCAAGTCGATTTAAACTTCTAACTGTTTCGATACGATTCAGCAGATGGTATTTATAAATTGCTTGTACAAGAGAACCAAGGTTATCGACATAACCCAAAGGATTAGTAAGCTGAAGTGGCAGTGGGCTGGACACATATGTCGCAGAACCGACGACCGTTGGAGTAGACGCGTTCTGGAGTGGATACCACGCCTTGGCAAACGTAGCGTAGGACGCCCTCCAACTAGGTGGAGTGACGATATACGGAAGGTGGCTGGCAGCGGTTGGAAATTAAGAGCTGAAAATCGAGCTCAGTGGCGTGCCATTGGAGAGACCTATGTCCAGCAGTGGGCGCGAAAAGGGTGACGATAATGATGATGATGATGATGACAAGTAAAATATTATAAGATAAATTTTAATTTTATTATATGTACTGTAATTATACAGGAATCATATGCCAATGAAAAACTGCAAAATATCTTATCTATATAATCTTATAATTGCATGTAACTTCTCGATATGTGTTTATTTTCTTATGTGTGAGTAGGAGGTTAAAAGGATGGATAGGTATTATAATTTATATGATATAACGTAAATAAATACAAAAAACTCTAGAAATAATGATGCTGAGAACAATTAAATTAAATGCAATTATTGTAAACTTATTCCCTTTGCTATTTTTATGGTTTTCTTGAAGTTTTCCTGTATTTGTGATAAATAGGATATAATTTATGTGTACATAAAATTCTTACATTTCTTAGTAAAATAACTAAGTCAAGTCTGGTGCTTCTAAGAAAACATTACTTATCTTAAATGTATGAATATAATTCTTATAATAAAAATTTACTGCGTGCATTATGAAGAAACCGAAAGTTAAAAAAATATATAATATCCGTTAATTGTTTAACTATCGGACGTTTCTTAGTTTATATTTAATTTTTTCTTAAAAATGCAATGTTAGAGTAATGATTCAATAAAATAAAATACTATCATAACTTTGTTAAAGGCAGCATGATATATTTCCGACATTTTCAACAATCATCGTCATATTTCAGCCAATTTACACAAAACCTTAAGGAATTACACACCTAAATCATCCTCATGAATCACTGCTTCCAGTGGTGAAGATCGTGTGGAAATCTTTTTAAATTTATCGCATTCAGACAGACAGACACAACGATACTTTTTTTAGTAATACGTAGTGATAAATATTTTTTCAATTAGTGATATAATGAACGATATACATATTCGAATCTATCATTATATCAATTTATGACCGTACAAAAGTAGTTATTTATTATTTCATAATTAAATATATTTTTTTAAAGTTTAAAAATATGTGAAATTTTATTATTTGTTCAACTCATGTTCCCTTAAATGAATATCGTCTCCCCTCTATTTTTTTCCGTCCCTCGATTTATTATTCAGTGGCCTTGATTGAGATCATATAAAAACGATCACAATATCACAGCACCTGGTAACATCGCAGATAGTAACTGCCGTTCCAAAGCGTGATTTTCTTTGTTTGGCTACGGTAACTATGACAACCTACGCCGTGTAATTTGTCTGTCAAAATTTAAGCTAACATTTCAAGTTAAATTAATTGAGTCTGAAAAACAGACATTTAAGAATATAAATTTCCAAAATGGCGGAAATTTATTTTCTTAAATCATCTTTGAGAGAATTAATGCAAATTCACAGCCAACAAGAATTGTTTTTTTTTTAGTTCTGAACGCTCTACAATGATAATAAAAACTTTCTAATGTGCATATATGTTCGATTTTTAAATCTAAAGTTTTAAAGACAATGATACCAACATAATTCTACAAAAGTGATTGCATATTATTTACATAAGATACTCTAATAACAAAGCAACGTGACACCGACCGCATTGCGAAGAATTTTCCGACAAAGTTTCCTTTGATCCGACGGTGTTATGTGTCAACCATGATTGTAATTGGAAAGGGTAACTTCTTGTGGCTTGAAACCTTGTAATTTTATGTCACGTTTTATAACTCAACGCAAAGTTGAATTCGTCCACGTTTTTACCGGGTTCATTTAACCCAGAAAAACAAGAAGTGTAAAACAATTTAGTAACATTGAATATTTGATTTTACTTAAACATGAAAAGAGAAGAAATATAAATAGGCAAAGACAAAACATTTCAGTACCCTTTTCTGCTGTGTTTGTCCGATTTTCTTTTTCTTGATAGATATTGACAAACTTTAGAATTCATATAAGTTTTCCTTGAATCTCGACCAATAAGTAGGTACCGCCCACTCATCATATATTTAGTATCGTTGTATTCCGGTTTGAAGGGTGGTTGAGCCACAGACACAAGGGCCGTAATATCTTAGTTTCCGATGTTATAGCTACTGGCGGCGCATTGGCGATATAAGGAATCTATCACAACCAAAGAGCAGTTACTATCAGCCAGTCCCTTCCTATTTTTACAAAAAAAATTGCAATTGTGCTGGTTCCCAGCTATGAAATATTTCATTCCGAAATAGATTTTTGATAATCAATTAGAAAGTTGAATGCTTCTAATTTAATAACGAATAAAGATTTTAACTCAAACTCTTCATTATAATATTCGTTATCTATATATTATATTAAATACTGGAATAGTTTAACATTATAAATACCTTGCCACCACATAATTCATTAACCCAAAGAAGCCATACGTTATACTCTTAAGGTTTCAGTACTTGATTACGATAGCACTAACCGCGTGGCTGATTATCATGTTGAAGTGGCAATTTTATAAGTTATATGATTCGCGTTATTATGAAAGGTGACTATCGGGTTATTAAATAGAATGGCGTGACAATGCTTATTGTTATTATACTTAACTGATATCAACCAGTTTACTTGGCGGGAGGGCTTTGTACAAGCCCGTACCACCCACTAATGAGAAGTTCTACCGCCAAACAGCCTACGTATTGTTGTATTCCGATTGGAAGGGTTAGTGAACCAGTGTAGCAGGCACAAGGGTTAGTAGCGCATTGGTGATGTAAGGATGGGTTAACATTTCTTATGGCGAAAATGTCTAATGGACGGTGGTGCCCACTTACCATCAGGTTGCCCATCTGCCAGAGATATTTAAATTGAAAAGTTAGTAGATACATATCAATTGTATTCTTGATTACACTGCAATATATGGTATTCCTAATTCTTCAACATTTATAATTTACAAATGGCGTTTAGTCTATTAGCATATTGTTTGTTTAACCTTAATTTATAGAATTTTAAATTGTTTTATAACTAATTTGAATACTTATTACTTTTTTTTCCATTTTACTAATTACAATTTTGATAACAATTGTAATGATAATACATTATCTAAAGTGTCAATCAGCTTTAATTATTTCCTGCGTTCAAATTAGACATTCTGGAATATCACGATCGTTAAATAAAATTTATATAAAAAGAAACAAAACGTGCAAGTCTCGACTCCGATATTATTCCCAAAAAACTTTGTTGTCTTCTTCAACATAAAAGCATCGCTTTAATTTTTAATTATGTAATATAAGAACGAAAGAATTAGTCCAAGGTTATTATGTCGATCCAATTGAATTACTCTACAATTCTAAGGTTTTCAGGGGTACATAAAAAGGTCAATTTCAGCGCCGCGGGAATTACATCGATTTGACCTAGAAACGCCACCAAATATTCAAGGAGTTTTTTATGTATATATACTAATAGATATGCATACATTACATTGAAAACATACTAAGGTAAGAATAAAGGAAATAAACATTAACCAAGTAGGCTTTTAGTTGATTAATATGAATTTAAAGTTACCACCGGTTCCGAATGTAAATTCTCAAATATAGTTCGATTTTCATGGACTTTATTTTAAATCTCTATGATTACATAAAGCAGGGAGGTGATATGTGATTTTATAAAGCAGATTATATCTATAATTGCATGGAACTTTAATTTACATTTGCTATCAGCAGTTAGGTGACGTCACGTAACAGTATCCTCTGTTTTTCGGATTACCAGAGCAAAAACGAAAGCATTAGTTACAGTTATTTTATAATGTAATTAATTTTGTAATAATAACCGCTAAATATGTAAAATGTACATCGTAATTAAAAATATTATAGACACATTAAAGTGTTATATAAAATATTACGAATGTGGCGTCAATTGAAATAAAAATAAATCCTTATCTACTTTATTGTTGTACTAATTCCCGTCATCACCTGCGCGTGAGAGCACACCCCCCCCCCCTCTCACACGTACATATCTTTTCTGTAACCATAAAAACATGTATGCAAAATTTCATGACGATTGGTTGAGTGTTTACGAAGTGAAAGCGTTACAAATAAACAAACTCAATTTCGCATTCATAATATTAGTAATAATAATACATTTTACCATTATATTAAATAAATAATTATAATAATAATGTCCTCCAGACTGATTTCGGCGACGACGGCCAATCTCAAGTTAGATTAGCCAACTACGCAGGAGATATTATAGTGCACAAGTGTGGGTGCAAACACAGATGCACTCTCTATTCCTTAACTCTCATAATCCGACCGGAAAAAGTTCAGGCGCAGGACCAACGGTTTTACGTGCTTTCCGAGGCACGGGAGTAAACACACTTCCAACTTCCAGACTCCGAGCTGCTACTGAGAATTTTCTGACAGAAAAACCCAATAACTTTTTATTGGCCCGACCTGGGAATTGAACCCAGGACCTCCGGGTCTGCGGCCTTATTTCAAGCCACAAGACCAACGAGGATATAATATAGGACGAAATGCTTAAAATATTTACAAAAGGGCTTAATTAAACTGTTAATGAACTTCAATCCCACTCTATAAAGTACGATTGGCCGTAAAAGGCATATAAAATGAGTCAGAATAGTAAAAATTACCAGACGACATGACTATATTGAGTACAGGCTTAAGTACCAAGTACATAAACACTTTATTACATCCGATATTTTAACATAAAGATGATTTTATATGAATAGTATTAAAAGCAGTCATTGAACTTTCACCGCTATACTTAAAATAATTAATAAAACCTTACCTTTAGTTAACCTTTTAAAGGTTTGACATTGCGTGTATCTTCGGTGAATAGCACTAGAGTTACAAATTAATTTTATTATTATTTATCATTAAGATAAATGCTCCTTATATAGAAAACTAGCTATAATGCAAATCTTATATTATATAACATATTTAGTTCTTGAAATGAACACAATGATGTGATGTTGTAGGTAGGCGGACGAGCATTTGGGCCACCTGATGGTAAGTGGTCACCAACGCCCATAGACATTGGCATTGTAAGAAATATTAACCATACCTTACATCGCCAATGCACCCTATGTCCCTTGTGCCTGTAATTACACTGGCTCACTCACGCTTCAAACCGGAATACAACAATACCAAGTACTGATGTTTTGCGATAGAATATCTGATGGGTGGGACGAGCTTGCACCAAACCCTGTCACCAGTAAAGTTTGAGTGTTTTTGCAGAGTGAGCGTTTTTTTATTCAACAAATATTCGTTTTACACTCATATCAGACCGACCAAGGTTTAGCTTCGAGAGCCTTCGTGTATCATCAGTGATGCCTAATCCTCATTTCCTTCCTTCATCCTTGTGATATTTGATAATGATATGGATGATATGCTAAAATCAAACGCAATTTTATTTTTGTCGGAATTTTTGGTTATTTTAATTTTGCCAATGATGAATTTGAATTTAAATCATTTAACAAATTATCTTTATTAAATTAAATTATTGTTACTGCTTTCTAAGATAATATGTTTTAAATCATTAAAAATATTACATGAATATGTATTAGCTATTTATTTAAACATATATCGTAATAATGTAAGATTATTGTTTCTTTACTTTGTCACGTTGAAACATTAATTGTTGATTTATCTTAACTCATTTGAAGTAATTACTTTGTTTTTTTTTATGTTATAGGCAGGGGACGTGCAAATGGGCCACCTGATGGCCACTGCGAATAGACATTGGCGATGTAAGAAATATTAACCTTTTCTTACATCGCCAATTCGCCACCAACCTTGGTATCTAAGATGTTATGTCCCTTGAGTATGTAGTTACACTGACTCGTACTAAGTATAGTTTAGCGGTACAATACCTAATGAGTGGTGGTGGTGGGTGGTATCAAAAGACGGGCACCAAGTGCTCCCTAGTGAATGTACTTACTATTTTTAATTCAATAGTTTTGCACTTAAACGATTAAATTTATTTTTATTTCATGTATAAGTATATGTTATATAAGAATAAGTATTTTATAAATATAATATTATTTTATTTTAATAATTACACTAAACAAATAATAAATATAAAACTTTACCAGATTGTTTATCTCTTAGTCACATTTTAAACAATTATTATTTATTAACTAATTCATCCATTAGTTAATGATAATGATGTCACTAAGACATAACAAATGCGTTCCTCAAATCAAATATTATTTTATAAATATGTTTCTTTATTTAATGGTTAGGCCGGATTGGCATAGACCAAACGTCTAACCATTAAAATAATATTAACCACCCCTTACATCACCAATGCGCCACGAACCTTGGAAACTAATATGTTATATCCCTTGTGCCTGTAGATACACTAGCTCACTCACCCTTTAATCAGACTAAAACAACATTAAGTATATTTACAAGACAAGTTTGTTATTCCATCGTCAAATTTAACGTAACAGGCTGTGATTGTCCCACTGCTGGGCCTTAGCCTCCTCTCCCTTTTTGAGGAGAAGGTTTGGAGATTTTTCCAACACGCTGCTCCAATGCGGGTTGGTGGAACACACATGTGGCAGAATTTCAGTGAAATTAGACACGCAAGTTTCCTCACGATGTTTTCCTTCACAATAAAGCACGAGAAGAATCATAAACACAAATTAGGCACATGAAAATTCAGTGACCCTTGTTTGAACCTACGATCATCGGTTAAAATTCACGCCTTCTTACCACTACTCTATCTCGGCTTTTTCATGTTTGTCATGTGATTATTTTAATTATACCTAATATCACTTTTAATCGTGAAAACATTAAGCACTTGAGAAATTTACGTTAATTACCTTACCTATTAATAACGGTAATTCTCGAGTTATTAATAGACTGTATTATCATCAATAATTTCTTTAACATTTGAACTATGTTCATGTCTTAACCTAATATAGACATACTCTTAGAACGCTCCCTAGCGATAACGCTAGGGCATTGACTTTTTAATCCTAGTCCACGAGACATCGACCGTTTTGTCTGTATATACTAGTTTTTAGACTGTTATTTATTACTTTCATTTATGTAAAAGCCAGCCAGGTGGACCGACGACCTTAAGAAGGTGGCGGGCACCAACTGGATGCGGAAGGCGGAGGACAGGGAGCTTTGGCGCACCTTGGGAGAGGCCTATGTTCAGCAGTGGACAACGATTGGCTGTTGATTGATTGATTTTGATTGATGTAAAAGCCATGTGTAAAATGGGGGTATATATTTTTTATGCTATGAATTGATAAGCGTAATTAAAAGTAACCACTTAATTGTCCCAATTCGCACCTGGCCTATCACAACACTGGCAGCTGTTTCTTTAAGGTTAATATGTATTTTATTTTAATTATCGTTGTCCATTTTTATTCAACAAAACTACAGATAACTGTTTTTTGAACCAGTATAAATGTTAAAGTCTATATAGGTAAGAGAATTTTGCTATGACTCAGTCAAGATATAATTCTTTAGAACATAATTATAAAGATATTCAATTGCATTGCTCGTATGGTACTCAAGAAAACCTGATGGCATGCATGTACGGCTAAGCATGGTTGAGCATGTGACGACTGTGGCCTTAGATGAGTTATTTATTTAACATTCCCCACATAATATTTTACTCGTAAATTGACCTTTTCCTTCTTACATAAGTGTTTTATAACAAATTTTATATCATCACGCGTATTAATTTGCTATAATTTTGATGAAGTAAATAAATGTAAAAAAAGTTAAGTAAGAACCTGTAAATCTAGTCTAACGCCTCCTCTCTATTTGCGGAGAAGTTTAAGAGAAAATTAGAGAATTTAGATGCTATTTCCACCATGCTATGCTTCTCCAATGGGAATTATACACATATGTATGGCAGATTTTCATCCAACACATGCAGGTTTCCTAACCAGGCGAGTTTTTTTTCTTATTTAGTTTAGGGACTTTTGTCCTACGCAGCCCCGTAACTAGACGAGTTATAAAAACAAATTAAGTACATGATAATACAGCGGAGCTGGATTTGGATCCGCAATCTTCTATTAAGATTGTATTTTTCTAACCACTGCGTCGTCTCGAACTAAGTAGTGAAGTGGACATTCATTAAGATGAATGACGTATTTCAATCTCGTATGTGTCACATGAATCCAAAGACGCATGTACATGTCGAGTCGGTTTGAGTTCAGTAACGTCTATTCACCTTCTATCCTACATATGTATGTATAAGTACATATACATACACATATAGCACCTCATAACTTATTTCTTTCAACTACGTGAAGCCGAGATGGTCCAGTGGTAAGAGCGCGTGAATCTTAACCAAGTTCAAACCCGGGCTAGCACCACTGAATTTCCATGTGCTTCATTTGTGATTATAATTCATCTTTTGCTTGTCGGTGAAGGAAAACATCGTGAGGAAACCTGCATGTGTCATGTGGAATACACATGTGGCCACATGTGTATTCCACCAACCCGCATTGGAGCAGCGTCGTGGAATAAGCTCCAAAACCTTCTCCTCAAAAAGGGAGAGGAGGCCTTAGCCCAGCAGTGGAACATTCATAGGCTGTTTCTGAATAAAAATATTTTACTACTATTCAACCCGCAATCATAATTGAACATTAATTTTACTAAACATTAAAGAAAGAAAGAACATTTCAATTGCCTATAGATACAAAAACAACTATTATTAGATTAAATTACATTAGAGATCAACGACTACACGTGCTTTCCGAGGCACCGGAGTATACACACTTCCAGCTTCCAGACTCCGGGCGGCTATTGAGAATTTTCTGACAGATAAACCCATTAACTTATTATTGGCCCGACCTGCGTATTCAACCAGGACCTACGGGTCTGCGGCCCAACATGCTTTACAGCTGATGCCACAAACTCTTAATTCTTAAAATACATACATTGTGGCCATAACTGTTACATGACTCATATCACCAACATTGTCAAAAGCTACCGCTGACTCAAAACCAAAGGAACAGCGACGTATCAACCAAACACTGACAGTCGAGTATAACAAACATGACAAGTAATACGTCATTCCTCAATACAAAGTATTTTGTTATTTTCTTATTGCAAATACTGCAAAGGTGTCATAAAATAAACTATTTCACATACGAGATCATCTAAATCGAGCATAACGAATAAAGATGAGCATCACATCCACGGCTCAAAGTGTTATGGCCCCAGTTATTTTCTCATTGTGTACGCTATGTGATTTTAATGCGACTTCCTGGTTGCGACAAGCGAGTTCTGTCCACAAATGGTTTATGCAAATACCGCTTTATTAGCATCTCACGAAACATCTTCTTCTTATAGAGATATCTTGATATTCGAACGATCTGTTTCTTATAGCATTTTCATGTCATCAATTTTGAACCTAGTCTATGCAGGATATAATAAAGTACGACCACTCTGGATTCACCTAGGGGGACTAAGTACATAATAGTGTCTGATGCTTCTTGCGGCTTCTATTGCGTGGAATTATATCTAATATGCTTCAATAGGATTATCGTAAAGCTACTTAGCGAATAACCTTTCCAGAAGATTATGGAAAACCAATACGACATTTTATAAACATACTCGTTGCTTCTATAAAAGTGCAAACAAAGAAAAAATATCCAATTTTTATAATTAATAGAAAAAAAAACAAAATATGATGAACATGAACAATCTTTCTCAGGAAACTACATAGTTCTGCTAAAATAATAAAATACGTAAGTTTTAAGTAAGTGAAGATGGGTGTAATTTTAAAGTCCTTCGCATTTACATTTATGTCGTAACGCCGACGATTTATATACTTTTTAATCTTTAAATCTTCGTAACCGTTATGCGACCGTAATTAATAAAAGAAATCGATTTTTCTCGGTATATGATTCATACATTCATGCAGTTTTGAGTTTTAGTTCATGGTTATCAATTTTATCGTTTTCAGAAGACGAATAACAAAATTGAAATAATCGTTGTTTTCCTTCATTTTGACCATATTTAAGCTTTAATTTGTAAGACAAGATAAATATTAAACACAAATTATTATTTATTATTTTATCTGGGCTAAAATGATTAAATTCATTTTTAAACACGCATGCCATTTACCTAACACAAATATCAAGCTCCTCTTGTCCAAATATTCGAATTAACCGCACCTTGATTTTTTCGTTTTCTGACAAACCAGTTTTTATTTTATTTTGGATATTCTAGACAAACTTCGTTCATTTTTTATCTGTTTGAAATATTATATTAAGAATTTATGAAAATTTACGTTGTTAATCAGTGTTTTATTGCATGGAAATGCGTGTTCCTGCCCGCCTTCACCTACTTGGCAGTTGGCACAATACCGCATTATAATGAGCCATTCATTCAATCGCTTCCAAGATTAAGTAGCAAACATTCGTTCGAATATAAACTGCTACATGATCATCAATTATAAAATGTGTGCAATATTAAAAAAATGTTTTTATTTTACATATATGGCTACGACTTTTTTTACAAAATTATAATTTGTATGATTTTAGCAATATGTTTTGATAGAAATGACAATTTTGGCTTATGTATATATAACATGAAAATAATTGATAAATAGTATGCGTCATAAAATAATAACAAAACTTACCTTCACGTCAATAAGACGAACTGTGAAGGCCGCAGCGTCTGGTGCAGTCAGACGTAATTGACAAGGAGTATTCGAGGTGGATGATGGGGGGCGTAGTAAGGTGAGTGCAAGCGCTGCTCCTGCGCCGACGTTACCGCCCACCTCCACCTCTTTGGTGCGCCCGCATAGCAGACTTGAGGAGTTTGCTGTAACAATGTAAGGTAATGTTTAGGAAAATTACAACTTGATTATATCATTTTATACAGTCATTGGTGAGATTGTGTAAACGCAATCGGTATTCGTTTTTTATCAACATGAATTAATAACTTTTATGTTAAGGGAATTGACTGAAAAATCAATTTGCTTGTTTAGTTTTAGTGTAGTTTATGACATAAACGATATAACATGGAGAGCTGGAGCGACATCTATCTGAGGTTTATCTTTTTGTAAGCGTATTAACTTGAAACGACTTATGTTATTAAAAAAATAGTAATTCATTTGTGAGATAATGGATGTCAAATCTAACACCAATTGCATGATTAAATTCAATCGTAAACGAGAAATACCTAAAAAATAAAAATTATTTAAAAATTAACGCGTAAAAAAATTGTCATTTTCAATTCAACCATTCCAACTCAAATAAAACCAACTAACATTTGCAAAAACTGCATGGCGGAATTAATTGAACGCCCTTTACTGGATAAACAAGTTTTCTGACCAAAAAACCAATTCTATATCCGTCACTGTTTTTGTAGTAGCTTTGTACAAGTATAATTATTTATAGTGATACATTTACACCTTTAAAACGATTTAATTATCATTTAAATTCGAATACGATGTCGGATCTAAAATTATACGGCGCTTTTTCGATAGCTCAATTAATAGTATTTAGACACGACATGCGAAAAAATGTTTTGTTATATTTATTTCGAAATATAAATATTGTTCCGTCAATGTAAACAAATTAAAGATTAAAATTTAATCTTAAAACATATAATGAAAACTGAAATTTTAACAAAAGTGAAATTTTGAAAGGATATTCCATAGGAAGTTTTTTAGTCAATTCTATCAGATTAGATAATTGACTTTATTTAAAAAATGATGTAAGTTGTTTCTCAATATTAAATATGCAATCATTTTATTAGACCTGGTCTTTTCAACTATTATGTATAATTCTATTTGAAAAATTTACCAATAGTAAGTCAAGCCAAGGTTTACACGATTCTTAATTAATATTTCTGATTTATATTTAAAATTTTATCCATACGCTAAATGGCATAACAGAATAAATAATGATTATCGAAATTTCGAAATTGTCTATCAATTAGCCATTACATTACATTGCGTTAGACAATAATGGTGCAATTAAAAGAGCAGTTGATAAGAACTTTTACGATGTGAAATTGTGATTTTTTTAAATGTTAAATCTTGTTCGAATTACGCTGGTCGATCTATTTATAGACTAACTTTACGTAAGCCATTCGACATGTTGTTTCTTAGTTAACAGAAAGTTGCTCGTTGCGATCACGTCGTGGTGACGCCATTGCCATGTCTGGCATTTGTGTTACTTGTTTCTCCTTCATTACTTGTAATTTCGTTTGCGACTTCTACATGACGTGCTAATTTTAAATACTTACTATATTATTAACGGAAGATATTAAAACTTATAGTAACTATATCCTCGGAATTCTACACTCGTTAAAAAGATTCCAATAATGATAATTAATTTGTTTTGGGGTTAGAATAACTATAACTCTGATATATACTTATAGACTTATTTTTCTTGTTAATTATTTATTAGACGATATTTCTTCTTCCTGCTTAGATAGTCAAGTCAACGTCTTCAGCGATTTCGTATAAAGATCACATAGTCTGCATGTTTTTGCACATACTCTGCATCTCGGATCAATTAAAATGGATGCCGCGTCAAATTAGATGAATCACGACACACGCTATAGTAAACATCCGATTAAAATGCAGACGACATATGTTGCATTTTGACATTATGTACATTTATTTTGGAACGATTAATTTTATAAAGGGTTATACTAAACATTACAGTCGTAACGAATGGGCTAGTTGGTTATATATTATATTAACTCAACTGAACAATGGTATATAGTTAACGATTGACGTATATTACTCATTTACATAGATTTTAACCATATTTTTCAGAATAATTTACAAGCAAAACCAATCCACGTGCGCAATTGGTAACACGATATGGATGGATGGACGATATTTTTAAAAGGTTCGTTACAATGTATATATATTGAAGATTGATATGACATTAATTGTTTTAAAAGTTACACTGCATTTCGAATCTTTTTCTTGTCTTTCAAAAAAATATATTAGAATCATGAATTAATTAGTTTAATTAGTTAAAGAATTTTTTGACATTGTTAAAAAAAAATTATTTTATAATTAAGCTAAAATAAATGCAGCATAATATGTCTTTCCTTTCTGGTTTGGTTTTCAAAAGTGTAAGTATTAATGGCATACAAAAAAAAAACAATAAATAAATGATCTACATTCCCATCTCCATCTAGAGTACATTAACATTTAACTAGATCAATGTAAAATGTACACGTGTGTCGCATACAGGAGTATTAACCGGCATTGTATGTCTCGACACATCTGATAATAATCTTACGTCTGGTGATGTTATTAGTAAAACTCGTTCCTTGTACGTAATGCCATATTCATCTCTTATCTGTGCTTAATCCCTAGTCTCTTTAACTTTATAACGTTCACATAATTCCTTTTTCCAATAGTTTTCGACAAGACGAGCCGGTTGGCGTGGTTGGTAGATAATTGCCTTTCACGCTGAAGGTTGTGGGTTCGATTCCCACACAGGACAAACATTTGTATACATGAACATGTCTGTTTGTCCTGAGTTTGGGTGTAATTATCTATATAAGTATGTATTTACTAAAGAAAAGTAGTATATGTAGTATATGTCTGGTTTCCATAGTACAAGCTCTGCTTAATTTGGGATCAGATGGCCGAGTGTGAATAATATCCCTGGATATTATTTTTCACATATGCCGTTTTATCAATGTTAGGTATTTGTTCACACTCATGTATATGTATATGATGATTTAATAATTAATAAGAAAACTTGTAAACGTTTCAAGTCACACAAATTAGATAATGTCACGTGACGACTGTTGTTACTCATTTGCATTTATTATTGTCTGTTTTATTGAAGTAAGACAAATACAATGTGACTGTTCTATCACGTGCTAACAATTATTAGATCGTATACGTATCTGTAGTATCAATAACGTGAATATTAAGAATCAACAATACTACAAAAACAGGAAAAATATATTGAATAGTAATTATAAGCAGGAGCAGGTACGTTACATATTTCCTTAATATATCTTAAATTATAAAGGAATTAATGGTATGTGATATGAAAATATTTAAGACCTCACATTTCGGATATCGAATCAAAAATAATTAAAATATTCTGTAAGAACAAACTCGAAACTCGACCCTAGAAAAATATCATGAAATGTCAGAATGTAAAATGCGATATAGATTATTATAACATTTAAAATGATTAATAATTACTTACGGTGACAAGCTATTTAAGGAATCATGTAAATCGGTTTTTAACACGATTGAGACATGAAGTGAGTTTTTACAGAATAGCACTAAAGCAACGTAATGCAAAATATAGCTGAACTTTTACACCAACTGCACTGACCGTGGCCGCTTAGAAATTTAAAGGATTTTCTGTTTCTGATTGTACCTTGAACACAATCGTCATTAGATTCAACTGTTGTAATAGTAGTACACGTAGTATTTTTGCCACATCCCATTATTTAAGCACATCTCAACGAACATTATTTTGCTCATATAATAGATCCGTCTCACCATGTATGCCAAGAAACAGTTAGGCCTAAACCTAACTGTCCCATCGCAAGACCTGAGAATCTTCACATGGGAACAGATCCGCCCCAAATACCTAGATACTCGGAACACAACACTTACCTATGGCAAAATTTGTAACACATCGTTCTTGGTGAACGATTTTAATAAAGAAATTCTTGAATAGCAAAAAGTCAATTAAAATCAACACTATATAAGTCTGATATTTTCTTCTGGACATCTTATGTAACATTATTATATTGATAACAAATGTATTCATCTGTCATGCTTATTAAGAATCAATCTTGAATACGTAATTACTTTAAAGTGTATTAAAAATTGACGTAAACAAATAAGTATACTCAGACGTTTTTACGTCAGCAACTTGATTACTCGAGAGATTTACGTATGCATTGCATGCTAAAGTTATTAAAAACTCAACTCAACTCTAGCCATCACTGGAGAATCAGTATGCCCATTTTTCATTCGAAGAGTCTGCAATGAAATTGAACGGGGTAATGCTTTAATATTAAGTTACGAGCCTTCATATATTTGGCTATATTTAAAGACATTTATTTTTTTATTTTTTTTATAAAATAGGAAGGCGGACGAGCATATGGGCCACCTGATGGTAAGTGGTCACCAACGCCCTTAGACATTGGCATTGTAAGAAATGTCAACCATCGCTTACATATCCAATGCGCCACCAACCTTGGGAACTAAGATTTTATGTCCCTTGTGCCTGTAATTACACTGGCTCACTCACCCTTCAAACCGGAACACAACAATACCAAGTACTGCTGTTTTGCGGTAGAATATCTGATGAGTGGGTGGTACCTACCCAGACGATATTGCACAAAGCCCTACCACCAGTAAAGTAATTTAGTACAGTATTTGGTCGTTTTATTTTATTTGTCGATAGATTAAGCCTTATCAGAATATTCTTAATCAAAATTGGATAGTCTGAATATCGTCTAATTTAATAGACGTTTAGGTCATCTGAAAAATAATTCTTATGTATTTATGTTTTGATAGAAAGATTTTGGGTTAGTTGTACAGTGTGCACTTCTTCTAGCCTTTGGTACTTATTTTCCTATACCTGTCAAGTACTATTATACAATGCATAAATGTCTGGCTAAAAAACTCTCTTTTTTAACAACCAAAGTCAATACAATATAAAATTCAATTTTGGTGAAAGTGTTTATGAATAAAAAAATAAAGCCAAACAAAGTTAGCTTTAATTCACATTGGCTATTTTATTAACTTGTCGATAATACAATTCTATAATGTATTAATAAAAACGAATTGTAAGGTCGTATAAGACAATTAGATTAGAATGCGGTCCACTAATGAGACCTAAGACGAAAATAACAAACAATGGACACAGATTACGAATATGGAGAGGCAGAAAAACAAGTCCGGTACCTCGAAAGCTGTAAATATGGCAGCTTTAGCTTGGAAAGGAAATGAAAAAAACCCAAGGTTGTATCTTCATTATTTTTATTAAATAAACGAGTTAAAAGTAAAAAAAATTATGAAACTTTTATAACATTACTAGTCCAATTAAGAGAGTGGCGATGTTTAGATAAAAGCTATGATATAAAAATATTGATGAACTCAATAACAAAATATGCGGGGAATTAGAAACTATGCCAGCATAGCGTATAATAAATCGATAGCAATTGCCCAAGTAATGAGGCATTACGGTGACATAGCTATTTATATTGTAAAGTTTCTTGTAAACAAACAATTTGTACCTATATTAATAATACGTGCAATGATACAACTACACAAAAATAGCCAACATAAGCGATCGATGCCCAAACGACTGTTGGCAAGAGAAAGTTGAATAAGTTTCAAGTCATTTTTATACAGACAGATCGTCTGCGCGGCCACGTGAATCCCTAAAATTATTTCAAAATTCGTATTGGCAAGAAATATATATAAGAAATTACCAGTTTGTAAAAATCTAAATAAGTACGTACCATCAACTTATGAGTTATTGTACCACCCCACAGCAATACAATCGCATTGCTGTTTGGCGGTACAATTTCTTACTGTGCCAGAGTATATGGAAGAAGGCTATGGAAAACTCATAATCAGGTACTTTTGAGAAGAGGAAGGAACAGTTTTTCTAAAATTAAATTAAAAAACAATTTTCAAGGAATTAAAAGCAAAATGGACCCTACGTTGTTGTAAGAGGTAATATAAATACGAGACAGGGCTGGCAATAAATCAGCTGTTAGACATTAATCAAAAAAGAGCTTAGATTTAAATTGACGTAATGCAAACAGTCTAATTAAGACAAAGTACTATAATTTAACTGTTATTCAGATTTATGGTGTTAGAAAAATTGTGCAAAAATTATTTAAATGACCTTCAAATAAGACAAACATATTTATCGAATGGTTTTTATATTCGTTTTTTTTTTCAAAATTAATACACGTGTAATAATTGGTTAGTTACAATGCTATCATTGTAACTAACTAGACTGTTCAAACACATTTGTTGTAAAAATTCGGTTCAAACTAAACCATTTACGTTTTTGTTTACTAATATTATAATAAAAGTTAACACTAATATTAAAATAAAAATTTGTCATTTTATTTAATTTGTGAAGCTGCTGCTATGCTAAGGGCTTCTCTCCTTTGAAGATAAATTATGATGAAAATAGACGCCACTCAAGATTCGTTTCTTTAAATAATTTTATATTTGCTAATTGACCTCAAATAAACGTTGACTTCTGATTGCTGATAATTGGTGTTCTTAAGCTGATATCTTGGGAGTTCATAAAGCAGTATTAAAATAACTCTCTTGAAATTCTAAAAGCGTAATATTTACAGACACCTGAGGAACCGGGCTTGAGTTCCTTTGTGTTTTCCTTCCAATCGCCTAATTAATTGAAGCGATTGCGTAATTCATATTTACTTTGTAGTAAACACTTATTATTTAAAAAATATATAAAAATAATGTTTTTGAGTGTATTTATGATAACCATATGATCCATGTGATGTGATGAGATCAGATTTTTCGTTTCCATTCTATGAACTATTCAACTCGCTGAAGACAGTTTCCAGTGTTGTGTCTGGGATCGACTTAATTTATGCATCCATTTTTAGAATTGATAGAATTTATCACCGAAGCCGAATTTTCTTAATCCAAGTTCATCAATTACTGAACTATACAATTTATGACATGAAAAAACATGTTAGTATCTTCATTATTATTAGTGTTTCACACCTTTGAGTAAATTATATACTGTATAGTGTTTATCCATCCGTCCGTGTTACGACTGAACATATCAATAGACACAATAAACAATTTAAATTTGGCACAGAGCTAGAAAACGTTTGCTCGCGTCTATTTTTGATAAAAGTATTTATCGTATAAAAACTAGAGTTACCTTTAGTCATATACCGAAATAAGGCTTTATTTTAAAAGTAGATAAAGATAACATTTAAACTTATTTAAAAACTATCCCAGTATTTTTCCAAATTTAAATATTATATAATAAAAAATAATAAACATGTTTTATTACAGTAACAGCCTGTTAATGTCCCACTGCTGGGCTAAGGCCTCCTCTCCATTTTGAGGAGAAGGTTTATTAATTAAGCACTTAATATAATTAAACTATATACTATTAATTAATTATATATTGCTGTTAATTAAGACTGTCTCATTGAATGAAGGTTAAGCGGATAGAAATAGCTGTTATACACTGAATACAAAGGAATTGTTAAAAATATGGCTTGTATCGGCAGTTCAGTAAACAACGTTGTCTGTTAATAAAAATGAACGAGCGTCCATTACGTGGGTTTTTATTGGCTGAGCAAACTATTATGAAACACGATTGGTACGTGTTGTTACTTGAGCAAAAAATTCACACTTGTATTGGATTGATATACACTAAATGACCTTTATGAATAATTGCAACTAGTAACTGGTAAACGGGATGAAAGATTAAAATTTACAAAAAAAATGTAAACGAAGTAAAGTAACTAAAAAATGTCCCACTGTTGGGTAACAGACATTTATTCAATGGACATAGTAATAGATATCTAATATAAATGAGTTATTTAATTTTAGCAAGAACATACTGAAAGAATAAATTTGGAAATCTATAAAACGTAATTATCTCGGAGCTGTAATTTCTTATCTGTAATAATCAAACAGTACCTACTAATGCAGAAATTCGTAAAGAAGATAGAGGAATGTAATTCTCTATTTTAAGTTTATTTGCAACATAGAGGTCGCGTCCTAGGAACAAAAAGTGTCGTCGTTTGTACAGCGCCTTAGTGTCGTAGCGTGAAGATGGACTATCTAAGTTCTAAAGCAGTTCCTGAGTACTAATAATGACAGACTTACTTGAAGATGTATTCTACTTTAGAAGAATTTGTAACAAAGATAAAATTAATATAGATAAAAATAGCTGTTAACTTCTGTTAAAATCTGGCTTCATTTCTTTTAATTGCTATAATAAGACAATATAAGTAAATACAAATAAATATCTAAAAGATAAATAAATTATATGAATATTTATATAATAATAAAATATATAAGATATTAAATATTTCTTTTTCTTTCATGAATTTGGCATTTTTGAAATTATATCGATATATTTATAATAATATGATGTTTTTGAGTTAGATTAGGCTATGACGATTATATGACGTTAATATGACAGCAATAATCAAATGGTAATTTACGGTTTTTTATTAGTCGTGTCAATATTAACACGTACCGAGTACCATCACGAATCGGTAATCAATTGATCAAACACCAATATTAATGGAAACGGAATGGAATACTAAGAAAAAAAACGAACGTAAATATTTTTTTATTCAATTCTTTTTTCAAAAGAATCATTTCAGTATATATTTCATAAGTAATTAATTAGAAAGAGAATAGGTATCTATCTATGTTTGATTCTTATATCCAATGTATACTTTAAATTGTTCGTAATTTATACATTACAGCTTTATTTCATAGTTGTAAACTTGACACCATAATTATGCTGACAATAACATTTTTTTTTGCAATTCTATTATTCAATATAACAATAAAATGTGACTTTTATTTCTTTTTTTTATATAATTCATTTCATTGTTTACTACTCTGTGTGAACGATATCATAACATTACGCCTACTTATATTCGAAAAAAATATATTTTTAGAAAAAATTGAAGTACATATCTAACAAAAGTGACGTAAAATATTTTATTAACACTTTATTACGGTTTTGTCGCTACCTCGCTAGTGCTAATTTTACAAACTAACTTTTAAATCGTTGGAGGTCAATATTAGATGTATATTAAAAAAAATACATTTTAAAACATCATAATATATCATCATCGTATTATAGTAGTAAAAGAAGTACAAAAAATATATAATACGTTGATATTTATTCGCCCGATAAATGTAAAGAAAAATGTATTAGGTTCGGATAAAATATAATATGTTAAGGTCATTATAGTTCACCACGACAAAAACCATAAAAAATAGTATTGAAGGTAAATGAATATATTTAGTAAAAAACATTAAAATAATTAAACTTACCAATATGGAATGTGTGTATTAAAACAAGTAAAAATACAAGAAAATCCGTCAACATATTTCTAAAAATACCAAACTATTCACTCTCAACATAGAAATATTCAAATTCAGAACGGTTTGCATCGTGCAGTTGATTGTATAAAAACGAGTAACAGTAAATAAAATCAACACAACACTAAGTTTCCACACTAGATTCACTTAATTATAACTGTTAGAATTTTGTAGACATTAAAATATTAACAGTTATATTTCGAAAACTTTACTAAAACGTTACGATGTTTCAAATCGTATGGAATCATTTTGGCGCCAAATCGAAACACGTCTATTCGCGTCAACGTAGCAACGCTGACGGCGAGACATCGAATGAACGAACCGCCGGCGGATGTTAATTCAATGTAGCGTAGGAAAGCGCTTTGTTGGCAAATGAGCTCACCCAAAGGCAATGTTACTAACTTAAAACTATATTCAGATTCTTGCTAGGCTAATTGCGATATTTATTATTTAATTATCGTATTCTTACTTTACATTATGTACATCGTTTCTTGGTATTTAAATTTATATTTCAAACGCTTTAGGTACCTATACCGATCAATAACACAAAATCCCCATTTCCATAATAATTTTGAAAATGTTTTTTTTTTTCGAAATTAAGTCTTACTACACTTCAGAATAAAATAGTTCGGTGTGCTTTAGAATACCTATTTTAAATTAGGACAGATTTCTAAAAGGTTACACGATAAATGTGTACGGATAAATCCTGAATATATATTAATTTTTTTAATCCTGAATATTTTTTGGTTGCTGCAAACACAAATAAATCCAATAATTCGTAAACAGTTGGAAAATTAGAAGCTTATCACTAGTAATTCTTTGTCTCAGATATTCCGTTTGTTGTAATACGTGACAAAACTAAATTCTTACATTAAAAATTGCTATTTTGATTGCAAATATGTATGGTATAAATAAAGATAATTACGAATCACTTTTATGAATATTGTGTACGAATACATTTATACATTACATTAATAACGTAACTATAGACAAGTAGTTGGTGCCCAATAGTTTTGTAACTTCTAAATTCGCATATGCAAATAACCAACCGTAGTGGCAAATTGAACGTAGAACGAGTAACAGTTAAAATGAAACAGATTCAAAATAAGTTCGTTCAGTTAAAACTTTAATAAACACACTTTAATCAACGATTTGCGCCGTACAAATAATGGTAATAAATTATGAATAGTAGTAACATATGGTTTGGTTAGCTGCATTTTTTATGTATGCCAATGGGACCACTCTCATCGGAGTGTAGGGGAAATTTGGATTGTAAAATTTACCTCTGGTATGCTTTAAATGAGCCTGAACTACTTCAATACCATTTTTAAGTATTGATTAATTATCCTTTATATTCAAAAGAACCTTTTTTTATAAAGTCCATGGCTTAAAGTTTTAGACTCTGCAGAGAAAAGAATATTAAAAACGGATCAATCACACAATTAGTTACTGTTTTACAACCGTTGCACTAACAACGGTAATTTGTTATACTTTTTTGGTAAAGTTGACAATAAATATTGGTCTATATTGTTCCTGAATGTATTCTGTGAAATAACGTGCAATAACTTTGAATTAAACTCATTTATTAATTAAATTATAAACGATTTTTACAATAACCACAAATTCAACTACACAAATTAAACCAATATTAAAGATGAAAATATATATATATTATTTTTAATTTAGTTTCTTTTTAATAATGATTACAATATATTGGGAAATTATAAAACAAATTATTAATAAGCGAATTACCATTCTTTTAAAATATATATATATTTCTGATAAAATCGTACTGTTTTAAATGATACTCTTGATGATCAAGATGGCTGATTTTAAAGTCTACATTGATTATTATTTTATACTGAGCTTAAAAACTTGTATAGAAATAAATATAAATCGATAAGTTTGGTATTTTTTAATACGTGTGTATTATAATAAAATTTGATTGCATAAATCAATAAGGACTATTATTCATTATTGAAAAAAATATAAGCGACAGACTAAGTTCATGAAGATAAAAGTTTCTTATTCTCTCAAAAATAATTTTAATATGAAGATTACTGTATGATTTTGTTCGTCAATAGAGCACAGATTATTTCGGCATTGTGACGTCTTGTAAGTAAAATGACACACGGCATGTCTCATATGTGACAGTATAATGACGTTGGCACTTGGCAGTTGAGTTGAATAACAGATTTGTTATTTTGTTTATACATTTCTATTGTGAATGTAATGCACTAATAAAGAAAATTTAACTAAAATGCTTGTTTTGCCAATTTTAACGGTGATTTAATCTCGACCACCGATCAATCTCCTTCATTTCTACACAATCCTTGACATTGGCGAAATAATCGTGTGATTTTTCACTGTTTTACTAAATTAGAGTTTATTTGTATGCGTCCAAATTAATCGATTAAAATTGATTTTCAAGTTAGTAGAAGTAATATATAACCAATAAAATGGCTAACTTCAAAATCATCACAAAAGTATTTATAGGTTGTTGTTTAAATGCTTTTTTAATGGAAATTTTAATGGCGAGAACTCCAAAGAGTGCAAATTTAGTGACTTTTCTTCAATTTGTCTTCATTACCTTACAGGGTTTTATATCATTGAAATCTAGTATGGTAAGAATTAATGATAATGTTTTGATTTAAAAAAGTGTTTTAAGTAACTCATCACTTTAATAACTTGTTTCAGTTTAAACCGAAAATTCCCTTAAGGCAATATTTTTTATTAATATCCTTATTTTTTGTTACTAGTGTAGCCAATAATTATGTGTATGCTTTACATGTTCCTTCAACACTTCATATGATTATAAGGTAACCCATCATTGCTAACTAAATTGTCTTTATAAGCTAGAGAACATGCACTTATAGAAATTATTAATAACTTATTTTGTCGAAGATAAAATACTTCCTATAAATTGTTGTGTTAATAAAATAAGCAAAATTAATTTATAAAAAGCTTATATTCCAATTTACACCAGACAGCGAAAACATCAATACAATAATATCATAGCAGCAAGCATTAATAATGCAAGAAAATATCAATTTTTTTTTTGTTTTCTATATTTTTATTTTAGATCTGCATCATCAGTAGCCAGTATGTTAGTATCTTGGTATGTAAAAAAACAAAAACCAAGAACAAATGCCATGATTGGTTCAGTGATCATCAGTATTGGAGTATCACTTGCAACATATGGGGGTGCAACAGTAGTTGAGAATAGTAAGGGAAAGTTTTTGCACTGGTGCTTAGGAGTATCAATACTATTATCTATGCTAATAGTTGGTGCTTTCGTGGGTTTGCAGCAAGAGATATTGTTTAATAAATATGGAAAACATCCTGAAGAGGTATGTAGAACAATTATTTTTATATTATAAATCATCAAAATCTTAATATTGGAATTTAACATATATCTGTGCGTGTATGTAATTCCTAATAGATGAAGATTCTAATAACATAAAATGGATTAAATATAACTTATCAACAGAATGAAAATTATTTATTAACTACTAGGTATTTTCAAATTCATTTTTATTATGATTATAATATTTTAATCTCATTTTAAATATGATTAGAATTAAAATATTTACATTATATTAACTCGAACCTAATAATAAGATCGATAAAGCAAATAGTACACACAAGTGAAGCCTAATGAATTAAGCTACTAGCCACTCACCCTCGTACAGAGGGTGGCTTATTTACAGTTGTTGAAGGTAACTTAAAATTTTATCTTCTGAAAAAGCAATCCAAAAGTGCTTGTTGCCTTCTTGAATAATTAATAAATTAATTCATATTGCAGGAATATTTAAATCCTTAATCTCGATAATCATATTTGTATAATACTAATTTAAATAAATTCAAAACAATAATAAAACCTTACAGAATACAGTGATTTGCATATAGTCAACAATTATGATATATTTTATAATTGTTAATATTAATTCATTTTTGTGGTAAAATGTTTCTTTTAACTTTAAAATCAAAAATTTATAAAATATGAAGCTATAGGTCTTCGTCATCTTTTAATTCATCTTCTACTCGGCGGTAAAAAAAATCATTGTAAGGAAACCTGCAAGTGGCATATGAAAATTTACTATGTGTGTATACCAGCCCACATTGGAGTGCAGTGTGGCAGAGCAAGCTCTAAACTTTTCTCCTCAAAAAACGACAGTAGGCCTTAGCCTAGCTGTGGGATATGTTACTGTGTGTTGACATATTTTCTTTAATGATTGCCCTTCACAATTCGTCGAAAAAAATATCAGCCATCTGCTGGGTCACAAGTTTGTAACAGTAGCTCAGTGACGTTATAAACTCGCGTTCTATCGTGAAACTAAAATAGTGATTTAAACTATAGAAGTGTGTAAGAATAAAAACAATTAAAAATAACTAACACAAAATTCACCATCAGTGATTAGTCTTGAATTGGTTATAAATTAGGTATAGTAACAATTAATTTAATGAATTTTAAATGTATCTTACTATACATACATTATGGTTACTGTTCTCTGTTTTTTATTTTGTATTGAAATACACAAGGACAAGCGAATACTGACCGGAATAATGGTATTAATTTGCCATATCCTTATAATATTACTAAGCTACAGCTTCTAAGCAGTCCGCTTATCTTATTATTTTGTTAGATTACGAATATAGAAACTATTTTTGTTTCAGATGCTCTTCTATACTCATTCATTACCCCTGCCTTTGTTCTTAGGAATGTACATACAACTCTACGATACAGTTTTCACTTTAACATCAATGTGTTGGTTAATTCTTGCAATTAATATTTTAACACAATTTTATTGCACACGTTCCGTCCATGAATTAGCTACTAAGGAAACATCTTTGACTGTGACATTTATATTAACATTAAGGAAGTTTATCTCTCTGCTAATTTCATCCGTATTTTTTGAGAACAATCTAACAGTTCTTCATATTATTGGCACAGTATTTGTGATCACAGGAACATATTTCTATTTTGACTTTTTTACTGAGAGAAAACAAAGGCCAGTTAGTATTAATGATAGTAGATACAATACAAAACAGAAAACTATTTAATAAGCATTATTATAGTTATATATAAAATATAGAAGTTATTTATAAAATCTGTTAACCTAATCAATTTTAAAATATATAAATGTTGACATTATTTTTAATACGAATTTTATGAAACAATAAAACAAATTATATAAAATCTCGAATTTTTTTATTTTCTTAATAGTATTTAACCTATTATCAAGAGAATAGTGAGCGAAGACTGAATACATTACACTGACTGATTACAAACATACATTTATATTACTATAAAAATGAAGATTTTACAAGTAAATGAAGACTAAAGCTGTAGTAACACTATCTCTGAATACACGCTCAAACTCAATACACTTTCATCACTATAATACAGTTCATCAAAATTGTCCACAGTTATCACCATTGTTCAAACTTCCAATATGTTTAGTATCTGAAAAATAAATGTATTTGTCTAATATATCTGCTTGTTATACATGTAATCAATTTTGTTCTAAATGAATTATGGTGCACAATACTACAAAAATACAGTGAATATAATAAAAAAAAAAACCAAAACATACTAAGTCACAACAGTTTAATACCTGTTATTGATAATTAGTTGTGCAGAGAGGACATGTGGTCCCAATGTAGATAATGCTGGCTGACTGTTTATTACATTAGTAAACATCAAACTTAAATTACCTGTTCCTACTGTCTGATCTGCTGCGTTGTTCTCGAGACCGGGAACGTGATGTGGAGCGACGGTAGGGGCTTTTCTCTGGACTTATATACCTGCTCTTGCTATCTGATCGGCTGCGTCGGTCGCGCGACCGTGAGCGTCGCACGGAGGGGGAGCGACGTCGTACTGATGGCGACCGCCGTGGGGAGCCGGATCGGCCGCGCGAGTATGAGCGCCGACGTGGGCTACGGCTGCGGGATCTGAATATGTCATACCATTAAAAAATGTACACATCCAGAGATTACTTCCAATTTATGTGCCACTTGTCTCATGTGATTCTGTTTAGTACAGAGTTTGAACCACTTTATGAAAAGAGAATTAGATAAATAAAGATTTGCTACAATGTCTGTCAATTTCGTGTAGTAATAATGAAAAGTATAAAGTATCGGGGAAAGTTAGCACTAAGTATTCAAATCACTTAATAGATACTCTACATAAAATGTTCAATAAAAAAATAATTTACTGCATTTCTTTGTTTTGTTTAATTTCGCTCGAAAAACCGTTATTCTTTCTAATTCTAGATACAGGTAAAAGGTAAGGCAGTGCTAAGTATAGGATTCAAAAAGTACCGAGACTTGGTGAGCCTGTTGGTCGTCGAGCGTTGTGAGGTCTGCTGTGAGGCCGAAGGGGGTTCGAATACCGAGGCGGAGCAAGTTTCAATGTGATCTTCGAATGATGACTTTAACCGGGAGTTTCAATAACGAATTGCGGACACGGGGACAAGTTGATCGCCGTAAGTCGGTGTCTAGTTCGGTGCCTCGGTGACGACGTAAGTGTGCAGACGTGAAGCATCAGGATTTTGCAATGATACACAGGATATTGAAGGTTTCTACTATGTGGCTCTCATTAGTAATATTTTAGGTCCAGGTGTTTAGGAGTTTCAGGATTTAGGTAATGGCCGTTAAGAGGATAGAGGGGACGCAGTTGGTGAAGGCTTCAGCTGCGCGTAGTAGTTTGGAGAGCCGATCGCAGAAGTTGAGCGGGATGTAGTTGCGAGCGACGGTCGCGGATGTCTTATTGGTAAAGAAGCCGTAGTTGTGGTGAAGAGATGTGGTGAGGTCGTTGGTGTGTTGGTGGTTGGTTGATAAAATGGACCTGCAAACGTTCCAACACCCACCACATTTAGTTACTCCTTCTTGAATTAGTCTAAATCTACCAAAATTTTTAATATTGAAAGCGAGCCTTAAAAAGTGAATTTTGCTATGGATTAGGGTAATAGATACTTTAATATTCACCAGACACCAATACATCGATCGAATAAACTTTTTATATATATATACTTAATTTTATATTTTAATCAAAATGCATTGATGTCATGGCTCAAGACAATATTAATTTAACTTGCATAAAATATATGTTAACTTACCTGGAGTATCGTCTATCTCTTCGTGTTCTACCATTGGACATTTCAACACGAATTCTTGTTCCACAGCAACGTCTATCCAGCAAAAGTGTAATTTATAAAATCATTGAATTCAGTAAAAATGTAATTAAATAAACGCGGCTGGATTTTGACTAATTTGTGATAGGGTTGGTGTAATATTTTTGTAATGAACGATTGTAATACAATAATTTATATTGAATCCTAACTGATACTGTTTCTTTTAAACTTAATTGAATCACAACATGCGATTCAAAATTATCTTTATGAAGCCCTTATCATTCTTAAGTTTAGGCTTCGATGCAACCTAAGGCTTGAAAGGTTGTTAAAGTTTTAAAAAAATGTTCCCCATTCCAAGACAAGAGAAATTTAAGAAAAAAATCTCATCTCAGTCTTAGCTTGGAGGTATCATGTTGTAGCACACTTATGACTCAAGCGTTTCACATTGAAGGTGGAACGGATCTAAGGAGCGTGCAAAAATTATTTTCCGATGTATTTGTTGTATTACTAGAAATTATGTCTTAATTGATAGCTCTACCAAAAGTAACTAAATTTTATTTGTGAATTACTAATGATGTTATGGTTAAGACGGAGGTTATAATTATGTGGAATTTTAGATTTAAACCAAAATGGCGACTTAACAATATGGCGTCTACTCTAATGTTACATTAATAATTGATAATTTTGCATATATTTATCTAATCGAAGTCGATATTGATACTTACGTTCCATCTAGACCACGAACGGAGTCTTCGGCGTCACGTGGGTCTTCAAATTCAACAAAAGCAAAGCCAGGAGGATTTCGTGCCACCCACACATTTCTTATACTTCCATATTTTGAAAACACTTTCTCTATTTCATATTTAGAAGCATTTGTACCAAGGTTACCGACATAAACTTTGCAAGAGAGATCCCATTCTCGATAGCGAGACATCTGTAAAGAAAATCATTTGTATTAAATGTAGGCCGCCATATTGTTTCTTTAGCTTCTTCGATTTAAGTAATATTCTTTTTTTAATACAACAAAAATAAAATATATTACCTTGTGTTCAAATTAATCTATAGAAAGAAAATGCACAATAATCAGTATTCTCAAATTATAAAGACTTTCCTTACACTCTAAAAACACGTCTTTGTGAAAGAATTGAATGAACAGGAATGAAGGAATGACATTGAAGTACGAATTGAACTAAAGTCTCAATTTTCTAAAGAGAAGACTTACACCTATTGACTTTTGTTAAAGAATGAGTAGCGTAACCGGGTATGAGTTGGAAGATATTTCGTTCATAATATATAATACACACTCTCGGCTTGCATGGATGAAAAGTAACGTGATAAGGTAGTATTATGCAGAATAAATGAAGTAGGATTTTTTATGTAGATTTTGAGTGTTTTAAGCTTTTTTATTCGTGGGTACGTTTAACATTTATTTAAAATTATTCTTAAAGTTAAGTAAAAACTAAATTGGACATTCAACTACATTGATTTATCTTTTCATTGTAAAACTTGTAAAATTAAAAATTGTAAAATTTTTATCTATGATAATATATATACAGACTGCGCAGTAAATATTACAGTGAAAAAGAGTGTCTGAAAACACATTTATACTCTCTGAGACCTATGGGTTGGCCCGAATGAGATCAGGTGCAGAAACAACGGTTGTACATGCTTTTCTTTCTCCTGACTATAAATGAAAACATATTTTAAAATAATACCTTCAATAAATAAACCAACGAGGCAAATTATAAGAAGCGACAAAAGACTAGGCGCTTATAAATTTTGGTAGCCTTCGTTAAATATAGGAATTATCTTAATTATATTTATTATATAAAAAAAGTTAATACATTTCGCTTGGAATAAAATTATTTTTTAATACTATTTATTCGAAAAATCTTTGTCTATGTCGTGCGATGCTTACATTTTAAAATGCAAGAGTGTAAATGTACTTGGTTATTGCTTTTTGTCCACAGCCTTTGTAGTGCGTATTGTCATTGTGCAAAACAGCTGATTAGTGATTGGTAGCTGAATGTGCTTGGACATGGCGATTTGTTCTCAAATATATTCTAATGAAAATTGAATCAAAACAAAAATGGATGTGGTCGGCCTCTTGAATAACATCCATGATAAAACGGACATGTTTGCTGTTAAAACATGGACCTCGGAGTGGACGAACAGTTTCCAAGATAATCAAGTGAGTTATTGATTTTACTAGTCTTTTGTTTAGTTGTATTTTAGGTATATTTTTGAATAATAACAAGCGTTTAAATTAAATATACGCGTGTAAATTTCATAAAAAAGTGAGTTTTTAGAGTTGAATAATAGTTTGGCATAGAATTGAAATAAACATCCTTGGGCTCAACCAGGAAGTTGAAAAAATAGCACTATAGTAATTGATGAATAAAAAATAAACTACTATTTTTTTAAAGCCCTACTGAGAATTACAGTTTGTATTTTAGATATAAATTTGTCATGACTGCGATATTGTTTAAATAATTGCAATAAAAATTAATTTATACTCTGAATTGTCAAAGATAACATTAATAATTCAAGTTTAAAAACATTTGTTATAGTAACTATTTATTTTTCGTAAAGTCGATAGTGTAGTAAAACCATAGCCATAAATTTAATTATATATACATTTAAATTATATTTCTTAGAATAAAGACTTTATCCTAAAAATATATCAATATAGTTAATTTCAAACTGCAAATTGCTCTTTATTTATAATATTTTAAATATATAAAAAATATTTTTGTATTCAAAAGTTTTCTCATCTCATTTGAAAGAATTTGTACTTATTTTACTTTTTGAACAGTGAATAAATGAATAAATGAATTATTACTTTACATATTTATAAATTAGATAGATAGAGTTTTAAAAAGATTATTAAATAATTATAACAATAAAAAAAGATATGTATAATATTTTATTTAAAAATAAATCATAAAAATTGCTATTTTAAAACAATTTGTTATTGTTTTTTTAAAGTAGCTACCTAACATGAACATGTTAACAATTACATATGAGAAATAACTAATGTCTTCAAGGTCCTAATTGTCTTTCTACTTAGGCCTTTTAATTTTGAATAAATTGACTCTTTTTAAGTAGGTTTGTGTATTGTTTAATTCATCTCATGTGTAAAAAAACAAAGTGATTAATGCTTTGCAAATTAAATTTTTAAAATAATTGTTAATTATACACCTTAAGCTTCTTTTGAATATTTGTATACACTAATTAAATGAGGTGCATCAGTGGTTAGAACATATAACATTTTTCTCTGAACTGAATTTTCTCAATATTTTCTCACAAATACCAGGAGAAGAGATTAAAATCTCAGTGACCTATTTTTTTCTATTTTATTAAAACTTTGTATTTCGGATTTTTTACATTTACTTGGATCTGTATAGTACGTCTGTGTCTTATGTGCTGGAATACACAGTTTTCTATAATATGTTTACCAACGGCATAAACTATTAATGGTGAATTTATTTAAAACCAGAGACTTCCAGTCACAAATACAAATAGCTATGCTGGGAGTATATGTTTAAATCTGTTCAAATGGCCTAATGTCTCTAAAACAAAAGATCACTGGTCACCCAGGCAAGCGTCAATAAATATTCATGTGTTTCATTTACATTTACAATTGATCTATTTCATGCTCTTCTGTGAAGGAATGCAGCATGGTGCGAAGAAACTGCCTTTAGCAGGAATTTGCACATATACCCCTGCATTGGAACAACCTGGTGGAAAAGCTCTAAATATAACAACTTATTAGTTATTAATACATTTTTGAAATTTGCGTTCTTTGCTTTATCGATCCTTATTATTCCACAATTATTTTTAAAAAATGTTTCCATTACAAAACATTTCTTCAACAAGGTTGTTTGTGTATTATTATAGAACTATAAAATTAAAAACTATTTCTTAATGATCTCGCTTTAGAGCATTGAAAACAACTGGTAACTTGAAATGTGTTTTTCGCAATTTCCGAATAAACGACTAGCTGTTTTATTGCGAAAGCGTCCTCCACAACGTTCCATAGTTGAATATGTACATTGGATAAATTTTGTTATTCTATTATAGTGTTTATGGTTAATGTAATAAAGATTATACTAGGAGCACCATATGATAATTCTATTGGTTTATCAATAGGTATAGTTAGTCGCGCCAAGACGATAAGTTAGTAAGATGTATCAGCTATGTAGTGGTTTAAGGTTATTATACGAAATTAAAATATTATATCAATTAGCAATAAATTGAGTACCCTCTTACTGATTGATAAGCGAATATATTTTATGGTGGATTTTGTTCGATAATTTTGCCGACATCAAACGAGTACAATATAATTCTGCATCAATTATAGATCCCAGGTTTTCGTCAACAATGGGTCTGGGTCTGGATTTTGACACCAAACGAATTCATCCAACTTCATTCAACAAGTCCCTGATGAATTTCAGATTACGTTTTTATTTGATAGATAGTTATTTTTATGATTTTTACAGCAAAAAAAATACATATAATATTACTTAAATTATTTTTTTTCTTTTTAATCATTAAAGATAAACGTACGTACGTAAAAACATAAGTTTTTGTTAATCAAAGACATAACATTACAATACATACTGAGATAATTTTAGTGTCAGTATTCTTATACAGCTTGTTTTTGGCTGAAACCGTCATGTTAAATTTAAACAACGGGTTCAACCGTAAACACTGGATTTTTTCTACAAATTTAAATGGAACCCCACTTCAAGTGTAGCCATTTCAGGAAAAAAAAGGAATGAAAATCGCTTCTCAATCATACTCGACGAAGATATCGAGTATCTATTTTACAAGAAAAAATGAAATGGTTTGTTGGTTTTTGGTTAAATAAAATATACCAAAGTAAATAAAATCCTCTGGTCAGCTCGTATAATCATGATAATCACAAAGCGATTGTCGTAAATGTAAAATTTATGATATTAATCATGTTGAATATCGTTTTAACGATATACTTGTATCATTTTTATTACAGTTTATTACAGTTACGTAACATAATTTTTATTAGTATTATATCAAATTAACACAGCTAGCTATCGTTCCTTACTCTGTGTTCACGTCTATGTTGTAACTGTCCAAAATATCGGTAATTTTAATTTTGTATTGTTAATAAATAAAGGGATGTTTTTACATACTTATTTTTACATATATTCTTTTGCATATATTTCGCTCTGTTGGGATTAAAAATGTTAAATACTAATTTTAATAACTCTTGTCTGTCTGTTACTCTTTCGCTGCTAAACGATTCGATCGATTTTGATGAAATTTGGTGTAATTTCCTCCAGACCGATTTCGGCCACGGCGGCCAATCTCAAGAGAGATTAGCCAACTACGCAGGAGATATTATAGTGCACAAGTGTGTGCGCAAACACAGTTGCACTCTCTATTCCCTAACTCTCATAATCCTATGGAACGGCAATCCGACATGACCGGAAAGAGTTCAGGCGCAGAACCAACGGCTTTACGTGCTTTCCGAGGCACGGGAGTTTATACATTTCCAACTTCCAGACGCCGGGCATTCAAATTTGGTATAAAGGCAGCTTGAACACCAAGGAAGAACATTTTCCTAAAACGAAAACGTGTGCGAAAAATAGTTAAATTATAGATACTGCTTTATTATCATGACTTGCAAAGATAATTATCGTTGTTTTAAAATTACAAGGTCAAAGGAATTTATACATTAATATTTATCAAATTAAGCCCAATTCAATTTGCAAGGGTGATACTATCTTCAGGCATTGAAAAAGTGAATAAACTCATGTTTTTTTTTTTTGTATATATTTAATGAATTCAACATTTGTTTATTGGTATAATTATACCTAAACTGATGTTTATAATTAATTTCAGAGTTTGTGGTATTATCATATTATTATATCGTGGTATTTAAATATTATACTTGTTCTAACTTAGCATTTTAAGATTTCAAATAACATGTTTTATTATGTCCTTCCTTAGAGTACAATTTATCTACATATTTACATATAATGTAACGTGATAATGTAACAGACATACTTATTTTTGCAATTGTTATAAGTATATCAGCGTTTTAATAAATGCGTTTATTGATTCATTGAATTATTGTATATCGCTCCGTCGGAAAGCCCCTTTATAGTTTTTATTACTACAATATATTCTGCTATGATGTTACTATGCCAAAAACAGAATTGAATACGTCAGAAACGAAGTCATTCGTAACACCACTATGGAGGTTCAGTGTTCATCCTACGTGTCGCACAAGCAATGTTCGATTGTCCGGACAAGAGTAATCGCGGACAGTTTTATAGTAAAGCATCTACGGTACAACACTTTCTCGGAACGTCAATTTTCTCGGGCGCTGCTCATGTTGCCTGATTCAAAATTACAACAATAACAAAGATTTTTAATGGCTTTGTGCAAGCTCGTCTGGGTACTGGGTATTATTGTGTTCCGTTTTGAAGGGTGACTGAGCCAGTGTAATTACAGGTACAAGGGATATAACATCTTAGTTCCCAAAATTGGGGGCGCATTGACGATGTAAGCGATGGCTTACATTTCTTACAATGCCTATGTCTATGGGTGTTGGTGATCACTTATCATAAGATGGCCCATTTGTTCATCCGCCTACCTATTCTTTAAAAAAAAAGATACTTTCAACAACAGTGTGGAATAAGAACAACGTATGGTAGGACATTACCACACGCACGTGGCTGACTTAAAAAAGATTACATCCAAAACTTCATAGCCATTGATGGCAATACTTTGGTCTTGACCTCGACCGAAAAAAGAATCGGCGAGGATATGCCCCGGTCCAGTGCGAACTCGCTTCGGACAATCAAGACGTACTCACACACAAGTGCTAAAAGCAACTTTAAATTGGAAGATGCCTCTCTTTGTACATTCAAATTTATTTGTTTAGTTAAATGTTTGTGTCTTACAATAGAGTATAAAAAAAAACATAACAAGAAAAAGTTTCTCCTTTGGTTGACCATTTGCTGGTCTGCATTTACATTCTAAATGTATAATTCATAGAACTGATACAATCAAAAGAGTATTTTAGATAAGCTTAAAAGGTTTATCATCTTACAAAACATATTTATTTATAAAAATTGTTTTTTTCCAGTTGCTGTGGTCTTTTTGCGGCTGTGTGATAGTGTCACTTCTCGTGGTATTCTTCTATTATTACAAACGATGGCGTTCAAAAGGTATATACGGTTTTAAATTCAAACATTATATTATATATTTTATAATAATAATCTTTATTTATTTAGCAAGACTTAATAGTATAAAACAAAGAATACGTTATATTCTACTCGTGTTTATTATATAATAAAATAAATAGTTGTCTGTTAAGTGATTGTACATTACGATACTAATAAAACATATGTGATTATAATATTGTCAGTGTGTGTGTATCCTATTCATAGAGAATCGGGAATGGGTATTGTTCTCGTCACGTAACTTTGCCGCTCTGAAGTATGTAGAAATATTAAGTCCAAAACTAAAATACGTGGCAAGCAGAACATGGCGTCGCGTATCTGTATCTACTTATTAATTGTTTGCGTCCCGGTCGCATTAGATAGTGGGTGACGGAAGTGTTACGTATTGTTATTGTTTTCAATTAATTGTTTTTATTTTCTTACTGCTTTTCTGTTGATGTTATCTTAGTGTTTGTTTGTGGTTGACTTTGAGTTTATTTTGTGTAAGATAAACGCCAATGGAACATTTTTGTAAACCGTCATGCGAGAGGCCTTTTTAAATAAGATTTTAATTTCGATGTCATTATATTAATGAACGATTTCATATTAAGATGCAAATACTTTATTTCACTTCTTTACCCGTTCAGCCTTATCCGAACGCCTAACTTCAGAGCGGGAAGTTATATGAAGCGCGTATTATTCATTATAATAATTTCCTTACACTGTTTTATGGAAGTTCTTCGATTATTGTTTCACCGTTTCTATAAATATTTAATTAAAATGTAAATGTAAAGTAAATCGTATTTGATAACATTCATTTAAAACATTTCTTTGAATTGATTAAGACGTGTTCAATCTGAGCCAATATATTGTTGTTTTCAAATCCAAATTACAATTAAATTACAGTTTAAAATATAAATTTTAAACCCTTTTAATAAAGTCACGTCTAAAATAAAACTACTTAGTATTACGTTATTTTACTTAAATTGTAATAGGGCATAATTTGTTTTTCCATAATTAGAGCTCTCAGGATGTACGGGTACAACGGCGACCGGAGAGCCGGCGAAACGTTTTCGAAAGCGGGACAAAATGCTCTTCTACGGGAGGCGGATGTTGAGAAAAGTCAAATCTATCTCAAATTCTGGACAAGGCCGGAAACGCCGCGCCGTCATGAGGTTCGCGAGGAAACTGTTACAGCTCAAGAAGGAATCGGCTCCTGAGCAACTCAAGGTAAATTATTATATTTAAAATCATTACAAAATATCCACCTGGTGGTGGCTTTCGTTATATTCAGAGAAAAATGTACACTCGCCAATATCATTTATTGTAAAAAATGACACATTCTAAACTTATGTCAATACAATAAAAACTATTTATTAATCGCCAATATTCACATACATTACAGCTTTGTCTATGGTTCGTACGTTACTCCTAAATTACTCCTAAAAACCTTGTCAAGGACCAATACCTTACCATATTTATGAGATATATTATGCAGTTCGGGCGTAAATTCAAGTTATTCTGTCCACATCAGGTATTGGAACCTCCAGCGGAATATCTAGAAGAAGACTTGACCAGCGACGATCGAGTACCGCCGGACGCGCTGTACATGTTGCACAGCATTCGAGTATTTGGACACTTCGAGAAACCAGTCTTCCTTATGCTCTGCAAACACACTGAAATACTTAACCTACCGGCGGGTTCATTTCTATTTAAAGTCGGTGAGTTTCTTGAATCCCATACAAAAGTACGAATTTCATAAATTTCAAATTAAACGCCCATACATTTTTACCGTAATATCGAGTCAAATCGATATTTTCATTAAATATAGAAGTGTTACACTTACTTGTTGAGTGTCAAAAATCTACTGGCAATTCGGAAAAAAACGCCTCAGATTTTATAAGGCTTTAGATTATATTTATGTGAAACGGACTGAACCGCGAACGTTTAATTGCGAAAATACTATGTTCCCATAAAACATTTGTTAATTAATAAATTACTTCGCGTTTATTTATTTTTATTAGTAAAAATGTTTCTTGACTTTACATACAGATTAGATGTTAGCTTTATGTTTGATGAATCATTTATTATGGCGATTTAAAACTAGCTCGTAAAAGTATTGAATAATGTACGCTGTGATTTTAATTAACGTTAAATGACTAAGAATGTTATATAACAATGTAAGTATGATATTATTAACTTTTTTATAAGAAAATTCAGATAATCTACAATGGGATTTCTTTGTAATTTTAATAAAGAGTAATAAAAAGATGTTCCGCTCTGAGGATAAATTTATAAAAGCAACGGTGTGTGTATGTGCATGGCTTACGCTTGAGTTTATTTTTAAACGAATCTGGTTCTTCAAGACGAATATCAAGAAATAAATCTTAAACGAGATTGTTGAACGGACAAGAATGTGTAAATTGCAACGGTAAATTATGTGAAAAATATATTTTGTATATAACAATAGATTCGACGATTTTTTTTTTGATTTCGGCATTCCTGGTGTTTACAGTATCTTGTTAAGTATTTAAAATATTTGTTGCGGGAGTTGCTATAAAATTGATTACAATTAAGTAATCCTAAATGAATTTCGGCAGTTAATCTTAAGGACCTTTAGCCAACTTTGTGGGAGACGTTGCAGAGTGACGTGGTCTCTTCCCTTTGATTTCCTCGTGTGTCAAATCCCGAGGTCCTGACTGGTATTAAGGGTCTTTTATTTGGTTTTTCTGCCGAGAAGCGCTCATCAGTATTACGGTGTCTGAAAATTGACTGTTTACACTCCCATGGTTCGGAAAGCACGTACTCCTCACGCCTCAAGCACGTATGCCTCGTTATCGTTGGTTCTTGTTCCGGTCGAGTCGAATTTGCGGTCTCATCGGATTATGAGAGTGATAACGCAAATACTATAATATGTACCGCGCAGTACCAGTTCTGCTCTGGCTGATCTCACTTAAAAACACCTTTATCATTTTGCCTGTATGAATGTGGAGTATAATTTATTTATTTATTTTTTATTTATTTATTAGATCACCAACAAAGTACACACAGATACATGATAGCACAAAAAAAACAAATAAAAGACAAATCAAAATTTCAAGTTACAAAACAAAAAAAAAAAACAATGAATAAAAAATTAATAAACTAAAATAAAAATAATAATGGAAACTAATATGAATAATTAAGTATTACTTATTAATGGCATTATGGACCTTCTAAATTTAAGTATATTGTTGGTAAAGATCTTTACATACTTGTCCATGTCTAAGCAATTATAGGTCTTTATAACTATTTATAGGTGAACTATGTCCTAGGTTCGATTTTGAAGTAATATAGTAAATAATTCATACTCTTCCCCAAATGAACATAATGATATCGTTTAAATTCCAGGCGATACGGACGAAAATGTTTATGTCGTCCAAACGGGTCGCGTCAATGTTTACATCACGAATCAGGACGGCAGCAGCCTCTCGTTGAAGATTGTACGAGCCGGAGAGAGTGTGACGTCACTGCTCAGTTTCACTGATGTTCTAACGGTAAATATATACACTATATATAACAGTTAAATAATAACTGTAGCCTGAAAAATAAAAAATAATTAAAGTTAAAAATCATGTAGTTTTCAAGTTTTTATATGGCAGCCATTTTTAATTACACAATTAGTAATATTTTAAAATTTTTATTTTTTGATTTTTAATATTTAGATTTAATTCTAACTTTGATTAAAAGAGATTTTTATATGGTGTGAATGCAAGTCAAATTTCTATAATACATAAAAGAAAAACCTGCTCAAAGTTATTTACAAGAAAAAAAATTAACTTATAATTATATATATATGTACGAAATTTCATTATATAGCTAGCTATTTTATATTTAATTTAGATTTCCAAGTTTTTCAATTACGGTTTAAGAATTTATTTCTCAAAAAAAGAATACAATACACTTTAAAGATTTGTGAAAACAAGATTAACATACATAAATATAATATATAAAACACAAGGGTGGTAAACAATAAAGAACAACAAATTAAACCAAGATACAATATTACGTATTGCCTGTGTTAGATAGCAATTAATATTATTGTCTTTAGCTAATTTACAAATTATAAATTTTAAGAAGAATACAATAATCAATTAATATGTAGAATAATAGTCGCTTATAAAATTTAATTAAACTCTTAAAAACAATATCATAACAAGAGCAATTTTTTTATTCACACACGGCCATCTGATTCCAAACTAAGCAGAGCTTGTGCTATGGAAACCAGACAACTGATATACTACATATACTATTTTTTTTGTAAATACATACTTATATAGATAATTACACCCAGACTCAGGACAAACAGACATGTTCATGCACACAAATGTCTATCCTGGGTGGGAATCGAACCCACAACTTTCGGCGTGAAAGGCAGCTATCTACCAACCACGCCAACCGGCTCGTCAAATTACTTTAGGGCCTTGTAAACTCTTAAGATGTGGTGTATTAATGTTTTTTTGTTTAAAATAAAAGACTGAATATTCTTAATGCTATTAGAAAATTAATTGTATAACCGTGCTCCTTCTTTTAATATACTTTTTTAACGTAGGTGGTTTTTGGCCGTTTATTTATTTTTATTTGATATTTATTGCGCTGCGATAAATAAAAAAAATTATGTTCATTTTAATATCTTCGTCTTCAGGGTCATTCTCAACCGTACAAAACTGTCAATGCAAAAGCATTAGAAGACTCGCAAGTGATAAAACTGCCGATGAGAGCATTCCAGGAGGTGTTCAAAGAGTATCCAGATATATTCGTTAGGGTAATACAGGTATGTTATATTATCTGTATTTGAAAGTATCTATTATTGTCTGTAAACAGAAAAATATAAAAGTTAATTTTATGTTGACTTTAAAAAACCTTTTTTTTACTCTGAGTAATGTAATGTTGCAATTAAATTTACATCAACTTCAGGAATTCTATTGTCGAGTAATTTGGAATTTTGCACACATATCGTTATCGAGATTTCAAGTGATATTTGTTTACTATATAATTACTAAATTTATATTTACTAATATATTAATTATGGACTTCTTAAACTTTAAATTAAAACAAAAAAATATTTTTAAGTAATACATATAAAATACGGTTTTTGTATTTTATAATATCGTACAGAGACTTACTAAAAGAATTGTAGTTTTTATCACTTTGAAGATTATCCCCGGCAAACAGATACTGACAAAAATAAAAATATGATATTTTAAAATCATATACAGACACTTTAATTTAATTAGCTTTATAATAGAGTATGTAAAAATATAAGTAATCAATACTCAAATAGGTATGTAAATGATAATTTTTTCCAGATAATCATGGTGCGTCTACAAAGGGTGACTTTTACCGCTCTCCATCAGTATCTTGGGTTGAGTGCCGAATTAGTTAATCCTGTAAGTATTTAATTATTCACCTTTATACATGTTTGTCTAATTCATATTTCTTTTGTATTATATTGTAACATAGTGTATTCAACTTTAAACCTTCTGCTGAAGTGATAAGGCTTATGTCCAACACTGTGTAACGATTATAGTCTTTTACTTTTCTTTTATCGTAATGTTTTTTAGAATATTCTAGTCTAATTTTATTATTTTAATAAAAAAACCAGGAAAATTGCCTATATAATTTTAATTGGAAAACTCTTCAAAATTGTAAGATTATGAAACATTTTTTTACGTCATTGTCAATTATACTTTCACACTTAGCCTTCAACATAAAACATTAAGATAAATGATAATATAGGGCTACTTATAAAATATTTATATACTTGCAGGTTATATAACTAAACATAAACGACAATATATGATTTGATAGCTCTAAATGTTATCAACTCTATGTGGAAGTCAAAAATAACAATTGATAAATGTCATTTTTTCTTTAAATGTTACAGTTAAGTAATTTTCAATGTTCTAAATTATTTTTCAGGGTCGAGATAAACGTCGTCCGACTACAATGCCATCTCCCGCGAAGACCAGTAAAGTTGTAGACACTGGTACCACTATGCACTCCCCTCACCACAGTGAACGAGCCTTTTCTGAACATTTGGTAAGTTAATAACAATTATCCTAATCCTATTTCTTTTTCATCGAGGTATAATTATACTTTTTAATTTTTGTAAGCTTTACATTTATATATATATATATTTTTTGGTGTGTTGTTAAATTTTCATTTTATTCACAGTGATGATTTTCCATGAGTTTGATTATTAACAGTTCTCTTCAGAGTTTGATCTTTTGAATGAAATTCCTGTTTCGGCTTATTGCAATAATTCATTAATAATAAAGATCATTTGATTATAATGCACAAACTATTGTTTCTATATTTAATTAAGAAAATGGATTTCAAGTTTGTTAAAGCACGTGAGACTGTGAAGTGCAGTTATACTTATATAATAATATTATATATGTAGTATATACTCAAACTTCCAGACTCCCACTGCATCTTCTGGGATAAATTTTATGTATATATGCTCAGTAGTTTTATATATATATACACATTTATATTAACTATAGCATTTTTGGGATTTTGGTTTTGAGCTATTTTTAATTATATTTAGTTGCAAAGATTAAAATTCTTATTTATTAATTTATTTAATATAATATTGAATGGAAATAATTCGAGAATGGTTTGTTAATGTGTACCATTCACTTTATTTTAAACATAGTTAGAACTCATAAAACTGGAGATTGAATATGAGGTAACACTAGTGGTAGAGTTTTGTGCAAGTTCGTCTGGGTAGGTACCACCCACTCATCAGATATTCTACAGCAGTACTTGGTAATGTTGTGTTCCGGTTTGAAGGGTGAGTGAGCCAGTGTAATTACAGGCACAAGGGACATAACATTTTAGTTCCCAAGGTTGGTGGCGCATTGGTGATGTAAGCGATGTTTAAAATTTCAAACAATGCCGATGTCTATGGGTGTTGGTGACCACTTACCATCAGGTGGCCCATATGCTCGTCCGCCTTCCTATTCTATAAAAAAACCCCTAAACTACTTATTTTCATGTATGTAGTTATTTTAGTTATGTATAATGTGTTTGTGAATTATGTTTGTTGTGTTTATTATGTAAATCTTTACTAATATTCTAAAGCTGAACAGTTTTTTTTACAATAATTTATCAATCCTATTGAATTTAATGCCTTAGAAAGACAATTTATTGACAAAGTTTAAGGGCTATATAACATCACGCTTATTGCGACTAAACCGCGGGAAGCAACTAGTAAATGATAAAAAAAACAATTAAAGTAAGTAACCAAGTTTTTGTTATTAATGAGTTCTTGCAGTAAAGCAACGATATAACGCTGGAAATGAAACAATTTTTAATTATTAAACAGTATAAAAACTTTGGTATTATGACAATGATATCTGTTTGTTTTTGTGTGTGTGTGTGTATGTGTGTTTGTGTGAGTTTAAAATAGTTGAAGTGTTTTAATTTGTAACGATTTATGTTCACACAAAACCAATGTCATCAATCATTTAAATGTTCGGTGTTGCCAAGCAAAAGTAGGAATTGGTAATGAAAAGCATAAAACAAAATATGAATTTAGTAATGAAGTATACATTTTTAAACGGTATTTAAATTATTTAATTATATGTATTAATAATTTAGATTTTAAAGTAGCTCCGCTACAAGTACTTCGACTGACAAGAGTAAGGGTAGTTTTATTTATTTATTGAATTGATTTAATTCTGACTTTAACAAAATTTACAATATATAAAAATACGTACAATTTTATTATCACATTGTAACTGTAAGACACATCCCATCAAAATCATAAATGTGAAATGAGAGCCAAGTTCAATATTATGATATATGCCTTGGTTGTTGACTTAAACGACAAAAGAAGTGAGATCTAAATGGGTGGGTGATGATCTAATGTAAAGTTCAATGGTCAGTCCTGAAATTTATTTGTAACAACATAAAATATTTTATAACAAATTAAAATATCATTTCTTCTTACAACTTAGTATAATATATTGCCTAAGGTCTAACTTGGCTTAACACAATACTGCGTGTCTAGATTGCTACGCATGATTCTTTGAATAAAAAAAAATACATAAAATATTATTTCATAAATATCTATAAAGTTTAAAATAAAGGCATTAAATGAAACAATATCAAAACTTTTTGCTTCTGTATAAAAAAAACTATATAATAAATATTAATAGTATAATTATTTTAATAAAAGCTGTGCACTTAGGTTTAATTTAAACTTGAATATATAAATAAATTGTCATTATGTTTTCTACACAAATCCAAAGCCTGTATGGTATATTGGAAGTTTGGTTGAGTAGAAATATGAATCAGATTATTACATACCTGAGTGAGTGAAAGAGATGCATGTATATAATGAATGAATACATGACAACTTAATTGTCTGTACGTAAAACTAATTTTTAATAACGGTTTAACAAATACCTTAATTGATTATTTACTTAACGATTAAATTAGGCCAGTGAACAAAATTAATTTTGCCATTGTTCGGTTAAAAATATTCATTTATTCATAATTCTGCCATACAGTGATATTTGTAACTGTAATAGCAGGAGGGTCAAGGGTCTTCACCTATCCACATTCAGGGCAGGAAGCCGAGACCAGACATGGTTCCCGATATCACATCTAACACCCCACAGAACACTCCACAGGTAACCGTATACTAACCGATTATGTTTTATGCATGCGATTATGAATAATTGATCATTAAAAGTATTTGCTAACTGCAAGATTTTTTATTAATAGTGGGATATGCACAGGCTGTTACAGAATATAATTTACTGTATGTTATCAGAAACTTTTGGTGGAAATACCTAAGAACTGATAAGATCTTTGGAAATATCTTCATAATGGCCAAGTTGTGGAATTCGTTGCCGGCATCTGTATTTCCGGTTATCTACAACCTTTGAAGCTGGAGTGGATTAGGATTTAATGGACTTACTCGCTCCGTCATCGATCATATATTGTCATAACAGATTAGATTGAGTTTATGATTAATGCAAAAATATCTGATGTTTTAGGGTAAATTAATATGATTTTCCATTCTGCTCAGCAGCAGCCCGACGTCCAGCCAACCTCATCGTTTCAAAGGCCCAGGGAAGGTTCCTCGGTTAAGAAGCATTATACTGATAATTTGGATGAACAGGTATGTCTTTATTATTTACTCTATTTACGAAAGTAAGTTTTGAGTATATAAGAAATTAGTTTTCGCCCACGGTTTCTCCCCCGTTTTAGGGAGGAAGAGGGCATATATGTAGCTATAAAAAGTAGCCTATGACCTTCAACGGGATTCAATATACTTCATACCAAATTTCATCAAATTCGTTTGGTGGTATAGCCGTGATAGTTTATTGGTATATACAGGGTTACAGGGTAATATGTCACGATCCTTTTAAAGGGTTATAGTTCAGGACAATAGCTATCAAATGACCCCCAAAATGCTTAAAAATACTCTAATGAGGAATACGCTGACATCTTATTTTGCTATGGATATTGTAACGGTGACGCCGCAGCTGCTCGTCGTGAGTATAATCGTCGATTTCCGGACGAGCAGCTGCGACGTTATTCCTCATTAGAGTACGGACGACGAGAAGAATTTTGTTCTGCAGCCATAATAGTCCTTTTTACGCGCCAAGTTATCATAAACACAAATCACAAATTCCTTTTAGCTTGCCGAGTCACGAAGTTGTAAGAAACAGAGTCCAGTAAACGAAGCGGTTTTTTTCAAAAATTTAAGAGATCAATATTCACTAAAGCGCGTCCACACTATACGAGCAGTGCAAGTACAGTGAGTATTATGTACCCCGACAAGGTTTTATTACTCTTATTCCTAAAAGAAATGAGATAAAAGGAAATTAGAAAAAATGACGGTAAATTCAAAGGAATTGATAATAGTATTCCACAAACAGCTCTGGTTTATCTCTCCTTTTTTACCTATTACCCCTATTAAAAATAATCTTTAACTACTTTGCATTGAGGTCCTTTTGTCTTTGATCCAGATTTAATTTCTTAACAATAGCATTTCTTAGAATTTCCTACCTGGTCTCTTTGTTATCTAATTTTCTCCTGAGTTTATGATTGTTACTGTACTTTTTATGTACCGATGAATAGCTAAGGAAACGCAGATGTTTTTAAAATGATCCGCACGATAAGAGCCATAGTGATTTTTACAAAAAAATTGCGAGTAACTTAAAGAATCAAAATTAAAAATCGAAAAGTTGTACAGTTTTGGATCTGTAATTTAAAAATGCTTGAAGATTGTTTTTGTTTTATAACTGGTTATTATTAACTAGGATGTACCCTAGCAAGAAATACAAAAAAAAAATAGGGAAAATACGTTGATTTTTTTTTTTATTGAATTTTAGAATCTTAAACATCCTTTAAATAAAAAAAATATTAAAAAATTAATAACTCGAAAACGATACACTTTTGCATAAGCATTTTGGGGGTCATTTGATAGCTATTGTCCTGAACTATAACCCTTTAAAAGGATCGTGACATATTACCCTGTAACCCTGTATATTGACTCAAACCTGACAACATTCATAATATTTCTTTCAATAAAATAAAGAATCTTAGTTTATAAGTTAGTTTAATAATATTCTAAACGATAAGGCCGTGTTTTGTACTGCATCTTTCCCTTTCTATTTGGCTTAATTTCAAGCAATGTAAACATTCATTTTTAACATGTATTTTTTTATTTTTATAAATCATGAAGTTTATATATTTAAATATTTTTTCATGATTTTATTACATTACAAATCTATGTAGAATGATAGACATAAATAGTTTATTCGATGTTAATTGGTTTATTATATTTAACAATTTTCTTATCCAGGCCTTAATAGAAATAGCAACGGAAGCGTTCGTCAAAGAGTTGGGTCTGGATGACGATCAAATACTGAAAGGGAATGTTCAAGTAAGAGACCTGCCCGCTGGTACATACATCATGAAGGAAGAGAGCCATAAGGTTAGTTCCGTTTATATAATATATAATATTATACATAAATACTGAGTTGTCTATAGATCTAAAAAAATGCTTTTCACATAGTTTATATACTAATTGATTTACGAGTCGATTGGCGCGGGTGGTACGTACTTGCCTTTCACGCCGAAGGTTGTGGGTTCGATTCCCATCCAGGATAGACATTTGTGTGCATGAACATGTCTGTTTGTCCTGAGTCTGGGTGTAATTATTTATATAAGTATGTATTTACAAAAGAAAAGTAGTATATGTAGTATATCAGTTGTCTGGTTTCCATAGTACAAGCTCTGCTTAATTTGGGATCAGATGGCCGTGTGTGAATAATGTCCCAGGATATTATTATTAACTAATGTTAGTTGGATGGTAAAACAAAACTTTTATTCAATATAGCAACACTTCACAATCTACAATAATGCAATTTTAACTTTTGTGCAAAAAAGAAAAAAGTGGGGCGCGCGTTTCGTACCACGTTGGGTTCAGACTATTACCATATACCATCGATTGCCGATTAATTTTGTATAGAACACTAAAGTTACATTGTTTGGGGTTACCCGGTAGTATTGGTACTGTGAGACTTCAAAATAAAACCACCGTTCAATAGTGTAATTGATCTCTCTTTATGAATTTACAAAACTTACTTAGTACTTTGGAAAAAACATTCTTATAGCGCGATGTAAAATACATCTAACGCCATCTATTGACGATAAGCTAAATAAAATTAGGTCTAACGTCATTTGATCTTGAACATAGATGAATTAATTGTCCCGTGATTAGAGATTGACGGAATACGACTATAGAAATCGCTTCGACCCTAATCGAATATATTTGTCTCAGGCTCGTTAGAAGCATTAGCGATGAATTCCTTCTATCGTCAAACAACGTGTAATGTGATTAGCATAAGTGTTATTGTTTCGTATCTTCTCTGCTTTTCTCCGCTGAATCCGCATTTATATTTTGGCAATAGAAATTGTTAAGTTCTTTCTGTGTATGACTGAGTACACCGGTTATACTATTCTTATAAAACGGCTTGATGAAAAGGCTTTACAATGAAAACTTACTAATAACAAATGATTACTAAATTATACTAATTATTATAATTATTTAATAAAATTTACTTCATTATTAACGTATTTCGTTTGATTCCCCCAAAAGCTATATTACAGTGTCAAGGGTGAGCCGGAAATTGTTCAGGTAGCTATGTACGATGTGCCGAGTGATTTGTTTTCAAAGAGTGTGGTGATTTTTTTGTAAAAATATGTCGATAATTTCTCATTACATATACTCTAAAAATTCATCTTTAGCCCATAACTGGAATCTAGAAATACGTCATTATACCACTCTTTTTATAATAATAGTTTAGTGCCTTCGTCTCCATGAATCATATGCATCCGTACATAGATTAATAATATTATTTTTTCATAATTATCGCGTGTCATCATATACTCTTGACTTATATCTGATAAATTATATTTTAAAGTTATTAATTAAAATGTTAGTATTATTAGTTATTAATTATGCACTAAAGTTATGGTTAGAGGAAAGTTTCAATAAGAAAATAATTATCCAAACATGGAGTGGACCGAATTTCCTTAATAATGAATTAAGTAAAACCTTTAATAACTAATAATAATAATATTGTGAACAATTTTGTAGACCAAATTAATAAAATATATTTGATATGATATTGTGATGATTCTTTCATTTGAGATATAGGATATTTAAAAGTTAAAAATTATATAACTAAGCATATTTCTGTGCAATTATATATAAACTCAAGATAAACAAAATATAGTTGATTTCATATAACTATTAACAACTAATTTTCTTTTAAATTTACAAAAGAGATTTTTTTATATTATTTGTAATCAGAAGGCGATTAAAATAATGAAATTATCTTAACGTTTCAACGCCTGTAATAATTTAATAGTTTAATTGCACTATTTTTGAAAATTATTTCCTTATCTTGTTTTAAATATGGATATCGAAATAATTTCCCTTTTATAAGATAAAAAAAATTAAAAGAAATCAGCTAAGTATTTATTAATAAGATCAATTAATATATCAGGACGTGGCGCTCGTGTATCTGCTATCGGGTGCTCTGCTCGTGTCTCAGAAAGTCGCTGAGGGAGAGGGGGAAGTGCACATGTTCACTGCATATCCGGGTGAGTATTTTTTTATATAAATGCAGACAAGCATAGACAAGATATAGACGCGGGCTGCAAGTCCCTTCGTCGATATATACTGGCAAAAAGTAGAAACCTACTTACGCTGTCATCGCACTGCTCACCGCGACATCTAATATGTTGTATCTGTGATTATACTTATCTGTTAGCACGAGTATTATTACTACAATTATTTTATTGTATTGTAATTAGTGAGTGATGACGCCTGACGTTGTCTGTACAAAGTATCATAAGCTTAACATGAAAATGTCTACACGTCGTTCATTTCGAGTTGACCGTTCTCGAGTCAGACCCGCTTAGTACGGATAGCAACGTTTTCACATAACTCGAGAACATAATAATTTTAAAGCATGCATCATATTTATGTGTCTATTTTTTATCTATGTTGGTAATGTACGTAACTAAACTTATATAAAGATTTTTATTTAAGCCATTTAACTTCATTTGAAAATAATAATTATTTTTTTGTCAACAGTGCTACTAGTTGTGTGTATGACGTCATTCTGTGACGTCGGCTTTACGAGTGTGTTGTGTGTGTGTTTGTGATATTAATAAAATTGTTTTTTTTTTTTTTTTAAATAAAATGCACCTCCAACTCTTGTTAGAAAAATCTTTTATTTCGTAAGGTGTGAATTTTAGATGTTTGATAAAAAACAACTCCTTTTGTTACAGGCGAAGTCGAAGGCGGTCTGGCAGTACTGACTGGGGAGCCTAGCTTTTTCTCAATTCGAGCAAAACATTTCTCCCGTATCGGTCTTCTGTCCAAGACTACAGTGTACAGCATCATGAGGGAGCGACCATCAGTGGTGTTGCACATTGCCAACACGGTCGTGCGTCGTCTCTCGCCTTTTGTTAGACAAGTGGACTTCGCTTTGGATTGGGTGAGAAAATATCTTGATTTTTAATACATTCGTTTGGAGCAAAGACCTTTCGTTTCTAAAATGCTGATTAAAATTATATATATAGTCAATGGCAGTCAATGACGCAATCGGCGACCAATCAGCGTTTAGTATTTAGTGATATTAGTAAATATGACATTGCTTATCATTTTTGAAACTGGTGGTTTGTGTCACATATCACATAACGTTATAATAGCGGATATAATACCATTGATTAAGTTCCTAGCGCGAATAGAGTTGATATAAAAAACAATTTGACTAATTCAAAAGGTGCTGCCTGCATATTGTTTGAAAAAATACTTGGGTATATAACTTTTTCTGTACGCTTTAACGATAAAAATCTTTTTTGTAGTTTATTTGCAGGAATTTCTTCGAAAATATCGACCATAAATATTCATGATAAAAAAACGCATTTTTGTTTTAGGTATTCCTGGAATCAGGGCGAGCGGTGTACCGTCAAGACGAGGAGTCGGGATCCACGTTTATAGTGCTCAGCGGACGATTGCGTTCCGTCATAACTCATCCCAATGGAAAAAAAGAACTTGTCGGTGAATACGGCAAGGGAGATTTAGTTGGTATTGTAAGTTAATATTTTATTCTTTATGGGCTTGTGGTTTATTGGATTTTCTTTTTTGATCTCAGTGAGGAGTTCATTCTTTCACATCCCATACATTTTCATTCCTTATGAAAAACTCTTAGTGGGTGCATTTTAAATATGGCTGACATTTATATACAAGAAAGTCTTAAACAAATTGTCAAATTTTTTACTACAAAATTTCATACAAACTAATACGGTGTTTTGAATTACTACCTACATATAGAATAATCATTTTTTAGTAATTGTATGTTAAATCAGGACTTCTTGTGCGCATCAATAGGCCGGTACTTTTTTCTTTATAGGTGGAAATGGTGACTCAAACTCGTCGTAGTACGACAGTGATGGCGGTCCGCGATTCTGAACTAGCGAAGCTTCCAGAAGGTCTCTTCAACGCGATTAAGCTCCGATTCCCAGTGGTCGTCACGAGGCTCATTAACTTGTTAGGACACAGAATCTTAGGTGAGTGTGAATTTCTAATGTAAGTTAAAAAAAAAACAACATAGGATATGAAATATTTGGTCGGTTGTGTGTAATGACGATATAAAAAAAAGGGTTTGACAACTTTACATCACGTGACTCGTCAGTTTTTCTTCAATTCTAATTAATTACACTATAATTAGCACTATAATTGCCCACATAATACTTTTTGTATTATGTGGGCAAGGATATAACCGCGACGTCCGCTCGTGGATGCAGGCTCGTGGCAGAAGCCGACGGCGGGGCTGGGCGGCGCGGCGGCGATGGAGTCCCGCCCGTCGCAGCACAACTTCTCCACCGTGGCCGTCGTGCCCGTCAGCGACGACGTGCCGCTCACCGCCTTCACCTACGAGCTCTACCACTCGCTCTGCGCCATCGGTACCACACACTCCTCTTCAATACACTTTATATATATATTTGTGGTTAAATGTAAATTTATTTTAATTTTTCATTCTATAGACAGCCAACACAATGTACGAAGTGTATATATTTATTCTAAAAATTATATGTATCAAGAAACATGCATTAAAGGAAAATGATAATACGTAAAAATTAATGGCATTAATTAAAGAGAGAAATAATAAAATTTGAACTAACATATTATGTTAAAAAAAAAAACTTAAATTGTCATTTTTTATTTTATGGCTTGAATTATTGAGCCGGTTGGCATGGTTGGTAGATACTTGCCTTTCACGCCGAAGGTTGTCGGTTCGATTCCCACCCAGGATAGACATTTGTGTGCGTGAACATGTCTGTTTGTCCTCAGTCTGGGTGTAATTATCTATATAAGTATGTATTTATAAAAGAAAAGTAGTATATGTAGTATATCAATTGTCTGGTTTCCATAGTACAAGCTCTGTACAAGCTTAATTTGGGATCAGATGGCCGCGTGTGAAAAATGTATTATTCTGCTACTTAAACGTATAAATACATGATTTTATTAAATTAAATTTGTTTGTCACGCAGGACCAACAGTACGTCTGACGTCCGACGTTATAAGAAAACTTTTGGGACTCACCATAATGGACCCCAACAATGAATACCGTCTCAGCTCCTGGCTCGCTCAACAGGAAGACAAACACAAGGTAACTACTTCGACTGACTCAATTCTGAAATACAATTATGTAGTTGTATTCAATAATGAGTCTTATTTACATTGGAAAAAAATATATTAGTAATCCAATATATTATAATATAAGCAGAATAAGTCAATCTTTCCGAACGTTATACGTCAAGCTGTCAGATTGATTTTAAAAATAGCGCGAAATACGGTCAGGCGTATCTGTGATATAATATTTAGTAAAAGTATTCATAAACCAGATTTTGATAAAAGTATTTAGCTATGAGTTCTCATATTTTTTCTAATAAATGTATTAAAATTCGTTTTGTTTATAATGTTATATTAAAAAGGGAATATATAATTTTGTTGGACCTGTGTGATTTGAATTGTGTGTGTGTGTGTGCATAAGTCTGTTGAGGGTGTGTGAGTAACTGTGGTTTATCAATTAGCACTTTTTTAATTTATCTTAAATTACACGTATAAGAAATATTTTTATTATAAATTAACAGTTCCATAGCATATTGAAGTGCTTAAGATCTAAATGTTCTTGTATTTTCTAAAGATGGCGTTATACCAGTGCGATCCAAGCCTCACGCAGTGGACCCAGCGTTGTATTCGTCAAGCCGACTGCATTTTGATTGTCGCTTTGGGAGATAAGCAACCGAGCATTGGAAAAGTAATTATTATTATTAGAAACATATTATTTTATTTATATATATTTAAATAGATGAGCGAATGTTCCTTCTGATGGTAACACTTTGCATACGGACATTGCATTGTAATTACATAAATGATGATAATATCCGGGCAAGCGCTACTGATATTCATGTGTTTCTAAATCATCCCGTGTAACTCGAATCCCTTAGCGTGCTTAGAATAAAATTCAAACGTTTTTCTCTAAGGGGGAGGGGGCATTAGATCACCTGTGGAACATATTTTAGGGGTCAATACTCTCACTTCACTTGTACTGTTAATAAATCAGATCATTGTTATGTCCCTTCTGCTTTTAATTACAATTTTATCTTTTAAACACAGAAGTTACTGTTCTTTCTACTGATTAATAAAGTTTGATCACGACAGTGTGTTGTGTTTGCTGTAGCAGCTTCAAATGTTTTAAATTGTTATGTGAAGCTTATTAATAATATATGAAATTAAACCAAATATATCACTGCAAATTATGGTGTATATAAATAGTTATTATATATACAATACTATGTTTTAAATATCCGTGCGATATGTTTACAGATCGAAAAAGAAATCGAACGTCTAGCGATTCGAACTCAGAAGGAACTGGTGCTGCTGCACCGCGAGGGCGGCCCCAACCCCTCGGGCACCGTGCACTGGCTCAACATGCGCACGTGGGTCAGCCAGCACCACCACGTGCGCTGTCCGCACCGCATGTTCACCAGGAAGAGCCAGTATCGCATTGTGAGATCCATTTCTTAATATTTTTATACCTTCCAGTGACCGCTTGCGGCCTTGCCCGCGGGGGAAAGAGTGGGGTAGGTGTTAGGTACCCGGGAATAGTTTTTATTTAATTGTTTGTGTAATTTACACGAATAGGCGACAATACAATTTGTTTGTTTGGGAATTTAACAATTTTTTTGATTACTTATTTTCAGGATTCTGAATTGCTTTGATAGTTTACATTACGAAAAACAAAATTTGTTTTTAAACCATATAAATAAATTTTCCAGAGACTTAATTTATTTTTAATTCTGTGTTTTGAGTATAGTTACTCAAATAAAGTAATTAAACTTTAATTGAGAAGATTCACAATCACTTCTTTTACAGAGCGAGCTGTATAGCAAGGTGCTGATGTCGGAGGCGAGCGTGCACTCGGACTTCTCTCGCCTGGCGCGCTGGCTCACCGGCACGGCCGTGGGGCTCGTGCTCGGGGGGGGCGGCGCGCGGGGCGCCGCGCACGTTGGCATGATACGCGCCATACAGGTACACACTTGTACGCGTCGCGTGTACACACATATACGCGTTGCGTGTACACGCATATACTCACGCGTGTACATACATATACGCGTCGCGTGTACATACATATACGCGTCGCGTGTACATACATATACGCGTCGCGTGTACATACATATACGCGTCGCGTGTACATACATATACGCGTCGCGTGTACATACATATACGCGTCGCGTGTACATACATATACGCGTCGCGTGTACATACATATACGCGTCGCGTGTACATACATATACGCGTCGCGTGTACATACATATACGCGTCGCGTGTACATACATATACGCGTCGCGTGTACATACATATACGCGTCGCGTGTACACACATATACGCGTCGCGTGTACACGCATATACTCACGCGTGTACATACATATACGCGTCGCGTGTACATACATATACGCGTCGCGTGTACATACATATACGCGTCGCGTGTACATACATATACGCGTCGCGTGTACATACATATACGCGTCGCGTGTACATACATATACGCGTCGCGTGTACATACATATACGCGTCGCGTGTACATACATATACGCGTCGCGTGTACATACATATACGCGTCGCGTGTACATACATATACGCGTCGCGTGTACATACATATACGCGTCGCGTGTACATACATATACGCGTCGCGTGTTCATACATATACGCGTCGCGTGTACATACATATACGCGTCGCGTGTACATACATATACGCGTCGCGTGTACTAGATATAAGCGTCGCGTGTACATACATATACGCGTCGCGTGTACATACATATACGCGTTGCGTGTACATACATATACGCGTCGCGTGTTCATACATATACGCGTCGCGTGTATATACATATACGCGTCGCGTGTACATACATATACGCGTCGCGTGTACATACATATACGCGTCGCGTGTACTAGATATAAGCGTCGCGTGTACATACATATACGCGTCGCGTGTACATACATATACGCGTCGCGTGTACATACATATACGCGTCGCGTGTACATACATATACGCGTCGCGTGTACATACATATACGCGTCGCGTGTACACACATATACGCTTCGCGTGTACATACATATACGTGTCGCGTGTACATACATATACGCGTCGCGTGTACATATACGTATATGTACATGAATGCTGATGTACTTTGGTTTGTTGTTAGGAAGCAGGCATTCCTATCGACATGGTAGGTGGAGTGAGCATCGGAGCATTCATGGGAGCCCTGTGGTGTATGGAACGCAATATCACAACTGTTACGCAGAAGGCAAGAGAATGGTCGAAGGTAGGTTTGTTATATTATTGTTAATCGATAGTTATAGATATTGTTATCGATATCGATCGATCAAGATCTAATTACTGCAATTTTGCAATTGTAAATTACAAAAATTATCGTTATACTAGAGTAAATTGAAAGAAGTTGATACCGACAAAGCACAAGTAGAAATTATAAGCGAAATTGAGTTTCTCGTGATTGTATGGCATTTCATCTTAATCCCCTTCCGTAAATTTATTTGAGGCAACGCAAATTTGAATAAAATAAAGACAAAATGTTTTTTTTTTAATTAAATTGTATAAATATTTTTTCCTTTAACAAAATATGGTCATGTTTCCAGAAAATGACGCAATGGGGCAAACAGCTACTAGACCTCACGTACCCCGCCACATCAATGTTCTCCGGCAAACAGTTCAACGCCACCATTAAAACTACATACGGCGAGGTTCACATCGAGGATCTATGGCTACCGTACTTCACTGTGACCACCGACATCAGCTCCAGTTGTATGAGAGTCCATCGCCATGGTGAGTATTTTAAATCTCTTGGAATCCTGTTTGATTCAAATGTTTATGTAGAAAAGCGTCATCGCATAGCTAAAAATATATTATTAAATGAAATATATGCATTATTCAGAAGAATTATATAAAACTTTTTTTAGAAGGATTGACGCGACTTTGTTTAGTTGACTAGTTTGATTGAATAATCTTCCCTTGTTATTGATGATATTGCAAATAATCGTATATGATAAGAAAAGTCCTAATATACCAAAAGAAAACTTAGTACTACCATATCCAAAATATCTATAACATTTTTTTTGGCGATTTTTTGAAGATCTCGACCAATAACGTCGCGTGAATTCAATTTCAAAGTCGTTTATTTGTGTTTACTCGTCCTATGATTGGCTGATTCAGGATCGGAATAGGTTATAAATTCAGTACTCCAATGAGTCTTCAAATTGACCCCAATATATATTAAGATAATTCATATTGTATTGCCATATTATGTATTTAATTAACACAACACATTCATGGACAGGAAATTCTTGTTTGTTCATTGTTTTATTTTGTGATTACAATTTGCTTTAGCACATTTTCTAACCCAAACATTTTTTTACACGGTGTTTTTTTTTAACATGGGACATAAATACAATATCGGAATACACGATAAAGTTTGTTTTATAACTTTCGACACGATTCAATGTTTAATGCATGCTGTGTTGATTAAGTTTTGCTTATTTGTGTAACACGGTCTGCTGACCAGCTCTGCCAGAAATGTTTATAAATATCAATATTTATATTTACATATTTGATGTTATTCTGCGATGTTTTATTTTGTTTTTTTTTTTTACCGCGGATTTGTCTATGCCACCATACGATCGTCGATATCTATGGTGACAGTGACGGTAGGGCTTCGACGGGGGAGTCAGATACGAAAGACAGATAAAAAAGATTTCAAGTAAATACTACTATTTCTTGCCCCTCGTACGAAGTTTTCGCAACGCTACGCTAATTCCGCTACAGTGATATTGTTTTGTCCTTCCATAACCACACTCACTTGCATTCATGTGTCTTTGGTGTGTTTACCAATTACGAAGTGTACGTACAGCTAGTACTGATTTTTTTGTCGTATTTAACTACACGTATATTTATTTAACTTAAAAATTAAAAGCTATCGTATTTTGTTTTCTTAAAACGAATCCGACATTTGCTTTGTGTTGTCATTACTGAACTAATTATATGTTTAAAAAAAAAAAAAAAAAACGAGCGCTTGTGATTGGTTTACAGAATAACGCTTACAATTTATGGGAGATCTTTTAATATATAGAATATTTTTTCGATACGTCCACAATGTCGGGTTGGAAGTTATTAATAGATTATCTTCCATGTTACATTCGCCTTCCATAACGTGTATCCATCTTCATGTCTATGCATGAGTGTGGTTCTCTTTCATTTTTATCTTTGTTGGAAACTATCATCACTGTAGTAATAACTTTTTATGTTGTCGTCGTAGTAATTTAGACTTTACGTGTACAGTATAAAGTTGATTTTAGCATGCTGATATATTAGAGGTAATACAATAATAAAAATTACATTTCTAATATAGATACATCCATAAATTTAACTAACTTTTTGGGAGGGAAATTCAAATGATTCTCCAAATCTATAATGGATTAAGTTATTAAACATTATATGCATGTTGTTTCAAGTATATTTAGCACTAAGTCGACATTTTTCTTTTTGGTGTTTGTCATTTAATTTCTAGCATCTAGCATGATTATCTCTTCATCATCATCATCAAAGAAAAGGCAAAGTAATTAGTTATTGGTTAATTAATGTTTCATTGATTCTTTGTAAGCTTTTGTTATTGTATTTTTATGTAAGATTGTATCGAATCGAATATTTTTTTCTTTGTACAATATATGTTTTTATATATTTCATTTCTAGCGAATGAAATGTACCAATATATATATATATAAATATGTATAATTTCTAACAATGATAAATTTATTGTGTAATTAATAACATAATTTTAGATATATAATTAAATACTTTTGTATTTTAGTTCAAGTACTTTCTTTCTTTCATGTAACACTGTTTCCTTTCCATGGATTGTGTTAATACATCAATCAACAGACACAGGATTGTTTAGATAATTGTAATAGGCATCTCATAATTCTTGCACTTATATTGCACTGGGTCCGGCTATTAGTAGAGCGAATAAAACTATTGTTATTTATAATTGAGTTACATTTTCTAATTCTTTCTGATATTCACTTGAGAAATAATAATCTATTGACTGCCGCGAATTCAAAATGTCTGAATAGTTATTCCTATCTTTTAAATATAAAAATAGGCTAAAATTAAGAAAGCCTTCAGCAATAATTAATGGAAATGCGCGCGCCGCAGGTTCCCTATGGCGTTACATTCGCGCTTCGATGTCGCTGAGTGGGTACATGCCCCCTCTCTGCGACCCAGTAGACGGCCACCTCCTATTGGACGGCGGTTACGTCAACAACCTCCCAGGTAAACCAATCACAACGCACTGTTACGATCGTTCGTGACGAAACGCCAGTAGAAAAAGTGCGTTCATAAGTCAACCAATCGGAAATGGTTGTTCGTTGTATGAAGTTTCAAAGCGGTCGTTTTTAGGCTGAGTGTAAATATTATTTTAGTGGTTTTTCTCGTTTTAATACTTAATCACTTCTTCTGTCTCTTTCTTTAGTAAAGTACTCTTCTTGAACGGTTTAGTCTCCTTTTTACCTGCAAAATTGTCAGTTGTCTGTTTATGGTCATCCTTAAAACCCATTTAGAACTTTGTAATATGAAATATATTTGTACAAAATGTTCATTCATTAAATATTTACACTCAGTTTTCAAAGGTAAGTGATGACAACACTGGCATTTGTTTGGACAATTTATAATGCATAATATTGCCATATAATAAATAATTGTCCAGACAAAATAGTACTTCAGTGTTTGAAATAGGCATATTATGGAGATACTGTCGAGCTTCGATGAGCATCGCTGGCATATTTCCACCGATTTGTGATCCCACCGACGGACATCTGCTTTTGGACGGCTGCTATGTTAACAACGTACCAGGTCTGTGTATAGTCTTATGTACTATTAAATAAAACTATCAATATTTTTTTATTAGTAAAAACATTTCCAAGAAAGGTTAGCATCATGATGCCAGCCATGATAATCTGCCAACATAGTTGCAGAAACAGCGAGCAGCAAGCGAATGTTAATAGTTTTTGATTTGGTTTATCTAGTATTTTGGGTGAGTTAGCCAGAATAATTATTGATACAAGGAATGAAATCAAAAACATCTTACAAGCTACGATTGGCTGTGAATAACGGTTTGGAAGTGTTTTATACTTGTTGCCAGAGTCTATGGATAGAAAAAAGTGAATTTTCCATCAGCCAATTAGCGCAACTGCTTACGTAAAGTAAAAACTTGTGTCAGTATATTTAAAGTAGTGTTGACTTAACTGTGCTAATTCTTGGCATGGAAATACAATTTTGCCTCATCTGGAAATCGTGTAATTCTCCTAATAAAATGTAATGTGAAAAACTATAAGCTGTTCAGACAATATATTAAAAATATTACATAGTATATATAATCACCATTATATATATTTAAATAGTAATTATATTTCTTTTCAATTTCCAGCTGATGTAATGAGATCTCTTGGTGCCAAACACATCCTAGCCATAGATGTGGGCTCCCAAGATGATACCGATCTCACAAACTATGGAGATGACTTGTCGGGCTGGTGGTTACTTTGGAAACGGTAAGTGGTAAGCTGGGGAGAGACTGTCAAATCTTACCAGCAGACATCTTATAATTTATAATATTTTTTTGATTCGTACGTATTATATTTGCTTATTGAATGTTTCAGATGGAATCCATTTACGACACCGGTAAAAGTACCGAATCTTCCTGATATTCAGAGCAGACTCGCTTATGTATCTTGCAATCGGCAGCTCGAGGTATGTTCAGCTCGGCCAACCTGTACGTGTCACTAGCATGACATTTGTTTGCGGTATCGATATACCTGTTACGTTTTTAGGAAGTAAAGAAATCCGACTACTGCGAATACATCCGACCGCCGATCGACGCGTACAAGACGCTCCAGTTCGGATCGTTCGATGAAATCCGCGAGGTGGGCTACCGCCACGGCTCCGCCTACTTCGAGGGCCAGCGGCGCGGGGGCGGCGGGGGCGTCAGCGGCGCCGCCGCCGCCGACGGCCGCAAGCACGACGCGCAGCCCGCGCTCACCGAGTGAGTACCGGATTAGTCATTTATGGCTTCGACTCGATACGTTGATGGACGGATGAAGTTTTTCTTAATCTAACTATTTTATCCCCAAGTAGGAATTCTTAGAAGGCGAACTCTTAGGTTTCAGACTAGAAGTCGGCCGTTTCACCGGTGGTAGAGCTTTGTGCAAGCTCGTCTGGGTAGGTCCCACCCACTCATCAGATATTCTACCGCAAAACAGCAGTACTTCGTATTGTTGTGTTCCGGTTTGAAGGGTGAGTGAGCCAGTGTAATCACAGGCACGAGGGACATAACATAGTTTCCAAGGTTGGTGGCGCATTGGTGATGTAAGCGATGGTTAACATTTCTAACAATGGAAATGTCTATGGGCGTTGGTGACCACTTACCATCAGGTGGCCCATATGCTCGTCCGCTTTCCTATTCTATATAAAAAAAATAGTGTAAAGTTTTTGTCTCGTTTTCTAAAACACCACCGTAAACCCAATTCAATTGGGATCAGAGCAAGCAACGAACGATACTCATACATAATATCCACCCGTTCCAGCTACACGTTCACGGACCTGGCGCAGATGGTGTGCTCGGTGCGCACGGCGCGCGACGTCGACAACGAGTCGTCGTCGTCGTCCGACTACGACGACCAGCGACACTTCGAGGGGTACGCGTCCGAGCCCAGCGGGGGACTCCTCGGGGTGAGACACGTACAGTACAGTAACAGCTTGATAATGTCCCACCGCTGGGCTAAGGCCTCCTCTCCATTTTGAGAAGGTTTGGAGCTTATTCCACCACGCTGCTCCAATGGGGGTTGGTAGAATACACATGTGGCAGAATTTCAATGAAATTGGACACATGCAGGTTTCCTCACGATGTTTTCCTTCACCGTCGAGCACGAGATGAATTATAAACACAAATTAAGCACATGAATATTCAGTGGTGCTTGCCCGGGTTTGAACCCACGATCATCGGTTAAGATTCACGCGTTCTAACCACTAGGCCATCTCGGCTATATCGGTGAGACACGTGCCCTCTGCATACTATCCACGGGGATACTTTTGTTACGACTTTTTAAAAATATTAACCTTACATAGCACTGACGTAAATTTTCGTCTTTTTCTGCTTCAGATAGAAGAAAAGGACAGTTTTAAATGGATATGTAAACATTTCTAATATCAGTACTCACTTTAGAGGGTTACTTCTGATAAGTGTTCAGCTTATGTTATAAATATTTGTTCTTGTTGCTTTGATTTAATATGTAACTATATTTAACACTAAACTTGAAAACTACTTCGCTTATTGTATAAAAAATCTTGATATGGTCCATCTATAACTAACAATCAGTGTACGGGTAAGAGATGTTTAGTTTTTATTATATCGAATGAAGAATTCCGATGTTTTGTACTATAGATGTCGTCAAGCGTAGAGGACGGCGGTGCGTGGATCAGCGACACGGAACTGGTGGGCACTTATTGAGCTGCACGAGGCACATTAGTTTGGGTTTAGCCAAAATTTTTCAATTTATTTTTCTGTTTTGTTGACGGTGCACTCTGAGCTTCTGGGGGAAATTATATTTGTTATTTGCGGTAGCGATTACATTGAGGTAGTGAAAATTTTTCGTATGTACACAATTAATAAGAACTTTGAAACCTAGTAAAAATTAACCTTATATATGTTCACAGTGAAATCAATCGCTAGAGCATTGTTTTGAACTACATGTATATGTAAGGAAAACTATTTTTCTATCTCATTGTTTTCGTTAATAGCAAGTAAAGCAACGTTCACATTAATCGAGTATATATTTAACTTATATGTAGATTAAAATTGTACGTGTCCAGCAAACTTTTCTTCAGTTTTATTTCAACTATCATAAAATGCACTGGGCTATAGTTTTGTTGATTTGTGCCGTTTAATGTAAACGCAGCTTAACTTCAAAACGCCTTCGAGGACTCGATGTGGGGCTTTGTTAATTTATCGGTTTGGGAATATTTTTAGTGATACAATTGAATTTTAATGAAAATTTACTAATAATAGTCAACGATTCTAATATTATTTTCTTTTATTTTAAAATATTTTTAAATTTTTTGATGTTAATAATGGCTTTCTTATTTATATGCTTCTATATCACGTAATGTATGATTAGTTTTTATTGTATATAAAATAAGAAATTAAATCGACTTTATTTATTCTCTGATATTAAATAAGGTTGGTTTGATTGAAATATTCGCACAATTCTATAAAAGATAATTGATTAAAATTCAAGTATTCTCGCACTAAATATTGGGTTTATTAGTCAAGTTTATTGACAAATTTCATAGTCTCATGTTAAGGGGTCAATAAATGTTCATATATATTTGGTTATATATTTCTTACATGGATTAAATTATTAATAATTCTGTTTAAAAAATAAAACTTCATCAACTATTTTTTCATTCTAAGAGGTGGTATATTTCTTCAAATATAAATGGGACCAAATGACGAGAAATCTCAGAAAAAAAGGGAGGTGTTTACAAGTTTCTTATATGCGTTTCATTATAGATCAATAGTTTTCATCATTCCGTCACTGTTCATTGAAACGGTTTATGTTTGTCATTAGGACAAATTAAATGTTATGTAAAAATGTTTGTCATGTTATTTGCACTTTTCTATTATATTTTCTTATATATATAATCATTATTCTTGATCTTTTATGATTTCTGGAAAAAGTTAAAAGGGAAATTTTTCAAACTTACAGTACACTCGTATATATTTTAGCGTGTAAGCTCACTGACTTCACTAGCTTTTTAGATTTTTTATATATACTAAATAATTTTCTGGCTTATGTAATATGTCTAAATGTGGGGATTTGAGTGAACTATAAAATGATGTATAAATATTAATATTATAAATGCCATAGTAACTATGTCTATCTGTTACGCTTTCAAAGCTAAACCACTGACCGATTTTGATAAAATTTGGTATGAAGCAAGCTTGAACCCCAAGGATGGACATACTTATTTTACCTGATACCCTCCAGTCTCCTCTTAACACGCGGGTGAAATTGCGGGCGAATACTAAAAATAAATTATGAAATTGTATACGATGTTAAACGTGAAACATTAACTTTCCAGGAGGGTTTGCGCACTCGTCGAGTTGGCGGATCCCTCTCGCTGTCAGAGGACGAAATGGACTCCGAAGCAGAGATGTACGACCCCCTCAACAAACGTGGGGGAGGTAGATGAGACCCGACCTTGCACGATCTGTGCAAGGCGCTCTACACATACGTGCAAGATGAGAAGGAGAACGGTGAATAGCTGTCTCGCTCGGCTGGAACTTTTGTAGTGACTAGTGTGTACGTATGACGTTTGTACTAGACGATTTGTATTGTCATGGTGTGACTTTGCACAGTAATTGTGCAATTTCACTGAAATAGTTGACAATTTTTGTGCTACAAAGTTTAATAATATCGTATCAATTATTGTAGACAATTTAAGTTCGTCATCAATTCGTGTTAAAAAAAACAAAGTTTGCCAATTATCTGAAGAAAAACAGCGAAAGACGTTTTATAAATGCTTAGCAAGAGAGAGAGAGCGCTGACTAGCTGTCTCACATGCATGGTTGCACAATGCAAGTAGCATTCATGCCGATAATACATTGTTATACAATTTGGTTGCTAAGACGTAGGGATTAAAAAATTACTATGATAATAATTGCTATTCAATTCATTATTAAAACATAAAATAGTAAAATTCTATGTATTGTAATTGTAATATTACATCTGCTGTGAATTTGATAAAATCTATGAAAGATAATTGAACGTAGAATATTGAGTCCAATGTGCAAAGGAAATAAATAGTGCACGATTGTCATATTTTAAAGGTTGCCGCTATAGGAATAAAGCAACTTAAGTTTATTTTATTGCGTTTTGATAAATTTGTCTTCCAAATTTCTCAAATATGCTTCATTCGTGATAGCTTAAATTGTGATTTCTGTAAATATTAAAAAATTAAAAGTATCTGTTTATATTTGAAAGGAATCGGAAAAGTCGACGTTTGTGCATAGTGTTTAAGTAACTTATATAATATGTATAATTTTTTTTAAATAATCTTAATAATTATAGCCAAGTGATGCGTTTCCACTCAAATTGATGGCAATTTCTGTTTGTTCCAACAAAAACAACATTGTTTCCATTTTTTTTCAATATATCAAGGTAAAAATATGTCTTGTAGAAAATGTCCGATAACTTCCCTTTTGTACATACGCAGCAGCTGTATATAATATGATTGAATAAATTTACATTAGACATTTGTATTTTTAAAAAATATTGTTTTTAATTATCATAAATGTTTAACTGTTATTAGTAATAGGATGAAATACAAAATATACTCATTTTTAAAATTAGTCCACAGATAATAAAACGCACAAGAATGTTATTTAATGCAGTAACTCGACAGGCTGTCTATATTTGTTTATTCTTATCTTTGAACGGCAACACGATTGAAAATATTTTTTACTGAAGACAATTTCTGTTAGCTTGTGATTTAGGAAATGCATTAACAGAATTGTATGTACTCTGTACACACCCTGAAATAGCAAGCTAATAGAAATAAGCATAACCTCCCTCGGCTTTGAAACTTAAGCGTTGCTTAGAGGTTGTTTAAACATTGATTTCTCTCTCTCTGTCACCATTGATTTGACATTCGAAAGACGAAGACAGCATTGTTTAACTGATCCCCCGCTTAACAACGTTTAAAGGCAAAGTCTTTAGTTAAAAGTAGTTTCGACTGTAATTTTAAATATAAAAATAAATCTTGGAATATACATAATTGTAATTAATGAAATTTTAATATTCCAAAGAGTATCTGTGATTAGTTTCAAAGTTAATCTGCTGTGAATAGCTTCCAATATTCTATTAAGTGTACATAAGACCTTGTTTACTAGTGTAGTTAATGTATTATATTATGCCAAATTCGATTGATATTTGAAAACTATTCGCTTACAATATTTCCAGTGTTCACGCAAAATAGAATAAAAAATTCAAATTATTTATTATTAGAAATCAATTTTACAAAATATTTGTAATTTACGATTTTGTAATTTATTATTAGGTATTTATAAAAAAAGTGATCCGTTTATGAATATTGACTTAAAAATTGCGATTTTTCCGAAATTCGTCTATTTTTTGGACTGGATTTGAATAAATGCGGCGCATTATCGTCATACTATTAAATAAAATTTACTGCAATTTTAAACGTTCATGTATTAATATATATATTAAATATTCCATCATTATTATTATTATATATAAACATCAAATAGTACGCAGTGCCATATATAATCGATAGCAGCTTCTCTTCTGTCAAGTTTGACACGATGATATCGTACGTCGTATTATGTACTTAGTACACATATATGCAGCTTACTATATAAGGCTTAACATGTAAAATATAAATAGTTCTAACATCTGATTGTTAGACCTACTAATATTAATGTAAAATCTTAAAGATTTTCAGTATATTGATGTAAAACTTAATATTTGTATGTATGGGTAAAATTTTGTATGGAAATTACCGAAGGAATAGTCGTAAGAACGCCAATGATGGCACAAACATTTAGCAAATTAAAATACGAAATGTAATTCAATGTATAATTTCAATAAATGCTCAAACACTGATCGTGTTGTTTTATTTATAATTATATATGATTGTGATTAATTTTTATATGATTTCCAGTTGATTGCATACAATAAGTTCGATTTTATTTCATGTAATCGTTTTAAATAACTGTAAATGTTTATGACCTCAGCGTTATCGCCGTAATTGTTTTTAATAGTTTCGACCCCTTCTATGCTCATTGTTCTGTAATTGTGCCCAGTCTCTAATCCGTAGCTAGTGGTCTCGCTCGTGCCGTCCCACTCTTCGTGACTCCTAATTTTGATCGCTTCAACTTTTTTCTCCCAATGAGTTTTCATATGGTGTCTGATATCGGGACAGTCGCAAAGGTTTATCAAAACATACATACATCTCAATTGCAAAGTCGGTTTGTTAGAAAAAATGCACAACATCATCAGACGCTTGGTCAAGTCGCCACAAAACTCTCTGGCCCGCCACTTAGACCGTGTCGTCAACGTGGTGTAACCCAATAAACCCGCAGCGCTAATCCTGACTTCGATAGACTGTGATCCCAAGTAAGGTCTCAATGAGTTGGTCAAATCATAAACGTCCGCTAATTTCTTACCGATATCATGTTTGCATATTTGTGCCAAGCAATCCATCGCTCCACAAATAATTCTCGGATCGGAATTCTCTAAAAGTTTTAACATGATTTGAAAAGCATTCGCTTTCAAAGCTGGAACTTGGTTCCAATCTATTAGATTCTCCAATGTCTTGAGATGCAATATCGCAATTCCGACGTGCTCAGTTTTTACCATCTTAAGCAAATTTTCTATAATATTCTCCGTTTCGATAATGATTGCGCTTGAACACCTGTCCCTCGTTAAAGTCTTCAGGGTGTACGACGCGGCATATCGTATTTCTTTCCTATCTCTCATAATTAACCACATTAGGTTATCGAAAATTTTTGCTCGTGTCATGATTTGCTTTCGTCCTTGGTGGAAGTTGGCTAGGGAAGTTAGTATTAGACATACCTTTTCTCGTATTACCGGATTCTTGTTTTGCATCAGATCTATTAGACGGTAAACTACTTGTAAATTGATTAGGAACATCGCATTCTCTGATATTTGCACCTAGTAACAAATTTTAAGAGGAAACTAAAGACTGAAAAAGTAATGTAGTCTTAGGTAATGTATTGATTTAATTAAGAATCATAAATTAGTTGCGTGTAGCACTTCTAGCAAACACGCCCGGGGAAGTACTATCCACACATCATATATTCCCCACCCACAGCAATCAAAGTATAAGGGACATCTTAGCTCCCAATATTATGGCTCGTTGGTGATGGAATGGTTATTATTTCACACAGCGTCAATGTATATATGGTGGTGATCACTTACCATCAGGTGGTTAAGTTAGCCATCCGCCAACCTATTTGATAATAAAGGTGGCTAATTTGCAAATCATTTCGTTACCAAATAGCAAATAGCTATAAAATCTACTCTTCAAGTCCAAGGTCTAATTCTAAATATTTATTTGAACATACATACGTATTTATAGAACGGAAAATGTGACTTTTGAGACTTAGTATATAATACATACAATATTATATCCGTAACAGCCTGTGAATGTCCCACTGCTGGGCTAAATGCCTCCTCTCCTCTTTTTGAGGAGAAGGTTTGGTGCTTATTCCACCACGCTGCTCCAATGCGGGTTGGTGGAATACACATGTGGCAGAATTTCAGAAATTGAAATTAGACATATGCAGGTTTCCCCACGATGTTTTCCTTCACCGTAAAGCACAAGATGAATTATAATCACAAATTAAGCACATGAAAATTCAGTGGTGCTTGCCCGGGTTTGAACCCACGATCATCGGTTAAGATTCACGCGTTCTTACCACAGGGCCATCTCGGCTTTTTTTTTTTTACAATATTATATACAATACTATATTTATACACAACGTTAACAAAATACCTGATCTAATACACTGTGTATAGCCTGCAACTGAACGAGATAATCTGACGAGTGTAGATCTCTATTGATGAGTCTGAGGCCGACGCGTCCGAAACCTAAGCGGGCGCGGGTTATGTCCACGTGCGGTGCGTACAGAGACGGCTGCATTGACTCTAGTCTTTGAGCTGGCGGGATTTCTAGAAAGCAAAATTGAAATAATTCCTGATTCCGGTATTGGTTCTGTATAATCCCTTCAGGTCTCAACATCTTTAGCGACGAGCACATTTGCTTCTATCATATTAATACATTAATTTTACTGGTGGTGGAGCTTTGTGGAAGCTCGTCTGGGTAGGTACCACCCAATCATCAGATATTCTACCGTAAAATAGCAGAACTTGGTATTGTTTTGTTCCGGTTTGAAGGATGAGTGAGCCAGTGTAATTACAGGCACAAGGGACATAACATCTTAGTTCCTAAAGTTGGCGATTGGTTGGTTGCGCATTGGCGATGTAAGCGATGGTTAACATTTCTTACAATGCCAATGTCTAAGGGCGTTGGTGACCATCACGTGGCCCATATGCTTGTCCGCCTATCTGTACTATAAGAAAAAAAAAATAATAAATAATAATAATGAAATCATATTAATACTCAATCATCTGTATTCACAAGTATATGGTAAACGGTAATTAAAAACCATTTATTTTAAATATTACTTTGCCCCCGTGTAAGGAAATTCGTAATAGATAGATAGATAGATAGATAGATAAAGTCTTTATTTGGATCACACCACATGAGTAAAAATAAGAAGAAATGACAAAAGTAACACAGAGTTTAAGTTAATTTATGTCGTAGAAAAAGATAAATAAAAAATTAACAAACTTACAAAAATATTTTTTATTTAAGTTGATAATTTTCTTTTACGATTTCTAACAAAGCTCAGTAAAGTAAATGATTTTCATTGTGATTTGGTCAAATTAATAATTTTAGAAGTCGAAACTAATTTATTTAGAGGACATCTGGGGCTTATCGTATAAGATAATAGTGTTTTTAGTATAGTTATTAATAAATAGTTAGGGAGACATCAAATAAAAAATGAAAATTAAGTCAATCGAACGAATGCTTAGTCTATAGCGATCAAATAAAAAAAGGTGAGTGAATGAACTCTTTATTTTCTGTGAAAATTATATACATGTAATTAATAGGAGTGTTAGTACTGTAAGCTAATATGGTTTTTTTTTCGAATTGACTTGTGGCTGTTGGCCCAAATGGCCTCGACAACGTCACCGGGCGGTGGGCGAGTCTTTAAGATAATTAGTCGGATGTTGAGAGCACACTTAAGGACTCAGAATACGCGTGTCCTAAAGGCGCCTCCTGTGAGACCGAACCTCGTCTTAGGACACCGTCGACGTCAGGAAGGAGGAGAGCAATCAGCCTCTCATACGCCTAAGCGCGGACGGATTATCAACCTCAACCCCGCCGGTGGGTTCGGTGTTTGCTCTGTAACCTATCGTGTTAATATTGGCCGATATCATCTTATCATCGGAGGCAATAAGGACATCTTTAGGACGCCTACGGAACAGGTAAAAAGGTAGTGCTAATATGTATAATGAGTTATGTCATACCTGTGTGAGGATCAAAATGTTTGTGTTGCATTGCCACGTCTACTGCCTTGTTTATAATTCGTGGATTCATCGCGCAAACAAGTTGCAAATAAGAATTCTTTTGCGGGCAAAACATTTTTAATTCATTTTAATAATACATAATAAATTATATAATATTTATTTAAAATAATAAATTCTAAACGTTTTTGTAAAAAGCTATTAAATTTTATTAGTTCCAATGACAGTGTCCGTCAAATGAATATATTTTTTTAACGGACAATCATAAATTTCTTATGCTAATGGAAACAATTTTTTGGTACTAGTTTTTAATGGTTTTAAGTTGATAATTTTCTTTTACGATTTCTAACAAAGCTAAGTAAAGTAAATGATTTTCATTGTGATTTGGTCAAATTAATAATTTTAGAAGTCGAAACTAATTTATTTAGAGGACATCTGGGGCTTATCGTATAAGATAACTATATAACTGTACTAGCGAAAAATATATTAACATTAGCGTATTATTTAATGATATATTAATTAACTTTTAAAAGTTATAACTTCTAAAAATCGTGTTTATGAATTATTACGAAATGATTTACATATTTATAAATACATATTAATACTCGTAAATAAATAATTATATATAAACATATATCTATGTTTATAAGAAGGGAGATTTCAACATGTATTTATTTACGAATTATAATATATATATATGTATATCTTTATTTTCTCGGATAAGGCGTACGGAATCCCTTCCTCCTACACTTCGTGTCGACGATTAATTGAGCTTGTCGCTTCAAGTAGCACCGTGACGGTATGTCCTCCTCTTCGTCGGAAGCTGAAATTTTAGTTAATTTCTACATAAATAGTTTTAACACAAATTAATATAATGCTTAAAGAAAATAAAGCCGTTCGTCCGAACTATCGGATAGTGAGTGTCTTTGTGCTTGTTTTTAAAATTGTTATACTGTACCGTGAGTTATAATTTCTAGTAGTTATGTTAATAGCATTTCAATAATATAACTGAAATAAAATATACATAAATACTATATCGATTAATCCTCAGAACATTTTATTTAATCACGCTCTATCGACTACGTTCCGTAATTCCGTAACAGCCTGTGAATGTCCCACTGCTGGGCTAAAGGCCTCCTCTCCTCTTTTTGAGGAGAAGGTTTGGAGCTTATTCCACCACGCTGTTCCAATGCGGGTTGGTGGAATACACATGTGGCAGAATTTCAGTGAAATTAGACACATGCAGGTTTCCTCACGATGTTTTCCTTCACCGTAAAGCACGAGACGAATTATAATCGCAAATTAAGCACATGAAAATTCAGTGGTGCTTGCCCGGGTTTGAACCCACGATCATCGGTTAGGATTCCCGCGTTCTTACCACTGGGCCATCTTGGCTTTTATCGACTACGTAGATTTTATAAAATTTTACATAATTTTTTAAATATACGCCTATCTATAACGATATAATGCATTGTATTAATCTTTGCGGTTTCCTCGTTGGCTATGAAGCTCAAGATCTGAGGTTCTCATTCAATTCGATTCGATTCAGGACGAGCCAAATAAAGGGCGCAGTTAGTCGTTTAGAAGGGGCACCGTGGCCGGAATCCGTCAGTACATCATATTCACTAGGTACATATATAGCTGTTTCTGAAAAAGGAAAAGAGGTCGCCCCCTGGCAAGATGGGAAGGCGAACTTATAAAATTCGCAAACAACGACTGGATGAGAACAGCCCAAGACAGAAAAAAATGGAGTGAAATGGAGGATACTCGTCGAGAGGCGCTAGTTAAAAATTATATAAAAAACATAATTTTATTAATACTAAGGAATTAAAGAGGCTTAATAAGTAAAATATAACAAAGATGAATGGATATTTACGCGGAGCCTTGACCGGTTCTCTGGTGACCAGCTCCTTATAAGTCGGTAAGATCTTCTCGGACTCTTTTAAAGTACTGGGACTGCGGGCGCTCACGCCTGTAACTGAGGGAGCGCCGCTTGTGGTCTGAAAATATCAGTAAATATTCATTTTAAAAGAAATCAGATAATATTACGCACTGTATCTGTCGTCTGGCTCACATTAGAGGCGCCGGCGGTGTGTGCGTGTGTGCGTGTGAGCGTGTCGCAGCGCGCGCGCGCGTGTGCGTACCGCCGCGCGAGCGTCGCCAGCGTGGCCGAGATGTCGCGCGCCTCCGCCGTCCACTCGGGCAGCGCCGGCTCGCCGACCACCTACCATATCATTTTAATATTTTTAAGCAGATTCCGTAGCCTGACTTTCTCCTCGAAATTCGATCATCCTTACTAATATTATAAATGCGAAAATTTGTTTGTTACGCTTTTACGTCCTGGTTGTTTGTATGTATGAAATTAGACAGATACAGGTTTCCTCACTATGTTTTCCTTCACCACCGCCCATGTAAATTCAGTGGCGCTTGCCTTGATTTGAACCCGCAATCATCAATTTAGATTCACGCGTTCTAACCACTGGGCTATATCAGCTTTTTCCGGCAACAGCTTATAATCAATTGAGATGTGGAGGAAATTCTGATATATGGTAATTATTATGTTAAGCCGCTTAAGTTTATTGAGATAGTTAAGATTATTTATAAATCGATGTCGAGTCGTTTACACGCCTGTTACCCAAATAAGTGAATCTATATATCTGTATATATACAGCGTATAATAAAAAGTGTTAATTTTGTGACGATGATTGTATTGATACCAAATTTTTTTGATACTTAGAACCGATTGTGCACGCGTTTACTTTTTAATTTTTTATACTTTAACGGGTTTTTTATCCTTGCGGCATGTCAAACCCATCGTACCTTAAGCTATCTTACATATCAAATTTAACTTATACGATTTATAATTACGTTACATACTGACAGACAGACATCATACTGCATATTATAGTATATTTTTTATACTTATAATATTAGAATTATTAAAATCGTTAGTATTTATACATACAAGTGTAATTAAATTGGTGAAAAAAATTAACTAATGAGTTTCTTTGATCGTTCTTCTCGGTAGAATCTACATTCCGAACCGTTGCATTGATTGCTTTACATTTAACAATATCCTGGGACATTATTCACACATGGCCATCTGATCCCAAATTAAGCAGAGCTTGTACTATGGAAACCAGACAACTGATATACTACTTTTCTTTTGTAAATACATACTTATACAGATAAATTACACCCAGATTCAGGACAAACAGACATGTTCATGCACACAAATGTTTATCCTGGGTGGGAATCGAACCCACAAACTTCGGCGTGAAGGCAAGTATCTACCAACCACGCCAACCGGCCCGTCAAATAATTTTAACATTTAATAAAAGCCACCTTAAATAAAGTATATTTTGATTTAGATATTTTTGATTACTACTCACATCGAGCAGCTTACATAAATCATAAAGCAATCTCTTGATTTCCAACAAGAACTTCTCCAAGTTGTCAAACCTCTCTTGCAGTTCTCTGTAACTTTTCTCTTCCTCCTCTATCCTCGCTTTAAGTTCCAATATTTCTTCCTGACCCCTGAAATTAGTTAGTGTATTCTATGGGACAGATTTTTTAATTTATAATATTTTTAGAACAGCAAGCTATTCAGCTACCTTACGGTTAACGGATAAGAAATGCTTGACAAAAAAAACAGTCATTGCATCAATAACCATGTGAACAAATTTAGCCCGAGCGACCGTAACAATACAAAGTATAGATATTAAATGGTAAAAGTAGAATAACGAATAACAGGGGAATATTCGTATCTTAGGAGAGCTTATAGGTTGTTTTAAAGGCAGTCTTAAGAGTGTTGGCTTAAATACGGATTGATTAAATCAAATACCGGTGATAGAGCTTTGTGCTCGTCTGGGTAGAACGAGCACAGACCCACTCATCAGATTTTCTACCGCAAAACAATAGTACTTGTTATTGTTGTGTTCCGGTTTGAAGGGTGAGTGAGCCAGTGTAATTACAGACACAAGGGACATAACATCTTGGTTCCCAAGGTTATTGGCGTATTGGCGATGTAAGCGATGGTTAACGTTTCTTACAATGGCAATATCTATGGGCGTTGGTGACCACTTAACAACCTATCTATTATAATAAAAATATTAAAATCAATTTATACTAGCTAAGTAGGCTGTTTAGAGTACGATTAAATCGTAATTTTACAAGATTAAATTTATAGTTACTATCAGATTAGAATGAAAAAATTCAATTTAATACATTGGTTTCGTTACTTTGTTTGCTCATTATAATGTTTATTATTGATTCGTAATGGTAATTGTTGGCATTGGAAATTTGCGATGTCAGTATCGTTAAAGTTCATTCATAAGCATCTTCGTGCCTTTGAAGACACGAACAATAATGAAGTCATTATTTAGATGCGTTTTTTACGATGTCAGGACCATTCCTGACATCTTTAATATTTCTTACATTGCCAATATCTATTAACGGTTCTACATACCCATATACTCCACATACCTATAAAAACAACTAGCATCTCCGTCATTGCGGGACGCTCAGACGACTGTTATATATAAGTAGACCTCCGATACGTAGTTAGCTTGATATGAAGATATCAAGCATCATACATAACCTTAGCTTATATACCTAAGCATATCATCATTTTTAACAAAGCAAATATAGCAAATTTCGTCTTACTCATCCTTATCTTTGACTGATGCGAACTTGTAGCCTTCCAGCTCAGCCATCAGTGATGTCTGCGTTTGTTCTAGTTGTAATTTCTCATCTTCTGTTGTATGTTGTAAGTAGTTCAATCTTTTGGATGTTTCTCTCTGAGCTCTAAATCTGTAGAAGACTTCCTCGGCTTCGTTTACTCCTAAAATTTCACTTCTATATTATTTATTTACTGCGTATTTTCTTATTTCTAAAATGTAAAATAAGAAATAGCTCTTCGTTATTCTTTAAGTAACAAATCAGATTATATTTTTTTTATAGATTAAATTGGTAGCCGGCTTAAAATAAAACTAAACGTACACGATGCCGATCAATAGTATTAAATGTCGGGATAGTTTTTAATTAGAATAGGATCATAAAACAACCGCGCTGCTTACTTTAATATCTTGGTGATAAATGTACGGATATGATCAAGAAATAGGTAATTTCCGGAACGAAACATGGTCATATAATGTGAAACAACTAATATACATATATACTTTAATACATATATATACTTTAAGAGATAATTTATTATTGTTCTGCTATGTTTTTGTTTCAATTATTTGTGAAGACTCGATTTTTACATGATTTTTTTTAATGTTATAATAATTTTTGTATGTCATAACTGTTTGTCTTCCTTAGATTAAATAAATAAATAAATAAATGTAAGCTTGCAAAAGTCTAGCTATTTTCATCTTTCTGTTATCAAGTTTTAAAATTCACTTAGAAATGTGAACTAAATTAAATTACACCATAACTCCCAAATGGCTGTTTAGATTTAAATGTTTGGCGCTGAGGTAGATTCAAAATCAAAAAACAAAATCACTCACATATGAAATGCATTTCAAATAAGATAACGGCGTAAGTGTAACAGTTCTACCACAAGTAATATTTTAATGTAGATCTTTGTAACCTGTTAGTTTCATGAGTCTCTGGAACATTTCCTCCATCTGCGCGGCGGCTGACTGATCTTCTGTTGCAGCATCCCCTTCAGTAGATCTCGCTGATTCTTGCCGTACAGGTCGGACTGATGGGGAGAGAAGTTATATGAGTTATTGTTAACAAGAATAAATGGTTAAATACACTTACAATATTGGTGGCATTCTGGTGCGTTCATTAGATTTAATTTAGAATCTGTGTAAATGTTACGTATTTTTTTTTTATATATTCGCCGGGAGGGCAAATGACTCTACTCCACCTGATGGTAAGTGGTAGTAGAGTCCAAACGCGACGACGGCCAGTACAGACGGGAAAAACGTTCTGCACTAGCCGCCTTCGCCTTGCCGGCCCGCAAGATGCCTCTTCACGCCTCGTTTGAAGGAACCCGGGTTGTAAGAGGAGGGGAACACGTGAGCTGGTAAGGAATTCCATTTTTTGGAAGTGCGACAAAGAAAGGAGTTGCCAAATTTCTTTGTTCGCGATGGAATTGATGTCACAGTTAGGCGGTGACATCGAGAACCAGCTCGCGTGGACTTAAGAAGGAAGGGGGAAGCAGGAATTAGAGAGAATAATTCCTCAGAGCACTCGCCGTGATACAGTCGATAGAAAGCGCTCAGTGCTGCTCACGTTACTCTATTATGTTATTAGTTGACACCAATCAAGAACATGTGTATAAGTTAAATGTAATTTACAAATAGCTTGGCTTTGAGATTCGTTATCCAAAAAAAATTAAAAATTATAATTTATGATTAACTTTTTATAAAACGAACAAGTGAGATCACATCTGGAATACGTTTCATGCATCTGGAATCTATTATATGACATCTACATAAAAAGAATGAGATGATTGAAAAAAATCACGACGTTCATAATTCATTTGTTCATAAGACAGAAAAATACTTAGGCCTGCGAATAGACAATAAATTAACCTGGAAGTTTCATATTGAATACATTATAAGTAAGCTTTTATCAATTCTTGGCTTTTTCCGAAACAAGGTGCGCTGTTTCCCGCGTCGGTTACGACATATGACCTGTAACACTCTGGTTAAATCACATATTTCGTACTTAGTTGAAATATGGGGCATCGCTGCCAAAATAAAATTAGCTGATGTTCAAGTTGCACAAAACAAAATTATCAAAATGCTCTTTAACTACCCATATTTTACTCCAACCATTAAAATTTATACCGAAATCAAAATAATGAATATTCGACAATTATATATTTGCAATATTTGCATCTTTATCAAAAAAAAAAACCTTGAAAAAAGTGTCCGTACAAAACTAACTTTTACTAAAATAAAACAACAGTCTAAACGCAGCACGCATCAAGCGAGTCTCATTATCCTACCAAAGACAAGAACGAACTATATCAAAAAAATTATCACATTTGAAGGAGTGCAAATTTTTAACAAAATACCCTCAAATATAATCTTAACTAGCTTAATACATTTAAGACACGACTTGCCGACTGTCTTACAAAAGATCATTCACTTCTAAGCAAGTAGTCACAATGTGTTAAATGAGTATGAATTGATAAAATGTCGAATAATGTAACAACGAACGACGAATTTAATAATTAATTTTAAGTCTAACATTACTCTCATGTAAGTGACGTTAGTCTTTATGGGAATAAATATTCTTTAAACCTAAAACCTATTTGTATATCATAATTATTTGTACAATAAGAACAATCTTAAGAACGCTGTTTGAGTGTACATAAATACATTGTGTACAATTACACAATACGTGTATAAAACTGTCCAGATTAATTATCAAACTCAAAATTTACTTTATTCAAGGATAAGCACTTTTAAATTTATTTTTTTATACTCGGAAGCATGACATTTACTTTGATGGACAAAATAAAAACATATCGGTTTTGTAAAGAAAATATTGTGTCATGAAAAGAACCGGAGATAGAAATTCATCTGGACTATAGTTGGATATATGTGCTTATTGCTTTTCGGCGATATAATATATAAGTAAAAATATTGTACACGATAATATGCCTTATCTATCAATCGTTATTCAAATAAGAGTCTAGTTATTAATTAATATTATATCATCACCGTAACAATCGCGTATAGGTAAAAGTCTGTCAAAATTTATCGACCATAATGAAAAATATTAAGTATTCTAATAAACTTGTACTATAATCTTACTCCTAGTCCCGAGACGTTAAATTATTTGCATATACATATAAATGAGATGTCATCGACCGAATGATAACTGCCATCGTAAATTTGTAATAAGTGATAATGCAAATTAGTTACAGGTGTGATTTATAAAACGGAGAACATGACGACAACAAAGTTACTAAAACTAAAAATGTATTAAGTCATGGTAATTTAGTCAATGGAAAAAAATAGATTCGGGTAAGCACTATAAATGACATAAGGTATTAAGACTTTAAATAGCTTATAGTTTTTACATCGATGTTATATATATTTTCGGCATTTTATAAAAAGCTATATAAATAACTTGGTAAGAGATAATTTTTGTTATTAAAATTTCTTTAAAACGTCTTTTTTTAAAGATAAATCACAAGATCTTCCATTAAGAACAAATGTGCGTCACTGAATGGAAATTATTGTTAGATTTGTTTGACTTTTTCGTATTAATCGTTGTCAAAGTGAATGACGTCATAAGCACTTGAAGCATTTTTTTTTATAATATAAATAGGGGAAGGATAAGTGGTCATTACCGCCCATAGACATTGACGCCATAAGAAATATAAACCATTTCTTACATCACTAATGCGCCACAACCTTGAAGACTAAGATCTCTAAGGTATTAATGTCAATGTAAGATGTCCCTTGTGCCTGAAGTTCCATTGGCTCATTCATTTGGAAGGGGTCCAACCGGATCACAACAATACTGATTATTGCTACTTGCCGGTAGAATATTTGATGAGTTGGTGGAACCTACATAGACAGGCCTTGACAATGCCCTACCCCAAGTTTTATGTTTTTATTTATATGTTATTGCACAATACAAAATATATATATATGCACGAAAGGCGGACTTAATGATAAATTATATTTATCAGCTAACTTTACGAAACTGTAGGAAAGAACATTATTAGATATGCAAAAAGAAGAAAAATGATTTGTTATTTGAATATAACCATGCTTATGATGTCTTTGTTTTTGAAACAATTCAGTGTTAAAGATTTTTTGGTATTTTTTATCCGTATTATGTAACTTGGTAACGTAAATAATGCGTTCGGACTCCCTCCAAACGTACGATGAGTGTATCATAATACACTTTATTCTAGCCTGTTCTGAGTCAGCGTAAAACAAATAATCAAGATTTTTTTTTTAATTTAAATTCGGAAAACGACTTGTTAGGTCAAAAATTAAAATCAAAATATAGTCTTGTTAAGTAGGCTCTTACAAGCTATTTTAAATCGTCAACTTACAATTTTAATTTTTTTTTTTTTTTATATGCCCCGGGATGGCAAATGACTCCACTCCACCTGATGGTAAGTGGTAGTAGAGTCCAAACGCGACGACGGCCAGTACAGTCGGGAAGAATGTTCTGTACTAGCCGTCCCCGCCATGCCGGCCCGCAAGATGCCTCTTCACGCCTCGTTTGAAGGAACCCGGGTTGTAAGAGGAGGGGAACACGTGAGCTGGTAAGGAATTCCATTCTTTGGTAGTGCGGCAAAGAAAGGAGTTGCCAAATTTCTTTGTGCGCGATGGAATTGATGTCACAGTTAGGCGGTGACATCGAGAACCAGCTCGCGTGGACTTAAGAAGGAAGGGGGAGGCAGGAATTAGAGAGAATAATTCCTCAGAGCACTCGCCGTGATACAGACGATAGAAAGCGCTCAGTGCTGCTATCTCGCGACGCAATTGTAAAGGTTCAAGGGTGTTTGTGACCTTTACGTCGCCAATAATGCGTACTGCACGTCGCTGCAAACGGTCCAAGGCCTCCATTAGGTACTTAGCGGAGCCATCCCAAAGGTGCGAGCAATATTCAACGCAAGACCGTACCTGTGTTTTGTATAACAGGCACAGTTGTTGTGGCGTGAAAAAACGCCGCACCTTGTTCAGAACTCCAGTTTTCGTGAAGCTGTTTTTATAATAGCCTCGATGTAATCCCTTGGACTAAGGTCGCAGCGAACGTCCATCCCCAGCATGGCGATTTTGCTTTGTATCATCAGCGGTGTGCCACAGAGGGAGGGATGAGGGTAAAATGGTGACTTTTTCTATTCTACCAAGAAATAATCCAAGAAAAGAATCTAGAGATCTTTTCGCTGAAAGTTTAGATTATCCAATCAAAGTGGCAAATCGTAGTAGCGTTTCGTACTCGCCGGGGGAAATATCCTTTTCTCCAGCTTTTCAAGCTCCCTTCTGCGCTCCTCGAACCTCTGCGCGTAGAAGGCGCGCTCGGCCACGCGGCCGTGCTCGGCGCCGTGCGCGCGCGCCGCCTCCGCCGCAGTCGCGCACGTCGCGCGCACGCGCATCTCCGCCGCCTCCTCGCGCACCACCTGCACCGGCACACGATAGACGATAGGTTACAGAATCAACCCGATACGTTTTAGTAACAAACTTGATCTTGAATTCGCTTCAATTCAATAGTGTAAACGTGACTAGACGACGCCGACGCCGACTATACAAGCAGAACAGACGACAGTCATTGACAGAATTGAAAAATCAGGGCAAGAATTTAATTAATTTTCTTTCTTGTATCTACGGTATCAAATCCAGGAACTGAATTTTGATATTTTCGCTATATTCAAGAAAAACATAAATAAGATGGTAGGTATTTAATAGTATTTAATAATATTTTTGTTTTTAACATCTTTTTTTTTGTGTGCTAATGTATCTCTTAATTTTGTTTCCTTTTAATCAAATAATTAATATTCAAAAAAATTAAATGTTCTCCGATATTTATATTTTACTCATTTTATACCAATCAAGTGACAATTTCATAATAATTTAATTGTTAATGTGTTTTCTATTTGTTATAAATATTTTGATTTTTAAAATTATTATTTTTTGTTAACTCGATATGTTGATATATTTTGCAACACGTATAATTTAGGAGACACTTGATTTGTATAACGTCATGTTTGAAGACTCAATTGTATTTATTAGTGTACTTCTTGTTGGTGTTAATATAATATTACGGTTTTACATAAAAATAAAACCGGTATTATGTGCCGAGAGGAAAACATACAGCATTGCTTTGAAGAAGCAGTCGTATACTTACTTTAATCTGTGGTCGATTGCTACCTTAGACAACTTAGTTCACCTGAATGACACTAGGTGGCGCTAGTTTACCAGCCACTGCGCGGGAACCGTAGCCATATTCTTTCATAGTCTTCACCAGGAAGTACTTTCTGCAATGCTGTATGTATTCCTCTCGGCACATAATACCGGTTTTATTTTTATGTAAAACCGTAATATTGATGTGCCTTCCGGAAAACATACAGCATTGCTGTGAAGACGTGTTTGTTATCTGCTGGTGAAATATGAATTATTTTAAGCACAACGCTATGATGAAATTAATGAGTAATGAAATGAATAAATTATAAATAATTGAAATGTAACAATCATTTTAATGTCTTTAAATTTTTGAAAGATATATACAGTTTAATATATAATATAACATTGTTCTTATTTACTATCATGGCTTAAGCCAGTTTCATAGAATTTCGCGAGATTGTAGCGATGACATTTAATATAAAATTGATACATAAAACCATATATTACTTTCCTTCATTTAATTTTTTTTATATATATGTATAAGGATATATTTTAATAGAAAATTAATTTGGTGTAAATGTTTTAAAAAAAGGAGTTATGATCATTTTTAGGATTTTCTATTATGCGAAAGTAATGATTGAAGAATGTGCTGGATGATTTCCAATTACCACGCGACAATATCTCATCAATCGGTTGGTTATCTAACCACCCCAGGGAAGCTACCGGTGACCTACAGCTTCCCGGAGGAGCCCTAATGCCATTGTCCTGAAGAACTGTACGCACCCAATTCCCGATTAAAGTTCGGGACGCTGCCTTAATATTACCGTTTACAGTGATAAAAAGGTTATTTAAACTCCTATTGCTAGTTGACCTCCTAACACGTGTTCTTTTAATGAGTGCTCTAATTAATGTGACTGGGCATATGTTTTGATCGTTATGCTTATAGAATTTCCAAGCAGATTGGCGATAGTTGTGAGTGTCCGTTTTAGATCCAAAGGCTGGTATCAAGAGGATGCTATGTCCATTATCCTGGAAACTCTCTGTAGAAATTTTTAAGAGGGTCAGGTCGTGGATTCTCCGTCCCGAGGATAGCAATAGAACTTTTGCCGTCCTTCGTGACAAGTCGAATAAGGTATCTTTAGGGGGGTTAGTTGATAGCCAATTTAGGACAAGTCTAGGGTCCCATGTAAGTGAGCTTTTTATAGTTTTAGGTTTAACTGTTCCAATCGCTTTAAGGACATGTTTGATAATGAAATCAGAGAATGTTTGTTGTTCTACGTGGGGCCCATAAAATGTCATAACTGCTGATTTGTGCACTAGGATCGTGCTGTATGCTAAATTTTCTTTTAGAAAAAGGTGTATTAGGAATCTAGCTATATCGGTAGTAGGAATTTTTGGGTTCACCTGTGAGCTGGAGCACCAAGTTAGCCATCTCCTTATAGCAGGAAAGTAGGTAGTGAGGGTTGATTGTCGCCAACTCTTTCTTAATACTTATTTTTCCTCTATAGACCAGTCTTTTATTTGTTCACCCCACCCCAATTTTCCAGACTTTCAGGGCTAATGTCTGCACTTATGGAGGGGGTTGCGATGTTGTTACATCTATAAGAACTTCCGAGAGATTCTGAAGCTCGTGCGGTTGCTCTAGTGCCCTCGATTTCAGGTCTTGTAGCCAGAACACTTGAGGCCACTCTGGTGCTACTAGGTTCCCCTGGCGTTGTTCAGATGAGCCAACACCCTGGGTGGTAGGCTGGGGGGTGGAAACATCCAGGCGATCCGGTAACTCGAAGGTCTGCTGAAGGCGTCTTTATAACATGCCGATCGATCTTTGCAATCTATTGATACGTAGTTTCGCACAACAGCTGTATTTTTTGATGCGAACAAATCTATTTCGGGAAGTCCCCATTTTTGGAAGACCTCCGAGGTCGCATCGGGTGTCAGGTGCCATTCCGCCGGGTCCTTTCCTCGTGACAACCTGTCTGCTATTATGTTGTACCTCCCCGGGAGGTAATATGCTGACAGCGTTATTTCGAATTTGTCCGCTAACTGGAGAAGTTTAAATGTCAGTTCCAGCAACGCTAAAGACTTGGTTCCACCTTCTTTTCGGATATACGCTATAAATGTTCGGTTGTCGGACTGAATCAGTAAATGTGACTTTACTAGCGTTTTTGAGTTCATTTTAAAAGAAGCGAAAACGGCGAATAGTTCTTTCTTGTTCTTCTGTGCCATTTTCTCTGGTAGTGTGGCCAGTTCCCTGACACCACTTTTCCGTCCAGTTGAGCACCCCAACCCACATCTGAGGCATCCGTTGCCAGAAAAAGGGTAGCCGGTTCCTTGTGTATCGGTAACGAGTGGTGAGTGACTCCGCGCCACCACACCATTTCTCGGTAAACGTTCTGCGGGATAAGTTGCACTTGGCGGAGAAATCTCTTGTCGAACCGTCGCAGGAAGATTTGCAAATTGCGACAATGTAGTCTTCCCCGTGGGATGACAAAGTTGGCAAAGTTTAGCTGTCCCAACATTGTTTGTAATTGTCGTAGACTCATGTGTGTCTTTTGAATTACACAAAAAGAACAGATTGTTCTGGTGTGTTGTTGATGCTCTTTACTTTCTTGTCTGGTAGGGTCATTTTGTTCTTGGCCGTTAGCCATCATATCCCTAGATATTCCAAGTCTTGTGTGGGAGTCAGGACAGATTTCTGGAAATTTACTTTTCAACCCAATAATTCCAAGTGTCTTATGTTCGGTTTTGATGCACCAGAAGAAAGTCGTCTAGGTAGACTAGCACTCGACAATTTTTCGCACGCAGGGTCTCCGCGACCCAGCATGTGATGGAAGTCATATAAGTCACGTCATCTCGTAAATACGGTTTTGATAACTGATTCTGAGAAAGGGTCTGTGTGATTTTGCCATAGGGACATGAAAGTAAGCCTGCGAAATGTCGATCTTTGTCATCCAGTCTCCAGGTTGGAGAAAGTCCGGCACATCTGTATGAGAAATCAAACGAAAATGTTTCGTTTTTACATATTTGTTCAGTTCCCGGAGATCGAATATTGGGCGCATCGATCCATCGCTTTTCTTCCGCAAGAAAAGTTTGGAGATGAAACTCGGAGATTTTGCCCTGACTTCTTGAAGAATATTCTGATTCAGGAGTTCGAGAATTACTTGAGTCATGGCAGGGGAAGTTTTTGTTGCATACCGGTCCATTATTGATTTTGTAGGCCAAACAAGGGGGGATTTTTTGAACGGGTATTCGGGATCCTGTGATTGTCGTCATGATAAATTTGTTTGCCTCCAAAGTCTGCCATTTGTCTTTGAATTGTACAAAGTGACCCCCCCTGAATGATTGTGTCAGATAGTCATATTTTCTTATCTCTGTAACGAAATGTAATGTTTTTAGTTTGCTTGTTGTTGTCAGCTTTCCCTTTGTAAGTTTGTTTATTTTGTGGTTTCTTTTTTTTTTTTTTTTTCAGCCTTTTGCCGTCCACTGCTGGACGAAAGCCTCCCCCATAGAACGCCAACCATCCCGATCTTGGGCAGTCCGCATCCATCCCGAACCTGCCACCTTTTTTAAATCGTCGGCCCATCTTGTCACAGGGCGTCCTACACTACGTTTGCCTAAGCGTGGTCTCCACTCCAACACGTGTCGGCTCCATCGGCCATCAATGCGCCTGGAGACATGACCAGCCCACTTCCACTTCAGCGAGCTAATTCTAAGCGCGATGTTGGTGACTTTAGTTCTCTGGCGAATGTCCTCATTTCGGATTCTATCTGCCAGAGAAACCCCTAGCATCGCGCGTTCCATTGCTCGCTGATGTGTAATGGCCAACACATTACACATCTGCGATTTGCCGACGACATTGTCATCATGGCGGAGACTCTGCAGGATTTGGAAGAGATGCTAAACAGCCTGAGCGATTCTTCAAGACAAGTAGGTCTCGGGATGAACATTGAAAAGACCAAAATTATGGCAAACCGTCATGTATCCCCGAGACCAGTGGTCGTAAATGGCTCTCCACTTGAAGTTGTGCAGGAATATATCTACCTGGGCCAAACTATACAACTTGGCCGGCACAACTTTGAGAAGGAGGCTAAAAGAAGAATACGTTTGGGCTGGGCGGCATTCGGGAGGTTACGTCATATTTTTGAATCGTCGATCCCACAGTCGCTTAAGACCAGGGTCTTCAATCAGTGCGTCCTACCTGTAATGACTTACGGTGCCGAAACGTGGACACTTACCGTAGGACTGGTCCACCAATTTAGGGTCGCTCAGCGAGCAATGGTTTCTTATTTGAGCTTTGATAATTGGGTCTCGTGGGATTATAACTTCTAGATGTTGAGGGTTCATTAAGTTTCCTTTTCCAGACTAGATCTGTCTTTTGGCTTGAATGTTTGAGTTTGTGACAACCAGTATTGTGGCCCTCCGAGGGACTGAATAAGCGACAGTAGCTTTGCTTTGTCAAAAATAAATTCTTCGCTGGGTGGAATATTTTGAAAAACAGTTTGTATACTTTTATTATGTATTTCTGATATGAGTCGTGAACGTCTAATCTCCACACATTCCGCTCTCTTGCCACAGACGATCTGTAGTGAGCGTTCTGCATTTTTGTAGGAAGCGGAAGATTCACCAAACGTAGCGCTCATTTTATTAAATAGCTCGCTATTTAGCTCGCTTGGGTTTTTAACAGCCCAATCTAGTATTTCTTGTAAGCCTGATTGCAACAACTCCTTTTGGTACAGCAAAGCATTTGTCAGTCCCGCAACAAATAGTTCAGTAGAGGCCAAAAAGTCTTTGCCTTTATTAAGGCAGCACAATTCGTCATTGATTTTATGGTTGCAAAATCCCGGAGATGTAGTGACTTCAGCTAATGCTTTAGTGTAGCGCACGTGTTGACACTAGGGTGTGTTAAAATGGTGTAACTCTATTAGTTGTTTTAACCTATTCCCATCGGCGGGTTTCATGTGTTTTTTCTCGTCAAACTCTGTCTTGTATGTGCCTAGATCTAGAGTTTTTGTTGACACCGAGGTGTTGGATAAAAAAGAGCTAATATTATTTACTTGGTCTGAGTTTACGTGACTACTGGATTTGTTGCTATCAGTCCCACAATGTTGATGCATTATAAAATTTGTAAGAAAACTGACCTGGTCATATAACGCGTCGATTCTCGGATCGACCGTTACCTGGGAGTCCAGCCGACGTTTCTTTCTGGGAGTACCCTCATTCTCACCTTCGTTGCTCGAACTGCTTGAATTCGAGGTATCCTCATCCTCGCGGCACTGATTATTATCGGTATACACACCATCCGAAATAGGCACATGCGAATCACTAACTTCACCGTTTTTATTCGGGGCGCGATCCATAATTTCAAATAGAAAAAAAACAACTCAATGTTCGAAAATATTCAATGTGTTAATTAATTTTTCACAAAACTTCATAAGATAGATAGAAATGTTATTTGCAACTGAATTACTTTAGAATTATTTCGACCACCTTTGGCGAAAGTACACAACGCCATGTAAGAATATGGCTACGGTTCCCGCGCACTTGCTAGTAAACTAGCGCTACCTAGTGTCATTCAGGTGAACTAAGTTGTCTAAAGTAGCAATCGACCACAGATTAAAGTAAGTATACGACTGCTTCTTCACAGCAATGCTGTATGTTTTCCGGAAGGCACATCAATAAATAAATAATAAACTGGAAGAACTTACAAAAATTACATTACTAAATCTTTGTTTTTTAATACTTGCTTTATATATTGAGATCTTGTTACCTCTAATTTTTTTATTTCCTCATTTTGCTTTTTTAATAAATCCTCTATACGCGAAAGGGAACTTTCGAATTTCACAGAATCTTCGACAAGGGCCTGCCTGTAATACAAATAAATATATCGATATAACAATCTTATTTAAGATATTTTACCATTTTTTTTTACCTGATCGAAAAATATTTTTTCTTAACCAATTCCGCTTCGGTCCATTGTATTAGTACTTTGTGTATTTCGTTTTCCAGATGAGATACATTCTGAAATTTCATGTAAAATGTTGCTATATTATTTTCTGCATTGCTAAAGTAACAGTAGTATGAAATGGCCAGGTGAGCGAAGGCTTTCTGTGAACTTCCAGAATCACATGTAGCAATCTTTAGAGCCTTTTCACATGCACTTTTCACATGATTACTGTCAAAGTGGTTCGGTACATGCACTTTCAAATGATTTACAAACAGTTTACGCCTAGTGAAAACATTAGATCAAGTTCAATTGCGTTGTTCAAAGATTCTGCTGCACTTTTCAAGTTTCAAGTCTCAGTGATTTGACGTGACATGCCGTGGCCTTAGGTTTATCGATCTTAATCTCAAGAGAAATTAGTCAACTGCTAAGTATTATAGTGCACAAATACAGATATACTATCTATTACCTCTAATAATCCGATGGGACTGTAACCTGACATGACAGAAGAGAGTCAGGCGAAGGATCAACGGCTTTACGTGATTTCTGAGGCACGGAAGTGTACTCATTTCCAACTACCAGAATCCGGACTGAGAATTTTTGAAAGAAAACCTAAATACTTTTTACCGGCCTGACTGCCCTGTTTGAACCCAGGACCTCGAAATCAGCATCTTATATCTAGCCACTAGACCAGCGAGGAGAACTGTGACTACAGTCGAGTGCTTGGTATAAGTAGTATACTAATATATCACCATAAGAGAGGATTTACTTTCGTGACATTACCATGAAGGGGTCGCGGAGCCGTTCCATGTGAAGAGTGTTGTAATAAATCATATTGTATTACCAACTACACTTTGGAATCATGGCAACTATGCCGTGGCGGCGTGCATGTGAGCAGGCACTTAGGAGCACAAGATGAATTATTAAGAACCGTTATATCAAAACATTATTACATAGAAATATAACTTTATTTATTGTTAATATTTATGACCTATGATATGTAAATCTCTATACGTATTTACTTTTCGAGCCCTCGTTGTTATTTTCGACTTCACTAAATCACTCTTAGTGCTCTCTATCAGCAACATCTCGTATTCCTTCTCGAGGTTCCGTAGCCTCTTCTTTTTACTTCCCTTTTCATATTTAAGTAAATCTAACATCTTTCGTTGTTCTATAACCTTTAAATCGAGATTGTGTATCAGCTGAAATAAATAAAATGGTACCTATTCAAATTTGATTCTTATGTACGTAATTGATAATTTCTATTATTTTATTAATTACGAGTATAGTATTCCGTGCTTTCTTGTGTTTCCGATTGACTTAAAGGTTGACTGGTAGAAGAATGATTTCAGGCTTTGTGCCCGCCAATTTTGGCTAATAAAGTTATTTGAATATTTATTTTTTCTATTTTTATAAAATAGAGTTGGAATACGAGCCGGTTGGCGTGGTTGGTAGATACCTGCCTTTCACGCCGAAGGGTGTGGGTTCGATTCCCACCCAGGATAGACATTTGTGTGCATGAACATATCTGTTTGTTCTCAGTCTGGGTGTAATTATCTATATAAGTATGTATTTACAAGAAAAGTAGTATATGTAGTATATCAGTTGTTTGGTTTCCACAGCACAAGCTCTGCTTAGTTTGGGATCAGATTGCCGTGTGTGAATAATGTCCCAGGATATTATTATTATTATTAATAGTAAATGAGGGCCACACGATGGTAAGTGGTCGCCATCACCCATAGAAATGTCTATGGGTGATGGCGACCGTTATATAAATATTAACTGTTCTTTACATTGCCAATGCGCCTTCAACCTTAGAAATTAAGGTGTTATGTCTCTTGTACCTGTAGTTACACTGGCTTACTCACGCTTCATACTGTAACGCAACAATACTAAGCACCGTTGTTTGACGATAGAATATATCTTACGAGTGGGTGGTAATTACGCAGACGAGGTTGCACAAAGCTTCCACCAAGTAAATTGAATAAATAAATATATATTATAAAAATAATAATTTTAATGGTATCTTACTTTATCAGCGGTTTTATTGCCAATGGGGCAGACATTGTTGAGGAATTTTTTGATTTGGGCCTCCTCATCTCCCACCACCTGCCTCGCCTGAGCCAGTTCCTCTAGCCTTAATCGTATTTCTTTTTTAAGCGTATCTATCAGATCGCTGTTCTGCTTCTTCTCAGCTTCGTTTTCTTCATAGTGAGATTTCCTTTGACCCTCTAGAAATATTAACTTATGTATTCAAATTAGCTGCGTATACTAGCACACCACGTATTACATTTTTTCATCACTTTAGGTAAAAGATTGCGAAACACCAATGGACTACCTGATGGTATAGGCCATTGCATTAAAAGGAGTATAAAGCACATATTGCGCTGCCAATTGATTGCCAACCACAATAGCTGAGATCATTATACTCATTGTACCTTTAATTATACCGATTTATTTACTAAATTGAAGGGTAACCTTCATGACGGAATACACCAATACAAAGTCTGTACTTAATATTTTAAACGTAATAATTTTCTCTGACTGTCTGTTACACTTTCATGGCTAAATAAAATTAAAGAGGCATCTTGCGGGCCGGCAAGGCCAAGGCGGCTAGTGCAGAACATTTTTCCCGTCTGTACTGGCCGTCGTCGCGTTTGGACTCTACTACCACTTACCATCAGGTGGAGTAGAGTCATTTGTCCTCCCGGCGAATATAAAAAAAAAATCACCAAGCGGATTTTGATAAAATTAGGTATGATGCAAGCTTGAACCCTACTACATAGCCTACTTTTTTATGTAGTACTTGCCCACCTATCCCTAAAACGCGGGCGATGCCGCGGACGAAAATTAATTGTATATAAACGTAATTATATTAATCCAGATAAATGACGTTAAATTTTAATAAAATAAAGTAAAAGCCTATATATATCTCACTTTTAGGCTAAAGCGTTTTTTCTTTTTGCGTGTTTTCTTTCTGCGGGTAGATACATAGGGACACACATTTGGCATATTTTCACCCGACACATGCGGGCTATCTTTTGACCCAGAGAACTACATGAATTAGAATTCACTGGTTCTCCTTTCGGTTAAAACCCGTAATCGTCCGTTAAGATTCAAACGACGAGGCCATCGGCTAGTTTGAATAATTTAATACTTAATTACCAATAAACATCATTATTAGTAATTAATTGTCATAATTATAGCTACTATTGTAATACGTTGTCGTTAGTCTATAATAACGACCTCCTTTATATAAGTATTAATAGGCTAAGCTAATTTAACTAATAGCTACTTAAGCTAGTAGGATAGCTAGGATAAGTACTTCTCAATTAATAATCACATGCTTCAAACTTATATCGTACTTATTTATTATATATTGCTTTTAATTGACGTTATTTTTTTATTGTAAATTATAAGCAATTCATTGTTTTTTTATTTATTTTTTATTTTAGGTAGACGTACGAGCATATGGGCCACCCATAAGTGGTCCTCATGGTAAGTGGTCACCAACGCCTATAGACATTGGCGTTGTAAGAAATGTTAACCATCGCTTACATCGCCAATGCGCCACCAACCTTGGGAATTAAGATGTAATGGCCCTAGTGCCTATAATTACACTTGCTCACTCACTTTTCAAACCGGAACACAACAATACCAAATTATGTGATTTTTTTTAAATATATAATATGTAGATGGACTGGCCAAAAGGGGCCACCTGATGGTAAGTTGTCGCTAACGCCTAATTAACAATTCCTTACGTCGCCAATACAAAAGAATATATTATGTTCCGTGTAATTTCACTGGCTCACTCTCCCTTCAGGCCGGAACCCAGCTAGTTAACGCTCGTAGCTAACTAATAGTTCCTCTTATTGTTTTACCCAACATAACTAATACAAACTGCTTAAAATATATTTTAATGGGTATACAAATGCGGGTATTACCAACCTGATAGTTGAATTTTCTTTTTGATTTCAAATATTTTCGAATTTATACTCGTTAGTTTGTCCTCCGTTTCAATTTCGAAGGGATGTCTTTGGTAACAAGTCACCATCTTTAGTTTTTATAAAATTTTCAATGAATCTCACTTCTTTTTGCTGAACAACTAATTATATCGTAGCAACGTTGGCATTGATTAAATAATGAAAAATTTAATACTTCATGCATAAAGACATGCAGACATGACATACAAATGTTTTAAAAGATTGAAATAAACGAATAAATACGTTACAAAGTAATTATTGTTACATGTTTAGCGGAATAGATAATAATATTCCATTGAACCTTGCCCTTTAAAATTCACCCCTATAATAACACTTAAAGACGGCAGCGCCATCTCTGTCGTGGATGCGAAACTACTAAGTTCGAAAGCTCTATTCGCCGCGAACGACGAGTTGAATTGCTTGATTTCTCCATTGAATCAACATTCCTTCGCGTAACTTTCAATGTGTGCGTGTAAGCGTTCTCACGCCTTTATAACGAAAACCATCTAATTTCTTGACATAAAACACCAATAACTACTAGTAAAATATAAAAATTTAGACTTTATGCTACATAAAGAGGTTTGAAAAGTGAAATAGCTATTGTTCCAGGCTGCGCATACGCACACAGGAGCGCGGTCCGCCATTTTGATTTACCGTACGTTGTGTATTTACGAACAAAGCCGTCAGATGCGAGCAGGACGCGGCTGCGCATGTTTCTGTCGGGATTTTCGTTTAATTTGAATGTGTTTTACCGCTAAAATGACCAATACGCCAATTTTTTCTACGTAACAACAGTTTATAAACAAAATGAAGTGTCAGTTTTTACATTTAGTTCCGTGAAGTGTTGATAATTTAGTGTTTAAACGACATAGAAGGAGTAAAACAAATGTGTGTGATCCATGTGTGAATGTTGTGCTACAAGATGTGGTCGAGAAACTTTATACCGGATTATGGGATTAAATTGCTATCCATCGGGCTCGTGCTGTCGACGTTGGCAGCGAAAATCCACGGGGTCGAAGGTAAGTGCTTCTCATAATTGTTGTATGTAATTTTGAAGAGTGGTTGAGCTTATGAAAGCGCGGTCTCGAGTATTACCCGACCCCGTAAAGTTGACGCGCATTCACATAGAGCTTTGTGAGTAAAGCCTACTTTTTAAAATAGTCGGTTTATCTCAGTTCTCACAGTTTGTAGAACTTGTGTAACTTGTCGTTTTAAAAACTGGAGTGTAGTGGCATCGTGTTTTTCAATATATTTTTAATTATAGCGGTTTATTTTGTTGCGTTTTAAACGTGATTCATATTCTAAGCCCTTATACCGTTTTGCTATGAACTATACTATTAATGTACATTATGTACAAAAAATAAACGCAACATATAATCTGGAGTAAATATTTTTTAATTAAAATCAAATCATCCCAATTTGATAACATTTGCATCCTATATGAAACATTTGTTTATAAAATTGAGAAACAAGTCACTTATTTTTGTAAATAAATATTAATCAGTACAAATATATTTTTCATATTTATGAATCTTGCTATGTTTAACATTAAATACGAGACTTAATAAATTTTAAAACAATTTATGTCATTAATATTTATAGCCGTTTAAATTGTTGCCTATTTATTTTCTACTCATGGACGGTACATCAATCATGGCTGTTGATCATCATTTGTAAACACGTATTTTTCATACAGATTAATCCGAGACTATCTTAAACGGTACATAAACGTTTCTAAGAAGTAATATCAATACATTTACAGCGCAAAGATATTTATAAAGTTGCAAGTTAGAACAATGCTATTTACACCCATCATTATTATTCCCTACATCGAGCAAAGGGTCAAATAATATATTTATAATGTACGAGCAAGGACATTGAAAGCACTAGATCTTGAAGATAAGAACTACAGTAATGCCACGCATAGCTCGCACGATGTTCGTCTAAGTCTATCTAGTTGAATACAAATTGATAAAATTTATATTAGTATTCTCGACATTGTCACACGATTTCTGTTGTCGGGACCGAGGCGGGACATTTTGAATATTGATCGGGGAGCAACATTATATAAACGCTTTTAAAGGGTTTATTTTTGGTTGTTATGTGTTTTGGGGATAGTTGATTTCTGAATTCATGTCGTATTCATGATGTTCATATTATTTTGTTCACGTAATACCTAATTTATGTTAAATATTTCTTATTACATTTTAAGAAAAAGTTTATATATTAGCTTAATATATAAATTTCAGATTATTTGTTGCTCTTAGTCTGTCTTAGTCTTTCATTTCGTTATAATTAAATATCGATTTGCCAGATCATGAAATATTGCAGATTGTGCATATTTCTTAGATTCCCACGATAACTTTAATTAAATACATTTATTACAATATATTATATTACAATTATATTTAAATAAATTCGAATACACAAATTTATTTTTGAATACCATCTTTAAATTATAAATTATTTTTACATCAGTTAGCCAAAAATTTAAATAAAAAGCGTAATTTATTACATCATAAACTGTATCTTTATAAATATTTATTTAAAATGTATTCTTACGTCATAAGACATTATTTTTGTTTAACTTGACGTATATGTTAATATATATTGGTTTTTAAATTGAAGATATAAATAATTAAAATTCACGTTTAAAAAAAATACTATTACATAATACAATATATTGCTTGGCTACAGTAGGTATCTAAGCCCAATCGTATAGTACCATATAGTATACCTTGGTAGCTCATGGTGCTAAGGGATATAATTTTTATGAATTACAAAAGCAGTTACAGAAACGAGGATTAAATGGTTATCGAAATCATTAGTCGTTTTAAGTACGGTATTCTTATGTTGTTCTAAAATGGTTGCAACAAAGATGTGATTTGATTACATTCTCGTTATAGACCGATGTATCAAAACGCGTATGCTGTAGTACAAACATGGCGACCGCTCTACTTTTAAAACAATCGCAATTAACGGCCAATTGTCTGATGCGGCAAATTGGTCTGGCGCCTAGGGCTGACAAATCTAATATTATGCCAGGAACTAAATATTTATGTTTTCACATATCTAAAGCTTAGATGATCACTTGAATAGCGGTCTTTTTTAAATCGTGTCGACAAGTATTGCTATTATAAAAAATCAAATGTTTTTTTTTTGTTAGACTTGTTGAATGTTCGAATTTCAAATATTTTTTGACGCGCTTCCAATTTCGAATGTAGAGATTACGAATTCTATCATGAAGTAAATTGTTAAGGGCGCATTATGCGTTAAATCACCCATATGTGCACATCTTTTGTCCAAAAAAATTAGGGGTTGTCATTGACGTTCTATTGTTAAAACGAACGCATCCCTGATCGATATACGATGTGTTACATTTTGACCATGAGTATAAACCTTTTAAAACTGGCATTGATTTGTGAAATGTTTTGTCGTTGTAAAATGATGCAGTCAAAAACTATTAATATTTTTTATTTATAATTATGTAGGTTAAGGCTAGCATTAAATTCTTATTCAAAATATATCAATTTTTTTGGTTATAATTTTATTTTGTACGACCTCGTCTATTATGCATCTGTTTACGGTTTAATTTTGGTAACAAATCATTTCGCCCAATAAATTTACGTGTTTCTTATGCCTTGTAACAGCTTCAGGTTCATATTTATTTATATAACAAACATCCGAATGTCACTTATTATAAACCCCGTTTACATTCAACCATTTATATGCTAGCAAGCGGTGATGTATGCTCGTAATCAATACAATTGACGCTATGTTAAGTATAAAAAATAAATATATAAGAAGAAAATAAATCAACATGAAAATTCTGAAAATTGCGCTTAGTGTAAACGTGGTAAATAATGTGTTAATATTTCTGTCGACAGCCCTAAAGGAGGGCTGTGTCACATATAAATCTCAACTAAGAAGCTACAATTTCTCACTTAATATTTAGCATTTGCGTTTTCAGTCGTCTACACTATTATGAACCTTATTCCTATGACGCAATTAATGTCTTATCGCAGGACGTGTGCGAATTAAGCTGTTTTGTCTCAATCTATTCCTCACATCTCATAATTCCGTGAAGCGTTTTTAATTTTTGACTCTTCGACTTTGAGAAGTAATTTCTACATGTGTTATATAGCTTTTGTTTTTAGCGTCAATACATTTTTTGACTATTGATACATATGTTGTACATTTTTTATAAATGTTATGTTGTTTTACGTTCTTTTTAAAACGTTCGAAGTTTACTTAGCATCAGTTCTCTGGAACGATAATATTTATAAGCTTGTCTTGTGTAGTCGTCATGCTGCAATTCAATTGGGTAAAGATTTGAACGAGAATCATCTCCCTAACGGAGTAGTATTTAACTTCCAGGAACATGAGACATATTCTGTACGGCAATTTCTGCCAAAACCAACCAACTGATTACGATTATCCAAATCAAATATATATAAATAAAAAATTGTCACATTAATATTACAAAACACATAATAGTCTATATACTATATATCTCTTATGTTTTCACAGGTCAATTAAATTGCAAATTATTTAGTTTTTTTTGCTCAAATAAACTCAGTTGCAAAGTCAATAAAATTCTATATAAGTAGAAGATATGTCGATCACGGCTCTTACCTCACCGCGCAAAATTTATTCCGTAACAATTTTTCTCGATACATAGCCGTTTTTGGATAAACGAGACGGTAGGCCGGTTTGTTTAGGACATTCAATGATATTACCTAACAGGTTAATGTTTGTATACACACCGTGTTGAATACAATCGTGCCAATGGAATAAATTTCCTTGGTTTTTAAATCGACTATCGGTTTTAACTTAGCGTTAATACGTTCGTGATTGCGAGTGTTCGATTAGCCCGCGGGGTCCGATTAAGTCTTTACTGATCGCTAATGTCTCGAGGTAATACATGACCTTTTAAATCTGAATTCGTAAAGCAGATGTTTATTTTACAATTACCCTGCGTTTTTAACAATATGTTTTTTTTATTGCAAACCTGAAACTGTTAAAATTCACTATTCAACTGCATTTTAATTTTATATAATACTAGTATTCGCCCGCAGGTTCGCCTTCGCTTCGCTTAGTAAAAAAAGTATCCTATGTACGTTCTTGGCTGTCAAGCTTGCTTCATACCAAAGCCTAACAGACATACAGAGCTACTTTCGCATTTATAATTGATTTAATTTAAAATAAGACTTTTTGTAATTACATTTTAATGATGTGTATACAATGTATTTTTAGTAATAAAACGATATAACGATATAAAACAGGCAATACTTGGAAATTAACAACGTTCGAGTAATCCGGAGCTTACTACAATAATCACCTCAAATACAGCGCTATAAAACAATTACTTGTACATGAAGGCAAGGGGTATATAAAACGGTTACAAACCGTATTGTAAAATAATTATATATAATTAAAATTATAAATAAATCCAAAGTTATCCTTCTAATTATGATAGTTATATATTTATGCTAGTATTCATGTGAAACAAATGCTCTAATTTTCGTTTTGCATTTCTGCAATAGTAAATTTTTGACTGGTTGTGGAATAGAAACGCTATTTCATTTGTACGTATATCATGGCTTAAATACTTGACTTTACTTGGAAGTCATTCTCTCACTTTGTTATGTAATAAATAAATAAGAATTGATGTTAGATTTAGATAATTTTTTTATAATATATAATTATTTAAGAACTAGGCTTTTACCTTAAGATAATTACGTAGCAATTGATGTCAGCGAATCCGAGATCATTAAATAAAACCGTTCTCGTTCTGTAACACTCGCGGTTGAGACATAAGGTTTTTATTGCTTACTGTACCCAATGAAGTCTGGGAATTGTTCGTTTCTCATGCGAAAGTTCGCTATTGTATTATAATTTCTTAACTATTTTTGTAATTCAAAAATTATATCTTTCAATTAACTTAAACTATACAGTGAAACAGTATTTTGATAAAAACTAATTTAAGATAAGAAGCATGACTTGCGGAAGAGTAGAACATCAAACTCATATTTACCTGTGAGTGTTAAAACCCACCAACAAAAGCATTATCATTTCCCAGGAAGTGTTATCGTTAGGGGATCACTAGTAAAAATCGATAATTATTTTGTTGAATGTTTATAAATCACTCTTTGATTTCGAAATATTCAACATAAGGACAGGAAATAATGACGTACGTTTTTGGATTATATATTCAATGGTTATTTAGTTACAAATCGATTTCTCAACGATAGGATATCCGATCTGAAGGCGACGTTGGTTACACCGCAAAGTACCTACGTGCTAAATTACGCGTTGATAACGCGAACGCAATATTCATTTGTTTTCGTGCTAACTTTAAGCTTACTTCGTTCTTTTTTACTAGATATGCGAAAAAATATGAAAAATGTTTAATGAGAAAACATATGTACTCGTAAATTGGTTTATGTGAACGCCTCGTTGGCATAGTGGGTAAATTAAGGCCATATATCCCGAGTTCCTGGACTAATAAAAAGTTATTGGGTTTTTACTATTAAATAATATCAGTGGCAACCCAGAGTTTCGAAATTGGAAGTGTACACTACGACAACCACGTCGACAACGGTCTTACCGATCGTATGGGATTGCCATCACATTGGATTAGGAGAGCGAGGAGTAGAGCACTTGTGCATTGTAATATGTCCTGCGCAGTTGGCTAATCTATCTTGAGATTGGCCGCCGTGGCCGAAATCGGTCTGGAGGACATTATATATATTTTTTTTTAATTTTAAGAGTTTAAATTTGACTATATGATCAAATTTGTAAGTCCTTGATTTCTGCGTTACTCTTCGGTCAGTGAATTAGTGTGAACTTATGCAATACATCTGGTCACCATGACCAGGAAGCAAACGTTAAAAACATTCATTATATAAATGAACGTTTACGTATATATATAACACAATAAACCCAATTATCACAAACGCTAATATCTTCCACTGGACGATAAATTGAAATCGGTTATGTATCTTACGATAAACGAAATCCGTTAATTGTCTATCTGCTTAGAAGCAATCCTAATGAATACAACACGGTCAGTTAACCAAGAAAATACTCAGGGTCTTATCTTTTTTTTTAATTGTAATCATGACTTATACACTTTAACATGAGTATGAGATTTTTTAATTGGTAATATATGGTAAGTTTTGAAAACGATTGAATTATTTTGAAAGTGTCATTTGCCTTATATAAATATATACATATATTGTAAGTAGAAGGAACAATTAGTATAGGTGTATTTAAAATTCCTGTTATAAGAATAAGAAAAAAAAATAGATTTTATGGCATTATGTTAGGACATCATTAAATGTAGACACGACATTCTAAAATTAAACTTAAAAAAGAAAATTAACTTAAAAGACATATAAAAATCTATTACAATTTAGAAAAAAAACATAAAACATTATTTAAAAAAGGAACAATAATTATAATGTTATTAAATTAAAAAATAATAATAACATGCAAGGTTTTTTTAATCTTCTTCACTTCCTCATTCTGTTTAATAGAACTTATTTCGAACGGTTTCTATTAATAAACGTTCGAAAGACAATTGAATTATTGAAAATCAAAAGCGACCTAAATAGAATTTAACATTCGGATATGAACTCGTCTACAGAAAACGGTTACATTTCGCCACTAAACGTTGAAACCAGTTCCACATCCGTGGGGTCCAATGTTTGAGGGACCCGCACTGAGCACACAAATGGAGATAACCGAGGCTCACCTTTATGGATAAGTAGTTTACTTCTTGGAATGTACATTACAATTTTAAATTTAGGCTGTATAAACGTTTTCTGAGTCAAAAGTGTGTATCGTTTAAAAAAAGTAAATTGCAATGTGCATCTTGTATATTTATTTTGGATACATAAATTTCAATGCGGATAATAGAATGGAAATGACGGAAAAATATCTTCCCATCATCTCGAGAACCGGTTTAATCATCCACCATTACCCTTAGAAAGTTACAAATATTATGAACCCTACGCCCGAGTAGGAGGATCCATCGTTAATTGAGTTTGAAATGTAAAATACGAGCGAAGTGTTTACATAGTATCGTCTGCATATGCGCAAGTGGTTATCGTTACGTCCGCTTGTCCGTTTGCTTTAATAATAAGCCTGCGCCCGCGCCGTTGTCACGAACACCAAACATAGCAAGCAGGCTTGGCAGAGTTTTAAGAAAAAAAAAATGACTTCAATAAAAAACAACCATTTCCGTCATGGACGCTTAATAAATAGTTTAAAACTATGAATGTGTATTATTATATTTTTAAATACATGTTGAAACTATTTATAAATGGAGAAAGATATGCTTGTTTGTATTATTGCGATAGAAATAGGAAATATATAATCGGTTAATTTAATGGAAAACAACATTATCACTAAAACTGTTTGTAAAATATTACTACCATTCGAAATTGAGAAACGTTACTAACTATAGCAAAAACAATATACTCCGGTAAAACATTTTTATTTCTGTGCAAGCGGAATCTTCTAGATTGACATGACCCCCCGATTAAATATAGTACCAATGTATATGACAGGTTTATCCTGAAAAATGCGAATTTCTTATATACTCAAAACCATGGTGATACTACTAGATAACCGAGAAGTTGCGAACACATGCGTCTAGTCATTAACGAAATTTTAATTCAATGATGTATTGATTATATATGATAAGATTGATTAGATCCGATACATACGGAAAAAAATGAAGATGAAGCAAAGACGAAAACTAGTTTTTAAGTAACACGATAGGCAAATGGATTGTGTATTACCATTTATTTTTATTCTTCGAGTTTTTGAACCAAGGGCTTTTTCCCACGTATCACATGACGTTACCATGTGTGCCCCACACTGTTAATGTGTTTATCGACGATTGTGACGCATTCAAATACATTCATTAATCCTTTTGGAACAGAAATTATATACTTACATTACGTTTTAACTCCTATATGTTAAAAAAAACTGATGTCCATATAAATCGTTTAATGATTTTACTAAAAGAAAGCCGGTTTTTTAATTTATTTTACACGCAAATCAATTAACAATCTGTTGAGTATATATTACTTACTAATAATTATTTAAATAGATTTATTTATATTTGTCTTTCTGAATTTGTTATAAAATGCCAGCTAGACCCGCGTGGTTACTTAGGATGAAAGGTCGTTTGAAATATTAACGTACTTTTTATTGCAATAATTTATATTATTGAAAATTAATACTAAGGCGCCACTGACGATATTATAATAAAATATTATAATTATGGTAAAGAAAACATTTTAGTTATTCAGTTCAGTTATTAACAAAATCTGAAACTCACCTCGAAACAGCATCGTGAAATGTCATAAGTGATATACATGTATACGGCATCGATAATATTAATTATAACATTCAATAGATACGTGTTTAAAAAAGTATACCAGTCTCCAGGACCGGAGATGTTAAGTGAGTTCTTACAGAATAGCACTGCTGTTACGTTTGAGTACCTACTTAGATTGTCAGCTGCCAATCACAGATTTCCGTCAAGCGTTAGTGCCTTGTATTATTGCATCTGATATGAGGCGAGTGTCCAGTCTAACACAAGACATATGCCAAGCTGTGTACAGCGAAGCGTTGGTATTGGGTAATACGTTGGTGGTATCCACTGATCGCCGGACAAAAACATTTAAATTTTGATAATATCACTAAAATAAATTTGGAATGTAGTTCTTTCTATCTTTATCATTCTTCTAGATATGCAGATTGCAGATATTTAATTGAAACTGTTCTAATGACCAAATGTCCTAAAAAATCTCAATCTCTAAAGTAGAAGTACAATTTGGCGAGATCATTTATTATTAATAGCGCTTTTTTAAATTGGAATAATATAAATACATAATCAATCGCCATTTGTTGGTTTCGATAAAGTTCAACCATCAATAGTGAATAAATAAAAGTCGCTCTAATTGCAATGGCGGAAGGCACCAGACGTGAAAGTCTTATCTGAATCTAGATTTATTGCGATCATCGTTTGACCACTGCAAAACCACTTAGCAAGTGTATATTAAAGTATTTACGATACTATAAATCTTTAGAGGTAACAAATTAGGATTTAATTTTAATCTTATTTTGTGTCCCACATCGAATTCTAGATTAGATCATTTGCGAACACACCTGGCCATTAGACGATTACGAATTGCAATCACTAGACGAGTTGAAGTCTACTGAAAATACTTCACGTTATATAATATAAATATAAAATTATTATTTATAATACCATACGAATTCAATAATATGCTAAAACGTAACAGTTGCAAAAGTTTGTCGTTTTTTTTGTTTTATTTTTGTGCATCACTGTCTGATGTTTAATATAAATCCCAAATAAAAATATATAATTGTATGTAATGTTTATTTTTTTTGTTTGTTATGTTTGACGAGTCGGTTGGTGCGATTGGTAGATACTTGCCTTTCACGCCGAAGGTTGTGGGTTGGATTTCCTCCCAGGATAGACATTTGTGTGCATGAACATGTCTGTTTGTCCTGAGTCTGGATGTAATTATGTATATAAGTATGTATTTACAAAAGAAAAGTAATATATGTAGTATATAGTTGTCTGGTTTCCATAGCACAAGCTCTGCTTAGTTTGGGATCGATAGATGGCCGTGTGTGAATAATGTCCCAGGATATTATTATTATTATATCAGAATAATGTTATTATAACACATACATATTAAATAAAACTTTATAAATAAGTTAATCCAATTAATTGCGTCCTTAACATGACCGAATAAGTGTATTTTAATAAAACTGGATCCTAAATTAATAAAAAAAAGCTCAAAGGCTGTTAAAAACGCACTCGTTCTGAATGTAAATTTTCTTAACCGGTCTGAAAAAATACAGTTGATATTTAAAGTTTATCAACGAATCGAATCAATATTGCATTTTTATTAACCCTTTCACTTGGCCATCGCATGAAACGCTCCGGGCGACTTCTTAAAGAAATTAATTACTCGTGCGAATAATATATATCTTACTTGCTTTCGGCTTTGGCTACGAATCGGCTCCCTCGATGGGTCACAGACAATATTTTTAAAAGGTCAAAGATAAATTAATTTAAATGAACAATACTAAAAGAAAATCTGATCGGCGACTATTCTCCAGGGTAACTAGCCAAATGAGCAGGACATATTGTACTGCATATTCGATTCCCTATCTCTGACACGATTTGAAAGTCATAACGCACAGGACGATAATGATATTATATGAATTTGAGACATGAGGGCTTAAACACTGTCGACGTCCAGACTCCGGGTTGCAACTGAGAACTTCACAACTGTTAATACCCAGTGTTTTTTATTAGCCCGGGGTTTACTCCTTAAACCTCGAAATCAGTTAACATTTGTATGTATGGTCTCGTGACTAGCACAAGCTAGCAAAGAGGTAGTCAATTATAATAGAACACCATACAAATAAATAAATATACCTCTTTTTGGTAAGTGGTTAATGAATACATTGACGCTTTTAATAAAGACATTTTTTTTATAGTTAATTTGCAAGTAATCGTTGGACAATTAAACGTTTTTTATATCAGGAATACGAAATACATTTTAAACAGCTAAATTATAATATAAAAAACCTCCTTTATTTTTATCTAATAGCAAAATCTTGACCTGTAACAATACTTAATTAGGCTTTACTAAAATAAAATAAACATATCTAAGATAATCATCTAATGCGATATATTGTTCGTGATTGTATTGTTTTATGAGCATCGAAATCTGGGGGCCGGAGATAACGGTGAGGCAATCAGGAACGCATTACGATACGAATATTGTTTCATCAATCATCGTACCGCATTCAAGGTCCGAATTGAGATTTACTGTAAATTTGATCTCGCCTCCATGAGATTGGGTTATCCAAAATCGTGACATATAATAAGAACCACACATTTATAGTTCATTCAAATTTGAAAACGAATCTAAATCCGTTATTATTTGAATTCTGTATCAAAGGCAGTGAATAATAAACTGTTTTCTTTCATGAATTTCATTTATTTGGAAAATATGTTTAACTTTGCAAAGCGATTCGCGGCTTGCGACGATTCATGCAATGGACCATAAACGATTCGATAGATCGGAATTCGATTACAAAGATCTAAATAAAAGGTTTAGGAATGTCATTTTTGAAATTGTTATTTTCTCCGTGTAAAAATGCGAACGATCACGCTTCAATTGCACAAACCTAATCATTAAACCAGTTATTATTCATACAAAATTCATCAACGTATTCGCTTGATTACAATTTGCATTTGATCAGTCCGTAATTAGAAAATATATCAGATAGGAAGAATATCGTGCATATAATTAATTTATTTCTACATGTTAATTAAAATGTTTATAGATGTTCAATATTCGAATGTAAGCTTGTATTGATATAGATAGGTGTAATATGTCAATCAAATATAGCACGACCAGTCTTTATATGAATGATCACCGTAGACATAATCATTATATCAAGTGCGCTGATGCGTAGATAATTTGCATGACACAGTGCAAGGTTCGGGTGTAGACGTTGTAAATTGGATTATGAAATAATCGTCGCCAATTGGTGCGTGCTGTCTGGTCTAGGATTATCTGGTTTTTATGACAATGTCCTGACATTTGGTTTTTATTATTTATTATATGAAATAATTTAATATGCTCAACTTCAATTTAAGCTCATTTTAGTTTTACATTATATAATAATTTCTCATTTTAGACAATTAATGTCTTATTGATATATACGTTACTTTCATGCAACTACGAGATAAATTATAAATAACTGTTTAAGCTATTTAATAATTCAGAACCGCCTACGCAGATTCGATTCGAAATTTGTGTTCTTTTATTTGTTTGATATACTGATTTGAATTTTGTCGACTAAAATTTTAATCTTACTTTTCGTATGAATTTGTTAACACAGTAGTATTGTTATGTTTGCTTACTGATATTCAATGGGTCAATGTCGTATCGGCGCATTGTATCAACCGCGGTGTCCGGCGGAAGCGAGCGATAGCGGGTGCAGGTCTGGACAAGTCGCCGGAAGGCTCCCTGAAGCTGTATCGGAGCGTGTGAATTCTGCTATCGTATTATTTAAATCATGTTTTGACACGTCGTGGACTATCGATAGATTCGGGAACTTCCTTGTTAAAGTTACAAAATAATTAGTTAAAAATGTCCTTCATTTTGTCAAAAAATTATCAAAACCTTTAAATAAATGCTTAAAACAATACTTATATACTTATCTGTGACAAAATAATATTTCATACAAGATTATAGCAATACAGATTATAAAAAAAAATACATTAATTTGTAAGTTTAACTTGATGAAGTTGGTAGTTAATTTTGACAAGTAGGGTTTCGTTCTCATGGAGTATGTAGTTATGGCTGTACAAAGTCGTACCTCGGTTCACATAATACAGTTGCAATGACCTCGCGACATGAATTGTGTTCATATCACTGTCATTGGTCAATGTTTAGTTTTTTTTGAGCATTTGTTTCCATTATGTTACCGATTCAGTCGTCAAATTTGAGTTATGAAGGTCATTCCGCAGGCTTTGATAATGTTAATTATTATTGAAACCACAGTCCGTGGGCACGCGTTAAAAAGTGAGCCTTCGAAATAAAACGCATTGTGTTATTATAGATAAGCAACTGGAATTATCAAAATACACGTGTATTATGTAGATATGTCATTTAATAATGAAAAATATTTTACTAATCGCAAGCTCTGGGAAGTTTTCTATAAGCTAATCTTAACTATTTAGTAAAATTAAATGTATGTATCTAGCTAATGACTCTTGTGTTGCTTTTCTCTAATGTTTAATTTGTCTTGCAATAATTCTAACATTCTCTGGTTAAACAAACTAAAGTGTTTGTGGTGTTCTAAATTTAAAACTTACACCAAGGATACTTACACTTAACCACCTAAAACGCCGGAAAACGTTCTCGAATCCGGTAAAGTGTTGTCAAAACGAGCAATTTCCTACCATTCATCGAACACCGTAAACCATGCACTTGACTTCAACGACCAGTTGTTACCTGCACTTTCTGTTTATTGTTTTAGCGGTCTTTTGTTTCAAAAGCATCATATATTTTTTGCGTTCCCAGCGATTGAATATAATAAACGAAAGGTACTTAGTCATTTAACACTCTTATTATATTTAGAAGTATGTCATTATCATCTATACTTGTTATCAATATCGATTGTATATTATGTATTTTAGAAATTACTTTGAATTGTTTTCATTTGTGAAACGTGGAATTTAATTGTATTGAAATAATCCAAGACCTTTATTACCTTTTCAGTTTTATGGTTAATTTCGAACAAAAGTCTCACGCATACCTTCCTTCGATTCTAATAATATGTATTCAAACGTCTTGTCGCTTGAATGTTAATTACTAAGATTATCCTTTAACCTGCGGATTACGACTGCAGGTTCAACATCTGGTGCGCAGGCGTGTAATTAACCAGTACAAGCTACCGTTCACTATTTATTAAGATTATTCGCTAAATTATTGTGTGTAAGAACGCTCATCATTAAAAAGTTTCTATAAGTGATGGGACTTTGCATAACATTGATATCAAATATATATTTCTATTTTCGTCTTCAAAATATTCTTGTTGATTTACTGCGTCGGTTACGAAAATACCGCTATTTAATTCCACATAGGAGGTTTACGGTTCGTGTCTCAATACACAAATGAAACAACTAACATGTCAAACGTATAAAAGATGCTTATAATTTAATACAGCGTAATGTCCAACACGACACGTTAATGACTAAAATGGCTGCTGAGGTTTCGACACCGGCTAATTACGTAATATGAAGTATCATGGCAGTTATAATTAATATGTGGTCTACGGCGGTCATGATTTGTACCTTACTGAAATTTGGACTAGTGTTGATAGACAACATTTTAGTTAATTCTAGAAGTGAATAGTTATCAAATTATTTAATGTTTGATAACTATTTACTTCTACTACTTCCATTGAAAGACGCTTGAAACAGAAACAAAATTTAAGCTAGCTGAGTCATAACATAAACGGCATTTAAAAGATGGCTTTAAGAATTACACGTTTGAAAATCTCGGCGTTGGGCCTTTTACCTGCTCGTCCCCTCTGGCGCACCCTCGCCGGGTGCGCGCGCAGGTGTCCCGCGCACGACCCGCAACCCGCATTGCGTCTGCGCACCGGTATGGCGCGAGTCTGGGCATCTTAAGTTATCAGTTGGTTTTGTGAAATAGATTTTTTTAAATAGCCTTAAGACATTTTATTAACAATACACGTGTCGAAGGAGCATGTTTTGTTTTGTAGATTTTACGATAAAATTGACATTTTGTGAAATAAAAAACGTAGCAATAGATTTACAAATATGATTATTTTTAAATACTCAATATCAAAATTTATTGTAACGAATAGTTTTTTTTTCTAGTTTTAATAACGGATACGCAAAAATATAAAACGATTCATCAATTGTCTTATAAGCCTCGGATCGTCTTATATACCTACTCAAAATATCCGATTGTTGTGTCATGGTCACTTTTCTTTGTAGTCACAAAATGAGCGAGAATTCGGCCGTTTCCGCTTTCTTGGAACTGTGAATCAGCTCGCGTGATAGTCTATGATTTACAGAGATTATATTCTGTACACAGATTATGTTCTGGGGTCAAAATCGTATGCTTCATCATGTTAATGTCATTATGTATATTTTTTATCTCTCTTTTAACAAAAAGTATTAGATCTTTTATGCTTAAGAAATACGAACATTGTTGTTTATCTACACTAGAATATAGATAAATTTTGGTGTTGTTTTGAAGCTTAAAAAGATAAATGGACGAAGGAAGTTCACTAAACAGCCAACGAAGGCATAATAAATATTAAAACAAAATTTTAATTCCTAATGCCCTCTTCCAAGAAATATCCATGTGGCATTGGGTGATCACGTAAATCATTTTAAAGGGATTTAAATACAATTTGTATCGCGCTTTCACTCTGATAGGTCACGCAACGCCTTTAATTATTATTTAAATTTATATTCGTGCCCTTAATTTGTATCTTCGCTTCCTATATGATACTTTCTAACTTGTACCGCTTTGCTAATGTCCATAATTTTTTGTTTCATCTCATCCGATTGTCTTTTGTTTGTTGTTTAGTTATTATATTGATGTTTCTTTTCGAATTCAATTGAAAAAGTGTATATCTTTTGAAACCTTAGGCGCTCTTTTTGCTGTTGTTGTTCATTATTATGTTGATTATTATATTCAGTAGAATGCGTAGGCTTCTTTATGATACGTCAGTATTTTTTGTAATAGATCAAGCATTTTCTATTTAATTTAATATATTTTTATAATCATAAAAACCTTGATGTTTATTTTTTGGAGTACGTATTCTTTTCTATACATACAATATTTAGTAGTTTTGTGAAAAATTTACAGAAAGTTGTTTTTTTTTATAAAAGGAAGACAATTGTGGTTATGAGCTTGTATGTATGTAACCACTGTATTACATTTAAAATAAATATAAATGATTTCCTATATATTTGTGTTTATCTGAGAGGATGTCTCTTGTCTCAATAGATACACTCACCAAATAAACAACTACACATCGTTAAAGGCATTATATCCAAACGTTCAAAGTCAGCATATGCGTATAATATATTTTATGTCACTTTAGCTCAGTCAGATAAGAAACAATATCCTATTCCCACAGGAAGTCCCAATTTGGATGTTCAATGGATTCAAATTGCTCCAGTCATTTCAAATCGCGAAGATGAAGCGAACAATGCCCCAGCTGCTATTAACGTTATTCTCAAATCAGTGCGTCAAGTTTTTGCATTAATTTAAACCAAATAACGTACTGGGAGCGAAACTAACCCAAGTTAAATGTTAAACTAGAATATGGTTAAACCAAAGCTAACTAATACTAAATAATATTGTTACACAAAATGATCCATGGCGTGCACAAGTTTTATTACAAGAATAATTCTAATTAACCTGTTTTTCGATAATTAGTAAATTATACTATCTTTTTTCTTTGAAATCCTAAGTTATCGATTCGAGTTAAAACTCATTTTAAATGTCTTTTAAAATCGTTTTTGATAATGTATATTCTGTTGAATTTCGTAGATGGTAAATTGCCTTTTGAGAAGAACGTTGATTGCCACTCGTTTGTCTTACCGGGCTTGCCACCAGCCTATCGCTTCATAACTCACGGCCATTACCATAACACGAGTGGCCACTCATTATGACAAACCTTAGGACTTTACCAAGCGACGTTAACATTAAACACGCCTGGAACTGGTTCTATACAAGATCTCTTAATTTGAGACATTTTCTTTGATTTAATTTAAAATCTCATGGAGATCGTAAATAACACTTTTATCTGCTTATTAAGAACTTTTTTATATGAAAAGTCGATATCAATAAAATTAAAAATAATTCATACATTGTTGTTATTTTGGAAAATTTACTGCTTATCTACTGATGCATATTTTTTAATAATGACGTTATTTATCACTTAATTATCTCACATTTTACCATCGAAATACGATGTTATATTGGGAAAATTAACTATGTTAATGATGTAGGCACCTTTCGATAATATTCCTAAACGATAAAGAGCCGGTTGTAGATAAAACACCAAATTAGCAAATGATATTTTCCAATCAAGATAAAAAATCATAGAGTTCGCGAACTTTTAGCATTATGGAGAAGAGTTCAATACACTCATATAATATTATAGCTATCACAAACTATGTTCTACAATGGATCGGATGTATAAGACAGATTGTGGTGATGGCGGCGATTCGTTTACTGGCGCTATTAGGGTTTCTTGTTTAAATTCCCTTCACGTGACTTTCGACTTAAAATCAATAGTACTTAAGGTTAAATTCGTCTGTTTATTTTAATGAATTGTATTGGAGTTGCCGCCAGTTTTTTTGGTAGCGTATTTATTAACCGCTGCCTCTAATACGTTTTAAGCGTCATTTCGAACTTTATGATTAATTAGTCGATTCCGCCTTTTCTCGGTACGAAATTATTTATATTAGATATATATATGGCTTAAAGAAAAAAAACTAAGTTTTTTTGGGATTTATGTACAAGTTTATCGATTGAACGAAAAATCAACAATAAAGTCATAACACCTCAGGAAACATGAAATGTCAAAAAGTGATATGCAACATTGACCATAATAAATATAACATTTCCATAATACACGCATCAAAAAAGTATATCGCCATGTTTAATGAAGTGGTGTTTAATGAAGTGGGTTCTTACAGAATATCATTGCTGCACTGCGATTCTTTACGAGCTCACTTCGTATATATAAATCGTCAAATGAAAATCGACTTTACGGTGATGCGGTATTTTGATTCGTGTATCCGTTAAATGCTATAATTACGGTTGGAGACATTTATTTTGTCAAAAGATTTACATTTAAATCACTTTCAGAGAAAATTGCAACACAAATAGTAGAAAAGTTATAATAGTAATACGGTGAATTTTATAGTAATATTATGGTAATTTTATTAATAACCTAATAATATCAGGACAGTGCAAACAAGTATGGATATTTTGTGATATAAAGTAGGGTAGTCTAGTAAAAAATAGTGCGTACAAAGTAATTAAGTAGTAGTAAGTAAGGGTATAATTGATATAGCCTGTCTTTTTTTTATTATAGAATAGGAAGGCGGACGAGCATATGGGCCACCTGATGGTAAGTGGTCACCAAACGCCCTTAGACATTAGCATTGTAAGAAATGTTAACCATTGCTTACATCACCAATGCGCCACCAACCTTGGGAACTAAGATTTTATGTCCCTTGTGCCTGTAATTACACTGGCTCACTCACCCTTCAAACCGGAACACAACAATATTAAGTATTGCTGTTTTGCGGTAGAATATCTGATGAGCGGGTGGTACCTACTCAGACGAGCTTGCACAAAGCCCTATATTTGTATTGCATGTCACTTCATCATTAAATTAACCGAATATCTTTAAACTGAAGTTATCTTTGATCATATAACAGGCAAAATTATTTCCCGCCAATTTTTTTACGAGAGCGATAAAGTTGTCATTTTATAATAAGGCATCAATTTTACAATATTCAGCCAATGTTGAATATTATACAGCCAAATAAAATAATTATTAAACAAAAATATTTTAAAATGCTTAATAAAATAAAATATATTAAAATATATCTTTAAAATACCGTTACGTGTTCTATACATTTCGATTGCAGACAATTACAATGTTACTGAGATCCCACCGTTTTATGACTTCATGACGAATTGAAATGGCTCTTTGGAGTTTTCTGACTTTAGAGAGATGATTAAATGATTTTCTTGTTTGGATCAAGTGATAAGATATCGTTTTAAAAAAAAACCTTATCGTTCAATCTCAATTTCAACTAAAAATAAATAATTAATATGCCTGTAGGGTTTATGAAGGTAGGCGTCCGATCTCAGACTAGCTTAATTTACAAATTAATTATATATTTTTATTAGAATTTAAATTATGGAACCGTATAAATAATTGTTTTGAAAAAAAAAAATATATGTATCAAATTGATTTAACGATGTCTATAATTGATCAAGATTTCATGTTTAATTAGAATAAGCGAACTCGCGGCTACTTGAAGCATGAGGTGTGTTACATCAGCTTTTAACAAGTCTATCTTAAATAATGAATGTTAATGTTGCTTAGCTAAAAGCTTAAATGTTTCTTTTAATTTGGTTCGTTGTAATTAGATTTATAGTCAGAATAGCGTCTGATTATTATCTGTATGGTAATCGAGGATTTGTCTTTTTTTTATAAATGATGAAGTTTGATTGTACGTGTGATGTAAAATATAGTATTTTATGGAAAACGAAATACGTTTCGATGTACCATAGTGTATAATGTCATTCATCACCTGTTGACAGACTATTTAAAAAATAAAAAGTATAACAATTTGCAAACGTCAAAATATGATTAAAATGTTATATTTGTCTGTGGTGCACGCGATATCTGTGGAATGGACAAGTTGGTGTGACAAAATAATATATAATTATTTATATTTGTAATTTTTGTATGTAAATTATGCTATATATAAATGACGCTGCGTTACGCTATATACAATAAATGATAAGTTCAAGTTACAACGACTTGCATGAAATTATTTTTATACTTCTACTTTGATTATTACACAGTCTGTTATCTCATGGTCTTATAAAATTACTTGTACAAAACTGCTCGTGTATTAGTATTTATGTATATGACATAAAATGTAAAACCGGTATACAAAAATCTTTTAATATCTAATTATTTAAGGATATCGTATTTATGTTAAACATCATTGATACAAGTATAAAAAAGGTTGTATTTATATGTACGTAATACGTGTACACTTTTTTTTTAAATTTAATTAGATCAAAGGGTTAAAATGTAATCTGTGCTAAGCTTTTCTAATTCCCGTTGAACAAAGACAGTAATTAGGGGTTATTTATTGGCTACCTTATCTGCGTTTCTTGCACGAACGTGGAACGAGAACAAGAATCTAATTGTTTGCGCGCTTTTATACGAAGTATTCGTTATTCGCGGCTTAGAGTCATAGATTATAGAGTACGGTGGAATTGACACGTTTTGATTAAATTATGGCCTATGTTACCATACTTTTAGTTGATTTCATTTGTGTGAATTTAATTAAAAAAGATATTATAGAATATCATATTGTAATTGCAAGTTTAAATTTATTGATTGTTTTTTTTTTCCTTAAATATTAAATAAAACGCATTCAAATGTTTTAATTGTTTGCGTGATAACTATAAATCTGGTATTAAATGTAAAAAAAAAAAACAAATTCTAAATTAAAAAAGTATTTTAAATAATATCAAAGAATAAATATTCTTCACATACACATTACACAAATTCTAAAATCTTAATATTAAAAAATGCTTAAGTATATATAATTAACTCTATGGGTATTTTATCTGTTCAATATTATTAAATTTCTGTTCTGTGACAACAACAAAGACAATAGGAATAAAACGTGGTATAAGACCATGTATGGATTTATGGCTTGCAAATAATTGTCATTCGTAATTAATGTGGTTCCGGAAACACCATAACGGTTACGAGCGGTATAATTCTCGTGTTTAATAACTATGTGTATCATTTCTAAGATAACTAAAAGCTATTTTTATTTAAGACTAAATTTAAAAGTTGGTTTAGGCGTGTCTTGATTAGTAATTATCTTTAGATGCTGCTTAGTTATCAGAAAATTTATAAAAAAAAATAATAGTGTCAAAATTGTAAAAATTGAGCACACACAGATACCCTGTATCATGTGTACGTAGATAAGTAATAATAATAATGTAATTGTTAAGTTTTGTAGCGCGTTTGAACAAGTCCACGGTCGAACGGGTCCAATAATTCTCTAGGGCCTTGTGACGTGAGCGACAGCTGCAACCAACGTACTACTATACCCGTCTCGCTCTGTCACCAGTGGGGTTGTTACACATCTCGCTCTCGCTGCGTATCTGTCAGGCGGCGTCTGAGCCGAGTTGGTCAAATTGTATCGAGTTTTTTTGTTTATATATCGTTGAATTCCTATGAATCCATTGATATGTAAGTAGACGTAAATACAAATAGTATTATCTATATTGATAACAATTGAAGTATTTATGTTATATTAATAACTATTATTATTATTATTTTTAAATCTCTGTTGCAGTATTTTTTTTATATATTTCGTTTATAACAACTTCTGTTTTTGCGTTTTCTCAAAAGACCGTTGCGCCATCGGACACATACTGGTTGTGTGAACAGAAACTAGTTCCCATTATAATGTTATGTACATAATAAAAATGTTCACATTAAAATCTGCGCTAAACAGTTGCTTCATCACCGTCATTCTGGTCTAATCAGAAAGAGATGTAAGATTGCTGATTTAATTAAAGATTGGGTATCTATATCTATTTAAGACAAGAATTTGAATGTTCATAGATAATGAATAAGAAGGATGTATAAATTTTACGTAAGCTTAAGTAAAATAATTTTAACAATATATTGTTAGTTTGACAAAAAATGCGGCTCGATTCCATTCGAAGCCACGTGTTATGTGTCTGTTTTTATAGCTTCCGTAACTTTTTGTAGATTTAGTTTTAAAAGACAATTTTATCTTTGAAATAAATAAATACGTTGTAATACTATAAATATATATTTATTGTTTTTATCTATTTCATAAAAAAATCGTTGGTCATGGCGTTTTTATTTTTATTTTGAGTTATTTTGTAGATACTAAAAACAATGGAACTCTCGCAAGCATTACATAGAACTTAATCATTTGTCATTATATTAGTCCTTGGGGAGATGTAAAAATTCGAAACACGTTTTAAATTACGCAAAGGACGTATCATATAAGGTATGGTAGGGCTTTGTGCAAGCTCGTCTGGGGAGGTACCACCCACTCATTAGATGTTCTACCGCAAAACAGCAGTACTTATTATTGTTCTGTTCCGGTTTGAAGGGTGAGTGAGTCACTGTAATAACCGGCACAAGGGACATAACATCTTAGTTCCCAAAGTTGGTGGCACATTGGCGATGTAAGCGATGGTTAACATTGCCCACTTACCATCAGATGGCCCATATGTCCACTTACGTATATTATAAAATATATAAATATAAATACAGGGTAGTCTGTGTACAGGTGAAGAAAATCATCAGCTACGTTAAAGATTTTACTTAAATTGTAAATGCGAGATTAATCTGTTTTTTATGGTATCACGGCTTTACCGCTCTACCGATTTTGATGATATTTTGTATAAAGCAAGCTTGAATTCCAAGGAAGCTCATAAGGTACTTTTTACCTAATTACTCCCTTCCCCGAACACGGGTGAAAACTAGTATTTTTATAAGATAAAACGCAAATTGTGCGCTTGCAAAGTCAGCGTCGTATTTGTCAGGCTTCTCGTAAAATGATGTCTCGTATAATTGATTATATGAAGATTCTGTTAGTTGTCATATAGTTTATAAACAAATGTCTGTGATGTAAAATTAATTATATGTAAAAGTTTTGGTCTCATCGTCGTTACTTGGACGTCCCTCGGCGCGGCGCCGAGCTACGTCCGCAGCATTGGCCATTACGAGAAATTCCTTAGTTTTATATTTACATGACCACTAATTTTTTCACAATAACCTATTCACTGAGAATCGTTTATATATTAAGAATTTTTTTTTTGAGTAAGCTAAAATCATAGTATCTTATGGAAGTAATATAAAATATATATACAAATTAATTATTTTATATGGTCTAATTTTTTTTATTATAATGTATAAAATGTCTAACGGCTGAATTCTATCGATACCACACCATTTCCAATAAAAAAAGTATCGTACACGGGTACAGCATTAACACATGGTAGCTGCCAGATGGCGCGCACTTGAGCGGTATGTTTTTTTTTAAATTTCGATGGGAAGCGAAGCGATTTCGTATGATGCCAGTAAGGTTTTTATTAATGACTAAATAGATCTGTTTAATACCGATTTTTCAAAGAGTACTTTTAAATTCTATCATTTTAAAAATAGGCGTTAGCTCAAAAATGGTCGTGTTTATTCTGTGCGTGTCAATATTGAGTTCAAAGGTTTAAGCGTTGAATATAAATGTGTAGTATATCTGTGTGTGTATCGTAATATTAGTACCATAAAATTCTTAAAACGTAAATAAAATTATAATGATATCTATTCAATTACGCATTACTTTTTTATTAGGGGTTTAGGAGCGGACCTTATCCACTTTTTATGAATTCCTTCGGACATCCCGCGGTTTCAATATGGCGCGAAGACAAACTTTTCTCATATGTCTCAAGCGTAATGAATAAATATTAATAAATTAAGATTTATAACTTTCTGGTAGATGTATCATAAAGTTATATAAATCTGATTAGATTTTTTTATAGCGTTAATAAGAATTTTTTAAATTCCGAACGTTAAGTTTGCCTCATTCGGGATTTAATTTTTATTGTTATAATTAATCATTATTATTTTTATATTTTTAATGAATTACGAGTACAATATAATGAATGAAGAGTACAATTGTTAAACTGTAACTTGATTTAAAACTTTTTTCGTTAAAGAATTATCATATAGAAATATCTAAAAAGCGGTTATTGAAGTACCATTTTTTATCCCTAAATTATACTTTACATAACCAAGAAACTTTAATTTTTTAATTTTTTCCTCTTAGATATACCGGCGCACCCTAATATATAATAACTATGACAACATATAACAAAAGAATCGCTTAAAATTTTAATTGAGCTTATTTTGATTAATGACTAACTCGTAAAATATTTTTAGCTGACTTTAAAGAAACAGAAGAGGGTAACCTATGTTAAAGACCTCAGGAAAAATATACAAGACTTATTTTAAAAATTTATCGAAAACGAACGAATATTTAATATATTACAAGATCTTCTGGATTTTATAGGATGTCAAGAGAAAGGTCAACAAATGCTTACGTTTCTCTCATTTTAATTTAAGTATGTTTAATCTTTATAGTAGAAACATTGAAACGATTGAAAATAATTACACTCTGGTCACAGCCGGGCTGTGAGAACCACTTATCAACGTACTTGATTCTAATACTAGGCATTTTGCTCCGATATTTTAATAAACGACACGTCAACGCTGGTCGGTACAAGGGCTGTCAACTTCAGAATTTTTTTACAAAAAAAAAAAACAGTTTAGAAGTACGAATTAACTAATGCTTTCGACTATAAATGAGACTGTATGAGGTATGACCTTTGAGTCATATGTTTTGTTGCAACGTTTTTTTTGCCTTACATCACGGTTTTCCATATCCTCATTAAGCGAAAATTAGATATTATATTTTGTTTAATGCATTATTATAATAAAATAAGTTATTATTATATGTTTATTTGTTTACAAACCGGTACTAGCCATTTAATATGACATCACTCCACCGAGCCTAGTTCTCAATACCCTTAGGAAATATAACTTTATAGTGATAATTTACACAATCAGTTAAAATAATGCGACTATAAAACTACTTACTGACTCATATTACCTTTAGTATTAGCAATTACGCATAGAATTCAATGCCAAGTGGACTCATTTAAACGGCTAGTTTTAATAATCCTCTAAAAGAGACCGAGTTTGAACAAGACCTTCTAGATAATGACCACATGCAAAGTACAACTTGACATCAATTAATATGTAATTTGACAGATACAGATAACTATTATTATTCATTGCAAGGTCTACTGTTAATAATACAAAGAACCGCTTTTATGTATAATCCAACTTTAGTGCATGTTTTCCCACCATACGTGATTAAATTATGCAAATGATTTTTACGTTAACTCTGGAGCTTGTTTGGGCTCGCCAGAATCAATACCGAAGCTATAACTTTAACCGTTATTGTTTTTAAATGAGATATAGTTTATGTTATCGCTCTGACCAATCCAATAGCATAGTTTTTTATGTGTACAAAGATTTCCAAACTTTCGTGAAATGGAGAAAAGACCGGCTGAACTACATATTTGGTATCATTCTTTAAAAGTATTATAAACTACATATTAACCCTATTGCATAATTTATTCAGAAAAACGGTAAACATTGGAGAAATTGCATTTATGATTTCATGACCAGCAGCAAGAAAATCCGCTCAAACTATAGTGGGTTAAATGGATGCCGCTTATGGAACTTAATGTCGCGATAAAACCATGATTTACAAGTATGCCACTTGTAAACTACACTACACTACAAACTTGGTTGGTCTATTTCAACAAAGTCGACTTATACCATGTCAGACATCTTTGAAAAAGTCTAACGACTATTGTTTCATATTTTAAAAGAATTTATTAACCGAAGGACATACGTCACAGGTACTGTTAAAGCGTACACAAGTACACGCCTTAAAATCTTCTGTTGTGTCTGCCGTCATTGTCTTCAGTCGAATATAAAAAAATAGACTGCACATCGTATCGTATAGCTTAAGATGCTTATTATCAATAATAGCAAGACACGACGTCTGAATGCAGGCGGATGTCAGCGAGCTGAGCGTTGGTCCTGTAAATGATCCTAATAGTATATGGAATCGCATAAATCGAATACATAATAGAACGATTAATCTTTAGGGCAAGGCATACCGTGTTCGGTCTAGTTTCTCTCATATTTTATCACTGACTCAATGAATGTTCAAACATAATTTCTAATTAGTAATGATTATAAATTCGAGTAAAGAAGATAACGTTATGTTTAATCACTGTAATCTATATAATTAACTAGTGTTAATTTGGGACATCGAATACTTTCGAATGTAATTACGTACATACGGATGAGGAGTTTAATTTCTAACTTTTATATAAACAACGTTAAAATTAAATAAAATATTTATTAAAATTGTTTTATTCCACAAATATTTCTTTAATAAAAATAAAATAGCAGTGCGTGCCGAGTTGAACCGTGTTTGGCCTCAGGACCTCTTTGTCTGATAGGAGCTCAATGGCACAGTACGGCCCGGAGGGACGATTTGTCACAACTATCGCTAAGATAAGTGCAGATACTTCAGTATCTATGCTTCGAAATATGGAAATGACGAAGGATTTGCATATCCCTAATGGAAAAGCAGCAGTGGACAGGTTTGAATAATGTATTGTTAATATATTGAACAGGTATAAGGTATCGTGTAGCTGTTAAGTAATTTTTTGTTGTCGGCAAAAATAATTTAAAGCTATTCAAATTTTAATTTGAGTATTCATATTTATGTGTTAAAATATATATGTGCTAACTGAAGTAACTTTGTCTATGAATAAGAAACATCAATATTAACCAATAAATGGATTGAAAAGGAAATCGACTTTCGCCGTAAATTTCAAACAACTACGTAAATACTTTTCATATTTTCATTCAATTAAATGAACAGGTTAGTGGTTATCAGAAATTTATTTACGAGTAGTGTCTCGATTTAAATAACCATATTATGTTAAAATTATGTTTATATAAGAAACATTAGCATAGCATGGCTTTACGAAACGTCCCAAATGCATACTAAGTGTTTTGTCGCTAGCGATATTTCAATCTTTAATTACAAACATTTCCTCTAGTTTCTCGCTGCGAAATGATATACTCTGTACGAATGCATAATTTATTTGCGAATTATAACTCGGACATCTAACGTACCTCATTTTATTCTCAATGTCGCCGGTTCATTAGGACAGCATTAATCAGGACTCGGGGTGTAAATTGCTAGACCAATTTGTCAATCCCACGCTCTGGACTTACCGTTGCAACACTCGTATCTCTAATGGCTATAGAGTGCCTAGTGCACTATCCTATAAAATTTTGATGTTATTCGACATTTAATGAAATAACTTCTATTATACTAGAATTAGGTAACATTATTTTATGTACTAGTATGTTAGCCGTTGATTTAAAATAAGTGTCTTATTTTAATAAAATAATGGAAGTACTTGCGTATTGCATTCAGAATTTGCATCAAATATTTCATTTTCTTGAGTCAGATACTTTGCATATGGTAATGCAGCTAGGGTCAGTTCTTAGTTTGATCTGGCTTTTAGTACCCGATTCGTTTAGATTTCTATTTCAAGCTTTATATAGTTATGTGTTTGTTACATTAAATAATGTATTTCATTTGCATTTTACTACTATTATTTTATTCTCCACTTAGATATAGAAGATCTATAATTTCCTAAAGCTATAGTTTCGATTCCCATTACGTAGGTAATGTTGCTTCAAGAACCTGTCGTCTACAATTTCATACACAATTTACAATATCGGAAGTTATATATCACTTTCATAACATTTTTAATTGTTGAATTACAAAATAATTTGGTAAATATGACTGCTATAAATCTTTAGGTTGCTTGAAACTAAAACTGTTTCAAAAGATCATGTTTCTTTTTATTTATTCTTCGATGCTTATGTGTGTGCGTTATAAAATAGCTGCTTGATAAATTAATGTTTTTGTGTCATGTATCATTCATATATATTTCATTGAAATTTCTAAGATCGTCAGTCACCATCATATGGGACAAGCACGATAAATAAAGCTATCGTTGAACCTTTACCGGATAACTAACATTTTTTGTTGCGATTTACAAACGTAAGATCTAGCTCCTATATTTTTTACAGGTAATATAAAAATCATAAATTCATAACATACCATATCAACTTTCTTTGTATTAAGTATATATCCCATGAATCCTTTTAAGGTCATGTAATATGAGACCTGACTTGCGTTTTCACCGAGCCATAATTTTATTTATATTGGGTGCACTTTTCTTCACAATAGGAAATTGTAACTTTTTATCGGTTTTATTGCCAACTGCTTTATAAGATTTCTTAATTCGGGTACGCGATTTGACTTTGAGGCGTGATTGATACTTTAATGTTATTCATTTAGAACCAACGTTATTTATTTTTGTGGCGGATATTCTATTGGTACTTATACATCATATAAAAATGTCTATGAAATTTCTTCTTTTTTTAAGAAATAGTTGTTATAAGTACACGACGATTGAAATTTAGAGTCCATTTATAATCGTATAATCATTTTATTCAACGAAATTAAAGATTCATTATACAACAGCAGACACTAAACAATTCGCAGAATTTGCTCAGTGTCTTCAAACCAATCAAAACTTATTAATGATGAAACTCAAAGAGTACTGCACATAATTCGTTTTAAGATTTCGACATCCATTGTATGTGTTCAAGAGGCTGTATTAATGAATTGTTCGTCGATTCATCAAACAACAATGCCGTGCGAGACGCTTTTGTCACACGTGAACCGCACTGTAATTAAGTTAACAAAGTACTCGTGAAGAAAGATTGATGAAATGGACGATTTTCTGGAGTTGATTGAACTGATACAGACGAGTAAAAGCTATCGGCATACTACGACATACATTGTAATTTGTATACTAACAAAACATAGCCGATTTCGATGAAAGAACATAATCACTGTTTTGTTTAAAATTTCGAATCTAGCATATGTTACTGTTTTTGTGGAATATTAGATTTATACAGTTCAACGTGCTTTTATAAAATTTTAACAAACAAATTAGTTGATGGATATACGCTCGGATAATCTTTTTCAATTTCGTCCAGCCTCTACACGTCCATTCTGGTTCGCACAGAACCGGTTTAGACTTTTTATATCGAATGAATCTAGTGTATCTACATTTATTATAGAATTATATAAAGAATTTGACTTATCAGAAAAGGTCCTACGTTCTCTTTTAATGATTAATTTTAACAAAAGATACTTACGGTTTTATCTTTAAATGTTGTTTAGTGGCTTTTACCTTAAACATAGCTTCGTCTTCTTTTTTCGAATGTCAAATCAATAAGAGAAAGAGTGAAATCATTGTTTTAACCAAACAACCTAAACCATAAACGTTTATAAGTAAATCCGTTTTTATTAATATGGAAAACGCTTTCATTTGTTTATATATAATTGTTAAAGTCATAGTTTGAAATAGAAATAACATCATCACTGTTCCGTTAATTCGATTCGTCAATTTAGCGTTATATCAAAACCACTACGCATTCTATACCCAATACAATACAATGAGTTCTCAGCGTAATAGCAACATCGAATCCTGCGCAACATTTATGCCTATATTTGTTCGGCGAAGTAACGGTATCTTTTATATTATGCCTCATAGCGGACACATATATCAGGGCGGACTAATGGAGGTCGGGCGGTCTTTTCGTCTGTTATCTTGTAAGGAGTATACTCTAACTCATTCAAGTTCAAGATTTGAATTCTGATCTTGGAAAAGGTTATGCGAACAATAGCGGTTAGTAATTAAAAGCATGTACCTACTTATGACGTAGTAGATATTAAATTACTAATACATTAAATACTTTGATTCTAAGTACGATATCATTTTTGTTTACTTATTTTAACTTATACTGGTGGTAGGGCTTTGTGCAAGCTCTTCTGGGTAGGTACCACCCACTCATCAGATATTCTACCGCAAAACAGCAATACTTGATATTGTTGTGTTCCGGTTTGAAGGGTGAGTGAGCCAGTGTAATTACAGGCACAAGGGACATAACATCTTAGTTCCCAAGGTTGGTGGCGCATTGGATATGTAAGCGATGGTTGACATTTCTTACAATGCCAATGTCTAAGAGCGTTGGTGACCACTTACCATCAGGTGGCCCATATGCTCGTCCGCCTTCCTTTTCTATAAAAAAAAAAAAAATAACTAACATATATATAACTATTGTTAATGGTTTTGTTTAACCATTGGTGCTGTTGTGAGCTGATTAGTTAAAAACAAAATAAAAACGATTGAACCTTTGTTCAATATATTTTATCAATTGTATTTCAATAAAAATAGAAGCATTTGCGACGTGAATCACTATGTGATAAATAAAACAGACTTCCTGTATTGTAAGTTGGATGAAGTATTTTTTATGGTATTAAATACAGCCAGACTGGTAAGTGGGCTGATTGGTGGCAATTCGTCACCTATTTATTCCTTATTTCTCCAATGTGCCTTATTAACTAAGATGTTATGTCTCTTGTGGCTGTAGTAACACCGGCTCACTCGTCAAACCAGAACAAAACAATATATAGCTTGGTGGTAGATTATACGATGAGTGGGTGGTATCCAGATGGGATTTCAAAGCCTTACCACAAAGTAAAACTACTATATAAATTGAATAAAACGATGTAGATTAGATATAAAATAACTTTTATTTATTTAAGATATATTTAAACAAAGCTTTCTTTGTATTGTAACCGGTCGGAGACCTTTGAAGAAATATACTTAACGTCCGTTAGTTTCTCGCGCCGAAACAACAATTTTTCCATAATGAAACTTTTTGTTGTGGAACCATTATTTCACAAACACGCCCGTCCGCATGTCCGTCAATCGTCGAAAGTGGTAATTAGACTTTCTTAGACCGTCATATTGCAATCTTTGTTCCCTCAGCGAAGAATAACTTGATTCGAAGATTAATCATCTTATAACTGTTAGTCTGAGACGCGTCGCCGCTAAGTATCTTTTTCATATCATTGAAAAGTTCGTCTCCTAACTGTTCCTTGGTTATTTAAATGGTAATTTATTGTTGACTTATTAAACCTCGCCTTATTATGGTTTATTTATTTTTTACTCTACGTTGCTTTAAGTCGATGCTGGAATTGCTTCTCAACGATCAAAATCATGTCTCAGCCTTAATATTTGTTTTAATATTAGTGTTGTTTTTCTTTTGTGTTAAACACTTTTTAACTAACCAGAATTACTAAAAAAAAAACAAAAATACTATTCTTTATTTAAGTCTAAATATACAAGGAGGTACTTTGGTATATTTTATTGAAAAAGTAAACAATGAGTTTAAATAACATACATCAGCTAAGTTTCCACTAATAATAATAACTTAATCACAAAAAATTTAATAAAGATAAAACACAAATAAAGGCACAGAGGATTAATAAATAAATATAATTTTTTTTTTGTGTAATATTCACTTATCGTTATTTTAGTAATGTTACCAGCATTTGGTGTATCGATGTATCGTATCAGATCAGATGCGAGGCAGGCGGATGCAGCAATAGAGAGACCATCCTCAATTACGCTTTGATTTGAGGCCCCATTATTGAACTACGAGTTTGAGTCACCTTGTGTGTTTCAATACGAACAGGTTCAAATGTAACCTGAATTAAATAAACAGTATTTGATCATATTGTATTATTTTCAGTATCTATCTTATTGTCTATTTTGTAAGGTTTTTTGTTGTCAAGTATAGTATATTTCATGACAATATTATTGTATAATATTTACATATATGTACACTCAGTTTTTATAACATTTTTTAATTTTAATGAGACAAATAGATTTTATCTCACTTGTTTCCATCTTTTAATTTAAATGATTTGTGTAAAGAAATATATTATCTATGGCTTAAAAACTTGATCTGTCAATTTTGACAGATATTTGTCAGATTAAATCGAGTAATGATCATGGGCTTACTAGCTTAAATACACGCCGGAAAAAAATATGTTTGGTTTGAGCGGGAAAATTATATGTTTAAAATATATAAAAGTATACGTTAGTTAGATTCGTGTGTTCTAGAAACATGTAGATAATTTTATGGTCACGCACACATGAACAACGCTTACTGAGGGTGAGCAACCCTCGTTCTGTTATCGCTTCATGACACATTAACAGACAGATGTATACTTGTTTGTAATAATAATAAAAATATTGCGCAATAATAACGATCAATTCAAATTTCGAACGCCTGGTTCATTTGTTATTTTGGAAATTTTATCAAATTATCATTAACAAAGGATTCCGTAGGTCGAATCGTAATCTAAACACGCTTTCGATTTCTTTAATATAAAACGAAAATTCGTTTCTAGAAAATAATAAAAAAACGAAAAATCGCGTCGCTTTCGTGATTACACACTTATATGTTATAATGTTGACAACTTCATATAGATCTTACTCTATTTTTACTTAAAGCAATTGGCACTGATTTTGATCTGCGAAAGCTTTAAAATTTGACTAACTATGGTAATATATTTTACTATTGTCTTAATATTTATTATTATTTTACGTAATCTTGCTCCCAACGGTATATCTAATAGTTCAGAAGATGTTTATCTTTGTTATTACCTGATTTCTCTCGGAAACCTGTATAATGCCTTATAAGATTTGGCCTGGATTAAATATAGCCAGTGATTCATAGTGATCGAGAAGTTTGACCACAATCATTATTGTTAATATCCAGGAATATAGGAAAACATTTATAAATATGCACTCTTCAGATATTTTTTTATATAATAGGAAGGCGGACGAGCATATGGGCCACCCATGCCTGTAATTACACTGGCTCACTCACCCTTCAAACCGGAACACAACAATACCAGATACTGCTGTTTTGCGGTAGAATATCTGATGAGTGGGTGGTACCTACCCAGACGAGCTTGCACAAAGCTCTATCACCAGTAATAAATTTTTTAATGTTATTTCTAAATCTCGTCAATAGCCCACCACGACTTCGGGTTGAACAATAAATTATATTTTTTACGCCATAGGAGAAATAATGATATCTTGGGTTACAGTATTGGAATTTCGAAATTGTCAGCAGTTCCAACGGCTACAACCGCGCGTAATTCAGTCTGTGACTATGTTTTGTTATTATATGTGTATATATATAATATAGGTTGCACTTTAATTCGATATTAAAAATTAGCTCAATTTAATCAAGATTATAGAAAAATACTAAATTTAGCCGTTCATAATTTATGGCTATATTTTTTGTAAATCAAATAGATTTTCTGCTAAATTATTTCTTTTTAAATGTGATTTATAATAAAAATTATTCAATAAATTTTAATACAAGAACATACGCGATACGTTTTTAAATATCACAATTTCAAGGCATCGATATATAATTAAAATTCTTCGCTAAACGCCGATAGTTGTTTCGTCTGTCAAATAAGTTTTGGCCCGTGTAATCGTTAATATCCGCAGCCATTTTGTATATTTGTAGCTAATACTACGATCACGCGATGTTTCTGCGCTGTGCTCGGTGGCTATATCAGAAATACGTATTCAATCTATGATTACACAACCTTCACGCAATTAATCCTAATTATGTTGTAACTAATTGTCCTTAAATTCGTCTTTTTTTTTATAGAATAGGAAGGTGGACGAGCATATGGGCCACCTGATGGTAAGTGGTCACCAAACGCCCTTAGACATTGGCATTGTAAGAAATGTCAACCATCGCTTATAGCCAATGCGCCCCCCAACCTTGGGAACTAAGATTTTATGTCCCTTGTGCCTGTAATTACACTGGCTCACTCACCCTTCAAACCGGAACACAACAATATAAAGTATTGCTGTTTTGCGGTAGAATATCTGATGAGTGGGTGGTACCTACCCAGACGAGCTTGCACAAAGCCCTACCACCAGTAAAGTCTAGTACTAATTTGTTTTTTTTTTAATAGGAACCATGGCTTTGGTACTTTTATCTAATGTTCAATTTGTACTAATATTATAAATGAGAAAGTATCTAAGTAAGTCAACGCAAAGAAAGGATATAGGCTAATTTTTTTATATATAAAAATCTTTGAGAATATCTATTAATATATCTACTCATTTATTATTATTATTATTTATTATTGTTGGAAATAAAAAATCCGAGATAAGGTTTAACAACGGTTTTATTCGGTAAACGCAAGTGACAGAACAGAGAAAAAAAAAAACAAGCGCCTCACGACAGCGAGCGACACAGAAAATTTCGTTTAGGAATGACTATTATTATTTGATGTTTATTATTTCAACATTTATGATTGAATAAAATTAACTAATTTAACTAAAGTTAATAAAACTTAGTATAATATATTAGTATGTTTATGCATGTTATAAACATCTAGTGAAATTTAGTACCATAGTAGAATACGTCTAAAACATACGATTTTTTGCATTATCAAAGTAACTTAACCGTCGAGTCTTTCATAAAAACGGTATAACCAGTTTATAATAACGTCGCACTCATACTGCAACTTGTGGGACGCTTATCTCTGTCTGGTATCTTTAAATAGATAGATATAAAGGAGATACTAGTATCATCGCAATAGAAGCTTGTTACGTGCAAGCGTGCCATAAATATGCAATACTTTATTTACTATTAAATGATTTATTTTTAATATAAATTCAATAACGACGCATAAAGGCGTATCTAGTACTTTAATTTTTTTTTTTAATTTATTTATATTTGATTTTTGTATAATGATAGATTCGTATTATACTATAAAGGTTATATTTATAGCTAACTAATGGGCATATCTAATCAACGTTAGTGGTTCTTTTAATTTATTGTCTGTGCATTCGCGTTTAGGTCATTCTAATACTAACGTTACGCGTTAATGTTACTGGCATAGTATCGTAACTGGCAATAAGTGTTGCGTAAGTCTCTGATAATCGTTTACAAATTGATTTGACGATACACTACAAACGCATTATATTAGCTAGTGGTATATATGAATAAAATGTATTAGGTTTTTTTTTTTTTATAGAATAGGAAGGTGGACGAGCATATGGGCCACCTGATGGTAAGTGGTCACCAAACGCCCTTAGACATTAGCATTGTAAGAAATGTCAACCATCGCTTATAGCCAATGCGCCACCAACCTTGGGAACTAAGATTTTATGTCCCTTGTGCCTGTAATTACACTGGCTCACTCACCCTTCAAACCGGAACACAACAATATCAAGTATTGCCGTTTAGCGGTAGAATATCTGATGAGTGGGTGGTACCTACCCAGACGAGCTTGCACAAAGCCCTACCACCAGTGATAGTGGTAGGGTTTTCTGCCTGGGTAGGTATCAGCAATACGGTATTGTTGTGTTCCGATTTGAACAACAAGCACTCAGGACGTAACGTCTTAGTTCCGAAGATTGGTGACGTATTGACAATGTAAGTGCCAAATTTAATATACACGATAATCCGAGTTATTACGAAAAGACAGATAAACCAAATCACAATAGGCATTTGATTTAAATAATGTATACTGTAAATATTACGTCAAAATGGCTTAGAGATTTGACATCGGCTCCCATACTTTGATGCTATTTCTAAACTTGAAAGATAGAATTATTGCAAGTAATAAATATGTTTGTTCAGTCGCAGTAAACGGCGCACGTCGTGGTGTACATTTCAAGTTAACTTGTGTGTTTTATTAATGAGATGGCGTGAGATGCAATCATAAAATTATTAATTTCAATGTTACTTCATTCATTTTATAATGGTCTATTAACCTTTAAAAAGGACTGAATGTGGAAGGTGAAACCGTGGATTTTGCTCTTTGGAAGAGGTATGTCCTGATTGTATATTGCGATTAGTGATGATTAGGAGATAAATTTATTTACAACTGCTTTTCCCGCTGTCTCGTCTCCGCGTATTTGTCACTGTCAGATAGGTCATAAAATAACAGCTCAGCCAAAATTACAAATCAAGTTGACTTTCTCATTTGTATAAATATAACACAGGATGATATTGTATATTTATTTTAGAAAAATATTTATACTTTGCAATGACCTCTGTATGGTTGACAATTATCGATAATCACTTGATATAATTTAACCATAAATAGTAACAAATTTTATATAATTAGACTAAAGCTAGTAAAGATCACATGCGGTACCAAAGGTCACACTATTTGTCGATATTTCTAGTTCGATGTTGCGATAATTCATCGACTGTCAGTAGAGGCTTTTTGCAAGGTAAGCTTACAAAATGTTATGTAAACATTTGAAATACAAGTGTCATGTGATGTATAAGTAAGGTGACGGTACGACGTGGACGTTTCGATTTGTTCGAGTTATCATATGCTAATCAAACGGATGTTGTCGTATCGACTTCTCACGGACCATTTCGCGGAAGCGTGTCTCGTAGGCGAATTTTTTTATTTATATTTAAAATTCTTATCATAAAACGTTCCCACGGTCGGTTATCTGTTAGTCCATAATGAAGTTTTGTGGGTCAGCGTGCTCGTGTCGACATCACTTGCAACTATCAAACGTGAAGTTAAAATTTGATACTGGCTTTAAAGTAACTAATCCTATAATCTTTTCACTTGGTGGTAGAACTCTGTGCAAGCCCTGTGTACCTGCCCTGTGGTACCTTCCAATTACCACTTATTTTACCGCCGAAACCCAATACTTAGTATAATTCAGGAGGGTTGAGTACGTCGGTGTAGTCACAAGTACAAGAGACATAAATTCTTAGTTTCCATGGTTGGGGCCGCATTGGCGATGCGAGGAATCGTTAATCTTTATTATGGTGTCAATGTCTATGGGCGGTGGTGATACCATCTGGTATCAGGTATCAAAAATAATTTAATCGTATCTTGTAAGTTGAGTCAAATATATCTTTAACGTCGTTTTTATTTATAAAAAAAGCAAACGTTGAAATTGTATGTGTTAATAAATATAACCAATGACCATTATTGTAATGAAACTCTTGAATTATTAATATCGATCAAAGTGACTCCATCTGTCGAATTTTTTTGGAACATGAATGAGTCATCTCGGTTTTATATTTATTATCTGTAACAGTGACTTGCTTCACTAGTCTTGTTCCAAACTCTTTAAAACTGTTAATATATTAGACAACAATCATAATTGTTTATTATTGTAATGCCAGCATTCATATTTGTGTTTATACAAACATAATTCATCTCGTGTTCGGTGGTCAAGGAAAACATCGTGATCACAAGGCTTGGGGCAGCGTGACAGAGTAAGCTCCAAACCTTCTCAATAAAGAGAGAATATCTTAGCCCAGCTGTGGGACATTTACAGGCTGTCACTTTACAGCATTATTAATAAATACGTATATGATAATTTAATTTGTTACTTTATTATTTAATTAAAATAAATAATCTATAAATCAATTATGTACGTTATAAATATTCTATTACGCAACGAATGACAGCAGGGAACCAGGTCTGCACATTTCCCGTCTCTCAAACCATTGACGATCATATTAGGATTCGTTAAATTAAACATGAAAGACGGGCAAACATTAATTTTATGTCCGCAATTTAAAGTAAAACCGGTAAACATCGATCAGCCCTTTTCACTTAAGGTCGGTGACAGGGGGAAAAAACAATAGCTGCCTTTATAAGGCACTACGTGGCCTGTCCGCTTTTTGCTGGCGACTGAGTATGGTCAACATCGGGTACTCGCTAAAAAATTGACTCGCGAAAGTCATTTGCTTTCGATAAGGAATGCGAACTTAAATCGATACGTATTTTTTTTTCTCGTTTGAAAATCGATACTGCTGCCGTAATTGAAACTGTTTAATGATCAGGCAGCCGATAGCTCAGATTTTTTTGCTGAGAGTTCATAGTAACTTAAGCGTGCGTATTTTATACTTGTAAATACACTGTCGGTTGTGGCATATTTTTGAAAATGACACAGACTTAAGAATATAATAAAAAACGCGGGTAAAATTTTAAATTTCAATAATACCATTGCCGTCGATACCTACTTCTATAATAAACTCGCACGTTGTTGTAACCGAGATGTCCCAGTAGTCACGACATGTGAATCTTAGCCGAAGACTGCGGGTTCAAATCCCGGTAAGCATCTCTAAATTTTTATGTGCTGATGAAAATTACGTGAAAGGATGCATGTGTCGAATGAAAATCTACCACATGTGAACCATATTTTATTTATTCTATACATATTATATAGAAGGTTCTACCTGTTAAAAAAAACAATACCTATAATAAATAAATATATTTAATTAATTATAAACAAATTCAAGTTAAACATGTAAACTCCAGGAAATAAAATATATATTAAAGATCGCATCTGGCAGCTTGATTAAATTATTTGGATGCTGTATAACTAACACTAGGATCGAGATCGGTATCTCGATGTACGATCATTCGATACCACCACCACCACGAGACCACCCGAAGTTGATCGAAAACCAAACGATGGTACAGTACTATTAATTTGTTATATTCACTTATAACCTTTATCGATGTAATATATATTTTTCTTAGTTTTAGCCCGCATGTTGGGGGAGGTGGGCAGATGTTAGGTATATTAAAATTAGCCAAACTGTGCACTGTCTTGCGGTTCAAGCTTATAACAAATTTTATCAACATCGATTCAGTGGTTTAGCCGTAACAACAGACAGACACGAGTTAATTTCAAATTGATATTATACGTAAATATGTTTCTTATGTATGAGTATAAGTTTGTATGTATTTATCTAGAACTGCACCATGTATGATGATGACGCTGAAATTGCATTTAAGTGTACTCGCGAATAACACTTTGCCAGAATAACCAGCAAAATCCCAGCGTTACCTGGGACAGCGGTAATACGGTGGTTCTTGAAAGAAGCCCCGGAATAGCCTGCGCATCGTGACATTATCGAACTACCTTCCCAAATGTTAAAATCTCCATTTGATTCGGATTAGCTACAAAACGCATGATATATCACAATATTTTGTTATAAGCATATATATTTTCTGTTTTCATGTTAACAGTAAAGTAAATAAATAATATTAAATAAAAAAGTGTGTGAAATGCAACTAAACTCGCAAATATTAGCTCGTATTCGATAGGTAAATAAAATTCGAAGTATTTATTTAATTTTCATTCGCTGATAAGATTTTGCAATTTCATATTTCTTGTTAAATAAATATTGACAATATATTCAAACGTTTAAACCCCTAGGGGATTATTTTTAGTGGTATACCTTTGAAAGGTCTGAGGTATTCAGAGAAGGGGAGAAACACCTTTTATGTCCTTGTTTGTGGGTGATAGTCCTAACTGCACGTCTGGCTATAGATTCAATTTCATATTCTTCTAACGTTCAAACGTATACAATAGACAAAGGTTGAAAAAAATATCCATGAGGTTTATCTATTTCCGCCCTTTTAACAGCATATAAAATAACATCAAAAAATGCATACATAGATCTTATATATAATCTTAAAATAATAATGGGAGTTTTTTCTAGTGATTAGGCAATTGCATTAGAAACATTATAGTGCAAACACATTCTTTATTCTCTCCTCATATTGAATCTGACTTGGAGAAGATCAAGCTCAGGACGTACTCAAGTGCTTTTTGAGGCATGGCTATGTGCAAGCTCGTCTGGGTAGTTACCACCCATTCATCAGATATTCTCCTACTAAGCAGTAGTATTTCGTATTGTTGTGTTCCGGTTTGAAGGGCAAGTGAGCCAGTGTAATTACAGGCACAAGGGACATAGCGTCTTAGTTCCCAAGGTTGATGGCGCATTGGCGATGTAAGCGATGATTAACATTTCTTTTAATGCCAATGTGGGTGGTGGTGACTACTTACCATCAGGTGGCCCATTTGCTCGTCCGCCTATTTTATATAAAAAAGAGAGTGTAACGCCAGCAATTTCCTTATAATATAATCGCAATAAATACCGTTACGGTTAGACCGAATCTTATCATTTAGTAACATATAAGAGATGGACGCGTGCGTGGGAACTTTCTTGACGAACGTTGACGTTGACGAACGTAAACAGTTCCAAGTTTGTTGACACTCGAATATTTATTCGATTTGAGATGTTCCGGCGATGATGGATTGTGATGGGTGATAATATTTTTCGATAATGTTAGCGAATGTTTATTTTGATAGTAAAAAAATATATTTGTAAAAAATAAGAGAAACTTGAATCGCAATGATTGATAGTCGTCAATGTATCGGTTATCTACATATACTAATGCATATATCATAAATCTAAAAGTAAGTTTGTCTATCTGTAACGCTTTTGATGAAATTTGGTATGGGGCAAGCTTGAACCTCAAGGAAGGATATAGACTTTTTTACATCATTTTATAACATCTGCTAACTTCCTCTTAACACGGACAATAAGCAGTCATATATATATTAATCTGTTCGTCACGTTAAAAATCGCACTTGTAAAATTTAGAAATGTTATATTAAACATTTATATTGTAGGACAAACAAACAAAAAAATATTCTTGACTTTATAAATCCAGAAATCTTGGGCGTACGCAGAATAATTCACGAAATTGTTGTTACAATCTGCTTGGAAGACTGACGTACTAAAAAACATTTTTATTCAATCTATTCATATGTAATAGATTATATAAAAGATACATATGTGTACACACATAAACAACGAAGACCTGTATTTCCTCAGCGAAGGATGTTGCAGATCAGGTCAAAATTGAAAACGTTTCGAAATTTGTTTTCCGTTCGCTATAATATGATATATTGTGAGTTAGACATGTGAGTATTAATGAGTTTTTATTGTTACAGGTTTCGTTTCATGTTCACCGTCTCCGTGCAAAAATGGCGGGACATGTCTTTCGACACCACGCGGGGAATACTTTTGCAAGTAAGTTGCATGTTTCGTAATAAATTTACTACATGTTTTGTACATTTATTATACCATTTGAAATAATTAAGACTAATTCGTGAAAACATTTAAAGAGCCTCGTGTGAATATTTTATATGTAACGTTTTTGACAAAAAACGTTAAACACTATATTTCGTATCGTTTTTATATAGAAGTTAGCGGTTTCTAATAGTAATAATACAAATGAATAGTGCCCTTATGCAGCAGATGCGCAAGCCCTTTATTTTCGAGGGCCTTTTAATTACGTTAAAAAAATGTTCACGATGCAACCATATTTTATTCCAATGAATAAAGTCTAATGGCGCTATTTCGTCTATGGATCGTTAATAACAATGTATTATTTACTGGTGGTAGGGCTTTGTGCAAGCTCGTCTGGGTAGGTACCACCCACTCATCAGATATTCTACCGCAAAACGGCAATACTTGATATTGTTGTGTTCCGGTTTGAAGGGTGAGTGAGCCAGTGTAATTACAGGCACAAGGGACATAAAATCTTAGTTCCTCTTCCCAAGGTTGGTGGCGCATTGGTGATGTAAGCGATGGTTGACATTTCTTACAATGCCAATGTCTAAGGGCGTTTGGTGACCACTTACCATCAGGTGGCCCATATGCTCGTCCACCTTCCTATTCTATAAAAAAAAAATATATATTATAGTAAGTCTTATGCTTTTGTTGAAATTACTAAAGATGCTTCAAGCGTTATTTAGTAACAAACATACAAACACAAGATCTTTCAATTAGAATAAGAAAACTAGTGCATATTAATAATAACAGAAAAAATAATTGTTGATTTGGAATTTAAAAAAAAGATCTTTTCAAGGAAGTGTCGTATCAATTATATATTAATATAATTTACATATAAGGGTTCATTTAACTAGTTCACACTAAGCTTGTTTCCATGGTAACCCCTTATATGTCGCCTATTACGAACCGACCGAAATGGGGAACTTATTTGACTCCTACTATTTGCTTCTCGAATCTTATTATTCCTTTCGATATGAAACATACGAACTATATTTTATAGCTTTCTTTTATTTACATAATGGTTTACGTTAGTGAGCCAAGAATATAATATAGAACCTCAATCTATGCACATTTAAGTAAGTATATATCATATATTATACTAGTTAATCGTCCCGGTTTCGCACGGGTAGATAAGAAGAAAAATGTATTTAGGACAAAATTTGCCTAAAATTAGTGAACGCTGGAGTACCTGTGACAAATTTCAAGTAAAACGGGCGCATAGTTTAGGAGATCTCGTGATGATTGGTATTTCACTTATATAAGCGAAAATTTATATAATTATAGTTTTAGACGATAAACGTGACGTTAATTACTTAGCAACTAATTATTTATTAGACAATTAATGTAGTAGGATTTGAAGCATAAATATTTACATGAATAACAATTACCCTCTCATCAATAACTCACATTATGTAAGACCTTTCGACGGTCGTTGGTAATATCTATGAGCATATATGGACGTCTTTCTTTCTATCATTCGCGCTCATTAAAACCGCTCGCCCTTTACGGAGCATCTGATAACGAGGCGAGATGCTTGTTATAGAATTGCCGTCCGGCCTCATTTCCCTGGACTATGTCACCCTTTTAACGGCATTCGGAGACGCCGGATTTTTAATATATCTATACTCTCGGTTATTATCATATTATCATTTCAAATACATATATGTATATATAACTATACAGTTATAATAGTCAGCGAGCCAATATGGCCAGTGCAAACCTAGGCAATTACATCTAAATTTTCATGGGCTTAATTTATGTTTATAATTGATCTCGTGCTCGGTAGAGTAAAACCAACACGTGTTGGAGCAGCATCGTGGAGTAAGTTTCAAATCTTCTCCTCAAATGGAGTCCAGCAGTGGAACATTTAGAGCCATTTTTATAATTGTCAGGGTTACCAACATCAAGTTTAAAATTTAACTAAATCCGAGTGTTAATTTTTTTAGTGGCAACCCTATTCACGTTTGACCGCACGCACGTGTGAAATTATGTAACGTCAGATATGAATTATTGATTTGGAATCTTGTTATTGAGATGATGCCGTCAAGGGTTGTTTTTTAAAATATAATATTGCACCTCGAAACTGTGTCGCTGTGATCTGTCATCACCAGAAATTAAATATCGAATACCACTTCGATTTTTTTCTGTAGTTTTATTCTTTTTATATTTATTTATGTGAGGTACAGATGCTAAAAGTTACATCTTAAAATTACTTATTACTCATAAAACATTAAATATATTTTAATTTTTTAATCTATCAATATAATCAACGGCACTTTGATATAATATCGCGATATCTAAAGTCTGTGAAAATGCCAGTTTTAGTATGGACATTAAATGTATACAAAATAATTTTGTCGAGTAACAAAAGCTAAAATGACGGCCGCGGTTTCGCCTGTCAAAGATTGAAAGATAAAAATCAAAAGATAATGACAATAGGATGTCTGGTGGTATGTCTGGTATCGGCGAGTGTCGGCGAGTGTCGGTGAGTGTCGGTGCTGCTAATGGAAGTGGGCGGGCGTCCTAGATCCCGCTGATGTCATGCGCCAGCGCATACAGGCGCCAATTATGTTTTTGTTTGACGATTATAGAACACATTTGAACAATTTGATCCTTTTAGAATTGAATTGGGATTATAAAAAAAAATGATTTATTAAATTGTATTCATAAAATTTATCTCGATTTAAAATGTGCCTATGAAAATAACAGTAAGGCTAAACACGTCATTTTTAAATTTCTGATTCATATTTCAAAAATCTCTATTGCTAAATAATTGACTGATTAAGGGAACACAAGCGTAGACATACTAACATGTCTTTTTAATTTAATTATTACATATTAACTGTTTGCTAATTAAGTTATTTTATGATGAAAACATAGTTTCGTATTATTGATATTGAGATACGAGACTTGAAATTTGATATATTTATGTATTATATATTATACCAAGCGAAATAAATAGAAGTTCCATTTATAAACTGTGTATTCGCTCAAGCATCTTCGAGGCGTTGTAATGGGTTTTTAAACTAGAAATAAATAGATAGCTAATAGAGACCGCCGCTCCGTTATATCTTTGCTCGATGATTGAATTGTTTTTATAGTATCTTATTTTTTCTTTTTTTTTTAATTTGATATTTAGTTTTAAAATTTAAATATATTATTATATTCAACCAAACCAAAGCATTTTTTGAAAGAGGTATCGAAAATTGTGAATTAGAAATTTTAAGTATTTCGAATTTAAGGATTTATGTTTTTTTATTACCTATAGCTTAGGAACCTTATTCTAAGTCTAAGGCGCGACCACATGATGGGTCAACAACCTTAATAAAGAATTTATTTTAAAATGTCTGAGATCAGCCTCCTTGATCTGCTTTATGATACAGGCACCTCTATTGTGCTGTAACTAGGCTTACGTTAGACAAGAGGCTTTAGACAAGAGGATGGATTGACAGAATAGGTAAAATATAATCTTCATAAACATATTTATATAAGAATAATTCACAATTTTTTTTAAAGATATGTTGGCGGACAGCCATTGGCCGAAGCCCATAGGCGTTGTAAGAAATATTAACCATCCCTTACATCGCCAATGTGCCACCAACTAATATGTTATGTCTCTCCCGCCTGTAGTTACTGACTCACTCATCCTTCAAACCGGAACACAACAATACTAAGCAATAATAAGCAATAATAAGCAAAACAGTACGTTTTGCGGTAGTATATCGTATGAGTGTATATCAACCCACAGACTTGCACCAAGTCAAATTTCCTACTAAGAAAGAAGAACGTTTGTGACAAATACAAGTACTTTATGTAACAGTGTCGTATCTGATACTGCATTAAACAATTGTCAGTTAATACGTTTTTATTTAATGTTTATTTTTGTTTTATTTATTTTTATTTAATACAATCGTCAGATCAACTGATGATTGTATATACTATCATCGTTATATTTATACGGATTCTGTTATGTGTTCTGTTATGTTAAGTAGCTTTAATTTCTAAAGCATATGACGTATAAAAAAACAATTAGTCTGCAGATGTTTGGATAAGTTCAAAGCAAAAACAAAACAACTACCTCAATACAAGCAATGGGATACATAAATTAAGTTAGAAACAATATTTACTAGAAGCAGACTGACTTACACAACCATTGCACTATAAAAAGCTCTCATCGCCAATATATAATACGATGCCTGTCACGTAGGCAATAATACTTATTTAACGTGGCTCGTTAACGACAAATGCTAAAACCGACAATTTCACATACGTGTGGAGTGTACCGAAACATTGGTTGTCAGAACAAACGAGATAACCGACAAGCAGCTAGTTTTTTTGGTACAGTTCGAGTTGAAACTTACAACATAATTTACATTAATACAGATTTTCGTTATAAAGACATTCTAAATCATGATTTGTCCTTGTAAGAAATGTTGAGATAAAGGGCTCGAATAAATCTAGAAGTAATGGTATAATTATCGTACTGTAAGAGGTAAAAACATTAACTGTTTTATTTTTCTATAGCTACAATACAAACATAATAGTTCTCCTAAATTAAATATCAATTTAAATTTTGAATATTTGTAATGTTTTAAATTTTTAATATTTACTTAACTTATGATATTTTTAACAAACTTCCAATAACAAGTATCGCAGTATTTAGATCATAACCGAACTTAGATGAAATTGAAAAATCAATTATACGAAAAATATATAATTTACCCAAAATACGAGTCATAAAATTATGATTGGTTTCAACCGAACAATCAGTTTGACAATATACAAAGTCGCTTCTTACCACACAATGGTTACCCAAAAACGAAACCTTCGAGCAAAGCGTGTTAAGAGGGGATTAGAAATCCGAGCTGTTTGAGCATTAGAATATAAATGATCACGTGAGATTGGAACTTTATATGGTTACGAAATATAATAAATAGCTCGGTGGCAAGCAAATCGGAGCTTCAAAAACAAACTCAACATAAAGCAAAAGGTGCGGAGACTTCGCACGAAGACATTGCGCAAATAAGATAGATGTTGCACTAACTGTAGCAAGGACACTTACGTAAATCTGGTTTTGTCTCGTCACCGACGTAAATGTTGTTGCTATGTTTAAACAACCTTCTAACTAATGGCAATTTAGGCACATTAATGCCATCTTTAAGAGTTGTAATGAAATTACAAATAAGCAAATTAAAAAATATTTGTTTTGACGTATTTTCGACTTATGTACCGCATATTAATTCCTTTTATATAAGACGCTATAATTAAAAAAAAAATAACTCTTCGCTCCATTTCCCAGTCTATCTAAGGGTATCCATTAGAAGTAAATGCGTTTATAATAAAGGAGAGAGAATGCATTAGCTTAATATTACCTCGTGAGCTGCCTTGTTACGTCGCTGGCAAACGAATTGTAAAAAAAAACTTGTCGGTCGCAACGGAGTATAAATCTGTGGTTCTGTTTGTTCTTGCTACACTTTTGAAGAAATATTGTAATATATTTATCATGTTAAATTATTCATCGTTGATTCATTCATCATTGTATCTGTCATTTAATAATATATCAAACCAGAGTTCATTTACTCTGTATATCCGCAGAGTTACATTTTATTTTATTCTTGAATAGAAGCTTAGTTATAAATTAGTAATAAATGAAGCATTGGTTCAATACACATCAGGTATGGCCTATGGGATAAAATTTCTTATGTTTTTGTTCAGCTTTCTAGTTACCGATCTCCAAATCGTTCTTTTCTTGGTCTGTTTGACTTGATTCCAAAGAGATAATAGCCTTCACTTCCTCAAATTCGTTTTAAGATGACTTGGCACCGAGCGTGAGAAATGAAATGACGTTTTTGGGAATTGCCCTCGTGTTGTGATAGTATCTGTATTCAAATGCTTGTATCTTTATTTCAAAGATATTTTTTCCTGTGACAACCTTTGCAATTTTATTGAAGAATTTTATAATTTCATCTTATTTTTAGCCGTTTAGCTTTTTGTCAGGGCATAATTTCTCTACATGCTTTGTAACCGGTTACATTATCTCGTTTAACGAAACGCAGGATGTGTAATCAGCGTTCTTAGCCCAAGAAATATGTACGCTTAAACAAGATTAGTTATTATTTTATCTTAAACAAATGTTTCAAGTGTCTTATTTTTAGTTGTGTACTAAAATTGTATTCTTTGATATATGTGTTTTTTTAACATAATGTTCTGGTTAATGTGTTCGTTTAAAAGTTTGCATCATTAATTCAACTGCAATATTAAAATTGATTCTCAATCTCGCATGCTCCATGCAAAGCGTCATAAACAAGCTTTATGCTTTAGTATTCTCACCTCAGGATCGTGTCGGTAGTCACACCAAAAAGATTAATTCTTTTATCCTTTAGCTCAAGGCGGTTATTTATAATTCTTTTTAACATTCAACATCAGTCGTATTGCATCTGCTACGAAATTCAAAATGGTTACTTTAATAATCGCCGGCTTCTGCTTTTAGCCTGACTTTTTAAATGTAGCTAATTATAAGAATTTTGGACTGTTTTATTACATAGTATATACATTCCTGATTGTTTCAAGCTACATTTTGAGAAATCGATGATCCTTTTGAGATGTTCCTCGCGCAAAATTCGTCGGCATGGTCATTATTTAGAGGACGTCTATAATTTTTTGTCCAGACTTTGACCGAAATTCTTCAAAATGGCCACTAATAAAACTACTTTTGGTAGGAATTTCTCTTAGGTTCGTCGGGTAGGTATGCTTGAAGCGGCCTTTTTGGTGCCATTATCTTTCGAACCGGTTTACTTAGGCGAATTTGAAACAATAGCCAGAGCGGATAGCTTAAGTTGAAAATGAATGCTGGGTTATTTAGTAGTAATACTAATATAGTCAAATATACATATGTGTTTTAACCCGATTTTATTAAGTTATATTTATGCAGCCAGTTTGTTAAGCGCAAATCTATAAAATCAGGGTGAGACAAATGTATTTATGTATCCGATCCGAATACGATTTATGTGTGTTTTAGCTCTAAAGATTTGAGCTCTGACCTTATTACGTCTTGAATTTATTAGTTGACCTCTAAGTCTAGTTCAGAACGGATCTATAGCTTTAATAATATGTTTAAATTATGACTGTTGTACTAAATTGCGATTTTATCTTTTCCGTCATAGTTTATCTTAAGTATCTTTTGACTTTTCTCATTATCTTTGTTTGCTTTGCCTTATGAAGATTTCTTTATGCAAATATTATGAGCTTCTATTCTTGCGGCCAGGTTTGAATGGGTATTTAGCATAAACAGACCAAGCCCTTACTGGTAAAGCAGTAAGCATTACGCGAGTCTTAAATCTGTTTAATACACGATAATGGGCAATTCGTAAGCATTTGGATGTTTAAATCTTACTGTGAGGCCACACACGATCGCTAACCATTTAATTTCATTGATATATCTATGGAGTCTTTTAGAAGAAATGGTATATTTCTTGATGATATTCCTTGACGTTGTTTAATGTTTATTCTTAATGTTTTTGTAATTATATTTGAGAATGCGTTTCATTTGCGAGACGAACTGATTAAATCTCGTCTTCTAATATATATCATTTACTGTCTCTTGCTTTTATTGAAATGCCAATCTAAAGAAAGTTGGTAATAAACTGTATTCTTCCTTAAGGGGTTGCTCTAAGGCTATCTCTAACTGAATCTGTATCAGATTCAACGATACTAATGTAAGAGTAGTTTTAAATCAGTACAATTGACGTGCCAGTACTTAGCAATTTATCGTATTTCAGTTTGTTATTATTATTCTTTGTACTGCTATTAGTTTTTTTCTTGCTTAAAGATAATTTACAGATCTCTCCATTATCCATTTGTATGGAACGAAAATTCATACCGAATCAGTTTTTCAATTGTAATATTTGAAAGTTATATTTCTTGCAAACAATTTATTTATTTCCTGTTTATTTTATTTCAACCATTTAAAATGAAATAAAAAAATATAAAGAGAAATGATAAAATATAGAGATTATTACATATTTTTTTATTCGTTCTTGTAACAACTTAAAATAGTTGTTTCCAGGAACTTTTCTAAATGGCCATGAACCAAGTGTAATTTTACCTTTGTCTTAGGTCATTCTATCGTTTGAAAAATCTTGATGACAATATGAGCAGTAAACTTGGATTGCTTTGAAAGATCAAAAACTTATACAAATACTGAAACAAGGAATAAAAGACTCTTTGTTTTTAGGTTAAGGTTGAGTTTTACTGTATCTAGTTTTTCATACGTGAAAACACCTGAGCTTACTATCTCGATGCCGTGAAGCACGTTTCGTTTCGACCGCTTTGCATCGTGTGTCTTCTTCTTAATGGCCCTCCTAACTGTCAGACCACATGTGTGTTCACGGTTTTATAACTGGGGCAAAGATATGTCCAATTATTTTTGTTCAGATAAATTAATAATTTGAACGAATTTAATTTAACCGCACAAAATGAATAATTCCCAAATGGTAACATATTTCATTCTATCCATTCGTTGTATATTATTCTTACAGTTTTTCTTGTCAGACGAATATGAAACTCGTACTCAGCTAGATGGTACGTCATCGTCGTGTTTCGTCATCATCCAAATTCAAAACATCTTGTTAATTTGACCAAACACATGCATTGTTATAAAATGATAAATCGTCCGTACTTAATCATTCATTGAGAAAGATATAGCTATTGGTGAAAAAGAAATTAACAAGCTTGCCACCCACAATAAGGTTATGTTATTTAGACAGGCGTTCTGAAACTTTGACGCGTAACACGAGCTATCAATCTAAAACATTACAACATAAATGTTAACTATCAATTATTCGTCTAATGAAATAATGGCGGTCGGAGCTCACGACCGAAGAACATGACGGATACTCTCGTGCTTGGTTAATATCCTTGTTGAATCTGCTGTAATATTTTGATAACGCCTGATATCAACTCAATGCTTATCTCTGAATATGCATATATGACTAGATTACATATAAATAATAATACAACAGAGCTTACTTAAAATCAGATCGAACGAATACGATATCTGTCATTACTGTCATTAATGGATTAGTTAATCTTGGTGTATTTGGTCATTTAAGAAGTATTTAATTAACTTTTTGTAAATATTCTTTTAGTAATTATATGATGAAATAATTTTCAGAGCAAAAATCAATCAATTCGATGTTTCAAAAGTATAATATATACTGACATTTTATTTTCATTTTCCCAGTAACCCATATAATTGCAAGAATAAATACATATGGAAGGCTCGTCACCGAAGAATAGAGATTTAAAAAAAAAAATAAGAAAATTTTCGATGGTCGATGGATCTATTAATTGCATCTTAAAATATTATATTAGATTAATAGCAAGTCTTTATGAGCCACAGAAAACGAATACACCACTAATACCTTTATAAAGCATGTAAAATTAATGATTTATTAATAGATTTTCGTATCGTTTATTCATAAAGCTTTTGCAATATAATAGACTTGGTTTAAAATCATTAATTAAAGATCTTAATGAATGCGAAGACAAAACGCTTTTATTTCACTTTACTTTTGACGTGTGAGGTATTGTTCGTCTTTAGCTGCTTCTTAATGGTCTTTCTGTTGAAGCAACTAACATGTACATATTAATAACTGCTTCGTTGGTCTAGAAACTAATCATCGAACTTATAAATCTGAAGCGCTCGAGTTCCTGAGTTCGATTTACATGTCGTCCAAATAAAAAGTTAAGGTTTAAGGATTTTTCTTGCCAAGAAATCATAAACATCTGTCTCGTCCAACTCTCTCCATTTTTATCGGATTGCCGTTTCTTCAGGTAATGTGACTAAAAGAATACAAAATGCATCTGTGTTTGTGCACACACTTGTGAACTATAATATACTGAACCGTTGCTTAGTATCCTTTGAGAATGTCCATCGTAGCGGAATCGGTCAGGAATGGCATTTTTTTTATTGCTCTTTGAATTCTGATTGTCGAAGGTATTGTCTACGTCCTGAAATATTATTTTCTCTATTGTTATATTATTCACGTACTTTCAGACTCTATTGACGGATTGCACCATGTTTATTTACTTTCTCTAGCGTCACTTAATAAAAGTGATTACCGTTGGAACAATGGTGCGTCGGATTTGCGCCTACTAAAGCGCGCACGCAATACTTTCGATTTTAAGAAACATATACATATATCATTTATTTATTAAAGTTATATATACAACAACGATGAAAACGTACCTGTTTTTTTACACCTAAATATTTAATACTCAATAATCTAAGCCGATGATTATATTTTTATTTTAACCAATACTTAAATGATAAATCTTTCAAACACGCTCAAACAATAAATTGCTGTAATTATACATCATTAAATATTTACAATGTTGGCATTGATACCGTTGCCTTTATTGTATATAGATATGAATAATCTACTCCGCATATTGTTCTCTCAACTCAAATAAAGTTTATATCAAACTGTATGTCATCATTAAACCTGGCTGTTGACGCACTTCAATAAATATTAATGAAAAAAAAAAACGTTACTTTGTCATCATACCGTCGATCCCCGACAGAGTTGGACCCGCGACAAAAAACAAACTCATTTAAATCTCGGATCACCGGAGAGCGTAACAAATCAACCCGCCTTGTTTACATAGAGCCTCCGTTTATTGACGCACGAACCGGGAAATCGTGGATGATGATTTTGATGTTTGAATCAATCATGAAGTTGATCTAAAACATTAAAATATCGTTATGAAAAAATCGATGCATAAAGAACAAAACAAAAAATCTGTTACCAAAGGATAACACTTTGATAGCTTTAAACTATGAACGTGAGAATGAATTTAATCGTCGGATTAAAGTTAAGTTTCTTTACGAAGTCGCTAAAAATATTTGCCATGTCAACCCGGATTCTGCTGATCGTGCGGTTCAATTTAGAATTTCAAACACGCCTAACGTCCAAGTTGCTCTCTGTCAGTGATAACTCTTAGTGATTTAGCGATGCGATATCATTATTTTCGAAAGGCCTTTTAATTCAACAGCTATAATTTCTAATTAGCCACTTGACGTAACATCAGAATTGTATGTCCGTGGACAATGCGAAACACTGACGGAGCAGACACGATTTAGTGCTCTGTAAACAACATTGTTGTCAAAGCAAGCTTTACGGCTGCCTGGACTGGTAATTTGCATACATTACACTAGCCTTTGGAAGGTAAACGAGACTCCTTCAATCATATTTCATTTTACATCGATACATTTCTCAATTCACTCGTATTATCTTGTAAAAATAAAATCGTTTTCTTACAATTGACCAAGATGTGACCATTAAGTAATATATTTGAAAGTGAAGTTATCGAAACTGTGAGAATTGATGTCAATTAACATCCAAAATGGAATAAAGCGGGCTGTTAAGAGTGAAAGAGGACGTTGTAAGTGAGGAAGGTTTTAATAAATATATGCCGTGACATTTAGTAGTACTTAACGTTCATGCCGTTAAATAGATGCATCAGAATGCGGCGCAGCTGCTTAATATTCCTAATTAGTAGTGTGTGATATGGTATGTTGTGTCATCTCGAATAGAGTTCTCAACTAAAATATGGGATCAATTTAAAATCGAAAATTTATTACAATCAATATTTATCAAAACTCAAGTTTATTACAAAAACTGTAAACTTACTGACGAAGTAATAACATCTTTCTGTTTCACATTAATGGCAACACACTGATTGTGTAAAGACGCATACCTCTCATAAACATGGCAACATATTGTTCGAAGATGTTGCCTTTCAACCTGTTATTACTGGTAATGCATTTACATAAGCCGAGCGGCACGACACGCCCAGCCTTGATCGATGGACAGGGTCAACGTCTGTACAATACCCCAAATCATTTAGGAAATTCGTAATTACGGAGATAACGGTGCTCGAGTAAGGGTTGCATATGCGTCAAAATAATTAAAATACTATCGTAACTTTATCTTTATTATCTTTGTAATATTTTATTCATTTCATTTAAAAATTATAAAAGTTATTTTTCCAAGTAGCTTAAATCTCACTGTTCAGTTATTTTTTTTCGTATGGCGCTCTAAAATCAAGTTAACAGTTGATACACCAAGCGGATGTCATTGGACCAAGCCACCGACAATCGAAAGTGTACCGAGTGTTGAATGTCGAAGAATATCGTTTACTTTAGCAAATGCATTAATATTTAATATCCACTCCAACCATTTAATTTAGATTTTAAGTACCTTTATTAAAGTTCATTCTCGTTCGGTCGACGTGGTTCCATTCGAAATCGATTTATTCAAAGATGACTGTTACTAAGTAAACACTTGGAGATGAAGACTCGAATCGATTTCGATGAATGTTTATTTAAAGAAATCTTCGTGCTTTTTTGGCCAAGTTCATCCAAGTCCATTGATCTGATCGTCTCGTTGACACGAAGTGTTATGTCAAGAGATATTATTTTATTATCTATTGTTGCATTAATATTATTGTTTGTTTAAAAAACAATGTTTTCGTTTAACTCATGTTTTTGTAATTAGATGTGAGTGGAACGATATGGGTATCTAATTTGTGATTTGTTGCTACATAAACAGATTAATTTAAAATGTTTTTAAAGTATTTTAGTTTTTTGTATTATATATAACGACTTAAAGTCAAGCCTCTTTTGTTTATCTACAAATATCATTAATAAAGCCTCTTTAGTATATTTCTTAAATTGAGTTAGTAATTCATATTTGATGCACTTTGCTCTATTTTTATTCCTTGGCTTTGTCTTTAAGATTAAGATTAATCAACTGATCTTAAAACGCGTTTCGGAGGTCAGTTTGAACTGATAATTAAATCTTCTTGTCATTCACTATCAAAATCTCTTAAATAAACAAGGTATAAACCAATCTACAAGACAGGGCGCCCACGCATGCTTTTATGTTTCCTCATTATCAACATTATCAAGAGCAATATTTAAAATTTAATTAAAAAAAAAACATTTAGGTTTTCAGAATTATCATCACAGTAATGATAGTCTTTTGAAGTCGTTTTAATACCATAATCAAAACTGAATAAAATAACTTTTTAAGAGTACATATTTTAGTTTTAGCGTGTTTAGTTCTTCATCATATTTTCCAATGAAGACCAACCTTGTAGATTTATAATAGCTCATAAAAATGAACTTCAATCTCATATGGCTATACTTCTATGTCTAAGTGTTTTTGCATACAGATAAGGAGATTCAAGATTATCTATAACCTGACTAATTTCACCGTATGCTGTAAATAAGTTGAAACCGATAGATTCCCACGAAGCTGGATTAACAAGTTTGCGGAACGTTAAATAAAAATGAATAACGTTACGTTTTTTTGCGATTCGAAGTCGGTATGTTCCAGTACTGCCTCGTGTTTAATGTCTTTTAGAAATATCTTGTTCTCCTCACTTCGATCGGTGAGCAATAAAAAGCTTTAATACGGTGTCGGCGACCGATTACCCGTTCATTTGAATAAGCCTCAGCAATCGTATGAAAAATAAAGAAAAATAAACAAACGCCTCACTCAATACCTGAGATGTCTTACTGAATTGAAGATTAATCTTATCTTAAAAGAGCTAAAATACTCCATTACCATTTTAAAAGATGTACAAAATGACGACATAAAATGAATCTGCAATGATTTGCAATCTTCATTCAGGTTTTAAATATACGATGATAATTTAACTATAAACGATTGATATATTTGAAATCCTTAAAATAATCTCAAATATGTCTAAATATATATATAGTTGATAGAATTCTTAAAGTTTTTTGATTGAGTATCCATGATTCGATGCAATAAAGCGATATACGGCTATTGTGATCGACATATGAAATATCGCAGGTGTGTATAAAGAGATTTGAATATGTCTGAAGCCTTTTATTCGCCGCTTTTTTATTATTGCTCTTCCATTAACAGATTTTATTGCTTCGAAAAACTCGCTCGCTGCACCAATTGGTCTCCAACGGACGAAACGTTGGCTTTTATTGGAGTACTTCGAGCATCGGTTTTACGACCGCATCATTTCATAACCTTAAATTATATTGAACATTCAACAATTAGAGACATATTAATTATTAAAGAAAGATTTCTATCGAAAACAATTGTTTATTTTGAGGAATTATTAGATATCTATGATATATTTCTATAATAGTAATAATATCGTGGGACATTTTTCACACACGGCCATCTGATCCCAAATTAAGCTTGTACAGAGCTTGTACTATGGAAACCAGACAACTGATATACTACATATACTATTTTTTCTTTTGTAAATACATACTCATATAGATAATTACACCCAGACTCAGGGCAAACAGACATGTTCATGCACACAAATATCTGTCCTGGCTGGGAGTCGAACCCACAACATTCGGCGTGAAAGGCAAGCATCCACCAACCACGCCAACCGGCTCGTCAAAATTGAAGTTGTTAATAATATTAATAATCCATTTTATATCTTGTCTTCGTTGTGTTCATTATTAATTTCCCAGACCTCAGAACCGTTCGTCAGATCGAGGTGAAGCTAATTAGTATAGAAAAAGCTGTTAGCTTATAATTATCATAGTTTGAAGACCGGGCGGGACCGGTGTTCGGCGTCTGATTCAGTGTATGTAAGTAATGGATCTGTATTTTATATTTCTCATAGGGAACAACATTTAATCGACTCTAAAAGGAAATGATTGCTTATTTAATCAAAAAGTTTTTGGAATATGTTACAACTGTATTTGAAATTAAACTTAAACATCAAATTCATATTATATATATATAAATAAGTGACTACGTATAAAAACTCGAAACATAAGAAACTAAAACAAGAAAATCGGTAGCAGATGAAAGACGCTTCGGCATTGACCTTATCTCGCTGAGAGCACGTTACAAATCGATTCCGCGGAGCCAATGGGACGCGAAGCAAACATGGCGGTCGACGACCCGCCTGCGCCCGCGCACAATTTGCATACCTAGTCGTTACATCACGAGTGACCATAACTAGTTTGACGATATGATTTGTTCGTGTCTGAGGGCATGGGGACCTTGTTAGCGCATGATTTAAAATTTCATTGAAAACGTGCCTTCGATTTATTTCTTAACTTACAAATCGTCTAATTTGAATATAATAAGATCCTAACATTAAATTTATTAAATTAATTAATTACCTAATTTACCACGGAAATGCTATCTTAAATTTTATTAGTCATGTGCATGGCATTAAAAGCTGTGCCTGAAGGGATTTAAAGAGAAAATAAGTAAAAAGTATATAAGAGAAAAATTATATTGTAGAAAAGCTTTTTCAATTATACATATGAATTAATGTATAATAATTTCCAGTATGTAAATCCAATACAAGAAAGTATGTGTTTCATATTATTCATTTCATATACATGTATTTCATTTTTATTTTCATCATTATCTTATTAAAAATTTCCTATTTCGCACATTTTCGCATTTTTCATTTTGATGCGGGGCTGTTTAGTGGTACAGCGTTATGTAAATACTTTTTTTATGCTGGGACTATTAGCTGTTTTTATTTATTATGATGTCCATTTTAAATGTAACTATGGTTGAATACTATACTTTCATATTTTATAAACAACACATATGATTGAATATACAATAACAAAATAGGGCTCTATTGTAGTATCATGAAATTGCACGTGAATACATATAAATTATGAAGAGTTATAAAACTACAGTAATTGTTAAGTCCATTTGAAATTGCGTCCAAGAAAATTACAGTGAAATGTTCACTTAATTGAATTGTGTTGTTTAGTTCAGCTCTGGATCACCTCGCTAAAGTAAAGCTATTCAACTACATGGACAGTAAGACATAAATATAAAATCCGCATACAAAATCTTCATAAGTTGTAAAATTTACGAGGTAAGATCTTTTTGAGTTCAACAAGTTAGTGGATGACTCAACTTCGGACACTATTAAAGGTATTTGCTTATTTAAAGGGAAATTATCCAAACATTCCTCAAAGATCCTGCCAGTAAGTGCACAACCGGTGGTTAGGAGCGGGTCGGAATGGTAGCCTAGGGCGGTCGAGCCAATCTCGGAACAGCGGCCGATGGTGCCCGGGGCGCGAAAGATCTTTCCCACAAACCCGTTACGGCCGTTCGTTCTGACATTAAGATTGGAAACGTGGCCAAATTTTGCCGCTGAAATGGATTTTGCGTGGAGATAGTTTTAGAACAATTGCAATTGAGAACGAATCGCTTGCCAGTCTCGTGTTGTGATATACTGAGCTGCTATAGTTTATTGATATCCTGATTTTAGAGAACGCAATCACTTAAAATAAATTTATTTATACCAAACATTTTGTTGAAAAAAATAATGTTTTTTTTACAAGAAAAATAAAATTAATAAATTAAGTTATATAAAAAGACTACGAAATCATTTTATATGAATGAATTGATAAAAATTTGGATAATTTAAGCTTCATCATCATTCATACATCACATTCAGATCATACACAACATTTTACAACCAAGTTCTGCTTTTATTTTACTTAATATATATTTGATTGAGTAGATAGATTAGTCGAAATAGAAAATGGTATGTCACAAAAATCTGAATATAAATAATCGATTTATCTTAAAACCATTATTAGAAATTCTTTAACTATTTAAGGCCTTACGATGAACGCGATTGACCATAAATAGCAATCGCTGTCATTTACAATGTTGTGTCGCTGGAGATATTTGCATATAAAGCTCAAGCGGCTAAGATGTAGGACAAAGATCGAAAGAATGTGACTGATGTTTTGAAAATATTTGAATATTTAAATTATAATTCTTGAATCATTATTAAAGCAGATGTTCGAATATAGAGAGCATATAAACAATAAAGATCTTGGTGATAATAACTGTATTTCGGTCCATTTTATATTAATATTTCGTAAGTAACCATTTAGCTGACGATAAATTAAATAACTTCTAACTAAAAATCGATTGGCTGTTTTTAAATTCAATTAATTCTCCGGCTCATTTCGGTATTTTCTTTTCCGAATACTTCCATATTGAATGAATGAATTCGAATTTGAAAATTCTTACACAGGAGACGTTGAAATATTATGTATTAGAAACAGACGAGTCATACTAAACCGAGTAACTGGTTCCCAAGTTATGTTACGTAGCTGATTTCTTGAGGACTACTCGAGTTGTTGCGCCGTTTAGCATGCTGATCTGACCCCGCTCGATCTCATTGATCCGATATGAGATTAAACCGAATGTTTCCATTTTGAATTTGCTCTGGTGCCCATTTGAACTCGCACCCGGATGTCATGTTTTTACATTATGTACTCTTGTTACACGTTCGCGGTCGTGTATTTGTGCTCATGATTTCTTTATTCTTTATGGACAATATTTTTGTTATCTAATTATTCGAATCTAATTATAAAGTTTCCACGATTTGAATAAATTATTTCTGAACCGTATTAAAATGTTTAAATTGTATCGAAATGATCAACATGGTTTTTCCAAAATGTGGCATTCGCAATAAAAAAGTGTGACATATGCCGTCCGTACGCCGAAAATTGTGTTTTCCAGTAATTGTATATTCCAATCACAGCGCAACGCTTCGTTTGTTTACGGTCACATACGAATATATACGCTGGGCGCTTATGTACTATATTGCTATTATGTTACAATGTATGATTATAACCTTGAAATTTCGTTCAGCGTTCTAATTGTCTAAAAGAGAAAAAGTACAAAAATGGTCGCATTCGAGTCCGCTTGTTACTAAGTGTTCGTTTTGTTCAAAGCGCCTGAGGGCAATCATGTCTCAGTATAATAAAGGGCTGCGCACGTCCTCCTGCTTTAAGATTTATAGCTACGAGACCCGCCGACATCGGCGCGTATGCCTTGCGTTTGTCACACCATTATCACGATCTCAGACCGATACAGACTTGCAGTAATTGCTGAAGTGATAAGTTTTGGGACGTGTCCTTGTCAAAATAAATTAATTTTTAGGCATTAAGAATGTACACGTATTTTGTGTGTAATGTTCAACTCATACAAATATTTTCATCAATTACACGAACGGGTATATTATAGAAATATGAATAAGCTGTGAACTCTGTGAAGCTGTTATTTCCACATGATACAATTGCGCCCATTTTAATATTTATGTTAATGAATCGCAATAGTCTTATATTATTCTTAATTTATTGTTACCACAATAACTCTGCGAATTTTATTTGAACGCAGAACTAGTTGTAATGCAATAATTGTAGGAAGTAATAAATATTCATGACCATGAAATACATTTAACTTATCCAATCTATAAATGTGCCGATAAATCATAGAATAGCGAGAAACAAAAATATATATCTTTTTGTTTCGATTATTTCATATAATATTTATAAATGTTTATTTACTGTTTTTATTAAGGATTGAAAATTGAAAAGATATAATCGTTAAATCTATTTCATGGAACGAAAAATCAGGTTCTCAGGCGAAGCATATGGTTCTCGTCATATGTTATCTGCAATCAGCCCACCAAGGGCATTTCAAGCTCTGACGCGATTCCTGTAGGCTGCTAAGTGGTCTTATTAATCTCGCTCACTGCTTAATTTATATTACACAGTTGTGTTACTGTGAATAAGCCTTTTTAGATAAATCTCATGGCTGATCTCAGTAGCATCATACGCATCCGATTTCAAATATACATATGGAAAATACCTTAACAATTATATGGTATGATGCATTTAGTACTATACATATGAAATTTCTTATAAAAATTCAATTATTTAAAAAACAATAGAATCTTATTTACATTTTGTACTAATTATTAACTAAAATAGAAGCTGATTGAGTAAATAACATTATATTCCTAGATGGTAAGTCGTGAAAAGCAACTTTAGGGACATACAAGATCCAGTACAACAGGGGTGCGCAGGCGTCGTTTGCACGGTGCACGTGTGTGCTGTAACTCGATCCCCGCATGTAGATAATAATTCTATATTGTTGGGCCGAAGCCCGAAGCTCTTTCGCACAATGAGACGATAGGGTCGCCAATGAATGGATGTCTCTCCGGAGATAATCGTCCCTTTTATGTTGTAATTTAGACATAAGGTAAATACAAGTCCATTAAAGATCATGGTCGTTTTGAAGATGAGCTTATTCTGTATAACTTAATAGGTTTTCTTATTATAAACTTTTATATTTAAAATAAATGAAAATAACGAAGATGTAAATCAGTATCTTATATACTCATTAGAAAACTAAGTTCGTAGTTTTATGTCAAGTATAATGCCGAAATTGTTGTTACAAAGATTGATCGGATTTTGAATAACGTCTTATTGTCTGTTATGTTGCAATAACCAAGAAAAAAGCCAAGCTAGCGAGTCGCAATTAATGACAACTTGTTACAAATAAGAGACAAGAATTATTGTCGGAAGAAATTATATCAGCTATAAAAATAATTTTGAAATAAAGCATTTCAAAAAAATATCAAAAGCCATAATCGTCTTTTCCCGTTATCATGAAACACGTTAAAAAACATGATCACACGACTATCTTCAAAGAACAAAGGGTTCATTACCCTTAAACTATGAGAATGGTTCTGTAAAGTGGACGTATAATAATGAAATGTAACGCGATGACGGCTTATCTTCTCATTATGATACACGAAACTGTTGGATATACATTTTACAAGTGCCCACGTCGTAAGCGCTTCATGTCATTACACGGATGGTTTTTTTTATATGATACTTGACAAAACAGTAACATTAGTTCGCTTGAGACTATTTACTTGTGCAGCTTCGAAGATTACATATTTGTTTGTTTATTTATATCTTTATTACGATTGCTTAGTTTCGTTTCATTTGTAAGATTTTGTGTTTGTACAAATGTAATAAAATGTTTTCATTAATTTTTGAGGATATTTCATTAATTTTATAGGTCGTTCAAACAAGCCGAGATGGCCCTGTGGTAAGAACGCGTGAATCTTAACCGATGATCGTGGGTTCAAACCCGGGCTAGCACCACTGAATTTTCATGTGCTTAATTTGTGATTATAATTCATCTCGTGCTTTACGGTGAAGGAAAACATCGTGAGGCAACCTGCATGTGTCTAATTTCACTGAAGTTCTGCCACATGTGAATTCTACCAACCCGCATTGGAGCAGCGTGGTGGAATAAGCTCCAAACCTTCTCCTCAAAAAGAGGAGAGGAGGCCTTTAGCCCAGCAGTGGGACATTCACAGGCTGTTACGGTACGGTATAGGTCGTTCTCGAAAGTTCTGCAATCTTGCGTAATCAAGATTAAAGTAATGCTCATTTTACGACTACTACTACTACTACTAGGCTATTTGTAAGACAGCTATATTGACGAGTGTTGTATGAAAAAAATTTAACATTCGTAAAACATATATTTTGTAATATACTAATTCGTCTTTTGTTTTTATTATTAAGTAATATTTATATGTAATTCACAGTAACCGCACATGATAGTAATCACACTTTATGTTTCTGTATTACATTGTATTTCAAAAAAAAAATTGTATCACACAATTTCGTTTCACCTTGAATCTCATTCGGTTCAAGCCTGTCATCGATCACAGCCGTTCAATCGAGATCGGATGCGGATGCGATTCTGGGGTATCACAAACTAAACCAAATAGAGAATTGAGCACCGTTTGTATTGTATTACTAATGGAGGGATATATTTTATACTAAATCGATTCGACGCGTTTAATTTTGGTATTTTATTAATAAGGTTTTTTTTGACGTTTGTTAGTATGTGTCAAACATCTTCTCACAACTGTGTAATTATCAAATATAGTCGTTAATCGCCACATGTGCTATGACAGCGAAAATAATAAGTTCGCGGTAATAACAAGTTGAACGTAAATTCCTATCGTCTTACTCTATGGCCGGTACGCAAGCTGCGCGCGCGCCGCACACGTCTATACACGCGTACACACACACGTGCGTCTGTGTGGACGCGTGGGAACGCGGGACGCGTGCGCCGATACTGACGCGCATTGTGCATTATTTAAACGTATAAAACGTTTTTGGTGTAAATACACCCACGTAGTATCTTTCTGAAATGTAGGCCTCCTATATCTTATACATTCTAAAAATTTACGAGTAACTGTTTTTTACTGGTGTATGTGTGTTTATATATATGGTATATATGTATGTTAAGGATGCATACGTATATGTATATTTAGACATTTATTTCCGGTCTATAGACTGAAATATGTTGCACTTTTTACAACGTTAGTGTGTTTTTACACGATTGCATAGATTTGCATGTATCTGGTATGGTTACAACCCCATCATTCCAATACACTTGGTATAAATTCATTCATTCATGTATTCAGGGCAATCGGGTTTTTTGTTAATTTTAAGGTACAAAAAAGTTAATTACGAAATTGCTTTCGAGTTTAAACTTTAAACGTAAAATTTCATCATACAATATGTATTTCATTAGTGTGTGTCAGATATCTGCTTGTATTCCTTATTTATAAGTTATTTATTTAAATCATAGATATTTTCCTTGAATATTTCAACCATTTTATTAAATGAACGTAAAATAGAGTCGAAACAATCTACCGCATTCGCTAATGTAGCCAAACTTGTCTCAGCGGCTCCTTTCTCCTAAGCCGAGTCTGATCAGCGATAACGTGTGACTGGCACGATTCGACCTTGATCACTGGTCTACTCCAGTGCCAGAGGTGCAATCTCGTCTCAATGTAAATTTTGAGATTTACCTATTTGATTAACTTACTCTCTACTATCATGTATAGCTGGTGGTGTTTTACAGAGAAACTTATCAACACGCCTGTTATTAAAAATGTTTTGCCTTATTTTTCTTTTTCAAAATACCGTTTTTCAAAATATGCGTCAATATTATGTTTATCTCAAGGGAGATTAGCAAAATGCGCATACTCAGGTGCACTCTCTATTCCGTCACTCTCATAAATCGATTTGACAGCTAATCATACACGACCGGGAAGAGTTCAGACGCAGGACAAACAGCTAATGTGCTTTTCCAGGCATGGGAGTGCAGACACACTTAAAATTTGGACTTCAGATTCGGGGCTGTTACTGAAAATTTTTCGACAGAAAACCCCAATCACTTTTCATTGACCTCATCTGAGGTTTGAACCCAGAACATCGGAATCCACATATCTGCAAGTCTATTAATATATATATATATATATAACTGTTGACAAGTAGTTATGTTCATAATATTAAAATATATTAGTTGTAATTTTGTTTAATCGTGTCACAAATTTCAATATTCTAGTTACAGCACCATATTAATTTATCATTTATTTTCTCACATTTATCATCCATAAACTACAAAGTAAGTCAAATCATTACACCTACGCACCTTCCAAGATCTCTTAGACCCTTATCTTCATTTCGTATATAAAGTCCGTTCATATATTCATTTCGTTTTATTGCGTTAAATTTTTATAGACTGTGTATGTATATCAAAGTGAACAATATGATCATGCATTACAAGATGAATAATTATATAATAACGAAGTAAATACTTTATACAATGCAATTGGATTTTTCTAATAATGTTTTAGGCCTAACTAATATTATAAGTGTTTGTGGAGTGCAATATGAAAAAGTTTCCGCTTTATTGGGCTCAGCTCGACGAAGGCGCGTCCGGTTGCGTATTATCTACTAGAAATCGTACCGTCCACTAATAATTAAATTATGAATGGTGTTTCGGTTAGAATGATAAATGTGATGGTAGGCTTGCATTGAGAATGGAATAGCTAATGGTTCTTAGAATGCTTTAGTAATGTTAGCGGTAACCCGTTAGATCGTTATCCTTTCTTGCTATAGACAATGTGTTATCAAATGATTATTGACGGTTTTTTGTCCATTTAATTTAATTTATTTTGGAAAAAAACGTTATAATTATTTAAAAAAATAATAATAAATATTAATAAAACTTAATCAACAGTTTTTTCAATATTAAACAAATATTAAAAAGAAGAAAGAAAGAGAGAGAAAATTAAAACAGCCAAATTTTGTAATCGTAATTATTGAAATCGTTCCGGAATAATTAGAAATAAATACATATATTAATGTAAAAAGCTTAATATATAATATGTTTCAAAGCTATCGATTGTCCTTTACAATAATTTACATTTCCTGACTTTAAATGCCACGAGTTGAGTTTCATTCAAATGATACTGATTCGTTTTACAATAAGGATATCATTTTATATGACTTACATTAAAAGTAAGACGAATTTATTCGATTAAGTCTATATAAGATTAAGAGATAACATAATCACGGTATTTGCCACTGAATAAAATTAATCCTCAGCAATTTTACACTCCATTACTTTTAATTAACAATTACACTTTAAAACTTGTTATAAATGTATTTAATCTGCTTTATATTAAAAGTAATAAAGACAATGAAATAACTGAATGTTTTTGTTTTGTTAATCTGTATTAAGTTCTTACTACTCGTACGGTTATTTAAAATGATTTCCAATTCGTAACTCCTGAACATCTACCCACTCAAAGAGTACCACACGCAACAGCCAGTTTTAAAGCCTTACATCCTATTCTTGTCTGTACCCCTCCCTCCCCGTACAGGACATTAATATCCGTATAGATAACCTCAGGTCAAAGTTAATCTCGGTCACCCGTCCCCACCCGCTACCGTGGCCACGCCCAGCGGATCGCGACTGCTGCGCCTGCGCCGCTCTCTCACCCAATCGCGCAGCGAAACTGAATTAAAGTGATCTACTTGTGTATATTGCACTTCTAAGTTTACTTAAATGACTCGTGTTGTATTCCTAATTCTTATATAATTCTTAACAATATATTTCTCAGAAATTATAGTTGTATTATTCTTGCAAAATACATTTTGTCGTTCTCATAAAACATTTTACATTTTCAATAGAAAATTAGTATTTATAGCCTTAGTCTCAGCGTTATGCCTTTCTATATCAATGGTATCAATTCCACCATCAACTTTATGTCCTAGGACAATCTCGTAAGGTTAGGAAATGAGTTTTAAATCCTTGTCTTTTGTTATAACGTCAATTACTTGGTTCGTGAGGTCTCTTATCTGTTGTCTACGAGTTTTATCTCGTAAGATTTACAGGTAGTGGGAAGTCCGGCACGAAGGACCAACATTATATATTTTATATATTGTACGACATTAGTGAAAAAAGGCCAATCAAAAATGTATACAATCTTTTACCAAAATATATGTTCCTTTAATATAGAATTTAACACATTCCATAGTAGACTAATATAACGATATCAATTGAAACAAAAAACTATAGTTTGATAAAGGCTGTTTGCATAAAATTTACATACAAAGCCTAGAAATAAAAGACAACAGACAGGTATTTTATTTGTGCTGGCTAAAACTGTTACAAGCTGCGCAGGCGCACAGGCGGCGTGATGAAGTATGGTCAAAGCTACAGCTACCGGGCATAAGATTTTATTGCTTACTTTATACTCAGAATGATATACAATAACCTTTATTTATTTATAAATGTAAAAGTAAATGTACTAAAATAACTAAAAAAAATATATTTATGGTATATATATGGTATATATATGGTATATATATGTATACTAAAAAAAATATATTATGGCCGCACACGTCACACAGCACTATTCCACACGCCTGAGCTAAACACTAATTATGCACACAACTTTGTCCTTAATCGCATGGGTGTGGACCATGCGATTAAGGATATAATTCAAAATACTCAGAAATAGATCTGTTCAGCATGTCAAAACTAGCTTTTAAAAAAGCTATAATTAAAAAAGATAAAAATTCATTATAACACACACATACACACACACACACATCACACACACACTCACACACATACACGCACATATTGGATTCCCACCCGTAAACAGTTTTACTTTTACTACCGTCTTCTAGTTATTAATATGTTTAAGTTACCTGTGTAATCCTATTTTGGTTTTAATTATATGTTATATAATAGTCAATATATCAACTTATGTATAAAAACTGTTGGATTACCAAATAAATAAATAAATAAATAAATAAATAAACCTTAAGATAATATAATTTGATATTTGTTTATTCTATAGATGTTCTATTAATCTATATATATTTGACTAGCTGGTTGGTGTGGTTGGTGGATTGCTTGCTTTTCACGCCGAAGGTTGTTGGTTCGATTCCCACCCAGGACAGATATTTGTGTGCATGAACATATCTGTTTGTCCTGAGTCTGGGTGTAATTATCTGTATAAGTATGTATTTACAAAAGAAAAATAGTATATGTAGTATATCAGTTGTCTGGTTTCCATAGTACAAGCTCTGTACGAGCTTAATTTGGGATCAGATGGCCGTGTGTGAAAAATATCTCAGAATATTATTATTAATATAAAAATTAGTTGTTATCTTACATCCTTTTATGCAAAATATTCTTTAAATGAATCGGTGAGTTTGACAATGACTTAAATGTATTTTAAAAATAATAACTACATAACTATTTATAACAATTCTCATTAAAATTACAATTTATAATTAACTTGTAACAAGCACAGACAGGGCCCTCCCTAATTTTCATATATACATAATTGTTTTATTATAATAGACAATATAATTAATTATTCAAATGATTACAATACATAGGTACGAACATTTTTAATTACCGTGTGATTTAATAAAAAAAACAATATCAATTTGCGTAATTTATAAAAACATCATCGTCTTAATAACGAGAGCTTTATATATTATATTTTGTATCCGTGTTATGTTTGTTAATATAAAATATTAAACAAATACATTTTTGCTACAAATAACCTCTTCAAATCGAAATTCTATGTGTTGTTTTAGAATAATGTTTTTATATGACATTATAAAAACCTTCTCAAAAAAGGACAGGGATGTCATAGTCCAGCAGTGGTTGATTCACAGGCTATTACTTATTATGAAAAAACTTTTCTTTGGTGGTAGGGGCTTTGTGCAAGCCCGTCTGGGTAGGTACCACCCAGTCATCACATATTCAACCGCCAAACAGCAGTACTTAGCACGGTTGTGTTCCGGTTAGAAGGGCAAGTAAGCCAGTGTAAATAAAGGCACAAGGGGTATTACATCTTAGTTCCCAAGGTTGGTTGTCAACTTGCACTAAACAGCTCGCTCCTAGAAATTTGTTTAAACTTCTTCGGAATGTTCTAGAAAGATGAGGATATGAGCATATTTATTAATTTCAACACGAGTTAGTAAGTTCACAAGAAACAGTTAATTTACTAGAAACTACTCTTATAATCCATTCATCGCGTCATGTTTCATTATTAGATATAGTCATGGCACTTGACTGTTTTGGAGCTGGTCTAAGCAGGAAACATCGCAAGTAATCTCGTACAAATGAGTGCATCGCCTTACCATTACGGGATGTAACTGTCTATCCATATGTGATGTCAAACCTAATGAAGACAGGATGAACCGGGCGCTATGAGAAAAACTGGGATATGTTCACGAAAACCGTTCGCTTCCTCATAACGGTGCTTCTTCAATTTTTTATCGTTACTTTTTTTAGTGAGAGCGACGTTCGATGTTATTTCTTATTAATTTTGCTATCATAATTTAACTATTTATACTTGTCTCTATATCCTGACTTACTATTAATGCATAGCCAAAACTTAAGTATCGGTTAAGAAAGAATTTATGGAAATTTCAACTTTGTTTGAATTTTGGTCAAAAATGTAACTAATTTGTTATATTATATAATAATTTATTAGATAAATATATTACTGTTACTATGAGTGCATCATAAATATTATTATTACAAAAATATTAGGTCCATTTGAAATGAAGGAATATTTATCACTTATGTACACAGTACTGGGTGAAAAATTCAACATTATGCTTAATGTCATATATGGTATGATTCCTGAGCGATAAAGCATAAAGATAAAGGGTCACATATGCGTGCGCATGCGCATGATGAGCGCACTACGCGCATCAGATAACCAATGACATGCTTCCTTCGTTTCTAGGAACAATTCGAAAACACGTGACAGTTAGCAAAATGCTAATACATTCTTTTAATTGTTAATAGTATGTCTTTGTATATTTATAATGTATATATATATATATACATTATACTCGTTGCTCTGGTGGCTAGAGATATAAGGCTGCAGATTCCAAGGTCCTGGGTTCAAATCCCAGGTCGAGGTGATAATTTTTGTTTTTCGATTCTCGGTAGTTTGTATGTTTGTTTGTAATATGTTTGTTTATTGCCTCACTGTAACTTTAAATTTGTTTTGAATACAAGTTTTATACGGGAGTGGAGAAGTGAATAATTGTTCAACCAACGGGTTGAATGTCCTTATCTCAGGATATGGAAGTCCAAACAAAAATGTTAAAAATCAAGAGACGGAGCAGCTAGGTTTACTAGTAAAATGCATATCAATAGAGGCTTACAACGCAACAATAAACAAACTGAATTCTTGTTCTCCAATACAGCACCTAATTTGTCTTTTAAAGTTCACGACCGTTACAGAATATCGAATAACGAACAGTTACACGCGAAGTATTTATTTATTGCGAACTCGCCTCGCCTCGCCTCGCGCTCAGCGACACGGGATCTTCTGTCGACTCAAATAAAATATCACCTTACAAACCTTCCAACAACACAGCGCCTTTGATTAAACGTACTGCTTTATCATCGGAGCGTTCTAATTCTCTTCCTTTTACCTTAATAAGATCATTGATAGCTTCCATTATAATTTATAGTGCACAGTTTAATGAAGATTTAGCTTCTAGACAAGCGTAGCATGCTTGAACAAAGGCGTGTTTTAGCTTATTATTTTCAAAGATAATGGACGCTGGTAGCCAGCCAGTGTCATCTTATTGTTTCATTATAGTATTGTTACAATCCGATTAAGAGATCGTTATCTAACTGCTTCGTGTCTCTTAATTTACATTAAATATACTATTTATAGATTCAATATTTTTCTAGTCTAATCTTTTAATCGTCTTAACCCGATTGAGAAATTAAAATAATTATGAATGAAGAAAAAAAAGCTAAGATTTTAACGATCTTTTTATGAATATTGTAAGGTATAATAAGTAAGCAATCATTGTTATTAGTCTGCAACTTTTGTAATGGCACATAGCATTAACCCTCTTTGAAATATACACTAGATATAATGGTGGTAGGTCCCAGGTTTACACTATTGAATAGGTCGCAAATATTATGTAATACTTATTTATATATGTATCAGAGACAAAGATTTCTATATTTCAAGGAACCAGACAAAGGCATCTCTGGATAGATATAATAATATATAATAGAAGAGCAGTGCAACCTGGAGCTGAGGTCAGTGCGTGGGAGAAGCGTCGTGATCCGCCCACGTAACGTGTACAGGTTCTGAATGCTATCCATGAAAATGTTTGTATAAACTTGCTGGATTTTCGCCTTTTAATTCGCTTTGATATAAAAATATGCTTTATCAAATTGAATACAAAAAAAATATGTAAAAAAATTATGAGTTATTTTTTCCTAAAAGGACATCGCAATTTATGAGTTACTGTTAAAGTAAGATAATTAAATAAATATCTTAATTATAATCTATGGTACGCTTAAAATGCTGTTATTTCCTTTCCGAAACATTGAGGAAGTGTGTATTGCATAGGTCGAGAGAGAAAGTTGAGAATTGTGCCTTAAGAACAACGACACTTGTTCTGACCAATGTACAACGGAGGTTCCAAAATACTCTTACGTAGAAAGATTATGTATTCTTTGAGAGTCTCAGACGATAGCCGTCAATTGCCTTGTATCAAAAATGCAATAAAGACAATAAATATCATTTATATTTTACTTGCCGGTGCAAATATGACAACGGAATTCTAATTTTAAATTTTGTACAACGTTTTCCATTACACTCAATAACATTACAATAACCGTCTTCTTGTATTGAAAAAAAAGGTTTACAAGGTCATAATTTTGACCGACGTTAAGTTTATAATTGTTCGTCCGTGTAGTAATACATAAAAGCGATTGTATCCTTAGCATAGTATCCTATATGACTGAATAAATACCGTATATATACCAAGCATTTTATATTATAGAAAACAGAAGGGTGGGTAGACATGCTAGTTCTGATAATCTTTGTAGTTATCAATTTACTGTTTATATTTTAAGTTTAATAGCCGAGTGTGTACTGTTATACAATCATTGTGGTGCCATATTTATCTTTCAAAACGCCGCACCAATCATTGGAGTGTTCAAACTAGATTTGGAAACCGATTAAAAATAAACATTTACTGATAAAATATTGACATACGTTAATGCGCACGCGTCGTAATGCGTTAATTCAAATTTGGTTGAGTTTTAAATTTATAATTTTCAAATTTTAAATGTTTATAGTCTCTTCTTACTGATGAATTTGCTATGTTTTGCTCTTAGATATAGAAACACACATATATACTTAACCTATAAACAAAGTGCATTTATTTATTTTTATTTACATACTAATTATATTGGGTATATAAAAAGTTAAGATAAGTACACATGTATTTTGAAACTTTAAAGATAAACCTTATTATTAAATAAATCTATATATATATATATATATATATATATATATATATATATATATATATATATATATATATATTAAATAAGTCTATTTTTATAAGCGCATTGGAAAACTGTACAGAATATATAGTGTGGTGCGCGAGCGCATGTCACGGTACCGTGTCGCTACGTATCAGTGTTATTTATTGGCGTCGTCCGGCGCAGGCGCGATAGTGTTGCCTACCAGTGGCGCTGGCTTGTTTATACAATGTATGTTAAATGTATCGTCTGCAGGTAGCTCGGCTAAAACTGTGCCTCCCTTCTTAGAAGGTTTGCGTGATAAATTAAATTCCTTAAACCTATCGATTATATGCATTATTTATATTAAGATTTTATATTGTTACACTGTTTTTAAATTCAAATTTGCATATTTAAAAAGTATTTAACGTAAATTAAAAATATATATATTATGACAGTTGACGTCAAATTTATTTAAAATATTATTTAATAAATAATTCATAATGTATGCAAAAGTAAACTTCTGTCAAATTCCGATAGGATCATATCTCGTAGGATTCCTAATCCTTTTGAATTTAGAAACAGGATTCCCTAATAACAAATGTATCCACAGCATAGGTAAATTTATTAATTATACGCTGCATTTTATAATTTAGACCTATCATGATAAATATTAATATCTGATGAATTTTATGTTATGATTGCTGCTCCGCGTGGTTTCTACCACGTTAAGCGTAACTATTCAACCTCCGTAAGTGAGAACATGATGTTGTTTTATAGTATATAACCCATCTCACTAAATGGACTAAAAACTGTTTATTTTTAAAAACCTCTATATCCCGAGCTCGTTCGCACAAACTTTTATTTGTATAAACTAAAAATTCTAATAGAATTTTCTTTGTTACAGCTGCACATCCCGTTACGCCGGCGAGTTCTGTCAGCACCTGAATCCTTGCCACAGCGAATCAAGTCCACGTTGCCAGAATGGAGGAACGTGTAGAGTGCGCCCCGGTGCCGGAGGAGCGCCGCCCTCATTTGCCTGCGACTGCCCGCTTGGTTTCAGCGCGTCGCTATGCGAAATCCGAATCCCCGCGGCTTGTGACTCTGCACCTTGCTTGAACGGAGCGACTTGCAGGCTGACGTCACTGCACACCTACGAATGTGATTGTCCTCCAGGTTACACGGGTGAGTTCAATGATTGTTATTAATTTTTCATTCATCATTATGCTGAGTCGAGATGGTCCAATGCTTACAACAAGTATTTGTAAGGCGAAGATTGCTGGTTCCCAATCAAGCTACTATGAGTTTTCATGTCTTCGATTTGTGTTTAAAATTCATCTCGTGCTCGGCAGTGAAGGAAAACATCGCGAGAATAGAGTGCGTGTCAGATGAAAATTTGGTACATGATGAGTATAAACCAATTTCTCAAGAATTTAATCCTATAACCTGATTTTATATCAACCATTTTGACTGGGTTATAAGTTATTTTTTTTACTGCGAGATCGTAAAGATTATTGTGGATAACGCCCGATGTAACACAAACAACACTCGGCTGCATATCATCTTAAAACTTTCGTATATGACGTAGGATATATACAGATAAATAGACGCCTATAAAAGGTATATTCGCTACTAAGCAAAACCAATAAATCTTTTTATGACAGCATAATGGTGTTCTGGTTTGAAATATGACTACGTTTATTAATCTTTAATGCGATAGCCATCCGATATATTAGATGCTCATTAGATAGATAGATTCCTATATACGGTGAATGACTGCTGCATTACAATGCAGCAGGTGTGTGTTGGACTTGGACGAGCTATGAATAAATCGCGGAACTATTAATGTCTTTAATTAAGCTTTGCGTCTTGGAAATATCATATTTATTAACAGATTTGCCGTAAGGAGACTTATTAAAATGTTAGTTTCTATCTGACTATACCTACTTAATCCAATATAGAATAATAGTTACTTAATTATTGTTGAAGTTAAAACAATAGCTTGGGATAGAAAACACTTAAACTTTGAACTTGGCAAATTTCGTAATTATTAAAAAAAAAATAGACTTGAAGCGATCAAAAAGGTCATCTATAAATTCACTAATTATAGACATAATTACCTTTATTTGTAATTAATTTGAATCTCTTCCTAAACGATCAATGGGCCGGTCGATGGTGAGTGGTCACCATAGCCAATAGATACTGACCCCGTTAAAGTAAAAATATAAAACACTTCAATGCCTTGCTAACCACGAAATCTAAGGCGCTATATCCTGAGCTTCATTCATCATTGAAAACTAACCAACACACCAATATTAAATTTTGCTATTCCTGTGGAATTACTGGTGTATTATAAGAGTTTCTAGTGTATTAGTTTATCTGTATGACGTCATTCTTTCATAGACATCCCTGCATTTTTAATTTCCGAAAAAATGAACGGGAGTGAATCTAACAGTTACAAAGTTAATAGTTAATTTCATAGGAGACAAAACTAGTGTATAAATTTTGAAAGTTGTCTTAACTATTAGCATTTCCTTTCAATTTAACCTTTTAATAGCTCGCTGCCAGAAAACCGTTTGTCTCTAAATGTATTACAATAGAGTTCAAAATTGCTGTTCGTTTCGTTGTTCTCAATGCATTCGGTTACACGCAATTATATTATCAACTGGAATGATGCCGACGAGTTTTGTTTTTGTGACTCGTGTAATTAAAAATTCGGCTTTCAATTTTCGTCTCGGTCATTAAAACGTTAATGATATTATAGGAAACGGGTCACGTGACACAGTAGAAGTTTTAAACGGTGAAGTAAGACGAGTAACAATTCGGTTAACGCTAGAAATTAATAAAGAATGATTGGCGAGAGTGAGGTTATATTATTTAATAGTTTTCGCCCGCGATTTCGCCTGCTAGTTAGGGGGTTCAAGTGAGCTTAGGTTAAGTTTTGAAAGTATAACAGACAGACAAGAGTTACCTACGCATTTATAATATTAGCATAGATTTATTTTTAAGGGAAAGAAACCGTGCGTTAACTGTACATAAATGGAACGTAACGATTAAAGTTTAATGAAATAAATTACAAGTGATAGTCTTGTCTATGTCTGAGGTAATTAGTTACCCAGCGTAATCGGAATAATAATAAAAACAAAACCGATACGACCGGAAACACTGTAAACTGCCATTGACCCGACCCGAGTTTTGAACCTAGGACATCTACAACGATATAAGCCAACCATAGACCAATGCTATAGTGCATACAGGTATAAAGATTTGTTCATATGCTATCCAAATAAAAAGATCTGCTTTATATAATAGTTAAGATTACATAACATAGTATTTAAGGCTCATTGCCTCAATGGGATAACCGCAAATACGATTCAAGAAAAGATTGTATAAAGATATATAATTATCATTATGTCATATTGTTACGCTGCTATCGAGTCTAGGAGCTCATTGCGTGATTTGTTACCAACTTGCGATCTACTTCATTAACTATTATTAACGCGGCGCACGCCTTTAGGAACCTTCCCAGTTGGTAGATTATTTTCCGATTAATGTTTAATATTCGTTACATTTTAGCTAATTTACATATAATTTTAATGAATTATACGTCTAAACTTTAGTTAGAATCACTCCGTTGTTGAAATTGACGATTTCCTATTGATGAAAACTTTTCTGTAGTTTTTGAGTTTATTGCAAATAAACATACATGTTTTATTATGTGTAGTGATATGAAATGATAGTGTAGCAGGTGACATATTTTTTTTATATGTTTAACACTTGAAAATTTTCGATTATTTAAGAACTGAACTCCAAAACCTTGTCCTCAAAAGGGAGAGGAGGCCTTAGCCCAGTAGTTGGACATTAACAGTCGATTAATGTTACTGTAAGAAATGATCTCTTAAAACGACAACGAACATATCTATAACAGAATATATTATCTTAACTTTGCTCCATATCATGTCATAATTAATTAAGAGGTTTTTACAATAGTCATATAAATTGAAGAGCAAACGATTCTTCAGTCAGTATTAATTCTTATCGACCTCCGCGGTTTCATTATTCGATGCTCTATCAATTCCTCGAATGATTTCCGTCATGGATGCACCTTTACTTTGGCAATATATAGCTTAAGTGTTTCGAATAGAATTGCAAATAGATTGGCCATTTATTATTGATTTGTCTCTCGTTAACGCCATAGATTTATATAAAATATATTATTTATTATTAGTAAGAGTATTAATTTAAACAATCAACGCTCTCCACCGAAAATACGAGCGGATATAGAGAGAAAGCGTTTCCTCTATCGTAATATACAATATTACGATATTATGTAATATTTAACGAAAGGTTTATCCGTAAATTTTTAAGGGGTTATTAGTTAAACATTTCTTTGTCTTCTTCTTTCGAATGTCAAATCAATTTGTCAGGTAGAGAAATTAATATTTAACAAGCGGTAAACTACGTTTCTAATTAAAGTTGTTGATTTCTTATTTATTTAATTGTACATAACGAATCGAATTTGGCTTTTTTTTCCGTGTACCGAATATATTTCAAAAGTTTTTACGCTTTTATTATTGAAATATAATTAAAGTCATCAATGAAATTCATTAATGATTAACGTAATAATTGTTATATGATTTAAAATTAATTAAATAATTAATATAAAGAAAAAAAATGAGCTTATTTACTTGAAATAATGCAGTGTCAGTTTGTTCTAAATTTGAATTATTATCACATTTATAATGAATATCATAGATAACTTCTGGTGTATTTTTTTTATTAAATATTGCTAGGTTTAGTGGCAAGTGTTACAATACTAATGTTTTACATTTTATTTTTTGTAACAGATTAAATACAAAAAATGAATACAGAAAATATAAAAATTCACTAGTTACCCGTTTAGATTCCAATCAAAAAGACATGTTATAAATAAATTTTCCTAGCAAGAAAATTTAATTATTTACATTAAATTATACAAAACATAAGTAGCGTAGTAGACATTCAGTTATTTTTCTTTACTTAATTTAATTATATTACTAAATTTTTATATTTTCAAGTACGAATTCATATTCAAAGACAGATTTGATTAATATTTGTGTGTCCGACAATCGAAACTGTGATCATAACATCAATTGAGCTTGTCAACCGTTCAACCAATCAAAATAAATTCTTTGAGTCATTTAACACAACTTTATTAGTCAGCAAGGCGATTCGATTAATTGATGACGAATCATCTATGTATGCAAAGATCTATGGACATGTTTTCAGTCATAATCGATTAGTAAGCCTATTAATAAGTATATATATATATTGTTATCTATCTTATACGGATATCTTTCTGTCCTTTTGTGTATGTCTATGGACGTGTATGCCAATTTTCATGATAATCGTTTGAGTAAGACTTGAGAGTATAACAAACAAACTCACTTTTACATTTATAATATTAATTGGATTAATGCGTTTTTTAAAGTTAATAATTGTAAAGTGTAATTTGACAATTTATGTTTTTGGTATAGTACTGTCAATATAAAAAGATGACGCAAGCTGTGTCTTACTATTGGGATACTAAAGTATGCCGATAATTATCATAGTTCACAAGATTAGTGGCGTTGATAATGTACGGAATGGTTAATATTTCTTACATTGCCAATATATAAGGGCGGTGGTGACCACTTATCAGGTGTCCCATTTGCCAGTCTGCCTAACTTGTAAATAAATAAACATACTTATTAAGTAATTACTTAACTATATCATAAATATTACAAATCTATTATATTAATAATAATTTACTCTTACAACCCGGGTTCCTTCAAACGAGGCGTGAAGAGGCATCTTGCGGGCCGGCAAGGCGAAGGCGGCTAGTGCAGAACGTTTTTCCCGTCTGTACTGGCCGTCGTCGCGTTTGGACTCTATTGCCACTTACCATCAGGTGGAGTAGAGTCATTTGCCAACCCGACGAATATAAAAAAAAACATTAAAAAATACAGTACAAATCATGATTGAGTGGAATGGTGACATGAGAAGTATAGTAGAATACAAATTGACAGATGGAGCAACAGCAAAGATGTTACATACATTAAAATACCTAATAATTTCCTAACGGAGTTGATTGATTGAAAAAAAAAAATTAATTGTCAGTAGAAAAAAGCGGAAATATAAATGCACCAATCATATTATATAATAAATAGTTATCATTTAAAATATCAACACGACAACACTTCTCGTTAAGTAGCTAAAAATTATAATTTATTAGTTTTTTATTGGTTTTCGTTTTGACCTCAGGCGAAGATCCGTTAGTAAAGTATAAAGATTATTACCGAAACGAGTTTGATTCCGAATAACGTTTTAAACATGACATGTTATAATCTTGATCATAAACTGTAATACTGTTATTGACATCTACTTATTAAACGCTAAATAAAATATGTTTTGATTTTAGAGATTTTTATTAAAAAATCATATTCGTTCGGAAACGTGAATTGAGAATTACGTTCTGAAATTATTTATTAACTTGTTATGGAATTAAAAAAAAAAACTTGATAATTTATTTAAATAAATCTACCGAACATCCGTTTTCAAGTGTCATTTTGTTTTTGATTTCACGATATCCTGTTAGCTGTCAGTTTCTTAAATACAAACTTTAAAGTTTTTTACTTATCTTGACCTCGTCTCCACTGTATATAAAACACCTACTTGATATTATATACCGTATTACTAATTAATTGACCTCACTAGTTACTGGTTCACTAAGCGAAAGCTGGTTCTGAGCTGAAATTTTACATACATCGTACATATCTTCGTAAATATTTATTTTGGCACATGGCTTAAATTGGAGAAGGTGAAGGTTTGGAGCTTATTCCACCACGCTGCTCCAATGCGGGTTGGTAGAATTCACATGTGGCAGAATTTCAGTGAAATTAGACACATGCAGGTTTCCTCACGATGTTTTCCTTCACCGTAAAGCACGAAATGAATTATAATCACAAATTAAGCACATGAAAATTCAGTGGTGCTTGCCCGGGTTTGAACCCACGATCATCGGTTAAGATTCACGCGTTCTTACCACAGGGCCATCTCCTCAAAAAAGAGGAGAGAAGGCCTTTAGCCCAGCAGTGGGACATTCACAGGCTGTTACGGTACGGTTAAATTGGAGGTTATTTTTTTTAATTATATAACAATAATGGCTGTATGACAAATAATATATTATTTTGATGCAAAAGTGCTATCTTATTTACTAGCTCTATATGTATATGTAACCATTTTACGCCCGTAGTTCACCGCGTGTGAGGCGTAGTTACGGGAGGAGGGGTTTTGCAGGTGCTACGTATCCTTTGATCTTTTCTGTATCCCTGACGTGTCGACGACAATCAGTTGAGCAGATAGGACGTCAAAGAATATAAAGACAAATAAACAAACCAACTTTCGCATTTATGAACACACTTAGATTATTTCCTTTAATCCATTGACCACGTTTGGACGAGACAGTATGACGTTTCATCTCCTTCTATCTGTCTCATCAATTATATTTATTTCATCCATCTGCTATTGTGATTTCTGTATTATTTAAAAGCCTTTGTACTGTTGATCGTAAACTTTCCCTGTTCAATATCTTCGTTTGTCTTAATGAGCTGTACGTTTTTGATAAATGGCCGCTGAGGAATGAAAACAGAACCATATAATTAAGTCGTATCTTTACGTAATAGTAGAGCATTCACACATCGGTTAATTGGTTTTGAATTTTAAATTATGAGAAAAATGTTACTTTCATGTTTTTTTTTTCGTGATAATTAAAATAAGTCGATTTTCTAAGATACATATATACATAACATAGGAATAGGAGGGTGTATATTGCCATTCCTTTTAAGATACATTTTAGGAATTACTTAAATAAATAGCAAATATATTTTATAAGAACTCTTTGTATCTCACTTGTGAAATGTTGAAAACTGATTTATATTGGTTCTCTATTTTTATGCGTATATCTATTAAATTATTGAAGTCAATGTCGCTTATCGCTTTCTGACATTTCACGAACGTGTTCTTTAAGAATAAACCAACTAGAGACCAATTTAAGAATACTCAAATCTAAGCTTGGCGGTAAAATAGTTGACGGGCTTATACAAAGCCCTGCCAAGTAATTTTGAAGATGATCAACTAAAGTTAATTTTATATTTTTTTTTATTAACAGGAGAAGAATGTTCACACGAAGACCACTGCGCCTCACAACCATGCAGGAACGGAGGTCGTTGTGTTGCCGATAACACAACGACTGTCGGCTACTCCTGCGCCTGTCCACCTGGCTTCACCGGTTCACGATGTACCGATGACGTCTTCGAATGCTCGAGTGGCTCAGGACCGTGTCATCACGGTCGGTGTTTCAACACCCACGGGTCTTACACCTGCGTCTGTGAGCCAGGGTATACTGGCAGGGATTGTGATACGGAGTACGTTCCCTGTGAACCTTCGCCGTGTCTTCATGGAGGACGGTGTACGCAGCTGGATCAGTTGAGATACGAGTGTGATTGTCCTACCGGTAAGTGCATTTTGCTTTTTTTTCATTTTAAACGTATCAATAGAAATCATCTTGAATTTCGTGAAATGAGTATTTCATGTAATAAAATATTCAATAAGTCCATATGATTATCTAAGTACTTTAAAAAAGTAGTGCGTTTTTGGGACTATTTAAGTTGTATTAGCTTATATAATTAACGGGATTTAATTATTGCCATACATACTATTTTTTGGTTGATTTAAATGAAAATTAGAATGAATTTAAATTGCCTTGGAATAATTTACAAAAGAAAGACTGCGATCGTCTACCGTTATTTTTTCCTTGATCAAATCTTGAGAATTTCGAAGATCCTTATAACGTGGTTGATGAAATTTGTATATCTATATTATATGACACCGGGCTTGCGTTTTTCTCTCACTAATTTCAGTATTTATTTAAGAAATGTATTCCAAAAAGTACCTCGGTTAATCACGTGCTAACATCACCGTTAAATTATTTATCAAGTTTAAAAGCGAAACGATGTTGAATGCTCGGACAATTCACCTTACCGAGTCACGTTTTCAAACACAGTTTGGTCTCGGCAGTTCCTTTTAAGTTCGCGTTATTTCATACATTTTGCCAATTACATAGTGCTCACTTAAAACAACAGACATACAAAATTTTAATCAATATTTTATTAGTATGTGAAATGTATCTGGTATATGTCTTATATATATATATATGTTAAGCGCTACATTCTTCTAGTTCACTCATATCATACAGATCTCAAGGTCATAGTCATGGTCGGGACATTAACTAAAATTGAGTTTGTATGGTAAGGGATTCTTATAAGGAGCCCGTAAATAGGAATTGCGGTATTACTTTTTCCAATTGTTTGGTGGTTTGTTTCTGAGCCTAATCTCTCTCCGAATCAGCACCGAAGCAGCATGGACTAAGAGAGTGGGAGATTCTTAAACTCTTGTAGACCACACTTATAAATACAATATATCTCTTGCATTAAATCTTGAAGATGGCCTCTAAAAATCTTAGCCGAAATTAATTCTGGAGAACTCTTTGACAACTACTGATTTCTTTACCATTGTCAGCCATTTAGTTTCTATTAGTCCTTTATATATATTTGCATTCGGATACTGATAGGGGGAGGGGGCTATCAGTATCCGAATGCAACCTCGAAACCCTTGAAAATATAATGAATAAACTCTCCATAAGACCCGGCATTATGAATACTCTTAAAAATAAAATTAATAAACTCTTCGTGAGATATTGAGCAGATGTTCTCATACTCGTATTAAAAAAAATTCATATGAAAAATTGATTAAAATAATTAGAGTTTTAGTAATTGGATCGATGATAATCTGCAATATATTTATAATGGATACGTAATAATATTATTTTTAATTTAAATGTCATGAGTAAATACGCTTTGTACCCAGTATGATATATATAACGAAGCTATACATATATATAATCCTACTGAATTGGCCTTACACTAAATGTCTTTTGATTTGTGATAAGCGAAAACGTGAATAAATATTCCACTTATTTAATGCGTCGAAAAAAAAACTTTGCGGCGTGTTTTTGAAGCGACATTCTCGGGCTTAAGGTACAATTTAATGTCGCAAAAATAAAAGTTCTGTACTTACCTTTAGTTAATGGACTATTGTCGTTACCTTCTAGATACTCTAAATAAGGTCGTAAGACAACCTATTGCTTTTATTTAATAAAATATATTAAGCTAGCGTTTTACTTGCGGCTTCGTTCGCGTCATAATTCGGAATTGTTAAATACCAATTTCTGTTGCTATTTCTTCAAAAATGAAAGAATTTCATGCAATTTTTTCTTCCCTTTATTTAGTTTGAAGGGGTTAAATTTTCAAAAATTCTTTCTTACCTTTGAACTCGAACTTTGAACTTTGAAAATTTCCATGGTAAACACCACGTAATGCACCACCATGGCCTAGTAGTTTAGGCTGTGCGTTGATATGTCGGTTTTCATTACACCATTGGACCGAGTGATTCATGAGGAAGCTTTAAGTGTGTAATTCATTACGGTTTTGCTTAAATTGGTTGAAATATGACGATGATTGTTGAACATGTCGGAAAGAATCATGCCGACAAGTCGGGAAAAAGTTATACGTATTACGATATAAACATTTTATGTAGATCTGTATTCCACTCGTGCGCAGCCGGGGGGATAACTAGTTCGATCGAATCGATCGTTTGATAATTCAGTTCCAACTGTGTAACTCTAAGGTTGTGGTTCATTCTGTCCGATATAGATAAATAGTTTGAGGAGCAATTACTTCTAAAGCTGTCAATGTTCTACCTCTGACCTTTGACGTTCAGCTGTTTACTCTTGTCTCGATGTTATCACGTCGGACCATTAGTGTTATATGTGATTCAAGAGGCTTGTGGTAAAACACGTTGTTTCGTGTGATTTTGTCTCAACCATGATAATGATATAGCATTTATTTTCTATCTGCTTTTAAGGTCTATCGAAGTTATTTTATTATTTTTAAGAACAAAACGTTTTGTTTGTTTTATCATACTGAAATATCAGATTTGATCCTGACCACTATATTATATGTATTACCTGACTGATTATATATACATTTGACATTAATGCTTTATATTATAAGATATTTTGACTTGGTCAGGCAATACTCTGCAATTAAATTAAATTTATTAACCCAATTATAAAATAAAACTATTAAAATGATGTATATAATAAAGAGATATATTTACTTTTGTCCGACTCCATGGAGGTTTAACTCGTAGTTTCTCCCACATATTTTATCTGTGAACTATTTCGCAACAGTGCAATCAAAGACTATGGCAATGTAGTTTCAGATACCGAAACATTATGTAAATCATTTGGTCAATTTATTTCGCAGATTAGTATAACGATAGAGAAAGCGAATTTAGAGCAAAAACAGTATCTAAAGCACGTTCAGTATTATGTGGTAAATAGTCTTGAATCCTTTATTTATTATTAACATTTGTTATTTAATTGCGGTTGTTGTTGTTGTAAATGTTATTAAAAAAAGCCGAGATGGCCCAGTGGTAAGAACGCGTGAATCTTAACCGATGATCGTGGGTTCAAACCCGGGCAAGCACCACTGAATTTTCATGTGCTTAGTTTGTGATTATAATTCATCTCGTGCTTTACGGTGAAGGAAAACATCGTGAGGAAACCTGCATGTGTCTAATTTCACTGAAATTCTGCCACATGTGAATTCTACCAACCCGCATTGGAGCAGCGTGGTGGAATAAGCTCCAAACCTTCTCATCAAAAAGAGGAGAGGAGGCCTTTAGCCCAGCAGTGGGACATTCACAGGCTGTTACGGTTATTTAATTGATTATATTATCAAAGCTTATATTTTTAGTGACGATCTGACAAGTTCGTACTTTCAGAAGGTCAATCTCATATTTGTTTTTGTAATCAAAGCTAAGCAAATATATATTAACTTAATATGACGTTTCAAAAAGAGACCTTTAAATGAACTTAAAAGATACAAGGTAAATCTTAAAATGATTTAATAAAATATATTTATTGATATTTTTGAAATCGGTGAAAGTTACAAAATTAAAATGTTATCGCGTTATATCTCATACAGATTTGTCGAAATAATTAAAAACAATAATAAAATTTATACGTGACTAAATAATGAACAAAATTACAATCATTACATTAATGGTAATGTAATGAAAATTTATGATACTCTTAATAATAAATATACATTGTATGTATAATTTTAAAACAAAATATCAGCTTTTTAACGAATGCATTGCGTGTCTAGCTGCTCTGTGGCCTGCCCGAGGCGACCACGACTCCGCTAGTTTGAAAGCACAATATAAAATATCAACATCTTATAAATTGTACTATTTATGTATCGGTCAAGCAGAGAACATGGTGCTAATCATGTCGAGAAGAATATAGCGGCGAGGGGTAATAAATATGTCTGAATATATATTATCATCGATAGACATACAATACTGTCATGATATATGCTTGTTTTGTCTATATGAAAAGTAAATATGAGGTTTGATATTTGATATCGTGTAGTATTTTAATGTTTCGAAACTTTAGAGCCAAACCGTCGAGTGTCTCGAACATCTTTGCCAAAGATTGCGGGTTCAAAATTTTCATGTGCTTAATTTGGGTTTTTAATTTATCTCGTGAAGGAATACTTCATGTGTCCGATGATATTCAGCCCCATGTGTATACACCAACCGATATTGGAGTAGCGTGTTGGAATAATCTCCAAACATTTACTGTTAGATTTTTTTATTGAATATAATATTTGTAACGACTTTAAATGTATAATAAATGTAATCGCAAGTTACACTTGTAAAGCAGCGGTCAGAACGCTACCAGTTTTCTACTGCACACAGGTAACGTGTATGTCTACTGCTTTATAACCGCAAAGCATTCACTTAAGATCGATTTAATCATTCCATTTCACTTCCCACAGTCAAAGTAACACATGTTACACTGGAAGTGACGTCGTTCGTTGACGGGCGAGTACACGCACACACACGCAGCTACATAGTAAATGTGTCCAACTGGTTGTTACAATGTTTATCGTCAACTTAAAACTGTACTTAAAATATTAATTATGGTTCTTGAAACGAGGATGAGTCATTAATGAATGAAATGTTGGAGTGTTTTATTTTGATATAATATTTTTTATCGCGAGATAAATTACATTTTGGAGGGAATATTATTTTGGTATTTTCATTAAAAGAGGAAGCTTTTTTGCGTCAATTCTGTAGTGCACATTACAGTACCAGACCAGTAGTAATACAACTCTCAAGAATCTTTGGATTTTTGTGTTCCAGGTTAAAGGGTTTTTTGCAAAGGCGCTTTGTGCAAGCTCGTCTGGGTAGGTACCACCCACTCATCAGATATTCTACCGCAAAACAGCAATACTTGATATTGTTGTGTTCCGGTTTGAAGGGTGAGTGAGCCAGTGTAATTACAGGCACAAGGGACATAAAATCTTAGTTCCCAAGGTTGGTGGCGCATTGGATATGTAAGCGATGGTTGACATTTCTTACAATGCCAATGTCTAAGAGCGTTGGTGACCACTTACCATCAGGTGGCCCATATGCTCGTCCGCCTTCCTATTCTATAAAAAAAAAAAAAAAAGGGTCAGTGAGTAAGTGAAAATTTCTTACGTTTCTAATGTATTCAGTTCAAGGACTTCTGCCGGTCTCCCTTAACAAGATAGAAATATATAATTAATTGGAAGGACTAAAATCTCGCTGTCATTTCCAATTTCATACCTAAGAAAGAGATGCGGACAGCAAACTAATTTGTCAAAATAGCTTAGAAATTGAGTAAAAAGTTCAGAAAAAAAGCATCCCATTAAATATTATATTGCAATTGTCAAAAAACGTATATATTTTATATAATATATATAATATATATATAGTTAAAACTATATTTATGCTTTAATGAGTTTTTGTAACTAGAACTAATGAAGTCGAGATGCGCGAGCGCCGGTCTATATAAAATTCTGACGTAAGCAGCCTCGCGGGCGCGAGACACTTTCTCGCGAATTTCTTTAGACAAATGTTGTTCTTAACACAATGCATGAAAGACTATATTGCCATATAAGTTTTTTTGATATTGCAAATATTACAAAACTATAACAATTTTCGTAGATTACACGTCTAATGAATCTAATGAGCCGTTTCGTTGCCTCTGCACTTAGGATTGCGAAAGCAAAGTTTTGAGAAGCCAAATGGCCCTGTGGTAAGAACGCGTGAATCTTAACCGATGATCGTGGGTTCAAACCCGGGCAAGCACCACTGAATTTTCATGTGCTTAATTTGTGATTATAATTCATCTCGTGCTTTACGGTGAAGGAAAACATCGTGAGGAAACCTGCATGTGTCTAATTTCACTGAAATTCTGCCACATGTGAATTCTACCAACCCGCATTGGAGCAGCGTGGTGGAATAAGCTCCAAACCTTCTCCTCAAAAAGAGGAGAGGAGGCCTTTAGCCCAGCCGTGGGACATTCACAGGCTGTTACGGTGTGTGTGTGAGTTTTGTTCATTATTTCTATTATCGAGTATCCTGTATTATGTTATATATAAAAATGTATGTTTGTATATGTTGTTTGAGATCGTATATGAGAATATATTTCGATATTTTTTTTGACCGATTACTGTGAAAGTTGGCGCATCCTTACTGATATTATAAATGGGAAAGTGAGTGTGTTCGTTTGTTACGATTTAACGGCTCAACCGATCATCGTGATATTTTGCATTCCCGTTATCATGCGTACGGAAAAAGACATATGGTATCTTAAACCCCCCCCCCCCCTCTCACTTGCGGGATGAAACTGTTATGTATAATATATGTCAATCAATCAACAGCCGATCACAATCCACTGCTAGACTTATACCTCCACAAAAAATGCGCCAAAGCTCCTTCTTCCCCGCCTTTCGCATCCTATTGAGTCCCGCCAGCTTCTTCAGGTCGTACATATATTTATTTTTTGAAGACGGTTTTTTATTTTGTTGTAAATCGCCAGTAGATGGCGCTACAGCACACTAGCTACCATACCGTTGAAACGTTCGCCATTACAATTGTAAAATATACAAAGACGATACAACAACGTCAGCTGTTAAATATATAATGAATTAAAAATATTAATTTAAACACTTCGAGAGAGGCAAGTGATTTAAACGCAGATAGTTAAGAAACGAAAAACAAATTAATTCGGGTCAGGGCTGTCACGTATAATTAAATTTAATATAAATATATATATATAAAACAATTCTAAATATATATACATATATATATATACATATATATATATACATATATATATACATATATATATATACATATATATATATATATATATGTATATATATTTACTTATTTTTATAATAATTCTATTATTGTGCAATATTGTTTCTCGCTGTATAATATATGTAGAATAAAAGAGATTGTTACTTTAATTATTATACAATAACTTAACGGTTTAAGTTATTGTATAAAATAAGCCTTAGTTGATAATCAATTAAAAAAAAAACACGAACATTTTTCGTGTATATTCAGCCCGTGAGAGCGTAAGTTAAATGAGACCAGACCTAGTTTCGATCAATAAAAAATGTTCTAACATCATGACATCTTTGAGTAATGTAACTTTCAATTAATTAACGTCTATTTTCTAACGAGCAATTAGAACAAGTTTAACGAGTTGGCAGCCCTAGATTTTGACATATAGCTATCATAGCTTCCGTGTAATAATTATATATCCATATGTATGGGAATGAAGAACGAACACACTCTCACACCTTATGTTAATAGTATTGTCCAAACTTAAAGGTTTATTTAGCATAAATAATGTACACTATCGAATATATTCATTCGATAAACGCTTAATACTTTCACGGGATTTTCGTTTGTATTTATATGTGTATTCGGTTGTTTATAGCGTGGATTGTTTGTATGATAATGTAAATTATATCTGTTATTTGGATTTTATTGTGTATTCGATTCGAAGTCACGGGTTAAAGTAATCAATGTTTATGTAATTTCGTGTGGTTTGTTCTGTTATGAGAGTATTGGGATGTATCTCATTGATACTGTTAAGTATTGCCGCAACTCCGATTTTAATGTTTTGATTTGAATATTTATTTATTTTTTACAGATGATATGTAAGTTAGGCTAAGTTTTCACTGATAATAATTACACAATGAAACAACAAACAAACAAGTACATGCCCCTCTGTGTATGTTCTACCCACTCATCAGATATTCTACCGCTATAGTTAGTATTGTTGTGTCTCGGTTTGAACGGTGAGTATCAGTAACAGCATAGAAATGTCCCACTGCTGGGCTATGGCTTCCTCTCCCTTTTTGAGGAGAAGGTTTGCAGCTTATTCCACCACGCTGCTCCAATGCGGTTTGGTGGAATACACATGTGGCAGAATTTCGATGAAATTAGACACATGCAGGATTCCTCACGATGTTTTCCTTCACCGAAAAGCACGAGATTAATTATAAACAGAAATTAACCACATGAAAATTCAGAGGTGCTTACCCGGGTTTGAACCCACGTTCATCGGTTAAGATTCACACGTTCTTACCACTGGGCCATCTCGACGGTGAGCTAGTGTTATTACAGAACATAACATCTTAGCTCCCAAATTGATTACTTTTTCACTAACGGTTGCAGATCGAACCCTGCTCACTAAAAATATTTGTATAAGTAAAACGGGTGTTTGTCGTACTCAGGGTGTTGTGTTTGTTTTGTTCATGTAACATTCCCCCCTCCCTCACCAGGGTAATGAACGTTGAACGATTATTGTTGTCAACGAATATTACCAGACATCTAGATAGATATAGTTATGTATTATATATATGTTGAGAAAAATCATTTCCAAACTCAAGGTGATTTTATTTATTTATTATAATATCAACAGCAACAAGAAGTACAATAATAAATACAATTGAGTCTTTAAGCATGACGTTATACAAATCAAATGTCTCCTAAATTATAGATGTTTCAAAATATATCAACATTTCGAGTTAATAAAAATAATAATTTTAAAAATTTTAATATAGTTATATATAATTATTTAATAAAAAATAAATATAATTATTTGCAGAACTTTAATGAAATCCGGCTTTAGATAAAAAATACGATAATATTTCGATTAATAAGTTAATTTATTGATTTATTATAATTTTTAACAAATAAAATAACTTATGAATATATATTCACGAAGACGATTTAAGGCTTTTGAAATGTCAAATAGTTAATGTTTATGTAAGAATAAATAATTCAATATATGTTGTTCTATGATTTTTTTTTTAATTAAAATAATATAATCATATAACTTTGTGAACTTATTGCTAGTTAATTTTACGTATTTTAGTAAATTTATTTCTCGGCATATACCTCGTCTTAATATACGTAATATAATACGTATTATAAATTTTAATATTTATAAAACAAATAATAAATATATATATTAATTTTCTGACCTAAAATATCGCAAACACTTTTATAACTCTTAAATTTTAAACAAACATGTGACATTCAGAAACCATTACCAACTGTAACACATGCACATGACACATTGAATGTTCCGTACATGTTTACATTACGTATTTTTTCCCGCCTGTAGATTTAAATGTTTTCTCATAAGCGCACATGTGCGTGGGAACGACCGGACTAATGAAGGTAATGAGCTGGCGAGTTGCTAATCGTATGTGTATGGCCCGTTGTGTTGATGGATTTCAACACGCCTTCACTTGTGCATCAAACGATCATTTATCATCGTTCTAGAATTTTCTAGAAATATTTCGATATGTATCCTTGAATCCTGGATAAGATAAACTAGTCACTGAATTGGTCCAGATGCCTGGGTTTAAATACAACAAGCACCATTAAGTTTAGTTTAATTTATCTCGTGATCGCAAGCAACAACAAAACATGGCGAGGAAACCTGCCTGTGTCGAACAAGGAACTACCTGTATATTGCCTGTATACCAAGCTTGGATTACACGAAAATTAGTAAGCGAGGCGAGTGGATGGAATACGTGAATCCAATGAGCATCACTTAGTTTTTATTGCTTATTTGTCATTATAATTTATCTCGATCTCACAAACAGTAATAACAAACATCGCGACGAAACCTGATGTGCCTTGATGTGTCTTGCATATAATATTTTATATATGCCTCATACTAACCCTTCACCCAGTACATGGTATTTACAATCCGTTATCAACCGATTGAGTGAATAAAATCTTTATAAAAGTTAAAAGATTATAATCTGTACATGATCATTGCGAATGACTCACATTGCCGAAGTTGAAAGACCCTCAAGGTCATAATCCAGCTGAGACATCAGTATGTCCAATAATACCATTCTGAGAAGCTGACATTGAAGACAGGTGTCGCTGCCAAAGCATATATGGTCATAACATTTATACCAAACAGTCACTCATATCGATGAGAAAAGGGGGTTCCGTGAACCGATGAACCTTATATATATCTACGTAATATCGGATTTTCGAACTATTGGTTGTTTGTTACACAGTATTATTGGTAATATGGTAAAGTACGCTGGAATGGAAACGCGGTTCGTTGGAATCCAAAAAACTTATTAGTTACTCGTATAGAGAAAGCGATATGTGGCTGATTTATTATGTTCCAAAGGAAATGGTTTTTTGTGTAGTTTGGGGTCACACGTGTGGAAGCGTAATCGTACGGGTTGTCATTTCTGTGTTCTCAGGATGAGCAGTTATTGCCTAGTCTTTTAAAAGAACGTTTCGTACTTCGTAAATGATGTGTAAGTAATATGTATGAAAAGCTGTCATTCTAATTGTTCCTTTGGTTCCCAGGTTACCGAGGCCAGAACTGCGAGATCGATATCGACGACTGCCCTGGTCATCTCTGCCAGAATGGAGCGACGTGTATCGACGGCCTGAACTCCTACACATGCGAGTGTCCCCCGACGTTCACAGGAACCTTGTGCGAGACAGATGTTGACGAATGTGCTTTGAGGTAAGTCATGTCACAATCTATAACACGGTATGCTTCACAATGCTGCTTCAAAATATTTTTGTAAACTATAATTCCATACGGATACCGCGTTTTCTATTCTACGTTAATGGTAATAATCCAAAGTTATAAACGCAATAAATATTTTGTCATTGAAGCAGCGTGGTGGGAGGCGCTCCAAGCCTCCTTAATCGAGATGATTCTTTTGCCAAGCAGGGAGTATTAACAGGCTATTGAATAATTTACGTATTTTTTTATTAGATAATAATTAAAATAGACTCTTCAACCTAAACGAATAAAGTTTTTAAACTTTCATTTCATTTAACAAATAACTTAATACAAGCTATCATCCACAAAATAGCGTCCCAAGTCACACCTGCCAATGCCAATTGTTATTCAATAAACCTGTATCACGTTGCATTAAGGGTCAATTTCGAATGGTTTTATTGTCGATACTGCGAAACGAAATTCAATTTAAGGTAACAATAGCCGTTACAATAATAATTGGAAGTTATTACGAAACTATGAAGAAGAATCTTCATTCTTATGACAATGGAATAAGAACAGTTTTGGTCTAAAACTAAAGTTTTATTCGGTACCTTTGCGTGTACGCCGAAAAATTGTTCACAGACACCAAAGTATGACAATTCAATTGTCTTATTTATTGTACAAAAACATTTGCAAGAAGTAATTGCTATTAAGTAACGTCGTATTATGGTGGTATGAGATTGTGGACAAAAATCCTTAGAATATTATTAATAAAACCACGTTTACTTTATTATTTATTAACTGGATCCACCCCAAAATATCCCAATGCTCTAAGGTCTATATTTTTTAGTAATTTGTAGCTTACACTGTGCCTTTATACTATAGCTTTTTCTACCTGTGTATGTGTGCAATCGTACGTACCATCCGCTCACTAACGATTCTACCGCCATACATCAATAGTTTTAGAATTTCATGCAACCCATGCGTTCCTTACATTCCATTTCTAAGGCTGTTTATTTTACAATTCACATACAACACTAGATAAATTCTACATATTAATGGCAAACGCACATATAATTCCAATATCAAGTTTTAATCACAGCCGACTTGTCTAGCGTTGAGTTATGCTTATGTGATTTTCGAGGGACGTATTCTGTATATATTTAAAACGAGTTATATCTGGTGAATTAATATACTTGATTCGGTGATTATATATTATAAATAGGGAATATTTATTCTGAATAACGCTTTGCGACTAATATTTTACGTTGATAATTCTATCAACGTTGATAAAATTAATCATAATATAAATGAAATTGATTTTCGAAAAACCTCGAACTGGTCTTTTTAAAAATTGAACACCAAAACATACAAATTGATGTAAAATAATCAATAACTCATATGAATCCAAATAACACGATCTTTTTTACCTGTGTACTAACAAAACTGTGATTTGAAATTAGCGATGTTGTTCTGACCAAAATATATTACGGTGAGAATAACAGTTGGTAATATTCACAACTACAAAGTTATTACAATTTCTTGTCAAAAAAGAACTTAAAGTCAATATCATTAGAGTCAGAATTAAGTTACTTGAAGTATTACGTTGAAAATAAATATTCCTAATAGGAGGTATTTTTATGTTTTGTTCCTTAATTTAATAACATTACCAAAATATGATATGTCTCAGACCGCCCGCCGAATATTTTGAAGACAAATATGAATTATCGTTTAAAACAAATTATAACACTTATCACCCACATAATAAAATTCATTTTAATCTAACCTTACGGTTTTAGTAAGGCATGTTTAACGTTGTCAAAACTGCTTAACGACTCTACCTTCTTTCCGCTCTTATTTCACTGTATTGCATTTACGTTTGAGTAAATTTTTACGCTAATTTAAACTCTATTATAAAGTAGAGTTGGTTATAGATGGTTCAGTTTTAAAGGGGATAATGTCATCCAATCCGGCCCGCTGGCACGGAAAACGTAACAGATAAATGCGTGCGCAATATCGGGTTTCTATAATATTATGTTTTTAACTTTTTTGTTGGATTCGATATCTATTCAGGTGTTAAGATGTTTTAAAGAGAATTTACTAAAGTTACGATACGATATTAAATATGTAAGTGTGTTAGATTAGGATCGCCACTAGCTGTGTGATGTTAGAAATAATTAAATTTTTAATGGTTTTTTATTTTTTATTTATATTAGCTTTTATTGGTAGATATAAATGCCGTTAACTTTTTACGGCCTTGCTTATAAACTTTGTTTAGCGAGTGATTCGTGAAACAATGCTGCGTCTTCTTCTTTCGAATGTCAAATCAATATTGAAAGAAAGAGTCAGTGTTTAATCAAAGAGTCGCTTAGTAACGTTTATATTTAAGGCCGTTAATGCTTTGTAACAGCGACACAAGTCAGTTTTATCAACTCCAGCTAAATTTGTTTAATGTTCTATAATCTTGTTGAGGATATTTTTATTATGATATATTATTACTATCTGTCTTATCAACTTTATTAATTAAAAATAAAATGTTATATCTTCTAATTTGTTCAGGAAACTATTTAAAATAATTATTTATATAATATATTTATTAGTTTTAAAATGACTGACTGACAAACAACATACAGCCTAAACCGGTGACTCAAATAGGATGAACTAATAAATTATAATTTTTAAAATTCATCCCCTCAAAGGGAACGCTTGTAATTGAATAAAGTAATTCGTATTTATTTAAAACAACACGGGCTTATATTTGACACTCGTTACGTAACTTTATGGTTAGTTAAACCATTCAAATCAAGTAATTAGTTTATAGATTTCAGCCGCTGGCCTTAATAAAAACTATATCCGTGAAAGAATATTAAGTTTCTTTGGACTAATGACACTTGAAATAAACTTAAATCACAAACATTGAATATAAGTAACGTTAAGTTAGGAACATATAAAGTTACTTCAGTAGTCGAAATATCAATTACAACGATTACGATTTTATTTCATTTCAATTAAATTGGCAGCGCAACCTGATGGTAGGTGATCACCCCTGCCCATAGATATTGCATTCGCACTGCAAGAAATATTAACCAATCTGAGAACTAAGATGTTATGTCCCTTGTGCATGTAGTTACACTAGCTCACTCACCTTTCAAACCGTAACACTATAATACTAAGTATTGCTTGATGGTAGAATATGTGATGAGTGGGTGGTACCAACCAAGACGCAATCACCCAGTGGCACCGAGAAAGTGGATATGTTTATTCATGAACGACACGTCAAACCGTTAGTAAGTTATTTATTAATTACTCGAATCGGTTCCCCTCTAAGATAATTATCGAACAAGCGAAACGGTTACCGACGCTTTTCAGATAAGAACTTTCAATTCTTAACGCAGTAGCCGGTAATGTAAATACTGTTGAAAGTATTAAAATATTTAACGGATTAATTGAAATCTTAGCTATGTATTCATAAAGTTGGTTGTTCTATGATAATGAAAGATAGACTTGAAGATTATGTTAACGATAATGAAAGAGTATTTCAAATAATTAAAGAAAGTAGTGGGTAGACGAAATTTGACCTTAATTTGTCGTTATATAAAAGCACGATTGGATGACATATCAACGCGCAGCGAAAACCACTGCGGCTACCATGAAAATTTGCATACTTTTTACACAGTAGTTAGAAAGATTTTTACCTTCTTAGGAAAAAATAACCCTGATAAGAAGTGATAAATGGTATTAAAGTTTGTTTGAAATTTGCCTTTTTTTTTCAGTTTAATATGTTTCTTGACATTGGAGTATATTCATAATACGAAAATTTTATTGAATACAATTATTATGTACAAATTGTAGCTCTCTGCGCTTTTTCTCCGTAAACTATAACTATGACAAATCTCATATTTCTCCGTGCACACGCTATCCTTAAAGAGATGTACAAAGTTTTTCTCGTTACGTATTAATATTGATCAGGATAATTAAAATGTGAAACAAATACATGAAATGAAATTAAATATTCATAATATCAGAACGAAGACAAAAGAAAAATGACACGTTCTCGTATACTTAGTTTCACACTAATAACGTTTCAACTTTAAAAACCTCCGAGATAAGAAAGAATAAACGGGACACGATTGCCACAATTCATTTAAAAGTTAAATATTTCAACTAACAGATATATCTATCGACGCGTGGATGACATGTAAAAGGCCGTCTCCATTACAAGTGTTCCACCGTGATCATTTGTTACTGACAGCGGTAGCCCATCGGTATTCAATTTACTTTTATCTACCAAACATTAATCATGTTAATCAATAGTTTTATCCATCGGAAGTCTAAAGTTAGATGTACCGTACTGGAATATATAGAAGCATATAACTTTTTCATTTTAAAGTTATTCCAGCGAGACAGACTTTCTATTGGTTGTAAATTCGATTCGGGGTTGACACGTTGTTGAGTGATTGGTCGCTTCGTATTTATTTATTTCCTTATGTGGTGGCAGCACTATTGGACATTGTGATGCTGTTCTTGTGCTCGTTTTGGCAAAATTTATTGATCTGAAATATGGATGTTCCGTGTCACGAAGTAACAGATAATAAATCGTTCGGTTACTTGAGCATTGCATATTTAAATTTTACGCCTTGATACTAGAATTGAAAACTATATATATATTTTTTAATTTTATTATTGTTAAATAATTGTTACTTCTGCTATTTTTTGACTTTCACTTGAAGCCAATTTTAGAGTTAATAATAATAAACTGCAGATTTTGTTTCGGCAATATCACGACAAAGTCTTAAAGCGCAATTTTGTGAAACCCTGGGCGCGGTCATTATACAAACACGCAGAGAAGCCGGTAGTCTCTTGGAGGTAATAAATTTTACAGAGCTTTGACTGTACCAACGGTTATAATTATAGATGATGAGCGCATGCTATGTAGCTTCTACGTATATACAAGTGTTTACTAGGCAACAATTACTTATTCTAAAGAATATCCCAACATGATACACAATACTATCAAGTTCGATAATTTTAACTTGATCAATATTTTAGACGTTATATATATATGAATATAATGAAAGAGAAATAAATTGTTTAGCTGATGATTTGTGCATCTGTTCATATAAGAGTTCTAGTTCGGATCATAGTTTTAATATTTATGCTCTTTTAAACTCGATTGGGTAAAACAACCGATGATTAACTATGATGACTTTGATCGCAAATGCCTTCCGTGTCGAGTTCAATGCTGCTGGGCTATATTGTAAGTCCTTTGAATATCCAGTTTATAGGAATTTCAGTAAAGCTTTTTACCTCTTTAGAAATAAGGAAGTTTTCCTGTACGTTTTGATGTTATCCCAAAATAGGTTCAAAGGTTTAATTATTAATGGAGATATTATGATAAAATCATCTGCGTTAATGTAAGCCATATTTCTTAAAACATTGCTGGCTACACCATTTCAAAGGTATATTTACTAAATATTAATTTAGTTTATGGTATTTTTATTAGCTTGTATTTAATTAAAATGATCAGATCAGTTTCAAACGATTCCTTATCGTTTAATGATTACCAGTCTGCTATCGTTAAATTTAAAAATAAATATTGAATTTGAATGTATAATACATTTATGAGAAGTTAAAAATGAAAACCGCTTCTCGATTTTAATACAAATATTAAATTAAAAGCCTTAGATATTTGATTTAAAACTCCTTTCAATTTCTTCAGTAAAGTAGATCGATATACGTTATTAAAATATAATTCTGGTATTCAATAGAATATTAAAAAAAAAATAGAATTTATGTTTTTGCATATTTCTTTTATACTAATATCTAAACGAAAATATTATATAAATATAAAAGTTTTAATGTTTTATTCTAATGTTTTTATAAATCATTGTATTATAACGAAAACATGTTTTCGATTCTAATTTAGAAATAATAACTTCTAATAATGATTGCTTTAAATGCACTTGTTAGGTTTTCGCAATAATAATTTATTTCATCTTAAGCCCCGATTTCTAATGTAACTAGTAATATTGGTCGTTTTAAGATCAAAAATAACATGCGCAAGCGCACGCGCCCGCGGCACGCCTGTTCGAACTTAGCCTTTGGGTCTTTGTGTTGTGAAACTGTGATTTACCTTATCTTCGACCTCTTTTGTTAAATGCTAAAAACGAAATGCATAGATTTATATTTATTTCTGCTAAATTACACTGATATCCACATTTTTAACAGACTGAAGGAAAGGTTGTATTATTTTTAAGTTTGGTACCTCAGAAATCTGACATTTATGAACTTTTTTTTTTTTTTAATATCACCTCTACGTGTGAAAAAATAGGGGACTAATAGGGGAATTTATTTTTTAAACAGAAAAATATGTCTTTAAAGTTTTTGAAGTATATTTAACTTTAAGCAGTTCTGTTAACATTCTTTGAAAATATTTCTAGAAGTAACCGTGGAATTTTCACTGCTGGAATTACGCAAAAGAATGTCCGCTATTAAGTGAGAATTTTCGGGAAAAGCGTTTTAATTATCCTAATTTTTGTTTGTTTAAAATACAATTTGTAGGCATGTAATAAATGTGATTGTTTGCAATTCGTCAACTCACAAATATATTTCCTCATCACCAGGCCTCTTGTGTGTCAAAACGGCGCAACTTGCACTAACTCCGTAGGCGGGTTCTCTTGCATCTGTGTCAACGGCTGGACTGGTCCCGAGTGTTCAGTGAACATCGATGACTGCGCAGGCGCTGCTTGTTTCAACGGCGCCACGTGTATCGATCGTGTTGGAGCGTTCTACTGCAAATGTACTCCTGGAAAAACTGGTATGTTTTCTGATTTATTATTCTACTGCGAAACATCAATACTTTGTAAGGTTTTAACAAGAGATAAAAAACATCGTAGTTCTAATATTTGGCGGTGCATTGATGGTAAAGAATGGTTAATATTACATATAGTACCAATGTCTTTGGGAAGAGGTGATTAGTTACCATCAAGTGATCATACCTACCATTTGCTCATCTGCTTTCCTTGTAAAGATATAGAACAAAATGAGTCTTTGATACATGGTTTTGTTTTATAGAATAGGAAGGCGGACGAGCATGTGGGCCACCTGATGGTAAGTGGTCACCAAACGCCCTTAGACATTGGCATTGTAAGAAATGTCAACCATCGCTTACATCACCAATGCGCCACCAATCTTGGGAACTAAGATGTTCTGTCCCTTGTGCCTGTAATTACACTGGCTCACTCACCCTTCAAACCGGAACACAACAATACCAAGTACTGCTGTTTTGCGGTAGAATATCTGATGAGTGGGTGGTACCTACCCAGACGAGCTTGCTCTACCACCAGTAAAATTAATTAAAAATTAATTAATTTAAATATGGTCATTTTATATATACATGTGTCTCGATTACTTAAGTTCGTTACTAATATCTATCGGTCTTACTTATAATAGCGAGTAATTAGTTAAATAACACTGTGTCTTCTTCTTTCAAATCTCTAATCAATAATGACAGAAAGCGATAAATAAACAGTCGCTAATCAACGAACATATAACTTTAAAAAAGGTTAATAATAAGACTTTTGAGGTCTTCTGTTTCTTTGTACACATTTGGATAGTAAAATAACTAAATTTTTTTATACTATGAGTAACATTTTTGCTTTTCTCAGGTCTTCTCTGTCATCTGGACGACGCGTGTACTTCAAACCCTTGCCATGCAGACGCCATTTGTGACACGAGTCCCATCAATGGATCTTACACTTGTTCATGCGCTTCAGGGTATAAGGGTTTGGACTGTTCCGAAGATATCGACGAGTGTGAACAAGGTTTGTATAAAAGACAGTCATATTCTTTTACCGCACTTATTAAATTACTTTGAAAAATATGCTTACCAATGACTTACCAAAAATCCAACGCGATCCGCTTGTAATTTTATGATTATTTTTAAAACAGTAAATCATATTTTTTGTGTTTTGTATCATTGTTTTATAAATCAACACGTATTTCATAATATTTTTATTTTATTTTATTTTTATTAGTAGTTAGAACGCGTGAATCTTAACCGATGATCGTGGGTTCAAACCCGGGCAAGCACCACTGAATTTTCATGTGCTTAATTTGTGTCTATCTCGTGCTTGACGGTGAACGAAAACATCGAGAGAAAACCTGCATGTAGCCCAGCAGAGGGACATTTACAGGCTGTTACTTACTTATAAACCAATTAAGTTTCCATTTAAAACTAATTAATATTTGGCAATAGACATGCAATTCAATATATTATAATATGGTAATGGCTATTTGTACAGGATCACCCTGCGAGCACGATGGCATCTGTGTGAACACGCCCGGCTCCTTCGCCTGCAACTGTTCTGTCGGCTTCACGGGCCCCCGTTGTGAGACCAACGTCAACGAATGCGAGAGTCATCCCTGCAGGAATGATGGCTCGTGCCTCGACGACCCCGGCACCTTCAGATGCGTTTGCATGCCTGGTAAGTAGTCTTTTAAAGACTTAAAATAAGATACTTTCTATCTTGACGAAAACTCGCAATTATAGCATTATTCATTTTAAAAGTTAAAGCCTAAATTGAACAAACGACTTGCTATTTTATTTATTCTATCCAATGTGACAGACGCAATGCGAAAGCGCGCGTAATATGATACATGAATGTGTTGTATAATCCTTATAAACTATACATTTTCATATACTCGTAATCAACTTCGTAACTGACTTGAATAGAACGAGCGCACAACCACGTGTGTTTTGTTGAAATGCGTTATCAAAGTTCCAGAAATCATCTAACTGATATAACATTTAAATCGATTTGAAAATACGCTTATTCGTTTATTGATAAACCATAGTGCTTAAATCATCTGTATAAGGTGATGAAGTATTGTCTATGTCGGTAAAAGATATTTTTTAATTATGGTCAGTTAAGCGAAATGAGAACTGATAATATAAAAAACTAAGTCATGGGAGGCGCCTTTATTATAAATGACGTGTTTTATATTATTATTAGCATACCAGTATATTAAATACCGAGTAATTATTTAATTTATTTTCATTATATTTGAGTTATAAATTATACACTTTGATTTTATTCTATTTTTTTATGTTAAAGCTGTGGCTTTGTATCTATTGTATTATACCTCGATTTGTAAAGTAACGGTAAAGAAGGAGGATCTCGAATGTTACAATTTGTTCCTCGGTTGACAGCATGATGATAATCATTATCTGGATAGAGATGAATTGTGAAAAGTGCACCAGGGTTGGTGATACAGGAAAACGTGAAACAAACATTTATATTATTTTTTTAAATCCCGTGGTCATTTCATTTGTTAAACAACCAATGATAAAATTTCTATTTCATACAAACATCTGGTTTCATTTGACAAATAATTACTGGACGATTTTTTTTTTCATTAAATATAGTTTCATAAACAATTTTAATAATTATATTATTTACTGATGGTAGGGCTTTGTGCAAGCTCGCCTGGGTAGATACCACCCACTCATCAGATATTTTACTGCAAAACAGCAGTACTTGGTATTGTTGTGTTCCGGTTTGAAGGGTGAGTAAGCTAATGTAATTACAGGCACAAGGGACATAACATCTTAGTTCCCAAGGTTGGTGGCGCATTGGCGATGTAAGCGATGGTTAACATTACTAACATTGCCAATGTTTACGGGCGTTGGGGACCATTCGTGTTACTATTTTATAAAAAAAGACCAATAATCTAATGACTGCGTTGGTACACTACAAAGTAAAACATATGCGTATTGTGTGTTTTTAAAAGATTGTCTTATAAAACGTTATTATGATTGCAGAATAACATGTTACTTGAATAGCTTCTGATGTTTTTTTTAAATTATCGTTCGTCATTTTTTTTAAACAAACCGAACCGTACATCTTAGTTAAAACATTAAGAATATATATATAATTTTAAGTGTCGTGCTAAGCATGTATATTTTGTTAACTATTAAAGTTTTTATATATTTTCCTAAAATTATCTACTCAATTTATCCCTCAATTGACGGTTATTTTGCGACTATCATACAAACTAAAACAGCAATAAATATACATTAAAAAAGAAAGATTAAACGCATTCGATATCAAAAATTTCCATTTTAAATTAGTAAATTTTATCTATCTAACGCCATAACATTAAATTGTCTTGTCGAGTCCCTTGGATAATAGATAGAGGTATTTTTTTTAAAGATTTTAATTACAAAGGTAAAATTATTTATTGCGTGAAGTAACAAAATTAATATACACGACGATTATATTTTTTGCTCAATCGTCATCCTTAACCGAGCGTCGGTTCCCATGACGATGTGAGCACCGGAGTCAGTACGCGGAAGCTTGCGCCCGCGCAACGTTAATTTAACGCTTAATATAAACTTTATTAAAATGCAATAAGAACTATTTGCGCACATTGCTAATTGTAGATTCTATTACATAGCTACATATTATTAATAAATAATATTTTTATTGTTTCCGAGACAATTATTACATTTAGGCGAAATTTTATATAATTATTTACATTCAGATAACATGAGAACCAAAATTTGTATAATAAATTTTAAAGGTAATGAAGTATATGTATAGCCAACGTGCCCTGAGCACATTGTCAAGTACACAAAACATGTCAGCGATGCAATGATGCGGATGGAACCACTCGTTGGAACCGTCCCCCATGTCATATAATACTATCAACTTAAATACACCTTCATAACTAACTCCGTAGAACATACGTCTTACTTTTCAATTCGGGCGTATAACACGCAACTTCAAGTGCTGTATAACCCTACTAAATTGAGAAGGTTGTTTATGGTAACAAGGTTATAGAGATGTGGTCGCTATTATATGCAGTTGTGTAATGTCACTTATCTCACGCATGAGTGATTCCAGACTTGTCTGGCAAGTGGACTAATAAGGGCAAACGCAGCACTTGGTATGACATTATATTTTTTTATAGAATAAAACATGTCCCGCGGGCCTTTGCACTCGGTTTTTATGAAGATGCAACCGTTAGTTGTTTATTACACGCTAGTTTGTTGAAACATTTTTAATATGTAATTAAAAACACATATTAAATGTAATGATAGTTTATATATTTCTTAGTTTTATATATTTATTTATTTGGAAATCATATTAAGTGAAATAATTAATAAACATTAACCAACAATAATTTCCAATAATAAATTGATACATATTATATTAAAGACTCAATACTACAAGAAAGAAGGTGCAAAACACAAGAGAAATAAAAAAGAAAAACAAATTAAATAAGAAAAAGAGAGAGAGAGAGAGAGAGAGAAAGAAAATAAATACATAATAAGTACTACATATAAAATAAAATTAATAACAACTATTATTAATAAAAATACCATTACCACTAATAAAATAGCATTATCAAATTTAAGAGTTTTTAATTTTTAAAGACAACTGCTATTTATCGTGTCTCTTATCGTACGTTATGTCTTCCTATTGAAATTGTGTGTGCTGTGTTTGCGGCGTGTGAACACAGGAATTGACAATTCTTCAATGTTTGAAAGACTACGGAATATTGTATCTTTTATTTAGTTAGTAGGAATAAATTCTTGTCAAACAAGGTACACACAAAATAAATTCAAAACGTATAATATTTTAAAAATAAATTTATGTATACCCATAATCTATACTTCGTTGTAACTCATTATACGCATTTTAATGATATTTTACAAATAAATAATAATAATGTCTTAGGACATTATTCACACACGGCCATCTGATCCCAAACTAAGCAGGGCTTGTACTATGGAAACAAGACAAGTATATAAATATTACATATACTATTTTTATTTTGTAAATATATACTTGTAAAGACAATTACACCTAGACTCAGGACAAACAGACATGTTCATGCACACAAATGTCTGTCTTGGGTGGAAATTGAACCCACAACCTTCGGCGTGAAAGGCAAGTTCCTACCAACCACGTCAAAAAATAAAATTTAAATAGACAGAGTTTTTATTTTCAAATTAACTTTTTTTGTCGTTTCTATAGTCTAATATCACTTATATATCTCACCAATATCAATATACAACAAATATATTATACGCATAATACCTAAGAAACAAGCTGCTTGCCTTTACTTATATAAAACCTTTTTAGTATTCAAACTTTTTTTATTTTATTCGCGACCTTTTTAACGTATAATTCCCGAAAAGCAGCTGGTCAATACTATGTTTATATGTGAAGTGTGCATTAAACATTCAAATATGCGCATAAAACCGGCATTAGCTTGCGCCCGCTTCGGACATTCTTATTGTGGCTTGTGATCCGAAATCGTGACGATGGCTCGTGGTACAAAGATAATGTGACAGCGAATAAAGAAACGGTCCCGGCATGATTTTGTTCGCTCCGACCGATATTTAATAGGTTTTATATATATTTGTTATGTCCTTATACCTATTGATCGTATAAAAAACGATTATCTCAGCCACCGACTAAGACGATTTGTGAAGAATATTTTAAGTTTATTCTACAATGCATGTTGTTTGGATATGTGTATGTACATGTGGCATATTTACATCTGACATATGCAAATGTCATCGCGATGTTTTCATTAAAAGTATAACATTAATAAAAACCCAATATTGTGTGGCTGACATTTTGTTTAATTTATTATTTATTCGATTCTGTTGTTATTCAAAACATGAAAACTTTGCTGTACTACTTATCAATAATAACCTTTCACGCAACACAACAAATTTTATTTTACAATATATAACACATTGTAGTTGTTTTCAAATTTATTATTTACGTATATTTAAAAAACTAATGTTATATTTTGCGATTATCATTTACACCATCCGTCGACCCGCGACATGCGCTCGCGCATTGGGCGTGGCCTCCCCTCCATAACTACCATTTTGGTAGATACGATAAAGGCTCAATAGGGCATGTCAGCTATACAAATGCTTGCATAATATTTTATTACTCTGAAAAATTGGTACTCAATTGTACCGTGAAGTATAATGGGGCTTAAAAGTTTGCTAAGGTTGGGGAATAGTTGATTTGATTTCATGTCGCTTGTCGTAATACGATCTATATAATTTGAGAATTATTTATTTGCAAATACATAAATTGTGATTGAATTAGATAAACAATAATTTAAATAATGCAACGTTCTTCTTATCTGTATTGCATATTTTATAGGTATTGTGACATAAATATAAGGATTTCCACGTATTACTATTGATTTTACTTTGTGATGGGGCTTTGTGCAAGCCCGCCTGGGTAGGTACCAACCACTCATCAGATATTCTACCGCTAACAGCGATTGCTGTTTTGCTAGTGAATCAGTGTAACGACAGGCACAAGGGACATAACATCTTAGTTCTCTAGTTTGGTGCCACATCGGCGATCGTCAATGTCTATTTGTCTATGTCGGGTGGCCCATAGTCCGTTCGCGTATATATTTATTAAAAATCCAGCAACTAATACTAAGCTACGTGATAGAATAAAGTCCAAAACCTTTTCCTCAAATGCGACATTAGCTTGTTGTTACTTTAAGCATTAAACGTGATTTAAACACAACACTAAGTTAAGTTTTACGTCTTCATTGTAACCGTTAGTGAATACTTCAGCTTGCACAATTCCGTTCAAGAAAGTCGCCTCGTTTTAAACATATGTGTCATACATTTCGATTCGTCCAGCGTCCTTACATTCACACTGACATTTTAATTAAACATTGTCCCAGTAATTAACATGCCAGTACGCTATTCCCTTGAAAACTAACTTCGTTTCGTCCATTACTTATTAAGTTTTACGAGTCTAATGATGTTTTAACTAAGTCAAGATTTCGTTTTATTTTGACATATTACTGACTCATTATTAGGTTACCTTTTAAAAAAATAAATCTTTATCAATACTTATGTATACATTTAATATAAATTTTACATAATATGGAAAATAACTTAAACTTATAAAACTAGTGACAACGAAACCGAGATTCTTTACTAGATATAATAGATTGGAAATGCCATTAAATTAATTTATTGTTAATCTAATCAATTTATTTTACTTGTAATTGAAATAAATAAATAAAATCCCGCAACTGTCTGCCGTCAAGTCTAAAAAACCAATTAGCTAACGGTCCAAGTGACTTAACAGCGTAAATTATACGATATATCAATTCATTTTTATAGCGTTCTAAATCAAAACTACACTTTATAAGTTATATTGACTAAAACAGACGTACAAAAGAATTTATTTTTTCTATAACAATAAATCTCTTTCAGGCTTCACGGGAACACAATGCGAAGTGGAAATAGACGAGTGCGCGAACAACCCGTGCTTGAATGGCGGCGTGTGCCACGACATGATAAACGCATTCAGGTGTACTTGCGTCATTGGGTGAGTTTATATAACAGTCGACAATGTATTTTCATCTTCTATTATTTATGATATGATAATTAACATATTTATTTAATTTTTCCGAAAAATGAACTTCTAAAGTATGTCTAATTGCTAGAGGAAAAATGTAATTTGAGCGTTTACGTCGGGGAAGGAATAACTGTGACAAATTTCAAGTCAATCGGGTGAATATTTTACGAAATCTCGTAATGAATGATATTTCGTTTATATATATAGATCAGAAGGAGTTTACGTCTTTTGTCAATTCTGCAGGTATACATCCTACATCATGTACAACGTTCTCATGGATGCAAAATAGTCCAAATAATAATACCGAAAATACTTGTATATTTCGCTTAATTGTATTAGATGACAATTTAAGAAATATATTTAACTACTACAATGTTATTAAAAATGGATTTATTTAAAATAAATTCTATTAAGAGTAGCCAAAAATGTTTCATTGTTACATAAAATCAGTGACTATTTGTTAATTTTCCTTTGCAGTTTCACTGGTGCTCGCTGTCAGGTGAACATCGATGACTGCGCTTCAAGTCCTTGTAGAAACGGAGGCACGTGTCATGATTCCATCGCTGGATACACTTGTGAATGCCCACCTGGTTATAATGGTGAGTTTGATCCAATGTTTGAGGCAAGGTACCAAAAATTATACGCACTATTGTTTCTACTACCACTAACTACCACCCGTTCGGAAGTTTGATCCAAGTTTGAAGCAACGTACCAAAAATTGTACGCACTATTGTTTCTACTACCACCAACGTCCCTTTCCCGTTCGGCAAGTAAATTCTACTGAGAATAATGGGAAAGACATTCAGTAGTTGATCAATCATACATACATATAATTTTCATGTCCAGTTTAATTTATGTATGAAAATCAACAACCACGAACTACAGGCTTTTTTTATTTATACAAGCATTGTAAAAGCGACGGTAACTGTATCTGTCTGTTCCTCTTTCACGGCGAAACCACTGTACCAATTTTGATGAAATTCTGTATGAAGCAAGATTGAACTTCAAGGTAGGATATAGGCATACTTTTTTACCTAATACCTGCACCCTCCCTTTAAACACTAGGGCGGAAACTATGCATCTATATATTCTTGTACTTCGTGGATTAATCACAATTATCGATACTTCACAGGAATGTCATGCGAGACCAACATCAACGACTGTCTATCCGCTCCGTGCCATAGAGGGGAATGCATTGATGGGGACAATAGCTTCACTTGCAACTGTCACCCAGGATACACGGGCCGCGTGTGTCAGACGCAGATCAACGAGTGCGAGTCCAATCCTTGCCAGTTCGGAGGTTGGTGATGTGTCATTACGAAACTAATTTATCGGAACCAATATTGTTCAAGTGTGACAACTGTGTTGGGTCGGCTTTAGACTTGAACAGTAGCATCAGCTACTAATACAATACTGTTACTGTAGTAACTGCGCAAAACTTTGTCTTACTTAAGCTAATATATTATCTTAACCTATTTGTTATATATTATATACATTCCCGTAATCCGGTTATTTCCGGTTTCTTGTATAATAAATAAAATAAAACAGGACACCTTTACATACGACGATACTATTTATGTCACTGTAGCATTAATATCCTTTGGTTACGAAAAATATAAATTGCTAATGTTAACGATGTTCGTTCTTCAGGTCATTGCGAGGACTTAATCGACGGATATCAGTGCCGTTGCAAACCAGGAACATCCGGTCGGAACTGTGAAATCAATGTCAATGAATGTTACTCCAACCCTTGTCGGAACGGCGCCACGTGTATCGATGGCATTAATAGGTAAGTCGAAATCTATTTAAATCTTTTACTTAATATTTGGGATCTTATTGCACTAATATGGGTTTATTTAGAAGGATCAAATGTTTCATAGTTCTTATTTTCACGGATTTCATGTTTTTTTCCTCTTCTTTTAATACCTATCCTTTTCTCTTTCACACGCAGCAACAATTACTTCGAGTAAGTGCTTTTGTATTACAGCATGTTTTTGCTTTATCAAATTGTATCAATGATTAGATCAGTCGTTACGACGGTTGCTTTAGAGTCCTAGTGTGGTTTTACGCTTGAGTAATATCTTCTTTGGATTTAATATTAGTCAATAAGACAATGTATTTGTCAGGTTTTTATTCATCAGGAATAATACTTAGTTTACTAAAAAATTACTCAATAAAATTGGTGTTTACTCAAAATATTTGGATATTTATAGTTATTTTAAAGCGCATGGTAAATTTGATCCAATCCGTTCTTCGTGTCCTCCACAAACTGCATAATCGCATGCTCGGATCCAATCTATAGGCACTGTATAACTCAAACGTGCCTTAGGTACACCTGCGAGTGCATCCCCGGCTTCACCGGCCAACACTGCGAGACCAACATCAACGAATGTTTGTCCAACCCTTGCGCCAACGGCGGGAAATGCATCGACCGCATCAACGGCTTCCGATGCGAATGTCCGAGAGGATACTACGACGCTAGGTACGTGATCTGCTAGTGTGGTGGTTCCTTAATGTTTTCTTCAATGTTAAACTTTTTATTTGTGCTTAGGTTATCTTATTAGGTACTCTACGTGGGCCAACCAACAATGTTTGTGCCCGTTATAACACTATATTATGGCGGAACAATTGTAATTACAGGATTAAAAGACATAGAAATTTAGGTAGATATGGAATAGATAGGCAATGATCACAAATCATTAAAGTATCAGTTTGGCCTATCTTTTTGTACTTCAATAACCCTTATTAATAGTGCTTAACAACTATATTAAAGCGTTGTTGGTGTTGTGGCTATAATGTAGCCAATATTAGTGTTAAAAAATGCGACACTAACTTCCAATGTTTGTCCAATAAGAGGAACATTTATGTTTCTTGTTTGTACAAAGAGCATGTGCTTATTAATTTTATTTAGTAAATAAACGAATAGTCACAAGTTTTTAATATTACAGATGTCTATCGGATGTGAACGAGTGCGCATCGAACCCCTGTATTAATGGAGGAACATGCGAAGATGGAGTCAACCAGTTCATCTGCCACTGCTTACCGGGTTACGGAGGTATGTTACATGACATACAAAATGTATTATAAAGATAAAAAAATATAATGTAATTAGATGAATGTAATCTAATTGCTAACGTCGCCATTTCCATAAACGTATACCAACATACTTAACGAACACGTAAATTATACTTATTCCAAAGTAAAGCATTTCCCCTCTTGATCGTGATTCCGATTGTATAATTTTATCCACAGTGGTTTATTTTTATCCATCTTAAAATTTACACACCAACGTTAATATTCTTCTGTATCACAAGAAAATGTTACCCAGTTATTAGGCAATTTACTGAATAATAATAATAATGTCGTTTACAAATTATTTTAAAGAAAACTTCTTAGATTTTAAGAAAGACAATCGATGTGCAATGTCTAAATTTTATTTGGTTTATTTGTTATATTCAGGTCAACGTTGTGAGCGGGATATCGACGAGTGCAGCTCCAATCCGTGCCAACATGGCGGCACGTGTCACGACCGGCTCAACGCGTACAAGTGTGACTGTGTACTCGGCTTCACTGGTCAGTAAAGTGTTATACTCTATAATTTTATATTTCTTTAAGATACTCGTATTGAACCCGAGAGTAATGTTTTAGGCGTGAACTGCGAGACGAACATCGACGACTGCGCGGGCAACCCGTGCCTGCACGGCGGCTCGTGCATCGACCTCGTCAACGGGTACCGCTGCGTGTGCGCCCCCCCACACTCCGGCCGGAACTGCGAGAACACGCTCGACCCCTGCCTGCCCAACCAGTGAGTACGCCTTTGACTCCCGAACGACTGCGCGCGGAGCTGGCGGGTTCGTCGAGCGCGTTCGTGATACGAGGTGTGCGTGCAGGTGCCGGCACGGCGGGCGCTGCACGGCGGAGGCGTCGTACGCGGAGTTCACGTGCGCGTGCGCGGTGGGCTGGGCGGGCGCGCTGTGCGAGCGCGACGTGGACGAGTGCGGCGTGACGGCGCCGTGCCACAACGACGCCACGTGCATCAACACGGAGGGCTCGTACGCGTGCCTGTGCGCGCGCGGCTACGAGGGCAAGGACTGCGCCGTCAACACCGACGACTGCGCCTCCTGTGAGTGCCGGCTACGTTTGCTACGCTACGCTAAAACGTTTCGATCGACGTGTCTTCCGGCTCTAATGGGTGCGTTCCGTTTCAGTCCCGTGTCAAAACGGTGCGACGTGTCTGGACAGTATCGGCGACTACAACTGCGTGTGCGCAAGCGGCTTCGCGGGCAAGCATTGCGAGGTGGACATAGACGAGTGTCAGTCGCGACCGTGTATGAACGGCGCTACTTGTAATCAGGTTAGTTCCCGTTGAAGATAATTTTCAGTCCTATTGTTATATAATGTTAAACTGTTGTAATAGTTTTATCAAATACATACAAATCTCTAATACTCCTTTTTGTCGATCCCAGTATGTGGCATCCTACACGTGCACGTGTCCACTCGGCTTTTCTGGGATCAACTGTCAGACCAACGACGAAGACTGCACGGAGTCAAGTTGCATGAACGGTGGCACCTGTATAGACGGCATCAACTCTTACAACTGTTCATGTCCTCCCGGGTAAGTTGGTTTTATTTTGCCTTAGAACGTTGAATATCGGGTGTATTGGTAAACACCGATTTATCTCTTTCTATCGTAAATAATTTGATGTACGAATGAAGAAGACGAACCTTGCAACTGTATAACGTTTATTTGTACGGGCGTACGTTTCATGTATAAATTATAATAATACCTTAAATATAAAAGTCTATAATTGCGTCATAAAAACGGTATTTGCGTTTTTAATAATGTTTTATACAAATATTTTTTTTAAACTGTATTCAACTTCCATGAACAAAACGTTTTATTACTAAATGTCGACCAAATTGCTAATATCGACCAAACAAAAATGTATAAATTATTTATTTTCAGGTACACGGGTTCAAACTGTCAGTTCCGTATAAATATGTGTGACAGTTCACCTTGCGACAATGGAGCGACTTGTCACGACCACGTGACTTTTTACACTTGCCACTGTCCATACGGCTACACCGGCAAGCACTGTGAAGCCTTCGTGGAATGGTTAGTTACTCATTATATAACACAGGCAGTGTTATTATTAAAATAAAAAAATAAAATTTAATCATATTCGAACTAAAACAGCTAAGAAAATTCTAAAAAACGTTATAATGAAATGAATTTTTAAAGGTTAAAAAATATAATTTCCGGTCGCCTCAATATAATATTATAATAAACTTTTCGCAGGTGCGAGAACAACCCGTGCGAAAACGGTGCGACATGCTCGCAGAAGGGCCCGCAGTACACGTGCACGTGCGCGCCCGGCTGGTCTGGGAAGCTGTGCGACGTGGAGATGGTCTCCTGCAAAGATGCCAGCATTCGGAAAGGTTTGTGCACACCTGATTGGAGTATAGCTCGATATTTGTGCAGATGGTTTTTCAGATGCAATTAAATTATAAACATATATCGATTACATTAATTTTAAAGTGTAAATAATCATTGTTTCTGTCAATAGGTGTCAAATTGAAACAACTATGTAATAATGGATCCTGCGAAGACATTGGTAACTCCCATCGCTGTCATTGCCTCGAGGGCTACACCGGCTCCTACTGTCAGAAGGAAATAAACGAGTGTGACTCCGCTCCCTGTCAGAACGGAGCAGTTTGCAAGGACCTAGTAGGAACCTATCAGTGTCAATGTGCAAAAGGTTTTCAAGGACAGAACTGTGAACTTAACGTCAACGACTGCCTCCCGAACCCGTGTCAAAATGGAGGAACGTGTCACGATTTGATTAATAATTTCTCTTGCTCATGTCCTTTCGGAACACTCGGAAAAATCTGCGAGATAAACGTCAATGATTGTAAACAAGACGCCTGTCACAATAACGGCACGTGTGTGGACAAAGTAGGGGGCTTCGAATGTAAATGTCCACCTGGATTTGTAGGTCCCAGATGCGAAGGTGACATCAACGAGTGCTTGTCTAACCCGTGTTCGAATCCCGGCACACAAGATTGCGTGCAGCTAGTCAATGATTACGACTGTAATTGTAAACCTGGGTACATGGGTAGACATTGTGACGCTAAAGTCAATTTCTGTGCAAATTCGCCTTGTCAAAATGGCGGTATTTGCACAGCTATTCAGGGTGGGCATGAGTGTTTGTGTAACGAAGGATTTTACGGAAAGAACTGTGAGTATTCGGGCTACGCTTGCGATTCCAATCCGTGCCAAAACGGCGGATACTGCCAAACTTCAGAGATCGGTGACTACATCTGCGACTGTCCATCAGGTTTGTCTGGTATCAACTGTGAAATCGATTCTATGAACGAATGTTTAAGTAATCCGTGTAAACATCCCGAAGCACGTTGTATCGATAAACCAGGTGACTACCTTTGTTATTGCCCGAGGCAATGGACTGGCAAGAGCTGTGACATACATGATCCTCACGCGAGAGGCGGAATCGGAAGCCCTATCTCTGGCGTATACAATAAAAGCCCTGGACTAACACCTCTGGAACTAGATTTAGCCTTCCAAAGAGAGAAGTGTGTTAAGTTAGGTTGCAAAGAAAAACAAGGAGACCACCACTGTGATGAAGAATGTAACACTTATGCCTGTGAATTTGACGGAAACGACTGTTCCCTGGGTATAAATCCTTGGGCAAATTGTACAGCGCCCATTAAATGTTGGGAAGTTTTCATGAATGGAGAATGTAACGAAGTTTGCAACACTCAAGCCTGTATGTTCGACGGAAGAGATTGCCAGAAATCGTTGCAAAAATGTAATCCAGTTTACGATGCGTATTGTCAAAAGCATTACGCCAATGGACACTGCGATTACGGATGTAATAATGCCGAGTGTAATTGGGATGGACTCGACTGTGAAAACGAACCACCCGACCTAGCTGAAGGCGTGATGTCGGTAATATTGCTCATGGACATGCGAACTTTTAAGGAAAATTCCGTAGCCTTCCTACGAGATCTCGGCCATCAGCTACGAACCACGGTTCTAATAAAGAAGGATCATTTGGGTAACGACATGGTTTATCCTTGGAAAGGATCGGCTGACGTAGGTCTACAGGATACAGAATTCGGAAAGAAACATCAAATAGTGTACACAGAGAGGGGACAGTCTGGAGTTCAAGTGTATTTAGAAATCGACAACAGAAAATGTACATCGATGTCCGCATCGGAGTGCTTCTTTTCGGCTCGTGAGGCCGCGGATTTCTTAGCAGCTACAGCGTCGAAGCATTCTCTCTCACCAGACTTTCCTATTTATCAAGTCAAAGGTGTATACACACCGATAGAAGAACCTACAAACTTTAAATATGTATTTATCGGCGTGATTCTGGTTCTATTAGCGGGACTCCTAATTGGTGTTCTCGTTACCGCTCAAAGGAAGCGAGCTGCCGGTATAACTTGGTTCCCTGAAGGTTTTATTCGCAACAACTCATCAACGCGACGACGTTCGAGACGAAGAGGGCCTGATGGTCAGGAAATGAAAAATTTGAATAAAGGATCTATCGGATGCATCGATGTAGACATCAATGGCGGACACATGGGCCCTCCTCACTGGTCCGATGATGACGATGACGGCTCCGCTCCTCCCAGGGCGAAGAGACCTCGTGGTCCAGGTGATGCAAATGGTGCACCGGGCGGTTATGCGTCTGATCACACTGCGATCACTGATTACGAAGAGGCTGGTCACGAACCAAGAGTATGGACACAACAGCATTTGGATGCAGCGGATATCAGAGTGCCACCTAGCATGATGACGCCACCTGCCATAGTAAGTACAAAGTGATATGTTGTTGACATTCATATATATATTTTTTAATTAATAATCTAAGTTACTAAGTCGGCTACCGAATGTAATGTAATTTAACGTTTTACAGCACGATGCTCACGTCGACGTAAACGCGCGGGGACCTCTAGGTATGACGCCTCTGATGGTGGCCGCCATAAGGGGCGGAGGCCTAGACACGGGCTCCGACGTGGAAGACGAACAGACTGCCCACATAATATCGGAGCTGGTCGCGCAGGGAGCGCAGCTCAACGCCGCCATGGACAAGACCGGGGAGACCAGCTTGCACCTCGCCGCCAGGTAAGCGTCCCCCCGAGCGGCCGCAGCCCGGCCCAAGAGTCCCTCGAGTAACGGCCGCTGCCCGCAGGTACGCGCGCGCGGACGCGGCCAAGCGGCTGCTGGACGCGGGCGCCGACGCCAACTCGCAGGACAACACGGGCCGCACGCCGCTGCACTCGGCCGTGGCCGCCGACGCCATGGGCGTGTTCCAGATCCTGCTGCGCAACCGCGCCACCAACCTCAACGCGCGCATGCACGACGGCACCACGCCGCTCATCCTGGCCGCCAGGTACGCTCCCTCGTCACTCGCTTCTTTCTCCAGCTTCGTACTTTACATAATTAGTTTGAATTTGGAAGTTTTCAAATTATTGGTAATGTTCCTGCCGAGCGGCTCTCTAGAATATGAATTGTGAACGTAAGCATAATTTTGAAACATCATATATCCGTCATTCTCAGGCTGGCAATCGAGGGTATGGTGGAGGACCTGATCAACGCAGACGCGGACATCAACGCGGCGGACAACAGCGGCAAGACGGCGCTGCACTGGGCCGCCGCCGTCAACAACGTGGACGCCGTCAACGTGCTGCTCGTGCACGGCGCCAACCGGGACGCGCAGGACGACAAGGTACACCCACGGTTATATTTGATAACGAATTCCTTAGAGCCTTAAAACAATTAAAAGCCATTATTTACCTTAAAAACATTGCAAGTAATAAAAACAATGGATTTAGAGCTTAAATCATTAACGATTTATAATCGAACTAGGACGAAACACCATTGTTCCTCGGGGCGCGGGAAGGGTCGTACGGCGCGTGTAAAGCGTTACTGGACGCTATGGCGAACAGAGAGATAACAGACCATATGGACCGACTGCCGCGAGACGTCGCCCAGGAGAGGATGCACGACGACATTGTGAGATTACTCGACGAGCACTGTCCGAGACCCCCGCAGCATCATCATCTGATGAGTGAGTTTATTCAAATTATTAAACGTATAACTTTTTTTCGTAAAAATGTAACGAGGCATTACCGCCTTATATATAAGTTCATAGATTTTGATCATTTCAGAAAACATTTGAACATTTTATTGCGTTTTGTTGATTTAGTAACTTCTGAATCAATTTTACAAAGACGGAGTTGAAAAGCACGAAACTTCAAATATAGTATTAGTATGTTTACCTGTCTATTAAAAGTTTTTGACAGGAGTACATGCAAAGAAAATCTATCCATTGTAGCCACCTCTTTAAAACGGATTTCATACTAAATGTATGTAACACAGTTATTATGGCTTCGTATAATAACCGTTTGTTCCCACAGCGTCGCCCACGCCGCACCCGCAGCTTATCAGCCAGCCCACGGTGATCACGGCCAGCAAGGGCAAACCTAAGAAACCGCGCGCGAAGCCTGGTCCTGACAGTCCGCAAGAGGCCTATGAAACAAACATGCAGGCCTCACAGATGAGACGGTATGTATGCGAATATATAATAATATATGATAATTTAAATTTTTGTTCAAGAGAATATGTTATTTTATTTTTAGTCTGTAAAATACGGTTATATATCTTAGAAATATTATCCACTAAATGAAACCATTATTTATATATTTTAAATATAAAATAACTTTTTCGCAATTTCCCTAAATGCTAAAGGAAATCTTCATGTTTTAGAAAACCAAGTGTAAAAAAGAACAATAAGAAAGTGGCGCAGGAAGTGCCACAGAGTGTAGAGAGCTTGGCGTTCAGCCTGAGCCCCGTCGAATCGCCGCTGCAAAATTTACAGGTAATATATTATATTGAATGTTGATATATAAAAGCAATTTTGACTAATTGATAAATACAGATTGATTTTAAATTTATCTCTCTAACTATCCATGCTTGAAACGAATGTCAACTACAATATATACATAGAATTTGAAATTGGCAAAAAATTTATTTTTTGAGGTTTAAGAGTATGTTTAAAATCGTGTGTCGATTTCAGGACCTACCGTCGCCGTACGACGCGACGTCGCTGTACTCAAACGCGATGGCGCAGTACCCGCCCGTGGAGCAGCTCGTGCAGCACAAGCAGCCGCCCAGCTATGACGACTGTGTCAAGGTATGCGGACAGCATTACCACTGCGTACGAGATATAAACAATGACGTCTCGCGAAGTTCTTAATCTTTTAAGATAATTTAATTGGTATAATTTGGGAGCATCGATAGCTGAACTGTATATGAGCCTTCGAGACGTGTATTCGTTTGATGAGGTCAGGCCTCATGAATTAGGGTCATGGCACATTCCTAGCATAACTTTAAGTTTAATGGGAGAGGAAAACAGGAATAAGTGATTCCTCGAACACACAAATGTTATATAAAATAGTCGTTATTGCTTTAGAATTTATATGTTATAAATGTTAAATGACTGTATTTTTCCGCAGACGGGGCAGGCGCTGCAGTACGGCGGCGGGCTGGGTGCGTCGCTGTCGCCCCCCTACTCCAACCACTCGCCCACGCACAGCAACCACACCACCTCGCCGCACGCCTACATCGGTAAGTACACCTTGATATCTCATCGTATGATGATAGGAGATTCGCCGGGGCTTTTATATTAAGGAAGCCTTTCGGTCGCTTGAGTCTGGTGGCCGGCTTATCAACAGTTCCTAAGGCCCTAGATTCGAGCCTCGGGTCGGGAAAACGGTTATTAGATTCTTCTGTCTAGAAATTCTCATAAGCAGTCCAGAGTTGGAATATATATATATATTACTTATGGATGTCTCACATTTTTAAATTTTACTATCATTTGAATTAAATTTTTCTACTTCGGACATAACAATATTTTCACATATTCAATCCTAATTTATATCAAACATTAAAATGTAAACATTGTTTGAAAATATTTTTCTAAATCATGAACACGCTATATATATATATATATATATATATATATATATATACTGTATGTTGTGTGGCAGGCTCGCCGTCGCCCGGTAAGTCGCGGCCGTCGCTGCCGACGTCCCCGGCGCACATGGCGGCTCTGCGGCACCACCACCTGGACGCCGCCGCCTACTCCGCGCTCGTGCACCTCAGTGAGTACCGCTCAGCGTTTTACTTTGGAACTGTTAAGACGTCACTCTAGTTGCGTGACAACATGTGCCTAAAATTTTCGATCATATAAAACTATGTAAGTTTTTAATCTCTCGCATGGAATTCGATAATCTTGCGATATGATTTATCTCAAGGCTTTAAAACTGCCTCGTAAGGTTACAAAATAATGATTGAATGCATTCCATTGACCGCACAGACGCGAACGGGCAGCACAACGCGCAGCTGCAGGCCGCCATGACGCACGCCGCCGCGCTGGGCGCCGCGCCCGGCGCGCCGCACCCCGCGCTCACCAACCTCATGTCGGGTGAGTGACCGCCGCACACTTTTTCGTACTTCTGACGTTGTAATATCTGTACTAATATTTACGCTCGCAATTCACAGGACTCTATGGCAGTTGGGGTATGGGAGACACGTTCCCGACGCCGTCCCCGGAATCCCCGGACCACTGGTCCACGCCCTCCCCCCAGACGCCGCTCACCCAGTCCCCCCACTCGGATTGGTCTGACCGCGCCGCGCTCTCCCCTAACGATATTCAACAGACGAACAAGGGTACGACCGAGGCGTTCTACATATAATAAAAATTAAAACACGTGTAAGAGTCCTCCTCGTCGATAATTATTGGACGGTGTTGCCGTCGGAAACCTAATTGTACCGCCTGAGAGTTTAAAAAAAAATGCATTTTTTTATGTAAATCGACGGAAATTGTTGTTAAAAAATACGAATGAGTTTGTTCGATTTTATTACACATCGGTTTTCAAAAAAGATAATTAAAATGAATTTTGACATTAAACTCGGAAGGCTTTTAAACGTAACCGGCACCTTGTAAATTATACTAACGTTAAATTAGATTAGTTTATTGAAATGTATAAGTTTCGAAATCTCAAGGTGCTAAAGTGCCGTAGACGATAGACTGATTTGTATAGCCATGACATAGCATAGCATTTGAATGTGACATGATCCCATGACAGTACTCGGTGTATTATTGACGTCAGAATCTTGGAGATGAATTAATGACAATATTATCATAATAATAAATTAAACGGTTTTTTTAAATCATAATGTTAGCGGACCCTGGCGTTACTAGGCCAGGAAAACGCTAGGCAGTAGAAGAAGATAATGGTTATCTTGACATACTATAATGATGTCTTATAAAAAAAAATAACGCCACAATTTATTATATTATCTGTGAATATTAACGCTTCCACGGATTATTGTAACTGTTTAAAGTATAAAAAATACACCAGAGTGTAACACGGACACCGTGAACTAGTTGTTATTGTTAAATGTGTTTTTATTTCTTGTTTTATATAAAACGGTGTTTTTAAAAATATTTAATTGGGAATTTTTCATCGACATATGAGATTGTTTTGCGTATTGACGTGAAAGGAAATTATTTATGTGTGATTCTTTAGCACGTAACATCTGTAATGTAATGTACTGTAGTGTATGTAGATTTTTTTTTTAATTTTAAGTAAATTTTATAGACTAAGGTTTAAATTATAAGTCCTGACTAAGATTGACGCCTGTTTTTTTTTAATGAATTTTAAAGTATAATTTCCATGACGTAATACGTAACAGGCATCAATCTCAGTTCGATGTCGATAAATAAGATATTGTTTTTCCGCTTTTAAATCATTCCATTGTTGCTTCCAATACATTTTATTATGTGACGGTGACATAAAACAGAGTAAATAGAAGAGTTTTATTTCCAACAAACGATTTATTATGTCATAATCTGTGGATTTACATTGGAAAATGTAGCATTATTTTTTTTTCCACTATGGACAAAGGTCATTATAATGAATTCCGAATCTAATAAAAAAATTAACATTCCAATTTTTTAATTCCGTTTTTTAAATGTTTAATATAAATTGCCAGTTTTATTCGTTGAGGTCACCGCCACGTCTATTCCAAAAGTACGTCAGATCGTACAATAAGATCTCATCATTCCAATGTTCGCTTTAATGAAACATTTTTATTTGGGATCACATGTGCTCAATTTTATTAATATCATTCATTCTCATGTATTTGTAATATATTATCTATAAGATTATTTTGTTAGCTAAGTTTTTAAAACTGCTGCCCACGTGTGAACGTCGCCTATATTATTGTAAATATTTAAAAAAAATACATAATATTTAATGAAACTCGAATCGTAAAATGATCTTCGTAGTTTAATATTAATTTTAGTTTTAAATATATTTTTTTTCCACTGTGTCATTGTTATGTGCCAATGAGCCAAGTTTTGAAATGAACTACGAAAAATCGGTGACTTTCTTTATAAAAATAAAGCCCCTACGTAGGCTGTATGATTTTTTATCAAAATGTCGACAGATTAAATATTATAATAGTGATAATTGTGTATTACTAGTACTATTAAGTAGGGTACGTAATAAATGAAACGCGTGCTTCCTGTAATGCATTCTTTTATATAGTAAAATATTGTAATCGTAAAATTAATGAGTGATAGAAAAAAATGTAAAGTACAAAATGAAATTGATTTTTTTTTTTGTTCAAATAGTATGAAAACTTAATTCACTTAACCTTTTTGTGTTGAAATATTCTCATTGTAAAAATATAACGTTGTGAAATATAAATGAAATCCTTGGCACATTGTTAAAAGAATAAATGTATGTAAAATAGGGCACAAATTATTATATTTTCATATCTTTGTGCCTTCAGACAATTTTAGGTTTTGTAATAAACTATTACGCATGGTTTAAGTAAATTTTTAACATTAAGACGCCTGTAAATACGTTTTTATCATTATTTTTATGAAATGCATTTCATTGTAAGATTCTAAAATTTGTGGAGAATAAACTTTTAAATATTTTCCCCTAACTGACAATAAAGTAATAAAATTAAAACTGTTTTATTTATTTATTAGGCACATAACTAATAACATTATTATACAAAAATAAGCCTTTATATCTGGTGGAGTAGAGTCATTTGCCCTCCCGGAAATATAAAAAGATAATAATAATATTTCAAAGGCGTGCACATACAACGTAAGTAGACACTACTAGTTTTCTTATTACAATAACAACCCAATGATTTATTGCAAAAGAAATTAGTGAAATATATATTCAACGTGAAATTTATATTTAGTGTAAGAAATATAGTACAATTTGTCTGAAAAAACTTATTTTATTTTTTATTTCAATGTAATTAATATTATAATTCAACGTATAATTGTATTATTAGAGCGAAAATAGTATTTTTTTTTTCAAACTTTAGTACCTGGGGGACTGAACTTCGCTAGGATTTCTTATTGAACGCTTTTATGAAAAATTCCTTTTTTTTATTTTTGGTATATCTAAATACAGAATCTGAGCCAAATCTGAAATAAATGTATACGCAAGAAATTGAATTGCTCATTTAAGATTAACCTCGTACAGGGTATATTCGTTCGAGTTAGTTAATAAGATAATGCACTTAAAACATTCAAACTTGTAATATTATATTTCACTACATATTATAAAACAAAATCCCTAGTCGCGTCTGTCTGACCGCGATAAACACAAAAACTACCGAATGGATTTTAATACGGTTTTCATCAATGGACGGAGAGACTCATGAGCAACGTTTAGGTGTATAATTAAGGTTTTGTGTAAATCAGTTGAAATGTGACAATAAATGTTAAAGGTGTCGGAAAAAATCATGCCGACTTTACTAAATACATTGCCGCAGTAAAGTGTGCGTAGACTATTAGAGTTATAGGTTATGTATACGATACAAAAATTTTATGCTGTCATTTATTCTACCTATACGATAAGATCGTCGAATTCATACAGTAATCCTTAAAAAATAAGTTTTTTATGGTTACCTTCAATATTTTTTATTTGATTTGAACAACATGTGTAACATTTTAAAACAATTATAAATTTTGGAGGTAGTTTAAAACGCGATTTGTATAAATTACTCTCAAACAAATTAACCACGAATTAAATTCACGTGTTAAAAAATAACGTATTTTGAAAGTGTTCTTGTTAAATAAAAAATATATTTTAGAGTTTAAAAGTGCATAACGTAATATAGTTAAAATGTGTGTAATGAGCGGTTTTTAATTATGAGTAAGTACCTACTAAAAAGAGTTCATAATTATTTTTGAAATTATTTGTAATTTCATAACAGCGATAATGATTCATTGTTATTTGTTTAAACTTATATAATATGTCAATGTAGGTTCAAAGTAATGTGTGAAATAGTATTGATCTTTGTGTTATTAATTTTATTAAAATTTTAACCGCTCAGTATAATAATAATGTCCTCCAGACCGAGTTCGGCCATGGCGGCCAATCTCAAGGGAAATTAGCCAACTGAGTAGGAGATATTATAGTGCATAAGTGTGTGTTGCGCACACACTTATGCACTATACTCTCTTCCCTAACTCTCATAATTCGATGGGACGGCAATCCGACACGACCGGAAACAATTTAGGCGCAGGACCAACGGCTTTACGTGTTTTCCGAGGGACGGGACGTGTACACACTTCCAACTTCTAAATAACTTTTTACTGGGCCGAACTGGGAATTGAACCCAGGACGTCCGGGTCTGCGGCTTTACATTAAACCACTAGACCAACGAGGCAGTCAAGAGCTCAGTATATATACTTTATAAACAAAATACGATATAAGTGCCTAATATAAAGACTAATGTATTTTTTAAGTTGAAAAGCGTCTAACTTATAGTTGAGTTTTTTCAATTTAACTTCGATCCTTATATTTTTTTCTGTGTCACCTATATTTATATAAAGAAAAGTGATAATTATCAATCTGTACTGATAGTTTGCTCTACGTTTCATACATCATAAAGAATTAAAACGAAAACCAAGCTATTTTCTAGTTTCTTTTTTTCTTTCTTTAATCATTTTAATTCGTTTATTGTTATCAACAAATCCAACTAAGAATCTACCAGTAAACAGTGCGGTTGCAGCCACGGGGCGACACGACCACGGGATGGTGGGTGGCGTGTACCGCTATGATGGTTATTACCGTCGCCACGGTGCTCGGGAACACCGCGGTCATGTTGGCTTTATGGAGAGCGAGAAGAGCGCCATCGCATTACCCCTTAACGAGCTTGGTGTTAGCCGACTTGCTGGTTGGCATAATGGTCCAGCCATTAGCAGCAGCGAGAGAGTTATTTGTATTTAATTTAAGTAAGTATGATTTCATTATAAAGAAAAATTTGTATTTGTCTATAAAAAATTAAATTTACCTCATTATGAGACAATATATATATATGTATAGAATTGGAGTAGGGCTTCGTGCAAGCCCGTCTGGGTAGGTCCCACCCACTCTTCGTATATACAGAATACTTAGCATCGTTATGATCTGGCTTAAAGATGAGTTAGCCAGTGTAATTATAAGCCCAAGGGAAATAACATCTCAGTGCCCAAGGTGGCACAAGGACCATGTAAAGAATGGTTAATAATTCTTATAACGCCAAGGTCTATGAGTGATGGTGACCATTTACGATCAGGTGGCCGTCCGCCTTCTTATTTTATATATAAAAAAGTTTGAAATGCACACGGCTTCGACAGTTTTGGAGTATTTGTTATAGTTAACTTATTCTAAAATTATTACCTCTTGATTACATTTCCGCAACATTAGGAATTGTATGAGTACATACAATTGCTCTTTACTTTGATATATGCAAACAGACGCCCAATAACTCAACTTCCTTTGTAAAATCTCTATAAAACCTTTTCATGATAAATATTATTGAGTGGTCCAGTTGATATCTGAAGTCCTTTACGAGTACTTTATCTTCAAACTGGTTTTCGCTAGATGTCGCTGTCTTTTCGTAACTAAATCCTATTTGACTAAAATATATTGGCGCCCTCTGACAGATCCTAATTTGTATATATGTGCCACAATCGCCATTTTGATTACTTTATTATTGTTGCGTTATCTTTCAAACAGTGAACATGTCCTTCCAATCGTTACCGCCGAAATAGGCGGGAATCTAAACTGGAACGGATGTCTCTGTCAAAGAAACAAAAATTGCTAAAGCGATTCCGGATTAGAGTAACAAAAACTTCAAGCATGCAAAGTTTTGCCAGCGACATCTAGCGGAAATCGTTTGCAAGACAAAGAACGTTCTCGTAACGGACTCTTAGGAAACATAATACAAATTTTATTGGAATAAAAAAATTTATATTATAATTTTAGATTGGGCAATTTGCTCATGCTGGAGTACAATGGATGTCTTATGTTGCACTGCTTCTATCCTCTCTCTCTGTGCTCTGGGCTGGGAGCGTTGGTCTGGCATCACGGCACCACTAGCAAGAGCTCGCAGGGGAGAAAGAGCCAGGATTCTGGCGGCTCTTGTGTGGCCGGTCGCTGCATTAGTCGCTCTTCCTAACGCCTTCATACCCTCACCGAGACATTTCCACCCCGGGGAATTAGAGAAGGCATGCACAGTTAATACTAATATTGGGTGAGATATTTAGATAACCATACACTATGCGAACAAGCCAATGTTATACTAATTAATTATTTCACCATTGATTAACTTCTAGCTAAACATACTACAATATGTAATTTTACATTCAATTTATCAATCAATCAATCAATCAATCAATCAACAGCCAATCGTTGTCCACTGCTGAACATAGGCCTCTCCCAAGGTGCGCCAAAGCTCCCTGTCCTCCGCCTTCCGCATCCAGTTGGTGCCCGCCACCTTCTTAAGGTCGTCGGTCCACCTGGCTGGAGGGCGCCCTACGCTGCGCTTGCCGATTCGCGGTCTCCACTCTAGGACTCGTCTGCTCCAACGGCCATCGGTCCTACGACATACGTGACCAGCCCACTGCCACTTCAGCCTGCTAATTTTGCAAGCTATGTCGGTGACTCCGGTTCTTTTCCGGATAATCTCATTTCTGATCTTATCCTTCAAAGATACTCCGAGCATAGCTCGCTCCATAGCACGCTGAGCGACTTTGAATTTGTGGACTAGTCCCGCAGTTAGTGTCCACGTTTCGGCACCGTATGTCATGGCAGGTAAGACGCATTGGTTGAAGACTTTCGTCTTCAAACATTGCGGTATAGACGACTTGAGGACTTGACGAAGGTTGCCAAATGCTGCCCATCCCAAGCGAATTCTTCGATCGGCTTCCTTCTCGAAGTTGTTCCTACCGACTTGTATTATCTGTCCTAGGTAGGTATATTCACTAACAACTTCGAGAGGTTTCCCCTCGACGTATATCGGTCCCGGCACGACATGCCTATTGAACATGACCTTGGTCTTGTCCAAGTTCATACCGAGACCGACACACCGGGAAGACTCGCCTAGGCTACGCAGCATTTCGGTGAGTTGTTCCAGCGACTCTGCTATGATGACGATATCGTCGGCAAATCGAAGGTGTGAGATGTACTCGCCGTTTACATTGACTCCATACCTAGTCCAATCCAGCGTTTTGAAAACGTCTTCCAACGCGTTGGTGAACAGTTTCGGGGATATTACATCTCCCTGTCTCACCCCTCTGCGCAGTTGGATCGCCTTCGTCTTACAGTCCTGGATGTGGACAGTCATTGTAGCGGCGTTGTACAGACATCTCAGTACCTCGATGTATCTCCAATCGATATGACATCTCTGCAATGAGTCGAGCACTGCCCAGGTTTCGATGGAGTCGAAGGCTTTCTCGTAGTCCACAAATGCCATACACAGCGGCTGATTGTACTCTTCGGTCTTCTGCACAATCTGCCGAACAGTATGGATGTGGTCCACGGTGCTGTAGCCTGATCGAAAGCCGGCTTGCTCTGGGGGCTGGAACTCGTCAAGTCGTCTGGCGAGACGGTTCGTGACGACTCTTGAGAACAGCTTATACACGTGACTCAGGAGGGAGATTGGTCTGTAGTTTTTCAAGAGGGTTTTATCACCTTTCTTGAAAAACAGTACCACCTCACTCCCGCTCCACGTTTCCGGGGTCTTGCCATGTTGGATGACGGAATTAAAGAGGCTTGCTAGCTCTTTCAGGACCGGGGTCCCGCCTGCCTTAAGCAACTCTGTTGTGATTCCGTCATCTCCCGGAGCTTTGTTGTTTTTAAGCTGTTCTAGAGCCGCCCTAATCTCTCCTTGGTCAACGACCGGGAGCTCCTCGGAGTAATGGCGCATAAGAGGGGCGCGCTGGTCATCAATACTGATTCCCACGGGTTTATCCGATCTTGAAGAGAACAACTGCCCATAAAACCTCTCTACTTCTCCGATAATCTCAGGCCTAGAGGTAACGACCCCACCATTTTCAGTTTTAAGTTTTGTCAGACGCGGCCTCCCAAACTTGCGAGCGAACACTTTCGATCCCCGATTTTGCTCAATCGCAGCCATGATGGCACGGGTATTGGAGCATCGGAGATCGCGTCGCGTCAGCGTTTTTATTGTTCGGTTTAAGGCCTTATCTGACAAAAACGATGGTAGTTCTCATCGTTTTCTCATGAGCTCGAGTGTCTCAGCAGAGAGTTTTGGTGCGTTGTCTCTTCTTTGTGGCGGAAAACACTTGCGGGATGTGTTTTGCAGTATTTTGACCAGCGTGTCGGTTCTCTCATCAATGCTGCTTATGGTTTCCAACACGGTGAATTGATTTTGAAGTTCCATTTGGAACTTTTCGGAGCCTTGAGCAGCTTGGAGCATGGTAGGTCGGAGAGTAGACCTCATCATTCTCGATCTTTCGGCTTTTAAGTTGATATTTAGAGTGCCTCGAACCAAGCGGTGATCACTTCCGGTATTAAACCTGTTGATCACTGAAACATCTCTAAATATGTGCCTTTTATTCGAAATAATAAAGTCTATCTCGTTCCTCGTCACGTTATCGGGGCTTCGCCAGGTCCACCTCCTCTGAGGCTTCTTTTGAAAGAAAGAATTCATCAAAAAAAGCCCCTGCGCTTCGAGAAAGTTTACCAGCATTTGCCCCCTGTGATTTCTGCAGCCCAAGCCGTAAGGTCCGACTTTCGATTCACCGCTATCTTGTACTCCCACTTTAGCATTAAAGTCTCCCATAACAACATTTCATTCCCATAACAACATTCAATTTATCATACGTGTTATTTTTCTAGATATGTCTTCTTTAGCATAACCTTCTCGTTCTACTTGCCCGCTGGTGTGCTGGTGACGCTGTATGGTTTCATTCTGCGGGCATTATCCGCGCCGCCGCCGATACGTGCTCATCGCGGCCGGACTACTTGCCGCGGACCACCAGTATGTACCACACACGCTCACGCACTTCTACACTGACAAGCATTTTCGCACACAACCCCTACACTGACACGCAAATTCACACACGCACACTTACACGCCGACGCAGCCGCAGACACTCGCGCACGATTGGACGTGGTTGGTGTTTATTATTATATAATTTATGTTTTATAAGAACGTGCGTGATAAGTAATATTGTATTTCAATTTAAGCACGTGAAACCCCAGTGCTCATTGAGGCTTACCTGCATTTGAATCCGCGATCTTCGGATAAGATCAGACTTAAAGAAGTTTTACTTTTATTAATCGGTTATTTGCTGTTAGAGCTTTGTGCAAGCCCGTTTGGGTAGTTACCGGGTGGTAACTACCCAAACTCATCAGATATTCTACGGCTAAATAGCAATGCTTAGTATTTTGTTTTCCGGTTTGGAGGGTGAGTTACCAGTGTAATTATAAGCACAAGCACTAACATCTTAATCTCCAAGGTTAATGGCGCATTGGCGATGTAAGGTATGATTAATATTTCTTACGGCACTAATATATATGAGCGTTAGTGACCAATTACCATCAGAAAACCCATTTGCCCGTCCGCCTAACTTTTCTTGTTAAAAAAATAACTTTCAACATATTTTTTCTCAGAAGCTTCAGCCAAGCACCGTTACAGGCAAATATTCGCTGCAAAAAACCGAAATAAAGACTGACAACAATCAAAACATCGATGTGTATGTGGTTTTTCATTTAAATTCAACTACTTATCATTTTTTTTTTTGGAAGTATTACTTTGCTTAGCGCATCAGTTTGTGGTCTAAGAAAACTATTAGCAACTTGTGAAGGTTATGCCATATATCTTTGAAAGTGGTAATAAATTTCCAAAAATAATGCTTTCGGTAAAATTAATAATATGAGCTTGACTCAGGTTTTCCAATTTTAATACCTTGGACATATACTTACCACCAGTCTCAAGGATGATAATGACATTGAAAGGGAGAGGAGAGCATTGTCAATAAAAGCTAACATGATTGTCAGAAGATTTGCGCGTGCGTTAAGGGCTGTAAAAAACATTATTCCGCGCTTACTGTACCTCTTTTTATACATGTAGTTTATAGGCTAAATATACATTAAAATCATACAATGCGCTTCTGTAGTGCTTCTGGGATGTTTGCTGAAGCGAATATAGACTGTTTTTACGCATTAATGCGAAAAAAGTGTGCATCCTTGGTTCTCTCAAACTAGCTCAAACAAAATTCTAATCATGGTTGCCAACAGACTAGACTGTATATTTATAAGCCGCTGTTGTAAAGTTTCAGCTGGACCAGTAAATTGTATAAGTAGTAGATAGTAGTGTTTATTTAATTTGATTTGAGTGAGACGTATCGTATGAATGGAACTCAGTTGAACGACTTTTAATTTTTTCAGTGACGTGTCACCGAAGGGCTTATTGAATTTACCTAATGCAACAAACAACGGCTGTTCTGCGCAATCAACTGGAAAGTGTAGTACACAGTAAGTTAAGATTTCGCGTTTCTCTTAATAACGAATATATTTAATTTCGCCTTTATTTAAGTTCATGTGATTAATTCTTAAGTAAATGCATTATATGTATTGTAGAAAATATCACTACCCCAATAGTACATAGGTTAGTATTTAAATAAACTTGTATTAAAGCTTATTTGAAAATTTTCAGTGCAAATTTTATATTTCGTCAACGGCGCGCCACACGTACCATAGTGATGCTGATGGCGCTGTTTCTCATCTGTTGGACGCCATACTTCGTCATGTTGCCTCTAGGTCGTATATTTTACTGTATATTGTATCTGTCAATTCGTTACCGTAGTACGTTTTAAATGACTGCCTCGTTGGTCTAGTGACTTGATGTAAGGCCGTAGACACGGAGGTCCTGGGTTTCAATCCCAGGTCGGGCCAATAAAAAGATATTCGGTTTTTTTTTGTCAGAAAATTCTCAGTAGCAGCCCTGAGTCTGGAAGTTGGAAGTGTGTACACTCCCGTGCCTCGGAAAGCACGTAAAGCCGTTGTTCCTGCTGTCCCACCGGGTTATGAGAGTTTTTTTTAATTTTATTTTTTTATTTTATAAAATAGGAAGGCGGACGAGCATACGGCCACCTGATTGTAAGTGGTCACCAACGCCCATAGACATTGGCATTGTAAGGAATGTTAACCATCACTTACATCACCAATGCGCCACCAACCTTGGGAACTAAGATGTTATGTCCCTTGTGCCTCTAATTACACTGGCTTACTCACCCTTCAAACCGGAACACAACAATACCAAGTACTGCTGTTTTGCGGTAGAATATCTGATGAGTGGGTGGTACCTACACAGACGAGCTTGCACAAAGAAGAGTTAGGGAATAGAGAGTGCTTCTGTGTTTGCACACACACTTGTGCACTATAATATCTCCTGCGTAGTTGGCTAATCTTTCTTGAGAATGGTCGCCATGGCCGAAATCGGTCTGGAGGACATTATTATTACGTTTAAAATAATATTCTGATTGTGGTACATAATTTCTATAATAAAACACAAGCACATTTTTATTCTACTTAGAATTAGTTAAATAAATTTGCAAACAATGTTAAGGTTCTAACCATAATCAAGTTAGAAAATATTTAATGCTAATACTATTCAATACAATAGGTACGACATAAATTAAATGTCATAGTTTTATTATGAGAACGAACTTAAAAATTAAACACAATCATACACTATTAGAAAATATATATAGTATGGGAAAGAAGACACTTATTAAGCACTCAGATTATCACATCCGCTATATGGTCGAAATATTTTATGAGTCGGCGAAACCAAATACATATCTGTGTGTGTTCAGATTCCCTCTGCGATTGCGTGTGGGAGACAACGTGGCAGTGGTGCACTTGGCTGGGGTATATAAACTCCGCGCTGAACCCACTCGTGTACGCCGCCGCATCGCCCAGTGTGAGACGAGCCTTACATACATCCCTCACGAGCTCAAGTTCTAGAAACGTCGATATGCCATTGACGCCACGAGTGAGGAGAGGTTGAGTAAGTTTAAGAATGTTATTATACAGTTATATATAAATCTTTAAAGTTTTGTTTTTCACAATTTAGTAACACTATTTTGATTGATCACGTGTGGTGGTACTTACGAAGAAATTATCTACAATGTTTCCTATTGAAGGAATAAATAAAGTAAAGTAAGTAACAGCTTGTAAATGTCCCACTGCTGGGCTAAGGCCTCCTCTACCTTTTTGATGGAATAAAAAAGAAATTAATAATAAACTACATTTTTAAAAGTGCTGTAAGTTTATGCTTCAGTAAAATTTCTTTTATTGAATTTTTTAAAAAAAGAAATTGACGTTTAAGTTTAAAATGACTATAGTTTTTATAAGGAAAGTGTATGGTCCTACAAATTAACGTGGTGGCCAATAAAGGAATAAACGACGCCATTATGGATTAGCGGGAAAATAATAACTTCATTATGCTTTTGTTTGTGTACAAATAAAAAATCCATTGAAATAAATACGCTTTATTTACACATATTCGATTAGTGTACATTTCTTTGGTATAACCTACCCATTCGTATGTCTATAATATCGAAAATTGCACTCACAAAATACTGCCTCAATATCAGTTGAAAAAAAAAATTATATAAATCTACTCTTAATTAAAAATATACAATTCAACAACAAACAACAACGGTGATAATATTATTTACAACTTATCATAAAATTTTAAACTATATCCCATTACAAAAGCAGATTTCTCCTTAACATGCGATCATTTTAAAAAATATGTTAAAAATGTATGTATTATATTATAACTTCATATCTAATTTTCTGTTTTTTTTTTTTAATATGATTTAAATAAATTTAATTTAATGTGTTGAGCCTGTAATGGGATATATCAACGATTGTGCTCATAAAAAAATATTTCATTAAGCATTAACAATATCTGGAAGTTATAGAACATTAAAACAGTTTTTAATTATTAATAGGAAATTTTAAGCAGGTTAGAATTTATTCATTTATAAAAAATAGAGTTTAAAAAGAACTTTACGTGTTGAAAATAAGTATTCTTAATTATTCCTACATATTTCGATCTTAACACTGGAATTACCTTAAATTTACAGGTTTCCGCCATCTTTTTCGAGACTATCGGTTTAGAAATTGAAAAACATCATGTACAATTTCATTGTTACAATTCTGAAGTTTATATAGAAGTTACCAGAAATTGTCAAAATAAACAAGATGGCGAGAATCAGGAGACAAAAAATGGCCGTTAACGAGCGAAGATAGCGATTGCGCACAAAATGGCTGCAACTGTCAATGGAGGAGAAATGGCGCTCGCTCCACCGAAATCCTTAGCGTCTGGCGTGCAGGTCTTACAAGTACAGCGACCTGACAGACAATATCCTGGCTCGTCTTCCTCTGATACGCATTCCTGTAAAATAAATATTTATTAATTAATTTAATTTCTAAATTCACACTCAAAACATCACATTTTTTCTTATATTTGGATGAAATAATAAATGTATATTTGTTTCTTTCTAATATCTCTTTTATGTAAAATACAGATTAAATATTAAAGTTATGAATTGTTACTGGTTTTAATCATGTTAGACCGCAACATGCTTAGAGATAAAATGTCTTTGCTAATAATACCTTAACCTTTTAAATGTTTAATTTCACGTACTATAAATTATGTTAATAAAGCTTTATTATAATAATCATGTTGTTAAAATATTTCGACTAGCTTCCTCAGGTGCCCAAAGAGAGAAATGAATTCTTATATTTTTATATTTACAGTCGCTATCAGTTACAACACCGGCAATCAATAAGGCTCCGCGAAAACGGGCCACCTCCCACAGCCAGGTGTCTGTTGCGCGCCAAGTCTTTTGGTGCCACGCAAACGAAGGTGGTCGGTGGCCGAAACAATTTGTAACACTCTGCTGTTGTACAGTCTCGCGATGTTTTTAAGTAGAGAGTGGCCTCACCCGTGGCGTGTCGCGGACACTGTGTCGCGAGTGGAAGCCACTTGCTACACCTTGTGCGGCAATTCCATAATTGACGTGTTAAAAAACATGTAATCAGCTTTTCGCCAGCCAACGGTGGCTGACGGTGACCCGTTTGGACGGAGCCTTATATTTCAGTAACTTTCTGATGGATAAAGCCTTAAAACAAGTGCGTATTGCGACTTTGGTAAATTGTATTGTTATTGATTTTGCAATTTTGGTTTTTTAGAAATATAAAATATATCTAAAAGTTGTTCAAAAATTAAAATTAACGTAATAAAGTCGTAAGGTGCTGATATGGTTTTAATTTCCTCACCTCATCCCGGTTGCACTCCTGTCCTGGGCGTTTTCGTCGCCAGCAGCGCGGGGGATTCCCGGCAGCCCGTGCGTCGTAAGCGCACGCGCAAGCGCCGCCCAAACATAGGGCGGCCCCTGGAGAAGGGGCTTCAGCCACACCGGCTAAAGCGTCACATTGGACGTCGTACTGGCATGGATCATCAAGAGCCTTTGCAGCTGTGAAAAATAATTTAATGATTTATTTACAATAGCAGTAATAATATCAATCAAAAAATACTTTTCTTTAAGACAACAAGGCAGATTAATAGAATTAATAAAATATAACCTACATTCAAAACAAGCGTTGATGTCCCGATATGCGACCCAGTTGTCCCGACAGCGACAGGTCCCGCGACACTCGAGCCCCACGCCTGCGCACTGCAGCTCGTCTTCACACTCTTCACCAAGAGCAGCGTCGCGGACACATCTGAGTTAACGAAAACATTGTTAGTTAGTATATTTTTGTAATAAAATAAATATAATAAATTTAGCTATATTTAAACCAACGAATCAAAAATTATTTAAGACGTTTAGAATATTGCAAAAAAAAAAACAAACACAATAAATAAATATAAATAACGGGATTACCTGGTATTGTATGTACTAGAACCTTACCATAATTTATTAGTATTGCGACATCGCGTAATTTCTGTAAAAACTCACACATACAAACATATGTACGAGAAAAGAGAGAACGTATTATTTAGATCGATAGTGAGACGTCAAGTTAGGTATAGCTAACAAATGTCCGAAAGTTGAGCAAAGAATAGTTACTTTAATCTTCGAATCTACGAAAATTTACATCTACCAGTAGGGCTGTTCTGTAAAAACAAATTCGAAGCTCACTGCAGAAAACGGTCGTGAAATTTCAAAAAGTGATATGCGACATTGACCATTTCAAGAATACACGCATCAATAGTATATCACCATTAGACAGTTGTCAACATTTCACGGGTGAGTAATGAAGTGAGTTCTTACTGAATAGCACTGCTGTTTATCGGTAATTATTTAGTTTATAGGAATTTAACTTTGTAAAGGATTTTATTGATAATTACACTATTCATAATTGATTACAGCTTACGATTTACGCTGTAACTAAAAATAAATTGTGAACTGCAGGTGGTAAATTACGTTTAATCGTAAATTTTGTTTTCTCGTGCAAAAATTAATTCGTCACTGCAAAATTAACTCAAATTGCGACAGAGATATATTTATAGATGCAGAAATCATTTAATGGTCCCGCTGCTGGGCTGAGGCCTCCCTTTGAGAAGGTTGTAAAAGCGTTCGTGAAAGCGTAAACCACTGGGCCGTTTCGACTCTATATAGTTCCTAGAATTGATCAATGACTTACAACCGTATTACCATTCAGTCGAAATATTATTTATTCAAGTAGGTTTAAGCCGTTTTGAAACATCAATCATCTTATAGAATTTAATGGAATGTAATAATATAAAAAATCGGTGGTACCATAACTTTTCAACACCAAAATTTACATCGAATTGGCACTGTAAGATGAAATGGCCTAAGAATGGGGGAAGATTTGATACTTTGGCCGAACCGGAATCTCCTCTGGGACAGTTAATTTTTTTTTTTGACGTGCTATAAGCACGTTTTTGAGTTTTTATACATTGATTTTGGAAGATTTGATATTGATTGATTTGAAAAGAATTAAATTGTACGGCCAAGTTTTTTCACTCATAATTTATATATATGTGCATTTCCATATAGTTTCTAGCAAAGGTTTTTAATGGAGTTACTCACCGCGTTCCGTTGTCTCTAGGGCTGAACTGAAGCTGGCAGGTACAGAAGCCGCGCACACAAAATGCTTGTCGCTCAGAGATAGGTGCCCCCAGGTAGCAGTTCTGATCAACCACGCATCGTTCCCCGATTACTGAAATGTTTTTAAATATTACTTACTAGCGACTTGCCACATTTTTGCCCCGTTCACATAATTCTGTGTGGATTTTTATCTAATATTAATATATCTTGTTAGTCTCCTGTTAAAACCAATTATAAAAGAATGAATTTGTGCTTTACGATTATACCATCGTATCAAAAACTAGAGGAGATAGTCTATTTTTTTTGGATAAAGTTTAATTAAATATTTACATGAATTGTACTTGGTATTGTTGAAGGGTGAATGAGCCAGCGTAATTACAGACATAACATCTTAGTTCCCAAAGTTGGTGGCGCATTGGCGACGTAGGCGATGGTTAACAATTCTAACAAGGCCAATGTCTATGGGCGTCGGTAACCACTTACCATCAGAGGGCTATATGCTCGTCCACCTTCCATATTATAAAAAAAACATAAACTCACATGTTTGAATCAATTATTTTAATGTGATCCATATAAATTAAGTAGCTTACCAGCAGTTTCGTAACAGCGGTCGGTTTCTAAGTGCGCGGAGGGTGCGCACGCGCACACGCCATTGGCGCATTCAGAGTGCACGCCCATTGTTGAGTGACATTGGATATGTTGAACACATTCCTCACCATTACGTGCCTCTAAAATAAAAAGTAAAAACATTTTTAAAGCGAATTTATGTCTTTCTGGCTCTGGGTTGCTACTAAGTAATGTCACACTCAGCAGAAAACTCCAGTAACATTTATTGACTCGAATCCAGGCTATGAAATAGTGAAAATATCAACGATTTCAAATCAGTCAATTACCTTTCAAGCAGCCCTTATGTGTGCTGTTGACAGCCGCATACACGAAACCGTCTTTGCACACGCAGTAGCTGCTCTGTCTGCAGAACGCATTGTCAGGACAATCGATGTCTACATTGCAAACATTGCCCGTTCTTCCTGTAAAAAGTAAAAAAGACTATAGTCATACTGCATTCGAAGATTAAAAAAGTACAAGCAGAAATGTCACTAGACATAACACATGGGAATCTGAGCCTTATATCACAGATTGGAATATATTTTTGGAGTACGTTCTACAACTTCCTCCGTAAAATAGGAGAAGAGACCTTTGTCCGACTGTGAATTACGGGTTACTAACAAATACGTTATTACTTCTCTTTCTCCAATGAATTATAAAATTGACATTGACAAGTAAAATACTGCTCAATATTTTTAGTTTAATAAAAGAGTGCATGTGTATAAATAGCAGGTTGCATAGCACTAACGACGGAGTTTTTAATCTGGAACTCACTTTGTAATGTTAAAAAACCTACTTTGTATATCACATACTAATTAAATGCATTATCTTTTGAACGTTATAATCGATAATAAATACTTGACTTGATTGACTTGACTATAGTCTATGTCATATCACTTTCCGAGTTTGAAGTTTCTCCTTACAGGATACACTTATCCTATCACTTCGTGTGCATAAGATAGCTACACCTTCAGTTTGTCGCCGCGGCGGCGCAAAACCACGGTGCTATTCTCGGAACTGATTATTACTCATTAATTCGGCACACTACCTACTCTCATTAAAAATATTTTCTCATTAATAATAATATTACCTTACTTGGCAACTTTAGTAATGTGACATTATTAAAATAACGGCTTTTATTTTAATGTCTTTGTAAGATCAACGAATAAAAAAAAATTAAAACAATAAAATAAATACCGGATTAGCCACCGCTATTTATTTTATAAAAAACAATGGATGAAATATTCGTATTCCGAATGTCGATCATGCTCCTATTATTATAATTTAGCAACACATAATGAGCTAAAAACAATAGTCCATCCATTGTAAATGAGAACAATTGTTTTTTGTGTTATTTTGTTTGTAAAGATTTTCATACGCGATTTATAATTTTTGTTCACAATACTGGTTTGGTTATTTTAAAATAGTCATTAATTTAATTATTTTGATTATATTTTGATTAAAAACTTTAACGTAGATGAGAATGGGATATTTGCAAACTTATATAGACAAAGTCAAACTATACTTTCTTCGAATAGGCTCTTAGAAGCTATGCTTTTGTTTATGTTTCATTTCACTGGGTAATTATACAATTTTGATTTTAATATATAAACACCGGTTCGGAGTGTGGATTCTACCTAGGACTGTTGAACTCAATTGCTATTATTTTTCATTAATAAAAAAAAATGTACATATTAATCATATACAATTTTATATTCATATAGGATATATATGTATGAACATCAAGTATTCACTCCAAGCTCACTTGTCAATAGCATAATGGTTTACGGACCGCCTAGCGAAGTAAAAGTCGCAGGTTCGATCCTGACCTTAGGTTATTGTCGTCCAGACTCCTAAAAGAACTGTACCATTAATTGGATAATTGTGTTTGAAATTTCTTTAAAACGGGAATTGCTAATAAAAGCTCTTTTATTTATAATAATCGTGTATAGTGTAATAAAACAATCTATTTATATTTAAAAAAAAACTAAAAATTAAGTTTAAGAGTTTTAAATTTAGTTATAGCTAGATAATGGTTATAGAATCGAATAGCCTGCCCCAGGATGAATGTTTTGAATTTGTGATATCAAATGCCTAAAGTATTAGGCAATTTTACTTTTTATAATAAAAATATAACTCAGTATATTAGTTTAATATACAATAGCTAACTTTCTCGCGGAACCGATTAACGAAAACTATTTCGGACGGAATCCACTCTCGCATACTGTTATTAATTTTTACGACTGTGAAACTAACATTAAGGTCCATAAATGTCGTTCGCTTTTGTAAAATGGACGCTATTTGCGTCTGTTCTGCAAACGTCGCGTGTAGTGAACGTTCGAGCTATTTTTCTTTTCTTATTTGTAACGTACTATAGGGAATTAAGTCTAACCTTCAACAGCACCAACTAGCTGACTGGGCCCAGTACGTGTCTTTTACAGATTACCAGTTGCTGAAGGAACCAGGGAGTTTCGTCCACACTTATATATATGATGATAGAACTCACAGAGAAGTAAGAACGCAGATTACAGTTATGATTTTATGAGAATGCTTAAAATATTGACAGGTCAGTTTGGATATCGATCATAAAAGAAAGAAAAGTTCAACGAATGTGGCGCTGTAGTCGCGCGTCCAACCGATAGGAACATTTCGGTTTTCTCTATGAATGAAGAAAGTAATCATCACTCATTCCCAAAAAAATAAATAAAATAAAATCTTGTTTCTAAAGATTGTGTTGTCTTATAAATTAAAACAAAAATTAATAATTTAATTTGTAGTATAAATTCTGATAAGAAATTAATTAGAAGTTCCGTTATTCCGGGTCGAAACATTATTAATGTTATTTATATTAAAAATGCTTAGTTTTTATTACATATTTCATATTTATTATACTTTTTTTGTCTGTATATAATTATATATACATAGTAAATATTGTATGCAAATTGTTACGGCGATCATTTCAATGATACAGAAAAAATTGAAATTAATAAGCTATACGATTAAAGGACTTATCTCTGTTGTCACAGAAAAGCTATTTTATCTATCTTTTTCTTGGTGGTAGGGCTTTGTGCAAATCTGTCTGGATATGTACCATCTCAGATAATTTGCCATCAGCAATACTTCGTGTGTACCGGTGTGATAGGGTGAGTGAGTTATGATAGGCACAAGGAACGTAACATCTTAGTTTCCGAGGTTTGTGGCGCATTGGCGATGAAAGGGATGGGTAATATTTCTAACAGCGGCGATGTCTATGGGCGGTGGCGACCATTTACCATAAGTTAGCACATTTTTCCGTCCACCTATTTTATAAAAAAAGGTTACATAGTTTTCTTAGTATTACGTGCATAAATGCTCCGAATTTACTTTTTTTTGCGGACTTGTATCTTGTAAGATTATTTTCTTGATCGCATGTTATTAAGGTTCATTAATATATTATATATAAACGTATTACAATAAAAAACTATAATCGTTAGCAAAATTTCCATTCACATTGTTTATCGCGAGCCTTGAAACTTTAAATATGCAAAAGACAATTAGATTCATAAAATATATGCTTACCTAGGGTCAGTTCTTGATGTATTATATGGCTATTAGAATTTGATTTGGTTTATGGTCATAGAGTATAAATTCTCGACAAGATATTTTAAAATATGTTAAGATTTAATAAAGAAATAGCAGCTTAGGAAGCATCAGAAATGCTTCATTATGAAACTAGATTTTTTGTCTTTAATTGTTCCTCATCACACTCAAAGAACATAATTGCTATTAAAACATTTTTTAACGCATCACAACAACCGGTAGTAAACCCTTTATCTGTAATGTTATATCAATTAAGATAATTACAAAGATAACCGCGTTGACAAGAGATGTTGCGCAAACTATTCTCGTACCTTTACAATGTTTGACTTTATACCTAAAGGATCTTCATAAATCTCTCACAAGGCCGGCCTAGATTAAACGCTAGACATCAGTCGTTCGTTTTATCTAAATGCCCTTCGGATTTGGCTGCGATGTATTTGGGATATCTTGTTTCGTATACAAAAAAAATAGAGGCTGTAACACTAAGTGTGAAACGAAAATTGCTCCGATGTAAATTGTTGCATTTTGAACATAAATTTGTGTGTTTTACAATAAAGTTAATAGTATTACGTTTTTATTTGAAACCAGTTTTCGCATTTACCAGGTGGACCCTTCCTTGTTGCTCAAGCGTGCTTCATACCAAATTTCATCGAATTCAGTTCACTAGTCTAGCTGCCAAAACGTAATAAGCAGACAGAGTTACTTTAGCATTTATAATATTAGTATAGATGTCCTGGATGATCTTTTCATTCCATAAACTATTATTATAATTGCCGATGTGAGTTTACTATGCTTTCACGTCTTATCAGGTGGTACAGCTTTGTGCAAACTGGTCTGGGTAGGTAACACCCAATCATCAGATATTCTACTGCAAAACATCAGTAATTGGTATTGTTGTGTACCGGTTTGAAAGGTGAGTGACGAGTGTAATTACAGGCACAAGGAACATAACATCTTAGATCCCAAGGTTGGTGGCGCATTGGTGATGTAAGCGATGGTTGACATTTCTTACAATGCAATGTCTATGGGCGTTGGTGACCACGTACCATCAGGTGGCCCATATGCTCGTCCGCCTTCCTATTCTATAAAAAAAAACTACCGATCATCATGAAATTTTGCGTTTACGTTAGCAGAAGTAAACGCGGGCGAATCGGCCGGTAGATATTAATGTCTAATAAGGGTTTTTGAATTTGAATAGTTACATCTGCTGCTTAGCTGTAGACTAATATTTCAATCAAGTGTACTAATGTGCACTTAAATGCAAGTATTTATGTTAATTCGAAATTTATTTCTTTTTAATGCTAAAGTCGATTAACATAAACATAATTTAATATAAAAAACGATAACATATTGAAATACAAGATATTTATAACGGTATATAAAATATCGACTAATAAACCGTGGTACGATGCGAATTTTTAGAATGGATATAACTGTAACTTAAGTTAGTAACCACGATGACAATTTTATGCTTAAACTTAAAAACTAATTACATTAAAACTTTATGGTCTAATATAAAAGCGAGTAATCGTTTGCTACGTTTTCGAGGTCATTTTAAAATTAATTAACATTTAGTAATGGGTTCGAGTAAAAAAGTCACGCTATTTCTAGTTAAGGTTTAGTTAGCTTCACAGTAAAAGGTCGTAAGTGAAAATTGTGCTCTTTACTGGAGAGTATCCGATCCGATCCGAAACAGCCTGTGAATGTCCCACTGCTGGGCTAAAGGCCTTCTCTCCTCATTTTGAGGAGAAGGTTTGGAACTTATTCCACCACGCTGCTCCAATGCGGGTTGGTGGAATACACATGTGGCAGAATTTCAGTGAAATTAGACACATGCAGGTTTCCTCGCGATGTTTTCCTTCACCGTAAAGCACGAGATGAATTATAATCACTGGAGAGTATAAAACTAATAGACGGGCCGGTTGGCGTGGTTGCTAGATACTTCACGTGGAAGGTTGTGGGTTCGATTCCCACCAAGGACAGACATTTGTGTGCATGAACAAGTCTGAGTGTAATTATCTATCAGTATGCATTTACAAAAGAAAAGTAGTATATGTAGTATATCAGTTGTCTGGTTTCCATAGTACAAGCTCTGCTTAGTTTGGGTATCAGATGGCCGCGTGTGAATGTCCCAGGATATTATTATTATTGATTATGTACTTGTTCTGTTTTTGTAATAGGTTACCATTATATAATATATTAGTGTCTGATAATTTCTTGATTGACTGGCTCGATGCCTAAGGGATGACCACTTACCATCAGACCTACTTTATAAAAGAAAATATGTACTTGCATGTAATGTAAACGAATTTGTAAACGTAGTCCAATTGTTTAATTATAAATACATATATACATAATGAAATTAAAACTTAAATAAACATACTTAATATATTTGAACAAAAAATAACTAGGACCGTGTTTGTAGTACTTGACATGCGTCCCCAATTAACGGATAAGGTAATCGCGTGTCGCGATTGCGTTTAAAAGAATTTATAAAGGTGGAGTTGTGTAAGGCAGTTGTTGATAGCCTGTGGTTATAATTGATGGTCCGCGGAAGCCGGATAAAATAAATATATTAATAAGAGGTGTTGTTAAGTTTGTTTTTTCATAAACACACTTTAAATTTATATATACACACATATAGATACTACTCGTGACTTTTTATATATATCGTTAACGTAGTAATTATTCCATACAATTTAAATTATTTTTATAAAGGTTTTTACAAAAAAACCTTCGTTTATGAGAGTTTAAAACATGTCTGCTAATATTGATCATATTATATATTTTATAATATAATATAAAAATACCTACTGTACAAAGTATGACCGCATAGAAGGTGTCAAAGACGCTATTACGAGAACAAAACAGTTTATGAGCTGCTGTAATTGCACAGTTCTAAAATGTTGACAGCGATTTCTCATGTTTGACCAAAAAATATAGCGATATATTTAACTTATACATTACATACAACGAAGTAAGAAGAATTTGTAATTAATTATTATTGGGACGCAATATCTAAAAGCTTCTTGACTGGTCAAAATTATGCTTAAGTAAACTGGGGCTCATTCTACTAACAAATTGTCACTTTATCGCAATCAAATCAAAACGTAATCGTTGCCATTTAACCGTTTTTTCGGTTCTACTAATACAACGATCCATACGTTACGGTTCGGTCCAAGTTAGATCTGAATAGAATCGGGAACGTATCGTAACCTTTCTAAATTAGTAAAGTTAGACCCCTGTAATTCTAACTTTTACTGGTGGTAGGCCTTTGTGCGAGCTCGTCTGGGTAGGGCCCACGCTCTCATCAGATATTCTACCGCAAAACAGCTTGAACTTGGTATTGTTGTGTTCCGGTTTGAAGGGTGAGTACGCCAGTGTAATTACAGGCACAAGGGACATAACATCTTAGTTTCTAATATTGGTGGCGTATTGCCGAAGTAAGCGATGGTTAAAATTTCTTAAAATGCCAATGTCTATGGGCGTTGGTGACTACTTACCATGAGGTGGCCAATATGCTCGTCCGCCTACCTTTGCTTATAAAAAAAAACATAAGTAAATATACATATTACGTACTTGCATGTAATGTCTACGAATTTAAGTGCAAATATTTACTTATACATATATAATAACTAGTACGTACATAAATGGAGTGTGAAAATTCTCGTATTGATATATTACTAGATAGTAAAACACACAACACATAATCTGTTCTATTGAATAAAGGATTAGGTGTTTGTTTTGTATGTTATTACTAATCTCAGAAACATTTACTCTTTGATGTTCTGCGAAGGTAAGATTAGTTTGGTATTTTATTACAATTAACACAAAATTAATTTGAAAAAATTCATATTTTCATATAACTTTATTTATATATTTTTATATATAGAAAATGCCGAGATGGCCCGTGGTAAGAGCGTGTGAATCTTAACCGAAGATCGTGGCTTCAAACCCCTGAATTTTCATGTGCCTAATTTGTGATTATTATTTATCTTGTGCTTGACGGTGAATGAAAACATCGTTAGGAAACCTGCATGTGTCTAATTTCACTGAAATTCTGCCACATGTATAATCCACCATGGAGAGGAGGCCTTAGCCCAGCAGTGGGAAATTCACAGGCTGTTACTGTACTATATATTAAATAGACTGTGAACTGGCTAATCAAGCACTCATAAATTACGAACGACTAAGTTAAGTGCGCATTTGTATGTAATGTATGTACAAAAAAATTACTTGTTTACGTAAATATCGAGAACTAATCAAATTAGACACAATATTTCAAACTAAAACGCACGTTATTAAAGTACGTTTTCTAGCGCAAATAATTTTAGAAATTAAATTATTTATTGTTAAAAAACAAATTAGTACACATGGCGATAATTTCTAAGATTTTACGAAACTTTAATTTTCATGTCAAATGTTATGTTTTTTTTTTTTTTTATAGAATAGGAAGGCGGACGAGCATATGGGCCACCTGATGGTAAGTGGTCACCAACGCTCTTAGACATTGGCATTGTAAGAAATGTCAACCATCGCTTACATATCCAATGCGCCACCAACCTTGGGAACTAAGATTTTATGTCCCTTGTGCCTGTAATTACACTGGCTCACTCACCCTTCAAACCGGAACACAACAATATCAAGTATTGCTGTTTTGCGGTAGAATATCTGATGAGTGGGTGGTACCTACCCAGACGAGCTTGCACAAAGCCCTACCACCAGTAGATGTTATGTTTCTTGCGTTGTTGGCGTTTAATTAATCGGTGAACAGTGAATAACTTCATAAGGCATCATTCATGTTTGATCACATACGTCAATATTGATTGTGTGTGACAATTGCACTAACTTAAAATTAATCGTTAAATGTACATCAGTAAGTATTTGTGGCTGGACTGGACTAAAGCCTTTAGAATTTTTAGAGAATAATTCCACCACGCTGCTCTAATATGGATTGGATACACTTGTTAATTTTTAAAGGCATACTCACGATGTTTTTCTTCACTAGAGCACAGCACAGATTAAGCACATGAAAAATGAATGCTTGCTTGCTTACCCTTAATCTTCTCTTAATTTTTTTCAATCTAAGATTTAAAAAATCGAATAAAAAACGTTTTTTTGCTTGTGAAATATTTATAGTAATGTAATGAAGTTGAAACGTTAGTTTGTTTTATTGTTCGAGCGCGCCAATCTCTGAAACTACAAGTCGGAAATCAAAAAATAATTATGCATTTGATAGCTTAATTCTTGAGGAAGTTTATAGACTATTAAATATAAATCACTAGTACCCAATAGTGTGGAGGTTTAACGCGGGTGGAACTGCGCAGAGCGGCTAGTAAGTAAGTACATATCCGTGCACAAAACACTATTTACGTTGCATGTTATGTGTAAAATGACCTACTTTTAAGTGAAAATTGTATCGAAACTTGTTAAATAATGTTAATTTCACTCGTGATACAATTTGCATTACTATTCAAGCGTAACGTTACATACGAGTGTATAATAAAATAATGCAATTCATCAATTATGAGTTACGCAAAACAAAAGTGGAAGGTTTTTATTCGCTGTGTAATGACGAATAGAATAATTTATATTGTTTAAAAAATCCTAACTACTCAGAGCATTTAAAGTTAAATGGTCAATTAACCAATTTTAACACACAAATGAAATTGAGAGCGATATCAATTGTTACCGACTTTGATTTGACTTACTTGGTCTTTCACCAATAATATAAATATTCTCGCTAATTAAACTAATTTCACAGTACTATTCGCTATCTCTTTCTTTTGTATTGGTTTAGAAGATAGCGTCTTGTAAGTAAAACTGGGTAATGTTATTTTATCACTTTCTTATTCATTATTTTTGAATACCATACAATATGAGGTTTCAAATGTAAGGGATACATTCTGTCTCATAACATAATTGTCCTACTAATCAGAGAAGACCCGAAGAGAAGGATCTCCTAAAGATTTTTTTATTTCATTCCACTATGCTGGTATGGATTGGCGGAATATAACACCCCCATAGTGGGGTATCTCTAAACTGGTGACAGGAGGGCTGGTTCATTTCTCGCCCAAAAGAACGAAATTGTGATTTAAAGGGAAAATACTGCTATAATTCCTGCCACCATTTTTAATTTTTATTTGTATTTATTTAAAGTTTTAATTAATATTTTGCGCAGCGAGAGAGTGAAAGTGGATACACCGAGCAGTATAAACGATGTTAGTTATGAAGCGTGGGAGTAATGTGACAATTAGACGTATTAGGTAGTAACTGAGGTGTTTTTATCGTTAGATTTATTCCTTATTTGTTTTCGCGTTACACTATCTCCTTTATTCACTACCGTGTAATTTTTATTACGTAAAACATTGTCATTTCCAGGCATTTTTTTTTATTTTAAATTGAATTTTTTTTATAATTATTATTTGTTTTTAATGAATTGATTGCAATTTGTTTCCGATTAATGATTGACAATAAAGCTATGACAGAAATTATTCTTGAATAATTTATTGTCAATTTACTGTAACTTGTTGCAAACATATTATTCTTAAAACATATCGTTTTGTAAATGATAATTTGACAAGCAGTTTTCGTCTCATGCTTAACATTGCAACGCTGAATGCTAATTATTTAATTATTGAATCAATTTATTGACTTTTTTATATAAAACCAATAATAGACAAAATGTTAATGTTACCATTCATTGACATTAGTATGAGATTTCCCACAATCCTCTCATTTTTTGTCTTATGTTCTTGACCAATGGTTCTTAAACCCCCTTCACCCTAAAACCCCCTAAAATTCCTCTAACCCGCTAGTTTCATCGCATTCATAGTTCCGCAAATTAGTGCGTTATTTTTATTTAATGACAAATTTTATTCATAAATGTTAAATTACCAATTGAAATGATTAGATTATTTCTTGGATACTAATACCTATAAATATTTACGTGACTCTTAGTTTGAAATAACTTTTTATTTCAAAATGTAGAACATTTTATTATCATTTGGCTTAAGGTTCTGTGAAAAAATTATTCATTCAATGTTCTATGACCTTAATAGTTTGGGAACCACTGTCCTAGATTATAATTTTAGTTAACAATTTTTATATAATATTCATAATTTACATATAATAACACCATAAAGATCGAAATCAGTCTCACGTAGTGTGATGAATTAAAACTTACGTTTCTCGGGTCCCTGGGCAGAAACTGCTCCCAGCAGAGCGAACACACACAACCAGCCCCACACAGCCATCCTGTGACGTCACTGCGCACGCGCACCTCACGTCTGATACAAAGAATATTTAAATTAATATTAAGATTTCATGTCACACTATGAACACAGATAAGATAACTTTATCTAGACTTTTGTGATTAATTAAGCGATAGGAAAAATACTTAGTAGTCACGAGATGAAGGGTCATTGGAGGGGGGCGCGGTAAATTACAGTTTATATAGATACCAATATATATGAAAATATACATTTTTTTAATATATGTATAAGAAAGGCAGATGAGCAAATGATATATAAGTTTTTTGCACCACCTGCCCAGCTTAAAATCCTGAAGTTGTCTGAAAGAAAATGCTGCTAAGCGATAAAGCTTCCTCATTGTACAAGCTATGTAACAAATACTTATGTATTTATTGCATGTGTGTGGTGTACAGTATACGATAGAATCAATCTATCATGATGCTGTTTAGGGATCACTGGCCATACACATGTACTCTTTAAAAACTTAACTACTTCTTACAACTTCAATGTACCGCCATTTATAGGCACTAAGATATCAGTTTTACCTGCAATTACACTGACTAACATACATATTGGGTCACGGGATACAAAGTTTGTTTCGTGAATGGATTATGGGATAAGTTATGATAAGTCACTTGGTGGTGGGACCTTGTGAAAGCCTATCGGGATAGGTACATAAAACCAACTCGTCAGATATTCTACCGCCAGTAAAGATTGTTATGTTCCGATTTAAAGGATGGTGAGCAAGTATAACCACGGATGCAGGGGACGTAACATCCTAGTTCCTGAGGTTGGTGGCACAATAGCGATATAAGGAATCGTTAATATTCCTGACCCTGCTTTGGGTTTTGGCGACCACTTACCATCGGGTGTTACCGATTTGTCTGTCCGTCATTCTATTGTTTTAAAAAATATATAAAATATAAATGTACTCATAGTAACAATCGTTGTTTACTCTGACTACTTTTATTTCTTTTTGGACCCTTCCAATGATCTTTAGATGATAACACAAGATATGTTATCATCTAAAAAGAAGGTAATTAGTTTAATAATATACATCCGAAAACATTTCGTAAAAGCGTATACCGAATAATATACTTAAGCTTTTTCCTACTATCCATTGTATTTACAAATTTCTAGAAAAATATTTTATGTTTTCACTAATAAACATCACATTACCATTATATTTAAGGGAAATACCACGGGATCTAAACTGTCCGCTCGAAATTAGTAACAGTTACTCCTTCCTCGACGTAGACGCTTACTAAGGACAGATTTTACGCAAAGGATTTGCGTAAAATCCATCCAAAGTAAATTGTTCTTATCTACCCATGCGAAGAACATACAAGAAAGCGTAAGTTTTTTTTTATTTGTTTAAATTTTATTTAAGACGCACAAAGCCGTTCATCCTAAAATCATATTCCTGAGAACTAAGCCATTTAAGTAATAAATATATATTTTTTTTAGTTTTACATATGTTATCTTTGATATCGCCATAGATACCATAAGATAATTTACAAGTTATGGTCTACTGAATGCAAGCCGTTCACACAGCAAGCACTGTTCCGTTTCGGAATAAAATCGATGGTTAAGTGTAGTGAAAGTGGTCTTGCATTGTATTTATAATGTGCTATAAATTCTCGTTTCTGAATGTTTTAAGGTCTCTTTGTCCTGAGTCTGGGTGTAATTATCTATATAAGTATGTATTTACAAAAGAAAAGTAGTATATGTAGTACATCAGTTGTCTGGTTTCCATAGCACAAGCTCTGCTTAATCTGGGATCAGATGGCCGTGTGTGAATAATGTCCAAAAAAAATTAACTAAATAGTCTTTATTTGATTTCCAAATAATACCTACGTCTAGAGAAGCTAACGACGAATAAAATATAATATTCGAGTTATCTTTATCAAAACAAATAATATACATAATATCCTTGTGTATCATAATTAGAAAATATATAATTCTTAACAGAAACAAACTATTAGATAAATAAAATATCAAACAAAATTAACTAATAAACATTATTTTAAAAATAAAATATAAAAACTATTTTAAGATAGAATTATATATATTATTATAAGAAAATATAATTATATTAATATATTTTATGTAAAGCAAAAAAATTGGTCATTTATCATTAAAAATAATAAATACATACATGGTTCATAACTTGTGTATAAGTTTGTGATATAGTTAAGCATTTATATAGTTATAAAAAGAGGCATTTCAGATCTTAGCCAAGAGGAACTGACGCTGCGTTTTTAAATTGCGAGGCTTAAGTCTTAACTGAATCAGCGTAAAATTTATAAGGAAATAATAGAACGACATTTTTCTAAAAATTTGAATTATGAAGTCTAATTAGAATTAAGGTTGTAATGTAGAGCTACCACCGGTTTGAATGTAGATTCTACCTATACCCTATTCCAATCGAAGACGAAGCAAAGATAAACAACATGTATATATCATACGATTTGCTAATAACTCTTCTGTGTTATGAACTATAAACAGTTCTTGATTAATTTACATTTATTTATAATACAACACTATTTCACTTAAATAGTCATAACCACTTTAATTTAACTTCCAAAGTTCCGATTACAAAATCTCTGACATAAAAAACGCCATTTTTGAGAATTCATATTAAATCTAATCATAGAAAGATCTCGACCAATGAAATCGCGGTAAAGTTGTTCATTTGTCTATACTCGTCTTGTGGTTGAAATAGGCAAATGTGAACCGACTAGAAACTCCAAAGTAGCTCTTATGCGCAAATGAAATTATATATATAAGTATTTATTTAATAATAAGATACTCCAACTCAAGTTACATTTAAAAAACTAATATTACAAGCTTAGTTTATAGTATACCTTAATATATAGATGGTGTTGTAGCCCAATTACTGGAGAACCAACATGCACCAGTATAATGTCGGTAACGTTAATTTAAATTCATTAATTAAACTAAATTATGCATCAAAAATAAAACATTTTTAATATCCGTTAAATACAATTAAAGTATATAATCCTTTAATGTTTATAACACTTGTATATTATACATATGTATATCTAATTAATTAAAGAAATTGATACAATATCCTGTATGAAAATATACAAAATACAACATCACGCTTTTTATCATCCATATTACCATAACTGAATAACATGGCTTATTAATAATGTATTTTTAACAAAGGATTTCAATTATAATAAGATATATACAAAAATATCAACAGCATATTAATAATTAAATTACATATTAACTAATATTATAAATGATAAAGTAACTCAGTATGTCACGCTTTCACTGTTAAGCCATTGAATCGATTTTGATGCAATTTGGTACGAAGCAAGCTTGAACCCAAAGGGAGAACATATGCTATATATATATTTAACACCTGACACCCTCTTGGCCTAACATCCGGGCGAAAATTTGTTCTATCATAAAAGCGAGTACGACTGCTAAATCGGAAACATCGTGAAATCAAGGTATGAAAAACCTTGAAACAAAGAAAAATGTATTATAAATATAGTTGATATTAAAATTTAGATTGACTTAAAAATTACGCGGACAAAAAACGTCTGTGTGTTCAGCTTTAATAACTTCACATTCAAGTCATAAGGTCACTACACTTATATTGTTTGTTTAAGCATTGCGCAAATCATTCAAATTATGAGTTAGTATTGTGCAACGTATGGGAACGTATATTTATCATGTTGAGAATCATTTTTGAGAATTTCCGTCTCATTAGGTTTTCAAATGCATGCACACTGGCTCACTCACTTGCCAAACCATAATGCAACAATACTAAATATTGCTGTTTGAAGGTAGAATATCTAAAGAGTGGGTGGCACTTACCCAGGCTTGCACAAAGCCCTACAACTAAGTACATTAGATATTTTTTTATTTCCTTACTGTTTAATCTTTTTTTTTTTTTTATAGAATAGGAAGGCGGACGAGCATATGGGCCACCTGATGGTAAGTGGTCACCAACGCTCTTAGACATTGGCATTGTAAGAAATGTCAACCATCGCTTACATATCCAATGCGCCACCAACCTTGGGAACTAAGATTTTATGTCCCTTGTGCCTGTAATTACACTGGCTCACTCACCCTTCAAACCGGAACACAACAATATCAAGTATTGCTGTTTTGCAATCGAGATAAAGTATATTTTCGTGTCAATAAGAATCCGTGTACCGAACTCTTAACGACGCCTCAATCAAAAATAATAAGCGACGATTTAAAAAGATTCTTTATAATGTACATGAACATTACTTACCACGTACTGTTATTATCTATGAAAAAAAAATATAATAGACGCGTATACAATTCAAGCTATTAAAATGCCTATCATCGTCCATTTACAAATTTTAACACTCTTTACAAATCCAATACAATATAATATTATGCAACTCGAACAACAAATTGGAGTCGGATGAAAAGAAAAAAAAAAACACGTTAAGTCGTGACTGGATCGGTAGATCTATCTTCATGCCGCTAACAAAGAGTATTAGATATAAGGCTGACGACAAACTCGGCGATTGTTGGACTGTAAAGGTAAAAGGATTTTTTTTTAATGGAAGTTGACGGAGGTATTTCTTGTTCGTCATGGTAGCATGCGAAATCGATCCCGTGACGCTCTTCGTTAGACCGGAAAGGGTACCGCTGATTTTTTAGTGGGTATTCCGATGTTCGGGGCGCACTCGGCACCTTGGACAGATCCCCATCGAGCCCTACATACCCCTCCACTATTTCCTGGGGGAAAACGCGTAACGCTTTTTTCCAACGAAAAAAAAAGTATGTCTTGTTCGAGCGTCACGGTAGTATGCGCAAGTAATCCCGTGACGCTCCTCGTTGGCTACCGCTGGTTTTTTAGTGGGTATTGCGATGTCCGGGGCGTACTCGGCGTCTTGGACAGTAGCGAGTCTCACATATCCCTCAACTGTTCCTGTGGGGGAATCGCGTGCATTTTTCAAGCGATAAAAAAAAGCAAAAAAAGGTATTTCTCGTTCTTGTAGGTTACAATACATGTGAGAGTTCAAATATCTGTCACGTCGCGTTAATGCTCAAATAAAATTCCTTAATGAGATAAAAAAGACATACCTAATGCAGATTAAAAATATTCGTAATTGTTATTTTGAATAAGCTCCAAACTTTCTCCTCAAAATGAGGAGAGGAGGCCTTTAGCCCAGCAGTGGGACATTCACAGGCTGCTTCGATTCGGTTCGGTTTCGGTTATTTTGTTTCGTAATTACGACATCAATTTCGAAATCTATTTTTAAATTACACTACTAATGACGTAGTACATTTGCGTTTTAACATTAGTTGTGAGAACAATATGTAGAGGACTTATTTCATTATAATTTCATAATATACTATAGTATATATATACTGTATATAAGGTTTTCAGTAACACATTAAAGAAGAGAACAATATTTATTTATGTTATAGGTAGGCGGACGGACAAATGGGGTACTTGATGTTAGGAGATCACCACCGCTCATAGACATTGGCGATGTAAGAAATATTCACCATTCCTTTCAACGCCATTGCACCACTAACAAATATTATATCCCTTGTGCCTGTAGTTAGACTGGCTTACTCGCTGTTCAAACCAAAATGCAAAAATACTAAGTATTGCTACTTAGCCGTAGAAATTCTGATGAGTGTGTGGTTTATTATTATTAATTCTAGAAGGGGTTTGCACAAGGCCCTACCAACAAGTAAATAAGATAAATATTTGGGTTGATCAGTGTCACTCTGTTCGAGTAGCACCGCTATTGTGTTAATTGTTTTGTGAGTGAACAAATATTTTAACGAATTAGAGTTATATACAGGCTGCACCTATGTGTATTATTTCATTGCAATTGTATCAAATACATCTAATTGGACGAGCCGGTTGGCGTGGTTGGTAGATACTTGCCTTTCACGCCTAAGGTTGTGGTTCGATTCCCACCCAGGACAGACATTTGTGCGCATGAACATGTCTGTTTGTCTTGAGTCTGGGTGTAATTATATAAGTATGTATTTACAAAATAAAAGTAGTATATTAAGTATATCAGTTATCTGATTTCCATAGTACAAGCTCTGCTTAATTTGGGATCAGTTGGCCGTGTATGAATAATGTCCCAGGATATTATTAATATTATTATCTTGTAAGTACATTGAGATCATCATAAGCAAAGTGAAGTCAATCCGATAATATTGATTGTTATATATGACCAGAGGGAATTTGCAAATGGTACAATTTTTGATTAATTGAGCTATTAATATTTATTTAGCGTTTTTAATTAAAAAATTCGAAGTCGTAAGAAAAGGTCAGTCGTGACCACATTGGTAGATTAAGCTTAAGAGCGCTACTAAATAATGTAAGTCATAAAGCTGACCACACACACAGCAATTTATCATACATCCTTTTAATTGTACGTTTTAATAGGAAGTAATTACTATTACTTAACTTGACTTTCAATGTCGGCTTTTTAAAGTTTGTATTGTTTTATTTATAATAATTAACAAGTTTTTAATCTTTTTTGATTTCGAAAAGTGTATAAAAATAAATATTTTAATAAAAGAGTAAGTACTGCATTACGTCATGTCGAACCTTTTGAAATGAAGAACATTAAGGACAAACTATTTTGTTAACTAACATTAAATTAAAATTTTTAATAACTTCAAGCCCAAAAAAAGGGAGAGGAGGCTTTGACCCAGCAGTAGGACATTTATAGGCTGTTACTTACTAGAACGAAAAAACGATTGGTCAATAAAAGGGGTGCCACTAATGAACAATTTTTTTTTTTTTTTTGAATAGGGAGAAACATGCTCGAGTGCATTAAATATAATGACTCAATTTTATGCAGTCGTGTTTAGTGTAGTTATGTGAAAACTCTGAGAGATTTCTCCAGACGACGCGTTCATTTAAGACCATATCTAAATAACATATCAAGAATTTCGCTACGGTAATTGAATATTGTTTAATTAGCAGAAAAACTTTGACGCCACTTCGACTTCAACTATCGAATGGTACCTGACGATCAGTGGTCACCTTCGCTCATAGATACGGATTGTATATGAAATATATTAGTACGAATATAACAAAGTAAATGGTGTTCCACCAATTATTGATAATCATAGAAATGCTTTACATCTATACTTATAATACAAATGCGAATGTATCGCTGCTGCCTGTCTGTGCTTTCACGGCTAAACCATTGAACCGATTTTAATGAAATTTGTTAGGAAGCAAGTTTAACCCAAGGAAGGACCTACGGTACTTTTTTATACGTAAGCTCCCTTCTAAAACACGGGGACGAAGCCGTGGGCGAAAACTAGTGATATAGTAATGTTTCTTAATTATTCCTATATTTTATATTGTAATCTTGGTTACAATCCGTACCGTAACCGTAACAGCCTGTGAATGTCCCGCTGCTGGGCTAAAGGCCTCCTCTCCTCTTTTTTTTTGAGAAGGTTTGGAGCTTATTCTACCACGCTGCTCCAATGCGGGTTGGTAGAATACACATATGGCAGAATTTCAGTGAAATTAGACACATGCAGGTTTCCTCACGATGTTTTCCTTCACCGTAAAGCGCCAGATGAATTATAATCACAAATTAAGCACATGAAAATTCAGTGGTGCTTGCCCGGGTTTGAACCCACGATCATTGGTTAAGATTCACGCGTTCTTACCACTGGGCCATCTTGGCTTTTTTTAAGGAAGGACATACGGTACTTTTTATACGTAAGCTCCCTTCTAAAACGGGGGGACGAAGCCGTGGGCGAAAACTAGTAATATAGTAATTAGTGTTTTTTAATTATTCCTATATTTTATATTGTATTCTGGGTTACAATACCATTAATATGTTATTAGTTGTTATATTGATTCGTTTATCAATACAAATATATGTATAATAAAATTATTATAAATATATATGTTTATCAACACCATTCGATTGAGAACTAGTAGTGTTGTAAGGATCAACTGGAATAAATGACATTGAGTCACGAATACACGCACACTACGCGAACCAGGCGGAACATATAGAGCAGAAACACTTCCAGGCGAAGTCTGGGAATTTCTCGACAGAAAAATCCAATAATTTTTGAGTGGCCTGACCCGGGGTTTGAAACTAAGACCTCGGTATACCTTATAAGCTACGACCGGGGCAGTCAAATTTTATAAATACAGATTAAATAAGTATCAATAATAAAGTGAAAAATGTCGTTACTTTCATATAAAAGAATATACATATGTATAAAGATATACATATGTATAAAGATATATATAATTGTCAAGTAATCACATTAATATCTTTCTTCTTAGACAAATACGTGATACTTAAACGAATGTTTACTAGCGATAAGATAAAAATATATTTTTTATGTGTATAAAATAGTTTCGAAGATGCCACAGATAAGCAATGTATTAAAAAATAATAAGGTTTTAATATTTAATTACTTCTTTTCGTCAAACATATATCATTCTAATTTTTTAAATACTAAAGAGATTAATGCCACATATATTGGTTAATATTCTTAATAATTTGTATAGTTGGTACTCGAATAATACAATATTTTTGTAACGCGTGCTTTACAATGTATTATTTATATATTTTTTAAAATTAATTTATGTGTTTTCGGCCAACTTTATGAGGAAGGAGGTTATCAATTCGGCCTTATTTTTTCATGTGTATGTTCAATAGCTTCGTTAACCGGTTTTTACAAAAATGATCGAAAAATTCTTATTCTATCGAATATATCAAGAGGACAGACATATTTCAATATAAAAAGCGATCACTTCAGACTATTTGTATATTATTGTGCAACAAAGTTAACAAACAAAGAGCGTATACAAACAATTTACAGCGAAAAAAATTGAAAGATCACAACCCTACGTTTATACGGAACAAGATAGTCAATTTGAAACAATACTCTTTGTTGATAACGACTGACCGTGACGTCACGTATGGGTCCACAGACGCTAAAAATAAAAATCAATTTTCACCACAATCACCTCACCGTTCGCTAGTGTGTCCGACACGGCGAGAGATTTTATATGTGGTCAACTAGCATTTCCTTTATGTATGCATGAACAAAAGAGCGCAATAAATGAACAGACTGATGAATGAAATGAACGAATGATGTTAGTAGACGAAATTTCACTATTTTTAATTACCTACCTTTAGAAAGGTTTAAGTTTTTCTAAGCAACCTCGATTGTTCCTCATTTTTTTTTATCCTAATTCTCATTTTTTCTCCGTAAATGAGTTTTGCTGACGAACTTATTCTGCTGCTCATTCTTAACGTAATTTGAATCATTAATTTTGAAATTTGAGAAGTACATCAACTATGATTACGCTGCGATTATGTTATCATATAAAATATTAGGATAATGGCATTTGACGTAAGCTTTCTTGTTTGACCGAGATACTTTTCGATTGATTTTTTTAACAAATTTGAACTGTAAACGCATTATTGTTTCCTAAAAAAAATTATATTCGTTTATCTGAATAAGAAAACGGGTAAAAGCTACGATGACGTTCCGGCATTCGGATGCGGTCGTGATCGTATCGTTAGCAGCGTCAGGGAGTTCTTTGGCTACAAATGCCTCAATAGCATAACGGGTGCTCTTGAAATAAGGTGGCGAGAAACAATGCTAAAGTCACACGTTAGTAAGTTCTCAGTTATAATATTTGAGTCTAACAAAAAAAAATGATGTATATTTATTTAACCTGATTATCGAACTTGAACCGAGCTTATGTACAAAAGGATCATCTTTACTGTTTTACGGTATATTATACATTTGAATTGAGAACTGTCGTCGTATTTCGCGCTCCTTACGCAACTGCCATAAAGTTTTTATTTTTTTTACACAACGAAAATAAATAAGCAAATAAATATGTAATATGTGTATGTATATATAGTCGCTCAACAAAACGTGTGCTCATCGAATCATTTTTATGTACTTGCTATTTACACGTTTAACCTTTTTTTTTTTTTTTCTTTTTTTTTTTTATAGTATAGGAAGGTGGACGAGCATATGAGCCACCTGATGGTAAGTGGTCACCAAACGCCCTTAGACATTGGCATTGTAAGAAATGTCAACCATCGCTTATAGCCAATGCGCCACCAACCTTAGGAACTAAGAATTTATGTCCCTTGTGCCTGTAATTACACTGGCTCACTCACCCTTCAAACCGGAACACAACAATATCAAGTATTGCTGTTTTGCGGTAGAATATCTGATGAGTGGGTGGTACCTACCCAGACGAGCTTGCACAAAGCCCTACCACCAGTGCAAACACCAGTACAAAACCTGTATATACAGAATAGTATTTACGCTACAATTGATTGCAATACCAAAATAAACAATAAGATAAATTCATGAAAGTAAAAGTCATGGAATATAATGAGAAAGAAATTGTTGTTGCGCAATTTTTGTGTATATGTTTATATATCTATACAAATATTAAAAATGCTAAAGTAAATCGGTCTGTTTGAATGTCTGTATGTTACTCTGCCACAGCTAAACCACTGAACCGAATGATGAAATTTGGTATGAAGCAAGCCTGAATACCAAGGAAGGCCCTTCCCCCTCCCCGGCCGTTACCCCTCCCTGCCTAACACGCAGGCGAATACTAAATTACACTTCACTCACAAAATTGGCGGATTTCTTAATATACGAAGGCAAACTTTGTAAGGCGGAAGGAATTATTTACCCCAACCAATACAGTTTTTATAACACTTGAATGAAGATTCATTCCTAATTTTATTATATTATATTTTTAGTTTTCTACAAACTATAACGATTTAGTTCAGCATAAGCATTTGGAAATCTGCCAGACCAGAAGGATGTTTCACGCATATGTGAACATAACTAAAATGGCGTCTTAAGTTTCACCATTTCTCGGTATAGAGATCCTGTTCCCTGCCGTCATCTGTTGGACAGAATTTGCTTTGTTAAACGCTTAACTCGTAAAGCGTTTTGATTTCAATCAATTTGCACAGTTTCGCCTCCAAAGATATCATGCTTTCTAAATCTTCACGCTTCGCGCTTTAGAGTGTAACAGCTAACGAAATTCGATATTCGCGTGAAGGCAAGTCGGATTTTACTTTAATTAGTCGTGGATTATTTAATTACATTTTCTAAAGTCTGAGAATATTAAATAATGTAGGACATTGGAATGGCTTATGTATAATAATAGCATGGTTAGATTTTAACGTCGACTCTACGTGAATATGTGTGGAACACGTGAATCTTAACGTAAGACTGCGGTTAGACGTCCGGACAAGCAATGACCATTAGCAGCAATAGTAGCAAGTATAGTAGTAATAAGTATTAAATACTAATGTTTGTATTTACTTCTCCAATAAGTACGTCGTGTCGAAAACGGTGTTTATACGTCTCTTAGGGAAAATTTCTCAAGAGAGAACGAGACGAGAACGAACTTTGCCCAGCAGTTGGACATTTACATCAAACTCTGATTTTCAAAAAGTCAAAACAACTCTTACAATATATGTGTTTACTGGTGGTAAGGGTCAGTGCAAACTCGTTGGTGTCGGAACCACCCACTCATCAGATATTCTACCACCAACCAGCAATACTTAGTATTGTTGTGTTCCGGTTTGAACGGAGAGCCAGTGTAACAGGCACAAGGAACATAACAAGATAGTTCCCTAGGCTGATGGCACACTGACAAAGCAAGAAATGGTTAATATTTCTTACAGCGCCAATGTTTATGGGCGTTGTTGTAACAAAAAACGATGTAAGTACATATTATATTTGTATCCTCAACATCAAAACTTTTTCCATAAACTAGATTTACTTACAAGAAAATACACTACACACACTGCACTATTACACTACACTGATGTCACTTAACAGCGCAATGTCAGTCGACGTTATCACATTACACACTACATCACATCATCAAATAAACAGTAGCAATTAAAGGAAACGTGAAAAACAATTTGTATTTAAGCCGGCGATTGCAATACGGCAGCCTTATCAGCTGATCGAATAAGTGCGAATTCGATTCATTGATTACTTGTAATCAATCGTATTAATCTATTTATCAGATAACATTAAATATTTCAAGCGATACGTGTGTGTGTGTAAAATTAACAAGGTTTGCAACAATGCAATCATTCTTCGAATTGAGTGAACAATTTTATATGTGGTATGTAGGCGATATATGTACCACCTATGTACTTGCAAAGATTGGCTATTTATATTGGTCCCAATTTGTAGGGTAAGTTGTCCCATAGTTCTCAGCTCATAGACTATATATTTAATTATATCTATGTATGTATGTTTCTATTACGAATAAATGTTTTCTTTCAATGTATGTGTAAGTATCACATTTATTATATTTTATGTAATCATATAGTAAAACATAGCAATCAGGATCGAACATGACAATAGACAACCTGACCATCTATTGAGTCCTAAAAAATATTTATAGCTATGTAAATATTTAATTGCTCAATAGCTTATTTCCACGTCGTTTAAAAAACTATATTACAATCCTTTTTGGTTATGCTGGGAGACATTTTCTTCGATTTTTAAGACAATCTATATTCGAAAAAGTGAAGTGGTTTCGTATATTAGATTGTATTTTAATTAAACGAGCTAATCACAAGGACTACGAGTCCGATTTGATTTTATTTTTGTCTTAGATAGTCCAATTATTATAAAAGTTTATAGTCTATACAATTCATGTTACTACCTGAAAGATCGGTAACCATAATCCTCGATCAAACTGTAGGCTTACTTACTCAGTACCTACTTCCCTTACTGTGTTTGAAACATGATTTTTTTTAGTATAGGTAGGAGGACGAGCATAAGGGCCAACTGATGGTAAGTGGTCACCAACGCCCATAGACATTGGCATTGTAAGAAATTTTAACCATCACTTACACCGCCAAAGCGCCTTCAACCTTGGGAACTAAGATGTTACGTCCCTTGTGACCGCAATTACACTGGCTCTCTCACCCTTCAAACCGGAATACAACAATACCAAGTACTGCTGTTTTGCGGTATAATATCTGATGAGTGGGTGGTACCTACCCAGACGAGCTTGCAAAAAGCTCTACCACCAGTAAAACACGTTCAATCTAAATTTAACACGAATGAAACCGCGAAGCACAGCTAGATTGAATAATAAGATTAAATAATAGAATAAAGATTGATGGATACATATGTCACGTGGAATTTCATCTGTCACATGCTTGTTTTAAAAGCGTTCTATGACTTACGATATCATTTAGAAACAAATTAAGCAACTGTAAACTTAATCGTGCTTACCAGGATTTGAATTAAATTCCTCCGTTAAAAGTCCACATGTTTTATCTACTGATCCAAGTAGTGTCTATTGTTAATTATTACCCAATAATATTTTTTTAAAAGTTTTATATGTAAGTAAAATGGGTAGACAGTGTCTCTAACACAGGTAATGGACACTGGATAGGATGCGCGTGCGCACGTAACGGAACCGGCTGCACTGACCTTGAACGCACGTTCTAGAATTTGTTACGATTTCATTTATGTCACATGGGTGTTAGTATATTTTAGAATTGCATCGAATATGGAAGATTACATAAAACAGTTTTAATATAAGGAAATTATAACTTAAAATTAATTTTGCAACCGTGCAATTCATGACTTATGACGTCATGTAGCCTGAGTCAGCCATGACACTACTCATTTGACAATATCGATATTAAGGACTTTGATATTAAGTAGTCACAAAATAAAACAACACTATTTGAGGTTCGACGTAGCCGGAAAGAAATTATTAGGCACTAGTTCATCTCGTCATGTCTTTGCTAAGCAACAAAATCGAAAACCTAAATTAAAATACAAGAATTACAATAAAGACAATTTAAAAAGTGTAAAAGAATTTTAAAAATAGAATATTTTCTATTTGTCAGTCACACTTCACTGTCTTGGAGGTCGAATCAATAATACAAGTACGACCTTAGGATATAGCAGGCAATACAAAGTGTTTGCACGTACAGCAAACGTCTGTTGAGCAATAGAGTACACTCAAGGAGAAAATATTCAAATGACGATTTTTGTTTTGTCATATTATTTACTTCGGAATTTTTAATAAAGCAAGAAGGTTTAATGCTCGGCATTAAAATTGTTTCCTTTGTCATGGTCGATTATTATAATGTACCGTTCAATTTACGGTAACATTATTCCGTTGGTCTTGACATTTAAAAAAAAGAAAGGAATTAATTATGTTTTAATAAAAATAAGTGTAAATAATGTAAAAATATGATAATTATAATTTTATGTTTATTTTTAAATAGAAAACTCAGGATAAGGTGGTCTCTCTTTAAACTAATTTCACGGCTAAATGTAGTTCCGCTTAAACTGGTAGCATTCATATTGATAGAATGCACAATACCATAAATATAGTTTTAGATATCGATCGGTATAATAAAATAATACAAGTAATATAATATGAATGACATAAAATTTGACAATAAATTTTGTTTTTTTTTTTTAAATGATACCTCGACAGACAAATCGACAAAAAAAATACTTAAAAATTTGGCGGTGCAATTGAAACTTCTGTAAATATATGTATGTACATTATTTGAGGTTAGTCACTATTGATACTTAGCCACGTTTAACATATTATATACATCAAGATTCCGAACGAATTTGTTTATAAATATTAAGAATCTATATATTCATAAGTACACACCTAAATAAAAAAGAATATAAAAACTTGGAAATTATCGTTTTAACATAATATAATTAAAGAATAAATCAATATGAATAACATCTTGTATTATAAACTTGTTCTATGTAACCATGAACTATACGGAGTGAATGTTATTTTTATTATTATACAATACTAGTATATTCAAGATAACATATATCTATCAGCCTTGAAAGATCACTAATACAAACGTTGGAAAAATTTAGCTGCTAAATCTATTTAGAAATAGTACAAATTATTCACTGGTGGTAGGGCTTTGTGCAAGCTCGTCTGGGTAGGTACCACCCACTCATCAGATATTCTACCGCAAAACAGCAATACTTGATATTGTTGTGTTCCGGTTTGAAGGGTGAGTGAGTGAGTAATTACAGGCACAAGGGACATAAAATCTTAGTTCCCAAGGTTGGTGGCTCATTGGCTATAAGCGATGGTTGACATTTCTTACAATGCCAATGTCTAAGGGCGTTTGGTGACCACTTACCATCAGGTGGCCCATATGCTCGTCCGCCTTCCTATTCTATAAAAAAATAAAATAACAACATAAACATTACCACGGAACTATTTTGTCGTTGTGGTTGTTTTGTTATGTTTTCCAAGTTTCGTTACAACTTATCAAAGAGTAAATATTGAGTTTCTTGCCGGTTTCTCTCAGTAGAATCTACATTTCGAACCGGTTGTAGGCCTACACTATATGTGGATCGAGTACCCTTATAAGCTTACTTGAAATATTATTTGATTTGATTTAAGCAACGAAAGTACATATAAAACTATACATATATTTATAATGTACATAGATACATATATTTTATATAAACAGATCTATTTGTTTTTGCTTTTAGCAACATATAAAACCTTTTGTATACAAAATAAATTGTTCAAAGAAAAGTAATTGTCACATTATTGTATAAATAGTCATTACATTTGATAGTACATAATTATTGAAACCAATTATAAACACCGTATGGATTGGAAGCATTCTTGCTAAGGCAGGAAGGTCAAAGGAAGTCGCCGAATGACGGGGTTGGCGGGGGTGAATTCGTTCATCGAGGTAGCTGTTCATGTGGGTAGATATACCAAATTACAGACCAATTGCTTTTATCACTTTCAGGACGTCATACGGACCAAGCCCCTCTGGGTAGGTACCACCCACTCGTTAGATATCTTCCGCTAAACAGCAATACTTTTGCGTGCCGGTTTGGATTGTGAGTGAGCCAGAGTAACTACAGGGACATAAAATCTTATTTTTCAAGGTTGGTGGTGCAATTGCGATGTAAGTTATGGTTAAAATTTCTTAAATGGCCAATGTCTATGGGCGGTGGTGACATCAGGAGGCTCATTTGCTCATCCGCTATTACTATCTATTTTATATATAAAAATAATAATAACTTTAACACTTCCATATGTAGTTTACATAACCTTTGCTTTGTAATTTGGGCTGTCAGTGTCTTGATATTGATATTTTCTCAAGACTATGTAGTTGATATATTTTTTTAAATAAGACTGCGTGTCATATTTATTGTCATAAGTTCTTTAAACACTCATCATCATTAAACGATTCAAAATTTGAATCGGAATAATCTCATGGGTCATCTATTTTATGCGTAAGATTGGCAGTATATTTTGCGCTCCAATACCGCAGAAAAAAGAGAAAAAAAGGGGCTAAATGTATTAAGTGACAGCGTAGACTTATTTAATAACATTACACGCACACATACACATTGTAATATAAATATTGCAAACCGAAAAAATGTTGTAACAAGATTTATAAAAAATTGTATATTAATCCCACTAAGAGCGCTTCTTATGAAAAGTTTAATAATATTATGTGTTAAAGAACACATTATTTTTATGAGATTAAATCCATCTTGCTTATAATATTATAATGCTATTAAAAGCAACATAACTCTTTAACCATTACCCACTGACCCTATTAAATTGTATTTTTCCCGTTTCTTATAAAATGTAATTCTACGTTACAAAAAGCAGACATACCGACATTTTTATAGCACTAATAAGATGTATGAACTTATTGACCGACTGACCGAGAGACTCCATGTCAATAAACAAGAACGGCCATGTTGGAAAACCTGATGGTGTTCGAATTTCGAATCAATGTCAAGACTCAAGAGTTTGCCGCGTAGCCAGGACAACAATTTAAAATGTTATTGGTATTCGTTTAATGTATGGGTAGTATTAAACCTGTTTGGTGCGTTTTTTATAAGATAAATGATATGTTACACAGACATAAAATCGAAATAAAACCATGTAGGTATATATTTCGTTACGTGGTTAGTGTAGTACTTGTGTGAAATAAAAACTATAAATCTTTAAAAGTGTTTAATGCGGTATAGTGTCTCCAAAATCATGTATCATTTTTTGTGTGATATTGGAAGCTATGTAGAAACAAAAAAAAGAAATTTGTATAAATTTAATCGAAACTAATCATAAAAAATAAACTAAAACTTAATCTTATTAAATATAAATACTGTAAAAGTATATGTAAAAAATTAAAAAAAATGTTCTGTGACATCCCTGGTGGGGATCGAACCCACGACCTTTGGATTAGAAGTCCAACGCGCTATCCTCTGCGCCACAGGGACTATAAGCGATCAGTTGAAAATACTCTTTAGATGCTATGCTTCATACATGTTTGAATAACAATTAAATTATTATTTATACACAATTTAAAGATTACATTTTCGATAATTATTTAAAACCTTTGTGAATAGAGGTCAATTCTTTCATGTTTAGAACACAGGAGCAACATGTATCTATAATATCTATACTAGGACAAACTCTGCGTCTCCTCGTTTCGCACTTATGTGTGCAGATGACGTCATACATATTTAAAGTTCTAATTTTAAATTACAGATAGTGTATTATTATTTTTTACATAAATAATTTTAAATTAAGAGCTCGTTCAGTAAAACGATTACGTCGGATCTTGATAAAATATATAAAATTAAAAGACACGCTTGCGACGAGCATGCATGCATAACTTGAACCAATTAATGTTAGATAGTCGTTGGTATTTTGAATAAAGAAATGGTACTCATATTTTTTTTTCTGTATCTACGATCGCAAAACATTCTGCCGATGTAGCATAGAAATAATTTTACTTTTTATTCCCGACATAGTCAATAAAAGTAACTATAATTATAAATAAAACAATAGTAAAAATAGAAATACATTAATGTTCGATCTAAGAAGGTTGATAGTTTCGCGTAATTTGTTGGTACATGTTACTAGCGAAATACAACAAATTGGTATGTCTAAACCGTCAAGTGGTGTTTGAACCACAAGCGGGTGGCATTTTAAGGGTGGGACGAAATCAACCCGATGCCGTCATTTTGAAGTAATTTTTTGTTTATTAGTTCAACCGAAGTGTTCAGGCTAGAAAAATACCACAAAACATACTTACCTATTTCGAACTTGTATGTTTGTCTTATTTAGAACAAGAAATGTGTACCAAGTTTATAACATAATTACAAACAAACGGCCTCCATAAAATTATATTGTATAGAAGATATGATTGTTCAAAAACATTCGTAAAAACATGTTATCTGAAAGAAATCTAGGTCATATTTACTAAAAAAAATTCTTATCAGTTTGATATTTTGCTCTTGATATTTTTATGATACATATCGTATGTACATTAACAGCCGGTGAATGTCCCATCGCTGGACTAAGACTTCCTCTGCTTTTTTTAGGAGAAAATTTGAAGCTTACTTTCCGTTATTCCACGCTGCTCCAATGCGGGTTGGTGGAATACACATGTGGCAGAATTTCAGTGAAATTAGACACATGCAGGTTTCCTCACGATGTTTTCCTTCATCTTTGTTAAGCGAACCGTTGTTAATTGTTAAGCGAAATAAAATACACAAAACATTAGTTTTATAAAAGCACTTTTAAATCATCATGTTACAATGTGAAATTAAACGTAAAGCTGCCACCGGTTCGGAATGTAGATTCTATTGAGAAGAACCGGCAAGAAACTCAATAGTTACACTTTTTACCAATTTACATAAAAAGAATTTAGTATTTATCATAGATGAAAATCAACGAACGAAACCTACTCCACGCTTTTTTATCATCTATATAGAATTGTATCGCGTAACTTAAATACTAATAGGGTAAGCTGAAAATAACTTTGCAATCGTATTGTAGAAACGAATACCGTACCGTGTAAGGATGTTTTGAACTATATTAGTCAATGTATGTTTTTTGTCACTAATCATAGATAAAAGGAGTCCATAGACAATTTTGTACTTTTTAAATGTTTTGACATATCTGTAACAAAAATATTATTTATTAAAAATAATATCGTTATATATTTGTGCCAGTTAGATATACTTTTGCGTTATATCTTATTGATGTATTTTTGCGTTATGCGTTTTCACACAATGAGAACGTAAAAAAATGACCTTCACATTCGATGAATTAATAAATTAATTAAAAAGTTTCAATTCTATGACAATCGTATATTACCATATTTTGACTGACTCGTTGGCCTAGTGCCTAGTTCTTTCTGAAAGAAAAATTCTTAGTAGCTACCCGGAGTCTGCTGAAATTGTGTATACTCCTGTGCCTAAAGTACATAAAGTCATTGGTTCTGTGCCTGAACTCTTTCCGGTCGTGTCGGATCGCCATCCCATCGGGTTATGTGAGTGAGGGAAAGTGAGTGCCTATGTATGCGTACACACTATTGCACTATAATATGTCATGCGCAATAGGCAGCCGTTGCCGTAATTGATCAGGAGGACATCATTTCCTCGTTCAAAAATTAACTAAAATTGATTAAGATAAATTTTATAGTGAATAAGTTTTTAGAAAAAAGGTTTAACATAACAAAACCTCCTTCCGCAATTGTAATGTGGTTGAAACTGTTTTAATAAATTTGACCTGTATGATGTATTCAACAAAGAATGGATCTAACGTAATCTCGAAATACAATTTTACCTGGCATACATAAAAATAATTTTATTTTGCAGACGTATTGAGAATGTGCTCGCCGGTTCTATCCATCCAGGATTCGAACCCGCGACTATGAGTTACGATTCACGTGTTTTCACCACTAGTCATCTTTTCACTGGTGGTAGAGCTTTGTGCAAACTCGTCTGGGTAGATACCACCCACTCATCAGATATTTTACCGCAAAACAGCAGAACTTGGTATTGTTGTGTTCCGGTTTGAAGGGTGAGTGAGCCAGTGCAATTATATGCACAAGAGACATAACATCTTAGTTCCCTAGGTTGGTGGCGCATTGGTGATGTAAGCGATGGTTAACATTTATTATATTTATATGTCTATTCTATGTAAAAAAAAGTTCTCTCGATCAATTTCGAAATGTCGATCGTTTTTTAAATTATCTTTTTTATTTGACAATATTGTTTGTCTGTTTTAATAATTTAAATTTTGTCATAAGTTTTTCTTTGTAAAATTCCAGACGATATGATAATTTAAAATACCTCAACTATCTATTGCTTTATTCTAGACATAAAAAAAAAAACATTTGAATGGGTTACAAAGATATGCTAGAAACTGGTTCCTTTCTGCGTTCTGCAAGTTCTCACAAAGACTAAGGCTGAAGACGTACAGAATATGAGCTAATCGAAAGAGAATAAAAGCTAGGGCATATAGAGTTGTAGAGCAAATTATTTTCAATATTTAATAGACAGTATTTACGACCAATATAAATATTTTATGCAACTTAAAAATTCAATATTTTTATTTCTTATTGGTATTTGTTTTTGTTTCTTACACAACGGGCAAGGCAATGGCCGAAGAGCTTTCCAGCTAAGAGAGGACCCAACCAAAATTAATATCATTTTAATCTGCACTAGACGGCATAAGAAAGCGTATGCCATCTGAAGCGAATAATTGCAACATTTAAGAGTAAATAGGTATATCCGTAAGACAGTTTTTCACGGGTGAGATAACGAAGTGAGACCTTACAGAACAGCCGGCAAGTAACTCTACTTTATAATCATTATAATTAAACTCGTATTTGCACAGTGACTGTCAATCTGTTTTAACATATCATAGGTTTATTTTAAACATTTTTATAAGAATTAATTTTAATTTAATCCTAATTCAGGTGTATTCTTAATTATGTTGTCACATCATACAACAATCAATAACTAACAACTACTGTCTGTCTAAAAAAAGAAATTACTCAAGTCGAATGTATTCATTCCTTTGAAATACCGAATTCGATTTTTTAAACAATAACACACTATCATTACCTTAATACTAATTACCTCCAAGTTGACGAAAGTTAAATTCGCCGAAATAAAAAGCGACAGACCCGCTGGTGGGCCCTGATGCATTTTTTTGTACGAACATGGCGTACTGTGAAGTTCAAGGATACATCCAGTCACTTGTTTACTGAGCGGAACATTGCGGTTAATAATTCGTTTTAATTTATCATAAAAAAGTAGGTAAATTATACGTAGCGTACTGTTTTAAAAGATGGGCAGTTCGTACTGGTTACTGCTTACGACTTTGCGTTTAATTTGCTCAATGCTTTAAAACTTTAGAGGATCTTGGAAAAAATATGATACTTAGTGGCTCGTCTGGGTACCACTCATCAGATATTTTTGCACGGCATTACTTAGTATTGTTGTGTTCCAGTTTGAAGGGTGAGTGAGCCAGTGTAACAGACATGAGAGTATAACATTTGAGTTCTCAAAGTTTGTAGAGCATTGGCGATGTAAAGGATAATAATAGCCTTTATTTAACAATCTTGATATTAAAAAAAAACAGTATGAACTACTAATAAATATATATCTAACAATAAAATCAGACCGTACATACACATATACCTCAGGCTTTTTTAAACTGGGAATAAAAACGTAATATTTACTGCGGTTTAATAATGTAATCCAAGTAAATCTAATTTATAATTGTGATGTTTGTTTAAAGCGAGCAAGTCGAGTTCAAGGATATAGGAAACCGGTCAAGTGCAAGACTGTTGTGAGTTTGTGAGCTACCTCAGTATCTCGACCGTGATAAACCATTTATATGTATAAAAATAACTGGATAATAGCTTTATGATGTAATTAAATAAGTGAAGAGAAACAACGTAACGAACGGTGATATTTTAATTCAATATGGCGGGTAAAGTCTGCCATATAATGTGAAAACTCGGAATATTTTAATGCACTTCTAGATTTTTCTAGAAATTTAACAATTAAGGCTTTACCCTGATGAACGATCGCGTAATCAAATAAAACCACAATGGCTTATCTTAATCTCGAATTATTTGTAATATACTTAACAAATAACTTTAAAATACATTTGCATGATATATATTACTACTACCAAATAATAAAGATTGCACAGGAAGTACTTCATCTACGATAATCTTGAAAGTTTGAGAGAATCTATTGCCACCTTTAAATTAAAACTACGTACCTCCTTAGTGAGGCTCTACATTGCAAAGTTACTACAAAATTTTAATATATTTATGTATTTGTCGAACGATACTTAGTTAATCAAAATTGTGACTTTTTCATAATTTATATATAACATTATATATATTATATAGTTGTAATCGTATGACGAGTTAATGTTGTAAATCGTTAAGAAGTACGTCATCCCACAATATATATTTTATATAGTATTGAGTGAAGGATGGAAAATCACAAGGGTTTAAATTAAAACGCGCGTTACATTTATTATCAAAATTCATTAAAATTTTCTTGACACAAGCAGATATATGTATTAAAATTAAAACATGCATGTTCAATGTGCTACTTATTGTTTTTAGTGATAAAAATCATCGGATTTTCTTTTTTTTAAAGCCATATCTCTATTTATTTTACTTTTCTTTAGTATAATAGGCCACGGTTATGATAGAGTCTAAAATACTACACCAAGGTTTTCGTTCTCTTTTCTCGTTATGAAAGCATACGTTTAAAAAAATACAAAATACGATTTTTTTATTTGTGTTTACAAGACACAGATACAGATACTGCAAAAATTATTTTATTAAAAAAAAAAATATCAGTTTAACATTTTTATTATTAGGATATCAATTATCCTTTATTTCAGTAAAATAATTTTGAATTTTTGATATTGTAAACACAGCTATCAAGCTCTTAATCAGTTTTTTTTTGTAAGATTTTTCTTTACGTAAAAATATTGGTATTATTTCAAATGAAAACGACTCGCTAATTTTCAATAATTACTTTAACAAAAACATGTACAGATAAAAAAATCCAAAAATTATCTAAACTAACGTATTATTGGAAAATAACTAGGTATGTACATAAAAATGTAATTAAACTAAATGTATATGTAATTTTTCATATAAAATATTAGGTAAAAATTATTGTTGTTAAATAATAAAGCTGATGATAACATCGTTCAAATAAATATTCGAAACGCAAATTCAAATACTTAAAACTTACCATAATTTTAAAAGCCAAAAAGAAAAAACTCACAAGCACTAACTGATAGTTTATAGTCTGTTGTATTTCGTGTATACTTTATTTGATTACGAATCGCGTTACCATAGCAACGGGTCAAGTCAGACGGTAAACGCATGCGCACTGCGGGCCGTACGCGGTCACACTGCCGGTTTTCGCGCCATCGCCAGCAAACCGGCACAACTTAACTTCTATTGTATATGAATGATAAAAACAAAAGAGATCCAACGCACAGACACATTTAAAAAATATATAATTAAATGAAATTCATAATATTTAAATAGTAAAACAAATTGAGTTGATCGTAAAGTGAAAATTTGTATCATATGACTGTGATAATTGATAAAATTCTTATTCGATTAGTTTTTTAACTAGAAATAGTTATTTAATTAAACCACATTCACCTAATATTTGTCTTTGCGTTAAAGTTTCATAAAAAAGAGGTTGCCACTTATTAAAAAAAAATACCAATAAACTACTCATTTGTACGAATTTATGTCCAATTGTGTTAATAGACGATATAAGTCGATTGAATGGAATAACTTTTCTCTGCTGATTTTTTTTATGTCTAAAACAAAATATAAGGACCCAACTAGACGCTGCCCGCGACTTGGTCCGCGTTTTAGGGTGTGGTTAGATACTATGAAGAGTGGGCTGTACCTACCCAGGTGGGCTTGCACAAAGCTCTAACAAGTAAATTATGTTTTAAATTGATACAACCATTTAGCAAGGCCGACGTTGTATAAATAATTATTTTCATAAAAATAATAAATGTATACAAAAAAATTGCAGAAAAGGTTTTTATTTAATATAATTTCATACCTACATAATTGACACTATTATGAGCGTATTAGTTTAAGTGAGGAAATCAACCTAATTATTATAAAAATCATCATAATTATAATACTTCGGTTGTTTTCTCGCTTTTGCATAAAGCGGTTCATTTGATCGTGCGCATCAAATGACGTTCCTTCCGCGATTATTCCGGAAAGGTATTTTGTGCTGCGACTTAGAAGGCTTCCTAACTTAGACACTAGTAATAACTCATTATTACTAGTGTCTAAGTTAGGAAGTAATCGAAGAACAATCGAGATCGAATTCGATAACCGAATATCGATAATAATAATCGATATATTTACCGATTATTTCTATAATAAAATTTCGTATAGTATAACTTTAAAACTGATGAAAAATTAAACACGTAAAGCTTATTATATACTACATGATTACACACGTGTAAATAACAGAAGCGCTATAAGTATTAATAAACGCCAGGTAGTATTATTTTTTACTGATTTGACACATTCCTGACATAGTTTTTTTTATTTGATATTTTTAAGGAGCCTTTAAAGGCAGCCTATATGTCGGCTCCGTCGCTACACGCTAAATTAAATAAAAAAGGCTCAAAAACTAAGACAACTCAATTTTACTGGTGGTAGGGCTTTGTGCAAGCTCGTCTGGGTAGGTACCACCCACTCTTCAGATATTCTACCGCAAAACAGCAATACTTGATATTGTTGTGTTCCGGTTTGAAGGGTGAGTGAGCCAGTGTAATTACAGGCACAAGGGACATAAAATCTTAGTTCCCAAGGTTGGTGGCGCATTGGATATGTAAGCGATGGTTGACATTTCTTACAATGCCAATGTCTAAGAGCGTTGGTGACCACTTACCATCAGGTGGCCCATATGCTCGTCCGCCTTCCTTTTCTATAAAAAAAAAAAAAAAAAATTTGAGAGAATCACTAACAAATTCATATACATTAAAAAACCTGACATAGAGTTATTAGGTTACTTGCCGGTTCTTCTCGGTATTTGGCGATTTACGATAAAATTAATCTTATAAAATGACGATTCAAAAGTTTTCGTTTGTCTATTTGAATAAAGTATGTGCAATTCATATTTTGATTTTTAATAAACCAAATCTTTCGTTTGGTATTTAAAATATCGAATTAAATTTTAATATTCTATTGTACTTAAGAAAACAGTCATCTTTGTTTTAACTAAATAGTTTTATAGGTTATTATAAAACTTTTGGGTGGTATGACATAATATTATGATACTTTTAGCTTCATCTTAGTTCAAAGGACTTTAGCTCTTTAAACATCTTTGTATATAATGTACAGTGTTAATCAAATGAGACAACGCCGTTTGGTGGGACAAAGTTATTACTTTTTTTTTTTAATTTACATGGAATAACCACTATAAATAATTCTAAGAATTTATTAAAAATAGATAATTCAATTGAAATTTTAAAATACCTAGTAAAATAAACTCAAAAAAAGTGACAAGTCTAGTTTTCTACCCGCTCGACGCTGGGAATTTTTTTCAATAAAAAATGGGACCACCCCTGCTATTCAACCGGTTCGATAAAAAGATTTAAGTTTAAAGGGCTCACAATCGGCGATGATATCGAACACATGAAATCTCAGATGTCCTTGCCCGGTTTCGATCTTCAATCTTCGGTGTGTTCTTACCACTGGGTTACTCAGTTTCAGCTAATGTTCATTCTTGAATAATTATTTATGAACGCTTTCATGCTGATGTTGTACTAGTTTAAAAAAATACATATATAAGAAGTTCAAGATAATTTAATTAAAAAATAATGGTGTTCCTATCTCAATGATACTGTGTAAAGTATGTTATGAATGATTCAACCCACGTCATATCAACTTAACTTACTTTTTTAAGCGTATTTTAACTATAAGAGTCGCTTCAGACGTCATAAAATCTGACAATTCACAGTTCATTTTGATTGGGTTATATCCGACCGATTTCAAATCCTTGGGTAGCCAGACTCACGTATGTCATTATGGTAACTAAGCAACCGATGCTATCGCCCAAAATCATCTAGGAATGTGAAAATTATAGGTTCGAACTTGACTCCTTGGCTTCTTGGGCATTTGTTATCTACACCCTGAACACAAGATAATATAAATATTAGAAATAAAAAAAAAACATTCACAACAAGGAACGAAGAAAAGGTTACAGTCTGCGGGGGCCCTAACGATGAGTATACTAGTTCAACAGGTCTGCCTCGTACGTGGCCTTGAGAACACTATGACGGTCATAGTGTTCTCAAGGCAAGAGCTCTGTGACGTTCGTTTTATATATTAAAACGTAATCATTACTCATACTTCATAAATACAAGATATAATTAAAAATAGTGTTTTGGATTCGATATTGATACATGATACTCGAAACATTACAGATAAATCAGCTTCGAGACGTTTCTGCATTGGTAGTAATACTATTGGTATAGACTAAATTCGGAATGAACCAGCTTACACTAGATACTAAGTGCCTCGAAATCTCGCATTATAAGTGTAATACCATTTTGATTCTTCTCTACGGTATATATTATATAACAAAACATATACGCAAAAAACACCGTCACAATGAATATGAGTATATTTAAGAAAATTAATTAATAATATTAATTATTGTAAAGCACATCATTTGGGCAATATATTGCAATGTGTATGTGCAGTGAGCAAGTCGCATTAAACACGATGCGTCCTAAACGCTTCAGCGATGTATTACCTGTCATTATTTTTATTAGTATTTCGATACTTGGCAGTAATAATAATTTATATATATATTTCTTAAAAGCTTTTATGTTACTTTTCCTATTATAACAGTCAATTATTAAATTAACATGCAACTAATCCATTGAGATGAAACTTTTCAACCACTTGGTGATAGTAACCGTATATCCTACAAGGTTTTAATATTCATATTTGTTGTTAGGGTTTTGTGCAAGCGCATTTGAATAGGTACTATCCACTCATCGGTATAACACCCACTCACATATTCTGCCGCCAAACAGCAAAACTTAGTTCTGGTTTGAAGGGCAAGTATGTCAATGATAACAACTATACCAGTAAAACATCTCAATTTTCAAGGTTGGTGATGACTTGTCGATGAAAGAGATGATAAATATTTCTGACAGTGCCAACGTCTATAGGCAATTGTGACCATTTACCATCAGAAAATACTAAAAGTATATTATTAAGAATTATTTATTTATTCCGGATAAATCCATATATCATGAATTTAATCGTCCTGTAAATAATAGTAGGGTTGCTAGTAAACTATTTCAAGTATATTATGTAAAGTTTTTATTTAACGTATCTTTTAAACAGTCATATACTATAAAAAAAACTATTTATTTATTAGCTTGTTCAACATTTCATCGTTGTTTATGGACAAATTAATAAACAATAGACAAGCGATAAAGAAGGTTCCTCTTTAGCGTGGGAGGAACGACTTTCGTGTTAAATAACTGTTTTGAGATTTTTATGTCAAGTTATCTTTATAAATAATTGGAGACAGATACGGATATTGGCCCAAAGTCCAAAGCAAGATTTGACTGAAATAAAATACAAAAAACGCTGGTGATAGGGCTTGCAAGTGGGTCCGACTGGGTGGACACCAAACTGTTCAACTGGGGAATTGTTATGTGTAAACTTCACAATGACATCATGGCGGCTCATTAATAGTGTAAGCCTTGGTTTACAGTTTCTATACTTCTTACATTGTAAGCCTCTACGGGCGAAGGGAGTCATTTGCTCGTATGCTTTCCTAAAATAATATATCTAATTAAAATTACGTTTATTTATTATGTTTTATTAGAGCTGTTCTGCTGCTGACACTGCTCTACAGCTGCTTCACCTGTATGATCTACTCCGTGCGAGATCGAGATGCTTTATTCACTTTAACTGAAAATTTATATTACTTTATCCGAATCCGATCCGATGGGTCATCCATCTGGACGAAGACGAGATCGTCTCTATCAATTGCAAATTGCAAAAAAAGTCTGTTCCTGCAACAAAATAAAAAAAAAATATTTCTATTAAATAGTATACACAGTTCTGAGAGGCAAGACTCATTATATTTGTACTAAGTTCTAAATAAATAAGTGAGCAAGCTCGTGGGCTCAGCAGGTCGTGACTAATAGAAAAAAGAAACCGAACAATTTCGATGCGCCTACACATGTACGTACACAAAACAACGTCGTAACTTCCCTACATTCTATACTATGGGTATAGTGTTGCATTTTTTATATATCGAATATCTTTTATGTAAAACGATACAAACTATTCAGCCAAGACATTTCACATAAAATATATATTCAAATTATGGTGTCTAAAATTTCAATTATATATTTTCTTTGTTATTTTTTTTTTGTTTAGTTTCAACATACAGCTTATAAAATAAGCTATGTTTTATTTTATATTATGAAGGCAGACTAGGAATTAGAAAATTGCTGCAAATATTATTGTTATGTTCCGATTTACATCTTATTTACAGCAGCATAATAAGAGATTGCACTGCTCATTTTCATAAAGGCAGGAAGGTTTTTTTGCCTATATGAATGTTATTGTTATCGATGTTGTATAACATCGTTTAGTTGTATATAAATTATCATTCCTTAGGGTCTATCAAAAATATATATATTATTACTAGCTTTCGCCGGCGTGCTTAGGGCAGGGGGTTAGGTGTTAAATATAAAGAGTTGTACCACAATATAATGAGTTTATAATATTGTATCTTTATATAGAAATCATTAGCCCTTATGACGCATGCCTAAATGCCGAATTTAAATAGTCACTTATGATTACAATTAAAGTGAATTTTAATAGGATGTAAAAGCGACTAATAAAACTCGTTATTCAAGATTTATTATTTCAACATTTGTTCCTGTAAATATTTATACAATCGTCAGCCTTCGATAATGAGAGCAGGGAACAAAAAAATTGGTTTTACTTTCGTATTTCGCTGCCGAATCGGATGGTCACGAATTTTGTTAGAACGAGAAGCACGTATACAAGTTACTTCAAGTGTGAGTGCGTAAGATAATTCAGGTTATACCACTCACGAGCCTTCCCACGGTGTTTTGTTATGATATGCTTTAAAGTACCGAACGTACGCCATTACCTTTGATAATTACTATAGCGAGTTTAAGCAACGATAAGACAAATTAACATAATTTTACGACATCTCCAAACTCATAACCACCTTAATTTAGTTCATTATGTTATCAAGAAAGTCTTACTTCTTGGTAATTCTTGCTTCCTTTCTTATTATAATGTTTTTAAATATGGCAATAATTATATTGAAGTATGAAATAAAAAATTAAATCAATCTATTTTTTTAAAGAAAAATTGTATAAGGTTATAATTTTTTTTTGAGGAGAAGGTTTGGAGCTTATTTCACCACGCTGCTCCAATGCGGGTTGGTGGAATACACATGTGGCAGAATTTCGATGAAATTAGACACATACAGGTTTTCTTACGATGTTTTCCTTCACCGAAAAGCACGAGATGAATTATAAACAGAAATTAAGCACACGTTCTTATCACTGGGCCATCTCGACTTTGTTTTATTTTAATATTAATAAAATAGACAAATTATTTGAAGTAAGATAAAAACTTTCAAATATCGAACTACAATCTATATATCTAAATACTTAAGTAGCAGCCTGTGACTCGTCTCACTGCTGGGCTAAGGCCTCACATCCTTTTTTTTTTGAGGAGACGGTATTGAACTTATTCCACCACGCTGCTCCAATGCGGATTGGTTCACACGGGTATTCCTAGAAACATGCTGGTTTCCTCAAGATTTTTCCTTCACCCTCAAGCACGAGATGAAGATTAAGCACATGAAAATTCAGTAGTGCTTACCCGGGTTTGAACCCACGATCATCGATTATGATTCACGCTTACATAATCAGTTGTAACCACTGGGCCATCTCGGCTTGAATGAAAACTCGTTCGAAGTATATCTTAAGCTGTGTTAGTATTAGCTTAAAATGACTTATAATGTATACTCCAATATAAACACAAAGACAAATAAAGTCAGTCGAGTAGCTTTTTCTTCTGTGTTTGTCAACCGATTTTCTTTTTTTGTTTGGCGAGCTTTAGTGTTATAAATTAAAAAAAAAAGGAAATAAGAGCAATAAAAAAAATTCATGTGTTCTCAAATTATTAATAATGAATTTATTTCTGGTACGCAACACATTTGAGAATTATATTAGTTATTCTTTAATCGTAACTACGTATGTTATTTTTCTGCTCTCTCCCTTTCTCTTTCCTACCCTCTCTTTTCACCCTCTCCGGTAGATAATCTTTATGTTTTTCTATTTCACTTTTATTTACCTATTCATTCATTTCTTGTTCCATACTTAATTTGAATATTTTCTTAATTTAAAATGCATCAATCCATTCTGACATGGAATACATTTAAATTTTGGCCATCATCCTCAAGAAACTAGTTAACTGCGCGGGAGACATATATGTATGTATATATATAACACTAAATTGTGCGCGCAACATAGAGAGTTCACTTGGCACTCTCTAGTCCCTCACTTTCATATTCCCATAGGACTGTTAAACCTACAACAAACAACAACAACAAAGTTTTTAATTTCAGGCTGCTACTGAAAATTCTCGACAGAAAAAACCAATAACTTTTTACAGGCCTTACCCGGAACTTGAAGTTACTAAGCCAACAAGACTTTGGAGTATTTTATACATAAGGTTTTGTCATAGTTGTAGGTTGGTAGCCCTAGTCATGTCAGTCGTCAGACACGCCATGTTACCGTCATACCGCTCGGTCTCTATGAATGCATGCAAAATTTTACCAACCGTTATGTATGATAACATCGACACGGTAAACGATCGTGGGACTGGAAAAGCGATTGACAGAAGACGAATACAAAGATGGACAGAATATTATTAAGTTAACCACGTTATGAGCCGAGATGGCCTAGTGGTTAGAACGCGTGAATCTTAACCGATGATCGTGGGTTCAAACCCGGTCAAGCACCACTGAATATTCATGTGCTTAATTTGTGTTTATAATTCATCTCGTGCTTGGCGGTGAAGGAAAACATCGTGATGTAACGTGCATGTGTCTAATTTCATTGAAATTCTGCCACATGTGTATTCTACCAACCCGCATTGAAGCAGCGTGGTGGAATAAGCTCCAAACCTTCTCCTCAAAATGGAGAGAAGGCCTTAGCCCAGAAGTGTTACATTAATCGGCTGTTACTGTACTGTAATCACGTTATGAATGGAAAATTATTTAATTTAACGTAAATAGCGATAAATTTTATAATTATTTTATAATCGATTTTATTTCCTCGGTTTTCAAGGGTCTGATCTGAGTGTCACAGCATTAATTTTCATTTTAGTAAATTAATGTGAAATGAATCTTTAGGTTCAGCTGTGTTCCTGTATGAGAATACAGCTATCCCATTTTAACACAACTCTTATGAAAAAGAAAGCCAGCAGCTTGGAATATTTAAGAGTTTGTAAGCCATGGGTATCGAAAGGGACGACCGTGTAACCGTAAAGGTCTGACATATATTATTTTTTGGTGTTATAAATGTTTTGAACTACGTATAATGTTAATTATTGTAAATGAATAGCCAGGGGATAAACATCTTATCATTTCGGTTTCGATTCGAATTCTGTAAGTGTATGTATTGTTGGTGTTAATATTGAATAAATAAATAAATAACTCATTTTATAATGTCCTGCCTTGAACTCGCAAACGACGGTTTACGTGTTCTAACCACTGGGCCACCTTAGGCATCACGGCTTAGCTTAGCTTTAACCTACATTAAAAAATAATACTGTTACTAAAAAAACGAAAACCGTGAGTACTTAACCATTTATTTTATAGTATCCGTTATAAAACTGGTTTATTTGAACCAAAAACAACCGAAAAAAAAAATCGATAATTGGACCAAAATCACGGTAAAAAGAAAAAAATATACTAATTATTAACGTTTTATCACCAATCTATTTATATAATGTTAAAAAATACCATGGAAAACCAGATTTATACCAAAAGAGATTTATCTATACGTAATCAATTTTGTCACGCCCCGAATTTAATTATGGGAAATATTTTTACAACAACACGTACCCAGAGGCTCTAAGCTATAAATAATAGCTGTTAAATAGCTCTTAATAATAAGACAATAAAGCTCAAAATGTCATATAAAATGAGTGTCAAATCACTGCTATGTAGATTAAATGAAGTATAGATCTGAAACCAAAGCTTTATATAAATTTTTGGGTGTTTTTTTTTTTCTGTGACTAGGTATGTCAATGTCTTCGTTGATTGTTAATCGATTTTAATTTTTGTTTTTTACTGAAATGTCGATTGCAAATACTACGGAAAATCTCTAACTTCAGTTTATACATTTTCGAAAAAAAAATCAAATTAACAAAAATAGAAACTGACTACAAAAGTTTAACATCATTAAAATTTTTATAAGATTAAACGGCCTTTAAATGTCCCACAAATGTGCTCAGGTTATCCTTTTGTAGAGAAAGTGGTAGCAAATTCCATCACGCTGTTCCAATAATTCCAATACGGATCGGTGGATACACATGTGAAAGATTTTTATTCGACACGTGCAGTTTTCCTCACGACAAAACACATGAAACAAACAAACAATGTATTTTATTTATTTTCATATTAAACATCTGTTCAACTATTCTTTGATATGATGATGTTACAAAGATTTTTTAAAGCTTTTTCGACCATTAAATTGATAGACCTCACAAATTGTAGTACAGGGCCCTTGTCGTTACTCAGTTATGCTAGGAATGGAGGCAGCTGGGTGAAAGAAATGATTGACTAGCTGTAGTAATGGGAGTTAGATTGAGTTTGATTATAATAAAATGGCGACTTAATCGACGATAACACACCCCGGGATAGTCGCCTCCGGACATTTATTAATTATAATCGTAAATTGTACTTCAATAACTCTATCATTACAGGGTTTTATCTTATTCATTAACCTGGACTAGATAATCGATATGTATTTTTTTTATTCATTAATAAAGCTTGTTGGCGAATAAGCGCTCAGATATATTTTTCATGCAATGTATTAGCGTTACATACGGTACATAACACAAAGGTATCATATTAATTTACTTCTTATATGATCTGCGATCATAACTTTTGTTTTGTTGATACTGGTTTATAAAAAAAAAGAAAAAAAATATAGTGATATTTAAGTATATATATGAATATACTAATCGCAGTTATAGCCCGAGTATAATTTATTTTATTTTTTTATAGAATAGGAAGGTGGACGAGCATATGGGCCACCTGATGGTAAGTGGTCACCAAACGCCCTTAGACATTGGCATTGTAAGAAATGTCAACAATCGCTTATAGCCGATGCGCCACCAACCTTGGGAACTAAGATTTTATGTCCCTTGTGCCTGTAATTACACTGGCTCACTCACCCTTCAAACCGGAACACAACAATATCAAGTATTGCTGTTTTGCGGTAGAATATCTGATGAGTGGGTGGTACCTACCCAGACGAGCTTGCACAAAGCCCTACCACCAGTATTTATAAATATTTGTGTTTCTGGTTGGAATAGGTTATACAACAAAAATTCATTTAAATTATTAGCTCAATGGGATATTAAATTAACAAAACTATGAAGTGTAAAGATGAAGTCATATGGGTCTTCAAATAGCGCCTTATAAAGGCCATCGTTACATTTTGAGGGACCATTTTACAATAACATCTTCAAGGCAAGTCGACCTTCTCTCAAGACATACATATAATGAAAATTTATATTACAGTTCTACCAACTTAAAAATTTATAAATACTTGGGCCTAATATCTAAAATATTAAAAAAAAAAATACAGAAATTATCTACAAATCAAAAACAATGGAAATTACAAAAGTCGATAGGTATTTCTTTTTTCTATATCAATCTGGCCTATATAATCCATCAAGATAAAATAAAATGTTCAAAATTTTTAGTAGTTTAGTAGATGATGTCCCAGTACATGCTGAGGCCGTCGGCATTACATAAACAAACTTCATTTTCCCACGGTAAGAGTACAGAGCGCCATGTACTAATTAGAGTGACCACACTTCTTTAAATGGTTTTCTTTCCCGAGCAAGTTCATTAATTGTTATAACTTCAACAATAAATAAATAAGTGAAATATTGTTATTGTGTAATGAAGATGTTATTTGAATTTAGAATTCACAAAACGTTATTGAGCAAAAGCAATAAGCGATGTTACTATAAGCATAATTATATTTAGCACCTACCTATAATAAGCATGCTCGTTCATATAAATATACGCTTGTTGATAGATATATTATTTATATTAAAAATTCATCACCATCATATTCAACCCACATTAATCCACTGCTGACATACACATAGGACTCCTCTCAGGCGCGCCAAATATCAGTCCTGTGCTAATCGCATACATTGAGTACCCGCCATTTTGCTAAAATAGCGGATACTCAGTGGCGGTATGCGATTAAATATTCAAATAAATAAAATTCATACAAATTAAAATTAAAAATGATGGCGACTAGGACGGAATAAACGTTAAGTTGATTGTTTGAATTTCGAAACTAAGCAAAAATCAATAAATACAATAAAGCAATATAAGGTACAATAACCTACCAATAGCTAACTCATATTGCAATATGTTATTTATTCACAGGAGTATTGTTTACAGTTAATTTTTGGCTCATTCTAGTTTGCTTTTGAACTGTTTTTATGGTTACCTTACTGATTACGATCTTACGTATCGGTGCCGACTCATCTCGTATAAATCTCAGTCTGAGTTGTTAGTGATGTTCAAACATGAAATAACTTCTTGTTTCTTACTCTATATGACAAAAAGATTAGTATTTATTATATTGAAGATTTTGTCTGCTATTTTGAAATAGCAACCTTTATGATATATATATTTTTAATCTGTCCTTTCACAGGAAAATGAGTCGTTTTGCAAGTAGTGATGTAGACTACTTCTAATATTATTAAATTCATCAGTCCAAAGCCGAGAGTAATCAGTTAAAATGCCAAAATATGTCATAAATGAAACGTAAATAAGCTTTAAATTATTATTAGATGAATTTAAGCCACAATAATGAGACAGTTCTTACAGAACTGTAAATAAATACATATTTTTGACATTGACAAATTAAATAAATATAAGTGTAGGTACAAAACCAAAACAATACTAGACTAGTATTACGTGACTCATAAGTTAGTAATAAGTTAGTAGTAGTTAATTCTTTATTTTTAGAAATTCTTTGAAGAATTCAGAAATTAATAAAATGATTACAATTATTTAAGTAGTAAAAAAAGCAGTTTTACTGGTGGTAGGGCTTTGCGTAAGCTCGTCTGGGTAGGTACCACCCTCTCATCGGATATTCTATCGCAAAACAGCAGTATTGTCGTGTTTTGGTTTGAAGGGTGAGTGAGCCAGTGTAGTTACAGGCACAAGGGACATACATCTTAGTTCCCAAGGTTGGGAGATTGGCAATTAGGCAATGGTAAACATTTCTTACAATGCCAGTGTTTATGGGCAATGGTGACTACTTACCATCAGGTGGCCCGTATGTTCGTCCGCCTAACTATTCTATAAAGAAAGCAAATTACTTGTAAGCCAGTAGTTATATTGCAAAAAACAATTTCGATACGTAAAACTTAATATAACATTAAAACAATCGGATTATTTCAGCATACAGCAAAATAAATTATTTATGTATAAAAATTATGATAAGTAAACAGCATAAAACTATTTGACACTAGTCAGTTAATTATAATTATACAATAATTTAGTCAAGGTTAACTATGGGATGCTATCTAATTTAAGTTAATTTCGTATTCAATTTCCGCAACATTTTTTTACAAACTTTATTGAGTTGGTAAAAAATATATATATTCAAGGTTCGATAAACATATATTATTCAAATAAAAAATATAGCATGTCTATACATATCTATGATATATTTTTAGAAGGATTTAAAATTTTCTTTTGAATTTACTGTTGAATTATGGTACAGTTAGGAGACTCCTTGATCCATTCAACAGCGTTGTTAAAAAAAAAGACGCGCGCTAATTTAAAACCGCCATTTTGTTACTGGACAGTAAGCTAAAGTAATTAATTTATTATTGACGTGACTTGTGATTATTGTTGTGTTATATGGATTTTTAAGATTAATCGAGTGAGTAATTTACATAATTTGTATGATTTGGTGTTCTATTTTAAAAAAGATCAATTCGAGGTTATTCTGAAATCAATTTCATTAATGAATTCTAAATGTAGTATAACATTTTATTATTAGTGACACCTATGATAATTTTACAAAATTAAATTGATTATAGCGCCACCTAGTAGGTATCGGTAACTTAATTTGATAAACTACTAATAGATGTCGCTATAAGTAAATATTTTTTCGAATGATAATATACAAATTAATACATAGATCGGCATAGAGATGGCGTTACTAGTTTTTATAATTGTACTATAATAGTACAGACAAACATTTTATATAATATGCGTTATTGGCTATGGTTATTCTAAATGCTTAAATATTAATTTTTACTAAATCTATCAAATTGATTTCAATTGTCTCTGCCCTTTTATTTTATGTTGTATGTGTTAAATCTCCAAGTAATTGTTTTGTAGGCTTATTCAATCTTACTCAACTTTATATTATATGTTATTTTATTAGCTTAACACTCTTAGTATTTATTAGAAGTTTTAGAGTTATTTGGACTATAAATAATATAAACCACTACTCATAATATGCTGATTAATTGGTAAAATATTTATCGGTAAATTTAGATATAGCAATTAAGTCATTTCTCTAAATACATCACTATACCGTTCCATGTATTTTTTTACTACGTAGTAAAATAAGGACTTTATCTCAGGATATATTTAAGAAATATGAAGGTGAACATCCGCTAACCGATCTGTTCCCGGGTATTGCGCTAATGCGCCGTCGCCCCCGCAGTTTTTTTACGTTTGTTTAAACATTTCGTAGGCAATATTTATAAAAATACTGGTTTGTATTGGAAATTGTGTAAGGTAGCTATATTTATATACAATAAATATGATTTTTATTTTGGTTAATACTTTGTGACAATTAAAAATTTACTACATTTGTCATTATTCTTTCCACTATTTACATAAAATGTTTAAATCTATAAATTAAATCAATAAAAGACAGATATATGCTGTCGGCTGTCGCTGACTTTTATGTAGACATTTTGGAGACCAACAACCTCTCATACAATTTTGTGTTTTTATTATCGTTTTGGCTGCGTTCGCTTCAAAAGATCTCTGATTACGTCATATTATTATGCTACTTCTCAAAACATATACAACATATTAATATACTATGTCTTCCATGACCTGAAACAATACGCTATAATAAAATGAAAGTTTCATACCGATTGGTTAAGTGGAGTTTTTGAACCAAAATAAAAACAAAACTTTATAATAAATAATTGACTTTATAATACTCTATTAGCTTAAATATTTATTCGAATGTATTATTTGTATATAATTTTTTATGTATTTAATATGAATAGTTAAGCACCCTTGCGTGTTTACAGTTGGTAACTATTTAGTATCAACTATCCCATCGGTTACAATTAGCTATAATCCTTACATATCAATAACTTCCTATCCATTGTGTTGTACATTTAATCTTTGTTTATTGACGTACAACAATATCGCCATAGACAATTTAACATTACAAAGAGATAATGACCGATTCACGGTCGTAGATATATTTTTTTATTTTTTTAATACGTGACTAAGCAGGGGTGCGTCTGACCGTAAAAAGTAGTATGTCAGCGCTTTGGATATTTAAAAATAATAATCTATTGTATGCAAATACTCTATTATGATAAGGATGCCTTACAAAACTTTAGTAATTAATGGTTTTTGAATTCATGGTGTTGAGGTGATGTTTGTTTTTATTAAAAAATTTCGTTAAAATTTGATGTCTCATAATAGTTAGTTATCTATTAGTATAATATTAATGTTTTTCGTTTAAGCTTTTTCATTTTTATATAAATTGTTCTTGTTTTTTATATATATATATTTTTATATTATATTAGAATATTCAAATTTATAATAATAATATCCCGGGACATTATTCACGCACGGCCATCTGAGCCCAAATTAAGCAGAGCTTGTACTGTGGAAACCAGACATCTGATATACTACATATACTACTTCATGCACACAAATGTCTGTCCTGGGTGGGAATCGAACCAACAACCTTCGGCGTGAAAGGCAAGTATCTATCAACCACGCCAAGCGGCTCGTCAAATTATACATGTACATACAAAATATAATCACTATGACAGTGTAATGTCTATATATAATATATTGTGTACGTATCGGTTATATTATATTATGATGTCAGAGATATTTTTGCCATGTACTCGTGCCTGCCCTTACGGTGTTTTCCTTCACCGCCGAGGTCGAGTTGAATTATAAACACAAATTAAGTTCTTGAAAGTGCAGCGCCTCAGCTCTATCAGTGGGAATACCTCGGTAAAACTTTTCCTGTTGTGAAGTTGATAAAGTACTCAAAGGTGTTCCCCCTCTAACGTCACATACCTATCTTCGGTGTACCAAACTTGCGTTGTAATTGCTTAAAAAACCCGACTTGCTATTTTGTTTATGACAACACTTAGCAAAGCTGTTTTTATTATTATAATGCTATATCATGATTTAAGCATCAACTATTGATTTCTGAATCTATGTACATATTTAAAAAGGGTCGTTTAGAAATTGATGCGTCTAAAGCCACTCGTGGATACAACGAAAAGTGCGGAATCACTGGAAGGGTTGCGGATTAACGCTTCAAAACACCCCATTGTCAAGCTTACATAAACAATCGGTAATTGTTATGATATATTTTATCTCCATTTTTAAACAAATATTTAGTTTATACCTATAGTGTATAAACAAATTTATGGCGGCAGATATTTTATAAATCTTTTAACCTCTCATACGAAGTTGTACTTATTTTACAATGTTGGCATCATTCGCTTGGAAAGGTCTTGGATCCGGGAAACAAAATCTCTACAAACACATTGACATGTAACTTAAAAGCTCTATTACACAAAATATTCAACATGGAAACACAATGTATAGGGTATGACCGTCCTGAAAAAATAATATAACCTATAATAATAAAAAAGTTCCATTATAATCGACTCAGTAGTATTTCATAATACTACTACGATCTTTACAAGCTGTATATTATTAGAAATAAATCCAACCGTAGAGTTTTAATTGCACTTTGATTCAGTCAGCTTGTCCTTTTATAAAACCATAAACATTTTACAAATTTGCGTGTCTGTATCAGTAACGTTAAACGCTTTTAACCCTTTAAAGAAATACAAAATGAGTTCACACTCGACGGATTCTGAAGGGCCTAACCTAATTGATAATAATGTCTTAGCAAGCGAACCATACAGAATTGCCTACGTTTTATTCTCATTAACTTTGAAAGGGGTGACCACCCTGGTCTTGATTGTAATTTATGATATCCTTCAAAAGAAACGTAATATTATTATGATTATTATATAATTATAATTACGACCTTACTAATGTTGCTTAGCGACTGTTTAGTTGAACACTGATTTCTCTCTTTCATTCATTATTTATTTGGCATTCGAAAGAAGAAGACACAGTACTGTTTATATGATCGGCCGCTAAACAATGATTATAAGGCCGGTATAGTTTTAATCAAGCATTATTACCACCGCGTTGGCCCAGTAGCTAGATGTACAAATAATTCCGTACATCACCAATGCGACAAAACCTTGGGAACTAAGATGTTATGTCCATTGTGGCTGAAGTTTCACCGGAACACAACATAATTACACCTTGATTCCGACAAGTCCGTTCCATTATCAACTGCTGACCAGAGGTAGTTCAACTATTCACGGTAACCACTGTAAGTGAGAATAGATTAATATCTAAATTGATATATGTTGGACATATTATTTCTGAATACATAGACTGTCCAGCTTACATGCATGATACCTCGTGTCTACTTAATAGAGAGGTGCAATGCAGTGCCGTACCATAGTAGATATGAATTAAGTTTTTAATCGAACATATGATGTATATAATATTGAATATATTGTGTAATAAAGCTTTTAAGTTACATGTCAATGTGTTGGTAGAGATTTTGTTTACCGGGATTCAAGTTTTCCAAGCGAATGATGCCAACATTGTAAAATAAGTACAACTTCGTATGAGAGGTTAAAAGATTTACAAATTATCTGCAGCCATAAATTTGTCTATAGGTAACAGGAATCAAATATTTGTTTAAAAATGTAGATAAAATATATCATAACAATAATTAACTGTTTTCGTCCTACATAATTAATTATTATTAATTAATAATATACAAATTTAACACAACATATATGTGTATAATTGTTAATCGGTTGTGCGGATTTGCTTTAAAATTCAACCAACGGTCACATCTTGGTATTGAATTTTCAGATAATAATAATTGTAATCAAATGTTTCATGATTATTTTCAACAAATTCAAGTGTAAACGAGTGTCTTGCGAAATTTGGAAATTTCGCGAATACATTTTAACTTTATATATTATGTATATAATAATTTTGTACATATGTATTTCTTGAAATCCTCCCAAGATATCTAGTAGATAGGTTAAGATTAGAACTGGCGGCACTGTGGTCACAGTCACATCACAATGTGGGTGTGTGTTTCAAAATATAAATCTTATTGCATCCGCACAAAGTCGGGACTGACGCCTAGTATATATTTAAGTTATAGAACATATTAAAATTATTGAATTTCAATAAGGTTCCATTAAATATCGTCTCAAAATGTTCAAATTTTACTTGGCCAAATAACAGTAAAAATTCTCCATAAACGCTTCGAAGCATAAAAGGTCATAGTCCATTAAACGGGTTCATAGCTGTATAGTTTCTTTAAGGGTGGTAACGCATTATACGGTGGACGAGTCATCTAATTGAAAGAAACCGCATAAAGAGTAATTCCTTACAAATTATATAATAATAGTGATCCGCACCTTCGCTCGGGCCCTGTAATTCATATTTCCTTAACTCATCAGACTGTAACATGAGCCCTTAGTATAGAACCACTAACCTAGTAAAATATAAAAGGAAAATACTCGTGCATTAATACACGTGATAGTAGTTAAACTATTTTGCGTTAAAAAGGTTACATATAGAAACGTGCCCAAAGAATATTCACCAATATCTCGAGAAATATCGAGCGTACGCTATTTTTGTACACAATGCATACAATTTTTTTGGCATATCATACATTAGGCATTATAGTTCAAGCATACGCCGTATCGCCTTTAATGTTTTTTTAAAAAAAAACAGCAACAAATAAATTGAAGTATTTTTGACGAGAAAAGATCGACGACAGTTTGTGCAGCAACCAATCACGATTCCTGACACCAACTAACGGACAAACATTATATAAAAACACGTAGAAGTATAGTAACTTAGATATATAGGACATTAGTATTCATCAATATGTTTTTTTTTTTATAGAATAGGAAGGTGGACGAGCATATGGGCCACCTGATGGTTAGTGGTCACCAAACGCCCTTAGACATTGGCATTGTAAGAAATGTCAACCATCGCTTATAGCCAATGCGCCACCAACCTTGGGAACTAAGATTTTATGTTCCTTGTGCCTGTAATTACACTGGCTCACTCACACTTCAAGCCTTTGTTACGATACGTTATAATTAAGGTAATTATATTGTAAGGTCAGGTCATATGGTTCTTAAAATTATTATAAATGAAGATGATTAGATAAGAGACCCTAAAATATTAAAGGAGTAGTCAAATATTATCACGAAGGTCATCCGTAGTTACTATTACCAAAGCGTAGGGTTGCCATCTGTGAAAATAACCAGATTAACTTGTAAACAGAATTCTTTAAGCGTTACATACGAAGTAGCCGTTTTATATTTAAATACCTAGACGAACATTTGCATGTTTCGTTTTTTCCTTGGCACATAAGCAGTGATACCAATTGATTTTTTAAGTAAATCTCACAGATATATTATAAAAGTAATTTGAATTTGGAATTCTAAGCAGAAATAATGACTTCTTACTACCAGGCCAGTATAAAAAATTTGCATTTTCATAGCTCATAATATTATAATATCATTATATGGGTTAGTATTTTTACTTTACACATTGTGACCGATCCGGTCGATCCAGGGACGTCCTAAAAATTAGGTCAAATCCGGCAAACGAACGGATAGTGTTATCTGGCATGACTGATTTAACTACTAGAAAAGGCTAGTGGCTTCAAGTAAACCTATTTATTATGTCTACGAAGTTTTATGTAATATTAAAACTAAAAGTAATTGCATAGACAAGATTTTGTTGTTTTAATTTTTTATATTATATTACAATCAATAGATTGTAAAAAAAAATGATTTTAAATAATTATTATTAGCCTTCTATATATGTAAAATGTCCTTATTACCCATTTTAAAAGTAATCTTTATTTTTAACAATAAAATCAAGCAAAATGTAATTTTAAGAGTTTATTTGAAAACCAAATATATTCAAATAAACTCTCAAAATTAAATTCGAATCGCTTTTATAAAATAAGCTTTAATATTAATATTGTTAGTACCGACATCGCTAATATTAATCGCGTACAAAACCTCAAATATTGACTGTCTCGTTGGTCTAGTGGCTTGATGATGATGATTGATATTTGGCCGCAGAACCGGAGGTCCTGGGTTCAATTCCTAGGTCGGGCCTTTAAAAGGTTATTGGGTTTTTCTGTCAGAAAATTCTCACTAGCAGCTCGGAGTCTGGAAATTGGAAGTGTGTACATTCCTGTGCCTCGGAAAGCACGTAAAGCCGTTGGTCCTGCGCCTATACTTTCCGGTCGTGTCGGATTGCCGTCCCATTGGATTTCTAGAGTTAGGGAATAGAGAGTGCTTCTGTGTTTGCGCACACACTTGTGCACTATAATATCTCCTGCGCAGTTGGCTACTCTCATTGAGATTGGCCGCCGTGGCCGGAATCGGTCTGGGGGACATTATTATATTATTATTATTGAATTATTTCAATTCCCTACAACAATCACACCCACGGCTAAATAACTTCACGTACAAATGAAACATATTCAATAATATTAAATAAAAATTGTCCGTCCATGCTGCATGCGGGTATAGTATGTCCAAACTCCAGATGTTTTTAATGATGCGTGAAACGCCTTGTTATTGCAGTTAGTGTACTGAATGGCGTCACATGCTAATTTTACACCCAAGCTTTACCGTATAATCGCACGATATTTACGTAATTAGCAACAATAATTTAAAGTATACTTAGATAGATCTTGCATTACAGTACAGTACAGTAACAGCCTGTTAATGTCCCACAGCTGGGCTAAGGCCTCCTCTCCTTTTTGATGAGAAGGTTTGGAGCTTATTCCACCACGCTGCTCCAATGCGGGTTGGTAGAATACACATGTGGCAAAATTTCAATGAAATTAGTCACGCACGAGCACGCATGCAATTAGGCAAGCACGAGATGAATTATAAACAAATTAAGCTCACGAAAATTCAGTGGTGCTTGCGCGGGCTTGAACTCATGATCATGGGTTAAGATTCACGCGTTCTAACCACTAGGCCATCTCGGCTTTTTAAATCTTACACCACGCTCTTTTAGCTCAGCTCAATTCAATTTACTTGCTTCAAACGTAGTATATAAATATTTAGTTAATTAAATTAAATATTAAAAGGCATTACAATTGCAAAAGGCATGCAATACATTAAAAAGGTAATAAGTCACAATACCTTTTACTATTAAATAACAAAGCAAGATATGACAATAATTTTTCGTTTAAATTACACTGATAAAATTAATTTTAAATATTTTTGACATTTATTGCATAACATTTTTCTCTTATCTGTGTACCATTTCCCTATCGCATATTAAGTTGAATAAGTGAAGAAAACATCGTGAGAAAACCTACATGTGCCCAGATGAAATTGTATTGTATGTAATGTATATGTATGTAATTACAGGCACAAGGGACATAAAATCTTAGTTCGCAAGGTTGGTGGCGCATTGGCTATAAGCGATGGTTGACATTTCTTACAATGCCAATGTCTAAGGGCGTTTGGTGACCACTTACCATCAGGTGGCCCATATGCTCGTCCACCTTCCTATTCTATAAAAAAAAAGATGATATTCACCACTCATCAGTTATAAAAATAGTGGAATAAGTTCATCATTAAGATGAGCGTTTGCGTGTCGTTATTTTTTTAACTATTCTAGTATTAAGGCTGTCGAGCTAAAGTAGCTCGGGTGTAACCGCAATAGCTTACCATTACCAAAATGAAATATATCATAGTTCAGAGACCGGCTGCCTGCCTCTACACATGTTAACCCTTCCGTATTCAAATGAGTATTGTGCCGACATATGCTCTATACCGTACACTTAAACACGAAAATATTTAATTGAAAAATATTTCGCACGGGTAGAATAGGGTAACATACAAAATACAATATAAAACTATATTAAATTGAAGAATAAAGAAACATAAGATTAGATAAAAAGACGAGGTTGGCGTTGTTGGTGGATGCTTGCCTTTCACGCCGAAGGTTGTGGGTTCGATTCCAGGACAAATATTTGTGTGCATGAACATATCTGTTCGTCCTGAGTCTGGGTGTAATTATCTATATAAGTATGTATTTACAAAAGAAAAATAGTATATGTAGTATATCAGTTGTCTGGTTTCCATAGTACAAGCTCTGTACAAGCTTAATTTGATCCAGATGGCCGTGTGTGAAAAATGTCCCAGGATATTATTATTATTAAATATATATAGAAAAGTTTCTTGGTTCTTTTTTTTGAACCAGAAACCTTTACGCAGAACAACTCATCAGATTTTCGCAACGCATAAATGACAAACATAGATTTGTATTTATTTGGAGAGATGTAATATTTTGTTTATTATAAATATGTTATTATAAAATATATTTTTTGTTTCAAAGGAAAAAGTTACATTTCAATTGTTTTTTTTCACTCTAATCTAGACTAGCCAGACGTATAAATTAAGGGTCAAATGAATGTTTGTGTTTGCTCGCATTTTTAAGTTTAAAACTAAACAACACTTCTGTATCAAACTGTACGCGCTTGTATTTCGATCATACTTAAGATATAAGTATAAAATTTGCATATAAAATTATCGTTTGTCGATTTGTCCGTGTGTAACGTACGTATTGGTTTCGTGGTTTTCTTGCTGTTGAATTTTATATTGCTCCATTCATTTGACATTACTGGTGGTAGAGCTTTGTGCAAGCTCATCTGGGTAGGTACCACCCGTCATCAGATATTCTACCGCAAAACAGCAGTACTTGGTATTGTTGTGTTCCGGTTTGAACGGTGAGTGAGCCGGTGTAATTACAGGCACAAGGGACATAACATCTTAGTTCGCAAGGTTGATGGCGCATTGGTTATGTAAGCGATGGTTAACATTTCTTACATGCTAATGTCTATGAGCGTTGGTGACCATTTACCATCAGGTGGCCTATATACTCATCCGCCTTCCTATTCTATAAAAAATATATCAAACATCCATGTTTGACGACGCACTAAGGCGCTTTAACACGGACACGATATTCGTGCGATATTATGATTAGACAAGGACAAGGCTATATATTTATCTATATCGTTATCACATGTAAATGCGTTCATAAATAAGGGCTAATAAAATATTTTTTGTATTTTTCCAAGACGATTTTTTTTTCTTTTTTAAATTTAAATTAATTTATTCAATATAGAACCTTTACATTTACTTAATGATTGTCAAATTAAAAAACTATGGTTTTTATTATATACTTATTTTATATATAATTTCAATGATTTTAATTTAATGTAGGAAGGCACGTTAGAAGTCATGTTCAGCCATAGACAATGGTGTAATAAATATTAACCATTGCTAACAATGCGCCACCAGAGACGATTTAATTGTTATTTTTTATACATATATGCTGTATGTACGTTGGAAACACATATTAAAAATGATTAAGCAAGTTATTATACTATTGCCTCCGAAATTGAAATAATATATACATATATATATAATACCCTCTCTATGCAATCTAGATAATCATAGAGCATTGACCCTTATACTGCCCTAACTAACCAAATAAATAACTGACCGTAATTATTAAAAAAATATATATTCAAAGACACGTCCAGATGCGCACGCGCATATAATTATATTAACGAAATAATTAGGTCGCACTTAATGCAAAAATGGTCAGCCATTACCGAACAATCGGCCATTGTTGAATTAATATGTAGTGTAAATTGTTAACAATGGGCGCGTGACCAAATGTATGCGACTTGGATAAAGTTATATTGTACGGGGAAGGGTTAGAGGCTGCAGCATCTGTCGTTACAGCTTCACAATTGCTTTCAAATCTTTCGATTTACGACAATGTTTTACGTTAACATGTATTTATGGAATTTTTACGCAATCACTCAGCAATCATTTATATAATATTTTACTACATATGTATAAATTTTTATATTCATAGAATAAATAATTTTTGTTTTTTCATATTCAATGCGTTTTTTTTTTCAATTTATTATATTGTTATAATATACGTCCAATATTTATAAACAATAACAGAATCGAGCAAGTATATAACAAATTGATTCATATTTGAGTGTCCAAAAACTCTAGTCAAAGTCTCTAGTCTTGATTATGTATTACATATTATACCTATACAATACGCTTTCAAGGCTAAACTAATGAACTGATTTTGATAAAATTTGGTACGAAGCAAGCTTCAACCCTAAGGACGGATATAGGTTTTTTTGCCTAATACCACTAGTCTCCCTAACATGCAGGCAGAGCTGAATACTAGTAGTCTATATATTAAACATTAGTAGGGCATATATCCTACTAACAAATATATATTGAGGAGATCTTAGAAAAGCTTAAATTTTATTAGTGATTAAGATTTCCTATTCAAACAAAGTAAAACAAAAACTTGCTGTTTGGCGCTGGCTTTATAGTATCGTTCGGGAGCGCTTGGTATTGTAATAGCGTTTGGCCGTGTAAAACTTTTTGTTAGCCAGGAACGTTTACTCGTGCAAGAGCTTTTGCTTGTCTACAATTATTTTATGCCTCCAACAGGTACTATATATTCGACTGGTGGTAGGGCTTTGTGCAAGCTCGTCTGGGTAGGTACCACCCACTCATCAGATATTCTACCGCAAAACAGCAATACTTGATATTGTTGTGTTCCGGTTTGAAGGGTGAGTGAGCCAGTGTAATTACAGGCACAAGGGACATAAAATCTTAGTTCCCAAGGTTGGTGGCGCATTGGATATGTAAGCGATGGTTGACATTTCTTACAATGCTAATGTCTAAGAGCGTTGGTGACCACTTACCATCAGGTGGCCCATATGCTCGTCCGCCTTCCTATTCTATATAAAAAAAAAAGACATCTTAAAATAATTTATTATAATATTATTTGTTAAATTAAAATATTTTGAAATGATGAAGCAAGCAAATCAAATAAGCTCCTCTCATGTTAGTTTGAAAAATTACACGATAGGTAATAAATAATAAATTGTGTTTACCCCAAATCAATTGGCAGTAGTGACGATACAATAGAGATAATGACGTTATAACGTGCTGCGCACGCGCAGCCCCTAATGATCATACATTTAGAGAAGTGTGGCTATACTGTACTTTGCTATGTCAATTTTGAAACTACTCAACATTATATTAACGAAAATATAAGATTTCGAATTTCTTGTTACTTAAATATTTTTTTATTATGATAATGATTTTTTAAATCCACTAAAGTGTATCAATAAAATTGGTGTAGAATTATTTACACTTCATACTCCTCTTTCGAAACACATTTTATATCCTCGATATTTATAGACAATTCTAAAACTTAATGAAAGAAAAATAAATCATGATGATCAAGACGACAAAACATAACGAAAACAGTCAGTCAGTTTACAGCGGATTACTAATTAATTATATATACTTTTATATGTATATGATAAATAAGTGCTCAGTGGTTATAGCATTTATAACTTAACTAATAAAACTCTAGTTCCTGTTTTAAGCACATAAATATAAAAAGTATATTATCTACGGAACCCAATGTAAGTATTTGCGCTACACGCTGTATTATTTGTATTAGTATTGTTGATGTACTCTTAGTCGTAATGTTAGAACGGATGTCCACACCATAGTCGTTTTTCGAAGCTATGCGGGTGACAGATGTAATGTGCGAGCTGTTTAATAGAATTTCTATTATATTTTTAACAGTTTTTTGAACATGAGAGACATGTACTTATAAAACCGTTTAACCCCACTATCAACGAATAGCTAAACTGAGACTAGGCAGCTTAAATTTGGAACATAGGTTACATAGATTTTGTTCTAAAAAACATTTTGAAAATTTTTACTTTAAGTTGGGGGACTACATTTGTATGAATTTTATGCATACGATGAAGGGACGACATTTGTCAGTTGGTTGAAAACGTTTTTGATGTATGTCTGAAGTAAGTGTCTACCTTTTTCTTTTTTATCGCTGGAAAAACGCGTTACTCGTTTTCCCTACGGGACCAGTGTGTGTGGGGTTATGTGCCGCTCGCCGGTGGAATACCCACTAGACGGAAAAGGCACCTCGAAGAGGAGCGCCACGGGATCGCTTTCGCATGCTACCATGACGGAGTAAGTGTCTACCCATTTTGGAATAACTCCACTTTTGTACATGTATAATTTAAAATAGCATTAATTATTTTTTGTGTATAATAATTTTTACAATTATTTTTTATAATTATTTTTAGTAAGCTGAAGTGGCATTGGGCTGGACACATATGTCGCAGAACCAACGACCGTTGGACTAAACGCGTCCTGGAGTGGAGACCACGCCTTGGCAAACGTAGCGTAGGACGCCCTCCAGCTAGGTGGAGTGACGATATACGCAAGGTGGCTGGTAGCGGTTGGAGATTAAGAGCTGAAAATCGAGCTCAATGGCGTGCCATTGGAGAGACCTATGTCCAGCAGTGGACGCGAAAAGGGTGATGATGATGAATTTTTATATTATGTGTAAAATGAACAGACAAATCGTAAACAAACAAATGATAATATTTTGCGTTCGAACAAATTCAATTTCTGTCACATAAGAAATAATATACTTAAGTGTGATATTGAATCAATTTACCTTTTAAATTATTAAATTCAATGAGAGTTTTGTTTCAAGCAAGAATTTAGTTTTTTGTTTTGTGTAATCTAAACTTTACCATGTCGATTTATAATTTTGAGCTTTGCTAAATATAGTCATGCCTTAGGCAAGAAACGTGATCAGTTAAATAAAAGGCAAAATCGATTGTCATTCAAGTGGCAGTACAATGTGGAGTCCACTCCGGTTTAAACTGGTTATTTAAATGAAAATTTAAAAGGACAATCATTTGATAATACAAATAGAATAATAGCACTAATAGAACACCGTTTGCGGAGTACGATTTCAAGTGTACTATTTGTTTTTTTTTATAATAATAATAATGTCCTCCAGTCCGATTTCGGCCACGGCGGCCAATCTCAAGAGAGATTAGCCAACTAAGCAGGTGATATTATAGTGCACAAGTATGTGCGCAAACATAGCTGCACTCTCTATTCCGTAACTTTCATAATCCGATGGGACGGCAATCCGACACGACCGGAAAGAGTTCAGGCGCAGGATCAACGGCTTTACGTGCTTTCCGAGGCACGGGAGTGTACAAACTTCCAACTTCCAGACTCCGGGCTGCTAGTGAGAATTTTCTGACAGAAAAACCCAATAAATTTTTTTGGCCCGACTTGGGAACCCAGGACCCCCGGGTCTGCGGCTTCACATCAAGCCACTAGACCAACGAGGTGGTTTTTTTTTTTATAAATAATAATATGATATAGAAGCAGTGCTATCTGTAAAAACTTAATTACTCACTCCAGGTGATAATTTTGATGCGTGTATTTTTGAAATGTTATAATTATTATGGTCAATGTCGTATAACACTTTCTGAGATTATACGACCGTTTTCTGCAGCGAGTTTCGAGTTTGTTAAACCATGAATGTCGATTGCATGAGCCGGAATGATCTACTAGATAGAGTTTTAAACATATTTTAGAAGTCCTGGATTCAAATACCACTTTCAAGTCCTGTGAAACCTGCACAAGTCGTAAGAAGTTTTGATTTATTCTCCAATTAGAAAACTCTTTGCTTTGCAAGTCATGTACATAATATAAGAGCTGTGTGTATTAGGAAACTTTTTATTTGACCATTTGTGATTAGATTGATTCCGATGATTTTCGTCTGCCAGTTCCACTTGTTGGTAACTACCATTGTAGGCCTAGGCTTAGTTTAGGCTAGTTAGCCTCGGATATAAGCCTAGGCCTACAAGACACTGGCCTAGTTTTACCCTACCCAGTCAAAAACATTATAATTTTACTCTAACCTAGTCAGTCCTTGGGATCGTTGATCTCTAAGTCCGAGCCTGCCACAGTTCATTACTTTGCCTATCAATAAGTAAGAGTAATGTTTCAATAACGAATAAAGAAATTTGAGCATCAATCATCATCACCATCAGTTGAAAATAAATAAAACAGTAACGTAATGAATTGAGTAAACAAATTATCCTGTGACAAGTAAGCGACCCTTCATAATCGACGACCATAGAAACAGTATCGCACGCGTATGACATTTGGACGTAATTAATACAAGACCCGTGCCTGATGCGTTTTTAAACGCGAACACATGTACTTGTAATTGTTTAGCAATTTGTGACGCAGATGGCATTGTTTTCAATTATCTCATTAAATAACATCCCCTGGACTCAAACCCGCGGTGTGTGACGGACGTTGAGCGAGAAGAAATAATTTAATTTCATTCGTCAATAGAGATTTTGTGTTGTAAAAAATGTTTAATTCGATACGTGCTATCGAATTAGTAACAAGATTTATTAATAGCTAACATCAAAGCTATAACAAATTATGAACTTTAATAACTGTACATACTTTTATTACCTTCAGTTTTGTCATGTGCACGCAATCTAAGTTGGCCGCTTCGAAGATTTTCCAAGATATTCGAGATTGTATAAAGGTTTAACTTGTAACAGTTGTTTAGCGAGTGATTGGTTAATCATGCTGTGTCTTCTTCTTTCTAATGTCAAATCAAGCACGATAAAAAGAGATAAATCAGTGTTTAATTGAACAGCCGCTAAGCAACGATTATAACGATAATCCATAATTTGTTTGATTTTAACTGCGTTTTCATTTAACTGTGAATTACTATCCTAAGGCGTTTACTGGCTAAAATATACGTTGGGTTAACGTGATGAATTCTGACAATTCCACAGTTAGACCATCAGGTCAAACCAATAATAAAGTATAATTATAAAGAGCTATTAGATTCACTCGCGAGTGGATTCAATCTTCGGTGCCGAATGCACTCTCAAGTGTAGGGCATACAGTAATGATGTTTGGTAAGAGAATGGTTTCCTGGTGGTAGTTTCCATCCGCGTGTGAGGAGAGGGGCAGGTGGGTTGGTTTACTTAGTTACCTTCATTATACCGCTTACAACTTGTATGCAATTTCATATATAATGATCGGTTAAGTAGTTAAAACGTGAAAGCGTAACAAACAAACAAACTCACTTTCGCATTTTAAATATTAGTAAGGATAAAAAATGCTCATAAAAAACAAGGTGACAAATAAAAAGATATTTTAGCGATAAAAAAATATTATAAATGAGAAAGATAATTTGAATGGTATAATTATGGAAATAACAATCAGGAATTAATTGCAATATTATTCGTTTCCATGACAACAATACGAAAATCACATAAACATAATCGCAATCGGTAGCATTATAATTGCAAATAGCCTGCGCGTGCGCAATCATGATAAGATCGTGTGTTCCTTAACAATCGGATATGATTTTATCAAATTGCATGTTTCGGCACACGTTGCGAATATAATGTTTATAACGACTCGTTTTGGGTGCTTGATAATTTGATACTTTATAATTCTTATAATAAAATTAAGTAAATTGGTTATGAGCTTAGCGCCGCCCCTCTGTGACGTAGACGTTCCGAAGACAATGGGAACGGGCTGCGGCCGATTCATCAACTCTTCACTAACAAATGATGTTTATTTAATATTTTTATTCTTTAATTTATTATTATTTTAATATTATTTTTTATTTATTTATTGATTATGCTACAAATTAAATTAATCATATTTTACGGCTTTAGTTATAAACAATGCTATGTGTGTGTCTTCTTTCGAATGTTACTCCTAACAACTCCCCCCCCCCCTCAAACGCGACTAAAGTTGCGGACAAAAACTAGTAAATGATATGTGGTGTTTAAGAAAAGACTAAAATCGACTAAGAGATAGTCTGTCATTATAAAAAATTTACAAATTTTAATACGAAAACTAAGTTCAGAAAAACCGTTAAATCATTTATTAGTCCGTCAATATTTTCATACTTATAAATGTGTATGATACTGAACCTTAAATGATTATTAGGTATATACAAAATGAAGGAGAAATAAACAGACAAACGTACGTAACAACACGCCGTAGTTATATTGTGATTGAATTTATGTATCGTAAGTCAGGCAATGAGTATATCTTGTACATTAATATTACAAGATTTTTTTTCCTTGTTTTAATTATTATTGTCATCAAGTTCATTTCATGTTTTTATGTAAAATATATACCTAGCTATGTATATGCTGTCGCTGAATTTTCTGTGTAAATTTTGGCCCAATAAATCTTTTATACATTTTTTTGTGTTTCTGTTATAGTTTTGGCAGCGTTCGCTACAAAAGCGGTCGTATTGAAAATTTTCTCTTCGACTTCGTCGGAATATTACATATTTCAAAGAATACGCAACATATAAACATACTACATACCCTATGTTTTACACACTGACATTATCTAGCAAACTTATAATGGTTATTTAGTTTTTGATTAGTTAAAAAATCGCTGTCTTCGTCTTTCGAATGTCAAATCAACAGTGACAGAAAGTCAGTGTTTAACTAGACAGCCGCTAATCAACGTTTATAAGTAAGGTCGATTATTTTTTTAATACAATTAATACATGAATTATGTCTTGAAAATCCAGTATATTATGTATTTTATCCCATAACTAAAAGTTCTACATTATGAGATATCATGGCGAAGAGATAAATAGAATCAACCAGACCTGCCAAAGCCTTTCCATCGCGTTTTTTAACTTATATATGTCAAATTCAACTAAAAGAACGGTCTGTTCTTGAATGATATTTTAAGTTCAACGCTATGTTATCCACCTGTCTTCTATAGAAATTTTTATATAATTCAGCCCTTAATTCAAGGTATTTCCAACCCTTCAAATCAATCGATTTATGATAGAATTTAATTTAATAAAAACAGGTGATGGCATTTGTTTAGTTTTAGGGGTCTACAACGTAGGGAACAATGTTTCTTTGCCTACGTTATATAAGCCAGTTAAATTGATATTTGTTAAATAATTAAAAAAAACGTATAATAAGGTTAGTACGGAATTCTTATTGTACGAGACAAACTCTGACTTGCTCGGTATACTTTTGTTATGCTGCTGTTTCTCGTTTGAAATTTATTTACTGTTTTGAAATTACTAATCCGGTTCCGGTTGTACGAATTCATCAATTCTTTATGGTTAAATGTCTATGGAGTTTAATTGTTTTTTTTTTTTAAAGAAGGTTAACTCTCTAATATGTTAACCGTTATGATAAACAGATTAAAAAACGACCAAATAGATGATGCAATGGAGAACGTTTATTTTTTACCTTAAATAATGTCAGATAGGAACCGTTGCAGCGTATACTCCGTAAGGATGTCTATACATTTCACCGCATAATAAACGAAGACAACCCCGCCCTCAGCGGCGGGTAACCATATGAGAAATAATACACTAAACTTAAACATTTATAAGAATTGCGACCAACGCTATCATGACAAGTCACGTGTATGAAAATGTATAAATGCAATGCCATTATAAAAGCGGAACCGCCACGACGGAAACGCGGCGACGATGCGACGCCAATGTCAATAGCCAAACGAGATGCTACAGAATTTGACAATAATTTTTCTTATCCAGTTGAAGAAAAAAATGAAAGTTTCTTTATTGGTGGTAGGACTTATTGCAAGCTCGTCTAGGTAGGTACCACCCACTTATCAGATATCCTACCACAAAACAGCAGTACAGTGAAGGGTGAGTGAGCCGGTGTAATTACAGGCTCAAAGGATCTTAGTTCCCAATCTTAGTTAGTTCCCATCTTAGTTCCCAATGCGTCATTGCCAATGTAAGCGATGGTTAACATTTCTTATATTGCCAATGTCTATAGACGTTGGTGTCCACTTGCCTTCAGGTTCAAATTCATGTCGTATTCAGCGACGAACCGGTAGAGCTTATTATTCTGTGAGAACATAATCAAAACTGCAAGACACGGTTGTGAAATGTCAGAATGTGATAAGCGACATTGACTAACATTATTATATCATTTATATACGTGCATCGAAATAGCATATCATCGTAAGGTGGTTTTAATATTACACGATAGAGAAACTTACTTCGTAAGAAACGAATAACATTGCTGCGATGCTTCTGTAAGAACTAAATTTATCATTCTATCGTGAGATATTGACAACCGACTTATGGTGACATTATTTTGATGTGTATGTCTTGAAATATTTTAATTATTATGGTCATTATCGCATGTCAATTTCTGACTGATTTCTGCTGTGAGTTTCGGGTTTGTTCTTACAGAATAGCCATATTGGACAATTGTTTTACTAATATAAAGCAGTATTTTTTTTTTCATTTATAATAGGTAACCAAAACTAGCAAATTTGCCAACTGAACCTGGAATGAAATATGTTATGTCCTTTCAAACCGGAACACAACATTACTAAGTATCACCGTTTTGCGGAAAAATATTTAAAGAGTGGTTGATAGATACAACCAAGTATTTATAGCTACTTACGAGGTATTTGGGATATTTACGAGCAGTTACCAAAATGCTTTATAGTTAATATACATGAGGGTGGTATCGTAATAAACAGATTGTTTCCTACGGTATCAAATCATTACAGCGGATAGGGGCGGCAGATGTCGTCGACGTATCATATTGAAATGTTTTTTTTTATATTTACAATGAGTTTATCCCACTATTAAGATGACTAGTGTTAAATACAGTCAGTTATTAAAAAAAATATCTTTTTAACATTTTCATCAATTCACAATTCCCGTCTATTCCCGCGTCTTTTTTCCAATTGACGCCATTTTGTTTTTCTTATGTAATAAAACAAAATGGCACCTCTCATAATAATAAATTTATAATTCGTTATTATTGCATTATCTTAAAAAATATTCATAAAAATTGTTTAGTTATACATATAAAATTAATGTTTATAACAGCAAAAGACCGGGTGTACTCATTCAAATGTTCTGAAGTAAACTATTATTTAATATTTGATCACAGGGAGTTCGTTTTGAATAAAATATTTTGCCTTAAATTGATTATTTATTGAAAGTTTAAATGTTATACAACAACACTCTACGACCAATGGGAGAGGGGAGCGTTTAGCGCTCGAAACCAAATGGAACTCTAAGTTTTCTTATTTTCTTATTCATACGGATTTGTCAGCGAGTATTACAAAGTATATTTTACTGACTTGAATTATGTAACTAAATTAAAAAAGATATACATACATTATTTACACTCATATGAAAGCATAAACTCCATGGATAACTTAAATGTGTCGGTTCCAGCTGTGGCTTTGAATTATACAATGAATGCGTGTTTAATTAGAATAGGTACAGAAACCTAATCAATACATTTTTTTAATTAAAATTAAAAAAGGAGAGTAAAGCAAATTAAATAATTGATAATTGCCTTAAATTAGTAACCGAAATACTGCTATGTGTTTGTAACTCTCTAATTTGTAATTGATTTACAAAACGTGAATGTCTTGCCAATGTCCGCTAATTCAGATATTTTATTAAACAGATTACACAAGCGTTTACACATACATAATATCATATCTAGTTAAAATGTTTTTATATACCATAAACAAGAATGTATGTTTACAAAGAATGAAACTAAATATAACAGGTTTTTTTAATTTAATAAATGATGCGTACACCTATAACACTCACTAAATTCGATTGTCAGGCTGTTTCCACTTAAACACATGACGTTCCAAAATTTAACAACATTTAAAAAAGGTAAACTGACAGGTGTTCTGTCAAACATAAACAGAAATTGACTTCACTTTTATTTCTTAGCAATAAGGTTATATTTTGTTCAAATTAAATGTAAGTTTATCTTTGGTTTCATGGTGTTGACAGAATAGTGATTACGATCAAGTATAAAAAGTAAATTTTATAGTTATTGGATTAACGTAACATTGTTGTTTGATGTCGAAACGGTTATTCGTAAAACATTTGTGTGAGAATTTGTAGTTTCATTAAAAAATAAATTAAAAATACATTGGTAAATTAACAAGAAACGATAAAGGATATATGAAAGATATTACTATTAAAACAGAATAAAGTCCCATTTAGATGATTTATTTTATTGAGATACGTCCCCGGGTGGTCAAATATAGCTATGAAGTACAGTAAATATACTCGTAGCTTTGAAGTTCAACCGCTTTCCAGAAAATCTATTCTTCAATAACGCAACAACCAATATCGATTATTAAAAGGGCTGATCTGGTTAGCACATGTGTTTAAAAAAAATTTTCAAAGGCTTGGCACCGACAGTTTGGTGACGGTAGACAGTTTAGTGTAAAACATATTTACTTTTTAGCGAATTTTCTGTTACTTCTTAAGTCGATTTGTTTTTTTTTTACCTTTTTAGTTTTTTATTTGAAACATATCCTACAAATACGTTTTTAAATATTAATTATAGATATTATTTCAGTCCGAAAACCTAAACCTACAAAATATATTTAATTAATAAAATAAATAATTGATTAAATATTCACATTATATTTATTAAATTATTAATAAAATAATAATAATAATAAAAACCACTAATAATATTTATTTATTCTACAATTCTTGCAATCGAAGTATTAATATCATGCTTTAAAATAACACTGTTGCTTGTTTGTCAAAAAAAATAAATAAACGATTGCAACTACCTACTCATTGTTCACTTTAAATCTTTAAGTTCATTGAAAAAAACATGAAATACACCCAGCTGTGCCACGCGCTCTACATTTCTTTGTGCAAAGTAAAGACGCCCTCGCCTTTAAGATTTGTTACATAAACTAATTGTGTAATATATACAAAGAATTTTTAACTTTGTACACTTACAATACAATTTAAATTCGTATGACCAATGAATCTAAAGGTTAAAAAAGAATAATGCCATAGTAAACTACAGCGTAACATAGAATACACAATATATGTAAGTAATGTAAATACTTCGACGTATATTAGTCTCTAGGGCCATCGAAATAATAATAAATGTTCTTTGAACTATTTCGCGTCTTAGTGATGTTGTACATTCGAGATTTTAAAGCTTTGACGCAAATCGCTGTACAATAGTTTTATTGTTGCTAAATTTATATGTCTGAAAATACCTTAATGATAAGTTTGACAAATTATAAGTTTATTTTTGTTGTAAACATTGAACGTGGATATACAATCTTCAGCTTCCAATACAAACATCGATGGCACGGAATTCATGGCTGTATCACAAGGTAAAATAAGAATGAAAAAAAGAAAACTATACATATTATAAGGTATATTAGGTACCTACCTATAATACCTATTATATACTGTTATTATCTATGGTTATGTATTTATTATTAGCGTTTATCTCTGGGCAATAGCTTTAGCTGCACAAACGTCGTAGCTGTTACGAACTTATTTTGTTTCTTATTATTCTTTTACGCGCGGTATTTTTTATCTGTCATTGTAATATATCGATATGATTTTTATCGCACAATTTACTAATTGAAATTGTTCTGTTCGTGTCTTGATGAAATGTCCTTAAACTGTCCTAAAAATATACATTTACAATGTAGGGTGAAGATATTATTAATGTCAATTTATTTGTCCTGTTTATTTTGGATGTATGGCCTGTAAGCCTTTTTCTCATAAGTTACTTCCTCTTACCTTATTTCTCCTCTACTTAGGTTATGTTTTGTGACATCGTGTAATGCTTTTAAAAAATCTTTAAGTTAAATAATGTAAGTAACGTCAAAATACAATATATATTATAATGTTTATTTATCTCTTACTTTTCTTACTTTAGCGATTCTTTTAAATTATAACTTATTAGTATTATCTAAGTGGTATCGCCGTTCTAATTAGATGTAAATAAAATAAATAAAATTATCGTATATATATAATAATTACTTTTAAATCAGCGAGTTAGTTATAAGAATTACTCCAAGACGTGGTTTTATATGAAACTTTATTTTTACTTTTAACTTGGTTTTATATGAAGCAGTTCATAAGATTGGTCCTTCAATTTCCTCCATTAATTAACCGTAACTTTCTTTTGTAAAAGTTATTCTTAACTAAAACATATTGTCAAACGCGTGTTGTCTACTTAAAACTAGTTTTGATTCGAATACATTTTTTCCTAACAGTATGTTATAGTTTTAGCAAAGGCATCCAGTATGAACCAGTTTCTACTAGTATAAACGCGTTCTAACCGAATACAGGTTTCGACTGTAAAGTGTATAAAATGTTAACAGTCATATGTAAGCTAGATGCTTAATGCATTTGTATTCGGCGAGTTTTGAGTTTTTTCTATCTGAATAACTCGCTCGTACTATTTGTCTTTTATATAACATTTGTAATTGGGCTTTACACAAATTTATTCGAAACACGCGCCCAGTACTTTAAGAGATCAGACAATTCTGACACATAGCAGAACAAAGAGAATCCATCTCAGATCAACAGGCATAAAAAAATTTATTAACCGATTGTTTAAAAGACAAAATAAATCGTTAATTAAAAAAATATACGAAAATGAGAGAATGAATGAGATATATCACGTGACCATCGATTGACTGCCTGAAAATGACGTATTTGATTACGTATGGATTGGCTTATAATCGCCGCGCTTTCAAATGACGCAAAATGTAAACAATAGCGCCGTTTGACGTTTACCATAGACTGAACTAGAGTTTACAGGTGTTTAAAACGTTTGGCTCAAAATTTGTATTCATTTAATTTATAAATGCATTATTATTTTATTATCAAACAATGGTTAGAGATTAAAAGACCTCATGAATTGGTACCATTCCCGTTTGTACATACATCTTTAAATATATTATATGACTGCCAGTCGAGTTTCAGTATATTTCAAAAATATTTTTAGTTATGTATATTTATATAGTTTTTTTTTATAAAATCGGAAGGCGGACAGGCAGAGAGGCCACCTGGTGCTAAATGGTTACCATAACCCATAGAAATTGGTGCTGTGAGAAATATTAACCGTTCCTTACATAATCAATGCGCCACCAACTTTTGGAACTACGATCTTTTATTCCTGTAGTTACATTGGCTCACTCGTACTTCAAACTGGAAAACTGCATCACGAAGTATTGCTGTTTGGCGGTTGAATATATGATGAGTGGGTGGTAGCTAACCAGACGGTCTTACTGATTTTTTTTTTAATTTTTCGCAAAGAATTAACGCAAAATTTTAATGAATGGATATTGTTTTTGCTTTTATTTTGATATGATTCTTATAATATCAGTCTTCAGATGATTCAGATCATTTTGATTTAACAGTTAATCGAATAATTCGACTCATTAAATTCAATACTGATAGAGTTTTAACAGTTTGCAATAGTTACTATACAAATATCTTGTCAAATTACAACTTTGACGAGTGACTCCCAAGCGGTTCAATATGTTTACATTACGGTAGTTGTTAATCTGTCGGATCTCTTGTATAAGTCTAAGTCTAAATGCGAAGTTAGAAATAGTTCCCACAGTATCTCGAAGCTCAGATGGCCATTGATGGCCAATGGTCATGGCCAAGAATCATTGCTTAAATTTTCAACAACGATATATCAACTAGTTCACCGACGAACACGTGAAAATAACAATTTATTTTAAGATTGAGACTTATAAATGAACATAATTTCAAGCGTAGTTTTTTTTTTATATTAAATGTTGTGTTTTTTTTTCTATCGTCACCAGAAGCAAATAAGAATGTCCGAAGCACGCGCCGCACCTGGCCAATAGTGATTTCAATTCATCGATAAAACCTCATAATACATAAAAATTGTTTTTTTTTTTAAATAATAATACATAAAAACTTTTTCTTATATACATTATTAGAATTATTATAATAAATAGTAAGGAATATCTTAATAGTAATTGATAGCATCGTTCATAAGACCTTTCACCTGATTCACCTGAGCGACTACAGGCACAAAGTCTTGGAAATCTTAGATTCCGCCTTTTAAGCGCAACAAGTTTATATTCTTTAGTTCCTGTCTATCTGGGGAAAGGTACATCAAGTAATCCATTTGCTAGCCATATTAAATAGTTGAACTTTAATTTTATAACAATCCCGCGTGTTGTTTCCGTAAATAAATGAAATCTATATTCGCCCACATCTTCGCCCACAAAAGATATAAATTGCTTTACAAATTATGTGTTCAAATAGTCTGGATCAGAAACTATACCTAGAATTACATTGCGCAAAATTTATAATGATTAATTAATATTTTAACTTTGTATAGATACATAGGTACTTATAAGTACTTAGTTTGTAAAGCATTCATTATATCGTTTGAAAAATACTGATCAGAGAAATTAAACAATTAAAATTAAAAGATAAAGTTATAATTTAGATATTCTACCGCCAAACAGGAATAGTTAATATTATTGTGTTCGTTATTTATTAGCATCTTTGTTCTCAAGTTTAGTGGCGCGTTGACGATGTAATGGGTTAATATTTCTTATAGTTCCGATATCTATGGGCGGTGAACCATTTTACGCGCATTTTCCCAGTCCTAGTTTACAAAAAAAAGTGATATATTAAAAAATATATAATTTATCGATGTTATATTTTTGACAGCACTACAGATTCTAACAATCGCTTAACCGCATTTCTTCTCGCGAATTCTTGAACGGAACTCCTTTAAGAAGCAATATTTTATTCCGATTCATACAACAAAGGGACTGGCAGCTGAGTTTCTTTTTTATACACCGAAAACCATTCACTACTTACATATGCCTATCATAACCAAACATACATACAATATTAACCTCTATGACAATCATAATAGAGACACGATTTGAATTTATCGTTTGTAAAAGTAAGTTAGTCGGTTTACATTCATAAATAATTAGTACTCAAATTTCTTGACTTCGCTCTTATAAACTCATATATCTCATTACAAGGGATCGGTAGTTGGGAGTAATTAAAAATGGTGTAAACTGAGCATAATGTTTATTTAATGTAAAAGGGGTTCAGTTCACTGAAGTTGTCATTTAATTAAAGGTGTCAATAGTTGTGTAGTATTTAAGTTTCATATTTTGATTGTGTTCAAACCCGGGCAAGCACCACAGAATTTTCATGTGCTTAATTTGTGATTATAATTCATCTCGTGCTTTACGGTCAAGGAAAACATCGTGAGGAAACCTGCATGTGTCTAATTTCACTGAAATTCTGCCACATGTGTATTCCACCAACCAGCATTGGAGCAGCGTGGTGGAATAAGCTCCAAACCTTCTCCTCAAAAAGAGGAGAGGAGACCTTTAGCCCAGCAGTGGGACATTCACGGGCTGTTACGATATTTTGATATGTATTTGTACCTCTATAGGTAAATTTGTTGTAATTTTTGAGTCGTTAATTCAGTAACAGCCTGTTTATGTCCCACTGCTGGACTAAGGCCTCCTCTCCCTTTTTTGGGAAGAAGGTTTGGAGCTTATTCCACCACGCTGCTCCAATGCGGGTTGGTGGAATACACATGTGGCAGAATTTCGATGAAATTAGACACATGCAGGTTTCCTCACGATGTTTTCCTTCACCGAAAAGCACGACATGAATTATAAACAGAAATTAAGCACATGAAAATTCAGAGGTGCTTGCCCGGGTTTGAAACCACGTTCATCGGTTAAGATTCACGCTTTCTTGCCACTGGGCCATCTCGACTTCGTTAATTACAATATACTAATAATAATCGAGTCGTTAATTACAATATACTAATCTTATTGCGGGTTAATTATGGTAATTGGAATACTTATAATGAAGTTTCATTTGCCTTTCAGTTTTTTTAATTAGCAAGATAAAAAAATATTATCTTATTCCTAATAGTGAAATCGAGTTTTTTTAAATTAAACATTTAATAAAATTACAAAATTAAACGTTCATTGATGACTTCTTCCGCTAAAGGAACTTCAATCCCCTAATTTGATTAAATTCATTTTTCATATTTATTCTTGCATGTATAACTAAATAAATACAGATGCTGTTTTTTATGCGTTTTGTGTGTGCTCAGACATCCAAGGACATCGCGACATGTCAATGTCAAGTTGACATAAGCTGTCAACGCCCTTGCCATGTTATTTTTTTTATCTGACATCTAGTGACGCGTGCAATTAAATACACGTGTATAGTTTTTCAGAATTAAAAAAAAAACGATATATTTTATTTCTTATTACAAAAATTAAATTATCATAATATACGATTAAAATTTACTATTGTTTCAAAATAACTTCCATATAATACCGATACATATTATCGTTTCAACTAAAAATGTTCATAATATTGAGACTAAGTAAATACTTACCATATTTACGTTTTGTTTTTTAATTATCTCGATACTAGAAGCTAGAAAATATTAAATAAAGTTGTGCAGTATTTATGTACACTTAAACATGTATTTTATATATAAGCTCATATTAGCAATAAGTCTGAAGTCAGACATTCTAAATATCGCTCGGTATAAAAAGACTTTCGCTTCGCGGACGGATAAAAATTTGACTTACTTCCTCTCCTTAATTTTTTTTTACAGCCGATTAAGATCTCTACACACCTCGTAAAGAAAAAGAGGCCATAGTTTGCGTTTGTTAACAAAACATATAATAAAAACAAATTTATGCTATGAAAAATAGCCATGAATAGTATTTATTTTAAATGACCTATCACAAATCAAGCACATGAAATTTCAGTGGTACTTCTAAGGGTTGGAGCCCACAATCATCGGTTAAGATTAACGCGTTCTAACCAATGGGCCATCTCGGCATATAAAGGTATTTTAAAAAAATTGTCGCAGTTACAATATCCACTTTGATTCTAATTTCAATTTTTCAGATAACAGCTTTACCGTTAAAAACGCCATTTATTTACGAATACCACAGGTTATTTTGGTAATTTATTTACTTGGTCGTAGGGCTTTGTGCAAGCTCGTCTGGATACTATAATTACAAGCACAACATGGGACATAACATCTTAGTTAGTAAGCGATGATTAACATTACTTGCATTGCCAATGTACATTATCCGAAAAGTGCTGAGTTATAATAAGTTAGCGTGTCTTTTTTATTGATAGCAACTGCCACGTGTGACATGCGCGGGCGCACATTTGACCGGACATGTTATTAAATCTATTAACCCTCCGGTTTAATGCTAATGCATGTCAATCAATGCATTTGCATGTACGTTATGGTAATTCAACTAAAATATTAATATTCCAAAAAATATAACTTCCTGGTTCATGTTTATTTATATTTTTGATAATTATATGGTCCATATATTCCACACTTCTGGTGACCCAAGAGCAGCGCTTATTTAGCCCAAAGGCTGAGTCTATCGGTGCATAGAGGCAATTGTGTCAGCGTCTTGGGTACAATGCCGCAGGACAATCTTTTAGACGGCGTGTTTTTTCTATAAATTTGTAATGCGTATTTTGTGTTTTTATTTTAATTTTGATAAATTATAAACATAACTAAAATGTTTATCATGTATGTTTGAGTTTTCAATCTGAAAATTAAAGTCTGTTTCATATCTTTATTATATAATTCAAATAATTCCTTGTTTAATTATTGTAAATATTATTATAGTATTATAATTGTAATTCAATAAAAAATAAATTACACATACATGTAAATACTATAAATATTAGGCTCTTAGTGATGACATATACAAAGAGAAATAAATTAATAGCCCATAAATAGTATACTACTAGCAAATAATATGTTAATTTTTTTTATAGTATATGTAGTATTACGAGCATATGGGCCGTCTCATGGTAAGTGGTCACCAACGCTTATATACATTGGCAATGAAAGTAATGTTAATCATCGCTTACTAACTAAGATGTTATGTCCCATGTTGTGCTTGTAATTATACTGGCTCACTCACCCTTCCAACCAGAACACAACAATACCAAGTACTGCTGTTTTGCGGTAGAATATCTGATGATTGGGTGGTACCTACCCAAACGAGCTTGCATAAAGCACTACCACCGTTAAATTACAAAGTTAATTTACAAAATTATTTTAAATATAACGTTATTGTACGTTAACTTGCATGCTGTGACTACCTGTCAGTGGAATTAAGTGTAACCAAAGAGTTTGTAATGTAAAACATAAATATATATATATCATTATATTGGTGGTTCTAATATACATATAAGCATACTTAGCGGATGTCATTTTGTTCGACTCTCCAGTTACGTGGTATGTAGTATATTAACTTCTTATTACAATATTTAAATTGTTTTCAATTTGTAATTGAAATAATAAAAAAAATATCTTATTAAAGTTATACAAAAAATCTTAATGCCTGTAAATATACTGACTCACTCACCCTTCAAACCGGAACGCAACAATATCAAATACTGCTGTTTTTCGGTAGAATATCTGATGAGTGGGTGCTACCTATCCAGACGAGCTTGCACAAAGCCCTACGACCAAGTAAATAAATTACCTAAATAACCTGTGGTATTCGTAAATAAATAGTAAAAGTAAAGCTGTTATCTGAAAATTTGAAATTAGAATCAAAGTGGATATAAGTAAGTAAAGATATATTATTCAAAAACTGTTTGTCTTGCATAATATATTAGATACTATTCACAGAGCTATTAGCATGCCACATGGTATATGTATGTACGTCATCTAAGGTTTGCTTACCATTACTCCTTTGAACATTGGAATATACTCATAATAGAGTAGTAATGACAGTCATATTTTCCACGCGTCTTCCTTATATAATACAGGTAATAATAATATAGAAACGTTTCACATGGATACTTCAAAATTAATTGCATTTCTATAACTCGTTTCGAATTCGAACCAGACAGAAATTTTATACCAAACGACTGGGGTGATTCACAAATAAATCAAGCTGTTTTGACCCCAGCAGCGTAACCGGACTCCTTAACGATCTTGGGATGACATTACGGTATTTTTATGTCGTTGTATATAATGTACACGCGTACTCGACTTGTATGAAGATTGTTTTCTTCTAAATATTGAATTTTATGTGACTATATCTAAACAAGTTGAGAAGGCGCATTGAGAGTAAAATTTTACGTTAAAACGGAAATGACGTCAAAAATGACGCTACGCTAGTGACGTAAGAAAGGATATAATATTATATACGTGTTAATCGTAAAACTTTACTATGTGTTATAAAAGAAATACGTAGCCTGCTTAATCTTATTTAATTATCTTATTTATGACTTCTAAAAGATATTGTAATACAAATTAATGTATATTTTTTTTACTAAAAGTTAGATAATTTATTTTAATATTATAACTGCGAAAGTAACATTGTTTGTCTGTTTCGCTTTCACGGCTTTACCGCTAAACCGATTTTGATGATATTGTATGAAGCAAGCTTAAACCCCAAGAAAGAACTTACCTTTTTATATACCTAACTCCTGCCCCCTTTAACGATATATCTGCTGTAAAACTGTCAATATTATGTAATTAATATAACAATAGTACACCTGATATCATTAAAATAAAAAAGCGCTGTGCAATTTCGAGTGTTTTTATGCGAACGTAATATACAATGTAACAGCAGAGTCATTAATCTGATATGATTTTCATATAACGTTCCGCTTCAAGCGATTAATTTTATTTATTCATAACAAAGTATACTTTTATAGCCTCAGGAGTTCCATAGAATGGCTGCCTTGTGAAAACCTCTAGTTTTTCTCCTATTAAAAGTACTTGGTGGTAGGGCTTCGTGCAAGCCCGTCTAGGTATAATGTTATAAGTATAACGTCTAGGTATAAGATGGCTCCTACTTTGTCATAGCAATAGAAAATAATTAAAATGTATCGAAGTTGGTATATTTAAATGGACACGATAACAAACAATGTGGTTTTTCTATATGACGATTGTCTGTCAAGAACATTGGGACTGCTAGCTGACAGTTGTCCAACAGTGAATTAAAAAAAAGTGTCTACTAAAGCTGGCTACAAATAGACGTGACGAAAAATAGCAATCACGACTATCTCTCGTAGTCAGATTAAATTTAATAGTACTGGTGTTACGAGATTTAATGTCCTTTTTCACCATGCTACGTCAACGAACTATATCAGTCAAATTTCACTTACACGAAAGCAAATATTACTTGATTACTTCCAAATAAATATACACATTACTCCAATGATTCATTCAACGATTTTGTCGTGCAACGTTAAACTAACGACAAGGTTCTAAATGATAAAATTGCCGACACGGCGCAGTGAACACAGCTAGACAAGTCATTTGATGATAAAAAAACATGTGACATAAATGGAAACAGTGATAGAATATCAAGAGAATGTGAAGTTAGAGACGATTATCCAACGAAGAAAACTCACCAATAAATAATATTAACAATAGCGTTAAAAATAGTTTAACAATAAAAAAAAGGTAGACAAGTAAGTAGATTTATATCGCTCAAACAAAACACAAAGGTTCGTCCAAGGAGGTTCTTATAAGCACTAAATTGTCAATTTACTTCAAATCGAACTTGCCACCGGTTCGGAATGAAGATTCAACTTAGATAAAATGACCAGAAACAGTAATTATTATTTCCTATAAATTAAATATAAATATGTGTGTAACGTAATATGTTAATAAAATGTGATGAAAAATTATTTATCCTGCATGAAAATTAAAAAATACTAACCCTAGGTTTTTATCATCAATGTGATTATTAAATTACGCCTTATTTATTATATAGTATTATTTTAACATGAGATTTTCATTTTATTTTTTAAAGAACCAGCAATGCATGGGGCATTTTAATGAAATTACTATTTACTCTTTCAATTAAGATTAAAGCTTGTGTTAGGAGTGATTTTTTTTTTTTTTTTTTTTTATATCGCCGGGAGGGCAAATGACTCTACTCCACCTGATGGTAAGTGGTAGTAGAGTCCAAACGCGACGACGGCCAGTACAGACGGGAAAAACGTTCTGCACTAGCCGCCTTCGCCTTGCCGGCCCGCAAGATGCCTCTTCACGCCTCGTTTGAAGGAACCCGGGTTGTAAGAGGAGGGGAATACGTGAGCTGGTAAGGAATTCCATTTTTTGGAAGTGCGACAAAGAAAGGAGTTGCCAAATTTCTTTGTTCGCGATGGAATTGATGTCACAGTTAGGCGGTGACATCGAGAACCAGCTCGCGTGGACTTAAGAAGGAAGGGGGAAGCAGGAATTAGAGAGAATAATTCCTCAGAGCACTCGCCGTGATACAGTCGATAGAAAGCGCTCAGTGCTGCTATCTCACGACGCAATTGTAAAGGTTCAAGGGTGTTTGTGACCTTTACGTCGCCAATAATGCGTACGGCACGTCGCTGCAACCGGTCCAAGGCCTCAAGTAGGTACTTAGCGGAGCCATCCCAAAGGTGCGAGCAATATTCCACGCAAGACCGTACCTGTGTTTTGTACAGCAGGCACAGTTGTTGTGGCGTGAAAAAGCGCCGCACCTTGTTCAGAACTCCGAGTTTCCGTGAAGCTGTTTTTATAACAGCCTCGATGTAATCCCTTGGACTAAGATCGCAGCGAACGTCAATCCCCAGCATGGCGATTTTGCTTTGCATCACCAGCGGAGTACCACAGAGGGAGGGAAGAGGGGAAAATGTTGACTTTTTCGCCGTGAGAGCGCATACCTGTGTTTTCTTGGCATTAAACTCAACAAGATTATCAGAGCCCCATTTGGCGATGAGATCTAACGTCCTATCGAGTTCAATGACATGAGGATGACATCAAGAGCCAGGTTTGAAATTGCGAATTTTAAATCGTTACAGCAGTGGCAGCCAAAACCATTACGCTAAAAGTCAATCTCTTGGCCAAGCCATAATTATTTACGGAATTTTATTAAAGAAGTGAGAGCACTTTTCCTAAAAAGTGTTTTACGCACATATGGATGTAACTGGATCTGAATAATCCCATATAAATACAAGTGTTTCGCTTCTAAGTCTAATTCTATCTGTGTCTCAAATATCAATGTTGGCATATGATTGTATTTTGGCATGATCGTTTTTATACTATTTTATTTGTTGTAACTCTCCGCTAGATGGCGTTGTAGCACTTTTACGTCTATACCTTTCATCAAATACTGATCGCCGTGACAATTAGTATATATACAGGCAAGACGTCTGTCGGGTTTTCCTAGTAATATACACATTTTTTATGTAAAAAATTTTTTCGTTGTTCAAATTTTTAAACTTCGTTTAGTCTTGTAAAAATTTAATTTTTGACTTTGTGCAAGCCCGTCTGTGTACCACCACACATTCTATCTCTAAAAATCTATACTTAGTATTGTTATTTTCTGGTTTGAAGCGTGAGTATGTAACTACAGGCACGAGGGTCATAACATCTTAGTTACCAAGGTTAGTGTCGCATTAAAGATGGTGGTTAATATTTCTTACAAAGCCAATGTCTGTGGGCGGTGATGAACACATCAGGTGGCCAATTTGCCGGGTTGCCTATGAATATAAGAATATCTATTTTAAAGTAAATAATACAAAGAATAAAAACTAATTATTTGCAAAAAATGTCTGTTTAAATGGTTATGACGTATATATGTGTCCTTACGTAATTCATTTCAATTGAGTTGAAAGTATATATATTTAGCATACATACTTACAATTGCGTGATCGTCTTTGGTACACATATTATTATTTATATAGGTCTTATTTACCTACCAATTCACATGTACGTATGTATTAATTATGAAGGAGGTATCCGGCACAGACCCAACTCACTCAGCCTTGTGGCGTTCTGGAAATACTACTCAAAGATATTAAGATGAAACCATATTCAATTTACTACGTTTTAATTATTTAAATTGTTCCTAACACTACAATTATACTTAATCGTCACATTATCGTAATCGAATCGAATCGAAACTTTATCTTTACCGTTTAACCGTTTTGCTACTCTACTAACACAACGAATCAGTTGCGGCTCGGTCCAAGTTAGATCGGAATATCGGAAACGTATCGTCACCGTTATAAATAAGAAGAATTGGCTCCCAGGCACCTTCAACCTATGTGTGTTATGAGCCTTATTTTTTATTTGGGCTTGTCACCCGGTAGCCACTTAATAGCTATTCTAACGCCAAACATTAATTACTTCTATTGTTTTGTTTCAGCTTAAAAAGCTAGTGTAATAGTGCATTGTTATGTCATATAATTCTTACAGTACCAATATCAAAGATAACGACTTGCTATCAGGACGTTAGCCCTTCTGCATTAGGCCATCTGTTTCTGTTATAAATAAATTTAAAAAAAAACATGCTATCTAGTTTATATAGACAGTTAATTTAAAATTTGTCTTAGAGTACGCTTATCTGACAGTTGATAAGGTACTACAAAAACGATAAAACGACACGCTACGTCTAGAAATAACCACTAACGAGTATTAAGCTATTTGAAATTTGCAAGCGGCCAACAATAAAAATGTAACTAGCGAAAAGCCCGACCTTTTCCATATCACGAAAATAATTAAAACAGATCTTACATGCATGAGATATTATAAAATGTGTTGAATTTTACAGTGTGGTAGTGGTACTTTTTTAATTTAACTAATAGCTCAAGGCTTAAAGTTACTCTACAAATTTCCTACTCGAATAAAGTTTTTTTTTTGTACGTACGTATTTTAAAATTAGAAAATAGGCAAGAAATATAAAAAAATGTTTGCGGTTTGCCGCCTATTTCGCCGTTATTTTTTATGCGTATTTGAATATCTGATTAAAAATTTTAAAGTAATAATTAAAAATGTATTTTTTTTTCTTATAAATTAATACTAGGAACATTAAAAACACCGAACTACTTGTTTGTCCATTTGTTTAATTTATAATGAGCATATCAACAATTGTAATGACTTATATATTAACGCAAACTTTTTACTAGTTTCTTAACACGTTATCGGTAGAATTATGTAAATAACTAAGTAAATATGAATAAAAAAGCTATATTTCCATTTGCAGGTACCGAATGCTACATACAGTGAAGGCTATATACCTTTAACGTAATTGTAATGCAATGATTATATTAATTTTCTATAAAAAGTTTATTTTTTACTGTAAGACCTGACTAGAGACAAACTAATTTTTTATATGTTTATATTTTAAAAAGAAAACTTAAAATAATACAATCTTTACCGAAGGTAATGGGTTCAAGCACCACTAAGCTATCATGTGCTTAGTTTGTGCTTAAAATCAAGCACAAGCAATCGCGTGCTCAGCTGAAAGGAAACCTCGTGTAGGTTTCCCTTGTGTGGGATCAAAATCTCTCATATTGGTATCCAACAACTCAATGTGAGTGCAGCGTAGTGGAATAAGCTCCAATCCTTTTCCTCAAAAGGGGAGGAAATTAGACCAGCGTGGGACATGAATAACACAGTCATATAACACTTTACATTATTTTATGAAATATAAATATGATTTTAACTTTTTTGAGTAATAAATCAAGTTCCATCTGTTTTAATAAATATATAATATGTGTTTAACCACATATATAACTAAAAGGTAAATAGAAGGCACCTTATAAAGTTCAAATTTCTCACCTTATAGAAATCATTATTTAAAAATAACAGCCTTAAACCAAAACCACCCTTAGCCATAACTCTTTCTCAAGTAGAACAATCCCCGTTGATTCCCATAACATTGTTGACTTGAATAAATCAAGATTTACATGCAAAAAACAAGTTCTTGGGCTCGAAAGAATGACTAAGGGTCTATTGTATGGTATTTCGCACACGGAAGTTCCCTACGATACATTTTTAAGGTAACAATAGTTTGACAATTGGACTGTCAGAAGGGTGGTCGGAACCAGAGCACTCATTGTTGGAGCAGCTGATAACAGCGTCTTCTCTTAAATGGAACGTAACGTATATTCCGTGTTTCGTGTTATTTGCTCCAATTTGTGAGGATTTATTTTAATGTACAGCTGCTAAGGAGACCATGTATTGTGTTTTATCTAGTGGACTGTAAATATGAATATTTTAAAAAGATTTTAAATTTCGAACATAAGTCATGTGAATAGAAAATTTCAACGCTCTATACAAACATGCTTATACATACCGACCAATCGTAATCTAGCAATTTTATTTGATTAAATACAATTAGTATTATTAATAATGATATAATCACATTACATCGTTCAATAGTTTAATTAGGGATTAAACCAATATAGTACCTCGTTCTTAATTTAAAATTTCAAATTCAATAGCGTTTTTTTTGTATATCAGTTGTTTGTTTCAAATTGCCAAAACAAATTAACCAATGTTTTTAAAGTTATATATACAAGGTATTTTTAGTATTATATAATTAATATATACATATTAATTGTTTTTATTTAAATTCTAAAAATATAAAATAAATATATAACGAATTAATATGATCCGTTAAAAAATAAAACACTAATATGGTTTTTTTTTTTCGAGATATTTCTTCATGAGCAAAGGCATCGTGACCTATACAGCCTTAATAAAAGTCAACGCTTTAAAAAATATAATTTCCAATACACCTGTGCGTAACGTGTGCCGGCTAGATAAGTTCTAGGTAATTGTTGACGGTTGGCAGATGTTTGCAATTACATGGACTTTAGGACGACATTTCAAATGTCACGCATACAATAATACTTTCTAAGGGTTGTGCAATTACTATGTATTTATGGATTTAGACGTCAGGCGACTTGAGATTCAAATTAAAATATTTAAATATGAAATAAAATAAATCTGCAATTAAATACTCCGTTTAGGCTGACTGATGTCACAACAGATGTTTATCTGCAATTATAAGTAATCACTTTTAAACGGAACATTTGGCTATTTATAATTTCTCAAATATTAAAACAAATAAAATTAAAACTAGTCGAAGCCCCTAAATGTCATAATGCTGGTCTATGGCCTCCTCTCTGTTTTAAGAACAAGGCTTAGAGTTAACTCCACCACAGTGTTGCAATGCTCCAACAATAATAATACCTAACTAAAAACACCAAGTGAATACCTTGTGAGTGGAATGTAATTTTGTGAAATTATTTTAATTGTTGTCCATTCCAATAGCAGAAAATTAACAAACCATATATTTACATATTCCATGTGATTTGCTAATAGCTCTGCTGTTATGCACTACAAACAATTCTTGATTAAAATCTTTATTAATAATGCAACACTATTATTAACTACTTATATCCACTTGCTTCCAAATTTTCGATAACAATTTCGCTAAACCATGCATTCAAACCAATATTAAAAACGACATTTTTCACGAATCCATAATGAATATAATATTTTATTTATTTCTTCACAAAAAGCTTATAAATTAACATATAACATTTAAATATCAACTAAATAATGTCAAGACTGGTGCTTGCAATAGATAAACTGTTCTACAAGACGCCAGGCCGCCACTCCCGTTTATATGAACAAAAAACAAAAATAAATGTATAAAGTGAGAAGTAAGAAATAATAAAAAATAATATTTTATTGAATTGAGGCAACATCATTGTATAGGTAGTCTTTAGTTTATTTACATTTAAATAAATACAAAAATTAAAAATAGTTACTGTACAAATCGTGACCGCGTGCAATGGTGGCAAAAATGCTAGCAGCATTCTTTGAATCGCGATTCCGATTCTCTGGGCGAAAAATGAAACAGCCCTTCTGCCATCTGCCATGCTCGCCGTCAGAATTGTCTATCTTTATATATTTATTGGCATAACTCTTGTTAGCAATTATAACACGTACTTAATGTCGTACCGCCGTTTAACACATCTGATATACGAATTGAAAGTTCTATGAACATTTCAATATTGACATGCAAATTTCTACGGAAATACGAATTATCGTCACAATAAAACATATCATTATTGCTATTTTGATTTCTAAATTAATCCTTAGCACCTTTGAATACGGGTGATAATGGCTTGAATTATAATTAAAATTGCAACTTGTTTTATCTTATATTGCTAGGGCGTTTCGTAAGATCAAGACACAATGGACGAATTTTTGCTCCATATTGATCATCTGTCAGCCTGTCACATTAATTCATACGGTAAAAAGGTCTCACCCCCTTTTTGTATATAGTATAATGTGTTTTATTCATCGTCTTTATAAAAAACGTGGGTAACAGATAAAAAATAGCGTAAGATTTTTTTTAAAACTTTTTTTGGCGTGAGACTCTTGTTTGAAATTGAGTTAGAACGTAGATGGCTGGAAAGCTGTTTCTTATATTATATTTAATTTTATAGTTTCATGGTATTGAAGTAGGCGTAATTTACCTTTATTTTGCTACATTGGGGTAAATAATAAGGAAACATAAATTTTACTGCTAAGTACTCACAATTATATTATTATTAAATCTTCCGGCTTGACTAATATTATCGAGGAATTCTCGAAATGTTATAACTACGTTTCAAACATCATGGAGAACGTCAAACGTCCTCGACGATAACTTATATATATCATCATATTATATAAGCATCCTGATCGAAACATAACAAGGAAATAAAGTATCACTACACGTGTGGAAACATAAATTCGAGTAAATTAGAATCTCACAATCAAGTTTGTCACAACAGCTTAAAAACAAGATTCAATCATCGTATTAGATTATTGTACTGTTTTTCTTACCATATTTATCGGGAGCCCTACACGTTTGCTGATCCGTAGTCCACTCTAGGAATTTACTGCAAACCCCACTGACAGAATTACAGACTGAATTACAGAATATTGTAAGAACAAAGTCAGAACTCCCCGCGTGAAATGTCAGAAAATGATATGCGACATTGAACATAATAATTATAACATTTCAAGAATACACGCATCAAAATAGTACATCACCGTAAGTCGGTTGTTAACATTTCACGGGTGAGTAATGAAGTGAGTTTTTACAGAATAGCACTGCTGTGCTAATTTTGCAAGCTATGTCGGTTACTCAGTCAGTAGCGCTCATGTAGATAAGAATATAAATTATTCTATAAAAGCAGGTAATTATTTTGTAGTATGTATTTAGTTCAATAAATAGTCATATTTAATACAGAAACGTATTAATAATAATTAATTACAATAAAAGAAATGTAATTTATTTAAAAAAAAACATAAAATACTGTTTAAAAGAAATCGCTACAATAAAAATACATAATAAAAATCTATAATTTATATAGCAATTAATATATATCTAAAGTGATAATTGTTGGTCAACAGTTTGCTATATGCCTTAAAACACAATAATAATACAAAGAAAAGTACATACAATAAAGTATTAGCATAAATTAACCCTAAATACGATATTGTAAATAGAAAATATATGGGCAGCTCGAACGTAAGAGTATCAATACAAGCCGACCATCAGCACTTCAAATATAAATATAAAATCGCTCCATTCCATCTAGCCCTGCAGCGTATTGACGCCTCAGGCGAAAAAACATTAACAATAATATAACACGTGTCGAATTCAGTGTTCATTACACGTCGATTCACGTCAAACCCTTTGTCCAGAGCCCGTGCGTGGACAAAGCGCCCACACGCTGGGCGCCGCGGGTCGCCTCCACCCCCGTGAGCGAGGCAAGGGTTGAAAATTGCAAGAGTTCAAACGCATATCACGTTTTGTATGTCGTATGATTTCAATGACCGGTTGACGGACACTGGTACTTCAACTGAAGATCGCAGAATCCCTTACAAACGTTTAAGATTTTCAACGATATAATTTGTGTTTACAATTTGTATTAATATAAGATGAAAGAAAATATTATTGATAACTATTACCTTTATATTAAAAAAGCGAAATTGAGTTTGTTTATTTGTTTGTAACGCTTTCATGTCTTAACTACTCAACCGACCATCATGCAGTTTTGTATCCACGTTGTCAGGGCTACAGAAATAGACATAGGATACTTGTGTACACTTGCCTCCCCCCTTATACGTGGGGGAAGTGAACGGAAAATAGTATTGAATGAAGATTTTTGTCCAACGGAGGGACATTAACTATCTATTACTTGATCGAACCTATCTATCGACTGCTGAATATGAAGAGTATAGGAAATTGTATTTACGTCAAGTCTAAAAATTTATGTAAAAACTAGAAAAGGTCTTTAATAATAAAAAAGAAATTTAAAAAAGTAATGCAAAAAGATTACATTTAATTATAACAACATCTTATAAATATTTTCAAAATAATTGTTTCTTTTTTTAAAAAAAAAGGTTTTATATAAATTAAATATAATTATTTTGTAAGCAAACTCTACGCATCAGTCCAAGAGTCGTCAAATGCGCGACAACCCTCGCTAATTGAATTGTTCCAACCTGGATTTGCGCTCGTTAGGCTCAGCAATGAACAGTATAAGCCATTATTTAAAAATTTAAAATGAATGACAAATCCCTTTATTTTAATTATAAGCGTGATTTTAATTTATACCATATTTCCTTTATACGCAACACAATGAATGGCATAAATAAATAATTTTATTGGTTTCATTTGTACGCTTTGCTTGAATAGGGATTTTATTATAAACTAGCTTTCGCTCGCGACTTTGTCCGCGTCTTCGGTTTCTCAAAAGAACTCGTACGCCATATTTAAAAAAATAAAATAAAGTCTACCGACAGCTTTTTACTGCAATAATAAGTATTATACTAACGAGTGTTAACACAAGTTCTCCTGTAATGTTTCATATACAGATTTATTTACACTGACAGTGCGCTGTCAACCATTGCATCTAAATTGTCAAACTCAAGCTTAGCGATGTCACATGTTAATCATTGCTAATGCGTAACCACACGGACATGAGTATAATAATGCCTTTCAGACAACATAAGCCATATAGGAAGAACATGTATGTTATGTTCACCCTTTAACCGTGCTTTAACTCAAGTCGTAATATTGGTATTACAAATTAAATAATACATATTATATTTTGTATATCAGCTCGTTATGCACACACACCGTCTTCACTTCGCGCCAATACCAATATATATATATTCTATTTTCCCGCGCTCCGCGATGTATGTCATCCGAGATGACAGATGGACAGATACACAGATAACAAATATTAATATTATAAAATACTAATTAATACATTATTGTAGATGTGTGTACACTACAATGTCCATTTGATGGTCGAGTGTATGGTGGGAACAATTTTTTTTTTCATATTATAGGTAGGCGGACGAGCAATAACGAAGTTGATATTGGCAATGTAAGAAATGTTAAACATCGCTTACATAGCCAATGCGCCACTAACCCTGCGAACTAAGATGGTATGTCCCTTGTGTCTGTAATTACACTGGCTCACTCACCCTTTAAACCGGAACACAACAATACCAAGTACTACTGTTTTGTAGTAGAATATCTGATGAGTGGGTTGTGCCTACCCAGACGAGCTTGCAAAAAGCCCTACCACCAGTAATATCTGCCTATGAAAAAAATTAGTTTTACTTGTTTGTAGAGTGCGTGAACACAAAGGTCTAGATAGAGAGATAGATAGAATATACTTTATTGTACACCACAAACATTAGAAAAGTACATAACACATGGATACATCCAAATAAATAATAAATAATGTTATCTTAATTTTATTTTGTATTAATTAGTATATTTTTAGTAATTTTTTTTGTAACGTAAACTTTGCATGAATTTAATGAATTATTTAATTTTAATTTGTACCTATATCAATTTCAAACTATTTGTGTTATTAATTTTAATTTTATTAAGTGCATGTTTATTTTTTTATGATCTTTAATTTGTACCAATTTGGACTTTTTTTTTTTTAATCTTTCTACTCATGTTGCTATAATTATGTGTTAATGTATTTTTAAAACAAATATTGTAATTGTTGTGGCTACTTTAAAAAGCTTCACATGTTAGCTATTTTCACTAAATTGTTTTACATTTGTCATTAAAACATGTAGTAGCTACTAGTGGTCCTTAAAATAAATAAAATAAAATAAAAAAAAAATAAAATAAAATTAGAATACCACTTTGGCGGCCATAGCGATCTCTTCCAACCATAGTAACATCTTAATTCCCAAGGTATGTGGCACATTGGCTATTTAAGGGATGGTTAATATTTCTTATATAACAAACTCTTTATTTACGATATACATTTTAATCATAAAATTTGATACACATTTTGTTTTGTCTTTCTAGTGTTCAAGTCTGCTTGTCGTTGCCATAGTAGCTAATCCCCTCGGGAGGGTTACGTTGATGGCGTAGTAAGCTGAGTCTCGGCCGGAGAAGTTTGAAATCCCGGCTCAGGCTAATGAAAATTAGTGGGGTTTTTAAGAAATTCTCAAGGGCACCTAGCAGAATTGTGGCCGCTTCTTCGGTGTTGTCAACTAGGCCAGTATAGTAAGAAAGTTTTTTTAATTAATTCTGATATGATATGAAATCTTTATATTTTTTACGTTCAGAAATTCGCTAAATTAATAAGTCGGATATGGATATTTTAATTAAATCGAGTGAGCAAGACATATGTATATACATAAATAGATATTTTAGTATCGTTGAATGAGATAGAAAAAGTAATTTACAATAATGAGCAAAAAAATTTTTAAGAGTAAATGAGTCAAAGCTTCATAGGAACAAATAAACATACATTCATGACCCTCCTTTTAACTGTAGTCGAGTGAATTGATTCGCTATGTATTATCGACTTTTTTTTAATTTATCGTTGTACTGAAAGAGAACCTAAGTCATATAAAGGGCAAAAACTTAAAGGTCAGCGTTGGAATGTAACGAACGCAGCCGACCTTTGCAACCACCTTGCAACTTTTAAATATTTAATTATTTTACCTAACTTCAAAAATGATTGTTTTAATTCGAAATTAATTAAAAAAAAATATATAGAATCAGTATTTAATATATATATTTAGTAATTGATTTTCATTTTATATAACTTAGGAATAAAATTTTTGATATATAAACTGTTATCCACCAACACGCATTGAAGCAGCGTGGTGAAATAAGCTCTAAGGCTTCTGTTCAAAAAGGAAAATGCCTTAACTCAGCTGTACATTCTTAGTTAGCTTAATGTAAATCGTATAAACTAATGTCCCTAACGTAAGCTCGTCCTCTTCAACTAAACGGTTATCCAATTATCAAAATGATAACTCAATTACGTACGTCTCCCGTGATTCAACCTCGAAGCATTAAATGTCAATAGACGTGGTAACAACTGTTGGTCTCCACATCTGGTGCAGATAATCTAATTTGTTGAATCGCTCGTAAACCTATAAAATGAAAACCACAACATATAAAGACGTAGCAGCTTTATTCACACTGGTTTCCACCCACCACACTGGTTTCCACACAGAATAGGTGTGGACGAGCATATGGGCCACCTGATGGTAAGTGGTCACTAACGCCCATAGACTTTGGAATTGTAAGAAATGTTAGCCATCGGTTACATCGCCAATGCGCCATTAACCTTGGGTTCTAGATGTTATGTCCCTTGTACCTGTAATTACACTGGCTCACTCACCCTTTAAACGGGAACACAACAATACCAAGTACTGCTGTTTTGCTGTAGATTTGATGAGTCGGTGGTAACTACCCAGACGAGCTTGCACAAAGCTCTACCACCAGTATATGAGGAGAGATACACGTGTGTTTTAAATTTCATTAAAACTGTTCAGTAGTTATTGTTTGAAAGAACAATAAAGTTCCATGCATTCTCACAAGCTTTCGCCTTTGTAATATTAGTCAAATATACTCATAAAGTAATAATAATAAAATAATAGTTCAGATTCCAAAAACTTAATTTTATTGCATTACTAATTTTTAATAACGTTAATAAAGAAATAATATATCAATAAATATCCATGTTTCATGAAAATATAATGATTATATCAATTAAAAATGTACTTTAAAGAAGGAATAGTAGCGTGTGTAACTCTTACCACAAGGCTGTATGCACTCATACATCTGAAAATCTTTAATTGACAAACATAATAGTCAGACTTTATAATGAACTTATATATAATCGATTATCAATTGGTCACTTCGTTTTGTTAATATTTTACACGCGCTATTTTTTTTTTTCAATACAATGGAGTTTAAGATCTAACGATGCTGATAATAGGCTGTGTTCAAACTTCCAAACTGTGTAGCAGTTGGGTTTATGATATAAATGAGTCAATTAATTTAAAATTTTGATTCGAAGGTCCATAGTAAATATTTGCCGCCCATTAGAGTTAGAATAATAATAAAATATGAACTTAACTTATATTTTATTTATAAAAATATATGTAATCGACGAGTTGGCGTGGTTGGTGGATGCTTGCCTTTCACGCCGAAGGTTGTGGGTTCGATTCCCACCCAGGACAGATATTTGTGTGCATGAACATGTCTGTTTGTCCTGAGTCTGGATGTAATTATCTATATCAGTATGTATTTAAATACAAATATAAAAGAAAATAGTATATGTAGTATATCAGTTGTCAGGTTTCCATTGAACAAGCTCTGCTTAGTTTGGGATCAGATGGCCGTGTGTTAAAAATGTCCCAGGATATTATTATTATTATAATAATAACAATTTTAAAGCTTTACACTGGAAGAGGATAGAAAAATAAAATTTCATGTCTTTGTTTTATATATATATATATATTACTGATGGTAGGGCTTTGTGCAAGCTCGTCTGGGTAGGTACCACCCACTCATCAGATATTCTACCGCAAAACAGCAATTGTAATTACAGGCACAAGGGACATAAAATCTTAGTTCCCAAGGTTGGTGACCACTTACCATCAGGTGGCCCATATGCTCGTCCGCCTTCCTATTCTATAAAAAAAACCATTGGCTCTAAATTTAATTGTATTAACAAAAATCTGTAAATGTTTTCTTAAAAATAACACGACTTTCTTACGACTTCAGTAATTTGACTGTAGTAGATTAGAAGGTTTTTTTTCATTTCCAAGTTACCAGTACATACGCTCGATGGTAGGACTTTGTTTGTAAAAAATATATATTATTAGAATGAGGCTCGATCACCCAGGAACTTATAAGAAAAGAGTTTACGTTTTACTTATGACGTATTCTTATTTAATAATTAATTATTCTCTTTTAAATGTTCCTTATTGCGTGGTTTATATACAATCGCAAATGTCTCGTTGATTTAGTAGCTAGCTTATAGGGGGCTCGCATGTCCTGTTTTGATGGCCCCGAGGAAGACTACCAAGGAGCGCGGGGCATGAGATATCCTCCGCCCTTGATGAGAACGGATACCTTACATCGACACAATCCTGGAAGCCAATTCTACTAAAAAAATATTACTTTATCGCAATCGAATGGAAGCGTGATCGTTGCCGTTTATCCTTTTTCCTATTATTTAATTTAATGGCATAAAAGTTAACAATTAAGTTTGGTGTTGACATATCGGTATATGTTAACTTCATATCGGTTCGGTTCCGATCCGAATATAAAATAGTCAAAGTTGGAGTGAACGTATCATAACCGTTATAGGTTAGTAGAATTCTGCCGTCTCTCCGATTGGAGCCGAAGATGGCCATCATGGTTTTAGCGGCCGGGTTTCCTTCTGAAGGCTTTATTCATACTGACTGAAAAAAAAGATAGAAATTAGCTAGTTTATAAAGCTGCAGATGTCGAGGTCCTGGGATCAAACATGGGGTCGAGCGAACAAGACAGTGACAGTCCGTAGCTTGGAAGGTCAAAAGCAAATGAAGCTCCTGTTCCTGCGCAGACGGCTAGCCGATGAGAAAGGCGACCTAAACGTAAGACATCGATTAGGATGACATCAATCAACGCAACCGACAATTTGATAATATATCATGTTATAGCAAAAGCCGCGGCTTCGCGAGGAATCAGCTCGTGACGAAAATCCTTTAAAATCAGCCATTTTAACATACATAATACTGTTTTGAATTATACATATGTAATAATTAAATTATTAGTTTTTTTATATAACTTAGGTAGGCAGACTTGCAAATGGGCCATCTGATGGTAAGTTGTCACCATATGTCATAACTATAATTAACCTACCACATGTCATGTACCTAGTTTTTATATTATAATTATGTTTTTATTTTTATATTATTATTATTATTTCTTTTTTTTACTTAGTTATATAAAAACTCTATTTTTATGTGTAAGGCTATGTTTTCTCAATAAATTATTATATTATTATTACCTCTACCCATAAACATTGGCACAATAAGAACATTTTACATCGTCAATGCGCCACCACCTAGGTAAGTAAGATGGTATGTGCCAGTAGTATATCTGAAGAGAGGTGGTACCTACCCAGACGGGCTTACATAAACCCCTACCACTAAGTAAACTAAATTCAATGAGAATAGAACATACTAAAAAAAAATATTATACAGAAAGCGAAAAATTAACAGCCAGTCACCGTGTTTTGTCCTCGCCCTAATTTACCAGTACTCTAGTAAATATCGAACAAAATAATTAAATCACAATAAAACAGCTCGTCACTATCATCGAAAGCAATGAACCGTGACATCACTATAAAATATCGATAATCGTCGCTATTGAATGTATGCCGTATGTAAGTTATGTATTGACGTAAAGTAAATTTATCATATGGACACCATGGAAACTATTTTCATATCTTTATACAATAAGTAACTTTGAACTTTAGTCATTAGTTATAAAGTTTATATTACAATGTCAAGAAATTTGTCGAATCATCCCTTTTAATAGACTCATGGGGTCGTTTTTGACACTATGGTGACATCGTCGGTGTCATGATATTGGTTTATTTAATCATTAGACTTTTAGTTATAATAATAACATCTATAAATTTCAGAACGAAACAACAAACATGTTTTAATATTAATCTTATGTTAAAAGTTATAGAAAAAAAAATAATTAAAAATTGTCATATCGTTTGGCGGATGTTTGATAAACATTGATTTATCTCTTTCTATCATCAATGATATGACATTCGAAAGAAGAAAACAGACCTTTGTTTAAAAATAACCCCCTTAACAATATTTATAGGTAGAGCAGTAAATTATTTATTATTTTTTAAGGATCACGACCGAAATTGCCCTAACCGTAGTACTAACGAAACAATTTTTCGTCCATCGTCGTTTAACATTTTGATATATAACAATTGCATAAAAATTAATAAATTAATTTCGTCATTATCAATATCCGAATACATTTATTTACTGGTGGTAGAGCTTTGTGCAAGCCCGTCTGGGTAGGTACCACCCACTCATCAGATATTCTACCGCAAAATAGCAGTACTTGGTATTGTTGTGTTCCGCTTTGAAGGGTGAGTGAGCCAGTGTAATTACAGACACAAGGAACATAACATCTTAGTTCCCAAGGTTGGTGGCGCATTGGTGATGTAAGCGATGGTTATCATTTCTTACAACGGTCTATGGGCATTGGTGACCACTTACCATCAGGTGGCCCATATGCTCGTCCGCCTTCCTATTCTATAAAAAAAAACTTATTTGAAGAGTTGGTCTAGTGTTGCTATATGCCCTCTGAGGACTGCTCCGCCGAGTCATGAGCGGAACACAGCTCGGGAGGGGATGCGTTATATCAACAGATACCACACCTCTTCGATCCGTGCCAAGGACGGTCGAAATGGTTTTAGTGGATAAGATTCGCACATAACCCGGTCCCCTCTAAGGGTACCTATTATAGGTTTCCACTACGTGAGAAAAGAAACAAGTGTTGTTATATGTAATTAATAAGCTAAGGAATAGTTTTTCATATGAGGAGAACATTTGGAGCTCATTCCGCCATGCTTCAATGCGGGTTTGATGCTCTAGTGAGAATTTCAGTGAAATAAGACACATGCAGGTTTCCTCACGACGCATTCAGTAACGCGTGTCCCGGTTTGAATCCGAGAATTTTGGCTAAGATTTACACATTCTAACGTGGCCATCGTGGCTCATTAATTTATTGATTCAACTATCCGTAAACAAAACGGATTCTACTTTGAATACAGTAATCGGGCTTAAGAACTACTAAACAGATCTCTGCTCAATTTGTATAAAAAACTAATTAAATTTCACGGCCAAAAATTGAAACGATAAACGCCATATTGTGCAACAGGTGCATCGATGTTTAGATAAGATTGAATCTAATTTAATTTCAACGCCAAATTCACACACGCAAATGTAAACGGTTACATTCGTAATGAATGGAGTAGACTAATTTGAAAGCGTAATTAACGGATTTAGAACTTTATAGTTATTAACAATAATTACTATTTTTCTTTGTTATTAATGTATTTTATTTTATTGAACATTATTGGTTTGTTCAAAGTATTCCTTTAAAAGTTAGTGTTGCTAATATAGTTGCACAAAAACTTTGAAGTCATCTAAACTATAATAATAATAATGTCTTCCAGATCGATTTCGGCCACGGCGGCCAATCTCAAGAGAGATTAGCCAACTGTAGGAGATATTATAGTGCACAAGTGTGTGCGCAAACACAGGTGCACTCTCTATTCCCCAACTCTCATAATCCGATGGGACAATCCGACACGACCGTAAAGAGTTTAGGCGCTGGACCAACGGCTTTACGTGCTTTCCGAGGCACGAGAGTGTAAACTACCAGCTTACAGACTCCGGGATGCTACTGAGAGAGAAAAACCCAACAACTTTTTAGTGGTCCGACCTGCGAATTGAACCCAGGACCTCCGCGTCTGCAGCCTTACATTTAGACCAACGAGTCAGTAAAGACTATATAGACTAGTGAGTAGAGTGAAAGCCTGTAAATACCCCATGGACTGGACTAAGCCCTCCTCTCCCCTTGAGGGGAATTGCTAGCTTAGCTTATTCCACCACGCTGCACCGGGTTGGCAGATACAAATGTGGCAGAATTTCAGTGAAATTAGACATGCAGGTTTCCTCATTTGTTTTCCTTAACTGCCGAGCACGAGATGATTTATATTTTTTTTATTATTTTATTTCATCATACGTTACATAACACATCCCCTCACTGAATAAATATTTTGACAATAATTAAATGTTTATCTATCACCGTGGTCTACCGGTAAGAGCCGAAGAGAAATTTTATACCAAGTTAATCCCTTATAGGCATCTATATCTCTATCTAGTTAATTGACTAATTAATAGTGGGCGGTAATCACCAAATTTAGCAATTAACCTCACCAATAAATAATGATTGTTATAATCATGATATAAATTAATATGTTTGATCAATTATCAAGGTGAGTTATAATATGCAGTCATAAAATATATAATACAGTCTAATATGACAAGTATAAAGTTTCCATTAACATTACCGGCCTAAAATTTTAAATTGCTTAGCGGCTGTTTATTTAAACACTGATTTCACTCTTTCTGACATTATTGATTTGACATTCGAAAGAAGAAGACACAGCATTGTTTTACTAATCACCCACTAAATAACGTTTATAAGCAAGGCCGTTGTATATTGTTTTTTTTTTTGCGTAAATTAGCTCTGTATTCCTTTTTCAAACATGCATTGTTATCTACAATCAATACTAGCTGTTCCCCGTGTCATCATCCGCGTCAAACTTTTTCCCTTGTAATCCCATAATTAATATGCTTGTTTCCTTATCCAGGTCAAATATCATTACAATCGGTTCAGTAGTTAAGCCGTGATGAGATAACATACAGACAATCACACACATGCAAACTTAATTTCGTATTTTTTTAGTGTACTTGGTAAGCGAATTACACCATATTTTTAACCGCCAAAACAAAAGGAACTTCTCAATTCGATGGTATTTGTTTGTGTTTATTACATCAGAGGCGATTTGGAATAAAACATTTTTTTTGTTTGGGACGGGACTTTTGGTCCCATTTAAATTTGAAGATTTAGGAGTAAAAAGGGTGAAAAAAAACATGGCTCATATTTTATTTGAAATCGTTTTTGTTTTAAAAACAGATAATGTAATATGTCTATATTATTCTCTGATTCTGATTTTATTATTAGTTATGGAAATATTGTTTTCAGCTCGTGATGTATTTCTTCTAAGATAAATACACGAGCAAAACTAATGACATTGTTAAAAATGTTTTTTGAGAATAATAATAATGTTTAATTATTAATAAGACTATCTAGTAGTTTCTAAAGAAAAAAATTAAATTTTCTTAGCATTATTGATGTAATCAAAAAGAGGAAATTACACTTATGTATTATTATATCTCACGAGTATATAATTGCTTTAATTATTGTAATCATTATGCATACAATTCGCTAACATATCACGATCATATTCTGCGGTGACTTTCGAGTTTGTTTTTATAGAATAAATTGTTTCCAGTTCACCCATCCTAAATGAAAATGTTAATATATATTTTTTATGAATAAATTAAAAAGTACCTTATCATATTCAAGAGATAATAAGCTTCTATCACAATCCGTCTGTTACAATATTGATTGTAACAAACACACAAACATTCGCATTAGTAATATTTACATTTATTATTATAATATACAATATTCAATTGAATTTAAAATTCGAACATTGAAGTTTTAATTATACTCAATATTAATTTAAACAAATAGCAAGTTATTTGGCATAATTCGACACTTACAGCCTTTCTTATAAAAGCACCATATTACATGCGGCAGCTTATTTAATTACCGATTTCGCTATCATTATTGATTTGACATTCGAAAGAAGAAGACACAGCATTGTATAACTAATCACCCGCTTCGTAACGTTTATAAATAAGGTTGTTAGTCTAACATCAAACAAACAAACAAACAACATTGTATGTATTATCTTAAATATTGGATTTGTGAAAAAAAAATGAAAGAAAACTTTGAAAAGAAAATTAAAGTTGATATAAGTAATTAAGGTATATTAATCAAGAAATGTTTGTAGTGCATAATATTGCAGAGCTATTAACATGGAATGTATACATATAAGGTTTGTTCATATCAACTCCTTCTGCGATTGGGAGAAGCTATACGAATTTATTTAAAAAAATGGTGACCGTATTCGATCTTATGCCGTATTTTCGTATTTAATATACATTTTATTTAACGTTGGCTGGCTTATGATAACTTATTTGTCAAAATAGCAAATTTTAAATAACTCCAAATAACTATTACTGCATTTCTGCATTCATAGGTATTGAAAATTATGTCCGTTATTTATCCGCTTTACTCCCAATGCGTTGCCAACAATGGAATTTAATTGTTATCTAAAATTAAATATTATATATAGGTATCATATAACAAATGTATTAACTAGGATGTTTTTAAAATACCTCGTACGTCGTAATGAAAAACCATTCATTAGACGTATCAACATAACACGTTAAAACAATGCACGTCAACCGTCGTTCCGGTGCGCAGGCGCAGGTGTTCTATCTAATTAAACGACACGTGGGAAAAGTAGCAATTTACGCGCACTACCGAAATTACGTCACTGTCATAATGATAGGTAATGTTTTGACACATCTAATTTCGTGAAAGTAACAACGGGAAATGTATGTTATTGTGAATAATTGAATTTAATACTTGGAGTCACTCTGCTATTATTATTGATAAGATCTATATTTATTGTGTTATGCACATTTTAGTAGACTGCTATTCTGTAAGAACTCGAAACTCATCGGAGAAAATGGTCGTGAAATGTCAGTTAGTGATATGCGACATAGAACATAATAATTATAACATTTCAAGAATACATGGATCAAAATAGTATATCACGATAAGTCGGTTGTCAAAATTTCACGGATGAGTAATGAAGTGAGATCTTATAGAATAGCATAGAATTCTTATGGCCGATTCCGACCATGACGTCTATTTTCAGAGACTTGCCCACTGCCCTTACAACCTAATACATTTTTATGGATCCGAACACACAGTGTGAACCGAGGTCGTTATAGTATTTGTACAGAGTATCTACAGCCTTCTAAGCTAGGTTTTTATTTTCACGCATGTGTAGTCCTCTAAGTACTTTTCCCTATAGGGAAACGGAGTTTTTCGGGATTCTTATTCACTAAAATTCATGTGATGTCCGTCTTTAATACGGATTGGAGTAAATACAGGATCGCATCTGTGGACCCATGATGTGCTCGGCTTGTGTTGAAAGGCAAACCATCATCGATAATTATCGGCCTATTCGCTCGCCTAATTTTCTAATTTCCATTTAAAACAAAAGAACTTTCCATTTATCAATTAATTAATAAATCAAATATAACTTCTTTTCAAATAGTTTTTTATTTATCACTAATAACATCTACGATAAATCCTAAGTTCAAAATTTAATAAAGACAAACAACTGTGCTGTATAATGTAAAAAAGTTGTATTTGGTAATTATTTTTCTATTAATGCACATACATCCATAAACACACACACAAACAAACATACAAATACACAAAATATATACAAGTATATCTTGAAAATATTAATATGTAGTATAATTAAGTCAATTACAATATTTTTTTAAATTATTTATTTCATCATATTCAGCCCACATTTATCCACTGCTGGACATAGGCATCCTCACAGGCGCGCCAATTCTCCCGGTCCTATGCTAGTCGCATCCATTGAGCACCCGCCATTTTCCTAAAATCGTCTGACCATCGGGCGGGTGGTCTGCCCACTGGCCTTTTTGCTTCTCTAGGCCACCACTCCGTGACGACTTTAGTCCACCTTCTGTCTTCTCGTCTGGCCAATTATGAAGAGCACTGGGTTCTTTTTTATGAAGTAGGTAGGCGGATGGGTAAGTGGGCCACCTGACCTGTCCATACATTAGCGCTTAGATGTTATGTCCCTTGTGGGGGCAACTGAACTGTGCCCATAGTTAAGAACACAACAATACAACAACACTGAGTATTGCCGATTGGCGGTAAAATATCTGATGAAGCGGTGGTACCTACTCAAATGGACTTCCAACAAGCTATGATGTGTATATCTATGGGGTTCTTCTGACCGATTTCGGAAATGGTAGCCAAACTCAAGGGAAATTAACCAACTGGGCAGGACATATATGTGTAGCCACTATACCAACTTAGCAGGCTTAAAGCCTAAATGAAATAGGCATATTTATATAAACTACCATCATTATTTCGACAGACATATATTAATTATTGTTTCTCCTGAAAAAAAAAACCAACGATGACGTCATAACAACAAAGATTACAAATATATAACAGTGTGGATATTTATCATAAGACAGCAGAAAGACACCTGTCTCGGGCCCTGTAATTATATAGCATTCGGGAAACATTTCGCCGAGTATCAACATTTGTTAACAAAAGTAAAGCCAGTTATCGCCAAAGTATCTTATTTATCACGAGATTGAATTTTATTCGTTTATTTTATTTTGTACAGTAACAAATGTCAAAATTAAAAAAGGCCTTCGAAACAAAACGATATCTAGTACTAAGCTTCAGTTAATTGGGATTAAAGTCATTCATGCTTTAAATGAGATTAAAGTCAATTAGGCTTCCAGGGAACATCGTTCAAAACATAAAATAAAAAAATTGGTAAATTTTTAATCACAGTTCTTGAAAATGTAGCACGGGGCGTATCAACAATTTCATTTAAAAATGTATTATTCCAGAAAACTTGGCTTGCACGATGGACTTTCAATGTTACAGACACATTTTTTTTAAATATTAATATTTTATATAAATTCAACAAAAATCGTCAAATTTAAAAAAAAATGGTAAAAATTTGAGCAACACACCTCGTGTAGCAGGTGCGTAACAATCGAGATCAGACATTAAGACATACTAAATATAAACAGAATTGTCTTCCTACATTCTTAAAATATCAATAAGAGTTTTTATATAAATTAATATGACCATATGGCCTAGTTGGTTTAATATGGGAAATCTTTATTTAACTTAAAAAGTAGCATGAAGTATATAAGCATTAATGCAATATATCCATCCAACCATCGAACTATGCAGTCTCGTGTACAGATCGAGGTCCTGGGTTCAAATCCAAGTTAGACAATAAAAAGTTCTGGGATTATTAGTTCATTTATTATTTATGACTTGGCCGAAAGACGTCCACTGCTGGACAAAGGCCTCCCCCAAGGATTTCCATGTTGGCCGATCTTGCGCTGCCCGCATCCAACGGCTTCCCGCGACTCGTTCTAAGTCGTCGGTCCACCTTGTAGGGGGCCTGCCCACGCTGCGTCTTCCGGTTCGTGGTCGCCACTCGAGAACCTTTCTGCCCCAGCGGCCGTCGGTTCTGCGAGCAATGTGCCCCGCCCACTGCCACTTCAATTTAGCAATTCTTCGGGCTATGTCGGTTACTTTGGTTCGCCTGCGGATTTCATCATTTCTGATTCGATCTCGCAGAGAAACTCCGAGCATAGCCCTCTCCATTGCCCTTTGAGTGACCTTGAGCCTTCTTATGAGGCCCATTGTGAGCGACCACGTCTCTGATCCATAAGTCATCACTGGCAACACACACTGATCGAAGACTTTCGACTTGAGACACTGCGGTATTTGGGATCTGAAGATATCGTGTAGCTTCCCGAACGCTGCCCAGCCGAGTTGAATTCGACGATTGACCTCTTTCTCGAAGTTGGACCTACCTAGTTGGATGGTCTGACCTAGGTAGACATAGTTGTCTACAACTTCGAGTGCAGAATTTCCAACCTTGACTTGAGTGGGTGCAACATGGATGTTCGACATGATTTTCGTCTTGTCCATGTTCATTTTTAGACCCACTTGTTGGGAAACCCTGCTGAGGTCATCGAGCATAGTGCCGAGGTCTTCCAAAGTCTCAGCCATAATTACAATGTCACCGGCAAATCGAAGATGAGTGATGTACTCGCCGTTAATATTGATGCCAAGTCCGTTCCAGTCCAGAAGCTTGAAAACATCTTCCAATGCAGCGGTAAACAGTTTCGGAGATATCACGTCTCCCTGTCTTACACCTCTCTGCAGTTGGATAGGTTTTGAGTTCTGATCCTGGAGTCGGATCGACATGGTGGCGTTCTCGTACAAGCACTTTAACACCCTGATATACCGATAATCAATTTGGCACCTTTGAAGAGAATTCAGCACGGCCCAGGTTTCGATCGAATCAAAGGCTTTCTCATAGTCCACAAACGCTAAGCAAAGTGGCTGGTTATACTCCTCTTTACTCTATTTGGTGACCACTTACCATCAGGTGGCTCGTACCATACGTTACATATGCTCGTCCACCTTCCTATTCTATAAAAAAAAAATATATACTTATTTATATATTATAACCATAGTTCATATAAATAATACATCACATCACACATCACATGTGTATCATATTATTTATATGAACTATGGTTATAATATATAAATAAGTATATTTTTTTTTATAGAATAGGAAGGTGGACGAGCATATGTAACGTATGGTACGAGCCACCTGATGGTAAGTGGTCACCAAACGCCCTTAGACATTGGCATTGTAAGAAATGTCAACCATCGTTTATAGCCAAAGCGCCACCAACCTTGGGAACTAAGATTTTATGTCCCTTGTGCCTGTCATTACACTGGCTCACTCACCCTTCAAGCCGGAACACAACAATATCAAGTATTGCTGTTTTGCGGTAGAATATCTGATGAATGGGTGGTACCTACCCAGACGAGCTTGCACAAAGCTCTACCACCGTCTCTGGTGGCGCATTGTTAGCAATGGTTAATATTTATTACACCATTGTCTATGGCTGAACATGACTTCTAACGTGCCTTCCTTGCACAAAGCCCTACCACCAGTAGGGCAGTTATATATTACGTATATAAATATTATTATGTATGAAGTAACCTACTCCTACAAACGTGGTTTGGAATCAAATGTCACGAGTTTCGAGCTCACGGGTATCGAGGGTTGCTCTTACTACGCATAATACTCTACGGCGCGGGGCTGTCACATAAAGAAACAACGTTAACTAGAAACAAATATATATTTAATGAATAGTATATAATGTAGTCGAGTTTATAATACGCAATTAACGCAGTGATATTATATAAGAAAATAAACTTGACACCAAAAAAATAAATATAAAGGACCCATGATGGCTCAGTGTTTAGAAAATTTGAATCTTAACCGATTCCAAATTCAAACCTGAGTTTCTGACTGAAAAACGGATAAGAGGCTTTAGCCCAGCAATGATTTACATTTATTTTAATTTACTTGTAATAATTTTTTTTTATTAAATATATTTTAATCCATATATGAATTATCGCGCCATTGGAGAGGCTTTTGTCCAGTAGTGGACGACAAATGGATGATGATAATGATGATAAATTATCCTTACCTTTAAATTTGCGGTCACATCAACGTTAATTAGAACACAACTGTAGCCTATTTCAAATAAAGAAGCAGTGAAGAACCTTAAGATATTAGATTTTTTACTTCATGCATACATTATTAATCATATCTCTCTCGATTCGGACACCGCTCAGCATACGCTGGAGGCGTGCCCCGCGTGGAATGTGGAGAGGGCTGGTTCCTGGTCCGCGAAGTCGGACAAGACCTGTCTCTGCGAGCAATCGTGTCGGCGATGCTCTGCAGGGAATCGGAGTGGAGGCCCTCCACCTAGCCTCCTTCTGTGAGACCGTCATGGTCCAGAAGGAGACCGCGGAGTGAGAACGGGAAAGGGCCGATCCTGCTCGGCAGAGACGACGTCGTCGTGGCCCTCCCACAGCCCCTACGCCCGGGGCTTAAAAGATAGGGCGTAACCCTGGGGCCGTGGATACGTGAGGTGGGGGCCTCGCGTGTCTTATTTCAGACGGCCCTGAGGAGGACGGCAGCCGGGATGGCCTCGCGCTGCCGTACGCACTCGCGAGGAGTGCGGGGGGGCTGGATTACCTTTGCCCCCTGAGGAGAGCTCCACCGAGCCACGAGCGGCCAAAGCACGAGAGAAGCCACGGATGCGTTATATCAAAATGATCCCGCAGCCTCTCCAATCCGTGCCGAGGACGGCCATCGCAGTAGTTTTAGTGGGTAAGAATCCCAAATAACCCAGTTCCCCCCCATATTAGCTGGGTACCTTTCTCAAGGTTTCCACTGCGTGAAAAAAAAAGGTGTTGAGTGCTTGGTTGACGTTCATGGTAACCATGTCCAATTATTACGATCGTACCATGAAGTTATATAGCTTATAACCTTCCTCAATAAACGGCATTTCTAATGCAAAAATATTTTTAAACTCGGACTGATACATCTTGAGTCTAGCTAGTTCAATTACACCAAAGTCTCCTACAAAGTCTCCTAACACGTGATTAGTTAAATGCCGTCTTCTTCTTTCGAATTTCAAATCAATAATGACAGAAAAGTAGACATTAGTATTTAAGTAATCAGTCGTTAAGCAACGTTTATAAGTAACTTTATAAACGTACAAAATAACACTTTAAAATTTAAAGATAAATTATCATCTAAATAATTGCCCGCTTCTCTATTCCGTAAATTGTAATACTTACAAAATATATTTTAATAATATCCTAACAAAACTACAATACATCGTTCTATGAAAATTTTCAACGCTCTTCGATATAACATTTTTTCCGTAAATTCCAAACAACTTCAATCGCAATTCAATTGCGTCACAGTTTGATTAAATGAATAGCATTTCGTTTCGTCGACTATATTTCACGTATCCGCAGTTTTTATGAGGATTAGTGCTTTTTATAATGTCGTTATTTCATTGTTGCCATTTTAAAAAAAAACAGCTCAAACATATTTTTAACACATTTCATAACCATCTAAGAAAAAAAGAGCATATATGACTTTTAGAAATTTCTCACCATCTTGTTAAGTAGTCTTTAAAACTGTAAGAGCCGGAAAGTAAACGCTACCATAAAGATTTCCATGCTAAAAACTAGGCGAGGAAATCGTTTAATTGCCTCGGTCGTACTCGAACCCACTGACCGGGATAGAACCGCTATGTATGTAGAGTTAACGGATTAGCGATGACTTGAGATTTCGTTGTCACAGTTTTAGATTGGAATTGTATCTTCAATCGTTATTACAAGCATAGATAAACTGAATAGTCATGAGAATCTCCTTTTCAATATAATTTGTTTTTCAATATAATATCTATAATAATTATATCGCAGCCATTGGAATTATTTCGAATATAAAATTATGTACTGCAACAATAATAATTAATTATTATGTAATTCGATGAAAAAAATCCTTAGGCTGTATGGTGTTTGATCTTTTACTTTTTGAAATAGATACTATTTTATTAAAAAAAAATTCAAAGAAGTTTTTATTGAATAGAAATCACAAAATCACCCTCTGAACTTAGTGAAAGTTAAAAAAATCTTTACTCACTACATTTCAATGGCACTTTATCAAATAGATACGGTTATCGTGATCATGCCGCAGAGATAACCCGCGAAAAACAATGAGCCGGTGAAAAGAAAAAAAAGTTGCCCTCGACATCTTTGGGGTTCCGCCTTCACAATACATCGGCTGTCCCATTCTCACGTACTAGATTATTCGAAGTGTAATAGGGATGTAAAATACGTGGCAAATGTCACGGTGTCCCCAGGTAAGTTTCTTTTTGAATTTATTCGGACGCCGGCTTTGCGCGGGAAAGCACGTGTTTCGATGCGCAATATATCCAACTTTATAAAGTTTACGATAATTGTAATTTAAAGTTTTTAATGAGTGAATGGATTTCTATGTGTCACACGCATTTCTAAGGGACTGGTGTTGAAATGTGTTTTACAGTGAAAAGATATTTTATGTGAAGGATCCTTTTGTATGTTTGTTGTTTTTATGTACAAGGATTACACTACTTAAGGCGGGAATCGTATCGGTAAGGATAAACTACCCCTTTATATTTAATTACTTTCGTAATAATGTCATCTGCAATTTTTCCAATTCCGTAACAGCCTGTGAATGTCCCACTGCTGGGCTAAAGGCCTCCTCTCCTCTTTTTGAGGGGAAGGTTTGGAGCTTATTCCACCACGCTGCTCCAATGCGGGTTGGTAGAATTCACATGTGGCAGAATTTCAGTGAAATTAGCCACATGCAGGTTTCCTCACGATGTTTTCCTTCACCGTAAAGCACGAGATGAATTATAATCACAAATTAAGCACATGAAAATTCAGTGGTGCTTGCCCGGGTTTGAACCCACGATCATCGGTTAAGATTCACGCGTTCTTACCACTGGGCCATCTCGGCTTTTTTTTATTTTTTTTTGAGATGATTTCACTTTGACCAAGTAATTTTTCCAATTGTAAGAACCGAAATAAAAGCTGTTCGATTAGGTAAATGTGCTTTTAGAAACTTATAGAATTCATATAAAAATATTTTAATATTTAATTCGTAAAATAATATTTAAATTAATAATTAATTATTGTTATATATATGAGATTATTTATAATATAACTTATTAAAATGTGATAAATAGAATACGACAGGATAATAAAACATATATTAGATTTTTTATTATATCCAAAATAAATGAAAATTAAAAAATATAAAAGTAATTTTTAACTCAAATTATTACTGTCTTGTTGAGCAATAAAATTATTATATATTTTTTAAATTTTAAATAGAGAACGCATCGATTAATCTTCATGTCTTACAAATTTGAAATTGACAAATGTCCATAGAAATATTTCGAATGCAACCTTTTTACTCACACCACGTTTATTGGTTTAGGTCCAGGGGCATTTGTAAAGGACGTAGATAGGTTAAATAAGTTCTTCGTTCTTTACATAAAATAATACAATAAAAAAAAATAAGCTGCTTTCAAAGTGTAGGAGAAATCTAATTATTTTTGTTCTCATCGAAATTATTTAAATATTGTTTTTACTAAACTTGAACCCGATTGTAATCAAATATAAAATTCACGGTAACTAGTTATGAAGAGGCGTAGTTTTAATTAATTAAAAGTACAATTATCTCAACGGGCGAGCTGATTTTTACCCATAATGAGACATTAGTACGCAAATACTATTCCATTTTATACAATTTTCATAGCTATAAACTAGTAATAATAGTTTGCTAATTATTCTGAAAGTTCAAAGGATTATACCAACAATAAAGATTGAAAAAAATGTCTAGATCAGAATTAATGACGGGCCGCAGGTCGTGGGTTCGATTCCCACCCAGAAAAGACATTTGTGTGCATGAACATGTATGTCCTGAGTCTGGGTGTAATTATCTATATAAGTATGTACTTACAAAAGAAAAGTAGTATATGTGGTATATCAGTTATCTGGTTTCCATAGTACAAGCTCTGCTTAGTTTAGGATCAGATGGCCGTGTGTGAATAATGTCCCAAGAAAAAAAATATCTTGATTTGAATGAGTAAATATAATGATATAAAATTAGTTTCAAAGTCTGTGAGCAATATTGGTACCTTTTAGGAACAAAAACTGAGAATTAAATTATTATCATATTCGAAAATTAAAAGAACTGCAATTGTAACCGTTATTTTACATAAACAGTTCAGATTAGTTGAAATTTAATTTACTGGTCGAATCTTCATTGTTGATATATAATAATAATTAATAATTTTGCGTTACTCCTCTACAATTTTATTCACATACATAATATATATATTTTATATATATATATAAAATATATATATTTACTTTAAACATAATATACATGTTTATTCACTATATTTATGACATGCAAATATTTTAACAAAAATTAACGATTAAATTAAATATTAAAAGGTATTTACATTACATTATAAAAGTACAAGACACAATATATACTTTACCATTAAATTAAAAATTAAGTTTTTTTTTTATAGAATAGGAAGGCGTAAGTGGTCACCAATGCCCATAGATATTAGCATTGTAAGAAATGTTGACCATCGCTTACATCATCAATGCGCCACCAACCTTGGGAACTATGATGTTATGTCCCTTGTGCCTGTAATTACACTGGCTCACTCACCCTTCAAACCGGAAAACTACAATACCAAGTACTTCTGTTTTGCGGTAAAATATCTGATGAGTGGGTGGTACCTACCGAGACGAGCTTGCACAAAGCTCTACCACCAGTGATGTAATTCTTAGTTTAATTTACACTTATGAAATTGATAAATGAATATATTTGACATTTATTGTAGGAATTCTTTACATTTATCATCAAATAAATTATAATGGCATTTATAAAAATTAACTTTATCATGCTGACCCTACGCTAAAAATTGCACACATACAAATCAAAAGTCAATTGAGTGTAAGAATAAAAAAAAACTTTTAAAGGGTCCTTATACACTCTCATAACGAGAACACAATAAAACAAAGGATCATAACAACCACTTCTCACGCACTCTAATATATCAGGCTCACCTTCAAGGGTCAGTTATGCCTTTAATTAGTGCTAGAATGTGATAGAGGTACATACCTTACAAAGGAGGGAAAGAGAGACCAGAGTAAATAGATTATAATAACGCACCCTGCAGTTAGCGGACCGTGCGGATTTTTTTGCGCAAAACTCCATATATATATTTTTTAATTTCTCTTGTGAGAATTAAGCTTTACAGTCTACTGATTTTACTTCATTAAGGTTTTTTTTTTAAATAAAATGATCATGAGAAAAATTACAAGAATTTTCCGTTACACCTCCATTACGTATAATAAAATAAACCATCTTTAGGATAAAAATATTTTAATTCGCTTGTCTAAATACAAATTTATCAAAACAAAAAATATAATGAATGTTAATTAAGAAGATAATTTAATATGAGACATTTTCTTTGTGAAAATATTCTATTGTTTTAAATACATTTAATAAAAATGCTTAGTTGATAAGCTATAATAATAATAATAATAATATCTTGGAACATTTTTCACACACGGCCATTTGATCCCAAATTAAGCTTGTTCAAAGCTTGTGTTATGGAAACCAGACAACTGATATACTACATATAGAACTTTTCTTTTGTAAATACATACTTATATAGATAATTACACCCAGACTCAGGACAAACAGACATGTTCATGCACACAAATGTCTGTCCTGGGTGGGAATCGAACCCACAACCTTCGGCGTGAAAGGCAAGTATCTACCAACCACGCCAACCAGCTCGTCGAATTGTGGATCAGCTCAAGATAAAAAACGTCGCTTAGTTAGTACGTAGCCCACACCAAACGGTTTAAGCATTTATATAACTCGTTGTTTCCTTTATTATCAATACTCTAAGTTGCTGCTTTTTATTTTGAAGGGTGAGTGAGCCAGTGTAATTATATATACAAGGGATACAAAATATTAAATCACATGATCACGTCGATGTGTAGTGACAAGTGACAAACTAATTAGTTGTCACGTGTCATATATATATAATTAGTTGAGGTGACCACTTAAAGTTTGGTGGCCAACCTACAACTTTCCTGTGCCTTCTTTTTTTTTTAAAAAAAAACCAGTACGAACACATGCGTACTAGATGTAAAATATAAAATAAATAATTATATCAATTTACGTATTATAAAGTAGAAGAAAAATTAATACAACCATGTGAAGTTAACAAAACTACATAATTTTATAATATTAACTTTGTAATAAATCTAACTAAGATTAAACAAATGCAATTAGTTTGTAAAACCACTTCAAGGTATGCACCCCTGTGTATATATGAAATTAGAAGATGTCACAGACAAACAATAAAACAAATCTTAGATACAAAAGAGTTTTTGTTATCACATTAATCATTTGTATAGTAAAAATAAAATAATATTTAAACTATAAACTTTAAAGTCTAAAGTTGAATGTTTTGTTTACATATCATATATTATTAATTTTAAGCCAATATAGGCATTATATCAAAAGATTTAAGAGTCAAAATACTTTGTTATTTGTTTATTAATAATTAATAATGATTTGCACCCGCCATCACTTAACACTTCCTTGTGCCATCCAGTTTTTAAACTGTCTTATGAAATGTGATTGTTATTGTAATACATTTTTTTGATTACAAACGCGCATTTGATTATATAGTGGAGGGGTAAAATATTTGAATAAAATATCCGAAGCAGACTACTTTAAAAATTATACTACCTGTGGTAGAATTTTGCTAGGCTTGTCTACATAGGTCACCCTCCCACAAATTATTCTACCACCAAACAATATTATTGTACTGCTTCTGGTTTTTATATAATATTTTAGATGATATGAATAGTTTATATAACGTATAAAGTATACTATATTATATAATCTACAGACAATTTACAAGCAAATGTGACCAATTGCAGTCCTCTGGCAAATTAGCTAGTCTGCCTACCTAAAACGGATATAATAAATGTATATTTTTATCTCTTTTTCTTTGCTTTACTTATCAAAAATCAGTTGAATGTAAGAACACCTTAGCCGCTCCGTCGCACAACTCAAAACGACCGCAAACAATATAATTGACTAACTTCCTTAATCAAATTTCTTATTATAAATTTAAACAAAACTCGTTTTAATAGCCGAGACATAATAACAGTAAATACAGAATTCACTCATTAACAAAATTATAAGTGATTCATATAAAGTCATCTTTTCTCACGGCCCCAAAGGCGGAAGCTAATGTGATAAAAGAAATATATATATATATATATATATATATATATATATATATATAAAGGGTGATCGTCCTGGGTCCGAATTACTGATACGGATCAAACATGTTCCGATTTGCTGACTTTTTTAATACCACTGTCCTAGTTTCACGACACGTCAATTAAATTATTACTTATATAATTAAATGTGAAATAAATATAAAACATACTTTGTTTACCATCACGAGAATGTTAGCCGACGCAATATTGCATTCTTAATGAGGTGAATTGTATCTTTTATTAGGGTTGAACGAGAAGATAGCGCCCGCAGACAAAGGAACAGCGATTATTTCTATATATATATATATATATATATATATATATATATATATATATATATATATATATAGGATACCATGTATATAAATTCTATGTATCCTGGATAAATGGAATGGAGTCAGTGTAATTCAAATACGTATTCCAAAGAGTTTCAAAATATACTGAAGTGATTTTATCAAGTTAATTTGAAGTTAATAGCTTTGAAACAAGTGATGATTGAACATATCTTGAAATGTCCGTGCAAGATACACAGATATTTGTACTGTTTTATGAAATGTTCTTTTCAAAAATGGAATAAGACGCAATCTTAAGTCCGCTGCAAATATTTCGGGAACTTCCTCCATGTGACAAAAGCGTCACCGAAATTGAAAAATATCTCGTTTCGAGTCCACAAACAATTATTATGTCACACGTTTTTTATTATTCACTCAGAAGTTACCATACAAGATTCCTTTAAGACTCAAGTACGCGAACGTAATACATAAAGAATTAATTGTATATGATCCTTGAGATTGCATTTCTCATATCGTTTACCATTATATCTGCAATATGTCACCAACTATCATGAAAGCTATTTAATAAAACTTATCTAAGTAAAGATCTCGTCATTTTATTTGAAGTATCCAGTATTCAAAGGCTGTTCCAACAATTTTATTATTTTCTATTTTATTATTGAAAAGAGGAAATCGCCTGATGCTTTCTAATAACGTCAATCTAATGCAATAGTATTTACTTGAAGAATAAGATCATTCATTTTTGCTGTGCAGGATAATTTATCGACCCAATCGAAAGTAGAAATGTAATTAGAAATATATTCGTGCAACGTGTCGCTAATATATTGAAGTATTTTATATACAAAAATAGCGTATTTTTTTAAAGTAAGATTAATTTGATAAATTTAGAATATATCAGTTTCTTGAACAAATTAAATACTTTTATAAACAGCTTTATACCGGCAACAATTGCTTCAAACCACTTCAATTGAATCCATCGTTTATTACGTATTAGGAACTTATCGAAAAATGATGTCTTTATTAAGAAAAATCCCAATGTAATACCACTTTTTATAAGTTATAAAGTTTTTAACTATATAATTTAATAATCGTTCATGACAACGCATGTTTATTTAAGCTCTGTAGCACAGATCTTCATTTACTAGTTTCAATATACATATGTAAATCAATAAAATATTATTTCATTTTAAATATAATATACTTAATATTAATTTTACAATCTTTTATAATTTTTAATGTGACCATATATAATTACTATCGTTACGCCCGAAAGATTATTATTTTTATGTACTAAATCATTATTGTATAGAATTCTTCAATTTATAGCCCTGTGTAGAAGTTTTAACTTTTATTACACGTCAGTTCGTATCAATACTACGTTATCGTTACACAAACAAGATCCCTCAATTAATATTTGTATGACACTTTTAATGTTATTGAATTTTCAACCATATTTGTTATGTATAAAGTCTATTTTACCCTACAATGGTTAACTGCTGATGCACAGTCTTGATACATAATAGTCTGTATGGATAGCGTAATAAGAATTATTTCTTGATACTTGTATCTTCCCCAGGTGTTTTGGCTATAAATCACCCTGCTTGGCCTCCTGACCTCCGGGTTTCGAGGATTAGGGGATTGGTTCCCAGGACCTTACAAGGTGCACTAATTTGTTTAGCAGTTAAAAAGGAAGTTTTACATTATAGAATTAAAACCCACAGAAAATTTTATCATCATTATTTTTACAACCAGTCAACGTAATATAATAGTTCAAATATTCATCATAATTTTAGAAATAATTACTTAATGATCTTGAAGTAAAACCTTCTTAGCATTTAGTTAACAGTTCGAAAAATGAATTTAAAAAAAGAACTGATATATCTTGACATTTATGTTTTGCCTTAAAGTAAGATATTAAATTTACATTAAATGGTACTTAAGATAAGCGAATTCGTTGTGTTATTTTAGTACGAATCATCAACCATTTCGTAAAGAAACAGTTGATTTTATCTTTTGTTGTTACTTTAATAGTACTTAAAATGACAATCCGATAACAATCAGAGCAATAAGTATGAGAAAGGAAAATCCATTAGTCGCAAAACCCAACGGTTTTTAAAATCAGAACAGGATTTGGCACAATATTTAAAACGTTCTAGAACACGTTCTTTTTTAAACTATTTCAAAGGTGACAATAGTTTTTTTTTTGCGTATAGTTCGCTAAGGAATAGAGCTCCAAGACCCAACAATGAAATATCGACTGTCAAGGGGTGTACAAGTACGAACAAATTAAAAAATAACTACAATAAGTATTTGACATTTATTACCGTTACAGTTAATAATGTAATCGTTAAAGATTTACTTGAGACTTGAGATAATAAAAATTTAACGGCTCTATTATTACGTTACGATTTTCTTTTTAAATTATCTCCTGATATATCGAATTGTGCACACGTGACACGCATTGATTTAACTTGGCAACTTTTATGGGCCATTTCATCTTTCATTGCTTTTTTATTATTTTTTTATAATTTGTGCTGAAGAATAAAACATCAGTATCTAAATAGGTTTGAATGAAATTATGGTTATGTTTTAATACTTGATTCTGATATAATCAATCAAATAATGAATGAAGATTATTATTTTATAATATAATAATATTAATAATAATAATATAATAATAACATCCTGGGACATTTTTCACACACGGCCATCTGATCCCAAATTAAGCTTGTATAGAGCTTGTGCTATGGAAACCAGACAACTGATATACTACATATACTATTTTTCTTTTGTAAATACATACTTATATAGATACTTTCAACCAGACTCAGGACAAACAGATATGTTCATGCACACAAATATCTGTCCTGGGTGGGAATCGAACCCACAACCTTCGGCGTGAAAGGCAAGCGTCTACCAACCACGTCAACCGGCTCGTCGAATTTTGTTTTAAATATATTAAAGAATTATATAATTTACCTAGTAAAATAATAATTAACTTATTATTATAATAGTAACATATTATTAACTAAGGCGTGTCTTAATTTGCTAGTAGACTATCAATCATGGCATTTCGATTAGATCCTTTGTACTAAATATAATTTGTAATAAAAAAAAACAACTATATGCTACCGATATTTGACTAAATTTGCTAAACTCTAGCATATTTTCATAGACAAGTGTATGATATAACTCTGATCATAAAATCAAAATTGGAAATAAGTCTTCGGTGTCATACAAACAAAGACGTAATAAGTTACATTAAATTTGGTTATATCATACAAACGTATGTACATTATCCTTGAACAAACTTCGAAGCTAATAATATAAGAAAATATAGGTTAATAATAACTAAGGCGAGGAATCCAATATTCCCGCCCCTCAATATCGCGTCGTAAATTTCCCATAGCTCAAGTCTTAAGGTATTGTTGTCAAAAATAAATCATAGCATTTAAATGAAAGGTCTTTGAAAAAAAATGTAGATCGCAAGTCCAATCTAACGTGTACGAGAGCTCATATAATAAAGTTCACTTACCGAAAGAACAGATTAAAAAAATAAAGCCAGGTACAGACAGCTGCGAAGTGACCTTACGAACTCTAAGGGCGCATCTACATTGTCCCGAAATTTTGCACACTTCCTCAAACAACAAAAGGTATCCCAGAGGTTAACAATAGCGGGAAGATTCTGGAGCAGCTCCAGATTGCATAACAATTATTATTATTATTGTTACTCCAATTTCTTGGGTTTAAATAGAGCGATTGTGAAGAGAACAATGCTTCCAATTTGGTAGCTAAGGGTATAGGTATATGACAGCAGAACATCTGATTTTGTATCATTCAATCAAATCATCTTAAATTAAAAAGTAACGTGAGACTGGTTATTATATTTCTTAAATATAAAAATCGAATTTGAAATGCGAACTCTTTCACTTTTCTTAATATAATATGTACGTATATTAAAAAAATATATATATTTTACGCCTTCAAATATATTTATTATCTGTGAAAATTTGACACAATCTAAGTTCTATAAATAAATAAATAACATTATATTTTTTATGACACATTGATCAATGTTTTATGTCTACAGAATTCGTTAAGCAACAAATTGATCATTTATGGCAGAAAAAAAAACTGTTGAACAATCTGTCTTATTAATATGTAATATCAAATAGTGTCAAATACAACAAAATAAAACCAGCACCCGTCAAATTAAATGCACATTTGAAGAAAGATAGCATACCTTACACGGAGCTAGTCGCGACAGCTGTGTTGGTACATTTTATTAACCCGGATCTTTCAAATGTCGTTACGACACACAATTTATATAATATCATGTTTGAGAAATCAATATTTTCATAATTGAACATCGATTAATATTATATTTTGTAGTTGCCTTATTCTGAATAGGTTGTTTAAAAAATAACTGTTAAGTGAATATTGAAATTATTAACTTTAAAATTAAATTAATTTTTTTTTTATTTTTACCGTTAATTTTATTATAAATTTTATTATAATTCATCTCGTGCTTGAAGGTGCAAGAAAATATCGTGAGGAAACCTGCATGTGTTTAATTTCATTGAAATTCTGCCACATGTGTATTCTACCAACCCGCATTGGAACAGCGTGGTGGAATAAGCTCCAAACCTTCTCCTCAAAAGGGAGAGGAGACCTTAGCCCAGCAGTGGGACATAATCAGGTTGTTACTGTTACTGTTAATCTGCGGTTAGCCTCTTGTATTTATTTACTACGATTAATGAATAAGTTGTAATTCATCAAAAAAATATTCATTGGAGGATAACTTGGTAAAGTTAATTATTTATTTATATTATTTTATTTATATTTATTTAAATACATATATAATGACATATTTTAATAACTATGCTGACCTGATTTGGTCTTGCATAAACCTTATTAATATAAGATCAATATATTTTTCATCAACAAAAACTATCGGGTATTTCGTAAAAAAAAAAACAAATTTCATAGTCTATTCATACACTAAAACTCCAGACTAACTATTGCGGCAACTCTATGGCGCTACAGGCCATATGGTAACATTTATAGATAAATATCATAGATAAGCTTATTTGAACATATTGTTATGACGTTAACCAGCGACACGCGTTGACTCCCTGGATTAATGTCTTGTCTATGTGATAATATTTAAAATTATGTAATAAGTATAGTTTTACAATTTTATGTAATAAATAAATTGAACCTAGATATAGATTATAGCTGACATAGCAATGTTAAAACATTGAACTAAAAATATTTTTGAATCAAAATCATTTAAATATGCAGATTTTTTTTTCTTGTTTGTCCAATTACTCGAAACCGTCAGATCGTTTTATAATATATCTACAAATATATTTATCAACAAGCTCAGATTATGTTTATTATCGTAAATTTTACGTAACAGCCTATATGCGTCTCACTCCTGCGTAAATACACAATAAGCCTAATCCAATAGAAGGAGGAAAACAAACAAAACTCAAATTACATATTCCATGAGATTTTGCTAATATATCTGCTATAATATATATTACATACAAGTCTTGATTAATATATCTTTATTTATAATACAACTTTAATTTAATCTTTTTTTCTTCGTCTTAATTTATTAATAACAATTATACCGATATTCGTGAAGTGATGCCGAGCCGAGATGGCCTAGTGGTTAGAACGCGTGAATCTTAACCGATGATCGTGGGTTCAAACCCGGGCAAGCACCACTGAATTTTCATGTGCTCAATTTGTCGTTATATTTCATCTCGTGCTTGACGGTGAAGGAAAACATCGTGAGGAAACCTGCATGTGTCTAATTACGTTGAAATTCTGCCACACGTGTATTCTACCAACCCGCATTGGAGCAGCGTGGTGGAATAAGTTCCAAACCATCTCCTCAAAAGGGAGAGGAGGACCAGCAGTGAGACATTAACAGGCTGTTATTGTTGTTATTGTAGTGAAGTGAATAAATCACGACCAATTATATAATGTTAATTTAATTTCAAAGTAGTTTGTTTGTCTTTACTCGTTCTGTGATTGGAATAGGCTATAGATTGATCCATAGAGATGCAGATACATAATCACATTATTATTTACTCTACAGTCGTCTGCTTTTGTTCTACTTACATAATTTAAATTAAGAACCTGAAGTGAGAAGTGTAATCTCTTTTGTATGTTTTTTTTCAATTTACGGTTCGGTAGATGAAATATTTTGATCATCGCCACATAGACAGCGATTAAATTATAAACCATTTCGTGCCGCGATTCACTGTCTCCCTCTCCTCGATGTTTAGCGGTAGCGTGGTGACTGTATGATACCAATAGAGTGACAAAATCCTACCACCATTACCTATTAAAGCTTACGTTAAGAAGTATAAACGCCTACGTATGTACAAACGGTTGTATGTATAAAAAATTGTTCAAATTATAAATATATGATTTTAAGTGATTTTGTATTTATTATAAATTTGAAATATTATCATATTAAAATTCGTTACCATGGTGACAGATATAGAAAACGATGTGAAAATTACTATAATAGAAAGAAGACCTTTTACACTATTTTTACTTTATTTTTAAGTCTTCATTACTGAAACTAAACATCATAAATAAATGGAAGCAGCAGAAGCACAGGAGAGGCTGTGACACAGATACCTTTTCTAGCTGCTTCCATTTATTTATATTTGACCTTTTGAACTAAGAGTATCGTAAATAATAATCGTTTTAAGAGAAAATTGTAATTAATATATATAGACGAAGCTATAAGAAAATGTACTTTATAAAATACACACTCGTAGCAATAAATGCATTAATTTACCTTGTAGCAATCGGGATTGTAATTGGAGCCACTTATCGAGTGTAGGGGGCGGCAGCTGCGTTGACTTCAATTACTACAAATTCTTAGGGCACATTCACACTAGTATTATATTTCATTTATAATGTCGTTTCGCCTTTTTCTTAATACCAAATAAATCGTTTAAATTGTAAACATACCATTTTCAAATATAAATAAGGTATTATAGTAATTCCCAATCTTATGTGATATGTTTTTATAGTATTGTTAAAATATATTATGTGCTATTTATTGTATATTTGTATTCCTAATATATGAATATTATTTGCATATAAGATATATATTTATAGCTTATGTAGAAATTTGTTTACATATAAGGAACATGTTTTGTTCAAAAATCTTCTTATCAAAGGTTGTCTGGAAGATTGTAAAGCAATAGTTCCTTATATTTTGCCTTTTCACCTTTGTACACTCATTGTTATATATTTTAATTTTAAGCTAAATTATGTAACATTTTGCGTATTGAATTTTTATGTAATTTTTTTTTTATTCTATTCTATTCATTTTGCAAACGCAGTATCGTCGTTGAATACTCTCATCTGAAACCCGACACTATTATCAGTTTCTATTTTTAAAAATCCTCAATTATATCACTTGCCCTTATATCCTACTTACCTAATCCCCTAATATATTTCATTCTACATTTATTTAATTACATTTCTATATTTAGTAATGCAAAACTAAAGTGCATCATATTAATATCTCTCTGCTGGGTAAAAAGGTCTCCTTTTCATCTAGGAGAAGGCTTAGTTTCCACGCTGCTCCAATGCGAGTTGATGGTTACCCATATTTTCTATCTTTATGTATGTGTATAACACTTGCCTTGTTTCTTGCCATATTCTGTGAGGTTGCCTGGATGAGATTACTACTTCAGTGATATATTGTAAGTGCAATAAAAATATTTAGTTTTCTTGAATGTGTTACAATTAATAGAAAATATATAATGTATGCTTTGCGCTTTTATGTCGCTACTTATAAAATATTCCGATGGAAAGTATACATATGTACATATATATAAGTAAACACTCGCACCCCTTTACGAGGAGGGGTGAATGATATAAAGTTCAAATAAACATTATAAGTACAGACAGCAAAACACAGACGCAAATGTTTGTATTTTTAAGGAAACTTTGTATTTAATACCTAAATGTACAAAATTTAATTTGCGCAAATTGTGAATTCAACGCTCTTCCCTGTAGTGATTTTAAAATATCATAATATACATGTATATGTATATATTATAGCGTTTGTTCGATCACTAAGGAAAAATAAAAAAAAAAAATCCCCGTATATATAAATAGGACACTCTGTAGCTCCAACCACAGCTTAATTACACAGTAGTTATTATTTCTAAAAGTGCTCGTGCATATGGGTAGAGGTGACCACTTACCATCCATTATGTAATAATAAAAAATATTGTATGATATTCTCTGGTTCATTATTCCCACGTAATCTGAAATGCGATTCAACGGAGAAATCGTCATTACATTTCGATTAGATTAGTATAAATTGCACACAATATGTATATATTTAAATACTAAATCGAAAAGGTCCAGTATATGCAACACAGAATCTTAATAAAATCATGGGTTAAAATCCGTGTAAGCACTTATGAGATTTCATGAGCTTTATTTGCATTTTAATACTTCCACTCGATAGGGAAAGACGACATAGGAAGGTACTTCACGTTTTGGATGAAATTCTGACATTTATCTTAACCAAGTCGCACTAGCAGCATGGTGGTATAGGCTCTAATTATGCCCATCTTAAATTAGAAAGGAGAAAAGATCTTTGTACAAAAATAGCTTTTAGTCACTTATTAAATCCTAGGCTAATATTTACATTTTGAAAATATTGTCTTCAGGCATAATGTACCTATACATATTTAATATATTTTCACTAGTTTCCCACGGTTTTCCCGTTTATAATCGGGGGGGGGGGGACATGTGTTAGGTAGCCTATGTCCTTTTGTACCCCTGACAATGAAATAGAAGCTATATGAAAAGTTGGGAAGTTAATGACCCACAACAACTTAACAAACAGTAAAGTACAATTCATAAAAAACCTTATTTATTCGTGCGTAAAACCGCGGAATATGTCACTATTTATGTGCATATATTATTTAAATGAATACCTCGTAATTCGGGAAACATAGTCAATAGAAACGGGGTGCAAACAGACATACTGGACGATATGAATTATTTATGAATGAACGCCACCTGCCGCCAACTGGCTATAAACATTATTTGTTAATAAATAAAAAAATAATCCTCCTCTTTTTAACATTTCCAAATATTTCAAACCGTAAAATGTAGCAACATAAAGATTAATAAAGTTTTATACTAACAATTATTACGAACCACAATTTTCCTTAGATACTTTTTATAGATAGTTCAAACCACAATGATCCACCCCGTATTTTTCCAATATCTATAATTTACGCAATTTAGCTTACATTACATTAAAAGTGGAGCATCTTCATGGATTGAACTAAATAAAAAGAATGAATTTTTTTTTTTAATGATATTGATATGAAGCAAGTTTGAACCCCGAGGATTCTTCCTTGGGCTTCATTTTTATAACAACCCCTCCCAACACCAACACTTCCCCCCTTATCTAATATGCGAACGAAGCCGCGGACGAATACTTACTTAACTAACTTCTGTTTTCCTATCAGTTATTTTCTATGAAATATTTTTTCATAATAGAAATGTGAGCTTTGCTTTTGCTTATATCTAATTAATATTACTTGTACAAGCGCACCTGAATAAATATTATTTAATATAATTGATAGCTCCTAAAAATACTGTAGAATGACTTATATACTAATAATTATTACATACCTCGAACATATACCGCCTCACTTATAAGCGTCACTTAGCGAGTGTTTAGTTAAACAACGGCGTGTCTTTTTCTTTTGAATGTATAATCAAAAATGGCTCTTAAGGAGATAAATCAGTTTTTAAATAAATAACCCCTAAGCAACGTTTAAAAGGCCGATAAATATTAAATAGAGTATATAAACATCATAGTTAATTTTAAAATATTTTTTAAATTACTAATAAAATTGCAAAGAAACAATTCAATCCTGAACAATTACTAAAGTAAGTTGTTGTTTTGTAGAGATTATGCAGGAAAAATCTCTAGTTATGGCGAAAGAGATAGAACTACAAAAACTTAAAAAGAAACTATTGACGTTTTTATAAATCATAATAAAAGACCTAAAATCATTCACCAATTGTATTGGCGATTATAATATCGCACACAACATGAGAAATTCAATGTTCTCAAAGATCATTTACAATTAATTCTTTATGTATTACGTTCGCGTACTTGAGTCTTAAAGGAGCCTTGGATGGCAACTTCTCAGATAATAATAAAAATCGTGTGACATAATAACTGTTTGCAGACTTTTTCTCCGAAATAAGAATCCTTTCAATTTCGATGAAGCATTTGTCACAAGTAGGATGTACCCTAAATAAATGCAGCGGACTTAAGATTGCAACGTCTTCCATTATTGAACGGAATACTTCTTAAAAACGCTACAAGTATCCGTTTTGGCACAAGCCGGTTGTTCTTTTCACGGACATTTCTAGATACGGTTAATCGTCTACAATACCTATTTTGAAAGCTATTAAGTTCAAATTTACTCGGTAAAATTACAATAGATATTTTTAATGTGACTCTTCGGACGTTCCGAATTTGAATTCCGCTAAAACTTGTTCCGTTTCATTCAGACGAATGTCGTTGACGCTCAGCACGAACCATACCATTCTAAATTTAAATTTTTCGATAAACCAAACCTTATTCCGTTATACGTTCGGTAATTTCTTACAATCGAACTGCAAAGTAACCTATGTCGCTCAATAAGAAACTTTTTGTTTGCGACCCCATGTTTCCCGAGTCGAGACGTGCATTCGATATTAAAAAATGCTCCGGGAGAAATCTTAAATTCAATAGTAATTTGAAAAGCAAGGGAGAGGATAATGGACCAAGTCGTACGCCCTGTTTTTGCGGTGTTGTATTTAGTTCGCGAATTCTTCAGGGTCGTTTTGTGTACACACTGGTTTCTGAACGCAGCATGTGTCTGTCAGACTATGGCGGGTACAAAGCGCGCCAAGATTCTAATTACACAGTCAATTTGGTACAGCGGGAAATATGAATTATTGCCTCGGCGTAACCGAGATGAAATCGGCCATATTCGAATTCCAACAAAGGTTTTTGTAAAGAATTTCAAGGCAGGAGTTTGCATAAGAATGTCTTATTAATATTATATTCGTAAGTGATTAGCTTACTTTATGGATTATAATTGAGTTGATTTAGCATTAGGGAAGTCGTTTCGCCTTTTCAATTGAACTTAGAAATATTAAATTACCTATTATTTATAATTTAATCGACTTAATTATTCAAAGCTTATTTAAAACAAACAAAGATAATATTTTAAACCTATGGCATATTTTGTAGGTATATAAATTATTAGGTACATTTAATTTTGTACCAAATGTTATGCACAACGAATGTGATTTATTTAGCTTATTGTTCAAAAACATTGCAGTACAAATCTACACATATGTGCAAGCTTATGCTATGTGCTCCTATGAAAAGTTTATTCACTCACTAACCTAGATAAATGGGAAGGCAATCAGACACAACTAGAGAGATACCAATCTTAAGACAAACGGCTTTACGTGATTTTCGAAATATAAATATGTCCGATTGGAAGAAACTCTGACACGCCTTTACAGAAATATATAAACTCCGATCGTGTCCTAGGTAGCCTAGCTAATTCCCGACATTTTTCATAAAAACAACTTTACTATTATTAATCTTCTTAATGCTTACCGGAATAACTATTATTAATCTTCTTCATCAAAAGTCCTATATATATATGTGTCTTCCATTCAACTATGAATAGCAGCTTTACTTGCCGAGGCACTTAGCTAGAGAAATTGGATATGTAATCCTGTTAAATGATGATGTAGCAGTCATAGTATAACAGCGGACTAATTATACTAACAAATTGACTCTTTATCACAATCGAATCGAAAGTTCATCGTTGCCGTTTATCCGTTTTCCTATAAAGTATAGGAAATTTAATTATCGACTATAATAATATAATAATAACATCCTGGGACATTTTTCACACACGGCCATCTGATCCCAAATTAAGCTTGTACAGAGCTTGTACTATGAAAACCAGACAACTGATACATACACTATTTTTCTACATATACTATTTTTCTTTTATAAATACATACTTATATAGATAATTACACCCATACTCAGGACAAACAGACATGTTCATGCACACAAATATCTGTCCTGGGTGGGAATCGAACCCACAACCTTCGGCGCGAAAGGCAAGCATCCACCAACTACGCCAACTGGCTCGTCATTACGTCGACTATTGACATATAAGTTAACAATTAAGTTTGATTTTGACAGGTATTTGTTAACATCATATCGGTTCAGTTCCGATCCGAATAAATATAGAATCGTCAAAGTTGGATTGGAATTAAATCGGGAACCCGGGAATCGGGCCCCTGTTTAACTAAATGACTAGTTACTCGTGTAACCTGCGTATAATTTCATATCATAAATTATTCTTGATATAATTATTATTACAAAAACTTACTTTTCTAATGTTGTTTGCCGACAAATTCTCAAAATATTCATAAAACTATACTTTACTGACCCGGAATAGCTATTAATAAAGATATATCTTCCATCAAAAGGCTTTTAAGCCAAATTCTTGTTACTGAAGTTTAATTTCAAAGTCCAATGTTCTCAACGGTTAGTCTAATCGATGTCGTGATATCCGGGACGAATATCGACGCGCCATGAAATTGTTTCATGTCCAAGTACATAGCAACGTCATAACGGATCTCGCGAGAACGTGACATATCATCTGTTTAATGGAGTATGACAATGAAATCTATGAAAATATAACAGCCATGAAAATTATTTAGAAGTATAATCGATGTACTTAAACAAAATTTTTATTTACTTGCAATATCAATTAAAAAAAACCTTTGCAATCATTAACATATTTGTAACGATTTATTTTTTAATATCGCAATGGATTATGTAAAAAATGTCCCAATGCTGTGCTAAGGCCTTTCCTTTTGGAGTGAGAGCTTGGAGATCCCATTCGTTGCTAAAATCCGAGTTGGTTAATACAAATATGATGGATTTTTTTAATAATTTATTTACTAATTTATTGAGTTACACCATCAACTTATGACTAAACACTTAATCAGATAATCTTACGAAGTGATACGTCTTTAAAGGCTTATTCGACACATAAAGGTTTCCTGACTATATTTCACATCACGGCTGACCACGAGATAAATTTTCATGAGCTTAAGTTGTGCTTATAACGCGAATCAAGCTCCTGAGAATTAAATGATGCTTGCCTTGCTTACAAACCGTAATCAGTTTATACACGAATTACGTATACATCAAATATATTATATATTTTTAAATGTTACTATGAATTCCTTTGTCACTAAGAAATATGTTTTATTTTTATTAATATTCAATACAATAACAATTTCAAATTATCTCGAAGATAAATGAACCCATTTCGTACAAATTATATAGAAAGTCCGTAGCGTCTATTAAGAGAAAACATATCGAAACTTACTGAGCGATATTACTTGACACAATAATTCGATTTGTTGTTGTACAACCGTTCGCTTTTATTGCTTGCTTCATCGCACCATGCCATTATTTATTACGGTAATTGATCTCATACAAAATACCAAATACGAAGCTTTTTATTATTATTATAATTATATTTGTTATTGTTATATATACATATGAATACATAACTCTAACTTTATCAATACGAGCTTAATAAACAATATTGAAATTTAATGAATTATTTCGACAAGGATTTTAACAAAATTTTCGTTTATTGATGAATTTTAATTGTTTCAGATCAACAATGCTCAAGTGGACAGTATATGGAAAAAAGAACCCAGATGTTCAGGTCATCAATGACGAAGGATTAAGCGATGTCGACACTTATGTGCATAAACCATATAATGATAAATCAAGGCGATCTTTAGATGCGCAAACCGTTAAGAAAAGCAAAAAACCTAGCCGGTATCAAAGAAGATCATTGGGTGCCGCTGCCAGAAAAAATTGCTGTCAGAACGTTGATAAAGAAAACTTAAATTGTGTAGGTAATACGCCAAATCATTTTAGAGAAGGATATGTTAAAAAAACAGAAAGTATTGCTTTGAAAGACGTAAGTAACATAACACCTAATTCGATGACACCCAACTTCGACAAGAGAAAATTTTACAGAAACGCTTCTAAAGAGGATATACCTTCAGATTTACCTCTTACTCCTCCTACTTATAGTAGAAGAGTTAGAGAAGCGAAAAAAAGAAGGTTAGAGATGACTGTTTGTAATAATAATGAAGTTTTTACCAGGAATAGTTGTATTTATAAATCAGAAAGAAAAATGACCACAGATAGAAGTTTGATAGCATCACCTAAATTAATTCATAGCGTTTCTGAGCCATCTTTGAATGACCTATCAGAAAGATTGAGTCTATCATCAGAGAACTCTAAAAATTCATTTGAAATTGTAAAAGAAATCCACAACAAGAAGTCAATAAGTACAACAAAAACAAACAGTGAAGGTTTAGTAGAAATCGAATATGATAAAGATTTGATAATTAATTGCATTGAAAAACCTTTAATAGTCGATAAAACTAAATTAGAAAAATCTACTCTACCAATATTTGGTCATCGAATATTTACCGATAATCCCTTATATTTTACTAAAAGTGAAGATAGGTCACCTAATATAAGGCCTCTAAAACGTACTAGAAAAAAATCAAGTGAATTCGAAAGTTCTTTTAAATCTCCTTCAATTGATAAAAAAGATGTACATGCTTTAGTTAGAGATGGCTGTTCTCCTATTTCAATAACACCCTTATCTGTGAAGTTAGCTGCTTTGAGATTTAGTACAATAAGTACTCATACTAAATCACAAAGAATCGTTGGAGACAACGATGTAACTGAATTTTTTCCAAAAGTTGAAAACCCTTTTACTATTCCAATTAGAGATGAAGAATGTTCAGCTGAAATGGAAAACAAATTTATTTTATGTAAAGAATCTTTAACAAGTGTAACAGACTCAACGGTCTCAACTACCGAAATGGGAGATGTCACATTAGAGAAGATGATTGAAGATATCATAAAAAGTACGAAAATAGTAAAATCTAAACGACGAATTTTTAACAAAAATGTCGAGCGTAATCTTGATATTGAAGAAGAACTTACAACAGCCCAAGCGATTAAAGATCTTTTTGTTAAACCACAGACTGAAAATAAAACTAATTTAATTAAGGAAGCTAGATACGTCAATTTATCTAGAGAAAATTCAGTTTCACCCAAAACGACGCCTATAAAAAAGAAGACTCCGGTTCACAGAGTAAATGACAAATTACTTAAAAATGTACCTATTGGAGGTTTTATTTTAGATGATGGTGATGGCTATAATGAAAGAGAAGTAAGAACGCCTGATAACTGTGTCGATGTAAAAAAGAAACATTATTCTAGTAATCGCAGAAATGTATCTTTAATAAGATCACAATCTATGAGTTTATCGACTGCTGGGCGAGGTAATTTAGAACAAGTCTCATCCGAATCCACGCCCGATTTACACTCTACAATGAAAGAAAGAAACAACAGATTAAAAAGACAAAAATGTATTCGCAGAAAAAAGTCTACAGTGAGCAATGAGAGTGTATGGAAACAAAAGCAAATGGAAAACAAATCCTCACTCGTTCTTACTTTAGAAATGGGCTTGCCGAGTCCCGCATCCGAATTACAAAACGTTTCGTTATACGAGCCCCCTAGTACATCATTCCATGAAATCGTCTCCGAAAAAGACTATCCATTAATGAACAACTCTATAAGATCGACTGTATCACACAGCAGTCTAAAAACGTATGGACCAGTACAAAATATTAGATCGAGAGAACTGTTTGGCTTAACACTTGAAAATGGAATTCCAAGTCCTATTACACCACTACCGAATCTAAAACGATCGAGTAATGCGCTTAGCGAAGAAAGGGCACACAAAACAAGTAAACTTGGCGAAGATTTACTGCCTAATGATATATTAACTCCGGTACTAGAGCATAAAACATCAAGGCGATGTTTGACATATTCACCGGAAGAATGCAGTATAAATAGTAGTGAAGAAAAAAGAAGAAGTGTTGCCAGTAATCGCTTAGAGAGGAGCGCCGATCGTTTTCAGTTATTAAAAGCGACAATTGATCTAGAAATATTTACGCGAAACGACATTATTGACGTGCACGGTGAGTGGTGACTATCGAACCCTTTTAATTAGTTTTTTTTTTATAAAATTTAAAAATAGAATATTCTAAATTTATGTTTTCTTTTACAGTTATTCGTTGTCGAGACCTTCAGCGATCAACAGGGAAAACGGATGATATCAATGCTTACGCAAAGGTAAAATAAATTCAAAAGTTTTTCCGTTATTCAAACATAAATTAGCTAAGTGCCACTTACTAAATATACGGTTGGGAATATAATCCCAGCTGATAAATATTGTTATAAGAGTATCACCGTGCGTTTACTTTGTTTGCGTTTAGAATGTGGATATCAGTACATAACAATTACATAACATACATAACAATTACATAACATATGTATCCAACAAAATAATATCGTAACACATCGAAATTAGAAAAAACAGTTACGATAAACACAACAACTTGAACTTGATTTCAAATGTAAATAATATTATAATTATTATTATAACTTACATAAGTTCTTTTATATAATCGTACTCTTATATTTCAGGTTGTGATCAGTGGTGTAACCGAGGACCTGAGTTTACCGTCACAACGATCAATTTTTCAGCGGACCTCCGTGCTCTATGGGAAGAGAGAGCCGGAGTTCCAGCGGCACCTTAAGCTACCATTACCGACAGCAGTCTACGACCATCAGATGTTGCACATTTCAGTTTGGCATAGAGATAAGAAGTACAGGTAGGTCTCTTGAATATTTCAATCCAATTAAATATCTTAATAATTAAAAGATTATTGAATCGATTTATTTTTATGGAACACATATTTTCCTATTATATATTATATTTTCCTTTATTTTCCTACATATGATACCAGACTTGAGATGCAATAATTATTCACTATCAACTAGCCCAACCACGAACACTGAACGTAACAAATGATCCAATTATGCGTCCGCTGCAGTACTTAAATTTTTAATATCATATTGTTTTCAGTAAAAGCTAATGAAACCGCGCCAATAACAATACCAGATTCATTAATATTTAATGAGATTGAAATAACGAATACAAAAGGTCGTGTATTAATATAGAATTGTATCCAGTGTTCGGTATCATTAATATTACAAAACCCCCTTTCCGAAAATACGAAGCTACCTACTAAATTATACTTTGAATTTTGTATGAAACAATCCAATTACACTAGCATGTATTTTATTTCACATTACAATCAAGTCTGTAACTGATTCTTATATCCCTTAAAACGTTTTATTCTGAACTATAATATGAGTTACTGATCCCACCATTATGAAAAGAGATTACCGTCATAAAAGCTCCTTGACAAACAGTAGCCACATGAGGGAGACCGCCGTTGCTGAGTATTTTTCACTTTTCCCTGGCATTGCTTTCATACATAAGATATAGGGGGTGGTCGGAGTGACGCGGGACGCAAGAAGTATGCGCAGACCGATCGATTCCCATTCGACGCACCCCGGCCAGTCGCGTTTCAGACTCACCCAGGTTAAGTGTCCATATATCGGCCGTTTAGGAAAATTACGCATTGTAAAATACTAAAAGTGTTGTGTTACGTTGTGTTTGTGCAGTGTGCTAGGAAAGGAACAGCGGGCTCATAGTTAGGAGAGAAGCTGGTAAGAGTACCATTGAAGATTCCGCGCCATTTTTTTTTTTAATTTTAATTGCTTATCTTAGTTACATTTTGCTGGTAAAAATATATTTCACTAAAAATTTATTAAAGTACATTTAGTTTGCGTATGTCGGTATAACCTGTGTCAAGGTAATCGAGTTTACATGTGTAGGTATCATTATTATCAATATATAAAACAGATTATACCTACTTAAGCTTGTTCTAATTTCGGTTGAATGTAGCTTTCCGTTAAGTAACTTATATTTTTTTTAATCATTATAATACATTTCGTTAGTTAAAAGGCATACAATATTCAAGTGAAAAATAACAGGAGCTTTGCGTTTACGGAATTCGAGTTCTGAAAGAACCATTTAACTTAATATATCAATATAATTTAACTATCATTTTTGAGAGATATTTATTATTTACTAATTTTCTTTCCAAAAAATAGCATCAACTCTTAATCAGGGCTTCAAAAAATCAACATAATCCTGACAGGTTTAACGACCTTCTCTAGATTAATTTAAAGTTGTATTATATACTTATCTTTATATAATCTATGAATACTAGGTATATAAGATAATAGAATTAAAGAATGGAGAGCGAACGAAATGTATTCAAGAAGGAATACAAAAAATTATAATCCGAGATGGCCTAGTGGTTAGAACGCGTGAATCTTAGCCGATGATCGTGGGTTCAAACCCGGGCGAGCACCACTGTATTTTCATGTGCTTAATTTGGGTTTATAATTCATCTCGATCTTTACGGTGAAGGAAAACATCGTGAGGAAACCTGCATGTGTTTTGCATTTGCACTTGCATTTTTTCATTGAAATTATGCAACATGTGTATTCTACCAACCCGCATTGGAGCAGCGTGGTGGAATAAGCTCCAAACCCTCTCCTCCAAAGGGATAGGAGGCCTTAGCCCAGCAGTGGGACATTAACGGGCTGTTACTGTACTGTACTGTATACAAAAAATAGGACCAACTGTAGTTATCTTAAATTTATTGAAGCTTTAAATGTTAGCACAGCTATCTTTATATCTCACATTAAATTGTAAACTAATATTGTGTCGTCATTAGCATTGTAAGTAATTATTTAAAAAAAATTATATTAGACAGTATAACACTATTAGGGGGGTACATAAGATATTATTTCAAAAAGCATAATCATTCGAAAAATTATTTTAATACCATGCCAAAAAAAAAAAATTAATGTCGTTGGGATAACAAAGACATCACGAACACCTCTGTATGGGTTTTGATATAACTCTGCATAGCAACAGCGTGAAAAATGTTAGCGGTCACAAGGAGTAGTCAAAAATATTCTATTTATATAAAGGTTACATAAATTCCATCATATTGTGTATAAAAACTCGACTTCCGTATCTACGTCAAAAAATAATTGATATTAAATTTGATTGAAAAATAAAAATCTACTTGATAGACAAGTATAATATCTGCAATCAAAGAGAGTCATTACTTGAGGATTGGCAGACGTCCAAGTGATTGAAACTAGAGGTTCTTGTATGTTTGGACAATTTATAAAGATCAATGAAGCTGTACGGTCAAGGAAGCTATTGGTAAAATATAGCAACGACATAGCAGAGTCTGTATTCTTATTCTCTTGTACTCATTTACCATTAAGTGAGCTATATTGAAGGTCCTGAGTACGATACGTTAGTGGTTTGGAATTTCAACTTAAGTATTTTCATATATTCATTAAAGGTAAAAGCTTATTATCCATTTTCCCATTTCTATCTTTGACAGGTACGGGTTTTGTCGAAAATTCAACAAAATAATAAAAAACCAAGTGGTATCGAAACCCCTAATAGAAGTGGATACCTACCAAACAAACAAAAACAAAATATTTTTAGTATGAAAGTACGACGGATTTTATTGAACCAACCGACAACATTATTGCCCGAATCGTATATGAGAATGTAACAAATAAAGTAAATAACAACCTTTTTACTTTTTATCGGTTATAACAACTCACTCAGAACCTTAACTGTAAAATTATATCGAATACACGTTTTTTCTTCTGGCTTTATATCCATTGAATTCGAATTATCTTTCCCCATTAAAAGCAAAACATTATTAAAACCAGTAAAAACAACGTCAGGAAAATTACCATTTTCTAATTTTGTTTTATAAACCAGGCGAAATTGCCTCATGATTATGCCATTATGTGGTACTTTAAACTCTCGCTAGTGATTCGCGTTTAGAGATCTTACTTACATTGAGTTCACTCCCGGCTTTCAGACAGCTTAGCGACCTACTGGATAAACTGTTCGTTTTCACATAATGAATATTCTACAGAATTATTCATGTTTGCTGCTGTGTGGGTGTGTCCATACGCAGTGCGGTTGTGTGCTCTAGAATAAAGGTATTTTTATGATTTGAAATAGCTGTTCGGTTTATATACGTTGTGTTATTGCGAGTACCGAGCGCGCTTACAAATATTTAGGTCGAGCAGTGTATACTTAAAACTTCATATTTTTCTCCAGCGCCAGCAATTCATTTAGCTTAAATTATAAATAAATGAACTCAGTTATGCCAAAAGGAACCAAGCCGCAAAATGAAAAAAAAACTCGATTATTCTTAAAACAGCTATTAGCATCAGAACATCATAATTAAATATACCCAAAGACCAATTCATTTTACTTTGAGTTGACGAACTTATAATAGAAATATTATTATTAACAAGTTCAGTTTCGTATTTTTTAATCATTATCTTATACGTGGACATTTCATCATGAATTTTTGCTAAAGTTTTTCTCTTCAAATATTTCAATCGCATATATGTACCTGAGCTTCTCATAAATGGACTAATTGACCATTATGTGAAATGGATCATATGTTACCAATTTTAAAACCTTTTCAACCGAAATCGTTTCCAACGTTACGATATGTAACTTCTACAAAACATCAGTCGTAATAAGGTCACGACCTTAACAAACTTGAAATGACGGGTTATCAAAATAGTCTATTTCGTTTATGTGAAATTGAAAACAAGGATAGTCTGTCAGTTAGATTTTGCACTTTGAGTTTCACCTCATAAAATTATAATCAGTCTGTAGTTTTGTAAAACAATCTTTATTGTCTTTATTTATAAATATACGATGACATTATATTGTAATTTACATACTTAATTTCCAATTTTTTACAAATATTAAATGTTTTCACTTTTAATCAAAATCTCATTAAGTTTTCCAAAGATCTGAATAAAACAGAATTCTATTTCTTTAAAAGTTCTTAATGACAAGAAATTTTGAAAGAATCGTAGATGTTAAACTGACATTACTTCTATTTTTATTCTACCTTGAATTAAAATCGATGATTGGAAAGCAAAACAAATAACAGTTCCTTATATCGACACGCCACAACATGAACATATTATTGACTTTTATTAATAGTATACCTGCGAGCTATGCTCGGAGTATCTTTGAAGGATAAGATCAGAAATGAGATTATCCGGAAAAGAACCGGAGTCACCGACATAGCTTGCAAAATTAGCAGGCTGAAGTGGCAGTGGGCTGGTCACGTATGTCGTAGGACCGATGGCCGTTGGAACAGACGAGTCCTAGAGTGGAGACCGCGAATCGGCAAGCGCAGCGTAGGGCGCCCTCCAGCCAGGTGGACCGATGACCTTAAAAAGGTGGCGGGCACCAACTGGATGCGGAAGGCGGAGGACAGCGAGCTTTGGCGCACCTTGGGAGAGGCCTATGTTCAGCAGTGGACAATGATTGGCTGTTGATTGAATAGAATACCTTGAGTTTTCCTTCAATCAATATCTCACAAATATTTTTTATAAGTTTCGTTATGACTTATTTTTTATAACCTGACAAGTGTTCGCTCAGTGGCCAAAAATAATAATCAAAAATATTAACATTTTTTATAACATAGGAAGGCGGACGAGCATATGGGCATATGGTGGTAAATGATGATGGTAAATGGTCACCAACGCCCATAGACATTGGCATTGTAAAAAATGTTAACCATCGCTTACATCACCAATGCGCCACCAACCTTGGGAACTAAGATGTTATGTTCCTTGTGCCTGTAATCACACTGGCTCACTCACCCTTCAAACCGGAACACAACAATACCAAGTACTGCTGTTTTGCGGTAGAATATCTGATGAGTGGGTGGTACCTACCCAGACGAGTTTGCACAAAGCTCTACCACTAGTAATACCGTAACTGTTGTATTTAACATTAAACAGCCTGTAAATATCTCACCGTTGGCCTAAGGCTTTATTTCCTTTTGAGGAGATGGCTTGGAGTTTATTCACCACGCTTCTTCGAAACATGTTGGTGGATACACATGTGATAGTTTTTCATCTGAAAAATGCAGGTTTCCTCACGATATTTTTCTTCATAATTACTTACACGCCTAGTCAAGTAAAGCATCTTAACAGGATATTTATAGTTTGTAGCTATAAACTTTATCGGTGATGTTTATAACTGACGGGCCGGTTGGCGTGGTTGGGAGATACTTACCTTTCTACTTTTAAATTCGGCACATATAAATTCAGTGGTGCTTGCCCGAGTTTGAACCTACGATCTTCGGTTAAGATTCACGCGTTCTAACCACTGGGTCATCTCGGATTTTGTCACATGCTTCTGTGAAATGCTGTTCGTGCAGTAATAACTTTATTTTTATACGTTATTTGCTCTGAGCAATTTAATTGTATTTCAATCAAACAATCCTTTGTATATATGCCATAATAGAAATCGATTTTTATGAAAAACACTACCTTCTACATTTGAATTTAACTACGATTTAACTAAAAAACAATAATAATATATTTTATTTACTACTTATATAAATTATAAAATCAAAATATACTTTACTAAACAATACTCTTAAAAGAGTTTCATCGTCATTTTACGAGATTAAATTAAATTTAAAATTACATAGTTGTGGATTGTAGATTTCACCAAGAAACGTCAAGAAAGTATTTACTATATATATATTACTATATATATATATATATATATATATATATAGTATATATATATATATATATATATATATATATATATATATATATATATATATATAGTATATATATAGTATATATATATATATATATATATATATATATATATTATTAAATAACATAGATATTGTAAATAAATCCAATTAAAATATTATACACATATATTAGCGTATCGAGATATATTAAAAGATTTTAATTATATTATTATCCGAACTTAATTTTAATCTTTTCCCAAAAGCTTACTAAATACATTCAAAAACTTATTATTACGTTTATTATATGAGAATATATAAAAATATTACAAAATTATATTAAAGTGTAATATAATATAATTAAAATAAATTTAAGCTCAACATTTGACAGAACACGGTAATGATAATCCTTCTTGCATCACTAGCGTCATTTCCATAGAAAACCTTTATACATCTATGAATAAAAAATACAGTGCTCGCAATACAGAGAAGTATTCTTCAAGCGATCCGGTTATGAAACTTTCATACCGACTTGTCGTTTAATTAAATGACTCGTATTCATAGACGAGTATTCACTTGTAGTACCGGTAATGACGTATATCGCTAATTATATCGTGTCAGTTCGTGTACAACTCTTGTCGCTGTGTTATCTCTGCACTTAATATTTCAATGTTTTTTGTTTATATATTAAATGGTTAATAAACGTAACATCAGTAGGATACCAAAAAAATTGACCACCTCGTTGTTCTAGTGGTAAAATAAGGATGCTGATCTCAAGGGTTCAAATCCCAGATCCAGGTCAGGGCCGATAAAAAGTTATTGGATTTTTCTGTCGAAAAATTCTCACTAGCTGCCCGGTGGAAGTGTGTACACTCCCATGCCTCGGAAATAACGTACAGGAGAAAACAGGAGAAAAAAGGAGGAAGGACTTTTCAGGCACAGGAGTGCCTAGAGTCTTTCCGGTCGTATAGGATTAACCGTCCCATCAGATTGTGACAGTGAAGCAAATAGAGTGAGAGAGCCCTTAAGATTGGCCACCGAGGCCAATGACCTCGGGAAAAAAACGCTGATTTTAACCTAAGATCGTGAATTTAAATCCTTTTAAGTACCACTATGTTATCATGTGCTTAATTTGTGCATAATTCAACTCCTGCTCGTCAGTGAAGGAAAATATCACGAGACAAAAGCCTGTCTCAGATGATATGCGACATATTAAGTCCACAAGAAGCATGATATAATAATAAAGAATTAAAAAATAAATTTCTTTGTCCAGCAGTGGGACATTTACTGTATGGCTTAAATTAAAAAATACATACAATTCGATAATTATCTACAAAACTTAATTCTGTTAAAATTAAAAAAAAAAAACGATTAGATCGTAAAGCATGTAATAAAAATATTTAAATATAAAATTACATTTCGAACGAATAGAATTACAGTAGTTTTACGTTCTCATATACTTGCGGAGGCGTTAACCAAACTCTGTCTAGTGCTCATAAAACGCCACCGAACTCGTAAAACGGAATGTTTCCATTGGATTACATAGAATCTATTTGTGTTGGTTTTAGGCTATTCAAGAAAACAGTTGTAATTTTTCATTACTACGAACCTTCTGAGTAATAACAGTAATTATTTAGGTTAAGTTTGTTATGTTATAAAAATGTAATTATTAATATTTATAATATAATAACGAATATATGTTATTACAAAATTCCGGCTATGGCTTGGCCTGCGTTTGAAGCGTTTTTACTAGTGGTAGGCCTTTGCGCTAGCTGTCTAGGTAGGTACTACCAACGCATCAGATATTCTGCCACAAAATAGCAGTACTTACTATTGTTGTGTTTCAGTTTGAAGGGTGAGTGAGCCAGTGTGATTACAGGCACAAGGGACATAACATCTTAGTTCCCAAGGTTAGTGGCGCATTGGCGTTGTAAGCAATGGTTAACATTTCTTACAATGCCATGACTCTGTGTGTGTAAAATTTCATGATAACCGCTTAAGTTAAGACTTGAAAGCGTAACAAAAAACAAACTCACATTCGCATTTATAATATTCGATTTTCAAACTGTAATGAACTCATTCGTTAAAACAGCACATTTACAGACAAGGTTTTTGTTATATTGTAATGTGTTGCTATAACGTTATATTTAAATTTATGTATTATATAAACTTTTTGCATTACTTTTATTATGTTTAAATAAAACATATTTAGCGTTTATTTTTTATCTAGCAAAATTTTATGATCAGCTATAAAGTTGATCTAAAGAAAAAGCAATATAACTGGCAACCGTTTATTATAAATATTCATTTAAACCATACAACTTATAACAACATACAACATTTCAACATTATAAATTTAATTTTTTCTTTGGAACTTTAAGTATTAATTAATTTAAATCATATATTAAATAACTTTTTATTTTTATCTAGCAAATCTATAATCGCCACTATCGAACCTGTGGCAGTTTTATATAAAATTAATAAATAATTAAAAGGTACTTACTTAGGACGAACCGGTTGGCGTGGTTGGTAGATACTTGCCTTTCACGCCGAAGGTTGTGGGTTCGATTGCCACCCAGGACAGACATTTGTGTGCATGAACATGTCTGTTTGTCCTGAGTCTGGGTATAATTATCTATTTAAGTATGTATTTACAAAAGAAAAGTAGAATATGTAGTATATCAGTTGTCTGGTTTCCATAGCACAAGCTTTGTACAAGCTTAATTTGGGATCAGATGGCCGTGTGTGAAAAAATGTCCCAGGATATTATTAATATTATGATTGAATTATTGAAGCAATGAAGAGCAAATTCCTTGGTGCGCGAGCGACGTTTCCGTAAGTTGATGTCATGTTCGTGCTGATGTCATTGGCCGACTGGCTTAGTAAATTAATTTGCAAGTTCAATGCTTCTATTTCAAGCGCCCAGACCCCACCCCCATTTCACCTTTATTTATTATGATGGATTAAAAAGGTTTATTAATGAATTTCTTGCCGAGTCCGTTCGGTAGAATTTACATACTGAACCGGTGGTATTAAATTGAATCTGCCTTGTCAAATGACTATTCAGAGTTTATTTTATTTGATTATTTTATTAATAGGATTAATAGAATTAAAAGACGTTCATATACATAGGTTTTTTTTTGCTAGTCGTACGTACGTACGTTTTTAGTTTTACATTTTAATATCAGAGAATATATGAGAATATATTACGATCAACCATAAATAAAACTTGTAGTATCTTGTTAAATCATAATTAGAATAAATAGGACCTAACCATAGACTACGCGACACGTTCTACCTCCGCTTATCATGAAAAACCCAAGCTATCTTGAAACTAGGACAGTTTTAATGACCGTTTTATGAACACTTAAGGTGAAGATAAAATAGAAATTTGTATAGCTTAGTAGTTGTATACGAGGTTTTAATATTCAAATGGCCGACGAATTTATCACGTGTAGCTATAGGTATATTAATTATTTCATTTTTATTTTCTATGTATTTCAAATTTTCTTTATCGTATTTGTTAATTGTAATATGTACATAATTTATTAATAGACAAGTCAAACCTATGTGCATCGAAGCCAAACCTTTGTGGTTTTTTCATTGTACTTATAATTATAAAATTTGTATTTTAATAAATTGATTTAAATTAAATTAAAATCTTTTCAATTCTTATTCGGATACACCTAGATTATGAACATAATATTTAAGCTTCTATATAATGTATTCGCGGAAAGTGACAAACTCATTTGTCAAGTGAGAAAATCCTCATTCGACTTTGACAGCCCATCACTTTGACAGCCCATCACTCTATATCTTTGACTTACATCCACCATACATCAATCATACATCAAGGTTTTTAATCGAGCCAGTATGTAAAATGGTAGATGGTTTATACTTTTTTTATATAAAATAGGTAGCATATAAAATATGTAGCTCCTCTTCTCCCTTAACTTTTCTATCAAAAACACATTTTTACGAGTTTTTATTGAACTTCAACTGTTAATATGTGTAGATTGATTTTTATTATTATATATGTCTTTAGTGAGCTCCAATAGCTTAAATAACACGTTCTAGGATTATTGAAAAGCATAAGCGATATACTACCGTCCTTGTCGCTCAAGCTATAAAAATTTTATACATCTTTACCTATCTTGCAACATAATCTTAAACCATTCCCCGTGGATCAATTAAGTAGAAATGTAGTGATACATATTGTACACATACAATCAAGAAGTCAAGAGTTTAATAAATTAAGTTATTTATCCAATTTGCATAAAAGTTTTGTATAAACCTATGTTTACCTTTAGCCTAAAACAAAATAAATGTCACGGAACGGTGATATTGCGTACATAATTTGTTATTAAAACCTAAAAATAAAAACAGAAATGAATTACGTATAAATAAACCACAGCGATGCTATAATAACCCAGTATCTCGAAGGGCGACTTCCGTTTCCCTTCTGACTAAAATATTAAGACTAATTATGTTTTGATCCGCTTTAGTATTTTATTTTATTATTTTTTCTCATGCAATACTTAGAAATCATTTTATTTAAGAACGAACGGTTAATTATACGGTAAAACATTTTGGTTTTAGAATTGAGTCCTACTAATATTGTAAATGTGAAACTTTGTTTACTCAATCACACAAAAATGACTGTACGAATTTAAATTGAACATTTAAATATGCATTTTTATTAGAAAATAAGTCGAGATGGCCTAGTGGTTAGAACGCGTGAATCTTAGCCGCTGATCGTGGGTTTAACCCCGAGCATGCACCGCTAATTTTCATGTGCTTAATTTGCGTTTATAATTCATCTCGTGCGGTGAAAGAAAACATCGTGAGGAAAGAAAACAACCTGAATGTGTTTAATTTCATTGAAATTATGTCAAATGTTTATTCTACCACCCCGCATTGGATCAGCGTTGTGGAATAAGCTTCAAACCTTCTCCTCAAAATTGAGAAGAGGCCTTAGCCCTGTAGTGGAACATTCACAGGCTGTAACTATTAGAAAATAACAATAAATACCGTTAAAATTGCACGATGGCAGATTTAAACGACTTTCAAATACACACTATTATTAACCTAAAACCTTAACCTAAAATATACACTTGTATTAACCGTACATATAGATTATGCTTCATTTATTGGAAACATAGGTATAACTTAAAATTATTAATTCAAATGTATTTCAATTTATAGCGTTGCCTTCGAATGTGTTAGTTATTAAATGTTGATCACGCTCATAATTACTGAACATCTCGACACAGTTTTAAAGTAAAAATATGTTATGCCCTTTATGTTCAAAGTAGGGCAAGCACTTCATGACACTCTCATTTGCAAACGTCATATAACTGTATATATACGTTGTATGCAATGTTCACAATAATTTGAAACGAATGTATTATATCATTTATTTTAGAAGTCTAAATGTTAGTTATATTAATTTATTTATTTTAAAAGCAAAATAATCGAAGGAATTGTGAAACAATACATTTATATATTATATACACTTCTTTGTAATTGGTATATATACAGACACGATTCAGGGCTATGGAATAGGACAAAGAGTACCCAAAACCTAACTATAGTATATACCGGCAATAAATATTGCACATCTGTTATTCAAAAGGGATAATCGACTACTTTGGCTTCGTAGAGCGTTATCTCGGTCACACGAACCACTAACAGTCAGGTATCTAGTAGGAAAACAGATAATTGTTAAAACAATTTTTTGTGTAATTAAATAAAATAAAGCAATTCTTTCTATAAGTGATGTCTTAAGCTGCTTATATCTAGTATAAATCTTAGATATTAAGATAATATTGAGAGTTCGAAAGTTATTGTTTCATGAATAGAGAGAAAGTTCAAATTACAAGCCCTCATGGTTTGCCAATTCTAAGTTCGAAGTTTGCTGATGTGCATTGAAACGTTAAAGGATGGTTGAGTGATCCTGGAGGAATGGGAACCGTTTATACTCAGTAAGTCGATTTGATCGTCGATATTCTTAATTCAAATATAGTATTATTGATCATTTTGATTGGTGACTTTAAATGTTCTTAATTGATTCCGTATCCGGAACGTTCTTATTTTGAAATTCATAAATTCAAGATGTATTTGAAAACATATGAATAAATAATAATTATTATATACAACATAAGTTAATTGAAAAATACTTAACATTATAGGTTATTGTTTGCTAGTCATAGTTCGTATGCATCGATTTAAATGTAGGTTAGAATTTGTTAATAGACATTTTATTTCATTCGGAATCAAAAAAACATGACTGAAAATAACTATGACAGTGAAATTTAAGGATTCTAACGATACCCCAAATATCCAAATCTGTTTAGGCATTTATAAATTATAGTGGAATAGAGAAACTCACATACAAACCTAAAGATATTACACTTTATTTTTAGGGCAATCTTGTAAAAAGTAACTAATGAGTTTCTATTATCTTCTCCATAGAATCTACATTTCGAAACAAGTTTTACACTTATTTGAATTCTCTAAAATGACAATTCGAAATTGCACGCTGGCCTGCTGCTGCTGCTACTCGTTTTTTTTTTATTCGATTTTATTTGTCTGGTTGCATCAGTCCGAATCAATTTACCTTCCGCTAAGAGAAATCGGTTTTTCTATTCATTGTTTCCGTGGAGCTGTGAAAAATACTGGCTGTATTTTTATGCGTAATAATAATATTCTATCACAAACAAAAGTATTCGTGTAGTTTTTTGTATCAACACAAACAAACTGGCGACAAGCCAACATTTTCTATTGTGTCGTTTTCTTCGATTACGCCCTTTGTATACAATTTTGTATCGCCATATAAAAATAACAAGGGAAATGAGAAGTCGTATATAAACAGCGTAAACTTTACTTAATATTAATGGTAAATAGTAATCAATATATTATGTATCTTAGAATAACGTCTTGAGATAAATCTCAAATATTTATTTACGAGGACAGGTTCAGCCCTTCAACTTCAGGTCTTTGCCCAGTAGTGATACATTTACGGGCTGTTTTTAATACGCAAGTCCACCTATAATACTATAATTTTGTTTATATCTAATCAGATAATTATTTTATTCTCTTTGACCTTTCTTTGCCATAATAAATCTTGTCCGCTTTTTGTAAAGATAATCGTCCCAATCTTAGATTACAAATATATAAGCAAAATGTAATAACGACAAAAAAATACGTTCAAATTAAGAGTCCATGAAGCCGCTTCCATTGCGTGTTGTTATACAATTTGTTCTGGCCATACTTATAAAATAAACTTATATTCACTTTTAATAAATCATTATTAAACTCAACATCAAGTCGCTTCAAACTACTCGCCTTAATGGCTTAATAGGAAAGTCAATCGAAATACATCACGTAACTATAAAATTATACTTAAGTTTAGTAAAAACTCCTTCATTTTGAGAAAGTACTTACTTAATGGACGCAACTACACTATGCAATCATTAATTTCTTAATCGTTACATTCACACAAAACTATATAGTCTTCAATAAAAAGATAAATTATTGGCTATATAAAAAAAACCCTGAAATTCCAAAGTTCAATTCTAAATATAGTATAAGTTTGCAATCGTTTCCAGTAGACCAAAATATAATAAAAGAATAACGAAGATGTCGTTCGTGTCACAAACCGTCGCTGGACTGAGCCAGACCCGTCGCGACGAGCCGCCACCTCGGCAACATTGCTCCCATCAACACGCGCATCGCAACACCCAACTTTGTAGGAAAAATAGCTTACCCGAATGGGACCCTCCAGAACCTAGGGCTAGGAAAAATAGCCTCCCAGCCGATATCCACGATAAAACGGAGACCTCACACACGGGCAGCTCGCCAATTGTTGAAGAAGAGTGACAACTATCCCCGTAAGTGACTCCCGCTTGGTGTCCCCCGTCACTCTAGTCCGCATGGATATGCACTCCAATGTCACGAGAGGAAGAAAGGCTTTTTGGAACAGCCCTTGCATGCTTAGAAGCTTTTGTGAAACTTTAGGGAAGCACGAACACTTTATAGATGTGTATATCGATGTTTAAAATAATATATATTGATGTTGAGCGATGAAATATATAACAATTTCTAAAATTCACTAAAATATATTTACAAATATAATATTAAAATAAATTAAGACCATATATTTTTGGGTAAAAAAATTAAAATACAATAATGAACTTCATTACAGTAAATGTAAAAGATAAAATAAGATAATTAATATTAAAATACAAAATCAAATAACATACTGCGAACAAATATAATGCGAACGAATGATTGATGTTTATAAATACTATAAATAAGATCAAATTAAGGCAACATCCTGCATTACATTTAAGAAGGTAAGGAAATGCAAAGACTGATAATTTGTCTCGTAATCAAATGACCAGAATGATACATTCAATCAGTATATGGATATGGACGCATTACTTAATAACAACCGGCGGATAGTTGAATTTCGCAATAGCAAATGATATAACTCCCCCTGCTGCTGTTTCTTTACAAATTCTAGAAATCAATTAATCAATTTGTCTTTCAAACTGGAATATTTCTAATGTAAGTGATGCTAGCGATAAAGGACGTATTATATTTGACGCAATACGAATATCAAGGAGCTAATAATTATAAAAACCTAAGGATCAAAGCCATAAACTTTCTCCTTCAAGTGTTTAAAAGCATTTCAAACCTGCAACCCTTACGTACCTACTTTTCAAGAACTAGTGAAAGTTATACCGAAAATCGATTGTACGAATAACTTATATATAAAAGTGAACGTAACTTATATATAAAATATATGTATCAAGTTCTATAATAAATAAAGTATCTTTTATTTCATTCGCATTTTATCATACGTGCTAGAAATAAAATCATACAAAAGAGACTGTTTGAATGGTGTTTTTCCAGCACACCCAAGAACGAAAAAAGCATGAGACGAGTTATTACAAAGTAAAATATTAATAATTTGAGCGATGAATATTGCTGATTAAGACCATAAAAGAGAGAATTAATAAACAAAACAAGATAGCTCAGTGCAACAGCAACACTTATGAGAGAATGATATAAATTTTAATTTTGAGATATTTGACCTACTTTTACAACAATGGAAGCTCAATTTTATAAAATCATGCATGAATTTTGGACATGACTGACGTGCATTATGATAATGACTGCCTATGTGAAAAGTCAGCGTGAGGTTTACATTTTGATTCATCGCCTCTCTATTATATTCATCTAATTACACTCATGGAAGCGAATTGAGGTCAAATTCATAGCGTGTAACTTGACACACAATGATCTGTGCAAGAAAATAACTGCGTACTCACTAAAGTTTTTAATATTTTAACTTTTTTCCGATTTCATATATATTTATTTTCTTCTCCAATTACTGTGTCATTGGTCCTTTTCAATGTGTTAATTATAAAATACACACATATAAAGTACCTTTAAAACTATTCGTTTGTCGTTATTTTCCTATCCTTACCTAATACCTTATATCTGTATTATCACTTATTTGTTATCACAAGGTGAGTTATATAACAACATTAGCAATTAATTAATTATATTTCCTTGTTACAGACGGAGCGAGTTTCTAGGATGTGTCTCGTTCCCATTGAAAGATGCTATTAAGAACGACATCTCCGGCACGTACTTTTTGCAGCAGGGGCGCCAAAGCGCGCCGGCGCAGGACGCCTGCCGCGTGACTGACCGACGCAAAATGGCTACAGATAATACTGAAACTAGCACTAACGATGGCGCAAAAGAGAGTACAGATAAGGGTACGTTTGATGAGTAATTGAAAATGATCAATTGTTTACAAAAGAATGTTTTGTATTTTAAGCATATGAGATACTTAAAACAGTCCAAAGACGTTAAAAGGATTTAAAATATTAAGCCATATCAATAAGATCCAATATCATGTATACTATATATACCACATATGCTCGATAAAAAATAAATTATAAATTGAATTGATATATGTAAAACAATTGTGAGTTGTAAGCGTAGTTAAGATATTTAAAAATAAACAGTTATTTTTGTCATTATTGCAACATTTCGATTTACTAAACAATTAATTATATAATTAATATAATTACTATTTAGTTCTTGTATCATGGCAGTTTATTTAAGTTTTTTTCAGGAGTTTCTTTTATATTTTTATAAAGAAACTGTCATTTGTAGGTGTAGCATCCAATGGCCCATCAACAAACCAAGCGCAAGTTGCAGCAGCCTTACAACGGGAAGCCGATGAGCACTTATTCTTACGATACTTGGAACTCGATCCACCAGAAGACCCTACAGCACCTCGACGAACACAACGCCATGGACGAACGCCTTTTACGACCACTAGAAAGTTAGTAATGGACCTCCTTCATAATTTAAACTATTTTATCTTACTCTAACTGCCAACGTGCAATAAATACGACATATTTTTTTATTCCAAAATTATAAACTTCATAGGTTATTACGAGGAACGACAGGAGGTTTTGGATTTACGGTGGTTTGGACACGCCCTCCCAGAGTTGAGAGGGTAGCAGCTGGAGGATCGGCTGAGAGAGCAGGCTTAAGGGCTGGCGATTACATTGTCTTTGTTGGAAACAAGAATGTTGTTACCGCATCTGAAGAGGAAGTCCGTAATCTTGTTAAGTAAGTTAAAATTTGCCTTACGGTAATCTTAGTTAGAAACGTCGAATCTGCAAAAATAGCTAAGAGGATTATTCTAAGCAAAATTATGCTTAAGTTTTGGATGTTCGATTGTTTTTTGCTTTGTTTAGAATTGTCCTTTTAGTCCAAATACTTTTTATTCTATATTCTTACCTTAAGTCTTAACATCAAAATAAGAAATATTCTACAATACATTTGAGTAAATACTTTCTAAAACATAAATAAATAAAATGTACATTTTAGACTTGTATCTGACAAGCTACTACCAAGTGACTGACATATCTTAATATATGTAGTTTAACTACAACCTGTAACTAAAATCATGTAATCAATTTGATTACAGGTCAGCAGGACAAACATTAAACTTGGAAACCTTCAGACGAGTACCGCAAAATGGCGCTGGTATCAGGCCACGTCTTGGTCAAGCAACCATACCAGCTCCTGAGTCCACACCACCACCAGCACCAAAGTCCCCTCGAGCAGCCGCTCTTGCTTCTCCAGCGGCAGCAGCAAGGCCACCTACTGCCTGTTCCTCCACCAGCCAATCCTTAGATAGACGCAAGCTACACCTGCCACAGGTCACATTTTCCAAGGAGGTCGGTAACGGCATCATAGTTTAGATTTGGTCTAAATTTTCATGGTTGGGAAGACAAATTATTTATCATATTATCATAAGCACTATTTTCATAATTTTAGTTATATTCATTACAAGTTGAAGAAACTTCTATATTTTCTTCAAATTGTACTTTTTCACCTTCTTCCCAACTATTTTCGAATTAAATTCATACTAGTCATCTGTAAAATTTTCGATCACAAATTATATTTTGAATCTAAATTCAAATTTAGAATTTTTAGAAAAGCGGTGCTAGTGTTGACCTATTTTAATTTAAGGACATAGATAATAAATTTTATCCTTAACTTTTTAAAGTGTGTGTTTGTTTTTAATTTATATTTTCACAATGATTTTTTTTATCTGTTACAATTGTGTACAGTAATTTGTATCGCTATTTTTATTCCTGTAGATACATCTAGATTACACGAACTTCACAATACATTCCACTATCTTATAGAAATGTTTGCTTAATTTAGTTTTGTCATTAGCTTGTACAGATTTTATTTTTTATTTTTTTTTATCGTCGAGTGGAGTTTTATCTTCGTCAACGTCTATTACAATTAATGAGTTACTTTGTCTAATTATATATTCGATGAGAGGTTAATTTACGAAGGGGAATCGTTACGTTTAAGAATACTGTTTCGTTATTATTTATTTTGTTATTTTTTTTAATTTATTATGACAAAGATCGTCGTGTGTTATTCCTTTGTCAACGTAGTAGGTATAATCGTGAAACATTTTTAGATTTAAAACTTTGGGTTATTGTATTATTTTGTTTATTCTGTATAAAAAACATTTTATGTCGTGTGTCTTAATTTAATTTATTTTCATAATTCGTAAAAATTTTGGTTCCTGTTATTATTATTTCGTTTCATTTTTTTTCTAATATGTTTCTTAATATTAAGTGCAAATAAATTTATTGCTTATAATTATTTTTTGTTGTTTTCATTTGTTTTTTCTTTCCTTTTTTTAATAATTTAATATGTACGTAGATAATACTTTTTAAGAAAAACATTATATGTAGGAAACATTTAGTTTGCACATACACTCAACTACCCATTAAGCACCCTTAGATGTAGTTAAAAATTGTCTATATTCCAATTTTCAAGCACTATATTATTATAAAATAAAATTCTGAACGGATTGTTATTATTGTATATGGAATAAAATTGGCTTGAAGTCGATTTAAAAAACAAATAAATATTCACGAACATAGACAATGAAGCACAATCATGCACAAATATTTTTAAAAATACAGAGTTGCAATACAAACCTAAAGAATTATTGAAATTTGAATTTAAAAATTATTTCTTTAACATAATTAATCAACATTTTCAACATTAATTTTTGTTTAATTATTTATTTCATTATTCGAATTGTTTGTGCAAAAATAATGAACTACTGCTAAATGTTCAGTTTAAAACAGGACATTTTGTAAATATTACCGGCCTAACTGAAATGAGTTGTTTAGCGTGTGTTCTGAAATAATTGATTCCGTTCTTTTCGACATTATTGACTTCTCATTCTTAAGAAGACAGCATCGCCTGACTAAGCACCCTTTTACCAACATACACGTAAAGCCATGAATGTTTTTTTTTTTAAAAAGCGCTATAAATACGTATATTTATTCAGTTCAAGCACATACGCTTTGTTGATTTGTTGGGTGAATATATTATAATAAAAATTGTTTACTCATAGTTCTTATATTTCTTAGTCTCGTTTCAAAATAATTTAACTCAACATAGAAGCACTACACTTACATATTGATAGTCAAATTAGAAACTACTTTAGTTCTTGGTAGATAAAAAAAATGTTTTACATGTAACGTGATAATAAGTATATTCCAAATTATAATTAAATATATTAATTTAATTAAGTATATTCATGTATACAATATTAATATAAATGAAATATTTATAAAAGCCATAAAAAAATTGTCTTACGAATTATCTCAAATGACACAAACTACCCTCCCATAGGCAACAAGCCTGACGACAGATGGAAGGAAGCGTGCTCTCTTAGCGGTTGTGTCGAGGGAACAACATTACGGGACATGTCTTCAGTTCGGCCTGGTGCGATTTGTATCACCACTCGCTGAAAGAGCCGATCTGATAGCACCAAGCGATCATCAGTTGTTGTTCCAGAATATTGAAGAGGTATGGAAAGTAGACGCTACGTTCTTAAAAGTTATGAGATTTACACATACATACAGACATAATACAAAGAATTGATTTGCTAAACTCGTATACACGTTTACATATATTATCTTAACTAACTATTATTGCTAAAAAATTCTCAAAAGTTTTTTTTTTTATAGAATAGGAAGGTGGACGAGCAATTGGGCCACCTGATGGTAAGTGGTCACCAAACGCCCTTAGACATTGGCATTCTAAGAAATGTCAACCATCGCTTATAGCCAATGCGCCACCAACCTTGGGAACTAAGATTTTATGTCCCTTGTGCCTGTAATTACACTGGCTCACTCACCCTTCAAACCGGAACACAACAATATCAAGTATTGCTGTTTTGCGGTAGAATATCTGATGAGTGGGTGGTACCTACCCAGACGAGCTTGCACAAAGCCCTACCACCAGTAAAGTAAAGTGTGGCAATTTGAGCTTTTTGTCTCGTTATTATTATATATTTGATAATACTTAATAAGAAAGTGCAACAAAGACCATACAGAGGCCAGTCTTTATAGTCAAAAAAAATGTGTCAAAGTTATTATTGCCTAAAGTTAAAAAATATTAAAACTGATACAATAAAGAAAATTTATTTCAATTAAGTTTAAGAACAGCTAATTCGAATTTAAATGCTACCATTGCAATTGCGAAAGTTTTAAGAAGATGACAATTAAAACAATATTTACACTAGAAACCGTTACTAAATGTATCTTTGCTGAGTAACGGCCCCCTCTCCTCTTGAGGAAAAGATTCATAGGCGATAAATGTAGGTTTCCTCATGACGCACGAGATGAATTATAAATGAAGCACATTAAGTTTTAATTCCTATTCCTCCGCATTCCATCAACAAGGACATCCTGACTTATATAATATACTAATTGTAGTAGAATTTTGAGAAACCAGAACGACAATAATAAAAATGTAGTAACTATGATCCTATAAAAAATGGCATAAATAAAAATACCACTAAGAATGACATTTTTTTGCCAGAGGTAGTTTATACTAATTGAATTTCCATTTGTCATAGAATTATTGTCATAGAAATATTACATTACAGATCTTTAGATTATCAGAAGATATTTTGGATCAAGTCGTCCAAGATGATGGCGAAATACAAACATCAACAGTTGTGGCCGTTTATTTGCAAAAGACTCCTGTATTCCTAAGTCTCTACAAAAAATATTGCCTAGGACTCAAAAGAGCTGATTGCGTATTGGTAAGACGTCTTAGTTATATCAGTTAAAATATTTTCTAGAAGAATCTTTAAACTAATTGCTTGTAATTATACAGGTAAAAAAATCAAAAGACCCAAGCGGGGCCTTTTCAAGGTTTTGCACAAGTCCTCCAATACCAAGGAGGAGGCCCGATATCACATCCCTTGTTCACAAGCCATTGGAACAGTTCAGAGAGCTTCTTAGATTAATGAGAGCAGCAGTTAGCAGTAATGGAGCTGGCCCCTATGACCAGCTTGAGAAAAAGCAACTTCAAGTCATCGTGGAACAGCTTCAGGTGAAAATTATAACACATTACATTATTTATAGAACTCTTATGTAACATTAAAAGTATTTAAAAAAGGCTATATAAAATAAATTTAGATACAATTATCACGGTAATGTTATATATAACCTGTCCTTGAAATAAGTACCTACGGCCGCGCGGTACGTAAACACACGATAGGGTTGCCAGCCGACAGTATTTTTATTTCATCTAACTACTTGAATTTCTTTCTAGTTTTGCGATTGTTTATTTTTTTCCCTACTTAAATATATACCGAGTGTATATCGACCTGGAGGCACATAGGTATGACTCGCGTTTCGAGCGTTGGTCTAGAAGATAGAATACGAACACGATACATATAAACGAAGTTATCATTTTGTAATATTTGTACAGAGCGGTTATCAAGATGTGACGGCTGGTTCGGGCCTAATGGGTCTCGCTGGTGATGGAAAGCCTTTACTGTCGGTCGCCGATTTGGAGAGTCGCCTCGTGTTCACTAGATGTAAGGTAAGTGGCATCTTGACTTGATGTTGGACTTTCTCACCTGTGAAGAATCTGGAGTTCTGGTCATTAGGAAATAGGTGAAAAAAATATTCCAAGTAAATAATATAATCCCTTTATTAACTTACAGCCATTCGTCCTAAGCACGGCGGGACGGCAATGGATATTTGGCGGAGAGCTCTCCAGAGTAGAAGGCAGAACAATCCGACCGTACTGGGCGCTGCTGTTCTCTGACCTGCTCCTATTTGCTACTGTGTCCAGAGATAGAGTCTTATTCGTGACGGAGGAACCGGTGGCACTGGGAACTGTGTCAGAAGCCCAATTTAATATCAGGAAGAAAGGTACGAGTGAAATTGTAACAAAATTCCTTAATTTCTATACATACAGGCCATTTAGTATTAAAATTAAAGAACTATTTAATTCACAGCGACTGAATTCCGACTAATCCTGGGTCGAGCGGGAGGGGAGAGCCCACTGGTGTCGTGTTCGCCGCGGACACCTGCTCGCTCGCGACCCATCGTCTTACGAGCTCCTTCCATTGATCTGAAAGCTGTATGGCAGAGCCTGTTGCAAAGACAGATGTAAGTTCTTAGTTAAACATTTTCTTTCTAAATATGTACAGAAAGTTCTATGACAATAAAATAAAATCCACTGTATTAATTATTATATCCTTGCTTAATGTTATCAATATATTTATATACAAACAAACACTTAATACAAAAATGACCTTCGGGTAATTTTTATTATTACTACTTAAGCATACTATTTATTCTGTGGATGAAAGTTAAAAAAATAAAATTATTAAATTCCAGTTACCGAGCACATACGATGTCGGGGACGCCACTCGGTTCTCCACTTGACTCTCCAGATCCGCAGCTGACCTTTAGCCTGGCGACTCTCGACTCTCAGCAGCGCCAGGTATCAGGGTCCAGCATACAACGACACTCGAGCCTCGCCCTTCTACCCGCGAGCTCATACCGTTCACACTTAAACATGCTCGTAGAAGAGCGCCCAGAGAAAGAAGTTAGGGTTAGCTTCGATGTCAGACCCAGCTCCGCTTCCCCTCAACCGCAACCTGTGAGGGGACCTCTCAGTACCGTCTGGAGAACCGCACCCACACCAGAAACACCATCTGCAAATCTTTCTCCAGCTGATTCTCAAACATTTTCGTCCCATTTCGTATCTTCCTCCAGCATTGAGAAAAATGACGTCCCAGCTTCCCCAAGTGCTCAACTCACACCAGAAGGCGGGGAAGATTATTCAGAAATGAGCCCCTGTAGATGGGAATCCTTCGAAGCTGATTTAGCATTAGCCGATTTAGACGTTGATCCCTCTTACAAGCATGCAGTAGAGGAACGTATATTTCTTCCCGAAGATCCTCTCTTACCTCGTGTGCCACTCCCTGAAAGGCCAACACCACCAGCCTATCTAGAACTTTGATCTGCGGAGTCAGATCCGGAGCTAGTTGATTCTTACTTTCTCCGGATTCGAGGAAATTTCAGTTAAAATCCTCAAACATTTTAAATTTCGGACAATATTCTGTCCATTTATTTAAAATCTGATATCCGGTATTGACAAATTGGCTTTTAAAATAAATATAAATTGTAAATATTCAGAATGGTGAAACTTTGTTGAAACGTTGACATTGCTTACAGTTGAGGATTGATATTAAGGTTGTGGCAAAAATTTTGAGAGACATATTTTCGAACACGAACAGTATTTCGAGATCTCGGTATTTTGGCTATTGATTAGAATATTCTAGATATAAGTCAGCCCTTTCCAAGCAATATAATATAACACCAGCTGGGTAAAAAAATGGAATTTAACAGAACTGAACTGAAATATTGAGTTGAATATATTCCCTTAACTCAAATATGTATGCCGATATTTTACAATTTACCGTATTATAGGATTCAGTGTCAAAAATGTAACTATAGGGTACCAATCGTAGTAGTACATATTTATACGACTTTGAACTAATAGTTTTGTAATATCATCGTTGCTTCTCAAGTCTTCCGTCCTTGTCTTATGACGTTTGTTTAGTTGAAAAGGATTTACTGCTGTTTCTCCCAAACCATCTGATTTCGATGTCTTTACTGGCAATGTTAATTTTATCGTTTACAATTTTATATCCGAATTGATGTTAATGATTTCTATGTACGTTAATGTGTGACTATACATAACCTTACAAATTGTACAGGTCATGTGGATATTTGGCGATTAGTTTTGCGAAATTGAATTCATATAACATTTCAGCATCACTGAATTATTTTTATTTCTGCATCGCTTCTTTTAATGCATTGCCATTAGAATAATATGTGTTACAATGAAAAATGGTAGTTGATACACAATGTGTTAAATCTAAACGTAGTTACTGCTTTTTGTTTTACGATTGAATGCATACATTTTAAGCTGTGTCCATAACTGTGTGTTTATTGAAATAGAAAAGCGCGTATATATAATCGCTAGCATCGTAAAATGTTCACATAACCTACTCCCGGGGTTTTCCAATGTATATGACCTTATTTTCGACTTAAAATTTTTGGTAGTTAGAATCAATAACTTTCGATGTCTTTGGCTGTGTGAAATAAGTAATAGATTATGAGGTAAAGAATGATAATTTTGAGAAAGCCTTTTACTTATTGTTCTGGGTTCTTGTGACGTATAATGACTTTATAATAAAAATTTGGATGTTTTGTTTAGATCGAAGCAGAAATTTCTAATGATCGGTGAATAAAGTGACTTTGTCGATGGTATTTATTTTTTTTTATTTCAAATAGCATATATGGACCTTATTTTGCGAAGCTACCGAATCTTTAAATTTGAGTATTATATAGCGCTGTTATTAAAAAACAATATAAATTGGTCTATCTACCATTTTTCTATGTAACGCAATGATTATTCCAAAATAACTGTATATTATAATAGTTTTATACTTATATTATATAATAACAATATTTTAATAAATAATGAAAAATATATATATTATTTTCGATAGAACGGTAAATAATATTAACGATGACGTTGATTTTGATGATAGAAAGTTAAAATTATATTTATTTATATTTCAAGCAACTTAACTTTTACATTAATTGTGTTAAAAAGTCAATTGAACATTTTTATTAATATTATAAGTGATATTTAAACAATAAGTACATTGGGTAAGTAGACTGACCTTTATTTTATAATAAAAAACAAATTACTAAACTTTTTTAAAGATTATTCGATTAATACAATTTTATTGAATTATATTACTAGAAAATGAATTTTATTCAAAATGTCACCCAATATCCACTTGACTCTAAAGTACTAATTACAAATTGTATCATACAAAAGATTTAGATAATGATATAATATTTTTCCAAAAAACAAAAAAAAAATCTTATAGACGCGTCGGAGTTCAGCAGAGACACAAACAGGTGGAGCTGGAAGTGCTGTTGAAGGTGCAAGAAGCAATAAAAGCCGAGGATCCACTTTACACCTACAGAGATGGATGACTCAACTGCCTGAAGCTGAAGAGTTAGACCCCCCTGAACCAGATATGGAAGTAAGTAACAAAATATACGAAAAATAATAGTAGAAATTATTCTTAAGTCTTATAAATCCGCATATAAAATAATAGTCCTTTGTGAAATTTGAATTAATACAAAGCTTGTACTAAATATTTTAGATGTGGAGTATTGAAGAGCTTAGAAAGAGATCAAAAGAGTTAAATCTATTAGAAGTAGCGGATCTGGTTGAAAATAATATCGAAAATAAAGAGGCTGTTGTTGCAACTGTTGAAAAAAAGGAAAATGATAAGAGCCCATCAAAAAGTAGTAATTCGGGTAGTCAGGTAAGAATTCGAATATATTTCACAACTCGACAAACTCTAGGGAAATAGCCAACAATTTATACCTATACCGCAACAATTTATACAGTAGCCTTTTGAAGTGGGTTCTAATACCAACTTGTTCTATTTTCATCTAATCTTGGAATGTATTTCATCCCTATTTAAGAAGAGTACTTAGTCACCAGAGTCAACTGCAGAATCTTTAGGAAGTGCCTCCTCACCAAAGCAGAACATTTTTTTCCCGCTTATATATATATTTATTATCACTACAAGCTTTGTATTATTAATTACGATAATTAAATAAGTAATAACACGATTGATGATAACTATCCGACGAAGAAATATAATAAACATTATATACTAATTATATATAAAAATATCCTTGCTATCCTAGACTTTGTGGAGTATCACTACAAGCTTTGTAATAAAAAAATAATCACAATATTATAATTGCAGATAACCGTCCGAACCAGTCCGGTTGTGGTAGATACTATACCTGTATGTCGACAATGTCATAAAAAGTGCTTGTCCAAGCCAAATAGTCCATTAGTTTCACAAAAAGAACCACCAGTACCTCCAAAACCTAAGATTGAGGCCTCACCTCCAGTTTCTGCCTCAAATAAAAGTACTCCCAGTAGCTGTAGCGCGAATTGTAATACTCGTAAACAAAAACACTTTACTCATTTAGAACGCAAAGGTGCTATTAGAATACGCCCAGAAGATGGCCCTAAGGCTGCCAAGAAAGTAATTGATTCGATTGAACAAAGTCAAAGAATGCTTAAATCAAAATCTTATGAACTCAAAACTGACTCCCCAGTTTTAAATAAAAGCATGACAAGAAGTCGTACAAAAAGTCACTTGGAATTGAGAAAAGAGAATTCCATTACGTCTCCCAGTCCCACTTCAAGTAGTAGAAATAGTCCACTGTCCACTAGCCACACGACATGTAGCTCTATGGTATTTAACTCTAGTTCGAATGACTTAAGAACGTCTAGCTCAAACATAGCTAATCAAGTCCAATGCGTTATAGCGCAAGAGAAATATATAAATGAAGTTAAATGCGTCGAAAGTATAATGCTATCAAAACCAAAATCTTCATCGTTCCCATCTCCAGCAACTTTAAGGAAAGATGAACGAACAAGACAAAAGGCTGAAACTGTACTAAATAAAGTTTTAGGAATGAATATAATTACAAAAAGAGAAAATATTGGCACATGTCTAAAAACATCGTCAGTATTTTTGGACGATGATTCCATACATGAAGACGACAATGACTTCAGAATAGAAAGGGGCTTGAGGAGATCACCTCGAATGGGTATATCGGCGGTAAGTAAGATGAACGGCGACATAAACAAAAAAAATGAAGTAATAGAAGATATAAACGCAAACACTAATGACGTGTTATCGGATGAGGATTCAGAATTAGGACCGCTCATGTTGATGGGATTATCGGCCATAAACCCTGCAGCTCATTTGATGAGAGTTGAACCTTTTAAAAGAACACATTTCGATCATACAAGTGTTAGTTCCAACAGGACGAATTCGAGACCTGGAAGTCTTGGTTCTATAAAATCAGAATCACCTGTACCTAACATAGCAGTTGTCCCACCGACACCAGACTACAACAACACCAGTAAAACTGTAAGTATATAATAAACATTATATTATTATGAGTAAATAACAGATTCTTGGTTATATTGAAATATGTCTTATTTTAGGATGAACTTGTAGACGAATCACCTGATTCTCCAGATGTTCCAGATGATTTGCCGTATGTTTCTTTAAAAAGGTAAGTTTATCTAAAATATTTGTATTTATGTATGTAATATATGTTTTATAAAAATAAAAAAGGTAGCTAGCAGACTATATTGTACAGTTATAAACCACTGGTGTGAAGTTTCGGCTGGAGCGCAAATTATTAGTAGTAGAGTAGTATGAGGTATTTATTATATTTCTTAACCTAAAACCTTTATAATTTTGTAATTGAGTCTCTGTTTCTGAAATAAATAAAATATTTTTATTAGTTTATCTACTATAACCGTATTCACAGATACGGCACTATGTCAAGTCTCGAGCGACTACCTTCGGATGAGACTGATGATGGTAACGTAAGACTGACGCAAGAACCAGAAACCACTAAAGCATATAATACAGGTACATAGATAAAACAATAAATATATTTTGTGTGACATAAAGAGGAATGTAGTTGAGTTTATATTTGTAATAGTCACCAGTGCCGCTGGAGGTATCATGGGCTGGACAGCGCGAGCTGGGTCATTCGTTGTCGAAAAAATGAATATATTCAGTCATACAGAGAGCGTGCCAAATACTTCTATAGCGCATAAACAACCATCGTTCTTGGAAAGGTATGCAAATTTTACTATTATTCCATACATCTAACTATAAATTCAATTTAACTCCACTAATATTCTTCAATATAATATTTTCAAATAAGGAAAATTATGGAACCCTTAAATGCTGAAATGATCATAATAATATTTATGTTTTTTTTACGAAATAGGTGGAAAAGTACACAATGGGGAAAGAAACGATGAGTACGTGTATGAGTGCGATGTCTCTTGTTTGATGATTGTATTAGATAAAGCGCTATTTGTTATATGACAAACTGTATAGAGAAATTAGTCGATGCTAGATTTGAAGATATTTCTTAGAAACTCTTAATATTTTACAGAAAATATATTATTTTATAGCATTGAAGTAGATCTGAGGTTTTGTAACTTTTAAGCTAGTTTAACTATAATATTATTACTTTTATTTATTGATATTAGAAAAATAAGTTTTAAAATAAATCTGAAGTATAGGTGATAGTTTCTTTAGTTTAATTTGAAAAATATGAGATAATTTTACTTTATTAGATTATATTTATATTGTCTAGTAGTAAATAAAAACAATATAATATTAATAGATTTTAGAGATTATTTGATAGAAATCAATTATTTTGACTTTCTAGATAATTGTATTACACTTTGAACTACTTTACAACGAAATTTATGATCTAGATGCCTTGGGGTTGGTGATTGGAAGTCAGCAATAGGTACTGAGGATGGTACGGTTGAAACAGGGGAGGGGAGTGGTGCAAGTGGTGAAGAAGCTTGGGGGACTCCATCTTCCGGGGACCTATCAGATAATCTACCTGATTCCGAACATGGAACCCTCTCTGTGAGTATTATAATAGGAACAATAAAAAAGTTATGTAACATCCTGTATACGTCCCACTGCTGGGCTAAGGCCTCCTCCGTGGAAGTAGGATCATGATACTCCAATGTGGATTGGGGGTTACACGTGGCAGATTTACATCCACCAGATGCAGTTTTCTTTACAACGTTTCCTTCATTACTAAGCACCAGATGAATTATAAACACAAATTAAGCTCTTGAAAATTCCGTGGTGCCCGGGTTTGAAATGGGATTATCATTCTCATCATCTAACCACTGGGTCACCACGGCTCTTATTAACAATAAGGTCAGTAGTATAATTTTAATTCACTTACCAGATTGTTTCGAACTCTGATGATCAAATACCGAAAAAGTTCAGAACCTTTTTTGTTAATTGAATGAACAGAAACTAATCTTTCTAGTCTCCAACCAAGTCTTCATCGTCGTATGCTGGCGATGATGACACGGAGCTTATGATGGACGAACTGCTGATGGCACCAACAATAACAGGACCTACAACATTAAGACCACTACTTCCAAGGTATGTTAGATATATTTTAAGTAGAAACTTAGGGTCATCAATGAGCTTGTAAGTACATTCGTTTTCTAGACAATTGGTTTTCTGTCTAGAATTTCTAAGACATGCTCGAATCTAAAATATGGTCGAGCTCCAGTCATGGACCTCGTAAAGTGCCTCTTTAGGCACTTTACGAGGGCTTTCCCTGATCCTAAATTATTTCAATCGTGTTAGATTTATCCATCTCATAAAATTATGTGAAGAAATAGAGAGTGCACCTGTGCACGCACACGCAGTTGGCTCTCTCATGAAGATGAACTTTATAGCCAAAATCGGGTCAAAAGGACATAATAAAGAACATATATGAAATGCATAATCTTGAAATTATTTATAGGGATGTATTTAGAAGAAGATTAGAACCACTACTAGAAGAGGATGGATCTGATAGTGGAAGTGAAGATAACAAACCTACACCTACCAATTCTGAGGACCAGGTGAATACCACAAATGTGTTTAATTATAGAATAATTTTATATGAAAAAAAAAACAATTCGATTTAAAAAAATGAATAACATATTACTTTATTCATTTCAATTAATAACTTAAGTGTTTTCTGTTTAATTAGTAGGAAATGAGTAAAAAAAACGAATTGCATAATCAATGTCATAATCTGGCAAAATTGTCAAAACATTATATTACCTATAATATTTTAAATAAAAAAAATATCCCAAAATATTCAACTTATCATAATAATAAGTTTCGTACCTTTTCGTACGTACGCAATGTTGTCAGATAAAACAAAAATAGATGTTAAGGGAACGTTGATGTTTAAATAACCATAGCATGTAATTGAACCATAGAATGAGATGCGATATACATAGAAAGTAGTTTGTTGCATGACCCTAATCCGTTTAATGTTAAACACTTTACATAGGTTCTGATCGGGGAATATCTCGAACATGAAATTTTACATATATCGATTACCACAAATGATATAAACTCGATGTATAGTAGGGGGTTATTGGCAGTTCTTGATCGCATAGACCGTAGCTAGGTTGTATCTCACATTGTGACTGGTCCGCTGGTGCGGCGCTTGGCGCAGGGCAGCGAGCGTGGCCTCGATGCTGACGTCTGCTGCGACGCGCCGCACCGGCCGTCCTCTGCTTCAGAGCCAGGTAATATCAAAACTTCACTTGTTTATTGAGGAGAATACATTACGATTAGAATGTGAAATTATAGAAACATTTGTCATATATAAACATTCAGTTTGTTTTTATAATTTAAATGAATATGGTAATTACAACAGATATAAAGACAGTACACAACGTTATGAAAACACTCGACATACAAATACTAACAGAATACATTTTGACAGCAAAGTGGACTTCTTGACTAAACATGAAAGGTGAGGGGAGGAAAATATTTTCGTACATCAGTATTGTTCACTCGCTATTGACTAAATACGATACAGAGCACGATGCATGCATGTTTCTCCCTAAGGGACTGAGAACAATCCTTAAAAATTATTGTTGTCTTAACCCCTAGCATGCGATGACAGAGTTTGCACACCACTAACACCTGTACGTTATTTGTGCGTATCATTTGAAGAAGTAACGTAACGATCCACGGTATATCAGTGATCACCTTAATTACGCTTTATATGGCAGCTTGTATTTCGATTTTAATAACGGCATCTCAATAAACGTATTATTTCGAAGACGATGGAAACACAATACATACATAGAAACTCGAGTCGTGATACTTTACACTAAAGATGTGGTATTCTACAGAAGCGGAGGATGGTGCTTGCGGCGCGGGGGGCGCGGGGCGTGCCGCGGAGCTCGCTGGTGGCGCCGCGTGCGAGCTGAGTCCCGACCGGACTCCTACCAACGAGGCACCTTCGATGCCCTTACAATCTGGTAAACATAGGAATTTAAACAACGCATATATGCACAGAACTCTGATTCGAAGAGGTGACAGATATTTTGATCTCTCTCGTTAGCTTATATGTAACTGATTTTTTGATCGTTCAAAACAGTTTCAAAAGAGTGTGTGGAGCGAGCATATGCTTCCGGCGTTCGTCGGGGCTCGGCCAGTTCAGCCAGCACGCCCTCCACACTCGAACGCACCACCATCCACAACCCCACACCCCTACATCAGCTGTCACCAGGTAACTCGATCAAGCTAGGACTATAGAATGAAAATTAGCTCGTGGCATAAAGAGCACTATTTAAAGGAAAATCCCAGGATCCATTCTGAGCACATTGGCTATCCCAGCTATGTTTGCCCAGCAGTTAGATATTTACAGACTGTTATTTTACTGTTTTATTTATCTCTATCAGCTTCGGAACCACCATCAGTACAAGAATGTTCGCGGGAAGAGGTGAGACCGTCATCGCCGGAGCGACTCAGTCCCCGCGCGGAGATGCGCCTGGCGCTCGACCAGGGGAAGGACATGCTGGCGGAGCAGGAAGTGGGATGGGTGAGCATAAACTAATACAGAATTAAATCAAATTAATCTAAGGATACGTTTTACATATGACACGTTTACACTAACAATCAAAATGAATGCATTTAATATTGGTTTCAGCAAATTAAGTAGTTACTTCTATTATACACATCTCAAAGAATACCGACTCAAGCTTAACTGATTATCTATTTCATAGAAGATAATTAATATGATTTATTAATTAACAAAAACGCACGTGAAATGGTCAGGTACAGTATACATAACCAGTTGTGTCCGCCGCAGGGTGGCGCGCGCGACCACTGGTCGTTTCGCGCGGCGTGCCAGCGGTCGCTGGTGCGGCGCGTGGCGAGCGCGGACGCGGTCACGCTGTGCCGCACCGCCCCTCATACTACTTCGCGCAGTTCTGTATATGCTTGGAAAGGTCACCTTTTGCTTCTATCTTATACATGATTACGGATTAGGTTGGATTTGTTTGTAGTCAAATTACGATTAACATCATAATTAATTCCTTGCCAAGTGTGCCTTTTAAAAAAACGTTTTTCCAATCATTGTCACTTTTCAATTTTTTTATCATTAAACTTAACTAGTTTTTGCTACTTATTACCCGTTGCCTCGTTACTTGTACATTTTCAGAGATAAAAATTAGCCTATATGTCAACTGCAATTAGGTATTTAACTGTGGTGTGGTGGCTTCCGTTGGTGTAGCGAGATAAAATTCATAAGTCTTTAAAAATAATCATCCTCAATCTATACATAAATGTTTATCGAAATTTGCCTAGTACTTTTTGCTTGATGCTTTATACATTATTTTTAAATAAAAGTAGTTTTAATACCACTAGTGCTTTTTGATTAAATAATTGTGCTTTAAATTTGAATTAAATAACATACAGCTATTTTCAAACGTTATAAATATACTCAATTATTATTAATTTTACAAGCATTATAATTGTTTCGATGAAGTAATGCTGAACAAAGAAGGTCGTGAAATTGCAGCTCCAGAAACCGAAACGAAACTTATGGAGATGGAGCAACTGGCACGAGCGGAAGCTCAGACGATGCGTTCGCGGACGCGCTCTCAATGCCAGAACGGGAAGATGTAAGTAATTATAAAAACTAAATTAAACAGAAACAGTATGCTACAGTCACTAATTGTGTAAAACAAAAAGTAATTGAAAGCTCGATAATAACTTTGAGTTACAATGATTAAAAATTGACACTGCTTAATAATAAATATATTATAAATATTGTAATGCGTGTATTTTTGTATAAACGGTGTGCAGACCTCGTGTAACTCCCTGTACGTTTATTTGACCACCATGATATAATAATATAAACGTTTTGTATAACTAGTTGCGATTAGAAGTTAAATGATTCTAGGGTAGTTACGTGTTCAATACGTAACGGCTAAGAAAGGCAACTCACTTAGTATAGAGAATGCCTAACGCCTTCTATAATTCTAATTTGTATGATCAAATGCTATCACTTATAATAAGATTGACTCTCGCTTGCCTTCCAATATTTAATTAAATAAAAATACGCAATCAAACAACAGCGAAATGACTGCATAATTTGTAAATTCAGAAAAAAATTGTATGTGAAACACAATTGGAAATACAAATATTTGACACAACATCTGAAGCAGATTGGGATTCCTTCGTCGTCGAGCGTCCTCCGATAGCCCTCGCCGCGAACCGTTCGTCCTCAACGCCCGGCCGTTCTCGCCCCGCAGAACCAGTGTGAGCAACAAAGGCTATTACAAGATATGCTTTGTCAATGGCCATGTCTAATGCACTAGCTTACTGTGCTTAAGTCGTTGTTGGTTGCATTTCATTTTTATTTATTTTGTATATTGGTTTAAAAAAATCTGCTGCCCTATTAAATTTAAAATAATTATTTAATTACTGTTAACTATTTTTGTCACCATATATGCAAGTTGAAACCATTTGCCATCTATTCGTATATTTAGTAAAAAGTGCAATTGATATTTACCTAAATGTTTAAACGGCCAAACGTAATATATATAAATGATTGACAGCTCCAACTTATACATTATACTTTATTGTACACCACAAAGAGAAAAAAAAATACAAAACATGGATACAGCCTAAATAAAAGTAGCATACAATTTTGGAGACCTTATCGCTACATAGCGATCTCTTCCAGGCAACCAACGGTGTAAGTAATAACTCATAGGATATGAACTTACCTTATTTTATACTTATGAAATGCAATTAATAATGGCTTTGGATTGGCTGGATTTAAACAAACGTTCTTTGACTCGTAGCAAAACTTTTGGGAGTAAAATTACGGCAATGAAGGTGAAATTGCAAATTTGTGACTACCATTTATTTATACTAGGGAAAAGTCCAATTAATCGTTATTGTTTTAAAATTAAGGAGGAATCAAAATTCCAGTTTAGGTAATGATTTTAATTATATCATAAAACATGACCTCAAAAATTGTTGAGAAGAATGGAACCACAAATACTTTTCAAGTTATATGATTCGTAATTATGAAATGGTCATATTTATGATGTAATTAAAATAAGTGTAGTAGGTTGTTATAGATTAAACGTTGAATCGGCCAGCAAAATGCCTTTTAAAATTAAAGTATACCAACTCTATTGTTAATGTGTGTATTGTCTAAATTATAATCGGCCTTTACCATAAAATATTTGCTAAATTGTTATTAGATTATCTTTGCACTACGATTTTTCGTCAATTGTTCTTGCTTATTATCTAGTGTTTAAATCCAGCTTATAAAATAATTTAGATTTCTCGTTCTGTTCTACGAAATGATCTGTCCATTTTAATGGAATGTTTTGAAATATATTTTTAATGAAATCCATTCCGCTTTTCATTCACCCCGCTTCTTCGCTTTCCTTTTTCCTTTATCGAATAATTCCGACCATTAATTTTCATATGGCTGTGCAATTTAGTGTCATACTTTTTTTCTCTATCCACTTTTTTTTAATTCAATGTGTTATTTCGATAATGAATGTAATAATAAGGACTTTAAAAAACACAACTTAACTGCACATTCCCTTTACATTAGTGCAAGTTCACGAGCACTTTAATACTTACTAGATGAAGGAAATGTCGAATAAAATCTTCATTGTGCCTGTGATGATTTTCCATTCACATGTCTAATATAATATTCTTACAGGAGAAACAATTCGAGAAACGATTCTGGAAACAAGTTACCAGAAGACGTCAATCTTGCGGCTCCATCAGCCAAATATAAGAGACTATAAGTTTATCGAAAAAGACTATAAAAACATAAGTGTTCATCGTCTTGTAACTAACGGTATAGAAAGGTATGAAAATCAAATAGGACTCATACTAATTTAGATAGTGACAGTCACCACGTTTAAATTGGACCAGTTGAAAGATACTTGTAGCCAGAAGCTAAAATAGAACGAGTGAATGAAATTAAGGCAATGAATGTGAATGGTTTTCATTTAACGGGTAGGTAGGATGCCAAATATTGCCACGTGAGAGGATTTGCCAAATATTGACGAATGGGACCTGTCAACACAACTTCATATCGTAGGTAGAAACCAAATTCGGTTGAATTAGACACTGCTGTAGATAGGAACTCGTATAAGGCCTAATGTACTTAAAAATGTTTATAAATCTGTCAATAGAACGGTTAAAAGTTTCTCGTGAATACATGTAAATATATGTAACCGTTGTAGATAAGCTTTTTTAAAAGGCTTTATCTTTGTAAAATAGTTGTTTTAGCAATTTTCTTATAACGCTGTTGACTATTGAAAATTAATGTCTTTCATACACTTCGTTGTTAGTTAGTTATATTTATTAAGTGTAAAAATTAACTCTGTGTATTTTGATTTCCAAATATTCTAGAGCTTATATAAAATTTCATTTTTTAGAAAATTTGAAATGATATTTACATATAAACGATTTGTAAACAACTTCCATTCGATATCTTTGGGAAATGATCAATGTTTTCATGTCATTTAATAAACTTTTAGATATATTGGAGTTGTATTTAACTAAATCGTCGAATTTATTTTTAATCAATATTGTACCTAAGGGTGACTTTTAACATGTCGTTTGTATGTCTCTCGTTTCCGACGTCACGAATAAAATTCTTAAATTCCTTGATATGTTTTCATTTTTACCTTTGCCTTGTAATCGAGAGAACACTTCATTAATTAAAACTTTACAAATAAATATACTATTACATTTTAAATAAACGCCTTAAAAGTATTAAATAGGGAATAAAAAAAACCAATAAAATGTTAAGGCACGTATATTGATTAAAATTATCAAAATACTATATAATCAGTATGTAAATATGTATTTAGGTCATTTATCTCCTTAGCACCGCTTACTTTTTATCTCGTTAGTTTATACTTAATAATTGTCAAGGACACATTAAATGTTTAAAAAAAATATAATATATTTTATAAAATTATTGAATTTGAACTTTTATGGCTATGTTATTAAGATTCATTTTCAATCACATGTTACATATTGAGCACTATAAACAAACCTTCTCCCATACATCCCACACATACATAGCAATCAAGGCAAGAATGATATTCTTTCAAATTATAAGACTTATCATAATATTTTATATCCTGTCCGTTAAAATTATTATTAATAATAATTTTAAGCAAACGTCTTGCCTCGGCTGCTAGGCTTTGTACAATCCATTTTTTTAAATATTTACAACTAAATTAAAAATGAAACACCACTGGTAATACAAGAACGCAAAATTTGTGAAGCAAAAAATGTGTTATTTTACATTATATAGATAAAATTATTTAAAAAATATATTAAACGAAATTATCATCAAAATTTGGAAGAAAAAAGTTTATCCCAATTTCGATTTCCTTTTTAAATTATATTCGTTTTTAAATATAGATTAAAAATACCACTTAGTATTTCAAATATCGCGAAACAAGTTTAATTAAAAATAATATAATTACATTATTTGTCCATTAATGAATACGTTTTCATTAATTTTGCAAGTAATATAATTATAATTTAAAATGTCAATGTATTTTATGACATTATTAGATATCTATTGGACGGACCAAAATATTTATTTATTTACAATAAAAAAACAAATTCCAATAATTATGACTAAGTCTAGAGACTTCTAGTACTTTATAAACGATTTATATAGAATTATATTTAAGCGTTTTATTAGAGCGTATTTTTTAGTATTTTTATCCTAATTTAATACATAAAAAATAATTGGACGGATATATAAATCGTTAAACTTCAAATTACTATAATTGAGTTCTTTTTACTATAATTGAATTAAAATCATAATCAATTACAATTAATTATTTACTTAAATTGTATATATGTATACTTAAAGTTGCAACATTAACGGTATTTCGATCGTGGCAACACTATTTAGAACACATTACGTCATGTCATGCGAAACATTATAAATAATTAAAATAAATTCAATTTAATTTAATTTAAATTTATTTTGTAATCGATTCGACCTTTAATTTTGATGACTCTATAGTTTAGAGAATAGGCGAGCATTTTGTTAATAATTTTAACGTTCTTCGTCGCTGCATTTATGCATCACATCGCTTCAAAGCGCGTCAATATTAGTGAATCATAATATAGAATTCTTCGCCAGCTCCTTAACCATATTATGTAATTGGGAATAACCCAATAAGGCAGTGTTTATCATATTCGATAATTATTGTTTTTTATTTTTTACATCATCTATAAGGGCCTCAGCTATCAAGTCTCAAAGCATCTCAAGATTTAAAGAGACAAAGACAAATACTCTCGTATTTGATAGATGACTAATGTTTATGACGTTTGTTCAGCCCTTTTATAATATATAAACAGCTAATTTTAATTAAGCATTTGATATCGTTCAAAATAAATTCCGATTATAAAACTGACATAATTATTGACATTAGAATTATCATCTTTCGTTCAAAAATGACATTAATGACGTCATTGCATTAATCAATTCATCACTCAATAATTACTACCGAATGGTTAATTAAAATTGGCATCTCGATTGTGTCGACTCGGATCTTAATCCCGCCATTCTCGGGATGCTTGGAATGTACGAACTTCAGACGACGTGAAGGTGGTTACGCCTTGGGAACCTGAAAGCATTTATAATATCAGCTGAATGTTTTCTAACATTTTGTGATAGAAGATTATTTTGCTTTTATGATAAAATCAATATTACGGACGGAGATGGTCCAGTATAAAAGTGCTTGATCGATTGTCGCGGATTCAAAACTAGCAAAAGTCAATTGCGTTTTTCTCTTATTTACTTTATAGTTAGTTACTGAAATTTAATACTTATATGAGCAGAGGTAACTCACCATCATTTGAAACCTTATGTGTTTTTCTAAGATAAATTTGATAAACTGTGTTCTAAACAACGAATTGAAAGATGACAAAACACTTTCCCCTTTACGACAAGAGAAGTGTTTAGTGTCTAGCAGCTTCACGTAGTATGTCGAGTCCACCTACCTCTGCCGCGGCGGCCCGGCGTGGGCGTGACGTCACCGTCGGGCGCCGTCCACTGCTCCGTGAGCTCGGTGGCGGAGCGCGCCAGCGACGGCTGGCTCACCGAGCGGTGCAGCGAGTGGCGCCACGACCTGCGAGTGAGCACATCCTCATATACTCCTCGCAATCGTATTATGTAATAGTATTATCTAAACGATTAATCGTTATTTTGCTAAGGGATCAATTATTCAGCAATCATTTAATAAATTATTTCAATAGCATTATTTTACTCTCCATCGGCAAAGACAGAAGAGAAATGGATGTTACAGCCATAATGAGAAATTTACATAATTCTGTACGAAATGTACGCTTTTAGAATGATATAAATGAATTTAAAGGTATTTAGTAATCTGACGACTTCGTTGGTCTAGTGACGAGAGCGCTAATTGCAAGGTCAAATAAAACGTTATTAGGTTTTTCAATCAAAAGTTCTCAATAGCAGCCCGGAGTCTGGAAGCTCCCGTGCCTCCAAAAGCACGCAAAGCCCTGCCTGCCCTGCCCTGGGTCCTGCGCCTGAACTCTTTACCGTCGTATCGAATTGTCGTTCCATTGAATTATGAGAGTGCACTCATCATTTGTTTAATCATTTGTTAAATTTACTCACGGGTTATGGGGGTACTGATGTTCGGAGTCACTGTCGTCGTCGTAGTACCTGCCGAGGAGCGTGCCCGCCGACACTTCGGAGTGAGTGTCCGCCTGCTCTCGCGCGTAGTCGACCATCATTTCAGACATCGACCTTTAACACGTTTTCAAATACTTTTAGTTGTAATTTTACGCTTATTTTAGAAAAACATGCTTTCAACACCACTTATGAAACAGCTAAGTGTGGGCGTACTTTTTATTCATCTACCTCCTAATTCATACGTAAATTAAACTGTTATTTATCTTAATGACAGTACAATTTGTAAGTTTCAAAATTGTATTTAATAAATAATTAGAATGTTGCACTTTTATAGGTCTCCGATTCTAAAAGCGTGGGAGCGGTATGGACGGTACGCCTATCCAATTTACACAAATTAAAACATTATAGTTAAACTTATTTCCATTATACTTTAGGTGCGTTGCGCTAATTTATCTTAGGGAATAGACGCGTGACTTCACGACATCGACACAATTTAAGTATTGTGGAAATTAATGAGGATAATAATGATTGAAATTCTATTAAATACTAACAGTATACACAAATAATATAAGTGTATTTTAACTATTGTTTATTTAAATTAAGCTGTATTAATATTTTGTACCGAGTTTGCGACTAGCTGTGTATTTCGATGAATAAAAAGGGGTAGAATTATTACTTGGAGTGCCAATAGATGGGGAAATTGGATAAATATATTTAACAGTTTCAAGTTTTCACTTCTGTCTGCCTGACTGCCTATTTTTTTTTTATGTACCGTCTACTCATGAAAATCCTAATTCTGTATACTTATTAAATAAGCCGACCCACGGCTGTACTACATAACGACGCTCAGCGGCCCGAGGCCAGCGCCAGGTCTGACCTCATGTCGCCGTGGTCGCTGCGGTAGGAGGAGCGCCTGGAGCGCGGCGGGTCCCGCAGCGAGGTGGCGTCGCTGTCGTACTCGTACAGCGTGGGCAGCGAGCTGCGCCGCGACCGGGACTCCCACTCCGACTTCTTGCGGTACCGGTTCTGCAAATACGGCTCCGGTTTCATTGTGCTTGGGGTTTTTTGTCAATACGAGGAAACGTTTTAAATAGGAATAAAATTGAAATAAAATAAAATTCCCTAAATGTAGGATTAATTTTGCTTAACGATACAACCATAGATGATATAGATCAAATTCGTTTTCACCTGTATAACATTTTATATTCTCAATTCTTTGCCAAATGAATCAGTTACAATATTGTTGCTTCCAGTGGATTCTTATAAGTACTCTTGGAGCTTCATATTATAGGATTAATTTTAATATAAAACTATCATTTTTAAATAAAGATTCTACCTAGAAGAACCAAGAAGCTCAGTAGTTATTTGTTTTTTCAAATTAAATACACAGCCCACTGTATTATATATTAACATATTATCTAACTTAACCAAACCTAAATATCTATGGATTCAATCTAATTAACATCAGTCAATACATTTTTTTCGTTTTTAACCTAACAACTAGCAACTTGTAAGGCTGGGTTTCATAACCTTATCTTATACCTTAGGTTTATCAGGTGGGGGGGCCAGAATACGTATGATGACCTCCCACTTGGGTGGAGCGTACAGCGGGGCAAAGCGATGGTCGTGCGCCACGCGAGTGAAGTCCTCGCGGGTGGAGGACCGCGCCAGTTCCCGTCGGAGAGTGCTCTCGTGAGTTATCAGCTCGCGCCAGCGGAGACGTTCCTCGCGGGTGAGGCGGTATGATCGCTCAGTTTCTAAAAGCACCTGCAATATAACAATTCATTGCTTACATATTTATATGAATTTATTTAAGAATTAGAATAGTATAAAATTAAGGTAAATGGAGAAATTGTGTTCTGTGAGTTGCCAGAATATTTTTTGTTATAGAACCATGTACCAGTGACTCTACATATGAACTGTTGATATACATTTATTACATTTATTTATACTGTCCGCGTCATATATAATTATACATACATATATAATTCCTATAATCTCGTATAGATTGTATATTATGTATTTGTATTATGTTCTTATTCGTGACCCAGTCTATGTATATATCCAGTTCCATACCGATTGTTTAGCCGTTATGAGTTAACAGACAGAGACACGTTCGCATTTAAATATTAATACAGAAAATGATAAATTTAATACACATTAAAGATTTATTTTCTTATATTTTGACTTTTCACCTCATCCTGTGCTTCAGTCTTCAAGACCCTGGTAAGCACGTTCCAGTTTGGTGGCACTGGAGGAGCTGGAGTCGGTTCTGCCACATCTTCGTCATCTTCTTCTCTGTACAAGGGGTTGCGAGCCGGCGGCAACTCAGGCAGTAAGGGCAAATCGGGAGAAGATGGTGATGGGTAGACCGCACCCGTTTGCTTGATCAGCTCAGGGGAGAACAGATCTGGACCACCTTTACCTGCAAATTTTATTAATATCATGTTTTTGTTTTGATAACCCAGTGGACTAAAAAGGTATTATCCCCATTTTAATCCTTGGTATAGTAACAGCTCACTAAAATAATTTTTCAACAACCAGTTTTCAGTGGCAGCTATAATCTCACGAGCATCAGTGTTTAATAGTTTTTACAAATAATAACTTGAAGAACATCTTGCTGGGTGTATTATATAACAATTGCGAATGATTTACTATATAAATATATTTTTCATAAACTTACACTTAGATCGAGTGAAAAAATGTATAAATTCTTACCAATGTACTTCTGTGGCGGGAGCGACAAGGGCACCCTCTCCATCTTCGGAGTCAGCGTCATGCCAGAGGCGCTGCTGATGTCCGAGAAGTTCTCCCACTGCGCGTCGGGCAGCGTGTGGTTGCGGATGGTGACGTCGAACTGCGGCGGCGGCGGCGGCACCTGGCGGTACTCCGTGACCAGCCGCTTGTGGCGCTCGATGTCTTCGATCGTTTTTTTCTCGGTTATCGTGCGGAGGAAAACGTCGTCTACAACGTGAGAGGTTATTTCGGGTTTCCTAAAAAAATATTACAGATATTAAAAATGTATGTTTAAAAAATATATTCTTATAGCAATCGTAAGACACGAATGTATTGAAATTAAAAGAATCGTTACGAAAATCTAACCTGGCAGGCATTATGGGTGTCTCCGAGATGGGCTCGAGACTTTCCATTAGCATTTCTTGCTCCTCAGTTTCCAGACGTTCCTTCATCACAGGAGGCGGTGGAGGAGGTTTCTGATCAAAAAATAATCATTAATATCGATTTGCAATAAATTTCTACAACATTAAAGCTAGTAAGCAAGTACACAATTGAAAAAAAACCCAAAGCCAATCTTACTATTTTTTTCTTGCAATTTGGCATACACTTCCTAAGCTTTTGAATCATATCCCACAATTATACATTCAACAAATATGATCCATTATAAAAAATGCCGTCACCAAATAAATGACGTCACGAATACCTTGATGTGGAACATCCTCGCGTGCGACCTGTCAGTGACTTCGGTGACCGAGTGCGTGTCCGTCATCTCCGTGTTGAGGGACGCGATGGAGCGCGGCCGACGCGCCCAGTCCTGGTTAGTGATGTGATAGTGCACTTATGTGAGGATGATTAAACCGTGAATGTTAAACTTAATTAAGATGAAACGATTATTTTATTATTATCGAATTATCACAAATATATTATACTGAACTTAATCGAAATTAAGTAAGAAGTTTAGGTAGGAAAGAAAGTTATTTTGTGTTTTATAGATAAATTGTTAAGGGTGCATTAGACAAATAGAAATTCAGTTACGTCACACATAAATAAACGTATATAATAAATATTAAACAAATATATTATTATAAACAGAAATGAATTAATGAGATTGTAATTATTTTGTTTTCAGACGGTTTCACAATCTCAAGTTCGCTTTCCCCCAGTTGAGAGATCTTATCCTATTTAAGAGCTTCTTATACTCTCAAACTGCTAAATGGAACACATGGTTTAGAATTGCTGCTATGAACACAATATTCTCATACCGGTCGATCTCTGCTAACTTCGGAGTAAAGGACCGGTGGTCGCGGTGGTCGCTCGGGTGGTACAGCGTGCGCTGCTCGTGCTGGTAGCGGCAGAGCGCCCGGTGATACTGTTCGTACTGATTCTTGACGCTCATGTTCATCCAACATTGTCATTTGCCTGAAGAATAATTTTTTTTTTTTTTTAATTAAAAATAGCTGGTGGTTGTTTGGCAAATGGGCCTAATATTAACCACGGTATTGAACTTTCTCAGTCTATGACTGCTAACCTTGGAAACTAAGGTTATATTATGCTCCTGTGCCTTTAGTTACACTGAAAAACAACATATATACCTGTTTGGTGAATTGAAAGAACTAGATTATAATCAGAAATCAAACGATATTTCGATGAAAATAATGTATTATTTGCAATCATAAAATCCTTATATTATAATATATCGCGCAATGCTCGTAAGACAAAGAAAAAGGGAATCCATTTCCCGCCCTGAAAAGTATCTGTCATTTACTTGCTTACAGATTAAAAACTTAGAATATTATTGTTTAATATGAAAAATGAAGCTCTTCAGCAATGTTAAATAATAATACGTATTACGTTTAATGTTCATCTTATTGACTCTTATAGGATGAATATGTGTAACAAAAACAAAACAATTCACACTTATCAACTTACCTCATGCTACCGCCATCTACCTCGGTGGTAGTGATGGTCGAGATGGGGGAAGGCGGTGCAGGCGGTCGTTGTACACGCACGCGCACGTCGAAGGCTGGTGCGCCTGCGTGGGAGTGCATGCGCGAGTGAGCACTTGTTTCGTGTGATTCGCCGTAACCTGTTAGCGGTTTAATATTTGTTAGGGCGTTAATGTATGGGTATGCTTATTAGATGAAGTCTTATGAATTATTGAATTTATTGCCTCTACTGGTGACCAGAGGGTTGGTTCATTTTTCACCCAGAGAATCAGAATTGCGATTCAAAGGGGAAATGCTGGTAGCATTTTTGCCACCATTCCACGCGGTCATGATGTGTACAGTAGGTATTTTAATTTTTGTTTGAATTTTTATGTAATAATATACAAACTGATATTTTAAGATGAAATAATCTTTCTAAATGTAACATTTACACTTATATTATATATTTTTTTAAGTGATAGCGATTTTTGTATTTAATTAAATATATGAAATGGTTTTCGTAATACTTAGTTTGTTATTATGTAAGTTTACAATTTATTCACAATTATATTAAAGATTTGTTGAATTTCATAGAGAAAAAATACTTGAATTAATGAATGATTTGTTCGTGTGTTTGTGGTTATCAACCTAAGAGTGAATGGGTGAATGCGGATGTGGATGGAACCTAGATGCTAAAGCAAGTCATCTCACCCTCGCTCTGGTACTCGTCAATCATGAAGGCCTGGTTGACGTGAGCCTGCTCCGCCTCACTGGGCGTCTCGGACGGGTAGTCGGACGGGATCGTGTCGGACGCGACGCTGGCGCTCTCGGCCGTCACCGGGTACACGGGATGGGCGCGCGGGATCTTCACCTCTATTGACACATTTTTAATATATAATCATAGTGTTTTACCAAATAACAATGATTAACTAAGTACTCGCCTCCTATCAAAATCTTATATTTAATAATTATTTGTATTTTTTGACTTACAGATTTTTCAATTTGCTTTGGTGTTTGTAATAAGTTATTAAATGTCTTACTAACAACAAAAAATAAATCAAAATATTGTAAAGCACTTCAAAGTTACCTTGAATACTCTCTCTACTGATGATTGAAGCTGAGGAATCATCGATTAGTCTTCTCGGAGCCGGCAGGGCACGTCTTCTCAGACACAGGTAGGAGACTCCCAGACCCAGGAGTAGTAAAGTCAGGAAGAGTATAGCACAGATGATCATGAGAATATGTGTGCCAGCGAGAGGAGCCTTCGCCGGGAGCGGTCCCTTGGCTTCTGGCCTGATGATAAATATAAAAGAACATATATTATTATATTAAATACTAAATCAAAACACACTTTATTAAAGAAGACCCTTATATGCTTTTTAATCATCATGTTACAAGATTAAATTGAAAAGCCACTACCGGTTTGCAATGTAGAATATGAGAAGCACCGGCAAGAAACTCAGTTTTACTCAGTAGTTTTATTTTTCGTCTATTAATCAACAATATACAATGAAATTTTTATGTCCTAAATGGCAATCATCGAGCAAAGACTCTACGCTATTTTATCATCTATATGTTATTGTATTCTGTAGTCTGTGAATTAATGTTTAAAAAAAAATTATAAATTGTTAACAGGCAAGTGTAAAAATTAAAACACATTAAATGAAATACGAAAAGAACTAGATGAGAAATAAAAGTATCGCTAGTTTAATAGGTTAATGGTTAGGTTTATTTTTAATGAAAAATTTTTCGACACCAGTAATGACGTAACAGCTTCAATCTGCATTTTTTTTAATATATAAGCTAGCGCTTGACTTTTATCACACCTGATGGAAAGTGATGATACAGTCTACGATGGAGCGCGCTTGCCTAGATGATGCCTATTCACTCTAGACTTGAAGGTACCCATATTGTAGGTGGTGGGAAAAACGGAGGTCGGGAGGGTATTTCAAATCTTAGCGGTGCGTATCAGAAACGAGGAAGCGAATCGTTTCGTACGTGTCTTAGATACGTCAAGTACGTACGTACGGGTGCAGAAATTTATCCTGTTAAAACTGTTATTTTATTACACACGTTAAATCAATGTTACCGAAATTACTTTCACACTACATAAACAAAACACACACACACACATACGTGTTAACATCCGCAACAAGTGCAGCTCTGATTGCAGCCAATAATTATATGTATTCACAAAGTAATAATATATAATGATGTTATACGCGCTTGTAATTTCACGCCTCAATGCCCTGAAGGATCAACGGAGAACAATAATTATAAAACAATGAAGTAGCGAATGGCGTGTGATCTGATAAGTGCCCTTTAAATATTAACAAACGTTATCTTTAAAGGGAAGTGCTCTTGCGTGAAATATCAAGAATTATAACCAAGGGTATACGTGGTAATTATAATATTAATAAAGATAAAGTAAGGATACATATTGGTGTATCGATACACCTTGGAAAAGACAGTGTAAATTGTTTACTTACGTGTATATGAGAGGATTGAAGACAGGCACGATGGGTGGTGGATAACGACAAACGATAGTGATGACTTCATCTCCATCCATTTCAAGTCCTGGATGAAACCGCACTACTATGTTGTTGGTAAAAACTCGGAGAGGATCCTGAAAGATTTAAACAATATATATTGTATAAAAGGTTTTTTTAACCGATTTCGACTTTCGATTCTATTTGCGTCAGGCTCAATGAAGGACCACCTATCAGTTTCTATGTTATTAAGCATTTCTGAATGTTTATTTGAAGTGTAGATTCAAGCATTTATATTCAAATACATATCAAACTATTTGAACAAGAACATGTCTAGGACTCTTATTGTAGTTAACAATGAATTAGTTATTGAATCTTCAAATATTTATATTGATCTTCGTAATTACCTGTTTCGTACCGCATCCCTTCAACGGCAGCTCTAGTTTGTAGGACGTGGCGCCCTTGCCGGCGACCTGGCACGCTGAATGACGATCGAAATCAGCATACGCAATACCGTAGAATTTTTCATTGAATTTCAGTTCGATCTAAAAAAATACTTTAATTTAATAACATATTATTATCAGTCTTAATAAATTTATATATTATATTTAGAATAACAATTAACGATATCTTTGGTTGTCTTTAAATCAATATCAGTAGACCCTATATTTTTAGAAAGACTTTGCATTCTAAAATCTATTGTTAAAGGCGCCTTTCACATAAAATTAAAGCTCAATTGGTTTCGTTGAAAGAACACTTGACTTCACTTCGACTGCAGTTGAGTTTTAATGTTAATTGTTAATAATTATAGTGTAGTGCTCAGCGGTAAAGAGAATCATCGTGAGTGTTTCCAGCAGTCCTAGAAATGGGACATTTATGGACCTTTAGTGTCCAGTCAGATATACGTGTTTCCAACATAAATTGTTAATTAATTCCAATTTATTATAAAATATTAATCTTAAATAAAGTGTAATAATTACCTGCATAGACCCGGCAGCGCAGTTCAAAGTTGCTCTCGTTCTGTTTAAGAAGATAACAGGGCTCAAGTCATCTAATTTTGTCACCTGTAATGAAATATTGTAATTACATTCGATACTAAATTTATTATGGTGTTTACTTTTTTTTAATTACTAAATTTATTCATATCATATTAAATGCTTACTATTATCACTACATATAATAAAATAAAGTCCCCCAGCCGCGTCTGTCTGTCTGAACGCAATAATTCGACTATAAGTCTACCAGCGGAATTTCATACAGTTTCCACAATGAAAAAAGTGATTCGTGAGGAAATGAAATGTGACGATAATTGTACAAGATGTCTGAAAAATTATGACTGGGTGCTTTACAGGCGTAAACCGAAATAGTTAAATTATCTATCACGATAAAATATTTTAATTTTGACTCTTATTCCATCTGTGCGAAGTCGTGGGTATTGAGTTTTTTTATATAATTTTTAAAACACGACAAAATATCGTTAGAAAGTATGAAGTCTGATGGCACGACCATTCATTGAATTGAAAATAAATTATTTACATTAAAGCCTTTTTACATATATATATTTTCGAAATATGATTTTAAGTTCATTTTGATTTTGATATTTGATTGTTTAGAAACTTGAAAATTACGTTGTATTTGTTAGGTTAGGTAAATAGGTAATTTAAAGTTATCCGAAGAAAATAAGGTTTTTCAGTAACTAACTCTCGAAACAAAACATTAAAACTGTACATTATATTTAGCCTTTGCTTCGCGGCGATCGTCATAAATCCACATAACTAATTATTGGCCTATGGCGATTTTCTCCCAACGCTCATTTCCATTTAACTACGAACCTGGAGTTTTCAACGCTATAAGAAACCACACGTCTATTTAATATAAGTTAAAATAATAATCTGACGTCGAAACTTTTACTTTGTATTTTTTTTAAATGTTGAATTTATAAAAATTATGCCATGACGGCCCAGTTATTAGAAGACAAGAATCGATGATTCCATGAAATCACCTAGGCAAGTACGACAGAATTTTTATGTGCTTAATTTGTGTCGGTTATGCTCACATATTTTTCGACCTCGACCCTATACTTTAGACAATGAACTCCCCCTTTTCATTGCCCGGAGGTTCTCTTCATGGAGGTAGTTAGTTGGCGTTGTGACGCCGTCTGTACCCTATTCTCCTCCGGCGTATCGGGTCTGCGAGTGCATCTTTCTTTTGCTTCATAACACAATCGCAAAAGGTTATCATCGCCTCCCAGGACTTTTCAATGTCTAGCATGGACTTTATCACAGCTGGTAGCGATAAGTCCTACAGCAAACAAGTGCCGACGGAATGCCTACTTATGCCAACTCCAATAACATTGTTACTGCCTCATGCAGGGATTTTAATCCATGACAACGGGATATGTGGCCTTAGCCCCCAGTAAACCTAATCAAATAACATTGACGTATTAGTATTTATTGCAATATATTAATTCCGAATTTAATGTCGTCGTAACAATGGAAACGTGTCAAGCGATATTATCTATAAATAGCACATGCATCACCTCGTTTAGGTCAAGAACAATGTGCCGTAAATATTGCAGGTCTTAGCTTTTTTATGAACCTATTATAGTAACCCAATATAATTACTATTTGTCTAGATTTCATATAGTTTCGACTTTGTGATTTTTTTATTTTTACAGCACGAAGGCATTCGTTTAATTATTTATTATGTATATTTATTTATTGTTTATTATTATATATTTATATACTATAAGTATTTAAAAATAAAGTGAAAGATTATTCGTTCGTTTTTTGAAATTACTTAAATGTTTATTATTACCTTTCCATCTAAAATAGTTTGCTCCGGCAGTCCATCCCCTTGATACTCGATATTGTTCGCCTGGGATCCATAGTTGGACTGCGCGTACGCAACCGACAGCGCGCATGCCAATACACACCACAAAAGAGCCATATTTAATCTGAAACAAAGGAAAAAAATCTTTAGCTATTAAGAAACAATAGCACATTATTTATAAAATCGACATAGCTTTAGGTATAAGTTATGACTTGTAATATATGTGTTAACGAAATCCTTTTTAAGTAACTGTACTACCTGCATATTAATAAATAATAATAATATCCTGGGACATTATTCACACACGGCCATCTGATCCCAAATTAAGCAGAGCTCGTACTATGGAAACCAGACAACTGATATACTACATATACTACTTTTCTTTTGTCAATACATACTTATATAGATAATAAGATATAAGATATTTACTGGTGGTGGGGCTTTGTGCAAGCTCGTCTGGGTAGGTACCTCCCACTCATCAGATATTCTACAGCAAAACAGCAGTACTTGTTATTGTTGTGTTCCGGTTTGAAGGGTGAGTGAGCCAGTGTAATTACAGGCACAAGGGACATAAAATCTTAGTTCCCAAGGTTGGTGGCGCATTGGCTATGTAAGCGATGGTTGACATTTCTTACAATGCCAATGTCTAAGGGCGTTTGGTGACCACTTACCATTAGGTGGCCCATATGCTCGTCCGCCTTCCTATTCTAAAAAAAAAAATCGTGCAAGACTCAGGACAAACAAGCATGTTCATGCACACAAATGTCTGTCCTAGGTTGGAATCGACCCCACAACTTTCGGCGTGAAGACAAGTATCTACCAACCTCAACCGGCTCATCTTTCCTGAACCGGTGATAGTATTGCTTTGACTATAAATAAGTACATATTGTATATAACAAATGTCCAATAACTAACATTCGCTTATAACAACGTTACATCGCATTTCCTAATTTGTCGCATTAAGCAGTTGACGTTTATATATTTCGATCTTTTTAGAATCCAGTAGAAATACAATAGTTATGTTTTTGTTTTAACACATTAAAATCCTCCTAAAACAACAATTTAATTACGTAAAAGCTCTTTATTATTCTTGGAATTGTCTCGCTTTCCGTGAGCAGTTATCACAAGGCGAACAACATATTTAGCTTTCAGTTAACTTATAAGAGTTGCACAACCGTCTATTAAGTAAAGAACAATACGTAAGTTTCATTATTATATACATTTAAATGTTTAAGTGCTTTATAAAGTTTTTATTTCAAGGCTTTTCAAATCAAAATCAATTTATTCCTGATTTAATCAGGACTATGCTCTATAGTTATATCTATATTAATGCTCTTTAATATTCATTTCAAAGCAATAACTATATATTTACAATAATGGAACGAATATACTTTACTATTTATTTACATTAAAGCCTTAAATTAATATTAATATACGAATAAAAATTAAAAATAGTTACTGTAGAAATCGTGAGCGCGTGGAATGGTGGCAAGAATGCTAACATCATTTCCCCAAACCAAAACATCAATACTAAAATAATCATATTACACTAAAGTTACAGATTTATTGACCAATGACATCATAATTAATGATAATTTATTGAACTAGTTCAGATTTTTCTATTTTCATCTCAAACATTAGTATTATTATTACTAAATGATTGCAGTTCTATATTATAATGAAAATAAGATCGAGATAGAAGTTTCAACTTTCTATGTTCATTATAAATGTTATATATAAAAAAACACACAGGATATTTAGATAAACTATATTTTACAACAAGTGATTAGTATATCTTACTTAAAATAAATAAATATCTATTCAGATTTAAAGACAAATCAGTTGATCTTTAATCAGCCTTTCAATGACTGGAAGACAAAGAAAGCTTCATATGTAGGAACTTATAAAACAAAACAGTAAATGTAAAATATTTATAAATCAATTATTCTAAAAAGTTTTTAAGTCTGTATTCTATTATGTTATTTGCGATCAGTGCGACAAATGAAAAACGAAACAAAAAGAGTACATGCTACAATGATATATGACATTTCAAGAGGATAATCTCAACAAGGACGTCGAGCACCGACGTCACCCACCGCGCTAACCTTTCACCGTACACACACAAGCCTGGACTAGAGTGACCAACTGTACAGCAAAATAGAAATACGATAATCCACTTACACTAATAAAAATAGTTGTAGCGTCAAGATAAAATATTCAGATTTCATTAATTAAATTTTCGTTTCACTCACGAAATCTAAATTGCCGGTTCTTCTCAGTAGAATCTACATTCTGAATCTGTGGTAGCTTTACATTTAATTGTAATATTACGATTCCAAAGTCCTTATAAACGCTTACTTGCAAAGTGAATATTTTGAATTTGAATTATGTTAAACTTTTCGTATAATCTCGTACACAAAAACATATATAGAAAAAATTTGAGACAGCGGAACAAAGGGTAAGTCCCTTTGTTCCGATATATCATAGTTAAACATTTAGGCGTCCACCTACACATATCTTAGCAGGAAAGAAACACTACCGAACAAGAATATTACTTTGACACGTTTATCCATAAATATTATTAAATTTAGCTACCCTATCCATGCAGTAATTTTATAATACGCTATTAGCGCCACGCCCTAGCTCCTTACAGACTCTTCGTGTGCTTGCTTAATGTTATTCGAAACAGACTTTTTTTTTAAATAATGTTCTACTAGTATTTTTTCGTCAACACAACTCATTTTTTAGTTATGACACAATTACATACGTCATTAAGTATTTACAAAAATATCCTAAAATTTAAAGTGCTCATCAATAAAAAACGCAGATTATGTAGAAAATTTATAATATATTTATCAGTTTTTAATACAAATATCTCGAATAATTATTTATCTCTAAATCTATATTGGAAATTTTACGATAACTGCTGAGCAACAAAACATTTGAGAAACACAAAAACTATTTAGGCTTACTATTTTCGGTCGAGTCTGGAAGTTTACGTATTTACGTTCCCGCACATCAGCAACAACGTAATGCTGCTAGTTTTGCACCTGAGCTCTTCCTATTTGTGACTGATTTCCGTCCCATTTGATTATTAAAGTAAGGGAATAGAGAGTGCACTTGTATTTGAGCACACACCAGTATCAATCGGCATACACACACACACAAACACACATACACAACGCCCTTTATACTATTGTTTTACTTTAATTTTTTTTTATAGAATAGGAAGGCGGACGAGCATATGGACCACCTGATGGTAAGTCAACCAAGTTAGCGCCACCAACCTTGGGAACTAAGATGTTATGTCCCTTGTGCCTGTAATTACACTGGCCCACTCACAATTCAAACCGGACACACAACAATACCAAGTACTGCTGTTTTGCGGTAGAATATCTGATGACGGGTGGTACCTACCCAGACGAGCTTGCACAAAGCTCTACCATCAGTAAAATGCAAGTTAATTTCACTTAATTTACTATCTGTTACTTTTTACTGGTTTTTTAACTATTTCGCTTTATTTACTCGTTAAATAATATGTCATATAATAAATTTTAAAACAAGCATTATTACATATTTAATAAATATAATTCATTGATGAAAAATTATGCAATTTTGATAACTTACTTACTTATAAATTATCAATAAACCGTTCATACAATTAAAAGGCATTGTGATTAAGTAATCGACAACAAAAACTAAGTGAAAGCAAATAATTAACTTATATTACATATAATTAATTTCGCCGTGGGAACTCAGTTGTTTCGGCACTTGGCGTCTTAGTAATCACCGCAATAATGTAACGACGATTTCTGTCGATACTCGAATCGTAAAAGCATTGGTGTATCATTAAAGTTTTTTGTCTTATTGCTATCTTATCCCCATTATGTTCGTATTTATCTCGGCAAAGCTATTCTGTAACTCATTTTATTGCTCAGCAATGAAATGTTGACAGCCAACTCATGGTAATTTACTATTTTGATGCGTTTATTCTTGAAATGTTATAATTATTACGGCCAATATCACATAACACTTTCTGACATTTTACGAACAAATTTAGAAGAAATAATTTAAAAAAAAAAACAAATTTAGAACAAATAAAAAAAAAGCGCCACCCGAGAAATTCTTACAGGCCATCGGTGGTTTTCTTTATCACCAATTGATATTTTCTGATATAAATTACATTATCAAATCAAAATATACTTTACCCCATACTTAGACTTTTACAGAATTATGTTACATGTAATTGAATTATATTAAGTATAAAAACTTTATCTATGAAAAGTACATACATGTGTTGACTTTCATGGTGATCGGTAATAATATATGTTAGCCTCAAACAGCTTAATTAACTTACCTATAATAATTTACCTATCTATAATCAATTCCTGATATAAGTAAAAAGTGGGGACATACTACTTAAGGTAGACAATTATTCATAGTCAAATTGAATTGCAATATTCACTATTATAAATACCTAACAACCAGCTTCGATATTTGGTAGCAGAATATAGTGACTGAAGGACACTCGCAACCCACAGCATTACAAAGTGGGCTTAACAACCGGGCACCGTAGTATTATTATATGTATATTTGTGTTCCTTATTTAAAAATTGCTTCCACAAGCATTTTTTTTAAATAAGTTTAATATTACATAAATGATGGCAATGGTGTTCATTTTTTAAAGCAAAAATAAACAAAAACGAATATTGAACATTCTCGAACTTTAAAGTTCATGAAATATCATTTGTGCATTAACCGCCAAATTTATAGCCAGGAACGCCATTTTGCGATATGGAGGACATTGAACCATCTTCGACGAAAGAGTTTTTATATGTTTTCGTTTATTATATTTTTTTATTTTTTGGTTAACTGTGCCTTATGTAGACATTTATTTATTGCCTGTTAATAATATAAAATTTATGGTTGAACATTTTATTAACAATATTAACACACATATTATCATTAATAATGCTACGAGATTAAAAAAAAGAATAAACTTTATTAAAAAAAAAAATCGAATCAGTCATAAAAATAACAATTTAAAATATGAATTAATTTTTTTATAAAGAATTAAAATTGTAATTTTTAAACTGATTTATAATTTTGCTTTGATGGCTAAAAACTTGCGTCATAACAGAGGTGTACAACACCATTTCGGGAAACGAGCGGGCGGACAAAAGTTAGGTTTGATCTACAAATGTCGTAAATCCGCTACGGTTTATGAATTTACCGGCTTGTATATATTTTTAGGAAGTAGGAACATGACTATAATAGATAAAAATCAGTTTGTTTCACGAGCTATTTTCACACAGATATTAGATAATACATACTATACTAATATTGTAATTGTACGTCAGTCTATCTATTACGATTTCACGGCTAAACCACTGAACCGATATCGATGAAATTTGGTATGAAGAACGCTTCAACCCCAAGTAGGGGCGTTTTTATACCTTACATTTGACGCCATCCCCCTAAACAAGCTGGCGAGAAGTAGTTACATAGATTTTTATATTCTATTAATAAATACGAATGTAGGTTTTTTGTTACTTACGATTTCACATCTTAAATACTCAACCAATTGTCATGAAATTTTGACATGAACGTTGACATGAATACCTTCACATCCCCCTTCTTCACCCGTGGACGAAGCCGTGAGCAGGAACTAATTTAATAATGCTTAAATATTTAACGATATATATATTATCCACAAAAAAAATAATATTTTGTATAGCATTACATTATAAATTATGTAAGTAAAGTTTAAAAATTGAATCCGTTGAATTTTATACTATATAGTTAAAAGTAATAAATATATGTTATCGGTTGTACGCATGTACTAAAATTAATACAGTTGTTGAGTTTCTGGTCAGTTTTATTGGTGAAAACCACATTCCTAAGCAATGGTTTAATAGATGCGATAAAATTATAAACTAACGACTTTAAGGTGCTTGTAAAAGTCAAATGGAATTATATTATTTTACAAGCCTTTTCCTTTATACTGACTTCCTAATAGAAATAAAATACTAAAATTCTCTCACAATAAATATTTATTCGAAATAAATAATATATTCGAATTTCGAATTTGACTTGAAAAAGCAACTCGTGTCTCCTAATTAGTTGGCGATTACAAGTCAAATATAGAAATACTTGTATATAGGACTCTACATTGCTAGCAGCGCTAACAATAGGTAATTATTAAAATGCATTATATATTTAGTAATAACAAAGTGTGATGTGTAGGGTATGTGTAAGTAACATGATAAGCTACAGAATTTTAATAAAAGTACTAAAGGTTTTTAGTCAATGACAAGACCTTTATGGGCTGTTCAATTTCGATAGATGCCACTTACGACATTTTGAAAAATAAGAACGGTGTCGTCTACGTCACTGCTGTTTTGATACAACATTTACTAAAAGTCGAATAAGTTTCTTTTATTGTATAGATATTCGAATTAAAGGTAGATATATAATTTATTATTATATATATGTTTAAGGAATAAGTACTATTTTTTTTAATTTTTAAATTTCATCAATGATATGTACCAAAAAATATTATTTTTATTTTTACTAGCTACCCGCCCAGGCATCCCACGGGTTCAGCAAAAAAGTTTATATTGAAGGACCGGAATACAAAAAAAAACTTGTTTTTTGGGCCAGGGGAACCTCCTTGGACTTCGCAGATCAACTCACCAAAGTTTTATAACAATCAGATTAATGGCTCAGGAGCGCATTGGACAGACATAAACGCTCATTTTTATTTCATTTATCAGTATTAATCGTTTTATTTTATACATTCTCTACACTTGAACCTAATGTATTTAATTAATATGCTTGCAAGCAAACATTTAATATTCAATAGTTAATTTAAAACGTAGAAGCAGCAATTAATAAACATGTAGAAATTACGACGGCTGCGTTCGAGCAAGTCGCGACTAATCTATAAGCATGCACTCAGCTTAATATTAAAAAAAAAGGACAAAGTATTTTAGCTCTTATAACCATGACAGTAAGATTCATTATATATATTTAAAAATGTATATAGAAGTCGGCGACCAGTAATACTTGTAGTGATTCAATTAACACATTCAAAAGGCGTTGCCGCTTACTAATTTCGTGCCCCACGGCTTGGCAAGTGTTAATAGTGTACACTCGCTTAATAAATAACAGAGTTTTTTTTAACTTATTTTAAGTAGGTAGCCGGACTGGAAATTTGTCATTGCTATTGGTTTGCAATATAGTGTCTGCATATGTATCCTATGTGTAAAGCCATTATAACAACATGGCTATAAAATAACCGGTGACCGTAAAACATAACTAGAAGCTACAAACCATCGTCTAACGAAAATAAAGTAACGGCCTGTAATTGTCCCACTCCTGGATTAAGACCTCTTTTTGTTGAGGAAAATTCTTGGAGTTTATTGCACCAGAACACTCTAATGCGGGTTGATAGACACACATGTGGCAGATTTTCATTCGACACATGAAGGTTTTCACGATCTTTCCCTTCACCGCTGAGCACGAGATGAATTAAAACACAAGTAAATAAAAAATCAGTACCGCTTGCCTTGATTTGAATCCGTAATCATTGGTTATGATTTACGTATTCGAACCACTGGGCCTTCGCAGCTCATACGAATTTAAAAAAAAAATTAAGCAAATTGAAAACTATTTCAAATATAGAAAGAAACTGCGAATAAAATATTCGTAATAAAACCTTTTTTGTTCATGAACCACATTATATTACTAGTACAATTCAATAATTAGTTTAATTTGATTTTAGTTATGTCAACAGAGCAGAATTTATTTCGCCATTAGGAATACTATATTCATAATAACCTGACAAGCATTTGACAGGTCCATATTATCATGACACAAAGAGCCATTATAAAATGAATTGATTCTCATTGAAGGTCAAATGCAATCAATGAAATAATATAAATATACTTTCTAGAATCGAAGCCTATCGAAATAAAATTATTTGTGTTCAGCAGTGTTATTCTGTTAGAACTCTCTTTATTACCCTTCACTCACTTCACCCGTGAAATGTTGACAACCGACTCTTTTTTATAGAATAGGAAGACGGACGGACATATAGGCCAATTGATGGTTAGTGGTCACCAACGCTCATAGACATTGGCATTGTAAGAAATGTTTACCATCGCTTCCATCACCAATGCGCCACCAACCTTAGGAACTAAAATGTTATGTCCCTTGCGCCTGTAATTACACTGGCTCACTCACCCTTCAAACCGGAACACAACATTACCAAGTACTGTTGTTTTGCGGTAGAATATCTGATGAGTGGGTGGTACATACCCAGACGAGCTTGCACAAAGCTCTACCACCAGTCAAAGACTTAACAGAATTGACAAAATATTATATTCTGGTGACATAATATTTTGATGAATGCATTCTTGAATTGTTATAATTATTATGGTCACTGTCGCATATCACTTTCTGACATTTCACGATCGATTTCTAGGTTGAGTTTCGAGTTTCTTCTAACAGAATACGTATATATATAAGTGAGTATTTTTTTTAAATAACGCAGTAAACATATTTGATACGAGGTACAGTAAATAGTATATTCGATCCACGTATCTTTATATGAAATAAATAATTTTAATTTGAACTGCCGCAATACTGAGCTAAGTAAGCACTGAGTAAGCAGTGCGGGGTGCACTATTCTTAGGTATTGTTACATAATTATTTACATAAAGACATTTTGTCAAATAGATCATCTGTTCAGCCAAGGCGTTAGAATTGTATAAACAAAACAGTTTAACCTTGTATAACTTAAAAAATGCATATAATCTGTGCCCCTTACTCTTTGTCCCAAATGGTGTTAGCTTGTTTTAAGTCTCAAGAAATATATCGCATTGTAATCTTTGAATCCGAGTTTCTTTTTGCCTTAAACCCACCACAAAGGTTGTGAATATGAGGTTTAGCGCCGATTTGGAAAACAGATAATATATTTGAATTTTTACGCATATCTCAAAACCTGTAAATATCATTTTTTTATAGAGATACGGACTTTTACAAAAAAGTCGCCTATGTCTTCGGGGTTCAAGCTTAATACCAAATTTCATCAAAACCGATTCAGTGTTCTAGCCTTGAAAGCGTAATAGACAAGGTTACTGTCGCATTTATAATAGTAGTATCAGCCAGTAACAGCCTGTGAATATCCCACTGCTGGACTAAGAACTCCTCTACCTTTTTGAGGAGAAGTTTTGGAGCTTAATCCACCACGCTGCTCCAATGCGGGTTAGTGGAATACACATGTGGCAGAATTTCAGTGAAATTCGACACATGCAAGTTTAGTCACGATGTTTTCTTTCACCGTCAAGCACGAGATAAATTATAATAGTAAATTTAGCACATGAAAATTCAGTGGTGCTTGCCCAGTTTTAAACTCAAGATCATCGATTAAGATTCACTCGTTCTTACCACTAGGCCATCTCGGCTTTATATTAGTATGTATTTCATTGTTATATGTGGGCGATGACATTGCTCCTACGCGTGATTTAATGACGCTCAACAATTTGATATTCAAATGTTACAGTAGGATGCTGTGACTAAAGGAGTATCGTTGGCCTGGACATGCTTTTGTTCAAGGTATCGTGGCAACTTTCGGCCTTACTTAGCAACGTTATTCACCAGGTGATTCGTTAAACAAAGCCATGTCTTCTTCTTTCGAATGTCTAATCAATAACGACAGAAAGAGAGAATAGGGAGACAGAGACAGTTTTCAACAAAACAGCCGATATGCAACGCTTATAATGCCGTACAATTTTAACATACGTATTTAATTTTTTAATTTCCGACAAATCTCAATTTTTAGCTGTAATAGGTAATTAATAATATTTATTGTTTTGTTACCAAATAATTGTATTATAAAACAATATTAAAGATAAAAATAAATCGCTAGAATGAAAGCGGAGATAGTCAGTTCAGAAGACAATTAAAATGGAATGATCTTGTATTTTTGTCTTCGAATGAATAAAGAGTCATTCATTCGTTTCATTCATTTTTATGGATATCCATCAGCATTTAAGGGCCTATTGCAACATGGGGCCCTTCCGTGATCACTGCACCCTCTACTTTATTAAAACACTTTACTACAAATCTGGATTTAAATTGTGCTTTTTTTTTATTTTGGCCGTTAAATAATATCCAAACGAGTATAAAATAATATTTCACAAATGAAAATTAAAATACATTGTGATTCTACGAAAAAAACTACAGAGCGAATGGTCCCCTTAAAACTTTTAAGGTTACATGAAGTATATGAACATAGTGTAAAGGAATTTGAACTCTAACATGTAAACAGTAGAGTTCCTATCATCAATATGTGTAATTGTGTAGGATGTTATATGACGTAACTTTGAACGACCTCCACGGTACATTTTTGGTTGTTACAACTTTTACTTTTTGCGAACGCTACTCATACGACGAGCAGGTACCCATTGTTTTATCTCGTAACAAAATATCTCCAAATTAATAAATTCATTTAATATAATCTAAATTGCATAACAATATTCATGAAAAAGCCTGTTTATTGTTAAAAACATTTATATCAGGTAACATTAGGTTTAGGTTCAGAGAAGAATGTTTGTGTGCAGAAGAAAAATAAATTATCGATACAAATATTATAAATGCGAAAGTAACTCTGTTTGTCTGTTACGCTTCGGCGGCTAGAACACTGAACCGATTTTGATAAAATTTTGTATGAAGCAAGCTTGAAGCCCAAGGACGAACATAGGCTTCTTTACCTAATACCCGCCCATCTCCCCCTAAAAAGCGGGCGAATACTAGTATTATATAAAAACTGTATACTCATTACCATACATAAATATTCTTACTAACGAAAATACTTAAATATGTGATATAAATTTATATAAATGTGAAAGTTTGTGAGGCTGAATGGATCTTTGTTACTCTGTCACGCAAAAACTGTTAAACAAATTTTGATGATATTAAGAATACAGATAGCTTGACTGACTTAACATATAGCCTACCTATCACCTGTACTCTTCCATCAAAAGCTTCCTTAATCGTGGGGGGAATATTAAGTATATCACATACTCGTATTATGTGATATACTTAATATCATTGTCATTGTTTTTATTAAATAACTTCACTTAGATACACTACATGAAACTCACTATATAACCCTTGTAAAATTAAAATGATGCATCGTACTTGTTTCATACAATTAGCGAGTACTTTTATACACCTTTAAGAGTTTTTCTTATTTTAGAACTAAAGTAATATCTTCTCGTGTCTAATATCAATGTTAGTGTTTTTATAGTTTGATTACAGCGCCATCTATCCTATCCTAGGATAACTATGATATACCTTTGATCGAATAAATACGATGTAACTGTAACCACAATCCATCAACTTATTTCTTAAGTTACACGGTCAACAGAACATCGATTATATATTATTACGTAAGATCCTTTTGACCGAATTTCGGCCACGACGACCAATCCGAAGGAGTCAACTACGCTGAGATATTACAGTGCACAAGTGTGTGCGCAAACACAGGTACATGTATACTAAATCAGATTTGAACCCAGATCTGAGTCTACCATATAAACGAGTCACTTAGAGCAGTATATACATAAAAGAGGAAAACTTTTGTTACGTAATTCGTTTAGTACACACATTAAATGAACATTCTTTATTTTTAAGAAAATATTATGCATTTCTATCAAACAAATATCAATTATGTAAATCCTAACTGACTTAAAATAAGACTTTAAAATTATTGTAGACATATTTTGTAGACACACTGTGGATTTTGAAAGATGAATAACACAAAATATCGTCCGATCATTTGGTTTTTTACATCAACAAGATTTTATTAGCATATCCCTGTGCACACTTTAGCACATCACAGAAAATAATATTTATCTACTCCAGAAATTAATAATGGCCTTGTTACAGTAAACAAAAAATATATCGAAAAACTAAAACTACGTATCTACAAAAGGTCGTAGGTCTTTGAACTGGGATGTAATATAACAGTTCGTGTTGATTTTGATGCGAAAATCGTGACGGATTTGACTCACAATTTTAAGATATAGCATTTAAGATTTTATCAATTAACTACCGTTGTATTTGATTGTTATAGTTTTTATGTTTCTTACGTTACAAAATATTGATGTTCCATTACGATATTTATGATAAACGCCTGCGGGGCTTCAGAAATCGAAAGTCGTATATATGCATGCATATATATCATTACGTAACAGTGGTAAACTACCAGCGCAGTGATTAAGAAGATTGCAGATTTATTCCCAGGTACGCATTATCGAATTTTTATGTGTTTAATTTGAGCTTATAATTCTATTCGTTCTCATCGTAATGAAAATTGGTCCTTACTTTACTTATTAATTATTTGATTTGAAAAAGACTATCGCCGTTTTCCTGTATGTTAATGTTCTGGGATATGTTCGTGTCTTTAAGAGAAGCTTTTCCTTTTTGATGATATCGTGTATACTTTAATATTTTTGGCATATAAATTATACAATTTACTTATACACGAAAAATACTAAACATAGTATTTTTCGTAAAACGTTACTAAACATAGTATTTTTCGTAACATTATTTTCCTTATTAGTTTTATATAAAATTCAAATTAGATAATCTTGTATAATTATATGATGCATTTTTTTTTGTAATTGTAGTTATTAAATATAGAAGTTGGCGATATATTATGTGAAAGTACACACATGTATTCTTACAGGTCGTAATCATAGCTTCTAAAGTAACGCTTAATACTTGTAACGCAACGAAAAACGCAACACGGCACGAGTTCGAGTACATCTGTCCGCCGTCCTTGCGACAGCCGTGCCCCACATTCAGAAACGTTTGTATTTGAATATAATATGCTATTGCAAGCGAGTATATCGATGTCATTGCATTAAAACCATATGCTATTTACAGTATATAGACAATCTTTATTCAATATAGAAGCATAAGACTTTATTGATTGCCAAACATATATCACCAGTTCGGAAGGAAGTACCTTAGACCTGGAACCGGGGAAAGAAAATCGACGAGAGAAAATATGTTCTTAATACATATATAGAAGGAACTAATATTTATTTTAAAGTAATATTACATAAGATAACTGTCTGGCAGTCTGTATTTAAACAGATGTATCAAAAACTTACTGTTTGTAATGTTTAACTAATTTTTTTATGGTAATCTTTGTTGGTAAAATATAACTGATTAGTGAGGCAGGCCTAAACATTTCTTAGCGAGTGATTAGAGTAACAATGTTGTATCTTCTTCTTTCGAATGACAGAAGGAGATAAATCAGTATTACTAAACAGTCACTAAGGAATGTTTCTAAGCGGTTCTTCTCTTTAGAATTTGGATTCCCAACATTACATTTTTAACCTTTTAAAAAGACGATTCATGTACGTGACTACTTGAATAAAGTATATTTTGATTTGTATGTATAATAGATAATCTTGCACTGAGATACCATAACTTGAAAACGTTAGCTTCGCAAATGGTTTCGATGTTTATAGCTTCGCTTGTGTATTGAAGCTATCTTTTGTATGTAATAAAACATAAAACAGATGATGAAACGAAAAATAATGAAAACATATTACAATTATAATCAAATATGAATCGCGCCAAGATCGTTCTGAAAACAATGCAGTTTTATCTTACATATTATGAATTGAAATGTGCTTAGATATTAATTATTTGCAATAACCGGATCAACTAACCAGTATGGTGACTAAACTTGTCAGAGGCTTGTATTGCAAATAACTTTGCTTACTCAATAAGAAACTGGTGTACAATTTGTAATTGGGTTGAGTTCAAGCGGCCCTTCGTAGAGCTTTGTGAAAATTAAATCTTTGATAGTTTCTAGGCTTATCCAAACGTCATTATAATGATATCAGAAAGAGACACGTATGTATGTATGTAACTACTAATTCGCTATATAATATTAATTAGATTAATCGTTCATGAAATGTATTAGGTATGTGGAACGTAAATATATCAGATTGTACATATCTGACTGGCGGACTAAGACCTCCTTTACTTTTAAGGTGAAAATTTCATCACGATTCTTCAATGTGGGTTAATGGGTGGGATACACATGTGGAAGAATCCGACTTTGCAGTTCATCAAGAAAGATTTTTTTTAATTTAAACTTATAATGCAAAAGAAAAAACATAAACTGCCAAATATATTATACATTCTTAATTCTTAAATCATTTTCAACAAGATTCAAGATGCAAAAAATATAAAATGTCTTCAAAATCTAATATACAGTCTTTGTCAAAACAAGAACTCTGTCTCAATGCAAAGATTACACCAACGAGAATATATTAAAGTCCAGTTTCGCGATGATGTCATGATCATTTTATATCTTAGCTTTGTGATATTTTAAGAAAAATTTGCATTATTAACGTTTAAAGACATCCTATGGCAATCGAATTGATTTTTTTAATCTTTGCACTGACATTTGAGAAGCATATTAAAAAAAAAAAATTTATTAATGATCCAACAATAAGTTATAATATATTCGTTTCCTGTGTGAGCGTAATACGTATGTATTTACAAAGCATTGTAATTAACTTAACATATAGATAGCCATGTTTATTATGATACAGGACAGTGATCTTTTTATAGCACTATTTATAAATTCATCAACCACCTGATACTAAATATTGATGAGTTTTGCTTGTCTTCTCTTTAAATTAAATATATTTATAGAATACTTTCGTCTAGAGGACATTTCAATATCAATACAATATGGTGGTTTTTAAACTTTAAATTCAAAAAGTTTTTAATCTTGAAAATGTATATGCTACAAAGTCGACGATGATTCAACATCGGGACCTCTAGCAGTAAACTTGAATTGAGACGCTGTCTTGTTGTGACTCTTGTTTTTATGATGCGATTTATTGTTACAACTAACTACACGAGAAACCGTTACGGGAACTGTACATATTATAACAATTAATTTAAGCATAACCGCTTAGATTGCTGATCTTTATCGTGGATTACTTAGCGCCCGAACTTCGTGCAAGTCACTCTGCGTAAGGATCACACTCATCACATACTCTGCTGTTATACGATGAGTGAACCAGTGTTAATACACGAGCATGTGCACGAGGAACATAGAAAATAGATAGAAACTTAGTTCTTAAAACCCAAGGTTGATGGCGCATTGACGAAGACCTTCTTTGTGTGATCACTTACCATGAGGTTGCCCGTTAACCTTTTAAATAATAAAAAAAATTACAGTAGATATTTTTCAAATGAGTAAGGTCCACCTGCTTGTATGTGATCGCCTTCGCAATAAACATTGATACTGCAAGAAGTACAAAGCGCACAGGGTATACCGTTCAAGCGATGATACATAATGAATCGTACCCTTGTAGCAGTAAATTTTATTCCTTCACGTTGCTTCTCCGCAGTTTTGCGGTAGATATTTCACAATCTTTTCATAACGCAGGTTATTATTGACAAAAATTTTACAAAAGAAAAAGAACAGGAAATGACATTATGCCAAAAAGAATTCTCTTCCAATTAAGTCTTAATCAAGCATAATGATGATACCCACAATACACACAAAATTACCTATTCGATATAAGAAGGTAAGATAAACTAAATAAAGGGAGAAATTGTGTGCAAAAAGTATATAAGTTGTAACTTAAGAAAGTTTTTTTATCATCGTTCGTAAATTACTTTTTGTTAATCGGTTTTCTTGCGTCAATGGGAAGTAAGTTTCTAAGCCCCACAACCTTCGCGTGGACGGAGTTAGACATAAATTTCGGTTTCCTTAATATTTCTTCACCGCTGAACACGAGATGAATTAACAAAAAGTTACAATAACTCAAAAAAACTCATTAAAACAATCCCCCGAACTTAAGGTATATTTCGATCTCTTGAGTCTGATTTAAATTTTTCACATAAATTCAATTTCAAAATCCCGATAAGTCCAAACAAAATTACCCGAACTTCGTATCTCTGACGATCGTTCCGAACATAATGATCCGAAAAATATGGGTTGTGTTCGAGAAAAACGTTATTTATGAGTTATTTTTTGCGAAGAGTGATGAAATCAATTATGTCAGAGTTAGGGAAAATACGCCGCTAAAGCGAAGGCAATTCTCCATGCCATTTTTTCGTACGAAATGGTCCCGACTTTCTGGAATCACTGATTACCCTAAATGGCCACTTGCTTCAAGAAAGCGAAAATTACCAAAAAAGTAAACATCTTGAAGCGCTCTCGTGGCGCTCATTGGGAAAAAATTATAAGACAGCTATCCCGAAAAGGTAATTCTTTTTATGCATTTCAATGTTTTCGGACTCCAAAAACCGGTTATATGATTATGATTACTAAAGTTATATATCATTTGCTAGCGCCGTTTAACATATCTTATGTGATCTCTACAATGCATGTGACTAACCATTGGTTATAAATTAAAAAAATAAATAAAAGCTATGTACTACAACGAATACGTATAATCAATTTTTTTTGTCACTAAAACGAATTTTGCTAAAAAATTAACTTCTGAAATCTCCACGCGTTTAAAAATCATTAGTAATATTTTTTGCCCCACATATGTCAGAACGTAAAGTTCTTTACAATGTCGCCGTATTTATACATTATGTATAGTCTAGGTAAGTAATGAAATTTATTTTCAACATTAAACTTTGTGTAACGATTGTTAAAACGTATTAAAGAAAGAAAGTAAGAAAATGAAATTAAAGGTGAAAGCATTTTTCGCTGAAGAGACAGTAATTCCAGAAGATGGGCATGAGGGTTGTGACAAACGAAGGTATCATACGATTTGAGATGAATTGCTTACCAAATCGTTCTTTACAATCGTAACCTTCCTTTTATAATGAAATCTAACGCAAAAATAAAATAGAATAGAATACATAGACTATAGAAAATCTCTGAAAAACTATAAATATAGACTTAAGCGTATATGACGATAAAAACGGAGACTGTCGACTTATCATTCGCTCCATGGTATGGTGGTCCCACTTTATGTCTAGACCATATATATCCGAGCGGGAATCCAAGTCCATTGGTGAAGGAAGCAGGTTTAGTCGCAGTACTAATAAGTCTTCGATAATTACAACTGGTTATGTTTTTTTTTACAGCTTATATTATTGGACTGAATTTAAATTATTTTTATATTCAAATTATTACATTAAAAAACCGTCTAAAATGTTTATTTATCTTAAACGTCTAGCATATAAAGTCCTTTATAAGGTACGATTTTATTTTATTTTTAACAAACCGACATAAAGTTTTTTTGAATCACGTCTGAATACGTTCAATTATTGAATGCAAAAAAGTTGAATAGAATAATTCATGAATGAATATATTTGAATGAATGACAAGGTAAAGAGAATAATAAAAAATATTAAAGGTTTAATAAAGCGGATGTCTTTTAATGGTAACGTCCATTATTATATTGAATACCCAAGTATTGTACATAATACTGAAATATATAAAACATGATATATAAAATTATTTGTATAGTCATCGAATTTATTATATATGTAACTAGCGGACCCGGCAGACTTTGTCCTGCCATACAGTTTTTTTTTTCATTTAACGACATTCTGACAGCAGCGCCACCTAACGAGTCCCATTGTCTTTTTAAAACATCCAGGAACCCATTGAAATATACACACAAAATTTCATCCAAATCGGTCCAGCCGTTTAGGAGAAGTTAGGTGACACACACTTATAGAAGAATTGTATATATTAAAATATATATGTATATTATTTTCATATATGATTTATAGATTTTATTAAGTATTCGATCAAGTTACATATTATATGACAGCTTAGGCAGTAAACCCTATCGTTACGGTCAATTATTATGAATTAGCAAAGACTTAAACCATACATACTAAAGATAATTCAAAAACTTCCTTATCCAGTTAGGCTCTTTAAACACTTTTGAATCGTAATTTTATAAACAAAGGTTGTATCATAAATTCTACTGGGGAGAAACTCCGGCAAGAAACTCGGTATACTTAAAATAAAAGTAAATTACCCGGCCTGAAAATTATGCATACTTATATCTACATTTATAATCTAATGTTATTTATAATCTTTATCGGTTTTTTACGAATGATTTTAATTTAAAATTAGAATTATAATAGATAAACAATCGGCCACTGAAATCTGATCAATGGCTAACGACCGTCATCAAACAAGTCCAGCGTTCCAATAACACGCAACGGTGCTGCCACACGAACAAATGCAGGAAATCTGCGTACTTTGCCTTATATAATAATACATTTTAATAATTATATACGTACTATAAATATGTACATACATAAATAGACTATCCAAGTTAGTTTGCCAACGGCAAAAATTTAGTATGTATTAAACTTAGATGTTTTCATGTGCTTAATTTGTGTTTATGATTTATCTCGTGCTTGAAGGTGAAGGAACACATCGTGAGGAAACCTGCATGTGTCTAATTTCATTGATATTCTGCCACATGTGTATTCCACCAACCCGCATTGGACCAGTGTGGTGGAATAAGCTCCAAAACCTTCTCGTCAGAAAAGGAGAGGAGGCCTTAGCCTAGCAGTGGGTCATTCACATTCACAGGCTGTCACAAACTTAAATGTTTCGCAAAATCAAAGTCTGCAGTTGGTAAGACGAAGTTTTGTGAGTAGAAACAACTCACTATGCAATTATTCCACCATCTGTAATTTTCTTATTTGTATATCAGTTGGAAAGACAATTTAGTTAATGCAATTACAGACTCTAAGATTAAGGATATAGCTTCTTAAATCCAATGACATTTAATTGAACAAAATAAGAAAATATTTACACTTCGTACGCTTAAAATAACGCAAATGCGACCATTGATTCAGGTGACAAAAAGACCTTAATATTTTCCGTCTCTATTTCGAATATATTTACATAAATATATTCGAAATATTGATATTGTATTTATATAATATATATATATATATATATTTTAATAATAATGAAAAGTCAAAAAATTCTTTACGCAATTTAGAAGCATTTACACATATTAACTGTTAAAAATCTACCACTGGTTCGGAAAGAAACACCTCAGACCTGAGAAGCAAACGTAAGAAACTCAGCGGGATTTTTTTTTTTTTTTAAACAATTGTTATTTACAGTGTAATTATTTATATTTTTATTTGAAACGACCTGGAGGCGATCATTTCCTGTCCAAGCTGTATTATCATCTACGTCACAAGACTTTTAACAAACATACGTTCCTCAATGATTATACTGAATTTTGCAATTCAACGTTTTTGAACGTTTTCTAGAATCATGTTATTAAAGTTTATAAATTGTCCAACAATTTTTTTTAACCTTAGTCGGGTAACATTCGTGTCTTGCTTATGATTGTTCCTGGTATAGTATAACCACTTAGGAATCTAGAAATGATTGATTATAAATATTTGTGAAAAAGAAAATTTAATAAATAGAACCTATTATCTATTGAGATATATTCTTAATGGCTTGTAACGAATGTTACCCGACTACACAGGCTTAAACATTTCCCGCACGTTCGCATGGCAGCATGATCGCGTGCAATCGGAACGATGGACTTGTTTGATGACGGTCGTTAGCCATTGATCAGATGTCAGAAGCCGATTGTTTATCTATTACAATTCTAATTTTAAATTTAAATCTTACGTAAAAAATACATTAATAAGTCGTTCTTGTAATTTCGTTATGGACTTTTAATCTAAGCAATAAAAACAATAAATTATCAAAATAATGTAAAGTAAAAAGGAACAGCCTATAAATATCCCACTGCTGGACTAAGACCCACTCTGCTCATTTGAAGCTTCGTGGATACACATACACATTTGGTAGATTTTTATCCGATACCATGTCCTGAACTGTAAACACAACGCACACGAAAACTTAGTCGCGCTTCCCGGGATTTCAACCGGCAATCTTCTTTAAAGATTAACGAATATTCTACTGGACTATCTCGATTTATTTTATTATCATTGTATCTATATTTAAAATGTATGCACTTAAGGCAGTATTTAAAACATAAATAATTAAAAATCCGTATTCTGGTACATATGTCGATACCAGTTCCTGCGCCATTGAAGTGTCGTCCGTAACGAGTCGATCCGAGATAGCCTTTACATTCCCATCTAACAGCTTGTTACCCAACAATAAAACGACCCTTATCACAAAGGATTAAGGTTTATAATTGATATAGAAATAGCCTTTTAAAACAGTTTCACGTTGAAATTGTATTTCATCTTGTACATAATTCTATATGCAGTATATAAATATGGCGACATTGTAAAAAATGGTTTGTTATCGAGATTATCATAAATCAGAATCTCCGCTTTATTTTTCTTTAGTTTTTTTGCGGTTTTTCGTATCAGATATTCTTTTGTCTTAGAGAAAATGCGTCATGATGTTTTTTCTAAATATAGCTATTCAATACAACATATAACTTACTTTACAACTGAATTATTTTAATATTCCTTGTTTATGTTATATCGATAACCGAATAATTCCAATTTTTTTGGTACCTACCAATATAACTTTCAAAACATAGAATATTTTCGTGACAACTTATATCGTATTTATCACTACTTTTAAAATACAAAATCAAAATATACTTTTCTCTTTCTTTAAGTAGGTTCTTTCACATTTAAATGGTCATTCTCGCTTGGGAATATTCTTAATTTTTAACTGGTAAAGCATAACACTTAATAACTAATCGTTTTATATTCAAATAATGTTTCGGTACCATTTTAAATAGTTTACATTAATTAAGAACACTCATTTAAAAATAGAATGATTTAAATTTGATTTGACAAAAGTTTTTTTTTTAATTCAACATAAATTTGTTTACATGGTAGCTATTTTAGACTTTATTTATAAATTAAATGTAAAGTATTTAAAACATAATGTTGCATTCTAACCTCAATATGTGCACATCCGTTACTTGCATGCAATCATTTCTAATGTCTAATGACGCTTAATAACACGACTGTCAATGAGGAGGCAATCATAACACAAGAATTTAGAAATTGTTGTTATATTGTAGACAGAAGTAATTATCTTTTATTCCGTTGATCATTGTAATACCTATATATTTTTTATTTTATAAATATGAAGTGCAGGCAGGCAGACTGCTTGATTGTAACTGGTATATGAATGATACCCACCAAAATGCTTCATAAGTCAATAATTAAGATTCCTATGCCTTAGACGGCGTGTTTTTGCTATAAATTTGTACTACAAACAAATAATAGATTCCTATTATTTTATTAAGATATTGAGTTAACTCAAACTCAAACTGTACAAAGTAAGTTGTTTACGATTAATGATTAGAAAAAAATATTGAATTGATTGAAAACACCTTTGTTGTAATATATATTAACGATACTTGCCGTTCAGCGAAGTGTAAAGCAACCACCGGTTCTTTTTTTTTTATAGTATAGGAAGGCGGACGAGCATATGGGCCACCTGATGGTAAGTGGTCACCAAACGCTCTTAGACATTGGCAATGTAAGAAATGTTAACCATCGCTTACATCACCAATGCGCCACCAACCTTGGGAACTAAGATGTTATGTCCCTTGTGCCTGTAATTACACTGGCTCACTCACCCTTCAAACCGGAACACAACAATACCAAGTACTGCTGTTTTGCGGTAGAACATCTGATGAGTGGGTGGTACCTAACCAGACGAGCTTGCACAAAGCTCTACCACCAGTAAATACGGATATAGATTCTACCAAGACCGGAATATAGATTCTACCAAGAAGAGCTTACAATATACTCAGCACTCAAGGTACTCATTTTCATCTATATATATGTAGTATTCATATATTGTATATGAATATCAACGAATACTAACTCCAAACTCTTTTATCATCTATATAATCTTGTACACTATAACATACCATTTTTTTTAAACATGAACTTTAAACTGATTTACTTACAAATATATGTAAAATGAGTAATTTAAGTTTAATTATAAATAAATTCAATTTGCAATAAAGTTTATTACAATAAGAATAATAACATAAATGCATTAAATTTAAAAAAAAACGCATTACTTTAAATGAAACGTACATGAAAATTAATGGGTGAATAGCAATTACTTCTAAGTATATTGGACGTAAGCGACTGCTAGACATATTTCGTACGTAGTTTATGACAAAACGCGACAAATATGTGTGCACGAGTAAGATCGTACAAATCGTGCGTGCGCATACGGTCAGCTAACTCGTCATGAAATTACTTAAAAAGTATTTTAATAAACATGAAGAGAATCAAATGAATCTATTACAGATTTTGTTGCTTTTAGTTTAATTTTTTTTTATGAATTGAAAAAAAAATGGATTAATTGTTAAGTGTGTTGTATGCAAGACTTACTATAAAATAAAAAATAGAAACGATACCAAGGTGCAAAGTTCTTATACACTATTATAAAGATTTTTATTATAATAATATTATACTACTAAAGTATATCCTTAATAATTTATATAAGCAAAACATTAAAAAAAAAACTTTAAACGTGGAGTCACATTTTATTAAAAACAAAACTTTTTCAAAAAGACTAAAGCTCAACTTTAAAAATAAATGTAATGTTTGTGTAATATGTATAAATAAATAGAAATTTCAGCTTGAGTTTGCGTGTGCGCGTTTGTGTGTCTGTGCGTGTGTTACCAGTTAGCCTTGCATTATTAAAGTTGTAAGAGCATCCTACGAATTTGATTTATTAAATGCCCGAGCACGCCGTAATAAATATGTTGATATATAAATTCAATACTTATATTAAGTACTACTAAGGTTTATTTATGTATAACGGTGCAGAATTTACTGGGCGTCGTATTTCTAATACTAAATATAGAGCCGTACTTACAATAATTGATTAGAATATCGCGGTTAGTATTAAGTTACAATGGTTACTGAAACTATAATTTTACTAGTGGCTAATTAAATAAAGGAAATCGTAAAATATATCCACATGCGTTTTCTACAAAGACTTATGCCGAGAATTTTAAGGTGCGTCTCCAACAAACAAAAATTATCAATTTTTGTATTTTCAACACGAGTTCGCAACAACAGATTCTGGCTGGCAACAATAGTGTCAGAGCTTTTCAGCTAATTTTTGGCTATATATTGTCATTACACGTAGTCGCCAATAACCAATCATTTGGCACAACCATTATGCAAATTATTACTTAAATTTATTATTTATAATATGTATAATTAATTAATTATGTATAATTAATTTATTTGAGATGAAATTGACAGTTGGTAATTTGACAGTGCAAATTTCATATTTAATATGCGATTCTTATGTTATTTCTAGCATTAAAACGTTAAAGTTATATTAAATCAACGTACGTATTCATTTAATTTACATTTACTGGTGGTAGGGCTTTGTGCAAGCTCGTCTGGGTAGGTACCACCCACTCATCAGATATTCTACCGCAAAACAGCAATACTTGATATTGTTGTGTTCCGGTTTGAAGGGTGAGTGAGCCAGTGTAATTACAGGCACAAGGGACATAAAATCTTATTTCCCAAGGTTGGTGGCGCATTGGATATGTAAGCGATGGTTGACATTTCTTACAATGCCAATGTCTAAGAGCGTTGGTGACCACTTACCATCAGGTGGCCCATATGCTCGTCCGCCTTCCTATTCTATAAAAAAAAAAAAAATAATATTTATTGAAAACGAATACAATATTAATATTACCTGGTAGTTTGCTTTCAAAAAACAAGATGGCGGACACTCGTGGCGGGAACGCTTCGTCACATTGTCGTCTTAACTGTAACAAGTAAAGAAAAAGCTTAGTTTTTCAAAGGAAAATTTCATAATTGCACAAAAAAAATGTTTCAACAAATTTTATTGAATATACTTTTCTCTATTAAGAAGTAAAAACAAATACACAACTTTGACGTTGAATTGACGTGGACTCGCACAAAAATGGCGTCTTGAGTGTCGGCAAATTTACTATCGAAACTTTGCCAATAAATTTGAATTTCTAATTTGTATATATTTTAGTTTATATCGCTGTAGTGGAGTAAACATTGATATAAAATTTTCAAGGTCATGTTTTTTACTTTTCATAATTTATCAAACATAGCAATTATAATTCTATTGCAACATAAAACATTTGTGTTTATCATAGTCGCTATCGCACATCACATTGTTGTATTTTTATACCATCCGGCATTTACCGAATGAGTGGAATCCGTCAAATGAAAATAAATTCTAATCAGGATCACCAAAATGTTCACAGCTTTAACCTGTAATCGAATAAAAAAAAACAATTTCTATTTAATATTTGAATTACGAATAACAGTTCTATGACTAACAATATTAATAAAAAATACAAAATGCAAGTATCATTGTTGCACATTGTTTCAAATACAAAAAGCTCACCGTTATTAATACAATCGTCATCGTCTCTCATCACCTTTGTATGTAGATATGATGACAAGATAACAATACGGTTACACGCCTACCGGTATCTAATGCTTCAATATCACAAACACGATGATTTTAATCTTAGACACGAAATATATCTCGAGAGAAGATGAATGAATTTTATTTAAGTGATTTAAAAAAGGAACAGGTTATTATACTTTTAACGAGTGTTCTTTTTAATATTAGATATGGATATTAAGAGCTGAAAATCGAGCTCAGAGGCGTGCCATTGGAGAGACCTATGTCCAGCAGTGGACGCGAAAAGGGTGATGATGATGATGATGATGATGATGATGATGATGATGATGATGATAGGGATATACTTATAATATACTTTTTAATAAAACCTAGTTATTCTTCACTTTTTTATCTTTTGTATCTGTTATTTTTTTAATCTTTTATAATTAAGGTATCTTTGCTTGTTTGTGTTTCCTGATTGACGCAAAAACGAATAGACATCATTATATTTAGATTATTGCTGTATATTTCAGATGAACAAAGCCTTATTTTACCGTTTATACGTTATCTATTTTTGATGTTTGATGTTATTAGTAATCGAGAATATTAAATCACATACGCAAAAGATATAAATCTTCTTAAAATTTTCTTCTATAACGATCTTAAAGATCTTCAAAATGTCTACGGAAAAGTTCATATCTATATTTAATAGATAGACTGTAGAAATAATTCTTGTACTATTTTATAAATAGTAACTAAAGAACATACGTACAAATCCATCCGATGATGTATTTGTACGTATGGCTTGTTTATACTCTAATATTAAGCCCAAGAAATACGCACCAGAAGTCCCGCTCCGTGTTGGCTATACATTTGTGATATTCTGAGGCAATTTTTCACATGAAAATCTGGATTTAATTAAACAAACAGTATTGAACCCGTAAAAATTGTCACAGGACTATCTTGAGTTAAATAGTTACAATCGGTATACCGTACAAATGGTAACTAAGGCGATACAAATCTACGATGAGAAATTGTTTTTATTATAACCGGATCAATTTTAAAATCCATATGTTTATGCTTTATAACGATATATACGTGTATGCAACGACGAATACTTTATTATTTATCAGTATAATAATGTGGTTACGATGACACACGTGTACATTGTACTTATTGATTAGAATTCTTGTAAAGTACAAGCTAATAGAAAATATATATACATATTTTTTTATTACTCATTTTTCATCAACAGGAATTTTTCGAAAGCTCAGCACCCAATAGCAATACTCAGTAGCACTATGCTTCTAAGAGCGGTCCAATCCAGTTTCAAAGGCAGGTAAGTCAGTGTAGCAATAACTTAAACATCAAGACCTTAAATTCCATTGTTATCACCGCATTGACTTTGAATTAAGGTACTGGTTCTTATAAAAGTAATAGATCGTAAACATACCACGACTGAGCAAACGGAAAGAAGCTATTTAATATAAAATATAAAAATAAAAAAGTTAAATTAATGATAATTAAGTATCATGCAGGAAAAATATTCGTTAAGCTTTGTTACTTGTACGCAGTTTCGGATACAATTAAATTATCCGACGACAACGTAGGGGTTCACTGTAAAAGGATAGCCGGGAACAGGCACCTTGTTTTATAACATGCATGTTTTATATTAAAACATATCTCGCGATGAAAACTTAATCAAGCAAAGTCAAGACGGCGCGCTATTATAAAAACAGGAAACAATCATGACACTCCAAGACTGAGAAGTTGAGTAAAAATTTAAATGCAAAATAAATAAGAAGTCAGTCATAAAGATTCGCACACTTGTACCGGAAGCAGAGAATACATAAAACAAATGTTCAACCGATGCCGCACGAGATGTTAATTCTCTGAGTCACCAGACTATTGTCATTCTATGCATCACTGTATGCTAACAACGCGACTTGTAAACGCATTGAACATCAATCAATACCTAGAAATGTGGTTTCTACTTACTTCTCTATATGCAGAGTTCATACATGCGATAAAAAATGTTCGAACCGTTGGTATACAAAATATTGTAAAGAAAAATACCGAAAATTACTAAGAATTATAAAACAAAGTGCCCCCGCCGCGTCCGTCTGTCTGACCACGATAAACTTAAAAAGCAGTTATATGTATAATGTTACGATATAAAAGTTTTATATTCACCCTTATTCCACCCGTGCGAAGCAGGTACACGTAGCTTGTATAATAAACTAGTACATTTTCAATCAAGTTTCATTTATATAAAAATTATTTACATGAAGGACTTAGATATACAAATTAAAATGAAAAATAACAACCGTATAAATTATTACTTGAAATGACCAAGAAATGCAAGAATACTTGCAGTATTTCCACTTTGCATTGCATTCTCTTGCGTAAAACAGTGGATGCAATGAGACGGGGTGTTATATGTCATAGAAAGGTTTTTGCACTATTGCAACATCGTCCAAGTCTAATGCTAACGAAACAAAGATATAATTTGGTATTTGAGATGAATATTGGTTCGGATCAGCATATTTCGGTACCAAAATCAAAATGATTTATTCAATATTGAAGCATTACACTCGCTTATTGATAGTCAGTCCAGAAACTACAACCGGTTCGGAAAAGAAACACCCAGCCCTGAGAAGAACCGGCGAAAGAAACTCAGCGGGTTCACCGTTCCGGCCTTTCCTTTTACGAAAATTCTAGTATATCCTTAGAAAATATACCATTTTTTTATAGTTCTCCTATATATCTATCGAAGACCTAAACCTGATTTTATTGTTTATACGTATATATATTTTTTTATAATTCGTGTGTCTGACGTAAAAACTATAGTTTCGATATGCCTGCGGCTTCTATTACTTCATTATAACTTGTAACCATTATTGTAACAACTTGCAAAGTAAATATATATATGTTATAGTTTTGGCAGCATTAGAACTCGACAATTTTCTCGACTATGTTAATATAAAAAGAAGTATCTAAGAATATACAAACATTTTTTTTATTTTAATGAAGGATTAGAATAATAATAATAATATCCTGGGACATTGTTCACACACGGCCATCTGATCCCTAATTAAGTTTGCACAGAGCTTGTACTACGGAAACCAGACAACTGATATACTACATATATTATTTATTTTTTTTTGTAAATACATACTTATATAGATAATTACACCTATACTCAGGACAAACAGACATGTTTATGCACACAAATATCTGTCCTGGGTGGGAATCGAACCCACAACCTTCGGCGTGAAAGGCAAGCATCCACCAGCCACAACCGGCTCGGCTCGATTAGAAATAAGTAAACTTAAGGTTGCTCTGTATGGAAAGACACGAAATTTAAAGTTTATTATTCCACATTTCCTTCACAATATCTTATTACTTTTTTTTACTAAATAATTATTTATAAAACATCAAATCTTCTTTTAAACGTCATTTCTATTTTTTTTTTAATTATCACATGTAGACTATTACACAAAACTTAAATGCCAGTATCAAGGCAAACATATCAAACATTAAAGAAATATTACAATTATTTCTTTAGAAATGTATAAAAATACTATAATACCCTGAACAATACAATACATAAAAATATATTATATATATAATATATGTTGTTAACAAGATATAATGATAAAAATATATTTTCGTGTGTAGTGACAAAACAGCTGGATTAGTAGTAATTTTTAAGCCGAAAATTAAATTTACCTCTCTATTATATTAGTATGATATTTTTCTATATCTCTATTCATAAATCCTTATAATGATCATACATATACGAGACACACACAAACATAGTAATTTAATTAAAATATATATGCATTTTGTGTCTAATTTTATTGAAATTCTGCCACATGTGTATTCTACCACCCCGCATTGGAGCAGCGTGGTAGAATAAGCTTCAAACCTTCTTCTCAAAAAAAAAGAGGAGAGGAGGCCTTTAGCCCAGCAGTGGGACATTCACAGGCTGTTACTGTTACTGATATATATATGCATTTACGGCCATAATCAGATAAAATTACCGTTATTTATGAAATAAAAAAGTTCATATGACCATCGAAATCAGTGAAATAAAACATGCATTACACGCATATTCTAATGTTATCAACCTGATAATTTATTCCATCAACATAGTGTTTGTCATCCTCACGTGAAAATTTAAGGTTGTGTACACACGATACAAACGAACTTAAAATATATGAATCTCTCCCTTTACTATTAACTCTTTAAATACATGTGTCTAGAAAAATATGCATAAGAAATTTACATTTATAATTATTTAGCAATAATTAATGAATCATTATTTATTTATTTGGTAAATATTTTCGGTTTAATATCATTGTATTCTTAAATATAAAAAATATAACGAATTGCTAATCTATTTCTAAAATACAACAAATCTCTTTTTAACAATTATATTCGATTGGTACATTCGAACAAAACCTTATATTCATAATACAAGTTCTAACAAACTACCAAAGCAAACACATAGAAACGATCATAAAATCATGGTTTACACAGAAAATGCAACATTCCGAAAGATTATAATAAATGTTGCTATCTGCGCACGTATTGCACATGTCATTAAACAAATGGGTGCATGTTAAGCCACATTGAGATGCGAGTACGTGAAATATGCACGTATCGTTGAACGAGAACCTTCCGAATGACCATTTTCTATTTTTTTTTTTCTTTAACAGCCAGTGTAGAGTCAATTTTCACTTTATAGTTTACGCTTGAATAAAAGAAAAAATCTATCTCGGATGATATTTTCTCGGATTTAAATTGTCTCTGGATTCGCATGAGTGAATCAAAACGTTGTAAATTGATATAGATATAAAATGACATAGAGAAGGCAACACCTAAATCCAGGGTAAGCAACATCTGACCCCGTAGGAAAACTTGTCGTATCTACATTTTATACTTAAGTGCATAAAAACAAAGCCGATCTGTTACTTTCAATTTTGCTAATCGATCAATGAATAATTTATATTATTATTTGAAATTGATATGTTGTCTGTATTTTAAAATGACATTTGCCAAAGACTAACGAATGATACAGAAGAGACACGACATTTTTACTTATTGTGATAGATACTATTATGACATACAATACAAATAGTTACGACCTCATTTGTAAACGTTGTATTGTGACTGTTTAGTTAAACACTGATTTCTCTCTTTCTGTCATTATTGATTTGACATTCGAAAGAAGAAGACACAGCATTGTTTAACTAATCGCCCGTTAAACAGCGTTTTTTTATTTCAATACTAAATATACTTACTAAGCCACTATAAAAAGTACTATACTAATTCGTGTCTTGCTATAATTTTATACCCGGGAAAAAGATCATATTTTTAATTAATGATTAATTACATCAGTATAAAAAGTATACGTATTATGTCCCGATACTTTTTACAACTTATCACATAAACCTGTTTAGTTCTCAACAACGACCTTCGCGTTCCATATAAAAAACTAAATGATTAAAGCATATGCAAAAAGTTTTACTATCTTTTATTTACACAATGTAAGAAAAAGAATAAATAATTTTGCTGGTAAACATCTCAGCCGCCATCTTTGAGTCGTTTGACACGGTCGGTCGAGTCACTCGGGCGAGTACTCGCCTACGATGTAAAGATAATTCCAGTCTGATTTCCAGTTCTGTATAATTCTGTAAGAACTAACTCGAAACTCACCGCAGAAAACGGTCGCGAAATGTCAGAAAGTGACATGTGACATTGAACATAATAATTACAACATCAAAAAAACACGCTTCAAATAAGTACATCACCGTAAATCGGTTATTAATATTTCACGAGTGAGTGATGAAGTGAGTTCTAACAGAATAGCACTGCTTTTCTAATAAACATTGAATTTGTTTAATTTCATGAATGTTCGAGTAATCATTAAGATTACTATGTGATGTTATTATTTATATTTAGCAGGGATATTTTTTTACTATAAATGCAATAAAAATAGTACCCATTAACCTGTCTCCTTGAGGACACGGCAGAGAAAATGATACAAGAAATATAAAACCATTTTTTTATTACATATGAAGCTGTTTTTATAAAATAGGTAGGCGGACGGGCATATTGGCCACCTGATGGTAAGTGGTCACCAACGCCCATAGACATTGGCATTGGAAGAATGGATTAACCATCGCTTACATCGCCAATGCGCCACCTTGTGAATGTAATTACAGTGGCTCAGTCACTCTTCAAGCTAGAACACAACAATACCAAGTACTGCTGTTTTGTGGTTGAATATCCGATGAGTGGGTGGTATTTACCCAGACGAGCTTGCAGAAAGCCCTACCACCAGTAAAATACTATTCTACTACAAGACTAGCAATTTAATAATAATATTTATGAATTTTATGCCACTATGATGATGATCACTGAGTTTCAAAATTTAAATAAAACTTGACATTATTATTATAAATTAACTTATAATATTTTACTTATATTATTAACTATTAAAAAGTGGAAGCCTAAAAATTAAGTGCCTAATTAGTAAGTTAGGCATTAGCAAGGGAACGGTTGGCATTGACGAATGATTACTCCAGCTATCTGAAAGTTTTTTAAACAGTTTAAATGCCCTAGCACACTGTCTAATTCAATATTTTTCTATTTAAAACAATACGTAATATAGTTGTTATATACTAAATCACCTACGTCTCACAAGTAATTTTAAAGTGCTGGTTATATTATATGTTATTTCAAAAAGTGAGCCCCGAAAATCATTATCGTATGTAGTATTTTTATTACGGGTCAATGTTCATAACTTAAGGGTATTGTTCAAGATATTGTAAGTTTTCCATTTAGTATCCGACCGGGCGAAGGCGTCATGGTGACCAATTACTCATTTCCGGTCACGGATGTCATAATGATTTATGTACTCAACGTGCCCTTGAATATTTTCTTAGCAACAAAGCAAATATTTTTGCTTATAAAAGGTGCAAAATTATATGTTAATTATATCATACATTGTCATAAAAATATATATTCACGCTACTATGTATCCCTTTTTTTACAATAGTATTGTTTTTTCCACTGAGAAATTTGTTAATAGTTCGATTGTTAAATGGAAATTGGATAGCTTTCATGTGTCATGAGTTGGGAAAGCTGACTTCAAATATTTGTGTTTCGCCCTTGATTCAAACCAGGGATTCGTCGTATAAAAGCTTATGAAGCTTATGAATCAAAAACTGTGTTTTTTACTGTCAAGAAATTCTCAACAATATCTCGGATACAGAATGATGACAATGCTTACACTCCCATACCTCGGAAAGCATGTAAAAACGTTGTTGATTACATATCAGGCTATGGTATCAGGAGTTATCATACTATCCAACTGCGCAGGAACGCAGTAAGCGGGTTCAGGAGAGCTATAGGGCTATTCTGTAAGAACAAACTTGAAACTCGCCGCAGAAAACGACCGTGAAATGTTAGATAGTAATATGCGACATTGACCATAATAATTATAACGTTACAAGAATTCACGCATCAAAATAGTATATCACCATAAGTCCGTTGTCAACATTTCACGGGTGACTAATGAAGTGAGTTCTTACAAATTAGCACTACTGAGCATGCAGGCAAATTTTTAAGCGTTTTATATTTATAGGCTGAACCTTTGCGTTGCGTATTGTCAATTAATAAAAAAAAAAAAACAGATTATTTCATAACCCCGCTAAAAGTGCAGAATTTTTATTTATTTCTATCTGTAATTATGCATAAAGTTTATTATTTATTTTTATTAGTAGACAAAATGTCAATGTTATGATCAAATGATAAGCGAATAATAATTGGCGCCTTTGAATTTATTATGTGAAATTTATTATATTAACCTTGCATATCATTTTATTATATTCTATATTTCTTTTAAGAACAGAAACCGGATCTTCCGGAATTGCTTTGTTGGTTAATTATTAAATCGTATCCGCTTATACGTTTACATATTTTGTATATAATTATCTAATTATATATATATTTAACTTAATTGAAAACCGGCCTCAATTTATTATTTGCACAATAAAAGTGAAATTTAAATAGTAAAAAGGCACAATTAAAAATTCCTAATAAAATATAAAACATTTTGCTAATGAGAGATATAAATCAATTATTTGTTTTAATTAATTCAGCGGCTTTTACTTTTGCTTATAATTTTTATTATAATTTTGACACCTTGTGATGGCAACTGCAGAGATTGCATAGATAAACAATCTTAAATAGTGTGTCTTCATTTTCAAACCATCGTTTTAAGTTCGCTTTTCATAGATATAAAAGTTAAAAAGAGTAAGTAATAAAAATAATTCTTTTCTTAGTGGCTACTAGTTATACCAAAAGGGTATAAAATACCAGTGATGCCCCTTTGTACCCATCAGGTATTTTACAAACATCAATTCTTTAAATTTCTGTATTCTTGTTTGATTGGTGAGCCAGTGTATTATACATCGACTACTATGTAACCTGGGTTACTTCAAACGAGGCGCGAAGAGGACCTGTCTTTGGAGTCTATGGAAGATTACTTACCTTCGTATCACCAAACCAATGAAACCATTTATTTGTCTCTCGCCTAAAATAAATGTAATTGGAAAAAATATGTCGTCATAAAGATTAAGATTATATTTCTTAATCGTACTGGATATACATATTTTGACGAAAACGAATACCAATTACATCCAGCGCTAAACATTTTATAACATTTAAATATTATTTTAAGTATGAAATATTTACAAAACTTTTATAAAAATCAGATAAGAAATAATCGAGTAAATGACCAAAAAAACGTGTTACGTCTATTCCATAGAAAAGATTTCAACGATACGATAAATCAAAAAATATCAAAAAACTACTTTCATCACACGAATATCTTTATATACTATTTATTTTTAATTTCAATAATATTATAACCGAATTTAAAAAAATATTTATTTATAATATAAACAAAATAATTATTTATGTTTGCATTAAATATTTAACTGAATTGTGAAAATCTAATCGAAATTATAAAATGTAAATATATTATTATATATATGTACTAAATTTTTTTACTACACAGGGAGGAAGGTGTTTTCTATTAACTGCATACAATGGTATAATTAGTAAGTATTTAATTTTATTAAACAGTGGGCACTTAAGCAAGTATACAAACATACATGGATAATAATACAAGCACAACCTTTACATATAGTGATGAAATAAAAATATTCTTTCGAAGGTTCTTCTCAGGTTTAAGTTATTTCTTTTCGAACTTATGATATATTTATGACAATCAATAAGCAATGTACGCTTCTATATAATATAAATATTCTGATTGTGACATTAACTTTAAGGCTGAAGTTGCCCGATGCTTAATTTGTGTTTATTCGTACGATGTTTTCGTTCAACGCCGAGCATGAGATGAATTAAAAACACAAATAAAACACATGAAAATTCGGTGGTGCTTTCCCGGGTTTGACCCACGATCATCGGTTAAGATTCACGCGTTTAATCACTGGGCCATCTCGGCTTTTTTGGAAGGAAGGATTCTTTAAATTTAGTTAATACCATTTTATGTAATCCTTAAACTTCCCATATTATACTCATAAATATGATACTCGAAAATATGATATGAACAACGGAATGAAATACCCGAGCTTAGCTATAGTTCCTGTTAGAATGAATAGTCAATATTGTATGCAAATATTGATCGTCACCACGGCCGTCAGGGGTATGAGATAAACAGCGCATTAAACCTTCTTAGAACTGTTCTGTTATTTACTATTGGGCGTCACATAAAGCAATACGACAGATAAACTATTGGGATAATCCATTACTATAAATTATCTAACTTCCATTCATCCTGCAAATGCTTGTAAAAGGAATCCTAAATAGTATACTAAGAGTGATACAATATACAAATATCCATGAAGGTTATATATATACAGACATGGTCATAATTTGTTGCAAAATTTAAGTATTAATAAAAACGCTACGTATAAACAAAACTTAATTATATATTTTTGAAAGATTGCATTAATATTTAATATTCGCTTATATATATGTGTGCTCTTATATTATTTTGCTTATGTTTGTATAGTATTTAAAAATCGAGGCGGATAGTACGTAATTTCTAATGGTAGCGGGATACGGGCGGAGAAATCGTGTGATGCCCAAAAAAGTATTGAAGTAAGTCAAGTCTTGATTACCTTTACGTAAATAACATATCGTACGTGTAAATAAAATATCGCAACTTATTATTAAAAAAAAAAAAAAAAATTAAAAAGAATAATCGTATTTCCACTTGATTAAAAAAATGGTCGATGACACAACGCCTAACCGCCACACCTACAGGTGAATATTATGTCATGACCTCAGATTAAAGAATTCAGCGGAATTACTAACTTGTAAAACAAACAGGCTTGTATAGGTAACTTGCGGAATTTTTACTTTTACAGCCCATTTTTTTTTAAGTTTTATCATGAATCCGTACGTTGTTAGTAAAGTAGGTAATTATTAATTAATTAATTAGGTATTATTAATTAATTAGGTAAAGTAGGTCAAAAAATTATTTATTTTTGTACAGTTTTGATGTAAATAATTCTCATATAAGTAAAACGTTTACATAAGAATTATTTACATCAAAACTAAAAATAGCCACTATATTGTACAAATTATGACTGCGTGGCATATTGGCGAGAATGCAAGCAGAATTTTCCTTTGAATCTCAATTCCGATCATCTGATCATGAGCGAAAAATGAACTCCATTCGTTTAATTTTCAATTCAAATTTAAATCATATTATGAGAAATAACATCTAAATAAATTTAAATAATACTTTAAAGATTTGTCATTGTGTTTTTTTTAATCTATAGCCAATGATAATTGTTATTAGTTACACAAATGGAATATAAAAAATATGACGCATGGCTGTAAAGGAAAATACGGGGCCGCTGCACAATATGAATACTAACCTTGAAGCGTTTAAATTAACTTTATGAAAAATAATTATTTGCAAAATATTTTTGTTTTAAAATTTTAGAGTAGTAGTAACGCTAATAAGTAATTTGTTTATATTTGTGTATTATATAACAAACTTAGTCTCGTACAAGAATGTAGACAATTTTATTATAAGATCCATATAATGCTATGGCTTTACGGGACACAAGTATATAATAAATTTGTGGTAATATTACTAACTATACCATTTTATTTTTTTAAATATATCTTAATTTATATAAGATATTGATTAAATAAAGACGTGTAGCCTCGTTTTTATAAAACAAATGGCACTTTTTTAATCGCGCGAAAATAATGTGGCAACACTGGACTGAGGACTGGCCAAAACGAACTTATTCCTAAGTGTTGCTCTTTAATAATTAGGTACTGTCAAAGTCAAACAAACATCCACGCCAAGCTACAATTATGTACGCTATGAATACACATTACATAAATTACAGAGTACGATTACAAATATTACAATCGGTAATTACGTTATTACCGTGTACCCAATACGAAGTGACGTATTGCCAAATTATCGCATATTTGGGGCGAAAACATGGACGAAGACGAGTGGGCCTGTCATGAAAATGTTCATCATATATGTTACTTTATTTAACTTCTTATCTTATTACAAAAGATATATCTCTGTTACATTTTTTTTTTTGCTTAAGAAACTGTAAGATGAATGTAATTGGATAATAGCCTACAATACGAATTTACAAAAACTAGTCTGTACAATAATATAAACAATATTTAGCCGTAGGCGGTTAATGATATATTTTTAATTAAATTTTTATAATAAAAAATAAATAACAAGCAAAACTACATAATGAAATGAAATTACCGAGCGAACTGTTAACATAGCTCTGTTAAAATAAAATGAAAACTGGCGCTTAAAATAGCAAACTAGTAAGAAAAAATATTTAAAGATGGCGGAATTAAATCTTCAGCTCGCGCCATAAATCGTCGGGCATAGACAAGCAACATTGCATTCTGTTCTATATTGTCTCTGGCCCACATACACTTTCATGGACAAATGTTAAGAAAAATTAATAAAAAGTAAACTTAATGACTATACGTTTAGGGTATAATTTTGTCTATCTTAAATATAGTGCTTTAAGCTACGGTCTGCGATGACAATCAAGGTAATCTCCCGTAGTTTTATTGTGTGTAGCGTTGTAAAGCTGAAGGCGTATCGCGTGAATTATTATTATTGTTTTAATTGATACAAGATGAGCGTGAAATAGTACGAGCGTATTAAAGGGTCCTGATATATTGGCTAAAGTGAACAACATCGCTTATAAATTGGATATGTGCGAAGATATGCAACTATGTGATAACTTTTATTGAGAAATATACCAGTATTTTAAATAGATGATTATGTTATACATTTCATTTAAATAAATTGAGAAACATTAAACATTTAAACATTAAAATAAACATGCCAGTATGTTAATATTATAGACAATTATTTTTGTCTAAATAATATTGAATTTTATTGGTTCTTAATTCTATTATTACGATATCATATATTTTTTTTAAGCTTTTGTTTCTAAAAGATTACAGAACTTGACAGCGAATATTACAACTGATAAAAAATAACTAACCTGACAAATACGCGTCATTAAAAATATAAAATCGTATAATTACCTCGTTTATTTGACGTCAGCTGTCACCTGTGAAGGCGGCATTGAAGTCAGTCGATATCTGCACAAGAAAAAGCAAGTCAATCGAGTTTAATTAAGACTAAAAAAACATAGACTAGTAAATTTATTTACAGAAAATAACTGTTAATTTACGTCTGACGATGGGCTATTTATAATTGTGGTTTCTGATTATGGTCTGTAGATAAATAAATACTAGGACCCGCCCTTTCACGGCCACTCTATATTAAGAGAGTAAAGAGTTATTTGTTTAACTTTTTATTTATTTTCTAAATAAACCGTGCATGTATTTATTATTTAAAGGCGTACCTATTCATTTATAATTTTCCTCTACATATCTCGGTTCGGCGCAAGCTCAAAGTTATTAGCCATTAGTTACCATAACCTAAAGTTATCCAATTAATTGATTATCTTCTTCTGATCATCAAAATCGAATTAATTTTACATTAAATATAACATCTAATCATTCGAACAAAAACGTAAATCGTAATAAAAATCCTTATATCGTTAGGGCTGCAGTTCGTAGATGTACTCTATATTTGTTCCAGGTTATAAGATTCACAAGACACAACAATACCAAGTACTGCTATTTTAGAGCAGCTGTAGAAAATCGGATAAGTGGGTGGGTGGTACCTGCCCAGACGAGCTTGCACAAAGCCCTACCAACATACCAAGTGAATCTAATCATCAAATCAAATCTAAGCGAACTTCATTTAGGGCTTTGTATTTAATAACAGATTAACATTGTTTTTTTGTTTTTATATCCTGACATTATTTGACTATCTTTTTTTGTATTAATACATATATACAGTCATATAATAATAATTTTTATATACTTACAACCATTGCACATTTTTTAACGGTAATTTTATTTTTAATATTTATAATTTAACAGTTTGCAGCCCTACGGCGACTTAACAAAGCCAACATCAAAGGTTTGTACTTTTTGTCTCACAGGATTCGAACCAAGGTCCTGTCAATGTGACTCGTTTGACATTTCTCGGCCGGTTCCAATGATATAATAAGAAATTTGTTTGATGTGCCAAAATAGGCTTTGTATCTTTAAAATAACAACCAAAATCTGATGTTAATATTTACGAATCGTTTTCGAACAGAGAGCGAACGATACATTAAAATTAAATAGCGATTCTTATTTTTCTTTTTAATTATTAAAATTTGAATGAGGCTAAGACGGTAAATATTGGCTATTTAAGTTCTCTCCTACAGTATGCTTGCGTTCCTCTTAAAACATAAAGACATAACTTATATTTTTTATTAAACAGTCAACCATGAATGCTCACAATCCATCTATACTACTACTGCGCTAAATTTCAAAAAACGCACGAGATACATAGTGCACAAATGAGAGTACAAACACAGGTGCACTCTGAAAGCACACGATCACTAACGGTACGGGACCTACAATGGCTTTGCAACGCACGATGGTGTAACACTGAATTTCCTTACTTCGGGTTCGGTGAATTTCTTTACGAAAAAAACTAAAATTTGAACCCAAAACGAGTTCAAATATTTTTCGTTCAGAAATCTACGAAATCTAATGCCCATAATTTGCCACTACACCAACGAGGAATTTAATATATACTTATAAACGTTGCTTAGCGTATCGTTAAGCGATGCCGTATCTTCTTCCGATTTTCAAATCAATAATGACATAAAAGGAGAAATTAGTGTTTAACAAAACAACCGCTTATAAGTAAGTAGAGTATTAACAATTATTACGTCCAACCCGAATCAATGAACGAACAACAATAACTTATTTCTTTCTTACAATTAGTAAAATAAATTCAAGTGAACGAATGCGTTTACACTTATTGCACCGATGAGAACCAGATTTTATTGCTATTGTTACGAGGTTCGATAATTTTTTATATGTATTGTTTTACATGTGATTTGGTTTCGCATGTACTTAATTTAATTCAAATCAACTTGGAAATTTAATTTACAAAACAACATTACATTACATTAACAAAACAATCCGAATTTCCATGTATTAATAAGTACATTGTTTATTTATTTGATAATATAATGATTTAGATAATAACATTATATACTTGTTATAAATAATTATATGTGTCACGACTTGTGAAATCTTAACCCACTATTTGAAATATTAAATATGAGAATGATTTATAACTTATATATTAATTATATTGTTTCAAATATAATATTCGCTTGAGTGTGAGCTGTAGGTTTCTTATGAAAACTACTGTAAGCTATATTAATTTATATATTTTGTTTTTTTTTTTTTAAATAGATAGACTGAGTAATAGGCCACCTGGTGGTAATTGGTCACATCCGCCCATAGATATTGGCACTGTAAGAAATATTAACTATAGTGTTCCACTAATCTTGGAGCTAAGATGTTACGTCCCTTGTACTTATTCCTTGTACTGGTTCACTCACCCTTCATAGCACCAAGTAAGTTTTATATCCAATTATGAAAATTATACTTGATCGGAAAAAGGTTTTATATCGTTAATTTAATAGTTAATTGCGCCATTAAACTGAGTAACAATTACTGATTCTAATAACTTTTTTATTAATGGATACAAACAGTGTTCCGCGTTCCTTGACCGATGCCCACGCTCCCTGTAGGCTGCGCCTGCGACGCTGACTAACACTTTCAACATAATATGAATGCCAAATATGAATTGCAACATCAATTAAGCTGTTTTGGTTACGCAAATTTTTATCCGAGAACAGCGAATTTAAATTATATTCAGCTGATATATCTATAAATAGGTTTTTTTTTTTTTTATAGAATAGGAAGGCGGACGAGCATATGGGCCACCTGATGGTAAGTGGTCACCAACGCTCTTAGACATTGGCATTGTAAGAAATGTCAACCATCGCTTACATATCCAATGCGCCACCAACCTTGGGAACTAAGATTTTATGTCCCTTGTGCCTGTAATTACACTGGCTCACTCACCCTTCAAACCGGAACACAACAATATCAAGTATTGCTGTTTTGCGGTAGAATATCTGATGAGTGGGTGGTACCTACCCAGACGAGCTTGCACTAAGCCCTACCACCAGTAAAACTGTTTATGGGAATTATAAATTTAGAAATGTTAAAAAAGTATCTCTTTCTACGACGAAATCAGCGAATTCATCAATTAACGAAACGTTTTATTAAAATTATGCAAATCATAGGCAACTGTAAAATAAAGAACAGAAGAAAGGACCGTGTGAAAACAATTATTTAAAAAAAACAACTGTAGTTTTACGTTCGCGTATGTACATACTTAAACAGCAAAAAAAAAATTTAAAATTATTATCTTTAAACTTGTACCGACTTCATCAATGAAAACGCAATTGTTATAAAAATATAAGTTTGTACCTAAGAATAATACTTTAATAACTTTAAAGATTACCGCAATCCAAGCCATAAACTGGAGTCCTGTAGTTTCTGCCTTTTTAAAAATATTTCTTTCGATTAAAAAATAATAAAATATTAAAACATTTAATATTCTACTTCTTTACATACGTCGAGACCTGAATTATTTTATACAAATGGTATGACCACAAAATACCGAGTACCGCTAAATAATACGACATTCACAAACAACCTTCACGGTGGAGTTTATGTAAACTGCGTTAGAAGTCACGAATGTTATATTTAAAACTACAAAATAGTCTTTATTATAAAATACAGATTGATAATGATTTATAAGAGATGTCTTATAAATGATTGACAGTATAAAGAGCGTTTCTGAACGTAAACATTATATACTAAGATTTTGAGAATTGATGCACCCCACTCCTAATACCGATGTTATTCACTTTTAGGCGCAGTGTTCATGCTACGAGTAACTGTAAACCAATAGCAAGACTTAGTTTAAAAATCGAACGAACCTGAACAAGTTTGCCATTACATTTGACAATTAATAACGCGGTAAAAGATTTTGTTATATAAAATAAACCAGACAAAATTACTATTACTAAGGGTCACACAAGTCGTGTCGTGTGGTATAAAAGTCATATAACTGTAATGACGACCGTCGGGAACGGTATAGCACGGCTTGTGCCGCTTACTAACGTCACCGTGGATAGATGTTTATAACAAAAGCTTTTATAGTAAGATGCTGGAATGTTATCTTATACAATCATATTATCAAAAAATGTCATAATATAATATTTTATCTATATATTTTGTAAACTTATTTGCATTGATTGATGATTGATGACTATTTATTGCCTGCACAAGTTTATTATTAAAAAAAAAACTTTCAAAATATATTATTTAGATAACACGTGACACACTGTAAACCTTTTAAAAATATAATGGCAATAAAATTGTATTAAATTAATATCATTATTAATTAATCTGTTAATGAACTTTGTTATTTTAGTATAAAATTTACTCAAAAATTGTGAGATTATTATTAAAACAACTGCTATATAACTACTATGATAGCATCAAGCAATATTCAATAAATAAAGAAAGTAATTGTTCAAATAAATATGAGTACATATAAAATGACGTCAAAATTGATCGGGCGGTTTAGCCGTGAACACAAAACGCGGTGGATATTTACTCTGTAATGAACAAATAAAATACTGCCAGTGTAACACTCGCATTTATAAATTTGGTACGAACATTGAATCGAAATTTTTGTAACGCAAGTTCGAAAAAAAAAAGAGAAATTTATAAATAATTAAAACTTCAGAGCTATTTTAAATTGATAGAATGATTCCTAAAGTATTATTTATAATTTTTATATGTAGGTTTTGAGAGCGATCATGCCGTTTTTATCTTATTGTGTTCGATATTTCGACAGAATTGCACCTGTCATGGTTACGAGCCGACTGAATAAAGGAATAGCCCGGTCAAAATCTGAATACAATACTTATATAAAAAGTTTAATATATATAAAAAGCGAAAGTTTTAAATTCACAATTACAAACTCCTAATGTAAACAATCGGACTTAATTATAAACGTGTTTAGTTGAACACTGTTTTTTCTCTTTTTGTCATAACTGGTGTTCCATTTAAAAGAAGAAGACACAATATTGTGTAACTAAACTCTATATATTTTTAAGCCAATCAAGCTACTTGTATATGATTCGCCATAATAGTTGTATAGTAATATTCTTTATTATAGTTTCGCTGTGCTCGCGGCTATGTCCGCGTGGAATTCAAATTGTGACTGTAAAAGTATATAGGTGCATACATACGCGCTCGCGTGTAAAGCAAGTCGGTAGTGCATCTTCCGATTGCTTAACAAATACCATTATTTCAGACTGAAATCTTATTATTGCCTGAAATAAAATATGCTCTATTTTACTTCCTAATGGTGAAACAATTATTAAAATCGATTACAGAGTTTATCGATTACTATTATAAATATAGAGTAAAGATAGTGTAGAAGTATAGGTTAAATAAAAGACGATAATTAAAAATCAGTATACACTTGTGGTATATCTAAGAAAACGGATAGAAAGTTCGTGAAAGATTTGCTATATGAGAATATAGTTACAAAAAAGCAAAAACAATGCATTATACAGTAGACATCGCGTCAGTCCGGATCTATTGTTGTGTTACATGAGAGTTTTACGGTTATAAAACGTTATATTTTCGCTTTCTTCTCGTTATGAATGGATATTTTAATTAATATCTGAATTCAATGAAATGTTTATTCATATTTTACAAACATACGTCATATATTTTATAAATTATTATTATACAAGTTGAATTCGGTTCATTTTTCTTTTTTTTATTCTTATATGTCGCCGGTGACTCGAATGTTGTCTCTCTTTTAAAGGAAATTGAATATTCACCTAAGATTTAATTTACTTTCACTTTTTTAAGCACTAACAAAGAATAAATATATATATAATGAAGTAACTAGTATTATCAATCATAAAATAATATTATTTTATCTGTGTATGTACATAAAATGTTATCATATTACGTTTAAAACACAGGCTATATGTATATAAGTTAAAATTAATTAAATATAGGTTACATCCATTGAATTATAAAAATCAATTGTGTACTTTTTGAAGTTCGTCAAAATTCCCACTGTAAAAAAACTATTTTTTTTTATCAATAATTAAGTACAAAAATGAAGTGCTTTATTTGATAAATCAGATTGATATTATTATTGTATAATAATTTAGCATTTAGTAATGATAGAACTAACTATCTCTTAAAATATGCATCAGCAAGTTGTATTAATGCTAAACACTGGTCAGTAGCGAGTTAGAATCTTTGCGGAAGTAGAACGAGTTAGACTAGTTCTAACCGAGCGATTAGATAACCGTAGGAACGAAGTTTTTATAACCTTCACTTAGAAAACTTATTACGTACATGGCAAGAATTTTTAAAAAGTGGTACTTAGTATTGACCCTGACGTATATAAAACACAGTAAGTATCGTGATTCGTGGGCAATATACCTATCTATTATATGTATTTATCTAATAGATAAATAATCTATACCGTAACCGTAACCGTAACAGCCTGTGAATGTCCCACTGCTGGGCTAAAGGCCTCCTCTCCTCTTTTTGAGGAGAAGGTTTGGAGCTTATTCCACCACGCTGCTCCAATGCGGGTTGGTAGAATTCACATGTGGCAGAATTTCAGTGAAATTAGACACATGCAGGTTTCCTCACGATGTTTTCCTTCACCAAAAAAGCACGAGATGTATTATAATCACAAATTAAGCACATGAAAATTCAGTGGTGCTACAAATAAATAAAATTGAAGTGTCTGTCTATGAGTTTAGAATATCTGCCTCATTTTAAGTTAAAATGGCTATTTGCGAATTACTTAAACCAAAAACAATCATCTTTTTTTATTTTAGATTACCGCTACTACCTAATAATTTAAATATTTTATGTATATAAATAATTGCAATAGACATTATGTACGTTAAAATGGCTTTTAAAGGATTATTGGCTTTTAAAATGGATTTTAAGGGATTTTCGTCACAAGCTTTCCACTCGGGAAATTAGCTACGGCTTTTGCTATTTAGAAATATTGTTAAAGGGTTGGAAATTTGCGTGTCACGAAAGCGGCGGAAACAATAACTCCGATTGTCACTAATTACAATTTTTTTTTTCTTTAATCAGAATTTAGGTTTAATTTACTGCTTCACCTATTTGTAGTCTTATTTTCAATGCTAGCGAAGTAGCAAAAATGTATCGAAATAATCTAATTTTCTAATATTTTTCATGATAACATGAAATAATAAAGATGATGAAGAAGATCTACAACTTTCAAACCGCAATCAAAAAGGGAAAATATAAAATAATTTTTAGTTTAAGGCAAGCGCCTTTTAAATTGCAATATAGATTAAAAATTTACATAATGTGTCTTATTACGTAACGCCTTGGTAATTCATAGCGTGGGTGATTGACGGGTAATATACGTTTATGTAACTAATTATGATTCCTATGTCTATACATATAAACACTAAATTACAATGAAAGGATTTTTATCTGTTATATTAAGTTAGAAACTGAGGCGGTTATAAATACCTATAAATAAAAAATAAATACATAACTTTCTTTTTAACTAAATAATATTACATGAAGCTTAAGACTAGGCATTAAGACTTTTTTTTAAAAACACTATTTTAATTAAGATTCAACGAAAACAATTTGTTGTTAATAAAACTTTTTTAATATGGTACTGCATTTTAATTTTGACCAACATTTAAATATTTTTTATTGTTTTTTTTAAACCGCAAAAACAAAAAAATTATAGATTAGGCTGTCAAAGCTTTAAATTCAATATTAAATTTATATTATTAAAAAACGGAATATCACTATATCTCGTGTCTTAGTCGAACTTGACGTGTCGAACATAACCGAACCGTGTCATGGTCGTGACATAACGATTGACACGCGTGACTACCTCATACGGCAAAAACAATTTTCTTTTACCGAAATTGTGAGCAGAGTACACAATTATAAAGCTACTATAGACAAACCTAAGTGGCATGTATTTTTGTAAATAACTACCGATTTAAAAATATAGGTATTTTCAGTGATAATAATGGACAACTAGAAAGTTAGAATTGTTTATATTTAAATAAATGAAAGTGCAATTAGTTGTTGGAATTTATTGTAATATTCACTTACAAAACATAGAAAATGGCGGACAGATACACGTACTTACATGATTTAATAACAATTACGACATTGAGGCCTTTTTTAAATTGAAACAAAATACAAATTAACAAATAAATATTACAACTTATTATGAGAAGATTGTATAGCATTCACACATTAGTTTCATCGATATAATCTTATCTTTAAAAAATTAAATACGTTCAAAGTAATCTCAATCTGAGGGTCTTAATAATAATTTCATACATCGACTTCTCCTGACTACCTATATTAATATACTAAGGCTGCAGATTCCGAGGCCCTGGGTTCGAAGTCCCGGTAAAGTTAAAACAGTTATTGAGTTTTTCTGTCAAGAATTTCTCAATGGCAACCCAAAGTTAGCAAACTTGGTAGATGCCAAGTATCTTTTGATCTTGCGTCTTAACTCTCACCGGTCCAATCAAGAAATTGAGGGAAAACAGATCAACCTGTGTTTGCGCACACTTGAGCACAATGAAATCTGCGTGGTTGGATAATCTGCCTAATTGATATTGGGCGCCGTGACCAAAAACGATCAGCAAGATGCCATCATCAATATTTCCTTTACGATTAAATAAACCCGTATGGTGGTAATTATATATTTATGAAATATAAAAGTGACAGCCGCATTAAATGTTCGTAGATTTAACAGCGGCAGCAATATATGAACTCTTCCGACTTATTTCGTACTTAATCTTAAATCTTAATTGAATGAATGAGCAACAAATGTGAATATATATGTAAAAGGCTAACCTTTTCTAGCTTACCACTTTTAAAAATAGAAGATAGGACAGAAAATATGATGTCATGACTTTTATACAAAACTTATTTATCCTTAAGTATATTTACTAGAAATACTATCATTATTTTCAATTGATTATACAATAAGTTAGTCTTTTCTTATGGAAATCTAGCTCATTTTTACTTTAATTCTACTTTACACATTCTATTCAAATTGCATAAAAATATTGAAACAATAAAATTTGTTTATAACTAGTAACACATTTTTTACAAAAAAAAAATAGTTTATTTGTAGTTAAATAATTATGAAATTATAAACAAAAGTTTCATATAAAAATATCAAAAAAATGATATTTATAAATAGATTAAACAAAGTAATAAATATAAACACAAATTCAAATGCAACCACTAAAATATGAAAACATACAATTAATCTGTTTTCTATATAAATTAATATGAAGCTTACAGTCTAAACAGATGAAATAGGTCATACTCCTTAAGATTAACTAGCCCTGTATGTCCGTTTATCATGCAGTAGTATTCTGATCCCAAGATGTAGGATAACACCAAAATCCCAACTAGACCACCCAAAGGTGTTGACTTTGGTAGCAAAATTCCAGTCGTTATAATCAATCCAACATAGGTCATGTACCTTAAAAATTAAAGTTATAATTAGAAAATTGTTATATAGTGGTATGCATATTTGTATTAAACATATAAATACTTTAGTTTTTAAAATAGAATTATAAATAAATAAATATGTAATAAAAACAACATTATATAAAGCAATATACTTTGTATGTTCATTCTCGGAAAGCTTGGTTTTAGACATTTGAATGAATGTAATGAGAAAACATTGAATGTTTATGCTTATTGCTAGTAAGTTGCTGGTATCGAAAATAATTTTCAATGGCACTTTTTGTTAATGTTTTTTTAATAATATATATAAAAAAATTTAGAAAAAACCATGAATTTCTCAAATATAATTGTATCAAATATATATAATATATTATATATTTGGAACTATAAAAAATCTAAAGTAAATTTCGATTAAAATTAGGGTTAATGGCCAATGTTGCTAGAAATGATAAAAAAAATAATATTTTGATTTATGCCAATACTGTAATAAACTTCCTTTTATGTTAGTACAGATGATGTTAAAATGGAAATGACTATGAAAATTGTTAAATTTTGTTAATTTGTTAGTGATAGTTCCCTCCACCCAAAATTGAATTATTAATAAGTTACCTATATTTAAACAATGATCACACTCAAGCTTACAATTCTTCGTTTCTGTAAGAAATTTTAAAATATTTAAAACAAACTCATAGAAATAAAACTGTTCATATTAATTTATCCACTATTATTACCTGGCACTTGTCAATCTCTGTGATGGTTCTTCTTGTTCCACATCAGATGTACAAATTTCCTCTTCCAACAAATAACCTTTAGCACATTCCACGCATGTATCTGGTCCATCTCCAAAGCATCCCTTGCATGATCTATGACAGTCAACACAAGCATATGATCCCATAGAATTTAAGCAGAACTGATCTTCTGTACATGTTTTATCATCTCTACATTCATTTATATCGACACAGCCATCTTTGGGATCAAGTATATATCCCGGTTTACAAGCTACACAGTCTTTCTGCGTTGCCTGTCGACAACCTCCTAAGCAGGATCTGTGACATGGAATACATTTCTTAATATTTTTATCTTCTAGTTCCAATTCAAAATAATCTAAAGCACATTGATCACAGTTGGCGCCAGTATATTCTGGGTTACATAAACAAGTTCCATTGCCTTTTCTTGTACCGTCTCCCCTACATTTACCATTACCACTGCAAAGATTATTATGATCACCAATACAGGGTGCGCAATCCTTGCCATAATGATGCTTCGGACAGCAGACTTGCATTTTCTCTATACAAATATAGGTATATAAATCGGCAGATTCATCTGGATCTTGAGCCCACCATCCCTCTATATATTCTTCAGATTGTTCAGCCATATGGTGACACTGAATTGCATATTTAGACACCTCTGCGCATATGTTTTCTTGGATATCAACCAATCGGATTTCACTTCGCTTGTATGACTTCTTTAATTTTTCTTCTTCCCAAGCCGCATCACCTCCCTCGTACTTCCCTCTGGAGGTTCGCTCTAGACCATTCTTGAATGATTCGACAAATAGTCTACAAGATTGGCACTCACCAAGTGACTTAGATGGTGTCAGGAGGCCAGGATTCATTGTTGGAGGTTGTACACTACACGAAATGTGAGAAATACCGACTAGTACAGTAAACAAATCATACAGAATCCGCTGTTTTATTTCCATTTTGTAGCAACCCTAAAAATAATAAATCACATTTAACATGCACTTCTATTGTAGAATTTTACAAAATAACAAAAAGTACTGACCGAATTATAACAGTTAATCCCAAGTGGATTAACGATTAAAATACGATATCAGCACAGGTTTATGTATGTAAAAAATATCTTATAAATGTGATTATTTAAGCAGTTCTTCTATAATAAAGATACAAAAACTGACGTGTTTTAATTCTACTCGCTAGTCGCTATTCATTCTGACAGCTCGGCAACTTGGTCTCAGCTGTGTAGTGTGGATTTGACACTCGTCAATCAAGGTTAGACTTAAGCACACTCCGTTCCACGCAAAAATATGTTTCTTATAAAAAATTACGATAACACATACATGTTCTCTACAAAACTACTTGCTATTTTTATCTTTATAATATAAATTTTATATTTATTAATTACTAAAAAATATATTCTTCCTTTTATTGTATTAGCTAACTGTTTAATTATTTTTTTTTAAATTACAAGCTTTTAAATTTAATTATAAATTTAAGAAAATTTTAATATTTTATTTAAATTAGATGCCTGTTTCTTGTATACAGACATTTTTACAAAATACAAAATTAAAATAAAAAGAACAAAATACACATTACAAATTTAAAGCAGAAACACGCCGTCTAAAAGATTGTCCTGTGGCATTGTACCCAAGACGCTTGCACTGTTGCCTCTCTGCACCGCAAGACTCAGCCTTTGGGCAAAACAAGCGCCAGCTCTTGGGTCACCAGATGTGTGGACCAGTTTCTTAGAAATATCTTTTATTATTCTTTTTGTATCGGAAGTCCATGGGCCCAATGTTTCAAAACCCAGCCCCGCAAATTCATAATCGTATAATTATTATAGATAGAAAATAGGAGTAAAAACCTAAAAAAAAAGAATGTGACGTGACTTGGAGGCCAAGACTCGTGTCAACTGGAAAAAGATTATGAGCATGATTTGACAATAACTATTAGAATTTAATAGTCATCATAATAATCCAAGATATAGAAACAATCATAACTTGATTGTGGTAGGTATCGATATGACTCAATCAGTAATCTAGACATATAGAGTAAATATTTGATTTTTACTATGACAAAAATAGAACATTGATTGTAAATATATAGGTAATCAATAAAATATAAACATTTACGATATCGTTATAAAAATTACATGTAATATCCATTTTGCCCATCTCGTTCGTTCACAATATCTGTGGGGCGTGACCGAAATGAAAAATGATCGATAATGTACGATACGAATCGATTTCGTATTGTACGAATGTAGAATAAAAGCACTATCATTAGTCTCATATCAGCGATCGTTTTTTAAATGTCTTTTGCATAATTTTACTTCATTTATGTATGGGCATGTGTACCGAATCTATTACTTAGTAATTAAAACAAATCGTATATAATGTTGCCATTATAATAATTTGTTCGTGTCTCAATTTAATTTACTCACTTTCTGTTAAATGTGCCATGAATTAAATAATTAACATTTATTATACAAATGTTAATTATTTTCTAAACTACATTATATTACACCAATTTAATGTATATTTTCTTATTTATTAAGATAGACATTTAAAATTTTAGACGAATGGTCGGTAGGACTAATCTAAGGAACGAAAATTTCTATAGAGGAAGTTTAATAGATTAACATCGGATAGCCCTTTTTATATTTCGTCTCTCCTATACAGTAAATATAATACACACATATAAAAATCGTGGCTCTCATTCTAGAAACACGATAAAGATGTTTATCTTAAGTTAACCAAACTATAAACGTGTAATGATCAATCATGATCAGTATAACTTTATAATAATATAAGTATATAAACTGGCAAGGACTAAACAGTTCAGAAGATTCTTTATTCAATTTTTTTTCGTTTGCTAGCTATTGACAAGTTTTATCAATAAAAAAATGTAAATAAGATTAGAAAAAAACTCGAAATATGCAAACTTATTAATTTTCAATAATGATTATTATTCAATGTTCAGTACATTTCGCACATAAAATTTAATCATAAGCATAAGCCGATATAAGCCTAGGAAAAACATACATATGCTTGTATACATTACGTTGAACTATAAAAGCTTCAACGGCAATAAAACGTCTAGGAAATGAAATAAGAACAATATTACGATTCGAAGTCTTGACAAAGAACTTTACAAACGCACATATACATAATTACATCGACTCAACACTTGCATAACTTCCTACTTTCACCGCAACAAAGAGTTCGAGTATTTATTTTTCTATGCCGGTCATCTTGAGAACTTAACAGTGTTTTGAGAATATTCAAACCAAACTTTGTTTTTAATATTCTCAACACACTACACTTTAATCTTATGTTCTTTATAGTTTAATGAAGTAAGAGAATTCTTAAGTTAAAATTTTCAATGTCATTTATTTGAGACTATTTTAAACCTTAAAAAAATATTTGTAAAATATTTTTGTATGCATACAAGTTATACTATTAAAAAAAGTAAATATCATAAAGTATAAAAATAATAGACAAAGACTGCATGTATACAAAGACACGCTTTTAAAACTTGTCTCAGTATATAAAGAAATCCGGATTTAAAATCTAAAAAATATAAAAGAGAATACAAATATTATATATAAGCTGCATAAATTATCATGAAGTAAACGCAACAGACGTGAGCAAACAACCGTGATATTGAGCAAAAAATACTTCATAAGTAGAAGCGCGAGGCGTACTATTGTATTAGTACGATTAACCATTACTTACAAATAAAATAGTAAAAGTCCAAGTACGCATGCCGCGAAGATTCACAATGATTTCCATCTACGTACATGAGCATCGCCTTAGTGTAATTTGTGTAAGACGACCGATACTATTTCTATCACTGTGTTCGACACAACACAATGTGTAAAAGGATAGGGTTAACCGCGCAGTTTATACGCTTCATTTAAGATGCGGTGTTACAAGCCAAAAGAAAAAAAATAAGCCATATAGATCCATTTCGACCCATAAACTGTAATTTAAATTTTATGTGTGTTTTTTTTTACTTGCGAGCCGAGATGACACTGTGGATAGAATGCGTGAATCTTAGGCAAGCAAGTTCAAACTCAGGGTTCAAGCCCGCAATCATCGCTTTCATTGCATTTTCATGCATTTTCGTGCTTAATTTGTTTCTATAATTACAATACCAGTGAGACATTTACGAGTCTCACTATACTGGTTGTACTGTTCATGAATAGAGAATAAAAACTATATTTATATTTTTTAAGATTCTTTTCAGCACCTTAAATCGTAATTCATAATAAGCAATAACATAATTTTCCGAATGAAAAAGACCGAAGAAATTTATAAATATCCGTATGTCATATAGTCTAAGCGTAGCTTTAAGCTGACAAAGTTAAAGAATCTTTACTTAAAAAGTCTTTTAAATTAAGTCCATAATTGCTACGCGTAAAGTCAGCGAGAAAAATGTAATACAAGTGTTGCTGTTTACATTCTCGAATGTTTATATATAAACTTTGTAAGAAAGTTATTTTGATAGAAAAAAATAATAAGACGTAATTTAACATTGCGACGTTGTAATTAAAGCAGGGCTCTATTTACCAACTATGTAGTCATTACTTTTATATTATGTAACACAAGACGCCGATGTACTATTTAGATAAATTACTCCACACGCTGCATTACATATATATAAAAATTAATGCTGGTGTTTATTCGTATTCTATTCATACCCCTGATATTGAGACTGGTTTAAAATTCAGTCGAAAGGTTTGTTGTTCACATTTGTCGGTAAATAAAACCTTTTAAATAGCATTGAGTGGATTGTCCTTCGAGATGTTCGAACTATATTTATCAGATTTTTTTTAAACATATTTGCATGCATTCCAAACTAAACTCGTAAACCTGATACAGCCGATTTGACAAATTTTATTTTTGAATAAAGAATTTTTGGAATTTGTAATAATCTTTGTCTATGTTTTTCGTTTACAAACGTCAAATGTTCATTAACAATTCTTTTAGCTTTTATATATTAAAAAGAGTTGAAATGGTAAAGTGCAGTGGTTAGAATGTAGATATACTTAATCTAAATATAAAGCGCTTGAAACAGAGCACACCTTGTGTAGAAATAAAATCAAGTATGAGTTGCAACTTTCATAGGGAGTCGAAAAATAAAGAATTTAAAGCATTCACCGGGACGCAATTAACCCACGAGTTTAATCTTTAATCAGTTATTAATTACCTACCCATCAGATAACTCGTAAAAGATGACAGTGCGTTTTGGGAGACAAGTATCTTTATGATAACGTAAGAACATTATAAAGCTATTTTTGTTTATTAGTTGATGTTCTACAAGGGCCTAAGCCCCTCAAAATATAATTAAATAAATTACAGCGTGACTATGCTTAAGTCATGATAATATTAAAAAACCTCGAAGGGTGTCTGTCGGAATCTCTAAGATTATAAATATTACTTGAACCTTATTTTTATTTCGTCTCGTTCAAGCAAGTAAATAAGGTTGATACACAAACTCAAACATAGAATTAAATTATTGAGCGCACCCTAATAAATAAAAAAAAGGATTTAGTGGGCACAATATTTTATTTAACTGGAAATTTGAACGTACATTGTTATTATAATAATAAGTATGTTATAGTATCGTTTGCTAGAAAATTCACAATTTTTTTTATTCATAAAAATGAGTGCGATGTAAGTAATTTTACTTAAATATTCTTAAGACAATAAAAAACTTTGCTTCAAACGTAGTCGTATAAAAAATATTCAACAGAAATCTTTATACCAAAACGAGTTAATATACGAAGCTCGTAAGGACAAACAACTTGGTGACTTGAGTCAGTGAATGACGTCAACTTAATACCAACCGGACAAGGCCTTGTCACAATCCTGCGATTGATCGACAAACTAAATTTTCATCTTATAATATCACAAGCTACGAATGGAATCGCCAGTCCATTTGTATGACGAAAGCATGAAGCGTACCAGGTGTTGCCTTGAAATGTCATAACGTATGATATTTTAAGTGTATTTTTCCCCCATTCATACTTTATATCAAACTTATATAAACTATGTTCACCATGTGAGAAAAAAAGAAAGAAAAAGTGTTTCATATTTTCATAAATAACTAAAATCGTCACGCTTATCCGAGCGCGCATCATATAAAAACTACTTAGTATATTATGATATACAAAAAAATAAAATAAGACGTTTATTTCTTTGTAGAAATCACTTGGTCATTTTACGCTACGTTTAAAGAGAATATGACAAAGGTTTGTCACCGCTATTTATAATCAAAATATATTTGTCATTCGCCTTCCATGCTCGGGATTTGATCATTCCAACAGTTTTTCAAAATTATAATATGCCACGTAGATCTAGTCGAGTTTATTAGCTAGTAAATAAAATTGGAAACGATTAAAATGAAACATACCAATTTAACACGATCTACAACATATTAAGATATTTTATATCAACAAATTGTGACTTTTATTTCAATAAACATTATTTTTACGAGCGCAGAGTATCTTAATTTAGTATAATACGAAGTACAATAAAATACGATAGTTATAGCGCTCAAGTGCCGTAAAATGGAACGGGATTACAATTCCCGCCACTACAACTTTCAAAATGCACGAAGGTGACGTTAAAATTTTAACCTTACGTCTACTAAAAGGAATATAAAGAAGGTTTAATTCATACTATACTTAGTTACGAATAAATACTTAAAATATGATATTTATTTATGTATTAATTTTTTCCCTTTGTTCTAATTGCTATGCGATGAAAGATATTTGACAATCTATGAAAAACCTTTAGGAAAATAAAATAAATATTTGGCGCAGAGTATAAATTTGTTTGGTATAAAACAGTGTTGTGACATTGGCGGAATATTTGCGCTCAACATGAATAGATACACACCAGAAAAGAGAAAAAAAAGAAAAAGTGTTTACAGAATATAATTTTCGTTGTCGTTCAATTAAGTCTAAATATAAAAATGTAATAATTCTCTCCTACACTGACGCAGTATAACGATTTTACGACAAATCTAGTTTTTAAATCGTGTAAAAACTCATAAACCCTGGGTGTACGGACTACGAAGGGGTCTATTAGGTTTTTGTCGTGTTATATTAAATCGCGAACTGTTAGAGTTGGAACTAATAACTGAGTCACGTACAGACATACATCCTGCGAGCGTCGCTACGACTATAAAAAACCACGGCTAATCGTCGGTCATCGCTCCCTATTTCTTTCGTAAAAATCTACACTTCTCTATTCATATTTTTTATCTTCTTATTTGGACTCAAATGTCTTAATACAATAATCGACAAAAAAAAACTTGTGTGGGTTCTTGCAAATTTATTTTGCTTACTAAGCGCCACGGCAACATTAGTTTTTCTAGAACATTGATTACATCGAAACAAAAAAACTTATGATATAATACAAAATGTTTTTTTTTTATATAGAATAGAAAGGCGGACAAGCATATGGGCCACCTGATGATAAGTGGTCACCAAACGCCCTTAGACATTGGCATTGTAAGAAATGTCAACCATCGCTTACAGAGTCAATGCGCCACCAACCTTGGGAATTAAGATTTTATGTCCCTTGTGCCTGTAATTACAGTGGCTCAGGGTGAGTTAAACCGGAAAACAACAATATCAAGTATTGCTGTTTTGCGGTAGAATATCTGATGAGTGGGTGGTACCTACCTAGACGAGCTTGCACTAAGCCCTACCACCAGTAAACAAATGTATCAACGAAATCGATTCATATGTAGGTAAATAAAAAACTAACAAAGTAATATAATATGGTTTATATTATATATCAAACGTTTTTAAAGTTTATTTTAATTTTAATGGATATTTAAATTAAAATAAATTTTTAAAAATAAATTTATTAGAAAACTTAAAATGTATCTACAATTTTATTTTTAGACGGTGATATTTTAAATTCCAATCAAAGACACAAAAAGTCTGGCGCAAAAACAACATTAACACAAAAGCAATAACATTTCTGGTACAATAAAATAAAAGGACCTTACATCAAAATCGATATAAAAATCAGTAATTTTATAATATAACAGTACAAGAAGACCCGGGGTATAAATCGTTTGTATAATTGCCTTTAAACGGGTCTTCCATTTCACGTTTATGTACACAAGTGTTTCTGATAACGTCGTATTGCCTAATTCGGCACGGTACCGGAGGCAGTAATAGCCCAGATCCTTTGTAATATTTTCTTTGTTTATCGAAAACTTGAGCTATTTTCTTTAAATTTCAAAACGCAATTTAAATTCCTAAATCATTCAAAGACACGCCCTAATTTCGAAACACGATCCGAGCGGCCCCAGGTACTAATCATACGCTATTAGGTCCATTATAGCATTATACTAAACCTTAGTGCCGAAGTACAATAATGGAATGGAACCCTGAAGGGAACGGCCATCTTTGTTCATGACAACCTGGGGCTAGTCTGAAAATTATGACTAATATTACTCTAATAGTTGCACGATTGAATTTAGAGAATAGATGTTTTATTTTATTTATTTTTATTTATGCCCCGAAACCCGACCAGAACCTGAGGTTGCAATGCATATTTTTAGCTTCAGAATTATTTTTTCCGTTCCGTAACGTTCACCCTAGTAAAATTGGGGTGACCATAAACCATGAAGTACACACATTTTTGGAAAAGCAAAATGACAGTCAGTTTGCATCTGTTACCAATGTTTAAAATCAACCGTCGCCGAACTTTAACTTATCAGCTTTGAATTTTATTTATCGTGTATAATGACGAAAAGTCTGATTACATTTAATAAATATATCTATTTTATTATTACCATGGCTGTAAAATAATAAGTGTTAAAGAAACGATGAAAGATATAAAAAAAAACTTGGCGACCAGGCACTATGAATTCATTATCACAACACCAGCACATTATAATCTTGCATATTTTTATAAGTAAAGAAACAAAAACTGTGATCATGAATGTTCTAGTGAAACACAAACGCGCGACAGATAAAAAAGTGCGCATAAAATATCGATTGCTCGCAGCGGGGTGCCTTGATATCTCGAGTAAATAATGATGCATTAACTATAGTTAATCCAGACAGGACAATATAATAAAGACATTTTTTATAAGCAATTATTGGTTTATTACTTGTACGTAAACCTTTTTTGTGCTTTCATAAATATTTTTTAATCAAATACACTTAAATGGCTTAATTTATTCAGCACATAATATACAAATTAAGTATGGTGTGAGCGCTCAAATGTATTAAGATAACGATTCATGATTGCAAAGTCGGACTAATTTGTTGAACATTTTAAAACAAGTAAGATAGAATTTAATGATGAAAAATAAATAAATGGACGCTGCCTCTCAATCGCCTACGATAGAAAGGACAACGGCACTTGACTGGAGAATAAAAAGAAAACAAAAACTCATTACCATTCCAGAGTTAACGGCTCACTCTCGGAATTAGTTTCGTTAATAACGAAGGAATAGTAAAGGATTTACGAGCTTTAAGCTTTCTTTCTGAACTACAAACTAGAGGCGTTAGCAGGCGATAAAGATGAATTAGAAAGTATTAAGCTGAAAATCATATTCCATCAAAGTAATTTTACACATTGTCACGTAGCATTTTTGAGCAACGTTTACTCTTATAATACTACATTAAAAGTATAGCTTCTAAATGTTAATGAAATACAAAATATAACATAAACGAAGTTATTTAGAACATGATATTTCTAACTCGCATTTTACATTAACAATATCAGCGACCAATTTAAGTAACAACGCTAAAGATGCAATACAATAAAAAGTCATGATACCGCTATATCTCATTACTTGAGTCTATAAACAGATTCCCGCCATATTACCGTCGCTGGCGCAGGCGCATCCAAGGCGGAACTCAAGTAATAGGCGCATTCCGCCGTCAGGCCTGTGAATAACGTGTTAGATGTACTTAGAATGTCTGAATGGCTAAGCGTACTATCCGGAAATATCAGTAAAAGATTATTTATTTACGTATTAACTCAGACGTCGTCGATATAAGTTAAACTAGATATTTAGAATGATGAATGTCACTGAAAAGTTTTTATAGCGATTCATTAGACTTCAATTACAACAAATGTACATGTATGTGGATGAAATTTAAAGAGACTTAATTTTAATTAATATTAACTTAACCGTCGTCGCGTTTGGACTCTACTACCACTTACCATCAGGTGGAGTAGAGTCATTTGCCATCCCGGACATATATAAAAAAAAAAAAGACTAAACTATATCTAACGTCGAACAGTCTGTAATTGTCTAATATCATGTTATCTAAACATGACATAAAAAATAAGATTTTTCTATTTCTATTAATCTGTTTGTTTTTTTTAAATAAAAATAGATAACTTTTGACCGATACAAACTTTCTTAATTCATCTCCAGCTAAAATAAACACAAGTTGTTATAAGCTTAATGGTAAAACTATTTTAAAAAAAGAACGCTGTAAATATTTCCAACTTTATATCAGAAACACTTATCTGTTTTTCTGTCATTTTTGAACAAAATGTTTCACATTACACATTACTGCATCAGATTTATGGTTAAGATAAAACCGCTCCATACGTGTCCTAAAATAACGTCAAACCAACTTAACTTCTTTTTGAATACTGTGTTTTTTAAGACTAAACAAAAAGATTTAAGAAAAACCATTGTAGTGTTTTTTTTTATAAGTGCGTGATTTTATTTGCTTGAATATTAGTAATTCACATTTCAATGTCATGTACGGGATTCTAATAAGATTTGGTATAGAAATCGATTGCCGTGGAACAAAGGGTAATTTTGTAATTGTTCGTAATAAAATTTGATATAAATAATTGAAGACATAAGTGGATAAAGGTGACATGTAACATTTTTTTTTTATTTTTAATATATGTCATTGGTGTTATATATACTTATTTTTTTAAGATTGTAACAGGAATGTCATAAAAATGTGTTTATTTTATCAAATACTTTCATTAATTTTCTACTAGTGCGTTTACTGATTAAATAAACCGACAGAATAGGATGTTATGTTCCCATTTTTTATTAATAAAAATACTTTTGTAAGCCTTATTTAATTTTTCACTCATAATATAAAATACTTCAACACTGTCTATCAAACAAAATAGTATTTGTATCTCAAAATCATAAGTTCATCAAATATTCGCAAAAAAAGAATTGAAACTTTAAAGGTCATTTCTATAAAATTACAAGTTTATTACTTATCATCATTAACGACTCATGTCTTCAATTATGTGGCAGAATTTCATCCGACAAAGTCTCAAGATGTTTTACTCTAGAGCGCGAGATAAATTAAGCGCATGAAAAATCAACGGGTTTTATCCGGATTTGATCTTTGATTAAAACTAATTATTTCCGTCCTCTTCGGCTCTATTTAGCTCTACTTAGCTGGACATTATTATTACCAAATGCACTTAGTTATTACCTAAGTTCATTTGAAAACATTACTAAGTCATCATGGACATCATTATTAATACGTACGCGTCATGTAAGACGATACAATTAATGACTTAACTGATCCTTATCTCCATCGTTAAACCTTACGTGCGAAAACAGAAGACGGTAAAGTTTTTGCCAAGAAGTAAAAAATACATTTGTATAAACTTCAAGATAAATAAGAAATCGGAGGATATATCTATAGGTAGGTACTTAAATGAACAATAAAAACAAATTATTTTTATCAATTTTTGTAGTTAATATTCGGAAATTACTAAAGACGCTGATTTAGTTTAGTAGAGTTAGTAGACCGGTTTTTTTAATTATAATATACATAACTTTAATTGAATTTCTTATTATTTCTCGATATAAGTTTTATTAGTGAGAGTTTTGCCAAAATAATATAAAAAAAAAATTTAAAATCATGTAAGTAATCTTAACTTTTAATCAAAAGCGAGGTGATTATTAACAACCTGCACTTGATCACTTGAAATAAATAAATATAAAAACACCTAAATATTTTTTCTTGTCTGAAATATATCAACAGATAACAACATAATCAAGAAAAAGCTTAATTTCGAATTTGCGTCAGTGTGCATAAGCACTTACATCTGAGATTGAATATAATAATTATATAATTTATGTTTTTTTTTCTTACAATTTTGGAAGGAATTTAATAAAACGTGTACACGTGGGTATAATAAAGTAATAATTGCACAACTGAATGTTTAATGAGTTAAGGCTGCGTAATGTCAATATAAGTACATATATTATCAAGGCACCAGTCTATGAAGACATCACCTTGTAAAATTTACCAAATGTTATGTTATATCCAAACAGTTCTTCTTACTATTTAAAAGAAATATATAATTTTTATAATATTATTCTAATAAGAATACGTCTTCCGGAAGCGGTCACGGTTACGTGATTTTTATTTTTTTATTTAATAAAGGATCCTTCGTCGCAGACCTTAAAATAATTTCTCGAGGTCACAAATTAGGTAATACGTACCACGCAGGCGACCGTAACAACTAATGAATAGCCTACGAGACGATGCAAATGAACCCGCGACCATTTACTTCATAGATCTAAAACCGCAATAGTGATATTTAGAAAAAAAAAAACATTAGAATTGAGTTCGACAAACCTCTTTGGAGTCGTTAGCTGAGTGCGGTACTTCCAATGTTATCGTGTGGAAATTAAAAAAGTAAACAATCACAGATTATGAAACACTATTGTAACGGCACGTTCGACACAATTCGCGATCGGGGCGGCGCGTTTTCGATTGACGTGCGCACACGCAGGCCGTTCCGCACTGACTGCTAGAACATAGGCGATGGTGAACGTAGTGACCTTCCAATCTACAGAGCTTAGCTCAAATATATTTTCCTTATAGATTAGTTAGATTTGATTTACCTTATATAATTTTGTTTAAATATTGTGTAAAACCCTTGACTTATTGTTCTTATTATTTAATAAATCATTTTTTTAAAAGATAACACAAAGTTCATTCTTCTAAGTATTAGATATCAACGCGCTCTCATTGTCGTCACATTATATCGATATTCAAGTATTGTATACCTTTCGAAAATTAAAATGTATCGAATAAAAAAATATTTTAAAAAGGAGCGAGGCGTAACTTTTTATAGCAAGAGCGGGAATATTTCTGTGTATGAAGAAAACAAAACTTTTGAATTTTAAAGTATTTTACCAATAATAAGCAATACACAAAATTATAAAACAAAATGCCCATGCCGCGTCTGTATATCAGAATGTATTTGATACGCGATAAACTTAAAAACTACAATTTTTCATATAATTTTCACCAATGAATGGAGGAATTTATGAAGAAGATTTAGATTGAAAACAATAATTCATTCATTTCAAGGTTTTGTGCAAATTGATTCAAATATGACGACAAAATAATTGTTGAAGATGTCTGAAAAATTCATGTTTGTAAACCAAAAAATTTAAATAGGTATATTACGATACAAAGGTTTTATGTGGACTGTTATACAACACGCGCGAATTCGGGACAGTAGCTAGTATCGATAAGTTAAAGTGCATTACACATTAATATTTTATAAGGATTTAGCTTAATTTACAATTTAAATATGTTAACCAAATTTCACATAGATTCGACTGTGAGCGAGCCGCTTAAATATTTGAAAGACGCAGGATCAATGCCGATCACTCGATATATTTTTCTAATATGTATATATATAATAATATAGGCTTATTCGTTAAGCATTAAACAACATAAATAACAAATTAAGTTTTAACGTAACAGTGTTAATTATAAGATAATTACTTTACGTTCTATAGAATTACAATGGTTAAGCAATGCCATAGACAAGTAACTTGAATTGCTTTTTTAAAAACTTAAATCACATGAATACGGTTTTAACTTCAAAATTGCTTATCCGTAATTTTAAACATAACGTGTAAATATTTTACGTGTAATACTAAAAGCGTAGATGTAGACTAAACATGTATTCACATTGTTATTAGTATGCCTTATGCTGGTATGCATACTTAAATCGGCCAAATTGAAAAAATATATTTTTAAAAATATATTTTTAATATATAAATGTCTTTTTCGATGAATAAAATGAGTTTTTATATATTCTTATAAAATAATTAAGAAAAAAAGATTAAAATCATGATTTAGAATTAAAATTAATTTACTTTTAACTAAAACTTACAAGGCAGCGTTAACGTGTTTTTTTCTGTTTTATTTTCTTTAGTTTGTCATTTTATATAATAATTTTTCCCTAATAGCATTGCAACATAAAATACAAATGTCACTCATTTGATAACTGTTTGACAGTGTTTGTCGATTGACCGTCACTAGGCCGCAGTGTTATTGTAAAACGTCACATACAAAATTATTTTCTATCAAATTAGTATTAATATTTGTATTGTCAGGCTAAATAAAAAGGTGCCGAAAACAATAGCTATAATTGATAATGCAATCTCTGCGACGGTTTTCATTAAGTTTAAGTAAGTAATTAGGTTATATAAACTTTGTACTGAAACAAAAAAGTGTATACTTATTGAACTTTGTCACTTTTATTTTAGGAATAAGATATTCAAAGAAGCCAATAAAGCAGGGTTTATGTAAAGAAAGAGCGAGATGTTTTTCTACCGTTGAGAATCCGCCAGATTTAATAACAAGTTCTCAGTTTAAGATACCAAAATGTATTGTTGGACAGCCAACCTGTTACACTCACCCGCACATGATATCGGAGGGTTATTTAACGTGTGGTATAACTCAGCAGGAGTACAAGGAAAGGAGAGACACATTAGTGAACAAGTTAGCAGCTGAATCCGAACATGCACACAAATCGCATGTTGTAAGTATAGTGAAATTAAATTAAATTTCACAGTCTTGTCTTTGATAGAAATAGCCTAGCATAAATTATAACTTGTATTTACAATTAATTATGTTATCCTGACCAATTTTAGCCACGCTTCCCAATCTCACGAGATCTAACTGCATACTATAGAGCAGAAGCGTGTGCGCAAATACAGATAAACTCTCTATTCACTCTCATAAACTGCAGGACCAACAGCTTTACATGCTTTCCAAAGCACTGGAGTGTGAGACTGGGCTGAGACTTTTTTAATGACCTGACCCGGAGTTTGAACTCAAGATCTTGGAGTCTGTAGACACATAATTAGCCACTAGATCACCAAAGCAGTCATAACATAATTAATCAGCAAATAAGCTCAAAGAATCCTTAACCCTACTTTGGATGTACTTTGTCTGTTACAAATAACATAAAACCGATTTAATTGAATAAAAAAAAATGATGTTAATTTATAAAGAATAGAGTACATAATCATTTTACCAGTCAAATTTATAAAAATTTCAAAAATAAGTTATAACATAAAATACTTTATCAAATCTAATATTACCATTTCAATTCCAGATTGTAATTCCAGCCGCTCGTAAGCAGTACATGTCCGATAAGATACCATATGTATTCCGGCAGAACTCTGACTTCTTTTATTTAACTGGATGCCTGGAGCCCTCTGCAATACTCGTCATGGTCAAGACAGGACTAGGAGATAATTACACAGTAAACAAAAGCTTTAATAATATTTTAGTAAATTATTTGACAGCTAGTTGTTAACAGGAGTTAGAATTGTTTCTGAAATCTTCCATGACACGGTATACTTTGATTTTTTTTTTTTATAGAATAGGAAGGCTAACGAGCATATGGGCCACCTGATGGTAAGTGGTCACCAACGCCCATAGACATTGGCATTGTAAGAAATGTGAACCACAGCTTACATCACCAATGCACCACCAACCTTGGGAACTAAGGTGTGTCCCTTGTGCCTGTAATTATACTGCATGAAAATGTACATTCAAAGAGGATGATATCAATCCATTGATCTTCACTTGGTTGCAGTAAAGATATTATTTCAAATCTTATTTAAGAACTAACCAATCGTTGTTTGTAGAAATGACAATTTATGAGTGACATGAAAAAAGGGATAATTTCTGCTACATTAAAACCTCTATAAAATATCTGCATTAATTTTGACTTGCTCATAAATACACCATAGCTTTATGAAGGGAACTACAATATTGTCCCTCAGATTAATTAAATTCGAAGGTAAAGTCAGATTAATGTAGAGTTACTTCTAATTTCAGACGTTAGAAGTAAGATAACAGTCAATATCAGATTAACTTTTTTTTATTAACTCTTCCAGTTTCTATTTGCTATTGATTCCATGTTTTATTACAGAGTGTACTTTTTGTGCATGAAAAAGATAGCCATGCCGAATTGTGGGAGGGACCTCGTACTGGATGTGCGGTCGCAGGGTCACTATTCGCAGTGGACGAAGCACGACCAGTGGAACATTTTGATAATTTTATTTTAAGGTATAAACTGATGCAATATATTGGAATATTGATACAGCACTCTACATATTGAATTGCTATAAATAATATCACAATATCATATCAAATTTTGACAATATGTTATTTATTTGTAATTATATAATATAACAAAAAGTGATAAACATGTGACATTGAACATTTTGTTATTCATAATAAGATATCATTGACAATTTTTTTTATAGAACAAGATTTTTAGGTTTTATTTTAGATTAATCGGTGGTAACTGTGAAAAAGCAAGTGGGGCACAACGGACATAATATCTTAGTTCCCAAAGTTGATGGCAAATCGATTTACGTAGTGGTTAATATTTCTTATGTCGCCAATGTCATTGAGCGGTGGTGACCTCTGCCTAAATATTTCATAAAAAAAAATGTTATTAAGAAATATTTATGAGTGTCTATTTTCCAGAATAGTCTCTACAACAAAGCCAGCCGTACTCTGGTATCAGAACGACTGTCCACCGAATCCAGACATACACGAGATCGTCCGCTCGACGCTCCGACAGGGTCACGTGTCGCTGGCCGATCCTCAGAAATACCTTCACCAGATGCGAGTAATTAAATCTCCATCTGAGGTGAAACTGATGAAGGAGACGTGCTACATCGGTGCACAGTCGGTTAACCTCGCCATGGCGTGTACGAAACCCGGTGGGTATGTCCATTTTTAATAGAAATTTTAGGTTTTCATAACGTTTGATTGTGGTGTTTTTTTAAAATAGCTTTCTTATGTTATTAAAAAATATGTTATTAGCTATTATTTGTCCATTTCCAAGTAAGGTATGTATGTATGTATGTATGAAATAGTATGTGGTTTATAATTTATCTATATATAATTTTATACTCTATAATTATATATAATATGTATATGCTAAGTAATAATTATATATGTGTATGTATATATATATATTTCCACCAACCCGCATTGGATTCCACCAACCCGCATTGGAGCAGCGTGGTGGAATAAGCTCCAAACCTTCTCCTCAAAAAGAGGTGCGGGGAGGCCTTTAGCCCAGCAGTGGGACATTCACAGGCTGTTACGGTATGTATATATATATATATATATATATATTTGTATGAATGTATATGTGTATGTGTGTGTATGTATGTATGTATATGTGGTTAGTGGGATGTAGATATGTGTAGTCTATTAAATATTTAGTATCTCCTTTTTATATGTAAATGCACTTACCTGTTCTCTTACAAAATTCTTTCACCAAAGGTTGTCTGTTAGAGATCGCTATAAGCGATAAGACCGCCTTTGCGCACCATTTTTTATTTTCTTTTTCTTTGATTGTTTCCTACTTCTCTCATTTTATGTATATGTTGTGCAAAAAGTGTTAAATAAATAAATAAATGTTTCTTACACTCGTAACAAATACGTCACAGGTGATTCACCATATTCTGTACAAACTTATCAAATTAAAAACAGGTACTAGGCTTTATTTATTTATTTCATGACATTCACTTAAAGGTTGTCTGGAAGAGATCGCTCTTTTAGCGATAAGACCGCTTTGTGTACAAGATAGTTTTCGTTTTTTTTTATGTTTGTGTTTAAAATGGTTCTGTAACTCTTTTGGTGTACAATTAAGCAAATTCTATTCTATTCTTCTAAACTCTTATTGTCCGACAAACAGTCCTACTGGCTTGTATTCAAAGTAAATAATTAGTCTTTACTAACGCATATATATTTCATACAAAAAAACATCTGTACCTACTTATACGTAACACTATATATCATGTCAATGTAGACTGGCGTTAAGTAAACTTGGCCATAGGATTTCTGTCGTTGATTGTTGTTGTTGTAAGTTGAAGGAATTACGCAGACCACGTAAAGTAAAACGAAATAACTGAAAGAATCTTTAAAATCAACATTTCGTTCACTTCGGTATAAATATTAATTTTCACGGTGGCCCGCTCAACTAGGGTTCGAACGACAACTGACGTTAGAATGGCGTTTCTTATACGTATAAGTTTCGCTGCATAGGAGATATCACAAAATGTTACTTTTTTTATATAGAATAGGAAGACGGACGAACATATGGGCCACCTGATGGTAAGTGGTCACCGACGCCCACAGACATTGGCATTGTAAGAAATGTTAACCATCGCTTACATCACCAACACGCCACCAACCTTGGGAACTAAGATGTTATGTCCCTTGTGCCTGTAGTTACACCGACTCACTCACCCTTCAGACCGGAACACAACAATACCGAGTACTGATATTTTGCGGGAGAATATCCGATGAGTGGGTGGGACCTACCCAGACGATCTCGCACAAAGCTCTACTACCAGAGGAATACTATGTACTCTGCGTTCGTGTAACGCCTTCGATCGTCCAGCGCAAAGCGCTTTAACACGAGGTCGGTGCGGTCGCAGGCGCCAGCGAGCAGGCGGTGTGCGCGGCGCTGGAGTTCAGCGCTCGCGCGGCGGGCGCGGAGCACGCCGCCTTCCCCGCCGTGGTGGCGGGCGGGCCGCGCGCCGCGCACATACACTACGTCGCCAACAACCAGCTGCTCGTCGCGGGGGAGCTGCTGCTCGTCGACGCAGGTACCGCCGCCCGTCCCGCCGCCCGTCCCGCCGACAACATTCCTTGCTAATTATGAACTTAGTAACCTACCCCAGGTACCCTATAGTAAACCCCCTATAGTTTTGGGATCGAAAAGTCGAGATTAGTTTAAAAAATGTTTGCCCTTTTTATCGGGAAATCAAGGTCACCTCGAACTCGAATTTAATCATAGTGTGCAGGATGTAGATTTCGTCAGAAATTTAATATACGTACGTATTGAATATTACATAAATGTATTACAAAAATCCCCAGGTAGTCAAAGATGGCTGTACAACTCTGATATTTCAAGGACATGGCCGGTCTCCGGAAAGTTTTCGAAACATCAACGCATTTTATACGAGCTGGTACTCACGGTGCAGGTAATTTTCCCGCGAAACACGACCTAATTTTATTTGTAATATTATTATTAACGGGCTAGTAATTTTCTTCATTATTATTATTCGTAAGCAATTGACACATTCAACTCGCTCCATCTATAGTACGTTGATGTTACTATGAAAGACATTAAGAAAGTACCTACAAAGGTAACGTTTCAATCCAATAAACGATACGCGAACACAAAACAAGAAATCGAAGTTAAAACAAGCTCTGATAATTTTGCATAAGATTTGAAAGCAGAATACTCTTACCCATAAACAATCCTATACATATGTACATGCCATTATACAAAAACTTAATAACTAGTGACATTGAAAGACTTGAAGGCCTTTTCTTTTTAAAAGAATAATGCTGTTATTCTTGCTACTCTGCCTGTTTTCTAAGAAATTTCTAATATTCCTATTTACCACTACAATTAAGCGTGAAGCTTGTATTAGGACCGGAAACGACAATAACCCATCAGGCCACGGCATCAGGATCGAACCTGCGACTTACATCGTGAAACGGCCCGAAAACCAGTGCGCTATTAACGCTTCAAACGCCTACTAAAAGTTTATTGTTTCCTTTTTCTAGAAACGTCTAATAGAAATACTCGGTGAACATCGCCCCCCTCTGGACCAACTGTTCGACCACATGTGCCGCCTGCTCGGGACACACTTGCAGCAGGAAGGCATCTTGCCGCGGAAGATTGACTCTAACGAACTTATCGGGGTAAGTTTGTTATCAAATTGATAGTCGCTTACTATCGAACGGCCAGGCAAACGCGACCAAAGCGCCATAGGTATACAGTGGAAATTCCTCGCCTACGCACGAAGCGCTTTGAATCCACATTCATCATTCGCACTGCGAAACTATGGAATGCTTTGCCTGAGTCCGTATTTCCTGATATGTACAATGTCATTGTCTTCAAATCCAGAGTAAACAGGTTTCTAATAGGCAAGCGTGCTACATCTTAGACCGTGTCGATGCCTAACATCAGGCAAGTCAACGGTCAAACGCTGGCCTATTAGTAGTAATAAAAAAAAAGTCGCTTCGATATCATAACCACTGAAATATTTTACAATATATAATAACATAAATATTATAATTTTTTTGTTAAATTTGTGAATATGTCGATGGCGTTTCTTATATCAACAAATTAAATAAGCATAAATATTAGTTGTAAGAGCAATCATAAATATAATTTATCCTATGAAAATACTTTTCTATTTGAATTTCAGAAAATCCCTTTTAGATCACGAACGATAATAGAAAACCACCATCTAAATATATAAATCAGAAGTTAATAGTATAGACATATTGCAAAAGGATTTTGAGGTCCTACTGCTGGGCACAGTGTCATGGTGAATATTTGAAACATATTCCATCTCTCTCTCTCCATGACTCCTCTGCGTGTTGGTCTTACGTAATCTTCTATCTATATAAGTGTCGTGTTACAGAAAGCGTACCGCCTGTGTCCGCACCACGTGTCGCACTACCTGGGGCTGGACGTGCACGACTCGCCGCTCGTGCGTCGCCGCGTGCCCGTGCAGAGCGGCATGGTGGTCACCGTCGAGCCAGGTACCGCTACCAGCGCTTTTTTATATAGAATAGGAAGGCGGAAGAGCATATGAGCCACCTGATGGTAAGTGGTCACCAAACGCCCTTAGATATTAGCATTGTAAGAAATGTCAACCATCGCTTACATAGCCAATGCGCCACCAACCTTATGAACTAAGATTTTATGTCCCTTGTGCCTGTAATTACACTGGCTCACTCACCCTTCAAACTGGAACACAACAGTAACAAGTACTGCTGTTTTGCGGTAGAATATCTGATGAGTGGGTGGTACCTACACAGACGAGCTTGCACAAAGCCGTACCACCAGTATATGATGTACCCCCGCTTGTTTGTCTCACAGCGCATTCGACACTAACTCTTAAACTGCTGCCATGGACAACAGTTTACAGTGCAACTGCACGTTAAACGTCTACGTCAAGCAATTCCCATTCATTATAGTATATGAACATAAATAGGGCAACATCTGCCGGGTTTTGCTAATTATATAATAAACCTATATCATAGCGTCTAGGTTCTAAAGGTCTATTTACACTGTGGGTCAGTTCAATAAAAAGTTATAAGGTTTTTTTTTACTAAACTCTCAGTAGTGACCCGGAAATTTGAAGGTAGATTGCCTCGGAAAGCGGTTGATCCTCTGTCTCAAGTGTCTTCGATCGTTTCCTATTGCAGTCCCATCGGATTACGGGATGGAATAGACTTTTCACATGTGTATGCGCACAACCTTGGATCAATTATAACATGTGTATTCTACCAACACGCATTGTAGCAGCGTGGTGGAATAAGCTCCAAACCTTCTCAAAAAGGGAGAGGAGGCCTTAGCCCGCAGTGGGACATTAACAGGCTGTTACTGAAGTTGAGAAGGCTGCCCGGACCGATATCGCATGGGATGACTCATCAGAAACTTAACGATAAATGTTATATTAAATTTCAAGTGTTAAATTTGTCTGCAGGTATCTACATCCGCCCTGACGACACTTCCGTACCCGAAGAGTTCCGAGGCGTTGGCATCAGGATAGAGGACGACGTTCTCATCACGGACGGCGACCCGCTCGTACTCACGGACACTTGTGTGAAAGAGGTCGAAGACATAGAGAATATTGTTGGCAAACAAAATATTTGATCGATTTTTAATCGTATTTGGCAATAACAATTAATTTCCCCCATCAGTGTTTATGTAAACTTCCATTTTTAAGTGTAAAAATACAAAAATAAATTTTCACTTGACCACGAGTAACATATAAATGATTGATAATGTATTACGTATTTTTAAAGTTATTAGTAAATTTTATTAATAGTTTCTGTATAAAAATATCTTAACCTGTACGTTAAATAAATGCCTAATGTATTATATTTATTCTTTTTATGTACATATATTATGACTTTGGAAGACAATTTTGTAGACTTGTAACATTACCTTACTTAAACCAGTTTTTATTCATCATATATTCTACTGGCAAACAGCAATAAATAATAGTTGTATTGCTTTGAAGGGTGAGTGAGCCAGTATTACTACACGAACAAGGGACACCACATCTTAGTTCTCAAGTTTGGTGGTGATTAGTATAATAATATATAATAATATCCTGGGACATTGTTCACACACGGCCATCTGATCCCAAATTAAGCAGAGCTTGTTCTATGGAAACCAGACAACTGATATACTACATACGAGTATACTAATTTTCTTTTGTAAATACATACTTGTATAGATAATTATTGTCAGACTCAGGACAAACAGACATGTTCCTGCACACAAATGTCTGTTCTGGGTGGGAATCGAACCCATAAACTTCGGCGTGAAAGGCAGTACTACCAATCACGCATTGGCGATGTAAGAAGTGGTTAATATTTCTTACCATATTTTATTTAGCCCATAAATTTTATTTAGTGATGATAGATTCATAACCGGGAAAGCACCGAGATTTCGCTTGATTAGTTTTTTATTACAATACATTTGGTGTTGGACTTTTACTGGTAGGGCTTTGTGCAAGCTCGTCTGGGTAGGTACCACCGACTCATTTTTTTAAAATTAATAGGCCAGCGTTTGACCGTTGACTTGCCTGATGTTAAGCATCAATATTCATTCATTATATATTCACTCATCAGATTCATTGTACCGCAAAACAGCAGTACTTGGTATTGTTGTGTTCCGGTTTGAAAGGCGAGTGAGCCAGTGTAATTACAGGCACAAGGGACATAACATCTTAGTTCGCACGGTTAGTGGCTCATTGGTGATGTAAACGATGGTTAACATTTCTTACAATGCCAATGTCTATGGGCGTTGGTGACCACTTACCATCAGGTGGTCCATATGCTTGTCCGCCTTCCTATTCTAAAAAAAAGTAGATAATCGTGAGTAAAATTTCATATTGTGTCAGATGAAATTCTACGTTTGTAACTAACATCTAATAAGGCACCGTGGTGGATACTCTCTTGCGCAGAAGTGGAATGTTTAATGCACTGGGTTTGAGGTAATAAAAACAATAAAACGAGTCCTTAAAACATTTATTTATTATAAATTCTATCAAATAAAACATCGGAATGTACACGTAAATAATCTAAGTTATATTTAATAAGACAGGAAACATTTCAGATCTATCTTATTCGATAAGGCACTATTCGAGAACTTATTTAAATATATAGAAAAACAGACAACCGAATTATATAATATTTGATTGACAATTTATTTTTCTATTTCATTAACGTAATTTTCCGTGGACCTATTACGTAGACAAAATGACCATATATATATATCTTTTCCGAAAAACAATTATTTGTTGTTATCATGAGATCCACGGCACATTACGTTTTTTAATATAATTGTCATTAATATAACAATTTTCTTTTATCAATGTACTTATGACCTTTTAAAATTGATAGATTGATCTAAACAATAATTGTTATTATGATTTTTTTCAATCAATTGTAAAATAAAAAAAAATATTTTCTATAAACGATACAGTATACACGTCTTATTCGCGCTAAGTAAAATATCGCTATGAAGGAAAAGGACGCCAATAAAAAGGAACTTTAAAATAAGGATAAACTTGTTTGTTTCACTAATACAACGATATTGCGCGAAAAACAACCCTTTTAAATGTTTAAACATTAATAATAAAATATTCGTCGAAACCAGCACGACGAAAAAAGAAATAAATCTATAACTATAAAATTTAAAATACAACCTTAAAATATAAAGGAATTAGATTTATATAAAAAAAATATTCAAATTATATAATACACATTATTATGCGCAAATATTTTTAAAAATAGAACTAAACATAAATTCCAATTTTCTTTTTCGAAATTTAAAATTACACGATTATAATGTAAACTAAATGCAGAGGCTGATATTCAAATATCTGATCCCTATTAGCTATGTTATATACGGCTTTACTTATAAACGTTGTTTAGCAGGTGTTTGGTCAAACACTGATATCTCTTTCTGTCAACATATATTTGACATTAAAAAGAAGAAGACAACATTGTTTAAAAAATCACCCTAAATAACACGAGTGACAAGTGACATAACTGTAAATATTATATTATTAGAAACCCTTAAATATTTTAAGAGGTTGGTTTTAAAATCAGCAAAACCTATTAATTTCATTATTTTTTTTTATTTCAAATTAATATGTACTTTATTACCTCTATATATGACTCTTTTTTTAATTTTATACGTTATTATTATAAATCGATACGCAAGAAGAACAATTTGATATGAATTAAAATTTAATTTTATATGCTCTAGAAAATCAATATTTAAAAAAAAATTACAGTATATAATCGTATTGGCAATACCAAGGACAGAAATATGTTATTTACTAATTTAAAAAACAATTTTAGTATTTAATTTGTCCTTTAAAAATACACGCAACATTCAAGTATTATTATATCATAATCAAATAAGAGGTATTTCTTATATCATTTACCATAAAATTATTATATAACATGTGCCTTTTTCACAATATAGGTTGTACATTTATTCCAAATATTTGAGTATTACCACAGACTATATAAAAACGGTGTCGACAGATTATTAAGTATTACTTGTACTGTAGTGATCTATGTGTAGGAAAAGTTTAAAAATATTATTTTTCACATTTGTTTTTGCTCTGTGGATCTACTTAACTACATCGCTTCGTACTCACTAATAGTACCGCCGAAAACGGCGCCATTGTTACAGCTACGTTATGAGAAACTGCTCCTTACTCCAAACAGAATACGTTCTATTTTCACCAGTCGACGTCATCGGGCAGGCCGCCCGGGTATTCCCCGGTGAGGCACGCGGTGCAGTGCCCGCCCACCCCGTCGCTGGGCGTCACCTTCATGTTGTAGTGGATTGCACTCACGAGACCCTCCACGCTGAGATATTCGAGACTGTCAGCGCCTGTAGTATTAATTACAAAGTAACAGACAAATTCTCTCTCTCCCTCTCTATCTTTCTCTTTCGAGGACTTGTTTAAATTGTGAGGACAAAGAAAGTATATCGTCAAGACACAATCGTTATTGTAATGATTGAACACGAAAACGCGAATTAATTGAAATAAAGTTATTTGTAAATGTCACACTAAAAACATATAATCTTACAAAAAAAACGTTGCTTAAACTTCACATAATCGTTCAGTGTCGATAATAAAATTAAAATCAACAATAAAAAGCGAATATACTTATAAACATAATAGGTCTAAAAGCTAGTTATGTTAGCTCAGAGCATGAAGATAATAGAAGTAAATGCTTAATCAGCGGAATGTAAGTCATTGTGTCATTCCATGCTTTGGGATCGTACGTCTTGGGAAACGATTTGTAAAAAAGGAAGAACATTCGACTAGACCATTAACATAATTAAATATTTTAAAATACAAATATTATATCTTTTTTAAAAAAGTCTGACTTGCTCCCGTAAACTTGTCTAGTTTTTTATCGTTATGATAATAAAAATAAAGTTTATTTTTATAATAAAACCCCTACTGATCGACAAACAAACGTAGATTATATATAAATATAATGAATTATCTTATTTATGTCTTAATAACCTTAGCATTACGAGTATAAAACGTAAATATAATGGACCTGGAAAATTGTTCTATTATGTTTTTGATCAAACACAAACTGGATTTATTCATAAAAAAAAAATCAAATAAAAGATTAGTAATTTTGCTTTATACCCCTTTTTAAGGTGGAACGAATGAATTAGGAATTAATTTATGTTTTAATATGAGAAATAATCAACACACCAACATGTTCAGCAAGTTTAAACGAGTCCATTTTGTTAGCGATGAGCTCTTCTCTCGTTGGGATATTGATGCCCATGTAGCACGGGTACTTGAGGGGCGGGGATGCTATCCTGATGTGTACCTGATATGTGCATATTAACTCAATGATTTATTTACATTTTACAAGTCTTTTCTTCTTTTTAGGCATAAAAGCATCTTAAGATAAGCACTTTAAACGTCTTAAGATCTCATGATTGGCGATGAAGGAACGGTTAATATTTCTTATAATCTACCGCAATGGTAAGTAGAACCACTGAGGTATTCCACATTTACTTGTGTGTGTGTGTGCGTGCGCGTGCATGTGTGTGCGTGCGCGTGCAAGTGTGTGCGCGTGTGGGTGGGTGTGTTTGTGTGTGTGTCCCAAACTAAAATAATTTAAAGTAAGAGGTAAATATTAATAAAATTCTCACCTCGGCCGCTCCCGCATCCCTCAGCAACTTGATAATCGGTCCGATCGTATTCCCTCTCACGATCGAGTCGTCGATGAGAACGATTCGTTTCCCGCGCACGTTCTCCGAGAGCGCGCCAAACTTCTTAGCGACGCCCAGCTGACGCAGTCTCGTGGACGGCTGGATGAACGTTCTGCCGACGTATCGGTTCTTGCACAGGACTTCCATGAAGGGTATACCCGACTGTCGAGGGCAAAACAAACATTAATAATAATAATCAACGCAATATAAATCTACTTAGCTCAATGCTTTCCTTACAGGAGACCAATGAACATATCAAATATCTAAATATATTTTATTCCAGTTGAATTTTTCAAGGAGTAGATGGTCAATATATACCTGTCGCGCGTATCCGTGCGCGGCGGCGGTGCCGGACTCGGGCACGGACGACACGATGTCGGCGTCCACGGGCGACTCGCGCGCCAGCATGCGCCCGCACTGCAGCCGCGCCGAGTACACCATCTGACCTGCACGGAACAGTACCGTTAGCCGAGTACAGTTAGCACGTTCAAAAAAATGCAGGGCATCACTAGGTTGGGTGATTTATATCGGCACTGTTATCATTTTGGCGGGATTTGTAAACTTTTCGGCCAAACTTAGCCGAATGTTTAGGGAATATTATACGTGCACGAGTGCGTGCTCGAACACAAGAGCACTGTATTCTTTCACTCTAATCGATACGATCGAATAGAGACGCAGAACCAGCGGATGAACGTGCATTTCTAGACAGGAGCGTCCCCACAACTTGCCAGCTGCACGCTACTACTACTAATCGAATCTGCGCCGCAGACGCGAGCCCAACGATGTCGACAAGGGAGGGAGGCGGCGTCGGCGGGAGAGAAGTGCATTACTATTATATATATTACCCTCGAAGATGCTGTCGGCGCGCGCGAAGTACACGTACTCGAAGATGCAGAAGGCCTGGTGCTTGTCGGCCGGCCGCTCCACCACGTCCACCGTGCGCACGCCGTGCCGCGACATCTCGATGATCTCCCCGGGGAGCACCTCGCGCACGTAGCGCGCGCCTGCAGGGCGTCGCAGGCAAGGTTACGGTTACAAACGATACAAGAGAGTACTTTAGATGATATCATATGTAGAAAAGGAAAGCGGTCGGACACACTTGAACACGTTATGGTAAGTATCACCACAAACTGGGATTGAGAGAAAAATAAAACCAAATTTCCAGTTTTACGCTACCGCCAATGGAAGCTAAGATATTGCGTCTGTTCTGTCTTAGAAAATGTAAAATATTATTACAAAGTACGGCTGCTTAAAATATTGTTATCGTATGATATTATTCTTAAATAACTATGGCGCCCCAAAATACGCTCTAAACCTTTTCAAAAACTCTCTTGGCTCGGCACTAGCCGAATCAGACATTTAAAGGTTATTTCTTCACTTTTTTTATGTAATCATTGTCAATGACAATCAATTTTATGGTTTTTTTTTAAATAAAAGAATAACTATCCTCACTTACCAATAGAAAGGAATCCACAGGACTCGGATGAGACGACCCAACCTTCAGCCCTGTCCTCCACACCGTTCTTCGCGCAACCGTTCATAAGGACTGCAATTATATTCCAATATAAATGAATAGTTTCAAAAAATTAAACATATTTCAAAGTATAATATCATATAAATTACCTTCTCATGCATAATTTAATATTAAAATAAACCACTAATGTGAAGTGTGAAATTTAATGTGCAATTTAAATTGATTGATTATTATACTACATATACTACTTTTCTTTTGTAAATACATACTTATATAGATAATTATACCCAGACTCAGGACAAACAGACATGTTCATGCACACAAATGTCTGTCCTGGGTTGGAATCGAACCCACGACCATCGGTGTGAAAGGCAAAGTATCAACCAACCACGCCAACCGGTCCGTCAAATGATTTACGATTTTTTTTTTAATGGAATGTTCTTTTATGAAAAACCACTATTGGACATGCAAACGATTTCACACCAGAGTGAGTGAGTATTAAAAGCAAATATGGTAATATGCCAATATGACATTGCAATGTGCACATATGGCTGAGTGCACTCTATATGCTTTTATAGCTTAAATAGTAGGCTATGTTTGTATAACATGAAATAGAATGTATATGTTTTTATTGAAAATATATAATGAATGATTATGAATATATGAATGGAACATGCATTACCCGCCGCATGCTTCGATGATGACGATTTGTAGACATCTGCAAAAGTACAGATAAACAATGATTACAGTCACATGGGTCAGAAGAAATTAAGTGGACATTGCATGCGATGTATTCGAAATTTAAAATAATAGAAATTTTATGCAAAGACATTACAACATACTGCCTATATGGATCAATGGTTAGATCATGTGGATTTTAATCAAAAATCGATTTTACATTTTTCATTACAAAAATTATTATTCAATTATAATTTTTTTAAATAACATATTTCGTGTTTGTCGGTGCAAAAACTTCGTAATTAAATCTGCTGTATATCCCCCAGGCCCAGCAGCTTGTTCGTACAAGCTCCAAACCTTTTCCTCGAGAGGAGAGCCCTCTGCCCAAAAGTGGGACATTTACAAGATATATATTCTAATTCAGCTTATAAATATTAAAATTTCTAACTGAAACCCTCAGAAACATTATTATTATATTTTTAAAATCATCCTATTTAATCTAGGACAGTTTTATATTATTTAAAGAATTTTAAGAATCGATTAGGCAGTTCCAGAGATTATCCTCTACATACATACAAACAATATTTACCACTCTATAAAATAAAATTACTGTTATAGCAACTAAGTTTAATAGTATTAATAATTATTATTAAATTTCAGCAGAAAATAAATTAAAATTATTTTATTGTTAACAGTTTAATTAACATTATGTATCAGAAATATTATATATTGAGATAATATATAAGGTCACAACCAAATGACTGGCAAAGGTCATGATTAAATATAAAAATATGATTGTTATAAAACATCCCATTAAAAAAGTTCCCGTCTCCGCGTTTGTTTAACTTATCTCCGACGATATCATTCAAATTTATAAAATCTGTGCTTTTATTATACTACTTGAAACATGAGGCCCTTCCATTAAAAGGGGCCTCGAGGTTTTTTTTTTGATTGACGTCGATTTGCATGTTAGAGAATGTTGTTCAGGAATTAACTAATAAAATATATGTGTACTCACATGAGGAACCCAATGGCAGTATCTTGCCAAGGCAGAGCGGTCTGTTGCCATAGGGATCCCGGACTGCGTATATCTTGTCTTTGAGCATTATTACTAGGGAATAGCTGAGAGGGGCTAGCCTGAAAGAAATTGTCAAATATTAGTCACATCATTAATTTGATATAAATATTGCTTTCAAAAAAAGATTATTTACTTTCCGCCCGCATCTTTGCCCCAGTGTCTGACGGTAAGGAGGGGGGGGGGGGTGTTATGCACTACTTTCTTTTTCTCAAAAAATCATTCTGGTCGGTTAAGCGTAACAAACAAACTCATTGTCGCATTTCTAATATTAGTTAGGATTACAGCCTACATCACATATTTGAACCCAGGCCCTCGGGCTTTGCGGCCTTATAAGCTAGCCAAAATACAAACGAGACAGCCTGACATTACTTATTATTAAAACAGCGATAAATTAAGAGCAAATTTATTGTTACATTACCTCATAAGATGATTAATCCTGGCAGGCCAGTCGGGGCCATTGGTTTCACCCTCCGGTGGGTTGAGACATAAGGCTTGTGTGATCAGTTCAGAGTCTGAATGTGTGGATAGTCCCACTCCCCGGCCTAACACCTGTGAACAGTCATATTTCTGTGTCAGTTTATTTATTTATGGTAGGGCTTTGTGAAAGCTCACCCATATGAGTTTTTACAAAGCTCCCGGTCATCAATAAGTGACTTATTATAGGTCTACTCCCAAATGGTAGGATTAGGTGAGTGAGCTTATGTAATAAAGTAATTACAATCACAAGAGACATAATATATTAGTTCCTAAGATTTTCAATGCAAAGAAATTTTAAGGAATGCTTATTATTTCTTAAAGTAGTGAAACTAAAAATCAATGAATGATGATGATCACTTCCTATCAGTTTTCTTTTTATCATGAACTAGCTGCTCCGTCCGGTTCCATCGTTCGTTCGCTTTGCCTCCGATGGTCGTACCCAGATTTTGTATAATTTGTAACATTTCACAAAAATAAATAACAGACGAAAAAAGATTTTTTCGGAGCGAACTGGTAGATAATAGCAAGAGCGCTAATTAATCTATCAGTAACAGTACAGTAACAGCCTATTAATGTCCCACTGCTGAGCTAAGGCCTCCTCTCCCTTTTAAGAAGAAGGTTTGAAGCTTATTCCACCACGCTGCTCCAATGCGGGTTGGTAGAATACACATGTGGCATAATTTCAATGAAATTAGACACATGCAGGTTTCCTCACGATATTTCCCTTCACCGTCAAGCACGAGATGAATTATAATCACAAATTAAGCACATGAAGATTCAGTGGTGCTTGCCCGGATTTGAACCCACGTCCGTCGGTTAAGATTCACGCGTTCTAACCACTATGCCATCTCGGCTATATAATTAATCTATACTTTATATATATTCAATAATAAAGATTTGATTAAACACATTAAATAAGGACTACATCTATAAAGCTAATTCATATATATAATTGTGGTACCATCTTTCGTAAGCTGCTGCAATTGACGAGCTCGCCATTGTGCGCGACCGCCAGCGCCCCGTGCGCGGTGTGCACCACGAACGGCTGACAGTTCACCTCCTCGGACGCCGCTGATGTCGAGTACCTACACATTTAAATATAACATTACAATTATACTGCAAAGTAACATTGATTTTGACGAGCCGGTTGGCGTGGTTGGTAGATGCTTGCCTTTCACGCCGAAGTTTGTGGGTTCGATTCCCACCCAGGACAGATATTTGTGTGCATGAACATGACTATTTGTCCCAAGTCTGGGTGTAATTGTCCATATAAGTATGTATGTAGTTGTCTGGTTACCATAGTACAAGCTCTGTACAAGCTTAATTTGGGATCAGATGGCCGTGTGTGAAAAATGTTCCAGGATATTATTATTATATTATTATTATTAATATTTAAAAACATATTATAATGACAATTAACTGTTTCAAAAAAGTTTGTATCTTTAAAAGAAAAATATATTAATTGGCCTTGAAATTTTACTATCATCGCAATCAAAAAAAGTCTTATTTAATCAAGTCGTTATTTGAGTAAGAGAGCCATAAAACTGCCGATATTGTCCAACGGATATGAATCAATGCAACTTATCTGATGGTCGCGGGTTCAAATCACTAGTAACATGTACTACTGTGTAGAAATAGTTAAACTACCGCCGGTTCGGGATGACCGAGTAGAAACGGAAACTCACTAATCTTAAATAATAATAGTTAATCTTTTTCTTTCATATGAATAAGAAGTAATAAAATAAATAGTTGTTGCTTACGGTAAATTATCCAGCTTAATTAGACATGTAAAAGTTAAAAGTATGAATCATTTTAATTCAAAGTATTTTATTAGTATCAAAATAACATTAGAAGGACAAATTATTTTTTGGGGTCAGGATCAAGGGGGTGCTCACCTCGTGTGCCCAATTCCAAGGTTGCCCTTTAGTTTCCTCATGGCTTCGTCATTAAATATGTTATTGATAAGGCCCATGCCCTTGTGTGTGTTGAACGTGCGCGCGCTCTTGCCCTCTGACGTCACTATACCCGCAGATTCCTGACCTCTGGAAACAAATAAAACACGGGAGTTAGGTAAAATTATAATTCGTGTAGTTAAATTGTGTGTTCAATATATATATATATTTTATTATATGTGTTTGTACATAAAATAAGGGAATAATTCGTGTGTACTCTATGAGGCAATTTATGCTTTTGGATCTCGTTCTCTCTTTCCCCCTGTCATTCTTTCTTTCATTAATTCTCTCTCTAAATACAGAATTTAATGTTTATCATAACATTATAAAATTACATCATTATTGAAATATAGACTTAAATAGATATATATGTCCAATTGTATATACCATAATAGAAAAAAATGGGTTAAATATATGAAATAACACTAAATTGCATTGCTTTATACTACATGCTTGTTAAAGTATTATATATAAGGGTTATATATATCCTAATCTAATAATTTACATTAAGACAAAAATATTTTTTAATAATTCCAATTAACCAAGGTTTTTTTTAAAAAACATTTATCTCCGTGTTAAAAGTTCACGCTAACGATTACGGATATAATGTCAAGTACATATATTCAATGTTTTAATTTAAAATGATATTATTATTACAAATCAAGCACCTGGTCGAAAATTATGGAAAAAAATGTTATTCGGTTCGAGTAAAATGATATGTTACCAATATCGGAGGCGAATTAAATACACCTTTAAACAATAAAACATAGTTATGTCTATATTTCTTATAAAAATTATCTTTATATAAATAAATATTGTATGGCAATATCACGCACGTAGCACAATATTCTTGATTCCTTTAATGTTTTGCGAATTCAAGAATTAACTTTTTGTATTTCTAAATAAATTATATTACAATGTTAATGACTATTTGTGACAAAAATTGAAGAAAAATAATACGTATAATTTCGACATTGAGAGCTTATTTTTAATGGCATTTTACACGACTGCTCAAAAACGGAGTGTAATGTTTTTTGGGTTCATGTATGAGTTTCTTTACTCCACCATAACTTTATAATGCCTGAATAAATTTGGATGTTTGGGCTATCGTTAGAACCCTTACATAATTCCGAGTAATATTGACTATATTTTTTTTACTTTTTAGTTCATTCTTTGACGTCGTACGTCGTAATTTTTTTATTTTGACCTCGTCATATTAATAACTTACTATTTAATTTTAAATATTGCAGGTGTCGCCAAATTGTTTTTTCTTGAAAACACATCTCCACATATTTGACGTCGTTGTTGTCTATACATAATATTATGGCCCATACGTACAAACTAATGTATTCTGTTAAACGTATTTTATTACCAGAACCACATGTTCTCAATAAGATCAAGAATCGAATTTGAAAGCGTTACGTAATAAAACACTTACAAAGACTTTATTACAACATAGATGTGACTGTACTTTTGCGTAATGAGACTTTAGTTTGGTTTTCTTTTTGTAATGATATTGCGGTTATCGCGGTCAGATACTGTCGCAAGACCGCAATAGACTTGTCCTGACTTTGTTACCAATCTTAAAGACAGTTCTCATCAAAAGCGTTTGTTAGAAGTACCCAGATGGGACAGTAACCTAGGTGAATTCTAAAAGATCTTAATCGAAGATTGCGGATTTCAGCTTGTGTTGCCAGATAGTTGCGAGATTCGTCCGGATTCTCCAGGAATTTTACAAGATCTCCACAGACTCCAAACAAAATCCATAATAAACAATGATAGGCTAAGTAGGAGCTTCTCGGAAATTTCTACACGAAATAATAATTTAAAATTGCCGCACGCTTTCATATTTCGACCCACAAATTGCAAGAGACTGAATTTTAATGTAAATTGTTCGAAATTTCAATCATTTTTTAATATTAATAAAGGGTTCGTATTGATGGTAAAGACCGAATACAATTGGCAACCTACAAATGATGTATAGTTAAATTAGTTATGTCTTAATAATGTTATAGCCCACTAATTTAAATAGTATATATTTTTCCATGTTTATTCAAATAGCTATTTATTTCAATTTTGTCTACATATTTTAGTCTCCCAATCTGGTAGCTCCAGTTTCCATGCTCAGCTGTGATGAAAAAAATCTTGAGGTACATTGCATGTGCGAGATGGATTTCTTTCACATTCGATTCCAACAAGCACTTGAGTAGCGTGATGAAATAAGCTCCAAATCTTTTTCGCTTAAGGAGAAGTGACTTTTAAGCAGCATTTACTTTTTTAAATGGGAATTTGATTGTGATGTGACAGGAGCGTTCATACATTTATACCAATAAGTGAGACTATATCGCGCCAAATTACAGATTGACCCACCAGACCAATATCCTAGCATTACTGCTAATCTAGTCTACTCCTTTTCAACTATCTATATCTTTGAATTTTATTTGAAATAGGTTAGCTTGTAAAAAAACACGGTCTTTGCGGCATTTAAATATCTATTAATCTATTGTAGATTTGGCTACAGAACAGGACGAGTGTAACGGAGCGTGTAATTGAAGTATTTTTTATCTTCGCTAGAGACAAATATTATATGAGTATAATATAACTTTGCAAGTAACAATTTTACGCGATAATTTCGTTGTAATTATATTTTTTTATTTTATTTGTTATCTGTACTGAAGCAACAAATTTTATGTCAAGCGTTTGCAGACAGATAATTGCATTACATTTCTGGGTTGCGATATGGTAATACTTTCAGGACGTAGGGTAATATATTAAGAAAAAAAATTGTTATTTATTTATTCTATCGTTTGACAATCAATATGTATGTGTAATCCTTTATCTTGAATAAAGTATTATTTCAAATATTATTAGTTAATCATTTATTTATGTATTAATATATTTACCGATGCTGCAGCGCGACAAGCCCGAGGCATATAACTTGTGCTACGTCCACTTGTGTCGGCCATTCTCCTGTGCCGATTGCACCGAACACGCCGCATTCGTGTGTTAAACCTAAAACAGTGAAAAATCTTCTACATTTCATTATACTGAAAGAGACAATGTCGTCCTTTCTCTCTCTCTCCCTTTCTCCTTCTCAATCTTGACGATATTTCTTAAATTGTTTTAAAGATCCATTTAACATATCCTACAATGTTTCTCTAATTCAAATACAGAATGGATGTTAGTATATCACTTTGAGATATTTTAGTTATTACATATACTTAAAAAAAAGCCGAGATGGCCTAGTGGTAAGAACGGGTGAATCTTAACCGATGATCGTGGGTTCAAACCCGGGCAAGCACCACTGAATTTTCATGTGCTTAATTTGTGATTATAATTCATCCCATTCTATACGGTGAAGGAAAACATCGTGAGGAAACCTGCATGTGTCTAATTTCACTGAAATTCTGCCACATGTGTATTCCACCAACCCGCATTGGAGCAGCGTGGTGGAATAAGCTCCAAACCTTCTCCTCAAAAAGAGGTGCGGAGGCCTTTAGCCCAGCAGTGGGACATTCACAGGCTGTTACGGTATATACTTAATGTATTTTTGATAAAAAGCTACTTTTTATGATACAAACTTTTTTGTAAATATCTGTCGGTTTTGCTTTACAGCTGAACGGATTTTGATAATATTTGGTATAAAGCAAGCTTGTAGACAAGGCATGCTACTTTTTTATAACTAAGAACTACAGTTCTAAATAACGGGTGAAAACAGGTATAATATTTAAGCTATAATTCTACTAGGACCCTTGAATTATTAACACAATTATAAAACTACATACCTATTTTATAATTGTGATTTTAAATAAAGAAACGAGCAACTACTGAATTTCTTGTCTCGGTTCTCCTCGGTGAAGTATTTATTTTGAACCAGTGGTAACTTTCCGAGCCGAGATGGCCTAGTGGAAGCCGAGCTAGCCCAGTGGTTAGAACGCGTGAATTTTAACCGATGATCGTGGGTTCAAGCCCGGGCAAGCACCACCGAATTTTCATGTGCTTAATTAGTATTTATAATTCATCTCGTGCTTAACGGTGAAGAAAAATATCATGAGGAAACCTGCATGTATCTAATTTCATTGAAATTCTGCCACATTTGTATTCTACCAACCCGCATTAGAGCAGCGTGGTGGAATAAGCTCCAAACCTTCCCCTCAAAAGGGTGAGGAGGCCTTAGCCTGGCAGTGGGACATTAACAGGCTGTTACTGGTAACTTTCCATCATTATAATACTGTAAAATGACTAAGAGCGCAATCGAATAAAAATATGTTTTGATTTAATATGTTATGATTAGAATATTATGCCAATAATAGCCCTTAAAACGAATTTTTTCAGGGCAATTAGATTTTTAATTCTTGCAGCAGATTTCATAACCAGCGTAGTTGTATATATTGCATATATTATTTGATCATTGTTGACCTCACACACTCGCCTACCCTATCCAAAGTATATAAGCAATATCAACGTGAACGGCTTGTTTACAAAAAACAAATATATCACACACGAAAGTTAAAAACGAATTTATTAATAAAAATGATGAAACATACAGAGGTCATATCAAAGAAAAACACTAATAGTCCAGAGATAAGCTGGGCATTCTCGGGACCTGATAACGAACATCTGTTCGTATCTATTTTGTTTAAATTTTGCAACTATTTTGATAAGGATGTATTCGAATCTTGCGTTTGACACACTTTTGGAATATATGCTATCTACCAAACTTTTATTGACCAAAAGTTGTAAATCATTTAACTTACGTCGGGGTTTTGTTCTAACTTTTGGTCTTTAAGCAGTATTAGGAATGATATTAATAACTATGAGATCGCGAATTATAATAATTTTGCGGAGAAATAGTCGATCGAATAATCGTGATTAAAAAAATGTATTTTTAATACAACGACATAACAACATATGGTACAGCACCACATAGTATGTGAATACATACCTGATTCTACCGCTCCCCTGCCAAACCTCTTACTATTTATTTTGACTTCACTCTGTGTTCTGTCACACTGACAGCTGTCATTCTGACAATTGTCACTGTCATTGACACTCAATCTTTCTGTGATATTTGTGGTTTCTCCTCTTCCCTTTCGTAACTGACATGGCGATGGTCCTGCGGGACCGTCCATGTTTGATCTGTAAAAAAAAACGAATTTTTAAACATAGAATTAAAGGTTAAACAAATTCGAACGGATAACTTTTGACTTTCTAACATCGGTTAGTGTTTTCGATCTACTTTATATTCTAAGGATAGTAAAAGTAACGTGTTAAGAAAGTGCGCCTCGTTCGAACTGGAATGCGACTTTGCAAATGAATTACGAGATCTAATAATAATTAAACCAATGTTTTTAACATTAACGCCGATTCTAAAAATGTTTTTTCCAACATATATATTTGGAATAGCATCAAGTACTATTTTATAGTATCGAGTGAAGTTTGGGTGACGATAGTTGACGAGCTCATAATAGTATATAATTTTCATTACTATTCGATGTACAATACATATAACTTATTGTGAACCGAATCATAATGAATAATTTATTTTAAAGAATAATACGACATCAAACCAACTCAAATAATATTACTTTTACAAATATCTGACACATCGTGCAAAGCATAAATATTAACGTATTCGTGATGCCGTGCGGTTTCCAGCTGAGTAGAAGTGAGCCCCACAACCATTAAGCCGTAGATCCAAGTAGGGTTTTGTGTTAAGGGCATCTATTATTGTGTCATAAGAAGCCTCAACAACTCATATGACTTCGAATTTTTGTAACACTGACTACTCTAAAGAACGACTGCTTATTCCTATAGATATGCTAGTTTAAAGACGAAATTGTAATGGTACAGCCTTTGAGCAACTTCATAAGATAAAAACTTCACATTAACTTAATATATTCTAGCACAAGAAATGTATTATGAGCCACTACGGCTGTATTGCGGTGTGGTTTCTTGTTAAGTATAGATCCACTCAAACTCTTACTGTCGTGTAAGACAACTAAGGATTTTTTTGGGATAAGCATCCACCCATATTGTACGCAATTAGAGCAACGTATGGAAATGAACCGTAACAGTATTGTCATAGCCATCATTTCATTTTGGAAAACCCAAGAAGATTTTTGATAAGGTTTTGAATAAAAAGTACGGTATTTTGAAAAATGAATTAATTCGTAAGTTTGATAGAATAATTCTTGATCGTTTTATTTGAATGGGACACCATCATTCCCATGCGACACCATTCTCTTTATTAGATGCAAAGCACGCTGCCAGTTATAAAAATCCAATCATTTATATTAAGTGTGTTAACACTTTGCGCCGACCTCAAAGGGTTAGATTAAGAAAAAATATTATAATTAAAAAAAAATTGAAATTTAAAAAACGGTATAAATATTTATCGATACTATAAAAAATATTTTGTCTATGATTAATTAATAAAACTAAACTGACTTAACAATCATTAGGTTATGATTGATAATAATTAATTGTCATACAATCAACTCACTTAAAATATTAGAAAATGAATCAAAACGAATTCGTACTCATTAATATAATATCAAACAACGACAAAGCGTATCACTGACCCGCAGTAACTAACCAAGAACGTAAAACAACACGAGATTATATTTGACGCAACCACCAACGAAATAAATATAAATATTATTAAACTGATAAATCGACAAACAATTTTTTTTAAAAGCCAGCTGTCACACAAACAGAACTGGTCTCTATTGCAATACTCGAAACATTGTGTTTTAACGAAATAAAAGATCAGCATTACGTTTTTGAGGTCATCAAAACATGTTCGAAATGTGTCGCAAAATTAGACCCACATACGCTCTGTGACGTCATTTGCCCAAAGGCCGCATTGTTGCTAAATGATTAGAAGAAATATTTACATCTATAAAAATATTTATTCAATATATAAAAACAATTTTATGTTATGTTGTACATGACTATAACACCGATCAAATAACTTGTCAAGGTCGATTTTAATTTCAGCAAAAAATGATGTATCTAATTTTAGTAAGAACTTAGTTGATAAATGACAAAAACTGATTTCATATTATTTAGTTTTGTTATAAAATTTTAAATGTCCACAATTTTAGTCGAAAAGTATTAACTCAATTTAAAAAAAAACTGAAGTCTATTTGGGTGAAAAGAAAATAAAATTTTTATTGTAATAAATATTGTTTATATTAAATTTCTACTCATCATCATTAAGCACTTCAAAATTTGAAACAGATAGATCTCTTATGTGTCGTCCTTTAATAGGTGAAATTGGCAGAATAATTTGCGCCTACGCGCCAAAAAAGTAAAAAAGAAAAAAAGTAAATTTGTTTATAGAAACTAAAATAAACTTAAAAGATTTCCCGAACATTGATACTAGCTAATTATAACCTATATTGATATGCTACACATGCTAATGTAGTGTTTAATTACATAATTGCTTCTTGGCGACCTTACTATGATTAACGACGGCATGAGGAGATATGTTATATACCTGCACGAGATGCGTTCATGTTTTACAGATAATTGCATACACGGCAATCACGTAAATTGCAATAATTTATTTTAACTAAAACTTCTTTTATATACTGTAAAGTACTTTATTTATTATTAATTTAGTAACTTTTTTTAATATCGCCTGTCTATGAAAACGGACAATATAAAAAAAATATATTTTTATATATACTTGATCTACATTTAAGGGCAAAATAAACAATAGGAAAAATCTCCGATAAATTTATAACCATTGACATTAAAAATGTAATGCATCGGAAACGAATGAACGCAGCGTTAAATATTAAACGTTTCGTACACATTTAAAAATTAATATTTAATTGTGTATTTATAACAATAGTAATAATAGTAGGGGGTATTTGAGGCTCGCCGGTGTCCAAGGCGCCGAATGCGCCCCGAACATTAAAAAATCAGCGGAAACCTGTCCGTCTTAACGAGGAGCGCCACGGGATCACTTGCGCATGCAACCGTAACGCTTTGACCCCCCACACCCCCCTCCCCTAACACACGGGCGACGCGCAGGTAGTGTTATATTGTATACGTTACTTAACTTTTTATGTGTGTATGTAGCTTTATTATAATTGTTTTTAAATAACTGATATTATACGTGTTCCTAGTTAAACATGATATTAGAGAGAAAATATTATATTGTTCAATAACTTCGAAATCATTTTGAATATTAAAAACAAGTTATGTTAAAATTAACAAATCAAGTATGACTAACCATTGTCTCTAAAGTTTATAAAAATACACTACCATAAGGAAATTTATAACTGAATATATACCAATACATTTATTTTATATGAAGTGCCTGCAATTCTCTCTCATGTGTCGTCATCGTGTACCGCCTGAGCCGCAGGGGGTCAGTTATCTTATGACATTACGAGTATCTTTCCACAACAGCATCACTATAAACAAATAGATGATAAGGTCTAAATTCTGCGTACATAATAATATAAATATTATCTCTTGAAACTTCAATGCTATTTATAGAAATACTTGCAGGCATTTCTCACGCTGACGAACATTAAAATTTTTCAACACAAAAATTTAAGGTTAACTGTAAAACAAAGTTTAAAGTCGCAGTCGTTTTTAAAAAAAAGTGCAGTAATTATAGTTTAAAATTAGTAGAATACAAGTTAAAATTGTACAGAGAAAGTTGCATCAGTAGTTTGGCGACTAAAATTTTATTTTATTTAATACAGTATAAATTAAAAATGATGATTTTATATTAAAAATAAATTTAGTGTAATTTATTTAAGCTGTATACCAAAAGTCATTCGTAAACTTAAACTATAGAATGAAAAAAAAATACTATAAATGTATGTTCGACAATTGCCTGACAGCCTAAAATACAAGCGTTCACACATTATGACGATTCTTTAGTATTTATAAGTGCCTCCATGAACAAATTATACTTAAATATTACACTAGAAATATATATTTTTTTAAATATTACGACTGTAATTCGTCTAGGACTAAGACCGACTTGCCTTACATTAGATTCCTTCGCCTATTTTAAATTGCAAAAGTAATTTCTGAAAAAAAAAACTACTCCAGGATAAATGTAATTGAGTCGTGTAAAATATGATGACAATAATATCAGCAATGTTTAATATTCTCATGGCCAGCTACAGTTTGTTTACAATATGCGTAATTGCCGAAATAAGATATAAATCACGCTAGCTAAGTACGACTAGAATGATGAAAGATCTTATATAACAAACAATCGGTATTATATAATGATATACAGAAACAGAAGGAATTTTATAATAATAACATAAATGTTCTTTTATCCTGAACAGGTGTTTTATAACTAGATTATATTTTGTAATAGTTTAATTTTTAAAATGTAATGTTACACAAGTATAAAATCCGGAAAAGAACAATTTCGCTTTAAATTTTTAAAATATATATTAAAAGTAAATATATACAATAAAATAGTAACATACCTTTATTATATTTAATTTAAATCCAGTTTTATTAAATTTTTTATTCCATTCCGTTCCATTCAGTTCTAATCACTCATAAATGGTTTACGGTATATATCCAAAACATTTCAAATAGATTACTAATATACAGTTTTATAAATAGTACAAATGAAACTGATTCAGACTAATCATAAAACCCGGCGTCACTTAATTATTTCAATTAAATTAATGTAGCAAATGCGTTGAATAATTTAGAATTATTATCAGCCATGAGATCCTAAGCCAATATAAATTGGATAATGAAAAGCTTTCAGAATCTTTATGTAATAACCGAAGTCGATTAAATCTCTTACTGTACAGACCTTTTGACTGCCAGGCCACGGAATGTGGGCCAATAACACATTCGCCCCGGCTTACTGATAATACCTTATTATTGTTTACGTACAAACTAGCGCAAACATTATTTTTCATATACATGTATTGCATCATGTTATTAATTTAATGTTTATAGAAATCTCTATTAATTATCAGATGTTCTTTACATGTTATGTTTATATAAATATTTTTCGTATATCATGTAAAGTTTTAATGAAAGCATAAATTACGTATTATTTTTCGTAAACAATATATGTAATTGATATGGAACAAACCTTGAAGTTTAAATAGGCAATGTTTGGTAAAAAAAATTCAACGTTGGCTTTGTCTACGAAAAGAAATATTTTTCTATTTGTGGTTGGCTTCATTATTCATTATTCATGGTTTAAAAAATGTGTTTTTTTTTTTTCGTTTCGTTAAGTTTTTAACAATTATTTTTTGTATCAATAATATTTAAAATACACATTCAATTCTTGTGACAAAGAAAATAATATATAAACTTCGGCACATATTTTCCAGGGACCAATTTCTAAATTTTATGAACACATTGGGTGATTGGAGGGTAGGTAGGCGTTATAACGTAAAAAAATATACGTAAATATATACATAGTATATACAGGTATATGACAGGACTGGTTTGTTTAAGAAAATGAAACTGGGTTGCCACCCACAGTTTCACTTATGTAGATGTGAAAGATGATTATATACTCTTGTCCGATCTTTGTACAACAGTGGACCAAATTATATTGCGCAAACGTGTATGCGCAATATAATTTGAACAACGCGCAAGAACAAATGACAAGACAACTTAAAACTAGCCACTAGGCACATTAGCTCTGAATTGTAGGACGATATGATTTTAATACTTCACTAATATGTATTAATCGTGGCGGTTAAAGTAAGCTACGTATAAAGCAATATGGCTTGTTAAAAAAAACTTATTTAGTTAGTAAGTCTATTGATGATGTAGACGATATGTCTGTGCAGCAATCATTTGACTCAAGGCCGCATTTGCTGCTATGTAAATATTTTTCGGAGCTTTGAGGACAACTGGTGGTACGGCTTTGTGCAAGCTCGTCTGTGTAGGTATCGTCCACTCATCAGATATTCTACAGCAAAACAGCAGTACTTGGTATTGTTGTGTTCCTGTTTGAAGATAGAGTGAGCCAGTGTAATTACAGGCACAAGGGATATAACATCTTAGTTCCCAAGGTTGGTGGCGCATTGGTGATGTAAGCGATGGTTAATATTTCTTACAATGCCAATTTCTATGGGCGTTGGGGACCATTTTCCATCAGGTGGCCCATATGCTCATTTGCCTTCTTATTCTATTAAAAAAACCCTACTTATGATATATATAACACATACACCGTCACCGTTATATAGTGATAATTACCGTTGCAACAATAACTCATAACAATAACAATAACTCAGTTCCTTCAAACGAGGCGTGAAGAGGCATCTTGCGGGCCGGTAAGGCGAAGGCGGCTAGTGCAGAACGTTTTTCCCGTCTGTACTGGCCGTCGTCGCATTTGGACTCTACTACCACTTACCATCAGGTGGAGTAGAGTCATTTGCCCTCCCGGCGAATACAAAAAAAAAAAAAAAAATAGCAATCCACCGTTGGTTACTATTTCGCCTCCTACACATCTCCTATATCTCTTTACACTAAAATGAAGATAAATAATTTTTTTTATACTAAAGCAGATATTACATCTGATACGCCAGGTTTATGATCAAAATAGAAGTATGACAGTGACAACCCAAGTAGTTTTGCAAAAATGTTTAAGACGCCTTTTTATTATTCCAAGATTTTCATTCAATTATAAATACTGAAATTCAGTGTTCAGCAAATATTGGTACAACAGTAAATTTGACTAACTAATTTTGTAATTGTATCGCCACCTCATTTAGCACCCACAAGCCCCTAAGGATGGCAACCACTGGCATATGATGCAATAGACAGAAGAATGACCAGACAGATGCAAATGGAACACAAACGCCTCGATTTATTTATTTACTTTATGTTGCATTCCAGTTAAGGTAACGTTTTATACACATGTACACAAAAAAATGGTAGGAATATTCAAAAATGCATTAGTTACGACAAACGGAAATCACAAAATCGTGATCTCTTCCAGGCAAACTTTGGGCAGCAGACCAATTGCCATTGTAACATATGTGAGAAGAAGGATAAATATAGATAATAATTGTCACTTATTATTATCACTTAAGAAATCTATGGTTTTGAACACCTCTGTCTTCACAAATTAGTTTTCCAGATCAAGCAAGTCTCATGGACAGACAGACTAGTTATATTTAAAACTATCCATATTAATGCCTACAATGTGATATAATTATAAGTCGGTTTTACTGTTTGCTGTTAATTATCAGAATTATTTGAACAATAATTATATACATTATACACTTCTTTAATTTAATTATAATGATTTTAAGAAATCCATATTTAATTATACAGGAAATGAATATTTAGACACATAAAATAAATATGGTAAGCTGGTATATATATACATATTACCTAGTCGTTGATCATATCAATTTCAACCTAGTTTACTTGGTGTAGGGTATTGTGTAAGGCCGTCTAAATAAGTACTACCAAATTTAATCTATTCCTTTATTGCCAATCAGTAATAATTTGTATTGCTATATTCTCATATAAATGGTAAGTGGTGCACTAAGCAGATACTAAGATGTTAAGTGTGTCCATAACATATTCGGTTTGTGCAATGGCAGTGTGTGGAATTATAAATGTTTCATAAGCTGATAAATGTCAGTATATGTTGTGACCTCTCATATTTATTTAAAACGGCAACACCAACTGAAATGAAGATAGATTTGTACAAGTATTTTAACATGGAACACCAGATCTACTACATCAGATAAGAATCCTTATCTTGTACTCATTGATTATAAATGTCTAATCTATACAATACTACAACAACAAATAATTCAATTAACGACTTCAACTATATAGATGGATTGAATTTTTATTCATTCCTTGTTCTGAGAAAATATTCAACACAATTTGTACCTAATAGGTGCAACTAAAAACCATTAAGCAAAGAATTTAATTAAATATTCCATGTTTTACATAAAAACAAAATTTACTAAATCATAAGTAATATAATTTAACGAGTTTATTTATACATTATTTGTTATCTTTATTTGTATCCATAGACTGCATGAACATCATTTAAGGTTAAAGATTTGTTTATTATATGGCGGTTTAGTATAAAAAAGAATTTAGTCTTAATAATATAATGGCATTTAACATGATATGATACTAGTTCTACTAGTATCAAAGAATAACTTTTATTACTCTTTGATAAGGAAGATAGTAAGTACATTATTGTGAACCGGCATTAACTATAAATATTATAGATTTTAAATTTTTATCTGATGTGGCTTTAACGGTAATGTGCAAAGATTATCTTAGCCTTGACATAATTTTAACTTTATAATTACTGCTGTAAGTAAAGAAGTGAAATTATATTGTACTTTATAATTTATTGTTATTGCATTTTATTTAAACATAATTATTTCATAAGTTCTGTTTTTTGTAGTGCATGTTAAGTGAAATTTTATGATTACAGATACAGAATGTATGACAATCAGATCTTATAGTATGTTTATATTATTGTATTAATATTGTTTAAATGACGTTACATTCATATTGGCCAGTATAAAAAGTTAACCCTTAAGTTAACCACGATTTTCCCGACTTGTAATAAATATTGACTGAAAAAGACATTAGGTAATATATAGTAGTAGTTCAATATTCAAATTATAAACAAATAAACATGTTTTTTTCTTATGAAATGCCTCATCCGATTCTTTGTATTGAAATCAATTGAATTACTTAATTGATGATTCTGCGCAGAAAACCGACCATGTGGATTCCGCAAGCAATCAACGAAATAACCGTAGCAATTAAAAACCACACCATTATTACAAGACTTCATATAGAATATCGACATATCAAATCTCGTCGCGTAATTAATTTATTTACTTTTTTTACACTAACCTGTATGTAACAGCTGATTTTAAAAAGGTTTTATTAAAGTAAAAAAATAAATTCAACGTACCTTAGTTATAAAACTATACACAATTAGACCAAACTGAGTTATAATTAAAAACAACAACGATCTTGTCCGAGCGTAGTTGAGTGACAAGTATCAAGAAATAATTGAATGGCCATACATTATTTGAATTTGAATTGAAAGCAACTGCGCGTGCGACTGAGCAAACGTTTTGAGCGACTGAAACAGATACAGCAATACTGCGACTAGATGATTTTGAAACTATATCATATATTTGATTTCAATTTTTAATATGACGAAATTGCAAATTTTTATCTTATTATTATTATTGAACATAATTTCATACACGAATATGAGTTTGTTATATTGTTCACGTATCCCATCGTATAGGACACATTGTTCTTTTTTATATTTTATAGAAACTTAGTTTTTTTACGTTTTGTATAACAGTTCAATTATAAGTCTATAACATATACAAATAATTGTAATATTAGTTTTTTTTTAATAAGTTCATACAAACATATGTATTCAATAATAGTTATTATTATAAGTCTAGTTTATCCAATATAATATTTAAACTCGAATATAAATGTATATATTTTTTTGATTAAACTAAAGATCAAAACCGCGCGTATACGCTATATTAACTTGTTATCAAAAGTGGTCAGATCTCAGCCGTCAAACTAGTGCGTAGACAAGCACGTGGTGTTATTTCTGATGCTGGATAAAACTTTATAAAAGGCACCGGCTTTACAACAGACCTGACGCGCATTCTCTTCTCTACCGTCAACCCGCTTCATAACCAAAACTAACAAATCAATAAAGAAAATGTCTACCCCAAAAGAAGGTAAGTTTTTGTCACATTGCGAGCTTTATAGATAATCCGACTAAATTGTATTGACTAGTGTTCGTCAAAGTTAACTGCAAACGTCAAGTGTTTTTAAATTGATGTGACTGGCAACAGCATTTTCTTTGCAAGTATTTTTTGCGCGAGTTTTTTTTTATTTAGCACCTTGTAATAAATTATAATTAATAAATATTATATACTTTATTTCTTGTATGTATGTAGTGTTTTTATAATATTGCTGATGCAATAATTATATTATCATGAGACCTTGATAAATGATAAACTACTGACTCCTACTAACTGAAATTAGTTTGCTGAATTTAAACCAACACGCCATATTTTGGATTGGTGGGATATACTTTAATTTATTTTCTGTTGTTTATAATTTTCATTGATGTATTAGCAAAAAATAAAAATAAATATGATTATAAAAAGTGGAAAATGTGACGATATAATTATAATATGATATTCTTAATGAAAATTTAAAGACAGGGTAGACACACATACATATTATTGTTATATTAAGGCTATAAAATATTTCCTTTTATTAAGTTAAAAATGGGTAGGTAGGTATAATATTTTTTAAATCTTACATAAGACCTATGAACATAATTTCTTTTTTTAACTGTTGTAAATGAGTATATTTTATCTTTTCCAGTTGGTGGCTATAAACTCGGCAATCTCATAATCGAGGGCAAAACCAAGCAAGTCTTCGACCTCCCCGAAGTTCCCGATCACTGCCTTCTGCTCAACAAGGACAGAATCACTGCTGGCGATGGCGTTAAAGCTCACGACATGGAGGGCAAAGCTGCCATATCAAACCAAACTAACGCTAAAGTCTTCGAAATACTCAAGGCTACTGGTAAGTCCGAAATTATAGCAGTCTTGCAGCAATTAAATTATAAAATAAACAACCTAAGCGATACCAATATATAACTTATTAAAAAAATATATATAGCTATTTAATTTTAATATGTTTTTTTGGCTTAAATTGAAAGGTTAAAATAATTTTGATTTTATTCATGAAAAATACATTGTTGAAACGATAGAATTGCTTGCCGGAAAAAATATAAAATATTAATATTTCTGTATCTGACAACCCTAAATTATGAAAAACGTATGGTGTATTTTACTACAGATAATTTTGTTGACTTTCATGACCCTAAAGTAAAATAAAACGTGATAATCTTATGCACGTCATTATTATGAAACAATTGTGTGGTATTACTTCATTTTTAAAATACAGATACCAAATCGCTATGTCAATAGTCCCGGTCACAACACAGTCACAAATGATAATGACCTTTTTGATTAAAATTGTTTATCGTCTTATTTTTCGAAGTACCGATGTATTATAATTGATTAATTTTGATAACTGGGGCAGAAGGTTACAACTAGCTATTTACTGCCTGCATTGCTTATTTAAAATTTAGCATTTTTTTTTATTGAATATAAATTTTAAAAAAGCTGATGAATTTTTTCTTCGGCATAATTAACTTCTATGCAAAAAGTCGTCCAATCGTTTCAGCGACCATCGAAACATAGATTTTTGTACTTAAAATATTAGTAAGTTAAAATTTCTTACAATGCCTATGCCTATGGGCGTTGGTGACCACTTGCTCATTTGCTCATCCTCTATACCTATTCTATAAAAAACGTAATATCTAAATATAAAGGGTCTATTTACTTATTTATTTATTATATTATATTAGAATTGGATAGCAATATCTCGGTGTGCAAAACACTATGCATAGTTCAGTCAAAAAACCTTTTTTTTTAATTCTCCAATTTTTTGCCTAAAATAATTGGTAGCTCTTAAATATGCCTAAATAATTTAATCTAATATTCATTTTAGGTATTAAAACCGCCTTCGTAAAAATCGCTTCGCCTACTGCTTTTATTTCTAAGAAATGCGATATGGTTCCTATCGAGTGGGTCACAAGGCGTTTGGCAACTGGTTCGTTCTTGAAACGCAATCCTGGCGTACCTGAGGGATTCCGGTTCACTCCACCAAAACAGGAGACCTTCTTCAAAGATGATGCGAACCACGACCCTCAATGGTCGGAAGAGCAGATTGTCTCCGCGAACTTTAAAATTAATGGGCTACTTATTGGTAAGTTTCTATTAAGCCGTATACATAATATTAAGATATAGACTTCTATTTCACCCAAACTTATCTTCGTTGCATTACGTTGTTAGAATATCCTAGCAAACGCTTAGAAGTTATTTCAAGAGCTTAATTTTCACAATGAATATGCTCTACGGATAAACTATATAATTATATGATATATTATACATATATATTTGAATCATAAAATAGTGTTTTCATTAAAAATTAATCTTTTCTTCTACAGGTCAAGATGAAGTGGACTACATGCGTAAAGTCACAATTTTGGTCTTCGAGATTTTAGAAAAGGCATGGGCGTTGAGAGATTGTGCTCTTATTGATATGAAGATTGAATTTGGAGTCGATACTAACGGTAATATCGCAATAACAGCTTGCATTATTTTCTTGAAGAATACACTGGACTTACATCCTTCTTTCTTTTTAGGTAATATTCTTTTAGCTGACGTCATTGATTCCGATTCCTGGAGGTTGTGGCCTTCTGGCGATAAGAGACTGATGGTTGATAAACAGGTATTTCATTAATATATTATCTTACGCTTTACCTATACATGTTGTTTATGAGACTATTAGCTTAACAATACTGTGCCTCATTCGAATGTCAAATCATTGATGAAAGACAGGGAAATCAGTGTTTAACTAAACGTCCACTCAACAACGTTTATAATTAAAACTTAAAGTATATTTTACATTACGGTACGTTTATTATTTTGATATGAATGCTATTAAAATACAAACATAATCCGGAATTTGTAATTTTAGTAAATTATAAACCGTTAAGTTATATTATTATTATTATAGTTAAAATAATCGTCTAATTGTTGCCAAATCAGAAAAAAATGTATATAAAGTCTACGAGCTTAAAATCTGATAAATCTAGATTTATATCTGTTTGGTTTTTTTTTAATTGGAATTTAGCATTTTAAATATCTTATCTATATTTGATTAATATTGATTGAGAATTGGAATGGTTACGCTATGTTTAAGATCAATTAATCACAATATTTTCTTATCTTTAGGTGTACAGAAATTTAGCAAACGTAACAGCAGCCGATCTTGATACAGTAAAACGTAACTTCGCCTGGGTAAAGGATCAATTGGACCACTTGAAGCCGAATGTACACCACAAAGTTGTCGTGTTCATGGGCTCCCCAGCTGATCAGGAACATTGCCAAAAGATAGCTAAAGGTTTTTTTCTTCAAAGATACTTTATTCAAAAATATAAAATTATCATATTACATAATGGACACTTATTCTTACAGCTGCACGAGAACTGGGCTTAAACGTTGATCTCCGCGTCACTTCAGCTCATAAAGCAACTGAAGAAACCCTTCGTATCATGCAGCACTACGAAGACACGCACGGGGCTCTGGTCTTTATAGCTGTGGCTGGAAGATCAAACGGCTTAGGGCCAGTACTGTCTGGCAACACTTCATATCCTGTTATCAACTGCCCTCCGCCTTCAGATAAACTTGTTCAGGTTAGATTAACATATGGTTAAGTAAACCTATTACCAAAGATATTGATCTGGTATCATACAACTAAAATGAAAATAATTCTGTAACACATAAGTATTGAAAGCGTAAAGTAGAATTTATAAATTTATTAAATATACAAATAATAGATATTTGTGTATTTAATAAATATATAAATAATTGATCGAAAAAAGTAACTACTGAGGTGCTTTCTGGTTCTTCTCGATGGAATCTATATTCTGAACCAGTGGTTGCTTTATATTTGTCTTGTAGAATAGAACTATTTGCTTGAATATAGTGTAAATTTGATTTTTAGCAAAAACTTAACTTCTGATTTTAGGATATCTGGTCATCTCTCTCGGTACCATCCGGCTTGGGTTGTGCGACAGTCATCTACCCAGACAGCGCAGCTCTGATGGCTGCACAAATTATCGGCTTACAAGATTATCTCGTGTGGGCACGTCTTAGAGTCAAGCAACTGGATATGGCTGCAGCCCTTAGAGTTGCTGATAAGAAGTTGAGAAATCTTAATGTTTAAATTTGTTCAATTTCAATATGTTTTACTGATGTGTCTCGCTCAGTATTGTTATTAGGAGACAGTGGAGTACCGTGTTAAAATTATACGAAAATCTGTATCTAGAGAGCCACAATAACTATAATTTTAAGTAACATTTCATCGAATATTCAAATAAATGTTATAAATGATTCTGTAATTTATTTGAAAAAAAAACTTCTTGTTCTCATGCTGTGCAAGGTATAACAAAAGTAATCGAAAAAATAAAGATAATTAATGAGTCGAGTAAGTGCCCCAAAGCATCCCCGCGCGCCCTGTTATGAACCAATAAAAGTTAATCTGTAATCGTGATCGATTACAGATTAACGTTGTCATTATGTTGATTACACATTGTAATCATAATCGTTAAAAATTAATCTGATTACTTTTTTCCCACGTATGCTTGTATGTATGTACATTTTATTTGTGTGTAGCTGTTTAAATTTTCGAAAAATCACTTTAATTTAGATTCAATTGCCTAATTGTTTTATTTTCATCAACGTGTTGTAGTTGTCATTCGCGTGAAGTTTACATATATAATTGTCCATTTGTATAATTAAAAATATCCTAAATCTGTATCGTGCACTTCTAATCCATTAAAATATTATATTTACTATCAAACAGTGGTGTGTGATATACTTATATGATAATGTCATATGTTATTTATATATATATGTTATTTATATTTTGACAGAAAGCATCGAGGGTGTTCTTACTTCTGAAGTATACTAAATAAAATGGTCTCGAAAAATTATTAATATACGTAAAAAATGCATTGTTTATTTCAAGTGCTTAATCAAATTAATTGATTAATATATGTACTTAATCTTTATACTCCTACTGGATCATACCCCCAAATTTCATTTGACAGTACTTTGATAATTTGAATAATGAATTGATTTCACAGTTAATTTATCTGTTATAAAACTAAAATTTAATATATTTTTAATTTTAAGCCCCACTCGCATGCAACATTCCGTAGAAATGTCACTGTCACAGATCCTTCAAAAGGGTCGTGTTGCAGTGAATTGTGGTATTTTAGGTGTAAGAATATCTAGAAAATACATTTATACCCATAAAATGAGTGAGAAACCAGCAGATCATACAACTAGCAATGGCTTTGAGAGCAAAACACCGTTCCTAATAGGAGTAGCAGGCGGTACAGCTAGTGGAAAGGTTAGTCATCACAGGCAATTTTATTGATTTTTGCGTCGTTTATTTTATGACATAGTGGTTATGCAACGCAGTACATCAAAATTGGATACGTTTAATTTACCATAACGCACAACATCACAATTTTCACGGTTATTATTAGACATGCGAGTGTCGATACAGGGAATGTGTACTAACCTCTCATCACACACATTGTTAACAAATAAACATCCGCTAATATAATAAGACGATTCTAAAGAATATTGCTTGTTTTTATTCCGAGATAATGAAATATTTGCAATTCGGGTCTATATTACAATAATAAGTAGTCAACATCAATTATATTAATAATATTAATTAATCTTATTTCAGTGTGTCATCTTAGTAAAATTTTCCAAATTAATTTGTTATTGATAGTAAATGTTCGTTAAATTATAGAGTATTTATTGTTATCACATTCTGTTCATAATTAATTAGTACAATGTTTCTGTCAACAAGAATTTACTAATTAAATTTTCTATTTATGTCTTACTTCCGTTATTCAAATCATGGATGGTAAATTACAAAACTTAAACTTTGTTTTTTAATTTAATATTATTTAATACAATTTTTATTTAATATTGACTTAATTAACCAATGTATATTAGATTTGCAAATAATTTTTTTTTTACGTTATTTATATATCACAAATGAAATTTGGAACATATTGAATAATTTTATAAGTAACATACACTAACTCATCTACTTTTTGGTATAAACAGTTTAATTTTTAGGAGTATCCAGTCATTTGGCTATAAGTAGATGTTTTTTTTATAGAATAGGAAGGCATACGAGCCACCTGATGGTAAGTGGTCGCCAACGCCCATAGACATTGGCATTGTAAGAAATGTTAACCATCGCTTACATCACCAATGCGCCACCAACCTTGGGAACTAAGATGTTATGTCCCTTGTGCCTGTAATTACACTGGCTCACTCACCCTTCAAACTGGAACACAACAATACCAAGTACTGCGGTTTTGCAGTAGAATATCTGATGAGTTGGTGGTACATACCCAGACGAGCTTGCACAAAGCTCTTCCACCAGTATATGTATAGAGAGATATATATATAATGTATAGAGTAGTAAGATGTATTGTAATATATACTATTACGTCCACATATATACATAACTATACTATATAGATCGTTGATATGGTTTTAGTGAATTAGATGAATTGAATTAGATTAGATTATAATAGTAGATGCTGTCCATTTAGTTATTCAATTTTCAGTAGATAAAACTAGTGAATGTGGCTATGAAATGTTATGATCGTCAATGATTATTGATACTTTAATTTGTATGAAGTATCGTTTATCGGTGTTTTGCTGTTGAAGGAATTTTTTTTTTTGTTTGTTTGAATAGAATTTTTTTTTTGACAATTTTTTTTTGTCAATTTGTTTTGTTGACAATTACAATAATGTGTATGTAAATTTTATTTCAATTTTGCTGCTTTTTAAAGATTATTCACTTGTGTCAATTATGTAGGAGTGTATATGCATAAATTCTATGTTTAATAAATATTTAGACTGACCATTTTAAAATATTGGAAAAAAAAATAATCATAAAAAAATAAGTATATAGTCCTTACTATACGAGTAATACTATTCTATTGGGAAAAAGATTTCAATATTGCAAGAATTTAGACAAAGACTCCTCATTCCGACGACTAATGTCCCATGTCGAAAGACTATGAATAATAAATATGTATTTAAGTTAAAGTAAGTAAAGCTTGATAATTTAGTTTCGTTGATTAATTTTCAAAGAAAAAATCATATTAAAATATATTTATATCTACATAATCGCAAATACCTATATATATGTATATATACTTTTCATTTATATATTTTATTATTAAAAAAACTGTTACATTTACCATATTATGTATGTAATAAGTCATAAATAAGATTAGACAGCTTACGTATTATTTTATGATGTACTTTAAGGATAAGTTTTATGTAATCCGGAATAGTATTATCATGAGGCAGATGTCACAATGTGAATAATCAACTGAATAGGGTATAGTTATTTATTAATGACAGAGGCATGTTATTATAGTACATTAACAATTAAATTTGTTTGCAATACATATGTATGCTACCGCAAAACACTTGGTATTTTTGTGTTCAGGTTTGAAGGGTGAGTGAGCCAGTGTAATTACAGGTACATGGGACGTAACATCTTAGTTCTCACGTTGGTGGTACATTGGCGAAGTAAGTGATGGTTAACATTTCTTACAATGCCAATGTCTATGGGCGTTGATGACCCTTACCATCAGGTGGACCATATGCTCGTCCGCCTGCCTATACTATAAAAAGAAAAAACTCTAATTTGGGAATAGTTAAGGTGACAGTAAAGTGCCTCTTTTTAACAAAACAATTGAATTGAATTTTGTGATTAGAATTTACATATGATACTTAATGGCAATGGAAAATTTTGCCTATAAATGCTACATAATATGAAAGTTCTAAAGTTCGGGCCATTAGACAATATATATTAAGAAATGAAGTTACGGGGGTCTACCAACAGTAACATAGGCCACTTGGCAGTTACTTCATTATTCTGTCTCATTGGTTTATTAAATAGCTTATAATGTCACAGATCTCAAAGGCTTGGGTTCAAACCCCGAGTCGGGCCGATAGTAAGATAGTGGCTTTTTCTGTCGAAAAATTCTCAGTAGCAGCCTGGAGTCTGGAGTGGAAGTGTGTATAGTCCCTTGCCTCGGAAAGTATATAATGCTGTTTGTCTTGTGAATTGTGTTTAGAACTGTTTCCGGTCGTGACGAATTTGTCGTCCCAAAGTATGAGAGTGAGAGTATAAGGAGTGCACATTTGCTTTATATATGTTCTATGAAGTTGGCTACTCTCTTTTGAGAATAATCGCCGTGGCCGATATCAGTCAGGAGGACATCATTCAAAAATTCTCATAGTAAATATTATCATTTTTTATTAAACTTTTTTAACATCTAGTCAACAGTATGCCAAAGAATCATGGAGAAGCTTGGACAACAGCAAAAAGAACAGACTGAGAGGCGAGTAGTCTGCATCAGCCAGGACTCCTTCTACAGAACACTAAAGCCATCAGAGAGGCTGAGAGCTGAACGTGGACAGTTCAACTTCGATCACCCGGATGCATTTGACGACAAAAAGCTTTTGTCAATACTGAAAGACATACTCGCTGGAAAGAAAGTTGAAGTACCTGAATATGACTACATTTCAAATTCTATAAGGTTAATAATCTATTTAAATATATTTTAAGATGTTTTTACATAGGAGGTATAGATATATATTTAATTTGTAAAAGCCAAAGTGACCCAATGGTCAATGGTGAACTGTAGTCGAAGATTACGAGTTATCAGGGTTAGCGTCACTGAATTTTTATATCAATTAGTGTTTTTATTTTATCTCATGCTCGGCGGTGTATGAAAATATCGCGAGGAAACTTGCATGTGTCACATGAAAATCCTGGTAGCATTAGCGTCGTGGAATAATCGCCATGCCTTTTCCTGATCCCATTTCAGGGCCATATATGTGCTCTTATATTAATATTTTTTCTTCAACAGCCATCGTTCACATACCATTTACCCAGCGGATGTGGTACTTATCGAAGGAATCCTGGTGTTCTACTTTCCGGAAGTCAGGGAACTTTTCCACATGAAGCTATTCGTTGACACTGATTCGGACACCAGGCTTGCAAGACGAGGTAAGTGATGAAATAAGCTTCATAAACGGCTGATTTAGATGTTTTAAAACAATAACAATTTACAAATATTTATTTACAAAATAATGTATATATCTATAGCTGAATAAGATTTTTTTTTGTTTTAAAGCCACGATTTTGTTATTGATGCTACTTGGAAATTGAAATATGCAGGTAGATTGAAAATAAATTTATTTTGAAAAGAATAGAAGGAAACCCCAAAGGCATGGACAACACATCTGAAGTCAAGTACATTAATAAAAAGAGTATTTATATCTACGCTTCGAATTTCCTTAAAATATCTGTATCAACAGGTTAATTTATAAAAAAAACCATTAACTCTCCATATCCTTATGAATATAAATAGGAAAAAATAGACAGTGTCTCTTTCCTCATTTTCATAATACGATGGGTGTGGATATCAGACGGGCTTGCACAAAGTCCTACCAGGTGGTCTGGGTGGATATCACCCACTAATCAGATATTCTCCCGCTAAAAAGCAATACTTAGTATTGTTGCGTTCCGGTTTGAAGGGTGAGTGAGCCAGTGTAACCACAGACATGAGGGACATAACATTTTAGTTCCCAAGGTTAGTGGCCCATTGGTGATGTAAGGAATGGTTGATAATTCTTGCATCGCCATTGTCTAAGAGTAGTGGTGACCACTTACCGACAGGTGACCCATTTGCCCGCCCGCCTACATAAAAACTTTTTTTGGCTTCTTCTGAGGATTTTCTATAAGTAAAACCTAATATTTTTATTGGTCCGCCTTGGATCTGGGTCCTGGTATTTATATCCGGACTCTCTCGGATATGAATCCAGATTATAATGCGTTGCCTTATCAGTTAGCCACATTAGCGTTTGTACATGGTGGACGGTCATGCGAAATAAAACTATGTACCATGATTATATTGTATCCGAACTAATATTGTAAAATGCAAAAGCGAGTTTGCTTATTTATTACGCTTTCACGTTTTAACAAATCAAATTTTACATACTCATTGTTAAGGGCACAAAAAATAACATATAATCTACCAACAACTGACCTCACGCTGAGAAGCTGTGGGCGCGAAAGTAGCCTAATATAATGACAAGCCAATATTGAAGCTCTTTGCACGTATTGGTCTTAAACAAACAATAGTTCGCTTTGCTCATTGAAAGATTATAATGGAACATTAATGTTTTCGTAATTCCAGTGCCCCGTGACATCATGGAGCGCGGTCGTGACCTTGAACAAGTTCTCAACCAATATATGAACTTCGTCAAGCCGGCCTTCGAGGAGTTCTGTCTTCCGGTAAGTTATATATCATGACAATGTCTATTATACATTTTTAACATGATACTTAGATCTGCATGTAAGATACTCGACTACGGATTTAAACTACGGAATAAAAACTCTCGTACGCTACCATAATTAGAACCAGAGTTGGGCGTCAATCAACAACTTTTGTAATCTGATTGAAACATATTATGTTTACATTAATTATAATTACATGTAATCTTGATAACTATTGTTTGCTGTAATCAAAATTAACGTTTACATGTAATCTTTACATGAATACGATTAAAGATTAGTTGTCATCAATCGCCGAATATAATTACATTTTAGTTAGTTTCGTTAATCTGAGATCGTGTTTGATGATTACACATTGTAATCGTAATCTTTAATCATTAATTTGATTATATTTTGCCCAAGATTGGTTAGAAGCGAACTAAAGAGGTACGATGTACGGTCATGTGAAATATAAGTTATAAATTTACATCATTTTATGCGTTGCAGCGCCACCTCGAGACGAGTTACAACAAAGTGGATAAATATAGAATTTAGGTTTCAGTTACTCTTTTTGTATTACTTAAAATATATACCTATATTTTTATAATAGTGATAAGAAATCAAGGGTCCTAATGGATCTATTGCTTTTATATTATACCAGTATGCGCCTGCGTGTTTTGAAGACGCAGTTCGTAGGTATAAAGAGTAGGTAGGTAGCCTTCCCTTGGGGTTCAAGCTTGCTTCATACCGAATTTCATCAAAATCGGTGCAGTGGTTTAGCCGTGAGACACAGATCAAAAGAGTTACATTCGCATTTAAAATATTAAAACATAATAATAACTCAGATTGGCTTTTAAAGTAATTGACATTGGTACATTTATTATCCTCTTGCAGACAAAGAAATTTGCTGATGTCATCATTCCTCGCGGTGCTGATAATTTTGGTGAGTTTTTTAGTATTTTTTTGTTTGATTTATATAGTTATAACATAGTTTTTGGTGTTGTTTAATGTACTATTATTTATTTATATATGTTGAAGGCGTTAATATATTATTTCATTTTTGTTATAAAAAGCTTGTTCCTGCTTAATAGTGTATCAAAGCATCTTCCTCTTTGCGTCCTATTCAAAATACCCTAATTCGTAGTTACGTTTTTTTTTTATGCTGATCGTTAATCTAAACACAGATAAAAACTTTCAACAGATTATATACAGTAAGGTCTCAAACTCAGTGTCGAAATTAGTGAATATATATACGTCTTTCATATACACATATATTTATATGTACTTTACGTTAAAATCATTTGATAACATTTATATCATAATGTATCCTGTCAATGAAAGAGAAGTGACAATATTTGTTTAATCGGTGTACAGATTATAAATGTTTGTTTAAAGAGGTAAGTTTAATTTAAGGTCATAGCCACTGCAATAAGCGTGTAAAGTCATTCTTAAAAAAAAATCCCTTCTTGCAGCGGCTATGCTCTTATGTAGCTGCTAATCTAATTTCGACTTGATGAATAACACTTTAAAGTCGGTTTTCCGTTGTTGCAGTGGCTATTGATCTTATCGTGCATCATATATGGGATATTATGTATAAGAAGCGTCCCGAGTTAAACGGGTGTAATGGACACTTGGAGGTGGATGAAGCGAATGGAAGGAGGATGTCCGGCAGTTCTGAAGATACTCTGAGTCGATAGTCTTGATGTAAATTGATTAAATATTTGACAATCAGCAGAAAAATATCCAAAATTGACTGTGGGGGTATTTTGTCTAACACAATGATTCTTTTTTAATGGATAATATAATGTGTATATGTGTTATTTACAATGGTAAATACATATTTAAGTTTAAAGCCAAAATCATTTCTACTCTGATCGGTACGTATGATTGACCATTCGGGTATTCAAAATAATTATAAGTAAATATATAGTATTAATTTGTTTTAATTTAATAAGTATGTAAATTTAATATAAAAAATGTTAGCATAATAATATTCTCAAAAAATATATTTGTTACATTTTTTTTATATGTATATTATAGGTATTAAATTTTAACTGATGTAATTTCTTTTTTGTATTTATGTTAATTTTATAATGAAGTGTGTGTAATGCGGGACTTATAAATATCTATAATAGATATAACGCATATTTTTTTTTTAAATATATACAAAGTTATTAATATAATAGGCATAACCTCTCAGGACTTTTACTATTCAAACATCATAAGCAACTTTTGTTCTATGATTCAAAACTATTTGATTTTCCAAAAATAATTTAAATAAATCAATTAATATAATTTCATTCAACAAAAGAAACGATATATTAAAAACGGGTAAATATTGTTTCTAGTACAGCAGAAGTAATCAGTACTTATTGTATGAAGCAAACTTATGTATGAGATGATGAGTATGAATGGCTTTATATATAAATGTTGTTTAGAGTGGTTACTTAAATAATCCTGTGTCTTCTTCTTTCGAATGTAAAATCAATGATGATAGAAAGAGAATCCAGTATTTAACTAAACCTTCACTACACAATGTTTATTTATAAGGCTGAGTTTGTTTATGTGTAAGCCAATGATAATTGTAAATATTGTACCTTGAATGGTCAGTCATAAACTGTGTAAAAATGGCAAAATTATTTATAAATTGACACGAATTGAATAATCATTCTTCATTGACCATATTAACTAAATGGTGTTTGTTTTTTTTTTTTAATTTATATTAACTATTTTCGGTCGAATGCATTTACAATATTTTTACATTTCTTAATTTGAAATAAACATTTCTCATTACTAACAACATATATTAATTTCAAGTGATGAAAAATGGTAAATACATATTATTCATTTGTGATCTTTGAAGATAACCTAATGTTGGATGCTACAAAAAAAACCTATTATTTTGAATGCTCCAAATACTATCAAAGGTCTGGCACAGTCTTAACAAAATTAATAAGTATCCATTTTGCACAAATGTTTAAACACAAAACACTAAATAAATATAACAGCTATATTAAAAGATTATTAATTCCATAGACAAATGTGTATTTGTTTGTATATAGTCATAGACTATAAATAATTTGATGTAAACAAATAATATGGAAGCAAGCTTTCAAATGTTCTCAACTCAATAATTAAATGTTTAATACATATATTGTATTATAATACAAAAGAATGACATCTAAATAAAAGTCAAACGCTATAAAATAACTATTTTTTAATAAATGTATGTAAAATGTAATTGGAACTTATATTCTGTAATACACAATGTCTAAACTAGATTATAACAAAAATAAAATTTGATTTCATGAGAATTTTTTATATAGCTTTCGTGCAACTAATGACCGGAATGCGGAAGGCAAAAATGGCAGGAATGCTCGCAAAACTATAGCAGTATTCAATAGTTAAATGGAAATTTTCTCTATACTTTTGGAAAAACAAATTTTTTTTGGAAGGACAAATGGGCTATCTGATGGTTAATGGTCACCACCGCGCAGACATAGGCGCTGTAAGAAATGTTAATCGTTCATTAAAGTGACAATGCCCCACCAACTTTGAGGTTATGTCCGTGTTCCTTCGAACTGGAAAACAACAATACTAAGTACTGCTGCTTGACGGTAGAATATGTGATGAGAAATAATGATAATAATAATGATATGAAGAAAGACGGGTTTGCACAAAGCCCTAACAACAAGTAACCACCTGTCACTATTTTGTAGACAGTAATACAGTTCAATTAATCAAATAATTTCAATGAAATAATATTGCTATTTCTCTCTTGTGTGTGGAGCAAGAGAGGAATGGCAATAATTTTAGTTCTGACAAATTAGTTTAGATCTTGTGTACAGCAGAAACAGCGCCGTTAAAAATACAAAATAGTGTAATGTATGCCTTGTATACGCATCCTTGAAATCATATTTCGGTTTGATCATTTCAAATAATTGTCTCTCCAATAAATAAAAGCTTGTTTACATTTTCACATTTTTAATTATTATTGAAGTTATAACAATTAATTGTTGTGACTGATTGCTAATAAAAGTGTTCCATTTTAATACAATTTTATTATAAGGTGGGGGGGGGGAGGCGGTGTCTAGACAAAGAGCAATTGACAATTTTGTCGGGTGACTTTGAACTTTGCTTTCGTCTATATTATTTAAATCACAATAATAATACGTTAATGTTTGATCATCTGATAAATCGAATGTCTGTCTATACATTTAGGCCGTTCTACAAAGGAAGTCGTCAATCGCTATGTGACTTTGTCTAGGCCCGCTGGTTATTTTTTTAGGAATGGGATAGAATTAATGTTCGAGAAAATACTTTGTAATTTATTATTATTATTAAGTATTAATACGGTTAAACTTATGTTTTTTATCTAAGAAACTTTGATAAAATAATTTATTTGAAACCGGAATAATTATTATTAATAGTAACACTATGAACACTTACGGTTCGTTAAGCCGTGAAACTACATATGCTATTCAAATATCGAATTGTGAGTGAACTTCTACTTACTTCTACTACAACTACTGTTGTATACTATGACTATTATTTTGAACGTTTCAAATGTGTATTCGTTTTTTTTTTCCATTGTATTATTCGTTAGTTAGTGTGATATAATTATACCGTTACATAATTATAAGGCTGATACAAATCGTAGAGTAAGGAAAGGTGTTCAGTAATGTAATAAACAACTAGTACGAAATAGATTCAACGCTAAAATTTAAAATTTATCATTTATTCGTCGTCGTTTTTTTAATTAAAAATTGATTTATCGAAACAGTAGTCCCGTTTATCCGACTGCATGGTTTCGGACTCCGTTTAAACAGTAACAAAGTGAAATGCACAAAAAGTGTTCACCTTATTTTGCAAATCGTTTTAAAATTATGTCGATGACACAAATTTTTGTTACTTTGTCAACCATAACTGAACAAAGATTTAACTTAGACGGATAAACGGTAAAAGAACGCTTACCGGACACACCAATAATATTCATTTTATATATTTACGTTTGTTTTTTTTTAATATTTATATTTATTCTGGCCGGATTTAGCGAATATTCGGACAATCGGGACTCCTGTATAATAAATTTAATGAAATAATTCCAATATGCATTATTGGTATTATATATGCATTTATATATTTCATATAGGTCTTCCAAAGTTGTATTGGAGTGTATTATTATTAGAAGTTTTATGTTTATTAGTTTTCTGAAGTGCATTTATACATTTCTCAAAGAATAGCACAAAATTTTTAAATTCATAATGTATTTGGGAAAAAAATTTCGAATGTTGTTTGTGATTCTATAATAATATCCAAGTTTTATTCATTCTCCATTATTAACTATGGTTATTTCGTTATTTTTTTTATAATTTTCGGTTTTCAATTATAAACATTTCATAAACGATTTTGTATTTTTCGTAAAAGCATCAATTTATACAGCCAACTACAAAATGTGTTTTAATAATGAAATCTCATTATAAGGAATTGTATTGTTTATATTACAGTATGTCTATTAATATACATTTTTAATTATAATGTTTTCATTGACACATTACAAAGAACCTATTTAGTAATCTATGCGATCTCCATCCGAATTCCGATAAAAACGTATGTGATAAAATTTTGTGAAAATAAAAAACCGTTAAATAAAAATAAAAAAACCTTATAAAGAAGTATTCTAATATTGTAATTTAAGACACTATTACATATATAAACACTAAGGCATTATAAATAAAAAATAAAATACATTAATATGAATATTTTTACAGCAATGCTTTGAATGTTAAAATTTATTACATTAAAATGATATACAATCGGTCATTCACGATGTATACATGTATATACGATGCTATTCTTACTTTTTGTTATAATGTACTAAATTGTAGTATTCTTTTTCTTTACTTTAGAACCCTTGTGACCATAATAAACCTGGTAGAAATAATACAAATATGAATAATATATAATCTAAAAGAAACTTAAATAAATGAACTATTGCCGAATGGGGTAAATAAAACTAAAAATTAAACGTAATACCAAAAGCTAAGCTAATTTGTTTCTGAACGAATACAATACTCGAATAAATTATTGAAAAAATGTTTAACATGCCCAAATATTTTATTTTATTATTTAAATAGAAATAATTAAGTTTTAGTGTAAAGTTGATATTGTTACGAATACCGTCATTAATACATTACATTAACTATATATATATATATATATATAGACAAAATATAATTTGCCCAATTACAATAGTTCATAGTAAACATTTTTTTTTTATATTAATGCATCATTTGACGAGCATGTTCATAGACTGCTTAAATTTTTATTAAAAATGTATTCAGTTATCAAATCGAATGTATTCGGGCGTTATCTGTTAGCACAAATCAGAAAGAGTATTGAGTAAAATTCAAACTTATTTTGCGTTGTGTAATACTTTAGATTAAGCAACAATTGTAATAAGCCAACTTAAGCCAACAATTTACAATAATAAAGTGTTTGCAAAGGATCCTTGTTTTTTTTATTCGTTAATATTCTACTGACTCGAAACATCGATGATATATCGAAATAATAAAATATATAAATATAATATTAAGGGATAAATAAAATTTAAAGGGTGTTAAACTAATAACGATTATCTTATGTAACCTAAGTGTTGCCACGAATTAAAAATGCGGTCTGACATTAAAAGTTACCCTTTAAAAAATAAAAATCAAATTTCCATTATCTGTAATATTTCGTTTTATCGACTACTGAGATTTGAACCCATACAGTCCGGTTAGAAGAGCAGTTTTCTAGCCAATACGCCAGCTTCAACCCTTCTATATGATATGAAAATTGACATCGTACCTTCGTTTGTTGTATTGTATTAACATCGTTTTTTTTTTTTACTTTGCAGTCGCCATCGATTTAATTGTGCAGCACATATCAGAATACTTGAAAAAGAATTCTTCGGAAAAGGTGCAGTTGCAGTTGTCGACTCTCGCGCCCTCCGTACCCAGCAGCCCCCAACGAAGCGGTAAGGGAGGGCGCCCTCATTAAGATAATTGACGTTTTCAAAGAAAAAAAATATTGAAGTCGAAACGAAAAGAGACTGGTTTGAACTAAAACAACCAAAGTTTATCTATTAATAGAAAAATTGTTTCAAAAATACTTTAGAAGTGGTAAAATTTATATGTTTTATTTTGTTTTTGACCCGGTTTTGGCGTCTAAAGTGTAGTTTTTAATCATCTTTAAATTTTAAGTATCTCCAGATTAGCATTCATGCACATTTTAGAGCGACTGTGCTTAAAGACGTTAAATATAGTAATTTAAAATAATAAATATAGTAGTAGATGTTTAACATATTTTATTACCAATACTAAGAAGAAAAATTTACGAGTTGTCATTACAAAGCACTTTCAATGCTTTATTAACAAACGAAATTAAACGACGTATCCAGCTTAAATAATTATATGAAATATTCTTTATTAATACCGAAAATAAACATACTTAGACAATGTTGATATGATTATATTCTGGTTAATAACAAGGACTGGCGTCTGAAATGGGCCGAGCCTGTATTTTAGACGTCAGTTTTGACTTTTCATGGTTTATTTTTCGTATATCATAAAGGTTTCGTCTTCACATAAACTAAAATATCTCCTGTTATCACGGATAAGAAATACTATTAAGCGTGCCATTGCCAAGCGCAACAATGTATTATAATTAACTATATATTTTAACCAGACTTAAAACCAAAAACAATAAGTCAAAAATTGTCAAAGACAATTCTTTCTGAATTTCCTACTTCTAAATTACAAAAAAAAATTAGAATATAAATGCAAGATATTTTTTTATTTATTTTTTTATAATTTGAATTTCATGTTTAAATTAATATATTACTATTTAATTAGTCTGAACAATATATTTTTAAATCGATTTCTTGTTTTGCAGCTAAACTTTATTGTATGTTATTTTATTTTAGAAGAGATTTCATTATATAATCAACTTTTAAAATTTAAAAACAATTCGTCTTGTAACACACTAGTCACTTTGAACTATAAAGGTGGTTTTAGTACTTATTTTTAATAAATCTTAGAATATTATGTAGCTTTGTTATCGACTAATTATTATCTTTTGATGTCTAAATTTTAAATTTATTAATAATTTCAAACAATATTTTTTGCTATAAAAAGCTAGCTATCAATTTACTTATAGGAAAAAATTAGTCCCAAAGCAATGCTAAGTAGACGATGGCTTTACAGATTAACGCTAAACTTTAAAAATGTCTAACGTACAATAACAATAGGCTTACGGCGGACATGTTTCATATTACTCCTGAAGAAAAACATCTATAATTAGGAATAATTCAGCACCTAACCACAACTTAAAATCACTATTATCCATTTAATAAAATTAATTTAGTTTTATTACGCTATCTTGGTTGTTGGTTAGATCGAAAAATACAAATTATTTTAAATAGGAATCAACAATCTATTTAGAGTAAGTAATGCAATAATTAAACTATTTTCTGAATTTATAAGTCTAAACAAAAAATATAAATATAATCAAAATTTTAATGTATAACTATCAAAAATTTTAGGAATAGGAAGTAAACGATTTATTTTTTAAATGTCGCTACCTAGACGAAAACTCCGATATATTACCCACTTGATAATAGTAAATATGAGTGAACGTTACTAAAAATAGCAATAATCACTTAATTAATTATTATATAATATTTATTACTTGCTACTGGCTTAAGGTATATATTAAATGTTTTATTTAATGTTAACAGCGTTGCACAATCTCCAAATTAATATATCTTTTTTGACTTTACACATCTTACTTGTCAATATTCTTAAGGTATTTAGATAAGAGTCTGTGACAATAGAGTAGGCACCAAAATATGTTTTATATGAATATTAACATTCACAAATAAATTATACTTATATTAATAAAGACAATATAGATATGATATATTTGAAATTAAAATACTACTATTTATTTAATTTATTTAAAAAAAACGTTTATTAATCGAAGCCGCTAATGCTTATTTGTTATATTTTGAAAAAAAAAAACAAACGAACTCATATACATATATGACTGATGTTTGCTAGTCAGATAAATAGATTGACTTTAAGTATAATTTATTATTGGAAATGAAAAATTAATTGACCGAAATCATTGAAGTATTGAAGCAAAACAATTGGAGGCTGTTAAAATTGGTTGTTATTTTAATTAAGTTATTTTTTAATCAATGTTACCGATTTTTATAGTTTTTTGTTAACTTATATACTAACAGTTATATTATTGGATGTTCAATTGATAACTCTCCTTACGCCACTGTTGATTTGACATTCGAAATAAGAGGACACAGCATTGTTTAACCAATTTTCTTAAACAACATGTTAATTATAGTTGAAGCATTATATTATAAATATAGCTAAGTTTGAAATGGACTTTGAGATACAGCATTTTTTGAAACTTAAGAATTTTAGAGGTTATTTTATTATATACAGGTTAATTATTGTCGTCTTTTATATCATTGTATTATTTATATTTCAGCACCCATCTGGTATCTCTGGTTTTGTCGTTAAAATAGCGAACACTATATCAACCTATGTTCAAGTACTAATGTCAACTGTTATTTTTTTTTATTATTCTGTAAGTGAAAGATAGTTATTTATTTAATTCTCTTTGGTAACATTAAATTATATTTCTCTATTTATTATATATCTCAGCAAAAAATGCTCATTACTCAGTCCATTTTATTTTATGTCTAAAACAGAGAGGAAACGGAAATAGTAATTCAACTTGTAAAAAAAAAACATTATTGCTGCTATTACATTTTTTATCAGTTTAAATTATTGTGGACTAAAAACTGACACGAAGGATTCTAAAATATAATTCAGACATTTTTTTCGTACATAGTACTTGATAGTAACTATAAGTTATTTAAAAAAATCTCTATCGATGTAATTAAGTGAGTTTTATTTATGATAATTTTAAAAAATCGATGTCAACACAACTCTTGACGCCTAATTATAAAATGCCAAAGAATATATATATATTTTTTGTAAATAGCAACACTATGTTTGATAAACAATTTTGTTTTTTTTTGTAAACTTGCTATGTCGTTACCAAACTGCAATACAAGGAAATACTTGTACATATAGTTGATGTACAATTTATGCGTCACTGAAAATCAGCAAATAGTAATGCGCTCGTCTTCGATGTTTAGAAAATTTGTTTATATTTGAAAAATATTATGTTGCCCGTAGGATTTTGGGTTCATGAATACCATTTGTTAATAAGTAAAAATTAAAATTAATAATAGTTGAAAAAGATGTATCCTTTCCAGCTTACACAAAATTCAAAGCTAACTTCACTCAAGACGCATTTAAGTTTTGCGTGTACTGTATATGTTGCCATGTATACTAGCTATACTAGACTAGCAGCCTTACTTATTAACGTAGTAAAGAGGGTGCTTAGTTAAACACTGATTTTCTGTCACCGCTTATTTGATATTCGAAATAAGACACAGCATTGTTTTTCAAATTAAAAAAAATATTTAAAAGTAAATAAGAGTTAAACGGACGAATGTTCAAGTGTTGACAACGAAAGGCGTCCTTTTTTTTGCACGTAGAACATTTAATTATTCGGCTGTTCGTGATGCGTGCTGGTTTCGTTTAGTACCAACAGAAATTAAAAATCATTTTTTAAATAAGAGCACTTATGTTAGTTATATAACCGACGTTACCGTCTAATGTTACTAATTTAAAATAAAATATTTATTTATTTAACTATGTATAAATCATTGTTTTTTTTTGTAATTTTGTTATATTAAAATGCCACATCATTTCCGTAGTTTTTAATAGCTTGTTAATTAGTAAACACAAAAATTGAAAAATTGTACAAAGATTATCATTAAAGTTATTTTATTTTAACGAAATGACTTTTTTTTCAACTTTGTTTTTTATTCTATAATTTCATTCCAACTGTCTATGTTTAATGACAAAATAAACACAATACCTATTAGCTATTTCGTCGAACACATAAATATATATATTATTTATTAAATCGTACATTAGTTTTTTAAGTGCTTAATATGTGTTTACTAATAATACTTATGTTTCTTGTAAACAAACAGCGTGAGGAAACCTGCATGTAGAGGAACGTGGTAGAATAAAGTACTATAGATTTATATCTATATATAGGAGGTTATCCTCCTCCTCAAAGGGAGAGGAGGTTTTACGCCAGTAGTGAGATACTTACATGCTGTTATTTTATAACTTTTATTAATAAATGGGATTCACTTCCTTCGAACATGGGACCTAAAGTTCACTACAAATTCAATTACGTTTCACGAAATCACGTTGATTTTAAATATTATATACTTTGTTTATATTATAGCAATACAGTCATAGAAGTAAAAAAAAACTCTTTGTATTGTTCAGCCAATATCAAGAATCGTCATGTTTTAAATTCATGTTTCATTGAGGAAGGTTACAGGCTATGTAACTTCACGGTACGACCTTAACGAAAGTGAGTTGAGCGAATCAGTAACCATAAGCTTTATTAAGCATGACAAACTGTATGAAACAGACATAGTTATTCCAATACGGGTAAATACCGGCTATGTGTTCAGCTAGATATACAAAAAAATTCCTATTAGTTTGAAGGTATATATATCCTATGTCCTTTTCTCTACCCTTGTCTATGTGTATGAGAAGAGTGAGTAGTTAAGAAGTAAGAATCGTAACAAACAACTAAGCAAATTAACTTCCACATTAATAATATTAGGATAAAGTTATAATGTAATGTTATTAAATAAGTAAAATAAATTCAATAAATAATTTTATTAGTAGATAATACATTTTTCTGTAATTAAACAAAAAGCTTAATGATAAGTGGAATTCGATCAGGAACTACCAAAATCGACTATGTATTTATGCTACATGCGTCCATTGTATTATTATAAATACTGTAGTGAGGGGGATATTGTGCATCCTAAATTGTCTACAAACTTGAATTTTATTGTAAGATTACACTTAATAATTCTTCTTCTTCTTCTGCCTAGCGTTTTCCCGGCCTAGTAACGCCAGGGCCCGCTTTCCTGCATCTATGCCTCCACTTTGCCCGATCTAAAGCGTCCTCCTTAGTGAGATCGTGCTCTCTCATATCGTCCCTCACAACATCGAGCCAGCGCTTCTAGGACCTGCCGCGGGATCTAGGGCCTTCGATAACAAAGTCTAGGCATCGGTTCCCGACATAGTCTGGTGGTCTGCGGCTAATGTGGCCAAACCAACGCAGACGGCTTTCCTGCAACTTATCCGCTACATCGCAAACGCCAAGGCTACCACGGATGTGCTCGTTACGAATGCGATCTAGTCGCGTAACGCCACACATCCACCGCAACATCTTCATATCCGCGACGTGAAGTTGCTGAACGTGTCTCGCGAGAGCTGGCCACGTCTCGCTGTCGTACAATAAGACTGGTCGGATGATGCACTTGTACACAAGGCCCTTTTATTTCACCGGTATCCTGCGATCACAGATTACTCCGGTGACTTCCCGCCATTTGGCTCAGGCTGCGTTTATTCGAGCTCTGACGTCGTGGTCGATTGTACCAGACTCGTGTCGAAGTACGGACCTGAGGTATTTAAACTTTTCCGTCTTGATAACGGATTCTCCGCCTATCTTTATGGGTTCGGGGTCCGTACTACCACAGGGCATATACTCGGTCTTCGGAACATTTAGCATCAGACCGCCCCTCACTAGCACACCCTTCCACTGGTTCACCTTTTGCTCCAATACCTGCTTGTCCTACATCTATCAGTATCTACCAGTGCAATATCATCAGCACATATCATGAGCCAGGGAGACGGCTCATGGGCTTTCGCTGTGACAACGTCAAGCACTACATTGAACAGAAAAGGACTCAGGGCCGAACCTTGGTGGACACAAGCTGTTGCTGACAAAGGGTGTGTGCCGCCAACGGCGGTCCTTACTGTTGATTCCGAATTATAGTACATGTATCGGATAATGTCGATATAGGTTTGTGGCAGGTTCTTCATCTTCAAAGTTACACTTAATAATTACATAAAGTAAATAATTATTAATCAATGAATTTATATGAGACTTATACGCTTCAATTTGTTCGTTAGCCACTTTTTTCTATTATAAATGCAACACTTATTTTCAAAAACCAAAACACTATATCTGTGATACTCATTTAGAACTTGAATATTTAACGTTACAAACAAACATGGTCGCATAGATAACATATTACCCGAGCTACAATCTGGTGACGTAATTGCTTTGCAAGCAGACTTCTCCACACTCATCTTATTCAATAATTTACATTCAGACAATAAACGAATACTAAAATTTGATTTTTTTTAATGGTATATTTATATCACTAGCACGATTTTTTATAAAGTTAAAATATAAATTTCGAACTTATCGAGCATTTATAATATAAATAGAAGCTTTGTGGTTCCGACAGTCGAGCCATCTTAACCTAGAGGTGTTGAAGAAGCTGTATAAGGGCATTTTTGTCAAACATTTCTGTAAATCAAGCACGGGAGCTCCTCATTCATCCGTCCCACCGCGCCAGGCTAGCAGTTTATTATAAGTCTTCCAATTCCTTTCAATGCACACAGTGGGCTAATCTCAAATAAATGGAATAAGGGTAAGTTATAATAAAACCACATATATATGTACAGAGTAAATTGAACGTTACATTAGAAAATAAAACAAATTATACAACTTGATCCGCATTTATTACAATACACATTAACATAATAATCGCAATAATTACAAAGGAAAACAAATCGTCGCTTTATTAAATATATTTAATTTTAGTCCCGTCACGAGAGCGCGCGGACTAGGGGGGAGGGGGGGTGGTCTGTGTGGTGTAATTCACACTACGCAACAAGCGACTGCCTCTCGATCAACATAATTATAGTTAAATATAATTTCATATTCGCTTTCAATTACGTAAATTAAATTTCGAACACGTTCTAATCATCGCAAGCTTAGATTTTTTTTTCTTCTATTTATACCATGTACATTTGTCATAATAGTAAAAATATATATTTAAACAGATTAAAATAAAACAAACCGAATAAACACAGCAGACTTTCAAATATTTTGTTATTTGGCTTTTTAATTATTCTACCTGTTTAATTATTTTTTTTAATTATATCTTTATCAGGTATTATAGCTGATATCGAAGCTCGCGACAAGTAAGTACTAAACTAATTTAAATGAGTTCATTATTTTGCGTGTAGTGGAATTTTGATGACTTCAACAAAAATCTCACTGGTAATAAAAAAAAAAACTAAAAAAAACGTAAAGCATTGACTCTGTTATAAATGTATTCCTGACATTCTTTGTTTAAAATATATTTTTTTATCTATAGCAATTAACCTCATATTTGATGTATATTTTTATTTTATATTTGGAATCGGTTCATAAAAATAATAAAGAATCAAATAATTTCCAAGTTAAAAGCGAGCCAGTGAAAATGTTCGTAACTCCATCATATATATTCTTTATATTTTACTAAAGCAATTTAAAAAAGAATATAATTGGAACATTCAGTTATATTTCTTTTATTTATGATCTGTTTATTTCATTATTACATCTTACCATAGAGAAAATGAAAATTGTATCAATGTTTTTTTTTTTATAAATATATCACTAGAAATAAGGAAAATAAAAAATATAAGCATTTATGAAAAACAAAACCTATAACAGACAATTTTTCTCTATGGTAAGGACGTTATTCGTATCAATAGAAAATCTGAAATAAAATATTTATTATATATTTGGTAAAAATTGCGTGTACAAACTAATATACGAAACAGAACGAAGCTGTAAATATACATTGTGCTATTTACTAAGAGAACTTATATATAAAATTCTATTAAACGTCTATAAAATAAAACTGCGCTTAAATATGTCGTACGTTACTTATCAATATAATACACGATATTTACATTGATTGTTTTTTTATTTCAACCATCTCGTTATCGAATAGGAATTAGGGCAGATTCACACTATACTTACGTGACGTGTAAGAACGAGGGTATACCTGGAACACATTACGTCATCGTTGTGTGCACGTTATATAAAACATATGTGTCTAATAAGCAGTATCTACTGATGAATCGCGACAAGACAAGTAAGTGTGAACCTGCCATTATTTGCCACGGCCGGTGTCTTATTATTATCAATCGCACTAACGACAATCGAAGATTGAATATGAAATGTCATTACAATGGTAACCGTACTTTTATTTTTTATTGATTACATACAAAACATATTATTTACATGATGTATGACGTACTATCAACATTCTGTATGAATTGTTAAACAATATCACTTAAATATTGCTATCTCTTTCTCGCAAATATGTCAAGCCCATTAGATAATTGTAAAAACTGTGCATAACAACAGTATTACGGTCAGTAGGGTCAGCAGCAAACACACATCAGCGGAAAAAAAAAGTTTTTTAAGTAATCATAATGGAATTTACTTAAACGTTGAGAAGGCATTCCCAATCTTCGTTTGTCGAATCATAGTAAGTTTAAAGTTAGATAAATTGACGAGATGATTAACACATCCCGACACATTCTATAGATACACAAATATCTCTGACAATGTTATGTAAAATATCTATTTTGAAAAGTCTATAAAGCTTATACTTGTCGATTCTCAGAAGATCTTGATTCCGAACCGGAAGTGATACTAGTAATTGAACCGTTTAATTAAACTTTTAAAACGATAAAAAAAAATTTAATATGAATCTGTTTAAATAGAACAGTTACATAACGAGTTAAACGAACGCCTTTATTATATCCACTTTTGTCTAGAGAATATTTCAAATGTATCCATTTCGAATCAACGATTACACTCTGAACGTCTACACACTTGTCATTTGAATTTATATTTAAAAAGTTAAAGCAAACATTATTGTCTCCACCATTAAACCTAGATAAACAAACACGTCACCGACCGCGGCCACGGAACGAAGCGGTCACAACTAAAACTATCGTACACACCAAACCGTACCCTATTAAAATCGTATAAAGCGCAAAATACACGATTTCGTTAAATATACACAAATTTTACCTAAAAATCTCGCTTCGATAACAATTATATTTATTCGCAAACCTTATATATAATATATACACAATTCATATGACTTGAACGTACTTTTTGGTGTTACTACTGCGCTACTTCTATTTCGAGTTCAATGTTTCATGCAACTCATTTGTACAATATCCTCAATATTTATTTCTGCAACATTTTTATATTGGTATTTAAGTTTGAACAGAAAAATATATAAAAATATTTTTGTCATAGTTAATAATATTATACAGGCCATGTGTTGATAATCTATTCTGTGATTTCAAAATAACTGCTTTTTCTCAAGTTCATATCGTAATTGACTATTTGCAAGTTATCAATTGATATTCTTGTGTTTGTTTTTTTTTTATAAATTAAATTCTTTTGGAATGGGGTGTTTTAAGTACAGTTTCGTATTAATTGTAACAAAATCAGTTGCATCTATATTTATAACAATGTTAACTTTATTTTACATCTAAATATATACCTGATTTGGAAGAAAAGCGTTACTTTGCTTTCGTTTTTTTACGTTTAAGGCATTTTTTTTTCATTTATAATTTAAAAACGCGTTTAACACAAAAATACACAGATTATATAAAGAAATAGTGCTTCTTCTCGTTCGTATTTTATGCGTTCACGAATCGTTCGTCCGATTCAGTTGGGTTAGGGTTATTGGGTTTCTGGTATAATACCAATGTAAAATAGGGAGTGGGGGTACAGTTTTAATTGGCAACTGTATAAACATAAACAGACATTGCAACGAATGCATATAACATAGTCGAATGACCGAATCACTTTTGTTGCGACACCCTTGGAATACGAATTTATGTCTCGCAGTGTTGATAACTGTATAATTATAACAATTATGATAAATTAAAATTATAATTGGTTCATTTTCTTCCCGGGAGCCCATCATACTTTTAATACAATCTTATCGCCATTTAGATACGATAAAGCAATATCACAAATAAAGTTTGTATTTCATTAAAACTTTCATTACATATTTTTCTATTCGAAACTCAAATATAAAAATGAAAAAGTATAATTTTGTACAATATTTCATCTCTGCGTCGAATCACTCACCCAGCCTTCGTAGTGTTCAAATAAAATAAAATATAATATTTGTTACCCACCATAGAAAATGATAAATTTGAAAAAATTCTATTGTACAATCATAAATAAACTTGTACATTAAACTGGTACATATATATATAATCTAATAACGTCGGAAGGGCATGTATCGGGCGGTGAGGCGGCGGCGGGGGAGGGGGGAGCGGTGCCCGCTAGTCTGCGGGGCGCGGCGGGGGCGCGCGCGGCGGCAGGGGGGAGGCGGGCACGCTCCAACTCTCGCTGGTGCTCCATCTGCATGCCACGTTCACAATAATATTAACGATCAATTCATATGTAATTTCAAGTTTTCGTCTCACAACTGTTCACAAGTTTCAATCTCGAAAAAGGTTACAATGACAATTATAGATATTAAAAAAAAATAGGTTTTTGTTACTAAAATAGTTTTAGCTACTTATCTTCTATGATTATTAAATATTTACAAAATGCCCATTTTTAAAAATGGGGTCTAATTAGCAAATGGGCCACATAAGTGGTGGATGGTAAGAAAAGTTATCTGGTCTTTACAGTCAATGAGCCGGCAACGTGATCGAAAAAGTCATATCTCTTGTGCCTGTAACTACACAGGGCCGCTTACACAATAAGTATATTGCACTAATCTTAGTACTACAGTTCGCTTTGAACATGTTATATTATATGTCATATCAGTCCGGTACTCACTTGTGGTGCGCGACGGCGGCGTGCACGGGCTCGCGGCGCGCTGCAACGTGATGCCACTTGACGTACCCGCTGAGGCGGCGCTTCACCAGCCCCGCGAGCGAGTGCAGCCAGCCTACGTCAGCGCACCGCTATACGCGCTATCCCAGCCCACGCGCCCACGCGCCCACGCGCCCACACGCACGCCCGCTGCCCACTCTTTGCTAGAGACCTCTTTGGTCCTTTTCGACTTTTGCTATTCAGTTTTAGTAACGTCGTTGGTTTTTTACTTTTAAATGATTAAATGTTGATATTTCAAAAAGAAAGATATTCAAAAGTTAAAAAAATTCTTCTTTTAAAAAGCATTTATTAACCAAAAATATAACAGTTACAAGCTTACAGCTCTTTTTTACTTTATTATTAGATAAAATAAATAAGTGAGAATAAAGTTAGTTTGTTTTTTTAACTTTACATATATTAAATCCTGTTGATACCTATTGTAATTTATGAATACATTAACTTCTTATTATAATCAATTAACCTTTTCATCCTTTTATAAGGTAAACCCTAAAACTACAAATTATTTGAATTATGAAAAACGGAATCACATTAGTTTTTTTATATAATCAAGTAACGCTAACATGAATAGCAATTTATTTTATATTAATATACGTGTATAATATTTTAAGTCGAACCAAAGAGCTCCCGGTGCCGTACCAAATGCCTGGCTACTGTTACTGAGCGATGAGCGAAGCCGTGATCCGGGTCATGAAAATGATGCCAACGTATACCCACACCGCGCTATTACACTTGGGTCTTTAGGACGTTACATTTTCGACCCGTTCGTTTACTCTCGACTATCTCAAATTACAGACAAACCGACGCTAAAGATGTGTGTAAAAAAAATTCAAAGTTTTTTTTATATATTAAAGCAAAGGTTTAATATTTAAGTACCAGTATCCGAGAAAGTTACATTAAATAAAATTATACTCAAGAAGAAATTGATTTCCGTATTGAATGTAAACGTAAAAGAACGGATCGAGCGATTTCTAAACGTCCACATAGTAAGATAGAGTAAGCGTAACCCGAAGCATCCCTTGCTGTACAATAGCGGGCGTTATTAGCTAGGTGTTAAGGTCGTGTTTAGTGTGGCGAGGCATGTGATAGAGCAGATGGCAGGCGATGTGGGGCGTGACAGCGGCAAAGCACAGGAGATGAGGTCAAGAGTATTTGAATCTAACATTTTAATACTTTCTACAGCCAATTCCAATCACAGGATTTGAGATAAAGAAACACTTGCATATTCCGTACGATTTGCTAATAGCCATTATACAAACAATAAGTAATATATCTTAATGTGTTTCATAAAAACATTATTAACAAACTTAAATCCACTTTAATTTCAATTCCAACATTTTTTTGACTACCATAATGTATACCATAGATTATTCAAGATCTCGACCAATACAGATAAGACGTCAAACGTCAAAATTGTTTATTTGTCTATACCCCTCGTGTGTTTGGAATAGACTACACATTGTACTACAGGTCGAACTACACTTCTGACAGCTATAAATTCAAATACTCATGCACCACAAAATAACAACAATTTACACAGATATTTTAAAAGAACATAGTTCTCAGATAGCAGAAATTATTCGATCCACCGCAAGGGAATGGCAACACAGCATATGACGTAATAAATGCGAGCAAATGTTACCCGTCCGTCGCGATGTTCGGGAGATCACGGATAAGAAACGATACATTTATTTAGCGATAAGTATCTTAAGCGGTGTTAGTTAGCTTACATTACTAGCCTCTTTTACTAAATATTCACCGAATATTACATTACATAAATAGCATTATCGTTAAATATTCCAGCTCTACATTGTTTATCGACGAACGCGCGACACGGTTTTTTTATAAAAAAAATGGTAGGAACACTGGAAAATGGGCGACCGTACAGAAAGTGGTCACAACCGCCCATAGACAATGACACTGTAAGAAATATTAACAATTCCTTAAATCGTCAATGTAATCGCTACCAACCTTGGGAACTAAGATGTTATATCCCTTGTGCTTATAGTTACACTGGCTCACTCACCCTTCAAACCGGAACACGACAATACTAAGTTACTGTTTAGCTGTAGAATATGTTCAGTGAGTGGTATCTATCCAGGCGGGCTTGCACAAAGCCCTACCACCAAATAATTTCGGAAATATTATATTCCCGTCATCAGGTCAGTCAGGTCACCAACATGTCGCGCAATCCTCGCTAAACATAGCAAGCGAAACCGGAACATTTAATAAAAATGATATATATAAAAAAATACGGTTTATTTAGTATTAAAACATAAATAGCGTATTATTTTTTATAAAAAAAAAAATCTCTTAGCAGTCCGCCAACCTTTGTGTGTACATTTGATATATTATTAATGTAAAAGTCAGCCATATTGTAATTGTTTAATATGGCGTAAGCGTAACCGCGAAGCACTAAGCGATCATTTCATCTGTATCCTAGCCCTATTAACATAAAACACAATGATAGGATACCGTGAAACAGTTATGTGATGATGGCAATGGCGAATTGATTGTATGGGAACTAGTTTATATATTTAGTTTATGTACACTTATATTATATGGTATGTCTGAAATATATATATATTCAAAGCGATCGGAGATAACCATGGTTATGTGTGATGAATAAAAAATAATAATAACAAAGTATTTATATTAAAAGAAATATATGTATATATATTATCTGTACTTTTTTTTTATTCGACGTATTTAAAAAAAAAAAATCCGATTTGTACAATTTTAAACTAACATTCAAACAAGAGCCACAACATTTATAACGAAAATTTTGAATAAATATCTGAGTGTACATATATATTTGGTACATACAATCATTTCCCATAAACAAAATGGCGTAGAGTGGCAAGCGCAGCATTTCGTTACACCAATTAGTTACACGTCTCTATAGGCTGGCTGCCCTCAAAAAAAATATACACAAAACATGTAAAAGAACATATAAACAAATTAAAAATATATAATTTGTCCGACGTTTTGCGAGACAACGTTACTACTAAGAAACGTTATTTATTTAATGATACCGAATCTATAATTTTTCGCAATCTCTTTTAACTACATACATGAAAAATAGAAATATTTTGACTAATATCACATAGATTAGTTTAAGATAATATGTTACAATAGGATCAGCATCATAGTTACAGAAATAACGTTACTTTAAACGTTTTTGTTGATCAGACTGTCGTTTCACTTGAATTGATATAAGAGCGTGCGTGTCTCCATTATCCCTGAGTTTAATTTTAAACGTTACGTATTAAAACGTTGCATTTAAAATCGCCCTTAAAATTTCACCAAAATGTTTCACTTAAAAAAAAGAGGAAATATGGTATGAAGTAATATAATGATGTTAAAAGTAAGTAATTGTTATTTTAGGAGAAAAATTGTAACATTACATAAGTTATGTTTGTGTGTTACAAATATGATCAATGTGTATATCTTGCGTGATATTCTAATATTAAATAAGGAATATTAATGATCATCAAACGTGATAAAATTAAAAATGTTTTTTTTTTTTTTAATATGCAGTAATTCCGTTGATGATATTTAAAAACAATCATTCCATCATTCAGCGGGAACTATTCTATTTATTTCATATTAAATGAAACTACTTAAGTAACATCTGTAATATGCATGCATTGTATGCATTTATAATTTTTTTTTCTAAACAATGATTATATAAAAAAAAGCGTAATTATAATATATTACTTTTATTGGTGACGTAGCTCCGCATGGCTGGATAAACAAACACGTAAATGAGTCAATGGCTCCCTGTACATGTCCATTTGAACTCATACATTGGTTCACTAGTGTCGTAGGACACTTGGATATATTATTTTATATATAATATTAATTTCATAAATTATAAATTTCGTATGTGTTTGTGTCGATTAATTAATTACAGTATATTTGTATAAGAATAGGAACGTTTTCGTAACACGTTAACTAGCTAGTATTCAAACTGCCTAGGGCCTAGTGGAACAAAGATTCATACCTATACCTCATATTAAACGAAGAACACTTTGGATATACAGATGAGTAATTTTTTCTTCTACACGTGAATTAATTTAGAGTAAAATAGTGTATACGTATGTGTCGGTGGCGCGCACTCACCCTGGTCGTCGTGCAGCAGCTTGGAGGGCGCGGCGGGCGGCGCGTCGGCGCGGTACCCGTTGCGGAGCTCCGCGCGCGTCAGGCTCTGGCTGCGGCCCTCCGACAACCTGAGGCAAAGCGATATATGAACACTGACGCATGCCATGACGCTTCACACGGGCGAGAACGATTCACAGAGCTAACTTCACACCGGTCAACTTCACTCACAACGACAGTTCTACAAACGTGTTTAACAGCTAAATTAATTATATCGATGCGTTCCTCACCGATCATTGCTCAGCAGTAAGGGCGAGGGCGGGTGTAACCGGTCGTGGAGCGGCGGCGGCTCGAGTTCCATGGTACCGTTAGCTGCAAAATTTAAATCAAATTTGAATCCCACACAAATCGCAATTAACGTCAACGCTACCGAATATGTTAAAAAAAAACTCGAACGTAACAATAACGTTTAACAATTTAAAAAACAAGCAAAGCAGCTAATATAGGATACTATCCTAAGCAACCATTTTGTTGTTATCTATACAGCAATATTAATTGCTTATGGCAGTCATACAACGGTGTCTTTGAATCGTTGTGACTCTGACTGTAATTTATAGTGGTAACATATGTAACGGTGGTACCTTCATGCGTAAGCAGATGTCTGGTCCGCGGCGGCGGCTCGGGCGAGCGACCCGTGCTGTGCTCGCGACTGAGGCTGGAACAAAAACATCATTTTCATTCTATAAAATAATAATATAGAAGTATTACGTTAGCTTATTGATTTAAGAATAATTCTCCATTTTATACGACGTTCTGTATTGTAGAAATAATTATGAAAATCGCATTGCATTATTTGGAACATAATATTATCACTATAGTACTAATATATTCGATACTGGCACTTTTAAAAGTGTAAACTATTACGGCTGACATCGTAAATGCACTGCCACACATGGTCCGCACAAAGCCATTACGTTGTAAAATAATGTATAAAAGTAAATATCTCTCACCTCCGATGTCTCGGTGTCGAATGCAAGTCCACTCTCGACTTCCGTTGTTGACTTTGGTGATAGAACCTTTGTAATACTATAGGGCTCGTGTTACCCGAACTCTGTATGGAAAACGTTATGATAAAATCATTTAAAATTGTTACAAAATTTGAGTATTCATAATTAGTTATAAAATAAACGTATAGTATTATTCCTCGAGTTAAAAAAAACACATGATCTACAAGATTTATCTTTAGTATCTACTGGGACATTACATATTATCTATATAAATATGTATTTACAAAAGAAAAGTAGTATATGTAGTATATCAGTTGTCTGGTTTCCATAGTACAAACTCTGTACGAGCTTAATTTGGGATCAGATGGCCGTGTGTGAAAAATGTCCAAGGATATTATTATTATTATTATTATATCATGTGGAACCACAGATTCCATCTGAAATATACAAACAGTGGAACATGTGGAATTTAATTTAAAGCACTGAATTTTGATGAGTTTAAAATTAGCTAAACGGTTGGTACGCACGGCGGGCGAGGCGCGCCAGCGGGTGTCGGCCGACACGCGGCGCGCGGGCGCGGGCGGGGGGGACGCGCACGCGTCGATCGTCCTGCGGAGGGGGGGGGGGGCACTCATATACTCTCGCAGTCACAAATATATGAGTACAAAATCAACACATACTCTATTCAAGTAGCAAGTTCTTACAAACACTATCCTGTTGTCGTTTTCTGGTTAAATCAAATTTAATGTCACCACCGATATTAATTACTCATTTCTAGCAAATTCATTAAATATATAATATGTTAATCAAATTCAATCCAAATATAATTATCTTAATAGTGCTTCACTATGTTACAATTAATATAATACCTGCGTCTCGGGTAAGGCGAATAGTTCGACAGGTCAGCTTCGAGGCTCGCGGGCTGCGAACTGCTTCCTCCCGGGTTCGCCGTAGTCGCCCACCAAGCTCTACGGACCAACAATATAACATTACATTTCTTACCGGCCTACGACTTTAATTAAGAGTTTATCATTATATTGACAATTTTTTTGCATAAAAAAAATAGAAATTAATAATATTTTGATAAAACTTAACGTAGATTTAAAGTTTATAATTTGATAGTAGTTTTCACTTACATCTACGCCCGCTTATTAAGTACAGGCTTCTGTACCCTTACAAAGTGCAAAATTGCTAAATGTGCAAAATTTTATAATGTTCGATTAAATAGTAAATAAGTGAAAGATTAATAAACAAACACAAATATACATATATAAATGTAATTAAATCGTTAATAGGGTCTGCTCACCGCGCAGGAGTGGGCGTGGCCTGGTCGGGCGTCCAGTGCGAGGCGGTGACGTAGTTGCGCGTGGGCTGCGGCGTGGGCGGCGCCTCCAGCGTGCGCGTGGGCGTGGGCGTCGACAGCGACGCGTACCACGCGCCCACCGACACCGAGTTGCGCGCCGACTTCACCACGAACGGGTGCTCGAGCAGCTTCACGTACTTCGGCCGCTGACGGTAGTTTTTCGTTAGGCTGAAAACGACATTGATTAATATAGACGTAAGAAATATAAAATAGTATTAGCGAATTATTATCTCGTCGCAATCATTTATAATTCGTTACCAAAAATTTAATACGAATATTAATTTAATAAAATAATGCATAATAAAACCACAAAAAAATCACTATTTTCGCACTTTCATTTTTGAATTATTATTATAAGTATTTCATTAATAATGATCAAATCTTACCATTGGGATACAAAAGATTTGAACTCGGGAGTGAATTCAGTATCCTCTGGTAACTGTGGTGGGTCATCTGCTATTACCTAAAACAATAAAACTAAATTTGGTTTACAAGTACTAGACGATTGACAATTTTTTTTTATTAGTTTAGTAAATTTTCTCTGAAACAAGTATGAATGGAAATCAATAAATAAAAAATGAAATATAAATACTGTATCGCTTTCCACAATTTCACCTAAATAATATTTGCGTAGTTATGATTGAATATAAAAGCGCACTCTCCTTGTTGTTGAACAAATGTCAAAGAGTGTCACTCACAAGTACTCACCCTAGTGAGTACTTCGAAGTCGTTCTGACAATCCCTGTAGGGGAAGACCCCTGTGGCGAGCTCCACCAGCGAGATACCGAGCGACCACACGTCCGCGCGGATGTCGTAGTCCGGCCGGCTCGGGTCCGGCGGGTCTATCCGCTCTGGCTGTGAGAACATACAATACAATTATAGAGCCATTGCCACGTCAGTTCAGTCTTACTAGAAATGGAATTTTATTTTCTGAACTATTTCATTATATTATAATAACTAAATTAGATTTCCCCGATTAGAGTGGTCTATCTAACGAGGCTTAGAGATATTAAAGTAGAGTCTCTAGGGTTCGTTCTATTAAAATATCCATTTGAAATCATAAATCCACACCAAAAAACCGCCGGTAATGACATCCTTGAACTAGGATTTAGATAGAATTCTACGCAGTATAGCGTGTATGACTTATCAACTGACAGCCATGTAGGCCGCGCAGCCCGCACTGCGCGTCTTCGCCTTGGAGTCCACGAGGCGGCCGCTGATACCGAAGTCGCACAGCTTGACGTTCCCGCGCTCGTCCAGCAGGATGTTGCTCGGCTTCACGTCGCGGTGGATCACGCCGTGCGTGTCCTTCAGGTACGATAGCGCGTTTACCGTCTGAAATATTCATAACGTGATATATTTATTACTGATAACTACGACTCTGCAGTCTCTCTGCATTGAGAATCAATATGTTTAAATTGTATTTTTTTTTACTACATCGCCCAGCACGTGATTTTTTATAAACACAAATTAAGCACAAGACATGAGTGGTGCTTGCCCTGACTTGAACTCGCAATCTGCTGTTAAGAGTCACATATTCTAGAAATTTGAACATCTCAGTTATATTATCCCTTATACATTTTTTTTTCTGTAAATATAGATTTAAAAAGTAATTGAAAATATAGAAATGTTTTTAAATTTCGCATAGGCAGAAATAATAAAATACTAAACGGCTAGCCGTGTCTTGAAATTAATTTAATTTAAAGTTATTTAATATTTCAAGCTAAATTACATACCGCCACGGTGACTTTTCCGAGTATTGCTTCAGGTATAGGCGCTCCAAGCCTCTTCAACAACTTGTCAAAGCAAGACGCCATCAACTCCATACATATCCATACATCTGCGTCGGTCACGAAGCAACCGAGACACCGAACTATGTAAGGACAGTCGTGTGATCTGACCACCACGTCCAAATCCATTAGAATACGTTTCGTTTCCTCTGAATTGCCGGAACGACGCATTTGCTGAAACACAAAATTAACCCATTTAAAAAAAAAACTTAAAATCTAAGAATGTGTTACTATTAAGGTGAATTTAAAACACAAGTACATTTTTTTTATAATAGTTTGTATGAAACAAATTATAAATTATTTAATTTGTATTTAAACTCAATCATAAACTATCTTTTCTAAGAACAATTTTGTACAATATTTATTAATATGTATTATTATTATTATTATTATTACCTTAACAGCAATTACAGCTCCCGAAGACCTGTGCAACATCTTAACCACATGACCACAGGTCCCACTGCCCAATTCGCCGAGTTGTTGAAGGTCATCTATGTGAGACCTATATTCAACGCCATCCACGTTCAGCTTCCCACTCACCTATTTATCAAAAATTTACATACTTATCCATCAAGTTAAAGTATAAATTATAAAACGAGAACTACTGTAGATGAAATGAAATCCTTATATGATTTCATTCATAAGAAATCTTTTTTAGAGAGATTATTATCTACAACCTTTTACAAATCACATAAATACCAAATATGTATTATTAGATTCTATTGTATATATTTTAAATCTAAATAGATTAACCAAATGAAAGGTGTAAAGACAAATAAACAACTTTGACATTGAATCGACACAATGTCATTGGTTGAGTTCTTGAATAATCTATGCTATGCATTATGGATTTGCAAAACAATTGTGTTTTAAATGTTGGCAAAGGTACTGTTAAAAAATTCGAAGTAAAATTAAAGTAGATATGAGTAGTTAAATGGAATAGTTTTGTATTATAAAGTACTATTTGTAGTGCATAACACAGCAGAGCTATTCGCAAATAAATAATATGAAATACATAAATCTAAGGTTTGTTTATCTTTACGTTTTCTTGGAATGAAATAGGCAATACAAATGACCCTCCCCAGTTGGTATCAGACACTGTATTTATGTTCATCGTGATCGATTATGACAATAATAACTAGCAAAAGAAATACTGAAAAAAGATGGAAAGTGGTGGATTTACACATTTTTCAGGTATATCCTATATATATATTTTTAGCACATTGCACAAAAAATGTTTATATGTTTATGTTTAAAAGCTGCGATAAGACATCTTGAAGACTTGTTTCTACAAGACATCAGAATTCAATCGCACAATTTTTTTTCATTCTGTATAAGTAGCTATAAATCTTTGTTAAATAAAAAAAAATATTTCCAAAATTTGCCACCACACAAATCTGCCGCTCTAGGCTCAAGCCTACTTAGCCTGCTGGTAAATCCACTATTGATAATGGACCTTTGCTACAACTACTCTACCTTGTATACTTCTCGCATTCTGTGTTCAGTATCCGTAGCTTGTGGAGATCTTGGTGGGAATGGTGGTATTTCTCTCGAGGAAAACATTGCTGCTGCAAAATAAGACCAAAAATAATTATCTTACTTAACATTCAGTAATAAGAAATAAACATTTCTCGTTAATAATTTATAAAAAATAAACTATTTGATCCTATTAGGAGTATAACATTAGACCTCTGATAGAAATACACTTCATAAAATGATAGATTGAAAGCAAACCCAAATAAAATACAGTAGCAAATAAACATTAACCAGCACTCAAAAAGATAATTTTCCTTTTTGATAAGAATACTCCACTTTTATGTAGCTAAATCCAGTGTCTGTCAATGAATTCTTAAGACAATCGCATAATTCAATCTCACTTTTTAAGATATTAAGTTAAGATTTTTATTTAAAACAAGCTAATATAAAATCCTTTTCCTAATATTTTAGCCTGTATTGTAACAGCATTTATTATTGCAAGACTAGGCAATGCTTCTTTCTGTCTCTAAAATATAGCATACAAAGTAATGACATTTGTATTGCCAATAATGCTGCCAGATATGATGACATAGTCTGTAGAGAATATATCGGAATGGTGAGTGATTTGTGCTCTTCTACAAATGTTAGGTAAAACCAATTAACCTATATTTAAATTACACAGGTTCATATTATTTTAAGCATTCTTGCAAATACAGCTGATTCAAAAATGTCTTAAGCTCGCCTTTAATTTAATAATACTTCTTGCAGAATTCAATCATTTTTATTTACTGTTATAAAATAGAAGACGAAAAGCAACTGACATAATCATTTTTAATAAAGAATAAACATAAAGAGAGTGCAAAAAGAAGGTAAATAAGCTAAGAATCAAACTGCAGTAACAATTACACATATAATTAATTAGCTTTTATTTAAAACATTTGTAGTGTTATTGAATTATAAAATTTATTACTTTTACTCATAATTAATAAGATAAAACTGTGTGATTTCCTAAATATTGATATGTGAATGTTATCCCAATAGAATTCTTGACATATTATATATTTAACGCTAAAATATAATACTAAATATGCGTATGAATATTTTAAGAGATTAGGGTAGAAAAATTTAACAACATCTAGTATAACCTTTTCGTAGGTGATTACTGTGTAAAACTAAGCAAAACAATGTTTTGATTATAGACAGTTGGCACTAATAATATCAAAATTACATTAAAAGGCAAACATCGATTATATTTTTGTATATATATTAAAAACTTACGGGGTCTAGGTCTTCGTGTATTCCCAGTCTTAGGAGCCCCAAGTCCACCTTGATTGTGGAGACCCTCTCTTCGAATACGCAATTCATTTTCAAAGCGCTCTTGCAAACCTTTTAGTCTACCTTCAATATTTGACATTATTATGACTAAAATTATTCACTAATCACATCTAAACACTTATTGCTAAACATCTATTATAATTATTTACACAAAAATTAAAGTCAAAAAGCTGCAGTCCAAAGATTTCTTTTTTCCATCAAACTCTATCAGTCTATCTTGCATTCAGTCTTTTATTATCTTCATATCTTAGGTATATCATTCAGTCAAATTGTCATTCATTCTCACAGATAAGTAATAAAATCCTGATTTTAAAATTATCACTTTTTGTTACTTTCTTAATGATATTTATATATATATAATCTAATTAAATGTATTAATGTTAATTCTTCTTTATTTAGTATTAACTTAGTAAGTGATAAATTAGTTACATAATAAATTGATATTTAATATTTGTTAAAAAAAATGCATTTATTTCAAGTGTTGCTACTTATAAATTACAACGCTGTTCATGAACGAAATTACCTTTCAATTTTCATTCAACTTGATTTTTAATTCGTTTCTCGACTCTCGTATTGTCTTTCGCTAAGTATTCAATACCTACATTATTGTGTAAAATATTTAGTTCAAAACGCCAACGAAACATTAAAAGTTATAAATATAATCAGTTTTTTTTTCTTTGGAAATGTGGAATGTGATGCAGTTAAAATAAAAATCATAACACAAATATAATAACAGTTGTAAGCAATAAAATAATCATATTTTCTTCGGCTACAATGAGATAAAAATAAGGTGTTCAAAATAAAATGTACTGTTGCTAAGTTTGTAATCAAAAGCATGATGATGCAGTCATCGTCGGAAGGCTGTATGAACATCGCGGAATTGGCGAACCAACTTCGTAGAGAAAAGATCTTTATAAACTCGGAGAGGCAGCTGCTCCATAATCTCAATGAGGAGTTGGAAAAAACTGTTTTGGAATTACTCCAAGCTGCTTGGATATGTTCACAACAACGCCAAAATCTAACAAATTTGGTAACATCAAGATGTGAGGCTGAATCCATTGCAGCCTGTCAGCGGGCAAGTCTGCTTGAGGGCACAACATTTATAGATGCGCACAAAGTTTTAAAATATAAGGTATTTCTTTATTATAACATTCTACTATTTCTATATATTATTGCCAATAACATAAACATAAAATAAATTATTTGCATTTTAAAACTATAAAATAATTGTTTTTATATATGATTGATCTTCAGTTACATAAATCCACCCCTTTTGTTGATATGAAATTACATTATGTTATGCTTCATTTTGTTTGTTGTTATTTAAAATGATTATATATTTTTAGTTTTAACTATAAATCCATACTACATTGTAAAAAAAAATAATTGTATAATATTTTTTTTATTTAAAATAACAATAAAAAAAATCATAAATAATATTTGTACAGTACATTAACAGCCTGTTAATATCCCATTGCTGGGCTAAGACCTCCTCTGCTAGGAGAAAGCTTGGAGTTTATTCCACCACGATGCTCCAATGCAGGTTGGTAGAATACACATGTGGCAGAATTTCAATGGAATTAGACACATGCAGGTTTCGTCACAATGTTTTCCTTCACCATCAAGCACGAGATGAATTACAAACTAAGCACAAAAAAAACAACAAAAATTAAGCACATGAAAATTCAGTGGTGCTTGCCCGGATTTGAATCCACAATCATCGGTTAAGATTCACGCGTTCTAACCACTAGGCCATCTTGGCTTTTTTTAATTAAAAATAATATTGGTATATGAAGTTAACTATCAATTCACATTGCCAATAAAATAAGTTGTAAGTGATAGCAAGTAAATGTCAAACTGGCTGCCTCTTTAAATTTCAGCTTAATGGTTAGAACTGGCTTAAAATTCAATTGACCCACAAGTATTAGCATATGAATTAAAAACTTAAGGGAATAAAAGTAAACATTAATCATTATGTATTCATTATACAAAAGTAAATTTAAATCATAATACAGGAGGTACAAGCCTTAGGGGAACTCCTGGGATGGCTCCGGGACACACCAAATCTCATGGCTCTATGTCTCATGCTTGGAGAGAATCATATGCCACCGAGTCTCCCTTCATCTCTAGTAGCTGGACTATATGGCAGCTGTCGTTCGCCAGCAGACAGGGCTAGGCTCTTGGCAGTCTTACGATCCTTGATCAAACATCAACTTGCTCCTTCAAGCGATCCAAGAAAGTAAGTTCATAATTTATATAAACTAAAAAAAATATTTACACAGTATTATAATATGTTAATGAGTAGGTGTATTAAATAGTATTTTTTTAAATTTTGGTGAACCAATGAACCATAAATGAAACCGAAAAAACTATTACACATTCATTTGATAAAAAAATTAAAAAATATAATTTTAATTTGAAGTTACCAAAGTTTCGATTCTGCCGAGAAGAATAAATAAACTCAGTAGTGACATTTTTTCATCAATTTATTGAAATAGGTATGTCAATTAAATACAATTATATTTATATAAATCGTGCTTCAATAAGCAGTTACAAGTAATACAATACCTGTGTCTCCGGTAAGGCGAATAGTTCGACAGGTCAGTCTCGACACTCACGAGCTACAAACTGTTTCTTTTTTATACAACCAGCTACAATAGCTTTTTAAAATTTGTGTGTATTTTAAAATAAATAGTAGTAGTAACAGCCTTTGAATGTCCTACTGCAGTTGCTCTCTCTGCAGGCTTAGGCCTTCTCAAAAGGAGCTCTAAAGCTTATTACATCACGTTGATGCAATGGATGTCGATGAATACACTTGTAGCGGAGTGGTGCATGAACCCGTACTATTCGGTTGAAATTCACGTGTTCTAGCCACTGGACCTACACGGCTCTTATTTATTTGTATAGATAGCACATTATATAATTGTCCAGGATGTGATATCAACTTTCCTCTATTATAACAGCTATCAGATACGAGTATTTCATTCAACGGAAATAGAAAATATTTATTACATAAATAAATACGTAGTTACTGATAATATCACTGTAAAGTTGTTTAAAATTAGATTTGCATTTATCTAATGTATGTAACATCTTTGCATATGTTAATAGTAGTGGACGGGCAAATGGGCCACGTGATGATAAGTTGTCACCACCATAGCCAATGACGATGCAAGAAATATTAACCATTCCTTACATCGCCAATGCGCCACCAACTTTAGGAACGAAAATGTCCCTTGTACCTGTACACTGGCTCACTCGCCCTTTAAACCGGAACGCAACAATACTAAGTATGCCTGTTTAGCGGTAGAATATTTGATGAGTGGGTGATAGTTACCCAGACATTTATTTCGGTTTCCCCCAGGCGGAAATTAAAATTGTTTAATATTCGTCAAATTAAAGTGAAGATACTCCACTTATTTATCACATTTCATTAGGATTACCGCCATCGTGATTGGTTACTCAACATCTATGTACACACACATTTGCAATTATTTATTTTTATTTTATTTTATAGGAAGCCAACAAAGTGTGAACAATTTTTATACAAGTCTGTCCCAAAAAATAACAATTCCAAATAATGACACTTATTAACACTATGCATCGCAATTATAGGCTAACTCATCATGCAATTTAACAAATTCAGCTTCGCTCACTCCAACTTAACATTTTAAAAGACATCGCATAAGCAAAAAAATACGTATACAAATAAATTAATGAAGAAATATAACAAAAAATAAAAAATTAAAGTAACATATTTTGATAAAAAATTATACACAAATCGCAAAAAAAAGGGTTTATAAAAGGGGGTATGAACCATTCGTGGCAGTACTTTAACATTTAAATATGCAATCCGTCATAGTATTATTTTACTTTAACTTCCGAAACCGAAACAGCCTGTGAATGTCCCACTGCTGGGCTAAAGGCCTCCTCTCCTCATTTTGAGGAGAAGGTTTGGAGCTTATTCCACCACGCTGCTCCAATGCGGGTTGGTGGAATACACAAGTGGCAGAATTTCAGTGAAATTAGACACATGCAGGTTTCCTCACGATGTTTTCCTTCACCGTAAGGCACGAGATGAATTATAATCACAAATTAAGCACATGAAAATTCAGTGGTGCTTGCCCAGGTTTGAACCCACGATCATCGGTTAAGATTCACGCGTTCTTACCGCTGGGCCATCTCGACTTTACTTTAACTTAACTTAACTTATTATATTTTAATAGGTGTGTTTCGCGATTTTACTCGCGTTCGTTTTGTAGTACCATGGCGACTGAGCTTTGATCGGCTCCCATCCCATAATGATTAGTTATAATTTTTTCCTTTTTTGTGTTAAGTTGCGTTTTTTGAAGAATACAAAGTTTTGGTCAAATCGTTAAGAGCCGTTTCCGAGTTACACGAAATAAATTTATACAAAAATTGGTCATTTAATATAATAGTATAGATAAAGCCCAACAACATTAAAAGAAGATAACACTTTTTATTCTGTGTGGGTATTTCTAAAATTCTGAAAATTGTTAAAACATTCTATTAATATGTAATACTATTATAATAACTAAGTTTATAAAAATACCTCAAAGAGCTGTAAAAACAATATGTTCATATAATTTTTTTTTTTTTTATACTATAGGAAGGCGGACGAGCATATGGGCCACCTGATGGTAAGTGGTCACCAAACGCCCTTAGACATTGGCAATGTAAGAAATGTTAACCATCGCTTACATCACCAATGCGCCACCAACCTTGGGAACTAAGATGTTATGTCCCTTGTGCCTGTAATTACACTGGCTCACTCACCCTTCAAACCGAAACACAACAATACCAAGTACAACAATACTAAGTACTGCTGTTTTGCGGTAGAATATCTGATGAGTGGGTGGTACCTACCCAGACGAGCTTGCACAAAGCTCTGTACAAGCTCGTCTCAAGCTATTTGGGATTTATAACCTTTACAACGGGCCTTTTTAAGTTAAAATAAATTATTTGTATAGATTATGTAAACATAAATTCAAAAATGTAAATTTCGATTAGTTCGGGTGTTGGGGCAAGCAACAAAGTATTTTTTTATTACTATACAATTCAATATTAATAAATAAAAATGAATATCACTGACGCAAATCTTACTGGCTTTAGATTGCAAATAAATTCAATAAAGACATCTTAACGACCTCCATTACAGAGGAGATTAAACGGATGACGTCAGAGCCGACGATGATCAACAGGTGAAACTGTCCATTGCAAAGTATGACGTCATTATCACTGTGTCACTTTTACAATCATGCTGTTAACAAATGTATTTATGCCGCCGGTAATGAGTAATGTATGGTTGAATGTAACGCTCGCCGCTTTTTTTTTTCTCGCAGTGTAAACCTTCAGAAAGTTACGCGGGTATTCTATGAGGGTGGAACCGGGTTATGTGGGGTTCTTACCCACTAAAACCACTGCGATGGCCGTCCTCAGCACGGATCGGAGAGGCTGCGGGATCGTGTTGATATAACGCATCCGCGGCCTCTCCCGTGCTTTGCTCCACTCGTGGAACGCTCGCCTCTAGGCTGTATAACCTTTTCTGTATCCCTGACAACGTGTATGCAAAATTTCACAATGATAGGTTGAGTAGTTGAAACGTGTAATCGTAACAAATAAACAAACACACTTTCTCGTTAAAGATATATGATAAAATATGTAAACAATCGTGATGACAAATTTATATGTTTTTATAAAAGACGCCGAGTTTCTTTCGCATGTTTAATTTTCGGTTCTGGTTGCCTTCTAAATAGTTTTTGGACTTAATGACTAACTGTATTGACTGTACGGTAACTTTTCCTATTTAATGTAATAATAATATCCTGAGACATTATTCACACACGGTCATCTGATCCCAAACTAAGCAGAGCTTGTACTATGAAAACCAGACAACTGATATACTACTTTTCTTTTGTAAATACATACTTATAGATAATTACACCCAGACTCAAGACAAACAGACATGTTCATGCACACGAATGTCTGTCCTGGGTGGGAATCGAATCCACAACCTTCGAAGTGAAAGGCAAGTATCTACCAGTCACGCCAACCGGCAAATAAAATTGTATTTCCAAACAATTTTCCACATCTACCTCACTTAAAACGAAATTCCGTAATAGGAATACGAATATATTTTACGATCAAATGTAGATATTTTGTATTTAATGATAGCCACGGTAAACGATAATAAAAACTGTGTTGACAATTTTGCTGTTAACACACACTCGGTTCCGCTTCATCAAGCGACCCTCCCTACCGTGCAGTGACGTAAATGCGCACGGACCCAGATGTAAGAAAATGTAGGTAGATTTGGAGATACGAAAACGCCCTTTGACCGAAAAAACAGCTCACAACTCGTCGTGATACTGTAAAACACATCGCGAAATGTCTGTTATGGTTCTTAAAAAATCACGTATGAACCATTGGGGCAAATACACTATCATGCAATTCGTCCACAACGCGTTTTGCCAATGCGGGTAAACCTTGCTTTTTCTGAAATAATCGTTAATTTAAATGTACGTTATAACTATTTATTGATTACGATTAATGATTACATTTTATAAAAAAATACTGAATCGTTGGTTAGCTAGCTTATCGGTCCATTCCCGGATAGAGCCAATAAAGACTTGTTGGGTTTTTCTGCCGAAACATTCTATGCTAGTCTGGTAGTCATAAGTGTGTATACTTCCGTAACTCAGGATGCACGTAAAGCTGTCGAACCTGCGCCTGAACTCTTTTCGGTCGCGTCGAATGTGCCATCTTACGAGAATGCAATGTTTGCGCACACATTTGTGCTCTAAAGTTCGTCTGGCGCAATTGTTTAGTCTCCCTTGATAATGGCCGCGGTGGGCCAAATCTGTCAAGAGGACATCATTTTATAAATAACTGTAATATCAGCTACTGTAACACGATCGAATCTGCCTTGTACAGCCTTAATTAATTATAAAATTAACAAACTATTTTATTAATAATATATTGAGTTATTTACGTAAGAGTATGTTCTTACACCATTAAGACATTCATGATCTGTCAATAATTTTATCTATTGTTGTGTTGTTATCACTGTTATTTCTTGAACTAAAAAAGAAAGACCTTAATATCCAAGACGTTCGTGCAAGATAAAACAAAACAGCTATGTGTTAAACTCAACGCTACGACCAACGCGTATATAATTTAGAATAACATAATATTGATTGTAAGTTCAATCAACTTGATTATAAATTTTGTTTCAATGTTATTTAATTTTGTGATATGATTTTTTACAACTACCAACATTAAAATCATCAGAACGATCATAGTTATTGTTCAACTTGAGCAGGGTGCTTACTCTTCCTGTTTAATAAATATTGTTCATAACCACATAACACTTCTTTTGCTATCCTGGCACACCTTCTGTTTCATATGTTTGGCAACTTCAGTGTTCAAGTCGAAATCGTGGTCTAATCGATGGTAGACTTTGGAGATATTATTAAACAATAAATGATGCTTCGTTGTTGTAAGCAAATATACAACTAACGCAAATACCAATTACGATTTGTTAAATACAGGAGCTGGCCATTAATAAATAAACAGCGACTTCGGTGATAATGAAGATGTATTTTCAAGGATATATTTTATTGATACGTAATAACATATTGCATAGTCGACCTACGAAACTGAAACACTCGTCCTTGTTCTAAAACAGATGTTTCAACTTCAATCTAATTCTATATGCCTATGTCGTTGACCTAGTAACTTCTACGCAGATAATAGGGTCGAATATGATAAGGTTCGAATCCCGGTTTGGGTTGATAAATCATTTAAGGATTTTTCTGTCGAGAAATTCGCAGGAATCGAGTCGTGTTAGAAAGTTGATGGTGACATCTCATGTTTCGGAAATATGTGTTTTTTTTTTTAATATAAGTAGGTGGACCTTGTCTCGCCACGGTAGCATGCGAAAGCGATCCCGTGGCGCTCCTCGTTAAGACGGAAAGGGTACCGCTGGTTTTTTAGTGGGTATTCCGATGTTCGGGGCGCACTCGGCGCCTTGGACACCGGCGAGTCCCACATACCCCCCACTGTTCCCGTGGGGGAAACGCGTAATGCGTTTTTCCAGCGATAAAAAAAAGGTGGACCTTGTCTCCACCGCCCATTGACATTAGCGCTGTAAGAAATATTTCGTCAATGCGTCACCGACCTTGGGAACTAAGATCTTATATCCCTCGTGCCTGTAGTTTAACTGTCTGTACAGTTTCACTGTTACATAAACGACTAATCGCTTCTGATTGACGTCGAGGGGTGAGGGGATTGGAAGGGCATCTGTTTACACTCTAATACCTCGTGTATAAATTTGCTAGTGTTTGAAATTTTCCGCCACCGTTTCTATTGCTATTTATCTTTATTGTGTATTTACATAAGATACCAACATTATGAACTTATAATAAATTTGAATCGTAGGTAGAACAAAAAAAAATAATTTAGCAATATACAGTGTTCAGAAGAATTTAATAAAGGATTACAAAAAAAACTTCAGTAACTTTTACTCCTGTTTTTGTCAACCGATTTCCTTTTTGTTTGGTAGTTATTGGAAATGGACATTAGTTTAGAAAAAAAAAGTCGAAACATGCAAATTCATATACATAGGAAAACATTATCTAAATTTCAATAATATCTATCGTCAAATTTCGATCACTGGGCGAACACAAGTATTTAAAACAACATTTTATAAAATATTTAAATGTTCCGTGGGACCAATTCTACTAATCTTTAACAACTACGATTATTATTTTACTGGTGGTAGAGCTTTGTGCAAGCTCGTCTGGGTAGGTACCACCTACTCATCAGATATTCTACCGCAAAACAGAAATACTTGATATTGTTGTGTTCCGGTTTGAAGGGTGAGTGAGCCAGTGTAATTACAGGCACAAGAGACATAAAATCTTAGTTCCCAAGGTTGGTGGCGCATTGGCTATAAGCGATGGTTGACATTTCTTACAATGCCAATGTCTAAGGGCATTTGGTGACCACTTACCATCAGGTGGCCCATATGCTCGTCCATCTTCCTATTCTATAAAAAAAAAAATATGTTCCCGATTTCAAATCCAACTGACTATTCTATATTTATTCGGATCGGAACCGAACCGATATGATGCTAACATATACCGATATGTCAACACCAAACTTAATTGTTAACTTTTATACCAATAGTCGATCATTTTTAAATTAAAGTTTTTTTTTTTTTTTTTTATAGAATAGGAAGGCGGACGAGCATATGGGCCACCTGATGGTAAGTGGTCACCAACGCTCTTAGACATTGGCATTGTAAGAAATGTCAACCATCGCTTACATATCCAATGCGCCACCAACCTTGGGAATTAAGATTTTATGTCCCTTGTGCCTGTAATTACACTGGCTCACTCACCCTTCAAACCGGAACACAACAATATCAAGTATTGCTGTTTTGCGGTAGAATATCTGATGAGTGGGTGGTACCTACCCAGACGAGTTTGCACAAAGCCCTACCACCAGTAAAGTATAGAAAAACGGATAAACGGCAACGATGACGCTTCGATTCGATTGGGATAAAGTGACTATTTATTAGCAGAATTGGCGTTTTTCTTAAAAGGCGAATGAACGAAGTGTTCATATAGAAATTCACACGAAAATTACATTCGTTATTATCATTAAACAAATGATATATGAAATCGAAAGTTATCACTTTCACTGGGAAGTAATTTATGAAAGCATGAACGAACCGCTATGTATTAATAAATGTATTCGCGTTAATGTTACTAGATCAAGTGAGTGTATAATGTTTCTTGAAATTATCTCCCTGTAACACGTTCGACGAGTTATCTTAAACGTTCGCACAAGTAATAAAACGTGCTTAACATATTTTTTACTATAAACCAAGATTGCATACTCTTGTATTATATTTTTGTTCCTTGAATATATGTACTTAAATAACACTATACTACAGCCAAATTAAGCACATGAAAATTCAGTGGTGCTCGCCCGGGTTTGAACCCACGATCATCGGTTAAGATTCACGCGTTCTTACCACTGGGCCATCTCGGCTTAGCGCTAATAATAATTAATTAATAACGCTACGTAATATTATACACATAATCACTATATATTATAAAACAAAGTACCCCGCCGCGTCTGTCTGTTTGAACGCGATAAACACAAAAACGTACGAACGGATTTTCATACGGTTGTCACTAATGAACCATATGATTACGATCACGAGGAAGGTTATTCATTAAAGTTTTGTGTCAATTGGTTGAAATATGACGATGATTGTCAAATAAGTCGGTGATAATCATACCGGCTGGAAGTTTTTAGAGTTATATGTATAACGATATAACAGGTATATATAAAACTATATTCTAACCGTGTGAAGCCGGTAGCCAGTAGCATATATATCAGAAACCCAATGGTCTAGCTTAAGCATTATAGCTTAAGGAATGTTTGCTCATTTGTGAGATACGGGGGATTAGCATAAATTATACATTTTAATATTTTTAATGCTTGGATTCAGTATTTATGTTGGTTTTTTACGGGATAAATGATTGATGAAAATGAGTAACTACTGAGTTTCGAGACTGTTCTTCTCACTAGGATCTATTTTCAGAATATATAATATAATGTATATTGTTAAATGACAATTCGAAAGTGCTTATGCAAGTATATTTAAATGAAATATATTTTTGTAAGCATACGAAGCAGTTTTATATTTATCGCATTATACGTTTTGTGTATATGTAAACTTGTGCTGTTTCAAATAAACATAATAATTAAATACTAATATTTCTTATGACAGATTGTTTCGTACAAGCAAAAGCGCGTTCACATCCCTGTACGCGGTGTTTCGGGACAACCATTCACCAGCTCGACAGTTCCTGGTGCAAGCGTTACATGCGCCCGTGATGGCGGTGCTGCACGAGGACGAGTTCTTTCTGGACATCGATCCGGATAAAGCCATGGAGAGGTAAAGTATTAATATTTATAGGTCTTTATGAACCCAAGACCTCGGGGTCTACGGCCTTATATCTCTAGCCACTAGACCAACAAGGATCCAAGGGCGAATAAAATGTTATTGGGTTTTTCTGTCGAGAATTCTCAGTAGCAGCCCGAAGTCTGGAAAATGGAAGCTTGTACACTCCCGTGCCTCGGAAAACTCGTAAGGCCGTTGGCCCTGCGCCAGAACTCTTTCCAGTCAAGTCGGATTGCCGTCCCATCGGATTATGAGAGTTAGGAATTAGAGAGTGCACCTGTGAGAGAGCCACCAGTTGGCCGCCGTGGTCGAAATCGGTTCATCGGACGTCATGAACATGTAGGTGTCGTAACCTTCAACCCATGGTCCTACACACCTATCGGTATATGGACCGAGCATTGAGAGACCGAATCATTGAACAAGCACAAAACTTTCGATGACCCTTTCCAAAGTGTACTCTTCGCTTCCTACAAATTTATTTTGTTACTGGTTTATAATCACTCTCATTCATTACGCACACCACAGTACTCCAGGTACCTAAAAGTCAATTTGCTTAGTGTATTGTTTAATCAAGCATGTGAGGGTCTCATCTAGACGTAATGTAGCGGGAAATTAATCGGTAGCAAAAACATTCCTGAGGATAGTTGGTGTAAAAGACAACGATAGCTGGCCGTGTGAATCTACTAAGTCCGGTTTTTGTCCGGACTGCGCCCACCTCAAATAAAAGGAGAAAGTCTTAAAGCTAATGATGATATGATCTAGGAGAGATCACTCTTTTAGCGATACGAATATTTACGTATTGTCATATTTTATGTAATTATAAGTAAAGTATGTGTGGAGAACACAAATACATTCAATAATATAATATGTATATATACATATCTATATATATATATATATATATCCCGGGCAAGCACCACTGAATTTTCATGTATAATTTGTGATTATAATTCATCTCGTGCTCTTACGGTGAAGGAAAACATCGTGAGGAAACCTGCATGTGTCTAATTTCACTGAAAAAGAGGAGAGGAGGCCTTTAGCCCAGCAGTGGGACATTCACAGGCTGTTACGGATTACGGATATTTATAACAATTAATATTAATTACGACGCAAACCCGAGTGGACGGTTAAGCGTTGTTAAAAAGTACAGATGGCTTGTGCCTACGCGCCGTCCACGATCGTCGCAGCGGGCAGTGATGTTTTACTGGCATTACCCTCCACAAGTGACATACTTCGATCGCCCTTAATATAATTGTTTTCTCGTCTATGTTAAATTATAGTTAACGCGATTCCGAATATTCTTTCTATTCTGATTACCGTGATTCACTTTATATGTTTGTTAGTGTTCTCCTGACTGTATTGTGTCGTGAATTATATGTGTACGTCTGAATTAATTAGTGACTTTTATTTCGTCCGGTAATAGGCTATTGACCACATTGTTAAGTGCTAATTGCATTTGAACTGCCATCACAACTGAATATGTTTTTGATAAAACGATTGATGGATGACAGTTTGCGTTTAATCTTTGCCGTTGTTATTTTATAATATAGTATTTATTTTATATTTGTGTTCCGGTTTGAAGGGTGAGTGAGCCAGTGTAATTACAGGCACAAGGGATATAACATCTTAGTTCCCAAGGTTGGTGGCGCATTGGCTATGTAAGCGATGGTTGACATTTCTTACAATGCCATTGTCTAAGGGCGTTTGGTGACCACTTACCATCAGGTGGCCCATATGCTCGTCCGCCTTCCTATTCTATAAAAAAAAAAAAAACAATCGTCTATAGTGCTCTGTAGTTCTAATATATTATGTTTGTGTTTTGTCGTAGGTTCTCGACCCCCGATCGTATCAAGAAGTTCGGTCAGACCAACAGCAGTGAATACAACGCTAAAGTGGCTCGCTACCGGAAATGGACTGTGCAGTCCTTGTACAACCTCACCAACAAGTTCATCGTATCGCTGAAGGAGCACTGGGCCAACTTCCCCGCGACCATCGCGTGGGTTGTACAGCAGATCGTTCATTTTCTGAAACAAAGTACAAGGTATTAGTCGCTTAGTTAAAATATTTTTTAACAATGCTATAAAATAAGATATTCCTACACTCTTAAGAAAATTACCGGCTTATATTTTCTCTGAAAATGTTTAGCAGTTTTAATTCCAAACCTTCTCAAGAAGAGAAAAACCGTCAAGATGTGGGATCAATATGGCTGTTACTTACCAACAATATTCAGGATATATAAATAATCCTCCCCTTTGCTACGTCCGCAGAACAACCGATCGCGAGATCCACGCCATCTGCACGGAGCTGGTTCTGAGCAACTTCATCTGCCCCGCGATCGTGAACCCTGAGGCGCACGGCGTCATCGAGGTGCCCGTGTCGTACATCGCGCGCTTCAACCTCATACAGGTCGCGCAGATCATTCAGATGCTCTGTCTGGCCAGGTACCAGGAGGTGAGTGATCGCTCAGCGCAAACATACTAAGAAATATATATGTTAGTGATATGTATTCAAAAACATTAAAAGAAAATTACTAATTATGTAAAAGATGAATAAATACTTAAACACAATAAAAACTCATTAATTAATAAAGGCCTGATATTGTTATTATAAATATTTTATCGTTAATTAAAAATATTAATTGTAAATAATCAATATTATTAAAAACTTATATTATATTGGATCTGTCACAGATAATAAATTAACAAGATCCATTAATTAGAAGAGAATTAGTATATATATATAATCTGATTTTACATCCTGATCTAGTGATAATTATATTTATAGTAATAATATATAAAATAAATTTACATTATTAATTTTTATTATTTTAGTCAAATTTAAAATAGTCCCGCCCCGATTCCCACCCGACGCAAAGCTGCCCATAATGTAGGCCGCATTTCCGCGCTGTATGGCAATGGACAACCTTTGTGCCAAGTGGGACCCGGAGCGACTGTCGAATCCTCTCTCTCTAAGGCGACAGCAATTTCCCTTATTAAACTAAGGACATCCGACCCCCAACATCCCGACGTCTCGAACGCTAGTGGCACAAATAAATAATTTTTAAACAAAACACTGTTATCACATATAATAATAATTATAATTATATGTGATAACAGTCAAGCGCCAGCCTATACATTTAAAAAAATAGTGATAGTGAAAGTATAGGTGATGGAATATTTCGTGTGTCCGTAAACTAATTTTGTCAATAGTAGGAGTGGTAGGAGCATCGGAGCGTCTTTTAATTGGTGTGCATACGTTCAGTAAGCACGCGAGCCCCACGGAACAGTTTCGTGTCGCGCTCGTACTGATGTCCGTCGTGCGGGCAGGTGGAGCCGAAGGTGCGCGACCTGTACATGCGGTTCGAGCGCTCGTGCGTGTGGTCGCTGGTGGACGGCGTGGGCGGCGAGGGCAGCGCGCCGCCGCCGCCGCCCGCGCCCGCGCGCGCCGCGCCGCGCACGGCCGCGCCGCCGCCGCCGCCCGCCGCGCTCTACACCGCGCCCGACGCGCAGCTGCTGGTGGGCGTTCGATTCGCATTTCCTTTTTACATTTATCGCGCTGTCGCCCAATAAATGCACGTGTCACTTTAATATCGTTACAGATAACGTTCCTCAAAAGAATATCATCTAAACTGAACAACAACACCCAGACCGGCCCCGACGAAAACGCCGACAGTTCACATAACGCTGACGAATCCGGGTTCAGGTAATGCCGCATGGCCGCCTACGGGAACGGGTCTTGACCGACTTTTTCTACCGATGTATCTTTCACGAGTACTAAGTTCCTTTTTAAATATTTATGTGATAGTATTATTGTACATAAACGCAAAATGTGCCCTCTGTTTACGAAAGGTCACCTCTGCCATATATTTATTGTCACTGTAAACATTATATCACTGTCGACCCACTGCCGACTATGGACTCGGAGATCATCAGAGACCATTATATTATATGTATTGATATTATCACATTCACGTAGATTTTTTTATTATATTTAAGAAAAACGCGAAAGAAATGTGTAGTTTTTAATTTTATTACTAGATATGTTAAAAAGTATGAAAAAATATTTATTCAATATTGTTTTGAAGACCGTTTTATTTATAATCAAAATCACTTGTATTTCTGAATATAAATAGTATTTTATTATATAATATTTTCTTGTAAAACAAACGTATTGAAACGATTTTAAATAATTATTTCCCGCCACATGCGACAATAAAAATAGGGCTCTTAAAATTACATTTAACATTAATAATATTCTTATTTGAGTTCTCACAAGTTGATAGCAAAGGATCGATTGGTTAGATGAATTCTCAATGACTCGTATGGAAGAATAAAAGCCAAGGAAAATTGACAATGAGTAACTATTGACTATAACAGTATAATATGGAACGAATTATATTTGTGCAGTGAGCCTGTGGAGACGGAAGAGGGCCAGGCGAGGCTGACGGCGCGACTGGCGGCCGACGAACCCAACTACCGCGCGAGGCTGCACGACCTGCTGAGGAAGATGCCTGATTTCTCCACGCTCAGGTAATCATCTCTTTTACTAAAACTATATATATTTATATTGGGCAAGCACCACTGAATTTTCATGTGCTTAATTTCTAATTATAATTCATCTCGTGCTTGACGGTGAAGGAAAACATCGTGAGGAAACCTGCATGTGTCTAATTTCATTGAAATTATGTCACTTGTGTATTCTACCAACCCGCATTGGAGCAGCGTGGTGGAATGAGCTCTAAACCTTCTCCTCAACAAGGGAGAGGAGGCCTAAGCCCAGCAGTGGGACATTCACAGGCTGTTACTGTACTGTACTGTATTTAGACAGATATTATGTATTTATTTATAATTAACAATGATTGATTTCTATTCTCCCAGATCTTCACCAACTGACACGAAGGACACACTGTCAGAAAACGGGCACAGCAAGCGGGGTATCCTGAGCAAGGTGAGCAAGCCTCGTCTGCCGCGCTCCATCTCCTCGGACGAGAGGGTGGCCGAGCGCGATGAGCCCGAGGTGCTGGTCATTAAGTTGGCCAATGTTGACGAGCAGGACTATGTCGGTGAGTTGGTGCCAGTGTTACAATGTATGGAGATTTACAGAACAATACATTTTACAAATTAGATTTTGTCGATAAAGACAAAGATCTTCAGTAAATCTAAATTGTAAACAAAAAAAAAACAATTAAAACAAAAACAACAAACTATGATTGTTTAATTTTAAGTAACTAAAAATATAAAAATCCTCAATATTTTACATAAATTTATAATTTGTGATTTGTAATATATATAATATAATTTCTAAAAGAATCATTTTATGAATCGATATTGGTTTGCTATCAGGTCTGGAGCCGGAGTCCAAGGTACTGGAGTGCTACTACTGCGAGGGTGACACAGAGGTGGGAGGACCACTCGCACCCACCGGAGTCGTCGCGCCCGTGCAGAAACGGACCAGGTGCTTATCGCCATCTAGCACTCGCTTGCAGTCGTTGTTGACGTCTCGTTAAAACCCGACATGGGTATCCACTTGAGATGGAACGCGAAATCATTACCTAAGATTTTGCCATAAAATCGGGTTAATTTACCAGCGGTGAAGAAAAATATCGAACAAAACCCGCATATGTTTATCCACCAATCTGATGTTAATACCCTTGTATTGATTCTAATTTTATTTTATCTAAAACTTTAATATTTGATGTTGCATATAGTTTTGGTTTATCAATTTTGCTATGTGCGCAAGGTTCTCGGTGTCGCACGACGAAGTGTCGCTCGGGAACACATCGGACAACCTGGAGGCGGTGTCGGAGGCCGCGTCCAACCACAGCGTCACCTCCAGCCTGGAGTTGGAGACTGAGGACCAGAACGACAACCTGTCGGACATGGTGAGACATATTAATTGTACACTTGACACAGATGTAGTCCGTTTCCAAAGAAGAGTTTTATTGATGGCTCAGTTCAAAAATTTATGAAATAAAAAAAAAACCATCGTCATTTCTCAGGTGTCAGCCAACGTAAGTGGACGCGGTAGCCCGAATATATCAGGCAGGGAAACACCTTCGTCGCAAGTAACTGACGGAGATGCTGCGGGTGACGCCCAGCCAAGACGGTATACACTCAGACCTTTCTGCTATTACATGTAAAATAAACACTGTACATAATATTTATTATATTTATTTGTTCATAGTATTCAACCAAATACTCCCGTGAGTCAGGCGACCAGCGCCGCTCAGGCGAAACTACTCAAACAGACGCGAAATGATATTGAAGATAAATTCTGCAAATTCGAAATTAAGGTGGGCTTACAAATTTTTAACTTTCGATAATATATTATAAATATACCATCGTAATAAAGATAAATTATTTAATTTACCGTACGCGTTTTGTACAGAAACTTCTCGAAGGGGACGAGACGATTAGCATAATGTCGGACACGTGGAGCACCGACGTGCTCGCGTCGGACTCGGAGACCATCGGCGACTCGTGCGAGCAGACGCAGGCGGCCGCTGGACAAGGTCAGTTATGTTGACAATAGGACGGCCTCAGTCTCGTGTTTAAGTTCCAAGCCTCAGCCTGTGATCAGCAGGGAGCCAAGAGGAGGCAAGAGCCTGCTGCGTACACGCAGACACAAGCCGTGTACCCGCCGCCTGTCCCATTGCAACGGCGACAGTGGCTATTGCAATTAGATTCATTTTTCAATAATAGTCATATCTATAAAAAATACTTACATACAACATATATTGTTATAAATAAAGCAAGCAAAATTGAGCTTTCGTTAAGTAATTAAGTATGTTTATAATATATTGTAAACAGGTAATGCGAATAATACCATCGCACCGGACGTGTCGGAGACGGCCAGTGAGTCCGCCTGGAGTATGGACATGCTCGCTTCAGACAGCGACCGGAACACCGAGGTGAGAACGCTGGCTCCGATACACAGACTAGTGAAATTATTATTTACAATGATACCTTACATACTCTGTCTGTGACGCTACCCATGTAGGTCGTACTATATTAACTAATGATGACCTGTGACATAAGTGTGTGTGTGTGTGTGTGTGTGTGTGTGTGTGTGTGTGTGTGTGTGTGCGTGCGTGCGTGCGTGCGTGCGTGCGTGCGTGCGTGCGTGCGTGCGTGCGTGCGTGCGTGTGTGTGTGTGTGAAAAAAGCCGAGATGGCCCAGTGGTAAGAACGCGTGAATCTTAACCGATGATCGTGGGTTCACACCCGGCCAGCACCACTGAATTTTCATGTGCTTAATTTGTGATTATAATTCATCTCGTGCTTTACTGTGAAGGAAAACATCGTGAGGAAACCTGCATGTGTCTAATTTCAATGAAATTCTGCCACATGTGTATTCCACCAACCTGCACTGGAGCAGCGTGGTGAAATAAGCTCCAAACCTTCTCAAAAAAGGGAGAGGATGCCTTTAGCCCAGCAGTGGGACATTCACAGGCTGTTACGGCCGTGTGACAACCAAATATACAAAAGTTTATATGTAAAATCGAAAAGTAGAATTCAAGTCACAGATTCTGTAATATTAAAAACAAAGGTACACGACTTCAAAATATCTAAGCGGGCGGTTTCTGGGGGGTTAATAAAAATGCTTTGAATTGAAACGAGCGCATAAAATGATTGGGCCTACATTCATCAGGAGTCGTTTATATTTGTTTTGCTTTTTTTTTCTTTATAGAATAGGAAAGCGGACGAGCATTTGGGCCACCTGATGGTAAGTGGTCACCGACGCCCATAGACATTGGCATTGTAAGAAATGTTAACCATCGCTTACATCACCAATGCGCCACCAACCTCGGGAACTAAGATATTATGGCCCCTGTGCCTGTAATTACACCGGCTCACTCGCCCTTCAAACCGGAACACAACAATACCGAGTACTGCGGTTTTGCGGGAGAATATCCGATGAGGGGGTGGGACCTACCCTCACGGACGAGCTCGCACAAAGCTCTACCACCATTATTTTTAATAATTGAATATGTACCATAAGCGAGGCGTGTGCGTGCAGGTGGACACGGACGACTGCGTGTCGGTGGCGGCGCGCTCCGACACGTCGTGGCCGCGCCGCGCCTCGCAGCACGACGCGCGACCGGTACGCGCGGACGACCTGCATACTCACTCGCCTCCAGCTATTCAAATATCTACTAAATCTATCAAATACCTTCCCAGTAAAGCACTATCATGAATTCGTTGTCTAAGAAAGTACTGATTTATGGCACTTTGGATACATTCGAAGTGGACCAGTTGATAGGACACGAATATCTTAAGCCTTAACTAAAGTTTAAATTAAAGCGAGATTAATCATAGTTAAATAAAACTTGATATACGACTTGCTAAATCTCAAGGCTCACTGAATTTCCCGATGACGTCGGTAATACGTGTTCGTTTTTTATATACACTCATAAAACATTTATATTATATATTGAAAAATATTGTAGGATTATATTCAAAAACTGTTTGTTCCAATTATTCGTTCATTTATAAAATTTAAATGATTTATTTATATTATCTTAGAATGGTAATGCGAAACAAGCTGACGTAGGCAGCCCTCGCCACACATCGCGGTCGAATCTTCCAAACAGGTGAATACGACACCATTTTATAATAACACTTTATTTAGTATAAAATTTTCATTAGATTAAATACTATCGTATATATATAACAAACATACATGTAACAAGTCTGTTTATCAAAATACAGAAGCGGCGGCTACCTGAGCGCCACGGCCGCCCTGTGCCGCGGCGGGGAGCTGGACCTGCTGGCGCACCACGCGCACCGCCCGCACCACGCGCAGTACCCCATCGAGAACCGCAGGAGCATCCTCGTCAACGGGTACCCGGTACGGATCCCGCTGTATCTTTCATTCATTCAATTTGACATTTTTTATTAAAAATAATATTGATAATTTGTAATCGACACGAAAAAATACCAAATATTGAAACATTTAATTTCAAAAACGGTTAGAGACATTTATTTTCTCAAAAGTTGTACATTTAAATCACTTACAGAGAAAATTACAAAACAATTCGTATAAAAATTAAATTGAATAGGCTTATGTAGTAATACGGTGAGTTTTACAATAACCTATTAATATCAGTACAGTGCAAACAAGTGTGGATGTTTTGTGATGTGAAGTAGGGTAGTCTAGTAAAATATATAGTGCGAAATATAGCCAATGCCGAAGCCAGAAAATGCCGAGATAGCCTAGTGGTTAGAACGCGTGAATCTTAATCGATGATCGTGGGTTCAAGTCCGAGCAAGCACCACTGAATTTTCATGTGCTTAATTTGTGTTTATAATTCACGAGATGAATTATAAACACAAATTAAGCACATGAGCTTGACGGTGAAGGAAAACATCCTGAGGAAACCTGCATGTGTCTAATTTCATCGAAATTCTGCCACATATGTATTCTATCAATCTGCATTGGAGCAGCGTTGTGGAATAAACTCCAAGACTTCTCCTCAAAAGGGAGAGGAGGCCTTAGGCCAGCAGTGGGACATTAACAGGCTGTTACTGTTATAGTGTATATTTGGATGCAGGTGATGACTTGCTACGCGTCGGCGCCCGAGAGCCCGAGCACGGCGGCGGCGCTGCCCAGCGACATCTTCGACTACGTGCCGCAGCACACGTACGCTCGTAGCTGAATTTAGTCTATCACCAAACTTCACTCGAATTCACTTTATTTTTGAATATTATGTGAAACATCATTTATTGCATTATTTTGATTTATATTATCAATGTATCTGGTTATTTCAAACTGTTTTCATTTAAAATATATTCGTAGAAATCTACCAAATGCATTCACATTAATAGAGACTGGCAACATTTACAAAAATATTTTGGGTCTCTACGTGGACATATTTACAAATTTATTTATTTTAATAAACAATTACTACAGCTCCGTTACGGAATAATTTATATAAAGCTATTGAAATATATCATATACTTATTTTTTTAATAAATATTTCTTTGTAGTTTGTTTTTAAAGTGCTCGTAAATATCCGGTCGCGTAGACAAATTGAGTTATTAAAATCTAAATACTTGAATACACTTTTCACAAGTTTATTTTTTTAGTACGAATATTCCTTCCGAATCAACGGCGGAGGGAACGGTTGGCAGCGAAGTCCCCAACACTATATCCGGCGGAGGCTCCGATGCCACCAGCCAGTGGGTGGATGATAGCTTCCCCACTAAGTACATGCCTTCATCGTCCAAAGCCTACGACGACAATGATCTTATGGACAGGTAATCCTGCCTAAATAATCTTTAGGTGTATATACCCTTTTGGCGAGCCGGTTGGCGTGGTTGGTAGATACTTGCCTTTCATGCCGAAGGTTGTGGGTTCGATTCCCACCCAGGACAAACATTTGTGTGCATGAACATGTCTGTTTGTGCTGAGTCTGGGTGTAATTATCTATATAAGTATGTATTTACAAAAGAAAAGTAGTATATGTAGTATATCAGTTGTCTGGTTTCCATAGCACAAGCTCTGCTTACTTTGGTATAAGATAGCCGTGTGTGATGATTAATGTCCCAGGATATTATTATTATTATTACTTTTCTGGAAAAACTCATGAGTTATTTTATCATGATTGTAAATACTTTGCATTGTGTTACTTGTGTGAAGAACAAGTACAAGAGACAAAACATTAGAGTCGTTTGAGAGAGAGTATTTTATACTTATTGCAATGCCAGTTTCTATGAACATAGGAGACCACTCATCGTCTTCTTTTTTTTAAACTTGTGTAATTTAAAAAAAAAACTTTAAATTATCTATACTCGGTTATTTCAAAAACAATTTGAAATAAGCAACAATATTCCAGTAGACCGTATAAATATAGGCTAAATAAAAATATAAAAAAAATTCTTAATAAATAACTTATTCTTACTGACATATTTATATATATTTATATATACCTTCTCCTCAAAAAGGGAAGAGGAGGCCTTAGCCCAGCAGTGGGACATTTACAGGCATATTTACATGTCCTACATATGTCTTACATTCAATTTATCTGTTTATAGATCACTAAACTCAAGCGAGAGCTCGTTCAATGCTCTCTCCGTGTCGCAATACGACAGACGGTTTGACAGCGGCGTCGAGACCGACCGACCGGAAGCAGAATCTCGATCCGCGATATCCGACCTCATGACTCGAATGAATTCCGCCACGATATCCACTAGCAACCTCGTCAACAACATAACATCCAGGATAGTGAAGTCGGAGCTACGTACGAGTATAGTGAATATAAGTTCGTCCAGGATGGACAAGAAGCGAGATCCGAATAACATATCGCTCAGTACACTCTCCGTGAACAGCGGGGAGACGACCGCGTCCGACAAGAGCTCGAGCCAGGACGTGAACTCGGAAAATGTGACGGAGCGCCGGATAAGTCCTCCACTGGCGAAGACGGCGTCCACTGGCGCCATACCGAAGAGCATCAGCTTTGACGCCACAGCGGAGAAGTCGCAGCGGTGAGTTACAAAGAAAATATTCCTTAAGTTGTACTGAATAAGAATCAAAGTTGTAATAAAACCGTTTATACCGATTACAATGTAAATAAATGATTGCTCCATAGAAGGCGCATAGTGGGTGAAGATGGACTAGTCGGTAACTTGGACGAGTTGAAGAATAACGTGAAGCGCTCTGGTGGCAACCTCTTCCACAAGATCAAGATGTTCCGTCACAAGGGCAGATCGCACCATCAAGGAGGTAACGTCATATCTTATATATTTAACACTTACATTCACTGATATGATTAATGAAACGCACGAAAGCTCTGAGATCAGTAAGCACAGATATACCTCGTTACAGACATAAAGGTGTCCGAGGAGGAGGAGGTGTTGGGGGAGGGCGAGAGCTCGGAGGAGATTCTGGCCAGGTACCGGCGCGTGGGCGACTGCGCGCCGCGCCGGCCCTCGCGCCACGAGCTCAGCGACGCGCACGCGCACGACGCCGACCGGTACGACGATATAGAAATATTTTTACTCAGTTTCCCGTCGATCTTTCTTCGTAAACCTTTATATAAGGGCTGTGTAAAATTTGTAGTGATATTCACACTGAAATCAGTTTTATTTTCTAGGAGCGAAGGCGTAGTAGATCTGAACGATCCGGAGGTGTTCAACAGTATGAAGCGGCGCCTGCGCGTCGTGCTCTCCAGCACGGACTTTCATTCTGTCGAATATGTGCCAAACGTGAGTTAATATTGGTATACACAGTAACACATCTGAGCATATATTTTAACGACTGTCAGATTTATTCGAACGTTCAGATTGAAAATAGTCGCATACAATATTGGATCTTTAAGAGATATCAAAGTCGAATATAATCGAACGGTATCGTATCATTCCGGACTCGGCTTCCAGGAGGCTGGAATAATGCGAAATGTACGTTTAGCACGCTGTACACGTGTGTTACTGTCCCGCGGCAGCGCTGCACGAGCGCGTCGCTGGCGGAGTGGGTGCGCGCGGGCGGCGGCGCGGAGGCGGCGGCGGCGGCGCGCGCGCTGGCGGCGGCCGGGGCGCGCGCCGCCCGCCTCGCCGCCGCGCTGCGCGCCGACCTCGCCGCGCGCCGCCCCTACGCCGCCTACCTCGCCTCCTGCCGCGCCGCGCTGGCGCACGCGCTGCACGACCTGCACGAGTCGGTACCCTCCCGAGCTGTCGCGTGCGGACCCCGCCGACCGATACGCCTCACGGGCTGCCTTTGTCCGCAGTCAAATCAAGCTGGTGCGCTGGGAGTGCTCGTGCTGCGCGCGCGCGGCGGCGGCGGCGCGCGTGCTGGAGCAGCTGGAGCGCGGGCCCGCCCTGCGCCGCCTGGCCGCGCACCACTCGCACGCGCACGCCCTGCTCAACGGTGATTGCACGATGTTTTCGTACTTTTTTACTACTACTGAGCAGATTCCGATGGTTGGATGAGTAAAATAAATACCCAACTTTGACCTTGAATTGAAATGACATCATCGGTCGAGTTTAAAAATAAACTATAGGATTTATTATGAAATGAAAAATTTTGTTATGAATTTCGGCAAAGTTGCTATCGGAACTTTGGAACTCAAAGTAGATATATTAATCAAGATCTCTGTAACGCATAATAAAGCAGAGATGTTATTATATTACATATCGCGTGAAATTCGTAAGTCTAAGGTTAACATTCATTATTTATTTGACCTAAAATAAATCTGCAATTGCGGATCCAGGTGGCGAACTGATGGACGAACGAGCGACGAGACTGACGGCCAGCATCAAGACGATCACCGCTGAGGTCAAATCGGATCCCTCGTGGGAAGGTAAACCTAACGTGAATGACAAGCAATGAATTCATTAGGAGATTTCAATTAAAAAATACAATATTTCAGGAGCGACGTCGACGATCCTGGAGAGTGCTGAAATAACAGTGGAACGAGCCGTGTTCTCGCGACTGTACCTGCACGTACTCTTTCCTAACGGAGACGGAGATATCGCACGAGATCAGTCAGTATTCCTTTAATATTAGTTAATAACAATTAAATTATTACGTAGCTTAGAACCTAAGAAAAATGGATCTTTTTCTTTTGGTTCTGGTTCATATTATGGATAATTAAATTTTATTTTTATTTTCGTTTATTAATCTACATATTTATGGTCTGGTATTCATTGTATAATCAGTGGTTTTTTGATTATGCGTAATTTCCGAGTTAATAGGAAATGCCCATGTGAAACCTATATGTGATAACCTATGTGAAAGCCTTTGTTTTACATTAAACGAGAAATTTTAATTGCCATCATGTTTATTACGGAGTATGTGAAAAAAAAAAATCTTTCAATTAATTGAAAAAATGAAATATATCCTTTCTTATGTTACTCTCACTGGTTTCGTTGAAGAAAATACCGACTACCGACTACAAATAATATTATTTTAGTAATTTAATCAAAGTGTTTTCATAACTGAGTTGTTAGTATAAAGTTTTTCGCCTCCCTTGGGCCAGAGTGCTGAGCGAGCACATCCGCCGCCTGGGCGCCAGCGCGAGCGGCGCGCGCGTGGGGCTGGCGGCGCGCCACGCGTGGGCCGCGCCCTTCGCGCACGCGCAGCTGCAGCTGCGGCACCTGCCCGTCTACCGCGCGCCCCGCGACAAGGTGCGGCTGCTAACCTACACGGCCTCGTTCATCCCAATGCTTTTAATTTGATATTTTCTTGTTGGACGACGCTATCGACGGGTCGAATTCTTTTTGAATGTTACATTATTGTCAGTAGACAGAAAAATGTAAATATGGCTTTGTTTCATATGAGTTATATATATCTTACTCCCTCCTCGTGCTTCACATTTATATACTCATACTTATCGTAGCAGTATATAATCGATCCGTGCCGGCAGGTGTCGTGCGTGCTCCGCTGCGTGCGCTCGCTAGCGGCCACGCTGGCGCTGACGGACGGCACGCCCCCCGCGGCGGACGACATCACGCCCGCTCTCGTGCTGGTCATCATCAAGGTGCGCGACGCTCTTTATATCAGTACTTCGCGCGTAACTAATTTATATGTTACAATCGTGACTGACAATACTTATATTAAAATTATACAAAAGTACTTTCATGAGCACTACGTTCGCAGAGACTCTGCTTAATATGTAATATGTAAACGCTACACGTAGATGATGGTTATCTATGTTTACATAAAAATTTTCAGATTAGCTGATCTTTGTAGTTACAGCTCCACTGCTTACGACCCTAATGGTCGTAAGGCTAAACCGCTTATAAAAGTGGTGTCTAACACAGAGAGCATTATCAAACCCAAAAAAATGCGTGAAACTAGCCCATTCAAACATATAAAAATCCAGCATTACATTATAACCTTAACCCAGGTGAACCCGCCATCGCTGCTGTCGACGCTGGAGCTGGTGAACGCGCTGGGCGGATCAGTCCTGACGGGCGAGGCGCTGTACTGGTGGACGCAGTTCTGCGCCGCCGTCGCCTACATCAAGACCATGGACTACCCCGCCCCCGCCCCCTCCGCTCCCGACTCCTAGCCCGAGCGGGCGCTGGTACGTACATATATAGTACGACATATAAAAAGGCAAACAGCTCACCAGATAAAACGTGGTCACCACCCTTACCATGATGCGAGCACTATAGTGTTCAAGTTCCGTCATAACTAATTAAAAATTCGAAAAAAGAAAACATATATTATACGTGAAATTTTAATTATAATTATATAATTATAATTAAAATTTCAGTTATATATATATATATAACTAAACATAGTTACGTAGTGTGTGACAATAAAAATATTTCTTTCTCTTTCGATTTCATAACTAATTAAAAATTCGAAAAAAGAAAACATATATTATACGTGAAATTTTAATTATAATTATATAATTATAATTAAAATTTCAGTTATATATATATATAACTAAACATAGTTACGTAGTGTGTGACAATAAAAATATTTCTTTCTCTCAATCTAGATTGACATTGAACCTTTCGATTTCAATCTATACAATAAATGTTTGACTAAAAATTATATTTAGTGTGAAACTTTGATTTTGTATCATATTATCAAATAGTCGGTGATGGTCCTGCGCATCCTTAATAAACAAGTATACATAAATGAAACTATATTTAAAGACTATATTTTGCTATTTCATGTTTTTGTGTACCTTCTGTTAAGTTGTAATTTTTCCTCGTTATAAAAATTAAAAGTTATATTAATTTTCAGAAATCAGCGCGAATCCTCGAAATGGTATTGCACCGCGGCGTCTCACGCGGTAACCGTAGAAACACAATTTAAATAAAAGTTTTAATAAATATATAATAATCTAAAAACATCTGCTACTTAATCATTCTTATTGAAATATATCATGTGTATAATAATAATATTATGTATTTTTCAATGGAACTTGTACAAAATATTAAAAATTAAAAACCTTTAAAATTAAATTTTGCTTTCGATCCGAATTTCAGTTCGAATCTCTGAGCGTTACCTCGATGCTCTTAAGTCTCGTTACATATAAACTAAAAATGTATACTTTAATGTTATAGTAATTACAATACCAATAATACTTTGTACAATTTCTTGTTGAAAAAGACTATTAACAAAGTAAAATACTAAGAATAGTATCAACATTCTTAATATATTATACAAATAATCATCCCGAGGCTACTTGTGTCCCATTGATAAGCTGTTCTGAATTGATGGTTGCAACTTTAATAGTTGGCAATAAGTGTTTGGAACTGTTTGCAATTGTTGAGAAAGTAACCAACATTTACACGACATTGTATAAAACAATATTTTGCTAATTTCGCTTTTTTGAAAATGCAATTCAATAATTTGTAGCAAGAAATCTATCCATTTTTAATAGGTAATATTAAAAATGTAACAACTAAACTGTAATCCGAATGTTTTTAAATTTTTGCATTTAATCATCGTACATACTATATATCAAGCACTCAATGCTGGTTACTTATATTTTTTTTATCTATATTTAGTGAACTTGAGCTTGACACAACACATTGCTTACATTCAAGAAAAATAAATCTTTGCCTTTATAATCTTTTTTATATAGCATGGGTATTTGATAGCGTTAACGGTTGGAATATGATGTTAACGGTTGAAATTTCTAGAAATGTCTGTAATTATTACTTCGAATGAAAAAGAACGATATTAAATATATAATCAAGATAATTTATAAGGAAAAAAAACAGTACCTTTTTCCATAATTTCGTCTTCGTCTATTTTTATTCAAACTATAGAACCAGCCAGTCTTAAAAACACAACCATTCCAATTCACGCAACAATTAATATGTCTGTATTATATTTAGGTCTTCTAAGTGTGATTTTTCTGTTTCTTAGTTCTAATTAAAATTATCAAATGTCGTCGCCCCATGCTATGTGAAATATAATAAAGAGTTTGGCTCGAGCCTCATTTAAAATGAAATATCTATTGGAATTATGATCTTTTACTTCCGCGTGTACTGCATTACACAATATTTTTTAATTAAAAGGAGAATGTCCTTCTCAAACCCTTTTTTCAAACTAGAAATATACCGATAAGTGTCATTCCTCCCAAGTATTCTATATATATGTAAATTATATATTTTCTCATGTTTGATATATAAAAATTATCCCAAAATATGTGTAAGTTAATTAACTGTCGTTCGTAAGTTGATATTATTAAAAATTTTATTTATTTTATATACTTTGCTCATGTTCTTACATGTATTTACTTATTTTTATAGGACCTTTAGAAATTATATAGGCTTGAAAACTCGTGTATTTATCTAACATGTAACTTTTAAGCCGTTATTATATAATATATTATTATATATATATATCATTATATCATATTTATCTTACTATGTAAATTAGTTGGCACTATGTAAATTTCCCATAAACTCGGTTTCTTAAACTACGGTATACGACTACGGTATAATTTGAAGTTATCATATAACGATATTATCGATTAAAAATAACATTATTCCTAAAAAAGTATTTCCTTCTTCGCATTGAAACTGAGAATATTAAGATTTGTTTATTTTATAAACTGAACAATGTAACCTCTGAACTTATAATTCTTCATTCATATGATCGGTACATACTTATTATCAGACTTGGGCAAATTATAATCAGATTAACGATTAAAATAGCATAAATCACAATTACAGATTAAATTTGATTGACTCCGAAGATGACGTGCTGGGATGCTCTGGGGCACTTATTTAACCCACCCATTGTGACTACTTTCGTTATGCTGCAATCGTGATTGATGATTGTCATCGTTAATCATTAATCAGATTGCATTTTGCCCAGGTCTGTTTGCTATATATCTAGTGTAATCTGTGTAAGTCAGTGTCGTCTTGCCAGAGGGCGCTTTTTATACTTTACAAATACCGAGTTTTAAAACTCATTTCGTATTTTTAAAGAAAATTTAATATACGTGATTAGTATATTGTGTGTAGTTCTGTGCTTAAGTCTGGTATTCAAAAATATCTTTAAATTATGTAATGAATTCGTCTTAACATTTAGGGCCTTTCAACATCGTCTGTGATTCTAGGTTTGACTATTAGGTAAATACTCGAGGGAATGTATTTTTGGATGGGTCTTGTGTAGTGACGGCTGAAAATATGATATGTACTATTTTTGAGTTTTGTAAAAGTTTTCGATGTAGTTATTTTTAACGAAAGTTTTTTATGTAAATACGTAAGTTCTTCAGCACTAATGACATCTGATGTTTCCAGATTAAATATATAATTAAATGTGTAACATTAAAGTTCTACTCAGGAAAAAAATAGCACTAAGAGGAATAAATTTTTTTTTATTGTTTTGTGTTTGAAAGTTGATTTGTGTATGCGAGCATAATATCTCAATTAATAATAATGTTACAATTAATTTTGTTTTAAAGTCGTTACGTCCGAACAACGAAGTCTCAATATAATTTAGATTAAATCCTATCTTGGACTTAAAACGCAAGCAACAAAAACGGTTTTACAAATAAATGTATGTGAGTAGTCAACGTGTAGACATAGATTTAACGGCACTAGTTTCGTTCGCACTCACGATAAACATAAATTATATTAATTCATTGTATTACTTGTAATTAAAAGCTCATATTTCATAATTAGATGTATCTATTCTTATTGATTTAGCTTTTTTTTTAATTTAAAAACTACAATAAAAACACTAAATCTCGACGATATTTTGGTTATTTATAATATTGGTTGGCAATCAAAGGACACTGACGGCTACCTCTTGTATCAAACTGACAACGGCGTCTGCACGCGACGACGTAACCGTAACAGCCTGTGAATGTCCCACTGCTGGGCTAAAGGCCTCCTCTTCTTTTTTGAGGAGAAGGTTTGGAGCTTATTCCACCACGCAGCTCCAGTGCGGGCTGGTGTATAATGTTAGATACTAGTAAATTAGGGCTTCATCTTATAAACTGTGCCTTTACGTTGTCATCGTTGCTTTCTATTATGAAAGTTATTATAATAAATTGTCTTTAAAGATTTCTTAATAAAATATTGTTCAATATTAATTATCAACCGCATTTTGGTTATATATTTCACTAAAATGCCTCTTTATTATTTCTCCTTCCTTTCTTAAAATTATTAATTAATAAATTTAATCTTTTTAATGATAATTATGTAAAGTAAATAATGTCATTAACATAAATATTTAAATTGTGAAGCAGTTGCGTCGAATAACTAAATTGAATCGAAAGAGCACTTATTTTTAAATTATATTAACATATATAATGAATGCTGTGTGATACTTTTGCTGCTAATATATTAGTGTTAAATTCATGTTTACGATTTATTGTATTTAGTTTATAACTTAGGCTGGCTTTACATATGCCTATATTCAGTTCACTAACTTCAACCCTATGCTACTGTATGAACTTGTAAACTGAATTTAGCCAAGTGTATGCCAGAATCTGTGCTTATTGCAAAATGGTGTTTAGTCAATTTATGATAAAAGTGTAAAAAATATACTAGCAACCGTATTTCTATCTAGTACTAACTCATATTTATTCACTATTTATCTTGCCTAGAATATAAATTAGACAGCAAGTGTATAGCTAACATATTTTTAAAAGCAGTTAATATGTAATCAGAGTAATTAAATATATTTAGCAATAAATAAGTCTCGTTTTATTTCCTTTCCTTCCTCATCGAATAGTATTTTTGATATATATTTTAACTAATTAAATCTTGCAACTGAAATTGACACCAACTGGCCGAGCATCAATTTTGCAGACGCTTTGTGCTGGAGACAACACATTAGTATAGTAGTATATTATTCGTTTCAGAACATTACAATTGCATGAATTAAATAGTTTGTTATTCATTTATTTAAATTTTATGAGAAGCAAACAAGTTATGTTAACAACAATCTTAACTACATTGTACATAAATGGAACATTAACCAATGAAGTTTTTTCAAAAGGTTATTTTAAACGTAAATCTTACCTTAATTACTGTTTGTATTGATATTTATGATTAATACTAATGTAGGCTTTTTCATCAACATGTTTGGGAATGAAGCTATTTATATTACATAAATAAAACAAAATTAGTATTTCTCAATTGACATTTATCAATATCAAGAGCGACCGGCTCATATCAAAGAAACTATTGCCGGTAATTAAATGACTGGAACAGATTTAAATCCAACTTATACTATATTTGTCTACAAGTCAGATTTCTATAAATTAAAAAAGTGGACGCCCATAGGCGTCTCAAGAGTTTCCCAACTATTTCATTATTATTATATTTTAATAAAACTACATAATGGCTGCATTTTAATTATTTAATAATTATTTCATGATGTACTAAGTTAAGTTCATTTATTATTTTGTAGTAGATTTATTATACTAATACAGTATTAAGTTGGTACATAAATCATCACGTCGTTTATTACCTACGCTTAATTTGTGAGTTGCAAAGAAATCCAAATTAAGACTAACTTCATAATACTGAAATTACACATAAGGAAATTAATCAAATGTTTTAATCAAGATAAAACTATGTTACTGTATGATGTTATCTCCCAATTCAAATATCGAAAATGCGAAATTAAGTATGAAGCCACTAAAAATAAATTATGTAACCGTTGTCAATTTAAAAAAAAAAACTACTAAGATAGTTACTAAGACAAGACACTATATTTATAGAACAAATTCTCATTAAAGAATACTAAGCGTCTTACATTAAAAAAGTTTCAGCGCCTCGCCTCCAATCGGGCAAAAATCTAACCAAGAATTAAATGCAAATAGAGAAAGAGAGCGAACGTCTGCTTGCTGAAGTATGGCGGCAAGGCGGTACAAAACATACAAATTTGCTTGGACGGCAATGAATGAACTTCTACAAAAAAATTCTACTTATTCACTTAAATAGATATTTATGTTGGTGTGCGTACGTAACTGTTCAACAGCATTATTTTATTAAGTATTGATATTTTTAAAATTTTTTAATCTCTACTTCTTCATTCGTTATTCTAAAGTAATCTTATCACTCAAATACCAGTAGCAAATAAAGACCAAAAATCCACTAAAAAACGAGAACGTCTCGCGAGTACCGAGGGGTTTGCCGTTGTTGCCGCTGCCGCGTTCGGGACCGCACTTCTCAGTTCTAAATGGTCGCGTCCCATTTAGATCGCGCCAAGATTAAACACAAAACTTTAAATCCGATACTTTTAAAAAAAATAATTATTGTACTTATTTATAAATATGAAATTGAGTCTTAAGAAGTTTGGTTAAAATAAAAAACAAGTTTGGCATACACAACTTTATTGTGTACTTGATTTTTGCATTTTTGTAAATTTACACTTATGAGCAACACCACTACCCAGCAGCACTGAAACAAGAGAAAAGATCATTTTATCTCGATACAACTTCTACTATTTAAGAATATAATCATAGGATATAATCAGTTAGAGTGTAACGTCACGGCATTCAGCAGTAGCAAATAAATTGTATTTACATCATTTCATTTTTAGAAAATACTTACAATGATACATATATACATCTATATATAACTGAGGTCTGAATGAGATTAACAAAACAATGACAATTCAAAACACTTGTAAAATTTACTTGAATATATAAATGCATTTGATGTGATTTGGATGCAATATTTATAAAATCAGTATATTATGCTGTATAAAAGAATAAGTTATAATTTGTATTCAAAACTGTTTCTTGCAATTGCAAATATTGCAAATGAGTACTATGAAGTAAACCGAGTTTAGCACAGTGGAGTTTTTATTTATTGACTTTAGTTACCTTTTTAGTCATTATAATGCTGAACAAACATGAAATTTGACTAAGAAAATGCCATAATACAATAAACTAATAAGCTTTATTAAGAATATTTATACAATTATTTTTTTTATCTAAATATTTACCTTATCACAATGAAGTAGATTTATGACCGAGGTCTTTCCTTCTTTTCTTTGTACAGCGCTAGGAGTGAAACGTTGGCCACCTTCACCACCTAAATATTAAATTAACATAAATATTTAAGTCAATGAAGAACTTGCTTATCAGAGTATCTCTCCGAGACACTATACATATCTTTAAATTCTAAAAGCGTCATCATGTCACACAGATAGATTGGCTTAAAGAATTTAAGCTAATAAATTATTATCAAGCAAATTTTCACATTAATTTGTATTAAATCTTTTATTTACTGCACTCACACTGCACTCTTTTATAAATAATTGTTTAAGCAACATTTGGGCCATATAGATCATTACATAAATGCAACAGTTAGCATTAAGTGATTATGGCTTGATTATCACTTAATAAATAAAGATCAAAATATAAAAAAAACAACTTATGTATTAAACATTGTTGCAGGATTCTCAATAAATATCATGATACACAAGTTGACGTGTTTATTACACATGAATTAATACACCATAGGAAACTGAAAACTAACCTTAAACCTAACTCCGGGAATGTCACCAACGGCGTGACCCTTACGACCGAATCCTGCTACTAGCACTTCATCGTTCTCCTCAATGTGGTTCAAACAACCGTCACGAGGGACGAACGCGGTCACCTTCTTGCCGTTTTTGATAAGCTGAACACGCACACACTTCCGGATGGCAGAGTTAGGTTGCTTAGCTTCTACGCCACTGTGAAATTTTAATTAAAGTCACGACAACTAAAAATAAAAACTTAGGTTATGCATATATGTATTACGGTAGCATACCGCTAGTATGTCTGTGTAAATAAAGCTGGTGGTAAACAAACCACGTAAATTTTCAAAATAAAATAACGGTATTAAATATGCTGCGTAAACACATGCTTGCTTCCCCACATGAAGTTCATTGACCCACATGTAGCGCCGAGCTTCGAAACTGTATGATCGATGAGATGCGATGCAGCCGCTCGCAGTATTATCCTGTGATTGTAGCACTAACACATTCACAGGAATAAAACCGCGCGCGGACACAACGCTAAGTGACCAATTCCCAGAAGACTGCTCCGCCGACGCCCGACACACTTTCTTGCACGTACACACGCACTGATTGCTTATACACTTCATTAACATTCTTTGCACTATACTGCACACTTTCCATGTAACAATCTTCCAACGAACACAAATTTCATGCACATTACGAGTGAAACTGAAACGTACTTTATACTTACACTTTCTCCAGGACGATGCCCTTAGCGTGAGATGCACCACCGAAAGGGTTAGCCTTCCATCTCGTGCCCATGTGGGCTTTTTTGTATTCCTTGTCTGCCCATCGCTGCTCACGGCGATGGTTCACGTGCTTACGCGCCGTGCGTATACCACGGGGCTTACCTGAAATTTTAAATCACCGGATAACACTTATGTTTATACAGAACACTGAAATCGATACACTACACTATGTACAGGATGTTATGAATTGCAAAAGTTTTATTGTACCTTATAACCATCATCGCCTAAGGGAGATGGAAAAGGATTTATTTATACACCACGAGAAAAACATGTCTGCGCCATGGCCGACACCTATGCATGGAGATATGACACAGTATAATTTGGGTTTTTCAAAGAATTTTTTGCATTTCATCACTTTCACATAGCTGGGAATAAATCTACACTTATCAAGCACGAGATGTTACAAAAGTAACTCAAGAACTTTAATTATTTGACACAAAACTACTCCTTACCCATAAGGATAGCACGACACCAATCGGCTACGGATCGGAAAAGAAATAATATCTGGCCAACCAATGCCTCCAAATCAACAAGACTGCCAAACGCAGAAAAAAAATTAAATGTTGCCAGTTGTATGACGTCTATAATAATAATATAAGCTGTTGTTTTGTATGAACTTACAGACTACAGTTATATTATTCTCTGACAAATAAATCTACATAAAATCTAAAATACTCAATTAAAAGTAAAAAAATAAACTGCACTTCTTGCTTACAAAAGTATAAAATTAACATAAAAGCATAATGTAAGCTCGGGATACTGTGTCAATAGTGCTGCTTTAGCAACTTTCCATCTGAAGATTAAAAATTAAACTAATTTTTGTCATCACTAAAATTTACAAAAATGTACCATTATATTTTGAAGCAACAATTATTAACTTGATAAATAAGTTATTGAATAAAATATTAAAACAAATTTCTTATTCAATATTATATTTACTTTTCTTAACTTTTGGAAAAAAATTCATACTCTTGTCAATAATTATGTAAATTCCAAATGAGTAATGCTTTATTTCATGTAGTCGTGAAATTTTGTTATTTAATTCTTATTTTATGTGTAAATGTTTTAAAGAGATTAATGTAGTTCTAGTTCTATTTCAATAATTTGTTCTCAAATATGTATTTAAAACAGTCACTAATCTAAAATAAAATAAATTAAGTTAATTTTAATAAATATATAAATTAAAATCGTATTTCGCATTTTTACAGAACAATTTTTAGTTCATTATTCGGAGTTTGAACCTATCTACTGTGTAGTGTATACACATTTAAATGTCAATCAAACGTTGTGGTTATATACTCTGTAAAGTCAAATGTCAATTTTCACGATGACAATTAATAACTTGTCACACGGAATCGGAGTCTATGTTTTGTGTGGAATTTGAATACCCTAAGCTTTATTTATACCGGTGAATTTTCGCGAAAGTTATGTTAAGTGAATTAATACTAAAATATTAATAAATTCTAAATTCCGCAGAAACAAAACACATAATTTAGAAATGAATATCGGTAGAAAGGATGGTGGACCGGGCTATGTTGGTATTCAGTTCTGCCAAGAATGCAACAACATGCTTTACCCGCGGGAAGATAAAAACAACAAAGTTCTCATGTATGCTTGCAGAAATTGCGATTATAAACAATTAGCGGACTCAAATTGCGTATACGTAAACAAAATTATGCACGAAGTAGACGAACTGACGCATATAAATCCTGACGTAGTGAGCGATCCCACTCTACCCCGTACTAAGGACCATATGTGTCCAAAATGCAATCACAGAGAAGCAGTCTTCTTCCAAGGACAAACGAGACGAGCTGAAGAAGAAATGAGGCTCTACTATGTATGTACCAGTTGTAAACATAGATGGACTGAGTAAATGCCATTTCCTTGTTTAATAAATCAGAGTAATCATACATATTAAGATATCTTGATAAATTATACTTATCCATATATAAAGTGTACAGCATCAAATATATGTCCTATGTGATATGTTTTAGAATAAAAAGATTTTGAACTTTCTGTACTACAAATGCAGCAATTTGGTAATATAGGAGTATTTTTGAAATAAAAGACCACAATTTGATTTGATAGTTTTATTTAACTAAAATATTGCCAAGCCACATATCTAAGTATAACAATTAACAATTCACAGCCGTATATTAATTAATAATAAAATTGAACATCGCTACAAATGACACAATATTTCTCTCTGGTTTCATATGTCTATATAACAACCAATTTCTATGTTAAGTTTACTTCTAGTGACATTCTTCCAAAATCACAACACTATCTCTATATTAAAAAAAAATCATAATATATAAGCCTGATCTAATAACTGTTGCCATAAATAACTACAGAATACTTTAAAAACAATTGCTCTTGGATGATTTGACAAATAATGTATTGCATCCTGCTATATTGTTTCATTATTATTACTTTTAAATAAAATTAAAGAAAAAAAAAGATAAGTCAGGTCTTCGAACTAAATGCAATGTTAAAAGTTATGTCAATATCATAATTATAAAAATTGAAATTTACAAAAATGCAACACTTAAAGCTACAAAATTCTAAGTTAACATTTAAAGTTGTTTTTTTTTTCACTTTGAGCTTGATGATAAAATACATATAATTTGTGTTGAATAATAATTTTCATACCTCTGACACACTCAAATTATAGCTTTAAAGTGAAATATAAAAACTCATGCTCTTATATTTAATCTGTAACAAAGTTAAAAAAAAATATTGTGAAATTGTTTTTTACAGTAATAAAATGTATTAAAATAATAATCATAATTCTATTGCAAAAGAATATTGCCATTATTTTGATTTAACAATATAATATTGTAACATAAGGGTCTTTTATTTATTATATCATTAATTACAAGCAAGTCTAATTATTTTTAGCTATCTAGAAGCTCTAATTTATATTTATAGTGAAATTCTAGTAAGGATGAGTCTAGCTATATTATTGCAAGTAAGGAAAAATAACCTATTCTTTATATTCATTGTTTTGAAAGTGGGGCGAAAAAGTTACATACTGTTATAATGCTATGCTTAATTAAACAAAATACAATAATTTTATTCTTATAATTTACTAAGCAACAATTTGTCTATATTTATTCTTATATTATATTTCGATGTTTGAATAACTGAGCCTGTTTACATACTATTTTGTTTAATCTATAGACTACATAATATATACTTTTGCAGAAACTTATTATAATTGCACTTTCAGCAGAATTGCTTAAAACATAAGCTGAATTTTGATTCTCTCTTTGAGTCTACTTTGCCATAATTATATTAAATTATAATCTATCTCTTTTATCAATTAAGTAGATAGATATTTTTTATTTTATTTTTTATATTCGCCGGGAGGGCAAATGACTCTACTCCACCTGATGGTAAGTGGTAGTAGAGTCCAAACGCGACGACGGCCAGTACAGACGGGAAAAACGTTCTGCACTAGCCGCCTTCGCCTTGCCGGCCCGCAAGATGCCTCTTCACGCCTCGTTTGAAGGGTTGAACCCGGGTTGTAAGAGGAGGAGTTAGGCGGTGACATCGAGAACCAGCTCGCGTGGACTTAAGAAGGAAGGGGGAGGCAGGAATTAGAGAGAATAATTCCTCAAAGCACTCGCCGTGATACAGTCGATAGAAAGCGCTCAGTGCTGCTATCTCACGACGCAATTGTAAAGGTTCAAGGGTGTTTGTGACCTTTACGTCGCCAATAATGCGTACGGCACGTCGCTGCAACCGGTCCAAGGCCTCAAGTAGGTACTTAGCGGAGCCATCCCAAAGGTGCGAGCAATATTCCACGCAAGACCGTACCTGTGTTTTGTACAGCAGGCACAGTTGTTGTGGCGTGAAAAAGCGCCGCACCTTGTTCAGAACTCCGAGTTTCCGTGAAGCTGTTTTTATAACAGCCTCGATGTAAATATGTAGTGTGTTTGTTTTTAGAAGATGTTTGTAATGGTTATTGTTGTAATATCTATTTCTAGTTCCGATTAGACAATTACCACTATTATACTACATATCAATTACTACATTGGTTGTGACAATTTTTTTACCATATTTTTCATGACCGTAAATTCTTTAAAAAAAACTTGAGAATGAAGGTAACTTATTACATAGCTATTTATGTAACACCAACAAAAAGTACTTATTGTCTATTTACATTACAAACCTATTATATTTATGCTAAAAACTCTTTTCATTATGTATATGAATACAAAATATGTCATTATAATTCATGAAATTCAGTAACTAAAAATTTTCAACCAATATTCCGTATTGAAGTTCCAATATACCTCTTCTACAGACTTTACAGCTATCTTAGGCTATGTTTATAATATTCTGAAAATTTAGAGTTTCGCATAATCGCTTTCAGTGCAGCCTAGGTATTATAGTCATATGAAATTTATTGTTGTCATAATGAAAAGAGTTTTGTTAAGGACATTAAGAAGATTATAGATATAAAGCTCATTTAATATTGCATTGTAAACGTAACAAGTGTACAGGAAAACTACGATAACAGTTGAGGAAGCCCGGGATTACAAATAACAGGGAAGAGCGAATTATGTACCCACAACCCGGTAATTTACATTAAGGTTTTCCTAAAACATCTAATTGAGCTAATTAGGTACTTAAAAGTCGAAATATTTTATCAGTATTAATAATATACTAATTATTATATAATTTATAAATGCTAAGTAATTTAAAATATTTAAAACCTATTATTATTTAATATACATAAAAAGTCGAAAGCTCATAGATATGCCTAAACTCGCGACTACAATCATGCGTAAAAAGCGTAAAGTATCCGAAATTAGTACATGGCCATGGGAAGAGTGGATCAAGTAGTGCATATAGTTTAAACAGTTAGTATAACATAAAATAAAAAAATGGATGGAAGATAAGTTCGTAATGGCGGTATAACATAGCTGATGACTCTTAGTTAGCTATTATAATTACAGGTACAGGATTACGGTTAAGCGTCACGTACTATTTTTAATCGTTCATATTTTTACCGAGCAGCACCGGACTTTGTCACGGTATAGCGAAATTTTCTGTCGGCGCCTCTTAGTTTGAAACCATATAAACGCGATTATTAGAGCCTTAACCCATGCAATCATCACTCTTCATCTTTCATCAGACCCTGACTATAGCAGTCCCAGCCCTACAGACCTTTGAATTTTGTCATAAGCATCTTAGCGCACCGTACTACCCGTACCACCAGGCCCCTAAAACGTCTACACCTTTCACTCTACCCCAATGCCGATACGGCTACTGACAATCGAAAACTTTTAATAAGTGTAACTTCCAAACTGTAACATTTGGAAAACATTTAGGCGAGAGCGTTTTGTAAAGTCCCTTCCATTTTCCTATCTTGCCCAAAAGATTTTGACCTTGTAATTTCTAGATTACATCTCTATGCCCAAAAGTACTTTATCTTCCATGAGTGAGGTCAATTTCGAATGATTTTTAATGGTTAAAATGGCTGTCCTCTTTCTCCCTCATTATTTAATATAGAAACACGCTTTAACTGGCTTTTTAGTGTTCGTTACTGCTTTTAATATTATTTAAAATAAAATAAAGAGCTTCGTATAAATATGTATGTATTACTAATCGTAATAATTATTGTAACCTATCCGTTGCACGTGATATAAACTTCAAAAGATTGTAATTATAATGCCTAATTAAAATTATAAACGTATAATCTATATTTAATTTTGAAAAATGGTAAATGGCAGGATGTACTATGTATTACATACCTATATGTGCGTTTTATTAGGCAAGCTTTAACGTTATCAGATAAGTATAAGCTCAGGCAAAACAACCGTTATTTCTATATCTAATCACAAACTACGCATTCTACTGCAAGGTTTTCTATGTCAAATTCATAAACTCATTTATAAAAGTAGTACATTAACTTTTACATAAGTTTATCAAAAGTCTCTCTTTTTACCATGTAAGGGAGCTTTTAATTCGTAAAATTTGAATTTGAAGCCTTGATCTTCTAGGGTTTTGTTCATACAATTGATTATGATTACCAAAAAGGTTTAATTTATAGGCCTAAAGCAATCTTTATAGACCGGATTATTACAGAATTTCGTATTTTATTTTATACTTATTGAGTTGTAGTATGTAAATGTAATCAAAGTTTCGAAAAGATTATAATATATATTTAAATGAAAAGAATATTTTACTGACTGTTTTAAGAAAGTATTTAAAAATTCTCAATGATTTAAGAAAAGTTATAAAGTATAGATATACGCCCTGTTTTAAGTTCTAACCAATATTTGTTTTTTTGCTCGTGAATCATATAAATTGCTCGGATATTATGTTTTATTTCCTAAACGTGGCGTCGATTTTGAGCCGTCTGCCACGTATGGAAATCTGTCGTCAGTGTTCTGGTTGAGGTATGTCCGGAAAATTGTCCGGGAGCGGCGGCAAAACGTTCGTCTCAAACTGTCCCGACATGTTCCCCGGAGGAGAGTAATTGGCTACTACTATTACCTTGCCTGCCCGAGACCTAGCTTTACCCACTCCAAAGAACCGCGTAGCCACCCAAACCATCTGTGTGAAGTGACCTGAAGATAATAATAATATTAATTTTCTCTTTTGAAATCCTTTCCATAAAAATAACGAAGTTTGTCATACTTTTGGCTTAGGTAACGAAACTATCATATATTTACGTATGTAATATTATAAAAGCAAAATTGTATTTAATAGCCTATAAATGGTAACCCACTATTGGTCTAACGCATTCCCTACTTTTGAGAAGAAACATTGGAGATTCACCTTCCACCTTTTACAAGATATTAGTGTTAAAATTGAAGTTTAAATATGATTAAATATTGTATATGATTACTTATAATACTATTTACCTGCATTAACATTTGCATGAAGGATGTCGGTATCCTTAAAAAAGTGGTACTGACGAACTGCTGCATACCAGTAGGATGATACCTCTTGACCTGAAAATTGTATTACCAATTTAAAATAAACTATTTGTAACTAGTTTACGAGAGTACTTGTTAAAATATCCTCATCTAATTATCATGTAAAATTACCAATAATTGGAAAAAAAGTTCTTAAGCCATTATTACTTATAATCACTCTTTTACGATATATAATTTTGTTATTGTTCAGCGTCTAATTGTATATTAAAATAATGTCTCACCGGTCACGTCAGGCTGAATGTCGCTTACGGGCCGCTGATAGAGATTCTGTCCAACGTCTCGATCGTTTCTATAACGGAATTTGTTGGTGTGCGCCAAATGGTTGGCCCAAGCTTGGGCGTAATCGCACAACTAGAATATCAAATAATGATAATTCAAACGAAATTCTTGATGAGTTATTAACGAATAAATCAGGAGCACAGAAAATATCCACGCAATAAATAGAGATTAGTTTTCTGGAATGAAAAGGCAGAAGTGATAACTTTTGAAATAAAATATATGTACTATATTCAGCTGGCTTTTTATATCGTCAAGTTACAAGAGTATTAATAAAGTTACTGGTCCTGAAATTTCTATTTACCTCAGGTGCCATGTAAAGCTGAGGAGCGCCGTGCCTTTGACGATACACATTGTGCCAACATAAGCATTCTGTGATAAAATCACTGTCCTGCCAAGCGGTGCGCACTTCACTCCATTGGACTACCATGCTTACCGGTTTGGATAAAAGTATCTGAAATTAAAAGATTGTTAAAATATCTTACACGTATAAAGCTGTTACAAGACTATGTACATAATGATTTTAAATATTATTTATTGGAGAAAAAGTGTAAGTATTTGTTGAATATTTGTCCGAATCTAGTAAAAACGGATATTCAAGTTCATCAGTAAATTAATATAATATTTTAATTTATATATTCTGGAAATTGAAATTAATTTAAAATTAAATAAAGTTTTTTAATTATTATTAGTACTATTTCATGGGCATACGAATGAAGCAGTCGGTACGAATCAATGTGTTTCCAGTTATAATAATACTAAGATTCGAATCTGTCACTTCGGGAGCTGATATAGTCCAATACCAAATACTTTAGCGATGATTCTTTTTGTTAAATTGGTAACCGAAGGTCAAACACTGCACAATTATCATTTGTATTTGAGTTATGTTTATAATTCATCTCGTGCTCGGTGGTGAAGGAAAACTTCGTAAAGAAACCTGCATGCATTGGGTGAATATTTGTCACATGTATGAAAGAATGTTAAGAGCAGCGTGATGAAATACCTTTAGCCCAGCAGTCGGACATTTACTGTTACTTTATCTCAATTTTATACACTACTTTTAAAATTTATATATACCTATAAGAATGAAATAATATAAAATCTTAAAATCCTTTAAAGGAAAATCCATTAAAGTTCCATCCGTTCCTGAAAGAGATCATAAAAATCACTTTACCATACATCAAACGTCATTAACAGGGGTAGGTAAAGATGATTGAACGATTATCTTGGTCCAATATATCAAGACGCGATATATTGGACCAAGATTATCGTTCTTTTAACAAAAAAAACGAGCTAAGTGCTACAGTAAAGCGAGTAAATAATTACAGTCAATTACAGTTTTCTTTTATTTGTTTTTTACTATAATGTGATTTAATACAATAAATCACCACATAATGTATATACATACATAATACATATTTAATATACTGAATTCAATTGAATATAGACAATTCAAAATTTACTTGGGCTGGGAGCAAACCCGTGCCGTCTCTATACTGGTGTCGGGCGATCGATGGCCCTCTACGGGGACGGGCACCCGTTTGGTCTCACAGGCTATCGGGCGTCCGCCGCTGCAGGACTAAGATCCAAAGTTCGCAGCCGAGAGTGGCCATCCGCATAGTGCGGGGATATCGCACGATATCTTACGAGGTGGCAACCGTCCTAGCGCACTTTCCGCCCTTCGAGGGTCTATCAACAAACCCGCATTCTCCCTCAGAACAGTGATAGCGTGGCCCCTCCGAGTGCGCTCGAGGCGTTGCAACGGGGGGAGCATTATAGGGCTCTTGCGACGTGGCACGACCGTCTTTGCGAAGAACGGTACGCGCTCAAACGCGTCGTCGGAGCGATCCTGCCAGCCTTCGAAGCCTGGATGAGACGAAAGCGACGAGTCACCTTCCGACTTACGCAGGTAATGATCGGTAATTATTTTGGAAAATAAGATTCGTAAGATGCGAATCAACGGCGATGTGCCACCATTGTGGTGCGGACCGGGACACCGCTCAGTCAGTCACATAACCCAGTTCCCCCCCTCCCATGGGGAACTGCCTTGCCCAGCTAGCTAGTCTTTGTGCGTGAATTTCAGATTTCCTGAGGAACCGATCGTTACGAGTGGTGGTTGATGGCTACTCGTCGGTTCAAATGGCTTTAAATGCCGGTGTTCCCCGGTGGTCAGTGCTCTCGGCTACACTATTTCTGCTGTACATCAATGATCTGCTGATGCCCGGTATCCATGGGTACGCAGATGATTGCACAGTTGTCGAGAGCTACAAGTCCAACGCGCGAGCTAGTGAGGCCCAAATGCAGGCTCAGAGAGAGGCCATGGTTGAGCGCCTGAGCGTGACCCTTAGGGCAGTGTCCGATTGGGGTGATACCAATTTGGTCATGTTCAATGCAACCAAAACGCAGGCATGTTTGTTTTCCGCCAAAAAGAGGGAATTTCAGCTACCTCCCTCTTTCCGAAATGTGTCCGTACCTATAACTGACCACCTTGACCTTCTTGGCGTTACTATCACGTCGACTCTAAATTTCGGCTCTTTTATTGAATTCAAAGCCCAAATAGCCGCCCGAAAGCTTGGTATCATCTCCAAGGTGAGACGGAACTTTACTCCAGAACAACTGCTTAACTTATACAAAGCACAAGTGAGGTCTTGTATGGAGTACTGCTCTCACCTTTGGAACGGCTCTGCTAAGCACCACTCGGGCTCTAGAGTTGATTGAGAGGTAGGCCAGGAGGCTGATAGGAGACGACACATTGGTCGAGTCTAGACGCCAAAGTTTCGAACATCTACTTGTGGTTGCATCACTTTCAGTCTTCTATCGGATACATTTCGGAGAATGTGCGCAGGAATTACACGAACTAATTCCTTCCACCCCCTTTTACTACCGAACGACAAGGCAAACGCGACCAAAGCGCCATAGGTACAAAATGGAAATTCTCCGCCTACGTACGAAGCAATTTGAATCCACATTCATCATTCGCACTGCGAAACTGTGGAATGCTTTGCCTGAGTCTGTATTTCCTGATAGGTACAACATTGGTGTCTTTAAATCCAGAGTTAACAAAAGCGTGCAAACCCGTCTGGGTAAGTACCACTCACTTATCAAATGCGGGTAGATAACGGGTTCGAAATCAGGAAAACACTACTGATTTTTACAAGTGATTAATTAGTTTTTTTTCGCTTGTCCACAATCGGTGGCGAATGAAAACGTCGTGGAGGAACATACACGACATGTCGGATGAAATTCTGACCCATGTGTAGTGAAAACCCGTAATACATATATGATCTTCAGTAAAAAATAAAAAATTTAAAAAATATTATTATTAGGTCACTTCTTTAAACTAAATCGTTATGTTAAATGAGTAATAAAAATACAATTTATAGGGTAGATAAAAGGATCGTTTAGATCATAGTAAAGTTATATATAAGATTTGAGAAAGTTAGTGATGTGCAATTTAAAAGTTACGGCTTTAAATCAATAAAGTTGCAAGTGAACCGATCGGATTGGAGCCGTGCCAAATTTTACGATTGTGCAGTCCTCCGTTTAATTTTGCGAAGTTTTCTAAAAATAACTTTTGGCATACAATGCCTCCTGGTGTGCCAGCCTCATAATTTTGTGATTTACGTAAGAAAGAGTTTGTATTTTATAAGGCAATATTTTTATTACATTGGGCATCATCCAAAAAAAATATAGTTAAAAAAAGTTATGTTGAAATTAAAATGTATAGAACTATAACATAATGCATCAAATAGGTTATATTTAATTTTTTCTAGAATATCAACAAAGTATTTACTTTGATATAGTATAAAACATACAATCATAAGAAAAAGACTAAGTTTTACTTCATTTAAGGTGTTAACTACATTGAAATTAACAATGACAATAGCTTTAACATGAATGGTCACAAAAAAAATGCAAAAAATAATTTAAATTTAGAATAGTAACAGGATTGCTACATCTTTTTTGTTTTTTTTTTTTGTTATTATTTAGGCATTATTCTCTATTGCAATACTTGTTTCGTGAAAAAAGTTTTTCTTATCTTAGTTAAGGTAGCAAAGATGTGAAATTAAAAAGTAATAATATGTAATTGGTTCATCATCATCATCATCATCATCCTTTTCGCGTCCACTGCTGGACATAGGTCTCTCCAATGGCACGCCACTGAGCTGGATTTTCAACTCTTAATCTCCAACCGCTGCCAGCCACTTTGCGTATATCGTCACTCCACCTAGCTGGAGGGCGTCCTACGCTACGTTTGCCAAGGCGTGGTCTCCACTCCAGAACGCGTTTACTCTAACCGTTGTCGGTTCTGCGACATATGTGTCCAGCCCACTGCTTACTAATCCTTTGGGCACTTCAGCTTACTAATCCTTTGGGCTATGTCGATAACCTTGGTTCTCTGTCGGATCACCACATTTGGGATTCGATCCTTCAGAGAAACTCCGAGCATAGCCCTCTCCATAGCTCGCTGAGCGACCTTAAAATGGTGGACCAAACACACTGTCAGTGTCCACGTCTCGGCTCCGTAGGTCATAACCGGTAAGACGTACTCGTTGAAGACTTTTGTCTTCAAGCATTGCGGTATTCGTGACGAAAAGACTTGACCGAGTTTTCTATACACTGCCCAGCCTAGCTGTACTCTTCTTCGTGCTTCCCCTTCGAAGTTGTTTCGACCCAACTGCAAAGTTTGCCCAAGGTACACATACTCCTGAACAACTTCGACAGGAATTCCCTTAAGACAGACGTGTTCATTGAACATTATCTTGGTTTTCTCCAAGTTCATCCGGAGACCAATTCGAGCAGAAGAATCAGCCAGGCTGCTCAGCATATATTGCATGTCCTGCACGGTTTCTGCCACGACGACGATATCGTCTGCAAATCTCAAGTGCGAAAGGTAATAATAATAGTAATCGATGCAAGAGACCGACCGCTGATTCTGTACTTTGACGGTCATAACAGCAGCGTCATGCAGGCCTTTCAGCACTTGGATGTATCGCCAATCGATTTGGCACCGTTGTAAGGACTCCAGAACAGATCAGGTCTCAATAGAGTCAAAAGCCTTCTCATAGTCTACAAATGCTAAGCACAGGGGCTGATTATACTTTTCGGTCTTCTGCCGCACTGTGTACATGTGGTCTATGGTTCCGTACCCTCTTCGAAATCCGGCCTGTTCCGGGGGCTGAAACTCGTCAAGTCTACGCGCGAGACGATTCGTGATGACCCTTGAAAACAGCTTATAGACATGGCTATATGTCATATGGAAATAGGTCTGTAGTTCTTCAAAAAGGTTTTGTCTCCATTTGTGAAGAACATTACGACAACACTCTTGCTCCATGACTTTGGAGTTCTCCCCGAGAATATGACAGAATTAAATATTCGTTGGAACTGCGCTAGTAAAGGTTTTCCAGCTGCCTTTAGTAGCTCCGTCGTAATTCCATCTTCCCCGGGGGCTTTTTCATTTTTAAGCTGCCCCAAAGCCATCACGATTTCGTCTTGGCTTACTTCTGGCAACTCTTCTGTGAAGGGGGCTAAAGAGGCTCTAGGATCCCCAGGGTCGGGTTAAGGACGAGGCGCTACTGATGTATATAATTTACCGTAGTAGTCCTGAACTTCCTTAAGAATCTCGAGCTTAGAGGCGACATTGTATATATAATACTATTATGTAATTGGATACATAATAGTATTATATATTGTATCATGATAATCCGAGCACCGTGGCTTTGCGTGCCGACACCGTTTATCCGATAAATAACTTTAATGAGCGCAATGCCGTTCTAACCACGAGTATATAACACTAAAGTACCGACCGACATTTGCATCCAAAGTACATTTTTTTCGAACGAATATGCTAATTTTATACTGCGTTCGTCGAGACAATAACATTGAATATCTATTGAATTTAATAAAGAGTACTTGCATGGCATAAAATGTTTTCAATATAATGCTTATATATAATACTTGTGGATATTTTCCACTAAAGTTTACGATATCATTTAGTTTCATTATTATTGATAAAACTTGTAAGCAAATAATAAAACAATTTTAATGCACTTGAATAAAATGTACTTCTACAGTACAGAGCTATCGCCGGTGGTCTGTAAGTTAGTTACACGCAATTGTAAAATATTATGTACTAAATAAATTATAAAAAGCTACTATACCTCGTAATTACAAGTATTATAATTTAATTAAAATAATTATTTTAATACTTTGTATCCTCTATCGAGAGCGCCATATTCAATTTAGTGAGACATCACATAGCCTAGTGATTGTAAACCTTTTTTTTTGACATAGCCTATAAGTAGCGGGCGATCAAGACGCTTCTGATGATACCTCATCTGTCAAATTAGGAAAGGTAGTTTAGATACAGACATACATACATACATTGCCTGTTGAAATCATATAAGCTTCGTCGGGTAAAATAAGTGTTACCAAGATATGTATGTACCTATATAAATTCTTATATAATTTAACTTATTATCGAACTCTAATAATATAGAAAACTAAATGTAGACCGAACCGTAACAAATCGTAACAAAATCTAACATATGTTTGAAAATGTCATAGTGTTAGTTCAATAACGTTTAAAACATTTTATAATTTAAGCGTGGCAGCACCATAATATAATAAGACATTATTACAAGTACCTTCACAAAATGAATGTGCTTTAAAATATTTAAGAACGTTTGAGCGATCGTGAAACTAATATCGTCATAACATGCAAAGTTATACGAGCTCTTGGTATTATAAGTTTTAATAACATATTGTGAGCTTGCTACCCTGCACTTTTAATAACTTATCTCGTATCTGCTATACCACTCTATTTAATAAAATAAGAGATTACGCAAAAGTAAAATACATTTTGTTCTTTTCACATTCGTTATTTTAATAAAATGATACACATGTGTAGGGCATAGAGAGAAACATGTTGATTATAATTTATAATTGAACTTACTTAAGATGATCATTTTGACCAATTTTCTGTCATAACATATGGCCATTCTCAAGAGACTATAGTCAACTGAGGGGTCATATTATAGTGAACAAGTATGTGGCCAGACACAAGTCCCCTCTCTGGTCCCTTTCATAACACGATGGGACGGCAAGACACGACCGGAAAGAGTTCAACCCAGAATAAACGGCTTTACAAGGCACGAATATAATACTGTCAATTTCCAGACTGTGACTGAGAATTTGTCAACAGAATAACTTTTAATAGCCGACCCGGGGTTGGAACCTTTGACCTAGGAATCTGCAGCCTTATAATTAGTTACTTGATCGACGAGACATTCAACTCTTTATCGTAATAATATCAATTTAATACTACATACATTTTTTTCTTCTTATTTTCTATCGTGATACCACAAAACCCACTTTATGCAAATCTTTACATGTAGTAATAATAAATACAAACAGTCAGATAAAATAAATATTATAATTGTTACCTTATTACGAAATATAATATAAAAAAAATAAAGAAACTATAATGTTTTATAAACTCAAATGCTTAAAATCGGTTTCGCTAATATCCCTAAGCATAAAAGCATCCCTAATGCCTAAAGTTCTGACTTATCTACGGTACCGCAATGCAGTCAAAGCCTTAGATATGCAAATTTTGTTTAGTCATCTTAGAACTTAAAACGTAGAATAATAATATTTATTATTTTAATGTTTCAAAATTGTTTATGTATCGAAATTTCACATGTAGGCTCATTAAACTCAATTAAATAATATAAAGGTTATAATATGTCTGTGGAGATTTGAAAGATGAATTAATAAAATAAGTATCAAAATATTGTTAAAATAAAATCTTAATGAATATTAACAATTATATGTTTAAAAGAAAACCTCAGACCTAGCAGACTATTATGTAAAACAGACGCGAAATACGTAATGATGTTCTGATACGTAATATGTACTTCATCTTTCGTTTTTAAGTAGAAATCACGTGTTTTAACTCTTAGATTGAATGAGTAAGTTCGTTACTAATTAGCTAACTAAATAGAACCTGGAGAATATCAGCGTGCCGTTATGTGAAGCCTTTTAATCACGTTTTAATTTCTTTCACAAGCAAGTACTAACAAAGTGCCAGTATTGAAATGTTGGCAAGTAGTTTCTGAATGTACTCTTTTTTAAACGAGAATGGCAGTTTATGTATTTTCATGGATTTAATAAACACCATTTTGAATGATGGCCGCAATCGCTCAGTCGGAACGAACTCGGGCAAGCAGCACTGATTTTTTATTCATCTCTTGCTTGATGTTGCAGGAAAGCATCGTGAGAAACCTGCACGTGTCGAATAAAATGCTGAGATGCGGGTTGCATTGAAGCATGACAATTCCTCAAGAGGCATTCCTTTTTAAAAAGGTTCGAAACTTAAGTTGTGTGTCTAAGCACATGCCAGTTTCTTTCGATGTGTTTCTTCACCACCGAGCACGAGACGAAATGTAAACACAAATTAAGAACATAACAACTCATTGCTGGTACGAATTCTAAATCTCGCAACTGAAACCTTGCAAACATCATATTTTTCTGGTAACAATGCAATCTAATCTACATATTATATATATAAATATATATCCAATGTTTTTTTAAACGTAAATTGACATATAACCCATTTTATATAATATTTACTTTATATAATAAACGTATTCGTATTACGCAGAGACTTGCTATGGCTTGCTACAGGGTCGCGACTTGCGATGTCTCCGTTTCCGCTACGGACATGCTACAAGTTTTGTAGAACACCGTAGCAATTTTACAGCAGTGTGGAGAGAATCTGTCTTTCCATTCTTTATCTTTGAAACAGATTAAAACTTTTACTTTGTATTAAAACATTTGAGTAACATATATGTATTTACAAAAGTTTAGTTATTTATTTATTTTCTCCATACCAAATAAGCAAATACATATATTAAAGTATTTTTTTATATAACCTGTTTCTATAATATATGTGTGTATTCTAATTGTAAGATTTATTTACGAATACTTAGGTTGACTTAATATATAATATACCAATTAAATTGAATCGTAAATCAAATATCAAAGAAACTTACGAGTAGTTCTCATTACAAAAGCCCCACAAAGCATTTCTCTTCAAAGACATCTCTTTGAAATATTCTTAAACACGACTACGCCGCAATCGTACCATCTGTACTGACTACGGCTCCGCTTTGTTTATCCAAGTTTTCACAAACTGTTCTACATTTAGAACATTTATTTATTATATGGTCGGTTAAATACGTTAACCAAATATAAGCCTTTTAAAAATCGGTTGAAAATAGTAATATGTTTAAAAATATTTAATGATAATAAGTATATGGACATAAAATGCTATTATTATGCAAAGTAAATCAATGAAAAAAAAGCAAATGCTATAACCGAGCTTTAGTGTTATCAATAAAAAAATTGGAAATATAAGCGGAAAAAAAAATGATCCAAGCATGTAAATTCATATATTACACGGTTCGTATATTTTCGCATTTCCAATAATGATTATAGTCGAAGTACGATCACTGGCCGAACACTAGATGCGATAATAGGGCCATAAGAAACATTAATGACCGCCTCTGCGATCATGCATTATCAGCGTGCATCAGAATGACTAAACAAAGCGACAGACCAGCTTTAAAAATGTAAATTGTTAATGAATTTGGTACCAAATATTTGAACAAAGGTACTAAATAGTACTAAATAGGTACTAAATGCTGGTAGTATTTTAAAACTGATCTGTCACGTTGTACAGTCATTCTGATGCACGCCATCATCAATTGATTGAAGTTTGTTTTTACATTTTCACGACTAAGTCTTGCGATAATGCCCTGATCATAACTGCCTAATCGATTTTCTTCTTTTTCAAGATGATGTTGACCATCAGCCCCAGAGGCAGATGTGAGAAATTTAGTATTCATCTTTATTTACACATTTGAAGCGCTCTAAGTTAAAATCGCAGCAACGGAGGGCGTTAATTAACGGGACCAAATCGATTAGTTTTGAACTAAAATTTTATTAGCTATTGATATGAAGAAACATGAGTAAAAGTTAAAAAAATAAATAAAGTAATACTGTTTCTACGGGTCACAAAAAATATTTAAATACATTGAACAGATCCCGTAATGAAAGGCGTGAGTTTGTTGTTTATCACCGAATCCTTGTGTTAAAAGCAGTTATGCAAATTTAACCTCAATTTGCGGTTAGACTTTTAAAGGGCAGAATCATTAACGTTTGCTTAACTAACGTCGCTTTACCTCTACAAGTGTAATTTCATTATCAATAGTTCCATAATCGCAGTATAAATGGCAAATGTTTAACTTACTCGTGTTAATAGGGGTGAGGTGAGGCTTTTTTACAAGTACGTCTGGGCAGGTATTTACTGGTTACTCTACCTCCAAAGTATTAATACTTTGTGTTGCGCCCAGTGGAATTATTCAGCTAATGTGCAAGGCATAAAGTGCATAACAAATTTTCATCATAGTTTGTCTATAATAACATTTCATAATGATATATGATACCACATAATAATATAAGATCTCTTTATAATAATATGTCATATTATAAAAGAATAATAGTAACAGAATTTGATAACAAATTTTTTTTTGTACTTATACTTATATAGCATGCATTTTTTATTTATTAATACATAAAGAAAAACTTTGTAACCGTTTTTAAGCACATTGCGCGCACGAAGGGATGTGAGCGTTGGCCTGGTTAAAGTTTATATGGATAAGGAGTGCAGAAGCTAAAATTTATGTATATTTGTGTTAGATATACATTATATTTCATAAAATAAAACATTCATAGTTTACGTTCATAATGCCAATGCCAAACATATAGTCTACCGGTCGTTGTCAAACATTTTTTTGAAATTTCATTCGATTTACTTGTTTTATTGTCATATAGACCGACCGATTCTTTCAACTACAATTTAATACTTTAAGCAGAGAAGAAAAAAATTTTTTTTTATGTTAATGAAAAAATAAAATAATGAAACGAATTTCGACCACCGCGGGACCGCTAGTATAATTTGCTATCTGTAAAAAAAGTGTTATATTTAAATGACTATTAAGAATTTCACATCATCTCAAATGAATAAATATTTAAACTGAAGGCTTTTAAATTATTTCATTAAATTTACTAACGATGTACTTTGTATTTTGAATAATTCGACTGCAATTTTCAAACCTTTAAAATATAAATAAGAAATCAAAGCTGTGCGTATATCTAAACGAAGACAAAATTAAAATTAGTACTCTTAAATTTAATATCTATCCTCAATTTTGGGCTTTTAGAAGCTATTTTAACATCAACTGTTATCTTTATTGCCAGATAATTTTATTTATCCGACATAAATTGCTAGTATTTTGGGTTGAAAATCGCTTGAACGATTAAAGGATCCAAAGGGCAAAGATCGCATTTTAATCATATTGGTGAGTTTCGAGCGAATTTATTTCTAAAAGAAGAGCAAATTTCATCGCGATTCTTTTGTTTTTTCTAAGAGTCGCCTTTTTCAATTAAGGTTGAAAATCGCTTGCACTGTTGAGAGATAACAATTTCGAAAGTCTGAAGGCCTCATACTCTCTTATTCCATAATTTCTTCGAATACACAAGTTATTAAATACGGCAATGCAATGCAGTTTTAGAATAAAACTCCATAATTTATATGTCCAATTTACCTAAGAATTAGGTGAATGTAATTAGTTTTTTTTATAGTGATAAAGAATTAAAAAGTATTAATCCCACTGCCATTTATTTGAACTGCAGAGTTTTTTTACTGGTTTCCTCACGATGTTTATCTTTACCGTCAAGCACGAGATGAATTATAAACATAAATTTGTATTTTATAAAAACGACACAGTATTAATAATGTTAATAACATTCGAATTTAATTATATTCAGTTCTTATTGTGAATGAAATGTTTTTATTTGAAAGCACAAATTAAGCACATGAAAATTCTGAGATGCTTGCCCGGGTTTGAACCCACAATCATCGGTTAAGATTCATGCGTTCTAATCACTAGGCCATTTCGCTGTTTTTCAAGATTTTCAAGATGAGAGCATAGACATTCTTTAGTAGTTTTTATAGTTTTGACATATTCCTACCACAACGTTTCTGACGAAAAAAGGTTTGACTTCTGTCACATGTGTCAACGTGTTTAGTTACACGGGCTGTATTTTAATATAGAAATTGTATTATGAATTCGAAATTGATAGCATAATAAGATTGTAAATAGTTTTTATATAAGTAGGTTGGAGATATCCAAGGTTAAAGCGGTCGCGTTTCCTATAAGGTCAAGGGCGCACCCTATTTCCGGAACCTTCGATTACCAAGGACCTTGTTGCCTGGAATAACTGAAGCGAGACTGTGCGCTCATTATCAATACGAGAATAACGATGTACGAACAATTTGTATAACACATTATTATATTCAGGTATAGCACCAACCATCACTGCGAATTGGCTATTAAATTAAATAATACTACAATCACCCTAATTTAGAGAGATAAACAAAATATCAACTATTAACAACAAAACAATTGATGATATAAAAAAATATTTAATTTACAAATTGCATAATCAAGTAATGTTTTTTATCGATGTAGCCTATTATATTATTTTCTCTTACTCGGTAAAAGTATCAAACCTAGGAGGTTTCGGAACAAGTTCTGACACATTTATTGATTGTCTATGGAAATTAATCTTAAGTCTTATATTACAAATCTTTATTTATGTATTATATATATATATGACATAGACATTACTCGCACGCAGCCTTGAGGTGGACTGGTTATACTATCTGATGAAAGATATCGGGATAAGACAAATTTTAGTACTATTTATAGTTTTGACATATTCCTTTTTAATATAATAAACTTCCGGGGATGAGTATTTAACACAATTTAAATAATTAAGGATGAGTTAAACTGCCACAGGTATGGAATTTAGCTTCACCTCTCTCTTTTTCTATTTATTAATAAAAAAAAAGAAATACACTTTTATATGACTGCCAAAAAAAGGTGCCTAATGTTTTCACTTTACTTGTATGTATGTGAGTTTCTTTATTACGCCATAATTTTTAAATGCCTGAACATGGATATATTATATAAATATGGTAACGTTAAAATCTTTAGAGTTCCTTCCTTGTTTTTTGGGAGGCAGTCTTGATTTTTACTTGACATCGTAATAATTTAGTTAAAAAAAAATTGTTTTTAAAGGATATAGCTGAAAAAGCTGAAGCGAACAAACGGCGCAAATATTCGTCTCTTATTCGAAATTATCTATATCTTTGTTTATTTGCAGTTGAAACGCTTGGATTTTGGACTCTGCAAAAGTGCAAAAACCTGTATTAAACATCTAACACCCCCAGACGAGCTTGCATAAAGTTCTACCACCGGTAAATAATGTAAATATTAATCAAGAACTGTTTTTATTAATATAGAAAATTGTTTGTTTACCTCTACTCCTTATGGCATTGAAATAGACATAGATAAAATTGATAGTACTTTGCCTGTAGCACAAAAAATATCATAACATACTTGTATGTATTTCTGACTTTATTCTGTCGTTTCTACTATATATATATTATTGTTATTACTTACCCTTTGCAATAGTTTCTGTCTGTTGTCTAGCTGTTCAGGTTCACGGTCTTCTTTGGTCGGCTCATGGTTTTTCCAAGGTTTTCTGAAAATTAACTATAACTTAAGAGAATTCTTGATATAATAACTAATCTCTAATGTTTTAACAATTATGGGCGATATCAACCAATAAGAAATATGAATAAACCGGATAGTTATTTATTCTATTTTACAAACCCATTGTAGGGGAACAAAATTTTTTATTACATGTTTTACTAATTAGCAAATCACTTTAACACGTCTTAAATATTTTATAGCTGTTTTGACTCCATTTTGTTTACGTAAAATGCCTATTAACCGAAGCGGAAAGTTGTATGCGTGCTAAATTAGCTTGACCGGAAATGGAACATTGGTTGCCCCATTTGACCTCTAGTAAGGGAGACCTGCGTGTTCGTAGCTTAAAGATTTGATAGAAGTAAACACCAGTTTCTTTGCACGCGATTTTCACATAGTCACTATATTTTACGTTTATATAATTACAATTTGCACATTGTATGACAAAATATATTGATGAAATATTATAATGAAACCTCCCGAACGATTTCGGACATTATGTAGAGAAACTAACCAGCTGCGCAAGACCTAAGATTATAGTGCACAAGTATGTGTGTAAACATAGGTGCGTTACCAATTCCTATACTGGAATGAATTCACGCGTTATACTCCGGGTGGATATCTGTTTTTGATCAATTGATTTGAAGTAACAGTAACAGCCTGTACATATCCCACTGCTGGGCTAAGGCCTCTTCTCCCTTTTTCGAGGAGAAGGTTTGGAGCTTATTCCACCACGCTGCTCCAATGCAGTTTGATGGAATACCCATGTGGCAGAATTTCGATGAAATTAGACACATGCAGGTTTCCTCACAATGTTTTCCTTCACCTAAAAGCACGAGATGAATTATAAACAGAAATTAAGCACATGAAAATTCAGAGGTTGCTTGCCCAGTTTTAAACCCACGTTCATCGGTTAGGATTCACGCGTTCTTACCACTGGGCCATCTCGACTTAATTAATGGATTTGACTTGACTTGGATTTGACTTGGATTTAAAGTAATGAACTTAATTAAGTTCTAGTCGAATTAAAAAAAACATTGTTCTTTCATATTTGCGTAAATTATAAGTTTTCTTAGAAAAGGATACAATAAATAGCTATACTAAAAATAGACTATTTTCCTTGATTTTTTGCTAAAAAATTAATTTTACACTAATATTGCTTATGTATCAAAATTGATTTTTCTTTTAAGCCAAAAGGATGGCAAACTAATAATAATAAAAATTGTCACGGAAACATTATTACAACGAATTTATAAAAGGTGTTCAGGGAAACAAATTCGTTTCGCTTACTGAAATAGTGAACAACAAACAAAAGCAATCATTAAATAACATTTTAATTAATTTTATAAAGAACATTAAAAAAACATTTATGGTTGTGTTTCTTTAAATAAAATTATTAAAATGACAATGAAAATTTTAAGTTGTATATATATATAAAAATTATTAACGATCTAAGTATATATGAAATACATTTATTTTATTTTTACAAAAGTACGTGACGAAATTATTAAGCGTGTCGCGTGGTAAAATATTTAATTAAATAATAAATAAGGGATACCTGGCATGGTGTAAGAGTGCAGGAGCGACTTTCTTTCTCAGATTGGCGAGTGCGGTGAGCTCTTCGCGTTTTCGAGACGGAGGCGGAGCCCCGCAAAGCGTCAGCAGTGGCGTGGGCGCAGGCTGCGATGAACGGAGTAGACTACGAAGAAAAAGAAAACGGTTAATGAAGCAAATAAATTAACTCACAGAACAGAATAGTGACTTCAAGCTAAAAACCTCGCCTAAACGTCGCCAAAACCGCAGGTGCAATGCAAACTCTTACACAAGCACGTAAAAAAACATAAAATCAACAGCAATTTTAAATACGATTCTGAGTAAAAAAATATTTTTATTTTTTAAATATTTACTTTTTATGCACTAACTATACAACATATTTAAATATTAACCTTAACCGACGTGAGCCACCTTTATTTCATGATTTTCGAATATAGGTACATTGTTATTAATAGGTGACTGCCTCGTGGTGGTGGTCTAGTGGCTTGATATAAGGCAGACCCGGAGGTCCTGGGTTCAATTCCCAGGTCGGGCCAATAAAAAGTTATTGGGTTTTTCTGTCAGAAAATTCTCAGTAGCAGCCCGGAGTATGGAAGTTGGAAGTGTGTACACTCCCGTGCCTCGTAGCACGTAAAGCCGTAAAGCCGTTGGTCCTGCGCCTGAACTCTTTCCGGTCGTGTCGGATTGCCGTCCCATCGGATTATGAGACTTAGGGAATAGAGAGTGCACCTGTGTTTGCGCACACACTTTGCACTATAATATCTCCTGCGTAATTGGCTGATCTCTCCTGAGATTGGCCGCCGTGGCCGAAATCGGTCTGGAGGACATTATTATTATTTATTATTATTATTAATAGGTACATTTTTATTTTACTTTAGCAACATAATTTTAAAAAATATGTCTTTTAATTCTACTTCAGTCGCAACCGGAAGTAATGCTTACTTTATTTTATAAATTGTGCGAGGGCACTACTCAAATATCAACAGTTCAGACACGAAATTTTGTGTACACATTCAGTTATGAAGGCCTTTTCTAAAGACTGGCATAAACTAGTTTGCGCGCCTTAGTTGGCTTCACACCATGACTTGTTTCATTTGGCGAGATGGGTGTCATTTGAATCTGCTTGCAACCTGTCATAAATGTTTAACGAAGATTGGTGCTAATTACAAATTATGCTGAGTTTGCACAGTACACAAAATACGGGTTAGTTCTGTCGACCAAGCCTTTTAGGCTCAAAGATCTTCGGTTTTGGCCAAGCATACATATGCGCAAGCATTTATAAATAAGGCAAATAACAATATTGTGTCAAATATAGATAATAAAAAAGCGTGGAGTTAGGATTAGTTGATTTTCTAGCGGCTTAATATATGAATTCAATAGTATTATCATTAAAATACATGGCTTATTTAATAGATGCGAAAGAGTATGTTACCACCGGCGGTAAAATAAATTTAGCGATTAATTTGTCAATTTACTATGGTGGAATCATCACTGAACGTCCTGCCTTACTCAACTTTTATATCATTCCATTTAATTTTTACTACCGAAAAGGTTAATACTAAAGGTAGATTTTTTGTAATTATTTTTAAATGTATTGTTAAACACAACATTATAATATAAAACGAAGTCTTCGTACAGCAGCTATACAACATAATTACAATTATTTACATATTTAATATTATTACTTACGTCTGTTTCATTCAGTGATATTTGCCTATTTCGCATACTTATCAAAAACCACAAGATTTTTTTAAAGAATCTCTGAAATATTTAACAAATAGGAGGTAACAAAGGACAATAGTCCTAAATAATAATTTACTTAGGATGTAACTACTCGTCAATGTTTACTAAAATATAATTTCAGGTTTTTATTACAAATTCTATTTCAAAACATAAAGAACCACTTTTGCAAAACATTGATTGAAAGGCAACTTACCGTTTTGATGCCGGTGTACGCTTTGACAGGAGCGTATAATCGTACAAATTCGAGCTGGAAGGATTATTATTAAATACCGGCGAGGGAGGGTAATAAGCTTCATCTTCCCTGTAATTATTATTCACTAGCATTGATTTTAGAGGTAATAATTCGACATTGTCGTCGGCACGTCGGTCGCGGGGTGCCGTCATAGCGCGGATAACATCGCGCAACGCGCTCGGCTGCTTGCAGCCAACTGTAGTACTGATAGACGCGGCCTTGAAAATGCTGCATAGCGCCGGGCGTGAGATGAAATTACGTTCACAAAACAAAAACTTTTAATGAAACCTTTCATGTAATTAAAAATATCGTCTTACGAGAAACCAAGCGTAAATAAATATTTCATTAAACGAAAATATGTATAATGGCCTACACATTTTTTAGTTATTTATCTTTTGGTTAAAACGCATCCCATTCTCTACATTGTCATATAGGTACTTATTTAATTTATTTTTAATTGTTTACCCTTAGGTTTTAATTAATCAATATACAATTAATAGTAATTTACCAATTTAGAAAAGAAAAGATTTATAATTTGATTCAAGTAAGGAGGTTTATAATATAAACTATATCCTCCCCTCCCCTCTTCTGAAAGTGGATGGCCTCGTGTCATTTTTTTGTAAATTACAGGTAGGTACCTATTTTCAGTGGACACGAGAACAAACTGTGCTTAGCGGAGATTGAACTGCACATGCGCAGTTTAAACGTGCGATTCCTCTCTGCAACTAAACGTTGACATTCTCAATTTCTCAGACAGTTAGGTCAGAAGTAAATAGAACATTGAATTTACCCAATTGTATTAAAAATAATATAACTTCTTTATATACATAAATTACCAATGTATTATATTATTTATGTAACAGTCACTTTTGAGTTATAAAATAAACGAAGTTCATTCGTATTACAAAAAGTGGGGATAAAAAGTAAAGAAAATAAATTATTTAAAATTTAATGTACGCGAAAAAAGAAACGGTTTTTTTAAAGCCATAGAAAATCATTTTGAGGATACGAGAACAAAAACGATAAGCCCGGATGATCCAGTGGAACCATTTAGCCAAAAGTTACACCGGCTTAGGTCAAACACATCAAGTCAAGTTCCACTGCGTTTTTATGTACTTTTGTATGTATTATTTAATTTTATCAATCATCTTGCTCTCTTATAGGCTAAGATTAAGAACATCGCCATGAAACCTACACATGTTAAAGTTCTCGTTTTTTTTTTATTTAAGGTAATTTGCTTATAAGACGAAGTAAAATCCAGGACACTCATTTACTCATTCTGAACCTCGCCTTTTCTTCGCCCTTTTTTGATTTAACAAACGTAAGGAGGACAGTATACTTAGGGCATAGAACTATGTTCCTATAGGCTAAAGAAACTTGTGAAATTCGTCGTGCAGTTAGATTTTACGTCATTCTTCATAATTGACATACAAAATTGAACTTCTGTAACGGTTCCTCGGGTCAATTATACTAATTTATAAAGGTATACGTACTCTATTTCTTATTAAATTAACCTCAGCTTAAAAGTGTTTTTACCAATGTGCTAATTTTAGAACAGTTAAAGCTAGTTTGGTGTTCGACGATTCAACTCCGACAACTTTAGGTTACCCCTCAATGTTACACGAGATCAAAAAATTAAACAGCTTAATATAAATTTATGGTGCATTAAATCAAAGGTAACTGCTCTAAAACTGACGTAACTTTTATCATACTAAAATAAAAGTATTTAGGTCCGAGCTTATAAACAACTAAAGATCCTAGATGCAGGAGCAGAAACATTGTGCGGCTAGAAATTCCACAAGTGCGTGACAGCGTTGAGCAAAAGTGAGTAAGTGTTCTGTGGCATTGTGCGTAAGCGTTGTACAAATACATGCGCCTGTTGCAAGTAGGACTGCCACTCAGTAGCACAGAACACTTTTATTCAAAGTCTTACTACTACTTTTACTTTTGCTCAGTAGACACCTAATGAAAACTTTCCTAGCAAAAAATAATTCTTCATAATACGCTATATACTTATAAAAATATACTTGTAAAAATAAAAAATCAATTAACATTTTTTTACAGGGTAAATTAAGGCGTATGTATATTTTAAAAGAGATGTAAATTAGGAGATATGATTTTTAAGTGATAATCTATTGCTATATAATAATAATAATATTTAATTATATATACATTTAAATAAAAAATTGAAAACTAATACTCTAACTATTGTTTTTATATACCACTTTATCAGGGAGATTTGCATGACATTAAGGAAAAAATTGACATGGGGACCTGGCAATGCTGAATGAGTTGACTTGATTGCTGAATCGATTGATAAGCGAACTGATTAAGATTATACATTGTCTTTTGGCTGTGTTATGGCTGAGCTTTTGTCAAGTGATCAGTGAAATATTTATTTGAAGGAAATAGCAAACAGAACAGGTATCCCGAGAAAAAAATCTAAAGCTTGAAACAAAAATACTCATCAATACAATATACTTTAACGACATCGAACTGGATATTCTTAAAACAGTACGTAGTCGGTATTTATTGTTATTCTTTTCTTTTTATTATAATATTTTTACAGCAATTATTGTATCAAATAATTATTAATTATTTTACTAGGTAATCTGTTTTTTGTGTCTGTATGTAATTTATTCAATTTCTTAGTTGTTTTTGTATTGATGAAAATTATAAACTTATTTTTATTTAAAACAAAAACAATAAATTACAACAATCAATACTAAAAATTCTCTAATAAAATTTATTTATTTTTATAATGACTATTTTCTTATTTGTTGGCATTATATACAACCATGATGATGCAATAATTATTACAGTAATGACTCATTGACATTTTTTTATTTAACACATTATTTTTCTATGAAAGAGGAGTAGAATATCTCGGTGCATATTATTACCAAAATAAATTTTCTTATGCAGGTAAAATAATAAAAATGCTGGAGGAAGACCTATTTGCTTACATGAATGATAGTGATGAAGAGGAACCAAACCATGATTATAATTCTGAGGATGAATTCATTGATAATGCAAATGATGATCATTTTGTTGATAAAGATGATTTAGATAATAACATTAATGTTGAGGTATAGTAATTATATGCTTATAAAAACTAAGTAATATTGTATGAAAATTGAATTAAAATTCTTACAAAATTTAAGCAAAAGCCTTTAGTTGACCCACTTCTGAGGTGTGACCTCTTCTCCATTAGACGAGAAGATTAGAAGCTTATTCAATCCTGCTGCTCCAATTTGGATCATGTTTTCCTTAATTGCCACACACGAAATGAATTATACACTCAAATCATTTCATGTGCTTAACATGAGAATTCAGTGGTGTAGGTGTTATAACCACTTCAACTTCCCAACTTACATAATTTAAAAATTTCACAAACAAATTATATTTAAAGTATTTTTTGTTCGACCTTGCATAATTGCAATGCAAATTTTTGTAACTTATTTGTGCATTGCTCAAGGTATTCAAGAAATAATATAAAGTATTAAAATTATTGTGAATTTTCATTTTCAGTTTCATAGAGATGCTGTGACAGCACTCAATCAATGTCCAACACTAAAAGCAAGAAAACTTTGTGTGTTCAATTTGGATTATAAGTTGCATCACAGTGACCAATATGACATAGGTGGAACATATAGTAAGCAAAAACCTAATTTGTGGTTTTACTGCACAACAACTGTATGCCCTGGTGGAAATTACCTTTTGAATATTTTTGTCTGCCATCGAAACACAGGTACATTCAAAATCAATATTAGTGACATCGAGACATGTATCCAGATGAAAGATGTGACATCATTTTCGAAATATTTATTATTGCCAAATAAAATGACTTCAAAAACATTTAGATCTTCACAAATTGATAAGAATCATTACATAAAATCATTTTGCTTTTCAAAAGAAGTTGTTGATAACCTTCACAAAACTCTTAGTATTCCAATCGAAATTGAACTTAAACCAAAATGTCCAGTTGATAAAGAGATCCTAAGAAAAATAAAGTTTAGACATTGCTCATCTGGTATGTTTCAAAGGCAAGAAAATACAGATTTCATTCTAGAATCTAAGAGTGGAAATAAGTATGATGTACACAAAGTACTTCTAGCAACTCACAGCAATGTATTAAGAGATATTATCAAGAATTCAGAATCAAACTCCACTGTTGTTGATATGAATGATGATGAAATTGAAGTTTTGCTGGAATACCTCTATTCAATAACAGATAAATCAATTTTAGATGAAACTCTTTTTAAGCTTCAAGATGTAGCTAACAGATATAAGCTAGGAAACCTTATTCCATTAATGCAATATGAGCTGTTTCAAAAATTAACTGTTAAAAATGCAATAGATATATTTGTACTTACAGATAAGTACAAACTAGAAAATATGCAAAAAATTGTTACTCTATTTATTAAAAACAATCCAGAAGTACTTGAAACTGAAGGCTGGAAGAATTTAAATGATGTGAATCTAACGAAAAAGTTGTATAACATATGTAAACAACTAATATAAATAAGTTATAGAATACTCATAACATTTGAATTAATTGATGTTTTATTAATATTGTTTTTATATTTTATTTATTGTTAATAAGAAACTAATTACGTAAACTATGTCATCATCCATAAATGTTGTAAAATAAAATGGAAACCTATTTCTAAACTATTTTTATTTTACCTTTGTGACATTATTTTATGTATAACTAGTTAGTGCCCTGATCACATTGCTATGTACACAAATTATTATTTTTATACATTTTAACCACCAATTATTACCATTAACTGATGGTAGGGCTTTGTGCAAGCTCAGCAGATGTTCTACACAAAACAGCAGTTCTTGGTATAGTTGTGTTTCAGTTTAAAGGGTGAGTGAGCCAGCTGTAATTACAGGCACAAGGGACATAACATCTTAGTTCCCAAGGTTAGTGGCGCATTGGCGATGTACTCATTTACATGTATGAAATTTATTGTAAATACATTTCTGTCTTTCTTATAAAACATTTATTCATTCTTAACTTTGTTATTTGCATTAAATGTGCTTAGGATTTAATTTACAGCGAAAACAATGATTATTCCTTGTACTGATTACATTTTTTTTCCAAAAGAATAAAATATTTAGTTTGGAATAGTAGAAAGGAATATCGATTCCTTTAATTTTATTATATTATAATCACTAAAATAAAAAACATTAAACGCCTCGTAGCATATCTTAAATTCAGTTTCTGATGTCGTCTGATTATGTTTTTACACTTACTTATAACCAGTTTAATTGCGTGATTTGCCAACACTTTTTTAATTTATTCTTGTAAAATGACGAATCAATATTGCTTGCAAAAGCCTGATAAGCAAAATGTGTATAATTTTGCAGTACAACCGAATCTGATCGTTATCAGTGCCTTATTTATAATGTGTGCTTAAATTAATTTCATCAAATTCAACTTAGTTATCTTGACTTGACAGAAAATTAAAAGAACGAAATGTTTTACTCCTAAATTATTGCGTCGCGTACTATACGCGTAATAAAAGTTATTTTTAATCATAATTTATCTTTTAATGATAACATAATAAATAGTGAACTGAAACAATACTATCACATTATTGAGATTTAAGCGTGCTAGGTAATAGAAAAATCCATGATCATTCTAATAAGTTTACATTAATCTTTAAGAAATATAAGAATAGATAGGTCCAAAAGATTCTTTCGTCAGATGGACCATACGGATAAACATGAAACAATCTAACATTTTTGAATTACGGTATATGGTTAGTTATCTATGGTTATAAAGCTAAGAGTGCAAACTAAGTCAAAATATTGGTAATACTTATAAGTGTATATTTTTTTCTAACTTAAAAAATATATTGAATCACCGAAAAATATTTATATTCCTTTCCTTTGTAAGGCTAATGTTTCAAAAAAGTCTTCGATATCTTGTTGTTGATTGTCATATGATACTCAGTTAACGCTCTATAAAAATCATATTACGGTTACCTAGCCTATGACAATTTGATTACTATAACTGTTTCTATGATTTTACTAATAAAATAACCACTGACAAATGACCATATTAAAGAACGCGTATTTACTTTTGCGGACTTTGACCATAGACAAGACACACCTACACACACAACAAATTAAAATTTCTCCCTCATCCCAAGGTACTGTATCGTCCCGTCAAGCGTGGCTAATCAAGGCACCAAAAGGTGAGGTTTATGATGATTAAATCGTCATTTATACTACAGTTGATAGTTTAAATCAAAAGTTTTGTGTAATTTTTTGTTCCTTGTTCAAATTGACATGTAAACGGCGTGGAATTTCATAAAATAGGCAAAGAAATATAGGAATGTCATTAAATTTAACCAGACTGTGTTGACTATCAGGCGTTGTGATTTTTATAGCATAGTTTTGTTCATGAAATATCAGTTTACTTTATTTTTTAGAAAAATGAGCAGCTCGGAGGAGGTATCATGGATTTCATGGTTCTGCGGTTTACGGGGAAATGAATTCTTTTGCGAAGTAAGTAGCACACAGTTTGTGTTACTTATATTGTATGACTCGTTATATTGATTCGATTTATAATTTTTAGGTGGATGAAGACTATATAAACGATAAATTTAACTTGACTGGACTCAATGAGCAAGTGCCTCACTACAGACCGGCCTTAGACATGATTTTAGATTTGGAACCTGGTAAATATACTTAGTTTATAGGGTTATGTTACATGTTTATATTATAAAAAAGTCTTTACATATTTTCCTTAAAATTTTACAACAATTGCTTGGTTTGTGGTCTTTTTTGCAAGTTGCAGGATTTTGTTAAGAACATGAATGTATTTATAAAAAATAATTTATAAGACTAACCACAGAAACCTAGCCTTCTCACTTTATCAATATATATATTCATTTAATCATGTTTTTTTTCAAATTTTAGATGATGACCTTGATGAGAATCCAAACCAGTCGGACTTAGTGGAGCAGGCGGCTGAAATACTTTATGGCTTAATACATGCTCGATACATTTTAACGAACCGGTAACATTGTTGAAATAATTATTTATCTTAATTCAGAATAGTTTTCTCATAACTCTGTTTGCCAATTGCCAAAATACTGTTTTATTCACGCTTTGATGTTATAGTTGAGTAAAGTGCTCTTACAAATAAAACTTATTTGTTACAGAGGAATTGGTCAAATGCTAGAAAAATTTGAACAGGGTGACTTTGGCCACTGTCCACGTGTATATTGTGAATGTCAAACCATGCTTCCCATTGGTAAGTTAATTTCATTTAAAAAAACTATATAAGCTTAAATACTAAGTGCATTTGCTTAAATAAAAGAAAGTCTAAACTGCCTCAGTGTGTGGTGTTTGATTAATGAACATTTATATTATTATTTTAAAACTTGGAAGCTTTTTAGGTCGACAACTAAAAATGTTAATGTGATGTTACAAGTATAAAAAACAAATTCATTGGTTTTTTTTTATTCATTCATTTCATTAATTCAGAAATATAAGATGCAGGATGTAGGTTAAGTAAATAAAATATTGTTCAGGACTAAATTACATTAAAAATGAATGTACTTATATTTATTACATTTATAACTTTTTTAAGCGAGTTTTATGTAAATCAGATAGTGAGCTGTGTAAATAGAAAATATTTACTTAAATATATTATTGTTTATTTTGATAACAAGTCTAAAGAAAATAAAATCAACATGACAAAATCTTCTACTTACACATTCCCGATGTGTCAAAAACTGTGAAACATTCATATTGTAGAAGTTCCTATTGTCGTTTTTACATGCAAAAAAAGAAATAGGTATTTTATTCATATTCAACCATTATTTTATATGCTACTGCTTACTAGCATACAAATTAAAAACTTCTTAATTAAAGACCAAGGACATTATGAATTTATATTATTTATTAAAATTTTAACATATAGTAAAAATGTCTCTGATAATAGAATAGACATCTTAAAACGCAAATACTGCACAGATCTGTAATTTTACAATATAATGTATAAACCATCTAATAATTAAAGTAAATGCTCCAAACTGTTTGTTAAACGTTTGTCCATCTTATTGGTGTACAAGCATGTTCATTATATAATTAGGTGATACTTAAAAACTTATTAATGAAATATTTAATTTTAATTACAGATAAATATTTTCTTACAATAGTTTCACAATTTATAGTATGATTACATAAATTACTTATTGATTGATGTACTAAACAATCGTAATTTTAGTTTACAATAATAATAATAATAATAAATAACTTTATTCACCTAAAAGAAACAAGAACAAAAAAAATTAAGGTACAAAAACAAAAAAAAAATGAACAATATCATATTTCATTATTTGGTGAAAAGGTCGTAGTCTCAGCTAGGCTGCTTTCCAGTCTACGCCTTATATCACTTGAGTGTTATTATATTATTTGTTTTACATGCACAAACATTTCAGCCTAGCATAACTTTTTTTTTATAGAATAGGAATGCGGGCGAGCATATGGGCCACCTGATGGTAAGTGGTCACCAACGCCCATAGACATTAGCATTGTAAGAAATGCTAACCATCGCTTACATCACCAAAGTGCCACCAACCTTGGGAACTAAGATGTTATGTCCCTTGTGCACAGGCACAAGGGACATAACATTTATCAGTAATTACAGAATTACACTGGCTCACTCACCCTTCAAACCGGTACACAACAATACCAAGTACTGCTGTTTTGCAGTAGAATATCTGATGAGTGGGTGGTACCCACCTAGACAAGGTTGCACAAAGCTTTACCACCATAATAACTGAATGCCGGCCAATATAAATTGTGCATATTGTAGTAGGTTAAGGCAGCTGTAGGAAAGGTGGCTGTAATCGGGTAATGTAGTGCTAGAAAGTATAGCATTTGGGAAAACTGCTTATATGACTAATCATTGACCAATCCTTTTTTTTTATAAGGTCTTTCAGATGTCCCTGGCGAGGCAATGGTAAAACTTTACTGTCCACGCTGTATGGACGTCTACACGCCGAAGTCGTCACGACACCATCACACCGACGGTGCTTTCTTTGGCACAGGGTTCCCACATATGCTGTTCATGGTCCACCCTGAGCACCGAGCCAAACGTCCAGCTTCACAATTTGTGCCTCGGTATGTGCACTTAATACAAATATTAAATGTCCTCACTTTTAAATGTATTTACTTAGTTTTTTTTACTACAAATAAAATATGGTAAAAATACTAATATATATATATATATATATATGAAAGGTTATTACATGTTGAAATATAATTTTATAGATTGAAACTCAAGTAACTCTTGATTTCATATTCTGCTTCTGGTAAAGTTTTTGTTATTTAATAAAAAATATTTACAAATGAGAATGAAAATACTTTATTTTATTTGTAAAACTGTTCATTAGGGATCTGATAACATATTGATGTTATTTCATTTAAAAAAAAAATATAGTAAGATGTTGTATAAATATTTTGTTGACAGGCTTTACGGATTTAAGATTCATCCGCTCGCCTACCAGATTCAGCAACAGGCGGCAGCAAACTTCAAACCCCCAATCCGGACTCTCACGTACAACAACGGTAAACGTTAGGGCCGCGCCACGCAGCGTCCCTGCGCTTCCTTTTGATACAGATTTCTCCTTTGCTGTGCAAGCAAAGCCGAAGACTCGTGACCATTGGGCAAACACGTTACTAAACTATTGCCAGCAGAAGCTTCATTCAAACAATATTCGTGAACCTTTAAACCTGGCTGTATACATATTGTTTAACCATACATTAACATTTTGCTTTATGTTAGTGAAGCTGAAAGTTTGTTATAATTAACCAAATTAATGGTTCTTGTTACTCTTACACTTGCGTGTTATTAAATGGCTGGGGGAATCTGTATCAAAACAATTTATACAAAGGACAATGAAATGTGGGATAAAATGTTTTATACAAAATAGTGACGGTTATCAGAATGTTATTGTTTCGAAAGTTTTCGTGTAACATCTCGTTAAACACTCGGATTCGCAAACTGCATTATGATCCGTTCTTGCAGACTCCATTTTCCATTGCTAACATGTAGAAATCACTATGAGATAGCAGGATAGTTTATATGTGGCTATATACATCAGTGTAGTTCACTGTTCACTAGCTCTACCATCATTTAGATTAGCGTGAAAGTATGTGTTTGTAATCAGTTATTTCCATGATGTATCTGTTAAAGTTGTAATCAATGGCAATATCCACAAAGCCAATAATAATAACATCTTATATTTATAAAGTTTCAACTATAATAGTTCTATGTAAGTTTTTATTTTTATATCCATTTAAGTTTCAGAACATAGGTCGTTTTAAAAATTAGCGCGTTTCATTCGTGAGGACCTTTTTGGTTATTGTATGGATTACCAGTAATTATAAATAAATATTATGACAACTTTTGGCCTTTTTCTTGCTTATCCTGCATGTGAACCATTTGTCTTTCCTCTTGCTAAAGCTATATGATGAATATTTTGCAGTTTGTATTGCCTTGTACAAATATTAACAATACATAATAACTGTGTGTAGATAAAACGTCATCCTAACCTCAATTACAGTAGACGGCTAATAATTTTTTGTAATTAAAAACCTGTGAAAGCAATATATGTTCATATGGATTAAATAAACGTCGAGTAAATGTTTTGTTTATAAAATGTTGATTTAAGCTATCTTTTTTTAACCTAAATACTTTTTTTTTACTAAAATACATTAATTAATGTGAACTTCTAATCTATGTAACTTCGTTTTACGTTTTTTATTCACAAAAATATAAAAAGAACAAGCAAAGCAATATTAAATATCTAGAAGTACACCTAATAAAAACGAATAAAGGAAAATGAAAAGTTTGAATAAATTACTGTTTATTAACATGGTATATTTGAAAATTTTAATGATTTTCATTTTTATATTTGTTTGCTGCAGAACCGAAGACTACGAGTAACATTCCAAAATGATTGTAAGCCTACCGATGTGCCGCAACCCTCATGCTGATGGATGGCAAGGATAGTGGTGCAGAATAAATATGCTTAATGCAAAACAAATATTTATGAATATTTAATAGTTTAATTAAAAAATTGTTTTAAATTCAATAAAGTTTATTTTAAGTTATATGTATACATTTTCTATATTTTTTATATACATTGCATAACATAATATCACATAAAACAATATTAATAAAAATAAATAACAGAGACATAAAATATAATGAATACAGTATTTATAAACAAGGTACAAGGAACTGACATAGTTCTTTAATTAATTCAGCATTGTTGAGCTCTTGAAACATCTCACTGTGGATAGCAACTTTATTACGCTTTATGAATTTTAATGCTGTCAATTTTAAGCCTTCAGAATTATGAAAATCTGCAACAGCCAAAGTTTCTATACAATTATCTATTGTGAGTTGACCAGCAAGAACATGCTCAGATAATTCTTTTAAGCCGGTGAGATTATACTTTTCACTCAATGTCAAGAGGTTAAAAAAGTTGGCATTGTCTAAATCTTCTATACTGCCTGTATAAATAAATTCCAAAATATACTGGAGGTCCTCTTTACCCACGTCAACCATTTTCAAATAACTATTTTGGCTCTCTGCTGTGTTCTCTTTAAGCATTGCCCTAAACACCTCACTGTTGGTGCTCAGTAGAATTTTGTGAACGTTGAATTTAGCACCATCTGCACATTCTATAACAAAATCTGATCCTACTGGATCACTTAACATAGGCTTAAAATCATAGATTGTTGATATTCTATCAGATATGCTCTGGGGTGATAATTTATGTTCAAATGATACTGCTATGTAAAATTTCATATTCATCAACATTTCAACATCTATTACAGAGAAATCATAGGTTGTAATATAGTTTTGTGACATTTCTTTACGATTATCGAATTTATATGTTTTGAGAGTTGATGTGAGAAATGCCTGGTTATACTTCTTCTTAAATGATAAATCATTGCTACTGCTGACAGACACATCGAAGGAACCTACAGTGCGATTGTTAATGAAAAGGTGTAATAGATGAATATCAGCTATCATTTCAGTCCTGTATATGAACCAGTAATCTGCAACATCTTCTGCATAGGTGCCGCCGATGTCATATAAATTTGGTCGATGAAGCTTTTGATAAATATGATCGATACATAGCCATTTTGCGTTGGCTGTCTGGCAGACTCTATGTCCGAATATTACGTCAGTATCCTGAAATTTTAAAATGGAGACAATGAATCATACTAAGCACTATCTATTAATCATGATTCATGTAATCAATTTAATAAAAATACGTACCGGTGCATCCGAATCCTTCATTTTAATGATTTTGTTTTCCTTAATTTCAGACTAAAACAGTAATAAATATTGAAGTCCTTACTACTAATACAGAAACTATTTTTCTTATTTATATTTTGATTCGTTAATTTTTTTTATAATATAATTGGTAATAACTAAATGCTGCCTATAATTTTTTCACCAAAACTATTAGAATACTTAGACTTGTTGCTTTTATTTTCTTTGGTCCTTGATAGTTGATAGCCCAACCCAATCAATATTCAATAACAATAACAAGTCAACTTGACGCCTGCGGCGGGCGGTTTGCCTGACGACGACGTCGGCGCAAAACTACTACCTACGTTATTGTTAAGTAATGTTGTCATTAGAAAATTTCAAATAGGAGAAAAAAAATAATTAAAATAATATATTTATAAATAACGAAGCACTGTATGTTATAAATACGGAGTGTATTTATTTGTTTACTTGTCGACGAGTCAATATCTCATTATCAGCACTTACTTGATAAATAATTATAGGTGATGAATGATAAAAATTCGAAAAAATCCTATTTTATCTTATCCTATCTTCAGGATTTTAATGCGACATAGTGTTCCGTTATACATTATATAGCATAAATAAACATCACTGAGAAACTATATATAAAGACAAAATCGTCGTACTTGCGCGTGAAACGACATGCTAGCAATTTTCTTCCCTTCTTCTTAACGTTATCGCTTTTACTTGAAATAATACGACAATGCACCATTGTATAATTTTCAATATAATATATGGATTATTTCTCAATCTTTTCACTGGATTAGAATCGTTTTCTATTTTAAAAATAAGCAAAAATTGAACAGCAAACACGAGTGCACCAACTGTCAAAGTTTGTTTCGTAACTACAGTTGCTGGTCTTGATAAAACGGGTTATGCGATAATACTTGCCCAGAGTACCCAAAGGAGAAAATGGGCCTGCCCATTACCAATGTTTGCCTCTTCGACTTTCGTCGTTTTCAGAAGGATTTTTAATGTTAGAAGCAGACATGAGTAAATAATATAGTAAGATAGTTTTTAAAAAAATTGAAAGCGCAGTCAATTGACAATGCAGCGCTTCCATGGTAACAGACATGAGACACGATTCTTAAAGTTTTTTACGACATTATTATAACTATAAATAATTACTGCCACATGAGTTCTAGCCACTAATAGTTATGTACTCTGGAATTATCTCAAAAAAATAAAATTCAGTCTAGCCGTTTAAGTACTTTATTTCCAAAAGTCAGCTTATAGTAATTAATAAGATGGTTCGACATTTATAGGAATATTTTTACGACTTTGGGATAGTATGTAAGTATAAATAAGCGTGTGTATGCATGCAACCATCTAAAAAATCTAAGGCGCGGTAGTATTAAAGTACATTAATTTATTTAATCGTAATATTTTATTAAATACCATATATTGACCATCAATAAAATATTACGGTTAAGCAAGTGAATTAAAATCGTGTGAAATGTTTTTGATAAAACCAAACCTTTAATAAAAAGGGATAAGTTGGTGGATGGATATTGGTGCTGTAAGAAATATTAACCATTCTCTATATCACCAATGTGCCATCGTCTTTGATGATGGCAAATTGTTATATCCCTTGTGATGTAGTCTAGTGAAACGCTTTATCATTAACTATATTAAAAATAACATATATCAACAACATAACAATATATACCATATTGGATGATTATTAATTTTATACTGACAAATAAAATTAAGATGAGGCTGCATGGTATAGAATTTATGCCTCGTCAAAGAGATATTGTAAAAAGAATATAATCACAATGACGTCTGGCGTCTGATGATGAAATTTGCAAATGATAATCGACGATTTTGACATTGACATGACAACGTTATTTTATTTGTCCGAATGGATATAATTTGTGTTTAGAACTTTTCTTTTCCCTTTATATTAATTAATTTCCAAGATTTTTTACTAATGCTATGACAATTATCGAGGCTCTAAGCCTCTTTAAAAATGGTCCTAAACGCTGCCGTACAAATGTTAAGGTTGGTTTTTGTTTTACAACAATATCTTTTATTTTTTCTCATAATACATATTTGTCGCTGAAACATATTTCGTAATATCTTAACCTGAAAAGAAAAAAAAATGGAAATAAAGTACATTTAACTGATTTTTTATTATTCTCAAACGTCAATATGGTATTGACCACCTTAAAAATATCTATGCATTTAAAGGCTTAACACTGCATTGTGTAACACTTGTAATAGATATTTTTATATACATTAAAAAAAATAGTCATCAATTCTTAAATAATTCGCTGTCATAAAAGTTCCTTTTTATCATTATTATATAGCTATGAACACAAACTCACATCTATTATATAAAAACAATCAACAGTTTGCACATCAAATACCTTCATTTAATATTAAGATCATTATACTGTCAGCTCAATTAAAACATGTGTGTACAGATTATAAATTACATTAAAATTTCATATATTAGCTTTGCTGCACAAAATCAGTTAGTATCTGCTCAAAGAGCCAAATTTGCCCAGTAAATAGAAAACTTGTATATGAACTTAAGTAAGCCAGTTGAATGAATGGATCATTCACAACAACACATTTCACAAATGCTTAATTTGTGTCTTTAATCATCAAAAATAAAACATCTTTCAAAAATAATTGTTATTTTTTAATTTGAAATAAAATATGCATGTTTTCTACCCAATGTATGTTATAGTTATAAAAATAAATCTAGAATTAATAAGTCATAAATCTTGTACTTTAATTAACATTAAAATCCTGTTTGGTTTAATTTTAACTTATAATAAAAAAAAATAAGGGAGAAATTTCCACCGAACATGTCTTAAAAAACTTTTTATTTTAAATATCTCTATTAGTCTATAAGGTATTAGTAAATCACCATTGATGTCTGAAAAGAGAGTTTAAATAAAAATAATAACACTTACAGGGAGGCAGAAGAGTTGAAACAGAAAATTTTAAAATTTAACAGTGGTACCTCAATGCTGCAAGATAAGACTCTCTGGACAACGCAACAGCAGTTGCAAAAGGTTAATTTTAATTATTATAGTTTCGGGACTTTACACAACTGTATTTATAACTACATAAAAAATTGAAAATTCATTAAAGCTCTACTAGTTCCTAAGTAAAATGTTTAAAACCTAATACCTAATAATTTACCTAATAAAAATGTTTTGAGATTAATTTGTATTATTGCAGGTTTATCAAAAGGTTCTCGAGCTGGACTTAGATTATGCACTTGAAAAGAAAGTAGAACAGGATCTTTGGAATGTTGGTTTCAAACAGCAAATTGAAGCGTTGCAGGCAATTTCTAAAGACAGAAAGGTATTCAATTTGGAAGCCTTCTTAACTTACATAATAGAAAATTTTCTTGTGTTGATCTGTTGTTAAAAGTAATTGGATAAAATATATTTTAGTATCCATTGAGTTTTCGATAAATCTTCCATACAGAGACTATTTAATCAAGTATCTATGGACACTAGTATTTTGTCATGCTCATTAGTCTTCAAAATACATTTCCATTAATATTATTTGTTAATATCCTGTAACATCCTATCAACAGAATGCACTCAGAAGTGAAGCTCAATCAATGCTATCATGGGTGCTTCAAGCGGCGGCAGGGTTTTACCTTTGCTTGTTACATCAGATCTGCACCACTTTCAAGCTAGACCTTCCATTTAGGTGAGAAATTTTCATTTAAATATAAATAGTACTAAAGATGCAAATGAGACTTAGCATGACGAAACCTCATGGCAATAATCTAAAAAATGTTGAAAGTATTTTTATTTAATATAATGTATTTGTAAGACATACTATTAATACTGTTTTAGTTATCTGTACGGCTTCTACATATAACCTTTAACTGCCACATCTCACACTCCTCACACTAATATGCTTTAAAAAATGTACATAAACTTTACAAATATAAATATATAGATATGTGTGGTATGATTGAGACACCTGGAATTGTTTCATTTATAAATCTTATAGATTACTGGTGGTAGGACTTTGTGCAAGCTCGTCTGGGTAGGTACCACCCACTCATCAGATATTCTACCGCAAAACAGCAATACTTGATATTGTTGTGTTCCGGTTTGAAGGGTGAGTGAGCCAGTGTAATTACAAGCACAAGGGACATAAAATCTTAGTTCCCAAGGTTGGTGGCGCATTGGTGATGTAAGCGATGGTTGACATTTCTTACAATGCCAATATCTAAGGGCGTTTGGTGACCACTTACCATCATGTGGCCCATATGATCGTCCACCTTCCTATTCTATAAAAAAAAAATCGAACCCTGAAATTTATTCTTTACTTTATTTTCAAATTCAAAATACATATTGTTATCATTCATTTTTTGAAATATAAATACCACCCGTGACGCCTACAGACGTCGGGCGTCCCTGTTGGGCGCGGTGGAGGGCTGGGAGGCGAGCGTGGGAGCGGGCGCGGCGGCGGACGCGGGGGGCGCGGGGGGCGCGGCGGCGGCGCGGTACGCGTGCCAGCACTGCCTCGTGCACCTGGGGGACCTGGCGCGGTACCGACAGCAGCTACGTGTCGCGCATACCTTCTACAGGCATGCGCTCGCAGTATCCGTGCACTCGGGGCAGCCGTACAATCAGGTACGAGCTTTTGTTTCTTGCAGCGGCTGCTTTATGTAATTATTTATAAAAATGTAATGTTATCGGTAACCATGTCTATTGTCGTATGTAAAACTCGTAATGTTTCCGCATCGTCGGCGCAGCTGGCGCTGGTGTCGTGGCGTCGTGGGCGGCGGCTGGCGGCGGTGTACTGGCACGTGCGCTCGCTGCTCGTGCGCGCACCCTTCCCGCCCGCCCCCGCCAACCTCGCGCGCACGCTGGCGGCCGCCGCCAGGTACCGCGCCGACAGCATAGCATACTGCTTAATGAACATTATTGTCGAGGAGAAGGAAATTTTACACGTCATCAAAATATACAGTCGCGTCCTTTGAAGAGCTGACTGTCCGTGCCCGGCTTAATTAATTGCAGTATCAAACAAATTTAAAACTAAAACTGCATTATTAGATTTACAAGTAGCTTAGATGAATTAGAATATATTATTGCACCCGCCTAAAATATCGTTTCGATTGCCATTAAGTTGCCAGTTGTGGTCTATCGAGCAAGCTAACTAAAATCGCTGGTTGGTGGATGCTTGCCTTTCACGCCGAAGGTTGTGGGTTCGATTCCCACCCAGGACAGATATTTGTGTGCATGAACATGTCTGTTTGTCCTGAGTCTGGATGTAAATATCTATTTAAGTATGTATTTACAAAAGAAAAATAGTATATGTATTATATCAGTTGTCTGATTTCCATAGTACAAGCTCTGTATAAGCTTAATTTGGCATCAGATGGCCGTGTGTGAAAAATATCCCCAAATATTATTATATTATTATTATTATATTTTCCATGACATTCTTGTAATCCGCCCAACAGCCGCGACGTGAGAGAGTCAGCCGCGCTGCCCGTGCTGCCGGGCGTGGAGTGCGGCAGGCCGAGCGCGCCCGACGTGCCCGAGCGGCTGGACGCGCACTCCTACGTCAACGAGCTCGTGCGCGCCGTGCACTACCTGCACAGCGTGGAGCAGTAAGTCTTGAAACATACATACATACACCCGCCTTCCTATTCTATAAAAAAAAAGATCTTTGTGCAGGCCCGTCTGTTAAAATATCTAAAGGTATATATATGTAATACTATATAAACGTTTTATGTACACCCTTAGTCTACCCGTGCGCGCCTGGGCAGTTACCTAACAGAGGTATAAGATTATAGACTATGTGTTACGCAACGATTTGCTTGGGTCATGGATCAGTAATGTTTAACGCGGGTTGCCCGCTCGGGGTAAATGAATACTGCCCAAAACACATTGTAACATTGATAATATCTCAGCGAATGTATTTAACAATGATTTATGTACTTAAAAAGATATTATTTTTAGATTAGAAACAGCGGCGGAGTTAGTGACCGTTCTGAGCACCTCGCTGTCACCGTTAATAGCTACAGACAGCTTCGACTCGATGACATTAATAAAGGTAAATAAACGAATAATATTACATGGGCTGCTGCAATCTATCTGCTGATATGTGTTATATATCGTATTGGAGATAAAACTGCATAGACTTTGTACGTCAGCTGTAATGTAGTGTTGCATGTATATTAATGTTATGTTTTTGTTATATGTATTTAATTTCTTCCAATTTATACTGAGAACGGCATAAGTAATACCGTACAAAGCATTATCGACCTCAAAGCATATCAGTAAGACACTAGTAAGTTATTTATTGTTACAATAAAATTAGCAAAACTGTTAATACAGTCGAGATGGCCCAGTGGTAAGAACTCGTGAATCTTAACTGATGAAAGTGGGTTCAAACCCGGGCAAGCACCTCTGAATTTTCATGTGCTTAATTTCTGTTTATAATTCATCTCGTGCATGTGTCTAATTTCATCGAAATTGTGCCACATGTGTATTCCACCAACCCGCAATGGAGCAGCGTGGTGGAATAAGCTCCAAACCTTCTCCTCAAAAAGGGAGAGGTGGCCTTAGCCCAGCAGTGGGACATTTACAGGCTGTTACTGTTAATACACTTCAGGAGACCACTAAACAACAACTGAAAGAGCCAAATGCCAATCCACTTATAAAGTTCAAACAAATATACTCTTTTAGGCGCTTGAAAGCGTATATAAGTAATTATAAGAGGAAAAAATATCGTCATAAGATACAAGTAAGATAAAATTTTCCTGATTGAAATTTTTTGTTGGGTTTTTCTTAATATAAATGTACACTAAAATAGAGTCTACGATTGAGTTTCATGGCGGATCTTTTGCTGTAATATTGTCAAAGAAAATGAGAGATAAATTAAATCGGACATAATTTGAAAGCCTACATAGAATTATAACAGTAATAGAACAAATACTATATAATATGTACAGGACATTTTGTTGGTTTATATTATAGAATTAATTGAGTTATTAATTGTAATTCTATAGTCTTCTTTTACTATCATATCAACCAGCTCCTGGTAACATTGTTAATCTGATCTCGGCTAATGATATTAACGAGCAAAATGCGTTCACAGATGGCGTGTGTGCTGATATGGCTTGTGCAGTCCACCACCGAGGACTTCGCGGTGGAACTGAGCGCGCTCAGCGAGGGGGAGGCCACCGCGGCGAAGCTGGCCGCGTCCCTCGCCGAGGCCGTGGTGCTGGCGCTGCTGCTGCCGGCCTGCGCCAGCGACGAGCCCTCCCAGCGACCGCTACCTGCACGTACGTCTACGTCTTACCCGACACGGGCGTCACCGTTGTGTATAACACAGATTCTTTATAAATTAATTATTTCCTCTCAGTAAAGCAATAACTTTCTGTTCCCGATACGATAATTTTTAAATTCAATCGAACGTAGAACATTTCTTCGTGTATTAAGTATGCGTCCGCAGTGAAGGTGTGGCTGCAGTGGGCGAGTTCGCGCAAGGAGGTGGCGGAGGGGTGGGGGCCGGCGCTGTGGGCCGCGCTCGCGCACCAAGCCACGTGCCTCGCGCACCACGCGCACACGCACGACACATGTGCGTACGCCACACTAATACTTTATTATGAAAACTTATGATAATCCTTTATAATTTATTGGAATTTGTTTTATATTATTAAAGTATATTTTTAGATAGCTAAATGTAGTTATTACAATACTTATCGATTTTTTATCGACTTTAGTAATGATCTTACAGTCTGTTAGCCGGACTGAAACAAAATTATCAAAGTGAATACTAAATGTTTGTCCGTTTTGTCGGCAATCTTATTGTATCGAGTACGGTCGCGGATTGCAGTCAGCTCCTGGTTTATGTACAAAGTACTGCGCCCACCTCCACTAACCAACTGTGATGGTAACACTTAGTAGCGAAGTAGGAGATTTATGTACTAATTAGGTCCAAGAGGAGGAATTACATCGTATGTGACATATTATATTGTGATAATAAAGATTATATCAAAATGTGTAAATAATTTCAACTCATATTAAAAAAAAACTCCAAACAAGACTGATTATATATTACTGATTGAATTAAACATATATATATATATATATATATATATATGTTATATTATAGGGATATATTGTATATTATAGGGACTGTTTAATGTCCCAAAGGGAAGTCTTCTGAATGCTAGAAGTGCATTTCTTCTATGTTATACTGTATTAAATTATGATTATTAAATTGATGTATGAAAAAAAATTATAATAATAACGTAATGTTCTAGATGACTCGATACCTTTACCGGAGGACGAGGAGCTGAACGGATTCCTACCTCTGGAGGAATCGTTTAAAGAACTCAAATTCAGCAATCAGTCGAATTGGGACGCGTCCACGGTACCAGACGTCGATCCTCAAGACGACGAGACCGGGTAAGCGGGGCAGACGTTTTTGTAAATAATCTGTTATAACTTTGCTTTCTTTGCGAAATCTCTATAATATGCCGATACGACAACGATTTGCCAAACTCGATGCTCGGCCAAAGGATAATGCACCCTCGGAAATTTAATGTAGTCCCAATTAAGTTCCTAATAGAACCTTCTGCGGCAGGTCGTGGGCGGCGGGCGCGCTGCAGGCGTCGGAGGAGCGCGAGCGCGGCGCGCGGGCGCGGCGCGTGCTGCGCCTCGCGCGCGCGCTGGCCGCGCTGCACCCGCGCCGCCTGGCGAGCCGCACGTGAGTAGCGCCGCCCGCACCCTCCGCGCACACGCCCCCCGCTAACGTGCCTCCCCCGCAGCGACCCGGACGGCTCGCAGCGCGTGGAGGCGCTGGGGGCGTCGCCCGCGCTGCTGCAGCAGACGGTGTCGGCGCTGGCCGCGGCGCCGTCCCCGCCCGTGCCCGTCATCATCTCCGAGGCAGACTTCAGGGAGAAAGGTGACTCCGCGCCGTTACCGCACTCCCTGCGGAGTACGCACACGGGATTGATCTTTTTCCTTTTGATCTGTCTATCCCCTATTACTTTTGGTACTCGTGTAAAAACAAACAAAATACAGTCAGGTATATACCTGATTGTATTTTGTTTTTAGTATGTCTTTTGGATTCGGTCAAATCGAGGACGAAAACAATTTACATATATAAAAAAAGAGTCAATCCTCGCATTACAGCATGTTGTGCTTAATGGATATTTTTTAACATCGCATGGTGTAAATGATCTAGAGGTCGACATTAACCAGAGACATTACTCCCCAGTCCGCGAGAAGCGCGTCGGCATCCTGAAGCCGCAGGGCTCGCTGGAGCGCGCGCGGGAGGAGCGAGCGCTCGCCGCGCACGACGAGCCGCCGCCGGTACTCGCCTGTGTCCCCGCCTTGCCTCTGGCGACGCTTTGAAAACGGCACTGAACTAAAATTATAGTCATTTTTGCAGGAAGTTGAATGCAGCGACGAAGCGAGTAAAAGTGAGGAGAATAAGAAGGAGGTTCGAAAGTCACGCGTCAACATCGCGATGGCAGCGATTATGAGGAAACAGGAGGAAACTAACAAACAGGTGACGATTGTATTCTGTTACTTCTTTACTACTACTTACTATACTGTACTTCTTTAAAGATTAAATATGGAGTTTTCATAAGATAAAGATGTCAATACTTCTAAATACATTTTGTTCCAGGTCAAATTTATAACGCCACCGCCAACGCCGGATTCGGTTGGCGAGGGCAATGACAACCCCAGCAAGGACGATAAACCGAAAATGATTCAACCGAAACCAATAAAGTCCCTCGCCAATATACCGATCGGTAGGAAAACTGGCGGTATCCTATCGTTAAAAGACAAATCCGCCGGATATCCACATTTACAGAACCCAGATCCGGAACCTAAGAAACTTGAGAAAGACGAAAAGAAAGAATCTAAAATCAATCAAGTTAGCAGTCAAAATTCACAAAACTTTCAACCGAAGAGAGATCAGGCTACCAGTTGGCCAAATCCGTCTGCTCAAAGTTACAATGACGGTCCTCGGATGACATTCCAGAAAAATGCATATGGTATTCAAAGTGCAGGCATTATCTATAATCCTAACTACCAGGCACCCGTCGTTAACAACCAAGGAATAAGGCTCCCGGTGGTAAATCCAAAAGAAATAGACGTCAGAACGGCTGCGCTACAAAAGCAGAGTTCTCGACAGGAGCTTTTTCAAGATGGTCACAAGTTTGGCAACCAAGGATATCCGATTACAGGAGGAGACAAAAAGAACTTCTTGAGCGATTTACCGCCAAGATTCGCTAACCAATACCGTTACTGGCAAAACGCGCAAGAGAATCAGTATAATGATAACAAATTTAGAGACGATAGTCCTAGAAATAACTCACCGTTTAACGCGCAAACCTCCCGACCGAATTGGGCAACGCCACAAAATGAAAACTTCCAACAGCCAATATCGTGGTGGAAACCAGAAAATCAGCCTAATTTCAATCCTCAGAATTTTTCCACACCGCCAATGAATTTCTATTCTTCTTTACCGTCGAATATGACAAACCCTTACACAAATTTGCCGTATAGTCAGATACAAGGTCAGAATTTGACCCAAAACTTGCCGAACATGGGACAGAATTTAAGTCAGAATGTGCAGAGTAAGCCTGAAAATTTGTCTCCCACTTATGTCCAATCAGCCATCGGTCAACCTCAAATTCAAACTCTCCAAAATCTGGTTACAACTCCAAATTTTAATTCAAATTTGAATAGTTTCGCTCCGTACAATACATCGGTGAGTTACGACTCCTCAATGTATCCTCAGTTCAAAAAGCTCGGATACCAACCGTTGCAGATGAATATGATGGATAAACAAAACTTCCAAAGTAAAGGGAGTAAAGACTTGGACGTCGGGCTCAACTTTGGGACCAATGTTTTGGAAATGCAACAAAGAAATCTTAATTACACCGAAACCTACGGCAACGAAGGCCCTGCTACGAAAAATTTGGACGATATCGAAGTAAGTTTATATATATAACATATATCAAATGATTTATTTTATATTTAAAGACGTAATGTTTTAAAATTTGCTCCTTTTCCAATGTTTCAATTATTCCGTTTTTATTTGTAAATGTACTGCTCCTGATAATTAATTGTAAGCTCTGTTTCGTGTGTTAGCAGAGCGCAGGCGAGGCGAGCACATACTCGCTGTTCAGCGGCGCGCCCGACGCCGGCACGTGGGCGGCGCGCCGCCCGCAGCAGGTCGGAACCCTATTTGTCCTAATTATTACCTAGAGAGCCTTTTATAAGTTTTCATTGTATAGAATGTTATTTGTGCGATTGAACTATTTAAAATTATTACATTTAATATTATACATATTTTCAGTCTCTATGGTCGGGTCCGGGCCCGTCTCCCCTGGAGCGCCTGCTGGAGCAACAGAAGCAGCTGAAGCAGCCCCCCGCGCCGCACTGACCGCGCACGTGGGACCTGTGTTCAGGAATCATTTATATTGAAATTTAAATACATTCATACATAACAAATAAAATATTTTTTTTTACGCTAGACTGATGTATAAATTATATCTGGACATAAAATTAATTGTGACTTTGTACAATATTATCACTTGTTAAGTTTCAATAAAAGACGAAGTATTATAAGGTCATATACAAAAAATTCTATTACTTGTAAAAAAAACACGGTAACTTTTACAAAAAAGTATATATCAAAGACTGCCCATGCGTGTCGCCAAATCAAAAAAGGTATAATTATCCTATTTAGGCTGCAAGTGTTAGGTTACTTTTTATTACTAGTGAATATTGATCTTTACAACATTATCGATCATTCGTTAACCAAAAAATATTATAGCAATGTTTTTGTAAATAAAAATTTATTTAGTAGTATATTTTCTTTTACAATAATTCATTGTCATCGGTTTTAATATTTCGATGGAAATTCAGTCTCTAGAGTTGTTTGATCATATATTTACTAGTTTCTAAATAAATAGTATCTTTGTGCTAAGTGGAAATCAGTATATCCATTGTGGGTGGGATATTTTGTAATAAAGTTATTTTTGTTATGATATTTGTATTATTTTCACAAGGATCTATACATTAAGTGCGTGCGTATAAATAAGGTGTATAAGTACAAAGGAGGTGGACCTGGCGAAGCCCCGATAACGTGACAAGGAACGAGATAGACTTTATCATTTCGAATAAAAGGCACATATTTAGAGATGTTTCAGTGATCAACAGGTTTAATACCGGAAGTGATCACCGCTTGGTTCGAGGCACTCTAAATATCAACTTAAAAGCCGAAAGATCGAGAATGATGAGGTCTACTCTCCGACCTACCATGCTCCAAGCTGCTCAAGGCTCCGAAAAGTTCCAAATGGAACTTCAAAATCAATTCACCGCGTTGGAAACCATAAGCAGCATTGATGAGAGAACCGACACGCTGGTCAAAATACTGCAAAACACATCCCGCAAGTGTTTTCCGCCACAGAGAAGAGACAACGCACCAAAACTCTCTGCTGAGACACTCGAGCTCATGAGAAAACGACGAGAACTACCATCGTTTTTGTCAGATAAGGCCTTAAACCGAACAATAAAAACGCTGACGCGACGCGATCTCCGACGCTCCAATACCCGTGCCATCAAGGCTGCGATTGAGCAAAATCGGGGATCGAAAGTGTTCGCTCGCAAGTTTGGGAGGCCGCGTCTGAGAAAACTTAAAACGGTGGGGTCGTTACCTCTAGGCCTGAGATTGTCGGAGAAGTAGAGAGGTTTTATGGGCAGTTGTTCTCTTCAAGATCGGATAAACCCGTGGGAATCAGTATTGATGACCAGCGCGCCCCTCTTACGCGCCATTACTCCGAGGAGCTCCCGGTCGTTGACCAAGGCGAGATTAGGGCGGCTCTAGAACAGCTTAAAAACAACAAAGCTCCGGGAGATGACGGAATCACAACAGAGTTGCTTAAGGCAGGCGGGACTCCGGTCCTGAAAGAGCTAGCAAGCCTCTTTAATTTCGTCATCCAACATGGCAAGACCCCGGAAACGTGGAGCAGGAGTGAGGTGGTACAGTTTTTCAAGAAAGGTGATAAAACCCTCTTGAAAAACTACAGACCAATCTCCCTCCTGAGTCAAGTGTATAAGCTGTTCTCAAGAGTCGTCACGAACCGTCTCGCCAAACGACTTGACGTGTTCCAGCCCCCAGAGCAAGCCGGCTTTCGATCAGGCTACAGCACCGTGGTCCACATCCATACTGTTCGGCAGATTGTGCAGAAGACCGAAGAGTACAATCAGCCGCTGTGTGTGGCATTTGTGGACTACGAGAAAGCCTTCGACTCCATCGAAACCTGGGCAGTGCTCGACTCATTGCAGAGATGTCATATCGATTAGAGGTATATCAAGGTTCTGAGATGTCTGTACAACGCCGCTACAATGACTGTCCACATCCAGGGCTGTAAGACGAAGGCGATCCAACTGCGCAGAGGGGTGAGACAGGGGGATGTAATATCCCCGAAACTGTTCACCAACGCGTTGGAAGACGTTTTCAAGACGCTGGATTGGACTGGGTATGGAGTCAATGTAAACGGCGAGTACATCTCACACCTTCGATTTGCCGACGATATCGCCATCATAGCAGAGTCGCTGGAACAACTCACCGAAATGCTGCGTAGCCTAAGCGAGTCTTCCCGGTGTGTCGGTCTCGGTATAAACTTGGACAAGACCAAGGTCATGTTCAATAGGCATGTCGTGCCGGGACCGATATACGTCGAGGGGAAACCTCTCGAAGTTGTTAGTGAATATACCTACCTAGGACAGATAATACAAGTCGGTAGGAACAACTTCGAGAAGGAAGCCGATCGAAGAATTCGCTTGGGATGGGCAGCATTTGGCAACCTTCGTCAAGTCCTCAAGTCGTCTATACCGCAATGTTTGAAGACGAAAGTCTTCAACCAATGCGTCTTACCTGCCATGACATACGGTGCCGAAACGTGGACACTAACTGTGGGACTAGTCCACAAATTCAAAGTCGCTCAGCGCGCTATGGAGCGAGCTATGCTCGGAGTATCTTTGAAGGATAAGATCAGAAATGAGATTATCCGGAAAAGAACCGGAGTCACCGACATAGCTTGCAAAATTAGCAGGCTGAAGTGGCAGTGGGCTGGTCACGTATGTCGTAGGACCGATGGCCGTTGGAGCAGACGAGTCCTAGAGTGGAGACCGCGAATCGGCAAGCGCAGCGTAGGGCGCCCTCCAGCCAGGTGGACCGACGACCTTAAGGGTCCGTTCACACAGACCGGCTCGGAGAGCATCGGCCTGCTTTTTTCTTTTCACACAGACCGGGTCGTATACGCTTGGAATTGGCCGGAGCGGAGCCGCCAACTATTTCACATCGACCGGCTGGAAGAGATCTGAAAGCGGGTGCGAGCGAGAAAGAGCACGCAAGCGGAGCCGGTCGGCTCCTTTTATTACTTCACACGAAGCGCGTTCAGGCATTTTTAATGACAAAAAAGGTGCAAATGCAAAAATAAACTTTACTACAATCACTCAAAACACTGTTTCCAACGTGATAAAAATCTGCTCTCCTCTTCGAGCCGGTCTGTGTGAACGGACTCTAAGAAGGTGGCGGGCACCAACTGGATGCGGAAGGCGGAGGACAGGGAGCTTTGGCGCACCTTGGGAGAGGCCTATGTTCAGCAGTGGACAACGATTTGCTGTTGATTGTATAAATAAAACATGGCACAGAGTCAATAATTTATATTTATGTTCTTCATTATATTCTAAACGAAATTGAAATACATTTTCTAGTTATAAAAAGCGTATTTAATAACCTAATCATATCAAAAACATGATATTTACAATATAGCTAATTAGTATTGTTTAAAAAATATATCATAGGCATAAAATTAAAATTAACAGTGTAAATTGGCTATTTTCAAACATACTATATAAAACAGACTGTGATCATTGTATTCGTAATTAAAACTAAAAAGCGACGTTAGCAAAAAAAAACTAATTTGAACGTGCAAATTCTTCCGAAATACGAGCTCAAGAACTCTTAAGCCTTTAGTAATTCATATATTTATTATAAATGTATGTTATACGTAGTCCTCTATTTTAGACAACGAACACAGTTCATTAATCACAGTCCACATATCTATTTTATATACATAAGTTTTACATAAATATATATATAACTAATTACCCACTTTATGTGAATAGTAACAACCTGGCAACGTCAATCGCATGAAAACAAAACGAAATAACAATCGAAATTGATTTGGATATAATAAACGAAAGCGAGCCTCACACGCCGCAACAGTGCATCAAATACTCCAAACCCTCGATCAGTTTTAACTAACTCGTGAAATCTCACTTAAAGCAACGTTACATAACATACTCGAGACGTAGGACGTATGAAATATGAATCCACAATATTTTAATGCTAACATCCCTTGCATAAAGAGATTTTATTCAGTTTTTTTATTGTGTAATATCAACTTATTCGTATTAAACCTAACTTAAAGTATTAGTTCATCTTCCAATTGTGTTTGGACTTAATGATAAAAATTAAATATTTAAAAATAACGTTGAAAGATATGTAATTATATAAAAAATTGGCATATCAAAATGATAAAAAACGATTTGGGTAATGGAGATCACAACCCTTATGTTAGTATTTTTAATAAGTAATTGCTTTGAGAAAAACGTCGTTATCTTAGAGTATCCAAGATATATAATACAAGAAACAGAAAGTCAGGACTTTTTCCAGACTAGACTAAGCACTATTCTTCTCATAGAGTATTACAATTTCAGCTAAACGACATAACGCGTCGCTTTGGTAACCTGATTTAAAAAAATTATACTATTTTTTTATTTTGTATATTTGGCACGATATAAATTCATTTTACGTCCTAACATTACAAAAAAACTTTTATGAAATGTTTAAATTTAAAAATGTTCAAAATATATAAAATTCAACAAAAAGAAATTTGCACGTCAATGAATTATTAAAATTAACGCTTAGATATTAATCTAATAAAAATAATATTCCTTAACCAATAATAGCGATAGCTTACATAATGATATAAATATATTACTTCTTACAGCGCACCTAATGGAACAATGAAAAATCATTGAAAGTTAATAACAATTTGTGATTAACCAAGAAACAACTTGTATTGGACTCAATACTTACTACTTTAGTAAGCGTAAAATATACAAAGTAAATAGTAGTTAGTTGCAAAAACTATAAATATTTTTAGTTTTTTAATTTTAGTGTTGTAATAATTATTTGATGTAATAGTTTTTGGAGTTTTCACACGTTATATACGTATTAAGCAAGTGGAGGTGAGAGCTCAAAAAGTTATGATAAATTCATCGTCGTTAAATCGTTAGACGTATCCTAAATATTACAATCCTCACTGGCAGCTTAGAACTGTTTTACTTGGTGTTTTTCGCATCTTCAAATTGGACTATCACTTCACAGTAAGGCTGGGCGCTACAGTATACTATATTCAAATAGCAGGATTATTAAAAATAAGAAAACCTTTGATTTACATATACCATACGATTCGCTTATACCAAAGATAATTTATTCATTTAGATCTCTACCAAAGAATTCAAGATCAAACTGCTTTTACAGTAACAGCCTGTGAATGTCCCACTGCTGGGCTAAGGCCTCCTCTCCCTTTTTGAGGAGGTTTGGAGCTTATTCCACAATGCTGCTCCAATGCGGGTTGGTGGAATACAAATGTAGGTTTCCTCACGATGTTTTCCTTCACCGTTAAGCACGAGATGAATTATAACCAAAAATTAAGCACATGAAAATTCAGTGGTGCTTGCCCGGGTTTGAACCCACGACCATCGGTTAAGATTCCACCACCATTGGGCCATCTCGGCTATATATTTTATTTAACTGGTTTTATTTATCTATAATTCTCCTGCTACTGAAAACGACTATAAGCTTTGTAAGCTCGCGTGACGGGCACAGGGGTAGACATAATTTTCGTACCACATAAATAAAATACATAAAATTCCATTTGTATAAACCATCAACAAACAGCGCTTATATTAAATATGGGATATCTGCAATGCAATGGAATCAATTGACTAATTGTAATTATGTTTATTAATATTTTTATTTTGAAATTGATTAGACATATTTGCATATTATTTTAAATTGTGCTTATAAGAAGCACATCTCTGATATATCGACATCGTCGTTGTATCTTTACTGGTGGTAGGGCTTGTGCAAGCTCGTCTGGGTAGGTACCACCCACTCATCAAATATTCTACCGCAAAACAGCAGTACTTGGTATTGTTGTGTTCCGGTTTGAAGGGTGAGTGAGCCAGTGTAATTACAGGCACAAGGGACATAACATCTTAGTTCCCAAGGTTGATGGCGCATTGGCTATGTAAGCTATGGTTAACATGTCTTACAAAGGCAATGTCTATGGGCGTTGGTGACCACTTACCATCAGGTGGCCCATATGCGCGTCCGCCTTCCTATTCTACAAAAAAAAAATATCCTAGAATAAAAACCAAATACAAAATGCCTTTCTAATGGTCATATGACATCATTATATGGAGACGGGTGCGTTAGGAATTGATACATCTATAAGTACAGATACATAATACCATGCCTAAAACTTCCATTAATATATATTATCAAACCATTTTCAGTTTATCACTGAAAAATCTCATTCGTTTCATTTTTGGTTTATTCAATGTCATTATTTATTATTCAAATATTGCCTTTATTTCATAATTCGATGCTGGATTTTTTAACTTCTGACTTACTGCCATGACTTTTAAAAAATCAGTCGAATAACTAAGTTTTTTCCATTTGTATATTTCATGAAATAATTAGTCACCGCTATTTATAATAAAACTAATCTCTGAATCCACACTTAGATCGGCTTGATCCCTCGTTAATAATTACTTCAGTCTTAAACACCAGATGGTGCTGTCAAGGCCTCGCTACAATCTCCTTGTTCACAACACTTTGAATCCTAATTAAGATATGTTATAGATTGCTTTTTATTTGTCACGTTAAAAGAAATTACTTCGCTCGACTATAGCAGAATCATACGCTGCCAATTTATTTTATTAATTGGCAATTATTTTATATAAAACCTTATTTATATTTATTTGTATATCTTTCAATATAATAAACTAAATATAATTGTGTTTCTACAGGCTCTAAATTAAAGTTTTTATTTTTATATATATACATATATATAAATAAAACATGGGTTTCGATTCATTATTTTAAGTTAGTGATAATTACATTTTCTTATGCTTAATTATGCTTGTTCCATATTAATTACCTACATATTGATTCCATTACTTTTAATCAATACTTGATAATTGTCATATATATAAAATGTGAATTTTTTAACGAGGAATTATCGTCGGTAACATACACGAGTATACAATTGTACACTCCGCTTGTAATATATTAACATATAATGTTACTTCAGCCATAGTTTATCAATAATGCTTGACATCTCGAATCTTCATGCAATTTTCGTTATAATATTTCGTTAAACAGTCTATTACAGAGTGCGCGGTTGAGCGGGATCACGTCTGTCGCTCCACCGAGAAGTTGTAGGAATAGTCGCGGTCCAGGTCGAAGCTAGTGCGCTGTTTGATCATTGGCAACTGCGCCTGAAACGAGAAGGATTATTTTTATCAAGCAGACTTCCTAGAATATATTACAGTAATATGTTTTTAATATTACAACACCGTTTTTAAATATAAGTATCATAGTTTTGGTTATGATTTCTAGGTCTAGTATATTGAAAACTGAAAATACCTAAAACATAACTCACCAAGGCATCACTCGGCAACCCTCTCAGCTTGGGGTTTAGAACAAAAGGAACTCCTTCCATGCCGTTGTATCCGCCCAGAGTCTGGTAGTTGAGGACCTTGGGCAAGGGCGCGGGCCCCTTTTTCTTGTGGAGCGCGGCGGGGGAGGTGGGCCCCGGGCTGCCGTGCGGGACCGGGGACTTTGTCGACGGCGGCCGGGGTGCCGGTCTCGCGGGCTTCACGTTGTAGGAGGGGCTCAGGGCTTCGTAGTCATGGTCGGAAGTGAATTCCTCGATGCGCGGGTACCCTGAAGGGGACTTAAGGTTGAGATTGTTGAGTTCCGATACGAGAGGCGACAGCTTCGGAGGCCGTTCTGGGACCGGCCGCAATCTGAAAGTACGAAGGAAGAATAATGATTATTACATTCAATTAGACCATGTTCATGTGTCATACACACAGAATGAAGTGCAGTCACAGTTCAGTGATCTTGACTTTTAAATTCAATCTATAGAATAAAATCTTTTCTTTCCTCGGAAAATTTAAATTGAAATATTTTCAAACACAAATAGCGTTCGATATTGAATACAATATTTAAACGAATTTAATCACCGTGTTGTTTTCGTTTTAGTATAAATTGATGCCGTTAACGATATTAATTATGTCATGGAAATTTGATTAACGACTATAGTATCTGCTCATGGATATTTTAAATTGAATCTGGTTAAAAACTGTATTATTGTTACTATTTGTCTTGTTTATTTAATTATCCACTATATTCATGTAAATGATGATTATTTATCCGGCATAGACGCTCTAATCAGAGATATTAGGCAGAAACCATCGACAATTTAGTACTTTTTAATGATTTCGCGTATTCCTAGCAAAAACTAAAATGGACACTTGAGTCGTTGAGATGTCAAGCGAAAGGCCTGTTGAAGGGTGATTCTCAGCCCCAATAGAAATGATTTCACTATTCGTATTCCATTACAACATTACAACACAACGACATAACAACAACAATAATTCTCGATGCAATATTTACAATGTGTATGAGACATATTATATTTATAACATGTATAGAAATGATTGGACTATTGACTACAAAGACAACATGCTCGTCCATTAATCTCAAATACCCCATACAGCCTCTCCACCGCATTTTCAACTGTTTGTACAGTGTTACGGACAACGAACTGAAAATAACGACAATTATTAAAAACAAATCAACAAAGCTTAGAAAAGTCTGTTCCAGTAGCAGGAGTAAAGATAAATAAACGACTTTGAGTTCGAGTTGACGGATCATGTCTTATTGGTCGATATTTAAAATAATCTTAGTCACGTCAGCGAAATAATATTCACAGTACAGCAACAGCCTGTCAATGTCCCACTGCTAGGCTAAGGCCTCCTCTCCCTTTTTGAGGAGAAGGTTTAGAGCTTATTCCACCTTTTCCACCAGTTGCTCCAATGCGGGTTGGTAGAATACACATGTGACATAATTTCAATGAAATTAGGCACATGCAGGTTTCTCCACGATGTTTTCCTTCACCGTCAAGCGCGAGATGAATTATAATCACAAATTAAGCAGATGAAAATTCAGTGGTGCTTACCCGGGTTTGAACCCACGATCATCGGTTAAGATTCTCGCATTCTAACCACTAGGCCATCTCGACTTTTTAAATTATATTTGGAGACATGGAAATAACTTTGAAGTAGACATTCTCGTAAGTAGTAAAGTTACCTAGTGTTGTAACTGAGTGTGTTTTAAATCACACTCAATATGTCAATCTAAAGTTTGTTTATCTCTCTACTCATTCTGCTATTGGAGTATCATATACAAATAATATGACTATCGAAATGTCTGATAACAACTCGTGTAATAACGAACATACTACACATACGAACACACACTATGTACTCTTATGTTTATTGTGAAGCGACAATTTGTTTTTTAATACAATTCTTTTTATTATTTAACAGTAAGTTATTAAAACCAAACCAATGTAGTATTTCAGAGAGAGCATTGTTTACATCTTCAATCATAGATTGGCGCCTTTTTATTTAATAATTTAAAAGTTTCATTGTCAGCAAACAATACTATCTCATGTTTGTTACATAAAGTATAAAACAAATCACTCATATAAATAAGGAAGAGAAATGGACCAAAAATAGATCCCTGAAGAACCCCCGCATTACCTGCAACCTCGGAACATATTCTTTCAGTTACTCTAGTTTATCAGCTCTCTGTGTGTGCGCCACACTTAATCTACCGTACATGCGTCAAGAGCAAATAAAATGTATTGTGCTCGTCCTCATGTACAATGCATCACATGCGTCATTTCCGATTTCATCGTGGCGTTGCTTCTTGGCTGGTGTTTAATGTTGCAAGTGCATATCATCCTGTGATTCCTCACAGACTACAGAAATAATATACACAAAAGCAACATTTGTGTAGATAAATAGTGTTATTTATTTTGAAAAGGAGGTATGAGATCATTCATTCAATGAAAATGAAGTAAAAGTTAATTCTTCAGCAAAACTTAAAGTACCTACATAAAGAGAATCAAGTTTCGAATCTACTGGAAACAAGTGAGTATAAGAAAATACTCGTGTCAGAGGAGAAGGCGGAAGATTTGTTAATATTATAATTCAGACTTACAAAAAACTAAGCAAAAAATTTCGTTTCGTGATAATTTGATCCAAAACGTACTTTTTTTGTAATTAAATATATATACATATATAACTCATACAGGACCCAATGTTCTTGCTTCTGTATCATTCCTAACGCCTTTACACCTCTCGAAACTGTTGACTTATCTACGTGTAATGATTTTCCAAGTTCAGCTAGTGCTTGACATGGATCTCGATCAAGCATTTCCTTCAATTCTTGGTCTTCAAACTTTTTTGGTGGGCCAAGCCGTTCTTTATCCTCAAGTGCAAAATTGAAGCATTGCCACCGTAAGTATCAACAGGAATTTAGTGTGCTTTAGTGGCAGATTTATTTTGAAAAAAATAGTGCAGTAAAATTTCCCGCGAATACACTTTATTAGGCGCAAAACTAGACATATTTAAAATTAAAAAAAATACAATATGGTGAGCCAATATATACTGAAGTGAATTATACAGTACTTCCGCGCACATGTGTTACCGTCTGTAATTACATGTACGTAGTACTAGTAATGCCATCTCTTAGGAAACAGAACAAACTTATTCAAGTACCTAATACATTCTCATACGTTGTTACCGTCTTATCTCGGAATTAATAATAACAATCAAGAGACTCTAGAGTTCAAGTAGTACTTGAGACGTTTATCTCATTCCTTATGAATACGAGTTGATCGAAATGTTTACAAATTGTTTCGACTCACCTCCTGGCTGCTTCAGGCGTGAGATTGGTGACAACGTTCTCGTAGTCGTTGGGATGGTGCGTGGGCGACGTCTCTAAGCTACCGCCGCTCACTTTGTAGCATACCACCTTGCCGTTAATCTCACTAGAAAATACACGCGAACGTTGACTTACAATCACTTAGTGATTTTTTTTTAAGAATTCAAATCTTAATACAGACAAATATTTTTAATTATATTTTTTTCTGTAAGAGGTTCTTTCCTAGGTTGAATTCAATGTAACTTTAAGTTCATCTTTTTATAAGATTTTGTTATTTAACTTCGATAACCTGTACACCGAACCAATGAAATTGCTTGAAAACAAATGCCATCATATCACAAATTTGTCAAGAATTGTCAACCTTTGAACTCACCCAGCCAGCAAGAACCCCTGCGGCGCGGCCCGCATCTTCGAGCAGACGATGACGTCGGTAACGAGCGGGGTCGCGGCTGGAGCCTGTCTCGATACATGCGTGCACAGTCGCCGCTTGCCCGCGCGTCCCGCCACACTGTATCCCGCGGGAATCGCCTCCCGCTCACCCAGCACCAGGACCCCGTCCATCACGTACCCCGGCACTCCTGGGAATTGTATTGTTTAGGTTTTATAACCATTTACCGGTAACATTGTGTACACTCATTTCGGTTAACTCCTTTCATTATTGTACTTCGACATAATGTTAGTAAACGATAATGTAATCCTACTATACGGCTTGACATAATCATGTTGATATATCATGTTACCAATATCCGAGACAGGGTTATATCGTGATTAAATATAATAATATGTCGCATTTTTTTGAATAGGAAGGCGGACGAGCATGTGGCCACCTAATGGTAAGTGGTCACCGCCCTTAGACATTGGCATTGTAAGAAATGTCAACCATTGCTTACATAGCCAATGCGCCACCAACCTTGGGAACTAAGATGTTATGTCCTTGTGCCTTTAATTACACTGGCTCACTCACCCTTCAAACCAAGTACTGCTGTTTTGCGGTAGAATATCTGATGAGTGGGTGGTACCTATCCAGACGAGCTTGCACAAAACTCTACCACCAGTTATACGTACGTACGTTTGTATAGTTCCTTCGAATAATTTATTTAGCATTAATTATAAAAATGAAATAATACTAAATCGACGACAACCGCAAGGCTGAAAGAAGAACAGAAAGAAATTTGAGCAAGAAATTGTGCGAGCAATCGCACAATTTCTGTATTTTGCCGAGCAGTAAATTATTTACAGACGAATTTTAAAAATCATCAAGTATTGGCTGACTCGTATCGTTTATTTGCCCTACTAATACTAACATTCAAAATGGTATATTGTTACCTTTCAATAAATGATACTATTATGCGCCAAATTACTTTTCATGAATAAGTTGTTGTTTTTTAAATATTTATTTATTTAAATTAACCACGCTGTGTAACAAGGTTAGGTCTTTTTTGAAGTGTATCAGTGATGCGTGACGCATTCTCTCAGCGGCCGGATTTACATATTTTTTTTTAATTTACACTTATCCCAATATTGCAATAAATTTAGCTATATAATCAGTACACATATCGGATTGTATTAAAGAAATATTTTCAGAGCACCCGCTTTAAATAGATCTTCGACGTCATTGTAATGACATCGAGGCATTGTAATAGAGCAGATGATATGCGAGGCGTTGCATGGCGAAATTAAATTATTGACGCGTATTTTAATTATCTTGAATATAATTTGATTCCTATCACAAAAATTTGATCAGATTTTTTATCAAATAAGCCGATGCCACGGATAAAGTAAAATATGTTTTAAAGAGGTAAAAACCGAACAAACTAAATCTAATACAACCTTAGGTATATTGAAGATAGAAGAGAGTTTTTTATTAAAAGTAAAGAATAATTCATAAATAATTTGTGAGCGAAGTTCTGATGATAAAAATAAGGTCAATTTAACCGACCATCTAAGCAGGAGTCGTTCAACCTTCGGCTCCTTAATGAAAGTTCCCGCCTTTTATTGCGTCATTCACTTTCATTATTAACGGTGCTATTAGTGAGAGGAGTTCAAAGACCATGAAAACGCACTACACTACGCTACAACACAACTAGTGACGAAGACAATACTTCTAAGCATTAGTATAGAAGTTATGATATTCGATATTTGAAATTTAGTTTCTTTGGACTGTTTGTTCTTCTTTTACAATGCTGACCATTTAAAAACAAACAACTATAGGCTGATTTCGCTATTTCCGTCATTATTACTTTGATATTCGAAATAAGCAGCATTGTTAAACAAATCGCACGCTGCGCAAAGTTTATAAGTAAGTTCTATATAAATGTTATAACAAAATTTCTTCGGCTTGTTCTTAAAGACAAAAAAGCTGGTGATTAATTAATGTTAATTCTGTTGTACAGAATCTCTGAACTAAGCTAAATCCATAGTAATAAACATATTGGCTAATTAACATAATGGCTTAAGCTAAATCTAAAGTAATACATTATTGTGTGCAAAAGATTATTATACAACTAGTGAGTTTATAGTTGATAGCACACCTTGGAAGTGAAACGCTCGCCTTCTGAATATTTCCTTATTTTACTTTAAATTTCTAAACATTATTCTGTCGATTTCATCAAATCACGGTATTTTCTTTTCCGAACCGGTTGTTTGTTGTTAATTTGACAATCAATCTATATTTAGTAAATAATTTTGAATTGGATTTGAATTAAATTCGCTCCATGGATAGAACACGTCTATAACCGATATCAATAACGCTGTAAACGCTTAAATCCACACAAGACTAGTAGGTTTCCATTTGCTTATATGTCTTGTTCGGTTTTTAAAGAAAACATTGTGATGACCTAATTTCTTCGACGATTTCTGATATTTATCCGACCACACTGGAGTAGCGCAGTGATGGAATCAGCTTCTAACCATTTCATTAAGAGGAGGATTGAGACATTTACGTTTAGCTTTTATTTATTCATATGTTAAGAAAAGAAAAAATAGGGTTTTTTATTAATAATGTAGGCGGACAGGCAAATGGGGGCCACCTGATGGCGCTGTAAGAAATATGACTTACAACGCCAATGCACCACCGACTTTGGGAAGTAACATTTCCCTTGTTCCTTTGGTTACACTGGCTCACACGCTCACTCACAATAATAATTACTTTTGCTGTTAAACGTTATAATAGATGAATAAGGATTCTATCCAGACGGCCATCCACATAATCCTACCACCAAGTGATTGACGTCGTACCAATTTAATTTAGATATGGTTTATTTGGACATGAAACCGTATAATTATAAAATATATAAAGAGTATAGGATAATATGATAAAAATTAATTGTATTTCCTTCTAACCAGACAACCTTAAAATAAAACATTTAAAAAAAACTCCAATATCGGATTACATAGGGGAAAATACCCTAAGTGTAATGGATATTTATTAGACACCTTATACAAGGAGGGATACTAAAAAAATATTAGCGATTTAAACTAATACGTATTATCCATTCAAGTGTAAATAAAATCCTTATCGACACGCGAATTTTTTCACTATTATGGAAATATAATTTTATATACAGTACAGTAACAGCCTGTTAATGTCCCACTGTTGGGCTAAAGCCTCCTCTCCCTTTTGAGGAGAAGATTTGGAGCTTATTCCACCACGCTGCTCCAATGCGGGTTGGTAGAAGTGTATTCTACTACTGGAATAATTTCAATGAAATTAGACACATGCAGGTTTCCTCACGATGTTTTCCTTTACCGTCAAACACGAGATGAATTATAAACACAAATTAAGCACATGAAAATTTAGTGGTGCTTGCCCGGGTTTGAAGCCACGATCATCGGTTAAGATTCACGCGTTCTGACCACTGGGCCATCTCGACGACGCAGCGTCAAAACTATCTGCCAAAAGACTTAATTAATATTCAACCCACACATATAAATATAAAATTCGCTTTCATTTTCATTATTTTTTTATCTACAATTATAAAATGGTTACGTTTTAAAAGTAATAATCGATCATTGTTGTCTACAAAACAATTGTCTAACAAAATAATAATCACCATTTAAGCTTATCGATTAACTAGATAATTATTCCTACAAAGAATTTACGTAACGTCAGCTCTATACTGAAAAAGAAGTACTTCGTAGTTGGCGATGCTATTCTATATACAATTAGACGAATATGAGTAATAAAAACAGTCGGACACTTAACTTCATTAATAAAGACACTTAATTTTATTAGTCTGGCCCACACTAAGGAGCAGCTCAACGACATATAGCCCGTTCCAATGGCGAAAGAGTAAAGATTGAACTTAATTCTGATTGTTTTAAATATTCCATGCGATTTGCTAAACATGATTGTTGAGTAAAGTTAATATTAATGTTCCTAGAAGACATCCTCGCACCCAGAGAACGGACTTCTTTAAAATTAACCGCACTCGAACGAAACTTGGACAGAATGCTCCAATATCGCGAGAATATAATTATTGTGTAAAAAACACAGTAACACTGGACATTGGTTGTAACGGGCTCTCAACGTTCATGAAATAATGTGATGTTTCTTTTACTATAAACTGTTAATTTGTTTAAAAATTTAATTAGTTACTATCTTCTGTTCCGGTTTGGTGAGTGAGCCAGTGTAATTACAGGCACAAGGGACATGACATCTTAGTTCCCAAGGTTGGTGCCGTATTGGTGATGTAAGCGATGATTAACATTTCTTACAATGCCAATGTCTATGGGCGTTGGTGATCACTTACCATCAGGTGGCCCATATGCTCGTCCGCTTTCCTATTCTATATAAAAAAAAATTGTTTCTGTTTCTGTTTTTGTTCTTTATTTAAATATTTCTATTTTCGGTTTTTATTTTATTTTTGATTTGTATATTTTGTAATTGTGTTTGTGAATGGTGTGTTCTCCTGTTATCGGTTGTGCATAGTTAGTTTTAAGTTGGTGTAAAAAGTGTTTTGAATGTGTGTTATGTACAACTGTTGGAGATCCAAATAAATAAATAAATAAATTATACACTTTAATCTTACTTGCCGAGTACCGATAGCAACATCAACGACGACGTTCCAAGCGCCATTTTTTTACGATTAAATAATTATTACCACAGATAGAAAAAACCGAGATGACCCAGTGGTAAGAACGCGTGAATCTTAACCGATGATCGATGGGTTCAAACCCGGGCAAGCACCACTGAATTTTAATGTGCTTAATTTGTGGTTATAATTCATCTCGTACTTGACTGTGAAGGAAAACATCGTGAGGAAACCTGCATGTGTCACTGAAATTCTGCCACATGTGTATTCCACCAACCCGCATTGGAGCAGCGTGGTGGAATAAGCTCCCAACCTTCTCCTCAAAAAGGGAGAGGAGGCCTTAGCCCAGCAGTGGGACATTACTGTACTGTAGGCTGTTACTGTACTGTACTACCACAGATACTGTTAAATTTCGAGCATCGATGACCTATTAATTGTTTATTTGTCTGTACTGCTAATGGTATTGGAATAGACTATACAGTACGATTAATGATATAATCTTCGGTTCGTCCCTCGTTAAATCGGATCAATGTTGACAGACATACCAACTAAAGAGGACGTTATTATGATGACGGAACTTATCTCACCCGCGTTAGGGTCGTGTCAACTGTCGAGCTTCCCACTTATCCGAAATAACGAGCATTAAAGTATATTTGATGCATATTTACCTCCGAACGAAGTATTAAGCTGCGTTTCCACCAAAGGATAATTGGTAACTTTTATCCTAAACGCGCTTTGGCATATCTATGTTTTATTAAATTACTTAAGCCGTTAACGGGACTTCATATGTGTCCTTTATATGTGTCGCTACGTTCGATGAAGAACGAAGGAAAAAATTGAAGAAATTATTTGCTACCATTTTACAAGCATCCGGTATTAAAATAGATATAATAATTTTGAATACTACAGAAGTGATTTATTAATGATACTTGATGATACTTTAAAGGGCGATGATATTAATCAACCACTATCTGAGTTATTATGTATGTATATAGTATTATGATCATTATAAAGGTCAGTATTTATCAATAAACGCTTCTTATGGATATTCCATCTCGTACCTTTGTAAATAGGCATGTTAGCACCAACTAATAATTTATTTCGATGTCATGAGTCATTTTAAAACCACATTCAATTTATTTTTATCACGGATTTTCCTATTACATTACTATCTAGTTTTTACATACATTATTGGATATACCCAAGTAACATCCTATGTCAACACTTTGTCATATCAATTGTTTATAATAAATCAAGTAGCGCTGAATAATTCAGTCCCTACTTAAAAGACTAGAATTGAAACCGATTAACTTAAAAGTTTTCAGAAAGTCATAAACAAAGTGTTCATACACAATATTATAAAAATATTTCATAAAACTAATATTTCAATTACTGTGATTAAATAAAATAATCAGATGTCGCATGTAGTTTGCATTAAATATCTATAAACGCAATGTACATTATGAATAATAGAAGCTTAACTAGTCACAAATGACACAAAAAGGGATGTTATGATGACGATAATATTTCTTACAGAGCCAATGTCTATGGGTGGCGGTTGCCATTGATTCTGAAATGACCCATTCACTAGTACAATTATTACAAAAAAAAAGTTTAATGTCCTGTCTGTATATTAATACTAATACTAAAACAACATTATTACTAGAAATGTTAATAGAAACATAGATCCTGAATATTGTATACGATGACAAAATACTGTTACTCTCGGCGTTTAAAAGTTATAATGTTCTCTTATAATGGGCGAATTTTACGTGGGTACGTATAATAATGTCGACTGTCGACTTAGCATTAACGGATATGAGCCCTACAATAAAGATTTCCCGTCAGCTTATTGATCGTCTGCACGATCTTTGTGCACTTGTTATTATATTTCAACCTTGGACACTGGAGTGAACGATACTAAATGAAAATGAAAACAGGTTCGCGTTAGTCTACTTGCAAAATCTAAATAGTTTAAAGTAGATCTAGAATACACATATAGATCTTTTGTCTATTGGTTAAATGTTTAAGCCTAAATGCAAATGATTAAAAATATTTTAATTTAATCTTTATATATATAAACCAAGAGAAATCCCAATAAAACATATATTCATATCATATAAGTGTAGCTTATTGAAACTATTCAACTAGATTTTTCTATAGAATAGGAAAGCGGACGAGCGTATGGGCCACCTGATGGTAAGTGGTCACCAACGCCCATAGACATTGGCATTGTAAGAAATGTTAACCATCGCTTTCATCACCAATGCGCCACCAACCTTGGAAACTAAGATGTTATGTCCATTGTGCCTGTAATTATACTGGCTCACTCACCCTTCAAACCGGAACATAACAATACCAAGTACTGCTGTTTTGCGGTAGAATATCTGATGAGTGGGTAGTACCTACCCAGGCGAGCTTGCACAAAGCTCTACCACCAGTTGAGTAGGATGAGTAGTTTTTACGACAAAATAATAATAAAACTACATACATTTTTATTATGCTGGCACGATTACTGCGTTCACAAAGTTTGAAGCAAAGAGTTTATTTTAGTAACTGATAATAATATAGGTCGACAGGAATGAAAAGGGCCTTTCGACATGTCTATAATAATGAATGACGAACAGCGCACCATACTGTACGCATCTTGTATTCATATATAGTTGTTGAAAGATAAATAATGACGAGACTTTTGTCTTAACCAATTAGACGCGTGCAACTTAGTACACATTGCAAAAGAGAAATATTACTACACGTACATAGAGAAACGTTACAATTAAATTCGACCTACAAATTACTCATTAAAATTAATTTGTATGTGGTATACCCGTATACCACCCGCTTGTTAGATATTCTACCGTCAAACAGCAATACTTGGTATTGTTGTGTTCCGGTTTAAAGTAACTATTACAGATGTAAGGGACATTACACCTTAGTTCCCAAGGTTGGTGGCGCATTGATAATGTAAGGCATTGTTATTTCTTTCATTGCCAGTACCTTTGAGTGGCGGTGATCTTTGACCATCAGGTGGCCCATTAACCCGTCCGACTACCTATTTTATATTAAAAAAATAAATAAAAGATAAAACATTTAAAGCGTTATCAACAGAACATGTCGTCATAATGCAATAAATCACATAATAGTGGGAAACTCACCCTCAGTCTTTGACAAACAAATGTAGTGGCTCGGTTTCTTGCCAAAAAGACCGGATTGACGCAGCAGACCTGCATCGGCGTCCTCGTCGTATGTGCGGCTGACGGGCCAATAGCCAGCGGGGCATTTGGCCAAACTATCCACTATCTGTAGGGACAGCAACGGTCTCTCGTCGGGCAAAGCCCCACCGAGAGCTGATAGCACCTTCGACATCGTCACTTACATCATAACACTAACATATTCACTAATTGATAATTCATCACATAGCACTTATAGTTTGGTTTAATAGACATACGCGATTCATTTATTAAGCACTGTATCGAAGAGCATGTCTGAATGGCGCGTATTATTTGTATTTAAGGTTGGCACAGCGTTCACTAGGTCATCAGAGTAATCGGTATAAGTTCTCTATGGCGTAATTTACACAACGATATCCTTTATCACTTTGGAAGCACCTGTAACAAATAAAAATATACTACAATTATACATATTGGCCAAAATTTACAATTTGATTTTGTATATCTAACTAGTTAGTTCCTTATTATGAGTTTTATGCAGGAATTAAATTAAAGTTAATATCGTGTACCTTGTTAAATAATTATAAGTAACATAAAAGTAAGAGATACATTTATAAAATAAAAACGATTGAGCATAATTACAAAAATATGATTCATGATTAAATTCACTGCCAGACGCTTAAGAAACAATTATATATAATAATAGAAAAACCTTTACAAATTGTTTGTATTATACTCAATTTTTCTCAGTATTATTAAAACAAAATGTTGGAAATGATAAATACATTAGAACAGCAGCAGATTATTGTTAATATGATTCAATAATGAGATTTATAGAACATTCATATCAAGAAGTGTTGCACTTTTGTAAGTATATTGATTGTGTTGTTGTTTGTATTTCATGAGGAATGTACAAATATTAAGTGCACGTCGCGGATATCGTCACCGGAAATTCATAAAGCTATGCCTTTGTTAGGCTCTGTGGGACACAAATCTTGTTTAATAAAAAATTCATATTTATGACTATGCTCGATTTTTATTATTTATTTTACCAATGTATGTCGTGTAGGTAACATCTGTAATAGGAGCAGCATCAGCTCTGGGGAAGCAAGAAAGATGCAGTCGCATTAAGCCCAGTGGCAAATACAAGCGAAAAATAAAATATTGCAGACATATTTTGATATCCCAAGTGCGGCATGACTGGAGTAACAATAGTTGGAGTCTTACGAGTTGACTTTTATGATATACGGATACATGATTCAGGCATGCATGTGTGCAGGGCCAAGGTTCTAATAATCGCGGAATATGGCGAGGAAACAAGGAGCTTCGAAACATAATCTCGCTCTACCCTGAAAAAGCACTAGCATTGTTGCTGTCATATGCTGATTGTCCATACACTTTCATATTATTTTTAACTTTTTTTGCATAATAACCTGATCGTAAATGGTCACAACTTCAAATAGACATTGGCATTGTAAGAAATATTGACCATTCCTTATATTACCAATATGCCTCAAGCCTTGAAGACAAAGATGTTATATATTGTGCTTGTAGTAACACTTGCTCAATTACCTATTGTGAAATATTCATATAGTAAACTACAATTATGAGACAGATAACGAGCCAAATTTGTTTATTTGTTGTTAGACATTCTGTAGGATTGAAAATACCCTTTCAAGATTTACATATAATGCCAAGATACAATAAACAGCAATAAAAATAACAGAGTTTTAGAAAACAATTAAAGTTATAATTTAAGACAACAAAGTATGATGACAGCAATAATTTGTATTTCTCTTTTCCAGTTAAAAACCTATTTTATTATAGCCACAAAGGATCTTCAACATCCTTTTTAACTATCTGCCTTAATCTATTTATCAGATAAAACATAACAGTTAAATATAGATGGTCTGCAGTGGTTAAATCAATGGTTCCAGTCTTAATCATTGAATAAGGTTCTCTTTAAAAACCTTTTAAAATTCAATTATATACAGAGTTTACATTAAATTAGTAAGTACTACATTTTTTTAATTTATTTATTTAACAATATAAACAACCAAATAACAATTAAATGATGGCACTGATGTTTATATATATGTTCATATATACATATATATTGAACATATATATGAACATATGTATTGTAGCTAATTTCACGTAAAGCAAAATTTCAATTTAGCTTATATTTGAATTATAACTGATTAAAAATATAACTTTATTACTGATTTAAAACATGTTTTTAAACAATAACTGTAAATTACCTAATGTTTTAATGTTATCAATAAAAGAATGATTTTTTTTCTACATAACTTCAACAAAATTATACTCAATTAAAATGGTTATCATCCTTTTTAGATAATTTGCATTACAACAAATTTATAATTTAATAGAGTAAAATAACTTATCACTCAGTGGCAAACTTAACTGACTGTAAAATAATAATGTCATTTTGAGATTTCTTCTAAGTAATTATACTTATAAACATGGCTAGAGGGTGAATAGTTAAACATTGCTATGTCCTCGTCTTTCAAATAATGACATAAATGAAGCAAGGGAGAGATCACAGGGCTACTACTTATGCTTGATACTGAACTAAATACCTCTCAATTGCTAGTCATTAATGCTTTGTATTGCTATGTCCTGAAATATAGCATGAAGAATATCACACAGATCATAACTTTTCAATATAGATGAATGTGAAGTATATCTTCTCATCAAGAAAATATATATCAAATAATTTTTATATTTCTTGCATTGATTAATTGAAAATAAATTAATCAGTAGACTTCTTGAATATATTCTTGATAGTATAATATATTTGCCTTTTAGTTGATGAAATCTTTTAACTTCAGTATAAAAATTACCCAATTTCTTTGTTAGAGCCGGTGCTCATAATTATCATTGATGATTCATGTTCACAAAAAAAAAATTGTAACTTTAAAGCAGCCTTATGTAAAGCATGAAAGCCATCATTTAGAAATGAGATTTCTACCTACACTATATTTATATAAGTTAGGAGTAGTTAATTGTAAATATAAATTGTCTTGGGGAACAGAGTCTAAATAAGCTTTGAAGGTTATATTAACAATACTACTGTAATATTCTTCTTAACAGATGGATAAAATTTACTTAATAATCTAATTTTAAATAATTTTATTTAAAAATTTGGATTATGTTAGTGAACAGCTGCAACGAATTATTAATGTTTAAAGAATTAAACATTAGTTATGCCACTGATGACCGATTTGGCAAAATTCCACGTATTACTACACGACTTATGTGCCATGCAATCTCTGTAACAGTTAAATTTTAATAAAATCAATTTGTGATCTCTGACGATTTGTCGAGAACAATGACCCCACCATTCATAATAACTATTGAAATAAATGATAAACTCACCGTAGTCATGACATCAAGAACAATAACAACACTCAACACTTGTTATAATTCGAAGTTTTAATTCTTTTATTCTATTGTTCGAGGGTTTTCATATAAAATTTATGTCGTTAGATCTGTAACCTGATCTATAAAAACATAAGACTATTTCACTTTTCAGGTCAACGGCGATTCTTTTATTACTGCTTCATGATTTTTCGCAGATCAATGAAAATTTGACAACAATACTCTCTTGAAAGAAAACTACAAAAGAACACAGATTAGCGATTACACGAAAGCATGATATCCATTCCTTTTTTCGATTCGTCGTTCGTAAGGAATGAGTTATGAGACTGAGGATTCTAAGATTCGAACTCGAATGAAAATTGAAATTGACACCGCTTATTTCGTTTTGTAACAAAGATGTTGCCAACTACAAAAAAAAATTATTTTTATATTCTCAATTTAATTATTACATTATTACGAAAATATGACTACTTACTATAACTATTCTACTATAATTTTAATTATACGGTGTTACATATGAATAAAAATCTGGTTTTCTATTTGACCCTTATAATTACCACCACCTTAAAAATAACCACTTTTATAATTATTTAAAAACATATATATATATTTTTAAATATTAGTAAATATATGTTGATGGTGTACGTTTGTTTATTGACTGTTATACTAGAACTTTTAAATAAATTAAATATTTCTGTCATAGGCTTATGAACGATTTTAGACGAATCAAGACATGTGTTATTATAAGTGCACATTTATTATATTACCAACTGTGTCTTATTTAAGTGAATTCATAATACAATTATTATTGTTGTACAAGATAATGTTTTTATTGCACTGATATAGTTTAGTCTAAAAATCTTTCATTTTACCATAAGATCTATAGAGCAGTAGAATTTGATCTTTTTCATACAATGAAAATTATTTTGATTATTTTTTACTTTAACCAGTAATTTGTTAAAGCACGGCAGTTGGCACTGAATAGTGGCCTACCCCCGATCCTACGCTCAACATACTATATTATATTTACCTAGGCATTTTCACTATGTATTATAATACTGTTCGCATGTCTAATATATATTAATAACAATTTCATCCAACAAATTTGTAAGAGCTTAAGACAAATCTTCAGTTATGAAGTTTTTTTTCTAATCAATTAATATTTGTAACAACTAAAGGTAAAATGCATATCTTCTAAAATTATAGAAACATTATAACAATGTAATTTATTTATTGTATTTAAAAACATAACATCTAATTAAGCTAAAAGGCATTTACTAATTTTAAAACATCGTTTAAGTTTACAGTTAATACTGCAAATCATAATTTTAGAAATTACTATAATTTTTTTATATGCAGTTGGCAGAAGCTGTTCTGCAGAATAATGTCCAAAAATTCATTTCAACAGCAATAAATATAAACTATATATTTTATCCCAGCTCTAAAAACTTTAACAATTGTGGTTTTGCAGATTAATTATCAAACAATCTTTATTTAATAATATTAATTATTATTCTAAAACTTTAAATGGTTGTGAAGTGCAATCAGAGGTGCCTGATGATGATGTAAAGTATGGTGTCACATCAGAGAGATAGTTGCGAGGAAGAAGGCCAATAAGTAGAGCTATTTTTGCAGCGATTGGTGCTTTTTCTTCATCGTCTACTATTGAATCTTGGTCAGGCATCACCTGTAAAACAATTTCTTTCAACAACACTAAAAGTACAACAACTCATTTATACTTTCTAAAGCTATTTAATAGTTAATGCAATATTATTACAAGTTTATAATCATTAAAAAAGTAATCAATTACATGTATATAATATAAATTACAATTTCTTTACCTTATCTGCTACATGTTTCTGAATGAGACCATCAGAACCAACATAAAATGTTGAAAAACCATCATACCACCTGCAAAACAAATAAAGATATTTTAAACATGCAACCATACTTTTTTTAAGTAGAGATAGAATAAAATATAACCATGTATAAGTCAAGATAAAATATTGTCATGCTAAGTTAAAGGCATTGGTTTTTAATTTTATTATCTGTTTTATGGTTATACTATATTAGTGACCAATATACTCACAGCTCCTGATCTTGGAAAACCTGCTTCAAGTTCCACAGCTTGTATTTCCAGAACATAAAGAATACTTTAAGACCGGAAATACCTCTGATTCTCCATCTCATCCTGCAATTAACGAATTATTTTATTTATGTTCCATGATCCTTTAAAGATGTATCACTACGTAAAAGCATCTAATAGGAGTATGGTGTAATAATCTCAATAAGTAAATGACATTGTTTTGGTACAAATCACCTTCTACCATATTCAGTTCATCTCTTATCATAGATATATTATTTCCTTAACTGTTAAATCTAATGTAGATCTCTGTTAAGGTATCTTCTACAAAGAATAAATTTTCTATTCTATAAGTGTGAATGTAAAGATAAAAATCTAAAAATTAAGATAATTTCAAAAATTTTAAACACGGAAGAAGGATCTTACTGGCCTGTAATAAATATTTGATTTTTTTTAACTTACATAACGTTTATAGAAGTTAAATATTACATAACTTACCTAATAGAGGAATCTTCTGGATGAGGTGTAATCTTCAAAATTTCAAAGTTCACATAAGCAAATTTGATGTGTGCCACTGTCCGCAAAAGGGCTATTTGCTTGACATAGTGGAATAAGCCTCTGAAATCAGCAACATGCTTTTGTTAATATTGAAATTACAAGGTTTACTTTATTCTTTAACCTAATGTAGAATAAAATTTGCCAATGTCATAGGATTAATGAACTGTTACTGTTGGATGGGAGCATAATGGAAGAGGCGATGCATGAGGGACACTACCTTCATCGCCAGTAGTAAATCAAAACAAAACAAGTTTGTTCACACATTAAATTATCTAGTCAACATAGCTTTTATTAAGAAGTTCTTGAGAATGCTAAGTAAAAATATTTTGTAGCTAACTTCACTTAATGTGATCTAATGATAAGTTACATGTTTGTAACTTGTTGTTGGTAAAAAATATTTATAAGTAATTTTGAACTGAATTTCATCAGCCTGAAGTTTGACATTAAATATGACATACAATACAGATGGGACAGTGCAGTGAATATAAGCAAGTTTTACTAAATTATGTTAAAGTCCTATCAACACAAAAAGTAGTATATCATTAATGAACTTACACAGTAGTCACACCTCTAATGTTATTAACAAAAATTAAATTTGGATGATAAATTGAGTAGTCCAATGGCTTGACAAATAAACTTGGCATCTGAAAAAAAATAATTTCTATAAAAAAAGTACCATTTAACCAGTTTCTATTTACACAAATAATAACTTTATCTCTAAAATATAAAGTATAATAATTTATGTTGACTGTTCTTAAATTTATTTATTATAGTTATTAGTTTCTATCCTATTAGTACATGCACAACATACTTACAGTATTTGACAAAGTATGAAATATTTTCATTAACTGCTCTTCATTTGGTTTTTCCTGATCACTAGTTTCAGTACTAGATGGTGACATTTGTGCAGAAATAGAGGATCCACTGCAGTATGCAATAGCATCACGTTCAAAGTCAGATAAGCATGTTGGCTCTATGTCCTGAAATATATATATATTTTGAAATGTTATTTTTCTTACTTTAGTTTGATTATTGTTTTCAATTTAAAGAGCGATATTGATTATTGTTTTGAATGTGAATGAGAGAAAGAGCAAATAAAAATTTCTAATAAATATATGTACCTCATTACATTTTGAGAAGTCAACATCATTCATACTTATTGATGGCATTTGATTTAAATTATATGATTTTTTCTGTTCTACATAATCATCACTCGTCAAACTTAAAGTTTTCATTCCATCTGTGCAGTAATTGAAATAATTTTCTATATTATCGATAGCTGCATTTGCGTCTTTGTTGTCTATGAATGTTGGTTTTGATTTTTCGTTCAAGTTTTGGGTTAGGTAACTATCGGCATTGGTAACTTCTTGAGCACAAACGTCATCAAAGTTACTTTCCGTCGTACACTTTGGTGCAACCCGGCAGCTAGATATGCGTCTTTTACTAAGGAACTGAAAAAATATTCAATAGTATCATATTATTTAACTATAATTGACTCGAGGTCAAGCACGATATCTGTAAATAGTATTATATGGTTACGGTTATAATATAAGTAATTGATTATCTATAACTATAGAACATATAGCTATACAAATAAGTTATGAGGAAAATACTCACATCTTCCAGAAACTGTGTTCGCACTGGAATTTTCCGAGAGAATCGATTGGAATGATTTTTGGTAGTAACTATTCCATTTATCGGTAGTATTTTATGAGAAAATGTACGTAAACAGATAGCCATTTTCACATTTAATATTTTTATCTGCTATATTCAGATATTCGACAAATAAATTCGAAATTTTTCGCAATAGAGAAACATAGCTTAACACTCACACCGCATATGACATTTGCGTTTAGTATTTTTTACTAAGGTTAGCTTTATGAAATACTACAAAAGCTTAAAAAGTTTATACTCAAAATATTTAAACAAAAAACGATGAAGCTCGTTTTAATAAAAAACAGAAGAAATAACAGTGATTACAACGATTTTTTATAAGAATTTCTAAAAATTCTATATATTCAGATAAAGTTAGCAAAGTTATTGCTGTCTGTACTGCAAATTATAATAATCTTCGTTATCAATGTCATAAGTCATTAGACTACTATCATGGTCTAGGTAAGGGTGTTTGACGTTTTGAAATAAATACATGGTAGTCTTATAGACGTTTATTCTTTCTGTAAGATAATTATAAACAACTTCTTGAAGATATTTGTAAATACAATAAATTTTGAAATTAAATAAAAAATGAGCATTCAAAAAATCTTACCAAGAGTATATGGACTGCTTGTTTCAAATATAAAGGTAATATGTAGTAGTTTTCTAATACAAAAAATTTGAAAAATAAGGAGTTGATATTTTCGTTTACGAATTTTATTATATAGATACTTACGTAATTAAAAATTAAGTTGTATAATTTTATGTGAAAATATAAATGAAGTTATAAAGTACTTCAAAATAATAAGGTTTTATAATTGAATTTGTGATATATATAAATTAGTAAAACTTAAAAATGCTTAGAGTTATTGTTTTATATTTCTTCTTCTAGTCAGCATCATGTTGTACCATGGTAAAACTACAACATACTAAGAGTGATGTTAACGAGCACAGGGCTAAAGTCATGGCTCGAGGCTTGCCTGAAAAGAAGCCCTTACATAAAGTTAAAAGTATAATATTAGTTGCATCTGGAAAAGGAGGCGTTGGAAAGACAACTACCGCTGGTATGTTCTATGTTTGAATGTGGACATTATGTATTTGGCTGTTTCATACATTAACAAATATTTGTTTTATCATATTACAGTGAATCTCGCATGTGCTATGAAAGTGATAGAACCTGACAAGGAGATAGGACTCTTAGACGCTGATGTGTTTGGTCCATCAGTTCCTCTAATGATGAACATCAGCGGGGAGCCCATGCTGAATGATGACAATCTAATTGAACCCCATGTCAACTATGGTGTTAAGTGGTATATATGTGTTCTTTTTAAAGTGTGCTTCTAGAGAATTTGTTTTCATTGCATTGCATAACTACTCTATACAACGTAAATATTCTAAAAATTGTTTAATCTGAAATTTAAATTAACATTAAGATAAATTAATAAGTACAATATCTTATTGTATGTTTCTATTAAAAAAAATTGCAAATTCTTTTCCTCATATTTAAAAATAAATAATTACTTGAATATTCAATCAGGTATTCATGATATAATATTCAACAGCCCATGAATGTCACTTTTTAAGCAGTTATGCATTTTATTCAAATATATATTTTTTATTTTAAAAACAATGTTGGACTTTTCATATTACAAGAGATACCTTAGGTATTGACCAAGATCTATTTGAAATAACCTTTGTTTGAATGAGATATTTATATTAAATTATGTATGTATGTGTATAAAATAATACTTGTACATTAGATATTATCTAAATTTCAACTGCCTATATTCACCATAATAACTACTGTGGCAATTCACATTATGATGTTAATCTACAGCATGTCAATGGGCTTGTTGGTCTCTGGTGAGAATGCTGTAGTATGGCGTGGCCTTATGGTGATGCAGGCATTGGAGCGACTTACGCGGAATGTAGCATGGGGCCCGCTAGACTGCCTCATAGTAGACACACCTCCTGGTACCGGAGACACTCATCTGTCACTTGCACAGAATCTGCCCATCGATGGTAAGAGATTGAAGAGTTTTTAGTGTAGTTTTTACATTAACTGTGTCTTGAAAATTTGTTCATTTAAATTATTTTTAGTTCTCTTAATATTTTTTCTTATAAATTTGTTATACAATAATTGAAGCAAAAGATAATATTTATTCTGTCTAATAGATTTCTTGTTTCTTTAGGAGCAATTGTTGTGACAACACCTCAATCTGCAGCTTTACAAGTTACTAAGAGAGGTGTTAACATGTTTGAAAAACTCAAAGTCCCCATTATTGGACTGGTCGAAAATATGTCACATGCAATCTGTCATAAATGTGGTACGAAAAACTTTATATTTGGTAATGAAACTAAGCAGACAGCTGATCAGATGGGACTTAAGATTATTCAGAGCTTTGAAGTGGATTCAAATATGTCTGAATGCATTAACAGTGGGAAACCAGCCATATATGCACTTCCAGACAGCACACATGCAGAGAAGTATAGACAGCTAGCAAACACAGTCTTTAAATATATTTCGAATAAAGATAAGGCGGAAGCTGAGGCGACCGAGCAGTAGACCCACACAAAATATTTACACGTAGTTGTTGAATTATGTTTATTATATTTAAACATTTCACAAATAAATCTGTTATAAAAAAATGTTGTCTTACTTACACAATAATAATATATAATATGGCAAAACGTAACATTTATATAGTCGCACAGAAATAGGTTACGAAAAAAAAAGGTTGAAGGTGTAATTATGTCATATTTATTCAAAACATTTCATTTATGAATTCGACTATTCTTCACGAGCGTACATTAAAAATAAATAAAAAATACTATAAAAATATTTTTGTCTTTTTAAATATACTTTTGTAGAAATTAAGTTTACAAGGAAGAATAAAGTGCTATTTGATTAATTACTGTAAAGTCGCGTCTAAAGACTTGTCACAACAGCAGATACAGGCTACATTAAAAGTAAATTTTATGTTTTAATTAAATTTCTTTTAATTTACAAGTCATCAGTCGATAAGTACAAATATTATTTACATATTTGTCAGATAATTAATTCGGAATGAAATAGATGTATTTGATTCTACATGAAGTTTAGCTAATTTGTGTCCATACTTTATTCATATTATGACTTACATAATTTTATCAATGAATGTAATAACAATAATAACTATACAAAAAACGTTTATATGGATTTTAACAACCAATTAATATAATTAATAACCAAACGACATACATCAAAGAGAACAACATGGTTTTAAGAATAATAAAAATTGTGCACAATGTATAAATTTAAGATACAATCTTCGATACTATAATCTATTATTGAAAAGTCCATAGTGGTTACTTATAAAGAATTATGTGAATACTTAATGTATAAAATTTAATAATATTTTTATTCATTTTTGTATTCTAGAAATGGGCTTGAATTTGCTTATAGAGCAGTCAATTTTTAACTTACTCAAAGTGTTTTGTAAGCTAGACAATACATAATGGATTTAAAAAAAAACTCACAATTTTTACATTGATATAATAAAATTTTATATGAACATTAAGAATGCATATAGAGTTTATATGAGAGTTGGATATAAAATGTACTGTCCATTTTAAGTTTTTGCTATGTCATAAAGATTATTTAATTCGCAAAAAATTACACATGCTAAATGTCGTTTTTTTTTTTAATTTATAAAAACAATATAATCGAGCTCCTCAATGCCCCCTGGTGATGAAATAGTCGACACATGTTGGAACTTGCATATTTACATACAAACACCATGACAATATATTCAACGCACCGTCAACAATCTTAATTGAATAATATCAAGAGTCTGTGCACAACGGACTAGGTCCGAGTCACTTCTACCACTTCTTCTTGTGCTCGTCCATACTGACGCCTCCGGGCCCGAGGTACACTATCATCAGGAGACCGCCGATCACTGATAGCGTCTGAAAATAATGATTTTAATAAATTATATATTTGAAAGGTTTTAAATGATTTCATTAATCTTATAAAGGTCTTAAGACAAATTAACATCATATAATTATGTTAAAAATATGCATTATTAGTTTTAAGTACATTACTATAAGAGAAGATGGGTGGTTAGAACAGGTGAATTTTAACCAAATAATTTCGCCTCAAAATCATCAAACATTGACAAGCACTTTGTATTCGATATATAAAAAATATTTACCTGGAAGAAGTCATATTTCAAGAAGTCTCTTAAAGGCTTGTAAGTTGGCACGGCCCACCAGGCGTTGTGGTAAAGGTTGAGCACAGTAAGTACTAACACCAGCATCAAAGCCGAAAGCTTGGTGCGGTAGCCCACTGTCACCAGGATCATGAGGATGCTGCCGAGGAGGTCCTGGACGATCTGGACATGAAAGAGATGATAATTGAATTACTTGCGTCATTTACTAAATTCTCCACAATCGAATTTCGCTCTTAATCGAAGATCGCAGATTCTTATCTCTCAGTGGAAACTCGCAGTGTGTTCTGTAACTAGGCAGTAAGCCTGTGCCTAGCAGTGGATCACTTATAGGATCTCAGTACAGTCTCAATTTTTTGTTCACTGTTTATATTAAAAAAACCCATATGCTATAACCGAAAAGGTTACAGCATATGGGTTTTTTTCAAAAAACGAGCTTATGAATAACTTATTTCATTGATGGATAATTTATTCTATATATAATGTAAATGAGACAACTTCACCCACTGGACTGATCTAACCTATATTACACTTGAATGAACCGAACAACAAGATTAAATTTGCATAACTAACTTTGATTTTACAAGGTAATATATATATATATTTTTAAACTTATTATTATATTTTATATATTATATCGTAACGCGATGTTATAAAATCTATAAACTATCTCAATAAATATATATATGGTCAAAAATAAATTCTGATCAGCAAGCCCAGAGATTAGCGCATTCAAACAAACAACTCTTCAGTTTTATAATATTAATACATATGTACAAATTATATATAACCGTCATATCGTACCTGTAGGAATGATACTTCAAATCGTAGCAAAGTTATAAACATGAAGGCTAGAAGTATACGACCGGCGAGTTGCAGGTAGGTCTTCGGCTTGTTCTCTCCCAGCGAGGGGACTCCAGCGAAGAGACTGCGGCCTTCCGCTCGCGCCTCAGCCAGCACGAGCAGGAGAGCTCCAATAAGCGCTAAGTTACGCAGCAAGAACTGCATGTCCCACAGTATGCTGTAGGCGAATGTCTGAAAAGAATTCATAACTTTATTATATTTTGGATGGCCTAAACAGTTCGTAACTAAAATTGGACATAGAATATATACTAGAATACTAGTTGTAATTTAAATAAATATAGCCTATTCAGACCACAGGAGGAGTAAAGACGAATCAACAAATTTGACATTTAATTGAATTGATTGACATCATTGGTCGAGATCTTAAATAAAATATGATATTCTTTTATTTATTTAATCTTAGGAAGACAAATAGTTATAACATATACAAAAATATTTATCACATTGAAAATCATATACCAATCAAGTCTTCACAAATAATTAAATCAAAAATACAAATAAAAATTAAAGATTATTTAAACTTTTACGGAGTTTTACCAAATTCGTTATGAGTACGCTTATAAATGGTGTTTTAAATGTCGGCGAAGTTGTAATCGCAACTTTGTAAGTGGATATAAGTATAAGATTAAAATAGTGTTGCATTATCAATAAATATATTATATTCATCAAGAACTGTTTGTAGTGCATGTATACGATATGCAATACAGCAGTGCAAATCGAAAGGCGAAAAATTATATTTTATAATAATAAAAAAATATATTTAAAAGCGCTGAACGCGATGCTCACTCTGCTTTATTGTTTCATAATGATAGAGGTTAATGATTAGATCAATACAATAATAAAAAGTCTTACATCGCGGCGTATAAAAATCCTGGTATATGGGCCCTTTGCTCGTTTGTTATTTCTGAGGTTAATGGCCAAAAACTATTCTAATATTATGAATGCGATACAAACCTATCTTATTGTTATTTTGTAACGTCAGCGAGGCACTGAACCGATCATAATAATAATTGATACTGAAGTAGCCTGGGACTTGTTTAAGTACCTATGCAAATGATTACGGAATTTATCCGCCAGGGTAGGTACTGATCACTTATCAATGACTTTATGGTCTATTTTTATATTAATACTTTTTATTTCCTTGTTCCGGTCTTAAGGGTGAGCTAGTGTAGTTACATGGACAATACCTTAGGTCTTATGATTGGCGGCCCGTGGCAAGTAAATATTTATTATTCCATACCGTACAAATGTATTTGTACGGTAAGGAATAATAAATCGGGGGTTTACACTTGCAATCGAGTGACCTATTTGGCCTGTCTACTCTTACATAAGAAAAATAATAAAAATAGAGTTCCTTATACAAAATCATAGTAAGAAACGAGATGGCCCAGTTGATTAAACACGTTTTTTTTTTACAATTAATAGGCCAGCGTTTGACCGTTGACTTGCCTGATGTTAAGCATCGTCACGGTCTAAGATGTAGCACGCTTGCTTATAAGAAACCTGTTTACTCTGGATTTGAAGACACCAACATTGTAGTAAACTTTCAGGAAATACGGACACATGGAACTTAATTGATGATAACTGGTTCAAAATATCAAACTTCTCCTTTGAGAGGACTTTGACAAGCGACATTGCTATTGTTTTGCTTAACCGTTAAGTAAAGGAATAGCAAACAAAACAAAAAAAGAAACGTTCCTAATATATATTTTTTTATGTAACAAACTATATCACTTTAATAGTAATTAAAAAAAAGTTTTTTTTATTTATAATAAACTTACAACGCATAAATTTGTTACATTTATTAAGAATTATTAGACCTTTAAGTTCTTTTAATGCCTCTTCATAAAGCTAAAATAGTTGGCTAATATTCATAGGCATATTGTAATTTCTTTCACAACAAATTGATAAGTTTATCGTGCTATGAAAGTCATTTACTTATTATATTTATCTACGTGCTTCCGATGTGAGACTTATGTTGTAAATTAATCGATAAAAAATAAACGTGATACGAACTTTATTATGTAAGAAGTTATCAGAAGCGCAGATATCGGATAAACTAATGATTTAGAAATTCATTCAATTATAACTAATAATTCATAATAAGTCTATTATCTGACGAAAAAACATAACTTAATAAAATAAAATTAGTGGCGTATTGACGATATAAGGGTTGGTTAATATTTCATACAGTGCCTATGTCTATGAGTGGCAGTGACCACTTACCACCAGATAGCCCATTACCCAGCAACCAACTTAACATTAAAAAAAGATAAATTGGCGCGAAAAACTCAGATAATTTTAAATATTTACTAACGATACAATTAGATCAAGTCATTGTATTTTTCAAAAGCGTGTCGACTTGATGCGCATTTGGCTATGTTCTTATATTTACTTACGAATTTAAGTAATAATTAAACAATTAATTGACAGTGTGCCAAGTTTGAACAATACAATATACTTAAATAGCTTCTCGTTAAAAGATATAAAAGAGCTACGTATTCAATTTGTTTTTAGGGACTAACCGGCTCTTCGAAATACCAGCATCATAATGCAATCGTATTTACGCAAATATAATTTATGACATAAGTGAACAAACATATCTGAAACAACAGGAAAACACATAACTAACGGACTCAACTCAAAATACTTTCAACCATGAACTTATCTAAGTTATTGTGGTAGGAGTAAAGACAGACACAAAATCAATATGACAAAATGGACATTAGAGCCGTTTCTGAGATATACAAAATATTATATATAAATTCAAGAATTATCATTTATTATTATAAGATATCTTACGGAATGTCATTTCTTATGCGCTTTTTTTAAATCTATATAGCATTATCTTTAAGACTACTATTTTCTTTAGCCGTTTTGGAAATCTGCGAACCTTACACAAAACGTGTTCGTGTGTTTGTTACGATTCGGACTGACTTTCGATTTGTCTACGACTATCCTCACCTGTAAAACGACGATGAAGAAGAGCATCCCACACGCAATGTCGACCTTTAACCTGCCCAGCACCATAACGCAACCGCCCAGCTGTCCCAATAAGTTTACTATCTGAAAACAGAATTTAACATGACTTACATCAATTAGCAATATACATTATTCAAATTTCATCTTCATTTATTACAAGCCATTTTTATGTGATTGAATACAAACTTCCAAAGATAGAAACTTTCACGTTTCACGGACTTAATAGGAAGGCAGACAAGCAATCAGACTTACTGATGTTATATGCCATGTGTCACCATCGCATTAAGAAATATTACATAAACAGTTGGAATTAATAATTGGCAAATATAAAAACCACATAAATCGCTCTTGCTCATTAACAAAAAAAAAACATATAAATATGTATATCTACCAATGACTACTGATTCGTAAGAAAACATTTATTTCTTTTTTATAGAATAGGAAGGTGGACGAGCATATGGGCCACCTGATGGTAAGTAGTCACCAAACGCCCTTAGACATTGGCATTGTTTTTTTTTTTTTTTATAGAATAGGAAGGCGGACGAGCATATGGGCCACCTGATGGTAAGTGGTCACCAACGCTCTTAGACATTGGCATTGTAAGAAATGTCAACCATCGCTTACATAGCCAATGCGCCACCAACCTTGGGAACTAAGATTTTATGTCCCTTGTGCCTGTAATTACACTGGCTCACTCACCCTTCAAACCGAAACACAACAATATCAAGTATTGCTGTTTTGCGGTAGAATATCCGATGAGTGGGTGGTACCTACCCAGACGAGCTTGCACAAAGCCCTACCACCAGTGAAATTTCATACTATTCATAGATATTAAAACTAAGAGTAAGTTTATTTCATCAGAAAGATACTTAACTCTAGATATGTGATTAGAAAATTGTTTTTTCTTTAAAAAATGGGTATTTTTAACCACACGCGTTACATAGGCATGTACATACATAAACCCTTGCAAAACATTGCACTCCTTCTTTCGGCAGTCAGGTAAAAAGTTATCTGATTATTATCAATCTACTTCGGACTACCTTATCGTCAAGCAAAATTAGGTATGGTTATGACAATAACTTTTACAAAACAGCAGTTCCGAAATTAAAAGAGCAATAAAAAATAAACAAATTTTCATCACATAAAACAACGTTAAATGTTAAGTGAGAATTGCTATTGTCGAGAGCCTACGGTCAAAGGCGCTTTTGTCTGATATCGATAGTTACAAGTACTTTTGACTGGTTAAGAGTTTTGACTGTAGCATATAAAAAAAAAATACATAGTTATGCAAAAAGACAATCATCACTTACGACACGTTTTACCTCGCTCGATAACTGCTGGCTAGTATAGGTCAAGGATAACTAGACGACCGAATGACACGCAGATTTACATTTTTTTGGCTACGTATCACATAAATTTCACATAAAAAAAATTTTTATAACTAATAGCCGTAATTATAAACGTTGCTTAGCTGCTGTATAGTTAAATACTGATTTCGTTCTCTCTGTCATGGAAAAAAAGACACGGCATTGATTAAATAATCATCCGCGAAGCACAATTAGATTTATAATTCTTCAAAGTTCAAATAACAAAGTAAAATTAAAAACAGATTATACCATATTTGAGTAGGCTCTAATAAACAACTTTTTATCGAAGCGTTGCAATTCAATTAAATGTAAAGTTTTAACCAGTTTACGTAGATATGTTAATTAAATACAATTAAATTATATCATGTATCCTGTGTGAAACTTAACGAATACTCACTTCTCGCTTTTTTATCATCTACATATTATATATCAGGTACTTAAATAATTTGATTACTCAGGATGACTTTTATTTTATTTCATAGAATAAGAAGGCGGACGAGCACATGGGCATTGGCATTGTAACCATCGCTTACAACCCTGGGAACCAAGGTGTTACGTCCCATGTGTCTGTAATTACACTGGCTCACTCACACTTCAAACCGGAACACAACAATATCAAGTAACGTTGTTGTTCGGTAGAATATCTGATGAGTACCCACCCTACCCAAATAAGCTTGCATAAAGCCCTACCAGTAAAACTGGTCAGACTATAATTTTTATTAACAAATTTATCAGTTTATAAAATTTAAAGAACTGTTCCGTATCGTTAATTCTTATAAATATAGCACTAATTAGTAAACTGATAATACGAAATCAACATGTCATCGTCACCATCTTCATACGTCATAATATCTTTAGAACATTTTTTGTAGTCGGCGTATTGTTAAAACACAGCAAGAAAAAGCGTAAATACTCTGCTCTGACCGATTCGGAAGACGCAAACGCTGCAGCATTTTATATAATAATATTCACTGGTGGTAGGGCTTTGTGCAAGCTCGTCTGGGTAGGTACCACCCACTCATCAGATATTCTACCGCAAAACAGCAATACTTGATATTGTTGTGTTCCGGTTTGAAGGGTGAGTGAGCCAGTGTAATTACAGGCACAAGGGACATAAAATCTTAGTTCCCAAGGTTGGTGGCGCATTGGATATGTAAGCGATGGTTGACATTTCTTACAATGCTAATGTCTAAGAGCGTTGGTGACCACTTACCATCAGGTGGCCCATATGCTCGTCCCGCCTTCCTATTCTATAAAAAAAAAAAAAATTACAAGTTTTATATAATAATATAGATTATATATATATATATTGTTGCAATGTTAAGTTTCGTTAAGGTGCCAACCAGACGTGGCCCACTTCTTTAATCGAAAGGACAGTAAACTTTCACTTCTTTCTAGATCAGTTGAGTAGGCGAGTTTAAGAGACCTCTACTCTAGGTCTCACAAAGTATATAATATTAATTATGTTTTGTAGTGCCTATCGCTGGTTACTTTTGGTTTAATTTATTTGTAAGTAAGCGCGATGACTGTTCATATTTAATTTTCTATTTTAGAAACGGTAATTTTGGGTAAAATTATTTAAAAATGTATTTAAATAATAAACAACATTACAATATACATGTATACATGAAAGTACGTTTTGTGGATTTCTCATTCTTTCACGCAGCAAAGGTCGGGTCAACTGTTGATCGAAAAACCGACCGACATGATTTTTTTTTGCATAGGGATCAGTTTACGGGCATAAAAGTGACACGGGGTTTTTACCACAAGATAACCAGGATATTACTCAGGCGCGTAAAAGAACAGAATATTTTCTAAGTTAATTTGGGTATTAACTAATTAAAAGAATCTTTATTTTCGCTTTAATAATTATAGATTGTTTTATTTGGGTAGGCAGTGGGGTTCCCTTGTCGGGACCGTAAACAGTACTGCTTCTTCTTGGTTATGTTCATGGAAACCCAGAGTCAAAACTAGTGAAATTTATTTAAAGAAATATTATTCATATAATAACAAATTTAAAGTTAAGTTATTTTGTAAGCAACTTGAATAGTGTGATCACATTTGCGATTGAATAAAGCCTACTTCAGTAACACGTTGTGAAAACAATGGTGCAAGATAAATTCATGAGAAATTTTGTAACTTCGGTTTCACTTTTTTTTTAAAATACTCAAGTTACAAATATTTGTGACATCAATCTTACTCAAATTAAATGATTAACACGTATAAACAAAACTTCTGAAAATATTTTTTAATGGTAATTGTATTACTATTATTATTCTTTTCAGATATGTTCATACAAACGAATCGAAACGTAATCGTTGTCGTTTAACCGTTTCTACCAACAGAACGATCTAGTTGCGTTTCAGGCAAAGTTGGATCGGAATAGTATCGTAACCTTTCTAAAGTAAAATTGACTCCCAGACCCCAGTTACGATTCATATGAAATTTATTTTTGTGAGGAATAGAATCAGCAACGTATGGTAGCCAATCCCCGATTTATGTCTACGGCACCGGCTTAGGGGCTCTGACGAGGAGCCTTTTTTTTAACGCTGGAAAAACGCGTTACGCGTTTCCCCCACAGGAACAGTGGGGGGGGTATGTGGGACTCGCCGGTGTCCAAGGCGCAGAGTGCGCCTCAAACATCGGAATACCCACTAAAAAACCATCGGCACCCTTTCCGTCTTAACGAGGAGCGCCACGTGATCGTTTTCGCATGCTACCGTGACGGTGCCGAGGAGCCCTGTCCAGCTATAAATAATACAATTTTACTCTAACCGCTCCAGAATGGGGGGTCCTCAAATGTCAAAGTGTCTATGGGCCATTGATTTCTAAGTCCGGGCCTGATAGAAGCCGTCATAAATTAGCAGAATTGTTTGATACAGAATAACTGTGTAAAGTGTAAATACACAGATAAGGCAATTTGTGAACTCAGGCTAGTGATAAAATAGGTCAGTAGGTGAGGAATTCAAATCATTTATTAGATTTTATAATATATCTGTTATAGATTTTTAATATAAAAGATTTCTTTATACCCTTCACATTAATAATTAAGATATTTAATAATAAATACGAGATGACGCTTTGGACAGTACATGTATGTAGTAAAAATCCGGGATTAACCGCGGAAGAAACCTTTTACTGAAATTTTTTTACTGGCGGTAGGGCTTTGTGCAAACTCGTTTGAGTAGGTACCACCCACTCATTAGATATTCTACCGTAAAACAGCAGTACTTGGTATTGTTGTGTTCCGGTTTGAAGGGTGAGTGAGCCAGTGTAATTACAGGCACGAGGGACATAACATCTTAGTTCCCAGGGTTGTAAGCGATGGTTAAAATTTCTTACAAAGCCAATGTTTATGGGTGTTGGTGACCACTTACCATCAGGTGGCCCATATGCTCGTCCGCCTACCTATTCTATAAAATAAAATGAAAGTCATCCTGAGTAGTCAAATTATTTAAGTGCCTAATATAAAGTAAGCGTTTCGAAAACTGGTGATAGGTAGCTAAACCGCGACACGGTAGTTATATAATTTTTATAATATTGAGTCATTTTTAAGATAAAGTTATTTTTATTGTTTGTTATTTATAAATAAATACTTAAACAATACACGACAAATTTCAATGTATATTTATTATGCAATATATCGTAAATTTTATAACACGACTCTGCGTTTAATTTTAATGTAAAAATAATAATAATAATAATATAATAATAATATTTTTATAATATTTTTGTAAATATTTTTGTAAATATTTTTGTAAATATTTTTGTAAATGTTTTTGCAAGTTAGTTTATTTTTTATTTATTTTTTTCTACGTGTGGTGTGATCCAAATAAAGACTATCTATCTATCTATCTATCTATAATATCCTGGGACATTTTTCACACACGGCCATCTGATCCCAAATTAAGCTTGTATAAAGCTTGTGCTATGGAAACCAGACAACTGATATACTACATATACTACTTTTTCTTTTGTAAATACATACTTATATAGATAATTACACCCAGACTCAGGACAAACAGACATGTTCATGCACACAAATGTCTGTCCTGGGTGGGAATCGAACCCACAACCTTCGGCGTGAAAGGCAAGTGTTCTACCAACCACGCCAACCAGCTCGTCAACAATATATAAATGTTTATTTGTTACCATGTTCCAGATTTATGCAACAACTACTAAACAAATATTCAATTGCGATATTATCCTAGGTACAACATCATTAGGCATATCATGAAGATAATTATTATGACGGCAAAAATATTGCAAGTACAAGCAATTACGTGCGAGCATCGTTTTATATATCCAACCTAAACCTCGATTGTAATAATAGCAAGCTTATTTAATAAGTTACTTCAAACGTTTTCCTGAGGTAAGGAAATATACTTTAACTCGTTATTTGTTAAAAGTGGTTACGATAGTTTTTATAATATGTTAATCTATTGAATAAGTTAGAAGAATATTTAATTACTTAATGTAATTCGAATAAAGAAGACTAGTGGTAACATATCAACTACATACAATTAATTAATAAATCAGTCTTATAATAAAATCATAGTAAATGATTATATAAACAGTTATATTACAAAATATATACAATTAAACATCGCTTACTTGTTATTTTAAAATGTAGATGAAGAATATAGTTAAAATTTTGTTTTGATTTTAATTGAATTATATTAATATTATAAAATCATATATTACAGGATTAAAGTGACTGTATAGCTCACACCTGTTCTGTTTAGATCGTATTGAGAAATATAGACACTAAGCTTAATGGTTACTCTTTTTCTCCAATTAAATTAAAAATTAATATCTAATTACTTTCTGTATTACTAATTACTTTCGCTTTGTGTTGATATCTATGAATAATTGTTAACATAAGAGTCAAATTATTATTAGCCAAAGGTAAAAATATCTGAATTAGATCATTGTAACAAAAACCTTGTCTCTGTATTGTTGGGAAGATTCATTTGACTTTGCGTAGTCCATTTTTTTTTTAAATTGTTATCTATATTTTGTACATAAACATATTGTGGATACAACTGCAAGTACTCCTACTACGTAAAAACTACCCGAAAGGAGTCTACCCAAATGTTTGTCTCATGCAAGACTATAAATAGACCAGAAAGCACTTTTTGTAAAACGAAGGCAGTTTCTGTAGCGAATGTCAAAGTAATGTGTCAAATACTTACTATGAAAAAAAAAAACAAAATATATACAAATCATGCAATAGGTATCAATATCAGCTGTCTTGTACTTGTCATGTTTACTAATTGCACATTTCTAAGCTGAGATGCTCCGAAACAAGTAACACAAGTGCTTGGATAATGTAAATACACAACCTAAAATAACAATTCTTATAAATACCTTTTGTTGATATAAATGAAATTTAACAATATTCCATAAAAAGTTTAAGTACACTTTTCACAATATGCTATTAAGCCTGAAACATTTAAACTCGATTTTCTGTCCATCTGCATTATCATAATTACTTATATCATTGTGTTAAATATAAGCATTGATGTGAATTTTCTACTTCCATATAATCAGTATGAATGTAGAGAAAAACTAATAAAACAATTCTGTGTTTATAATAGTATTGTAATAAATTTATAACTAATCTTATAAAATGTATCATGTAACAATATTCTGAATTATCTACTTATATGAAAGATAGAGATGCACTTTAATTGGTAGAAAAGATTAACTAATGAGTTTCTTGATGGTTGTTCTCGGTGTAATCTGAACCAGTAGACACTACATTCTGAACCAGTAGTAACTTACTTCAAATTCATCTAATATTTTATTTAAAATGAAACAGTAGAATATATCAGTTTTATAAAATCTTGTTTTTTTAAATAGGCTTATTATAAGATATAAAAATTCTATAACAAACTCACCACAAATATTGTAGCAAGGAACTTTCCACAGTTCCAGGACATGTCCATGTAATCTCTCTGTTCGGACCACTGGAACCACATTCTGAGACCATCTTCCAGAAATGTTGATATGAGACATAATCTCGCAACTGTCGGCAGCACATTCTTGCCTTTTCTAATCACCTGTATAAAAATATTGATGATTAAATAATAAACAGAACACACCATATGTTAAACAATAGAATTGAATTTGTTATCAGTAAATGCATTGACTATTTTAGGAGTAGAATAACTTTAATTTATTTACACAAGATTTGATTTAGTAATCTAAATTGTTTCACGTTATACTAACACTTTTAATTAAAAGTAATTTTATCATAATAATTATGTATCTTTTTTAAATGGCTTTTATTTTTATTAAGAGAGAAAAGATGTAACAATCAGTTATAAATTTATATATAAAATTAACTTCAAACAAAAGACAGTAGTTAGTACTGTGTTTAGTAATTTGATATTTCAAATTACTAAACACAGTACATATAGGATTTTGTTAATATCCAGAAAATGTCTTAGTGTAATTATATAAGTGAAAACAAAAGTGAAAGGAAAATATGAACATAGTTTGCGTCTATGCCCTATTTTTTAAATTATTAAATAGAAAAATGTAAATGGCAAAATATCTATATCAGCTCCAACCATACATATTTATATTTAAAATATACAAAATCTATTTTAAGTGAAATAGTGAGTACATATGTTTCTTATAACATAATCTTAACTTAAATTGTATTAATTTTAGAAACATTTATTCATTTAATTTTTGTTAATGTGATTGATTAAAGGATTACCATGATTTCAAAACTTACAATTGACTCTTGAAGAAAAACTTAGAGTATATCTCTATAATGAATCTTTTAGTAATACGAAGAATTCTTATTTTTAAAAGAAGCAATTATAATTATTACTACATGCCTTGCCAACAAGAGTATAAGTCCGGTGACGTGACAAAACCTATCTAAAGTACATGTATATATTTATTTTTAAGTTTAAATTGAAACGATGAATACAAAATATTTCTAAAAATTAATTTACCTGATCTGCTACATCCTCAGCAGTTGAAACATATTCATTAGGAATTTGCATTTTTCACCACAAAATCACTACACTATCATCAATAAGAAATTTCACTGTCGTTGTATTGTACTCGTCGTCGATCTTCGAATGACGTGTGGACAGTTGGATACACTTCCTGTTCGTGTAAGCAACATTATTTACAATAAATTTATAAATCAAAGTGATTTACGTAACTTTAACGTTTTACTTAATATATAATTAAAAATGAGCTTATATTGAATAAAGAAGGTATTATTTCTTAACTTGATATTAAATTTTATTTAAAAAGTAACTTTAGGCGGATGTTTTTATTTAAGAAGCTGTATCCCGTAACTTGTGTCACATTGACAATGACATTGATAAATTTGTGTTTTTTTTATATAGCAATTATTATTTACTCATTAATTTACTAGAGAATTCCTTTTTTGCTTGATTTTTTTGCTTTTGACATACGAGGAAATAGTTGTTTTATCATTTTTTTTGGTTTTACTATAATCCAACCCATTTTAATACTTTCAGCCACCATTTGCCCTCTTTATTAATATGGTCTATGGTTTTCATATTTGAAATACCTATGTAGGTACCTACCTACTAAGTAAGTATAAACTATAAAGTTTTAAGCTTTTTGGAAGTGACATTGGCGTTCAGTTTATTTATTATCGAATCATTAAAGAAGAAAACAATAAATAGTTGAAAACAGTTATAAAGTTAGTATTTGTTCTTTTTATATAATTCAATATGTAAAATCATATATCTTATTTATTAAAACCATTACGATTGCCTAAATACAATATTATTGTGCATTGAATATATATAACCTAAATTTATTTTAGAAAATGTTGGAAGTTACATGTAACGATCGTCTAGGCAAAAAAGTAAGAGTGAAATGTAACCCCGATGACACCGTAGGCGATTTGAAAAAACTTATAGCGGCACAAACGGGCACCAGATATGATAAAATTGTGTTGAAGAAGTGGTATACAGTTTTCAAGGACCACATTAAACTCTCAGATTGTATCCTTTTTATTTTTTATGATTATATGCTATGCTATTTTTATAATTTATTAAATGTAAATTTTTAAAACTTATCATTTTAAAGGCTAACTTTTATACTGGTGGAAGTGATGCATTGTGAAACATAAGTGAAAACGAAAAATAAATAATATGATCCTATAGAATATTTTATCTATGCAATTTTACGACATTCAAATAAACAATAATTATTAAGATGCTACCTACTTATCTCCCATAACAATTCATGCAGTCTCAATCTTTTGTTATTGTTACAGTGAAACCTTTTTTTATTAACTGACATATTTTAGAATGTTAAAAACAATGCCAGTGGTTAAGAATCTATCAGTTAAGCTAAATATATATATATTTTTTATAGACTTAAACATACACAGTAACAGTATGTGAATGTCCCACTGCTGGGCTAAGGCCTCCGCTCCTTTTTTGAGGAGAAGGTTTTGAGCTTATTCCTACATATGTGGCAGAATTTCAGTGAAATTAGACACATGCAGGTTTCCTTACGATGTTTTCCTTCACCGTAAAGCTTGAGATGAATTATAATCATAGATTAAGCATATGAAAATTCAGTGGTGCTTGCCTGGGTTTGAACCCGCGATCATTGGTTGAGATTCATGCTTTCTTATCACTGGGCCATCTCGGCTTAAACATACTTTGTAATATTCTTATGTGTTAGATATTAGTTTTTGTCTGCAATATCTACAATTTTTAGGGAATGCTGTTTTATTTTATAATGGAGGAGGTGGTTAGTACTTTTTTTTGTTTTCTATACCCTGAATAATGTGTACGCAAAAGTTCATGATGTTTGTAGTTAAAGAGGTGAAAGCTACAAACAAATCAACTCACTTTCACATTTATAATATTAGCAACGCTTACACAGTAGTTCTTAACCATTGGGGCTTATTGGGAGTGATTATTTTTTGGTGTTGAAAATGTAATCTCTGGAAATTCTGGGTTAAGTCAAGCCTTTTTTGTGTCAAAACAATATAGAAAACTTACATATCCATAAATAGAATGTTATAATAAATATTTTTCATTTAATTTTAAATGATCAGTAATGCTAAACCATGACTAATCATAACAGGACCACCATTACTATTACCCCAAAAGGGTGAAATACTAACAAACAACTGAAAAATCATAATTATTAACATGCAACAGTATCCATCCATCAAAGTAACATTTCAACAGATTTTTCTTTATAAACTATTAATTATATATAAAAAGCTGACTTTAATTTTCTGAGCACAATTTTCAGATGAAATACACGATGGCATGAATTTGGAATTATATTATCAGTAACATAAATAGTTGTAAGGTTCTTTATAAGTAACATTGATGTATTGATAAGTATATGTAAATAAAAAATAATATGGTTTAAATAATTGTCTCTCACTACCTACATTATAGTTATATATAAGTATAATTTCTTTTGTTTAAATATTTCTAAGTTTCATGTGCTTTCAGCTCAATTTTGTATTATATTAGATTTATTAAAAACCTTTTAGCTCTCAACAGCTTTAATGTACTATTTGCGTGCAGCAATCCTAACTTCTAACGAATTGACTGCCCTCGGAATGTTATGCCTAATAATATAAATATTATGGGTCACTGAACTTCTAGTAGATGCAAACGCAACGTCTGCTGTAGAAATAGCACACATTTTGAAGTAGATGACAGTTCATTGTAGAAATCAAAGCCCCTTAATACAATGCCTCCAATGTATGTGCAGTCATTTGTTTTGTTCATATGTTCCTAATACAGAGTTTGATTTTTTACTATAAAGTTTAGCCTGAGAAAATTGAAAAAACGTAGGTGAACAAATATCGATACGATTATTTTTTATAATTTAAATGCGGAAATACACACGCCTGCAGCTTGTTAGGTTGCATGCAAGGTACGTGCCAGTTTCTTTTATATGCATATGTTAACTGATTGCAGAACCAAGCAAAACATAGCGAGCATACCAATAATTATCAGTAGATAACCAATTGCCGGTAGTGCACGTTTTTCGTTGTTTTTGTTTTCTTTAATGATTTTCATCATCATGTTACGAAAGTGTTATGACAAAACAGTTTTGTAAGAGAATACGATAATATTTATTTTCTCCATAATTTAGCCACATAGATATGTCATATGATATTATTGATTTCACTTCGACTATCTATTGCGAAAACTAAAAACAGTAGAACGTGATAGGCATGCAAAATATGGTACGACTTGAATCCAGGCGCCTGCTCCATTTTTCAGGCAAGTGTATTACCTCCTTTACTTTATAGACTTTACAATAAGTCGAAGGAATAAGTTGAATAAGATAAGGCTGAAATTTTTCATTAGCTATGATCAATTTTTAAATATAGAATCTATTTTGAATTTTATGAAAAATATTAAATTTATAATATTAACATACAACAATCTGTATTAACATAATGGCTTATCTTACTAAATAAATTTTGTTTAGATTGTAATCAAACAAAAAAATCCTTATAATAATACTATGATATTTATTTCGGCGCTGATTAAAAAACGCATATTTACATTTATACAAGCCTTGTCGTTCAAGGCAAGGTAGGCACCAGACCACATGGAAGGACGCCCATACGATGGACTGATCATTTACATGGGTTCATCACAAATCGGGATAAATGGCGATCACTCGTTAGTTCGTGATTAGATCATTAATTAATCATATTTAAAATAACAAAGAATGAGTTGCATACATAATATTTTATGAGTTATTATGTATATTTATTGATGGAATGGTAGGTTTTGAGTAGAATAGCAATTTTTTTGGTAAAAATATGGTAACACTGATAATAAATCGTCATTCACTATGCACGTCATGATAGCTATTTGTTGCACGTTAAACGTAACTTGGTTGGATTCTTTTGGAGGCAAAACAATATAAAGCTTTCCATAGCGCTTTCAATAATAACATAGTTTTCTTCTTATTTTATACGATAAGTATTAGTTATTTAGTTATTGTTAAAATGTCTGAAGTCGAAGGTATGTTTTGTCTTGAACTTTCGTTAGTGTTAGACGACAATTTTTTTTTATCATTTTGTATTTTCAGAATACAATCAACAGAAACCTGTAAAGACAAGCAAGCAGCATAACGTATTACCAATATGGGGTAATGAACAAACTATGAATCTGAACCCTTTAATATTAGCGAATATTCAAGGTTCTAGCTACTTCAAAGGTAGGTAAGCAAACAAAACAACACCAAGGAGTATGGATCACAATCATTTCCTGAATTTACATCCTTTCTTTCCTTTTACATCGCCGTGGTTATTGTAATTATGTTAGACATTAAATTAAAGTACGGTATTGTCTCCAGTGCATCTGTTCAAGTTGAAGACATATCATGAAGTTGTTGATGAGATCTACTATCAAGTAAAGCATTTGGAGCCGTGGGAGCGCGGAAGTCGCAAGACGGCGGGACAAACTGGCATGTGTGGCGGCGTGAGTATGTTATTAAATCAGTGATTAACTTGAAAAAACTATTCTTTTAAAAATTAATTTAATATAGACAAACTTCAATTATTTATCAGTAACTTCTGGAAAACGTAGCAATTTTAGCTAAAAAAAATATAGTTATAATTATTTGCTATTTATTATAGGTTAGAGGTGTTGGTGCGGGTGGCATTGTGTCGACTGCATTTTGCTTGCTGTACAAGCTATATACTCTGAGGCTGACACGAAAACAGGTTAATGGCTTGCTGCAACACACCGATTCTCCATACATCAGAGCACTTGGTAGGTATGATGAGAAAAAACATTTAATTGTCACTACTAATGTTGTTTGACCATGCCTATGAATTTAATTGTACATCATTGATATTGGTGTAGTGCTTAGTGTCCAAACTGCCTGCCTGAACCATGTTCATGATCTATTCCAATGATAAGTTTTAATAAAATGCAGTCCCACTATTTCTGTTAGTAGGTATTAAATGAATTAAAAAAAGTACCTAAGGACTTTAACCAGTTGCAGCTTAATAATCATTTATTCTTAAGGTCCCAGGTGTTTTAATACATCATACAAAAGTAATTCTTATTAAATCTCTATCCTATACATATTTTCATATATATAATTTTAATGTAAATCCTGTCACTTCAACTGTTGTTATTGTCATCAGGATTTATGTATATTCGGTATACTCAGCCTCCAGCAGACCTCTTTGACTGGTATGCAGACTACTTAGATGATGAAGAAGAAGTGGACCCACGTGCCGGTGGTGGAGGCTCCACAACCATGGGTGCCATTGTACGACAAATGCTCATCAAATTAGACTGGTTCAGCACACTGTTTCCAAGAATACCTGTGCCTATTCAGAAGCAAATTGAGCAGAAGTAGGTATTTAAATGATACTTGACATTGACACTGCATCATCTTTGAATAGAAAATAAAAATATTAAACTACCAATTTTATTGTTAATAATCAATTAATCAATTAATGCTGTTACTAATGTATAAAAACTAGTTTATTTTACATATTATAAAAAAAGTTTTCACAATAACTAATTTTTGCTTTATTGTTTCAGGGAGTTAAATAATATTAAAATATTATTGTCTATTTATATTGTCTTTGTTTTTTGTTATGCTTACATTGGTAACCTAACAACTGACAATAATATTATAATAACAAGAGACATAACTTATTTTATGACTACATCAATTTAAATCTGTTCCACGTTCTGTTAATCGTCCTATGGTGAAAACTCATGCTTTTCACATCACATAATTTGATATAAAACAAAATATATTGATTAATAAATAAAACTAATTTTAATCTATGCTTGCGCTGTCCTTATGATAACAATTTATATGTGTTATGAACAAGCAATTTATATTTGTTGAATGCTTTCACTATAGGCGAGTGGCGAAATTATAAGCAATCAATACTAAAATTATAGACCGAAATGTTGTGTAAATTTTTGATCTAAATATTATATTTCTGACAAAGATTAGCAGAGCACAACAGACAGAGCAACGCTGCAAAGCCTGCTGCCAACTATCGCAGCGGCAACAGCAACAGCAGTAACAATGCCAATACAAATTACAACACGGGACGAATGGATTCTGATCGCCGTGAACATGATGATCGCGATAGACGTGATTATGGAGAGGGGGACAGGTAAATTTACTTTATCTAGTTGAGATTAAATTTTCTTTTATAGAGGTATCTTGTCATCCGCATTGAACTTCTATAAATCTTCCCTTCAAAATAGATTAATCTTTTTCCCTTCCCTAAACTTTCAATGCCTTAAACTCTTTATTTGTTTCAATATTTAAAATTAAACACCTAGCACCTATATACATAGCTGTAAAACATATGAAATATAAAGGATATCATTATTAATTATTGTTTGTTATTTCAGACATGCTAAAGACAGACCTCCCCGGCGCGATGAGAGGGAGAGAGAACGGGACAGGGACCGCGACCGGGAGCGCGACCGAGACAAGCGCGATCGTGAACGTGACCACAATCGTGATCGCCATCGCGAACGATCACGTTCCAGAGACCGTTACCAAGACAAATCACGTGACCGACATCGTCAGAGATCTCGCTCTAGAGATCGACGTTATAGATAATATTATGAATTAATATTATATAAAACACCTATTTAATTGTTTACAATTTGTGTATTTGACAATTAATTAAATTTAGTAATAATGTTAAGTGTAGTTTCATTGTAATTGGACTTACTTCTTTGATATATAGCATGTTATCTATTATTATATAACATGAATTTTAATCATATTTTTATCATGCTAATGTTGTATATTGTTTAACCAAAACCCCAAATCACTCTACTCAGAGTCAACTTATTATTACAACATACTTCATCGTCTATTACACAAATAATGAAGAGAAAAGTGGAAAAAGGGTACCTAATTTTAAGTTTCTTAAACAAAAATATGTATTGAAAAAGTACTGATTGATAAAAAAAATTACATAAATATAAAGTAATTTTATTTCTGCAATTCAAGCTTAGAACTAGCGACAATAAATACACTATATATCAAATACATTATATTTAAAAAAAAGCAGCTGAGCCAACATGAAGTGTCGTCATGTTTTACGCCACAGCGCCTTTCACATTTTCTTGTTGTTCAAATTTGGGATACTTATCTTCTATATTAGCCCAAGATATTTTACTATTTGCCAGATCTCTAACAACAGCTGGTACATCAACTAATGGTAATCTGACTTGGCCCATGCTGTCTCGTTCTCTCAATGTAACTGTATGTGGTTCTTTCATAGTATCAAAATCTACAGTGATAGCATAAGGGACCCCAAGTTCATCTGTTCTGGCATATCTTCTACCAATTGAACCAGATGAGTCATCAACTTTATGAGAAACATCCACATTAGTTAATTCTTGCGATAACTCTTTAACAAATGGTTGGAACTCAACATTGCCACTCAAAGGTAGAACAGCACATTTCATTGGTGCTACAGCTGCAGGTAAGGAGAAATAGGTTCTTTGCTCGTCACCCTCCCTCATCTTGAAGTTATGCTCAAGAATACAATACAAAATTCTTCCAATACCAAATGAGGGTTCGATTACACTTGGAATGATTTCTTCCACATGCACAGTTTTTTGACTCTTTTTAACACTTACAAGGTTTGGAGTAAGCTTAAAGTCACCCTTGGTAGTGGTCAGTGTGTACTCTCCATTAGATTCCAATTCAGATTGTAGTTGTTCCAAGGCAACAGTCTCCATTGCTGCTAGAGCATCATTTATGAGTTTAGCATCTTTTTTAAATTCCTTTCCGATTGTAGCTTTATTTGGGACTGCTTGCACAATTTCTATTTGTTTTGGTGCAGGTAGTTTTTTCTCTGCAGCTAACCTAATACCGGTTGCTTTAGTATGCTGGGTGAGGTCATAGGCCGACCTGTCTGCACAGCCAACACATTCAATCCATCCATAACTTGACAAGCATTCCGCATCCCAGCAATCACAAGCATAATGAGCCATTTCATTACCCATGTGCTGTCTGAATCTGAGCTTCTTAGGGTCAATACCAACTGCTAACATGTATAAGTGAATTCTTGCCATGAAGTATCCCAGTGTTTCATTATTGACAATGCCCTTGGATACAGCCTCACCTATGGATAAAATTTCAGCTGCTTTGCCCTGCTCCTGATTATCAGCAGAATATAGTAGCATTTGAGTATCTTTAATTGATTCAAATTTAGGATGATCTTTTGAATCACAAAAGTGTTCTATTTCACACATTGTGAACTCTCTAACTCTTAGGAGTCCAGATCTTGGTGAGATTTCATTTCTGAAAGAATTTCCAATCTGTGCTGCGGCAAATGGTAGGCGGCCTAGATTGAATTCTAGGAGACGTTTGAAGTTGACAAAAATACCTTGTGCTGTTTCTGGTCTAAGAAAACCTTTAACTAGTCCAGAGGGACCAATCTGTGTGTTGAACATAAGGTTAAATTCAATAGGTGGAGTCAAATCATTGCCACTGATAGGTGATTTCATGTCAAACCTTTTCATCAAAGCAGACATTTCATCAGCATTCATACCATCAAGTTTTACTAAAATATCTTCTATTTCAGATTTCAGCTCAGCTTTTGTATTCTTCTCACTTTTAATTTTTTCTAAGTGTGCTTTAATAAGGTGATCCAATCTAAAGCACTCACCAGATTTCACATCCTTAGTCATTAGATCTGCAAATCTTTCAACATGTCCAGAGGCTTTAAGTACAGGTTCAGGAGTTAATATTGAGCAGTCAACCTCTAACATTTGCTCTTGGAGAATGAAGTACTTTCTCCAGAGTTGAATCATATTGCTTTTAAGTGCGCATCCCATTGGTCCGAAGTCAAATTGGCCAGTTATTCCACCATAGATAGCAAAAGACTGATCATAGAAAAATCTTCTTTTAATTAAGTCCTCCATTTTTGCCCTGTCGAATAATTCTTCGGCTGGCGTTAAGCTTAATTCCTTGTCTTCTAGAACCTTCTTTCGTGATTTTAACTCAGCAACAGCTTTTTTAATATCGATCTCTGGGGCTTTCTCTTCCTTTAGTTTTCTCACTAAATCACCTTGTTCCTTTACATGGGCGCGAAGCGGAGCAAGAATTTCTTCAATTTTCGGATCAGCCATGATGAGATCTTTGTATGGATTTGGTATTTTGATCTTCCGATGAACCTTATTGCTTCCCCAATGCGGAAGATTGTGTGTAAGTTTAAGGTGGTTAAGTAGGACTGGCAGATGTTTACTAATAATACTACACTTATAAACTAACGGTAAGATGTGTCTCATTTAAATGAGTATTAATGTTATCTTTGAATTAATACATCTGGTACCCGGTGTAAAAAAGATGCTCGCGTGGTACCTACCTAATGAGCTGACGAAATCCACGAAATCAAGTTGGAAATTGACATTGGCATATGCTCATAACTGACAACGTCATAAACTTGAAACCAATGTTATCTACATTTATCTGTCAAAGCTCATACAATATTTTTTGTTTCAAAATATGACAATAATTCCTTGTAGAAGAGAATGGAGAAAAATATTGTTCGTCGAGTTTTATTGAAGTTATACGATAAAGAATATTGAAAACAAATTCTCATACCGATCGATTAAAAAAAAGTAATATATTATATAGGTCATACAACTTAGTTGGTAACATTTTACTTACTATCTCTTTCGTTCCTTAAATCACGGCTTATATGATTACGAGATGAAGCGTGAGGGAAATAGTTTAATTATTTGTTTTCTTTTGCAAATATTTTAGTCTTGACAGCACAAAGAAGTCGGCCATTTTATTACTGCCTGAAGAAAGGAGGGAGAAGCCAAGGCTTCCCAAGCAGAGCTTGAAAGTAGTTTTTGAATTGTTTTTATTTTGTGAAACAGGCATTATACCACGTACAAACAAGTATACGTATGTAGTGTAAGTTTTAAGTGAATTTATGTATTGAGTGTTAGAAAATGGACGATCCGAACAGAATGATGGCGCATAGCGGTGGTCTCATGGGACCTCAAGGCTATGGTCTTCCCGGAGGTGATGGGGCTCCTGCTACGGGTGATGGTGAAGCGCGTAAGCAAGATATTGGTGAAATCTTGCAACAAATAATGAACATCACCGATCAGAGTTTGGATGAGGCACAAGCACGGAAACACACGCTTAATTGTCACAGAATGAAGCCTGCGCTTTTTTCAGTTTTATGTGAAATTAAAGAAAAAACAGGTAAATTGTAAACATTATTTCCGGGTAAAATATTATAGATGTCAAATTCATGGAGCACGTATATAAATCAAATAGATAGTATTTCTTTAACACATTTTTTTGTCATATAGTTCTGTCACTCCGGAATACCCAAGAGGAGGAGCCTCCAGACCCTCAACTGATGCGTCTAGATAACATGCTGATTGCCGAGGGAGTTGCAGGTCCAGAAAAGGGTGGTGGGGCTGGTGCAGCAGCATCAGCTTCAGCTGCTGCAGGAGAATGGGGTGATTATGAATTCATACTTTTGACTATAATATACAGTAATCTGGTGAAGGTAATATCGTATGTTTTGGTATAAAGGGTTGTTAATATTTGTACAGTACTTATTTTAGTTATTCCCATACATTATATTTATTTATTTATTTCCAATAAATTTATTTATTATTTTATTTCCAATAAATAAATAAATAAATAAATTATATATCAATAGTGAGATAATTTTGATTGTTTACATTATTTAGATATTTGATATCAAATTATATAGCATAGAGATGTACTTAAATATCTTGTACAGATACATTTTATTGTATTTGTATGATTTTTTTTTAATTTTTATTATATTATAGTAAGGCGGACGAGCATATGGGCCACCTGATGGTAAGTGGTCACCAAACGCCCTTAGACATTGGCATTGTAAGAAATGTCAACCATCGCTTACATAGCCAATGCACCACCAACCTTGGGAACTAAGATTTTATGTCCCTTGTGCCTGTAATTACACTGGCTCACTCATCCTTCAAACCGGAACACAACAATAACAAGTACTGCTGTTTTGCGGTAGAATATCTGATGAGTGGGTGGTACCTACCCAGACGAGCTTGCACAAAGCTCTACCACCAGTAAAGTGTGTATGATTGTAGTATAGACAGATTAATTCTCAAATATTCCTTCATAATATAATGTAACTTATGCAAATAATTTAAATAATTTTGGTGCTTCCATATTTACTGCAAATAAATATTTATCTAGACATTTAAGCATAAACAGAAAAAGGTAGTGCACCTTACACTATAACCAAAACCTTATAAGAAAAAAAAAATGTCTTTAAAGTAGAATTGTGTAGTTAAACTGCATTCTCTGCCTTGATTTAATGATCAAAAACTAACAAGGCATTGGGTCAGATTTGCATGTTCTCTTTCTGTCCCTTTTGCTGCAACTTAAGGCACTGTGGCCCAAGCAGATAACGCGATCGAGCATTCCGACTACCGTGCGAAGCTGGCGCAGATCCGTCAAATCTACCACCAGGAGCTTGATAAGTACGAGAATGCTTGCAACGAGTTCACTACTCATGTCATGAACCTCCTTCGAGAGCAGAGTCGTACGCGTCCCATTACGCCTAAGGTTAGCGCACATAATTAGTCGTTGTAGAAAATGTAATCCAGTGTATTATTAGTCGTTGTAGAAAATCTAATCTAGTATATTTGACGAGCCGGTTGGCGTGGTTGGTGGATGCTTGCCTTTCACGCCGAAGGTTGTGGGTTCGATTCCCACCCAGGACAGGTATTTGTGTGCATGAACATATCTGTTTGTCCTGAGTCTGCTTGTAATTATCTATATAAGTATGTATTTACAAAAGAAAAATAGTATATGTAGTATATCGGTTGTCTGGTTTCCATAGCACAAGCTCTGTACAAGCTTAATTTGGGAGCAGATGGCCGTGTGTGGAAAAATGTCCTAGGATATAAAAAATAAAATAAAATTATGTAGGTATTAAAACAGTCACTTCAAAATTCTATCCTTCTAAATCCTATTGTACACTTTAGAGACACTCCATATTTTTTGATTAAATAATTTTCATTCTCTTCCATTTATAATAAATACTAAAAAAATTAGTACAATCTTTTATGTTCAATATTCAATGAATATTCTTTTTCTCAAATTATATTTGTAAATATATTTTTGATGTAACAGGAGATAGAGCGCATGGTACAGATCATACATAAGAAGTTCAGCTCCATCCAGATGCAATTGAAGCAGTCCACTTGTGAGGCTGTTATGATTCTACGTTCACGGTGTGTATATTTGTTTTTCTTAGTGTAAATAAAACATTTTATTGTATATTAATGTCCTAATAACCTTCATCAAACCGATTGGCTAATAATAATGCCGCCTTCGAAATTACGTTTAAATATCAAGAGTCCAGCTCAACCTCGGCCTCAGACAAAAATGAAAATGTGTGATCGCTTGCAGTTTCCTGGACGCTCGCCGAAAACGGCGAAACTTCAGCAAGCAGGCGTCCGAGATCCTGAATGAATATTTCTACTCACACCTGTCCAACCCCTACCCGAGCGAGGAGGCCAAGGAGGAGCTGGCGCGCAAGTGCGGCATCACTGTGTCCCAGGTACTGCCGCGGTAACGCTCCCCCTGCCCGCAGCTTCCTCGACGCGCGCCGCAAGCGACGCAACTTCAGCAAGCGCGCGCTCGACCTGCTCAACGACTACTTCTACTCGCACCTCGCCAACCCCTACCCCAGCGAGGAGGTCAAGGCGGAGCTGGCGCGGCGCTGCTGCATCACCGTGTCGCAGGTATAGTCGCGGTGACGCACGGAGGGAGGGTCGGTCAGTTGCGGGCGCCTCGCGATGTGGGTGAGCCGGCTCACGACAGCAGTTATGTTACACTTGCGCCCTCCATTTATTTTGTATGTCTGTTATGGTGTAATGCTTCTGGATATCATCATAATACTATTCTACACATTATGTATTCCATTTTTATCTTTTATAATTAAATTAATCAATTAATACCAGGAAAGAAATAATAGAAAATAGAAATACTAAATATAAAATTGATTGTACAATTTACAGGTATCTAATTGGTTTGGCAACAAGCGCATTCGCTACAAGAAGAACATCGGCAAGGCACAAGAGGAGGCGAACCTCTACGCCGCCAAGAAAGCCGCCGGTAAATAAACACGCATACCGTAAAACCTCTCCGAGGAATTATTTGCTAATTGAGTTATTAGAAATCAAATATCTCTTGACAGATTTTATCTTGCAATTCTATAATTTTAATAACATTTGGTTTAATGTCAAACCGACGAAACGGTCACAAGTCATATATGGTGGTACCGAGAATTCCATCAAATATCTAATTGACAATTCTTCTCATTGTTATGAAAAGACAATGATTGACATTGTCCAGCACAGGAGACATAGCAGCTCAGTATAGCCGGCGGTAGGCCGCTCCGCATGTGGTGTGTGTAGTAAAGCGTTTGTTGTACGCGTGGTTTCCGCACACAGACCTGTCTTGGGCGGGCGCGGGCAGGCGCGATGCGCGCTCTCCGGCCGGCCTCGCCTCGTACAACAGTAAACAGATTGCATTGCCCTCTACTCTACGTTCTAGATAAGCATTACGCTCCAGCTGAATTATTGGTTACAATTTCTTTGCTTTTAAATATTCTAAATCACACCCGTTGTCCCTCTGTATGAATGCTGGGATAGAATTGGATATCGACCCCTAAATGACTAAATTATTGAATGAAAATGTATTGGATTAAAAGTAAAGTAACGTTATTTATAATTGTTTTTTTTTTTTATTTTTAATTGTCATAAATTATAATAACTAATGATAGTTAAAATACGGGGACAACAATAAATAGTTAAAGAGGCGCTAGTGCATTCTCGACCTGGCGTCCCCCGGGCCGACACTACAGAGCGATGTTTGTTCCGCAGCGGCGGGGGCGTCCCCCTACTCGATGGGGGCGGCGTCGGGCACGGCCACGCCCATGATGTCTCCGGCGCCCACGCAGGACTCCATGGGCTACTCGCTGCCGGCGCCGCCGTACGACCAGCCGCAGCCGCCCTACGACGCGTCCATGGCCTACGACCCCATGCACCAGGACTTGTCGCCCTAGGCGGACTCGGGTACGCACCTCGTAACGGTACTTGATGCGATCCTCGTGTTATATGAAATGAGTTTACAAAGCATTGTCATGTCACGTCATAATGCGCGTAATTATAAGATTGTTAAGTTTTTAGTGTTCCTTTGATTTTAATAGCACAGTGACGGACGTAAGAGATTTTGTTTCTCAAAACGAATTAACATAATTTCTGCTGCAGTTCCGTTTAACAAATATATTTTGTTCCAGGTGCAACGTATAATCGTGCAGCTTCCACAAAATTGCCATTACTATAACGCGGCACAGAGCGGCAACGCCGCGCCCCTAGCTCGTAGGACGTTGTATACTAATCCCACACCGTTCATAGAATATATGCGATTATTTTATTGAAAATGTATAATTTTTATCGTATTATTTACATTTTTAACTATTTTATTGTCCAGTATTTATTTAATATATTTTTAATGTAATTCGTAAAGGCAGCTCTCAAAAGTATTATTTTCGTTTGGCCCAGTGGTTTCTAAAGTAATTATTTGGCAGTATTAACCACGACAGCGAGTGGAGGGATCTCTTTCATAAGTTCACTAAATAATCCTCACTGCGGTGAATATAAATATACGATAGTTGTAAGTCAATGTAGTGTAATGTTTATCTGTAAGTGTTCAGGTATTTGCTGGTTCGTGTTCGTAGTTCGTGACGTAGGCGAGACTGAGGGTCGGGCGACGTAAAACTCACTGTGCACACGATAGCGAAACGAAGCATTACTTTTTACAAATTATACTATTTATATACACTTGTTCATTATTCGGCTCAGATACAAAACTAGTGCTTAAAATTCATAATTACGATCATAATCAGTTGCTTCGAAACCAACATCAGCGATTTAAGGTAATACTTTGTTAATTCGCAATACATGAGGATTTGTAAAGTTATGTATCTAAGACGGAGTGTGAACGAACGAAATTCCTTACATAATTATGTTTCTTTTAAAAACTTGCTTTTTAGTAGTGAGTAGTACGGTCGGTCGGTTTTCTTCAGCCGTGCCGGTATAGTGTGCAATTTTAATATTTTATTAGAGGATTTATAGTCGGCGCACACGGAGTATCGCTACTGGAAACCGACACACGCGAAGATATATCAGCAGATACAAATTATATCCATTTACACAGAATCATGTATTATTTTATCATTGCTATTCGAGTGGTGTGAATATCAGAACGATATATATTGTATTTTTTATGCGGTGCTAACGATGTTGCTAGCACTAATTTTTTTTTTTTTTTTTTAATTTAGTGTATAAGTTAATGTTAATGGTTTCTATTATTATTTTATTTCGTCGTTCTTTATCAACGAAGCGTGCAGATAATATATTATACGAGTGTAATTAAATCGATTGTTCCACTTAGAAATAGTTCGGTTATAAAATTGTAGAAATAAGTCTATGTGTTCTAAATCAAGATATCTGAAACAGTATACGAAAAAAGATAAATTTAATTGGAGTTATGTCAGTGGAACACTAACTGCAGCACGCCGCTGCTTCGTCCTTACGATGTAACTATTGGAAAATATTTATACGATTTTCGTAATAGATTTTAATGAGATTTCGATAGATGTAGTGATACGATAAGAGCCAGCGGCGTGGACACATGTATACGACGACGAGTTCAATGTTATTGCGACCATCAGATTGATTAAATTACATTTTTGTGTAGTTAATGTGTGACTTTTATTTTTATATTGCCTCCTGTCCCACCAAATATACCCGTCAGGTTATATCAGTTCGTCGAAATATAAACCAATCTAAGCACAAAACTGTTTAAGATCTGTTTAATTTTCTCATAATTGTTTTTTCTATACCTAAATTAGTACTGTAAAAGAAATTTGTAGTTCAGTGAGTGCATTTATTTTAGTGGGAGTGAAAATGACTTCAAAGTCTGACAAGGGTTAAAATATATATTGTATTGTATGTATGTACGTATGTGACCTAAATTTATAAAATATGAGATCTCAAGATGTAGATAAAATTATAACTGCAAAGAAGCCATCCACCTTGAAATCATATCATTATGGTCAATATCAATGCAATGGGTCAATGTCAATATTCTAGCCTGCCATATCTTTTTTATCCATAAAACCACTACAAAATATATTCTAAAATTTATATATTTATTGAACTATTTAAATTTAATTAAATATTTGACTACTGATTTAGTTCTCTTAGCTCGTCTGCTTAAAAATTCCAAATTATCGCATGTAGTAATTTGATAATGTAGTAGTCAACCGTCTCTTATGTCCCACTGCTGGCCTAAGGCCTCTTCTCCGTTTTAAGGAAAGGTGTGGAGCTCATTCAGTTTCTGTTTAAATGTAAATAGTCCTATTTAATCTAAAAATATTGTTGATTAGGTCCATATTCAGTGATCGTCACGGTAGCATGCGCAAACGATCCCGTGACCCTTTTGTTAAGACGGTAAGGGTACCGCTGGTTTTTTAGTGGGTATTCTGATGTTCGAGGTGCACTCGGCGCTTTAGACATTGGCGAGCCCCATATACGTACCATTCCCGTGGGGGAAACGAGTAATGCGTATTTCCAGCGTTAAAAAAAAGGTCCATATTTAGTGCTTGATGTACGGCATTCTATCATTGACATGTTTTATTCAGCACCCTCGAGCGTGTGCATGTGACCTAGAATACTAAAGGATAAGTTAATCAATTGTTTTTTATACATTATGAATTTGCCGCTAAAACCGTATCGTGTTAGTCACTATTACATTCACAATGAAGTCATCAGTTTTGCCACACGAGTCGAGCCGGACACTTGTGTGCATTTGAGTTAAGTATGTTAAGGTTTCTGTCAACCTTAACTAATACAGTAGCCGTAAACAAGAATCGTAAGTAGAAAAACTTCGTATTATTTACAACTTATATGGAACTCACAAGGGCAAGAACAATTTCACGGGAATTATTATAATTGCATAATATTTACAATATTTTTTAGCGCCTTCAATGACTAGTCTCGTTTATGCTACAAATCTTTTAAACTGGAACTTATTTTGTGTATAAATAAATTATAGGAATCGGAAAATAAACAAAATAATAATTACACGAATAAATAAAATGCGAATGATAATGTTTGTCACAATATATTTGAATTATATATTGGCTGAGATCAGTATGGTTAGTAATAAATTCTAATACTGTAAGAACTCGTAAATGTCCCACAGCTGGGCAAAGTGCAACTCTCGTGTCACGGCGAGGTTTAGTTTGATCTAATTCCATCACATCCATTAAATTTATACATAAATTAACCACGTGAAAGCACCGTAAGAACGTATTCTATACGGAAATAAATTTGTAAACTATAATGATTAATAAAAATACTTCATATTTATTAACCTTTTCAGTAGTGAGAATGACAAGTATACACAGTGCATATAAAGAGGACGTTCACGATGTGCCAATGTCTGTTATAATCAGACCTTTTATTCCTGAGTTAGACGAAGCAAAGGTGCAATCTCTTATGGACACTATTCAGGTAAGTGTTTAGTTAGGTACCTATACATAGAATTTTATGATGAAATCTAAAAGCTTATTGATTTTACTCGATTTTTTACATAAAACATACGTCAGAGTTCAACGTTAGGACAATGCGCGAGCCCATCTGGGCAAGTACCCTTGCCTTATACATCCTTTATTCTAACGACAAACACCAATAATTTTGCATTACAGTATTCCGCTTAGAAGGGTCACTGAACCAGTGTAATTAAAGACACAAGAGGGGGGTATAGGTGGGGACTTAACATATCAGTTTCTATCATGGCCGTTACGATTTACCATTATGTGGACCATTTCAAAATTAAGAAAAAATGTAGAATTTTAATAAACTGGTTCATATTTTTAAGTAATTTTTCGCCACAGGCCTTTAACCGTAAAGAGATAAATATTTGAAATTAGAATATAATGACTGAGCGGCGCTCAAGTATTACATGTATGTGTTCTTTCGTTTTTTCGGATTTTTATATATGAGATATTTATTCGGATTTCGCTATCCACGCCTAGTTGAAGTTGTTAGTGAAGCTTATTTTCAAAATGTATATTTTTTATTACAATTCATACAGTACAGTAACAGCCTGTGCATGTCCCACTGCTGGGCTAAGGCCTCCTCTCCCTTTTTGAGAAAAGGTTTGGAGCTTCCAATGCGGGTTGGTGGAATATAAATGTGACCTAATTTCAGTGAAATTAGACACATACAGGTTTCCTCACGGTGTTTTCCTTTACCGTCAAGCACGAGATGAATTATAACCACAAATTAAGCACATGAAAATTCAGTGGTGCTTGCCCGGGTTTGAACCCAGGATCATCAGTTAAGATTCACGCATTCTTACCACTGGCCCATCTCGGCTTACAATTCATAAAAACAATCTACTTGAAACTTTTAATTGAAATATCCTTTATTTTATTCAAAATAATTTCATTACAGAAAGACGAATTGCAGGGCGTAGTTCCTCCAATAGACGTTCTCTGGATTAAGGGCAGAGAGGGTGGCGACTACTACTACAGTTTTGGAGGGTGCCATCGTTTTGCGGCGTACAATAGACTGAACCGATCCACCATACCAGCTAAGATCGTTAAATCTACACTCACAGACTTACGAAACTATTTAGGTAGCAGTACACCGGAGCTTAAGTGACATTGATATTGCCTTAGAAATACTGAATAATCCAACACATATGAGGTAAACACGGAATTGATTTTAGAGTGAGGGGATGGTTGTAAGGGGTACATTAATTGTAAAGTAGAAACAATTGGTTACAAATAAATAAATAACCAAATAATATAAAACTACATTTTATTTATTTTGTATAATCATATGCTTAGATATTAAGCGATTTATATTTTATATATAACACAAAACAATGATATATTTGATTAAAATAAAGTATTATTTTAAAGTATATATAATATTGTTTTATTTCTAGAAAGGAATATAAAATGAAAGTCTCTAAATTCTCCAACTTTGTATTTATTGTGGCACCTTATTTAACTACAGAACAATGAGATATGCGATTTCTGTATACATAATATATTTACAAACGTGAACATAAATAATATCAAAATACATTTACACTACAGCAGCTTCACGGGTGCGGCTCGTCTACTAAATAAAAAGCGTACTGAACACAAAATAATGTTAGCACCAACAATTATTTCAAGCATTGCGTCCGTACGAAGAGAGACAAATATATTTAATTATAATTAAAATTATTATAAATAACCCTTTCAAATTCATGAATATCAAACAATAGTAAATAATGCTAATAAACCGTTTTGCATTACGGCGATGTGATCTATGACTGTTTAAAATTCACACAGTCATTCTAAATACCATTTACGAACATTTTTGTACAATTAATTTTTAAGTATACATTTTCCTAGTCTGTTCCATTGCCATCTATATAACTTCATTTTTATATTGTAAATATTTGTAAACTTTAAAATAGACTCTTGGAATAGTCTAATTTATTTTATAGAAACATAAAAACGATCTACGTTAGGTACATTATAAGATTTACTACAATACATTATACAGGAAAATAGATTAATTTAATATAATAAGTATTCAAAAGCTATAATTGTACATGGAATTTGATATTCAGTATATAGTTATCAAATTATATTAGCACATTCAAGAGATCATGAGTGATTATTTTTTTTATAATTTGGCACGATATAATAATAATATACTGTTTATTTTGATTTTGCATTTATATTTTATATATAACACATTAACAGGAAGACAGGCGGGTGAATTATTGAAATGATGATTGTGGTAATCATAGATATTGCCATTATAAGAAAAGTATACATAATTTGTCTATTCTCTATTATACTAAATCTTACATTTTACGTGCTTGAAATCACATATAAAATGTATTATATTTTCAATATTAAAGTTTTGAATAAAAAGCAAATTAAAATCCTGAACTATTTTATATTTTTACACAAAATCATGCTATCCGGATAAATAACCAAGAGTCGTGTATTAAAAATATACATCTATACATAGACACAACATTATATTTTCTACGACTATACCAATATCATTTCGCTTCATAACAAACTCTGTACCACATATCCGATATCACGTCCATTTATTAATAATATTTTTTTATTATTTACATAATTCTTCACGAATACATACACAAGTTTATGCATATATGCTTCATATTTTATCAGATATAAAATATTCGCACGATGCAAGTTTTGATTAATAGGTACATATGTTTTTTTTTTAATTTTATTAATATGATTTTCATTTCTAAGTCAGAAGAACATCAAATTATTACTCATTTATTATTTCATTATAAAGTACTGCATTTTTTAATAGAATTTTCATTCTCTCCTATATTTTAATAGTTATAGTAACTTAGTGAGTGAGTAATATTAGACGGACTAGATTTTATATTCTTTCCTAACTTTCGTAATGCACAAATAGATAATATTTATTATGCATTATTAAAGTTAGTCAAAAAGTTATAAATAATCCATTAATGTTACCTAACTAGTCAGAATATTTGATACACGAAGACAAGATCTTTGTCTCATTTGGAAACATTTAATCTAAAAGTAAGTATTACTCTTATCATTATTAACAATATTCACGTGGAATCATTCAAAGCAGTGTGGTTTTAGCAATTTCCATTTACATTTGATTATACATATAATATTTACAATATAATATTATAAATGCTATTGTTAAATTATATTATTCTTTAATCGTAACTGGGTTCAACATTAAACTTAAATATATAAGACATTGGTGGGTCAATTATAATGGTTTGTTTACACTAAAATAGTTGTTTGTGGTATTTAGAAGAATTGCATTTGCAAGTGTATATAATTATATATTTTTTTTTCACATAACTTAAGTTAATTCCAAAAAAATATGTTTCTTTTTTGATACTACAAATATTGCCAATTAACTTTTATCAAGTAGCGCTTTTAATTTTATTTAAATTTATAAAAATCAAATTTTACGCTGAACTTAGGCGAACATATAATATGAGTATGTATATTACAATATTTCCAAAGTAAGCTCATTTATTACTTTCATTCATATTAATTAACTGTATAACACATTATTTACTATTTTATCTGTTTATTTATTGTTAATATATAAGCAGGTAAAATTGCAAATAAGAAAGATTGACATTCATACTTGGATTACTCTGTCAATGAAGACTAATTAAAATAAATACGATACATACATCTGAGCTATAACTGCAAAGTCCTAATGTAATGTACTGCCACTTTTAACATAATCTTAGTACACCTTTGATAAAATTATCGAGCGATCTTTAAAAAAAGCTTAACTTAATAAAGTGTCATGACTATGTCAAATATTTTATAAATTGTATTTGTTCATATATGTTATGCAATGTTAAATGCATTCTCAACTCATCAATAAGAATACAAATATCATATAAGGAGATGAATATTATCAGTAAATATTTAATTGGATTTATATTATTTTATATTTATTTTTTAATTGTCTTGGAATGTATAGCTAAAATACTGTAATGGGCGACCTCTCTAAAATATCGTAAAGTAAAAAATATATATATATTTCTTAAACGACAGTTTAAAATAAATAGGAGTTATATTGATAGCAATTTTAATTTAGTTTTTTACGTATAGATATATAACTATATTTATATAATTGAATGTGTAATAAAATGTATGTTTCACTTTTTACAGTTTGGCACTCATTCTCACTTTATAACAATTTAAATAAAATATTATTGGTACCATTCAATTAAAAAATAGTCTTAAAAAACTAAAACTACTATCATATACAAAATGAATTTGTTCAAGTAGAATGATTTAAAAATAAAATGGCAGTTATATCTTGTTTTGATATTGTGTTTCAATGTCAGATATCATTTTGAGCAATGAGAGAATTATATTTTAAATTTCTGTTAACAAAGAGAAAATTAAAAAGTGTTTAAAAATTGTTAAAAATAATGTCATTTCAAAAATAAAACGTATAGAAGAGAGCTCTCTACCAATAGATCGATCTATAAACCAATCTTTGGGATTTCATACCAAATGTTTTGTTGCGGTACACTGTAAACCGATATTTTTTATAGATATTTTTATAATTTTGTATTTAACTATTGATAGTTTTCTATACTTGAATTAATGATTTTGCGCTATAGGACGCATTATTTGTTATTATTGCGACTAATATGTTCGTACCAGAATAAAAACTAGTTCTAATGGGCCTGAAAAAATATGATATGGTTGTTAATAACATAATGAGTCTTTTCTTCTTAATATTAAATAGTTTAGTTCCAATATGCTTTTGAGCCTAGCATTCATTTTACGCTTCACTTTCGTACCAATACGCGATTAATCAAATCGCTAATGCTTGAAAATATTAAGATAGTAAATTTACTTATGCATATATATTATATATTTGCAATACACATATTTAATTTCTATATGATTATATCATATAATAAGTAGATTGTATCATAGTATGTTGTTTAAACATAAACTATGCATATCAAGTAAACTCACTTTGTATATTTTCTAATACGTCAAATATTATATTTTATAAATTTTAGACATACAATTCCATAGTACTCCGACTTTAACATTTAACTACAGTAGATAAGTTAGAGAATTCGTACTCTTAAGCAATGAAAGGTGCATTGAAATTGCATTGACGAGATATGATTGTAACATTTTTTTATATCTATCTAAGTATTATCTATGACTTGAAAAAATAACTTACATAGTTCACAAAAATAAATATACATTTGACTCGCTTCTAGAACATCAACAATAACATATATCCCCGGCAAACATGTCGCTTGCTAAGATATATTTGATACAGACTTAAACTCCACCGTGCAATTCTTACATAAAATTTCTTGTATTGCACGTGCAATGTTTAATAGATTTCTTTATAAATTAAAGGACAATCGTCCCTTGTACATTTGAAATAGAATTCTATATAGTAAAGCACGAGTATTTAAAGCACATTTTATCATATTAGCACAACAAGTAACACTTATTCCATACATAGTTTTGTTCGATTCGTACTTCGTAAATTTTATAATCAGCACAGATTCGCACTTCACCTTAAGTTTACTTTGAATATATTATCATAATTAATTTATCTAGACAATAAATTAATTTACTATACGCCTCTACGTATAGATGTCGACTTTGCAAAATTAGTCGAAGTCGAATATAATTTTTAGTTTCCTGTGAAATATCCTGTCAGCTGTTATGTTGGAAATTATTTCGTAGTGCTGTTCATTCGCTAAGTGATATAATGATTATGTAGAATTTTGCCTCTCCGTAACTGGGATCTCTGTTTAATATAGAACTGGTAAAGTTGCAAGCAGCGGTGGCGCCGCTCACACGAGGTCGCCGTGGTCGTGCTCGTCGAGGTCGCAGGGCGCGGGCGGCGCGGAGGGCGCGGGCCGCTCGCGCTCGGCGACGCACAGCTGACATCAGTCCAGCGCGCCGATGCACTCGGGCTCCTCGCGCACGCACTCCTTGGGGAAGTAGCCGGATCTGTTGTCGCCCTGGAATTTCAATGCTCAGTGTTAGTATGGTTAGTACTCGCAGGTTATTTCACATTGCATTGCTTAGTATCGCTGTATTTTTATATAACATAATAGAAGTAAAGTTAAAAAAAAGGCATTAAGAGACAAAGCAAATAAATAATAACAATAACAGATAACTCCTAAAGTAAGATATGCCACAGTAAATGTCTAAGCAAGAGTGATATCGGGTAACCCCTGGTAAAGTTTCGGGTTATTTATTTTGATGTTGCCCGATTGAAAAATAAATTTCTGCCAAAAAAGGAAATTAATAACATTTATAATCAAAATACCTTCATCAGAATTGTGATTACTTGTCATTTTAGATATGGCTCTATCTTTTATTTATTTACTTACTGAAAATTTATAACAAAATATAATAATATATCTTACTCAAGTAGAATCTTACACGCACTTTTGAATCGTCATTTTAAAAGGTTAAATCTACATTAAATAAAATAAATTTACCACTGGTTTGAAAAGCAGATTTTACCATGAGAAACGACAAAAAACTCATCTCACCTTGTCGAGCGTGCGACCTTTCCACCACCCCCGACTGTCCCCCTCCTTGCTGAGCACGAGCACCTTGGCCCCGGGTCGCAGCGCCAGTTGCGACGCCTCCAGCGGACGAAAATCATGGATGACCGTTGCCACTACTCGCCGGAATGGCCATCGTAGGTTGGAGTTTAGCCTACAAACACAAAATAGATTTCGTATTAAATATTTAATGGAGTCGACTAATTAAAGTACTATATAATTATGCAATTTCTGTTGCTACTAGTTTCTGCTCGCACGTGAGGGAGAGGGGATGTGCGCCCTATGTCCTTTTCTGTCCTCTGACAACGCGTTTGCAAAATTTCATAATTATCGGTTTGAGTAGTTAATATATAAAAGCGTAACAAACAAATTATCAAATAATCTTTCTTTAGCATTTATAACATTAGTAAGGATTTTCTATAATTCTAATAACGTGTAGATAAATGATAATTATAATGATTAGTAGTTAAGACATGAAACACAACAAGCAAAGAAAATATTTCTCATTCAAACATGTATTTAATTTAGACAACTTTTCAAATGGTATTTGTAACAATAATAAGTGTATGTCTTACCCAACAAAATTCTCAGAGAGGCTGGTCTTTTCGTAGTAGGAGATCAGTTCAACGATGCTGCGGAAGAACCGCGACTCGGAGAGGAAGTAGTGCGGCACCTGGTCGATGGGCTTGCGGCACACTCGCATGTGTTTCACGGTGTTGTCCGTTCTGTTTATTGTTCAATAAAATGTGAAAAATTATATTAATATTTGTTTACATTACCATGAAGGTTGTGTATGCGTGCGCGACCTGTAACCTAACATAGTCTGTTCGAACAACAAGAGGAGTAAAGACAAATAAATGATATTGACGTTGAATTAAATCAATGTCGTTGTTCGAGATCTTTTATAATATGATATTTAAAATGAATTCGAATGTCGGCGAAGTTGTTATCGGAATTTAAGAAGTAAAATTAAAGTGGATATAGGTTGTAAGGTGTTTTTAAAGTTGTAGCGTGTAATATAGAGAAGCTGTTAAAAATCGCTTGGAATACGTAAATCAAAGATTTGTTTATTTTATCCGCTTCAGATGAACAAATCGGATCGACATTACTACAAGGTACTGGTGGTAGGGCTCTGTGCAAGCTCGTCTGGGTAGGTGCCACCCACTCATCAGATATTCTACCGCAAAACAGCAGTACTTGTTATTGTTGTGTTCCGGTTTAAAGGGTGAGTGAGCCAGTGTAATTACAGGCACAAGGGACATAAAACCTTAGTTCCCAAGGTTGGTGGCGCATTGGCTATGTAAGCGATGGGTAACATTTCTTACAATGCCAATGTCTGTGGGCGTCGGTGACCACTTACCATCAGGTGGCCCATATGCTCGTCCGCCTTCCTATTCTATAAAAAAAAGGTAAAGTTGAGAAATGACAGCGGCATTTGATATGTCACGTGATCTCCTTAAATCTTTTGCACGACGATCGATATTATCGCCTACAATAACAATCGCACGCGGGTGGTGTCGCGGCGCCGCGGGCCGTACTTGAGCGAGAGCGCGTAGTGCGTGTCGTTGTGCGAGGGCGGCGGCGCGCTCTGCACGGCGCGCGGCCGCACGCGCAGCAGGAACGTGCCGTCCACGCGCCGCTCCAGCCGCGCCGTCGCCGTCTCGCGACCCATCTCGCCCACGTACCTGCGCCACGGACACTCCACGGTTACAACTTTGTATTCCATCACTCTGCAGACGACTTATATCTGGTGAGTGCAACGAATACGTTCCGTTGTCTATTAACGTATTAACGTACCACATGTAGTAGTGCAGCGCGGTGTCGGGCTGGTGCGCGTGCGGCGGCAGCGGCGGCGCCGGCGCCAGCCCGCCCCCGCAGCGCCCCGACAGCGCGATGCAGTCCTTGTGCGCGCACGCGTTGCACACCGAGCACAGGTAGCCCTGCCGCCGGGCGCGAGGGTTAAATATCGTTATCGCTTGAATAACATGACGTTACGATTCCGACTTGTGACAATGGTCACAACGAACCTGGAATATTCTGCCCTTGAGAAATTTCGAACAGTGATGACACGTCGCGGGCTTCTGGAACGTGTGCAGGACGAATTTGTGGTTCGTGCTTCGACATCCAGGGGGCTCCAAGTTGTCTCTGTGTAGGGAGGAACGAGGACATTCAAGAACTCACGTTGAAAACGAGTAAGATAAAGAATAGCTATGTTTTGTGCTTCTCTCGCTCAGTCATGATGTTTTCGTGAACGAGCACGACGTACATGGCGTCCTTGATGGCCTTGAGCCACTTCCGGCGGCAGTCGTCGGTGCGCGCGTACAGCGTGAAGGTGGAGTCCTTGGAGCGGCGCACGAGGTAGAAGTGCGCCGTCCAGCGCGCGTCGCCCCGCAGCGCGCGCCGCCCGCCGCCCTCCTCCACGCGGTACTCCGCCAGCCGGATGCCCGTGCGGTACGAGTACTGGTTGTCCTGCCGACACACCCTCGTCAACTACCTCGCGCACTCCGCCCTCGACACTCTTGTGCATTACTTATACTCGCATTGAACGTCACTACAGATTCTTGCATTTCAAAAATTAACTTTTAAAATGTAAAGTCTACGATCATGCTTTCTAACATCGATATAACGAATAACATGTCGTTTACAGATTATTGATAGAATTTCCTTTGATTTAAAAAAGACAACAACATTGGTTTGAAACTAAAATACTACATAGACAGACTATGATTTACTAAATATTTCTTGACAATTTAATAAATTTTCGGTCGCATCATGCTGTGTAACCTTATTCGAGTACTTATGTACATGCGTGCAGTCATATATTTTGATCTGTTAAAAACAAACTCATTCATTAGTAACTCACTACCTCACCTTAGACTCTAGTCTGAGCCTCATCTCTAGATGAGACGTACTAGGTAAATTACGTACTGAGTCTTCCGAGTGCGAGTACGTGTACATGTAAAAACCATTTCCAAAAACTAGTATTTAGAAGTATTCGTAATTATTAAAGTTTTGGTACTATTAATAGAAAATTATTTACGTTTTTAACAATATATAAATAATTAAATAATATTATTGTTCTGTCGAGTCGCGTGCATAGTAAGAAAAAAAGGTTATTGAAATTATCAGGTGTTTCGGATCGAAAAAACAAAATTAGTTTAAATCATGTAATAACCATAATTTTTTTTTTACTGTTAATAGGCCAGCGTTTGACCGTTGACTTGCCTGATGTTAAGCATTTAATAATTTACGTTTTTAACAATATATATTATTATTATTAATTAATTTATTAATTTAAGTAAGGGATATATTATTTTAACATTTTTAAACGAAAATTAAAAAAAAGTTGGAGGAAGTTTAAAAGAAACTTTAAATAAGTGGATAAGTTACTTTTTTTTATAAATAAGTTCGTTTTTAAGTTTAAGAAGTAAAGTTTTTTTTTAATTCACGTCTTAGCAGTATTTCTAAATACTCGATATGCGCTTACACTCTGTTACGAGACTCAGTACGTAAACGTCCAAGTCGATCCATGGTTTCGAAGCCCGTTCCCGCATGTACGTCCTCTACGACTACCTCGGACTACCCGCTACCCGATGCACTAGCAGGCTGCACGCAAAGCTATGTTAGTAGTGTGTGTCGATATTTACTGTCGGGTAGATCACCTTGACGGGCTTGCAGAGCAGCATGAGCTTGTCGAACACGAAGACGTATCGCGAGCGCAGCTTCTGGTCCTCGTGCGCCTTGACCTTGAGCTCGCCGTCCAGCAGCAGGCGCCCGTACGCCGCCAGCCCCGCGCCGCCCGCGCCCAGCGCGCCCGCCTCCCAGTCGATGATGCTCTCCTGGGACCACCGCGCGTGTCACTGTAGTGCTCGAATGTAACCCAACAACAATGCCACTCCCCACCCTTTACGATACTAATGGATGAAATAGAATAAAAGATTCATTCTTTGTCAACCATGACATCTAATATGTCTCTCGCTGCTCACTCGAGCATTTGGGGGTGAAGTAATTTATTAGTGAATAATAGCACTCGGACGGAATTATCAATTAGAAAATATCTAATAGATTTTCTGCCTTGAAGTTTTTATACAAGGCTCTAGATCTCGGAGCCCTGGACTCTATCTGTTCCGGCAGTTCGTCCTGCGCCTGAACTCTGTCCGGTCGTGTCGGATTACAGTCGTATTCCATTACGAGAATAAAGGAAGGCGAGTAGAACTTTTGCACTATAATTTGTACTGCGTATTTTGCTAGGCTAGGAGGCTGCACACAAAGCTATTTTATTTGATAAACAATAAATATAGCGAACACTTTCGGTACGTTTAGTGGCCGTCGTAGTTACCTGAACCTTAGACAGCAGCGTCAGCACTTCGCTGTCTCTCTTCACCTCGTTGATGTACTGCGCCACGTCCACCATCGCCTCCTTAGCGCGCTCCAAGCCACGGAACTCTTCATGGTTCTAACATATATATCGGAATTTAAAAAAAATCGCCAAGAAGAAATCGAGCGACGAAAGTTATATATAATTAAAACAAATGAATTCTTATTATTTTTTTTATTATTGTTAGGAATTACATAAACTTTTTATAAATATTGATTTAATTTCGGGCTCAGAAATTTGAAGCAGCTTGAATTTTTCGACGCCAAAAGCCGAATTGTATTGCAGCTTAAAATCCAGGCCACCGCCTTTTTTACGCGCTTAATATGTGTTTATAATTCATCTGTTTCTTGGCTATGAGAAAAACAACGCGGGAAACCTGCACACCACGGATTTAAATTATGCAACTGCTGCCAAGAAACTCGGTACTCTTTTCACCAATCACATACAAATATCAATTTATAATCTATCTTAACACATAATGCTACAATTTCTTATGACGTAATAAATTTAAAGAAAAAAAAAACGCGTGATCCCTTTCACAAATGCTCGGGTTTTGTTTGTGGCGCGAAGCTTAAATGCTGCGGACATACAATTACTCTCATACGCTATCTTTCGTTTTTGTAATTAGATATTATTCATTTAAAGTAATTGTTGATTATTCCTTTTAAACGGTCTTTTTAACTTTGGCCTGTAAAACTTTATGATCGTATTATTTATATCAAATCAAATGCATTTGATTCAAGTGAATTCGACAATAAGCGTTTTTGAATCCTCAATATTTTAACCCTACGAGCGTTACGGAAAACAACCTCTAGGTAAAGAAACGATAAAATATCGCGTATTTGGTCTTTTAAAATAAACCAGATTCATATTGTGGTTGGTTAGTGTTCACAATTATTATTATCAATCTGTGTTGCGTTGAAACTTGAAATTAAAATCGAGCATCTTTCTCCAAAAACTATTTTTAACGAGCACTTAGATTTATTTATTAATTATATCTGAATATTTTTTAATTTGTTAAATAATAAATTAATTATATTTTATAAAAAAAGCTACATTACCGGTTGTGTTTCATGTACGAGTTTGTCCAACAGCAGGTGGTACTTGAGCACTCTCTGCATCGGCACTGACAGGATGTCTCGAAGCTGGATGCGACCGTCGCTGTGCTCTTTTTGACATTTCTAGAATTAAATAGATTTTAGAGAAAACAACCATTATACATTAAAAGTTTCGTTGATGTGAACATGACACCAATTTTTTTTTATGAAGGTAAGTGGTCAACTCCACCCATATACTCATCAGGCTTTCTCTGAAACACTATTTCCCCCTCACACCTCACTTCTCACCCAACCATCTCTGACTCTCACCCTACGAACCATCACACAACAATACAAAGTAGTGATATTCTCCAGTACAAGAACAAAAAGAAGACGGAATTGGGCGGTAGAAGAACTGGTCGGATGCTATTGAAATATTTTATGCGTAAGGAATTTATTATATTAAATATCGTGTATAAATAACGAATATTTCTAAGCGAGCTATCTTCTCTTCACTGCGCGGTCAGACAAACTACAATGTTTCCCAGTAATATTAATCTATTAATATTTTAATTGCCAAAGTTTCAAATAGAAACATAGAGATTGCTTATATTGTTGCTTATAATACCTACCTAACACCTGCTAACTGCCTTATACGCCGAGGGGGACACTAGTGAATACTTACTGTAAAAGACTACCATTATTATTATACTGTTTACAAAATATTACATGATAAAATAGTATATATATATTTATTATTAATTAAAAAAAATATGATCATTATATTTCAATTAGATCTTATCATTTTATAATTGAAATAAATAACTAAGAACAAATAGGAACTCTTCAAGCTAAACGGCCCACTACGAAACCTTGAAGGTATGGGAACGATGTAAAGGTAAGGTGTAAACACGCACGAAACGAATAAAAATACTCAGACCACGGCTAAGATATGTTTAAACAAATGTTAATCACGATCGAGAAATAATCCGCAAATACTAACATATGCAGTTTCAACGAGACACGCCAACCAATCGACTTATTATTATAAATAAGCAAACGATCTCTTATTCAGCTTTAATAAAATAATATAATTACTGCGAGTTGTTTGCTGAACGTAGAGTCTCTCGCGTCGAGTGCCTTGAGCGTGTCTTGGGCATTTGTGAGATTGGAACAGTAATCCCCGTACAGGAGCAATCTCTCCCTCCACGCTAGGAACACGTCCGCCAGTCTCGGGGCGCCGTTCCCCGGCACACAATTCTCTGTCGCGAGACGTAACTGTCTCAATAATCCTGAGTGAATGTCGTGTAAATCCTAAAAAAATTAACATTTAGACCTATAAGTATGTAAGGCAAAATACTACAACGAAACGAGCAATATTTTACACTCTATATATATACCTAAATATAGAATTATCACAGTCCTCTATGCTTATCAAACATAGTGGGTTTTAATATCATATAAATAACGTACCTTGACACCAAAAAATATGACTTGCATATCCTGGGGTTTCAAATAAGGCGTCAACGGCCTCAGGAAGTATTTAATTATTTTACTAAGCACGTCCACGTAATTGCACTCCGTGTCGACCAGTTCTCTAATAACATAGTCTCTCTTTTCTAGGCTGTGCGACGACGTCGCTAGCTGGAAATATTAAAAAAATAAAATTACATAAATATAATTAAAAGAAGAAAAAAAAAATGTCTACGAATTGATAAAAGCGTTCGACAAGCATTTAAATATAAATAGCGTTAACCATTCTCTGCAATCAACATTATAGACAACTAACTACATGGCGGCAAAAAATCAAATGGCATCGGAAGTAATGAGTGTATGAATAATTCAAACGACGATCGGAACGTAATATGGAACTTTTACTCGTTCACTTAAAATTCCAAGTGAGGCATGAAAATGGGACCGCCAGTGAGAGCTCGACGTAGAAACGACCAATCACGTCGGATATTATAATAATACCCCCGAGACGATGTACGAAAGTCATTTTTTATTTGTGTAAAATATAATAAAATAATTAGTCATACAATTTTATATAAGACCTGAGTGATGTTATGAGTTGAAATAAATGAATAGTAAATCTGGTCGATTTTAAAACAATAAGTTAAATGAGATGCGTAGTCTTAGTTGCCAGTATCGAATTTACAACATATAATACGTAAATAGATATGCCATAAACTCATTATTCCATTGCCAAATAAAAAAAAAAACAAAAAAAAATCGCGTACTGCGCTGAAAGCGATCGGATGGTGCGGGGCGGCGGGCGGTTCGCGCGCTGGTCCCTTGACCGCACAGAGGTCGTGGTAGATCTCCTCGTCGTGGATGCGCGCGCAGTAGCTCGCGTATTCCCCCACCTCGCGGCTCGCACTCGCGCCGCCGCTGCGCACGCGTCCCAGTTACAACCGAGTCAGATCGAACGAGAGCGACGAATTTGTACATAATGAAGAGAATTGAGATAGGGAAGAGCTTTGATATTATGTAATGATATTAAAGGATCTAGACATGAATGTTTACGCTCAATCACTTTATATATGTGTCCTACGAGTGATAGATTCATTCATAGCGAGTACTTTAATTAAATCTCGATTGGAAAAACACAATAATACTAAAGGGTTTACAATCCACACGAATATTATTTGATGATTAATGTCAATGTCTTTTTCCTTTTTTTTTATTGTTTTAGTCAAATTTAAGATAGTCCCGCCCCGATTCCCATCCGACGCAAAGCTGCCCATAATGCAGGCTGCATTTCCGCGCTGTATGGCAATGGACAACCTCTGTGCCAAGTGGGACCCGGAGCGACTGTCCACACGAATGTGTATTAATTAAGTAAAATAAAATATTTAATACATATTTTTGTCAATACCAAAGTTTTCAAAACAGGTAGGTATCTGGAACTCTTTTTGTAATACTGTATTATTATTATTTTCATTCTTATAGATGATGCTGTATCTTATTATTAAATTATAATATAATAGAAATAATGGACAATTCGGAAGGGTGGTGTTGAGTTAGAGAGACAAAAACTGAATAAATATTTCAAGTATGTCTCATATTTTAGATTACCGGAAATAATATTAGCGACTAATTTTATTCATCCATCACGCTGGCACCGAGTATAAATTAATCAAAATTATATTGTCACAATTAAAAAGAGGTTTCTCTATCTCGATTTTAGATGAGGTTTGTGTCTCAAGTTATTCATCACATTAAAAAATATAATATGACATACTTCCATTAAATCTCCCTAGTTGATAGATTAGGTACATCTTAACCGAAGAACGACTCTAAGAATTTAAGTTTATTTATATAATGCCTTATGGTTAAGGTAAACATCGTAAGGCAACCTGGGGGGCCAATCCTACTAATTTGTTCGGTACAAATACCGTAACTGGATCGTTGTGTTAGTAGAGTAGGAAAAAGGTTAAATGGCAACGATTTCGTTTCGATTCAATTGCGATAAATCGTCAATTTTTTAGTAGAATTGGCCCCCTGCATTTGCCAAATGACATTCCGTGTGTCCGTGTGCGTGTTTTTTTTTTTTCTTATTCGATAGAGTTGTACAAATTTAGAGAATTGAGATAGGAAAGAGTTTTGATATAAAAGAAACTAGAGATGGATGTTTACACTCAAAAAAGGAGAGGAAGCCTTAGCCCAGCAGTGGGACATTCACAGGCTGTCACTGAGTTTCTGATAGAGTTCATGTTAAGTGTTATGTTAATTTCGTACAAACCGTAGTTTAACGTCAACGCTATCGAATAAGCGAAAAAACTCGATGCTGATAAATGTGTATTGCGTATACATAACCCGCGGGACGTTACAATAACCTTCCAACCTTCTCATTCACAGGTGTTCAAGCTGTTGGCCAGCAATAGTAATACGGTTATTGTATCCATTTGATCGCCTATTATCATCTTTTAATTTTTTTTTTGTTATATTTTTTAATAAGTTCATCACAACGATTTGAGGAGTTAAAAAACGTATAATTTTGTTAAGTTACTTTCTATTGTGAGTCGCTATCATCCGAGATTCGGTAATGAAAAAATTTGGGTTAACAGAATTTTATCTGAATATAAGTTCCGTTCGCGCGTTACTTACAGCGTTCGCTCGCAAACTATTCAACACTCGTACGCTTTCGTTCGATCTATTTGTAACGGATATTACACATGGTTCCATACAAAGCATAAAATAACTTTGGTAATTATTTTTATTTCTCGAACGTAACAGCTGTATATTGTATACAAATCATTTACAATTTATTAGCTGTAATAGACGCAATTGTATAATATAACATAGTTGTTAAAACGTTATTTTCCAAGTAATTTGATAATTTGAATAGAACCTTGTAATACGCTTCGTAAGGAACCAAAATGAAAGAAGTTTACGTTACACGAGGCATATCGCATTTCATAAGATTCAACATATTTATTTTAAACTTAATTTAAAACGTATTGGAAAGGAATCTATTAAATGAAATACTATAGCCTTGGTATAATGAAGCAATAATATGACTGACGCTGATAAGAAATCATTACATTAATTTAAAAATAAAATTTAAAAACATTAAAAATAAATCGATAATTATATTCCAAACGTTTTCATTGTTGTGTTGAGTCTGTCTGAGAGCGCTTATTCTCAAATAAAACAATTTAAATATTAAAAAAAAAAAAACTTAAGTCTGAAATGATAACCTCCTTTTTAAAGTCGGCTGAAAAAAAAATAAACTCATCTAAAAAGCATGCGATAATGATCTAATCTAATCTTACGTAGAGCTATATTTTACGTAAATTATTGCCATTTTTCTATATACGCTACATGAACAATAAATAAATGTAACACGCAGTGGAATAAAAAACCATCATTCAAAAGTCGTATACATCTACATGGAAGTTAAAGAGAGTGGATTGTGTCTATATGACGATATCTTAAAGTAGGGGTATAGATAACGTCCAATCATAAGTGACATCCCAAGAAGCACCGAACGTACAAAGTACTTTATGATAAAGATCGTATCTTCACAAAAAAATAAAATTTGCAGTCAAAAATTACATTTGTAATGCGTTCACATGACAAAAATATTTTCGAATATTTTATTAATATATGTTTTATCCCAATATAAATCGACTTTGAAAGATAGTTCAATATTCTAAGTCCATTAAACCATCAGTTTCGATGCGCTGCTATTATTATTTTTACAATTATATAATAATAATAAATTAGGAGCAGGTGGTCAGGTTGTAAATATGACTTGTGAACGATCAGACATAAAGATAAGCGTCAATGACAATCAAACGCCACCTCAGGCATGTCGGAGGTGAACTTGACATAGCAGAGGTCCTCGTATATCTCCTCCACTCGATCCTCGCACGTGACGCTCGGTATCGTGAACTGTATCCACGGTACCTCCATAGCATTCGAGTGTTCTTCGTATGATACCACTTCGTAGGGAGGCGGTAAATCCGTTGCTTGGTTTGCGCTATTACAATTGCATATGTTTGAAAAGAAATACTTCACTAATATCTTTTGTACTGAATAAATAACAACTACTTACACAGCCTGTAGATCTCTGTAAATATCCTCTTCGGATTGTGTCCTCCTAGCGGAAAATGGTCTGTAAAGATCATTCCAAATGAAATAGATGTAAGTAAAAATTGTAATACAGTAAAAGAAAACCATGAATATACTTACTGAACATTTCTTGCTATTGCCTTTGGGCACTGACTAAGCTTCGCAAGTGTACACAAAACTCTATGAAAGTTGGACAAATCGAATAGCATAGACGGGTCAAACAAGTCTGTCTCTCTGAGTTCAAACACTTCATGGCATGTTCGTAAAAATACTTTTATATTTCGCATGCAAAGGAACTGCGGACAAATGGAGAATCTGTTTTGTAATTTTTATTATGTTAGCCGATATTCTTATCAGTTTATATCTCAACATTGGAGATTGCACGCCTCGAGGAAAGCAGAGTATTATTATATAAATTATCTTAATTCACTAAGCTTTAACCGTTTTTGAACATTTTATTATTGAAAAAGAGACTACTATAATTCACTTGCTTTTTTTTCCAGTAATCACTGACAAAACTATTTTATCCATAAGTGTATAAGAAACAGTATAATTCATTTTGTCATAACAATGATTTATAGGTATAGGCTAGGATGTAATAGATGATTTTGTAGTCAAGTTAGTACAAAATTTATTTTTTGCAAATTTAAATTTATATCATAACTAGTTACTAAAAATCTTTATATGAATTGAAACTCGTTATAATTATATTAGATAAGTGAAGACTAATTAGATTAATATTGTTTTTAATAAAAAATGTTTTATATTGTTTTTATTTTATTATTAATTTAGACCTTTTTAATATAATGTGAAAAACATTAGTTAAAATAATTGTAATACTCTATTATAAAGCAAGAACATCATCATAAACATCTTTACATAGTAGTACAAAAAAGTAAATTTATATACTTATATATTATATAAGAGGTCATGTTAGATTAGTTCAAATACACCACTATAGATACATATATAGCATATAATATATACTATATATGTGTGTATTTAAAACAACCATCATCTATTTATCTAATTAATTAAAAGGGTAACCAAAGACAAATGTTCTTGTTAAATTACCTTCTTGTTAAATTAAAAGCAATTACTAAATAAAGTTGATATACATGATAAAATGTTATGTGGTATTCAAGACAATGTAATGTAGGAATTTTAAAATATAAATGTATGCACTGATCAATTCAGTCTTTAGTTCTTATATAGATAGAGATATATACCACTTAGCATAGCTTTAATACATTTGATATAGTCCTCAATGGGCCGCTTGCCATTCATCAAAGCATGCATAATTAATGTAAATGAGTATATGTGTAACAGCATTTATTGATAAAACATCTCTATCAAAGAACATCCTCTTTATTATTCTAGAGCTGTGTCAACAGTTTTTTGACCTGTCGTATTTAATAATATTTAAATTTCAACTAGATAATAACTAGAAAATAAAGTATTGATTTTATTCCTTTTATTCAAAATTTACGTTTTGATTGTGTAGAAATCATAATCAAATATCATTTCACTAAAAAAATAACGGTTTAGTGTTAATTAGAGCGAAGGTCGCGTAGCTATGTTTTAAATACCTGGGCCATCTGTGGGCGCTGATTGACGTCTTTCATATCGACACATCCAGGATGCAGTACGTTTAAAAGATTACATAGAAGTACACCATCTCGTAAAGTATATGCCAGATCGTGTATGGAACTCGAGTCCCAATTTGACTTATGATCGGGCCGTAATAAGCCACATCTTGTAAGCCAGGACGCGCACTCGCGCCACAGATCTTCGCCGCCGGCAGCCATTATTCACGCGTACACTATACTGTACATCGATAGTAGTCACACCAAGCTCTGCTTTTTAATAATCAACAGGCCATTATTAACAAGGGTTAATTAATAATTGACATACAAATTGATACAACAAACATAGCGACAGCCATAACAGAAGAAGTATCTCTGACAACTGACTTACAGTGTGGATATAATAAAAAACTCCCACAACTGAAATATGATGAACTCGTAAAGGTCATCTATGTCCTATTTTAACATTTTAAAATATTATAAAGTTTGTTTATTTTAAAGTAGAAGGCATAAACATAAGAACATTGAAATGGTATAATATAAAAAACAAGCTTATAGTTAATTATAGTCATACTTGCTTTGGAATATTTTAAGGTATAGAATAAAGAGAAGGTAGAACATAATTACTTTTAATAAATTGTAGCATACTATTATTAAAAAAAGGTAATTGATTAAGAAGTATTTGTGTGAAAACGTGATATTACCATAAAAATATCATATATATTTATAATCATTTCGAGTTTATAATACTCAGATATAATCAGATGAATACTTTTTGAACATTGCACCTCAGGTACGGATGTAAGTGATTTGTTTTGTTGGTAATAAATATGGTTACACTTTATTGTAAGTTTATCTTATAGCAATCATAGCTAAAAATGTAAGTTGCTAAAAAGCATGCTTTTATTAATCGTGTGACAGCACCTTAACATAAATCAGCAAATTGTCAGCTATTTTTTTAATAGCAACATTTATGTAGGTGAAGTGACGCGACCTGCATGTCGAACGAACGATTTTTCTTTAGAAAACCCATTGAAGTGTTAAAAAAGTATCAATAATCAGTTTATGTGTATCATTTCAATAGTAGGTAAGTCCTCAAGTATAATTATACATATTTGTTTTTACGCTTTAATCTATTTTAATTTATATTTTCAATGATTTTTTTTTCTTATCTGACACACCCATGTATCGGCTAATTCCATACTCCTTAATCTTTCTCTATATTCGAATATTTGAACTTTATTGAAGCTCAGATTACTTACATTGGGTATTTGTACTGATAATACTTAAATCTATTTCTACAACGGATATATATTTATAGTCCATACCGTTATCCTTATTAGGTTTATTTTGGAACATTACGTCATTGTATATAATAAGGAAGTGTATAGGTGTATGTACATAGTTATATCGAAAGACCGGACCCCGATCGTCGATGCGTGCCGTCTGTGGAATCTAGAACACCGTAGCGAAAAGCTGCAATTACGATTTATACCTTAACAGTCTTTTCTTTTTTGTGAGTGTTGTGAATATCAATAACTTTAACATACTGCATTGCTGTCTATTTTATTGATTTTTAAGGCCCCATTCACATCATACCAGCACTAAGTAAAAGAGGTATAAAATAATTTAATTAACCTTAATTACAGTAATAGACTTATTACTTATTAATAGGAAGATTAATAATTAAGTTTTTGTATATAAAATTATTTTTTCAACCAATATGTTGAGTATTTTCCTAATGACTAATAAGTTTAAATTAATATAAATAGTTTGTTTTGTCTTTAAAATCATGGTATTCATAATTTTTTTCAAAGATTAACAGTAATCTGTATAATAAATATGAATAAGTATCTTAATTGAAGTGTAAGTACATTTACTGAATGTGACCTACATCACATAGCCAACTCAATGAGCACTTGAAAGATATAATGAAGTGGATATAATAACTTCTTTTACTCTGGCTTTAAAAATATATAAATAGTTAATTAAAAAAAAAATGATTGTATGAAATGAAATTAGCTGTCCATTTTATTGATTGCCATTTATTTTATTGAGTTTAGGACCATTTTGAAATAGTCATCTATAATAAGTAGGTCTTTTTTGCAGGTCTGTCTAAGTAGATGAGGCTTACTTGTAAATTCTATTTTTAAAATAAATCTTTATACCTTCCACAAATCGAAGATATAACTACTTGTGTAGGTTTGTTATCTTACTTCAATTATTTTTACATATCCTGTCTGAATATATCAGTAACAGCCTGTGAATGTCCCACTGCTGGGCTAAGGCCTCCTCTCAATTTTTGAGGAGAAGGTATGGAGGTTATTCCATCATGCTGCTCCAATGCCGGTTGGTGGAATACACATGTGGCAGAATTTCAGTAAAATGAGTCACATGCAGGTTTCCTCACGATGTTTTCCTTCACCGTATAGAATGGGATGAATTATAATCACAAATTAAGCAACTGAAAATTCAGTGGTGCTTGCTCGGGTTTGAACCTACACTCATCGGTTAAGAATCATGCATTCTTACCACTGGGAAATCTCGGTTTCTCCGTTTCATCTGGGCCATATCTGAATATAAACAATGATTAATTCTCTTTTTTATTAATTTCAAATTTAATAATAATAATAATGTCCTCCAGACCAATTTTGGCCACGGCGGCCAATCTCAAGAGAGATTAGCCAACTACGCAGGGATATTATAGTGCACAAGTGTGTGTGCGAACGCAGGTGCACTCTCTATTCCCTAACTTTCATAATCCGATGGGACGGCAATCCGACACGACCGGAAAGAGTTCAGGCGCAGGACCAACGCCTTTACGTGCTTTCCGAGTCACGGGAGTGTACACACTTCCAACTTCCAGACTCCGGGCTGCTAGTGAGAATTTTCTGACAGAAAAACCCAATAACTTTTTATTGGCCCGACCTGGGAATTGAACCCAGAACCTCCATGTCTGCGGCCTTATATCAAGCCACTAGACCAACGAGACAGTCAATTTCAAATATAATGTGTTAGTCTTATATAATATGGCATATAACTCGAAAACTTATCAAATGTTTTTTTTTTATTATGATATTTTAATACAACATTAAAAAGTAAAATATATTTCATTAGTAAATATGTATGTAAAATTAATAAATAAAATAAATGACATTATATGGAATTAAAAAAACACCAGTTTAACTCATTCTCTAGCTATATATAGACATTGAGGTCAGCCCTGTTACCAGTAACCCTATTGGTAGTAAAGTCAGGTATACATTATTGGTTTAATTAAATACTATCCGGTTCATGCAGTGTGAATGTTTGATAATTTTTATCTGTTATGATAAAATATAAATATTTTAATAGATATATATTTTAGGTATATTGAAATGAATTGTATCAAATTAAATTATTTTAATTCAGATTGACTTTTATGTCCTTAGTGCCTTTGAATTACACCACCACCTGTTTGGAATATTAATTTTACCGAGAAGAATCATCAAGAAACTCAGAAGTTCATCTTTTTAAAAAGTGTATGATTATAGCCAAACAATATATATTATGAACTTGCCAAATTTTGGGTACTATTACTATGTTACATGATACAATGGTAATGGTAGCATGCTTTATGTTACAAAAGGTCATTTTATCATACTCAGCGATGAATTACGCTGTGATGAGTCACAAGGCCATGTGATGTAATCATGCAGTTATGTCAAGTGATGTCTGACCGTAGGCTTTTCACTAATTAACTTTTTTACTTAGATTTTTTTTTTTTTTATAGAGTAGGAAGGTGGACGAGCATATGGGCCACCTGATGGTAAGTGGTCACCAAACGCCCTTAGACATTGGCATTGTAAGAAATGTCAACCATCACTTATAGCCAATGCGCTACCAACCTTGGGAACTAAGATTTTATGTCCCTTGTGCCTGAAATTACACTGGCTCACTCACCCTTCAAACCGGAACACAACAATATCAAGTACTGCTGTTTTGCGGTAGAATATCTGATGAGTGGGTGGTACCTACCCAGGCGAGCTTGCACAAAGCTCTTCCACCAGTTGAGTAGGATGAGTAGTTTTTACGACAAAATAATAATAAAACTACATACATTTTGCAAGCTCGTCTGGGTAGCTTGCACAAAGCCCTACCACCAGTAAGATATTCAAAAAGTAAAAATGTATGAGAAATATTTAAGGATAAAATTACTTAATAGATAAAAATAATACACAATTGTGATAACTACTAATGGTGAAGAAAGAAATAGTATAAGTTACACATTATGATAAAAGAAACATTTTCCTTCCAAGCTAGTTTCATGTACAATCTATTAAAACTACATTAAAATTGTTTTATGTCATTAAATGTAATTAAATAATACAAACGGACACTGAAACAATACTATTTTTTTTTATTTTTAAAATGTATTTTATGAGAATGTAAAATCCTTTTAATATTTTTATAAATTGTAGTGACATCCTGACCGATTTTGGCCACGGGGCTAATCTCAAGGGTAGTCGGCGCAGTAGGCTTGTCTAGACTACTGCGCAGGATATATTATGTTGTACGCAAAAGCAAAGGTGCACTCTCTAGTCTCATACTCTTACAATCCGATCTTACGGCAAATCCGACACGAACGGAAAGAGTTCAGTCGCAGGAAGAACGGCTTTACGTGCTTTCCGAGTCACCAGAGTGTACTGCCTTGTTGGTCTCGTGGCTAGGTATAAGGCCACAGATCCTTAAGTCCTGGATTTAAATTCTGCGTCGGGCCAATAAATAGATTAATTTGGTTTTTCTATCGAAAAATCTTCAGTATCAACCCGGAGTCGTGGACTTGGAAGTGTGTACACTGCAACACAACAAACATTAAAGTTTTTAGTATAAATACTAGGTCATGAATTAGACTATTCCACGAGGCCATTTTGATCACATTATATTATATATACACGCTTTATTGACCTAGTTAAGAATAGGATTAATAAATAAATATGTCTTATATTCTTTTAATATAATTGTTGCTCCGGAGTTTCGAATTGATAATCGTCTATATAAAAGATTTTTCAAAGAACGAAATAATTTTTATAATATTGTAGTTTTCAAATAGTAATGTACTTGAATAAATTGTTATTAGGCCTCTATATGTCTGTAACATTTAATTTAAAGAAACCACGCCCACTAGACGCATTACATTCAATCAGTGCGTGTGTTCAGTTAGATGTCTACATGTCGAAATAGTCTATCTCTGCGGACTTGTCGACGAAATTGCGTCAATTTGTTGCTCCATTTTTTGAATACAGCACGTTTTCAGTTGTTCATAATTAAAATGATTTCAATTAATCAATTCGTATAACTATATATATGACGGAATCGTTTTATTAATGAGAATTGTTGGACGATTTTTTTATCAGTGGCTTGTTTAAATATATATATTTTTTTATATATCTGGTTAATATTGAAATTTTGTTTTTTAATGGTTATAATTTATATACAACATGCAGGATACCTTTATCTTAAAGAATTAGAGTTTTTAACTTACATTGTTGTTTGTAAAACAGTATTTTCTTTCAGATAATTGAATAACTACCAACATGGAGCAGATTCCACCTCCTAAGGAGGTGAAAATCCTAGAGACAGCAGAGGATATTCAAGAGCGTCGTGAGCAGGTTATTTGACAACACTCTTTAATCTACAGTTCATAATTGATTAATCTTAAGATTTTTTACAATAATTTAAAAATAATTAATGTAAATTTTAAGTGTGGAAGTGAAAAATCCACACAAAATGTAATCATATATATTGTTTAAGTAAATAAATATCCAACTATTGTGTTGTGTTTATAAAACGATTTTCTTTAATCCAAAACAGGTGCTCAATCGTTATGAAGATTTCAAACAAGAGGCTCGAGCGAAGCGCGAGAAGTTGGAGGACTCGCGCCGGTTCCAGTACTTCAAGCGCGATGCCGACGAGCTTGAATCGTGGATCCAGGAGAAATTGCAAGCTGCTAGTGATGAAAGCTACAAAGATCCTACCAACTTGCAGGTAAGATATCTGCATAAAGGGTTTATTGTTCTAATATGAAAATAATTAACATATATTATGTCTGGTTGGTAAATAATTCATCTAGCATATATAAATAAAAATAATAATTTGTTATATTTATTTTTCATTTAGGCCAAGATACAAAAGCATCAAGCATTCGAGGCGGAGGTTGCCGCGCACTCTAACGCCATAGTAGTTCTGGACAACACCGGCAGTGAGATGATATCTGCTGGTCATTTTGCATCTGAGACCATTCGCAAACGGCTCGATGAGTTGCACCGTTTGTGGGAGCTTCTGCTGTCTCGTCTCGCCGAGAAAGGCATGAAGCTGCAGCAGGCGCTCGTGTTGGTGCAGTTCCTGCGTCATTGCGACGAAGTTATGTTCTGGATTCATGACAAGGTAATCCATTAGCCTGTATATATGAAGCACGACACCCGCCCCCCTCGATCCTACAACAAATTACTCTCCATATCACAACTTCTGTGCTACAGAAAATTGTTCAGCTTTTTTAACTTTTATTGGTCGTCTTAATTTAGCAATGAATCAATAATTTAATATATATTGCCTTTCTATTACATTTTAAATGTTTTGCTAAGCATTGAGTATACTCGATATACTCAATATTTCACATAAACAAAATTTATTCAACTTTTAAGCTATCGGAGGGGCTATGTATTGTAATCCAACTTTTGTCGTATTTAGGAAACCTTCGTATGTGCGGACGAGTTCGGTTCAGACCTGGAGCACGTCGAAGTGCTGCAGCGAAAGTTTGACGAGTTCCAAAAGGACATGGCGGCGCAAGAGTACCGCGTCACTGAGGTCAATCAGCTCGCGGAGCGGCTTGTGCTAGAGGGACATCCTGAAAGGGAGACCATTGTCAAGAGGAAAGATGTAAGTTCAATTAGTATAATATATAATCATATACCATAATTATTTTGGAGGTTCAATAGTTGAATGCTCAATGGTATACAAAACAAGGTTTTTTCTGAAGCCCTTGGACTATAGTCACAAGTACTTTTGACACAAATTTCATGCTTAAGTGGAAAGGATAATGGAACTGTTAGTAATTCGTGAAATCAAGTATTGTTACTTTTTTTTATGGTATTCTATGATGTATATGAAATATATTTTGTGAATTCTGCTAAAACATGTTAATGATTATCATAGGAATTGAATGAGGCGTGGCAGCGTCTTCGTCAAATGGCGCTGATGCGTCAGGAGCGACTGTTCGGCGCGCACGAGATACAGCGCTTCAATCGCGATGCAGACGAGACCATCGCCTGGATCTCGGAGAAGGACGTAGTGCTGGGATCAGACGATTACGGTCGAGATTTGGCTACAGTGCAGACTCTGCAGGTTGGTATTTGTTGTTGGTATGTTACATAACCAATAAAAACGGGTACTGTAATTTATTGCAACACGCTTGATTGTTTAAAAAAGATTAAATGAGATTATATTGAACTTAATAATACCCTGTATAAATCACTTTCAAGTTTTGTTAAGTTTTTTCACACTTTGTATTTGTTTGATTGTTTGTTTTTTTAACAGTACTATAACAAATGTTACAATTTATATCTTTTGTCAGCGCAAACACGAAGGTGTGGAACGGGACTTGGCTGCATTAGAGGACAAAGTTGCCACACTCGACGGTGAGGCTGCGCGCCTGGCCGCCATACACGCCGACCACGCACCCGCCATACATTCCAAACGCGATGAGATCGCCCAGGCTTGGCAGCGACTTGTACAGAAAGCTCAGGTAATAAATATTGATATTATTTCTTCAAATATGAATGAAGTGTATTATAATAGATATAATAAATATATGATGTCATATTGTATAGGAACGTCGCACGGAACTGGAGTCGTCGCACGCCCTGCACCGTTTCCTGGCCGACTACCGCGACCTCATCTCGTGGATGAGCGACATCCGCGCGCTCATCGCGGCCGACGACCTCGCCAAGGACGTGCCCGGAGCGGAGGCGCTGCTCGAGAGACACCAGGAGCACAAGGTTACTTCGATTTAAATATGCAGCTTAAGATTATTCCAAAACACATATATGCTTAAAGTATAATTTTTTAATACTCCAACTGAATGTTAAAAATAATGCGCTTCCGAAAGCCTAAGTTTCGAGGCCTCGTCAGCTAACGAGAGCGCGGTCCTTAGGGCGAGATGGACGCGCGCGAGGACGTGATGAACGCGTGCGTGAGCAGCGGGCAGGCGCTGGTGGAGGGCGGCCACCGCGGCGCCGCCGACGTGCAGGTGGCGCTGGACACGCTGCACCGCGACCGCGCCGCGCTGCACGCGCTGTGGGAGCAGCGCCGCGTGCTGTACCTGCAGTGCATGGACCTGCAGCTGTTCTACCGCGACACGGAGCAGGCCGACGCCTGGATGCACAAGCAGGAGGTACTGACAGTTCCGTTATCTGTTATCGTGTCATTTTTATATTTTTTAACCAAATTTTTTTTTGTGGTTTAGGCATTCCTCGCCAATGAGGATGTCGGTGATTCTCTCGACTCAGTGGAAGCTCTACTCAAGAAACACGAGGATTTCGAGAAATCTTTAGCGGCGCAGGAAGAAAAGATTAAGGCTCTGGACGAGTTCGCGACTAAACTCATCGAAGGTCAGCACTACGCTGCTGACGATGTGGCACAACGTAGAGAGATGGTGAGGTTTAATCTTTTAAATTACGTAAAATGTACACTGAGTAGCCAATATTGTTATAAATTTAATAATATTAATCATTTTAAATCAGCTTCTCGAACGTCGGGCTGCACTTCTAGAAAAATCTAATCAGCGTCGTGCACTGCTAGAGGACGCCTACAAATACCAACAGTTTGAGAGGGACTGCGATGAAACCAAGGGTACATTTCAATCACAATGTCTCATTTATCGATCATAATTTGTAATAAAATTATTTTGAATGTGCCAGTATGATTACCAGAGAAACCAAACAAAGCCTTATTGTAAAGTTCTATATTGTTAGGTTGGATCAACGAGAAACTGAAGTTCGCCACCGACGACTCGTACCTCGACCCCACAAACCTCAATGGCAAGGTGCAGAAGCACCAGAACTTCGAGCAGGAGCTGCAAGCCAACAAACCGCGCGTGGAGGAGATCAACGCACTCGGCAGCAAGCTGCTTGAACAGGAACATTTCGCTAAACGTCAGTATTACACACGGTCGTAATAACCAAATACTTAATTTTCTTTTTTTTGTTTTCTTAGTAACTGTTTCGTCCCACACTTCACTTATTTATAAATGAGTGAATTTACACATGAGGTGCCATGACGGAATGTCAGTTTCTTTATAATTATATAATAAAAAAAAATTGTCACAGCTCAAATCGAGGCACGAGTTGATGAGTTGGGTACGATATGGGAGAGACTCGTGCAGGCGTCGGAGACGAAGGGCAGCAAGCTGCAAGAGGCGGCCGCGCAGCAGCAGTTCAACCGAGCCTCCGAGGACATCGAGCTGTGGCTCTCAGAGGTCGAGGGGCAACTGCTCAGTGAGGACTACGGAAAAGTAAGTTCAATACTAAACCCTTGAATATAGTTGTATAGAAAATATTTGAGAAAATTAAACTTATGTCGAAGCTCGTGCTAAATATCAATTTTCATATTAATTTATTTAATGATAGTTAATTTATAAAATCGTTATTTCAGAAATGAAGTTTAATCATCGTTAAATATGTTATTCTTTAGGATTTGACAAGCGTGCAGAATCTGCAAAAGAAGCATGCGCTATTGGAGGCAGACGTGAGCTCGCACGCGGAGCGCATTGAAGCGCTGCGCGCGCAGGCCGAACAGTTCATCGAGAAAGGACACTTCGACGCCGACAACATTAAAGCCAAGCGGGTAAACATTAAAGACATCCAATGTGTCACGTATAATAATAACATTTAGACAGGACATTGGGTCATTCTATCTATTCTTGTTTTCCCACTAAGGACGCGCTAGTGGCCCGTTACGCCGCACTCGATAAGCCAATGGCGGTACGCAAGCGGCGTCTGCTCGATTCACTGCAGGCGCAGCAGCTCTTCCGGGACCTCGACGACGAGGCCGCCTGGATCCGCGAAAAGGAACCGATAATCGCCTCGACCAACAGAGGTACCCACTTCGATCGGAGAGTCGAGTCTCTCCGCCGTCTGCCCGGGTTCGATCGCTACTAACGAATGCACCGGTCGGCAGGTCGCGACCTGATCGGCGTGCAGAACCTGATGAAGAAGCACCAGGCGGTGATGGGCGAGATGGCGCAGCACGAGGCGCGCGTGGAGGCCGTGCGCGCGGCGGGCGCGGCGCTGCGCGACGCGGGGCACTTCGCCGCCGCAGACATCGCCGCGCGCCTGCACGCGCTGCACACCACCTGGACGCAGCTGCAGGAGAAGGCGCTGCAGGTCTGCGCCGCCCCGCACGCCCTCCGAGCTCTCCCCGCCGTGCGCGCTCGTTCTAATGTGTATTGCTCACTTCGTAGCGGAAGCAAGACCTCGAGGACTCGCTCCAAGCGCAGCAGTACTTCGCCGACGCCAACGAGGCGGAGTCGTGGATGCGCGAGAAGGAGCCGATGGCGAACACGCAGGACTACGGCAAGGACGAGGACTCGTCGGAGGCTCTGCTCAAGAAGCACGAGGCTCTGCTCTCCGATCTCGAGGCCTTCGGGAACACCATCAAGGCGTTGCGGGAGCAGGCCAACTCGTGTCGGGTAAGTTGCTACTCTATAGTGAGTCGACTCTGTATTGAGACACAAGTGAGTAACATACTTTGGTTGTGTACGCTCAGCAACAGGAGTCGCCGGTGGTGGACGTGTCCGGCAAGGAGTGCGTGGTGGCGCTGTACGACTACGCGGAGAAGTCTCCGCGCGAGGTGTCCATGAAGCGCGGCGACGTGCTCACGCTGCTCAACTCCAACAACAAGGTGAGACGTGTGACGGGTTGTGGTCACGAACACTTTTCGTACATATCGCCATTTTTCGGAACCTACAAATGTTGTTAAACGTTTTGTCATGTACGAACTGCGTAAACGCATTCATCTCTTCCATCAACTAATTGTGTAACAAAACTTCTAGAAATATCTTTAAGCAAAACAAGCAATGAGACAATTGACGTTAAGTGGTCACCAACGCCCATAGACATTGGCATTATAAGAAATGTTAACCATCGCTTACATCGCCAATGCGCCACCAACCTTGGGAACTAAGATGTTATGTCCCTTGCGTCTGTAATTACACTGATGATTATGATTGAATTGAATAATTATGCAATTACGTAATCGTGTAATCTAAGAAGTCGAGAAGTTAATAAAAAATTATAATTAATATACAATAACGCATTGTACCAGAAATGCTTAATGTATGCTTATCGTAAAACGATATCAGTAAACATTTAAGTAGCTGAATGTTTTTAAAGTGTGAATGTTCCTGGTGTTATCAGATAAATTATCACAACATTATTACAGTATTTATGTTACTCACGATTACGTCGTACGTTAAAAACTCAATTTAGTGAGAATCGTGAATAAATTAATTAAATATTAAATTATTTGTCCTGATATGTAAAAAGTATTTTTTTTTTCACGTTCTTCATAATCATGGATGCTATAAACACTTTAGATACTGTCGTTTGATTACACTTGTAATATATCCGTGTTTCAAAACGCTGTTATATGGTCACTAATAAATCTTTGATTTGTGTGCTGTTTATATCGAATATATATGCTATTAAGTAAAATACACAAAACGCGAAATATACGCGAAAGATTGTGTTTCGATGTTTGTTTCTCAATCACACCAAAATTGTGGGTTCGAATATAGTTCGGTGCGGTGGTAGAGTATAACGAGATTGAATGTACTTATATGTTATTATTTAACGCAATCCGTTGCTGTTTTTTTTATAAAATAGGAAGGCGGACGAGCATATAGGTCACCTGATGGTAAGTGGTCACCAACGCCCATAGACATTGGCATTGTAAATGTTAACCATCGCTTACACCACCAATGCGCCACCAACCTTAGGAACTAAAATGTTATGTCCCTTGTGCTTGTAATTACACTGGCTCACTCACCCTTCAGACCGGAACACAAAAATACCAAGTACTGCTGTTTTGCAGTAGAATATCTGATGAGTGGGTGGTACCTACCCAGACGAGCTTGCAAGCTCTACCACCAGTAAAATACTGGTGGTAGAGCTTTTTGTTGTGTTTATGTTTGAATCAAATCTTGTACAAAATAAAATAAATATAAAATATAACAATAAATATAAAACCTGTTCAAATCCAACGATTGAGTTGAAGATTTGCACACCGAAGCTTTTGACAAAACAATGTAGTGCTCTAAATATCGTAATATCTGCCGGAAAAAATGTAAAATTATGTCTAAAATTAACGCTCACCTATTTATATATACTGTAACATTACATTGACATATAAGATATTATTGGCAGAATATAACTCGTTTATATTAAATTGAAATTGATTGAGCTCGATTGTCTCTGCGTCGTCTCGTGAATAGGTAAAGTTGTGAGCGTTCAGCCGATGTAAACATTCACGGTGATTGGATCTTTTAAGAAAATATAGCATCTATCGAGTGTAACTGCGTTACGTACTTGATTCACAAATTACGATCTGCTTTAGTTCCGTCGCGTGTCCGCCTCGAACTGGCCGCTATTATATAACATCACGCATGGCTCCAAATAATATTTGCGCAATTTAATATTGCAACAAAATATACATTCATATTAAAAGTTTTACAAATATACGTAACGTTTTTAAAAGCAACTTATTAGAATTTCATTTACTTGATTTTATAAGGAATATCAAAATGCAACGAATAATATATATAAAGTTTATTTGCGAACATTTGAAGTATGTGAACTTCTGATTTAACTTTCATCTACAGTCGACTCGATCTGTGATACGATAGTGATATTTAGCGTACAGTATGATAGTACTAAGTTGGTTGTGTGTCGCGTTGCTGGAAGACGTATTTATACATAATAGAAGAAAGGAAAAACATTTAGCGCACGTAAGTTGTTATTAAAATACGTCTAGTTTAATGTAAAAACAATTTAAAATTCATTATTAGAGATATTTTCTACACATTTCAACTGAAAAATAATTAACGCTTAAATAAAGAAAATTAAAAAATATAGTTTAATATTTATTTCAGTTTGTCTTTTTTCAAACAGTAAGCGAAAGAGGTTATGTAAAATTTTATTTAAAATTATTATTTTGCCCAAAATAATAGATTCTTGAATTTAAAAGAAACCAATCTTATGTAAAATAGCGGTCCGGTCACCTTATTTGAATGTGATGATTTGTAATGTAAACTTATGTTCCGAGGATTATTGAATAAATATTACATCTGATCTATTTTAAATTTGAAGGATAGAAAATTATTATAAATTTAAGATAAAAATGTTAGAAATTACATCTTCAATACGTGACTAGATGTTCCAAGTTTAAAAGTTTTTATGATCTCAATTTTATTCGTCAGATAACATAACTTACATATTAGACGGTTTTGAAACGAATAGCGGTTTTGTTATAAGAATACAATTACAATTGCGGTTAGAACACGAGATGATCGCGGCTTTGCGCTGCAATGCTATACCGTAAGGAGTCACTACGTATCTCACTTTTGAAATGTTGAAAACCAACATACTCGTGCGTTAATGTTATAAATCTTGACGTCGATGTTTCATATCAATATCTGACATAACAATAGTTCAACCGTTTCGATATAAAGCAGATATATTTTAAATCTTTTTAAATAATATCATGTTTCGTTGTGAATTCACTTTAACAGAATAGTTTTTTATTTATATTTAACTTGCATACTCTTCAAATATAGCTCGGATTTAAAACATTATTATTAAACAATTTACCAATAGTGATTTTTTAAATTAGCATACTATATAAGATGTTGAATTTTTAGTTATAAAGTAAAACCGTATTTAAATGACTTGTTATTTAACAATTCTTTCTTTATTTAACAATTTCTTCTGCATTTAAGGATTGGTGGAAAGTGGAGGTCAACGACCGTCAGGGCTTCGTGCCGGCGGCCTACGTTAAGAAAATCGACGCCGGCCTCTCGTCTTCGCAACAGAACCTCGTTGACTCCAGCTCTATCGCTGCCAGGCAGACTCAGGTTAATAAAAATCTAAATAATATATTTTCGTCCTCTCTCTCATAAAAATATATAAGTATTTTAATAAAAGAAAATGAATGATTGTCTACAATATAAACATTTTTGTGTAGACCCTTATCCCGTGCTAAGCTGAGCCGGGCTGTACGTAAATTATATTTTATTAGTTTTAAAAAAGGTAAAACAAACAGATACAAAATTGTATATTTATTGTAATAAATGTTTAGTAATTGTATTTTATTTACTTATTTAATAAATATATTTAATTGCAATATAACGTTATTTAGATCGAGGCGCAGTATGACAACCTGCTGGCGTTGGCCCGCGAGCGCCAGAACAAACTCAACGAGACAGTAAAGGCGTACGTGCTAGTGAGAGAAGCGGCGGAGCTCGCAACATGGATCAAGGACAAGGTGAAAAAGTTACTAAAAATCAAGATGACGCGTGGAATATAACTAATAATAATTGCGGGCTGAATTGTATCAAAAGTAATAAAATATATATTGTAAGTACATCATCTTTTACAAATTTTTTTCGTTATTAGGAGATGCACGCGCAAGTGCAAGACGTTGGCGAAGACCTCGAACAGGTGGAGGTTATGCAGAAGAAGTTCGATGACTTCCAGAACGACCTGCGCGCCAACGAGGTGCGCCTCGCAGAGATGAATGAGATCGCCGTGCAGCTCATGACGGTCGGACAAACCGAGGCCGCACTCAAGATCAAGACCCAGATGCAGGTGAGATCTATAATAATTTACATACTAGTATATGCTGTAACTAAGGAAACAGTTAAAATGATAAATTGAAGTTATGTTATTTTTTTTAACAAATCATTGTGCTTCAAATGATTATTATTTTATTATCTCATAATTAACAAAAAACCATCTGAAAAATCTATGCTAATACATAATATGTAATACGATGTCCCCACAGGAGCTGAACTCGAAGTGGTCGTCGCTGCAACAGCTGACGGCGGAGCGCGCGGCGCAGCTGGGCTCGGCGCACGAGGTGCAGCGCTTCCACCGGGACGTCGACGAGACCAAGGACTGGATCGCGGAGAAGGAGCAGGCACTCGCCACCGACGACCTCGGCCGCGACCTGCGCTCCGTGCAGACGCTGCAGCGTTAGTGCACCCCTCTCTTTCTACCGCATAGTATACAAAGATAACTCGATTACTCAATATTTTAACAAGTTATCAGTTATAACTGTGGCATCATGGCAACTCCATTATACAATGTGTTATTGTACAAATGATAATAATAATTACCGTGACGCACAGGTAAGCACGAGGGCCTGGAACGTGACCTGGCGGCACTGGGAGACAAGATTCGTCAGCTGGACGACACCGCCAATCGGTTAATGGCGACGCACGGGGACTCAGCCGACGCCACGTACAGCAAGCAGCGCGAAATCAACGAGGCCTGGCACCAGCTGCAGGCCCGCGCCAACGCGCGCAAGGAGAAGTTACTCGACTCGTATGACTTGCAGAGGTACGTTCGATGATCACGACTTGTGTACTTTATATCATAATATTGTTTCTACAAATGTATGATGATGTCATTTATATCTTAACATTTAATAATGTGTGTTATTTAAAACATGGAAACAGGAATAGAATTTCTAATGTGCTAACAATTCATAATATTAATTTTCTTTTCAGATTCTTGTCTGATTATCGTGACCTGATGGCATGGATTAACTCCATGATGGCACTCGTGAGCTCGGAAGAACTTGCCAATGACGTCACAGGCGCCGAGGCTCTCCTTGAACGACACCAGGTTCGTGTCATATATGTCTTTATGTAGTCAACTTTTTGATGAAGTCAAACTTTAAAACTAGCACACTGATAAATTGGCGTTAAAGCGATTGTGCTACGTCAGCAGACAAATCAGTATGTTGTAAAATAAAAATACGACCTTAGTTAAATATGTTGCTCAGCGGGTGATTAGTTAAACAATGCTTTTTCTTTCGAATGTCAAATCAATAATGACAGAAAGAGAGAAATCAGTGTTTAACTAAACAGCCGCGAGTAAAGCCATTGTGTTCTTTACTGTATTTGTTATTATATCGGGAAAGGTTAACTTTAGTGACAACTTAAGATATAAAAAGCAATTTATATCAGTAACTAGTCGGGTTGGTTACTTAAATTTTGCTTAAGTGTAATATTATATAATGTCTTCGAATTAAAATTCACAAATCAATTTTATAGATTAACCAGTAATAAAGGTATAAAATTGTGTGAATTAAATTATGATATATGGTGTATTATATACATATGGTTAAGAGAAGGTGTGTTTCTAGACCCAGCGATTGGAGATAGATGCGCGATACGGCATACTGCCGCAGGTTAGATTGCACGCATGTGTGCCTACGACACTTCTGTGCGGTGTTCACTTGAGTTCTGTCACACTAACATTATAAATTGTTGTCAACTAATGCAAATATTGTTCAATATATATAAACGAATATAATTTTAAAATAAAATTAATATAATATATTCAATAAAGTATGTCATAAAGATATTGTATGAATTTATGGAACTAATGTGATTTATCAATTAGTTCAAAAACAAAATTTACATATATACAGTTATCCTATTTAATTAACCTATAAAATCTCAGCCAAGTCGAATTATATTTAAGATGTTAATATTTCCAAATAAATTAATGACATTATTTAAACTGAGACATCGGATTAAACTGGAATACGCTGGAATAGTTAGAAAATATTTGTTGCAACTACGAAATTGTAAAGAGTAGTGAAAGTGTGCTTCTCGTTAGTGTGACACAAGCTTATACTATTTAAAATATTCGTATCTACGATCCGAGCTTATCTTCTAAAGTTTCTTCTAACAAGTATATACTTATAATAATACTAAGAATTAGCAGTCAATGTCCAACTCGGACAATAATATCGAAAATAATAATTTATCTTCCACTAATTTAAACAAGATGTAGATAATTTAAATTTTATTAATCATAAAATAATTATTAATGAAATAAACTTTTGTTATATTTTTAATTGATCTATTATATAATTCTGTCGCACTGTGTTGTATCTTTGCTTCAAACAGTACAATGTTTAGTTTTAAAAAACAAGCGCAGTGATGTTTTATTTTTTTTCTGGTAAATTATTTTACCTAACAAAAATAACAAAAGGAAATCACACTATTTTTTTTCTTTTAAATTGATTTTCGTGGCTATATTTTATTGTGAGCTGATAATGTTTTTTTGCCATCAAGTTATTGTTTACTTTTTATGAACTACCCAAATTCTTATTCACAACATAATTTATAACACTAATTCTATACTAAACTCTAATATATCGTAAACGGAATACATATAATACTTTGGTAATAGGAGCACCGCACCGAGATGGACGCGCGCGCCGGCACGTTCCAGGCCTTGGAGCTGTTCGGACAGCAGCTGCTGCAGGGCGGACACTACGCCAGCGTCGACATACAAGACAAGCTCAACGCTATGGCCGATGCTCGCCAAGATCTCGAGAGGTAAGTCCGATATCATTAACGACGAGTAATAACGACAAGCAAAAATCACGTCTAAACAAAACATTTGACTAAATCTTATATTCTGTTCAGCTTCTATTTTATATAACACTACACTTCAATTATAATATTTTTTCGTTTTATATTTTGGTCATTTCGACAGAGCTGCATCTGTCGCCAGGTCGGTCGGTACGATACTGTAAATCATCTAATCGTACATCTGAGTTAGCAGCGGACTATCAGAAAAGTTGAACGGTCCACTGTTACTATCTTTAATATTATAATGACTAATATAGCCAATTTTTCTACCACAGGGCGTGGGTCGCGCGACGCATGAAGCTGGACCAGAACCTGGAGCTGCAGCTGTTCTACCGCGACTGCGAGCAGGCGGAGGCGTGGATGGGCGCGCGCGAGGCGTTCCTGGCGCCGCCGCCCGCCGCCGACGCGCCCGACGCCGCCGACAACGTCGAGCAGCTCATCAAGAAGCACGAGGACTTCGACAAGGCCATTAATGCGCATGTAAGCTCGCTTCCTATCGAAATGTATACCGAAAAGTTTTAATACATTAGTCAGGAGTTAAAAAATTATTCATTATTATTAGAATAATTCATATGGTCTGTGGATTTACTGCGATAATGTACTTCGTTGAAGGTCTCTTCAGTTTATTGATCTTTTATTTTTAGGAGGAAAAGATAGCTCAACTTCAAACCCTCGCCGATCAACTGATCGCTTCTGATCACTATGCGGCAGACCCTATCGACAAGAAACGTAAGCAAGTGCTGGACCGCTGGCGACACCTGAAAGAGGCGCTCATCGAGAAACGATCAAGGTACTAATGCAATTATTAATAAAAAAATCTATTATTGATTTGAAAACGTTGTCAGAACTTAGTTGGCATCAATATCTTTGTAAAAATATATGTTAAGAATAAATTTCACTGTTTGTTATTCTTGAATATGAAATAAACACACTTACCTTAGGTTGGGCGATGAACAAACTCTGCAACAATTTTCACGCGACGCCGATGAAATGGAGAATTGGATTGCAGAAAAGTTGCAGCTCGCTACCGAGGAAAGCTATAAGGTAATAAAACAACTAATCATTCCATATAGCACATGTACGAGTATGACTGAAATATAACCGTAATGGATACAAGGGACATAATGACTTAAACTAAAAATATAATATGTGTCATGTGTTAGGACCCAGCGAACATCCAGTCCAAACATCAAAAGCACCAGGCGTTCGAGGCAGAGTTGGCTGCTAACGCAGAGCGCATTCAGTCTGTGCTGGCGATGGGAGGGAACCTCGTGCAGCGCGGACAATGTAGCGGCAGCGAGGACGCGGTGCAGGTAAAGTACAAATTGTAACATATAAAACAAGTTATAGTAAAAAATACTATATCAATATAAATAATTTTGTTTATAGTGTAAAATGACGGTAACAATATTCGATAATCAATCGTTGAATTTTTTCATTGGAGTAAATTACATTAAATTACCCGCTCGCAGGCTCGCCTCGCGTCTATCGCAGATCAATGGGAGTTCCTGACTCAAAAAACGACAGAGAAGTCGCTCAAGCTAAAGGAGGCTAACAAACAACGCACATACATCGCCGCCGTTAAGGACCTCGATTTTTGGCTCGGAGAGGTGAAAAAAATATATACTCAATACAACAATTAAAATTTTTACGAATTTACTTCACAATGGATAACTATTTTTTGTTTATAGGTTGAAAGTCTTTTGACGTCTGAAGATTCTGGCAAGGATTTGGCATCTGTGCAAAATCTTATGAAAAAACATCAACTCGTCGAAGCCGACATACAAGCTCACGAAGATCGAATCAACGGTATGTATTTTAAAAACTTCAAGCTTTTAATTAACTTTTAAAGCTAAAAATTTGTAGACCGATCAGTATATAAGGTACGCAGGTATATTGTTCTCTTTGGCCCCTCAGACATGAACGCGCAGGCCGACGCGCTGGTGTCGTCGGGGCAGTTCGACAGCGCCGGCATCGGCTCGCGCCGCGCCGCCATCAACGAGCGCTTCGAGCGCGTGCGGGCGCTCGCCGCGCACCGCCGCGCGCGCCTGCACGAGGCCAACACGCTGCACCAGTTCTTCCGCGACATCGCCGACGAGGAGTCCTGGATCAAGTGAGCGAGCCCTCCGACTTACATACATGTTTATCTAAATCGACGTTGTAAATAATTTTAATATCATTGCACTTTTTTTTAATAAAGGGAGAAGAAACTCCTCGTTGCATCGGATGACTACGGTCGTGACTTGACCGGCGTACAAAACCTACTCAAGAAGCACAAGCGACTAGAGGCCGAGCTCGCGAGCCATGAGCCCGCGGTCCAGGCTGTGCAGGAGGCTGGCGAGAAGTTGAAGGACGTGAGCAATGTGGGCGTGGCCGAGATTGAGCAGCGGCTGCGTGCGCTCGCACAGGCCTGGGATGCCCTGCAAGCGCTGGCGGCCGAACGAGGAGCCAAACTGCAGCAGTCACTTGCGTACCAGCAGTTCCTGGCCAAACTGGACGAAGAAGAGGCGTGGATCAGGTGATTACTTAATCATTGTATAAATAGCAATTGATTATTTTTTATTCCGACATTAATTAAAGTACCTACCGTATTAGTAATAAGTGTAAATATTATTATCTAAAAACGAGACTGAAATTGAGAGGAAAAACCATATTTTGTAAAGATATGTCTTTTTGGCCAATTCCACCACGACTGCCATTCTCAAGTGAAATTAACCAACTGTACAGGACATAACTATTTATTATTCGTCCTGCCCGAGGTTTTAACTTAAGAGATGCAGGCTTATAAGCTAGCCACTATACCAACAACGCAGTTTAATATATGTATTTCATTTTATTATTTACTTTGTAAATGATTTACTTATATAACTAAATCTATTGCTCTTATAACTGTGAATAATTTACGACGCAGCGAAAAGCAACAGCTGGTGGTAGTGAGCGAGTGCGGTGATAGCATGGCGGCAGTGCAAGGGCTGCTGAAGAAGCACGAGGCTCTGGAGGCGGAGCTGGCGTCGCGCGGAGAGCGCGTGCGCGAGTTGACGGCGGAGGGAGAGCGACTGCTGGCCGCCGGGAACCTGCACTCGGAGGCGTTGGCGCACCGGCTGGACCAACTGCAGGTACTTCTAGAAACAGAACTACATGACACACAGCATGTGTTTTACTGATCATATAAAACATTTGACGCTGTCATAAATAAGACCTTTTATTATTTATGATTTTAAACATTATTATAACATTTAGTTGATGTAATGTTACAACGAAACTATGACATTGACTATTTTATTTGTGTAAGCGTAAAACTTATAACAATTGCTTTATCTCAGTCGAAACTGGAGAAGTTGACTTCTCTTGCGGCCCGTCGCAAGGCCGCGCTCGTGGACAACTCTGCGTACCTGCAGCTGCTGTGGAAGGCGGACGTGGTAGAGTCCTGGATAGCGGATAAAGAGACCCACGTCCGCTCTGATGAGTTCGGACGCGACCTTTCCACCGTGCAGACCCTGCTCACCAAGCAGGATACATTCGATGCAGGTTTGTAAAAACTTAGAAATATTTGCAGAACTACGTGCTACTTTTTTTTAGTATATATATTAACTGCAAAAAAGGCTAGTCATCAATCGTACAAAGGTTTTGCAATGTTCCTACAAGTTGTTATACTTTAAATGGTCTTGACTTGGTTTTATTGGTTTAGTTGTATGTATAAGTAACAATATACTACAAACACGTCTTATATCGTCAGGACTTGCCGCGTTTGAACATGAGGGTATCCAGAATATAACAGCTCTGAAGGAGCAGCTTGTAGCCGCCGGCCACGAACAAAGTGCGGCTATTTCGCGCCGTCACGGTGACGTCATTGCGCGTTGGCAGCGCCTGCTCGCCGACTCGGCCGCGCGCAAACAGCGCCTGCTTCAACTACAGGACCAGTTCCGACAAATCGAAGAACTGTATCTCACGTTTGCGAAGAAGGTAGACACTCTTATGATTATATAATTTTTGAGCTATGAACTTTATGACTGTGTTGACTTAATAATTTTTATTTTACTTAAGGCATCAGCATTCAACTCGTGGTTTGAGAACGCAGAGGAAGATCTCACTGATCCCGTTCGTTGCAATTCTATCGAAGAAATAAGAGCACTGCGCGATGCACATGCACAATTCCAGGTGAGAAAATATCACAAAAATAATGAATGAAAATTTTAAAGATTAACGTTTGTTGTTTAAGAATATTTGCCATTAATGTATGACACTAAAAAAATTATTAATTACTTTTTTTGATTGATTAAAAAAATATTTATTTATGTTTGAATAGGCGTCGCTATCTTCAGCGCAAAGTGACTTTGAGGCGCTGGCAGAGCTAGACGCGCAAATTAAGTCGTTCAACGTGGGCGCGAACCCTTACACCTGGTTCACAATGGAGGCGCTCGAGGAGACCTGGCGTAACCTGCGCAAGATTATAGGTAATAAAAAAAAACTAAGCCATAACTATTTACTTACTACTGCTACTTATACACACTTAGAAAATCGAATTCAATGTATATTGGTACAATTTGATTTGATGCAATTGAAGAAACACTTAACTGACTAGATATTATTTTTATCGTTTTCAGCGGAACGCGATGTGGAGCTCACGAAGGAGGCTCAACGTCAAGAGGAGAACGACAAACTGCGCAAAGAATTCGCTAAACACGCCAACGCCTTCCATCAATGGCTGACTGAGACTCGGTATGTATTTAAATTATTATTATGATAAGTGACACAATTAGTTCAACGTAAAGTTACGGTTAAACCGTAGATTTACTTTCCTTTCAAAGTTCTGATAACAACATTGCTGACATTCAAATGCCATTGTTTGACGAATCTATAATGTATATCATACATTATTCAAGATAACCATTGTTATCGCGTCAATTCAACGTGAAAGTTGTTTAATTGTCTTTACTTCTTTTGTGGTTAAAATAATAAGCTAAAGTTAAGTTTTGTATCTGTCACAGCTGTCTGCTGAAATTACAATGAATAAAGCCAACCATGGTTCATCAATTACAACATGGTTTTTAAAAAATAAACAAGTCAACAAAGACATCATTAAGTTTTAAACTGTCGCTAAATTATTTTTTACTTTTACATTGTTTGTGTCATAAATTTTATACGTAACTTGGTGTCTATTTGACTAAGGAGTTTTCATGTTTTTCTTTTATTATATTTTAGTATTGTTTATGTATTCAATGTATACAATGTGAGATTGGTGCGCAGGTACCGGCTGCTAGGCTGGGACGGGTAACGTATCTGAATGATGCGTGTAGTTTCACTAAAATGACAATTTGCTTTACTTGTTTGGTCAAATCGAAATTGTTTCTATTAAGCTTCACATTATCATAAATATATATTAAATTATACATTCCTTTTTAATTATAAATAATTATTATAATGCTATGTAACTTTTTGGCCAAACTATTTATTTCTGTACGCATTTCGTACATCGATGTTTTTAGCAATATATAATAATTGGCTTTTAATAAAAACTTAAAGACGATTCTGTAAATATTAAAAACCTAACAATTAGTTTTTCGATTTTATCTTTTTTTCTACTAATTAAAAAAAAGTATTGTTTTGATTTATTAAAAACTTTTTTTTTATTCATCGATTTTATTCTTGTTTGTATTAAGTGTTCTTTTCGTTTTGTTTTTATTGTTGTAAATTAATATTTCGTTACTAATCACTTGAATCAGATTGTATAAAAGACATTGATTTTTCATCACATAATTTATACCATCAAAGCATCGCGTTGCTAATGAATATATTTAATTTTTTTTTCTTCATGCACATGCAGCACATCTATGATGGAGGGTACCGGATCCCTGGAGGCGCAACTGGCAGCGTTGCGTCAACGTGCAACAGAAGTGCGTGCCCGACGTAGCGACTTGCGTCGTTTGGAAGAACTCGGTAAACAATAATGCTAAGCTATGCTAATACTTACTTTATTTCCGTAGAAATCAGTTGATCATATGGTGCTTAATATATTATGCTCAAATATTATTGTATTTATATTAAAAAAAAATTATGATAATTACGTGTTTTTTAGGAGCGGCGCTCGAAGAACATCTCATTTTGGACAACCGATACACGGAACACAGTACGGTGGGTCTGGCGCAACAGTGGGATCAGCTCGACCAGCTGTCCATGCGCATGCAGCACAACCTTGAGCAACAGATTCAAGCCAGGAACCACTCTGGTAAGTGAGCTCCAATATTTAAAAATCATTTTTTAAATATTGGAAACGCGTATACAAATTAATAATAATCCATTTACTAATCTACATATGGCTTCAATATTCTTATGAAATCGAATAAAACGACGCTAATAAGTAAACATTTTTTGCCGTATTAGCTGACTACTATTATTTATATATATTCTATTCTGTGCACAAAGAAAAAATCCTAAGAGAGTTAGTTACCTTTTTATATTAAAACACTTTTGCTAAACACAATCTGCATGCATATCTGCCACTACAAATGAAAATGATTGTCTAACTGCAAGTGTAAACGGTTTCTTTTCACAGGCGTGAGCGAGGACGCTCTCAAGGAGTTCTCTATGATGTTCAAACACTTCGACAAGGATCGCTCCGGGCGTCTCAACCACCACGAGTTCAAGTCGTGTCTGCGCGCGCTCGGCTACGACCTGCCTATGGTTGAGGAAGGCCAGCCCGACCCAGAGTTTGAGGCTATACTCAGTGAGTTTACTAACTTATTATAAATATCTGAATCAGAATATCTTGATTCTATATTGTTAAAGAACTCCTAGATTTATAAATATTTGTCATGATTCTTATCATCATTATTGCCTTTTTTTTAAAGAATATATTTTCTATTAATATAATTTATGCGTATAGATGTCGTGGATCCGAACCGCGACGGACAAGTGTCGCTGCAAGAGTACATGGCATTCATGATCAGTAAGGAGACTGAGAACGTGCAGTCCTCCGAAGAGATCGAGAATGCATTCCGTGCCATCACTGCACACCAGGATCGCGCATACGTCACGAAGGACGAACTATATGCTGTAAGTATTCGCAAAAGTAGTAGTACTACTAACAAATTAATTACTACTTACATTATTATTAGATTAACTGTGATATGTATAGTAACTACTTTGAAGTTCAACTCTAATTGAAACTTGAAAAGCAAAATAGATTAAAAATTTATAATATGTTATTTTATTTACTATATTTACTTTTATCGACAGAACCTTACCAAGGAGATGGCAGACTATTGCGTTGCGCGTATGAAGCCCTACGTGGATTCGAAGACCGAGCGCCCCATTCCCAATGCACTCGATTACATTGACTTCACGCGCACGCTCTTCCAGAACTAAAACAGCGCTGTTTTTCCCTTCCGCGCAGTTGTGCCTATCATTATTATAACTTATTAAAAAGCAAAAAAAAATGTTTTTAATTTAACAATTCCTTATCTTTGAAACTGCGCGGTTGGGTACCGCGTTTGTGACAAGCTTGCACATTGTATTCGCTTTTTAAAATTCCAAAAGTCAGACTGATGTTTTTAAACATTTCTCATGTGCAGAATTTATTAGAATCTGTTAGCTGTTGCGCTTTTGTTGGTTTGAAGAACACGCGAGGCTTTCATAACAAAGCTTGTCTCGCTCGTTTAATATAAATATCCTAACTGTGTCTACACAGCTGTGTAGTGAAACAGTGCTACCATCTGGTATTGAGTTACAGTATGGGTATGAATTCCTTTCCTCTGAATAGCAGAGGAATACGAAGCTCCCTTGACGGTTTTCTAATAAAAACTCGCATCTTTTTAGTGATTGTCTAGCATTTATTATTAATCAATGGTTATAATTGCATTTCGGTACATAGTTTTGCAAGCTAAGTATAATATTGTAAGCTTAAATTTCATTATTTACTGTGTGTTTTGTCAAGGTACGCTAACATTTTTATTTATTTTTTGTATTCACATAAAAATTCTAATAAACATATTTAATCCCCCCAAAATAAATAAAAGATTCTTATTTTATCTATGTACATACACACTACATTGTCTGCAGTTAGTTCTAGAACTTGTTCCTAATTTAAATGTTACAGAAGTCTTATTATTTTGAGTTAATGTCTCACTCATAAAATTATAATTTATTAATATGACTATAAATTTAAATAAGCTAAAAAAACTGTTATTAAAGACTATTTTCATTAAAGAAACTAGAGAAATGCTACGCGATGCAGACATCAGTAAATATTATTTACTTTATATTTACAAAAAATATACAGTGACTATTATACACACCTTTGCTAGTACCAAGCTAGCTTCTAACACCTATGTACATCATTAATTTATTTTAAAACGGACCATAAAAATGCCAGTTGTTTTAAAGTGAATAGCTTCTTTCACACTAATGTTCATTAATAAAGTTTATAATTGTGCCTGCTGCAAGAGTCTGAACTCATCAGCAGACACATATTGCTTTAGTTTGTCTAATAATGGTTGTGGTAACGATGCGCGTGGCGGCTGCAAATGCTTTACAGCGAGCAACTCCCGCACCGACGGCCTCGAACGAGCGTTGTATGTTAGACACCATTTTAATGTTGCGACCAGAGATGAAGGTAGATCTGACAAAAATAAAATTATGGGTTTATTAACTTTCTTAAAAAATATACATACAAAATTTACTACAAATTATAAAAATAGAAGTTACAATGATACTAACGATCTGCGGCTGGATAGTCAATCCGATGGTTGGGATCAAGGATGGCGGCCAACTTGGCTAAGTTGGGGATGTGACTAAATGGCGTACGCCCATACACCATGCTGTATAAGATGCACCCCAATGACCAAACATCAGAGCGAAATGATATCTGAAAATATTAAGAGAATGTTATTTTATTTTAAAAATAAACTACCTTAGAACTAACGTTGCTTAGCATATGTTCAGTTAAACTTTGATTTTGCTCTTTCTGACATTATTGATTTGACATTCGAAAGAAGAAGACAGCATTGTTTAACTAATCACCCGCTAAACAATGTCTCTAAGTAAGGCCGTTAATTTTAAATCTCAATATCCCATATAAATATTTTTGCATATTAGTAGAAAAATTACTAAATAATAGAGTAAAATATTTGTCACCATCATGACAACAGTGACAACGCGTTCTAACACGCGTGAATCTTAACCGATGATCGTGGGTTCAAATCCGGGAAAACACCACCGAATTTTCATGTGTTTAATTTGTGTTTATAATTCATCTCGTGCTTAACGGTGAAGGAAAACATCGTGAGGAAACCTGCATGTGTCAAATTTCACTGAAATTCTGCCACATGTGTATTGCACCAACCCGCATTAGTAGAATGTGCTCCAATCATCCTCCTCAAAAAATGAGAGGAGACATTAGCCCAGCAGTGGGGCATTCACTGTCAGCTGTCACGATTACTGTAGGAATGGTTATAAGTATTATTATATTTAACTATTAGTTTTCGCTTGCGTTATATGCGTTGCTCGTTGCGTCTTTGTCCTTTGTACCCTGAGAATGTGTATGCAAAATTTTATGATGATAGGTTGAGTAGTTAAGTCATGAAAACGTAACAAATAAACTCACTTTCGCATTTATAATAATAGTAAGGATAACCAAGAACATACTTTGATATTTGCGCTGCCGCCATAACCGCCAGCACCGCCCATAAGGGCTTCAGGGCTTATATAGGAGTAGGTGCCTGCAGCTTGCGCGCGCACCACGCTAGTAGCGTCACCACTTATTGCTGACGCTATGCCGAAGTCGATCAGCTTCAGTCGCCCGCAAACTAATAAGAAGTTTGCTGGTTTCAAATCTGCATGGATAACTCCTGAAGATAAAATATTATAATGAGAGGCATAAACTATGAATTTATATTATGTATAAAATAAGTAATCTTTCATCCAAAAACTAAACATTTTTATACTATTAAATTTCAATTGAATACTATTAATTAGCAAAAAAATTGTAATTCATACCATGCTCATGTATGTAATGAACAGCGTGTAGCATTTCTTCCCAATAATGTAGCACAAGCGCGGGAGGCAGACCAGCACCACGTGCGCGAAGAAACGACGACAGATCTGTCTCGCCCACCTCTAGCACCATGCGTAGGAATTGATTCTGACGATCATATTCACTGTAAAGCAAAATTTTTAATATTGGTTTACTTTAATTACAGTAACTATAATCATATAAATCAACACTTTAACTGTACCAAGTGAGTGTTATGTAAAATTATGTTGTGTATTGTTATGTAACAGTACAGTAACAGCCTGTAAATGTCCCACTGCTGGGCTAAGGCCTCCTCTCCCTTTTTTGAGAAGAAGGTTTGGAGCTTATTCCACCACGCTGCTCCAGTGCGGGTTGGTAGAATACACATGTGGCAGAATTTCGATGAAATTAGACACATGCAGGTTTCCTCAAGATGTTTTCCTTCACCGAAAAGCACGAGATGAATTATAAACAGAAATTAAGCACATGTAAATTCAGAGGTGCTTGCCCGGGTTTGAACCCACGTTCATTGGTTAAGATTCACGCGTTCTTACCACTGAGCCATCTCGACTTATACGACAATAACATAATTATTAAAAAAAATGATTCTTTTTACTACTTTAAAAAAAATAAAAGGCAGCACTAACTAGTCGTATAGACGAATAACTCGATCAGAATTTTGTAGTTCTCGCAGCAGCCTCACTTCATTGATGTAGCCTTGAGCGAGGTCATGGTCTGTGGCCAGGTACACACACTTCACTGCAAACTCACAGGACGTTCCTACTTCTAGTACCTATAATAACAACTGAATTTAATACACTTTTTTAAAAAGATAGAAATATATGGTTATGTGGCATTTGCTGACAGCATTATTTTTTAATTGAGCTATACTAGTTTTAACATTAATAGTTTTGTTGAAAAGCTAAGAAATATTTATGAAAATAAACCTTATAAACTTCGCTGGATCCCCCGGTACCCAATTTTTTAATGAACATATATTTTTTATCTTTAATGCATGTTGTTTTGAACAAAATCTTTGAATTGTTCCCCACTATGCCCTGTGGGTAAGATGGTGTTGCTGCATATGAAGCGGGCATTGGTTTTCTATTGATTGGGGTTTCTGGTACTGGCACAACAATAGGAACTGGTCCAGGCTCTCGGGGTGGTGGTAGCTGTTCATCCTTCTGTTGATTATGTCTAAACAATTCACATCGCACTTTATCTCTGTTCTGAATTATGGTTTGCTGAGGTGTTTTCTTTTGATTGTGTCTTGATGAACCAGGTGTGAATTTCCTTATTCCAGATTTAATTTTAGGCGTCGCTGTTTTCGTTTTCTGACAACTATTCGGCACTTTAATATCTGGAGTCTTCTTATGAGCTGAATTAAGTTTACTTTGTACCTGTGGCACCTTTACATTACAGTCATGTTGCATGAGTACATTCCGTTTTTTTGCTTCTGAATTTGGATAAGCGGAAGACGCTTTAGCCAATTTCTGACCACTAGGTAAAATACTGTCCTTAGAATGATAATTATGTAATTGCTTAATATCGTTTTCGTTAGCATTCTCTTTGTTATGGTCGTTTATAATGTTTTTCTTTTCGGATGCATTACTTTGAAAATCTTTTGTAGTTTTATACTGTGGAGTTGACGACATTATTGTTTTGTTTTTAAGAGGAGTTTTCAATGAAACTTCGTTCGAGGATACATCACTCTCGTCTGTTGTGAAACTAGAGTCAGGACTATCCGAATTTTGTTGTAAAGGCATCAAATTAGCGAGTAACGCCGACATAGGCATCGGCGCAAATTTGATGCTATTAGATGTGGATTCAGAATTACCGTTCATGGTTTTAATGGAACTCAACACATTAGGCAAAAAAATCCATAGGGTTACACTTTACAATGCTATATAATTCACTTTTTATTTTGAACACAAGATAGGTAGGTTCCGTTAAAAGTAAAACTTTTAAAAATAATTATTTTGACATTAAAATTCATAAAATAAAGTAGGCAAATATCTAAAGTATACAGCCCAGTTCATTAATGTTGTCAGCCAAAAAAAAAAGATAATAATCTGTTATAGTCTAGTAAAGTAGTTAGTAATCAATTACTCTGTATTAACCCGTTATAAAATACAACGTGTGTCTGTTCTAATATAACCTCAAATCGATCCGTTTGATGTAAGATAAATTAAGAAAAAGATAATATTTTTTTTATTTAATCAATTTGTTAATAATAAATAGTCGACTTTGAGATTATACTGGCTCTCTCACCCTTCGAATCGGAATACAACAATAATAAGTATTGCTATTTCGCGGTACAATATGTGATAAATGGGTGTTATTCAGACGAGTTTACACCAAGTTAGTAACTTTGATTGATTCGGAAGAGGGCGCGCGGGGTGATCTGAGGCACTTACTTGACTCACTCACTTTACATTTTTCATTACTTTCGTTGTAAAGTGATCAGGGTTGATGGATTACATATTGTAGTCGTAATCGTTAATCATTAATCTGATTGCATTTTCCTAAGTCTGAGTGGCTGTATGTAACCCTGTAGGGTTTTGGCAAACACACAATCGTGCACGGCACAAGAATGGTTTGGTACTTTGTTTTTTAACGTCTCGGAAATTGGATCCGATATGCAGATTTTTTCTGTCATCTATTCAATGACAAGCTATATAATCACTGTCGATTATGCTGCTATGTAAATGCTAAAAGCTTTTAAGCGTAACTTCATTATAATTTATTATTCTAGTTAATTACTGTTTTATGTAAGCTGTTTTTATGTAATTTACCTATTATTTAAAGCGTCAATGACGTTTTCGTATCGATACTGACTTAAGTAATTTGTTGTTGATAACATATACTAGAAAGGAAATAGGTAGGTAGATATGATATGTAGGGTGTATTTTGATATATTATTTGTTCATGTTTCATATCGATAACGATTCAAGTTCAGATCGTCGATAAATCGATCTAGTCCAGTTAATTAAAGTCCTACTTCGCTACTTAATATATGATTTATTTTGTTTTTTTTTTTTAATTTTAATATGTAGGTTTATTGATTTCGATAAGTATATTAAATTATAAACACAGGTTAAAGAAATAATTTCATATTTTTGTGTCTTATATATAAAGTTATGCTTACTACATTATATTGATATTATAATACAATAATATACAATTATAATGATTTATATAAAATAATTATTAATTTATCAATATTGTTATAGATAATTACAAATAGTTTATGACTCGGTTTCTTCGGTGGTCTTTGTTGGGTATCTGCAGTCGACAGCCTCACACTCACACTTCATCCATTTTGACTTTACTGACCAGAATTTATCACCATAATCAAATCTGAAAATTTAAAAAATATATACATAAACGTCAGTACTCGTCTTAAAAGAAAAGTTTAAAGCTGCTTAGCTACGAGTGGATAATCATATGGCAGAATTTTATTTGACACATGCCAAGTCTTCTTATGATCTTTTTCTTAATTGTTAAGTCTGACATTAATCAATATGGAAGCATTACACATACTGATTGTCATAAAACTACCAAAATGTTAAAGCATAAAAAGGAATGATTAATTTTTTTTAAATCTATATTGTATTAGCTAGGTTGTCTTGGCAAATAAACTAAAATGTAATTGGAAGATAATTAATTTCTAATTATTATTTCCACCAACCCGCATTGGAGCAGCGTGGTGGAATAAGCTCCAAACCTTCTCCTCAAAAAAGGGAGAGGAGGTCTTTAGCCCAGCAGTGGGACATTCACAGGCTGTTACTGTACTGTACTGTATTTAGTACTCCTTTATCAACCTACTAATCCCCAAAAGGAGAGGAGGACTTAGCCCAGCAGTGGGACATTTCCATGCAGTTCCTTTATCAACATAACAGTTTATTCTAGAAAGAGTTTCATTACTATTTAGCTAAGTTATTTTATTAGTTATGTTGGTTCTTACGTAAGCGGGTGTCCGGCGGGCAGATCTCGTAGAGCAAAAAGAGCTACGTGCGGCAGACGCAGATCCCGAATGGAACTAAACACTCGCACGGGCGCCACGCTGGGTCGACAGCTGTGGTTCATAAAGCGGGCGGCGCTACCGAACCTCGCCGCGTCCACACAGAGCTGAGTCTGGTCACTGCATTGCTGTTAAATTATTACAAATGTTTCATTACAAAATTAATTTAGTTTGACTTCTCTATCTACAATATAAAATATAGAGTTATTATAAGTGTGATCAGTTTCTCTAGCACTAAACATTTCCAACAAAAATACTCTACTCAACTCTCTCTCATTCTCTACATTCAAATATACAGCATTCTTATATTAAAGATGAGTGGAACTCTGCCATTACAGACATGAGGGCCATGGCACTTTAGATTTTTTGGCTGGTGGAGCCTTTACGATTTATGGAATAGTTGTGCAATACCGCTATTTTCATAAAGAATCTGTGAACTCGTTAACCCTAGTCACTACCTCCAGGAGATCCGGCTTGAGGTCCAGGGCGAACATGTACTGGTCGTCGGGCCGCGAGTCGGCGCGCTCATGCGGCAGCAGCTCCCCGCGGTAGAGCGCCACGAGCGCGCCGCGCGGCACCCGCCGCAGTGTGCGCAGGCCCCACCCGCAGCGGACCGTGCGGTACACCTCCACGGGCGTCGCCAGCGAGCCGGCGCTCTCGATGCGGCCCACGACGCGGTTCGGACAATGTTTCTAAATGCAGAATAAATAATCAACAAAAAGAAAATACATAACACACCTTTATTAAAGTCAATACTCGATTATTTGATCATTTGTGGGTGCGTATTTCAGTTTCGTTTAACGTCTGCTACCTCTCGGATCTCATTAATTCCTCGAAGGAATATATTCCAGACGTATTATTATTTTATAGTAGTATATTTTTTCTACAAAATCTAGTTTCGCATATTACCGCGTCGCAGGCGCAGGTCTGGTTGCACTCGAACAGCATGGGCGGGTCGTGGTGCGGGAAGGCGGCGGGCAGGCGGCCGGCGCGGTACCAGCCGCGCACGCCCAGCACGCAGCACGCGCACTCCGCGCCGCACTGCTTGCACGTGCAGCCCTGCGGGGTGATAGGATTAGTACGGTCTAGGCAATTCACTATTTCTGATTTTTATGTTGACTGGACTAGTATAATATTTTGATGCGGTATTAGACATTTAAATAACAATAGAAAAACTGTTACAGGTGATACTTTTGTGCGAGCTCACCTGGATAGGTACCATTTCCTCGTCTATTGATCTAAAACTGAATGTTACATTTTAGAGCGAGTGATAGCGAACCACTACAATCACGAGGGATAGATATTAGGTCTCATGGTTGGCGATGGCGACGGCGCAGCGAATGCGAAGGCGACATTAACGGAGTGAGGAATAATTAATATAACTACAGTGCCAATGTGATGTGGTGGTGACCACTTATTATCAGGCACGTGTAAACTGCCTTGCCACCATAAATAAATTCGGGTTAAAATACTATAATATTATTTATTATTAATATTATATATTAGATAATTCTTTATATATTGTTACCTGCATGGTCTCTATGCTGTCGTCGAGGGGCACGTGCTCCGGCATCACGTGCTGCGACACGTACGTGAAGTCGTCGGGCAGGGTTGCGTCGTCCACCTCGTTCACGCACGGCACGGGATACGGTTCACGACCGTTTGATATGTCGCTGTGTGAAAAGCTCTTTGTTATATATTAACATTATATTAAAGTGATTTGTATCGGAAGAAATTGAAGCTATTATATATTTAATCTAAGAACTTTTTAATACAAGAACGTCAAGTTCATGTGTGTGATGACGTCCGAATGGGCTATCCGGTGGTGAGATCAAGATTTCTATTAAAAAAGATAGGATTAGATTATTTTCCCTCACTTCACTGAGCTGGTATTTTGTTTTTTGTATATTGGTGATTATTTCGACTATAGATCTTACAAAATAATTTAAATATGAAAAACGTTTTGTTTACTCATAGAATTATTTAACCTGGAAAGGATGCGAGTTCGCGGTATCTTATCCTTGACGGCCATCGTCATCTGCATGTTGAGCAAGATGGCGTTGTGGCTCGGACCGCTGCAGACGTCGACCGGTAGTTCACCCGCGGAGTTTTCCTGATCCGTCTGAAAGGTTCATTAATTACTAATACAAAATGGTAAAAAAGTGAAACGAAACGTCAATTGAAAATACGAACCCTAGCTCCATGAGCGAGGAGGACGACCACGCAGGCGTAGTGACCCTCCCTCGCCGCCACGTGCCTAAGCAAATAAAAACGTAATAAAGATCATAATACATAATTAATAGAGCAGATAATCGCGTGTGCGGCTACGCGCGTGTCACTGACAGCGGCGTGTCGGTGTGCGCGTTGGGCGCGTCCCGCGCGGCGGGCGCGGCTCGCAGCAGCAGCGCCAGCGAGCGCGCGTCGCCGGCCAGCGCGCACCAGTGCACGGGCAGGTTGCCCTCGCCGTCGCCGGCCGCCGCGTCCGCGCCGCTCTCCAGCAGCATTCTGTAGAATACGACTCGAATTGTGATTTTGCAATATTTTAACGGAGCTCCAGAGACTGGAGCCCTCGGTCGGTGCGGTCTTCGTCTACGTTTATTTGTGGACTCGTATATCACAGTACACACGCTCGCGGAGCGGCCCACCTGACGACGTCGGGGTGCTTGTTCTCGGCGGCGCGCACGAGCGGCGTCCACCCGCCGTGGTCGCGCGCGTCGACGGCGGCGCCGCCCGCGCGCAGCAGCTCGCGACACACGGGCGCGCCGCCGTGCTGCGCCGCCATGTGCAGCGCCGTCATGCCTTCCGGGCCCTGGACGCGACACGAATATATAGAAACCTCTCAACGAATATCTTACTCAGATATTTTCGAGATTTCTCCAACTATTTATTCAAGTCTATACTACTCCAGGTCAAATAGGAATTTAGCCCCCGCCCCACCGGCGCACAGTAGCGCCTCGCTTGCTCCGTGCGAGTGACTATCTTGAATATTAACACATGGGAGGTACAGTAGTACACAAGATAATTCATAAAAGTTTAATATATTAATAAACGATCACTTTCTTTTCGCTGCAATTTTATTTTATCGCGATCATATCCCATTCATACAGCAGAAATCGCATCACTAATTACGCGTAGTTGGTATAAATATAAGCCCTTTGCACTAATGAATTGAGTCGGGCGGTAGGAAGGAGCGTACATGTTGTTTATTTTCTAACAACAAGTAAAAAACCTTTTCTTAAGATTTGAACCACATAGTGCTCATATTCTACTACATTTCGTTCATATATAACATTTCATTTGTGTACGTTAAGTACAGCTATTTTTTATTTCGAAAAAAAATTTGTTTTTTTTTTTATCTAGAAAATTTCTAGGAGTCATGTTTTTACAACATATAAACAATAGTATGTAACCCTAACTTTACTATATTATTATTTTAATTATTTTTTTATGTTATAGGCAGGCGGACGAGCAAATGGGCCACCTGACAGTAAGTGGTCACCACCGCTATAGACATTAGCGATGTAAGAAATAATAACCATTCCTCACATCGCCAATGCGCCACCAACCTTGGAAACGAAGATGATATGTCCCTTGTGCCTGTAGTTACACTGACTCACTCACCCTTTAAACCGAAACGCAACAATACTAAGTATTGCTGTTTAGCAGTAGAATATCTAATAAGTGGGTGGTACCCACCCAGACCGGCCTGTACAAAGCCTTACTACTCTGCATTAAACAAAGTCATTTGAGGTTGTATAGTCCATTTTAATGAATGAAAAATGTTGAATGTTTGGAATTGCCAGCAAGATGTTTATTGTGTCCAGTAAAAATAATAAATATCATGATGATAATGAAGTGGCACGAACTATAATGTATTGAAACATTTCAATAACAATCATTTAGAGACAAGATAACTTTTACTGGTGGTAGAGCTTTGTGCAAGCTCGTCTGGGTAGGTGCCACCCACTCATCAGATATTCTACAGCAAAACTTATTTACTACGTATTGTTGTGTTCAAGTTTGAAGGGTGAGTGAGCCACTGTAATTACAGGCACAAGGGACATAAAATCTTAGTTCCCAAGGTCGGTGGCGCATTGGTGATGTAAGCGATGGTTAACATTTACAATGCCAATGTCTATGGGCGTTGGTGACCACTTACCATCAGGTGGCCCATATGCTCCTCCGCCTTCCTGTTCTATAAAAAATGTCTGAATAGCTACCTGTTTATTAACATCACAGCCCGCTGCAATCAAATACTTAATAACTTTAAAAAGATCTTCTTCAGTCGGCTTGTTCGGGTCCTCGTTGTTATCTTCTTCCTTCACATCAGTTTTCTCATCTTCTATGTCTTTTTTTACTTCGGCGTCGACTTCTTCATTTTGTTCCGGCTTAATCTCCTTACTATCATTAATTTCTTCGTCGTGGATCTCATGTTCTGCTTCTTCTATTGACTCCTTGTCTAATAATGCTGTATCGAAAATAATATAAACGAAATTAATTAAACCTTCAATATATATATCCAAAGAAATAAGGTATTGTTTTAAAATATAATTTTTTTTATATAATTCACTGGTTTTCGCCCACGCTTTGGCCCGCGTGTTGGGGGTAGGCTGGTGTTAGTGTACAAAAAACCTAAGTATTAACTTGGGATTCAGCCGTGAAAGCGTAAGCCGTCTTTTACTTTCGCAGTTATGGTATTAGTATAAGTATAATAGTGTGCTCATTTTATCGAAATGTGACGTCACCGTGAAGTGACATATATCTCGGTAAGGCTACGTCACCGTGCTGACCGAGTATGGCGCGCATGAGCGGCGTGCGCGCGGCGCCGTCCGCCACGTCGAGCGCGGCGCCGGCGTACTGCAGCACGCACAGCGCGCTCAGTCGCCCGCGGGCCGCCGCCGCGTGCGCACACGTGCCGCCCTCGAACTCGGCCAGCGGCTGGTTCAGGTGATCGCCGCGAACTGCAAATGACATTTATATTCTAGGCATTCGTCTGATATATCAAAACGAATTCAAAATCCGGTTTCAAACACAAATCGATTCGTATCAATTTCACAAACCAAAAATCCGATTTCAATAATCGACCTAGCCGAACCAAACGCCAACGATCTATAGATCGATACCACAAATATTTCGAATCGACAAATAAAATCACTGGATATCACCAAACGAATTGTGTATGGTATCCAAACGCAAACTGATTGTTACATACTATGAAATTTGCTTTTTCTCTTTCTAACCAATTGGAATAAAAAAGATAGCGCGAATTTTGCGATTCGGATTTCAATTACACAATCATCGACCTTACTATTAAGTACTTAAAGACTATATTTGCCTGAGCACAAGCGATTTGGTAAGTTTAGACGTTACCGAAATCGGATATCTAAAATCGGATTTTGAAATCGATTTGTAAATTTGAAATCGCATAAATATCAGTTTGCGTTAAAAATCAAAAACGCCCATGTCTATTATATTCAAATTAGCTCTTCAGTTCGTAGGCGAATCAGCGTTTTTAAGATAAGATCTGGCTTTTAGGTCACCGACACGCTTAGGGTGTGTCCAAATAAAGCCTCATAATTAATGTAAGACTTACTGATTTTCGGTATTAGCTGATCGACGGGCTCCCCGTTTATAATCGCCTCGTATAACGCCTGCATCGAACAGTCGGTCAGCTCCTCCTCGGTGTCCCTTTCGAAAAGCTTTTTAATATCTAAGGGCGTCGAAGATAGTAACTCCTCTGGAATCGGCGGAACTTCATCTAACTGTGAAGGGTCGACGGACGAAAAGCCTAGAAAAGCTGGCGTGCTGAAAACAATAGACAAATGACATCACATATTTATTTTCATTCCTGTAATCTGTCAAAAATTAAATTAACCTTTCTATTAGGCAAAAATTAGTTCATCATAAAAAAAAATATGAAATCTTTTTTTTGCGAGAGGAGAATTATTTATAAAGAGTTCGTATCGATGCGTGCGTCGTGCCTCACCACTGCTCCCGCTGGTCGGGCAGGAACACGCGCTTGTTGCTGCAGTGCATGTCGACCCGCACGCGCGCGTACTCGCGGTTGACGGGCTGCCAGCGGTACGAGTGCACCCCGCAATGGGGACACCCGGGCTTCTGCTTGGAGTCCCCGCCTTGTATACCACACTCTAAATGAAAGAGGTGGTTCTTGGAACATTGGAAGAATATCCCCTGAAAAATATTCCCTATATTAATTTATCGTTTTCCACTAAATATCACGAACACGACACATGAGCATTCGCCTATAATACTTCTGCATGCGGTGTACAAAAGACAGACTAAATAAAAGTAAGGTATATTTCCATTCGAGTAGGGTGGTAATATTCGCACCTGCGTGCAGAACAGTCCGCAGGTGGGGCAGCACATGTGCGCGCGCAGCTGCGCGGCGTGCAGGCGGCACGTGAGCACGTAGGGCGCGCGCAGGCCGGCGCGGGCGAGCGCGCGCGGCGCGCGGGGCGGCAGCGCGTGCGAGCAGCCCACGCGCACGCCGTCCACCAGCTCCACGGCCTGGCAGAACACGGGCTCTGCGGCCCGGCACGACCCGCTCATGAACTCATAGTATTAAGTGTATTGTATTGAGTTGCAGGCAACGTGATGTGGTTAGATGAGCGAGTCATATTAGAATTGTAAGGTTGGACTACGCCCTTTTCTGTACATCTGACATTGATCATGATGATCGGTTGAGTGTTTCAAATGTGAAAACCTAATATACGCAACTCTCAACTCACTTTCGCTTTTATTATTTATTTTATTATTAGTTGGGGCAGCGTTATTATTAGTAGGGCTTTGTGCAAGCTCGTCTGGGTAGGTACCACCCACTCATCAGATATTCCACCGCAAAACAGCAGTACTTGATATTGTTGTGTTCCGGTTTGAAGGGCGAGTGAGCCACTGTAATTACAGGCACAAGGGACATAAAATCTTAGTTCCCAAGGTTGGTGGCGCATTGGCTATGTAAGCGATGGTTGACATATCTTACAATGCCAATGTCTATGGGCGTTGGAGACCAGTTACCATCAGGTAGCCTATATGTTCGTCCGCCTTCCTATTCTATAAAAAAAAAGGTTTCATGCAATGTACTGAACTGAGTATAAAACCGAAGAAGCTATAACATAGTGCACAAAAAATATATAACCACTTAAAACCTCCTTCTTGTTGTAAGGCGGTTTAAAAATAATAGTAAGATGTTAAAGACGGCTTTTTGAATATGATGAAGTGATTGTTGTACCTTTTAATTCCGAGGGAGCGGCGTATATGTTGCTAGGTTCTTCACACAGGCACGTGGCCACGATGGTGGACGCCTCGGCCGGGCACGCCGCCTCCGTGTTTTCTTCCGCACCAGCGGCATCCGAGGCACTGTGGTGTAATTCATTTATAATCATTTTAAAAGAGTGATAAAAAAATATGGAAAATCGATTGAGTAACAAATTATATTTGTGAGTGACATTTAAAAAAAATATTAAATCTCACATTTTTGCATCGGTCTCCCCTTCAGAGTGTGCTTCGTCAGCGCCGTGAGATCGAGTATTTTTACGTTTGGGTTCGTAGTCACTAAAATAGTTAAAAATAATAATAATAGAGGATCTATTGAGCTTTTAATAATAAAAATATTCCTTAAATGAATTTGAATTCTAAACATTAATATGATGACACACACAAAAAACCAGTTATTTTAATTTAACGTTTTATTTTGTGCCCCATGGCTTTGTGCAAGCCTGCTGGTTAAGTAATAATAAGTATCTTTATTGCACACTCAAATGAAAGAAAAAAATATATACGTAAAAGCAAATTAGTGATCTTTTCCACACATGTCGGACACACTTCGGGCAAGTGCATTATATATACATAGATATACACTATACATACACAAATATATATATATACATTTATATAAGTAAATGCCACCCAGTCTTCAGATGTTCTACCACTAAACATCAATACGGAATGTGGTCCTGTTTGAAGGATAAGAGAGTCAGTGTAATTACAGGCACGAGAAACATAGCATCTTAGTTCCCAGGGATGGTAGCGCATTGGATATGTAAGAAATGATCAATATTTCTTGCAATGCCAATGTCTATGGGCACTGGTGACCATCCACCGAACCATTTTATTGAAAAAATATCATGATTTTTATGGTGATGGTGGATTCCTGAACATGCGAGTTTTGTATTATGATACACTTAAAATAAAGCATTAAGTAATTTGTTTTTATACCTGTCGCCTCCGTCGTCGAATGCAAACGTGTCGTAATAATACAGTCCTAAATTTGCTCTGCGGGACGATCGCCGCAGGGGCGCACTGGAAACAAAAACGAATATATAATATTTACTGTGACTAATATAAAAAAAAAAGTAATTACGTCCAAAAAAATAAATAAATTATAAATAATCTAATTAACATGCAATGATAAATAAATAAGGCATAACTGAAAGGTTAAAATAAGAATCTGAAAAAAAATTAGCATAAGAAAAAGAAGTCTAATAGAAATCAATAAAAATCTAGATCACAATTGTACAGGACGGTTTCAATTAATTATCTTATAAAAATTAGTCACAGTTTTTCCCAAGTAATTTAAATAAAATATATTATTAAGCTTTTTATTATATTAATGAAATCTCAATTCAATACCAAAGTGATCTTCAAACCTTCTCAAGATACAAATACTTTCTAGCATTTACAATAAATTATTTTCCATTATATTTTCTATATGATATTGTTGAAGTAAAAAAATACTAACATTAAAAGTTAATTAAGGGGTAACAGGCCATACTTAAATTATCTCTCATATATATTAACTAAAACAATATAAATAAAAAAGTAATACAAAAATTATCTAAAATTGACTTTCACGGCACCCAGCATGTGTATCTTTGTAAGGTCAACAGGACTAATGTATAAAACATCTATTTGAGCAACTGTCTGCGCGTACGGTGAGCAGTTTCTTCTTGAACGTCTTCTCTTTGTAGATGTCTCTGGACAGAAGTCTTCATCGCTGGCGCTCTCTTCATCTGCTTCTAGAAGTTTGCTTATAACTTCTGTATCATCATCAATTTCTTCATCTTCATCATCTTCAGCCCCCTCATTTGCTGAACTTTCTGTTATTCTAAAAGCAAGCGCATAGCCATAATGTAGCAAATAACTACATAGCATTGGCTTCTAGCTCACACTTCAATGAATATGATATGATTATATCATTTATTAATAATATTTAGTAGGGATCACGGCATTTGGGATTTTAGATCTAGCAGAATACAGTTTAAATATGAATAAAAATTATGACTATTATTATTAGTATTACGACTATGTTTTATTGATGATATGCAGGAGACCCATAAGAGACAGGTTTATTTGTAATTGTTTTTATTTGCATTTCTGTATTCAGTATTATAAAGATTATAAGATTTTATGATTGTTTTATATATTCAATGAATATGTTCTAATCTGTATTATGTTTTCTAAAAGATTAACCTAATAAGTGTCTCGTCTTAGTAAGAATCAATAATAATAATGTCCGATCCGATTAGCCAACTACGCAGGAGGCATTATAGTGCACAAGTGTGTGCACAAACACAAGTGTACTCTCTATTCCCATAATCCAATGAGACGGCAATCCGACAAGACCGGAAAGAGTTCAGGCGCAGAACCAATGACTTTACGTGCTTTCCGAGGCTCGGGAGTGTTCACACATCCAACTTCCAGACTCTGGGCTACTACTGAGAATTTTCTGACAGAAAAACCCAATAAGTTTTTATTGGCACGATCTGGGAATTGAACCCAGGACCTCCAGGTCTGCGGCCTTACATCAAGCCACTAGACCAACGAGGCAGTCAATCAAGAATCAACTTATTGGAAAATCAAATTGTTGGTCTGATAGTTATTGTGGTTTAGTGAACACAGTTAATTTTATAAATAATAACAGCTGTAAGAGTCTCTCTTAACGCTACTTAATATTAAGAATTACTGATCAGAGAACAATATTAATAGTATTAGTTAATTATTACTGTTACTTTAAAAACTTATTTCACAATCTATCATTTATGTAGTTTTATATAACACTTATTGAATGTAAGTAATGTTTTCATATTAGGAATTTTTTAATGCTTCTTTGACAATATTAATAGTGGACTTTATAATTTAATTGGTTATACAATTAAGCAGTGTATATACATAGGCTCTACTATTTTATGTCCATTTATCATCAGGCTGGGATATTTATCAAGAATATCTGTATAAATGATTAAGTTACCTGTTTTCTGCTTCACTTGATTCATCATCCTTGACTTTAAGACCTAGGTTACATAAATGTATTAGTTTCTTGGAAGAATGATCACTTTCTTTATCTGAACTCTCATTTGCACTTTCTTCTTGATGTTTTCTTTTTGAAGACCTTTTCTCTGAAGTGAAATCAACATTTTTTACTTGGGCTGACCGTCTTGTTCTTACTCCTTCTTCTGTAGATTTATCGGTGGAAATTCCGAGGCGAGCATTGTTTTGTGACTCTAAACCCATTCGTAACTCTTCGTTGGCTAATATTTTAGCTGTTGGCTTTATTCTACGGGACAGCCTTTGAGTGGGAGCAGATGATGATTCATTATAATACTTCTCTTTTCTTGCAATAGCATTTGCAATAACATCTGTGAATTCTTTGCTGCGGCGTCTGGTTGATCGTTTCGGTGCATTAGAACTTTCAATAAGCTCTTCATCTTCGGAATCTAAATGGCTTACATTGTCATCATCAGATTCTTTCTTCGTGTTTCTAGTCCGAATAGACCGTCGTGGGGAGATTTCATCATGTTTTTCTTCGTTTGACACTATTTTCATGTTGCTAGTTTTAGCACCAGATTTTTCCGATCGAAAGGTGAGAACTATTCGCGGCTTCGGATCTTCTGTGTCACTTTTTTTCTCGGATTTCTTTCCAGTGTCAATTTTATCAAGCCTTACACTAACGTTATCAAGCGACGTGTCGTTACTCTCTTCTGGGTTAATGACGGGGGATTCGTCGTCAGTGTGCATGTTGCCAAGGTCACTTCTTTTATACCAAGTCAACTTTAAAGCGTCCTTGCTCGACACGTTCTTTTATGCTTTTGAAATGTGAAATGGAAAGTTCATAAATACATTTGCAGAAGATACACTGAAGTTACCATGTTTTTTTTTTTTAAATAATGTAACAACTCTTGTAAAATAAATATTGAAATTGTACATGTATCATGTACAAAATAGAAAAAAGACGAAGTGAAATTGTCACAATGCAAAAGACGACTTTAATAACAACAGAAAATTGTCCTTTTTTTACGTATCTAGGTTAAGTTTTTATAAATATATTTTAATTCTAACAGTAACTATGAAACTTAGGGAGTACATAATTGATAATATTTCATTTTATCCGCAGCCCACAGGTCAGAATATATCAATATACAATATAAGTAAATACAGATACTTTGGGCTTGTTGTGTACCTGTCGTCTGTCACTTTTATCTTATGTACTTATACAGATTAAAGATAAAGAACAGAATGAAAACTAAAGAAAAGCTAATTATTAATAGTTGTATTCGTAGATACACTAAATACAATTTTAGTAATATAATCAATTTTTGTAAAATATTCTTTAATTTCGAAGCGATTTAAGCAGTGTTTATTTTTGTTCATTTATTTAGCCTTTATTGCAAGCAATTTACAAAAAAAAATTAAAGCAGGTAAATTACAAAGTATGGATGTATTAAAGGGAGTGTAATATCAATATCAATGTATCATTTTTCTCCTGCTCCTAAAGTCTATGAGTCTGAAACTGAACACTATGCTATATAGTTTTTGTCAATTTTTAAAATTCAAATTGATGAATGAATTTTTAGCATTGCTGCACATTTAAATAAAATTAACAATTCATAAAACAATAAAATGTTATATTCATTTGATTAAATAATATAAATATATCGGGGAACAATAGCACGATACAATAAGTAATGTTATAGTTTATAAGACGTTTTACACGCTAAGTTTTTCAGGAAATCCGATTTGATTATTGGCAGGTAGTTTTGATTTAAGTTTTAACTGTCAAGTGTGAAACTTCATAATTTAATAATAATAGCCAATATTATTAAACAAACCCTGATACAGCAACTGAAGCACAGCTGCTGTATATGATGAATACATGTAACAACTTTTTTTTCTGCCTTTTGCCGTCCACTGCTGGACGAAAGCCTCCCCCATAGAGCGTCAACCATCACGATCTTGGGCAGTCCGCATCCATCCCGACCCTGCCACCTTTTTTAAATCATCGGTAAATTATGTAACAACTAGAAGAGGCATATTTAGCATAATCATAACATCGATTTTTAATATATTGGTTTTTAATATTTCAGGCTGTTGACTGGACTACTAGACTGGTTTCACTTACATTACATATCAAAAAATACTCAAAAAGTTTTGGAGAAAGTACAGTATAAGTGTGACCATCTAGAAGCCACAAGAAAATAAATTTGCTAATTAATATTACCTGATAACAACAAATGTGGTATCAGAAATTTAGTAGAAGAAAAATTTGAAGATCCTATATGAGACTATTAAACTGAGATAAGCAAGCTTAAAAGCAAAAGAAATTAAGCAATATTTCTTAAAATGTAATTTTTTCCTTATAAAAAACATATATATTTTTGGTTTTAGTAATTATCACTGTAAACCTTCCGCATTGTCACACAGTTGAGATTATACGAGAGAGAGAGAGTGTATTTGTGTAATTATTGACTAAATCTTCAAATTAATTTGTTCGCTTTTTGTAAATTTGTCATCATATTTATAAAAAAATGTTATATCACAATTCATTTTGTGTTTTAGAAAGTGAAGTTACTTCTGCTCCTGATTGGGTTCTTCAATTAGAAGAAAGAAGACTTGCAGTGGAAGAGAGGTCAGCAAGAGCTAGTGAGGCTATATAGGCGATAGCTGCTGGGTTAGCAGGTATACAGGCCACATTGGAGGCAATGCGGCATAATGCCCACTAGCTTTGTTAGGTTTTTAGCTGCTGCTGTTGTTGATTTCCAGCAGATGCTTGAAGTATTTGGCAATAAAAAGAAATTATTATATTTCCAGCAACAAAATATAAATAGTCAATTGGTAAATATTTAACAAAATGTTTATTTGTAATCAATTTTAATTACAAAGTATAATAATTTACTATTTATGGTGATATATTGTAAAAGAATTGTGATACTTATTTATTATATAAAAAGACATATATTTATTTCGTTTTGTATATGATGCGAAACTTGCTGTTAAATTTTTAAATTTTATAAATGATTTTTAAAAAGAAAAATTTATATTTTTAAAATGAAAAAAAAAAGGATTTAAGAACTGTCTCGTTTGTTTATGCATGAAGTAAACTCTATTACTTACTATAAGTATAATTGAGGTAAACATATTTTTAAGGGAAAGTTTTATTATATACTTATAAATAAAGGTGTGTCATAATATTTGTATATAGTAATGTTTTATAAAATGTACAGGCTTAAGATGTGAATAAAATTTTAATACACGCCCTATACAAGAGTATATTTTTATTACTATCGATTTTTTAATAGAATAACTGAAAACTAAAAACTAGCTATAGCCTACTTCATTATTATTGGGTAACATATAGGAATATAAATGGAATTGACTACATAATTGTTATTGCAATTTTTTTGTGCATTAAATTTGCGCAAATAAAATATTTCACTAATACGTTATGTTATTGCATTAGCTATTTTGCACTAAACCGTAAAACAGCAAGATGTCAATGTCATTTTAATTGACATAACAATTCGAACTTCATTCGGTATTTAATATTCAGCAATAGTAATACAAAGTGTATTATCTATTAAATTTTTTTAATACGACTTCCAATCCGATCCAATATAGACTATATCTGATCTACAATACAAAGTGGTCAATATATTGAAATATTATTAATATCTACTCACCATATAAGGTATACTGACTTTTAATTATAAATACATATTGGACAACCCTAGAAGCACTATATTTATGTGTTTTTTTATATACGTCTACGTTACTTTAACTTTGTTTTTTATATTTTCAGAGATCGACTATAAATTATATAAAGTTATTACTTAAAACAGTGATACAATTGAAATCAACCTTTTCAATATGAATCCTCTATTTTTGAGTCCAGAGCATATCCTTCAGGGAGGTTACTTTAACGCAACCCTTCGGAAGCTACAAGAACCGAATACAAGTATAGAGCCACACAATATAATGTATCCGGTTTTCTTACTGTAAGTAATAAATACATCCAGTATAAGATATGATAATATCATATTTCTTGAACTGCAATTTATAATAAAAACAGCAAGTGTCAATAGCAGTAAATAATATATCCCAATTCTTTCTACAATTTATTCTTAACATCTTAGTACTTCATATATTCAAATTCATAAGATAATACCATCTTTATCTTCTATCCTGATTTAAAACTTTTCAAAATAATTTTATGTATAAAAAATATCATGCAATATTTAAATAAATATATATGTCATGGGTAGTATAAAGTACAAGTTAAGTTCTGGCTGTTTTCTGCAATAATTAAGAGAGACTATGCTACTTTTAATTTTGCCTTGAAGAGCTTGGATTTAGACTTTGATTGCACGCTACATGATATTTCCAAAGTAATCTGTTCTTCCTTGGCACAACTAAAACCACAAATATATATTATTAATTTAATGTTCAATAATAAGATGTGATATTACATAAAAAATATTGTACTATAATCATATTACATTTTTAAATTTGATAATAAATTTTTTAAACATGCTATTTGCTAAGATTATTAAATCCTACACAGGAACTTTGCATCAAATTGAGTTACTTTTGCATGATTAAATTTAAATTTATAATTACCAATAATGTTTTCTTATTGAAAGAGAAACTGTATAGCATGGGAGGTATAGTAACGAGTGACCTCGTAATGTGAAACTTAATAACAATCATTTTGGTAATTGTTTAATGTTTTTAAATTTGTTAGTTTCGTTTTTGTTGCATTTAAGGATACAGTTTTTATTAATATTGTTTTTATTTAAGAGTAATATCCATTTTTGACAATATACCTCAGTAGTAAATATAAATGTTTTAAAATGGTATCTTACAATTCGTTGTTTAATGTTTTTCAGTCAATTTAATTGCTAAAACTCTCACCTGCACTGACAAACTAACCTTGAAAATCACATTTTTATGATTACCTTATCTATAGCACATTTAATTATATAGGGAAAACAATGAAGCAATGCAAGCTGTGTCGAGTATGCCTAATGTATTCAGATATGGAATCAACAAACTAATGCCAGCACTTACTGAGTTAGTTAACAATGGATTGACATCTATTCTGATTTTTGGAATCGTTGAAACATTGCCGAAGGTATTTTAAAATAACCTAAGGTTCGCTAACGATAAGTTGCACTACTAATTATTTATTAACACAATTTATTAATACTTCTTATACTTATGTACAAGTACTGCAAGTTTTAGAAATATCAAGTTTTCTATTTGTATATAATATTTATATCTTACAAGATAATTAAAGTTACATAGGTAAGGTAATTTAAGGTAACAGCCTGTGAATGTTCCACGGCTGGGCTAAGGCAGAGGCCTTAGGAGAAGAGTTCCTTTTTGAGGAGAAGGTTTGGAACTTATTCCACCACGCTGCTCCAATGCCATGAAATTAGGCACATGCCGCTTTCCTCATGATGTTATCCTTCACCGTAAAGCACGAGATGAATAATAACCACAAATTAAGCACATGAAAATTCAGTGGTGCTTGCCCGAGGCTTGAACCCACGATCATCGGTAAAGATTCACGCGTTCTTACCACTGGGCCATATTGGCTTTTTTTTTAAATACGTAACCTAAACTAATGTGCTATTGTTAATTATTATTCATACCTGGGAATCATTTATTTTTATATATAATCATTTTAGGATGCTACCGGATCAAGTGCAGACTCAGTGAATAACCCAGTAGTAAAGGCTCTGCCTAAGATCAAATCTGCATTCCCCAACTTGACGATAGCATGCGATGTATGTCTCTGTCCATACACATCACACGGCCACTGTGGTGTGCTAACAGAGGCAGGTGCTATTGATCATGCTGCTTCGGTAAAGAGGATTGCAGAAGTGGCATTGGCATATGCTAAAGCTGGTAAAATTACTGTAATATATAGTATAAAGTAATATAATATAAAATATTTGCTCCAAGTTAAATATAAATGTACAGATTACAATAACTTAATAAACTTAAATAATATGATATTGTTAAGTATAAAAAAGTAATAGACGACCCTTCTGTACATGGTCGTAATTGCTATGTATTGTCAACGAGAGAAGAGATATTTCCCCATTATATATAAAAATAATATATTTGATACTTAAACTTTTCGATGGACTTTAAATTTATAGACAATCTCTGTATATAAGGAATTTTTATATTCAAATGGTGTTATGTGTTTTATTATATACATATATAATATAATAAAAAAATGACAGAGTATTTGCTTGGCATTGAGTATAAATAAATAGTTGTGAGAAGCTCATGCATGTATGTTTTAGAGAGCAAAATAACTTTTTATTAAAAGTTAGAGAGTAGAGAGAGATAAATGCTAAAGTGCAATTTTGTCTCCGATAAGGTTATCATTTACTTTCAGACAAGTTATCGTGTTAAAACAGTTATAAAAAAATGATTTATATTTTTATTATTTCACATACATTACTCTTTTTTTTATCATTTCCAATAATAATAACATTTATGTGACCTGCACGAATTTATTGATAATAATTGAATGAACAACTGATTCTATAAAAAATAATATTAAAAAAGTTTTTTGAAATATTGTTTCAATAATAAAAAGAATAATACAAGAAAGTAATATTGGTCAATCTGTTTAAGATTCTAATGGAAGTTTAATAATAAATTTATATATATATATACTAATGGTAGGGCTTTTTACTGGTGGTAGGGCTTTGTGCAAGCTCGTCTGGGTAGGTACCACCCACACATCAGATATTCTACCGCAAAACAGCAATACTTTATATTGTTGTGTTCCGGTTTGAAGGGTGAGTGAGTCAGTGTAATTACAGGCACAAGGGACATAAAATCTTAGTTCCCAAGGTTGGTGGCGCATTGGATATGTAAGCGATGGTTGACATTTCTTACAATGCCAATGTCTAAGAGCGTTGGTGACCACTTACCATCAGGTGGCCCATATGCTCGTCCGCCTTCCTATTCTATAAAATATATATATATATATATATATATATATATATATATATATATATATATATATATATATTATATATATATTTTTATATATACATATATATATATATATATATATATATATATATATATATATATATATATATATATATATATAGAGCCGGTTGGCGTGGTTGGTAGATACTTGCCTTTCACGCCGAAGGTTGTGGGTTCGATTCCCACCCAGGACAGACATTTTTGTGCATGAATGTGTCTGTTTGTCTTGAGTCTGGGTGTAATTATCTATATAAGTATGTATTTACAAAAGAAAAGTAGTATATGTAGTAAACAGTTGTCTGGTTTCCATAGCAGAAGCTCTACTTAATTTGGGATAGCATGGCCGTGTGTGAATAATGTCCCAGTGTATTATTATTATAATTACTTTCAGGAGCTGACATTGTCGCTCCATCGGATATGATGGACAACAGGATAAAGGCAATCAAAGATGCATTAATAGCGAACAGGCTGCAAAATCAAGTTTGTATTATCATTGCAAAGTTTTTACATATTAATATACAATTTTAATTTCATTCTTCTATATTTAATTTTTATAATCTATGTATTATTGATAGATTAAATGTTACAGCCAGGACTAAAGGGAAATAATAATAGCAATGCCTATTTTTTAAGAATTACTTAATATTACGCTGTGAAGAAGCAGTCGTATACTTATTTTAATCTGTGGTCGATTGCTACCTTAGTTCACTTGAATGACACTAGGTGGCGCTAGTTTACCAGCAAGTGCGCGGGAACTGTAGCCATATTCTTTCATAGTCTTCACCAGGAAGTACTTTCTGCAATGCTGTATGTTTTCCTCTCGGCATATAATACCGGTTTTATTTTTATGTAAAACCGTAATATTGATGTGCCTTCCGGAAAACATACAGCATTGCTTTGAAGACGTGTTTGTTATCTCTGCTGGTGAAATATGAATAATTTTAAGCACAACGCTATGATGAAATTAATAAGTAATGAAATGAATAAATTATAAATAATTGAAATGTAACAATCATTTTAATGTCTTTAAATTTTTGAAAGATACACACTATAATATATAATATAACATTGTTCTTATTTACTGCTTATCATGGCTTAAGACAGTTTTATAGAATTTCGCGAGATTATAGCGATGACATTTAATATTAAATTGATATATAAAACCATATATTACTTTCCTTCATTTATTTTTTTTTTATAATGTATATTATATAAGGATATACTTTAATAGAAAATCAATTTGGTGTAAATGTTTTAAAAAAAGGAGTTATGATCATTTTTAGGATTTTCTATTATGCGAAAGTAATGATTGAAGAATGTGCTGGATGATTTCCAATTTCCACGCGACAATATCTCATCAATCGGTTGGTTATCTAACCACCCCAGGGAGCTACCGCTGACCTACAGCTTCCCGGAGGAGCCCTAATGCCACTGTCCTGAAGAACTGTACGCACCCAATTCCCGATTAAAGCTTGGGACGCTGCCTTAATATTACCGTTTACAGTGATAAAAAGGTTATTTAAACTGCTATTGCTAGTTGACCTCCTAACACGTGTTCTTTTAATGAGTGCTCTAATTAATGTGACTGGGCATATGTTTTGATCGTCATGCTTATAGAATTTCCAAGCAGATTGACGATAGTTGTGAGTGTCCGTTTTAGATCCAAAGGCTGGTATCAAGAGGATGCTATCTCCATTATCCTGGAAACTCTCTGCAGAAATTTTTAAGAGGGTCAGATCGTGGATTCTCCGTCTCGAGGATAGCAATAGAACTGTTGCCGTCCTTCGTGACAAGTCGAATAAGGTGTCTTTAGGGGGGTTAGTTGATAGCCAATTTAGGACAAGTCTAGGGTCCCATGTAAGTGAGCTTTTTATAGTTTTAGGTTTAGCTGTTCCAATCGCTTTAAGGACATGTTTGATAATGAAATCAGAGAATGTTTGTTGTTCTACGTGGGGCCCATAAAATGTCATAACTGCTGATTTGTGCACTAGGATCGTACTGTATGCTAAAATTTTCTTTTAGAAAAAGGTGTATTAGGAATCTAGCTATATCGGTAGGCTGAGGAATTTTAGGGTTCACCTGTGAGCTGGAGCACCAAGCTAGCCATCTCCTTATAGCAGGAAAGTAGGTAGTGAGGGTTGATTGTCGCCAACTCTTTCTTAATACTTCTTTTTCCTCTATAGACCAGTCTTTTATTTGTTCGCCCCACCCCCGATTTGCCAGACTTTCAGAGCTAATGTCTGCACTTGTGGAGGAGGTTGCGATGTTGTCACATCTATAAGAACTTCTGAGAGATTCTGAACCTCGTGCGGTTGCTCTAGTGCCTAGTAGACTTGGTTCCGCCTTCTTTTCGAATATACGCTACCAATGTTCGGTTGTCGGATTGAATCAGTAAATGTGACTTTACTAGCGTTTTTGAGTTCATTTTGATAGCAGCGAAAACGGCGAATAGTTCTTTCTTGTTGCTGTGCCATTTTCTCTGGTAGTGTGACCAGTTAACTGACATCACTTTTCCGTCCAGTTAAGCACCCCAACCCGCATCTGAGGCATCCGTTGCCAAAAAAGGGTTTTTTACTTAAAAAAGGGAAATTTACTTTCCAACCCAATAATTCCAAGTGTGTTACGGCTTCTGCAGCCTGAAGACTCAACTTGGTTCGGTTTTGATGCACCAGAAGAAAGTCGTCTAGGTAGACTAGCACTCGACAAACCTTTGACGCAACGCAGGGTCTCCGCGACCCAGCATGTGATGGAAGAGAAAAGGTGCGGTGCAGAAGCTAGACCGAAAGGCAGGCACATCATCTCGTAAATACGGTTTTGATAACTGATTCTGAGAAAGGGTCTGTGAGATTTTGCCATAGGGACATGAAAGTAAGCCTGCGAAATGTCGATCTTTGTCATCCAGTCTCCAGGTTGGAAAAAGTCCGGCACATCTATATGAGAGATCAAACGAAAATGTTTCGTTTTTACATATTTGTTCAGTTCCCGGAGATCGAATATTGGGCGCATCAATCCATCGCTTTTCTTTCGCAAGAAAAGTTTGGAGATGAAACTCGGAGATTTTGCCCTGACTTCTTGAAGAATATTCTGATTCAGGAGTTTGAGAATTACTTGAGTCATGGCAGGAGAAGTGTTTGTTTCATACTGGTCCATTATTGATTTTGTAGGCCAAACAAAGAGGGGTTTTTTGAACACGGGTATTCGGGATCCTGTGATTGTCATCATTATAAATTTGTTTGCCTACAAAGTATGTCAATAATCTTTGAATTGTACAAGGTGACCCCCCCCTGAATGATTGTGTCGGATGAAAAATGACTATTTTCTTATCTCTGTTACGAAATGTAATGTTTTTAGTTTGCTTGTTGTCAGCTTTCCATTTGTAAGTTTGTTTATTTTGTGGTTTCTTATCTGAGCTTCGATAATTGGGTCTCGTGGGATTATAACTTCTAGATGTTGAGGGATCATTAAGTGTCCTTTTCAGAAAAGATCTGTCTTTTGGCTTGAATGTTTGAGTTTGTGACAACCAGTATTGTGGCCCTCCGAGGGACTGAATAAGCGACAGTAGCTTTGCTTTGTCAAAAAGAAATTCTTCGCTGGGTGGAATATTTTGAAAAACAGTTTGTATACTTTTATTATGTATTTCTGATATGAGTCGTGAACGTCTAATCTCCACACATTCCGCTCTCTTGCCACAGACGATCTGTAGTGAGCGTTTTGCATTTTTGTAGGAAGCGGAAGATTCACCAAACGTAGCGCTCATTTTATTGAATAGATTGACACTATTTTTCTGGGAGTCCAGCCGACGTTTCTTTCTGGGAGTACCCTCATTTTCACCTTCGTTGCTCGAACTGCTTGAATTCGAGGTATCCTCATCCTCGCGGCACTGATTATTATCGGTATACACACCATCCGAAATAGTCACATGCGAATCACTAACTTCGCCGTTTTTATTCGGGGCGCGATCCATAATTTCAAATAGAAAAAAAACAACTCAATGTTCGAAAATATTCAATGTGTTAATTAATTTTTCACAAAACTTCATAAGATAGAAATGTTATTTGCAACTGAATTACTTTAGAATTATTTCGACCACCTTTGGCGAAAGTACACAACGCTATGTAAGAATATGGCTACGGTTCCCGCGCACTGGCTGGTAAACTAGCGCCACCTAGTGTCATTCAGGTGAACTAAGTCGTCTAAGGTAGTAATCGACCACAGATTAAAGTAAGTATACGACTGCTTCTTCACAGCAATGCTGTATGTTTTCCGGAAGGCACATCAATTTATATTTTTTTTATTTATTTCCGCACAGACTAGGAGCCGTGCCATTTGAGTTTTCTTTTTATTGTTTTAAAATTTTGATATTTTATGGCTCCGCTATTGTTATTAATAAAATTAATTGTATATATTATTAATATTTCTATTTACCCTCTAAGTTTGTCCTAGTGGGAACGACAATAGCCGAAGGAGTGAGATTCAAACCAGTTATTTTCACATTACTAGACGGTGTGCAAACCATTACGCTTTTTTAACCGACTTCAAAAAAATAGGTTATATTTAAAGCAAAAAGTTACTTTACGATTTTTTTCCAGGTATCAGTGTTGTCATACTCGTGCAAGTTCGCGTCGTCGATGTACGGTCCGTTCCGTGACACGATGAAGAGCAGCCCTATGGCCGGCGACCGCAAGTGTTACCAGCTGCCTCCCGGCAGCGCTGGACTGGCGGCCAGGGCTGCGGTATTATTACGAACATATTATATCATATACCTCCAAGGGTTATTTTGATATGTGTCAATTATTCACTTTAAATAATAAAATCTATGAATTTTGTATGAATCATCGTTCATGAAAAAATGTGATGTTTCTTTTAGTATAAACTGTTAATTTGTTTAAAAATTTAATTAGTTACTACCTTATGTTTCTGTTTTTGTTTTTTGTTCTTTATTTAAATATTTTTATTATCTGTTTTTATTCTATTTTTGATTTGTATATTTTGTAATTGTGTTTGTGAATGGTGTGTTCTCCTGTAATCGGTTGTGCATAGTTAGTTTAAAGTTAATGTAAAAAGTGATTTGAATGTGTATTATGTACAACTAAATGAAGGCATTTCACTGTGAGACTTCATAATTTTATCGCATCAAAATAATTCTGCCATGTATATTATTTAAATTAAATATTTCTATCGCAGGCCCGTGACGTAGCGGAAGGCGCCGACTTCCTCATGGTGAAACCAGGACTGCCGTACTTGGACATCGTCAGGCAAACGAAGGACAAATATCCGAATCATCCTCTATTTATTTACCAGGTAAATAAATAAGTACATATAACATAATTATAATGTGTGTTACATGTTCTGGCTTAGACTATGAGTAGTCAGTATTCTGATTATATTATATTATATTATATTTCGGAAGCAATGGCAAGTTAGATATTAAAGCTGAGATACACCAATTAATAAATAAATACAAATACAAGGAAATAAAAAGAAATTATAATAGTCCCAGCAATGCAACTGCAAATATTTCAATTAATATGTTTTTTACTGTAGATAACAATCAAAGAGCTTCTTTTTTTTTTAATTTACATTTGATAAGAGTCGAACTTTGCAGTCGGTAACTATTTAAGAGCTGATATGGCCCAGTGGTTAGAACGCTTGAACCTTAACTGATGATTGCGGGTTCAAAGCCGGCAAGTACCACTGAATTTTCATGTGCTTAATTTGTGTTTGTATTTAAACTCGAGATTGGCGGTAAAGGAAAACATCGTGAGGAAACCTGCATGTGCTTAAATAAAGCTTGTTGGAATAGGCTTCAAGCCTTCTCAAAGGGGAGAGGAGGCCTTAGGCCTATATCTTTTACTTAACTAGATCTTATATTTGACTTTATCATGTTGTTATTTTTATATAAGGTATCTGGCGAGTACGCAATGATATCTCGTAGTGGAGACAGCAGCGAGATGGAAACCATCCTTATGGAGACGCTCACGTGCATGCGAAGAGCTGGTGTGTTATTCTATTTTCTAATACTACATAGCCATGATGATTCCCATAATTTAAATGTGTAATTTGTTCTCAAGTCCCGCCTGAATTTTAAACTTTGAATATAAATATATTTTGTTTTAGTTGAGATTAGAAAGTAATGGATCACATGTTTATTTTTATATAATAGTAAGGCGGACCAGCATATGGGCCACCTGATGGTAAGTGTTCACTAACGCCTATATACATTGGCATTGTAAGAAATGTTAACCATCGCTTTCATCATCAATGCGCCACCAACTTTGGAAACTAAGATGTTATGTCCCTTGTGCCTGTAATTACACCGGCTCACTCACCCTTCAAACCGGAACACAACAATACCAAGTACTGTTATTTTGCGGTAGAATATCTGATGAGTGGGTGGTATCTACCCAGACGAGCTTGCACAAAGCTCTACCACCAGTAATATGTGGTGTCGTCGTGTATAGTATGTAGTGACGTCTGCCCATATATAGGCATTGGTAAAAATCCATTAAATCTGTTATTTATATAGTTTTTATTTGTACAACATGTTTGCTTACGATGTTATTTTAATACTCATTAATAACATCTTTGTTATTACTAATCTAAAAAAAAAAAATTGGGCCTTTCAATTCAATTCAATTCTTAATTATTTATATTGGTTGTGCCTTCTAAACCACAGATTATATTATATAAATAAGTAATTCTAATAATACTAACACTTGTCTCAATATATTTACAACAGTAAATATGTATCATAATAATATATATTGTTTTAATATGTCAGTTATGGTCGATCAATAAATTCGAAAAAATCAGATAAATTTATATAGCAGTTTTTTTTTCACTTTTCCGAATAATTAATTGAAGTCGTATGTTAAACAAAAAGATTACTACTCAATACAAGATTCATGTAAATGATGAAAAAGTTGGGTATTATATATTGTATTGACTTGAAATTTGTCACAGTTACTGCTTCCTCGACGTAGACACTAAAAACGGATTTTACGCAAGTCCTATACAAATTACATGTCTCTTCATATCTACCCGTGCGAAGCCGGGGATTATTAGATAGTCAGTAAATATATTAATAATTTTATTAGTATATTTACTCTGTTTCTGAATATATGTCTGACTAAATGCATTTATTTTAATAATTTTTATACTATTTAGTCGCTTTACGATTCAAAAGTACTTGTATAAGTCTATTTGAATAAAGTATATTTTGGCTTATTCTCAGTACAGTACAGTAACAGCCTGTTAATGTCCCACTGCTGGGCTAAGGCCTCCTCTCCTCTTTTGAGGAGAAGGTTTGGAGCTTATTCCACCACGCTGCTCCAATGCGGGTTGGTAGAATACACATGTGGCAGAATTTCAATGAAATTAGACACATGCAGGTTTCCTCACAATGTTTTCCTTCACCATTAAGCACGAGATGAATTATAAACACAAATTAAGCACATGAAAATTCAGTGGTGCTTGCCCGGGTTTGAACCCACGATCATCGGTTAAGATTCACGCGTTCTTACCACTAGGCCATCTCGGCTTCTCACTAAATTATTCTCACTAAATTGTTTTAATTTTAGGTGCCGATTGCATCATCACCTACTTCGCTCCGCTCATCTTGAACCTTATATCGAAGAAGCAATAAAATATCAACGTCACCGAATTAAGTATAAGTGGGTGGACTGTAGTATAAATTATATGGTGCCTATGTATTTAGTAAATTATATAATATATTGTTACGATTTGGTGTTTAATAAGTACATATACTGTTGTAAATTTGATTAAGGTTTTAATAAAAATAAAGTCGTATGTTATTTGTTTCCTTTACCTTTTTTATACAATTATATCACCTAAAAATCAGATACTTTTTTAATTAGACTTGGCAGATATTAGCAATTCAGAGAGGTATTGCAGATGTCCATGGGCGGTGGTAGTCATTTTCCATCAGGTGAAGGCTCCTGCTTGTTTGCCCCCTCTTACATAAAAAGAGGTGAAAGCGTAAGCGTCCTTGCGAATAATCTTTTGGAGTGTGCGTATTTATTGCAATACTCTTCCTTTTGCCTTCTTAGCCGACTTCAACAAAGGAGGTTGTATGTTCGACGTTTATATTTTTATTGTACAAGTTATAATTTATTGCATCATCTTAATTGAGGGTGTAAAAATATTAACTGAGATTTAAAGCTATTTCTAGAAATAATGAATTTGCTTGTAAACATTAATATTAATCAAATCAAGATCACAGGCTTTAGAAACTTATAAAATAAAGTTTGAGTTGGCTGTGGTGTCAGTGACTATATTCGTAATTCGTATGGTATCTAAATATTTTTAGGCCGGATAATATATATGACCTCTTCGATGGAATCTAAACTAAACTAAACTGGTGGTTAGCTTCATATTCAATACTTGTAAGTACCTACTTCAATAAAGTATATTTTTATTTAGATTAACAATATTATTTCCGCTATCGAATACTAAATAATAAAGGTAAATTCATTATTATTTTTTTATTTTTAATCCAGGACGGAAGAAAATTGGCCGTCCTGATAGTAAGGTAACTTTGTTCATAGTTGCAAATATAATTTGGGACCTTAAATTTTAATATGTCTACGGACTTCACCTATCTCAACCGAAACATTCTACGTATTCTAGTTGTGAAGTAAAAAAAAATAATTAAATCGTAGTTTATTTTTATAGTTTGTGTTGATGTTTCTTTATTGAAAAAATATGAAATATGAATAGAGTATGAAATGATATTAGAATATCCATTGTATATGAAATTTTTCGAAAAGTTGCATAGGCTTATATTGCAACATTTTAAATCTTACGCCAAAGGGTGATCGTGTGTTTTCGAGTACTTTCGAGTTTTTCGAGTCGTCAACGTAAGAATTTCTCTGCCACTGATTAACGTGGGCCAATCAAATTTCGACAAATCGGTAAACTTGTTCCAATCGCGTGTAAGCTTTAAATACGTCATCACGCCGCTAGCCAATGGGATAAGCCCACGATTTACACTAGCGCTAAATAATTACGGCGGCGGCGTGGACAAATTCAGTTTCTGTCGAACATTGGAAAAGAGAACAGCTTAGCGCATTGTGTACAACTAAAATTTTAATAAGTGTCTTTTCAAGAGTGATTTTACGTATCTGTGAATAGTACATCTACATTGCAAATCTTCGTATTATTCAAGGTAATTATAGAAATATGAGTTTCGATTCATGTTAAGTTTATTTTCCATGAAATAACTAACTTTCAAGTTGAATCTAGTTTGACTTTTAAGTATGTTTCCAATTCATTATTAAGATCTTAAACAGAAATATATATTGATAGTAAGTCATTTATTAAACCGAAAAAAAATTTTGGTCAAATTAAACAAATTCGCGTTTTGTTCATACCGATTTGCATTCGTGGAATATTCTCGACTCGGACGTTTAGTGGGCCGGCGCGGTGGCCCACATACTGAACGTACCGTTAAGATGAACCCGTTATACCTATAACTATTGACACTTTCTAATAACTGCTGTCCTATTTCGAATCGTCATCACGTCCTTAACAATGACGTGTCGTCTAGTGTCAAATTACGTGTCCTTGGCGAGATTATTGAACTCTGGATCTCAACCGAAATAGATCACATCTAATAAGTCTATTCGTAAACTACAAACGATTAAACGTTCCAATACGAGAAATTTTCATTTTTAAATATCTTTCAGTCTGAACATTGCATGGTGAAAATGCGGTGGAGTCTGCTAGCTTTGGCGTGTGTGCTCGCGGCGGTGTGCGCCGACGAGAAGAAGGAGAAAGATAAGGACATCGGTACTGTCATCGGTATCGACTTGGGTACCACGTACTCATGGTGAGTTCAATTAAATAGTCATAATTTTTCGAGTTAAAGATATAGGTAGATAGATGATTACATATTTTTTTAAAATTAGGAGACTAAAGATAAATAATAATTTGTTTAATTATTATTACAATTCTATTTATACATTCCGAACTCCGTGGTTATTTAGGTATTTGAATGAAATATATTTTGATTATATGAAAGGCTATGGTCGCTTTCAGAAGCTTAACATATTGGAAGATCTGCATATTACTATTAAATGTTATAAAAAGCAGTTGCTAGCTTAGTTACACTAGAGGCAAACACAAGGCTCATTTGAACTTTTTCTTAAATATAAAATTTTACTTTTTAATAGCCATGGTTTTGATAGGATTAGAATATAAAGTCATAGTCTAAACTTGTCTAAAATATTAAAAAATAAATAAATGTTAGATAAAAATATTAGAATATTGTACCTTAAGGATGTATGTTTGTTTGTCCACAGTGTTGGTGTATATAAAAATGGACGAGTAGAAATTATTGCAAATGACCAGGGTAACCGAATCACTCCATCCTATGTAGCATTCACTGCAGAGGGTGAACGTCTTATTGGAGATGCTGCCAAAAATCAGCTCACCACCAACCCAGAGAACACGGTTTTTGATGCCAAACGTCTTATTGGTCGTGAATGGAGTGATTCAACTGTTCAACATGATGTCAAGTTCTTCCCCTTCAAGGTTGTAGAGAAGAATAGCAAGCCCCATGTTTCAGTAAAGACCGCTCAAGGCGATAAGATCTTCGCCCCTGAAGAAGTTTCCGCCATGGTGCTTGTAAAGATGAAGGAAACTGCTGAAGCTTATCTCGGTAAGAAGGTTACCCACGCCGTCGTCACCGTCCCCGCCTACTTCAACGACGCTCAGCGTCAAGCCACCAAAGATGCTGGAGTTATCGCTGGTCTTAATGTCATGAGAATTATCAACGAACCTACCGCTGCTGCTATTGCTTATGGTCTTGACAAAAAGGAAGGTGAAAAGAATGTCCTCGTCTTTGACTTGGGTGGTGGTACTTTTGATGTGTCTCTCCTTACTATTGACAATGGTGTATTTGAAGTAGTCGCTACTAATGGTGACACTCATTTGGGTGGTGAAGACTTTGACCAGAGAGTTATGGAACATTTCATTAAACTGTACAAAAAGAAGAAGGGTAAGGATATCAGAAAGGATAACCGTGCTGTGCAGAAATTACGTCGTGAAGTTGAAAAGGCCAAGAGAGCTTTGTCTTCCAGTCACCAAGTCAAAATCGAAATTGAATCGTTCTTCGAGGGTGATGATTTCTCTGAAACTCTTACCAGAGCTAAGTTCGAAGAGCTGAACATGGACCTCTTCAGATCCACCCTTAAGCCTGTACAAAAGGTATTGGAAGATGCTGATATGAACAAGAAGGATGTTGATGAAATTGTACTGGTTGGTGGTTCTACCCGTATCCCTAAAGTTCAACAGCTTGTCAAGGAGTTCTTCAATGGCAAAGAGCCATCCCGAGGTATCAACCCCGATGAAGCCGTTGCCTATGGTGCGGCAGTCCAAGCCGGTGTCCTCAGTGGTGAACAAGACACAGATGCTATTGTCCTTCTCGATGTCAATCCTTTAACCATGGGTATAGAGACTGTTGGAGGTGTGATGACTAAATTGATCCCACGTAACACTGTCATTCCTACAAAGAAGTCCCAGATCTTCTCTACCGCCAGCGACAACCAGCACACAGTAACCATCCAAGTTTATGAGGGTGAACGTCCAATGACCAAGGACAACCACTTGCTTGGAAAGTTTGATTTGACTGGTATTCCACCAGCACCTAGAGGCATTCCACAAATCGAAGTCACATTCGAGATTGACGCTAATGGTATACTCCAAGTATCCGCTGAAGACAAAGGCACAGGAAACAGGGAAAAGATTGTCATCACTAACGATCAAAACAGACTTACACCAGAAGATATTGAAAGGATGATCAAAGATGCAGAGAAGTTTGCAGATGATGACAAGAAGTTGAAGGAGCGAGTTGAGTCCAGGAACGAACTTGAAAGTTATGCATACTCAATTAAAAACCAACTCCAGGACAAAGAAAAACTTGGTGCCAAGGTTGGTATTTTTTTATTATGCAAATTTTTGAAATAACTTAAATGCAAAACAATCATATTTATATCCTAATTTAATGAAATAAAGAGGTATAATTTCTTTTTTTTTTTGTTATAGGTCTCTGATGATGATAAATCTAAAATGGAGGAAGCTATCGACGCTGCAATCAAATGGCTAGAAGACAACCAAGACGTTGATTCAGAAGAATACAAAAAACAAAAGAAGTCTCTTGAAGATGTTGTCCAGCCCATCATAGCGAAACTCTACCAAGGGCAAGGCGGCGTCCCACCACAGGGCGCAGGCGGTGAAGACGACGAGTTCAAGGACGAGTTGTAACATGACAGACTGAATACTAGTGACCGTAGCCAAATGTGATCTCCGTAAAGGTCACTACAGATTAGGTACATTGTAATAATGTGTATGGTGTACATAACCTGTAAAGATAAACGGATACAAAGTGTTTTAGCCGGTGTTGTGTATATTTATTAGTGTGTTGAGTGCATGGGATGTGCGGCGGTCGGCAGGTCTGGACCTCGCCGAATGCTCGATAATAGTAGTTGGTCGCCGCGCATGTGTATGACTGGAATAGTATGTTAATGTGTAAATTGATGCATTTTTTATTTGTAAAGAAATCAGTCGCGAATCTCGTGAAGTCTGTATATCTTTAGTTCATTCTTCACGACCGCTTGAGACCACGACGAATATTTAGTCTCGGGTCACTCGGAGACTACCTCAATGTTTGATGATTGTTCATTCCTGAATGTAATTGTTTTGAGACTGCCGAGTTGTTAGGTCTTAATTATTAGATAATATTATAATTATGTAGTTATAATTTTCGGTCGAAGTACGGAAGGAGTACATTAATAAAAAATATTTCTATGAAGATATGTATTTTATTTTTTCCAAAAAAATCAATAAGCTAACTCGTCAGCGCGGACGTTTCGGAGCTGTGAGCAACATTCAATGTTAAAAGTAGGCGCTGAAATGATGGCTGCTTGCATTTTCACTTGAACTTGATCTGTTAATGTTAAAAACAAATTCAAATTAAATTAAAAAAATAGTAATCCAATAAAATTATGTTAAAACACTCATACATATTATCACAGCGAAGGCAATCACTTAATAATTTCCTAATTATAATATAATAAATTAAAGAGAAATATAAGAATTAATTTTAAATGATTCTTCTCAAGATATTTTTCTAAATGCAAGTTATGACAATGTAGGAAGTATATTTACCAATTGATTTGTTGCCATCTATTTCAACAGCTGTAATGCCGGCAGCGGCTCTGAGTTCAGCCAGATTTTCCGTAAAATAAGCGTCTAACTGTAAATTTAAAAAAACTTAATAAGTAAAGTAGGCGTTTCCTCGATAATATCAGGATTGTTTCCGGTATCATTTCATATTATCATTCAGTCGCCATTGACAACAGCTATTTTACAAAATATAGCTAGCTTCGTAAATTCACTGAGCACATTTTAAATCATTCCCTTTACTGATACCTAGACAATAGAAACATCGTAGTAAATTGTATATATAACATTGTTCGTAATAAATATATATGTACCTACTTACTCGTATGTATTGCGTGATACTGTTTTATATGCTGGGAGGTATTTTTAAATATTATGCCCTAAGCAAATATTATAATGACAAGTAGTAATTTTCAGTATTGTTGTGATCCAGTGATGCTTGAAGGTTGGGTTAGCCAGTGAGACTTCAGGCAAAAGGAATATAGTATCTTAGTTCCCAAGGAACGTGGCGCATTGGCGATGTAAGCAACGGTTAATTTTTTACGGCGCCAATGTCACCACCCACATAATCATCAGGTGGTCCAAAGAGGTACATTATAAAGTATGTATATAAGAAATAAAAAGAATAAGCTACTTATCATTACACACAGATAAATTTCTAATAAGATACAATGGCAGCAAATTTCACCTCAGCATCCAAAACCTTCTCAAGGTCTGGCTGCAGAGCAAACACCCTCGGCCCGGAGCCTCGCGGTGCCTGCTGTCCCGTGCACCAGTCCATTCCCCGTGACAATGTGCGTTTCTTACACACATCCCAGTCCGTATTCAGAAATATAATGCTGTTAGGATAAGTCTTATTATTAGATCGGCAAATTATAACTACCTCCCTTAATGTTTCCGTTTCATATGGTTTAATTTCCTAAAACGGAATTAACATATAATAATAAGAAAATCCTTAAAATGTGTTTATTTATCGAGCGAGATTGTTATGTTGGAAAAGGTGAAAATATATGTGATATTAAGACTACATTTATATAATAATAAAACTACATTGAGTAAAGTATTTGAAAGGCGTCTACAAGTTTTAGAATAAGTAGGTAAGTATAGTTGTCGGTCAATATTGGATGCAATCTCATTGTTGAAATTTACAGACTTTCACTTTGAAAGTAATTATAGTTGATTCGTTTCAGATAGCATTAAGTAGAGTAACTTTAGGCGAAAGCTAAAAGAGTAAAGATTCTTTCCGGTCGTGTCGGATTGCCGTTTTTTGAAATAGAGTTCATCTGTGTTTGTGCACACACTTGTGCACTGTAATAACTCCTGCGTAGTTGGCTAATCTCTCTTGAGATTGGCCGCCGTGGCCAAAATCAGTCTGGAGAACATTCTTATAAAGTCTAGTTCACTTGACAAACAGTAATAATAAATTTAATAAACCTTCTATAATTAATATAAAAGAACAATTATTATTCATTATAATAAGTATAACTAATATATTACATTTACAAATGTTCATCAACGATCATACCGATTCGGAGGGGTGGGCATTCGGTCCAACTGTTCGAAATCTTCACCGGTTTCAGGATATCCGGTTAAGATCCAGCCGTGTTCAATACAATCCTAAAAACGTTAAGTTATCATACACTGGCTGTATGAAATATTGAATTGGTTTTTAAGGAGATAATATCTCTTTGGAATTTAGAGTTGAGATGTGGCTTAAATAAAGCCTTAACCGAAGTTTGCGGGTTGAAACTTGGGCAAGCGCGAATCGCCTTGTATTATATATATGTTTATTGTTCATCTAGTGCTCGACGGTGAAGGAACACGTCGCCAGGTAACCTGCATATGTAGGATGACCTCTGGCCTCCTCATCAAGATTTTTCTTTTGTATTATTGTTTTTATTTGTCTTTAGACTTTGTTTATACACCTAATACTATTCTCGTATTAATCGTCACTCAGTTAACTGACATAGACCTTGCTCGCGCGCAGCCTTGAGGCGGACTGTCAATACTATCTGATGAACGATGTCGGGATAAAACAATTTTTAGTACTTTTTATAGTTTTGACATATTCCTAACAACTTTTAATCCCTTTTTTAATTTGAATTATCATTCTGTTTTAAGCACACTCTGAAACTAACATAAGAATTACTTGTATTTAACTACTTCACATGAAAATACATTAATATTACCTTTTGAGCTACACGGCGTTTAACTATTTCCGACCTTAGGCGAACGCTAACACCAAACTTTCGTAATTTTTCACCAATTTCGTCGTTCCTTAATTCTGCTTGCTTGAACAGTTCTTCAAAGTGCACTATGTGAATACAATATATGTAGGTACTTACTTGATGAAACTAAAGTCATGCTGCTGTAATATTTAGGTAATATATATTATAAAAGAAAAACAGCGTTCGATGAATCCCTACTCTATTTATTTATTTGAGTTTATATTTATTTGAGTTAATTTGAATATTATAAAAATGAAACTTATTTAGAAATTTAGAACATACTTAGGTACTTGACTGGACACAATTTACCAAATCCGTACTTCAGAAGAAGACACGGTCTTATTACAGCTTTTATTTTTTAAATATGTAAACTTAGATAAATATTAATTACGTTATGTATACATTTTTATTTATTTTAGGGAGGCAGACGAGCAATAGGTAATGTTTCCATACAACAGCGGGTAGGTGAGAAATTTAATTCTCTTCTAACACCGACGATGCGCAGCCGTCCAAGGATCTTAAATGTTATGTCTCTTGGGCCTGTGATTACACTGGCTCACTTTCTATTCCAATCGGAACACGCCAATACGAGTTGTATCTACTCAAACGAGTCTGCAAAAAGCCTCCTCCGGTTAAAATACTATATTTGTTATTTAATACTAATATTAGAAATTTAAAATAAAGTTTTTTTACAATAAACAATATCGAAATGCTTAGCGGCTGCGCTTGCTTGTATTTTCCGTCCAGAGCCCCGCGGCCCTATGAGCACGACGCGGTACACGCCCGGCGCGCCCCACACGTGCAGCCCCCGCCCCGGCCCCTGCGCGCCGGCCGTGGCCGCGCTGATAGCGTTCGAACATTTCGTGACTATCTTCTCTGCACTATCTTCTGATTCGATGTAAACCTCCTATTAAGGAAGTAAATCAAATTTAGCATTAGTAACTATTATGTACAGAATAGCAAGATATAAGCTTAAATAGATTGCAATAAGCATTAAGGCTATTAGAACTAGGTACGTATGCTCTCAAAATTCTAAGCCCTTGAGATATAAGTTAAAACGCATTAAATACATATATAGAAGATATAGCATTATAATTAAATTAATATAAGTACATTTAGTCTTTTTATTTTATAATATCCTTAACAATGAACTACTTACTTAGACGTTATTGTAGCTATTATTATTATATAATATTAACTCGATTAGTACTTCATACAAACCTTCAGTGTTGCGTTGTAAGCCAACTTTAGCCCTTCAAAGTCTTGTTGGAAGAAGGATCTTGCAGGGGTGCGAGCGTCGACTGCTTTAGAAGCTGCTGATGGCGGTGGAGTGAGGACCAAAGTTACAGTAGGGAGGATCCCGTCTTGTTGTAAACAGCGCGCTTCTTGTATTGTACAGGGGTGGTCTTTGAAAGTTAATAATAATCATCAAATCGAAATTATACTATTCTAATTCAAGCAAAAATTAACAAAAAAGAAATTAAAATAAGTAAATAATATATTTTAAATTCCACGTATATGATTATAGATTTATCGCCTGATTTTTGTATTATCGGCTTGATAGAGGAATTTTTAACATTATATAGGTGGTACCTAATAACCTGCATCGCAAAACCTAAAACCGATAACAGTTAAATCTTTTATCAAAGAAGATGCTGTGTCCCTTGTGCATGTATTTACACTGGCTCATTATATAGAAATTCTTGTACCAAACATAAGCCACCCTGCCTGCGGAACAGGATCCCTTGAAGTCATCATTTTCGTCACTTCAGACAAGAGAACAGGAGAAATGCATCCAGGCACGTACTTATCATGCTGAAAACGTGACAAGGTTCAAACGATTATTCTAAATATTATTTTAATTTATATTTTATCGATGAAATAAACCTTTTCGTAGCGATCCATCACGCAGCGTCGTGTGATAACGAAGTATCCAAGATCTTTTATAATGTCTCTTGCCAATCTTTTCATATCTATAAATATTGAAAAACGATATAGGTTTTGAAATGACAAATAATTTTATTCAATAAAATCACATAATATGAAATAAGAAATGCATCACAGGTTATTTCCAGCAACCCGCATTGGAGCAGCGTGGTGGAATAAACTCCAAACCTCCTCAAAATAAGGAGAGGCCTTAGCCCAGCATTGGGATATTCACAGTTATAAATCAAATATAATAATAATACTATAGCTTTGCATAATGTAAATTCCGCCTAGAAGAACCGGCACGAAACTCATTAATTGTACGTTGTACCACGGATCATATAATATTATACTAGTTTGGATTACTATATCTTTCACCAATCAATCACATTGCATGAGCATATAATAATACAATTTTGAGCATCTACCTATATCTAACATGGAAATGAACGAATACTACAATATGATGTGTACCTATGCAAAATATCCTTTTTTTTTTAATTGGTACATCAAGGTAATATAATGCAAGAATATAATAAATATAAGATAATGAAATAAGATTTGACTGCTTAATTTTTTTTTATTACGCATTTTATAGTTACGTTCTAAGGAATTTTGATACATAATAACAATAATAATATCCTGGGACATTATTCACATACGGCCATCTGATCTCATATTAAGCAGAGCTTGTGCTATGAAACCAGACAATTGATATTTTTTTTTTTTTATAGAATAGGAAGGTGGACGAGCATATGGGCCACCTGATGGTAAGTGGTCACCAAACGCTCTTAGACATTGGCATTGTAAGAAATGTCAACCATCGCTTATAGCCAATGCGCCACCAACCTTGGGAACTAAGATTTTATGTCCCTTGTGCCTGTAATTACACTGGCTCACTCACCCTTCAAACCGGAACACAACAATATCAAGTATTGCTGTTTTGCGGTAGAATATCTGATGAGTGGGTGGTACCTACCCAGACGAGCTTGCACAAAGCCCTACCACCAGTAAAGATATACTATATATACTACATTTCTATTGTAAATACATATTTATATAGATAATTACACCTAAAATCCGGACAAACAGATATGTTCATGCACACAAATGTCTGTCCTGGGTGGGAATCGAACCCACAACCATCGGCGTGAAAGGCAAGTATCTACCAACCACGCCAACCGGCTTGGCATAAATTATGGGTTTTACGTGAAAATAAAGGCTTACACATATATTATATATAGGTATTCTTTATGGATCAATAAGCAAGCAGTTTTACTAGTAGTCGTTTATATGACGACACTAAGACGTTCTTTCTTCTATTTCGAAATTCTTATTAAAACAATCAACGTTATAAGTACCGATATGAAGCTCTGGCGATACAAGTAAGATGACTCTATCAACGTCTTTGGAACTGTGCAGATGACGACCGAGGAACACCTTCATGTGCTTGAGGTGGTCTTTTGGTAAATTTATTATCAAGTCTTGTACCATATCCTTCAATAAATAAAACATCATTAACAATTGCACATTAAAATAAATACACAAAACATATCCAAAAGGAAAAAAAGATTTTATTTAACTTCACTTGTTAATATACTATATATCCTGATATTAAACTAATAATTTAAATTAAATTTGAAACTATATTTAGAAAAAGTTGCATCCAACCCATAGCACCGTAACTTTTCTACACTATTACTACTAAACTTACCTTAAAAAGCTTATATATCCTGTATTTTTCCAAATAAGGAAGAAATGTTTCTGGCATTTCCAAAGGACGTTTGGTTGCATCAGTTTCAGTCATTTTATATTACCCAAAATTGCAGAGAAGGTAATAGGTATAAAGTAAAAATTCAAAGGCAACGGCAAATGTGACATTTATACAGTGACGGACTGTTTTTTTTTCAAGTAGAAATCGCATAAATGCCTGCTACAACTGGTGAGACGACGTTTGACCGAACTTATATACGGAAGATTAAAAGAGGATTAGTATTTTGTAGCTCGAACTGTAGCGTTATGAGGATTGCGAATTAAATACGGTTATGGTAATGTTTACACATAACTACACATTTGTCCTAAGAATATGTATTTATATTCACTGTGCTTAAGTTACAAATTTAACTGAAATATCAAATGATTTGTTTCATGTATACAAGAAATTACAAAAGCAGAAAGAAATTAGAACGTCAGCAGACAGGCGCAGAAGCGACGGTGTGCTATTGGATTTATATCAGGCGTTTTGTGTCCATATCTATTCTTAACAGGGGCAAAATAATAAATTGACTGTATCTGTGGGTTCTCACCTAATTGAGGGTAATGCGAGATTTACGTTTAGAAATAATATTTAAATATTTATATCTGTACCGGGAGTGACTATTACTCACTAATTACACTGATAAATCAGATCTGTCCAAGTTCAGGTGCAGGACCAACGGCCTTTCTGATATTTATATATATTTTTTCCTTATTGTATTTTTAGTGCAGGCTGTCATTATGTATAATTATAGCAGTAACTTAGTAAGTAAATAGTGATAGCTGATGTAACATTGTCTTGTGATTAATATTATATTATTGTCTTTGAGTCAATGTACATACTGTGTGGGTAAGAAATAATGAATTAATTGAAAAAATGGTTCTGAGTCTGCAATCACGACTTACATCTGACAGAAAGTCTGGTGCACAGTATTCATTAGAACAGTCTATTCTTTTAAAAATTAAAGTTAAAAGTAAAAACAGCATTTTTAATAAATTATTTTATTAATTAATATATTACTCAATGGTAAGTTGAGTATCATTTACATCTAACAATCGGTCAATATCCGTGAGCCATGAAATTAGTCTATCTAAGTAGCCACCATCTTGTTTATAACTCAATAGCAAAAGCTGCATGTGTCGGAATGCTGTTGGTTGCTCCAATAAATATTCTAATCTCTTATCTCTGATAGATAACAACCGAATGAAAACAATAGCAATTAATGTCCACTGTATTGGTTTAAACATAATGTTATTGGCTTTTAATTTGAATGTATTTACAAGTAATCGGATATCAGAACTAATTGTTAATGTCAGCAGTCCGAGAGACTTAAGCAAATCTGGTAAAACCTTATTCAAATGATGGCATACAATTCGTCGACGTAATGCATTCTGTGCATTTTTGTCTACTAACGGTAATTGTGTTGTATTCTCATCTACATTGGTAAGATCTGACTCCTCATTCCCAACTTCTGGAATTACTGTCTCTCCAGCGAAAAATGCTTTTACCTTCAATTGCATTTTCTTACTTTCTTCTTTTAATATAGAGTAATCTGGTAATGGTTTTGTTTCCCTGGACAATGTCTGTGCATCATATCGTCTATCTTCTAATTCCAACATATTAAGCTTTCGACACAAAATCTGATATTGATCATATGAATTTGAGTTGTAAAATATGCTTTTTGAGTAGTTGTTTAAGTAATCTTTGATGCACTGCCCCTTGTCTGCAACCAGTTGTTTCAACTTATCCTCACCAAAAAGATATATTAATGTGTCTAAAGTAAACCATTCAGCCAAACATTTTTCTACTTCGATCATTATAATGTTTATAGAAGGTTGTTTCTTCTGTTGTGTCAGTTTTTGCATGGACATATTTAAGTTTTTAGGCGGAGCACTGGAAGTATTAGCGGGCGAATTTAGTAGTATAGGATCAATTTTCTTTTCTGGTTTCTCTATTATTTCACCTACTATATTTAAAGGATTTGATGCATTATTTTTTGTAGAATTCGAGCCTGTAGCTATATTGTTTTTATTGATATTTAATTTATCGTCTTCTTTTATTCTACTATTGCCTTCGTTAAACTCATTGCTAAGATTTAATTTATGAACTTTTTGATTAAGTTTTGTTATGTCACTATCAGTTTTTAATACATCTGTTTCATTTGGATTCTCCTGTACATTTTTGTTATTATTATTTTTATTTTGGAAAGCATTGATTTCATGTAGGGTAGCATTTGAGAAATCATTTATAGATGTAAAGGTTTGTGGCTCAGATTTCAAATTAATCTTTTCTGTTAAGCTTAAATCTATTTCTTGTCCAAGGCTTCCTGTTGCATTTAAAGGTAAAAGGCAAAATTTGGGTATTTCTTCGTAGTCTCTAAACCAAAGTGGACTTGTTAACATTTGTTTTTTAACATGCATTGCTGATTTATAACAAATATTACTACAAAAGCTTTTCCTTGCTGTAATATCATATACTTTATTGGTTTTCACCAATATGCGGTATTTTTGTTTTGGTATGTCTTTCTCAGACAGTGTTCTCTGACAAAGAGGATAACCACATAAATGCAATATAGATCGTTCTTCGATCACATCATCAAAGTGGCTTTGATTGATGTCAGACAAACTATTGAGAAAAAAGTCCTCGTCAACACATTTTTCTAATAGACTTTCTACTATAGATTGGGCTTTGGCGTTACATTGTCTTTTCTTAATAATAGCTTGGCGTATTTGTTCTTTCGTCATTTCTTCAATTTTAGTTGGTTTTTTTAAAGGTCTTTTTTCTAGTGTTTCCATTTTTTCGTCGAAGTTTATAACACAAAAATGTATTTCGAATCAATGAGTACCTAGTGACATAAATAATATGACATAATGACAATTGAATTGACATGACAAGACATTAACAGATAAAAGTTGTCAGTTAAAAATATTATTTATTCTTTCTTTGACTTCACATCTAATTTTTACACTAATTTACATCAATTTATATGATATGGGGTTTTATTTTTAATAAGAACAACTTCAAGTTTTTATAAAATCAGTTACACTTCTGGATATGCAATATATAATATTTAACTATATTGGAATTGTGTTGGAATCAATGTCTAATGTCAATGTAAAAATCTTTCAAGTGTCAAATGTCAATGGACTAGGTGACATAAGTGAACTGGACTCTTTCTCATAATAAATTGATAAATATTTGAAGTTCGTTGCTTGTAGTCAGCAATTGTGTTTTAATTAAAAGAAAAAAAGCACTTTGTCGCTTTCGTTTTTCAAATTAAAGTTGCTTTATCTCATCGCTTAATTTAAGCTGATTAACGTTTAACCATTGAACCTTTCATTAAAAAGTTTAAAGAAAAAGTGGGTTATTTATATTATATTATTTACATTACTATTAGATAAATCGTCATATGATAACGACGAATTTATCGAGTGGTAGAAGCATGAATTTGTAAATAGAAATGGAGTACAGATGGTTAAAAGTGTTATCTATATAGGTGAGTTGTATTAAATTTTATTTTAAAATATAACATATAATTTCATAAATTATTTTTAAGTATCATATTAACACAGTTTCAAAACAACCAAAAGAATAATACATACATACAAAAACAACTAATTTTGTTCAATATTTATTTATTAATCTGTTATTGAAAAGAGAGAAATTGAAATAATTTCATTTTTACAATTAATTAATAAAATTTACAAGCAAAATAAAGCAAAGAAATTTATATTTTATTATTAAAATAAACTTGCACTATATACCACAATGTTGTCACAATTACATTTAAATATAAAATTACATTTTTGAATGAATCAATAAAATATTTCTATGAAACAAGTATTACTTTCGTTAAGTCTTAATTAAATATTTGATATATATTTTTTATCAGTATTAGCAATAAAATAGTTTTAAAGTAAGTGTATATAAATAAATATATTTAAAATATTATATACAATTATCGATAAATTTATCTGCCTATGGTAAGAATTTTTCACTTTACCAGTGAGGTAGTATATATAAAATTTTTCGAAATCAAAGCACATCAATACCTATAGAGTTTTCTTTTTTCTCTATATACAAAAATCTCTATTAAAAAAATATATTATGGAATATTAAGGAAATTCATATTACATAGATTTAATAATTGCATGGTTTATTGTTGAGAAATAGATGCTTAGATAAATATGGTTATGTTTCATAACATTCATTTCATTACACACAATTGTTTTGAGCCTGAAATATTAAGTGTATTTGATATGTTTTATATGTGAATTTCTCTGTCAAAATAATTTTATTATAATGTATTTTTAATTAATAGTTATCAAGTTTTAATAGCATTTGCTTTATCACTTATAAACATAATATTTATCTAAGCTGTAGTGTAGACCATTTGGTCAATTCATAACTTGATATAATTATTATATTTTGTAATATTTAAAATTCAATTACTAATTAAAAAAAAAAACTAAAATGACAATGAAATAGTGTTGTCTTATAAATAAAGATGCAATAAATAAATAAATGTATAATAATAAGGCAAATATATTAGACATAAACATCTTTCAGATAAGATACTTGTTAAACATTGTAACAAATTGATGTTTATTAATCTTGCTTAATATTATTATAGATAAATATAGATTAAAACAAATGATGTATGTTAATCATTAATTTTAAAATATATTTCTTATCTAAGTAGGTAGGTACTAGTTACATAATAATAGGAAGTAAACTTATTAATTAACTTGACAATTTCTACAGATGCTTTGTTTTTTTTCCAAGAGATTAGAACATAACAAGCAGTATTGTCTTTTCAAATCAATCTAATTTTTTTGTAAAAAGAATACTAGCAAAGGAAGAATAGTTATTTGCCTATTTTCCCCTCTGACCTGGCTCATCCCACGCGAGTTGCGACTTTAAGGTCACTTGGCGTCTCGTATACTATTGATGCTTGATCCGCTTAATATTATCGATAGCATACCTTTTAATTATGACAGTTTTGTTTTTTGCCAAAGTAACCCACTAAAAAGAATTCGATGAAATATGAAATAAAGCAAGGTTTAACTCCAAAAAATGATATAGGTTACTTTTTTATACCTAAAGCGCTTCTCGCAGACACGCGGGCGAAGTCCCGAGTAGTCCCTAATAAAAAATAAATTACAATTAATCCTGTCTATTCTCATTAGATTAATCAAATTTGTATAAAAATTTTAAAAAATGCGGCTAGTTATGTTTGATGTACATTACAGCCGTTAATTGTTATCGAAGCAGTAAAATCATTTACAATTTTATTACATATTAATGAAATAAAGTCGATTTTATAATGACTTTAGTATTGTTATAAAATGACACTCCAATAACACTTTAAAGTCATTATCATTTTTCTTTGATTTTGCGTCAAACATGTAGCGTAAAATTTTATTTATTACTCCTTCACTGTTTTAAATATGTTATATTTAAAAAAAAGCTATATTTAGGACATATACATATATAGCTTATCACTATGCTGGTGATGTATCTTATTATGGTGGTTTTACTGGTGGTAGGGCTATGTGGGAGCTCGTCTGGGTAGGTACCCCGTACCATCCACTCATCAAAATTCGCAAAACAGCAGTTCATGGTACTGTTGTGTTTCGGTTTGAAGGGTGAGTGGACAAGTCTAATTACAGGCACCAGGGACATAACATCTTAGTTCCTAAGGTTGGTGGCGTATTGGCTATGTAAGCGATGGACATTTACAATGACAATGTCTATGGGCGTTGGTGACCGCTTACCATCAGGTGGCTCATATGCTCGTCCGCCTTCCTATTCTATAAATAAAAAATATATTATTACGTATTAAAACTTTCTATTTTGTGATACCTACCCAAAAGACGATCAAGAACGGATATTGACTATTGGTAGAAGCCTGAAATAAATCAAGAACACAGCAATGCGAATTATTTCTATCGACAGTAATTCTAGTATTATAAAATTTATAATTTTAAAGCAAAGCAAAGCGAAATGACCATTAAGTTTTGTCAATTTTTTATATCACTATAAAATATTTGTGCTTATGTCTTCTAATGTTATGTTAACATTTAATATTCTATAAATATAAACGACCATTGTGTCTTAATGTTTACAATAAGGGAATTGATTCTAGTCATTTGGCTGAAGACAATGATCGTGGTGAAATTTCTTAATGCATTAGATCGATAAAAAAAATTTGGTTCCTGTAGTTGAAAAGAGAAATAATCGTTCCGTGCATATCGATTGCTGTATCGGAATTTTCTTTACCTATTAAATAAATGATACGGTTATTAAAAAATAAACAAGTTCACAAGTTTTGTCTTCGTGCAGGTGAAGAGAAGAAGCCAAGATGCATATGTGGATGTGGTTCGGTTACGATCTCGGCGAGTTCCTCTTCGCCGGGCTCACGATCAGCACGCGATGGGCCTTCGCCATAACTTGGATCGTGCTTTTCTTCGTTGCTTTACTCTTTGAAGGCTCAAAGGTAGGAACGACTTTATTATTGTTTTTTAATTTCATAGAATCGTAATACCCCTAAAAAGTATCTATATGTTTTCTTCTTTTTTAAAATAAGTTCGTACTCAACTGTAATTCTATCATTTTGTTTAAAGAACCGTAATTATTATATTTTAGAATTATAATTAACATTTATATAATATCAATAAAATATCTGCTCCGCGTAGTTTCACCCGCTTTAAACGTCATTTCTTCGCTCCCGTGAGTCTTAGCATGATGTTAAACGATCTTATACACGTGTTTTAACGGGTGATTAATTGCACAATAACGTGACTTCATTCGAAAGTCAAATCAATAATGACAGAAAGGCAGGAATGAGGAATCAGTGTTTAACTAAACAGTCGCTAAGCAACGTTTATAAGTAAGGATCGACTTTTTTTATAAGTATCGACTTTTTTTATAAGTATCGATCCTTACTACTCCTTAGACTATCGAAGTCTATAACGTGTTTCAATAATTGGGTTATCTAACGTTGAAATATTTTTTTCAAATTAGAATGGTAGATCCTGAGTTTAATAAGTTAAAACAAAATATTAAACAAACTGCCCTACAAATTTATATATTAGTACATAGTACAGTTAATGATCGATCGTTTATATATACTATCAATCGTTTAATGTCGTTGTTATTGTAAATACTCAAAGTATATTCGACTCTAATAAATTTCAATCAAATAAATTTCAATCAAATTAGAATAAAAACTATCAATCATGTATTTAGCGTAGGTAAATTACAAAATATATTAAATATACTATACTTACGTTTATTGTTTAAATGTAATATTATACTTTGAACAAAATTAATATTATGAAAGTCTACCGTGGACTTTGCCGTGGCGTGCTAGTTCTGAGAGCCAATTCAACTAACAAATTGTCAACAAACTATTTTCACTTTATCGCAATCTAATCGAAACGTAATCGTTGCTATTTATCAGTTCCTGTTCTATTAACACAAGGATTCAGTTGCGGTTCGGTCGAAGTTAGATCGAAATAGAATCGGTAGCGTTTAGTAGAATTCGTCCAGTAAAATTAGAAGAATCGTTTATAGGAATCTATGCCTTGAGACCGTTTGAAACGGTTTATTTTGGTTAGCTTATATTTGTATACGGAGCATTAGATATATGACATTGATTCGACGTTGGTCTAACTTATGAAGCCGTAGACCACGAGGTCCTTGGTTCAAATAGGATTTAGCCCGAGTCGGACACAAAAAAGAGTTAGAGAGTTCTTCTCAGGTCAGGTCACAGGTATTATTATTGCCGAATCGGTAATAGTTTTTAATTTGACAATCAATAAGTACGTAAGTAATAGTTTTTATATTAAAAAAGGAAATTTGAATTTGGAGTGTTTATACTTCCGCGTATTGGAGGGCACATACAACCGTTGGTCTTGACTTAGACTTATCCAGTCGTATCGGAATTGCCGTCCCATCGAATTAATATTAGTTTAGGGAGTAAAGAGGCCTGTAAATCTTAGGACCTGTACAAAATAAATATTCTATCACTTTAGTAGTTTAATTTCAATTATTTAAGCTAAATATCAAAAATGTGTAATTTTGTTGACGTCGAAATCCTCGTCTGCAATTCTTGGCATAAGCTTAGTTGGCAATTGTTATAGTGACATTTTTTGGCGTTAAAGGCTAAACATTGTGCCCACGTTTCTATTAATGTAACAGTGACATCCTTTATTACTTAGTAGACTGATTTAGAAAAGAAATGTTTTTTAATCAATTAAAATTGTGTTTTTATAACTTGCCAATTTTCAAAACTATTGTTAGGACTGTAAAGGGTTTTGTTCGTGATCATCAATAATTGTCAATATGAACTTTGTAATAGCATTGCACCCTTTCCTTTCCATTTATTTGTAGCTTAAATACATTATAGAGTTAAAATATATTACCATTGTAATTTATAGGATTTTGAATTCCAATAAGTAAAACTATATTTAATGATATTTTTATATATATTTTAAAAAGGCTACCTTGTCATTTGAGTTATTGAAGCCACGGGTGGGCTCAGGATGATCAAGCATCGATATGTTTTCGATTCATTCTCCAATTTTTCACATCGCCATTTCGAAGAAAATCTATGAAAATATTCATTATATTGTCCTTAGGTGTACTTGGCGGGAGTTCAGAAGGAAGCTCACAAGAAACTGTACCCGTATCGTTCAGACGAGAGACGTAATCTGCTATGTGAACGGTAAGAAAATTGTAATAAAATATCTCTATATAAATATGTATATATAAATTTTTGTAGGTTGTGGTTTTAAAATTAATTTAACTTGCAAAACTGACGATGAAAATGTGCTTCTAAGACCCCACTTGTAAAGAAATATATTTTTGTTTTTGATGATTTTATAATAGGTAATGAATTTAATTTATATTTTCTTATTAACAAATATAAATGCAATATATTTTTTATTTCACCCATGTAATGTCGCGATGGGTAGCTTATAATATTTAAACGAGGCTTTGATCAAACGCTTCTCAAAAAAAGAAAGCGCAGTCTCGTGATAAATATGTATTAGATATTTATTTGTTTATATCAATTCAAAACATGGCACATAAACCAGCGATACAAATCAACAGTAAATATTATGTTGATGATTACGTCATCCTGACTAATTTCGACCATGGCTACCTTTCTCATGCGAGCAGTGAGAGTAGCCATCTACGCAAGTCATATTATAATGCAAAAATGTGTTTACAAATATAAATTCACTCTAACAATCCGATGGAACGTCAAATCCAGAGCGTACGACCTTTTATGTGCTCTCTGAGAGGGTTGCATAAATTCTGCGAACTACCACTCTCGCCTGCTACTGAGAGTAATAAATTATTTATTCGCCCCGTCTTTGAAATTAGGATATTCGGCAGGAGAAACAATTGATATAATAATCACACGGACGATATGTTAATGTTTTTTTTGGTTAAGGGTTAACACCTGACCTTGACTGGTAAATCTCTTGTCTCCTTCATATCGTATCTTCTTCAACCTAAATTACATTTCTGAAGCTCTACCCTGCTCGCTCAAATACAAAACATAAAAAAAATCCATTTTAACTCATTCAATATTATATAATATAAAGTACTTTTAATTCAATATTATATAATATAAAGTACCTTCTAACATCCATTTGAAATGTATAAAAAACATAAAAATATTGTCCCGTTTCTGCGTTTAATAAGCATTCACTCAAGTAAATATTCTTATTGAGATAAATTGCTTTATCTGGTGTACCAGTTCTGAAGGTTGTGTATCTTGCTATGTAGGTTACTATGTGGACTAAGATTGATTGAATGTGCCTATTAAAGTTCAAAAAAGAGTTCTGTGCCTTTTATTTACTAACATACAATTTTTTTTAATTAAAAAACACGACCGCGTTGAATAAATAAATTTATCGCCAGTCTAACGCTAAATGATGTAAGGATTTCTAAAAATACATCAAAATCAAGGTATTGAAAAGTTATGGTGTAATAAAAAACTTACATACGTACACACATGAACCATCAAAACATTACACTCTTTTTTTGCGCAGTCGTGCAGAAATGGATGTTGTTATATATTTTTGAGATGAATAGACCTCGACGCTGTTTGACCCATTACCATAAAAGTTGGCACATATATGTATGTATTTTTTCATGGAGAAATTTCTATACTATTCACTTTTGGAAATCATATAACAATCATTTAATACATAAACTCCCTTTCAACAGATGTCATGACAATATTCGTATACATTTGAGCACAGTGAATATGTTACCCAAGATTAGGATTAATTTAGAGAGGCAATACAACGCCTGCTGCATATTATCTAGTATATACTGGTGGTAGGGCTTTGTACAAGCTCGTCTGGGTAGGTACCACCCACTCATCAGATATTCTACCGCAAAACAGCAGTACTTGTTATTGTTGTGTTCCGGTTTGAAGGGCGAGTGAGCCAGTGTAATTACAGGCACAAGGGACATAAAATCTTAGTTTCCAAGGTTGGTGGCGCATTGGCTATTAAGCGATGGTTGACATTTCTTACAATTCCAATGTCTAAGGGCGTTTGGTGACCACTTACCATCAGATGGCCCATGTGCTCGTCCGCCTTCCTATACTATAAATAACTATAAATATAAGTTAAGGTCAATGTTCAACATGTCATCAATCATATTTTACCATTATTTTATGTAGTTGTCAACTCCTAGAACTAACCAAATATATTAGTTATCTACCGATATCAATCTTTTTTTTTTATTGAAATTGATAAGGTTATTAGTTTTCTATACACATTTTATTTTTGAAATACAAATTGTTTTTAATATTATGTCTGACCTTGACTGTTCTTTATCCTAAACGATATTTGTGAAATAATCTTTACTCGACTGACTCAAAATGACTTTTTATCCAAGAAAAGTATAGTAATATAATGTACCCCAATCCGATTTTGGCCATGGCGGCCAATCTCAAGAGAGATTAGCCGACTACCTGGAAATATTATAATGCACAAGTGTGTGCACAAACACAGGTGCACTCTCTATTCCCTAACTCTCATAATCCGATGGGACGGCAACCCGACAAGATCGGAAAGAGTTCAGGCGCAGGACCAATGTCTTTACGTGATTTCCGAGGCACGTGAGTGTACACACTTCCAACTTCCAGACTCCGGGCTGCTACTGAAAATCATTCTGACAAAAACCCAATAACTTTTTATTGGCCCGAACTAGGAATTGAACCCAGGACCTCCGGTCTGCGGCCTTTCATCAAGCCAGTAGACCAACGAGGCAGTCGGTAGTATTATAATATAACTTTAAAGTACGTATTTCATTGATACTTAATTATTATTAATCGAAAGTTCTGTAATTTGTTAACATCCTCGATATAATATCTTCTTAAAACTCAATAAGCAAATACTTCGCAACGGCAACGTATTTGAGATAAAATTTTATCTCCAATAAACAGTCAATGTATTCGCTGTCAGCGTCAGATAATATAAATAATCAAAACATATGTATTTTATTGCTAAAACGTGTTATTATGATACATACCTCTATCGTGGTTTCTCTTGCGGATATGATGAATTGCTCACGGTTTTTTTAAACTATCTAAAGCAATAATTGGTGATTTAAATGTTATTTACAAATATATTAAGCGATAACAATATTTTATTTTCAGGTCAAGATGGTTCATTGCTTAGGGTACGTTCATTTGAATAGAAAATTGATGATTCAAACTTCAACCCCAGTTAGTAACACTGACTTTTCATGAGCTAAATTTGTGTTGATCATTTCGGGGTCGGCGATGAAGGAAACTGACACGTGTCGGATAAATTTCCCGAATCGTATCAACCAATCCGCATTGGAGCTGCGTGGTGAAATGAATACCAAATATTCTCAATAGGAAAAAAGCTTTTACCCAATTTATAGGCTGCTAGTTTAACGGCATATTTGTAATATTTAATTAAGATAATTTTTTATGTCTTATTTAGAGCAGTCGTCCGATGATGCGACTATCGTCCATAGACATTGGCAAAGATTGAAATATGTTATTTTCCATGTATCTGTGACCCTGTGACGCGGGCTCTTAGGTCATTTACCCCTTAACCGGAACCATTAACCACATTCAACATTTATGATAAGCAATTGAATCAATTATGAGCAGTAAGGTAGTGATAAGAATTACACAAAGTTCTACAAGTAGATACGAGTATAGATAGACGTCATAGGACAACATTTTTGGATTTAGTTATTTACTTAGATTGTGATTACAATGATATATTTATATTTCCCTAAACTTGAGTAACATTCATTTAATACACAGATGTATAAATGTTAAAATTGCACACCAAAGTTTATATATGGCACAGCAATTAATATTCTTTAAGGAATTACTAATTTTCCTATTTATCCCTTCAATTAAGCGTACAGCTTGGGTTAGGAGTGAGGGCGATACAGCTCCGACGCTCGGGGCTTAAAAAATTGGGCGTAAACCTGGGGCCGTGAATGCGTGAGGTGGGGGCTTCACGTGTCCTATTTCAGACGGTCCTGAGGAGGACGGCAGGGAGCCGGGTATCTTTCTGAAGGTTTCCATTGCGTTATAAAAAAAGAAATGGGGGCGATGATAGTCAGGACAAGCGTGAGGACCTGCATTTACATCGATAGGCAGCACACAGAAAATTACGTAACATTTCGCTATTGACACTTAGTTCGCTATAAAAACGGATAAATTGACGTTTCGAATATGTGAAACGTATAAAGCCGTTGAATGAATTATTACATATATAAGTCTAAATAATTTACATATAATAACAATTATTACGAATTTGTCGTAAAGTCGACCTCGAGAAGTCGTTAAGCTGGTAACGTTCTAAATTCTAACCCACGTGTGAGACCTTGTATCGTTGACCAACCGGTGAATGGGTAAATAGGTTTAATTAGCTTTATGAAATGAGGTTTAAGTAATGCTTAATATTTAACGTAATAATTTGTTAAACAAATTCCAATCATTTTTGATTCGATTAGCTTAAAAAAAGGGACTTCCCGGCAGATATGGTAAGAATTATAATTAACGAAAACTAATAAATAATTAAAACTGTCGTCCATCGACATTTTAAAATATATTTTTCTTAATAATTAGCGAGATGTTCTATATCAAGATATTAATTTATTTAATTTATCTGTGAACGAATTTAGAAAACCACATTGTAACTATGACGCTACTTGAAAAAATAAATAATAAACCTGATTTAGTTTTCTATTACTTTTGATTCAATATTTGACGATACACGGCATATTTTACAATAAGTAAATACTTACTTATTTGAGAAATAAGTATCTATTTAAAATTAATATCTGCTCCAAATCGAATAAATTACGAGCACGAAGTGTGTGTAATTTAATATTAATATAATTATAATAATAAATAAATGTAAATTGTTATAAAATTCTTATTTATATATATTTTGCATTGTTAGGCTACGTTTATGGGAATTAATAATAATTGTTATTATTTCACTTTACAATTTTTGACAGTATTATTATTTACTTAAAAATATTTTTTTGTTTGTAGTGATCCAGGTAGTGCCATGGAGCCAACGACTAGCCGCAACACCAGTTCCGGTCAAGTCAGTAGATGGGCGTCATTTCGTGTCCGGTATACTTCATTTTCTTAGCTGTCTAATATCGTTTTAATTATTTTTTGGTCTCTTACATATTTCGCAATACCGAATTAATAAAAAAAAAAAAAAAACTCTAGCGACATTCGGAAGATTTGCAAAAGTTATACAGCATTACATACTCTACTTTTTGGTCGTACACAATATTTTATTCATTTAACCATTCTGGAATTTAATCGCGAATACTGGGAAGCGCTTAGTCATGACAATGATAACACCAGCCGCTAGGTCAGCTGTGTGAGAGATAACTGAACTAATGATATTAATAAAAACTAAGATATCTTTTAATGTTAGAACATTTATATATAGTTAATATACTGATAAAAAGCCGAGATTTTTTTTTATAGAATAGGAAGGTGGACGAGCATATGGGCCACCTGATTGTAAGTGGTCATCAAACGCCCTTAGACATTGGCATTGTAAGAAATGTCAACCATCGCTTATAGCCAATGCGCCACCAACCTTGGGAACTAAGATTTTATGTCCCTTGTGCCTGTAATTACACTGGCTCACTCACCCTTCAAACCGGAACACAACAATATCAAGTATTGTTGTTTTGCGGTAGAATATCTGATGAGTGGGTGGTACCTACCCAGACGAGCTTGCACAAAGCCCTACCACCAGTAAAATGGCCCAGTGGGTAGAATACACGGATCGTAACCGAAGATCGATGTTCAAATCAAGCCAAGTATCAGTATTCACATAGTATCCACTTGTAATTAATTTATTTTTATACTTTATCCTGGGCTCGACGTTGAAAGAGAACATCGTGAGGAAACCTGCATGTTTCGAATGATTTTCTAGAGTATTATTGTGGAATCTCGTGGTTTTTTTATATTGAAGTACAATTTAAAGCATATATCAAGAATATATAATATATTTTACCTTCGATTAAAATGAACACATGGTCTGCGTTTTATTTTGTCTTTACGGACTATAATTGTGAAACGTCTCACAGTCTTTGGGGAGACTTTGAGAAGTCTCTACCAGGCGGTACTAAGTGTACAGAGCTTTCAGAACGTTGGTGAACACGCACCAGACGACGGTGTTCGTGTTGCATAACGTGGTCGGTTACCTGCTCATGCTCACCGTCATGATTTACAACGTGCATCTCCTCTTAGCAGTGGTCTTCGGAATGATGCTCGGTAAGCTTTGACTTGGTCACCTGTCGCTTTTGTCTTACGAATTCTTAAATGTTATTGCGACTGCCATAAACCTGAAACTTTCATGATTATTCATATCGGGTATTTAACAATTGACTAAGCCAAAGTCAAAATCTAAATTCAATATACCTAGTGCACAGTACACTTATGTGCCCAATTATAAAAATTATAAGAACTAATTGTAGAGAATCAAATTGTAGCTATTTCAAATTGTTTCACCAGAAACCCCCCAAGAAAAGATCAGAACAGTAAAATTGTTGACGAATAAACGGACTGAATTGTATTGAGAAATATGGTCTTCAATATTTAGACAAGATAAGTTAAGCAGTCTTGAAGTTTTTTTAACTGATTTGACTGCTATTATTAGATCGTACCGAATATTTTTAATAATTGAGAACTACAAGGTATAATAAATCTGGAACTTTCGTTTTTGGTTTAAATGACTTTATTTCTCATTATGACATTAGTCACTTACATGAAAACAATAACATAATTAGTTAACGTTTACACGGTGCGGGTAGATAGAAAATAAAGAAAAAAAAGAATGCAAAATTAGTTTCAGTATCGGTTATTAACTAAGATGCAAGTTCATTGTTGTAAGGCCAGCGCCTTCAGCGTCCAAGTTATAAGAGTACTTTTTTAATGAAATAAGTTAATAGTACAAATGCATCATTATGAAAATTATGTCATATAAGCCAATAATCAAACTAGACGATAGTATGGCAAATAGGGATCAAAATTCTGGGAACTAATGTTTAATGAAAAACAGTTAATGATAATGCTATTATTTTTCTTACATTAAACTTTTAAGTACTTTCAATTGTTCGACATAACAAGGGCATGAAATTCAAACGCGGGAAAACTGTGAAGCGGATCAACATAAATAATAATATTATATACTAAAACCTTGTTATAATTTGTATGTAAAGGTTTAGTAATTTTTTAGTTAACAAAAAACGTCTCCTCAATTATTATTATAGATTATATACACAAAATTTATTCTACAGAAAAATATCATTCAAAACTCAATTCCAAATTTAAAATTCATTACGAAATAGAGTAAAACTTAAGCTTTCAACAATCTACTTTTGTAGGTTTTTTCAACAAAATTCAGCTTTAAGTACTAAAGAAAAAATATAACACAAATACACGAATGTATATCCCTAATGCGTATCAGATAAAAAATACTCTAAACAATATTTATAAAAATATTTTGTTTATTTTCAGGGTATTTCCTTTTCGGAACGAAGTTAACTCGATTACAGATGCAGTGCTTCAGCACCAAGCGGTTGGTTATTTGTACGCCGGAGTGTGACGACACAGGTAAAATATACTTATTTTTCGATACTCCTTTAATGTCAAATAGCTTGAATTACTAATAACATTTGCCATGCATTTGATTATTCACATTTCTTTTGCTAAAACTAACCTTCTTTATTTTTTTTATATATAAATATAAATCTTTAAGGAAATGTTTGTAGTTTTTACTAATAATTTCTAACACATTTAATAAAAAAATAGGAACTGAAACTAAAACTAACTTTTATAAGGATCAGCTCAAAAATGATATTTTTATAAAGGAAATAAAAATTATTATTCAATTTTGTTTCATCCGATATTCAAGAGAAGATATATCCAAAAATTCAATCTAATTACGTTAACCGTCAAGGTTAGAATAAATATTTTTGAGATAATAATTACCGGACAATCAACGAATGCCTCGTTTAAAATGAAAAGCTACGATCCCATCCCTACTCCCAGACCGCTGCAACACTGAGAAGTGTAGCTGGGAAGTGTGCGAAGGCAAGCTGTGCAAGCAGCTGGACGCACTGGAGCTACAACAGGCCGATACCACGCTAGGACATGACTCCTACCGTCCTAAGTACATGATATCCAAAATGACAATTCTCTAATTTTGACTAAGTTTGCCAGATTTCATAAATCAATAAAGAATAATTGTGATTAAAACATTGCAATTAAAATGAATAAAATTACATTTGACGTTATAATAAAGTAATTTAAATGATTAATCATAAAGTTAGTGTTTTCTCAATAGTTGTCTGGTAACCTTACTCAACATTTTTTTACATCCGTTCAGTAGATTGTTATTTTAGCTATATTTTCAGTTTCTCATCCTCTTCCCTAATGACCTGTTCCTTTACATGTTTTATAAATATTACGTAGTACAGGCGTGTGTAGATTAGTGTCAGTTATTTTATAGAATTTTCTGCACATAGTTTTTGTACTCGTGAGAAATTGCAATAAAATGTTGCTGTCCTTATATTGTTTCGGTAATGGCGTCACGATTTCAATTTTATTTTGCGTTGCACATTTCGTTTACTTCATATGTCAAGTATATTTCGTCTTTCCATATTGTCGATATATCAACCCATAAAGAAGCTTCTTAGTGACTATTCATGACGTGATTATTCAATTTTATATTAAATTAATTTGTATTTCTTTTTTCAGCTGAAAACACAACTCCACCGCTTTTAGACTCACCCGTTAGTTCAGAGTCTGATTTGTTCATTTGTCAGACGAGAACATGCATACAGCCATCGCATTATTTCCCAGTCAGCACATCACAAGATGCAGGAGAAAGTAGTAACAGTACATGCCATTATGGCGCCAAAAAGTGTCCATCAAAAGTTGCAAGAGCGAAAAAATTACTAGCTGGGACAAGACAATGCCATAATAGTGGAAGTGAAAAGGAGGACAGTCCGAGTGTCGAAGACACACAACTCTTGCGCAGCGAACACGGATGTTGTAAAAAACAAGAGCAAAAAGAGGAAAAATGTTGCAAATCTAGTCAGAACACAACGGTTATGATTCACGAAACAGAGAGTAATGACGATTGTTCAGAAACGAAAGTAGAATTCGAAAGTAGAGAAGACAGTCCACAGATAACGTGTTGCCATAATGCGAAAGCAGCGCCAAGTGAAAGTCAGGAACAGATAATAAAGTGACGTTTATTTGTTATAATGTACGATAATTAGTTTTGTATGGAGGCTCATAGATATATATTTACAATTTATTGTACAGCTTTATATTTTTACAGTTGATAGAAATATATTTTAAGTTTTGTTTATAACAAAAATGATTTCAAATCATATTGTTAACGTTGTTAGGATTGCTCAATGTGAACGCGAATAAATGAAATAATGGCAATAAAAAGCAATAAATGTATGTTACAGTAAATATAAGATTTTTAGCTATAAATAAAAAATAAAGTATATAATGCTAATGTCTTCAGTTAGGATGCCATTTCTTTATTATTACGTACGTCCAATTTAATTTGTTCGTTAAATATTATTTTATCGTTGGTTGGTTTACTCATTTGTATAAATTCATTAATGTTTAAAAAATGCCATGTAAATATATTTTTATATGTTTGTCTGAAATTGGAACTTGCGCCTGTTTGAGGTTAAATTAAACACAATGAACAACTTTTGTAATTTTTTATTCATAATAGAACATTTAATGAATAATAAAATAATATCTTAACCTATCTTAAAACTATTTTTGTTTCAAATAATCACATCATACGGCGGGCGCGGTTACATCACACGAGAACACTATTTCTGAGATTCGGACAATTTTTTGAGTTTGTATCGCAATAGGATATTTTTGAAGACGATAGACATTTAGGGCGCTTTCAATTTAGACGGTTGGTGCCGGACTGCTGCCGCACGGTTATTACGACCATGAGCCGTACTGCTGCCGGACGACAGCAGTACGACGTAAATCGTCTTATTTGAAGAGATACGCGGCTGCAGTCCGATCGAATTTTAGTGATTTCCATCGAAACCCAACTTTAGTCGGTGCCATGGACTCTGACGAGGAAGTGTTATTGTTAGTTCTCTTGCTTCGGCAGAAACATAAACGACGCCGTACTAGGGCGTCGCCAATGTTTTCTTTAAAATATAAAACTGGTGATTTTTATACACTTTACCCTAGCTTAAAAGAAAGCTCAGCTGAATTTTTGAACTATTTTAGAATGTCTAGAGAATGTTTCTATGAATTATATCACTTTGTTAAAAATGAAATACAACGTCAAGAAACTAAATTCAAAAATACTATATCCGCTGAAGAGAGACTTGTGATAACGATAAGGTAAGTAATATGAACACATTTAGTATTTTAATAAGTATTTATACTTTTACTCTTAAACAGATACTCTTAAACTTTTACTCTTAAACAGATCCGATAGAGATTTTGATGACTAATGTTTTCTTTTTTGTTGATACGCACGCATTTATACTGTGTCACCATCGCTAAAAAGATCTTCATATAAAGTAAAATCAGAATTCGTTGATGTATTAGACATAGGTGATTGTTGTTGTAACTCAGTAGACGAAGCATGAGCCTGACTACGATATTCGGAAGATTGACCTGTGTAGTAACCCTGTTGTTCATAATAATCAGCGGCATATGCACTTGACCCGACGTATTTTCTTATGATTCCAATTATCTCGTATTTAGCATCCATTTTGCGATGTTCCCGATTTTTTTTTAAATCATTTAATAATGACAACAAGAAATATTTATCGCCGTCTTCAAAATTGTCTGCATTTGCATTGTTTTTGTTTTGCATTCTTTCAGCAAGAAGTTTTAAAATCTTATTAGTCTCATCGTTGCTCGAAGATGCTTTTTTAATTTTTGATGACGATGCTATTACAGAAGAATCGGTTTCAGGAGAATCAGATTGCTCGTTGGTACCAGAGTTGGAAGGTTTTGAGTCATAAAGATTAGACAGAAACTGAAGCCGATCAAAATATACGTACTTCCGATGATTTTTTTCAACAGATCCACTTTTTAATTGTCGTCGCTTATTCAACTCTCGTGTATAGGAATCCCTAATATTTCTCCATTTTTTTTGGAGTAACAAGGCTGAAATAAAATTTTCTGTTATTATTTTCAGATATTTATCAACTGGCTGTACTATGACTGATCTGCATCACTCTTACCAACATGGCGTCTCAACAATTAGTGGAGTTATTAAAGATACATGTCAAGAGATATACAAAGTTTTGAAAGATATCTGTATACCTGATCTTAAAAAGGAGGATTGGTTACAAATAGCTCAAGGGTTTGAAACAAAAGCAAATTTTCCTAATTGCTTGGGAGCTATAGACGGCAAACATCTGAGAATAATAAAACCGACAAGAAGTGGATCGTTGTATTACAACTATAAGCATTTATTTTCTATTGTGTTGTTGGCTATTTGCGATTCTAATTATAAATTTATTTATATTGATGTCGGTTCCTATGGGAAGGCTTCAGATTCACAAATATTTCAGTAGTTTTTTTAACAAGCTTCAAAACAATAATTTAGATATACCAAGTCCTGCACCAATACAAGACAATGGGCCACCACTACCTTTTATTTTTGTTGGCGACGAAGCATTTGCCGTCAGCAATTTCATACAACGGCCATTTAGTGGAAACCTTTTGGAGGGGAAAAAAAAATTTTTTAACTACCGCCTGTCACGTGCACGCCGGTACATTGAGTGTACATTTGGTATTATGACAAATAAATGGCGAATATTACATCGGCCATTAAATGTGGAAATATCGTTTGCAACAGATATTGCTAAGGCTATTTGTGTTTTACATAACTTTGTTCAACGCGAAAATACCACTGCATGGTCAACCAATTCGAGTTAGGCCAGTTCAGCCACAAAGTTATCAGAATTTGTCAGCCACAACAGTCCGCGATATATTTACGGACTATTTTGTTAGCCCAAGAGGACAAGTATCGTGGCAAAACAGTAAAATATAAATAATACTAATTGATTACATTATAATATAATAAACTGTTTATTGTTGTACCTGCAGTATTCTTTTCAGCTGCTTTTTTAGTTTTAAAATCGGTAATAAATTTTTCACATAAAACATCCCAAGCCTTTTTTTTCCAAGCGATTTGAATAGTTGTCACATTTAGAATCCCAAACGGCGGGCTGCAACTCGATTTCATTTATAAAATCTTCTGTATTTAAATCATCCATAATTAGGTAGGTATGCACGAAAACGTCTAAGAAACACGATGCGTTCACAGCACTAGCGAACAACGACCGAGACAGGTTGTTGCCGTTCCGCCAACGGACGTGCGCCGCACTGCTGTCGCACGACTTTGCGTCGAGACATTTTGTATGAAAAATCATAACCGCCCGTGCGCAGTACGATACCCGGACTGCAGCAGTTCGGCACCAATCGTCTAAATTGAAAGCGCCCTTACTTTTGTTTTAGGAAGCTGATAGGGAATTGAGGGTTTCTATTTGTCACCTTCGCCCAGACCAGTCGGTGTCTGGGTCCTACGGCGCGTGCATCGGAATGACTGTACAAAGTGACAGTTCAGCTTTAAAGTACTACCTGCATTCAGTACCTTTGTTTAAATATTTGGTATCTAAATCATTAACAAAAAAATTAAGTCTTAAAATGGCCGGTCAGCTTGACGTCGAGGTGACAATGTTTGTGCATTTGTTTTGACACTATAATTTAGTACCTAAACATACACTTTTATTCGATCACCAACTCAAAAAATAAAGATTATATTAGCGAAATCAAAAGAATATAAAGGTGCGTACAGACTGGTGATACGTAACACGACACATATAAATCTTGCATATAAATTTTGCAACATGATGCTCCTTCATAGAGTACCAAGAGCACGAGAACGCAACCGCCAAAAACATCCTAATATGATATCAACACTATGGTCCAAGCTATAGAATTTATAAAACTTAATAAATAATCAGTTATTTCACATCATATTATTTGTACGGTGTTGTTATTGCATATGGAGTTGCACCGCACCCAGACTGCGAGGCTCCGACAAAATATAACAATAATAATAAATATGGCCGTCGTCAGAAAACCCAGTTAGAATTAATAATATAATTAGTAAATTGCTCAAAAGAAATTTCATATTTAATAGCGCTCCGACTTAATGGTTGGGGACGATTGTAAAATTGGAATGAAGTAAAGGGTTAATAAGAAGATTGAAAAAGGAAGACTAATACAATGTCAATTGTTCCATTCAATGATGTTAAGAAAACTAAGACAAGTGTTTATGCATTTAGACGTGTTTGATCATTCCGATAACTGTTCCAAAAACCAGTTTGTTAATTAATACAATATGAGCGTCTAAATGCATTTCAACAACTGTTTTCTTAATCTTATGAGCGTTCAGCACAACAATAAACAAATCTATGATTCTAATTTATTATCTATATTTTTATTTTTTATGAAATTAATAAATAAATTTAATAAAGTAATAGTAATGAAATTAATAAATAAATTTAATAAAGTAATAGTAATAAAATTGAAAAAAAAAACCAGTAGGAACAGATTTTTCGAAAGGAATTATAAATTTACGTTCGCTTGACATTGGTAAAGTTTTACAAAACTTAAAATTAACTTAATACAAAAAATAAATAAACATCACAAATGGTCTATATTTGACCAAATTATAGAGTATACAAATTCCAACTAAACAACACGCTTACAATCAGAATGGTGTTTCTTAAATCTTCTTATTCCGATTAAGAGCAGTATTGCGCAAACGCTTGCTTGCAATCATAACACACACATTTGCTTAGTTAAAAGAAAATGTCAACTCCCTAGATAAATATACTTTAACATTAAGTGCAAAAATGTATGTCAATACTTATACCTAATTAATAATGTCCGATTTAAATTAATTGCTAATATTACTGGTATTGTTTTCGACCATTAGGTCATCAATTACCTTTTCAATTAATTTTAAATGTGAATAATTTAAATTTAAAAATTAAAGATTGATAATAATTAAACAACTCGGATCTTATAGTAACATTGTTTTGGTAAAAAAATATTTATCAAATGTTATTCTGCGCACTAAGGGTCCGTTCACACAGACCGGCTCGGAGAGCATCGGCCTGCTTTTTTCTTTTCACACAGGCCGGGTCGTATACGCTTGGAATTGGCCGGAGCGGAGCCGCCAACTATTTCACATCGACCGGCTGGAAGAGATCTGAAAGCGGGTGCGGTTGGATGTGCTCGGAGCCGGTCGGATGCGCTCGGAGTCGGGTGGATACACTACAAAGGCAGTGCCAGTATTCCGCGCAGTCTAAGTTTTGTTTTCGGTGTGTTAACGTGTGCTTTTCGAAACATGGATTTAGATAGCTCCGACGAAGAAATATATTTGTTAGCAAGATTACTTGAAATAGAACATAGGAAACGTAAGCGCAAGCGGAAACAAATATGGGTAAAACATATTTGGAAAAACAGACTAATCCATGGGGAGTTTCACACCATTTTCGAGGAATTGAAGAGAGATAGCCTAAAATTTTATGAGTATTATCGTATGGAATATTGGCAATTTTTGAAATTGACAGATTTGTTAAGAGTACATATAACAAAAAAGACTACAAATTATCGTTGCACCATTACAGCCGAAGAAAGGTTAACGGTAACTTTAAGGTAAATAAAAAACAATTATTTATACTAATCATGTTAAATAACACAAACATCTAAATAGATCACAAAATCACAGCCGTCCATTTATTAAGCATTATTTACGTTAATGAAATGTAATTAAATAGTACAGATTTGTGTGTGTTTAATTATTATTATTATAATTATTATTGTTTTTGATTGTTTATTATTTTGTATTTTGTGTGCTGGTATTGTACCCGTAAGTAGTCTGATCTGGATAGTTTTGAGGAATATAGGTTTCGTTTGACACTAGGTAAGTAGATTGATTAGTCGATGGCGGTGAATTTATAGACAAAGAATAATTCAAATCTGTACTATTTTCATACAGACTTAATTCAGCTTCATTAACAATGTTAAACACGCGCCTTTTAATTCGTGCTTGGACTTCTTTTGGGAATGTTTCCACTGTATCTGACATAGACAAAAAAAAATTACGTAATGCCTTGTCACGGGGTGTAGTATTTCTTTTTTCTTCAAGATACTCTTCGAAAACCGTAGCAACATCTTTGCTTAAGCGTGGTCTCTTTTTCGAGCCAGAAGTACTTGCAAGCGATTCAACTTCAGAATGGTCAGAACGTTTAGATGATGTCGATGGTGGTGGTATTGGTGTGCCAGGCTCTGAATCATCCGATGATAATGTTACATTAGATATTTGGTTTCGATTACTGCGCAAGCGAGAAAGAGCACGCAATCAGAGCCGATCGGCTGCGCGAGCGAGAAAGAGCACGCAAGCGGAGCCGGTCGGCTCCTTTTATTACTTCACACGAAGCGCGTTCAGGCATTTTTAATGACAAAAAAGGTGCAAATGCAAAAATAAACTTTACTACAATCACTCAAAACACTGTTTCCAACGTGATAAAAATCTGCTCTCCTCTCCGAGCCGGTTTGTGTGAACGGACCCTAAGCAGTCACGGGGTTGTTCTGGTACATAAAAGTATTTTGTAAAATAAGTTTACAAACGGGAAGCACATCACCAAAACATGTGTACTTTGACAAGAACCGTTAAGACATAGATTAACGTAATTATTATTTTTATTTCAATTTCAATCAATATTCATTTTAAGATTTTTTTTTTCACATTTATTATACAAACTTTTAACCGCATGCCCGTTTAATAATACCAGCCCTTATATTCATTTTTCAGTGATAAAATACTTCAATTCCTATATTATCTGACAGAATGATTTTTTGGTCGTTTCCTTCGTTACAACAATGTCAAAATTAAATGATCAATACATTTCGAAAATTTAATTTTGATGTCGTTTTAGAACTTTCTTGAATGCTCATTACTGAAATCCTAAGTTTTCTGTTTAAATTGGCAAATGATTCTGATATTTCTGTGATTGATATTGTCTCACTAATCATTCAACTCTAATACTTTTTTATTATAAAAGAAAACTATAATATTTATAAGTGTCGAAAAAAAAAACGATCTTAATAGTTTGAATGGAGACCAAAACTCCATTAGAATCATTACACCTTAGGATGTATTTGGTATTCACTATTTTTATAGTAGATTTCAAGCCGTGAGTTGCCAGTACTGTAAAAGTCGCTCACCAGACGGCAGTGCCATTGTTTGTGGTCTGATGAAGTTCACTTCAATTGTCTTGAACCTCTTCTTCAATTCAGCATCAAATAACTGCAAAATGAATATTTTGATTATTTTATATAAATCATAGTCACACTACAAACTATTTTTAGTTAGTAGTGTAAAGTTGAATATGTATGGAGTTATAAGGTGTTCACTGACCGCCGAGTCGTCGTCGAGCGCGAGGCTGGCGGGCGGGTCGCGGCCGGCGGCGGCCAGCACGCGCGCGGCGGCGGCGCCGACGGCGGGCTCCCAGTGGCCGCGCAGCGCGCGCACCTCCCACAGCGACGAGCCCAGCGCGCGCGACCGCTGGGCGCTCGACTCTTCCATCACGTACGGGTCGTTTGACACTGACGGAGAAAACATTTTTTAAATAAGATCATCGCTACCTTCTCGTTGAATTGATTTACTAATATTTCCCTTTTAGTTAAAAAAGTCATCATAAACCGATGTGCACCGGGTCGAGTCGATGAGCAATTTAATTAGCAAAATGTGGGAGTTACTTTAATATAATTTTGTAAATAATACTGATATATGATTATTATTAATTTATGATAGTTTATTAATAATTTATGATACTATATAATTTTCACTTACTGATAGCGGGGGTGTCTTCGCAGCAAATCATACGCTTGAGTGCAGGGTGCCGCAATAACAAATTGGCTACCAATTGTAATAAGCCTTTAGAGTCCTCCGGGGAACCCACCAAAGCCAAACGAGACATACGTTTAGCGAAAGCTGCTACCAAGCTTTCAGGCAAATGTCTGGTGAAAATGAAAATAGAACTATTATTTAAAAAAATATGGAGTATACATTTAAAATAGAGTTGAAGTGGATATGCGGTATCGAGGAAATTATTAACCACTAGTTATTTAAGTGCTTTCGCGTATTTTTGTATACGAGGCAGGCTTCTGGAAACCTATCTCACTAGAGATATAAACACCGCTGCGAAATGGTGATAGGTACAGGGAAACTTGTGGGCAATAAACTTGTCGCAACATGCAACGTGACAACAAACCGAATATTCAGCCAAACAACTTCATTCATTTCAAAATAAATTACAATTTTATAAATAAAAACTCACGTGGAACTGAGGAAGATATCTGTGAGGTGCATGAGACGCTTCTTATAACGAGTAGCAAACATTTCCGGTTCATACATGGCATAGAGACGATCATACATGTCTGGGTAGTCGATGTTGTGGTGTCTTACAAGTTCTAAAACGCCTTGTAATGCGAGCATACTGATTGGCCCTCCTAATGACGAAAACAATAACATAATATATACAATACAATAACATAGTTAATTTAACTAAGACTTCTGTCACTATTTTTTTAAATTTACGTTAATTTATAAATGTCTTATTGAATATTATTATTATTCATATATAAAAATATTTTACCCGCATCAAGACTGTCGCAGAGCATATCAGTGGCTAAATGAGGTCTGTTCAGAAGTGGCATCAGACGTTCAACGAGCAGCAAGAGAGCGCGGCGATGGGTGCGGGGCTCCTCGCACAGCGGCCACTGGCAGGCGAAACTCCAGCAACGGTTGGCAAATCGACGACATACAGCGGGATTGTATGGGAAGTTAGGCTTGCCTGAAAATAATTCATAATTAAAAACATTTTTATAATCAAAATCAACATATAATTTTATTTGGCAGTTATATGCCAAGTAAAATTATTATTTAGTCATATGCCAGGTAATATCTATAAATTTATATTTATGTATGTATTGATATATGTTGTATTGTATTTAAATGTATATATGTATCTTTGTATATGAATTGTGTACATATATTATTATTATTATATACATAATGCCGAGAGCATTATATATATATACTGGTGGTAGAGCTTTGTGCAAGCTCGTCTGGGTAGGTACCACCCACTCATCAGATATTCTACAGCAAAACAGCAGTACTTAGTATTGTTGTACTTGGTATTGTTGTGTTCCGGTTTGAAGGGTGAGTGAGCCAGTGTAATTACAGGCACAAGGGACATAACATCTTAGTTCCCAAGGTTGGTGGCGCGCATTGGTGATGTATGCGATGGTTAACATTTCTTACAATGCCAATGTCTAAGGGCGTTTGGTGACCACTTAGCATCAGGTGGCACATATGCTCGTCCGCCTATTCTATAAAAAAAATATATATATATATATATATGGCTCCCAAGCTGCCATGATAGTGTCAATTTTATTAAAATTTCAATAACCATGGAATATCTTACCCCTATAAACCATTAGAAAGAGACTATCTCACCTTCAGAAGCACACAGCACCTTCATCTCATTCTCATTATCTCTATCTTTGCTCTTCACTTTATTATCCAATGGGATCTTTGCTGCTAAAAGTTTGTCTAGAAGCTCTAAAAAGTTTTGCATGTAAATAGGTGATGGAGATCTAAAACAAAAAAATTTTACAAATTAATTTTAGTTACTTTCGTAACTATTAACTTTGGAAATGAAAATACCCTGACTTGAGAGAAATCTACCAGAGATATTCGGCAAAGTTTAATTCTCAAGTCCCATGAATAAACTAATTTGTAAACCTTTCTTACAAACATTCTTTGTAATTTTTTTGCAGCAATTTGAGTGCATTTGGAAATTTGGATTACACTTGATCCGTGCTCAATAGTTGGATTATATGTTGGATTGGTTGATGTTTAAGGTTACTGCTCCCCTTTTAACAATTGGGACCATTAACAAATAATCTAATATGAAACAAATATTTAAATTGGACTGATAGTTCCTGAATTTAACACATTCAAGCTACAGCTTTATATATTATATATATGCAGTATAGAAGAATATATGTTATCATCTTACTTCTTGAATGCGAGTGCAGCAAGTACTTTCAGACCATGTTGTTGCATATCTCGATATTCTGTGAATTCTTGAAAACGGGTTATAGGTGCAGACATTGAAGTTTCAGAGTCTAGTAGCACCAAGAAAATATTCTGTTGAAAACAATAAAATATTATAGAATTAAGTGACGTTACTATAAAATACCTAACTATTAAGCCGAGATGGCTCAGTGGTAAGAATGCGTGAATCTTAACCAATGTTCGTGGGTTCAAACCCGGGCAAGCATGACTGAATTTTCATGTGCTTAATTTATAATTCATCTCGTGCTTTATGGTGAAGGAAAACATCGTGAGAAAACCTGCATGTGTCTACTGAAATTCTGGCATATTTGTATTCCACCAACCCGCACTGGAGCAGCGTGGTGGAATAAGCTCCAAACCTTTGCCTCAAAAAAGGGAAAGGAGGCCTTTAGCCCAGCAGTGGGACATTTACAGGCTGTTATGGTGTTACAGTTATCTAACCATTAATCATTGGTTTAAAATAAAAATAAAGTCTAAAAACATGAGCAGTTGAATTAACAAAAACTGCATTTGTAGATGTAATGATATGATATCAATCAAAGTATGCAGACATTTATCTCATAGTAGCCTAGCCCACGCAATTACAAGAAAGTGAAAAAAAAAAACAATCTTAGATTTATATATTTCAAGCAATTTAATAGTTAAATTTACTATTGCTAATATAAATATAATATAGCTTTTGTTTTGTTATGCATAACAAACAGACCTTAATTAATATATCTGTATTTGTAATAAAACACTATTCCAGTTAACTACTTAAATAAAATGTTAATTTTACTACCAAAATTCTGATATAAGCAACAAATAGAATATACCTTAAGTCTGACAGAAGGGAAAAAGTAGCCAGTAGTATGTTCTAAAGGATGCTTCCCTTCAGCCTGCAGGAGTTTGCAAGCTGTCACAAGAGCTTGGAGACGTGAGCTGGTCCGCCCACGCCTCATGCATTCTAGTGCACGAGAAATGGCTGCTTCGTAGCACTCGCACAACCATCTTGTATATTCTGCTTCTGGGCTGTGGTCTAGGCAGAACATAAGAATCTCATTTATTATATTTTGACATTATAAAAATGCAACAGATGGAATCCCATTTTAATAAAACATAATCAATCAATATCAATCTATATTATACATTTAATTGACTAGACATATAAATTTATATGCACTAAATAAATAAAAAGAACAAATAATAAATTAAAAATATTTAAACATTTATGGTTCATATGCTAGCAGTAATACAGCACATTTCATTAAAAATTAAATACAAAAATCTTTTTTATTTTATTATGTATTGGCTATAGAATTGAAAAAGCATTTAGCAGCATATTAAAGGAGTTGTACAAATTACAGTAACATAATTTATTTAAAAAAAAATTATGGCTTATACCACTTATACATATAGCTATAAAATATATTTATTAACTAAAGCATAATAAAAGCAGGAAACACATTATATATTATAATATTACTATATTGTGTACACATTATATGAAAGTAACTCTAAGAATAGGAATAACAAAATAATTTTTATTTTTTTAAATCAATTAGCACTGTGCAGCAGAATGTCTGCATTCAGCTTACTGGTTAATAGAAATAAAGAGCCATTGTCACTTATTATATAAAATTGTTCAAGAGACAGACTATGCCGTAATTTAACAAGAGTACGTCTTTAAGTCCACTGTCGACCTTAGATTTTACATAAGCAAAAATGACGCATTTAAAAACTTTATATTAGACTTATATATTGGATAAGTTATTAAGTTTTAACGTTACATTTAATAAAGGCTCCTAAAACAAATATCTCTTCGTATTTATGAAAGAGGAAAATTTCCTCTAAGAATATATTTCGGGACAAAATCAATATTTTAAACATGACAATACAGTTTACCACTTAACATACCTATTGGTTTCAATGGGACGATGTGTTGGATTAAGTCGCCTCTTTTTAATAACTCTGTGAATATGACTTCTATGGTAAGCAGCAGCGGTGTATAATTCTCGGTTTCAGCCTGAAATTTAATGAAAAATAGTTTATATCCAAAACGTAACCTAAGACGCAATTTTCTTAATCAAAACAAATAAAGCATGGGTTAAGTAAACTTACCTCAAACATTTGTAGGATATCAGCGAGATTATTAGCATGTTTTCGTGAGTTTAAAAACTCATTTGCTTTATTGCGTAGCTGTGCTGAAATCATTTTCGATAAATTTGGTTGAACAGCAGCCATTTTTGTATTCAAAAAGACTTTAAGCACAGGCGGCACAGACTCAGTATTACATTTATAAAACTCACCCCACCCTACCTAAACGTACATCGTTTATAATTTACGGTATTTGAAAATAAATTTACATTTTCTTTTAAATATAAATACTAGTCTATAATTTACAATACATGTCTTGATTTTTTCTACTTGTGAATATTTTTAAACATACATTTTGCTGAATAATATGCGTATTTTAAAATCAGAACTTTGCAGTTGATCATACATTAATCATCTGTAATAAGAAGCAATAGACAAGCTAAGTGATAAGTGATTAGATTTGTCATAAAAGCTTCTGCCTTTTAGGTTATACGTCAAATAGCGGCGTTTGTTTTGTTTGCATCTTTTAATATTTTATAATTGAAATAAATATAAAGTAATACAGAATGGACGGTGATTTATATGATGAATTTGGCAATTACATTGGGCCAGACCTGGAGTCCGATTCTGATGATGAACAGAGTGTTTATGGACAAGATAATCGTGACGCTGATGAAGATGCTATGGAGGAAGACGAGGATGCAGACGCTGAACCTGAAGTTGCTCCAATGTCTGTTGTTCTACATGAAGATAAACGGTAATGTGATCATATTATATATGCAAGCACTGTCAATATAATGCTGCACAACAGTACACACATCTAAAAGCAAATCTGAACTTGTACCGTCTTATGCTTCTAGAAGAGAACAACAAAATAGTTAAAAAAAAATGTATGTTTGCAATTTTAATTGTGTAAATTTGAAATATAACAAGATCTTAAAAATAAAGTAATATTATTCAATACTATTTATAAAGTTTATAGGTCTGCTTTGTAGTAATTTTGTAACTGATTGGGTCAAAATAATAATAAATACGGGAACTATAATTTTAGATATTACCCACAAGCAGTTGAAGTGTATGGACCAGATGTAGAAACTGTAGTTCAAGAGGAGGATACTCAAGCATTAGACAAACCACTCATAGAGCAAATTAAACACAAGAAATTCCAGATGCAAGAGCAGCATCTGCCAGAGACAACATATGACATGGAGTATTTAGCAGATATGCTTGATAATACAAATTTAATAAGGAATGTAACACTGATGGGACATTTACATAATGGTTTGTATTTATTTATTTCATTATATATATTTTTTCATTTGACATAAAAATTAATAACATGACCTAATACTTGTTATATATGAGACTTGGTGGTAGTCACTTTCCATCAGGTGTCCCTCTTGCCCGTTTGGCCCCCTCTTACATAAAAAAAGACTACAATATGAAAATAAAATACTTATGATACCAAGGCAAAGAACAATACATTTTATATAGCTACAGTTTACAATATTGACTTAAGTAAATTCATGAATTTGGATATTATTGCATGTCTGAGACTGTACAGTATTAATAATCAGACATAAATTTTATCTTTCAGAGCTATCATTAGTAAAATATTATATTTTAAATGTAACATTTTTGCATTCAACTTTAATGCTTCATCTTTAATTTAATATATATTTTTTAAATAAATGAAATTTAAATAAACAAATTTTGTATTATATATTACAAAAAATAATCATTAAATTTCTACATAAAACATAATATTTGAAACTTATAGTTTTAGTTAGTTAGTGGAAGTGTAAAATAACAATCATAATAAATTGGCTTATGAGTAAACTTTTTCATTGATTACAGGCAAAACATCCTTTGTTGATTGTCTAATTCGACAGACTCACCCTAGCACAATAAACAATGAGACAACAATACCCATGCGGTACACTGACACACTGTTTGTAGAGCAAGAGCGTGGGGTATCGATTAAATCTATGCCTGTAACCTTGCTTTTAAAAGATATTAAGGGCAAGTCGCACTTATTGAACATTATGGATACACCAGGGCATGTTAATTTTAGTGATGAAGTCACAGCCGCCTTAAGAATTTCAGATGGTAAGGATTTTTTATCAATTATCAACAATCTCTATATTACAATCTTTTATATGTATTCTGTATATAAAAAATATAATATTAAATCTTAATGTGCAACTTTGAAACAAATTGCATAAAATTTATATAAGACTTATATAACAAAATTAGAATTTAAACCTTTGTCTTCTATTTAAAGTAAATAAAAAAAAAATTACACCAATAAATCTTAAAGTATCAAAATTGGAATGTTTTGGCAACAGTGCAAATGCAAAATTTCTTTTTCGAAAACAGGAATGCTACCACAAACAAGTGAACAAACTTTGAATTTTTGTATTTTTTACATTGGATTCCATCCATTTTATATAGACAAAATAATTAATGAAAGATTTATTTCAGGTGCTGTACTGTTCGTTGATGCCGCTGAGGGGATAATGTTAAACACAGAACGCCTCCTCCGTCATGCAATTCAGGAACGAGTTCCCCTCACTTTATGTATAAATAAGATTGACCGCCTCGTATTAGAGTTGAAGTTGCCTCCTGCGGACGCATATTACAAGTTACGTCATATAATTGATGAGGTGAATGCAATGGTTGAAACCAACCAACCTCAAGATAATCCAGACGAACCAGCGACTATTTTCTCTCCATTATTAGGTATATATCGATTTTCGTAAATGTTTTTTAAAAAAAATAATTGACATGACATTTCTTTCTTCTTACGATATATTTTGCTTATTGTTTCAAGTAACGTTATATACTATGTATTTATTTGAAATGCATTATATAATTTACCCTTTTTATCATGTATATATATCATGTTAATTAAAAAAATAACTAAAAATGAAACAATGAATCGAAGCAAGTCTAACCTTGATTTATTGTTTCTGGTAAAATTGAATTGAAATAGTAGCAACAGTTTTTTTTTTTTAACTTTTATGTATTAATCTACAATGTCTTCATCAATATAAACCTTTGTTACTTACATAACAAGTTTGTCTTTTCAGGCAATGTATGTTTTGCTTCTTCGTTGTATGATGTCTGCTTCACTTTGGAATCATTTGCTGCGATGTACGCTAATGCTCACGACTGTGGCTTGCGAGCTTCGGACATGGCGGCGTGGCTGTGGGGAGACGTGTACTTCAATGCCAAAACTAGACGCTTCACGAAGAAGCAGCCTCATGCTTCCGCCCAAAGAAGTTTTGTGGAATTCATTTTGGAACCGCTGTACAAGATTTTTGCACAGGTAAAATTAAAAAATAAAAGGGTGTCTTAAAAAAAAAATTATAATTAAAATATAATTGCGTTAAGGTGGTCGGTGACGTCGATGACACTCTGCCAGCCGTGCTGGACGAGCTGGGCATCAAACTTACGAAGCTGGAATCAAAGCTGAACGTACGTCCGCTGTTGCGGCTCGTCTGTAGTCGGTTCTTTGGAGATTTCTGGTAAAAAAATGTTATAATTTAAAAAAACAGATTGAACACATTTACTTTATTCATTTAATTGTTTATTCTAACTGAATCGTTCACATTTCTGCTGTTAATACTATCTACAGATCATTTACTGCTGTCGTCCTGTCCGAGGTTTTTTTTATTTTTTTATTTATAGCATAGGAAGGCGGACGAGCATATGGGCCACCTGATGGTAAGTGGTCACCGACGCCCATAGACATTGGCATTGTAAGAAATGTTAACCATCGCTTACATCACCAATGCGCCACCAACCTCGGGAACTAAGATGTTATGGCCCCTGTGCCTGTAATTACACCGGCTCACTCGCCCTTCAAACCGGAACACAACAATACCGTGTACTGCGGTTTTGCGGGAGAATATCCGATGAGTGGGTGGGACCTACCCAGACGAGCTCGCACAAAGCTCTACCACCAGTAGTCGTGCCCGTGCGGTACAGTGTGCGTGTGCCGCAGCGGGTTCGTGGACATGTGCGTGCGGCACGTGCCGTCCCCGCTGCGCGCCGCGCCCCGCAAGGTGTCGCACGCGTACCGCGGCGCGGGGGGCGCGCTGCGCGACCACATGGCGCGCTGCGACCAGGCCGGCCGCCTCGTCGCGCACACCACCAAGATGTACCCCACCGACGACTGCACCTTCTTCCTGGTAAGGGATATTTACTGACCGAGTACTCGACGCGCATTGGTCATGCAATGCGTGATAATGGGATAAACTAATCTCAACCGGTGACCATAGTATTCATATTAATTAATTTCGCTTTGATTGTCCTCTCATATATTTGAAGTGAATGTTTTTTAACTGGCTTTCGTTTGACCAAAATATAACTCGGGTTTTAGGCACGAGACGTCCAGCTCATTATCATAAAGGAGCTGTGTCGAAATTCGAGTTAAATATACATACATGATATGACCGCGGCCAGACCCAATTCCTCCTATATAAAATCTTTTTATTGATCCGAATATCCGGATCGTAAAATCGTAGAGTAGTAAGACGCTAGACGTCGGCAGGTGCTGGCGCGCATCATGTCGGGCACGCTGTACGCGGGGCAGAGCGTGCGCGTACTGGGCGAGAACTACAGCACGCAGGACGAGGAGGACTCGCGCGTCATGAACGTGGGCCGCCTGTGGATATACGAGGCGCGGTACAAGGTGCGTCCCGACTCACGATACTGTACTGTTGTTATGGGATACTTGATTTAATATTGTTTTATTTGTATATAAAAGTATCAAAAGCCACATTCGATAGTACCTCTAATGAAAACTAGTATTAGATTATAGTTTTACAGAGTTAGGCTAGGGAAACGTTGAATAAAAAGACGGTGCGTGATTACAATGATAGACATTTTCTTTTTATTTAGACAGAGTAACACTAAAGAGGTTTAGCGTCAATAAGTTCGGACTACGTTCATATTTTCAATACCCTCAACAGAGGCTTGAGTAATCACTGTAATCTATTTTTAATCTGTTCAGCCTAACTAATATTATAAATGCGTCAGTGAGTTTGTTTTTTTGTTTCTCAAACGTTCTCGTCTTAACTACTAAGCCGATAATCATTAAATTCTGTATTACATTTTGTAGTACATACTAACCTAACACTGCCCACTCACGCACACACAGGCTTAAAATAGTTATTATATAAGAGCACAATGAGATAAGTTATTTCAGCGTCTTTTATTTGTTTATTTAATAGGAAGTCAAAACGATACACAAAAAAACTTAAAATTACATAACAAACACGGTCACTGCTTACAATTGCGTACCGTCACTTACAGGATAACTCAGCATGTGTAAAATATTTTATCTTCAAAATGCTAATATTTCTCGTTGATTATTCAAAGGTGGAATTAAATCGTGTACCCGCCGGTTGCTGGGCCCTCATCGAGGGTATAGACCAGCCAATAGTGAAGACCTGCACTCTAGTGTCGGCTGATGAAGATGAGGAACTACATACATTCAAACCTCTTCGCTTCAATACCCAGGCAGTTGTTAAAATAGCCGTCGAACCGGTTAACCCTTCTGAGCTGCCAAAAATGTTGGATGGTCTGAGGAAGGTAATTATAATCTTTTGGTTGAAAATAACAAGAAACAATTAATTAGTGTTTTTAGGAAAATTCAGGGAATATCTCATTGGTGGTTTTAAATATTATCTTTTAATTTGTCTTACTTTAAGGGGTTTTAATGGGTCATTTGACAATTTTCTATAATTAATAGCATCTTAATAGATTTTTTGGTTTGGTAAACGAATCATTAACTTTATTTCTTATTAAGAAGGCCAGGAAAAAATTGATATGAAACTATGATTCCTTGGAATTGTAAAGTTATGGAGTTTAATCGGTGAATGTTGAGTAGACATTGTTTAATTTCCCATACCAATTCGAGATGGCCTAGTGGTTAGAACGCGTGAATCTTAACCGATGATCGTGGGTTCAAACCCGGGCAAGCACCACTCAATTTTCATGTGCTTAATTTGTGTTTATAATTCATCTCGTGCTTGACGGTGAAGGAAAACATCGTGAGGAAACCTGCATGTGTCTAATTTCATTGAAATTCTGTCACATGTGTATTCTACCAACCCGCATTGGAGCAGCGTGGTAGAATAAGCTCCAAACCTTCGCCTCAAAAGGGAGAGGAGGCCTTAGCCCAGCAGTGGGACATTAACAGGCTGTAATTGTATTGTACCAAGTCACAATTAACCAGAAATCCAAATTTGACTCTTTACTTCTTAAACTAATTGGTATTGATTAATATAATATTTTCAATATGGTGTTGTAGGTGAACAAGTCGTATCCGGTGCTCTCGACGCGGGTGGAGGAGAGCGGGGAGCACGTGGTGCTCGGCACCGGAGAGCTCTACCTCGACTGCGTCATGCACGACTTGAGGAACATGTACTCCGAAATCGATATTAAAGGTACAGTCTATACAGTACGGATGGATTTAATGTAATTGTTACTTTGCTTGCTTACTCTCTATCTTAAGTATCAAATTTGTGTATTAACTTCTAAATTAGTTTAATGGAAAATTGAAAAATGACACTTTTCTATACCATTCTTCTGAAACGTCTTACAAATAAGTAAATATAATAAACAAAACTCGTAAAGAGTGTTCATCATTAACAACATAGGCTACATACACTTTGACAAATTGAACGCGTTTTGTTGTAAGAATAGAAGTAACAAGTTTGTCACGCCGCAGTGGCGGACCCGGTGGTGTCGTTCTGCGAGACGGTGGTGGAGACGTCGTCGCTGAAGTGCTTCGCGGAGACGCCCAACAAGCGCAACAAGCTGACCATGATCGCCGAGCCGCTGGAGCGCGGGCTGGCCGAGGACATCGAGGCGGGCGCCGTGTGCGTGGCGTGGGACCGCCGCCGCCTCGGGGAGTTCTTCCAGACCAAGTGAGGCCGCCCGCGAAGGGACTTCTATTCTATTTGACTATATTTCGATTTTTGTTTAATTCTATTATGTAGCAGAACAATATGAATTATTTATGTAACTCGTAATCCTACCTACCTACTATATATATTCTACCGCGAAAACAGCAGTACTTGGTATTGTTGTGTTCCGGTTTGAACGGTGAGTGAGCCGGTGTAATTACAGGCACAAGGGACATAACATCTTAGTTCGCAAGGTTGGTGGCGCATTAGTGATGTAAGCGATGGTTAACATTTCTAACAATGCCAATGTCTACGGGCGTTAGGTACCACTTACCATCAGGTGGCCCATATGTTCGTCCGCCTTCCTATTCTATAAAAAAAATCCTTACTAATATTATAAATTTGGTAATAGTACCTAGTACGCGGGTGAATACAGTTCAGTATTATATATGTATACATTTAATAATCTCCAGATACGATTGGGATTTGTTGGCGGCTCGTTCCATCTGGGCGTTCGGTCCAGACGCGACGGGTCCCAACATCCTCGTGGACGACACCCTGCCTTCTGAAGTCGACAAACATCTACTGGCCTCGGTCAAGGACAGCATTGTACAAGGTGAGTGGAGTTTTTTTTATACAATGTTCCGTGGACTTATGTTATAATAAAGATGTGGGACACATAATATTATGTATCACACTGATCCATTATTCGCGGTGTAAATAAATTCAGAAATAAAACTATATTTGCTACTATTAAAGAAAACAATAAATACATGAATTAAAAAATTTAAACCACATTCATCAGACATTCTACTCAAAAACATAAATATTGTATTCTCTATCCTATTCTCTACTCTGTATTGATTTGTTCCTGATAGAATTTTCGATCTCACATTTGGCAGTGTGAAGAGCGCTTTATAACAATATAAGCGTGTATCTACTATGAACAAAGATACCTTACCATACCATGTGGCTCGTTTTCTTATCTACCTCCCTAAAATTGCAAAAATGAATCGGCAGGTTTCCAATGGGGAACCAGGGAGGGTCCGCTGTGTGAGGAGCCAATCCGCAACGTCAAGTTCAAGATACTGGACGCCGTCATCGCCCAGGAGCCTCTGCACCGCGGCGGGGGGCAGATCATACCTACCGCGAGACGTGTAATACATCTACTCATTTTCTTCTTAAATTTATATAAGCTCGATGATTATTAAAAATGATTTTGTATCGCTTTGAAATTGTCGTATCGATTTCAGTAATATAGTAGTGTTTATGTGCAAATAAAAATTAAAAAATAATTGTATGTTTTCGCACTTTATAAATATAATGTTATCTGATACACGATAAAAATTTAGAAATAAAAGTAGTATATGTAGTATATCAGTTGTCTGATTTCCATAGCACAAGCTCTGCTTAATTTGGGATCAGATGGCCGTGTGTGAATAAAGTCCCAGGATATTATTATTATTACGATAGCTTTATTTTGAAGTAGAACATTTGATGACTGTTTTTTTTATTTTCAAGGTGGCATATTCAGCGTTCCTAATGGCCACTCCACGTCTGATGGAACCATATCTGTTTGTGGAAGTGCAGGCACCGGCCGACTGCGTCTCCGCAGTGTATACCGTGCTAGCTAAACGCAGAGGTATTACAACTCCTGCCATTGGTTTTTGTTATATACAATTTAAATAATTCCATTACGTCCATACGATAGTTTTTCTCAACATATAAATAAGAACTTTATTATACTCCTTCAGGTTTATTTTTAGTTCATTGGGTTTAGTGGGATGACCTTAATAACATAGAGGTCATCGATCAAATCATTTAACTTGCTGCAAACATTTAAGTACTATTGTATATGCATAATGTATTCTGTACTTCTTTTGTGCGAACCAAAAAATATTATTATCATATTCTTATAAGATTACAAATTAAATTTATCGTCCGCAGGTCACGTAACTCAAGACGCGCCGGTGCCGGGCTCTCCGCTGTACACGATCAAGGCGTTCGTACCCGCCATTGACTCGTTCGGCTTCGAGACGGACTTACGTACTCACACCCAGGGTCAGGCTTTTTGCCTGCAAGTGTTCCACCACTGGCAGATAGTTCCCGGCGATCCTCTCGACAAAAGCATCATTATTAGGTATATTAATTAGTAACCAAGGCATCTTGTTAATAGACTGATTATAGTTTCTTCTTTCGTTCCATCTGTTAAGAATATGTCAAACCATTAAAAAGTACTAAATTGTCTATGGTATCATCTTAATGTCTTTGACAGTACGTCACCAAGCTACGTGTAAGTAGGCTATGTCGGATAACTCTGTGACAATTAACACGTAAATAGTGGATAGTTAAAAAAAGGTAAATAGTAACAATAATACATACATATTTCATAGTTTTTTTATACTTATCGATTACTGTTACTTTCCAGACCACTAGAGCCACAGCCCGCGACGCATTTGGCGCGAGAGTTTATGATAAAGACTCGAAGGCGGAAAGGTCTAAGTGAGGATGTGTCCATCAACAAGTTCTTCGACGATCCCATGTTGTTGGAGCTCGCCAGACAGGATGTACAATTTAATTAAAATAAATTTATTTTCTTTTAAGTTTTTGTTATTTTCTTAAAACTTTCTGTAAATAATCTTACTAATACCTAAATAAAACGAAAAGAAGTTCCCGTATATATAGTTTTTTTCTGAAATAGTAATATAAAAAAAAAGTTAATATAAAAAAAAATCGAATGAGTCCTATGAAACAATGCATTCTGATTCCTCCTGTCCCACTTAGGGTGTGAGAAGAATCAATCTTGCCTTGACCCCTTGCTTAGTTTGTGTTTACTTTAGGGTCGATTTTCTGCGAGGAGTGATAGGACGATGTGAAACATAACTAGTGATGTAGTTATGTTTAGAAGTAGTAGATAAACACAAAAATAAGTAAAGACCACGTATATATATATATATAAGGTTATGTAGCACATCCAAAAGGTCTTTGGATGCGATAGTGTAGATACATCTTACCTCATCATTTAAGAATTACAATAATCGAAATTTAAATATAATTATAAAATTTCATTTTTATAAAAATAATTGTACACCAGAGATTGTACATTTTATCGTGGCTACTACATATTCATCTCTTTTCTGTGAGTGATGGCAAGTATGAAGTGACTGAAAAAATTGTATGTTCATACCAGTTTTCGCTCACGTGTTAGGAATACGCATGCTTACTTGTTGTTCAATCTTGCTTCCTACCAAGTCTCATCAAATTCGATTCTGTGATATTTAAATTTTAGATAATCATTGATAATTTTCATTCAAACTGTACGATTTCCTTTATTTAATCTGTGGTAGCCCATGGTATAGGAATTCCGATATTAATGAAATATCGATTAATAATATAATATTTTGATAAATTTAATACTTTGATATAATCTGCCACAAAAATCGATATTTTATAATACTGACGGTTTATTAATTATAATATTAGTAAGTTATATGCTAAAAATAATCTAAGAAATTACGGGCATCATATATTTATCGGAATTCATTGAAATTATTCTATTATAATAAAGATTTTAGCACTCTTTAACTTGTAAAATATTTGCCTATTATTTAAAACAATAAATAACAAATAAATCAAAAACGATACTTGTTACAATCGAAATCGATACTAAGATATTTGCAAGTTGTGATTATCGATATATTAATATCAATAAACCGCCCAATATTTCTCTGTCTACGGCCCAAACCAAATCTCACTAAAGTAATGTCAAATGTCAATTATTCAATTTTCTTTCATTTCATTTTATAACGTGGATCGGACATTAGCTTCATGTATTTTGTACTTGATTTATGTTGTGTACATTAAAAATAAGTCGTTTTAATAAACATCTAGAGCGACTTTGTTTTAAATAACATGATAATGTGAAGTAACATTGTACTAATTTCAAGATGGAAATGGATACAACGATGGATGCTAATGGTGATATTTTCATTCATCGTTTGAAAGAATTGACAGACGACGAAAAGCAACGCTTGGTGCAACAAAACTCACGTATTATTCCAGAAGCTAAAGCTGCTAAATTAGAACGGGAAGCTAAACGGCATTGGGACATATTTTATAAGCGTAACGAGACGAAGTTCTTCAGAGACCGGCATTGGACAACACGTGAGTTTCAAGAGCTAATAAATTTTGAGCCAGATCAGAGAATTGTATTCTTAGAGCTCGGATGTGGCGTTGGCAATATGATATTTCCTCTAGTCGAGGAAGGATTCACAAATTTCTATTTTTACGCATGTGATTTCTCACCACGTGCAGTTGAGTTCGTTAAGACTAACAAGTTGTATGATGAAAATAGAATGAAAGCATTCTGTGCTGACTTGACTACAGACGATTTGTTCGAGAATGTTCAAGAAGACAGCGTTGATATAGCGAGTTTGATTTTCGTATTGTCGGCTATTCATCCTTCCATGTGGTCCCAAGTAGCGAAGGTAGCGTTTAAAGTTCTTAAGCCGGGTGGAGTTCTTTTGTTTCGAGATTATGGAAGATATGACATGGCTCAGTTGCGATTTAAACCGGGTCACAAAATTTCGGAGAACTTTTACATGAGGCAGGATGGCACTAGGTATATAAAAATATGTTTAAGAAAAAAACATGTCACGTCTTCGCTTATTTATCAAATTGTAACCATAATTTTTTTTTCCTTTTCAGGAGTTATTATTTCACAGAAGAAGAACTGGCCAAGTTATTCTCTGAAGCTGGTTTTGAGATCACCATGAACACATACGTCCAACGCAGGACAGTGAACTTCAAGGAAGGAATTGATGTCCCTCGTATTTTTGTACAAGGCAAATACAAGAGGCCAGCTCTCTAAGGTAAGGCTCTTCAACACATTGTGAATTGTAATAACACTATGGTTGAATACAGGTGTTTTAAAAAACCAATATCAAAAAGAAGATTTAATAAATAATCTCTTTATTTAAACTTTCTTTGTTTATACAAAAGCTGAAGATTTCTTTCATTGGAATAACAATATTTTTGTGAAACATAATCTGTTATATAAAACTAGTTAAATGATGAAAAATGCTAACCATTGAAAACATCATGATTTGCATGTATATTAGCTCTATCTGATTTTAATTATAATACATTATAATAGGCTGTCACTATCATTTTATTTACATGTAAAATTTGTTTCAGATGCTGTCCTTTTAAAAACATGTACAACACTGGAAGTACTAAGGTAAGGAAAATAGTCTTATTCCAGCTTATGCTACCTAAATCTCTTAGTAAATTAAAAAAGATATTCATATTTCACTATAATGATGACATCGCAGTGCAGCTGAAAACCTTCTGTTGCCTCACAATAGGCATAATTCAGACTAGGGCTCTGATTTTAAATTCATCATTGTACAGTATTCTTCATTTCATTAATTCTTTATTTCACCATTAAATTCATGTTCATTCAATTTATACATAGGGTTAGACTAGGGCCAGCCAATTGTGAGGTCTGATGGTAAAAACCCATGCTTTTATAGCAACCTGAATGTTGTTAACCATTTTTTTTTATACAAATAGTACCCATTTTTATTTTTACCTAATGCTATCTTCTCCAGGTACATGGAGTTCCCTTTTGGCTTCATATATTGATATCAGGTATGTCAAAAGTATAACTTTGTATTAAAAACAAACTATATATAAGTAACTTGGTACATTTGTCAATCACTTAATAATAAGAAGAATTATCTGACGAATAAACAAAAAACAGAATAATCCATTTTTCAATTAAATATTTTGTTATGATATTATTATTTTATAATTTTATGTTTAAATGATGAATTCATAGTTCAGCTGAGTACCTTGATGTTATATAGCATATTGTCTTTCGCTCCTATCTGATATTTCATGAATACAAATTAAAAGTATTTACCTAAGATCCTTAGTTAAATCAATAATTTTTAATTTTAGATACTTTGCCAGCTAACAAGGAAAGCAATCATGGATACCATGTAGAATGTAAGTGTTACTGAGTGTAAAAGCCGAGATGGCCTAGTGGTTAGAAAGCGTGAATCTTAACTAATGATAGCGGGTTCAAACCTGGGCAAGCACCACTGAATTTTCATGTGCTTACTTTGTGTTTATAATTCATCTCGTGCTTGACGGTGAATTAAAACATCGTGAGGAAACCTGCATGTGTCTAATTTCATTGAAATTATGCCACATGTGTATTCTACTAACCCGCATTGGAGCAGCGTGGTGGAATAAGCTCTAAATATTCTCCTCAAAAGGGAGAGGAGGCCTTAGCCCAGCAGTGGGACATTCACAGGCTGTTACTGAGTGTAAATTATTTATCAACATGTTGGCATAGTGTCATTAACAAATTATTTCTATGTCTAATATTTACTCAAAAACTTGAACAAAAATCAAACTCATACTTTATATAATTATTATGTATTGTTAACAAAATGATGATTTCATAGTTCAGCTGAGTACCTTGATGTATATTGCAATTTGTCTTTCGCTCCTATCTGATATTTTGTTTGAATTAAAATCTTAAATGCTCAGTATGAACTTTGTCTAATTTTATGTTCTTCCTTTCAGATTTTGCTCAATTTTTAATGGCCGGAATAGGAACTAAATGCAATGTAAGTAATACATATTAAATAAAGAAGTTTTCTATTAGGAATGTGTTGTATATGTTAGAACATGTACTTTATCTAAAAGGTGATTTCCAAACAAACAAAATGGGGATCTTATGTTCAATGTTCATTTCAATAAAATTACAATATGATTTATATGCAACTCCTTAAATTGTATGCCAAAGACACGAGATAGTTTTGACTCAATTGGATAAATGTAGTATAAATGCATAGAATATAACAAAAAAACATTAATCTTTATATACATAAGTTGAAGGGAGTACAATTTGATGATGATTTCAGATAGGGACATCTGAGTATATAATGCTGTTATCTACTATCACACTGATAAAATACCTACAGTTTTTATTTACAATAACTTTACTAGCAGTGCTAATTTAGATTTTTTTTTCTCAGTAAGCAGCAACTTCATACAAAGCTGATTCTGAAGAGGTAAATATGGAATTTTGTACTATATTTTTTTTTAATTATTATTATACCCAACTACATCAATAAAGACAAGTGTTTTCTTTTTAAAAATGAAATTTATTTTCTATGTCATTTCAACAAACAAAACCAAGCACAAATTTTTGTTGATTAACTAAATTCTTTTTTAGTCATTTTTTTTTTGTCTGACATGTAATAAACAATCATGTCGACGCCGAAACCAATTTTAATAGTTTAAATTAAATGTTTATGAGATCTATGTGGAATATAATCCACAGTTGGGTTGCGTAATGTTTATATGATGATCTTAGATAGGGACATCTGATTATGATGCTGTTAACATAACTATCCTCACTGATATTCTTCTTGTAAAATAATTATATTAATCTTCTGCTTTAGCATTCTAACATGTTGTTTCTCTTACAGATATATGAATAATGTTACTTAGGAATTGAGAAAGAAATAAAAAAGGTATTTTTTCTTATAAGAAATTATTTTGGTAATGTAACTAATGCTCAATAGTTTTTTTATAAATCTTATATCTTTGTGATTTATTAGAGATGTTACAATTTTATGATGATTGCTTAGTTCACCTGAGTTGTTATGATGAGCAATAGTATGTGTTCCGCTGTCTGAATACATGTCTTATGAATGAAATGTTGTTGTTTTCTTAGAAAAATAAATTATAATATATTTACAGGGAGGATGTGCAAAGAAACCATCTGGTACGACTTAAAGTTGACCCAAATTATTGAAAGGTAAATATTGAATAAGTAATATAATATATTTTTTTATATTATACAAATTATTATTTGTAGATAGTAGTAAGAGGTATATGTTTTTTAAATGTATGAAATAATTTTGAATGTCCAGAGCCACTTAGCCAGAGCATCTTTGTATTTATTAATATGATGATCCGACCTTTCAGGTCTCCCTCAACAGAGAGAACCCAATAAACCATGTTGACCAACCAAACACGTCTGACCAAATACTCAAATAGATTTATTTCTTACCCAGGCTAAAACAACATTTTAATGAGATTTTTTTTTGCAGATAACCTCTGACTTCTAAACAATAATGACAACAAAGCACAAAAAAATTAAACATGTAAGTATTTCTATTCTTTTAGTTGCAATTTACATAATTACTTTTATTTACAGTGTTAATAGTCAAATTGTAAAATCTTTATTCAATATAGAAGCGTTATACTTTCTTATTGATTGTCATAAATCTACCACCGGTTCGGAATTAAACACCTCAGACCTGAAAAGAACCGGAGAAAGAAACTTAGCGGGTTTTTTTTATCTCATTTCTTTACAAGAAGTGCAATACAAATACAACACTAGCCAAATTATATATACCTTTTTTTTAAATTTGAGATAACCTGGAGGTGATCGTTTCATTCCCAGGGTGTATAATTATAATTAATAATTCTATATATTCATTAAATACAACGTCCCAGAGATCAATTATAAATGGGCAAATAATATGAGAATTAGGAATGCAAAATGAGACATATGTACCACAAGTAAACAAAGGAAGTCTTGTTCAAAATGTGAACTCATACATTGATGATCGTAGCTGTACTAATGATGTAGTAAAACATCTCTCTTAGTCAGAATCTCTGTTTATTCTTCTTGACTTATTTTGTTCACAGTCAACATTTGAACATTTCGAAATAATTGACAGATTTTTAATATTTCAAAGATCCGTTAAAATTATTTGATAGATGTGATTCAGTTTTGTAAGAATGATGATCCGACCTTTCAGGTCTCCCTCAACAGAGAGAACCCAATAAACCATGTTGACCAACCAAACACGTCTGACCAATTACTCAAATAGTTATTTTGTTTAAAAAAAATGAATAATATTTTGATGTAATTTTCTTTTTTTTTGCAGACAACATCAGTTTATGAGCCATGATATAGATGGATTGCAGGAAAGGTAAGCATTTGTATTTAAATAGTTTTTAATTCATAATTAAGCATAGTTATAGAGATTAATCAAATATATTCAAATAGTAAAGGAGTCCAGTGGAATATCGTTTAGCGTTTAGTTTAAAATCATTGATTTTTCTTAAAGCTAAATGCTTCAATATTCGTTTAAAGTTATAAAAGTAATTTATTAAAAAAAACATTCAATTAAAAACATATATATATGAGCATAGGAGACAGAGAAAGATTATTTGGTATGGTTTGTTAAGAATTTCTTGAGGATTTTCAATAATGGACATTATTTTTATATAATGAACCTTCTTTAATTATCAAAATGCATGGTATATTAAACAAAAACAGCATCTAACAGAATAGATGATTTTGGCTAATTTGTTGCAAGTATGATGATCCGACCTATCAGGTCTCCCTCAACAGAGAGAACCCAATAAACCATGTTGACCAACCAAACACGTCTGATTTATTACATTGTTTTTGAAATGTGTTTGTTCTTTTAACTCTAATATTAATAAACATATAATGTTTTCAGTTGATGCAACACTGCAGTAACCAGTCGCAAAAATAGAGATAAAGTGTAAGTTTCTTCAGTACAAATTTTAAAATAAAATAATAGTGAAAAAAATTATGTAAAAATCTAATCTTTTTAATGAAATTTTTTCTACATTTCTAGTACTTTTTTCAGTATTCCTATTAAATTTGAAAAATGAGAATTCATAATTTTTCTTGTGTACAATGGCATTAATTGTCCTTGAATATACTGTAATATTTACAGTAAGATCTAAATGATGATCCGACCTATCAGGTCTCCCTCAACAGAGAGAACCCAATAAACCATGTTGACCAACCAAACACGTCTGATGTTATAACCGCGATAAATCAATGAAAATATTTATTATCTTTTGTTTATATATAATTTTTTTTTTTTAATTTACAGATTTCCGTGCCATCTCAGCAGTGCACTTGAAAAGGTGGGTTAAGTGTTAAAATATACTTCATGTTTTTATATTATAATGAAGACAATATTCTTTCTCTTTTAATGTATTGTAGAAAATTTGAACTTAAGTTCAAGTAAATGTAAAGATAGATATATCAAGCCTACTGTCTGAATTCCTATGAGAGAGTGCTTATTTCAATAAGTGTTCTTTGTAAGCCAGACAGAAATCGCTGTAATCAAAACTGCCGAGAGTAGCTTTATTTCGCCTCTTTGGTTATAAAGATTCACGACAAGTCAACGCTATCCTAAATAATAATAACTTTAAATGAAATATTATATACATATTTCCAACTCAAAAAAATGTATGTTCTATTGTCAAATTATCTTTACAGAACTGAAAGAAAACGAGAAGATTGAATTGGATCTGCTACCGTTGAAGAATTACATGTATTGTAAATATTTTCATTGGAGCTTATAGATGTCACCAAGATTACATTATCAGCATTGAGTAATCAAATCCAAAATGTATCATTTTGGGAACTATATATATGAATGATTAATAATCGATCTTTTTTACAAGATGTAGAGCGTCCATCAAGACTGAAGAAAATTTATTTGAACATTTCTTATAAGATAGTTTAAAAAAAAACTTGATAAATAAAAGTCTTCATTTCTATCGCTGAATTTCATTTCGGACTCCAACCCAACTAAAATAAGACCACCTATGTATGATCTAGTAAAGACAATTATCCTTAGAAGAGTACTAGTATATTTACTTAAAAAATAAATAATTGTATATTTACTAAAAAAATAAATAAAATAACAGGAAATGCATTAAAAAGTTAGAAACAAATCACTATAAAAAATGTCACGTACAGGTATATAAACGAAGTCGAGATTATATTTTAATTATAATAACTCATATTTTATTGAATACATCACGTGTTTCACTCATCATTATAAACATCTTTATGAATTAATAGCAAAAGTTAGTCAAAAATAATTATGCAATAATATGAGCGTTTTTTCAATAAAATTTAAAAGCACGTGAATTACTTTACATAAACACTTTTATATTACACTGGACTTATAACCGTCCCGTAGCGACCGTATTAAACCATAAGAACTAAAAAAAATATTCATAATTTGTTATAACAGTATTATCATAATATGATCTGAAGAAGGTGGCGGTACTTGACTGGATGCTCGTCTGGGTAGGTACCACCCACTCATCAGATATTCTACCGCAAAACAGCAATACTTGATATTGTTGTGTTCCGGTTTGAAGGGTGAGTGAGCCAGTGTAATTACAGGCACAAGGGACATAAAATCTTAGTCCCCAAGGTTGGTGGCGCATTGGCTATAAGCGATGGTTGACATTTCTTACAATGCCAATGTCTAAGGGCGTTTGGTGACCACTTACCATCAGGTGGCCCATATGCTCGTCCACCTTCCTAATCTATAAAAAAAAAAAAATTTTTACAAATTCATAATGAATGAATGATTGATTTTTCAAGTTCTCGACCAATGACATCGCGTAATGACGCGTTAAATACACTCTTTCTTTTGCATATCAATGATATGCTCTCTCTTGGGAACATACATTGCTATGCAGATGATAGTACAGTGCATGGTGGATACCACGGACGCGCAGTGGCTGGGCGGGCGGAAACTGAGGAGAGGCGGGAGAATCTTGTCATTGAACTCGATAGGACATTAGAGCTCATCGCTAAATGGGGTTCTGATAATCTTGTTGAGTTTAATGCCAAGAAAACACAGGTGTGCGCTCTCACAGCGAAAAAGTCACCATTTTACCCTCATCCCTCCCTCTGTGGCACACCGCTGATGATACAAAGCAAAATCGCCATGCTGGGGATGGACGTTCGCTGCGACCTTAGTCCAAGGGATTACATCGAGGCTATTATAAAAACAGCTTCACGAAAACTCGGAGTTCTGAACAAGGTGCGGCGTTTTTTCACGCAACAACAACTGTGCCTGTTATACAAAACACAGGTACGGTCTTGCGTTGAATATTGCTCGCACCTTTGGGATGGCTCCGCTAAGTACCTAATGGAGGCCTTGGACCGTTTGCAGCGACGTGCAGTACGCATTATTGGCGACGTAAAGGTCACAAACACCCTTGAACCTTTACAATTGCGTCGCGAGATAGCAGCACTGAGCGCTTTCTATCGTCTGTATCACGGCGAGTGCTCTGAGGAATTATTCTCTCTAATTCCTGCTTCCCCCTTCCTTCTTAAGTCCACGCGAGCTGGTTCTCGATGTCACCGCCTAACTGTGACATCAATTCCATCGCGCACAAAGAAATTTGGCAACTCCTTTCTTTCCCGCACTACCAAAGAATGGAATTCCTTACCAGCTCACGTGTTCCCCTCCTCTTACAACCCGGGTTCCTTTAAACGAGGCGTGAAGAGGCATCTTGTGGGCCGGCATGGCGGGGACGGCTAGTACAGAACATTCTTCCCGACTGTACTGGCCGTCGTCGCGTTTGGACTCTACTACCACTTACCATCAGGTGGAGTGGAGTCATTTGCCATCCCGGGGCATATAAAAAAAAAAAAAAAAATGTTAAAGTTGAAAATTCGTGCTTACTACTCTTGTGGTTGGCTATAGTTTCGTTGGCACACACACCTTTCAAACCGGAACACAATACTATGTAGGTAAAAAAACAAGTTGCATGACAATCTATTTTTATTTTATAAAAAGAAACGTCGTCTTGACGTTTCCATTTGGTGTCTGCGGCCGGCGATGATCCACTCGTAGTCGCCGCGCTTCGAGTCAAATGTTCCCTGCTGCAAGGAGATTAACTTCAGCGTGAATCGAGGCCCTAGTTCGCGCAGTTTAGCACGCTTGCCGTCTGCTGTAAATTCGTATCTGAAAATAATTTTGTTGAATAAATAAAGTGTACTTAATTGTTAAAGAACATATCGCCCATTCAAACTGGGTCACGACAATTAAAATAATTTTTCAGTTAATGTAATCAATCTATAAAAGATAGATAACTCATAACACACATTATACCATTGTTGTTTATATATATATATATATATATATATATATATATATATATAGGTATATACTATTTCTGACTTTTCTTTAAACATTTGTAGAGACCTACAAATCCCTCATGCATTTTTGTTTTGGCAGCGTTTGCTTTAACAGAGACAACCGACATTTTTGTCTCAGACTATGTCGACACATATCTATATCCAAAAAAAAATATACAACATATTCACACCCTATGTTCATTTCGAAACTTTAAACTGAAATAATATGAATTATATTAATCGGATATTATTTTTTACGTGAAACTGGAATAAACAGACAAACAAACATTGTATGTATGTAGCATAATATGCAACAGCTTGGTAATGGAAAACACTTATTTAAATACTTTTGAGTAAGCACTTACCTGAGTAATAAAGGAAGGTTGATTATATGTTATTGCCTAAACATGAGATTTTATTTGGGCCGGTTGGCGTGGTAGGTAGATACTTGCCTTTCACGCCGAAGGCTGTGGGTTCGATTCCCACCCAGGACAGACATTTGTGTGCATGAACGTGTCTGGTTGTCCCGAGTCTGGGTATAATTATCTATATAAGTTTGTACTTACAAAAGAAAAGTAGTATATGTAGTATATCAGTTGTCTGGTTTCCATAGTACAAGCTCTGCTTAGTTTGCGATCAGATGGCCGTGTGTGAATAATGTACCAGGATATTATTATTACTAATTGAAAGACCATTTATCTTGTGAATTTCATACTAAAATGAAATTTAAGACAGAAAAAAGCGAAAATGCAAACCTATGGTGCCTAAAGAAGATATAGTCCCGCTGGTTATGGAAGGTGACAGCGCGTCGGCCACGGAACTCTGGTTCGTAGTGGAACAGAGCTCCTAACATACGCCCTACCGTCAGACCTAACCTGGTACTGAAGTTGTTGAGGATCACCTGAAATGCATGAATTTAAATTATTGGAAAATGAAATATGACAGCTTAGCTGCTCTGTTGCTGTACGAATGCAGCAACAAAGACAAATAAACTTTTAATATTTACCTATTATTAGTAGCAATTAGATTAGGTTGAAAATCAGTTTAAAAACTTCATCCCAGCCAACATTGCAACTATGGTCATAAGTGTCTAAGATAAGATTAATAGTAGAAATTGCAGTCCCAAGAATATGGACAGTAAGTACAAATCAACAAAAACCTCTATGCTGACGAGATAATCTATCTTGTGTTCGGCAATGAGGACAATACTGTGAGGTCGAACGTACACATTGAAGCTGCATGGAGGAATGAGCATCAATCCATCTCCTCAAATTTGACTTTAGCCCAACAGTGGGACACAGTTGCAGATTTTTTTTTCCTGATGACATGTTTACGCTATTCACAATGTCGTATTAGCAAAACATATATTATAAAAAGATAGTTACTTCAGGTCTATGTGCCGTTATTTCCTTGTGATCCTTATTCAGTTCTTTTGTAATTTTACAACTAGATAGTCTGAAGTGTGCTGTAGGTCCACTTGGTAGGTGTATCAAGAGGAACCCATTTGGCTGCTTCTGATTTTCATTAACAATTATCACATCTGTCATTTGTTCTCTGATTGCTGATTGGACAATTCTCTTTACTGATGACCTGTAGAAAGAGTTTTTATAACTAATTTTATTTTGTGAAAATAAAAAAAAAACCAACATGATTGATTCTTTATAAATATTTATTTTTATTAAACTTCCCTTTTTATAGTTAACTGAAAGAATGATTTCAATTCTGAAAATTCTATTTTGTTAAGTTAGGCTTTGTAACTTTGTGTTTGTTTGTGTTTGTTGGCTTAACAAGCAAAAATTACAAGTAGTTTTGAGAATAGTCAGTCGTAAGACCAAGAATAGTTTAAAAGTGCTGTGTAGAATATTCAGGTAGAAAATAATAAAGATATAATTAACAAAAGATGACTTGATAGGAGAAAAATTTTTACAAACAAAATAACAATCTTATTTCTTAAACATTTTATAATTTTAAGAAAAATGATTTCATCATTTCATCTGCTTCATTGGTCTGCTATTGCTAGCTTATAAAGCTTCTGATCCAGAGATTCAGGGTTAAAATACAGGCCAGTCCATTACATAGAAATTGCATTCATGTATACTATATATTATAATTTGTCTGTGCAATCTAGTCCTTGATGATGGCATAAGAACTTTTAAAATTGACTTAATTATGTAGCCTAAACTATGTAAAACGTAGTAATTGAATATTTTTTAAATAAAAAAAAATGCAAACATACCTTTGTCTATATCTTGATAATGAATTTGGTATCATTCTTGAAAGCTCCTTTCCAAATACTCTTGTTTTAGAATGAGGGTTGTCCGAGTATGTGATCAGTACCTTGGGCTCATAGGAATTTTCAAAATATGATGATAGTTCATCCAATTCCATATCTTTTTTTGCCTAAAACATAAATATACATTTTTTAAACATTTATTGAGCTCCAGTGCATGTACTGCTTGATAACACAATTTCATGACATTTTAATAAGTTATTACTCCATCCCAAGTTAATAAAACATTAACTACATTCTGTTCTAAGTATATATAATCAAAATATATAAAGAAGTGATAATGCTATGTCTAATGATATAACAGTTCTAATAATGGTTGATTTATATCTGAAATTATGAATCAATGCAATTTAAAAGTATTTCATAGACTTTGCTTTTATAATAATTACAAATATATTATTTTATTATACTATGATCAGATGACAAAAAATAATATTTGAGCGATTAATTGGTTTCAAGCATATTTTGTAATTAAAATGTAGTATTACGATCACTATAGTAAATTTGTTGAGACGTGTATCAATTGAATTGTCATGTATTTGTAGTGTAGAAACAGTAATGTATTAGGATTGGTATGGACTGGAATATATCTACGATCAATTTAAATCTCCGAGTTGTAGATATAATATCAATTTCGGCCGTACTAGACCCACGTTTAGGATAGTTTTTCCTTATTATCTGTACAGTACTATTTATGTATAATATTCAAGTAAATTTATTCTAACATATAACTACTACGCGTACGAACTAACATGTTTATCGATAATTCATAAATATTATAAAATATTGAAACATTACAATTACTTAATCATCTTAAATGATATGCTTACTTCTTCTTGTTCCTCCGCTTCCGTATTTGCCAACATCGTCTCATCTTTTTCCCGGAGAGATTCCAACGTATGAGGAACTTTTTTCGGTACATCGTCACCTTCCTGCTTTTTCTCTAATTTTCGTCTGAAAAATTCAGTTATTTATTGTATTTCAGTTACTTATTACGAAAACATCAACACGAGACATAACCTATTCATAAACACTGACTTTTTCTTATCTTTACCACGAGCCATCTTTCTTGTTACTACTTTGTTAAGATGTTTGTTATAATCTTCTTTTTTTAAATAAAATATAAGAAGCTTATTGAAATTGATTAAGAAATAAATACAAAAAAACTGCGTGTTTTTGTTATTAGTGACAATGACAATTGACCACAGACCACTACCAACTGACACCTGACAGTATAGAATGACTGAATTTGGATTATCGACAGATAATATCCCAACACCCAATTTATTAAATATACCGGCAAAGACATTTTCAAATATTGACACAACACAGACAGCTAGTTTTTTTTTTGTATAATAAATAAATAAATAATGATTGATCATTGATGACACTTGACAGTATTACGAACGATAGAGAGTAAGCTATAATTATATTTGTTAATTTGCCTTATTTTAAGCAAAATACATATAACATAGAAATACTTTTAAAACATATTATTTTATCTTGTATTGAGTTTAATTAAATTTTGTTTATTCATTTTTTCCTAAATCAATTATTGAAGCTCGTCATATTCTTATTTGTAATTTTAAATGCGTCGATTTCTATCAGTGCAGTCAACATTGATAATACATTAAAAGAATGAAGTAAAGTCATTTATTTATTTATAGAAAAGATTAGTCAGTATTTTAGGCTAGCCTGAAGCCGACCCTTCTTAGAAATGCTTTCATTACTGGTAAGGTACAGCTAGTTGAGGTGCTTACTATATGATTGATATTTATCTTAAGGCTGTTTTAGACGTGTTAAGTTGTCAAGTAATAACTCAGTTTTAAGTTAATTTAAAATAAACGTCCACACGTATTTAATAGTTAAGTTTAGTTCACTCAAGATGGACGATCTACAATTAGGTGGGTCTTGTGACACCCGCGGGTTAAGCCCATCTTAATTACATATTGATTTTGTTAGGTATACTCTCCGTTTTTAATTAAATTAATTATATAATGGTATATTATAAATAATGATAATTTACGGTGTTGAACATTAAAATAATATTAATTTTTCTTAAGTATTAAAATCTTTAAAAAATAATTATACAAATTGAATGTGTCTAATGTGAAAATAGATGAAGCTATAACATTAATGTTTGTTTACTTTCAACATCTGACAGTCGTTAAGCGTTTGAGTACGGTAATTATTATTCTTCATATAATCACATTTGCTTCTATTATTATTATACAAGAACATGCGTTATGATTGTAAAATATATTTTTTTAATTTGAAATATATAGTCAGATGAACACATGAATCACGGCCCATAAACTTTATCAGTGAAAAAATATGCTTTACCTATAGCTTATCGTTAATAGGCAATAGCTAATCGCAAAGGGTCAGTTTTATGTATACATAATCTGGCTCACTCACCCCTTAGCGTAGAATGATTGATGAGTAGAGTGGTGAAAGGTGCGAAAACCCCAGGCGGGGTTGGACATATTATTATTACTGTCAGTAAAGATTGCTTTCTCAAATTAAATACAAATTCCTGTTTTTTTTTTATATTTTTGAAATGTATAATGCAGTTCCAGAGCATTTGGAAATTAGTTTGAGCAATTTGTTTAATATTAGGTAATGATCATGACACTGGTCATATATATAATGACTGCCTCGGTCAATTCCCAGGTCGGGCCAATAAAAAAGTTATTGGGTTTTTTTGTCAGAAAATTCTCAGTAGCAGCCCGGAGTGTGGAAGTTAGAAGTGTGTACACTCCCGTGCCTCGGAAAGCACGTAAAGCCGTTGGTCCTGCGCCTGAACTCTTTCCGGTCGTGTCGGATTGCCGTCCCATCGGATTATGAGAATTAGGGAATAGAGAGTGCACCTGTGTTTGCGCACACACTTGTGCACTATAATATCTCCTGCGTAGTTGGCTAATCTCTCTTGAGATTGGCCGCCATGGCCGAAATCGGTCTGGAGGACATTATTATTATTATTATTATATAAATGGATCAATAAAACTATTTTTTAATAATAAGGTTCAAGGTTGGTAATATAATGTTTGTGGTATTAAAATAGTAAAAAAGTATACGGGTAGCTATGATTACTTTATTATTAGTATATGTTTTATTAGTCTTTCGCATATTTGTAAAATCTACCGTAAAAAAAGAGAGGAGGCGTTCAGCGTACCTAAGATATACTCTTATTATTAGAAAAATTTGAATATTGTAAATTCTTAACAGTGACCATTTACGTAATACGTGCCTAAATTCACGTCATCCATTCTACCTTTTACCGTCGAATAACAAGTGTAAATAGGTTGTGTCGGCGATCGATGGTTTTTAGCTGTACCTAATTAATTTTTAAGAAGAAATATATTAACATTATATTAAGTATAGTAAGTGGTTGCCTGGAAAAGACCACGAAGTAGCGATAAGGCCGCCAAAGTTGTATGCTAATTAGGTTGTATTTGTGTTAATTTTTGTTGTGTACAATAAAATATAATTATCTATCTATCTATCTATGTAAAATGTGTGCTATCTAGGTAGATTGTAAGTACGTTCCGAATAGCAATTGCAGTGACGAATTTAATAGCAGGCTAAGTAGGATAGAGCCTAGGGCGGCAGAGTAGATGTCGGTATGGAGCGATAAATTTAAAAAATCTACGGCCAATCTGACTGCCAATGTTTAAATTCGCCACTGGGCGATTGTAGCAACTTATTTCAACATTTGCTCTACGTTATAGTTACAGGTAAAAGGGACATTAAAATGACATGGTTCGCAGCGCACTATTAATGGTACCCAATGGCTAATCCACAACTCAACATCAGCAACATGCTAACTGTCATTTACATCTGATATCAAATTAAAAAACATGCTGACAAGTTTTTAAACACTACGGGAATAATATCATGAAACAAAATATTAAGCAAGTGTGAGTACTTGTTTTGGAAAAAAAAGTTAAAAATTATTTATTCGTATCACAAAAATAACATGTTTGACGTACGTAAAGGAGTAAAGGAGGCCACTAAATCGATCTCTTATAGGCAACCTCGGGTGTAGAGAGTAGACTTAAACAAAAAGTTAGTGAAAAGAAAATATTTTATGATGTTTCTTAAACATTTGTAGTGCAATTCAAGCAAGCTCAAGCTTGAATCGATTTCTCTCGAACTCGATTCTTAGTGATTTAGAAAAATTGTCAATAAAAAAGACAATCGTTTCTATAATTCCTCTAAGTGTTTAGAATCAGCGTGATTATTACGTTGTCGCTGATACGATAGGAGGAAAAGTTGAGAGAAAATAGTTATATTCTGTTTATTTGTTTGGTGCGAGATATTTTTTGAAAATTCCTAATAATATCATAAAATATTCTTATAAGCCCGCTCCAGGCTCTTGTGTATATGTGCGCTACGATTTTCATGCGAATTCAACGTGATTATCAAAACTCATAGCTAGCTTTTACACTTTTTCAATTTTAATTGGATAAAAAATACGCAAATAGGTATATATAACTGGTAATATTTGCGAAAGAATGTCATGCGATGTTATTGCGGCATGACTATTCAGCAAAATCGCTGATATGCTGAAAAAGACAGTAGTATATGTAGTATATCAGTTGTCTGGTTTCCATAGTACACGCTCTGCTTAATTTAGGATCAGATGGCTGTGTGTGATTAATGTTCCAGGATATCATTATTATTATTATATATAAAACGTTAGTATCGTAATATTTTACTGAAACTCTATTGGACATCTTTAACAATCATTGTAACATTTCTTAAGTTACACAAGACACAAATGAATTATACACCTTAAACCTTCCTCAAGATTCAAGAGGATCGCAGTCCAATAGTGAAAACTATGAAATTCCGTTTGGTAGTTTTTGAGTTTATAGCGCTCAGACAGACAGCTAGACGCAGCATCACTTTGTTTTATAATACGCAGTGCTTAAATGTAAGTATTAATAACTTAAAGAAAATTGTATAAATTATTGAATTAAAACGGTAAACTTAATAACAATGATATTTTCAGCATATGGAATAACAGCAAGTAACAAAACAACAGCTATTTTAATAATCTACCTTGTTCTGCATACAACTAGTTTTCTTGTATACCTATCTACTAGATAGATGAGTGCAAGTGCAACGTATCAAATAACGAACACCTGCGTGAAATGACGCCTCACGACTTAACTGGATAGGGTTATTTGTTACAAAAATAATAAATACTAGGTATGATTGCAATTTTCTAATCTTTTATATTAGAACAATCGTTCTCTTAGTAAATCATGCTCTTTAAAAATATATGAATATATATGGATTGTTTAGGTTTGTCTTTGACTAAATAAAAGCATAAGGCACTCACATAATGACATACCTAATTCCTTTCTCATTAAGAGTACCTACATTTCTTTTTACGTTCGATTAATTCAGTTTTTCTATGTAATTGGTTGTGAAAATTTAGTTAGTTTTTTTTAAGTACATAAATAATAAATAACTTCGCATTGTTTATTTGTAAACGTAAATACTAATATTTAGTTATTTATATGTTTGGTACCGTACCTGATATGTGTAACATACTTAGTTAAGAATTGTTCGTTTGTGTTTCGTGATTTTTACATAAACAACGCTCATTTGTTTATTGTAATGTAAGAGTATTGCTACTTCTGCGATATAGCAGAATAACAATATCTTGTATACGCTGTGGTCGAATTTCGAAATAACAAATGAAAATTCAGTGCCTAGAATTAAAGCCGCGATTTCGGTTAAATTTCACGGTAAGCCGTCTAAACTCTAACTAATAGTAACTAATATAAGACCATAAGAACAAATTTTACCTATTTATTTGTCGAGTACAAACATGACGGCGATCTCTATTTCTTAAAAAGTTGGAAGGAAGGCGGAAAGCAGATAAATTGGTCAACGCCGAGGCCACGTAGGTAATAATTACAGTTTCCGGCGCGGCACCCCTTTACTCCATTATTAGGACATAATAATCACATTGTAGAATTTTAGTCTATAACATCCTTACGTTTTTTTTTTCAATATTAGCTGACTTCAAAAATAATAGAAAATGCATCAAAAACTGTTTAATAATTCATTGTTTTTTTTTAATAATATAAATATTGTATATGTACCACAAAAATGTCTAATCTTTTTGAAGTCTACTCTACATGGTGGTAGTAGTAGTATTCTACCACCAAACAGCAATACGTGGTACTGTTATGTTCCGGTTGAGAGGATGATTGAGTCAGTGCAGTGACAGGCACAAGGGAAATATTTTTATTATGAGTTGTATATATATATTGTAGGTGTTCTCATTTTAATTAAAAAAAAGATATCACCTAAGGGTCGAACCGTAACCGTAACCGTAACAGCCTGTGAATGTCCCACTGCTGGGCTAAAGGCCTCCTCTCCTCTTTTTGATGAGAAGGTTTGGAGCTTATTCCACCACGCTGCTCCAATGCGGGTTGGTAGAATTCACATGTGGCAGAATTTCAGTGAAATTAGACACATGCAGGTTTCCTCACGATGTTTTCCTTCACCGTAAAGCACGAGATGAATTATAATCACAAATTAAGCACATGAAAATTCAGTGGTGCTTGCCCGGGTTTGAACCCACGATCATCGGTTAAGATTCACGCGTTCTTACCACTGGGCCATCTCGGCTTTTTTAAGGGTCGAAGGTTTTATTAAATATAAAAAAAATGTGTTAGTTTAAGTTCTAGTTTTATTGTACGTACAAATGTACACGCGTGCATTGATGACAGCCAAATAAACATGTATTTTCTCGATTTGATGAAAAATTCTAAATTATCTTCAAAGAAAAATATACTACTTGGGTTTTTCACTAGTTTTAATCATGTTTTAAATAAGTTGGGTGACCATACACCAAAAAAATATCACCTCTTCTTTTGTAGTCAGTTAAAAATCTCGTAAAATAAGCCCTTCCAATGATAAAGTAGACAAAACGGCGCTTCTTGGAACGCCTTTGTTTGCTCTTCAAACCCTCAAACAAAAGAAATCTATTTGAATATCGTGTGAAAGCATTTTACAAACCAGTCAGGTGCCTGATGCCTATTCAAAGAATCTTTAAAGTCAGAACGACAAACAAAACTTCTATTCTGCACTTTGTTTAGTTACAAAAATCTTATATAAAAAAGGGTCGAAATAAACTATGAATTTGTCGCACAATGTCATAAATAAATTTGTATTTAAGTTTTGTGGATATATTGTATTCTATCATATTTTCTTGCACAGATTCACAATAATAAAAATTTGTATGCATCAAATATTTGGTGCAAAGGAAATAACTGTTTTGATTGGACAACTCAATGAGGCAAGCAGGTAGGTAAGTCATACGATTTTAATTTTTTTTAAAGTACATCAATTTATCGCAAATCTAACGCCATCTATCGCATATCCAAAGAACTTTATGTTTATTATACGTGCTCTAGGTGGAGCCACTTGTTGAATGAATGAAGATTTTTGACTCGGTGACAGTATGTATAAAAATCTGGTGTCGAATTCCACGCTTTGTATCTGTGTCGTGCATTGATATATTTTCATTGTATCATTTGTATATAACGGCATCTAATGTTTGTATATAGTAGTACTTAATGTCATAATAAAACAACAAAATAATGTGGCAGTAAATATATTTAGAAAATATCAACCATAATCGACTCGATTTCGTCAGTATAAAAAGTATAGACACATGTATTTAATTAGTAAAAATTATGGTATTGTCGTTAACCAATTCCAATAATTGATCTCTTAATACTAATAGTTCATTATTGCTTTATACAATATCGTATCGAGTATGACATTCGATAACAAAGAAATTACATTAGATAACTATCTAAAACTTAGGAATAAGCCAGCCGTCGTCCACTCGATCAATCGTACACGATAAACACTTAATTTAGATATAATAATAATTACATATCACAATGAGACGTCCCTTCCACGCTATTCACTCGCACACGAACAATACAAAATACAAAACGAAGGCACGAGATCTATCTATTATCTACGACTATCGTAAACATGCCCTAAAACGTTACCCTAAATGCACGCGCGCGGTGGCACGCATCAGTCGAAGTCATCCGGGAGAAGATGCCAACTAACATTTTTTCATACCAGCAGTATAAAGAGTTTTAAAGCGGTTCTGGAATACAATGACTGGCCCGCCGGAGGTCGTTCCCCGCGTCGGGTGTAGGTAATGGAATGTCGGTGCACGGCCGCTCCCGGCGCTCTTTGTGCGCGGGCGCGGCGCGGCAGGTAGCAGCGCCGTGGCGGACGCACGACGTTGCCGCACTGCGCCCGCGCGGTTTGCCCTAGCACTCACACGTCACAACTACCCACTGTCCACACGCGCCTACTATACTGTGTCCTTTCCTTCGAACTTCTTCGCTAAATCACCCATCAGTTCTTTGTAAATAAGGGGGTCAATGTTCTTACCGAGCTGGTACAGCACGAACCAGTCTCCGATTTGTAATTTGCGAGCCACCGCTTCCACTTGATCCTGTGGAGCGAGGCGGCTGCGTGCACGTAACAGGTAGAGACGCACACGCGGTCCAGCAACGACGGCCGCTCGGTAAATCAAAGATATGCCACTAAGAATTGATAAGATTATGAACCAGAACCATAAGAACACGTAGATCTTCTCGTTAACTATATTCAGAGGCAATACACACAATCCATCGAACCTTTGCACAGTTCCCGAAGGACCATATTTGTGGAAGGTGCATTTAGTTACTTTAGGAAACACTCGAGCCATTGGATCTTCCCTCTCTTCAGGTTCCATCTCAGTAAAACGTACAACATCTCGGCCGTACGTTGAGAACTCCCCATCGAGGAAAAAGTCCATGAAGTATATTTGTCCCACTACATTTATAAAGTTTAGTACCTCGCAGATGAAGAAACGGAATGCATAAAAGTTTTGTGTGTGGAGATTAGTGTGAAAGTAGTCGACGAGTAGTTTCTTTCGGTCCGCTTTGCAGTCTTCACCGACTACGGGGCAATTTAAATCTAGCACGAGCATTTTAACACGTCCACCCTCCCATGTTTTCCATAGATAACGTGGCACATAAAAAAGGATAGCTTGGAAGAACAGCACAAAGCACACCCACTGATAGTATTTGTGATATTTCACCTCGTCCTCTCCATCAACATGTGAGGCCACGCCGGGCTGCGCCACATCTTTTCCAACGCGTCCAACGAGTCTGTTCGGGATGGTGAATGTGGAGTAGATCCAGCAGTAGGTGTCCATGACGGCGTACGGGATCTCATCAACGATACAGTCGATAGGGTCTCCGATGTACTGTCGCGAGGTAACCAGAAGCGAGAAGGCGATCAAGATGATCACGGTGGCCTTGTAGTGCAGACGAAACACATTGTTGTCAATACAGACCGAGTCGAGCTTCAGAAGGCCCTTCACAGAGCCGAAAACGTCAAACATGGCGGTTGAGTTTGCCGCGGGCGCGCGGCGCGTCGGTCGCGATTATCGATGAATTGGGCGTGCGCTTCGCCCTCGTGTCGAGTGCGGAATGCTAGCGGCAAGCGGGGCAAGACTCAACAAGGGGAGTAGGGGCCGGGGCGACAGCCGCGGGGCTCGAGGGGCTCCCCGCACACGCAGTCGCAGTCTCCCTCCGCTCGGATCAACGACACAGCACTGACCCTATTTCCACCTATATTCGTGGCGTCATCTGGTAGCCGCCGCCGCCCGCCGCTAGCTACGCATCTCAAAACAAGCATTAAAATTACTCGCGGCATTACAACCGACGAGCACAATTAAATACGCACTTATCTATTGATTGCATCATTTAACGAGTTGTTGATGAGAAGCGAATGCGGCTCGTGGTGATTTCCTGATACGGTTATGAAACGTTTGTGGTGATTTCAGTTTTAGTTGTGCCCTAGCATGCCTAGCGAAATAAAAACACAATTACTTAACTACTTATAACAGACCATGTAATATTAGTCTTTGATTATAAATACATATGGGTTAAAATAGCGTACTGAATATTTATGTGTAAAGGGTCCAGATTACACCAAACGCCCGCGAGGCGATAAGCAAACTATTGTGTTTCACACCCCTTTTGTGCTTAAACAAGCAATGGATATCTATTATATTTAAAATAGCTTGCTTGCTTGCTTCCTTCGATGTTTAGATAATATTAAGTTATATTCGTTGACGTAGTTTGTTGATTCAAGCATAATCAGTAACTCAAATGGACAAAGTTCCAATCCACGTTATCATTTACCTTGGACATTAATTATTTATTTATCTACCCTTTATTCTACACCACTAGAAAATAGTATAGAAAATGCTAAGAAATAATTAATGTGTAGTACATCGGGTGGATTTATGGCTAATTAGCTATTTCTTCCAGATAATCCAACCGAAAAAATAGTAACAGGGTAGGTGGTGCAATATACATAAATACAAACTTATGTGACAAGTTTAATGGAATTTGTAAAAGTAATTAATGGTATAGATCAATTTACGTCCATGAACTTGACTCATGACTGTCGGCATTAACATACATTCATATTTATTGGTCATAATAATGAATTAGGGATATTTTTTCATTTCAATATGCAGAATTCTATTAAGGCAAACTGTATTCAATGAAGGAATTATGACCATTAATTACCATGTGCATTAATTATATCATTTATATAAACGAATATAGTAATTATTACTAAATGAATCATGTTGTATTCATTACAAGACGACAGTATTTACCACTTATCACTACACAAAGGGCAGTGGCCCGTGTTATTTGGGTTCTGTTAAATGAATGCAAGGATCAGGATTTGGTAAACTACGACCAGCCGATGCCATACACCAACCCTGGGATAGAGAATTGTTTGGTTTTCCGCTTCCTTATAGGCTTTTGGGGTGCTAAATGTTAATACTATCGGTGGAAGCTCCCAACAAAAATATAAACACATGCAAAAAGGACTTGTACCTGAAGTGACATAAAATTTTCGAGGCAGACCGAACTCGTAAATAAATGTGTAGGCGCTTTTTAATTTGTTTTAAATATTCTTCAAGTATTACAATTTTCTTAGGAACATACTCATATAACTAATAAAGAAAAATGTCTACGAAACAAACTATTCAAATCTATTCATCCGTTACGATGTGATTGAACGAGTGAATGATATCGTCAAAAATAAAATTGTTACTGTAATTTGATATTTTAAATATCATGTTACATATTGATTTTTATTTAAAATTTCTTTTCCTGTATTAAATAGCAATACAATTCTAAATAACTACAAAACCTTAGCACAATCTTATCGACGGCGTGATAAAGATCGAGTGGAGCCGTGTAATGTCCAATCATAGGGCACTTCAATTCAAGGTCTAACGAATATCGTCTGAATTTTGAAACATTTATCAAAGCGTCTTATATTATTAAGAATTTTTTGTTTTTTAATTATGGCGAAATTAAAAACAGCTGCTATACAAATCATAACTGCGTGTGATGATGGCAAAACTTCTCCGGCTGAAAAATAAACCAAAAAGGACCCAGAAGTACTTGTAATTGTTGATAAAATTATCAACAATCTTGATTTTTTTGTTACTTTTATAATGTATTTAATTCAATGTCACCTTGTGTGGATTTAATGCTTAGATAATACGTTCAATTTCATGTTTGTCGATGTTTAATATAAAATTGTTATTTTATAAAACGCGGCAATAATTTTAAAGCATTTGAGTTATCAGGAAACAAATGTGAATACTCAAACAAAAATAATAGGTTTAATACCTTAATTGGTTTTGGTGGTTACAAGGACTTTGTACAAGTTCGTTTGTGTGTGTTCTTATCGGTTATAATAAATATTATATCATCAAATTAACTAAAATTAAGCATCTATATTATGAGATAGCATTATCCGAGATCCTGGGCTTAAACCGTCAGGCGGGATAATTTTTTTTCGATATATCTAAAAAAAAACTGTACAAACATTTTTATTGATATCTCACGCACATACAAATATAATCATTCACAAAAGGAAAGTGTCGTTACCTACTTGTTGTTCGATGTCATCGCGCGGATATAATTATTATTTGGGTTATTCTCTATTTTTTTTTGTATGTTGTAAATTCAAAGGCACATTCCTTTGAATTTTATTATAAAAGCTTAATTATTTCATATTTGTAAATGACGATCTATGATCGTAATAACCCCAGATTAGCAGAAGTATTACAAATTCGTAATATTAATTATTACAAGGTTCTTTAATGGGTTTTTAATGCTGCTGTGGTGTTCAGCCCATCGAACGCACAATTTAGTATAATTTAAATTTCTGTTGACAATCAGTACAAAATCAAGTATATAACAAATTAACAAAGAAGAGTAATTAGAATATATGTTATCAGATTCATTGAAATGTATTCTTATATTGTTATCTTTGTGGCAGCTTTACATATAATATAATTCTATGAAATGATGATTCAATTGTGAATAAAGTATGTTTTGATTTCATTTCATTGATCATTTCATTTTTTTTATATAGTCATTGAATAATTGGAAAATTACACTGACAATATTGACTTCCATGCTAAATATTAGATTGCGTCCTGAGGTTGAGCGGGATTGAGTTTTAAATATCCAGCAATACGACTTATAATATTGGTAAATAAATATTATATTATAAATTAATGTTTAACACTTCTAATTGTGTATTGTAAACATGTGTCGAAAATGACGTTATTTTTAAAGGTCGAATATTATCCTCGTATTCAGGGTAATTTACAGGGAGTGCTAGGTGGTTTGTTTGCACGTTTGCATATCGCTTAGTCATGTTTAGCAGAAAGACCACAGAAAGTGACTGGTCTTAAGTTTCCTACGTGACTTCTTGCCACTATTAAATGCAATCCGTGCTCGCTATTGCGTAGACTTAGTAAAAGATGAAACCTTGTCTCCGTGCGATTTAATTATGTAACCAATTATTTATATATTTCACAATGTGTAATTAATGGCATGAAGAATTTATCTGTGTAATGATAGTTTTTATTTTTTGAAAATCAAATATTACTATCTTGAGTATCTTTAGTACTATTTGAAAATGACAAAACGAAAATTATGTCGTGTTGACTGATCAGCTTAATAAGACATCAGAAATTTTTGATAACAAAATCTTGGACGATTGGACGTAGTAAAAGTATAAGGCAGCGCATAACCCCTCATATCGAAGTATCCTGGTAGAAATCACTTCGAGAGGACTTGTACTTAGTTACGAGTATGTGAGAAATTCAAACATCATAACCATAAGTACAGTACAGTACAGTAACAGCCTGTTAATGTCCCACTGCTGGGCTAAGGCCTCCTCTCCCTTTTGAGGAGAAGGTTTGGAGCTTATTCTACCACGCTGCTCCAATGCGGGTTGGTAGAATACAGATGTGACAGAATTTCAATGAAATTAGACACATGCAGGTTTCCTCACGATGTTTTCCTTCACCGTCAAGCACGAGATGAATTATAAACACAAATTAAGCACATAAAAATTCAGTGGTGCTTGCCCGGCTTTGAACTCACGATCATCGGTTAAGATTCACGCGTTCTAACCACTAGGCCATCTCGACTTTTTAACCATAAGTAGCTGAGACGAAACTGTTAGCCAGCTTAAATTGTTTTGTTTTAATATTTAATATCCCTTGGATTGATAAATTAGGCGTATTCATTAGTTTTTATAATTCGATAGAAAACGAAAAGTTTCCTGTTTAGATCTCAACGCGTTTGAGGGCGCGACGAGGTAACTATATAACCATATCGATTTAGGTAATCAAAATAATAAATGAAATACATTATAATATAATATAGATGCTGTATTTCTAGGAATGAATTCTTTCTTTTGACATTTTTGGGCATGTCGATTTAATGTTTTTGTTTATTTATTTTATGTGATATATTCACTGTAAACTAATGACTTACCTATATTTTTAATCGTTACCTAAAGGTTAAAGGAGAATGACCAAAAATATATGGGCCTTGTTCCATATGTCCAACACTTACGAGATCTACTTGATAAAAACAGTCTACTTAATACCGAGTCATTATAATCAGACCGCAATAAAAAATATGCAGTCATTAAAAAGTTTTAACTGAATGAAAAGTCATGTTGTTTGACCTTTTTATGGTAAAAATATCATTAATATAATTCTGTCCATCGCAGATTTTGAACTAAACTTTGCTGTTATGTCATGACGCTTGGTGTTCCGTTAGGTTTTCGTTGAAATAAATTTGGTCAAAGGCCCAGAAGAAAGAAAACACAACGAGTGTTTCAAGTAAGTAGTATTAGATACCTGGGTACCTGGTACTACTCTAGGTACTCAGGTAAAAACCGTTTGCGTTTCTGCTCTAGTACATTATTTGCTAAGTGCGAAAGGGATAAAAATAGTGTTACATTCAATTTGCGAGGGGTTATTAGTGCCGCATAAAGAGTAGGTACCTGCGTACAATTAAAATAGATTGTGAATAAATAGTGAAGCAAAAAAAGGTAACTATTATTATTTTTCATACAATTATAACTTTTTACTGTGAGCTTGTTTTTTTGTCTCATACCAAAAGTTACACTCTGTTTAGTGGACTATAAGTCAAGATAGACGTCGTTTGTGTAGTAATAGTTAAAAAGTATAGTTTGTTCGCATTTTCGTCTTTTTTATTTTTGTTATATTGTCGCATTTACACGCTCGCGCACAGTTTTGATAGGCTAATTTCATAATTAAGCAGTAAATTTAACTGAAAATATTAACAAATACTTGTCCAATTAGGTCGTAACCATCATAAGTAGTAATATTATAAGAAACAAAAAAAAAAAAACCTTTTTTTAAATAATGATACTAGACTACAGTGTTACACCAATCCATACCCAGATTATTCAACCATTTAAAAACAATAGATTGTTTTGTTGTGCCCTGGTATCATACCAGCGCGTGAATTGACTGAAGTCCCGTAAAGCCATAAAGCTGGTACTACATTCGCAATACATAATATTGCAAATGACCCAAATGCTAATGTCTACCTGAAGGGCTATTCTATAAGAATAAACTCGAAACTCACCGCAGAAAACCGTCGTGAAATATCAGAAAGTGATATGCGACAATGACCATAACAGTTATTATAGCATTTCATAAGTCGGTTGTCAACAATTTACGGGTTATTAATAAAGTGGGTTTTTACAGAAAACCACTGCTGAAGTCGAAAAGCTATTATAATTTCTATAATATTGTACGTTCTAGCCAAAATCCAAAGTTTCCCAGTTGTCTTGGTTTTTCGTGATAAGATTATCGAACAATAAATGTGCAAAATTACCATATTTAAAAATGGCTGACTTAACTGTTATTTTAATCTGGTAAATTAATAAACCATGTTTATTTGGTGAAGAATATAGTTTGGTTGTACAGTCTTGCAGCATAAATATATAAAATTCATAGTTCCCAAGGGTTAATGATGCATCGCCGAAGAAAAATTGGTGGTAGGGCTTTGTGCTAGCCCATAGATAACACCCACTCATCTAATATTCTACCGGCAAACAGTAATACCTAGTATTGTTGTGAGTAAGCCAGTGTTACTGAGAGTACGGACAAAATACGGATAACATCTTGCTTACCATGTTTGATGGCGCATTGGCGATATAAGGAATGGTTAATATTTCTTCTAACGCCCGCTCGCTGTATTACAAAACTTTACATATACGAACAAAAATATATAGAAAGTCTTACATATGTAAAGTAAATCATATTTTAATGAAGTTCACACGAACGTCGAGACTTACCGTTAGACGGCTTGTATTACCATACAGTCATATGTACTTTCCCATGCCCTATGAATGTTAAACAGATTACCAAGAAAACTTAAACATGCTTTTTCAAATCAATTTGTATTAAATATTTTAAACAAATTTGTATTAAGGTCGAAACATTTGATGCATATTTGTCCGTTAATGTTTTTTTTGAGTAACAAAACACGTTGCGTTCGTAATGCACTTGCGAGTGTCTCATTGGTGTTGTACGGTTGCAAAATTTAAGGGTCACGAGTTAGAATGCTCGGTCGGGTCATTAGATTTTTTTTTTATGACAAAATAATTTTAATCAAACCTGAAGTTTAGTCTTTTGATAGAGTCAGAAATCAATCAGAAGCCGTCAGTGGTTTTATTATTATTTATTAAGAACTAATACCATACATTTTATAAAATTAAATGAGTAATGACGAATGATTTGTTATTGGCCTTATTGGGTTGGAGTATTAACCATTACTGCGTGATTAAAATGCTTGTAATTATTGAGATCAAGACTTGCGGTTCTGTAATGGTATAAATTAAGTATTTATTATACGTCACTGTTGTTGGCGATTTTGCGGTTGCGTCGTGCGGGAAATACCTTTTTTGCGGATCAGCTTACACTAGATATTAAAACTATATATAATAACCTAATTTAAATACAAATGTATTGAAATTAGGTTATATACAATTTTATTAGTGTAGTTTACTAGTGTTAATGTATGTAACATTTAATAATTAGCAATCATTTAATCCACGCATTTTTGTCAGATATACTTATGTATATTCTATAATAATGTAGGCTTTATAAATAAGATTAGGGTGACCCAATTGCGCTTCCTTAGAAAAATTAACTAATGTAAGAGGGAATAAACAGTGCATTAATTTGTTTTTATTTTTATAAATATTAAATATTTTATAAATCCGTACGTATCCGTAGTTTAACAAAATATAATTTCACGAATAAAACGAATGTTACAATAAATAGATATTGTACGTATCAAAGTGACTGCCGATGTTTTTTATGAGTGAAATAAATTGCTCAGAGGTTTAGAGATAGTGCGCGTATATGACAAGTTAATGCCATTTTACAGCGGGATTTTGAAAGACATGTCGACCAATTCATGATAATAAAAGTACATTTAATCATATTTTAAAAATGGAAAAAGATTCGTTGTATTGATTTTATAGTAGTTTTTACACGAAAATTTTAAAATGTGTTTGAAATAATTATGCAGTTAAAATAATATGAAATATCTAACAATATTTTTTATTATGTAACATTAGTTGATTAAACTAAAGGTATTTTGGGCAATCAAAATAGTGTTGGCATAAACTTTAGTATCTACGTGTTAAGTATGTATGTGCATTAAATATAAGTAAGTGTAAGTAAGTGTATGTATGTGCATTAAGAATATACTATAATCATGTTTTATCAATATATATATATATATATATATATATATATATATATATATATATATATATATATATATATATATATATATAAATACTTATTTATCGTACCTAAACTGAGATATTTTGTGAAATGTGCAAATTTAGTTGAGATACAATAAATATGTGTTTTTTTAATTCAGTGAAAGATTTAATTAAACATGTAACTTTAATAACGTGCAATAGATTGTGTAACCCAACAAAATGCCAAGACCAAATCTATTTATATTTTAAGCTATTTATTGTTCTAAATTTAGAAGTAGCTCTATTTTATTAACGATAAAGTAATCTTACAAATAACCACTTAAGATTACGTTATGAACTATATTTAATAATAAATAATGCTTTATTAAGCTTATCAGGATATTTTAATGGATTTTTTAGTATCTAGCGTGTCAAATCCAGCCAGATCATATAACTTATAAGTGCCTCATATTTTTGTGTTTTTTCTTTTTTTTATGTTATAGTTTTGCCGACGGGAAAATGGGCCACCTTATGGTATGTCGTCACCACAGCTCATAGACATTGGCGATGTAAAAAATATTAACCATTTCTTACATCGCCAATGCGCCACCAACTTTGGAAACTACAATGTTATGTCCCTTATGCCTGTTACACTGGTCCACTCACCTTACAAACCAGAACGCAACAATACTAGGTATTGCTGTTTTGCGGTAGAATATCTGATAAGCTGGTATCTACCCAGTCGGGCTTGCACAACGCCCTACCACCATTTTTTTGGAATATTTTAAAAATATAGACACATATTTTAGGTCTCCTAGGGCACCTTTGACAAATAGCTTGCTTATCTAAGATTAAATGTATAAGTCAAGAAAGGCTTTAAAATTGCTTTGCAATGGTGAGATGTGAAAAAATGATCAATAAAAATAAGATAACCATGACGATAATTATGTAATAGTATGAATTAGATAAATGCTTTGTATAATATTTAAAATCACTCTATGCTACAAAATGGAAATACAAAGGAATGGTGTTTATTTGCACTTGTATTTTTTTGTGTTTGCTTTAGCAGTCCTCAAAAACCCTTTCTTATTCTTAATAATAAATACATTCATACATTTGTGAATTATATCTATGCAATCATTGGGTGACGTTACACAGATATCAGAGAAACCGTCACGTGGATGATAAGTTGACAATATTATTTTAAGACACTTTCTTCTTGCCTTGAATATAATTTAGAATTTTATATATTTTTTCACATATTAATAAAATTACATATTTTATTAATAATTCTGCCAATTTTTTTCGGCACAGATTTATTATCTGTGATGAAAAAAGTCGAGATGGCCCAGTGGTTAGAACGTGTGAATCTTAACCGATGATCGTGGGTTCAAGCCCGGGCAAGCACCACTGAATTTTCATGTTCTTAATTTGTTATTATAATTCATCTCGTGCTTGACGGTGAAGGAAAACATCGCGCGGAAACCTGCACGTGTCTAATTTCACTGAAATTCAACCATATGTGTATTCCACCAAACCGCATTGGAGCAGCGTGGTAGAATAAAGTATGTTTTGATTTCATTTCATTGATCATTTCATTTTTTTTATATAGTCATTGAATAATTGTAAAATTACACTGACAATATTGACTTCCATGCTAAATATTAGATTGCGTCCTGAGGTTGAGCGGGATTGAGTTTTAAATATCCAGCAATACGACTTATAATATTAGTAAATAAATATTATATTATAAATTAATGTTTAACACTTCTAATTGTGTATTGTAAACATGTGTCGAAAATGACACTCCAAACCTTCACCTCTAAAAATGGAGAGGAGGCCTTAGCCCAGCAGTGGGACATTCACATGCTGTTACTGTACTGTACTGTATCTATTCATGACTCATATTGAATACTATATATGAAGATACTAAATTTTATTTAGAATACAATACCTGTACTAGCATTTTAAGAGATGATTGTACACTTCAACGCTTGAAGAGTAATTCCATTTTTCTAATGCTACTTGTTTGTACCTTGATGAAAATGTGTAATTTAAACATTAAGCTCAATGTATTTGTTTTTAAGAAAAAATTAGCGTACTAACCCTGTATTTTTCTAAATAACTTTTTTTTTATTGTCTGAGTTTTCTGCCTGCGATTGCGCTTTAGGAAACTATATCTCATCGCCATTTTTAAGTTCATAGTAATTTATAATTATATCGTTTAAATATAAAGTGATAAAATTATTATATTTTCATTCTTTAATTGTAGAAAGATATTGCATTTTTTATATCAGGTGAATTTACAAAGTCAATTACATATATTACTTTTATCTGTCTAAAGATATCGACGCCGCGCCCTTTTAATTGAAGTGATAATGATATGAGTTATGTGCACAGCCTTGCAATGAGGTGTGGCAAATTACACATCTTGTTACAATTTTTGATCGTTTCTAATCAAAATAACTTATGTATAATAGGTTTGTATAATTATATTCTAATAGTCTTGTATTTTGTTGCTTAGGTCGCTTTAGCACGTTTTGGTAATAATGATGTTTACGCCTATGTAAGGGTTGAATGTCTCAAAGTTTGTTTATATGTGTACATTTTTTAAATAAGGTTTAGTCGCCGCGTACCGCATGTGTTTGAATATCACAACAAAATGTGATGAATAAAACAAAAATATAACTAAGGGCAACGAATTTTTTCACCAAAAAATCCAATACCACTTTTGTATCCCGCCTTTGGTTAGAAACCGAGAACATCGGGATTTGCAACCTTGTAATGTAGACATTAGATCAACGAGGCAATTAAGAGATAGCTACGAGTATTTGAGCAAGAATACCGCCTTTTGTACCATATTTTTTATGCTCTTGGCTCGTTATTTTTTATGTGAAACCTCTAGCGTGCCTTGGGGGTAAAACCGACTCGTATGACGCGACGACAAACTCTCAGTTGCCACTCTTCACCCTTGTGTTCTTTGTTATAATAATAACAAAAATATGTTTATTTTATTAACGGAGCTATGTTTTTTTTTAATTTACTCCGTATTGATTTATTGGTTATCGTGAATTATATTTTTTTTAATAACTACAAAATTGGTGGTTACGTTTGATATTTGGCCGGGTCTCCCGTACGTGACGACTACGTTTTCATATTTTAATATGCAGTAAAATATAGTGACGTTGGATTAAAAGAGAAGATATATCAGAGATATTATCATAATTTCCTCACATTTCCTTTTGAGATACAAATTTAACAAATACTTCAAAACTTTATCAGTATTCAAAACTATACCCACGCTCTTAGATACTTGAAAAGTGGGTTTGATTGAAGGCCGATGTTTATACTTATCTTTCTAATCACGTCAATTGATATATATGGTAGGATTGGTAGATATGTAGCACAAGGCTTGCAGGCTATATCGATCTAGGAGCTGTCGTAAATATTATCGAAAAAACTATACAATAGATTAAATCGAACAGAAAACATTTTTGGTAGTAAATGCTACTTGTGATAATAGTATGGGAGAGGAAGAGGATTAGTATAGGAGGGAGCTGTGGGTTATTACATATACCAGCTGTTTAAAATAACCTAAAGTAAAGTGTATATAATATAAATCTTTGTTTAGTAGTTTCTGAACAGAATAACCCTCTTTTTGTTGGATTTTTTTGTGAAAATTTGGTGTATTCTACTACAATACGTCAAATTTCCAACGAATTTCGTTACTTGATGTTAATGTTTATGTGAAAAATAATTCATAAGTGTTATAAAATAAATAATTTATTATTATATAATTAAAGTCTAACAAGTGTTAAAAACCGATGCTTGTTTGAAGCGTGGGTGGCCTACAACTCTACGATAACTTAGTTAGATCTAAGTTTAACGACACATTTGACTTTTTTATGCAAGAAAATATTAACTGCCTCGTTATTTTAGTGCTAGCTTAAGAGGATGCAGATTCCAAGAACAGGTCGAGCTAATAAAAATGTACTGAGTTTTTCTGAAGAGAATTCTCAGCTTGGTGTCTGAAATTGGTAGTGCTTACATTCCCGTGCTTCGGAAAGGATTTAAAGCAATTGGTTCTGCGCCTTAAATCGTCCGGTCAGGTTATGAGCGTGAGAGAATAGTGATTGCACTTTACATTGCATTTTACTATAATATCTCCTGCGTAGTTGTCCACTTTGAAATCTCTCTTCAGAATGTCTGCCGTGACCAAGGAAAGATCACGAACAAGCAAAAATTATCATTTTATGCCGTCATTTCACACGATTATAATTAGTTATGAATCGTGCACAAGTTTTAATAAAAATAGCATTTATCGTAACACGCATGAAATAACAAAAAACTGCTCTAGGCTTGGGATATATTGGATAAATTGTATTTGAAAACATTCTGGTGCATTAATCATTACAAAATAAAACAAAAATAACGCTTTTATCAATGTTTTTATGGGACTCGTCAAAACAATCCAAATGGACTAAATATCAAACGATGATGTCCGTGCCTTTACTGTATCTTCTTTCTATAATTTTAATTGGCTTTTGTAGATTGCGAAATAAGTTAAACATACATCACCTTAAGTTGTACCTCTATCATATTATAAAAAAAAGTTCTCAAATCGGTTCGTGTTCTTTGCGTTCTCACACCGTTTAACCGAAGTTGTTGAAATTCTTTTGACTGATCGAATCTAGCCTGGGCATGGGCTGCAACACGCAGTTCAGTTCAATTTCTTTGCAATTTTCATTAATGGGTGATTATTATTTTAAGTAATGTCTTGGCATTAATTTGCGTGGTTCACCGAAGACGAAACTAAGACGGTTTTGTTTAACGATCTCCGGAATTGTCCCTTCCACGTATACAAAATAAAACGCGTATCAGATAATAATTAGAAAAATATTTAAGCATGATGATTTTCAACGCATGCTGAGCATTATCTAAATATGTATATGAGTATCTTGAGATTATATGATTAGTCGCTAGTATTATTATGTGAATAATGTAGTGGTACTGTGTTACATAGCACGTCGTGTATTTCATAGACATTGCAGGAACAAACAGAAATAACTAGATTTCATACAATTTGCCTTATCCTAGACGCTACAATTGTCGTTTATTGGGTGAAATTGTATATTTTGACGTCATCAAATTTTAACTTTACATATTTACATGAAATGAAATAGTTACATAATAAATCAGATTATAAATTGTTTAATGACCGGAAATGCCATATTGAACTTCCTTTACTACTGTACAATTCAGCAGCTTATAGATGTTTTGAGCTAACTTTATTAAAAGTATTTTATAATTATTTCGTTTAAAAATAACGTCTAATCAATTTATTACTTAATTAGTATAAAGGAACACTAATGGGATAATCTTCTGACGTGGCACGCTCATTTAATCCACATAATTACTCAGTCTAGAAACCTGCGCGGGCGCAGACAGTCCGCACGGAGGGGGATCACGTAGCGGGACGGGGGAAGGCAGCGAGTAACACGGAACCCGTCAAACCTGCAACCCATAGCCCCTCTGTTTCTCGCGAAATGCCTTGCACACGAGCAAACGATTACTTACCTTTCTCCTACGTTGTTTTAGGTCAAAATCGCGTGAGGCGGATTAAGATTACCTTTCTATTCCTTTTACAGTATTCAACAAAAATGACCCGACCACATTCAATATTCAATCTTCGCTTCTGAAGCCTTTGACATAAGTGCCTTATTAGTGTGTTCCGTGTAAAGTGTCCTTACTTGAAAATACACTCTATGTTTTAAGAAATAAAGTTAAATGTTCTTTGTTCATTGAATAATAACATATTACTTTCAACGTTCGCGATAGATAGTGCACAAGACATTCGAGTTTCAAAGTTCTCGGAATTGAAAATGCCGTGTCGTGTTGCTATGGCGAGATTTTTTTTTAAATTAAGTTGTTATAATTCGAAAACCATAAACATTAGATGTTTATTGTATGTGTATTGTATTATCATTTTGTGTGTATTGTTAATTATGATAATATATCTATTTCATTTACGGTTAATGTTATAATACTAACTACCTATAATAATCGGCGTTAATCAGCCACACAACGTATTCTCAAGTGAATTAAATATTTCGATACCAAAAAACGAATACTCTTATCTTTAAATCATTTTGTTAACGTTGTTATTACTAATGAAGTATTAATCTAATATTTTGTAATAAAGCAGAATAAGAAAATTGTTTACATATCAAAAAATAATATGATTTTAAAGAAAAGATTGTTTGAATAAACATTATATAATATCAATTTTATTTAAAATGATTCTGTTAGGGTTTGTGCATTGCTTTTTTTTATACAGAATCTAGTCATCGCTTAAAAAAAGTGTTAGAAAAAAATGCCGGTTGTAAAAACCTGTAGTGCCACGAATGACGTTACGAGGTTATTTACCGGACCTTCTGTTTGATTTTCATTATGCTATTAAATATTTTGTCTGTTGCGAACGATGAGTTATTCTTTTTTATCTGTTTCAAAGAGGCATTAAAAAGATTCCAGCAAAAAGGTTCTAATTTAAATTAAACGTATGAAACTAAAAAACACAGTGATCGTAAACATTTATGGATTGTTTCATGTAATTTGGTTTTAGTAGGTCGTTGTTTAATATGGCTTTTATTTGACAGTAAAAACATCACTACGTGTTATAAGATACACGTTACACGAACAGCATTTAAAGCTCAAAACAATTTTGTTCTTTAACAATTACATTTAAGCCATGTATTAGGGAAATATGGTATATAAAATTTTTTGTATAAATAAACAAACTTTATAATGCAAGTGAATCTTGGGAGGCATTGTGTTATTTGTGTATTTTTTTGGTGGACAGGCAAATGAGTCTGATGGAAAATGGTCGTCACCGCCCATGGATTTGGCGCCAGTCACCATCAACCTTGGGAATTATGATATGATGAACCAAAATAAGTATTGATGCTTGGCGGTAGAAAATGTGAATAGTGGGTCGTACCTACCCTGACAAAGCCCTACCACCAAGTCATACAAGTAGTTGTAGTTATATATTAATTATCACAGTGATCGCTTAACCATTATAGATTATTTAAAATACGAACAACGTGAATAGTATGAAAAACTACTTCATGAATGAATACATATTTGTGGCAACTGTCATGGTACTCGGTGTCAAAGTATATTCATTCATTCATTCATCATGTCAAAGTATATACTAATCTCTAATAGATACACCATCCATCGTTTTTCGTCCATTTTGTATATAATATACGTTTTTACTCACACGAGATTTGTTAGTAAACATTTCTTAAATATTTTTGAAAACGTTCTACACACAGACAGGACTTTATGCATTTTAATTTTGGTATGGAATTATGCAAGTCTGAGTAGGTACCTCCCACGACTCATTCATCATTCATTCTGACGCCAAACAACGTTACGGCTTATAGAGTGAGTGAGCCAGTGTAATTATAAGCGCAAGGGGCGTAACATATTCGATCCCGTGGTTGGCGGCGCATTGTCGGTGTAAGGAATGGTTTGAAAACTATCAAATGCTAATATCTATGAGCGATGAAGACCACTTAGGTGGCCCAATTGCCTGCCTGTCTTCCTGCTAAGTAATAACAGCTTTTTAAAACTGAGAAATAAATCATGTTTTATAGTTCTTAATTGTATAATCAAAACATTAGGAATAGTATATTATTGTGAATTGCTCGTGTTAGCTTGATAAAATAATCATACTGTAATTTCAAATAACTATTGAGCATTTTGTAAAGAATAGCCGTGCCCATTAAAATAAGTCTGCATTATGAAAAGAATTTAATAAGTTATAATTTATATTATTGTCATATTTACTACAAAACGTGATTTTTGCTTGTTTATTTTTTATATTGTATATTTAAATATTTCGTACTTTTATTATTTAGTAGCTCTATTTTGACTACCGGTTCCGAAAAATATTATATTATGATTAGTCAGTTGAGTTTTTTTTAAAAAGAGGAACGGTAATTTTTGAGTTGTAAAACAAATTGTATTACCACTGTGGATAATATTGAGTTATATTAAAATAATAAAATTATTAAGACGGAGAAGAATGTTTGAATTTTAATACCTGCGAAATTAAGAAGGTTTACACTCGTTAGACATTCTGTTATCCTTTAAACAGTTCTCATAGACAGATTTAATGACTCAGGGGTTTGGTTAGACAAAGGTTTTGCAAGCGTTGCTATCCAGACCACCGACGTAACTACCTACACTGACCAGGGACGCTTTAACATATACAAAAAAAGGTCTCACTCACAATCAGTATCTGTGCATTGTGTATTTTTAATATTGTGCCGCTGCACGATTTTCGATATTTATTATTTGTGGTATTTATTAATATTTACTCTTAATTGTTATAATTTATAAATTATTATTTTACAATTTACCTTTTTGTGTTAGTGTGAATATAAATTAATTGCCACATACATACATTTACGTCATCAGTTAGCTTTGGTATATCTGTTAGACATGACAACTAGTCAAGAAGGAACTATATACCTTATTATATAGTCTACTATTTCCCGCCCGCGGTTTCGCTCGCGTGTAAAAGGGGCGGTGGTTAGTAGTATGTTCTTTTCTGTATCTCAAAGTGTATGCAAAATTTAATGATGATCGGAAGTAGTTAAGTCGTAAAAGTGTAACAAACAAACAAATTCACTTTCGCATTTATAATATTAGGAAGTATATTAGTTATATTTAGTTAGAGACGAGATTGCTTAGCGGCATGAACTAGTAGTAATTTCAAAAATCAAAATATAATTCTAATAAAGAAGTATTACTTCAAGCCATCATGAAGTTACCGCTGTTATATGTATGTATATATATTTTACTAATATAACAGGCCGGTTGGCGTGGTTGTTAGATACTTGCGTTTCACGCCGAAGGTTGTAGGTTCGATTCCCACTCAGGACAGACATTTGTGTGCATGAACGTGTCTGTTTGTCCTGAGTCTGGGTGTAATTATGTATATAAGTATGTATTTACAGAAGAAAAATAGTATATGTAGTATATCAGTTGTCTGGTTTCCATAGTACGAGCTCTGCTTAGTTTCGGATCAGATGGCCGTGTGTGAATAATGTCCCAGTGTATTATTATTATTAGATTATAATAAATGTGAAAGTAACTCTGCCTGTCTGTTATTATCTCATTATAAGTAAACCATTCAAACAAAACTTCATTGGTCGTTATTAAATTTGAGACACAAGGATTATTTAATACATTTGCGTATAAATAACAGGCGTAGTTGCGGGGAAAGCCTAAGCAAAATAAATCGTAATAAGTGTTACACTTTATGTTAAACAATTACAAAGGTTATCGGAAACGTGGCAACATAGGCCGAGGTTGTAAGGCTATCTTGGACGCCAAGTTTACGGCCAACAGGCCAATATTGCTATTACTATTTCCTTCGTTGCAGTTAAAACGAATAGAACTTTTGAAAAACGAAACATTCAAATGTATGAAAATAATTGAAACATTTATATATTTAAGAGTTCTATATAAGATACGAGTTTATAAGTACATAATGTCGAACAATAGGGTAAAAGTGGACAAAGGATAATCTGATCTCTTCCTTCTTCTTCAATCTTCTTCCGAAACCAGTTTTTATTGACAAAAGATTTGGTATAGTACAAAACAATTAATAGAAACTGACAGTTTATTGTAAGGCTACAGATATCAAAGAGACACGTAAGTCCAGGGCAGCTTAAATCGAAAATCAGTCAATAAGAAAAGATATTCGAGAAATTTTCAGTAGCAGCCTGAACTTAGAAATTTGGGACTTATTAACTCCCGTGTTTTGGAAGACACGTAACGACGGTGGTTGTCCCATCGGCTGATGTGAGGGTATGAAAATGTATTTAAAAGTATAAATCACTTCTATTTCCGTTATTTCTGAAGTAATTCAAATAATAGCGTTAGCTATAATGATTGAGTAATAATGTATTGTCTTAATTCTAACTCTAAAGTTTTTGGTCTCCGTGTTAACATATTTGTTTAATTAGATTAAAACTATTTATTAGTATTGTTTTCGTCGAAACTTCTAACGTACTCATACGACATGTACGTATTACGCATTTCTCATACGATTTGAATGTTACTCATGCTAATGAATCAGGGATATTTACTTTGTTTTAATGTGTTTAAATTATATTAAAATTTGTCCTTTTAATAACGATACCTGTATTTTAATCTTAATTCAGTGAATATTTTAAACACGTATAATAAACAATGGTCATGACTGTTTGTTGTGATTGTTAACGAAATCTTGATGTTAATGAGTAGAACTGGCAAAAAATTCGGTCCAAAAAAGTGTACGTTTCTTGTGATTTCAACTGTGCGGAGGTTGATTTTGATCTGCTTGAAGATTACTTATTAAAAATGATGACTAATCCTTTTTAACCTCACACATGAGAAAGGGATAGCTATATTTTATTCTATGTTGAATATTATCACAAAAAACTTATTATTAAAAATATATATATTGTGTTTCGTTCACGTAAAAACAAATATTAGACTGTTCCTTGTTAAGCTACGTTAGTCAAAAGATATATAATTAATTAAAATTAATAGAAGGAACTGATTAAACGTGATAATCGATGACCTACTTATATAATGGCTTATCATAAATTAATATTATTTATATATTTATGTATCGTACATAATACAATTTACAATTAGATCAAATAAATGTACATAGGATTACCTATTTCATACAAGATACCTCTATAAGAAACTATAAAGTCGTTGAAAAACATTTTAATAATGTGACGTTAAATATAATACTGTAATATTCAATTTCGTAAGTACACGCAAAGTCATAATAAAATAATCTGAATATACAACTGTTTCCTGCAAATAAATTAAATATAGTATATATAAATATCATTTGTATGAAAATAGGAATAAAATGATTAAGAGGACTTGCCGAAGTAAAGGTAGTGTCGTAAGAAGGCACTTCAAGCGATTTCGATATCAAACAAAATCGTACAAGTGTCTTTTTTTTAAGAAATAGGCAGTCTAGCGGCATCTTGACCACCTGTTAGAAATATTAACCGTTCCTTATATCGATGTTATGTCAGTATGACTCAAAGGTGCTCGTACTTGAATTGTTTTATTTTTTTTATTTATGAAAATCTCAGTAAGGACGAATTGGAAGTTAGTTTAATTGACGTTATTTTTTCGAAACTTGTTCAACGATTGATTTGATCGATATATAATCCAAAAATTAATCAAATAGGATACTTACAATTTTTGTAGTCGATATAATTTAACCTCCTAATTCGCCTAGCAAACAACAGCGAATCTGAGAAAGGAAGAAGATTGTATTAAACATATAATGTTTTCGTTTGAAGATAATTAAAATTCTGCCGCCATTTTGGGATAATGTGTAATTAAATTCTTCTGCTTTTGAGAAGGCTTGGAGCTCGGCCATGCTTCAAGTGGATTTGTGTTGCTATCATATTAATAAATTATTTGTGGAAGCCATTTTGATATATTTTTAATGTTTTATGACAGAAACGATAATTATGCATAAAATATTCAACACTTACATACAATTTAATAGTTCGCAACAATAATTCGCGTCATTATAATAATTAACAACTATTTCTTGATAATACTTAACAAATCGTTACTTTCTGCAAACTCAATGACATTATAAATGTAATGTAATGGGACACAATCAGCACAAACGTAATTATTGTTTTTAAACTGCATTAATAACAAAGGGTATTAGTATGATGTGACTATTGTTTTTAATTTATTTTATTGTTGCGAAGCGCCGGTGACGTGTCTGTGCTTTGTGACGTCAGATACTATGATTCAAGATCATGATTCCTAATGAAGGTTTTATTTGTGTTACTTTTATTATTTGTTCCTTCAAAAATATGATTTTTGGGGCAAAATTATAACTTACTATCTGATGCCCGCTACTTCGTTTCAGCTTTATTTATTTCCGTAGATTCCTTTATTATATGCCTAAAATTTTGACAAAAAATATTAATAGGCATCATACTCAACACATACTATACATACTATACATAGATAGATATAGTGTTTGTTGATTTTCAGTATTTATATACTTTAATTTTGTTAAATTAACTTTGTAATTCAATTGATAGGAAAGAGTAACTGTTGCTGTGAGCAATATTTGTAGGAATGAATAATCTTCACAATTTCTTCTCAAAACTAGATGATGCATTAGCCTAGTACTTTAATTTACTGTATATAGAAAAATAGGAAATTGCTCAAAAGTACTACCTTATAATGATAATTTACCGTGTTCTTGTTGCTCCGTTAATCTTTGTTCAAGTCTCATACAATGATACGATTGATAATCAAACAAATAAGACCACTTAAAAGGGCAGCGGTGTCATGAGATACTCGACAGCAATGCGCATGAAACTATAAAGATAAGAAAATTATAGCGAGTGGACAATTAACGCAAAATGCTACCAATAAATGTAATACGACTAATATTAAGGTAAACAACATTTTTAAGCAGTACCATTGAGGTAAATGAGCAAAGTGTTTATCTGTTGCTAATTTTACTTCTCTAAGTAACATATATCAAGCATATTTGTACTTTTAATATGTGTCGTTTGACTTGCCTTGTAATTTGTACTCTTTAATAAACTCCTTAAGTGGTCCATACTAAGCTGACGGCCGGATTCATGAGTCGTAATCAGTCTCAAGGTATGTGTGTATTATTCAAGTAACATCATATAAGGTATTCACGTATTAGACAACAAAGAAAAGCTCGACGTAAAACTCAAACTTGAAATGACAGTAAGTCAGTTTCTAATATTTCACGATCGTGTCAAGCATCGAATGTTAAATTTACTTGTTTCAGAATAGCTTTGTAGTTAATAATATTATGTCAAAGAAGAAATTAGGTACTAAAGATTAATAATGTAATTCAAATGCATATTAATAATTTCTGTGCAGAGAGAGTTAAGATAGTTGGATATAAGGCCTCGTTGTTGATTAAATACTGTTATTATCTGTGGTCAATTTCATTATTAAGCCTAACAAAGATACTTGGGCAAAGTGTGGAGGTCAAGCGTGTGTCATGAGCAATGTCCCTCAGAAATAAATACATTAGAAGTGGCTTAACGATATATTAATTAAAAATAAATTTTGTTAAAAAAAAAATTGCTGTTTTCATTTGAAGGTAAAGTGAGCCCGTTTAATTAGACACAATGATATATCTCAATAGGAGATCTCTTCCAGCCAACATTTGAGGTACTGAGAGGAGAATAAATCAAGTTGATAGATAGAAAAACTTTTCCACAATTACACATGAGATAATAAGCACAACAAAGACGCACTCTCTCACTACTTTCATACATAATCCACATACATAACTCAAACACAAACACATACATAACAACAACAAACATATCGTCGTGCTTATATTATTAATGAAAATATTGTAAAGTTGATAAAATGAAAAAATTCGGAACACCATTAATCTTCGAACAATTACATGTTTAAAAGCATGTATTATATAGTTAAAAGTTTGTATTATATAGTTAACACTACACACTAAGTTATAAAAATAAAATTTTCCTTTCTTTTTTTTAATGGTGGCAATGAGCGTATTCTTACAAAGATTGAGATATTCATTCATAGTTTGATAGGACGGCAATCTAAACCAAATGAAAAGATCAGGCGTACGTACAAACCCATAGGTTTACGTTCGTAATACAGGATTAAAATTGCCAACTATCAAACTCCTTATTGCTGTTTCCTGAGAGATAAGCCTGCAGTGCGAATCGAGACTTCATAATCCGCAGCCATATAAGGTGGTCACGAGACACGACGTGGTTGTTACTAGGCTTTATTACAGATCTTTATTATTAAGCTATTTACCTTATGCTCATACGACACTTCTATTTTAATATATGTTTCAAGGACCGGAGGCAAAACCACTTGGTACGATGTATGGTTTTATACGAGGTCTTTGTTAGAATTCAATGATCCCTTCTTAGAATCTGTTATTCAAACAATTTTCAAAATAAACGTACTGTACGTCGACATATGAAAGCTAAAAAAATATTTTAAATCCGCTAAAATTGAATATTTCTAAAGAGTTGAGCAATTTGTAGCAGCAAGTTTTAAAGCTTAATACTATACATGCAGAAGCCGAGATGGCCTAGTGGTAAGCAGAAACCGAGATGGCCTAGTGGTAAGAACGCGTGAATCTTAACCGATGATCGTGGGTTCAAACCCGGGCAAGCACCACTGAATTTTCATGTGCTTAATTTATGTTTATAATTCATCTCGTGCTTAACGGTGAAGGAAAACATCGTGAGGAAACCTGCATGTGTCTAATTTCATTGAAATTCTGCCACATGTGTATTCTACCAAACCGCATTGGAGCAGCGTGGTGGAATAAGCTCCAAACCTTCTCCTCAAAAGGGGGAGGAGGCCTTAGCCCAGCAGTAGGACATTAAACAGGCTGTTACTGTTACTGTACTATACTCACCAGTAATATTAAAAAATGGGACCAATAATGTTAACTATACCGTAACAGCCTGTGAATGTCCCACTGCTGGGCTAAAGGCTTAAAATTCAGTTTTAAAATTCAGTGGTGCTTGCCCGGGTTTGACCCCACTATCATCGGTTAAGATTCACGCGTTCTTACCACTGGGCCATCTCGGCCTTTTATAATGTTAACAATATAAAACAATATCTAAACAAAATTAAATTTATATATTCTTTACTTACGTGTAAAGTTGAAAAGGATAGTGATTTTTAGTACTGTTAAATTTTTCTAGCTTAGAGGTTATGTGCAAGTAATTTTGTATTGGTACTGTCGAATAATTTTTTTTTGTATTTCGGTATGAAGCGTTACTATACGAATGATTTATAATCAGTAAATAATTATTTAAGCCTCATGTCAATAGCGCCGAAAAAGATCATGAGATGGTTAGTTTATAATCTGATTAGATAAACAATTCTGCGTCGTCTTCTTCGTCAAATCAATAACGTTTTACTAAACAGTCACGTAGTGCTTGCACGGCATTTGTTGCAATTCATCAATTAAGATAAGAAGCTTGTTTATAGTTAAATTTCACTAATATACAGAATAGAAGTATGACTTATAAACTGAAAAGATAAAAGTTTCACTTCTGTCTGATCAGGTATATAACGAATTTCTTAAGGCAAGACAAATAGTTCTCACTGCGGACAATCGTAGACGACCGTGTCGTCTGTGGCTCGGCTTTATCTCATTTCAAACGCCTCCGTATTGTTATTGATACAGATCCGTCACACAAAGTTCCATATGTTATCAAAGAACAAATAGCAAACTGGGTGACTGTCTGTTGATTCATACCGACGTACTAATCGTGGAGGCATATTTATGTGTTAAATACCAACATGTGTCTATGAAACATATTGCCTTGACATAGTTGTTGATAATATTTATCTGACTACTACGTTTACGATGAAATAACTTTTGCTAGTGTTTTCACTTGGAATTGTTTTAAATTATTCGATTGTAATAAAAAAAGTTTATCCGTCTAAACTGGCACAACAATCGAACACATCCTATCGAGATTTTGTTGGATTTTTTTTATTATTATAGGAATATTATTGACTGAGATCTCTTAGTTTTAATTTTTTTAATTTGATTTCGTAATGTAATAGAAAATCTTAAATATTTTTTTCATATGTCAGATGAAGTGGACATCGTGGAGCTACAATGTTTCTCCTTAAGAGCAGAGAAGGTCACAGTTGTGGTACTTTAATGGTCTTTTTCTTTACCGACTACATCCAAGAGTCTTGTTATCAAGATCTTTATTTATCGGCTACTTTTATTATGTCAATTGGTGTACAATATTGTCTGACAAAATTATTTTCGTGTGTATACAAATCGTGAGCAGATGGTGCTTTAAAACTGGTGCAATAATTTATAAAAACATTATTAAATAGTAAATACATTTATTTTATTCAATAATTATAGAAAAAACTGAGTTAACAATTAAATGCCATGTAATTGCTATTAAGACGGGAATGCAGTGTTAATGCTGTTTCACATAAACTGTCTTCCTCATCACCATTATCAGAACATTGTGATACTTGGGAGCTGCAAATAAAAGATCTGTCATGAAAATGTTTGTTGGGAAGTAAGACAGGGACGAGAAAATTATTTTCGTAAAAAATTCAATGGATGAACGTAATGCAAAAGCTCTGTTTGTAATAATAAGGTCGTTTGGAATGAATTTCGTCCACTTCGGCAGATGCGCACACGATATAATAAAGGTGCAAGTACACTTACCCATATAGTCGGCCAAGTAAAAGTGCCAACTTTCTTTGTGTTTTGCTGAAAATTTCTTGACAAAAAAATTCAACAACTTCTTATTTTTTATACAGCTCAAAAAACGCTTTTACGCGTCACATCATATGAAGTGGATGGGGATATGTAGGATTCGCAGGCGGCAGATGCTTCGGAATACCTACCTATCGTACCTATCGTGACTCAGGGAGTCAACCCGACCGCCCAAACCGGACTTTCGATCTCAGGACCTCATTAGCTGCAAGTTTAAAAGTTTGCCAACGAGTCAGTTAAAGTGTGTTATTTATATAAATAAGTATATTTAAAAAAAATCACTTCATCATAACATTGACTTCAATTGAGCTATTTTTCTATATTTTTTTTAACCTTTACGAGACATTGTTAATGCATCGTTTATTTGTAAATAATAGTATAATAGAAACGTTTTGTAGAAATTGGTACACCTGATGGTCCTTTCATAATGAGTAAGCGACATAACTCGTTCTTTACGTCCTTCTGTCTATAATCACAGAGTCTCCTTTATCACTATACATTGATTGCTCTATGATAGAACTGATAATTATTACTTAAATACCAGCACGACTCTCTTCACGTTGATGTGAAAGCTGCCTATATTTTTTTCATAATACAATGGAATGCGTTGCGCTAGTACGCGATCATATGGACGCAGGTTTAATCAAACGAATGGCTTTAATTTGTTCCTATTATTAAATATCTTTAACTAGTTCTTTCAGTTTAGCTTGTGACGTTAAATTGTGTGTCAGTTATAATATTTTCTTTCAGAAATATTAACATATTAAATATGAGATTGCTTAATCTCATATTTAATATGTCATTCAAAAAATTTAAACTTTTTTCTTATTCTTTTTAATCTTTCTATAATAACTTACGAAAACAAATCTTATATTGTTATATAAGATTTGTTTTGTTAACTAAACATAGTCACCAGTCATATATTCATATCTCATTAGCTATGTAATGCAATTCCCTTATTCATTTCGTTGGAAATAATTTTCCAATATAACTCTCACGCTGTCTATTATTCGTTAATGGGAAACTCACGTAAATGTCAACAATGAATGTACAAAGTTTTAACTCTGAATGAAAGGTTTAGGAATGCATACATTTGGATACTCAGACGAATCCTAGAGTGGAGACTGAGAATTTGCAAACGCAATGGGGCCGATAACATAAAGAAAGTATCGGGACCCAATAGAATACGGTTGGTGAAGAACCGAAAGCTTTAGCGCACCTTGGGAAAGGGCTATGTCCAACAGTGGATTAGGATTTGGTTGAATGATGACTATGATGTTTATGATGTGTTGCTAAGAAATATCTGTATGTAGACGTTTTTAACACCTACTTTAAATCTATACAAGATGTGACTCTATCCAGCTCACTCACTATGATGTATACTAGCTATAGCAGTCGTGAAACTGCGTTGTCATAGTAAGGTATACCTCTTGCAATTTGCACGAATTGGCAAAGGATTTTAGCAATAATTTTAAGTACTTCAAAATGTTTAAATGTGTTATCCATGATCACAACTAGTAGAGCTTATATAGTAAAATTTATTATGTAAATTCCAAGCACAAAGACCTATATTTTCAGTAAATATATCACAGTAGGTATGTTAAGGAAGTATTTGTGTGTCAAAGTTCTTCAGGTTAAGCGTAGGTAGAGCAGGAACGTGAAACCTATACAGTGCTCATTAATAGCAGTTATCTCGAAGATAGATCGGCAAGGCCAAAGCAATTGCCGCATCCCGCGGGACCCCGGCCAATTAACTGATGCCGTGATGAGGTGCACATCATGTTTTTAAAAGACGGGACAGGTTAAGGAATTTAACGAGTTAATCGGATAAAAGAAACAAGATTCCGTCTACAGAAATTTACATTCCGTTCATAGATAAAAAACTGATAAATTACGGCATAACTATAACGTTACATTACATTTTTAAAGTTCTTAGAATTACAGTGTAACTATACGCGTCATTTCCGTGGTAGAATGATTAATCGAATTTGACAAGAAATTATTGACGAATTTATTACTTATATTATGTCTTCCGTTATTTAATAAAACACTTATAATAATAATAATATAATATAATACTTATATAATTATTTTATTTCCAGTTTCATAACGTGTGGAAAATAATCATGTTGTTACATACATATGTATTCCAAATAGCGTAGGTCTCTAAGGACATCCTCTTTTCTGTTCCTACATTTGCGATGTAAATTTATATACTTGTCTGGCCACGACCTTTTTAAGTGTAAAAAGGTCACTATGGCTTTATAGAAATGAAAGAAAACGTGTGTTAGTGTGTGCCTGTTTTGTTATATATAAGTAAATAAGCTTGTAATTCATTTGGTGGTATTGTTTAAGATTGGTGGCGGTGACCATTTATTATTAGATGGCCTCTTTGCCACTTTATCTATATATTCTGAAAAAAAAAATGAAATTGTATGTATAGTAATAAAAGCGTATTTGGAATTATAGTCTTAATGACAGTTACGTAATACATAAATTGGACTGTCGTGCGCAATTAGCAGCGGTATCGGGTTTATAATTTATATCAAGTTTCTCTGTTAAGTAATGTATTAATTAAAACTTATGAAAGTCGCATTTGCTGTGTACTTTTGCCACATTTCCTTATCCTAAAAAATGGATACGGATATTTATACCATTTGTAACAATTATTATATGTATATATGCGTATGCCCTGTTTTAGTAATTTATTAAGTACAAATGAAAAGTTATAAAAGAAAGAGATCCCTGACAACGTGTATGCAACATTTCATGATGATTGTTTGAGCAGTTAAGGCGTGAAATCGTAACAAACAAACATCGCATTTATAATCGTCAAATCGCCAATCGCCATGCTGGGGATTGACGTTCGCTGAGACCTTAGTCCAAGGGATTACATCGAGGTTGTTATAAAAACAGCTTCACGGAAACTCGGAGTTCTGAACAAGGTGCGGCGTTTTTTCACGCCACAACAACTGTGTCTGCTGTACAAAACACAGGTACGGTCTTGCGTGGAATATTGCTCGCACCTTTGGGATGGCTCCGCTAAGTACCTACTGGAGGCCTTGGACCGGTTGCATCGACGTGCAGTCTCCATTATTGGCGACGTAAAGGTCACAAACACCCTTGAACCTTTACAATTGCGTCGAGAGATAGCAGCGCTGAGCGTTTTCTATCGACTGTATCACGGCGAGTGCTCTGAGGATTTATTCTCTCTAATTCCTGCTTCCCCCTTCCTTCATAAATCTACGCTAGCTGGCTCTCGGTGTCACCGCCTAACTGTGACATCAATTCCATCGCGCACAAAGAAATTTGGCAATTCCTTTCTTTGTCGCACTTCCAAAAAATGGAATTCCTTACCAGCTCACGTGTTCCCCTTACAACCCGGGTTCCTTCAAACGAGGCGTGAAGAGGCATCTTGCGGGCCGGCAAGGCGAAGGCGGCTAGTGCAGAACATTCTTCCCGTTAGTACCGGCCGTCGTCGCGTTTGGACTCTACTACCACTTACCATCAGGTGGAGTAGAGTCATTTGCCCTCTCGGCGAGTATAAAAAATATATATTATTAAGTATAAGTAGTTAATGTTTCTTTAATAATCACAGAAGGTTATATTATATAGCAAGTTCAATAAAGAAAAGGTTCATTGATAGTTTTTAACTTATTAGTAATACTAATACGCCTTGAATTGTGATATTGACAATAAAGTGTTAACCAAGCCTATAATTATAATTAAATAATATATGAAGACGTTCAATGTAAAAATATGAGTTTAATACAGTTAGGAGATATCTTTATCCCTTAGACAGTGTTATAAAAAATAATGCGCGATAATTTCAAATCGCCATTTTGTTGGTGGACAGAAATGTAGTCATTAATTCATTATTGGCGCGAATTGTAAATCGTTGAACGTGTTCAATTGCGTTATTTGGACTTTTAAGAGTAATGAAGTGAGTACTATATGCTTTGGTGCCTTTATAAAATCAGTTGCAGTTCTGTTTGCTAAATATAGATTATTATTAAGCCTGACATCTAAATACACGTAAATACACCAAGAATGATAGCAGCAAAAAGTTTATCGTCTTAATAGCCAATCTTTAAATCAATCCATTTATAAGTTGCATAAGTATAATGGTGTGAACGAGGCCGCCATTAAGCCGATGATGAATGTTCGTCTGAGTCACGGGCAGGTAACTCAGAACCTGATCTGTTTTTATCTCTCACCCTCCGGTTAAGGTTGTGAAGTGTCGATCTATTTGGTATGAACGGTCATCTTTATATCGATCTTATTTTTTTATTATTTTTTAATCTTCATATTTATATTAAATATTTAATTAGAAATTAATTGTCATGGTACTTATTTAATTGATAAAGCGTCGATAATTAGTATAATACAATATAGATCAAAAATTATAATAAGTTAGAATTTAAAAAGACAGAATGACTTACCCGGCTCAGAGAAGATGACAGGTGAAGTAAGAAAACTGAATGGTCTGAGAATTAGACACAGAAACGTCGATCGAGTAACAAGAGGAGAAGATTACATAACAGAAACCTTGGCCCGAGCTTAAGACTAGCGCAGGAACGTGAGGAGTTGCAATGGCAACCGAAGGCCGAGCAGTAGGTTGAGTATGATAAATTTATTTGTGAGTTACTTAACCCCGATAGATATGAAAAAATAAATAAATTTTATAGTTACAAGAAACACGATGCAGACTTGTGAAGTATATATACGAGTATATAAAGATTGTAAATACCAAGCAACGTGATAAGGGATCATTATTAATATTATAACAATTTCCCTAATGAATAGAAACATCGAATCCTTTCCACGGCTGTTACACAAATATGCAAATAAAATTAGAAAATAATAATAATACTTATAATATTTTATTTAGTATGTGTATACTATACGTATATAGTGACATGTATATTATACGTATATAGTATATGGAGATACTTGTATATAATATATTACAATTCGCAATTAACGGAGCGGAACAAAACAAAATTAAAACTCGAAAAATGGTACGGATGCAAGTCTGTAGAGACATCATTTTGAATTAAAGAAAAAGTTCTTAACTTATATATAAATTATATAATGTTTAAAAACGGTTATTGAAGACTATATTAATTAAGTGTTTTGTGTATGGAGCTTATTTGTAATTTATCAGCACACGTTATATATATCGCCCACTCCCTCTTCTACATAGATTAGACAATGACGACGAAAATGACTGAGTATTTTTATGCCATTTTTTTTACGCTGGAAAAACATATTTACGCGTTTCCCCCATATATCTATGTGGGACTAACCGGCGCCTTCAGCGCAAAACCAGGGGTTTTGCGCTGAAGGCGCCGTCTTTTCGTGGGACGTCACGGGATCGCTTGCGCATACTACCGTGAATTAATGCCTTAATTGTGATCAATAATTTTATGCAAACTATTTAAATGTCTTCACTGATAAAGAAGACACAAAGTTGTATGATCAGTTTCTAAACTTGCTAATAATGTATGATGTAATTTTACAAGGCGATTAAAAAATATATAGGGCATAGGTATGTGTATAATTCATTTCTCATCATATTTTATATTTCTGCTTACATCATATTTTATATTTCTGCTTACGACTGTAAATAGTTAGTTAAATATTTCGTTTAAAATACAAACTTTGTGTACGCAATTCAATAAATATTTTATCATGTTATTTAAGATGTAGGTCTGTTGTGTTGTTTCATATCGACGTTTAAATTTAAACAAGAAAGGAGGAAAGTTCATCGTGGAGTCTGTTGTTGCACAATTTTTTTCTATATATTGAAATAAATTGTGCACCTGCTCAATCGTAGTATCATAATACAGTGTTCAATCATTTGGAAACACCGAGCTTGTGTTTAAATATTGTGTTAAATATAATTAATATCGTACAGGTAACGACATTTTATAGCCATACCGAATTATTTACTTGTTGTGTAAACAGTTACAACAGATCAGTCCTTATCGTGTCTACTTTATCTAACGTGATATTGGTAGAATAATTTGTGCATTAGACAATTAAATAAATAATAACAAAATAATATTAAGCAATACCTATCAGATCATATTCATTGATTCGTTCACCTACTCGTATTTAAATATATATGTTTATAATTGTAAAGAAAACAATGCTTGTATGAAGGAATGGTGTCGTTGACGACGAATGACAATCGAATTCGCCATTTTAGTATCCAGTTGAGTAAAATTAATAATAAAATGTTTTATGAGGCTTTGTTTGAAATATTTAGCTTAAAATATAAAAGATGAATACATCGACTGATAGAGGCCGACAATAAAATAAATGACTGTTAGTCCTACACTGCGCACGATCACATCGAAAGTACTGTATTGATTATGATAAAACTTTACATGCCAATTACTGATATCATATTTATAAATGAAAATGCTTTGAGAAGATAGTCTAAGAATTGTATCGTAATTATATCTGCAAGTAAAAAGAATAGAAAAATAATTTATTGCGGAAGTTTGCGGCTATAAAACTCTGCGCTAATACTCTATATAGAGCAGCTGCTGTAGCCATAAATGTCATCCAAACTGGTGAAGTAGTTAATAATATGAACATGGTTTTGTACTTCCTGATTCACAGTCTGATACTAATATTATAAATGCTAAAGTAACTCTGTCGGGCTGTTTGTTCAATACTGCTAAACCACTGAAACAATCATAACGATGTTTGACATTTAAGTTGAAATAAAGTATCGTTTTGTAGTGGTATTTTTCCTTTAACAAACAATATCATATATATTTCTTAGTAATGCGGAAATAAAAGCCGATAACTATTTAATTTGTTTTGAATAGGAAGGTGGACGATCATATGGGCCACCTGATGGTAAGTGGTCACCAAACGCCCTTAGACATTGGCATTGTAAGAAATGTCAACCATCGCTTATAGCCAATGCGCCACCAACCTTGTTAACTGAGATTTTATGTCCCTTGTGCCTGTAATTACACTGGCTCATTCACCCTTCAAACCGGAACACAACAATATCAAGTATTGCTGTTTTGCGGTAGAACATCTGATGAGTGGGTGGTACCTACCCAGACGAGCTTGCACAAAGCTCTACCACCAATATGCATTCCATTATTATCAGTTGTTAGAATTATTCGACAATGATTACCGAATGACATTGTGTTTTAGCGTAAGCATTTGACTGATTGTGCTGTTCACATTAGAAAAAATGCAAATTTTATATTATGTGTATAATACTATCATCTCTTTTTTATAGATTGGATTAAAAGAGGATAGCAAGTCTTTTAGTTCTGTCAAATTAGTATAGAGATTATATATATTAGAGAGTATTACATTACTAAACCAATTTATTGTAACTTAAAATTATGCCATCTTTCTCAAGTATGAAACGAATAAGTCGCTTCGATCTGCTATTGTGATTGATACAGATTATATAATAAAAATATTTACGACTAATTAATTCACATGTAGCCGACAGCATATAATGCACTCCGAAGCATCTCCTGAAAGCCATTAGTATTTTGGAATATGAATTCTAGATCTGATATGATCTGTCATCTCATGATATGTTTCGACTGCAAACCCGATACGACTGGAACGAGCTCAGGCGTAGGAACAACGGCTTTTACTTTTTGAGGTACTAGAACACTGCTGAGATTTTTATGACAAACAAAACAATGTATTTTTATCAATATAAAAATCAAGTCAATACCTGACCCTGTGATTCAACCAACGAGTTTTTATATATATTGTTAGCGATTATCTGTGAACAATAAGCCTGGCAGCATACACGTTGTAGCTGTCATGGACTTCTTTTGATTTTTCTTATTCTTTTACACGTGGTTACCATGGTAATTGTTATGTGCCAGTGTGAGATATTGATGTGATCCGTAAATGATTTCATATGTTTAATTAGCTGATTTGAATTGTTTCTTTCGTGTATGGATAAAATGTCGAAATACCCGCAATTTTGTGATTATTTATTCTTTTTAATTATATTTAACTTCTGTCCTAAAATATCATATATGTGTATAGTATATTTCATTCCCATTTTAAAGTTAAATAAATAGTAATAATGTATGCCGTACTAAAATAGACACGAACTCTTGTTAACATCCTGATGCCAATAGAAAATTCAAGCAACGTTTTATTTAACTTCAAAGACCAGTTATTATGCAAATGACATCGTGTTTTTGGTCACGTATTGACTTGTATAGACTGGAATTTTGCCTAGGCAAAGTAACGTCTTTAAATTCTGAAACAGAGTACAAAAAGTTTTTGTTCCTTTGTTAAAATTATATCTATAGAAGGAATAAAAAACGACGGTTTCACTGAATTTAGTTTAGTATTGTTGTAGTATCATAGAATATTATATTTTGTTATAAAATAAAGAAGAAGGCAGTCTGTATGGTAAAAAAGATGGAAAGTATTTTACTTGGTACTAGGGCTAGTCCGTATGGGTAGGTACCACCTACTCATCACATAAATTCTACCGCCAAACAGCAATACTTAGTACCGTTGAGTTCCGATTGGAAGGGTGAGTGAGTCAGTGTAATTACAGGTACAAGGGACATAACATCTTAATTACCAAGGTTGGTGGCGCATTGGCAATGTAAAATTGGTTAACATTTTTTCCAGCGACAATGGGTGGTGGTGACCATTTACCATCAGGTGGTTTAACTGTCTACCTAACTATATTATAAAAAAACTGGAAGATTTTGAGGTCTGTCCGAGCGTAATTATTAAAGTAATATGAAAACGATTTCTGTTCAATTTAATGTTTTGGTTTAATATATCTGTTTGCAATTATTAGCATTACGTCAGAAAGTCTGACAGCCACGCAATTAATTTTTTGTTGTCGACAAGTTTTAATTAAGTATATTTTTACTATATTATTGTCACTAAAGATTGTTGACAACACAAAAGTGGCCTATTTCGCTTTGAGAAGAAGTAGACTTACGTTAAGAATCATTTATTGCTCGATTTATTCGATCGGGAATAAATGATTCTTAACGTAAATCGATCGGGAAATAAGATTTGTAAACTTTAAATACTACGTGTTTATTATAATTACGGTAATAAATGTTGAAAGTAACGACTAAGTATCGTTCTTGACATTTTATTATAATAACTCATTGGTTTATAGTTTTTTTCATAATATCATGACTATAAAATATTTTAATGTTTAATTTTTAAATATTTCTGAGTTACATCTGACCGTAATTGTTTTATAAATAATTTATTCTTAATGTAGTAAACAATAAAACAATGTTAGCAACAACAGATTATAAATTAAAAAATATATATAAGGCTCAATATATACGAATCTTTTCCCTTATATATTAATGGTCATAAATATATTGCTTAATGATATAATAGATCATTAGCATATAAGTCACTTGATAGTAAGTGAACGATGGCCTTTTAATTGACCTCAAGATATGTTGACATTGTACTGAACGAAATTAAGATGTATTCAAGTGAGACAATTATTTATAAAAAAACAGGTTATTAATTGTAATGTTAGTAATATTATAAATCAACTTGTAACTAATTGTTTATATGATGTGATAAATGATTATGGTAAGTGGTAACCAACGCCCACAGACATTGGCATTGTAAGAAATGTAAACCATCGCTTACATCGCCAATGCGCCACCAACCTTGGGAACTAAGATGTTATGTCTTGAGCCTGTAATTACATTGGCTCATCTCACCCAAACCGGAAGACAACAATACCAAGTACTGCTGTTTTGCGGTAGAATATCTGATGTGTGGGTGGTACCTACCCAGACGAGCTTGCACAAAGCCTCACCAGTAACTTACGTAATTACGTATGTGCTTACGTAAAGATATTTTTTTAAATAGTTATTATTAGCAGAATTACGTACATTTTTATTTGTGCTATTCAGTGATTATAGTGATAACATATAATAAAACGCTTGATGAAAATATTCAAAACAAATTAGGAGAAATATTTTTCTTTTAAATCTCCAAACTTTCCGTTGTAGCTCACATCTCTTGAGTATTCCATCAAAACGGCAAGTATTATGGAAATGATTTGAAACAAGATATGCCTATCTATGTCTACGCCTCCTTATTTTCAAGCCTAATTGCCAACAAGCTGAAAACTACATGATATGTACTGCATGTTCGTGAAAGGATTTTTTGACATCGAATCGAGTAATATGATAGTTTGATAATTACGACACTATATTATGGATATTATGGAGTGTGAATAATTTCAATAACTTTAACCTCATTATAGCTTTATTAGCCAATACAAAACCGCAAACGATATGACATTACGTAAATCCGATCGGATTCAAAGTGACGCAGCTCGTGATATCGACATACGCACATCACTATCCATGCGTAAACGTGGTAGTCGCGTCTACTTTCCTAACGGGTCATCTTATGTCCCTTTCGCACGCATTATTATCTATAAGCTGTCCTTGTCTGCGTGGGAGTTAGTCCAACTATTTGGGAAGATTTTTCAGACCATCTCTGTGAATTGATTGAGACAATTAATAAATCCACATATTTATGTCTATTTCATTAACTATAAGTACATGATTTAGATATAAATGGAAACCTTTGTTTGGATTTTTTTTATTTAATCCAGGTGTAGCTTGCTTTAGGAATCTATGTGAATAAATAAAATTGAAATGTCTGTCTGTGATTTCAAAATAACTGCCGGTTTTTAGGTTAACAGGTAAAGCCCGATACAACTCTTTTATCTTAGACTACCGCTGCTACCCAATAATTTAAATATTTATAAGTATACATAATCAAATATGGTACTGTTGTTATTACATTAAAATTGTGGTAGAGCTTGAAGGATTTTCGTTACAAACTAAATCCCACACCGGTACTTTTTTAAGACATGTTTATAACCTCTGTAAACATTAAATCCCATTTCTTAAATAAAAAAAATATAGATAAATAATTATCGTACTATTATATAAAATCAAGTTAGTAAAACTCACTTGCGCTCATATCAGGAACGTGTCTCCTTCGTGTGTGTATGTGTAGCGTGTATGAGCATAAGAGCTGCATGTGTGTCGCGGGTCAGACTGTGGTCAGGTTTTGAATTGGACTTTGTCACTTAGGTCCTGTTATGACCTATGTCTAGGTTAACGATTTTAAGGACTAGGTGATTTATGTGACATTATGTTAGTCTTGATACAAAATATGATAGATTTATTATAATGTTTTACTGCAATTTGTTAAGTTTTCGTTATTTAATATACATATTACGTGTTAGCGTACGCTATAAATATATATATATATATATAGTTATACAAAAATCGTTTTTTTCTATATAGATTGCCATCTCAAGTTTTATATTTTTTATAAATATGTATAAACTAAGAATGTTAAACGAATATTAATACTTATTTGTAAGGTTTTAGTTATATACCATTCTAGACTATAACTCGGAATTAGGAATACATCTAATATCTTTTGTTTTCTTGGAATAATTTCCAAGTTATATTCATATCTAATTTAATTACATAGTTAAAGTGACAAAACTTCAGAACATAGGTATGTATATGCAATATCAAGCAGGTATGTCCAAAGTCGAAGATATGTGTTTCAAACTTGAATAAACGTAAGCGAGGTAAATTTAATTTTATAGTAGATTTTACAAAGATCATAAAAATTCATTCGTCCCGTTTTTCAACCAGATCGCGATGAAGAATGCAGTCTCACTGGCTCCAGACACGCACACACGGAACAAACTAATTTACTTGTTTATTGTGTGTGTGTGGCTACTATGGTACACTACTGGTCTATTATAACATTAAATACTTTTTTTACGTCACATAGTTAAACACTACCCTAAAGAAGAATCTTGTTATAAATTGTATTTATAATTTAACACCTTTGCCGGTGAACAATTGATAATAATAAAAAAAGTTAAATGTCGTTTTATTTATTTATAAAAATTACTTGAAATACATGTTTGAATAACATTTTTGATGTTATAAGCAATCGCATTGTTTTTATAATTGTTTCGTTTTTGAACGGATAATTTTCAAATTGCTCACACGTGGTAATTTGATAAGCATCATGTTGGTACATCATAGCATACAATATACAGCAGTCAAGAGTCATGTGATGAAAATTTAAATTTATTTTTTGTACAAAATATGTAATTGTGATGTTGGCAAGATATTCAACAATTGTTTTTACGTTCGATAATATCAAAATGCAAACGTTTTCCGTTTGATATGTTTAAATTTTGAGACCATTTTATAATTTGAACACGCAAATAAAATATATTTAGAAATAGATTTTTGCTAATAAATAATTCTATTTAATCTACAACAGACTAAAAATAACAGAATATAAAAGTAAGATAAGGAAATTTCTTAATGTCCATAATGTTTCCTTGTTCATGATTATGATCGTGAAGGAAGTGACGTAAGTATGATGCGGATTTCAGTCTCTTTATCTCCGAGCAAATTCTGTAGAGACTATTCAAATATTACTCAAGAAGAAACGACAAGAAACTCATTGGTTACTCTTTTTAACAATTATAAAAATACATGTAATAATAAAAACGTAAACGTAACAGCCTGTGAATGTCCCACTGCTGGGCTAAAGGCCTCCTCTCCTCTTTTTGAAGAGAAGGTTTGGAGCTTATTCCACCACGCTGCTCCAATGCGGGTTGGTGGAATAATAATCATATATAAATTATATTTATATATACTGTATGAACTTCATCCAAGCTCTTCTATCATTTATATAATCCTGTGCAGTGATTTTTTTTTCAGCCTATTGCCGTCCACTGCTGGACGAAAGCTTCCCCATAGAACGCCAACCATCCCGATCTTGGGCAGTCCGCATCCATCCCGAACCTGCCACCTTTTTTAAATCGTCTGTGTGCAGTGTAATAGGACTTATTTATTAAAAACATAACATGAGTTTTAAATTTAAAATAAACTATAAATTAATGTATTGGAAATAATCATTGAAATTAGTCCTTTCTCTAGTATAAAGTAAGTATCAGTATGAGTGTCGTCTAAATATCTCAATCATATAATTAGTATCAGAAAATTCTAGTGAACATAGAGATAAAATTGTTAAAACGCTTATTGTTATATATATATATATATATATATATATATATATATATATATATATAAAACTTGTGAGAATTAAAGTGATTTTCACGTGACTTTATCCAATAGTAACTACACGTGTCTTAGTAGTCGTGAGCCACACATTTGCATTTTTTATTGCAACAAATGGTTTTTTAAAATTCGATACTGTTACCGGCTTTCCAGGAACCGGTAATATTATGACATTCGATTCGTTAATTGATGACGATGAGAAATATTTCGTTATTCTGATGAGGCTATATTTAATGCCTCGTTAGTCTAAATGCTAGCTTGCGTGGTCTTCAGATCATGGGGCCCAATGGGTTCGAATACTGGTTCAGTCTGGATATCGCGCTGAAAGCACGAGTTGGCCGTTGGTCCCGAATGTGATATATCACCGGTTACGGTATAAGAGCTACTTTGTTCCATGGATTTGTAAAATCGAAAATAGTAGTAAAATTTACTGGCTTTTAATCTATCCAACCCGCAATGGAGTAGCGTGGTGGAATAATCTCCAATGTTTGTTCTAAAGAGGAGAGAGCGCTTCTGTCAAGCCGTGGGACATTAACAGGCTGCTACTTAAAACATTTTTCACGAGAAAGTTTCCAAAAGTAAAACTCACTCGTTTAAACTGTTAAAATTTTTGCGCCACAAACATGTCTTAACTTGCATTGTAGTATTAAAAAAAGATCACGAACATTCAACTATAATGCTATCTATACACTAAGGCTTAAGTTAAAAGGTTCGATTAAGCAGCTACGACATGACGTAGGTTAGTAGAGTTAGTATGCTAATAGGCCACTTGATGGTAAAAACGATGATAAAAAGTCACCATCGCCAAAGACATTGGCGCTGTAAGAAATATGAACCATTCCTTACACCGTCACCACCGTCAGCGCCAACTCTGGGAACTAAGATGTTACGTCTCTATCACCCTTCAATCCTAAACACAACAATAATAAGTATTACTGTTTGTCGGTAGAATACATGAAAAGTGTATGACACATATCCAAACGAGGTTGTGCAAAGTGATATCAGTGGTTTTTTTTAACAATACACTTCAAGTTATATACTGAATGTTGAACTGTAAGAAAATCAACAACTTAACTCCGTGTTTTTTATCATTCACATAATCTTTTAATTATATAAAACAGTACGCCTATTGAATTTATATATCGTTTTACATTAACTTACTAATAGGCAAATGTTAAAAGATTCTTTCCAAGTACTACTAGTGGTAGAGTTTTGTGCAAGCTCGTCTGGGTACGTACCACCCACTCATCAGATATTCTTCGCAAAACAGCAGTACTTGGTATTGTTGTGTTCCGATTTGAAGGGTGAGTGAGCTAGTGTAATTACAGGTACAACGGATATAACATCTTAGTTCCCAAGGTTGGTGGCGCATTGGTGATGTAAGCGATGGTTAACATTTCTTACAATGCCAATGTCTATGGGCGTTGGTGACTTACCATCAGATGGCCCATATGCTCGATCGCCTTCCTATTCTATATAAAAAAAAGTTAACAAATACGAAAGTTAATAATTATGTCGATTGAATGATTTATTTATTATTTCTTATTTGTCGCAAAGTATATAGAAATTAGTATTGAATTGCAGGAAACAGCTGTTATCTGATGCGTTAGTCAGACGTATCTGATCGTAATAGGGCGTTAACAGGACGGGTGACTATTAATAGATATGACGAAGAAACTTGACATTATTATATATTGACTGTCATTGTTTTCTAATAATCCGAAAATTTTAATGAAATACATGTTATTTGTATATTTATTAATTCGTTATATCGGATTATGAGAGCTAGGGAATAGAGAGTGCACCTGTGTTTGCGCACACACTTGTGCACTATAATATGTCCTGCGCAGTTGGCTAATCTCTCTTGAGATTGGCTGCGTTTCTGAAATCGGTCTGGAGGGCCTTACTTACTAATAAAATATTAATAGATTTTCATAACAAATAAATCTTGGTAATTATTTTAAGTTATTTATATTAGAAGGCAGACAAGCAAGCTTGTTAAGTGATTGATAAGTGTCCATTCACGTTTGTGAATACTGATAACTGATAACTGGACTTTATGAGAGACTTACTTATGTGTCTAGTTAGTGATTTATACATAAAAACAATTCTAAGAATGTCTTTCGAAACATACCCATACTGTTTTTTTAAAACTATTTTTTATAAAATTTGAATTACGAATCATAGTTTTTTAAACTTCTTATTACGTATTGTTCATATAACTTTACGATAAGCCTCGTCGATAGCGTTGATAACCTCAATGTTTTATCCGAGAGTTCGACTTGAGCATATATTACGACCTATATTCATATGTAAGATCGTTGTTACATTTATTATTCCATTCAAACAAAGTATTATATACGCTTATAATTGATGTACATACTACACGGTCGTTTAATCCTAAGGTAGGCAACTTAACGTCTGTGTTATAAGTAACAATTGCCAGATTTACACATTTACATACTTAATTTTAGAAAGAAGGCAGAAGGCAGGCCAACTGTGCCAATTGTGCCAACGTGCCAGTCGAAGTCGACCACTTGTATGTCAATAAAAACCAGAAGCTTTGATGCATCTTAGAAGAGACCAGTCCAGCAATTGCAATCCATTCATCCATTGCTGATGATGATTATTAAATAATTTCTGTCCATGTGACTTAATTTTATGTACTATTTGCAAATCCACTAAATGTCATAAACTAATTTAACAAAGAGATATCGCTACGTGAACACGAATTTAGAGTGTCGCTTTGACAATAGGAACCGCGATTTGCGCATACCTGTGATTGTCAACTTTCTCTCGACTTTTCGAGACGATCATAGTCGAATGAATATCTTAATCTGGCTGCAGTTACGTCACTGTTACATTATAATTGTCTGGATGATTATAATAAATAAAAATCTTGTATTGATAAAAAAGCGTGGATATTTATCGTTACTTCAAATCTTTTAAATGAAAACATATATCTATACGCCCTAATAGAGTTCACATTGTATATTGTATGAAATTAATAGAGAACTAACATTCGTAAACTATTATAAAATCGTATATCAATTTAACGTTGGCAAAAACATTTAAATTAATCTATACGTAATCCAAATCACCGTATATCTATGATTAGAACTACCAACACTCGATCCTAGTTAATCCTTTAACCCAGAGACTAATTATAAGAAACGAATTTGTCACATGATTTTTATGGACTTCTGATTAGAATTAGATGACGTAAAGCTATTAAAGTTGAATGATTTATTAGCAAAACAAATTAGAACTTACGGTGATTAGGACTGACCTACTTTATTGAACATATAGTTATTTTTCAGTGTATGGTTGGTTTCAGGACTATGACAGGTGTATTGACGGTGTATGTAGTGGTTTTTACTTCTTGCATTGTTAGTGTCACGTAAAAATCTATGACATGTGTACCTAGCGACACTCATTGGATCAACCTGGTGGAATAACTTCCAAAGCTTCTTCTCAAAAGGAGAGGTATTTGTCTTTTTTTGCTGGACTAAGTCCAAAAAGACAAATAATTAATACAAATTACCTTATTTATTATATTATTATCCTCTGTGCAATTTTGCAGGATTTTGCAGGACTGCGGATTTTTCAAATAAAAAATGCATCGCATCAACTCATTTCTATGATAAAGTTTGAGATGATTTATCGTTAGAGATACGATCGAGCGATCTCTACATATAATCCATTACAAATTTCACATATTGAGCATAGTTTTTTAAGATATTATAGAAAGATATATTATATAGAAATATATATTATATTATAAAAGTTATCATTAATTTTGCAATAATACAAAATTTATATAAGACTCCTAGCTCTAGCTAAGTGAACTAATGAGCTGAAAAATATTGCGAGTCCTGGCTGGATACGGAAGGCAAATAATCTTTGCTATCCCTAGAAGAGACCCAGCACTCCAGCAGTGGATTATCATAGGCTAAGTAGGTAGGAAAGATGAATATTATTAAAGTTATGGATATGCAAGCTATGTGTGACTAAATCGTCGATTATGTATATCATATGCAATAATTCTGAAGCGACAATAGTAAGTGACGTAAAATTGCAATTTAAAACGAATGAGAATATGAGTCGACAAAGTAATAAAATATATAATAATATGAATTTATTTCGAAGCTGTCATATTTAAAATAATTTGCAACAACATGCTACGTTCATTTCAAATATCGTAATACAAATTATAGAAAACATGCACTAGTAATCTACTAACTTGGATCAATAATACACCTTTAGCTGTCGAAATCGTATTATTGTTTATCACTAGTATCTTATCATTATCAAATGATAGCGCTGACATACAGCACTTGGCTGAAGTGTGAAGCGCACGCAGTTACGCGTACTGCTTATGTTTTAAATTTCGGTGATTACTGTTCGTGATAAGTTAATGCAACGTTGATAATTACAGAAAGGCGTGGAAGAAACAAGGTGAGTTATGTTATATTCTAGAATTTGATGATGATGGTGATGATAAACATAAGTGTTTTATTAATTAGACATTTGAAGTGATATAATTTAATTTAAAACACTGTTCTCTTTGTTTATGGATTGAAGAATTGACTAATTGACGTTTATATATTTTTTTATTAAAACAATAGTATTTGTTATATGTATTTATAATTTTTTTTTCTGTTATTCGTTGCCTTCAAATCCGTAAGTAGCAAGCCAATGGTAGCCTCTGAATCGTAGACAATTATATTATCCATAAGTAAAGCAAATTAAGTAAAATAAATGTAACTTCTTATAATTTTAGGAGCCGGAAAACAGATAACATAGTCCGTAAATGACTTGGTGAACTAAATCAAAATGTTGGCGGCATCTCTGAGCACGCTCACACCGCGTATGCGGTTCAACTTCTCTAAGCCAAAAATAGAGAATTTGGTATTCAAATTACACTACAAACTTACTGTCACCATACTCCTAGCCTTCGTTATCTTGGTTTGCGGAAGAGAATACTTCGGGGAACATATCAAGTGCATTTCGGACCAAGGAGTTCCAAATCATGTTATACAAACTTATTGCTTCTTTATGGCGACTTTTACAATTGTAAGTTTTTAAATGTTTCATACGACTTTTATAAATATATTTTAATCATAACTCAAAAAGTTTAAACAATAAAATATCTTATAAAAGTACATAATCAACAATATGCAGATTTTCTGACTGTATTTGTTATGGACAAATATAATAGTATAAACTTTTGACAAATGTCTAGATTTTTTATCTATAATTTCTTTTACCTTTCTAACAAAAATAAACCATCAGGTTCGGCATTATAACGAGAGCCTCCTTGAAGGTGGTTTCCTACCTCACCCGGGTGTTGGTCCTATTCTTTCTACGGATGAAACATTGCACCACACCTATTACCAGTGGGTGCCTTTTGTACTCTTCATCCAGTCAATATGCTTCTATTTGCCACATTATATATGGAAGAAGAAAGAAGGTATGTTAATAAAACATATTTTATTTATATGAAAGTGACAAATATATTAGTCTCAATTGAAAAGTTGGTATATTTTGTCTCACTTATTTTTATGCTATCTCTGGTATGTGAGAGAGGGATAAAACATGTTTCAGTTTATGCATAAATAGACGTTTCAAAATAATAGTCTGAGTCTCAAAACAATCAGTCATGAAATTACTTTGAAATGTTGTCATGATAAAATTATTTTTTTTTCTTCAAATTAATATTATCTAGATTTTTAACTATTTAATCTTAAATATACGTCGAACAGAATGTCAGTCCTATCTTATCTAAATAATTCAGGTTAATGTGATGAATTCTGAGAAAAAAGTGTAGCGTTTTACGGCTATGTTACATTTTATGCATTATTTCCAAGTAGCTCTCCACTATGTAAGTTTTAAGCTTTATATTTATATTTACATATTAATTTTTTTTTTTTTTTTTTTTGGAAATTACTTCAACAGTCCAAAAAATTAAGTTTACTTGCTTCTAATATATTTGTTTAGTTGCTCTGCGCTGTACACAATATATATATTTTTTTATAAGTGGGTCTTGAATTTCAGAATAGTCGATTTTGAAGTGATATTTTGAAAAAAAAAATCATTTTGTCGGGACAAAATAATTTGAATTTTTTAATTGATCCGATTACTGCAGAAGAATTGTAGAATATTGGACAATTTACTTAGGAATTCCTAATTAATTATTTTTACTTAATCCTTTAGTTAATTTTTTTTTCGTATAAGACATTTCATCAGGTTTATCGTGACGTAGTTCTATCAAAGAGATTAGTCGCAAACAAAGTACTTAATGGAATAGTTATTGAAAAGTGTTTATTTTGTAGGAGGTAGGATTAAGGCACTCGTGGATGGACTGCAATACGCAGGCTTAGCATTGGCAGAAGAGGATATGAAATTCGGCACTACGACAGTACCTTCCAAAAAGTCTTTAGAGAATCGAGTTGATATCATAAAGAAAGATATCATATTAAGGTATTTTAAGATACACTATTTGTTTAAATTTATATTGTACACAACATTGTATCATATGTATAACCAAAATCAAAAATATGTGCAGCTTATAAGCTTTAAGCGTTATAGTAACTGATTTCATTACCGTTGAAAATTTATTTGATATTCATTCCCATCAGGTTACGAGTAAGCAGAACTTGGTCGACTTGGCTGGTGTCGATGGAAGTGGCCAACTTGCTTCACGTCATGTTTCAAATTTGGATGATCAATTTGTTCCTTAATGGAAAATTTATCAGCTTGGGGGCGAGTGCTCTTCGATACAAGGAATGGAATATGATTGCTGATCCACTAGAGACGATTTTCCCGAAGGTGACATAATCATTTACAAATGATCTGAACATTGAATAGCATGAGTAGCAATAGGTGTCAATATCAATGAATATGATAAATTTATGATTTACTCTATGAAGTAAGTTATTATGCGCATCAATTATAATAGAAATTCGATGAATGTAAACTATAATTATTTTTATGATAAATACTACTATGGTCAATATTTTTAGGGCGAGGCAAATATGATGTAATTAATTTTATTTTATTGATTACTTGAACTTTTCTTCTGAACCTCTTAGTAATAATAATAATAATAAGTGAAGCTTATGTTATCTTTTTGTAGGTGACGAAGTGCACGTTCCACAAATTTGGTCCCAGTGGCTCGATCCAGCAGCACGATGCACTTTGCGTGATGGCGCTCAATATCATCCACGAAAAGATATACGTCGTACTTTGGTTCTGGTTCTTGTTTCTTTTCATCGCTTCTGCGCTTGGTAAATATACAATAATTATCTTGCAAAATAATGAAAAACAGATATTGATGTTGCATATATGTATATCATTACAAACTTCTATTTCAGCTGTTTTATGGCGTCTGATTTCGTTCTTCTTGTATCGTCGTTCGTTAAGATTCAACGAGATGTTGCTACGTCACGCTTCGCATAGAAAATTCAATCCTTACAATGTGATACAAGTGGTCAATGGATGTCAATTTGCTGATTGGCTCTTCTTATATTATCTAGCAAAGAACATGAAAGGAATTGTCTTTCAGTAAGTTTTGTCCTTAAAAATGATTTATAGCTTAAGGCGGCCTGGAAAATTGAGCACCTAATGGTAACTGGTTCTTATTGACCTTTGGTTTTGAACGTGAAGACGAATCAACCAACCATATATTGTTAATGCACCACCAATACCTGTTAGTAAAAGATGTATGACTCTTGCTTTTAAATAAATTAATCAGTAAGTCAGAATATCAATACAAAATGTCGATATTCTGGTTTGGTTATATCCAGAGATATCGTTGTCAAGATATAGCTTACTGGACTTTTAACTATAATTTATTTTTATTATCTTTGAGAAGGTCGTTTTAGATAAACTTGCTTTCTTCTAGGCAATTATTTGAGCGCTTGGCAGAGGAGTTGCAAAAAAGAGACATGCCATTTGATCAAGATGGCCACGAAGAAAAAGGTGCAGAGCCAGTGTTTTTAGGAAAAGTTGATTTTGCTGACGAAAAACTTCCTTTGACTCAAGACTTAAAGGAAAAATCCTCGTAAAAGTGTCAAATTAATTAAGCTGTGATAGGAAATACGATACAACTCACATTGTGATCATCGTTTGTAGTGATGCTCAAATGTTGAAACTTTATTCTACACGCCATTTATAATGGAGGTCTTCAATGACCGACGTTCTTGAAAAGCAATAACAATTATATTTCAAATTAACGATTTAATTTTGCTCAAACAAGAATCTTTCTTCGTAAATGCCAAAGACTAGATAGAGCAAAATTATTACAACATCTTCAATAAAATGATAACTTGTAAGTTATAGCGCATAAACAGTAACAGCCTGTCAATGTCCCACTGCTGGGCTAAGGCCTCCTCTCCCTTTTTGATGAGAAGGTTTGGAGCTTATTCCACCACGCTGCTCCAATGCGGGTTGGTAGAATACACATGTGGCAAGATTTCAATGAAATTAGACACATGCAGGTTTCCTCACGATGTTTTCCTTCACCGTCAAGCACGAGATGAATTATAATCACAAATTAAGCACATGAAAATTCAGTGGTGCTTGCCCGGGTTTGAACCCACGATCATCGGTTAAGATTCACGCGTTCGAACCACTGGGCCATCTCGGCTTTTTACTGGGCCATCTCGGCTTTTTTTTATAGCGCATAGTAAGTTTAAACGGACCAGGGTATTATAAGAATAGGTAATAAGAATGATCATCATCAGATTTAAAAAAAAACAAATAGTTAATAGCTTTATTGGTGATTGCGCACATAAAATTGATTAAAGAATATATCGAGCTGACGTTGATGGAACACCAATTGCGATAATTGGTGCCATCGATGTCGTTTGTTGAAATTGGTTCAATTTTATCATTAGAAGTTTCTTCTTTTAATCCGTAACCGTAACAGCCTGTGAATGTCCCACTACTGGGCTAAAGCGTCTCCTCTTTTTGAGGAGAAGGCTTGGAGCTTATTCCACCACGCTGCTGTGGGTTGGTAGAATACACATGTGGCAGAATTTCAGTGAAATTAGACACATGCAGGTTTCCTCGCGATGTTTTCCTTCACCGTAAAGCACGAGATGAATTATAATCACAAATTAAGCACATGAAAATTCAGTGGTGCTTGCCCGGGTTTGAACCCACGATCATCTTCTTTTAATACCAGATGTTTATTTGTAAAAATATATATTTGTGGAATTAAATGAGTGACGTTACCATTTAATAAAGACAATCAGTATTGTTTAATCATATTTCCCAGTGGTTTTTGTATGTTAACTTCGGGTCTTATATACCATAAAACACATTGCAATTGTAATTTGATTTACTTTCGTTTTTATTAATAAAATACAATATAATCGCTTTACAATCATCTTACTTTCCTTGGGATAATATTTATTACATGTGATTTTTTTTTAAACTCATTAAATCTAACGATAATAAATTTATTGAAAATCATGAAAATATTGTAATTAGCAACTACGGACTATACGTTATATCAAAGTCCGTTCCGTGTAGACATTAACATATAAATTAAATACTATTAAAACTATGACATTTATAATTAAATTGATTTTTAAAATGTATATAATCTACGCTTAGCATTTTTAATGTCAGTTCCAAGCCAATAGAGAAAGTCACAACAAAAGATTGTTGTTTTGAAAATTTTTGATGTATTCAGTTGTAGCAATACTTTGAATGTTTACTGGTGGTAGGGCTTTGTGCAAGCTCGTCTGGGTATGTACCACCCACTCATCAGATATTCTACCGCAAAACAGCAATACTTGATATTGTTGTGTTCCGGTTTGAAGGGTGAGTGAGCCAGTGTAATTACAGGCACAAGGGACATAAAATCTTAGTTCCCAAGGTTGGTGGCGCATTGGATATGTAAGCGATGGTTGACATTTCTTACAATGCCAATGTCTAAGAGCGTTGGTGACCACTTACCATCAGGTGGCCCATATGCTCGTCCGCCTTTCTATTCTATAAAAAAAAAAAAGAATGATAAATTATTTTGTGTGTAATTGAATTATAACTTATTATTAATTTTGACAGTACAATTGAAAACGTTGCCATTGTTGTTAATACATATTAATTTGAAGGTGAAAATTATAACTGTGTTATTATTATGTGGTGTGCATTGTATTATATAAATAGATTGTAAATTTTTTTAACTATGTAAATTAATAATTATTTATAGGTATTATTATTATAATAAATTTATAACATAATAAACTTTTTCGTATTCCCATTTATTAGTAAGATATATGTTTACTGGGCTCTTCGAATAATTAATTTAAAAAAGAAGTTGAAAAGATGATTTATGGAAAGCTTTACCACATGCCAACCGTGGGAATTATAACTTTATGTTAGTAACTGCCATAATAAATGCGACTGAGACGCCTGTTACTTAATATTTTTGTATAATTGAACAAAATTGTAATATATCGATTTTGCGAATATCTTTATAAAGAGTAAAAAAAAAGTTTTAAATATAGTGAATAATAAAAATAGGATCCCTGAAAATAATAATAGAAATGACAATAATTTTATAGATAAATTTTAAGTTTAGGATATCGCATCCACAGCAGCTTTACTTACTTTTTGGCACAGGGATATCTTGAGAGATGAAGGGGGATATGGATGTTGGAATGCTTAATTTTTAGATTATTTTGTTTCACAAACAAAGTTACTACCAAAAGTTAAAGCGGTTTGTACGGCATAGAAATACAGTCGGTTTTATATTCGTGAAAAATAAATAAAATAATACTAACCAAGACTAAGCATAAGCTTGATATATTCATTATTGTTATTATTCAGTATTATCCAAAGATACGAGCTTCTCTTTTATAGTCGTAACTTCAGCACCATTTCATCATCAGCATCAGACGTCGGGTCTGTAACGTTATGGGCATTACATACATTCACTCGAAGTGATTTTCTTTTTTTTTAGAGTCTAATAGAAAGGCCGACGAGAGATTCGACCTTCTGTTACAAATGTCACCTTAAACACTGTAAATCCGCCCCTTATCCCTTGTGACTATAATTATACCGAGTCATCCTCCAAACCAGAATGAAATTCGGAGTAATATAGTTTTGGCGGTATAGCCCGGACATCGGGCGGGTTATATTGTGCAGAGCCCTGCACAAAGTATATCACCAGTAAAAATGCTTCTATATTTTTTATAGCATAGGAAGGCGGACGAGCATATGGGCCACCTGATGGTAAGTGATCACCAACGCCCATAGATATTGGCATTGTAAGAAATGTCGACCATCGCTTACATAGCCAATGCGCTACCAACCTTGGGAACTATGATTTTATGTTCCTTGTGCCTGTAATTACACTAGCTCATTCACCCTTTAAACCGGAAGACAACAATATCAAGTACTGCTGTTTTGCGATAGGATATCTGATGAGTGGATGGCACACCAGTAGCTTATATATTTACGAACAGCCCAGATTTGGATCGATTTTTTATTTTCTGGTCAATGTTAATCGGATTTAAATATAGTAAGAATGTTGTATCTTCGGATGGAAAGTGTGATTCTTGCTCGCCTAGGCTTACCATCAGGTGTGATAACGGGCAAGCATATGTCCATATATAATAAAAACAGGTCATTTATATTAATCATTTTAAAATAGACATAAATTAGATTGTATTACGTTTATATGATACTAGTAAGTTTTATATGTTTTTTTTTATACACGTTTAACAATTTGCCATTTGAAATATATTTTTCGGAGGTTATACAATCTTTACTCTAACTAATATAATGAATGTGAAGGTTTGTTTTTATTCTAAATTTATTTAATTTTCTATATTAATACTTTTACGTCTGAACTGCTCAACTGATTTTATCAGATTGCATAAAAGCGGATACTCGTAATTGAATAAACACATGAAAAAAATGCTTTTGGCACGCGGTATGCAGTATCAGTATAATAGAGGTTAGCTCGCTCGATTTCGATAATAGACGGCTGGATATTGACTAATTAAATAAGCTTAATGTACACCTATTATTAAAAATATATGTATTACATTATCAAACATTCACATTACACATCACATTACAATTACATACATACATTTACAGCTTTAAATTGACAAGTGTAAAGTCGGGACGTTAAGCTAGTTATTGGTATAACGGCAAACGGCCAAATGTACCGCTGAGTGGTTGATTCATGCCTTCCAAATAAAATGCCTACTGGCAAGCAATAATCTTCGTAAACTGTAATCTTTTATTTAAGACGTTATTTATTCCTATAATTATGATTTCGATCGCCGTTTAAACTTATATAACATAAAGTATTGCTGTTTCGCGTTCTTAAAGTTGTTCCATGGGTAGTTTTGGTAAATGGTAATCTGAAGGACCGCGGATGCGTTATGCCAGAACTATCCCGTAACTACTCCACTCCGTCGGAGTAAGTCGTCATAAGTCGTCGGAGGACGGTCACTGCTGGGTGTTAAAGGGTTAGAACCCCACATAACCCGGATACCCGAGGAATTCAATTAGTTTTTGCAGGTTTCTCCAGCTTAATATAATGTTGGTTCCGTACCTACTACCAGCAAAACGAATATCGTATAGAAGGCATATAGACCACGTGTAACGATAACTTATTCTGTAAGCGGGTTTACTTGAGAGTATTGACCCTAGACGGAGGCTGCGGGACGCGTTCTAACCTACTTAGAAAAAGGTCAGTTTCGTATTTACAACCTCATTTAAATACATATATTTAGGTTACCGGATTATTCAATAAAATATTCCTTTTTTTTGACAAAAATGGGGTCCCAATATATAATTTGAGACATACATACGTTATAATTTAAAAAATATTAAAACCTTTTATTCGTTTTAAGTTCTATTGATCTTTTTTATTTACTTTACTTCTTTAAAAAACAACAGAAACTGTATATTTAACCAATTTTTTTTGACAATTATTTTATTATTGTACAATTTAATGTCATTACGTCATCCTTTTAAATATTTATAAGATCACCTGAAACTTCCTTATTACTTGATACCTATAAAAAAATCTTCATTTACATTGAATTACTTACTTTGTTCTTTTACATAAAAAAATCTGATATCCATTAAAACCAAATTGGTCACATTTTTCTTTTTATAGGGGAAGTCTCTTAAAATAAATTCGCTAGATCCATAATATCATTAATTATACATCTGAATATTTACCGGCAGAACTACCTACTTATAGACATTATGATTTAGAATATTTTTAATAATAAAAACAACACAACGTGAGTTTTTACAGCCTGTAATTGAACAGTACAGACAAAAGGAAACATAATAAATAATTATTTTAAAGGTAACCTCTATTAGCAACACAAGAACATTTTTTGAAATGTAAATGTTGCAAAAATTCCGTAATGGTATGTATTTACGCAGTAAAATCATTCTGCTTTTAATAATAAAACAACTGATTGTTAACAAAAACTCAGAACTTTCGAGTTCATTTTCTTTTTAAAAACCATTTTTGCCTATGCTTAAACTTGAAAAAGTCGTTGAATATTGGAAATTAAAATAAAGCATGCATACGTCCCGAAGCATCCAATTGTACCTGGAATTTTGGCCTCACAGGTAGCGAGTGACTGGTTCTCTTTTGATAGTACATACTGTCGTCTCCTAGCAACTTTACATTTACATGTCCACGAGGTATCTTATGTACACATCGATTAGTTATGTAACTTGACTTTGTTAAGTTGATTGTGAAGTTGTCTTGATTGTATTACATTTTCACAACGGAACCTTTTACGTCATGATTTTTTTAAATATTAAAAACTATTAGCTACCCGTCCTGAATTCGTACAGTAATAAATATAAAACTATTTGTTTACGCGGCGGACGCCATTAAAACTCTTAGTCGGAATGATTTTGCCGACATGTTCAAAAATCATTGTCACATTTCAATCACAAACCCACAATTAATTATACACCTAAATTTACCTCATGAATCACTATGCCCGTTGATGAAAACCAAATGAAAATCAGATTGACGGGCAAATAGATAGTTATCAGACGCGGCGCGGGAACTTTGTTTTATAATATGTAGTGATAATTCGTAAATAAATTATTAAATTTAAAAAAAACTGGTTAAAGGTACATTTTCATTGTACTATTAAATTCCAAAAATTCTATTATTTTTTTCAGGGTTGGAGACGAATATTACCGTAATAGATTTATCTTTGAATAAGTAATTCTAATAACATGTCAACCAATTAATTAGCTTGTTATTGAGAAAAAAAACACTTATACATACATACATATCACTGCAAATTAAATAAAAACAAGGAAGAACTATATTTATATTTATTTGATTCAAAGTATACACTATTTCTTTTACAAAATGCAAATATTTGCAACAGCATAAATAGGTTAAAATGCGTAGAATGAAACGTTTTTAATATGAAATAATAATAATGGTAACATTCACGAGAAGATGGCGCCAGCCCGCCATTGTCATTGGTAAGAGCAGACATTAATATTGTTGTCTTATTCTATCACTTCATTAGAAAATATTGTTATCTCTTTTATACCTAGCAGAAAGATGTACCGGTGCTGCTGGCATAGTGTATCTGTATCTGTGGAAAAACAAAATAAATTGTCGAGTGTACGGATCAGCCGTGTGCTAGATCTAACAATTTGTCTTTCGTTTTCTTTCGTTTTATGTGTTATAATGATAAATATTACGATATTTTACTTCGACAGTAAATTTTATAAGGCCATGTTATATTTTCTTATTTAGAACTGACGAGAAAGTATGAATTTAAATTTCGAAATTCGATAAGTTTCGAACTGGTGGCAAATAAACATTGTCGAAAAGAGCCTAAAGGATATTGAAGACAGTGTATTGGTGAGTAATATAATAATTATTTAAAAAAAAACATGCATTCTTATTCATAATTTAGTGTTTGGATACGAAATTTGTTGAATTCTTAATTTATTAATTATTTTTGTAGTACAATTTTTACTATTGTTTGTTGATTGTATTTGCAGATAATATTTACTCTTTTATAAATTAAACAAACCATGTTTTTTTTTTTACTATCTATGAAAAGAAAAAATATTGCACTATTTCCCATTAAAATTAAATTTATAATATCTAAATAATTAAAAAATATTTTATTCATAAGTAAATAACGTGTATATATACAAATGGCCTTTGCCTGGGTATTTGCCTATGTTTGTATATTTTACATATTAATATTAAAAAATATTTTATAACATGTTTATTTAATATATTTAACTTAAAACACATAACATTAGTACTGTTAGATAATTGTAATGTAACTTTAAAGTAAATCTAACAAAATAAAGTTAATAGACCACTCACAGACAAAATGGATGTTCCGTCGAGAACTTTTGAATTTTGCTGTATTCACGTTATTGTAATCATACTTATCAATTGAGATTAATATTATAAGTCATTAGTCAGATATTTTCATAATAATAAAGTATTTAATGTACATAACCATCATACATACATATAAAGATAGTAAGATGTACAAAGAAATGGTAAAAAAAATTCTCAGAGGTATAGGTGGCTTTAGGTAACTTTCACTTTGAGAAAAACAACTGAGCTCAATAAAAATTGAGTGGCACGTCTAAAACATCCGATTCATTTGTAAACAAAGTCATCAAAAACAGTCATAACAAAAACCTAAAACTAAAATTAACATTTCTTTCTTTCTAAAAAAATATTACATTTCTTGGGAATTTAATATGCTTTATTTTCTGATCGTAAAGAGAGACAGTCATTATGTAAGTTAATAATTATGATTCTGGATTTAATTAATTGGATTTCATAAATATTTGAAGTTAAATAAAGTAGTTAGTTGTGCATCCATCGGGCGATTTGTAACTTTTGTACTTGCATATTAATTTTACATAATAACTTATCATTTTTCGTATTAAATAATTAGTTTAAGTTTTATTAAAACATATTATTAATTACATTTGTTTTATCTACTAAGGAAAGAATAATAATTGCTTCACAAAATAAAATATTAAAGAAACTAGGTATTTGACCTAACAAAATAAGTGTAATAAATACTTACCCAACTAAAAATATTTATATATAATTACAAATACATTAGTATTATCAAAACATTTATTGTGTAAAAATTTCGTTGAATTATTAAATTCTTTAAATAGAATTCCTTTTTAGTCTTTTCTTGCATAAAAAAGTTTTCTTTTGCAATCTCATGATACAATAACTAATTATAAATATACTAAAACCTCTTTTAAGTTGTCTCCGATACAACTAAAGCTTTATTTGAAAAATTAATTTGGCGCACGTGCGTGATACATTCGGTCAGGGACCGCGGCGCATTTTTGTTGGCCACACCGCGGTCAGACCGTATAATTTGGTCCATCCTGCTCCCGCTTTAATAACCTTTAATGGTACATAGACTGGGGCGGTCTCACTTGATTTATGACAACTAGATCGAAGACCAACATAAATGGATCCTTGACATTACATACATTTCAAACTATTACCACATTTCAACAGTTCAGAAATGACTGGAAACATCTCGTTGATTATTCTAATGGCACTTTTCGTAAAGATTATGTTTTAGTTCTGGATTGCTTTGATTTATATGTATTGTTAAAATATGTCGGCTCTTTGCTGGTTATCGTTACCTTAATGATTTTTTTACGGAAGATGAAGACAATTTTGTTTGTAAGTTCATCAAAACTATTTTCACGTACTGGTATAATAATTGATTATATAATCCGGCGCATATTACATTTCTATCGTCTGACGGCGTTACTTATAATTTACGGAATTGTGTTAATCAAAACTATGCCTTGTTCTTCTTTCGAATGTCAAAACAATGATGAAAGATAGAGAGAAATCAATGTTTAACTAACTACTTATTAACTAACCGCCAAATAACTTTTAAACGTAACGTCGTAAGGGTTTTTATAATTTATTTATTTTATATTTTAAGTACGACCCAGTCAATTACTTTATTAGCTACATTTTATCTTAATATAAAGCGTGACTCGCCTTTGCAGGTGTGTACAATCTATACCTGCGTATATAATAAAAAGTAATAAAACCTTTTTAAAAACGACAAAGAGAATTTAGTTAGGCGAACGGACAAATGGGACCAGTTGTTGGTAAGTGGTTACCACCGCGCATAGACAATGGCGTCGTAAGAAATACTAATTATCCTTTACATCGCCAATGCGCCAGTAACCACTGGGGACTAACATGTACCTGCTGCCTGTTACATTTACTAGCTCTCCCTTCCAACTGGAACGCAAAAATACTAAGTTGCTGTTTGACGGTAGAATCTTTAACCAAAATGGGCTTGCATACAGCCCTATCATTGAATAAAGTATATTGTACTGAATCAGCACCAAAAATTGTTCGAGTGGAACTGGTATTCGGTTACAAGATTTGACCCAAACATTTAAGACAGATTGACAGATTTAAGATAATTTCTCGACATATATCACATCATTTTACAGCCGAACGCGAGATAAATTATAAAAACAAATTAAGCGCGTGAAAATTCTGTAATGCTCGTCTGAGTTTGAACCCCCAATCAACGGTTAAGATACACGTGTCCTAACCAAAGGACCTTGGTGGAAACCAGCTCATTTAGTAAACCTTTATGAGGTTACGTCTAGTCTATCGGTTTTAATAGAAACACAATACAGAGCAGTACACCTGCTTGGAGCTCGCTCGCCTTGACCGCGAATGGGACTCGTTTAAACCTTACATTTATGTAAATTATATAGCTCAGTTAAGCTTATCGATCAAGAATGTATTAGATATGAAAATATCTTGAGTTTTCTTTTGTTTTTTTTTTTGCGTTTTCGTACTCGTAATGTTTAAAATTCGAATCATAGTATTGACAATAGTATTTATATGTGGTAGTTATATATCTATTGTCTTTCAAGTTAATACTTAATAATCGATTAAGTAAAACTTTCGGAGTTTCCATTAGTGATAGGTTTTAGCGAATACGAATATTCGATAAGCATTGTGGTTAGCTTTTTCTTACACAATGGTATATCATCATATCAAGATTAATAAATTGTAAATATGAGAAATGTGCCAATATTTATATATGTGAATGTAACGTGATCACGAAATGATAACAAAGAAATTTTTTAATATTATTAATAGTTATGGAAATTAAAAAAAAAACTGCTTAATTGGAAAATAATCATTAAGTTTATTATTTAGCGTTACGAATTAAATTTAAAAGTGCTTGCTTTATGTTTAAATATTCTGATAGTCACAAACAGCTATCGCTGATGTACAGCTGTCATGGTGCATCAACGCACGGTGAACATTAGCTAGTTTATTACAAAAAGTATGAATACATCTTAAATCCTATTTAAAACAATGAAGCTGTTATTAAACAAATTATAAACTAGAATTTCAATTTCGTTATTTAATAAGTATATAATGAAACTGTTTGACCTTAAAGTTGCACAATATTCGTGATTTAATGTTTGTGTGCAGGAATTAAAGAAAAAAAGCAAAAAGCGAGAATCTCAATTCAATTTGAATAACATAAGGTTGCGTCTGCATAAAAGAAAAATTATCAAGTCTGTAATTAAGTAACAACAAAAATATTAAAATTATGTGTAATTGTCAGTGGCTTTTGCTAGTACTGTAAAAAATACAAGGTGGAAGGGATTTGTGCAAGCCCCCTGGGTTGGTACTATCTACTTATTGCATATTGTACTGCCAAGAAGCAATACTTTGCATTGTTCTGTTCCGGTTTGAAGGGTGAGTGAGTCGGTGTACAAACAAGTCACAGGCATAAGGGTCATAAAATCTTACTTCCCAAGGTTGGTGGTGCGTTTGGTTACCATTTCTTATAATGCCAATGTCTATGGGCGGTGATGATCACTTATCATAAGTTGGACAATTTTCACTACCATTATTAAATTAAAAAAAAATGCGTTTGGCAAGTATCTTTCAAATGCTTCTTTAAGTTTAAAATGTAAACAGCGAAAACGAAACGTTAATTTGCGTGTACTTGCTTATCATGAATGGGGTTTGGTATTCTAATTAATATTAACGTATTTATGAAGGCGATGACATAATAAGCTTAAATTGCGATGTTGCAATTGTTATTAAGTAATTTATGCAGGTTTGATTTATTAGTAACAAATTGTCTTCAATTAGTTGAATTACATTGTTGGTAATTTAGGATTCGTGTTCCTTTTTAATCTCATTTGCTTATTGCTTGCGTGCGGCGTGTTTGCCTCTTCGATTCGTCTCTGTAACTTGTCATATTCTCAATTACTTCATTGTTTCTAACTTCATCGGTTACGTAGTCCATTCATCTAACTTTAGGTTACTTACTTTGTAGCCATCAGCATTGGCACATTTATATTTAAAATTTCACTAGTGGAAGAGCTTTGTCCTAGCTCGTCTGGGTAGGTACCACCCACTCATCAGATATTCTACCGCAAAACAGCCGTACTTGATATTGTTGTGTTCCGGTTTGAAGGGTGAGTGAGCCAGTGTAATTACAGGCACAAGGGACATAACATCTTAGTTCCCAAGGTTGGTGGCGCATTGGTGATGTAAGCGATGGTTAACTTTTCTTACAATGCCAATGTCTATGGGCGTTGATGACCACTTACCATCAAAGCCATATTGCTCAGCTCATAAGCCCATATGCTCGTCCATCTTCCTATTCTATAAAAAAATATATTAAAATACTTGGTGAGATTGCAAGTGAGGTGAGTCTAGTAACGTGTATCTTAACCGATTGAATAATCGGGCAAGGGCCGATTTTGTTTAACATCTCGTGTTCCGCGCTAAAGGAGGGAATACGAAATGAATACATAAGAAGAACTTGTGATAGTAGCTTGTAAGACAAAGTAAATTCTTATGGTATGGACATGTTAACTATGAATTTTATTTTACAAGGGAATGTAAAGAATCAGTCTGTAAATGTACCACTACTGGTCAAACGCGTCCTATCTTCTTAAATGTTTTGGAGCTTATTCCACCACACTACTTAAATGCAGGTTGGTGGATTAGAAATGATTTTTAAATATAAAAAAAATCATGAAACAGATTCATACTCACAGCGATGTGATATTTGCAATGAACGAAAAATATTGCTGCCCAGCAAACCGTGATCAATTTGTTGTGCAGCTATGATTTACAAATTATACATAATCCTGAGAACCACTTCTGATTTGCAAGATTATTCTAGCATTAGCAATATATAAAACCGTATTTGAAAATAAATTACATTGAATTGAAATCAAGTCGAATCATGTTGTGATTCATGTACGCTTATAAAGTTGTATAAATGTGGTAGACGATGTATATATTAATACGTATTTTATATTATAGTATATATCATTATATGTACAGGGTTGTAATGTTCACACATTGGTGGTAGGGCGTTGAGCAAACTCCTCTGGGTATGTACCACCCACTCATCAGATATTCTACCGCAAAACAGCCGTACTTGATATTGTTGTGTTCTGGTTTGAGGGGTGAATGAGCCAGTGTAATTACAGGCACAAATGTAATAGTGGTTAATATTTCTTACAATGCCAATGTCTATGGATGGGTGGTGAGTGTTGGTGAACACTTACCATTAGGTGGCTCATATGTCTCTAAGTAACTTCTTAGACAATAGGGATGCTTCTATCGGGACGTAAACGTAATACCCTACAAATAAAAATGAAGATTTTATGAAATGATATAGTTTATTTAAATAAAAGATTTAGTTTATCATTGCTTATATATTTACGAGTCTGTTATTAAACTCGCCGTATTATTTCAACAAGCATGTGTCAATTATAATGGACTATATTTTTGTTTATTTGTAACAAATTATTGTTTATTTACTAATAAGAATATTATTCGTGGTTGTTATGAGGACTATTTTGGATATTTGAATGATGGATTGGTATATACAAAGTTTCACGATTTAATATATAATAATACTAGTATTCGACCGCAACTTCGCCCGCTTATTAGGGGGAGAGGGCGGGTATAAGATAAAAAAAGCATATGTTCTTCATTGTGATTCAAGCTTGTCCAAAATCAAATTTTATCAATATGGATTCAGTGGTTAAGCTTCGAAAGCGTAACAGGGAGACAGAGTTTACAATATTAGTATAGATGACGTATTCGCGATACAAAAGACGCGAGACATGCGACTTGTTGAATCAAATAAAAATATGAAGTTGAAAATACTATATATATACATGTACGCTGCACTGTGGATGTACATATATTTATTTTATAAAATTTAATAAATTAAACTAACGTTATCTTAGTAGTTTAAGAGAAATAATTTATGGATTTTATAAAGATAAATATATGATTCTGAAGGTTTTAAGTGAACACGTGAACAAACATACAAGACTTACTTATTTTTATTATTTTATTGAAATTGGAAAGCCAGATTGACAAACAGACGTGTAGTGGTCACCTACCGATAGGCATTAGGACTGTAAGAAGTATTTACCATCCCATGTTATTTCCCTTACGCCTTTACTTATATTGGCTTACTCACCCTGTATTCAAATTTGACCAAAATAATAATAATTATTAATTTTCCTTTTCTTCTGGCATGTAATGCTGTGTATGTCGGGTTTGCGGTTAACCGAATGATATTCATTGTATTATATTTATTTTTCCAGTAAAAATATCCTCTTTTCGAAGTTGTTTAAATTGTCGCATCTTAACCGACATTCTGCCGTAGCGTATACAAATGGTATTAGTAGAAGGAGATAAAATTTACAATTTTACATGCGATTTCTTCTTTATAATAAATAACTATTCCACTCATTTACTTACATATATTTACTTTAATTTTATTTCCAAAGTTCCGATAATAACTTCGCCGTCATTCAAAACGCTATTTTTCACAAATGAATACGAGAATATATTCAAGATCCATAACCAACTATATCATGTCAATTCAATGGCAAATTCGTATATTTGTCCTACTCCTTCTGATTATGGGAATAGGCTTATAGTTTGTTGAAATACTAGCTGCTCTGCGCGTTTTCGTTCGCGTTAGCATTTCAGATCCGCCGCCATAGGTGGGTCCGTTATGTTATATAGTCTATACGCTTTTTAATATTTTGATCTTTTTGATTCTATCTAAAGCACTTTTTTTTAATCGGCTTTGTGGATCCTTTAATTTCTGTGTTCATACATTACTATATCATAGAAACTATACAGTTTTTCGTACTATAAATAAAACATATCTAACAATTTAGTGTTTTTTTACTAATATTTATGATATTACGCAATGCGTTCGAAAGAAAGCACTGTCGGTTCCTGCGGTTGATTGGTTGATGTCAATTGGTCGTGACACGACAATTGGCCAATTTGGGTCGAATTGGCCACGAGTCGATGATAAATGCAGTCGATACATTGACATTCTTTACAAGACTTTGTAGACGAGAAATAGTACTACTTTTAATTGATAACATAGTGTAGTAGCGTATTTTAACGTAGTCCGCTTAGCCATGATTTAGTCAAGCCATTGATCCCGAGAACCTGAGTTCAAATTCCAGGTCAGGTTAATATAAAAATATATGGTTTTTTCTGTTGAAAAAGCTTCCCGTAACATCCGGGAATATAAGAGATGGGAAGTGTTATTCGGAAAACCGTTGATCATATGCCTGAACTTTTTTCGGTCGTATCGAATAAGCCGTCCGATAGGATTATGAGAGTAAGAATATAGAGAGTGCACCTGTGTTTGCGTAAGTACTTGAGCACTATGATATGCCCTGCGCAGTTCCCTTGAGAACGGTCGCCGTGGCTGAGTTGGTCAGGAGCACATCAACACTAAGAGAAAAGTGAGTTACATCCACATCTTGCTTTTCAATCAACAACATGCTTTCGGCCGCTTGCTCTAAGGCGAATTAGTGAGTACAAATATGGCGAAATGTTTCACATACATGTAGGTTTTCTTTGATGTTATCCTTCACCGCCGCGCATCAAATGAATTTATAATTCATTATTTAAAAAACAAACTAAGTCCATGACGTAATATCGCTCAATAGTTTGGTTGTAAATATTACGAAATCTAAATTAAATTATTTTAATTTAAGCAATTTAATTGCGTAATACTTGGACCACTTCTCAATGTCAAGCTCATTGTTAGAGATAATTAATTCATTGGTACAAAGGTAAAATTAATTTAAGCGTTTTCCGGTAAGTCTAATTGTATTTTTATATTACATGCATATAGATTAGTTCCATTGACCTCGGCTGCGTCATTACATAGACGAGGAAATACCAGCTGTAAACAGGTATTTTTGTTAAAACAGCTGATCATTTGTAAATATTGTCATAACTACTTTACCAATCCTTTTTAATGATGTAGGTTACGTTGAAGTAGTCGAGTTATATGGACCAGTTAGATTTAATGATTCTTTATTGTTTGTAAACTGCAAGGAAATGTCTACTTTTTTAAATAGTACAATGAAGTAGGTTATCGCGTCTGTGCGATCGTTAGCATCGAAACTAAACCTTGGATGTTGATGCGACACATGCTGGTTGCCTCACGTTTTCTTACTATGCCCAGCATGAGATTATATATTAAAAAAACAAATTAAGCAAAACAAAAATATTTTTTAACTTGACGTTAAAATTATAAATAAGGATTATTACTCAATAAAATACAATATAGATAAAAAAGGGGCGAGTAGTCGTTGATTTTCATGCAGGATAAATATTATATTTAATTGTATTTCAATAAACATACCTATATAAATTCGTGCAAAAGATTAATTACTGAGTTTCTTGCCGGTTCTTCTCCGTAGAATCTACATTCCGAACCGGTGGTAGCTTTATATAAAAATCAATAGTGTAACATGATAATTCAAAAGGACTTTATAATATATAAGCCTACTTAAATTAATAATATTTTGATTTTTGATTCAATTTTGTCACATATGTATTTGTGTCACTCTGAGTAACAGGTTTTAAGTACTTAAGAATTAATCATGATGTATAGTATTTATTTCGATTCGACCTACGTTATTGCGTCATCTCATCACATTAACGTCATTATCATAATCGAGTTTAATTAATTGTTTATAAATAGCATTTGATTCCATTGTTATTAAATCAAGGCAGTTTTCACTGTGGCGAAGAAAAAGATTATCCTTGTATGCTAATTTAAGCTATTTATATTTTCTATCCTTTGCATAATATATTTTTTGTATGCTAGTAATGTTTTGCTCTTTTTGTAGATACCTTATATAGCTGTTCATTTACGGTACAGGGTTCAAAACCTGGGTCAAGTCAGATAAAAGTGATTGGATTTTTCTGTCAAAAAGTTTTATTAACAGTCAGGAGTTTGGAAGTTAGTAGTGTCTACAATACCGTGCACGTAGCAAAACGAGCAACATAAAGGCAGTTGTCCTGCACCTCGAACTCTTTCTGGTCATGCCAGATCAAAGCAAATTTGCGCACTCTGTATCGAGAATGAAATGAATGAAAACGGTGAATCATTCAAAGCTCAGAGATATAGTACTATTCATTGTAATGTCTTTGAATGTTTATGTATATATTTCCGCGTTAAATATATTATCTAATTATCCTTAAAGAGCTACCCACATTGACCAATTATTGATTTCCTAAAAATAGAAACGATTTTGAGATCCCAAGCCTACGATGTATTGGTAATATAAGATGCTAAGCACTCATAATACTGTATAAATTAACAATATTTATGACTGAAGATGGCTGTGTAACAAACATGATGGGCCATTTGCCTCATTACTCTAAAAACACCAAATTCAGTTAAAAAATTCTTGTAAATTCTTTTAATATAGTATTTATTTTAAGGTATTCTATAAGCAATATGTGTAAAACACTTTCAAGATAAATAATGGTCGTGATGGGTTCATAGATAACGCTCCACTTAATAGTTACTGAAATAGTTCAACGTCCCTAGTTCTTGTTATTTTACGTTTCTTCAAGTGACTTAACTCTAAAATAAGACTTAATTCTGGTGTTAAGACACTTCGTTTTATTCAAAGTTAATAAGTAAACTGTTACTTTTTCACACAGATAGCAATTAATTGTCAAGCTAGAAAAATATGTTTAAAGACAAAGTACTTACTTATATTAAATCCATGTAAAAGAAACATTTGGAGTGTACAAGATTGATTTGTCATCAACACCAAATGTCATATTATCACCTCAATTTGTTGCAAAATTTGACCTACACCTATGTGAGTATGCGTATTTGTTACTTAAATAGGTTACTTAGATATATTTTTGAATAATCTATTATATTTTCTGTACTTATACGTAAATGTTGCATCCGCAATTCTTGTTTAAATGTAAAATCGAAATTAAATGTCAGATATAATGACATTATTTCAAGATATATTTGCATATATTTATATCGTAAGGAAGTTTACGAGATTGCTATCTTGCGTAAATTTATAACGGTCGCCATAACTAACCTCTTGGTCTTGGTAATCGGGATGGTAATGGAATCGGAAGCTTCGGTATTTCCACATCAACGCCATCAGATGCGTCTCATTTACCATATCTTACCTCAAGCACTCGTATGGAACCCTTTATTAGTACCAGCTCTAAGCCCTATTATTAAAATGGAGCAACCATTTTATAATGTAGACCATCCTAATTTTTGGTATATAAAGACGATATAAATGTATACATCTAATACAATATGACTATATAATAATGAGTGCATTATAAGTGAAGTTTTAATTATTTATAGGCGATTCTATTGTCAAGCTTCTTTGTATTGCAATATTCGAGTGTTGTGTAATGAGCCAGTGTGATAACAAGTGCGACGAAACAACTTATGGTCACGGATCGTTTCGTATTAGCAATATTGCTAATACGAAATTTTAGCTTTAGGTAATCGTATAAGTCTTATGAATTTATATGACTCGATAGTAGGTGTAGATTTTTTATAAAATAGGAATACGAACGAATTTATGGACCACCTGATGGTAAGTGGTCACCAACGCCCATAGACATTGACATTGTAAGAAATGTTAACCATCGCTTACATCACCAATGCGCCACCAATCTTGGAAACTAAGATTTTATGTCCCTTGTGCCTGTAATTACACTGGCTCACTCACACTTCAATTCGGAACACAACAATACCAAGTACTGCTGTTTTGCGGTAGAATATCTGATGAGTGGGTGGTATCTACCCAGACGAGCTTGCACAAAGCTCTACCACCAGTATATTATATTATTACAAAGATGTATGATGTCGTGCGATTATCCCTTATAGTGAAAAGATTTCTAAACATCATTGTTGGTGTCACTGTTTAGAAATTATAATATAGTCGGAATATTGCAATGTATTTCTTTTTTTCTATAATATTTTTATTTTTTATCGCCTTATTGGAACTGGAGTTTTGTTTTTCGTGGCCATTTTATATATTTTTTTATAGTTATCAAATATTTTTCTTGTACTAGTTATGATTCTCTGCGTGTTTGGTGGACTTTTTATGTCCATTATTTTATAATACGGTAGCTATACAATAAATTCAATGGTGTAATATGACGGTTCGTGCGATAATAGCCCTTATAAGCCTACTTGAATGAAGAATTACTTGATTTGTTACAAAATATACGAAACGAGTACTGAGACATAAACCATATCTAAGGATCGCAACACATTTGCACAACATTTTCTAACGGTATTCTATCTATCTATGAAGCCGAGATGGCCTAGTGGTAAGAACGCGTGAATCTTAACCGATGATCGTGGGTTCAAACCCGGGCAAGCACCACTGAATTTTCATGTGCTTAATTTGTGTTTATAATTCATCTCGTGCTTAACGGTGAAGGAAAACATCGTGAGGAAACCTGCATGTGTCTAATTTCATTGAAATTCTGCCACATGTGTATTCTACCAACCCGCATTGGAGCAGCGTGGTGGAATAAGCTCCAAACCTTCTCCTCAAAAGGGAGAGGAGGCCTTAGCCCAGCAGTGGGACATTAACAGGCTGTTACTGTTCTATCTACCTATGTGTAAACATGTTTTATATTATTTTTGAAGGACATTGTACACATCGTAAAGCATGATATTGTTGGCAAAATCAACACCGACTTCATGCACATAATGTAGAATTCATTGTTCCCAACGATGCACCATTGACGCCAGTGCAAGTAAAATCGTGCCTTAATACCTTGTAATAAGGATGTGAAATAGTCAAATCGGCTCCACGGAAATATTATGTACCAGTAATCCAAAACAGTGGGTACACGATCACGAACAATCGGTCATTGAGCAATGTTTGCACAACTGCTGCAAATGATTATGGTAAATTACATCGTTATAGAATTGAAGTAGAATTTAAAATACATTTCTATTGACACACACATTCAATTGGTACAGTAATTTAGGTAAAAGGAAATATATGCATTGGATTTTTTTATTTTGCATCTGTGTCAATAAATAAGTTATAAATTATTTTTTATTACATTTATGATGAGGGTCGCCTGACGATCACTAGCCCATTTATACAAGCACTGCAAGAAGTATTAGCCACTCCTGACACTGCCAATTGGCCCCCAATCATGGGTTCTAAGACAGCCTTGACTATAATTACACTAGCTCACTTAACATTCAAACTTCACATTGATTGAAATAATAGAAAGTCTTCCACGAAGCAATACTACTGAAATAAATTTTGTAAAACTTTTTGTTAAATTATATTTTCTATTATTATCTAAACGCGTCTAAAGTAGAAAGAATTCAAATACTAAAAATGTATTTGTGTGTTATGTAATGTAATCTTGTTATTCCTGGTTTTGTGGTTTTTTTTTTATCAATGTTATTTTCTAGTTTATGATTTAACCGGAGGTGATTAACTGTAGAAATATTTACATTAACATTATGCGATAAAAGAGCATTGAAGGTGGGCTAGTTTCAGTGACGTGCATTGAACTCAATAAGTTCTACGGTAAGAGAAATTCATGTAAATAACTTACAAAGATTTAATATTGTTCTTAAACCGATATTATTAAGTCATAATGAACTAGTATTATTGTCCTATGTGCAGCCTCAGACCACCCCCAAGATTTGGAGTTATCTATGTGCGCAGCGCTTTTTTGTGAGAAGCAACAACAGAGTGGATTCTATGAAAACTTTCTCTAAGAAAAAATACATATGTTTGCCAACTTTTATGATGATTGGTCATATTTAGATGAAGTCTGTTAATTTCAATATACCCATATCCATTTTTATATTTAAGATTGTATACTGTTCAAACTGTATTATCAATAGCTAAATATATATTTACAAAAATATGACAAAAGTATTGTCCATTGTTCTATAATATTATCATAAGTTATTTATACTTATATTGTGAATGCAAGAGTAACTCTGTCTGCCTGTAATTCACGGTTAAACTTCTATCGTTTTTTGATGCGTATGAAGTTTGAACCCCAAAGAAGGGAAGTACTTTTTTATACCAGATAGCACTGCACCCGTTAAGGAAAACTAGTCTTTAATATTAAGATTCTAGGTAAAGATTATACTGAAAGTAGAGTTCTAAGTGAAAGTATGTTTATAATCTCTTTAATTAGCACCTGTTTGCAGTGCTGTTTAGCAAATAAAAAACGTACCTACTTAGATAGATAAACATTTCCTTATATAGTAAATATCTATTGATGCTAAAATACCTCTTAAAATGCCAACATACTTACACATAGCAAGTGTTAATTGAGTGATAACTTAAAAATGGCCCACTACTGCAACACAGAAAGTATTTACAAACTAACAAATATAACAATAATAAAATATCTAACATGCATGTCAATTACAAATGTATATGACACTTCCAGATCCATAAATTAAAAGTAACAAAAATTATACACAAATTTAGAAAAATGTATATTAGTCATTCGGTATCATTGTTATATAGCAATCAGTAAAAAACTCGTTCGTATAATATAGCAGAGCTTTTAATAAATCGCATATAATGAAATGAAATATCATTGGCCCTATTAATATATATCTTTATAGACGATTTAAGAATAAACTGAATCTATTAACATTCGATACACTGTCTGGTATATAGACCATTGATTAAAGTTTGTCTATCTTTAACCCTCTGCTATTCGTATAGGATATATATGTTTAAAGTAAATTTTTGGAAAATTGAAACTGAACGATCAGCGAATTTGTTACGCATTTGTATTTGTCTTGTACTTTGTATTTATCGTTTTACATCACATTCAATAAAAGAAAGCCGTTTACCGAGAATTGGACCAGAACCGTTATAGTAATGTATAAAAACTAAAGTTGTTAAAGAAAGTAAATTTTCCTTCTGATCAAAGATTACAGATCTGAAATTAAACGACAAATCGTCGAGAACTATTATGTCGGGTGATTCCATATTGTAAACATTGACTGCCTCGTTGGTCTAGGGGCTTGATGTAAGGCCGCATACCCTGAGGTCCTGGTTACAATTCCCAGGTCGGGCCAATAAAAAGAAAGTTAGAAAGTTATTGGGTTTTTCTATCAGAAAATTCTCAGTAGTAGCCTGGAGTCTGAAAGTGGGAAGTGTGTATAATCCTGTGCCTTGGAAAGCACGTAAAGCCGTTGGTCCTGCGTCTGGACTCTTTCCGGTCGTGTCGGTTTGCCGTCCCATCGGATTATGAGAGCTAGGGAATAGCAAGTGCAGTGAGCTAGGGAAGTGTACCTGAGTTTGCACACTCTTTGGGCACTATAATATATCCTGCGCAGTTCGCTAATCTCTCTTGAGATTGGCTGCCGTGCCCGAAATCGATCTAGTGGACTTTATTGTAAACATTAACAAACAACATTATATTTAATGTATTTAATATTACCATTAATATTTAATGTCTTGTAAAACATGTGGTGTGGTCGAATTTAAATTAGCAAACTGTCGCGTTCAAATATGATATCTCGTTTTAAGTAATATGTAGCAAATTGCACTGTGTTCATAGAAACAAGCACAAAAGTCTAAATTATCTTTAACATGGGAAGCAAGGTTTCCGTTGCTAAAACCTAATAAAACCTGTCAAAGTCTAATATCCTGTCTATTATATGCTAGCAGGAATATAAAAGCTAATAACTTATATTCATTAATTTAATTGAATGTGAAGTCAAATTAGGCGAACGAAATTCAAAGATTATATTAATTATATATTTTGTTACTTCCTGTTAATTCATTTTAAATATCGCGACGTTTCCGTCGGACCTGATATATCATATCGTATTTTAATATTGACGCTGTAGGTGACTTGACGTATAAATTGGCAAGGTAAAAATATAAAGTGCAATCGTTGATATTTATTTAGCATGTGTAAAAGAATAATTGTGTTTATTATTTATGTAACATACCCGTGTAATTTTAAATATATTTTATGAGAAAGTAATTACCGAGTTTTTTTGTCGGTTCTTCTCCGTAGAAACTACATTCCGAGCTGTTGGTAACTATAAATTTAATTTAATCTTGTTAAATGAAAATTCACAACCGCTCGGTAGAGCCAACTTGGATGAAGTAAATTTTGATAGTATACATATTGTATATATATTGTCATATTTTTGTAAATATATATTTTTGATAGTATAAGATTTATAACATAATTTTAGTGTATGAGAAAAATAGTAGTGTTGTCCCGGATTTGAACCCTTGTCTAACGGTTTGGTACTCGTCTGTTTTATCAATTGCACTTTCAAGTTTTAGTGAAACACGTTGCTTAAAAGCGGCTGATGAAGTTGTTGCATTTAAATTTTATTATAAAGCAATTGTTTTGTAATTTTTGTACTACATACTTTTTGATAAGTTGTTGACTAGTTTTTGTTATATACCCTCATGTCAGGTAATTTGATTTTACTTACAAGTTGACAAGTTAGAATATGACGCAAGAAATTATGTTATATGTTTTCATGTTGAATAGTAAAGGTTTAAAATATGGTCTACCTATTATTGTGATTAAAGAAGTAATAGACAATTTTATCGCTTTCAATTTTCCATAAATATTTTTTTTTATTTTGAATATAAATTCAAAATATTTAACTAAAATACTTTTAAGTAAACATTATCTTTATAAGCCTTTTTTTATAGAATAGGAAGGCGGACGAGCATATGGGCCACCTGATGGGAAGTGGTCACCCAACGCCCTTAGATATTGGCATTGTAAGAAATGTCAACCATCGCTTATACAGCCAATGCGCTACCAACCTTGGGAACTAAGATTTTATGTCCCTTGTGCCTGTAATTACACTGGCTCACTCACCCTTCAAACCGGAACACAACAATAACAAGTACTGCTGTTTTGCGGTAGAATATCTGATGAGTGGGTGGTACCTACCCAGACGAGCTTGCACAAAGCTCTACCACCAGTAAAATGTCTATGGATACTCTTTATCTAACGCAAAGAACTATTTCAAATATATTAATTTCTAAATTAGCTACTAAAAAAATATTGAGAATTGTATTTCAGTATTAAAAATTTTCATTCTTCGGACTTGTTTATTTGTCCCAAAGTTTATGTATTTATTACGCAGCAGCCCCTTTTGGAAATTTCCTTCTATTAGCCGCTATTGATGCCTTACTTAAAGACACCGTAGCCAAACTTCTAAATTTACAATTCGATACACGTTCTTGGACACAAGCAACTCTATTAAAATAGTGTAAATGTCTGATTTCAGGCAGCGTATATTTTATCATTCGCTTAAATAACGTTAAAAATAGTAAGGATAATAAAAGTATTACCATTTTCTTCATCATTTCTATTTTTCAAAACGTTGCATCTCGGCAGATTTATGTGGTTTTAGTAAAGCGGGTCGTGAGACGGTTCAAAATCCCGACGGGTCAGTGGAACAGAATGAAAAAGCTATTAGCTTTTGTTTCTATGACTATCTTTTTCCCAGCACATTTCGATTTCACCCAATTATAATTTTTTGTTGCAGATGAAAGCTCAGACAATAAACAAATGTCGCAACGTTACATTCCGCGATATCAATTAAAGAAGACTGATTTTTAGTAGAATACGGACATTCCTCTAATAATGTTATAGAATCGAATAGAAGTAAATCAAAATGTTCAAGTTACTCGGAGGTTTGAGCGTGTACTTTAAGTACCAGCCGGTGAAGACAGACAATGCCGTCTTCAGATTGCACAATGTGTTCACGACGGTGCTGCTGCTGACATGCTCGGTGATCATCACAGCCACCCAATATGTCGGACAGCCGATACAGTGCATCGTTGGCGGGGGACTTCCAGCAAATGTCGTGAACACCTTCTGCTGGATTACTTCGACGTTTACTATGCCGGACGCCTTCGCGAGAGAGGTTAGTTGATTTAAGTTTTTTTTTTGTAAGAAATATTAACCGTTACTTACATCTCCAATACGCCACCAACCCTGGGAACTAAGATGTTACTGGTGCTTGTAGTTAGACTGGCACACTTTAAAACGGAACAAAACAATACTGTGTATTGCTGTTAGCCGGTATCTACCCAGACGGGCTTGCACAAAGCCCGTCTTGCCAATTATATCAACATCTAATAACGATCGTTTGAATTACTACATTCCGGTTTGAAGGTTTAATGGGCCAGTGTAATTACAGAATCAAGGTACGTTTTTAGTTTCCATCGTTGGCAACGTTGTATAAAATTATTATTATTTTTTATCTCACATTGCTAATGTCTGTAAGTTGCGGTTACCGTTTACAGTTTGTATAGAATATAAATAAAACAAATCACTTAGTATTAAACCACACGTACTCCAAACTGATTTGTATCATTGAATCAGAAGAGGTAAATCTAATTTAGAGATACCTAAGTGAGATGACAAAATACGTGTTCCAATATTTTGACGCTAAACTAAACATTTTAGAATTATTAAGAATAGTGGCCAATAATGATTATTATGTTAATTGATTGCTATAAACTATAATTATCATAGAAGTAATTATAAAGTCAATACGATAAATTGCATTACTCTTTTCCGTTGATAAAGTAACCGCAGCTTTAATCAACTGTAAAAGGTATCCGATGATTTGACGAGCCGGTTGGCGTGGTTGGTGGATGCTTGCCTTTCACGCCGAAGGTTGTGGGTTCGATTCCCACCCAGGACAGATATTTGTGTGCATGAACATGTCTGTTTGTTCTGAGTCTGGGTGTATTTATCTATGTAAGTATGTATTTACAAAAGAAAAATAGTATATGTAGTATATCAGTTGTCTGGTTTCCATAGTACAAGCTCTGTACAAGCTTAATTTGGGATCAGATAGCCGCGTGTGAAAATTGTCTCAGGACATTATTATTATTATTGTTGTTTGATTAGGTACAATTTCTTCATTAATTCTTTTCCCTAAAGGTCTTTAAATAGATTTTTATTTGCAAACCGCGTCAGCGACTTGCTATAAATGAATATATCGGCGGGTCTACTCATCATTTTTTTACGTATTTTAAGATATGGAACGCGAGTTTTATTTTTGTTTTGAACTAAACTAACTAATTAAAAATATTTGTTTATAAATAGTAATTATATAAAAGATAAGTATGTATGAGAACATATTTTTATATATTTATAAATTTTGTTCAATAGTTTTCACAAAAAAGGCAGAACTAATTTACTCAGAACACAAGTAGCATTTCTCTTTATACAGCCAAATTTAGACTTCTACCGAAGTCGCTAGCAGTCCTTTTATTTGTACGGTATATGTAGTGTTTGACCATAAAGTTAAATTTAACCTCTCAACTTACCTTTGTCTAGTGTTTATTACAAGCCGTTAGCAAATAACCGCCGGTCCATCCATCCGCTACACTTCCAGCGTTGGCAGCGCGCCAGAACTTGGTTATTTCAGCGGACCTTTAAAACCCTTCGTCGTCATTTTGTTTCTTTGTCTCATAAAGTTGCTTAAGAAAAAAAAAATAATTATCAAGTAAATATATATTATAATTTATTTGTATAAGTAACTTTGATACTTATGTTGGAATTAATCAATGTGTAAAGTGCGTTTAACGATTGTTGCGATTTCGAACTTCGCTTTCGTTCAAATTAATCGTTTTTCAATTGCTCGAAAGACAATGTCACAGAGATTGATCGCTTAAACATAAGTGATTGTCGAATCTATTTATCGATGGTCGACTGTTGGTCACGTTATACATCGAATACATATGTCATTTACATATATATATTTATGTCGTTTCTATGAACGAAATTGTCAATAGCTTTGCGATTTTGTATTGTATTTAGATTTTAATTCAAAATCAAAATATTCTGTATTTAAGTGGACTTTTTAAAGCACTCTTGAAGTATCATGTTACAGTATTGAATTATATGTAAAGCTACTGAGAAATCCGCAAAAAATTTCAGTATTTAATCATTCCCATGGAAGTTTTTCGTTCTTTTTTAAACTATTTTAAATGCTCTATGACGTTATGTAGTAACGAATTATTTTTATCTATATTTCATACAAGCAACGCAATTCTTAAAGGTCGTACCAGTAAAATTTTCAGATATATGAAAATTGGTTCTTACTAATTAGCAACATGTCAGAAGTTGACTAATTTGCAATGCATTGTTAAGTTTTATTATGTTTATGTACGCCTACACATTTTTATAAACAAAATGTTTCCTGTTTTACGACTCACTTGTATCACGATGTTGATATTCAATATTTTCATATATATCATGATATTTTATTTATTAAACATAAGGTATATAATAAATAACTGGCACTTTAATACAATGTCTTAAGTAACAAGTAAATTTTACTTACACTTTTTAGTTTCACATCGCCAAGCTTAATCTATGTATTAAAACGTGAAGGGAGAACTTTGCGTCCCTTTACGCGCACGGACAACTGTAGGATTAGGTACGGTTGAAATTAATGTGGAGAAGAAGTGAGAAAGCTAAAATCGATGTTTATTTGTGTTATCAATACGTGATATTAAATAAAATAAAACAATCATAGTTTACGTTTACTACTAATGACAAACATATCGTCTATCGTTCGTGTACGTTTTTTGATATTGCGTTTTCTCCTTTCCTGCCATACCGATCAGGTCAGGTATCATTAACTATGAAACATGATTCAAACATCAAATTGCCTCTGTCAATTGAATCTGTCTGAACAGGAGTCCATTTTCAATAGGTATATTACTTGTTCATATTTCAACTGACTGGGGTCGAAGCAATCAACGATCATGGCATAAATCTGAGTAGATTAATCGAGCTAGGTGCTGCCAATTGAGAAGTAACTGCCCACATCCTCACTCAAGCTGTGACGTATCAATGTATCGTTTTGCGAATTGAATTGGGCTCTTAATAAAAAAAAACTCAAAATAATTGAACTAAATAAAAAAGGTTTTATATTTTTTATGTGAATGTGCGTAATAAAATATGTTTCGTTTTTCACAGAATTATGCAGAATCGACTAGATATAAATATATAATGATCTTTGAATAAAGATTTAAGTATTGAAATAGAGACAATTATTCCAGTATAAATAATGACATAATAATAATACAGCTGCAGAGCTTTTCGTAGACGTTTTTAGTATATCATAATATATGTATGTAGCGTCGCTTTGTAATTTCCCTCGCATTAAATTTAGATTTGGATTTTATTAGTTTGACAACCGTGACTTTCATGTTTTTGTTTATTTGCAACGATACCATGATTCAAACATATTTGCAATGAGTTTCATTATTTTATTTTCAAGTTTCCACGATATAAATGTTCAACTAAAGAGCAGGATAATTTGTATCATCAATAAATGTGTGAATAACAACATGAGATACAAAATGACAATGCACTTCTTAAGACAATATATGTTAATAGAGAAATATTTAAATTATATACTTATATTGCTATGCATATAAAAAAAAATTAAATTATTTCATTAAACCAAACCCAGGCAACGCCATTGCATTTTCATGTGCTTAATATGTTTTATAATTCTCTTGCGTACGTATCATCCACTAACCCGCAACGAAGTAGCGTGGTGTTGTACGCTCCAAACCCTCTCAAAAAGGAGAGGTCTTACGACATAGAAAAGCACGTCGCACGTCTATAGTGCTTTGATATACTTATACATAGACATTCCCTTTTCCAACCCTCCGAAACACACAAACACACTATGGAAAAAGTGACGTGACGATCGAAGTCTTAAGACACTTATTTCCGGCCTAGCTTTCTCATTCGCCAAGTGTCTGAAGTGTAACGTGCGATAAGGAAATTCGTTCCGAAAGACCGTGTTCAAACATTTGTCGGGAATCTCGACATACTATTGTTAAGTCGGCTTCAGTGTGTAACTTTTAAAATAGTATTCTTTATTTAAAAATGATATAATCACTGAGAACGAATCTTTGTTTTGTTATGAAAATATACGTGACCGATACGGGTTAAATAATTGCTAACTTTGGACTGTATGACTTTATAGTTATGTGAAATCATGCTCATCGCACTGTATATATCATACTGTTATATGGAAAATGTTCGAATGGAATTTACATTCAGTAAATTTCCCACTGCTGGACTAAGGACCTACGATGCCAATGCGGGCTGGCTACCAACGATATTTTACTTCACTGACCAGTGTTATGAATACAAATTAAGCGCATTAAACAAACTAAAGTTAAATAAAAACAATTAGACTCAACATATTATATCTTAATATCAATTTGAAGGAGCTCAACGTTGATGATATAAGAGCAAGATTGTCAAGATCAAAGAGGTCTTTAATTTATCAATCGAGAGTCTGATAACCGAATTTAGTAAACCGTTGAGTTCATACAAGGCTGCTCTTGTATTGTGAGATCGTTGCCGCTTCTCTAAATAATCTTTATTCATTATGATCTCGGGTCAAACGGCTATTTCGGCTAATAATATAATCGACTAAAAAACATATAATGTTTTTAATTGAATGGTTCTCAAATTATAATCAAGATAACTACACCACAAGTATTAATTATTAACGTAAAAAATTATTGTGTGAATGGAATGGACGTTACAATTGTAATCAAATTGACATATTTTTTCCAGTTATATTGTAATTTAATTCAATGTGTTACGCCATTGTTTATAAATATTTCTCTAAGTAAGATACAAAAATATGGGTCAAAAGTGATCCAAGATATATCGATGAGGAATAATTTTTATTTTTATTTAAATAACATAGACCAAATTTTTGAAGTTGGTACAAAAAGCCAGACTTAATTCCTGAAAGCACTCTCTACCAATCAACCTTAAGCGTAATGCATGGAGGAAGGTAATAAAGGGAATGCATGTACTAAAACTAAATAATAATATGTCCGTAATTCCGTAACAGCCTGTGAATGTCCCACTGCTGGGCTAAAGGCCTCCTCTCCTCTTTTTGAGGAGAAGGTTTGGAGCTTATTCCACCACGCTGCTCCAATGCGGGTTGGTAGAATTCACATGTGGCAGAATTTCAGTGAAATTAGACACATGCAGGTTTCCTCACGATGTTTTCCTTCACCGTAAAGCACAAGATGAATTATAATCACAAATTAAGCACATGAAAATTCAGTGGTGCTTGTCCGGGTTTGAACCCACGATCATCGGTTAAGATTCACGCGTTCTTACCACTGGGCCATCTCGGCTGTACATAAAATAATAAAGAGGCTTAAAAACAAGTTTTAGTCGAAAATAAATTCTTTAACCTGTCTACTTTTTATTTACTTATTTAAATATTACTCTAAATCGTAGGAGAATTATCCCTTTGTATTTATCATGGTGCGTCTGCAATTTCACACACACACACACACTCACGCATATTAACGCTTTCAAACATACTTCTAATGACTCAAAATGAAAGCGAGCAAAGCAGATTCCAGGAAAACTTAGAGATTTCTCTTTAATTTCTAAAAATACCTAATACGTTAAATTTTTCCTTATTAATTATTAAAATTTAATTGAGACAATAATAATAACTAATAATAAAAAGACCACAATCACTCGAATATTGCTAACTCGGTTAACTTCATCAAGAACAACTGCCGACGATATTTATTCCATTGATAGAATATATAGCGTCGAATAGGAATACCATATGGTGTAAAGGACAGGCCGTAAAGTTTATTGTCCTAGGATCAAGTGTCGTGTCTCATGGGATTCGTGATTCATAGTGCGTAACACGTGCACATGCATTTAAATTATTCCTCGTTGAATTACCTTATGTACATATATACGTAGGTATATAGATAGGTGAATGAAAGCAATAACTTATTACTAGGGCTTACAGCTACATGTAAATTAAGTTATTTTTTTGTTTTTATTCTACTCTGTATTATCTGAAAAATACATTAAAATTATATTAAACACAAAAATACGCGACATAAGCAAGGAGTATTGTAAATTAAAAATGGTCTTTAATGCTTTACGAGTAATCTAAGCGTGACCACTATAATTCACTATATTTTGTTAGAACATTCGGCAAAATCATAAAAAAATATATATGAATACACAGTCGTTCCTTATGATGGGAACGTCGCATATTAGTTGAATATATACAGAAAATACCTAACTCAATAAAAACACAAATTAAAATAAACTTATTTCGTCTAGACAATATAATATTATTTTCCTTATACAACAGTTGGTAACAATACACGTAGTAGACGATTCATGAAGTTTTAATTGAAGAACCATTGTGTTTACTTGAATCGGAATGTTTTGAAATCCAAGTTATTTGCAAAATTAATGTTAGTAATATTATTATTATATTTGTGATTATTATATAAGTAAGCTTAATGTGATATATTTTACGAAGACGTAAAAAGGTTTCGAATCCTCGAAAATAATCTTAATTAATTGTCAAAAGTGAAATAATTTAGTAATCGAATGAATTAGGTTTTTGCAATTGTATTTTAGCTTTACTATTATCTGGGAAATTTCACTAATGATACACATTGATTACTTTGGTTATTATGTTTAAGAACGAGTTCGTGTACTATGTCGCGATGACGTATTCCACTTAATTTACATACAATTTTAAAATAATAAGATTTCTTACATAACAACTAGATCGTAACGATTAGATAAATCGACTAAAATTTAAAAGCATCTCGTGTAATTGCCTTCCGGAGTACAGAGTGGAATGTCTTTATAAATGTAGGCAATTTGCTGGCAATCCGAACTAATGCCTTTTTGTTTAATTTGTATCCTGTTATCTTCCGTGTTGTATATAAGTATTTGTAATCCGGCACGTTTTGCACTTAATGCGCTTGCGCATGACGCAAATATATGTCTAAGAATCTATGAATAATTATATCTATTGCTATTCAGTGATGTTGCTACACATGCAAATTTTATAATATTTTTATTTTATTGTTTATTTTCCCAAAAAAATAAACAGTAAAATAGTATTAACTTAAAACGTTATTTAATTCAATCTAGTTTTCACTTGAAATACTAATACACAGAATTTACTTGCATAAAATGATAATTGAAAGTATAATTTAAAAAAAAAAACTGAAAAAACTGAAAAATACAAAATATTATTATAGGTATTTAAAATTATGGCTTAAATAGAAAACAATCAATATTCCACTAATAGCTAACACTTATAACCAGTCATGAAAAATATGTAAGTGATATAAAAATAAATGACAAGAATAAAATATGTAAGCTTGTAAAAATTATCTTAATCAATGTTAGCATGTATTTCTGCGGAAAATTAAAAAAAAAAACTTGCTATTCTAAAATTTAGGTAATGATTCATGTTCAAACAGTGTGATCTCATAATATCGAGCTGTGCTGTTATTGTTTTTCGCACTGGCTCTAGTAACGGTCTGGAAAATTGACCCATTGATCCAGTGTCTCTGAGACCGTGTACCGATTTATTACCATATACTTGCCTTTGTGTATTTGACCTCTTCAATTTGGTACTTTTACAAGTTTTTTTTACATACCCTCGTTTAGTTATAAGCTTTTTATTCGTATTACGACTTTTGCGATATTTTTACCTCCTTACTAGTTTAATTAAGAAAAAAAACCTGCAATCGCAATATGCCAAATTAAATTGTCTTGTATGTTAAATTAAGAATTGCCTTCTCCTGATTGCTTAAAGCCGATTTACCAACCGAAATTTTGTTTTCGGCAATTTGAACTGCTCGTGATAGTTTTTCAACTAAAAGACGACAAAATATTTAGTTTTGAAGTCTATTACCAAATGTTTAGATTGTTCAATATAAAATTCTAATGGTTTTCCAGGCAGGCAAGGAGGTGGCGCATCCGGGCGTCATGAACGAGTATGACAGCTCACAAGAGAAAAAATACTACACGTATTACCAGTGGGTGTGCTTCGTGCTCTTCTTCCAGGTCGGTGGATTTCTTGTTTACAGATTTTAAGGTTTTTTCGGTGAAATTGATCAAACGTTGTATTTATCAGACCGACATCCTGTTCTGCTTAATTAACTTCTTCCTGAGTATTCACGTAATAATAGTAAAATTGGTTTGAGAATTTTTTTTGGTTGCATTTGACTTAGATAATACTACGCGTGAGATGGTTTCACGACTAGCTAACTAGCTGGCTAGTTCCGCGTGATAAATGTCACGTGGTACTCGTGGATTTCGAGTCCTTATCAAGGCCCCCAAACTACCTATTTGTCAAATTCATTACGATCAGTTCATTCTGTTGTTTCATCGCGATGAGGTAACAAGCAAATAAATACAGTAGCTTTCCTATTTGTAATAAGAGTATGTATTTAGTATGAATAATTCAATTCAGATTACAGTAATCTTGAATTAAAATTATATCAAATTCATAATATACTAGAGAAATAATTTTAATATAGAAATATTTCATTTTAAGCACATAGGTTAATAAAACGAGGATATGCATATTTCAATTTAATATCACTTCGAATTTGCTGATTCATAGTATTGTAGGTATTTAAAAACGGATAGGTAACAGACGAATCTTATTTATCTATATCATACTACATGCAGTAATCTTAATAATATTTTTATAGCTTAGAAAACACACACATAGATACGTGTAAAAGATGAAATGAAATTGTATGAAGTGTTATGGTTGCGCGGGCCTGTCCCACAAGTAATGATAGTAATGCCAGTAATTTGTTAACTACACTGAATATAATAATAGCATAATTTGTTGTATTCCCATTTAATTTGTTCCGTTGACTGTTATATTTAGTTGGTTTGAACACTTTGTATGTGGCATGAATGTCAGCACTGAAGCGATAATCACGCGTGCAAATATGACGACAACCGCTACCGTCCACAGTTAACGGTGTTCTAGATATGTTGAACAACGTGGTCATTAGTATTTAAAATTTGACCTAGAATAACTTGTTCCTTTAAAATGGAAATTTCATCCGCGGCGGCGCTTTCGTCACAATAAAAACTTTCAATAATCCAGAACTATCAATTTAAAGATATATTTTTTACTTGCTTTTCTACTAGCTATTCTACCGCCAAACAGCAATAATAATTAGTATTGTTGTGTTCGTGTTTGATGTGTGAGTCAGCCAGTGTTACATCCGGCACAAGAGGCATAATATCTTAATTCCGAGAGTGATGGTGCATAGGTAACATAAAAAATGGTTAACATTTCTTATGGGGCCAATCTATCCGGTGCCGGTGTATGGGCGGTGTCTATCCATTTCATAAAAATAATAGTTTAAAGAACAGTACCATAAGAATATGAAATAATTGTTATCTGTGCTTGCGCTCAATAAATTAAACAAGGAAATATGTATGATTTAAAACATTATTAAATTCTATAGACTAGATATAATTAGATATATTTCACTGACAGTACAAATAGATCGTTCACGTGCTGAATTTTGTTGCGTTTGTTCTAGGCTATAATGTGTTACACACCTAAGTATTTATGGGACGCGTTCGAGGGCGGACTTCTGCGTACCATCGTTATGGGATTGAACATTGGCGTCTGTCATGCCGAGGAGAAAGAGAAGAAGAAGGAAGTCATCATCAACTACCTCATCAGACACGAAAGGGTGAGTGGTAATTTTGTTTAAATGTTTTTAAAGATTAAATCTTTAGTGATTTCTTTATATTAAATAACATAACTATGGTATGTACCGTACTAATAGAAGTGTGAAACATTCTTAGTACAAATCCAAGTGACTGGTTTTGGCTTTTTTAATTATTTGATTTAATCCTGAAGCAATGAAGCTAAGATTTTCCCCTTCTGCAACTTACAGAAATAGCCCCATACAAAAACATAAGATAACCCTCAGAATAACATTTAAGTGTGATATCCCATGCATCGTTTATATTTTCATTATATGAATGAAGAATAAAGGTAAGAAAAAAAAAATATTCGTTTAGTTTTAGTTTCTTACACGTAAACTGTAGTCCATTTTTTGTTGCTGTTGCTATTCTTGATACTTAGCCAGAAACTTTCACAACTGCCAACAAAGTGCAAATTTTTAACGCGAGTTTATTGAACGATATATGATAGGAACAAAAACAATTATCACGTTACATATATAATATGTATACATAACATCATACATTGCATTGGCGTCTATACCATACTGTCATAAGAAATAGAAAGAAAAATCCAATCAATGATATTAAAATAATAGGATAAGGATTTTTACCATGACCATTTTGCTCTAGTTATTTATGAACCTTTAATAAATAGTACTCCAAAGTAACTAATAAAATCAAACCGGTCAAAACGCAAAAGCTAAACAATAGTCACACAAGGGGAATATCAATTAGTGCTGGGAGCGAAGACGCGTGTGTTGCGTCCTTAATGTTGCAAGTTCATTGCTTGGAAACGGTCGTATAATGAATTGCAATTATATTTGACGGTGAAGAAAGGATGTGCATTTTTTTTCAAATGTGAAATGAATTTTAATAAATTTTAAACGGTGTCATTATTAAAATAATATAGTATGTAAAGTTATATAGTCAGATTATTTGCTATTTTGGATTACCATAACATATACATAATTAGATTATTCTATTATCGACATATACATACACTGAAGATGTAAAATACTCGTAAAAAAAATTCGTATTAATTTATATATTTATTCGGACTTGTGAAGATTTTAGATACATAATTGGAGTTTATCTTTTGTTTTTTTTTTTTTGGTTTTTTTTTTTTTATAGAATAGGAAGGCAGACGAGCATATGGGCCACCTGACGACGGTAAGTGGTCACCAACGCCCATAGACATCGGCATTGTAAGAAATGTGAATCATCGCTTACATCACCAATGCGCCACCAACCTTGAGAACTAAGATATTATGTCCCTTGTGCCTGTAATTACACTCGCTCACTCACCCTTCAAACCGGAACATAACAATATCAAGTATTGCTGTTTTGCGGTAGAATATCTGATGAGTGGGTGGTACCTACCCAGACGAGCTTGCACAAAGCCCTACCACTAGTAAGTGTACAAATACCGACTATTCGGTTGTTTGTGTTGTTACAAAAAACTATGTCAATCTATTTTTAAATTTACAAGAAATATAGCGTTATAAAAAATACGATCATTGGCGACGTTTCGCTTTTGAACCTTTTCCTAACGTCAATGGACCGTGTCGAAACGAGATCGTGACAGACAATCAAAATTGCACCAATATTTTTTGTACACGGTCATTGGCCAGTTCGAAGATCGGTTGCGTAATGTAAAACATCGTCCATCTACTTTCTGCTATCAACAATATCTTCGTCTATTTGACAGAAAAGTAGCAATGGTTATATCACATTTTGAAATACCCAGTTGGTTAAATTTCCGGTTTCGTAATTATGACTACATAGAAGTTTTATTCGATTAGCGTGGCTTTTCCTTTATCGATTCTCTGTAACAGCTGGAGTGAGTCATGTAATGAGTTTTGTTTCTCCGAAATTTCCCCTATCAAGCCTTGAAAAGTCTTCAATTGATCAATGTTTATATGAACAGTTGCGTTTTAATTAAAACGTGTCGTGTTTACCTAAATTTGCACTTCTGTGCACTTTCTATTTTATTTTATTTAATAATTTGGTCAGCTTTCAACTTATTATTTTTTATCGAATTTATTTATTGCGAATTCTAACGAAAAAAACCGTTACGAGTCAGACCTTATAAGAAGACTAGCGCTTTACCAGCGGCTTCGCTCGCCATAATTCATTATAATTCATCATAATTCAGAATTTCTAAGTATCAATTTCCATAGCTTTTCTTTAAAAATGAAGAATTTTAAGACAAACTTTTATCCCATTTATCGCTATCGTATAGGTTACGTTTAAAAAAAAAAATTACTTAGTCTGTAAAAGGACGGGTTCCTTTGTATTCCTATGTAAATTTCCATGGTTCTAGCCCTAGTAGATTGGACTGTGCGTAGATATGTCACTTAGTCAGACAGTTATACTTAAGTATATACGGAAGTTAAACTTGAATAATTTTTTAATTTAATATTAAGCATCGCTAATCATTGTTTTTGCTGACGAATTTGAATGATACTTTATTTTTGTTGTTATGGATGGCTTCGTCTGTTGAAATCTGCACTAACAATTGAATTTGAAGTATTTTTACTCAAATATTATGTAGTACACTTTCGTTAGTTTACACTAGCGCTAGTAGTCTGCGTGTGTGCTCTTAACTCACCGCTGTACGCGCTTACTCGAGCATGAAGCTCATTCAATAGTCACAAGTGGCCACGTGTTTTCATGTAATTGTTCCGTGAATGGTCTGGTTTTTATGTTTGTTTCTTTTTTTCAGTTGCCTCTGTATCTGATTCTGGTAACACTCGGGTATCGTTAGTTTCTCACGTTCGTTTGTTTATTCAGATGGCATGTTGCGCACTACAAGCGAGTGTATTTGTTTTGCTTAAGAATCACAGAAATAATTGAATATTTATATTGTTTTAAGACAAAGTAATACAGAATGTTATATACAGCTTGTTTGAATAGATAGTTCTGGTGGTAGGATGCTAACATCCGCCTGGCTTGTTACCACCGTACGCATGGTGAAAAACTCGTGAAGTGGCTTGCAGCCGCGTTTCGAGGTCAGCCAGCGTACAGCCAGTGCCCGAGCGAGTATTGCCGCGATGGGTGTTGGTCCAGTGGAGACGGCTGTTGAACCAATGCCGGGGGAAACTGTATTGACCTGCCGGACAGGGAGACCCGAAGAAACGGCTGTTCCGCTGGCCGCCCGTGGCATAGTACAGGGGCCCGAGCGTGCCTAACCAGCTCTCGAGGCTGCCCCACCAGGCCACGCATAATCTCGGGGTGGACCGTCGTGCCGGTTGGTGACCGGAAGGTGGGGTCCCGGCGGCCACTTCCGGGGGGGTTCGGGGGCCCTTCCGTCCGGCGGATCAGTATATTTTCCTTTTTGGCAAACATTTGGGAAAACACGCCTCCATACTTTGCCCATCCCTATCGTGGCAATACGTCGCTCGCCTCACGTCTCTTTTCCTAATTTCCAAATGGTAGCGCAAATAAGAAATAACGGTCGTTCAGCGGTGCACACCCCCACCATACCCACGCTGTTTGAGGTCGAGTTCTCTAACATCCGAGGACTCCACGCTAACCTCAACGCTGTCCACCACCATCTCGAGACAGCACGGCCAGCAATGTTGTTTCTCATGGAGACGCAAATACTCCGCCCTGCCGACACCAGTTACCTTAACTATCCCGGCTACATGCTTGAAGAATCTTTTAAAGCGAAAGCCGGAGTATGCTTGTTCGTCAGGGCGGATGTTTGTTGTCACCGATTGCGCTGCTTGGAGGACCACTCCTTCTCCATGTTGGTGGTACGTGTGGACCTGGTTCGTCAGAGTCGAGTCTACGTGTGCCTCTACAGATCCCACAATGGTGACTTGGAGACAAGCCGATTATTCGACCATCTTAGTCGGGTGGCAGATGCTGCGCAAGAGCAGTTTCCTAACGCGGAATTGGTGTTTTTGGGGGATTTTAATGCTCACCATGAATCATGGTTGAAATCCCTCAAAACTGACCATGCTGGAAGAACTGCTCATGCTTTTGCTCTCACACACGACTTGACCCAACTGGTTGATCAGCCCACCAGGATCCCGGACATTGATGGGCAAGCGCCTTCTCTACTGGATCTTCTGCTGACTTCTCACCCGGTGGAATATCAGGTTGTGGTTCAGGCTCCACTTGGTTCTTCGGATCACGGCCTTATATCTACCAAAGTGCCACAGGCCAAGCTGCCGCCATCAGCGGTATGCAAACGTCGCGTTTGGCACTATAAGTCGGCAGATTGGGACGGTATGCGCGATTACTATGCGTCAGTCCCTTGGAAGGAACGTTGCTTCAATGGGAATGACCCGACAGCTAGTGCCGCTGCTGTTGCTGATGAGATCATGTTAGGAATGGAATACTACATTCCTAGCTCAGATCTCATCAATAGGGGTACGCGTAACCGTTGGTTCACGCGTGAATGTGCCGACGCTGTATCATCTAAGCAGGCGGCATATCGCGCGTGGATCAACGGCTGCATTGGCGGGGCATCTAACATTGACTCACTGAAAGCAAACTACAATAAAAATTCCAAGTCCTGTAGGAAGGCATACACGATGGTCATGACCTTATTTCGCATCCTAGGGGCTCCCGTAGCTTCTGGCGTCTGACCAAGTCTGTGCAAAACAATTTCTGCCAACCTTCGCTGCCACCGCTCAGAAATCCGGACGGATCGCTAGCTCACAGTCCGCAGGAGAAAGCCGACCTCCTGGCTAAACTCTTTGCCGACAACTCTGTGATCGATGATTGTAGTGCGCAGCCACCAACAATACCTTCATGTGGCCACACGATGCCTGACATCAAAATCAGGCAACGTGATGTGCGTGCGGAGCTGCAATCACTCGATATACGGAAAGCTAGCGGTCCCGATGGAATACCAGCCATTGTGCTGAAGAAGTGCGCAGCGGAGCTGTCTCCTGTGTTAACGCGCCTGTTCCAACTTTCTCTCTCTTCGGGATGTGTGCCGGAGGCTTGGAGAAGAGCTAATGTGCAAGCGGTTCCCAAAAAAGGGGATCGGTCTGACCCGGCAAATTATCGGCCAATAGCTATCACCTCAGTACTTTGTAAGGTGATGGAACGGATTTTAAACAACCAACTGATCCATTACCTAGAAGATCACTGTCTAATTAATGATCGTCAGTACGGGTTTCGACCAAAACGGTCCACAGGTGATCTTCTAGCGTACGTAACGCACCTCTGGGGTGAAGCTATCGACAAGCATGGAGAATCGTTGGCTGTCAGCCTCGATATCTCCAAGGCTTTCGACAGGGTCTGGCACAGAAGTCTTCTCTCCAAGCTACCGGCATATGGTCTGCCTGCTCAGCTATGCACCTGGATTGCCAGCTTCCTACACAAGCGTAGCCTTCGTGTTTTAGTAGATGGTTGCGTGATGGTTTTCACGCCACAACAACTGTGCCTGTTATACAAAACACAGGTACGGTCTTGCGTTGAATATTGCTCGCACCTTTGGGATGGCTCCGCTAAGTACCTAATGGAGGCCTTGGACCGTTTGCAGCGACGTGCAGTACGCATTATTGGCGACGTAAAGGTCACAAACACCCTTGAACCTTTACAATTGCGTCGCGAGATAGCAGCACTGAGCGCTTTCTATCGTCTGTATCACGGCGAGTGCTCTGAGGAATTATTCTCTCTAATTCCTGCTTCCCCCTTCCTTCTTAAGTCCACGCGAGCTGGTTCTCGATGTCACCGCCTAACTGTGACATCAATTCCATCGCGCACAAAGAAATTTGGCAACTCCTTTCTTTGCCGCACTACCAAAGAATGGAATTCCTTACCAGCTCACGTGTTCCCCTCCTCTTACAACCCGGGTTCCTTCAAACGAGGCGTGAAGAGGCATCTTGCGGGCCGGCATGGCGGGGACGGCTAGTACAGAACATTCTTCCCGACTGTACTGGCCGTCGTCGCGTTTGGACTCTACTACCACTTACCATCAGGTGGAGTGGAGTCATTTGCCATCCCGGGGCATATAAAAAAAAAAAAAATATTCAGTTAAGTTATTTATAGCTATTTCTCTTTCTATGTTTCACTGCGTTTTTTTTTATTATTTTTTTTATAATATGCGGACGAGCATATGGGCCACCTAATGGTAAGTGGTCACCAACGCCCATAGACATTGGCATCGTAAGAAATGTTAACCATCGCTTACATCACCAATGCGCCACCAACCTAGGAAACTAAGATGTTATGTCCTTTGAGCCTGTAATTACACTGGCTCACTTATCTTTCAAACCGGAACACAACAATACCAAGTACTGCTGTTTTGCGGTAGAATATCTGATGAGTGGGTGGTACCAACCTAGACGAGCTTGCACAAAGCTCACCAGTAAAACTATGTTTCGCTTTTTGAAAATCAAATTCTGTAAACATTATAGCTATATCATCTCTATCTAAAATGTGAATATTCATTTAAAAAAATACTTAGCTTTGTTACGAGTGTTATAAATGGCTACGTGGGCATCGCCACTACTTTTTGCCTTAATAACGGTACGTAATACTTGTCGCTGTGCACGAGTCAACGTACGCCGTGGAATTGATTTAATGACTGTTTCAATCATTCTCATCCCTTTGCAGGATATTAGTTTTAATATTTTCTATGCAATTAAAATAATAAAAGCATAATACAATAAAAAAAATCTTGGCTCGTTTTAAATCATTTCTAAATCATCAGTATCATATCTTTTTCGTTTATTGTTACTTTCAATTAGTAAAAGAAATATAGCAAAAGGATTAACTTTTTAATATTCATTCAGCAGAATCTAATACTGACGACGACTCATCTTTAACTCTTGTTTTATTTCACATTCGCAGAAACGTAAATTTGTGTTTCTCCCGTTTTAAGAGGGTGTGCGCCGGTGTAATTGACATCCCCCTTTGTCTCTGTAACATCTTAGCCCCCTGCCTCTTAGTCGGTGGAGTATTGACGATGTAAAAAGTTGTTTATACTTCTTGCAGTGCCATTGTCAATGGGCGAAGGTGAACATTAGTTGGTCCGTTTGCTCGTTCGCTTTTCTAAACTAAATTATTTCTTCATTTGTAGTAAAAAATATTTATCGTCGGTTCTTCTCGGAAGTCTACTTTTCAAACAGAGTGTAACTATAAATTGTACAGCTATTAATATTTAATAGTGACAGTAACACTGTTACACAATATTATGAAAATTTCTATATTATTGGTGTTTTTGAGTTGGAACATTTCTGCACAGTTAATCTTGCAAAATGAAATCGTTACAGCCTATTAGAAAAAAAAGTATATTTTCGTTTTGATAAGTGTAAATATATTAATGTTATTAAACAAATATGCAACTTTTCATTGAGTAAATAATACAAGTAAGCTATGAATTTTTTAATAAAGATCGTTCGTTTACCCAAGTTATAAAGCCAACGTTATATGACACAAGGAAATCGAAGCCATCACATTCTCCGTCGCATTTATAACCGTAATGAGTGGTTATATAATCTTGAATGCAAAACGTAAAACGATCACCATTAATGGAAACTTGGGCGTCAGCTTACACTTTACTTAACACAGGATTCGATACCACGTGTAAATTGACCCACACTCACTTCCACGAACGTACGTAATGTGAATAGCTAACAGCATTTGAATATTCGAAATTTAATTTCGTTTCGATAATCTGATGTGTTAAACTTTTGTTACAACATGGCCTCAATTCGTTGCTTTCCTTTAACTGTATCTGACAAACTACTACTACTTTATATATAGTATACTGATGATGTATCTGACGAACTAAGTTTATTATTATAAATTTTCTAATTTTATTTAGAACTAGATTTACTGGTGGTAGAGCTTTGTGCAAGCTCGTCTGGCTAGGTACCACCCACTCATCAGATATTCTACCGCAAAACAGCAGTACTTGGTATTGTTGTGTTCCGGTTTGAAGGGTGAGTGAGCCAGTGTAATTACAGGTACGAGGGACATAACATATTAGTTCCCAAGGTTAGGTGGCGCATTGGCAATGTAAGCGATGGTCAACATTTCTTACAATGCCAATGTCTATGGGCGTTGATGACCACTTACCATCATATGCTCGTATATGCCCATATACTCGTCCGCCTTCCTATTCTATATAAAAAAAAAGAATTTCTTTTATTATGAATAAATTTCTTTTATTTAGAACTTTAGTAACATGACTTTCAATAGCTTGTGTTTTTAATACACGTGCTTGAACCGATACAATAAGGTTATTTATCTTATTAAGTTTACTAAAAAGATAGAATACTTTATATGTGTGAATATGAAACGTTGTCTATGACAAAATTCTAGATTTAAAAAAATACCGATACGTTCAGCAGTTGCAATAAAGTTATATAATTGTCTGATGGTATATTATTTCATATAGAAGTGCATATAATACGTGGATTTTAACCGAAGAATAGGTTAAATACTGAGTAACACTGCTGAGGATTTATATTCGTTTCATTCATTTCTGAGAATTCGTATCGTTTATTAATTTAATGCTTGGCAATGAAGGAAATCTTTGTAATGAAACCTGTTTGTTAGATCTTGTATCTATCGCTCTAGATAACGCGTCGATGATAAAAAATCTGCTGCTTAACTTAAACATTTGGATAAGAAACTAGAACCCGGAGTTCAATGACTGTGTCGAACGACGCTTCAGGCAAAACTATGATCAGTGTTTTATCTAGCTTTATTTGTAGGTACTTAAATTGCAGACGTTAGACAATATTGTATAATAATAATGTCAATTTTTTTGTCGGGCCGTTTGGCGTGGTTTTTTTTTTTTTTTTATTGAATAGGAAGGTGGACGAGCATATGGGCCACCTGATGGTAAGTGGTCACCAAACGCCCTTAGACATTGGCATTGTAAGAAATGTCAACCATCGCTTATAGCCAATGCGCCAAGATTTTATGTCCCTTGTGCCTGTAATTACACTGGCTCACTCACCCTTCAAACCGGAACACAACAATATCAAGTATTGCTGTTTTGCGGTAGAATATCTGATGAGTGGGTGGTACCTACCCAGACGAGCTTGCACAAAGCCCTACCACCAGTAAATATATGGTTGGTAGATACTTGCCTTTCACGCCGATGTGGGTTCTATTCCCACCCAGGACAGACATTTGTGTGCATGAACATGTCTGTTTGTCCTGAGTCTGGGTGTAATTAATTATTTATATTATCTATACAAGTATGTATTTACAAAAGAGAAATAGTATATGTAGTATATCAGTTGTCTGGTTTCCATAGTACAAGCTCATAGCAAGCATATACAAGCAATAATGTCCTAGGACAATTATATATTATTATCTAAAATTTTAATTTAGACTGATGAATTAGACATTCATGAAGCTTTTGTAGTATCTAAAAAATTTAAAAAATATATTTTCCTTAGGTAATATAATAATAATACCGCTGTTGTAAAGTTTCAGCTGGACCAGTAAATTATATAAGTAGGAGATAGTAGTGTTTATTTTATTTTTTTTGTAATTTTGTATATGAGTCTTGTTACTTGAATAAATAAATTATTATTATTATTATAAAAAATATCGTCTCGATCAAATCAAAAACTACGATTGCTATATAAAATAATATATGCTTTTTAATGCGGGTAAAATGATCGAAGTTGTAATGAACAAAAAGCGTCGGTGTCCCGCTAGGCACTTATCCAGGCTCCTTTGAAACGTACTTAGGGCAGACTCAATTGGAGGACCAATTAAATCGAACAGAGCTTACAAGGACATGAATAGCAATGGGGCGAGAAACCAAAAAGATGATCGAAAACACTTGTGATTTTGTTTTATATAAATAATGTAATATATAAGGTTCATTTCAACATATAGGTAATACATAAGAGCCAGTGTTGTTACAAGAGCAATAGATGTCGTAACTTATATAATAAGCTTCAATTAACTTTGTGAACGTTGGTAACTTATTTCTTAATCCATTATTAATAGAAAAAAATAAAAATGAAGCATTCCAAAAACGTTTAGCATATCTTAATAGTATTTTTACAAAACCTTATTACCTACTATCACTATCTTAAAATAAAAAAAGCAAAAAAAAACATATATTTTGCGTACGACGAATATATTTCAATAGCAGTTACAGCCATTACATATTGAGGTTTTATTAATGTTTAAGGATGCGTGAAATCATTGTAGTGACATATTACGTAAATTCGTAATGCCATGGTATCGTGGTGGTATGAGGAGGATGATTGCAGACTCGATCCATGTCACGGCACGCAACAATGACCACTCACTCGTATGGCTGTGTGCATGACACCGATCGGCACAACCTCGTTTACAAACTGATCGACAGATTGCTTACTTGTAACTGTAGCTACAATGACATTTACATTTTGGATTTGACTTTTGTTTATTTCGTAATTGTCAATAAAATAACACATGATAATGAACACTTAGACATATGACACCAAAGGGATCATATTCATAATATCTATTATAAAACAAAAACAATTATCTATTCCATGATTACTAATGAACCTTATATCCTAGAACGTAAAGGTTATAGTGCAACAAAAATGCATAGCTTTGCATCATCTTGAAAGTCCATCTATCGCAAAAACTACCAGGTGCGGGTCCTACAAAGGGACATCGCCATCTGCCTGCCCTGATTCCTATTATACACCACTAAAAACGTTACAAGGGCTTCATGTTGGGGTCGTTTAAGGGCACTTGAGTTATGCATTTTTGTGCACGTTTTGTTACTCTTTTAAAATTACTTCAAAGGATATTGCTATTTTGTACTCTTATAGTTTTATCGATAGTTCAATTATTTATAAACCGAATTATATGAACAAAATAAGAAGTCACAGCTTATACAACATTCTTGAAACAAGGATTCATATTTATAGATAGTTTTGTGACATTACGACACACTTATGTTTCATGTACACGTTTTTACTGTTGTTTGTTCGACAAATGAATGTTTTATTCAATTGTGACCTGTGTTTTAGCGCAGAATCTTAAAATAGAGGACGAGAAATCTAATTGAAAGTGATTTATTGCTACCTGAAACCTGAGAATGCCCTTCCATCCTATACATAAAAAAGTAGTGACATTATTATAGGTACGTTTTATGGATAGCAAACTATAAATTATCAAATATTTAGTCTCAAGTTCATAAAAAATCTTATTTATTTATTTGTAATGGCACACTTACAACATACAAATAAAGCATTGAAAAAATGAATTTATAAAACAATAATAGTATATCTAATATGCATGTCAATTACAAGTGTACATAGCAGATCCAGATTTAAGCTAATCAAATTCAAATTAAAAGTAACAAAAAAATCATCAGTAATTTTTAAAAATGTCAAAATTATATTCATTCATGACCGAAAAATTACTCATCGTTGGGTTTCTAATATAACATCCTAGAAATTGACGTATGGCAGGTGTGGTAGACAACATTTTACCGGAAATCGACTCTCTCAGGGGGTTTGTAATCACGCCCATGAGGGCGAAGTTGGTGTTAGTTGAAAGGGTTGGAATGAATGGACTCTCTGTGAATTGTAACAATTTTTATAAAATAAATTATTATTTATATTGTACATCAAAAAACTGGCACCGTAGTACTTGTGTTCTTGTAGTGATCTTTTATCGCCACATTTTTTTACACATTGTAAATACCTGTCTCGAAATGGTAATTGGATTTTGATCTCTAAAATGAACGCAGTAAGCATTCGAATTCTATTTTTCGTTTGCCACTACAAAAGCGTACCTTAAAGAGATGTTAGAATATAAGTCATATTTATCTGTATAATGTATAAAACGTGAGGAGTTATAATAATACGCGCGGTATAAGTTGATCTGTCAGTAGAAAAAAATAAATAATCTTAACTTTAGACAAGATATGCGAATATGTATGAAGCGCGGTGACAACTACTTACGTAAATAGTCGATTAATGTTGTTTTCAAACCGACTTCAATATATGACCGTGCGAGCGTGCTTTAATTTTAACCCGTAATCATGAAGATTCACTTGTTCTAAAACCAACTAAAGCTAAACATTTTCATTTTATTTATTGTCTCTTAGTCGTTACAAGCATCAATTTAAATTATTTTGTTAATGTTGTCCAATGTAAGTGCGTTGGAGATGTGAGGATAGTGATAATAGAACACGATTATTTAACAAGGCGAATCAATTTCATATCAATTTGGAAAGCGTTTGATTTATTCAAGGCTACCGTTGTATAACATATTGTGCTGAACATGTTATGATATCGGTCATTGTTTTGCGTGAGCTGTGTCAATTGTTATGTTTCATATCATGAGTTTGTTTAATTAAAGCGAGACGAGCCGCTTTGCTGAGTAAATTTAAACATAATTATCAGATCATATGTACAGTACATTTAATATAATTTGTACTTGGGATCATTTGGGTTCAAAGTATTTTTTTATTCATGTCAATTGCAATGTACAATGCGACAAAATGCGGACTAAATACCATCTAGGAATACTTGTGATTTTAGCATGTATTGATATTATATATTTTTATTGATTTATATTATATTTTTTATAATTATTAAATGCATCACTTATCTCATATTCTATGAGTAATTTCTTACGGCGTTGGTTGTCTGGAATAGTGGTTGCTACTCATGATTAGGTTGTATTTATGTTTCGTAATTTATTTAATCTTTGTGTTGTACAATAAAGTATAAAATAAAGTAGGAATTTGTACTATACATACACACGACTTATATACAAATACATGTATACAGTCCATTTTGCTATTCTCGCCATTGTTTGTTATCACTCATCTAGCTGGTCGAGTGCAGGCGAGTGCTGTATATGTTGCCACTCCTCAAGTCCTCAGGATCGTTCACCATGACTCATCTCACTACGGCAGTATAGGTTTTTCTGAAAAATCCAAGGTTCATCTGAATTTGGCAAGTCGTGTCGAAATGTCAAAATCGTAATTTTCCTACTATTATTACTAATGTATAAGTTTGCATGTTTGTTACTCAATCACACAAAATCGGATGGATTGGGTGGATTTGGATGATATTTAACACAATGACTTAACACCCTGCCACCCTCCTGTAACATTAGGGCGGAGGCTAGTATATAATAAACATATTATATAGCGTTATGTTAGTCGGCTTTTTTTTTTTTATAGAATAGGAAGGTGGACGAGCATATGGGCCACCTGATGGTAAGTGGTCACCAAACGCCCTTAGACATTGGCATTCTAAGAAATGTCAACCATCGCTTATAGCCAATGCGCCACCAACCTTGGGAACTAAGATTTTATGTCCCTTGTGCCTGTAATTACACTGGCTCACTCACCCTTCAAACCGGAACACAACAATATCAAGTATTGCTGTTTTGCGGTAGAATATCTGATGAGTGGGTGGTACCTACCCAGGCGAGCTTGCACAAAGCCCTACCGCCAGTCAATCTTCGCCTTCTAATCAATTTGCGATTTATGCAACTTTACATTCGCGTCGCATATGTTTGGTAAGGCCGGCGTATCTATCTCTAATTTTGTTTACTTTTTGACTATGAAATGGATATCAGTCCATTGCTGTATAGTCAGGGTTAATGTAACGAACGTCGTATTTCGTGACCGTGTAGAATAACGTCGTATGTTCAACATAAACAAGCGGGTCACCTCCCACTACGATTTTAAAAGGACACGACTAACGGACCTCATTATTATTCAAACTAATCTAAATTATCTAGATTTAAGATCGATAACTTTATCCAGTTAAGCTGTGCCAGTAGTTAAACAACCGATTGCCACAGCAATATTTTTAACGAGATAACTTTTTGTGTGTAATATTAGTTTGTGCGTGTCTGTGATCAATCTGCCAATTTTTAATATACATTATTCTTTTGCGATAAAAAATTCAGCATTCTATATTACAGTCATTTTTAATTTTAAATTCAATTTTAAAAATATTATACTGTTTGGTACTTATATTATGTATGTCAGGTTGATTACATCTCAGGATAGATCTTACTATAGCAATACCTTCTGTAATAGGTTTTTCTGATTAAATACCTTGAACAAAACTACCTCAACTTTAATTGAGTCCTTTAGTAACTAAGTTTTTTTTTTTTTTTTTTTTTTTTTTTTTTTTTTTTTTTTTTTTTTTTTTTTTTTTTTTTTTTTTATATATAGAATAGGAAGGTGGACGAGCATATGGGCCACCTGATGGTAAGTGGTCACCAAACGCTCTTAGACATTGGCATTGTAAGAAATGTCAACCATCGCTTATAGCCAATGCGCCACCAACCTTGGGAACTAAGATTTTATGTCCCTTGTGCCTGTAATTACACTGGCTCACTCACCCTTCAAACCGGAACACAACAATATCAAGTAATGCTGTTTTGCGGTAGAATATCTGATGAGTATTCGTAACCTGATGCAGACAGAGTTGTAACTGGCTGGAATCGAACCCCCAGCTTAACCTCTGTTTAGTTAGCTGTTACTGAACAATTTTCATAACGATGATTCGTTATGAAAATAAGGTATCGTTGCGATGTTCGAAATAAAAAAAATTTATTAACTTTATTTAAGGTTATCTTAAAGCTGAATCATTTCATTGATCGTGACAAATAAGGTGTTATTAGTTTTATCATTGGGATGTGCTATAGTTACGTTCACCACTGGATCATTTCGACTATAAATATTCATTTGTAAATAATTTGATAAACCCGAAGTCACGTTAACTTGATGTAATAATGCAAGACCTTTAAATGGTAATAGTGCTTGTATAATAGAAATGCGGGTACTTTATATTTAACGACAGCGATTAAACAGTTGTGAATTAGATAAAGCAGTAGTAACGAGTAGAGATGACACAGTGGATACAGCATAGAAATGCTTGTAACAGCGTAATAACCTTCATAATTATAAATAAACAGCTAGAGTTTTTGAGCAAGTTTTATATAAGCCAGTGTAGTTATAGGCACAAGAGATGTCTCAATTCTCAAGGTCTGTGCCGCAAATGTTAACTAATATTATAAATGCGAAATTAAGATTGTTTGTTATGTCATAGAACATCTACCCTATACCTACATACTCCCCCCGTTGCAAGCGGGCAATACGCGAGTGGAACTAGTTAATATTTCTTCCAGCGCCACTATCTTTGAGCGGTGGTGACCACTTAACATTATGTGGCTCATTTTTCAGTCGGCTTACCTATTATAAATGAGTAGGACAGCATACGTTGTTACGTTTATTTTTTTGACTTTTTATGTTGACTATTTATACAATAATAAAAATAAGGCGGACGAGCATATGGGTCACCTGATGACAAGTTGTCACAAACGTCTATAGACATTGGCATTGTAAGAAATGTTAACCATCGCTTACATCACCAATGCGCCACCAGCCTTGGGAACTAAGATGTTATGTCCCTTGTGCTTGTAATTACACTGTCTCACTCACTCTTTAAACCGGAACACAACAATACTAAGTACAGTTGTTTTGCGGTAGAATATCTAATGAGTGGGTGCTACCTATCCAGACGAGCTTGCACAAAGCTCTACCACCAGTAAATGATAGATAGATGCAGTGGTAGTCTTTTAAGGAGATCCTAATCGAATTACTTGGTTTGACGTTGTATCATATAATTGAATAATCCTTTCTGTAATTGCAGACCCACAAACTGTACGCATTAAGGTACTGGGGATGCGAGTTGCTGTGTCTCATCAATATCGTCCTGCAATTATGGATGATGGACGCCTTCTTCAATGGCGAGTTCTTCTCATACGGGACTCGCGTTCTAGGATACAGTGAGGTGCCACAAGAGGAGAGGTTTGTGATCCATGTTCTGTAATCTATTTTTATTGGCTGTTTTAATATTATATTTAATGTTCACATTCACTCATAAAGTGAACTTAGAATAAGGAAGCAAGAGTTTATTTTTAAAAGTATGTAGGTGGATGGGCAAATGGGTTACTTGATGGTAAGTGGTCACCACCATCTATAGACTTTGACGCTGTGAGAAATATTAAACAATTCTTACAACCTTGGGAACTAATTTGTTGTCCCTTGTGCCTGTAATTACACTGCTTACTCACACTTCCGCCTGCAGTAGTTACACTGGCTTACGCACGCTTTCAACCGGAACACAACAATATTAAGCATTGCTGTTTGTCAGTAAGATATCTGATGTTTGTTGGCCTCCCAGACGGTCTTTACACAAAGCCCTAACATAAAGTGATAATTTATTCATATGTATTTTATAGACTGTAACGACGACGCCCTAATTTATTGTTTTTTTTTTTATTAGGATCTCCAACAAGGAATACACATGACAAGCTTTAATATAATATGCGATTTATAAATCTATGTGCTCCCTCAGTTCCAGGAAACCACAGCATACATCACATATAACTAAGTAACTCGTATTCGTTTATAGATACGATCCAATGATCTACGTATTCCCGCGCGTCACGAAATGCACCTTCCACAAGTACGGTGCGTCCGGTACAATTCAAACGCACGACTCTCTGTGCATCTTGCCCTTGAACATCGTCAACGAGAAGACTTACATATTCCTCTGGTTCTGGTACATCATACTGGCGATCATTCTTGTACTGCTCGTTATATACAGGTGAGATTTTGTTTTATTTCTTTCTTCAAAGTTATTTGAGAAAGTGCCTTTTAGATTTTTCTTTTTGTATTATATATACTAGTGTTTGCCAAGAAATATGATTATAAAAATTATTGATAATTAGCGGGTTTTTATAGAATACGTTATAAACCTCGTCGATAGCTACAAAAGTTGGTTAACAAAGAGTGCAGAATAAGGTTTTGTCTGAATTGTTTTGTCTTTACCTCCTTGTTATATTATATATATTGATCTTAACTGTCTCGTTGGTCTAGTGGCTTAATGTAAGATCGCAGACCCGGAGGCCCTGGGTTCGTTTCCCAGGTCATGCCAAAAATAAGTTATTGGGTTTTTCTGTCAGAAAATTCTCAGTAGCAGCCCGGAGTCTGGAAGTTGGAAGTGTGTACACTCCCGTGCCTCGGAAAACACGTAAAGCCGTTGGTCCTGCGCCTGAACTCTTTCCGGTCGAGTCGGATTGCCGTCCCATCGGATTATGAGAGCTAGGGAATAGAGAGTACACCTGTGTTTGCGCACATACTTGTGCACTATAATATCTTGCTTGCGTAGTTAGGCTAATCTCTCTTGAGATTGGCCGCCGTGGCCGAAATCGGTCTAAGAACATTATTATTAGAACATTATTGTTCTTTTATGGTTCCTTTACAATGAAATGTAATATGTATTTATATACATGTCTGCAAAACTATTTAAAATAGTATATAATACACGTTCGCGACTTTGTAATACAGACGTGAATTCTGCACCCGATTCTTACGCTAAGGAAGGTAGTCATAGGAATGTCGCAGAAATAGATTTATAGTTTTTATAGGGTTATATTTTTTAATGACAAACGGTCACATCTGATGGTGAGTATCAAACTGATGGTGAGTAGTCACTTACATACAAAAACAATGATTTTAAAAATATATTATTTACTTAAATAATGTCCTGCTTATGGTGGGTTCTTATAAGTTGATTTGTTGAAATTTGCTCATCGTGCCTGCAATTCCATTGGGTCACTCAATGGATAAAGCAATACAAAGCATTATTTTAAATCTGCAGTCATACTTATTAATAAATCCAATCCAAATAAATTCCTACTTCGCTGTACTAATACAGCATTAATCTCGTATTTGATTACTTTCTTAATATTTATTTATAATATTCAAATAATATTCCTTATCATATTCTTGATACTTGATCCACTTTAGAATCACATTAAAATATATGTAATACAACACTTGTAATTATATATACGGCTGTTATACCGAAACCGAATAGCTTTGATCCATTCTGGCTTGTATATTTTTTGTTTTTATCATCTATACTGTATAGAACAGCCTGTGAATGTCCCACCGCTGGGCTAAGGCCTCCTCTCCCTTTTTTGAGGAGAAGGTATGGAGCTTATTCCACCACGCTGCTCCAATACGGGTTGGTGGAATACACATGTGGCAGAATTTCAGTGAAATTAGACACATCACGATGTTTTCCTTCACCGAAAAGCACGAGATGAATTATAATCACAAATTAAGCACATGAAAATTCAGTGGTGCTTACCCGGGTTTGAACCCACGATCATCGGTTAAGATTCACGCGTTCTTACCACCGGGCCATCTCGGTCGTTTTTGTCATCTAATTGTCCCTAATTAGTGAAGGTATGACTAGCGCCGCTCCAACACGTAGAACTTGTTTACATACGACGATAGTTGGATGGAATGTAAAGTGCATTGGGCTCCTTTAATAGGTCATTCGAATATAAATAATTCGTCAAATGGCTCGGTTTATTGCGCTCTCATCTTAGTGATGAACGAATTCTTTACTTTAGTGTTTTTTATGTAGTTTCTAACAATGATCCTGGGACATCCTGGATTATTATTCACACACGGCCATCTGATCTCAAACTAAGCGGAGCTTGTACTATGGAAACCAGACAACTGGTATACTACATATACTACTTTTCTTTCGTAAATACATACTTATATAGATAATTATAACCAGACTCAGGACAAACAGATATGTTAATGCACACAAATGTCTGTCCCGGGTGGGAATCGAACCCACAACCTTCGGTGTGAAAGGCAAGTATCTACCCACGCCTACCGGCCCGTCAAATATATCATTATGGTATATAATGAATACATTGATTAAATGATTAATTTTTATTAATTGTTAGCTACTCCTAAGTTTGGAATAGGTGTATAGGATACATCTAGGTGAATTTATTTGTCGTACGTTAGTTCCGCAATCAGTCACTAGACAAATTTATTGCTACTAAAGGAATAATAATCTGAGATGTTTATCTGTAATTTGTGGATGATATAAGAAATATAAAAATAATCTGTTGTATTCTTATATACCGCTCGCCGTTTGGTAAGCGTTCGCTATCGCGTCATAGAAAGACACCTTAAAGAGTACAGACGATTTTTTATGTTGTCAAAGATTACGGGTTTCTGAGGTTCATTGAGGTTTGACCGAGGTTTTGATTATATAGTATTCCTCGTGCACTCTGGTGGGGAGATATATCGAATGTGTTGTTTACATGCTGAACGTTCTCACGAACAGACTAATAATAATCTTCGTGCCGACGGTGCGGCCGCGCCTGCTGCACGCGCGCGCGCGCACCATCGCAATGGAGTCGGCCGTCGTCGTGTCGCAGCGCACCGACGTCGGCGACTGGTGGCTGCTCTACATGCTCGCCAGGAACATGGACCCGCTCATATACAGGTCAGCTTTAACCGGATCGATCCGGTTTCGCATTAAGTACGTTCCATCAGATGCCCGCGACCGCTTGTTTGTGAGAACTTTTATAACAAATTACCATCTTATATAAAAAATGTCAACTCAGTTAACGTGTTTAAGTCTCAACTCAAAAAATATATTTTCGAGAATACTCACTTTTATAGCGATTAAAATATATACAACGATTTAATTATATTCTATGCCGTTAACTAAGTACCTACTTATAAGGCGAATATTTTTATTGTTACATTTATCATGCTGTTCTCATGTAAGTGGATCTGTCATTTTGAGAATAAATTCTTTAAACCTATTTTTAAACTATGTTGGTGTATGTCGAATAAAATGCCTCCGAATGTCGACACAGAAAAAGTACATAATACAAATATAAAGTAGACATATTGATATCTAATAAACGAATATTTTCTTTAAATTATTTCAGAGAGCTAATCTCCGAGCTGATTAAGCGAATGGGGGAGAAAAGCGGTCCCCGTGCGTGACGACCACCTAAATTTACCGCCATCGCCATCGTCGGTGACTGACAATGTCTTAAAAGTTTGTATATAAAGTTTATTATTCAATATCCAGCTTCATCCGAAGTATTAGCTATACTCTACTATAAAGATAACATGAGCCGAGAGTGTAACGTTACACTTGGATCATTTATGTATAAAATAAAGCGACGAGTTCAACGTGTATTTGTGCACGTTTGGGTGTTTATGATAAAAATATCAATTCCTTGTGAAATTTTACTTATAAGGCTTCGACAGAATAAAAGAAATATCATTTTGAAATGTACCGGCTATCGGGGTTTATGAGACGATATGTAATAGAACACTTGGATCATTAAAAACCACTGTGATCCAATTTCAGAATTATTTCTTTTAATGTAATGTATAAGGTTTAGAGGTTGTAACTGAAAAATCGAAATGATATGAAATGCAATAACTTTTTAAAGTTTTTTTTTATATTAATCTACGACAATAAAATAACACTAATACAATCGTTCTTTAATAATTGACATAAGCGTAACTGTTTTAATATTATTATGAAAGGAATAAGTGCCGAATCTATTGTCACATTTGACAGAACACTTGCTATCCTTTTCAACATAATACACGAGAAAGAGATAGTAACATATCTGTCAAGTTGGTTCAGATAAAATCGTAAATACATATAATGTAATTTTCTTAATTTCTTAGGTAATGCAAATTATACTTTTCGTTCTTATTGATAATGTTTGAATGTACTGGTATTAGAAGCATCTATGACGCATGCGCAAATTGTTTGGTCAATTCTATACAAGTTTGTTTAAAACTATGTCATTTGCATTGAGGTGTTATCTCTGACGAAAAAATCAAAATTACTAAAACCTATGGAGACAGTTTGATGTCGAACTTAGCTAATTGAGCACTATTTTTTCTTTATATTTTATAACATTATGCATTTAAAAGTTTTATTTTATATTCTTTATTTATTACACAGCAAAATTTAACAGAAGGTGGGCTTATTAATGCTTCTGAATTCTCTACCAGCCGATCTCAAAACGTATGAAAGGTTCATTATCATTATTTATTAAAATGAAATAAATTCTTCTAAAATATCCGATGGTTAAGTTTCGTCAGATTTAAAATTGAATATATTGAACATTTTTGTTTTCTATATTTTAACCTTATATCATGATTCCATCAAGACTTATTTGTCATGAGATAAAACATCACTGCTTCTGCTAACGTTACTAAATCATAATCAAAGCAATAGTTTATTTTATCGTATTTTGAATATAGAAATTCTAAATTCAAATCAAACGTTCCTAGCTATTTTAAATCATACATTTCAAATTCAGCCGATGTATTGTTTTGATCGTATGTAATAAAGAATCTTATTAATCCTATATGTGCTCGTAGCACGATATGAAAACCTAAGGCCTTTGATATTATTAGACATAAGTTATATTAAGTAGAATATAAGAGAACATAAGTTAACATTCACTGCCATTGTTAAAATGTTTCCAATTCGAACAGTAAATACATCTTAAGATATGCCTTAAATAAATATTATTTTCAATAAAATAAACCCACGACGTTGATAATGAAAGTGTACTGTACACATAAAAAATTTCAAATAGAAATGTCTGAATTAATAAATAATTTAAATTAAAAATATGTGTCGATAATTACCATTTGTCAATATAACGTTTAAGAAATTGTCATGCTATCGTTACATTGTGGGTAAATTTTATTACTTGGGAAGCATTCTTACACTACGCTGTAGGTATGTATTTTATACCTAACGAGACTTGCCTCGATCCTACACTCCACGTAATGTACACGTAATACTTGTACGTAGTGTATAAATAACATAATCTACTGGTGGTAGGGCTTTGTGCAAGCCCGTCTGGGTAGGTACCACCCACTCATCAGATATTCTACCGCAAAACAGCAATACTTGATATTGTTGTGTTCCGGTTTGAAGGGTGAGTGAGCCAGTGTAATTACAGGCACAAGGGACATAAAATCTTAGTTCCCAAGGTTGGTGGCGCATTGGCTATAAGCGATGGTTGACATTTCTTACAATGCCAATGTCTAAGGGCGTTTGGTGACCACTTACCATCAGGTGGCCCATATGCTCGTCCTCCTTCCTATTCTATATAATATATATATATATATATATATATATATATATATATATATATATATATATATATATATATATAGTGCCTAGATTATATATTATGGTTGGTATTTTCAAATTAAGAATGTTCGTTCTCTAGATCGTTCTTAACCCCCAGCCCCTGGTACAGATCGCGTAGTATACGAACGCTTCCCGAGTGTTGTAGTATATGCTACGCGTAGTATATGCTAGTTTGTACCAGAACCTTTGGTACGTTAGAAATATTTTTTTATACAAAAATGAAATGATAACTCAATTGTAAATAAATAATTCCAATTACTCATGGATTCCATGACACTTAATAGCAGTTCGTTTGCGATTTTTATGAATACGAGTTGTTTGTCCAATTTTTACGATATTTAAAAACGTAACATTTAATTAACAAAATGATTATTTTATTTCATCGAGCATGTATTTTTACTTAATCTCCGTCTCTTTCTTTTGCACGATAATCACACGTGTAAAAGAGATAACAACAATCGATCTGTTTCCACTCGAATATAAGAATTGCATGTTTTAAATGAAGGTTGTAATTAGATTAAAGTCTATAACGTATTTGTATTTTTAAAGTTTGCAAATTTTGAGGGACCTGATATTTTATTCGTTTTTATTTCCACGAGATAGTTACAGTGTTGCCATGTACGATACCGACTCATACCAACGACTTGCAATAAGGTCTAGTGATATTCTTAAATGTTTGTATGTTTAATGTAACATTCGCTCGTTGTTCAATTTAAAATTAATGTCATAGAAATTAACAATTTTTTTTTTATGTGAAACTTATGTGGGCGTATTGAGAGTGCAACGTAGCCGTAACGTGTAACGTTGAGGGAAACGAATCTGACTGTATTTACTTCTATCATACGTTTCATATAAATTACATTTTCTATAAAACGTATTAGAATTCCAAGTGGTATTCCATAAAAGTATCTTGTTAAGTAAATAAAATAATTTAATAATACAATGTAATATTCAAATAAAAATTGGAATAAGATCCGTCATTTGTAAATCTCTACGGGCTCGGGTTGTACGATGACAATTTGAAATGAAATCATATATTAATTGATAAATCACTAAACTGCGTCTTGTGTTGTCGTTGGTATATATATATATTGTTTATTACGATAACATAATAAATGTAGGTTTTTTGTACTAAGAAATTATTTGCTGAATGTTTTAAATCTTATTTCTACATTAGAACAGAACATATGACTCAACTTTGTATTGTAAACTTTATATTTAATTTAATTTTGTCTCTGTTGTTGAAATTAGATATGTCGAAGAAAAAACAGAGACAAAACTAATTATACATATTGGTTTTAATGTGCTTCTGCATAACATATTATTGTAATTGATATAAAACCTTACGTCTATTGTGTTTGATGGTTAAATCATATTGCATACATATTTCCATATATATTTGAGTTACGACGCGTTTCAGTTTATTTCTTTGTATGAAATAAGAGCCCTCCAAAATCACAAAGAATATTGAGACCTCATTTTTTTTGTAATATAATAGTGTGTGCCAATAACTTTTTTTTAAATATAAGTTTTAATAAAAAGACATTTAGTATTAGCTTTCGTATTAAACTTAGTTTTTTAGCACATATTCGTCTCTCAGAATAATTTGTTTCGTATTTGTTTAGTATTGTATAATGTTTTGTGATAGATAGATTTTTTTAAAATTCTCTTGTAATCATTTCAAATTATATTTTACAGCACAAAAATTTTCTGAATTAAAAAAAAATATAATCTGTACGAATGCACATTTTACTTGTATTGTCTTATATTAGTGTTAGAAAATGGAACTGAATATATAAAGAATGAATTTATAGACTGCAAAACGCCTTTCATGTATACAATTATGTATTGGAGTGGTAGTGGGGTGAGTCTGTGTGTGTGGAGTGACGACTTTATATCATAAATGTTTATCGATTTTGATTAAGCGATAAAGACTTAAGGGTGTCGAATTGTATTAGGAAGTATTTCTATAAACACCGAAGAAAATCAATTTGTAACCAATATTAACGCCATCTAGTGTGACTAATTTGAAATGTAATTGAACGCCATCTAGCGGTATTAATGTGAACTAGAAATATTGTTATAACGGCAAATATTGGCCTGATGCGTGTTCGTTTTTTCATATTGTGCCTCTGATTTATATATAAGGTGTTTTTTGAGATATTTTACAAAATGTAACGCCAATTTTTAAGTGTTAAATGTAATGGAGTTGTTAAGTTTTCTCATGTTGTCATTTCATAACGTGACGTAGCGAAAATAACGTTTATAAACGTTGCTTAGCGCGTGCTTAGTTAAGCACAGATTTATCTCTTTCTGCCATTAAAGATTTCACATTCGAAAGAAGAAGACAGCTAATCATTCGCTAAACAATGTTTATAGATAAAGCCGATTATTATAAAGTAAATTATAATATTTGTAAATTACTCCAATTGGCTTCTTTTTTTTTAAACAGACTGTTTGACAGCAACCAGACAGACAGATTGAATGCAACCTGTCGATGTAATGTTTCTTTTATACGACTTTGACATTTAAATTCTGACAATAATAAAGTATAGATAAAATGTTGCTAGCGATATTTTATTTATTATATGAATCATTTAGTCTTTATAATAATTATTAAACATCAAATAAGAAAAGAAAATTTCTCGCTACGAAATAGATTTCATCTCATTATCGTTCATTCAAATTGTATTTAAGGGCTCTAGAGATTTTAAATTTCACGCATGCCACGAATCAATTATTATATTTCAAACTAAATATTACTGCTTGAGTAGTTCGAGAAAAGGACTATTGTTGCGGAATCTGATACGCAAAATCTTTGCAGACTAATTGTATAATTAATTTTCAAAATAATTTCAGAATAATATCGATAGAAATCGCAAAAATATCGAAATTTTTACAATTTCTTTCAACCACTAGACACAGATTATCCAACAAGTTGATTCGACGTTTCGATGTCATAAACGATTTTATAAACTGCATTTTTATTTGTTTTTTTTTTATTTGACAATCAATTACGATTTTTTTTTAATATGGCTCATTTCGTAATTAGAAATTAAGTTAACTTGTAACTTTCGCATTTATTTCAATTAAGATGTATAGTTTTTTTTAGAATATTTTGAATATGTATCGAATATGATCGAACTTTCTCGATTTTTTTGATGTATTTTAAATATGGATACTAGTGAAATTTGTAATAATTTATTATTTATTACAGAGCTATTATGTGTTAAGTTACGATATATTTAGTGTAAGGATTTCGGTTGAAAGCAAAATATATAATTTTGATTTTTTTAATATGTCGTTTTATTTATCGATCCAAGATCCATACAATCAGAATACGTAGTATCGTCGAAGTGTAGATAAACTATAAATTTTACGTGTATATACCCTGCAATTTACTAATAAATAAATTTAATATTTCTGATTCGGTCAAAGTCGAATTCATCTCGTGACGTACCTTCGTCGTTACACGTATTTACGACTTACCGAGGAGACCGGGACCCCCAATCTGATGATCTGATGGAGCCGAGATGGCCTAGTGGTTAGAACGCGTGAATCTTAACCGATGATCGTGCGTTCAAACCCGGGCAAGCACCACTGAATTTTCATGTGCTTAATTTGTATTTGAGTTTATAATTCATGTCGTGCTTGACGGTGAAGGAAAATATCGTGAGGAAATCTGCATGTGTCTAATTTCATTGAAATTCTGCCACATGTGTATTCTACCAACCTGCATTAGAGCAGCGTGGTGGAATAAGCTCCAAACCTTCTCCTCAAAAAGGGAAAGGAGGCCTTAGTCCAGCAGTGGGACATTAACAGGCTGTTACTAGTACTAGTAATATCTCTGATATGCTTTGCACTGCAGACTATTCCCGATATATCTTTGTTTATACATAACTCGCTTATCGTCTCGGCTTCGCACGGATAGATAAGAAGAAGTCCGTTCTTAGTGAGCGTCTGTCGGTATTGGCTTTACTGGTTCCGCCGTCACCTTTTTACCACAGAACTGCGAGGCATCGAAAAGATCTGCACCCGTACGTTGACGTATTTAAGAGACGTACGAAACGATTTGCTTACTCGATTTTGATACGCACCGCCAAGGTCTGGAATACCTCCCGATTTCCCCATCACCTACAATATGGGTACATTCAAGTCTAGAGTGAATAGGCATCTTCTAGGCAAGCGCGCTCCATCTTAGACTGTATCTCACTTTCCATCAGGTGTGATAACAGTCAAGCGCTGGCCTATATATTTAAAAAAAAAGTTATGTTTATTAGACAAAATGTTATCCGTGACATTGGGAGAATATTTTGTGCTAAAATAGCGAAGATATACACCAGAAAAGAGAAAAAAAAATGACTAAATCAATCAATAATACTGAATATAACTTGAACTTTGAATTAATAATAATCTAATTTTTTTTTAATTTTGTATTAGAATATCAATTTTTTAACAAATTATAGTAAAAATTTAATCGAATCTCGCGCTGTTCCAGTTACTTATTACTAATATTATAAATAGGGAAAATTTGAACCTGACAGCCGATTATTTATATTATGTTGACTTTTTTTTTTGTTTGCTTTCAAGTTTTTTATTTTTATCGTGTAGGTAAGTTAGTTTGTAAGATTTCATTTTCAAAGTTACTTGAAAACTTACGCTGTACCAAGTACTTTTATCATTTTTAACCCTCATATAAGCATGTAATGTCCACATCGAGAAGACTGAATTGAAAATATTTCGGTTAAATGAATTAATGTATGTTATTGTCGATTGTATAATTAGTCTGTCTTATGGACTAAAAAAGAGATTATTTTCCAAAAATAAAATGCTTCATGTGGAAATATTTTAAGAACTCCATGTGAAGAACCACAACGTGCCACAACTGTTATTACAAAACGGAAAATTCTAATTAAATTCAAATTTCGACCAAATACTCGTAACTCACCACGAAACTATAATATCCACTTTTATGTAAGTAATCCTTCAAGGATTTATTTATATTTCTCCAAAATAGTAACCATAGTTCTTCAAAACAATTATTTTGAACAATATTAAGCAAGATAAGAGTTATAAAGACTTTTAAAATAAATTTACATCATTAGGACTGGAAATATTAAAATAGAAGGAAAAATTAATCCTTAAACAAATGTCAAGATCATATCGAGGCTATTAAATGTTATTAATAACTCAAAAAAGCACAATGAATAAAAATCGCATTATACTAAAATGTCAATTTTATTTTTATATACACACCAACGGTCCACCGTGACTTCGTCCGAGTTGAATAATTATCTATCTCAGTAGATATTACGTATGTAGGAATAATTTATTTTGATACAGGAAATGTTCGACAGAAGTCATCGGTAAACACTGCTATAATTTTGTCTGAACTTCTTAGGTCTCTTGGACTGTTTACGGCTTCTATCCTTGATCGGTGACTCATAATACATTCGTCTGACATTATGAGCTTGAAAAAGTTATCTTTTTTTTAGTACAATTGGTAGCTAGACTGATATATTATGAACCATCTGATGATAAGGGGTCACCACCGTATGCACATTGCCGCTGTAAGTCAAAGTTTTGATAATCGAATCGATAATCACTTGTTCCAATTGTCAAAAAGTGAAATTGGTTATACTGTGGTTTAGTAAAACGTTATTTTAAGATATTGTGTTAGCATTCATTATTATTTTTTTAAACAAAACAAAACATACACATCACTGAGTATATTTATTTCATATAAATCACATTATAACATTATACATTACACAGTAAATATTATAGTAACACAAAAACCGTACCTTTGATTTTGCTACCGATGCTCGAGACGAACTGAGACAAATCAATTCACACGGCCGTTTAAGGACTTACCTTAACCCTACTTAAAATTATAATTTATTTGACCACCCGTCTTGTTGATTTTCTTACATTTTTATAAAATATTCAAATCAAAGCCATATGGACAATATACCTTTCATAAAATTACATAGCTTACAACTGTAATTATGTGACATATTGTAATCATGAGATATGTGAAAGGTTAATAATACGACAAAATTCGAGATATTGGCAACGACAGTACTTATTTGCAAATAGCAGTATGGGCTGTACATTAGTTTATTATTCAAGACTCCACGAATCGACGAGAAGTCAGGCGAATAGAGTATTTTTAAAAGTTGGCGAACAATATGACAAAATGTAAAAAAAATGTTGTAACGAAGAAATAATTTTATTCACGTGTAACAATTTTTAATCTGCAATGGTACCGCAGAGCCGTATATTATATTAGCCTATAATCCTTACTAATATTATAAATGCGGAAGTGGATTTATTTATTTGTTATGAATTCACGTCTTAACTACTCAATCGATCGTCATGAATGCATTGGTACACGTTGTCTATACTTGTGTAGAAAAGGTTAGGATACCTTCATCTGCCCTCACAATCGGGCAGAAACTAAGTAGATAGTCTATAATATTCTCAAGGGCTTGTTATAAAACCCTTTTCTTTTTCAAACAGCCTATTTGTGTATTTTATTTTTTATAACAAATGATTTTTTTTGTTCAATTTGAAAACGGGACGTACAATACAATAAAAGACACGTAAACACAAACTGCGCTTACAACCTCGCACAAGGCACTGCCGGCTGTCTCACGGGTCACGGTCTTAATTTTATTTTACATTGGCACTAAGAAATATTGCCAATGTGCCTCAGCTTTGAAAAGAGAGGGGCATAAAATAAAAAGAAAATTCTTTTTCTTTATTTTTTATGTTTTTTAATGAACATAAACAATTGCAGAACTCCTGATTTAAGATTTTTAGCACAAGCGTCCTCGATAATCATGTGCAGCTTGTTATCGTTATTTCAGTTATTTAGTAGTTTGGATGAGTACGCCCGTAGCACATTGGATCAGCGATAAGCTCACGTGCTTGACGGTCGTGAGAGCAATTTTACAATTCTACCTATCAACATTTTAGTCAAGTTTTCATTCGCCCTTGCCTTGCATCAGTTCTCATTTATGATCTTTGCGATGTTTCCAATGTTTTCAACTTTCTGTCGCTTTATAATAGTTGACGCTAGGTGTGTCGCTGATTGTTGTAATTCATAATTCCTTACTACCAGCCTTATTTCATCAAGTATCACCACTAATGCTATTATTTCTATTCCGCACATTCATCCTTCTGGCACCATATTTTGCTCGAACTCATTTTCCCTAAGAAAATTTATCGATGAAAAAACATGTATGATACAGGTTGCAGCACAACGGTAACCGTATCTATAATAACTCTCAACTTGATCGACAACGAGAAAAAAAGAACGTTTTTCTAACTCAATTTCAAATTGACATATGAGCTACTATAGAAGCTATAATATCTTATTATGAATTAATATTGATTTTATAACAGTATTAGTATATGATTACCGACGAACTTTACTCTCTACCGCATCATCACCAAACAAACTGTTCTGTGATTTTTTTGTTGAGCTCATTGTAATCTTTACTAAACATTGACAAGCAATGTATAAAAATTTCAGTAAGTACTCCAAAGAATTTCCATTTTATTTTCCAAAATCGTTTTATTCCTTTTATTGATCTCATCTGTATAATAAATATTCTGTATTGTCATGTGCGTCGTTGTTTATTTATTCCCATTTTCTTCTATTACGCACATAGAGATTCTACCCTTCATAGAGACGCCGTACGGATTGCCTACTAGGGATAAGTTGAACTCACTGTTTCCTATTCTTGTTCCTATCTATAATTTTGAAGGCCAATATAAGTTCAAGCTACGCGGAAAGAGGGGAAGAGGGCCCGATTATATCCTTATGCACCGGGGCCCTTGTCCACCTAGCTACGGCATTGGTGGTACGACGTGCGACATATTTTTTTGGATGTATCTTTGGAAACAAGAATATTTCTTTTAACCTGTTTATATTATTTTCAAAACCGGTGTTGTCTTCATATTACATTCGCAAATTGTCATTTGACACCTCTTGGCACTAACCGAAGTAACCTCTAATCGGACCCCCAATCTTCAAAAGAAACTAGCAAGCCATAAAAGTGCATTTCCTTAATTGAAAAGCATTCTTTTTAATTGAAACTGGTATGTATGATGGTAGGTATGGCGAATGCGGTGAGCTCATGATTACTGCTGTCAAAATCAAATGCCAGATCAAGATTGATACAAAGAGAATTACCAGATAATCTGTCAAAATGATAATCGATCAACGGTAAAGGGTAGCCATGCTTAACAGAAATTGTTCCAGCTTGTCGGCTGGCTTTAGACAAGGGTATTAAACCATTCATTATAATATATTTAAAGTGAAACAAATTATGCAAAAATACAAGGCATATAAGAAAATCAACAAGGTGTAAGCTAAGGCTCTTGATTTTTTCCGATGAGAAATCCAATACGGTGATATTTGGCTGTTTCTTTTAAAATAAATAAATACTTTAAATATTAAAAAATACTTAAAAACAAATTTAAAATAATAAAACAATTAAATCATAAGCAAAGATCCATTTATTTGTTATACTTGTAACATAATTGAACACGAAACTCTTTTACATTATGTTTAAAGAAGGTCTATTACAGTTACTTGCATTAAACACATGGGTTACTTAAACAAGTGTACTGTGAGCAGTAAGTGTAGAAACAGTGCAGATTGACATGAAAACGAAGACTGGAAGAAGATTAAGGACACTCCAGTCGAGTACAGCAGTCTGGATAGGGCTTATTACTGTCCGACACATATTTACAGTCGTTAACCGGCAGCCCTACCCTACTACACCTGTAAAATAATTTTGTAGTTTAAAATAAAATAAGACGTCGCACTATTCCCCGTGAAAACAAAAAGTTCTCACTAGTGGTTACCGAGGAGACCTCATGGTGCGGTGAAGATTTGGAGCTTGCTGCTCCACGCTGCTCCAATGCGGTAAATACGTATGTGGAAGTAAGACTTGCATCTTCCACAAGCAGGCTTTCTCACGATGTTTTCCTTTACGGCGGAGCACGAGATGAATTATAAACACAAATTAAGAACATGCATATTCGACGGCGCTTGTTGGCGTTTGAATCCATAATATTAAGTTCACGTGAGACACGTTTCATAAATGATTTAAAAAAAAACTTACGAATGATATTGTATCGTGCTTCCGAGACATATCATTTTCACACAACTAGTCTCGGATGTCCTGGACTCTCCTATTGGGATAACCGCATTCAATTCCTTTACGTAACATCCTTCTTGATCTTCTGTGAGAAAGAAATTAACTTTTTAATGTGATGTTATATTATACATATACATAAACGTACACATTAAAGATATATATAACATAGTGTCCGACTGCTGAACGAAAGCCTCCCCATAGAACGCCAAAAATCCTGATCTTGGGCAGCCCGCATCCATCCCTGCTGTATCTGCCACCTTTTTCAAATCGTCAGTCCACCTTGTCGCAGGGCTTTCTACACTACGCGTATGCATTATAAGCATACAAAAAATCTAATTTTACCTCTTTATAATTTTAGTATACATGTGTGTGTGTGTTATGTATGATAACATATCTCTGTAAATACATACATACATATTATCAACATCGTAGCAAGAGAGGGAGTAATGCTTACTGAATTCCTCTGGTTTCGGCTCCAAGTATCGGTCTATTACAGTAGCATAACCGACGTACACACACGCAGACAACACAACCAGCAACTTAAACATGTCGGAATCAATACCACAACTGAATTGGCACCGAGTTCGACCGTTGTGGCCTTTTATTGCTGTGAGATCAGGTCCATTATCAAACATGTCTTCATTTTATGTTATTATAGTAGATAATAGATAAAATATTGATCTTTTATTTCTAAAATGTCAATTATGATGCTGGCTGTAGGCACATTGTAAAACTAACTGTTGCCCGCGGCTTCGCTCACGCTTAACTATAAGGAAAGGATAAATGATAGTTTGGAAGTCTGTGATTTTAAAGAAAGAAGCATGTAATGTCATTCTGTTTAGAAAAAAGTAAGGTTAAGGTTTCTTTTTTATTTTTAGATTGATGATTCTTCTTTTAATAATCATTAGTGAACTTACTGTGAATCCCTGTAGTTTTACTTAATATATTTCATAGTGACTTAAATGGCTTGAAGAAAAAAAATATTTTATACAAATCCTACTCAGGCCGTTGGATATAGTTAATATTGTAAATGAGCAAGCGTACCAATTATTTTTATATTCGATCAAACTCAGGTTAAACAAAACTATTTAAGTCACAAACTAAAACTTTGTTTATAATGAATAATCGAAGCACGTCTTTGTAAACGGTGGTGGGCTTTAGGTACCCACTCAGATATTCTACAACTAAACAGCAATACTTAGTATGGTTGCGTTCCAGTTTGAGGGATGAATGAGTAAGCCAGTGTATTTATAGATACAAAGGACATAACATCTTCGTTCCCAAGATTGGTGGCGCATTAGCGATGTCAGGAATGGTTAAGATTCTTTACATCGCCAAGGTCTAAGAATGGTGGCGATCACTTATCAGGTGGCCTATTTGCCCGTCCGGCTACCTATAACATAAATAATAATAATAATAAATTTTATTTACACTCAAAAACATGTACACAATTTTAGTTGGCATTTTTATCTAAATCTAGGATTTTTACATAGGCAACATAGGTGGTGGATCTCTGACTGAAATTAATATAAATTATAATATCAGTTAGCGATTTTGATATTACAATTTATATACATATATATTATTTACATAAAAACGACGTTTGAGGTATTTTATTTTGGGGCTAAAATTACTAAGTTACGCGAAGAGCTCACTCTGGAGCATGCAACGTAACAACTATCCATGTGATAATAATTCTCACTAAAAATCATTGCCGGCCACGTTCAACGACAGGCAATGGGACTTTTGTTTGTCATGGAGAAGCATTTTACTCTTTCAAATTCGAATGATATATTCTCATGGATGATATTCTTGAAATGAAAACTACTTCTCGAGCACATCATAAAATAAATCTGTAAGAATTAAGGGTCATGTTGAGGTAAAGCTTCGAGACTATCAATTAAGTGGTGCATATGGCAATAATGGAATACATTTTCTTTATACAAACTTCACTATCATATTGAAGATCGTTTAAAGAAAAGTATTACTCTATATTAAGACATTGTGTATTTTGCATTTCGTCATTTGCACCCAGATGCATGTGAATGAAGTTTTTAAGCGAATACGAATTCGAATAACGATTAAAAAAAACTAAAAAAACTGCCATCCGTTTGGGTGGAATTTCTTAAAACTTTAAAATATCAATTCAATCAAGAAACACAAATAGTAAATTTCAACCACATCGGACTATAGTTTTTCAATTTTATATTAATGTTTCAACCCCATTTCTCCCGTTTGGGGTTTAATTTCTAAAAACGACGAAATATGTATGCATTTATTTTTAATCAGAAACTTAATATTAAATATCAATCTTCTTACATCAAAAATGATAGAATCCGCATACAAACTTTCACCCCTATTTTACCTTTACGTATTTATTTATTTATAACTTCAAAAATGACGGGTTTTCATACAATCGTTCATCCCTTATTTTAACCCTTTAGAGGTGGAATTTCCAGAAATCCTTCCTTAGTGGGTGTTTACATCATAAAATGTATTAACTGCCAAAATTTCAAGTTCCTAACCCCTGTGGTTTAGGCTCAGCGTTGATGAATCATTCAGGAAAAGTCATTATTATATATTATTATTCAATCAATCAACAGCCAATCGTTGTCCACTGCTGAACATAGGCCTCTCCCAAGGTGCGCCAAAGCTCCTTGTCCTCCGCCTTCCGCATCCAGTTGGTGCCCGCCACCTTCTTAAGGTCGTCGGTCCACCTGGCTGGAGGGCGCCCTACGCTGCGCTTGCCGATTCGCGGTCTCCACTCTAGGACTCGTCTGCTCCAACGGCCATCGGTCCTACGACATACGTGACCAGCCCACTGCCACTTCAGCCTGCTAATTTTACAAGCTATGTCGATGACTCCGGTTCTTTTCCGGATAATCTCATTTCTGATCTTATCCTTCAAAGATACTCCGAGCATAGCTCGCTCCATAGCACGCTGAGCGACTTTGAATTTGTGGACTAGTCCCGCAGTTAGTGTCCACGTTTCGGCACCGTATGTCATGGCAGGTAAGACGCATTGGTTGAAGACTTTCGTCTTCAAACATTGCGGTATAGACGACTTGAGGACTTGACGAAGGTTGCCAAATGCTGCCCATCCCAAGCGAATTCTTCGATCGGCTTCCTTCTCGAAGTTGTTCCTACCGACTTGTATTATCTGTCCTAGGTAGGTATATTCACTAACAACTTCGAGAGGTTTCCCCTCGACGTATATCGGTCCCGGCACGACATGCCTATTGAACATGACCTTGGTCTTGTCCAAGTTCATACCGAGACCGACACGCCGGGAAGACTCGCCTAGGCTACGCAGCATTTCGGTGAGTTGTTCCAGCGACTCTGCTATGATGACGATATCGTCGGCAAATCGAAGGTGTGAGATGTACTCGCCGTTTACATTGACTCCATACCTAGTCCAATCCAGCGTTTTGAAAACGTCTTCCAACGCGTTGGTGAACAGTTTCGGGGATATTACATCCCCCTGTCTCACCCCTCTGCGCAGTTGGATCGCCTTCGTCTTACAGTCCTGGATGTGGACAGTCATTGTAGCGGCGTTGTACAGACATCTCAGTACCTCGATATATCTCCAATCGATATGACATCTCTGCAATGAGTCGAGCACTGCCCAGGTTTCGATGGAGTCGAAGGCTTTCTCGTAGTCCACAAATGCCATACACAGCGGCTGATTGTACTCTTCGGTCTTCTGCACAATCTGCCGAACAGTATGGATGTGGTCCACGGTGCTGTAGCCTGATCGAAAGCCGGCTTGCTCTGGGGGCTGGAACTCGTCAAGTCGTCTGGCGAGACGGTTCGTGACGACTCTTGAGAACAGCTTATACACGTGACTCAGGAGGGAGATTGGTCTGTAGTTTTTCAAGAGGGTTTTATCACCTTTCTTGAAAAACAGTACCACCTCACTCCCGCTCCACGTTTCCGGGGTCTTGCCATGTTGGATGACGGAATTAAAGAGGCTTGCTAGCTCTTTCAGGACCGGAGTCCCGCCTGCCTTAAGCAACTCTGTTGTGATTCCGTCATCTCCCGGAGCTTTGTTGTTTTTAAGCTGTTCTAGAGCCGCCCTAATCTCTCCTTGGTCAACGACCGGGAGCTCCTCGGAGTAATGGCGCATAAGAGGGGCGCGCTGGTCATCAATACTGATTCCCACGGGTTTATCCGATCTTGAAGAGAACAACTGCCCATAAAACCTCTCTACTTCTCCGATAATCTCAGGCCTAGAGGTAACGACCCCACCATTTTCAGTTTTAAGTTTTGTCAGACGCGGCCTCCCAAACTTGCGAGCGAACACTTTCGATCCCCGATTTTGCTCAATCGCAGCCTTGATGGCACGGGTATTGGAGCGTCGGAGATCGCGTCGCGTCAGCGTTTTTATTGTTCGGTTTAAGGCCTTATCTGACAAAAACGATGGTAGTTCTCGTCGTTTTCTCATGAGCTCGAGTGTCTCAGCAGAGAGTTTTGGTGCGTTGTCTCTTCTCTGTGGCGGAAAACACTTGCGGGATGTGTTTTGCAGTATTTTGACCAGCGTGTCGGTTCTCTCATCAATGCTGCTTATGGTTTCCAACGCGGTGAATTGATTTTGAAGTTCCATTTGGAACTTTTCGGAGCCTTGAGCAGCTTGGAGCATGGTAGATCGGAGAGTAGACCTCATCATTCTCGATCTTTCGGCTTTTAAGTTGATATTTAGAGTGCCTCGAACCGCTTTGGTGATCACTTCCGGTATTAAACCTGTTGATCACTGAAACATCTCTAAATATGTGCCTTTTATTCGAAATGATAAAGTCTATCTCGTTCCTTGTCACGTTATCGGGGCTTCGCCAGGTCCACCTCCTCTGAGGCTTCTTTTGAAAGAAAGAATTCATCAAAAAAAGCCCCTGCGCTTCGAGAAAGTTTACCAGCATTTGCCCCCTGTGATTTCTGCAGCCCAAGCCGTAAGGTCCGACTTTCGATTCACCGCTATCTTGTACTCCCACTTTAGCATTAAAGTCTCCCATAACAACATTGTAGTGGGCCTTCGAGGTGTCGTTGAGGGCCTTTGCGATGTCCTCGTACATCGCTTCGACCACATCATCAGAGTATGTCGAAGTTGGCGCATATACCTGTACGACCTTCAGGGAGTACCTGTCGGAAAGTTTTAGGACAAGGTACGCTACCCGGTTCGACACACTACTGATTTCCACAATGCTGCTAATGAGATCCTTTTTGACTAGAAAACCGACACCACCCTGGGAGAGGTTATCACCTTCGCGGAAGTAGAGTAAGTTACCGGACTCTAGAGTTATCGTGTCCTCCCCCTGTCTTCGGACTTCAGATAACCCCAGTATATGCCAGTTTATATGACTTAACTCTACTTCTAATTCGGCGAGGTGATGGTCCAGCCTCATCGAGCGTCCATTATACGTTGCCATGTTCAGTCGTTTTATACGGTAGCCTGCCGTGAACCGGTGATTCTTAGCACCCCCTGCCCTGCCGATACCGCGACCGCTACCTTGGTCGGGCCTAGCGGGCTTGCCGGTAACTGGGGGCCTTTTTTTGGGCGCATCTGCCATTAATGGAGGGGTTTGCCCATTACTCGCCGCGCTGGGCAGGCGTGTTGGCGAGCGCAGTAGGGGGGTAAGATGTTTATGGGAGGGGGGACGCAGCTGCCCATCCCCCCTTTTCCCCGTCCCTCAGTCGCCTCTTACGACACCCACGGGATGAGATTGGGGGAGTACTATTCTAGGCCGGTACTCCACGGCACATATTATTATTAATATTATATTATTATACGTGTATAGATATAACAACAAAAATTATTATGTTTTTATAACTTTTGATAGACTCAACCGATTTTGATGAAATAAAGACTAAACGAAACCTCGAAATACTTCTTATAATAATTTAGTTATTTCAATTTCTAATGTTTAGCCATTTCTAAGATTAGCCTGGACAAACAGACAGACAGAAAAAATAAAAATTAAATGATTGTTTTGGTTTTGGTAAATCGCAAATAGTCATACTAACTTTAAAAGGGGCAGTTATTTTGAAATCACAGACAGACATTTCAATTTTATTTATATGTGTAGATGTATAGATAAAATCAATCAAATAATAGAAAGATACACCAAAGGCGCAGAAAACACGTCTGTGGGGATTTGTTTATTACAAAATAGAAGATTGTTCTTTTATAACTTGAGGATGTACAATTATTAAAAAACACAAAGACAAAACTTGCGATTTATTAGATGATGATATTATTGTCTTGGGAACGAAACTATTTCTAGAATAAGAATATAACATTTGTAATAAAACATATTATAATATTAATAACGCTGTAATTTATTCATGAATTCTTCCCAAATCTAAGGTATTCAATTAATTTCAAGTCCTTTCAAACCGGTCATACTGTTGCTTTTTTTGTCTCGTTTATTGCGTGGAGGATGAAAAATTATAGATAACTTTATAATAAATATATTTATATGAAAAGACTTATAAAATATTTATAAAAGCTAGCGTCCGAGTTAAAGTCTATGGGTGAATCATATTATCAAGAGATTAATATTCAACATTTAGAGGGATCCTGATTTTTATTCGATGGGAAATTGAATCAAGCCCACGGCCAAAGTTTTTTTAAATTATTTAATAAAAAATAAAAAATAATAATAAGGGTTGTAGTCTCAAGTAGAAATCTTAAAATAAATAAATAAAAAAGTATTAACAATAGGACTGATTTTTTTTTCACAATTCTACATGACAATAACTATTCTGCTCACGCCGTAAAAGCTTTCAAATTCGAATTTAAATTATTTATTTGCAAATTTGTAGGTTAATTATTGCTGTTACAATGTGGTTAAAATCCTGCCACAACAACCATAAGATGGTATGCAAATGTCATATATATGTCTATGGTATCATAAATTACAAACAATGCGCGTGCGCTTTCAACGCGACACATCCCGCGCACATAATATTATGTTTTGACCATATTTATTAATCTTGAGCATCCAAAATAATGAAAATTTAAACAATGATGCGCGATTTCAAGATTTATGAATTTACGAATATGAATTTAGCTAATTTATACTTTATGTATGTAGCGTTGCAAATGGCGACTTTTTCTTTCAAAAAGTACCGTGCCGTGCTCTGTAGTTCATGTTCTTGTTTTCGTTAGAAGTATGCCTGGCTTTTCAGTAAAGTTACGACCAACAAAAACTGGCTATTTAATTACGTCATCATCAACTATATATAAGCCTCAACCTTCTCTACGATATTATTGATATCCATATTTAAACAAGCAATGCCGGTTGGTACAACAATGTAGTTGCCCACACCCCTCAGAACCGGTAATTGGTCTACTGTCCAATAAATTCCTTATCTGTTTGAATCACGTTTTTGTATACGTGTGCATTGACTGCCTAAATGTGTCATTCAGACGCGATACTATTTAATTTTAATAAAACTAAACATTGTTTCCAGATTGATTCGGCAATCGCAGACAATTTATATTTGATAATGTTATTTATACATCGAAAAAATTAAAAGATTTTTCCAGAAATTGTGACGTACGTAATATTTAGACTAGCAGCAAGTATACTAAAAGAATAATTTTAGTTAATATTTTTCAGTTTTTTAACTTAAAATCATGGATATTTAGGCTTGGAGATATATGTGTCGAAACAATTGTAATGTAATCAATCAATCATATCAATCAACAGCCAATCGTTGTCCACTGCTGAACATAGGCCTCTCCCAAGGTGCGCCAAAGCTCCCTGTCCTCCGCCTTTCGCATCCAGTTAGTGCCCGCCACCTTCTTAAGGTCCACCTGGCTGGAGGGCGCCCTACGCTGCGCTTGCAATGTAATAAAGTCTTAATATTAAATTAAATCATTTAAAAAAGATATTCTTAGGGCTCAAAATTCAATTTAACCAATCACACTCACACAAACACACGTAAACTCAAATACAAACACACACAAATAACAGTGTAACTGCATAGCCAAACTCACCCACAACAGTATGTGTCGCCTAATCGAATTGTACTGTTTTGTTTTAACTCATTATTATTTTGTTACATTTACATTTTATCTTGTTTATATTTATCTTGTGGTACTAACTGTGTGTTCTTTCTTTAACTATTATTAGGTTTGCATAATTCAATGGAAAACAGTAATTGGCTCAATTGTCTGTATATTGTATTTTTAATGTCAACGTGTATGCTGTTGTTTTTAATAAAAATAATCATTTATTTGCATGAAACATAGTTTTACAGATGTTATGATTTCTTTATAATTTGATTTTATCAACGCTTAGAACAATGACTTTACAATTTTTTTAATATTTTAATATTGCTACCAATTCCATCATAACTTTGAGTGGATTCGCGTCATTTTCACCGATAGACAAAATAAATTGGTTAGTTTTTGTAATGGTAATATTATAACATGGTTTGATTATTTCTTCAGTATTAGCGGAGGGTTTTCGTTATTGACTGTATATCATAATCTTCGTAACGTGTATTTTGCTTGAAGATTGAAATGATGAGACCAGATGCTAAGCCACTGCATTGTTGACCGCCGAATATAAATAGCCTTTTCTTTATGCCTTTTTTTGGTGGAGTTTTATTCGTTATAAGTTCCTCTAAGTTTAGTATTGTGTCCTCTAAATTTAATTCATTTCCTTTTTTAAAATTAGAATTATCTTATTAAGATTGAGATGATGATGAAAATTGTTTTCTATAATAAGGTCATTAATTTCACGATTTGCAACTTTTCACGATTTCTTTAACGTTTCTTTCATCTTTATTCGTTGACGCGATCTACTTCCTCGCAGCGATCGAATTTTATTTTGATTTTAATGAGGATATGTTCAAAGCAGGTTACTAAAAGACTAATATTTAAGATTTCGACGCGTCTTGATTTTTTCCGATTGGAAATTCAATAGGGTGATACATGGCTAATTTTGTTTAAAATAAATGAATAAAACTTTAAATTAAAAAAAATACAAGACGGTATAAGGATTGAAGTCTCAAATATAAATCTAAAATAATTAAATCATAGGCAAAGATCCCATTTATTTGTTATATTTACAACATAATTGAACACGAAACTCTTCTACATAATGTTTAAAGAAGGTCGATTACAGTTAGTCGCATTAAACACATGGGTTATTTAAACAAGTGTAATGTGAGCAGTAAGTGCAGATTGACACGAAAACGAAGACTGGAAGAAGATTAAGGACACTCCACTTGAGGACAGCAGTCTGGATAGGGCTTCTTTTCGTCCGTCACTAATTTACAGTCGGGCGTCGTCTGTATCACACTACACCTGTAAAATAATTTTGTTGTTTAAAATAAAATAAAACGTCGCACTATTCCCCGTGAAAACAAAAAGTTCTCACTCACTAGTGAGTGAGTGAGAGTGAGTGTCTGAGAGGAGACCTCCTCGGTGAGATGAGGATTTGGTGCTTGCTACTCCACGCTGCTATAATGTGGTAAATACGTATGTGGAAGTATGACTTGCATCTGCCACAAGCAGGCTTTCTCACGGTGTTTTCCTTTACGGCGGAGCACGAGATGAATTATAAACACCAATTAAGGACATTCGACGGCGCTTGTTGGCGTTTGAATCCATAATTTTAAGTTCACGTGAGACACGTGTAATAAATAATTTAAAAAAAGAACACTTACGAATGATATTGCATTATGTTTCCGAGACATATAATATTCGTACAACTAGTCTTGGATGGCCTTGACTCTCCTATTGGGATAACCGCTTTCAATTCATCTACGTAACATCCTTCTTGATCTTCTGTGAGAAAGAAATTAGCTTTTTAATGTGATGTCACACTTACTCATGTTTACACACACTAACACACAAACATATGTTATATTTTATATACACATAAATAAAGTATGCATAAAGACATATATATATAACATGGTGTCCTAATGCTGGACGAAGGCCCTCTGTGGTCTCGAGAGGAACGTTTAGAGCTTATTCCACCACGTTGCTTCACTGCGGGTTGGGTTAATATTTTTTGTTAACGTAAAGTATTCAATAGTACTATTCAATACTATTTATTTTATATAAATATACTTAATATGCGACACCAACCTTGTGCCTATAGTTAGACTGGCCCATTCGCCCCTCAGACCGGAACACAACAATACTAAAAATTGCTGGTTGGCGGTAGATTATGTGATAAACTGGTACATACGAATAGAACATACCGTTCGCAACCACCATAATATTTTTTTGCACGAATTTTAATTATGCCGTAAATCCCAAAATAATAATTTAAATTTAGTTTTATGTTCGAAGTTCGAAAGGGCACCGCAGCCGCTCAAGTTTTATATAACGTGTTAAAGTTTTAAATAATAAAAAAATATTAAAATTTAAAGCGTATTATTCAACTGTTTCTAGTTGACAATAAGGTGAAGTGAAGGTGAAGGTGAAAGGTGTAGGTGAATAATAGACTAGATAGATAGAATAGGCGTAGTATTGTTTGCTCTCGATAACCGTGGTTCGCTCACGCTGCTCGCTGATAATGTAGCGATAAAATCGGTTTAGTAATATTTGAGTTTATCCATTTTTTTCAGCGTATCACTGTCCACTGCTGGTCGAAAACCTTCCCCATAGAACGCCAACCATCCCGATCTTGGGAAGCCCGCATCCTTCCGTACCTGCCACCTTTTTCAAAACGTCGGTCCACCTTGCCGCAGGACATCCAATACTACGCTTATGCATTACAAACATAAAAAAATCTAATTTTACCGCTTTATAATTTTAGTATACACGTGTGTGTGTTATGTATCATAACATATACCTGTAAATACATACATATATTTTATCAACATTGTAGCAAGAGAGAGAGTAATGCTTACTGAATTCCTCTGGTTTCGGTTCCAAGTGGCCCAATGCTACACTAGCATAACCGACGCACACACACGCAGACAATACAACCAGCAACTTGAACATGTCGGAATCGATACCGGAACTGAATTGGCACCGAGTTCGACCGTTGTGGCCTTTTATTGCTGTGAGATCAGTTCATTATCATACCTGTCTTCATTTTAGTTATTATTTATTTATTTTAGTTATTATTGTAGATAATAGATGAAATATTGATCTTTTATTTCTAAAATGTCAAATATGATGCTAACTGCAGGCGCATTGTAAAACTAACTGTTGCCCGCGGCTTCGCTCGCGCTTAACTATAAGGAAAGGATAAATGATAGTTTGGAAGTCTGTGATTTTAAAGTAAGAAACATGTAATGTCATTCTGGTTAGAAAAAAGTAAGGTTAAGGGTTTATTTTATTTTTAGAGTGATGATTCTTTTTTTAATAATCATCAGTGAACTTACTGTGAATCCAACCACGTATTTTTTTTCTATTAAACTCGGGTTAAACAAAACTATTCAACTCACAAACTAAAACTTTATTTATAATGCTAATGCGAAGCTACTCATGTTTACACACACATACAGACAAACATATGATATATTATATATACACATAAACGTACACATTAAAGACACACATATATATATATGCAATCACAAATATTATTTTTTGTTAACGTAAAGTATTTAATAGTAAAAAAAAAACTTTGTTTTACATATCCAGTTATTTTATATAAATATACTTAATATTTAACAAGCACAACGAATTAACATAATTATGGACAATAATGTGCTTTAATAATTTCTAAATGAATAGTTAATATGTCGTACAAATAAATATGTTGTATTTAATAATATTATTTATCCGTTATGTAAAATGTATAAACACTTAATTATAATGCGTGTATATCTAATATATAAAAATCTCGTGTTTGTGGTCGAACTTTTCCGAAACAGCTCGACCGATTTTTATTAAATTTGTTTTGTATATTTGTGAGGTATGAGAATCGGTCCTAAGGTATATTTTATACCGCACGGTGTTAAGGATGTCCCTATCCAGAGTTTTTTTTCTAATTTTTTGACATTTTTTTATTTTGCATTTTACTTAGATTTAGCGCTAAAAATACATATAACCCAAAAATTTCACCTTTCTAACCCATCATCCCATTTTGTAATCACTATTTTAGTATTTTTGTATGAACAATATAAAAATAATTACTTATAGTGAACCTCACCGAACTTTTGTCTACGTCATTCACGAGAAGCGTCGCGTCATTTTGACATTTAAAATTTATTTAAATGATATGAAATATAAAGCTGTTTTATGATATTGAAAAGGTCGGTAAGATACTGAAAGCTTAAAATTGCTAAAATACTAAGAGAAAGAAATACATTATCGGTATACCGTTTTTATCAGTAAATACAACAATTTGGTCTATTTGTGTGTGTTACAGTGAAAAATGCCAGCAAGACGCAAGGGGTTTGATAACTTGAGGATGTACAATTATTAAGAAACACAAAGTTTATTTTGAAACTTGTGATTTGTTAGATGATAATATTATAGTCTTGGAAGCGAAACTATTTCTAGTATAAGGATATACCATTTGTAATATTCAATATAATAATAATAATTTATTTAAACACACAAATCTAAAACATAAATTGACATATGGCTAACATACTGTTAAGTTTATATACATAAGGCAACACATGATAGGCATAACATTAAAATTTTGGTTTTGATTTAATTTATTCGATGACTGGAACTCACTAAATTTCATGGGCTATTTGGATAACTGGTAATTTACCAACCCCCAGGATGGGTAAGCAGTAGGCGTAGAGCTACATACATTCAATTATTAGATATTTAAGGCTTAAAGTAAATAGCAACATTTCAATTCAAAAAAGATACAATATGAAAGCGATTTCGTAAATGATTTTTTGCATTTGCGCGTTTCCCCCACATGAGGTGGGGAGGTATGTGGGACTCGCCGACGCTGAAGGTGCCAGAATACCCACTAAAAACCAGCGGTACCCACACCTTTTTTTCGGGGGACGCCACGGGATCGCTTGGGCATACTACCGTGACGTCCCGTCGGTAAGCCCGCCTCTGCAGGCCTTCAAATTCTAGAGGGTTCTCGAGGTACGTAGACCCTCTAGCCCCGGATACACTTACGGCGGGAGGAGAAGGTGTGCATAGCGCCGACGTCTTCCCCCGGTATTCTTCGGCGAAGTGCGTCAGCGGAAGCATTGTTCTCATGCTCCCGCTCCGCGGATCTATTTACTATCTGGATAAGTATGAAAAAATAAAATACATAACTTTATAATAAATATATTTATATGAAAAAACTTTTATAATATATTTATAAAAAATAGCGACACTTCACATAAACATGTCAAATTTGACTCATATATTAAAACTTGCGAGATATATATGTGGTCCAAATTTCATAAATACATCTCAAACAGTTATTTAGATATTAACGTCCAAAAATCGTCATTTTTATGACTGACTAACCATAGATCAAAACTCTAACCCCGTTCCAGATGAACTAGAAAGTTCAAATTTGGCATTCAGATAGATAGTTAGACAAAAGAATAAACAAGTAATTTTTTATCATTTTTATTATAATTAATTGATATTATTAGGAAGACTTACTTATAGTGCCTGTAATGTAAGAATAAGCAATCAATATTGATGACAGCCGGTCTTTATGTGGATTTTAAAGTCTTCACGTAAATATATAACGAGTGAAATACCACCCTTAATTTTTTTTAATCTAATCATATCAGTGTTAGTACTTATAACTGCTGGACGGTGATTAAGGTGCAGGCAGGCCCGAAGCTCATCAACGCTGCTGCTGCCTTAAGCCGGCTCCTACTAAATGTAGGAGGGCCGGAAACGCCTAGCCGGCGATTATACGCCGGTGTCGTACGCTCCATGGCTCTGAATGGTGCGCCCATCTGGGTGCACGCTCTCACCGCTCGAAACAAGGCTCTCTTGCGAAGGTCGCAGAGAATCATAGCGGTGAGGATGATACGCGGATATCGTACGGTGTCGTGGACGGCGGCGACACTTCTCGCGGGCGATCCGCCTTGGGAACTCTAGGTGGAGGTACTCGCGGAAGTGTACCGGTTCCGGGTGGAAGTGAACTCACGTGGCGACCGTCCAGCGTTGGAGGAGATGCTGCGAATCGGGACTCTCGCCCAGCAAGCCCTTATTCGCAGGTAGGAGAAGGATCTGAGGTCCCCATCAGCAAGCCTGGCGACAGCGGAGGCGATCCGCTCCCACTTGAGTCGAAAAGACGGCACACTGACCTTCAGATTGACTCAGGTGCTTACCGGACATGGGTGCTTCGGTAAGTACCTGCACGGAATAGTCAGGCGGGAGGTAACGCCCTCTTGCCACGAGTGTGGTGCACCTACGGACACGGCATGCCGCACTCTAATGGAGTGTGCCGCTTGGGAGCCTCAGCGAGAAAAAAAGGCCCTCTTCTGTTTTAGTAGGTACTTAATAATAATACGTCGTTAATAAAAGGAATCAAAGTCCACTATAAATTAAATATTAATAGCTTGATAAATAATGGTCCAATAACTTTTTTATAATTTTCCTGTTTTAGACATTTATAAAATAAAATATAAAGGATAACTTAAAAAAAGAGATCAATATTAGACATTCGAAACACTGGGAATCAAAAACCAGAAAGAATTAATGAAAAAATTCAAAAATATTTTTTTTTTTATAATGTAAAATATTTAAATTAGTCGAAGAAAGAATTTATAATATTAAACTACAAGAAAAAAAGACAACCTGTTTTAGTATCTTGTTTATTTATTTAGCCTCTTGGAAGTTTAGATTTACTTTACATATTTGTTTTATATTGATGAATTTTGCTAGTTATATATAAAAAAAAATTTATTACATTTCGCTTCTTTTTAAATTTATGACTAAAATCTTTGATTATGTAACTTGAATTTCTGCAAAGTACCAAAACGCAAAATCAAAAAAAAAACTATCATAGCTATTGCTTGGAGCGCCATCTATGAAATACGATACATAGTTATTAAGAAAGATCGTAGTATTGTAACGTGATATCCATTATTGCCGCCAGAAATATAACGATATTATTGATTTTTATAAATATTCAAATCCATTATATATTTAAAATCATGACTTCCTTTTCCCTTATTTTGAGTATTTTTATTTAAGTTTGAATATATGATTTAACATTGTTTTAACTAATTTTACTTTGGTTTACACATCAACCGTATAAAATAAAAAGAGCCAGTAATACAGGGAAAGAGAAGGGTAGGCTTAACGCTATTTCGTTATGCGACAATTTCTGCTATTGTAAGCCGCGTAAAAGAAGTTCGTTCCAATAATAAATAGTAACTTACGTAACCTACGTGATCATCGTCGTACTAATCTGAATTACATACATTTTTTTTATTGTTTGGCATTGATTATCCGAATGGGATAATCGCTTTCAGATAATCTATGTAACGTCCCTTTTTGATCTCCTGATATAAGAAAAAAATGACATGATGTAGGAACCTAATACTTACACACTCGTACACGAATATAATTACGTGTAAACACATACATAAGTATTAAATATATAATAACGTAGTGAATTTGATGAGTCGTGAATCTTAACCGATGATCGTGGGTTCCAACCCGGGCAAGCATTACTGAATTTTTATGTGCTTAATTTGTGTTTATAATTCATCTCGTGCCTGACGGTGAAGGAAAATATCGTGAGGAAACCTGCATGTGTCTAATTTTACTGAAATTCTGCCACATGTGTATTTTACCAACCCGCATTGGAGCAGCGTGGTGGAATAAGCTCCAAACCTTCTCCTCAAAAGGGAGAGGAGGCCTTAGCCGAGCAGTGGGACATTAACAGGCTGTTACTGTAGTGACTTTTAACTAAATTTTGATTATTTTTTTTCTTCATAATTAACAGCTGGTAAATTTCTAAAACCGGACAAAGATTTCCTCTCCTCTAGAGGGGAAGATTTAGAACTTATTCCACCATGCTGCTTCAATCCAGGTTAATTGTGTCCCTACACTTTGTGGTACCATGTTTGATATGGTTTTAAAATAATGTCTTTGTGTGTATATCTGCGGTTGCTTCTTAGGCCACCTAAGAGTATACCTTGAGAGCAAAAATTATATCAGTAGATGAACAACTCATCGGATTAAGTATTTGAGGATTTGTAAGTAAAATAGGACGTCCACGATATTAACTTTTTTTTTATAATATACTCGTAGAGAGATGGACGGGCAGTTCGGTTACCTGATGGTTATCACCGTTCATAGACAATTATTTTGAATTCACAGACCGACAATTCTATTTATCAATTTGTATAGATAAATGAGTTATAAGCATCGTAGCAAGATTTAATTATTCTAACTGAATTTCTTTGGTTTCGGCTGCAAGGGGCCTATGCCGAGTGCAGCGTAACCGACGCACAGACTAAAAAAATAAAAAAATAAATAAAAAAAGTTGTTATTTATTTTAATAGGTAATAATGTTAGTAATTATTAACAATCGTCTATAGACACACAAAATTTAATTTTTAATTTTAGTACGGGTATGTTTAAGAATTTATATATAATAAATACTCGTGTCAAAGGGCTCCATATCATAATTTACGTTTACGTTTTTGCGACAGATTTCGTGAATCAAGAACGGTTTGGTTCCCAATTGTAGAATTAAAATGTGGTATATTGAAAATCTTACAGTCGCTTTCATTGAAGTCTAATTTATTATTATAAGCAGGGTTTCATAGTACTAACTATGAAAGCCTTAAAATTTTCCTTAGTCTTTATTTGTTACCGATGTTCTACCGATGTGAAATCTAATCGGACACACGGTTAATATTTGTATTATAATTTGTTAAACTCTTATCCTTATGCGAAAGGGTATAAGGATTGTAGTCTTCAAAAAGGGCCAAATAATTGAAAAGTATTAAATCATAAGCAAGAATTTCATTTATTTAGTATACATATGTAAAGACTTGTAGGCATTTTTTATTGTGGATCTATTACATTGAGTGGTTAGTTAAGCACATGAGTTACATAAACAAGGCTAATGTGAGCAGCAAGTTATAGAGTAGAAACATTAGAGATTGATACAAAAATGAAGTCTTAACGAAGCTTAAGGACACTCAATTCGGGGACAGCAGTCTGGATAGGTCTTCTCTTTGTCCGTCACTATCTTACAGGGGGGCTGCGCCGCCACCGCACCACACCTGTAAAATAATTGTATAGTTTAAAACAAAATAAACAACATAACAAACTATTCCCTGTGTTTGAGCCCTCCAAACAAACAAAAAAAAATAACAGTCTGTAAATATTCCACTACTGGTGCCAAGGTTCTTTCAATATTGTACAATTTGCTACCTGATAATAGGACCTGGATAGGAGGAGACCTCCTCGTTGTGGAAAAGGTTTGGTGCTTACTGTATTTCGCTGCTAATGCGGGTTGGTGAATACGTAGGAAGATTAACATTTGACACAAGTTGGTTTCCTCACAATTGCACGAGATGAATTATAAAAATAAATTAAGCACATGAAAATTAGACGGCGCCTGTTCGCGTTTAAATCCGTATTATTAAGTTCACATGGGACAAAAGGTATAAATAATACAAAGGAACTTACGTAGTATATGTGATCAGCATCGTACTACAACTGAATTCCATACAATTGTTAGCAGTCTTGGATGGCCTTGACTGTCCAAATGGGATGACCGCTTTCAGGTCATCTATATAACACCCTTCTTGATTTTCTGTTAGGAAAATTAAATTGACTTAATTTAAGAACCTCAGACTTACACACGATATCTGAGGGACCTATAAGTCATATACTATATACACATGTATATACTAAATATATTATTACATAGTAATTGCTCAAAACACAAATTGCGATTAAAAAAAGGTATGATGCTTCTAAATGTCCCAATGCGTCTCCTCTCCTCACAAGAGGAAAACTAAGAGCTTATTTTACTACGCTCCTTCAATGCGGGTTTGTTTTAATTTGAATTTTTTTTTTCGGTTAAGCCGAGATGGCCTAGTGGTTAGAACGCGTGAATCTTAAGCGAGGATCGTAGGTTCAAACCCGGGCAAGCACCACTGAATTTTCATGTGCCTAATTTGTGTGTTTAATTCATCTCGTGCTTGATGGTGAAGGAAAACATCGTGAGGAAACCTGCATGTATCTAATTTCATTGAAATTATGCCACATGTGTATTGGAGCAGCGTGGTGGAATAAGTACCAAACCTTCTCCTCAAAAGAGAGAGGAGGCCTTAACCCAGCAGTGGGATCTTAACAGGTGGATACTGTAATATTTTGTTTGTAAGCAATCTTTCTGAGTGTACAATATGAAATGTTAAAAATAATATTTTATATATATAGTTATTATATTTAAATTATATTATTTAACAAAAAATACGAATTCATATAATATTTTGATCATGAGGTATTTTAATAAGTATTAAATTTCTAATTAATATAATTACGTTAAATCACATACATTACATTACATTAAATCATATTCATACGTTCTATAAAATTACCGATAAGCCCTCGATTAAAACTCGTAACACATAAAAATATATAATTTTTATTATTAAATTTAACATACAGCTAATAAGTAGTACATATATTATAATTGTTATGAGCATCGTAGCGAGAGATCGAATATTTCTTACTGAATTCCTCTGGCTTAGGCTGCAAGGGTCCGATGCCGACTGCAGCGTAACCAACGCACACACACGCAGACAACACAACCAGCAAATTGAACATGTCGGAATCGATACCGCAACTGAATTGGCCCCGAGTTCGACCGTTGTGGCCTTTTATTGCTGTGTGATCATGTCGTTATCATTCCTCTTCATGCTAATATTGTAAAGACGTAATTATTGTTTGTTTGTTTCCGGATTTAATATAATGAAAAAAATATTGTATGTATGTTCTTTAATAAGATGTCAAAGAGTAACAAGTTTTCAGTTATCGTTAAGTAAGTAGTAATAGCCAATAGGTTACTTTAATATTTTTTTATTATTATTATTTAATAATTTTTTATTTATATTCGCATGCACGGTCCTACAACATGGTCCCAAAAAACATTTTAGAATTCCAAGATAATGTTAAATCTACCAAATAAAAAAAGCATTATTTTTTGTTTCATTTAATTAATTAGATTTACATGATTTTTGTGCGGTTGTTGAGGGTGCATGAACGTGTAGTACCGTCAAAATGTTGTATGTTTCTTTTGGCAAGATGGCCATCTTTTTTTTTTTTTTTTTCGAGGAGGAATGGCATTTACGCCTGCCGCCCGGACACGACCGGGACGGGTATGTGGGACTCACGGGGCAGAAGGCCACCGTCCTACCCACTAAAACCTCCTCGTTTCCGTCTCACCGCATGGTGGCGGGGTTACGGGAACGCGTTAGCGACCCCGCCTGCGGCCGTCGCTTTGGGTGAGCGACCCACCTGTTGTTTTTTATTGAAGTTTTCTCCTCTCGGCCCGGCCGGTGAAGGCAAGGCCCTCGGTCCCACCACAGGCTGGCGCCTGGATGGGGAAACGAGTTTGAGAAGGCGGTGACCGAAGTCTGTCCGCCCAGCATCGACACCGAAACTGGACGAACCCGCCTCTCCTTCCTCCTCTTCTACACCTCTACTCCCGTCTCCGGCGGCCCAAAAGGACCCCGGAGTCCTCCTATTTGCCACGCCGCTCACTGGTCAACTCTGCGCAACAGAGAAGTCCCAGGAGCGGCCCGCGACACTTCCGCCGCGTCAGTCTCAGCCGCGATCGACAAGCATTCCGGAAAAATATCGGATTGCTGGTCGACCCCGTTGCCCAGGGTTCACCACGTGGATGTGACTGACATGCACCCCAAGATGGCCATCTGATGATAAGTGGTCAACGCCGCACATATGTAACAGCCTGTGGATGTCTCACTACTGGGCTAAGACCTCCCCTCCTTTTTGCACGAGATGAATTATAATCACAATTTAGCGTATCAAAATTCAGTGGTGCTTGCCCGGATTTGAATCCACGATCATCGGTTAAGATTCACGCGTTCTAACCACTAGGCCGCCTCGACTATGATAGCATTTTAAGAAATATAAATATAAAATAGTTTCTTTTGGTGGAAAAAATAAAGATCCTGATAATTAATAGACAATACATTCTTGTTAGGAGATTAATAATTTAAAAACCAGTCTTTGTCGTCAAACAATTGTGTACTGTCATTTCTGCATATGTAAACGACACACAGCTAATAAATGAATAAAGTCATAGTTATAAATAATATATGTCAATAAAATATAAATTGATAACTTCTTTGCTTTTTAGTAATATATGGTAATAATTGACGTTTTAATAAATGGCGCATCAGGCGCCACCCACTTCCAGTGAGGGAAACGCGTAAATGCGTTTTTCCAGCGAGATAAAAAAAAGATGGTTAATATTTCTTTTAGTGCAAATATCTATAATGTTTGTGATGCAAATCAAGTTACCCTTTGCCAGTAAAGTATTCTATTTAGATTAAAGTGTTCTAACCACTGAGCCATCTCAGCTGCAAGTGCTAGTCTAGCTATTTGAAATAAATAAATAATAAATATCATATTAAGAAAATATTTTAAGTGCGTGGTACGAATTATTCTCATAACTGCAAAATTGTATGTAATTAAAAATAAAACATAATCGGCCTTACTAATAAACTAGTTAAACAATGCTGTGTCTTCTTCTTTCGAATGTCAAATAACTAATGATAGAAAGGGAGAAATCAGTTTAAATAAACATCCGCTGAGTAACATTTGTAAGTAAGGCCGTTAATCTCTAACTATTCGATATGCTGATAACACAAATGAAACAAATATTAAAGAAATAATTGTTGAATATTCATTTTACTTCTTCAGTAACTTTATAGGAATGGTACGCAGTCGGAACGGGCAACTGATATAATACAATAATATAAAAAATATATGAGCTATGCAAATGTATATTAAAATCACACGAACTTTTCCATATAAAGTAAAAAAAAGAAACCGAAAATTAAGTATAATTGCACAATTAGTCTATTTGGTAATTCGTCATCAAATCGTTATACTATGTAGGTTGCCTTACGATGTTTTTTTAAAAGTTTTCGTGAAGTAACATTCTCTCCTCTTTAAGTATTAACTCTGAAACACATTCCGCCATGCTGGTCTAATGTTCGTTCGTACACATGAATAAAGAAGCACGTGATAAATTATAAAAACAAATTAAGCACATGAAAATTTAGTGTTGTTTGACCGGCCTGAACGCTTGATCTTCGGTTAACATGCACATGTTCTAGCCACTGGGCCATCTAAGTTCATTTCTCATCTTAGCTCAAGTATTTATGGATAATTATTATTCATAATCAAGAAAAACTAATAACCAATGCCATCAGGTTAGCTGTGACATTATAGCATGTGGAAATAATATGGGATCTTTTCCTCATAGTCTTGATGAGTTATAATCGTGTCTATGAATATAATCGTTAAATTTAATCTTTTCCTTAATTACAGACTATGTTCTTAAATCGTATTTATAGCAATAGAACGAGTCCTGACTAGTGGCGTAGCTAGACTACCCTTGGTTAATACTGTGACTTGATTTATTCGTCTCTGCTTTTATCTATTAATAATTTTGTTCACGATTTTTCTTCACGATGATAATTAAAAAGCATAATATAATCTAGTTTAACAAGAGATAACATTATTTCATTTCTAATATGTTGACCATCACCTTGGTGCAGCCTCGCCTTATGATAGCTACGCCACTGCTCCTGACGACAAGTCATAATGGATATTATATTGTATGTTACAAGATTTGCGCTCACCAATATTAGGTAATCAAATTATATGACACACACACGACATAACTAAACTTATTGCGTAATACTTTTTTGTGGTATAGGTAGGCGGACGAGCATATGGGCCACCTGATGGATGGTATAATGTAATGATATGATGTAAGAAATGTTAACCATGGCTTACATCGCCAATGCGCCACTAACCTTGGGAACTAAGTACCTTGTGCCTGTACACTGGCTTACTCACCCTTCAAACCGGAAAACAACAATATCAAGTACTGCTGTTTTGCGGTAGAATATCTGATGAGTGGGTGGTACCTACCCAGACGAGCTTGCACAAAACCCTACCACCAGTTATACATATACGTAATCCGTTAGTAAAATTCGATTTTAATTTAATAAAAAACAAAATAACAATTCAAAAAAACTGATTCAGGTGCAGTATAATATTGCAACATTAACAGCCTGTGAAGGCCTTTAGGCCGCCTCTCCCTTTTTGAGGAGAAGGATTGGAGCTTATTCCACCACGCTGCTCTAATGCGGTTTGGTGGAATATACATGTGGCAAAATTTCAGTGAAATTAGACACATGCAGGTTTCTTCACGATGTTTTCCTTCACCATTAAGCACGAGATGAGTGTTAGTACCTATAACTGCTGGACGGTGATTAAGGTGCAGGTAGGCCCGAAGCTCATCAACGCTGCTGCTCCCTTAAGCCGGCTCCTACTAAATGTAGGAGAGCCGGAAACGCCATGCCGGTGATTATACGCCGGTGTCGTGCGCTGTATGGTGCGCCCATCTGGGTGCACGCTCTCACCGCTCGAAACAAGGCTCTCTTGCGAAGGTCGCAGAGAATCATAGCGGTGAGGATGATACGCGGATATCGTACGGTGTCAAGGACGGCGGCGACACTTCTCGCGGCCGATCCGCCTTGGGAACTCTAGGCGGAGGTGCTTGCGGAAGTGTACCGGTTCTGGGTAGAAGTGAACTCACGTAGCGACCGTCCAGCGTTGGAGGAGATGCTGCGAATCAGGACTCTCGCCCAGCAAGCCCTTATTCGCAGGTGGGAGGAGGATCTGAGGTCCCCATCAGCAGGCCTGGTGACAGTGGAGGCGATCCGCCCCCACTTGAGTCGAAAAGGCGGCACACTGACCTTCAGATTGACTCAGGTGCTTACCGGACATGGGTGCTTCGGTAAGTACCTGCACGGAATAGTCAGGCGGGAGGTAACGCCCTCTTGCCACGAGTGTGGTGCGCCTACGGACACGGCATGCCGCACTCTGATGGAGTGTGCCGCTTGGGAGCCTCAGCGAGAAAAAAAGATTATTTAAATTTATGAGTAAAATCTTTAATTATATAACTTGAATTTCTGCAAAGTACCAAAATGCAAAATCAAAAAAAAAACTATCATAGCTATTGCTTGGAGCGCCATCTATAAAATACGATACATAGTTATTAAGAAAGATCGTAGTATTGTAACGTGATATCCATTATTGCCGCCAGAAATATAACGATATTATTGAATTTTATAAATATTCAAATCCATTATATATTTAAAATCATGACTTCCTTTTCCCTTATTTTGAGTATTTTTATTTATGTTTGAATATATGATCATCGTGGTGGAATAAGCTCCAAACCTTCTCCTCAAAAGTGGGACATTAATAGGCTGTTACTGTAGTGAATTTTAACTGAATTTTGTTTTTTTTTTTAATAATTAACAGCTGGTAAATTTCCAAAACTGGGCAAAGATTTCGTCTCCTCTAGAGGGGAAGATTTAGAACTTATTCCACCATGCTGCTTCAATCCGGGTTAACTGTGTCCCGTCCCTACTCTTTGGGGTTCCATGTTTGATATGGTTTTAAAATAATGTCTTTGTGTATGTATGTATATCTGCGATTGCTTCTTAGGCCACCTACAAGTATACCTTAAGAGCAAAAAATATATCAGTAGATGAACAACTCATCGGATTAAGTATTTGAGGATTTGTAAGTAAAATAGGACGTCCACGATATTAACTTTTTTTTAATAATATACTCGTAGAGAGGTGGACGGGCAGTTCGGCTACCTGATGGTTATCACCGTTCATAGACAATTATTTTGAATTCACAGACCGACAATTCTATTATATTAATTTGTATAGATAAATGAATTATAAGCATCGTAGCATAATTTAATTATTCTAACTGAATTAATAAAGGGGCCGATGCCAAGTGCAGCGTAACCGACGCACAGACTAAAAAAATAAATAAATAAAAAAATAGTTGTCACTTATTTTGAATAGGTAATAATGTTAGTAATTATTTACAATCGTATATAGACAGACAAAATTTAATTTATAATATTAGTATAGTTAATGTTTAAGAATTTATATATAATAAATAACCGTGTCAAAGGGCTCCATATCATAATTTACGATAACTTAAAACTTCTCAAAGAATAACATTCATTATTTTTTTTACATATACTAAATACAATATAAGAGCGTTATATTTTATAACTATTATAGCTTTACTTGTCTTTGACTAACCAAGTGTCTAGCCGAGATGGCCCAGTGGTAAGAACACGTGAATCTTAACCGATCAAAACTGAATTTTCATGTGCTTAATTTGTAATTATAATTCATCTCGTGTTATACAGTGAAGGAAAACCTCGTGAAACCTGCATGTGTCTAATTTTACAGAAATTCTGCCACATGTGTATTCCACCAACCTGCATTGAAACAGCGTGGTGGAATAAGCTTCTCCTCAAAAAGGGAGAGGCCCTTTTGAGAAGGTATGTGAAGGCTGTTACGAATGGAACCAAGTCGGTCTGTATCTTAATTAAACTAGGAAATAGATTTTAACCTTCATTCAATAGCTTTATTAAATTGAAGCTTTGCAATGTATTTATTTTGTACAGTCTACCTGGTCTAGTTACGACAATACACAATTCTCGAATCAAGCTTTCGAAAAAAATTTTTTGCGGCAGATTCCATAAATCAAGAACGGTTTGGTTCCCAAATGTAGAATCAAAATGTGGTATATTGAAAATCTTACAGCCGCTTTCATTGAAGTCTAATTTATTTTTATAAGCAGGGATTCGTAGTACTAACTATGAAAGCCTTAAAGTTTCCTTAGTCTGTATTTGTTACCGATGATCTACCAATGTGAAATCTAATCTGACACACGGTTAATATTTGTATTATAATTTGTTAAACTCTTATCCTTATGCGAAAGGGTATAAGGATTGTAGTCTTCAAAAAGGTCCAAATAATTGAAAAGTATTAAATCATAAGCAAGAATTTCATTTATTTAGTATATATAAAGACTTGTAGGCATTTTTTATGGTGGATCTATTACATTGAGTCGTTAGTTAAGCACATGAGTTACATAAACAAGGCTAATGTGAGCAGCAAGTTATAGAGTAGAAACATTACAGATTGATACAAAAATGAAGTATTAACGAAGCTTAAGGACACTCAATTCGGGGACAGCAGTCTGGATAGGTCTTCTCTTTGTCCGTCACTATCTTACAGGGGGGCTGCGCCACCACCGCACCACACCTGTAAAATAATTGTATAGTTTAAAATAAAACAAAATAGCAAACTATTTCCTGTGTAGGGCTCTAAACAAACAAAAAAAAATAACAGTCTGTAAAAATTCCACTACTGGTGCCAATGTTCTTTCAATATTGTACAATTTGCTACCTGATAATAGGACCTGGATAGGAGGAGACCTCCTCGTTGTGAAGAAGGTTTGGCGCTTACTGTATTAGGCTACTAATGCAGGTTGGTGAATAAGTAGGAGGAAGATTAACATCAGACACGAGTTGGTTTCCTCACAATTGCACGAGATGAATTATAAAAATAAATTAAGCACATGAAAATTAGATGGCGCTTGTTCGCGTTTGAATCCGTATTATTAAGTTTACATGGGACACATGTAATAAATAATACAAAGAAACTTACGTAACATATGTGATCAGCGTCGTACTACATCTGAATTCCATACAATTGTTAGCAGTCTTGGATGGCCTTGACTGTCCGAATGGGATGACCGCTTTCAGGTCATCTATATAACACCCTTCTTGATTTTCTGTTATGAAAATTAAATTGACTTAATGTAAGCACCTCAGACTTACACACGATATCTGAGGGACATATAAGTCATATGCTATATACACATACATTAAATATATTATTACATAGTGAATGTTCAAAACACAAATTGCGATTAGAAAAAGGTATGATGCTTCTAAATGTCCCAATGCGTCTCCTCTCCTCACAAGAGGAAGACTAAGAGCTTATTTCACGACGCTACTTCAAAGTGGGTTGTTTTTATTCGAAAAATATTTTTTATTTCGATTAATATTTCGGTTGTAAGCAATTTTTCTGAGCGTACAATATTAAATGTTAAAAATAATATTTTATATACATAGTTATTATATTTACGGTTACGGTTAAGGACATTTATTTTCTCAAAAGATTTACATTCAAATCACTTACAGAGAAAATTACAGAACAATAAGAATAAAAAATTGTTTAAATCGAATAGGCGTACACAGTGAAACAATGAATGTTACAATAACCTAATAATACCATAATAATATCGGTGCAGTGCAAGCAAGTACGAGTAGTTTGTGACGTGAAGTAACCCTACTTCACGTCTAGTAAAATGAAAACATAAAAAAATGCATAAATATAATGCGTATACATAGTAATGACAAGTAAGGAAGGTGACATTAGACTCATCTGATGTTTTTAAATTTTATATTTTTAAATTTTGGTGTTTGATTGTTCGTTATATAGACAGGCAATGCACAATATATATTGTGTGTATTTATTTACGATAATGCTTAAATATACATATATAAATCAACTAATTTAATATTACATGATTATTGTCATATGTAAAATGTATAATTGATTACAATAATTGTACATTAACAGTATGGTCTGCCTGCTCAGCTATGCACCTGGATTGCCAGCTTCCTACACAAGCGTAGCCTTCGTGTTTTAGTTGATGGTTGCGCTTCACAATTCTATGTAGTGAATGCTGGGGTCCCCCAGGGATCTGTGCTATCTCCCACACTCTTTCTTTTGCATATCAATGATATGCTCTCTCTTGGGAACATACATTGCTATGCAGACGATAGTACAGTGCATGGTGGATACCACGGACGCGCAGTGGCTGGGCGAGCGGAAATTGAGGAGAGGCGGAAGAATCTTGTCATTGAACTCGATAGGACGTTAGAGCTCATCGCCAAATGGGGCTCTGATAATCTTGTTGAGTTTAATGCCAAGAAAACACAGGTATGCGCTCTCACGGCGAAAAAGTCAACATTTTCCCCTCTTCCCTCCCTCTGTGGTACTCCGCTGGTGATGCAAAGCAAAATCGCCATGCTGGGGATTGACGTTCGCTGCGACCTTAGTCCAAGGGATTACATCGAGGCTGTTATAAAAACAGCTTCACGGAAACTCGGAGTTCTGAACAAGGTGCGGCGCTTTTTCACGCCACAACAACTGTGCCTGCTGTACAAAACACAGGTACGGTCTTGCGTGGAATATTGCTCGCACCTTTGGGATGGCTCCGCTAAGTACCTACTTGAGGCCTTGGAACGGTTGCAGCGACGTGCCGTACGCATTATTGGCGACGTAAAGGTCACAAACACCCTTGAACCTTTACAATTGCGTCGTGAGATAGCAGCACTGAGCGTTTTCTATCGACTGTATCACGGCGAGTGCTCTGAGGAATTATTCTCTCTAATTCCTGCTTCCCCCTTCCTTCTTAAGTCCACGCGAGCTGGTTCTCGATGTCACCGCCTAACTGTGACATCAATTCCATCGCGAACAAAGAAATTTGGCAACTCCTTTCTTTGTCGCACTTCCAAAAAATGGAATTCCTTACCAGCTCACGTGTTCCCCTCCTCTTACAACCCGGGTTCCTTCAAACGAGGCGTGAAGAGGCATCTTGCGGGCCGGCAAGGCGAAGGCGGCTAGTGCAGAACGTTTTTCCCGTCTGTACTGGCCGTCGTCGCGTTTGGACTCTACTACCACTTACTATCAGGTGGAGTAGAGTCATTTGCCCTCCCGGCGAATATAAAAAAAAAAAAAAAATCTCTGGTACATTATTATTATCTTAGTATACATACAAAGCTGAGTAGTAGTTTTAGTAGTTATTATACATAAGATATATCCATAAGTAATGTTTTTTTAAGTAAGTTAGGAGTAGTGTAGTGTTATTAGGAATTATATTATATTAATTACAACTTTATTTATTTTGATTAATTTTACATAATAATCAATTGGATTTTAAGAAGAATCCTTTAAATTGTGGCTTTTAAGACATTTTTTAAAATTATGTAGCGATTTCATATCTTTGATATCCTTCGGCAAATTATTGTAGGTGCGTGCTCCTTCAAAAAAAAAAATACTTTTCTTGCCGTAGTTTGTCCTTGATGGGCCTAAACATATGTTATTAGCATTTCTAATCATTCGCTTATGAATATATTTTTTTTCGTGAAAGTAATTTGGGAGTGTATATCTTTTGGAAGGATTTTTCTGATATGAATGCAGGTGCCATATCTATAGATTTGAGTTAGGTTCATTGGTTTTGTTTCCTTATAAATTTTTATAGTAGGTGTTAAGTAGTTGTATTTAAATCGAGTCTTTATGAGTTTATTTTGTGTTGTTTGTAATTTTTGTGGATTGGTTTGGGCTGCCGAACCCCAAACTTCAATTAGATAGTCCAAATGTGGTTTAGCTAATGAATTATAAATAGTATAACATACACTTTTCGGAAGGCATCGTATTATACCTCGCACAGCACCGTTTGTTGAGAGATGTTTTTTACGTGTTTTTTCAATATGATATTTCCACGTAAGCTGATTATCCAGGGTATTTAAATTATATTATTTAACAAAAAATACGAATTCATATAATATTTTGACCATGATGTATTTTAATTAGTATTAAATTTCTAATTAATATAATTACGTTAAATCACATACATTACATTACATTAAATCATATTCATACGTTCTATAAAATTACCGATAAGCACTCGATTACAACACGTATACATAAAAATATATAATTTTTATTATTAAATTTAACATACAGCTAATAAGTAGTACATATATTATAATTGTTATGAGCATCGTAGCGAGAGATCGAATATTTCTTACTGAATTCCTCTGGCTTAGGCTGCAAGGGTCCGAAGCCGAGTGCAGCATAACCGACGCACACACACGCAGACAACACAACCAGCAACTTGAACATATCGAAATCGATACCGCAATTGAATTGGCACCGAGTTCGACCGTTGTGGCCTTTTATTGCTGTGTGATCATGTCGTTATCATTCCTCTTCATACTAATATTGTAAAGACGTAATTATTGTTTGTTTGTTTCCAGATTTAATATAATGAAAAAAATATTGTATATATTTATGTATATTTAAAAAAATAATGTTCTTTAATAAGATGTCAAAGAGTAAAAAGTTTTCAGTTATCGTTTAGTAAGTATTAATAGCTAATAGGTTACTTTAATAATTTTTTCGTGGTTCGATGTTCATACTCTTATGATTTTAATATATATATATTATATACGGTCCTACAACAAGGTACCGAAAAACATTTTAAAATTCCAAAATTATGTGAAATCTACCAAATAAAAAAAGCATTAACTTTTGTTTCATTTAATTAATTAGTTTTACATGATTTTTGAGCGGTTGTTGAGGGCGCGTGAATGTGTAGTACGGTCAGCATGTTGTATGTTTCTTTTGGCAAGATGGCCATCTGATGATAAGTGGTCAACGCCGCACATATGAAACAGCCTGTGGATGTCCCACTTCTGGACTAAGGCTTCCCCTCCTTTTTGAGGAGAAGGTTTTGGAGCTTATACCACCACGCAGCTCCAATACGGGTTGCTTGAATAGTCATGTGTCAGAATTTCAGTGAAATTAGACATATGCAGCTTTCCTCACGATGTTTTCTTTCACCGTCAAGGGCGAGATGAATTATAAAAACAGATTAAGCATATGAAAATTCAGCATATGAAAATTTGCCCAGGCTCAAGCCAAATTGAGCCCTCTTACGTCACCTATGCATCACCAACCTTGGGAATTAAGATGTTATGTCCCTTGTTCCTGTAGTTATTTTGCCTCGTTGGTCTAGTGGCTTGATATAAGGCCGCAGACCGGGAGGTCCTGGGTTCAATTACTAGATCGGGCCAATAGAAGGTTATTGAGTTTTTTCAACAGAAAATTCTCAATAGCAGCCCGGAGTCGGGAAGTTGGAAACGTGTACACTCCCGTTCCTCGGAAAGCACGTAAAGCCGTTGGTCCTGCGCCTGAACTCTTTTCGGTCGAGTCGGATTGCCGTCCCATCGGATTATGAGAGTTAAGGAATAGAGAGTGCACCTGTGTTTGCGCACAAACTTGTGCACTGTAATATGTCCTGCGTAGTTGGCTACTCTCTCTTGAGATTGGCCGTGCCGAAATCGGTCTGGAGAACATTATTATTAGTTATTCGCCTCATTTACCCTTCCAAACGCATTTGACTGTGTTTGTCTATTAAAAAAAAATACCCTAAATAATGTTCAATATAATAATATTTTCATAAGTTTTCTGGGAAAAAAATATTTTATGACATAATTCTAGTTATGAACAGTCCGAATTGCACTGTTTTATTATAACACTCACGAACTCACATAAACAGTCCACGAGTCGATAAGGACTCGCGTGTAAACAATATGTTAACAATATGGCAAACGGTATGATAGAATTTTAAGAAATATAAATATAAAATGGTTTCTTTTGGAGGTAAAATAAAGATAATGATAATTTTTTTGGAATTGAATTAATAGATATATATAGTATTCTTGTAGGGAGATTAATTAATTAAAAAACTAGTCTATACCGTCAATCGATTGTGTACTGTCATTTGACGAGCCGATTGGCGTGGTTGATAGATGCTTGCCTTTCACGCCGAAGGTTGTGGGTTCGATTCCCAGCCAGGGCAGATATTTGTGTGCATGAACATGTCTGTTTGTCCTGAGTCTGAGTGTAATTATCTATATAAGTATGTATTTACAAAAGAAAAATAGTATATGTAGTATATCAGTTGTTTGGTTTCCATAGTACAAGCTCTGTACAAGCTTAATTCGGGATTTTTTTTATATGCGCCGGGATGGCAAATGACTCTACTCCACCTGATGGTAGAAGAGGTAGTAGAGTCCAAGCGCGACGACGGCCAGTACAGTCAGGAAGAATGTTCTGTACTAGCCGTCCCCGCCTTGCCGGCCCGCAAGATGCCTCTTCACGCCTCGATTGAAGGAACCCGGGTTGTAAGAGGAGGGGAACACGTGAGCTGGTAAGGAATTCCATTTTTTGGAAGTGCGACAAAGAAAGGAGTTGCCAAATTTCTTTGTGCGCGATGGAATTGATGTCACAGTTAGGCGGTGACATCGAGAACCAGCTCGCGTGGACTTAAGCAGGAAGGGGGAAGCAGGAATTAGAGAAAATAATTCCTCAGAGCACTCGCCGTGATACAGTCGATAGAAAGCGCTCAGTGCTACTATCTAACGACGCAATTGTAAAGGTTCAAGGGTGTTTGTAACCTTTACGTCGCCAATAATGCGTACTGCACGTCGCTGCAACCAGTCCAAGGCCTCCAGTAGGTACTTAGCGGAGCCATCCCAAAGGTTCGCACCTTTGGGATATATTTAATAATATTCAAAGCAAGACCGTACCTGTGTTTTGTATAACAGGCACAGTTGTTGTGGCGTGAAAAAACGCCGCACCTTGTTCAGAACTCCGAGTTTCCGTGAAGCTGTTTTTATAATAGCCTCGATGTAATCCCTTGGACTAAGATCGCAGCGAACGTCCATCCTCAGCATGGCGATTTTGCTTTGTATCATCAGCGGTGTGCCACAGAGGGAGGGAAGAGGGGAAAATGCTGACTTTTTCGCTGTGAGAGCGCATACTTGTGTTTTCTTGGCATTAAACTTAACAAGATTATCATTTGGCGATGAGCTCTAATGTCCTATCGAGTTCAATGACAAGATCCTTCCGCCTCTACTCAGTTTCCGCCCTCTCAGCCACTGCGCGTCCGTGGTATCCACCATGCACTGTACTATCGTCTGCATAGCAATGTATGTTCCCAAGAAAGAGCATATATTAATATGCAAAAGAAAGAGTGTGGGAGATAGCACAGATCCCTGGGGGACCTCAGCATTCACTACATAGAATTGTGAAGCGCAACCATCTACTAAAACACGAAGGCTACGCTTGTGTAGGAAGCTGGCAATCCAGGTGCATAGCTGAGCAGGCAGACCATATGCCAGTAGCTTGTAGAGAAAACTTCTGTGCTAGACCCTTTCGAAAGCCTTGGAGATATCGAGGCTGACAGCCAACATTTACCCAAGATTCTCTATGCTTGTCGATAGCTTCACCCCAGAAGTGTGTTACGTTCGCTAGAAGATCACCTGACGATCATTAATAAGACAGTGATCTTCTAGGTAATGGATCAGTTGGTTGTTTAGAATCCGTTCCATCACCTTACAAAGTACTGAGGTGATAGCTATTGGTCGATAATTTGCCGGGTCAGACCGATCCCCTTTTTTGGGAACCGCTTGCACATTAGCTCTTCTCCAAGCCTCCTATTTTTATGGACTTGTAATTGTTAACGATGATCTTTATTTAACGACTATTTATAATGTGATGCTTTTACGAACAATGCGATAATCTATAATTAGTAGAACATTTGTCAAAAAATCTATTCAACCTTTATTTAACTGTCTATCTAATGTATTTACTGGTGGTTGTCCAAAATAAAAATAAATAAATAAATTATCGTGTAAATAGCTCACTGCTGGGCTAAGGCCTCCTCCAGTCCACACGCTGCTCCGATGCGGGTGAATACAAATTTGATAGTTTTTTTTTACTAAAACATGCACGATGTTTGTTCTTTCATCGCAGAACACGAGATGAATTATAACCCCACAAATTATGCACATGCAAATTCAGTGGTGCTGTTTCAAACCCTGACAGGGTTTGAACCCGCAGTTATCGGTTAAGATTAAAGTGTTCTAACCACTGAGACATCTCAGCTGCAAGTGCTAGTCTAGCTATTTGAAATAAATAAATAATGAATATCATATTAAGAAAATATTTTAAGTGCGTCGTACGAAGACAATGGTATATATTTTTTCAATAAACAAAAAAAATGAAATTATTCTCATAACTGCAAAATTGTATGTAATTAAAAATAAAACATAATCGGCCTTACTACTAAACTAGTTAAACAATGCTGTGTCTTCTTCTTTCGAATGTCAAATAACTAATGATAGAAAGGGAGAAATCAGTTTAAATAAATCCGCTGAGTAAAATTTGTAAGTAAGCCGTTAATCTCTAACCATTCGATATGCTGATAACACAAATAAAACTAATTAAAATTACCTAATAAAGAAATAATTGTTGAATATTCATTTTACTTCTTCAGTAACTTTATATGAATGGAACGGGCAACTGATATAATATAAAAAATATATAAGCTATGCAAATTTATATTAAAATCACACGAAATGTTACGAAAACTTTTCTATGTAATGTAAAAAAGAAGCCGAAAATTAAGAATAATTGCAAAATTAGTCTATTTGGTAATTCGTCATCAAATCGTTATTCTATGTAGGTTGCCTTACGATGTTTTCTTTAAAAGTTTTCGTTAAGTTTCTCTCCTCTTAAGGATTAACTCTGAAACACATTCCGCCATGCTGGTCTAATGTTCGTTCGTACTCATGAATAAAGAAGCACGAGATAACTTATAAAAACAAATTAAAGACATGAAAATTTAGTGTTGTTTGACTGGCCTGAACCCGTGATCTTTAGTTAACATACACATGTTCTAGCCACTGGGCCATCTCTTATCTCAGCTCAAGTATTTATGGATGATTCATATTCATAATTAAGTAAAACTAATAACCAATTCCATCAGGTTAGCTGTGTCATTATAGCATGTGGAAATAAAATGGGATCTTTTCCTCATAGTCTTGATGAGAGTTATAATCGTGTCTACGAAAATAATCGTTAAATTTAATCTTTTCCTTAATTACAGACTATGTTCTTAAATCGTATTTATAGCAATAGAACGAGTCCTGACTAGTGGCGTAGCTAGACTACCCTTGGTTAATACTGTGACTTGATTTATTCTTCTCTGCTTTTATCTATTAATAATTTTGTTCACGATTTTTCTTCACGATGATAATTAAAAAGTATAATATAATCTAGTTTAATAAGAGTTAACATTATTTCATTTCTAATATGTTGACTATCAGCTTGGTGCAGCCTCGCCTTATGATAGCTACGCCACTGCTCCTGACGACAAGTCATAATGGATATTATATTGTATGTTACAAGATTTGCGCTCACCAATATTAGGTTATCAAATTATATGATACACACACGACATAACTAAACTTATTGCGTAATACTTATTTGTGGTATAGGTAGACGGACGAGCATATGGGCCACCTGATGGTAAGTGGTCACCAATGCCGATATACATTGGCATTGTAAGAAATGTTAACCATGGCTTACATCGCTAATGCGCCACTAACCTTTTGTTTTGCGGTAAAATATCTGATGACTGGGTGGTACCTAACCAGACGAGCTTGCACAAAACCCTACCACCAGTTAAACATATACGTAATACGTTAGTAAAATTCGATTTTAATTTAATAAAAAAACAAAATAACAATTCAAAAACTGATTCAGGTGCAGTATAATATTGCAACATTAACAGCCTGTGAAGGCCTTTAGGCCGCCTCTCCCTTTTTGAGGCGAAGGATTGGAGCTCATTCCACCACGCTATTCCATTGCGGGTTGGTGGAATATACATGTGGCAGAATTTCAGTGAAATTAGACACATGCAGGTTTCTTCACGATGTTTTCCTTTACCATTAAGCACAAGATGAATTATAATTACAAATTAAGCACATGAAAATTCAATGGTGCTTGCCCGGGTTTGATGCCGCGACCATCAGTTAAGATTCACGCGTTCTTACCACTGGGCCATCACTGCTTTTCGGTATAGTATTGAATTTATCATAATTAGCTTTCTGTAAACGTGCTTTTATTGTAATTACCTCGAAGATGTTTTTATGAGGTCAGTGGATCGTCTTCACCGGATGTTTTTATTAAGGAAGGAATAACCGTTGAAATAATTTAAAATACACTTGACTAATATAGTTTATTTTTAGCTGTTTTGTTGTAGGAAGGCAGACCTAGCAAATAGGCTTCTTGGAGGTAATCTTCGCTCAATAACTCTGCGATTACAATACGCTAACTTCACACACGTATTTATACAATTGTATTGTATTATTTAAATTGTTATAGTTTTATTTTAAACTAGTAAAATCTTCGTTAAAGGCTTCGTTCTGCTGCCATGTTCTGCCATGTTAACGTGCATAATACCCATTTAATTTAATTATTGAATTATTTATATATATGTTGTTTTTGTGTTTGTCTGAGAGACAACACTTTAATTTTATTTATTTGTATAGATAAAAATTAAATTTAAAGAGATTTGTCTTCAAAGCATAAGGGTAAATAAAAATTATAGATATTTATTCCATTATTTATTTGTTATTTTTCATGTTAACCGTCTTCCCTTTACAATGTCGCCTCTATAATAATGCTTTGGCACAATATTTGGCATATTTTTTCTACGTATTACAATACTGATCTGAATCTCATTTATCGTAATCTGCATACACTTTGGTTTAAAAAGGAACAAATGTAAATAAACTATGTGACTTCCGCTTCGTTCAGAAACTAATGGTCTCTGTTTGTTAAGCGTTCCTTGCTGTTTGTTTACATTTATTCCATTATATTAATGACTAGATAAAGATGCATGTTTGTGTTACTTAGCCCCGCACACAAGATTCTATTAATGTTAGAATTAATTAAGCCTAAACACTTTCCGGAAATTATTAAACGAAGTGTTTTTAAAAAACTCAAATAACAATGTAGTAACAAATCGGACTCTGTGTGTGTTTTTTTAATAAAGGATATAATTTTATATATTTATAGTTATGAATTTTGGTCATTGTTTGCTGGGCCAGTAACATAACTATAATATGTCCACTTTTAACAAATGATAAATAAAAAAAAAAAACCTTTTATTTTACTAGATATAAATATTTATAAAGTGAACGCTTACAGCTACAAACAAGACTGTCGAGTTGTTAAACAGCACTAGGATCGTAATTAAGATACCCAAAATATAATTATCTTAGAAGAATTTAAAAGCGAACATTTTGGGTATTATAATTATATAAATCTAGTTAACGTCTAACATTGCGTATAATACAAAACAACCGTAAAGATGGTGCCACATTATTCTTCAAGTCGTTATAGACAAACAACCGTCGTATTAACAATATCCTCTACTAATAAACACAACAGCTTTTTAACAACTTTACATTTTACTAACACGATTAACGCATTAGTCAAAACTATACCAACATATAACTCGATACTATACTCGAAACCATTTTGGAATCATTAATATACATTTCAAAATAATCCCAAATCAATTCAGGATTCACGGACTTTATTGGATTTTATATATTTTTTTTTAATTATCTTTCTATTTTCATAATTTCAGTCACTTTCATAAACGCACTTACTACTTTGAACACGTTTGAGTGATTGTTGAGTTATATTTCGATAAAAGGAACTTATTTAGCAGTGTATTGTTTTTATTAAACCGATGCTGCTTATATTCTATAAATATAAGTACCATTTCCATTAACTGTTTCTAAAATTGAACGTAAAATGTCTTTTGGCGCGCAAAAGGTAAGTACGTCAGTTGTAAATGACCAAAGTGGACGCCCGACTCATGAGCTCTGAACAAGAGAACATATTACGTATCTATATAATGCGTAATATAATGCATTCTCGAATTACGATAACTAACGCTATAACACTTATTATTTTCTTTATTATTGCTTTAATTCCTTCTTGGTCTGTCAAATCCTTGCAAGTGAGAAATCGTGTAAAAGATAAACGATGTGCCATCTGTGTGCTTATCTCGAATATTAGCTAGAGTAGAAAAAAACGAAGCGGTCTTGACAAACAGTTACTACGAGCAGCGAAACTACAAGTAAAAATACTTCTAAAAGTTGAACACTAGTTAATCTAACGGGATAGCCGCCACTGTCCACTTCAATAAGGCTTTCGATAGGATTCATCCTGAGATCACATTCTTAAATATTAAGTACAATCTATTATTTTATTGCATATTTAGAATTGCACAATACGATTACGAATACCTTTAAAACAAGTCTTTGATATATTATCGTACACTCCGCGTAATAACAGTCCGGCGTGGGCGGGGGTGCCGCGAGCCAGCTGACTTAGCCCGTTTTAATTTTGCTTACATACGAACAAAGAGGGAACGATCCCTTTGTAGTGTGTAACACTTGATGAGTTCCAGCGCACTTTAGACGGGCGGGTCCATGTCGCGCTGCAACGACGTCAGTCACGTGTGGAAAACCCACCCTGGGATCGGAGGTCACGCGTCCGGAACGCCGTGAATGTGGTGCTGGTAGTTGTGGTTCAGCTTATTAGCGAACTCGTGCATTATATCTCTGAATATAACGGAGTCGAGGTTCTCTCCGAGGATGTAGAGCAGGTACCAATCACCCATTTTACTTCTCCGAACGATGGTGTCCACATTGTCTCTCCGCACTAGCCTGAAGCGCATTCTCATCATGTAGACGCGCATGCGCGGAGAGAAGATAATGATGATTCGATAAACAAGGGTGATGAAGGTAAGGATGCCGAGTATGACGAACCAAAACCAGAGGAATATGTAAATCTTCTCGTTGACGACGTTCAGCGGCAAGATGCAGAGCGCATCGTGGCGCTCGACCTCGCCGGAGGACCCAAACTTGTTGAATAATGTGCATTTGACCATCCTGTAAGTGGAAAAAGTATAACTGTTAATATGGTTTTTATTACGTAGTATGTATATAATAGTCTATATTTAAAAATACATGACGATATAGTTTAATAAAATATAACTCCAATATAGTTGATGATACAAAAAAAGGTATTTATATATTATATAATTTTTCGATAATTGTAGGTGCAAAACGGTGACAATTGAGATTTACCTTGGGAATATATAGATCATAGGATCTATCCGGTCCTCTTGATCTGACTCCATGTAGGCGATCACATCCAGACCGAAGGTCATGAACTCGCCGTCGAAGAAGCGGTTCATTAGGAACATTTGCCCTGAAACAATTAAAAATTGTACTTAAACAAAGGAGTTTAATAATTTTATTTTAATTTAAAAAAAGTAAAGTAATTGTTATAAGCATCCGACTACTGGGCTAAGGCCTCCTCTCCATTTAAGGAGATTTGAAGCTTATTCCACCACGTTGTTCCGATGCGGGTTGGTGGATTCACTTAAGGCAGAATTTCATTTAATTTAGATAAATGTAAGTTTCTCGCTAAGTTTTCCTTCACCGCCGAGCATAAATAATTATGAACAAAAATTAAGCAAATAAAAATTCAGTGTCGCTTGCCGAGGTTTGAACCCGCAATCATCGGTTAAGAATCACGCGTTCTCATCACTGGACCATCTCGGTCCTGATCTAGAGCTGAAGTATGCGTAAATGAGTTAATGACGTGAGATTGGCCTTGTGACGATAGCTGATTTAACTCTGTCGAAACATAGATAAGATAGCGGTCAAATCTTAAGTAGTATAATACAGTACAATGTTTTTTTTTTTTATTAAGTTGGTAGGCAGACGAGCAAGTGAGCTGATGGTAATTGGTCACACCGTCCATAGACATTGGCGCTGTAAGAAATATTAAAGATCTTTACAATGTAAGGTATGTAAAAATAATAATATAAATAAAACAAAATACGTTTAAGTATAACTGTTGGCGGTCGACGGGCCGGTTGGCGTGGTTGGTAGATTGCCTTTCACGACGAAGGTTGTGGGTTCGATTCTCACCCAGGACAGACATTCTATATAAGTCTGGGTTCCATATTACAAGCTCTGCTTAGTTTGGGATCAGATGACCGTGTGTGAATAATGTCCCAGGATATTATTATTATTAAGTGGGTATCTAATCAGACGGGCTTGTACAATGCCATAGCAAGTAAATAGATAATGTTCAATGCAAAAAATATATTATATGATTATTGCAATGAATCTGCATATTATTGAAGATAAAAGTTATTATTTCCAACGCAAAGCCGCATTTCCGCTCGAGTTTTCAATAACAAAAACAGCTCCCTTCAGCGCGTCCAAATTTGCTGCCCATGCTGTCCCTACACGATTCTGGCTATGAATACAGCGATTTGAAACTAAACTATCAGGAATAAACAGTAATCGAATAAATCCATTGATGAATAATAAAAAGAGAAAGAGGTAAGATATTAGAACTGGAAGAATTTATTAATTTTCATGTTTTATTTTATATTATTAATTAAGAAATTACCAAAGTAAGTACCAAATTATATATATATATAAAACTTAAACGGAGGTTTGACCTAGTTTACAGTAACAGCCTATTAATTTCCTACTTCTGGGCTAAGGCCTCCTCTCCCTTTTGAGGAGAAGGTTTGGAGCTTATTCCACCACGCTGCTCTAATGCGGGTTGATAGAATACACATGTGGCAGAATTTCAATGAAATTAGACACATGTAGGTTTCCTCACGATGTTTTCCTTCACCGTCAAGCACGAGATGAATTATAAACACAAATTAAGCACATGAAAATTCAGTGATGCTTGCCCGGGTTTGAACCCACGATCATCGGTTAAGATTCACGCATTCTAACCACTAGGCTATCTCAGATTTTTTAGTTAAAATATGTTAAAAGGTTAGTCATAAAAAGTAGCCTTCCTAGCTTTCTAGGTGTTAGTTATAAAAATATCCTTGCGGTTCAATCTCGCTACACAACAAATTTCCGCTCAAATATATTGCTTTATATCAAAGTATGCATATAATATTAGCATAGATAATAAAATTTTGTTTTCTTAATACTAAAAAGTCTTCACAGATTGACGTGCCTTTGTTTCTTACTATTCTTTGATTTAGTTTAGTAGTTTGATGATTTTATAATAAAATCAATATCTTTGTAACTTATTTGATGATTCAGTAAATTTCAATTAATATATATCGCCTTACCTACCGTTTCATGGCCTGACGTTTTCACAAACTGAAATATCAGTATGCCATCTGTCGCGAGCGTCGCCCTGAATCACCAACTAGTAGAACGATTGTAAATCATATATTGAATTATATAACAACATAAGGCCTTTTAGAACTTTACTTGACATCATCTTATATGAAAATGGTTGTTGATGTTTCGTTCGAGCTTAATACACTTTGTCATTTTTTGACCAATCACCATAAAAATTGCCACGTGTTATGGTCTTTTTCATGGTGAAAGTTTTATTTGGGAAATAAGTAAGACAACTACAGACACAAAAGGAACGAAATGTGCGAAAATAAATATAAATCATTCAATTTGCTACAAAATAAAAAACTGAAACATCAGGAAAAAGTACAAAAAATAAACGCATAAAAATAAGTTTATAGATATATGAAAAAATCTTAAAAGAATTAATTATGAAATGTATATATATTGCGATCTGCAACTGTGCTGGGAACTAAATAGCTGTTTATTATTCAAGTTGTTCAATCTCGCTACTAGATGGAGCTTCTATGTAATGAGATGACGATCTTAAGCTGCTTGATCAAAAATTAACCGTACAATAAAGATGGTGTTACTTATTCTATTTTTAAAATATTTAAAACGATACGTTCTAATTTATTTACGTAATTACATCGAGGAAGTAAAAATTACGACCACGTGGAATAATGGCAAGAATTTTAAATCGCATCCCATCCAATCCATCCATCCATCCAATCTTCTTGGCGTAAAATTAATTCTGTCAACAGGGGCAACTTACTAATTTATAACGGATACGATACGTTATATATTCTATTCCGATCCGACTTCGACTGAAACGCAACTGTATCGTTGTGTTAGTAGAATATCAAAAGTAAATGGCAACGATTACGTTTCGATTCTTTTGTAATAAAGTGACAATTTCTTAGTAGAATTAGACCCTAGTAGAGGAATTAAAAAAGTGGTGTCATATGTATTGATTATTATATATTTAACTCACCTATAACGTTTATAAGAGCGAGCCCTTCACACAAGTAGTAGCGATAGGCCCACCAGTTGTGGTAGCGGAGATTCTCCCACAAATAGTCCAGGATGAGTTTCTTCTTCGTCTTCTTCTCTATCTCTGTGCAGACCCCCACGTCAAGATCCATCATCAGGGCCCGGATCTTTCCCCCCTCCCAGGATTTCCACAGCCAGCGTGGAGCGTAGAAAAGCATCGCCTGAAAGCAATAGAAATATATATAAATATTTAAAATATATACAGCATTCATACGGTAGAGTCGATCATGTCAAAATATACTTTATTCATTCAAGTAGGGTTCCGGTTTGGAAAACCGGTTCAGAAAGCATCATTCTACCGAAAATAACCGGTAAGTCACAATAGTTACTCTTTGCTAATGAATTCGAAACCATTATGTAAAATATAATAATCTTGAAAATGGCCGCTCTGGCCTATATAAGTTAAGAGGATATAATTCGACTGATAATTAAAGAAAATAAACATTATAATAATATTAGACATTAATATAATATCTGTACACAATCAATCAATCAATCAACAGCCAATCGTTGTCCACTGCTGAACATAGGCCTCTCCCAAGGTGCGCCAAAGCTCCCTGTCCTCCGCCTTCCGCATCCAGTTGGTGCCCGCCACCTTCTTAAGGTCGTCGGTCCACCTGGCTGGAGGGCGCCCTACGCTGCGCTTGCCGATTCGCGGTCTCCACTCTAGGACTCGTCTGCTCCAACGGCCATCGGTCCTACGACATACGTGACCAGCCCACTGCCACTTCAGCCTGCTAATTATGCAAGCTATGTCGGTGACTCCGGTTCTTTTCCGGATAATCTCATTTCTGATCTTATCCTTCAAAGATACTCCGAGCATAGCTCGCTCCATAGCACGCTGAGCGACTTTGAATTTGTGGACTAGTCCCGCAGTTAGTGTCCACGTTTCGGCACCGTATGTCATGGCAGGTAAGACGCATTGGTTGAAGACTTTCGTCTTCAAACATTGCGGTATAGACGACTTGAGGACTTGACGAAGGTTGCCAAATGCTGCCCATCCCAAGCGAATTCTTCGATCGGCTTCCTTCTCGAAGTTGTTCCTACCGACTTGTATTACCTGTCCTAGGTAGGTATATTCACTAACAACTTCGAGAGGTTTCCCCTCGACGTATATCGGTCCCGGCACGACATGCCTATTGAACATGACCTTGGTCTTGTCCAAGTTCATACCGAGACCGACACGCCGGGAAGACTCGCCTAGGCTACGCAGCATTTCGGTGAGTTGTTCCAGCGACTCTGCTATGATGACGATATCGTCGGCAAATCGAAGGTGTGAGATGTACTCGCCGTTTACATTGACTCCATACCTAGTCCAATCCAGCGTTTAAAATTTCTGTACACGTATAAAATAAATAAAATTGAAGTGTCTGTCTATGATATGAAAATAACTTCTTCGACGAGCCGGTTGGCGTGGTTGGTAGATACTTGCTTTTACGCCGAAGGTTGTGGGTTCGATTCCCACTCAGGACAGACATTTATGTGCATGAACATGTCTGTTTGTCCTGAGTTTGTGTGTAATTATATATATAAGTATGTATTTACAAAATAAAAGTAGTATAATATCAGTTGTCTGGTTTCTCTACTCTGCTTAATTTGGGATCAGATGGCCGTGTGTGCATAATGTCCCAGGATATATTTTATTTTTATTATAACTGCCTCTTTAAATTTGTATGGCTATTTGGGCGTTACTAAAACTATTTTTTTATGTTTAAACATCCGCTTGCTACTATTAATTAAAATATTTTATATGTATAATTGTGACAAACTGAATTCAACGCTGACGAACCTGCGGCATTTGCTAGTTCAATAATATAGTTGTAACACAAAACACCATAATTTATAAAATCAAATAACGACATAATTACAAAGCTGTTGATAAATACCCAGTCGATAACCCAGTGTGAAATAAATATTATTTATTGATTTATTTATTTAAAATTAAACATTACTACTTTAAAAATAAAGTCGTAAATGCAATAATGTAAAGCGATCAATAAATATATTTGGCTAGACGGCATCGTAAAGCAAAAGTTTATGGATTTGTAGCATTACACTTTCAACGCGAATGTTTAGTGGCTGCAGTTATATTAGCTGCCGTTTCAAAAATTACCTTACCGAAAGATATTCTAATTATTTATATCGCGTCGACAGATGGCGTTAGTTTCTTAAATAGCTTAGGAAGAAATAAGCATTACGAATATTCGTCTACTGAAGCCGAAATAGTCAACGTATGGTTTCCATATTTGTTGTTTCCTTGCCACTGCAATATACAATTCTTGTTTCTATGTTAAAATTATAATGATGTCCTGCTCGATTTCACCCACGGCGGTCAATCTTAAGAGAGATTTGCCAACTATGCAGGACAAATTATAAAGTACAAGTGTGCGCTCAAACACAGGTGCACTCTCTATTCTCTCACTGTCATAATCCGATTGAACAGCAATCCTATACGACCGGAAAGAGGTTGCAGGGCCAACGGCTTTGCGTGTTTTCCGAGGCACAGAAGTACACTCCGAACTTACAGACTTTCGGCTGCTACTGAGTATCTTCGGGAAAAAACCAATAACTTTTTATTGAACCGACTTTAACCTTGGACGTCGGGATCTGCTGCCTTATATTTAACCATAACACAGGCAGCTTATTTTAACAGCTGCTTAAATTATAATAGTTTATGGATTGGTGGAGTCCCCTACCTAGAGGATTTTGTCACGTTTTGTCTTACATAGCATACTTGAAACATTAAGAGTGCCAGCCACTGGTGTTGCTAGTGTTGCAATTAAAAAAATAATTCCAAACAAAATTGTTGTTGAACAGGATTAGGGGGTACTAATATACCGTATTTTTTTAATTCAATCATTTAAACAACTGACGATCGCCTTATTTTTAAAAAATAGACTTCATCTTTGTATTTTATAAAGTTTTATAATAATTTGCAATTATTATTGTATTTTTTTTAAATAAGTGTAATGTAGTTTATAGAAGATATTTATTGTTAATAGAAGTTCTGCAATGATTTTAGTAACATAGATTTATTTCTATAAATAAAATTAACAATTATCTTTTCAAATTTTCGTATTCAAAAAAGTATATATATTTGTTTAAAGTATGTTTACAAGACAAACTACCTATTCATTACACTGACTATATATTACAGAGACGCTATATTCCTAACCCAAGAATAAGAGCGTACATCGAGATTCGTGAACTTTATTTTTATAGCATCCATCTCCACCAGTTGCTTACGATATGTTTCCATCGTCTTGTGCATCGAGCAACAGGTAAAGTTACCAAGCTCGAGCAAGCACGCAACGAAATGGAAAGATAAGTGTAGAAAATGCCGTCGCCAGCCGATGTATTTGATGCCTTGAACAATACGAGTATTGGATGGAACGGTTCGGTTCTGTAAAGTAGGTCAAGAAGAACAGCGTGGCGGATTTCTGGCTGATGTGGGATTTGAACGCTTCGATTCGTCGAGGTTCGATACAGTGACAGTTTGTGTAATATTTTTGGGGTCGTTACGTCATTATATAAGTGGCATTTAATTTAAATTTCGAAAGTATTCCAACAGAAAAAACTTATCGGTGTTGATTGAATATCCTTCAATGTTCTGCAAGCGTGAGAGATAGTGTCGTCAGATCTACTATCTACATAGGTCACAGATATAAACCTAAAAGCACTTTTAGCCTTACTAATATTTTAAATGGGAGTGAGTTTGTTTAATTGTTAGTTTTTTACGCTTTTACGTATTAATCATTCTATCAATCGTCATATAATCTTGCACACACGATATCAGGGTTAAAGAAAAGGTATCTTAAGGTAGATTTTTTTTCAGTTACATACACGTTTCCTAACGAGGTTTTCCGTCGTAACCGAGTTCAATATTCTACCAAAGCTGAATAACCATAACCACTTTCATAATCACAAATAAAGTATATGATATTTGTTATGATACTGTGTTGCTTGTCAGGATATGAAGCCACCATTTTCTGTTGAAATTCTTGTCATCATCATTGAATTCTGGGTCCTCTCGGCTTAGGATAGAATGAATTTAATTATAGAAATATAAACTTCTACTCACTTTCGCAATAAACAATTAATGTCATATGGCAACACAATCAAATTTTTTATTGACTTACGTGACATTTCATGGTCACGATATAATGTAGCTTAAAGCTCGTCTATTATTGTAGTGAGTTATTGTCGCAGTCGCTGTTATTAGTGTTGATTTATTGCGGAACCTGGCAACATTTGACGGATCGTGAATAAATGGCGGAATATTAAATAATAAATTATTATTCAAGCAGATGCTAAGTAAAATAATTTGCTAGACACATTAACTATTTTTAATGAGCCGCTTTCATTAGCTTTTTGCATTTAGAAATATATTATATCAACATAATGGGGTCGCTTTAATTTTCAGTATAACATATCGCGAGGATCTGTGCCTAGCCTGTATCTATTGATATTAGGTATTATCCACAAACGTGCACTGCAGGAGCATGGTGGGCTAAATTCCAAACCCCTCCTCTAAAGTAGATGAGGTTTTAACCCAGCAGTGGGACATTTACAGACTATTACTTTACTTGATAAACATTGGACGTTTGTAGACTCGCTACAAAAAGTTTGCACATCCGCCAATAATTTTGATATAAAGTAAATAAAGGAATAGAAAACATATTAATTGTCAAGAAGTTATTGATTCGCTAAATATATAGAAGGAATCACTTTGTTCTCATTTACGTACTATCCGAATCACGGGTATGTCGAGCCAGGGTTTGAACCCAGGACCTCGGGATCTGCAGTCTTATAAGCTAGCCACTGGTTTAACGAGTTATAATAAAAATTATATGGCACGTGTGAACTGAAGAAAACTTTTTTGCGTCAGTAACGTTACGTGCTCCATCGTTGCACTGAAATATGATATTGATATTTCGCTATGATGCATAAAGGATTTACTTAAAAAAACAATAACGATTGATCGCGTTATGAAATAAAATTACAGCTCGTTGCCTTCGAGTGACAACAAAAAGTTAAAATGAAAAAGTTAAATAAAGTCTTTGTTGTTATTTAAAAGCAATGCCTATTTTAGTATATTTTTAGTGGACAGTCAAACGGACACATTCATCATCACGCGCCGTTTCGAATGACTATCGTATGTAGGAACTCGCTCGCCAGTGCTTTCGAATACAACATACAATGCTTATATATATACAACATATATAGGCTACGATTGTGATTGTGACGTTTTAGTTCTGACTTGGTTCAGTCTAAAATTGGCGCGTTTTTTCCTATTTTAAAGTAATCTTATTCGAGTTGATGATAGCAAGAAAAAAATTTTAGGTCGAAGTTATATGTAACGTTATTAAATGTAACTTTTGAGTTAAACATTTGTGACGCTAGTGTTTTCCTTTGTTCTTATTTCGTTTCATTACCATGGTCGTAATTATTGATTTTTTTTTACAAGGTCTCATTTGATTTTTATATATAAAATAGGAAGGCGGACGTCCAAATGAGCCACCTGATGGTAAGTGGTCATCGTCGCTGACGTAGGAAAGTAATTATTCCTTATATCGCCAATTATGCGCCACAAACCTTGGGTAATAAGATGTCCCTTGTGCCTGTAGTTACACTGTCAGAAGGAACGGTCCCCAACACAGATACCATAATTTTTATATTCATATAAGTCCCTTTACTTTTATTTTATTAATAGTCAAAGTGAATTTCATCTTCATTCCGTACTACTTTGATAAACTAAATTTGTTATCGTGCCTGTAAATGTTGATTTTATTTAATTACTACATTTAGTCATTTCTTGACAGAGCTTGTCATTAATACGATCGTGTTGATGATTAAAAATGAATAAGTAAAATGTAAATAATAAAAAAAAACAACTTAAGATTTCTCGATTATGTTTTATAATCGAATGAAATTACTTTTTTAATTATAAGCATCTAATTGTAATGCCAATGATTGTAAAAGGTTTAATTAGACGAAGAAATAAAAAAATATGTAAAATTTCTTTATAACACTCGATATTATTATTTTATTCAATTTTCATTTGTTTAGTATTATTTAAATATAAATCGATAAAAAAGAAGTAATGAATGCGGAAATACGCGTGCCAACGATTCCAAGTTGGAGAGTTATGGCCGCGACATTATGATTTCGAGTTAAACCTTTGCTTGGCAGCGGCTAAATTTTGCGCAAATTGTACCCATAGGAATAGTTACATTATATTTAAGGCATGTAATATAACTTTACGTTTAAATTTACACTAAATTTGATACATTAAGGAAAACATATTTTTTTCTCCAAAACTATTTCCTATAATTCACTGAAAGAAACGATTTAACATAAAGGAACGGGATTCAAATATTTTTATGTTGGCAATATTGCCTTAAATATAAAAATGTTAAAACAGAATATCTAATGACACATAACACGAAATTTTACAAAAAACGAATGAACGAATATGATAACATATACGATATGTCCAATTATCATAAAATCAATCGTAATAGAACATAAATATAAATTTCTTTATTTGAATGTTTACCATAAATATCAATAATAATCTTTTTTAAATTATAATTCTTAAGAATATGAATAGATATTAATTTAAATTTTTAATAATAGACACAATAAAAATGCATACGCACGTGGCACTGGCTGGATAAATTATTTAAATTTAGAACTTTATCTATCATTATTTAAGAATTCAAAACATCACTTCTAAATATCAGTACTATCTGAATAAAAATATTTATTTACTATCAAAATTCTCAGTCACAATATATTAATATTACAAAATTAACGCTATCATAATTTAGGTCATGTTTAGGAGCAAAGGACTAATAAAGGACTGAAAAGGGAACTTGTCAGGACTTCGTTGTAAAACGGTCAAAACGACGCACGTCTCTGCGGCAACTTCATCACGTCGGCGGCGAGGGTGCTCCATACAAGTGTAGGTTACATGTTTGAGTGTCTGCTGTGTCGTAAGTATTTTTAGGATTATTATTTTTAAGAAATTTATAATACCTTGTGTTTTTAAAAGGTTTTATTAAACTTGTAATGTTTTTTTTATTAGTTCGTTTAGGTCAAATTTTGTAAGACGATTTAGAATAACTTTAATTTATTATACGAAGTTAAAATTTTATATTTTGATTCAGTTCCGATGATAAGGCATTTTATGGTAAACATGACCTGATCATGATTCTGCACTCATTATTTGCCCCATAAGAAGTATTTGATTCGTGTCAATACACGAAATTTTGTAAAAATCATGTAAAAGCTTGTTGTCTTAAAAAAGTATTTTACTACTAATTTATTGATTTCATAATTTTTATAGTACTGTTAATACATAATCTCGCATATAAGATAATAAGCTCGTTCATGTAATATTCGACATATTTTCATCAATTATATATAAAATATCTATTTTATATATAATTGATGAAAATTCTTCAGCTTTACATCTGTAAAGCTGAAGAAATTATACCAACGAATATCTACATGATCTAGTCCGATTTGAAAAAATCATAAAAGGCGTGGAGTTAGAATCGTTGATTTTCATATTAATATATAGTAATTATATATATATATATAGTATATAGAATATATAGTAAATAGAAGTCGAGATGGCCCAGTGGTAAGAACGCGTGAATCTTAACCGATGAACGTGGGTTCAAACCCGGGCAAGCACCTCTGAATTTTCATGTGCTTAATTTCTATTTATAATTCATCTCGTGCTTTTCGGTGAAGGAAAACATCGTGAGGAAACCTGCATGTGTCTAATTTCATCGAAATTCTGCCACATGTGTATTCCACCAACCCGCATTGGAGCAGCGTGGTGGAATAAGCTCCAAACCTTCTCCTCAAATAGGGAGAGGAGGCCTTAGCCCAGCAGTGGGACATTTACAGGCTGTTACTATATAGTAATTCCGATTTTCAAACCGATTTTTTTAATTAATTCATGGACATATTTAATAGTGCTTGAAACGGTCTACTCGAATAAAGTATATCTTGATTTGAGTTGATTTGACTTCACAATGCATCCAATGCTTTTCTTTCATTTTTCCTTTCCATAGTCGTTGAACATTGAATATTCTTATAGATTGCATAAACATATCGTAATATTACAATTGCTTTTTAAATATATCGAACTTAAACTTAACATTGAAAACATATTTTTAGTACTAAAATTTGTTTCCAATGATTTAAACAAATAGCGAATTTAACGCTTCATTAGCGTACCCGAGTGACTTAGGTGCCAATATTTCATCGCTTTACAGCGGTTTGAGGTCGTAAATGTGAACTATGAAAACAACGTGTTAGTTATTCGTTATTGATAGTTGCTCGTTAAGTGGACGGCTTTTAATAAATTAATTTTTCTTTTCCACAGCGGTTATATGTATAATAAACACAGTAATAGTTATAAATCATATAATGGATATATTGAACCAATTAAAGGACTCCTGTTAATAGAAAGCTTAGTGCCCACCCCGTTGTCCCAATGCGGGTGAATCCGAACAGGATTTGTAGGCACGATCTTCGGTCAAAATTCACATAATCTATCCATATATTTATTATAAATATCATTAAAAACTACTGTTATTTTTAAATTCAGAAGAATGCCTTCATCCGTTATTTAGTTAGTTTATGGAATGTATTCGTGTATTGTAAAGTTTCTAGTTGAGGGGCGGCTCCTAGAAACACTGAGACCCAATTTTCATTTACAAATTCAATTCATCCTTTGGAGGGAAGTAAAATATGTTTAAGAAACTGCATGTTTTGGAAGGAATTCTGAGACATGGCTATTTGCCAGCACGTAGTAAGACAGCGTACTCTTAGCATGTTAAGGTTTAAAACCTTTCGACTGGAGGAGGTTCAATGAAAAATAAATCGCGAGTAGAGTGGAAAGAACACGTGAATATTAAACGAAGGTTGCTGGTTAAATAAAAAAAAAACAAAATATATTTTATTCAAGTAACCTTTTCGGATTGTCTTTCTTTTTCTTTGGCATATATCTAGAATATACTCTACATACATATACAGCCAAAGCGCCAGCAAACATGGGAAATAAGACTCACACAAAGCAATACAAGAGTATTTTTTTGCGGTAGAATAAATGTGTGTGGTACCACCAAAGCTATAATACAATAGCTATAATACAATAGCTAGATTATTATTTATGTTTTAACGATGTCTCTTTTGATGTGAAATATCTATTATCGCGCCTTGGGGGCAAGACCGAATTGTATGCCGTGACGGCAATCAGCATGACGCTTTCTCATGCCGTCTTGGCCCGTCTCCGCCACCTCTCTCTACTTACTGTGTGTATGTGGCGCGTATACTATATTATACTTCAATACTATTTATTAAGAAAACTATGTTTATTATTCAACAAACAATGTCTTTATTTATTTTAGTTCATATTAATTTATTTGATTTCTTTAAATATAAATTCTTGCAATAATCGTCAATTGCGAATTCAGTTGGTTACCACCTGGATGCGGGAGGCGGAGAATCAGGAGCTTTGATACAACTTGGGAGAGGCCTTTGTTCAGCAGTGGATGATGATTGTCTGACCACGAACCATCAATTTCGATATTTCACATATACCAGGCTTCTCGTGACGTCGACATTTTTTTTAACTATCCTTGTTTTCTTTGTACTGTAGTGTATAAATATATAAAGGATTATTTTCTAATATAAAGAAAGAATAAAGAATATATGATAATAATATAAATTTTAATTATTCTTTTGATAGTGGATACATAGACACGTAACCCTAGTTCAAATTTAGACTTACATTAAGCCGGGCTTTGCCTATCAGAGAGCAAACTTCGTCTGCTAACACTCATAAAGATAAAACATGACTTCGCAATAAACTAAAGTTATCAAATCTAATGCTTATAGAACTAGAGCAATGCGCCTGCGCCGGTGAGAGCTATGAAGCCTCGATTAGATCGGAAAGTGCTTACGCTAGTCAAGACGATTTATTTTAGTATATTTTGAAGTGATTTGGGTCAGATGATGTAAATATTGTGTGTGCGTATTTTTTTTATTATTTTTTTTAAATATACATTTTATGTGTTTTTTTATAATCTTATGAATTTCAAAATCTTATGAAGAAAGGCGTTTGGGTAATAAACATTAATAACAATTTTTAGACGTTAGTCATACATTACAAAGTGCAAATCAAAATCTTAATTCAATATATAATCTGTTCTGACTACAGGTGGAGTAAATACAAATATGTTTATTTACTTTAAAATCGAATTGATGCGAGATATTATATGATATGAATATTCATTATGGATTAATAAAAAAATGACTTTTTCAAACAAATTTCGGCGATGTTTTTAGAACTTTGTAAGTAAAATTAAAATGGATATAAGTAGTTATGTGGAACAGCGTTTTATTATAAAGAAATATATATTAATCTAGAACTGTTTGTAGTACATTATAGGTATAACAAAACTATTAGCGAAACACATGGAATAATCTTAGTTTTACTAAGATTTTATTTCTTACGGTCCCACCTGTGGACCGTTTTGGTCTAAACCAAACTTGACGATCATTAATGAGACAGTGATCTTCTAGGTAATGGATCAGTTGGTTGTTTAGAATCCGTTCCATCACCTTACAAAGTACTGAGGTGATAGCTATTGGTCGATAATTTGCCGGGTCAGATCGATCCCCTTTTTTGGGAACCGCTTGCACACTAGCTCTTCTCCAAGCCTCCGGCACACATCCCGAAGAGAGAGAAAGTTGCAACAGGCGCGTTAACACAGGAGACAGCTCCGCCGCGCACTTCTTCAGCACTATGGCTGGTATTCCATCGGCACCGCTAGCTTTCCGTATATCAAGTGATTGCAGCTCCGCACGCACATCACGTTGCCTGATTTTAATGTCAGGCATCGTGTGGCCACATGAAGGTATTGTTGGTGGCAGCACACTACAATCATCGATCACGGAGTTATCAGCAAAGAGTTTAGCCAGGAGATCGGCTTTCACCTGCGGACTGTGAGCTAGCGATCCGTCCGGATTTCTGAGCGGCGGCAGCGAAGGTTGGCAGAAATTGTTTTGCACAGACTTGGTCAGACGCCAGAAGCTACGGGAGCCCCTAGGATGCAAAATAAGGTCATGAACAATCTATACAATGCGCTGTGCATCCGCTCTCGTGTATGCCTTCCTACAGGACTTGGAATTTTTATTGTAGTTTGCTTTCAGTGAGTCAATGTTAGATGCCCCGCTAACGCAGTTGATCCACGCGCGATATGCCGCCTGCTTAGAAGATACAGCATCGGCACATTCACGAGTGAACCAACGGTTACACGTACCCCTACTGATGAGATCTGAGCTAGGAATGTAGTATTCCATTCCTAACATGATCTCATCAGCAACAGCAGCGGCACTAGCTGTCGGGTCATTCTGCCGTCCCGATCTGCCGACTTATAGTGCCAAACGCGACGTTTGCATACCGCTGATGGCGGCAGCTTGGCCTGTGGCCCTTTGGTAAGGCCGTGATATGAAGAACCAAGTGACGCTTGAACCACAACCTGATATTCCACCGGGTGTCGGGGAAGTCAGCAGAAGATCCAGTAGAGAAGGCGCTTGCCCATCAATGTCCCAGACATTGATGGGCAAGCGCCGGTGCCCAATTGCCCCCGGTGGGCAATCCCGGTGGGCTGATCAACCAGTTGGGTCAAGTCGTGTGTGAGAGCAAAAGCATGAGCAGTTCTTGCAGCATGGTCAGTTTTGAGGGATTTCAACCATGATTCATGGTGAGCATTAAAATCCCCGAAAAACACCAATTCCGCGTCAGGAAACTGCTCTTGCGCAGCATCTGCCACCCGAATAAGATGGTAAAATAATCGGCTTGTCTCCAAGTCACCATTGTGGGATCTGTAGAGGCACACGTAGACTCGACTCTGACGAACCAGGTCCACACGTACCACCAACATGGAGAAGGAGGGGTCCTCCAAGCAGCGCAATCGGTGACAACAAACATCCGCCCTGACGAACAAGCATACTCCGGCTTTCGCTTTGAAAGATTCTTCAATCATGTAGCCGGGATAGTTAAGGTAGCTGGTGTCGGCAGGGCGGAGTATTTGCGTCTCTGTGAGAAACAACATTGCTGGCCGTGCTGTCTCGAGATGGTGGTGGACAGCATTGAGGTTAGCGTGGAGTCCTCGGATGTTAGAGAACTTGACCTCAAACAGCGTGGGTATGGTGGGGGTGTGCACCGCTGAACGACCGTTATTTCTTAGTTGCACTACCATTTAGAAAAATAAGGAAAAGAGACGTGAAGCGATAAAATGATGAATGTTTGTATTCGTATTTGTGTTAATAAGTGAACACACACATAGATATATAAGTGGATATCATGAAGGTGTGTTAGCAATTTCAATAGTTGGTAAAATTCTAAAGCAGAAAAATAGATATTATATCGATTAATTAAACATAAGGATATAATCTGTTTCGTTTTCGCTGTAAAATATATAATTTGTACTTACGACCTTTTGCATCACCAGTAGCGAAGTACTAAAACGTGATCGCTCATTACTGTCTCGACATAATATTAGCTCGTCGAGTCGAGCTTCCATTATTTTAACGTACTTTAGTGGTACAAGACACGGACATTTTCTTGTGAAAATTTTACGTTTATTAATACATTTGAAATTTCATAGCGCCGCATTCGCGTAACTAGCTCTTCTGGACGCGTGCAGCAAAATGACTGTACAAAGTGACAGATCAGCTTTAAAATACTACCAGAATTTAGTGTCTTTTATTACTATTTAGTACTTTTGTTTAAATATTATTAAGTTTTAATTATTCTGTAAAATAACCAAATTTGTTATTTTATTTTCAATTTATTTTCTTTACTAAAAGCACCTAATTCATTCTTTCCACTTTTCATGCGATGATATTTTTTTTTTATATATTATAAGTTGGCGGACGAGCATATGGGCCACCTGATGGTAAGTGTTCACCAACGCCCTTAGAAATTGGCATTGTAAGAAATGTTAACCATCGCTTACATCGCCAATGCGCCACCAATCTTGGGAACTAAGATGTTATGTCTCTTGTGCCTGTAATTACACTGGCTCACCCTTCAAACCGGAACACAACAATAACAAGTACTGCTGTTTTGCGGTAGAATATCTGATGAGTGGGTGGTACCTACCCAGACGTGCTTGCTCAAAGCCCTACCACCAGTAAGGTGGGTTATAAGTCGTGGGTTCGAACTCCCAATCTTCAGTTACGATTCATGCTTTCTATCCACTGAGCGATTTCCACTCTGAATTGAATTATATTTATATGAGTCATAAAAACAATCCTACGATGGTTGATATTTGAACAAAAACATAAACGACTTCTGAATTAGGTTAATAATAATAGCAAAAAATGCATAGAAGCGTATATAATAACTTACATACAGCTGAAAGAGCTTTAAAAATAAGATAATATTCGCGTTACAATTCCTTAGCATAATATTCAAGCAATGAATGTTGAAAAATCATAATGTAAGAGCGGAAGCAAAACGCTTACCGCATACGTACATAATACTCGTTTGTAAATAAGTCTGTGTACTTTTTAGCATTGCAGGAAACAGCTACTGATGTTAAAAATAAGAGCTGTAAGCCATTATGGAGAGAATAAACAGAAAATTAGGTCGCATTTTTGTTTGTTAAAGATGCAAAGGCGTCGGCCGGTCGAATGCTAAGTATTGGGGTGTCATTTCTTTTACGCAAATTTTATACTGATGATGCTGCGAAGATATGTTTTTAATTCCATTTCTCTCTTACCTTCGAGGAGCTTGTTTTTGTTTTCATAATAACATTTAGTTCTATGAATTAAATTTTTATGAAATTGATTTGGAAGTTTTATTGAATGCTTTTCTTGTTTAAAATGACGGCAAAGTAAATGCTATTGCGTTAATATTAAATAATCAAGATAATAGAAATGAAAATTTCACTAAAGTACAGTAACTGTTAATGTCCCACTTCTGAGCTAAGGTCTCTTCTCCCTTTTGAGGAGAAGGTTTGGAGCTTATTCCACCACACTGCTCCAATGCGGGTTGGTAGAATACACATGAGGTAGAATTTCAATGAAATTAGACACTTGCAGGTTTCTTCACGATATTTTCCTTCACCATCAAGCATGAGAGTTTGAACCCATGATCATCGGTTAAGATTCACGCGTTCTAACCACTAAGCCATCTCGACTTTTGGTTACTAAAGTAAAAGGTAACAATTATTAATGACCCATTGCCAGGGTATAAGGTCGTCTCCTTTTGAGAAAAAAGCTTGGAGTTTGTCCTTATCTATTCACTAGGTGGCGGGGTTTTATGCAAATACTGCTATTTATTGTGATGTATATTATATCTTGAAGTGTTGGGAAAGTAATAAATTAATGAATTTTTGAAATTAAAAAAATATAGACTGACTGAACGTCTGTCCAAGCTTAATTTACTCTATATTTTTTACATTTCTTTTTCTTTACAAATAACAAATCTCCATAGGCGTGTTTGTCGCGCCTGGTATATAATTTTATTATTTTGATTGAGGCTTTTTATGTGCCTGCTAGCTTTTTATTTCAGGCACCAATACAAACAAATTTCAAGGATTCAAATTTTAATTACCTTCCGTTGGATTTATTTTTGTATGAAATATCTTACACTCATTTCGGTGCAATTTAATTAGGACATTGATAATGAAGATTTATGAAGTCTTAACATACTCTAATCAGAATGACCTACATTTAGAAACTAAGGTTTTGTGTACAAAGCCTATCAAATTCATATGACGGTGATGTAACAGTCAGCAGCAGCAGAAATGATATCAATATTTATTGTTAAATTTATTTTAAAATCAAGTTAACATTTTGCCATCTGTGAAAAGCAATTTATGGAAATGGTTAAGAAGCCGAGATCGCAGGTGAGCCTTAAAGGAAGGTTCAAACCAGGGCAAGCGCTTCTGTACTTTCATGTGCTTTGTTTGGGTTATAATTCATATCTTAATATTAAAATATCAATATGAGAGTTAAAGCTGAAACTAGAGTCTAATTTATTATCTAGTAGATTTCTCCCAGGTTTGAAGTAAAAAAGTATATCGTCCTTTGGAATTCAAGCTTGCATTATACCAAATTTCATCAAAATCAGTTCAATGGTTGAACCGTGAAAGCGTAACAGACAGTCAGAGTTACTTTCGCGTTTATAACATAGTATTGATTTGTGAAACTAATTTAAGCCAGTGGGATAATGTTAAGCTGTTCCTGAACTCTATAATTCAACTTTTGTTAAAAAGAAACTAGATTTGTAGGTTGAGAAAATAACTGGCTAGTAAGTTTATACTTTGTTTCTTTTATTAGTTTTTAATGTTGGTTTTCGATTTTGTTTTTGGGACTACGGAGACTTGAGAAGTCGTCGAACATGGATAATATGTCAAGTCGATATTATAATTTAAATGGTTTTTAAAGAAAGAACGTTAAGTCCGTTTTGTTTTATATTTTTATTATTAGCTATTATACCTATGTTAAGGACAGTTTCGAGATGGCCCAGGGGTAAGAACGCGTAAATCTTAACCGATGATCGTGAATTTTCATGATTTTTTCTGAATTTTTATGTGCTTAATTAATTTGTTATTATAATTCATCTCGTGCTTGACGGTGAAGGAAAACATCATGAGGAAACCTGCATGTGTCGAATTTAACTGAAATTCTGCCACATGTGTATTTCACCAACCCGCATTGGAACAGCGTGGTGGAATAAGCACCAGCTGTGGGACATTCAAAGGCTGTTACTGTTACTGTACTGAAGGACAGTTTCACATAAATTTATCACGTTATCTGATCACGTGATTTTTACACGTAACATTCGAGTATGAGTGGTTTTTCGGTATCTCAAGGGAAGTGCTCGTGAACACCGTCACAAACAAACACTGGAGGTCGTTGCTTGTAACGCGTTCATAAATAGATTATACTTTTTATAATAACTAATATTTATAGTGTTTTTGAAGTGAAACTCATTAGGGCACAATTAGATTAAATATTTAAGTAGAATTTAAGTGCAACGTTTTTGACGTAAAGGTATTTTTCTAATGTTTTTTAGTTTTGTAATAAGTTACTATGACTATAACTCGTTATTATTTATTATGATAACATGAGGTAGTAGGCTAAAAGGTTTAGCCTAGTAGTAGCTGAATATTATTGAAATATTTTTTTGGCTGATGGTTGTAGTTTATCAGTGACGTCATTTTTTTCAAATTGTACTGCATTCTGATACACTTAAGTTAAAGTTTCACAAATATGATATTTGAAGTAATACTGTTGTTTTAAGACATATACGACAGTAACAAAAAAAATATACAAAAGATCATAATAAATAATAGATGAATTATTTATAAAAAAAAACTTATCGCTAATCGTTTTGTTTTAAAAGTTTGTTTAGATTTTATATTTTAATTTAATGTTAATTAGAGTGGTGTTTTTATTTTTATTTATTATTAGATCACATATTTAGGATAAAAGTTGACCATAGATTACAAAAATGATTTTTTTAAAACGATTTCGAAAATTGTGAATTGTAATTTTATTGGTTCTATAAAAATAAAATAGTTTTGATACAGAATGATTAACATTATATTTATATTAGATGAATTAAATGTACTTGCTGACGCTAAACATAAATAAAAAATAATACAACCATAGGCTTTAGAGCGGCATGATGTAACAAATTATTGAATTTATTGATATATGCGTAAAAAATCCAACGGAGGTGTTGCCGAGACAAATATTTTGATTACCCTAAATCCCGATCCATTTTCATTAACGGCTCAGTTTAGCAAGTTTACGGATCGTTAAATCTTTCATAAAAATTTAATCGTGTCCAGTTATAAACTATTGAACTTTTGTTTTCGCCGTCGCAACCCCCCCGATGTGTCTACGATCAATTTTATATCGGAACAAATTTTCTTCTAGACAAAGAAACATTAATAACAAATTCAGTAAATATATAGCAACACAATTAACAACAGTATGAAATAACCACGGACCACTGTCGAAGGACATATAGAGTTTACGTTTTCATATTAGATTTATTAAAACCGTAATACCGTGTATTTTTTAGCAATCAAGTGCAAAAATTAACTGAATGCCTCTTTTTACAATTATTAAAAGCGTTGTGCGTGTTCGTTGTGAAGGGCAAGTGAGCCAGTATAACTAGCATAAGAGACATATATATTAGTTTCCAAGGATGATGGCACATTGGCGATTAGAATTAATATTTCTTACTATGCACAATAAATTTGGGGGTGGTGACCATTAGGCGGCCAATTTGCTAGTCAGCTTACCTTGTGCCTGTAGTTACACTCGCTCCCTCACCCTTCAAACAGGAACAAAAAAATACTAAATGTTGCTGATTGGCGGTAGAATATCTTATAAAAGGGTGATAACTACCTAGACGGGCTTGCACAAACCCTAACCTATATGTACTAATCCAAATCCAATAAATTAACTGCCTCGTTGGTCTAGTGGCTTGATATAAGGCCGTAGACCCGGAGGTCCTGGGTTCAATTCCCAGGTCGGGCCAATAAAAAAGTTATTGGGTTTTTCTATCAGAAAATTCTCAGTAGCAGCACGGAGTCTGGAAGTTGGAAGTGTGTACACTCCCGTGCCTCGGAAAGCACGTAAAGCCGTTGGTCCTGCGCCTGAACTCTTTCCGGTCGTGTCGGATTGCCGTCCCATCGGATTATGAGAGTTAGGGAATAGAGAGTGCACCTGTGTTTGCGCACACACTTGTGCACTATAATATCTCCTGCGTAGTTGGCTAATCTCTCTTGAGATTGGCCGCCATGGCCGAAATCGGTCTGGAGGACATTATTATTATTGTACTAATATTTTGGTTCATAATTTCTCTTCATAATGCATCGCGTGTTCTGTATTATTTCAACCAGACCCTACTTAAATATGATTCATATATTTCAATAAAATTTAAATGTATTCTCTTCTCAAGTACATATGTAATTATTTTTCAGTAAAATGACTGAATACTTTCCAGTACACGTCGCGTATTACGTGCGGCATTACGGTGAATTCATTCGGAAATCTGCCTGATGACTGTTCAGACTCTTGAGGATGTGTAAGCCAGATTAAAAATAGTACAGGATATGTATGACTAAGCGGACGTGCCTAGTTAGAACTGCCTTTACAAAAGCTATACCGTATATTTTTGTTCATATGTTTTTCGGACATAAAGCAGTTATTTTATATATGCTACAGATATTTATACTGATAGACTTGCGGTAATTAAATTATAATATTATGGAGTAAATAATGATTATTCTTTTGTTTTTTTTTTTGCTACTTGTGAGTTCATTAGTTTATTTAAATATATCCTTATAAATTATTTCTGGATTTTTTTGTACACTTAATAGGTATGCGTTTGACAGTGATTTGCCTGATCTTAAGCATTGACACGATCTAGGATGTAGCACGCTTGCCTAAAAGAAATCTGTTTACTCTAGATTTGAATACACCAGCGTTGTACCTATAAGGAAATAAAGACTCAGGCAAAGCATTCCACAGTTCGCTGTGCGAATGTGTTGTTTACTCGTTATTAATATGACCGATAGTATTACAAAATCAATCTTAAATTTAATAGAGAAATTTTTCATCGAATGTTTTTTTAAAGGTACAAAAACTTACCTGAAAAAATAGGCAAAAGCAGACCCATTGGTAATACTTGTATATCTTCCTGTCACTCATATCTTCCTTCCCTTTTTCTCTGCTATTCCCGATGCCGGGGTACGGCACCTCCACGCCGACCTTCTTGTGGAAGAAACTCTTCAACGTGTACGTGGAATGGATCCAGCAATACGTGTTCAACACGTCCTCCGGTATATCTTTGGTGTGGATACAGTCTATAGGATTCCCTACGTATTGCCTCGTAGTCACAATCAAGCTGAACGCTATCAGCAGGATGACGGTGATGGAGTAGTGCAACCTGAACACTGGCGAGTCAATGTGTACATAGTTCACCTTTATAAGATTTTTTAAACCGCGAAAAACGTCTAACATCTTAAACGCTTCAGACGAATCTCACATACTTTTTGTCCCCTGTTCGTCACTAACATTATATTGTCTCGTTACTCTATTTATTGTTTCGAAGCACCAGAAATTTTATAATTAACGTTTTTTTTTTAATTCACTTTCTGTTCGTTGTTTGTAAGGCACTTTTTTATATTGGCAGTGGTACGAGCGTTGGTCATTTTATCATAGACTCCGTTTGTGTTGATGTATTTTTTTTGGTATTTTTATGAACTTGAGAAAAGATACCATCGTGTCATATTTTCTACGTTTCATAATTTATTGTTATTCGACGCGATCATTTGCCGCCCGTGTCCATGTTACGAGCAGCTATCTCGGCTTTCGGTGTATCGTCATTAGTGTTTTGAGTTAACCGGAGCCGATGGATGGTGAAAATTTGGACGTCCTAAAAGTTTGTTTGTAATTACTAAATTGTGGATTCACGAATGGTACTGTTGAAACGTTATCGATTCTCCGGAGCAACCGCAATGTCACAAGTAGAACTGTCAGAAAAATAATGCAAAACGCAATGATGTCAAAAAAATAATGAAAACGCAAGGATTTCAATACGCTACTAGTCTTGTGTAAAGTAAAGTAGTTCTGGTCTAAAGTAATATAGAACAAGTCTACTTGGCAAATATTATAAGGAGAATATTATAAATATTACTAAGCATCATTGACATCAGATTTTGTCTGACTTTTGAAGATTTGCCTAAGATATTCTACTCATTGTATATTTCAAATAAATAAGTGTATAAAAATTATTTGGAATACAGCATATAACAATAGATAAAATACTATAAAAAATAATGAAAACTGTTAACAGAAAGCGTCACATTATATGCAGCTCGCAGATTTATTTCTTCGAAATGTCTGTCTTCATTATATAGACAAATATGTTATTTAAATATAATACAAAATGAAACCAAATACACACGTGTTTTAATTCGACAAGTTTAAAGTAAAATCAACCTTATTGCCTCATATGTATCTCTTAAAAGTCTGGTTTAAAAATATTTCCAACGAGGCTCGCCAACATGATATTTCCGAGAGGGCTTATATGTCTGAATAGACCGGAGCCCTACCAATTTTATACGGGTATGAATTATGTTTAACGAGAAATGCAATTCTGTTGCCGGGGAAGTAAGTTTATTGAATAGAAGTACTATGATTTTATATTCATTAAAATACTTTCTTTTGATCTGTTGTTATTTTATTAAATAAATAATTATCTGTTTGTTGAACATACAATTCAGCTTTGTAATGTAGTTCTTACTATAATAAGACCTTAATTGATTGAAGAACCTTTTGTACACTTTAAGTGACGTTGGTTAAATTATATTTATATTTAAACTTAGACTTTATTATATACATTATAAAAAGATATAGTCAGTATTTGTTTATTCTGAGGCAGGATGTATTAGAGGTAAGTCACAGAGATTCTTGGCTAGAATCTACATTTCGAACCGGTGGTTTCAAATACAATTAATCTAATGAAATGACAGTTCAAAAGTGCTCGTTGAAAAATATATTTTGATTTTATTGTCATAAAAAATAAATTTAAACGAAAATTAAATTCAAATAAAAAAAAACATTAAAATAAAAGAAAAAACCTTCTGATCTTTCCTCATTAAAAACACTTTTATAACGGGTCGGATAATAAACATCAAAATGCGTTTTCGTAAATAAAACGAAATAAGATGAAGTACAACATCAATATGTCACTCGCTAATTATAAGAATTTATAAGCGCGGATGGTCGTCCGTTAATGTTGTCGGCTGACTTAAATACACCGTTTAAGATCCAAAGGTGAAACGATCAAACGTTTGTGACCGATGACATGATTTTAATATTATATTTCTCATTCAGAAATTCCACATCTCAGTGTTTAAAATTAGGACAAGAATATGAAACACGAACTAATTTATTTTAAACGAAATATAGTTCATAGTTACTTTAGAATCAATAGATGAAAAGTTAAAGAAAATATGAAAAGTTGAAGGGTAATAGATTATCGTAGTATGGACATGAGGAGGGATGAAAGCAAACTAGAAGGGTGATGAGTATAAATGTTGATGGATGTAGACGGGGGAGGCCGAAGGAAGTGTGGATGGATTACGTAAGAAAGGATATGTATATTAAAGGGGAAAAGTACTGAGATGAGGAGTGACAGAACGAAGTGGAAGGAAAATGCACGTTGTGGTGACCCCACGTAGTGTGATAAGGACAGGTAGAAGGAGAGTTACTTTTAATTTTAGATAGATTAACTGTTTGCCTTTACGAGTTTATTGACGGCGCAAGGAATATCCTACATCAGGCTCACTTGCCTGTCTATCTGACTTTTTAAAAGCATTATTTAGAATAGGTTATTTTACTTCTTTAATTGCAATTTGTAAAAACAGTTGAAGCAGACTGTTACGTTCGTTCACCCACGTGTTTCGGTTCATTTGCCAAGTACCCGCTCGGTCGATTGAACGAAGATTTTCTTTGAAATTTAATATTTTCTAAACGAGTAGTTGTATGTTTTACGCTATTATGACAGTAGCAATTTATCAAATAATTTACGTGAGTCTGTTCTTAGAACTATTTACGGGGATAATGTTTGAGTCACCTGCGCATGCGCCGTCGCGTTTCTTTGATGTTTTACGTAGGACGATAATTGTTAGAAGCATTCGACATATTTTATGTTGGTTTGCATTTATAAGACATTTTTTGTTATTTTCTTCCACTATTAATTAATGTGTGGGAACATTTAAATTTCTACCCAATGGTTGCGTATGTAACAAAATATAAAAAAAACACACTTTTTTTATTAAAAAAATATTATTTTGATATTTTAAATAAATTTAATATGTTAGTAAAGTTTATCTTAATGTATTAACATATTATGACTTTTAAATAAAGTGAATTATTTTTTTAATTATAAAATCATAAATCTTTATTAATTTCATATCCGATGAGAAAAAAAGGTTTGACCAGTATTTTATATTTCATTGTTCGTTCTTTCAAAAAAGGTTTATGGAATTTCAATGATACTTTAATAATAGTTTTCATAGTGAATAGTTTACGTAGAACCGGTTTACACTAGTTCGTACCGTCATACTGGTTAAAATCGCCTTATACATGAGATGTTCATACATACGCTCTTATACATTACTTTAATATTACTGCATAATTGTATGTTGTATTATATACATACGTACTATATATATTTATACCTCCTTGATGTAGTGGCTAGATTGTAGGGCTCTCTTATCTTCATAAGGGTAGCTAAGGCATCAAAATCATGGGTATGGCCAAAAATATAAGGCTTCTAAGTAGCTGCTCGGATTTAAATGTTGTCAGTTTTCACACTCATGTGCCTCAAAAAACAATGGAAAATCAAGGAGATGAACAAGGAGTTTTTAATGTCAATTCGATTGAAGTTGGCAGTTATTTTTTTATATTTATAAAAGAAAATGAATCAATTTGTTTATTTAATTTCTGGTATTTAATAATATGTAAATTTCTTACATTAAGATATATCGTTACGATATTGTGAGAAACGATTTAAAGAAGGCGATAAGTCTTTGCTTGGACAAATATGCGTAACTCGTGTCAAATTTAATAATAATATATTTTATGAAAGCATCTTGTAATGGGCATTTTCGATAGCAATTTATGATAATCGTTAAAATACATCAAGATTTTTTTTCATATTACATCTTATTAAAGCTCTATGACGTTAAGCCTAGAATATTATTATTTTGTTTAAAAAGTTAAACGTCAAATTTAAGCGGGAAATAAACTAATTTTGCTAAATAGATTTAAATATGGAACCTTCAAAGATGTGTAATTTTACATAAACTATAATTTTTGTTTTTTTTTATAAAGCATTTGTTAATTAAGGGATAATTATAATTTAGTTACAATTTATTAACAACGCTATAAATTGAACACAATGTTTATTTATAAAAGCTATTAAAAGTAGCACGGAATGAGAAAAGCACCAGCTAATTATTTCACCAAAGGAAATTGCACAATTTATGTTAAACCATAATACATAATAATCTTTCTTTGGTGTAAAAAGGAATTTGAACTTTAAAATACTACATTTAGGTCTTAATTAGAATGCATTTTATCTTTCGAGGGTAATCACCTCATGATCTGGAATACTCATTGTACAATGTATCGTTCGTAATCTTATTTTTGTTTTATTTTAAGCCTTAGGTACAAGCAAATAGAGATTAAAAAGAAAATATTTTTTTTGTAAAAATATTGTTATAGCTCATTTCTAGAATTAAAATGCTTTTAATTACTGGTTAAAGTAACAATCGATTTAATTATATGGTATAAAGAATAATATATTCCACAAACTTTTACTTTAAATGTGGAAATAACTATAAATTACATATAGTTTGGCAAACTTGACATTCGTTTCTGATTCAACACCGGCTCATGTCACTGCCAGAAACGTCAGCCAAGTCGTGCGATCCGGCTCACTTAAACGTTTAACTGTCATTTTGATTATGTTTTTTTTTCACTAATTGTACCAAATGTATCGTAAACGAAATTAACCGTCCTAATTACACCCACTTGGCGAAAAGTGACGAATTTTGTGAATGAATAATACGATCTAATTAAAGAGCGCTCAGCTTGCCAACTTGGCGGACGGGTGACAACAGAAAAATTATTTAATAGTAGTTATTTATTAAAAGAAACGCTCCTACTATTGTTTTCGTCAACCTTGGCCTAAATTTTCGGTTTAATTGTGTTATATTTTAAAGTATCTTTATCGTGATATTGGAAAGGGTGACAACATTTAGGATATATCGTTTCGTTTAGTTTTCTACTTAACTTGAGGTTAATTAGTTTTAATTAACATACTAGGATTTAGATACAGACATATTAAATATTTGTTGAAGAAATAATTTACAGCAAACTTAAGAAATGATTATTATAGGGAGAATGGAAAGAAATGCATTCCCTTTTTATTTAAAATAGGTAGACATACTGGCAAATGTCTATCTGCTTATAAGTGTCCACAACCACCCATAGAGATTGGCACTGCAAGAAATAATAAAAACCACCTAGACCACCAATTTGCGACTTTGTGAAAACAACAGTACTAAGTATTGCTGTTTGGCGGTAGAATGTAATTTGATGAGTGGGTGGTACCTAACGAGGCGGACTAGCATAAAGTCTTGCCACCGAGTTTAATATTTAGAATGAATAGTTTAATATTTTCCAGAGCCATAGCCACTGGTGTATTTCACATAATATATTATGTATTATCTCAATGGACTAGCCCTTGCTATTTTTGCGCACAGATAATGTAAGCATTAAAGGTACTTGATGTTACATTTCAAAATGTTAACTCACTGTTTCAATTACTCAGTGAAGGTCGACAGAAAACAGTTGCCAATCGATTACAGATTATAAATTAATGATAGTATTATTTAAATAAAAAAAAAAATTGTGGCCGTCACGAACACCTTCAAAGCTCACTGCCAACTTTGATGGCTACTAAAAGGATTTACAATCAAAATAAAGATATAGAGTATCTATAATATAAAATTATAAATATATTTCCTGCGTTTGCAGTACATACACATACAGAGAGAAACGACGAAGTGTATACGCTCCACGCACACAAGGCAGTGTAGCATGCGCATACGAGTCGGTGTTACCCTCAAGGCGCGCCAATAGCTTTGTTTCACATCAAACATTGTTTAGATTTGTTTGTTATTTAGATTCTAAAAAAGCTTTTAGATTTAACGTTTGTATGTAATTGTATGAAATTTACACGCTTATATAATATTACCAGTGGTAAAAAATAAATAAATTTATATACACTACATAAAAATTAGCACCTTATAATTATTCTATCCTTTTTATTATTTATGTATAATTTAGTATATCAGTCCAGTTTCGAAAAGGTGGTGTGGGTACCGCTGGTTTTTAGTGGGTATTCCGGCGCATACTCGGCGCCGGCGAGTCCCACATACCCCCCCACTTCAAGTGGAGGAAACGCGTAAACGCGTTTTTCCAGCGAAAAAAAAAGGATTAAGTTCTTCGTAAAAAGAGTTGAGAGAACATATATGTTAGTCTTATACAAGTTCCAAAAACGGTTCAGGCATACCAATAAACACAAATTTACATGTGATGGAATTTCATCCAACATGCAGATTCTATTACGATGTTTTCGTTCACCGTCGAGAACGAGTTGAATTATTAACACAAGTCAATTAAAATAAAGCTCACTGGTGCTTGCCTGGGTTAAAACCCGCATATTCGATAAAGATTCAATTGTTCTAGCCACTGGGATATAGCGGCTCGACATCGACTTGCATCTAACATACATATATTATTATTGTTATTAATTTCGTAACTCAAATAATCGGTATACTTGGTTTTTTACTTACTTATTAATTTACTTACTTTATAATTAATACTAATATTATAAATGCGTAAGTAACTGTCTGTCTTTTACTCTTCACAGCTAGAACGCTGAACCGATTTTGATGAAACTTGGTATGAAGTAAGCTTGGACAAAGAATCCTTACCTAATTTGCAGGCGAAACCGCGGTCGAACACTTTTAACTCATATACTTAAACTGGACAGCATAACACTACTTAATAAAAGTAACAAAATAAGCGATTCTGTCATTGAATATGCAATTTATTCATACAATAAAAAACATAAAATCTTAGGAATTCGCACAAATAAACTCATAATAATTGTAAAACTAAAGATTTATACTGTCGTATAGATTTTCGGTTGTCTGCACATCGTATTAATATCGCGATTCCATACTAAAACGCAATGTTTCAACTTAAAATTTATAAAGAGTTTAAACAGTTTTACAATTTTGAAATATTATACTATTTTATATAAGTATAAGGATTTATATACTTTATAATTATAATAACACAACTAACTCGTTAGACTAGCCGCTTACTTACTAAAGCTACCAAGGGTTGGTGTCGGGCTAATTAAATATTATTGAGTTTTTATGTCGAGTATTTGCTTATTTATTTATTAATAAGGAACTTCATTAGACAATTGCTTATATTGGACTAGAAAATGGACATAACACAAATTGCACAAGAATAATGTCGATGACATTAATAAAAGTTTCGTGCCTCAGAAAACACAGTAAGCTGTTGGTGCTGCGACTGAGCACTTTCCCATCGTGTCGGAATGCCCACCCATCAGATTAGGTGAGTGAGAATACAGAGTGTACTCTGGTTTTCGTACACACCCCTCCACTATAATATATAATTCGCAATTTTTTTTTTTTATAGAATAGGAAGGTGGACGAGCATATGGGCCACCTGATGGTAAATGGTCACCAAACGCCCTTAGACATTGGCATTGTAAGAAATGTCAACCATCGCTTATAGCCAATGCGCCACCAACCTTGGGAACTAAGATTTTATGTCCCTTGTGCCTGTAATTACACTGGCTCACGCACCCTTCAAACCGGAACACAACAATATCAAGTATTGCTGTTTTGCGGTAGAATAACTGATGAGTGGGTGGTACCTACCCAGACGAGCTTGCACAAAGCCCTACCACCAGTAAAATTGTCACTATAAGTCACAACCAAATACATACATACACTCCTTTTATAAATTCATTTAAAAAGGCACAGACGTTACATTCTTAAAACGCTTAACGTAACTGACACAATGTAACTTTAAGTAGTATAAATTAAGTAAATAAAAATACATACGGACACAAAATAAGAAGAAGATGCAGTTTGACTCGATAGAGAAAAAAAATACGAAAAAAAACTTAGTCAAATTAAAATATAACAGAATTTCAATTAAAACAAAGATTCGAAATCAATTAAAAATAAAAACGTTTACGCTTTCTTATTTCCATTCAAATTCATTCGAGACAGGATGTGTGTATTAATTAATTCCCATTATAATAATATCTAAAAATCTAAGCGGGATTTCAAGTAATATATCCGCCGATATAATAGGCGTTAATTCGTAAACACTCGATACTGCAGCGATCTGCTTCCATCGACGATAGACGTGCAACATTACAATTTCGTTTAAACAAACTAAGATTTGCTTTGAAAACTTTTGTATAATTGGTTGTTTGATCCCGTACTTTTATGACTTATTCGAAATTCGAATAATTCATCTTAATAATTTCGATAATTTGTAAAGTAATTCGTTATAACGTTTGGTTTTTAGTAGTTCTTTTGTTCTTTTTAAACTTCGAACCGCTTGAATATCGATTTCGGAAATTATTTCTTCCCATTATTACATTTCTTTGAGATAACGTCGTAAACGGTGTATATATTTTTTTTTCTTTGAAAATTGAAATGTGTTTATAATATTCACGCTCACGTTTCCAAAATTACTCATTACATTCCTATTTATTTAGCATCTGTACACTTCCTACCCTCATTTTTATATGATTTTTTCACTTACATGTTTTTTTACCATTTTTTATTGTTTTGTAATAAAGTATGTGTATTATATTGTTATTACGGGAACAAAAAGACTGAATTCACTTGATCATGTTTAGTATCTATCTAGTTCATTTGAGGTTTAGTATTTGATAGAGATTATTCTATCGTAAGGGGATTAGTAGTAGTAGTATTCTATTGTTAGGGTATTTTTGTAATTAATTAAATGTTCCTTTTTTTGTATATATTTAATTTCCGGAAATCGATTGTCGATAATTCATTATTAATTATCATACATTGAAATATATCTTTTCAACGTTATAAAATATTATATATATATATATATATATATATATATATATTATATATATAATATATATATTATATATATATTAATAAAATAAATTATAACTCTTGTATGTATTTTATATGCGAGCGTAAGAATTGGGATTCAATATATAATAATTAATCTTTTTTAGACATCAAGTACGTAAAATTTAAAACACAATTATCTAAATAATTTTTGGATTAGTAACGATCACAGATACATTAAAAAACAGTGTTCATTATAAAACAATTATTATAATCAAATTAATGACTGAAGAGCATTTCATTCTATTAAAATATCAATTTTATTAACTTTTTAATCTAAACATGCTGTATTCAAATTATAAATTGATTCATAAACAACACGAATATCTTCTAAATACTACGACTCCCTCGATGACTACTATCCATGTATTTAAATTAGGATCTGTTCCAATAGTACAAAAAACGCAAACAGTCTTCATTCCGCGAAGTATCTTATTTCATAGTTTTATTTGTTGACCGCAAATTCTTGGGAATTGTATTAATAGAATATTTTATTGTCCACATATATATAACTGGTGGTAGAGCTTTGTGCAAGCTCGTCTGGGTAGGTACCACCCACTCATCAGATATTCTACCGCAAAACAGCAGTACTTGGTATTGTTGTGTTCTGGTTTGAATGGCGAGTGAGCCAGTGTAATAACAGGCACAAGGGACATAACATCTTAGTTCCCAAGGTTGGTGGCGCATTGGTGATGTAAGCCATGTTTAACATTTCTTACAATGCCAATGTCTATGGGCGTTGGTGACCACTTACCATCAGGTTGCCCATATGCTCCTCCGTCTTCCTATTCTATAAAAAAAAAACATATAATTGAAGTCTAATTTTAAGCTGCTGGAAATGTTTACTATCAATATATAAAGAGTATGTTGTATTATTGCCTCGTTGGTCTAGTGGCTTGATGTATGGCCGCAGACCCGGAGGTCTTGGGTTCAATTTCCAGGTCGGGCCAATAAAAAAAAAGTTATTGGGTTTTTCTGTCAGAAAATTTGCCGTCCCATCGGATTATGAGAGCTAGGGAATAGAGTGCACCTGTATTTGCGCACACACTTGTGCACTATAATTTTTCCTAGAGATTGGCCGCCTTGGGCGAAATCGGTTTTGAGGATATTATTATTATTGTTATTTACTGTTTTATATACTGATCTTTATTCCTCTTTTGACAAACATCTAGTCTATCCAGTTATTTTTGTTTTAAGAAATAGTTCAATACTATATTGTCTGTGTATTAATTCTCTAAGCTGTATTCCGATAACTTTATTCTTTCTTAATATAAAGTACTGTAAGCTATGATATCAATTTCATAATATTTAGTAAAAAACATGATATTAAATCTCTTTTATGAACGCTGTTTTGTTGCTCATCTCTGACGCAATTTCGTCGTCTCGTTTCCAAATGTTTTTTTGTACATCTGTACACCGTTTTATTATAAACAGCAACTTCACACGACTTTGGAGTCGCAGACCACACTGTCAGATGCCAGCGTCGAGAACAAGGGGCTTAGTCTACTAAGTCTCAGCGACGTGCACTCTTAACTATTTCGATTCTTGTGCACGATGCATTCATATTATTTGAATATATTATACTCTATTTCGTTAACCTATTTTGTGTATTGTTTTATTTATTTTCAACATTCAGTGATTTCGAGTGATTTCCACTGTTTCTTTGTTTTTTGACAAGGTTTAGCTCAGTATCAAAGGTCAGTCAAAAGGGAATGGTCAGTTCTTCCCAGTCGTCGTTCCAAACCAGGTAGCTTTACCTTTAATTCAAAAATGGTACGCTTTATAAAAAGGTTTTGAATCGTTCAAAACCTTTTTATAAAGCCTACTTTATTAAAAAATATATTTTTTTGTTGTTAATATTGTTCAATGTATTTTAAAATTCAGTAATTATTTGGAACAATTTCGGAGAGTGATAGAGTTTACTCCTAGTTCAAAGTCACAACTTTAAACTTGGAGCTTATTAGTAAAAACTGTTTTTTAATGTTGTATTCACGTTTGCATACGTTACTGTATCAATAGAACTTACAATCGAGTTTCATTACAAAATGTTTCAGATGAATTATGGGCGTAATGTTGAGCGATTCAAATCGACCTTGCTGATAATGTAAGGCGATTAATACTCATTTGAATTACTTTAAAGATTGTAACTTGACTAGTAATGGATCAATTCACTTTATCTTAGAAACTACACAAAGCAATAATGTATTCAATAGTAATATGAATTGTTTTTTTTTCGAATGTTGAAAGATAATTGTGTTTCGTTTTTATTCAATTTATTGAAATACAAATTTTATAAACTAATAATGCATTAGTTAGGTACATTGAAAAAACCACAAAGGTTTGACCTCAGTCTATTAATAAGTTAAATGTTATATGATAATTAACAAATACAATAAACCAAATATGAAATATATGAAAAAAAATAATAATATACCAATAGTTTGGTCGGGAAATATTAATAACTAATAAAGGCGTTCATTTTTATTCCAACAAAACGCCTTTGAATTGGCACGCACGGAATACAGTATTCGTCAGGATCGATTTTATCATCGCTTTAGTTTATATTAAAATGATTTATTACAAATACAGCTTCGATCTTAACAAGACAGGACAAATATTTTTTCTATGACTTTTCTATAGATCATTTTTCGATTGCGACACAACGATGGCCAAACGGCTGTTTATCTGTATATCTATTTATATAAGCCAAAATACCACTGTCTCATCACGAGGTCTCCGAAACTATAAGTCCGATTAACTTGAAATTTAACATAGCTACTTCTTTTGCAACGTAGATAATCACTAAGGTTAAGATTTTCAGAAATTTCAACTTCAAGGGGCCGAAATGGGGGGAAACTTTTGATGTATTTCACCCGAAAAAAGTCAGAACGAGCAGCTAGTGCATACGTATGAAAGTATTGTAATTTTTAGGTATTTATTACAAAAATTTCGAGATGACCCAGTACCACGTGGGTGCAGCTATTGGATGAGTTTTTGACACATGTGTATCCCATCACTCGCATTGAGCCTGAGCTCCGCACATTCATCTCAATAGGAGAGGAAAATTTTGACTAACAGACGACATTTACAGGCTGATGACAGTGTATTTGCATTCTAGAAATTCCATAGATATCATTAAAATTTTGATCAAATTTGGTCAAAAAAAAAAACAAATCTAAAAATCTAAAAACAAGACCTATGAATGGCAAACTGCCATTAAACTAATTTCACTGTTCAGCTATTCAAACCTTACTATATTTGGACTTAAGAAATAATTAAGCTAATGTTATTGGATTTGCAAGAGATTTTAATCTAAATCGTCTAGAATAAAAATATTCTGCATTTGATCTGATGAAGTTTTCTAAATCTTTATCTAACCTGGTCTCTTTCCAAATATTGTCCATATTACAAACATATATATTTAAGTTTACTTTAGGAAAACGAGTGAGTAAATGAGTCATCACTTCGTATATGGTATACATATGTACCGCTAACCACGGGATTTACTCTTGTACTTAGTATTAGTACACTGGCTTATAAAAAAAAAACAAAAACAAAAAAAAAACAGAGTAAACAGGTTTCTTATAGGCAAGCGTGCTACATCCTAGACCGTGTCGATGCTTAATATCAGGCAAGTCAACGGTCAAACGCTGGCCTATAAATTGTAAAAAAAACTGGCTCACTAAAATAAGCTAAGATCCATAGTTAATTATATTTAAAAAAATGTTTTACATATTAAAATGATATTGTTACCAGTGTGAACATGAACCTTCATATAATTCTAGAAAGGTGCAAGAAACTATATCGTCCTAACCCCGGAAGTGCAGATAAGTGTCACGTGACAGATCGTGTATCCGCTTAAACAAGTACTAGTCTGGGTAAAAGACTAATAGCATTACATTTGTCAGAGAATCTTGACGCTTCACTTATGTATATATAACCTAACAAGTATTAAGCATATGAACGGAGAACTGATTATATATAGATACTGAAGGCATATTGTGAAATATATGTTGTTTTTTAGAAGATGTTATGTCCATAGTGCCCGTAGTTATACTGGTTCACTCACACACCTTCTGGAACACAACAATACTATGTATATCTCTTTGACGGTAGAATATGTGATAAGTGGGTGGTACTTACCTAGATGTGCTTGCACTATTGTTATTGTTATAAATAAAATATATATGTTATAGTTGCTAAGTATATATATACATAAGTATAGTGCTTAGTGTACAGTATGATCCTCAGTAAGCTCGTCTTATTTTCCGTGTTTTCTTTGAAGCCATAATACTGCAGCTTAGTTTCACTAACGCGTCATTGACAATGCACCTGACTCTTGGAACTCAGGGTTTGAAGGATTATTGGAGATCTTATTGTCATTCGATTTAGCTGGCGAAGTACATTTGGATTAAAGAAATAATTGGATATCGCTTCGCTTATTTTTATCGAAAAGAAGATAAGTTGAAAGATTAAACGGAAATGCAAATAGAACATTATTATATAACTATACAAGAAAAACTGACTGACTGACATTGCAACGCCCAGCCCAACATACGGGTTCCTTTTACACAGTAGAGTAGGACTAAGGAAGGATTTTTGAAAATCTTACCCCCTAAGGTAGCTAGAAAGGGAACGATAGTTTTAAAAAAATCCTTCATTTTTGAAGGAAGACCTATAAGAATTGTCTTCTAATGAAAGAATTCTGAATTATGACGCGAGCCAAGCCGGGGTTTAAGCGCTATAATAGAATTGTAATTCAAAAATTATTTACTGAATTAAAAGTAAACGATTAAATCGCTAATTATATTTTTTAATCTTATTTTTGCATAAAAGTCTAAATTAACAATAAATCTAAACTAAAATCTCTAAAGTGTGCTAATTAAATCAGTCAACGGATTAAAACATTGTTTATTCCATTCAAATATCTTTGGATATCGTTTCGTTGTTTTGTTTTGTATAGTAACTAGATAACTATAAAAAACATATATACGCTGAATGTAACATAAAGATAGACGATTTGGAATTATTTCGAGGACTGAAGTCTACATGAAAGTATACTCTTACTCGCATACTATGGTGGGATGGCTCCTACAGGACCGAAAACCGATCGCGTGGCGCTATTACAGCTGTATTCCTGCTAAGGTTTTACATGGCTTTGAGTGTTACAGTGTAGTAGAATATTTTTAATATACAAGATCACTTACTTCTCCTTGGATTCGAACCTACTTGGTGGTAGGGTTTTGTGCAAGCCCATTAGGTTACTACGACTCATCACATATTCTACCACCAAATTAATACTTATTATAGTTTTGTGATTAGAATAAGCCAGAGTACGCAAGGGACATAGCACCTCAGCTCCCAGGGTTGGTGGCGCGTTGATGATGGTTCATGTTTTTTACAGTGTCAACTTCTATGTGACCGCTACCATCACGTAGCCCATTGGCCAATTTGCCTAACTATTATATAATTGAAATCAAATGTACTGCAACGAGGCAGTTATATGGATAACAATTGGAACATTAATTAATTCCTATTACATATATGTTTAAGCAATAACGCGCTTTTAAACCTAAGAAAATAAATAAAATTGGTTTATTGTTTACGTTTGGAAACATATCCCAACTTGACCCAATACTGGTATATAAGATCAAAAGCAGTAACAGTATCTTATGGAAACACCAATAGAAGGACGCTTATCAACGCTGCTAAGATAACAAAAGCGATCTGACAGGTTATGATAGATTTGGCAGTGGCTCTCGTCAGATCGCGTGCCAAGATGCGCCGGCGCATCGGACGGTGATCCGCGCTGATGCCTTCGAGGAAATAGACGAATATACGTATAGGCTATTTAAATTGAATTTATATACATAAACAAAACTGTCTTTTAGTTTTAGTCATATTATCCACCTTTATCTTTTTAGGATAATATAGCCTTCATGGATACCAGACATTAAAATTATTTCGACCTTTACAATCCGATGTCCTCGTACGACTTGAACAAAAACGGCTTTACAAGTATTTGCTATTTGAGAATATTATGCATCATTCAAAAGTTTTTTTTAATAAACCCATTCGGTTATTCTTTGGTTTGATATACAGAAAGAAAGATTAAGCTTTAATTATGATATAAAAAATCTATCAGAACATGTTTCAGACGGTCTTTTATCTAATATAAAAGTATTGTTGAATGCTCTGTGTATTGTTAGTATGTTATTGACGTGATATTCTTAATAAAATAAGACGTTTCAAGAAGTGATTGATATGAAACAAGGTATATAATAAATAACATTTAAAGCATTTTTATGTTATAGGTGTCCTACCTAGGGTGACATTAGCAATTGGGATACTTGATGGTAAGTGGTCACCGCTAGCCATAGACATTGGCGATGTAAGAAATAATAACCATTCATTAGATCGCCAATGCACCATCAACCTTGGAAACTTAGATGTTATGTCCTTGCACTCACCCTTCAAACCGAGACGCAACTATACCAAGTATTGCTTAGCGGCAGAATATCTAAAGAGTGGGTGATACCCTAGGTGGGTATCACCCACATGACGGGCCTGTACAAAGCCCTACCACCAGAAATAAAGCCCTACCGCCAGGGCTTGCAATACTGAAAATCGATTTTTATTCTTTTATTGAGATACAAAGTTAGTTATCACAGCACCCTAAGCTCTTGGTATTGCACCTGGACTATCTCCTGTTATGTCTGACTGCCGACCCATCGGATTATGAGAGCAAAGAAAGCTCATTATTAAGAATTTTATAACAGGAAAAATTTGGAAATCGCTTGACTTATTTTAGAAACACGAGTAAAATCTGTAATTACTCGTTATTAATGAGTTTAAAAGTATAATAGTATTAGTAAATGGCGTAAGATCACATTCGAGTCAATGGATGGTCGTGTGCCAAGATGTTTTCTTGAGATGAATCGCGTTTACTAACGACTATCTCTACATTGTAACTTTTCTCCTAGTATTTTTACCTGCATAATCTTTTTAATTACAAACACACGTGACGTCATTAGGAGTCTATTTAGTAAATTTTTGTCTATATTAACTGTTCTCCTATTATTGTTTATTGATATTTATATAAATTATATTAATCACGAATTAATATAATTTTAATTGTGAACAATATATAGAATATTTTATTGAATAATCATGCTATAATACCACAAACAATCATGGTGGATGATTAAATACGACTGCACAAAAAATGTATGTAATATTTTCAGGATTCATGTGAGTTTCTTTATTCCACCATAACTTTTAAATGGAGTATCGTTGGACCTAACATAACATAACATAATCCCGAGTGAAACTGATTGTACCTATAAGTTCCTTTTTTTGGCGAGGCAGTAGTTTTTTATTTATTTTTGATGTCGTCATTATGAGTTATTTTCCATTTGAATGAAGTTTATGTTCATTGAATACACAGTCTTCAGGGTTAGATTAGGGTAGGATTTCGTTTCACGGTAGCATGCGAAAGCTATCCCGTGGCGCTCCTCGCTAATACAAGGAAAGGGTACCGCTGGTTTTTTAGAGGGTATTCCGATTTATGGGCGCACTCAGCACCTTGGACACCGGCGAACCCCACATACCCCCTCCCCACTGTTCCCGTGGGGGAAACGCGTAACGCGTTTTTCCAACAAAAAAAAGGGTAGGATTTCGCTCTAAATGAATAATAATAATAACTTTTGGTAGCTACAACTCAATCATTAAATATATTTATATGTTTATACTTAGTATGTCTTTGTTTCACTTCGATAATGAGTGAGACAATGTAAAAACAGTTAAATATGTAAAAAAAAACATGATATAATATCTGCGTTTATAATTGGCAAACTGAAATGAATGTAAAATTATCACAAATCATTTGAAAGCGGTCCTTGAAAGGAAATTAATATTGTACGAATCGGCTCATTGTGGTCTGAGAAAGTTGAACAATAGCCTAATAATGTTATAGAAATAAAGTTTATTATTTGGCAGAAGGTGACAATTAAAAGTTTAGTATTATTTTTAAATATATGCTGGATGAAATGTGTGTGTGTATGTGTGCTTTATACATGTAAATAGGAACTATAATAAGTTATTGTGTTACTTACGTTATGAGCTATAAAAATTAAGTTAATGTAAATAAAATAATAGTTTATTGTTGCACGTTTGTAATAGGTATTTAAGAACCGAAGGATGCAATTATTTAAAAAAAATATGTTTAATTTAATTGTAATCTGTCAAGCTGTTAAGGCGCTTTGGCAAAAATACAAGCACACATCACACATCAATTGATTATCTATACCAATTATAAATAATTAGCTTATAGCAACAGATCTAGTGATATCTCACTCGCACACTATTTTCATCTCTATTGCAATACATATCGTTAGAAAAAAGAAGTTGGCAAATATTAAAAAAAAAAACGAATTAAAATATGAATTCGACATAAACATTACATTCTACTACAGTTAATTAATTTGATTTACTTCAAGAAAATAGCGTAAAACACGATTAAGTCATAATACATAATGAATATAGGTAATAATTCATTCAACATAATTTAAATAGTGAGTTTAAAACAGAAATAAATATAATTTAAAAATGTTTTTGCTGTCCATACTAATGTACTTTCCGCTATTTATAAATCTTTTCTTTATTGGCACGCACAACACTATCTGTATAAGGCATTCGGGATATGGAGAAAGAAAATAAAATATGTACCCAACAAGTAAGACAATAAAAAATGAACAAAAGAGACGACAAGACGGAAAAAGACACAATGCAACCAGAACCAAAAGTCATTGTGATAAAACCATTCGATTGCAAGATTATCCCTTAAATAATTCAAATATAAATTCCTTTGTTAACTATTAAGGTTTTTAGTCAAAGTAATTTTTATATATAAAATAGGAATTGTGCCTGTAATTAATTAATAATTAATAAGAGCCAAGATGGCAAGGGCTCGAATCGAATGGCAAGCACTACTGAATTTTCATGTGCTTAATTTGTGTTTATAATTCATCTCTTGGTTGAAGGTGAAGGAAACATCGTGAGGAAATTAGACACATGCAGGTTGCATGTGTCTAATTTCACTGAAATTTTGCCACATGTGTATTCCACCAACCCGCATTGGTGCAGCATGGTGGCATAAGCTCCAAAACCTTCTCCTCAAAAACGGAGAAGAGGCCTTGGCCCAGCAGTGGGACATTCACAGGCTGTTACTGTAATATTAATAAGTAAGACAAGATATACGAGTACATGATTTGTTTGTCAAAAGTCAATCTCTTAGAATTATTATAAGTAGATATAGCGATATGTATCTTTTCAGAAAGTGAATATAAATACAGAATAATAATAATAATTTTAACACAGGCATTATAAATGCTGTTTTACGAGTTCGTATCGAATAATGTATCGAGTGGATTGAATAAAAGTCGATTTATTCAACGAGATAAGGAAGTCATTGATCCAATTGTGATACCTTATGATGTACGCCCGGGAACATGCGCAGGAGTTGTAAATAGCACGTAACTAGGTTAATACCCTGTCGGTTTTTTGCCGATCGCCAGACTTTTAGCTTGTTTTGCTCAGACCATGGATAAGTGCTGATAAAGGAAATCTATAAGGATTGTTTCTATTCGAAATTACTGAAAATCGGCTTAAGTATGTAATGTGTTACAATATGGTACCAATTGCCATATTACGATGAAACTATACGGCAAAACACTAAACTCTTTGAAAGGAAAAATCATATGCAGCAAATATATTTTCTTATGATGGTTTCTCTTCGGTTAATAAAGGTCATATTTAGAAGTCAGTATCGGTACATAGCCAATATAACTGGTTAACGTTTTCAAATAAAAACAACAGTATAATTTGGTCTCATAAATTACACAAATTTTCTACAAAAATTTAATTCTTTTGTTTATATTTTTTAAGATTTTTTTTTAAATTGTTTCCCATTATTGAGACGAATTTAAACAATTTCTTAATAAACACAGCAAACATTTTAAAACCTGAAAATGTGTATGAAATACGAAATTCGCTCCGAACTTTTTGATAAAGAAACTTTTATGAAACAAAGTTGCCGCGAAACTGTTCAAAAAAGCGCTAACGAAAGCTGTTTTCGGCACAATGCATTTTACGAAACGTTAGCCGTTCGTCACGGCTTTGTCCGTTTAAAAATAGTCCATAAGCCGAAGTAATATATCGAAAATCATCCATTACATTTTAATCTGTAATACATACAAATGGAGCCGATAATTTGAAAAACAGCCAAATGTTGCTTTTGAATTTATGTTTGAAAAACGAATGTTGCATTTTAGTCAGTGCAGAAAAATACTATCTACTTACTTACTTGTAGTATATATATATATATATATATATATATATATATATTTTAATGTAGATTATTCATATATATATATATATATATATGAATAATCTACATTAAAAGATGAGAAGACGTTTTTATTGTAACAGTAAAGTACAATAAAAGCCTGTGAATGTCCCACTGCTGGGCTAGGGCCTCTCCTTTTTGAGGAGAATGTTTGAAGCTTATTCCACCACGCTGGTCTAATGCGAGTTTTATGAAATACACATGTGGCAGAATTTCAGTGAAATTAGACACAAGCAGGTTTCCTCGCGATGTTTTCCTTCACTGTCAAGCACGAGATGAATTATAATCACAAATTAAGCGCATGTAAATTCAGTGGTGCCAGCCCGGGTTTGAACCCACGATCATCGTTTAAGATCCACGACTGGGTCATCTCGGCTGGTAGACATATTTATTCTAATTATAATATCTACTAGAGACCATCATGGTCTATTGAACATTTAAAAGATAACTCAGCTAAAATTATATGTACGTAAAAATATACAGATATGATAAAATATACTTCGTTTTAATTTGATTTCAGATTCCATTATAAATAACTTAAGAAATGAGCTAAAAAGAGTATCCAAGTTATGCAAGTTCTCTATAGAAATCATAGACCGTAGAATCGAAGTTTGAAATAAATGATCAACTTGTAAAATAACTTGTAGAAGGTAAACTGAAGATGTATTTGATTTTCAAATTTATTTCAGAGCCGAGAACTAAGAATAGACACTGATATTAATCACTGTATTAATGATTGCAATATATATTTTTCACGTTAAGCCGGTAAGTGTTGTGGTAGTGTGGGAATGGAGAAGTAGAATATACCTGAGAGAGCTCGAGACCTGTAAGTGACCTAAGAGACTCTTAGATACCCACAGGTCTCAATTTTGTTGACGATATTAATCAATCAAGCATTTAAGAGTCCTAATACGAGTTTACTGGCGGAGAACCAACACTCCAAGAAAACGCATGCCTAAGGAATGCCAACGATGAAGAATATAGGTAGGAAGGCGTGTAGATGTGCTATAGACATCGGCACCATAAGATATATTACCATTCCTCATATTACCAATACACCACCAAGCTTAGGACCTAAGATGTTATGTCCCTTGTGTCTGCTGTTACAGTGGCTTACTCACCCTTCCAAGCGGAACGACAATACTGCCTATTGCTGTTTGGCGGTAGAAAATATGATGAGTGGGTGTTACCTATCCAGACGGGGCTTGCACAGTCCTACGTCTACAAAATATCAATAATAAAGTATATATTATTATTTTCAAATTATATCGTTTTTCTATTTGCAGTTGAAATACTTTATGTGATAGTACAAAGACCTTTAAACACTTTTAACATCTCGTCCTATTGTATCCACTGGTGATAGGAGAGATAGGCTGGTTAATTTGGGTCCCAAAACAATGGGATTGCATTAATTCTGCTAGCATTCTGGCCACCACACTTTATGATTTGTCCCCAATGTAAATGACTCTTATATCAATAAAATTATATATTATATCATGTATAAGCAAATCAAATCAAAATATACTTTTACAAAATCAATATGTATTGAATTAATTAATTAATGACGATTTAAAAGTTATATATATATAACTTTTACATGATTTACACGATTAAATTAAAAAAAAAAGAACAGGCAAGAAACTCAGTATTTACTCTTTTTCGATAATCAAGTAAATAGATAATTAAATATTATTTATCCTGTATAAAAATCGAGGAATACTAACTACACGCTTTTTTATACGATTATATAGCTGATATAATCGTTTATCGAGTCATACTCCTTCTTAATATTTATTTTCTTAACTTGTGACTTAATTTATTAATTGGCAAAATTATAAGTATTTGAAGAATTTCATTATAGAAATGAGAGCATTTAACGATAAAGATCGATTAGATATATTCTAAGCTTCATTCGAATTTCAAAATATTTTTTTTTATTATAGAATAGGAAGGCGGCCGAACATATGGGCCACCTGATGGTAAGTGGTCACCAACGCCCATAGACATTGGCTCTAAGAAATGATAACCATCGCTTACATTGCCAATGCGCCACCTTGGGAATCAGGATGTTATGTTCCTTGTGCCTGTAATTACACTGGCTCACTTACCCTTCAAACCGGAACACAACAATACCAAGTACTGCTGTTTTGCGGTAGAATATCTGATGAGTGGGTGGTACCTAGCCAGACGAGCTTGCATAAAGCTCTACCACCAGTAAAAAATGTTATACAATTTAAAATGTTAAACTATATAATATTAAGTAGTATAGTAATAGGGAACAGAATGCATTTATATTTTATCCCCAATTGTTCTCCTTCTTCTCACCGATATCAACTGAGTTTTTTTGCAGTTTCTTCTTGGTAAAATCGACATTCCTATTCGGCGATATCTTTAGATTCAATTAAATTCTGTAACATGGAGATGCCAAAAGTGCCTATTGGCTCCTGTCCTGAGTTGGTTCGCTCCCATCACGACCGATATCAATACGATGCAAACCATCTACATCAACAACACTATCACTTAAATGAGCAGTTAATTAATAATTATAGTTCAGTGTATTTTATAACACGAACTTCGCTTAATAACTCGTTTAATACTAAATAGTACATGAATAGCCGTACAGTTTACATTATAAAGCTCTATTGCCTGGAATCCGAGTGGGCTATAAATAAGAATCATATAGTAGTCGTCGGAAAGTGAATCTATGAAACGATAGCCCAATGTACACATTTCATAATATCACGTAACAGAAACTTCGCGATGAAAATTATTAAATACAGGCGATTTTATATTTGTTTAATTATGAGGCGAATGTTGAATTTATTAGTGCTATTGTTCGCTTAGTAATAAATGTTATTGAAATTTTATGGAAAAGTTATAAATTTGCGTATATTGAACATACTTTTTTTAAATCTTATTTCAATAGGTAGCGAAGGAAATAGAAAATCAGTCGACGAACTGAAGAGCAAATGGAACGCAATTTGGTTATGAATATATAGTTTTGGTAATATATTATTTTATAAAATGATCCCTTAGATTTAAATAATAATTTAATTGTATTTAATTTAGATGATTATGTAAATGGAAGGACTAACTACAGAGTTTCTTGTCGGTTTTTCTTGGTAGAATCCACATTCAAAACCGGTTAGCTTTAGATTCAATCTAATATTCTGAAATTACCACCCATTCAGGAGAATGACTAGAGTAGACAGGAGTCTACTCTAGTCTACTTGAATAAATAATATTTTGTTTATTTTAGTAATCAAAACTGTTAATGTGATATGAATTTGTTGTTAATTTAATTTATTAAGAATATTTCTTATTTGTTTTCAAATTTTGTTATCATTTTAGAGTTTGAAATTCAAAAATGTTCCATAAATGTTCCACTGCTGACCAGATACTTTCCAATTATAGATAATGTTTGGAGTGGTCTCTTGACACATGTGGCAGAGCTTTATCCGACTTCATCACGTATTTTCTTTCCCACCGAGCACGTAATGAATTATAAACAAAAATTAAGCATATGATAACTAGGATGAGTCTTAGTAGTGGGATGGATCGTGTTCTATTTCAACGCCGTCTTTGGAAGTATTGGATTCTTAATTTTAATGTAATAGTGATCTAGTAATGTGTTATTACGTGTCCTATATGAATATTAAGTTTTTAAGCTGTAAACGTTACCGTCTTGTTTTTATTATTTATTATTAATAGATATTATTATTTAGAGCCTAGGCGCTCCTATAACACGTGTATTGTGTACCAAAGATTGCGGATGGAAACACTTGAATTTAATTTGTGTTTAAAATTTATCTGTTGCGTTGGATGTAGGAAAATCTCCTATTTTTTGTATTCCCTGACCAATATTGGACCAACTTGTTGAATAAGCTCCAAGACTTCATAAGACTGTTTATTAGTTTTAACTCAATATCAAAATTTTTAGAAATTCTACTTTTAGACAATTGTTTGTGTTGATTCGTCGGTTTGTTTAAAAAAGAGCATTTCGTAAAGACAATCTTTGTAATATTTACTTATCACCGTGTAACTACCGACAGAATTTACATTATAATAAACGTAACGCGTAAACATACCGACCTAAAGAACAGATTTGTTCCGCGTAAATCATTCCGTCGATACGATAATTCGGTAAATGTTTTTAAAATTACAAAGATTATTTCAAACAGAAATAAAATTAACGCAACCGTATGCCAAGTTCGTCCGAGTTGTATTTCTTTCTCTGACATGTCGGACTTAGAGACGGTTTACATTCTGTCGCACCGACAGTTTTGGTGCTGTTCAGATGTCAGGTCCTGCAGTTCACGCTATGTCTGCCTAAACGATTCTCGATGACAGACCCTGTCACACTCGATAACTGTTTTAAAGAAATTAAAATATTGACTGTCGCTTCTCAATTTGTGTTAGTGAAAACATAAATGGCTTGTAGAAATTCTTACGTATAAACTGTTCATCCAAGAAACCATTAAGAAACTTGTTATCGCTGTTTCTCGATTACACAGTTACGAACTATTTTATGAGACAGTGTATACGTTGTTATCATAGAAAATATTGAAAAACGGTTGTAAACGTAAATAAATGTCAAATCGTGGGACAGCGATCTATAAATATGTCGTTGCTGGTAGGTTATTAGATCCGATGCGAACGATTAGTCGGACGGACGTCGGTCCGATATAATGTGAATCGGCTCTCAATGTTACTTACATATTTACTCTGTGGTAACTATATTTACTGTTATTTATTTGAAAAACTATTCTTAACGATGGAAAAATGTGTGCGTTTTACGTAAAATAAATAATTAATGAGGTAATTAACGGTGATCGATTGAGTTCTGAAACTCGTTTGCGAATTTTAATCGCAAACTATCGCGTTAGTGTTAACAAAAAAAAAATAACCAGAAACGTCACTTTATAAATATTTTTATGTATAAAAAAAAACAATCTGTAAACGTCCCACTTAAAAGGCATCCCCTTTCAAGGAGTAGGTTTGGGGATTGAAGCTTAATCCGCCTTGCTGCTTTAGTATAAGTCAAATGAAACTTACGCATACCTTATGCAGGTTTTTGGTATCGTTAAACACTCAAATATGCATACACATTTTTTTTAAATATTTATTGTAAAAATTTTATTTTCCAAAGTACAATTGAAGCTCATGACATAATATACTGTTAACTATTTACACCGCCTTTCTAAATATATATATAATTAGAGTAACGAGTCGAAGAATAAATGTCAAAGCTATGTTTAGAAATCTAATTATAGTAATTATATTTAGAACATTTATTTATATATACTTTATTGCATCACGCAAAGAACAGATCACAATAGAATAGTGCGCTAAGGCGTTCTTATTGCTTAAAGCGATCTCTCTGAGATAACCTTTAATAATATCCTGGGACATTATTCACACACGGCCATCTGATCCCAAATTAGGCAGAGCTTGTACTATGGAAACCAGACAACTGATATACTACATATACTACTTTTCTTTTGTATATACATACTTATATAGATAATTACACCCAGACTCAGTACAAACAGGCATATTCATTCACACAAATGTCTGTCCTGGGTGGAAATCGAAACCACAACGTTCGGCGTGAAAGGCAAGTATCTATCAACCACGCCAATGGGCTCGTCATATCGCTTTGGTGAGAGTTTGGTAAGAAAAAAACAAAATATCGTTTAAACTTATTCTCGAATAAAATATCGAGCAAAGATGGTGCTTTGGCTTTAATTTAATTTAAACGATAGATATCTGTAATTTTATGTGCTTAATTTGTGTTTAAAATTAATCTCCTATATTTTTTCGCCTTCTTTATTTTTAAATACAAACATTTCGTTCTATTTTTAAAATCCAAACAAGCATGTATATGCATATATTTTTATTTTATTATTAAAAACAATTTAACGTATAACAATCGTATCGCCCGATCTGTCTTTAAATGGTAAGCCGAGCGATGTTCAATAAGCTATAAATACAATAATAATATTAGCTTGAAATAATCTTCGTATACTTTAAATAGCTCGTCTGGGGATGTGTTTTCATCGAGAAATAGCAAATATACTTACACTGTTCGATTCAAACTTGATCAATGTTAGTGGATGAAAAAATAAACTTAACATTTGTTATACGATTTACGATTGTAAATAATCGTAATGATCGTAACAGGTTTCTGTTACTATCAAGGCTTTAGGAAAATTCAAGGTTTAGTCTTTACGATTGTGTAAGGCAAGCCACAGATGGTGCGTTAGAAAAACACTTAACGTTTGATGCGTTTCAGACGATCTTTAAAGATATATCAATTGCTGTAAGTTATAAATGTAAATCATATTTTTCATGCACCGTAAACTAGTCGATAAAAAATATCATAAATATCTTAATTGTGTTATCTAAGCGTCTGTATGATATTAATATCTTAAATTGTGTGTCAAGAATTTGTCAAGGCCTGGAGCAGGATACATAACAATTAAATTTAACACATTAATAACTATTTACATATATACTACGGTAGCACACATGTCAACAAACCAATGTCATACAAATAAGAATTACTCATTATCTTTGGCGATCGTCTCCATATAATCTGTCTGAAGTCTGATATACATTGATACGTAAATATACTTCTACCGTGTGATTTATCTAAACCATGCAGCGTATAACAAAACGAAAAATATTTAAAAAAAAATTAAGATTATAAACGAATATTATTTAACATTAAGAAGCAGCGGTTTTGTTTGGAATTTAATTAAATGTTAAATAACGTGTAAAACGTCTCGCGTGTAGGCTGCTTAACGATTAGTTAGTGAAGTTTGTTTTATCAGTCAGTGCTAAAATATTGCGCATTACATAAGATATTCTTCCGGGGAATGGTATTTGTCGTTGTACATGTATAAACATTACATATGTATGTTGGTTTAAGTTTACAAGTGGGTTGATGAAACTATCTAGTATCCGCTGTGCTGTTGATTTTGTTATATTAAAAACATCGCGAAAGGCAATGATATAATTGATCATTGCCTTTCGCGTGGGAATAATTAAATGGTTTATTTATATGTGATGGTATTATTGAATCTATGTGTTCGTATGTTATTTCAAGTCGAGTACATGAACTGAACTCAAATGTCTATTACGTAGGAAGTTCACAAAATACTTTTTATTTTATTTTAGAAAGAAAATAGTCCATTTTATGGTAAGTCATCTCTTGCCATAAACAAATGATATACTGTCCTATACTGATGTGGATATTGCTCGCCTGGTGTACTTCAGTTACGTCTTAAGTATAATGTCTTACGGCGTTTTACTGAGTAATTCAGCCGATATAATAACGATATTTATTCGTGCGCTATTCACGCCATTTATAACCTAAGGTTTTAAAAAATAAGTAAATTTAAGGAAATAAAAATGTCGACTGTCTGTTCTTAATATAGCATTTACATAAATTATTTTTCTAGAAACAGTGACGAACACATTATTAACTCGATGAACAAACCAACTCGTTACCTCTGTTAAAATTTCCGATTTACGTTCAAAAATTTTAATAGAAAAGTAAAAATCTGTTAATATACTTTGAATGGCTAAAGATATATAATCTTAATTATTATCTTCTAAAGACCATTTTAAATGATAGATAACTATAGTTAACAAGACTGGTTTGCAATGGCTTGGAACCCATTATTTTCGGTTAAGAATCTGGTGTCTTAACCACTAGATTATCCCAGCTCATAATTATTATATATGAACTTAATATATGCATGCTTAATGCGGGTGAAAGCGCAGCGCGCAGCTAATAGCAAGTAAAATCTAAGCAGGCTGATCTGTATCTGATCTCCATATGAGAAACAATGCACTAACAAGAACGCTCGCAGCAAACGCCATCTTTGAACTAAAATTACAATATTCTTACAATAGCTATATAGTTCGTAGTCGCGGTCAGCGACACGAGGAGTTCGTAAAAGCCTAAAGCACAGTTGCAAAAAAAATATTCAACGGAAGTTAAATTTCTCTTTGTTCAACTATGAATGAATGCTGCATTGTAGCGTTATAGAGGATTTTATTTGTCCTTTTTCTGCATTTTACCGAGCATTTTTAACAAAATTTTAAGTCCTGCGTTTTGTTGGATAACATTCATACGCTAAGTACGATGGATTAAAGTAAATTGTTAGCTGGCTAGCTTTGCTAATGACGATGAAAAACGTAAAGGTTAGAATATTTAGTAATATTACATCAGATGATCTAATTTTACTAAATATTCTAGGTCATTTTGAATTACATGATTAAAAAAGGAAATCTTTTTGGACTCATTCAAAATAGTGATCTTTTTGATTAAAAATTAAGCCTCAAGCCGCGTTAATGTGCTTATTGACTTCATATAAACATGTTCAATTTATATCCTAATCAATCGAATTAGTATTTGCGTTTTGTAATTAAAATAAAAAATGGCACCTAAAAGTCTTTATATATTTAAACTAAAACATAAAAGTTAATTCTCGAAGAAAAAAAAACGTTCTAGAACAGTCGCCCTAAATTTAAAAATGACATGTAGGATGTTCTATTAGAAGGGTATAAGACTTCGACGTTCGAGAGTCTATTTTTTTTCACTCCCTATTACCAGCTAGGCGCATCTTATTTCCGTCGAATTCCCTTTACCGAACAAAAGACGATTGACGGCTTTTTAGCGATAGGACACGAAGTACTGGCGGTACGTTTGCGATGACCCAGTTCAGGTGTTCTTTTGTTGTTTCGAAATTCAGGATAACTTTATTTTTGATTGATCATCGTGTATACGAGTTTCATATTATAGAACAGTCAATGTCGAAGAACAATCGCAAGTCGATCACCTTTTCGTGTCATTCGTATAAATTAAACTGCATCGTTGGTGCAGTGGATAGCTTTTAAGGACGCAAATCTTGAGCTTCCGGATTCGGAGCACGTAGCACCTATACCCCCTTCCCTATCAAGCGGCAAAAGCCGCGAGTGGAAACTAGTAATTAATAATCTCCAAATTTTTTATCATGAAAACATATTTTAAACAATTAAAGTTTACGATACATATTTAAAATTTCGTTAAGTTTAAAACATGAACGTTTTCGTTTTAGTTAGTTTTTTAATGTATCGTTTCGAAATATGTGTACTATAACTCTCTGCATATATGTTACAAAAACAATTCATTTAAACAACGCACTGTATGTTTAAATTCAAAATTATTTTTTCATAAATAAATAAACAATAATAATATAGTATAACTGAGGTATAAAAAAGGCCTCGGTGTACCTAACACCTCATTCAATTTACCTACGTGGGCGTAACCGCGGGCGGAAACTTATATTGGTATAAGCTATATAAGTAGGTGCAAGATCTTCGCTCAATCTTTCGAGTGGTACTCGCTTAATATTCAGTAACAAGATGTAACACACATACATACTGATGGATGAAGTAAAAACTGCATAATCGATACAGAAATTAATATCTTAAAAAGGATTAATACGTTCTCTACAAAACTTAATTAGATATAGGGGTTTTCTTATAGGAACAGGTTGTAGGGCTTTGTGCAAGCTCGTCTGGGTAGGTACCACCCACTCATCAGATATTCTACCGCAAAACAGCAGTACGTGGTATTGTTGTGTTCCGGTTTGAAGGGTGAGTGAGCCAGTGTACAGGCACAAGGGACATAACATCTTAGTTCCCAAGGTTGGTGGCGCATAGGTGATGTAAACCATGATTAACATTTCTTACAATGCCAATGTCTAAGGGCGTTAGTGACAACTCACCATATGCTCGCCCGCCTACCTATTCTATAAAAAAAGGTAAATGGGTAACTGGACCATCTGATGGTAAGTAGTCACCACCGCTAATTAACATTGGCATTGTAAGAAATATTAAGCATCGCCAATGCTCCACCAACCTTGGGGTCTAAGACCATATGTGCCTGTAGTTACGGAACACAACAATATTAAGTACTGTTGTTTTGCGGTAGACTATCTGTGTGTGTGGTATCTACCCAGATTAGCTTGAACAAATATTTTAATGCTATTTAATTAATTGTATTTTACATTATTTCATTGATACTTTGTATATAAGTGATGTCACAATCAAATGTCAAAGTTTCCTTTAGATGCAAAATCGTTAGGCGTCCAACGTCCCACAAAACGGTTCTAAAACTGCAAGTGTATACATCTTGACATTCAGGGAAATCCAGTGGCACTCAAACTGTGATACCGCTGCTCACCCGATAAAACAAGGACCCTTGAGGTGCTATAGTACCTTATTAGACACAACCCTTATTGTGTAAGACATAAGAGACAAAATGCAACGTGATCACAGCCTACATGCGCCCACCGTTCTAGGAACGTGACTCGCAGACAAAACTCTATGCGTGAATCCAATTAGGACTTGGAAGCTTATTTTTAGTATATTCGTTCTAATTGGATGTTTAACTTTATTTCTTTAAACTTGCTACTGTGTTTCTAATTATAGTTTTATTGGATGTTATATATTTGTACGCTAGATGGCACTGTACGCTATGAAAATTTTGAGCTACACGTTCGTACAAAATTGGTGCTTATTATAAGTTTTATTATGTAAATGTATTTAAGACGAAATAAAGTAAATAGTAATAAGCAATTTGATCATTGTATTGTAATTCAGCTACCCGTCCTAGCTTTACACGGGTAAAATAAGTTTGTACATAAAGCGTTTATATCGTATTTTTATACATACAACTCTATTGGTGAACGCGGCGCACGCCTGCAAAGCTTTCTGTTGACATGACTTTTTCCGATACCTTCATCAAACGTCATATTTCAACCAATTTACATAAAAAATAATGAACTATACACTTAAACATTTCCAATGAATCACTCCCACTATTAGTAAAAACAGTATGAAATTCCGTTCGGTAGTATAGTATAGTTTTTGAGTTTATCGCGTTCAAAGAGACAGACACGGCGGAGACTGTTTTATAATATGCAGTCATTATCATATTTTACTTTTATTATTTATTTTTTATAAATGGTAGAATATTATGCGAGCTAGCCTAGGTATGTACCACCCACTTATTAGTTATCACGTCATAGCCACAGTACAATACTAAATAGCAGCTCGTATATTCTTGTTTCGTTTTGAATGACAAGGTAAGTTTCCTGTTGCAGTATAGATTTTTTTTTTTTTATAGAATAGGAAGGTGGACGAGCATATGGGCCACCTGATGGTAAGTGGTCACCAAACGCCCTTAGACATTGGCATTGTAAGAAATGTCAACCATCGCTTATAGCCAATGCGCCACCAACCTTGGGAACTAAGATTTTATGTCCCTTGTGCCTGTAATAACACTGGCTCACTCACCCTTCAAACCGGAACACAACAATATCAAGTATTGCTGTTTTGCGGTAGAATATCTGATGAGTGGGTGGTACCTACCCAGACGAGCTTGCACAAAGCCCTACCACCAGTAGATTGATTTCTAAGCTAGTGTAGTGACTTACAAGCCGCAGCGATCCGCCGAAAAAGTATTCACTCCTCAGACAATTTAATCGATAAATTTAGTCAGAAGTAACTCAACTATAAAAGGAGGCGAATCACAAAGCAATTGACTCCGCAATTAAGCCCGAGAGCGCTTCGGATGGATCAAAACGCGCCACGGGAGTACCTTTGTACAGCCTCTAAAATGTTATATACAAATTCTTTATCTGCGTCGGAGATAATTCAACATCTTACTTGTATTTTGACTGTTATTAGCCGACTTCAAAAAGGAGGTTAATAAATCCTTATTTTATTTCGTCTGTATGTCCTTCGATAGCTTGATTTGGAATCGATTTTGATATTTTTTCTTTTATTTGATTATAATACGGAGATATTGATATCATGTTAAAAATATCAACTCCTAAGATGGAAAAAAGTGTAAAATTTCACAAAATCAGATGTCTTTTATGTAAATGACAATAAAAACACGTCATATCACACGTATTACTACATATTATACAACAAAGTCCCAGCTCTGTCTGTCTGTCTGAACGCGATAAACTCAAAAACTACCAAACGGATTTTCATACGGTTTTCACGGTTTTTACGGCTCGTCTGGGTAAGTACCACCCACTCATCAGATATTCTACCGCAAAATAGCAGTACTTGGTATTGTTGTGTTCCAAATTGAAGTGTGAGTGAGCCAGTGTAATTACAGGCACAAGGGACATAACATCTTAGTTCCAAAGGTTAGTGACGCATTGATGATGTAAGCGATGGTTAAAATTTCTTACAATGCCAATGTCTATGGGCGTTCGTGACCACTTACAATCAGGTGGCCCATATGCTTGTCCGCCTTCCTATACTATAAAAAATAATATCACTAGACAGAATGAATTATAAAGAACGTTTAGGCTTATAATTCATTGAGGTTTTATGAAATTTGACTAAAATATGACGACAAATAAGATGTTGGGAAATATCATGCAGACTGGGAGCTATAGTGACGTGTGCCTCGTAAACCAATAGAGCTGTATGTGTTACGATATAAGGGTTTTATATTGGCCCTTATTCTACCCTTACGAAGCCGGAACGGGTAGCTAGATTTATACGTAATATATAAATAATTTCGAAATAACTAATTATTCTGTATATCATATCATTTAAATAATAATTATTTAACGAAGATTATAATATACATTTAACACGATATGTATTTACGAAATAATAAAACTGATCATTCGGAGTATCATAAGGAAAGCTTGGATAACCGTAAAACTCGCTAGTGATTTTATGGGAGTGACATCTATGGATAATGAAAGGTATATGGGTATCGTTAAAATCATGGCCTTTACTAAATACGCACTATGCAAGATTTTCTATATATTATTCACTTTAACCGACGGTTCAGCCATAAAGCTATGTTTTAATTGACGTTTTTTTTTAATCAAAATGCATGTATATTAATTAAATTTTGTTTTTTTTTTTTGGTTTGCTAGGGATTTTTACATAAATACTAAAAGAACATATAACATAAAATTAAAACTTGTACAGAGTAATGCAAAATCATTTAAAAGCAAACACAAACTAGAAATACTCCTGTAACCACCTTTTTGCACTTAAGTAATAAATTCAGTAAATAATATTTCGAACAAAATAAGTATCAATATTAAGCCGCTTATGACTTTGGAAATCTTATGTTAGTTTATTTAATATTAAGTAAAGCATATAAAATATATAAAAGAGTGGTAAGTCTATGTGCTAGCCCCTTTCGGTAGCCCCGCCAAAAAGCAATACTGTTAAATATTGTTTTGTGTCCGGTTTCAAGAATGAGTGATTTGGTTGCGCATTGATGATATAAGATGGTTAATATTTCTTACAGCGCCAATGTTTATGAGCGGTAGTGACCATATCCTATCAGGTGATCCATATCGCAGTTTGCCTAGCTATTCACCCATAAATAAATAATGGTATTTCTTTTATATTAATTGCAAAACCAATTACAATTATTATATTTTTTCGTCGTTTTGTAATAAGAGGATATTTGTTCAAATATTATAAAAGTACAATTTAACTCACGTCAAAATATTAAATAATATTTTTAAATAACTTGCTTAAAAACGAAACTTGTGAAACTTCGGACACTAGGAAAATCAGAGAGAAAACTCTATACAAAATTTATATTTATCAATCCTTTTATTTAGTATAGCTTACTTTTAATTATATTTCAAAAAAATCCGGAGGTGATTCATTCCCAAGGTATAAAGTCGTTTTGTTTTAGTCGTTTAGTCAAGATTTATAGTATCAGATAAGTATTAAAGATTTATAATATAGCTCAGGCTCGCGGCCTCACCCGCCTTGGTTGTAGTTTATGACATAGTGCTAATTTATACTATATTGGCTACTTTCCGTAAATGGTTATATAATACCATTATTTTAAAACAAAACATATTGCTTTAATGTTGCTTATTTTTTCATCTACGTCTGATGATTTTTTTTTAAAACCCTTAAATCGTATCCCACAAGACACTTTTTTAGCGGATGAATTAAACAATACTGTGTCTTCTTCTTTCGAATGTCAAATGAATAACGTCAAAAAGAGAGAAAACAATGTTTAACTAAACGGCCAGGTTATCTGACGATAAAAATATATAAAGCACGTTCATTATACGTATTCAAGTTTCAATACCATTATCGATCGCCAGAAGTTGAGAAGCGTTATAAGGCCACGAAAAAGAAAATCACCACTTAATTTTACGCTTATCGGTAAGCTAAAAAATTTCTGCTTCATTGGCCATATGCAAATGACCCGGAGACGACCATAAGGGCTGAATTTACATAAAATATTTGACCCATCAACCCCGGTTCAACGATTCGAATATTCATGATAATGTTTCTACTTTCATCAATATTGTGAACGAAGCTTAGTTCTTCATGTCACCAATTTAGTTTTGCTTGCTTACTGATGCTGCATTTTTCTTTAATAGTTATTTTCTTTTTTCTTTAATACTTGTAATGGCTTGTACTTCGCACGTAACTCAACCAAGAAGTGAAGTCGTATCGCACACACGACGTAACTGTAGACCGGAACAAGTTCAAACGCAGGACTAACGACCTTACGTGCTTTTATGAAAGATACTTTTTTATTGTACAAAACTAAACAAATAATGACGATTTAAATTACACGTATAATATTGTGTTCCAAAGTAAGTTTAGTACATCTACGTCGAAACACAGACCAGGTTTTCAGGAAATTACGGAAAATCAATAAACAATTGTATATATACTCGTAAAAAGATTAAAAACAACAAATTAAAATGAAAATATCCGTAATATTAACAAAAAAAAAACATGCTACTTGTAATTTCTAGTCAGACAAACCCATTTTTTTAATGACTCGGCCTGGGGATTGATCCCAGTACTCCGATATGCAGCCTCATAATCTGGCAAAAGACCAACGAAGTAGTTATTTAACCGATAAACAAGCCTAATCGATGCCTAAATATTTGTTGTAAAATGCTCTAATGTTAGAATTTGAATGCAACGCCGACACGTTTTACAAATCGATTTCATCGCTACAAGCAGATATGTTTTTTTTTATATATAATAACATCCGTTTATATATTTTCTTCAATTTCAAACACAAGATAATTGCAGTATTTTAACAGTGTACCGCATTAACTAAATATTTATATTAACATTCAAATATTTATACCGAACGTTAGTTGTAGATTCTTGAAAGTATTCCGGGTAAATATATTTAATTCGCAATTAATTTCACTGTGTAACAGAGTTATGTATAAAAAATACTGAACGGAATATATCGTAGCACTATTTACTTGCCCTGGATTCACTTATAAAATGTTTTTTTATCATTCTTATTTGTATATAAATGTTGAAAATTAAATGTAATAATATTCCAAAAATTCGTTTAGAAAATTTTGACTGAAAGTTGAATAGAAAGACACATTTGACTTAGACTAGGCATTTTATAATAATTATTTGTATAATGTTATAATAATAATTAATATACGCTTTTTAAATCTACTGAGGAATTATTTATACTTTATTATGTAACATATAATGATTGTTTTGCTTATATCTACAGTCTTGATAAAAAATAAAAATTTAAACCAATTAAAAACGCAATAGAGGCCAAATCATAGACTTCAAATATTAAAATATCTCATTTTAAAAATCGAACTACAAATGTATACTTTTTAAAGTTCGAATATATTTTTATACTAGCTATCGGCCTTGACTTAGCCCGACTTCGCATGGTTAAAATTAATATTATGATATATTTTTAAATTATGAGATCAATGAGTCGAGCGAAGGAACGTCTGTGCGGTGTTAATACATTTACCCGCGAAATCTACTCCTTTTTTCTTGTACGTTTATTCAAATATCTTGTAAACGATAATTTATATATATATATATATATGAATTATCGTTTAAACTTGTACTTGTAAACGATAATTTATATATATATATATATTAAGATAAATATGTTTTTTATATAAGTAAGGTGAAAGATAATTTGACCTAGTTTTGTAGTTTTCGTTTATCTATAATAGTTATGAATTGAATTAATTGAAAACTTTCGTTGTTTCGAAATGTAAGGCCGTTAAGAAATTAGTAATTAAATTTTTGGTCTATATATGTACAATTAAATTAAATATATATTTGTTACAATAACTTATTATTATTATTGGCTGAAATTAATTTTATTTGAAGGAATAAAATAAAAAATCAAATTACTCAGTTGTATGTGTGGGTTATCACAACGTATATTATAATGATACATTACAGCAGATGTTTTTTTTTTAATTTTACGTATAAAACGAAGGAATCATTCTTTCAATATCTAGCTTCTACACACGTATGTTTTCTCATAGTAAATGTTGGCAGTCATGTCTAAATTTGGTTTTCAATGAAAAATGTAATTCAGATAAATTTTGTATTCAGCATTGCCACAATTCCATTACGTCATGATTTATAACAGTAATAATTTATTATTTTTATTGTTCAACATATATTTGCAGTTATTTCTAATTTAAAAAGAATACTACAAAATAATCAGTATTTAATATTTCAGTCAAACTATTTGATTTTTAAATGCTAGTGAATTATTCGAAGCAATAAATTTTCTTAGAGAAAATGTTGGCAACCTTGTTCAATATAAAATATGCATCTTCGTTGCGGTATTTTAGATGCACTAACTTGGTCTACGTAAAGCCTAAAAGGATTTCTAGTGTCACTTATTTTAACTTGTCAAGTCTTTTTAAACTTAAATTTCGAATGAGGTAAGTTTACGTATTTTTTTCCAATTCAAATATTCGTTTCGTAACTATATTTAAAAATTTTAAAAAATCGAGCTTATATTAAAATGACATATAAAAATTTTAAGAACGTTTTTTAAGCGTTACTTTGGTTAGTATGCGCCATACTGGTCAACTGAATTTTAAAACACCCGAACGATTGAATTGATTTTTTTTCTTGCTTTTTTACCGCAGAGAGTTCTATTTAGCATACTAAAATAATATTGTTACTTTTTTTAAATGGCCATCAAACAAAAGTTTTTTTTTTTTACCTGTACCTAATTAAAATAGTATTTTTATATATAGCAATATTAAATTTGTAAGGCGAATGGTGTGTCGCAAAGCATACAATTCATTGTTAAACAACGTCATAGACAAAGGCAAATAAGTCTTGAAAGCTGAAATTCGGAACATGTTTATTTTACAACGAAAGTTTTTTTAAATTCAACTTTAGGGGGTTTTAAAAGAACGAGAAAATTGTATAAATTTTACCCGTACGAAGTCGGTTATCTAAACTAAATTATTCAAAAACATACACACAAAAAGATAAACTTTTGACCTTTCAACACGAAACGATGACGTGTAACGTAAGCTCGCGGAGATTAAAATATCTGAAAAGATGGCTACCTGCGCGTGCGTCACCTGGCGTATAAAACCCGGACGTTTACGGTCCCACATCTTAATTTATGTCTTTTCAATAGCATCTGTAATGTTATACGTGTTTTTGTAACCCTACGATGTAGGAATGTGGGCATCGCTGTGGGTTGTTTTATGACGGGGCATGTCCTAAATTAGATTATTGTATTATATTCCGGAAACTTATACTCTTATATAATGTGATGTTTGTTTTTTTTTGACTTAATATACATGTGTTTATGATGAACAAATATATATATTGGATAATATAAATATCATATATTGAATGGGCAATTTTTCAAGATTATATGAAGTATAAACGAATCGAAAATTCTGAACTCAAATAACGGACAGGGAAGTCAATAGTATCTACAAATATTTTTATAGTTAGCTACAGTTTCCGTCAATTAAATTGCAATTTCAAACATTCAAATACTATAAAAATATTTCTATTTATATATAATTAAAAAAAAAACTAGTAACAGAAAAATGCTAATCGTTTAATATCAATATTAAAAAAGTCAAATACAATTAATTTACATACGTATATGTTATATACTAAGACTCATATATATTTAAAGTAGAAACTAGATAACATCTGAAAAAAGTCATATAGAACTCATATAGATCGAACGAGTAACCTCTTTTTACAGTTCGGAACGGTCAAAGCAATTCCGCGACTTCATTCTCTATTTTTGTTTCAAATGGCCAAAAAACTGGATAATAAACATCGTCCGAAGCACCATTGCGGACAAAAAGAAACGGTAATAAAATCCATTCAACTCGTAGCCCTTATAACATAATTCGTGGTTATATTAATGGTATTTACGAATCATATATCGAGATAATCTTTAGGAAAACAAACGTTGCACAGCGGGATATATATATATATATATAATTTAGACGATTTATTTTAAAACATCGGATCAATTAAGTGGAAGCAACGGCCCGCTTCGGACGGCCACTCGGAGATTACTTAGCACTCCTGCATTTGAATTATTGCCAATAATTTAATTCCGATTGAATTCAGCCAAGTAACTGCTACCGTCACAGAGCATGCATAATTTAGAGGCTGCAGTACCATTTTTGGTATGCTTTTTATTAAATAATGTGGTCGAGGCGAAAAAAACAAGCTCGCTGATTTCTCTGACGTATGACGTTTCATTCAATTGTGGAGAGGAAAATTATACAGGAACCGAATTCGCTATATATACATGTATATATATGGAATTTATAAAGGAAAATGTCGGAAGTGGTCGCTCGGGACTTTTCCCGAAGGCGTTATTAATGACTGCAGAGACGTTGATGGTCAGTTTTCTGTATTAATACGATAGTTTTATTTGTTGATGGCAATTTAAAAAATAACTTAATTTTCTTTAAATTTGAGTCTTAATATTTTTGAAAACGTGGATAACTTTTATATGTACATTTTAATGTTTAATGTTTGTAAGTAATATATATTTATATTTTATTTTTGACGTATAACCTAAATACGACGGCAAAATATTAATTAATTACGGAATAAAAAACAAACAATTTTTGTAATTATAGAAATATAAAATACTACACATACTACAAAGTAATGTGAAATTTTCTTTAACTGCTTCCACGTTAACTTATTTCGAATTACAATATAGATAGATATGATAATAACCACAAATAACTATTCTTACAAAAATATGGTTATGAATATGAGTCAAAGATAAAGAATATATTAAAACCTTTTTCAGTTGTTTCGTATCTATCAACGTACCCGTCGAAGAGACATCAATCGACGCGCCATTACAACTGCGAAAAGCGCGCGAAAACAGTGAACTACAGATAAGGTACACCCATTTGTAACACCCGATACTGCCAAACGCACATCATTGAAACCAATAACATCAAAGAGGTTTTAATGACGTTTTAATGTAATGTTTTAAACATGGAATTGCATTAGTGGTTAATTTATATAAATATTTCCGTGAATTATTAAAACGAATGAGATTTTTATAAATAAAATAGCTCCTGTGACTTATTTTTCAAATATAAAATGTTACATAAAGATTTAATGTTAGCTAAAGACGTTTGATATTTAAATAGTAAAATTACATAGTGTTGAGTAATTTGTGACCTAAATGTCGTAGTAATAAAATTATATTTTTAATTTTAAATAGAAGCAGTCGCGCTTGACTTTGTTATTATAATAATATATAAGATCGAATACATTAACGCAATGCAGTAAAAAAAACTGAAATAATTCATAAAACACTTTTCTAAAATAATTTAAGAAACAAACTGAAATGAATAATTCAATTGCAATATTAAGACGAAGTAAAGACAAAAATTACATCCGGTAGTCAGAAAAAAAAATGATTAGTGGGTGTTTAATGTTGTGGTACATTGTAATTTGCTGCCGACGGTTTTACTCGGCTTATATGGGTCAACATTGTCCAAATGCCTCGTGCGATGAGCTATGAGCATTATCGGGGCATGTTTCGCAACACCATGTAAATTACTGACCTGCCTTGCCGAAATTTCTTATGTTAAAAGTTTCCAAAAGAACTCTTACGAGTAATTATGTATGATGAATAGGAAATTATAATCTGTTTCTATTTGTTAAGTGTAAATTATAGACTCGAGTAAACTTGGCTATAGCCTCGATTAAGAGTAACCGCTGTTACAAATAAACGTAATCTCAGTCAATGTTTGACTTAGTATTACGTTTACCTATTAAAATATAATAGTTAACATGGATGTGTCACAATGGTTAAAAAAAAACTTCACAACAAACCTTTACGCTACAGGACAAGTTCTGCTTGTGACAATAGATTCACGTTACAATAAAATGACGACGAGATATCCAGTGACGGTCGCTCAGACACATTATTTAATGCACGTTTTTTATTTTGTCATTAACCTTCGAGGTGCTCCGGTTTCGAATCGGCAACGTTTTATTTTTGAAACACGGTTACGCGGTGATTAGCCGAAACGTTTAACACGTTCAGGAATCGACATCTGCACTCACTGGATGAAAGGTGTCACGTGGGGACTCCGCGGACTCCGGCAACGGTTCCTTCGACACGTTCGCGTTTAAAAAAAAAGTCGAATTTAAAAAATAATTGTTTCGCGATCTGACAAGTCTGTTGGCGGGAATCGCGCGGAGGGCGCGAGCGGCGCGGCGAAACGTTCTCGTCGACTGGCCGCCGGCCACACTGAAAAAGCTCCTTACGTTAACTACATACAGAGCCGATGTGCAATCTATTTATAAACTTAAGTTGAGTGCGGCACGCGCGTGCAACGCACGACCACTGCCTACATTAACATCATAATATTTGAAGTTATTGGGTCGACTGGAGAAACATGCTGTGTTGTTTATATACCATTTTCCGAATATATTAAAATTACCGGCTATCATTCGTTGCGAGTTGATAAAGAGGTCGGTTTATAAGTTACGATATTGGAAGGGCTCCAAGAATAATAGAGATGTTACGATTATTATGATCGTGTGAACCATTTTGACATCCCACTCGCACGATTTAATTTTATTTACAGAAATAACAGATATGAAATCGTGAGCTATCAAAATGTCGATAAATATTAAATCAATTTGGAATTTACGAGATGAAATTTTATAGACAGGTATTTACCACGTGTTCAGTCGAACATCTCTGCGACTACTTCGCGTCAGACTGACATAATACTAAAAACTGTCACCGTCTGTCATTTCCGCCGAGAATTTGTCAGTAATATTTAGTTTTTGACATTTGACTGGCAACAAATTCGACACGCGGAATCAAAATATAAAATTTCTACTTTAAAACTCGGTAATGACATATGAATGACTACTAAATATATACAAGATACAAATTTGAATGTTATTATTCATTGTAAAATTCAGAACTCATGTTTAATTGATTATTAATACTATATTGCTAACATAAAGGCATTCGTTTTCCCCCGAAGAACTAGAATAACTACTAGAAAATGGTTCTAATACGTTGTCAAAAATTTATTTTCTGTAGTTATTATTAATTAATCAAAATCAAATTCACTTCATTCAAGTAAGTTCTTATAGGCAATATGTAATTATAATTAAAAATAAATATATTTAAGGCATTCAAAGTATAAAAGCAGTATCTGTTGATTGTTAGACAGGATATAAACAGGCAATTGCATTTTATAAACATACCTACATTACTTACTTGTTGGAAAATAGTAACTAGTAGCAGCTTCATATTTGTTAAATGATGATTCGAAAGTTTCTCGATAACGATTGCGTTTCATCTAACAGATGATTTCCTCACGATGTTCTCCTTCGCCGCCAAGCACGAGATAAATAAAATCATAAAAGAAACGAATTGAGTTACTTCCCCGGGCTTGAACCAACAACCCTAGGTTAAGGTCACACGTGCTCTAACCATTGGGCTATCTCGACTCATACATTACAATTATATACACATATATTACATTACGAACCGATGGTAGCTTTACATTTTATCCAATATGGCCATTCAAAAGTGCGGTAATGAGCCTATTTGAATAACTTTTTTTATTATTATTATTTATGCTTTTTTTTCAAAAATATCACTTATCTATATATATAAGAGAAATATTAATATATATAATAGAAAAGAAACACTTTTTTTTAAATCGAGAATAGGTTTTCATACTGGAAAATAGCTATGTCTCTACTGGCCGTCACCGCCGTCCATGAATATTGAGAAATATCAACCATGTTACATCACCAAAGTGCCACCAACCTTGGGAAATAAGATATGCTCCTTCTGCCTGTAATTATACTGACTCAATCACCTGTCAAACCGGAACACAACAATACTAAGTATTGCCATTTAACGATAGCTTTACTACCAAGTGAAGTCTTTAAATATATACCTTTTATTTAACTTATTATTATTTTTCTTTAACATAAGTTATGTCGAGTAAAGTAGCAGTTAAACAAATCATACACAATTTAAAACAATCTTTCGGGACCGAGACGATAAATCTTAATAGTTTAATCGGACCGAAGTTGTCCAATGCCAGCGATCGCGAAGTTATGAGCCAAAGAACGTTAAGTAAAAAGTATTACCAGTAGTAAAAATATATTTAAATAATTAATTTTAACAACTAACATTTGTTTTTTTTTTTGAAGTTTGGTTGTAGGCTTGATAATCGGTGGACGAGAATTGAACGTTTTAAGAACCCGTCGCGTTTAGACACCTCTCGTTACACGAGAGAGAAGAAAGATAACAGAAATATCTGAGTGGTAACTTACCACCAAGTGGCGTATTTAGTCGTCTACTTCCCATTAAATACCATATGCTAACAGCAAAAACACACAAATAATCAGCTTGATGAACACTCATATTCAGCTTTGCCTTTTTTGTCGAATTTATAGCTTGCAACTCGAGTTCGATTCCCGTGTCAGTAAAAATTATTGAGTTTTGGCTTCAAATAACACTTTTACACTCATTATATACCCTGTTCAACTTCGGAAGGCCATAGTCGGACATAATTATATTATGTAAAAGTTATATTGAAATTTCTAAAATTCCAGAAATCCTCCATTTTCGGATGTGATAGAGGCAAAAATCAATAGACCCATTGATTAACACGTGAATGTTAATCGATGATCGCGGGCTTAATACCAGACACGCACCAATGAATTTTCATGTGGTTGGTTAATTTAGGTCATCTTGCGCTGGCGGCACAGGATAACATCGTAAGGAAGCCTGCATGTCTTATTTCACTGAAATCCTGCCACATGTGTTCACCAACCTGCATTAAAACAGTGTGATGGAACAAGCTCCAAACCTTCTCATCATAAAAGAGGAGGCCTAAGCCTAAAAGTTGGACATTTACCGGCCATTATTTTTACTTTTTTTTTACTAAGTTATAAAAGAAAATAAACGATTTTATAAGTATAAATTTAACCTGAACGAATATAATACTGAAATATCATTCCGAAGTGTACGGAAATTAAGTTGAAGGCATAGCGAAATAGTTCTATATTCAACTTTGAAACTTTTAAATAAATAAAGCACTTTGATACTCCAATATTGAATGCTGTCAAGCGATATTTTTAAACGTAGTCTCAATAGTATTGCAAATAAAATGTAAAATACAAACAATTGAATAGATTAAAACCGTTTACACATGAAAACATAGGTATTGTGACGACTTTGTATTTCTCAAGGTTAAATGTCATGTTTATTATATTACGACATAAATAAGACAAAATAATTATTAAAATTATAAACTATTTTATTTTTTTATTTTATTGATAATAGGTAAGCGTACTGTCAAATGGGCCACATTGTGGTGATGACAGATATTAACAATCTATCTATCGCCAATGCGAAAACTTCGAAAATTAAGAAGTTATGCCCTTTATACTTGTAATTACACTAATTACATCATTAACTTTTTCACAACACAACAATAAACTAAGTATAAGTGCTGGTTAGCGGTAGAATGATGACTGGGTGGTACCTTCTCGGATGAGCTTGTACAAAGTTCTACCACCACATAAAAATCATAATCAAGCGAATGTTCGTTCAAACCTAACTTTCTTTCTATTCTGTTCTTTTTATGAATTTGAAATAATAATAAACAAGTTTCTTGGTGAAAACTATGTTTGTAACGATTAAACTTATTATTTCGTAAATATGTAACTGACGATTCTATCGCCTATAGTTATATTGTGTTATTTTTAACAGAAAGACAAATGGGCTACATTGATGTAAGAGTCGTTATTCCCGTAGACATATTTGACAATCGAATCGAATTGTTACAAAATAGATTTGTACAATTCCGTTTCCTAGCTATGTTATGAAATAATCTATATTAAGTAGTATCAGTCCTTTTTTATATATTACAAAATAATTATGTAGAATCTCGTTATGGCGTCTTATAATAATATTAAATTGTACTGTTAAGCCGAGATGGCCTAGTGGTAAGAACGCGTGAATCTTAACCGATGATCGCGGGTTCAAACCCGGGCAAGCACCACTGAATTTTCATGTGCTTAATTTGTGTTTATAATTCATCTCGTGCTTAACGGTGAAGGAAAACATCGTGAGGAAACCTGCATGTGTCTATTTTCATTGAAATTCTGTCACATGTGTATTCTACCAACCCGCATTGGAGCAGCGTGGTGGAATAAGCTCCAAACCTTCTCCTCAAAAGGGAGAGGAGGCCTTAGCCCAGCAGTGGGACATTAACAGGCTGTTACTGTTTTTTTTTACTGTACTGTACTGTTAATAATTTATAGTAGTAACAGCCTGTGAATGTCCCACTGCTGGGCTAAGGCCTCTGCTCCTTTTTTGAAGAGAAGCTTATTCCACCACGCTGCTTCAATGCGGATTGGTGGAATACACATGTGGCATAATTTCAGTAAAATTAGACACATGCAGGCAGGTTAGAACGCGTGAATCTTAACCGATGATCGTGGGTTCAAACCCGCGCAAGCATTACTGTATTTTCATGTGCTTAATTTGTTTTTATAATTTATAGTAAAAATAAAATAACTGAAAATTAGTAGAATATTAAACATTTTTGTCAAATATGCCAGACACATATAAGCAAGTGATGGGAGTAATTAACACAAACAAAAAACAAGCATTTACGTGTATCAGATTAGATAAAAACCAACAAAGATTAAGGTTGTATTTAATTTTAACCGTTCCAGTTTTGCTGAATTAAAAAAAAGAGAGATATAGAAAAAGATTTGGAATCATTTATTACTGACTTTTGCTTTTAGCGTTCCCTTTATTCCAACTTTAGTACAGTTGCTTGGGCGGCCTAGTGGCTCCCTTTTTTAAACAATTATTAGGGTTTTCTATCGAAACATTCTCAGTAGCAGCCTGGAGTTTAGAAGTCTGTTCTTAAGCCGTTGGTCCAGCGCCTGAACTCTTAGCGGTCGTGTCAAATTTTGACGTCTCATTGGATTACGTGGTTTTCGAGATAGGTTAGTATAAGACTTTGTCGGATTCCGAGCTGCTAGTGATAATTTCTGTACATAAAAACCCATTTTATTACCGGCCCAACGCGAGGTTCAAGCCCTTGAGACCACTACTATAATCTAGCCTATAGATCAACGAGGCGGTCAATAAGCCAAAAATATTTACTGTTTCTTAATTTGTATGTACGACGTTTTGCACAGTGGTATATAATCGACTAAGTGTGGGCTGAATGACATGAAAATACAGCTCAAGTTGGTTTGGTCTAGAAGTTAAAAATATCTTAGGCATTTTATTAAGTGCACTCCCTCTCCAGGGATGATGCTATGCGCTATTCCTTGATAAAATTAGACGATTGAATTTTATAAAATCCATATATTTTATTTTAGATATATTATATTTCTATACCAGTGAAATTTTATAGACTATGAAATGTTTTATCGTTTTTTTGTAGCAATAAATATGATGACTACTGAAATGGAATTTGGTTTTTCATGTAGAAGAAAATTTTGAGCGAAAACTTGATTTATTTAACTCCATCCATTGCTCGATGGTAACTAAATTTATTTAAAAAAATTCAATTGATATACTCACAATAAAACATTACATACACGACACACACACACACACACACACACACACACACACACACACATTAAGCAGAGAGTGAAACGTCATAAAATAATCTGAAATAAGGCAAATCGAATATATAATAAAATATAATTGTATTATAATGACGCTAGTATAAAAAGTATTTGCAAAGTTTCAACCAGTTAGATAGAATGGTTCAAAATTCAGTTGCTAGATTTGAACCATTTACTACTCGTAAAGATTTTAAAAATCATAATTATTCATGAGATTTTGTATGTGATGAAAGAACAAAAATCTTATTTATATAAGTAAAATTTCAAGTGTCATTAGTATTTTTTTTCAATAATTTATTTTGTTTTTCCAATTAAATCATTCCAAGCAAAGAACCGTAACATTTAAGATCCCGCCGTTTGCACTATTGACGATGCTACCAATTTTATGGACGAAGGTCACCAGTTATTACCAAAAGGTTCTTATACCATTCAAAAAAAATCTATACAGGTAATTCATCCATCCATTTAAAAAGATATACATTTTTTAATGTGGTATACAAAATTAAAAAAATGTATATTTTTTTAATTTTGTAAATCGCGCACCAAAATATAACTTTCATAGAAAGATAATAATTAATAAGCCACAACAACATAAAATAATGTTAGCATTATACTGAACAATTTCTCAAAGCCGGCGATAATTCTTCAAATCCTAAATGCATCCATGAGGTAATTTCTACGTCTGAGTCAGGAGCCGTCAAGGATGCACGTAATGATACATGAACATACGGTTTCCAGAAACATCTAAGAATAATTATGACACATAATATGTCATATTGACAGCTCAGGCTGAGTATGGAATACAGGTGTTGTATAATCTGTGCTTTGCGCAGTGTATGACGTAATTAAGAAACTTTTAACGATGTTAAGACTTGTTACATTTTTATGTCGCAGCTTTAAAATATTTTTTTTTAACAAATAAAGTTATATATGTATATAATATTATTTTTTCATTTAACATTATCAACGAAATGACTTAAATCTTTAAACAAAATGACATAACAAAAACATTTTAAACACGGAGTTAGAGATCCAAGGCCCCTCTTTGCGAAGCGTTTAGAGTAAAATTATATTATTTTAGGCTGGGTGGAGCCCCTCAGCTGGCGGGGCCCCTAGACCAGTGCCGTAGACATAAATCCATAGCTGGATAAAGTAATGAAATTGACTTTATTGTTACTTATTGTCAACTTTATTTATATAAACCTTTACAAGCGCTTTTGAGTCGTCGTTTTTCGAAATAAAATTTTGTACATGCGGTTCGAAATTTAGATTCTAGCAAGAATAACTGGCAAGAAATTCGGTAGATACTGTTCCAACAATTAAATAAGGTATGTATGTTAATAAAACACAATTAACTTTATATATCCGGCCTGAGAATCAACAAATACTAACTTCACGCTTTTTTATTATCTAAAATAAAACTTTTATATTATAGCAATATAATATTTTATTCATCTTTATATTATATTATGAATATATGTTATTTTTTTATTTATATGAAATAGGTAATGAAATTAAATAGGCGGACGGGCAATGGGTCACCTGATGGTAAGTCATCATCGCCCATAGACATTGGCACTGTAAGAAATATTAGACAATCCTTATATAGCCAATGCGCTACCAACCTTGGGAGCTAAGATATTGTGCCCATAGTTTGTACACTGGTTCACTCTCTCCTTAACGGAATACGACAATACTAAGTATTGCTGTTTGGCAGTAATTCGACCGAACAGTTTTTATATTCTTTTATGCAATATGTTCCTTTTGACTCCAGTGAAAGAATCTGTGCCCTAAGAATAACTAAAAGATTTATACACTTTGTGCACCTTCTTTTTATTTACAGGACTATATTGACTTGAAGTTAAACAACATTAGAAAATATATATTTTTTTAATAAAGTTCAGTCAAAACATTGTTTTGTTTAAATTAAAATAACTGAAGTTTCCGTCTCAGTAAGAAGTCGTGACAAGACAAGTTAACAACTGACAATTTAATTATAATATACTGTCAAGCTGGACGTTCTTGACAGTCTTTTGTATTTCGCCGACGATCTGTTTATAAATAGTATGTCACAACGCGATTCCGATACATATTTAGAGAAAGTGATTTTGAAGAAGATTTTTTTTTGGAAATTAATTAAATTTTTTTTTGAAAACAAATAAATTAACTGTGCCGGTTTGAAGTTGTCATTTTCAAAATGACATTTCTCTTTTCATATTTTCTTTTTTAATAGAACTCAGTAATGAGGCTTTACTTGATAAATTGAGATAAAATAAAGACGATCTGAACGGATGATTCCGACTTGAAACCTGAGCAAGCACCACTGAATTTTCACGCGTTTAATATGAGTTTATAACTCATCTTGTGATCAGCGGTGACAGTAGACTTCGTGAGGAAACCTGCATGTGGTCTATGAAAATCCGCATTGCAATGTGGTGGTGTATGCTCCAACTCTTTTCCTCAAAAGAATGCTTAGCTAAGCGGTGGAACATTTGCCGTTACTTCAATTTCATCTATTGTGGTATGAAAGTGAGATATGTTCATTAATACTATAATAATAATAATATCCTAGGATAATTTTCACACACGGCCATCTGATCTCAAATTAAGCTTGACAGAGCTTGTTCTATGGAAACCAGACAATTGTTCCACTACATGTACTACTTTTCTTTCGTAAATACATACTCATATAGATAATTACACGCAGACTCAGGACAAACAGACATGTTTATGCACGCAAATATTTGTCCTGGGTGGGAATCGAATTCACAATATTCGGCGTGAAAGGCAAGGACGAAACCAACGACGCTAACCGGCTCGTCTATTGAAATATAACTTACGCATGTACGAAACTTTATGCGTTTGAATGTTTGTTCAATCAATCAATCATATCAACAATCAATCTCAATCACGTATAACCGAACGGATATAAATTTGGTACAGAAGTAGATTATATCGTTGAATAGGATTTATTGTTTTGATTTTATTCAATTGACTTATTTATTATTACTATAAGAACGAAGTATTTATTTGTAAATGTATTCATATATATCATACATTTCATTTTCATTTCATACAAAGTGTAAACTTTGTAATAGATTTCAGGTGATTTTTTTTAAGCAAAATATCGTCTTTGCTGTTGAATTCATTCCTCTGGAGTAAATCCTAGATGTAGAGTCAATTCATGCTTATCATAACAATGCATTATCTTAGCAACTAAACCAACTTTTTAAATTTGAATTCTGAAGGATAAGAGGAAATTGTTTTAATTCAATTTGCGATTTTTAAACTAAGCAAACTTACAAATATTGTAAGATAAATAAAATATTTAAAACAATTTGTTTGTTAAAATTTCTGTTTTTTTTTATTTACAACCTATTTTCTATAAATAGGTTTTATTAAATATTTTTATTATAATTAAAATATTATCCACGTGCGTCAAAACTATACATCCGATAGTCGCATAAGGATAACAAGTTCCGATTTCATGTGTGTGTTTTATTATGTTACTAATATAATAATGATGTTATACATAAATCATTAGTTTCCAACACCGTCCTTTTCTGTAGATATGATTATTAGTGAAAAAAAACGACAGCACAAAAGTTGATAGTTTTCATTTTGTGAAGACGCTTTAATATGTCCACTAGAATTGAACGTATAACATTTATTGTCTGGAAGAGATAGCTAATTAGCCATAAGACCACCCCTTGTATAAGGCAGCGTTTATTAGTCCAATTAAGCAATTTTCTTTAGTGTAATTTTGTGGCGTACAATGAACTATATTAATAATTATATAATTTAATAATGTTTTCTTATTATTATAGACAGCTTATTTAAAAATAATCTTATCAGTACTAGCTATGGACTTCTAAATAATACCATCTCGCGAAAGAGGCATATCATCATATATTTTAGAAAAAAATATATAATTAAAAACATAGAAAAATTATAGAAAATATTATTTGTCTTTTTAAATAATTTCGAAAAAGAACGAGGGCCTATATTTATGTTTATGGTTTTGTATTGGTCTAACATTTATGTATGAATCGATTTTGATGATTATTTTTCTGTTGAGTTCTGTATCATTCTAAGGTCTCAATTTCATTGATATTCAATTAGAAATTGAACACTGTTGTATTTGATAAGAACATTGCATCTGTATATTTTACGAGAGCAAAGACGCAGGCACTAAGTCTTTATTATTAGAAATAAACGCACATCTTAATTTCTCCGTTATCTTTCCTCGGCATACAGATTCACTTCTTTATAACAGTGTATTACAAACGCGTGTCTTCCAAATATATCGGGAGTTCCTTGAACGAGAAACAGATGTGGCTTGAGATAATTATCTCCGCTGTTTGCTAAATTTTTATAACAGTTACACTTTACTGTTTTATTCCAGATTATTGTGTTTATTTTTCATTGCAATAATTATTCAAACTTTGATTCAATTAATAATTATATTATCTTCCGCCTGATACAAATCTAACTCGCAATGTACGTAGCCTGAGAAATGTTTCATTTACTCTATCAAATACAAAATAAGATACGTGGCATTAATATTTTTGTATTGAAATAGCTAACTAGCCTTACAAATGGGTTATCTGGTGTTTACTGATCCATCCTTTACACACCATCCTTTACTATGCGCTTGTAGTTACACGGGCTCGCTCAGCCTTTAAACCGAAATACAAATGCTGTTTAGTGGTAGAATATGTGATGAGTGAGTGGTACCTACCCAGAGAGACTAGAGAATGACCGCAATTGTTACCGAAAAAGTTTCACATCAAAGAAGTTCTTCATGATTGTAGAATTTGAATCCAAGACTTCTTAAGCGAAAACCCTTTGCAATTTTTACTGTTTTACAACCTTACATACTTTGTAAAAAAAACTTCGTTATCCGACTTCTAGTTAAATGCTAAATAGTTCATAAGACAGACGCGAATCGTAACATTTTAATATTAATGTGTCAGGCTTTCAACTTCAAAAAATTTACACCTTTATAACCGAACACGTATCATCAAAAAATGTGATATCATTATAGACCAGAAATAGATTGAAACTGATTAGCAGTCAGGTTTCTGAAGACAGGTGGAGCATCTAGAGCCTACGATGGGGTCGTGGCCTATTTGCCTCACATTATAATACGTGCAAATCAGGTCGATCGGTCGCCGAGACGTAAAATACTCAAATATACGTACCCGTAATATAGTTATATATAATTATGTAACATTAGAAGTATTCAGAGCTTGAAAATATGTTAAAAATGTAAACAAATATATAATTTCTTATGAAAAAACCGATATACTCTTATTATAAGTGACAATCACTGAATATGCTCATAACTTCCTGATATTTTTAGGCACTTCGCAATATAAATTTTGGGTTGATTTGAGTGCAGCGATTTTATATATTGTAACGTTTCAAAACCAAAAATTTCTGACCTTTAACTTCTGCTCCATGGGTTTAAAACGTTTTTTTTGAAACTTTAAGCGAATATTATGTTCACGATATGACGAGTCTTCATTTCATTTAATTTTTTATGTGGTTACAAACATAGATCTGATATATCAGAATCAATCCTGTGCTTTTTACTGCGTTACTCAATTTGTACCATCTATTGCTAAATTTGTAAAATAACTATTAACAAAGATATTTGAAAATTATTGATTGATTGTCGTCGTCAGATTTATTTCGAAAAAATATTCAATTTTATTTCATTACATTAAAATTACTAATATTTTTATTGACTTTATAAAAAAATAATTCAAATGATTGTAGAAATCACTTAAAGTATGATTTCTGAGATGTATTTGAGCGAAACAGAGCTCAGGTATAAGAGATATTAAGTTGGCAGCGATTCAGAGGTATCACAGCTCGCCGAGATAAAGAGGATCACTTATCGTCAATTGACCTTTTTGCTGAAAGCATTCTTGTTTTTAAAAATAAAACGTATTAAATAGACATATAATTAGAATGACAAATACATAAAAAAGCCAGTAAAACTCTCACTGGGCCTCCTGTGACTCTCACTCCTCCTCTCCTTCTTAAGGAAAAGGATATAATCCACATGCCAATGCGGGTTGGTAAACATATGGCAGAATTTCATTAAACATATGCAAATAGTTTTAAATATATTTTTTCATCGCCTAGCATACAATGAATTATACATGACACTTGACAACATAGTGGATCCTGAGTTTGAACCCGCAATCTTCGATTGAGCTTCAAGTGAGCTATGTCTTTTGTGTCTTTATTATACTGGCTCACTCTTAACTAATGACTGGTAGTATACGTACAGTCATATCTAGTAAAAAAATGTACAAATTTACGTATCGTCCGTAGATAGCTTTGTAATATTTAAATTTACTGTAGCTATGCTACGTCGTAGCAAGTTCCGTAGACTTGGTCGTCTACGACTACAATTAACAGCGTAGCAAATAACTTGCATTATACTAAATGTAAATTTGCGTTATTATAAAAATGATTATTTTACTTTATATCAAATACAGAAAATAAAAACCTTAAGTTCATCGTTTTAACACACAGTACATTAAACTGAAATCGTTTGAGGTGCGTTTTTAAAATATTTTTCTGTGTCAAATCACACTGCTCTTTCCACACGTCCATAGAATTCTCTTCCTTATTTATATACGCATGAATAATTCCAGCGCAATTTTTTTTTAATATAGTATATTAATTAATATCCACTACAATACAACATGTATATATTATAGCCTATCTTATTTAATAAATTCTCGTACCCCTTTTGATTTTAATATTATTTATTTATTTTTGAATATTATACCTAACCTATAATACCTCATTTTTTAAATTTTTCTGAAAACGATATTTTGTGAGAGATATGTAAGTTTTCTTTGTACACTATTAATTTTTTCATATTTCTTATGTATTTTACCTTTAAGGTGTCAAAATAAATAAATAGAAAATATCTGACTCCATATCAAACCAATTCGAAAAATTTAGTTCTATCAAAACTATATCAATTCAATTGTATATAATTCAAATGTAATAAAAATTATGATTTATGTAATCTAAAAAAAGATGATGACTGTGATACATTAATATAACCATACAATTAATGCAAATATAGATCTTAGTGTTATCGATATAGAGACCAAAATCATAGTAGAAGGTTAAGCTTAGAATAAGAAGGGTTTAAGTGATTGGTTTTATGTCAATCAAATATATGGCCAATTGATCATAATAAAATACATATTACTGAAAATAATATTTATTATTTTCTGCGACTTTGTTCACGTTCAGTAAGATTTGTAATTTTTTTTAATATACAATTTTTCCTTGTCTTTTTTTGCTATAATATTGCCCGTTTGACAGATTTTGGACTCACCAGCAAATCTAAAAGGAGACTAGCCAAGTGCATTGGACATATTATTGTGTACGCAAACACCAGAAAACTCTCTGTCCCACTCTCATTATACGATGAGATGGCAAGTCTAACACGACCAAAGAGTTCAGGTGCAGTACCAACGGCATTACGAGCTTTCATAAGCACTGGACATACCAACTATACCAACTCAGAGTCAGGTCAGCTACCGAGAATTTCTTCCCAGATAAGCAATACGATCTACATATCATGATATAATGCCTTGTAAGCTAGTTGCTAGACCAATGTGGCAGTTGAAACAAAAATAGAGATTTGATATATATTTATCAAAGCAGGAAACACGTTTCTAATATATGGTAATTGCGACTTTGATGTTTTCAAATCTATAATTTTTATCATTCTGATATCATAAACATTTTATTATATACAAATGATTATCAATTTGTATATGTATGTTGTCGTTGATTCTGTGTTGGTTTTACTGAACGAAAATGGCATTAATATCCAGTTATAAAACCGACATCTGTTATTCAACCAAAAATGAAACCAAGAATATGTAAAAATAACTTAAATCAGAAATTGAAATAAAAGTTAAAGCTATTGTCGATCGATTTTATAGCTTTAATTTGACCGTAAGTTAGAACCGGGAGTTCAATTCTTTTTTCTATTAGAGCTCACTTGTGTTATATTTCAAAAGGTAATTACTTATTTCTTGTTAAATATTTCCATTGTAAGTATAAAAATACATGTTCACAGATTGCTTATGCACGTACCACAAGTTGGGAAAATGAATATAACGAAACATTTTCCACAGCTTAACTTAAGCATCAGCTTAACATCTTATTTACGCCTTCACTTTATTTAACCGAATGAAAACAACCAACTAGATCAAAACACTGCATTAAACATATGTTTTATCCACAAATTATATAAGTTAAATCCAGGACACACTTCATATAGAGCAACTTCCACCGTCTGGACGATCGCCATGATTATTGGTATATACAGAAAAATCGGTGCTAGTTTTAGTCAATTTTACTAACCTGCAGGAACAGCATGAAGGCGACCCACTGGTAGTATTTCCCGTACCTCCGCGGCGCAGTTCCAGCACCTCGCACCCCTGGGTATGCGCCTGCTTCACCCGCCACGGTGAACGTAGAGTGGATCCAGCAGTACGTGTTGAGAACGTCTTCCGGTATATCTCTAAACGTAACAGAAATGCTGTGTGTTAGTAATTGTAATAAAAGACTTATCGACGATAATAATCTTTACATTAGAATCCTTACTTTATGTAAGCTATATGTATATATTATATATAAGATCAATGTGATTGTTTTAAGTTTTTTATAGGTATATGTTACTTACAAAAAACTTAAAGTTTATTAATAATTAAATTAATTTAATAAATGTTTAAAAACACACTGATTACTGTAGTTATTATTTTTTTCTTATGTACCCCCTAGATATATACATGTCATATCTACCTCGATAAAACTCAATCGTAAAAAAATTAAATTTCTCTTGGAAAGGTCGATCGCATAATTGTAGTCAGTTTTGTGGACTAAATAAAGATAATACTCCAATAATTGGCCTTACGTTTATTAAGTTAAACAATATATAAAATTAATGTTATTATGTATAATTAATCAAGATTATTATAGCAAAGATGTATTATAGATAAATTTAATATTATAAATTCAAAAGTAAGTTTGTTTGTTTGTTACGATATCGAGTCTTAACTACTCAACCGATTGTCATGAAATTTTGCATACACGTAATCAAGGAATAAGAAAGAACATAGTGTACCTAACATCTCCTAAGACTCGCATGCGGTTGATGCTGCGGGCGGAAACTAATATTATCAGTATGATACATATAGATTCATATACCTTATAGCTTAAAAAATGGCGAAATACCACTCATCACGAGATATCCTAAACTATCCGCGCGATTGACTTGAAATTTGTCAGTTACTCCTTACCCCGACGTAAACGCTAACTAAGAACGGATTTTACGCAAATCCTATCCAAAATACATTTTTCTTATTATCTACCCGTGCGAAGCCGGGACGATTAACTGGTATAAAATTAAAATGGAACTTTACATAATAAATACAAAATTGTTAGCCTAGCTACAGGACATATTCACTATCTATTAGGAATACAAATTGTTTTAGTAAGAAATTAAAATTGTAAATATTTTTCGCTATAACTTTTTCTTTCGTTACATGAAATAAAATAAATTTTAATTAATTATAATCTTCGTGTCAGCGCCATCTATCTTGGTCATAGTGCACTATTTTAATACCAGAACGCCTCTATTTAAGGCATGCAGTCCGTGGCACAGATCACAAGATGGCGTATAGTTAAATCTCTCTAATTAAGAATAATGCGATGTAAATATCGTTAAAATTAAAAATATTGGTTGCTATACAAATTTATAATGACTTAACTCGCATTAAAAAAGTCTTAAGCTTACCATCATTTTGATTATAATGTACCTTGTCTTTGAGTAAGTAAGACTTAATTTTGGAAGTGAGACATATGCATACAGTGTATTTAGTTTTCCACTAGATGACGCCTCCAATATCTTAAAGAAAATATACATTTCCTTTCTATGATATATTATCTTACTACTACACTGTCTGTAAAAATTTCTTATTAATTCATTATGCTTATTCAGGTAATGTATTCCTTATTACTTGGAGGCTCTAATTTTTCAGGTTAATTTATAGCCTATGACACTCACAAATAATGTAGCTTTCTATTGGTAAAATAATTTTTAAAATCGGTTTAGTAGATCCAGGAATTACCCCCTACAACCTCACAAACTTTACCTCTTTATAATATTATTATAGATTGTCGATATGAAATCAATGCAAGATAGAATTATAAAGCTATATTATATTGCATAACAGAAAATAATTCACGTTACAACGCGGAAGAAAAGTGACTTATCGTCATTTAATCGGAAAATATATACACAAATTATACAAATTATATACAAAAATTTACGTTTCTTATAATTTTATTAACAGCTCGTAAATGCTCGAGCACAAACATAAGCCAATGCCATGGCGTTATTCTTGTATATACGTGGTATAATTATGTAAAAAAAAGTTTACAAAATACATATTATTTTGTTCCTAATATGTCATTGAGGCGACAAGCTGTAGTTTCACCTTGTATAAGTGTGGGGTGGGCGCTAGTTGTATGTCATATGTGGTGTGTCGTGACTTACCTCGTATGTATGCAGTCTATCGGGTTGCCCACGAGATGGCGCGTGGTCAGAGCCGCGCTCGCTGCCAGTAGCGCAGCGGTGGTTGCTCCGCAGTGCAAGCGGAACGCTACAGAGTCGATCTTCGGGTTAATACCTTGCTGTTAAAAAATACAAAAGTTACTTGTTTTTGTTACCTGTAGATTATTAATATAATTAGTATTTTTTAATTTAGGCGAAAAGTTTTTGCAAAAAAATAAATCACTTCCTCAATTAAAATATTAAACTTGTGTTATAATTAATGCAAACAATAGTACGAGTATAAGAGCTTAGCACCCGTAGTTTTCACGAGAAGACATTACCATGGTGCTTCGAAGTTTAAATGAGAAGTAATCTTACGAATTAATTAAATAAAGGCATATTGTTTTATTACTTATTTCATAGAATAGACCAGATAATAACGTATCGATCACACACGAACACATACATATATTCATTGTACACACAGATAAAGTTAAATTACTTTTTGTATATGTAAAAACAAAACTTCCATCATCCAACCATGCGTTAACGTCCAGTTAAAATTCTATTATGAAATTTTTACAAAGACCTGTCAGACGAAACCTAAAACGAATTAGCAGACATTTCAGTATGAAATGACCTATTTCCTGCAGTCTTCATATATTTATTCCTTTAATTATAAACGCATGTCGAGTTTCAGTATAACTTGTTGTGTTTATAGTCGCGTGCTGTTTCATATTGTTGACGTGTTCAGCTTGGGAATAATATTTACATCACAATACAGTTTTGTATTAAAGAAGTAAAACCGCTTTGGGCAAGTTGTTATGAAATCCAAATTAACATATTTAAAAATGGAATCATTACCATTTTTAAATATGTCAGTAGAGATAGACAATTAAATTATTTAATTAATTTAATAAATGGTTTTATTTAATGTAAGCGAAATACATCTTTTCGTGGTTTCGTTAATCCCGTTTTAATGTAATTAAAATTTGTTGCGGTTTGGAGGTCGTAGTGGAGTAGGCTTTGCAAGCGATTGTTGTTATATTTAATAACTTAAAATAAATAATAATTAAGTACACAATACTCGCTTGGTTTATTCTCTAATTATCGTATCATAATTTTTTTCAAGATTGTAAAAATATTATGCTCTATTTTCTAAGAGGACAAATATTATTTTTGCAACAAATGGACGTTATGAATATATAAAATATGTTAGTTAATAACGGTAGTTATCCTACTGATGTTTAGATATATGAAATGTATAGCTGAGTAAGAGCAAGGAATTACACAGGGGACATTATCCGTTGACTGGTAGAAAGCCATTGACCTCTTGCAATGTAGACACAATATTAGCCATTCGTCTGTCTTCCTAGCGTCCATAAATAAAACTAACTCACCCCGCCAGACAGCAGCGCATAGAGGCTGGTGAGGATCTCCATGGGCCTGCGAGACTGCGCGAGCCGCTCGCGCCGCCGCCACGCGCCCGAGCTGCCCGCGCGCGCGCCCCCTCCCCCGACCCCGCGCCCGCGCCGACCCCACGACACGCCGGACTCCCTGACGAAAAAAATTACATATTCATTTGAATCACCTAAGAAATACGAATAGAGGTACATTATATGTCGATTTATTATTTTAACAATGTACTGCCAAATATCAGTGTACGAATTCACTAGGATCACTAGGATAATGCCTAGATACATACATATATATGTACTTAAAACTTTCTTCTAATGATAATTCATATTTATTACCTTCAGTAGGTTATTAATAACAATGGCCTTTAGTATTATGATTTGTTTAATTAAGTATACAAAATTTGTTTAATTAAGTATGGCATTGTAACGATTTTTTTACGCATTTTGTATTTTGATTTCGATTTTGTTCTTTATTATAATCTGTATATAAAAATTTTAATAGATTTTAAACAGAAAAAAATATTATTTAAAATTAAAATAGTGACATGTAGGTCATAACCCATAAAAACAGCAGATTAAGAGAAAGATTTAATTGTAAGCGTGAGTTATTGTAAACAATGCAAAGAGATGGCAAAACATAAAAAGGAAAAATAAAACATACTAAGTGTAATATTTATCAAAGAGAAGTAATAATTGTTCCTAACAAACGGTGCAAATACCAAAAACTTACCAACAAAGAAGTGAACTTCTCTTTTATTGGTCGTAAGCCACAAACAGATAACGAGACGACACAGACCGAAATAAATGTACGCGTATAGTTCGGACGCTTGCGTTTACAGCTTGCTATTAACTAAACCAAATTCTAATGAAAACGAAAAACACGACGCGCGCGAAGATCGACGGAATTAATCAATGAATCTTATTAATGAACGACATTGAAATGTTATATTTACGGAAATCATATATGCATGAGATATCGTAAAAATTAAATATCTATGTAATTAGGTCACACAGGTCAGGTTATTTCTTTTCCGAACCGGTTGTAGTTTCTAATTTGATTATAAGTAAGTGTAATGTTAAAAAAAAGTATTTTGATTTGACTAATAATGTCCTCCAAACCGATATCAATGAATCTTATTAATGAACGACATTGAAATGTTATATTTACGGAAATCATATATGCATGAGATATCGTAAAAATTAAATATCTATGTAATTAGGTCACACAGGTCAGGTTATTTCTTTTCCGAACCGGTTGTAGTTTCTAATTTGATTATAAGTAAGTGTAATGTTAAAAAAAAGTATTTTGATTTGACTAATAATGTCCTCCAAACCGATATCGGCCACTACAGCCAATCTCAAGAGAGATTACGCAACTGCGATACCCGATGCGAGATATTATAGTGCACAAGTGTGTATGCAAACACAGGTACACTCTATTCCCTAGCTCTCATAATCCGATAGGACGGCAATCCGACACGACCGAAAAGAGTTCAGGCGCAGGACCAACGGCTTTATGTGTTTTTCGAGCCAACTGCCAGACTCTGGGCTGCTACTGAGAATTTTCTAACAGAAAAACGTAATAACTCTATTCGCCTGACCTGGGAATTGAACCCAGGACCAGGTCTGCGGCCTTACAGTTAGCCACTAGACAACGAGATAGTCGTGGTTTGTTTAATAACAGTCGTGTATAATTAAGGACCCTTTATGACGTATTTGTATCACACTATGTATCATTTTATCGCAAAATACATCTTATATGAATTCAGGTCTTTCTTTTATGTCAAACTGACATTGTCTGGTTTAAAAAGTAATTATTTTATATTTGCCAAAATAAACTTTATGAACTATATAGAATATTTTAGCTTTGATTAAAAATATATTGAATTGATGCCAAACGCTGTGCTTCAATATTTTGTGTTTTAAGTTAAATTTTATAATTATAACTAGTTACTTACCATTTATTCAAGCTGTTGCGTTAATCTTTTCGCCTCAATAGTATAAATGCTCGTACATATAAAATTATTATCTATCTATGTCATATATTATATGTGACTTTTAATTTTGTAGATTAGAGGCTTTGTTCTACCGCCAGACAGCAATACTTAGTATTGTCATGTTCTCGTTTAAAGGGTGAGTTAGCCAGTGTAATTACAGACACACCGGACACAATATTACAATTCTAAAGGTTGGTGGCGCATTTGCAATGTAAAGAATGCTTAATATTTCTTAAGATGCCAATGTTTATGGGCGATATTGACCACTAACAATCAGCTCCTTTACTCGTCCGCCTAACAATCTCATAAAAAAACATTTTAATGTTTTTTTTCTAATTCCGTTTTGTAGCATTCAGCTTAAATTATGAATAGACTTTTATTTACTTGGATTAATATGACAAATGTGTCAGACCTGAAACCAAAGACTGAGCTTTGCTTCTCATTTATACGATAAACGAGCAAAAATTTAACTTGGCAAGTCTCCAAGACCATTCAACGTTGATAAATGAACTTTTGAGTGCCCTTACACATAATCCTAGTTTACATAAATCGCCCAATTAAATAAATTTCTCGAAATGTCCAATACAATTAATTCATTCGACGATTTGAGAAGCTTTTTTTAAGCTGTGTCGAATAAAAAAAGCATTGCGAAATGTTAATCTATTATTGTGACCTTTGTTATTACAATGTGATCGCATAGAATTAGGTTGTACCCTGACGAAAATATTTTTTATTGTAAAAAAATACATACCTAAATAACAAAAAAACTGTTGGATAATAAGTGATTATGATTGATTACGTTTAAAGATAAATAAAAATCGTATGTTTATTGAAAGGTGTAACCTGTCAAAGGCTTCCCACATGTCAAAGAATGAAAGATTGACGGCCAACCATCTGCTTTTACAGTGAAAATAAAAGTTCATTGTTTGTATGTGATAACGTAAATCAGACGAAAAACAGGATCTGGGTCGACGGTCTGCTGTATTATCTGATGTTATTCATTACCAGTAACAGAGATGGCCCAGTGATTATCACGTGATTTTAACCAAGGAATACGCGTTAAAATCTAGTCACTACTGAATTTTCATGTGCTTGATTTGTAATTCATCTCGGCGGTAAAAACGTCGTGAGGAAAATGAAGTGTCGGGTGAAAATCGGTGACATGTACATTGTATATAGATACACGGAACAGCAGCTTTTTTGTATTGTAAATTGTAGTACAGAGCAAAGTATATTAATAATTTATTATAAAAATAATTATACATTTGAAACGCCTATATAAAGATTTATAATCGAAGTAAGTCATCAAACAATTGACGACTAACTTCGATTGTAAATAAGCATGCTAGTTTTTAGCTCAATGGTTATTTTTATAAATTATCCAAGATAAAATTATAAGATTGTAGTGTTGGGAAACTATAAATAATCTTATTCATCTCGAACAGATTTAGTTTTACGTAAACAATCATTAAATTATACTAAACCTTGATCTAGAAATAATTTAGTAATGAATAATCAACTAAAAATAACTCAGAATAAATGTTTATCTTGTCGAAACTGCATTGTCTACATCATGTGAAGCCAACAGGTGTTAAATAAAGATTTTATGACATATAAATATATTATACATAGCATATACTTTAACTGAAAATAATACATAGGACTGTCAGTACAAAAGCAAAAACAGGATTTTCTTTAGTCGAACATTTCATGCGGAAACTAGCAAATGGATTTTGTCGAAACTTTTAATAGTAACAGTTGACAGCTTCTCTAGATCACAATACAAAGGATTCTTTATCTCGGACAGCTAAAAAGTTGACAAAGGCTATTTAAAAACTGTATGCAATACAGTTGCTAGACAAATAGCTTGTAAAATATCTAAAAAATATGATTATTTAATTGGAATTATATAAAGATTTCAATATATTAATTTAATTCCAGTAATATGTATACCCCTTTCTATTGTTACAAGAATTACTTAAGGGTGTGCTATTCTGAAAAAACACACTTCATATCTCACTCATGAAATATGTCCTTTAAAAGTTATAATAATTTATATTCTAAAATTTCACGATTGTGTTCTGCGTTGGCCTTCGACTTTCATTAAAAATGTACGTATGTATAATAGATTTACATATATGACAATATCTATCATGGAATAGATTTTGTATAAATAATAGTAAAAAACAGAAATAAATATGCATGTTTTATATTTTATGTTTCTTCTAGGCAAGCGTGCTACATCCTAGACCGTGTCGATATAACATGAGGCAAGTCAACGGTCAAACGCTGGCCTATTAAGAGTAGAAAATAATAATATTTAAATTAAATTATTGTTACCAAATCATGGTACATCATATTCCTTAACTCAATAAAAATAAATTAATAAATTGTACAGTACAGTAGTACAGTAACATCTAATTAATGTCTCACTGCTGGGCTAAGGCCTCCTCTCCCATTTTGAGGAGAAGGTTTAGAGCTTATTCCACCACGCTGCTCCAATGCGGGTTGGTAAAATACACGTGTCATAATTTCAATGAAATTAGACACACACAGGTTTCCTCACGATGTTTTCCTTTACCATCAAGCACGAGATGAATTATAATCACAAATTAAGTACATGAAAATTCAGTGGTGCTTGCCCGGGTTTGAACCCACGATAGTCTGTCAAGATTCACGCGTTCTAGCCACTAGGCCATCTCGGCTTAATAAATTGTGCGTTGTCACAAATTTACTATATACGTGTATGATACTGTCAGCATTTTAAAATTATAATATTGCCACATACTTTATTTGTTGTTATTTAAATTAATGTTATAATGATAAGGATTAATAAGCTGAAGTGGCAGTGGACTGGACACACATGTCGCAGAACCGACAACCATTGGAGTAGACTTGTTCTGGAGTGGAGACTACGCCTTGGCAAACGTAGCGTAGGACGCCCTCCGGACCTAGCCTAGGTGCATTGACAATATTTGCAAAGTGGCTGGCAGCGGATGGAGACAGAGCTAAAGATCGAGCTCAGTACCGTGTGTTAGAGGCATATGTCCAGCAGTGGACGACGGGTTGATGAAGATGATGATAAATCATAATTTATTTATTTTCATACTTTGCAAATATATTTATTTATAACTGTGTTGTGCCATAGTTTATTTACATAATTTCATTTGTAAAATTCATTTCATTATTTTAAATTTAAAAACAACATGGTATTTTCATGTAAATTTAACTTACATAACTTGTTGTAAGCCGCCGCATCGCCGCCGCGTTTTGCTAGCCTTTAATTATTTTTTTATAAATGAATAAAGATAGAATTCTGTTTTAGTTTACGTCCAAATTTTATTAGAACTTATATCATCATCTAGGCCATACCAACTCTTACATTTATTAAATAATATTAGTAAAATAAAAGATAACATTATGTTAATTATCTATTTTTTTACAACATCTGTAGTGAAGTAAGGGAATAGTGCCCAATAAAAAAAAAAACATTGTAAAATAATTCAAATGTGTATCTAATCAATAAAAATTATTGTTATTTTTAATAAACTTTACTTAGAAGTATTAAAAAAAATAAAGTGCTATAAAAATATAAAATAAAGTGTTATAATTAGAAAATTTGAAGCAGTTTATAATGAGTATATTTAAATATGTGTTATATTAAATCATAACATATATATTTCGAGGGTTTCATAAGAAACTAACATACCAATGTCTAGAGCTCCTGAATGGTCATTGGTCGGTGACCGATAAGATCCGATCATGACGTGACAAGCGACCAATAAGCGTACTTATTAAAACCGAATTAGATTACCTCATTTTGACCAAAGTTTCAGAAACTGCAGGTAAAACAATTAAATATATATTTCTATCAAGTGTTAGTATTTTATGAAAATATAATACTCCTTATATAAAATGATCTCTTTCATGATGCTTTCCCAATCAAAGCGCTACTGTTTATAGTATTTCTATTAGCGATTGTCATGTGGCACGCCCACCTTTTAATCCTAGTTAAGATAAATAAGTTTTAACTTGAATAGCATAAATGAATATCCCAGTGCATAGTAAAAGATAACAGCGTTATAATAGCTGAAAAGCGTTGTCATGCGTGCGAAGTATCTGTAAGCTGCGTTTATTTCTTGTAAAGAATTAAAAGATTTTTATATACGGCATGCCCTTTTACAAATCATCCAAATCACCTGCGGTTATTAACTCTGTGCGCGCGGACTCCTGCCTCAGGACGGCCCCCAGACGTCTTTCCCATCGGGTGGTCGGCGTGAGACTGACAGCTTAGCGCCTACCTACGAATCCCATACAGCGCCATCTAGCGAGCACCTAAGACGACTGGAACAGCGATCGAACGTTAATTTTTTTCGTTATGAATTCGAATTTATATTTTGAAATAAATTTATTTACTTGTAAGTCATTTTAACATTTTTAGTACAATTTGTTTTTAAATATTCGTATTCATTCAGGCAAAACAGTTGTAGTTGACAACAATTATATTTATAGGATATTGTATAACAAAATAAGGGTAATTCTTTCGAACTTGTCCTACTGACTGCACGTGGTGTAATATAAACCAATTACTTGCGAACTAGCGGCGGCGCGCGTGTTTACTGGAAGAGATTTATTAATTAAATTCGTATCTCTTATATTTTTGTCGCTTTATTAGTTGTCAAAGGTGCTCTTTTTAGTTGTGCTAGATGAAATTAGCTGTCCATAAACAGATTATTGTATTCCATAAAACGAGAAACACATAAACCTCCTTTTATAATATAGTAACTTCATGCCTTGTGATACCGATTCGTATGTTTAACTCATCTTTTTTTAATGAATGACGAAAATTTCTTATTGCTATAATCAAGTTAACAATTATTTGAACCCTTAGTACTTAAAGCCAAGGTCGAAATTGCATTAAACCACGCGTTAATATACTTCCTTTAAGACTTGTTAAAACGCACAAACACATACATGTTTAGATTCATTATGCGTATTGCTCATTGAAGCTATAGAAATGACATTTCTACAATTAGCTTAGCAACGCGGTGGATATTAAGGGCTCGGACACACTAGTGCGGCCAAGCGGAGAAAAAACGATTGATTGCCAATGAGGCTCTGTTGCGAAACCTCTACTTGAACCACGTTGAGTTTTCTGTCAAAAAATATGTCACTAACAGTCCAAAGTTAGAAATTTGGGTTACACTCTCATGCTATAGAAATAATGTTAATTCTTTAATATGGTCTCCTATCATTCATGTCATATTACCGTCCTATTATAAATTTTTGAGTATAGGAAATGCACCTGCGTTTACGTACTCTCTTGTTATAAATTATTGTCTCCTGGTCGAAAAAAGATAGTCTAACTCGCCTGAGAGTCAGCAGCGTGAGTTATACTACCGTATCCTTAGCTTAAATTATGTGCTTTCAATGGTTTGATTTGACGGACACTTCATGTTATAAGCACGTTAAGCGCATCCATAGGATAAGAGAAAGCGCTTAATGCGCTGAGCGCTACCAAAAATGTATGTATTTGTATTTTATAAATGACATATTTGTTAAAAGTACTTGTCACTGTGAGATTTGTTTTTTTTTCAAGGTCGTGTTGAATATTTTTCCGATTTCCTTTTTCCTATAACCGGATTGTAACAGCAGACTTTTCCGCAACTCTCGATTTACCTGGCTGACTGACTATGGATATTTATGAACGCATGATCTCGACATAAATAATAATTAGTATGAAACCTAATTTTGCACAAATTGTGGTTCAGTTATCGGTTCGATTCGTTAACAATTATAACAACTATAATAATAATTATCTCTACTTATTCGGTGCTATAAACATGAGTGACAAATGAAATAAACACTCAAACACTCAACTTAAAAACCGTATTAGATTTAACAGCGTTGACATTAAGAATTTATCCTCAAACTAGAATATTTTACTCACTCGCATTTAATTTTTTTTATCTGTTAGTAAGTTGAGGTCAAACTTGCCTGACGACACGACCGAATAGTGTTATACATATATACACCTGTATAACTCTATCCGGTCGTATTGATAGATTATATCGAGTGACAGATTGAGGGAATCTATTGAAAAAATCCACAGATATATTAAGTTTGCCAATTGGCACATTAAGAAATCATTAATCAACAAGACATATTACTTGACACGAGATTAAACAAAATGAAAAACGTGGGGTAGAAAAGAGAAATTATTACAGAGTTTTACGCGGGTTTTACGTGCGTGTACGACCTCGCATGCACAAAATATAGTAAGGAGACCGAGCTGAGCATGGGCTCTAATAATTAGTAATAAATAAATATATTGTTTTGTATAAAATTACATTTTTATAAATTTAAAAAGCAAAATCTTAGTACAAAGTCTTAGCTAAATCGTTAGAGCCGTTTTCGAGACACACAATATATATAAGATATAATATATAAGATAATGGCTAGTTTAATATTTTTAGATAAGATTTTGTTTGAATGCAGAACATGTTTCCGTACTTAGAGGCGGTTAATGCCTTTACAATAAACGTATATATAAATAAGTAAGATAACCCTGTAAAATTACGAATGGGAGCTAAGCACCTCTCGATAGTATAACGTCATTATTACTAACATAGAAAAGAATCCAATGGATATTATTACAAAATAATTAAATACTAGGGGGAGCCTTAAATATCTATAATTGAAAATTATAAATAGCTGCTGTAAAAATCATAACGTAGAATGGTGGCGAGACTACTAGCAGCATTTACCCTTTAAATCGCCACTCCGATTCTCTGGGCGGAAAATTAACCAGCCCTCTTGTCTAAATTAATAATTTAGCTTATAATAAAACGTACTACATAAGTCAATCATACTTCTAATAAATGGTAAGTATATATAATATTTTTGTAACATGACGCACATCGTGTAAATAATAGAATCTTATTGCAACGCATGTTGACCATCACAAAGTTACCAATAATAAGAGATATATAATGGGTATGTTTATTTTTTCGTAAATATATACTACTACGTTTAATTAGAATTATTTAAAAATTTATAATATCCTGGTACATTTTTCACACGGACATCCGATTTCAAATTAAGCTTGTACAGAGCTTGTACTATGGAAACCAGACAACTAACTGATATACTACATATACTATTTTTCTTTTGTTAATACATACTTATATAGATAATTACAAACAGACATGTTCATGCACACAAATATCTGTCCTGGGTGGGAATCGAACCCACAACCTCCGGCGTGAAAGGCAGGCAATCAAACCAACCGGCTCGTCAAAAATTAGAAGATTTTGAGGTTTTAGTACATAATATTGTTATTAGAAAGCTGCACTCTGCAGTTTCATCCGCTTTAAATTGCCGACAAGTGTAAATTTCATCTCTTTTATATGAATATTTAACTTCAAGAACATAAAATTGTTAAGTAAGTTAAAGCTTAAAATTGAAACAAAAAGTGTAAATAATTTCAGTGTGTATCCAGGCATAGCTTGGTATTGAAATAAGTCCTTTGTAACGTCAACTTTAATGTCCTCTGCGTTCTGTATATAACAATATTATATATTAACAATTCCGCCTGACCATCGATCGACTAGTCTGACAACTGATTTTCTAACTATTTTTAACAAAAACATTTAATAACATAGCATTTATTATTAAATAAAAATTTGCAAACAAGCGAATGTATTCAATATTTCTTCTTACCGGGCATTTCGTTAAAGTAAAATATAGTTATATAACTTTTACTTAAAACAACCACAGACTAAAAAAAACATGGCATTTATTCCGCAAGTGTCAGTCTAACTAAGAAACTGTGTTAGAGTCTGGCAAACGCACAAATGTATAAAAACTATATATTTTTTAATTAGGTTAATCACCTAATGGCTGAAATCGCAACAGATCGACATAAATATGTTCATAGTCGAGATGTCTGGCGCCTGGGCCCCACTGTTAATGCCACCTACTCATTTTTTAAATATATTTTAGAAAGGCACAATTGCTAGAAATTTGTAGGTACTGTTGATACTTTGATATCTAAGATTTGAGTTCCTTTGTGCTAATTTATCTTTAATTTATCCCTTAAACCGGAACACAAGAATAATAAATATTTGTTTGGTGTTAGAATAATCGTTGTGTGGGTTGGTATCTATCCATTCGACTAAAGTTTTTCAGGAGATAAATTTTCAGTCTGATCTCGGAGTCTTGGAGAGGACTGTGTCTGTTCTCTCGTGCCTTAGAAAGCACATAAAACTAGATCTAATCATGTCAGATTTCCCGTCACATCGGATTATGAGAGCATATTTGCACACACTTGTGCACTATGATATGTCCTGCAAAAATGGCTATCCTCAGTCAGAAGGACATCATCCAATACCCACACTGGTCCTATGTTAACAACTATTACAAAATTCAAGATGCATACTGACGGTCGATCCTTTTAAGAATTCATGGGAATGAAATACGTGGTCTAATAACGTTTAAATTATTTACTTAAATTGTTTCATTTCAATGTAAAATGTGAGTTGGTGTACAGACGGTCAGAAGGGGCATTTTAGATCTAATAGCCAGCTGCATATATTATTAGAAATGGGTTATGTAGCGTTCTTAGTGTGGTAAGTACACCACAACAGGTTTGCTTCATATTGTGAATATAAGAAGCACATTATTTTTGCCATGATTACATAAAAAGTCCTGATGATTTTCTTTTACCGATTAATTCCTGATCAAGTTTTTGTTAGACTATATGTTTTATGCTGAAATTACATAATTTCTGAATTGAATAAGTACGAATTCAGTATTGAATATCGATACTGACTTTCGTCATAAACACAGGTGACATTTTATTCTCAAGTGGCCCATTTACCCGTCTGGTTTATACATATTACCACGTAATCGTGGAATGGGTAAAAAATGGTTAAAAAGAATCAGCTGTGTTGTAGGATTGAAAACGTTTTAAGTAAGATTGTAGTATATAAAATAAAAGTATTTTTGCATTGTGATAGAGTAAGCACGTCTGGGTAGAAACGAAAAAAAATATCACATATCTACGACCAAGTTGGTGGCGCATTGGTCTTGTAGGTAATGTTTAATATTTCCCACAGAGCCAATGTCTATGGGCGGCGGTGACCACTTACCATCAGGTGAGTGCTCGTCAAAGTCGGGGATAATCAGCCAGTGCAGCACTGAGGTTGTCGGGTAAAGCAGAGCACAGCTAATCAGTGAATCAGTACATCCTGGTAGGATAATCTTTTCGAAAGAAGTTATGAATGAATTCTGACATAATTTTTTTAATTTATGAAAAAAAAAACTTAAAAATTGCTTAGTACTTTGAGTAAGTAAGTAAAATAAAATATAATACAAATACATAATGTTATTGTTTTTCACGTCAATAGTCACGTCATAGATAAATTAATGTAAACTTTTAACATTAAAACTTAAAACTTTTCCCAAGTGCGCTGCATGTAGTGGTATAAATTTTATGTATATCGGTCTAGTGTTTTTTCATCTCATTTATTAATACAGATAGATAATTCAAGACTGTAAGGATCAAAAGCAAATTAAATTTAAAACGCTGATTAATATAAAAATTAAAACATTACCCGCAACTATGTCTCCATGCTAATCCGTTGATATGACCCGAAAGGAGAAGGATGAGAAAAAATATAATAATTGTCCAAAAAAACACCATGATGAACGGCCTTCAGTCCACATCGGTAAGCATTGGCACACGCACACACACAAACAAAGCTTATACTAAAAATGCCTGATGACATCATTTTACTAGCACCACCAACGAAAGGCAACTGACGAACAAATATGAGGACAGCTATTGATTGATAATCCCGTCCTAGTAACGTCTAATGTCACTTGTACATGGTGTATTGAAATATAAATAGTTGTGGAACAACACGGATACAACTACCGCCTTTTTTTTATTTTTATTTTTTTTTATTTATTAACGCGTTTGTTTGTTTCAATTTGATGTATCTGACGTAATGAGTTCTGACTATATTTTAAATTTAACTAAATTATGATTTTGTATTATAATTATTATTTTTATATTCAAAAGATTATATATTTTTGTTATATTATTTTCCTTTGCCTTACTTTGTTGTTTAATTTATTTTGGCTTTAAGCTTCAAAACTTATTCCTTGATTATTATTCGGGAGGTCATAGAAAGGAAATAAAATCAATCAATTTGTGTTTTTTTATTAATATATATGTACGTTATCCAAATAAAGGCGATTGAGCCACTATGACAACAACCAAAAATATGACAAAACTTAGATCCGCACGCTGCGCATGTTAGTATAACGAATGGCTTATATTACTATGGGTGGTGGCGATCACTTACCATAAGTGATCAAATGATTTAGTGTCCTCTGAGCAAAAAGGCAGTAAAATAACGAAGGAGCACCAATTAAATTTATACTTCTCCTCTATACGTTGGCCAGCGTTGGTTTCCAATGTAATGGTTGGTTTTTACATAAGTTATTGTACCATAATAAAAAATTACTATCTAGAATATTCTATTTTACTATCTAGAATAAATTTTATAGATGCATAAATTCCGTAACAAAGTTCATATCAAATGATTATTTACCGTAAAGGATTATAGTAAAAAATCACGTATTCTAACATTATTTTATAAATCATTTGTTCTTTGTATAACTTTAAATAACTTTGAGTCAAGCTGCTGAACGAGGAACCAAAGTATAACAAAACCACCCCTTATACGCTACAATTAATTTAGTTAATTAGGCGAATACGAGTTACCCGGTCCTTGGCTATAAGTATATAAATATGAAATTTGATATTTCAGCAGGATTTGTAAATAGCATTTAGAACAACGTGTATAAGACGACCATTGAACCAAAATGTTTCTTCAATATTAATCACATATCTTAAATTTTTAATAGTTTTTTCTTCCTTTTGAAAAGTAAGAAAGTAAAGTAGCAGACTGTAGATGTCCCATTGCTGGGCTTCGACCTGCTTTAAAGATTTTCGCTGAATCCCCTAATTCGCGATGCAGCATCTAAACAGAAAACCATAAGATTAATGGCGTAGAAGAAAATATGGAGAAGAAGAATAATAGTAAATGAACAAATAAAAAAAACAAATACATAAAATGTAGTAATTAAGTCGATAACAAGAGATTTCCCTCTTTTAGTTTGTAATTATATAATAATAAATAAAAACTAATAAAGTCGGCACGTAAACAAATCAAGGAAGTTGATTTTCTCCAACTTCTAATAATTGTCGTTAAAAATCAAAACTTTGAAATAAAAATTTGAGAGTTTTTGGGTTATAAAATAGTTGGTGAAAAAAAGAAGTATTTCATTACAACAGCGAGAAAAATATATTAATAAAATATTCCGAATCGCTTAGCAGTTTACAAAGGTCCAGACACTTCACTTTTTGTTTCATTTTCATGTTATTACGCTTCCCCTATTTATTCCTTCTGTAACTGTATATTCAGTTTGGTTACGAAAGTAAACTGAACTGAAAGCTGGAAACTTCAGCTTCCAGCTGACAACATTCAGGTACTAGAACATTTAAGTAAATAAATAAATTACATAAATGTTGTTAAGTCTTAATAGCAGGTACATACATATGTATATCGACAATAGGAGTGATTTTGTGTTTCAAAAACTACATAAATCTCACCATCCCTTATATATATAGCTAACTATAATAATCACTGCCTCGTTGGTTTAGTGGCTTGATATAAGGCCGCAGACCCGGAGGTCCTGGGTTCAATTCCCAGGTCGGGCCAATAAAAAGTTATTGGATTTTTCTGTCATAAAATTCTCAGTAGCAGCCCGGAGTCTGGAAGTTGGAAGTGTAGTTGAAGTTGAAGTTGAAGCCGTTGGTCCTGCGCCTGAACTCTTTCCGGTCATGTCGGATTGCCGTCCTATCGGATTATGAGAGTTAAGGAATAGAGAGTGCACCTGTGTTCGCGCGCAGACACTTGTGCACTATAATATCTCCTGCGTAGTTGGCTAATCTCTCTTGCGATTGGCCGCCGTGGCCGAAATCGGTCTGGAGGACATTATTATTATTATATAGCTAACAGAAAAACTCCAACAGCACGCTGTCAAAATAGTCATTTATTTAACACCAATAATAATCAATTTTGTAAGCATGATATATACAGGTTTCTAATGGAAAATGGATTTTGGTTTTTATCTTTTTTGAATTAATTTATAACAGGTAGGTATACTGGCAAATTATACCACCCATAATTATACATTGGTGCTGAAAGAAATCTTAGATATTCCTTACATTGGTAATGCGCCTTGGGAACTAAGATGTTATGTCCCTTGTGCCTGTCGTTACAATGTCTCACTTACCCTTCAAATCAGAACACAACAATACTATATCGCTGCAATGCTAGTATTGCTGTTTGGTAGTTGAATTTGTGATGAGAGCGGTTGAATTTTTGGGATACATGTACAGACGGGCTTGTTACAAAGCCCTGCCTTCAAGATTTTTTCAATACCTATTCTTCGAAACATCACAATATCTATTAGTTCAAAATAGACTGGAATATTCAGTAGGCGGTATAAGGAAAACCCGTTCAAAGTAGCGGAAAAAAGACCAATAAAATGACTATTAAATGTAGTATTCTTAGTAAATAGGTTATAAACATGACCAGTAATGTTGTAAAAACATATAAGTGTCAAAAGTTTCCCTCTGATCATAAAAAATAAACAAAAAACGAGATAACTATGGCCGTAAACCTCTCAGAGATCGTGTCGGAATATTTTATGAACACGATAAGCTCGTAAGGAGGTATTTTATTGCTGGGAAATTGAAAAGAAATTCGAAAGGAAAATATATTACTTTTATGAATATGTTTCGATATTTTTGACCGCATCAACGGTCTGATGTCGGCTATCGTGCGGTTTTATTTTAGTTTATTTTATAGGAAGGGCCGAGATGGCCCAGTGGTAAGAAAGCGTGAATCTTAACCGATGATCCTGGGTTCAAACTCGGGCAAGCACCACTGAATTTTCATGTGCTTAATTTGTGATTATAATTCATCTCGTAATTTACGGCGAAGGAAAACATCGTGAGGAAACCTGCATGTGTCTAATTTCATTGAAATTCTGCCACATGTGTATTCCACCAACCCACATCGGAGCAGCGTGGTGGAATAAGCTCCAAACCTTCTCCTCAAAATGAGGAAAGGAGGCTTTTGGCCCAGCAGTGGGACATTCACAGGCTGTTACGGTTACGGTTACGGTTATAGGAAGGGAGATGAAACTTTGTGTATAAAAAACGTGCCTCAAAATGTATGAAAGGTGGCATTGCTGAAGCTAGATGCTGAAGCTATGATGAAATTTGAAAGAACGGTAATACTCGATAAATTGAAATTCGAGAGAGAAAGTTAACTACAAAATGCGCTCTTTTCAAATTTAAATCTGAAATTATTATTATAATCGCATTTATACATCCCACACAACAAGCGCATTCATTTTAATTTTCGGTAATATCGTGTAGCTACAGTAGTGACCGTCTGGCAATATATGAACCCTTGATTCATACATTTTGCAAGTAACTTTTTCAGGTGAAGATCCGTATGAGTCCATATTTTATTTTAAGAAAGCAGACGAGCAGAGTTACCATAGTAAACGATCAAATTCAAAATTTTTAATTTCAAACATAACAATTACATTTTACAATAAAGTTGTTTTAATTGTATTTTAATTTCGTATAAAATGTTTTATACTGTTTTTTTGTAATTACATTTACCTTTCAATCCGGAACAAAGATATTTTAATATGGTATCCGCCCAGATAAGCCAACACAAAGCCCTACAACCGGGTAACATGCTCGTATTAAGTTATTTTCGTATTTACCTTTTGTAATTTTTATCCCACTTGTAGTGTACACACATCTACAATAATGTATTAATTAGTATTTTATAATATTAATATTTGTTATCTGTATATCTGTCCATCTGTCATTTTGGATGACACATCGTGGAGCGCGGGAAAATAGAACATATATATTGGTATTGGCGCGAAGTGAAGACGGTGTGTGTGCATAGCGAGCTGATTTATAATATATATATATATTTTTTTTTTATATTCGCCGGGAGGGCAAATGACTCTACTCCACCTGATGGTAAGTGGTAGTAGAGTCCAAACGCGACGACGGCCAGTACAGACGGAAAAAACGTTCTGCACTAGCCGCCTTCGCCTTGCCGGCCCGCAAGATGCCTCTTCACGCCTCGTTTGAAGGAACCCGGGTTGTAAGAGGAGGGGAACACGTGAGCTGGTAAGGAATTCCATTTTTTGGAAGTGCGACAAAGAAAGGAGTTGCCAAATTTCTTTGTGCGCGATGGAATTGATGTCACAGTTAGGCGGTGACATCGAGAACCAGCTCGCGTGGACTTAAGCAGGAAGGGGGAAGCAGGAATTAGAGAAAATAATTCCTCAGAGCACTCGCCGTGATACAGTCGATAGAAAGCGCTCAGTGCTGCTATCTCACGACGCAATTGTAAAGGTTCAAGGGTGTTTGTGATCTTTACGTCGCCAATAATGCGTACGGCACGACGCTACAACCGGTCCAAGGCCTCAAGTAGGTACTTAGCGGAGCCATCCCAAAGGTGCGAGCAATATCCCACGCAAGATCGTACCTGTGTTTTGTACAGCAGGCACAGTTGTTGTGGCGTGAAAAAGCGCCGCACCTTGTTCAGAACTCCGAGTTTCCGTGAAGCTGTTTTTATAACAGCCTCGATGTAATCCCTTGGACTAAGGTCGCAGCGAACGTCAATCCCCAGCATGGCGATTTTGCTTTGCATCACCAGCGGAGTACCACAGAGGGAGGGAAGAGGGGAAAATGTTGACTTTTTCGCCGTGAGAGCGCATACCTGTGTTTTCTTGGCATTAAACTCAACAAGATTATCAGAGCCCCATTTGGCGATGAGCTCTAACGTCCTATCGAGTTCAATGACAAGATCCTTCCGCCTCTCCTCAATTTCCGCTCGCCCAGCCACTGCGCGTCCGTGCACCATGCACTGTACTATCGTCTGCATAGCAATGTATGTTCCCAAGAGAAAGCATATCATTGATATGCAAAAGAAAGTGTGTGGGAGATAGCACAGATCCCTGGGGGACCCCAGCATTCACTACATAGAATTGTGAAGCGCAACCATCAACTAAAACATGACGGCTACGCTTGTGTAGGAAGCTGGCAATCCAGGTGCATAGCGGAGCAGGCAGACCATATGCCGGCAGCTTGGAGAGAAGACTTCTGTACCAGACCCTGTCGAAAGCCTTGGAGATATCGAGGCTGACAGCCAACGATTCTCCATGCTTGTCGATAGCTTCACCCCAGAGGTGTGTTACGTACGCTAGAAGATCACCTGTGGACTGTTTTGATCGAAACCCGTACTGACGATCATTAATTAGACGGTGATCTTCTAGGTAATGGATCAGTTGGTTGTTTAGAATCCGTTCCATCACCTTACAAAGTACTGAGGTGATAGCTATTGGTCGATAATTTGCCGGGTCAGACCGATCCCCTTTTTTGGGAACCGCTTGCACATTAGCCCTTCTCCAAGCCTCCGGCACACATCCCGAAGAGAGAGAAAGTTGAAACAGGCGCGTTAACACAGGAGACAGCTCCGCTGCGCACTTCTTCACCACTATGGCTGGTATTCCATCGGGACCGCTGGCTTTCCGTACATCAAGTGATTGCAGCTCCACACGCACATCACTTTGCCTGATTTTAATGTCAGGCATCGTATGGCCACATGAAGGTATTGTAGGTGGCAGCGCACTACAATTATCGATGACGGAATTGTCGGCAAAGAGTTTAGCCAGGAAAATAATATATAATATGTATTATTTAATTTGTAATACCGATATTACGACTTGAGTTAACGCACGGTTAAAGGGTGAACATTTCACCACTTAAGCTAAAAATAGATAAAGATTTAGTGATAGATAGTACTTCAAAGGATCATTCATCATTCATACACGCGAATAATATTGTATATTGAGTCACAATCTCGATATCAAACAATATAACACAATAGAGATTTAAAAAAAGAATTAACTTTTTTTTTAAATGAAATAGTGAATATAAATGCATAAGTAAAAACGATAAAACCAAATAATATAATAACACAGCGCGGTATTAATATTTTACGCGTCCTGTCATTTTATAGTGATGACACTAGTTTAAGAATAAATATATACAGCCTCGAAAGAAAAAAACATTTTATAATCTGTTGCGACGAGATGAAGTATTTATTATAATTATTATACGCTGTGAAACATTTATATATCTGTGTATTTCCTTTATAACTTTTCCTAATATGAACATTTAATTAAATATAGTATGAATATATTTATTTCATTGGCTCGATTAATGACAATATAAACTGAAATAAATGTTAAGCAAACAAAATTTCCTTGTATTCGAATACTTCAAGTTTATTTTTTTTATTTTAAGAACAATAAATACACATTTTAGCTATAATCAATAATTCTACTAAGTATTTTTTTTAAGTTTTTTAAAGAAATATGCGTGTTTTTAACGATGTAATGCTCGAGTAAATAAAAGTAAAAAGACTATCAAAATTAACAAACTGAATTGATGAGGTTATAGCTTTGTGTGATATATTTATTACTATATTGAATACATAATATACTTATAAAACTGGAATCATCTGCCTCGTTGGTCTAATGGCTATATAGCTACTGTGGTCTTATAAGACCGCAGACTCCGAGGTGCTGACTTCAAACCAAGTCGCACCGAAATCGGAAAGCACGAAAAGCCATTGGTCTTGCGTCTAAACTCTCCCGTTCTTGTCAGATTGCCGGATTATGAGAGCGAGGAAGTATAAATTGTACCTGTGTTTTCGCACGCACTTATGATCTATATGTCCTGCATAGTCCGAAATACTTCACTCACGTATAAAAAATAAATAAAGAAACATACATAAAAAGTGTCTACGGTCCTATATTTTATACATATGTATGTGTCAGTATTTATATATTGATATGCCTTTTACTACGTTTATATGTACTCAACTGTATACAAAAAAAAGATTGCGAGTAAAAAAATATTTTGACATTGTTTATACGTACTAGTAAAAAAAATATTACATTTTATAAATGTGAATTTGATGAAAGAATTCACTTGGCGGCAAGGAGACGGAAATTGAATGGAGGAATATTCGTGGTTATGTTCAGTGGCTGGTCGTTCTGTGTTGATAGCGGCCTTGATGTGAAAGCCGATATTATATGATTAAAACTTTAAAATTATTTAATGCCAGAGATAGCTCAGTGGAAATTTCTGCAGAGTTTTAATATGCCTGCTTTTTGTATTTAATTAATTTGGTGAAACTCTTACTTGGTTTTGTATAAGCCCATCTGGTTAGGTACCATCCACTCATATTCTACCGCCAAACAGCGATACGTATTATTGTTATTTTCTCGACTGACATTGGCAGTGTAAGTGATTATTAATATCTCTCACCTTGCCAATGTCTATGGGTGATGGTGACCATTTACTATCAGATGGCCCGTTTGCCAGTATGTTATAAAGCTTATTTTATCTGGTAAAAAGATTGACTTAAATATAAAATTATTAATTATAATCGCCTATTCAAAAACCTGCAATATTTTTACAATGAATAAATGCGGAAATACGTACGTACGGTCTTTGTAATGGAAATATAAACAGTTACATCAAAAACACAACAGCAAGGCAACATTACAAAATGGAAACATAAAAACAATTTCATTTTATTACTCGCCGCGTAAACCTGAAATATCATTTTACGCCGCTTTAATATTGTACTTGTGCTCAACCGTGGTTTTACTTCAATAAAGGAAAAAAAACCTTTTTATATTTCAAACGGTTGCTGTTCCGTTATAATTACATAAATAAACATTATTATTACACATTTAAATAAGAAATAAATAATTTTTTAAATTATTTTTTTTTTTTTTTTATTAATATCGTTGTCAATGGTCAATAAAATTTTTTATAATAAATATTTAATAATTCTAAAATTATATATAAACATTATCTTTTAGTCCATATAATACACCCAAATGTAAAAAATACAAAAATAACTTCATCGAAACAAACAAACCTGCGTTTCCTACCTCCTTATATTCACAGTTCATCGTCTGGTTAACAGTTTAAAAAACTTTCGAGAGAGACGTCATAGTTAAAATACATTTTTAAAATATTTCTGGCTCCATTTGCGGGTCGGAACTCCCTGGACGGAATTTTAAAACGGCCCTATTCGTTAAAAATTCACTCTGAGACAAGATACGTGTTAGTGGAAATGAAATGATATAAGCTGTTAACATACAACGCGGTTGAAAATGTCACTGAAGACCGCCATATTGGTTGTTATTTTTAATTTTTTTGCCGCCAATTCAGAAGAGGTAATGATCATTTTGTTATATATATTTTGTTCTCGTAAAAGGATAAGCTCGCCTTTTATTCTTTAAGCTTTTAAACATTATCTATAAATAATTTTTTGGCTTCGTGTAAAGTGTCAAATAAATAAATGATTATTATTATGTTAACGTAAGTCCGTTGTAATCATAAGGTATTTTAAGACGGCTTTTTTTATAAAATTTCGAAGCAAACGAATATATCTTAAAATTCACAAATCGTACCGACTAAGTGCCAGTACTTTGCCAAATGCTGGCACTGACATTATCCGTATAAACGTGACCACTTACTGTGCAATAGATAAGCAACCTTTGTGATATTTTTAGACCATTTATATGTTTGGGGTTCGTTTCTAGTTAACGGAACTATGCCTACCAATATTAATATAGCAATCGATATTATGCGTCTTACGTTTCTATATGTATATATATATATATAGATATAATATATAAGTCCGTAGTTCATATGGGATTGGTTATTTAACTAACAAATCATTTTGTTAACTATTAGGATTATAAAAATGAAAGCATAGAGTTAGTATTCCTTGATTTCTATGAAAAAATATATAATTTTAATTGTCAATAGTTGACTATCTCATTTAATTTGTCATTTGAAAACGGTGGAGTCTTTCCGAACTTTAGTAGATTTAGATTCAATTGTAAATTGACAATTCTAAAATTCTTGTCATAGCAGACTTGAAGAAAATAAATATTTAATTTTAAATTCATATCTTGCTTATTTTTTTTTATTATTTTTTTAACATTATAAGGTTTAATAAAAAAAACCGCCATAACACAAAACAATCATTTTAACACGTAACATCTGTTTGACGTATCGATTTACGGTTTCTCGCGAACGTGGTCCCAAGTGGCCCGTCAGCCTCTCACCCTCAAACCGCTCCATACCCATTGACACCTCGAGACTTGGCTATTGACATCACCATGCCAATCGTTATTCATACGATGTCTATTTCTGTTTTATATATTGTATTTTATTTTTAGCTAGCAATGAAACGCACGCGAGACTGGACATTAAATTAAATACTTTGTTTAATAATTTTATACTTTCTTCTTATATTAAAAACGCGAAAGTTTGTAAGGATGGATGGATCTTTGTTACTCTTTCGCGTAAAAACTACTGAATGGATTTGAACAGTATTTGGAATAATATTAGCTTATATACTTTCCAGCCCCCTTTCCTCCCCTCACACACGAGCGTAGCCGCCGACGGAAGCTAATTCCGTAATAATAATGTTATAAATTGAATTACGAACATTTGAAATTTGATGTTCTTTTTTTAGCTCATCTAATATCTATAATCTTGTAGGTGTTACTGTTAAGTAAACAGTAACAGTAACAGCCTGTTAAAGTCCCACTGCTGGGCTAAGGCCTCCTCTCCCTTTTGAGGAGAAGTTTGGAGCTTATTCCACCACACTGCTCCAATGCGGGTTGGTAGAATACACATGTGACAGAATTTCAATGAAATTAGACACATACAGGTTTCCTCACGATGTTTTCCTTCACCGTCAAGCACGAGATGAATTATAAACACAAATTAAGCACTTGAAAATTCAGTGGTGCTTGCCTGGGTTTGAACCCACGATCATCGGTTCAGATCACGCGTTCTAACCACTAGGCCATCTCGGCTCAACTATTGGTACTACGTACCCATATTTATTTCATATAAAGATTTAACTTTTATTAACTTATAAAATAGGCCTTTTTAAAAAAAAAGTCTGATATCGGTAATATGTATGTTTAGTTGAAAGTAAACAAATCGGTTTTCTTATACAATAAGTTAATTCTTATAAAGTATTAATGGTTGTTCGTTCATTTTATTTAGAATATTTTCCGAGAAAATCGTCGATTAGCGAAAGCAATTGTTGAGGCATTACAAGATTCTAATTTTGACGAGGAACTGGTGTTCGACCTAAAGAAGGAGAACCAGGTGTATCTGAACCGCACCATGTCTCTGATCATCAAATATATTGTCAAACGGTAAGTGAAACACGCCAAACAGCAATACTCCGTATTGTTGTTTTCCGGTTTCAAGGGGCATCTTTATTCCCAAGATTGGTATCGCGTTGTCTATGCAAGGAATAGTGAATATTTCCTACAGCGACAATGTCTATGGGCGGTTGTTATTACTTTCTATGCGGTAGCCCATTTGCTAGTACGCCTACCTATTATTATTAAAAATATTTTTTACGGTAGGTAAGCTAGATAACTTGCAATTTAACTATTTGACAGTAAATTGTCATTATTGTCAATCAATGCTCCGCCAATCATGAGATCTAACATATTATATCCCTAACTACACTGAACAAGAGTTTTTTTATCAAAATATAAAAATTTTGAACAGTTTCATTTAAGGTAAAGCCTATATTCGTTTCTGATATTTATTATATTGCAGAAACATATAAACTACAAAACAAAATTATTAAGTCAAAAGAATAAATATATAATAAGGTAGATCATAAACAAATTGCTATTAAAATCTAAATGTGAAGCCTTAATTAGCAATCTTTTATACAACTTTATTTACTTAATTAGAATCACTTACAAACTTCCAGAGAATTCTTTAGACGGGATTATTCTGCATAATAATGATATCGCGTTATCGTTTGCAGGGAAGTTGATAATTACCGCTCGAGGCGCACCGACGCCATCAGCCGGCGCGTCTACTCCGCCCTCGTCATGAAACTCATTGACATCGCTAAGGTCAGCTATTGTTTTGACTGCTGAACTCCAATTACGTACAGTTTACGTTTTAAAATCCGTTTCAAAGTTTTCATCATAATTAATTATAACAGGCAGTATAACCTGTATTGCCACAACATGTTTCGATATAAATGAGATGTGATGATGACTTTAAACTATGAAGTACTGAAAAGTACCTTTTAAGAGACATACGTGTATTTTTTGTATGTAACATCTTTCTGATGTTTTTTAACGTGGTGGCAAATCTCAACTGAGAACATATTGATATCCGTTGGTTAATAATATCGAAGATAATATGATACAAAGACATATGTGATTGTGAAAATACAGGACCATCTACTTATCCTTACTTTAATTAACGCCAGCACGATCAGAGAGGTTAGACGTGTCTTCTGTGGCACTTTCTGCCTACCTTACCTATGCGGATGCAGAAAAAGAATTTTTACATCCGTATAAATTTGCCAGACTATCAAGGCAATTATTATAAAAACTTGGTTCACTACTTTCTTATGGCTTCAGGATCTGCCGCGTAACAATAGCGCAGCGACTCGGATTGACACCGCACATCGGTACTACATGTCCGTCGAGAGCAAGGACATGCACGATCAGATGGCAGATGCGCAAGTATTCCACGCATGTGCACGTCTGTACGATGTCATGTTGACCGTAAGATTTTGATATTTCTGTGATAGTATAAGTACCCCTTAAAAATATCTTATCGCTAAGCAAATGACTTTTCCTTAAGTAGAGAAATTTAAGCTCATTATTATGAAGTTTGGTTTCTCATAATTTTTGCAAAGATGTGCAAACACATATGCACTTTCCCTTACTAACAAACCGATGGGACGGCACCCAACGCGACATGAGAGAGATCAGACTTTACCTGCTTTCTGAGGCTTGGGAATGTAATCTTATATGTATGGGAAGTGGTAGTTAGAAGTGCAATATCTATGCGAAAAAATATATGGCATCCCTTAACGTATGTATATCTGCAATTGGCTTTCGGCCTTCAACAAAAGTATAAACAAACAATTATTATCAAGGTCAAAGTTCAATGACCTGTACTTCAAGCCAAGTACAGTTCCACATCTCCCATCATATCTCTTGAATGAACGATACTTAATCAGCGAATTTATTATATTCGCTGACTCAATTAGGTCACAATCTTCACATGAATTTTAAATTCTAAAAAACTATTATCAGCTACAAATTATGCGAAATATAGTTGGAAACTAAACTTTTTTTACAGTTTTAGTAACCGTATCATAATTTCCATATAATTTTAAAATTTCAATTTTATTGTATTATATTATAAACGCAAACATTAATTTAAAGCATGGTGGAAGTGAGATATTTACGAAAAACTAAATTTTAGGAATTGAAATTTGAATATCTTAAGACACGAGATTTTATGAAACTTTCAGGACAATTTTTATGATATCAAATACGACTGGGATATTCATTGATTCAAAATTATAAAGGGTCGTGAAGTGTTCATAAATTTTACATTGGTCTTTATATTCACAAAAGCATTTTTAAACCGTATATATCTGTCTTAAGATAAAAATAGTTGTAGTTAACTTTTTTATTTTTTCACAGACGCCTACAATCATGGCTGAATTGGGTAGCATAGACGATTTGACTCCCAGGATCTTAATAAAGAAACTCAAGAATTTGGAAATAAAGCCTGTGCATCTCGGAGTAGCTTTACTTATTCAAGTATTTCAGTTAAAATAAATAGTTTATATAAATATATAAATAAGCTTATATTAATATTTTAGGAAATGAATTTTAACTCCTACTTCACTAATTGTCCTGAATAATATCAGTTTAAAGACCTAATCATTTTATTACAGTATCATCTTCGAAACACAATAAACTTTGCAATTCGAGCTAAATCATTGGACATTCTGGCAACAAAGCCTCAGATGGTCGGACCTCAAGTTATAGACATGCTGAAAGCATTAGCCTCAAGATTGCTTCCGGTTGCTGAACTATTGGACGTGCACCTGGCACATTCGAGTCCCGCTTTTAAAGATACCTGTCCATCTACGTGGCTTGGAATTGTTAATAATAAACAACCCTGATGATATTTGTGTTTGATTAGTAACTCACTAGTGACATTTCGAAAATAGATGGTGATGTGCTTTTTTGATGCGAATATCCTTTGTAACAATTGTTATAGGAAATGTCGTATATCACTTTCTGACATTTCACGATCATGTTCTGCGGTGAATTTCGGGTTTTTTCTTAGAGAATAGTTTTATTTGATTTTCGTTGTTGTTGAAAATTTTCGGGCACACCCTTCCTCCATACTTTGGCAATTTAATGTGAAATCTATAATAGGGTTCAATAAAGTAAAAACTTTTAAGAAATTTATTTGTATCAACAGTAATATACGTTATGGAATAAGGTCTAAATTCTTCATCAACAGAAGAAATCCTTTACCCAGAAATGTCCTATTTACAAAAATGGAGGTATTTAAAATTACAATAAGCTAATCAACAAAAATAATATTTATAGACAAATGCAGTTCCAAAAAGTCCAGCGCAATTCAGTCATGTTTCTCATCTAATATAATTCCTCGTCTTTTTTTATAATAACGCAAAACACAATTCAGAATTAACATATAAAGTAAGAAGTTCAAATAATCCTTCTTTTCATTGCAAAATTATTTAATAATCCTCGAAAATGCATACTATGTACCACATTAAGAATTTTGAAAGTACTTGATAATATATTGCAATAAAAGCTAAGGTAAAATGCAAATTCGATAACCCCATGTTTGGCTTGCGCCCAGACCGGCTCTTCAGAAACTTTGAGAGAGCCTTTGAAGCTCACTTTGTACGTTAGTTCTGCAATTACCATGTATTGACCTGTCAGCTACGGTTCGAGAAACGTAAATTAAAGTCGATTTAAGAAACCTATTTGATTTCCATATGTTTTGTTCAAAATCGTAAATAATATAATATTATCATATAAATTATAGGACCGCTATAAGATAATAAAATTTTATTAATATAGACATCTGAAATTTAATGTAATTTCATATTATTTGTTTATTTATATGACACTCAAAAACTATAACCATATATTTCACCACGAGCGTACACGCATAAGTTTTTATTAGACCGACCAGATTTATAGGTAATAAACTACAAATTGCTATACGCTTGAATTTAACATTTATTAGGCCACGCAACGAGCAATTCATAATATATATTATATAATTTTCAACCTACATTAATCTACTGCTAAACAATGGGCATAACCTCTTTTTTCAGATAAGCCAATTTTTTTTTATAGAATAGGAAGGCGGACGAGCAGCATATGGGCAACCTGATGGTAAGTGGTCACCAACGCCCGTAGACATTGGCATTGTAAGAAATGAAAACCATCGCTTACATCACCAATGCGCCACCAACCTTGGGAACTAAGATGTTATGTCCCTTGTGCCTGTAATTACACTGGCTCACTCACCCTTCAAACCGGAACACAACAATACCAAGTACTGCTGTTTGCAGTAGAATATCTGATGAGTGGGTGGTACCTACCCAGAGAAGCTTGCACAAAGCTCTTCCAACGGTAACCCAATTCTTTCACCTTCTCAAATAAATCAACTCTCAAGAAAGTTTTTTAAAACTAGAATATTTATAAAGTTAGAATATTGCCCTATCAACTATAGATGACTTATTCACACTAGTTAAAGATTAGTACCTGGTGGATCGATTTCGTTTGGAAATAAATTAATTAGTTATAAAAAATGTTTGTTTTTTTGTAAAAGTTACATTTTTTAGGAAGTAAACCTATAAAGATAAAGTTACAAAGCTGATTTCGAAATACGCCAAATAAGTATATAAACAAGAATTAAACATTTAATATTATAGGATTTTTGAGGACTTTAATGTGTTGATTGGCTTTTGAACATGGCGAGGTCATTTTCAAAAGCCAAGGACGCCGTTTCATCATCTTCATCATCATCCCTTTTTCGCCTACTGCTGGACATTCTGGTCTCTGAGCTCGATATTCAGCTCTCAATTTCCATCCGCTGCCAGCAACTTTGTATATATAGTCACTCAACTTAGCTGGAGGGCGTACTACGCTACGCTTGCCAAGGCGTGGTCTTCATTCTAGAACACGTCACACACATGCTGTTTATTCGTACGAATTAAAAAATTCATTTTTTGTTATTATAAAAAAATGAAAATAAAAAAAATATAGAAATAGGTAGGCGGACGAGCATATGGGCCACCTGATGGTAACTGGTCACCAACGCCCATAGACATTGGCATTGTAAGAAATGTTAACCATCGCTTACATCGCCAATGCACTACCATCCTTGGCAACTAAGATGTTATGTCCCTTGTGCCTGTAATTACCGTCCACCAAACTTCGAGTTACAATTTAGTAACGCTGTGAATGAACGCGTACTCAACCGTTATTTTAATAGCCACATCACAAGTACAATTACAATCGGAGCGCGCGCGCAATACGCTGTACATATGATTTACGACTAATCTTATGTCTAGGTTATATTTATATAAAATATTATTTGTTGCCATATAAATATCATTTTTGACTTACCGATGTTATCATTACGATGTTTATTTCTTAATTTGAAATGTTTTCATATTGCAATATATTGTATTATATGTGAGTAAATGATAGATTTTTTTATATAATATTGCAAAATGACGGTTAAAAAGTGCCTGTATGAGTCAACTTAAGTTTATTATTATAAGAGTCAAATATACTATATATTTAGTTTTGATTAAGTGTAAATTACATCCGTTAAATTAGGCGTTTAACAGTTTGTGGTATTTAGACCAAGCGAGGTAAAGCCCACTTTACATAATATAATATATAATACAAATATATAACGCAATAAACAGTGAGTGTGTATATTAAATGAGTATAACATTTCAAATGTTACTTTTTGGATTATTGCCTTTACCGATGGAAATTTTTACACTTATTTGGAAGACAATTGAAAATTTCACCATTGTTTCAAAGTCGGGCAATCCTAGTATTTAAAATACATATATATCATACAATATCTTGTTCTTATTCTGTCATTCCTTAGGTGATGTCAGGTTCGTAAGCAGGACAACATTTTTCACCGCGCCATCGATTTTGCCACGGAGCTCATTTAGTCGCGGTTCATTGGCTAGGACACTTGACACTTTGCTACATATTTTCGTCGAATAGCCTCTGTAACCTCGTTTAGATTTACATACATTCAAAATATAATCCTTCTTTCCCACAACGATTCCTTTTCAAACATAACCGATATATTTATTTCTACTATATACAAATGAGGTATAAATTACAAAAAAAAATGTGCAAAATAAATAACAAAAATATATTATCGAGGTTTATATGATTTTAGGCTATAAATAACGTCATATTTTGTAATTAATCGTTGTAACTTTTTAAATCGCAAATCAACTTTTATGAAGATATTTAAAAAAGATATTAAATAACTGTAATTACGATTTTCAATACAAGCATATTATATTCTCATATAAAGCAATAAATAATTTAATGAACTTGGTCTATATTTAAGCGTCCATAGCGGTTCCGTAAGGGTCACCTAGCGATGTAAAAGAGGCAAGTGCAATATTTATTCTTTTACTCCTTTTTTATTTTACATAAATTATTAACGTAATAGTTACAAAAAAGTGTAAGCCGATATGAAACCCAGATCTGCTTTCACACGTCACATAAACCATGGGGAAGGCAGGAAACAGGTTTCTTATAGGCAAGCGTGCTACATCTTAGACCATGTCGATGCTTAACATCAGGCAAATCAACGGTCAAACGCTGGCCTATTAATTGTAAAAAAAGGCGTGTAAAAAATTGCTCCTCGCCATTTTGTTCTTTGTTGTTCTTCAATGCCCTATAATATATGATATCTAATGTTGAATAAATATTTTAACCCTGGATCAAGAATCTGCACTAAAATAAACGACGCCTTATAAAAAGAGATAAATCGTCGATTATTCAGCGGATCCCGAAGTCGATGGTGTACTTTAAGACCAGATCATGGGTCTAGAATGATGAAAGGTCTGGTCATAAATTTAGGGTTAACTTCGAATAGATCTTCATTTAACATGTCTGTATTCAATCTCCGGTTTCACATTTTTTCTATAAAAATATAAACTTGCTGTAGCTAGTAAGTAAGTTAATATATATATGTAATCATAATATGCTTGGTATAGTCTTTAGAATCTGTTACTAAAACACAATTTCTCAACATAATCCTGACTCGCGATCCGAAGATTTAATTGTACTGAGTTCGTACGTTACATGAAACTAATGTTTACGTGTTTTTACAAAAACGAATTGAATTTTTCACAAATTTTTATGTAATCAAATAACTATCAAATGTTCTTTTGTAAATACTAGTACAGATCTCCACCGTTGAAGAACACAACAATCTAAATTCAGCCGGCCTCTAAATTGTTACACAAGTTTTGACGTCGAGAAAAAAGGGTTTTGAACTCTAGATCAGACAAATTTGTATTAGCTATTTTTACTGCAGATTTTTTCGTATTTACCACTACTACTATACATTATTACAGAAAAAGGGAAGAAATTCATTTCTTTGATGGTAAAGAAAAATATAAAGAGAAAACCTGTATCCTCCTGAGAGAGATAGGAGGCCTCTGCCCGTTACTTCCTGTACAAAATTTCCGATTATTAGCAGGATATTTGTGGCATCACTTCGACTATTATTCTCATGGGACAATTTTCATGACAAAATATAGCTTTAAATTTGTTATTTTTTTACTATCTAGGAAATGTTAACGAACAAACTTTTTCGATTCCTAAAACTAAATTAAACCAAGAAACTCGGACAGATTTACAGAATTTAAATTACGATTTAAATATAAACTAAACTTGCCATCATATTTATTTTGTATGTAGACAGGTACTTGAATGATAAATAGTTATGAGTACCACTTGTTGGATATTTTATTTATAAATTTGTTTATTTTTTATTTTTGTATTCTGTTTCTTCCTTTTTTTTAAACTCTCATGTTGTATTTACTTTTAAATAATCTCAACACTTAGATAATAAGTTTGTATTTATTGTTTCTTTAAATGTATTAGTGTCAGTGATTGTTAGTAAACTTATTAAGTAATATAAAATTAAATTAAATATTTACTGCTCCCTAATTGTAGAAAGTCTACCACCAGTTCCGAAAAAAAAGACCACAAAATTCAGGAAAGCCACCAGAGAAACTCAACGTCAATTTTTTTTTTTAACTAATTTTAAAATAATAAACATAATTGTTTTTTTTATCTTAAATGATTGTGATTGTCTCACCCCCGTGGTGTGCTATCATCTAAATTTTACTTCTGCACAATTATTTCACCGATTTCCGCCTATTCATTACAGGTCTACCGTATCGAAAGGAACTCGATTCATAAATCAGTCCAATGTCACTATCGATAATATTACAAGTATCTAGGCTAAACTAGTTTACAGTCGAGAAGCCATCAATGCTACAAAATCGTTAGTATGACGAACGCTTACAAAACTATTTCGTTGTATTCGAATACAAGTTATATTGTGAAATAAACTTTACTCGGCTACGGTTTTTAACAAAACAAATTATGAAAATGTCCTTATTTATCTTATTTTATCTTAAATTTTTTTTCAGATTTTTATATTTTTAGTAAGTTTTAATTATTATCATACCTGTGTTAGTTAATTCGTAGGCAAAAGCCTTGCCTACGTCTCAGTGAAATCTCTATTCCCAGCCGGTTTTATTACATTTAATACAATATTGCAATATTATTATTCAAAAGTGTTCAAAGAGCTTACATAACTACAATCTACTTTGATTTAATTTCATAAACTACGCAATATAGCTCTCAAAACTAATAATATGGCATATAAGACGAAAATAATCAGCTTAATGGAGCCATTTATATCTTAGTTTAATCAAAATCCTATTTAATTTCGTTCTTTCTATTTTTTTTTTATTTGTCTTTCGGTCATTTGGTGGTTAGAGTCATGCGATAGACTGTTTAGGTAACACACATTTAACAATCATTACTCGTATTGTATATGTAATCGAGCCAGGATAAGTACAGACAGGAAACATAGTATGTTAGTTCGCAAGATTAGTGGCGCATTGACGATATAAGGGAGAGTTAATGTTTTTTACAGTAGTAACCATTTACCGTCATATGCTTTTCTGCTTCCACCACTAGTTTTATTAAAAATAAAAAACAAAATAAAGTATCTACTGGTGGTAGGGCTTTGTGCAAGCACGTCTGGGTAGGTACCACCCACTCATCAGATATTCTACCGCAAAACAGCAATACTTCATATTGTTGTGTTCCGGTTTGAAGGGTGAGTGAGCCAGTGTAATTACAGGCTCAAGGGACATAAAATCTTAGTTCCCAAGGTTGGTGGCGCATTGGCTATAAGCGATGGCTGACATTTCTTACAATGCCAATGTCTAAGGGCGTTTGGTGACCACTTACCATCAGGTCGCCCATATGCTCGTCCACCTTCCTATTCTATATACATATAAAAAAGAAAATTATTTACGGACTATTTTTACCTACGTAGTAAAACACACACACATTGTGAAATATTGCGACTTCGTTAGCTGTGTGAGGTTTAAACCAACTCAAGCTTGACGTAAATATTAAACTTGTTAAGTATATAGACGTGCCCGGATTTGAATGCCAATCCATTTACGTATTGACCCGTACCTAATCCTCCGACTACGTACGTATGACTTTAGCTGTCCAAACAATATTAGATATATTAATTTATTGCAAAATAATGCGGAACTTTCTAACTGGAGTATTGACCCATAAATTACGTGTATGTGTGATTTTGTTGACCATCTGCTGGCAACATTTTGCTGTATTTATATTCCAAGGATATAATCTATAATATATACAACAATTTCTAATAAAATCCATCCGGTGGTTCGACGTGACTTTTTTACAGACAACATATTTAACGGATGTCATACAAATTTAAACTTTATATCACATAAGAAGTAATCGCATTGTGAATTATTTCAATATAATTGGAATTCACAAAAATTAATAAATCATGGTCCTTCGAGCCGGATTTGACGAAGAAGACTAATTCTAAAATGTAGTAAAAGTTCACGTACGTAATAAAATGTATAAATATTAAAGAGTACTTTGTATTATACAAAATTATATAATATTGCTCAATCTCAAGTCTGTTAGTTTGTAACTACGTATATTTCAATATCCCTAGTAAGACCGTTAAGTACAAAGCGTTTATACTTTGTGCAAAGATCGAGCAAAACTAACTTCTCAATGATAAAGGGTTTGTAGTGTCCACCAGCTGTAAATCTTCCTCCCACCCAACAAAGCTTAACGCAGATCAATAACCCTCTTTATTACTCGACACGCCATACCCCAGCATTAAAGGGCGTATATTAATTCCCCAATGCATTTATGTAAGCTCCGAAGTGCGTAAGCGGCGATTTTTCCCAATAAATAAGATCCGAAGATTTATACCGCTGAGTCCGGCGGATCTAGCGATAACACGGGCCAAATAAATTCTCTACGTCATTGTTAGCGAGCAGTAAGCCCTGTTGATTTATTTACTTTTTGAAATAATACGTATATTTGAAACCAATACATTTTGCTACAATAATGATCGTTATTTTACAGTCAGGATTACTTTTTTCAATAATACAATAGTTATGACCGACAAAACAGTTAGAGGGGAAGAATTCCTCCAGGTATCCTCATATTACTACACAATAACCGGCGAATGGAACTTATTTTATGTCGCATGGATATTTACATCAGAATTTTTGGGTACTAAAAGACGAATAATTATAAAGATGTGAAATTTTATTATATACTTTTTCAATTTAAATTCTATCGCCTGAAAAAAATTTAATTCAACCATAATTACTAAATGTAAATTTACATAACGCCTTGTTGTTTTAATAGTCATTTAAGAATAAAACCGCGATTTATCTAACATGTCCAACAAAGTCGTTTAATATTTTAAACGGCGACAAATGCATGTTTTATGTTAACACCTGGCTTAAGATAATGTGTTATATTTATATAAAGAAGGTAAGTGAGGAAAATAAATCTTATTAGCCTTATTTGTTGCAAAACTCGTCCTCGCATTAATTTTGTTTTTATTTGACTTTAGTATGCAGTTACTTGGTGGTGGGTCTTTTTGCCCATCTAGGTACAATCAACTTATCACATATTCTACCGCCATACAGCATAATTATTGTTTTGTCCCGATTAAAAGAGAGAACGAGCCAGTGTAACTACAGACACAAGCGATATAACATCTTGGTTTCCAAGGTTGGTGGTGCATTGGTATAGGCCAAAGGGGGGCTGACACAACTAAAAGTATTGCTGTTTGGTAGAATATGTAATGAGAAGGTGGAGCTACGCGGCTTGCACAAATCCCAACAAAGTTAATATAAGTGAGTTAGAAATAAATTCCGTTATACATTTATAAGCGACACATTCAACAGAACAGCATCACATTTATCTGTCGAGTTGTTCGGTCCGCACAATGGCACCTCACGATGTAGTGTTCAGTTTGGTCAACCGCTCTTTGTGATTGAACACAATATACGATGTAGTTTTATATATAAAACTGTATTTTTAATCAATGACAAAAGAATAATGATATATTTTTATTTATAACGTTATTGTATTATATATTTTAGTTCTTAAAGCTCTATGTAGTAGACTTGCGTTTTAACGCAACTTCCCTTGACATAAATGTTATATTGGTTTAGAAATATTTTAATTGTTCACTTTGATAATAATCGCACTGTACCCTACATTATCTATTCCTAGTAAAACCTTTTTCTGACGTCTTTTAATTTTTTTTAATTATTTATTTTTGATTTAATTATGAAATAAGTGGCAGTACTCATCACAGTCTAAAACTTTTGTATGTGTTCGAGGAGACTAATATTAAACCGTTAACTATCAATAAAATCTATTTTTATAAAATGTCACAGATAAAACTTTTTTTTTAATAATGGTACATATAAATTATTGAGCTATTAATATCTTACGCCTTTATTATATGTATTTTTTTTTTGTTTTTATAGGTGGACGAGCATATGGGCCACCTGATGGTAAGTGGTCACCAACGCCCGTAGATATTGGCATTGTAAGAAATGTTAACCATCGCTTACATCACCAATGCACCACCAACCTTGGGAACTAAGATATTATGCCCATTGTGCTTGTTATAACACTGGCTCACTCACCCTTCAAACCGGAACACAACAATACCAAGTACTGCTGTTTTGCGGTAGAATATCTGATGAGTGGGTGGTACTTACCCAGACGAGGTTGCACACCACCAGTAAAAGCTAATATTAAATTATGAAAATGAGATATGACATTTCATACATATACATTATGACAATTGTAATTTAGACGATAATGGCAATAATGAAAGTGTATTCAATTACTAATGTGTAGGAATATTTGTGTCAGCCATGTTGTGTTAATTTTGCCGCGCTACAGGATTGTCAGTTTGACGTATTGGGTGCGTTCTGAAATAAGGAAATACTATTTCATACAGTATAATTTATCACTGCCACTTAAAGGAAAATTCTAAATGTATAATACTTGTTTGTCTTTTAAGTCATACATCATAGACTAATAAGAGACATATATTATTTATTATTCGGTGTGCATTTGTTTTTAATCAAACAAAAATGCAGTTTGCTTTAAATTACAAAAAGAAATACCTAGAAACATCTATCCTCGTTTTAATTGCAATCTCTCGATTCCTTGAGACAAAGTTTATTTCTTATCATAAAAGTATACGAGGCTATAAATGTGATATTTAATTACGATTTCGCTTCATATAAGCCGAGATGATCTCGATCTGGACGCTCGAACAACTTTAGCGGTTAATTTAAGTGTTTTTAAATGACTTTTGTAAATCGAATCATAAGGTACAGACGACGAATAATTTTATGTAATGAATGCAGTAACCTGGACTTTGCTTTTACAGTCTGTGTATAGCCTCGTAAAAATAATTGGAATGATTTTACTTGACAGTATATGTCATATAATATTTAAATACCTGAATCGCGCTTTGATATTGTAATCTTTTAATACTGAAGGTCGAGAAACAAAAGTAAAAAAAATGACTCACTGCTACGTAATGGCCTCCTACCCTTTTTTTCCCCCTGGAAAAACACATTTATGTGTTTCCCCCACATGAGGTGGGGGGGTATGTGGGACTCGCCGGCGCTGAAGGCGCCCGAATATCCACTAAAAAAACCAGCGGTGCCCACTCCGTCTTGTCGGGGGACGTCACGGGATCGCTGCATACTACTGTGCCGTCCCGACGGTTGGCCCGCTTCTGCGGGCCTCCAAATCCTAGGGGCTTCTCCGGGTACAGAGACCCCCTAGCCCCGGCGACACTCACGGCGGGAGGAGAAGCGCTTGCGCATAGCGCCGACGTCTTCTCCCCGGTCTTCTTCGGCGAAGCGGATCAGCGGAGGCATTCTCCTCGCGCTTCCGCTCCGCGGCCTCCTTCTGCGACATGACATTTTCGCAGAAGGAGACCATCTCCATCCAGCACCTTTCGCTACCAAAGCATGGCATTAATCACGCTCGGCAGCGAAAGGTCTCCGCCGATTAAAGTCGCCAGGGAAAGGCGCTGAGGCCCCCAAGCGGCACACTCCACTCCACTCAGAGTGTGGCATGCCGTGTCCGTAGGCGCACAACACTCGTAGCAGGAGGGCGTTACCTCCCGCCTGACTATTCCGTGCAGGTACTTACCGAAGCACCCATGTCCAGTAAGCACCTGAGTCAGCCTGAAGGTCAGTGTGCCGCCTTTTCTCTTTACCCAGCGACTCAATTGGGGATGGATCGCCTCCACTGTCGCCAGGCCTGCTGATGGGGACCTCAGATCCTCCTCCAACCCTGGACGGTCGCCACGCGACCTCACTTCCACCCGGAACCGGTCCACTTCTGCGAGCACCTCCACCTGGAGCTCCCAAGGCAGATCACCCGCGAGAAGTGTAGCCGCCGTCCACGACACCATACGATATCCGCATATCACCCTCACCGCTATGATTCTCTGCGGCCCTCGCAAGAGAACCTTGTTCCGAGCGGTGAGAGCGTCCACCCAGATGGGCGCACCGTACAGAGCCATGGACCGCACAACACCGGCGTAAAATCGCCGGCATGACGTTTCCGGCCCTCCTACATTTGCTAGGAGCCGGCTTAAGGCGGCAGCAGCGTTGATAAGCTTCTTCCGTCCAGGGTCAGGCCCAGATACTTCATGTGGGCCTGCACCTTAATCACCGTCCCCTGGACGGTGATACACACCCTTCGAGGGGGGCCTCGACGTGGACCATGGAATAAGAGGGCATCCGTTTTTGAGATGGAAACCCTCAAACCCAACATTCCTATGCGGTCCACTGTGAGCGACGTACCGACTTCGGACAGCCGTGATGAGAGTGTCGTCCGCATAGCATAACACCCCCATTCTGGGAAGGACAGATGACCGCAGGAGCCAGTCGAAGCCAACGTTCCACAGAATTGGGCCGAGAACAGACCCCACATCATTCCCGACGCCGGACAAGCCAATCGTCAATGAAACTTCAGTGGTGCTTTCCCGGGATTGAACCGGCAGGCTTTGTTAAAATTCACTTAACCACAGGGTTTTTGGCTCAAAAAATAACAATGATGAATTCATTTTTCAGCAATGAAATGTTAAGAATTATAATATTATTATATTATACAATTCTATAATATATTCGAGCTAGCGTTAATATACACAGCCATCTCGAAGGCAGCCATTAGTTGTCGAGTTGTTTTAATTTCACAACTCAATCATATAAAAAACTTTATGGATTATATCTTAAAGTATGTAAGAACTACGATACTTTTTTTTTAAATAGCAATGTTTTTTAAATAAGTACTTATATTCCTATTTCCCTTCAATTAAGCGTAAAGTTTGTGTTAGGGATGCGGCTGACAATAGCCAAAGGGTGGAATCGAGCCTGAGACTTTTACATCGCTAGGCGGCCAGTAAATCATTACGCTATTGACGCTTTTGATATTAGAGATATCATAGCATGAATCCTGTTTGTACAAATACAAGCGCTGAATCAGTGACTTTACTTTCTTTATGCAATCTAAATTAAACTAATCTTACTTTATAATATTTCTATTGAAAAACATGTTTTTTAATATGCAGACTTATCTTAACTTATTATCTTCTTATGTGTTCCAAATTTAACTTTCAAGTTTGGTTTTGGAAACTGATTAAACTTTTTTTTATACATAATATACTTGTTACGTTTCAACAACTAAGAAGTTTTTATGTAACAAATGATTATTGAAATAAAATGACATAAATGTAATCAAAATAAGTCATGACGTAGAGTCGTGTCGTTACATAATTAGATGTTAGGTTCACGCCTGTGCATGTCTTAGCTTAAAGAAACTTAGAAGATAATTTATTTAGGAGTTTTAATGTGTATTATAAACTATGTTAAGAATTACGTTGTAAGATTTATAAGATATTAAAAGTGAACGCTAATTCGCATAAGGAATGCAAAAGTAAGCTGTAACACCTCGTAATTGTCCCACTGCTGTCCGTATAACTTAAGACGAATATGTACTTTTCTATGTAGAATTTAATCAAACATATGTTTGTATGGTAGTAGGAAAAAAAACAGAAATAAAGTCAGTCATTTCACAGTCATTAAAGAAATATATTTTAAATCGTATGTGTAATGAATTTTTTAAATATCAAATTATTAAACATTGATTTATCGTTAAAAATCATAATAATTGGTATTAAGGCTTACAAAATTTCTCAATTGTATAAACAATAAACCTTCCATGCTAGCATTTATAGCCCTAAAAATTTACATCTTTGCCAGTATAGCTCAAAAGGAAAAACTTAAACGTCAATTATTTTGTAGACTTATTCCTTGTCATTTCGAACGCCAGTCTCATAAAAAGGACCAGTAGCGTTTACTTAAATATAACAAATACGATTTTGTATTTGTTATATTAAGAACAACGCAATATTATAAATGTTACGAATATTTAAAATTATATTCCAAAAGCCCGTAAATAAAAATAATCACCGAATCATAACTCAAACGAAACGTTACGCGCTTGTTAAATATGGCTTACGATAATAATGGCCTATTACTTTAAACACTTGTATTTTTTCAACTTCATCCTTAATTAGAGGGAAAGAGATGAAAGATCCCTAAAGGGAGACTAATCTTACTTTATGTTATATGTTATAAATATAGGAACAAACCGTAAATATGCCACTGCTGGGCTATGTTAATGGTTATCATACATTATTTTGATATTGACAGACAAACAGAATACATTTGTGTTAGTAGTATGATGATAATTCCTTTCTGACCTATTTCGATTTCAGTGGCTATTTTTAGGGAGACTAATCAACTGCGAACATATAGGGGATGTTTTTACGCAAACACAAATACTTGTTCATAATCCGATGGGCGACAAATTCGCAGTCGCGCAGAACCAATGCCATCCCGCTACGACCCACGGTTGCGGAGCAGTAAAGTTTAGCGAGTGAAACTACATTCAACTAGTTCCTACATTAATTTCATTCATAGAACCGAGATGACGCAGTGCTTAGAATCCGTGAATCTTAATCGAAGGTAAAAGGTTCGAACCCACCACTCGAAAGCACCACTAAAATCTAATGGGTTTTATTTGTATTTATAATTCATCTCGTGCATATCGGAAAATATATATGTGTCGGATAAAAAACATTGTATCCACCAATCCGCATCGGAGCAGCGTGGTGATATAATCGTCAAACGTCCTCAAGAGGAGATAATGCCGCAGTGGAACATTTTACATTTTTAAACCAGCAATCATAGTTTGAGAACTTGTATATTACTAGCTAAACGTTCCGGCTTCGCACGGGTAGATATGATGAAAAATGTGTTTTGAATAGGATTTGCGTAAAATACTTTCTTAGTGAGCGTCTACGCCGGGGAAGGAGTAACTGTGACAAATTTCAAGTCCATCTGGCGCTTAGATTATCAGATCTCGTGATCAGTGCAATTTCAGATTGATTGATTGATTGATTGATCACGGCATACGAGCTGGACTCCAGATATATAAAACAAACTACGAGAAAATCGAGAGATTAATCTCTACTGCACATCCGCATATTCCTATATATTCCTGAAGCAAATGTGTGGATGTGACAGTCTGTAACACCAGTTTCTTATCTACACGACCCTGCGTCACTGCGTTATGGTGATAATGACTTCATAAGGGGCGACATGATGACACTAATTAGACATTAGCAGCAACCCAAAGTAACATCGAAGGGCAATTTTTTCTTTGATAATATTTTTATCTTTGAGCGAAATATCTACATATACATCAACTTCGCTGAATTCGATTGATGATGTTTTTTTTGTCTATTCGCAATATTTACGCAATGTATATAATAATACATAATAATGATAATAATATCCTGGGACATTATTCATACACGGCCATTTGATCCCAAATTAAGCTTGTACAGAGCTTGTACTATTTTTTTTTTTTTTTTTATAGAATAGGAAGGCGGACGAGCATATGGGCCACCTGATGGTAAGTGGTCACCAACGTTCTTAGACATTGGCATTGTAAGAAATGTCAACCATCGCTTACATATCCAATGCGCCACCAACCTTGGGAACTAAGATTTTATGTCCCTTGTGCCTGTAATTACACTGGCTCACTCACCCTTCAAACCGGAACACAACAATATCAAGTATTGCTGTTTTGCGGTAGAATATCTGATGAGTGGGTGGTACCTACCCAGACGAGCTTGCACAAAGCCCTACCACCAGTGAATGTGAAAAACTATGGAAACCAGACAACTGATATACTACATATACTACTTTTCTTTTGTAAATACATACTTATATAGATAATTCCACCCAGACTCAGGACAAAAATACATGATACACAACCTTCGGCGTGAAAGGCAACTATCTACCAACCACGCCAATCGGCCCGTCATTATAACAATGTATATAACAATTTAGTAATTATATAGTATGTTTGACATGATTACCATACATATTGTAGACGGCTTTTGTACATATTGGGGAAAATAGTTAGTAAAACTAACTACCGAGTACGATGCCGATTCTTCTCGGTGGAGTCTACATTTCAAGCCGATGCTTTTTTTACTTTACTGTGCTATTTTTATATTCATTTAATCTTGTAACGTGATATTTTAAAAGTGCTTATATAAATAAACAATATATATTTCGATTTTTTTATGTATGTTTTTAATAAGCAAATTAACTAATTTCTAGTTATATCAGTATTTTCAAATTTTTAATGCATATTATTAATGCAGATTCAACAATCTTTTAACAATACAGTTAACAAAATAATTACAATGGTTACAGTGATCTATCTATCTAACATAAAATATAATACATGTCAAAAGAAATTAAAAAAAAAAAGATAATTACTCACTAATCTACACAATAAATCTATGTAACTTTGATTAATGACCTTTTTTTTAAATCAAATTTAAAACAGTCTCTTCCGATCCCCACCCGACGCAAAATGCCATGCCCGTAATGCAGGCCGCATTTCCACGCTTTCTATTATCTCTGTATTATCTATATTGTTCATTTATTGATAAAATACATACTAAATGTTACAGAAAATTGTAATAATGCTTGCTGTGATCTCCTTTAATTGAAGGAACACACATATTCTAAAATATTATTCCACGACGTAATGTACTCGTAAGTGTGTATCCTTTGTTGGAGATCCTTAATAAATAAATAATATATATACTCATTATGATATAAATAAATTACTATTATTATAGTGCTAGCTGACATACACCGTAAAACACCCTAAAGAAGTATCCATCCACCAAGCCGAATTGGAGAAGCGTGGTGGAATATGCTCAAAAACCTACCACCCTAAAGGCAAAGGCCTTAGCTGTAGGACACTAACAAGCTGTTATTTTATTTATCTGTTACATAAAACACTAAAAATATAAGCTATGACTTAATTAAAACAAATTCGAATATAGAATAGACAAAACGAACTGAAACTGGCTGATAGGGCTAACAAACCCCTGAACGACACATCAGGGAGCCGCATCGTTAATCCTGAACGACGTAACCGCTATACAAATACATAATGCCCTACGTACGAAAATACCGTTGAAATTTCGACTCTATTCCAATGGTATAAGACATAGATGTAATCGCCATAACATGTTATTACATAGAACTTGTTAAGTTTAAAATAATTTAATTAATTTTTCGCCATTCTAGGCTCTTAGAAACTAAAATGAAATATAACATTTATACGGATGTTGTCGAAAGTTATACCAATTTTTTTTTTGTTTTTATTTTTAATGTAGATTATTTAAAATTTCAACTGTCTAGACAGGAGACATAATTCGAGTATAGAGACAGATTATATAGAGTATGTATATAATGGCCGTCTAGAGTATATAATAGATTGTTGTAGTTGACTTTTATTAAATTACAACACCGCTTTTAGATATTGCCAAGGTTGGTATAGAAGACAAGGCTACGAGTAGAATAGATTAGTTGGAAAATTCTTAGCTAATAAATCGATAAAGGTTTAACAGCCCATACAATAATATTATCTAGTACGTATAAATATGTACATATATATATCCTATGTATGTTTTAATCTGTAACTACAAACGAGGTCTTATATAAATAATACAAATTAATTAATATATAATAAAACTGTATTTGTTAATGATAAATATTGTTAAATGGTAGTGTTCGTTGAAGGATTGAAAACAAAATGTAATATATTATTAGTAATGTACTTTATTTATATAGTTATAAAAGTTATTACTCGGTTTGACACAATTTTTTCTGGTAGGTTCTATTTGATGTTTTTTGGTTATTCAATAGTTAAATATATTATATACAAATAAATTCTCGGGCACGGCACTTCTTTACATCTTTACTAATTACTGTTAGAACAATTGTAATGGATGGTTTTCTTTGCGTATGAAATATATATAGTTATATTATTGTTTTTGTCATTATTTCGTGAACTCCGTATGTTCATGTATTTGTGTGTACTTTGTTGGTGATCTAATAAACTAATAGTATTTATATTTAGAAAAACACATGGATATTCTGTCTCAACTACGGTACGAGTACAATATACGATAACTGTAACTTTCTATATTATTCTATAATATTACACAACGTTCTACGACGGATAATAAAATTAAGAAACAACAATTTGAAAATGACATAAACCAATTTTATGTTATGGATAATTAAATTTTACTACATTGATTGCTTAGATTCTTTTTCTGATATTTCTAATACAAAATACTCACCAAATTTTCGATCCTAACAGTAACACACTCATTCACTAGCCTTCGCGACATATTTTTTCTAAATATCCCGTTTGCATTTTCTCATTTTCATAAAACACAATCATCATAATAACTTCGCTCGAAATTCAAACATTAGATAAAAAAAATAATCCATCACGACCAAGACCTCATTATAACAGCCTTAAATATTTTTGTCACACTCGTCTATTATTATAGACACATCTAAAGTATATTAAAATCAGATGACATGGCGAATGCACAAATACACTTATAAAACGCCAACGAAAATCACGTGTGGACGCTGCACTTAACCAATCATAACTAACGCAAAAGTTCTACATTAAAAAAAAAGAAAATCCCTTTTCGCGCCAAAACCACGACTCCTGCATTCTGTTACGGATAATAAGGCGAACGAAGCCAGCGTTTTAACGCTTTGATCTTTTATGATAAACTCTTCAGTTTAAACTGCTAGACAAGAATCTGGGTCGAAGTTTATTTTGTAAAATGACACAATTCTTTGCCACAACTATTAACGCACTTTAGTTTATCATATTTAAATTTAATAAAAATATATGTGATATAGTATTTATTACAATGATTATTTTATAAGAAAGCAGTTGCAAATTCACAATCATTAATCACCGTTCGGTATCTATGTTACTTGAACGCACCTGAAGAGAAAGCGCGCGAAGCTCATCTGTCAAATTCGATGACACCCAACTTTGCCGCCAAAACGCTCCATTCAATAGAAACCATTCACACGATAGCATTGTTCTTGGCACAAATCACTAAAGTACGACCATAGAGCTAGTTTTTTTATAAGGTTAATTGAATTATGTTTTTAATTGTTAAAAAGGTTTTTAATCGTGTCACGTTCCGGCAGCGCGTAGTCGACTAGCGCGCGAAATGTTGTAGGGTGAACTGGGCGTTTGTCGCCGCGAATTCTTGTGTTCAGTTTTTCTTGAATCGAATCATATCAGTGGACAGTGGACAGTAGGTCGCGCTATTTATAACCAATCGTATCGGCTTTTTTAATTTTCACGTTTTAATGTTTTGTAGCGTTCGAGTTATTTTTTATTATACAATCTTTTATAATGTGTTAATAAAATTTCTGGATCTATATATACTCGTATTAGTGAAATATAATAGTGTCTGAAATATTTATAGAGCTATTAAAATGTTATAAAAACCAATTTAATGCATATATCTATTATTATTTTAGCGTCAACATGACGTCAACTATATTCTAGCTAGAACCGAATAAAAGACAAATATAATTTTGAAAATAAATCCGCAACACAGATAAAAAAATAACATGCTTTATTTTACAGAAATACTCATCATATAGTAAGCTAGAAATATTAAAAGAAAAAAAACTGTTATTTCTTTACAACGTTATATAGAACTTTAAAATAAAAATATAATAACTCATTTTGCAATCAAACACATGTTACAGATACATTAAAAACTGTAATCAAATAAATCACAGCGAGCGAGGAATATACGAATGTATCAAGAGATTGATTACTCTGTAATGCAGTATAAACTGAATGTATCATATTTATTAAATTAATTATCTATCATTAAAAAGTAAGTATATTTTAATTGTTTTTTTTTTATTTGGTCAGGCAAAAGTATAAATATGTAAAACATGCGATAACTTTATGGCAGACGTATTCCAGTATGTTTTTTACATTACGGGAACAACGGATGTCGATCGTTTTACGATAGCAATATACATAATGATACGCAAACCCTCACGTGCGTACAGGCGCACGGATAATTGGAACGATTGCTTTAGAAAGGTTATATACGTAAAAATATTATATACGTAATACAAACCATAATACAATCTGCAGACAGAAAACACATGCAACGCTCAACTGATTTACTTTTTTTGTAAACAGAATGACAAACCTTACATCACCGATGAGCCTCCAACCTTGGGCAATAAGATGTCCCTTGTAGTTATATTGGCACACTCACCCTTCAAACTGGACCACAACAATACTAAGTATTGCTATATGGAGATAGAATATATGATGAGTGGGTAGTGTGGTAGGGTTGCACAAAACCCCACCAAGTACATTTCACTAATATTCCAGATCATTTGAATTCCTTATTTCTTTTATCATCTTCGCCTGTGCGTTTTATTTCAGTCACGCTATCACAGAGTATAAATCCATTACAGGAACGCCACGGCGAGCTGCGCTACGCATTCAAATGAAAGTTACTATCTTGACATACTCCAAATATTAAAAGGTTTCCGAGATGTGCGTTAAGTTCTACCGCTAAAATTTTCATTATAAATTTAATAAACATGTTTGATTATGGTCTAGGAACAACGTTTTTTATGTCCGAGTTTCATTTCCAAGTCCAGTTAGTATATTAATATCTGTCTTAATTTGTAACCTTAATATGTAACAGTAATATTTATGTTTGTGTTTTTTATAGATTAGGTAAGCGGACGTGCAAATAGGACACCTGATGCTAAGTGGTCACCACCGCCCAAAGACATTGGCATTTAAAGAAATGTTAGCCTTGGGAACTAAAATCTTATGTCCCTTGTGCCTGTAATTACACTCACCCTTCAAACTGAAACACGACAATACCAAGTACTGCTGTTTTGCGATGGAATATCTAATGAGTGGGTGGTACCTACCCAGACGAGCTATGGGTTACGGGAAATAGACTGGCTTTAAGAAATGTCTACTACTATTTTATTTATGTATCTGTCAAATGTTTAAGATATAATTAATAAAATCAGTGTTGGTTAAGAACGATATACATTTATTTGATGGTAAGGCTTTGTGCAAGCCTGTTTGGGTGGTACCTACCGCACCGCCCACTCATCACATATGTCATCACTAAACAGCAATACTTGGTATTGCTGTATTCCGGTTGAGAGTCAGTGAATCAGTGTAACTACAGGCACAATTTGTATAACAGCTTAGTTCCCAAGGTTGGTGGGTGCATTGGTGATGTAAGGGATGATTGATATTCCTTACAGGGGACAATGTCTATGGGCAGTGGTGACCACTTACCGTCTGTCCATCCTAATCCTAATAGAATTGAGAATGCACGATTGAGAATTTAAGTCATATACAATTTGAAGGATAATAAAACCTTTTCACGCAGAAAAGCTAAACGAACGTGAGCGATAATCGAAACAGTGAAAAGAGTAGAACGAAAGAAAAAGTGCAGCGCATAGCTTACTCAAAGACAAAGGTATTTAAGGCGCTCTGCTGACATCGACGACGATTCTCAGAGAGGAGCGTGGATAAGGCCAGCTGTCTATCGAATATTGTGCGCAACATGAAATTCACGCTTGGCACGTCATAGACTAAGAGAGCGGGTGAAATTACGAAGTGCAGCTTATATAATAATATAATATTCTAAAATCGAACGAATCTTGCTACATATTCTGATATGAGTTTTATGTATATAGGTTTTGTTGTTTTTTCAGTCAGACATTATAAACAAACATATCATTATTTATTATAATAGTAAATAGTACCAACCGAGAATAATAGAACAACCGAGTTTCAATCGACTCGAATGTGTTTAGTTGTAGTAAATATTACATTTGACAAGTCGATTTCATGATGTATTATTTGTAACATTTACGCCACACCCAATATAAAATTAAAGAAATTAAAAAACATTCAATAGTTGCGCTTCGCATTCAGTGGAAGATCACCGTAACCACCTCCTTGATACTAACGCGTCTTGAGCTGCTACATTTTCTAGAATAAAATGTGGACGTTCAGGTTCCTTTGATCTAGCAAATCATAAAAAAATATTAAAAAAGGCCATCATAGTTTCAATGAAAACAATAGCTAATAGCGACTGTTTATATAAATACGTGTACAATGTGTTGGTGGTAGTAGAACAGGGAGACGTCGTGATGGGTTTCACGATTCACCTAATCCGAACTGAACCGAACCGAAACAGCCTGTGAATGTCCCACTGCTGGGCTAAAGGCCTCCTCTCCTCATTTTGAGGAGAAGGTTTGGAGCTTATTCCACCACGCTGCTCCAATGCGGGTTGGTGGAATACACATGTGGCAGAATTTCAGTGAAATTAGACACATGCAGGTTTCCTCACGATGTTTTCCTTCACCGTAAAGCACGAGATGAATTATAATCACAAATTAAGAACATGAAAATTCAGTGGTACTTGCCCGGGTTTGAACCCACGATCATCGGTTAAGATTCACGCGTTCTTACCACTGGGCCATCTCGGCTTTTTACCTTTTTCACCTAATCAACTCTCAGAATACCTTTCTCATCCACAATTTCGATCGAACGACTAGGTGTTGAAAGGCATGACCGTCCTTTCTTTTTCTTATAATATATAAAGGTGAGCACACGGGCCAACTAATGGTAAGTGACAATCGCCAATAGACATTGACAGTAAGAACACAACAATACTTATTCTCGCTGGCGGTATAATATGTCATGATGGTAACCCAGATGGGTTTGCACAAAGCCCTAGAATCAAGTGAAAGTCCTTACAGCACCATTGTGTTTCTTAGCGCATTTTATTTGGATGCTTCAAGAGGAGAGTGAACGGACATTTTCTATGCACTTACTAACCTAGATCTCATTGCTTTTATCCAGGCATTATTGTCGTCAATTCGTAAGTCGGTCATTATTTAATTACAGGTACAAGGGACATAACATCTTAGTTTCCGAGGTTGGTGGCGAATTGGTGATGTAAGCGATGGTTAACATTTCTTACAATGCCAATGTCTATCGGCGTTGGTGACCAGTTACCATCAGGTGGCCCATAGGCTCGTCCGCCTTCCTAATCTATAAAAAAAAAATACATCTTACAATATCTAATATTTGGCACGGGCACACATTGTAATATCACAAACTACACTCAACGACTTAACTGTCTAATCTATTTATTTGTGTCGCTTAATAGCTTACAATATAACTTAGTCGCGTTACATTTTTTTTAACAATTTCGCCAAGACTCCGAACGAGACACTACTTGTCCTTATCGCATGCTCTCACAAGCTAACCGATAAATTGTTATTGCTACGTCTTACATTCCCTTATATTGCAAAAATAGTCGCAGTTAAACGGAATGGCGTTATTATAGAGAAATACATACCCCATTAAGTATTTGAAGGCATTGTCTCTTGGCAGAGAGTCACGCCAGGATTGCCGACGGCCTCTTCGAATGGCCGGAACCACTGTTATGCCCCGCAGTTTTTTATTGCCTGTCTTATAATTTTCTTACGACTCGAAGATTTTTGTTTTACGTCCAAACATTCATTTCAATGTCTGAATTGTTTAAATTGCTTAATTTATAGATTGAAATAGAATATTTTAGAATATGTAACAATTAAAAATTATACTTACTAATATTATAAATGCGAATGTAAGTGAGTTGCTAAAATGTAAAGGGCAACACCTGAACCTCCCCCCCAACTTAGTTGGACGAAGTCGCGTATAGAAAATAGTGTTCTATAATCACCTGCTCATAATAAAAAGATCAAAACAAATAAACACAAAATGAATTATAAAAGTTGTTTAGTTAAACACTGACTCTTCTCTTTCTATCATCATTAATTTGATATTCGAAAGAAGAGGACACAGCATTGTTTAACTAATCACCCCTTAACGACATTTAGTGTCAATATTATTCTATAATATTTAATACATAAACAAACATACACATATTATATATTATCATAGTTTCTATGTCTCTACTCGTACCAAATACAGCGATACTGACATTCAACAGCCAGATTGGATTCATGACGTCATAGATAAGGGTGACGTCACGTGTTAAAGGGCATTTCCTACCAGGATAACAGAACTTGTGAAGAATTAACTGATACATGTATTCATATAGTGTTATCAACCTTAAAAAGAAACGTTTAAGGCTTTAAATTCCTTGCACAACACTCTAAGCAGACACTGCAGCGCTCATAAAACAAACAAAATCGAGCTTTCGCACTCAGAAATCACAATACACTTTTGACTGCTTATAAAAGCTCCATTTTGAGCCCATTTTGGTGATATTCACCCCTACCACCCATGAAATATAGCACATTATTTAGCAACCCTATTTTGTTCGATATAAAGTTTACTTTTGCTTTAGAATATGTGTTGTCCTTATGACGTTCTATAAAAAAGTTCTTACTGCATTCCCGGTTATAAACCTGTATGAAAGAGAGGAACAATATCTACAGTCATGCTGTTAAGTGAGATGGCACACACTGCACCGTCCTGCTTTTGATTTATAGCCACCACCAGACTGGAAATGGCGTTAAGTATTTTTAGGGGTCAGTAATTGTATTTCTGTATTTTATACTTTTCAAAGTCCTTTTTAATTTTACTGAAATAATTCTTTAAGTGAATTCATATGAAATATGACGACTAGATAGCCCAGTGGCTAGAACAGGTGATTCTTAACCGTAGATTACAGGTTCAAACTCGGACGAGAACTTTTGATATTTTTATGTGCTTAATTTGTGTTCATAAACAATCTTGTGCTTAAGCCTTGTATGTATCGAATAAAATTTTGCCGTATATGCATTCACCGATCCGCATTTGGAACAACATGATGCAATAACCCCCAAACTCCCTCAATATGAAAAGTTATTTTGTTAAATACTAGCAGTGCCCACGGCTTCATCCGCGTGGAATTGAATTTCTAAATATAAATTAAATAAATATAATATAATTAAATATAGCCTGTGCCAGTTCTGGATAAAGTAGATTTCCAATTGTGACGTAATTATTAAAATCGTTTCGATAATTTTAGACTATGGATTAAAAACAAACAAATCTTTTCTCTTTATATTATTTTTTTTTTTTTTAGATACATAGATCGCTAAAGTGAATCTTTTTTGTATTTGTACAAAATTAAAGGTAACAAAGTCAATTTGAATAAATATGTACATGCAGATTTTAATTTAATTACAAATCGGGGATCAAAGTCAGTCAAAAATCTTTATTCAATATAGAAGCGTTACACTTACTCATTGTCATAAATCTACCACCGGTTCGGAAATAAAAACCTCAGACCTTAGAAGAACCGACGAAAGAAACTCAATTGAATCAAAAGCTCATCAAATAATTATTTAATGAACTATGTATAAGAAGAGCTGTAATTTTACAATACATGCTTCAATATAAATAATGTAGATATAGAAAAATATATTTAACCAAAAAATGGTTGATTGAAAACAATTTTTCTTACTACAATTCGGACAAATTTGACCATTATTTTTTAAAATTTAAAGGCACGTTAAATTACCTTTTAATTAATATATATTGTAATCGTATTTATCATTACAGGACTAATTTTATAATTATGGCCATATAATAGTAGAATAGGTGGTAACCGAAGTTTCGCAGTTTCAAAACGGAGCGAAAACTAATTAATTTATTAATTAAAAACATGAATATACTTAATCTGTACACCTATGACTTACTACGTTACTTTTTTTAATCTATAGCAGGTTACGGTAAATAAAAGAAACGACTTAGTTTAAAAAAAAAATACAATTCACCAAAAATACATACAATAAGACTGTAATCATTGTAACACTCAATAATCCAGTAACAGTAACAGTAACAGCCTGTTAATGTCCCACTGCTGGGCTAAGGCCTCCTCTCCCTTTTTGGGGAGAAGGTTTGGAGCTTATTCCACCACGCTGCTAGAATGCGGGTTGGTGGAATACAAATGTGGCAGAATTTCGATGAAATTAGACACATGCAGGTTTCCTCACGATGTTTTCCTTCACCGAAAAGCACGAGATGAATTATAAACAGAAATTAAGCACATGAAAATTCAGAGGTGCTTGCCCGGGTTTGAACCCACGTTCATCGGTTAAGATTCACGCGTTCTTACCACTGGGCCATCTCGACTCAATAATTAATAATTAACAATAATCCAGAAGAACGTATATTTAAAATTGACAGACGTAAATATTACTACTGGCCAGTGGCTCTTTTTCTTTTAGCAAAAATATTTTTACACAAAATTATTTTCTGCCTATAATTCAACATAATCTAAAAACAATGTACTTCTTTATACGATAATGCGATGTTGAGTTTTAAAAATATTAGCAAAACATTAATTATATAATGTAATATAATTATATTTTTTTAAATTTCGACTTTATTTTATATGAAAGTTTAATAATTAGCTTTATCTCAATACCAATTTCGGTTGATAGATAAAAAAAATTATGGATGTAGTGGGTGATCCAGCTAATAACATTTTTAGATGTTGCCGATACTTAAATAGTACAAGACTTTTTTTTTAAATTGTTTATAATTTATGCTCGCAAAAAAAGGTCAAATTTTTATTTCTCTTTTATTTCTCGTCTTGTCGCCTCTCTTCTACGCGTGAGAACCGTTCACGAAAACACGTGGATCTTGTGGTACAAGTACCAGGGTATCATAACGTATCAGGAACCACGTTGAATATGTGCAAGCAAATCGAAAAATATATTCTTCGTTTGTCCTTATAACTCCTATCATGAAAACAGCTTATGGATAACTTAAGAAATAATTGTCAAGAAAGCCTGTGGTTCTTATACTAGTTAGAAATAAATGATAGTTTTATTACTAACTTATTTCATCCTAAACTAGCGATGATATCGATACGATATAAATGTCAGTATTTCGATGGAATCATCGAAATACTGACATTTTACAACCTGTATATAGGTTTTTTTAATAAATTGTGTGTTGTTTATGTACATTTATTTTAATTGGTTTACTTTTTTATTTTACATGCATATAATGGTTTTAATTCTTTCGTTCTTTTTAATTTATTCTTTCCTTTTTTGTATTTTATAAATAACTTAATGATCGCGGTTAAAATCTAAGTATTAAATGTAGTAAATTTTATTTTTTATTTCATTTGAATTAATCGTTTGGGAAAAGTTCAACATGCAGAACTATTTTACAATCCCACCTGACTGAGACCAGACAGTATAATCTTTATTAATGAATTTCCTTTACTATTTCAACAAAGCAAATCAAATAAAAAACAGCGCCTCTGGGAAGACGTGAAACACGTGCAACTTTGTCCAATGTACCAGGAGACCAGAGAGCTTTAGGAGCTCGCTCGGCAACTTGTTGCTAGGTTCAATATTCTATAAATCGAAGCAAGCTAATACTTTGATGATAAAATATTTGAATAGTTTACGATGAATAGTTTTTATATAATTGACTATGTTTTCGATATTTTGATATTCAGTGTTTAAACGGCCGTAGTTAAGTCGAAGTCAAACTCAAAATATTTATTCAATAGCATTATACTTATTTATTGATTATAAAAAAATCTGTCACCGGATCTATCAATTGGAAGGAACAGACTTTTTTTTTTCTATTTTACCAAGCACTTGTATTAAAAATATATTCATGTGAAACGGTCCGGGGTCGTTCGTTTCATTCCCAATGTGTGTTATCATCTAAAAAGTCATTGTAATATCCTTTATGACATAAACGTTCTTTAATGATTATTTTTAATTTAACAACTATAAATTTTGAACGTTTTTTGGGATCCTGTAAAAGCGTTATACATAGTCCAATAAAATAATTTTTAAGTCTGCCTAGTCGGGTCACATTCATAACTACATTATTTTATTGGTACTAGTAAAATGTACGTCACAATTTCTAGAAAATTCTTTTATATTTCTACGAAAATACATCACTTAATGACATATATATTGTAGGCGTGCAACTAGGTATTAATTTATGTAAAAAAAACTTAGTACATACGATTAAATCCTGTTGCAACGATTTGCTTGTTGTAAGAAGAATTTGTATTGTAAATTGTAAGTAGTAACAGAAACTGCACGATTGTTTGCTTACATCATATTTAAATGTTTGTACGTATGGCTTGTTAAATACGTAACTACAATTAAATAAAAAGTAACCCCCGATACACATATTTTTTTAATATAGGCGTCGTCCCGTTGGAATTTATCAGGTTTTAAACAGAAAAAAATGCATCAAAATCGGTCCATTCGTTTGAGAGCTTAATTGCCACAGACAGACGCAGAATGAGATACATACGTTAAATGTATAACATATATAAAGAGAGGGGCTTTACATTTTCTTTGTTAAAATATTCTGTATTACGAGAAGACTTGGAAAGGCGTTGAGTGCGCCCCGAACTTCAGAATACCCACCAAAAAACCAGCGGTACCATTTCCGTCTTAACGAGAAGCGCCACGGAATCGCTTGCACATACTACCGTGATGCTCTGACGAAAACTTTACCACCTAACAGAAAGAATTGATTGTAGATAACGTATAATAACAAAATGATTTCCTTATAACAGTTGGTTTTAACTAATTGTAATATAATTTAATCACAATATATATTATAAACCCTAAAGTAATATATTTTTCTGATCAGCTTGTCAGCGTACAAAGAGCATAATACACTGTATATAATAATGAAGTTTTCAACTGTGAAGTCACACTTTTATTCTTTTAATAGTGCCCAGTATACTTCTTCTAGTCTGAAAGGATGATGTTTGGAAGATGTGAAAAAAATCTTATACGGTGCCATACAACTTGTATGTCGGAAATGTATAATGTTTTAACATTAAATCCGTCTTTTCCCGCAGTGAAACTTCAGAAAAGTACCCGGCTCCTCGGGGGTGGACAGGGTTATGTGGGATTCTTACCCACTAAAACTACTGCAATGGCCGTTGTCAACACGTATCAGAAGCTGCGGAATCGTGTCTATATAACGCATCCGCGGGCGCTCACGTGATGTGCTGCAACGCGTGGCCATCCTGGCTGCCGTCCTCCTCAGGGTCGTTTAAAATAGGACACGTAAGACCCCAACCTAATATTAAATCCTTATGTTATCTCTTATTTTTATTTAAAGGATGTTGAAAAATGATTACTTGCGTACTGGGTGTATATTTATTTGATTTACGAGCGATGTGAGTATTTGAAACACGTACGGACCTACATGCATAAGCTTTTTTTACCACCTGATAGTAAGTGACCACCGTCGCCCATAAAAATTGGCACTGTAACAAAAATTTTAACCATTGCTTATATTGCCAATGTGTCGCTTACCGTGAGAACTAATATATTAAGCTGCTTGTGATTTTAATTACACTGTTCACTCATCCATTAAACCGGAACACAACAATATTTATTGCTGTTTGGTGGTAGAATATCTGATGAGTGAAAGGTACGTTCCTACCCAGACGGGTTTGCACAAAGCCCTACCACCAAGTAAAAATATAATATATGTGAAGTCGCACCTGTATCAGCTGTTAAAATATTTATAAAAAAAACTATAAGGGGTGGTGAGCACGGGGATTCAAAACACGTGACGGTGTGGGAATTGCACCAGGAAACTATAAGCGGACAGCACTTCTCCCGATAAAACCACCTGTTGATACTCTGGATAGTCTATAAAATTGTATGTAATATTGCAATTTGCACCCTTTTGTTATAAACTTGGAATATGTTTTGCACTTTACATATATTCACTATGAGCAGCTATGGTCGACTTTATTAAATTAATCACTGTCGCAATCAATAAAAAACCGAATCAATTTTCATCTTTACTCCAAGATCTCGGCAAATCTACAGCCATTCGATGAAGGCGTAAAATTAATTGTACGGTTAAGATACTTCTGAAAAGTGTGGGTACTACCCCTATTTTTTATTCAACAAATTCAGAATTAGATTAATTATGAATTCAAACTTATAGGTTACCAGTTAATACGCTTCATATTATTATTTATCTGCTATGGCATTATAATATTAACTACTTTCTTACTAAACTTTTAGTTCATAGCATTCATGGTTATCGACACTCTTATTACCATGGCTGTTACATGACTTATATAACACGGTCATTGACATCTAACCCATTAAAAACGTTTACTACCAAAACTACCGTACTCGAACTATCAAGGTTATATATGTATATATAGACCGGGTGTATCTTTCAAGCGAGTTTACATACGCGATCAAACTTTATTTTAGCTGCATTATAACTTGCCATCAAGTGTAGCTATTGTTAAGAAAATCGTCGTTACAATACAAATCTTCTCGGCTTCGCCTATAAATTTTATTAAAGAAATCATTATTGATTAACGTTCGCGAAATGACTAAAGAAAATGTTCTTTCGACTTTCATATAAGTAATAACTCAACTAACACCCCTTAAACAACAAGTTTATATATAAGTTTCAATGTCGAGCACTTCCTTTCTGACTACTAGTCTGACTTTTTATATAATCATCCTAGTTCCAACAAGATAAAGAGGAGAGCCACATAAGGGCACGTCAGCAAAATTAAAAGTTATTAAAATTAAGGCAGGTAGGATTATTGTTATCCTCAGATTGTATGCACTATGATAAACATGTGACTGTGGTAATACACACACCAGGGAAACAGATCGGTACAGAAGTTCTTCTTCCTTTATAACTACCTGACTTGAAATAACTACGGTAAATCATTGGCGACCAATTGGCGATGAGAATAGGAGAAAGACTAGAGGAGTTAACTTCTAGATAGGACTAGATTCTCTCGAAGAACTAAATTTATAGCAAGGGAAAATAAACACGTGTCTTTGTGACGATCTACCAGGAAATCAGTTCGGTGCTGAAGATCTTCTTATACAATAAAAATATACCTACTTACTAGTCCTAAGCAAACGTTAAATTAGCACGGGAAATACACGTGACTTTGTGAAGTTATACCAGGAAAGCAGATCAGTGTAGTAGTTCTCCCTACACAAACATAAATTAGCATGGGAAATACACGTTGACTGATTGGGATAGAGAACAGGAGATCAGAAATAAATAGTAGTTTTTAATGCTTGAAACTATGTCTAGCGTAAATAACACGTGTGACTTTGTGGGGATATACCAGGGAAGCAGATAAGTGTTAGTGGTCTCCTCTATACAATAAACGTTAAATGAGCACGGGGAATACACGTGTTAAGAATAGGAGACCAGAGGTTAATAGTAGTTTTCAATGATCGAAGAACTTTTTGACAAGGAGCATAAACACGTGACTTAATCGGGATCACACCAGGAAGCCAGAGACTAACAAGAGAGTTTTGCTTAGATCTGTAGTTCGCAGGCAAATAACACGTGTTTCCTACAAGCATCAAAGCAGGAGTCTAGATGATAGAGTTATTCATTCACACATATTGTCATCAAGTGACTATGAGAATTATAAACACACTTTTTATTTTTATCTTGGTTAAAAATGTTTAAAATTGCTTGATTAAATATACGATTTCCGAGTAACCATTAAAAAGAAAATTCAACAATTATGAGTTACGCGGTCACTGACGCGACGCGACTTTTTTTGCATTATTATTTAATAATTGAATTTATAGTAATTTTTTATAAAATTTGTCTAGGTTGTACGTTTCAAATAAAAACTTATTAAGATCCAATACCAATGAAATAGATTCAGATACCACCTATATATAAAAAACATCTGATAATTGGTTTAGCAACGCATAGAGATTCAAAAATAATCTGACGCCATTTAAATGAATGATAACCATTTTTTACAGAACTCTTACTTTGACGACATTGTTAACCAAGAAAGTAAAAAAACAGTATTTTGTGACTGAGCTCAACAAATACAATACATACATAGATACATACATACATAAACATACGTAATAAGGCTTTTAGTCACGTTGCAACTATCCATGCTTATACCAGGAGTGCATATACAATATGGAGATATGGAATTTCGTAGTATAGATTACCCGAAACAAAACCATGTACCGAAAAAAATTACATGATGATACTTCGAATCAAATACATATATATTATAGTTATTGTTATGTATCATTAATAGAAAAGTCAATATCAAAAACCTATGTTGTTTTCAAAAAATAAATAGCGGTTCTTTTCAGCTGGCGTAACATCCTGAAAAGAATAACATCAGCCACTACTTCATGACGACCACGACTGCTCTTCTAAGAGCGTATCGTCTAAGACGAATTAGAAGATTTTGTTCTCTTTTCAACTGGCATTTTCCTAAGGCTATACGTCTAGTAAATCAGAAATAAGTTGCCTCATTAAAATATGTTACTATACCCTGTACAAGTTAGCTTGATCTTTTTGACAGACGGGCATGTGATGGGAAACAGAAAATATCTATAAATAGTAGTCCAAAAAATAACGTTTTAAAATACTTGTAACTGTGACGAGATGGTGTGGGTGTATTATGTGTGAAATTCTTTATTGCACTAGACATACAAAACATTGGGTAGATTAGCGACGGTGGGTCTATATTCATAATAAGTACCTATTTAATATTACAGGGTTATTTTTGGATAGGTGGTTCAGACCATGAAAGTAAACAACTTTCCCAAAGAACCACGGGTCGATTTTTTTTTCACTTTTCGTAATTCAAATTAGAATTCATTTTTTTTTCTAAAAAGAGTTATACAAGCTAAAGAGACTCCAACCAAAAGGACCCCGTTCGTAACAATAACTTAACAATGATCTTTAATAATGATTTTTTGTAATCGATATTTGTAACAGTTACTGCCTGTTATTCGTGTCCCATCCGTCCGACCGATGTAACATTGTACAAGCGTCTATTATTTTCAGAGTTCCTATTTAAATTTTACTTTGAAGCAATAAAAAGTCCTAAAATTTTCGGATAACGCTTGAATCTTTAGAGACTTTTGTGTTATATGTATTTTTTAATATTTTTACAATTTTTAAAATCATTAAATTAAGAAAATAATATGTTCGTCATTGCAAAGTTATGTCGAAAATTTACATCTGTCAAAACGATCAAGCTCACTTGTGCAGGTGTTGTGCTGTAGCGCCATCTACCGGTGTGTTACAACATTGATATAGTATAAAAATGTGAGAGTTTGATATCGCCCCTGAGGAGAGCACCGCCTTGACAGGAGCTGATCATGAAGCCTCTCTAATCCGTGATGATAACGGACCTCGCAGGAGTTGTAATGGCCAATCTCACATAACCCAGAGCCCGGGTATCGTTCGAAGATTTCCCTGACAGAAATCGCTTGAATATCTTCAATCCATAGAATTCGTATAAAAAAATATCAGTTCGAATGAAATATAAAGAATAATATTAGAATTGAAATGCTGCAAAGTAGAAATTTCAGAATAGACTTCAAATTTTTCTATATTGAATGAAACATTCTTTCAATGTACACAATGGATATGACATCTTTACAACAAAATGAAAAAACATTGACCTTGTTCTCTAATATATTACACGAACACGAAATTCAAGCTTGACACGTCAGCAGTCTAAATTTTAAGCCTGTGAAACTGCGAATCACAACTACTTTTATAATCACATTATAGAGTAAAAAGTTCTCTGAAACGCGTTGCATCTTATGGCGTGAGCCTTATGAGTTTTGGCTTTGTACTATTTTCAATTAAGCAGCTTAAAAAGTGTTCAATAATTTAGAAGTATATACTATAAATAGTATATACTCATATATGGCAATAGTCTTTCGACTACTGCCATAATATACATACATACAGTCCAGACATTATATACATACAATTTTAATTGTATGTGAACCGATAAAGCTTGTTTTTAGCTATTGTCTTAATTATTCTAATATACCTTGTCATTGCCTTTTTTATGCTCTCTAATTTATGTAGGCTACGCGAATTAAAAAAATATCGATTTTAGTTAATAATATTTATTTATGCTCTTAATTATATTTTTTAACGCAATTATGACCCGGGTACCTTAAAAAAGGTAGAGAAGGAGATGGACGGACTGACATTAGAGAATTTCAGTCACGTGTTTCCATCAATGCAATACCAGGGACACATACGTTACAGGATATTAGGGATGAACATTTTCACATGTATAATACGTTCATTGCAAATGAAACCTTATATCCACTATATAAGAATCGATGTCCCTTAGCATAAATGCCATAGAAGTGACACTGAATACACTCGTGCTTCATTCTCATGAATGCTCATTATGTATAATTAAGACATTTATTTTAGCACATTAATAAATCGAACAATGTATAACGGTACACAGTTAATCCAAATTCCATAAAATTGAATTCTTTACCAGCTCACGTGTTCCCTTCCTCTTACAACCCGGGTATCTTGCGGGCCGGCAAGGTGGGGGCGGCTAGTGCAGAACATTCTTCCCGACTGTACTGGCCGTCGTTGCGTTTGTACTCTATCAAACATAAAATAATAAATAATATTTACTACAAAAAATTACTAATTTGTACATCAAAGATTATAAATTTGGATACAGTACATATTTAGTCATATTTCGTTCATGTTACTAAGTAACGTAATAAAAAATTTCAAAGTTCTAGACTTTAAATATAGCATTCAAATAATGAATTTATTGTACAGATTTTATTCCTAAATAACTTAAAATTAAAAATAACTTTCTTTTCACAATAAGCTTAAAAGTGAAACCTAACTAGAAAAAAAAATAGCGAATATCCATAAGATTTGCAGAATATTTTATAATATTCTAAGTGACCGAGAGTGGTGACCACTTACCATCAGATGACGCATTTGAAAGACTGCCATAGTTAATTTAAAAAAATACAATATTACCATTATTATTACGTTCGCATTAAACACAAAAATCGTAAAATACAACATCACAATGTAATAACTTAACAGATTTCGTTACAATCGCTCAATTTTATTTAATTCTAGAAATTTCATGTTTGTGAAACAATTTGTTTAATCGAGTAGTCTTAACACAAGCTTGTATTTATGTCAAAATAACGACTACTTAAATTTAACATAAAATAAAACAACAACATTACATAACTCTTACAAAACTTAAATAAATAACGGTAGAAAAAAATATTCATCGCTATATTTTATTGTTTGTAGTGGCGCCATCTTGTTGCAACATTTAGTAGCGCAATAATCGATCTCATATATCCATATACCTCCTTTTTAACCTCGTGCACGCTAATCTTCGATATTCGCGATACATTTAAATACCGCGACAGTTTGTTATTGCCCAATATACGAAAAAATGGTGTATTTGTTATCGATAGTTTAGAAATAAAATTAAAGTGGATATAAGTGGAATAGTGTTCTATTATAAATAAATATTTTAATTAAGAACTGTGGACAGTGCGTCATATAGCAGAGTAAATTGCATGGAACTATATATCTAAGGTTTGGTTATATCTACTTCTTCGATTGCGATGTGCTAGTCACCTTGATAAAATCATCACGCAAAAGTGTTTGTGGTCTAGACCCGATTGCACAATCGTCCTATGCTGTTGCCAGTGAAGTACTGACTACTGAGTCGTCTTACAAGCGCTTACAAGTGAATCTGCTTGTACGTCCGCGGCCAGCGTAAATGTTAGTACACAGATATCTTCTTGTATTCTATTTTTCTATCACCAGTGTGACAAATAACAAATAAAATAATGGAATACATTCCATTTAACCTTAAAGAAGGTCGAAAGTGGTTTTCTTTTGACCTTTTTATTATCTCATTTTTTTGGTACTTATAAGTGTGAAAGAATCTACCCTCATTAATTAAAATGCTTATACTGATGTATATCTCTGTACTATTAACTTCTTAATTGTCCTAACATTTTATTTTTGTCCTATTTTTTTTTTAAATGTACCGATGGTTTTTCTTGAACATGCTAATATATTGGTTCCAAATAATACTCGTTGTATTTACGGCTGTCTGTGTTGGTACCACTTGTTTATTCTGCCGTTTGAACTGCTGTGTTCTGGGTTTAAAATTAAATTAAAAGCCAATGTGCCAGTTGAAGTAATATATTTGATGCCAACGTTTAACAGCAATTTAAAAACTTAGCTAGAGGCTTATAGATCTTGCAGTATCAATGACGTATTTGCTCGTTTATCTTAAAATGAAAGTACACCACCGACATAATAACAAAAACTTTTTGGAACATTACTCTTTGCACACGTATTGATAATAAAATTTATAGTCATTCTTTCGAATTCCTGGTGAATCGAAGTTTCACCATAAGATTAAATTGTACATAATAAACAACAATTAGAACATCCAATTTAGTTGATTTACTGTCTTATAAAAATCAACTAGAATTATCTCAACAAATAGACAATTAAATTCAAACATCAAGACTTTCTTTCTTTAATTTAACTTTATTTTATTTTGATATTTTTAAGTTTTGCGTCGTTATAGCATATGATCGTGGCCGAAGATAGCCTATTCAAACACGGGCAAATAAAACTGAATTTTAATGTGTTTATAATTAATTTCGCGCTCGGCGGTGACGAAAATTGGACGAAATTCTATCACATGTATCATTGACACGTCGGGTTGGTTAAATAAAATCGAATAGGTTGAACACGCTATTAATGAAACCAACATATTAATGAAATACGTGCATTAAATATAGTAAACTGGGCAATCGAGTCTCACTCTGCTGTCATAATTTTTTTTTAACTAGCGATTTTTCAGTAGTGTCACCTATAGATAAATTAAAAAAGTAAAACCTCTGAATACAAAATTTGAGCCAATAGTCAAAGCCGGCCCGAGATGCGCGAAATAAATATACAAGTACAAGTATAAGTGTACAAGAATTGCTTCATTTCATGTAATAGATTATAAAAAAAAAACTTATGTTGTCCGTTTGGATATCACGTAAAAATAGTGGTACGGTGAAACACGTGAAGATTCGGGAATGATACTAGGAAACTAGAATAGCGCAGGACATCTATAAACTATATGACGCTGTTTCAAACTGCATGCGTAGGAAGATCAAAGATAAGTCAATAAGTTAAATATTATTGAAAATTTAAAAAAATATCAACATTTATGTTAATTCAAGAAAGTTCTTACACTTTTTAATCATCACGTTAAAAGATTACATTCATTATTAAGTTCACAGCTTCAGAATATTAACCCGATAAAACCGGCAAGAAACTAATTACTATGTTATTCTTTTTTAGAATTAAGGTAGAACTTGACTGTTATGAGAAAATATTTTATTACTCTTTTCCACCAATTCTATTATATAGTGAGCCCCAATTCTTCCACAAATAAAAGTCAGTAGGTTGTGCTGCAAACTATTCTTAAGCACTTTGAAAAAAAAAACAGAAATGCCAAGTACGTAAATATTTATATAAATCGGAATCGGATCGATCAATGGAGTGTGTATAAAATATAGAACGTACTTGAAATATTCATAATTAAGTTAAATATTTGTTTAACGCTTTTTTATAATATAATAATAATAATATCCTGAGACATTATTCACACACGACCATCTGATGCCAAACTAAGCAGAGCTTGTACTATAGAAACCAGACAACTACTTTTCTTTTGTAAATACATACTTATATAGATAATTACACCCAGACTCAGGATAAACAGACATGTTCATGCACACAAATGTATGTCCTGAGTGGGAATCGAACCCACAACGTTCGGCGTGAAAGGGAAGTATCTACCAAACACGCCCGTCCTTTTTACTTATAAACGTTGTTTAGCGACTGTTTTGCTTAACACTAATTTCGCTATTTATGTCATTATTAATTTAACATTCGAAAGAGAAGACAAGCAATATTTAACTAATCACCCGCTGAACAATTTTTATAAGTTGAGCCTTGTATTTGTAATCTGGTCTTTTTTTTTCGAGATGTGTAATACTGTTGGCCTTATTGGCCTCTACAGCGTCACCGGGCGGGATAGGCGAGTTGAACTCAGCCGGATGTTGGGAGCCACACAGGGCTCAAGAGAGACGGGCGTCCTAAGGGTGCCTCCTGTGAGAATCTGGTCTAAGAAAAAAAAAAATAGAAATTGTTTATTTTATTAATTTACTTAAAGAAAACAGGTAATTAAACACTGCTGTGTACTACCTCTCTTACTATATGTGAGATAAAACACGTGCACATCTGAAAAAAGTACAAGGAAATCAGAGACCAATAATATAGTTTTGAAAACCACCTGATGCAGTCAGTACATATGTTATGTACAATGATAATATCCACGTAGTGGCGGATTCTAGAGCAATGATAATAATTTTCTGATCGAATTACGGTCACCACTTGATAAGAGCCAAGCAATCTAAAAGTAAGAGCTGTAAATATCCCACTGCTGAACAATGAACTTCTTTTCCATTGAGGAGAAGGTTCAAAGCTTCTCAGGGCTCGGGCGATTTCGTGAAATTAAATAACCGGTTGACGAAATCTATGTAGACGAAATGTTGTGTGACTGATGTGTAAATATCGAGATATTTTTTTATTATTTACTTAGAATTTATATAAAAAACACCCTTACCTACAATTTCACGTTACTTTTTCACGTCTTAACTCTCAATCAATCATCATGAAATCTATTAACGCATATACGTTGTCAGGGATATATAAGGACATAGAGTACTAACACCTGACATCCCCTCGCGAGCGAAGCCGTGGCATAGTAACTAGTCCTTTATAAAAGTCTAAATTTCTAGTGAAAGTTACAGTTAAGTAGAAAGTCGGGTTGGTTATTGTTTCGGGCTACCCGGTAGTGTTAGTATTTTGATACTGTAAGACTTTAAAACACAACCAGCGAGTATGTACTGCTGGTCGAATAGTGTAATTGGTTTTTCATTATAAATAAACAAAAACTTATTAAGTACTTACAAAAAAACAATGTTATAGCGCGATGTAAAAAACATCTAACGCCATCTATTGATAAAAAGGTAAATTAAAATGACATTTGGCATAATGTACTTTGATCTTGAACAGTTAGCTACTAATAACACATACGATATTTGAACAGTACAATTTGGAACCGAACAATTGGTTGAAACATATCTAATTATTATTTGGAAATATACAATTTAATTGCTTACCAAAAATACTTTAACTGAAAAAAGTATACATATTGTGCTTCTTTGTCAGGTTTTTTTAATTAATTTATAATATGCCGAGCTAAATTCGTTAAAGGCAGACGACATGTTTGCTTACAAACTAAGCACAATAGATAGTTACTTATCTGCTATATACTATTGTTCGTAACGAATCCTTGCTTGGTAACGAATGAAATCGCTCCCTAGCAACAGCCAACAGGTGCTAATACTATCTCCTAAAGCTTTGTGATTTCCTGGTACATTCGAGGAGAATGCACGTGTTTTCTGTGTACTACTTACTGTACGCTTTTTGAAAAGCGAGATGATAAATGAATACGTGATTTAAAAATATTCCCTCTCTTTCTTCTTAATTATCTTTATTTTACAAGCAGATTTTTTCCTTTGAAAAATTTAAAAAAAAAGCTAAAAGGGTTTTTTTTTTTTTTGTTTAAATAAATAACGGAACTTTTTTCTTATACAACAGCTCAGTTGTGACACATATTTAAATATTTTTTTATATATATACAGCATTATAAACGTTGCTTAGCGGGTTTAGTATAACAATGCTGTGTCTTTGTCTTCCGAATGTCAAATCCATAATGACAGAAAGAGTAAAATCTGCGTTTAACTGAACATTCGCTAAGCAACGTTAACAAGTAAAGCCGATATTAACTATCGTTTAAAACAATTCACATTATAACGCGATCTATCCGCGATTAGGGGAGTTACGTACTGTAGAACTCGGACTATATCAAGTTTATCGTTAGCTACTACAGATGGCGCTGGGCTTTTTCCTTAAATTCATAGCATATTTTTTCCTTTATTGTAATTTAGCAATGTACTTTATAAAATCAATGCTAGAGAATGTAAGGTATATTTACTATTTCTATATATATTGATCATATAATTCTTAGACGTCTACTTAGTATTCTGACTGCCTCGTTTGTCTAGTGACTAGATGTAAGGCCGCAGACTCGGAGATCCTGGGTTCAAATCCCAGGTCGGGCCAATAAAAGTTATTGAATTTTTCTGTCGAAAATTCTCAATAGCAGCCCGGAGTCTGGAAGTTTGAAGTGTGTACGGGACCAACGGCTGAACGCTTTCCGGTCGTGTCGGATTACCGTCCCATCGGATTATGAGAGTTAGGGAATAGAGAGTGCACCTGTGTTTGTGCATACACTTGTGCACTATATTATGTCTTGCGCAGTTGGCTAATCTCTTTAAATTAAGGCTGGCCGCCGTCGCCGAAATATTCTAAGCATGAAAATTAAACCTAATAAACAATAACATTTTATACGGAGAGTAGAAAGTTTATCGATAAAATGTAAACAAATATAAATTAACATAACAGTAACCGCCTATTAATGTCCTACTGCTGGGCTCTCCCTTTTTGAGTAGAAGGTTAGAAAAAAAAGCCGTGATGGCCTAGTGGTTAGAACGCGTGAATCTTAAAATAAACATACAAATAATAAATATTTATACAATATTTTAATTAAACATTATTTTAAATGTTTTACTTAGGAGATAAAATTGGCAACCTTACTTTTCACGTAAGTAAATATAAGATAGTATGTTACAAAAAAATCGTGTTGTTTATTTAGTTAAATATTTTATAAGACAGTCATGAAACACGTTTTAATTAGTTAGTTATAAATAATTTATATAAATAAATAAAATTGAAGTGTTTTTGATTTCAAAATAACTGCCCTTTTTTAAAGTTAATATGGCTATTATAAGTTACCAATACCAAAACAATCATTTATTTTTGTCTGTTTGTCTGATAAGAAGTATTTTAAGGCAGCATTTAGTCTTTATTTCATCAAAATCAGTTGAGTCTATCAAAATTTACAAAAAATTTAAAGTTCACGTACTTTTTTGTTGTTATATGTATATATGTTGCAGCCATTATAGCAGATTGATGGCAGTGTGCTAAATACGTCAATTAGCGCGTCGTCCAGATTTTCTGGAGTAGAGTGAACTTCTGCTATACCAATTAGGATTCGGGTTCAGATTTTTACGTTATAGGTGGTTTAATGTTTTTTTTTTTTTTTTTTTATAGAATAGGAAGGCGGACGAGCATATGGGCCACCTGATGGTAAGTGGTCACCAACGCTCTTAGACATTGGCATTGTAAGAAATGTCAACCATCGCTTACATATCCAATGCGCCACCAACCTTGGGAACTAAGATTTTATGTCCCTTGTGCCTGTAATTACACTGGCTCACTCACCCTTCAAACCGGAACACAACAATATCAAGTATTGCTGTTTTGCGGTAGAATATCTGATGAGTGGGTGGTACCTACCCAGACGAGCTTGCACAAAGCTCTACCACCAGTTGCTTTATGTTAATGTTAATGTTAATGTTGCTTTAGACTGATTATTTTGAGGTTTTTCATTAATTCCATTATTGCATTGATAATATTAAATGATTTGTGACTTTAGGTTGCAGTTGTTTGTTTGCAAACTTGGTTGTAGTTTTGTTTTATTTTTATATTTTGGTTTATATATTACTACTTTTTATTTTTAAGGTTACCTATTCTTAAGTTGCAGGGTAATAAAGTTTGCATTAAATTATGTAGCTTAATTCTTATTTAAAGTTTTATTAAGGAGAGTTGTTATTTTTTTGAATAAGTTTTTAGTACATATTTCATTTTTAACATTAGTTGTACTATTTTTCAAAATAAAGCACACAACTTATATATTTCAATTGAACTTAAAGCAATCTAGCTGAAAAAGTTGGCGGCGCACTACAAAATAGCAAAAAATTTGAAATGCTTGTTTGGTCCTTGTGTGGTCATCTTGCCACTTGTTTTCTTCTGCATATTTTCAATCATATTTTAATATTTCCGATACTAGTAATAATAATTATACAAGTCCCCAGACCCATCGTACCCATCTACTAACTACTACCCTTTTACTTTTCAAGATAATCGCCGTCGAAATATAACAAATTGACTAAATAAAAGATTTTATTAAAAATCTTGCATCTCAGATAACAGCGGAAATGGTGAGAATATATAGACCATATCATGAAATAATTGAAAGCAATATAAAAAGTGAAAAACAGCCCAATTAACTAATTACTAAAGTACATTTTGCTATAACGTGCTATAATATGGGGGAACGAAACATCAACAGGTGGTTCATAAATTATGTTACCCATCCTATTCTAGAATGGATCAGGACCTTCTATCGCGTCATAGTTTCCTGGTACCATACTCGCAGGGTCACGTGTTTCAAATTCTCGCCGCACTGCCATCTCTTTGATGAGCCGAGATGGCCCAGTGGTTAGAACGCGTGAATCTTATCCGATGATCGTGGGTTCAAACCCGGGCAAGCACCACTGTATTTTCATGTGCTTAATTTGTGATTATAATTCATCTCGTGCTTAACGGTGAAGGAAAACATCGTGAGGAAACCTGCATGTGTCTAATTTCATTGAAATTCTGCCACATGTGTATTCTACCAACCCGCATTGGAGCAGCGTGGTGGAATAAGCTCCACAACCTTCTCCTCAAAAGGTAGAGGAGGCCTTAGCCCAGCAGTGGGACATTAACAGGCTGTTACTGTACTGTACTGTAATCTCTTTATGTACGCTACCCATGTTAAGCCACAGAATACTACGGCAGTAGCATCCGCATTTGAAAATACTTTTGCATTTTTAATTTTTTAAATAGTCGAAACAACAACATAATAAGAAAAAAGGTTCGTCCTAAAACGTAATACTGCCTTGTGGAACACCGTATTGAGTATTACTTTCTCTTCTAAAATATGAACCGAATTTGCCTTTTTTGTGTTCTCAAAGATAGGTAATCATTAAATATAGACAAAGGAGGTTCTCTTACGCCAATGTAGAGTAGAATATAAATCTTCTTATTTACTTATTTATTTATACTATTTACTTATTTATATATACGTACACAAACAGAATACAAAGAGGACATCATTAAAATTATGAACTTACACAATTTGAAGCTAGATTATATTCCTAAACATTTGTACACGGCATGCTCATTAAAATAATATTAATACGGTCAGTATATAAATAATTTTATTCTTTATATATAAGTAGCTAATCGTGCCGGCTTCGCAAATAAGAAGAAAAATGCTTTTTGGATTTACGTAAAATCCGTTCTTAGTAAGTCTACGTCTTACGTCTGGGAAGGAGTAACTGTGACAAATTTCAAATCAATCGGGCGGATAGCTTAGGAGGTCTCGAGATGAGTGGTATTTCGCTTATATTTATATACATAATAAATAAATAAATTACGGTAATTAATAAAGTAATATCATATAACAATAATTTAGGATTCTTCTGTACAAGAATGGGGATAGAAAGGCCAAAAGCCTTCCTTCCGTCTTAAATCATATATTTTTATAAGAACCATTAATTGGTGATTGACAATAAATCAATGATATACATCCACATTTACGGACTGTTACAGATAACTTATACTTGTGATATAAGTCTTTCTTATCTATAAAAATATTAAAATAAATATATATACTTGGTTATAAAATCTACAAATTTATAATTATTGTCTCTCTTTGAAAAAACTCAAGCCTTAAAAGCATGTTTCACTTCCTGTATCTCTTATGCTATTGCAGAATCTATTGTAAGGTAAAAGAATACAGCACATATTGCAATGTTGCATTTTTATCAAGAGGTCCGACGCATCAACAAGTGGGGTGGTTTGTATTCATATGACTCCTCTTTATATAATCTACTCTCCTGGTACCATTTCTATAGAGTCACGTGTTTGTCTTACCCATTCTTTCTCACTTCTCTTCTTTCTACTATTATTATTACAATAATTATTATTATATCAAACTGAAACTAAACCAAATTAAGCTTAAAGGGAGCTATTTGGTGATTAATTTTATTTCAATTATTTTAATCCAGCTTAATTAAGGCTCACTTCTCATAAGACTTAAAATTTAAAAAAAAGGGTAGTTCCTCCCTCTGGAACTAATCAGTCCTCAAATTCATTCGAAAAATAAAATCTATGGGGCAGACATTCAGATGAACATATAGACAGATAAATTCTAATATGTAATTTGCTTATGATTCTATTTGTATTTATTTGATTAATTACGACTCCACAAATAGAAAACAAAATGTCACCCATTATCCTAATGTTTTTAATTCCTCCAATTACCATTTCCTTGTTAATGATCTAAGAATATCTAACATCGATATATATGGTGTAGTAGCATTCATATTACTTTCTATCTTGATCTAGTTTCCTGGTATCATACCTAAAGGATCACGCGTTTTGTCAAGTTATCAAAAAGTTTCTTTGCTTCTGGGGTCTAGCTCCCACAGCTTCGTTGAGAGTAACAATAATATGATTTATTTTAAATTGAAATTTTAATATAACAACGTATATGGCGCCCAACGTGGGACTTATGTAAAAAGTAAATATTAAAATAATGTTCTAGGTCATCTCGATTCTATAAGACTTTCTAAATATGAGAAAAAGTATTTTATACCTAATTAGATATAACGTACGTTGTTAGCGTCGTCGCATATCTGTTCTAACTGTTGTTTAACTTCTGAGAGAAATAATTAAGCAACATTAAATAAATTTTAATTAAGTGGTCAGTAGCTGCGTTAATTCGAATTTATTTTACTTCCTGTTCTGATCTACTTTCCTGGTCCCACATCTAAAGTGTCACGTGTTTTACCGAGTTCCTCCGCTATAATAAAATAATAACGATAGGCGGTCTTTATAAAAACGTTAGCGCAAAAAACAATAAAGTAATGAATGACATACTTCTCGGAACATATACTATCAGCAAGACAATTGGGTGTCGAACAAGATTTCGAGATGTATATAAATTTTAATGGTTATATCTTAAAAAAACGTTCAAATTCTTACCCAAAAAAGCTTGAGTTGTCACTAGTAATATTATTAACTTTGAAAGAACAGCTTAATTTCCTTAAAGTGAATAAATGTATCCCCTATATTGCATTTATAACATTGGGTCCATTTCGATAACAGGTTCTACCGTAATGTTGTCTCCCATAATATCGAGAACCTTAGCGTTCAAAGAAATTGATATTTGGAACCCGAATGTTTTTCACATGATAACTAACGCGTGAAACATCAACAGGTAGATACGTAGGTTGTAACAGTAAACCTCTTGCCTTATTTTGGATCCCTGGTCCAATCTCAAGAAATCAAGTGTTTTATCGTGCTCTCACAGAGCTCTTACAACATGACTGGTGAGCATTAGTTTCGAATATTGAAAAAGTCAACAAGCCATTTTAAATAAAAATACAACATAATCTGTCAATTTTCTATAAAATTCAACTTTTTATTTATTTATTTGATAAACATTTCATTTTATTGGCACAATTCATATTTAAATTTAAAAAATAATTCGAAGTTAAACATAAAAATAAATATGTAGAACAATTACAATTCATTCTTTATCTTTCTTCTTAATGAGGTTTTTTCTGTTTTATTATAATTATTAATTAGTTTATTGTGTTTGTGATATCAACGATTACCGTAACCGTAACCGTAACAGCCTGTGAATGTCCCACTGCTGGGCTAAAGGCCTCCTCTCCTCTTTTTGATGAGAAGGTTTGGAGCTTATTCCACCACGCTGCTCCAATGCGGGTTGGTAGAATTCACATGTGGCAGAATTTCAGTGAAATTAGACACATGCAGGTTTCCTCACGATGTTTTCCTTCACCGTAAAGCACGAGATGAATTATAATCACAAATTAAGCACATGAAAATTCAGTGGTGCTTGCCCGGGTTTGAACCCACGATCATCGGTTAAGATTCACGCGTTCTTACCACTGGGCCATCTCGATTAACAACAAATATATTCACCGCGTTTACTTGATGGTAGGTTGAGGTTTGCTTTATGCAAGCCCGTCTGTATACGTGCCACCCACTTATCACATATTCAGCTCTTGTTATTTATATTTACTGTACATAATAATTATTATTAAAATATACTTTAACAGTAAAAATAAATACGTCATAACACGGCTCACTCACTCTTAAAACGGGAGCACAACAATAAAAAACGTCAACAAAAACTAATAATTATATGGTACCTACTCATTCGGGCTTCGACGAAGTTATAAAACTAAAACCAGTAACTGTCTGACAGAGATCCATCTATATACAATTATTTATTAGTGCTAAATACTTTTAAAAACCATACTTATGTCGTGAGCAATAACGAATCTCACAATAAATAATAAAAACGCTATAAAAATTACAAAATAGATTCCTAATGTGACTATAATGCATTACTGAAAGGAAACTATTTTAGACGCGATATAATTAACTTAGAAATTTGTTTTTGAGTACAACGTTTCTACAAGGGATGCCAATATAAACAAAAACGTTACAGTTTTGTCATGTGCTCAAATAGATGCGTTTATATATATACGTTGTAACGAAAAATCACCTAACTATATTGGTCAAATTTCGATTATAGATGCTACAGAATGCATAATTTTATCTTGCTTACTCTCATGAACGTTGACGTTCGAGATCATGTTTGGAGTGCGAATTTGTGTTTCAAGTGATCACGTGAATATGTGAAATAGCAACAGGTTCTTTAGTAAGCTTCCTCCCTTATTCTAGGTCCCTGGTACCAATATCAACGGGTCACGTGTTTTCTCATGCTCTCACTGCGCTCAACTCTTGTTGTTTAATTTTCCAATGCATGCAATGTAAACATGGCGCCCAACGTGGACTTATAATTTTAAATATTTTATAATAAGTGCGAATATTTATTGGAACTTCTCTCTTATTTGACAGTAGTTTGTCAGACAATTAAAATTTTAATCAGCTTAATTTGATATATGTACTTATTTATTTATTCATCTTTATTTCTAATGAATTTAACTTTTTATTGGGATTTTAGAATATAAAGACCAAAACTAAAAATATTTGATCGTGTCTTAATTATCATTATTATTAAAATCACAATATATTAAACAATAGAAGAAGCGGTTTATTAAGTTAAAAATATATTTATGAGTCCTACGTTGGGTGCCATTTAAAGGATACGATTTAGTATTGCGAAAATATATTTTTTTAAAGTATATATATTTAAAATAATTTTCATATAATATAATTTAAAAATAATACATTATTAGGCGTAGAAAATGTGTGTCTGTGTACACTAAAGAAAAGGTCAAAAACAATATAAGAGAGCGGGCAAATATAAATATATGTCCGCAATATTTATAGAAATCTCTGTATACGGAAACACGTGAGTTCGCATAAACTGTACCAGGAGATAATATGAGGAGAGGATATTAACTGATAAAACCAATCGTAACGTAACGTAATAAACGTTATATCAACCAGCTGACTTTTTCTAGCTTTCTTTTCTATTTGGTATATTTATTTATTAACAACAAAATATTGATGTTTATTTTTATCCTTGACACCCATAAACCTTGTCAGCTTGTTTGGGTGTTGCTTAAGCTAACAAACATAAACTGAAGACACACTAACATATATAATTAAAACACACACACATCAAACATACTGGTGGTAGAGCTTTGTGCAAGCTCGTCTGGGTAGGTACCACCCACTCATCAGATATTCTACCGCAAAACAGCAGTACTTGGTATTGTTGTGTTCCGGTTTGAAGGGTGAGTGAGCCAGTGTAATTAAGGGACATAACATCTTAGTTCCCAAGGTTGGTGGCGCATTGGTGATGTAAGCGATGGTTAACATTTCTTACAATGCCAATGTCTAAGGGCGTTTGGTGACCACTTACCATCAGGTGGCCCATATGCTCGTCCGCCTTCCTATTCTATATAAAAAAAAAAAACATAATAAAAAAACAAAGTAAAACAAAACAAAACTATTTTAATATTGTACGTATTATGACCATACAGACATACTTATAAATATTAAATATTCTTATTATTTAATATTATTACAAAAATTGTAATCCCAAAAAAAATTTTTTCCAATATTTTAATTTTTATTAAAATAATGTATTTATTTTACCTAATCTAACCGGTTTATAAAATAAATTACGGTTATCGAATCGGCATTCATTGTTTCGACATTTATTACCTATGCTGTTTGTGAGATGGCAGCACTACGTTGCTCGGCGGTCATTCGTCCTTTTGATCGTTGAGCAGGCGCCGGTCGCTTACCGACGCATGTCAATTTTAAACGATTAAATACATTCCTTTTTGTAAGTATATTCGTTGGATATAGTGGATCGTTGGCATTAAATATATTATTTGTACATTTCGTATATAGGTTTTTATATTCGTTTCACATTATATAGAAAATTATACTAACGAGGGTTAACTACGTCATCCACTTTGTAAAAATTATTTAAGAGGTTCGGGTTACCAAACCGTAAGTAAAACACATTGTATTAGTTTAGTCGATGCATATTATTTGTTATTTGAGTGGTATTTAATCGATTCTTCGTTTAATTCCAGTCTTCGTATCAAAACCGTGCCACGTGCAATACAAGTTATATATTGCCTTATTTCTACATATTTAACACTCCTGAGGTGAGTTGATGCATAAATTACATTCAGTAATCATTATACCACGTGGTTCATTATTTATTTTTATCAATTTCTTCATATTTTATTCAAAAACTGAATATATACTTTGTCAATGTACTAGGTGACCTGGGTCGAATCCTAATGTGAGTCGAATTGCTTAAAAGCTTTGTTTCATTAATTTAAATATAGTTGTTGCTTTCTAATACTCTTTTTATTGCTAATTAAGCAATATTTTTTTATGTTTTGACATTTGAGGTTTAGAATTTATTCTCAAAAAAGACAGATTCACTTACATGAGAACAGTATGATAAATGTAAAGATGACAAAAAATATATTCGCCTTATAGATACTTAGTTAACGGAATGTAATATAGTAAAATAGATGTGTGTATTTTAATCGGTACAAAAGTGGGTATTCTCTAAAATATATTTTGAGAGTTGAGACTTGAACCCGTTAACTGAGCTTACATTTTTTATATAAGATGGTAATTTGTTATATAGTTGTGCTCCATCGAAAGTTATATTTTTTTTTGCAAATTTGGTTCTAATTTTTGGGAGTACTAATAAGCTTGGTCTACGGGTGCTACGTTTATTGCTTTGTTTTATAAATGACAATTCTGAATGTATCGATTTATTAATAATTTTTCTAATGAGAATACAAGAATTATATACATAAAGTTGTCGTAAGTTCATAATATTTGTTTCTTTGTAAAGTTTAGTTGTTGATGTCAAAGGTGGATATCTAAAAAGTATTTTAATAATTTTATTTTGTTTTCTTTGTAGTTCTTGCAGTTTTGTTTTTCCAGTATTACCCCATATTTCTATTAAATACAATAAATGCGATTTTACTAGCGAATTGTAGATGTTATACTTTATTTTTTTAGGTAAGCATTTTGAAATATTTGTTAATGACCCAATTAAAGAGGAAAGTTTTTTATTAATGTAATCTACTTGATATTTGAAAGTTAAGTGATTGTCTATTCGTAACCCTAAATATTTTTCACAGTTTTTCTGCTCAATTGGAAAATTGTCAATAGTTAATGGAACATGCGGTGCAATCCTTTTATTTTTAGTTTTGAATACAATGTAACAAGTTTTGGAAACGTTAATAGTTAAAAGATTTTGATTGAACCATTTATGCAAAACATCTAAATCACGTTGAGCTTGAGAAATTATATCATTTATGTTATTACCGAAATAGAATAAACAGGTGTCATCTGCATACAAAGTCAGGTGACCATTTAGTTTCAAAGTTGCAATATCGTTTACATAAATTAAAAAGAGAAGTGGTCCCAAAATTGAGCCCTGTGGAACACCACAGGTGACAGGCAAAGCACTACTTTGTATATCACCAATTTTCACGATTTGCAATCTGTTTGTTAGGTACGATTTTAACATTTCTAGTACAGTACCTTTGATACCTATGTTTTGAAGTTTATGTAATAAGATTTTATGACTTACGGTATCAAAGGCTTTTTTTAAGTCGATAAATACGCCCAGAGCTATGTTCTTTCTATCTAGGTTCTGTCTTATTTTTGTTACTAGATCTACAGTTGCAGCAGTGGTGTTACTTCTAGCTCTAAAGCCGTATTGTCGTTCAGTAATGAAATCAAAAGAGTCCAAATACGTTATTAAGCGGTTGTGAATTAATTTTTCTAAGATTTTTGAGAGAACAGGTAGCACAGATATTGGACGATAATTTTCTGGGTTTGTTAAAGATCCAGATTTGTGTATAGGTGTTATTTTTGCGACCTTTAATGAGTCTGGGAATAGTCCCTCGGACATAAGCTTGTTAAAACAGCGTGCCAGACATTTTGATATTAAATTACATAAACATTTCAATACTTTTGTGCTAATCTTATCTATACCACTACTTGCATTCGAATCAAGATCCCCTATCAGTCTTTCAATCTCACAAAAGCTACACGGTTTGAATGTTACAAGTTCATGTTCATTGATTGTATTAATTGTGTGTAGGATGCTGTGGTGTCGTGTTGGTATTCTTTTTGCTAAGAGGAAACCTATTGTTGCGAAATATTTGTTAAATACGTTACAAATATCGTTTGTATCAGAAATTATTTTTGATTCTACTATTATTTTAGAGGGAGCACAACTTTGACTTATTTTATTACTACATAATTTATTAACTAAGGTCCAAATTTTATTAGGATTCTTTGCATTGTTTGTAAATAGTTTGTAATAGTATGTATCTTTTGTATTTTGTATCAACGTACCTATTTCATTTCTCTTTGAATAAAATTGATTTTTTACATACTCATTGTCGGGATTGTTTTTATATTGCGTCCATAAAAAGTTCCTCTGACTTATTCCATCGACGATATCTTTGCTTATCCAATCATCTCTTATGTGGTTTAAAATTTTGGTTTTTCTTTCTTTACAGTCCATAACATATTGTTTTATTATATTTTCAAGCTCTGTATAGTTCTCAATTGAGTTAATCAATTGCGAGGACTCTAGGGAACTGTACAACTTTGTGTAATCTATAGCTTCATAAGTGGTTCGTATTCTTTTTGGAGCTTTGAATTTATTCAATTGAACATATATGTTTTTGTGATCTGATAATGATGAGTTAATAATAGCAACAGTGAAATTATTCGTGCTTAAATTTGTACTTACGTGGTCTATAATTGATTTTTTTGTAGTTGAGTCTCTTGTGCAGTGTAATTCATTAATTTTGTTCAGCAGCCTATGCCCCGATTCTTGTATTATTTGTTTATATTTGGTTATTCGTTTGTCTTTTTCCAATAAATTGATATTAAAATCACCAAATACTATCGATCTTCTACGTAGTTGTAATTTTAAAAGTTAACATTAATAACCTCAATTGTCTAGGTTATTACTTGGTTTTAATAACTTATTTTTATTTGTACCTGTGTCTACGACGTTCTTAGGACCTTCTCAGTGTTTATGCAAGATAGGTAATCAGTTGTTTTGTTCTCAGGGAGTGTTTATTTTTCTTAATGTTATAAATGCTTTGTGTATTGCATTACAAAGTAATATAATATTGTTCGGTGGACACAACCGAGGAATTGTTGCTAAACTGGAGCTGTTGGAGGCTCTGCTGTTTTATGAAGGAGAGGCTGCTTCTCCAGTGGCCTGCTGTTGCTGCTTGTGCTTTTTACTGCTTTGCACTGCTTTTATTTATTTGTTCACTCATTGTGACACTACGTTCAGGGTTTACACTATCCTATTTATCTATTTAAATCTATCACTTAATTTTAACCGATGCCAACTCACTTACAGCTAACTCACTCATAATATTTTATTGTTTTAATGTTAACTTATTTGACCAGATACTGTCAACGGCCCACCCCCTGATATTAATGTTGTTAATTTTATAATCTTTATAATGAGTTTTATTAATGTAACGGTCTTGGTGAAACGAACCCCGTACACACGAGAACCCCGTGACAAAGTATTATTCGTTATGATATTGAACCGTTTAATTACTTTGAAGTACGAATTAAGTACTTTATTTCGTTCGAGTTTACTTATGATTCTTCTTATTTTTAAAGCCTGTAAATATTTTAAAATGACTGCATAGAAACTTTTTTAGGACTCAAAAGGGTTTAGGATTTGATATTGTAAAGTGTAAAGTAGCTTGGAGTTAGTGTTTGTTGATTTATATGCAGAATACCTTATTATATATTATTATTATATGTATTTATTGACTAGTGAAAAAATCTATGTTCCGAAACGGTAGTAGCTTTACAATTTAATAACGATTTAAATGCTCTGGAAAGTATTTAGATTTGCGGTACCAAAATCTCAAATTTTATTTTAACTTGCTTTAAATTAGAACCAAATTATGTGTATTTAATGTATTCACATTATATAATAAAAAATCATACTCAAATCATTTACAATTTTAAGACTGCCGGCCTCCATCTCTCTGACATTTGATCGAACTTAATTAATTGGGAATGGAGCAGTAGTAGGTTTTGTGTAGATAATTTTATAAAGAATGAATTATTATGCTTATATCTATAGTTAACCAAAACACGTGCACTCCTGTCAAATGTACTAGGACATCAAAAAGCTAGAAGAGATAAATTCCTAAATAACCTGTTGCAAAGGCAATATAGACGACTCATACAAAGAAATTTCATGTCTTGAAACGAGTTTTAAAACTAACTAAACTAAACAAATATTATAATTCAATATTGTAACTAGCTACAGCAAGATAACATCAACTTTCATATAAATTACAATTTACAATATTTTATATACATTGTTATCATCTTATATTAACAATAATAATTACTAAAGAGTGGAGGAAACATGGATATAGTGCTTATAGATTATTTAATTTTATATAACTTAATTTCCTTTCTTTACTAGCACAAAATTATCAAATAGATTGACAAGTCTATAATTTTCTGTCAACGCAGACTTACTGTGAAACAAGTGCTTAGCGAATGCTTAATTAAAACTGCAAACCTGTGAGTGCGGCATTTTCTTCAGTCACGTGTATTGTGCTGAGATTGCGCGATACTCATACCAAGATCGCATTTCATGGATGTAGTTTTCAAAATAGAAGCTACAACTTATAATTACAGTTAGGTTTATTATAAATAAAATAATTGTGTCTTTCTAAATGCAATAAATTTTACTCTTTAATCAAAAATGTATTCTAGATATAGTTTTATTTCAGCATTTAAATTTAATCATCAAGTATAAAAGTTAATACAGAAATCCCTTATCAATATGTCATGCTGCCTTAATAATGCATATTAAATAAGACCCGCGTCAGGCGCCAATTAAAAAAAAAGTTTTGTTTACAAAGTATATAATGATTTTATTTCTTTTATTTTAGCATTATAAATAAATTCTTTATTAGACTGAAAAATAAAGATTACTTAAAGCGTATTTATGATACACAAACCAGCCTATATATAAAGTTAGGTTAAATGCACACTATATGTATCTGTCTGTTCTCCCGACACATTTAAGTCTCAAATAGCACTTATAATAATAATTTATTTTATTTATAAACAGAAGAATAAATCTTAAACTTTTGCTTGTATACAACAATAAATAATTACTATTTTAATATTTTAATCTACTCCTTTGATCCTTACTTCAAACACCAACCTACTATTAGATGTAAGAGTATCTTTTAGTTAACACAATATTTTTGAAAAGTGCATAAATTTAATATAAATCTAGTTTAAATGAAAAACTTTAAACTACATCTATAAGAAATCATTTTTTTTAAATTATAAGCCTAAACTTCAAAACATGGCAGTTTTTTATCATGTCAATATTTAAATTTACTGAATAAATTGCACTCAGTAGTTAAGTTTAAATTACTTGCCGGTTAATCCAACACTGAGCCATGCTCAAAACACGTGCGCTTTCATCGAATGTACCAGGATATCACAAAGTTGTAGGCAATAATTATCCAAGCAACCTAGGTAAACAAACGTGAACACATGTTTTAAAAACTTTGGGATCTAAGATGTCCCCTGTGCTTGTATTTATGATGACGATGTTAGCTCACTAAATATGTACGGCTGCCGTCGAGGGTACAATGAAATCGATATAATTTACTAAAAATATTTTTGGAATCGGAATACCCACTAAAAGCGCCACGGGATCGCTTTCGCATGCTACCGTGAATCTAACATCTTTTTTTTTTTTTACTTAATAGGCAATTGTTTGACCGTTGAATTGCCTGATCTTAAGCATCGACACGGTCTATGTAGCACGCTTGCCTGAAATGATTTAATTAATTAATTACGGAAGGAATTAGTTCATGTAGTTTCTGCACACATTCTCCGAAATGTATTCGATAGAAGACTGAAAGTGATGCAACCATACGTCGACTTTTCGATTTTCGTCGATGTTCGAAACTTTGGAGCCTAGACTCGACCAATATGTAAATTGTAAATCTACCCAGATTTACGCAAATAAAATACACCGGCTGTTGTTATTGCACCAAACTGTATTATAGGTTATCGCATAGATTGCTTATTGCTGCTATATCAATAACAAGATACCGAGCTAACATAAATCGCAAGAAAGTGGTCGAGGTTTAATATAAATCGCAGCAAAAATGGAAATTCACATAGTAATTTCAAACTTGAGTCCCACGCTGTTTACCACTTTTTACTTACTTTAACCAAATAACTACAGACAAAGATCCTTCTGTATTTCCTTACTGAGGCACCCTTTGCATTAAAAAAACTTTTAAGTTTTACTTAAACTAGGAAGACATGATGTTTAGATTACAAATTTGAATACGTCAGATATTATTATTGAAGTGGTCCAAATCCAATAAGAGTATACAGTTGACCCCGGTGGAACGCTGCCACATTGTCATGTACTCTATTTATGTAAAGCAATGTATTGCGCCCGCGCCGGTTTGAAGGACAATATGCCCAATTGAGGCTACAGTTTATAGTGTTGGATTGATTTCGTGCGGGACAGTTTTATATAATGGCCTATTTATACTAGGACTGTGAACTACGCCAGATCAACTAGTTTTCATTGATTGGCCAAATAAATATATGGTTAATATATTGAGATTAAATTTAGTCAAAACACAATATATAAACTTAAATATATATTTTTTTTATTATCTCCAATATATATTAATACCTAACTAAAAAAACAGACTAGTGTGACTTTTTAAATTTATGTTGTTATGTATAAGGTATAGATTTAATTTAAATCGCATTTAATGTATGATCGCCAACTAAAGTGTTTGACAGTTAATATTCCCAAAAAGGACGTAGTGCACATTTACATTTGTTTTTAAATTTCTAGTAGTAGTACTTTCTTCATTAGTTAAAGATAGTTTTTGTTGGAATGTTGACTCGGGTGAACCTGGGGTTTTTTTTGTTTATCTGCATTTATAGTGCTTAATACCAAAGAAGTGAAAAGTATTTCTGTAATTTATTTACGGCAGCAGTGACCGTATATTGCAAGCCCGTAAAAAAACTTTAACATTTACCCGAAATGTATTGTCTAGAAACTTGCAATATTTCTTTGTTATACAAAACCTACCTTCACTTCAGTTAATAATACGACACAGTGCATATTGCAGTTATGAGTTTTCGGGTCTAAAAATCTCCTATGCTGTTATGGTTTCCTGATACTATCTTCTTAGAGACACGTGTTTTTATCGACATAACGTTGTATAAAACTTTTCCTCCCAAGACAGAATATATTATAAAAACAAAAAAAAAGAAAAAAATATTTTAAGGCTATTTTTTTAATCGGTTAACTTTTATGCCAATATTTATTTTGTCATTTTGAATGTTTTTTGTATAGCAAAATTGACAAAAGATACAGACAGCGAATTGACGATTTAAAAGTCAAATAGTTATTTTTCTATTAATTAAGTGCAGTTGAATTTGCGCTGATTAGTAAAAATATATAAAGCTTACTACTACCGCTTATTATTATAATTTAAATAGTGAAAATTTCAATGTCATTATTAATGTAGCTATCGTTTACTATAAATAATACATATTTGTTAACCTATCCTCTAATTAAAATTCAAATTTTTTATAATTTAAAATTGATGTTATGTATGTAAATAATTATTATAGTGTATTTGTTATTGTTTAATTTATTAAATGACTGAAAAAAATACTCTACATATGTTTTGTTAATATCAAAGTTGTTAGCATCAAGATATTTTCTAGGCTAGACAATTTGTCTTGAATTATTATTATTTGGTTATTATTAAAGATCTTTACAATTTTACGGCGATATATATATACTTATTTAAGTCTTCAGTGTAACTGGGATTCGACATTCGACATTCGACAATTGCAAACGGCTGTATGTAATCGCTATGCAAATAAATAAATAATTTTTTTATATAAATAGCGCTTTTATTAAATTATCACCCTCGTAGGCATTTTATGTATTGCTTACTAAACATTTATAATTCGAACTCCAGAAGGATTTAACTGTGTAAGCTTCAGAAATATTTGGTGATTCATTTAGAAATTGAATTAGAGCTCAATACTGCAACAGTATCTAGCATTCCCAGAACGTGCACGTGCAACGTGCACTGCACTTTTAATAAGAAGTGAAGCCCAGTACTGTTATCAAAAAATCTCCTATACTGCAATTGTCTCCTAGTACTATTTTCTTCGAGTCACATGTCTGTGAAGAAACTAAAATTTATAGATAGAATTTGATGCACTTTTTACATCAAAATGCGCAACATGGCCATGAAAGCCAAAATTATATAAAATATTACTTAATACGAAATAAGTGATAATTAAGCATTACATAAAAAAAAAACAAAATGAGGCAAATAAAGAAAGCTTTTCACAAATTAGCGGGTAAAGATTTAAATTGTCCAAGTCAGAATTTATCATCTTTTATTTAATCCACACACATATCTTATTTAGGTTATTGACGACTAATCTAATCAATTCAGTCTAGAAATAAATAAATATTTGATTATTATTTATTAACAACACCACAAATCATACATATAACTAATAATAACATTATTTTTAAATGAATATCGTGCTTTCTAAAAGAAAAACGCGTTGTCAATCATAAAATTTAAATTTTATCAGTAATACGAACCCTTATTTAAAAATATATTCTCAATAGCATTTTTTCACACCTTTTTAAAGAATACTAGCGACACCGCTCTGTCACGTTGTATCCGTTACACAGCTACTAGGATTACATGAATTGCACGGAGTACAGTTTATCTTTATACTCAAGCTAAAACACGTGCCTCTGTTAAAAATGCTAGAACATCATAAATAAACAGGAGATCATTACCAAAATAGCATGTTGCTAGGTGATAACATCATTTATACTTTTGAGTAATTTCATTCTTATGAGACCCACACTGGGTGCCACTTTTGCTTCCAACGAATGATATAGAACCTTAAATAAGAATTACATTAAATTGATGATAAGTTGAGTCATTGAGATGAGTCAATAATGATAATTGAGAGTTAATCATTTGTATATATAAATAAATATATAAAATCGAATGTACTCATGAAAAACAGTTATCTTAATAAAATTTTAATAATGCCCTTCATTCCATCTATCTTTCAAACAATAATTTAAACGCTACTAAATAAATACGCACCAGCATGATGTGCAAAAGCTTCTTAGACTATCTTGAAGTATATTATTACACTTTACATAAAAGCAACATGAAACATCATTCATACAAATGTTGTTTGATTTACACATATAAATATTTAAACACAATGCCGCCGACAGTTCCTCAACACGTGCGCTTTTGTCAAATATACTGGGATATCATAAAATAAGAGGAATTCCTGACCTACCTGTTGCTAGGTAAGCAAGCGCTCGTATCTCTTTTTAGTTTTATGTAAACTAGAATGACATTGAGTAAAGAGTGCAAATGATGACCACCTCTAGTCCTCTGAGGCCCTAATCTTTTAAATCAATGGTGATGTTGTAGTTGATGCTACCTGTGAGGAGGTAACATACCGAGGGGTTAACTTCGTGTAACTTGGGGCAACCTCAATGCTCGTACCCACTCTGACTTAGATTAAACAGGAAAACCCCACTACTAGAGTACAACTTTTGAAATAATAATTAATATAATTGAAATTTTAAATTAAAAAAATAATGTCATTAACATTATTTTTTTAATTCAAATGATAGTATCCTAATGATACCTGAGGTAAGAGAGGAGCAATTAAATAAACTCGAGCGTGTTCAAAATCTCTGTATTTGACCACATTTCTGAATTTCGCAAAAAACTCGAGTGGCTCCCAATCCGTCTTCGCAGGAATACTCGTATTCTTTCTCTTCTTTACTGTATACTTTTTCATCCAAATTCTTCTCGCTATCTTAAACACCGTTTTGAATTCCTTAAGGACTCGCACGGCCGCACTCTACGATCTGACGATAATCTAATTCTTAAAATTCCTTCTCACTCTTCTTCTTTTTATACCAATTCTTTCTCTGTCCAAGCAGTTCGCCTATGGAATTCTTTACCACTCCACTTAAGACAATCTCAAACTATTAACACATTTAAAATCCGACTCAAGGCGTATTATTTATCTTTATAATTTATCAGGGAGTATTGTTTTATTATATACTGCACTTTATTACTATTTATTATAATTATCATAATTACATTTTTTTTTTGTAATTTTTTGTTTTATATATTATATATGTATGTTTATGTACATATTATTTATTTATATGTATGTATATTTAGCTATAGTACTGTGTATATATATATTTATTTAAAAAATAAAAATTGAGATGATTAGTAGACCTCCTTACCGCTTTATTTATTTATTTATTTATTTCATATCCTTCACCCAAAGGTTGTCTGGAAAAGATCACTCTTTTAGCGATAAGACCGCCTTTTGTACAAAATAGTTTTCATTTCTTTTGTGTTTGTGTTTAAAATGGTTCTGTAACTCTTTTGGTGTACAATAAAGCATATTCTATTCTATTCTATAGTATATATATTATATTAGGTGTGAATTTCAATTAAAATAACAACATGTTATTAATAAGGTACAGAATTAATTTTAATAGCATTTAAAACGGTATGAATCTACGGACTTGAAACCTTAGTACCAAATTAGGTGCCATTTTTTACTTGTTGTTAAGTATAATTATTAAAAAATTAATTTTGCTAACAGTACTCTAAATTTTGAGTTGATGTGTTAAGTGAATTAAAATGTTTGTCAATTCATATGCCAGATGAGTAATGAATATATAATCCAATCATTTATTCAATACAAGTTTTAATTAATTAGAATGCATGTACAATCATTACACGTATACAAACACAAATACGTAACTGTTATAAGATATACATATACCTACATTAGCCTCAAAAGCATTTTTTTAATCCTTTCTAATGAATAGTAGTGACACCGCTCTGTCACGTTGTATTCCGTTACGACTACTAGGACTACATAACCCGTACTTAGTAAAGTATTACGGTTTACCTTTATAACTAAGCCAAAACACGTGCACCTCTGTCGAACATACTAGGACATCATAAATAAACAAGAGATCGTCACCAATGTAGCATGTAGCTGTGTGAATATTGTTTAATAAAACACAACAAAATTGTTTTGGTTAAAGAGACCTCTCCTCGGCTCTAAAATAAAGCACATATCAACAATCACCTCCTAATAATATTAAACATTATCGTATCATGTTAAGCAAAACGTTATCGAAACGCTATCACTTGGTTTATTTTACATATACTATTTATTCTTAAGAGTCCCACGATGGGCGCCACTTCCTTAATTCTTAGGATGCAACCTACATGATCTAAAATTTTAATTGAATAATAAATAAATGCATACTTTATTTCTTATTCAATTATTTTAGGTCTTCTATAAAAATAATTGTTAATTGTCAAATAATGAATATAATAAAATACGTTTAAAATTAAATTAACAAATAAAGACAACAAAAAACATCTTGTGTATAATAAATTTCTTACAAATTAAAACATTACAAACAGAAAACTGCCATTCTTTTTAACCTACTTAATATACTTTTTATTCAATATCGGCTTGACTTATAAACGTTGCTTAGCGACCGTTAAACAGGTGTGCTTCTGTCCCATGTACTAGGAGATCATAAAACAATTCGAAATAATTTTCTAAGCAACCTGTTGCTAGACGAGCGAACGTAAACCTATTTATTTTACATCTGAAAGTGGATCTTCGGATTCTTAATTTTGTCTTTTTTCGTTCACTTGGATACGCTTCTATTTAAGGCATGCTTTGCCCTACATTTGTAATCAACTTACGATTATTTATTAGTAAAATAAAAAAACCTCGTAATTTCTATTTTATTTTATATTTAACTTTAAGAAGCATCCTCTCACTGATTCCAATTTTCAACACCTTCGTAATTGGATGCCCGTACCAGGAAAGCATACGTTTGATAAAAACACGTTACCCCACCTTACTAGTATGTAAATTCTAATTTATCGCCAATAACAAAACGCCTTGCAATAATCAGGGCATTATTTCAAGGCAGCGTAGTATAGAAAGGCAAAGGTGATCGCTTACTATCAACCGAAAAAAAGCTATTTCAATTATGTTTAATGGTTTTAATAGTCTTGAATAATAATCACACGTAATATATTTTTATTCTACCATCGGTTAAATACTCTTGTTTTACAAAATATAATATAAATAATAAAATACTAAAATTTGAAACAAACGACATCTATATTTGTGTACTAAAACTACCTCCTACATTTAAATCAAACGTGTCGTATTCAAGCAATCTTCTAATTTAAGCGCCATCTCTCCTTAGTTTTACGGAAATGAGGAAAACGCCAGATGTCGTTATTAGACAAACTAAAATTAGCGTAACGAAGGTTAATTAAACTTTATGTCGTTATGTATAAGGTACAGAGTTAATTTCAACCGCAGTTCAAATGTAAAACGTATGTAATTTGATACGCAGTCCCACGTTGGGTGCCACTTTTTTACTTATTTGTAGAATGATACGATTCTGGATTTAACTTTTTTACAACGTACTTAAGAAACTTAACTGATCAAATTCACTGCTCGTAGCTCCAGCAACCGCTTCCATACATAAACAACCAGAACATATTATTACATGCTTACATGACAAATTTGTTAATCCATAATATTCTAAGATTATTTGAATAAAGGTTTAATGGAAAAGGAAATTTATATATATATAATATATATATATATATATATATATATATATATATATATATATATATATTTATATTTATATATATATAATATATACATTTTTGGTTTTACATTCTAGGAAACCTTAAATTACTTTTATATATATATGTATATGTATATATATAAAAGTAATTTAATTTTACATACTTACATTTATACATGTAAAAGTAATTTAATTTTTTTTATTTGGTATATATTTTACTGATGAACTGACATATCCCGTAGTTAGAAAACATTCCAAAGATTAGATTCAATCCCAGAGGGGCACCAATAAATTATCAAGTATTTAAGTTATCTTTAAAATTCATTATGTGCACGGTGGTGAAGGAAAAACCGCCAGCCTTTGTCGAATGAAATTATGCCACAAGTGTATCGACTCATTGAAGTAGGGTGGTGGAATAAGTCTCAAGCCTTCTGTTTACCTCTAATTACAAATTATTTATATATTTTTTTTCAATTTTTTACACTTGTATTAAGTGCCAGGTAGCCCATTTGCTCGTTCTACCATCACCATCACCATTGCCCACAGACATTGGCACTGTATGAAATATAAATTATTCCTTATGTCAACAACAGCCTTGACAACTAAGATGCCCTTTGTGCCTGTAGTTATACTGGCTCATTCATCAGGCCTCAAACCGGAACATAAAAATATTGTTAATTAGCGGTACCTGGCTCTACCAACAAGTAAAATAAAATAAATATGAATAAACAAAAAAATAAGCGGCCTCAGGTTAAATAAGCTAGAAAATGTAATGAAATGTAATGTAAAACAGGATACACGTACACGTACGAAATGTGTAGTAATTGAATGTAATGCAACAACATATCGAGAGTGAAAAGGATAGCAAGCTCCAAAAGCATGAAAAAGCAAAGGATTTCACAAATGCAAGGGATATCTACAAATATCTATCTAATTGTTAGTTTCCAATGGCCTGAGAAATTAATTTCTTGTTACCGTTGTTGACCGCGTGAAAAATATAATCATTCAACATATTATATAGGCATTTATCTAACATCTTCTTCTTCTGCCTAGCGTTTTCACGGCTTAGTAATGCCAGGGTCCGCTTTCCTGCATCTACGCCTCCACTTTGCCCGATCTAAAGCGTCCTCCTTAGTGAGATCGTGCTCTCTCATATCGTCCCTCACAACATCGAGCCAGCGCTTCTTGGGCCTGCCGCGGGATCTAGGGCCTTTGACAACAAAGTCCAGGCATCGGTTCCTGACATAGTCTGGTGGTCTGCGGCTAATGTGGCCAAACCAACGCAGTCGGCTTTCCTGCAACTTATCCGCTATATCGCAAACGCCAAGGCTACCACGGATGTGTTCGTTACGAATGCGATCTAGTCGCGTAACGCCACACATCCACCGCAACATCTTCATTTCCGCGACGTGAAGTTGCTGAACGTGTCTCGCGAGAGCTGGCCACGTCTCGCTGCCGTACAATAAGACTGGTCGGATGATGCACTTGTACACAAGGCCCTTTAATTTCACCGGTATCCTGCGATCACAGATTACCCTGGTTACTTCCCGCCAATTGGCCCAGGCTGCGTTTATTCGAGCTCTGACATCGTGGTCGATTGTGCCAGACTCGTGCAATACGGACCCGAGGTATTTAAACTTTTCCGTCTTGATAACGGATTCTCCGCCTATCTTTATGGGTTCAGGGTCCATACTACCACAGGCCATATACTCGGTCTTCGCAATATTTAGCATCAGACCGCCCCTCTCTAGCACACCCTTCCACTGGTTCACCTTTTGCTCCAATACCTGCTTGTCCTCATCTACCAGTGCAATATCATCAGCATACATCATGAGCCAGGGAGACGGCTCATGGGCTTTCGCTGTGACGTCAAGCACTACACTGAACAGAAAAGGACTCAGGGCCGAGCCTTAATGGACTCCAACTGTGATCGGGAAAGGGTGTGTGTCGCCAACGGCGGTCCTTACTATTGATTCCGAATTATGGTACATATCTCGGATAATGTCAATATAGATTTGTGGCACGTTCTTCATCTTCAAAGCCCACCAGATAATTTGGCGTGGGACGCAGTCAAATGCCTTCTGCAGGTCTAGAAATGCCATGTAGAGCGGCTTCTTCTTTTCCCTGTGGGCCTCGGCCAGTATTCTTAGGTCGAAGATGGGGTCTGTGGTTCCACAGCCTGGGCGAAACCCATATTGACATTCCGAGACAGTACATTCTTGCCGGAGCCTTGAATCGATTACGCGTTCGAAAAGTTTCATAGTATGGCACATAACCTTAATACCGCGGTAGCTTCCGCAGTCCTGTACACTACCTTTGCCTTTATATACTGGAGTAGTGATACTCAATCTCCAATAGTTGGGCATCTTCCGGTTAGTAAGTATTCGGTTAAAAAAGTCAGTAAGTAGGTTCACCATGAGAACCCATCGGTTTCCATGCTTCAATCGGCAAGTTGTTTACAGAAAATCCGTAGGCCTCAGGGCCTCAGGGCCTACGGATTTTCTGTTCTTCATTGTACAAAGATATTTGAGTACCTCGTCAGGTGTTACTGGTGCAGCAAGTCCGAAATTAGGAGGCAGTTCTGGAGGAGAGACATTACCGTGGCATTAGGCATTTATCTAACATATGATTCAGTAATAAGATGCTAACCAGCAAACAGTTTTCATAACATAAAAAATATCAATTATTTTCCTTATTATTAAAATAAAATACTTTTTTTCTTATAGTTAGATTGCTCTACTTATAAATAGATAATTAGTACATGAAAATTTAATATTGTTAAGCGTTAAGTTTACATGAGATGTAATATGGTAGACACACCGAGTTGTTTGATGTACGCTGTCACTTTCTTTATCACATGAGCTTTACTCTTATAGTAACGTAATGCGAGTAAGAGAGATAAATATACATTCACTTCAAAATACTTATTTCGTAACATGAAACCGAACATCGTGTATCTCAATACAAAATTGATATTAATGATTCTAGTTAACATAATAAAACCTATTCATAACCTGAATTAAATAACGATAAGTCGTATTTTTACTATTACTTTACATTTATTTACTTAATAAGTACTAAACAAAAAAAGAATCCGTATTTATTTAAGTTTACGTAGTAATCGAAAATCTTTTAGGTTTGTGATAAAATTTATATAATAGGTAATACATATTATTACTCTGTCGAGTCGCCTTCAAAGTTGAAGAAAAGTTTATTGAAATTGTCTAGGTGTTTCGTTTTGGAAAAACAAAATTAGTATAAATCATGTAATAAGTATTTATTTAAGTAACAGATTATTTATTATAACATTTTTAACGAAAATTAAAAAAGAATGTAGTTATTCACATATTAAAGTTGCTTTTAAAAAATAAATAAGTTCGTTTATAAATTTAAGAAGTAAAGTTCATTTTTACCGGTCGTGTATTTACGTATTGCGAAGTTATTAGTCATGCGAGTCCAGGCATGATACTTATAATTAATGCAGAACGAAAAACTCCACGAAAAGTATTAATCATTTTCGTCATCGTTTTTTTTTTAAATAACTGTTTATTTCTAGTAGTTATACGACAGATAAAATTAAATTAATTCTTATGTTTTTATATAAAATTCTATAGGACGATTGAAAATTGTTAAAAAATCTGAAAAGCTGAAAAATCTGTAGAAAAAATACAGTCTGTTGATTCTCACGTAAATCAGCATAAAAGATCGGCCCCCAATAAATAAAAAATACTATATGAATAACAAAACAAACAGCATAAATGTTGAAGGAAGACATCGGGTTTGGTGGAACTCAGGGGAAACACGTGACACTATGGAGATAGTACCAGGAAACTATAGCAGCAAAGGAAATCCTCGATAGTCATATTGAATTTTCAGACCTAAAAGTGCAACACTGCAATATGCATGTTGTATGATGCATTGGTTGCCATTTAACAATTAAATAACCAAAAACAACAACACATAAGTAGATGTTTTATTTATCCGCTTTTATTTAAAAGTTACATCCTTGTATCGAACTTAAACAAGACAAAAATAAAAAGTTAATAGTATATGTTATTAATTGTTGTTAGTCATGAAATTCATAATATTCACTATATTTTAAACGATTACGGTATTTTTCGAGTCCCTTATTGGGTGCCATTTTTTGCCTTTTCGTCGTGTTTAATTAGATGCACTAAAAACAATTATATAATAAAAGTCAAAATGCAAAAATCTCTCCTTCTCTCAGACATGTTTCATTCATTCTTAATCGCATTACAGGGTGGGTCTGTCTGCATCAACTTTGGTAAGTTAACTTTAACTATAGACAAAATTAAAACATGTGCTCTACTATAGTATGTACAAGGAGTTCATAAAAGAATAAGAGATACTTCCTAAAAATCCGGTTAAGGTAAACATATGTAAACATATGTGCTTGAGATATATTACGTGTCTTTTTAAAACCACATATTATAAAATTAATTACAACAAACTAACGCTATATATGAAAATGAAAATAAATATAAACTATCGATACAGGCAATTTCATGAGATTAAATTACAAAAACACTTTTAATTTGTAAAACAGCAAGTGTCGGTAATAAGGTTCACTTTTTTTATAGTCTTATGCACAAATAAAAGTTACGAATAAGTTGTTAAGATTTTTGCAACTGGCTTAATTATGTGGCTTTTATCAAAATAACAGAATTATCAGAATTAGTATCACTACTTTTACGTGCTAAGCAATAAAGTCATATTTAATATATTTTGCTATAACTATATTTTTTACGACATTCGGGGTTAAGAAACATAAGACAAGTACATCTAGTACTTTGTGAATTTCCACTCACGAAAAAACGTATTTTTATAACAATTTCAATTTGGAGTAGTGCTAAAGATCATTGAGAAAAAATTCATTGCATATATACATAGGATGAAATGTTGATTATACAAGTTCTCTTACATATCCATATTGCGCCCGAACACGTGACTGTGCAGAGATAGTACCAGGAGACAATATCAAACTAGGAAATATCTGGATAAAACCACCTGTTGATCTTGTGTCTATGTGGACACATACACGTAACCTAAATGGCCTAGTGGCTAACACTTAAATATTTACCGGAGATGGCGAGTTCAACTAATCACTATTTAATTTTCATATGCTTAATTTGTGTTTATAATTCATTTCATGCCCGGCGGTGAAGGTTAGATTATATTTCGCCACATACGTATTTGGAAAAATGATGGGAGATCAATGTATGCGATTAGCACAGAACCGGGAGAATTGGCGCGCCTGTGAGGAGGCCTATATCCAGCAGTGGATTAATGTGGGCTGAATATAATGATGACGTATCCAACAAACTACATTGGAGCAGAGCGGTGGAAAAAACTCCAAGCCTCCTCAAAATTGAAAGCACATTAATAATAATCCATCAGATAACACACTATTAAAAACTAACATGGTACAGTACTTTTCTAAAAATTTACTAAATTTAAAATTTAACAAATATAATAATATAATTATCATATCATTTATCTTTAAAGTTATTACCTTAAGTAACAAGAAGTTCAGAGTAACTAAGTACATGCTATGTAGAAAAAGAAATCAGAAATGCAATCATTTGTATCAATCAATCAATCAACAGCCAATCGTTGTCCACTGCTGAACATAGGCCTCTCCCAAGGAGCGCCAAAGCTCATTTTGAATATATATCACTAATATATCATTTGTTTATTATAGTTAATTGTATTGTTAAGAATATCTTCCGACAGGGCGTTGATTTCTAATAGTATAGTATTCGTGAATCATAATCATATTACTTTCCGAAAGTATTACTTTAACAAAAAGGCTTTAGATATGTGCGCCCTCAGGGTCGAATCAAAAGTGTGTTCAAAATTCTAGTCAAATTGAATGTGTACAAGGGGTGAAAATTAAAAAAATTAAATATTAGCCAGCTCTTGTGCAATGCGATCAGTCGCATTTATTGATACCGGTGACAGTACAGGTCAGCTTCGCTACATGGAATATAACTTGGTTTTATAATCAATTCAGATTTTTCCGCTTTTTAAATTTAAAACATTCCAATAAAATATGAATTAAATAAAACATTACAACAATTATTCAATACATTAATAATGCGAACCACATTTGGAGGGAAACATTCACAGGTGTAGACCGTGGAAACACGTGACACAACGGAAATTGTACCAGGAAATTAGAGCGGTAAAGGAGAAAGCCATTTTCGGACCCAAAAATGCATCACTGCAATAGTAGGCACTAATATCCTGCTACATATTAGTACTAGAAACTGTACCCCAATAAAATTATTAAGACATTATTAAGCGTCTGCTATGAAATCTATAAAGAATCGTTATATTAAGTAGAATTCAAATATAATATTAATATACATAAAAAAATAACTGAATAGTTTTTATTTTAACTGTTTTAACTAATTTATTTGCTAAAGAAATTACCAAATTAGTCTCTTTAATTTATTAAAGAGACTAATAGCGACAAATTAAAAACTAATACAAATATATAAAAAGTTTTATACACTTACTAGTTTCTGGCCACTCTCTGGATCGGGCAGAGATTAGTTACCTTTAAGGTAACATGCGAAAGCGATCCCGTGGCGCTCCTCGTTAAGATAGAAAGGGTACCGCTGGTTTTTAGTAGGTATTCCGATGTTCGGGGCGCACTCGGCGCCTTGGACACCGGCGACCCCCACATACCCCCCTACTGTTCCCATGGGTGAAAAGCGTAACGCGTTTTTCCAGCGTTAAAAAAGGGGCTAGTTACCTTAGATCCTTTTGCGTCAATAACGCGTAGCAAACAAACAAACTCACTTTGCCTTACTGAAATAGAAAAGAAATATAACAATACTACATAAACTTCACTACTAAATTGTATTTATAAACCAATTAAGTCATTAATTATTTTTTTTTTTTTAAATATATACCAAGAAAGCAAATGACTGTGCAAATGAATGTAGTAGTGAACGTCGAGTCCCAGCATGGCAATTTTGATTTTTCAGCATGAAATTTAATTAGGGTTTAACATCACTATTTTCCTCGTCACGTATCTTATTAAAAAAACATCAATAGATGTTGTAGACTAATAAGTCTACCTTCCAATTTTTCCTTCTTATTTTTCTTTTTCCAACAGGATCAAGCGAGAAATATACGAATACAACAAGAATTTAGTTGTAATTACAGTACACACGTATTTATCATTTACAATTAAAATCATATATCCTGAATAAATAAATCCTAACTCGTTGCATTTTTCACCATTCATTCCACAGTCTTAACTTTTTAATTTTTTACAAAATTTAATGCAATTTATTTAATTTAACACTAAATAAACATGAAATATCTTTAAATTAGAAAATAATAATAAACTTTTGTATTATTTTGATTTTATTGTAATTCTTAAAGATAACAGCCATGTCGGTAGGTAGAACCCTACAAGCACTCTTCCAACGGTTCGTTGTGCCTATAATCCTCAATAATATGGATGTTTAGAGTCACTAGTTTAGTGTAGAGTATACATATTATATATGTTTTGACGGCCGGTTGGCGTGGTTGGTAGATACTTGCCTTTCACGCCGAAGTTTCTGGGTTCGATTCTCATCCAGGACAGACATTTGTGTGAATGAACATGTACATATATTTGTCCTGAGTCTGGGTCTAATTATCTATTTGAGTGTGTATTTACAAAAGAAAAGTAGTATATGTAGTATAACAGTTGTTTGGTTTCCAAAGTACAAGCTTTGTATAAGCTTAATTTGGGATCAGATGGCCGTGTGTGAAAAATGTCCTGGGATATTATTATTATTATTATATTGAATAATGCAAATTTGCTAATTTTTATTATATTTACAGGTAAAATGTCAGAATCCATAAAAGAGTTATCCATATATCCATAAAGAGTTATATAAAGAGTTAACCTTAGTTTGGGATCAGATGGCTGTGTGTGAATAATTTCACAGGATATAATTGTCATTGCTCTCACGCTTATGAAAATCACATTGAAAACATTTTTCCAAAGAAGTTTTTATTTTGTTTCATAATTCCATGCTTATGAATTTAACATTAAGTGGCATGCATTTCTATTTCGATTTGAATTAAGTATTAAAAAAAACATGGGTAATAAACCATTTCACCTGTGTTGCTGGTACACACTCACAAGTAGTACACACTGAACTCCCTCGTATGTATAGTTCGCTAAAACACGTGACTGTATCGAGATAGTACCAGGAGACAATATCAGTCCAGGAAATATATTGATGCTACGTGTTGATATTAAAAAAAACACATACGTTAAGCCGAGAAGGCTCAGTGGTAAAAAAAAAACGTGAATCTTAACCGAAGTTTGCATGCTTATACTCGTGCTAGCACTGAATTTATACTTATAACTCATTCCGTGTCGGTCAGTGGTGACAGCAATAGTGAAAAAAGAGCATATTTTCGATGGAACCACATGTGTTTCAACCAAAGTGTATACAAAGTGAATTATGTAAACTTAAGCCTACTTTGCACAATTTATTTATAATTTTTTTGCACGATTTTGACATCGTATATAGTTTTATAATGTTTTTTAATATCCTACGGAAAATGTAAGAAATAAAGATATATATCCTTATTAGAGAGATATCGTGGTTTTTACCTGGGCCCAATCTCTTCTCTATTTAACATAACTAAAGATGCAATTAGTATAAATGAAACGTATGTTTACCATTTAAATTATAATATGCCACAGTAGTAATAAGCATTTTATAATTGCACTCGTCCGCTTAAATTCAGCTACATATATTACTTAATAAGTCAAATAATATTGTCACTAAAAGACAATTTTCAAAAATCACCAGTTGACGTTATTTAATAAAATAAAAATTAACTTCATAGTGTCAATAATAGATAGAAGAAGTAAGATTATACAATAAATAATATTTATTTATTTTTGTGTGATTGCCGAAAAGTTAAATTAATTATTTAAAAGTTAATAGTATAAATAAATAAAATAAACACATTTGGAAGCAAAATACAGTCACAGGTGTGTCAATGAAAACACGTGACTCTACGGAGACCGTACCAGGACACTATATCAGCAAAGGAGATCTTCGATATACCTGTTGCCTTATCATATCCGAAAGCGCATGACCGCAATATACTGGTGTGTAGTTTAATTTATTGTTCTCTATCTTTTGCTTTGCACTAGTAAAATAAAAGGGGTATCCCGTACTATTTTTTTTCAACAATGATATAAAAACCTTCACTACCCAATCCAACTTACTACTATGCTAAAGCATTTGTATAACTCGCACTGCGTAATTTTGCACGCGTTCATTTAAACATCAGGTACTATTTCCAAAGTTATTAAGTTCGACAATACCTATCCAGCAATATTTATCTATAATACATAAAGTTCTTAAAACGAATGTAATTTATTTTAATAAATATAACTTTGTGACCTTTGTCAAAATTCAGTAAAAGAAACTCACAGATATTGCATGTGAAGTACACACACACAGCTCGTATGGAAAATTCGCTAAAACACGTGACTGCTGAGTTAGTACCAGGAAACCATATCTGTAAAAGAAGTTTCTTGATACAACCTGTGGGTATTACCAATACATATACATAGAAAGACATAAAAATTAAGCCCAAATAATATATATGACAAGATTGAATGGATTGAATGAATTAAAAACTTAACCTTAAAAGTTTAAATGCAGAGGACTTATTAATATATATAATATTTGTTTGAGATTAAAGAAAAAAGGCAGAAGAACTAAAAACTAAAGAACACAATCAAAATACATAAAAGTAGTAAATATTGACTATTGATTATATTATTCCCTCTTCAAACAAGTTTAAACTTTAAAGCAATAATTGCTATGTAAATATAAGATTTTTATAAGTCTAACATTTAATATAACATTCAGCTGTGAGAGAAGCGACATCTCAATTTTTATGAAAAGATTTCAACATCCCATGAAACATGTGAAACTCACATCACATGTTAACATGTAACAGGCAACGCCATCTCTGAAAAATTTCACTCGAAATATTTAAACGCAAGATGTCACTGCTACGCGTAAAAATAATTATAACTGTCATAACACAGTATTAACTTTATAAGATTCTATCGATTTTCTATTACGTATATATGATATAGCATATTATGTATAATATGAAGTACTCTTCACATGAGTCCGACTCGCATTGACCTTTTTTTATGAAATTATTTGAAAACATCCTGCCCCATGTCGGGCGCCACTTTTATGAATTCTTACGTAAAAAAAAAGCTAACGTCTATGCATGTGATGTGTTAGTATATATTGTCATTCGTATAGTTACAGTAAAATAAGTTTAACATCCATTATTTACTATAACTAAATAATAATTCAACCGCCAAATATATTAAATCCAAGCAAATCAAAATATATTTTGTTCAAGTAGGCTCTTGTAAGCACTTTTGAATAGTCATTTTAGAAGATCAATTTAAATTTAAAACTACTTTTAAATTCTACCGAAAAGAACCGGCAAGAATCTCAGTAGTTACTCTTTTTCAACAATCAAGTAACATAGTTAATTAAATACAAATGAATTATTATTAAGCTGCTGCTAACTCTACACTTTTTTATATAAATCGTAGTGATCACTACTCACAATAATAATATCATAAGCAAATACTTTTATTACAAAAAAGTTATTTAAAAAAAATTAACGGTAATTTCATGCTAATTATTATTGATATACTTTTTTTGTTTATGGTGTTAGTAATATGGTCCTGCGAGGTTATTGGTGTTTTATAAATAGCCCTGTACATATGACAGGTACATATTTTACTGCTTTAAGTTGTACTACAATCATGTATGTTTTGTAAACTGATCCATAGACCTACAAACTAATCTACATTAAACATGACTACCATTGTACTGTAAGAAATCCAAATAAATATAATATAAATAGTGATTTATGTACGAACACAGCAGGTATGCATAAGAAATCTCAACGGGTCACCCGCTGAGGCATAATACCATGCAATATAAATAGCGGATGAATGAGTTGTTGATGAGGTATAACAGGCATAAGGACGGTAACTTCATCTACAAAATATTATTTACATTGGTTACATGGATGTTTAAGTGTATTTTACTCTCATGGTTATTTGGTTTTGAAACAAAGATTACAACACAAAGAACTTTTTTTTTACTTTTTTTTTATTTTGTATAATACAGCACAAGCAAAAACTTGTAAGATTCTAATGTTAAAAGATAACATTATTGTCTTTTAATATTAGAATTCGTAGTTTAATTATAATTTAAGTTAGATTTTATTTCAAATATTTCTATATAAATGAAAAAATCTCGCTTTTAAATACGTAGGCTAAGAGAGAAGTTACACAGAAACCCGTATAAACCGAACACCGAAACACGTGACGCAGCTGAAATAGTACCAGGAGACCATATTACTAAAGGAGATATTCTCACACAACAACCTGTCACACTGCGTTATTAAAACACGAAAATCAATTTGGATTCTATTGCATCTTGCAGTTTGCTTTCATTTTCACCGACATCCAGTAGGAATCTATATTTTAAATCCAGTCGCATCGCGAAAGTGGTATATACTAGGGGAAGAGCTTCTTGACAATCTGTTAAAAAATGTATTTCTACTGTATTAATAATACAAGTGGCGCCCATTAGTCGAAACTAGACCGTAATTCACTGCTAATAAAAAGAGACTTAAAATTACACTTGACGACGTAGAAGTATCCGGTAAAAGGATTCGAGGACATTTTTAGGGCATGTTTATTAATTTTGTCCATATTACATGAACTAGGTCAGTTTTACTAAAGCAATATTATTTCGTTTTATACTAATTTATCAAACCGAGTGCTACTTTATTAAGGTTCGTAGAATTCTAAAAAATAATAATAAATACAATTAATATGAATATTTTGAAAAGGTGACAGTAATAAATATTTATTTTTACTAGACGTACGTAAAATCTCACTAGGAACAATCTAATAAAAAATAAGCAAAAGCTATATAGATTTATATTTTATGTATTATCAAAACTGATCTAAGTATGTCTAATAACATTAGTTCAAAACTAAGGTGACAGGCGACATCTTCAATTTTATGCAATAGTGTCAAGTCAATATTCCACGACACAACTTCATACTCACTTCTCTAACTCACTCGCCATCGCTCTAAAGTTTCATTCGATACAATAAAACGCTAGATGGCACTGCTACACGTAATTTTTTTTAACTGTAATACAATATTGACTATACAAGGTTTTTCATTGTTACACATTGTATTATGAATCTTATGTATGTTTTATTTGATTTTATGAAACAATTGAGAAACATGCTGCCCCATGTAGGGTGCCACTTTTTTATTTTATTTCGTAAAAATTAACTATTTGTTATTTTAACATGTATATTTATTATAATGTAGAAACAATGTATTTGAGTAGTCATAGTAATTAGAAATCGGCTTCACGTAATTCAGTGCGACGCGCAAAGTTATTACACGAATTAAATATTAATTATTTATTTCAAGTGCAAAACATACAATGAACTTTTATTATTTAATTTATAATAGCACGGTTTATACCATATAACATTTTTGTTGTACTATTTTATAAGAACTCACATCTTATCTCACTCGTGATATTTTAAAAACCGACCCACAAGGAAATGCTGTTTTGATGCATGTGTCCTTTATTATATTCGATATACACTTTCTGATATTTCACGATCATGTCTCGCGGTAGGTTTTGAGTGTTCTCTAACAGAATAATTATTATTTTAAATGTAAATACTATGTAGTTTATACGGCTTAAAAAGTCAGCTGCGTACGAACTTTTTATATTGAAAACAGGCCGCCTTTAATGAATCTTACTATTTGGCTTCATTATTCAACTGCCTACTTAATCTAAGCTTCTCCATTCAAGAATTGCCTCACATTCCACATCATAATTTCTAAGCTGATCCAATTCCAACGTTATAACTTCAACCGCATCAGGACAAATTGATTTATCGAAGTCTTGAACCTCATCGTAATATTCAACGGAACTAAACTGATATTCGCTTCTTCTTTTATTTGTACTATTTAGAATCTTTTCATCTTTTATTTCAATTTTTTTCGTACTCACTGTAGCTGTTTTCACTTCATCGTCAGATATCGTTAGATTTTTTTCTTTCTCATTTAGTTCTTTTGTTGTATTTAAGTTTGATTTTGACTTAATCTTTTCTTTTGTTTTGAAAATATTGGTTATGTTCCTTTTACATTTACCTTTGGGCAAATCTTCTTTCTTAACCTGTAGGGCGTCTCCTGAAACAAATTCAACCAATGCAGCGTCATTCTTTAAAGTTTTCCGGTACTTTGTTGCCTTGTTTTCATATGTTTCGTCATCACAATCTCCATCAATATCGAAATCAATATCTTTTAAATGTGATATGTGCCAGTCCTTATCGTCCAAGTCATCTATAAATCGTCTATCAATGGTCGGCTTGTAATTTGCGTCATGCTTTTCTTTTACTTTGTCCTCTTTTACATTTTCTGCTGTTATAATTGTAAAAAATAACCAAATACGATATTTGTCATAGAACAACATTTTAAATAACTACACACTTACATAAAAAAAAACCTGATTAAAGATTGAATCTTGTTTATTTATGGTCGACAAAATCCACGAACTGCAATTCAACTTGATAAGAAAATTAAGATCAAATACGTGTTTGCTTACAATGATAAGCTAAGAAATAAATAAAATAATTTTACATTTATGTCAAAATTAAATTTAAATCACATGATTAATCGATTACACAGGACATAACTTTTTACTAGAATGACCAGGAGTTTTATTTTTTTATTTTACGCATGGTTATCTTCTCCTAAGGTAGGCAACTTAATGCTTGTGTTATAGGTAACAGCCGATTGATAAACATATTGACATATATAATTTTAAATACATATATAATACATAAAACATACATACTAATAACCATTATGCACCTAGACTTAGGGCGGTAATCGAATCCGCACACCCGGAACGGCTGGCAGGGTCAGTGCCAACTGCACCAATAGGCCAGTCAATTACACTATTCCACAACTTTTTTCAATAACTCAATAGATTTATACTGCAAAGCCGTTCAAGGTCTAAAGCGGCATAATTATTTTCGTGTCATCATGACAAATAGCTAATTTACATAAATATTTATAAATTATAAACATTACTCATGAATAAGTCTGCCTATTGTTGAAGTTATATCCAAAATATTTTTATAAATAAACGGTACACGGAAACATAATGAAAGTCAGACGCAGCGGGAGACTGTTAACTTAAATCCAACCTCAAGAGCAGTAAAGACAAATAAATAAATTCATTGAATTGGCGTGAATAATCCATGATTTTTACTAAGGTTCCCAACATTTCCGAAATCACGCTTATACTTAAGTCAAACTGAAATAACTAGTAATAAAATAATCTCTATGTGAATAAACAAGTTCAGGTTAGCCTACTTGCTTTTACTTGGTTATCTGCAATCTTATTGCTTATTGATTATATATTAGCAATCAATCAGCGTATTTTGTTTTTCATTCATTCATTTGTTAACCTAAATAAAATAATAACAATCGTTAAAATTAATACATTGTATAATAATTAATTACTATAGATAATTCAATAATTAACTTAATAAAAACAGCTAGATTGTTCATTGTTTGAACAACAATTAATTGAAATTATATAATGGCTAAATGTCTCGTCTAGGAAAAATATATTATTTAAACTATACAATTACAACTTTATAAAGCTCTTAAATACTTTATTATCAACTATTCGTCGACAAGAGAAACAAATTAAATCAGCGCCGCAATTACTTAATAACACGACTTATCAGAAGAAAGCCGCCTATCACCGCATCACAGATCGTTATCAGCACACTAACTAATCCATTCATCTCGATCCACCCCTCAAACACTAGAAAATACTTCAATTAGGTGCCCCCACACGATCAAAACAGCCCAATTACCTCTCAGCGACCCCTTTAATAAACCCTCGTTTGCTCAAAACTGAAATAAAGACGGATAAATAATCACAATTTTCGAACGCCCTGAAATTAGCATCTCGTTTGAATAAATTGACAGATAATTTGACATCGAGACCCCGCGCAACTTTGACATTTCGCGAACACAGCAAAAACATCGCTTAAAAAACACATCGTCTAATAAAGAAAGATAAATTGCTGTGAAATAAAGCGCTGCGAGCGATGCCACCTCGTCACAGATGTTAACAACTCACTAAGAGATGCAAATTGACAGCGGTTGGCAGCGGTGATTCGAAATGGCGCCAAAATATTTGCATAATTTGTTACGAATGGAAATGTTCAGTTTCAATTCAAAGGATTGAGGGATGATTGAAACGCTTCGTAATTTTGTGTAGTCGTTTTGCTACACTAATAGCTACTGAGGTTCCAATTTCGCGTTCCAATGATATTAAATAGATAATATTTGATTCTTATGATCTAACGATCTATAAAGTACGGTACTTTTGAAAACAATTTTACTGCCTACAAATTTTAAAAATATTTTAAGAGACCGTCGTATAAGTCATAATAATTCCATACCGCTCACTCGAGTATCATATTATGATTTGAAAACAATAATGCAAGCAACAAGTAATAGAACAGATATGTAATTGAAAGTTACTTTTGTATAAAAAATAATTGTCTTATTCTATTTAAAAATAATATTAAAAATCTTGAAATTTATTCAACTAAAAAAATATAGGTACTATTTTAAAGAATAAATAAAACGGAATTTTATTTGACAACTTTACTAATACCAATAAAACAATATTGCATATAAATTGCTTATTATAGATACAATTTGACTACAGGAATGTACACAGCAAATTAATCCATGTAAAACTAGCTTATTTATTGCACTTTATACTATTATAAAGGAAAATTCTATCGGGATATGGCATTTATTTAATTCGAGTCTTTGTCACTTCAATAAAAAAATTATTATTATGTACATAGACACAATACACATTTTTGAAAAAAGAATAAATTTAGCATATGTATTAAGAAAAAAAAATGTTTTATTTTTTATTTTAAAGTCATGTATAACGAATCTGCGATTAAAGTTAATACGCAAATGAGACAAAGCAGAACTGAGCAATCGTAATTTTGTTGCAATGTGAAATATATATTTAAAAATCAAACAAAAAATATTAACTTTTCACCAATTCAAAAGCAATATCCATGAATTATATGTATGACTGAAGAATTGCGATTAAATTATTACTTTCCAAAACCTTATAATCATAATTATAGCTTGTTAATAATTATACAAGCGATTCATCATACAGATCCCGATAGAGACATTAACTAATTTAAATATCTAAATCTACACGATTCATTATTTTTTTTTTAATTATTTAATTCTATTCTAAAAATCCCCCCCCTCGCCCATACATTGTTCATCTATATTTTAAAAATATATTGTCGGTATAGAAGATTTAACTAAATGTGCAAATAGTATAAAACAAATATATCATTGGCTATATAACCGCAAAGATACTAGAACACTGTTGGATTTGTATGCGATTTTTATAATTATAAAGTGACATATATGATGAGAGCCGAGATGGCCCAGTGGTAAGAACATGTGAATCTTAACCGATGATCGTGGGTTCAAACCCGGGCAAGCACCACTGAATTTTCATGTGCTTAATTTGTGATTATAATTCATCTCGTGCTTTACGGTGAAGGAAAACATCGTGAGGAAACCTGCATGTGTCTAATTTCACTGAAATTCTGCCACATGTGTATTCCACCTACCCGCATTGGAGCAGCGTGGTGGAATAAGCTCCAAACCTTCTCCTCAAAAAGAGGAGAGGAGGCCTTTAGCCCAGCAGTGGGACATTCACAGGCTGTTACGGATATGTGATCACCAATTCACCACGCATTGGAGCAGCGTGGTGGAATAAGCTCTAAGCCTTCTCCTCAAAAAGGGAGAGAAGGCCAACAGTGGGAGATTAACAGGCTGTTACTGTTACTGTATATATGATCACAACAGTCATAATAGGCACTAAAATATAACAGTAAAATCCGATAGTTGGCGCTACATTAAGATTTATACTTCTTGCATCAATGTTTACAGTCGAAGGCGACCAATTACAACCAGATCCAAATAAGTAAATACCGAAACGGAGATTGATTCATAAATATGTGCGAAGAAGTACAATAATTTCTAAATGATATATGGCAGTGCCTCCCAGTCCCTAGTCTCTACTTATAGACATTTTTTTATCCGAACTTAGATAACCTGTGATAAAATTAAAGTATGCAGTTTTTATGTTTTTGTAAGAAAAAAAAAGTAAAAGATAATTTAATCATTTTCAATCTAAAAATTACATTAACATACGACAGACAACTTGCAGCGGTTTTATATTTACCGGTAGATCTGACCCCGGCATTATTCCTTGGACAAATATAACCAATGGCTGTCATAATGTCTATCTACTCAGTATTATAATAATAAATGAAACAAGTTAATATAATAATAAATCAAGACTGAATTAAACAATTAAATGTATTATCGTATACATAATATATTATTTAAAACAGTAATCATTAAAACAATAAACTATTTGAACAAAATTCGAAACCTTTTTTCTAAATATTTACATTTCGATGTGATACGATTCCACAAAATAGTTGGCAATTTATGTTTACGACTGTATTAAATATCTGCAACCGCGTATTGCTTTGATCTTTACCGCCTAAAGCGGAAACACGATATTGACATTTGTTTACAATTGGACAATACAAACGTTACCAATACATCTTTAGTGTGGACTTAGCTTAACAAGCGTTTAATAACAATTTCATAATGTTACGATATACATTTTAAAGAAGTATAACTACTAACTTAAACCACATCTAAGTTATTTTGTCTGTACATGTGCTACTTTATAGTTCGTCTACACTTATGTGATCCTAATTATTATTTACATAATTGCGTGCATAAATAATTTAAAAACAAGCCGTTCCGTCTCGCTTTACAAATGGCAGTGCATATATGCGGGATAAGGAGGGAGGAGTGCACAAGCGAGAGGCAACGCGTGTGCTGAGAGCTCCCGTTCACCCGTCGCCGCTTGCGCTCGGAGCTGTTCAAGTCGGAGTTGATTTTGACGTTTCCATTTGGTTCTATAAAAAAAGTTCCTATATGAGTAATTTATGTTTTTATGTAAAGGGCGAGAAAAACAACACGCTTTTAACTCTAACGTAGTGGGGCGTGAGACATCCTGATATTTTAGGTTATTATCACATCCATATTTAAAGCGACATAGCCGATTATGTTGGAACTTTACAAATAAAGTAGTACATATTTATATCATATAATATATTTATATCATATATATAATATTTGACGAGCCGGTTGGCGTGGTTAGTAGATACTTGCCTTTTCACGCCAAAGGTTGTGGGTTCGATTCCCACCCAGGACAGACATATGTGTGCATGAACATGTCTGTTTATCCTGAGTCTGGGTGTAATTATCTATATAAGTATGTATTTACAAAAGAAAAGTAGTATATGTAGTATATCAGTTGTCTGGTTTCCATAGCACAAGCTTTGTACAAGCTTAATTTGGGATCAGATGGCCGTGTGTGAAAAATGTCCCAGGATATTATTATTATTATTTAATATAATAAAGATATCAATGAATGATATATCCATGAAAATTTACCGTTTTTCTAGAGATAGGCTATTAAATTTATAACTTATATAATTATTTAAAGTAAATACTTTTGAATTATTTTTCTCAAATACCTATATATTTTTAGGTTTAAGTGACATAATCGGAAATCTATTTCCTGCTTTATACACAGCATAACATTTTTTAACACTCACCTCCTATTCTGATACCATGTCTTGACTTGTGTCTCGCTCAAGTTGAGGGCATCAGCAACGTCTCCGCGGTCAGCGACGCTCAGGTACTTCTGACATCGGAACTTGCGTTCCAAGTACGCGAGTTGCGCGTGTGTGAACGCGGTGCGTCGGCGACGAGGTTTCCGCCCCGAGTTGGGAGTACTGCCGCTTCGCCCTGAGGATTGACGATCTAGAGAAAGGTGATCTTACCTATTAGTGTAGTTTTAACTACTGCAGAAATAGACTTAATATTTAATTAAACAACAATTCCCTGAGCGTTTAAGTATTTTTGTATATAAATCTGTAATCTGTTTTTGTATATAAATTAAAGGTTTTGATATGAACTTATATAAAAAAACTAGTTTTGAATACAGATAATTCAATAGCGTGCACACGTTAGGCATAAAAATACATTATAGGAACCGTGGCCCATCTAGTGCATATGGTATCTTAAAATGAAATAAAAAAATTACATTCTATATTTAAAAAAACGACTATATGCAAATATTACCAGCTGAATCTTGCGCGTCACGCTGCGAACTGCCCGCCATCACCGACGCCGCAAACCCAGCCAATAGTTGCGACTGGAATGAGTTCTTGGTAAGATCCATGGACCTGCCATAAATACTATCCGATATAGACCCCGCCATTTCAAACCCATTTTCTGCCTCTTTCGCACTTTCCCTGTCTGGTCTATATAGTTGGAAAAGGGACCCCTCATAGAGCTTCACAGAATCTTCTGGTCTTTCGTATTCGTGTTCATCATCTTTAAATGGAGATGAATACTCCGAATTTGGTATTCGGTTAGTGTTATATTCTATGGGAGTTGAACGATCGTTTTCGGACTCGGTTCTTTTCTGACAGTCTGCCTTTCTTTCGTAATCTTCGGAATCATTTCCATATGTGACGTGAATCTTTTTTGGTGTGGATGTCTCGGAACGATTGTCACCCACGGATATGTCGTCATCGATGTCGGAATCATCAGGATTATGCGTTATCGCTGAATCATATCTATTGGTCGAAATGTCATCAACCTCGTGAGCGGTACCTAAACAAAACACAAAATAAATCTTTAATATTTTTTCCCTTACAACAAAATGTTAATGAGAGAAAAACTCAAATATACAGAAATAGAATATTTGTATAATTATATAAAAAGATTACCGCACCGATACTGCAAACCAAAGACAACAAACGGTAAGCATCGCTCGAAACTAAGACTTGACACTTTCTCGCGCACAAACGGATGGTGCACAAAAGCGGGCCCACATAAAGACGTCAGTTTTAAAAAAGGAACGGCCATAGACACGAGTTTCTGCTCTAATTAATGCCTCGGGGCGTTCCGTTTCGCTCTCGAGCAATTGAATACGTTTTTGAATGGTGTGTTTTAGCGCGCGCGGGAATCTTGTCTATGCCTGCGTTTGTGTCTTTTAATTTGCATGAAAATGGTGGAGAGTGGGCATTCACCATTCACAGCGGGTCGCTTTTCATGGTTCCACGGCTAAACATTCGTACGGCTCGCGTAATGGCGTAGCGGTTGCCGATTACTCGTTATTTTGCAGGAGGTGAAGAGGTCGGAATTTGAGTGTTTCTCTCGTTATAATTTCTGCATAAATATGTTTTAGCGAACGATCCTCCGTCAGGGGACGTCGAGAACATCTTAACGTTTTCGCATGAATTCCTCCAACCAAAACATCGTTATGGACCTTTATCATTTTGCTTTTATAGCGGTTGTTGGAAAAACTACAGAAGCGAAAACAGACAAAACTTCTTTAATTAATATCTGTTCAGTATTCGGTAACTTTATAACTGCTGAAATTTTAATTTTGGGATTCGGGTTTATTTCATTTTATACCTGCAAAAATTTGGTGTATATTTTTTTATTTCATATACATATACAGAAGCCATCTAATGACAAAAAGAGACAAGAAAAATGATGTCCTTACCGATTTTAATCTTTCATTCTACTTCGAATATAGCTATGACATTTGTTTTTCCGAAAGATATTGGTTAATTAGTTTTCCCGCTTAAAGCTTATTTCACGACTCTTATCGCGAAAATTGAAGCTTAGTCTAACACGCAGTAAATGCCAGTAGATGCTAGCGAGATGGTTTGCCCGGAAGTATACCCGCGATCAGCACTTAAGACCTGAGCGAACTATATAATGAATAACGTGCTTTATATGATGACCATCCCAGCTGTCGCATGTCAAAGTGTAGTAGTAACAGCCTGTTAATATCCCACTGCTGGGCCAAGGCCTCCTCTCTCCCTTTTGAGGAGAAGGTTTGGAGCTTATTCCACCACGCTGCTCCAATGCGGGTTGGTAGAATACACATGTGGCAGAATTTCGATGAAATTAGACACATGCAGGTTTCCTTACGATGTTTTCCTTCACCGTCAAGCACGAGATGAATTATAAACTCAAATTAAGCACATGAAAATTCAGTGGTGCTTGCCCGGGTTTGAAACCACGATCGTCGGTTAAGATTCACGCGTTCTAATGTAAAGTCAAAGTGTAACGAATATATATTAATGTTAATTTTATTTTTGTTTTGATCTATAGATTCAAAGTTAGATCAGAGAGATATTCAGTAGTTTATGTTAATGTCAAAATTCAGTTATATATTTTGTTAACACACACAGTTATATAAGTAAAAGATTTGTTTTTTTTTTGTCAATTAGAGCAACAACTTTTATTTGCATGTTAAGTAAGCCTGTAATTGGTATATACTTTTTAACACTATGTTTATATACGCATTAAGAAAATGTATTTTCTGTTGTCACTCACGTTGTCTTCCTAATTAATAAATTACCAAACACTTTCTCTCAATATACATTAAAGCGCTGAAAGTGCTCATAAAATTCATGGTACCCTCTCAAACCTGTCTAAATATAAATGTTTATTAAAAGCGAAGGTCAAATCAGTTGCTATTTTTCGTTTAAAATAAATAAGGGCGGCGGAATGAACGATGCATTTGCAATTCGAATCGCGGCGGGGTTCCCGGTACATTATTCTCGGTCACATTTCGCAATTACAAGATATTTTTTTTAAATCAATCCAAGATTATGATTTTAATAATAGATAAGGTTTTATTGAAGGACAAATTCAAATAATAAAATAGTAAGTGTATTGACTTATAGCCTATTCCAACCACAAGCGGAACAAAGACAAATAAACAACTGACATTGGATTGCCAAAAATTTATGATATTCATTATGCATTTGCAAATAGATAGTTTGAATATCGGTGAAGTTGTTATTGGAACGTTGGAAGTAAAAAGTGGATAGAAGTATTAAGGGGAATTGCATAATAGCAGAGTTATTATCAAATCATATGGATTATGAAAATCTAAGCTTTATTTATAGCTAAATAGGCTATGTAACTAAGACGAACATATCATAGACTACACTATGCTTTAATGATAATAGCAAGTAGTAGGTGTTTTGTTTTTTTTTTTTTTTTTTTATAGTATAGGAAGGCGGACGAGCATTTGGGCCACCTGATGGTAAGTGGTCACCAAACGCCCTTAGACATTGGCAATGTAAAAAATGTTAACCATCGCTTACATCACCAATGCGCCACCAACCTTGGGAACTAAGATGTTATGTCCCTTGTGCCTGTAATTACACTGGCTCACTCACCCTTCAAACCGGAACACAACAATACCAAGTACTGCTGTTTTGCGGTAGAATATCTGATGAGTGGGTGGTACCTACCCAGACGAGCTTGCACAAAGCTCTACCACCAGTAAAATCATCAATTGTCATCATCATCATCTTATTAATATGTCACAATCATTTTATTCTTCTTCTGCCTAGCGCTTTTTGGGCCTGGACAAATTCCAGACATCGGTTCCCGTCGTAGTCTGGTGGTCTGCGGCTAACGTGGCCAAACCAACGCAGACGGCTTTCCTGCAGCTTATCCGCTACATCGCAAACTCCAAGGCTACCACGGATGTGCTCGTCACAATTTTATTAATATATAAAAATTCTTTGGTTTTCGTGTCGATAAAATCGCAGTAGCTTGAAGTTTCGAAGGTGACAATGATTACGGCCTCTTAATGTGCCACTGCTAGAATTAGGTCTTCTTTCCTTTCGAGAAGGTGGAGCTTGTCAAAATTTAAATTTAATGTAATTGTGCCAAAACAGTAAACATCAATTACATAAACTAACTGTATTCATATTATTTTAATGAACATGCCGTATACACGTAGATAGGAATGTAATCTAGATTAAAATTTGTATAAGTTCGTAATTTTAATGTATGCCCTGATTATTTTCTGTTTGTGTACGTATATAAATAAATACAAATAAATGCCCACAGGAGTAGGCATATGTTAATAATATAAGTCATTTAATCGATTTTCATCGAAAGTCTGTTCATACGAATCAAATCAAATGCTTTTGATTTAACTGTTGATAATTTAGTGTGAACCCCAAAAGCTTAAAAACAAAGAATTGATTACATCGATGATATGGTAGGTAATTTGTGCCTACCTATACATTCATTTTTTATTGCACGTTAGCATTTTTGATTTCTGTGTATAATGTTCCCTGCATACCAGATTCACTATACGAACTTCGCCTCTAACGCACGTGTAATCCTAATTTAGATCGTTATTAAATATAGTTCATATGTATCGGAGTACTTGTTCTTTTACTTCACACTTGCAACAACGAACAATAGGCAAAAATTAATTATAAATTACTATTATAAACCTTATTTTAAGCAGGGGCTGAATTCTACTAATTTATAACGATTACGATACGTTCCCGATTCAATTCCGATCCAACTTTGAATCATTTATATTTATTCGAGCCGGAACCGTACCGATATGATGTTAACATATACCGTTGTGTCAAAACCAATCATAATTCTTAACTCTTATAACACCAGTCGATAATTAAATAAAATAATAAGAAAACGGAAAAACGGCAACGATCACGCTTCGATTCGATTGCGATAAAGTGACAATTCGTTAGTAGAAACTATTCAGTTAAACTCTTATTTCGATCCTTCTCTCTACTTGATTTGATATTTGAAAGACGAAGACAGCATGGTGTAACTCATCACCCGCTAAACAATGCTTATAAATAAGGCCGTAATATTTTAACACAGTTCAAGTATTACAAAATAAAATAATCATAATGATTTTTACCACATAAAAATATTTGTAAAACCCTATTCATTCACAAAGGATAACAATCAAACGTTGGGTTAAGAGTTCGAGTTAAACAATGCTCTCGCTTGTTACGACAACCGATCGTACTTAAGACCCCCAGCCCGTAAGGGATGCTTCTAAACTGTGCGACAAATTAGCGAGGCCCTCGCGGCGATATATCGACACCCATTGTGTTGTACTGCAGGTGAATCTTGATACTCATGCTAAAATGTCAGCTTCTATAACTTACCTACATAGTCTTGGTACTTTTTTTTATTAAATAAAATGAATGTATTTTTATGATAGTGCTTTACACAAACATATCCTTTCGCTCATAAAGTGTTTAATTTTTTGTTTATACTTTATAACATACCGTTAAAAATAATACGGACAATATTTGGAACTAAGTAATACAAGGAGCGGGCTAATTAGTAATTACTTACATACAACCCAATGAAACTGTAGACTATAATAGAATATGAGTAATACATTACAAATATAAAATAAATATTATATACTATTATTGAGTAATAAATGTTCCATTTATAAATTTAATTTACTAACTTTGAAATGTGTTTCGGTTGTAAATTTGAGTGAATTTTAATTATTGTAAATTAAACAAAGGATATTTTACGTCTCATGGATAGCTGTGTACTTACCATCATGTGAGCCGTTTGCCGATTCCTCGTCCTGTTACATGCTTGTGGGCAAAGACTTTTAAGGGACAGGTTTATTAACTACTTCATTAGGTTTTGGTGGATATACATATACTGATTTCGTCCGCAACATGGCAGTTTCCTTACAAGGTTTTCCTTCACCACAAAAGATTTGGGATCAACAAAGGATCTAGGATTTTTTGATCGTAATTTGTGTTTATAAACCTATAAACACATAATATGTGTTTATAAACCTATAAACACAAATTACGATCAAAAAATCTCAGAGATGCTTGTCTATATTATTAGGCCCGAGTTCCTCAGCTAAATACAAGATTATCCACAGTCTTTTCAGAAATAGTGCTCGTTATTGATAAAAAAAAGACTTCCATGTTCTCCGAACGCGTCTGTTCATTCAAAATACATATATTTTATCGTATATGATTGATGAAAAAGAATAACTACATAGTTTCTTGCCGGGTCTTTTAAGTAGAATCTACTAGTCTATTTTGATATTTATTCAGTAGATATTAGTCTTTCTAATCGTGTCAGATTTGCCGTTCAGATTTTAAGAGTTAAGAAATAGATAAATGGACTTTAACGCTATCGACCTCTGTAACATGTCCAGAGCAGTAGACTAGTCTCCGTTGTGAATGGTAGCCTTGACAGAATATGGTCAAGCGGATCATCATGAATCAAATCAAGTCATGTTGTCTACTTTTTTTTTTATAGAATAGGAAGGCAAAAATACATATCCAATGCGCCACCAACCTTGGGAACTAAGATTTTATGTCCCTTGTGCCTGTAATACACTGGCTCAGTCACCCTTCAAACCGGAACACAACAATAACAAGTACTGCTGTTATGCGGTAGAATATCTGATGAATGGGTGGTACCTACCCAGACGAGCTTGCACAAAGCCCTACCACCACTACTTACATATTTAATTCAGCTTAAGTTACTTTTCTTTCGGCTTTAAAAAAACATAAAAAGACAAGCTAATAACGCAATCAGGGCTTCAAATAATAACTCAATGAGAATGCTTGAAGTAATATAGCCGCCTTGGTAGACGCTTAATTAATTTATGTTTATTTAATAATCCTTTTGTGTGTTTTGTGTGCAATAAAAGACTTTTCTCTTTCTTTCTTTCAATAACAAACTAAGCCAGGCAAATAGTAATAAAATATCGATTTGTTGGTCCCATATTATCATATAAGTATACAGCCTTATATAGATAATTACACCCAGACTCAGGATAAACATACATTTTCATGCACACAAATATCTGTTGTGGGTGGGAATCGAACACAACTTTCGGCGTGAAAGGTAAGTGTCTACCAACTACACCAACCGACCGGCCCGGCTAATTTATTAATACTGGCAAGCAAAAAGTATAAATAATATTTGAACAGTACTTAAAAATAAACAAAATGTTTATATGCCCATAATTCTAAGATAATATTGATTGCTAGCTGCACAAAAATTATACAAATACTGCTCCTAACTACGAATATGTCTACGTTTATCGAGAATACGCTACTAACAAAAGTATAAAAATCACAAACTGCAACTAATCATACGAATGAAAAAAATGACAAAGTCTATGGGCAAAGTCAATAGAGTAAGTTTTATAATAGACAATCAATCGACAGAAACGTCAATTGATCAGCGCGTGTGCGCGTAATCGGCGCGTGTGTGGCGCGTGCGTTACTGAGTGGCGACACGCTGATCTCGAGAGCATATGCATCGTATAGTAATTACAACTTCAAGAATAATCTAGACATGACCATACTATAATTATTATTAGTAGAAAACAATGAACAATTAACTGATTAAATTTATTTGGCCAGCAAGGTAGGGTGGCTAGTGCAGAACATTCTTCCCGACTGTACTGGCCGTCGTCGCGTTTGGACTCTAATAGCACTTACCATCAGGTGGAGTAGAGTCATTTGCCTTCTCGGCAAATATAAAAAAAAAATGCGACGTAATTAAAAACAGTTTATACTACGACCATTTTGTTTAAAACTATGAAATAGGTAGGCAGACTGGCAAATAGGCCACTTTAAACAACAGGAAGTAGTCATCGCCACACATTGTTCTGGTAACAAACAGGCCCGTGGTCATTCTATCCGGAGCCAGTGTCCGTCCCTGACAATTATGAAGATATTGATGTATGTATTTTTAATGGCACTGTTCCTTTGTTTTTTTTTGTTTTGTAAGTAAATAAAAAAATGACTTAAACTATTCCATAAACTGTAATTACCGAATTCTATTTTCAATTGCCCCAAAAATGTATACAAAATTTCACATCGATTTTAATGGAAAAATGCAAATTTATATAAATGCTTAAAAATGTAACGTTCTCTTCATTTGCCATCTTTATACAATAATTACAACATGAAATTTACGCTTGTCACGTAAATAGTCTAATAAAACTACTTATATAATCATATTATATAAGAAAACTTTTTCCGAAACGCGCTGTATCTTCTGGTATAAGTTTTATATATTGGTATAATAGTTTTAATATATTTTAAAAATGTAAAACATAGTCATCCCTATCGCGAACAAATGTATATATAGTATCTCCAAACCAGTACAAGATAAGATCACTTCCGCGATAAGGCCGCCTGTTGCCATGGTGTTTTTTTTAAATCTTTTGTATATTTTGATTTTACTAAAAAAATAAATAGTATTCAGTGTCGTAGCCACGTAGGCAAGGTGGCGTGGTACACCAAGCCCCAAATCTAAAGGACTAAAAGCCACCAGAGGCAAAAATAAAAAAAGAACTGCATTATTCATTGTTATTTCCTTTCGTTAAACTATCTTTTGAAAGTTCCTGTGTCATCTTATTCATATATATCAGGTTAAGTACTGGTATAAGTTTAAATACGTGGAATTTAGGGGCGGGCTTTTCTCACCCTCCCTTATCCGCCTAGCCACGCCACTGGTTATTTTCTGCTATCGTTAGATGTACCTATATTTGAAATATTATGCTATGTTCTTTAGTAAATATAAGTACAACTTTTGTAAATTCATAATAAATAGTACTAAAATAATACTAAGAATTATATTATGTATAATATAAATAAATGATAATTTCCGTTACAGGGAGTTAGCATTCCCAAGGCCAAGAGAATAACGACACAAGTTTGTGAGTACACACAAAATACTCTCTGTTCTCTTACTCTCCTAATCTGATGTGAGGCCAGTTCGGATACAACTGGAAAGTTATCAAGACGCACAACGAAACGTGCTTTCGAGGCATGACAATATAATACTGCCAACTTTCAAAGTCCCATTGGAAACTTGAATCCAGGACTATCGGATCTGGCTTATAAGTTAACGAATACTAACGAGGCGGTTAACAGTCTCTTAGAGAGTATAATTATATTGGTTATTAGCATAATATTATAAAGTGGTAAGATTAATTTGTTTCTTTTGTTCAAGACAGTCATCATCATCGCTCAGATAAATTGGTTTGGGATCATCAGATAATCTGCCGCTAAACAGCAATACTTAGTATTGCTGCGTTCCGGCTTGAAGAGTGAGTCAACGTAACTACATGCACAAGGAGCATAACAGCGCCTTAGTAATTTAAGAAATCGTTATTATTTCTGATATCGCCAATGTCTGGGCGGTGTTGACAACTTACCATTACCACTACCAATTACTTACAGGTTTTTCAACTAATAGATATATTTTTGTATACCTGTTTTCCTATTTTAGAATTGAGATGTCCCAGTGGTTAGAATGCGTTAATCTTAACCGATGATTGCTGGTCAAATCCAGGCAAGCACCACTGAATTTGCATGTAAATAATTTGTGTTTACAATTCTTGAATTCGGTCGTAAAAGAAAACATTGTAAGGAAACCTTCATATGTCTAATTTCATGAACCTTTTCTTCAAAAGGGAGAGGAAAACTTAACCTTAGCATTTACAGGCTGTTACTTAACTTCAGGTATAAGTTAAGTTAGGTTAGGCTTTTCCGCAGAAAATCCTATTTGTCTTATGTCATAAGATATTGAAAAACTTTTTATTTTGAATAACCTTCTGTGACTGTGACTTATAAATGTACTCTTAAAGTGGAAATCTTTATATTTGAAATACTTAGGTTGTAAATCGCGACATACGAGTGGTCACGAACTTGTTATTGGACAAGTTACTGCTCTTAAAAGAAATAAGGGTCCGAACTCTTGTCTAACAGTCTCCGTGTGCATACTGTCATAATACACACACATACACAACTACTATAGCTGTAACTCATGACTTCGGTTTCTCTTGTGAAGTCTGTATGTATATATTTATCATTGTACAGCAATTAAATGTATTTCTATGTTACCATAAAACTTGTAGCAAATATAAATTAAGCTTCTTAATTTCTAATTATCAGCTGGGTGCTTTTTTCCGAACACCGGTAGTTTCTAGTTTGACTATCAATAAGTAAGTGTAATGCTTCCATGTTGAATAAAGTTTTTAGATTTTAGATTTTGATTTGATTTTTAATAGTTTATAATCTTATGCTCGGTGGTGAAGGAAAACATCATGAGAAAATCATGTGTAGGATAAAAACTGCCACATACATAACCAAACCATGTTGGAGCACCGTGGTGGAATAAGTTCAAACCGTCTCCTCAAAAGAATACGGTGGAACATTTAGTTCGTTCGTGGATGTTAGGTAAGTAATGTTCTCTTAAAACTTAAAAACTACGAATACAATATAATAGATATATTACATAAAGGCCCATTTTTATTCCTTTATTCTCATAGTCCGATGGGACTGGGAAAAGCCATCTGGTGGTTTTACATCCTCTCCGACACGAGGGTGTAAAACTTTCAAATTCCTTGACAGAAATTCCCAACAATGACTTTTGGGAATTGAACTCTAGGCCTATGGAGCTACAGTCTTTTAAGTTAGGCCAATGAGAAAAATGTATACTAAGCTATTACGAATCGGACTCATGCACGAAGAGCCATATCATACCTATTGAATAATAACAGAAATTTAATAAGTGTAGTTACAATTATATATGTAAAAAACAAATTCTATGACCAATATGTATGTATAAATCAAATTCGACTCGAAGTAACTAGGAAATCATATCTAGGAATTTATATCATAGATACCGAAACGCTCATAAGGTATTTATCTGAAGTCACGGAAGACAAATGGATACAAAAAAGTGTGCACCAGCTCAAACCTCATCAAACACTAACGACCATCACCTAAAAGCTCAGCAAACATTAATTAGGAATGAAAGGTCTCAGGATAAGATAATGCTCGTTGTTATAGAATTAAAAAGGGTCCTACGTCATAACGTAACCCATACGTGCTCAAGTGAGCGCCGCCCGCGCCGTTAATAAGCAGGTAATTTGCAAGTATGAAAACCCTTAGTCCTTGCCATGTGGGTGAATACATTAAAACCTAATTTTGACTCGTAGTTTTAATTAGCTCAATGAATTTTTCATATAATTTACAATAGTAAGAATGCCAACTAGCTATTTTCTGTATGATAATCTTTTGACAAGCATCACTTCGGTTTAGGGCTCTCGTTACGAGAATTTTAAATTCGTTGGATTAATTTATTCTTTAGTTTTCGTTTTAGTTTCAATCAGTGAAATTAAATTATTTGTAGTAAAACAACTGCCCGTAATCGTCTCAATGCTGGACAAAGAGCTATTCTACTCGCAAGGCGACTTTTGATCTCCACTGCAATTGTTACATTCTTACTAATATCATTAATGTGATCGTGAGTTTGTTTGTTTATTTGTTACGTTGTCATGTTTTAATCACTATAAACTAACTATATTATATATATAGATAAATTAATGAAATGTGAGACCCAAAACATGGAAGCCGTATAAGGAGAATATTAAATACGTAATTAGACTCTAAATTGATGTATTCCATAAAAGGGCATAGTTTATGTAAAAAGACACTGTAAGATGATTCTTTTATTGAAATATTATATTATTAGGTACATATATACCTATTACCCATGTGTATCTTAAAATAACTATGTATTGGCGAATAAATAAAATTTAGTAATTATCTGAAAGTTAAGAGCGTTTCATTATTCCCTTCATCCCAATATCGTATGGGGACCCTGCCAGCATATTCCTGGCTTGTGACATTTATAAGCCTTTAGTTCCCGAAATCTCAAGTAGAGCCATAAAAAGTTAGTAGGCTGTTTTAGCCAAAAATAGACTTTAAATTGTCTAGTATACAATAATAATTCATGAATTTCGGATTCAATCGTATCGACATTAAACGTTACTAAGAGTGAGTACCTTCCAAAGTTCAAGCTAAGTACTTAACAAAGTGTGTATTTTCCTCCGATACAATTCAATGTTATTTAAATTATACTGAGGCGACCCTCACATAAATTAAGTTACAGTTACTTTTATATTTCTTATGGAAGTCTTGCACTCGACCACAGAGTAACCAATATTAATAAAAATATCTAATGCCAAATGTTGTCTTGTATTCCGCAAATATTTATTTAACTTGGCCTATCATTAAATTAATATCTTTTGTTTAAAAAAACATGTTTAAATAATGTTTATTATATTATTAAATACTATATAGATAACAAAAAAAGCATGGAATTTGTATTCATTGAATTTTATGAAGTAATTATTTGTCTACCTATGTTAATATTTATATATATTTGGAAAAGGTTAACAACTGAATTTCTTACCGGTTCTTCTCATTAGTACTCACATTCCGAAACGATGGTAAACATTTAATTTTATACTAAGCATAACGATTCAAAAGTGCTTTAAGAACCCTTTTAAATAAAGATTATTTTAATTTTATTTGCTAAAATTGCCTAAGACTTCTCGATACTAACAACGATACTTAAAATAGTAACAGTAATTTAATGTTCCACTGCTGAGCAGAGGCCTTCTCTCCCCGAAGCTCCTTCCTTGGGTAATTATTATCCCATGCTGATTCAGTGTGCGTTAGTATATACACGTGTGTTAGAATATCCCCCGACACATAACGGTTTCCTTGCGATGATAAGTCCGATCTGACCCCGCGATCTCGAATTATAATCGAAACCATCTCGCTTGCATCCCGTTCTGTCCCAGTTAAAAAAACATACATGAAGCATTCAAGATTGAATTATGTCACCGCTTTTCCATTGTTAGGAAAATAACATCGCATAATACGCTCATAATGCAACGAGGCATTTGGAGTACAATGCACGATTCGCTTCCGATGTCACAATGTTGCGTTTAATATTTGACCTATTTTATCAATTAATTTGCATTTTGTAGTGAAAATTATTAAGTATATATTCGTAAGTCATAGTCCGTATCAGTATTGAGTTTTAGCACTCGGAGTTTGATTTGAAGTAACCCATGCAAGGCTGCATCCGGGTGATTCGAGTAGCTATCCTGCTTTTTTCACGCATGAATGAATGTTATCATTTTATGTACAAAACTATGTGTAAATATAAATGCAATGACAGACTGATTATTTATCAACGCAAAATCATTACATTTTTGAACTTCTGATGCTTAGAGGGATCTTCGTCTTTATCTAATCGACCAGTTAATAATTATGGTCATATACCATAGTATTGGAAAATAGGAAATCGGAATTGAATAAGACACAAATAATGTTTGGGCAATGATATTCGCATATATAATTCAACTAGTTTTCGTCTGCGGCTTCGCCCTTGTGTTGGGGACGGGGCTAGGTGTTGGGTGTAAATAAGTATCATACTTGCTTCGTACCAAATTTCATAAAAATGAGTTCAGTAATTTAGCCGTGAAATCATTACAGAGAGAGTTACATTCGCTTTTATAATATTCGTATAGATACGGGAAAATATGCATTTCATAAATATTATGAAGTCGCAATTAATCAAGAAACCTTATTAGGCATTAAAATAATACTTTTTATAAAGACGATTAGATTTAAGCTCAGGTTCCAACGCAAGACTGGTCAAGGATTTGTGTATACTAATTACATTGTAGGTCTGATTTATTTTAAAAAGGCGCTCGTTTCAAGTCTTCTCGCTACAGACTGCTTTCCGAACGGCGTTAGAAATAAATATAGACGATTCAAAAAGGCTTTATTGTAAAGTTTTAACATTAATGTATTTGATTTGATTTGAAACATAAAGCTAAAAATGTATATAAGTCCTGATTATATGCTCCTTATGCTTTTTATTTTTACTTTTTTCGCACATTGTCACATATATATAGAACCAGTTTATAAACTTGTACCACAAATAATATGATATTATTTGACACATGATATTATATAAAAATATAATACCGCATGTACATAATATATAATAGACGTTGACATGTGACATTCATCATCATTATCTAAATTCAATTTAATGTTAATTTTATAGGCTTGGTACCCATTATATGTATTATTTTACGCAACAGTAATTCTTCTATTTTGACTACTATACTATATAATGATTATAATTTTCAATTTCAAATATCTATGCATTGTGTCATATTATGACGTGACGGCTAACGGGCATGACGTTGTCTTATGCCATCTGCCTCCGCCGCCGCTCTCTAGTCCTTTGTGTGTTCATGGCGCGTATATATATATATATATATAGTATATACATTGTTGTTCCAAACCGGAATAAACTTCTAATTAATTGCTTATCAGAATTTATACTACATGTCTAATTATTATTTTTATTTTTAAGTATAAGACAACATAATGTTTAGAACAAGATTTATCTAGTTTTTTTTTAGTTTGAGTACTTTCTTCATTCATAATAAAGGAAACCTAATAGAAACGTTCCTATTGTTTAGACGCGCGACTATAGCGCCACATGCGTTGAACTATTCTCTTCTCATCGATATCCGAACAGACCGGTCGATATTTTACGCGCTCTCATAAAAAAACTGCAATCGGTGTTCTCTGTGAGTTCTATCATTGAATATATGTGTGAACGACACACTGCTTCCATCAGCAAGTGGTAACCTGTGGAAGATGTATAAAGAGGAGGACCAAAGAGAGGACCTGCGTAAGCTAGTTGGTGCTGTTGAAGGAAGGTGCTTAGACTCAATTCCCTATTTTAAGTTACAATTTTTGCAATATACTATAATATAATTTATATTTCAGTAACGAAACTCAATTTCTTCTTATTCTTCATTTATTTTACTCCATATTTATTAATTTATTATCTTTAATTATAAATACTTTCAATAATCATAATTATTGTCTTACACATAGGCTTTATCTCGTGGCCATATTTTTTTTTATTTTATTCATGACTTTTTGATGTTTAATTTACAATAGTGTGCCTAAAGATCGTACCAATGTTCAGCCCAATGCAAATGTTTGTACATTGAAATGTCTATTTTGATCGGACGAAAAAATATTTACATAGTACGAAATACAAAATTTATTTATAAAAAGGAGCCGGAGCGCATTGGTGGTTAATCCAAGGGATCAATAAAAAGTTACTGGATTTTTCTGTAAAGAAATTTTCAATAGCGGCCCAGAGTATTAAATGTAGCAAAATTTATACTTCCATTCCTCGAAAAACGTATAAAGCCCTGCGTTCGCGTACACGCACACTTGTATACTATATGTATATTCTTCGTTAAGAATGGCTGCGGGAGACATACAACATGGTACCAGCCTGTGATTGTCCCAATGCTGGGCTAAGGGCTCCTCTCCCTTTTCAGGAGAAAGTTTGGAGCTTCTTCCACCAATTGTTCCAATACGGGTTGGTGGAATACACGTGTGACAATTTTTTTTTTTTTAGTTAAAATAAAGTTTTGTATAAATTGCATACACTTAGTTCCTGCACGAGTTCCAGCAATCATTCAATCATTGCTTTATGTGGCGTACCTTTATAGTACGTTCTGTTTTATCATTCGTGCTCCTCTGAGAATAAATCGGTGAAGATTAATAGAAAGTTATCACTTGGCTATTATTTCAAATTGACCGCGATGATCAAAATTCAGTCAAAAGCACTTGTAGAAGTATCTATTTAGGTATAATTGATACTTCCAGAGACGCCGTCGATTCCAGTTCGCGACGATGCTTATAATAAAGCGAAATCGTAAAACAATCGACACCGCACGTAATAGCACTACTTAAGCCCGTACCTGACTTTATTCATTCAATGTAATCTACTATAACTATCACTAATATTATATAACGGTACGCTGTATTTGTTTATTTTTCGTATTAACACAAAAACTACCAATTTCGTTCATATCGAACTTTCAAATAATGTTTGATTGTGACGTCACTTAAACATTAAAATGTGAAACGTAAGTAATAACAGACACAACATTTTTTTTTTCAGCCTTTTGTCGTTCACTGCTGGACAAAAGCCTCCCCCATAGAACGCCAACCATCCTGATCTTGGGCAGTCCGCATCCATCCCGATAGGGGGTGCTAAGACACAATATACCTCTTGGTAATAATATTAATCCTCAAGTGTGTGTCAACATATCATTTTTAATCTTCTGGGAATAAAAAATATCCTTAACACATTGCTAATCGGATCAAAAGCTATTCTATAAGAACAGACTCGAAACTCACCGCAGAAAACGTTCGTAAAATGTCAGAAAGTGATATAAGACACAATAATTATATCATTTAAAGAATACACGCGTTAAATTAGTATATCATCATAAGTCGGTTGTCAATATTTCACAAGTGGGTAATGAAGTTAGTTCTTACAGAAAAGCACTACAGTAGAGCTATTCTGTAAGAAATAACTCGAAACTCAACATAGAAAATGATCGTAAAATCACAGAAAGTGATATCTTTTGTAATAGATATAAAGTCTAAAGGATACACATGTGAAAATAGCGTATCACCGTAAGCCTCAACGTCTTACGAGTGTTTTACGAAGTGAGTTCTGACAGAATATCACGGCATAGATACTGCGTTAATATATTCGAATAACATAGGTTGTGCGGTAAGATATTTGTTAATATATAAATCTTATTAGAATATCGTGAAAACCTGCTTAATGTAAGAAGTTCGTATCATTCGTTCCTTACTTTTTATAGGTTTCAATGATTTGTTTATCAATTTTTCAATTGTTTTTAATTTGTGCAACACTTTTAATGTTTTTATTTTTACGACATAATAATTTAAGTAATAAAAATAATAATGTCCTCCAGACCGATTTCGGCCACGGCGGCCAATCTCAAGAGAAATTAGCCAACTGCGCAGGAGATATTATAGTGCACAAGTGTGTGCGCAAACACAAGTGCATTCTCTATTCACTAACTCTCATAATCCGATGGGACGACAATCCGACACGACCGGAAAGAGTGCAGGCTCAGGACCAACGGCTTTACGTGATTTCCGAGGCACGGGAGTGAACACACTTCCAACTTCCAGACTCCGGGCTGCTACTGAGAATTTTCTTACAGAAAAACCCAATAACTTTTTATTGGCCCGACCATCACCCAGGACTCCGGGTCTGCGGCCTTACATCAAGCCACTAGACCAACGAGGCAGTCAATAATTTAAGTATATAATAATTAAAGTATATACAATATATACGTAAATAATACCCGTATACTTTGACTAACTGATATCTTGACTTAATGTAAAAAATATATCATTGTATTAGTTTAATATTATTAGGTATTAATGTATTTATTGTATCCATTAATTATATTTGGATACTGAATGTATTACCCCAATCTTTATTTATCTAAAGATTTCTGCCGCTGTAAGAAATTGCTTAAAGCTAATTAACAAAGTAACTCGAATAAGTTTATTTCTATCTAACTTTTCACTGTTTTTTTTTTCTTTTTCTTGTCGTTCTTATTTCGGGTTCGGGTTCCCGCGATAATTTTATTTTTTTTTTATAGAAATTACTTTTTTTTAAATCTATTTTCCGGGAAGGCAAATGATTACTCCGCTTGATGGTAAGTGGTAGTAGAGTCAAAACGCTACGAGGGCCAGTACAGTCGGGAAGAATGTTCTGCACTAGACACCCCCGCCTTGCCGGCCCGCGAGATGCCTCTTCACGTCTTGTTTGAAGGAACCCGGGTCGTAAGAGCAGGGAAACACGTGAGCTGGTAAAGAATCCAATTTTTTGGAAGTGTGACAATGACAGGAGTTGTCAAATTTCTTTGTGCGCGATGAAATTGATGTCACAGATATGGTGATATCTAAGCCAGCACGCGTAGACTTGTGAAGGAAAGAAGCACGAATTACAAAAAATAATTCCTCAGAGCACTCGCCGTGATACAGTCGATAGAAAGCGTTCAGTGCTGCTATCTTTCGACGCAATTGTAAAGGCTCGAGGATGTTTGTGACCTTTACTTCGCTAATAATTGGAACCGCACGTCACTGCAACCGATCCAAGGCCTCCAGTAGGTATTTAGCGGAGCCATCCCAAAGGTGTGAACAATATTCAACGCAAGACCGTGCCTGTGTTTCGTACAACGGGCACAGATGTTGTGGCGTGAAAAAACGTCGCACCTTGTTCAGAAATCCGAGTTTCCGTGAAGGGCCCATAGACATTGGCATTATAAGAAATGTTAACCATAGCTTACATCACCAATGCGCCACCAGCCTTGTGAACTAAGATATTATGCCCATTGTGCCTGTAATTACACTGGCTCACACACCCTTCAAAACGGAGCACAACAATATCAAGTACTGTTGTTTTTTGCGGTAGAATAACTGATGAGTGGGTGGTACGGACCCAGACGAACTTATACAAAGCCCTACTACGAGTAAAAATGAATAAAAATAGAAATTTGTCAAATTCGTACGTTCGATTCGTATTGTTTTTTTGCTGTTTCAATCTAATTGAGAGTCAGCTCAAAACCAAACGAATAGCAATTGACTCAAGTCGACTCGTATCAACGCGGTTTCGTTTATTTATATATTGCACATGTACGATTGTTTTATCGATTCTCCAATTTGGTTGAGTCAAGACATAAGTTGGTTCAAATAGGGATTGATGAAAATCGAGTCATGTGGCGATTGCGCTAGTTATTACATAGGTTAAATCGATATTTTAATTTCATTATAATATAAATATTTACTTTTTTATCGCGATACTATGCAAATTAATATTTTAACATCATTTGATTCGCTACTATGCATGATTTTACTAAATAATTTAAATAACAAATAAAAGTTTAACTTCAAAAATACACATAATCCTTAAAATCAACATAAACATCTTTGTATTATGATTCTAAAAACTAATTCTAAGCTCAATATAAATAAAATACCTGTGACGCCGACGCCTGGCCTTAACACGTCGCCCAGGAGGTCCTTAATTAGGAAAGACTTGTGGCTGTCCTGCATCCTTGATTCCATTTACTCCTTCCTTGTGTCACATAGCGCCTACTAAACCAGAAGGCTTAATAACTTGAAAATGCTTATAATAAAAAAAATTATAATAGCACTATAAAAAAAATCAAAAACTTAAAAAAATATTCTTATTTATTTATAAATAACACTAAAATATTTGTCCTCAATCTTAAAAATCGTTATTTCATATTTTAATGTCTTCATTCGACTTACTAAAACAATTTTAAAATGCAAAATCTAATCGAGTAATCGATCGATTCACAGTATGTCATTCGAAAAACGCGCAAATAATGACAGCTGCACTTTCCCGCGCATCCGAGATGACTGTCAGCCATGTTCAAATCGCTCAAGCGGGAAAATCTTTTCATTTAACAACGCCCTGCCCCTAACCGACGTTACATACATTTTCTTGTGGTTTTCACCCAAAACACCGCTTAAACGGGGTTTAAAACGCGTTTAGCATGCGCAGCTCCCACCGGGCGGGGTTTCAGTCTCCGCCTCCGCCGGCGCCACCAATGACGGCCGAGCTACAAAGTTTTCCAGGCAAATGATTTGTAAAGTACGCATTGAATCGAGGGTTTATCCCGTAGTTATTGAGTTGGTTTTTAAAAGACCGTTTTGAATGTAAATCGAAAAGTTAAGCGAGGTAAAGAGGCTGCCTGCGGATCCCCAATTAAATTGATAGTTGCGTGTCGAGTGGCGAACTCGTTCGCAATGGGATAGCTCCGGACTTACTCGTAACGGGTGTACGGAATCTTTGTATGATTGAGGGATGTTATCGATTGAACGTGTTTACTTCTTTTTTTTAATATGTAACTAACGAAAATAATGATTCATCCATTCAAGGAAGCTCTTGGTATTTAAAATATTAACGGGCAACATTTAATTAACTTTTAGGCTATTATATGAGGTATTAAGAGACGACAATATGAAGTACTGTAGAGGCCACTAGAGGATGCCATTATCGGGGCCCCTTTCCTCTTTAAGTTACCTAAAGTAGTTAGTTAATAGTTAAGTAGCATTCAGGTAAACCTTAGGTATAGAAAGACCAAATTTAATGTAACGACACTAATTAACTTAAAATAATAACAATAATAGCCCTCCAGATTGATTTTCACGTTCTCTACGGCGGCCAGTGTCAAGTGAGCCAACTGTGCAGAGCATATTATAGTGCACAAATATGTAAGCAAAAACAGATGCACTCTCTATTCCCTAATTCTCATAATCTGATGGGAGGGCAATTCGACACGACTAGAAAGAGTTCAGGCGCAGGACCAACGGCTTTTCTTGCTTTCCGAGGCACGGAAATGTACACAACTAACTAACATAAAACTGCTATTGCGATATAAGCAGTTAAAAAAACTTTGTAAAATGAAAGCCATCAAATTAAAAGCGCTTTAATTAATTTCCCTCTTGCCGCGAGACCTACAAAAGTTCCGGTCTCATAGGCAGGCCTTTATTCCCTTTAAGATCTGTCGGATCAACTCTTTAGCTCTTTAGTAACTGATAAGTGGGAGGTTCGTTCTTGTTTATATCTATTTACTTTTTAGATATAAATAAAATACATCTCAATTTTATCAAAACTCTGACCACGGCTCATCTGTGCCGCGTGGTGGAATTAACTCAAAATGTTCTCATCAATATGAGAAGAATCTAAGAGTATGACGTGTGTTTACGATAATATATGCTGTGGCACGCGGTTTTACTCGCGTTTGGAGAACAGTTAGCAAGCGTTTATGGTAATATCTCTGCCCCTGAGGCTCGTAGCGCTAAGTTTTATAACAAATAACTTTTCTCAATAAACGGACATATATATATATATATATATATATATAATACATTATGCGGTAACGCTGTAGTCAGTTTTTATACCGTATTAGATATCCTTGCTTCTATAGCATTTCCGAACCACAATTGTCATTTCGATTTATAAATTATCTTTTATTTCAAATCTTAAGCTGCTAAAATTAATTAAATAAATAAAATGTATGTAATATATTGAACTTTGCAACAATTGTATTTTGCTCAGCGATTTGACTTGTGTACCTACTGGTACTTTCTAACGCAGATATGATTATTGTAATCATTAGAAAAAATTGTTACAGAACTTACCAGTTCAATAATTTCATTTATTTATTGAAGATCTAAATTTAAAAAAAAACAATATAATTAAAAAATTTGCATATCAATGATATGCTCTCTCTTGGGAACATACATTGATATGCAGACGATAGTACAGTGCATGGTGGACACCACGGACGCGCAGTGGCTGGGCGAGCGGAAATTGAGGAGAGGCGGAAGGATCTTGTCATTGAACTCGATAGGACGTTAGAGCTCATCGCCAAATGGGGCTCTAATAATCTTGTTGAGTTTAATGCCAAGAAAACACAGGTATGCGCTCTCACGGCGAAAAAGTCATCATTTTCCCCTCTTCCCTCCCTCTGTGTTACTCCACTGGTAATGCAAAGCAAAATCGCCATGCTGGGGATTGACGTTCGCTGCGACCTTAGTCCAAGGGATTACATCGAGGCTGTTATAAAAACAGCTTCACGGAAACTCGGAGTTCTGAACAAGGTGCGGCGCTTTTTCACGCCACAACAACTGTGCCTGCTGTACAAAACACAGGTACGGTCTTGCGTGGAATATTGCTCGCACCTTGATCGGGATGGCTCCGCTAAGTACCTACTTAAGGCTTTGGACCGGTTGCAGCGACGTGCCGTACTCATTATTGGCGACGTAAAGGTCACAAACACCCTTGAACCTTTACAATTGCGTCGTATCACGGCAAGTGCTCTGAGGAATTATTCTCTCTAATTCCTGCTTCCCCCTTCCTTCTTAAGTCCACGCGAGCTGGTTCTCGATGTCACCGCCTAACTGTGACATCAATTCCATCGCGAACAAAGAAATTTGGCAACTCCTTTCTTTGTCGCACTTCCAAAAAATGGAATTCCTTACCAGCTCACGTGTTCCCCTCCTTTTACAACCCGGGTTCCTTCAAACGAGGCGTGTAGAGTCATTTGCCCTCCCGGCGAATATAAAAAAAAAAACGTTAATTAATTGTGCATGTCAAAGTGATAAATAAAAATATTTAAGTTATATTATTGCTCAAATAAGTGAAATTTAGTTTCTTTTTGTGTAATAATAAACATCGTTATTTAGCCTTACATACGTGAAACGGCTCCGTATACACTTTATAGACAATTGCCGATGCCGTAGAAAAAGGCACATAAGTAATTTTACGCTAACTGATATAGTTCGATAAAGCTTTGTAAACAAAGCATGGTGCTTCTTTATACAACAGCTGTACTCAACCTGCGGCCCGCTAGGCTTTTGTGGTTGGCCCACCTGATGAAACTTTATTTTGAACTGTTTTAAATTTCAAATTTTTTAATTAACACCTTAATAATTTGAATAAAACAAATGCTTGTGGCCATGGAACTTACAAACGTCACGAAATTATAAAAAAAAATAATGTTTAAATGTACGCAATAAATCCGTTTATAGTTGTAGTATACAGGTGTAGTATAGAGGGGCGGAGTGGGGGGCATTCGATGTTCGACTGGCGTAGCGCGCGTACAAGTGTCATTGCTTGGTGTGTATATCTAGTGATAGTGGTTGGTGTTATCAAGCATTTTACAAGTGGCGACGAGGAAAAAACGTAAGTGCTAATGCAGTAATATTTTGTAAAAAAAAAAAAGAAATAAGATGAGATAAGGTTAAATTATGATAATACGTCACAATGTGGGTAGCAGATTTTCTTACTACACCTTTTAAAGTAACAACATTGTAATATAAATGAATGCATAAATTGACGAGCGTATTCGATAGAATAACGTAATTAATGTATCTTAATCTGCTATCGTAATATGTTATCGGTACAAATTAATTGTTATGATTTCTTGAAATAAAAAATTTAACTTTAACGAAAGGTTTATTATATCACGCCTTATGTACTATACATATACCTTTGTCAATAACAGATGTGTATTTAAGATGTTTGTCTATTTAATACGTATATTTGTTAGTGTTTATTTATATGGAATAAATACGTAATCACAATTATGTATTGTGAATGCATATAAGATAAACATAAAAATATAAATTGAGAAAGTATTAAAATAAAAGGAAATATAGGTTTATTTTCTTGTTAGACCAATATGACAGGTCACTAGTAAACACAAATGGTGTGAAAGTAGACAGAGGACACCATTCTTTATTAAGAGGTCAATATGAGAGGCCCTGTGTGAATGAAAGGTCAATTAGATAGACTTTTAAAATGAAGTGTTAAAAGAAAGAGTAGAAAGAAAGATTTGGGGAAAGACTGTTGTTAAAAGGTCAATATGAGAGACCGCGTGTTAATGAATGGTCAATAAGAAAGGCTATTGCATTGTATTATTGGGTCTTGTTAAATATCGTTATTGTTTATATAGTCAATATGAGAGACTAAGAAGGTCAATAAGATAGACCATACTGTTTAAGTGGAAAGGTTGCTTAAATAGTTGCGTTACAGGTACCTTTCTGTACCTTAAACAAATTATAAGCAGTTACGCGATTGTTGCAGATCGCCCCATTATGGCTCAGATAACATCAGTGCTTCCAGGTCTCGAACATTTTGATTTCGAAGGTGACCCAGTTTTAGTGGGGGTCAGATGGGAAAAATGGAAAAGAGCCCTTGATATATATTTCCTAGCTGCCAATATTGACTCAAGTGGGAAAAAACGAGCAACCCTCTTGCATATTGGTGGTCTCGCTCTTCAAGAAGTATATTACAACCTGCCCGGAGCTCAAGTACACGAAATTGATAACGCAGATGTTTATAAAATTGCAACAGAGAAATTAGATGGATACTTCTCCCCTAAAAAAAGTCGATATTATGAAAGATATATCTTTCGACTTATGAAACAAGAGGAAGGGGAAAGATTCGAAACATTTTTAGTAAAACTGCGAAATCAAGCTGATAAATGTCAATTTGCTGCTAAGTATGAAAATTAAATAGACCAAATCGTCAAAAAAGGCCAAATCGCAGAACTAAGGAAGAAAATCCTATCAGCGGGTGATAGTGTCACTCTTCAACAGGTTATTACAATCGCCACCACACTTGAAACCGTCAACAGACAACTTGATACATTTGACAAACCAGGTTCGAGTAAAATATGTGACACAAATAAATCAGATATTAATAAATTGGATACCCGGAAATTTCCTTCTACAAATCAGAGTTCTTCAAAGACTTGCTTCAGGTGTGGCAGTAGTAAACACCTGTCTTTTGATGGCAGCTGTCCAGCAAGAGAAAGAAAATGTTTAAAATGCGGGATAGTCGGACATTATAAAGACTTTTGTAGGACTAAATTACAGAAACGGAAAACACAACCAAATAACGATGGAAAACGGATAGAACCAAAAGACAAAGAGTTAATAAATCTTACAAAAACACAGAGGAAGTAGACTACATATTTCATTTAGATGATGATGCAATTGTTAATTGTAAAATCGGGGGTGTAGTCATCGAAATGCTGATTGATTCTGGCAGTAAATGCAACATTATCACAGATAAGACGTGGGAATACTTAAAAGGTCAAAAGGTAAAGGCAATTAATCAAATCAAGAATCCTAATAAAATATTATTGCCTTATGGTAGTCGAAAACCTTTAGATATTTTAGGCGCATTTGACGCCATTGTAACTATCGACGGTGGAATCACTAAAACCGCAACTTTTTATGTAATTCGGAATGGTACCCGTAATCTTTTAGGTAAAGTTAGTGCAATACAACTTAATGCTCTTCGGGTTGGTATCCCTGTCAATAATGTCAGCACCTTTCCTAAATTCAAAGATGTCACTATTCAGATTCCCATTAATAAAGAAATATCACGAGTTATCCAAACGTATAGAAGAATACCAATTCCCTTAAAAGAAAAAGTGAACAAAAAACTTATAGAACTTAAAGAAGTTGACATTATTGAAGAGGTTAATGGACCGTCACTATGGTTTAATGGTTTCGGTTTTAATGGGTTTCTTCAATGGTACCAGTATTAAAAGAAAACGGTGAAGTTCGTATCTGTATTGAAATGAGACGATCAAATGAGGCCATTATTAGAGAAAATCACCCACTCCCTACAATGGATGAACTCGTGTCGTGTGCACCTGAAATGTTCCAAAAAGTACTAGAGAGGTTATTATTAGGCTGCAAAGGTACTGCTAACTTCATAGATGATATTATCATCTATGGGTCTGACTAACAGGAGCACAACAGACGGCTCAATAAAGTACTGCAAGTACTAAAGGATAATAATGTTCTCCTTAACGAAGCTAAGTGCATCTTCAGAACAAACAAAATAGAATTTCTGGGATATGAACTAACATCACAAGGGATAAAACCCTTAGCTAAATATATCCAGGCAATTCAGTCTGCGCGAAGGCCATCCACTGTTGAAGAAATACAGAGCTTTCTTGGGTTAGTTAATTACGTAGGAAAATGGATCCCTAATTTGGCATCGCTTACAGAACCCCTCCGACAACTAGTTCGGCATAAATTGAACAAATCTGCAAACATTCAAAAGTATTGGACGAGTATTCAAGACCAGGCATTTGAAAGCCTTAAGCAACAGTTGTCAGAGATAAAAACACTAGGTTATTACAATCCGACGGATAAGACACAAATAAAAGCAGATGCTTCTCCAGTTGGACTAGGGGCGGTGCTCATAAAAATTGATCGTAAAGGCCCTCGTGTGATAGCGTTTGGTAATAAGAGCCTTACTGACTGTGAGAAAAGATATTGCCAAACCGAAAAGGAAGCGTTGGCATTAGTATGGGCTGTGGAGCACTTTAAAATATATCTTATCAGTGATCACAAACCCTCGGAGATCATCTTTGGACCTCGATCTAAACCTTGTGCGCGTATTGAACGCTGGGTACTTCGGTTGCAAGGTTACAAGTACAAGGTTGTCTACCGCTCGGGTAAAGACAATATCGCAGACGCAATTTCTCGGCTTTGCTTATCAAATGAACGGATACCATTCGACAGTGAAAACTATCTTAGTTCAATTATCGAATATAGCAGACCGGTTGCAGTACCCCTAATTGAGATTCAGTCAGTGCGGTAGACGTTGAGATTACAGCATTAAAAAACGGAGTTTTCGATAATAAGTGGGATGAATCTGTTATTGCTTATAAACCTTTTCAAACAGAGATTTGTTTCCATGGCAATATAGCATTAAGAGCTAATAAGCTTATTATCCCGAAAAAACTTCGAAATAGAGTTCTCGGAGCTGCTCATCAAGAACATTTCGGTATAGTAGCCATGAAGACACGCCTTAGAACCAAGGTATTGTGGCCAAAGCCACTTGTTTCAGCACCAAATCCACCTCATCCGATTAAAAGAAGAGTTCTCCCAGTTGAGCCTTGGATTGATGTGGCGATCGATTTCCTAGGACCACTACCATCAAATGATTATTTACTTGTTCTTGTAGATTACTTTAGTCGGTATAAGGAGATAAAAGTCATGAAGAATATTACAGCTGCAGGAACGATTAATGCACTTATAGAAATATTTTCTCGGATACCCTGTGACTCTGACATGTGACAACGGTAACCAGTTTACTAGCGAGAATTTTAGGGAATTTTGTAAGGAATGTGGTATTACAATAAATAATACAATCCCCTATTTTCCGCAAATGAATGGTGAAGTCAAACGCCAGAATAGGGATGTGCTTAAGCGATTAAGAATTAGTTAACTAGAAAAGAAAGAGTGAGAGAATACATGATAATGTATAATAGCACACCTCATACTACAACTGGGAAAACCCCTGCAGAACAATTCTTCCGTAGACAATTCCGTGATAAAATACCTATAGCAGCAGATATTGAAAATAAAATAACAGATTCAGAAGTGAGAGACAGAGACAAAGAAAAGAAAGATAAAGGAAAAGAATATGCTGATATGAAAAGAAAAGCTGTGGATAGTAATTTAGAAATAGGTGAAAAAGTCTATATAAGAAACATGACCAAGGAAAATAAACTAACACCAAACTTTAACCCAGAAGCTCATACAGTAACAGACGTACATGGCGGAGACGTTAGAGTAAGGAACGATTTAACAGGAAAAGAATATCGTAGAAATGTTATTCACCTAAAAAGAGTAGAAAATAATGACTGGAAAATCGTCGATCAAAGTGAAAATAGTGAAATGCATCCTGAAGCTGAAAACTGATTGTTCCCTTGCATATGTATCATCGTAAGCATTTAAATCTATCATAATGAAAGTGTTTGATTATCATTAAATAGCTACAACCTGTTTATATGCAATTATTTGTTTTCTTAAAAGAAGGAAGAGATGTAGTATACAGGTGTAGTATAGAGGGGCGGAGTGGGGGGCATTCGATATTCCACTGGCGTAGCGCGCGTACAAGTGTCATTGCTTGGTGTGTATATCTAGTGATAGTGGTTGGTGTTATCAAGCATTTTACAATAGTTGTTTCATTTAATTTGTAACAATCGCGAAACCTAAGAAATCATTACCTTTTTTTTTGTTTGCGGCCCGCGACAACACGACTACCACGTTTTTGTGGCCTCTATAAAGAAAAGGTATGTATCACTGTTATACACCACAGAAACCGTTGTTTTAATATATATTTAAATTAATATTATTATTATAAATTAAAATTATCATTAACTTAAGCTTCTTACAAGCAAAGGAAGCCAGAATGTATCGACCTACTTAGATACAAAGTATTTTTCTTAGGCCTCGTTCTAGCGGGTAGCTTATGTGGCCGCATATTCCGAGGGTAGTAACATCAGGTCGAGTCATTATATTGGGTCTTTCTATCGTTAAATTGTCAGTAGCAGCCCGGAGTCTGTAAATTATAAGCGTGTGCCGCAGACCCGTAAAAGTACGTATAACCGTTGTTCATGCACCAACTCTTTGTGTCAGATTTGATGTTCCATCGAATTAAGAGACGGAGGGAATAGAGAGTGCATCTGTATTTCGATACACACTTGTGCACTATAATATGTTCCGCGCAGTTAACTAGTGTCTCTTAAGAATGGCCGCCGTGAAATCTGTCTGGAGATCATCATACGTACCTATTCTAAATAAAAATTCTTCTTTTCTTTACAATCTAGATATATACAAATTTTAATACTGTTTTGTTTACCTTTTTTAATTATATCTTGAATGTTGGCTCTGTAACATCTATATTACATAAGTAAATTATTCTTAATTTGTTTGCTTAATAGGTATTACACGTTTGCGACTTTGTAATACACCTCGGACTTCTCTCTAATTTTGAGAGTTAAATTGATGAGTTGAAAAGTAAGTGTTTGCCTAGATTTGGTATAATCATAATCTTCGGTTATGATCAACATATTATTCTATCCTCTATTTTGAATTATTTGACCTGTAAATAATACAAAATTCATAATCTTCATTCCGCAAAGCGACGTACTGCTGCAGAAGCATTACACTTGCTTATTGATGGTCAAATATCACATCTAACAATCGGCGAAACCGTTTTGTTTTATGTTTCGGTTTACATTAATAATTATTTATTACTTGAAACTGCCTTCATTCCCAGGGTGTAAATTATATTTAAAAAAATATATTAATTTTATAGAAAAGCTTTAGCACACAATAGAAATTTTTGGAACATAATCGTAGATCCTATTGTAAAAACGTAAACTTTGGGCTGCTTTTCTTAATTTCTTAACGAAGAATTGTTGGCTCTTTTTAATAACTCGATCCGGAACATAAAATGAGGATCGCATGGTCTGCAGCCTTGTTAGCAAGCCACCTGACTAACGAGGCAGTATATGGCACTTAGTTTATTCCCATGGCAGGAATGGTAGACAAATAAACAACTTGGCCTTGAATTGATATAATATCATTGGTCTTTAATTGTTAAAAATAATTTTATTTATATTTTGTTGTACAAGAACAAATGACAAAAGAGTGACAGTAAAAAAACAACTGGTGTGCCATAGCGATTTCTTAGTCACAACCATTGGTTGTGGAGGAAAGTAGTTTGATAAGAGAACAGGTAATTGCAGTCGAAATATGAGGAAAAACAAAAACCTTTGTATATACTCATTTATATTAAAATATAACAATAAATTACAAATATATGTACATAATAATATAAATATAATAATAAATATTATATATAGAGGATTATTTTATAAACGAGTCATTATAAACTACGTACTATTTTAGTTTTATTATATAAATACATATATACTTTTTTTTAACGCTGGAAAAACGCGTTACGCGTTTACCCCACGTGAACAGTGGGGGGGGGGGTATGTGGGGCTCGCCGGTGTCCAAGGCGCCGAGTGCGCCCCGAACATCGGATTATTAAACTATATTTAAAAGTAGAGTCGAGTATCTGTGTGTAATGCAATTAAGAGCTTGGAGTATATGTATACCAGGAAATATAAAACCAGGCTTGAGTCAAACAAACTCAAAATCACAATTACTTAATATATAATAATATTATATACAAATAAAAAAAATCGTACAAAAATTAATTATTTCCTTTAATAAACTTATTACAAAATTACTTATTTAACAATTTCAATATAACAAAATCCTTGGCAGTGCGTTAGTACGGCGAAAACTGTATCATGGTCTTTATATCTTTAAGGAGTATTTCTAGGAAGCCGCGCTGAACCGGCGGCTGGTTCTGAAAGACCATATGAAATATATTATGTAAAAATAATAATAAAAATAAATAGTTTTTTATTTCGTTCGAAAGTAAGTACTAATATATTTGTAGCTAAGCCCAGTAGTAGGAGTGACCTGCCCTGTGTGCCCTTTAAAGGTACCAATCGTAGACTAAAGCTTCTTCTAATTTTAAGAACGTTTGCAGTTTATTCCACCACGTAACTAGATTTGATTGATATACGGGTCAAAATAACTTCTGAAACAGGCAGGTTTCCTTGCGATCTAGTCTTCAACCGCGAGCACTAGATGCAACACATTAAGATGGTAAATAGACAAATGAATGTACATTATGTACCTTAGCAGTCTCGAGGAGCTCATCGACGAAGCGCTCGTTGAACACCGCCAGCAGCTCCTTGCGCAGCAACACCGCCTCCTCGCCGACCGCTCCACGGAGCGCCGCCGACTTGGTCAACGCTGAGGTAAAGGCCCAATGTAAATACACTATATGGCAGTAACGACGGCGAGAAAGCGAGAGCGCGGCGCGCGGACTCACAGTCGCCGGGCGAGTCCGCTTGCGGCAGCGAGGCGCGCAGCAGCAGGCGCGCGTGCGCCCACAGCAGCTGCAGCGCGGCGTGCGCGGCGTGCTCGCACAGCTGCAGCTCCCGGCGGCGGGCGGCGGCGCGCTCGCGCAGGCGCGTCACCACCGCCGCGCGCGCCTCCACCGGCGACGCGGGCGGGGCCTCCGCGCCCAGCAGCTTCTTCATGTCTGTGGGGGGGGAGCAGGAAAATGTTACACGACGACGTTCGTTGTACGGATATTTTGGACAAAAGAAAAGTTAATTCCGATCGGTAAGACAAATTTTAAAATACTTTGTACTTATGTACGCCAAAGTTCTGAAAACAGTGCAGTTGTTTTCACACTTTTTTAGGATATTTTTATTGACATGGCTCGACTACTGAAACTCTTCAGCTAGTCAGACCCTTGATGTTTAATATAAATTTATGAAAAATGTTGAAACCGGCTGATCTGCTGTCAATCGTAGCGAAATGCTGTCCCATCGAATTGAAAGTGCATCCGAGTATTATCACACTAGTACAGTACAGGTTAGTGACCTAGGAGCGTCATGGCGGGCACGTTGTGCAGCTGGTGCTGCACGGTGGCCAGCAGCTTGTCGTGCGCGCGGCGCCGCAGCAGCAGCGCGTGCAGCAGCGCGAGCGAGGCGGCGCCGGCGCGCCGCCCGCCCTCCGCCGTGGCGCCGCCCACGCTCACCTCCTCCAGCGTATTGCGCGCGAACATCAGCAGGTTCCACACGATCTGGAAGGGATCCACGCATATTATAGCAAATCTACTTTGTGATTGTAGATATTACTAGCGACTATTATATTTGATTAGATTGAAAATAATTAAAATCTCATCTGACAGAGGAAGTCGATCACCTTGTAGTACAGTATTGAGTCCTGTTCGGGAGACTCCGGCGGTGGCTGTTGAAACCGCGGCAGCAGCGCCAACATCAGGTACTGAACCCTCTGGACGCCCGCAGCGCTACTCTGCAGCGCTGTATCCGCTGACACGGCACCGAAAACTTCTCGGTTGGAGGTGCGCGCTATGACGGACGTTAGTGCTTCTAATTCTATGAGCAGCCCTTGTGGCGAGTTGGGATGCGCGGCCCTGTAAGAATCAAATACTCACATACTATTTTATTACAATTACTATATTTACCTGAATACATATTAATTGTCTCTAATAAGAGTCGCTCTCTCTCTCTTTCTGTCGACAGCCACTCGACATTCGAATAAACAAGCCATAGTATTGTGTCACCAATTAACCAACCGTACACTGTTTGTAGAGCTATATAACATTACCGGAGCAACACTAGAAACAATATCGAAGATACGCCGTATAACCGGTAACTGTATACTGCGTCACGTACGCACCGGAGCACCATGTCGACGCACTCGAGGTGGCTGAGCAGCAGGTGCGTCGCGTGCAGCACGCAGCTGTGGTTCTGCGCGCCCAGCGTGCTCAGCAGCGCGTCGCACAGTGTCAGGCTCGGGACCAGAATCTGACGGAACCTGGGAAACACGCATATTATCTCTTATCGCATCCCCTTCGTAAATACAAAGCGTGTCGCCGGCGAGCGCGCACGCACCGGCTGGCGACGGACGGCACGAAGTCGGCGTCGCGCGCGCCGTAGGCGGCGTGGATGTCGGGGTGCGCGTCCAGCGCGCGCAGGTTGGCGAGGCAGGCCAGCGCGCCCTGCGCCAGCAGCGTCTCGGCGCCCACGCGCGTGCCGGCGATCTTGATCAGCAGCGCCATCTTGGACTCGAACACGTACAGCACGCGCAGGGACTTGGGGCTCGGTTCCAGGGCCTGGACGATCATATTCGAAATAGTCAACACAATCTAGTTATTGTCTTTTATTGAAAAAAAATAGCGTTACTCACTTCCTTTAGGCCCTCGTCGTCTTGAAGCAGACTGTCGATGAGACTTCTCAAGTAGCCCTGGTTGGTCAGCGTGTTCATCCAGTCGGTCCCGGGGTTGATTTCTATCATCGTGTCCAAGCAGGACAGGGCGACCATGCGACAGACGTCGTGGCCGCCGCCGATACAATCGCTACATACGATAGAGCACAGGTTCTCTCCAAAGCTGTTTATCACGTCTATTGCCATGGACTTTAAAGTCGATTCTTCTCTGCTTGGTCTCGCTTTCGAGCTATCAAGACGGGTGACGTACGTCGCACTGACATCCTCTTCTGGATCAGCGGAACTCGGCTTCAAATTTACTATATTCAAGAAATTGAGCAGTGCTCCGTAAAGGTTTACTCTCATTTTCTGCGTGGACACTCCGGACACCAGGATCCAGCTAAGAATTTTGTGCAAAATGAACTTTAAAGTGAGAGATTTCGTTTGCATGATTTGATTCGAAGGTCCAAAGAAACTGGTTTCGAAGTCCGATGTCTTGAGCGAGGACTCCCTCTTCTGCAATATGTAGCAGTGACGTAAGTTCACCAGCAGCAATAATATCGTTCCGGATGCTAAGTTACCAATTTGCGGGAGGACTTCCGCCGGTGGTATTTTATTGAGGAGGTCTTGGAGTATATTTAAGAGAAGATTTTTTCTAGATTCCAGGCTGAGCAGGTCCTGTGGCGCAACACAGAATAAGATTTCCGTGAGTTGTCGCCACGAGTCATAGTAATGTGTGAGCGTGGCAGCCAGGTTGCGCTGCTTGTTTACTTCCGTGACGTAATCCAGCACCTGATGGAGAAATAAATCTGTTAGATAACAAAGTACAAATTTTTTTTTTATAGAATATGAAGGCGGACTAGCATATGGGCCACCTGATGGTAAATGGTCACCAACGCCCATAGACATTGGCGTTGTAAGAAATGTTAACCATCGCTTACATCACCAATGCGCCGCCAACCTTGGGAATTAAGATGTTTTGTCCCTTGTGCCTGTAATAATACTGGCTCACTCACCCTTCAAACCGGAACACAACAATACCAAGTACTGCTGTTTTGCGGTAGAATAATAAATAGATTATAAGTGATAGAAGATAAGTGGGGGTACTTACCCAGACGAACTTGCACAAAGCTCTACCAATAATCTTACTTAATTTTGTTAAATAATTATTATTAAAAACAGTATGTCAAAGTTTAACCTCTTTCAATCATCTGATCCCAAATTGAGCACAGCTTGTACTATGGAAATCAGACAACTGATATACTACATACCCTTTTCTTTTGTAAATACATACTTATATAGATAAGAATTTTATTAATTCCTTGAAGGTGTTGCTTGAATTTTTTTAAAAATAATAATAAGAATAAATACGAACTGCCAATGCGATATAGTTTCAATTATTCTCTATAACTGGCTTTTAAACCAAACAAATTATATTCAAATAAAAATTACTAATCTTCTACATTTCATATATAAATGCAGATAGCTGTGATTTTTAACACATACCGAATTGTGCACAATTTCTTTGCATATTTTTTTTTATAAAGGGCTGGCGATTTGGCTTAGACCCGTAAGTGTAACTTTAGCCAATTGCTACGAATGTAATAAGAATAAAATCAAATGGCGCGTGTCCGCGTACCGCGTGTGCGGCGGTGCGGGCGTACCTTCTGTATCTCGGCGGCGACGAGGCTGCGCTGCGGGGCGGAGGCGCGCAGCGCGGCCAGCTCGCGGGACAGCAGCGCGTGCACGCGGGACACGCTGATGCGCTTCCCGCCCAGGCCTGCCGGGGGCGACAGCATTGAACGTGAGGAGTTATTAAGTAATGAAAACATTTTATTACTTCATTTATATGTATATGGTGTGTAAATAAAGTTACTAATTAGACAATTTTTAAAAGCTTATGTTTAACTTCCAGTATAATTCTATAGCGTATAACTACAACTTTTTAGTACTCCAAAAACGTAATGTAATTTAAGCAGGTCGAAATCGATCCGAGGATTTGAAAAATGAACAGCTAGCGGACGATCGTCAAGAATGAACCGCCGCTCCCGCGGAGTACTCGTCGTCGATCAAGCGGAGAGGCAGCGTTACCCGTGGGCAGGTCGCAATCGGCGATGGCTCGGCGCAGCTGGTGCGCGTGGAACAGCTCCCAGGTCGGCTCGGGCGCCGCACCGACGCGCACGGGCAGCGACTCCAGCGAGCGGCGAATGACGCACCACTCCCACTCCTGGCACACACAAAGGACGGTGAGTCGGTCGCCCCGCGGTGGCGGCCGCTGGCGGGGCGCGGCGTACCTGGTCGCGCGCGTCGGCGGCGGGCGCGGCGGGCGCGGCGAGCGCGGCGAGCAGCGCGCCCAGCGCGGCGTGCTGGCGGCCCGCGCCGGCCGCGCCCGCCTCGCACGCGCACGCGCGCAGCAGCCACGAGCGCGCCGACACCGTCGCCGGCCGAGCGCTCTGCAAGAGAGGAACTCTCCTTGTACTCGACTACTCGTTGGGGCTATTTAACCTTGACGTCGTTACGGACCTGCCGACGACCGACAGATACTTTATAATAAACACGCATACTTGTCCTATGTGCTTGTAAACCGATCTGTGAATTGAATCGAATTCAAAAATGTTGTACTATCTCGCTGTAACGCTTACAAAGAAATATTAAAACGCGTACCTCAAGATTGACGACAGCCTTAGCGTGGCGGGCGAGGAAGTAGTCCCTTGCGCGCAGCAGGCGCAGCGCGGGCGGGGAGGTGGCGGGGCGGGCGCACACCCAGTACAGCAGGCGGTAGCAGCTCTCCACCAGGGTCGTCGCCTCCCTGCGCGAGTGCCGATAGTTTACAGAATGCTAATGGTATTGAAATTATATGTGATAATGTAAGTAATTATTAAAAATTATACATATATTGTAACAACGATTATAGCTAGAATTTAGCGTCATTTCAAAATCATCATTAGTTCCTAGTGAATTATTTAATCTTTTTGACACTAGATGGTACTAGTTGTATTTTGAATCGCGCTGACGAAATGACATTGTAAATTTGTATTTAGATATGATTGAAACAAGTGTTATGGTTTCAATTCTTAGACACCTTTGTAGTAGCATAAGAGTGCTTCCACATCTGCCGAGACGTTATTTGTCTAGGAAGGTTAATCTCTTCTATATACGATTGCTAACTGCTACTTCCATAAATTCCATTCTACTTCCTAATAAATGGCTGACATCATATTTTGAGCTTTTTCGAAGGTCTCCACCACATATCTCTATACTACGACATATATATATTACGATACGACTTCGCTGCAGAAAGTAGAAACTTTTCTGTAAAAAAAAGCTCCATACCGCAGGACACGATCGTGACATGTCAGAAAGTTATAATATGTGTAATTGATTATAATTATTATAAAATTTAATGAATACGAATATATAGACGAATAATAGAAAGTGAATGTGAAACGATTAATTGTTTTTCTCACTTTTGAGTATCCCCACTGGGGGCGATGTACTCTTCTAGAATGTCTAGAATGGAGTGGAAGCAAGTCCGCGGCGCGCCCGCACTGCCCGCTTCTTGAAGAACGCTGCGAGATATCTACAAAAAGGCCAGACTTTAATACACGTACACATAAGTTTCCGTTGGACGACAACGGGTGACAAAACAAACATCATCAATGTTGCTGGCTGAAATGATAATGTAATAAGAATTTGCACTGTTTAGACGAGGCAACTCACGTCGTCGTGCAGAGTGTACCCCAGCAGGAAGTGCGCCAGCGAGGGCGGCGCGGCGGGCAGCAGCTGCAGCAGCAGCAGCAACACGCCCTCCTTGGCGCCCCGCGCCGCCGCGCCCGCCCCCCACTCCTCCGTCTCCAGGCACTCCACGAACCCGTGCCTGCGAGCGACCCGGAGCACTCGTTAGTGTATACAGCCACCACCACTTTATTTAAATATAAATAATATACGCAATAAAAAAGTATATCATCCATTGTAGTATTCATTCATATCATGCACTATACTGTATTAACTGAGCCCATATTTTTTGTTAAAATGAATCGACCACTTAGTAAGTCACACTCATTCACCTGACGTCGGCGGCCAGGTCGTGTCGGTGCAGCACGGAGGCCAGCAGGTGTCGCGCGCAGACGGGCGACTGCAGCGCGCGCGCCAGCAGCGCCACGGCGCGCGCCGCGGCCTCGGGCAGCGCGCCCACGTGCTCCAGCACGCGGCAGCACGTCACCAGCCGGTCGCAGCCGTCCGGGCCCTCGGGGGCTGCGGGCCAGCGATACTTTAAGTTATGAGCCAATCATTTCAAAAAAATAGGGGAAGCTCAGTGATTAATTCGAATAATATACGAAAAAGGATCATAACATTTGGATTGACTTCCATACCCAAAATCAGTTTGGACAATCCTACGACGAGGTTTGCCCGCCCCGCCTCTGCCGCCGCCACATTCAGCGGGCGCTCCAGCGCCAGCGCCCGCTCCAGGATCTGCAGTGAGCTCACCAGGGTCTTGTGCACGTATTCCTAATAATAAAGAACGACTGTTAAAATAATACAAACATTATAGAGGAGTTAAAATAATTATGTAAATTCCAGGACTTTTGATACAGATTATTACATAGATAAACAAATATATGTACTAAACATTGCTTGATTGAGTATTATTTCTAAAAAAAACAATTCAAACAATGTTACAAAAAAACAATTGGTAAAGATTACCTGTTCGGGTGCAGATTGTTTATCCAGCAGCTCATGAGCTTCGTCCAGCGTCGTGAGCACCAAGCGCAGGAACTCCGACTTAGTGTGCAATTGGAGCAGCAACCGGAAGCCCGGTGGGGGGTTCATGTCCGGCTCCGTATTTGGGGGAGGGAAGTCGGACGCCGCCGGCTCGTACTGATCGAGCCAGCGAGCGAACAATTGGAAGCAGAGAGATAACACCTGAAAATATTACAAATATTGAATCCATCCGTGACGCATGGTTTCAATTCGATATTTTTATTCAAAAAAATAATAATCGGAGGCGCACCTGCCACTTCTCGTGCGGGCGCGCGTAGGGGCGGTGCGGCGCAGGGAGCGCCAGGCGCTCCAGCACGTGCTGCACGTAGGGCTCCAGGCCCGGCGCGCGCGAGCCGGCGCCCAGCGCGCGCGGGGGGGGCGCGGCGCCGCACAGCGCCTCCAGCAGCGCCAGGAACGCGCGCGACAGCGGGTACTCCTCCATGCGGCACTCCACCTGCGGGGGATGACATTTTGGACGTGCAACGTTACATTGTGATCGATTACAAATAAAAAAGCTAAACTTAAACTCGTTAATACGATTATTAAAACTCAATCGCTCACCTCTTGCAATTCGACGTTTAGGGCCCGTTTGTCTTTGGAGACGGAGACCAGTTGCGCTGCCTCCAGAGCGGCCCACACGCGACCCGCGGTGGCCGCCGTGCCCCCCAGGGCGGCCAGAGTCAGACATAGTTCTGCCTTTAGCGGGAGAGGTACGTGACAACAAATAAGACCTGCAATGAGAAAATGAAAAAATTAGAGCTCATAAATATCCCACTGCTGGGCGAGATCCTTTTCTTCTTAATATTTATATTTTGGAGCTTAGATGTTTTATTTAAAGTAATTATTTTGTAGTCAAAGAATCAATCTTAATAATAAGTTTAAATAAAATATTATTAAATAATATGTATCGACTTGATAAATAAGTCAATTTATGTAAGTAAGAGGATGTAAAATATTTTGTATGTTACCGAACATGCAGTTGATAGCGTCCCACTGCAAATTTTCACATATACTGATACAGGCCGCTTCGTCTTGTTTCGCCACAGCCGCGATCAGCTTCAGGGCAGCTATCATCGCTTCCACCTTTGGAGACATGGACAATAAAGATCAAATCAAATAAAACCTAATTACGAGTCACATTGAATATTAACTGCGTGAGAATAAACTTTCTTTTGCTAATGATTAATGTAAGTGAGTAATTTCCAGCCCATAAACCAGTAATGATAACGTTTAGAGAAACTAGATATATAGAGCCCTATAAGACCTAAATTATAACCAAAATTTGATAAAACCACTTTCAAAAATATTTAAATAATTGAATTCAAATGATATATGTTGTGTAGTTAAACGACAAGTTACTAAAAGAAGTAGTATCGGCCCACCTCCTCCTGGCGCACGAGCAGGCGGCCCGGGCGGGACGTGGGGGGTACCACGGCGGACGCGCCCAGCGACGACGAGTGCAGGTGCTCGGCGAACGGGGACGGGTCGGCGCGAAGGTTCCTGGTGGGGCAAAACAGTATTACTTATATGGCAAATATGACTTATGATTAAAAAGAATAAAAAGGTTACATGTTAGCATTTTTAAGACTATACTTAATGTATTTAAATAAAAAACATAATAAAAAATGATTTTGATGGTCGCTAACAGGCGAAGGGAGACCACAGTGCGTGTCGTGTACCTGTAGTAGAGGGAGAGCGCGGTGAGCAGGTGGTGCGCGGACAGCGCGTCGCGGCGCGCCAGCAGCGCCCACGTGTGGCGCGGCACGGCCAGCGCCGCCAGAGCGCGCAGGTAGCCCGGCAGCAGAGCCGCCACCACCACCTCGCCCGACAGCCGCACGAACTTGTACAGCGTGGCCGAGCGCCCGCCCGCCCTGCGACGCGAGCACGGTGAGCCATCGCTCCAGCTTAACACTCACGCGTGCACTGTCGCGCGGCGCACCTGCAGGAGTGCGCGGTGACGTCGCAGGCGGCCCAGTAGTCGCGGCGCAGCTGCAGCGGGTCGCGGCGGTACAGGCGCTCCACGCAGCGCAGCAGCGCGTCGAGGCGGGAGCGCTGCGCGGGCGCGCTGAGCCCCTCGGCCGCGTACATCTGCGCCGCGCGCGCCGCCTCCTCCGCCCTGCGGACGAACAGTCGCGTGGAAGAGAACTTAACAAATTTTAAGATTTGAGAGCATTTAATTTACGCCGACTGCGACGATTTTGCTTACTTTTTCTATCATTACTGGGGAAAAAAGGGAGTTTATACAATACTTCTATCAACTCACTTGACTCTCATCTCCATAAGCTTGGAATGCATGAGTACGATGAAGTCCGTGATGAGTGAGTGGATGCGTCGCTGGTAATACTCCTCGGAGGACACCAGATCCGATGACAGTATGGCCTCGTCTAAGTACTCGAACACCTGGATATACAAGACTATTATTATTATTTATTAATATATAAGTTACCTAACACCTGCAAACCCTCTCTTCCCTTACAAATGCAAGCGAAGCCGCGGCAGAAAATTACTTATTGATATTAAAAGATGTCGTTTCATTAAAATATCGAAAAGAAATGAAAAAGCCACATTACCCCTCCGTCTATAGCCGCATCCACCAGCATCTCATCCTGGTCCAGCAGCTCAGTCTTGGGCTCGGCTCGCCTCAACAATGACACTGGTGCTCTCTTCAGCGCAGCCAGCGCCAAACCCAAGGATAACTGACATAATGCTTTCAAGCCACTGCTGTTTTTGTCTTCTCCCTCTTGGGTCTGGTTAGGTTCTGAAGGAGGGGAGAGTTGATCAAGTAATACTGATATGAGATCTGGATCCTGAATTAGTGGTAGTTTCTTAGCCAATTCTTCACCATCTTCTCTTCTGCAAACGAGATTTATTATTTATTTATTGAATGTCTATTCAAATAAAATTAAAAGCAAATTTAATATCCCAGAATATTGCAGGGCCAATCCCGGGCAAACACTGTATTCTCATGTGCTTAGTTGCTGTTAATAATTCATTTCATGCTCAGCGGTGAAAATAGAAAACCTGTATAGGTTGAATGACATTATGCAACATGTGTTTCTGCCATCTGCATTGGAGCAGGTTGGATAAACTCCAATCTTCCTCAACAGGCAAAGAGACCTTTTGGGGTTTGAAGGGTAAGTAGCCAGTGTAACTACAGTTCTCAAGGTTGGTAGAGCATTGGTGTTGCAAAGAATGGTTATTATTACTTACAGTGTCAATGTCTATGGTTGATGGATGGTAACCACATACCATCAGACGAAAAATTGCCATTCCGCCTAGCCACTTAATATAAAAAAAAATTCTAGTCTCTAGTTATGGTAACACACTAACCGATGTAACACTGAGAGATCCAATGCATAAAGCAACGCCATTTGTAAAGCAAGCGAGATCTCGTCCAATGCGCCGGTTGGTCCTTTCGACGGCGACGTCATTTGCTGTAAGCATTGAAAAATCTATAAATACAATTCGAGAAAACATTGCACTTTTTTATACAATTATGTTTAAATATAGTTATAATTTAAATTTATTTATGATTTAATTTAATGTGATTGATATCTTAGTGTTAATTTGAATTGATTTGATTTAAATAATTTATTTTACTTTGGTATTATAATTTAATTCGAATTAATTTAATCTAATTTATAATATGTAAAATCTGTAAAATATAATTATTGTAATTTTTGTCTTTTTACTATTTATTTGTATTTATGATCCCTGTTTGGTCGAAATAAATGATTTTATTATTATTATTATTATTATTGTTTATAAATAAACCTGAAATTCAGATGTTCCATGCGATTTGCTAATAGCTCTGCTGTATTATATACTACAAACTGTTCTTGAATAATATATCCTTATTTATAATACAAAACTACTCCACTTAACTACTAATATCCAGTTTTATTTAACATACAAAGTTCCGAGAAAAACTTCACATTAAAAATACCATTACTTTCAAGAAACCATAGTGATTACCACAGATTATATTTTTTTCACATTCAACCAATAATGTGACATCATTTCAAGATGGAAGTCGTTTATTATCTTTGGTACACCTGCCATTGGAATAGGCTATACTTACCAAGTACCATAAATATAAGCACAATCTAACTTTGCCTGTAATTAGATATGAGGGGTTCCATAGATTTTGAAATTACATAATTTACTTGACATGACAATTATGATTAGTTCAAATTTAAATAATACATACTTCTGATAGTAGCCTCAGAAGTATATCTCTTTCTAATCCGAGCTGAGCAGAAGCTGCAAATATGACTCCGGCCAATAATTTTCTGTTAAAAAAATGAAATAGTTAATATTTCTTTTGTAATACATTCAACGGTTTTACAGTAAATAATAATACTAGCTGTGACATTACTTTCGAAAATACAGCTGATTTGAGCTTTCTAACAAATCAAAACAGTTTTTAATTTTGTTTATACACCGAATTTTGAATAAAATATTGATTAAACAATAATGCAATTCTATAATGTTGTCGTTCGCCACAATATTCAAACGGGTCGAGAGATATGTATGTACCTGGTGTTCTGTACAGCTGCCAGCAGTCGTCCGAGGTGCCGTCCGGGCGGCAGGGCGCGGTTCCGTCGCAGCAGTTCCAGCTCTGTGTCCAGGTCGCAGCGTCGCAGCGCGTCCAGCGCCCCGCCCAGCAGCCCGTCCGCCACCAGCTGCCCGACGTACCTCGACACGTATGACACAACCTCCTCGCGGGCACTTATTGACCTATCGCAAACAATATATAATATATATTGTTACATTCAAATTTAGGCTAAAGATTACATTCAAATTTACTACATTTTTTTTGGTTGAATATAAATTCTTAACAATTCTGTGTTTATTCCTCATAATTCATTATTAATTTCCTATTTTCACAAACCTAGGATAGAAGGGTTGTTCTCCATTTGCTTCCATGTGCATGATTGTCGTAGTTTCTACATACAAACAAATGCATTAATATGAACTTACCATGATACTCCATCCCTTGCCATGACAAGTTCTCGCAAGGCCTGCACAAGAGCCCGCTTGCCATCATAATATAGAAGAACGGCAAGAAGTCCGCGCGCTAGCCCTGGTCGACGAGAACTTTGACGTTGTGCAGTGTGTAATAGTTCCAAGCAGGCAAATTCGTTGGCATTGTACATATCTGTAACAATAAAACAGTTCCATTAACAAAATGATACTCTTAACATAAAACATACTAAACTTGCATATGAATATTCATTAATTCCTTTAATGGTGTTACCTTGTGCAAGCACATTAGAAATAAAATGAAATATATTTTCATTCAAGTTAGGAAGTAGTTGTTTTCACATGCATTCTATTGAGAAGAAAAGAACTTGGTAGTTACTTCTTATTACCAATTTTTTCACAGAATGTACGTAACCAACTACCGTAACCGTACCGTAACAGCCTGTGAATGTCCCACTGCTGGGCTAAAGGCCTCCTCTCCTCTTTTTGAGGAGAAGGTTTGGAGCTTATTCCACCACGCTGCTCCAATGCGGGTTGGTAGAATTCACATGTGGCAGAACTTCAGTGAAATTAGACACATGCAGGTTTCCTCACGATGTTTTCCTTCACCGTAAAGCACGAGATGAATTATAATCACAAATTAAGCACATGAAAATTCAGTGGTGCTTGCCCGGGTTTGAACCCACGATCATCGGTTAAGATTCACGCGTTCTTACCACAGGGCCATCTCGGCTTTTTCCACAGGGCCATCTTGGCTTTTTTTTTAACCAACTAATTTAGATACAATTTTTTTACAGTTTTTTTACAGTTTTGTAAGTGGATATATGGGGATAACTCGGGTTAGTTTCATATAATGTTATATTAGATATTGTTATGGATAATTGGTAAAAATTATTTTATATATAGTAGTAAATTACAAATAAAAACTTCACAGACATTCAAAACACAACTTTTTTGAGAATACTAAAGTATATTCAAGAGCTTGACCAATGATATCGCATCAAATCATCATTAAAGCTGTTTATTTCCTTTTACTTGACTTGTGGTTAGAATAATATTAACTCTTTTATACTATACATAATAATATTAAGTAACAGCCTGTGAATGTCTTACTACTGAGCTAAGACTTCTCTAGAGTTTATCTGGAGCTCATTCAATACAATACTTCAATGTAAATTAGCAGGTATACAAGTGGCAGAAATTTATCCGACACATACAGATTTCCTCTCAAAGATTTCCTGGATTCAAACCCACAATCATCAATTAGGATTCACATGTTCTAACTATTGAGCCATCTCAATTAAATGTATAAGTGATTTACTGTATTATCAGTGACCATATGACAAAATTGTGACGCTCGAGTTACCCGATATTATAATAGCTTCATCCACTAGTTCTTTGGAGAGAAGTGTCCTCCCGACACTAGGCAGGTTAACTCCTTCAGTGATACCTCTCTTGATTTCTTCTCGGCTAGCCGGATTCTTTGCCTAAGCAATCAAACATAATATTTATCACGCTGTATTTCTACCACTATTATTACATACTTATGATAATTTTAGAAAAATGCTTCAAAACTATTGCTTCCTAGCTGCAACATATAAGTACAATGGTTTAATATTTAAATTAAGTCATATAGAGATTTTATGTGCTATCAAATTAATTGTGTTTTAAATTGAAGGGTTGAGAATATCATTATAGAAGTATTTTATTATTGATAACAGATAATATTTTAATTGATAACAACCTGGAGTCGTTATTTTTATTTCCGCTAACTATTATAAGATTGACCAAATAAGAATTAACATTTACTTACTGGATTTTTTAAAAGTGATAAAAATGTCTGTTTATGCCTTCTTAAAACTGATTCAAATGTATGAACAGCGTATGGAGCTCCACTACCCTCATTGGTAAGGTAGCTTTCGACGACAGCCGCCAACTCTTTGTAAGGGGTCCATAGATCTTCTGTTGTTGTTCCTGAATATTACAAGATAAACATTATTTATGCATATTAAAGTTATAAAAATTCATTCTTCGATCTTTTTGCAATATTAACTTCATAATTGTATTTCGTTTCAAATAGAAAATGACTTGGAAATAAACTATATAACCGCCAAATGTGTAGGTTATGTTTGTAAATTATTTACCTTCGTTAATATCCATGGTGTTTAATTTTATAAACTCAATTTATACAAACAATTTATAATCAACCACAAGTCATCACAGTGCTGATACAAATCACAAATAAACTTTAAAACATCTAAAACAACTATATTAATGAACCTCTATTTTGAATTTGCCGATCGCGTCACGCGTAACAACTGACAGTACTGACAGTGACTTTTGTTTTTTTTTTTTAAATATTTACACAGTGGCTCTGGATTCAATATTTTAGTACATTTTCTCCATGTCTCAAATTTTTGCAGTTTGTTTCATGTAAGAAGTTACATGTATATTCTTACTGCCTCGTTGGTTCAGTGACTAGATATAAGGCATACGGCCTTCTCGAGGGCTGTACCCCTGGGGTCGGGCTAATAAAAAGTTATTGTTTTTCTGTCGATGAATTTTAGTGCTTCGGAAAGCACGTAACCCCTATGCTATCTATATCTGTTCCTATGCCTGAACTAAGATTCTGGTTATGTCGGATTTGCCGTCCCATTCGGACGTCGCCGTCGGATTATGAGAGTAAGGAAATAGTGCACCCGTGTCTGCGTGCACTATAATAATATTCCTGCACAGTTGGCTAGTCTCCCTTAAGATTTACAGCCATGTCCGACAGCGGTCAGGAGTGCATAATCACGTGCAAAAAGTTACAGTCATAAATTACTTTGTAGAAAGCATAACATACCTAGTTTTATAGAGGCTCAGACGCAATCAGAATAAAATCATAAATCTAATTTTTAAAATACAGGTAAAAATAATTCATTAACATTCAGAAAATCTTTATTACACTGTGACTGAGAACAACGAGAATACTTTTATTAGCTCACAAGAATAATTTATTTAGAAAAATATTTTCTACAGACACGATAAATATATTTTAAATTGAAATATTAAAGTAGTTTAATTTATAGTGACTGTTCAATTGTGTACAAGTATTCAATACATTTATTTCTGTAGAAAGTGTTATTATAAAAGACAATATTATTGAAAAAATCTCCAACATTTGTTACTTGTACTGGAAGAGTATTCAGAACATCTTTAGTATTATCACTTCGGACTTTATCACATTCAATATTAATAGCATCTAGGTAATTTAAAAAAGATTTATCCCGCAAGTTGTTTAAAACAATGCTCCCGCAAGATGCAAAACCAGTCTTTTCGAAACACCCCTTAGAAAGAATGTAAAGTGTGCTGACATTAAAGTGAGTTAATATGTTATAATTTTTTAGTAGAAGTGACTCCCCAATCTTCATTTCCATTAAAATACTGAGCAACGTCTTGAAACAATTTTTCTCATACACATTAAAACTGTCCTTATACTTATACTCTGGCAACAATAGGATTTTTGATATTTGACTCTTTGAGTCATCAGTGCTGCCCACTTGCCCTTTGGACTGTTTATAAAGTATAATCTCTTTAAATTCCTCTTCGGTCAAAATTTGCTGATACAACTTAAAGATTGGAACAAATATGAACTTAGAACTATTAATTTTCTGTAATGGTAGACCATATGTATATTTAATTTCAACCTTTACATTTTCTTCTTTTAACATCCATCGAATTGACTCATTTATTAAAATTAGTGGATTTGATAGCAGTTCCGCTTGTAAAAAGCCATTTAAGTTCTTTAACTTTTCTTTTAGGGACATCTTTGAATAAAGCTGTCTTTCAGTGTATGAGCCTCGATCGTACCTTGGATTTGTGTTTATTTTATTTTCTTCATGGAGTATCCCTTTAAGGATCTCATGTTCATATAGAATCGGTTTAAGGTTGTATTTCCAGATAAATTCTGATGCAACAATAGCTCTTATTTTTTTTATATCCCTGTGTAGGGCAATATTTTTCTGCATTAAATATGCTTGAAGGTTGCTGTTTATTACTTGGCATTGTATTGAACAGAAGTAATATGAACATTCCTCTACTTGTTTTAAAAAGGTCTCTGGAATCATTTCCAGCGGAAACATAGATATTTTGGAATACAGGTCTGTTCCATAAGTTGATTTGAGTAGGGGTATATAGTCATCGAGGTTTATGTTATCCTTGTACTCAAGGCATACAGCATACACTTCTGAATTTCCTTGACGGGATGTCACTGGTTTGTATATGTTGACCTCTTTAAATAGATGATTGATTAGATAAAGCAGGCAAACAGTTGAATGTTCAAATATTGTGAAAAGTTTAAATATTAGTGTGCCTCCTGAGCTTAGGGACTGCAAAGCAGTAACAATTTCACAATAATGTAGTGGTGAAGTAACTTCTTCCTGAGCATCAGGTTTCTGCATGCAGTCAATTGAACCATCAGCCGTAACAAGCAACACCTGAAAAAAAAATTATAGAATAAAAAAACAGAAAAAAAATGTAAGTTCATTGAACCAATTGGATATAAGTTACAGTAACAGCCAGTTAATGTCCCACTGTTGGGCTAAGGCCTTCTCTCCCTTGAGGAAAAGGTTTAGAGCTTATTCCACCATGCTTCTCAAATGCGGGTTGGTAAAATACACATGTGGCAAAATTTCAATAAAATTAGGCACATGTAGGTAGGTTAACGATGTTTTCTTTAACCGTCAAGCACGAGATGAATTATAAACACAAAATAAGCACATGAAAATTCAGTAGGGTAAACTTGCCCGGGTTTGAACCCATGATCATCGGTTAAGATTCACGCGTTCTAACCACTCAGCCATCTCGACTCTATATAAGTTAATGGTATCAATATTATTATTTATTATTATTGCAAGTGTAAAGTCTGTCTGGATTGTTGGCAATCCCATTAATACTTAAACAAAAAACACACCTTTGAAAATACATTGCCACTTGTTTATATATCTAACTGTTAAGCAGAAAAAATAATTGTTTACCTTTCCCAAGCTTTTAGCTTTTTCAATGACAGCTTGAGAGTTTTCCCAATCCATTAAATTTCCGGTGCTGTCTATGCCAAAATGCCAGTTATCCAGGGTGTGGAACATAAAACGGTCATCACTGATCATGTTTGAAGGGGAATTGCCTTCATAATATGGATTCAAGGTATTAGCAACCCACTTCCACTAAAAATAATAAATATTATAATTCTTATTTCTTTTATAATTTTATATTACTTAATATTTATAAACAGTATTTTTGTAGTATACCTGTATGTCTTGATGATTTAGTTTTAAATAATGATTTAAAGATGTTATAAATGCTCCTGGGGCTTCGCACAGATGTAGAGATACCATTCTCTTAGATGCACTTGCTTCCTTTGGTACAACATTGTACGTACAGGCGCATTCATAGAATTTCGTCCAAGCCTGTGTTAAAAACTCAGGATTTACAAGACACCTAATCTTCCACCCAACCTCACCCGCCGGGTTCCGACGACGTGTATGGCTGCTCCATTCTTCAATACTGAAGTCATTCAACTGACTTTTATGAAAGTTCAATCGAGATTTCTGCGATTCTAGTGCTTTAACCTTCCAAGGTGGTGCCGAAAACCAAGATTCTCGATCAGGCAATTTCCATTCGCTGTTAAAACGGAATTGATATTTTTTATTAAACAAATCATTAAGCTCGTCATCGAAATCATCAGCACGAAAGAATTTGTGACGATAAAACACATTTTCCGGTTTTTGAAACATCTTGACAAACAATTACGACGAACGCGTCTAGGAAATGAAAATAAATGGATCGCTCAATTAATAAGATTATATTTTGCTATATAAATTAAGATGCGCAATAATGCATAAAGTGATTCCAAAAGCAGTAGGCATTCTTTAATTTTTTTCCTATTATCACACTAATTGTGCAAAATCACAATGTTTACAAAAGAACATAAATTAATTAGGTATTTTATTATTGATGTATGTTCAATGTTGTCCAGAACTAGCATTTGACAACTAAAAATCTGAAAATGTAAGTGTTACCATTATGCCATCAGATTTATTAAAATCCTAATTAAGATATTGAGAAAGAAATTATAGGGTAAGCTATCTATTTATTGGCACTTAAAAACAATAGAGTAAATATTTATTTTATTATGACATAATTTCTACATTGTATTTAGAAAATAAGGTATTGTCTAACCTCTGGGGACTAGAGGTTTCCTTTATTTGGTTTTCTTGGAGACTTTTTTCCATAAAATAAAAGCAGTTAATCCAGTTTTCATTTATGTAGCAAAAATTTATATATATATACGCAGCACATGCCTGACGCCAGTAAAGCTATCAGTCAGCATATTTTCTTCCAACGCAAAATAAATGTAATAATTTATTCTTTTAAATGTCTGTCGTTCTATAAATAGTTCGCTTAGATAGGGTAAGATTACACATTATTTCTATAATCTGTGGCAAAAAGAATGGTATCACAATTCACAACCAGTTTTATTGGTTTACATGTAACATAATGTTTACGTCAGGGGTATATGTGTTCTGTTCTGTGGGTACTCTGTGCTATTCATAGTAGGTACGAAGGGTACAATGATCAACTGATGGTACTTGGTAGGTAAATATAAATACTTTTCGTGAACTGCGAAGGGAAGTAACTGTTAACTAATTGTTTTATCCATTTCATACTTTTGTGTAAATGTATGATATCGAATTATTTAGAAAAAAATCGAAAAATAAATATATTTACTATTTATGTTGACTTTAAAACATGAGGAAATACCATTGATTAGAGCGTGACGATTGACCGTATTGTTTGACTGGAAAAGTGACGAGACCAAACTTATTCCTACCCTTAAAACCATCATGAATTTAAATAGTCAAATGCGTGGCCCCGACCGTAGAGAAGAAAAACCTCCTTACTCTAGAATTTTCGTTGTATGCAATAAACAATTACGAGAGGAAGATTTGCGAGCAAGATTCGATAGATTTGGTGATATTGAAGACTTATACATGCCTAAAGATCGTAACACTGGTGAATCTAAGGGTGTTGCTTATATAAAGTATACTAAGACATCATCAGCAGCTGCTGCTATACAAGAATTGCACATGAAAATTTTAAACAATGACAGTAAACCGACTAAAGTTATGGTTGCAGTTAACAAAAACGAAAGTACAACGCAGAGCGAAAATGAGGAAAGATATAAAAGACTCTTTATTAAAGTACATAAAGATGTTAACGAATCTGAAATCAGGCATCATTTTTCAAGTTTTGGTCATGTGGAGTCTGTGTTCTTACAACGAGACAAAGTAACAGAAGTGTGCAAAGGTTTTGCTTATGTTCAATATAAGCGTTTCTATGATGCTGCAAAAGCTTTTGAAGAGTGTGACAGCAAATATAAACCAGTATTTGCTACCCCTCGAGATGATTTAAAACGTAGTAGAAATAGTCTAGATTTTGATAATACTAATATGAATTCACATACATCTAAAAAAACTTTTAACAATTATACTGACCGGTATAATCCACCAAACTGTCCTGAAATTGAGTTAAAATATGAAAACTCAAATTCTGATTTAGAAGATTTTAACATTGTAACTGCAACTTGTAACCCAAAATTACCACAGAAATATATTGAACAACTATTTAACATTGTCCCTGGAATGGTTCAATTTCAGTATTCATGGGAAGAATTTAATCGTATATCCAAAGCTACAGTCACTTATAAAGAACCTAGAAATGCTGCATATGCTGTTCAAAGATTAGACAATTTTGAATTTCCGTCTGGGGAGATATTATCTGTGAAACCAGAGAAGAATCCTTTGCTTAGGGCTACCAGTGATTTGAGGAATATTGTTAATAATTTCAAACATGCTGTAGACTCTGGATCCCCTGACCTAAAGCAATTAGCGGAGGCTATAGCCAAAGCATCCTCATTAATTAGTGCCGCAACCACAGGTCAACCTAATGCAAGAGAATCACAAGACCTTAACTATTGCAGTGTTAATTTACCATCTCCTAAACCTATAGCAGATAGCAATAGCAGAGTTGCTCAAAGGTTATTCATTATCTGTAAGCCTCAACCTCCTCCAATGTCAGTATTACAGGATGTGTTCTGCCGCTTTGGAGGTCTCATTAATGTATCCACCATACCTAATAAAACATTTGGTTTTGCTAAATATGCATCAATGATTAGTGCACAAGAAGCAATGAGTACTTTACATGGGGCAATTGTTACTGGTATCAAACTAAAAGTTTTGGAGGCAGATGAAAAGCCTTTTAGTGATGGACATGAAGTAAACAAGAGTGATCAAAGTGAGAGTACAGACTATGATATGGACAAAAAGAGAATGAGACTTGATGACAAAGACTAGGGTGATATCAATGTCACTTGTTACTTGACAACAATTTATATGGCTGGACTTTATTGACAAGAGATTTTTAAAAAGAAGTACATTTGAATTTAAATGAACAATTAATATATTTTTTTATAACAATATTACTAGTTTCTTCCTTTACTTCTTGATATTTCGTTCTTTTCTTATTTTATTCTTTCAAATTTGATGTGATTTAGAATGAAGATATTAAATTTATAAATAAAATGTTTGTAAGTATTTTATTTTACCCATTTAATATATCGATATTATCTATAAATATGAAACTTAATCTTAAAACATTCAGGTCTAAGCATATTAAGGGTCCGTTCACACAGACCGGCTCGGAGAGGAGAGCAGATTTTTATCACGTTGGAAACAGTGTTTTGAGTGATTGTAGTAAAGTTTATTTTTGCATTTGCACCTTTTTTGTCATTAAAAATGCCTGAACGCGCTTCGTGTGAAGTAATAAAAGGAGCCGACCGGCTCCGCTTGCGTGCTCTTTCTCGCTCGCACCCGCTTTCAGATCTCTTCCAGCCGGTCGATGTGAAATAGTTGGCGGCTCCGCTCCGGCCAATTCCAAGCGTATACGACCCGGTCTGTGTGAAAAGAAAAAAGCAGGCCGATGCTCTCCGAGCCGGTCTGTGTGAACGGACCCTAATCCAGTATAATTACAATTAAACACTGGGAAAAATATATTTTGCATATTAACATGAGATATTAAAAAAAATGTGTAACATTTATTTCATAATAAAATAATGAGATCAGTGCAGTATAAAATAGCTATTTTATATGGAATAGCCATTAAAATAAGCAAATACATGTTTGGAAAGGTAAAAAGGTATTTAATTTATAGATACTTATTTTAATAACATAAAATGAGATAACCTAAGATTAAACATTTAACCTACTCACTAGCTACAAATCACATTTATCAATAGAAATATTAAATATAAATTGAAGGTTAAATATAAATAACATTGCCAGAATGTATAACAATCATAATGACTTAACCAATTTAAACCATGCACATCATATAGTATACAAGTATACTCCAATCCTCCAGTCTCATAATCGGACACCAGGATCACAACAGGAAATGTCAATTGGAACTACTATCCGGGCTGCTACTGCAAATTTCTCAATAGAAATCCCAATAACTTTATAATGGTCCAGGACATAAACCCGTTACCTCAGATCTGTAGCCTTCATATTGCACCATTGCAAATAGTCAATTATTCAGGCAAAACTTAAAAATGGTATTCATTGTCACAACAAAATTTACATATATTTCTTACATAAAAATTGTTTGATGTAAATTGAATAATGCAAAAATGTAACTACACTCTACATCATTTGTTATACAAAACATAAACAATTATTAAATTTTAAAAGTCTACAATTAAAATACTATTAAATGTGAAATACAATTCTTAAATACATTAAAATTATTTAAATTTTGTATAATGAACATGGAGATTTATAAATATTGTAGTATGCATGAGTACAATGAGATTAATTTTTATTTTTCATTAAATATGTTACTTCATTGATGCACAGCAACAGTTTATTGATCATGTTGTCATATTGTAATGTCAGGTTGGTGTGGTGCGTTGTAGTCCAATTCTTATTGCTCTCACTGAGCTTTGCCTTTGATTGAACCATCTGAGAATAAATAAAATCCTAATTGAGATCCTGTACAGGAATTTATGGATTAAAATTTAATTTTAACAATAGGAATATTGATAACTGTAGTTTCTTCAATAAAATATAGTCAAATACACTATATAAAATAGTAGCCAACATCATCTAGTCCAATTCCATTAGCTCAGATGACTTAAGTACCATCAAAATATTGCAATGTTTGTTTGTTGTAGTTGTACTACAACAAAAGAAACTATAATAAACGAAAATTTTTACATTAAAATGTTAATATTCCAGTTTATAAATCTAGTTAAATAAAAAAAATTACCTTGGTGAACATAGTGACATCCTCACATAACTGATCAAGTTTAGCTTCTAATGCCTTGTTCCTCTTTATACCTTCTCCATTTTTATTTAACTTCATGTTTAATAACTGTTTAGACAGCTCTTCTAGACTAGAAGCATATTGATCTAAGTCTAGATTTTCAAAAATTTTGTTTGGGTGTTCTTGTTGAGGATTTGGAAGTACAAAGTTTTTTCTCAAATCTTCGGCATAACCTTTCATGGATGCAATAACATTGTCAAGATCTATATCTACAGTACTGTCGGGCATATCTGGCATTATTAATTTCGGCACACTAGCGACAATGAATTGCGATAAATCTTCATGTCTTAAGTCGTTATTCTGTTGTGGTATATTATTCTGAACGTTGGGAATCGTATTGAAAATTGTTTTTATTTCCGACATCACTCTTTGTGAGTCTTCTAATTCTTTGTCTAAATCCTCAGTCATTTTTTGTAGTTCCTCTAGCTTAACCATGGACTGAAGGTATTGTGAAAAGGCTTCAGTGTTATTTGCGCAGTTCATGTTTAATGTGAAGAATTTGTTTTAGTTTTCTACAAGAATAGTATCACAGATCACCACACCGACAATGTATATTAAAATTTTCATTCAACTAACATTTGACAGAAAAATTGATTTGAGGTACCTACATAAATTAGTCTATGGACTTAGTCGCCCTCTATTGCTTTATTTCGCAGAAAGTTCATATTTAAGAGTATATATATTCTTCAAATTGGTTGCTCCATTGCGTTTTTAGTGTCAATTAAGTCTATTTTTAATGTCTTTATATCTTGGAAACTGACAATAATGTTATCTAATATTTAATATGAATTAAAAATTCAAAGACGTTAACATCTGTGATTATAACCATGTTCATAATATGTCATTGTCACTGTCAGAAGCAAAAACAATAGGTTAATTTTAGCTTTGGTAATAGTTTTTCTATTTCTACCTATAAAGTTTACATTGAGACTAAGACAAAGATTACAAGTTAAAGAAAACAAAACAAATAAAATAGAAGTACATATTGTGGACATTCAAAATATTATATCGCATTACCAATTTATTGTATTTAACTAAACAAAGTCACGTGTTCCTCGACAAACTTTGTTTATATTTAAGTAGTGAAAGGACTTTCATCAACATGGTTCGAAAACTTAAATTTCATGAACAGAAATTACTTAAAAAAGTAGATTTTATTTCATGGAAAGTCGACAATAATTTAAATGAAGTTAAGGTTATGAAAAAATACTTCATACAGAAACGCGAAGATTACACAAAGTGAGTATTTTGATTGTTATCGTAGGTTGGCTTTAGTAGTCAGTAGCACGGGTAAGGGGAATGTAGTTAGTAAAGGTTTGAATCAAAACAATATCACTCCTTTAAAAAGTCAATGCACTATTTTCTAAAAAATGAAATAAAAAGTTTTTTAAAATTTTCATTAATTACATTTTAATGTGAGTGAATATTCCTATATATAATAAGTGACCATACCTTCATCGAATATGTCATTTAGTTTGCTACCTTCATCTTCAGCATACTAAAGTTAACAATATCACTTATATAATTTTTAATATTATCCATTTCACTGACACTACTGATTTCCTAATTTTTTTATAAATATAATACACATCAAGAGCAATGGTATAACATATTTTCAAGAATATTCATTTTAATAAATTTATTAACAGAATATTTTTTGTTTAAAGACCAACCTCTTTATCTATTTTAGTTTACTATACATATACATACTATATTATAATAAAAATAGACATTTCTTTATATTATTATGTGTTAAGGTTCATGACAATTAAGGACAGGTCTGTGATTAAATGTCCATTGTATTTTTGAAGTGGTGATGGATTTAATATATATATCTAAGATTATTATTTTTATTATATATTTATCATTTATCTGCTCTACTAATAAATAATATACAATTTAATTACAAGCTGTATACAACATACAATAAATATTATAAATTTACACATAATTTAATTCTCAATAAGTAAACTGTATTTCATTAACTTGACTGGCCCATAGGCGCTGTTGGCAGTCATTCTGCCTTAACTGGTTGCGGGTTCAATTCTCACCCTGAGTCTGAGTTTTCTATGTATAAAAGAATGAGTTATATATTTTATTTAAAATAATATTATATGTCAACTGTTACCTATAACACAGGCACTAAGTTGCTCACATCAGGAACAGATGACCATGTAGAAATACATATACATAAACATATATATATATAATAAATGTATAAATATATATACTAGGCATGACCAACTGACGGACAATTCCTTTTGAATTTTACAGATACAACAAATTATCAAGGGAAATAAGAGAACTAGCAAATAAGATAAAAGATTTAGATGCTAACACAGAGTTCAGAACAGAATCGAGTGCCCAGCTGCTGGAAAAGCTATATCAGATGGGAATTATTCCTACGAGATGGGACTTAGCTCTTGCAAGCACTGTGTCAGCAAGTGCCTTCTGTAGAAGACGACTTCCAGTTGTTATGGTTAGAAGTATGTACTTTAAATAATGATTTACAAATTGTATTAAAATGAAGTGTTAGGAAGTTAATTTTAAAATGCTAATCAAATTTTGATAAAATATTGAATAATGCAAATTTGCTAATTTTTATTATATTTACAGGTAAAATGTCAGAATCCATAAAAGAAGCTACAAAGTTTATAGAACAAGGACATGTCAGAGTTGGTCCAGAAGTTGTTAAAGATCCAGCATTTTTAGTTACAAGATCTTTAGAAGATTTTGTCACATGGGTAGATGGTTCTGCCATCAGGAAACATGTGCTAGAATATAATGAAATGGTAAGTTTGTTCATTATATTTAATGAGTCTATTGTATCCAATGGCAGATAGTAAAGCTAAATAAATCATAAATTTAAATATTATATGCAATTTGCATGTTATATTAAGCACTACAAACAAATCTTGAATAATATATCTTTATTTACAATACAACACTAGTCCATGTCCGCTTTAATTAGAAATATTATATACATATATTATATTTCCAATAAAAACTATTTAAATTTTTTGAAAAAATACATTGATAAATTTTATTTGCTTGGCATTACCTTACATATGATATGTTTACTCTAAATTATGTGTCTCACTGCTGGGCAAAGACCTCGACTCCTCTAAGGAGCATTGTATGAGATTATTTCGTGTTGATGTTTTTCTTAACTGCCAAGCTAGAAATAGATTATGCACAAGAAAACTCAGTGGTACTTATGCTTATTTAATACTATGTTCTTTGATTGAGATCGATATATCCTTCTTAATAGGCCATTCTTCGTTAACCCTTTGTCCTAAGTGAACGACAAACGCGGTAATGCGATACGCTGCGAAAATATCCTTGTGTGTATTTGTAGCCTATGTAATCGCTTAATTAATCTGCGACGAGACGCGACAAATTGCGAACTTGTTTTCTACGTGACTCTCGAGACGCGATGCAATGTGACGCAATTAAATATATGATACTGTGTCCCTTTTTGCTTTACAAAGTTTTTGTAGTTAAGTATTTAAAATTGAATTTTCGAGTAATGATGGTTAAAACAATAATGAACTGAGATCGCCGTGTTTTTTTTCACGGATGACTAAAGAATACATGTGGCGTGAAGTATTAGTCGCATTATGTCGTGGCTACATGTCGCATCTCACATCTCACCTAACAAAACAGATCAGCTAGACCTATGCAAAAAGTGCCTTAATATTTATTCTACTAAATTAAGTTATAATAAATGCCATACCATATGTACACCATATTTTTCAAGCCTTATATTTATAGTAATATGTATATTTTTCAATATAATTTATCAAAAATTAAATATCTATATAATGAAATTAGTTTATCAATAAATTACAATTTACTATATACTAATATTTGATTATTTTTGTTACAGAGAGATGACTTTGAAATGCTATGAGTGCTAAGAATTGAGTTTTGAAATAATAAAATACTTTTACAACAAAATTATGTTTTTATAATATATACAGCAATCTTTATTTTATTTTACAAACTAGGTTTGTACGGGTAGAATTCAGTTACAATTCTAATTTCTCCCCCACATTCAACAATCACAAGTAAAAATCCTTTCGTAACAGATACTTACGACATAAAATAAACCTAAATGTCAACTTTCAACAATCAATACTTTTGGCTGTGCGTTGATAGTCAGTTAGGACAAACCATTTTGTAAGTGTAGATAACTGGAATGTTAGTGTCCAATGTTTAAAATGTCTTTGTTTCATATTTACATGCTTGAAATGCAACAAGTCCATACCATACCATTATAACTATTCAAAGCTATAAGTCCAATCCAAGATATCATCACATCATATAGGTAGTATGTCTTCCCTTTGGCTTCTATTCTCTAACAGAGTAGCTATTCTGACAAGTGCATTGGCTTGTGTTGTTGCAGCTTCAGCTAGATTCTTTAGGGCCTCAGCTTGAACAAGAGCTGCATCAGCATTTTTTTCTGAGATTATTGCTCTTTTTGCTTCTGCCTTAGATCGACTAAGATCAGCTTCTGCTCGTTTGTTCTCAACCTGAATTAGCCATTTTGGGTACACATCTGCAAATAATGTGTAAACTCTAATTAAAATAATGATTTCTTTTTCCTGGTAATTAATATCCAATATTTTTTTTATTTTTATTGGATAATTTTTTGGATAATTTTTTTTACTTTCTTGTTCTACAACATACTTAATTGTTTTAGTGTTTTAAAACCAAGTTACATTTTTATTATAAATGAAATCAAAACATACACCGTATATTTGGCTGATTAGAATCCTCTTCATATACATAATCAAATTCCTCATTTGAATTTTCACTCATACTGCTGTCTTCTTCGACTGTAAAATATATAACAATATTTAAATAAAAGTATATTATGTAGAGACTATGCAGTGGCATCAATTGAGATAAAGATGTATGAATAATGAAGATGGTTATGTGTATTCACTCTGTACAATTGATTTTAAAACCTTATGACCCTTATAGAACTTGCTGGAGACCATAACACTTGGACAATTTTGTGCTCATCTTTAAAATTTGCCATGCTTGATAATAAGGGAAAACAACCAACTTTAGTTTAAATTTTTTTTATATATTTTATCTATAATCTTTGTTTAGTATTTCCTAGTTCAATATAGTTAATTTCATACAAAAACCTTTTTTTTATGTGTTACCTGACAATCGATCACTAGATTCACTGTGAGTGAAGGAACAATCATCATGTCCATTTTCTTGGAAAGCCTCTAATTTAATATCCGTTGGGCACTGAAAATTAATAGCAAAGATACAATTTCAGAGAAAAAAAACATGCAATGCAAGCAAAATAGTAAAGCATTATTTTTTATCCAATTCAATAATATGCTTAATGTATAAATAGAAATAGACTATAGGTACTACAACAATGTTTCTATTTCTATAAGTTACACACAGATTTACTCACAGAAATTAAATAATTAAAGGGATCAACAGAAACCTTAGATATCTTTCTTCCGAAATGTGGACCGAGGATAACTAGTGCCTTCTTCTCTAGTTTTGTTAAGGGGTTAACAATACTTTTTGAGGAGGCACCAGGCTTCTGTCTCTTCTTCAGTAGTCTCACTTTATTTTTGAGTTTATTTTTAAAATCACTCCAATACTACAATAAGCAGATTCAGCAATTGAAATAATGTACTGTAAACAGTTATATATTTTAACATGAAATTATGGAGACTTGAATGACAAAGTATAAATTGCATCAAATAAAAAAACCATCACAAAATAATAAGAGTCCATACAAATTATATTAATCCTCAAATTGATTTTTTTTTCTAACTTTCAACATTTTGTGAGCTACTCGTATCCAGGATGGGTAATAGTTTTAATATAGGTCTACATAAAGTATTTATATATTAAAGGACAAACAAAGGGATTTCTAGACTAAATATACAAGGACTTTCATTTATTTTTGGGCATAAGCAGAACAATTCGCTATATCTTATCACAATAGGATTAATGGTATAGGAACGCATAGAGGAGAAGCATTTTTGTTTTTATAGATTAGTAATAAATGTAATTATTTGTGAATATAATTTTTTATATTTTGTTAATTAAATATAGTCCTAAATATTTGAGTTTTTAAAACAAACCTTACTCCAACCATCAGATGTCTTTTTGGTGCCAGATCTAGCATTGTTTAACATTTTTGTTAGTTCATTCCACAAACTTTTAGACTTATGTCTTGCTTCCAAAGTACGAGCGCTTCCTGTTGCAAGCCCTACGTGTTGTCCCATGAAATCAATTAATATTTTGAATTGCTCATAAGAGATATGACGGGAACAATGAATACTGTCAGACATTTTGCACGCTACTTTTTTTGTGGAATTTTATTAGTTCGAGTTTTCCGTAGAAAATTTAATATATAGCTATTCTTTTTTGGAATCGAGCAGCGTTGTCAAAACAATTACTACATTAGGTTTTCATTTAATGACATATCTGTCACTTGATTACTGAGAATAACTGTCAATTGAGTTTTGAGTGATTTGAACGTAGACAGAAAAATTAAAATAAATTAGTTTTTCTGTCTGCGGATTTGAATCTTACATTAGCCAAAGCAAAAAAAAAAACCATCGATATGTAAATGATAATATTTATATTGGGTACGATGTTATGGATATGACGAAATTTTAGCTATTTCATTTGAGTATTTAAAATACACTTTTGGTTTGATATTAATAAAGTCTGGTAACTCAAACTTTCACCCGCAGTAGCCTGTTTTATGCCTGTCGAACGCATTTTCAAATCAAAAAGCAGTGTCAGTCTATATGATTTTTTCGAATTTATTATTGACTTTATTCAGTAAGTATACATTCTCAATAAATAATGTTTGATGTTATCGATTCTGCCAGACGGTATAAATAACACTGAACGATTAAATCGATATAAATATATCGCTATGAAAATCGACCTAAGTGTTAGCAGCACCAACGCTTGAATTGGTGGTTCTAATACTTTAAAAGAATATATAAAAATTATGGGAAAAAAGTACTTTATATCAGGTAGGTTTTTCCTATTGAAAAAAAAAATTGCTATTAAAAATAAAATAATAATTATTATAAAGGTGTGAAGGAAATAATTTTGCTGCCAGCCAGACCCAGGCAAAATGTAATAAATGGTATTTACAATGTGTAATTGTGTAATAATGAAGATTTATTTTGGCGTTTAAAGATCATCAGCTCATTCCCTAATTAACAAAAGGGTCTTGGCAATTTTCACAAGTCCGCTTAATTTGCAATTATGGTCCCCCATAGCAATGAGTGTGAAATAATTAATTATCATCATTCTAGATTACAGAATAACTTTGATTGATTCTGAAGATGACGCCTATTCATTGCAAAATAAAATAAACTCTTTTTATATTAGCCGCCTAGAGTATCTAATTTCTTAATGAATTTGAATACTTTTAATGGCAATATTTCATTCAATTTTATTTGAATTTAACCAATAGAATTATAATATTACATGTATTTTTATATACATTTTCGTTTTAGGCCCCGATTAATAAATTTAAATCCCTCTAAGTAAATTAAAAAAATAAGTTTCAATTGAAATAAAGAACATTTAGACTTTATTTATTTTCATACAAATTACATATTGAAGACTCCAGATGTATTTTAATTTTCTGGCATTATTGTCATTAACACGGGTCAATCTTTTATTACGACATTTTTTATCAAAGAATGGCAACAAACAACATCTATCTATCCTGCGCGAGTGTGCGCGGAGAAAATTAAGAAAAAATAAAAAGAAAAGAAATGGCAGTTACTAGAGAGAAAGAAAATTGTTCAAGAAAAATTAATGGAAATATACCTGCATTATCTCTCAACAGTGATAATATGTCGACATCCACAGACAGTGACGACGTAGCGGATCCGACATATGAAATTAGAAACATTCAAAGTATTATAAATGTGACCCGTGAAAACATTGACGCTTTAAATGCAAGGTTCGCTGGTTTACAGCATCCGCCTTCCCTATATCTTTCGGAATACCAGGAGTTGACTGCGAAGTTGCATAATTTAGAACTTAGAGAACAGACATTGCGTGAACTGTTACAAAGTGATTCGCCGGACCGAAGCGAAGAATATTCTTGGCAAGATGACTCGAAGAAGTACGACACACTTACGCGGCAGCCTAAGGTGTTCCTTAGGGCTCATCTGCCGAACCAGCAGCGTACGAGCGTGCAGGTGAAAGAGGGGGTGACGCTGCGAGAAGCGCTGATGAAGGCGCTTAAACTACGTAATTTAACTTGTGAAATTTGCGAAGTGGTTAGGACAGACAATAATGAAGGTATACCATGGGACATCGACATTACGATGATCGATGCTGAAGAGGTCAGTGATATCAATTTCATTATAATAATAGTGAACTACTAAAGGTAATAAAGTGTTCACATAATACTAGATATCTTAAAATTTACTTTTTAAGTCATCAGTCTTGTTAAATTTCATGTACTATATTGTTGGTGGATCGGGAGAATGAGGGTAGATTTATTGTATTAGATTATTTTCTTCTTCTAATTTTCGGTAATATCAAAGTTATAAAACAATTATTATCTGAAGGATCCAAATACCAAATGTGATGATCCGATAGAGAACCAAAGTTATCGACATAGTCCAAAGGATAAGTAAGCTAAAGTGGCAGTGGGCTGGTCACACATGTGGCAGAACTGACAAGTTGCAGTAGACATGTTCTGGAGTAGAGACCATGCCTTGGCAAACGTAGTGTAGGGTGCCCTCTGCTAGGTGTAGTGACAATATACGCAAAGTGGCTGGCAGCGGATGGAAATAGAGTGCTGAAGATCAAGCTCAGTGGTGTGCCATTGGAGAGACCTATGTCCAGCAGTGGACAAAAAAGGGTTGATGATGATGATGAAAACAAAGATTTGCTTTGTTCATCGCAGATATATTTAGTTTATTTCAGTAGTGATCCTATTTTTAATATTTTTTAAATCTCATTTGATACACAATTTACTTTTTAAATCTTGTAATAAAATTTCAGGTAACAGTTAGAATTCTAGACAAACTCCCGATAATGTCGCACATGTCACATCAGTTCACTCGTAAAACATTTTTCACATTGGCATTTTGCGAATGCTGTCGGAGGCTGCTCTTCAACGGGTTCTATTGCTCTCAGTGCAACTTCAAATTTCATCAGAGATGCGCGGACAAAGTACCCAGTATTTGCCATCAAGTTAGTAACTTATTTTTTCTTAATCTATAAAAACACTAGTGTGACAACACTATCCTAGATATTTTTTCTAATGAGAGATAAATATGTCATTAATAAAAAAATTAATGTAAGGCTGAAAATTAAGGATTACTTGCCTTTCTTATGTAAAAAATTTATCAAAATTGGTCAAGCTGTTTAGGCAGAGAAAATTAAAATCCTGACAAATGACTCAAATAATTTATTTATACAAGATTTTATTATTTACTACATTCTCTAGCAGTCCTAATATTTATCCAGAATGTAAGTTATTACTGTTGATGTCCAAAATTATATAAATTGAGTTCTAATTTAAAACTTCTAATATAATAAGTTTTTTAATTTACTGAAGTTGTTGCAAAGCAATGATTAAATATCTATTCATTCTGGTAATTATTCTTTACTAATGAAAGATTTAATCTCCAGGTCCGGATGACTGACACATATTATGCAGCATTGCTTGCTAAAAACCCAGAGACGCAGGCTGGCATCCTCTACCTACCTTCACATTTTAGCTATCACCAAAATAAGTTAGTATCGCAATTATCACAAACTTACTATTAAAAGTAATGACCTGATACATTAATATCAATGTTACAAAAAACATAAAAATTAAAGATTACTGTATTAAATTTATATTATACAAATGTTTACAGGTTCCACATGTAAATTGTACCGAGAATAACCACTAAGAAACGTAGTAGTCCAACAATTAAATTACAACTAGTTATGTTAATTATTTAATTAATATATTCAATTTAAAATGTTAATATTATATTTATTCATTATCAGTATATATGTTAGAATACAATATTTCTATTCTAGGAAATGTTTTTGGTAGTTTTTTAAACAGTTTTAAGGCTTTGTTTAAATTTGTTTTTTTTTTTTAAAAATAATTAATTAAATACATATATTGTACGTATTCAGGTCTGCCTCCCCAGCTAAGAAGATGGAGTTTGATGTTAACTGGTGAATATTGACTCCATCGACATTTAAAGTTGTTTTTTTTTTTTTTAAGTGAAACTTCTTTGAACGATATTTATTATATTCAAATTTCAAGATTAAATTCATCTGCAGCTTTTTTGATGCAAAAAGGTTTCACTTCTGTCACATGTGCAGAGTTAATTTAATAGCACGTAATTTAATTTTTTTTTTTTCAATGTTCATTTTTTTATTTTAACAAATGGTATATCTTGACATAGTATTTGTAAACAATAACAACAAAGATTTATTTGATTTTTGACCTTTTTTTTGTATGATATAAATTATTTTTAATTAAATATCATTTTATATAAATTTGAATTTATGTTTTATATATCATCATAATAATCCTAATTTCTAATATTATTCTTAAGTGTGTTCTGAAGTGTTTTTCGTAAATTTGCAAAGTGATCAATATCAATAATATTTAACTACCCACTATAACTTTGTTTTTTCATGACACGCGTGTTCATTAAATATGCAAAGAAAATGTTTTATTAAATGTACTAACGTGTAAGTTTATTTTAGGCAACAACATCCTCGGTCGCTAAATCAGCAGGACAGATCAAACTCAGCTCCTAATGTTTGCATCAACATGGTGCAGCGGCCAATGACCCTCGCCGAGCACCAGAGGAAACAGAATCAGGTATAGCTTATTTTATATATAAATATACTTTCAATATAAAATAAAGTTTTTTTATTTTATTTAAAGTAGGTACCGTAACACCGTAACAGCCCGAGAAAGTCCCACTGCTGGGCTAAAAGCCTCCTCTCCCTTTTTGAGGAGAAGGTTTGGACCTTATTCCACCACGCTGCTCCAATGCGGGTTGATGGAATACACATGTTGCAGAATTTCAGTGAAACTAGACACATGCATTTTTCCTCACGATGTTTTCCTTCACCGTAAAGCACGAGATGAATTTTAATCACAATTTAAGCACCTGAAAATTCAGTGGTGCTTGCCCGGGTTTGAACCCACGATCATCGGTTAAGATTCACACGTTCTTACCACTGGGCCATTTCGGCTCTAAAACAAAAAAAGTAGGTACACAGAATGCCAAATGGGTCATTTTCTTGCTGACTTCCACAAATGAATAAAAAATAATATACCAATTGAAATGTCAATAGTCTGTTTCTAGTTTAATAAAAAGTCAATAATATTGTTTTCAGTGTAATAACTCGCCGCAGTCGAGCAATTACTTAACGTCGAGTCGAACTAACAAAGACGACAAAGACAAGGGCGACCAACAACAAAGTCAGAGCACTCAAGTAAGGGTTATTTAATCTACAGCTGATTTCATTTCAATGGTAAGAGGTGTAAAGGTACATAAACCGACTTAGGATCTTCAATTGACATGACACTGATGACGTCTGACGATGACGTATGACGAGCCGGTTGGCGTGGTTGGTAAGACGCCTTTCACGCCGAAGGATGTGGGTTCGATTCCCACCCAGGGTAGACATTTGTGTGCACGAACATGTCTGTTTGTCCTGAGTCTGGGTGTAATTATCTATATAAGTATGCATTTACAAAAGAAAAGTAGTATCAGTTGTCTGGTTTCCATAGCACAAGCTCTGCTTAGTTTGGGATCAGATGGCCGTGTTCGAATAATGTCCCAGGATATTATTATTATTGATTGAGATCTAAATAATCTGTGGTATTCATTATGGATCTGTTAAAAAATTGCAAATTTATATTAATCAAGAACTGTTTGTAGTGCATAATATAGCCGAGCTATTACCATGGAATATGTAATTGTTTTTTTTTAGAATAGGAAGGTGGACGATTATATGGGCCACCTGTGGTAAATGGTCACCAACGCCCATAGACATTGTAAGAAATGTTAACCATCGCTTACATCACCAATGCGCCACCAACCTTGGGTACTAAGATTTTATGTCCCTTGTGGTGTAATTACACTGGCTCACTCCCCCTTCAAACCGGAACACAACAATACCAAGTACTGCTGTTTTGCGGTAGAATATCTGATGAGCGGGTGGTACCTACCCAGACGAGCTTACACATATCTCTACCATTAGTAAAAAGGTTTTTTTTTATCTCTGCTCCTTTCCCATGAGAATAGCATATAGATAGTTCAACCCACGATGGCGCGCCCCACTCGTTTTTTCAATACAATGCTACAGTGCAAGTGCGTAATGTAATGTGTGAGTGAGTTCCATTGCTACGTATACAGTGGCTATGTGGGCACACGCACACTAAGTTAGATTACCAATAGAATCATATTCAACTAAAAATATGCCCTGCCAAAATATTTCTCACATTAAAATAGAATGTTATTTTTATATGTGAAATTCTAGTGACTGCGGTCTCAGACACTCCCAACAGCTTGTGCAGTTCTCCAGTGTGTATCAGTTATTTTTTCTGCACTATCACTATTTGAATTTTTATTTCATTTTAAAGTATGTTCGTTCCGTTCCGAACGGTACGTTTCGTTTTTCTGGACATTTAAATATAATGCTAGAATAAATCGAAAAAATCCTCGAACGAAAATTTTAAGCGGAGCAACATTCACGTCGGCATCGTAAACTAATCGAGTCCCCCGCGCCCCGTGGGTCGAACTACCTATGCGTCGGCTGAGCTCGAGGAAGGGCCGGAGGGGGACGTAGAGTAACGTGTGCGGTGTGGCAGGCGTCGCCGACGGGCACGCTGCGGCCGCGGCGGGCGCGCGCGCGCTCGGCCGACGAGTCGTGGAAGCACGCGCTGTCGCCGCGGGAGAGCTACGACGACTGGGTCATACACGCCGACGAGATCCTCATCGGCGCGCGCATCGGTACCGCCCCCCGCACCCCGCCCCCGCACCCCGCCGCCCGCCTCCCGCCTCCCTGCACACTCGGCTCCTCTTATCACAACATACAATTACATAAACGATTAAATATAATTCGATGAATATATTTTATCGTGCGTGCCAGTCGATGAACGCTTCTTTATTTTTTTTTATCAAGTTATATTGTAAGTTAAAGTCTCCAGTATTAACGTCGTTGCTAAATTCGAGCAATGTTAATACGATGCTATTTTAATGTGCAATGCAAGTAGTCCCTTGCCGAGATAAAAACTTGATTGTAATAGACTATGTTTAAAGAAAAAAATGAACTTAACTATTTTGATGTACTAGGCGCTAAGGAGCCATAAACGGTAATGACGCAGTAATCGGGTGCATTATATAGATTCATTTTTAAAATAAAGCCTTGAATACATAAATGATTGAATGGAATGGAATGTGTCCCGAATGCGATACTGTCAACGAAATGTGGGTGTCCAGGGTCCGGCAGCTTCGGAACGGTGTACAAGGCGCACTGGCACGGGCCGGTCGCGGTCAAGACGCTCAACGTGAAGACGCCCACTCCGGCGCAACTGCAAGCCTTCAAAAACGAAGTGAGTCCCATGTTACATAGCTTTATGTTTAAGAGCGTTATTTAGACACTTCCGTTCGTTGATGATATAAACCGCAGTCTTCTCGAATCGTGTCGAGTATAACTCGACAAATAACAAATGATGAAAGAATAGTAATGGATAAATATACAGAACGAATCTATTGTAATGTAACGAATCTATTGTACTTTAGGGTACACCCTACAGGTGTACCCTAAAGTACAATAGATTCGATATAAGCTGCGCCTCGACGGCCGCAGGTGGCGGTGCTCCGCAAGACGCGGCACTGCAACATCCTGCTGTTCATGGGCTGCGTGTCGAAGCCGTCGCTGGCCATCGTGACGCAGTGGTGCGAGGGCTCGTCGCTGTACCAGCACCTGCACGTGCTGGAGACGCCGCTGCCCATGCTGCACCTCATCGACGTGGCGCGCCAGACCGCGCAGGGCATGGACTACTTGCACGCCAAGAACATCATACACAGGTACTCTATCCTATATATTGTCTGGGTTTACACCGCGATCATTTACAAGTATAAACTTTTACCAGATTACACAGGGTAAGTAAGTCAGAAAGCATTCAAAAATATTCAATTGTGAAATTTAAAAGAATCGTTCAGGAATGCTTGTGTGCTAAAGGATATTTTTTTTTTTTTATAGAATAGGAAGGTGGACGAGCATATGGACCACCTGATGGTAAGTGGTTACCAAACGCCCTTAGACATTGGCATTGTAAGAAATGTCAACCATCGCTTATAGCCAATGCGCCACCAACCTTGGGAACTAAGATTTTATGTCCCTTGTGCCTGTAATTACACTGGCTCACTCACCCTTCAAGCCGGAACACAACAATATCAAGTATTGCTGTTTTGCGGTAGAATATCTGATGAGTGGGTGGTACCTACCCAGACGAGCTTGCACAAAGCCCTACCACCAGTGACAAAGCCCTACCACCATATTACACAACGAATGACTTTTTATTATTAAATTCACCAAATATGTTTGCATAATGTTGTGTCAATTGCTCTCGTGGGACAGTTTTAAAATTCAGTTGCAATTTTGAGCCACATATATAAACAGGTGAAGTTAAATAAAAGCTTAGAAGAGAGAGAGAGAGGGCATCTCAGGTAATGAGAACTTCCAGGTAGGATTATATCGAAATTTTTGCATTCCACTTCGACCTTGATACTTAGAAGTTTCCCTTCTAAATAATGTTTCAATGCTTTTCCAGGGACCTGAAATCAAACAATATATTCCTAAGAGACGACTGGTCGGTTAAAATCGGAGACTTCGGCCTTGCCACAGCCAAAGTACGGTGGTCAGGTAAGGAACACTTAAGTATTATATCTTCGTATATTATTAAGAGTAGATTTTAGAAGTTATTGTCCATAAACATCCCGTTTCTGGTCAAATCCAACTTGCTTCAGATACCGACCTATATACCAACCTTGGTTAACTTGGTGGTAGGGCTGTGTGTAAGCTTGTCTGAGTAAGTACCACCCACTCATCATACATTCTACCTTATTCTTAATATTGTTGTGTTTCGGTTTGAAAGGTGAGTGAGCCAGTGTACTACAGGCATAGGGGATATAACAGTCATAACGTCATAGTTCCCAAGGTTGGTGGCCCATTGGCGATGGAAGGGATGGTTAATGTTTCTTTAAGTGCCAATGTCTATAGGAATGGTGATGACCACTTAACATCATGTGATCAATTTGCCAGCTTTCCTTTTTTAAATATAATTATTTAATAATAAAAACCTTTCCAAAAGTCGTCTCCCGACGCTACCCAGTTTGGATTAATGGATAAACATGTGGCAAAGTTTTCTCCGGCATGTGCGTTTTTCCTCCTTCTCTTCCTCCTTGCATTTAGTTTTCTTCAGATTCCCTTATTATATATTTTAATCGATCTTTATTAACATAATCATATTATTTTATTTTGTTTTTTCGCTTCTTCCAAATAATTATTTAAAAAGAAGTTTACTAGAGTGTTACGTTATGAAGGTAGGTTTACATTACTTTTTTTTCTATATTCCATCTCTGATTGGTGTGCAAAAGTAAAGACTTGTGTTGTATTGAATTAATTTCTTCGTTTTCTACGTTCTTCGTCGTTGAGTTCATTTCGTAATCGGTGGTACTTTTTAGTAGAACAGATAAATAGTTTCTTAAAGCGTTAAGTGCAAAATGACTACAACTAAGTGTCCCCGTGTGTAAGTGTGGGGATCCTCACAAATGACGCTCGGCTTGCGAGAGCTCCGCGAAGGAAGCGACGACCTGGCGCGCTCCGCATAGCACTGTCTCCGAGGTGCGTTCTCGCAGGACACGCTTAGGCCGTTCGCGTCTCTGAACTCTCACGAAAAAGGTGAGTTCTCCTTTCTGAGCTGTCTCAGTACGAGGCCGTCGAAACGTTGATGCTGTCGAATTAAACGGTCCGACGGCGATTAATGATTTAAAGGGAATTGAAAGCACCGACCCCCCGCAGACTCGTCGACGCTGGGCGGCGTGCAGTGGCAGCAGCCCACGGGCTCCATCCTGTGGATGGCGCCCGAGGTGATCCGCATGGACGAGCCCGTGCCCTACACCTTCCGCTCCGACGTGTACGCGTACGGGATCGTGCTGTTCGAGCTCATGGCCGGCGAGCTGCCCTACTCGCACCTCAACAACAAGGACCAGGTCACTGATTTACTTACTTAGCTGAAAGCAATACATTGGGATAGAATTCCTTCCTTGTTTCTGATACGCACCGCTAAGGTCTGGAATACTCTCCCGACTTCCGTTTTCCCCATCACCTACAATATCAAGAATGAATAGGTATTTTCTATGTAAGCGCACATCACCTTTAGACTGTATCATCACTTTCCATCAGGTGTGATTACAGTCAAGCGCTAGCTTATGTATATAATAAAAAAAAATGAAAATATTTACGAATCCCCCCGAATATTATCAGGCATTCTCTAAATGTATGAAAATCCGTAAACGGCTCCACTGCTCTTTCTCTTTAAAATGAGATGCGCAAAAACAAGAACGTGATCGAACTATAATATAGGGATGAGTAGAGCGTCTCCGACGTAGTCCTCACCTCCGTGCCCAGCACAGCCGCACACTTGACTGAAGCGGTGTGTCCCGCAGATCCTGTGGACGGTGGGGCGCGGCCTGCTGCGGCCAGACGCGCGGCGCCTGCGCCAGGACGCCCCGCAGGCGCTCAAGCGGCTGTTCGAGGACTGCATCAAGTTCGACCGCGAGCAGCGGCCGCTGTTCCGCCAGATCCTCGCGTCGCTGGAGTCCATGCTGCGCGCCATGCCCAAGATCACCCGCAGCGCGTCCGAGCCCAGCCTCAACCGCCAGCTGCACGCCTCGGACGACTACCTCAGCTACAGCTGCGCCTCGCCCAAGACGCCCGTCAACTTTCAGTTCAACACGGATACGAGCTTCCCTGCCTTCTATGGGTAATTTATATATTCGACTAATTTCTGGGCTCGACGCGTTTCTACTATTGTATGAAATATGACTATGAATATATAAATATGAATAAGCAGACTTTTACGACCATTGGTGCGTTAGTTTCCCTTTAACACACGCCGTATTTGCGGGAGACGTTTAATTTTAAACGTTTTGTTTAATTTTTATGCACTTACCTAAAATTATCTTAGTTTGCTTATGAGTCAATAGCGTCTAATCTATTGTCATTCTAAGTTCAATAATGATTATTATAGGATAAATTTACTTACCTTATTTTAGCACCACACCATTCTTGATGTTAAATTGACGCGATATCATTGTTCGAAATCTTCAATAATATATAACAGAAATGCTACATTACAAAACGCAGTTCATTCGGTTACTAATAATTATACATGTTTCCAAAACAACTAATAATAAATTGAGAGGTTTTAATCTTATTTGACACTTCAAATAAAAGTGTAATATTATTTGAAATGAGAATTAAACAAGTGTTGTTTCCCGCAGCATCCCAGTGCCTAACCAGCGCCACGCCTAGAGCCGAGCCCGCCCCGCGCCGCCCGCGCCGCCCGCGCACGATCTCAACGCATTCATTTATGTTATTTATTTATACAATATTTATATACATCGAGATCTCATCCGTTGCTTGTTTATATGTATCATATGAAACGAAATCGTAAAGATATTTTTGAAGCTGTCACTAATCAATTGAAATTCGGCTTCGTTTATATCTATAGCTCAGACTATCGGATAAGATGAAACCGGCGGATCTAGCGAGAACGAGCGAGCAGATTCGAGTGGCTAGTCATAAGTCCCATACCTTTATATCGGAGCCTTATATCGTAAGAACTACTAACTTTATCCAATCACGATTGTACTGATGAACACGGCTAGATTGTAAAATTGTAAATATTAAACGAGCAATTATTAACGTATGACAAATACATGAACGCTTAAACGACTGCTTACTGTAAGGAGTGAGTGCGAGGCCGCTGAAAAAATCGCTTTTCTATAGATGAGTTATTAATAAATACGTCAAGGTAATTCGATTAAACTACGATACGAATTAGTGCCTTCCCAAGTTACAATAGTCGAAATGTCATTCATTTAATGAATAAGAATGTTCAGCTAATTATAATTGCGAACTAAATATCTGAAAATTTTATATATTTTTTTCATGGCGTCTCACGTAATCGATGTATTTAAAATTGTCGAAAAATGCGCAGTTTTGTTTTAAAAGGAAATGGCACTGGGACTGATATATGGTCGCACTAGACCACGCCGGTGATCGCTATTAGAGGGATATTGGAACGTCGAGATTAATTTTATTATATAGCAATAGGGAATGTATGCATAATAACTGAATTGAAGTATTATTTGTAAAATATTAGCGAACTGCGACTGGCAACTCCGAATGTAATTTATTCGTAATCGTATCAAATGTAAATAAATTATTGTAATTATCTTAGCTTTATGTCGGTTTAAGAGCCCTGTGTATACATAAATTTAAAGCATAATTATTATCGTAAGAACATAATAAATTATTGTTTCAATTTAAATATGGTTTTTCTTTTGCATTTACCTACTAAAACCTAAGTCATAACGGAAACAAAGTAAGTCAATTAATTGGTCCAAATTTTCTGGAGCTTAGTACAAAATGTTGCCTCCAATGTTGGTTACATTGGAGGCAAATTCTTTTCTTACGATAATCTCTTACAAAAGTGAGAGCGCATGGTTTAAAAGATGCCATGTTCGTTTAACAAAATACTTTACCTTAATTCCTAGGTCTGTGTGCACTATCTCATATCAACGACCTAATGGTAATATGCGATATTTTGTTTAATTTGTGAATTATAATGCTTTACGTCGTAGCAATGATCTAATTTTTTTGTAATTGATAAAAGCTTATAGATTTATATTATAATAATTATTATTTAATAACTTTTAAATACACACATTTCTTATTGAACGCAAGCATGTCAACCTGATTAACTGATTTTGTGAAATGGCTCTGTACAGTGGCGTAGCTAGGTGGACAAGGGCCCAGTTGCATAAGGCCCTCTCTCTCAAGAGGGATCCTCTTTCTGCGTACCTTGAACTTATATTAGCCTTCAAAATTATAGATAGTAGTAGTAGTAGTAGGCTAAATCACCTAGTAGGCTAAATCCGTACGGCGTCTCTATGAGGGGAGAATTTCTATGTGTTTAATAGAAAAAAAATGGGAATAAATAAGCAACGACGCACATGACAATACTGAATATTTATTATACAGATGAGATCAATAAAGGAAAAAAAACGATTTTTAATAGAATTCCCTGTCCACACAATTTTTTTTTTCTTTTATGCTCCTCTCTTTTCAAGGTTGAGGTTAGAGGGCTCCCTGAGCTCCGGGGCCCTGGTGCACTGCAACACTTAACCCTACGATAGCTACGCCACTGGGTCTGTATTAAGTTGCATTGAAGGACTATAATATTGATCTTACATGTCTAAAAACTAATCCTGATCTACAACAATGATTGTTAATCACATAAGTAATTTATTGGAAGTGCATATTTTAAATATAAAAATAAAGTAAAATTTCATTTCTAAATAATTTGATATTAATTAAAACATTGGTTATTTTAAGCATGTTATGAATATATTGGAATGGTACATCATCGTTTCCGTGGTGTAGCGGTTATCACATCTGCCTAACACGCAGAAGGCCCCCGGTTCGATCCCGGGCGGAAACATATTTTTTTTTTCTTAAATAAAAACATATATTTTTAACAATTTTTATTTTTGCCAACATAAACTCCTAAAAACACAATCAGTACACTATTTTTTCAAAAATGAATGAAACAATCTTTTTATTAAGAAAAATATTGTATTTAAACCTACTTGCAGCAATTATAACATTTAGTATATAAACATACCTAGCAGTATAAAATTACTTTATAAAGTAGTTTTAAAATTAAAAACGTTAAATGATCAAGATTTAAGATAAAATCATGAAATAAATCTCGACGTAATATATCAATCACTTGAATCATCACTGGCACCATTGTATTCATTTTTCTTATCAATCTTCAACTTTTTATTTTTATTGCGCAATTCGAATTTAGCAGCAAATAGTTTTTTGCCGCCAATTTTCACGTCTTCCGCCATTTTAATGGCCCGCTCCACTGCTTCGGGACCATCGAACTCAATGAAAGCTGTACCTGTAAATTAAAAGCAATTAAATTGCGGGTTAGAAGAACGAAGCCTAGTGTTTTAATATTATTTGGATTTAGGATAGTTAGAACTTACACATGGACTTTTTGCCTTTCACCAATCTTCGAACATTTCTTATCCGACCCGCACTGGTGAAGACCGAACTGAGAGCTGGTTCTGATAAATCTGCATACGACCTCACAACCAACGTTGTCTGAGATGGTGGAAGGGGTCGCTTAACGCGAATGCGGTTGCCTTCGAGTAGTGTATTGTCTTCCTCTAAGGCCTGATTTAGGTATATATTTTTGTATTAGATACATTCCGGTAATATACAATTATCAAGTATTTGATGCTACTATAAGAATAATGTAACAATGTTATCTATTAATGTAATTTCATTGTCTTATGAATATCATATGCAGTAGGTATGTAATAATGATAAATGATATGATATGATTAAATGATTTTTATGTCCAAGATTTTTATTGTAAACTTTTAAGACATGCTCACTGAACAGGTGACAAGCAAGGTCCACAATATGATAATAATTATTAAAACTGTAATAAAAATAATTATTTTACATCAAATGAATTTTAAGATGTTGGTTTAAATTGTATACTGATATTAATTTGTGTAGTAATTATATTGGTATTACCTTATTTGCGGCATCCTCACTTTCAAAGTTTATTGTTGTTGTGAACACTTCAGGATGTTCAATAGAGTACACTTCAGCAATCCTGAAATTTAGTTTATTATAATATATTCTAATATTATTATAATATATATTTATAATCTTTAAAGAAATATAATTGTATTATTGTTTTAGAAATTGTTTTGCTAATCCTTATTAATATTGTAAATGTGAAAGTGAGTTTGTTTGTTTGTTACACCTTCATATTTTAATTGCTCATGAAATTATCATGAAATTTTGCATACACATTGTCAGGTATACAAAAAAGGACATAAGGTGCCTACCATCTTTTTCGGCTTAGAACATGCAAGCATAACCATGGAAGGGAAACTAGTTAACTGAATTATGTATATTTCTATCATTTCAATTTAATGGTAGATGGTGTGACAGGTAATATTACATACCCAACTAGTTTTATTGGACCAAACATAGTAAAATGTTCAGTGAGCAGCTTTTTATAGTTGCACATTATTTTTAAGGGCAGGTTCTCAACAACAATTGATGTTACAAGTTTGTCATCGTTGACACCACCTTTTTTGTCTTTGTTCCACTTCCGTTTTATCCATTTTACCTTTTCTTTCTCTTCCACTAATTTTGTTTCGCCCATGTCGGTGGATAAGTCAGAATTTTGTTGCTTATTCTTTTTTGCCTTTTTGAGCTTCTTTTTCTTATCTACAACTGTCATTTCGTCAAGAAGATTTGTCAAAGTATGTGCATTATCTCCAATACTTAAATTTTCCAAATCTTGTGCTATTACATCTGGTTTTATATCTTTTTTAGAGGTCTTTGTGGCTGGTTCACTTTCTGCATCTGTTTTATCTTTTATTTGTTTAGCTTGACGTTTTTTCTTTTTCTTTTTTTTTTCTTTATCTTCATCTATTTGAATTCCATTTACTGGTTCTTGGTCAGCAGAATTTTCAACATGTTTTGTTTTTTTTTGTCTTTTGTTTTTCTTTATTGCCAGTTTATCTTGCTTTTCATTAGTTGGGATATCCATCACCTCACATGTTTCTCCTTTCTCTGACTTAGCATTTTCTTTTGATGCATCTTTCTTATCATCTGATGTGTCAATTTCTACTTTGAAATTATTAGCATTAACTTTGTTTTCTTTTCCATCCTGAGATTTTTTCTTTGGTTTTTTGGTTTTGAGTGAACCAAAGTTACTTTTGCTATTTTGTGATATTTTAATGTCCATTACTGATAGCTCTGATTTGGATCTTTTAATAGCAACCGTTTCAGTATCATCCAACATAAAGCTTACTGACTTGTTCCTCTTTTTGGGTTTGTTTTTAGTCACACAAACTTTTGTTGTATCAACAGAATTGTCCATAGTTGATGAGTTCTTCATTATAGACTTAACATTTTCGTTTATATCTTTTTTACCTCCAGCATTAGGAGTGGATGTCACTTTGTAACCATCTTCTCTTCTAGAACTATGTGGTAAGTTATTACTGTCTATATTTATTTTGGAAATATTTATACTATCGTCTTTCAACTTTTTCTTTTTTTTATTTGGTGAGCGCTCTCGTGTGAATATGCGTGATTTAATATTAGATGTAGTTTCTTTGCTACCGGCATCTTCTGATTTGAGCTTATCAACTAATTTGACATTAGTCTCCGAAGCAGGCTTATAATAGTTTATAAAGTCATATGTTTTATCTGGTTTTACCTTCTCGGTCGCTTGTTTTGGTAATTCAAATGATTTTGATTTCATGTTATTGTTATAAAATACCTTATCAAGTCACATTAGAAATTATATTAAAAATTATATATAATAATCGGAAGACTATTTTTTTTATAACCAATTACTAAAAACGTGTGGATTATGAATCTAGTTAATGTGTACACAGCACTCCTTACCTACTCGACTTGATTTTGACTTTGAGGTTATGTTTTAAAGTGTATATTGTCAAAAATGACGTTGTCAGTCAAAAGTGAATAGCACGCCTTTTGCTTAATATTTAAATGCCTGCATTAAAATAACTAAACTTTAATACTTAAAATAAAATGCTTTCATATTAACTGTAATAAAAATAAAGTTGATTTTCTGCTATAAATAAATAACAACAGCTGTATTTTTATATTCATATGATAAATAAATTCAGTCTTTTTCCATAATAATTGTTGGAAATACTTATTTATGTAATTAAATAACGACGATAATCTAATTCTTAAAATTCCTACTCACTCTTCTTCTTTTTATACCAATTCTTTCTCTGTCCAAGCAGTTTGCCTATGGAATTCTTTACCACTCCACTTAAGACAATCTCAAACTATTAACACATTTAAAATCCGACTCAAGGCGTATTATTTATCTTTATAATTATCAGGGAGTATTGTTTTATTATCTACCGCACTTTATTGCTATTTATTATTATAATTATCATAATTACAGGTTTTTTTTTATATTATATATGTATGTTTATGTATATATTATTTATTTATATGTATGTATATAGCTATAGTACTGTGTATATATATGTATTTATTTTTATTTAAAAAATAAAAATTGAGATGATTAGTACACCTCCGCTTTATTTATTTATTTATTTCATGTCCTTCACCCAAAGGTTGTCTGGAAGAGATCGCTCTTTTAGCGATAAGACCGCTTTTTGTACAAAATAGTTTTCATTTCTTTTGTGTTTGTGTTTAAAATGATTCTGTAACTCTTTTGGTGTACAATAAAGCATATTCTATTCTATTCTAAATTACAGTATTTTTATTCGCAAAGGGGCGATATTCGCAAAGTGGCTGGCAGCGGATGGAAATTGAGAGCTGAGGATCGAGCTCAGTGGCGTGCCATTGGAGAGGCCTATGTCTAGCATTGGATGACGAATTTTATTGTAACACTTAAAAAGTATTTTTAACTTATAAAAACAAAATACGCATTACAATAGAAAAAAACACGCAGTCTAAAAGATTGTCTTGTAGAATTGTACCCAAGTCGCTGGCACTATAGCCTCTGCACCGCTAGACTCAGCCTTTGAGCTAAATAAGCGCTAGCTCTTGCGTCACCAGAAGTGTGGACCAGTTTTTTAGAAAGATCTTTTATAATTTTTTTAGTAATATAACCTAAAATGGTTAATAACACTTTAAATCATGTGTGATGTTCTATAGTAGTTAAGAATTACATATTATTGTGTGCATTTTATGTTTAATATTTTGATAAATGTGAATAAATGATCTTTATTAAATGGCTTCTTAACCAAGAGAATTATATCAAAACGTATAAAACAAATTAATAACAAAGAAAAGCATATTATCTCAACTCACCAGAAAGGCTGTGGTGCATCTAAGAAGTGTTAAAAATGTTTATTAACTTATAATAATGAGAACAGTTTTTCTTATAATATAGTAAAAATACAATTGAAATAAAAACGTTGAAAATGAATGCTGTATCTTCGGTAATTTGAGCTTAAAATTCTGTTTTTCATCTTAATGCGGTATTTCATTATCTAAGCTGGCTACATTTAGTACACAAGCGTTTTACTAACTATTGGCAACATTATTAATTAATGGCTGCGCTTGCGTGATGCCGGGTGCGTGTTATTTTAAGTTGTAAAGTGGCGTCGTTTTACTGTGTAATTGATATTTATTTGATAATAAGTTTAATTTAATATAAAAAGGTAAGTTATATGATATAAGTATTTCCTGAAGTTTTAGGATTAACTTCTAACATGTCATAACAGTGACTTCATACGGGTGTATGGTTTCGTGAATTTTCCATTGAACGCCATGCTTCATGGCGCGCTTGATTGATATCGATAATTTCACCGTTATACCTTTACGTCCTAAAATTGTTTGTTAACAACTATTATGAAAAGTAAAATTAGTTCAAAGGTACATTTACCCTTTTCGCGGGTTACGAGTTTGTCCTTGATGCAAGATAGGCGGCAAACGTTTTTTTGTTGTATATGTCACTAGTTATGTTTCTATATGGCGGGAAATGGCTGTCCACGGGTAGAATAATTAAGATTAGTTTTCATAATTTTTAGCCAATAAGCAAGAATGGTGGCTCAAAAGAAAGGTCGTGGTGCGAAAAACCAGGGTGCCAAAGCCAAAGCGAATCAGCCCACTCAGGAAGTACCTGAGGCCGAAGTCGCCGAGCCTGTAGAGACCGACGAGAACAATGGAGACGCGCAACCTGAGGCCGAACAGGCAGAAGGGACAGGTGCGGAGGAATCCACCGAAGAACAAACTGAAGGAGAACAGAATCAAGGTGATGATGCAAAACCTGAAGAACAAAAAGAAGACAAAGTTGAGGCTGGTAAACTTCTTGTGGAAAATCTCCCGTCAAGCTATCTCTTTGATTATCAAGAAAAACTCAAGGAGCTGTTCTCCAAGCATGGCGACGTCGTCAGCGTCAAGTGAGACTCTTAAAAATTAATGAACCTAATAAAATTAACATGTTGTTCTGATAACATTCAAATATCAGTTCCTGAATTTTTGGTCAATTTTGCTTTACTCTTGCATTATAATTTTTATTAAAAATACTATAAATTTATACTGTTCCCTGGCTGAAGATATGCCATGAACATATTGGAATATTATCGTAATGGAGTATTAACGAGGGAAATTTTTCTTTCTTTCTAGACGTGGTCCAATCATTGTTACTGAACTGACCACGACTCCGACATTATCGGCTATAGTCGAATTCAAAAACAAAGATTCTCTGGAAAAGGTAAACAAATGATTATTAACATTATTATTGTAAAATTTTTATTATTTAGATGACCTTAATACTGCCTTCAATGGTTAAAACCTAGGAAGGCGATGCTTTAATATAAGGCTAGAATTATTTTTCCAAATTCCTTGAAATCCTAATGTAAAGTATGAATGACTATTTGAATGTTTCTCTAATGGCTGATCTGCTACTTCCAAGTATATTTTTATGGATATTGCTCTTTTGAGTAATAAAAATTAAATTATCAAAAGATGATAATTTAAATATCTTAAAAGTAGGAAATCAGTCAATATATGTATTTTGTTTTATATTCATTTTGCACAGTTTATTTTTTATTTTATTTATTTTTTAACTAGCAACATTAACATGTTTTTTATCTCAACATTTTGCTTAAAAATATATATATGTATATTTTAATGTTGTTAGTTATTTATTGTTTGTATAAGTTTATTTGCGTATGTACATTTCACAAGTTTCATGATTCATTTGAAACAATTGTTACATGACCAAGAAAACATAGCTACCTAATGTTTCTTTAAAGTTTTTCTCCATGTTTCACGTACTCTTGATACATGATTTATTAGTATTTTGTGTATGAACTTCATACCGTTTCAATGTTATACTGAACTACATACTAAATTATATCATTCAAGACAATATACTACACAAATATTTATTCCAATGGGTTTATTTATATTATTGGGTTAATAATTATTGAAAAAATAAATTGTGTATTTAATAATTTTTGAAACCAAAAGAGGTTTTATTACATTATGTAGCAATAAAAAAGTAAAAATACAGTTGCATCTTATATTATTTAGAGAAGACATAAAGGAAACTTTTCAATGAAAATACAAACACACATTACAATGAAACAATAAGTATTGAATCTCATCATCTTAAAAACATCATCCATATCATCCCTCCCCTCCACCGAGCGCACTAACCGGCCGCCCCTCAGGCGCTGGCGGAGAACGGCACGGTGCTGGACGGCAGCGCCATCTCCGTGGCGGCGGAGTCTCGCGCCGAGACCGCGGTGCTGGTGGGCGTGCCCTACGAGGCCAGCACGGACTACGTGCGTCTGCTGTTCGCGCAGTGCGGGGATATCGCGCACGTGCACGAGTTCAGCAAGACCAAGTATAAGATATGTAAGTATTATCTGATACCTAAAATAAAACTATTATTCGAGCAATTAATTTTAAGGTTTTTTTTTCTTCTATACTTTCAATTAAAAACCAATTAACAACCTGAGAATTCTTGAGGCGGTTTAAGTTATTTAAAATTTATTTTACTATTTTTAAACTACTATTATTAAACTATTATACTATTTTTTTATTAAAACAGACGTTTTAATGGTAACATGCTTATATTATGATTTCAAATTATTTCTTATGTTTATTTAACATAACAATATATTGTTATGTACTGTTAGTCTAAAAATAATTGAGTCCAATAAAAATATTCTTATGTTGTTGATTTTCTATAACAAATTAAACTTTTCTGTACAGTGAGAGTAACTTTCCACGAGAAAGAGGCAGTGGAGAAGGCTCTGAAGCTAGACCGAGAGTTGCGCATCAACGGCTTCCTCGTCACCGTTTCCAAGTACCGTGATGAGGACGAGCAGAAAGCGCATTCCGCCAACACCAATAAGGTACATACATGCATTATAAGTATAACTAATATTGGTGTTTTAATTCTCTTGTCTACTAATATTGGTGTCTTCTCGGTACGTTTAGAACAAAGTGTACATAATAATCTTAGGACAAAAGAGTAAATAAAAAAAAAAAAACAGTTCAATCTCATAAACCATTATAACTATCGGAGTGTTACTAATGGGCTTCATGGTATATTAGAACAAGCGGCAACACGCACAACAGAACCGCAACACCAACGTCGGTAACAACGCGGGCGGGGGAGCGGGCGCCGCCGCGCGCGCCAACTTCCGCCCACGCGGGGCCGCCTTCAACGCTAGGGGGAACTTTAGAGGTTCGTATTACATGTTTTATTTTTGTCTCTTCGACCACAATGAGCTTTAAAAAGAATTTATTTAGAGATGAAGATGTTTTATCTAGGTGTACTGTACTATATTAGCTTCACCTTGTTCATTACACTGCTGTCTAGTATGAAGAATTTGTATTTTACGTTCAATAGAAGTAGTTTATATATGTAATACTAAGACCATTTAATAATTTTCAACTAGTTTTTTTGTTAATTTTAATTAAATTGATGCAAATAAAAATATAACGTGTGTGCTTTCGAACAGGAGGACGCGGGCGCGGCTTCGCAGCTCGCGGCGGAGCCTTCCCGCGCGGCGGGTTCGCGCCCGTCAACACGTACCTGCCGCCCGCGCACCAGCCCTTCATGGGCCGACCGGTACTTGTCCCGATACTTTAGTACTACTGCACTACCGCAACTGCGCTCAGTACGCGGGCGGAGTCGCGTTTTCATTTTATTTTCTTTCTTTAGCAATAAAACTTTATTCAAAATATTATTACCATTGAGTAAACTTCTCTAATAACACAGTCGTGAAAGTGAATGAGCTTGATACTGTATGCTCTTATTGGTACATTATACACATAATATTACAAGTTCATAATGACAAACATAATCTCAATATACTGCTATTTGATTTCATTATGTTCACCTCAAGTACTACAGTTCCATTTTTATAAAATATGATTTCTCATTTGTTTATCATTTACAAAAGAAACGAATGCATAGAAAAACAAAAATAAGTATATAATTTGAAAAGAAATATGCATATTACATTCTGTGCATTCTTTTCAGAACTACCTGTAGAACATTAATCAAGAACAAACAGGTAACTTAAAAAAAACATTCATGCAAGGTACCTTAGCATTGTAATGTATGCAATTTTATATGATAACACACCATGGGAATGAAACGAACGCATTCAGGTTTTATCAATTAAAAATACAATTCAACTGAGTTTTTTATGCCGGTCCACTCAGGTCTGAGGGCTGCTTTTCGAACTGGTGGTAATTAATTAATAATCAATAAGCAAGTGTAACACTTCTATGTTGAATAAGATTTTGACTTTTAGTTGATAAAAACAAACAATCGATCGAAAATCGTGAATGCGATTGATAATGGTATAGTTAAGTTTTATACGATGGATTAATTTTTGATATTTATTAATTGATTAATTGAAATTTTATAAATTCATAGATGTCCTAAAATCTTCAATAACCAAAGTGAACCATGTTCTATTCAGAGTTTACCAGCCATCATACCTACCTGACATGAAAAAAATATGATTCCTGTTAAATGGTTTATAAAATAAAATACATATTGAATAATGTAATAAAATAATGTAGTTAATTTTAAAGCTTAGTACAAGTCCAATAGCAACACTAAATGACAGCCAATTTATTTGTCGATTTACTTTGTAATCAACAAATAAAAAATAGCAGCTTATACATATATTTTTTTTACTATAAGACATGTTTTGAAAGTTGTACTCAAACATTTACTATAATTACTTAAGCCTATTTATGAAAGTAATGTTAATTGACCGTCAAGTTTATCGAATTAAAGCAATTTAAAGATTTCACGGTAGAACATGTTCAATAGGATTTAACTTATACGTGATTCGTAAATAGTGGCAGTAGAGTATTTTTTCTACTTTTACTTACTTACTACATTGAACGAAAGGTCTTTTGTATTCTTATTAGTTGTTTTTATAAGTCTATTTTGTATTGTACATAAATACTATATTTATGTACAATGAATTTTTTCATAAGTAATTTTAGTGTCAGTAAGATATTTATCCATTCAATGCGACAGTCATTAAAATTATTGAAACATAAAAGTAAAACATTGGTATGTTCATGTCAAGCATAGAAAGATCTCTAGTGTTTGCATATTTAAAACAGCTTAACAGCCTTTGAAAGATTAGAATGTATTTTGTAGAGGTTATCTGAATGATAACTCTTTCAAACATACTAAGAATAAGAAACCGAAATTATTTTGATAAAGCCTTATCTATTTGTATTTAAACAAAACCTTGAAATTCACCCTTGTTACGTCAATAGTAAATTTAAAGCGGATGAAACTGTGAAGTGCAGCTACTTATATTATATACTAAGACTATTGACTATGAAACGCACTGCCATCTTCTGGTATAAGTTTTACGTACATAGACAATATCAGTATAGGTGTGTATTTTTAAAGAGCTTATTCTTTACATTGCATGCCAAAATTAATGTCGCTACTAATATTTTATTTTCGATTCCATCAAGTGATTTAAAAGTCTAGTTCTATGCAATACCAAAATAACCGATCCTCATATTCATTTATAGCATAAGTTGGGACTGACTGACTCGTTGGTCTAGTGGCTACATGTAATAAAAAGTTATTGGGTTTTCTGTCGGAAATTCTCAATAGCAACCCGGTGTCTGGAATTTGGTAGTGTGTACACTCGCGTGCCTCGGAGAGCACGAAAAGCCGTTGGTCCTGCGCCTGAACTCTTTCCAGTCGTGTCGGATTGCTGTTAAATCGGATTATGAGAGTTAGGGATTAGAGAGTGCAACTGTGTTTGCGCACACACTTGTGCACTATAATATGTCTTGCGCAGTTGGCTAATATCTCTTGAGATTGGCGGCCGAAATTGATCCAAAGGACATTATTATTATAAGTTGGGAAGTAGAGACCTTACTTTACTTATAATTATGGTAGAACGAGAATTACCGAATATTATAGTAATGCTATATTCTAGGCCGTTATACAACTTATACCAAATTGTCATATTACGAAAAACTTTACGATCGTAGAATGGACTATATAATTTTTTTGTTCTCTTACAGCAAGGCGGGTTCATGAACGATGGCCAGAGGCCGAACAAGCGACTCCGACAGATGTAAACTCTTTGTAAAGTATAATAATAACAAGTATTGTGCGTCGTTTTATGTCGTGTGTGTGTGAGTGTGCGCGTCCTACAGACAGTCAGGCAGTGACAGATGGCAGTATCAGATAAATCTAGCTAATTGTATTTACTAAGTACATGAAATAAAAATAATTGTAAACTATTGTCTTTTGACAGATAATAAATAATTACTAACATTTCGCCAATGTTTTATTTTTCTCCTTTACAGTGAGTGCTATTATATTTTATAGATGATAATCCACCGACATGCATAGGAGCAGCGTGGTGAAATAAGCTCCAAACCTGTTCTGCTGTTATTTTATTAAAATAAAATTATGCTTTAAATTTTTCTTTTATTAGCTTATTTAATATGATATAGAAAAAGATTTTTAATTTTTTATTATCGTAAATTAATTTAATCCCTAGTTTTCGTCCGAGTGTTGTGGTGGGAGGGGGGGGTTTAAGTAGTAGGTATAAAAAGCCGAGAATATAAATGTTAGAGCATTTATAATATTAGTATAGATGACAGTCTAAGTAATAATTGAGTACTCGTATACCTTACTTGATCTGTACTTAATTATAAAAATCCGTAAAGCATTGTAGTTATCAAAATTACAAACAATTTTATATACACTGGCCGCCAAAAAAATCGACCCACCCGTATTTTTTTACTTACAAAGTTGTTATGTTAACTATGCGACGACCTAGGTGGATTGTTTTACTTATGGGACATAAATTTAACATTTCATTACCCACTTGATATTAATTTGGAGGAGTTGTAAGTGTTATTGAGGATATTTGGAATATTTTTAAAGTATTGATAAGAAAACGTTACTTTGTGCACAAAGTGCATGGTTACTTTATTTCCAGTTCTTAACGCGGAGTCATCTCGGTTCGATGTTTATTATTGATTAAGTGTATGAAACTTTGTTGAAACAATAATTTTAATAAGTTTAAACATAAAAAATGGATACTACTGAAGCAGAAGCTGCTCAAGTCGTAGCTCTTATTGATGAGGGGTTAAGTCGGCGAAATGTGGCTAGAACACTAAAATTAAGTCGTTCAGCGGTGCGAAGAGTATACAAACGCTACTTGGAGACTGGGGAGTATCGCCGGAGACCAGAATCTGGCAGGGGGCGTGTCACGAACCCGACCGATGACCGTTTTATTGGTTTGACGTCTTTAAGAAACCGACATCTTTCGGCTGTTGACGTTCAAGGTAGACACCGAGAAAGTCGTGGAGTGTCTGTGAGTGAAAATACTGTAAGAAGAAGACTTCGAGAGCAAAACTTAACCCCTCACAAGCCAGCAACAGGACCAAAACTCACAGCATCCCATCGACAAGCAAGACTACAATTTGCTAGGCAGCACGTCGATTGGACGCTGGACCAATGGGAGACAGTATTGTTCAGTGATGAAAGCCGAATGTCTCTAGTAGGCTCTGATGGACGACGTAACGTCATGCGAAGGCCAGGAGAACGCTACTCTCAGTGTTGCATTCGAGAAACAGTCCGATTTGGTGGAGGCTCTACAATGTTTTGGGGAGGTATTTCTTTGACGGGACGCACAGAGCTGGTTTTTTTCCGTAATCGTGCTGTTAATGCTGAAACTTACATAACGTACATTCTGGAGCCTCATGTGATGCCTTACGCTGGATATATTGGGGATAATTTCCAACTTATGCACGACAACGCACGACCTCACGTCGCTAGAATTGTTAAAGACTATCTCAGGGAAGTCGAAATTCTAGTTATGCAGTGGCCAGCCAATAGTCCGGACTTTAACCCGATAGAGCACCCCTGGGACCAGCTAAAACGTACGGTTCGAGCACGAAATCCAATTCCAGAAACCCTGAATCAACTGGAAGCTGCCCTAACTGAAGAATGGCAACGGACCCCACAGGAAGACATTAAAAAGCTAATCAGGTCACTTAATAGGCGTATGCAGGCAGTGATTAGGTCAAGAGGAGGAAACACTCCCTATTAAAGTAAGATTTAGGCACCCAAATTTAAGAACAAACGGCATAATCGTTTTGTACACAAAAAAATAAAATTGCGTAAAATTTTGTGTTTTCGTGTTTTGTCACATATTTACCTAAAAACCTATTTTTTGCGCACTATTTCTGTTTTTGTACAATCCTACAATTGCATTTTTTCATTATCAATCTTAAAAATATAAATATGTGGTAGTTTAAAACCATATGATAGCTTTTTTACAAAAAATTTAGGTGGGTCGATTTTTTTGGAGGCCAGTGTACTTTAATTTAGCAAAAAAATATATAGAGTTCTACTACTTAGTACTAAAAACCTCAAGAAAACAAACCGGCATCGAACACACCGTCCATCATTTCGCGAATCCGATCTTCCGACAAGATTAATGCTAGTTTCGTAATAATTATGTTTACAAATGCATTATAAAACGGTTGTTAGCATTAGAAATTACGCTCCTTCTCCTTACATTGACTTTGAAGTTATTAGTCTATGCGTGCCGCATGAGGACAGGCGTTACTATTGTTTCTGAACGCAACGTGCGCGCACGCTCTTCGATTTTGTAAACAAATAAGCGTAAAAATATTATAGTACAGATTATGACAAAATGAAGTTGAAAGTGATAGTAGTGCTTTTAACTTTTTTTAATTTTGCTAATAGTGCCAAAGTACACACACGACAAAATGTCGGTGGTTTTAAAAGGGAACCGTTGAAAATTTCTAAAAGTTTTCGTTCTCGCGGAGAAGTAATGGAGAATTTATTTATAATTTTTGATCCCTCATTCTTGGCGTATGTTTGGCCGAAAATAAAAAACGGTGTGCATTTGAATATAGAACCTTCTTGTTGGGAAGATGTTAGTGTGTTTTTAAAAGACTTGGCCGAGGGTCGATCCTGGGCTTACAGAGGTAAGCTTAAACATTTTAATTTTTATTTCTTTATACAAAATACATTAAAAATATTTTTTACGATATATACAAACAATTTATTATAAAAATTAAACGTACAAATACTTTGGTTAATAATTAATTCCTTATAAAAATATTAGGAAATATATGGCATATACGCATTTTATATCGTGATGTCAATCACACGCATCAGCGGTTAAAAGCAAGAGTTTTCATTCGTAATTAATGCAGTAATTGTCATGTAATGTCAACGACTCGACATTTAATACTTTATGTGCTTAATTACTATACAATTAAATACGGAATTTGCGTGGCAAATTGGTACATTATACAGCGTGATTCTTGTGTTAGGAAAAATTCTTAAGCTGATATTATTAATTGCGTTCGAATTATTACTGATTCAATATCTCGTGACATCATTTGGTTTTTTTTAAATAAATGATTAGGAGATGGATTTTTTAACGAATATGCATTTTTGTGCGCGTTATAAAATAATTTACATTGTCTTTTTATACACGATAACTACATGACTAAGGTCTGTCGGTTTTTAATATAGATTTAATTATTATTATTAGCTTGAGCATAGAAGAATACAATTTACTTTAGTGCCATATTTCCGTATATATCCCATTATTATAGCGCTTTCCTTTTAAGGAGATGCTACTCTACTGCGAACTGCTAGGCCAGTGCTAAAAGATGTAGACAGCTTAACTTACAAATCTCAATAATTTAACAGCGTTAAGTACCTAGGTCATAAAAACGAGAATATATTATAAATAAAAGCTAAAACGAAAATAAAAGGTATAGATAATTTATTTTATCTTTCATATAAGCCATAACTACTACTCGAAATGTAATTTTATAACCATGTATATCTCTGAATTTCCGTCATTGAAATGATCCAGGTCCGGGAACGGTCTGTGTTATTGCCGAGTCGTGGGTCCTTTTCGAGAACTCGGTCTCCTTCAGGTTATCAGTTCTTCGATTTAAGCTTGTTATAATTATTTATTTTATTAGGAATCGAGAACGATTGTCTAATGTACAAATTCTTTAGAATAGATTTTAAGATGTAGAATTCACACTGTAAGAAGAAACCTAAAACAATAATGTATCCTTTATTCACAGCTGCGGATGCGTCTGGCCGATACCAGTCTGGTCTCTTCGAAGGAAAACGATTTTGGCTCGGTTCAAAAGAACAGTGTCTGTTGTTGGTAAGTTTATTGGGATAAGTGTTAGGAATATACCGTTATAATCTTGTTAAATGTAGTAATTGTCTATGGGAGCATCATATTGTGTTTGGTGATAGGTAAGCCAGAAAGCTATGTAACGAAATACGTATATTCATAGGTACTTATATTAACATATTTACGACTCTTATAATATTTATTGTGTAGTAATACAATAAGTTGATTTAAATTCGAGTGAAATAATTAAAAATGACACAGTTTTGAATAATTTCACTTTCATGTATTAAAACTGTTATGTCATGATGTTGTTTTTTTTTTGCAATATCATAAATTTGCATAACTTGTCCAAATTTAAATTAAGACTGTTTAGTTTTCTTTTCCATCTGATTTACTTTAAACATTTATATTATCTATACCAATATAATATCTGTTTGTCTGTTACATCACTAAACTAATGGACCGATCGGAATGAAATTTGACATAGGGTTGCCTTAGGAACCTGGATAAGGATTGAGGTATCTAAATGGAATTTATCCTAATTAATCTTATAAATGCGAAAGTGAGTTTGTTTATTTATTTGTTTGTTACACTTTCAAGTCTTAACTACTCTACCTATTATCATGAAATTTTTTATACATGTGGTCAGGGGTACAGAGAAGTACATAAAGTACATAACACCTCCCCCACACACGCGGGCAAGCGCGGGAACGAGTGGAGAAATAAATTTAACGCGAATGAAGTCGCGGGGAACAACTAGTGTTATTATAAACGTAACTATTTTAAAACTGAAAGTACGATTTCGAGCATTTAAAATGTAAATTGGTTTTTATAATAAAATATAGAGATGCCACAAATATTCAGCTACTATTTTTTTATTTTCTTCGTATTCAAACACTTTGTACCTAACAGAGAGACTGTTTTATAATATATTTTGACTGGCTTTATTATATTATATAGGTACTACGTCCTTACGTAGGTACGCCGGATATCGAATGCCTTTTGAAAATAGATTCTTATTATATAATACTTTTAGCCAATGCGCCACCAATCCTGGGAACTAAGATATTATGTCCCTTGTGCCTGTAATTACACAGGCTCACTCACCCTTCAAATCGGAACACAACAATAACAAGTACTGCTGTTATGCGGTAGAATATCTGATGAGTGGTTGGTACCTAACTAAGACGAGCTTGCACAAAGCCCTACCACCAGTGAATACAAAATTATAGTCCCATACCTACTGCTATGGGACTATAATTTTGTAGAGCATGAATAGTCTGTAGCTTACAATTTTTTTTAAGGTGCGGTGGTAATTTTCCTATTTTGCGTTTGCGGCTACCATCTGGTGCTGGTAAACTGTTATTAAATGCACTTATATGTATATGTATGACTATGTATATAATTTGTTACGTTCTAAATAAAAAAAATCTTTCGCAGCATTTCTCTTAACACCCAATATCTATAATAAAAATAATGGCTACGGATCATTGTTTTAATTCGAAAGTTTGGCTGTTTATCATTCAATAACGCTTGGCATAGAAGTCGATTATGCCGTGAAGTAATTTTTATAATTCATAAAAAATCATTACTAATATTTTATTTACACAGAGCGATTTTTTTTTTATAATTAATAGGCCAGCGTTTGACCGTTGACTTGCCTGATGTTAAGCATCGACACGGTCTAAGATGTAGCACGCTTGCATATAAGAAACCTGTTTAAACGATGCTGGCTAATGATAACTAAGAAAATTATGTAATAAAATATCTAATTAAATGTTTAGTTTAACTTTACAATTTACAATCGCAGGATGAAAAACACAAATCTATGGAAACAAATCGGACATGGGGAGAGTTTTATAGCGGCGACTACCTCAACGCTCTGTTGAGGAGGGAAAAGGAGTTTGGAGGGAGTAAGTACTCATCCTGTATTGATTTCGATTGCCTGTTTTCTTAAATTATCGCTTCAATATTTCTTAAATACTATTAAACATATTTTAAGCAGCTATAGGCTTTAGGTTAATATCGAATATTGATATTGATCACTAACAAAATGGCCGAATGTTTGCTCAAAATTCGGCCATATTTGATGCGAATTGATGTAGTATTATTTTCTATAAATAGTTATAAATATCTTTTATATTTTTGAATCACATGAACAGTTTTAATACGATTTTTTGCTGTAGTAATAAAAATAAATGTTTGTTATTAATTGTCTTTTCTTAATTTTAAAAAGGCACGATAGTAGATATTTAAGTATGGATACAAAAAATGCTGAATAGTTAATTATTCGTTGTAACGTACGTACTATTTATTAGATGTATTATTTATATTTAAAAATATATATATTATAAAAAATAAATGTAGAGTCGATGTGAAATTTACATACAATTAATGATTTTTATCATAATTCGATTATATAATATTATGTAAATTTAAATTTTATGTTATCGTTTTATATTTACATCATCACATTATCTAATGAGACATAATAAAAAATAAAAAAAAAAACAAAATACAAAAATGAAAGTGAAATTTTTTGTTAATAAATGTTCTCATTTTAAATTATTATTCTGCTTATCTTGTATATTATTTAAAAATACCAGATAGTACTGGCTTGCACTGCAGTATCTTATTCTTTAATTATTTTTATAACAATTATCAGATTCGATTCGTGCGCCACTTAAGGTGGAATCTGACACATCTTCACGCAAAAGTAAAGAACATCTTTAAAAAGTATTGACTGAATCGGATAAACATAGCTCATAACTTTTATATAAACGCTAAACAGCAACACTTGATATTCGTGATTTCGGTTTGAATGATGATTGAGCCATTACAAGAACATACATCTTAAGTTCTGTAGCTTACTGGACTTTGATGGTGGTAGGTTATGTTTCAGTGTATATGGCCTACAAATGGTTGCCCTTTGCTCATGTACAATCCTAAAAAAAAAAAAAAAAACGTTATACAATTCGCAGATATCGAGGAGTGGCGCACGTTATTGCAGCGTGACGAGCTGATGCGTCGTGTGGTGGAAGCAGACAATGAAGCGCCTATATCGGTATCATACACCGCTCTCCAGATAATGCTCAACATCACCAAGTTCACTATGCCTAGAGTAAGTTACGCCTTACCTACCTAAGCTGCCATATAATAACATTTATTGTTGTAGAATTTCTAAATAAACAAAGTATGCCAGTGTCAGGTAAAATTAAACACTTCACAATATTTTTTTTAATCTATATATTTAGCTGTAATGCACCAGTGGATAGATCACGTGGATCTTAACCCAGTACACTCAATTACAAATCTAAGACAACACAAACTTTTTTTGGGTTTTTTATGTGCTGTATTTGTTAAAATTCATCTTGTGGATGGAAATGAAAGATTACATATTAACGAAACTTGCATGTGTCGGTCATAACTCTGCCACAATGCCACAACTGCTGGGCAGTGTATATCTTTGCCTAGTTAACCAACATAACGCTTATTTAATAAAATAACATATTTTTTACAGTCCTATGAAATTACGCTCGGCCTGTGCCTCCCACGGACATGCGTAGCAGAAGATGTAGTTTCTATAATTAATTTCTCGATCATGCTCAATGACAACCTGAAGACCAATAAAACAGTTTCAAGAACCATTAAAATAACATCCCTGAGACACGTAGAGAGTTCGTATGACATCAAAACTGATATCGGAGCTGTTTCGTTAATACTAGTAACATTGACTCTTCTTATGCTCTCAATTGTAGCGACGGTGGTAGATTTAGATCTGGTGAAGTTAAAATCCTATAAAGCGACAAGTTTCGACTTGCAACAATACAACAATGATGACAGAAAATTAAATGGAAAAAAGAATAGCGTCCTTAAATCTGCAACCGCATTGGAAACTAAAATTGAAGCGGAAACTATATCAATGAAGAACTTGAATGAGCTGAAGAGAGCGATGAGGGAAAAGGCGATACATCCTTCGATTACGCTCGACGTAATGGCGGTGGAAGTAAAAGCGAGTTGCAAGAGATGTGGGAAATATAAGAAGCAATGCGTGAATCCTATGCAGATGGAGAATGTTCCCCCTTGTCCGAGGGTTAAATACAATTCCTGTGCGAGTCTCACTACTGAGTTTAAGAGGAAGAACGGTGTTTGGAAGAGCTTGCTGCTGAGTTTCTCTTTGAAACATAGCTGGATGAGGATCTTCAACACGACGATGGCGAATAAAGATTTAGCGATGGTGCACGCGCTGAAGATAGTTGCCGTGCTGTGGATCATCTTCGTGCATGTTGCAGTCACTGTTAACAGTCTTGCAGGTGAGCAGAATCTTTGAGGATCAATATTGAACTATTGAGCATTACACTTAATGGCTAAAAAGTCACCTTTATCTGTGGATAACCGCCGAGAAAAACTGTTCGGTTTTTCTTTATGCACTCTATTGTTCTACTCCGAAAATCCGATGAGACGACGATCCTACAAGAAAAAGGGAGGGCTGGTATAGGAGTAGGTATATGTGCTTTCTAGCGATTAGGTATATGAACGGGAGCACTACAAACTTCCAAACTTCGGTTACTGAAGATTTCTTGACCCAACTCAGGAAATGAACCATGGGCCAAGAGAGCTATAGTCTCACAAGTTAGCCACTAGAACAATAAGACAATTATAATAATGTAATATAAAGCTATCTTAAATTATGTATGAATTGAATAATAAAGTGAATTAATTATTCGTAAATATTTCGTTTTTAGAAAATGGCGGCGATGTCAATGATTATAACAATGTCTATTATATATTATCGACGGGGACTCTTGCATTCGATACGTTGTTTTTTACCAGGTAATATTTAATGTGAAATAAATTAATTCAACTTATAAATGTATTTTTTGTCTCAATCGTTTTCTTTTTTCAATTATTATATTATTTGTATAATATCTTTCATAAAATATAACAAAAACAGATGACGTTTCTTTATCAATTACTTGGTTTTAAATATATCATTAATATCTCTATGTTATTTATCTGGCTTCCGTTTCTTTTCGCTTTTCTTTTAAATAATATGAATATAATTGTATAATCGTGTTCAGCTGTCAGTTTTATTTAAATTACTTATTTTATAGTGGTTTATTCAGCGCGCAGCACTTCTTCTACTTGAAGAGTCGTTATTCCGAAGAATTAGTTAAGTTAGGGGGTATCTGTGGACAGTCACTACAGCTGCTATGTTTCATTACCAATAGAGCTATCAGGTTAGTCGTAATTTGTTTTTTTTTTTTCATTGCGTCGTGTTGTAAGCCGAGTAGGCTTACAACACGTGAATCTTCATTACGGATTTTCATGGCTTAATTTGTTTTTAATTCATCTCGTCTTCGGTAGTGAAGAAAAACATGGTGCGGTGTATCCTAACTAACCCTAATTAGAGTAGCGTGGTGGAATAAGTTCGAAACCTCAAAAGGAGAGGTCTAAACCCAGCAGTAGGATATATACAGGCTGTTACATTTTGTTACCTTTATTAAATCAACGTAAACGTTAATTGTGTTAATACGTTTAGCATAAATTGTAATAATATATGTGTGATATGTAGTAATATCTATTTCATGATTCTTGCACCGATTTACGGATTACAGGAATATATTTAAAAATAAGGCATCTTTCTTAGGTACAGTACTTAGTTTCATTTATTTTTGAAGACAATTTATTATTCATTTTAGTATACGTCATCGTGTGATTTGTTCAGGTTACTGCCAACATACATATATGCAATATTTTTGACGTCGATCCTTTCGCGAGTGTCCCGCGACACTGCGGTGCTGTCGTTGCCAGAACGCGACTACGACAATTGCGACCGCTACTGGTGGAGGAACCTTCTCTACATCACAACTCTCTACCCCAAAGAGGAACAGGTTTGTAACATTCTTTTGCCTTGACATAAATATAAGGAGAAATTATATCAAATCGTCTACGGAAATCGATCCGTTGAAGTCGTTTCATTACGAAACGTTTGTTATTGGGACCTTTTTCAAATTACGTCTCGTTATTCTAATATTCATAAGCGCGCGTTCTTCATTGAAAATCTTAATTGAAAATCTTGGCTTAAAATTCGGCCAAGCATCACCGAGTGTTTTAATTCGTATTAGTACCTTCCTTGTACTGACACATTACATTTGGAGGTTATTGACTTATTTTCGTGTATATTTTCAGTGCATGCAAGTATCGTGGTACTTGTCAGCCGAGACTCAGATGCATATGTTCGGTGCCTTGCTTTGTTTGCTATTGGCTAATAAGAAACGTAGAGCCGCCGCAGTGATGACGATCACATTGTTACTGGGGGCTACGGCATATGACATTGTCACTGCTTACTCGGATTATGGACAACGGTAGGTATTAACTTGATATATACATATCTATAAACTGAGCGGCTTTAGCTGGATTCGCTAGGTGGCGAAGTTACAGGCATGCAGAATTTCTATATTTTTTGGATGTCGCACATTAAACAACATAATATTATGCTTAACTTTCAGCTTCCTTGCACTTCTTTTTATTTTTAATTCAATATTCATTTTTTATACATCAGTACTAATTTTTGGTATTTGATTTGGTTTGTTATTTGAACTTGTTATTATTTTTGACATTTTTTTTTTATAGTAAAGGAAGGCGGACGAGCATATGGGCCACCTGATGGTAAGTGGTCACCAACGCCCTTAGACATTGGCATTGTTAGAAATGTTAACCATCGCTTACATCGCCAATGCGCCACCAACCTTGGGAACTAAGATGTTATGTCCCTTGTGGCTGTAATTACACTGGCTCACTCACCCTTCGAACCGGAACACAACAATACCAAGTACTGCTGTTTTGCGGTAGAATATCTGATGAGTGGGTGGTACCTACCCAGACGAGCTTGCACAAAGCTCTAGCACCAGTAAAACTTTTTTCTTCGTTAAATTTGAAAACCGATAGAAACATAGAGAAAGAGATAAAAACGTAAAGTTAACATAATGTAGTGATGACTTTGGTCGTATTTGCAGCGTCCCAAACGCATTCGTGTTGTACTCCGTGATTATAAACCGGCCGTGGTCGCGCGCGCTGCCGTACTACGCGGGCGTGCTGGCGGGCTGGCTGCTGCACGTCGCGGACGGGCGGTGCTGCGTGTCGAACGTAAGTTGTCTGCGCCGTACAAACTGTTCGCGCTGATAGTTCATAAGGGTGTATGCTATATTTGTCAATTTATGACGCTCTTGCGCCATCTTTTCTTAAATTTGTTTTATGTGGGCAGACTGGCAAATGGACCACCTGATGGTAAGTTTTCGCTTTGAAAATTATTAATTGTTCCTTAAATCATCAATGTGCCTCCAACTTTGGGATTAAAAAAAATGTCCCTTGTGCCTGTAATTATACTGGCTCACTCGCCTTTCAAACTGGAACACAATAATACTTTATGCGTGATGTGTGGGTGCTACCTACCCAGACAGCTTGAACAAAGCCCTGCAAAACCAAGAAAAAAAATCTTATCGTTTTATGAGAGTGAGAAAATAGTGTGCAGTTTTTCACTAGAATGATGTTAAATGTCATATTACACAGATAAGAAATAAAATTAAAAGTTTCTTTTTAGATAACGTCATACTGTTTCTGGGCTGCTACAGCGGTCACAGTGACCGCATCACTGACCTTACCCTTAGTGGATACGAGCTGGATTACAGCCTGGGTACACCTGACCTGGCCCGTGGCATTACTATGGCCTGCACTCGTTTGCGCCACGAAATATTCTGGTGAGCATAGTATGAACGAGTCTTGTATTCCTATTGGTATGGACTTTAAAGGTATTACAAAATACATTTTGTTAATGGATACAAAAGTCAGACATAATTATTTTTTTTTTATATTTTGTCAAATGCTGTCGATGATTGCATGTATCAGGGAATACGAGATAAATTATAAGTAAAAAAGTAAAGTAAAGTTAATGTCCCACTGCCCGGTTAAAGCCTCATCTCCATTGTGAGGAGGTTTGGAAATAATTCCACCACGCTGCTTCAATGCGGGTCGGCGGAATACAAGAATGGCGGATTTTCACCCGTAGCTCATGATGTTTTCCTTCACCGCTGGGCACGAGGTGAATTACAAACGCCCCGCTCGAACCCCCAATCTTCGGTTAAGATTCATCCGTATTAGCCACTGGGCCATTTTGGCAGAATATAAATTGAAGTTAAATTAATAAATCAAATTTACTTCGTTTTTTACTTCTATTCTTAATTAAAGTTTCACAGAGCTGCCGAACACGCAGTTATCATAATTGTTTCCTTTGCCGAACACTGGGCGAATTGTATGCACGATTTGGGCTGTAACCGATCCCCTCGTCCCAGCCTGGTCCCGGCGCGTGCTGTGCAGCGCGGGCGTGTCGGGCGCCAGTCGGCTGTGCTGGGCGGCGCTGCTGCTGCACGGCGCCGCCGCGCGCGCCGCGCTGCTCGCCGCCGACGGCGCGCTGTGCTCGCGACTCGTGTGCCTCGTGAGTGGACACACACACGCACGCACGCACACACACGTAAACGCACACGCACACGTGCACGCACACACACACAATCCGTAGTCCGCTGATCAATGATCTGTGAAATTACTTCATTTGTTACGTGAGAACGGTTAAAACAAACAAATGATTTCAAAACAAAACAATACAAGTTTTTGTGCAAAAAAATTTAAAACGAAATTGATACAGTATTACTTTGCTTTCCCTATTTTAAATAAAAAAAAAACGGGTTTTATTTTTTGTGCAGCCTATTTTTTTTTAATATTAACAAAATTAAGTAATATCATTCTACTCGATGCTACTAAATAAATTATTAACTTCTACGTACCACTTGGCCCATAATCGATCATATTAGGAGCGAATGAATGATTTTGTTAATTTTATAATATAAAAATGAACAGCAATGTAAAGTGTATCATTAATGATCGCCCACGAAAACTTATCAAACTAATTAAAAAATTAAACAAATCAAATACGAGTAGTACAATCTTTATTTTATAAACGCTATTTTGAAATGTTGAAAGTAAATAATAGATTTTTTATTTTTCAGATTTGTTACTTCGCGGGTTCTACTATAGTGACGCTAGTTGGCGCTCTCTGTCTCTCCTTGCTGATAGAAATGCCGGGTTGTTGCCTCCTTAGAAGAATATCAGACTACACATACCGATAATTTAAATTGGAATTATTAATTATTCGTGTTATGTAATGTTTATATTGTTAATAGTAATATATTATTTATTTAATAAATTATGTTTTAAAGTTATTGTAAATAAAACTTTTATATAACTTATTGTATAGATTATATTTTTTTAATATTTAATGATAACAACTTCATGCAATATTTTATGACTGTGATGAATAAAGTTCGAAAATAAATAAAAGACAGTTTTTAATTTACATTTTTATAAAAAGTCGTTTGATAAAAACTTACATCTAAATATTTACAGCTTATTTACATAATACGAAGCTTACAATTGCTTATGTACATTTTTGGACAACCTATTTAAACATTTTAACTATATTAATTATAATCTACAATAATATTATAATTTCGTCGAAATAAACCATAAACATAAAAAAAAAAATTTGGCCCAAATCATTTCATATCTTAAAAGTTAAACCGTTATGTTTTGTATTGATTTGTAAAATTATTTAATTTAATTTAATTGCAATAATATAATGCTAAAATGCTGGCCATAAATTTTAAACTAAACATTTAGACAACAACTTGAATCCAATAAATAGTAGCCAGAAAATTAACAAAGATATTACACGCTTGATTCCCAGACATCTTATTCGAATAAACAATTCGATACTCAACGAGTTGCTTTAATCTTTAGTTGTCCTTATCCAAATTAATTTTTTAAATAATTTGTACAGTGTAAAAAAAACAAATAACAAAACGTCAAAATCACCTTAATTTTTTGTTAAATTGAAATGCTAATTATAAAATATGAATTCCATTACCAATTTTATGAAAATGGCCGTATACAAATGTTTTGTTAGATGAAAATAAATAACATTGAGATTCCATATAACCGTAACAGATAACTTAAAAATAAAAATATGTATATGGTAACAAAAATAGGCTGTAGGTTAGCTACTAGCTACCAAAAAAAATGTTTTCACATTTATATTTCAATCAATATTTTTGCAGTCTGTGGTCACAAATTATGTATAGTTGGATATTTGTTTTAAGTCATAGCTAAAAGAAGCTAACTAAATATTAAACTATAAGACAAGAATATTTCATTTCATATTTGGATTAGAATAAAGATAATTTTGAATTGAATTCGGTTTTCAATTTAAATTATTAGAAAGATTTTAAATAAAGTTAAGAGATTAATTCTTAATTTTTTTAGACATAAGTGAATATTATGAATGATCACCTTTTTATGAAGTTTTTTTTGTTATAAAATACAGCTCTAAAAAGTTTAAAGCTTTTAAATTCCGTATTTAAATAACAATTCCTTACAAGACATGCAACCATGTAACTTTCATACCTTTACGTTGTAAAAGTAATTTATTAATTTAATATTTAATTTGTGATCACACTCGGTGGGGTTTCTTCTGCGGCGATAATATCTTGAGCATGGTGACAATCGGAGCCTCGAAGGCCACTGAGATGACAAACGCCAGGAAGTATGATATCACAGTCAGACCCAGGAAGAGTACAAACTGAAATAAAGTTACATTATTGATTTTTGTCTGATAAATGTAAAAATATGTAACTCTATAAATAAGTAATCATTATATTAAGCTCGCTTATATTTATTAACTATTTATTGACTTTTACTAGTATAAAAAAATCTTATGAGCTGTATGCTACTCGCAAGTTTAACTTGTTCGGCAGTAAAAGCTTGTTTTAGGTGACCTAAAAATCGATAGCTAGTCCATATCCAAGATCGTTATGAACAGCAGAGAATAATTCAGTCGACGGCTCACCACAAGCAGCTCCCCCAAATGTATGGGGTGCGTGAGATGCATGGCGACGTAGCGCAGCACGACGGGGTGCACGAGGTAGGCGCAGTACGTCACGCGCGAGAACGGGTACAGCACCGGCGCCGACAGAAGCGGCCGCACCCAGCCTGCGCACGCGCGTCGTTAATTACGGGGTTAGGGTTACATTCGGATGAACCGCAGGTTTATTTAGTCACTTAACCAAAACAATATTTAAAGAATAAATTCACTTCATAATAATATGAAATAAGCTCCAAACCTTCTCCTCAAATAGGGAGAGGAGGCCTCAGCCCAGCAGTGGGACATTTACAGGCTGTTACTTTTATAATATTAAAATTAGTTCCAAGTTTATTTAGACATTTTTTTATAAACGCGTTAAAATTTTTGTTGTTGAAGTATGATTCTTTTAATGTTAAAGAACCATGAGATAAATCACGGATTTAAAGTTTCTATAACCGTTACCATTAGCGAGTATCTCACCTCCGTGCCCCGTGGAGCAAGCGATGATGACCCAGCTGACGCAGGCCGCCCACAGCGAGTGCGAGAGCGCGCTGTAAGCGGCCGCCGACGCCACGTCCAGCTCCGTGCGGTACAGGCCGAAGATCAGGAACAGCAGCGTCGAAGTGCACACCGCCCAACCCACTAGCGCCCATATCTGAGGGCAAAAACTATCTTGAAAACCGAGCCATAAATAATCTAATCAATCAAGATTCATAATAGTTTTGAACTACAGTTGGTACATATATCAGAGTGATAATCATGCCATGAGTAGTCAGGCACGTAGTGGCGCCAGTAAAAAAGTAACAGGCTGTACAATATATTATGTTCTCCTACTGGCTAAAGGCCTCTTCTCTTTAGTAAAGGTTTGAAGCTTATTCCATCACGCTCTCCAATGCCGGTTGATGGATTTATATGTGGCTGTTGATTTTTAACTTATTCCATCATGTATTTCTTCACCGCCAAGCACGAGATAAATAAATAATGGATGGATATTTTAATCCAAAACACAGCAGTTAAATGAATATAAAATATTTTTATTCTCTATGGAACCTCACCCTGCCCATGTTGATTTTCAAATTAGTTTTAAACAGTATCCATCCAGTGGCCATCCCCACGAGGTAGGGTCCGAGTCTTGTCCATGGTTTGTCGTATATCTTGTCGAACTGCGTGAAGGGGTCCTCGCTGTTCGGTATGTGCTGACTGCTGTACGACACGTAGCCCGTGGTGATGAGGGACGACAGGAAGAACAGACCCGTCAATACCACTGACAGCTTGAAGTGACTGGAAGTTACAAAAATGTATATGTATGACGTCATAACGTTTTTTTTTATTACTGTTTGATGTCTTATTACTGCCTTATCTTGAGTAGATTGTCCCATTATTTTTTCCGTTAATTATAAGCAAATATAAGCCACTGGAAAAGTATCACATTATAGTAATATTTGTTAGACCTTAAATGCAAGCGGACTTAATAATCGGAATATTTGAGCAGTACTAGAGATATATATATATGGAAGAGAAAAATCACCGCATTGATCACAAATAAAGGGGATAAAGTTAAGGGGAATTAATGGTTGATCAATACTTTTTAGTTTGTTTAGTTACCTTGTAGCGAGGATAAGAAGGATAGCGCTCACAGCGTAGAACTGTGTATCGTCTGACAGGTACCAACTCCACAGCATACACTGGAAATATGCAAATATTTAGATTACGGCTATTTCTTATACTTCCTATAAGATTACTAGTTTCAACAACAATAATTAATAAAACAAATTTACACTGCAATTACGCAAATAAATATATGTTTATATAAATACTTCATTCCATATTGTTTATTTACTGTTATTTAAGTCAAAAAGGTTATTTACAATATGTGTTATTTATAAATATGAATTAAATGTGAGTCATTGTATATACATCTGGCAGAATATCATCTGACATGTGCAGGTTTCTTTACGATTCAGCTTTCACCGCCAAACACGAAATGATTTCGAAATAAAAAACGGTATTTTCAATGAATATTCTCGAGCTTTAACAGCGTTTTCATCTCTGATCTTAAAATGTGATGTTCTCAAATCATCTCACCATTTGCTCGACTGGGAAGAGAGTGTTGATGTAGAGCAAGTTCCTCCACCAGTACTGTGGGCAGGTCTCGTGGTCGTTCGCTGGCGGCTCGAACACGGCGTTGTGCGCGAACCACTTCATCGTCACCTCCACTACGCCCAGCATGAAGAGATACGGCGCGGTTAATCTAAGACAAAAAACATTTCATATAGCCTTATTTACACCTTGTGAATTAATATTGTACTTAGCGTGACATAATATGTAATATATTAAATTCAAATTCTATTACTTTATATAAAAGCGAAAATTAGAACTAAGTATGCACGAAAAGATATAACGTTTGAAGGAGTACAACTTTATAACAAATTACTACATACTATAAAAAATGTAAGTAAAAAATGTAACGAGTTCTAGTATCGGCTCTCACGCTACATTTTGCAAAATTAATACTGATGACTTATGAAATGTGGCGACCATTATTATATTTAACTTTATGTCACGTTGTTCTCATGTAAGTGACGTTTGTCTTTTTTGAGAATAAAGATTCTTTGAACTTAAAAACATCTTATTTACGTACTGTCAGTCAAATTAATAACTACCCCCGGTTCGGAAAATAAAATACTTTATTTGATATTTTTTCTAGTTTTGTAATTGTTTATAATTTTTATTAAAATCAATACTAGTCAGACTTTTATTATTTGTGTCATTTAAATTCCATTTTTCCACTCCAAATGTGAGATAAATGAATAATTCCAATATTCCATTTAATAAATAATAATACACTAGAAGTGATCAGACCTGGCGAATCTATATCCGATGAGTCCGAAGAACTGCAGCGCGCCGGCGGTCAGCTTACGGCGGCCCTTCGTGAGGCGGTCCAGCTTGCCCTTCGCGTTCGTTCGGAAGTACAGGAACGATACCAGTATACCGCTGTTGAAACAAATAGGACAGACATGAGACAGGTAAGTAAGATAAAACAAATAGTAAAGTAATAATAGGATAACAAATTATATAAAACAACTATTCTATTTTATAACCTTTGCAAAAGTTTATCAAACTGTGCAGTTAAGATATTTATAATAAATGTTTTTTTACCCGAGGCAGAAGAATGTGTCGACGCTGTACACAGCGCTTATGATCAGTTGAAACCAGAAGCTCTTTTCCAAAATGGCTCTCAGAGCTGTGTTATCAGCGTACTGAAAATATTTTAAAGATATAACGAACGAGTAAAGTTATATGTAGCATAGACATTATGTTTTGTGCAGTTTATAGTGCCGTTGGTCTGATGGCGAGTTTGTAATATCTAGGATCGATAGACTTTCCAAGTTCAGATCCCGTTGTGAGTCTAACATATTGGGATTTTTCCTTAAAGAAATTCGCAGTAGCTGTTTGAACTTATAAAGTTATCGGTTGTTATATTATTGTGCCTAAAAAGCATGTAAAGCCGTCGGTCTTGGGCCCAATCTCTTTTTAATCGGATTACGAGGGTGCTTCTATGTAGGGAGAAAATATCTGGGCACTATCACCCTCGCCGGTAGTGGTAGCAAAAACGACAAATAAGCTTTAGAAGTAGTGAAATACTCAAAACCTTACCTTAAACACAACAATACACGTGTGTCCAAAGATAATCCAGACCATAGACAAGGAGCGCAAACCATGAACTACAGGCACAGTGTCTGATCCGACGGATTGGTCGAGGATCTGTAAGATGTTTGCCTTCATCGAGAAGGATAGCAGCAGTTCCGACCAAACGCCTGTTATAATAGGAACATAATATATAATTTGTTTGTTATTTTAAAATTTCCTGAAATATTATAATTAACAGACACGATAATTTTAATGTTCATGTAATTTTAAGGCGCGTTCAAGTTATAAATCGCAGGTACGAATAGATCGCAAAGATAACTTTTTTTCGATCAAAACGTTAATATAATATTCGTTAAATTGATAAAAAAATCTAATTCAACTAAACGTTGACCAAACCTCTTAAGAACCTTAATTCTTAGCAGTTTTATTTAAGTTACATTTCTATTAAGTAAAAATTAAAATAAAACCTGTGATAGGGTAATATTTACTTTATGTATATATTTTAATAAATAAAGTTTACTTCATATGAATGACGACTTTTAGAATTCATTTATTGACTTTATAGTTCCTTGTTATGATTTATATAATGCAGACAATAATTTTAATAATAGAATGTTACTGTAGACGAATATATGTAGTTGTAAAAAAAGTTCCCGCTGAGTTATAAAAAAGTAAAAAGTGTTAGCATTTTATTTATTGCCTGTATCGGTCGGTTGGATATGACTGATAATAAAATTACATCTGGCCATTAACTGTCATTACGGAAGAAGACAACTGTCATGGTAGCGGTTTTTAAGAAAATGGAGGATCTAACAAATTCATTATTAATTAAATATATAATATTATATTGACAACGGCGTCTTATTTCGGACCAGCTTAAAATATCATGCTATTTTTTCAAATATTGAATATTAGTACAACTTACTCAGTTTAAGTTCTTCTTCAGTCGTGGAGGACGTCTCCGCGGTCAATCTCTCCTCGGAATTGTTGCTATTTATTGCGATGTTGTTGTTTACGTTGTACATTGACTTTCCTGGAGTATCGGAGTAAGTTAAAATCGATTAAGGCCTTAGAAACATTAATACCTTTTAGTTTTTTATGAATAATATGGGTAAAAAAATCTTTTTTTTTTGAATTTTAAATAGAAAATCTACGAGTAAACGGGCCACCTGATGGTGAATAATAATTAACACCTCCGAAAAAAATATATAACTGTAACTGGTGTAAGAAGTAAGTTCTTTTATTTCATTAAAAATATTATATAATTACATTAATACCTTTTGCAACAGTGATAGAGTCGAGTCCGTTTAAGTCCAGCCTTAAGCCAGACGCACCATTTTCCGCGGATACCATGTTTACAGCCCGACACCGGCGCGCGCGCACTTCCCGAGCGATTTTCATGTCATATGCAGTCCCGGCAATTAGAAGCAGACCCACTACGCATGATACACCCCTGAAAAATATTAAAAATTTAGTCGGATTCAATTAAACCATAAAATTAAATAAAAACGGTTCTTTATTACATTGATATCATTATATCAGACAATATAACTCATTACACAAGAAGTTGTCGATGTATTGTCAAATAAGCTTGAAAAATTTAAACTCTTATGTTGAACTATTTAAGGTGTTCGTTGTTGGCTCATAACAACTGATCTCTGTTTTATTTGTCTTTATTTTGTTATTATACAATTTTAGTAGTATCGTAATAGTAAAACCACTTATATTTCATTTTGTACTTCCAAATTGTGTTAAATTTATTTATATTTTATTTACCTTTTCTATTATTATTTAAGATGCTTAGTGTAATTTTTGCATGTATGTACCTATAAGTATGGCAACTTTTACCCTTAGATCTATTAGTTCGTAAACTTTTAATTTGTAATTATTACTGTGTGTCATGTTGGTGATCCTAAATAAATAAAAAATATTTACGTATTATTATAGTAACAACTAACTTGTTTTTCAAATAATCAAAATATATTTATTCTTATTTTGAATATGTTGATAACCGAATTGTTTTTTTTATTATTCCGTTTACTGTATCCAAAATAAATAAATACATTCATGTATTTATGCAAAACATTAAAAAAAACGTAGCGAATGTTGAGAAAGTAACACATCAAGGCGCTTCTATAAGACTATTTCTATTATTTCTATAAGACATTGTATTTTTTGTATAAATCGACACTGGAAAATATTTTCGTAATAGCATATTATTACTCCTTTATAAGTCAACGTTTAAATAAGCTACAATCAAATACAAAGCGCCTACGAAGTCCTGCGCTACCAGTTCAACCGTTCACTATAAGCTGTATTATTGTTTGACCCAGATAATTTCTCATGATGTAATGTGATGTGGAGTGTTCAAGGAGCCTTGGCCTCAGCTCGATTATCCGCTGGCCGTTGTAAATAGAACCTTTCGCTTTTTTGTTTTGTAACTGCTATTATATCAGATGTGTTTAATCTTTAGAAGTTAATTCACATTGAAAATGTGTTTATTGCGTTGTTTTTAGCGTATATATATAATTAAATATGACCGAAATATATTTTGTCAGCGCTATACTTACAAAAGTATTTGGAAGGTAGGATCCTCAATGTAGGAGTAGCCACCGTGCTGTGGAGAGCGTACCGTGATCACCTTGTGATTCAATAGCGGAGCATGCACAGCATTCACGAAATCTCCTACTTGCTCGCGAGAGCATGATCGTGGTAGACAAAGACCAAGATGGAGGGTTCGGCGCTGTAAAAAATAATTACATATTGAAATATAGTCCAATAATACTAATATTTAGAGGAAATACTTCAAATTATCTTTTAAAATAGTAGGTGTAGCCTATTGAATAAATGCAATTATTTATTTTAGACTTATACGAATGAAAACTAACATCAAAGCATTACTAATAGATTTCCAAGATTGTATGAAACAATTTTTAATAGATTTTACTTCTGTGACATAGAGGCTGATATTTTATTTTTAACAAAGAGAAGGAGTTCCGATTTCATTGGGCAATACTGCGTGTCATGATTTTTGTACAGTACTTAATTGTTTTTTATTATTGATAATATGTATTTAACGAAATCCATATTGTATAAACAATTGCAAAATAAACTCACAGTTTTGACAATATCAGTGAGGTTGCTCGAGACTGACATGCGCACGTTGTAGAAGGCGGTCTCGAAGGGCGGTCCAAGTCCAGTCACCGACACATCCTGTCGCCACTCGCTGAAGATTTGTGAATCTGCACTCCCTGTAATGGTATCAGAATATTAACGGATAGACGATAGTGCAATGGTAATGTGGTATTAATCAGGACAACTTGCAGCGTTTTAGTGTGAGTTTATTGTGATGGTGTGATGTCCTCTTCACCGCTTTTGGCGATAGTGGTCATTCTCATCGAGACTAGCCATTTGAGCAGGGCATATCTATTTAAGTACAGTTAACATTTTCAATAAGGTTATTAGAATAATATATTAGTTAATATACGTAGTTATTTCATAATAAGGCACAATTGTAGTCCTTTAATATAGGTCATTGGATATATTTTCCGAACCGGTGGTAGTTTATAATTTGACAATCAATAAGTAAGTGTAATACATGTTAAAAAAGGATTTATTTTGATTAGCTCAGGCGGATATCAACTAAAGATCTTGGGTTTAAATCCGTTTCGTGGTTTGGCTGCGAAGGAAAATATGGAGGGGAAACCTGCATATTTTTTATGAAATTTTGTTAAACACCTCTGCAAAGAAGCGGCGTGATAGAATTAGCTTAAGCTTTGTCCTTGATTGGAGAGCCTTAGAGTTAAACATTTAGAACGTATTATAATTATTTTATGAAACCTAATAAGAAGTTACACATTGTTACGGGTAGTAATTATTTAACATAAAACTCAACAACAGAATTCACGCTCTAGTTGGTGATAAGCCTTAGTCCGTTTAAAATCGATTCGTGATTACATAAGGATTAATTAGATGAAGAATTATTGATATCGTTAAAATGTATATATAATATATATAACAATTGAGTCCCTAATTAACGTAACGATAATTAATATTGCATAAATGCAAACGTAAAGATTAATTAAAAAAAGTAAATTAGAAATAGGAAAAGGAAAAGCAGCTAAAACATTTTTTTCTGTGTCAGAAGCTTTCCATGTAACGTACGTAACGTCTCTTGGAAATCTTCTGACACAAACATAAGCCCTTCAGATGTCATTAACTGCACTGAAGGGAGTTTTTTCTATTGGAATATTCAATAAAAATCATTTTTATTTTTTAGTTTAATACTTATTAAAGTAAATGTAAAGGTACCCCTGATTCGGGATGTAGATTCTTCCGACAAAATATTAACAAAAGAATAGAATATATGTTACTCTTGCATGAAAATCAATAAATGTTTACTCCACGCTTTATCATGCATTTATAAAGTATTTTATTGAGTAAGCAGAGTTACATTATTTATATACTAAAGGCTCTTTGAATGTATCTTAGTAACTTATTTTTTTTATATTCTTATACTAATTAGCAACTGGTGGTAGGGCTTTGTGCAAGCTCGTCTGGGTTGGTACCACCCACTCATCAGATATTCTACCGCAAAACAGCAATATACAGTGTAATTACAGGCACAAGGGACATAAAATCTTAGTTCCCAAGGTTGGTGGCGCATTAGCTGTAAGCGATGGTTGACATTTCTTACAATGCCAATGTCTAAGGGCGTTTGATGACCACTTACCATCAGGTGGCCCATATGCTCGTCCACCTTCCTATTCTATAAAAAAAAAAAATCTATTTGCCATATAACAATATGGGATATTTAAACAAACAGCGAATTTTTCTTTTAAATAAACGATCGTGACGTTGTTCGACAACAGATCCGTGGAATATCCAAAACTGCTTAATTATTAAAATTATAATATAGAATTCCAGTTATGTTGCGTGTTGTATAACTATTGTTAGATATGATCTCACGTAAATTCAATTTACATAAACTGATAAGTCATCTGAAATAAGAGTTATTTTATACATAATTTATACGAAATTTATTCGAATTTATTTAAAAAAAATATCAAGAAGTTAATATATGTTTATAATATAAAATATGAACCGGTCTTCCAAATAAAACCCCTTAAAATACTGATAATAAAATAAATGTCCTTTGGTTCCTTCGTTTCATTTAGGTTTTTTTTTAATTTTCGGAGCATTGTGGAATAAACTCCAAAACTTTCTTGAGACAGTACAGGAGAACTTTGTCCAGCACTGGGATATTACAGGCCGTTACTTTACATCTTTATAAAGCCTTTATAATTCCGACCAGAACATTCGACAGGTCATTGACATTACTTAAGTAAGGCATTGTCGTCGTGCGACCCTAGCGTTTATATTTTTATATACAAGTACTTATTAAGTCACCTTTTACGGAACACAACAACATTGAGGTTTGCCTTGGTTAATGTACTATATTTTTGAAATAAATACAGAATCAACTATCATAAATATTATTTTGATATTTCTGCTTTTTGGTAATAAATTGTTGTTGTTGTAAATCTCATTGTTGCACACAAATGCAAAAATACAGCACAAGAACTAAGCTTAACTAATAAAAATAATAATTAAAAAGTGTTAAAAGGCGGACTTATCTCAATAAGATATATTTGTTCGTATGTATGTAATTAGTTGAGATATTAGGTTAAGCTATCCTGCTAACACAATGCCCTACAGCCAAAGAGACATATTTATTTTCTATTCTTCAAAAAACACATTAGTTTGGCTATTTCATTTGTATATTTAGTAATTAAATCTTGATTCTTCTTCTTCTTCGAGTGCCACTCCGACTAGCGAAGGTTGGCAGTCAGCTTCAAATACTCCTTCTTGTTCTTCGCGAGGCGAAAGAGTTCGGCAGCACTCGCGATTCCCGTCCATTCACGGATGTTGCATAGCCAAGATTTTTTTCTGCGCCCAACAGCTCTCCTTCCGGCAACTTTTCCCATCATAATCAGTTGCAAAAGTTCATATCTTTCATGCTTAAGCACTTGCCGAGATATGCAACATTTCTCTTCTTGACAATCTCCAAAAGTTGGCGTTTTTGGTTGACGCGTTGCAGAACTTCCACGTTCGAGACCTTTTGTGTCCAACTAATGGCCAACGTACGTCTATATGCCCACATCTCGAAAGCTTCTATACGTTTTTTGAGGTCTTCTTTAAATGTCCACGCCTTACATCCGTAAAGAAGTATAGGCCAGATGTAACAATGTAGGAGTCGTATGCGCACAGGGATCTTAAGTCTGCGATTGCAGAGTACTTTTTTCAACGTGCAGAAGGCACTTCGAGCTATTTCGATGCGAGTTTTTACCTCCTGTTCACAGCTCCAGGTGTCATTAAGCCATGTCCCCAGATATTTGTACTTGCGCACCCTTTCAATTTTTTTTTTGGCCTGCTACAATGATAGCAACGTCATCGAAGCTATGTTTAGATAACACCATGATCTTCGTTTTTTATAGGTTCATCCTCAGACCAGCGTTTTCACTGCACTCATTAACAAGGCTCATAATTAATTGCAGCTCTTCAGGAGATGATGCTATTAGGACTGTATCGTCAGCGTATCTGATGTTGTTAATATACCGGCCATTTATTTTGACTCCACATTCTTGGCCTTCAATTGCTTCTGCTATTATTTTTTCCGAGTACAAATTAAATAGTGTGGGTGATAATATACAGCCTTGTCGGACTCCTCTCTTTATTTCTACCTCATCAGTCTCCTCATTGTCAACTCGTACAGTAGCCTTCTGGTTTCAATACAGATTCTGGATAATACGTACATCTTTGTCATCTAAGCCGATATCATGTTATACTGCAATTAGGCGGTCGTGCAGTACTCTGTCAAAGGCTTTTTCGTAATCGCTGAAACAAAGGAAAACGTCTTGTTGCATGTGTCTGCATTTTTGTACGAGAACCTGCATTGCAAAAAGAGCCTCTCTCGTGCCCACTCCTATTCGAAAGCCAAATTGACTTTCTGCGAGATGTTCGTATTCGCTCTTATTCGCTCGTGGATGATAAATTTAAATCTTGATAATATGTCTAAATTATAAGCGTATCAACGTATTCGGAAGCTCATTGAAATAATTACCAATTAATAAATTTAAATCTTATTTAAAAATCTAATTCAAAATATACTTCATTAAACTTTTGAATCGTCATCTTACAAGATAAATTAGATGTACAGCTAGCACAGGTTCGGAATGTAGATTCTACGGAGTAGAATCGGCAAGAATCTCATCATGAGCTCTTTTTCGAGTCAAATTATATATATAATTAAATGCAATTGAATTTTTATTTATCCCTCTTTGAAATCAAGGTCCAACTTAACACTTTTATCATCTATTTAATATTTTATTAATTAAAAAAATAATAAAAATATATATTTCCATAAGACGTGTTATTCTAAAAAACCTTCCAGATATATATCCAACCAGTATTGGAGCAGCGAATCAGCTCCGAACCTTATCCTCATGAATTTGTTTATAGGTTTTTGTACTTTTAGTATTGATTCAATATATTTTCTTATGAAGTCGCTAAAACGGCTTTTATAATTAGGGAGAGAGATAATTTTGAGTTTTCTCTCAATGGATCGATAGCAAAAATAAAACTTTTATATATCACGTATTTATTTTGTAAAGAAGAATTTATTTAAAATAGTTGCTTTATTAACATTAGCATATTTGACTGATTTTAAATTTCAGTTCCGTATTTATTACAATTTTAATGGGCATTCGTGTTGATAAATATTTAGACTTTTTCTGGTATCAAAGAACACATATTATGTGTTCTTAGAAGCAAATTTTTATATGTTAAATAGTTTCCTATTAAAATAACATTAGACAAGCAGGTGACATTGGAATTTGTAATGAGCACCGAATTGTAAACTATGACCTTGAGATTATTAAAATAGATTCCTCAACCTTCTGTTTTAATATATAGCTGCAAAATATTGCTTACAAGAGTTCTATCGAATTATATGTTTTAAGCCTAGTAGACTGTTCTAATCAGAGGTACCTATTCTTTATTATAGTTATACGTAAAAAAATATCTTTGATGTGAAACACCAATTTACATGCATTGGGGAAAGACCGACTCGTATGCCGTGACGTATACGGCATGATACTTTTATGCTGTCATATTTCCACCCACCGCTCCATACGCCCTCGTGTGTGGCGCACGCGTTACTTTATTAACGATTTTTTTATTTATTTATTGTTATTCTTTAATTCGATGTTACACTACACTTAATCGCCCATCGTTCGTGGCGTTAAAAATTAATATTTTTTCCGTTAAGAGTAATTTAGTAAATATTCTATTACATGATCAACTCACAACATATTAAATTTACGTGTTATTGATGGCGTTCAGCAATCCTTGAGAAGTGACGGGCGAACAATTATGTTAAAATAGACGTTTCTATAAACGCGTGAAAATGATTGTTTTATACTAATTAACATCAATTATTAGTATTATTACCTAATACGTTGTATATAATATTCGTGACATTAATTGTAATCAATAAAATAAAATTCGGCGTAATCTAAGTTCGTTAAAACATCGAATTTTGGACATTGATAAAATTTGCAAATAAATAATGTACCTCCGGGTAATAATACCGACATTAATTAAGATATATTTATATATATTCGGACATTGGACAAATGTGGGCGAGAACAAGTTTTGGATTACATAAACTAAAGTGAATGAGTCCTTGAAAGACTGTTACTCGATTTCCTTAAATTCCAAACTTATGTATTAATGATTCAAAATATAACATTTGTGACTAAAGCACTGCGATTATTACGAATTTTTAATTTAACTTAATATAAAAAAAGTATATTTTTTTAGTAATATGTCTGAATATGTAAATCTAAATCTATATCAAATGTAAATCTATGCTGCGACGCTAATGCTATTTTATGTACGCGTGTGTATGTTGTATGTCTGAAATAAAAAATCTCTTTTTTATAATTTACAATGATGCTAACGCCTGGCAACGGCTCATATAAAGTAATTGAGTATATATACTTACGGTTGGGATTTTTAGAAGGGGCGTGTTGATCGTTGAGGATGCTGCACAGTTCCGCGGAGCCGGTCCAGTAATTGTTACCCCAGTAGAACATGGAGGTGTAGCGTCCGCTCGCGTCTTCCACTGAAAGAAAAAAAAAATTATTTAGAACAATAAACATAGTGTACTAAATTACAGATCCGGATAGTACAATTTATTGGGATTTTTGTCAAGATGTTCGCAATAGCATCTCGGAGTTAGGTAATTAGCAGGTTTACATACTCGCTAATGTAAGAGAACGTAAAAAGTCAGATCGTGTGAGAGTGAGGGAACACAGAATATACTTGTGCACAAAACAATCTAGTAGGTAAAATCAGAAAGACATAATTGTCATTATCCTTTTTTTAGGTTATAGGTAGGCGGACGAGCAACTGGGACACCTGATGGTAAGTGGTCACCACCGCCTATAGACATTGGCGATGTAAGAAACTGTAAGAAATGATGTAAGAAAATGTACATCGCCAATGCGTCACCTTGGGAACTGAGATGTTATGTCCCCTGTACCTGTAGTTACACTGGCTCACTCACCCTTCAAACCGGAACGCAACAAAGCCCTACCACCAGGAGTCATTATCCTCAATAATAAAATAAAAGTAATTAAAAATCGTGAAATTTTATAAGATTCAAGAAGTCTCTTCTAAACTATATTATCTAAGGTATTGTATAAGCTAAATATAATTTTAAATTCGGCGTTTCGACGTATGTAATTAAGAAGATATGAACGAATATAACTCTTATAACGCGTCAAATTGTACATAATTCATGTTGTGTATTACATTGAATACCGCGATATACTTCCTATTGTACATTTCCGTCGCGTTCGCGATGTTTTTTTCCAAATGCTTGACCTAAGACGTTATATATATCACAACTACTCGCTTAATATGTATTTGTAAATGATGTAAGTATGTATAATAATGGTTATATTCTGTAAATGTACTCTTATTACATTCGATTCTAATTTAGTTCTCTCAAACTACTTTTGTAACATTTTATATAAAATACTATTAATATATTAAAATGTCCGTATTTAAAGTAAATGGTTAATACATATGTAGATCATATTTGGTTTCACTCTTTTGTCCTGGTTTTATGTTAAAGTGTGAATATCCCACTGCTAGGATAAGACCTACAATCTACTACTACTACAATGCTGCTGCTCCAATGCTGGTTGGTGGATATGGACACATACGTCGGAATTCCCATTACGAATTCAAAGTGAGACAATTAGCATTTTATACTTTGACTTTAATGTTTATATTTTCATACCTGATGAAAGTTTACTTCGTTCTAATTTGGACGCTTAGAAACTCACATCGAATTTAAGTCCAAACGTAATATTAACATTTTAACTTAATTGTTTTTGACTTTATTAAAAAAAATTACAACAATAAATACTTTCGAGTGTGTCCTTAAAAATTTGTACAAAGGTCAGTGAACTATAAATCTGATCAATTACAATAATTATTTTGTTCATTCATATAATTTGGGATATGGCCGGTTCTGCACCCTTGAACTCAAAGGCCAATAACCTACAGGAAGACCTTCCTTCCGACATACATAAGGAAATATCTCAAGCTTTCTGATGGCTCGAAAATTACTTCCACATATAATCACTGCCATCAGTTGTAAGCCATTTTTCTGTAAATCACCTTCAGTTTATGTAAAACAGACTTAGTTGAGTTTATTTAAGATTCAAATTCATTTCAGCAGTAACACTGTCAATGCTGTAGAGAAATGATTATCACGGTGATTTGTGAATTTTAATAAAAATGGTTTCGTCTTTAAAATTATTATTTATGAATTGTAACCTTTTAAAAGTAATTCGTCTTTTTTTTCTCTTTCTGCCGTGCATCTACGGTATTTGAGCATATATTCTGCCAATGTCACGTATATAAGACATGACGCATAAGCGTCAAATTTTGAAGTTATTCAGGTGACAATAATTATTAATAAAAATACAAACTAATTAGTTTCATTTGTAAATAATGAATAAATAATTATATTGGGAAAGCGGTTCGATCGAAGTTACTAATTCAAGGGAAGGTCGCGAGGTTTCTGACTTGAGAGCCGTAAGAGGGTCAACTAAAGTAATAGTATAAGACCTCGGTATTAAGCAGATAAACGTAATATTACCTAACAGTTTTATCTGTAAAATTTATCTTCGTATACACAAATTAACACTGATTTCTTTCTCCGGTTCTTCACAGGTTTCGGTGTTATTTCCGAACCGATGGCAGATTTTTTATGTACAGTAAATGTAATGCTTATTATTAACAAAAAATTTGACTTGACCGATATCGCCTTGATTATTGGTATACGCAGGCAGGAAAACGTTTGTGCGGTTCACAAAAATATAATTAACAGTGCAATTTGATTTTATGTCATCATACTATTTAGCATACTTGTTTCTATTATTTATATTTATTATTATTAATTGTAAGCAAAATATATCAGTCGTCCCCTCTAAATATGTAAGTAACAGCCTGTGTTTGTCTCACTGCTGGGCTAAGGCCTCCTCCTTTTTTAAGGAGAAGGTTTGGAGCTTTTTTCACCACGCTGCTTCAATGCGGTTGGTGGAATACACATGTGTCCGAATTTCAGTGAAATTACACACAAGAACTAGATGAATTATAAACACAAATTAGGCACATGAAAATTCAGTGGTGTTTGCCCGATCATCGGTTTAGGTTCACGCGTTCAAACCACTAAGCCATCTCGACTATAAATATGTAAGGTTGAGTAAACAAGTATATAAATCTTATAATTTTAAAAGATAATGTTCAAACTTACTTCCTGATATATGAATGTCTTATCATATTAAACTGTAAATGTGCATATGTTGCTATGTGGATTATCAATGAAATTAAACACATGCAGGTTTCCTCACGATATTTTTGTTCCCGTTGAACACGAGAAGAATTATGGAAATTCAGTGGTGCTTTTTTGGGTTTAATCTTCGATTAAGATTCATTTCATTTAGGGACATATTTTTTTAATCAATTTTCCATCAATTCACAACAATTACGTGCGCTTGCTTATTAATTTCCAATTGGAAGACATTAACGATGTCTCCTCGCCAAGTATTTATGGAAGTTGAGTTATCTTCCTGTTATTGACATTGCAAGGAGTGCCGGAAATATTGAGGTTTTTTTATTGAAGGTTTCCAAAACCAGTCTTACAACTTGGTCGTACAGTTTGACAATGCGATCAAGTTTAATCAGAGATGAGTGTGTGGGGATATACATTATTATCTGTGTGACTGCCTTGTTGGTTTATTGGTAGATATCCGAAGATCCCAAGGACCTGGGTTCTAACCCGAATAACCCCGATCGGGTCAATAAAAAGTTATTGGTTTTTTTTTTAGAAAAATCTCAATAGCAACCCGAAGCCTGAAAATGGAAGTGTATGCCATTACCCGTGCTGCGCCTGAACCCTTCCCGGTCGTGTCGAATTGCCATCCCATCGGATTATGAGAGTTAGGGAATAAACAGTGCATCTGTGTTTGCGCGCACCCTTGTACACTATAATATGCCCTGGGTAGTTCGTTAATCTCTTTTGAGATCTCATTTCCTTGTAATGTTCTCAATAATTTACCGACATATATAATACTCTTAATATCAACTACTCTATATGTAACATACATATCTATCTATATGAATAAGCACTTGCTTGTAAGAAATAGCTTAAAGTAACAATGCCGCTTTTGTACACTACAGTAACAGTAACAGCCTGTAAATGTCCCACTGCTGGGCTAAGGCCTCCTCTCCCTTTTTTTTTTTTTGAGGAGAAGGTTTGGAGCTTATTCCACCACGCTGCTCCAGTGCGGGTTGGTGGAATACACATGTGGCAGAATTTCAATGAAATTAGGCACATGCAGGTTTCCTCACGATGTTTTCCTTCACCGTAAAGCATGAGATGAATTATAATTACAAATTAAGCACATGAAAAGTCAGTGGTGCTTGCCCGGGCTTGAACCCACGATCATCGGTTAAGATTCACGCGTTCTTACCACTGGGCCATCTCGGCTATTTTGTACACTAACTTGTACACTAACTTTAATAAATTTATTTGTTTTTAATTATTGTTAATATTTTTTGGTTTATTAAAAACTCTTTTACAACTAGGTGAGTAATTACATATATAGACTGCACATAACTTTATTTTATATAATTTCTATATGTTGATAAAGATCGTGTTAATCGATTTGTTAACTTTAGAAGAGCGAGCAAAATGAGAAGTTTTTTCAAACTTATTTCAGGATGCTCGACAAAATTGAGAACTCACGCATTATTTTACAATAAACATTAATTTCGTTTCATATACATATACTTACAACCCATGCAACATCTATTGTAATCGTTGTTCTGAGATTGCATTTTAATCGTGTCGTGATATCAGCCTTTTGGTCTTTACATTAATGCTATAATAAGAAATTAGTTTAATAGGTGATTAAGACTCTTTTTAGAAACACTTCTAATATTTTTTAAATCATACATTTCGTTTTTTTTTTCATCCTTTTGCCGTTCACTGCTGGACGAAAGCCTCCAGAAAGAAGCATAGAACGCCATCAATCATACATACCTGTTACATATTAGCTTAGCTAAGTTCAATTTCAACAAAGAAATAACTAGCACCATCACCTTAAAGCAGTTTATTTTGTTAAAATTACATTTGTCGCAAATATACGAAACCTTTTGCGAAAGATTTAAAAAAAAATTTTTAAATATTTATTGTTTATTTGAGGACCTCGGCGTTTAATACAAGAACACACATTTCTCAATAATTACTGACATAACCTTAAAATGTATTGACTGATGAAATTAAAAATATAATAATATAGTTTAAATATTAGGTGTGTCGTGTTTTAAATCCATACACAAATATACGTCTTACACCACAGTCAAGGTGACTCGTTAAAATTCTTTACTGGTCAAATATTAGGCATATGTCGTAAAACCAATCGATTGGCATAATGTGTTGAATTTTTTAAACAATTGATTGTAAGTAACTGGTTTGGACCGCCCAAAGACTTGGCTATATAAGAAATATAATTAATTCCTTAAAGCGCTGAAAGAGCGGGTATTTTAGTAAGTAATATCGAATATTTAATCGAATCGTTCTTTTTTCTATATTTTAGTAAGTAATATGTTTTATTTTTTATATTTAGTATAGAACGGTACACGTTAATTTGGGATTTCATCCGGCTTAGCGAAACATATAAAAATCTACATACAATATAATTTACGAATAAAAGTTTATTATCACAGTACATGCAGTGCTTGTTGATGTTATTGAGTATTTCGTCGTTGGTTATCTTATTAATGACATTAGTTTAATAGGATAAGTAAACAATTAAGATATTATGTATTTATAAATCAGCATTTGTTTTTATTTATTTTTATTCGAAATCTAATAAATTATCCAAAACCTAGCAATATTTTGTTTTTGTCACGTTAATGTTACTTTATTGTAAATTATTATCTGTTAATTTATTTAAATGTTAAAAGCCAAGATCAATATGCTTATAAAAATTCTATATTGGCAGCTTTATTATTTTATTTTATTTATTTATTTATCCTTTATTGCACACAATTTACAAATATATAAAAGAACAAGTAGTACATATAGTATGCAAAGGCGGCCTTATCACTTACAGCGATCTCTTCCAGGCAAACTCTGTAGAGAGAAATATATATGTTTTTTTTTTTATTTACTATGAATTCACTTATTTTTCCTTCGCATTTAAATATTTGCGAAAGTAATATAAAAGTTAAAATAGCATAGTAATGATGATAGTGTTCGACGTATAATGTTTAAAACGAACATTAATATAAATAAAATCTAAATAAATTTTCGAGTAGATTCTTACAGTCACTTTTAAATCGTCGTTATTGCATAATATTGTTAGAGCATTTATTTTTATGACAATTGAGTATCATCTATCTATATAATAATAAATTGATGAAAATATGGAAATCTTTTCATTAATTATTTTGCAAATTGTATTCGAGTTTGCCACGCAAATGACGATGCCAGCTTGAACTAGTCTATGATTGCTTAAACGAGCTTTTAATAAAAAAATATGTTAACTACTTTTAATCATTATTAAATAATCTATGAGATTTATGTAAAGCGTGTTGTGTCTAAGTCTATATGCTAAATATAAATACAACTAATGTTATATAATTATAAAGAGTAAATAGCCAAACTTGTTATATTGACTAGAAATTATAAGCTTTCATTCATTGTTTATCGCATATGATTATGATAACGAACTAATTATTTATAGAAGTAAACATCAAAGTTTATCTGCGTACTAGCTTGTGCTAATCATACACACACTATTTAGTAATTTAAATAAAACTTGAGTTATTGACCTAGCCTAGGCTAGCTAGGTGAATATTGATTAATTAACCTCAACGAAGGTTAATATTTTAAAAGGTTTTTTTTTTTTAATTCAGGCTTGTAATCAGTTATTAAAATGATTTAACCAATAATTTATTACGATTATAAGAAGGGGAACGTTATATTTTTCTTATCTGTGTGTGTATGCGCATATTTTTCAGGAGACTTTTGTGATAAGATAATTTTTTTTTTTAAATTTTGTTTGTAATAATTGTGTTTATATTAAATGAAGATTTCGGTTAGTCTATTCGGCACGAAAATGTTTTTTACGTTGTAAGCTGTCTATGTCGGAACGAACAAGTAAACTTGCGCGCAATGACCAGTTACTAATCTGAAAATAAGTGGGTTTGTGAGTGTATTGCATCCTAATGATCTGATGTATTGCTATTCAACGTGTGCCAGTTGGGCAACATGACGTCCTAGCTTCTTTCTCAACTGTTTCGACTAACCCGGTTATGTCAATGCCTTCATACTATATTACCATAAAAACTTATTGTTGTAATTAGAAAATTATAAATTATTATAATTAAATTAAATGTATAATTCCCCACCTTTATAAATATAAAAATGTAATTGTTCTAAAAAAACAGAAACGCATTTTAATTTGGGCGGCCATTTTATTGCGGCTGTATACGTGTGGTCTGTGAATGTGACGCACACACGCACATTACAGTTGTGACATTCACGAATCAGTTGTATGAGTTTGATATTTTATTACGTGAGTGTTTTTGAAATAATAATTTTCATATAATACAAGGCTATGAAACTGCGCTTCAATTATAACACAATAGGTGAATCATTGTTGACGCAATGTTAAAATTAAAATTCCAGATAAAAAAACGATTATTTGACAGAATTTTTACGATTACTTCGAATTATACTTCTGTGTTTCGCGGTGTACAGGTTATATCAAATATTATAAAAATAATGTCCTCCAGACGGATTTTGGCAACGGCGGCCAATTTCTAGAGAGAATAGCCAACTACGCAGGAGATATTATCGTGCAGAAGTGTGTGCGCATAAACAGGTGCACTCTCTATTCCCTAACTCTCATAATCCGATGGGACGGTAATCCGACACGACCAGCAAGAGTTCAGGCGCAGGACCAACGGCTTTATGTGCTTTCCGAGGCACGGCACTCCCGTACACACTTCCAACATTCAGACTCCAGGCTACTACTAAGAATTTTTCTGACAGAAAAACACAATAACTTTTTATTAGCCCGATCTGAGAATTGAACCCAGGACCTCCGCGTATGCGGCCTTACATCAAGCCACTAGACCGACGAGGCATAAAAATAATATTACATAGAGGTATGAGTCTCAAGGTAGTATTTGTAATGTACATAGATAAATCTCTCTTAAGCATTTTATTATAAAATTTTCACTTCTTTTGTTACACGTTAGTATATTGAAAGTGTTCTTATCATTTGTCAAAGTTCAAATTCGTAATCGCAAAAATAATTATTCGCAGGACGCATCAATTTCTCTACATGTTATATGGAGTGCACTTGGTACATACTTGTGATGGATTATCGTACTTATTGTGATAGACATAAGAGCTATTGAGCATCAAGTGTCCGTGTTCGGTATGGACATTGATTGTTGACATATAAAGCGGTAATATTTTAGTGTATGGTATGAGTCACGAGAGTCTAGAATTATTTTAATGAACTTAAATTAATTTAATTATTTTTTGTGAGCGATGTCAGTCATATCAAGGTCGAATTTTAGTTAAACTAACATACTGTGAATGTCTCACTGCTGGGCTAATGCCTCTTCTCCATTTTTTGAGGAGAAGGTTTGGAGCTTATTCCACCACGCTGCTCCAATGCGGGTTGGTGGAATACACACGTGGCAGAATTTCAGTGAAATTAGATACATGCAGGTTTCCTCACGATGTTTTCCTTCACCGTCAAACACGAGATAAATTATAATCACAAATTAAGCACATGAAAATTTAGTGGTGCTTGCCCGGGTTTGAAGCCACGATTATCGGTTAAGATTTACGCGTTCTTACCACAAGGTCATCTCGGTCTTAGTTAAATTCTGCCATGTGCTGATTTTCTTACGTCTCTACAATAGACACAAAAATCAAACTACTTGGAGTTTTGGCTTTGTACAAGCCCACCCAGGGCGTACTCATCAATTATTCTACTGACAAATATAAACACTATGAAATATAGATCGTGTAAATACAGGAATAGGAGATAACATCTTAAATCAGATGGTTCGCAGCACCTTGCAACTTACACTGTGTCTATGGGCGAAGGTACTATCTCGAGAACACAAAACATTTAAGTTTGAGAATGGTCAGCGGTTGGTGTTCACCGGTACAATGATACAATGAGTAGTGACAGGCTGCCTCCAGTAAAAGTTCGTTATGTAACTGAACTTGACCTATCGCCGGTTACTTGGGCCACCAGTTGCGCAAACATGAACTTTCACTGACGCGTTATGTGGAGATCCGATTATGATGCGGACGTAAGAATCGTCGTGTTATGGAAACAGGATGAGATTAGAATTGCATTCTCTGAATCCTTTAAATACGTGTAGTACCTTAAACTGTATTTAGTTGGTGTGGGGAATGCGAAAATCATTTATACTGTCTATACGAATATTATAAAAGCTAAAGTAGTTAGTCTATTTGTCTCTTACGCATTCATGGCCGTACCACTGAATCGATTTTGATGAAATTTGGTATGAAGCAAGCGTTGCTCACGCTAAGAAAGGACACTTATTTAGTTACTTTTTCATACCTAAAACTAAACGATGACACGCGAGCAAAAACAAGTTATGTAGTCAAGTCAAAATCTGAATGCAATAAACTTCCGTAATGATTGTTAAAAATGTATTACCATTTCGGATACAAAGACCTGAAAGGAACTGGTCGAAAGAAACTAAGCGAGACGTTTCTTTTTTTTATTGTTCAAAAATCGTTTACAATGTATATATTTATATTCTATGAAATCATTAATTATATAATATCTTTTAACACGCAAAAGTTACTTAACAATTTATTTTTCATTTAATAATCGATTTATTTGAAAGTTTACTAGGATACTGTTGTATAGCACACATATAGACATATACTCTCCTACAGAATAAATAATAACCCTGTGTAATAGCTTATGTATTGACAGAATGTCCATCACTATATATCTATGTGAATATTTCAAGTAGAGAAAATTTGTTATATTTTAAAACTCTGTGCAGGCGTTATAAGTTTGTTCTTTAGTTCCGAATGAGTTCAGAACAAACAATAGAAGGGACAGCTATGTAGGTCAATGCCAGGAGTAGTGACCGGTTTGAGACCAGTAAAAATCTTAGCTATGCATTCCTCAACGCCCTTCGAATAAATATATTAAGTAGGAAATAAATTTAACATGTTAGAGAGATGTGATGAACATTTTAAAGATTCTTATAATTGGATACATATTACACATATATTATGATTTTTAATTAACCGCCATACTTGTAAACGCTGTTTAGCGGCTGTTTAGTTAAACATTGATTTACCTCTTTCTGCCATCATTGGTTTGACATTAAAAAGAAGATGATAAAGGACAAAAGAAAAAGATACAGTTTGTTCAACTATTTGACCCCTAGACAACACATAAAGAATACTAATATTTTAAGGCTTGGTAGCAAGTATTTTTTTATTTATCCTCTATTAATAAAACTTAATATAATAATAGACCTAACTCGTAGATATACTATATACTACTAGATAGACTATATAGAAACATATAATATATGTACATAAAAATTCTCGATAAACTGGTAATGCACAAATTATAAGAAATATATTTTTATAGAACTACTCTGTATACCTACAGAGTAGTTCTATAAAAAAGAGCTCAAAATTATCATAAATCGATTGTTATGCCAACAGCTGATATGCGACATTTACCAAAATAAATGTATATAATATTTTAAAGATACACGTATCAAAATAGCGTGTCAGATTTGAAGTGATTTCATAAAGAACCTGCTGATGAAATAATGACATGCACTTCACATCACTTGTTTTTTGCAAAATTTTTAAGAATTATTAACTGTTCCTTATATGTCCAATGCGCCACCAAACTTGGGAACTAAGATTAACCCTTGTGTCTCTAGTTAAACTAGAATATCTGATGAGTGGGTGGTACCTAAAAAGACTGGCTTGCACAAAGTCCTACCAAGTATTTTTAACAATAGTTGTACATAATACGTGGATAATAGCGGAGACGCCCGTCGTTTCATCAACAATACCACAGCGTGAGTCAACCACAACAAGTGGGTAAACAATTACACCATCAAAATGGCAATAAGTGGCACAGACCGGAGCGCGATGGAAGCGCTTGCTGACTTTGGGACGAGCAAATTTGAAAAGCTAAGCTCTGATAAACTGGGCTTATTCCACACAATTATATGTTTGTAATGTACACCCAATCCTATTAGGTTAAATATAAAATAAATAAATAGGGTCACGGACGCTTATATACGTACTTATATCACGACCTTTCTTATATACGTTGTTTGCCGGGCAATTAAAAAAAAATGCTGTCTTCTTCTTTCGAGTGTTAAATCAATAATTACAGAAAGAGCGAAATGTTTCGATCGAAATGAAACCGACAGTGTTTAACGAAACAACCGCTAACGTTTGAAAGGCATAGGTATTGTATCAAAGTCCGCTAATTAAATGAAAGCAATAGCTCTTTAGCCACTGCTTCCTCTTGTATTGTTGTATAACAGAGGTGATAACCCTCGGTCGCTGCGGGTGCCTATTAGCACTAATTCACTTATATTACGGCCTGATCGCTTTCTAGTGGTTGAATTTCACATTCTTACACTTTACACTTAAATTAATATGGATATTGTTTTATAGGACAATTTGACAATGACTTCTTGAAACTAAAAACATTAGTTTTTAATTGCTTTTTAATTGTGACATCCGAATTTGCTCCTACTCCGCTATCGCCAGAAATTAATAAATATATATATATAATAATTAATAAATAATAAAATGCATATGGAGTGTGCTTTTTAATTATTTTACAAAATAAATATTAATATGTAAAATTGTATATATTATAAGAGGTCCTGGGCAATGCCTAGATCGGGCCAATAAAAAGTGATGAAAATTTGGTGAATTGTTCTATATATTTTTATTTGCGTTCTGTATTATAAGAGATAGATTAAAGAAAGAGTCTCTAGACGTGACTCGAATTCATATATAAGAATCAAAACATAAGTAATTTTGAAATAGCCATTGTATATGACCAGCAGAGCATAATGAAGCAGAGGGCGTCACGCTCCGACTCGCCCTTCACGAGTAAGCCTTACAAAATAACCTCTCATTTCTTCTTATTATAACAATTATAGGAAAAGAGTTTTTATTCGACTTTACTTGCATTCGGTTCACATCACGCTGCTTTGAATGAGCGATTTGAATGTTTTTAAAAGTATTAAATTGTATAATATTATAAAAACAATGCATTCCCATGACTGATGATGTAATTTCCGCGATATATATCTTTCTTTGGTTTCATTCATCTAATACGATTCAAGCAAAGATTCGTGACCAAACAGCCAAGTCTTTAAGTATTACATAGGTAACTAACATAGATTCGTTTAGAACTTTTTAATCGAAATAATTAATAGAATCACACGATTAATAAAAAAATGTTGCCCTTGCGTTCACTCCAACATATTAACATTTTTTTTAAATCGATTTTTTATTCTGACACTAAAATACTTTATACAATAAAAATCTACATAAATTTATGTTTAAATTTACATTTTAACTTTGGTCCTATGGTAGCTCTGGATTACGTCATTAACATAAAATAACTCGCAGTTCCGAAATCAGTAGAGAAGATTAATTTACTCCCATAGATATATGACCTTTATGTATGATTTATTACATATAATTTAGAATCATTGATTAGATAAAATTAAAAAATAAATATAATATTCATATATTTGACAGTACTCAATGAACGTGAGCAATAACAAGTTGTACGAAATATTACAAGATTATTTCGTCGTCGTCGAAAATCGTTAAGCTCGTTAATCTTTATTGGTGTAAACGATGCGATTAATAATAAAACCAACGCTTAATTTGTAATAGATATAAATATTAATTTTTGACTAGTTTATTTGTAATTCGAAATCAAAACTCTAGCTACTTTATTAACGACACGGGTGTAAAAGTATTAAAATTAACACTTTTTTTGTTTTTTATTATTGCATAATACCTTTGGTTTGTACAAGTATGCACTTAAACCATTTTATATAATGCTATCCAAGCTAAATAAATTTAAAACAAAAACATTATCTATGCTTCATATAAGTAAAACTTTTTACACGATCCGATTGTTCATGTAAATTAACGAAAGTCCTAACTTTAAAGTAGTTTCTTTCAACATAAAAAACCGTGCGTCGGATTTAATTCAAGGTAAAATACCGGAACTATAAGATGAATTTGTATATTCACTTAAAGGCCTTGTGTATACCCGTCTACCAGTGTTGCAATTTCTGTTCCGGTAAAAAGGGTTACTGACCCAGTGTATCTTGTAATGGCGCAAGTGACATCAGGACAGGCTCTATTTATTTATTGAATTATTTATTTTGGAAACAAACAGTATAAATAAAAAATATTAAGCAATAATAGTTTCCTAAATTAAATTAATACATGTTATATTAAGAGAAAGAATACGCAACAACACAAGCAATTATATTTAAAAAAAAAATAAGAAAGACAGATTGAGAGTGAGACAAGACATAGGAATGTGTTTATGTCCTTCATAATGTTTACAAGCTCGCTTTTCAAAGTCAAAAGCTATCAATAAGGTTTTACTGAAAGGACTTTTGAAATGATAAAAAATTAATGAAACCGTGACGTATACATGTATATATGAGTATTTATGTAATTAGCGACGCTGTACTAATTGAGCGTGCTGGATAATACGTACGTTTGTGATATCGTTGTTATAAATAACTCAAAAAAATTTGTTTATTTTTTATTATATCATTTAAGTATTTTTTGTGATATCGGCTTTGTACCATGCACGAATAATACGATCGATAAATAGTAATACTTTTTATTGCTATGTTCCGGCTTGAAGGGTGTGTATCAGTGCATCTCACAAAGTAGTAATGTTAGATCCCGTACATAAGGGGGAAAGGCGATTCACACTCCTAGCAGTTGTTTATACCAGTAACCAGTAACAGTCTTTTTGAGAAGAAGGTTTTGGAGCTTATTCCACCACGCTGTTCCAATGCGGGTTGGTGGAATACACATTTCAGTGAAAAAAGATACATGCAGGTTTCCTCGCGATGTTTTCCTTCACCGTACAGCACGAGATGAATTATAATCATAAATTAAGCACATGAAAATTCAGTGGTGCTTGCCCGGGTTTGGACCCACGATCATCGGTTAAGATTCAAGCGCTCGTACCACTGGGCCATCTTGGCTTTATTTTTATACTCCTTATAGTTGTTTATACTTCTTACAGAACCAGTAAGGGTAGAACTGTAAAAGTGTTTAGTTGTTAATTAATCCCATTCCATGTCAAATTAATTATTTATCCTAAATGACTACTAACGCACAGACAAAACTATTGAGTCAAGACAGCTGCAAAATTATAATATGTATTGTTTTTCTAACGTAAGCTAGTAAAGGATTTTTAAAAATTTCAACTTTTAGGGGATCAAAATGGGAGATGTAACTTTGTATAAATTTTGTCCTTATGAAGTCAGAACGGGTATTTAGGAAAAAAGGTGTTTGGGTAGTTCCTTAAAAACACATTACTATGAATGGATAATGCATTTAAATAACTTATAAAACTTTATATATTCAAATTCTATGTAGTAAAAAAACTTGCATAGATGTAAGTGATAAAAAATTAGCGTAATGAAAATACCGGAAGCAAAGATGATTTAAAAAACAATGTCGTAATTTTAATATGAAAGTTACAAGTCGGTCAAAGGCAAAACGAGACGGACGTATACGTATCAGCAGGTTTGACAGAGACAAGCATTGAGTCAGTGTTGCGTAAGATGCCGGTTCGATTCTTGCGAATATTAATCGTCTTTTACGATTTTACGACGAATATTGACGTTGCAAAATATTTGAAAGTTAATTTCGTTTATTGAAAAACCCCTTAAATTTATAATGTTGTAATCAATGGCGCCGTTTTCATTTCAATATTTGAAAAAAGTTCTTCAAGTTCACCAAGCTGCTCTAGCGCTCTGCTCTGCCCCACATGAATAGCTATTAGGTTAGCTAATAAGTAAAGCCGAAATTCGTTCTCACAATCCTTCACAGCCGTGCATGAGATAATTTATAAATATAAATTAACCATGTTTCGGTAATGAGCGATTTTTTTGAATCCGCTGTCTGCGGTTTATGTGTGTGCCATGTGTTGTCACTGAGCCATCTCGGCATGTGTAACTTATCCTTAACCTTAAAAGAACGTCGCGTGTATTTCTTAGATTACATAAAATTACGCTTGATACAGGCTGCGTAAACTATATACTATTATACTAAAGTACTTTGTTTTTCTCTTTCAAATGCCTCCGATTAGAAGAACAATTTGCGATTGATTGACCTATCAAAACAAAACACTAAATCGAAATGGAATCAACAATTTTAAAAGTTACTTTTAAAATTGCTGTAGAAATGACGGATTTTGATTTTCAAAACAAAAAAAACCTCTCAAGAATTATTTATTGCCCAGCAGCGGGAACGTCTATTTCTTCACTTTTTTCTAGTCTAGAGTGAGCATGTTCGGGCAACGAAGGCCTTGCCAAACCAAATCAAGCCATAAATCAGCACGGTACTTTCGAGCTAAAAAAACTGCTCATCAAAACGGGTGTTTTCGAAAGGTGAATGGTCAAAGACAAGATCCAACGTACGGTACACTGACCCAGATCGATGACGGATCGTTGAAATGTAACGAAAAATTCAATAACTTTGTAACATTTCAATGATCCGTAGAAACTTAAGAGTTATTTATTAAGTTATTTTTTACGAATTATTATAAATGATATGTAAAAAATTTATATGCCGTTTAATATCTAGATTATAACACACATTTGGCTTAAAATACATCATAAACCATTCTTGTTACGTATTTTATGCATTACACATGCATGCAATTCATGTGTTAATATATTGCTCAGAGTTATCATCGTTATGTCCGGCGCACGCGCATGCGGGTCAGTTATGACATGCGCCATAGAAACCTACATGATCTGACCTATTCATCTTAGATATCTACGTGGGATATTAAAATATAACCGGATTTCGTCTGACATAGAACTTAATAGGCACTGCAGAAGTGAGTTATTTGATCGTAGTTAAATTATATTATGCAGTTATTGCGGCTATCCAACCTTCACGGTTAAACTTTGTCAATGACTGCCCTAATGGTGGCAAAAGTTGATTTAATAGATAACATTTAAATTTAGAACGACTGAAGGTGACTGAAGTAATCTAGAAGTCATAGACGGCAAGTGTTTAGACTAGCAGATAAATTGTCTTTATTATCCCCAACAGGAATTGTGAATATGCCTAATTTGTAAAAAGTAAAGACAGTCTTAGAATACTTCAAAATATTAATACTTCCTGGGGCAAGATATTTGCCTCGATAATAAAAGCCATGTTTAAGTAAAGTCGATGAACGGAATGACGCTACTGACAGTGCATTACTACTGGTCTACTATTTAATGGTCTATACAAATAAATATAATTGTCTCTTTGTGATTTCAAAATAACTGCTTCTTTTTTAGTTGACTATTTTACCAAAAACAAAACCTTTTTTTCTATTTTAGACTGCCACTGCTACGTAATAAATTAGATATTCTATTATGTATAAATTGTATAATTCAAATAGCCATTGTGTACTTTAAAAGAGCACAGTTTGAAGGATTTTGTCAGATTCGCGCATTAAGGATACCGCCCTTTTTATTGCTTCGGTTTTAACTGTTTATTGTTATTATTATTGTTTTATTTATCTTTGGTAGCGGTACAACATACAACAAACCACGCGTATTTTAACGAGTTTATTTAAATGTATATTAATCTATCTAAAATGTGAATATGAAACGTTTAAAATTAACATATTGTTTATTTTGATGGGCATTAATGCATTGTGAAAATTTAACGAAACTACAGTTGTCGGTCGCCTTTTAAACTTTTTTCGAAGCATAGAAGTGGTTGCTGTGATTTTTTATTCAAGACAACAGCATAAACGTAGGCGACATTTCTTTGGACATTTTGGAGATATAATTTTTTTTTGGCTATCCGTTATTGATTTATCAACGTTCGTTTCAAAAGTCCTTGCACCGACCAGCTCTAATAAATTACATAGCTTTATTATTTATTTTATTATTCTCATTGTATATTTATGATTTGAACACTGTATGTATTTCAAATTGATATATAGATATTAAAAAAAAGCCGAGATGGCCTAGTGGTTAGAACGCGTGAATCTTAACCGACGATCGTGGGTTCAAAACCCGGACAAGCACCACTGAATTATCATGTGCTTAATTTGTGATTATAATTCATCTTGTGCTTGACGGTGAAGGAAAACATCGTGAGGAAATCTGCATGTATCTAATTTCATTGAAATTAGACATGTGTATTCCACCAACCATTCACAGGCTGTTACTGTTACTGTTACTATATAGATATTAATTTGAAATACATTTACCCATCAACTGAATGTAATAGTTGTGCAAAAAATTATTTTTATGTATTTCCGAAGTACCAATTAACTACTACTACTGCATTATACTATATGTCTGTACTGAGACTATAAACTAAAATGATGCGCTTGAAAGCTGTTTTGCTCTTTATAATGGTAACGCTTTATATTGGTATGATACACAGAATAAAATTATTATTTATAATTATAATTTCATTATGCATTTAGTGTGCATGACATTAATGAATACATTTTCACACTTTTACTTTTTACAACATTGTGCCAAAGTTTGTCTTTTTTCAACTGTTTACTTGATTTACTCTTTATGGCAACAATTTCAACTCGGAAATACTAGCACTGTTTGGTTTCGTAACAAAAAAAATTAAAATACTAAAAATAAAGTTATGGTTTTTTAATATTTATTTATAATAAATATATTTTTTTATATATTTTGTATGGTTTGTATCCTAACGATTTTTTTCTTCATTTTATGTAAAGATTATACGAATATAAATATTTATGCTAGATTGAAACCACTGTCATCTAATGATCGGCAGCTGAACTGATTTGGTGGAACATTTTGCAATTTGACACACACACTAAATTAAAGAAGTTAAACCTAAATCTTGTAAAATATAAAATTTCTCTAAAAATCGTACCATTGGCTTACTATTTAATTTAGTGGTATAATCAGCTGGTTATTCATGAGGTTACTTAATACTATTTTGGGTTATTCTTTACGTAAAATGTTGTGTAAATTATTGCTATACGGTTTTATATGTCTGCCGCCATTATCTAGTTTTGAAAACATCAAAGGTCATCGCGTAGCCTACACCTGCCCCCCTCCCTACACACGCGGGCGAAGCCGCGGGCGGAAATTAGTAGGATTATAATAATTACATTATTGTAATGGCATATAGTATATATAGATGTATAAAGCACATTATCGAGCGCAATCTCTTGAGAATTGAGTTTTGGGTCAAATCTTTGCGCAAAGCGGAACAGCGGACCGGTCGCTGTTGAGCAAATGTTTATTGTGTGAAAACATTCTAACGCTTGTAAGCTCTGCTTATGTATGTCTTATATTTGAATTATTTTACATAGAAATAAAAAAATACGTATTGTGCATTCATAATAAAGCGGCACGCGGGATTTAACATGGCCGGTTTAAATACAACGATTGACTCGATGCGCAGTGCGCAGTACGCAGTGCGCAGAAACTGATTTTAGGAATAAAAGCAGGGAGTACGAGCGGCTGCTAAGACTAGTGATGCTTAATAGCATATCACGCATTTGACATAGGTAGTCGATTATTGTTTTTATCAATAGATATTTTCATTTATATTTCGTATTGTTTATTGTAATATTTCATTGTTGTCATTGCATTTTAAAGAGTTTTGTTTATTTGTGTTACTAAGATATTGTTGCTCCGAACTATATAGAGTATTTACTGCATATTCAAACTATGTATATTTTTCTTATGATAACCTTTTGTAATATTAAACTATATTAAGCTATGTTCATGAATACATTGTATTATTTGTATTTTTTTTATCGATATAGATATAAGAGACTGCTTCCCTAACAAATCGAGCGAATAGTGGCACATCCCTACCGACGCCCCACCATGACTGGAATCTCGCTTTCGCTTTCTCAGTCACTCGTCAGCACTTGCTCGTGTTCGTGCCGTTATCACCATCATCCGTACAGACGGTTACTAAAGTTGTATTGTTTATTTGTAAACAATAACAATTTGTTAATTTTTGTTTTATTACTAAATTATTTTTTCGTCCATATTGCTTTATCAAGTGGGTCTTTGAACATGCTTAAACACAATACTGGCCTTCGTCGTCAGGCGAGAAAGATAATTTTTAATGTTTTTCAATTCATGGAAAAGGAAAAAGAAGAAGGTGTTAAGGACGTCAAAGCAGCTAATTCGAGGGTTTCGAAAGCAACGGGGACGTCAGAGCGGACTGTTCGTCGGATTTTAGCTGAAGGCAAAACCACTGAGATGATCTCCGTATTCCATACGCCTGGAAAAAATAGAGTGAGAGCTAAATGGATTACCGGCCTCGACAATTTCGATCTAGGTACCATCAAACGCTGTATACATCACTTTCACGTTACTGAGAAGCAAATGGTCACCATCAAAAGGCTCTTAGGAAAACTTCAAAACATTTTAAAGTTTGAAGGTAGTGCTACCAGCTTAAGAAAGATTGTAAAAGATTTAGGTTTTAAATGGCGTCAAGCCGATTCAAATAAAAAAATTCTTATAGAAAAAATAAACACTCGATTAAAGAGGATTGAATACTTAGAAAAAATTAAAAAATACAGAGAAGAAAAACGCCCCATTGTTTATATGGACGAATTATATATGCATTCAATGTATAATAAATCCGATCAGGGCATAAAACGACCATTAGATAAAGCCCAACGTATAGTAATAGTGCACGCTGGTTCTGAAGCGGGATTTGTCCCAAATGCCCTGCACATGTTCCAATTAGCAGCTAAAAGTGGTGATCGTCAAGATGACATGAATTTTAAAAATTACGAAAAATGGATACGTGCGCAGCTGATCCCAAATTTATGCCCTAACTCCGTGGTTGTTATGGACAAAGCGCCGTACCATAATAAACTATTAAACCCTGCACCCACTTCGAATTCACGTAAAGCAGAAATGGAAACATGGTTGGGTAAAAAGGGAGTTCCTTATGATACAACACTACTTAAGCCACAAATATATGATTTAATACAACAAAATCAGGACACGCATAAGAATTGTGTTCTTGATAACATTTTCTCACAATTTAACCACAGCGTTTTGAGATTACCCCCTTACCATCCTGATTTAAATCCCATCGAAATTGCATGGGCGGCAGTAAAAGGTTATGTTGCGGCCAACAACAAACAAACAAACGTGGAAAGGAATGCTGATCGTACCATGGAACTAGTAAAACAAAAATTAGATATAATATGGCAATCAGAATGGGCAGTTTTATGTGAGAGGGTTAAAGAAGTAGAAGAGGAGTATCGTAAGAGCGATCGCGTCATCGATGAAATGACTGAACGTCTTAATATTAGGAAAGAGACGGAAAGTAGCTCTGAATCGGAGAGTGAGTCTGAAAGTGACAGCGACTCATATTATGATGAAGATGAAAATTTACCAAGCACATCAGCAAGATAATCTTATTGCGCAATCTAACATTTTATATGAGAAATTTCGATCCTACCTTTGCCTACAATTCACAATAGTTAATAAAAAGTTTTTAGTATTTAAACTATTCAAGTGTTTTATGCAGCGCGGGCCCTGGCCCTTGATCAGGGTAGAGCGACATTGTTTATCAGCGCCCTTTGGTCGATGCTTTCATTTCATATAAATTGCATTTCAGTTAACTGATAAATGCCATATTTATAAAAATCAAACAATTTTTTTTTTTTTATAGAAAAGGAAGGCGGACGAGCATATGGGCCACCTGATGGTAAGTGGTCACCAACGCTCTTAGACATTGGCATTGTAAGAAATGTCAACCATCGTTTACATATCCAATGCACCACCAACCTTGGGAACTAAGATTTTATGTCCCTTGTGCCTGTAATTACACTGGCTCACTCACCCTTCAAACCGGAACACAACAATATCAAGTATTGCTGTTTTGCGGTAGAATATCTGATGAGTGGGTGGTACCTACCCAGACGAGCTTGCACAAAGCCCTACCACCAGTAAGTAACAATGCTTATTTACCCCTGGAAGTTGGATCGCTCGTATTGATCGAGTTACGTTCAACACACATTAAATTGTATGTTTTAATCACTAGCCATCATTTTATTGTCTCGTATAACCTTATTCCTTTTATCCATAAATACACCTCTTGGGTTTCAGCAATTTGACATAGGAATGACATCATTTACTAGATCTCCGATAGGCGATTTCAAAATGGCTCGAGAAAAATACAAAAGATACACGAAAGCCCGTTTTTTTACCCCTGCAATTAAGCGTAATTGTTTTAGGAATGGGGACGACAATAGTCAAAGGATCCAGGATCGAACTTGCGGCTTTTACATCGCTTGGCGACCCGTGAACCGTTGCGCTATTCACGAATGAACCAATTTGACGTCCAAAATTGAGTAAGCGCCATATTTTATCAAAATATTTTTAGCAAAATTTAAAAAAGTTTTTATTTTAGAAAAAAAAAATTGAACTTAAAAAGGCTCGCATATGTCTTCTTCGATATTAAAAGGTCTTAACTATATATATATCGCAAGCGTTATTAAGCTTTTTTCTACGTGTCGCAGTTAGATACATCAATATATTTATGTTTCAGCTTTTTTGGTCGTTTAAGCGATTTGTTTTCGTTCTGATCCTTAATTTAATAGCTATCGTTGTCTTACCCCTTAATGTAGTGGTATTATTAACGAAAATATTCAGTTATGATAACTGATGATGACTATTATAATAGTGAACACCATTCCTTTGTCACGGTGCAACATGCTGCCAGTCGAGTAGGCAATGAAAATGTACTAGGGCTGTCACATTTTTTTTTTATTTTTTTTTCATCGCAATTGCACAAGGAATAGTGATATTTTTAACTGTTTATTTACATATTCCATGCTATGCTAACAGCTCTACTATATTATGCACTACAAACAGTTCTTGATAAATAAATGTGTGTGTATAACACACCACTATTCAACTTAAATACTCATCTATACACATATAATGATTTGTCTATTATAATTTTATTTACATAGGTCTTATAATACGGTTGAAGAATTTATTTTTCAAAAAATAAATTAATAATAACTTCATCGAAAAACCGAGATGGCCCAGTGGTAAGAACGCGTGAATCTTAACCGATGATCGTGGGTTCAAACCCGGGTAAGCACCACTGAATTTTCATGTGCTTAATTTGTGATTATAATTCATCTCGTGCTTTACGGTGAAGGAAAACATCGCGAGGAAACCTGCATGTGTCTAATTTCACTGAAATTCTACCACATGTGTATTCCACCAACCCGCATTGGAGCAGCGTGGTGGAATAAGCTCCAAACCTTCTCCTCAAAAAGGGACAGGAGGCCTTTAGCCCAGCAGTGGGACATTCACAGGCTGTTACGGATTCATCGATATTCAAAATTCAAAATTTTCAAGAATTCATAATGAAGACAACAGATTATTTTAGATGTTATGTCACTTTAATGTCAAATTATTTATTTATCTTTTCTCCTGTCATTGTCATAGACAAAAGACGCGCTTGTACAAACGGCTAAGCCCAGTAAGATTTTAAACATTCAAACATAAGGCTTGTACGGTAATTACGTTCCTAATTCTAGCTTATACCTTGCTTTGCTAATTACGTAGGTAATGAAGTTGTGGTTTTAAGACATTGTTCCCACGTGTTTATTGAATTTGCGGTCATAAGTTAAGGTTTACGCACGGACGGACAGTGTAATTATGTTTTCATTAGCATCATTGTTTTCTGCATACATAAGAGGACCTATGATTAATAATATATTGATTAAATTTATGAGATAACTAGTAAGAAAATTATTATTCACAGATATATATACATATATTCACTGATTTCACTCTTTCTGTCATTATTGATTTGACATTTGAGTTTTAAATTAGTTTAACAAAACTAATCACCTGTTAAATATCGTTCATAATTAAGGCCGTACATTTCTGTGCGATATAATTCTTAATAAAACATGACACGACTATTACTAGAATTAAAAGTGAATTTCCCCAAGCTCTTCGTAACTTCCTGACATAGCTTGCATGCCGCAGAGCAGCCACAGTGTCAACATCATAATAACCTAGGCCTACTGAAAGCCCTTAACTAGTCAACACAGTGATGTAACGTTAATCGAATACTTGATTATCGATATCGAAGCTTGGATTCCATTTTCAAGCCGTATCTTGTAGTAGTAGTCTTAAATATATGAATAAATTTTTGACAAATATAAAAAAAAAACTGTACTGGCAATGTACTAAGTGAAAATTTACTGTATTGGGTTTTATATTAAAAAGCGCTTTATATACTACAAAACTGTCTTAAGCCGATGGTATCGATACTACTTAATAGGATACAATTCAAAGTAACCAATCAGGGGGCCATAAAAAACCGAATAAAGAATCTCCTATAATCCTTTTTTTAATGCAGAGCTATCAAAAGTTCATTGCGTTTTCCGTTACATAATATAAGTTTAACCTATCAAGGTTAGGGGGTAGTTTTAAACATTATATATAAATATTTTATTTAATAAGTTATTTTGCCAAGCGACATTGTCTAAAGATTTATAATGTATATTTTATATAAGTTGTAAATCATATGATTAATTTAATTGTTTTTATAATATATGATCATCATAAATAAATATAAAAAAACATTGTTGTAGCTATAAAATATATAATTTTTTTATTCACTAGGGTATATTAAATCATACGGTATATTTTAAGATATACGACAACATAAATTATATACTGTATGAAATATAATTTTCATGTAATATAAAATAAATGAGTGGGTATGTAATATGTATGTATTCCATAAGATGCTGTGTTGAAATCAAAATGTAGGTTTCTCGTAGAAATTTGAATTCCATACATCGTCTTCTCGAAGACTTGACACTCCTTAGTGACAGTTTAGTTTCTATGTGTTCGAATAAACGACTCCCCTTTTTCAAGCCTTTTTTGTACTAATAAAATACTGAGTGTTGCTCGGCTTGCGTACCTTTAAAAGTTGTTTGTGAAGTATCTGATACAACTTCTGCTAAAATAATATATCAACTGTAGTTGGGATCGCTTAAATGCTTTAGAAATTGTTCTGCTACCCCGCTATTTAGTGGCCAGTTACGACTGAGTTTATAGTTTAAAAATAATCTCCATGAAAAACACATATGACAAACTTTCATAGTCATCGGTCTAGTAATCTAAAACAGATATACAAACATTCATTTTTACATAATATACGCATATATAATATAATTAATATTAATATTTTTATTATTTCCTTAAAAACCGCCACATGATCGACTTGTGTCTAGAAACTAAAACGATGATTAATAATTTTCACAATCATTGTGTCATTTTCATTTCCGTAGTTCGATTAGTAAGAGTCAGCATTCGCGGGACATTAAGTTGGGCAAGCACTCGCACCGGCTCTGGTGTGTAATACCGCGCCCAAGAATGCAAGTTCAGTGATGGTGCAATGACTTAACTACCAATTATTTTAATCTGTGCTCTTCGGTGAAAAAGATAATTGTTGATTTTGTTGAGTTTTTCATGCTCGTTCTCTTGTTTTTTTTAAGCTACTTTGTAGATAAAATATAATGTAAGTATCGTAATAGCTGTTATTATCATGTCGGTATATTAACATCTTCCAAAATGTATAATGTACACACACATAGTAATTTTTACTCAACTGTAATCATGATTGCTTAATACTGTAGCAACTTTTTCACAGAATTTTAGTCTTTTTGTACTTATTAATAGTTAAATTTCAACTTTTTTTTATATATGGCTAAATTTATACAAGAATATATTACGTCAAATTTGTTATATTTCTTAGTGAATAGACTATATTTTTTATAAATAAAATTGTTAAAGAATATTTCAAAATAGTGTTGAAAATATTAATTTAATTAACACAGATTACGTATCCGCGATACACCTGAACGTTGAGTATTTTGACAGAGATACGTAGCGAGCGCGCGAAAACAATTGCATAAGATATAATTACCGGAATGACGTAACGTGTTTCGGTTAGCACGTAACACTGTTGACAAATATTTCGGCATTGAGTTCCTATATGGTAAGGTTGGCTGCACACTGCGACTCAAATATTATCAAGCGAAATGGTAAAAACGTGCGAAGTTATCATCGAGAAATGCTCTTAACCATATGTATACGTATTATTACACAGATCATTAATGATTTCTTTGGCTTTATAGATGAAAATAGTTCACTATGGAGCTGTGTTTTTTAAATACTTATAAAATCGTTTTTCTTCGATGAAATTTAAAGCAAATGTTTATTTTTTAAACGTAATTTAAGAAAGTATTTTTGGAAATTTCAACTATAAGGGTAAGGGAAATGAGAGGGTTGTCTTGTGTGTATTTTACCCGTATGAAGTCGGGTGAAATAAAAATAAAAAATAAAAATAAAGCTAGTATGATATAAAACCGCTGACAAAAATACACGTTGACGATATTACGACGATGTATATGGTCTGTTTAAGGTAAGTAAAGTTGAAAACGTATCAACCTTTGTTGGTAGGGTTTTGTGTAGGTTTGTGTGGGCTTACACAAAGTACTATTACTTTAGCAATACGAGTGGTATTCTTTCGTATTTTTTTGTTTGGTTTTGTAGTGACTATTTCAGAATATAAAGTGAGTATTTCCACATGGTTTTCACACATTATTTTAAATAGATTCTCATCTGTCCTCTGTCTCATCTGTCTCATCTGTCAAGTGCACTTTGTTCACTACCCGACGTATATACACTATGATAAGACAATCTGCTTACATTTTACGCATTCGTAATTTTTACAATCACCTTTTTTATACGTTGGTTTGTGTATACTATTTGAATTTTATTAGCATTTCTTAAGGTAGTTTTATATCTAAAATTTTATCGTATCTAAAATTGTTTTTTTTTAATAATTATAGTAAACCTTTTCACGTGATTTAAACAAAAACTTAAGACGCTCGTAACCATCACAAAAAGCGCAAGGGACGTAACAACTTACGTAAATAAAAAAAATACGAGGGTCACTTCGTCCATCTGTCGTATTCTTATTTACACGTCTGTGATCAATATATGTATATGCATACAGATTGCTTTTGGCTTTCGCAAAACATTGCAAAATTATTGATTTCCGAACGATATGAATATTTACCTAAAACCACTTAATTTTATTTATTATTATTAGATATTTTCGACCCAAATATATTATAAATATTTTCAATTAAATATAAATGGAGGTACTAATAGTACCAGGTTGTAAATGTCCCACAGTTGGGCTAAGGCCTCCCCTCCTTTTTGTGGAGATATTTTGGAGCTTACTCCGCCACCATTTTTTTAAATAAATGTTTTGTTTTATTTATAGTCAGGACTTTAACAAATATTATCGAATCAAAATTAACTCGTACAAATCATAACGCTCGACACAGAGAATGAAACACTTCAAATTAATTTTTTTGTTATTTGACTGACCTGCTACTACTGTATTAAAAATATTAAAATAGCGTCCTGTACTACATCTTGCCCTTATGGCGTGCAAATCAATAATAAAATGTTAAGTAGATTTGTTTTATATATAAATATAAAATTTCACAATTTTATTTTAATGTCATATTGCTTCTTGCGTTCATGTATAAATTAAAAATAACGAAATGTCAGAATTTATAACACACTTTTAATATTATTAATATTGAAGTAATAAATGTAGTATATATCATAATTAAACTGTTGCTCTTAATATATATATTTTATTTATCATTTGGTTTTAGGAGGTCAAGACACTGTATTATTTTCCGTTAAGCAAATTAATTGTTAATTATTCTTCTTGATACAAAGGAAATGAATGCATTATCAAGGAGAAAAATTTGCTTAGTGTGGGTTATTTTATAATTATGAATACAAGGCCCATGTTAGGATGACATTGCAGTTTTAATGTACATATGTAATAGTGGTTTTCGCCCGTGATTTCGCTCGCGTGTTTAGGAAACGGGGGCTTATGTAAGGTGTAATAAAGTAACCAATACTACTTGGGGTTCATAGCAAATTTTATTAAAATCTGTTAGCCGTGAAAGACAAACAGAGTAACTTTCGCATTTACAATCTTATAGCTAGATAATAATGACTCGTATATAATGTCATTCGAAATATCTGTATTATTAACATTAGAAAAAATACCGTATTAACTGGATTCTTTTGGACTGAAAATTATTACTTACGCGATACAGACTTTAAATCCGAGGTTTTTTTGTTATCAGGTTTTTTATGTTATAATTAAACAGAGAAGCAGTTTCGTGTGAATTAGTGTCATCTCATTAAAAGGATAAGATAATGCGTCTTCGTGTTACTGACGGCGTTATGCAATGTGCTGGAAAACGAAGATTACTTAAATATTTATAAAATTTGTGACCTAGGTCACTGTTATGTGTCACACAGGCGGCTAGTTTCTAGGTTAATCAGCGTGAGGTAATAAGTAAAGACATGACATGAACGATTTGTGAAGAATATTTTTATTACGTACTACGTACACTCGGCAGACAGTGTGACGCTATAGCCTTTTCCAAACAATAAATTTTTTAATTTGGCAAAAATTTAAAAGACAAGGTTAAAATTGCTTTTTTAAAATTTTATAATAACGAATTAGACACAGACTCATAAAGAATTTATGAGTGAACGAAATAACGAATTATAATAATTCATTGGATTCTTAGACCATCGAGTATGTATGTATATAATTATTGTCATCTTCGTAATCTCTTTTTCGTCCACTGCTGGACATAGGTCTCTCCAATGGCACGCCACTGAGCTACGTTTGTCAATTAAACTATACTAACTATATATAACTTTTACGACGATGAAAACGCATTCGCTGGTCGTTCGCATTTTACTCAATTGACTTTCCATCAAATACGGTTGCGTCTATTTAATAATACAATGTTATTAAGAAATAAAATTACATTACTTAATAGTACTTGCGCTAGTTTTGATGATTATTCTAGGATTACGTATTACCGTATTACTTATTCATTAAAATAGGCTCTGGTGGTAAGGAGCGAGATGGCCCAGTGGCTAGAATACATGTAACCTAACCGGTGGCGGGTTTAAGCCCGCTAAGGGCTACTTCAAATTTGTATTACACTTTGATATTACAAAAAATATCGGCTTCAGCGTTTTGCTCAATATTTCAGACTCTTAACTAGCTTATAACAACCAACCCTTTCCACAGACTGTGTATTAAATCTTTTAAATTTCGCTATGTCAAACTCATCCGTTATTACAACCACATAGCATACCTATATTTACTTCCGCAAATATTTGATGTATAATAAGCAATACAAACCACGACACCAATCACGACTTAGTTGTTAGCTAAGTAAACGCTCCTGATGGAATGCACTAGATGTTTCTACCACCATGTGTGTGAACCATCGCATTCATCACCAATGCGTCACCAACCTCGGGAACCAAGATGTTATATCCCTTGTGCCTGTAATTACACTGGCAAAAACAAAGCCCTACCGCCAGTAAAAAACTTTATGTAAAAATATTAAGATAATATTTTCACAATAACGCAAGTGCGCTTCAACGTTAATATAAAATATAAAAAATAAACAAGCTATACGAAAATTTTATTATATATTATATAATATTACAGTAACTCTATATTTATTATAATAATGACATTTAAAAAAGCTTGTAAGAGGCTACAAATACAGTATACTTTGATTTGACTGAACAATATTGATTTCCATAATACCCTACTAACATTATAAACGCGAAAGTTTGTAGTGTAGAAGATGGATGGAACTTTATAATTATGCCACGTAAAAGTTACTGAACAGATTTGAATGAAACTTGGAATAGAGATAGCTTATACCATAGGCTTCCAAACAGTGATACCTTACCTCCTTCCGTCACAAGAGGTCGTATTCGCGGGCAAAAACTAGAATAAGAATTTTCATCCGTTTTGGCGATGGTGACAATAAAATCAAGTACATACTTTTATATATATTGTATTCGTTTTAATAGACAATTGATTTAAATAAGTATTTTTTGAATTTATTTAATTGAAAATAAAAACAAAAGCTCTACAAAATTCGAGATAAACTGTTTAAATATTTAGTTCTCATGTCGGACTGTTCATTATTTATTTTATATCAATATATATATTGAGAGCATATTATATGCAATTAGTTTTCTAACGTGAATTGCGTTTTAAATATAGTGATAAGAATGTTTTTAAGTTGTACACACCGCGTCTGAGCGACCTACATTACAAATTTCTATTTGTTGTTATGCAATCGATCTCACCTCAATAGTCGATATCTGTAAAAGAGACGTATATTTTTGCTAATTTTTTGCATATATCCTGGCAACATTTATTAATATCGTGATTATTATTTCTTGCCAGTATAAATTTATAAGAATAGTAACAGCCTATAAATCCACAGCTGGAGTAAGGCCTCATCGCCTTGTGAGAATAATGTTTGGGACTTAATCGATACTCCGATGAATATTTGTCGATACATGCATATGGTGTGGATGTAGGTGTCCTTACGATATTTTCCAAGCTCGATATGCCCATAAAAAACTAAAGTCTATAGCAATTGTGCCTCAACAATTGACTCTTTGGTATGAAATAAAAATAAATTCAAGTGAATCCCTAATTAATTCAACTAAATAGTTGTATTCGGTATATAAGATCAAATTTCTTGAACATGATCTTACAAGGTTGTTAAACAACAAACAAGGCTAACATACAATATTTGGGTGTTATTGTGATATAAAAATATATTAATGTTCTGTTAATTAATCTTTACTTAGCTCAGGGTAGCTTTATATATATAAAGCAAGTCAAAGGGCTATTTAATTAAACAGTTATGGTTAAAACCAAAACTGTGACCTTATAAGATACTTTAAATATAATAAATGAGTGAAAGTGTAACTAAATTTTAAATTTCACACGTGTTTTTTTTTACAAAAAAAAATTCTTTTTAGGTATTTTTTGGACAAAAACAAAGTGAGTTGCCTAACTTGTCTATGGCATAAAAACTCTCGAATAGAGAACTCGTTACATAAAATCTTTTAGTTAAGTTTGTTTTTGCAACGTAAATGTGATACGAACAGCTACAAATTTTGATAACTGTAAAACACAGACACCATAAAAAAACCGCATTTATGTTGTCATAAAAATACTAAGACTCACTTTTTGGGCTAAGGCCTACTTTCCAAAGAAATGTACTTTCAACACAAATTAAGCATTTGAAAATCAATGGTGCCCGTCTTGGTTTGAACCCGCTATTTCTTGTGTCTAATAGCGATTAAAAGTATTAATCTGAGACTTAGTTTAAATTAATCGAATGAAATTGTATTATCGGTCGAGTTATGCGTAACTTCTTATTTATACGAGAATTTCACGTAATTTAAAAACTACTTCCTTGATATGTTTAATTACATTAAAAGTTTTATATAAGTGGAGCTAATGTAAAGCGTGTAGATCATTAATAAATATGATACAACTATCAATAATAATAACAGCAATCAAAAAATAACAGCAAATAAATATAATATTTATCTATAGTTATAAAATGGTTTGTCCTGACTATCTATCAACGAATAGCAAAATTTAGTTTTATTATAACATAAGCCTCTAAAAAGAAGGTATTTTTGAAAATTTAATTGGAATGGTACTATTACAAAGCCGGGAAGGACAACTAGTATTATGATAATACATTGAAAATAGTTCAAAATACAGTATGTTCGTTGAGTTTTATTAATATATACAAATTACTAACGAAAGTACAATAGGTTGTCGTGGCTTTGTTACTGGAACACTTATGTTATTAAAAAACTCGGTCATGGGATTCATTAATGTAAATCGTACAAAACATTTTTTTTTCTTAAATAAAAAACAAAGGTTTTCGATAGTTAATATTAAAAATATCCGCAAGTAGAGCCAGTTGATAAATGTCTATCTGACGAAAGTTTATCTCGGCGCCGTGAAAGGGAGACTGGTTACCCAATTCTCTTATGAAATTGCACACGTGGACCACAGATAATGTATAACCTGACATATGATTAAATCACAGATTACCTATTCAATTAGACATCATCTATGGAATAATATATAATTCCTTGTATACAAATATTTTTTCTTAGTTTTTATAGTCGATAGGCACATCGTGTGTAAATCAACAGCATAATTTGATCCTTAACGAGATATTTGAGGTGTGGAATGGATACCCGCTGGGTTGTAACTTTTATTATCAGAATAATATTATAAACACGATACGAGAGAGTCTAAAATACTATAATAACGTATATTAATATATACGAGATCTATGAGGGAAAATATCTGGACACTGAGTCGTAGGAATCAACTAATATTTTAGAAAATGTAATTGTTTATTGTTACATTGAGAGATATAACAAATAATTAAAAGGAATAGTTAAAAAATCAAAATTTACAAATCTATGTTATGTCATTACCGTAATTGAAAAAAATAATTGTAATAAAAATAATAATACTCATTAGTGTAAATCCTAAAATTAAAGCAATAATTCTTCAATATTAGGACTTAGAATAATGGCTATGTATACTTCTAATTGTACTCTTTGACTATCAAAATTCTTTCACCTGCTTAGAAAAAAAAATCACCCAGTCAAAGAACCGGTTCAATAAACTGTGAATGATGAATGGTATCGTCTACGGCGATATCGATAGCTTTTTTTCATTATATTCAAAAAATCCTGGACGTAATTAGTTCAATCCCTTAATTCCAGACGTAGTGTCCGTGTTTGGTGTAGTGTATCTTATCTTTAATATCTTTTAAGGTTATTTTAACGTCCCTGCATGTTTATTACCAGGAAGCATCACTATCTAAGTTTCATGATTAAAAAATATATATAAATATTGTATTCATTTGGAATATAATTCTTTGGATAATAATATTATCCATTTATGTAAAATTGACTGCCTCATTGGTCTAGTGGCTTGATGTTAGGCCGCAGACCCGGAGGTCCTGGGTTCAATTCCCAGGTCCGGCCAATAAAAAGTTATTGGGTTTTTCTGTCAGAAAAGTCTCAGTAGTAGCCTGGAATCTGGAAGTTGGAAGTGTGTACACTCCCGTGCCTCGGAAAGCACGTAAAGCCGTTGGTCCTGTGCTTGAACTCTTTCCGGTCGTGTCGGATTGCCGTCCCATCGGATTATGAGAGTTAGGGAATAGAGAGTGCACCTGTGTTTGCGCACTTGTGCACTATAATATCTCCCGGGTAGTTGGCTAATCTCTCTTGAGATTGGCCGCCGTGACTGAAATCGGTCTGTCTCATTAATTAATATAAAGCTCTTTTTTGTAAAATTTAATTCGTTATTTAAATCTATTCAGATGTCTGTTTTACATTTAAAATTACCTTGACTTTCGTTTTCCATGTCACTTTTTTTTAAATATAAATAAAAGCAAAAAATCGCATTAATTCATCCTGCTTATATAAATTATTGTGTTGTAAAACGCGGATAACATTTTGAATTGAGATATTATTTATTATGTTTTTTTTTTATATATTATATAAAAAGCTGGTGTGCTGGTTGTTTATATAATGGGAAAGAATGTTATCGTACTCTGTTATTTGAGTTAAAATTCTTTTTTGAGTTAGTGTTAAGTATTCTACGAATTATAATTTATGCTATAAAACTTATAAAAGTTTGTTAGTTATATTATCTATACTTTTTTTTAATTTAAATTAACTTAATATTAAATAAATATAACTTACTTTTTAATGCCCAGATCATATTTTCCTGCAATCCCTGGATATATTCCTGCATGTCCTCTTTACAATGTCCTTTAACAACCTTCTGCAGGTCACCCCACTGTTCCACTAAGATCTGTGCGTCCATCACCCGCAGCATACTTTCCAGACCCATCAGATTCGTCTCGTTAGAAATCACCCTCATTTGTATTCTCGTTTCGTTTACTGTATTTCGTATCGAGTCTGTCAGTTTGCCTAATACATCCTTGGTCGGCTTCGATGTCGTTTTATCTAGTTGCTTCGTAGTTTTCACTATGTGTTGAACATTGTGAGACTTCTCAGTGGTCGATACCCGTCTCTCGGTCTCGACATTACCGAAAGCCTCAGCGAATGTTAGACCGTCATCGTCTGCAAACAAATCGAAAGAATCCTCTGTCGTGAATTTCTCATTCTTACTCGTATTAGGCAGCGGTATCATGGACCCGAGCAGGTCTGAAGACAGGTCATCGTTGAGTCCACCTTTGGATGAAGCTTTTTTAATATTTTGAAAAGCATCAATCAAGGCACTTCGCAGCTTCTCCTCGCGGGCGCTTTCTTTCTCTCCGAGATTAGCACCTATAGTGTAAGACGCACTTAAAACTAAAATTATTAACACTAAGCGAGACATATTTATTTTATATTTTTTAATTCACTGCACATGCTTGTCTTAATTGTCGAATGCACGATTTATGTCTTCGTTTTCGTGTCAAAGGTGCGCGCGCGACGGCATAGTCGGAGAGCGACTGAGCGTTGTTGGGCTGCTTATGACATAACGTTGTTACGGCGCGGCGTGTGGTGGCACTTTCACTGTCGATGCGAAGTCAGCGCGGGCGCAGGTGATCTGCATCCTTGTAGGGCGGCCGATGCGTGCGCTCCACTTTTGGCAACTAGCAATTTGACGTACGTTGAACAAATCGTAATTAATCTTTGTTAATAATTAGTATCAAACAGTGGCAGGGGTTATCAAAATCAATCGATCAGTGTTTCCCAAGTTCAAGCTGACCTTTATTCGTGTTTTACAAGCACTTTTAAATAATCATTTTATATCAATAATCTAATTAATAATAAAGCCGGCATAAGAGAATAATCGGCAAGAAACTCGGGATCAGCTTAACTTACGTTTACCTACTTATTATGAGTTTTATTAATTACGGCTTTTTACATGAATGACAATATTTAAAGTTCAATGTTTATTATTATATGTCCATTATTGCCCTTACCTTAAGAATTCAAATCTCAATTTTGTTTGATAAATGGAATATCATGACATTCCAAGGCTGGCTTGAGGGTTAATGGATATTTTAATGACGTCACAAAAAAGTCAGATAAGAAATAACCATAAGGTATATAGAAAAGTTTTAAACGCTTTATTTTGTAGGAATGTTAAATAGTCGGGTGTGATATTATTTTAGTTTTATTTTTTTACCGACATCACTTTGTTTTTTTCGGCTGAGTAGAATAGAGCCTTTAACCCGTCGGCGCGTCGTAAGTTTTTTCATGCTGCGTGTGTTACACGTCGCCGACCGCGAATAATTATAATTAAGGCAAAGAATTATAATTTATTAAATTATTAGTGTCAATATCAGCTTGTGCAGTAATAACTTTTGTTTTAAATCAACGTCATCCATAGAAGGAAAATAGATTTTTCAAAAATCGAATTGGTAGAATTCCTGTTGCAAATAATTCGGCCTCATTCTTTTTTTTTATAGTATAGGTAGGCGGACGAGCATACGGGACCACCTGATGGTAAATGCTCACCAACGCCCATAGACATTGGCATTGTAAGAAATGTTAACTAACCTTGGGAACTAAGACGGTATGTCCCTTGTGCCTGTATTTACACTGACCCACTCACCCTTCAAACCGGAACACAACAATACCAAGTATTGCTGTTTTGCGGTAGAATATCTGATGAGTAGGTGGTACCCAGACTAACTTGCACAAAGCCCTACCACCAGTAAAAAAATTCAATCATTTCATTTATTCATTTAGTATGCATGTAAATATATTGGTTTACATTTTTGTTTGATTTAGTGTTCATTAAATCGACTCAGAAACTCTTGATTTCATTTGGACACTCGCACTCCAAAACCGCTTGCAAATGTTAACGTGCTATGTTTTTGATGTAATCGCGAATGAACTACTGATGTCGTTGCCATTTTTTCTCACGCATCTTGAAATATATTCAATGGTTCGTACCATCTCACACGCAGGTTTCTCTAAAAACAAGATGTTCTCACAAATAAATGTAATTGTAATCATAGCGTGGTAATCTGACTCAACTTTACACATAATGGAACTGTAATAGTTTATACAGTTTTTTGTTTGAAATAAATCGTGATTTACGTTTATACCAATTATGTCTCAATAGATCAGCATATATGGCACGGCTAGCGATGTGGAAATACTTAATCGAGGTTACCATTAATACATTTTTGAAAATTAAGGAGCTTCCGAAAAAATTGTTACACAATGTCTATTCGTATACTTCTCGGCTATAAAAGATTATTTTTTTCTGTTGATTGGTGACTTGTCCTGTTTAAGGGATAAGTACACTTTTTATGCACGTACTACTTTTCATTTTTGATTTCGTAGATATTTTTTATGTAGGTATACATAAAAAATACTTATTAAATTACATTAAAATGGTACATATTGTCCTCTTTTTTTATATTCGCCGAAAGGGCAAATGACTCTACTCCACCTGATGGTAAGTGGTAGTAGAGTCCAAACGCGACGACGGCCAATACAGACGGGAAAAACGTTCTGCACTAGCCGCCTTCGCCTTGCCGGCCCGCAAGATGCCTCTTCACGCCTCGTTTGAAGGAACCCGGGTTGTAAGAGGAACACGTAAGCTGGTAAGGAATTCCATTTTTTGGAAGTGCGTCAAAGAAAGTTTTTATATGCGTCTAGCCGATTTTAAGTTAATAAATAGAAAACAATAACAAAAATACTTACATATAATATCCTCATCCTTTGCTTGGCTTTTATTGTCTACCATGTCATCTTCAGTTACTTCTATCTTGCACACGTCGTTCACGCCTCCATACTTTTTGCAACAGACTGGCAATCTAGTTTGATAGTAAGTGGTCACCACCACATAGACATTGGCACTGTTAGAAATGTTAACCATCCCTAACATCGCAAATGCGTCAAGTACCTAAGGTGTTATGTCCGTGTCAATACACTATACCACAACAAATATTGCTGCTGTATGGGTGGTACCGATACGAAGCCCTAAAACCAAGACAACCCTAGTGACTTTTATTGCGGCGTTATTCCTCAGTATTAGGTCATACATGTTAGCCGTCAATAAGTTTAATTTCCCTGAATATCGAATTCCCAATAGCGTGTAAAAGGAAAGGTACATTACACAAAACGTTACGTAAGCAGGGCTGTTCATTTAATTATATCTCCCGTCGTTATGTAATCGCGTTCTCTCGATTTCACACACTTTCTTTATATCTAACATTTTTTAACAAGAATCCATGTGTCGCTTCAGGTTTTTTATTTTACAATCAGGAACAAAATATTCTTTATTCAAGAAGCTTTCATAAACATCATCATCATGGTTAGTTCAATTGAATATAAAGGTAATAAAAGGCAAGATGCTCATTGGTTAGGTATTTTTTCTAAATGAAATACATTGTCAACATACACATTTAATTTGTATGTCCTGTTTGAAAATCGAATACGATTTACTTTTTTTATCCTCTTATTGATAAATAGAGCTCAGAAACGTTCATATAGTCAGAGTTTTAATAAATTAATTAAAAAATAACTTATATAGTACCTAACAATATCGAAATTTCGTTTTCCGAATCTCAGTTTTTTTTAATTTTGATGAAAAGTAATTTAAGATGTTCAAAACAAACGTCGTTAATATTTAGTTACCAGATCGAGTCTGGATGGAGGTGCGAGGTCTGGATCTTTGTACTTAAATTATATAATACAATTACTCAGAGACACACGGTTTTCAAACAATTGATTGTTAGTAGCGGCGACACATCTGTGCTATTATCCTCGTTTCCATGGTAATTGAATTATGTATGTGTTTTGTATCATGTAAGGTTTATAGTTTTTATATGTTATTTATTAAAAGTAAAGCTGACAACTTTATTAAATAAAATATTACACAAATATTAGAAAAAACGTTTCATCTTTTTTATTGTAATAGAAAGTCAAAAGTGCAAAGAGCACTCTATTTTCATTTAACCTTTGCCTATTTATATAAAAGTTGTAAAAACTATGACGTATTGTATAATAATACATTATGTATTTAACGTTGTAATGGATAAGCTGGTCATCGTCATATTAATGCAAATTATAGCTAAGTTGTATACAGACAATCACGCCTAAAGTAAATCCTTACTAGTAGATATTTGATCTGTGTTCCAAAAACAAAATATTAAAAAAAAATCTCTAAACTTTCTTTACTCTAAACAACGCATGAATGCTCTGTTACCGGCACCACGATATAGTGGTCACAGAGGTCTTTTGCATATCGGATTTAGTAAACAAAAAATGTGAAGTATGATATGATGTAGATTAAACACCACAATGGTGATTAAATACCACAAGTTCGGAATGTAATCTACATTCCGAACTTGTGGTAACTTTACATTTTTCTACCGAGAAGAACGGGCAAGAAACTCAGTAGTTACTCTTTTCACCATATCTATTGACACTGTTATATCTCTCAAATACAATAGGTTTTATAATTAGGTTATATATTGACAAACAGGCATCATACAGCATATTATGGCATTACAGTAACAGCTTGTTAATATCCCACAGCTGGGCTAAGGCTGACCCTTTTGAGTCGAAGATTTGGAGCTTATTCCACCACGCTACTCCAATGCGGGTTGGTAGAATAAATATGTAGCATAATTTCAATGAAATTAAACACACGCAGGTTTCCTCACGATGTTTTCCTTTACCGTCAAGCGCGAGATGAATTATAAACACAAATTAAGCACGTGAAAATTCAGTGGTGCTTGCCACCACTAGGCTGTCTCGGCATTAACCACTGTAAACGTGGGATCTGATAAAGCACTTTGCAAGACTCCGACATTTAATCGACATAGATGAATATCAGTTAGTTGTCTAACTTTTCTTACCCCGTGTGATGCTATCTGAGACATCTTGTTAGGGCGTATAGTGAGGATTCCACAGAAGTTTCGAATCTAAAATGATTCCTTTCGAATCCTGCCTACGTAGGAAATATATTCGTTTTAATAATATAATTCATAAATTCAAATGTTATGCTCAAAATACATAAGTAAATAAAATGTATTATTTATAAAATATTATTTGAATGGTAACAAAGAATGGAGTTAGTATTTGTTGGTTTAATTACAGGATATATAAATCAAACTGTAAATAATTGACGTGTCATTTCATTATTTAAGTTCGTTCCGACCGGCTCGATCCTTTGGGTCTGCGTAAAGATGTTTGATACTCTGCATCTTCTATCGCATCTATCACAAGGAATGCTCTGAGGAAATGTTTGGATTCGTCCCAGCCGCTGAATTTCACCACCGGACATCGCGTCAGAATTCTAAATTCCATTTATATCACCTCGACGTCTGGAAATGCAGAACAGCGCGATTTTTAAGGCATTTCCTGTCTCACATAAACACTCTATGAAACCAGCTTTCACTGGCAACTTTTCCGAACCGATATGACACCAAAAGAAACCTTAAAGAAAAGAGCTTACTCATTCCTCAAAGGCCGGCAACGCCCCTACAAGCCCTACGGCGTTGCAGGTGTCCATGGGCGGTGGTAGTCACTTTCCATCCTCCTACGCCCCCTTTGTCCCTTTAAATAAAAAATGTAAATAGAAAATATTTTTTAATCTTTATATAAATAAGCGGATGTAAATGAGTTCAGTACCATTTTATCAACCGATTTTTTATTGGCCCATTTTTTTTATGTCACAGGTTTAGTGACATAAAAAAATGGTTATAAGGTTAAAAATAAAATTGCGAATACTATTATAATATAATATGGTTATTAAGATGCATGCAAGTCGATCAACCCACGCAGTTATCTATACATTAGTATATTTAGTTATTCAGGTGGTAGCGAGCTTCAATTGCTTCATTCTCAATGGTAACCAGCTAACGACAAGGTATGTTATAAGGTACAAGGTGTAATTTCGTACGCAGCAATCATTTCAATGTATCAAACTTACTATTGTTACGAAGCCCCTACCGTGTTATGATTTGTGACGTCTTATATAAAACGTGTGATTTAATTAATAGACATATCTCATATGTTGTTAATGGCAAATTAAAAGTATCAACCAAAGTATCAACTAACCTTGCATCAAACTTACTTTTATCTTCTGTTTATGAAATTAGTAGAGACAATGTCACGATTTCCTCTTAAAATATTGACGAAAGACGGAAGGGATGTTAATAAACGAGACGCGAATATACATAACAGTAATACTCTGTGTATTACTGCTACACGTACATACACGTTGTCGTATATATATGCACGCAAACATCTTAATGGAAGAAGAGTGAATTGAAAGGTCGTTTGTGGACATTGTTTCTTAATAATTTGAAGTTTTTCTACTTTTGAATTAAATACTTTAAGCGTCCACATATCCATCAACTCACTATGGAGTTTTTTTTTTTAAATGTATAGGCTAGCGCTTAACTGTTATCATACCTGAAGGAAAGTGAGTTACAGTCTAAGATGGGGCACGCTTGCCTAGAAGATGCCTATTCAATCTAGACTTGAAGGTACCCATATTGTAGGTGGTGGGGAAAACGGAGGTCGGTCTTTTAGAGTCACACGATATTACAAAGGAAATAGTAGAGGGAAATAAATATGAATATTATATACATAAGTAATGATCAGTTTGCATTCTCTCCTCTGAAATACAAACGATTACTTACGACCTTTTGCAGTAACATTAGCTATATACGGCTTACTTATAAACGTTGTTTAGGCAGTGATTACCTATGCAATGCTGCGTCTATTTCGTTCAAATGTCAAATCAATAATGACAGGAAGAACAAAACCAGTGTTTAAGTAAACAGCCACTAAACGACTTTTATAAGCAAGGCCGGTATTGTTGAAATATGGGCATAATCAGTTAAATTGTTTACAAGATAAACGAGTGCAAAAATAACGATTATGGTGTATATATACAACTAATTTTCGTCTGCGGCTTCGCCCGAATGTTAGGTTTAGGTATAAAAATTTCCTTTCTCAAACCTTGGGTTTAATAATAATAAACATGCTTCATACAAAATTTCATCAAAATCGGTTTAGTGATTTAGCCGTGAAAGCGTAGCAGACATACAGACTTACTTTCGCATTTATAATATTAGTATAGATAAACAAAAGACTACAGTTCGTAAACTCATAGTAGTAACCGATATTCATACATCAAGGAAGTGCAGTCTATCATTGGAGAAAGATGCCATCATGCGTGCCCATTGCTCAATCGGCACATTTGTGACGCCTTGTGTGCACTCGAGTGCAACCGCACAGATATCTATCTATCTGGACGTCAAACAAACAAACAAATTATATCCGCGTGTCTGTATACACTAATGGCGTTTTAAAAAGACTTTCTAGATTTTGATTGCAGTTTTCACTATCATTTAAATAAATATGTATTTTTTATTAGAACAGGAAGGAAATAATCATGTTTTTATTAAGAATACTTCTGATAACTTAATTAAATATGTTTAACGTGCGTAGATTATATATTGATAAGCTACAGATTATATTCGTATATTAGAAATGTCCTTAATGTAATTTCGTAAATTGCGAACGTCGGGGCCCGTAACTAGTATTAAATACGCCGGAAGCGAGTTCTTATCTAACTTGATGTAAAATTCTAGGAATTTAGATATACACAGTATCAAATACAAGGAAGAAATAAACTTACGCCTATTATTAATATTGGCCTGTAATTCATCAAAACACGGGTTATATTTACAATGCAAAATTAAAAAAAAACTTTCTTATTTGTTCATATTTAAAATATGTATTATAAAATTATAATCGCAATTTTCTGCCTATATCACTATACCTATTCTTTTTATAGGAACAAGAAAACTAAAAAAACCTTAAATATTCCTATAACTTGTCAAAAATATAACTTAGAATAATTATATTATAAGATACTAAAATATTGTAAGTGGAGGGCTTTTTGCGAGCCTGTCTGGGTGCCACACACACGTAATTTATTCTACTGCTAAACAGCACTCTTTGGTATTGGTGAATTGTTATTTCCAGTTCAAATATTATTGCATTTTAGATATTACATACAATTTGCACGAAAAACCAATTTAGCAATTTGTTCTCATTTCTTGCTCGAGATCGTAAAAGATAAATACGGCATTTGTTCAGAGTAATTTAATTTGACTTAATCATCGCTGTACCCGTGACACAAGCGGAATTTGTAACGTATAGACCATTTGCGTCATTGAATATATAAATATTGGAATGAAGATAAACTGAGGTGATGATCAATGGAGAATAGAGAACTGCACAAGAGATTATAGTGCTCCTATGTGATAATCCAAACTGAACGGAGAGAGTTCAGGAGCAGAACCAGCGGCTTTCCGTGCTTTCCGAGGCACGGGAATATAAACACTGCAAACCACTGAATTTATCGACTGAAAAACAACAGCTATTTATTTATTTTCTTTTATTTATTAGTGAAAACAAAAAACAAACACACAATTCATAAGTAAAAACATCACATAGAAAATAACCAGACCAATAGTTTCCACAGAAATATTTTGTAATGCGTATTAATTAAATATTAAAACGGATGGAATATTAAAAAAAATACAAAGGGTAATAAGAATTTCATTGAAATAATTAAATAATAAAAGAAATCGAAATTGATATTTTAAAACTTAAATTATACGTATGTTTTGATTACATTTTTAAAATGCTAAGCTAAGCAAGAAAAAAGGCTAAGCTTAAATAAAATTAATTAGATAGTGCGGTTAGCCGTTGTTTTGAATCATTACACAGGTTCGGAACTTATATTGTACCGAGAAATAAAACGACAAGTAAGTCAATAGTTTTTTTATAAATTAATTGTAACTTACAATAAATATGTGTGTCCTAAACGGTCACCAACGAATTCCACACTCGTTTGTCATCTATGTAATATTTTATTGTAAAACAATCCCTTTTTAGTGTATATAAATTTTTTTCGTATTGTTCAAAGATAAAAAGGAAATAAATAAAAAATATAATAAGCACAGTACTTATAGGCTTACGCTAGTATCATTATTCAATAAGTATCATTATTCAACAAGATCTTAAGAGTTGGTAAGTTTATGGTAATCGAGTGATTGTTGTGATTGAGTAATCACAAATATACTATATTTCTATAGCAAAAGATATAAGGATTATTATATAATAAAACTTCCTTGTCGACCTACTTCTCAAGAATATTGGGATGTGACAATAGACAATTTTTCAAGATTTGACATATTCCTCACAGCAATATTACCTAGCTAATATTAGCCAAATTGGCCAAGCGGCAAGAACACATAAGTCTTACTAGAGATTATTTTTTAGTTTCATGTGCATGATTTGTCTTTTTAAATCATTACGTGCTCGGTGGTGAACGAAAAATCGTGAGGAAATTATGGATTAAATTCTGCCACTTATGTATCAACTTACCCGTATTAGAGAAGAGATATGAATAAGCTGCAAAACTTGCCCTCAAGGAAAAAAGGAGGCTTCAGATGTTGATGATGACATGTGCGCGTCGGACGATTACATGCTGTTACATCATTAATCGAATACAACTTGCTACATAATTTTGTCTTATATTACTGGCCTACATAGGAATCACGAATTAAAAAAAAAACGAATAAAAAAGCGTCTTAATCGTAATATTCAGTGAAATTTTCCTCATTACATTACGATACAATAACACTGGAAAGTCCGTTATATTGCGTATGTAATAATTAATTACGAGCACATAATTATAACAATGTTTAGAAGATTCGTTTCCGTTGTAGGCAACTTTCTTAATTTTATTTGTCTTTTGTTTATTTCTGTCACAGAACAGCGAGTAAGTGGTGTGAATTTTGTTGTTATATTGAGTAAAATAAATGTAAATATAAATCGTCAAATTAACAAAGTATTTTATAATAATAATATCCTCCAGACCGATTTCAGCCACGGCGGCCAATCTTAAGAGAGATTAGCCAACTGCGCAAGAGATATTATAGTGTACAAGTGTGTGCGCAAACACAGGTGCATTCTCTCTTCCCTAGCTCTTAAAACCCAATGGGACGGCAATCCGACACGACCGGAAAGAGTTCAGGCGCAGGACCAAAGGCTTTACGTGCTTTCCGAGGCACGGGGGTGACACACTTCCAATTTCTAGACTCCGGGTTGCTAATGAGAATTTACTGACAGAAAAACCCAATAACTTTTTCTGGCCCGACATGGAAATTGAACCCAGGACCTCCAGGTCTGCGGCCTTACATCAAGCCAAGACCAACGAGGCAGTCAAAGTATTTTATAACCTTCTAATACCTATATGCACTAATAAATAAGGAGACGTTTTTGTTGTAATGCCTAACTTAATAAGCTAATAAGGTATAATAATAGCGGGTTTTGTGAAAGGTTCTAGTATTCAAAATAATTTCAAAAGATGCTGCGCTTCGTAATTTCACTCGCTTTAAATTGAGAGCATTGACGTGACAAGCGTGAATATTCTTGTATTTATATCCTGCATAAATGTCAACGTATACTAACTTCACAATATTTATTATTAATTCGCATAACTAAAATCGCCCGGGATGTGTACCTCTAATCGACCCCTCCCTCGGATGAGGTAAAGTTACAAATTATTACTTAATGGTATTTCAGATGATATTACAATGTAAGCTCCGATAGTTCTCCAAACCAGGCATTTAGGTAAAACTTACGAAAGTAGTTTATAAACTGCTGTGTCACCGTGATTATACAATTCATATATAATAGAAAGTGAATTCGCGAAATCATACATTCTTATGAAATGCTGACTTTGAACTACAAACGTAATAAATACTTTAAAAGGAACAAACAAACAAAGGAACGCATTGTATTACAAAATATTAGTCAGCCAATACACTAAAACTACAAGAAATAGAAGCCAATTATCTCAAATATCATATGTCTCGAATAGGCTGCCATCACAAGATTTGGGATGTTATATCTCTTGTGCCTGTGATTATATTGTGATTTCCTTTATTTACTACCACCTGGTTTCCGCCCACAACTTCGTCTACGTGTGGAAGAGGGGGGCGGGGATGCCTTGAGGTTAGGTAACCTATGTGCTTTTATGTCACGATTCCGCAGCCTATCCGATCCGTGCCGAGGACGGACATCGCAGTGTTTTTAAAAACACGCATGAAAATATTACTTTGTTCTTCACCACTAAAACCACCATATCACCATGTATCACCATAATTCGGTTGTCAACATTTAACGGTTGAATAATGAAGCGAGTTCAATTGCAAACAGAATAATACATACTATTTCATTTGAAAAGCACTTTTATAAATTTTATACTTTTATATATTATGTGGCCTTCAAATATTTATCTAGAACATGAATGAAACTTTTCAAAGTATTATTTATAACCATTATGAAACCATTAGAACCTTGATATTCTAAAATTCTGAATATTAGATGTACTCATTGTTATACAATATAATAATAATAATATTATGCATCTGTGTCGCAAAACACGCAACGCTGTGTAAATATATAATGAAATTTGGTAATCAAAATGTTTGTTCAAGTATTCTATAAATTTTAAGGTGTCATTGCTTTATTATATACTTTTTATAATATATAATGATAAGCGTGAAGCTTATGAATATGATTACATATTATATATTGTAAAAAAAAATTATTTTATGTTTTTCTTTTATATGTTTTCAATTGTAATCCAAACCAACATAAACCAAAAATCTTGTCGGAATAATTTCCTATATTGTTGTATTTAGATAATTTTTATTGTGGTTTCTGTGCCTATTGCGATTTTTTTACGTATTCGACAGTGTTGACGTTAACTACGCTTTGCATGGAATTAAAAACACTGCACTAGGCACACTGTTTATTAAGACTATTGCTATAATTTGTATAAATTATAGCAAAGTAAAACTAAAATGTCCTGCAAATTTGACACATATTAGTATTACTTTAAAGTTTATATATCTAAATAAAATGTGCGAAAGCTTATTGAGTTGCAAAATACTAACTCTCGAAATGAAAAAAAAAACTCTCAAAACGTTTTTATTTGACACAACCCGGTCACCTAAATGTCTTCTGTAAACAATTCTTGAGATGAATATTTATTAATATTGAACAAGTGAAAGTAAGGAACAAGAATAATATAACAGCATGTTTAGTCATTGTTATTTTAATTCTAAACTTTAAACTTTTGCAATATATGTATATTATACCGTATTACAAGTAATCACGCATTTTTAATAATTTTCCCAGCACTGCCGAAATGCTGGTTGTTTTTTTTCCAGCATTTTCCCGTCCACTGCTGGACGAAAGCCTCCCCCATAGAATGCCAACCATCCCGATCTTGGGCAGTCCACATCCATCCCGTACCTTTGTGGTTACGAGTTGGTTTAAACTTAATGAATATGACATCAACTGCACTAGTTTTCTTTGTGTATCTCCATTATTTATTATCATTATTTCTAATAGAATGCGAACACAATGCATACTAATGCAATTGGACCGTGCGAACGTTGTCACTTATATTTATGAAATTTATGTTATACAAAGCTCCACAGAATCAAATTTAAGCATGATAAGTTTCTTGATTTCAATCGTTTTGCACACTAAACGGCAGTAGAACTTAATGTGATTTGCATGCGAGTTTAATAGTTGTTCACTATAATAAAAAAGTTGTGTCGCGGTTCAAAACATGATAATAGTGTATTAAATTTGTTATTATATTTTAACTTAATTTGGTTATAAAGGACTTATTAATTGTATTGCTACATATAGAGTAATCTCTTGCTATAATTAGCTTTTATATATTTCTAAACGTTTTAGGTAGCGACTGTATCTAACATAACAAAATATATTTAAAAGACTACTTGAACAGTAGTATTTAAGTTATTTATCACTCAATTATTTTCTTATTTTAATATTTTTCATCATGTGTAAATATATTTCTAGTTATTGATTCTATAGAATAATAAATAAAAATCAAAATATGTACTTATTTTAATTTGCTTATAATTTATTTTAGAAAATTCAAGTAATTTTTTCTGCTAAAAGCAACGATGAAATATACGAACGAAGATGATATATATGAACGATATACCATGTAAGGTATAACACAAAATATTTTAACTGGCAATATCATATGTCTCTGTATCATATCTGGCAAATGTCATCGTATGCTGTCATAATACTAACAAATGTCAAATTTTCAATTTTCAATTTGCGCGGGTATAGGTTTTACACACTCGGTTTGATTTAATAAAACACGTAATCGTATTATTTAGTTATATTTCTTTAATCAATACATGTGTATCTTTAATAATCAATAAAATAAACGATTTATTAGAATCTAATTTGAACCTTGGTAGAAAATTGAACAAGTCCATTTTAACGATTATTGATTTTTCTTCAAAAGGTATAAATTGTTTACACTCCGCTTTTGTATAAAATGTGTCTAATCTAGCGTTCTAAAGATCTCTTTTGCATATCGTTCTATTTCTTTTGAACTATTTTTTGCGACTATTTTAAGATAAGATTTTTTTGTTTTAGTGTTTTCAGACTAAATGGCAAAACAAATAGCGGATGTACAAATTCATGCTTCGGAAAACGATAATGTTGACGACGATAACTTAGACGTTAGTGTGGATCTCATTGATGATGGACTTTATTTAGGTAATTCTTCAACAAAATTATACTATCAACGAAATAATATTGGAATCCAATAAGAGAATGTATATGTATGACAACTCTTGATGCCTGACACAACAGCATAGAGTTATTTACATTTTTATTTTTGCAGGTAATCTTGCGTGTGCTAGAGATTATAAAACATTAGAGCATCTAAAAGTGTCACACATCCTCACTGTAGACCTAGTACCGCTACCGAGATCTATACTGGAGAGGAGCCAACTCACCTTTAAATTTATGAAATGTATGTACTTTTTAAATAATACCTTAATATTAAAGTATTATTATATATATGACAAATAGAAAGGCTAGTGTCAACAAACAAACGTCAAATAACTCTAGTATACCTTTACAGTAGCTGATGTCCCCAAGGAGGATCTCATCAGTCACCTACCAGAGAGCAATGATTTTATCAAGGAAGCAATTACAAATGGGGGAACGGTGCTCGTTCATTGGTAATATCAATTAAAAATAGTCACATTTATTTAAACTTTATTAACCACAAACAACTATGGTTTAAATTCTATATTGACTAGGGAGATATTGACTATAATATTATATACATATATATTATTGATATAAAAAACACCATGGTTGTAAAAATAAAATAAAAAATAATTAGGACAACAGTAGTCTAGCAATACAATGTGATACACCATTTCAGCCTTTTACTACATATGTATTAACTTAAAATTTTTCATTTATAAATATTTACGTTTAGTAATATCTATTAGAATTATTTTTGTCCATTTTGTCAGTTGAATAAAGGAAATGAAACAATCAATTATTTAAATTTGTTGTTGTTGTTAAAATATGTATTTATTATCTTTAAAGTTGGATGCATAAATAACACTAAATTAAAAAAAAATCGACAGTAATTCAAATTTAAAATAATTTCAGTTACTTTGGTGTTTCCCGCTCTGCAGCTGTAGTTATAGCATATGTGATGGAGAAGTATAGTCTTTGCTATGAAGATGCGTTCCTGCTTGTAAAGACCAAGAGAAGGTTCATTGGCCCTAATGTTGGCTTTGTTGCCCAACTCAAACTGTTTGGACACATGGGCTATCGAATAAACAAGGATGACCCAAGGTTCAAACAATTTAGATTGAAAATGGCAGGACAGAAGTTAAAGCAAGGTAATAAATAACAAATTTTTTTTAAAGAGATATTTTCAGTTGAAATTAAATGTCAAGTATTGTTTACATGATTTGTAAAGAACCTTTTATTATATTTACTTAATATATAATTATATTTTAATAAATATGATTTGTCAATGTTGTGTATATTAAAAGAAATTGTGTTTACATTTTGAGAAATGTTTTAAATGCTGTAAATGATAAACTTATTATATAAGTCTTTTTTTTATAGAATAGGCCAACAAGCGTATGGGCCATCTGATGGTAAGTGGTCACCAATGCCCTTAGACATTAGCATTGTGAGAAACGTAAACCATCGCTTAGATAGCCAATGCGCCACCAACCTTGGGAACTAAGATTTAATGTCCCTTGTACCTGTAATTACACTGGCTCACTCACTCTTCAAACCGGAACACAAAGGCGCATATATGCTATAATCTAAAGTTTTTGATGTTATGTTACAAGTTAATTATTTTTAGATTTTATTAAAAAGATTTCTCCTATTTATTACAAAATCACAATGGACCAAATTATATCGGTAAAATTTAACAAACAGTCTTCGATCACAAACCAACAAGCAAACAATAATAATGATTGAATTTATTTGGAACATACCTGACACTTTACAAACTTTAATTTTGGGCAAAATAAAATGCAAACAAAACTATTATATACGATAGTAACTGAACTTTCAGATGGTCTTAAACTATAACTATTTCTATCTCAAATTAGTTTATTTCAGAGATTTCATAACAGAAGCTGCACTTATACTCTTTGTTTCAATAACCACGATTTTCCAATTTACAGTGAAAATATTACCCCAACTGTTTGCCGATTTAGTTAAAACAGACCCTGGGTTGATCCGCGAACGACCTGACCCAATAGTGTACCGTTGCAAGAAGTGTCGCAGGATAGTGGCAAACCAGAGCAACATCATACCTCATCTACCGAAGCATATAAAGGTGGAACTGGCCAAGAAAAACATTCGTCCACCACCGAGTAAGCAGACCGCTCTGAATTGTGTTGAAAATGGTCAGCTGTTGATAGAGAAATTGAAAAGCCTCGCTTGTCAGATAATGGACAGTGAGATTGAGGTTGATGATTCCAGTGATGAAACTACCCCGGGTAAGAGTGATAACAGCTTCCTGGATAGCGATGAAGGACCTAGTCAGGTAATTCCAATTGACAATTACTTAATCACACCTTTTGAGGTCTGTTAGGATCCTTTGAAACTGCCATAATGTCACTTATAGGGCGAAAATGTGTTTAACTGAATACTTAAAGCTATAATTGACGCAGTATAGACGTATAAATTTAGAAAAACAATTAGCAACGCTTAATTACCAATATATATATTTAAAAAAATATCTAAATATGTTTATATGTTATGATTTTTTTTACATGCTTTATACTGGACCTTTATGTAACTACCAATCTACACGTATATAATGACTTTTATATGAATGTGTTCCCTTCATAATTACATTACGAATATCGACTATATGTAGAAGCTACAAATGTGCTCCTTAATAGTTCGACTTCTGGGAAGGGACTTATCAAGATTATGTCGTATTATAGGTTCTTGATGGTTACAATGAAAATAATATGGTCGATGCAAACATAGCGGCTCGTGCGGACGGCCCTGAGATCTGCCGCCTCATGTGGTTCGTGGAGCCGATGACCTGGATGAAGGACGTGCAGAACTCTCCACAGGGGAAGCTGCATTGCCCAAAATGTGCCAACAAGATCGGTAGCTTCAGCTGGGTCATGGGTACGTTTAGATACCTAAATTTAGTAGATATTTTAATAGAATAGATAAAAAATTAGTTTACTTTGCATTGTTATTAAATAATAAAATAAGCGGCGCCTGAAGTTAATAATGAGCAATGATATCACATCAATGAAATGAACATGCTGTATTAAGGTAATCGAAGCACTTATAATATTTTCATAACAAACAAATACATATCTAATCTATCTATTCATACTACCTAAAACGATAGTTTTAATGTTATCAATCCACGTTACGTTTAGTTTCGTTTTAAATTTTGAATAATTACATAGTTTTGTTATCCGTCACAAGATGGCGTTGCGTCGTTAATCCCTCATTTACATAAGCTTTTATTACGAGAGATGTGACAAAATTAATTAAATTTATTTTTAATTAGCAACCCTTGAGTTGCTTAAATAATAATCTCAATATAATATCAATAGCTTTTCGTACTTCTGTTTTTAATAACCAACAAACTAAAATAAACTTTATCTAACCTGACACTAGATGGCACTGTACCGTTTATCGGCAAACCTGAATCGCGCTGGCCAGATTTTCGCGCGAAGAGTGACACCGGCCCGCCGAAGAGACCGAGTTAAGACCTTACTTCATAGGATCATTTCTATAGTAAGCTCTTCACGAGATCAACACGCTACGTGTGATCGTACCAGTCGCGAAGATGAGACGTGGCGCGGCGTCGGCTTCGGCCGTCAGCCCTCGATGATCGTTCACTCCTCTCTCTCGGGAGAGGAGCGTGGGGCGCTGTCGCTGGCTGAGCGGCTGATTTTTAAACCCTTTATATATTGTAACAAAAAAAGGTAGAAGATATTGTTCGCAAGTCAGGTTGATGTGCGGAATAAATATTAAGTCCCTAAAGTAATCATTGTTTTCTGCCTATCTGGACCTACTAATGCAAAAAGCAGCTATCTGGGAAAAAGTACAAATCGAGTTGTAAGCGTTTTTACTCTTCGGTTATATATTAATTTTCTGTAAATTTAGTAATTAAAAAAATATAGGTATAGGCCTGGATGGTGTTGAAGAAAGCCACCTTCTATCTAAGAAATAAATCATTTTACCAAAAACACCGATCTTAGAGTGGCTGTCTTTTACATACCACGATAATCCATGCCTCTTAACAAATTGAAATTTGTAAAAAACAGCCTTATAGGTTGGCTGACTTCTGCAATTATGATATTTAGTTTATGTCGATATTGACTGCAGTTTACACTACGTTGACTGATTTTCGCATAAAATATTTGTTAAATTGGCTTTATTTGACTGCCCATATCTCCGTTGTTATAGAAGATATCAACTTGTCATATAGCAGGCTGTCTTTTCGAAAAAATCCGGCCTGTCAAAATTAATATAGCTGTGTTAATTTTTCGAATAAAATCCACATGGCTGTTGTCTGCATAACTTGATCTACTTTATATTTCGTCACAAATCAAAAATATAACCGCTAGCTGCCTACACTATTTTCAAAACAAAATAAAAACCAATTCCATAAGTACAAAAAATGTTATGTATTTATAGTGGTTAGCTATGAATCATAACGATAGGAGTTAACATTCATATTCATTTAATCCTGTAAATAATTAAGCACTATTACCACGGGACCGCGGAAATAGTTCAAAATGCTGAAAAAAGTCACTGAATTTAACGCACAGATTTAAAGCGCTATAATCTTTGAATTCAGCTAAGATCGCGTATATGTAATCGAATTGTTGTTATCGAATGCTTATATAAAACATATTATATTTTAGTTATTATTTTGCCAATCCAGAGGAACAGTTATGTAATTTAAAAAATTAAAAATGTTCACATTGTTTGCCTTAGGAATATCAGACGTCTATTTATCTATCTCATCGACTCGCTTCGTACTTAGTCGTCCAAAATATTCGAACATCAAAAGATTCAAACGGCAGACATGATCAAATTATAAACACGTGTTTTTATCAATCCAATGTCTCATAAAATTTTGTACGGGTTGTTCTTTTTTAGTACATGTGAGTTTACAAATGCGCCACTAGATGGCACTGTATAATTTTACCGCGATACTGAATCGCGCTGACCAGATTTTCGCGCGACGAGTGACACCGGCCCGCCGAAGGGACCGAGTTAAGACCTTACTTCATAGGATCATTTCTATAGTAAGCTCTTCACGAGATCAACACACTACGTGTGATCGTACCAGTCGCGAAGATGAGACGTGGCGCGGCGTCCTGAGCGTGAGGCGGGCGACGGCTTCGGCCGTCAGCCCTCGATGATCGTTCACTCCTCTCTCTCGGGAGAGGAGCGTGGGGCGCTGTCGCTGGCTGAGCGGCTGATTTTTAAACCCTTTATATATTGTAACAAAAAAAAGGTAGAAGATATTGTTCGCGAATCAGGTTGATGAGCGGGAATAATTTTTAAGTCCCTAAAGTAATCATTGTTTTCATCTATTATTACTATAAGAATTAAGTAATGTATATTCACCATTCCTATTAACATTCTTTTTAAACTCTAAAATCTCTGTGATAATCATTGTTTTCATTTCATAAAGTCTATTTTATATTTTGTCACAAATCAAAAATATTAAAATAAAACGTTACTTACTGCTTAAAAATATTTCTAAAACATAATAAACATCCAATTTTAAAAGCAAAGAAATATATTACACGTTATTTATAGTGTTTAAGGAGTTAGAACTCGAGGAGTTGGCCAGCATTTTGCTATAATTTTATTTGTTCATGTTCCTTAAGTTATTCAGAAGAACAGTAAAGGAGAATGACCAAAAATGTCCATATGTCCACCACTAACGAGACCTATGTAATAAAATAGTCTACTACATACTGAGTCATTATAACCAGACAGCAACAAAAATATGCAATCGGTAAAAAGTTATAACTGAATGAAAAGTCATGTTGTTTGACTTTTATTTGCGCAAAAATATCGTTAATATAATTCTGTCCATCGCAGATTTTGAACCAAACAACGCATGTAATGTCAGGCCGCTTGGCGTCCACAGTCAAGTGTTAGGTTTTCGCTGAAATATATTTTGATAAAGGCCCGGAACAAATAAAACGCAACGCGTGTTTCACGTAGTACCTGGTACTACTCTAGGTACTCAGGTAAAAACCGATTGCGTTTGTGCTCTAGCGCATTATTTGCTAAGTGCGATAGGGATAAATATAGAGTTATCTTCAATTTTCGCTGGGTTATCGATGAATCATCATTAGCGCCGCATAAAGAGTAGCTGCGCACAACTAAAATGGATTTAAATAAATAGTAAATAAAAAAAAATATAATTTTTTTCATATAGTCATAACTTTTTACCGACAGCTTATTTTTTTTTGTCTCATTTTAAAAATTACTCTCTGTTCAGTGAACTATAAGTCAACATAGGTCTCGTTAGGATGTATGGTGGATATTTGGACTACTTGTGGTAATTGTATTTTATGCAATTAAAAAAATCAAAAAATATTCACGTGTTATGTCTTAGGAATGTCAGACGTCTAGTTATCTGTCTCATCGACGCGCTTCGTACTTAGTCGTCTAAAATATTCGAACATTAAAAGATTCAAACGGTAGACATGATCAAATTATAAACACGTTTTTTAGTCAATCAAATGTCTCATAAAATTTTGTTCGCGTTGTTCTTTTTTAGTACATGTTAGTTTGCAAATGCGCCACTAGATGGCGCTGTATAATTTTACCGCGATACTGAATCGCGCTGGCCAGATTTTCGCGCGACGAGTGACACCGGCTCGCCGAAGGGACCGAGTTAAGACCTTACTTCATAGGATCATTTCTATAGTAAGCTCTTCACGAGATCAACACACTACGTGTGATCGTACCAGTCGCGAAGATGAGACGTGGCGCGGCGTCCTGAGCGTGAGGCGGGCGACGGCTTCGGCCGTCAGCCCTCGATGATCGTTCACTCCTCTCTCTCGGGAGAGGAGCGTGGGGCGCTGTCGCTGGCTGAGCGGCTGATTTTTAAACCCTTTAAAATTAATGTTGAATAATAAACAAAAGATTTAAGTCGAGGACTTGGACAAATAAGCTTGTAGGCAACAATGTGGCTGATTAAAATACATCAATGACATACTTTAGAACAAAGATGCTTGATATAAAAGAACTGTAAATTATTATACTGTTGAGTATTTGAATTAATTTTTGAACTTATTCAATAATTTTCAGGTAAAGTTGGAATATGTTGTCTTTTTGCGAAATTTGTGTTACAGCATATGTAAGCTGGTGGGTAACTTTAGCAAATTAAAAGCTACTGTCAGTGCAATGAAGAACGAGCAAAAACTCTAGTAGCTACAACTTTCAACTATCATATATATGTAAAAAAACATAATAAAAGTTGTTTAATATGCCTTTTAACATGAGCTTTAATTGTATTTATTGTTGAAAGTAAATGTTTCACTTAATATTTCAGGTTGCAAGTGTCCCTGCGGTCAGAAAGTAGCTCCTGCATTTTACTTGGTGCCTTCGAAGGTGGAGTGGTCGAATATCGTGCAAAATGTGCAAATAACTGTTTAAACTGTATGTGGCCCTGCTTTATAAAGGCCATTATAAATCCCAATGCCCCGCTCCGCTCCCTTGCTTTTATTCTAATATTGCAAACTCCAAAAATATTCTATTGATGTAGTCCAAGTAAAGTTTGGTATGTAAAACACTGTAAATAATATCAGGTTACTTTTGGGTCTATCAATATATAAATCTATATGTATAGGATTTCTTGCATATAAATCATTCTACTAATGTATATTTATTACATAAATATTGTCAAAATCCAGGGTCTAGCTCTTAATTCAACATACCGTACCTTACCGGGTAGTATAGTGCGTGGTGTAGTTTGTGTAAGGATTAATATCCTATTGCATCTGGATTCGAGTAACGCTAGTGTTCCATGTTCCGCCGTCCTGCTATGCAGATATTGCGATAGTGAGGTTTTGTTATTAATTTGGTGAACTAAATGGTATTAGATTTTGATCTATTTTCGATTATCGCTTAATATGACAAATCAATGGCTTTTTGAACGGAAAATGGTTATAGCGTTAAATTATGCACTAAGACCGAACGTTGGTCGTACAGAAAATAGTTGAGTGCCAACGTTGATGTTGCAGATTACAAGTGCCCTACGGCTTTGTGCAAGTTCGTCTGGGTAGGTACCACCTACTCATCAGATATTCTACCGCAAAACAGCTATACTTGGTATTGGTTGTGTTCCGGTTTGAAGGGTTAGTGAGCCAGTGTAATTACAGGCACAAGGGGCATAACATATTAATCCCAAGTTTGTTGGCGCATGGGTGATGTAAGCGATGGTTAACATTTCTTACATTGTCAATGTCTATGGGCGTTGGTGATCACTTACCATCGGGTGGCCCATATGCTCGTCCGCCTACCTATACTATAAAAAGAGATTACACAATTTCGTAAGTACTCGATGCGCGAACGTCTCGAAACGCCTACATCAAGGCGGTCAACTTAGATAGCGCACATTGTACCTTCATTGTGTGCTAATCACATACTACTTAATTTAGAAATAGCTTTTGAGTATATATACAGGCTTAGGTTGATGGAGTTTCCTCGTCTTTAAAACACCCTAGTTGTAACAAGGAACACAGACGCCGGCAGGGTGTTTTATATCGTGATAGAAACGTAGATGGAAAACGCATGTAAATGCAAGCCGCAGGTTTATGACAACTCTGGATGCGGAAATTATGCCGCAGTTAGACCCTTACTTTAATATTAACGAAGATGGAGCAGTAGCATAACATTTATACCAGAGAATCCTAGCGTAGTGTGTATCAAAAAAGTTTTCATATTTCGTAGGAATCTGTACTTTAATCTTCCAATAAATATACATTTTTAGTACAATAAGACTGTCTTCGTTATTTCGTTATTGAAAAATGTATTATTAATAGATGTAGATTGTTGGTGCTTCCCTGTGTAATGTTAAATATAATTTTATCGATGTCTCCGTTACTGTGTGTACAACATAAAAATAATCACTATTTATTCAGTAAGTCGTTTTATTTAAAACTTTTACAATAATTCCAGCAAATATAAGAATACTTTCGTATGACAAATAATTAAAAATTATCGACCTTTATTATGAACGTTGCTTTGCAACTGTTCTGTTAAACCGTAGACAGAGAAACTAATAGATGCATTGACGATTTCCTTCTCGCTTAGACAAGAAAGAGAACGAAAATTACATTACAAATGGTATAAATAGAGATATAATTATCAAATCTTTTGTTCCTTATCACGTAACCACTTTTCACTAAGAAACACTAAGAAACTAGTTATGCAACCAGTACCACGAAGGACATTTACAATAAAAACCTAAAAATGCATCGTTGTATTTTGTCGTTGGACTACTGGAAAACATAACTAAGCAAATACATTCATCGTACATGTATTTCAATAATTAATTAAACTGAGCATCCAAATCTGTTCAGATGTGTTTAATTCACTCCTTAGTTATTTTATAAATTTTTTTAAATACAATTTGGCTCGTCTGATACTTGACTAATTTAACAGTTGGTGCGTTCATTATGTTTATTGTTCAATTTTTGCTTATTTTTATGTTAGAAAACGATTCTAATCCAGTGAAAAGACAGAAAAACAATCCTTATATCATATCAATGGTGCATTGTCGTATTATTTTATGTTAAAGCGATAGCAAGAAGAAAATTGTCGGCGTTTGTTTTCACGCGTAAGTACGACGGTTTTGTCCCTAAATATAGTTTCTCAGTGATGTTTATATATGCCATAGCATGACGAAATCGTATATTGCATTAAAATCCTAAAGGATAACCTATAATTATTTATCATGTCAGTGCTGCCAGCGTCAGCTAAAAAAGTGTCACGACTTTCGATAAAAAATATCGACTTATCGACAATGTTGTTTACATTGTCGATAATGTAATAACAAAAATAAAAAGTGCTTCGTTATATATAAATATGTTATTTTAATTCATTCGTTCTCCTATTTATAATTTCCTAATGACAACATTATTTAACATTCTTCATGAATTTATAATATTATTACATTCCGAGTCAAGAGGTTAACATAGAAATATATGTGGCAACCATTCTTTAGTAATAATTTAATTGAGTGTTTTAGATTTTAACATCTGAGGAGAATGCTAATCCAGTACCATTTAATAATACTCAAGTACTATTGAAAACAGAAACAAAAACAAACAATGCAACGGTCTTTGGGTGTAGTTGGAAAACAAAAAAATATTTTTATTAAAGAAATGTATAATGAATAAAAGTTAAATTTAATAACCTCATTCTGTTTTAATTAAATCCTGGAAATTATTAATCTCCTAAAACAGGGAATGCAGTTACTATGGCAACATTATACGCACACATTGACAAACTATCTCTGTCTCAATCGCGGCTTCACGGTCCCTTGGTCTATTAGTTTCTCTGTCTACGTGTTAAGCCCCGCTTGGCTCTTTCTGTCATTGTTGATTTGACATCCGAAAGAAGAAGACACATTAAATAATCACCCGCTAAACAACTATTTCAAGGCTTATTTTTCAATTTGAATATGTTTACTTTAATTTAAAACAAGCTATTTGTACATAATCTCACATAATGAATGTACTGAAAAATGTTAGTCGTTGAGAAATAAATTTAACTTAGGAAATAAAAACTATGCCGCCATCAGGACGCCAAATTTATTTGCAAAAACGCATTTACAAGGCGAAACATTTGAATTGAGACTTGCAGCTCCTAACATTTTCAAATTGCAAAATTATTTAAAAGGATTCTTTGTTTTGTAACACAAAGCCAGCTTTCGTGGACTAAATGTAACCAACGTGGTTTGCTGCAATAACAAACAATACGGCCGATATATTGACGAAGTACTCTTCAAAGCACACTCCGTAGTGCCGGCAGCCGACGGCCCGCTCGGTTCACGCGCACGTGCCGTCGGTGCGCATGCGCGGGATGTCGTGCAGCGCCAGGCGGTGCGCGCGCATGAGGTGCGTCTTGCGCTTCCAGCTGTCGGCGAACGTGCGCGCGCAGCCCGGGCACTTGTACGGCAGCTCGCCCGTGTGCGTGCGCGTGTGGCGCGTCTGCGGGCGACGTCGTACATTATACGAGCATTACGCATGAAACGAGTATTCGCTCCTCTTGGGTGACTGTGTTGCGCTGCACGTACCAGTCCGCTGGCGTCGTGGAAGGCCTTCCGGCAGTGCGCGCAGACGTGCGGGCGCGCCCCGCTGTGGCGCCGCAGGTGGCGCCGCAGCGACGACGCGGCGGCCGAGCGGAAGCTGCACTGCGAGCACGCGTGCGGCTTGGCGCCCGTGTGCGTGCGGAGGTGCACCTCCAAGTTGTGAGCTGGAAATAACAACAACAGGGTTAAGTCACCATCGCCCATACCCACGAGTACAGAATTTGAACCATTTCTTACGACGTCAATGCGCCGCCAACTATTGGATCTACGACGTGCGTGTACTCCGACGCACTTATCCTTTTAAGTCGTGACAGCAATACAACGCATTGAGTTTTTTATGATCCTAATTAATCAGGTGTTCACAGACGTGTTGTCCGTGCCGTTGATGTATCATTTCTGATGTCGCGATTGGCTTTACGTGTAATCGATGTACAAATTTAATTGGACTGATCGGAAGTACCTACTAAAGTTTGGCGATAGGATTACTGGGTATATTATTTATGGGCATTACAAAGTCCTATCACAAAAGATTATATGTCTAGGATAAATAGGGTTAAAATTATTATTATACATATTTCATTACACTTTCACGTCTTAACTAATAAACCGATTGCCTAAATGTATAATTTTCACAGACGTTATAGAAAAGGACATATGGTACCTAGCATCTTCTTACACCTCACACGAAAACGAAACCACGGGCGGAAATTAGTATGATAATAAATAAAATAAAATAGGATATTTCCAACACTGAAAAACTGATTCAGGTTACCATAAAAGATTATAGAAAAATAGACGTTTAACTATCCAGCTTACCTTGAGAAAATCCCCAACCGCAATATGAACATAGGTATTGCTTGATCTCCTCGTGAACTTTCATGTGACATTTCAGTACACTTTTATTTTTGAACCTGTGAATTAGTACATGACATTTCAATACACTGACAAACAATCAATATTTTAGTAAATTGTTTACTATCAATTATATCAAATAAAATCAAATTTATTGGCCCTGCTGTACTAACAAACACTTTTTCAACGACAGCGATAGATCTTACTGACTATTGCCGCCAAGAGATGAGCCACCAGAAACAATAACTCTCATTTTTGCACTTCATGTATGAACATATCTTTATATTAACAAAATATTTATCATCACTCTGTACTATAAGCTAACGATAACATTATTAGCTTTTGATTTAATATTAATATTTAATAAAATACATTATTAGCCTATGATTGATACCTACCCAGAGGAGCTTGCACAAAGCTCTACCACCAGTAAAATATTATTATATTATTTTGAACTATTCATTTCTGATACGAAGTGACTTATATATAGTCAAAGTTTAAAACAACCACCAATTCGAACATACAATACCCTAGCTATATGAATAACAATATTGAAAATAGTTAATATATTTTCCCATACCTCATGGAACATTTGTCGCAAGCAAAGGGTCTGACGTCTGAATGTCCTCTATTGTGTATAGTCAACTGTTTGTGATGTTTGAATCTCTTTCCGCATGTATTGCAAACAAACTTTCTCTCTTCTGAGTGTGATGTTGCATGATATGCTAGTTGATACGGTTTGGAAAATGCTGAAACAGTAAGAGGTTTGTATCAGTACACATTCCATTAAATTATTTTAGGTCCAATTGTAATGTTTAAAAAGAATTTAGATGGATTTATCAGCAGCAGAAATCTAAATAGTAACAAACATCTCTATTTATAACTTCACTTCTACTTTTGTTTTGAATTTTCATTTTAATTTTTGTATCTGCTTATTTATTTCTATCTCCATACAAAAGAAATAAATGCATAGTCAGGGAGTAAATATATTTGTGCAATGTTTATAATTTCATATATTATTAATATGTAAAAGAACCTTTTTAGGATAGTTACAAAGCTTCAAGCCGAGTAATAAGGTTTGTTAAGGTTAATAATAGTTGGATTCTTATACAATTTTACATACTATTTTATATATCAATTTTTTGGATCATTAAAGATCTGGTTTTTTCAAATAATATATATACAATACATACACTTTGGGCAATGATCACAGGTATATTTGTGCCCCGAATGCTCCTTCTCCATATGCTTAGTAAACCACTTTTGAGACACAAAAGATTTTCTGCAAGCTGGACAAATAATCCTTTTTGTCTCATCCAATACTTTTGAGTATACATTTTCAATGTCCTTACTCATTTTAGAATTGTTATCATCTTTATTAGAAACTTCATTGGACATTATAGAACATTTATGTGGCTTACAATTTGTGGTGACAGTCGGAACAATATTTGTCGATATATCTCTTAAGTTGCTCAAATTACAAGCAGTTTTATCAAAATTGTTTAAATTGTTAAAATTAGTTATGCCAATGGATAGTTTGTATTCGGGTAAAGTTAATCGCAGTTTATTAGTCTCTGGTTCCATGCTTTTAAATGTGTCAGGTTCAATAATAATGCTTGTTTCACTTCTAGAAGCAATGTTTTTGAGTGTAATATTTACATTCTGAGCTTCCTTTATAAATGTGTAGCATGACTCTATTTTTATAACACAATCATAACAAAACTGTCTTGGTAGCTTTTCATTTTCTGAAATCTATAAAATGCAATAAAAACGGTGTATAAATATATTATGCATAATTTTAATATTCTTCAATAAAATACATTTATTTCTACCAATTTGAAATGTATTCAACATTTAAATAAAATCTGATTAATGAATAATAAGTTCTTAAAGAGTACAGAATTGATAATATTAGAAAATAGTATGTACCTTAATATTTGTACTAAAGCAAAACATTTCTACTGCATTATCATTAAAATTATCTTTTTCCCACGTCGCCACTTCTCGCATACAACTACGGCATAGTCTTGAAATGTCCATAATCGATCAAGTGTCTAATAAATAACTTAGTATTTATTAAAAATATGTTTAAAAATAAATAATCAATACGAATTCAAATGATTTATTTGACATATTTACGTTCAAACTTCTGTCATATAATAAAGTCTGGCGTTTTGTTATAGCTTGAACTGAGAGCATTGGGATTGATTTATAAGTAACTAATATTATAATTAATCACCCTTATATAATAGAAAATATTTAATAATTTTAATGAAAACTCAAACAAAAAAGAATACATGGTGGCATTCAACCAATGAGGTCGAAGAATGAAATACTAAAAATAATACTTATAATAATTTTGACATTATAAGCTGTTTTGAAACTATACCTGTCTCCACGATTTTTCGATAAAGTTTGAGAATTTATATTAAAATAAAAAAATTCAATTCAAGAGTTACACCAAAGAATTTTCTTTTGTAGATATTATAAAGTTTTTTTACAAGAACTGAAAAATGTTTTGAATCTTATCAAACAATTCGCGATAATTCATGTATCTATTCATCTTGCGTTAATTAAATTGGCATGTAATTAGTTTTGTAGGTCAAGGATAATAAAACGCAATTTAACAAAAATATTTTAATTAGTTACTTTCGTTGTACGTTTTGTTTCTGCGAGGTGTGACCGTAGGGCGTCTAATCCTTCGCTTGTTAAAGGCGAGGCCTCGAGCAAAATTGGTGCATTTTGTAGTTCAGTGCTGAGTCGAGCGAATTGAAGCATGAGTAACGCCTCGTTTCGCATTTGCCTGTACGCTGCATCCATTTTACTTAACACCAAAATGAACTTGAAGAAAAATAAAAAGTTACATATATGAAATTGTCAATTTTCAAATGTACCTGTATTGAATAATTATTAGCGTAGCTTTAAACCTTAGCATTCTTCAACTTCGGTTCAGCCAATAATGTGTATAGCATAACAGCTGCTGCGGATATTTGACACAAGTTGGACGTATCCACAACAAATATTACCTGGAACAAAATAAATACACGGAAAAAACTCTACCCATATTATGCAATGTGTTTTTCTAGATACCTCTAAAATATGATTATTAATTTAGTATGATATAACTCTTTCACTGACCTTTTCAATACCATCAAAATAATTGCTCCACAACGTTGCCATTTCCCCGCCAACTTCACGAATTGAGAGCATTTGCTTTTTACCATTTTTATTGATGTAGCTAACGTCATAAATATTTGTCCCAATTGTTGGCACAGGACTATATGTGTAGTCTATCCCATCCGCGTCTTGAAGTTTTTTTAATAATGTAGTTTTTCCCGACCCTTTTGGTCCTAAACATAAAACTGTAATTTTGTTGTCTGGATCTTCCATTTCACTAAATGTGGTTCAAATAAACGTAGTGCCTAAATTCTCTTTGAATTTTGTTCAACGTTTATGTTTAGTCAATAAATCAAAAAGGTAGATTCAAGACACATTTTTATCTACTTGCCGCTAGATGGGGTTATATAATTTTACTATAAATTAGAATATTGTTAACTGTAAATTTATATAGTACTTATATTATTAATAATATTGATGTTAAAAATAATAGATTACTTAATAATATATAATACTATAAACAAAAGCACGGCTTATGGTTACTTTTAAATGTATGGAAGCTTTTTTTTAAGGTAATTTTTTTAATCTACTTAAGGGCGTTATCATTCTAGTAATGTGTCATTATATTTTGTTATACACTGAGTCACTTTAAGTATTATATTATGGTTATATGAATTGAAAAGCGCCGACATATGTATTTTAATTGAAAGAATTAAGGAGAAATTAGAAACAAAATAAGGTCTTTGATACATTTTTTTGACAAGAAATAGTAGTCCGAGCAGTGTTCAGACTAAATGTGTAAGAATAAATAGCGAAATAATTATAAATTATTTTCAAGTTTCATTATTTAGGTCTGTTTTGCTTGACTTTTGACCTGGTTGGGTATAATATCTTGGTCATCATCTGTGGTCTAAATTAAGTGACACGTGTGGTGAAGAAATACCATAAACACTTCATAGTGATCAATTTATTTAATTATTGGTACGAACATCAGACTAAACAGGTCAAGTACCCAGATGTATGTGCGTTCTGGTGAAAATGTACACTGTAATATTTCCTGCGCATGTTGGCCCTCGCGATCATGAAGACATCAAAATCATAGTTTTTTAACCATTTTTTTTATTCTTAAAGGCCGTAAAAAAAAACTCAATTACAATTTCCAAAATCAACATGTACCTACTAAGTCGCGACACTGTTCCCATTACATATGATTTTTTTTCATTTGCTCTTACATTATTTAGCCATGGCTTATAATATCATGATAGCCGTCAGGCTGACCTCGCATTGCAAGCATCGCCGCGGCATGTGGGTGTACCAGTGTAACATTCACTGACAAGTGTCCGAAATCCATTCAACCTTAAACTTGGTTTACGTTATAACGCATATCTAACGCTGTCTTAGACTTTGTTAGTGATAAACTATTATCGATACTGATATCAAATGATTTTTTAGTTATTTAATAATTTGTATGATATAATTTTCATTTCATTTAGCTTATATTAACCCATAAAGGTTTCATGTAGCTTATATTAACCCATAAAGGTTTAATTTAATAGGTAGGAAGTGTTTCTTTATGACCAAAACAATTTTGTCTGGTCAGGAAACGATAATTTTCATTCCAATTTTGGCAAGGTTTTTTTTAAAGAAAGATAACAAAATTTAACGCAGTTTTTAAAGGTTGTTCGGTCAGATTTCAATGTTAACACATTTACGTATCATTAAAATTGAATATTTTTGTTTAAAATTGATAATTAAATTCAAATAAATAAGGTCGAGTAATAAGTTTTTTTTATTCCATAGTGTTTTTTAATTTCCTTTTTCTGTTGACGATTATATTATTACTTTAAAAAGTCTTTTAATTATATTTTTTTGCTTACTAGTAATGTATTATTATGAGATAAATACATAAAGCGAATAACACAATGTTAACCAAGAGCATAACACTCAAAATAAATGAAAAATTAACACGAATCGACGCATGCCCCTCTCTATACGTTGAGGTTAGCAACTGACAGCTGTAGCCCGCGAATTTCGACTGCGTAACTAGGACACACCCTTGACCCACTGACTCACTGCCAGCTCCATTGTTTTTCAACAATCAATAAATAATACGCCGAGCAAAACTCTTTACGATGGTTTGCGCAATCGACTCATCGCCATTACTGGTGGACTAATTTTTAATTTGTGTAGTTTGGGCTTTTTTATTCTTAGTGCAACACATGAATTATTTTTATTCAAAATATTATTTCAATTGAGTGAAATCTAACTGTTTAACATACTTTTATTATATTGAAAATATTTTGATGTTAAAAATTATTCACGCACATTTCAAAAACACATCTTGTTTAAAATTTAATTTTAATATAATCTTATTGGTCGAATGTTGTTCAGCCTACTTAAAATGTTTTGATGTATTCTGACCTTGGTTGTTTATTGTTAAGTCTACGTGTAGATTAGCTAGCTGTATGGCAATTTAAAATGTTAGACGAATACAAAATATATTTATATTGATAAATATATTCAAATAATAGACATAATAATAATAACAACATAGAAACACTTGCTACGTTTGGCTAATGATTAGCTGTAATTAATATTCAAAAATTAATTTGCTAATGCATGTAGATAATGATATATCTGGAAAAATATTGCTTATTTTTAAACTTAAATTAACGTAAGAATAATTTAAGGACACGAGATGGTTTTGCTTGATGAATATCGCGAGGGTTATCGCTTGGCCTCCCGCTAAAACGACCGGAATCCAAACGTTAAAGTTTGGATACTTAAAAATATTAAAAAAACAATGCAACAATGACCTTACCATTGTTTGGCTATCAACAATTATCAAGATTCATGCGTTAAGATAAATAATTAAAGCTAGTTACATATTCGAGGTTTTTAGGAAAATAAACTTTTTCATTACGTAATTATTATTTTTTTATAATTTTCGATAACTGAAACCAAATAAGGATTTAAGTTCATTCACAAAATAAAATGTTGGTAAAGATCGTTTAGAAAATATTGTCACGAATTTTGTTGTCTTAAATAAGAGTTTAATTATTTTTTGCTTATACCTCTTACATTACGTAACCACCTACAAAAACAAAATAAACACCGACTTTGCCTGTACACTTAAAAATAAAACTTAAAAGTTTTGTTATACATGTTACGCTAAAGATGACTATTAAAAATAACACACAATATTACTGTAATTAAAATATTTACAATACTCAATCAATTACGTTTGAGACGGTGTTCATTTCGGAAATTTGGTTCACAACCTCTCTATTAAATAACATTATTTACAGGCCTTACTAAAAGCACTGCTGAAATGAGACAACGAAAAGCACTGCTGAAATGAGATAACAAGTGATAAATCCGCGAATCTATTCCAACCTTAGGTGGAATAATGCCACACTATTTCTTTTTTAAATGGTACCAGCGTTAAGGTATATAATCAATTTAAAAGAAGAATTAAAATCGGCTCACAATTGTCGAATATATCAAGTTACACACAAAAAAAAACCGCTGTCTCAAGAATCTCATTTGTTGAATTTAAATAAAAGTATATATTTTTGAAAATAAACAAAATATAATTCGAAATACTACAGTATCTCATTCCATCTTATGGCGTCACGTGTGAGGTCGACTCGCAAGCAACGCTCACTTGAACTTGATCGTAGCTTAAATTTATTCACGAAACTGTTATGTAAAGATGTAATATTACAGTTATAATCATACAGTTATAGATAGTGTGAGGTAATAAAACCAGTTAATTCTAAAACTTTCCACTAGTGGGGTCTACTCTATATTTTATTTTATTCACTCCAGTTTTGACCTCCAAGAGATTATGTATGACGAAATTATTCTCTGAAAAAACTCAGCAGCGACACACGCGGGTGTATTCTTTTTAATGACAATAAGGTCGTAGGTTTGATACATAAACTAATATATTAATATGTTTGTATCCTAGGTATTTTTCTACTATAATAATAATATGATATTTGTTTTTTATCAAATTATAAGGAACAGGAATAGAGAGTGCTTGCGTTTGCCCATAAACTTGTGTACGATATTAAGTAGATTAATATGTCGTGCGTTTACTGTCGGCCTTTCCTTGAAATAAACCGCCCGTAACCCGTGATCGAAATTTGAAGAACATGATTTATATTGTATGTTTTATGAACAATACTGCTTTGTATAAACTGTTTAAGTTGAGAATGTTTATTTATTAATAAATTTCTACACAAAGACAACACGTCTGAGGAAGCGCCTACCAATCTACCAGACCGCGCTCTCGATATAACAATATTTCTACAAGTATATAGTATTATTTCATTTACATATTTATTTCCGATCTGAAAAGCAAAATATTATTTATTTAAAAAGCAATGTATTGATTATACATTTTTAGTACCATAGTACTCAGTTTAGATATCTCCGAAAAAAAAAGACAAATAAGGCACGATATGTAAATTTTTATATATATTTAAGTGTCGTAAATCTTATAACGATTAGTTCTCTAAAATGCTACCAAAAATTTACATATATATGTGTAATCTAAGAGATATAAAATTTGGTTTTGAATAACGCGAAAGTATTCAAATATCAAACTAACCTAACCTAAGCTAACATTGTTATCTGTGACCAATATGGCCGCTCCTTTCACTGCGCCTGCGCTGCGTCGCGTGACAGAAAGCGACAGTGACACTGTGACGATGTTACTGCTTACTTGCTTCACGAGATTAAGTTGAAGTTTCCAATTCACTCGCGATGCAATAATGGCAATAAAATATATTGCACAATGTTTATTACTAGCTTTTACTAACGGCTTCGGTCACATCTTTGCATATAACCGTTTGCCACGACGAGTTTTAAGATAAAAAGTACGAGTTTCACCAATATCTGCCAAATTTATATATATACAGATAGCCGTTGTGACGTTTAAATATTCAACAGTCTCTTTTATTAATTGTAATAGATATAATTAACTTTTAAAAAAAATCCCCGTATTTGAAAATATTATTAAACAGATTTAGATCTATATCACGATACGAATCAGAATTCGAAGAGGAATACGATTCAGCTGAACCATTTTTCCATGTATAAAATTTATTAGATTTTTTTAATTGTATTTATAGTTGAAACAAATAAAGTAACAGTTCGTTAATATTCTATATCCCAATGCTTGGCAATGCTTCTTTTTTAAGAAGTTTTGAGGTTATTAGATAAAGTTGCTTCAATTCAGGGTGGCATTATATACGTGGCATAATCTTATCCGACATATGCACTATTCACATTGTTTCCTTTATTACTGAACACATAAATTGTAAACACAAATTAAGTGCTTGTCTAAATTTGAACCCGCGATCTTCTGATTAGATCCACGTATTTTATACATTTGGCCTCGGCTCTTTATATAGATATTATGATTATAGAGAAATGAATAAGAGAAATGATGATTCAAATTTGATCGTTAAATAAACGAAAAATATTATTTCTTAAAAATATTGTAAGCACTTAAAACAAACTGTTTTACTTCAAAATTCTAAAAATACCGTAGCATTGATGAAGTTGGCTCTGAATAAAAAAATACTTGCAAAACTATTAAAACGAAAAAAGTTCTCGTGGGATTGTCACTGATTGTCTGTTAAAACCGTGTAAGTTATTTTTTAATTTTTTTGTGATGGTAACACTACAAGTGTTTCTTCAATAAAAATCGAAAACAATTATACACACTAGATAAAATGCTGATACATATGTGTTAATTTTTAATAAATGGATTTTTGTAATAAATAATTCATTCCTAAACTAAAACTTAATTTATTATAAAATGCACTTTAAGCCATCCATCAATTGTAAAATATAATAAGATAAATAGTATCCAATTAATTTGGTGTGAGGTTTGTTTTCATTTATTTAATTATATCTGTCGGAATAAATATTTTGTAATGGCAAATATGTTTGTCATTAATGCAAAATTAATAAAAAAAATGTTTTAATATTTCAGTTAATGAATTTGTCCATTATGTAAAATGATAAGTTTAAATCACACTACGGAGCTCAGTTTAAAGAGAAGTATATTATTGGGAGATTCATTAGAAATGTTAGAATAAATATTTTATATTATATATTTATTGAGAAGGTTACCATACTATATAAAATAAGATGAAATAATAAGGTATAGCGATTATGAGGAAATTTATTGATTAAGTCCTGATTTTAGCAAACGTCAAGACGAATATTGTGGATGTGTCTGATTTGTGCCGATGTGTGCGAGATTAAAAATATAATATTCATTGCAGTAGAATTTTCATTGCAATAATTTAAAAGAGATTCATCGAAAGTGAATTTCCAGCCAAATAAGCACTTTATAAACTAAGATGCACTAAAAGTTATCATTTGATAAAACACTTCCACCATCTTCTCCAAAATGTTATAATTATTTATGCTGTATATTGGCGTACATTAATTTTATTGTATTCGATTAAAATATTTGAATATATTCTGATTAGAAAATAGAATAAATAAAGTGAAATCATTTTTTTATGTCCGTTATGTAATATGAAAAGTTATTCTTTAATACAACGAAAGAGAGATTTGTACGTCTCGTATGATTCGGCAGAACGGTCAACGTGTTAACGATAAAAAGCTATTGCTATCAGTGCACGCAATAGTTACATTAATTAGACATTTTTATGTCACCGTCCCTTTTCAACATGAACAATTGTGTATGTCTGTTTCGTTCTAAATGAACAAAGTCTGTGTTATCGCGCGAAAGCGGTCGCGTGCGCGCGCGCCGGTGAAAGAGTCGATGACCTGCGCGGGAGCAACGAACGTCTTTGCGCGCAACCCCCCATCCCCGCGGACCGCACGCACCGACACCACATGGAGCTGACGACACACACATTTCTGACTTTTTTACACTTATAAGTAATATGTAAAAATATTTCAAAGAATATTTCTGAATGTTCCTAAATAATAAAATATTGTAATTTAATGATTTCACACAAAAGTTAAAAGGTTCTTTAAATTCGAATGACTAAAATGTTTTATGTAGGAATAATACAAATTAATGTTATAACAGGTATTAGCCATTATTTCTATTGCCAATGCGTTGTCGTCCCACAGCTGGGTAAAAGAGCTTGGTCCACCACGCTGGTTCAGTAGGGGTCGGTTGATACATATGGGGCAGAATTTCAACCGATGCATGTTTTCACCATCGTTTCTTTTACCGCTGATCATTATGAAAATTATAAACATAATTTGGATCGTTTCATGTTACATAATGTTATGAAATATCTTAAATATAATATGTATAACATTTTATATATAGGTATTAAGCTCTCTTAATATGAGAGTTATGTCTCTATAAAATTATTTTCTGTTTTGAATGTTAATATCTTTTGCTAGGGCTTGGTAGGGCTTTGTGCTAGCTCGTGTAGTTAATAGTATATTGTTGTGTTCCAGTAAGAAGGATGAGTGAGCCAATGTAACTACGGGCACGATTGGGTTTGAGAAAGAAAGTGCATGATTCAAAAGACGATAAATAAATATACATACTGGTGGTAGAGCTTTGTGCAAGCTCGTCTGGGTAGGTACCACCCACTCATCAGATATTCTACCGCAAAACAGCTGTACTTGGTATTGTTGTGTTCCGGTTTGAAGGGTGAGTGAGCCAGTGTAATTACAGGCACAAGGGGCATAACATCTTAGTTCCCAAGGTTGGTGGCGCATCGGTGGTGTAAGCGATGGTTAACATTTCTTACAATGCCAATGTCTAAGGGCGTTTGGTGACCACTTACCATCAGGTGGCCCATATGCTCGTCCGCCTTTCTATTCTATAAAAAAAAACCATCTATTAATTCAGAAACGTTATTGTAATTTTTTTACCCTTGTAGAGTATCATAAACCATATTTATTTTTAAAGATTAAATATTCACTTAACTTTTAATAGAAGAAAAAAAATAATGTAGCTCAAAATGCTAAGCATTTAAAAAAAATCTTTGCCTTAATTCGGTTAGACAAATAAAAAATAATAATAATTTCTATGTTTAATTTAATCTGCAGTCAGCTCTATGTTATATAATCTAGCGATGCATTAGACGCACACACTCTCGCGGTGCAATCCCGCAGCACACAAACTTGGGCTTCTAATAGATGATAGGTCGCGTTCATAATAGCCACTCGTCTAGGAATACATATTTTCTATATAATAACTTATTTCAATGTTGATTAAGCTTTGTATACTTGACGGTTATTTTTTTTATAAAATTGGAAGCTAGTGGGCCACCTGATGGGAAATGTCACCACCGTCCTATATATTCTATACATCGCCAACGCGCCACCAATCTTGGGAACTATGATGTTATGTCCTTTGAGCCGGTAACACTGGCTCACTTACCGTTCAAACCGAAACACAAAATATTAATATTGCTGTTGGCGGTAGAATATCTGTTGAGTGGTGGTAAAAAATTGGATAATACGTCATTATTTAAATTTTCTTAAATTACATTTTTTTTATACTGCTACGATAAATTCTTACAAAACGTTTAACCTTACAGTACGTAAGGCTGTTCTGTAGGATAATAGAAAGTGATATTCGACATTAACTATAATAATTATAACATTACAAAAATATAATAAGTCAATTGTCAACATTTTACGGGTGAGTAATGAAGTGAGTTCTTATAGAATAGTAATGCTGTAGTAAAAAGTAATTAGCTTCCATATATTTATATCAATTATATATAGCATAATTTAATATATATTTTTCTGAAAAATATACTGGGCGTGAAATAATATTTTGAAAACGATTTTAATGAAGATATTATTTTTATGGAACTTTAATTGAAAAGAATGTGTCTTAATGGCACATAATATAATTAAAATATATTTTATATTTTAATAAGAAATTTTCGTATACAATGTGAAGTTGTCCTAGGAATAGTTCGCCAAGTGAAAGTGAGCGTGTGTTGGTGTGTATCAGCGCATGTCGCTACACCCCGCACACATAAGCGCACTGCACTTTCTGAACGCATAGACAGTTTCAAAGCTAGCAGCCATTTCTTAAACTTTTCAAAAACAAGACTATTCTATCGATTTTCTAATATTTAGAAATAAATTTGAACTTTTTTCGAGATATTAAGAATAAAAAAGAAAAAATAATTTGCTTTTAATTTATTTGATATAATTAGTTATTTTAAATAAAATTTTCTCTTCACAATATAAACGCTCATTCGAATTAATTCTGTTAAACGTGAAATACAGACAATAAAGTAAACGTGATCGTAATATTTAGTGTATTACATAATATGTTTCTTGTATCCTACAGACGCAGTCGCGGGCAGCCATGAGACGTGTATTAATAATTTATGAGAGAGAAGCCGGTGCCTTTATTATGGAAAATTTTACCACCCGGTAGGCAGTTGCTTTCATAATTATTCGCAATGGCTTTTAAAAATAGATGTTTACTCTGTCATGTATTTGTTCTTAAATAAATATTTTTTATTTTAGTTTAAAAGTGTTTTTGTCAACTTCTAATATTATTTAGGCAATGCAACACAGCATGTAAAACTCCCATTGGTGGACAGAAGCTGCTTCCCCTGTTGGGAGTAAAGATTCGAGTTTATTTCATCACGTTGTCTCATTGGTGGTTTGTATGTATATATGTGTCAGGATTTCTTCCGACATCGGCCACGTGTTTCTTCACCGGCAAGCATGAGATAAATTACAAAACAAATTAAGCTCGTTAAAATTTATTACTGTTTGCTCGGATTTGAACCCACGTTTTTCGGTTATATCGATATCTGCACGTTCTATCCGCTATACTGACAATTTTTTTTTCAAACATGTTTTTGACTATAATAATTTTTTTTAATAATATCCTGGGACATTTTTATGTAAATTCTTTATATGTATTTTTATATGTTTAAATAAAAGCTATCCATTCTGTATATAACACATTATTGATTATATTATTCGCGGTTCGAAAAAACATTTAATAAAAATATAATATAATTTCTCTTGCTAGATAATATATTTGAATAAAGTTAATTTCACACGGCGAAAGCTGCGTGAAACAGCTTGTCGAATCTTATGTAGAAAGTTAAATCTTGAATATTTAATCTTCTATATTATTTATATTTTTACGAGCTTTAAATTGTATGTAGACAAACTAATTTATAATAGTATCTAAAATATTTTAACTTAAGCACTAATGTTATGAACATTTTTTCGATACCACAATACCTATTTTTATTACATTACTGGTTTCTACCCGCATCTTTTGAATGTGGGGGGGGGGGGGGGTATTAGTTACCCTATGTCCCTTTATGTAGCTCTGACAATGTGTGTGCAAAATTTCATGACAATAGGTTCAGTAGTTAAGACGTTAAAACGTAACAAACAAACAAATTCACGTTGGCATTTACAATATTAGCAAGGATTATGTTCGTAGAATTCACGCTTATACGATTCGATAAATTTCAATAAAACGGCGTGGTGATAGATCCCAAACTGGGATAGCTTAAACGGTATTTATTCAGGAAAATAAAACGGCTACCCAAGGGATATTCCAAGATTTAAGCATAATGTGAGCCTAGTAATGTATTTAAGCACATAGCTTGTCTAGGAATTATTGTGTAACATACAAACAATCTTCAATACTAAGTTCGTTATTACGTAATATTTTTTCAATACTATATATATATAATATATAAACGGCATCTAAACGATTAAGCTTAATCCATTATTTCATTGTGTGTGTTGTGCAGTGATGCATTTCTCCTCCCACCAGAGTGAATGCACTCTCGCCGCTGTTATGTAAGCTGCGCTTGCGCATGTCGGCGCGCGTGTGTGCGTGCAAAAAATACATTAGTGTTAGATTGGCTTAGATGTATGCGTTTATTTACAATGAGATTTAAGTCGTTAATGTTTGAGAGATCGGGATTTGATTAATTGTATCTATTTTTGTTGTAACATTCGTTTTATTGACTATTAATAACATTGACGTATGTATGTGCACTGGATGAGGTTATCGAGAGACGAATTTCAATAAACAACACAAACATTTCATAATAAAGTAATTATCATTACTATGTTGTTTTACTTTACTTTATACTTTATCGTACACCATAAAGATCAAAAAATACAAAACATGGATACAACCTAATTATGAGTAGCATACAACTTTGGCGACCTTATCGTTACATAGTGATCTCTTCCAAGAAAGCAGCGGCGTAAGGAATTGGTTATAGGATATGAGGTGTTACCATATTCATTATAATATGTAGGTCTAATATATGCAGTAATATTGATTGTCTGTTTTGGGCATAACGGTAACTACGTGTTGGTTATCAGTATAAAGTGCAACTGTTGAGTTATTAATTTTGGCAACACATTGTCAAGTTCTTTGGTAAAAAGGAAATGGAAATTATTAATTAATTTAACACATGTATTTCATTAATAAATTAAATATATAGAAGACATATAGTTACATGTTTATCGAAATTAATTTTAATTGAAATAAAATTAAACGAATTTTACTAGAGAACTAAATACGATTATAATAATTTCCTTTATTCTCATATTATTTAAGTATTTCAACAATAATTGAAAAAAATTAAGTTAACAAAAGTATTTTTTTATTATATTTATCGATTTCTCTCCTATTAGTTGAGGAAGCGTGGTTTGTTAAATGTAATAGGAGACGGACGCGACGCGGCAAAACGATAAGTCACGCATTTCAAAATAAATTACTTAAATTTATCATATCTACTAGTAAAAATAAGTGATAAGGGAAGACTAAATAAATAAATGTTTTTTATTTTTATCGACAATGATACTATGTGACGTATTAACCAACTCTTACGTCGTCCACGCGCCACCAAGTTTGGAAACTAAGATGATATGCCTCTTGTGCAAATAGTTACACTTGCTCCATCCCTCCAAAGCTGAACACAACAATAGTAAGTATTGATGTTGAGCATTACTTAATTAGCATATCTCAGCGGGATAGTACCTACCCAGACGGGATTGCACTAACTTTTTTACTATATGAATAACTAGCAGAAACCTCGGTGACCAAATAAAATGTACGACTATTTTTATGACTACGGATTGAAGCGATTTTAAATGATATATATATTTAAATGACCTTTTTGTATATTTGTACAACCCTTCATACACGATTTTACCCCCCCTTCATAGGGTGAATTAAAAAAGAATCTGTCAAGCTTGCGAGTTTGATCGAGTATAAAACATCCAAAAACAAAAATATTCGCATTTATAATATGAAGTGATATACGAAATTAATATTAACGCATGCATTGGATGAAAACGATACCTGAACGAATTGAAATAGTTACTATATATGGACATAATGTAGAATTCCATATAATATATTTAAAAACAAAATATATTTTACTAGTGTTCGCCGTTCCGTCCGCAGCTTCGCGCGCATGTAAGAAAAGGTAGGAAATGTTGGTGTTGAATGGGAAGTATTGTTACAGAAAAGCGACTATGTCCTTCCTCATGGTTCAAGCTTACTTTATACCAAATTTTATGAAAATTGGTTCAGCCGTGAAAGCGTAACAGACAGAGCTGCTTTCGTATTTATAATATTAGTATATATTTAGGTTAGTTCTATAGTAGCATTATTAAGCTATTGTATTTGAAATAGAAAATTTCGATCTTTTAGTTAGCTTTCATCGTTCGATTTAGAGCTAGAGAATCGAACTCACTTGCACGACTCAGTAAAGCGAAAGCGACCACGAGGCAACGTTTATAAAGCTGCGGCCGCACCTGGGAAACCAATTAAAGTTGTGAGGTATTTTTCTATAGAGATTCCTTTTTCAGCAAACATGCTATCATTGCGAATGTTTTAAATCAAGGCTTATTCTTCATTACCTTATAACTTAAAAGTATAGGTGTTTTATTTTTGGAGAATGGAGTTTGTTTTTTAACATGAGAGATTTTTACGATGATCAGTAGACCGGCAGCCTGAAGGCTGTGAGCAGACAGCAAAAGTTGAGTAAGCAATAGAAATTTGTGTGGAGATGTGATGCAGCTGTCGGTGGAATACACGCTGAAATTATGACGAGTATTATTATTTCTAGTACAAATTAATATATGATTTTCCTAAACATAATTTGTTTTCTATTGAATAAAAATTATTTACATTAAAGCCTTAAATGTATCAATCTATCAATCAACAGCATTTCGTAGTCCACTGCTGAAAATAGCCTCTCCCAAGGTGCGACAAAGCTCTCGATTCCGTCCCGTGGGTGTCGTAAAAGGCGACTAAGGGACAGGGAAAAGGGGGGATGGGCAGCAGTGTCTTACCCATAAACAACCTAATCCCCTACTGCGCTCGCCAACACGCCTGCCCAACGTGGCGAGTATGGGAAAACCCTACTAAATGGTAGATGCGCTTAAATGTATACAAATAATTATTAAAATGGCTACTGTACAAATCATGAACGCATGGAATGCCCAGCCTTCTTGTCACTAGTAGAGGCAACAGGATAAGGAATTTGAAATTACCGTGTCATGTACAAATCAAAATGGCGAAGTGGTTAAATTGAAACCTCCTCCTCAAGAAGAGAGGAGTTCTTTTCCTAGTGGGCAGCTTTACGTTTTTACATTAAACAACTCATTACGTCAAATATCACAATATTGTATGAGTACTCAATTTATGATATCTGTGTTTCCATCTAGATCTCATAAATTGGTAAGTACATGTCGTTATTCTTTTCTTTGGTGATTCCGGACAATGCAAGGAAACAGTACAATAGAATCGTTGGTAAATACTTCCATATTGTCTCACAGTGTTGGGTTCCGCGGTAAGTCTATAGATAGTGATGTACCGGTATCCTCTGATTATTTGATAAAGTTATCCTAAATATTCAATGGGGAGGAATAAATGACAGCTAAATTATGGTATTAAGGCAAGAGGACCGAAAAAGGACGGATGGGTTGTGGCTGAGGATATCACTGTTGATAGAATTACAAGCAATAAGACAGTTACCTTTTCTACAAAGAATAAATAACAGCTTGTGAATGTTCTACTGTAAAGCTAAGGCCTCCTCTCCATTTGAGAAGGTTAGCTTATTCCACCACGCTGCTCCAACGTTTATTTGTGGATACATATGTGGCAGAATTTCAGTGAAATAAGACACTTGCAGATTGCAGGTTGTCTTATGATGTTTTCTCTCACCGTCGAACACGAGATGAATTATAAACATGAATTTCAAATGTAATAGTAAATATCAATTTATTATTAGCCTTTTTTTATATAGTTAACTAACCCAGTATAACTTTAGAGTGAGCAAAATTAGACTTATTTAAAAAAAGGCTTTATATAAATCTAATAATAATTGTTTTAAGGAGCAAAAATGAACAATACTCTCGTATAATTTGCATACAACGTATACCGTACTTTCACTGCGCCCTTCGCGAGATCTGACGTAATCGAGCGACTACAGCGAGCGGCTTGCAAATTTCTAATAGCAATTATAAGATTGAAGCGAGCTAGAGAGAATTTTCTACTTTGAAGTTGGCAAATTACAATATTTCAATATTCAATAACCAGAGATTAGTATCGGCGTGTTTACATTTTGTTATCTGTATAAACTCATACATTTCCAGGCCGTCTAGGCATCAATTACTCTACCGCCGAACAAAAATACAATATTACTAGGTTCCAGCTCGTAGTTGTGTAACCTTTAAACGTCCCGCTGCTAAGAAAAGACTTTCTCTCCTCTACGAGAGCTTCTTCCACCAAGCTGCTTCAATGCGGGTTGCTGTGGTACACATGTGGCATTTCAGTGAAATTCGACACATGTAGCAGTTCATGCATGTTCGACTCATGTTTTCCTTAACCTTTTTGCCGCCCTATGCCCGGGCCTACTTGGCCTACAGGGAACTCTGCCCCATTATAAAAAGTAAGTAAGTAACAGCCTGTAAATGTCCCACTGCTGGGCTAAGGCCTCCTCTCCCTTTTTGAGGAGAAGGTTTGGAGCTTATTCCACCACGCTGCTCCAGTGCGGGTTGGTGGAATACACGAGTGGCATAGTTTCAATGAAATTAGACACTTGTAGGTTTCCTCACGATGTTTTCCTTCACCGAAAAGCACGAGATGAATTATAAAAAGAAATTAAGCACATGAAAATTCAGAGGTGCGTGGGTTCAAAACCCGGGCAGGGTTTGAACCCACGTTCATCTATTAAGATTCACGCGTTCTTACCACTGAGTCATCTCGATTTTTTTTTGCCCCCTTATGTAATTATTAAATCAGTGGTTTGCCAAATGATGTTATGTAAAATGGAAAAAAATCTGGTAAATATTTGTCTAATAAACTATTTTTATAACCATTAATTTATACTTGCTTAAAATGTACGCCAAAACATGTTTGTAAATATTGTCATTTGTTTATTATCAACCCCAGGAGGATATTTAAGATGCATTAGGTTTTTGAAAACACATTTTTTTTCGTTTCGTGTTAAAAGCTCTACGTGGCACACATATATCGCAATAACATACCTATAACTTACCAAAAGAAAATATAGCTAATTTATTAGTTTTATTAAAAACTGAAATGGCCCAGTAATAAGAACGCGTGGCTCTTAACCGATGATCATGGGTTCAAATCCGGGCAAGCACCACTGAATTTTCATGTGCTTTATTTGTGATTATAATTCATCTCGTGCTTGACGGTGAGGAAACCTGCATGTGTTTAATTTCACTGAAATTCTGCCACATGTGTATACCACCAACCCGCATTGGAACAGCGTGGTGGAATAAGCTCCAAACCTTCTTCTCAAAAAGGGAGAGGAGGCCTTAGCCCAGCAGTGGGACATTCACGGGCTTAAAGTTACATTACAGTATTAGTTTTTGAATTTAACTGACAACTGTAACAATCAAACGAACGAACCCTTTTTCTTTGTAAATTGTTGAAAAAATCACTTCAGTGTAATTGCAATAAAATTAAAAATGGCGTCATTAGCGGAAGTTTCATTGAAATGATATGAACTTTAATATTTTCCGTACCTCGCTCACCTCGAAATAATTTAATTTTTGAAATTGCACGTGTAAGAGTTTAAGGTTTAAAAAACTCATTTAATATGGTATGGTATCATACAGATGCTAATATTCTAGTTAGGCTTTTTTTGTATATGGCCTTATGAGTTTCTCTAAGATATTTTTATGAGAAATTTTAACCAATTTTCACTTACGTATTTTATTATAGTGCTAGAACAACTCCTTGGTTCAAGTTTTTTTGATTATTTTCTTAATATTAATTACAAAGAGACAAGTAAGTAATTAATTCATCATGTGAATTCTTTTTCTCATTGTGCGGCATATACATTTATTTCTCAAAAATGCGCAGAATATTCAAATTAAGTTCGAAAAAAGAATACGCAATATATCACATTTATGGGGTAAGTACGAACGAAAATCGATTTGAATAAAAAAAGTTTCTATTTGTTTTTTTTTATTGACAGTTTATTAAGTTGTGGTTTTCTTTAAAGGACCGTCGCTATGCTGTTACTTTACAAGCAAATTAAATACGATTGGTCGGAGAACAAATTAAGTAACATTTTCTGAGAAAAACACTATTTCATACAGACAGACAGCTTCAGCGGCAAATGCATGAAATGAGTTACCATAAAATTAATGATTAATTTTTGTTTTAAATAAATGCTTATATCCTTTAATGATCGTGAATCTTAATCATCGCAGTCAATGTTGCGTGTCAAAACAATTAGTTTCTATACTTCACGATCAAATTCACCGGTTATTTAACAATTTACAAATTTGTTGAATAACCTCGTTTAATGAAATGATTATCAATATGTACTTAAAGTTAATTTAAAATAATGATCCTTGACGGTTCCGATATCGAATTATTCCCTGACATTTTGGTTTTATCAGAAGTCTTTTCAATTTCATTTATGGCCTTGAAACATTTTAATTGTTTAAGAGTGGCCACTGATATAATTAATTAAAACACAGTCTCATGTTCTTTCTAATTATTCATTTGAGAATAATCTGAATTATATTATGACTAATAGCTTAAACTAGTTTCGTAATTTTATACATTCATATTCGGGTATACCGGTGCACTGGACGTTCTAGACGCCGGCGGGTCCTATTTACCCTTCTTTATAATTGTAACGCGTAAATGCGTTTTTCCAGTGAGATAGAACAAAACTATAAAACTGGCAAATAAACCAGCTGATGGTATGTGGACAGCACCACCCATTATATACATTAACAGTTAGAAATATTAACCATCCCTTAAATCGTCAATGGACCACCGACTTTGGGAATTAAGATGTTTCTTGTGTCTGTAGTTACACTGGCTCACTGAATTTTAAATGACACTAACTGAAAGCGGCTAATTAATTGAAATATTTATTTTACATATATACTTTGGTTCATCTGTTCGTGATCGTTTAACTTCTAAACGATTACATCGGTGTATATTCTCTCACTATGTATGTTTTATGACGAAACTAAGATTTTTGCTTTGCTAGAAATATCATACAAACAATCATAAAAACGACTGTTGGCGGTCCTTTGCATGAATGTACCAGGCTCACCAATAATAGGGATATATGGCGAGGGTTCGTCGCCATCTGCGTCGAACAATTCATAATACTTCATGGCGACCACGACCGCTCTGACAAGAGTGTCACGACGAAGGAGAAGAAATCATATAGGTGAGGTTGTTGTCATTTTATTAAAAATATATATATTCACGGACTGGAAGCGAACCAAGTTTGCTGTTAGGTGGCACTGTAACAAGAATCACATTACAAACACAGCTATCGTTTTATTTAATAAATATAGCAGTATATTATCTAGTCATTTAAAATATTTTTATATACATATATTATTATTATTAATTGAATTCCATATTATCCCTTGACTGTAGTAATGAAGGTTTTTAAAATAACCTAGAGAGACCTGAGCAGGTTACTAGGTGTGACCTCTACAGCCCATTAAGGGCTAACCGGTATGAATTAGATAAGATTAAAATAAGTTATTAGTTACGGTGTTAATGATAACCATATCGCTAGGTTTAATTATATAACAACTTGTGCTCGCGACTCCGTTCGGGCGTCTGTTGGATATGGAAATTAAAGATAAAGTCAAACACAAGATCTTTATTTAATATAGAAGTACATTACAATTGATTATTCATTATCAAAAAAATATTCAATGTTTCGGAAACAAAGGTTAGGTCTGACATAAAAAAATACCGCCAGAAACATTCAGTGCTTTTTAGTTTTTTAATTATAATTTTTATTTAATATGACTTAAACTCGATTGTTATATTACCAGGGCGTGTTATCTTCATATAATCTATTAGGTCGCTTAATTTATTATAATATATATGTAGATAAGGATTTCCTATTATTTGTCTACAATAAACATACTACACAGTAAGAGTAATATTAAGTAAAGATCACCTCTTCCTAAATTATTATTAATAATAATTATTATTACGTCAATTCAAAAACTGACTAGATAATATACATAAAAAATGTCAAAAAATAATAATAATAAAACACCGTTTTGATTTAGAGCACATTTTGTCATTGTTAAAGTAATCAATTACAATATTTACTGGTAATTTAGATCGTAACTCTTTTAGTACTGATCCATCAAATATGACAACTAGGGATGCAAGATGTTTCGATAATTTTGTTGAGTTGAGCTAAATATCGATATACGATAATATAGATATATAAATATATCTTATACATATCTTAGACGCCGATATTTCTATATTATTTAACAATGGTACAAGTCTTGAAATATTAATCATATTTTATTGATTTACTCCTTTTTTTACTGAAATTATGCCACATGTGAATTTTACCAACCCACATTGGAGCAGCGTGGTGGAATAAGCACCAAACCTTCTCCTCAAAAGGGAGAGGAGGCCTTAGCCCAGCAGTGGGACATTCACAGGTTGTTACTGTTACTGTAGGTCAATATTATATTGTTATAAATTAATAGTTTTAGATATATTCGTAATTTTAATTTTACATAGGCTTTATTTTATAAGTACTAGGTGTTATGGAGAAGTATTATAGGAGAAATTAGATAAATACCGAAAACAAAAGAATGGCCAACACCAAGAATGCACACCAACGTGTGCAATGCCAGCAGTTACATACATACTCGTATATAAAAATGCAAAGATTATAAAATTGAAAATCGACGTATAGGAGAGTCTCGAAGGCTTATATTATTTAGATTCTACTTTAGTGGTGGTACAACTTTATGCAGTTTCATCTGAATATCATTCACTTATTAATAATTCTACCCCAAATTACAATTTCGCCTCATCTTTTTCCACGGTTGGGCACATTGAAAGCGTATGAAATAGTTAATATTTCTTACAAGGATTACACCCATAGGGTGCGTGTATAGTTACCACCAGGCCTATTTGCTCATCTGTTATTTTGAATACTATTCGATAATAATGTACTGGTCGATAGACTTATATGGTATGTGATATTATTTATAGCGATTTTACTAAATCATTTGTTAAAATAGTAAAATCGCTACCATATTACATATATTGGCTTACAGTTCCAGAGATGGACTCCAAACTAAGCCGGAGTAATGTGACTATATATGAACATATGGCAGCATTGTTACTCAGAGACCCGAAGACGAGTGTTTGAACCGTTGGCAGCAAACGTGACAATTGCTTAGTGGACCACTGCACATATTATGTAGTAACGAGCATATAAAGTTTACGATACACTGATAATATGATTCCATTTTTTTGCATGTTTTGTTTTGTTTTTATAAATAGTTGCTCCTTTTTTTATCTGCTTACGTTATTTAGTTCTTTTTTAAGTTTTATTACAAATAATGTACTTTTTTTTCCTACGCATGTTAAGTTAGCCTATAAGTGAGGTATGCAATTTTTATATTTAAGTTATTTAAGATTGTAGTCTAGAATAAGAATCAAAATTGTATACAGCGTAGGCTTCCTATTGAATTTAATAAAATCAAATATTAAACGCCGATAGGCACCGTCGAAAAAGTTCAAAAATATTAAATTGCATAATTGAAATAAATGCGTGCTAAGGGATATTACAAAACCAATGACTTTCTATCTACTAGGTCTACCACCTTGGGATTGAAACCAAAACCTCCTGGTGTCAATAAGATAATTCTGCTAATTTATACAAATTTCGATTCGAAGTTCCCAATTCAATTTACAAACAAACTTTAACTAATTTATATATATAGCATCGATTACTTTTCGATTCGATTGCGATAAAGTGATAATTTGTTAGTAGAATTGACACCCTGATAGATATATATTATTTTTTTCCTGTCATGTGCATTATAAGAAAAATATCAAGGCTTATAACACTTAGGTACTTATACAAGTTATTAATAATGATTACAAAATCAAAGAAAAAAAAAAATATCACCAGTTTGAAATAAATATACCTGAGAAATCCGGCGAAGAAATTCAATGGTTTTTTGTCTTGTTTTATAAAAAAAAAAGTAAACAGCTTTAAGTTGCCCCATTGCTGGAGTAAGCTAAAACTTCCTCTTCTTTTAAAAAGAAGGTTTAGAGCATATTCTATCACGCTGCTCCAATGCTGGTAGGTGGATATACGTATGACAGACTTTTATTAGACATATGCTGGTGCACAATGTTATTCTTTACCACAGAGCACGAGATGAATTATAGTACTTGTCTAACTCGCAATTATACCGTAACTGGGCTATACCGCGTTTAAATAATTCTATGGTAATCATTTTCTAAGCTAACTAACTGATTATATAATGATGTAAAGAGAAATGCGCTAACCAAAGATGCGGTCTCGGTGTGGGTTTACGGACGCGCGGACAAAACCGTTATGTTATTTAATATTTAAATATTTACATTTATATGTATGTATATACGCTGTTATGCGTGACCGTATTGGTATATTATCATACAGCTGACGAAACCTACATTTAGAAAAGTACTATATATTTTTGGGTTTTTATGTGGTACGAGGATAAATATGTTTATGCTTTTCTATTCTATTAACTTTTTTAATAACATGTCTGCTGTCTGCTTAATGTTTGCACATAACAATAGGTAACCAGCTGGTAACAGTGCTGTGCTGTAAGCATAGATATGAGACCGTTAAGGTCTTTCCTCTCCATGGAGTTTAGATAGGAGTCAGGGTACTCCTAATGGTATAATACTGGTGGTAGGGCTTTGTGCAAGCTCGTCTGGGTAGGTACCACCCACTCATCAGATATTCTACCGCAAAACAGCAATACTTGATATTGTTGTGTTCCCATTTGAAGGGTGAGTGAGCCAGTGTAATTACAGACACAAGGGACATAAAATCTTAGTTCCCAAGGTTTGTGGCGCATTGGCTATAAGCGATGGTTGACATTTCTTAGAATGCCAATGTCTAAGGGCGTTTGGTGACCACTTACCATCAGGTGGCCCATATGCTCGTCCACCTTCCTATTCTATAAAAAAAAAATAATAATAGACAGAGCAGTTACTTTACTACCATCGACTTTCATACTGTTATCGAGCCTTATAAAATTAGTCGCATTTGGATCGAACGACGCTGGTTCTTTTGGAACGGATGTAGGCTATATTCTGAAACGCTTGGGGTTGACACATTGGCCAAATATCATTTCAATGAAACAATGTTACGACCCTAGCCAGAGCGGAAAATTAAGCAAAAAAGCGGCACATATCTTCTCTATCTACAAATTCTCGTGCCATTTGCAGTTGAAACACTTGGACCTTGGAGCAATAGTTCGAACACATGACTAAATGCGTTGGTAGATTTTTGACAATCGGTAAGCAAATTTAACGCTTCTATATTTAGTAAATATTTTGGATTTCACTTTGACTAATTGTGTCCACTTGTGACGGGAAACAGGAACGGGAAGTTTCAGCCTCAACGGGGCTGTTTAGTTAGGGGAGTACTCTGTACCCCGAGAACCCATCCATCAGGGCGTCACGGTAGGATGCGCATACGATCCCGTGATGCTCCCTCGAAAAGACGGAGAGGGTGCCGCTGGTTTTTTAGTGAGTATTCCGGTGCCTTCAGTGCCGTAAAAGCGTATTTCCAACGAATAAAAAACTAGGCTTTTTCCCAGGGAATCGGAATTGCGAAATGTAGTGCTACTCGTAGCATTTCTGGTACCATTCCACGCGATCATAATTTACACATTAGCTGTTTTAATATTAATTTGTAAATAATTATTAAAGCCGTCAATGTAATTACTTTTTAGGTAAATAAATGTTTTATTTAATTATTTTATGTTATATTTATAGTCGGCGATAACAAGGAATCGTTTTAAGGACTTACTGGAATTACTGTGAACATAATATGAGTGTATTTCCCCTCCACTAGTTTATTATATGAATAATATATGTGCCTCGTGATGCAACGTGTGGATTATGGCCTCCTGACTCAGCACAACTCGGCGACCTTACACGAGGCTGCGTGGCTTGACGAAAATTATTCTTTGCTATCAATAACTATTTGTTATTAAAATGATACAAGCATAACTTAATTTGTTTTGTATTGCCATATAATTAAAATAATTCTGCTAAGTAGAATAGGTTAAAATTGTTTTGTTTTTGAATCTAACAACTGTTAGAAATTATAAATTATAAATAATATAAAAGTATTGTCTAAGGCTATTTATTGTAGCTTATTGCAATAATTTTAGTTTATTATTAAGAGTATGTAGTAGGCACTTTCTTGCAAGCACTTTTCGTTCTTCGATATGTTGAAGTAAATTAATTCGCATCGCTCTCTCGATAAAGACCAAGTGTGCGGAAGTAATTCAACACCCTTTACGAAATGTTTCTGCGGCAATGCTATTCAGTGACCTCATGGTGACCTTACTGTGACCTTAGTGAAGGCTTGGCAGAACTTTCGTAACTTCACACTGTCGCACCGCCAGACCTCTGAAATTGCGACGTGCTAAGGAACACATAGGTCAAATTTTGTTATGCCTCATGGCCGAATTGATGGTCTTTGTGTAAATTTTACGATCTGTCGGCGTGGCGATCATTATATTGGATTTTGAAGCGAATGATAATGGAATAAGTTTTAATATTATATGACTCTAATTTTATTGATGTAAAAGTTATATATCAAAATCTTGATGTACTTGGAGCCACGGCGGGCCCGCGAAGTATTTTTGGCGAACCATTTGTCATGGATATACCTATATCTTTTTTAATTATGTGGAAAGTCAAAGTTTTTTTCATGGTTTTATTTTGTTATAATAAAATTGCAAGACAATATAAAAAACTGCGATAGTCCCACTGTCTCGGTATGGGACCAGTTACGCTATTTTTATAAATTCAAAATTATAACAATTGCAATATCATAATTTAAAAAAAGAATATACATATTCCTTTTTGCAATACATGTTATTGAAGAATTACTTATACTCTTATTTTCCTCTCCAAATAGGCGTAATGATCGCGTTAGAGGGGGGGGGGGGGGGGGGGGTTTGTGTTAAAACAATAGCCCAAGGATCCGGATCAAACCTCTTGTAAAATTTATACTATATCAGGCAGAATTTATGGCACTGAGTAAATGCAAGACTTTTAAAAATTATGCAGTAGACACTTACCGCCTTACATATTTGTCTGTATTTTTATATGTTACGAATTTAGAAAATATTTTGATATTCGAGTAACCAAAATATATTAAAATACAACAAGTTATACAGACATAGAGCATAGAAATTGGTCATGATGTTATGTTTAGCTCGACTGTGAAATGTAAAGAAAATGCTTTCAGCTTTAGTTAATTTATGCAAGATATACAACCTCAGAGCCTTGCGATTCAGAACTTTCACCACAGATTCGTTCATTGTCTCAGCACTAAGACGCTACGTAACGATGTGCTATGTATTTCAATATATATGTACAATTTATAAGACCCCTAGAACTTATTAGAGAAAGTTGCATCCTATATGTTTTAAATATATGTAATAAATTCATATATTTCTGGACAAGCGATTTTTTTTTATGTTGTCTATTTTTTTGACAAAGTTTATTTATAGTATAAATGTATACTTATAGAATCGCTTGTCTTGACTAATAACAACACAGCCAAAACTTTAAGATTAAGTTCTATGAAGCTGAACTTTGGAATACAGATTTTATTTTATAAACATAGCATCCGGTAAAAAAGGATATTTGGAACAATTACGTGTCCCTCTCGACATGCGATCTCATTCCTGTGCGTTTACTATGTACAACGAATGCCATATTTTATAAACAATTCGAATGGTAATATGGTTATTGTTGAGAGGGGTAACTTCGTATGAATTTTCCTTTACGAATTGAGGACTGGCCGCTAGTAAAAAATAAACAGTAACAGTAACAACCTGTTAATGTCACACTGCTGGGCTAAGGCCTACTCTTCCTTTTGAGGAGAAGTTTGAAGCTTATTCCACCACGCTGCTCCAATGCGGGTTGGTAGAATACACATATGGCAGAATTTCATGAAATTAGACACATGCAGATTTCCTCACGATGTTTTCGTTCGCCGTTAAGCAAGAGATGAATTATAAACACAAATTAAGCAAATGAAAATTCAGTGGTGCTTGCCCGGGTTTGAACCCACGATCGTCGGTTAAGATTCACGCGTTCTAACCACTAGGACATCTCGGCTTTTTCCAAAAATAAAAATGTTATGTAATATTTAGACAAAATGTCTTATTACTCCGACAATACTTACTCTCTGATTGTAACATATCATTTTATATTTTTATCAGTTATACGTGTGGACCAAATCTTTAAATGTAAAATCAGTTCAGGCTAATGTTGAGCTTTAAATTTTGCACACACTTGGTGCCGGTGACGATACAACCTAGTATTAATAAATAATATAAGCAAGCGAGTATATAGATTCAATAATGGCAAGAATCTTCTTTGGTATTTGAAATTTGGTATGAAATTATTGATGTAACTGACCAAAACCACAGCGGCCCATTTCAATGTAGACTAGTTAATTGCGCGGGACATATTATAGTGCAGAACTGTGTGCTTTAGTTATTCCCTCACTCCCATTATCTGCATGGCAGATAATTATAAAATATTAAGGATGAGAACTCTCAATAGTGTATGTAGGATTTGAAATTTGAATCATTTGTCTTCGTTTAAGATCTACTCAGTGTGCCAATCATATGTTACTAATATTCAGGATTCCGATTAAAGAGTTTCACGAAATATCGTCGTTTCCTATGCATGTTAAGTTGGTCTATTAAAATTAAATATTCTTTACTTACGTCTTCCGCTCCTGTCAAATATTTTACTATTACAAACGAATGTAGATTGACTTTTTATAACAATAAACAATAAGAAAACATTAGTTAAACTTCATTAATTGAAGCCTTACCACTTCTTTAATCGAAGGTTCGTTGAAGTCAATATGAAATATTCCACTAAGTTTGTCAATGTCACTGGTTTCCTGTAAATGGGGACAGGTTTAGTGTAAGACGCTACTTGTGATGACACACTGACCCATCTCATATCAGACAAACAATGTTTAAGGCCGGGGCTGCTACGGAAAAAGCTACGAACAAACGATGCAAATATTAGTCTTTTATTTCAAATTATGTTATTATGAAACACTTGAACCTTGAATGAAAAGTATAACATCAACAACAAGTATAGTGATAGGAGGGGTGGAGGAAGTTATTAATGTAAATATTTTTTATTTATGACAAATTTGATTTATATTTACTTAATTTACACTCGGATTTTCGGTGTCATCCAAGTTCATATCTAGAATATATAAACACAAACAAAAAAACTATAAATGTACAAATTCAGTTTTATCGATAAAAGAGCAATCCGTTCTAGACAACCTTTGGGTAAAGTACATGAGATAAAATTAAGCGGTAAGAAGGTGTACAATTTAACGTTTTTTTTTATATAAAATGTATCTATAAATGAAACAAAAAGGACACGGTTTACCTATGTAATCAGGAAACTACAATCCACTTTCCATCAAGTTTCTCTTGTGTGTGTGTTATGTAATAGTCCTTCAAGAGAAATAAAACTGGCACATAACAAACTCAAACTGGATCAGAAGATCTAATAATGAGTAACAGTGAAAAAAAAGCTGCACTTGGATGTTAAGATTATTGTTTTATCGCCATTTTAAAAGAATTGGAAATGATAAAATCGAAGATTGTGTATCGTTATTCTATGCCCAATTGGTCATACGTAATTAGACCACAAGCTTATTTGTCAACAATTCGTTTGTCTTAGTTAAAGGTCCTATAGGTATCATGGACGAGGGCAATCTTGTTCTTGTTCAACATAAAATTATGTATACGATTACATAAATCATGTATATATTATAATTTTATGACTCTTAGATAATATCTTTAAGATCTTTAAAGGTCAAAGATTTATCTAGGTCATATATAAGATAACAAACGTAATGAGAACGGAAGCTGCAAAAAAGAGGACGTAAAATAGGTCAAGCGATGGTTTAACAGCATTGAATATTATAAGATATTTCGTGAAACAATAAGGTAACTATTTCATTACATACACATTATACCAGGTGGTATTAATTTGCCCATAACACACCACCCACTCTTCAATGACTCTAACGTCAAACATTATATTACTTGGTAGTTATGCAAACCCATTTGTACAACCCCTCATAAATTATTATACTGCCAAGCTGAAACACCTTGCATTGTTGGGTTCCGGTTTGACAGGTGAAGTTGAGTTAGTCAGTATAATATTTTTTTTATAGAGTAGGAAGGCGGATGAGCATGTGGGCCACCTGATGGTAAGTGGTCACCAACGCCCTTAGACATTGGCATTGTAAGAAATGTCAACCATCGCTTACATAGGCAATGCGCCACCAACCTTGGGAACTAAGATTTAATGTCCCTTGTGCCTGTAATTACACTGGCTCACTCACCCTTCAAACCGGAACACAACAATATCAAGTACTGCCGTTTTGCGGTAGAATATCTGATGAGTGGGTGGTACCTACCCAGACGAGCTTGCACAAAGCTACCACCAGTATACAAAGCCCTACCACCAATATGAATATAACGTCTTAGATGTCATGATTGACAGCGCAGTGACAGTGGAAGGAGTGGTTTGTACTTGCAGTAGCTGCGGTGAAACAAATGGCCCATTTTTTAGCTGGTGGTAGGGCTTTGTGAAAGCTCATCTGGGTGGGTACCACCCACTCATCAGATATTCTACTACTACTTGATAAAATCTTAGTTCCCAAGGTTGGTGGCGCATTGGCTATGTAAGCGATGGTTGACATTTATTACAATGCCTATGTCTAAGGGCGGTGGTGACCACTTACCATCAGGTGGCCCATATGCTCGTCCGTCTTCCTATTCTATAAAAAAGCCAAATAAAAACCCTTTCTACATACATACAGATACAGTTTTTGTTATTTATACAATTTCCAAATACTCTCATATTTTCGAAATTTAATCATATTGTGTTATCGTTTATAAAATGTATAAATGTACTGAGATTTGTTTTATGTACTTATATCCATTTTCATAATACGTGCACTGATGGGTAGAAAGACAGACGCTATGTCGCAATTGTGTATTCGGTTACTATTTAATGATTATTGTGATGTTTCAGACAGAAAAACCTTGAAGTTGAATTGATAGGCGCTTCAACAAAGATCATTTCATGTTTTAAATATGTATTTTGACTCACTGTATAAAACACTTGCTACATTACAAATGTTAAGAAATTTATTCAAACATCCAAATTATGCCCACATTGCGTCGAAGGTGATATATTATCTTTGGCATTTAATTAAAAATGGCAACACAATACAAAGTCACTGACGTAGTTTGGCGGGAAAAGAACTCACCTTGAGTGACGCGCTTCCCGCACCACGACCTCGCTGGCGGCCGCCACTTATCGGTAAGCTTCGGCAATTGTCGGAAAACGTCGACGAACATCGTGGCCACTTGTGGACCTAGGTCGCCTCCCTACCAAGCTTTTGCGAGAGTAGGAGAGCATCGGTTGAAGTCGGCTACTATCGGAAAATATCGGAAAACATCGTCGAACGAGGGAAATTGTCGGTAAAGTTCGGCGATCTTCGTCATGATTATTTAATTGATGCTAGATTAGCTTTATTCATCTAATTGAATGCTCTTCGTAAAAAAACAGAAACCCACACAAACTTACAAATTTTTCATGTAACATTGGGAGAGCTTATATGTTATTGAAAACTACTTTTTACTTTTTAATATATTATTGATGATTTATAATAAACAGTATATGGATATAATATTATCTATTTTTAAAGTAATATTGTTAACTAATGCTCTTAGAGCTGCACGAGCCGATCTTAATCAATAAAAAACATTTAAAATACAACAAATCCGTTGTTGAAACGTATAGTGTTTTTTTTTTTATTAAATTATATCTTTAGCAGCATATGTCAGATACGTAATACTTTAGTGTCACTATTTTGAATAAAATGAAACGCAGTGTTCGTTTAGGTCGGGGATATTTTTGATTTCGGAAGCGCTATTATATTTTGACCATCAATATTTGTAGTTATTACGCCACACTGAACCAATATATTTTACTTTTGAATTTAATTGTATGACTAACTAATAGCACGGTGTTATAAGGTTTTATTTTATTTGGTGGTTACATAAGTGGATTCATCACTTATCCTAAAGCCATACGAAAATAACTTGTATTGTTGTATTCCGCTGCGAAGGGTTAGTGAGCCAGTGTAATTACATACACAAGGGATATAACATCCTAGTTCCAACAAGGTTGGTGTACTGACGGTAAAGAATGTTTGTCACAGTGGGTATTAATCATGGTGACCATTTTCAATTGCTTGGCTAGAATATTAAAAAAAACACGTTATTAGAAATAAACTGTGAGATTTAGGTTATGATTAGTCCTCATTACATAAATCTTGATTATAAAATATGCAGTTGAAAATACTAAATAGCTTATACAAAACAAATATTACAAACAGCATTATTATAAAGTCAACACCAGAATATGAAATCGTAATAACAAAATGAAATGTTTCTGAGATAATAATTGGTTTTTTATTTAAGAATACATATAGTCAGTTATCTACATATATTATAACATGATATAATTGTCACAGGTCTTAGATTTTTATTTATTTAAAGTATATTTCATCATTTATCGCTTTCAAAAAGTCAATGCAAAAATATAATTTGTTAATAAAATTATTGAAACAAATAACCATTAATCAATTCGAATAGAAATTCACAGAATTTAATTACACAATAGTATTTTAAATAATGCATAACAATAGACGGGCTGTTAATTACAAAAATCTCTCTATAAAAATCAAGTACTGGAACATTCGAAATTTTATAATTAGAATTATAAAAAAAAAAACTAAAAAAAATCCTTTAGATTTTCTTAGACGAAAGGACACTGCCTCAATAGCCAGTTGACCTGATTCCTAAAATTCAGGGTTCCATGATAAGTTACTCGCATCTCGGTACGGAGGCGGGCGGCAGTTCAGTGACTTGACAGCCGCCGAGCGGGGAAGACGTGTGTGTGATCAGTGACACAGTGTTACGTGCTGGATGATTATTTTACGGAGATTTTTGTGTTTGTGGACACGGATCTTTTAACGTTTGGATTGCATTTTGGATGGTGGTAAGTATTATGAAATAATTTTACAATAGTTTATCGTTTTTTTTAATCTGTAATTTTGCCATATTTTGTGACATGTTTTGATTATTTCGTCTCGTATTTGATAAACAACAAAGAACTGTGATTAATTTGTTTTGTTTTTAATTTACTATTTAATTTTGTGTATCATTACTTTATGCATGTTTAAAATAAAAAAAAAATATTTATATATGCCAGTTTTAGCTTATACTAACACAATTTCTCGTGAGTACATAGATACTCAGAGAGTTTGTAACTCTAATAATTTTATACCGAACACATTTAAGTTTTACTATATTATTTTTCTATTATATTTACTTGTATTATATGCTTTAAATTGCTTTATTTTTTAATCTCAAGGTTACAATGAGATTAGTAAAATCATAACAAGTCGTAATTTGAATTAACTAAATACGCGGTATACTTTAAAATGTAAAACGTGTGTAATTGTTTGTGTATTTATTTCACAGTGAAATAGTAATGACACAAAATAAAAAGTATTTTAAATAACATAAACAAGATAATATTTTAAATACATTAAAGATAGAACAATAATTGTATGTATTTAAGTTCGATAAAACATTCTAGAGAATATTTTTATAAAAAGAATACATTTGGCCTTGTTGTCAACTAAAGCGTCGTGTAATCGTGTTTTGATTTTACTTAATGTTTAAAAATACATAAAATTTAAAGTAGCTTTCCGAATAATAAAAAAAAATGATTATTCTTAAAAATGGTAATGTGCTGATTTTATTATGGTCTGTGCTTTATTTTAATACAATATAAAAAAAACTTTCAGTTTCAATTTTACGGTGGCAAACAAATCGATGACGACTAAATTATTATTGATAGTTACAAATAATATAGATATTTTGTTATAAAGTGGCAAGTAGAGAATTGCAAAAACATTTTATGTAAATTTTTTAAAGTATTTTGCCGAAATTGAAGGAGCCGAGCAGAACTGATTTTATGCAAGCGATATTAAAAGATAATTTTACGAGAAGTTGAAATAATTTTAATTATTTTTTATTATTTCGTTATAATGTATAATCCTTTGCATATTTATTTAAAGATCACTTGTTGATATACATTATTTCCATTAATTGTTTTAAAAAAAATACATTCTTGTACAATATTTTTAAGAAAATTTAATTGACGTTTTCATAAACCCGTTGGCATATTTATGGGTATACTCACTAAATTATTAAACAAAATTATTTTTCAAAAGCAGTTTTTATAGTGAAAATTTTAAATAATTATCATAGAATTTTGAATAGAGTAATGTTTGTTCATACCTCTCATTGCTAAGATAAATCGTTATAATTGTCACTTTTCATTAATATCAATAATTTACATGAGATGAAAAATTGCTAACATTTATTTATTTTATAAGTTATTAATATTGAATGTATAATATTTATAAATATCTTATACTACGTATTGTCAAAATAAAACTGCGGGTGATGTAAATTTAAACGCATGCCTCATCATCTGAGAGAAGCGTAACACAACCTGTAATTGTCCCACTGCTGGGCAATTGAGAAAGTGTCGAGCTTATTACATTACACAGCTTTAATACGCACGTGGAAATTTTTCATCCGACACATGACGTTTCGTCGCGATATTTTCAATTACAAATTGTTTGAACCCACAAACTTAAATTAAGATTCACGTATTCTTACCATTCGGTATCTGGGCTTTTAACAAAGCACAAAAAACTAGAACCAATGTAGCTTAATTAAGGTTTCTGACATAACTGGTTACCTTGAGGATAGTTAAATAATGAAATGGTTTGCGTTAAAATTATAATAAAATCAAGTAAATTATAGTAAAATCATATCAAGTACTCGTAACAGCGTATTAATAAAGGTGCCGCCTCTCAAGATAAACAGTATCTTACTCGTGGGGTTGGCAATAGCGTCTAACGATATTTAAATATTAAAGTTTTTCGTAGTAAATTTTTAAAACGCAAGTGTTTCTATATTGAACACTGATTTGACTTCTGACATTTGCTTGATGTCAATCCTTCAAGTTGTCGGGCTTCGTGGACCACTTGTGAAGGTAACACCCACTGATAAGTAATTAATCTGGTAAATAACATCTTGGTTTGTCAGCGGGTTAAGAAATTACTATTTTTATTAACACTATGGCGCAGGTACCGCCTACCATTACAAAGCAAATTTGGTTTTCTCCTTTCCTATTATAATTTTGAAAAAGAATACTTAGTGTTCTGTTTATTTTAAAATTGGAAAAATATCTCTCTCTCTGTAGCGGAAATACATTTATAATCTGAAGTTATACGAATGGGTGAACTTCAGTGAACTTCACTGAAATGTTAAGTAGGATATATTGGCTGTTTATCGAATATAATTATAAATATCCTTGTATAGATGGACATTTCGCATAATATGTATATTAGACGTCGTAAATTTCTTTATTAATGATTAGATGAGTGTGTTGTTACTTTATCCGCATGGAATTAACCATTCTCTATGATTGAGAATTTACAAGAAAAACTTACGTGATAATAGCATTATACAGACAAAAGTCACTTAAAACGATGTGATATGAAATGTTGAATTAGAGAAAACTTGAACACAATCCCTAATATAACAAATAAGAGAGTTTGCGTTCAGAAGACTCGAGTTTCTTTCAAATTCATCTCGTATTTCTTCCCGAACCGCTAGTAGATTTGACAATCAATGATAGTTTAATGCTTCTTATTGAATAAATATTATATATATATATATATATATATATATATTATATAATATAGCATTCTGAAATTTAAAAATAACGGTCTGATCTGCATTTAGTTTAACAGACAAAGCAATGTTTCGATTTTCCCTTTGACCGTTTTGATGTTCAAAACGGTCTGACCGTTTTGAACATCAAAACTTGAATGAAAAAACAAAAAAAATTGATCATAGTGATTACTAGTGCAAGTCAGTTAGCCTGCACGTCATTGGCGTAACATGTTTATTCCAACCTTATTTCCTAATGCAGAAATCACGGAAAAGCCAAGTCCTAAGGGAAGATAACGAATGCACTTATCAGACAATGAATGGCCTTGCCCTTATCACGAGTCGAACAAACAACCTCTGTAATACCGTTCTTATCTCACTATCTTGATATTATGCGCGATAGAACGAGATGACAATATGTTAATGTGTTACCTTTCAAAATAAGCGTAGGTAATACTTCAGTATACTGAAATAATTCACTGTGTAATAATTATAGCTAATGATACAGCCATGTATAAGTGATATTTAGTAATATATATTATAATTCAGTAAGGTAAAGTTTAAAAACGTGCGAATAATGCAAAGAACAAAGATTTAAAATGAAAGGAGAAAGCTTTTAAATCGAGTTATTTGTTTTACTGGTTCTTTTAAGTTTTATGCTATAGAATTAAGTTATAAAAGTATACATTTGCGGCCATTTCAAATTAAATATCAACATTACAACTCAAGAACACATTTACTGGAAGTCTTTTAAATCATTTATACAGTTTTACAGTAATTAGAAGTTTCACAACTGTATGATATATATATATATATATATATATATATATGTATAAGACAACAGCAGTGTGATCCTATTTCGACGTTCGACTCCATCTATTGTATGGATCTTCTATATTTTTCGTTTTTCTACGTCAAAGAAACTCCCGGATAGCTGGCCGTTTACGCTTGGATCGCAACATTTTTATATCCTGATTCCTTTACATAATCCGATGGACACGACTGAAAAGAGTACAGGCGCAGGTCCAGGGTTTGTAAACACTGCAATAAAATCCGGCGTTTGAAGTTTTGAACCCAAGTACTTGGTATCTACATGTATCTATATAGCAAGTCACTAGACCAACGAGCTGTTAACACAAATGACGTTAATCATAACATGTTCATCTGCTTGTTACCAATAACAATAAATAAACGTTCCGTATTATAAAACAGTTAAGATAACGTTCACTCTGAATGCTTAATTAATATTTACTCTTAATAATTATATAAAACTATTACTAAAACACTTTGTTTTTTATTTCATTTTAGACAAACGCTGCTACATAATAATTGAAATATTTTATATGTATAATTCAAATAGTCATTATGTATATTAAAATATCAGATTTTTAAGGATTAACGTCCCAATTAGATCCACGCAGATGAAGCTTTGCTTGTATATCATTTTTTACCCATACGTGTTTCATATTTTCTGCCTCTATTGTATTATTGTTTGTAAAATATGAACCGTATTGTATATATGTATTGGATGATATTCAAAAATAATTGGATTTAATGATTTGTGCAATTTCAAATGAATGATATATTATATACTTTAATTTGTTGTAATGTAATTGAGTTCATTATTGTGTAGATCGATTAGTTCGTGCAAGTTGTTAGATCTTATCACTTATACTGTAAAAGTGAGAATTGCTTGTGTTTTGTTTCGTAGAGTCATCAATTAGCGATCGATTTCTTTGTTATAAGCGATGTATTCATATAGTGATGATTTGTCAAAATGTTACTTTCACTTGTTAAGACCATATATTTAAATGTATTTGCAAGAGTGGTTGTAATCTTTTTAACCGATTTATAAAAAGGAAGGTCTCTCTTTTCCCAGTATATTAGCAAGATTTTTTTATTGTGTTGTTATTATCTTTCACTTTATACTATTATTTCGCACTATTCCTATATTTCGATTTAAAGATGCTATGAATATTTTATAAAGAAGCTTCGATCTTAGATAAATACCTTAAAAATTACCGATTGTATTCGTTTTTCAAATATTAACTGCCAGTATTATATTAATTGCCATTGGCATTTGACTACATTGTCGCTCCAGGCTAAACAAATATTAGTTTAGTATTAGTTACGGTTAATTTATTTGACACCGTTTTCTAATAAAATATGCTAATTTTAATAATTCACACATTGAACGTTATCTTAAAAAAACATGTGCAGTGAGATACAATTGATGAAATTAAGCACGATAAATCAGTGGCGCTTCCGTGCGCAGGCGCAGTGAAAGTGAAACGTCACAGTTATTACGTGGCGGACTGTTTAGTTGCATTGCTTTAAATAAGAGATAGCGACCATGTTGAAAAAAAAAACAAATGGCTCTTGAATGATATTTAAGTTCTAATTTCAAATTATTATTTTTTATATCGTCGGTGAACAAATTTCATACTTTTTTATATTATCTTAATAAGAGTTAGTTTTAATTTTTATTATATATTTAAATTAATAAATTATTCGATGTTGGATATAAGATTATTTAAAAAAATATACTATGAAAACTAGTTTCTAATAACTAACCCTTGTACTTACAATTATACTTAAAATATGACGTTATGTATTAGAAATATGTAAATAGATACCTAGTAAAGATGACGGAGAAAGTTATGTCATGTTATTATCGTAACCTATGCTAATGTTTATGTTAATGATTGAAGTCGATACTCACACATATCCAAATGGCTAAGTGAAAAATGTTAGATAAGTATACGTTTATTAATTTTTTGAAAGTTTTTCGATCGACAGATTAATAAATTTATTAATTTATTGTTATATATTCTAGTTTCTAAATGAATAAAATCTTTTTTTTTAACTTATTTGCTTGTTATCATTCAACTTATAGAAAAGTAATATTAATTAAGGATTATAAATTATAAGACGTTTAGAGGTTTATTTAAAAAAGTTTTTAACATTAAAGTCCGCTGAGTATAATTTATTTGAAGAAGTTTTTAAAATTAAAATCTATCAATTTCTTATTTTCTTTTTTATTAGAAACGTTGAACTATCTTTTGAAAAATTAAAGTTACGTTTGAATTAACCTAAAATATAAAAATATTTTTTTAACAATCCTTTTTGGGAACATAACAAAAACACCAATTAATTTTTATTATATCAATTAACCGTATTCACAAAGACATAGATCGATACTAACCTATTATTTTAAATTAAAAATAATTCGGCACGCGAAGTAATAAGTATATATTCAATCAAGGTCCCGATAAATGAACTCGCGTGCAAAACATAAAATAGTTCTTTTTATAAATCTAAATAAATAAATCCCACGTAGTAAAATAAATAATTCGGCCAGTCCTAATTCTAATCTAACGGCGCCAAGGCTAGCAAATTTTTCTCCAATATAGAATCCTTGACACAAATTTTGCTATGATGCGCTGTAACGTTGTTACGCACTCGCGCGAAAAACTCACAGTCCACAGATAATACACAAAGATTGCGAATGTGGCAATGTTAAAATTTAAAATCATTATTATATATTTAATTGAAACAATAAATATTTTCGATCACATGAAAAATATATTTTTTTATCATTTTATTTTTGTACATTAATATTATTAAATTATAATATTAGATCGTAACACACAATACATGAAAGACGCTATCAGTTACTTTCTAATGTCATAAATATTAAGTGTTCCATTTTCGCATATTTCTTTCAAAGTATTAAATAAATAATAAGTAATATTTAAATGACTAAAAATTGGAAAATGAAATGACAACTCAATAAGTCTACGTACACTCTATATATCGATACGATACTTCATATATAATGTAGGTAAATTACTTTTTGTTGAACTTTTATTAAAATGCAATCAGCAATAAGAATTTATTGTATTACAATATGAAGGTCGTTCGTAAGATACATTTTCGAGAGACGGTCATACGTCGTACGTATTATATACTTAGATTATATATATAATATTATATACTTAGATAATAATATTGTTTTTACATTTGGCTCAACTAAAAACAACCAACGTGTTAAAAAATAACCCGTAAAAATGCACAGATACGAAGATTTCTACAAAAAAAAATAAACAATAACAAACCAAAAAGGTTACATCATATTGTAAAAAAAAACAATGAATAAAGGGTTGACTCAAAGGGTTGCCTGTCAAAATAGTTAAAATAAAGATGTTGACTTTTTTTAGTGTAACCATAATACTCACAATAATAATTCATTTATAAACGAATGACATGAACAATGGTTAAAACAAACTTTCTTTTTTATTATGGTTGGTACGCTTTATTTAGCGGACAAAAGTATTGCGTAACAAATAACTTATTATGATTTTAAAATAAATCATAAGACTTCTTCGAGGCATTTCAGATATTACAAACCTTTTCTCCCTAAGTTTATAAATAAATTTTAGGTAGCAATAACATAAAAGAATTTACCTAATATCTTAAGAACACTAATAATATCAAAGTCGTCATCCATCGACAGAATTCGGATGTGCTCGAGTCGAAAATATTCAACAATCCAATTTATCTCGACCCACTTCCTCCCTCGCACTTCATTGCATCGTACCCAATGGTGGGACCGATAGTACTATCTCTGAGGTCGCGATATGCTGGTCACATCAGTTAACCTTGGCCTACTTTGATATCACCCGCGCCGCCCCTCTGATGTAGTATTGACTTCCTACTAGAGGCTCGCCAATACTATTACTGACTGTCATTCTTAGATTTGGCGCCAAAGTTGTTTCATAGTGCCACATATTATAGAATAATAACTTAATGTAACTTTGCATATACATAGCTCATTTATTATAGTACATGCCCATGCAAGGATTAGATTAGTAGACATTTCAATAATATATTTTTAAATTTTTACGGCGCGCTCGTATAACAAATACATAACGACGCATTTATATTTACGTTTATCGTTACGAAGTTCAATTTAATATTTTGAATACAATGTACCTTTCACTTATATTTGATAGTATCATATTTATTTATTAATTTTTTTTTTTTAATAAATAATTATGAATTCATAAATATCTTTATATGAATATCAAATATATATTCGTTTCTTTCACACGTGTATTGTTTTTATAATGACATCTGTTGTCGAGCGTAATGAAAAAATAGTTTGGGACATCCATGACCGACTTTTTTATAATCCGCGTAATTGTGTTTGTTCCGTTATTTTCATATAATGACATAAAATATTTGCGTGTAATTCTTTCAAATAACGTCCCGTTAGACCGTATTCAGAACAATTACAAATAAGTGTCTACAAATTCATATATACATAATTTTATAATCTATTAATTCTGAATTATTGCAACACTCAAACGTATTTAGTATATATACTTAGGTATGTAAGTTTTTATAGAGCAAATGTCGTCGTATTTTTTTTTTGTTAGGTCACAAGCGTCGATGGATAAAATTTACATAATACCCACTTATTTTATGATAATTCAAAATAATTTGAATTTACCATAGTAAGTTTATTTGATATAGTTTATATTCAATTAAAGAAAAATTAAAACATTTTAATAATGTAGTGTAATGAATAGCTGTCCGCCATATTGAATTTTAAACGTCAAATAATTATCAACGAATTAGCTAATTAACATAAAGTACGGATAGAAAAATCTATTGAATAATAACACTAGATCGCTAATTTATGAGCGGGAAAACATCGTGTAATGCCCACCACTTATTGCGTTACGAACACATGTGACCTTATCCTACTACTCGACACGTAAAGCAACCTTGATCTCTAGCTATTACTGAAAAATGCTGCATTTAAAACACCCAACTTATTGTCTTGCACTACTACGTACAAATGTAATCGATTAATAACGTTATCACGTGTGAATAGAGTTCGTATTCGTTTAATTATAATTTTCGTAGACCTTGACGACTGGCCTTGCTTCTATCTGGCGTCCGCTCTTTCCGCCTTCGCCGAATCAATTTGAACGTTATTATTTTTATTAACTCGTTTAAATATATTTACTACTATTATTGTTCTGGGCTATTATAAATTTGATACATAAATTTTATTGAATAACGAAACGTATCGAAACATAGAGACGTATATTCATTTACTTACAGGCTTAAGAAATTTTATAGAAAAAATAACGTAGCCGGCCTTAATGTGTTAGCATTGAAAATGAACAGATTTCGCTTTAATGTATATATATAAAAAAAAATTGCCAAATCTATGACCCATATCCAAAAACATATAAACGTCGAGGGGCGTCGAAATCCGTCGGACGAAACGATCGTGCGCGCACACATGCGCTCGTAATCGACGAATGTGTGTCATGATCAGTGGGTTAAGTTCACAAATTGATCCGAGGGCCGCGTGCAGGTATCGGCCTGAAGGTCTCGCTGCGTAAGGCTACAGACACACAGGTTACTATTACCGCCTTGTTAATTATCTGTTTAATAATAGTGTTAACCTACACTTAGGGAACTGCTTCGAGTATTGCGCCAAAACGAATCTATAATAAACATATTTCTCATCTTATATTAATATGTGATTATCAAAAATTGTCGCATAATTTTATATATATTTTAAAGTGGGTTTAATAGCTTATATATTAGATGTAATGGTAGAGAACAGTTCATAAACCACTTGAAAGAAAGTGATATAGTAAGATATATATATATATATATATATATATATATATATATATATATATATATATATATATATATATATATTTATATTACATATATAATATGTAATATAAATATATGTGGCGTATCCCGCTGACCTTTTTTGCCGGTTTTCCTTTAACGTTAGTAACATATTGCTATTTCTTCGATATGTTCACTACAAAGTTTCAATCAAATTGGATGTATGTATATAATAATATAACAAATGAAAGAAACATTATCCCCAACTTATGATGAACATAATATTATTTATAATAACAAGAAAAGTTTTACGAAGGATTTTTTTATTCGTTAACTAGCAGCAGTACTTGTGGTTTAATGGCTTTAACTAATAAATCTAACTAATAAGTCACAGACATTAATGACAACAAGAATTGTAACAGTACAGCGGTGGCAGTATCCACAGGCGAAACTGACCACTTACCTTTAGGATGTCTGTACATAGACCACATAAATTAAGTCAAGTATATGATATATTATATAATATTATATATGGAGTACAGTAATAGCTTGTGAATGTCCCACTGCTGGGTTAAGGCCTCCTCTCCCGTTATGAGCAGATGGCAGAATTTCAGTGAAATTAGATACTTGCAGGTTTCCTCACGATGTTTTCCTTCACCGTATAGCACGAGATGAATTATAATCCCAAATTAAGCACATGAAAATTCAGTGATGCTTGCCCTAGTTTGAACCCAAGATTATCGGGTAATTCACGCGTTCTTACCACTGGGCCATCTTGGCTAGTAATATTGAGTATGAATATGTATTATTTAATAAAATTAATCATTCAACTTATTATAAATATTATAATAGAATGTATACGTGTATAATGGTAATTAGTTATAATATCTGTAACCTCGGTTAACAAGTAATTGCTTTTAGCGCCTTGTAGCTTCAATCTTATTTTTGGTAGTCATGTACGATGAATAAAAAACTATTTATTCAGTTTAGTTTTCTCGGAATATGGCGATGTTTTTGATATGTAAAAATATATAAACTCAGTACACATAATTATTTTATTTAAATTGTAAAATAAAACATAATGTTCGAGCTACAAATTAATGTTTAAAACTTTAAATCTGTGTAATTAGTATATAGTTTGTAAGTTTATATACAGAAGGTCATATCCGAAGCTACTCATCCGATGATTAATGAGTCTTATTCAAAATCTTTCTATATAATTTTAATATCCCTTTAAAAAAAGGCTTTACCTGTAGACCAATTCTGTAACGAATTTGAGAGCTGCGTAACGGTACAATTTATAAATGGAAAAGTTGTAGAGCTTATCAAGTAAAAAAAACTCCACGACGATTTATATTTTTGTTATATGTAACGGTTAATTCACAAACACTTATAGAACATATATTTAAAATAAATTTCAATATATAATCAAGAAGCAGAACCTTCTGAAACACGGCAGAACGTCTGCCGTGTTTTGCTAGTAGGTAAATGTACGTTAATGATTTTACCATATGACAATAAGTATATACATGTTTGCACTTGTTCCAAACATATACTTTCATTTTCATTTTTAATGATACGATACAAAATATATATTTATTTACAGCTCATGTTACAACTTGTTTTATAAACATGACGAGTTGTCACGTGTAAATTTAATATTAGGCGATGTTTGTGACAAAAATATAATTAGATATTTTTATCACCTCGAGCAACAAGCTCACTGTTAACTGTTTTTATGTTTTGTGTTAAATTGCTAAAACAATTAGTAAATGATTCAATTCAAATATTTAAGAACATAGTTTTTATTATAATTTTAAAACGAAAAATTTCGCTGACGCTAGAAAACGACCACTACTACGACTAAGCAAAAATCTACATTTTTAATTTGTAAGGATATCTTACAATAATAAATCAGTTGTTTAGATTAACTACGAACCAAAATTGACGCATTTATTGAATGACATTACTTGATGGTAGAGTTATGTGCACACCCATCTGGGTAGATACAACCCACTCATATATTCTACCGTAAAATAGCAGTTCGTACTGTATTGTTGTTGGAAGAGGCGATCCAGCGTACCTACAGTTGATGGCGATGTAAAGCATGGTAAACATTTCTTATGTCCCAATGTGTATGGGTGGCGGTGACACTAACCACAACGTATCTATGTAATATCTTTATTTACATGACGAGCTGGTTGGAGTGGTTGCTGGATGCTTGCCTTTCACGCCATTTGTGTGCATGAACATGTCTCTTTGTCCTGAGTCTGGGTGTAATTATCTATATAAGTATGTATTTACAAAAGAAAAATAGTATATCAGTTGTCTGGTTTCCAAAGTACAAGCTCTGTACAAGCTTAATTTGGGATCAGATGGCCGTGTGTGAAAAATGTCCCAGGATATTATTATTATTATTTATTTACATTAATGCTTAGTGTAAAATATAAGTTTTAAGTCTCTACCACCAAAAACATTAAATTCGAACATTTTTGTTTCAAGTTAATTTTCTTTTTATAATTTTCAAATCATCGTTAATGTCAAGAAAGCGCTTCAGTCGCGTGACTCATATGACAAATATTAAACTGGGTCGTTGTGCAAAGCGTACGTGTGTATTGTAATGAAATTGTCTATATGTGCATAAAATTCAGCTAAAATCGCATTTCGCAATGCCCTGGTTTTGTTATTTCACTATCGTCAGCCGTATGAAGGAATTTTTATTAATTGTAACAATATTGATGAAACGTGAACATATTCTTCGTTTTCGTAATAAATAAACTAAATACACACTAAACGATAGTATAATATTTGTTTTGACGCTTAGTCTAGCACAATAGTAACATTCTATAGAACCTTCAGTTCCGGAATATACAAAATAATATCCTCGTTAACACAATATTTATACTCTTATATCTTATGTATAATTTATATTATTACTCTATATTCGTTTTTCATTTCATTTGAAGTGTTACGTAGCCTGTGTTTATAAGCTATGTCTATTACAAACTTCATCCTAATCCATCCAGCTGTTTTTGCGTAATGGCGTATCATAGCGAAATTAACAAAATTATAATAGTAATGGGACAATGTTACTATATCGAGGGATGACTACCTGATAGGAGTTCGACTATCTTCGTAAGTCACATCCGCCCACAGACTGTAATGCCCACACAATCCTTTTCATTCGAGGAAATGAAAGATTACTCAAGAAAAAGTAAAATTCGTTCTATATTCTAGGAATACGCAGCTAAATAGCAAACGTAGCGTGTTATTTTAAGTTCTATTATCATGTGCGTAATTTAATTATTAAAGTATATACATACATAATTTATTGTATATACATACATAATTATATTTTCGTTTCAAATATACTTTGATATAATGTATTTTCATTGTGTACTATATAATAATTGTATGCCGTAGTAAATAGTGAAAGTCGAACAGTGTTGTTTGAGTAGGTATTTACATATATACAAACATGTATTTGAATAAATGTAATGTAATTAAGTTTTTCAAAATTCAATATAAAATATATACCATAATTCGGAAGCCGTTTTTATTATATTATATGTGTACCCATCTTTATTATTTTTTTATTTATGAAAAATATGTTAATATAAAAAAAGCCGAGATGGCCCAGTGGTTAGAACGCGTGAATCTTATCCGATGATCGTGGGTTCAAACCCGGGCAAGCACCACTTTATTTTCATGTGCTTAATTTGTGATTATAATTCATCTCGTGCTTAACGGCGAAGGAAAACATCGTGAGGAAACCTGCATGTGTCTAATTTCATTGAAATTCTGCCACATGTGTATTCTACCAACCCGCATTGGAGCAGCGTGGTGGAATAAGCTCCACAACCTTCTCCTCAAAAGGGAGAGGAGGCCTTAGCCCAGCAGTGGGACATTAACAGGCTGTTACTGTTACTGTTACTGTATGTTAATACGTGATAAATTAAACAGAGGTCGCTGTTCATGTTGACTACGTTAAACGGCTGTTTCATTTGATAAGTTTAATTAAAAATTCAACAATATTTTTTAATTTTGTTATTTATCCGTCTAAAAACGCAATATTTTGAGTAGTTGTTGTTTTAATTCATTTGAGAATTGTGGGTGAGCTATGCCTCATATAATGGTACGTAGGTATCGTTGCGTAGTAGTATAAGTCACCGATACAGACTAATGCCCCGTCAACCATGGGATCCAAAATGTTATTTCTTGCAGAGATGTATTAAAGTAAACTGAGAACACTTATATTCTTTATATAGCGTAATAATCAGTAAAGTTATGCCTTTAATAAATTATTAAAAATCGGTATTCTGATAAACATATCACTACTTACTAAAAGCGAAATTAAAGCCGTAAACAGGACAACTATATATTTTATATATTTATTGGATTAACACGTTTTTTTTTCTTATTAATGTTGTATGTAATGCATGTAATGTTTTTTTTAACTATATTTTAAGAATGGCGTTCATTATAAATACACTTTAAATCAAGTCCGTGGTACAAGTACAAATACAAAGTTATATTGTTGTTTAACGTTTAGTATACAAATGTATCTTTAGAATATATGTCAGTATATTAAAATATAGATTCAATTCGTATATATTTTCATATCAACTTCACTTCTGAACGTTTTCTTAATCGTCTTTAGGTGAACAGCTCAACGCGTTCGGAATCCGGTAGTGACACAGACCTATTCAATCAGAGCGAGACGAAGATAGGCGATCGCCCGAGCGAGAGCAGGAAAGAACCAACAAGGTTATGTTCTCAATGCCGGGCGCCATTACGCTACTACTCAGCGCCAAGCTAGAACCAATTACAATTTTATCTATATCGATTTAAACTCCAACATTTCGTTAATGAACCTGTTTCGATAATGACATGGATTTTTTTCTTTATCTTTATATGTACTTGCTTATTTAAGGTCATTTTTTGCATTTTCGATCAATAATAGGCTTTAAACGTAACGTGACCTATAAAAGACTTTATATTTTTGTGTGAAATTGTGGCAAATTTTTTAAGTATGTCTAGTCTGTGCTAGATATGAAGGTCATTATTTAAAAGTAGGCCGTAAACGTATATTTTTACATACGATGAACAAATTACGTATATCATCAATAATAATTAATTTGTAGGCTGAGATTTGTGAGAGCTATTATAAATATTATTAAAGGTTATTTACAATGTTATCTGGCTCACGATCTATTAAATGTAATTTTTTCTCAATAAAATTGTTAATATATAGACGTTAATTACATTTGATTAAATAAACAATACCTTAAGCAACTTCTTCTGCTCTTGTTCTTCTTCTGTTGTTACAGTCTACTATTTTGAAGAGGTTTTATAATCGAAAATTTTATAGGCAACCGAAAGAGCCATATAAGGCCACAATGAGCCAACCTTACTAGCCGTTAAGGCCACGCGGCCTGACATAGACCCAGATATTGTGACATTGGCACTACATTCAAGCACTGAGGTCATTCGTTCATTTAAAAATAAACGACTCGCTCCGCGCCATTTCTGCATTTTGACAGTTGTAACATGGAATCTCTATTTGTATTAAATATATTATTTTAAGAGTTTTTACGTCAGACAATTCAAATAGTTTAGTAGTAGAAAAATTACATTTCAAACGTTTTTAAGCAAATAAAAATAAGTCTCGTTCCCTTTTTTGACTCTCACAAAACTGGACTGTTACTGTGATTATTTTATAACCTAGCGAGAAGTACAGTGCTACACCCACCTTATTGGAATTAAATTAATTATTACAAACCAAATTGTAATATTCAACTACTATGTTCAATCTCTATTATGAATAAAGATATTCCTATTAATATCATTATAAATACATAGTTATAGAATAAATGTAAAACTAAACGATACAAAAAATATTGAAAATAATATCAATTGCGATACAACAGGATCCGAACCCGTACCTCTTCGGGTATCTCGGCCAAGGTTGTCTGTCAAAGCTGTGATCACTTGGCTTACGTTTTCTTAATAATGTATTTTTATATTAAAAGAAAATGAGACTACATTCAAGAACTTTGAACACTTTTAACGAGAATGTGTGTGTATTTCTTGCTTAGCCGATATTATTGTTACCATTATATTTATCTGTATATATTTTAATTATATATGTAAAAAGAACGGAATTTCTTGTAATTATAAAGTTTAAAACATTAACCTATATCGTAATGAATTAGACCAACAATAAATTACACAGGCGTGCGGCGTGTGGCGTGCGGCGTGCGGCAGGCGGCGGGCTTATTCCAAGGCACGTCGGAAGGTCTGCAGAAAGGATAAGAATAAATGACGTGACGTCAGCCACAGGTCACACTTTATTGACATTTTGATTATTACAAACAAATAGACGACTTTTTTCGATTACATCATTCTAAACACTGCTAAGTACAATAAAAATATATATTATTATTAATTCTCCTTACCGTTACGTTATACCGTTATGTTTACTGGTGGTTGGGCTTTGTGCAAGCTCGTCTGGGTAGGTACCACCCACTCATCAGATATTCTACCGCAAAACAGCAATACTTGATATTGTTGTGTTCTGGTTTGAAGGGTGAGTGAGCCAGTGTAATTACAGGCACAAGGGACATAAAATCTTAGTTCCCAAGGTTGGTGGCGCATTGGCTATAAGCGATGGTTGACATTTCTTACAATGCCAATGTCTAAGGGCGTTTGGTGACCACTTACCATCAGGTGGCCCATATGCTCGTCCACCTTCCTATTCTATAAAAAAAAAAAAAAAAGTTATACATGGTAATTTTTTTTTCGCATGTGACCACAGATTATATAATACATTGATTTTCAATTATCATAAATATATACAGTAACTATATATAGTATTTTCCTTCGTTAAAAATAAGTACCCGGGTTCGTGAGCCTCGTTCGGCTCTATTGTTAGTCAGCTATAAAAAAAGGGTTTTTTTTTGTTGCCGAGATATACAAAATAAATTGATATGTATTATATACAGTCAGTTTTAATAATATTATAATATTATTTTTAAAAAACGATACATATAAGCGATATGTATTTTGTTTTTTTATATATATGTAGTTTTTATATATGTCTAGATTAAGCGCAATATATGCATAAAGGAAAAATACATTGCCCGTTATTAGACCTAATTAAATTAAAATATTAAGTGTGTAAAATGTCGCCGTATTGTGTCAATATTTTGAGTCCATATTACATAAAAGGTTATTTCATAATACTGAGTTTGGCTTTTTTTATTTTAGAATACTGTATATAAATTACTAAAAATTGTTAATTATTTAAAAAAAAACAATTTGTATGCTACAAGTATTTATCAATCACTACAATAAAATCTAATAAATAAAAATAATAAAACGGTTAATATGTAGTTCATGAAATATTGACTATTGACTGTACCTTTTTTACTTTTAAGTACTACGCGCTACGGAATGCTACGCCGTAGTATTTCTACGAATGTATTCGGGTACCTTTGTCAACTTTGAAACAGAAAAAAAAAATAATATACATTTATACAAATCGATATTCGAAATGGAGAAAACTAATAAGATACTTCGTCTGGAGGTTGTTATATAGACTTACTCGTACATTTTACACAAATAACCACTTTTATAATTTAGTAATTTGTCAGTGGCATGCATTATGATGAGTACCCTATACATATTAGTAATTGTTAATTGATCCTTATCTTATATTTCAACATTTTTTATTGTTGTTTTTAATTAAATATAGTAACAAAATCGTTTTTCCTGAATACAAAGACTAATGAAATTGTTGTTTTTTTTTTATATAGAATAGGAAGGTGGACGAGCATATGGGCCACCTGATGGTAAGTGGTCACCAAACGCCCTTAGACATTGGCATTGTAAGAAATGTCAACCATCGCTTATAGAAAATTAGCCACCAACCTTGGGAACTAAGATTTTATGTCCCTTGTGCCTGTAATTACACTGGCTCACTCACCCTTCAAACCGGAACACAACAATATCAAGTATTGCTGTTTTGCGGTAGAATATCTGATGAGTGGGTGGTACCTACCCAGACGGGCTTGCACAAAGCCCTACCACCAGTAAATGTTCTTTTAATTTAGTTTATAATTATGTTCAATTTTTTAATGGTTGTGTATTACAATGGATGGCGATGAAACTATTCGCGTTTTCTAAGTTATATTGATATTATAGAACAGACAGCTTAAACTCTATTTAAATTTAGTCCCAAGTTAAATTATAAGATTATAAAAAAACTTATGAAATATCTTAAAATTTCAGACATCGCTTAACTAAATTAAGATTCTTAGAATTGCTAGTGAATATTTTGTTGAATAATAAAATTCATATTATAGTGGGTGGGAGGTGGTTGGGTGGATAAGTTCAAGTTGAGGGAGTTCGCTAGGCAACGCTACACGTGGCGAACTTGCCCTCTGACCTACTATGAATAAATATTAAATGTTCTCACATTTATTACAAAAAATCTAACTGAAGAGACAAATAGTCTCTTTAGGTATACTATCTCTTTTTGACTTAAATTTTTATTATTCGCGTTAATATAAAAACACGTGAAGATAAATGATACGCTGTTTTGATGTTTGCTTATATTTTATATATAATAATATTTCACGCTTCACATTCGCTGATATTTATATGATTAGAATTCGCCTTCTAATCCCGATTTCCTAAATCCCAATTAAATATTCATAGTATATTTCTTTCGTATGTGTAATATAATTGAATTATTTAAAAAAAACACTCCAAAAAATCGTTATCATTGTTGTTGAAATTTAAAAACGGCTAAATATAGTTTGTTATTACCACATTTATTATATTTCGTATATATTATTATGACATAGTAAATAGTTAAATCCTTAGGAAGCGGACGAATTCATAGGTTCTACGCACATATAAATTATTTTCTTTATCATTTTTAATATATATATTATTTTGTATGATATGGAGATATTATTAGAAAATATTAATTAACAGGTAACATTGAAACGTGACCAGATAGATACATATGTTCACGTTATATATTGTGGCACGTATTATAATAACGAAATCCATTGTTTCTTTATCACTACACACAGTGTCAAGACAAAAATACCAAAATTACGATACATTTAGTCTATAGAACCTTTTTACTCGTGTCGGGCCATTCATACCGACTGAACTGAGTGGGGGCGCCCCCCGGGAGCCACGTGTATCAATGGGGAGTAAAGCGTGGGACACAAACGGCACAGTTTTGTTAAATTTTAAAATATTTTACATTGATAGCTATAATCACTGTTTTAACTCAAACTGTCTGGATTGATAATAACATTGTGTTATACAAGTGTGTTTCATACATTTGCAATCTTAGAACAAGACATGTTACATAATTACAAGTAAAAAAATGTTTGTTGAGGGTGTACGCTATTCCCTAGCTTGTTTCTAAGGGAAGAAGAGGGAATATGTCGTATATTTTTGTTTCAAACGTCTCATTTCTCTGCTCATCCATCATTCATGACTCCTGTTATATCGCCGTTTGATAAAAATCTTTAAATTATAAACAATATGTTAATTCAATAGTGTGTACCTTGTACAATTTTAATTGTAATTAAGAATAATTATAATTAAGAATATCATCCTGGTATTTTTATATTAATTAATTAATGTTCTCCAGACCAATTTTGGTCACGGCAGCCAATCTCGGGAGAGCCCCGACCTAGGAATTGAAAACAGGACCTCCGGGTCTGCGGCCTTACACCTAGTCACTAGACCAACGAGATATTATATGATTCATAAAAACATTACTATTGATTTATATTCGTCGAAATCACACCTTACAATGTAATATATTTACTAATTGTAGGATAATAATAAAGCTTCGGTAAGGAAGACGGTTACAGCTACGAAATATTGAATAAGATTTACAAATGACATAATTCCGAAATTTTTCGTAGTACGTGCGACGCGCGTGGCTACTACGCGATCGATAGCAGGCGGCGCCCTTTACGCGTGCCTACGCGTATCAGCCCCAGGGTGGTGCATGTTTGAATCCCTTTTACACAACTCTCCGAGGTCATATATGTGTTGGATGTTTCCACGATTAATATAATACATGTTTTTACAATAGGAATCAAGTTTAAGATTTTACTGTGTAGCTGATTGAATGTAACACTTGGACCTTAATCGAAAAACTTGGGTTCAAATTCGGGCGAGATCTTTCACGTGCTTATTTTTCTATTGTGAGGTAACTGCATGTGTCGGAAAATATTTGGGTGCGTTTATACACCAACCCTCATTCGAAGAGCATTGGGTTACTAACGGGTAGTAACTACTAGTGTTCCTGGTGCTGTATTAGAGTGATATTCTGAAGACCAAGTTGACTTCTAACTAGATCTCATATTCCATCCCCGTTACTGCTTACACAGTTATCAAGTGGATTTTTTAAAGCGGTTTTTGTGGTACGTGACTTGAGTCACCGCTCCCGAAGCAATGGTAGTCTCTTTAACTCCATTTTATAATTTTAGCTATATTTCACTTCAACAGTTTTTTACAAACAAAACATAATAAAAAAACTTTGTTTGAGGCTTCGACAGATATATAATTACATAATTGTTTTGTTATTAATTAATATTATTAATGTTATGTACCACTTTACATAACGTTAGTAAGATACACTTATTTCATAATCAAACAAATAATTAGTTAATTTAAATACACAATTATTCATATATTTCAAAGGGCCTAATAAATTATATTCTTTATTTACATATTTTCACAACCAACAATTTATGTAACGGAACTAATAGTTTATTCTTACTGTTGAAAATAATTAAATTTTTTATTACATAAGTTTATTAAATAAAACGGTAAAATATGTATATATATTCACTGCCTCCGTTTTTCATGGTAATTTGATGGGAAAATCACATCTATCTTATCAAAATAAAGTAGGCTTTTACAAAAAAGGTTTTTGCGTTGGTTTCCGAACTCTTTTGAGAATTTCATGATTCAGTGAATCTTCTTAAAACAAAAGCAATTAATAGCCAAGCAAAATACAATACAATATGCTGTTTCATCTTAATATAACGATCTCTTAAAATTAGCATTATATTTAAAAAAAAAACAAGATGGCCCATTGTCTAGAACATGTATATCTTATCTAAAAGTTGTGGGTTCAAATAAGTTCACAATTTGTAACTATAAATCACGTCGAGTATGGCGGTGAAGAAAATAATCGCAAAAAGTAAGAAGGGACCCTAGTCCCAGTAGTGTGACATTGGCAGCCATTTTCTTTAAAAAAAAGGCAATTAATCTAATGTTACATACGGAAATTTAAGTTTCACGATAAAAATTACAAAGACAATAAACAAAATTGATACAAAATATAAAACTAGTTCCAATGTGCTTTTAATTGTTTGACTTTCCCTCTCGACGAGTTGACGTGAGGCGTAAGAGTTACGCTATACTTGTTTCACTTAAGTTATACAGATTAAGCATGAAATAAAAAATGTATATATTTTTGTGTATGCAATTTAAGCTGTATTACATTCGGTTCTTATGAAAGTGCTTAAGTAACTTTCGTTGTGTTATTCAAATGTAAACCGCAATTAAATATATTTATATCCAAATGCAATCTATGTTTCTATTATTTTTACTAGTTAAAACGCATTAATAATGTATTTTTATTTCTTGTATACATTGTTTGAAAGTAATATATATTTGACATAGATAAGGCCGTACTTTGAATTGTAATGTTTAACTAACTAAATAAAACTATTAATACTACCTTAAAAGTTACAGAACTAACCATCGATTTACATATTACGAGTAAAACAAATGGAAATAATCCCTTATTTGATTTTTTTGAATTTCGTACTGCAGAAAATCTACCATAGTTAGAAAATAGTTTAAATACGAGCATAGTTAATAGCCACAATATTTCTAGTCACATTCGTTCCAAGATATGAAACAGGATGCAGTTTTCAGGAAAATGTAGAGAAAATCATGAAACGGGTCACACAATAGCTAACAATAACTTTTACGAGCAGTAAAGGCGAACGCGTAAAAAGTATTTAGCTTCTTTTACTGCGGCGATTTCCTGATGGGCTTACTTTCGCGCCCTGCACCCGCCGGGCTTTTCACGTCTTCCCTGAGAAAACTGTAGCCATCCCGCTCGTTTGTATGACGCCATCTCGCTTCAAGGTCGACGACCGGGGCAGCGAGCGCGCGAAAGTACTTTCACTGCGCTGGCGCATGCAAGTCTCTAACGTTCGTTGCTTCGTACGCGTATGCGTTCGTGTTGTATGGACTTTTGTATGGTAGACGCAGGATAACGCGTTTCATATATATACATCGACTCTTCTAAAGACGATGTATTGACGATGTTAGGAAGTTAAGTACTTAAACTGACTCCAGAAACGCCGTCTCGCAATTTCAATTAATCTTCCAATTTAGGAGCATGTTCCAATAACTTTAACTGAGATTCAATTTTATTTTTCTTTTACTATGGACATCAGGCGAAATATTATCCACTATTTTTTATTATAAAATTTATAGTTTAAAGGATCACAAGCAAATCCTAAAAGGACTATTCTACACGATAATCACGGTCAGGACAGTCATGCCTTGTTATACTATAACACCAGTAAGGGTGTTATTTGTCGAGTAAACTGCTCTTTCATAGAAAACATTATAATCTTATATACAATTCTAATCATATAAACGGATTATAGAAATTGTTGAAATATTTGTTATATAAGTATACGATTAACGAATCAACTATTAAGAAAATTTCGAATACATCACAACGCGAGTAGAACATAAAAAAACATTTGTGAAATCGTTGGAAAAATTACATAAGACAGTCATTTGAAATGAGAAAATAATTGGAAAACGTGTTAACTGCACTCAAGTTATTATCTAACAAGAGTTGCATCATTTGTGTTATAATATTAATTATTGTTTGTGTCACAGAAAATAATATACGAGTGGGAATTTCAACAGCACTTGAAAGCAACTAAATCAAATGAAAACGGCTCTATATATATTCGAAGATATATATGACTTCAAAGAAATATTAGATTTTTATTCGGTTGCAATTATTTATTTTAATCCTTTAATATTGAAATCTTAAAAAAATCAGAAAAAAAGTCTTGAAAATTTTTTTTTGTTGGAAAGGAGCTTTTGTCACATTTAAATATTATGAAAAATACTAAGATAAAAAAATTAATATTTTTATGGGCTCGAGTTTCATTTGAAGTTGGTAACGTTTTGTCATGGCCTATTAGCTCTTCAATCTAAATTAAACAATATCCATATATAAATATTATTGTTTAAAATATATATATAATATAAATATATATATTGCATCTTCATTTATTATTCATCGCTGCCATAGTTGCCCATAGATCTATAAATAAATAGGGTAGAGCTGACCATTATCAAATAGAAATAAAGGTTTATAATTTTTCATGTTGTTATATAAATTTGAAGCTCTACATTACCTTAAATACTATTTTAATCACTTGCTCACATTATTCAGGCTATTGAAGTTCACATATCAGCTTTAGAGAAATATATTCTGTCTGTCAACTGTTCTTGGTTAAAGTTATCTAGTGTTTATCACGTGATGGTCGTAAATACTATGTTGTAAGCATATAACTGATTCTATCGTGAACCGGTCTTTGTGTATTGACATCGAACTCAGCCACACTAAATTGTCAAATAAACAATAATTTTATTATATATGTGTAGTTGGAAACGTAGGTAATATTTTAATTAAATACAATGATCATGTTGAATAATAATCAATGTATGTAATTTGTTATTCTTTAATACTCTCTATAATAAGGTAATTAAGTTCAAAACAGCGTGATTAGAAGTCTAAAAAGTGGACGCGAATGTTTTTTTGTTAAAAAAATAAAAACAAATAATCACGATGTCGTGTGGTATATCAATCAGAGGTAGGAAGCGGGAGTGAAAGCCGGGTTAGTCGTCACGATGCGCACGCGCACCGAAACTTGAGCGCAATGCACACTGATTGCACTCCTAGATCAGAATAACAGAGACTTTTTATACAATTAGTTTTAAATTAAAACTTTTTTTTATTTTGCTTGTAAGTTATTTAGTTTGTCTAATTAAATACTAAATCTAGGTATATTTACTTTTTAATTGCTTTGAAAATGTCAAGTTCGAGTCATTAGCGATCGATAGTGTAATGGCATGGCAAATTTAGTATAAAATCAAGTTCAAAGTTATAGTTTCCAGCATAAATCATATTCTTCTTGAAATGTTAAATATAATGTCACAAGGTGTTCTATTTGTACTCATTAAAGGCCAAATGGGCGGGAATAATCTGTCACTGTCAGGTGCCACTTTGACATTTTCTTTTTTTTTTTTTGTTCAATGATGTTAATAAATGTGCAAAGGATTGAACTCACCAACGTTTTGTTTTAATCATTATTAGTTTTTATGCCACACAATAAATAAAGCAGTGAATAAATTAAACAACATCTTTAACATAATATTTATATGCAAATCATCAATCTATATAATCTTTATAATTAATTTAGCTGTCATAATTTAGATTAATTTATACAATTCAATAACTAAAAGTATCCATAAATATCGATTTTCTATATTTACACCTAATAATAACTAAAAAAAAATTATATTCAGAAAAAAAATTAGCAGATTTATTTAGTAAAATTACAGTATTTGGCTCATATTTTCTTGTGTAGACATGGCTTAAAAGCGAAACGCGTACAAGAAAATGGCGGTAGGTAATTGTCAACAGTAGCGCAATTACAACTGATATAATTCTGGCGGGCAGTGCTCGTAATTGCCGCTTGCATAACTATCACTTCTCGTAATGCCTCTCTTACTTTTGTTTTGTTCACTAAACAGACTCATGTTTAATATATTATAATTGTAATTCAATTCATAAATAATGAATTTTATAAAGACAATTATTAATGTAAACAGAGGCCGTGAAAATTAAGTTATTCAGACTATAAGAATTCCATATCAGGCGCCGCTTCAAACGGATTCATCGCCTACGCGGAGTACAGTTTCATAATTAATGACTCAGCCGCGACCTTCGCGAAATTGGTCGCAGGTGGGCTCTAGGTTCGAATCCGGTTGATATATGTATTTCGTTTTATTACAATGGTATTGTTTTAGTAAAATATTCAATAAAAAATCCATGCATACCATTAGGAAATAGATATCTAATTCTACAACATCGTAATCAAACATGAATTCAACGCTTTTTTTTACTTTTAACACATGGTATAAAAACGGCTAGCAGAAGTAGTTTTATTTCAGCTCAGTTAATAGTAATATCAAAGGAATGAGCCAGCCTACACGGGCACGTGTCCGCCAGTCGCGCGTTCGAGTCCCGGCCGCGGCTATTTGCAGTAAATGGGTCAAGCGATCCCAACTTAGATGCAAGAACGAATACAAAAAGAGTAAAGCGTGGAAGCTGGTGTTACCGTGCGAGTGAACTATAGTTTAACCAAACAGTCGCGATCATTAAAGCAAGATTAACATTCCGTTAAGGAATATTGTATTATATAAGAGATTTGTTTCAATTCAATTATTTACGTATTTAAAATTAATCCAAAAAATCAACTTAAGCAACGCTTAAAATAAAAATGTTCTTAATTATACTTGTCGGTGAATATCAATAGCATAGGCGTTGGGAATGCGCCTGCATGACGTGTATGTCTATTGCTGTTTGACTGGAAGACTATAGGGACTGGGAGATACTTATTTGTTGGTAAAGTTTCTCCTTCACCAGAGGCTGAATGTAACTCGTATGTGGAGTTCAACCTATCAAGGTTTTATTGCCGTAAAAGAATAGTGGGTGACATTGGTCGGCGAGTATATACATAATTTAAATAACATTATTGTACATTTATTATTATGTACATTACGGAAGTGTCTCCTTGTCGACTCGTTAGCCTTATACGAGCAACGCGTTTATTTTATTATTATATGTGTTTTAACACACCACTATGGCCATAAAGCATTTTTAATACGAGCATTGTTTTTATGTTGTAAATTTTGTTTCAAACTACTACTAGTACTACTATTTATTCATTCTAGTACATAGGATTTATACATTTCTTAGGTCTATAGATAGAATTGTTTGATTGAGTATAATTTAATATTACGATTGTTATTATTTATTTCAGTTTGCACGTTCAGCCTATACACCCGGCTTTATATTCGTAACAGAGACCGATGCAAGAATAACCGTTAAATATCCCACACATTTCGCTCACGGTGATGTGAAACTAATCCGGGGTTAGCGGTCCAGTGGCGCCGGGCCCGCAGTGCATCGGCCGCGTTGCGTAACACCGCTATTTATACCCACCCTCTGACTAACATCTCTACGGAACTGCGGGTGAAAGTTTGCATATTTTCGTTTCCTCGTTCCAGACAGATGATTGAAACCTTTGTCCAGTGATGGATTCCTTTTGATGCCACAATTTGATTCGTATTCGTAAAGCGGACGAGCATCTGCTTCATTTTTTTACTTATAAATTCCAACAGCTATTCGCTTTTTGCGATTATGTGTTCTTGTTATGCTGGAATTGTGTGTTTAGAAGTATAGAAAATGTACGCCTTGTATAGGCATCGCTGAGCTAGGTTGAATAAAGTATACAAATGATAAGTGACCAAGCTATAAAATAATGCAATAGAAGAGTTCAGACATAAGGGTGACGGTGTGAAGAGTACTTTAATAATATTGAACTTGTGTCGCATTAGAGAACGACTGTTCTTTTCCGAGACGTCGTAAAGGGTATATCGAGTCCCCCAGCTTCACCCAACAAGGAAGTGCGCCTACGCATTGTTCAAAACAATTGTTTTCCCATTTTCATGCGCGTTCCCGCTCGCGGCCGTCGCTCCCAGCTCCCGCTGATGACCGCCGGCGACCGTGCGTCGACCTTAGCCGCTGCCATCCAACTGCGCGTTATCGCATGTATTCACGACATCGCGATACCAAATTATTATATTTTTTCAATCCATTTGTATATTTCAACGAATATTAAGTACAGCAATGTAAGCAGCAGTGTAAACTATGCTTTAGATAAAACAGATGCACGCCAACCTTTAAATATTTATACGAGGAGCTTGTTGATATGTTCTTTACTTTAAACGCTCGATATTTTATCGTTTCACAATATTTATAAAGTTTAAGATAGTTTTTTGATGCATTAGATGAAGCTATTTATATATCTTCGATTTGCAGACGACGGCCGTTGAGTGCGACGCCCCCTGGCGGCGGTCCAATCACCTACGTTTTTGGGGGTAAAAACCAATATGTCACTGAACATCGCTATTTATGAAATATTTCGTACGTTTCAAAGAATCTTCTAAATCTAAATAGACATTACGGCGCACCGAAGCATAAAATTGGTTATTTACGAGTACGTGAATTAAAAACTTACGGTATATTTTGAAAAATTAATACACAGTTCATAAATTGACATCCAAATGTGACGTCCAAAAATCGAAAACGGTAGACAATGTTGCCATACCATGTAGTATTTTAAATTTCGAACAATGAAAAAAGCAAGTCGATTAAAATGGGAAAGTACAAATAAAACGAAAAATACGATAATAATCTTTATAAAAAAACATTAACATAGTATAACTAAATTATATCTTTTATAAGTTACAACTATATATTATCAGATTAATATACTTTTTACAATCCCTAATTTATCGTCACCTGTTTAGTGACTCATTGGCTCAAATGTTGCAACTGTCTTCAAACCAGTTGACATTTTCTACACAATTGGATGCGATGACAGTGCAATCTATTATCGCTATAATATTACTTTTCGTAAATCGAAACAAACATTTTGTAAAGATTTTTATGTGTTCGAGAACTTATTTTTCTATATTATAAAACGTCATAATAAAACCGGCTACGATTAAAGGTAGATGCTGTTTCGGCTTTCTTGCGCGCATTCGATACTATTTTATGATCACTGCTAGAGACAAGAGCACAAAGTTTTATTGTTACATATATATAATGTAAACACATAGTGTAGTGTGTGTGTCTGTCTGTGTATGTGTGTGTGTGTGTGTGTGTGTTAATTTGAACAATAACAAGACGAATCGGTTAAAGTTATAAACTTTACAACATTAGGGTTATTGTTAATTTTTTTAATTACAATTTTTCAAGGTTGTATTATTTAAATGAATTCGCGTATTTTCGAAATAACACTTATTTATACAATTGTGTATAAAGTAACGGTTTTGATATTGGTTTCTATGTTAAAGAAGGTACATAAATATTAAAAAATATAATTTACAATAATAAATAATCAACTCAAAAATATAACACAGGAGCAAATTCCATCCACAATAACCCATGTACTTGAAACACGGAAATAATTAATATTTTTAACATTATACAGACACGTCAAATTAAAAACAAATCAAGTATTTCTCATGTTTTTTTTCAATTGAAACGTGTTTGTAGATGTTATACATATGTTATATATATATATGGCAAAACAACAGATAAAATAATGTATTCTTTTTGTGCACTTTATGTCTAGATCATATAAAAATAATCTGTCAAAAATTGACAAACAACTTCTACGTTTGTTTTTAAAACAAAATTTAATGTTATTTATTATAAATGTTTGCACACGTTCAATCCAAAGATCGTGCCACCACTTTCTTTGTTTAAATTCCACTATATAAAAAGATTATAAATAATTATTTCAAACAAAAAACTTGTTTCTTTTCAAACGAATATCGAAATGTTACCTTACTTTGATTGAAAAAAATAAGGTTAAGTACAAAAAGTTTGTTTGAACGAGTCAGCTCAAGAAATAACGGACAGATTAAAAAAATATTGCCTAGCCTATAAATTGGATAGCCTATTTATTGAGAAATTATAAGCTATATAACATCATCAAAGACCCACGAGCGGAGCAGTATCGTTAACCGCGGGCGAAACCGTGCGTAGCAACTAGTATATAAATATAATTAAACAAAAGTATAATATATATTTAAATCAATGGAACTACACAAACACAGAAAAACAAGAAAGGATTCGTAATATAAGCTAGCGGTAATAAATTCAAAACTGATTAGCATTTGAATGACTTCGGGATTCTCGACAACTGGTAATAATAAGAAACATTTCATTGTCTTTATAAAAATTATCTCGTTGCTATAATAACGACAATGTTCATTTTTGTTTTCAATCATGATTTTAGTCACCGAGTTCAATCCAAATAAATCTGTATCCACGAACCCATCTTGGATCAGCCAGCCCTGAATCTTATCAGATACTTTCGGCACATTAGTGGGACTTCCTAGGCTTTCAATTTACTTATTTTATTTGAAGTTATCGTTCAATGATATTAACGAGTACGACGTGTTCACCCCTGACCATTATTTGTGGTAGATGCCTCGTGCACTCCCACACCCCACCACCCAATGGGGTTTCAGTGACCACCGGAACTGGTGATAGAGCAGCCGCTGAGCCTTTAGGTACTGGTTTGCCTGATGATAATAGCAAAGTAGGGAATTATAATTGACGCGTGAATAGCTTTTAATTATTCTAATGTTATAATTATAATTAAATTTATTTGAAATGTTTAATTCAGATGATAAATAAGTAGCATATTTTCTCATAATGAGAATATCTAATATCGAGACCTAACATTAAAATTCTATTCATTCCTTGCGTTTATTTTCTTACCCAAAGCCGGTGGTATTTTTCTCTTCGACGGAGCCTTCCTATTCCAAACCTCCAGGACATCCGTCATTGCCAGGTTCCACTGCTTGTCAAATGCCACCAGAGTCGCGTGTAGCACACCGCGTATACCATTCGCATTACGAGTGATTACCTGCGAAATTATTAATACAATAAGTGGATTCGCCCGCCATTCCAATGACGTCACAAACTTATAAATAAGCGGAATTTAAATTAGAAAATCATAGTCTCAAATTGTCATATAAATTTAGTCTTAGAAGATTATCAGTACCGTCTAAAGATGTAAAATTTGCAAATACGAGGGATCTTCTAACTTGGAGGGGAATAAATAGAAACATTTGACATTACTTGAAAACACATAATACTAGAAAAATTTAAAAGAAGGGTAAAAATAAAAAGACAATATGAGTAACTAAACATCCAAATAGTTAAGTGACATTTTGACATTATCTTACGGCATTACATAAAAATGTCATTTAGCTCGTGTTTAGGCATAAATATAATAATAATATAATAAATAAACACTCATTTCTCTCTTTCTGTCATCATTAATTTGACATTTGACGAAAAAAGTCAAAGCATTGTTAAACTTATCACCTCTTTAACAACATGTATAAGTGAATCTATTAATGCTTAACAAGTTATTTAAAGAACGAACGAAACGTGTGAAATATAAACATAATCTCTATTTATTGATTTATTATTGCTCCGTATATTTGCATCTTCGAATGCACTCCATGACACGACAAATCTCGACGACACTGATTTAAACTCGACACGAACCCGGACAAGCATCATTGAATTTTCATGTGTTTATAATTGTGTGCGATTTTTTAATGACATTGGTAGGCGGACGGGCAAATAGCCCACCTGATCTTAAGTGGTCACTGCCGTCTATAGACATTGGCGATGTAAGAGATATTAATAATTTCTTACATCGCCAATGCGGTACCAACTTTCGGAACGAAGATGTTAAGTCCCTTGTGCCTGTAGTTACACTGTCTCACTCACCCATCAAACCGGAACGCAGCGATACTATGTATTGCTTTTTAGCGGTACAATATCTGATGAGTAGGTGGCACTTACCCAGACGAACTTGCGCAAAGACCTATATGTATGTTTCGGCCGAAATTCTGCCACATGTGTATCCTCCCACATTAAACAGCATGGTAGAATACGCTCCAAACCTCCTAATCAAAAGAAGAAGGACGAATTGAACATTTACTTGGTGTTACATTGTAGGTTGACACAAAGAATGAATTAGCTAGTATAATTGTAGGCACAGGAATACCACGTAGGTTCTTTGGTTCGCTGCGCGTGACTGTACGGTACACTTAATACCCTGACATTACCCTCTGCAAAAAGATCGCACATTTCCTCATACCCCTTCTCATAATACGTGAATCTTAAGAACACTTTTTTTATTGCAAGTTTAATTTGCGATGTCTGTAAGTTAGCTGAATAAAACCTTCTTAACCGACGGGTTTGATACGTGTACGTGTATTCTACACCCAGGATTCGCTACAGACGAAGTAACTCCTCAACGATCAATAGCATACACAATATTTTATATAGAGGTTTGTTAAATATTTTATTTTATTAATAGTTTATTTTTGTTACAGGATTCGCGCGGACAGTGGAACCCGCCAAATGTGTTCAAATGAAAAACTGCCTTCCATCTTATACAAGAATATTAGATTTATAAGTAAGTGTTGTAACCTAATATCTGATTTAATTTATTTAAAATTCAATTTTTTTTTAAATTTTGATCTTTGACTAGAAGTTCATAACTAATTGGACACGCATTGCTGGTGTGAGGACTGGTGTATAGCTATTACCGTCGGTGCGGGCTGGTCCGTACGTCCGTAATACCAGGCACCGCGGGAAGCCACCTTTACAGTGCCCGTCTATAGAAAACGGTGACCATTGACCACTTGCCAACAAGTGACTTTGTTCGACTGATTTAGATAAAAAATTATAATTATTTTTTAAATAAAACTCACAAACGTCGGTAAATGAAAGCATCTACATTAAGTATAAATTAATACATTAGATATATATTTAAGGCATTAAACATTATAGAATTATTGTCGTACATATGACGGCAAATCGTTCATTCAAATGCCTCAAGGTTATCGGAATTCATTTACCAATTGTTTATTACATAATTTGTGTTCGATGTTGAATAACATCGTTACTGCTGATTAATGAAAATTTATTGTCCTACCAATACATAAGCAAACCGTGCCATTGGATTATGAGAGTGAGGAAATAGAGAGGTTACCTGTGTTTTAGCACACATTTGTGCTCTATAATATTTTCTGCGCAGTTAGCTAGTATTTTGAAAAGGATCGTTATTACCGAAATCTGGCAGAAATACACCATACTGTACTATATAATAGAATTGTACCTAAAGCGTACGTGACAATACATATTTAAAATATAAAATTAAGACGAACCGATCCAAACAGGTTTATAATCAGACTAAGGAAAGAAACTAAACTGTCTGTTTTATCTTTAATTTGTTTTAAGTCGTGTTTTACATATAGCCTTCGAAGCGGATTTCATTAGGCGCCATAAAGTGCGTAAAGCCGCTAGAACAAATAAACACCTGGGTAACTTCCACCGTGAAAGAAACATTCCTTGTTTACGATACGAGGTTTATTTTTATGAGATATATAAACAATTAATTTTTAAGAATGCATTCGTAACGATTGGTTTGATTAGGACTTTTTAGAATTGATAAATTATTTTTTGATATGACTACAGTCAAGTAACAGCCTGTGAATGTCACACTGCTGGGCTAAGGCCTCCTCTCCCTTTTTGAGGAGAAGGTTTGGAGCTTATTTCACCGCGCTGCTCCAATTCGGATTGGTGGAATACACATGTGGCAGAATTTCAGTGAAATATATGTATATATATGAAATATATGTATATATATAATAATGTAGGTTTCCTCACAATGTTTTCCTTCATCGTAAAGCATCAAATGACTTATAATCACAAATTAAGCACATGAAAATTCAGTGGTACTTGCCCGGGTTCGAACCCATCCAACCGATCACCGGTTAAGATTCACGCGTTTTTACCTCTGGGCCAACTCGGCTATAATAATTGGCTTGATATGACTACATCATATCAAGCCAATTATTATTTTGTAAATGTATGATACGAAAAGTTATAAGTATGAATTTAATCCTCAAGATCAATAGTACATTTAATTTAGCCGTGACATAAAAAAGCAGTTATATTCCCGTACCGCTGAAATTATCGAGACAGAACTAAAATTAAAGAAAAAAAAACTAGCACTAGCCGATCAAGGACATTACCCGCTTATACAAACTGACCTATAATTCAATCAATCCAACACATACAAACATACACACACAGAGACGCACACACCCGCATGTTTATCACGATGTGACCTCGAGCGCGGCCGACTCAATTCGTAAGTACTCATCCAAGGTCCGACCGAAAACAACTCATATATATAGCTCTGATATTTTTCCACTGGTCGAGATAATTTAAGCAAACACAAAAACAGTTATAGTTGAGGAAGATCAGTAAGCTAAGCACGAAGGTCTTTGAGGAGGACTATTGAATATGCATAACGGCTATAAAGCAACAGGAAGACCTACGAAGTAGAGATGGATAGAATCTGTGATTGACTGAGGATAGAATAAAATAAGAGAGAGATGAATGAAAGAGAAATCAAACTGCGCTCCTGTAAAAGGGTAATCGAATGATATTTTAATTATGTAAAGATTTGTCATTTCACTAAGTTAAATTTTCGTAATGATTTTCACTTGTAAATAAGAATCAAAAATAACGTTATCAAATAATTTGAAAATGTAAAAACAGTCATAAAAGAAGTTAAAACACCATCTCTAAATTGCAAGAGGACTTAAAAGTAATGCTGATGTAGAACATATTCGTAATCCGTCATACTTTTCTAGCTATAACAGTGTCATAACACAAACTACTTTAAATAACACTACAGACTGTATTACAATAAACATTAAGAATTAGATAACAAGCATTCAAGGTGATTCGACGTAACCTTCCGAAATCGTTAATTTATGAAAAAAAGCGTCAAAACCAGGACCAAAAAAGGGCACCCGTATAAAATCGCACCGTCCGTGTGCTGTTGTGATAAAAATGGATCAACGTTTTCCGGGTTGAAAGTTGTTCTGAACAAGGTCGGAGGCGAGGGCACACCGCTCGTCAAAACGCGTCATTTTCGCATCGAACGGTAGACCTATTATGCAGAACCGTTGATTGAAGAACAATATCATTTTCGGGTTTTGTTTAGAAAACTGTTAATACAATAAAAAACTAAATTACTTTACAAGGTTATTTCTGGTGAATGGATTTTGAAATTTAAATATAACGATTGAATATGTAAAGCAAGTACATAATAATATTTCAAATATTAAAAGATATATAATTTTCGAATACGCGATAATTCCTACTTTTATTCAATCAAACCACTTAATATCTCCTAAGATTTTGTAAGGTCTCCAGAAACAGTCCTTTTTTTAAACATAAAATATGTACTTTACAAAAAAAACCTTTATTTTTTTCTGGAGAATTTGACGAACAAGCCTTTGAAGTCATTTAATTTTATTTTTTTTGGAAAATGCAAATTTGAATTTTTAAATACAAATCTTAAACATATGAATCGCTTTGACTTGTAACAAATTATCATACAAAAATGCAACGAATCTCTCGAGGTTTAAGCAATTTCCCCTCCCACACATCACACAAATGTCGCGTACGACCTTAAGAAGACCGCGGTGGGCGGGACGTCCCTTCACCTGCGCGCCACAATTGCGCTTGTCCCGGCGTTGATTGTAAAATTGCATCTCAATGCTCTTCCTACAACTGTTCCCACACCAATGTCCCGGCCTCGGGATAGAGGTGACGCAATAAATTAGCTACAATAATATAAGCAAACATTGCATACGCTATTTATCAACGGAATATTTTGCTAAAATTACCGCAGCGGATATCGAATTAAGAGATTTATTTATATAAAGTTCTGAAAATGTTATAAGTAGTATTGTCACGTAAACTAATAGCCTGTATGTCCCAATGCCGCGCCAAAGCCACTTCTCCTTTTATACCACCATACTCCTTACACCAGGATTTCCTTCCCCGCCACGCATTTTCACTTGCTATGAATGATAAACACAAATTAAGCGCAACTATTCAGTGATGTTTGTCTGGATTTGAACCCGTGATCATCGGTTAAGATTAACGTTTTCTAACCACTATTACATCTCGGCTCCATTATCGATACTGATATTTAATTTAGATTAATAATAATGGTAATGTAAGTCCCAAGACGGTGAGCTATTACGTAGTTGTTATTATACATTCTTACAGAGAAAGCAGCGACACCTAATGATACTAATGATTGTTTGGCTCCTCTAGCGAACTAATTTCGCATGATTATAATAATAATATGAAATCTTACAGTTCTAATTCTTGCTAATACACTATCAGGTATATCGATATATATTCATTTTTATTGCTTGATTTCCTTGGAAGTTTATAAACATATTATGTTTATATACATACATTGCGTTAAGGCTTTGATGGTAAGCCTGTGTACAAATTTGGGTAGGTACTATCCAGTGATCACATATTCTACCGTCAAACAGTAATACTGTTGAATTCCGGTTTATAGGATGATTGAGCTAGTGTAGATGGTTATTATTATTATTACAGTGGCAATGTCTGTGGCTATGGTGACTACCACCAGGTGACATTTAAACACGAGATACATATAATAAAGTGCATATATATATATATATATATATATATATATTTCTCCAACATCGCAGCGAGAACGATCACTATTAGTAAATAATAAAAAGCATTAAATGCAGTACAATTAATATTGTCTCTGATCAAGTAATCAGCGATGTCGCCACTAGGAAGTGTTATTTGTTATTGTTGCCTACAAACAGAGGACACTTGCTATCGTCAGGTCAGTGCTGATCGAGTGTGATATCAACACTCGAGATAAATGAAAATTAAAAATATGTAACCAGCGTTTATTACAATACATTATTGATTTACGAGTCCTGTTTTTGGCCTTAAACTATCATCAATTATATACTTAGGACTACGCTGACGTTGAACTAGTGGGTGGCCAACTAGGAATGGCCCAACTGCTGGGGTAGCATGCGCAAGCGATCCTGTGACGCTCCCCGAAAAGACGGAGGCTTTCGCTGGTTTTTAGTGGGCATTCCGGTGCACTGGGGTGCACTAGGCGTTCTAGGCGCCGACGAGTCTCATATAGAGTACACTTTATGTGGGTGGAACGGGTAAATGCAATGCGTGATATAAAAATCAAAATGTTCCAGTGACTGAGCTGTGGCAAGGCTCTAGCTTCATATCCCGGGTCATTTATTTCTTACTTGTTACGGATGGTTACAGCCCGGACTTGGAAATTTTGTCAATGTCTGTCTCAAGTGATTCAGAAAGGACGTTAACTGTGAAGCCTCAGTTTTACCCTAGAACTGTTTGATATAAATAAATGCTAAAAACAAAGATATATTGAGGCCAAAACCGTTACTTACAGCTAGTCCATAGCTTATTACAACTAAAATATCTTATTACGCACATCTTCAGAAATATGACTAATGCTTCCACTCTTATTACTGTTTATATTCTTTCCGTGACTGTGATTGTATGTATTTTTTTATAATAGAACGTGATACTTGTTAGGTTTTCGTTAAAATGACTGTTTTGTAAATTGCGTAACGTTTCGTTATAATAACAGTCGTGTAATATTTTTAGTGGTCGCGACTGGATCTCGCCCAGCGCCCTTCGCCTTGGCTTTTACAACCAAATGTTTGGCTAGGGTTCTCATTATTTCGTTTTGTAATTCAATTAGTTTGTGTGTTAAAAAAACATTTGGTTTTTAGTTACTTCATATTAAATATAAATTTCAAGTACTTTAGGTGTAGTAGTTTAGGTTACTTCAGGAGTTTCATGAGTTATATCTAATCCATCTGACTATCCGTAATCCGTAACAGCCTGTGAATGTCCCACTGCTGGGCTAAAGGCCTCCTCTCCTCTTTTTGAGGAGAAGGTTTGGAGCTTATTCCACCACGCTGCTCCAATGCGGGTTGGTAGAATTCACATGTGGCAGAACTTCACTGAAATTAGACACATGCAGGTTTCCTCACGATGTTTTCCTTCACCGTAAAGCACGAGATGAATTATAATCACAAATTAAGCACATGAAAATTCAGTGGTGCTTGCCCGGGTTTGAACCCACGATCATCGGTTAAGATTCACGCGTTCTTACCACAGGGCCATCTCGGCTTCATCTGACTATACTGACTCTAATATACTGAGACTTTTTATGGGGTAACGTTTTGACTGATGAATATGCGAGTAGTATACTCGTCAGGCAAAAGGGATATAAAACCTTAGATACCATATATGGCAGTGTAGTGATGACCGATAAACTGATTTCTATTTCTTGCAGTGGTAAGGTGACCGCTTATCTCCTACGCACTTACCATAAAGTAACACAAATTCAGTGTTGAATTTCCCATAAATGTATCAACACGAATACTAGATTCTCTTCTGCTAAATTAATTTAAAATTTGATTCGCCATTTTATATCGACGAATTATGCACTCATAGTGTGGTTTGATCGCAAAAACATATCCATGATGTATTTGACAACTTTATATTAAATCTATTTTTACACAGGACTATACACGAAGTTGTTCTCGAGGGAGATCAAATTAATCAGACCTTCCTCAAGTAGAGGGAAGTCACGTGACAAATGTACAATATAAATTTGTTTACGGTAATCCTCGTGTTATTTCAAAATATTGAATGGATTGGCCGCTGGAGATATATTCAGCGCATCGTTTTTAATTAAATCTTTTTTTTTATAAAATAGGTAGGCGGACAGGCAAAGAGACCTTTTGACAGTACGTGATTACCACGTTTCAAATTTTACAATTTTAATTCTATCTGCTTTTCAGATCAGGAATGAATTTCTGAAATATTAGATATAATAAAAAAGACACAAAATATTAACAAAAGACTAAGAATAAAATCAACACATGACCTCTAATTAAAACTTTGTTTATTTCCTTAATTTATAATTTTGACGAATGAAAAAGAACTCTATAGAAATAAAAAATAGGCGTTTTATTCTTTGCACAATAGCTTTAACTTGTAACTTTGCATTTGTAATCGTTAGGATAGATCTAACCAACATTAATGTAAGGAAAAAGCGTTAGTTTCATAATATTCAAGTAAGGTCATACGGCTATCCATGAACGGTTCACAAGGTAAAGGATTTACTGTAAATACAATATGGAAAATTTCGTGAAGGTTCAAAATAACAACGCAAATATAATAATTATTTAATTATTATATGATATTATAATCAGTTTTATAACTTACCGGAAACCAATGCATAAACTTTATGGCAATATTATGAACGCTTACGATTCATTCAGTAGTAAAAAAATATCTAAGATTAATTAAGATTCGTTTTTAGAATTACATAGATCCAATACCAAACATTAAAACGCAAAAATAAGTAAAATGACGTTAGTTCTGTAAAAATCATAACCGTCTTCAAGTCAGACGCAAACGGGTTAAGTCAGAAAGTACTCATAATGGTAGTTTTACCGTAATCAGTTGATCCACACGTCACGTGGTCACGTTCCCACGAGCACAAGTGCCAAGAGAAAGTGTACAAAATATGCAAGTCGCACTGCGCAGGCGCACGAGCCATTTGAGACTACAATTACTATTTTTTTTTATAAAACAATATAAGGAAGCTTTAATTGCGATTAATCTTTAACGATAATATCTTCGAGACGTGTTTAAGGCCAAAAGTTGAAGATATTTATCCCGCAAACAATTTGCATCTGTTCATTAAAATGTCAATTCTGAAAGGTAGTTGTTTACTTGCGTTGTTTCGTTGTATAAGTTCAAGATCGTTAGACAACACCTTATTAGCCAGCAAAAACTCGACCTTGAGTGGACCAAAATCTATATATATATATCCAAACACCAAAAGCACTGACCATTGACCGCTATAGAAAGTAAACAACTATGAATCCAGTGCGTACGACCTTCAAGGCCTTCTTTTTAGAGTAACAAGCGAAAACACACCTTACATATCGCACACGAAGTTTTAATTTATACAAACACAGGAACAGTGACTCAAAAAAATTAAGAGTTTGGACCTTGAAAATTGGATCTTACCTCGTCGCTCATAAGGCATATAATGACCAACTTAGTCCGGTCTCGCCAGCTATCGTATCTAAGTCAGGCAGTCCCCCCACGTCGTGTCGCAGTGAAAGTGAACGGTGACGTGAAGTACGCGGAAGCGTAACGTAGTGGCTAAGGTGAAGGCTCGATATTCGCTTTTAGTTACTTGACGATAATTATGCGAAATTGCCTATTTACCTTATTCGTTCGCTAATTGACAGTACTTTTAAATAGTTACAAGAATATTATTAATATATTCACATACAAATACCTGCCGTGATTAAAGTGTTGAAGCTTTTGTTTAATTATTATTTAAAGCGAGAAAGTTGGATATGTAAAATTCCGGTATATGATTCAGAACCTAAAGGTCAATGTTAAAAATGAAACAAAGGAATCCGCGAGGTCACCACGCTGGGTGACACCGGCTATTTCGGCTTAAGTCACAAGTGCGTCGGGAGCTCTTGCGCAAGTCGTGTTCCAGATCCGATACTCTCGGTTTCGGCAAGCCAATGTCACGGACACTTGCAACTGTTTTGTTTTTGTTGCGCATTTGTCGTGTCTGCTTTGGCATTGATTTTAAATATCCAAATACTGGCTTATTTATAAAGCTATAAGCATATCTTTGTTACTTACCAATTATAAAGTCAAATTTACATAAATACTGCAATATTTAATTTCTCAATAGAATAATCTAGAAAATATTTCCTATCGTCATTGGCTTTTATATCGTGCATTTAATAAATAACTCATAGGCCGTGACTTCCGTACTTTTTGCTCGACCAGCTGACCCTCGAAATCCAATCAACTTAGTGCATTCAAATAATTTTGTTTGTGAATATATTTTCAGATGACATTGAAAGCTACGTGATTCCTATTAGCAATAATGCCCCTGTTTGATCATTATTACAAGCTCGATACGATAAAGTTAAGCTATTTGACTACTAAATGAGGCCATTAGGGTGAATTGATCGGTACTTGATACATACTTGATACAGATCAAATGAGATATCTACTTAAAGTAAGTAAAAAAATCTGTGAACTTGATTATTGTGAATTCAGAATTTTCAGTAAGTATAGCTTGGAGTTTAGAAGTTGTTTGAAATAAATGACCTTCTATTATAAAATTTTGAAATACATACCACGATTTTTTTATTTATTAAGTGTTTTTTTATATTATTAACAATCGTGATCTCCATTATAAGAAATCTTGCATTGTGCACCAAAAACCAATGAGGAAGGAAGACTGAAAGCGGAAATTTCAGCGATGCATAAAGATCAAAAGACGAAAAACAAACCGAAGTCGTTCAACGGCCTTCAACTGACACGACACAAGGGCAAGCCCTTTATTAAAAAACTATGATAAGAATATCCTAAACAAAAATCTTCGCGCAAGGTCTCGTTCCTAAGTCAATGGGTAAAGGTCAATGATGCTGTATTATTGCTTTTATGATGTTAACAGCGCCTTTGGAATTTTTTCCGTAAGCGTACGGTGACATTGGGCACAATTTTGACGGTCACAATAAAAACTATCGAGTTAACAATGAGCTTTAGATTTCTTACACGATACTAAAATAGTACTTCTATTTAATGTGAAAGGACAAGACCATATTCGAGGTCATTTTGAGTTTATGTGTAATAAAAGGAGAGAAAAATATAAAAAATTGTCATTCTACTGGCCGGAAATGAAAACAGCTGGTTGATGATATTTAATTCAGCAGCATATTAAGATTCATCGTCCATAACTAATATGGATGATGAATCTTAACATTCCTTGTGCAATTCAGATAGACTTCCTCAATCAGATACATTTTCTTACGTAAATACTATTATACTAATATATTAATTGGTTATTATGCAAATCTTTGCAATCTAATACTTGACTGAAATAGCCTCTCTTTTATACTGTATAACATCTTTGGTTATGTATTTCCACTATTCGGAAAACTATTTGCGCCGAAAATAGTAGTTTTAGTAAAAATATTTCGTCATTGCAAAATTCAGACACTTCAGTTCAGTCTTATTTAAAAAATATATTTACCTAAGAAGTTATAGAATAAAAAGGTCCACAAGGAGTAAATATATTATTCATGAAAAACATTTATGTCGTAAGTAATTCTTATACTAATAATATTGGTTTATAACCGTAAGATTTCTGTTAATGGCAATAAAATCAAATACGGTTTTTTTTACAAACATTCATGATCCAATGATCATTATCATCTTTCATGGTTTTCACATATATAACATATTACCGTAACAGCCTGTACATGTCCCACTGCTGGGCTAAAGGCCTCCTCTCCTCTTTTTGAGGAGAAGGTTTGGAGTTTATTCCACCACGCTGGTCCAGATATTCTACCGCAAAACAGCAATACTTGATATTGTTGTGTTCCGGTTTAAAGGGTGAGTGAGCCAGTGTAATTACAGGCACAAGGGACATAAAATCTTAGTTCCCAAGGTTGGTGGCGCATTGGCTATAAGCGATGGTTGACATTTCTTACAATGCCAATGTCTAAGGGCGTTAGGTGACCACTTACCATCAGGTGGCCCATATGCTCGTCCACCTTCCTATTCTATAAAAAAAAAAAATTAGACACATGCAGGTTTCCTCCCGATGTTTTCCTTCACCGTCAAGCACGAGATGAATTATAATCACAAATTAAGCACATGAAAATTCAGTGGTGCTTGCCCGGGTTTGAACCCACGATCATCGCTTAAGATTCACGCGTTCTTACCACTATATATAACATACATATTAAATATAGTAATATATCATCTCAGTCTTACTATGCTTTTTATATCTAAACATGTGAAATAGACAGCATATATGTATAAACAAAACCATTACAGATTTGCAAGCAAACCATTCCTTACGTTTCTAACAATATGCCAGCTGTTGCACATAAGTTGATACGACACTGGTGCTCATACGACTTACAAACAAGGCATTTATTTTTGAACTAATTGAAAATTTTACTATCACTCATCGAAAACGCTACAGCAATGTAGCAAAATAATAGCAAAAAAATATTAGGAAGTTATCAATTCAAGCTATTTTAATTGTTTTTGTATCATCCACTATTTTTACCTACAATTCTATTTTATTACCATAAATCAAATCTTAAACAAAATTTTACCATAAATCTCATTCATTTTAAAATAGTTGTTTTTGAAATTGTTGCCAATAATTAGTTGTTTGCTAACCCTATTGGTCTATCTATATTTTTTTTCAAAAAATATATATTTTTACTAGATATAAGATATATAATAATGCAAATGAGGTACCATATAAGCGGTTACTACCGCTTATATTAAGTATTAGCGGTAACATGTTTAGATTTTTTTTATATATTGGTAGTAAAGTATTTCTAAAAATTTTTAAATTGTCCTAAATTCGTTAACTTCCTATATAATGAAACGCATTTTTTTTCTTTTATTAGTAAAATATAATACAAAATAAATAAATCAGTATACATTAACATTAAACCTTCACCTGCAACTTAAAATTCCTTAACGTACTGTAAAAGAACAAAGACTATGTATATCGGTATTGTTTTCTATACAGTTGTGTGAAATATTTATCAAAATCCTAGTGCTTGGAGTTCTAGACTCAAAAGGGAATAAACATTTCATTGGTTACGAATTATCTCAATCAATACACATAAGATTTGTAATCAAAGACAAATCTCTCGAATTTGTCTCTCAGCTCTTCGTATTATTATATATCTTGAATAATTTTCCATATACGAATAGATTTATAATTTCATATTTTAAACAGATTGCAATCCTTATCTCTCATCCTCTGCCATCATCATAAACTGCAATTGAAATTGCTTCAAAGTAGTTTCAGCGCATGCGTAGGACGATGCACATGCGAGGTTAATAAATGTCCGAGCAATGTACAAGCTCGTTTATCTTTTTTTTTTTTTTTTTTATAGAAAAGGAAGGCGGACGAGCATATGGGCCACCTGATGGTAAGTGGTCACCAACGCTCTTAGACATTGGCATTGTAAGAAATGTCAACCATCGCTTACATATCCAATGCGCCACCAACCTTGGGAACTAAGATTTTATGTCCCTTGTACCTGTAATTACACTGGCTCACTCACCCTTCAAACCGGAACACAACAATATCAAGTATTGCTGTTTTGCGGTAGAATATCTGATGAGTGGGTGGTACCTACCCAGACGAGCTTGCACAAAGCCCTACCACCAGTAATATCTGTCGCCCTTTAGAATGTACTCTTATTTGATTCTAGTTATTTTTGTAACAATAGCTGTATAAATACACATATGCATACATTACAGCCTTATAACCTATTTTTTAATTGAAAATATACATTTTTAATAATAAGTGATCAATAAGTCAAACATTTTGTAAGACAAATTTAAAATTATAATGCAAAATATTTATGTCAAATGCGTCCATCGTCACTGGCATGCGGGCGAAGAATGAATCGCGTGCGACGCTCGACCGTCGACAGGCGGAAGCGTGCGCGCGCGCACCCGCACAAGGCTACGCTCATGACCTCGCGTCGTCTTTGTCTAGCGCTATCTAGCGTTTGTTTACCCGCGAGGCCGAATGCATCATACCTTCGACCAAGTACTTGAGTGCTAAATGATTATTGAGACCATAAATTTATCGAGTTTCTTTTTCAAGAAGCCTTGTAGATAATTGAGGCGATAACTAGTACAGATGCTGAGGTGCGATATCACTTCATATTTAACTTTAAATCATCGAGACAATGAAAAAACTTTTTACAATTTTCACTGTAAGGTTTGTTCTCAAGTTTTAGTTTCATTTAAATGGAATTGCCTTCACAAGGCGAAGATGGAGCGATAAAGTCGAGGTTAGATAATTCGTTTGATAGCTCATTGTGAGAAGTGGAATATCGAATTCATTATATACATTCTGGTAGTGGTAGTCCGTTCTATGGCGTAGTTTTCCTTGAATCGAATCTCCAGAAGCCAAAAGAATAATTGCTACATCATTAGTATTATACGTTTACACTTCGTATGTGCCAATAATAAAATTTCTGTTAACAGGTAATGGTGTGGAAATACTGACCTTGGCGAATGTATGATTACTCAGCTTCAGTATACAGTAAGTAAATATTGTTTTCTATAAACTTATTATTGTTATTCTCATTATGCTAGTTTTATTAATAACGAATGCACTATAATACTGACGAATTTATGTATATCAATCATTCTGCTATATCATTATTGAGCTAAAAATGCTGAAACTGGAGCAAGTGCAAGACACCTGCGATAAAAAGAAACAAAACGCCAAAAACTGGTCCAAATACAGAGTTCTCGTTAGTGTCGGAAACGTCTGTATGTTGAGATGGAATAAGGGTGACGAAGTTTGCGTGACGAAAACGCACGGCGGCCAGTCGGTAGTAGCCTCACTTCGAATGTTGGCGACCTTGCGTGGCTATACATTTCGGGGTGAGCCGCCTCACACCTTCGACGGTCTCATAAAATCGTGGGTAAAAAAACAGACAAAGTAACTACGTTTTACATTTGTCTGCTTCGATATCGACTATTAAAATAAACTCCAGCAACAAACAATTATTCAGTAACTTATTAAAATAGAATAAAATTAAAATATTTAAAAAATAAAATCCACAAACAAAGAAAAACCAGAAAAACTTTAGCAAAGAAATGTTTACGAGACAAAAAGTTAAGGTCAAATTATTTAATCACCAACCGTAAATAAATTGCGCAGTATTTTAAAAAATGTATCATTTCTAAAAATGTGTTTACTCATAAAAACGACCTTGTACATTTATTACCAATAATATCAGGCGGAAATAAAAAAAATAAACACACGAACGAAACACAGATACAAATACACAACAATTCAGCAGATACTATATCTTATAATAACAATATCTTATCTAGTGGACGTGAAACAGATTCCAAATAAACTAGACAAGTTCCATTGCTATCGGACGAGAAGCATTTAATTATCTATTGAAATATTCGATACGTCAAGGCGAACACCAAAAACAACTAATGACTGATAAATGGATTAAATATATGAGGAAGTATACTGCGCACGATTCGTCCTAGCCGGCCCTTGTATGCTCCACACAGTGAAACTTACACTTGTAGCAACAGACACGCACACAGACGTATATGGCAATGAGATAACTGACATCACAGCAAGGTCTCACCACTCGATACCATCAGCATGTAAATCATATTTTAAAAACATAAATGTAAAAATATAAAAATTGACGGTTTTGTTATATCTTTAGACACATTTGTTTTTTATGTAACATGCAATAATTCTGAAGAAATAAGGTTTTCCTTTTACATATACTTGCGTTTTACCAAAATTGTATACACACAACTGCCTCGTGTGTCCAATGTTTAATTAGGAATTTTACTTATGATACTAATTGTTTACAAATTGCGACTTTAAAATTTTAATATGTCAACGTGGTAATACGAGTACCATAATATGAAATATTGTTTTTAATTCCTGAAAAACGTCTTAACACTTTATTTTTACTCTTTAATTAGTAATCGAGAGTGGTTTCGTTAAAAGCTATTATCAAGAAAGCAAATAAATACTTGTAGTCTAATATTGTAGACTGATTGAAAAAAACGAATTACTTTAGTTCTCAAGTTATCAAGACATGCTTGAGTGAATATTTTTTTATTTACTTGCCGACCGTACACACGTGAAACACGCATGCGCGTAACACGCAGTATGACAGCGTCTCGCCCGCGGGCCGCGACTGTCGGCGGCCTTCGCAGCCGGAGCACCGCTGAATATTTTTAATATACTAACCTACACGACAGCGTAGCATTATTTTTGATTATTGTCTCAATACTTAAATATAAAGCAATTTAATCATTGACCTTTAAAATTGATAAGAATAACAGCAAAGCTTATATCGAATTCACATTTAACGTATTTAAATTTGTAATTAAAATTCCAATACATGTATGTATCTGTGCAATATATAATATCATATTTTTATATTTTAATTGCAAATTCCATTCCACTTTTCCGTTCACTTCAATGTAAATTACTGAAAAAACTAAAGTAATATACAAGTTTGAAAGGTTCGGCATCAAAATATCAAAGACGAAACCGATATATGATTTTAGCATTTATTTACTAAGGCTAATATTTTTTCAAAACCGGATTAGAAATTTCACTCAAATTCACCGCGGCTCTTAATCCAGAATGAATTGCGCTAATCCAAAAATATTGGACAAATGATTCATGATAACATAAATCGTAATACTGTAGACGTTTTAAGCTGGACTTACGACCTGCAGACTATAGCGAAAATCATCAACCGCCTTTGTCTGAGCATGAAAGTTTATAAACGTAATAATAAGTTATTTGTAAACGTCGGAAAATTCTTGGAAACAGAAACATGAATATCTCTAGTTTTTTTTTCTGTTTGTTTTGTGTTTATCCTTGAATAAAAATAATGAAAGAATCGATTATCCGAAATGTTGCGGCACGAAATAATTACCCCCAAATTATTTTCCTTCTGAGAAGAACTTTTGTCCAAACTGGGTAATATTCGGAGTAGCAGTGAATCATTAAATCGAGAAATAAATATATTTTGGACATCATTTTCGCCATCATCGTCGTTAATATGTTTTTCTCTGCACTTTTCATTTCTAAAGTTGCACTTCTTTGATGTAGGTGAGTTTTGTTCGGGTGCAACCGAGGGCCTGTCCTGTTGCAATATTTTCAGTTTATGACCGTAATGTCGGATTTACGATTTCTCCCAGGGAGAGAAATGAAGCATCAGTGGAAACAGGCTGTCTGAATTAGATACATTCATCGTGTTCCCTTTCTCTTTGTTTATCAGCAAGAGCGGACTTTCATCGACTTTCGTACATTGCATTGTGGTTGTCGCCGCCAAAAGTGATACAAATAAACAACACTAACAACCTAATGTCGTGAAAAACAGGAGTAATACACGAGTTTATAAATCGAAACACGAAACATAGAAAGCAAATATTGTATATCTAAAGTTTATTTATAGACAATACCGCTGATTATTATCTCGAATGTTTCTAGTTAAAATAGTTTTCGATTAAGTGTTTTTTTAAACAATGTTTAATCATTGTGGTAATCTTCTAATTAAAATTCAAGGTAAAGATAGGTCGGTGTACATATTTAAACGTAAAGTTGAAAAATATTCATTTGAGGAAAGTACAATGTCGAAGATATAATATTCTTTAAGTTAAGTGTAAATAACAAAACATAAAATATTAGTAGTGAAACGAAAACAACACACAAAAAATAAATAGCATATTAAAGGATATTAAACACATAATTGAAACATTCTTTGTGTAGCACACATTACAGACAAATTGCATGTTTGTACAGCGCCATTAATAGACGCTGCGCAAGCGAACTGGGTGACGTAGACGGCGCTGGCATCGGACAAGGCTCTTCCTAGACCTTTTTCAGTGAGTCACTGGGCATTTCTGTTTACACACTTGGCAAACAGTACCATAAAGTTGACCGCTCTCATACGACATATACGAGGCGATAACACATCATTTACAACTCTGTGGCGCCTTTTTCGTATAAATATCTGATAACATGACTATATATACATTGAAAACTACTGAATCGATGATTTATATTAATTTATTGATCTTAAATAATGTATTTACAAGTTTTATCTCTATTTGTACCTTCTACGTATTCTCCCTTTTTTAAGACACCTTTTTTTAGAGTAATCTCAGTTGATTTAAGATTTACACTTAAATATTGTAAGTATCTATAATATTACTATTAATATAATATAGCATCCTTTTTTGAGGAGAAGGTTTGGAGCTTATTCCACCACGCTGCTCCAGTGCGAGTTGGTGTAATACATACACATGTGGCAGAATTTCAGTGAAATTAGACACATGCAGGTTTCCTCACGATGTTTTCTTCACAGTCAAGCACGAGATGAATTATAACAAATAAATAATTACAAATTAAGCACATGAAAATTCAGTTGTGCTTGCCCGGGTAACCCACACTTTCTTACCACTGGGCCATTTCGGCTTACAGCTATGCTATGCTAGCTATATAGACTATACATAAATAATAGAACATCTATTTCGGCACAGCATCCTCTGCTATCGGCTAGTGGTCGAGTTCCGGGTTGGACGCGAGCCAGATGCACAAAGGATGCACAAACGCCCTTTGTAGTTATGGTGATGGGAAAATGTAATATTAGAAATTATAGTTGCGGAGGTTGTAAAATATGATAAACGTGCTGGTTAATCATTTTTCTGGCGAGTTCTAACAATAAAAGTTAAATTACCGTCTATATTAATCTTACTGCTAAACTGAGGTCCACTCTCCTTGAGAAGATTTGTTTATTCCACCACTCTGCTCCAATGCGGGTAGGTATATTGTAAATTATATCTTTATTCATCTTAAATTATCAATAGCGCAAAAAAATGGTAGCTATTTATCTTAATCTATAACTCCTTCAACCCATTGATCTAGTAGCTAGCTAGTCCGGAAGTAGACCCCGAAGCCCCTATTTAAATATGGGGTCGAGTCAACGATAGTTATTGGATTGTATGGTTACGAAATTGAAGATGTTTCATTTTACTGCCACAAAAGCAGAAAATATCTAATATACCTAATGTTACTTGGTCGCAGGGTTGGGTTATGTGCCACCAACTCATAACATATTGTACCGACAAAAAACAATACTAGTTATTCCAAGGATTTGGACGGTAAGTGACATAACATCTTACCAACAGTTTTAATATATATATACATACATCTCCATCTCCAACTGAAATGTGGTTTTCTAAGACAATTGTTGTACAGTCATTAAACAAATGATGTTTCTTACCTTGATCCTTAACCGCTGGTCCACGCATTCTTTCAAGGCTCCGAGAGGTCCTACCATCGTTTCAATACGCGTTATCACATTTTTGACCTTTTTTCTGTTTCTTGTAGTTGGAACGAGACCTGAAAATAGTCGGAGTTAATTTTATAAAATATAACAGTAAAATAACAGTTAGATTTCAGATATTTTCATTAGCAAAATACAAGGTAAATAATTCCAAAAGATACGCATTTTAGGTCCTGAACCAATTTGAGTTTATATTATAATACTTGTTGTCGTTCTATCAGATAAGACAAAGCCATTTCATCCATTCATCAAACCGTCATCCAGCTATCCCAACTCTTGGGTGAGCCAGGGAATTTTCTTCAAGCATTTGTATTTAAATACTATCAAGCAATTTACCGTGTTAATCACTATAAATAGGAAACTATGTTTTGGTTTTAAAACGATTTGATGTTAAATGAAATACATAGAGAATATTAACATAATAGATTTAATGGTTCCTTATAAGGAAATGGCGCTGACCTTTGCCATGCAACACGCTCGAAAGTTGTGCAGTCATCCATCGAGAAAACTTTCAAAAGAAAAGCTTGCGAATAGTCAACAAATGAAAGAAAATCATTGCCTCGATTTACATTAAGTATTATATTGAAAAATAACATACTAAATACATCGGATTCATTAAACAATAAGAACACCTTTATTGTAATATTATCCTCCACAGAATTTAAGAAAATATTTCCGGAACAAGAAGATTTATTTAAATTCTGCACAGGCGATATTTTTTAGAACTAAATGATCCAAATTATATTGTGTTTTTAATTATTATAATGAAAAAAAAAACAATTTATTACCATAAATCAAATCATAATAAAACATTAGTCAAAATAAATTAAGATATTCCTTCCGCATTTATAACAATTCCATGAAGCAACGCAACAACGCGTGTTGCTACAATTAATTAAAAGAAAGTAAAAATAATTAATCGCTAACGATTTTATAGCTGGCAACAACGCGAAATACTCTTTATGTGTTTCTACAGGTGCGTTTTTCAATACAACGAAAACACGGAGCAACGACTTTTGAAAATACGTCAACCTCTTATAAGTACCATTATACAAATATACTATACGTTATATAAAACATACGGTGTACTGTGAATCATTTAAACGAGTTTATAAACACTTTTGTTAGTAAAGGATTTCAGCTTAAAAAGCCCCGTTTTTGTAGACTTTTAATTTACATATAATTAATAAAAATGGGTTTTAGTGACATTAGGGTATTTTTTTTCAGAAAAATTACCAGAGTTACACGTATAAAATACTAAATATTAAGTGATACCAAGGAAAAAAAATAATAAATGATGACTGGTAAAGGATAGCTAACGTAATTATTATAATTATCAACCATAAAACAAAATTACGTAGCACTGAGAGCGTACGTTGATTCGGTCAAAGATCTCGCGCATCACAACATCTCCGAAATTTTTAATTAATAAATATTTCATTAAAATATGTCGGTGTTGTCAATGTAAAATAATAACGTAACATAGTAATAAATCTATGCAACTCTCGAGTCGAGGTACCAGGGAGGCATAGCTCGCATGCGGTCGCCGATCGCGAATTACTTTCACTCGACTATCCCCGGGCGGTGACCGCGCGCGGGGTCGTCGTCCGCGAGCCGAGCGCGGGAAACGCCGCCATCATGCCATTCAGAAAAGCGCGCCATGTTTACACAGATGCGCACCGAAACGCGTTGCATCACTTCCGTTTGCGCTCCGTTTCGTACACATTACGCGTACGTAACACGTGCCGATTTACTCGTCTAATTGATAAATTGGTGTAGACTTATCTTCGCGTTTTATTTTAATTATTTATTAGATAAAGTGGAGAGGTATTGATTCAATCAATCATCAACACTATAACCTTAACTATTTTTTTAAATAGTTCAAATACAATGGTATAGTATTTGAATTATTTTGATAACATGAAAATTTAATAAATTATTTATTAAATTTAATTTGTGAGCAAAACTTTATCTCCAGTGTATTCTTAACCTACTGTATTTAATTTATAGCCCATCATTTAAAGTAAAGTAATGAAGTAATACACGCAGATATATATAACTACGATAAGATGCAGCACGGCCCGGCTCACGCGCAGACGCTCACTCAGCACTGCGATAACACGCGACTATTGTAACTCAACTGAGTCTGACTCTAAATCAATACGCATATTATCATCTAATTTAATTTAATATTGTGTATTTGATTGCAATATGGAAACTGGTATCAATTTCATTTTACTTAGTTATCTTACAATAGTATTAAATATAATAGAAATCGGGCAACGTCAAAATGAAATTGAATTCGATTTTTAATCGGTGTACTTTGGAATCCATAGAAAATACCGCTTGACACGCTACACATAATTATTTTTTTATCTGTATCAACATATCAAATAATTTTCCAAGATATCAATTTACACAGTTTAGCTATGCAACGTTCGTACTATGGTTGCTATTTTTTTTCTTTCCCGTGAATATCCGGGGGTGTCAATGACCGATGCACCGGGGTGCAACGCAGATAGCATGCGTCCCACTCATGTGAAAAGCGGTTATGCAACATGCTCACGCGAAAGTCTTCGTACGTAGCCAACGGAGATCTTCGATGACATGATAGACACTTGCATATGACACTACATTGTGATCTCTCTTATATTTTTGGAAAGCTCTTCCGGCGACATCGAAATTTAGGATATTATTATGATATATGAAAGAGTTATAACCTACTAGCCCGACTCGGCTTCGCACGGGTTTGCTCAATATGTTTATATCGTAATACATATAACTCCATTTGTTTACGCGGCGCAAGCCAGAAAAATCTCACACAGCATAATTTTTTCCGACAGTTTCGACAATATATAATATATAATAAACTATTATAATATTCAGCCAATTTACACAAAACCGTAATGAATTATACACCTAATGCTACCTCATAAACCAGTCAGTGCATTGGTGAAACTGAAAACCGTACGAAAATCTGTTCGATAGTTTTTGACTTTATCGCGTTCAGACCAACCGACGCGGCGGGGGACATTGTTCTATAATTTGTAGTGATAATTATATTTTAGTTATAATTTTATATTTAACTGCCTATCTATCAGTCAACACCCGCATCGCTCGGGTGTTTAAAAATTAAATTAAATTTTAATACGTTTTATGAGTAATAAAAAAGCAATGTCCTATTTCACAGCTCTGTGCCAAACTAATTAAAATTTATCCAGTCGTTAAAGCGCGATTGACTAACATCCAAACATTTGCATTTAAAACATTATCAACATAATGTTTATGTACTAGATTTTGCATTAAAATATGAGATAAATCGAACTCTACAAGCGAAAGTACAAATAAATTTCTATTTCACAAAAACACAAAATTGCAATTAAATAAAGACGACTTTAGATAACTTGTAAACTAACAAATAAAATTACACGTGAAACGATTTTGATAATAGTTTTTATTGAATAGGATATATCAAGGTCATAATTAATAAACAAATTATATATTGACATTAAAGAATACTTTAGTGAAAAGAAAATGTTTGTCATTTGTATATGTCATTAGCAGAAACTGAGCTACAGACTATAAAATCTTTCGTATAATGACGAGTATATATAAATTGTACCGTAATCGCTATTGTGGTTTCGATTTCAATATCCGATTTAATCTTCTCGAAATCGATATAGAATATCGAATAACGCTATCTCGCGCGTACGCAACAGTAAGTCGTTTTAACTAACTTCCTTATTTTAAAACGGTATGGATACGCTAATTAAACAATGATAAAATCTAACAACTAGTTCGAATTAGGTTCGTATTGCAAATAAGCATCTCACAAAGGAACTGGCCAGCTGTGCGTTTCGTTATTGCTCATATAACTTTCGCGCACCATTTTCGTTAAACAAGCGGGAAAATGGACGCCATCATGCGATTGCATGCTAGCCCTAAATAAAATGTGAAATAAACGCATCGCATTACAATTAACTGTGAATTTCTAATAAAAAGCGCACGAAAGCGAAAAAAAAGTACTTGTTTTTTAATATCATTTTATATTTTTTGGATTCCCATGCATATGTATTTCATTTATATTATATATTGTTGAACACCTATTTGAGACACATGCCTTATTCGAAACTATTATCTAAAATAAGTTGAATAAAGACGAGAGAATGTTTTGTGTAATAATTATAATAAGACAAGGCCGAGCGATGGGTCACGGGCCGTATGCAAATCACTGATGCCATTGTTGATATGCAACTATCAATGGGTTCTGTTATCCTATTCTGACTTTTGAATGCTTATAACGGTGAGACAGAGACAATAAGAATACTCAAAGCTAAATCCATGATCTACAATATTAGAAAAACTTCCAGATTAAAAATGTTGCAATTGTTGGCTGTACAAAACCTGCTTCAATATTATTATTATTTTTGTATTGACACTGTGACTTTTCCTTGTGACTCAAACTGTAACCAAAAAATCTTGGAACGTCCAAGGTTGTCTGTCCGACAGCCCTGATGATGTGACGTCATATAAAATTAAAGTACTTTTAAATAACCGAAATGGCCAGTGGGTATAGAACGTGAATCTTAAACAAATATTGCGCATTTAAATATAACCAAAAACAATGAGTTATAGTATGCTTTAATGTGTTTATAATTCATCTCGTACTCGGCGGTGAAAGAAAACATTTGACGCATGTTTTTCTACCAACTCGTACTGTTGGTGTGTGGACGAAAAAGTCGCAAACTTTAAGGGGAGAGGAAAACCTATGCCCAGCGTTGGTACATTTACGATCTCAACGAGTTCTTTATTTTTTAATAATAGAAAAGTTGGCGATTAAATTGGCCACATGATCATATACTAACATTAACATTATGCGATTCATATCACCAACGTCTTGCCAACTCGCTACGTTCCCTGTGTTTCTAATTACCCTGACTCACTATTTAAACCTAAACAGTGATCTAAGGCGATGATGTTTAGCGATAGAATACGAAACTGGTGAGTGGGATATACAAATGAGCTGGCTCTGATCTCGACTTGGCCTTACTTGGACTTACAGTATGGAGATATAATTGTTTGATTATTTTGGGATTAATTAGTTTTCACAATAAAAACTATTTAATAGTAACTTATTGGGAAATTAACTCGGTAGCTGTAGTGTAACATATAATGTAAAGTTATCTTATGTAATTATAATCTAGCCTTCATACTGCCACAATACAAGATATTCCTTTTGAAGGTAAGGAGATATATAAAATTATAAAACATGAAAGCAAAAGGACGTTGAGAATTTTTATTTTCATAAGAAAATTGTAATATGTCAAAAAGTCAAAGATATTCACCTTTATTAGATTTAATGTATTCTTTTTTATAAAAATATCTTTGTTCCGTTTTTGAGCAAAGACATTATTAAATTCAGTAATTCCGTGAGGCCATTAACCTTGCAATAATTGTTTGCGCGTACAAAGTTTGTTTACAAATGATCATAGGTACGTCTCAATTACTAGATAAATTGAAATAAATTAAGATCAACATATCATCGCTCATCAGAATAGCTAGTTTATGTACACTACATATTTACCATAGACAACAATAGAACGGCATTATATAATTTTACGTTTCATGTTTTTTTAAAGATTTTGAATTTCGAATACCTCTCAATTGTAACGGAAATGGTGAGCAAATGCTAAATAGAATTAAACCTTCTATGTATAGCGTACCTAAAGAAAACAACATGAAAAATATTAATTAAGTTAAGATTATGTTATTTAAAGAAATCCAATGGTATTCTGTTTTAATAAATAAAACGTACAACATCGCTCGTTGGGTCAACTGTTTCTTATCATCCTTTTTTATATTTTAATAACTTTTAAATTGTAATGTTGTCTTAAAAAGCACATATATATAAGACATACATATGTATCTGATAGAATACATTATGCATTCACAATTGAACAATAATAAATACTCATAAGGGATTACCATTTATGGATATATTATATTATTTGGTACACATATTATGTATAATACTATAATATACATAAGTGTTCATGTATTCGGCGACAAAACGGATATACAAATAATTATAAAGATCGACGACCTTTTTTGTACACGAGAAAAATAATCATACTGTTATAAATCATTCATTGAATTTGAGAAACATTTCGTCTCATTTTCTATTCATATAACTAGATGATTATCAGCATATAGGTTTATACAGGGTGTCCCAAAGACTTATCTCACGATAACCAATAATAAGTCAATGTGACCTCTAGTGTCTTCATTTTTGAGATATTTCGATTTCATTATTGTTTTCGTAACGCCTATATAAGGTTAGAGTCGAATGAACTTTAGAAAGAAACATACTAAATTTGATCAAGATTACTTGGTGTTTGAATCAATGATTCTTTTAATTGTATGAGGTGTTATATAACACGCGGTGTGGATATTAAAGAGTAATAGCGATAAATAGTGGTTATTCATCCCTAATTATTTCATTCACACGGTCCGCCGACCGATCGCACGCGTCGAAGTCGTACAAGTGACTGGGTGGGCTGAACTTACCAGACGATCGAATTCGCTTGGACATTTTTATATTATTAAACAAAATAAAAAACCGACGAGATTGAATTCAGATGAACATGTTTGTAAGTTACACGATTATCGATTGTAAACCATTTTAAATTATTCTCCGTTTTGAATTTGGAACATTTATAGAAACGATTGACAGATTAAAAAAATCATTAATCGAATCACAGATATAATAAAAAAAACCACCTAGAAAACTTCTACTATAAATTCTACTATAAACTAAATTTTGTTTACTTTACATTACTTTGTGAGGTTATAAGACATCATTATTAATAAAGACCAGTCTCGGATTCCATTAAAAAAATCGGATTGTTAATATTACACATATTAAATGAGCAATAGGGCGGTAAATTTTTTTTTATCCCATCGGGACATTTAACGCATGGTGACTCTACGGGGCCGTTTATCCCGGCCGGGGGGAACGACCGTCGCTGACACAGAGCCGAGCGTTGAACGGCCTAGAATGACCTCGTGCGTGACCTGGGGTAGTGGCTGTTAAGTGGTGACGTACGCACGTGGGAAAGGGTTGATGTCTGTTAACTGTTAACAGACTACTAGCGACTTTACTGAAGTGGAAATTAACATTTTCATAATTATTTTACTACTAGCAACCCTTATGTATGTGCAACGCTGAACTGTTAAAAATTTAATGATATGCAAAAACGTTACGACGAAATAAAGACATCAATATTTTATCACACGAAAGTATTTGGTTTTTTAAATATATTTATTATGTTATTATCGCGGTTTTCACTAAATAAGACCAATGCAGAATTCAAGAATTTAATTGTATAAATGTACAGTTACGATATTATTACCACAATAACTTTTTTATATAGAATAGGAAGGCGGACGAGCATACGGGCCACTTGATGGTAAGTGGTCACCAACAGCCATAGACATTGGCATTGTAAGAAATGTTAACCATCACTTAAATCACCAATGCGCCACTATACTTGGGAACTAAGATGTTATGTCCCTTGTGCCTGTAAATCCACTTCTTATGGTTCGAAATAAATATTTACTACAAATAATAAAATTGAAATAACGCTAACAGCAATATTTGTATTTCTGTTTGAGCCAGTTAACCAATCACTTGCATGAGGAGCATACCGTAACAGCCTGTGAATGTCCCACTGCTGGGCTAAAGGCCTCCTCTCCTCTTTTGAGGAGAAGGTTTGGAGCTTATTCCACCACGCTGCTCCAATGCGGGTTGGTAGAATTCACATGTGGCAGAACTTCAGTGAAACTAGACACATGCAGGTTTCCTCACGATGTTTTCCTTCACCGTAAAGCACGAGATGAATTATAATCACAAATTAAGCACATGAAAATTCAGTGGTGCTTGCCCGGGTTTGAACCCACGATCATCGGTTAAGATTCACGCGTTCTTACCACAGGGCCATCTCGGCTTTTTTCTCTGGTTTCCCTTCAAAACGTTTAAATCTTTCGCATGAGGAGCATAACATCGTTTAATTCGCGGTAGAACTGAGTAGGTACCACCCAGACATTAGATTTCTACCGCAAAAAAGTAATTAGTATTCGTGTTCCGATTTGAAGGATAAGTGAGCCAGTTTTTTTTTTTCGGATTATCTAGTACTGTTGGCCTTACTGGCCTCTACAGCGTCACCGGGCGGGATGGGCGAGTATAACTCAGCCGGATGTTGGGAGCCACACAGGGCTCAAGAGAGACGGGCGTCCTAAGGGTGCCTTCTGTGAGGCCGGAAGTGAGCCAGTGTTATTACAGGCACGTGGGACATAACATTTTAGTTCTAAAGGTTGGTGGCGCTTTGGCGATAAGGAAAGATTAATTTTCCTTACAACGCCAATGTCTATGGGCGGCGGTGACACATATGCCTAACTCTTCTATAAAAAAAAAAGTGAAGTTCTCATGGCCGGTCGCGTAACCAGTCAGCCATGATATCCATAACTGTAGTGACCACTTATCATCACATTGCCTTGGGTTTGCTTTTCCCGAAGTTTTGTCAGATTGCTTTCGAACGAAAAAGTTCAAGAATTATTTCAGTGTTTCTACTGCTGATACTTCACCTCAGGATCAGAGGCAGAAAAATAACACATACTGTTATGTATACATAAATATAAATCAAGGTTGAGCATGCCTCTACTGTTACCTTACATAAAAAATATATGTAAATGTTCATACCTTAACATGACTGCACAATTAACTTCTGGGAAGAAAAATACTACTTGAGGGTCTCATAAAAATAACAGTTAAATTGTGAAAAAAAAAATTTGCATGACTTGACATACATTAACATAATATAAAAAAGTTCTCACTTAGTTGAGCATGTTTACGAGACCAAAGATTTCTTTTTAAATAAATCATTGTTAATTGTGTATATAACATAACATTTGTTACTGATGTCTATATACATGTATTCGGAACTTTAATGTCCTTTGCATAAATTATTAGTGTTCTTAAATAAATTACTTAATAAAATAGAAAATATAATACATGCATCTATGTAATGTATTTATAACTATAGTTAAAGTATAATTTATATATATGAAGGCAGATTACACAGTGGACATCTGATGGTCACCTTAACCGACATATACTTTAGCCATAAGAAATCATAGCTAATCTCGTTTACCACAATGTGCTGCCAAATCATAGGACTTAAGATTATATGGCCCTCATGTCGCTCCTTCCTCAAATTATAAGGCATTTCTGCTTAAAATACCTAGACCCTGAATAATCAAACATTTAAACTTAAACTTTATTTACATCGTCATTTTGATTACATAGTATACATTATTGCAATGTTTCTTATAATTTTAAGATGAGCGGGTTGGCGTGGTTGGTGGATGCTTGCCTTTCACGCCGAAGGTTGTGGGTTCGATTCCCACCCAGGACAGATATTTGTGCATGAACATGTCTTTTTGTCCTGAGTCTGGGTGTAATTATCTATATATGTATGTATTTACATAAGAAAAATAGTATATGTAGTATATCAGTTGTCTGGTTTCCATAGTACAAGCTCTGTACAAGCTTAATTTGGGATCAGATGGCTGTGTGTGAGAAATGTCCCAGGATATTATTATTATAACTTAAAGTTGACTTTTAATTAAATTATATAAACAATTTTTTACATGATTTACCTGGTTTTAGTTTTCCATTTCACAAAAATGTTATTTATTATTATGACTAGTGCTTTCATTATTATTTATATAATTATTGTGATGACAACGATGATAATTCATAAAAAGAATTTGATAATGACAACATCAGCTAGGCTTTATCTCTTATTAAAGAGAAAGTATTTTAATTTTCCATCATACCGCTTCACTGAAGAATGGTGGTATGTATTGGTGCAGTAGTAAGTATGTAATTGATTCTGCAATATATTCCTTTACCACCAAATGTGAGATGAATAATAAGCAGAAATTATGCATATGAAAACATGGGAGTGTTTGCCTAAGCGACAATTATCTGATACATACATAGGTCTTAGTACGAATTGGCTAAGATATGGCATAGCAGCCATGTATGAGATTAATTACGACTATAAAAAGGATATTATAAAGAATACAGAACTTTTCAAATATCCGAAATATCTCATCAAACTATTGTATTACAATGTTATATAAGATTTTTGCTATAACATAGTTCAAACTTCAAGTTTATATTTATACTTAACTTATAAAGTTTATTTAGCTATAAGTTTCTTCCATACCATGAAATATTTCTATAAAAAAGATAATTATTAATTCTGTTTATGAACAGAATCAAAGTGAACATGAAGTGAAGTGAATGTTGCCAAAGTAATTTTAGAACATTCAAATGGTACTGGTGGTAGGGCTTTGTGCAAGCTCGTCTGGGTAGGTACCACCCACTCATCAGATATTCTACCGCAAAACAGCAATACTTAATATTGTTGTGTTCCGGTTTGAAGGGTGAGTGAGCCAGTGTAATTACAGGCACAAGGGACATAAAATCTTAGTTCCCAAGGTTGGTGGCGCATTGGCTATAAGCGATGGTTGACATTTTTTACAATGCCAATGTCTAAGGGCGTGTGGTGACCACTTACCATCAGGTGGCCCATATGCTCGTCCACCTTCCTATTCTATAAAAAAAAAATGAAGTTTTAAACAACATTTCTATAGATAGTAATTTAAATGTTATATTAAATATAACACTAATAATATAGCATTGATCTACACAATATAACCTTAAAACGTACCTTCATACTGGGCGAACCGCTGTTTGTTCTTTTCTTCTAATAATCTTTCTTGCTCTTTCTTCTTTCTTTCTTTTTCTTCTTCGCGCTTCTTAAATAAATCATGATGTCCTACAGAAATTATAGATGATGTATTTAAGTTTTGATATTTTAGAGCGGCTTCGAATTGTTGTAAATTGTCATATAATGGTGCATCTTCAACGGGTAGCTGTAGTTTAGTAGCGTATAGGGCCTTGGATGGGTCAAATTTAGAACTACAAGCACTTAATTCAGATTCAGATGAAGATTCTGAAGACATTTTTAAGTAGGTATTCAGAGCTTTAATAAATAAAAACAAACACTAACTGTCACCTAGTACCTGTCAAAGTGACTACTCGCATCACTTCAGTTGCGTTTCGTTTTTGCTCAAATCATAAAGATATATCATAATTTTAATTAAAAAAAATCCATAATCATTTAGTTTTTATTAAAATTTAACATTAAAAATATACGTAATTATATGCCTTTTTATTTAAAATGGATAAATTTTGAAAATTTTGGATGATTATAAAAAAGGATCGAAATAAAAGTATTTTATTATTAATCATTTATAAACATAACACTTATTCGAAGTTATTAAAATAAAATATTAATGAATTATTCATAGGATCAAACAAACAGGCAAATAAATGAATCAAAATGTTCGCAAGTTGTTAGACTTGAAACATGTTTTTATACTGGCATTGCAGTCATAGCAATCTCGTGATAGAATGTTGAAGGCTCTTCCTAACTCCAATAATGTATTTAATTACAGCTATTATGAAAGCATTATAGCAATAAACCAGAATAACATTCTTTGTTTCAATATACTTTAACAGTATAATATAATTTAAAATTATGCTTTAAATCGCGATTACTATTTGATAATAGATGGCGCTAATTGGAAATTGTTAATCAAATTTAAATATATAATGTCAGCAAATGTAAATATTATGTAAAATCATGTTGTTCGCTGATATTCTGAATAAATTAGATTTTATCTTGATATGTCGAACTCATTGCCAATGTGGCGATAGTATACAACAAGGTCTTCATAGTAGCATGCAGTAGGAAGTAATCGAACCAAGGTCGACTGGAGTCGTATCTAATATTATAGAAGCAAGTGAAAAATATGGAATGATACCAAAGAAGAAACTATTTTACAGTATTTTTTTTTTAAAAACCATTTTCTTTAAAACTTAATTTTAAAACTATAAGAATGAAATAGTAATTAAGTCCTTTTTTACTTTTAGAGAAACTATGCTCAGTAGTTTTATTTATTTATATATACTCATTATTTATTTATACTCAGTAGTTTTAATTAACGCTTTGTTTTATTATATAAATCGTTTTTTTTTACAATACGGATAATTATATACAAAACATATTTGTTTGTAAATCAGTCGTATTATTATGATTCAAAACAAGATAAATATGTATGATTTATTTCATATTCACAAAACATTGCGTAACGCCAAGATTGCATGTGCGCAGCTAGTCAGTTACCATGACAACTGCAATATGGCCGCCGAGTCAACGTTCTAGTCACGCCACATCATTTCATTTCACTTTTCACTACGACGATATATTGACAGTTTGCACATTAAAAATGCATATAAAACATAAGATTATTCTCTTAACGTGAAATCGATCAATTGCATAATCCGTTTTCGCGCTGTAGTCGAAATGCAACGAATAATAATGGAATGGATGATACTGTAATTATATTTTTTTTGTAAATTAATAAATAATAATAATAATGCATAATTCATGTAACTTTAAATTATTGCTCATAATTTAATTCAGAACCTAATCGACAGGTTTACTAATATTTTCACGTAATTTATTTTACTTTAAGATTAAGATATATCAGACAATTCTAATTTATTCTTTAAAGGTATAATAAAAAAATAAAGATTTTACAAAACATTAGAACGGAAAAATCTAAATACTCACAATCAAATGCTTCTAAGCGAATGTAAAACTAATTATACCTACAATAACAATAATTAATTAAAACAATGGTTAAGAAAGCACCTAGGAAGTGCATAGAAAACAAAAGTCTATCTTTGTACGCTACTCAGCAATTATAGAGAGAGGCTGTACATGAAAACTTTTTGTTATATTGTTCATTTGTACATCTTGTTTAGTTTACTTTCCGCACATTGTCAAAGCTACATTATATATTCTTTCTAATAATGGTATTCATTGTGTTGAGAAACAATAATTATTCTTTGTATCAAAAAAATACAAGTTTACATTTTTTTAATGTATGACCATCATGCTACAATACAACGTAAAGCTACTTTTTTTATATTTGTCGAAAAGACAAATGACTACTCCCCCTGATGGTTAGTGGTAGTAGAGTCCAAACGCGACGACGGCATTGTAGTTTCATTACATTCGTCATAACAATGACATATTTTTTTTGTCTAGTGACATAAAACCTAAATGATTAGTAGTAAGTAATTGTACCTCTGAAAGTATTAATTTATATATATATATATATATATATATATATATATATATATATATATATATATTATTTACTTAAATAAAAAAAAAATACAAAATATGAATACAGCCTAAATAAAAGTAGCATACAACTTCGGCGAACTTATCGCTTAGCTAAATAGCAATCTCTTCCAGGCAACCAACAATCTTCCACTCTTTCCATCACGTGTGACGTGTTTAACGGCCGTTACTGTATTATCTAGATTATCTAATTATCTGTATAATCTAAATTCGATTATTCTTCACATATAAAATACACATACATTTCTAATTAAATAAGTGTATAAAGAAATATCTAATTTTTCGTAACGAATAACAAATAAGGACTTACGTTTAAATTTATGGCGATGTAATGATGAATACAAATTTTCAACGTTTACAGTTTATTAAATTTGTAATTTATTGTTTTCAGGGAGAAGCGCGTCCGCAGTGGGTGTAGGTGCGGCACGCAGCCTCTATGCCGCATCGACGCAGGTTCGACATACATCGGGACGTCGCCAGGTGAACTCGTTACACTACCATTTTGCTTCTAAAATATATGTTTCGTAATATTTTGCAAGCTTAGTAAAATGTATCAAGTTTTATTTTTTTATTTAATTGCATATTTTTAGTTTTAGCCTAGTGGTTAGACTATATAGACTTTCTTGTTTTTTTTCTAATGTTTATATTGATAATAATATCTTCAAAGGTCGAATGATTATGACTATTGTTAGAATAGGTAATAAAAGCCTAGGTAGAATTTATCTTTGAAATGCGTGAGAGCCTACTCTTATCGTTTTCGCAGGTCGCTGTTGAAGAGAAGTGATTTATTGGGGATGAGGTAACCTGGCTAAACTGACGAGCCAACGAATATACCGTCATGTGTTCCTCTAAGTACCTAAGCGTCACATAATAGTATATACATCGAATAATGTACGTTCCGTCCAAACACTGCCAAACTTTAAAAACGAATTTATTAGTGTGTAGTTTAAGTTGTTGATCGCGAGCGCGTGTGTTGTGTTAGTGTAAGAGCGCCATCTGGCGTGATCGAGACGCGCAAGGTGGCGGGGACGCATGCGCCGTCGGTGCCGGCATTGGCGATGCCATTTATTGAAGACGAATGGTGGTCAGCGGAGAATGAGGGCAGGATGGTCGATCTCTCCAATTGCCTGCAGGTAATATGTTGTAATATTTTTTACTGGTAATTGTTATAATATTAAGATAAAACCAAACAGATCTAGCTCGGGGAAATATATATACAAAAATAATACATAATATGGTGCGATGCGCTTCCAGTTTAAAATGCTGAAATTTAAGCGTATCAAAATGTACAAGCATTCACTACTTCTAATTTACTAGAGCTCGTGTATAAACGAACAAAGTTTTTGCAAATCATAGAATGTTGTATTTTTAATCATATGTTTTCTTAGGTAGCATAGACATTCAGAAACGATTGTTACTCTGAAATTAAAAAGTCTATTTAAAGTTCTTTAAACAGAAACAGGATTGATTAAAATAGGATAAAAGTATAAAAATATACATAAAACGTTTTTGGGTTTACTAATGTTTAATTAATTTATGATGGCTTAATGATACTAATTGATATTTCTTACAATATTTCCAGGACGCGGTAGCCGCGAGTGGACATAGCGCGACTCAGCTGCAACTGCAAATGGCGACATCTCTCGGCGAGTTATCGCAAGCAGAGCTGTCTAACTTCGTGGGTGGTCTTACCCTGGAAGCGGACGGCTCCGAGGCTGCAGACCCAGATGATATTCTTAAGCAACTGGGAGAAACCGCTTTTGATAATTTCGACACTTTTTTTACTGATTTGACCAATTCCACTGCTTCTTCTGCGCCTCCTATTGAAATAAAGGTGTGACTTTGATTTTTTTAAAGTGTTTTTGACAAACATATTTATTTGTATAAACACATTGCATTTTTATACTTAAACAATTTGCTTATTAAAGTATAATTCCCAATTATTATATTTAAAATTAATCAATTTATGAGAAACAAAATGCCTAAAATAAATGTTGATCGAATTTGAAAAGACTTAGCTGCAGAGGTGTACTCCTTTCTTTTTCAGCAAGAAGAGAATAACAATATATCGCCACCGTCCGGGAGCCAGCTACAAGGTTCATATTACCAACAAAATAATCAATTATCCCTGCCAAATAATGGGCAACAGCGCTTGCAACAATTGTTGAGATCCGGCACTAGCGCTATTAACCATGCAGTGGCAAATAATATTAATAACGGACGATATAATATTGCTTCTGCAAACCCATTGCTCGCTGAGAAATTAGCAGCGACATCTAGTGGTATAAAGCAAGAACCAATGAGTTCTGATTATAATGGAACGAGTATGAACTACGGAAACTCATCTCCAATGCAACGAGTGCCGAGTGGGAAGCCTCAAGTTCACGATGCTGGTGGAGGAAAAGGTAAGATTGTTTTATGTTTAAAATAGTCACTACATAATGATGATAACATAATTAAAACATTATATGTCAAGTGTAACAGTGACATCTAGTGTTGACTAGCTGAACTTACACAAGGTGGTATTATTCAAAATTACTACAGATGGCGCTGTAATAACGTTAGTTTGTGTCGGTAGATGTCGCATGATGTTTTTAACAGTCAATATGCATTGATAGTTTTATGTCTTACGATGCAGTTTTCTCTCAATCCACTTTCAGTTTCCGCTCGAGGAAGTGTGATTTTCCTTTTGCGATTACTCGCTTTTACCAAGTCAGCATTTAGCTATAGGCTATTAGAAAGTTTCATAATTATTAAAATTACAAGCAGGTTCGTTATCGATTTTGTTATGAAACACTATATATGTACTACTTAATTTATATGATAAATTTAACAATATATTTTATTAATATACAAAAGATAAATAATATAGCATAACTTTTAAAACGTGGTATAAAAACAAACATTAATTATTAAATATACAATAATAAATATATAATATATAAATCAAAATACTTTTACTTTTATCATCTCTTTTTCTTAGTCTTAGTAGTTAGGAGTAATAATCACCACGAACGATTTTCATAGACACCAACTTGTCATCGGCTTATATTATAAAAATTATCAAAAACACTTTAATTAATTTCTAAAAACTATAAACAGAACACAGCTATGTGAAAAGTTGTCATTACAGGGTTTTCTCAATAACCGCTAGTGGCGCCCCCCGCGGGCGGAAGAGAAAGCCTTTCAAGGCTAATATAGCTTTCTCTGTGTTGCTAATCTCTATCTAATAGTGCATTTTAACTGCCTGTCCTCTTAACTATCGGTTTATTTCGATAATAAACCTCTTTACATTAATGGCAGTTGAGAATACTCGCTAACTAGTACCGTATACACTGCTTAAAAGATTTTATGAAAATTATTTAAAATACATAAAAATATTCATGATTCCATGTTAACTTCATGTTTTGAGTGAAATATTTTTTTATTATTTATTGTACATAACAATAAAAATTTTATTTGTCAGTTCTATGACACATAAAATTTCTTCTATCAAGTATTTGTTTCTCATTAAGTACTACTATGCAGATTCAAAACAATTCATAAAACGTAATAGGTTGAATAATAAGGGTATTGTATAGTTTTTACATTAAAACTTTATAATAGGAAGACAGTTAAAAAGTTTTGTTAGGGTTTTTTGTCAAAGAAATTTGGACACACGGCTTAACATATGTATTTTACATGCTACTGGAGACATAAATTAAGTCGAATTCACATCTACGGTACGGACTAAATACGGTTAAATTGTTATTTTCCTTATTTAAAATAATTTATAAAGTTCTACCGAAATTAAAATATATAATATTTAGAACGAAATATGTTAAAAAAGTTGACTTAAAAAAAAACTTTATCTGTGGCACTTATATTAGGCAATCTACTCGTTTGTATTTACCGCCACTTAAACCACTTACTGAACCCCGAGGGAGAAAGGCATCAAGATCGCGGATACTGTGGGTGCCGATTTTCAAAACTTAAAACGAAACTAAAACAAAAAATATCATACGAAATCTACGTAATTACAAAAAAATATACAATTTTGTAAAACATATAATTATATTTATTTAATAATTAATGTATATATATATATATATATATATATATAAATTGTGACGTTTTCAAATATTAGATTCACTATGAATACCAAACTCTTAAACCGCCCACTTTGCTAGATTTACATTAAAATATTTATTTGGTTAGTAAATAGTTCTTGGACTTATGCCCGAATAATAAACGCCCTATGTTTAACGAGTCGTTATTTTACATTTAAGTGACAAATAAAATACATCGAGACGTCAAAAAAAAAGCGAAGCTGTTAGAAGCAAGATGTAACAGTATTGATAAAACTTTGCAGTATAACGGTACAAAGGAAAAATCTGCAAATTACGTTTTCCTAATAAATTCAATTTCCTAGTACTGAACAATTCGCGCTAACATCTGAGATACAATATATGGGCCATCGTGTCAAGGTGACACCGTCATATCGACCTCATTCTGTTACTGACGCAATTATGTTTTGGCCCTACGTTAATTACAATCTACTTCATGTCCATATGTGTCGTGGTTGAACCAAAATTGGTAGACGCTTATCTGTTATAATGTAAACTATGATAACGATATTCTCCTGACCAATTTACCACGGCGGCCATTTTCATGGGACACTAGTCAACTGCGCTGGACATTTGACCCTTGTGCACACTACGCATTGCACTCTCAAAATCCGATGGGACGGCAAATCCGATACGAACACATGTACGACCATACTGAGACGCGATATTGTACACACTTTCTGAAATCTGTTGATATAAAACTCTTATTGGTTCGCAGCAATGCTTGAACCCAGGACCTGACTGACTGACTGACTGACTGACTGACTGACAGGACCTGACTAAACCAACAAAGCAATTTTAAATATAAAAGTACTACATCGTTTACTGTGTTCCAAAAATTTACAAACGTTTTATTAGACGATGCGTGGGCCGCAGGTACCGAATCGTTGTCTAAATGAAATGTTAAAAAAATACTTTTTATTTTTACGACTTGTTTTTATTAAAATATATAGTTTTTTACTATAGATCTATGTTGGTCTGTCTGTAACAAATAATATACTCACTGTGTTATCAATTCTAATAAAAACAACAGTTTTGAAATAGGTTTTTAACAATAATTATTTTGAGAATTAATCAACTTGAAAATATTAAAATCGTAGACAAAGATCTGCTCTTAATAAGTAAAGGTTTTGTGTTTATTCCACCAAGCTGTTTGCAGCATTGCAAGTAACGGAATTTGAATTGATTCCACCCATATTGTTAGTTCGTCTCAACGCAAATATGAGTGAGTTAATCGTGCAAAAATAAACCCATTGTAACCCCAGTGTATTTTTTCAATACTTTTATATGACATAACAAGCAAAGAAACCTAGTAAACATACGCAATAAATAATTAATTAAAAAAATATATTTCATATAATTGACGTACTCGGTAACGCATACATAACAACGTAAACTTATAAATCAATCGATTATTTTCCTCGTTGTGCTCAGGATGTGCGTTCAACTTTTATTTATAGACGTAACAGTTTTATTATCAAATAATATTATAAATATATACCTACTACAACCAGCCGGGCGTCGCTGTTCCTAGTAACGAAATGCAATATAAACATTCCGTGTATATGAATTATTTTTGTGATGTGAGAAACAAAGGAAAGAACAAAAACTCACGTTATATAGTTAATAAATTTTTTCTTTAATTTAAAATTGGAACTTATAACACAAATAAAATAGGACGTAATATTTTTATTATATCTATTTTGACGATAGATATCAATTTGAATTTTTTTAAATCACATCTAGAACTCAATAACATTTGTATTGTTGGATTGTACAAGGGTGTAACAATGTATTCAATAAACCTAATTTCAACTGTCTTACAGGACTACCCAGTGATGCTATTCTGTAAGAAACTGTGTATCTCAAGTGAAGTTTCTAAAAATGGAATTACGGTGATACGCTATTTTGATGCGTGTATTTTTTAAATATTATAATTAATATAATCAATGTCCAATATTATTTTCTGGTGCTTCACGATCGTTTTGTTAAACTAAGTTTGAGTTTGCTCAAAATTTCTTAGTACTTATTCACTTACACAACTTACGTACTTACTCAAACAAATAACATAGTCAACTAAAAACGATACACGATTAAGTCTTACCTTAAAAATAAGAACAGGGAATTTCTATCTCATTTAGTTGTTATAATTAATTGATTGCCTCGTTGGTCTAGAGGCTAGATATAAAGCCGCAGATCCCGAGGTCTTGGCTTCAAAGTCCAAGTCGTTCTAATAAAAAGTTATATGGAAAGTCGGAAGTGTATGCCTTGGAAAGCACGTAAACGGTTCTGCGCCTGAACTCTTTCCGGTAGTGTCAGATTGCCGCCTTATCGGGTTATGAGAGTAAGGGAATAGAGAGTGCACCTGTGTTTACGCACTTGTGTACTATAAGATGTCCTGCGCAGTTGGCTAAACTCTCTTGAGATTGGCTACCGTGTCCGAAATCTGTCAAGAGGACATCATATGACTCAATCGTAGAAACAATGTAACGTAAATAGTAAACAAATTATTTGTTTTGATTCTTTCACTACTTCGACAATCTAATCACGTACTCCGCCATATATAATACTAGTAATTTGCAATTAAATGTAAATATTTGTCTCGTTAATGATTACTCATATAGTGTAAAAAATATACATAATGTTTACGTTGTATGTACGATGATATAAACCGAGTTAGCTCAGTGGTTATAACATTTGAATGATAACCGAAGACTGCGGATTCAAGCCCGGGCAAGCACTTCGAGCACTGATCATGTACTTAATTTGTATTTCTAATTTATCTCGTGCTTGGTGGTAAAGAAACATCATAATAATACCTACATATGTCCACCAACCTCTATTAGAGCAGCGTCGTGGAATATGTGTCAAAGCTTTCTCTTCTCTTCAAGAGGAAATCTGTCTTTTGCTCAGTTGTCCCAGTCCCACGAAAATTAAAAATAAAGTAAAGTTTATATAAAATATCTTGTAAATAAGATGGGCATAGGAACATCAACATATACATCTACTTTTTTATATTTTAACATTTAAACTGTTATCATATCCCTCAATAGTGTATACACAAAACTAATATTATAAATCCAGAAGTAATTTTGCATCTGTTAGGCTTTCATGGCCAAACCACTGAACACAGGAAGGACACAGGCTATAAGGTTTTTTTTTATACCAAACACCATCCCCCTATTCTTAACACGCGGACGAAAATTAGTTTTGTATAAACTAGTTTGAATAAAACGTAATTCGACCAAAAACAATTTGCGCATCTGGCACTCGTGTGATGTAAGTTTACAGTTTACGTTTTAAATATTCATATTATATCGATTACTTGAGGTTTGTAAAATTTATAATATATTTAAATCCGTAATGACTTGTGACTTACATTCGCTCACGAAGGTTTGTCATAGCGTAAAACCTACTTGGACATTAATTAGTTTTAAGAATAACATAAATAATAACCTAACACTTTATTAATTGTTTGTTGCCACTTCAAACGTATTCTTTCTTTTTTATTCTTAATTTAAACGTGTCATATCTTAGTTCTCTGTATGCGGCGTTTAGTGGAAATTTTATAAATGTGACGAAATGTGGAAAAGGAAGTTGGTAGAAGCGCGCGCTATTCAATCACTCATCATATGGATTCTGCTAAATTTTATACGTCATTGGCGATATTTTTTTTTATTAATATTGGATTTTCTTTCTCAAGGATCCGAGATAGTCTATTTGTGGAAACGAGTAAACCTTAACCGATGATCGCGACGAATCAATTATTAATTCCTTACAAAAGAATTATTTACATTAAACCCTTAAATATATACAAATAAAAATTAAAAATAGCAACTGTACAAATCGTGACATCGTGGAATGATGGCAAGAAGGCTAGCAGCACACCAGTTACCCCTTTGAATCGCAATTCCGATCCTCTGGGCGAAAAAGGAATCAGTCCTCCTGTTAACAGTAAATAATAACCGTTTAAATTATTCGAAACGTTAAAAATAGACGATAAATAATGAAGAGCATAGATCTTTATATAAAAGGTTCTCTTAATTATTATTGCAACTCGCGAAACTAATTAGATATGTTTCTAGTTATCCAGTATTTAAAATAATAATAATCTTTTGTTTTTTTTAGAAATCTATCAATTTTTTATAGACCATATACCGCTGAGTAAATAGCATATCAACGCGTTTAAACCTAAAAAATCACGAATTGAGTAATTACTGTTTTATATAATATCAAAATAGATCCGGAATAAACGAATATTATATATTTTCGTAAAAATTGTCATAGAATTTTAATTTTTTTCAAACATCAAAATATCGCAAAATTACGAAAGAGTGAGCGTCCTCTCTTTTCCTCCATCAAATAGCATCGTACTCAGAATTTCGATGCATCCGCAATCCGTCGAATGCGTGCACTTGTGTGCGTGAGCCGTGACCCGGTTCCTGCGCGGGCGCACTGTTGCCACCGTATCGTTATGTCACATGAGATGGTGTATGCGTGTTTGTGCGTGTGACGTGTAGTGTTTGCTCTACTTTTATAATATTCATATTTCCCTGTACTTTTAGTATTACTTTATATTTGTTTGGTAAAATTTCACATTTTACAATGATATTTGATAGTAATAATCTTTTTATTTTTATTGCTATCTCCGTATTATGTCATAGATAAGAAACACGTTTCAACATTTAATTTTAAATGTTTAAACTTGCATAATACAATATACTGTATAAGATTCATATGTATAAACATTTAACAAAGTTCTAATATAGAGTCCTATGACTCACTCTGAAATAATCACAAGAAAAATCAATGATTGAGTTCTTATTTTATTAACAAATGAAAACAAGGAAACATAACAATAACAAAAAGAGCTAATACGAACTAAACTAATAAGGACATACATTAATGGTTAATAAGTAAAATAGTTATATTTCGTACTTGATGTGCTTTATCCACAAAAAAAAAAGATATTTTTGGTAAATTTACTTTTAGTTAGATCAGACAGCCTAGTGCTAAATAGAGCATATTGCATTACCGACGACACAATTGGTGTGTACCCTCGCCTTGAGTGTTGCAAGGATGTGAGAGCAACGAAACAAACGCAACTGAAATGCATTAACGCACTCCTTTCAGATATGTTTATTGTAAACATCTAGATTATATTAAATTTGATTAAAATAAGTAAATGTCAAATTGGTGGGCTTAGGTCTCTTCTCTTATTTATTCCGCCACGCTGCTTCAATGTGGGTTGGTGGATACATGCGGAATTATATCCAACACAACACTGAACACAAATCAAACGAAAACTTGTTGGTGCTTGTGTGGGTTTGAACCAGTAATCTTCGGTTAATATTTACTTTTTCTAACCACTCGGCCATGTTGTTCAAAAATTAACCTATAAATCATATAAAAGAAAGATAATTTAGACATGAAAGAATGTAGTGCGTATACGATACGCTAACAGCAATGTGTATTGGTATATAACTGATACATAATGAATCTTAGTAGTTGCACATTCGTCAAGCTCATTGCTGTCTCTCGACTTACTTGACTTATCATTAAAATAAGTACAAATTATAGAGAAGCAAAGTCGCAGACAGGTGACAGTTTAAATATCAACAATTTGGAAGGTTTGTAAGAGGATCAGAACTGAAAATAGATCGAAATCTTGTCTGTGGGCGTATCGCCTTGAGCGTCGTTAAGAGTTGAGCCAAACCGCCGTGTAATAATGTTCCTTTGAACAAATTATTACAAAACAAAAGGAGGCGAATGGAAGACGTAACTACTTAGGCTTATAGCTGTCTGGTTAGCCACGGCTTCTTCGTCGACAATTTAATTTGATATCACTTTAGAAATGTTATCTTCTGGTCTTAACTTGTTTACGTTAAACTGTAAGTAATTCCGTCAGTTTTTTCCGTAGTGTACGTAAGAAGTTTGTTTAATTTTTGTGTATAGTTTCTTCTTCTAATTACAAATAATATATTACGGTATATAAAAAAACGTGTACAGTTTTTTTTTGTATTTTGTACATTTAACAAAAAATCGATCAACTTCCATAGTTCGTATATTTTTATTTATTATACAAATTTAAATTATTAACTAAAATCTGATCATTTTAGTTAATAATTTAAATTTTTATATAATTAGGCTTTTAAAAGACTTTATCATTTTACAGGATTGTACAAAATGTAAAGCGTTCAGAATATAGATTATACGTATAAGAATACAATTCAAGTAAATCATTTTTGAAAATCATACATACATTCACGTCTAAATATCTTATTAAAAAAAATCATTCTTCAAAATAAGTCCAACTTTTTCCTCGTACAGAGCTCATAATACATTCTTTTAGAAGTCGGTATGTGTATTTATACTTACTAGCCACTAGATGCCTGACCTTACTCAATTTAGTAAGTAAATACGCACTTCACTAGATTGTCCTTCGTTACTTAATAAATTGCACGACATGTGCCGACTGAGATCGCTCACGTGCAAATGTATAAACAGACCACCATGTTTCTATGTACAAATAATTTTCATCGCTATTTCTATTGTACTAAGCCTTATAATTCATTGTATATATTTAAAGTTAAATGAATTGGTGAACTGTACATATTTGTATTCTAAACGCGTTTCAAATGTTATATTCGTTCTTATTTCGGTAACAATAGGGTTTGTATTTGAATGTATTATGTATTTGTATGATTTCGCACTTCTGTACGGGTTTGTGTAATTGTTATCTGATGTTTGTCTGTACGTTATCACTATAGTATTTGTTGTTTGTTCATGAAGTGCAATGGCCTACTTATATACATACATTCCAATCGATAAGTATATATATTTAATTATTACATATATTTTAAATTATCATTATAAATTTAAAGTAAGTATACGCAATGAAATAAATAAAAAAAAAACAAACTTAACATTACAAATTATGAAAAAAACTAATTTGAAATATATGTATACATTTAATAAATGATCAAAGACAAAGGTACAGACAGTAATAGTTTATACAAAGCAACGTAATTAAACTATAAATAATTTACCAAACAAGACCATTTTAATTCGTCACTACGAAAAATCCCCAAAAGTGAATTTCCGTTGTGACAAATAATTTTATTATAAAATCAAACTGAGATCTTAAAAACGTCATAGTTATGACTACATTGAATGAAAGAGCTAGCAATATAATGCATTCTGTAACAGGTCAGCGCTACACGTGACAAAAAAGTTTTCTGGAAAATATTTCGTTGATGTAAACACACGAAAATGTATGTGTGTCTTAGAAATTGATCAAATATTAGTCGACCACACATATTAATCATCCTACGTGACATTGGCAGAATAACCTCTGTTCATTTGGCAGAACTGTATACCATATTTTAAAAAAACAACTACATTTTTGTAAATAATTTCAAATATCATTAATAACGACGCTCCTAAATTAAATTAGTCTCACACATAATACGTGCATTGCAATACATTCTATCTACCTTTTCATGTACTTCTTCTACTTACCGATAAGTAATCGATAGTTCGGTAAAACCAAATTGTACAACCTGAATGATCGCTTCAGACCGTTGGAAATAAAGAAATATAATATCGCTGAGTGTTTGTCATTAGCTTAACTGCTATAAAGTCAGTCCTAGCTGGTGATGGAGTTTTAACAATCAATAAGCAAGTTTCAATTCTTAGATATCGTTTTAAATTTCGACTTAAATTTTTTAAAATCTTTCATTATTTGTGTTATCATGAAATCGTATAAATTGTAACTCGCAGCAATTGTTTTTAAAAAAATGTTGACGTCAAACAAAAATTGAATACTTTTTTTTTTAGAAATTGAACACTTAATTATTACCGAACCGAACCGAAACAGCCTGTGAATGTCCCACTGCTGGGCTAAAGGCCTCCTCTCCTCATTTTGAGGAGAAGGTTTGGAGCTTATTCCACCACGCTGCTCCAATGCGGGTTGGTGCATTACATTACATTACACTTAATTATTAACAAGGTCAAATATATACATATAAGGTAAAAGCATAATCCTCTTTTATTGGGCGGCGTTGGGTTATCACAGATTGTTTTATTGTGATACTATATTGTAGAACATCTCAATTCTAGTGTTTAGAAAGGCTCCGTAAGACCCAATTATTGTCGACGCGTACACTTAGACCATTACTATGTAATATACAAGTGTTATATAAAACGGTACTTGTCTGTTTGTTCACTTGTTATTCAAATTCAGACAAAATAATGTATTTACTTGACATTATCTTCTAAAATATTATTGGCAATACAAATTCCCGAGCAAATACAATGATTTTTATGTATTACACATAGTGTATATGGTATCCATGGCTTATATTCTAGTTCAATATAATATCTTCGTCTCAAGATATGAGGGTTATGTGGCAGCAAAAGCCGAGAACACGAATTTGTTTTGTATATGTATATAACATCACTGTCCTGACCTACCGTGTGGTAAAGGCGCAGTCGACGGAAACACGTACATATTAGCCTAATTACGCGAACGAGTAGCGTAAGCAAGAAAAATAGTTGGTATGTTTTTAATACTTTATTAAGAAATCCCGTGAAGGTATACGTGAGTAGAAAGTGGGAACTTTAAACTTATAATACTGTCAAAATACTGCTTTTTCCTATCGTGCTTATATTCAAACGCTTATATAACCTCAATTAGGTAATATATAAACGAAATCTATTTTTTTATTCTACCTGCCTTGATTCAGAATGTAAATTCTACCGAGAAAAATCGGCAAGAATCTTTTAACGCTTTTTTAATTTCTGTATATTCTTGTACTGTGTAAAGAGCTTTATCTATTGATGCTTTAACAAACGATTTAAGGTTATTATAAACCAATTTAATTATAGACGTGAGTGATATGATACGTAATACCCATACTTGACATCTCTTTGATATTGCCTAATTACACAGTGTTGATATCAATGGACAGAGCAACTAGTCATTAAATAATGATTATTTCGCGGGTGCCCACTTGTTACACGAATAACACCTTTTTATGTTAATTGTATTCTTAAAATTAATTGTGTTATACAAACTTATATAAAATATTATAAGTATAGCATAACTATTAAATCAATTGTTGCAAATAAAATATCACCAATGTTCCAAATAGAACAACTAATGCCATAACTACTGGTGGCTTTGTGCAAGCTAGTCTGGGTAGATACCACCCACTCATCAGATATTCTACCGCAAAACAGCAGTACTTGACATTGTTGTGTTTTAGTTTGAAGGGTGAGTGAGCCAGTGTAATTACAGGCACAAGAGATATAAAATCTTAGTTCCCAAGGTTGGTGACGCATTGGCTATGCAAGCGATGGTTGACATTTCTTACAATGCCAATGTCTAAGGGCGTTGGTGACCACTTACCATCAGGTGGCCCATATGCTCGTCCGCCTTCCAATTCTATATAAAAAAAAAAAAAAGATAATTAAAAAAATATTCCAATTGTTATTTACAAAAAGACAACGCAATGCGTTAATTTTTTTTTTTTTTGCTAACCATACAATATCTATCCGAGCTCCTTGAGTCAGTGCGACAACCTGATTCGTGTCAATGACAACAGAGCGCACTAATATACACACATACACAGCTTACCATATATGTGAGCATGTATTTAATATTCTGCGTAGGTATATACGGACACATACATACACACGATACAGGTTCCGTTTTATTATATTGTTAGTATCTCAACTGTCTTATGAAATTACTTATTTTATTCATATATTTAGTATTAACTTTGATACTAAATTGATAACTGTTATAACAGATGGCGTTAGATATTCTGTTTCCAAGCAGCTTTTCTTAGTATTGTTGTATTCCGGTTTGAAGAGCTAGTTTAACAACAGACACAAGGGACGCAACGTGTTAGTTCCCAAGGTTGGTGGCGCATTGGTGATGTAAGTAATATTTTACATTTCTAACAGCGCCAATAGTAAGGTGTTACTTACCATAAGATGGCTCAATTGCCCGTATTCCTACCTTTGTTATAAAAAATAGTAATAGATCACAAATCACAATAATTGCACTTGAAAAAACATTTAAATAATTTTTAAAAGAAAAAAACTACATAAACGAAATATATTAATAAGAAATGCTTGAGTATTGAAAATGAGTTAAATGCTGCTGAAAGTATTAATATTATGTATTAACTTAAGTTATTTCGACGTTTTATTGCGCAGTCGTTCTTCACTTAATGTTTAATAATCATATGAAAGATTTTATATCTTAAAAAACATTTATTTATTACTTATTACACACATTATGTAATACTTATGTAACAATATATATAACAGATTCATATAAAGAATAGGTCTAGGTGTTATTACTTAGTGACCACTTTCAGGCAACATATATTACAAGATTACACAAAATCGTTCATTGTGTGAATTTGCAATTAACTTAAAAGATTTAAATCTAAATAATAAACATGCAAAAAACGCTTAAAAATAAGAAGAATTGCTGTATAAGTGAATACGGTTCAGATGCAATAGCTTACTATATCTATGAGAACTCCTTAGTGGATTATTCGAGCCGATTACTCTTATTATCAGCTCCAAAGGTAGATGTGTTTGAGGATGGTTTATTAAACAATAAATAGATTTCAACTTACTGTGTTATCATCTCAATTACATGTATAATCATTTAATTATATACAATATATGTAGTAACTGTTGCGTATTTGTGACATATGGAAATCGCATGTGACAACCGTAAAAATCTTGTCTGCGTCACGCGTTTTCTGTGCAAAATTGAGTCCAAATCCTTTTAAAGTATAATAAACATATTCAAATGTAAAATTAACCTCTTAATTATTAATTTAAAAATATATGTATACTATAATCTTCGTTATATATTTTTAAATATCATTTATATATGTCTTATATACATAATAATAAAACCCTCGTATCTGACGTATTGTATCTCATAATCGGTTTGAGCAACGATAAATAGACGCGGCCACCATATTTGTCTACTGTTCCCTGTATTAGCAAGTACATGCCCAAACAAATTAAACTCATTCGCGTTGCTTCAATAATAGCGTATAATCAGGTATTTTGCAATCCGTAAGTAGGTCAACTCATCAATTTTAATATCCAGCAATTTTCACCTACCTCTGAAATCAGGAGTGTAAAGCGTAGTGGTCACTTGGTTTAAGATATTGTGCGATTACGTGATGACAGGTAATTGTTACCATCAGACTGTGCTGTGCCGTGTTCTGGTTTCAAAAAAGAAAGGTGTTTGTTTCCCCATGTTACCATGTTTGTCTGTGTGCAATTGTTTCACATAGAATACGATAAATATTTTATTAAAGTGATCTATGTATATGCTTATAGGAAGTTTTTTGTATAAAAAGAATTGAAGTATAGTGTCAATAAACATTGCATATCGACCTTTGAAAAGAGACAATCGACTAACTTCGACGTTGTAGAGCGTTGTCTCTGTCGCACAAAACACTAACGGTCCGGTATCTATTAGTGGCTGTCAAAACATTTATGGGTTTCTGTGTAATTGAATAAAATACACCAATTTTTAAATAAATCTTAAGATTGTAGAAAAATAAAACAAAAATATCATGTTTATATCAATATTTATTGCCGGGTATTATAACCTAATTTTCTAAAATTATATAGATTTTTTTTTCACGCTGGAAAAACGCAATACGCCTTTCCCCCATGGGAACAGTGGGGTATGTTGGGCTCGCCGGTGTCCGAGGCCCGAATGCGCCCCGAACATCGTAATACCCCCTAAAAAACCAGCGGTAGCCTTTCCGTCTTAACGAGGAGCGCTACGGGATCACTTGCGCTTGCTACCGTGACGCTCTGACAGACGGCCTGTCTATGTAGACCTCCATTCTCTAGCGGGGATTACCAGGGTACTGCGAACCCCCCATTTTCGGCAACGCCTATTGCGGCAGAGGGAGAAGGAGCGCATAGCGCCTCTTTCTTCTCCCCGGTCTTCTTCGGCGGAGCAGAAAATTGTATAGATATCGTAAATGTGTTTAATTCGCTTTTTTCAAGTTTTATGGATACGCTCTTCTAGAAGGATAATTAAAAGCGACCCCGATTGTGGGAGAACCGAAACAATAGCATTGTTTACGATTAGTTTTACTTTAAAGCCGACCATCAGCGTCAGCTGTCACCCGAACTACTATTATGATTGTAAAGTAATAAGTCTGTTTTTTGCTTGACTACCCGATGCCTTGATTACTTGAATTAACTATAATCAAGTCCATTTAACGTTTTATTCCTAATCGACGACTTAATATGATCACATTTTCAGTAAAATAAACTCCAATATACCGCCAAAATTATGCAATTTTTATCAATATTTATATCTATTTGCTTATCTATATATGTCGAATTACTCTGTAGTTTCGTTTCGTTATACGAAACTATGTATAAATGCGTATACATTGCTGTGTAAAAAATTAAATAATATGGATAGATTTAATATTATATACATGAAGAGTTACGTTCGTATATAAATTAATATGTAGAAAAAGGATTTCACTAGAAAGTGACGAAGGGAAGAGAAATATTGCGTTGACCTCAAAGGAGACAAGATAAATCATAGTTGGTGTTGACATGGACGGTCGGTGATATGTCGGTTCACTTGCTGGTTAGATTTTCTTCATCTATCTGTCTATGCCTTATCAAATGTATATTCAGATACGCTGCGCCATAACGGATCTATGAATGCTAAGTTCCTAATGCAGTCATTGAACTAAATTCATTTATTGTCGTGCAAATAATGCGTTTCACTTATCGCTGAAAAGCCCTGAGATATCATTTGAATAATCAAATGATCATTCGTGTGAGCTGTGTATCGAATTTATTATTTATTTTCATTAACTATGTATAAATTAACATAATTAGGTATCAAAATCAAAATTCTCTATTAAGCATAAAAGCAATAGACTTACTTATTGTTTACTAATTAAAGAAACAACTGCAGAATAATATATACTAAAAATAATATTGCTAAAATTATTTTATAATTTTCATTTGGTTCACTTTTTATTTAAATTTTATCAGAAACGACTGATTTTTTTTCTCGCTTGCCTTAATCTGATCCGAGTGGGATTATGTAATTCAATCTAAAGTAAGTGACATTATGTATTATTTACATAACATCACTTAGTTTACCTAACTTCGATAAAAATATTTTTATTCTATTCGAATCCTTTTCTAAAATAAGTGCAACAATTGTAAGAATATATTTAAAACTAACTAGACGTATAAAAACAAACAACCTTTCTTTTTTGTCGCATAAATTTTGAAATACCGACCTGTTTTGGCAACATTCGTACCTAATTACACAGTTCCGCAGCTTCCGATGATAAATCACACCCGAGAGCGCCTTACAATGTTAAGGATCAGCCTCGTTCATGGTGAATGATATTTTTATAACCGTTTGTAACTGTTGATAAAACCAAAATTTGAAGGAAAAAATCGAATTTTACGTTTTGTTTTTCATGTAATTTTAGTACTGACTTGTGTTTTGTAACAATTAAACATACAACCCGCGATCTTTAAGGCAATAGATAGTTGTAGAACTAATGATTCGTTAACATTCAATAATCATATAAAAGTTTTGTTTTTATTCATTCGCATCCTGTCCGGGTTTGGCAAGAACCTGTTGATATAGAGCTTCCTTGTACATTCGTTCTTTTATCTGCATTTCAAGTTTTTTTTTATATTCTTCTTCAATATTTTTCTTCTACAATTTGACATGGGCGCCAGCCCATTAATGGCCAATCATTAATAATACTAAAACAAGTTACGTCGTTACAGCAACGTGAGCCGGTGTTAAATCGATAGATTGTAGAGATCTGCAGGGCCACGGAAAAATCCATCCTTACTTTATGTGAAATTATGTATTAAGACGTGATTTACTATTATTACGTAAAATTTAATAAACGTTTACCACCGTGATTTGAAGATAAATTATGTAATGTGTTATGTTACTGTTCTAATTACAAATATTAATCTTATAATAATAAGTTACTAAGGAATAAAGTCTTATTTTAATACTGCGTATAATTTCAAACTAAACGAAAAAGTGAATTTTGAAACGTAATTTTACAATTCTATAATACTAAGAAAATAACGTATCGTTAAAACTTAGCGTGTTTTAATCACAGAAATTTATTACTTTTGTTTTTTTTTTAAATTAACGAGTAACCTTATTTAAAAAATTTGAAGAATGATAAATATAAAAGTATATGATATTATAATCATTAAGTTAATTCCCAAATCAACATTATTAATATAATACACCATTCACAGTGTCATACGAACAACGCGTATTATTATTTACACGGAACTTCCGCACGATATTGTGTTTGACGCGCCTTACATGGCAACTTTTTCGGATGATATTTTTTGTAGGTTGAATCCCTGCCACGCTCTATTTGACCTGACGTATAACGCCCGATCTATTATTTATGTACCAATATGTATAACAATATACTAACGAACAGGCTTAGATATTATATAATATATATAATAAACAAAAACATAATTTATATTTAACTTTTAAACTTATTCATTCTTAATCATTTTGTGTTTTGAAATATATGTTAATTTGCTGTAATTATTTTAATTATTAATATCAATGGTATTTTGGATCTTTAACTGTGAAGTGACCCTTTTTTGCACTAGATTTTTTGTTTCCCCGCTTCGCTCTATTACGCCTGACAATCTTAAAGTGCTTGGGCCGGGCTGTCAATTTAACACATGAATTTCGCGCTAACTAATTATCGAAATTTCTGAACGATGTTTATTTATTTTGTAAATATTCATGCGTATATTTCTTTCATGACCAAGAGACAGTTTTTTGTTTTACTGTTTTTAAATTGGAATTATGTACTTTTTATAATTATTATGATAATTAATTCATGTGTTTTTTTTATTTACAGGTAAGCCGTCACTGTACTATACTGAGTGAGTTATACAAATATTATAATTTTATTTCTTACTTGACATTGACGAGTCTTTCAGTCGAAATGTTTAATATATTTATAAACACTGAAAATCTAAAATTAAAACAAATTAAATTAAAAGGTAGACTCGAATCCTATTCAAATATTTATTTGAATTTATGAAATATGCGTAAAATAAAATTTAAACGTAAAAATAAAAACGTGTAACAACTTATATATTTATTCAGCGTCCGACGGTGTCATATTTGGGTACCTATAGGTGGATTAAAGGACATACCATGTCACATATGTACAAAGGTGGTCTTAGTATAGTTAAGTCGGTCTCTTTGAAATTAAAGCTCTACAATCCCGTAAGTACCGTGAAAATCGTTTCAGTACTTTTCCTCTCACACGGAAAAACACAGTTACGACCTCCTTTGTTATATTATATGTATTTAAACAGATAAAATAAACAAATCAACCATATAATAAACTATTTATTTGTAATAAACACTTTATCCGGCCCACAGTGCAGTGCACTTGCGACTTGGCGTTAGTTTGTGTGTCAGGGTCGCGCGGAAAATCTGCGCGTGCGCACCGCGACACCAGTTAGTAGTCTAGCCTTACATAACAAATTGTGATGTCGGTCTGTTCACGCGAAAGTAGGCTTCATGTGGGTGATTACGTTAGTGACGTTTTGAAGAGAAAGATAGTAATTCGCGATGGCCTTAAGCGAATAGTGGATATATTTTGCAATAGCTCTTTTATGTGCTGTATATATTTACTATTTTGCCCTTGGATATATGTTATATTAATTCACTTTTTATATATATTTATAAAATACCAACAACGTAATTACATAAGATCTAAAACTCCGACCTTAAGTTAATAGTTATCGTAAAGTACAATAATAACTAGAGAAAGGGCACATGAATAAATAAATATCCATCACAGCTATTTCAGGACATATACATAGTATATTATTATTTTCCGATGACAGAAGACAAACACGAATGAAAATAATCGACTTGTACGTGTCCTTGTGTCGTGGAGAAAAACTAAAGTTTGTTCTTAATTTTTACATTTTAAGCACAAATCCATTGACAAATCTTTGATTTGTCCATATACGGTCTGACAAGGTTATACCTTTCCTATACCGTGTCTAATATTTTCCAAGTAGTAGTGTGTCACACACCACAGCCGACCTAAATACCGTTTAACCATATGTGTAATATTTTAATACGTAAATCTAGAACTAGTTTGAATTGTTGGAAATTTTTAAATGACTGATACTTTAGTCCCTTATTTGAATACGTGTGTTTTATGGCCAGGAAGTTTTCGTTCTTCTTTTTTTGAAATTAGAACAAGCATTCAATGACTTTAATTTTTGAATTTGTTCGACGAGTTCAATTTTTATTAATATGACAATGACGTGACATTAGGCGTGCTGCTAAACTAACGAAAAATTATTTCTTTCCGATGTTTCTAGTGAAGCTAGGGTTATAGCATAGTGTATTTTATTTGTAGTAAATGTAGAAATTCAGTTGAATTTAATCAATATCGAGACTTATTTGTATCTGTAAACACACTCATATAGATATGTCCAAGGTCCGATTTCGCAACACTCACAGTCCACATGTCCGGTTACTTGGCTTCTTATATACTTATTGATATATTTACCCTAGAATTTAATGTAGATAAACCAAAAATATGCCTTACACTATATTTTTTTTAAATATCAAATATTTTTTACGTAACTGCAACATTTATTTACATGAAAGCTTTAAATAAGTACAAATAAAAATTAAAAATAGTCAATGTAAACATTGTTGCTGTCTGATTAATCGTTTTTTACGTTATTATATATATATATACGTACATATGTTATAAAATAAAAGCACTTAAATAAAATATGTCTTCCAATAACCACATTTAAGCCATATTCTAAAATTCATAAAAACGACCATTTACTTATTAATTATTCTATAATTTTTTAAAGGTTAGGTAACCTTGTGAGATGTACGTAAACAATATTGAGACATGATATTGCAGAAATGCGACAACTCGCGTATATTATTTACAGTAATAGCAAATAAAGAAATCTTAGTAATAAAGATTTTTGATAATAAAAGGGGGCCACCCACTCATCAGTTATTCTACCGCCGAACATCAATAGTTTGTATCACTTGGCGCGCATTATGTCGTGGTTTCCATGGTTACCATCGCATTTACGGAGTAAAGAGTGATTTGTACTTTTCGCAGTGTATGATCTGCGCAAAGGTGACTTAACATCAGGCGACCTATTTATCTATTAAAAAAACCCTGAAATACAAAAGTTGTGATCAATCTGAGAAATATCATGACGTCGTTATTTATGTTGTTTTTCCGTCTCAGATTTATATCAACTTTAAATCTTGATAAAACTTTTTTTTTAATTATAAACATACATGTTTTTTGTATGATGTATATTAATTAATTACTTATAATGTATGAAATGTTAAACAACTAATACGATCAAGTTGATCGTGTCGCACACAAAGGCTAACGATGGAGACACTAACGAGGAATTAAGCCAAAAGTTCGTGTGAAATTCATTTATATATATTTCAATTAATTTGAACTGTAAGGATCTATTAAACGTATATGAACCGGTTCACCTCAGTATGTGGGACAGGATGCAAGCTGCGCGCATGTGTTATGTAACAAACATGGTACGAATTTGAAAGGTGGTCTGTCCCATAGAGTGACCTCTAACGTTATTTAGTTGATTAGGATACTTTTTAATTATTCATATACGTGTAAATTAAAATAGCAGTAATATTTTGAAATAAAAAATTTCCCAGTGGGTTTTTTGGTTTGATAGGAGCGTTCAAAATAATGCGTTATTAGTAATGTTCAAAGATAGATACTTACTCTATTAGCGTACAAAATAATAATAATAATATGCTTCTTAACGTTAATTTTAATTATACACTTTAATTAAACTCTTTTCGTTATAAGATCGTAGCTTTAGGCTTCACAAACTAAATTTAAATCAATTTCAAAGGTGCTTCAACTAAATTTTCTTCTAAAGGTATTTAATTATAGAAAAATATAAGTGCCACTCGAAAAAGAAAACCCTTATTTAAAAATCCTTACAAAACTTCATTAAGACAAGTGCACGCTTGTAACTGGACCGCTCCGCTGTAATATAACATAGATAATGTTACAAAAACAAACGTAATGAAACAACATCTTTAACTGTACCAATATGGCAAATCATTTTTTACAACGATTACACTAAAAAGGAGCTCTTTCGTGTCGCCGTCTCTAGGCGAGCGCACTTAAATGATTCCGCGCAAAAACAGACTTTATGCCTTTGAAAATAGAACACAATAAAACTGCAGCTATGCAATTGATAAGCCAAATGTTATCTACAGCTGGTTTAAGGGATATTCAACTTTATAATGATTGAAATAGAGTTGTTATTGTGTGTATTTGCATTGGTTCGGAATGTAGGCCAGGCGCCTTGAGAGTTGCATTTACATGAAGCGACCTCGCAGGGTCACTGATCTCTGTCCTTAGACGGATTGCGTTGTGGTTTCCTTCCTTGCCATCTACAGCTGGATTATAATATTAATTGTAATATTACATGAAATATCACCTAAAAATTCAGCTCGTTATAAATAGACTTACACAAATATACAGGATGTGGGATAGTTGCGACACGGTTGTGCCAATACGATTTTTTTCCGTGAATTTATCGAGCTGAAGCAAGAGACCTTGGCCTACGTTTTGTAATAAATATGGCTATAACAGACGGATAAATTGTTATATTTTTTTTATTCTGAGTAAATCTGTTACTCATTATATATGAAACTAAACGTAGTACTTTCCGCTTTTAAATTTCCAAGCACGATCCGAAGATGATATAAGAAAAGTAAAATTAAAAAATATATTTTTAAAACATTGTCAATTTATCAAATTATTCAATTCAATAATTTGACATGTGTAAAAATCGTAGCATCGATGAGTTTCGTGTCGAAACATAATCGTAACCGGACTACTTCATATATAAAAAAATATATTTTTAAATTATTCGCTGAGCTAAGTTATAGAACAAAGTACAGCTTGTAGTTATGAGTAAATTCAGTTTCCAGCAACTTGAAGCACTTGTAATGTGCAACTATATTGAGAGTGCTTCGATAAATTGATAATATGAAGAGATGGCCAATATCACGTTAAAACTCATTGTTTTTCGGAATTCAATTACATTTTTTGAGTTAAATTTTAAAAAAGGAACATTAAAATTAAATGATTACTTAATAACGTTCGGCTGTTGTTCCTTTGATGTGAAATTATATTTATTTTTAATAAAATAAGATAAATATCTTCTAAAATACAAGAGACAAGTGAGTGTTTTGTAAGTGGAACGGAAGTTCTTTACATTTCAAGTCGTTGCACAAATACGGTAGCTGCTGTTGTAATGTAATTAGTAATTTTTTATAATATAAAGATTTTTTTTTATAATTTTTTTTCTTATATCTATTAAATTTGTTTTTATATTAACTTTAAGCAAGAGCTACAACGTTTTAAGCCGGAACTAATTAATATTTATAAACGTGGTACATTAAATTAACGTAGACAAAATGGCCGCTACTTAAACGTCAAAAACGTGAAATGGCGGTAAATACGAGTACAATTCTAATAGCATTAACGTTTTATTTACGTTATTATTACGTAAACAATTTTCGTATTAACATCGAGAGCTTGAACGAGTGTCTCAAAATATTACCCGCGATGCTACTTGTGGTGACTGGCACATGGAATCAGGGTTGTCAAAATAAGTAAATAATAATACAATTAATTTCTCAATTTAAACTACACAGCCATATGTTTTGAAACTAGTCCGTTTTATAAAATTCTATGTATAAGTATCGGACATTCATATTTAAACATACTTAGATAGTGTCACTAAATCCCTTTGCTTAATATAGGAAGGTGGGCAGGCCGCGACCACCGCCCATAGACATAAGCGATGTAAGAAATATTAACCACTTACATCGCCAATGCGCCACCAACTTTCGGAGCTAAGATCTTATCCCATGTGCCTGTAATTGTACTGACTCACTCAGATAAGTCGGAACACAACAAAACTTATTGCTGTTTGGTGGTAGAATATCTGATGAGTAGGCGGTACTTACTTAGACGGGCTTGTACAAGGGCCGCCGCCAACCCTACGTGGAAAACTCGTTTCTCGCGTATAAGTAGAGCTAATGCATCGTCGACATGCACTCCGGGTCCTTTCACCCCTGTAATGTCGTGTCGGATAAACTTTTGTATATTCAAAATACTGTTGGTTTCGTTTTAAATTGAAGTCGCTTTTCATGATATTATACTATATTGTTACTCGAAATAGTTGTTAACATTGTAGTTGAAAATAAAATTTAATTAATGGCTACACTCGCGTTAAATTTATTTTATATTTAAAGTGTTCCATGCATCTTTTATATTGGTACATGTTTATAAGCACTGCTTTGGTCTTTAAAGCTGCAGCGTAAAGTTAAGTTGAGCTTAGCTTTCTAAAATAATCGACATTTTTCGCGAAGTGGTGACCTTCAGGAAGGTACCCGGGCCTTCTTTGCTGTCGTTATAACGACCTATACTTGCAAAGAAATAATTATTGAAATTGTACTTATTGTTCCTGATATTAAAGCAATCAACCACGCAACTCCACACATTCCCCGCTCTATAATACAAATATAGATGACTAACTGTTTTCAGAACCTGTCGTTTAGGCGTGATGCATTTTAAAATACAAATTATAATAAAGAAGATAATATATTCAATTCATAAGAATCCTTCGAATCGTTCGAGTGTGATTAACAAACATACCAAACACAAACATTATCTATAATATTAGTAAGATTTGGTATTTGTAAGATATTTTGATGCAGTACAGTAACAGCCGGTGAATGTCCCTCTGCTGAGCTCAGGCTCCTCTCCCTTTTTGAGGAGAAGGTTTTGGAGCTTATTCCACCACGCTGCTCCAATGCGGGTTAGTGGAATATTTTGATGCGTTCAACCTCATTTATACGCGTGTTACAACTAAACTATTCGATTTCCACGTGAAGTTTGTCAGGAGAGCTTCTCTGGTAGCGAGGTAAGAGTTGCATCGCATGCTAGTGTATTAGTGGATATTATTAAAGCAGAGTTTTCCTCGACGCGGGTGACCACGAACGAAAACGAGGATAAGCCGATATAAATACATCGATACGATAAACAACATTCATATTTTCACAAACCTTACTAGACTAAAAATAATGTAGGTTTTAACGATAAAAAATTAAATCGAGGATTACACAATACTGATATAATATTGCTAGTATTATTAATTTTATATTTCATATTTTGACAGATCATTCGAATGCTTCCAATATGAAGTGAAAAATATCTCAAATTCATATATTTATAATCTGCTGCAATAATATAAAAAAACGTTCTTATTATTGAAAAACAAAAAGTTATGTGTGTATAATAAAAAAAAATAGTTACAGAACGGTGCCAGTGTTGACAGATTAAATATGTTAAAAATAAACAAAAATATCCGTATGTTTGAACTAGTGCTCGATCCTCACATTTCTATCAGGCTGACGTCAGTATAGGACGCGCTGCATTGACCCAGTTGCGCGGGTTCGACAGCCGAGTGAGGCCATCCAATCTGGTTATCTTATTGACGATAGTTTTAACGGTTAGCAAGGTCGTTACTGATGTTATTTAATATTAATAAATGATTTTATTGTCATCACTATTTTTATTGACATAACAAAAGGATATTTTCATATAATTACCTGACTTTTCTCACGTTATTGGAGTGTATTCCTACTACAATTACGTAATAGTACTAGAAGTAGAAAGATTCGATATAAGATTTGTGATTAAATTTAATATATAAAATAAATACTATATTTTTGTTTCGTAAAATGTTTTCTATTCAAATTAGAGCAGTTTTTAACAATAAGCGACACAGTTCTGATGTATAAGTACACCATTTACTAATTAAGTTCAACTTAATCGTTAATCTCGGCTTATTAGATTAAAGCCGAGATGGCCTAGTGGTTAGAACGCGTGAATCTTAACCGATGATCGTGGGTTCGAACCCGGGTAAGCACCACTGAATTTTCATGTGCTTAATTTGTGATTAAAATTCATCTCGTGCTTGACGGTGAAGGAAAACATCGTGAGGAAACCTGCATGTGTCTAATTTCATTGAAATTATGTCACATGTGTATTCTACCAACCCGCATTGGAGCAGCGTGGTGGAATAAGCTCTAAACCTTCTCCTCAAAATGGAGAGGAGGCCTTAGCCCAGCTGTGGGACATTAACAGGCTGTTACTGTTACTGTTTATCGTTAATAATCGTTAATGTTTGTTTTATTTATGTACGTTTCATTATATATTTAACTACAACGAACGAAACTTTTTAAAACGAATACTTTTATATTCATCTTATACACTTATACATGAGAAGACTTTTTTGGCGGACCTAACTGTAAAAACATAAAACTTATAACAGAAGGTTCAGCGTATTTCGTAGAAGATTTTATAAAATAAAACACTTTTTTAGAATATAAACTATTGACGTGACGAGGCAAATTTCACGTATTTGTATAAATATAAAACAAATTGAAATGATCCCCGTTTGACTCACGTCCGTTTTTTTTTTTTTTATATTCGCCGGGAGGGCAAATGACTCTACTCCACCTGATGGTAAGTGGTAGTAGAGTCCAAACGCGATGACGGCCAGTACAGACGGGAAAAACGTTCTGCACTAGCCGCCTTCGCCTTGCCGGCCAGCAAGATGCCTCTTCACGCCTCGTTTGAAGGAACCCGGGTTGTAAGAGGAGGGGAACACGTGAGCTGGTAAGGAATTCCATTTTTTGGAAGTGCGACAAAGAAAGGAGTTGCCAAATTTCTTTGTTCGCGATGGAATTGATGTCACAGTTAGGCGGTGACATCGAGAACCAGCTCGCGTGGACTTAAGAAGGAAGGGGGAAGCAGGAATTAGAGAGAATAATTCCTCCGAGCACTCGCCGTGATAAAGTCTATAGAAAGCGCTCAGTGCTGCTATCTCGCAACGCAATTGTAAAGGTTCAAGGGTGTTTGTGACCTTTACGTCGCCAATAATGCGTACTGCACGTCGCTGCAACCGGTCCAATGCCTCCAGTAGGTACTTAGCGGAGCCATCCCAAAGGTGCGAGCAATATTCCACGCAAGACCGTACCTGTGTTTTGTACAGCAGGCACAGTTGTTGTGGCGTGAAAAAGCGCCGCACCTTGTTCAGAACTCCGAGTTTCCGTGAAGCTGTTTTTATAACAGCCTCGATGTAATCCCTTGGACTAAGGTCGCAGCGAACGTCAATCCCCAGCATGGCGATTTTGCTTTGCATCACCAGCGGAGTACCACAGAGGGAGGGAAGAGGGGAAAATGTTGACTTTTTCGCCGTGAGAGCGCATACCTGTGTTTTCTTGTCCGTTGTCACCGTTTTCGCAGTTGTGACCACCGAACCAGTCATCATACTAAGAAGATTTTTCAACTTAATTTGTGTCGACTGTCGGCGCAATCGTGCTTTGATTAGTATAATAATAAATAAACTATAATTAATTATTATTTATTTGCTGAAAACATTGTATATTTTGTTGACAAATTCAAGTAAGACCAAACATAATTATATATTTATTCATCGTCGAGTAAATCTGATTTTATAAAAGCCTCGAATTGGCGTCTTTATAATAATAGAACATCGAGTCATACAAATTGATGTGAATTACTCACTCAATTACTCTTTAAAAACCAAATTGAATACATTCAACAAATCACAAGCCAAAAATAATTAATAACTTTACCTTTCTTCCAACAAAATGGCGGTATAAAAATAGCGCGTGTCTTTTTTTTTACAAGGCTGTTGTAGTGATCAAGGAATATGTTATAAATATATAAAGTTCATATTTATATAAACCGCATTAAAACAGCTTCAAATCTTCTTTTTGTTACTTTTCTTAATTTACTTTTTTACTTTTACATGTGAAGATCCTAATTAAACTTTTCAATATTAAAATAAAACGTAAAACTTAGTCTGTTATTTCATCGTTGCTGTTTTCTGTTTCAACGTATTTTTTCCGATTATGTTGTTCTCTCTGCGATATTTAATTAAAGTGTCAAATTGTGTTTCGTTTGACAAAACGTAATAACTTACTCTTTGTTTATGTTAAATAAAAACAAATATTTTGCTTGTATTATAAAACAGAATATAATTATATAACAGTTGTATTTCGTACTTATAAAGACAGTTCAACTCATAGTAGTAACCAAGATACTATGTCATTTTTTCCTGTCCTGCTTCACTCACCTTTTACAAAGAAACGCTGAGCTAACTGTTATCTACTTATGTAGGAACCTACCGAGACAGACAAAGTTCCTCAAGTTTCATTATTGTTGTAATATAATAATAATATCCTCAAGGAAACCGTACGAAATCACCAAAATAGTTTTTAACAAAAATACTTGAGTACATAGAAGAAAAGAAAGAAATTTATAAAATCTATATTGACTTCTATTTGCTATTTATCAGTATTAAGCGATTGAGCGCACGACAACCTTCAGTACTTATAAAGGCAAATATGACACGTCGCCTGCTACATAATATTTTCCCAGTTGTCGTGTAGCTATATATCTGTCGGCCAGACACATTAGAATATGGATTACGGTTATTAATTAATACACATAGCTGTATGAAACGACATAATAATTCATAGCCTAACAGATATTCACGTAAGTTTAGTGAATAGATCGTTCGCGTCAGACGCGAAATGGGTTGCGAAACGTTGTAACGTCATTATCCCAAGGTTTATTCAACGTGAAATGAATATATAAAGAATGAAATAATGTGAAGCTTTTTGTTACATATATGAATATATCCAATTCGACGTATTCTGCAATTTCGCTTAAGTTTTTACATTTCCCAATTATTCAATTGAGTATGAATGAATTTGATAGTGTAACTATTGGTATAAGAAATATAACATCTCAGCCGTGTCTTTGGTAGTGGTACTGACCGTCAGAGTTTGCCCTGTCTGCCTGTCTAATCTAAATGAACCAACAAATGTCGATGTTAAATTTTTATAATCCATACTTCAAAGGTTTAACTCAAATAGTCTCAAATATGTAACATACCAATTAACTTTGAGCTCTACATTAATATCTGTATGTTAAACTCTATGGAAGATTCTATAACCTACTCTGATGTTCAAGGAAATATAAATAAAAGTTCTATGAAAATCAGTCAATACCATTTATAACGACAAAATAGGTAGAGCTATAAATAGTTACCTTACTCTATAAATACTATTATTATACTTGTTATTGTATTTTCTTGTAATCCGAAAGTCTATTCTTATAATTTATTATCACTAGCATCTAAAAAATGAATTGTATATAAAAATATGTATGTACTTAAATATTTAGAACACACCCAATGCACTAGGCAGTACGAAGGGCGTCCTGAGGCCGACGCTCGCGCCGTCTGGAGGGCGACCTAACAATCAATACGCCCATAGGCTTTTTATCCATAAAATACGTGTTAATAATACACCGTACATCATAACATGGTATGTTCTCAGAAAGAAATAATTAAGTGAACAATTTTGTTTATTATTTCTATTAAGATCAAATAGAACTTATGCGGAATTGTTTAATGGCATCAATCAAAATTAGGGTTTGTTTTGTTCCTTAATAATAAATAAGTACTTCGTTAGATAAAAAAAAAATTGTTATAAAGTTAAATATCGAAGCCTAAATAACTCAACGGAACATGACCACCTAGAGATAGAGAAGTCGCATGATCCTAATCCCCTTTGTCTTCTGTCGACCTCTCCTAACACAAGCTTTTCTCTTAAATTTAATGGAAAATAAGTATAGTAATTCCCTGAAAAGAAGCGTTGCTATTTAAAATAATATTAGTAGTTATTATTATTTTTAGCGAATTTACTTTATAATTATTATAGTACTGCTTTTTAATAGTATTAACAAGACCGACCTTGGTTCTTATTAAAAAAATTAAAGTAAGTATTATAAAAACTATTAACATACTTCATAAATGGGTGTATAATATATTATATTCCTTATTCCAACATTATAAACATCCCTATAAATTTTCCACTAATTCTATATTACAAAAGAGAGACAACGGACACCCCTTCAAGGAAGTCAACTGGCACACATTCCGAGTCAATGAAGTAGACCTGGACTCTTAAGACGTCGAAAGTTTTTAATCCTGAAAAGTAAATTGTGAGGCTATTAATAAACATACAGGACCATTAAAATAATGTTAATATAAATTAAAAATAAGATACACCAACGGACACGTCTGTTAAGATACAAATACAAGAAAAAATAAAAACAAAAACATTACAAAACAGTCTCATATTTACACTAGAAATGAACCAGAGCTAGACTTTTGACATTAATTTAATATGTCTGTTTGATTTTATTACAAAATGATTATGAGGTATTTCAGCGACACAAGTGTTGGTCAACGACATGGCGTCTAGAGGTCGCTTCCACGCCCTTGCTGCTTCACAATGCATTCAAGGGAACTTATACAAGTTGCCTGTCTGGTCGTTAGGGCCTGGTTAGATGATTTTCTATTTTAGTTCGAAAATTAAATCGTGTTTTAAAATATTTGTATTACATAATTTACATGAATATATCGTTTGTTGGACAAATATCAAATAGCAATGTGTTGTATAATATTGTGAGTTATTGTAATTGGGTACAGCACGGGAACCAAGGATGATTAGTTTTCAGTGTAATTAATTAGCAAAGCGTTGTCCAACATAAGAAATGTTTAAAATGATTTAGAATTATTTAATGATATTTTTATTAAAAAACCCCTTTCTTCTTTGGATAAGGTTTGGAACTAATTTCAGGCTGGTGGACAAATTACAGGTTTTCATCCTTGTTCGCCGAGATTTGATAAGATCCACGTGCTCTAACTAATTAATTTTAATAACCAAGCTGGCATCATCTAAATTATTTTCTTTTTATACATTATATATTTTATTATCATAACATCGAATGCTAAATTAAATGGAACGTAATAAATCATCTTACGCGACTAATTTTAAATCTCATAACAAAAAGTACGAAAAACAACACAATACCTCGAACATAAGCACCAAATAGACCGCTGAGAGATCGTAGAACTGCGGCGAGACGCGGGCATCGCCCGTCCAGGACGCCCTTGCCTTCCTCGAACTCCGACACCTGAACACCCACTTTTCGCAATAACTACGTTCAGTATTACATCGAGAGTTATAAACAAAAAAATACTTTAAAGTTTGAAGCGTTATTCGTTTGATATTTTTAAGAGATGTTTTAATTGTACAGATATTTATCATTATCAACATATAACTCACAATTCTTAATAAAAAATATTAAAGGTTTTCAAACGTATTAACAGGTACAAGAGGTACTTTTATATCTACATCATTATTTATTAAATACATATAAAAAAATATTTATAGATATTTAAATTAAAATTATAGATGTTTTTTTTAATAGGCTGTACAGTGTCGATGCTCTTACGACTTTCCTACAGGTCGTAGCACTGTAGCGTCCTCTACGCTGTAGCGGGACACGGCTACATTTGATAGGCGCACTGTAATTCGCTGTAATATTCGTAGAGCTTCGTAGACGCGTAGACTGAATTATATTAAAGTTGAAACACACATCCGTAAGTTATGCAGTATGACTAAATAATATTTTACTGAATATATGTGAATTAAACATTACCTTGGAGAGTAGGTTGAGTTAAATACTCTTTTACTGTATAAAATGTTTTGAATTAGATATATTATTTTATTATTAGTTATTATTAATTTAAATAATTTTTTATTTCGATAATTTGACCTTGTGTTTCAAAACATTTAAAGCATATTATATCATATATGAATATGTGCTGCCTAGAATTTTCGATGTCGTCGACCGCGCTAGGAAGGACGACTCGCCCTTCGCGTATCACTCGCCCCGTTCCGCCATCTTTATTTACTCTAAAAACACCCCACACTTTTGATACGCTTAATAAAATACTTTATACATATTCTTCGAAAATTTACAAATTTACTTAACAATCGTATTTGTCTGTTAAAAAAGTTCAAGGTACCTTTTCAATTCTGCTTTGATATAAACTTGAATTTGTTATAATGAGACTGACGTGATGCGTTGAAATAATGTCAAGTTAATGTACACTAATTTATAATAAACATATACAAAGAAAGACCTCGGAAAAGTTTCAATAGAAATTATAAAAGTAATCAAAAATAAAACTATATACTTTACTCAATTTGAATAGATGTAGATTTTAAAAATAAAAAGCTATTTCGATTACAAAGTATAGATTGTACGAAGGAAGAACTGACAAGAAACTTTGTAGCTGCCTCTTTATAGGAAATGGTTTCGCAAATTTTATTCAATTATATTTTTACACCGGTATGTTAACCATTTTATTGACATTTATTTTATTAAGTAACAGTGTAGTAATCATTTTTGAATGATGCAAATATATTTGCTATTTATAAAAGTAAAAATCTCTTTATATTGATGGCGTGCTGTTTTGGTCACGTTCTTTAAAAACTTACCCCGACATGTTACTTGGAATTTACCGATTTTATAAACCGACAAAAACTCAGTAGAAGCTATTTTTCACAAATAAATTACATCATCAACTGTATGTGATTAAATGTATATAATCATGTTGTACGTTATTGGTGGTAGAGCTTTGTGCAAGCTCGTCTGGGTAGGTAACACCCACTCATCAGATATTCTACCGCAAAACAGCAGTACTTGGTATTGGGTGTGTTCCGGTTTGAAGGGTGAGTGAGCCAGTGTAATTACAGGCACAAGGGACATAACATCTTAGTTCCCAAGTTTGGTGGCGCATTGGTGATGTAAGCGATGGTTCACATTTCTCACAATGCTAATGTTTATGGGCGTTGGTGACCACTTACCATCAGGTGGCCCATATGCTTGTCCGCCTTCCTATTCTATAAAAAAAGTAATATGCTTTAATTATTATCAATGTTTATTTTTAACATTTATTTATTGAACTTTAAAAATAAAATATCACTAACTAAATTGTTATAAAACCTTTCACCCTGCCAAGGTTGCATACTATCCAAGTCAACATCCCACCCCATAAACGCTCGTGGAAGTCACATTAAGGCCTCGTTCACCTCGTCTGCTGTCCGGACGAGAGGACGGTAACCCCAGTGCATAACCCCGGGGCTGATATTACGAAACTATTTATATAATACTGTTTTAAGATGTCATATATTCAATTCTTGATTATTACTTTAAAGGGTACGCGTTTTTAACAAATTTCTTAATAAGTAAATTGATTTATGATTAATTAATAAAATAAAATCAAAACACGAATTTAAATTTAGGACAAATTTCTTTAGTCTTCTTCAGCCCAGCGAAATATCTATTATAGATATCATGATATATATAACTGAATATTTAATGTAGCCTTATTTGGAGGTTCGGCTTCAAGTACTGGGTACGTGATTCTGAAATAAATCGAGTTGTTGAGTATATATATAATATTCAATTTCAACTATATATATATTCAGTACATAACAACATGTAAAAAAATAATGGAGCAGTGAGTTTTTATTTTACTAATCGTTATGGATGGAGGACGTAGGCGAAAATAAAGTATATTTTACTAAACGATCTTTATATTATGTACCAAAGCGATGAATGGATTGGATGAAATTTATTACTGAAATAACATTTGATGGCGTGGTGGAAAATGGCTAAGTAACGATTGCAGATTCGATCCACGTCTCATCTCCGGACATAAGGGGATCCCCCATGATGTTTTATAAAGCTATTTGTTTCTATTTTGCCTATTTTTATATCTCTTTTTACTTTATGATACTTTTTTGTTATTAGTTTTTTACGATATAACATACCAAAATCGTTGTCTCTAAAATCATGTAATAACATTTTAAATAATATTTATATTTCATCTCGTACAAGTTGAGTTCTGCTAATGAATCTCTCAACATTTTGATTTACGATCGATCGTAGACCAGACAAGACAAGACCTCAACAAAGCATTACAACTCAACTGCTAAACGTGTTCCCTTCATTTAAACTTTTACTTTAAATGTTTATTGTTAAGATTTGCCAAACTAAATTATTCATTAATCTAAGGCTTAACCTAAATTCGAAATATGAAATAGACAATTTTTTTATTACTGTTTCAGTGATATCTTGTTAGAAAATTAAAAGAAAATGGTTTCAGTTTAACATTTTGATATTACATATTTTGTTGTCTCATAATGAATAATGACGAACGTTCGTGAAACTTCATTTTACAGGATCATATAAAATGTAAAACTACCACCAGAAGATGAAATTGTTATTTTTTTATTATGCGTTATCCGTTATATAAAATATTGTATTAAATCTATTAAAATGTTAAAACAGTACGATAAGCACACATGAACTAGTCCCGCGCTAACGAAGTCTTTACGATGTGATTATAGTTTATGAAATGATGACACGTATTTCGGCGCCAATTTCATATTAAAATATGCTCGTGTACAGATTATGGACATAACGCCTCGATTTGTCGGGTTAAGCGCGAAAATTCCCAACGCCATGAATATAATTAATAATTCAGACACGAACACATCGATACACTGTTGAAATAACATTATATTCACGGACACGCACACTCCCACCATCTAAACACCTACACACGCTCAGAACGCACACACCCGCAGACGTCTAGACAACTTGTTAAAATGCGGTGTTCCGGGACTCGACATTCGTGAGTAGGATAGGTCACGGACCACGATATCTCCGCCTCCCTCTAACCTATAATGGCGTCCCTCTCTTCCCTCAAACGGATCTCCTTCATCCTATTTTCGAACCTATTTCAACGTAACAACGTACTGTTTGCTTTGGTTTGAGAGCCAGGTATAAATTTCGCTTTCAAAGCTTAAAAGATAACGTACCGAAAGGGACTATGTTAGAACTTGATTTTTAGGTTTTGGAGTTTATATGAAGGGAATAAGGTTCGTAATTGTCGTATAACATGGTTAGGTCTTTGCAGGTCTCCCAGTATCGCTAGGTTTGTCCTTGGTGGGTCAGGACGAATTAGTCGGGAATAATAATTTATGTAAATGTGCGTACGTGTGCACATGTTTGTACATAGGTAGGCGTGTGTGCTACGGACCTAGGATCTGGCATAATGTAGAAATGTATGTATAACGGTCATCATTTATTCAGGACCTGTGGGCTTTGTGGAAAGTATATTTAGGGTCGATGTCAGGTATTTTGTATATTATAATACATGAGGGAGAACACAAACACGCTACAGTGGTCCCGTATGAGCTGTTTTACTAGTTTTCTTACAAACCTGTAACATTTCTTAGTCCAGTAACTAGCTTACAACTTTAAAAACATTCTTTTAGGCTTAAGACTATTGTTTTAAGCACAGGCAGCAAGAACAGAAAGTTAAGGCAATTTTTTTAAGTGTTTATATGGCTATAATGTATAATATTTTGTTATAAATTTAACAACTATCCAAGTCCAATCCCATTTCTTAAAACATAAACTACAAAAGGCCCGCCATATATATGTGCCCTAAATAATATAATTGGTTTTCGCTTTGTAAAGAAATCTGTTACGGACGAGTGGTTTTTTTATTTATGTTTCGGACAATTTCAGGAGAAAAATCAGAGAAAGAATAACTCAAACGGCCGCTGTTTTATTGAATTAATAAATGGCAAAAAAATCTTTGGCCGTTTCAATGGATTTTACTTTAGTATCGTGTTAATTTTGAGAATTTATCTAAACTGTGGAGTTCGGTATTTAGCATTTGATCCATTTAGATATTATAATAGTTTCAGACAAGGCATTTATTAAATGTATTGGGAAATATTAAATTTAATTATATTTCTAATTATATTAAAGCTAACACCATTTTCCCTGATGGTAGGACTTTGCCCGTCTGGGCGGTTACTACCAACTTGAAATTCGTTCCACCACCAAAGATCAATACTAAGTGTGTTGTTCAGGTTTGAAGTGAAAACATAATTACAGCCTCCAGGAATATAACTTCTCAGATTCCATGGCTGCTGGCGAAAACACGATGTACAAAATCGTTTATATTTGCTAATGTCGATGGACGTATTTGACCACTTACCAACGGGTGACCTCTTTGCTATTATGTAACGGTAGAATCAATAAATGAAAAATAAAAATTATTTATTTCGTACAACTATCATTACAGGACAATACTAAGTGAAGGCGTAGTTTTATAATTACATAGATATATATGTATATATATATATATATATATATATATATATATATATATATATATATATATATATATACATGTGTAAATAAGTTAGTTGTAATAAGTTTTAGCTTTATTAATATAAGATGGTTAGCGTAGGCTGTTAGTTTGCAAAGCAAGAGATAGTCTGAAAATGTATGGGATATTTATATTTGGGCAATGGCTTCCTACTCACGAGACAGTCACGATGCTTAATCCACGCCGCTGCTTCACTGCGGATTAGTGGATATATTTGACATCCGATATTTACAGGTTTCTCACAGTATATTTATTGAATACTGATCACGTATAAATTTACAAGCAAATATGATTGTAAAATTATGATCTTCGTCTGTTCTGTGTATAAATCCCTGGGGAGATAAAAGGCGATTAGACCCCGTGTTATATGTGCATGCACAAATAATTATGACAACAAGTTAAAACATTTGTATACATAACCTAAAAAGCCGAGATGGCCTAGTGGTTAGAACGCGTGAATCTTAACCTATGATCGTGGGTTCAAACCCAGGCAAGCACCACTGAATTTTTATGTGATTATAATTCTGAATTTGTGATTTTAATTCATCTCGTGCTTGACAGTAAAGGAAAACATCGTGAGGAAACCTGCATGTGTCTAATTTCATTAATTATGTCACATGTGTATTCTACCAACACGCATTGGAGCAGCGTAGTGGAATAACCTCTAAACCTTCTCCTCAAAAAGGGAGAGGAGGCCTTAGCCAAGCAGTGGGACATCAACAGGTTGTTACTGTACATAACATATCTAACCTTTTTATTTTCAAACAGTGCTAATTTAATTTTCTTAAACGAATTAATGTTTTTTTTTACATCAATACATGATAGTGATACCTTCAAGACATCGCCGGTTCAATCCTTTCTAAGATTGTTATCGTAAACATTATTTATTAATTAATAGCACAAATAAAATAAAATATTTTATTCTATGTATAAAATTATCAATATAAATTATCTTTAATCTTTACAAGAAGGTAAATTGACGTTTCTATCCATAATAAGGAAATTTTAGATTTCTAGATAGCCGTAGTCTTTATCTAGAAACCGACAATCTATAACATGCCTATTTATTTTCCTAAACTGAACTCAATAATTAATTATCTAAATTTAATAAATATTAGTGATTATTTTATTAAAAAATAATGCGCAGTAATGAATATAGTATTTAATTTACCAGTTTTATTACATTTTTATGATATTAAATATGTCAAACTCTGCCAATCCGCTGGCAACCGTAAGATCTAAGTTGTGACGTCCCTCGGGTCGGCAACTCACTCCTTCAACTAAAACATTACAGTATTATTGCGATTTCAGAATAATAAGTAGGTGAAGTTATGAAAGCAATTATTACTTTATAACAAGCGTAACATACTCTCTTGTGGTTATTGTACTGGCGGCTGAAACCTTTCTAACCTTTGATACGAAATATTAAATAAAATATTAAATAAAAAGTCGGACATTCAATATACTTTTATTGGAAAGTGTTAGGAAATACCTTTTATCGCAATAACCGTCAACCCTTCGGTTCAGTCGCGCGGCAATACATCATAAATAGTCGCATATTCGTATTCAAGCCTCACAGACATCCTAATAACAAATGTTCCTAACCGAACACGAAAGGCTTCCGAGACGCCCGCCCACCGCCCTCCGTCTGAAGGTCGTTTGGGAGGCCGTTCACCCTCCGTCTACACCCACAAAATCAACCTCCAAAAATCCTCTCTGTGTTTAACTTTCCCTCTGTTCGTCTTTGTGTAGCTCCCTCTACACCCTGTACAGCCCGTAGATGCTTTCTATGTGTGTGTGTCTTATTTCTACAGGAGCGTTAGTAAACGTGCTGTATTTGTGTGGCACTGTTTCTATGTATAGATCTAAGTCTGGCTGAAATTCATAAATTGGATTGCTTAATATTGTCGATTATATAAAATTATATATAATATATATAAAGTGAAATACTGAATGTACAATATATTGCACAATATATAAAAATTATGGTTTATTTACGTATATATGAAACTGAAAATTATATATTATAACTTATTTATAAATAACATCGATTAGTCAAGCAAAGAAAAATATATTATTAAATACAAGTTGATACAAACAATTGATAATAGTAATACAGCGGTGACATTTGATATCAACGTCATTTATGTATATATGTACATATATAAATAATCATTACATACAACCTTCCTCATGGCGGCTTTCACAAACTTTTTGTATACCTAGGGCTTAGTGTGGGTTGGGCTTTCATAAAGCACCGATCTAGGTCATATCTATATGTACAAAAATCGGATAGGACGTCCGTACGTTGGTCACGTCACATCCTTTTTTATTAAATATAAAAAAGTTAGAAAGTTATTTGTTGATATAAGAAGTTGTTTTTACAAAGTGCCATAAAATATCGTAAGAAAATAATGTTACAAAAGTGTTTATGAGACATTTATACCAAGAATACGCATAAAATAGCGTGTTAAGCTTCTAATTCTTCTCGATACATATAGGGATACACTCAAGGCATGTTATTTAAAATTTAGGACAGTTAAAATTTCTCCATAGAAAGATGTCTTTTAACTGTAATGAGTATTAAGCGACATAGAGGAGGCAATATAGCACTTAAGTATCAAATACACGTGCGCGAACCAGCGAAGCGAAAACTAATTATCTGTAAAATCACTTCTTCGACTTTGGAAAGTCTTGGTTGTAGTAATTTTACTTAATCTCATCGACGGGACCGTAGCTTTTTAGATAAATCTGCGTCACAGCCGTTTGGACTTCGCTTAGTTGCCGACATGTTCGGTCCCATAGTTTAAGAATAAAAGCTTTGATATATTTTCAAATAACTAATTTAGAATGAAACACTAAGATTAATTAATAAATAACTAAAACAAAAAAATATATATATATCGAATTTATAAAACACATTTATATACATTTATTACGCAAGCAATAAACTATATTTGGTAAAGTTTCTTAGACAGGGATATAAGTAGAATTCGGGCCACGATGTAAATAAATTGTATTTATCGTAAAGTGGAACACAACGAACAATTGTTTAATATTCAACAAGTAGCAATAAGAAATCCAATTTGTTCATCTAATTAAAATTTGTTTTATATTAATTCTATTATTTATCAATAAATAGTAACATAACTAAGAGCTAGTTCATAGGTCAGTCGTCTATGTATCAAACTGGCAAATATCAAGTATGTTGCAAGTTTATTTTTTTTATTTTTTAAGTAAGTTATCCGATATGAGATGCGCGTCACCCACGTGCGTCGATATTTACAAATATGTCTTTATATGTATGGTATATTACAGATACTCCTATATAAGGATAAAAAATATGGGATTTTACCTTAAATTTTTAATTTTCAAATAAAGTAGTATCGAGTATATATGTATGTACACCCATAATAGCCTAAAGATGTTCTATCTTGTTAATGCTATATGAATTCGATGACATACAAAAACAAATGCAACACTTTAAATTTCTATTGTGTGCTTCTGACTTCGAACCAGTGACCTCTGTATTGATCGAAGTGGTATTGTACGGGAAAATCTTAACATAGTTCTATTATTTGATGTCCCAAATCTGTCAAGAGGGATTATATTGGGCGTCAGTTTTTGTGTTAGTACCTCACTTGAAGTATAGATACTTTATACGAACTATTTTTCAAAAAAAAGTTTTATTTTAGTATTTGAATATTCAATAATTTATATAATAATTCGTTTGAATTTATCTTATTATAATTATTTCCAGTATCCGGAATGAGGGTAGTCAAATAAAAGTAATACGCAAGAAATACATACATATAATGATATCTAAGCTAATTTTGGCAAAGTCGTGGGAATATATTATATTCATATTAAAAAAATACTTCAAACCTCAAAGGGCGGTCGATCAAGAAAAAATTATTCGCCTCTGCTGGCCGTCTCCGGTGTTTGATATCGGTTTGACAGGTGCCGTTCGAAAACAGAGCTTTTGATATCCTAACAGTCCCCTGATATCACCAACAGGAATTGCACAAGTAAAAGGTTTTTGTCACAAAAACTACGACACCTATCACTCAGATTAAAAAAACTTATTTTTTTCTAATTCCTTTACAAAAATGATATAATGATTTTATTCTAACCATATCTTGTATTTGTTTTTCAGGTAAGATACAAAACGTTTGGTTATCAAACACAGCACGCGCCAGCCGTAAGTATAGAACGATAAAACGATTTACTAAATCGTTTTATCATTCATTCATTTTGATACGGTTTATGTGAAAACTAATTCCATTTTTATGTCGTTCAAAACAAATAAAAAAAAAACCTAATTAATCACAAAACGGGTAATAAACGATAACTAATAGTACAACTTTCGTGTCTATTCACAAACTTTCGTTTGCTCCCCACGTGTGCATGTTGCAGCCGCAACTTAGTGTGCCGCGTACAGTGTTGCTATGTCTGTGTGCAGGAAGAAAGTGCATTCTAGCCGGCGAGGGAAACTTGACATTGAGAGTACACGCAGCTCGCGCTGTGTCTTGAGATAATGTTGTTTGACCCACTTTTGCGTTACGTCAAGTCCATATTTCTTTTTACTATTCAAATCTATTGAATTTCAATTGGCTTTGCATATCGCGGGTAGTGTTAAAATGAATATTGCAAAAATAACTGTCGCATATTTTGTTATTTGAACTTATGCTGAAATTACTAAATAAAAAAATCATAAAATAACACTCAGTGTTCTATTTTTGTCTCTATTGAACAATCCATAATATAACTATTTTAAAACCTAATAAGGTTAAAAAGGAATACAGATGATACTAGCAAAGACATTCAAATATTTGAACCATAATACTAACACACGTATAAGAAAATAAAAAGTTAGTACAAGATTTTCTTATAATTTTTTTATTATCTGTGTCAATAAGATGATAGTAGAAATTTATAATCTGTCACAATATCTCTAGATCACTCTTCCTATTTCCATCTCACGTGTAGCGAGCAAGTCGGAATCGTCGCTGCGCACGAGTACCTCGTCGTTTCCCTTTCGTCTTTATTTTAATTAAGACATATCACAAGATATTTCTTCGCGTGTATAATTATAAAGCAGAAGTAATTGTCAAACATTCTTGTTTCGTTTGATATCTTTTTATTTTTTAAATACGTCTATTCACTACTCATATACAACGCGTTTTCTATTCTTCCAAGCACTTCTAGTATATCTGTTTCGCTTCCTGTTAAATGAAAATATCTTGATTTTCATGTAATGATTACGACATTTCGTTAGTGGCCCATTATTTGATAATTACATGACATTATCTGAATATTTGATCTTCGAAAATTTAAGCGATTACATTTTTCATCTTTTAATTATTCCCTTTATTAAAATAACGTAGTGCCTTAATTTCAATGTGGTTTAATTTAACACAGATATGCCTATCTCATAAAGCGACTTCATCTATATTGAAGAAATTATAATTTCCAGAGACAAAACAACTAATTATGAAAGTTTAATCATTTATGTACATTCGTGTGAAGTACATAGCAAACTATATGGTTACGTTAATGAGTACATGACTCGGGAATTTCTAGATATATTCAGCTCTGGTATGGGTCTTATCCAACACTGTTTGATGAATAAATAATATCCCAAGTCCCGAACCAGCCCTGCGGGCTACAAGACTTCAAGGCCGGCGTCTAGACTACAATTTCAGTGCCCAATTATTATTAAAATCTCTGTTGCTTTGTCTTGTTAAGATAACGTCGCTTTTAGTTATTATTTTCTAATTAAATATTTATTATGTAAATTAATTGAGTGCTAATGTCATATTTCGCTTTGAGACAAGAAAATGTTTTGATAAAAAATTTTTTTTTACAATTTAAGTAAGTTTTATGATACATATTCATTGATTGATTGTCAATAGATAATTGATACTCACTTATGGTCCATAATAAGATCACGTGTCAAAATAGTTAATTAGGCGTATTAAATACTAACCATGTGGAGAGACCAGTTAGGTTTTTTTTTTTTTTAATCGTAGCCCGTCGCCTACAAACACGCTTCACACGAATGTCAGTTTTGTTCCTCAATTTGTATGTACAGCCATTATATTTGAAGCTTGTCTTTTTTTTTATAGAATAGGAAGGTGGACGAGCATATGGGCCACCTGATGGTAAGTGGTCACCAAACGCCCTTAGACATTGGCATTGTAAGAAATGTCAACCATCGCTTATAGCCAATGCGCCACCAACCTTGGGAACTAAGATTTTATGTCCCTTGTGCCTGTAATTACACTGGCTCACTCACCCTTCAAACCGGAACACAACAATATCAAGTCTAGTGTCTTGACGACGTGCGGCATACTCGCACCATTTTCGGATGAGCCATTGTGTAAATTACGTAATGACAACGACACATACGATTAATATATACACCGTAACAGTTTATGTTGATTCATCGATGACTCGCAAAGTCGCACTCGACGTTTGTTAGAAAAGCGCGAATCAGAACGCGGGCTAAGCAGGCTGTCAGTTGGAGTAAAGTTATCATACTTGTAAGTAACTGTTCACTGAGTGACAAACAGACAACGTAATGTTTAATTTATAATAGATAGACACTTGAAGTTTAGTAACGACCTTCGTTTCGTTATATAGAAGCGCACTAACATAAGATTTCTCGTAAATGTCATTTAGAGATAGGCCTTTCAATTTCCGATCTAGTTTTTTAAATTAGCCAAACGCATCGTACTCTAATCTCACATACATATATGGGTATCCTTTTTTTTTAATTTACCGCGGGCTAAGCCTAGTTTTAGTATATTATATAACTTCAGAACTAGGCCACGCAAAGTTAAGGTGGCTGTAATGTCTTCAACTCACCGCTTGGAAATTGTTCAAATTAAATGGCACCGTCCTTTATATGTTTTATATATATATAATCTTATGTAACTTTTACTTAATTTTTCCAGATATATTTTTTTACATTTTTTATGTAAAATATATTACTGCTCGATTAGCATATTTTCATAGTATATTTTTAACGGTAAATAAGTTTAGGGTTATGTTTAAAATGTTGAGAGAGAAAAGCTCTTATGTAAACATTAAGTATTTAAACTACAAAAATACCAACCTTGTGCCTTTTTCATCTATACAATAAAATTAAATTGTAGTGTCTGTCTGTAATTTCAAAATAAATGCTTTTTTTTAAAGTTAATTGAAGTTAATTTGCAAGTTACCAAAAAGAAAACAATCATTTTTCTTATTTCTGTCTGTTTGTCTGTCTATATGTCCGTTTAGTCTTTATTTCATCAAAATGGTTTAAGTTTATCAAAAGTTACAACTGGAAGTTTACGTATCTTTGTTTTCCACTATTTTAGACTTATCGAAACAAATAAATAAAATTAAAGTACCTGTCTGTGATTTCAAAATAACTGCCACTTTTTAATATGGCTATTTGTGAGTTACCAGCCGCTTTAATAATTTTAATATTTTATGATATATAGGGCAGATTGTTAAGGGTTTTCGTCACAAACTGTATTCTACGCTGGCGAAGCTGCGAATGTTGTTAGTTTACAAATACAACGCTACAGATGTTATGATATTCGTTAGATACTATAGAATCAGTGGAGAGGGAAAATTATATTAATAAAACATAAGGAAATAAATATTCATTATACTCTGCTGCCATACCTAATTGCATATACGACCTTTGAGACTAAGAGTTACGATTCGTCGTATGTTCTAATTTCAAACATAAAAAAAAATTGTTAAAATATATCAACAAGAACAAGATTTATAAGCGCAGTACGCAGATTCGCCGACAGACTAGTAAGATTCAATTCAACTACGGACGGATTTCGCCGGTCGCACGGCAGTTTTTCTCGCCGAACAATGTAATAATTACGACGGTTTCCACTTTCAATTTCGCTAGTACCGCAAAAACTGTATGTTCTACCCGCTCGGGTATCGACAGCAAAATTAGATGAATTAATTATTATAAGTTTTCATTACATTATAATAAAATATATTGAAGTCGGCTTAATGAAGATATGAAGCTTAATAAATAATTTGAATTCAAAAATTTCCAAAATACATACACTTATTCATAACAATGCATTGCGGCGTTAAGACATACAATAATTAGAAAATCTGCAAATACTTTAAGTGGTCGCATAATATGTCAATTTTTTAAACGTAAGGGACGTTTATATGCTTTCTCTCGTCGTTGCTAACGCTACCTCACATAACATGTTTGTTTACGGTTTTCACTATCTATATATTTCTCGCGAGTGAAAATTCCGTCGATTACCGCTGTTTTTTCTCGATGTGCGCATTCGCCGAGATCGACATGAACATGCCAACATGGCGGCGTAATGAGATCAGTAGATCGTGGTACTAGAACAGTATTCGTCACGCTAAATATGGAAATGTAATATAAATGTTTCATTTTATAATATAAATTATTTAACGTTATATTTTTTTTCCCTTCTAAAGTTTTTAACTATATACGTATATCTATAATGGCTCCCCCAAAATCTTGTAGATTGTATAATTAATTAATGTACATTTTATATTTTTATTAATTTGATTAATAATTAGATTTTGTTTTTTTTTAGTGGTTGAGATGAATTTATACAATTACGCGGCTGTGAAACTATTTAATAATTATCTTAATAACTAATGTTTGCGTCTTTGCAATTAAGTGTTGAATTGTTCGTATATTGTGAATTATTTATACTCTTTTAAATTGAATGAAGCATTATAATGTTTCGATATTACACTTTTGTAGTCCAAGTCATGTTCGTAATGTATTTAGTAACAAGGAATTAAGTATTATCTGCCTCCCAGTGTTTGCACACGCCAAGGCAAGTTATTGGCGCGTAAACACTCGATCGTATTTGATTTAAGAATTGTCTCATTGTTTGAAGAACACTCGCTTTATTTTTTATTTTTTAATGTTATCTCAATTACATTCTAGAAGTTACGACTGCTTGGCAACTTTGTTTTATTTTCATTTGTTTTCACCGGTAGTGTTGAAACGACATTGTATTTTAACTACCTGAGATAACTTATTCAGAAATACGCTTAAAAATTAACTAAATAATATACCAATGTAATATACCGTTCAAAACCTACTGACGTATAGATAAAAAACGAACATGCGATAAACTGCAGCGGGACTTTTACTATAGTTCGTCATGACGACGCCTAGATGTCATCATCAACAAAACTTAAACCTATTAAATTATCCAAGTATATAATTTATTCATAAAATTAGTAGACAAAGGTACAAAATAAACAACAAAAACAAATAAACGGGCGGACGATGTCAGTGCACTTTGTACTTGTACTTTGTTTATGGCACAACGAAAGTACTACGAGTACTTCGTTTTAATTGTACAAAAATACTGCACACTTCTTAAACTACATACTAAAAAATTTAACAAGCTGTATTAATAATAATAATAATATCCTGGGACATTATTCACACACGGTCATCTGATCCCAAATTAAGCAGAGCTTGTGTTATGGAAACCAGACAACTGATATACTACTTTTATTTTGTAAATGCATACTTATATAAATAATTACTCCCAGCCTCAGGACAAACGTACATGTTCATGTACACAAATGTCTGTCCTGGGTGGGAATCGAACCCACAACCTTCGGTGGGAAAAGCAAGTATCTACCAACCACGCCAACCGGCCCGTCAGATATCAGCTATATATAATATGTTTGACAAACACGACTATTGTCAAAATATACTGATGTATCGAATTAAAGTTCATGTATTAAAAATATAATTATAATAAATATTAAACATTATAATAAATTAAAGTACTAGTATTCGATAACTGCCTAATATAAATAAACGCCAATTCTCCTACAAAATTTGAGCTTACGCTGTGCGCTGCTGAATATTCGTCCGAGAATGTCTACCGAAACATTTGCTTTGCTGCACCGGAAATTCGAGATGAATTGTTAAGACAAATGAAACATTTCAGTATTCACTAGTAAAATTTGGATTTTGAGTCGCGAATTTCAAATGGATTCAATAGATTTAATGGTTGAATACATTTTATCGACTTAAAAATTAACCTAATTTGATATTTTGATATAGTGTGTGTGCGTTGCGTGAGCAATACTTAACGAGAAGTCATACAATCGTGTTAAGTATAAACATCACTAAAATAAATATGGCGACAAGTCGTAGAAAAAGTAGCAAAAATGAAGTAACAAATGGAGTCAAGTTATCCTAATCTAGCCGGCGCCAACTTGACCGGATAGGTGTATGCTATTTATATGACAAAAAAATACAAAACCAGCCTTCCTGTGCTAATCGTTGCCAATTACATATAAGTGCGTGTGTGTGAGTGGCGGTGTGTGCGCGTGCGCAGGCGCCGTAGCCTTGAATCCGTACATCGACTGCACTTGCTCGCGCTATCAGTTCGGAAACGCTGCGCGAGTTTGAAATTACGTTTTGAAATTTCTCTTTTAGATGCGTGCAACTTTTTCTGTTGTATTTAACAGTAAATTATGATCAATTAAAGCAGTTTGTGGTAGGCTTGTTACTAGTCGAAGGTATTGTATAGGATAGCTCTAAAGCACTTTTAATTATTCAAAAATGGAAATAAAGTTTTTATTTCTTATCTCCAACAGCTTGCGTTTATTGCTAAACATTGTTTAAATACACGTTTTATTTTATTAATTTACATTTTATAATAATATATATAAAGATGTTGAACGAATAGTTATTTTATATCTGTACATTAGTTTATCTTGAATTAAAAATATTATCTGGAACATAATTTATATTTAATTGAAAAATATTTCAATCTTCTCTTTGTGAAATTATTAGTAGCTAGACAATAGACGACTCCAGTACTTAAATATCGGTAGAAATATTTCAGTAATGTTCTCAATTTTTTAATCGATAACGCCTTTGGTTTTATTATTTTTAGATTAATTAAAAAAAAGCATAGTGATAAAACTTTACATAGCAAACTTTATCATTATTTCGTCTCCGAAAGCAAATACAAGTTGATAAATATATACGAATTATCCAACAAACAAAGATCAATGTTTATTTTAAATAGAAATAGTTGTAATTCATTTACGTCTAGAAATTTACTAAAAATGTTTTTCTAATAAGAATACTTCAATAAATTCTTACTTCAAAATCTTATCTAAATGTTTTTTATTCTTGTTATTTGTGTTATTAAAAATGACCTTTAATTGAATATAGATATTGTTTATAACTGTTTTATAACAAGTCGAGCGTAACGACAACACAGACTAACTATAAAATGTTAATATAGGCAGCTTAAATGTTGTTAGGTCAGAATTTTACCTTTCAATTATTAATAAATAATTGTATATATAACGTTTAAAATATTATTATATCTTGCATCTTCCTCCTACAATTCGCAGCGATTATCCGAACGGACGAATCCCCAACATCGCTTTATGGTTTGTTTTGTCTCATTCCCACCCATTGACATTCCTATATTTATCTCACTCGCTCGCGGATAAATTGGCGCGAAGGAAGCGAAAGATTGATGATCTAAGCGTCGGATCGATTCCGATCCTTAATGTTTACATTTTTATTTGTTTTGTTTTAAGTTATTCTGCCAAAGCTAAGTTCCGTTCTGTGCTGAGTTTTATTAAATGTAATTTAAGTATAACATTTATATTTAACACGGTAATGGATATTAAACTTGTTGAAGTGAATGAAACAATAATTAATTCTAAATTTGAAATATGCAAAACTTTTCATATACATAGATTGATAATCCCTTGCCCCATGTACACATACACACATGGCTCTAGGGCCAAGGCGAACTCGTAACGTTCCAAATCGGGAAACAATTGGACCGCTTGAATTATGTTTAGAAATAATTTTGTGTTGCGATGGAGGAAAACTTTATGATACGTACTTTTTGCTTCTCATCATATTCAAGGTGAGGTGAGAAATAAAGATTATTGAAACACTCTCCAGAACCTTCTGCATAACTGTAACCTACCAATAAGATTATATAATTATATAAATATATATAATTCTATATATATATATATATATATATATATATATATATATATATATATATATATATATATATATATATATATGTATATATATATATAAATGTGTTTTATAAAAAACACGAACAGGCAAATGTGCCCCTGATGGTATGATAGACAATGGCGTTGTATGACATATTAACAGTTACTTACATCCCCAATGCGCGAAGTTATGTCCTTATGCCTGTTGTTACACTTTCTGGGGGCCAAATATTTGTTTTTTCTATATACAAAATACATGTTCATCTGATTTGATATTATTATCGATACTTTTTTTAAAAAGTCATGTATTCATGCTTATTTCGTCATATATTTATGATTATATAATCTGAAAATATTTTAATAAAACTACGCACCGTGATAGTTTTTTTTATCCTAGAACCAAGTTATAATCAATTAACATTATTTTGCTAATAAAAAAATATATGTTTAATTTAACAACACATAATAATCACGTATATAATTCTTTTGAGTAATTCGAATATTTCTATATCCAAGATCATTCTGGACTCTGTTACGTAAGCGGTAGCGGGTTCAATGCCCGATCTGTTTCGATAGCATTTGACCCGTGATGTATCCGATAGAGATAATTATGGAGTCCATCTTAGATTCTTATTAGAACGGACTGTACATTTGACATTGATGTTTAACTAGATCTTATTAGTGTTGCCACTTTTATAAATATAATATAGCTGTCTTAATGAGGTTTAACTTGCAGAATATCATCCTTTACAGGCAGGTTGCCTCACGACGTTTTACTTCCTTTATTTTCAAATCAAAATACACTAGACCGTCTTGGTCCAAAATCACGGATCGTCTATAAATATTGTTAAAAATTCATACCATTTTAACGTTTAATTATTGTAACGTGACTTATTAAGCCGATAGTGAAACTTAAACATAAATATGTTGCTCTAATGACTCGGGTTTGGTAATAAACTGACTCAGATTATAACGACGATTTTTTTCAAACAATAAGTTAGTGAAGGTTCTCGTTTATTAAATTCGCGAAATGAGCGCTTAACTTATTTATATTTTAATTTATTTATTATTACTGTACAATGTTGTGTCTATTATTGCCTAGTCTTAGTCAATAATATAAATATTATACTGCAACAATATTTCATAGAACATAAACCGCTAAACATTGATTGTCTAGAAGGCCAAGTGTCGATTATTTGTTTACATAAAACATCATCACGCTCCACCTACACTCGTATCAACAGTAACCGCCCTGCGCCATATTATCTACATAATATGCCAAATAAAACTTTGACATTGCCTCTACATTCTACGTATATACTGTAACTAAATACACCATATAACGATGGCCTTTGAAAACTAGTACATCACAGCACATCACTTCAACAAAGTATAAGAACTCGGGGGTAGTGTAGGCCGTGTTACGCTGGTTTAGTCAGTGTGTCACGTGGTCAGCGCACGCGCAATTTTATTTGTAAAGTCGGTCAATGCCCCGGGCGTTAGATAAAAAAAAAAAAACAATTTGTTTACGTGGTTCGTTACGCAAATCGTGCTGTAGATACTCGCGTTCCGGTTTGATATAATTATTTTATTCTAATATATTTGTATTTATTTATATTATGTGTAGTTTTTATCATGTTGCTCGTGTGAATGTTTGTAGGTTCTTATGCGTGACAACATTTTCTCTACTTTGTCCTGCCGTAATGTGCGTTTCTAAGATCATTGTTTTATCATTTATCGCAATAACATATTGCATAATACGAATAATGTATCCGGTAAAATTCGTGCCACTCGCAGATTTGTTGAGATGACTCACATTGGATGTAGGTCGCCCAAGAAACATTTCACTCTTATGATACCACAGTATATCATGGAACGTGAGATTTTACATCAATTACTAAATATACTAACTAATATTTTCCTAACATACATTTTCTAATACTAAAACATGCGTAGTTAGATCAAAGCAACGGGTTTTGCATTATATATATTTAACAGACGGGTTTCTATGAAAACCCGTCTGGCAACTCGGGAAATTAAGGAAAGCTCGCTGACGAAAGTGGAAAAAGCTCGACGCACACCAATGGAGCTCACGCGCACACCTACAACGATCGGGACGCAACTGTGTGCAGACAGACGCACACATGAACCACGATACGAAAACGAAAGTGTCCGAGCGGCGCCGAACGTTGCCGAAGCGAGCTCACCGAGTCAGTGGAACTCGTCGACAAAACTGGGACATCAGTCCGCAATTCGACGCGAACGCCGGCGGACGCGGCGCGCGGTTTCAACACTACACATTACGCTATATGACATAACTGGAAACGCTTGTGATTATGGTGTCTGTGTGAATAATTAATCATGATGGCTGTGGAGGGCCGTCCGGCGAGTGCTGGACCTGACACGCGCCGATCACCGGTAGCGGATCGTAGAGCGATGAGCGCGGATTCGGAACCACGCACCCTTGCTGCCCGAAAGGCTTACCCTGAACCCTCACCGGAGGACGATGCTGATGCACCACTAGATTTGACCGTTCATACGCGCAAAGAAATTACTGTACGGGAGTTCGCCCGTCACTCATTCGCGGACCCCTCTGACTATGTCAGAGCACAAGCTATCCTGAGACAATCCCGGGACTACCTGGCCGCCGGCCGGGACTCAGGCACAGAATCGGATGACTCCGCAGGCAGGCTCAGCCCTGGCGAGGATCCCATTTCCGGCAAAGCCTACAAGAAATCCCTCATGAAAAGATACAGTAAGTTCATACTTTTTGTCCGAAGCGTCACGCAGCTAACGCCGGCGTATCTGTCGGCAAGTGTTTCAGCCGGCGTTTGTAATTATTTAACTCTCGGCTTATTTATGAGTGAAAAAAGGTGTGTCTGGATTGACGTGAGCCGTTCTTAACGATTAACAGAACCGCAATGGATGCTACAATAACTTATTTATTTCTCGAAAGCAAGTCGTTTTAAATAGCACGCGACCCAATTGCGTTGGTTGACTTTCCGCATTCTTTGAAAAAAATGTGTCATCTCGCCTAAACTATGTACGTGGGTACCGGCGCACTTTATTGCATGTGATAATGATTACAATATATTATTCAATTTAGGTACTTACATGTTACAACTGGTGCACTATGTACATTAAACATTTTGTAATAACATTTTTAAGAACGAGTTTTTTTATCTATCTTTACGCAGACGCTTATGCTATGTCACTGTTACAAATACGAGTAATACAACTAAATGTTTTTTTTGCATTAAACAAATAATAAAAACCTGTAAACCCGTCTACGCTCGTAGCGACGCTACGCCTGCTACGTACAGCTACATCTCTGAAAATACCGACTAGATTATGCTGAAGATATACTTATGATTTATAAGCAATATCTTGAGCAAATATGTTTTTATTTATTCATTTATTTAAACGTTATAGAGATATAAATATCCTTATCAATTTCTGGTAGCAATTTTACCTCAAATATCAACAATATAAGTAATAGCCATATAATAAAGTGCCCTTATAAGCCTACTTGAATAAAGAATTTGTTTGAATATTAAATTTGTTCAATGCAAATAAAAAAAAAGATTATTAATAATATTAATAAAAATTAAATGAAAATATGTTTATACTTTTGAATCGTAACAACCAGTCCGGAATATGGACTCCACTGAGAAGGACCGGCGAGGAACTCTGTAGTTATACTTTTTTTTTAAATACACTTTTGTATACAATTTACAGCATCCCATGACTGTAATTTATATCAATGATTACAGGTTATACTTAAATGAATTCATTAATATAAAAGTAAACCGGTAAATCACATAATCTTATAGTTTATTATTTTAGTCTAACATTTTCGGATGTTGCTTTCGTCAAAATTAACCAATTCTTAACATCTCAGGCTGACTCAATTTTAGAAACATTACTTTTTAGTTGCCATTTTTATTTTATACTACTACTACAACTATTTTACAATAGTTTACTAGTTAGGGTAAGCAATGAGCTGTAACTATAATATTATAAGAACAGATATTGTGCTGAGTCTTCTCTATTTACCAATCCACAAATATCAAATATCACTTTTAAACGTATGACCTACATATAGCTTTATTGTAATACACACAAGGTATTAAGACCGAGTTTTATCAGTTTCGCAATGATCGGTTAATGATTCTTTGATAAACGCATGACCAGTGTCATTGTTACATTTTTCAAACCATTTTACAGTTATAAAAACTTTTGAAACAAAATCTGATAATTGAGTAATTTGAAATGTATTTTGATACATTTAAGAGATATTTATTTATTTATTTGTATTTATTTTATTTATTGGAAAATACTGCAATATAATTTTATGAATTAAAGGAAAATTACACAGAATTTTATACGATATTCAGTTGATTCGGAGTTTGGAGTATAAAAGGATTATAAAAGGATACGAGCGGATATGACATCACAAGAGGGTTCAACTGTAACTGTATTTAAACTTATTAGTATAGAAAAACGTTACATTAATAAATGAGGAGACGGTTTTATTTGTAACGCCTTACTGAAAACACTAATAAAGTGATATACACAACGCTTATACAGAAGATGCAGCGAGTTTCGTAGAATGTCTCACAACAAACACATGTAAACTTATACTAAGTTTCACATTATAAAATTCAATTTCGAGTTCAATACGTACACATATATCGAGCGTAGTATGTGTGCACACAATGCAGTATTGTCCGAAAGAATACCGCGGATGCTGCGAGCTCAATCAAGACATGTTGACAATGATCGAAAAAATCTATTACATTACACCAGCTTCGTGCACACACGGGTGTGACAGTTGTGTAGTATTGCCATTTAACAAATCAATTTATCGAAACAGGGTAATTTTGTTTATTATTGCTGATCATTAAAGTGTTGGCGTGTTTACATCTATTAATGTAATAGATATATAAACGTTACGTCATTATCAGTGACAGAACTTAAGAATACTAAGTTGCACGTATCTCAGCATCAAAATCATGTTGTGCATCACATTCAGGATGTTTATTGTATCTGTAGTTTTTATTGATGATTCATTACTATATATTTTATAATTTGATACCTTTTATGTTTACTCGATAAATAAATTTATAAAATAAATTAATTAATTTTGTGTATAACTAATATTCATATACTCGAATTTTAATAGCGAAGGAATTATTTTTTTCGTTTTCATAAATCGATACAATTTGTAGTCTTAAAAACGTAATAAGTTTGGTTAACAAATTCTTGTTGAACAATGAAGTCTTTAATACATCGGCATATTATTAAATGCATATTTTGCGTTTCGAAAGTATCCGCCTAAGAAGTATATGCGTCGCCCTAACATACATACAGGTCACTGACATAATGCGGAAAATATATAAATGTAAACTGTCAAACTATCTGTGTCAACACGTCACGTTACCTGATAATAATATTATTTGCATTGTATTAACAACGAAATAAAAAAAAATAATAAATTTAAATTATGTAATGAATAAAATGCATTTTAAATTAAAAATCTCAATTTACATTTTTGTCAATAAAACTAACACGTAAAGATAAAAATGATACATAAATGAATTACATCATTGAAGATTATTACTTAACACAAAGTTTAACGACAGATAATATCGAAAACCTCATAAGATACTAATTATGTAATTTTTTTAGGTATTAAGAATCCGAATATCATAAAACAACTACTTTTTTTTTCTTATAATTTGACTCTCGTTACTGCGGCTTCAGCCCAAAATAGCACCGAGAATTTGATTCATTTATTATCTAAATAAAATATTTGTATTATTACAAATATTTTTATTAATTACTCAGTACTAAATATTACATTCTCTAATGGTAAAATGCTGAGTCTAAAAGTGATGTTACGTGAAATATCAAACATTTTTTTTTTCTTTTTTATCTGAATTTTATCATTGCACTGTATTTTATTCTGCCAAATATTTTACACTTATAAGAATGCAAATATTTTTAATCAAATTATTATATTATATTTCATTATTATATTTCATTCATAATAAACAGTACTTATATGAAAACATCATTATTACATAATTCATTTATCAATTGATAAGAATAAATCGCAATTGGTTGCTTTATAATAAACGCTAATACTATAAGGAAGGAAAACTATTGACTGCGCATTTGGTATCGACTTGGGAAATGCAATTATATACGACAAGCATTTAAATTTACGTTTAATGCAGACATATACATTTATGCTATACATGAATTATGCATGAACAAAATATCTATCACTGAGTCATATTTGTAAATTGTAGAATAATAATATAATTTGCCGTTTAAAAAAAATGATTATGGATACAGATTTTATAAAATTCTTAAACACCGCCGCTTTACAAATGGAAAAATGTAATTCACTTATACGTACTCGTATGTATACAAGTCCGTATGTTAACCTCTTAGGTTACGTAAACGGTAATAAATGCAAATATATTTATTTATATAGTTCTGGTTTGAATATAGTTATTGAAAACAAAACAAAATTGTTTAATCATTATTATAGAGGCGATGTCAGCGAAACCACATATAATGCTGCATCATCGCGGATTCGCGGTATTGCAAGTTCGATGCCCCGGTCACTTCCGAGTATGGACAGTTGACGAGCGACGTTGATTGGACACGATTTGTTTTATATATCGAATTACATTTATACTTTCAATTAATGTTCAATATATTTTAATTACAGATTTCTAATAATTTCTATTTTTTAAATTTTTCACTAAATGGGAAAACGTTCGAATTGACAATATTATATTTGATTATAATAGTAATATGTATATTGATTTTACAACTTAAATATAGCAAGATAACTTGACTTTACGTCTTTAAATGAAGTGGGTCATATCTACCTGTGTACGAACAAAATAAATGATCAACTTTCCCATGCGTATCAAAGAATACAGGAAATCTGCGCCCACGCAGCTGCCAATACCTAATGGCTATCAAATCCCTTCGATACCTGTGGTCGGAAGTGAAAGGCTTAAAAAAATAATAACTCAGGAGGATACCAACGTGACATCGATTCCGTACAAATCTGCTTCAAATATACCGTCACTCTTTCTAAAATTCTTATCAAAACTCCCCTAGTAGCTTCCTCTTCTTACCCTTATGTCTTTTTTTTTTACATCCAAGATAAGCTTTACAAAAAAGCGTTATTGAATCGTCACTACCACTACGTTCTACCAGTTTCGAAAAGCAAATAAATAATCAAATACTAAAAATCGACTCTTGAAAATAAATAATATTTTGTCGATTCACCGTTTCTTCGCGGATCCCTGACGCATGTTAATATTTAACACGTGAAGTACAGACGGATGGGAGCGCGTAAACAATGCAATATAACGACGTATTTTGATTAAACTATCTATTAACCAAATCCAGCACGTTTGGAGATCATGTCCCGGTGGAAACACTTAAAAACCAGTTTTGGAAGCGATTCATGAACTATAAATTACCTTACTGACAGTATCGTATATTTAAATTGGAATTCACGTTTTGTTGAAATACTAAATACCGACTTTATTTACAATTACATCTTATTATAGGTTTTTAAATAACAAAATCGGACTGAGATGCTCTAGTGCATAGTGCTTAGGACACGTGAATCTTAACCAAGATTGCGGGGTCAAGCCTGAGCAAGCACTGAGTTTTCATGTGCTTAATTTGTTTTTATAATTTATTTTATTCCTCATGAGCTTTGCGCCAGCAGTTGAACATTTACAGGCTGTTATGTACTTAGTAAATAATCATTTAAGACATTAATGATTTTATATATAAAGTGTTTACGATAACGAGGTTAGATCGACTTCGACGAGGTGATGGCTTTTGCAGTTAGTATAAAAAATCTCGTGTAGATCTTTGGCTTTCTAAGTCAAAAATTTCAACGTCCAATGTCGCGCGGGTAGTTCGGGCGTTGGTCATGACAACAAATAAGTTACCCGGAGTTTACCGACAAAGGTCGATGTTCTCAGAAATATTTGCATAAATTATTTTTGAAGCGTCAATTACTAGCTGATAGCCTGTTGATACCTACTGAGGATTGGAAACTCGGAATATTGTCATACATAGAAGTGGCATGTGCAAAGTTTTAACAAAATATAGCTATCAGCTGTATATTTCGTAGTTTATTTAAAGTGTGGAAATTATTAGTAATTTTTAATATCAGATATATCGACATTAATAAAAATAATATTACGAAAAATCAAAGACCATCGTTATATAAGTTACTTTGTAATGATCGCTTCAGTTCAAATCTACGTACAATCATCGGATTTCAATAATTATAGCTTATGACTATTTATAATGTTCCACCGACTACATACGTGCGGCACGCTTCATGTCCATTCCTTCCGTCTAATATATCTGTTAGCCGTCTCCTTATTCATCAGTGTCACGTCCAACGTCATCCTACTCATTCTACAATCAAATAGTTTTTTGTTACGCCGCCATATATATTTCACCTAAATAAAAGTATAGATAACACTTCCAATCAAATAAATTCTATGATCAAAACAACAGAACCTGTTCGAAGAAATTTAAACAGATGAAAAAACTGAATTATATTAATTCCATCCACATTCGAAAACAATAAAATCATTCTTTGTGCGCATCAAAAATAAACTCTATATAACCTCGTTTAGGTTTAGAATTCATCACACGCAGCGTTATATACAACATTTTGACAAAACTAAGTAATAGAATGCTTAGCAGGGTTGTGGAAGGGTTGTCCTTTTTTAACCAGCTTCCTGGAATATCCTCGTCTCTTTCCGTCGTGAATAAATAACAACAAAAGGAAAGAGAGGCACAACAACATACTCAGACTCAGGTTTTTTAGTATGCATTTTCAGTATTCAAATGACGTCGGCGCATCCGTTTTTAGGTTTTTTTTTAAATAAATAAACTAACCTACGACAATGCCAATTGGTAATCTATGTATAAACTGTTTTACAACTTCCTCGCCGAACAATACTTGGGAAAAACGAGTCGAAACAAAATATAATATTATTCTTAGCAAATAGACAAGTGTTTGTTGGTCTGACGCATCTGTCCTTATACATAAAAACTTTTTAATTCAATCAACAACATTTAATCTGTTTATCACAGTTGTAAAATTAGTAATAAAATCGCAAACTCAGTTTCTATGAAATACTCCCTTTAAGTGATTAAGTAATGCTATTAAAAATCATATAAACATATGCAAAAATTATCTTAATTAATTTGCATGCAACGCCTACATAATCTTTATAATACAATAACATATAATTAAGAACGTGCAACGCTATAGAGTGCGAATCTGCGCGCGCGCAGTTTGGCCGACCTTCAACCGTGGAACAAGGCTCCACGGTTTCACAACACTAGTAGCCGACCTGTTGGATTGAGGCCCCGCACTATTTGGTAACACACTTCTTGATAAAAGATATAAAAAAATGTTGACTTTATTATTATATTCTTAATAAAAATCTTGCGAAATGAATTCCTATTCACGGTGACATAAAAAATTTAAAACGACAACTTATTTAAAAAAAATACCTAATTGAAACGAATTGTCGTCTAATTATAAAGAAAATATTAGAATAATTTATAGAACGGTATATTTATAGCTTATCGCAAGGCACTTGATAAACGTATCGTGAATTAGCCAATATTAAGCGGTATATGTCGTAAAAATCATATATATGATAATATCTAAGAGATAAAATGTGGTTGCTCTTCTCAAATATTATTTTAAACCACTTTAAACTTTTTACACAGCTCTAAACATGTGAAACGATGATATTCCCTAAAATGGTAATAAGGTCATACCGTTTTTGTAAGCAAAAACTGTTTCCGTAACCATATACCGCTCACCTTGCTCAGTTCATCTGTCATAGAAAAAAATACTTAACCCAATTTCAAAAACGTGCGTTATAAAAAACCTACCTGTATAGTAGCGGGTGTACACCCTCGACACAAAAAAGACCTAACTGTTAAAAAGAAAAAAAAAAAGATTCGGCGGCATTTTTTCGCGGTTTTTTTTATTTTTAATAGTCATTCCTTATTTCGCAACGGTACCTTTGCTTTTGTCTATGCTTTGCAGATGTTTTTTGCAATACCGAAAACTATTTTTTTTGCTATTGCAAATTGTATGTTCTTTCTGTTTGGGCTTTATACTTGCCTGTTTTTTAAACAAACAAAACCTTGTAACGTTTGTAGTGTTAAATGAATTCCACGCATTTCTCTTAGAGTTATAGACACAACATTGTTAACTAAAGTAAATATAACTTTATAAATACATTATTAAGTAGATTATTAAAAGGTGAGGATTTAATAATACCACGTCTAGTCTACAAATGCGTCATCAAGGCGGTAATAATGCTATCTGTGATGTCATCATAGTTTCCTGCCACTCACACTGACACACACATTTTCCTCTTCATACAAGACATTGTGTACAATACAAAACGATAAATAAATATAATAAATTAATTAATCATTTTTATAAAAATACTAAAATCTATGTTAGAATCGAAGCCAAGCTGTCAGTTTTATATACACTTATGTATGTTTATGTATTTTGTAATTTTACCAATTTAGCTTTATATTTTGATATGATAATAAATATAAAAATAAACAGTAGCTATATAACTTCATAGTAAGTAACTTGCGATGTCGACGATTAATGTTTTCATGTAAAACAATTGTTAAATCAATTTTATCCTTATCAAATTATCTCATTATTTGTAAACACATTACAAGAATTCTATCCCGTTTGCTTCTACGCTTTGTGTGAACTTACGAGCGTTACCTCAAACTACAAAGAACGGAGCTAACAAATACTAGGCGTTGTGTTAACTTTTTTGCACCCAAAGTTGCTCGAAGACTTATTGCTTATTCTACACAAAACACCGGCCTAAAGGTCAATTCGGGCTTTCCAGACGTTTCTAAAAGACATCGCAATCGATTTTCGCCTTTATTTATTCAATGAAATTATTTCTAGGTTTCGTCGTACGTGTGAGCTATTCGTCTAAGGGAATCATTTATTACCGTACAAGTTTCAGTACAGTACAACAAACACAATACGCTAATTTTGTTTCTAATTTTTTATTCTTAATTAAAAAATATACATCCTGTATAAATTCGATTACGTGTAAGTTGATTAGAGATAAAAACTCTTTATATTATACTGCAGTGTGTAAAAACTTAAATTGCGCGATTCAGCTTAATGAATGTAGGTGTTGACGAACCGCGGAACAAAAGTTCGAAAGGATTTAGTAACGTATGGTAGGCGTTCTCAAGGTTCCGTTTAACCATAATGAACCTTATTCCGATATTCATACGGACGATATTAAACATAGAGTAGTATTACGACATACGGATATTAAGTAAGCGGTGTTGAAAAACGCCGGCTCAAAAGTAAGTACTGAGAATTCTGAAAACCTTTATAACGAGTACACATGTAACAGTTATATTCTTTCTTATTACAGAAGTTTTGTAATCATTTAATAATAATTAAAATATGCTTAATATGTCGATTATAATATACTAGCTACCGCTTTGTGACATATATTCTATCTCTATTCTATATTTCATCCCAATCCCTCGATTAATATTACGTGACTGAGCAACATAAGCAACAAACAACACATCAAATTAATGTAATATATAATCACATATATAATATATAGCTATAATTGAATTCAACCCTGAACGACACGTGCATATGTCTTATACTAAAGATTTATTTCTATGCTTAATATTTAACTAAAAACGACACAGTGTTCTATATTGTATAAATTAAATATTTTACCATTTATTCATGGCTGACGATTATAAAATTCGGTTAACGACTCCATTTCCGGCATCAATATCATTAGATATTGGAGCAATATCCTGTTTGAGCGCTATTACGCTAAGTTGAAAAAAAAACTGAACTTGATGATAAAATTCTTAAACTATATATTTTTTTTTTAAATCTCATTTGTTAATTTAAGTTTTTAACTCAATATACACACCTTCTATGTCACGACTAATTGAATATTTTCTTTTGGACACCTTCAAGTATATAGCGAATATATAGTCAAATATTTTATCGTCTTATTTGTTATTTTACCATAGGGCGCATAAACGCGATACTATTGTACGCTGTACAAATAATAATTTTGAAAGTCTAGAATTAATTTTAAAGATGACAGAAACATTATACAAACGCTATCATTAAACGAATTTAAAGTAAAAAGGGATAACATTGCTAAAACTTGTTATATAGCACGTTCGCCGAATGTACTGTACTTTTACCGGATACTACGAAATACCGCCGCAGAGTTGCGCACGCGCAGAACAAACAAACAAACAGAGATACTGCAAACAATATTGTTACCAGCGCTTCCTTTGCCTGTTTTGACACAACAATACTCATATTATTGTTATATCGGCTTCCTTCATCTCTTAACCAACATCCGGTATCTCGATGATGCTACATTTAACTACTCACTTAATCCAATGGAAACAAAACATTCTAAATTTAAATAAAGTATTTAGAATATCTGTGATAACATGTATTTTTGTAATTAAAATTCATCAACGTAGTAAAGGACAACGCACACGGGTGCGCGTAGTGTTGGTCAATAAAAACCGGTGTTTATCGTAACACAGAATTAAAGACATTGTCTATGTTACGCAATGACGTTTTGCATGCGCACATAAACAGGAAAACATACGAGCTTTAAATAACGCCTTGGACCCCATTCATTCATCCCAACCACAGATAAAATATTTTGCTCGTCATCACCACATGTCAATGAGGTCATACAACATAAGTAGTCGGATTATATCAAATTTGTAAAATATATTAAATTATCTGCTCATTTTAATAATTCTTATAATTATTTTTTTTTAAATTTTAACAATATAATAAGAATATTTGTCGTAAATTTAAATTATGATTTTTTAAATGAAAGTGATTTTTTTTTGTATCTACGTTCGTCGGATACCGTGACCGAATCCAGCGCCCACTTGTTGTAAGATTGGCTAACGTTTCCGCCTTACATTCCTTACCGGTTTGCTGCGGTTTACACTGGAACAATCTTACATAAATAAACCTTATAGACGATTAAGTCGTTATGAAATACCAAAAAATCGAACGGACACGTTTTATCTTTAAAAAAATGTGTTTGAAAAGTTATAAACTAAATGCCACAAAGTCTGATGTTACAACACGTTCTAATTTCATCAATAACGATAACTATTTCGTAAATAAATCCCTGAAAAATATTTCCATTAACCTTTCAATTGGAAGCAGGACAAACTGCAGATAGCAAAAGTAGTTAATATGTAAACATTTTTTGTTGTAGATTAGTGTCGATATAATCGTAAGACGCATTTTTTACAGACGACATCAAGTTAAGATTACTTGAAAGATACATGTTTTTTAGGACGATTTAGACAACGTTTGTATGTTTGGAAAAACCAAAACTAATATTTAATATATAATACATCCAACATGAAGTATGAAACGTAAATACAGAAGCATATTATGTTACTGACACGCATGGATCTATTTAACTATAGCTACGCGTACCTAGTTCAGAGCTAACATCTATCTGTTTACGGTCGCCGGGAGGGGAACCAGGTCAAGGGAGCCGCGATGCACCGTTCGCGCGAAATCTCACTTTCGCGCGCTGCACCAAACATGGCCGACCATAGTGACGCGCAACTTCGTTCTCGTTGACACTTTTTACGTTTTTTCCGGTTTTCTCCTTTATTACAGTTAAATATAAACTGTGTCCTTAATTAGTTGTTTAAGGAAACAAATAAATATTGTTTTTTATGGTGTGTTGCAACTATTACACGCGTACGGAATTCGACAATAACAAACAAACATATCTGAAGCAGCTATATCCTTGTCCCTATTTCTTGTTTCCTACGAGTATCGTATCGCGATAACTTATCTGCTTGTAGCTTATCAACAGTAATGCAATATGCGATAAACACGTAAGATTTGGTTATGAATAAAATTACGTGAGTAGCCTTCAAATTTTACGTCACTATAATTCGACAAATTGGCCGGTTACATTATTGATACGTAAAAACTCTACCGGCACAAAAACACCAAACTTACATATTTACGGTCATTGCATTTTTTTATTTTCAGAAGACTAAAGCAAATTATTATTGAAAACGAAATTAAAATTATTCAATTTTATATGAAAAAATAAACTTTACACAAATTACACAACGCAAGTTAAATAAAATTTGCCGCTCAAAATAACTGTCATGACCTATTTTATTTAGTAAATATTTTTGTTTTTTTTTCTGCTCGTGACAAATACAAACTGCCTAGTCTAATCAACCAGTGACAAAAAATATAATGTTTATGATACGACAAACCATATTTAAATACCGTAAGAGCAAATCAATCTTTCTGAGACCGTTAATAAAGGTTACAATGGCTTGAAAATATTTTGTTTAGCTCGAAATGTTCGTTCGACCATGAGTAGCATTAGCGCCTGACCGAGGCTGCACGTAGGCTGCCGACCCGCTGTTCTATTCCAAGGTGAAAAAAAATAATGCAACCGAACGAAACCGAGCTTTTAGGACATGACTAATAGACAATAGGTTGCAAAACTTTGAATCGCTGGCATGTAAAATATTGCTGGCTCCTCAAGTCGTCGCCATGTTTATTTTTCTTGTTTTTAAATATTTTCTTGTTATACTATTATTTCTGATATGAACGTTTGAAAATTGAAATTTTAAATAATAAAGTAACTCATATCCTTTGATGCTTAATAATTAGTATCTAAATATAGTAAATATGTACATACTTCCTTTGTTTACATAATAATTAATCTCATAAATAATAAATGATTGTTTTAATATCCACCCGGACGTAGCAACACTAGCGGGAGTGGGAGACGCATCGCCCTTCGCCGCTGACCCAGTTAGGCTGCGCACGCGCATGATAGCCCGGTAGCAGATCTATTTCAATGCGGTTGTACTACGGTTACTTTATCTATAGTACTTTCCATCTTATTGAACCGGCAAAGCAATAAAAAAAAAAAAAAATTTAGAAATGTAATTTTTAATTAAAAATAAATTGGGCCTACAAATCATAGATTCCACGCAATGCTTTTTTGATTGGCAAATAATTTTGTAACCTATCCGATACTTATTTGGTACGAGCACGCGAAGTGACCGGATAAACAATGTTTTGACAGCGGCCTTTCCAGCCATGAGTCACGGGTTGCGTAACCAGCGCCTCTTATTGGCATACACAAAAACGAATTTTCGATAAGCTAACGACTTATTAAATGACCTTTTTAATTAACTCTAAAATATAATAAATACCCGACATTTTATTTTGATTCACTAATAATATAAAACATTGAACGCGTTGCAACTTGCATACATTATATGCAATTCGAACGGAAACATAACACGTATCTAGTTTGGCATTCGCGCGGCGTGCAGTTATTAATGTAAGATAAACATGTTATCAACGTAATCGCAACAGTTTCCATTTCGCAGCACGACTTTCTTTCGTTTCCCGCGCGGGGAAAGTGCCCGCGCTTTTCCGACGCCATCTTTGATCGTTCTCCCTGCCCGATCTTGTCAAGCTATTTTTAATACATTCTGTGTTTTTTATTGCTGTTACAGTGAATCGATGATAAATAAAAAAGGTAATCTTTTAATCATTATTTAGTAATGTAATATTTTAAATTAAGTTATTCATATTATATATTATTTGATACATGAAGCCGCGAGCTCCATTGGTGCTCGATTATTTTGAGCGCGGAAACATTCGGATTGCTCTCCACGATATATTATTTTTAAAACATCTAAATGACCAGCTTTATTTACATGTAAACAACACCAGAGAAACGTGAAGGTGACCAGAGGATTTACAAATTGACGCAAACGTTGCCCTGCCAAAAAAAACGATTAAATACTTTTTGAAATTGTATGAGAGACATTTTTATCATCTTTAATCTTTATATAGATATCCTTAAGAAAAAAAAACAATAATGAACGATATTATATTCAATCATTGTTCGTTCTACTTGATATGGATACCTATATAATTGTGACGGTCTATAACCAGAATTTTAAGACCTTTCATTTCATACAAATTATAAGAAGCGGAGGTCCTTCAAGCGGCCGTCGCTGTTTGAAATAGCAGAAGCTTCCCGGATGTAAGACTTTGACGTCAGCCATCTCGTAAGATTTCCCGAATCAGATTAATGTTCTCAAATGAATCTTATAAGTAACAATATAAAGTTCTAATTCCTTTGTTACACTTATATATATCGACTTCCTTTAAACTGTTTGTTATTACAAGTGCGAATTGCTCTATTGACAATATCAAGTTTTTCAACATTATTTATTGATACAGATAAAACAAGAATCTGCTTGAATAGAAAACATCCACGCATTGAAACTATAAGTATTTATTAACATAATATTGTCCTTCGCTTTCTGTTGGTAAAACAAATATAAAATTGATTATATGTAAATGTATAGCACAGTTCGTAATTTATTTAAAAACAATCAAAAGAAATCTAAAAACATATATATTAAAATAAGATTATCTTCTATATATGTTAATAGTATAAATTAGATCATTATGTAATATTCTATGGTAACAGAAATGCTACCATGAAATGACGTCATACGCCATAAAGCCATCAGTCGAATACTTCCTCGACCACCGTGGCCGCGGTCACATTGAAAACAGGTCCTATCTGCGTTCTTAAAATACACACATTTTGTTCGCGATGTTTTAAATTACTTAATCGATGCAAAGATACAAAATAAAATAAATAATTTTAATAAATAAGATCGCAAATAACAAATTCCTGTTTACGGAATCGTAGGTACATTAGAGTTGACTTGTAACATCTAAACAGGTAAATGTCTGAGCCGTAGTATATATAATATGTAGCTTCTAATATGTACATGAATACTTTAATAATATTACTTGATTATATACTAAAACGAATTTAATGAAATTTTCTATAATATTATTTAATATATTTTGCATTTCTTGATTTTATATTTGTATTTAACACAATGTATTATTAGTAAGTAGTTTGTTTTCGGGTTGATGTGCTTGCGCACCGAAATCGTAAAAATTGCTAATCCACGTTGAAGAAGATATTTACAAAACATTAATCCCATTTTCTTGATTATTTCCTTCTGTCAGTAAAAATAAGCCACATGTCTTTGTGTCCAATTTCAAAATAACTGGCTGAGATTTAAAGTAGTACTTTAAATTTTAATAACTTAAAAATACAAAAGTTCTTAATTATTTATCAAGTAAAGGAAAAATGAAAATCTAATGTAGGGCGATAACTGTATCTATCTTATCATTCAGTGGGTAAATAGTTTTTCTAACCAATTATATAGGTATTTTTTAACAGGAAAAATATATTTTTCTTTAATAACAAACCGTATACATTTTTTAATCTGTAAAAACTAAAACTACGAAAGTTACTAAATTATCTATTTTATCTGTGAATAAAGTTCTTTTGATTTCCCTTTTTTATTAGTAAAAAAAATAAAATGTTCACGACGTAGCAATGCTTAAAATAATATTTTGTACGGTAAAGTTTAAATAACGAACTTGATAAAAAACATCCGCAACATATGTAAGTTTATTTCACTGCTAATTCAACCTCACAAAACCACTCTCATCTAAAAAAACCCTCCAAAGTAATAAAAACGTTCTTCATAAATGGTTGCAACGCGACCATTGAACTGCATAAACCACTAGTATTTTACTAGCTGAAATATTATCCCTGCACCGCTATTGGTCCCCTCGAGTGCATTCACCTCCTCCCTGGGGCCAAGGGGGACTCGCCCGCATAACTTATGCAAGTTAGTTAATATTTTAGCAGAGCAGGAAAGTAAAAGTAGGGGGGGGGGTGTATCAGGATTACAGAATGTCTAGGTAACCTCCGCGCCCGCCTTTGACGGAGCCTGCGGTGAGATTAATTTACGTTCCAGCGTTATCTCCGAAGTTGTTAGGGGTGGCGAAATTATATAGCTTTTGCTCGCTGTTTCGCTTTCTTGTTTTAAAAGAGCGTAACAAGTAAAATTATTTTTGCATAAGAAACTTAAAGCAATATGTAAATAACTTAAAATCCCTATAAAGTTATATTTGATATTGATCATGTGTACATACATTATATTGAATGGATTTGTATGGCAAAATTATTCAGGCATCGATATAATTAGTAGTCGATATTTATTAATTGCAACATACTCTCCTCAACTGTCAACAAGTTTTAACATTACTTATATAAACAATTTATCCAAAACGGAATATTTAAGCTAGAAATACGTATTATTCATTTACAACACTGTCCCTTTTGAACTGAATGTACTGTTTGTGGAAAAAGTATTATTCGTGAAAATGGTTTTTTAAGTACGATTTAAGCCTTACAATATGTTCGTGTTTCATATCTAAATGAAATAAGTAAAAATGTAAAGAATTTGACTAAAAACACAATTCGGATTCAAAATGATCGAATAACTTTCACATAAAACGCTGACATTGCCGGTTGGGCGTAAGCGGAAGTCTAGCCTGGGCCGGATGCCCTGAATTCAGCGCGTATCGATTAACACGAAGCCTACGCTGTATATGATGCCATAGAACATAGCTATAATATTACAATTCAATGTTACGCTACTAAAATGTTTGATGAATACTTCGGAATAGCGATGTATGCACAGATTTTTGTAACTTATTTAACTAACAATAATGTACACAACAGACAATATGATATTCTATCATAGTTAGATTTTTCTAAATATTCTGAAGCTTTGTAAAACAGTTGTAATTTGTATTTTAAAAATACTTCTTTAAAAAGTTTTACTAACTAAATATTTTTGTTCTCAGAGAAAATTGAAAGTATACTAAAGTATGCTCTTTAAGCAGTCGATTTCTAGTGCACTTAGGAAAATGGAATTATTCTGTTCAGAGGTCATCGACTCGTAGCCATCTTCCTATGTCTTGAATAATGCAGAATCCGAGCTTGCAGCTGCTCTTAGCTATAATCGTGTTCTTGCACTTTGTACAACACTGAATTGTATTCTCTCAAACTGTTGTAGAATTTTAACTAAAACGTTGAAGATCAAAACGAATTTTGATTTTGGTATTTTTAATTTCTTACACAACTGAGATATAAATAATGGTCTTCCGTTTTTTTATTGCATAATTTATGAGTGAATGTAATTTATATTATAAACTAAAAATACAGAATAATATTGAGCTAGCGTTATATTTATATCAATATCGAAATGTAAATTACGTTATAGTGTCGTGCTAGAAGCCGCTTGTCACAGCATGATGCTGACAATTGAGTTTAAAGTACCTGTCGACAAAACGTAAAAGAAATAAGTGAAAAATATTCGAAACATTTTCAAGCCACGTCGGCAAACATTTACAAACTTTGATGGGCGAAACTTGTCTTAAATATAAAACGGTTTACACGGCGCGCGGCGTCTAGCCATTTACCAGATGAAAGCTGACTGCTCGAAATTACTGAATCAAACCCGCTACACGACTGAATATAAACATTTCAGAAGTAAAAATGTTTCAGATAAGAAAAGTTCAATAACATTATTAAAGTATGATTAGAAGGGTTATAATTAAAATTTACGAGTGGCTTTATTTGTGTCGTTTGTCGATGCATCGCGTGCGCCACGTTCGCTACGTTCGCGACGTTCGCCGAATTTGCATTTCGTCTCATGTTCATATCCCACATCAGACGGCCATGTTCTGTGCCGTAAAGAGTTCACACTCCGTCTAGACATTTCGACCTAGACGAAAGGGAGAGTGTTCCTCTCTCTCTGCGGCAAACATGCGCACTGTTGCGGAGGTTAGGGAGGGAACAACAGGTGGTCCAGGGAGGTCTCAAGGTCGGCGCACGGAAGCGTCTGGCTCCTGTCATTATACATTATACAATATCGATCCCATAACTTCTTATATAGCAAACCGTTGATTTTATTATTACACAATATAACTTTATTGAAAATAAAGCTTATAAATATATATATATATATATATATATATATATATATATATATATATATATATATATATATATATGTAAATTAGTTAATTTGTTTACACTTTAAATGTATAATTGTAATGGGTACGCCGGTTATTGCTTCATCTAAATTTTAATACTTATTTTTGATAAATAATATTTGTAACAAAATAAATTAAGTTAGTTCTAGAAGTAATTTCTGAAGTACGAAAACATACGAGTTCTGAGAAATATTACAAGTACAGCATATAATTCCAGACAGAATTATCCCGCCCTCATACCCGCGGGACATATTCCAAGTTCTAATACCTGGATACATTTCATTACACAAGCATACTGGGGTAAACCACAACTACACGTGCCACGGATAATTAAGAAAATTTTAATGTCGTGTAGCAAAATAACATTAAGTCCGCCTACATTTTGTATACATTTGGACATAATACCATAATAGTACTAGCAATTAAACATTGTTGGTATCAAAATGTGTATGAATTGTGATTTAGGAGTATTATCTGTATACAAATACATACAGATTTACCAAACGAATAATAAATATAGATAATGCTACTAGATAGTATCATTAAAATTTTCCACACATCTTTAGATATTTTTTTGTTTATACATACCGACCAACACGATGAGTTGCAGTATCATTTCGTTAACTTACAAACAAAACCATTTCATTGTGATATCAGAAACCACATTTGTGAATATATGTGTAAATTTTGAGTTTTATCATTTACTTTTATTTTCTTTTTTACAGTGGACGGAGAGCCGACAGCTCTCTCTCTGGGTGCGCGGGGCTCACTAGGCCGGGCTCTCTTGCACGGCCTGCTTGCGCCCGCTCCGGCGCCCCGACACCATTTATATACTGCGCCTAATACAGGTAAATAGATTTATAACGACTATACGTGTTCACCTCTCTGACTCGTTTCAATTAAATGGTAAAAAACTACTAAATGTGTTGGAAAGTTGAAAGAAAAATCCTATACAAGTGACTTCAACACCACACACTTAAGAATTTTGAATCTCAACTGCCTCCGTTCCACCCCGTTGTGACGTAGTAAATACAGCGGTACCACAAAAAAAGTAGTGAAGCTCTAAGTATCCCTCGGGGGGTCACAAAGCGTAATCAATAAAATATAACCAGTTACAAATGTTCTTCAAAACTGCTTTGCGCTGGAAGGATTTAGAAAAGTTTTTAATGTGTTGATATTTCAACTTTTAAGGTTGAATATGCTCAATAAAGCAACAAGACACTTACACTTTTTTGTAGTAGTCTGTACTATGTACTACAAATACAACTGTGAGTACTTTATTTTACTTAATTTTTTTATTGCTAAAAACTATCATACTCGAAAAATGTCAATGTTTTATTTCTATACATTTAAGTACATTTATTATGAAACGAATTGACGTACATTTAGTATGTAGAATAGCAATTGAAATATTCTCCAAAAATTTCGGATAAAATATCGCCTGACATTAGAATAAATATGTTACAAGATTTGCCGGGCATAGTATACCAGGTAGGTATTATTTAGGTCAGCCTTGTACCTAAAGGTTCGTACCGCCGCGCCGTACAGCGGGCTTTGTCCCTAAATAGTGTTTGCTGGCGGCCATTTTCGTGACATAAAGGTTTCTTTCACAAGAGAATAGACAACAACTGAATGTTTATAAATTAGCGTAATTTGTATTACTGAAGGCGTATCGCTAACGGGGCGTTTGACTAACGCTTCTCTGACGTCCTCGTGACGTACAGCACCAGCGTGAAACCAACTATGAATATGTTTTTATCCTTTTATGATTCATATTCTAAGTTACCGTGTGATTTTCGGCAGATTAATATAACCACGCATTTCAACCCGTGTTGTCGTCGGAACCGACTGAACCTCCACCAACAAAAACCCCAATGATGTTTAGTTCAGGCTGGCGAGTAAATCTGCGTAATACAATTTTGTTGCCGTGTTTTAACAACTGCACCAACCAGGAATAAAGGGAACTAAGCTTATAAATGATTCATAAGTAAAGATAAGAGGATTAAATATAGCTAGTAACAATATAATATTCTCAAAATGTTAAAAATGACTTTAAAATAATTTACATTATATAAAGGTCATATCTTTGATAACAAAAATCAAATAAAGTCCTCATTTTCGTATTTCGATGCTTTCTCATTTCGAGAGTAATCATCTCGAAGATCCCTGTTATACGAGAGAGAGAGCAACGGAAATGATTTTAGGTCCTCGACACACGTACATAGCGGTCGTCGGTATACCTTACTATTGTGTAAGCAATTTCCTCAACCGAGATCGACCTCAACAAAGGATATTATAAGTTATTTAATGTTGTCTGAAAACAGACGATTTATCCGAGAGAAATTGGAAATTGTCTATTTTGACAGTTAGTCAGAAATAAACAGGATCAGTTGAAGAACAATTTAACGAACACTTATAAACACAAATTAAGCCTGTGTGCTTGCCCGGGTTCGAAGCGGCGACCTTCGGTTCAAATTCATGCGGTCTCAGCACCAGATTAAGCTGCCGGAGAAGAAGAAGTAAATTGTTTCTTATAGAATAATTATTTAACTAAAAAACTAAATTTTTTTTAATCTATCAATTACTAAATTCTAAATAAACGTTATCAGTAAAATTAAATAAATCGCTTAAAAATGTAACGATTAGTATGAATTAAGGATATTTCATCCGGTTGTGTTCACGGAATTCGAAGTGGACCGACAATTCTGCTATATTTAATACTTAATGAAAAAAAATATGTTGTGATGAGTTAACATCACAGATACATTTTTTATGACAAAACAATGTATTCGTTGTTTTTACAATAAACTTTTTAATAGCCTTACAAAGTTCTGATGTTAAAAAAGGTCTTAAAACTTCGTACCAATAACGTGCCTTTTTAAATATTCTTTAATAATTTTCAACGAATGTACGAATATTTTCGGTAACAGAAATGTTAATATATAAAGATTCAAACCCAACAATTAACATTTAAAACGAATGACATATTGTGCAGCTTCATAATATAGGAGACTATAATTTTAGTGTGAAACGACATTACTAGATATTGCGCATGTGACGTGCTTTATACCTCGCATATTGCCTACGGGTACAGGTGACCATTTACCATCAAATGGGCCTTCGGCTGGTTTATGCGATACAGCCTAACTGACATACCACAAACAATCATTCGTTATGAAGCATTTCTGTATTGCAAATTAAAAATATTATTTTAATCTGTTAATAATAAAACGGTAAAATAGGAATTCTAAATTTAAACGAAAAAATAATTAAGATGAATATCTAATTCCATAGCGTTATCGATTAAAGTATTTTTGTGTAATCTGAGTATTTGCTTCCGTCTGCATGTGGTCTAACGTAGGTTTACATATCTAAGCTGTGAAGAAGGATTACATAACGACCTACATAATATATAGTAGGCACCAAGTGTCTTATATTTTTTGGCGTGCCTGTCTCACGTTCAGGCGACCGAAACCCGTTATGACGTGATATTTTATTTGGTCTGTTTCTAACCGTCTGCTTATAATGAAATACCCGTTCGATATAATAATATAAATTCTGCATAAATAAATGTATTAATTCCCAGTAAAAGAGGAAGGTTTTGTTACGTATTTAATATGATAAAACTACACAACTATATTTTTTTTTAAGAACGAATAATATTATATATATTTACACAAGACTAATTGTTCGAAGCGAAAGTTCGCGTCAAAACAAGCGGTAAGGTCGAGGTATGAAAAATTCATAAAGAACAAAGAGGAAGTGCGGGGCAATCGATACCCTCAGCTGATGGCTCCCAATGTCACGACCGTGCCCCCCGATCTCCCCGCACGCACACAGCTATACCATTCAATGCGACACGCCGCACACACATTGCGTAACCGTTATTTAGTAGGACTACTTTTACTAACGAAAATATTATGTAAAATTTTAATATTAGGTAATTTCTGTTTGCAATTACGATTAAAATAATATCATTATCGATATTAAAACATAATTGTCAATATCAATTAAAAACGAAATTTTGTGAGAAGAAATATATATATATAACAAATGAAAAATATAAATGAACGCTTCTTCAATATGATTTCTCCTTAAGCCCGGTTTTGTGTCAGGCCAACAAATATACTTTACAATTTTGAGGTTATTTGTTAAAGTCTGTGTATAAAATTCATCAAAATGTTTCGTTCTAGCAGTGGCTATTGTTATCTGTATATACACAGTAAATAAAAGGAGAAATGTTAACAATAAAATTGTCACTTTCACTAAAATTAACCCTTCAAACTCAGCTGGTGCAGATGGTCAGAAAGGCCAAGTGCAAAATGTGCAATTTCATCTGTATTCAATAGTAAAATGCCCATGTGGGTGTATTGATAATTTGCACAAGTGAACTAATAGTATAGTTTTATTATTAATCTACGTATTCAAAAGGGTTCATATTTGATATTGTCCGGTTTTGACAGCTTTGATATATAGCTTCATGCGTCATTACGTCATAGCGTTTGTGTTTAATTCGCAGTAACATTTATAGGGGAATAATAATACTCTACGTAAATACGAAAAATATTTTAGATAGAATATTTATTAAAATAATTTAAAATAAATAAATGACGATGTCTTTTTACATTAATTACAAAGAAATATATATATATATTGAGAAGCAAGAACATAACATCACATTTATGTCGAAGCAAAATATTCTAATTCAAATACTTTTGTGTCGTCAACCGTTAGCAAACGCCTATTTACTTTACCTTACAACTAAGTCGGGTTAGTTACCATATGGTAATCCGATACACATATTTGAAGAGATAAAATTACATTTTGTGCAAAAACGTTTACATTAACACCAAAATCGTCGGCACCACAAAGCTTAACCCGTACAATACCGCACCGGGTCCTGAGTCCCGGCCGCGGGACGAACCTAACCAAACAATCGGGACGCAGATGGTTGCACACATTGCGTACATTTCAAATATCTTTATGCAAAAATGGGTTATACACCTTGCACTACAACTCTCTACACAATAGCCACTAATCTGTCGTTCGTCTCGTTCTAATCATGCATCATCTGCGCTGTCCCTTTTGTCAGCTCAGCTAACGCTGACACTTTAATATTATAATGTCACGCGTGGGTGCGCAAACGCAACTCATTGTTAGTTCATGAATGAAATCCATAAATATTTGCAATTTTTAAATCGAACGAGTAATTCTTTTGAAAAATTATTATTCAGAAAATTAAATTTTTTCCTTCTCTAATTAACTATTTTAATTCTAGTTTCTTTTCTTGTTATTTTATTTTATAAAAAAGTTCATAAGTTATTTAATAACAAAAAATCGTATTCATAAAGATATAGATATGTAATCTCGTATTATTATTATGAGCCAATGTAATAGATAGTCCGTCCTCTTAAACAAATTTGTTCACTAGTCCATACACGCGGGTTTATCCCTAACAGATCATATAGTACGTATATAATTGTAGAACTGACCAACGGCGCGTCATATTTAGGGTCCTAAGCACATTAACATCTTAAAGGAAATGAATAACAAAAGAAGACGCGGAAAGGGTTCTCATTTGTTAGAGTACTAGACATTCTAACTTAGAGAAGTTATGTTAGAAGTTTTATTTGTCCTTTAATAATATATATCGGCTTAATGAAACTAATCAATATGATATTTAACAAGCATTTTAACAGCCATGATTCTAAAAAATAATTATGAAATCAACTTTTTTGAAATTCCATTTCAAATATTTTCAATAAGGATTTATGTGTTATTTCCACTCTTATTACGTAACAAATAAAGTCACGTAAGCTAATGTATTAATCAAAACCTTATAATATTAATGACTTAACATAAATATTAGTCGCAATAGAAAATACGGTCTTTCCCAGTCATGTGACGTCCGTCCTGTTGTTTATTGGCTGAGGAAAAACGTAAAACTCTCTTATATTATATACTTTACATAAAAATCAGTTGTTTATTTTATTAATTATTATTCCAAGTGTCAAGTTTTTATTTCTACTATTTTGTAAATATATAATGCATAGACAATAAAATACTAATGTTAATACAATTTTATACAATCTGTTAGAAATGAATTATCATAAAAAAAATAAAAAAGCTATTTTCATTATTCAATTGCGATAACAATAATTCACTTCAATGCAATATTTTAGTTAAAACTAATGGTAAACACAAATCATAGCACAATACTGAATAATTAATACGAAATAAATATTATAAGGCATTATGACGGGTGACGTGTGGACGATCGGGTGTATAGTAACATCGAGATCTCCACGTGTATACGCCAAGTATATAACAAGTTATGTACTCAATACACCGCACGATTATTCATATGCAAAAAAATCTAAGTCATCATTCGCATGGATTATGGTCTAACGCCGCTTTGGCACAAAGGCGATGGACAGCGGTCACTCCATAAAGATGGTCCGATTAAAAGAAGGATGGGGTACTTTTGTTCCGTATTGTGATATTTTCCTAATGGGACCGCATTCCGCACTGACCGGTAGACTCGATCCGAAGGGGTCGAAGCGATCATTATTTATAGTTAATTTATTATTTTGATACGTGAGATGAAAGGGTTGTGACAAAAGTCCAATTCCGTGTTCCTGGCCGTTGGGTCGAGCTCGAGTGACCGATCGCCGCGTTCGGTGAATGACGGTATTCATTCGGTCGTCGTCGTCATAGAAATTAACATTGTAAGGGCGTAAGTTCTTATTAATTCCCATCTCCTAATTTGAATGTTGGAGTATGTTTTGTTGCCGAATGTCCTGTCTTAGGGCTTTTAATCATTTTAATAAAAACTGTAGTCAAATATTTTATAATTCTTGTTAGAGTTGGAATTTAAACATGTAATTCTTTTATTTAATATAATTAGCTATTAACTAAATCTTCTACATCTTTGTAGTAAAAAGTTAGTACAGCGACTCTATTATATTTCGCGCCCTTCAAACGCCTTGACATCTAGAGGTGATCAAACAGACTTGCAGCTGCATCGCTTATTACTCATCCAATAAGTAATGACCTTATAATATCAATGTTACTACTTTTGACTTACACGTTTACAAAATGCATTGATACATAACTTATTACTTCTGGTAACTGAAAATAAAACCAAGTAATTGACATCAAATATGGTAGGACTTTAAGTTGGAAAGCTTGGACAGTGGTCACAACTTCCCATAGAATAAGCCACTATAAGAAATATTAAACAATCCTTTCTCTACCAAAGCGACGCGAACCATTGCAACTAGGATGTCTCTTGCTCCTGTAATTACAATCTCACTCAATCTGTAAATCGGAACTCGGAATACAAAGTTATTCGGTAGTAGAATAACGGATGAACTTAGGACACTCGAACGGGCCTGCACGGAGTTCTACCACTATTAAAAGTGAAATCCAAAATAAAACTATTGAAAAATATATATTCAAGAACGACTAAGAAAAATATTGGTCAGTCTCACAAATCTGAAATATCAGTTTCAAATTAAGTTTACTATTGATCCGCAAGTTGTTTCTACTAATATTCCTACATGGTCTATTCAAACATTGCGACATTACACTCACAGAATCGTTCGGGGTCTCCAAAACTCGTTCTAAAAATAATCAGTGACATTAAAATAGCTCTATTTACTAGAGATTATACAGTAACACTATTCCATTCAACATTTAAATGGTCAACAGTGGCCGGCGAGGCCCATAGCTTCCAGGTTCCCATACCCATTGTCCGGCGTTGAAGGGTTGACAATGGTCATAAAGGGGTGTGGACAGCGTTTTAAACCTCGCACCGGTCAAATGGCCACTGGAGTTACCAGTCATAGTTTCAATGGACGAGGAAACGTATGAATAAAAAACTTTCTTTCTTACCGTATAGTCGTATGATTACAATATTTAAATACCGTTATTCGTCAAACTTTTTTATTACGAGGGCTCGGACATGAGAATGTTTCGGGCACCGATTTCCATAACCGTGAAGGTTTAGCTGAAAATTACGATCGTAAATAAACGGACCGACTAACTGTCACATCGGTCTTGTAAAACGGTTAAATGTATACAAAATCAAAATAACAGCGCATCTCGATTCAGAATCTAATAAAGTGTAATTCTTGGAATATCACACAAGCAAATTAACACAACAGTGACTCGAGATACGTAAATCACTATTGTATTGCATTATACTTACTAATTATGCAAACGAAACATACCGAAATGACGAGTACATTTGTGATGCAAAAAAATGCAACCCTAACCGCCCCTCGGCCTTTGCGACCCTAAGACAGAGATATCAGCATAATCATAAATTAAAAACATACCAAAGCATTTTTGCATAATAATAGATCGCTGACCATACGCATGCGTTCCCACACGGCAGAAACAGGTTAAGTGCAAGTGCATTTCTGCGATAGCCTCTAACGGTAGTTAAGTGTATTGTCCAAACTGACCGTTGGGTCTAAGAGACCCGGGATTAATAGCAGGGTTGCATGCGAATTATGCAAGGTGACCGTTAGATGCGACAACAGATGCTGTCTTTGTGATTTATTTGTGTTTTATTCAAATTACATAGCAGTTCACTGACATGGTTCGCCAACCATCCTTAATATCATTCTCGTATTACATTACTTTTAATTTAAGAACGAAACGTTATTTTGGCACGAATTTGAATCTAGAATATAAATATTGAAATGTGTTTTTTTTTCGTACATACCTACATCACAAACCGCAACCGAACATAATAAACACAAAATTAAAAATAAATTACATAAAAAAATAATTAAAATGATGCAATTGAGAATTATAAAATTTCCAGAAACAAATAAATAATACAATACATTATTGAAATATAATTTCTAGAACCGCAAGATGCTCGGCTCAGTCATGCCTATTTTTAATTTCACTTCAAACAGCTTCGGTGTATTTAAGTGGACATGTTTTATTATTAGTTACCGATTGACACAATGTCTTGGAAACATTGTGTATCGTTTCTATAAGATTTACACACTATATTATTAAACACAACACGTTACATAGCCATTCCCACAAAGTGTAAATAAAAACTAATTTTTAACGTAATTATTTATAATTGAAATGAAAATTTTGATCTGAATCTTGTTTGTGACTTTTTATTATTTAAAATTATTTTATCTTATTTATATGTTAATAAAGTAGGCAGTAAAATTTGAGAAGGGTAAGGAGGTTATTACAAAATGCTGCTCCAAAGCGGGTTGTTGGATAAACATGTGACCGATTTTCATCAGACACATAGGATTCCTCATGATGAGCTCAAGGTGAATTATAAACACAAAAATTGTAATTTACACGCAATCGAGTCTTAAACGAAACTCACGGTTTTACCTCTTATGATGAATAATAATCATAAGCGATGATCATAAAACGATTGTACTGATGTTTCACTTTTTTCTCCAGGCTCCCTTCCCCCATCACCAGCCGACAGTGGCGTGTCAGATGTGGAATCTTCATCATCAGGGGCCGGATCTGCGGAGGAACTGAAGGCGCGGCTGCAGCCGCCACCTCCAGCGCCCTTCCACACGCCTTTCCTGCCCTTCTACCAGCAGCATCAGATCGCCACCTCCTTGCAGCACCACGTCGCAACCCATCCAAGGCCAACCGGTAAGCGTTTTGGATTTTCTAGCCATTGCTCGATTCGATATATTTCAAGATAATTAAAGACGCGCTAAATTGTAACTAATTTATACATAATTAGAGTAACTTACCCGCTTCATATAATTATAAAGAAGTTTTACCTGAAGTTAGTTTGCATTCAAACGTTGTAAAATAATAAAACTTCGCCTAACCGATGTACATCGTTAGTTTATTTTAGAAATGTTAATTAGGTTATCTTAGGATTCTTCGGCTAGGATACAAAGGTACATATACTTTCTGATTCTATCCCAAAAAGTTTGTGTAATTATTATGACAAGACTAAAATATAAACTTCGATTTTAAGTTAAATAAAAATATAACTTGGCTTAACAACCAAACACCGGCAACAGACCCAATAGTACCATTATTTCTTATTGAATGGAATAAGCGAAGTACCGCTGACTGACTCCTCACGAGATCTCCGAAACTATACGTCTGATTGACATGATTCAGCATAGTTACTCATTTTGCGATGTAAAAGCTCACTAAGAGTGGATTAACTTAATTAAAAAATATTAAGTCGGGATGGGCAGCTCGTTACATATAATTTATTTTACATATTTTACATACAAATCAACGGAGAGTAAGTCCTCGCTGTCGACAGTTCGCCTGTGGACGCGGCTATTTATGTTGTCTGTAGTTTTTGCTCAAGTCTGGGACACTCGATGAGAATACCAATTTTATTGTAATGGGCTTCCCAACACAAGATACGCGTAAATAGTATTACTAATGAAGTCATAAATCTTTATTAACACTATAAAATCGAATAATAATCTTTAAAACTATTTAAACTTGTTGAAACTACTGGTGGTAGGGCTTTGTGCAAGCTCGTCTGGGTAGGTACCACTCACTCATCAGATATTCTACCGCAAAACAGCAGTACTTGGTATTGTTGTATTCCGGTTTAAAGGGTGAGTGAGCCAGTGTAATTACAGGCACAAGGTACATAACATCTTAGTTCCCAAGGTTGTTGGCGCATTTTTAACATTTCTTACTTTGCCAATGTCTATGGGCGTTGGTGAAAACTTACCATCAGGTGGCTTATATGCTCGCCTTCCTTTAATATAAAAAAAAACTTCTACAAAAAACGATAAAATATCTTGATCGAATTACGACCGCGACATCCAATATTATTTCCTTAATAAGCAGATCACACAAAGCACACTTGGCCTTAAACACAGCTTCACTCTTAGATACTCATTAAGGTGCATACTTATGAAACAAAAAAGAATTACAAACCTTGCGAGGATGGACAAGTTATCTTTGACTAAAGATTTATTTAATTTGAACAAGGCCTTTGTAACTTTATAACCATTTGTGAATATTATATTATAAGTGGATTATTACCTACTTTATTATTATTAGATTATTAGTGTTTAATAAGTCAAATTAAAGCCATTTTTGGATAATAATTTAAAGTTTGTAGTGATTAACATATTTTTCAATTATGCGTTTAAAAAATGAATGAAAAATAGCATTGCAAAAATTAAAGATGGAGAAACAAAAGCATTGTTTAGGTGGGAAGGTGACCGACGGTGAACGCCCCACCCGGAAGGTCACCTTACTGCGCGCGCGCAGGGTATTTGGGAAACATCAAACAGCGCAGACCGTCTTAACCCTAAACTTAGTTATATAAACTTAGCAACATGTTATTTTTAAAACATTCTTATCTACACAAATCTTATATATCGATTGGCCAAATGGAGATTGTAAATTATATAAGTAATTAATAAAACACAGCTGTTGTTTATAACAAAAATCATGATATATTTTAATTCATCTTTGATAGCTTTATTATCAATTTAGTAAATGCTAAGTAATCCGGAGTTCCATATCTATTATTGGACTATCGCACTATTGGAATTGCCTTAAAACGCAAATTAATAATCTTTAAGAAGCAATATAGAAGCAAATTAATAATAACAACAAAGTTGTAGATCCTCAACGGACTTCCGGGGGCGTGTTTAGCGCACTGGCTGCCAGCCAGTTGGCCCTCATTCTGTCTCCCAAGCACATTAAACAACCAAATTATTCAGCCACCCGACAATAACTCACGATGCATTTGTTACAATTTGTAAGAGAAAAACACGTGTGATAAGTAAATTTTTTATAAACAAAGCTATCAATTCAGATACGGAATTAGCTCGTGGGATCCATTTGAGGACGTGTGCGTTTTGTTGTGAGGAATTTACACTTTGACAAAGGGACAAAGCGTGTCACTTAAATTGTCGACTAACTCAATTATATCAAGAGAATGGATATCCATTGGATTTAAAAAAAAATACATAATTTAATAAATAATATATGTATAGTAATCATTTTATAAACAAACGAACTGTATTGACTCCCCGATCGCAGAGCCACCTACAATGAAAAACATCCAGAAATCACTCAAAAACATTCATCAAAAGCGGTCCAGACGTTTAGGGGGAGTTTATTGATATACACACGTATAAATAAATTTTATATATAAAGATAAGTTTGTAACGACTCCACGGTGGTTAGCAGTCTTTTATATAATTTTGCGATGATTAAATTTTATGAGATTAATAGTTCTGAGTAACGCCCAACGCTCGACTAAACAAAAGCAATAAAAAACGCGAAGTACCATTCCGTCATGAATTGAAGATTTGTTTGCAATCTTCACGTTTCGCTGTGTTTACCAACGCACACATTTGTGGCGCACTGATTTCCTAGAAAATATAACAATAGCCGTGACAAGATCATAAGACACGTTAAGAAATTGATGATCAGGATTGAATAAAGTAAACAGAATAATAATGTTATGATATTTAAAAGCAACAATAAAAGTATTAAATGTTACTATAAAACTATGCATGAAGCAAAGATAAAATATAACGGATTAGGCGGCAACAATTTTAAATCGAAAATTTAAAAATGAAAGATCACAACTCGATACGGTGAAGGTGCATCCCTAGCGCGGAACCCGTTGGCATAGCGATGCATCGGACGCCTGTCCTCAGCTATTTGACATTGTACAAGGTCAGTGCTCCTAATATAAAGATGCAAAAACTACCGCGCTGGCCGCGTATGCGTACCGCGTAGCGTATTGCGCCGGCGCATGCAAAACGACCACTTTCCATTATGGTTGCATTTACAAATTAACTAGTAATTACGTGTCTATGAGTTGTTTTGTTTTGAACTTGGGTATTATAAATGAGTTTTCTAAATCATGCAAACTATTATGTCATGTGAGCAGTATTTCATATGATAACTTATATTTATTGTAATTTAACACAATACGGAAAACGGAAAAAATTTTCTACGCATAAATAAAAAAAATCAGTAAAAATATTGCCAATGTCAGTGATAAATATCGTAAACGAGAAGTACTCCTCTTGAATAATTTCGGCACATAAATAAAATGTCACAACACTAAATCGATGGCTACAAAACTTAACCGACACCGACAACTTTTACCGATAATTCAGGATAACCGCTTTTATTTTCACTTACCAACAATAAAGTCAACAGCAAAACGCTTTAGCTGGAACGGAAAAGATAAGATTCGTTACAAAAACAATAACAGCGGACCGGACTTATTATGTGTCACGTTGATTACTTTTCCTGCAAACCAGGAATGTGTATCAGTATGTAATATACAAACACATTCACTAATATAGATTTTAAGATTTGTTATTTTTAAAAATGCTCTTAAGTATAAAATCAATTAAATTCAAATTTTCCAACAATTATAAATTTACACATAAATGGTGCTTGATAATAATATTCTTAAGCATTTAAAATCGAATAAATTGTTTCAAAAATACATCTTTATTACTACTGAAATCCACCGGATTTCAAGGAAATTATGCTTTGATACTTAATGTCTTGTAAGACACAAGCTGTAAAAAAATGGTAATAGGATTAAAAATTGCGCAGATCTCGCCAAGTTTTTAATGTAGCACGATCGATACACGTCTCCGTTGCAATTGTACTCAGAGGCTGCTCAGATCATGTCATGTTGGAAATGGCTGCGAGGCGTGCGGTATTGCGCTAACCACACACGAAATTTCGATGTTGCAAACGCATTGCGAAAGAGCGCGGTACCGGCGCCGCCATTGTCAGCCACTGGCGAAACACACGACCTTCCTACTCGGATTGGGCAGTCGAAACCTGATTCGAGTATGTGCCATGTTAACGCTCAAACACTAAAGCTACGTTTTTCTGAAACTATTGAAACAGGTGCTGCGATACGGAAATCAACAGTGAAATTAAAATGTGTGCACAAATGGACAAGACGATTTCACATTTTGGAGGCCACGTAAGTCAAGAAACCTCGAAAGTATTCTAAATAGACACATTGAATTCGAACATGAATTATGTTGAAACAATAAACGGGTGTAAAACATTCAGATATCGCTCGTATCGGTTAATCATCGCAGCCTTGACTTGGCGCTAGATTGGCCAATTATATGACGTACAACGATGTGAAACACCACTCTTTAGCGTCGAGAGGTTCCAAAGAATTGTGATGCGGGTTGCGTCAGAGCGAATATTTGGATGGAATACGCGAACAGTAGCTGTGGCACAAAATAAAACAACTTTTACAGCTCAGGCAACATTTACAAAGAACACCTTCGTTATGCTCCACAAGCAATGTAAACGGTTACTGGACTAATCGTGTAGTATATACAAGAACACCCGAAAATAGAATTTAAACGTATACGAATAATAACGTTTGTCGTTAATCGGCATCTCTGATCGGGCCCTGATCGCGCGGTATCCTCTCGCCGTTATGCACGCCTGATATCGCTACGGTTGTTTTTCTATTTATCATAATGACCTGAATCTGTCGTACGTTTACACGACATACGATAGCTGATTGCACATTAACTAAAACAACTAACACGTGAGTAATATATAAAACAACTTATCATTATAAGCGTGTTTTCGTGACATATTTGCACAAACGAAATGGAAATTAAAATTATCGTTGCGTCTATTTTGCAGAGCTGCATCGCGATAAGGCTTACATGTGTTCGTTTCTAACGTATTCGAGTGTGCGTGTGTGCGCGGTGCGCGGGAGTGTGCGCGAGGTGATCGTCCCGTTTCAAGGGCAGTGCAGCTAGCGCTCATATTAATAGTTGGCGACTATTTTTGCCGCGCCGCCGCTGGGGGACCGGAACGTTATTATTGACATTCGCGAACTTCCAAATCGGACTTACATCACTCTACGTGAAAACAAACTTACTTTTCCTGTTTGTTTTTTGTCACATTCGAAGAACTATTCCATCCTATAAGTTAACTCTTGATAGTTCTCAGCGCTTTTTTTTACTGCATTAAAACTACACTGAAAAAAGATGAAAGTATAAATACAGATAATAAATTATTTTTTTAATTAATTTTATTTACACTTTTGAAGTAGATTATAGACTTATTCAATGTTATTTAGCAAACGTTCATAATAGATAACAGGTTGATTTTTCGAGAACGGAAACATAACCAATTAATTTGACCTCAATTCGGATTTCTCATTCAATATATGTATAGTCTTCCGCTAATTAGAATCTTGTTAAAAATAAACCTTAAGATCCTAAACTGATGTATTTAGTCGACGTATTTCCAATGTAATATACATTACATTGGAAAATGTAATGTATATCACAACATTTTATTTTATTTCAAAACCAATTTGTTAAAGAAATGATAGACATATAGAAATGTTAGTATAGTTTTAAAGACGTTTCACAAGACATATATATGAACTAAAAGTCTTTGTCCAATCGTCGGCCGTACAAGGAAGATGCTCGCGCCATCTGTCGTTCGGCCGGCGCTTGCGCAATGCGACCCACTTGCGCCGCGGCCGCTGCCAAACGCCTCGGCTCCTCTACAATTACATATTTCGGTGTCGCAACACTCGCGTCGCATCCGAGTTGAACGGCCCGCGACCTTGAGCGTTGCGCAGCGCACGCGCCGCTGAAAGCGAAAGGACCGAGCGAATCCCGGAATTTAGTACAGTAACATGAGCTGTAATCGGTAGTTCTGGCTCTCCCTCCTGCTACCATCGTAAGCCAACTTGGGTCAAGTCAAGACTAACTCTCAGCGACTATGACAAGAGAGCAGTAGTAATGGAGGTTGATTTGGACCTATTAATTGTCAAGTGTGTACGTGATCAGCCACTTGTAAACGTCACTTATCACGAAACCGCATAGAGGTTCCTACCCGTGAATCATACAAACAACAAGAGCTGGTATTAGTGCGTCACTTAGTGCTCTGTTTCACACGCCTCCTTGCGCCTACGCACTTGCACAATATTCTCTCCGCCGCCATCTTCCTTCCGAAACACATCACATTTTAAATAACTTATCTGAAACATATAAAAATAACATTTTGATGTTGGAATGGAAATTTTGTATAATATTATGAATGGCTATGGGACTTGTCCTCGACTTACATTGTGTACATAAATGTTAGTTTAAACGAAATATTAACTTGTTTAGTTGTCAACGTTAAGGAAATGCCGTTTCATAATTCTTCATTTTGCTTGCTATAACAACGTCGCACACTAAATTCAATCAAATGAAAAATCATTACGACCCAATTTCACGTCGAATCTCAGCCTACTTCCCCGGAAACCTCATACGTGTGCTTATTTTACGATAGGTATAAAAACAGAGGGGCAGCAGAGTCCAGGCGGCCTACATACGCGCTCCACTGATTTCCTGCCCGTTTTAAAATTATCCGCTCGTTCCCGGCGGAGCGGCAAGGGCGCCCTTTGCAGACCATAGCCCCTTACACTCTAAATAGAATTATACAGTCTATAGCCGATACACAGGAAATCCAAATGTCAAATGTCGATTATATAATTCTAATAAAAATAACTCTATCAATATTATAACCGCTTTGTATAAAATTCATGATGAACCTGACCCTAAAAATTTTCAAGTATTCGTGACAATTTTAATGGCTCGTATTTGATATTTCATCAAATATCGGTTGGACAGTTCCGTACCTGTTAGAATACTTTCGTATGAAAATCTAAACCTGTTACTTTCGAAAGGACGTCCTGAAATGAAAATGAGATGGCAAAGCGGCTATCCTTGTGCCGTGCGTGGCACTAACGGGGTCAGTGTTAGACCGCATAGCGCTGCATAAATAGACGCACTACTCGCCCCACCACACTTCCCTCCTTTCGCTTCGATGCACTAAGATCATCTTAGTGGAAGTTTAGTTAGGGATGTTCCATATAATATTCTCAGTATCCATTCTTTCATTTAATTAAATCAGACAGGAGATATATCAGGATAACTTTCTTAGATCTATAATAAATTATATGCTTTCAATTTAAAAATACATAATTACAAATAAAGTTTTTTAATTATAATATTTAAACATGAAGCTAAGTAGCAGATAGATAAAAATCATATAATATTATTGAGACATTTTAATGAATTATTGACATCTTCATGCTTGAAATTAATCTGTACAGTAATTGACTGCGGTATTGATTATACGAAATATAAATACAAACTGATACCGTTTACGCAATACCTGATAACATTTATTTTTTAAGTACGAGATCTACTGGAGAAAAACGTACTATATATAACCATAAGAAAATGATAATAACAGTACTTTATTAGTTTGGGTACAGTGAATTAGCGTCAATTAGCAAAACACTATTCTAATAACGCTTAATGGTTCTGATTAGAAAATATAGTTTTTATTCTTTCACACTTCAAAGATGCTGTAAAAGTTTGTTCTAGTCTACGTTGTAACTAAGCAAGATAGCAGCAGATATTATAATCGTCATTATTCCAGTAATTTATATTTATAGTAATAACGGTAAATAACCACAATTATTCACAAATACCGAACGACGTCTAAACCGCGGGTCTAAACTCAAGAATACCAATAATTCGCATCGCTTAAACGTTACCAACGTACAAACGAATTTTCCAATTAAGTCACTTCAGTATAATTATCCGTCTTTATGTGAAAATTATCGTTTCAAATAAATAATAATTAGCGACAAGTCGTTCCGGCCTGTTTGTTGCCAGGGTCGAGTGAGGCAACGATGAAAATGTAAGCCTTGACCGACCGTGGCTGGCCCTCAACCTTCGAGCTAGGTAGCGTTGGGACTATGGAAGTACCTTTTATTTGCAACTTTTCTATATTGAATTTGCTTCAAGACCAATATAAATAAAATGAAGATACAAACGCCCAAATCTTTATATACAATAGAATATGCTTCCCATATAATAATTGCCACAATAATAGATATAGGGCATTGGAAGGTGACAGCTAGCCAAAAGAAATATATAATCCTTTCCAATCTGTACACTTTGAAAAGTTTCGCACCGAGGTAACAAAACTAGATATTAATATATAATTAATTCAAAATAGTAAATGTAATTTGCAAGGCATAATGTTACCGATTTAAAGACGTTATTAATTTTTCACTTACATATTATGTTATTGTAAGACTGCCTCGTTGGTCTAGTGGCTTGATATAAGGCCGCAGACCCGGAGGTCCTGGGTTCAATTCCCAGGTCGAGCCAATAAAAAGTTATTCGGTTTTTCTGTCAGAAAATTCTCATTCTCCCGGAGTGTGGAAGTTGGAAGTGTTCACACTCCCGTGCCTCGGAAAGCACGTAGAGCCGTTGGTCCTGCGCCTGAACTCTTTCCGGTCGTGTCGGATTGCCGTCCCATCGGATTATGAGAGTAAGGGAATAGAGAGTGTTTTCGCACACATTTGTGCACTATAATATCTCCTGCATAGTTGGCTAATCTCTCTTGAGATTGGCCGCCGTGGCCGAAATCGGTCTGGAGGACATTATTATAATGTTATTGTAAAGGATATACATTTAGTGAACACTTTTTTCAATCGTAGAAATACTTATAGTGTGGCATATCCACTTGGTTTTTTTATTACTTTTTAACAAAACCATGTTAGTTATCGTCGGTACGCTTATGTAAACAATAAAATCTTGTTTTGAGCTATTAATGTATGTAGGCCGCGGCGGTCGGCGGATAACAGTCGGCAGCAGGAAACCAATATTAGAGATGAGCGGAAGGCGAAACTTCTCGAGCAACACGCAACCTGCGTAGACGCTGCAGGTTTCAATATGATAATTAACCTTTATTAAATGAGCCTTGTCTTCGATTAACATCGATAATAAACGATATAATGTATAATGTACCAGTAATAGAGCGCTATGATGTCTTTATTTCGCAAAATATGTAAAATATGACTTTTCTACTAAGTTATATAAACTTTACTTTAGCTTACTTGTACTGAGCTAAATTATACATACATATATTTGCAGTAATACGAGATATCAATTTACTACATTGTTTAGTAAATAATACGCTTTGCCGACTGCATTTACTTTAAATACTCATCAAAAGCACTTACAGCTTCGAAATGAATAGCATTTAAAAAAAGTAAGTACCTAAATGCTTTTGAAGGAAATAAGTATTCTGAAGCCAATAACCAATACATAGCCACCAAGTGATTGATCCAAGATGGCGTCCCGCAAGGAAGTGCAGGAATTCGCGAGGCGTGTTAGAGGACGCGAGGGGTGGCGGGACGGGCGCTGTGACCTTCGCGCGTTGATGCAATGTCGCCGTGTCATTGACCACGCGCCGCAAACAGTTGCAGCTCACCCCCCTCGCCGAATGCCCCGCCGCCCACACTCCCGCCATCCCCCTGCACCCGCGCCATCTATCAGCCACCCGCGCCCCTCTCGTACTGCACTCACTTTTACCGTCGCGTAAGGATGCTAACTCCAGTGTCGATATCCCTTTACACAAAATAAAGTACATGCTAAAAAATAATAAATTTAATTGAATAAATTACTTAAGATCATAGCCGTATACTTTAAAATTATTAATAATAAAAAAACGGCTATTGCTTCAAATAGCTGTACAATGAAAAGCAAACAGATCGATTCTTTTAACGGGTGTCTGGTGTGACCTTGCCTAGTTAACTGTAAAAACACCGAAGCAATATTATTAGTTATAACAAAGCGTCATTTTCTTTAGTTACACGTATTTACGTAAGCGAGGTACATGAACTCTACAACGATCACCTTCGGTGCGTCCCAATATACAGGTTGAGGTCGAATTGACAATAAAAGTAGTTTTCGATAATGCAACGACAAACAACACGACTTTCGAGGCGAAGTCATTAGTTCGCGCGGGAAAGTGATAATGTCCAGTAAGTCAAACTCGCTAATCGTTGCGAAGATCGTACGATACTTTGAGTTGAACTGACCAATCCCAAACGTCGGTAACCATGTACTATGTAGTCTGCATATTTCACTAGCAATCTACTTCCCAACACAACTGAGTACAGATAAAAAATAATAAGCAAACAAAAAAAATTATCATTTCTATTTATGCGTTTAATGCAATTCAACAATTTATCATTTAAATATTCATAATACATGGACAGTGAAAATGTTTATAAAACAGGGACATAAAGAATCACAGATACAACATAAAGATTCTATCTATCTCTATCTTTCTTAACGTGGCCCCACTGATCCTGACCTTCCTTAACACATACAGCCATAGTATTACCCGGCCTAAATAAATAGCAGGCACACACAAGCGCCGCGCGTACATCGGACTGATAACTGCATCCGGCACGATATTTGCATTATGATGTATAAAAAAACTTTTAGGCAGATAGCCTGCCATTGATAACCTATTCGGTGGTCGCGATCTCGATGAAAGTCATCGTAATTATTCGTTCGTTCGCTTTCATGTTTTGAATATAAATAGATTATATAATCTTAAAAATATTTATTTACTAAGGAAATGTTTATTAAAAATCGATAAAGGTCAAATCAATTATAAATACTATCATATGATGCACAGTCATCCTAAATTATCATAAAACACAAGATAAGAGAAACATGTACATGTTGTACGTGTACATTTTATGTGCATCTTTTATTATATTATACATATACTGTTACAGTATCAAGAAAAAAGAAAAATAATAATGTGAATATATTCGTAATCATTTTATACATTATTAAATTAAAAAAAATATTTAAAAATATTCCTTCTTGGAAACTAAATATCACATTACTTAAGCCAAAAAAAATCTTTTTTATTATTATTCAATCGTCCAAGTAACTTAAAGGCTTCATACAGACTTACAGATAAAAAAATTAAAATGTTTTGTTGAAATAAAAAAAAAACTGAATACAGCGAAGTTATGTTAGCGTAATGCATAAACGACAAAAATGTGAATTAGATAAGTGTTCACTTCCTACACAGATAATGAGCGACCATCGAACTGTGGAGTCGACGCTAACATTTACAAAGCGGTCCATCACGATAAAAATTAAATGTTCAGCTAACAATTAAATAATTAACTGTATGCATTTATTTTCGTACCAAGTACAAGATAAAAATATTCAATATTCATCTGTTTTAATAAATTTTATTGCAACGATAATAATATGACGTAATAAATAACGTGACTTTTTTATAAATTATATATCTAATATTAATACTACAAAACCCATATTTTTAATTAAACGCATTACTAATTTTAATAAAATCGCTTAAAAGTAAATTATTTATAGTTTGTCTGTGATTTATAAAATAAACACTGGCAACACAATCACTCCGTTATTGAATATTCCTCTTATGATTTAAACTCTAATTCGAATCGATATAATATAGTTTATATAAAAAATCGCTTAAAATATTAAAAATTACCCGACCCCATGCGATATCACCGAGACAAGAATGATGCTCTCTATAACTAACAATGGTCGCGCAACTATGATAAATACGTTATATTGTTTATTTAAAAACAAACACAAAACAAATACCAATTATCAAAACAAGTTATATTTCAAAAGTATTATTTTCATTAGTATTGAAAGCTTGGACCTCCTTCCAAAGGTTACGGATTACGAGTGACACCATAACGGTGACGTCACATTGTTACAAACAATTACAAATTACGCAAGTACCGACCCGGCTCGGTTTGTGCCAATGACAACTACCGACCGGCGCGCCGACATTCGAATGCAAATATTTCACTGAACACGCAATATCGTATTTGCATAAAACTTCAATAAGCTCATCTCGCCTTTAAACTTCCGACTCAAATAACCCCTTCACATGTCAACACGTTATTTCTTCGAACTAGGAAATGAAAAGCTTATTATATTTTTTGATTTATAATATCGCGTTACATTACGAAAGTCTTTCCGTTCTAGAATATTCATGGGATTCTTAATCTAAATTCCATCCAGAAATACCGTGTCACAATACGCCCACGTGACCCCAATACAAGTGTCGCCCTCTGTTATCGGTTACGTAAGGTGCATGTGCCCGCGCAGCGCTGACCTTACTTAACGCAACACAAGTTCGCCGCGAACGTCGACATAGGCATTATGATATAAATAAACGTAATTGTCAAATAATTAATCTATGGCTTCCCTTATTCTAGTTGTATTGCTACTCTACAGCATACGGTCACTTCAAAGCGTGTACTGACTAATACTTAAAGAAACACACCCGTTTTATGTAACAATCACTATATTTACAAATTAAGACAAAAAAAAATAACTTCGATCTATATGTAACCAAAACTAAATACATTATAAATAAAGATAGAACAAACTTTTACCAAAGTTAAGATCTCCATACAACAAGACAATCGATTATTATTATATTTCAATCGTACATAAGAAAAACATACGCAAATTTATAACCAGTTTTATTTGGTAAGTGAAAATATTGATAAGCCCAATTAATATTATTACATCAATAGAAATACCAGGGCTAAAAGTGATTAAAAGTTATGTTATCGATGTTATTCAAGATGAAACACCGATACGAGCCTATTTATCTGGTAACATTTATATTATATTACAACAATAAATTGAAATGTTGTAAATGCATAGTAAGTTTATTTCATTTACTGAAATAAATGTCTTTGAAATATGAAAATATATATTTTCTTTTATTAATATAATATTTTAATAACAGACAAATTAGCCAAATTTTGAAATACTCTTGTGTCTGTATCCATGGAACGTTCGAGTATATTCTGTAATGAAGTCAGCATGGTGATAGATTTATCTGTGTCAACGGATAAGATTATTTTTGTCCGGGATAGTAAAAGTGTTCCCACAACAGTTATGTACCGTCACGAAGTCGCGGCCACTACTTATATATCTATATGAAAGCGTATCTAATTTATATTGTCGGTACTGTAAGTAGATTAATGAAATCAAACTCAATATGCCTAGTAACGTTATAAGATACAACTTACGAAGCGAACTAAAACTAACAAAGTGAAGGAAACAATTACAGTTTTAAGATTATAAAAATGTAAGGCATAAAAACTAATATATTTCCGTCATATAGACTATATTTTTTTATATTTTGTACTGTAATATATCTTATAATATATGTGACTTGAATATCCTCCGTACGTAACAAGTAACAAAGGATATATCCATCACATAAAAATTCTTTAAAGTATGAAGAGATGTTTATGTTTAATAATTTTTTTATCGCAAATACGGACAGAATTTGTATAAATTATCCGGACAAAGTCACCTTGATAACGAAATCAAAACAATTTATCACCTCAACTTGCTCGCTCGGATAAGGCGATGAGAACAGTTTGTATGTGTAAAAAGTGTGTGTAATATACAGTTAAAAGTTTTATACTGTAAACTGTGATGATCTCCTACGCGCATTTTTCCTATCAATCATTAAGATATTTTTACTTCTTAACACAATATAACTAAAACAGATTCAAGCCGATTTTCTTCGGAACATTTTATCTTGTCAAAAGACTGTAATTTATACAATATATGACACGTATCATTTGAAAAAATCTTAATTTTAATAATTGGTATTCATCATTATCTTTGAAATCAAATCGATAGAAATGACTAAACATAAATTTATCTTATGACTGTAATAAAAAATAATTAAGCAATAGGTATAATTCATTTATTTGTAATCAGTACCAAACATATTTTCGTTCGTAATTATAAGCGCCACTAAATAAAATTTGCATTTAGATGCAAAAATAAGACATAAGGAAAATCACAAAGCGCGACGCGTAATCTTGTAAGCGCTAAGCAGCGGGAGCGACAGGAGTAGAGGGATGCGCGGGCGCAGGCTTTGTGTGTGTGCGCGTGTGTGTGAAGGTCAACCGGCGGCGTCATTTCCTGGTCATTGCCTGCCTCATCCGACGCCCGTCTGCATGCGCACGCACACACGCGAGATATGCACTCTTAGAAACACGCACACCGCTTTCCGGTGGCACAGGAAAACGTACGTAGATGTAGCCATTGTAAACGACTCTATGGGAGGATGTGACTGAATAAAAATTGCATTGTTTATGCATGACAATCAAACTAGGATAGCTATGTACGACTTCCCACGTGACGGCAGATTTTTAAGTCCGTTCAAGTCGCGACTGGCTTTTGTTTTAACCGACAAAAGGAATCGGTGAATGAAACAGACAAACTATTAAAGCGATAGATAAAATTATTCAATAGGATTTTTCGTTAAATTTGGAAATTTTAACAATCTTGCGAAAGAATGAGGCCATCCGAAAAGGAACAAAATTATTCAGATGAAATTACCATTGAAACTGTGCCCTACGCAAATTCTAGGGCTATTAATAGCGTTACTGGGTAGATATATTTAAAACAAAGAAAATCGTACAACACACACTAACGTTACGTGTATCATAATCCGTGCAATTCGCGTTATCTCTTCCGGCAAAAAATATTAACAAGATAATGTTTGTTGTTCGCAAAAACACGCTAACGCAGTTGCTTGGAGGAAATGTACCCAATCTTATCTTATTATATTTATCACTATCAGCGTGCATCGTCACAGATATATCATCTGCGAGTCAGTGACGACGCTGGGCGATTGCCAATCATCTTAAACACTCGCATTTCAAATTTCATCATATCAATAGAAAAGTGAATTCCAATTGTTAATATCATTAAATGAGATTATTTATCTGGATACTGACGCTTTAGAAGTTAGGTCCTAAGACCTAGTGCGAAGCGAGCTTAATGTTCACGTCCGGAGCTAATATATGAGTCTATAGACGATAAAACAATAGTGTTTGTATCACAAGAGGTTTGTGGGGTAACCTATTTCTTGCGTGCGGGATGCGAGACCGGTTGTATCCCTCCTCCACTAACGTTCGCATTCTTGTATCCGGGAATAAAATACCGTCATAGTGACCGATGGTTTTAATTATAGCCTGTAACACTGGATGATAGAGTCCAGTTTCGGTCGGACGTCACGGTGAGTAGTTTTCTTTTCGCATCAAGGGAGTGAAGATGACACTAGATGTACGGGCGGGCGCGCACGACGCCGTAACCTTGGTATTGCAGCAGTTAAACCAGTAGGATGCGTTCAGCGCATCCGCTAAAAATAGAATCGCCAGCGCATAATATATGTGTTTTTTGTTATGTTTTGTGCTAGTGTTCCCAGGGCAGGGATACAGCGTACGTGGAACGGTTCATTAAATCGTAAATATATGAATACAATACGCTAACCCATCCGTTATCATTTCATTTATCTTTTAGATTGCGGCATGTACTTGCTTTTTAGGTTGGAATAACATTTTGCTTTTAAACGAGGCCGGAAGCCCTAAAACCTAGACCCGTCCGTTCCGCTGTATATATGCGGAGAGACATGAAATTTAATTACATATATAAATGTAATAGTACGTATGTACATACTCGTTTGTGTGCTTAAACGTTGTATGAATCACATGTTACATACATATCACATTACATCTATATAAATATTTTCGTTGATTTATTTGTTTTACAACATACAATTACAAACAGACAATTGACATTGTTTTTATTATTTAGTTTTAATATCTAATTATTACTTCAGTTAATGTTCACTCATTCTTAATTCTCAATTGACTTAATGTTGATCAACGTAATAGTAAAGAAATACATAACCGAACGTAATTAATTGATTAACATTCTCAAGTGTGACTAAATTTGTATCATTCTTTTATTAAATCTAAATCTAATTTACGACAGCATAGTTGAAACGCTTATCAAATTATTATTATTTCTGTTTTATCAAAACATGTCTATATTAAGTTTCATACCTAAAATGATCATTTCCTTATTTAATAAAAACATTATTAGCGAGTTCAATATATCGCATGTTAAATACATTTAAAAAGTATTCAAAGAAGGTTAATATGTACTTAGCATGACGAAGGCTGTTTCTCACGCCCAATCGTCAGCCATTTTGTATAACAATTTAATATCTATACTTTTAATTATCTGTATATGGATGGTACACAATAAGATAGGGTACTTTTTTAATGAGACTTATCCTTACGTAAGACGAACATGACAAATAGACACACGTGTCAACGGGGTAAATGACCTGCCGATAAGCCGCGCGAAAATACGCGAGTTAGATAATATTAGAAAGAAAATGGCGGACGACGGACGCGGACACAGTAGTGTTTACCGCGCGCAGACCAAATAAACTTGACATTTGCATGCATTAAAATTACTTTGAAATTTTAACTTCTGCAATAACAAGTTACTGGAATTATGAAAAGCAAATAAATTAAATCAAACTGGAGTTTTAATAAAAAAGGATATTCACAAAAGTACTGTGAATAAATAATAATACACATAACAATATTTAGAAGTTCCAATTTCGACTAGTTATTAAAACGCTTCAAACATCGTACAATTATGATCACGACCTAATGAAACCCTATCTTAAAAAACAACTAGAATCTAAATATTTATATAAAAGTATTAACGCTGTGATTTTAAAAACTTTATTATCTTATCGTTTAGAAATGCCTGAATATAATTAACATTTTTTTGAATTGGCAATTTGCTTGTTTCAAATATTACCACAGCGCTGCACGGTTTTACCGGTTTGTAGCCATTCGTCATATTCGAGTTTATTTATAGTCTGTTCTGTGTTACTGAACTGTTGTAATTAGAAAAATTCAAAGATCCAGTAATAAGAGCAAACTCAAACAAAACCTAGTTTTACGGTTTTCCGCATCATCCGTTGTATTACAGATGTTTTTTTATTGAAATACCGAACGCGGTCGGGTTTTATAGTTCTAAGCACAACATTCAAAGATTTAAAAAATCTTTTTTACATAACTTATTATTTATTATTTATGACTTACAAATGAAAATGAGAGGCTTGTTTTTTTTAAATTTAGTTAATGTATCTTTATATTGTCGCGTATGAGTAAAACTGGCTTCGCATGTACCTAAAGGAAAACACAAGCGAGTGGCCGCATCGGGGTCAAGGCGACTTGACGCAACCCAACACTTATCTATTCAACACTCTTATCAAACGGTTTGCTGGATTTTTATAACTGTTAGATTGTTTTATCGATTGAGAAATATGTTGCAGCCTACATTTTACTATGCGGATAATTATAAAAAAATATATTTTTCTTAAAAAAATATTAAAAAAAAACGAAAAAACTTAATAAAATTAAGTATATGGATAAAGGATTGCATTAAATAAAGTGATAAAAGATATTTGACAGTGTTTATTAAAGATAATAAAAAATAAACACCAAAACATTAATTAAACTAGTAAAATTATTTACTGAAAATAAAACAAGGAAATTCCTATCTCTCGAAAAATTAAAATGTTTTAAGAATCTTATAAAAGACAACACTGAAAACCACTGGGGTTTCCTCGAACTCTGTCTAAACTAGAACGTATCCTATTTATACATGCTCAATAAAAAATACGTACTTTAATAAAATTATTTTTAAATTACAGTATAAACCATAAACCCAAATTAAATTAAAGTTTGAACTTTTAAAATTAGAATATGATTTTATTACGATTCAAAGGAATTATTCCGTCTGCATACTCTGTTATGATCATTAATCATTTGATGTTTATGCTTTATAACATTTCGCGAACATATCCGATACATTTTCTAAGGCTTTTCATAAATTAAATTACATAAGCTATTTGTTATTAGGGGAATAACAAAAATACCTACGTATTATCCTCAAGCATTGTCAAACCTAAATAACGGACTGAAACCGCTCCTTCGTTATTTACTATATAGCAAAATTAATAACGCAAAAATCCCGCGGTAGAATCGAATAAATATACAATTTCTTATTAATTGTAATAACAAATAACATTACTCACACAAGCAATTGAATATTAGGTAACTATTAATATATATAATATTTTTTTAAATTGTTGTTTTTTTTTTAAATAATAATTATTGTACAATCACAAGATTAGATTATTATTAAAAGTATAGCAGCAATTTTCAAAATTAAATAAATCAAACTGAAAACGTTTTCGCTAAAACAAAAACTAATTTATCAAAATAAATAGTAAGGTGTGGAATATTCAGAACCTACGACGGATTAGGAAACAGTTTCAGCTGAATTTCGTGTAAAAAAACATTATAAATACAGGAAGTTACAAATGTCGATCGACTAACCCACTTAAAAATTGCGGCATTCACTTTAACCGACCGGTTTGTAGATTGTAAACTATATTGTAGAATGTATCATTGCAATATCAATTTTTAAGTAATTTCCTATAAGATATACAAGTACGGTCATGTTTAACACTACCATTTACATAATTATATGTCGCGTTGATAAGGTATTTGCTGATTGAAATTACGCATTTCTCTATGAAACTAGCAAAGATTAATTTGTAGTAGTGGTAAATACTAACGATACAAGCAAGATATGCCTTTGTAAAATATATATACAAGTAGATACATATATATAAGCGATGAAGTTACAAGTTACTGTAAACTATAACGCTCATATTACTTTTTTCTACTCTATCCCGATGTTTATTAACTGGTAACTAATAGCATTTCTCCTTTATTTTCAGTTGGCACGGTGGGTGATCGCGACGCGTACGGCTACGGGTACAGCGGCGGAGGCGGGCACCACTTTGCCGCGCCTGCGCCGCCACCACTGCCGCACGATGACCTGCCCTACCCGGTATTCGATTTCGGCGACTACCAGAGGCACCACCACCACAACAAACTCAAACCCAAAAAGAGGCCGCGCACGGACGCGCCGCCCACACCCGGCGTCAAGCGCAAGAGCCGGGAGGGGTCCACCACCTACCTGTGGGAATTCCTCCTCAAGCTGCTCCAGGATCGGGAGTACTGCCCGCGCTACATCAAGTGGACAAACCGCGAGAAGGGAGTGTTCAAGCTAGTAGACTCCAAGGCGGTATCTCGGCTGTGGGGCCTGCACAAGAATAAACCGGATATGAACTACGAGACGATGGGACGAGCGCTGCGCTATTACTACCAGCGTGGCATCCTGGCCAAGGTCGACGGCCAGCGGCTCGTGTACCAGTTCGTGGACGTGCCCAAGGACATCGTGGAGATCGACTGCTCGCTCGCGTAGACTGTGCCCGGGCCCGGGTGCACCTCGGACGTTTGAACGGGACTTTCTCTCATACGTAACTATTCGTGGAGTCGTTATTCGTTTCGCTCTTTCATACGTTTTTCACTAACTACTTAAATAGTAAATATCGTCTATTTTTCAAGTCATCATGCATTACGTTCTTTCCGATCGCTTCTAATAATGTTCTTAAGATAAATATTATTATTCTCAAATTGAACTAATATAATGTTTATTATTGAATTAAATATTTATACAGAATAGGAGAGACGAAATTGATTGCTCAAATGTTTATATATACCTATTTTTAGGGGAATTTCAGAAAGGTACACTAAAATTTGCTAGATGTTATATGGTATGGAGTGACTTTTGTATAATGTTAAACGAATTTTTAAAAGTTTGTAACGTTTCTACTGATATTGTAACGAGGTGCGCCGGCGCAACCGGCGCCGGGCACCCCACAGAACTTCCTACCTCAAAACTACGCAAAAATAATATTACATATTATGAATATACAATTTATTCGAAAAACAGTTTTTACAATATGCAATAAGTAATATTATAGTCTAAATAAGAGTTTATATTAAAGAAATATTTACGTAATGAAAAATGTTTATATTATAATTATGAAAATATCGTATATCGCCCTCAGATGAAATGTAACCTCTTTGGTGCTTTTTACAGCCATTCGCATATTTACACCTTGTTGAAACTGTCGACCTCAATGATATTTATATATAATACTTATTTAATTCAATTTATCTACCAATTATCTAGCTACATTGTTCCTTTGTTGTGACCGAGCCATGCGCACCCGTAGGGGATGAAAATTTAAAAAACTAAACAAAATATCCAGAGACAAATCTTTCTCTTTAGATAAAATTATATTTACTATTTGATTATAAATGTCCCTTTTAAAGTACAATTTAGCTGAATTTTATATAATCATCATCCCCTAAAGGTGCACGTTGGTCGTCGATATCTGAATTCTATCTTGTTCTTAATGTATCCTTTCTTTAACGATTGAAACCGAATTTTCAATTGATATTGTTAGTGTTCTTGTTCGTGGAATAACAATTCTACCTAGAGTACTGAAAACAACTGCCAACTTTCTGTTAGAGAACTTTATATTTAAGATGTAATACTTGTGAGTTAATTGTGTTAATTAAAAATAGATGTTTACTCTAAGTGAGCTGTTTTAAGTGAACACGTTCTAGTTTATTTCGTTTATTTAAATTTACTATAAGCCTGTTGCAGGGGTTCCGGGCTGCCATTCATTTGACATATCAAAATGTATAGTATTCATATATATGTTTATAACAGAAATATATTTTCTCAGCATATCAGATGAGTTCGATATAAAATCGTTAAAATTCTATTGTGATATAATATTTCGCATCAGCGCGGGACCCCTATTTTTTGTTACCTGAATAAATATTATTAATAATTAATTACGATTTGTGGTCCAATGTTAATGAATCATGATACTTTTTACTAGATAGTCGTTTAAAGGATCAGGTGAAGCCGTAGCCTAGTTCACGTTGAGTTTGTAATTCACAAATACAAAGACGAATCAAGATTTCGTATATGTTTACTGTTATTATGAACTTGGTGTATACTTAATATGATTTATTTACGACTAGAGAGGAATTGTTAGATGGTGCGCGTCCAAAAATGGAGGCGACGCAACGCGCAGTCCTCGGCATATAAAAACTGTAATTCCTGAATGTTATGCAATATTTTTATATTCAAATTAAAGTATATCAATTTATTAGCTAGTAAGGCTCTATTAAATATCGTATCGTTGACGCGAGGGACTGCGCGTTGTTTCGTCTTTAAATCGAAAAGGGTTAGTGAAGCCTTAAGAGAATCGAATGTCAAGTAAATGGGTGCTAAGTATGGGACCGACGGAATAACGCAACGCAGAACTATCCGACCGGCCCGACCGGACCGATCGGAGCACGGCTTATATACTAGAGATTTATGTATCAAATGCAATGTCGATCACACGCCCAGTGTTGTGTTTTGAACTCGGTGTAAGCGAACGATCTCAGTGTCCAAACTTCTACGATCAAATCCAGTGCCCGTTCCATGTGATTTAAAGTTTAACATATGATAAAGAGGAGTTTTAATCGTATTTTTATATAGGTAGGAGAAATTCTCAAAGTTACTTTCTTTCGAAATCTATTTCTCGCTTTTGTAAATATTACTTTAAGTTTTAACTTATTTATTTCGTCTTGTGAAAGTATGCCGTTGGCCGGATCCACGCGTCCGACTCCTTATTAGAACTTCACTGAAGATTTATTCAAATATTTAAAATTAGTTAAATTATTGCCACTTACAAATGTCTCACACGTTTGATGAATTGATTCTTATACAACCGAGTCGATGCGCGGATTTCGTGACCGTGAGATACTTTTTCCTTCTTTAGGAAATTTCGTTCTATAGGTTACAAATTTTATTGTAATATACATAATTATAAACGAATAATAGTAGTAATGAATGGACCACGTGATGGCAGGGGAGAGCTCTCAGAATTTATAATTCGGCTAGTGTGAAATGTATAAGAGTTACCGGTTAGTAGGCAAAATGTTTGAGCGAACATTTAAAAAGATGCTCGAAAGGTTTAAAATAATTTTAGTCGAATTGATGTTGTTAAAAAATCAAAGTTTCTAATTAATGTACTTAAAATTTCAATGTAAATTTTAACAGCACCTTGTGGAAATTATTGTTAAAAATATTTTAATTGAGCCTAGTCTTAGTCTTATCATAAAATTCTTTTTAAATAATTTCGGACGCCATATTGGTACGAAGGCGTCCTATTAGGCCTCGATGGCCGACTGTGTATTGCACGTAAAAATTGTAAATAAATTAAAAATAATCCAAACGCACACCCTCGCGACCCATGAACGAGTTGTCAATGGCGTCGGTAGATAGGTAAAATATGAAAATATTTTGCGAGAAAGCAATGAGAAGGTTAGTGAATTTGGTAATAGGGGGAGGGGTGTACGCTGACGAAACACGTTTTGTCTACTATTTCAATGTATCTTATTCACTAGTTAATGTCCATTAATTGAATACGTAATTGGTGAATGCGTGTGGATTGTTTCATTATTTTTCGCGTAAGCAGTTATCATCGCATCAAAATTAAGCTTCAGCGATTCGACGCTAGATGTCGCAGTTTATTTTGTTTTTTTAAACTTTTTAGTTCTGAGAGTCATGAACGGTAGTGATTTACGTTACACTTGCTTTTAGATTTATACAGATAAAGTCCGATTATTTTTAATTATAATATAAGTTCGTTAATTTAACAAAATACTGTATTTTCTGCCCCCTAGTTAAGTTATTTTTCTATGTATAGCTAGTTATAAGTGTAAATGATTTAGCATATAAATTTGATGCATGATGATAATGTTAATAAAATATCCACAATAAAATACAAATGTCTCGTTTCTTCTTACCCCAACCCAATATATAGACGACGCAACATTTTTTTTTGTTTGAAAATATAAACTTCATTGAATTGAAATAATAAGTAATAATAGACATTCTTTAAACTTGCTTCTTTCAAAAACTATTTGACATCAGATTAAAAATAAAACCGCTCTAAAGATAATTAATTAATGATAGAACACCTTGCCTATAATTTTTTTTTATTTAAAATAATAAGAATTATGACTTCAAATAAAAAATTGCGACAAAATAAAACACGCTCCTAAATAGGTAATCAAATTCTAAATTTAAATAAGTTAAGGCATTATATAGGAGTAAAAAATAAGTTTGCTTCGGGGGCAAGTCTCCACGTAAGTAGGTCCCTAGGTAGATAATAATAATAATATCCTGGGACATTTTTGACACACGGCCATCTTATCCCAAATTAAGCTTGTACAGAGCTTGTGCTATGGAAACCAGACAACTGTTATACTACATATACTATTTTTCTTTTTGTAAATACATACTTATATTGATAATTACACCCAGACTCAGGGCAAACAGACATGTTCATGCACACAAATATCTGTCCTGGGTGGGAATCAAACCCACAACTTTCGACGTGAAAGGCAAGCGTCCACCAACCACGCCAACCGGCTCGTCAATGATGGATTGTATGAAAGTCTTATACCAACTGTAATTGGTGAAGTAACTAATGTTTAATTGGTTATGTAAACATTTTCTATTAAAAAAAAATTAAACCCATACATTAATTTATTCCCATTTGTTTTACTACAGCAGCAGTACGACTTAAATATCCCTGTAGACATTGAACTTACAACATTACTCAAAATCAATCAATTGAAAGATTTTTCTCTCAGTCTGCATTCTCTCTTATCATTCAAACGTTTTTTGCATTTAAAGTTACAGTGCATGATTCTTTTGGAAATGTGGTATGATATGATTCTGTACGCAATGTTTGTCTGATTCACTTCAAGCAATTCGGTTTTTTAATAATATTTTGATCAAAGATCGAGGTCAAGCCAGAATATGATTCTTATATTTCATTCAAGTCTTGCTCCCTTTAAGAAAAACTGACTTTATATAAATATATTTACCATATTATGAAGTTTACTATATTATGTAGTCGTGTACCCAGTCATCCTGTCTCAGTCATTGACCAAACGCTAAGATGAGATGATGATGATGATGAGTGGATGCTATACACTGTTCTCGTATGCACATGTTTTGCTTGAATCAGCTTATAGTACAGTTGATGGACTTAGAAAACATATGTTACTTTAAATTTCATACAGCTTATAGTACAGTTGATAGAGAAGAGAATTACTAAATAATCACTTTAAAAAACTAGCTAAATTGCTGCTAATATTTTATTTTAAATTTTTTAAACAAATAAAATTCGAATAATTTTACTTATAAACATAATATTATACTGAAATTGAATTGTAAATTTAACAAATTTATATATTTAATAAACTATAAATAAAACGAATCATTCTCTATAGCATAGACAAGCTGACGTGTTTTTATCGCGTCAAACTGTCATTCGCTTTGACGTGTATGGGCAATTGTCAAAGAATTTATTTTCACTTTGTTTTCCCATTTTTAAATGATGAGAAGAAAAAAATAAGTGAACTATAATAATAAAATAAGTGTTAATATTTGTGAACTGAAAGACATTTTTTCACAAGCAAAATGGTTTTAATGACCATGATCGCCCGTGTTGCTGACGGGTTACCCTTAGCCGCTACTATGCAAGAGGATGAACAGGTAAACTCGGACTTAGAAAACATATGTTACTTTAAATTTCATACCCTGCACTACCATCGACCATGATCATTATTACCTATCCATTTGTTTCAAATTTAATTTTGTTTGCTGATTGTTTGCAGCCGGGCTGCAACATATTGGAGTATCAAAACCAAGCAAAAATGCTGTTTAGAAAATTAAGCCCGCAGTCTCCAATACGCTGCTCCATTGAAACTGGGCCCTATCTCTTCCAGTGAGTTAAAAATGCTTTTTTTTTATTCTTTACTTCATTTTTGCACTAGTTCATTTTTTTAAATTAATCATTAACTATTTTAAGTATACTATGTAATATAAATTAATTATTATATAAGTAATTGTTTCTTTCATTGCAGTTATCTGATTGAGAATGATATCTGCTATTTAGTGCTGTGCGAACGCAACTATAGTAAAAGACTTGCCTTCAGTTACTTAGAAGAAATTGCACAAGAGTTTTATCAACAATACGGAAAAAGAGTAAGTATAAATATGTATAATATGACCAAAAGGAACTAAACTTATACAACAATTTTTATTTCATCACATAGTAATCAATTTATAAATACATAAGTCATAATTTCATATACACATGATTGTTCTATCAGTTATTTAACACAAAGTGTTAGCTGATAGTGCGTCCCACAGTTCGGAAAATGCCATCATTTGTTGTTAATTTTAAAAGAATAACAATTAACTTATTCAACAACATAATGCATAGCATTATATTATAAACATACTTGATTCCTTCCAACAAATTGTATATATCATAAATGATTTCATCTGGAGTACACATGCTGAGCAATATTTAAGCTATTTTTTACCATTAAATATGATACAAATGTTGGTACTAATGGTGAATAAGAGAAAATCCAAGTTATACCAGACATAAGACAACTATTTAAATTACAATAAATGGGCAATGCAGAAACAATGCATTATATTTAGAATTATTATTAACACTGGATGCTTGATTTAGTTTACTAGTTGATTTTTCGTCTTCAAATTTTGTTCCAATATTGAAATAAGTAATAAGTAAAATTAAAAACAATTAGCTATACACTTATTATATAAATTATATTAATGTGGAAAATTTAATTTACTACACTTCTACTTAAACTTCTTGATCTATTAGGAAGGTACTGAATAATCATTTTGATTTCCAGCTTCTCACCTCTATGTTGTTATGACACAAAAATGATGTAAACTTGTAATTATAATTTATATTTTATAAAATAAAAATCCAAACAGAGGTCAAGATAAAAAAGTGTCTATAAAATAGTAATGATGATACATCAAGAAAAATATTTAAAGTCCATCTTGTTCATTTTTATTAACCTATTAGAATAATGTGCAGTAACAGTCTGTTAATGTCCCACTGCTGGGCTAAGGCCTCCTCTCCCTTTTGAGGAGAAGGTTTGGAGCTTATTCCACCACGCTGCTCCAATGCGGGTTGGTAGAATACACATGTGGCAGAATTTCAATGAAATTAGACACATGCAGGTTTCCTTACGATGTTTTCCTTCACCGTTAAGCACTATATATATATATAGAATAATGTATTGTTGTGCATATTATTAACAAGTTAAAAGTCAATTTCTATATATCAAATGTCTATAACAAACATAATGATTTAATTTAGCTAAATATAATACATAGATTTATTATAAATTTAAGAAATATGGTTAGAATAGAAATACAAATTACTTGAATAATGCTAAAAACCATTTCAGGTCAACACTGTAACAAGACCTTACACATTCATCGAGTTCGACACGTGGATGCAGCGCGCACGGAAGCAGTATGCGGAGGGAGGGGCGCGAGCGAGGCGCGCGGGAGCCGCGGCACAGCTCGGCGGGCAGCTGGGCGATGTGCAGCGGATTATGATGCAGAATATTGATGATGTACTACAACGAGGAGCTATACTTTCAGGTATTGTTTTGCGTATAGCACAGTATTAATAAAATGTAGTCAATAAGTTCATGAATACAAATGTAGTGATATTGTTTAAAAAATATATATATTATCTGTAATTTATACATACTTCTAACTTGTATGAATGTAATAATTGTTGATCATTATTTTGATAAACATTATAACTTGCTAAAATATAAATTTCACATAATAGACTAAAGCAAAAGATAAAAATTAAATCAGTATAAGTTGGCTAAATGATATATATATATATATATATATATATGTATATGTATATATATATATATAAATAAAACATATATGTTACATATATATATAAAATATATATGTAAAATATTAACAAAATATATATATATTATTACAGAACTGGACACAAAGACACAGAAACTCTCAATGATGTCACAGAAATATAAAAAGGATGCAACTTACCTCAACACAAAATCCATGCTAGTGAAGGTTACAGCTGGCGCCGTTATACTTCTTGTGTTTGTCCTCTACTTCTGGGTGCTTTAGGTTTTTCCTAGTATTTTATTATACCAAATTTGTTATGGACATTGTTTTATTTGTGGCGTCCACCACATGTGCATCCCACTAACATACATACTTACACACATATTATAAACATACATAAACACACATCCAAACAAACATACTACACAACACATTCCAACTCAACATAGAATATTGGATTGACGACACAACGGACGATCGAACGTACACAGTGGACAACCGCATTGCTTATCTCCGTTGTGACGTCGTCCTTTGTTCTGTGTTGAGGCCCCGCCTACCGGTGCAAGCGCATTGGAGCGACGGATCTTTTATATTGGCTACGAATGATCCTACCAACGTTTACGGATTATTCATTATTCTACCACCGTCATAACCGTTACTTGCGCTTAAAAATAATTCGCTTTGTGTTTAAGTATTGTGTTCGTGTTTATGTGTACATATGTGATCGTCTATGCCTGTATAACGTTATTTCTTCTGTGCGCATATATTGTGTGTATAACGTGTGTATAATATACACGTTTATGGACCATCCGCGTGAGTTTCATTTCTTATTATAATATTCTCACAGACCCTAACACACGCATCACTTGCCCATATATTTATAAGATAACTTTTTATACATTTTTATGCTTACTTGGTTATGTCATTGCTTTAATTTATAAATTGTAGAAATTGTTTTTATTTAAGGTAATATATCGGCTTCAATAGATTTTAAATTCACAAAATTCATGTTATATTTGTTTCAAAATACAACTTATTTTCTCTGTTGCTACAATTTGAATATGTATATAAAAACTTCTCCCATTACAATTTTGGTACAATATTACAAGATTTAATACATTAGACTTAAAGTAATCTAGTTGACTGACTTTTATCCTTATTAAAAGTAATACCTGAATGCATTCCTTCACAAATAAAATTATATCTATTAAATGTGAATCATACAAATTTAATTCTAAATGTATTTAGAATTTGGTTGTTTATTTGTATGGTTTGGGTATTTTTTTATTTAAAAAATGTTTTGCTGTGGCTAATGTTATCTTACATGTATTACAAAAACTATTTATGTGGGTTGCCATCATTAAAAATTCAAAATAGAAACAAGGAAGCAATGAATTACTATAGTTTTTAACAGTCTATTGTCAATAATTATTCCAAATATAATTTCTAATTTTAATCACTATATTAACAATTTAATGAAAAAAAAATTTCAGCTTATCTCTTACAATTCCATAAATGCCAAAACAAAATATTAAGACAAAACAGGATGGTCGGCAATATATAAATATATATACTTATTAAAACATATGGCTTGAAATTCAATTTTAACTGTTGGTATTGTGCTCAGCTTAAAAAAAGCTAATTTATAAAAAGGAAATTGGTACAAAATTTTCAAAAAATGTTCAGTAATAAAGGAATATGATACCCATATATATAGGCTTGATATTTAAAATTAATTTCTATAAGTAATTGCCAATTATATTTTTTATATCACTTAGTGGTGTGGACGGTTATGGAATGTTGTAAATGTCTTGTTAATAAATACTGTATTTATTTAAGATGTAATAAATATGTATTCTTTCCAATATCTTGTTTTAATTTTCAGTTGACCTGTATTTTTATAGTTTAGAATTATTTGATTGAGCTTTTATTTTTATCTTTCCACATGTACACTACCTACATATTAAATATAGCTTAATTATTTTCATTTTATGTACAGATATTAAAGTAAATTTCTGATATATACTAATAATAACCATTTAGGTTGTACATTTCCAATGACTTAATATTCTTTATTCACATTCAAATTTAAAATTTTGCCTTACTTAGTTACATTTTGCTAAATGCTTATCGCATATACTCTGCATTGCATCATTAAGGCGCAATGCTGCATTTGTGTTAAGTACCTGAAGAGAAATAAAACAAATAGAATTTAGTAATTCACATTTAAGTGTAAACTGTCTTTAATGTGTAATTAGTAAGTAGAGACAAAGAGTGTTAGTAGATGGATGGTATTTATCATATGATTACACTAAATATTTATTGTTAATTTCTTTCATATTTATATATTTATTGATACTTCAATTTGAAAATTACCTGAACTATTTGTGCATATATAACTGGTTGGTTCGTCCACTGCATTGTACCAAAAATCTGAACAGTGTATGGCATAATAGATGAGTGTAATGATGACTTTACATATGCCATGGAGACTAACAGTTTAGATGCTTCATTATTAGGTGAAATAACCTAGAAGAATAAAGTAAAAATAATAATTATCCTAATTAACACTAATAAAATACTAGTCGTCTGATCTATCATTTATTGCTTTATAACTAACATCTTTTATGAAAAATCTGCCATTAATGCTTTCTAAGATACCAATGGTACGAATCTTTGTAATTTTTTCTTTATCCTTTTCACATTTAGATAATAAACTGGCGATGTTTGAATACGTAAAAAAATCATCCTGCAAGAAAAGCAATAAAATACTTATTTTGTTTTCGGTGTTTACATAACTATAAATAAATATCGTAATTGGGTACTTACTTCACAAATTTCTGAGGTAAAAGGTATATTACAATAATCATCATTTCTTAATTTAGACATAATAATATAATAAATTAATGATAACACCTTAAATTATTTCTGAATGATACTTTCCGTAATGATAAGTGACTGCTAATTGACTATGTATTATATTAAAACTCGATAATAATAATAATGTCCTCCAGACCGATTTCGGCCACGGCAGTCAATCTCAAGAGAGAGATTAGCCAACAACGCAGGATATATTATAGAGCACAAGTGTGTGCGAAAACACAGGTGCACTCTCTATTCCCTAACTCTCATAATCTGATGTGACGGCAATCCGACACGACCGGAAAGACTTCAGGCGCAGGACCAACGGCTTTACGTGCTTTGCGAAGGCACAGGAGTGTACAGCTTCCAGACTCCGGGCTGCTACTGAGAATTTTCTGAAAGAAAAACCCAATAACTTTTTATTGGTCCAACCTGGGAATTGAACCCAGGACCTCCGGATCTGCGACCTTACATCAAGCCACTGGACCAACGAGCCAGTTAATAAAACTTAACTAGAGTTCTGAATAAAACATTATATACGACAAAGAGCATATAACCACTACGTTTAATATGACGCCATATACTCTAAAAATGAAAGAAACTAATATTTAATAGATACTTATAAACAGTCAAATTATCCAGATTTTAAAATCTGGATAATTTGCTTACATAGTTCAACTTGACACTTCCCGCCTAATTTTTGATAAACGTCAAACGTGATACATTAGATAACCCCTATTCCGTTCAAACATATATGTTGTAGTAACAGCAATATTTATATAAATGTATAACAAGTTTAATTAAATGAAAAAAAAACCATAACTTTACCTAACATTTATTCAAAATATAAGTGATTCATGAAATATGTATTATGCGGTAGTACCTGCTAAAATTATTTTTGTACAATTTCATTGAGTCGGAACTCGGATTGATGTCAATTGTCAATGTCAAAGTAATGACGATAGACGATTATCGCCAACGGTTAAAAACATTTCAAGGTGTAATTTATAATTAACACATTATTATCATTAGCAAGCGCATTTTACCTTTTAAAGTTATGCCTTTTTCACTAGTAGACCTGCGACCAGATAGGCACCTCTTAAATCACGAGTTTGAAGGTTACAAACTAAATTTACAAACTCTTTCGCATTTCGGTCTCGATCTTCCTTCTCCAGTCGACAAACTTTATCCAGACGAAGTTCAATACTCATTTGTACACGCAAAGCTCTTTGCTCTTCATAATCACCTAATCTTTGATTTTTGGGATCATCAATACAACTATTATTATAACGACAATCTACAGCAAGTACGTAATGTAACTTTTGACAATATAAACAATACATTCCAAAGTGCCGTTGTTTATGATGTGCCAGCTCACGTCGAAAGGAAGTCTGGTCATTTTAACCTAAGCCTAACATTTCCCTCTAACAATTTAGCAGTTGTCAGTGATGGTACCGGTTACATACACATTGTTGAAACAGGAACGCGGAATAGGCCAGCAAGTGATAAACAAACGTGGCAAACATTATACTCTACTTTAGCTCTAGGAGAAGATAAATATTTCACAATTGTAGACACACGGATGGAAGAAAATGACAATGTAGAATTGTTACACTGTCTCTTACAATCTGTAGAGCAGAGTGAAAAACACTTTGACTCTGTCTTAAGTTGGATAACTTTTGAAAATTATGACAAGACATGGAAACAGTCCACTCTGCGGGAAGTCAGAGGAAAAGGTATTATCCACTATGCAGCTCTTGAAACTAGCTGTACAGCTCTTTATGTGGCCTCAGATAACTTATTCAAATTCACTGTTGATTCAGAAAAAGATATTATTAAACACAAAGAGGAGCCTCGACAAATCATCTACACATGGCTTCAGACCTCTGATGACATAACCATAACATTGAAATTACAGAATAACTTTGATAAAAAACTTATCTTTGTAAATGTTACTCCTCTATCGGTAAAAATAAGTTATGCGGGTAAAGTTTTCGTAGAAGGGAAACTGAGTCATAATGTTGATTGTGAACTGACAACATGGAATGTTGAAGAGAATGGCCAAGTAGATATACTAATAACAAAATCAGAAAGTCAACTTTGGAATGAGTTGCTTGCAGGAGGAGACAAAAATGGTGAACAAATTCTTGATGCAAGTTTAGTAGAAGAGGTACACAAGAGACTAGCTCATTTGTGTTCTGAAACTGAAGTTGTAGCAGATCAGAGTGTTCCTGGTATCAATACTCAGGAGTTAGAAGAATGTGATGCAGCATCTGAAGAGGATACAGTTTTAAGTAAGTTTTAGTTTTACTACCTACAACATTCTGAATTTAATTTGTAACTTAAAGTTAAATTACAAAGTTTAAATGTAAGATATCATTAATATTATCTCTAGAAACACAAATTGATATAAAAATTAATAATTTGAATCAATAACTTCAAAAGTATTATTTTTTCTAGCTCGTATGGATATAACAAGCCATGAGATAACACACAAGATCCCACTGAGTGTTCATCAATATTTATTCAATACCAAGCTTGAAACACACGAAGCTCCGGCACTAGCTTTAAGACATGATGTTGATGCTTGCATATGGCAACCATATGCCCAATTAGTCAACTCTAACGCCTGGCCAGTAAAACATCACGGAACTCTCACGGCATTTGGTTATGTGCAATCATCAAAACAGAACAGAAAGTTTGTTACATGTTCTCCAAGCTTTTCTTACAGTGTGGTATGTGAAGCCACTCGGCATATATTTATCTACAAGAGCTCCGGTGACCAAGACTGTCAGTTGAGGAAAAAAACTGGAGGAGTTATGAAAAATATTAAAGTTGGGCAACAACATGTTGTTAATATTGATAAATATGGTGAAGTTTTGGGTATCCATGCAACTAATGATTATTTATTCATTTTAACTGAAAACAAATTTGTGGTAATAGAAATTTAAAATAAAGTAATTTTATTTTAATATTATTTATTTCTCATTTTCATCTTCACTGCCACTACTTATGCTCTCCTCTGATGAGTAACCAGTTGTGAAAAGAAGGTTTTTAGGTCTCTTTTTCTTTTCTTCTCTAATTTCTCTTTCAATCTCCTTATCCTTTTCAATGGCGATTTGTTCTGTCAATAAAGTTCTCTGTCTCTTTCTATAATTACCATCCTTTGCATCCTCTTTATTTTTTCCATCATTTGTATTAACTTTTGGTGTGTTTACTTTTTCAATTACTTTTTTGTTTGTTTCTATGACATTTGTATTTTTTTTGCTCTCAATATCAAATTCATCACCTGTAATATAATTACATAATTTACTACACTAATATTGTAATAAAGACAACTTTTTATGTATGTTATCTAGAATAAATTTCCGTGTAAGTATCTGGAGTTGCTACAATAACTAGCAACTAGATACTTACATGGAAAGACATACATATATAAATTTTTTGATCAAAATATAAAAGCACCATGTTGCAAAGATATTTTAAATAAGTTGAAAGTGCTGATTGCATCACATAAAATTAACTAACCTGGTGTAATTATCTCAAAATTATAAGCATGATCCCTCAGTACAACGAATATTATTGGAAATTCAATAATGCATTTTCCAGATAAGTTTTCAGCTAAAGATTCTGTTGTGTCCAACTCGAAGAACTTCTTATTCGAACCTTTAACTTTTTCAGCTGTAACAGACAATATATATTTCTTTTTATAGTATAGGTAGGCGGATGAGCATATGGGCCACCTGATGATAAGTGGTCACCAACACCCATAGAGATTGATATTGTAAAAAATGTTAACCATTGCTTACATCACCGAGGCGCCACCAACCTTGGGAACTAAGATGTAATGTCCCTTGTGCCTATTGCACTGGCTCACTCACACTTCAAACAGGAACACAACAATACCAAAGCTATTTCGCAGTAAAATATTTGATGAGTGGGTGGTACCTACCCAGATGAGCTTGCACAAAGCCCTATATAGCACCAGTATTATATATATTGAATATATTGAATATATATAATACTGGTGATAGGGCAATGAAACAGAAAAAGAAAAATTAGCACACACTTGATTGATGATTTAACATTAATGACCTAGTATAAGCAATATTTAATTTATAAATCCTTAAAATGTTTTCATATATTTCACTTATAATATGTACAAATTTGAAAACTATATTTACCTTTTAATAAAACTTTGACACCACTAAATCCAGCAGATTTATAAAAAACAAGGTCTTTAGATCCATCGAATGGCATTGCATCTGGATTCAAATATTTATCTAAAAGCTCAGACAACTTCTTTTGTTCAGGACATAGCTCATCAGTAAACTTCAAAGGCTTTGTGACAACGTTTGGAAAAATCCATTCTACCCTCCAATGAATGACATTTTTTTTAAATAGGTATTTTGTTGTGTTTATAGCATGTCTCGTAAAGTTGCCAGCCAGAAATTGTAGAACTGTACCTCGCTTTCTAGCAGCCATTTTAAGTTTATACAAATGCTGAAATTTATATTACAAAATATACTAATTATTACATACAACTTAAGTCACGTATCTTTAATGAAAGGCACCAGATGGTTTTAATATTTAACTTACAAGTGGCAACTCTTTATCTATCCTTGTATACTTTTTCTTTTCATCCCTTTTAACTGAGTAAACAAATCGCGCACATTCCTCTAACAACCTATAGTCGCTTAGCAAGTCGGTATCATTAAAATCATTCTTTCGTATAAATTTAGTACGATCTCGAATGCCGTTACATTTCAGTTCTTTCTTATGTATTCTAACACAATCAAGGCAGCACGTCTTCACCTCACATTTAGGACAAGTGTAAAGAGCTTGTTTTGAACCACACACTTCGCAGTCACCAAGTCTGAAAATGAAATATTAGTTTTGTAAATATTATGTATACATTATAATATAATGGGTATTGCTTATAATGTACTAGCCTAGAAACAGTGCTTCTCTCATTATCAGTTTCATTATCAGAATAAGAAGACATTTTGATTTTATTTTATTATTTATCTTACTGCCTACTGTTACAAACTTTAAAATTAAAACACATGTTCAAGCAATCATTTTGAACTGTCTCCCTGTCAATGTCAAATAGTTTTATGGTACTGCCAGTTTCTAGTTTTCGGTTACAACGTCTGTTCTATGTTACAGCCATTTAGCATAACAAAATAAAATTAAAATACTAAATTTAATAATTTTGACATTGTCCTCTAAGGACTAAACCATGAGACAGTCAGCTTGGGGTTTTTCTTATCATGGGACGTAGCTATAAAAATGCTTAAAAAGAATTTATGATTAATTAGATTATTGTTAAGAACTATAAAAAAGTTCTAATTTGTATAACTTAATTTATAGCACAGCACCATTTTAGTTAAACAAATCTATTTTATCTTAAGTATCATTTGACAAAATAATTAAATTCAGTTTATTCGAGACTGTGGTATAACCTAGAAAAAAAATCCAATTTCTGTCAAAACAAAACCAAAACTCAAAATAGGCACCTATTTACTTTGTCATTGGTTTGTTTTCGTACATAGATACTTTTTTGTATTACTACTTTCTCATCAATATTAAAAATGGGGACGGAAATTCAAGGTGATGATTATGACTTACCATGTTCAGACGATGAACTTTCAAAAAGCGGAGTCTTTATTGGTAAAAATTGGATGCCGGATCCATCAGAACTAGAAGAGCTATACAAAACAATTGAAAAATCCGGTCCATTGACTCTTGAATGGAAATGTCCGGGAAGACGAGCGCCTTCGCCGGTGCCCGTAAGTAAAGAAAATCAACCAGTAGAGCCTTCATCTCCAATACGAGAAGAAAAATCAGACTTCGACTTTATGGATGAAGTGAGCTCTCTTCGACTAAGAGTACGGAGAGAAGGAGAGGATACACTTCGAGGATCTGCTAAAAAGAAAACTACGTCTTTTGACGGCATTCTTTCAAATATGATACGACACAAAAGAATAGAACAACAGGAGAAACAAGCAAACACACCCACCAGCACTCCATCTAGTAGTGCGAGTTGAGAAATATGTACTGTTTAAGTAACACGGATTGTAACTACTATTGACTATGTTTGCCAAGTGAAAATATGGTCTGTATAATGTTCATATGAAAATATTATATGTGAAAGAAAAGTCTCAAGTCATTTTCAAGTCAGTCATTTATCAAAATAAAATACTCAAACATTGTTTATTATATTGTTTAAGCAGATATGATGTTAACTAAGATTTTATATTATTAGTTTAACAAAGCATATAAATAAAGTATTGTTTATCATAAGTGCATTGGTGTTAAGATTTTGTCACTCGGAAGCTAACCTAAAACAAAAATTATCATATGTGAACAATAATATTGGGTAAAACCCTATACCCAAACCTATTTGTCTAGACAGAGTTGTATGAGGAAATTACATGCACAAGACATCAAGTGATGTGTGCGCTGAGTGATCCCATATCTATATGTTATGAATTATCTGATTTTAATTGTATATATTTAATATAAAAATTGAAAGCTTGATTTACAATACGCTATATAGTTGACTAAAAACTATTTCTATGTATTGCTTATATGGACGCTCTGCTTGAACTTATATTTATAATAAATGGGTAAAATGCAGAAAACAGAATAAATTTGAATATTGTTTACTTCTACCTACTTAATTTAATATTAGTTTCTATATATTATCAAGTTTAAGCAGTTAATGCTGCTGATTTTGGTTTCAATAAATTTTCATTGTCTTCAAGTAATTGGCGACATTCATCCATGTTGTTTATAATATGTTCTAGCTTCCAATGCTTCCGCAACAGTGCTAATGAAATGTCAAATTTGCCATGTCTGATACACTGGACCCCAGTACAATAAGCCGTCGATTTTAACTGCACACCTAAATCATGAACTAGTGTCCAAAGATATTTGTCATATTCATTTACGGATTGCACTTCTGAAAATTAAGAGATTGAATTATACATGAATTTGATTGAAAAAAATATAAATAGCAGATGGAATGATGAAATATTAAGAAAAATAGAATAATCAAACCCCAATAAGATAAAACTTTTGTATGCAGAAAATTCATAATATTTTATCTTACATTTATATATAAAAAAAAACTAAACTATTTTCGATCATGAGTTAGTCCACTGACATTTGCAATGTTATTGTTTACTTATTAAGCATAATGCATAATATGCATTTGATTCATGTATATTAATGTTAATTTTTTTTAATAATGTATTATACAGTGTTCAGTGTAGTCATGTAAAAGTATCTAGTACTTTTAATACCTATGAGGTTTGACTTGACTTTACTCACCCAGGGTAAAATTAGGTGGATCAAAATGTATACATTTAATCCCATATACAACAGGTAGTTTGTTGTTTGCTGGTCTGATCAGACCTTGTGACGCCATTTCATATGTAGTCTGAGAGTCTATGTGAAGTCCAGATAACCTGAAACATTTTTAAAAGTTTATTGTAAACTTATAAAACTACTATTTTGCAATGATAAATGGAATAAGCATATTTTAAATTCGCCAAGTCGCCAGACCATGGGATCTAACAGATTTTTTTTCTTAATCCTGCACTTGCTTACTAATTTTCACACTGAAATCCAACAAAACAAAGAGTTTATGTCTCAGAATACTGTGGAATGGAAAATATGTGTTTAAGTTTGTTCTATACATGTCATGTGCTTGTGAAAATGGTTGGGATTTTGTTTCTATACCCATGTTAATTTATAAATATATAGACAAACATTACATTGATAACCACAACTAATTAACTTTTATAAATTAAGCAGTACTTTTTACACTTACTCATACATAGTCTTCTGGTGAGCTGCTTGCATATTTGCTACAATCCTATCGATCTTTTCACGAGTGACATGACCAATTGTGGATCTCTCCATTGTTCTTCCATTCCAAAAGTAAGTATCAGTTGCTTTTCCAAGCTGGCCTTGAACTTTAAAGGCTCTTGTTAGTCTTGCTGTGTTTAAAAGGTAAGTTAGCTTGGTTCCATCATTGATGCCTAATACTGGAAACAAAATTATAAATAAAAATACACATTGTCATTCTATGTCATTTACAAATCATTTTTTTCTATTGAAAGGTTTGTTCATCTTATAGAAATGTATATCTAAAAACTGTAATTTAAAATAACAACAAGCTTACAAACTATAGTACAAGTATCATATGTACAAAGGCTGTTGGATAATATATATTTCTATTATGAAATACCGAGTAACCTACACAAAACTCCACTACTGAAGAGACCTAAGTGTGTCGCCCAGCTGCACCGAAAGTCTTTTTGTATATATCGGGGCCCACAAACTAATGGATCATCTGCGAAGTTTGGAAGTAACTTAACTTCCATAGGAGCGGTGGTGGCGCCCACAATCTCGACCCTTTTTTCTCTAGGCCTATCTGGCAGGTCATTGAGATCTACAATTGATAAATATTAAACTATTAAATTCGATGTCAAGAATTCGTAATATTAATAAAATAATATGTTTACGGACAGTTCACCTCTGCATAGGTTAGTTAAAATTGTATGCTGCACTTGACGTATAGACACGCAGGCAGGCTTATAAACGCAAATCAATCCATTCAAGATTTTGTAAGCAAGGGCAGCATCTTTAATTTTAACCATTTTTCTTATTTTTCACACATGTTACCGTGTAATGAAAATAAAAACATACAGTTTGATTATTGCTAGAGGACAGATACCAAATATCTACTAATCATCTTACATCTATTGTCATGTGTCAGTTCATTATCAGTCGAGGGTTTTATTATGTTTTTCTCTAGGAAAAGATAAAGGTGCAAAAAGGGGTTTTTTGTTGATTCAGTTCTATTTAGAACCTACCCAATGTATATTTATGTTATTTACCAATTATATGATTTACTATCATCGAATCAATATATTTTTTACTAAAAAAGTTCGCAAGTAATCACTGTAAATATCACTGATATAATAGTTTCTTGATAGAAAAAAAAAAAGGTTTTACAGGCTTGACCTGGATCTATGACTACTAGACCAGACCAGGGTAAAATCAATTAGATTAAAGATCACGGTTACAATGTGCACTCATCAAACACGTTTTTTTAACACTTCAGTTAGACTGTAATAAAATAATTGTTACTAAATAAACTGATTGCATTTTTACCTAAGTCCATACTAGACTAATAAAACTTCATAGCAAGTAATGTAAATATAGTAGAGTCCAGTTACATGGTTGTCTTCTAAAATGATTATTTTTTTAGATTAAAGATAGAAATAGGGTTATTATTTCTAGGATAAGATCCAATTATCGCAAAATCATTGTGTTTTTTAAATAATGTATATTTTTATATTTTATTTTATGATCAGTTATGTCTAAATTTATACGACAAAAATATTATTTAATTTGGTAGAAATATAGTCAAAATATAGCAACATTAATCGAACGTAAAAAAATCATTGTCTCAACTTCTCGAGCTTTGACTTGATTTGACATTAGTCTGTGGTGTCGTGCAATGGCCGTTTGGAAAGACCGTTCCGTGGCGTATCGCGGTCGTTTCTTTTAAGTTGTTCAAAAAGAACGTTTTCAATAAAGCTGAATTGGAGTACTAGTGTTAGTTACAGTGTTTTAATATTGGTGTTATTGACTGTGGTATAGAAATTGGTGTAGACGTTTTCAAGATCATCGTTCACTATTGTAATTCGGTGTGAAATTTTGTTATTGGTAAGTTGGCACATTAGTATACATATATCTTGCTTCAATTGTCCAATTTATGTTACAATACATATTGTGACTGGTATATTTTGTTCCGTGTGGCGAACAAATCGAATGTTCGACGATACATAAGACGGCCAACCCGTTCTTAACTTGCATTGCTTTACATCGCATCACGCAACTTGAGCCAATTTGCATGATCCTATCACATTTTATGAGTAAATCTTAGTTTCGGTCAAATAACAAGAAATCCTAACATTTAATGCAACAATGTTTGGCACTAAATCAGTACATAAACAAATGATAAAAATGTTGTTTGTCATAAGGATTATGTTTATAAATAATTGCATACACATGTAACATAACATTGTAAAGTAATGTTTGCACCTTTTTTATATTGGCTGTAAGATTGTCTGTTTTGATACAGACAGTTGTAGAGCTATTGTGCTCTCAATAAACAGAACTTATTCATGATTTGAAATATAAAACCAAATTTGCATGTTTTCTAATTTTAAATGATTAATTATTACTTTAACAGATAATATGATTCACACTAGATTGGTAAGCCTTTTACTTTCTGATAATTAAACTATTCATTATTGTCAACAATCATTTAGTGTAATTGTTATTTATATCATTAATCCTGTTATTGTTTTGTGTATTTGATATGATATAATTTTTACCATAATAGTTTGTATGTATTTTATACAAAAATAATTTATAAAAGTAATTAACACTTAATTAAAAAATAACATATTCATGAAAATAGGATATTTCTGAAACCTTTACATAAATTTTGAAATAGATTTACTTGCACATAATATTATTTTATAAAGGATCATAAATAATATGATATAATTATGTTCTTTTATATATAATCCCATTACTTCAATATCGAAAATGTATGTATTAAAAGTAGTATATATAAATTTAATATTTGAATGATAAAATAAAAATTATATACTGAGTAAAATTTTATTTTATTTCTATTGTCTCATGAAATATCAACATGCTTAAAATGGATGATAATTAAATGCTCAACACATAGTAGCATAACTATGTACCCAATCAATGTATGAGGTATGGTAGTACATACTGATACTTGTGTCAAATATGATTATTTCATGACCAAGGACAGCAATATTTATGTATAAAATATTATTAAATTAATTCATCTATGTTATAGACTGCGATTCTGATCAAGATCTGATTTATTTATATCTTCTGTTTTTGTATACATTAACTCATAATTTATTCTTATATATAAAACTTTTGATTTATCTCGGTATCATGCAATATAAAAACATACCTATTACAATCATTTTACTTGTTACAAAGAGATATTCAATCAATAATTCAATTAAGAAAAACAACTGAGACTATTATAATTGGGAAAGTAGTTCAGTCTGTGTACTTATCACAACTAAAGAGAACTTATTGTTTTTAAATATTACATAGAGATAGCCTGACACAAAGATAATGGACATATGTACCTAAATTATAGGATTAAGGGTAAAAATACTTATAGTATGCAGAGAAAAACTAAGATCTTAAAATAATATATGTAACTTTCAGGATATGACAGCACATATATGAAGCAATAAGTAAAAGTACATGTAGAGTTATTGTGCATTCAACAATAAAAAAAAAATCTTAAAATTATTATTATTTAATATAATAAATAATACAATCACTAGATTGTATTTATTAATAATGGATATCAAAATTTATTTCTCAAGTACCCCATTTATAACATATATTATAATTAGAAATTGAAAAACAATATTGCATTTTTATGGAAGTTAACATGAGCCCAGGATGGGTACACTTTTCGTAAAATATGTATTAACCTAATGCATTTTTTAGATGTGGCTTTGCTATCACATGCATAACACTCACTGACGCAAAGTAGGTAGTTGGAGGTTTTTGGCAATAAAATGTTATTGAAGCATAGTTTTGGCAAACAATCTGGCCGCATTGAGTCAAGCTTGACGTCACGCTATCCGCCCCTTATCACACAACTGAGCAAATGTTAATTAAATGTTTACACGTCGCGATAATTTCATTGTACTTTTGTTAAATATAGCATCACAGATAGTATTGTGAAATTAGGTACACAATTGAGGTTACAATTTTATTATCAACGGCTCATAGTTGGTGCGTTTTCATCATCGCTTCGTGCTTAACCCTTTGTCTGCAGTTTGTAGTTTTTTATAACTTAAAAAATATAAGTTGTACTGTCATGCGCGTGTATGGTCGCTCTTTTGAATCAAAAACCTTGTTATTTACAAAACCATAATATTTCGTATGAAATTTTACACTTCATACCAAAATGAATTTACCGTACTATTTATAGTAAAGTTATTAAATATTTATACAACTTCCTACTAAATATTTGAAACGAACGAACGAACTTTGGGAAATTTTACTACCAAATTGTTTGTTGTTTCATGTCGCTGGAAGTATAAACACGCACCCACACATACAATATGTCTGTAGTTTTCTTTTGTTAAGTAAATAATAAAAAATATAAGTTCAAATAATTTATCCGAGCGCGTATTTTACTTCACATCATTGTCTAATGGCTTCTATTTGTGCATAGATATTAAAAAATGATTTTTTCAACAAAACTCGTCCATTTTATGTTTTCATTTCGATTCCTCACAGTTTATTATATTCTTGCTTTCTTTGGATTGCTTGATATTTATTCTACTACTTCGTAACTACTTATACTCGTTTTAAAAACTCTACTCGCAATCTTTAGTGAATTTTAATCCTCGTGACAAATATATTGATCAGCTGTCAAATATTTGCAGTCTTCGCTCTTGGAATCGAAGTAAAACTATTTAGTTTACTTTCTGTTTGTATTGTAGGCGATTAATAATATATTGCTAAGGATGTAATATAGATGTTTGAAGACATTTTCCTTATAAAATTTTATCTGTTTCAATTAAACGAAATCGTAAAGTCGGTCATAGAAAAAAAAAATATTACGAACTCTCATTATTGAAGGGTTTGTCGATTGTATTCAGCGAAGGTTGAAAAGAATTATTCCATCATTAGTTTCTAAAATAAAAAACTCATAAATCTATGTCAACGACTAAGTCAGGCGAATGAGCTGGGTATTTTGATTTAGGTATCTGTGAACTCGTTGCTCGTTTCGTGTCAACGGGAATGGTGAACATCTATAAATCACATATTCTTTTCACTTTTGAACAATCCGTTGTACCCGTAGTTAACACCAAGCTACCAGCAGTAAGTTTGAAATAGAGACGGTTATTTCATGTGGAACTTTTCCTGAAAATTCCTTGCTTGGAACAAAGTGCTAACTCTTTTATATGAGGTATCCGCTAACAATGATTGAATTGAATTAGCACAATATTTAAAATAAAATATTAATATATTGTATTTTTAAAATATAGGGACTTTTTTTTTTAAATATAATTTGCACAATTACCTACAACTTTCGCATAATTTATTTTTTGTATGTAGATTAAGTAAATAAGTTAACATAAAGTTCCCACATATTGTCAAGCAATACAGGATGGATCTGTTTAACATAAGTAACAACAGATGTACCGTCTGCCCACTCGAAAGTCTTCAATACAATCTGAATTGAAAATATCGCTTTGTTACGTCAATCCAATGTTGTGTTTCGTTTTTGCATTCTGTAATTGCCCCTCCCGATTTCAACGGAGTCCTAAGCCGAGGTCCGGCCTCACAGGAGGCACCCTTAGGACGCCCGTCTCTCTTGAGCCCTGTGTGGCTCCCAACATCCGGCTGAGTTAATCTCGCCCATCCCGCCCGGTGACGCTGTAGAGGCCAATAAGGCCAACAGTATTACTCAATTCGAAAAAAAAAAAAAAAATCTGTAATTGTACACTTGCGAAGAGTAACCTTGAAAATGACCGTTGCTTTAAGGCGCCATGTTTGGAAATTAAACGCACTGGGGCCCAGAGAGATGCAAGGGACAACGATTCATAAGTAGCTTAAAATAAGTTTCACAATTAAATAACGGTGTTGAATAACGCGTGATGCTCCACACCGATTGCCAGCGGAGATTATGATCAAATTTAAAATCTTCTGTTATAATTTATTATTTATGATATATATTATTAACCTCAAGTATGAAGTATATTTCAAATTGTATTTTTTAATTGTAGTTTTTTGGTATTTTTACTAAAATTAGATCAATGATCACAAAACTGACGGAATTTTAAGGAAATAACGTGTATTACGGCGCCAAGTTTGTTCTAAATTAATTGAATGAATAAAAAAAAAACAATTTAAGCAACCGGTATAGGCTTGTTTAATCTAGGACACAAAAATCGCGAGCTGTTCAAACCACGACCAATCGCTATTGAGTAATGACCGTGCACTTCGTTATGTATAAAAATAAATAAATAACTATCTGATACATGACAACTTTATATCGTTATTTTTACGAAAATTTTGGCCATCGTCGAAAATTAACGCACTTTGATTCGGATTAATAGCTTCTTCAAGGTCCTTGGTTGGTTCGTTGAGGATACATTCGAAGGTCGTGGTTACTTCATCGAGGCCTCTGTCCTACGATCTTGTCATATTAATCAATAGCAAACAATTGTTTTTTTGCTGGCCCAAATTCTTCTGAATATTTTAGAACAACTTCAACGATTCGCGAAATAACCATAGACATGAAATAAAGAAAAATACCATTGAATATTAACGTGTGAGGAGGTTACTTTAAAAGTATGACAATATTGGCTTATGTCTTGTTGTATTAGGACTATAGAACAGATTAATACCAGCTTCAAGGAATGAAGTAACATCAGTGGCGTTACAGTAAGTGCAAGAAACATATAAAGTTAACGTATCAATATAATTAGTAAAGAAGAAGTTAAAGAAAGTAATTCACTGAAATTTCACTTACATACTCTAAGAAGCTCTGGAGTAAATGGAATCCTGCAATAAAGTACATTGGCTATAATATATATATATATATATATATATATATATATATATATATTATATATTTGCAAATTTCGGTGAATATATATATACTATTAATCTTAACAGAGGTTTGCAAAACTAGTTAATTTGATACTTGATAGCGCAACTGTTCTCGATTTTCGATCGAAATCTGATCTCGTTTCTTAATATTTACTATTTAATAGAATATATTACAATGAAGGATAAAGGAATATATGAACTATATTTTTAAACACTTTTGTTGGGTAAAAGAAGTTTGAGAAAAACATTAACCTTAATAATCGACATTTATCCCTTTGATATCTTTATACCAAAAAAAGTTTCTCAAAGTTACGGGAGCGTAATACTGCCAACTGCCTAACTCCAGGTTCCTTCTTTAGTCCTATAAATTTTCTGAGAGAAAATCCCAGTTTCGAATGGAATGGTCGCATGAATACCGAACAAGCTTATTACTAAACTGACGAGTTAGTTTAAATACTGTTATTTATCCGTCGAAATTTTGTATGTACATAAATACATATATAAAATCATAATGGCATAATGATAGCTCGGAGAATGTAACCAAATTATAATCGCCTTATATACAAAACTCAATGCACGAATTTATTACTACTTCGATAAAATTGTTAAAATATATTATTAAAATTAATATATTCTAAGAAAAGGCTTTCGCTAATCAAAAGCCTTTTCACTACATCTGTGTTAACACATAGTAACAGTTGACCTAATGGCTAATATTATATTTTGTAAGTCAGTTTACTCTACCAAAATTAACATAATATTTGCTAACGATGTGTATGAGAAAGTCACGTGAGAGAACTTAACATTAACTATTATGAAGATGAAAGTGTTTTCGTAACATAAAAGTTAAATGTCCTTAGATTAAATGATTTAATGTTCAAATTACATTTTCGCAAAGTGAACACCTCTTAAATGACTGCGGGGCAAAGTCTCCAATTAAAGAGAAGGTTCGGGGTTAATTTCACTGTGCCTTTAGTGTAGTTCATGTTGGTTTGTCGTTCATATCGTAAAATGGCTACCATGGCAAGAAAACCAGGGTAGGTTTTTTCTCACGAAATTTTCCTTTAAGAACTTGAGATGTTCTTCATTAAAGTGTTAAAAGACAATAAAACTTTATAATGACTGAACTGTATAAAAATATAAAAAGACATATTTTTTTAATTATGCAATTTCTGGTCTTTTCTCCTCTACAATACTTTAAAATGTCGTACTCATACTCTATTATTGCTGCTCTTAAAGATATAAGTAATATACTTAAGCATGTCCCGGCGCCAGATTACATTAAGTTCTAAACAATGGGACAATGCTCCGTAATGGAGCACATAATTTGGTCTCCGTGTATTGCGTCATGCGTATTCACCTTCGCGTAATGAGTTTTTTTTTCTCTAATTACTGAAATAATGAGACGCCATTTAATTCTGTATTTGCTTAATTTAATTCAGACGTGACGATGCCACGGTAAAGTAAATATTATGTGTCTCTTAATAATTAAGTCTACTTTGATTATGTTGTGCAAATTTCTAAAGTTACATCAATACTGATAAAGGAAAACGCTCTTTTTGTGGGTATCAAATGTGCCTTTTTTATATTCGATTTTGTAAATTCTATGTCAAATAAGTAAAATATTGAGTTAATAAATCGACATTTATTTTTTATCTGTTATCCACATTGTGATAAAAGCAACAGTTCAAGTTGATGTCGAAAGTTTGAACGAGATCTATCTTTGATAAACAGCGGCTAGAACTCTTGATCTTTCAGAGATTGAAATAAACCGTAACATATTGACGGAATAATCCGTTTAAGTGTATGATTATCCCGCATGTCTATTAATAAATGTATTACCAATGAATATAAGTAGCAATTGAATAGTACTTGTGAAATTACTTTCTCAGTCCTCCGCAAGATCTTGACATAGTTTTATATTTTATCGCGATTGCTTAATGCATGTCGCTGCGCTATTTCTGCGAGCGAGATGTTATCTTCTATCCTGCTTTATTAGTTATCAATATGAACATATTCGAATATTAATAAGTAGGTAATATAAACAAACTACAACTTTAAATAAAATGATAAGAGTGAATGAATGAGATGATTATTAGAGAAGAGGTAAAAGATTGTTATTTTATCGATTACTCTCCCGTCTCCGAGCCGAAAGTTCTCGTAAACAATATTGTATCGGACACTTGAGCAAGTTGTTCGTAAACACTCATTGTGACGTTGAACAAACAGTTCCTACGTGTTTGTTTTTCATTCTTTTTACTCGAGGTTCGCACTTTGAACAATCGATTTTGCTCGCTGTTTTCAAAAACTTGTTCAATGTTTATCAAATAAAACACTTTTTGTATTCTGTATAAAATTTCAATATTATGTACCAAAATATCGCAAAATATTAGTGGTTTTGTCATGACATTGAATCTTGAATATAAATTAGCAAATAGACAAAAATTTTAGATTCCAAAAAAAATCACTTTCTCTGATTACGTAAATAAAACGTCATATTTAAAAATATTACGTAAGTGTATATCTATGTAAATTTTCTATAGTTGACTAGACTGACTCGTCTTTAGTTTCCTTATCATTTTACATATTAAAGCATTTTTTTAACGAATACTGTAATAAGGTAAAACTTTTATTTTGCTACGAGTGAGAATTATTTTTTATAAGTGCTGTTGTAAACGGCGACAAATAAAAAAGACGGAAGTCGCCTCATGAACGTGTAGGAGAATTACATGGCCTTGCCATTGTGTACGTTCGGTGGCAAGCAGACACCGCGACGCGTCGGTCAAAGTCATTGCTATCGAAACAAATGCTTGAGCAGAGACCACTGCACAATTTGCACTACACTCAATACTGACATCTCTATCGAGTGAAACTTACCTATTCTTTGGTAGAAAACAATTACAAACTAATTGAGCCAAGTTGTTATTTACCTGTCGGTTAATACCTTGTAATGACATCATCGACTCGTTGCAACGTGTCTGCTAATTTTGTAGACACCAAAGTGTTAGTTTGACGTTAAACCGCTTGTAACCAGTTCGGACAATTTGTCCGCCCCGTCGCTCCAGTGGCACGCAATGGCAATGTCCTTGCTATGAATGCGTCTGCCAGATCAATGTTGATGTCCGAGAGACATTCCTAAGTGGACAGTTTAGAAAAATCGCTCTTGCTTTGTATTTATCATTTTTATTTACCATACGATTTGAAACTACATTAGCTAACTACATTAGCATAACATTATGTTTAGTAAATAAAAAAGTTATTTTTTTTATTTTACTTTATTCGAAGCTTTTTTATCCATCGATTTTTTAAAAAGATAACTTTTGTAAATAGTTCGGTAAAAGTCAGACAGATGACCGTTGATAGTTTTTTTTTAAATCGTCTCCACCGTCTTAATGTAGTTACTAACATGTCACGGTTCTGGAAACGTGAGGTAAAGATGTTCGTGTTGCAAATAGAGATAGAATGCACGCAACCGTTATACAACGCCGGCCGACGGGCGAAACTAGTTCGGACGCGGTTTCGGCTGACCTTAAACGGTTGACCCCGATTACTGTAACTGCTATTGCAATATCGCGCTTCAGTTACCTCTCTCGCCTTTATTGTTTTATATGGTTTTGATTAGCCCAGTCAATTGTTATGTCATAATATTAAAAAAAAGATGAGATACGAAATACAGAACGAATGTAAGTAAATGCAATATTTCAAACACGGCAGAGGTCAGCGGAATATTACAACTATGAGAAGATAATGCATACATATCTCGTGACGTATGAAGCCTCCCAAACAATTGACTGTCGTTGTTCCACAAAAACATGTTATTTGAATAATTCTAAATTAACTATGTAATTTGAATTTAAATAATGACGAAAATTGTTTTTTTTAATTTCACGATAATATAAGATTAGCACATGGAGCTGTGGAGAGCAGTTGTTGATTATAATGATTTATAATATAAATTAAACAAACACGATAAGCAATCTCGTCGAGTTAAATAATCCATAATGAACGAATGTGTACGCGACATTGTAAGGCGTCGGCGTCGTTGATTAAGGAATTAAGAGAAAGGGAACATCAGTTCCTCATGCCAGCACGATTTTATGTTTGCAGTCAAATCGCGTGTGTCAATGAACTTGTGCTCTCCGACTGCGACTCAGCAGTCTTGATTATTATATATCTTTTAGTTTATTTCTTTCGAATGTATACAAAAAATAAATTCAGTAGCACAAAAACTTTGCGACAACTATCGATATTGACGTCGCAAGTTCGAATACTTGAATATAGATAATTTAGTATAATAAGTTGCGCGTGTCCTATGATGTCACCGTCAAATCTCACGGCGAACGGTAACTGCCATATTAGATTTCTAGTAAGATTCATGATAAACTATTGTATAACTTTTTACGAGATCTTAGTTTTATTCGCATTCACTAACTTTACTGTAACGTAGATGCGTCTCCGTCTATGTTTAGATTGGACTTATTATGTGTCTTACATAAGAAATGCATTTAAGCATTCGGTTAAGGTTTTTTACAAGCAAACCCCGAGCTCGTCATCCTCGACCCAAAATAACATACGACACAGTCTAAGGGTCCGTTCACACAGACCGGCTCGGAGAGCATCGGCCTGCTTTTTTCTTTTCACACAGACCGGGTCGTATACGCTTGGAATTGGCCGGAGCGGAGCCGCCAACTATTTCACATCGACCGGCTGGAAGAGATCTGAAAGCGGGTGCGAGCGAGAAAGAGCACGCAAGCGGAGCCGGTCGGCTCCTTTTATTACTTCACACGAAGCGCGTTCAGGCATTTTTAATGACAAAAAAGGTGCAAATGCAAAAATAAACTTTACTACAATCACTCAAAACACTGTTTCCAACGTGATAAAAATCTGCTCTCCTCTCCGAGCCGGTCTGTGTGAACGGACCCTAAAGGTCGTCTGAATGTATTATTTCGATAAATTTGTAACACACTCGTTATCAATAGATTGAAAATTGATTATAAAGTATAGTTTTTTTATACTATATATATTAGAAGTATAAAATTATCGAGTATTAGATGTTTACCTATAAAACATTTTTAATTAATTGCTTTTTAACTTTGTAAAAATAAGTGCGAGTGCAGCACGACCCGTTTTAACGCAGTCGCCGGTTTTTAGTTCCGACCAAATCTTAAGTAAACGTTCGATGTTGATCAACATTGCGTTTAGTATATCTAGTAATATTATTTAACGTTTTTTTTGTTTTGTTATTTCCAACAACTTGCCTAATCATAAATAAATTTTGAATAATAAAACGATTTATTATAATTCATTTTCTGAAATTTTAAGAAAACGTTAAAATTATTCATGACATTCATTGAATATATAAAGATATTTAAAATTCTACTCTGATGAAAGACTACTATAACAATGAAAAATCGTTTTGTCAAATTTGTTTGAAATTACGGTTCTCAGATAAATGGTAAACTAGTATCACCGCGCGGCTTCGCCACTTGTGGGGGGAGGGACAGGTGTAAGGTACCCTATGTCTTTCCGTACCCCTGACAGCATATATATACAAACATATAAACTCACTTTCGCATTTATAATATAAATATAATTATAAATAGAGTACGCCGAGCAAGTATAATGTCAATTCTCCCAAATCATTTTTTTTTATTCCATTCGATCCTGTTTCTAATATAGGTGTTAAGTAATAATTTCCTCCAGACCGATTTCGGCCACGGCGGCCAATCTCAAGAGAGATTAGCCAACTACGCAGGAGATATTAAAGTGCACAAGTGTGTGCGCAAACACAGGTGCACTCTCTATTCCCTAACTCTCATAATCCGATGGGACGGCAATCCGACACGACCGGAAAGAGTTCAAGCGCAGGACCAATGGCTTTACGTGCTTTCCGAGGCACGGGAGTGTACACACTTCCAACTTCCAGACTCCGGGCTGCTTCTGAGAATTTTTCTGACAGAAAAACCCAATAACTTTTTATTAGCCTGACCTGAGAATTGAACCCAGGGCCTCCGAGTCTGCGGCCTTATATCAAGCCACTAGACCAACGAGGCAGTCGAGGATTTTGAGGAGGTGCTAAGTATACATACTAGAAGTCACAAAATTCTTCCACAATTTCGGATGCTTAATATTAATTTATGTATAATGATTTTCAAATTGGAACTACTGTTTCAAAACAGTATCGAATCTGCAAAGTCAATATTTTGGTCAGCAACACAAGTTTGTTGTTGTATGTGGACTCCCTAGGCTAAGCTACTCTAAAGTCCATAATATTTTATATATATCGTACATATTCAATGTGTACAACACGATATATTTATTTAATTTCATTATGCAATCAAATATTTTTTTTATAAACGTTATAATGTGATTAGGTATGCAATAGCTATTAATTTCTGCAATTATTTTTTGTTGTATTTGTATAAAATCAGAATGCGATACTTTTGTTCGATGTTATTTAATCGTTCACTATTATTTACATCTTCAGTGCAATATGGATGCAGCAAGTAAATAACTTTGAAGTGTTTTAGAATAACGTACTGATATCGTTTCGATATTAACTTGATAAGTAACAAGTACTTTTGTATCGAATAATATCGATAACCTTGACTTGAGTAAATAATACGTTCTATTATCAATTTTACAAAGAAATATGATAAGACGTGCGTATTGTTGCGCTTAAACAGCTGCTTTACGATTCCATCTTTTAATAATATAATCTCTTTTGAAATAAATACCAAATGATGTATATTGTGCCCCTTGAATGATTTGATGCAGCGAAAATGATGAGTAAGTGTTATTTTTTTTTTGTTTATTTATATTTATTATTATATATAGTTTATTAAATATATGAAATAGAACCGTTTGATTGAGATTTGATGATTAATAGCAATTCTTGTATGACACGTATATATACACGATTTGTGTTAAATTATGTAATTATATAAGGTTTACAATAAATAATAAATAAATTTAAAAAGCTAATAATTGGTATGAGTAATTAGCTATAAATTAGTCGGCTTTCCTGAATAAACGCAGTAATTAAATAATTACAAATATATAACTAAGTTTATTAGTATATAGTACATACTATACAAATAGAAACTTAAAAGAAAGAAACAAATTTTATACATGTTACCATTTCGTAGTTGGCTATGTATTATGTTCCAATCGACGAATTCATATTCACTCATAATTGACAACACTTTGTTACATAAAAACTTTTTTCTAGAAATCTAAAGAAATTGTTCGATTAAATCTTCTCATGATACATAATCTCCCCATCTTTATTTATTGTCATGGCGACGTTTCACCATTTCTCTATAATTCCTGATAGCATTGTAATTCATAACGAGTGCTCGAATCGTAACATGTGTTTCCTCTTAGCGTTGTCGGTCGTGTGATACATATTGCATACTTTTTAACTACTGTTCTCAGGCATACATTCAGCGCTGATTAACAACTTACTATAGTCTCAACTTCTATCTCCTTTTAAAGAGATTCGTATTTTTATCTTTCGTTCCACTTAGATTCGGCTGGTAAAGATATATAAGGATATCTCCTGACATATTCCTCGTAATGTGATCACAGTGCTAATATTATGTATAGACGTGTGTGAATCCTGATGCCGTGTGTGTGAATATATTGTTCATATATTATTATATGGTTTATATTATTAGCATTTTATTACGAATGTAATTCGATGCCTTAAGAGTATTTCATTTCAACTTAGTAATTTCCGTAGATAAACGTGTGTTCAGTATGCTGTGTGGCTGTATGTGTCTGATCCTTCTGACAAACGTGTATCGACCAATTCGCATTGGTGCAACGTGGTGAAATATCTTCTAAAGAAAGGCAATTATTGCGCTGATACTCTTTTAAGTATATATATATACCATTAACTATTGAATAGCCTGTTACGTTGTAATAATAAATAATATTTATATAGACTCTGTTAGCCGTAAAGTGAACTTTTAAAATAGAGACAACGGCAAAAGGAAACTTGTCCCCAGTTTAAATAAATTATCAAATGGCGATCGCTTATTTCTGCAATCCTATGGCACAGGTACACATATATCAGGCACATTCAGTCTTGATACCAATATTTAAAGATTTTTTTTTATTTTTTGATAAAAACTTGGAATGACGGGTGACATACTTCTGGTGGTAGGGCTTTGTGCAAGCTCGTCTGGGTAGATACCACCCACTCATCAGAGATTCTACCCAAAACAGCAGTAATTACAGGCACAACACACATAACATCTTAGTTCCCATTGGCGCATTGGCGATGTAAGCGATGATTATGTTATTAAGAATAAAAATAACCATCAGGTGGCCCAAATGCTCGTCCGCCTACCTATTTTATAAAAAAAACATGTTCTTCAAAGTATGATGGTAAATTACTTAAATTAATATCTTTTATAACCTTTAAAAATATCTATTCCAATTATTTTTTATATTAACAGTAAATGGCAATGTTTTTATAATAATATAAAATAATGTTAATAATTTTAACATACAATTACAACATAATATTTTCCTCTTGAGCTCGTGAGTTCCTGTTTGTACTACAAAGGCCTACAGCAGCTTGATTGATTACTATTTGGTAATCAGTAAGTAATTGCTAACGTAATACTCGTATGCATGCAATATGCGGTTTTGTTCGTTCTATTAAAGTTAATTAATTGCAAATTGTTACAGACTTCTTCAATTATTTGATAATCTTCGATTAAACCGTCAACTACTTATGCGAAAACCGTACTCGTAGTTTCGTTTCTTGGATTATCGTCCAACCAATTTCTTAAAACTTATTTACAAGTGAAACATCATATACGAATCTTAATGTGATGAACATTTTCGAAAGTAGTTAAATGTCGATCAAGATATTATTGGAATACAAGTGACTGATAATTTTACTGTGACAATTTGAATATCAGTTGACTCGTCAATGAAGGCCTGCTAATGCGCATGTGACGGTAAGCGATGTTTAGTGTCCGTCTGGTCACGACGAGACCACATCATTTCCTTACTTCTTCTTGAGACTTTCTATTCTAACCCGAGGGAAAACTGATAATAGTTGAGCTTTATTTGAATTATTGCTTCATTTTGAAACTCGCCGTTTGTTTCGGCCTTCTATTCTAGTAGAGTTATTTCTGATCTTTTTTAATGTCGTTATTACTAGGTTATACTATCAAAAAAGATTGGCCGGGAATTCTGTCACTTGTATACCTTCCCAAGTCTCTAGCCCCGCAGTGAAGAAGCGTCGTAGAACGCTATCACCATTACAGCAGAATGTATTTACCTACTACTGGGGCATGTTACGGGTTTACTTTTAAAACAAACATACATACTTTATATATATAGTTGACGATGATAGAATATTTACACTGTTTTCTACTATGATATTTAATATTATATAAATGTTAGCTGTTTTTAAAGCGACAATTTTGTTTACTCTTAAATAAAAGTATATTTTGAGAGAGAACGCAAAATAAAAAACAATCTCTCTTTTGGCAATTAATACGAGACGTGGAACTGACGAAAAGGGGATTTGTCGCTTTAATTAGAAATTCCTTTACTGTTGTGAAAAAGTAATTACGTTATCATAGTTTTTATGAATTGCAAGCCGTGTTAGCACGCGCCGTGTTTTGGTTGAGTCGGCGAAAATTAACGCCACGGCGCATTGGTTTCATTTTACTGTTGTGTCAGCTTAAACTGTTTTAACATTAAACTTTAAAAACATGTTATACAATAATAAAACCGTACGAGTCGTTTTAAAATTATTTTTACGTCTGATTTTTGTTAACACCTACGTATTTTCAACTTCTTTGTTTTGAGTCTCGTGCAGATATAATACGTGGGTTATGTTGACAATCAGAGACTACCATGAGTTCTAACACCATCGTGGAATAGGGTATATACGATGAGGTAGATAAAAATACCACTTATTACTCGGTAGGTTGTATATACCCAGACTGTCTTACGTAACTTTCACGACAATTGTACTGTACACACTGTTAACTTTTATACTACTATATACATAAGGTATATACTGTTATATGCCATATACTATGTACTTCTCAAAACGCTTCGAAGTACGTCATGCCTATGTCTATGTTCTCAGCTTATCTAAAAGATATTGTTTTAATAGCAATAAGGCTGACGTTGAATAAACTCCTTGTATATTATTTGTGTATATATATGATATATTGGTTAAAACAACGATGATATTCAGCACTCAATGTTTTTGATGCTAGAGTACTGTTTAATATTTATTACATATATACATTTGATGTTTAAATCGCAAATAATCGACATTCTTGTTATTGGGTTACTAACTTTCTGTAGGCAATGTCAAGCATCAACAAAACCACAAAGAAACTCCTAAGTAAACAGTTGCTTTGTGGTTTTATGGTATATGCAAACGTTAAACTGTCTTGAGTATCAGAGAAGAAGTTTCTCATCTTACATTATAATCGATCGCTGTCTAGTATTGTTCATTTCTATTATTCGGTTAATGAAGATGTCTAGTTGACGCAATGTGACGTCACGTGTCACACGTGTTTTGATCGTTACAGGACTGCAACATGTGTCTGTCTCGATAATGTCGCTTGCAGGCACTTTAAATACCATCAAAAGTTATATCTTTTGTAACATCGTGACGCCCTAATCTTACCAAATCGTATAATTCGAAGACATATGATCTTTTAGAAATGATTATATACTTATAAATTATAATATAAAATATTTGTAACAAAAATGTATAATATATACATAACATTTATATTTTTAGTGGTTAGTTCATGAAACAAGCTAGATAATAAATTGTTTTAATTGCTGTGAAGTTACATTATTTATATATTTATTATAGAAAATGTCAGTTCACGATATAATCATTAATAAAAAAATAAAAATACGGTTGGTACTAGAGGTGATATGATTCCTTTAATTGTAGGTACAGCATGTGCCTTGTAATATGTTAGGGTAAGCATTTGAGAATTTCAATAAAATCAAAAAAAAGAAACACCAGATTTTTTTTAAAGATTTTTAACATCTGTGAAGCGATAGCAATATTGATTAATATTTGATTTGAAACATTTTTAAAATTGCTTCAATGCAGGTCTATTAACAACTATTAAAAAAATAGTTTTGTTATATTGTATGAAAGTGCTACAGTTGTCGGTAGGAAAATAATTAAAAATTGTACATAACTCCATTGGGCTACGCTTTTGTGTCACAATTCGCAATACAATACAATAGAGCAGTAATTTACTGTCTTCATATTTATATTGTTCGATTATACATATCGAAAATGAATTTGTTGACTATGTATGTAATTTGAAATAAAAGGGGTAACTACCGCAATTGGACGCATTTTATAAAGTTTAACAATATAAAACAAAATAGTCACACATACATACATTTCGTATGATTTTTCTTCTATTAAATTAATAATTATTTTCAGTTCAATAATTCGATCATTCGGAGTTAAGGATTTTTTAAATTGCTGAATTTTAAAAAAGGAACATTCTTTTTAATTTGACTTAACGGTTATTGATGACCAAGAATATTTCTAATCTAAAACTTGGAAAATGTAAATCGATAGAACAGATTTCTTTATTAAAATGTTTCTCGCACGAGTGCAAGTTGATGTTCGTGATCAGATTTTTTTTGTCGTCTAAACAATAATTTTCGGTCATCAACCGGTGGCTTGATGGACACTGTCAGGGCTGTCGGGAAAAATAAAATTTTTGGCTTTAAAGTAAATATTTTTTCAAATTTGTAACCTAAAAATTTGTTTATTTTAATAATAAGTTTTTAATAATGAGTGCCTAAAGTACTAAACGTTGGCGCTTGAAAATAAAAAAAAATGTGTTCATGCCAATAGTGACTCATTTCTTATCGGTAATAAAGATTACCCGTGTCATAAGTATGGCGACTATTTAGCATTGGTTTCGTTGAAAATATTCGTGTCTCCAGCTAAATATTACTAGTTGTCATACGTACATCTATGTACGTAGTCGTACATGAGATGATGACAACCCTATACTTACTACGTACTTTGCGCTTCGGGGATTTTTTAAGTGCCTTACCGAACCTCAGTCGAGACGATGAACGCCTTATCAGATGCGATTAATTCCTCGTGTTTTTATGCAGAGCAAATAACGTCGGGGCGTCCGAAGGCAATTGAACAATATTTTGTGTTCCGCGAACAGTGTTTTAAAATAGTAATGACATCAGTCTTAATTTTCTAGAAACCATTTTGGCATTGTAAAATAATACAGTTGATGTACATCAATATATAATTTTTTATTGTTCAAGAAGCATTTGTATGTAGAAAATTCTTACAAGAATAGTTTTGATTGAATGTCACATCATATGTTACAATTTGATAAACTTCACATTGTTCTATAAAGCCTGTATGGAACGAGGGTCGGGACGATATTCAAATCGTTCACATCGGAGTATTATACACTGGCCGCCAAAAAAATCGACCCACCCGTATTTTGTTACTTACAAAGTTGTTATCTTAACTATGCGACGACCTAGGTGGATTGTTTTACTTATGGGACATACATTTAACATTTTATTACCCACTTGATATTGATTTGGAGGAGTTGTAAGTGTTATTGAGGATATTAGGAATATTTTTAAAGTATTGAAAGAAAACGTTACTTTGTGCACAAAGTGCATGGTTAGTTTATTTCCAGTTCTTAACGCGGAGTCATCTCGGTTCGATGTTTATTATTGATTAAGTGTATGAAACTTTGTTGAAACAATAATTTTAATAAGTTTAAACATAAAAAATGGATACTACTGAAGCAGAAGCTGCTCAAGTCGTAGCTCTTATTCATGAGGGGTTAAGTCAGCGAAATGTGGCTAGAACACTAAAATTAAGTCGTTCAGCGGTGCGAAGAGTGTACAAACGCTACTTGGAGACTGGGGAGTATCGCCGGAGACCAGGATCTGGCAGGGGGCGTGTCACGAACCCGACCGATGACCGTTTTATTGGTTTGACGTCTTTAAGAAACCGACATCTTTCGGCTGTTGACGTTCAAGGTAGACTCCGAGAAAGTCGTGGAGTGTCTGTGAGTGAAAATACTGTAATAAGAAGACTTCGAGAGCAAAACTTAACCCCTCACAAGCCAGCAACAGGACCAAAACTCACAGCATCCCATCAACAAGCAAGACTACAATTTGCTAGGCAGCACGTCGATTGGACACTGGACCAATGGGAGACAGTATTGTTCAGTGATGAAAGCCGAATGTCTCTAGTAGGCTCTGATGGACGACGTAACGTCATGCGAAGGCCAGGAGAACGCTACTCTCAGTGTTGCATTCGAGAAACAGTCCGATTTGGTGGAGGCTCTACAATGTTTTGGGGAGGTATTTCTTTGACGGGACGCACAGAGCTGGTTTTTTTCCGTAATCGTGCTGTTAATGCTGAAACTTACATAACGGACATTCTGGAGCCTCATGTGATGCCTTACGCTGGATATATTGGGGATAATTTCCAACTTATGCACGACAACGCACGACCTCACGTCGCTAGAATTGTTAAAGACTATCTCAGGGAAGTCGAAATTCCAGTTATGCAGTGGCCAGCCAATAGTCCGGACTTAAACCCGATAGAGCACCTCTGGGACCAGCTAAAACGTACGGTTCGAGCACGAAATCCAATTCCAGAAACCCTGAATCAACTGGAAGCTGCCCTAACTGAAGAATGGCAACGGACCCCACAGGAAGACATTAAAAAGCTAATCAGGACACTTTATAGGCGTATGCAGGCAGTGATTAGGTCAAGAGGAGGAAACACTCCCTATTAAAGTAAGATTTAGGCACCCAAATTTAAAAACAAACGGCATAATCTTTTTGTACACAAAAAAATAAAATTGCGTAAAATTTTGTGTTTTCGTGTTTTGTCACATATTTACCTAAAAACCTATTTTTTGCGCACTATTTCTGTTTTTGTACAATCCTACAATTGCATTTTTTCATTATCAATCTTAAAAATATAAATATGTGGTAGTTTAAAACCATACGATAGCTTTTTTACAAAAAATGTAGGTGGGTCGATTTTTTTGGAGGCCAGTATATAATATCGTGGGGAGGCAGGCGTGCCCCCTTCGCGCTGCTCCCTTCGTGTCGCTACCCCTTTGATTACATTGTATTAATATTTTGAAAAAAAACCACCTTATTTGAATATTCTTAATTATTGTAATATTACAAATTTCATTTAAATGGTTTCACTTTCAGAGGTGTAACATAAATTCGTAAGTTTTATCTAAAATTACATAAAGATTTGTACATATATAGCATATGAAGATTTGTTACTATATATTCTATCTATACAATTAAAACACGAATACGGCTGGGGTCTAATATATAAGCGGTTCATGCGTGCGCGCAGCCGGTGTCGCTAGAGCAAGATAGATTGGCCTCGTATGCTCCGCTGGCGATGACTATTGCGTCACGGCAGCTAGCGCTGAAATATCGCTTAGCCCATTTTAAGCGATTACTTGTTACGCTTATAAATCGATTTGTTAGCTCATTTTTTTACATATGTAAATAATGTATTTTTTTTATATATAAAAATATTTAATACTTGATTAACCTAACTATAATGTTCCTGTTTAGTAACTGGTAGTCGAGTAGTACTTATTTATATTTTTTTGTTTTGATTAAGTAAATACTATACAAAGTAAAGCGAAAGTAGGTCTAGGTGCAGACTTGTGTAGCGGCTGTTCAAAAAAACAGCTGATAATAAATAATTATTAAAACTCAATTAATTGCTTAACGTACTATTAAGTACGCATCAGAAAAAATGTTTTTGAGTTATTATTAATTTGTTCTAAAGATGTGCGAGATAGACACGCGCGTCTTTTGGACATAAATATAATCGCGCCTGAATAATGACGTGTTGCGGTGTCTAGACGTAGTCGACCTGGGTATGTCTCGAGACATATAGGATATAGGACTTTTAACATCACAACACATTACAATAACTTACTGATAAAACAGTAAATATAAACGTATATAGTACTGTAATCCCCTTTTGGTCTTATACGCGAGTGGATTATCAATAAACAAATAACCATTAAAAGTTAAATTGCTAGCTTTGCTTGTATAATTCCTAAGTTCACTTAGCAATAACCCCGTATATGGTCCCCGTCTAGTCCGCCTAAACACCGCCTAAGATGGCAATGAAGACGAAGCCGCAAAAGATAATATTCAATAGGAGTGTTGTTGGAATTTGAATTTAAATAAAGTTCATCTTTAACGAGCCGCATCATAACGTTACGACAATTTACCCCTCGTATCGGAATATTCGTAACGAAGCGTCACTGGTATTTCCGCATTTACGCAAAATGTTAAATGAATCAAAACAGAATAAGTACTAAAAATATATTACATTAAAATAAAAACATTACTTTAAATAATTAAGAATAATAAAAGAAATAAAAACATAAATATATTGAACTAATAAATGTAAGGTACAAAAATAAACAAAGTTATGGTCCAAAACTGTACTTTTTTTTAATATATTTTTTTTTTATTTATAAAATAGACGGACTGGTAATTACCAATCAAGTGTAATTGGTCACCATCCACATCGCCAATAAAAGTTTAAAACACAGTTTTATATAATCTTTTTTAACTAAAATTTTCAAAACAACCGTATAACATAAATTTAATATTTATAAACATTCCTTTTAATAATCGCAATGTTTTTATCTATTCGCATTGTTAGGCGCGTGTCAAGTGTGAGCATGCTTTGCACATGTTCGTCTGTTTGTCCGTTTATCGTTACTATGGCGCCAAGCGGCACCACCATCCACGATAACGTGCTGTGACTCATGGTAACAATTACATTTACCTAGTAATGCTTTAAATGCTTCATATTATTAAAAAATAAATACTTTATAATACTAAGGTGATGTTCAGGAAATATTAACATTTTTAAGTTCGTTTTTTTGCTGAATGATAATTAATTAGACGTTTTATATAATAATAATGTAGACCTAATATATGAATATGTTTTTTATTAAACTGAATGGGGGATGATTGGCAAATGGACCGCCTGGTGGTAAGTGGTCAGTACCCGTCCGATGCACTCTTAACGTTCCTTGTGACTGTAACACACCCACCCAATTAAACCAGAAATTATGTATAAACTATTGCTGTTAGAGCTTAAGTTATGTATTACTATATAGCAGATGTCAGCAATTTACCTTAAAATTGATCAATTGTCGCGTGAATATCTCTTGCGCCAAAAGATTAATTCAAAAAGAAACATATTTACTATCGTGACTCGTAGAATAAGTTACAGTCGTGGGGTTCAACTCAGTTCGACGATCGGTAGCGTGTTAGTAATGTAATCATTGGCCTTTGGCTGTACCCTTACAGTATCGCGTAGATGGCAGCTATGGCCGATGACTACGCACCATAAGGTCGTCTATTATTCGTCGACCTTCCTGCTATAAATGAAAATGATGCTAATTAATGTTGGTGCTATTAGTTGCTTCTTTTATAAAATATTTGATACATGGATAGCACTAGCTATAGTATTTAAAGTGTGCTTTTTAATGTTAAAATTTCGGATACCTTTTTTAATTAAAATTCCTTTCATCAATATAGAAGGATTACACACCTGATTATTAATATTTGGTGCCGAAAATATATTACTTTCGCTAATTATTATTTTGTAATTATTTACAATTTTTACTGTCGTAAAGAATAAGCTTTTTTCAACGTTTCACTGTGGGAAGATACTGACATTGCAAAATAAGTCATCGAAATTTAAATACTCCTGAAACTTAGTTAAACGGAAAAGTTAAACATTGTATTGTAAGGACGATCTCATAGCAGTTCTCTTCGGTGATTTCCTTAACTTCCAAGGTGATACCGAAACAGCGGCTGGCGATGCGCCAATATTCACGAGGAGCGAGCCGGATAAAATTTTTGGAATATTTACTGTTTTATATCGGACGATCTGTGATTGACCTTTAGCGAGTACTTTTGAAAGTTACTATCCCACTACGCTGATTCGACTTTAGATTCCCTTTTTAAGGTCTCCTTTTCTGCCGCACGATGTGAATTATAAAAATAAATTAGGTACATGAAAACTCACCAGTGTTTGCCGTCACTTGAACCCGTGACCTTCAATTAAAATACATGTATCAATATATTTTGCCTCTGTGCAGGCCGAAATGTTACAGAAATGTATTTAGGTTACAGGAATATCACGATTGTTCACTGATCGGTATAACGATTAATTGACCCATAAAAACAGTCTCATTACAATTTATGATACGTATGGGTGATAATTTATAAAGCAGCGTGCTCGTAGCGAGCATCAAGCATTGTGTGTCTTTGATGTTGATGGTGCACAAAGGAAGGTGTATTTTGGTGTTGGTTCATATATATGTATATAGTATAAGCAATATGCATATGTATGTTAAAGGAATAAATTGTCTTTTATTATGAGATCTTGTCTTGATGATCAATATATCCCAAAGATAAAATAACGAACGAACAACAACAGAATAGTATAGAATATGCTTTATTATACACCAAAAGAGTTACAGAAACATACCGTTACAAACACCAAAAGAAAACCATTAATAATTAACACTATAGACCTTCTGTTTTATAACCGTCGGAAACCACGATCGATTCTAAACGTATTCATCTGGGAATGCTTTATGACGTAGTTGATAAAAAACCGTCCATATACATACTATACTTGAATGCTATGCAAAGGCATCCTCTTATGTCAAAGAGAAGGTCTTGAGCTTATTCCACCACGCTTCACCCGCACTTGACGGGTTGTTCGATGAGGAAGACTTTGCGAGTGAATGCTACGAGATGTCTCTCCACACGCGAGTGCGAGATGAATTATAAAAACAAATTAAGCACATGAAACAGCTATTTTCTCTGATTTGAACCCACGATTTAAGGGGTTGTATATGTTATATTTATGTACATTTTTTATTACGTGTGTATATCTTGGATATTTCTCATTATACTTAAACAATATACAACTTTACAAAAAAAATCTTTAAAAAAAAAAAATTATAAAATATCTATGTTCAATGGTAATGTTGTAACAAACTACCTCTTATTTAATTTAATACTAGGCATATTGTTCCAACTCAGTCTATTCACGTTATATTACTTGTAATTGTGTGTTGTGGCGAGTGTCCAAAAAAACAAATGTTCTGCTTTGATGGAGAGGAAAATTAAAGACAATGATTACTTAAAAAACATTTTTGACATTTAACGAAAAAATGATCGTGTCCTTGAACAGTAATGTATCTGAATGCGATTCTGTGTTATTTATTTAACATTTAAAGTTCTTCAAAAAATAAAACTAGTCGTTGACTTACGCACCTTTATGATGCAATTCTCGCTTTCCTCTATAAAGTTTCGTAAATATATTGCGTTCGTAATATAAAATTCTTGTATTAATTTTTTTAAGTAGCGTGTTAACTAAAATGCTATTGCTAAATTATGCTTTTTTATTCTAAAGATAATGATTTGTAATTATATGTATATTGTGTAATTTCAAATTAAGACATTCGAGCTCTTGAGATAATCAGTAATGTCCAAGTGAAAAGCCATTTACAGTCATGTTATTTGTTACGCATGTTGTTATGCTTTTTTAGTTGACATCACGTAGTCATATTGAATGATATATAGTTTTAATTTATCACGTCTTTAAACCTTGCGTTAGCCCACCTGCAATGAGCCGATGCTTAGTTTGTGCAAGCGGGGAACACGCGAAGGTCGCTCTCAATGATATAATGGGTACATTACAGCAGATTTTACTCTCCAAATGCAACGCCTCAACGTTAATTACATCCTCTCGCTAGCCTTGTTTCTCTATATTATGCAAATCAAGACGAAGCTACTCGGCTATGATTATTAACTCATGTTATTGAAACAAACGTTGTTGTAATCGCGCCTATAATGCTAGATATTAGTTGCAATTTACATATGATAGCTTGATGTCTGTTTGTTTCAGATTATGTAAGTTGCGGCTTCATGCTGTGCATTACACCTGGCGAAATAATTGCTCGCAGTCTTCCATTTCTGCGGTTTTGAAAGTACGTACGTCGATTTTTGTGTTTTCACACAAAACGTATGCAATTTTGAATAATGCACGATGTTACAGTTGTGAGAACAGTGAAAAAATAGCAATTCTTATATAAACAAAGTAAATCGACAAAAGATTAAACTAGCCCACGATGATACGTCATGAGATTAGTGCACGTCCTTGGTAATGATAAGCTATCTTTATGAACTCGATAATTGGCCGTCTTAATCGTTATCTCTATAAAACTACTTCCTTCGGAAACGTCGGCTCGTATTATACAAATAACACAATTTTAAAAACGACACAGCCCAACAAAAAAAAAATATTTGTAAAACTTTTTAAACGAAATTACCTAAATCTAATGTATTTTAAGGTGCCGAAATCGTATTTGATGTTTACTTTTTTTATCAGCCACATTTTTTTCACAATATGACATCAATTATATATTTAAAATAGTAGGAAAAAATTTAGTACATAAAAATTAAAAATTGTGTTTTTTTACAGTTTCAATTTTCATTTACAGTAATATTAAATTACTGAAATACGAATATTAGATGATTATTATTTTTTGTATTTCCTCTCCCTTTTCTCTGTAAAGTTTCTTAAATAGTTAGCTTATTCTATGATGTGCTGCATTTTGTTGTTCTCTGCGTAGTAACCAACAGTAAACCCATCACGTAGGTGTTCCATCGTCCCTGGTATTTCTTCATCGCTTTTATTTCCTGATGATACCGTTCCCCTTGCTCTTCACTCACATCATCTAAGTTTTTGTTACTTATACAATTGCTTGAATATCAACGACGAGTCGCTGCTTCGAAGTTGGAATCGAACAACAATTTACGAATATTAGGTCCAACGAAAACCTTTTGTTTTCATTCGTTCAGTTTAGCTTCTGCTCCATCACCAACAACAGAATCATATTTAGCCAAAAGCTTTTACAAGTTTCATTAAGCCCAACTTAATATGTAGAGGTGGCAGAAGAATACTTTTGCGGTAAAATTATATGAAAATATAATTCTTGCTGGGTTACAAAGTTTTTTTTAAGGGCCATTGTTTTTTTGGAGCAATGCTGATTCCTTGCTCTTCTATCCCACATAAATATAAAACATAGAAACTGTGTAAATCTCTTTTGCTCGCCAAGGAGCGGAACATAGAGATAACAATACAGATCCCAATCACACAGCATCCAACCATGAGCTGTTTATTTAATGTTCTCTAAATTTAAATTAATATTTTCTTAAGTTTTCTTCATATGGACTGAATTAGCAACAGGCAACAAAGTATTTCCTTTATGTAATACAAACATCTATAACAATAATTTTATTCTTATTTAATATTGAAATGTGAGAAATAGGTGGGTGACACGACTTTTTTTGTTATATTTTTCTGAATCAGCACACCAAATTACATAGGAATTAGATAAAGTTATTAAAAAAGTTTTTTTATTGTTGGCCTGTGTGCAATCTATTGTTTTGTATATTATATCTTTTAATATTATAAAATAATAATAAGAGTGTTACGAGGTTGTGCAATGAAAGCCACCTCGCCTCAATTAGTTTATCACCAGTAACAATTAAAATTATCTTAATGTATACGAGCATCAATTTTGTTTTCAGGCTAACGACATCAGCCGATATGCGACTGATCCACGGCTCTAATCGGCACCGCAGACAAGTCAACATTGATGCCAAATTAATCGCTCCACCACTTTATTTATCTACGTAGATAGTAGTTTAGTTTTTTTTAAAGTTCATTTACACGTGCGTTGTGATAACACACATGTGAAGTGAAGTGCAAGTGCTTGTGATAACCGCCGCGTACCGGTTCGATCTAGTTAGTGTCGTATCAGTCCGGTTTAATCCGGTTACGCCCGGTGAGGCCGGCGTCCGGGCCCGATGTTGGCGGAGTCATGGCGTTCATGACGAAGAAGAAGCGATATAAGTTCGAAGTGCAGTGCTGCCTCGAGGAGCTCACCGAGGTGCCCTTCGTGTCCGCTGTCCTCTTCGCGAAGGTGCGGCTGCTCGACGGCGGCAACTTTCAGGATCATTCTAGCAGGTTAGAATTTATATCAACATTTTAAAACATTAATAAAACCTATTTAATTATTATTCGGTTTAACGTTTTTTTACAATGTTACTTTCCGTTTACGTTTAACACTATAATAAATACGCTCTCACTCTTTTTAATAATCTGGTGTCGTAATTTGAATCGTGGTTCGGGACATTATCGGAGTATATCTTAGTGTACGCCTACACCAAAGCAATTCACTCTACATAAATCACATAAGCTTACAAAGCGAAAAGACAATGAGCTTCGGGCACTGCGTACTCGAATAAATATTTCACGTAAAGTCTTTTCTTGAGTTCTTTCCATATATTTTTGTTACATCATTCCATTATTATTATTATTAATTATTTCCGAATAACTTTCAGAAACATATACTTGTAGGTATATTATTATTAAGTAAACTTATTTATTATTATTAAGCGGTAATTTAACTCTTTGATATGTTATCGCGTATGTAGTCCGCCTATGACGCAACTAATATCGACATAAATGAACCATAAATCAAGTCGCGGTTCAGTATGCTCGAGAGACAGGTCCCGCCACGCCCTCTTGCGCAACTCTTCCTCATATACCTCCCCTCCGGAATGGGAATGTTGCTATCACTCGCCCCTAATTGACGTGATCTTTTTATAATTGTTTCCTACTTCGAGGAAATTGAAAGTTGATGGAAACTCTTGAATCAAGTGATGGGAAATAATTCCTTTAATTATAACGGCACTTAAAGGAAAATTTCGAAATGGTATATTTCAACAAAATATTTTTTGTCTATGGTATCGAACCTGCTTTGTTTTGGGTATAACTTGGATTTTCAATTAATTTAAAGCAGCTCGATTTAATTAAAACTTTGTTGCAAGTAAAATGCCAGCAGCAGAGATTTTATTGCTGAGTCAAGAGGGTCGTCAATCAAAGCGGCCGCTTTGTTGCCTGTCGTACACACATGCAGTATTGTAAAGCGATTATACCGAATCCACTCGGTAACGATGAATTAACCATCAATCTGCATCAGTAGCATCATACCAAACTTGCTTTATATATTATATTATATTTAAAATTATGATTATGAATATACGACAGTGTGTACATTTTCCTTCAAATAAGATAAATTTGTTTGTAGCTACCTTGCATGTTGCGCGAGTTGCCTCATTATATTATTCGTCGTCGCCCAGCGTGAAAAGTACAGATTCGCATCTGCGATCTTCGGCTAAGATCTATCCATTAGGCCATCTCAGCTTTTACACATTTTAAAACACTGAGCTTAGTACTCATTTATGCAAACATGGACAGTGAGTACAACAAAACATGACTCACTCGAGTCATTATCACAAACACGGGTAGTGTTTAGAGAGTATACGAGTTGATATATTTTCTCGTGTAAATATTAATTATTATTACTCGTGTTTTTTCTCGTAAAGGTCTTAAAAAAGGGAAGGACTAGTTCGTAAAATCAAAACATTTTTTTTATGTTAACCAATTAAAAATAATTTAATAAATGTCGTTCGCTTGGTCAGTTGCCAAGAGGAACTTGCTGATAATATGTCAGCGGATAGAATTCCAGAACTGTCGATACGACCGGAAATATTCTCGTTATCCAATCGCCGGCCAGTCTAGCTAAATTATACTTTTAGTCAGTATTCTATTCATTGTTAAGATCGATTACATCAAAAGATTATTTTAAAAATATCCTCCAATTATTAAATATATATGAATATTGACAGTTGTCTGATGTGTCTCTGCATTCAATATTTTGCACTCTCGCAGAAATAGATGTCCTTGGATTGTAATATCTAAATGTCAATATGAAAAATTATAAGTACATATTAATTGTATTCGTAATAGATGATTGAAATCATGTTCAAATGTTTTTTTATATATATCTAAATATATGTATGTCATGATAAGTAATGCAGCGCTATGATTCATTACGCGTTCAGTTTGTTATCTAAACAAAAGCGAGATTGCTCTCGTATCGTTCATAAATCACGAAACGAAAATAGAATATCAATTTTCGACATTGTTTGGTCTGATCTTTGTTCCTTACATTTCTTCGGTGTATTTGAATAAGGCGAGTTCTGAGAAAACATTAAATTTTGATCGATATAATAATGTGTTTAAAACACGTACTGTAAATAGCTTATTAAGTTATTTTAACTTTTGTATGTAGAAAAGTTAATGTTTGAAATACGACCTCCCACCGCACATGGGATTGGGATGTGGGTAGTTAGTCAGACCCCTCTGGATGCATAGGAATGCGGAGGCGTCCGGCGCGCGGCTCCGAACCGTCTCGTAATTGAGGATTAGATCCGATGCAGTCGACAGGCGGTTTCTATTGCAATTGACTTGCAAACACAGCCAGAGAGAAGTTTGCATCGTTTTAATTACAATTTGAATACATTTAACAATATTGCGTAGGTAACTAAAGTTAGCTTTGAATATTGGTATGTATTGTGATTTACGATAGTGTTAATTTGGTAATTATGACGAAATATTTTATTATCGCTCGTTAAATATTCTGTCATACTATCAGAGTTAAAGTATGAAACCGTTTAATTATAACAATATTGACAGAGTTTAAATGTAAATTTAACAGGGAGTTGTGATTTCACACACCACTAAACAGATACAAGGGCGCGAGAAGCGGTTGTGGTCTGTCACAAATTGTACCATTTCAATTTTCGCTTTTTTTACTTCAGCTCACCGATGTCTGACACATTTAATCTAATGAGAGGGAATAAGTTTTCAAGTTTCTACGCTCTGGAGATTTCAATTCAATTTACATTTTTATCTAGTATATAGAGTATGAATTTCTGGAAAAACTATACTTTTATGAAATCTAATCTCGAAAGTACTAGCACATTCCCCTCAGCATATTGTTCGACTTATGTTCAAGAAACGATTCATTTTGCTTGCGAATGGTAGAATCGTCTACGAGACGAAAATTTTTTTTAATTTAAATTTCAATAGCCTCCCTATAATTAACGAAGACGTAGGTATGTGATGTACAAACTTAAAAAAAAAACATTTTATGACTTTCGCACTCGTAACTCAAAAGCGTGAAACCAACAATATTTGTCACCGACTAAAATTATCATCATCATCAAATTTGCCATCGTCTATCAAAGCGTTAACAATTCTGATGACATTAAATCGAATTGTCAAATATTTTATTGTTGTCATTGTCGTGTATGTAAAGTAAAAGTATGTAAATACTCGAAATCAACAGGACTTTAGTAATAAAAGTATGAATGTGACAATGATATTAAAAATATTTTCAGCAAAATCGTGCAAAATGTTATTACCGTTAAATAATTCAACATCGACAGCTAAATTTATACTCAAGTAGTTATATGGTGAATTGATTAATAAAGTTGGCGAAGGCGACATATGAACTTGCTTGCTGAGGTACCAAGGCCTGAAGCATGGCTGGTAGCCAGACTCCGTGTAGGTATGTACGAGACCTCGTCTATTTTAACGTACCCATATCGCTTCCGTGTCACTATCTCGTGCCTCAAACCTTGTTATTTTTTAATGACGACTCGATGATAACCTAATGGCCTGGCTAGATAAGTCGATGCATTTTTAACATGTTTTTAGGAAGACAATTATGTTTTACGATCGACAAACATTTATCGAAAACTTTTTATATATATTTATTTGTAAATAAAGAATCGATAAATAAATAATATATTTTAAACGTATATATATGAATAAAGGTAATATATCAAAATTATATCTTTGTTTATTATCTGCATTGTTATCAGCGTGTGCCTGATTAGTCACAGGGTCAATGGCTGTTAGTCTGTGTTGGCGACTAATAACTAATTAACTGGGTTAACGTTCTAGCTGGTTACAATGAGTCTGAGAGATTACCTTCACCACCACGCTACAAAGCGGGGACCGAGATCTTTTAATCCCGATTTAAATATAAGTTTACTAATATATTAAGTTAGTGGAAATATTATTTGAAGTCTAGCCTTATTTCTAAGTAAATTTCTCTCTTTATATTAGTTTTTCTCTTTATTAAAATTATATATTTAATATTATTAAAATAATGTAATTTCTAGCTATATAAATGAAATATTCGATTAACTTTATAGGTTCATTAACCGCATCGCGATCAATAATCTCAGCATTAATAGCACCAAGAACACAATTTATATTTTGATAGTAAAATTTTCGACTACTTCAATTAATTATTATTATGAAATAACCAGAAAGTATTTTACAAAATGATTCAAATATGACTCGAGTAGTTTTCCAATGAATTGCATGTCAATAATTCATTCGCGATTCATTTACTTTCATATTTCTTCCTGAAGCTATTGAAGTTTCTGTCGTTCATAAATCTATTCGTCACTTGCAGTTTTAATGGTTCAGTTGCATTAAAAATGCGTGGACTGCTAGTGATTTGCACATAATTCCTCATGCGTTCATGAAAGCTTACGAAGGAAATTGAATTATGAACTGGAACCATATGACTCTTGTTTATTATTTTAAGTTAGTGTTGCTTGCTTGCTCCTAAATCATTCACTCTTCTTCATATAAATTGTATTTTTCGAGTCAATATAGTTTTCGTATTTACGCTTCCTTTCACAGTACTTTCACGGCTGTTTTCTACTCGGCAGAAGTAAAAACTCAGAACCTGTAATCAGACTCTGTTTACTGGGGCGTAATAATGCCGCTCTATGTCACAATCTTTGATTTCTACTCCGTAAACTCACTATGTTTTCTCTTTCGATATGTTATTTGATACCATATATTTTCGTTATTTTTTAAGCTTAAATAAACATTCAAATATAAATCATAAATTATGTTTCATTAATCCCTTAAGCAGATTAAGGACATGATCTCCAAACAGGAGCTCAGTGTGTTCGTTAGAGATAAGATGAATAGTATATTCTCCGTGCTCATTAATTCAAGCATCATCACGCAACCCAAGCCGTTAATGCATTAATTATCTATTAAGAGATTAAGTAAGAAGCGGATGTTTTCTTGTGAAAGTGAATGCAGCGGCTATCGCTTTTGTCGCCTTTGTTTTATGTGTTTCTTATCACGAAAATTTATGGCCAAGTTTGATTAAACTTTCTTTTTTACTATTTATTAATCTAATTATTCTTATCAGTCTATAAAAAGTATCGCGTGACGCATCTGTTGAAATTCGTTCAATTGTAAGTTATTTATATTTCCGTTTCACAATATCTATTTCATTAAAAAATAATAATCTTAGGTTTTCGATAAGACAAAATAAAGTAAAATTTAATATACGATCCTCAACCGGTCAAACGACATTCCACATGGGACATTTGGAACTGGATATTCTCTGGAGTCTTCGAGGTAGAGGACTGTCACACGCCAGTGGGTGGCTGGCTCGACCTATCAGTGATGCGTGAAGCCAGCTGGTTCCGCGCGATGCTCCACATGTGCGCATGCGCAATTGTCCGTAATCCGATAGCTGGGAACTGGCGCAACAGGACAAGTGCGCGTGACTGTCGTCTAGTTGTGCCTTTTCGGGACACGTTTAATCGATCGCGACCGTTATTTAATGTTCTTATTACGTCTGGAAAGTTACAAATTATGGTAACATATTTAGTTAATAAAGTATAATCAAGGACTCGCATTTTTTATTTTTTATAAATATTGTTTAACATTTTAATGGAATCATATTTTAACATTATTATCAATATTATCTTTTTACTAAAAGTATTTATGCGTAAGTAATTCAAAGCCACGAGTGAAATACTAGGATTCTTCAAATTTAACGATATTTACTTTACATTGATTCAATGATTATTTTTATAGCTGTCAAATTGCAAAAAAAAATCAGATTGCGGGCAATATAAACAAGCTGTCGTTATCGATGCCGGCTGCCCGGCGCCTGCGCACCACCTGTCCACACTTAGCTTTGCACAGCGCGGAATTCGGGTCTATGTTTACCGCTGTTTATTTAGAAGTTCTATATTTAAAACCATTCCGTTATTTTAGCAAAAACAACTACGGTGCTTCGCAAAGCGTTAACAGCTTTAACTATATATGTTGTTAAGCGGATTACTGCTTAAGCAATGCTCTTTCTTCTATCGAATAACAGATCAATGATGAAAGAGAGAGAAATCAATGTTTAACTAGACACCCGCTAAACAAAGTATATATAAGTAACTGTAACTGTGTACATGTATATTACCGCTAATTTTAAAAGAACGTGGGTTGATTTTTACGGTGTTATAATAATTTTCTGGGAACGCTATACAGAATTGCGATATACTAGGTAGCAGAATTACATGCATCAACCAAAGAAACAGCTACTATTGAATTACTTAGTATCTATCCTGACATCGCGTGATGTACATTTAGGAAATAAAACCCATAATATTCTGTTAAATAGTAAGCTAATATAATGAGTATAGACTGAGCAATAACAGTCTCACCTCATGGCATACTTATTTTTTTTTCTTTAAAGAAAGTATATAATCAGTAATATTTATTCACAGAAAAAGCTTAAAATGTACACCATCTAATTTGATAAGGATAAATGATGTTTATTTTTCATCTTAACGACAATGCTTCCTGCATTAGTTCTATCAGCTCGTGTTCGATGACTGTTGGACATATGTAAGCCTCCGATGAAGTATGCACAGAGTCCGATCTTCCCCTCATTTCTAGTGAATATCAAGTATTTTTATCGCAATAAAACAACTATATACATAATTTACAGCCTCTCGGAGTTCAGATTAATAAAAATAACAGCTCGTATAGTCCTATTTTTAGAAAGGACGTTTTTCATGTAAAGAAGATGGGTTAGTGGGTACAATTTTTTTTTTCGGCGCTCACTACAAGCACATGAAAAATGGTGTTTAGCTCAGATTTGTAATCGCTATTTTCGGACAAAATTTGCGTGTTCTATTCACTGGGCCAACTCGATATATTGTGAAGAATAATTTAATAATGCCGAATAAATAAAAACGATTTAAAAAATAAAACAGTAAACAAACAAAATAATTATTAATAATTATATAATTAATATATTTGCTTCTCTTACACTTAAATGTACTATTATTAAACAAATATTCCGTAAGAAATTGTAGGTAAAACTTAAATAAATAAACTTTTCAACAACAAGTTTGTTTATAGGAGTGGAACGCTTGAGGGGAAATTAACAATTAGAACTTTGTGCACATATGTACTTGTTGAGTTTACATAGGGCTGCGACGTCACACTTTACTACGACACGTCAGATTTATACAGAGAGTTGGGTGAGAAGTTTTTGTAGCGCCCTGCAACTTTGCGTTATTTCTACGATGTATAAACGACGCATTGCGTTTAAAAAGTGTTATTAACATATTATTATATGATTGCGATATAAAACTTAGCAGCAGTAAATATACTTATTTAAACAAAATTATACAACATTTTAGACATTTTAATGTTATTTAATATAAAACTATTTAACTTGGCGATGGCAACCCTAAATTACGAACGCCTGCTCGTAAAGGTTTATCTAATGTGTATGCACATGGGTAATATATACAAATTAAAAATGTCCGTGTGACTTAACATTGGAATAAAATTAATTTTATCTATAATTATTTTGTTAATCTATTTCAAGCAGCTACGAATCTATCTTGTTAGATAAAAAGGAGATTTAAATAAACCTGCCCTCGACTTTGTATATACTCGATTCCATTGTGCTATTATGTTATGCACAATTATTTCATAATAATAAGTACCTAACGAACATTTACTGCTAAAATTCTGCTCAAGGTATTATAGACATTTTCTTCCTTACTTGTAATCGAGTGCTTAGCGGTTGATTAGTTTTGCAATGCTGTCTTCTTCTTACGAATGTTAAATCAATAATGTCAGAAGGAGCGAAATCAGTGTTTAAATAAACATCCGCTTATGTGTTGTAGTATAGTTTAACGACAATGTGCTTTAAGTAAATATAAAAATGGAACGAAATCTAATTCGTGTTTAAACGTGACCCGCATGCAGGTGGGCGGTTTAAACCTGTATTTGTAATGTACCTGTACAAACCGACATTATAAACCTATCCCTCTAAACCTTACTTTAACGGATTAATATTATTCGAGCCTTGTATTATTATACACCTGAGTATCGTTTATCGTTTTTAATGTTTATTTATTGAATATTACTTTTGAAAGCATAAATACAACGTCATTTTCATTATTCATTAAATTTAGTTGTATCGTTGTACCAGTGTGTAGCTGTAAGGTTACAAGTCCCGAGATCGGATTCGGATCCGGAGTCAGCTCAGTAAAAACTTATTTGGTTTTCTTGTCGACAATTTTTTGGTAGTAGCCTTGAAGTTGTTTATACTCCCGCGCCTCGCAAACCACGAAAAGTAATTTTGTTTTGCGTCTGTACTCTTTACGGTCGCGTCGGATTTACCAAACCATCGGACAAATTGAGTGAGGGCTCTATTCCCTTTTGTGATGATGATTGAAGATTTGTGGTTTCTGTTCGGTTTGAATAATTACGATATAATTACATTATTTACGCCTATAACATAAAAAATCCTAATCCGATATATTTTCATTATTTTATTTTATTGTAATATGAGAAAGGAATTCTTGTATCCATCCTAACGTTTCCGTAACATTTTGGTTGTCGTATAAACCCCTATTGAATCTAAACACTGAGGACGGTATCGTATACCAATATAGTGACATAAAGAGAATCAAAACGAAGCGCAGACTCCGAAGGTTAAAAAACCGGTCGTCTGGTCCAGTGGTACAACGATCACGTAAAGCGAACGCAACGTGCTGCGGTAATGCCGGTGGTAACACGCGGGACGTTGATCGGTGCTGATTTTTTATTGTGCTCTAAACCTATTATGCACACTTTTTTCCGCTAGTTGACGATTGAGACCATTTTTAGTAATATTTGAATTTGAATGGTTTCGCAATTACGTCTTGTGTTTCTTAGGGTGATTCAGGATCAGGCCGGATGCTAAAAAGTTGCCATTTTATACTCTTCTGGCCAGGAAAGCATGTAAAGTCGTTTGTTCTGTACTTGAATATTTTCCGATCAAGAACAAGATTAGAGAGTGCACCTGTGTGTGTGCACCGTATTTGATTAGTCTCGAGTACGTATACATAGTCTAAAATAGGTCAGACGTCATCTTACTCAGTGAACGTTTTTAACACGTTTATAGTTACAAAAAAAAAGAAGTTCTTTAAGATGTAAACAAACGAGACCCATCGCTTGTCGTCCTTTGCATATTCTAAAATACTATGTATATATATGTATCAGTTTATTTGGACTCTTAATCCGCTTTTTGGTGCTTCGCAAGTGACTGCACAGTCATCTACCACTGCCTTTATTTTTACTATATCGATACAACGAGATTAGCCGTCAGCTAATTGTGCGGTGACCCCAGTGTGCAGTAACCGCTATATTTCATAATATTTAATGTAAAATATAACCACAGCTATTAAGCGCTCGTAAAAACTCGTTTAGTTCCCGATTCATCATTACGGTTTATGCCTATTTACAGTTAACATTTTTATTTATTTATTTGTCTGATGTTAAAATCAAATCAAAATATACTTTATGCTAGTAGGCTTTTAAGATCACTTTTGAGTAGTCAATAATTAACAAGATTACATTTGAATGCAATCTTCGAATCGAAATGAAGATTCTACCGAGAACATCTTGCAAGAACCTTAATATTGATGACATTTTAGTTCTAATTGAAAATCTTCTTTACTACTATGATGTAAGTTTTACCGCATCAATCTCGTAATTGGTTGATAAAACAAGTGAAAATCATTCTGTTCATCTTAAATATTATATATATAAATTATAATCACTTAAACTCGAGATGGCCATAAATATAAAGTTGTTTGACGAGCCGGTTGGCGTGGTTGGTAGATACTTGCCTTTCACGCCAAAGGTTGTGGGTTCGATTCCCACCCAGAACAGACATTTGTTTGAATGAACATGTACATATATTGTTCCTGAGTCTGGGTGTAATTATCTACATAAGTATGTATTTACAAAAGAAAAGTAGTATATATAGTATATCAGCTGTGTGGTTTCCATAGCACAAGCTCTGCTTAATTTGGAATCAGATGGCCGTGTGGGAATAATGTCCCAGGATATTATTATAAAGTGCACTTTTTTGTTCGGTTTTTGAGGTCAATACCTCAACATCGAATCAAACGAAACATCGCATATTTTCGTTACAACATCAATATATGATTTAAATAAAATCTTATTTCTCTTATTGATTAAATATCGTCGTGATCGTGGATCTAAATTTATTTTACATTTTGTAACGCACGCAGACACTTAGATAAAGAAACCATTAAGTGAATACAACTTAGGAATAATTAAGTAAGATATTTGTCTATGGATACATTTTATTAGCTCGTTCGAGATATCCTAAAAACCTTTTCTCGTTACGATAAGTTTTGCCAGCTTGTTTATTTGTTATGAGAAGTTTGATGGCTCGTTATTCACAGATAGTAATTCGTCTTAAAGAAGTTTTTTTTATTACGCGCGCCATTTATATTGTGAGTTATTAGGGAGTATTTCAAAAAATACCATCGCCAGTTCTCAGGTCCGAGTTGTTTCTTCTCGAATTGGTGATTGTCAAAATTCTGCTACCCGAGTAGATTTTTAATAATTAATAATCAATTTTGGAAATATGGACACCACATACAAAGTTTATTACTTTATTATATTAATTATGATTTGTATTGAATTGTTTTTTTATTCAATCATCCCTTAATTATTTATACGTAACATTGTTACGTGATTGGAAATGTGTAGATCATAATTTTTTTTCATGTCATAAATAAATACTACACTTTTGCGTTCGTATATGTATGTAACCTCTGCCAATTTAATAATTGTATACACTGGGCCGATCGTAAATATGAAGTTAATTACCGGCGCGGTTTCTTTCGCTGAAAGTTAAAAAAATTATACCTCCTGTGCGTTTTCATTACGAATTTTGCTAAGTGCTCTTGTAGTTCGCGTCTACAACTATATTAGAAAACAAACATTACCAATCTTTAAGCCTCAATATCTTACTGTTTAAATAGTGCGTTGATAGTCAGTCAAATGTACACGGACACACTTCAGTAGAGATTTCAATGTTTCAATATATTATATAGATATGATTACGAAATTTAAATACGTTTGACAGTTACAGTTATGTGTATAAAGTTTAACGTATTGAAAATATTATCAAAGACGTTTCAAGAATCAAAGGAACGATATATTATTTATACTAAGTCTAATGACTTTGCATTAGAGAGGAGTTAGATCAAAAGAAGTGAGATTTATCCGAAACACCGCCGTCGTTTTATAAACATCCGTTGGACTTGTTCCCTTTTTAAAATAACGTTTCGCGTTTGTTTATATTTGTGTCGATGTCATCGCTCCTATTGGTTCAATAAAAATATTTGTTACGGAAATATCGTTGTCTTTATAAATAACTACCAATCGGTTGACATCGGTCATGTGGATTGAGTTGCTGGATACTTGGCAGGTGTACGAAGTTTCTCCGTTTCATTTTCATTGATATTAAAATAATGTATAAAATACTTTTTTCGTATCTCCGTGACTGCGGTGAGAGGATTTAATAAAAAGTATACAATCCTTGAAATTCATATTCAATAATACATAATTGTGACATTTAAATGCAAATTTAATTGGGTGTTTATTATATCATGACGAACCTGATTTTTTTTTTTATATTTAATATTAAATATCATACGTCGGACGAGCAAATAGCGCCTCTTTCTTTTCCCCGGTCTTCTTCGGCGGAGCAGGTCTGCAGCGGCGTCCTCTTCCCGCTCACGCTCCGCGGCCTCCTGCGACATCACACTTTCACAGAAGGAGGCCATTTCCGACCAGCACTCCGCGCTTCCGAGCATCGCGTTGATGACGCTCGGCACCCAGACAGGCTCGCACAAAGCTCTACCACCACTTGTATTCAATTGTATTGATGTAACTTATGTATATTCAGTTTTTATTTAAATAGGTAGATGGATGAGTTCATTTATATAAAAAAAAACTAAACCGAGTTCAAATACAAGGCATACCGTGTCTGTGAAACTGCTTCGACATGTGTTGTCAAAAAATACCACAACGCTGGTAATTCTGACCCTCAGTGCAAGGTCACTTCAAATTATTAATAACTAATGTATGAAATAATATTGTATTTAATAATTTACAAATACCTAAATGTACAGCTACTTATTCTACAATACATTTGCATACAATGTAATTTATCGTCGTAACTCCTAACAAAATATAACATTATAAAATAAAAAGTAAACGCAATGTTTAGAGTAAACTCGCCCGCTTAGATTGAATGCTTTAATTAGCAATTATTTATGTGAGGATGTTTTTTTTTAATTGCTTTAATTATATCACTATTGTAACGAATATGCAAATTAACTTTTACTCGCAATAATAAACAACAGCGATAATAATTAATGGTAAAGGAAATAATTAAGTGACGTACATGAAGACGTGGAAGACCAAATCAGAAGAATAACGATCTATTTATTGTCTATGTAATATTACAAAAGTACCCTGTGTTCCATTTCACAAATGAATGGTCTTCTATGCCAAATGTTATAAGTGTCCTTTCCAAAGTTCGAGATTGTATAACGAACATCCAAACACGCAAATCAGTTTCATAGGGAATTATATTAGTACGAGTATTGCTGTGTGCAGATAGCACGGCTTTTATGATACCGTGCCAGTGTTCCGCGAATAAACAATGGCTTCCTTTGTTCTGTTCCGGTGTGATTCCGAGTCAGCGTACACGTTATGGTACCGCCACACAGCAGTACATTATTGAACATTAACTGGCACCCATAACGTTTACTAATATAATATGGTAGATTTCCCTACGATTCATGGGCGTGTGGAATCACTTATGAAGATTTTACGACTATCAGCTTTGAATATATATTTCGTGGAAGGTAATTTGTTTAATAATAATATATTGTTAACAACGTTGACATATATTGTTAAAATATTTGCTTATATAGTTACAATATGTTAACTAAACAAATGTTGAATACGTTTCATAACAGCAGTGTGGCTGCACCTTTATGTACTAGTCATAGGCGCTTATTGATGTTAACAATGAACAGTTCGGAAACTTTTTGTAGAGAATTAGAATCTAAGCGTGATTCTGATGTTATGTATGGTTGGTCCGGTATGTCTTACGTTTATATTCTTGCATGCTCAGTATTTTAAAGTGTTATTAAAGTTAAATTGTAATGTATTAGATTCTTGTGTCGACTAAGTTAAATTAAAGACGCAAAACATAATAATAAGGGTCCCTAAGAACAGCTTATCTGTACGTCACTTTTGTCAATTAGTTGGCCTGCCTCTTAGATTTTTTCATTGTACCTAATTTATTATTGAAATTAAACATATAAAGAGAAGTTATAAATAATAATAAAACAATATTATATTTACCTTATAAATAAATTTGCACGTTATAAATAATTTCATGAACAGTCGGTCAATTTTCCTGTCGATAGCGTGGAGGTCTGTTATGTGAACGAACCCGGCCGAGGCCCGGTCACAGCGGCACGCGCGGCTACGTGAGATGACTAAAAATTTCGGGTTACAGTGTTGACATTGTCATAATAAAATCGATTGTAGGTTGAGGTTCAAATTTTAGATTGTATATTAAATCACGTAGAATTAGATGTCCCAAGTACGATAGAAGATAGACGCAAGATAGACGCACACTCGCACATCGCAAATGTACTCGTATATATAGGCTTGTGTTTGATATCGTGCTTCGTTTTAAGTTGAAATTAATTTAATTGAACTAATATCGGATGTCGAAATATAGTGTTTGAAAATTTTTTGTTTGAAGTTGAATATTTTTGTCGGTGTGACTCGGAGCACGAACGACGATCTCTCATCTTGCGAAGTTTTCTGTTTTCAGTGTTTTGTTTTGTTCGCGGTCTGTTCTTGTTGACCTACATTGTCAATACGTAAAGATATCTTACTCATCTTACTTTGCCAATAGTTCTCTTATAAATAAAACAAATAACCATTTGTCCGACAGCTCGATTCATCCAAATAGAGATAAACAATATACTGATAACAATTAACAGGATTGTTTTTATTATCATATAGGTAGGCGGACGTGTAGATGAACCGCCTGATGGTAAGTGGTCACCACCGCCCGTAGACGTTGGCGTCATAAGATATATTAACCATTACTAACAACACCAACACGCCATTAATTTTAGGAACTAGGGTGTTATGCTCATTGTGCCTGTAGGTACACTGGTTCCAACCAGAACACAACAATGCTAAGTATTGCTGTTTGACGGTAGAATATGTGATGAGAGTGTGGTACCCAGACGGGCTTGTAAAAGCCAAAGAATACATTAATTAATAGTAGAATATTACTTTAAATGATTACATTGTTATATTTAAATTCTTCCTGTTATATAATCGCTAGATAATAAAGTTTACTCACTGTTAACAATCAATCAACACAATATGTATGAATTAAGAACGTGGAAACGCGCTGTTCCCTGCGGGCGGAACTCAGCGCATTCCCCGCTTGAATGGAGTGCGGAAATGGACGCGGGAGGGGCGGGAGGTAGCGCTTTACGATGTTCGATGAATAGTGGCCCGCTACATAGGAACCTTATACAATAAGCATCCATACTATTGGTCAGTTCGGAGACTCGAGACTACATACAGAAACTATTTGTGGAGTAGGTCAGATGGAATGCGGAATAGTTAAAATTTTATTGAACATAAATAAGTATAAACGAAATGTTACACGTATGAGTGTTATGTTGAGATCTTTAGTGTATTGTATGTAAATCAATTGATAGAAATTATAACCTCGCACCGTAACTAACTATATATATATAACTTAAATACACTATTGTTAGTGCCCAAATTCACTAACTACAAAAAATACTTACGAGTTTTGTATGGTTTGAGCTTTGTTGAATTATCATGATGCCGTAACCGATTTCGGCCATGGTGACCTTTCTAAACGGATGCTCTTGCTAGCCAATTGCGCTGGACACAAATATTAGTGCATAATATCAAAATAAAAAAATTCGTAGTTCAGTTAATCCGAAACAACAAGTACAAGGACAGGCGCAGAACCAAGTGCTTTCAGGGGCATGCGAGTTTAAACAGTGCCGACTCCAAACTCCGAGCTTATACTGAAGACCCGGTGTTTAAAGCTAGGACCTCGAAATGTACGGCCACTAGATCAACAAGAAAGTTGAACTCTTGTAAAATTACAGACACAAAGGGCATAACATCTTAGTTCCCAAGGTTGGCGGCGCATTGGCGATGTAAGCGATGGTTAACATTTCTTACAATGTCAATGGGCATTGGTGAACACTTACCATCAGATGACCCATATGCTCGTCCGACGACCTATACTATAAAAAAAATCTCTTAGTTGAAACTAAGGACGTTATGTTCATACACAGTTACATATCTGTTCATCACATGAATTTGAAGGTCACGTAATAAAATTCCTTGGTATTCACGACCACCGATCATTAAATACATTGTTCGGTCTTGTACATCGTGTCTTGAATAACAAACATTGCATACATTATCCAAAATTCTTTTCAGTACTCCATATAAAATACTCCTAAGTGAAAAATAGAAAATAGATTATTATAGTGTTAAATGAAAATATAAGATTAAACAGTCAAAGGTCCACTGATAAACAAAAGTTTCCCTCTGAATAATACATACATATGTATTTGTACCTAAGTGAGTGTATTTTCCATCAAATTTCAGCCAGAATAAACTCTGCAAAAACATTTTAATAAGAAACATAAACCAATATATCAGACTGTATTCGTAGAAAATTCAACGCACACGCCAAAGATAACATTTAATATAAAATTCCTAGAACGAATAGGGTATAGTGAGGAGCGACAGTTTCCTGACGTTAACCACGCATCTGCTGTTTATCTGGCCCACTTTAGCTTCACCGACGTTCGTCGCTTTTGCAATACTTCTGGATGGAATCTTGGAATTAGTTGGATTTGAAAGACTTCAGCATCTGACCATTTCGGAGTATTCATTTTGAAATAGTAAAACGTTTGAGATATTAGATGGTTCTATAGTTGTAAACGAATTACTATAGATAACTATTTATCAGTAATATGTGATGGTGTGTGTGAGTTATCGAAGGCGAAGGTATAATAATTTGACAAAACCATACCACGTCACATGCAATAGACAAGCAAGCCAAGTGTTTGGGATTACGAAGGTCTAGTTAAAATATTTAAACTCATTTAAATCTCAAATTTATCTTGCTGTGTGCCCTGTGAGCGTATAGTTTTCAGAATACTAACTTTTTTATACAAAAACTCACCTGTACATTTTCAATATAGTTTTAATATAAATCTTTATTTGTATAGTAAAATGCTGAAACTTGGAACGGACGGTGCTAATCTCAGGAAATACCAGTCAGATTTGAATAATTGATCTTGCCTTTGATAATACATTGATTGAGGAAGGTATAATTTTAAGACTTAAAGCTATATATCTCACGCTACAGTTAAAACCAGAACAGTAAACCATAAAACCATAAATGTCCGTCAGTATGGCAGTTATCTTCCGGTTACTAAATTCGAAGCTTCGATTCGTTTCTTACTGATAGTATAATTGACGAGGCTTAATAATCGGACGCTACCATTGGCTTGTTACTTACGAGAATTATAAGGCCACTAATACAATAGGTAATAGTACCAAGGATAGTAGGGTCAATAGTAAATTAGATATTTCGACTATCCGAACTGGACCAATATGAAATATTCGTATTCGTACAATATACCAATAAACATAACACGGTGTAACCCAGGGACACGCATATTTTACGACAGTGCAAATAAAATTAGACAAGCTATTTTTTTTTAATCTCATTAAATTGTCTACTACTTCCAATCTATCTGCTTAAATATTAATAAGGTATATTTTGTGTTTATATAAATACTGTATATAGGACAGTAATTTATTAGAGTGATTACTAACTAACCTTTTCAATTATCCGTCCCCCATCTGCCGAAGGGAAAACATCGTTTAATTAAATAAAAACTTATTAACTAACATTTATTCCCTGACATCTTCTCTACTTAGCGTAATAACCTACAGACGTCACTTTCCTTACTCGTCTCATCGTTTGTTTTTTTTATGTTAATACAACAACAAAATATTATCATTACTACAACAAAAGTATTTCACATTATTACATATTCCGTCTATTGACTATTTATTAACTTGACTTAAAGGTAAGTACTACATCGGGGACATGGAAGGGAATCCAATTACTTACTAGGTACGTGCAGAGATAAATCTTTATTAAATTTACCAATTAAGTAAGCCCAAACGCTCTCGGCCCTCGCGCTCGCGAACATTAATTTAATATAATGTACTTATTAGGTTCTTATAGAGTGAGGTCAACGCACGAATCAGCTATGTCGTGATATTTGATGCATCTCGATGTGAATGACCGCCGGCCGTTTTTATTTGCGACAATTGCTAACATGGAAATTATTTGCAATGTGAATATTTATAAACTGTTTTAAATGTTACGCTGCCAAGAATTTTGTCTGTGATTTTACTGACATCTGCTCAAATTAAAAGTAATTTTCAAATATGTTTTGTAATGTTTAAATGTGTACGGATGTGAAACGTGAACGCAACTAAATCGCTCATCAACAAAATACAGTTTTTCGTAGATAAGTGTTTTAGGTGAACTACAATTGGAATTCTAATTGCGTCCAGGTACAGGGAGAATAACCATCCAAAACCTTAAAAGGGCGGGACTTTCACCATAGCAGAGCAAGTTCCGTAACTAATAATAAAACTCAACTATCATCGTCATTTACTTTTCAATTTTTTTTTGTATTTTAACCATAATGCTGCTTTGTTTCAGCCGTCGTAGCAAAACATAATGCTCCTCGCGACTCGCAAGTATTAGTTTCGTTATCGTTCAATTGTGTGCTCAAAATTCACACCTGGGGATAACCGACGGTTGATATGATTTTACATTCTACAATGCGTATTCCCCATACAAATTTTCCTTGAATATACATCGCGATATGAATAACAAAGCGAATTAACCTCCATATTTATCTTTAAATGTTATGTTTATTCTTCATATATTAGGTTTGATGTAATATTGAAACCGGTTCTCAAAATGTTAAAGTAAATATATATCAGAGGGGTAAAACGAGGCCACCGGGCACAGGGGTGAGTTAATTTCATCAAGATGCCGTCTGGCTGTTACCGGCAGGGGTGCCGTTAAGCCGGTACGGTCAGGTCATCAGAATTAAATTGCCAATATGATTCTACTCTCATCTAACATTTTCGTTGAATATAGTAATAAATAATTTGTTAAATATTTTGATTATATGTTTGACTATTTTGCTCGCGTTTTATTTGCTTGTTATATCTGCTTACGCGTACCAATAACATTAATCATAATAAATCGTTACTAAGCTATCAATACTTTTTATTTAATAATTAGAGTTCTTTTTATCTCTCCTTTTCAATCTATATTTTATTAAATAAGTTTCTGTGTTCTTTTGATTTGGATTGAGTTTATTTATTTTGGTGTTCTAACATTTTTTAAATTATAATTCATATGTATGTATGTATTTGTATGTGTGTTAAATATTGCAACTCACTTAGACAGTTTCACATAACCAATTGAAATTCGAATGATGTTATGAACATGATTACTGAAGTTCTGAGTATAAATAGTAATTCATTAAATAGTAATCTACTAAATGACAAACAAAAATAGTCTACTAAATGATAAAACAGCAATACTTGATATTGATGTGTTCCGGTTTGAAGGGTGAGTGAGCCAGTGTAATTACAGGCACAAGGGACATAAAATCTTAGTTCCCAAGGTTGGTGGCGCATTGGATATAAGCGATGGTTGACATTTCTTACAACGCCAATGTCTAAGGGCGTTTGGTGACCACTTACCATCAGGTGGCTCATATGCTCGTCCACCTTCCTATTCTATAAAAAAAAAATATAAAAAAATAAAAATAAATAAATAAAGTAGTATTCGTTTTTTTGTTAAAGTTTATAATTGGTTATATAAGGATTATACAAATACGGCTTAGTTAATTCAATGGATTTATTACAAAACGTGGCCAAAACGTGAGTTAAGCTTGTAAGAAGCCGTATGTATACACTACATACGTGTGAATATATTTTGATATGGATTTATATTTTGACCTGCGACATTATTTAAAGTTATAATATATTACTTATTAACTTATATTAATTAATAACTAATAGTGCTCATAAGAGTATAGTACACCAGTGTTGTTACAAGTAGTCTGGATCTAGATTAGAATTAACGACCTTACTTATAAACGTTGGGTAGCGACTGTTTAGTTTTATACTGATTTATCTTTTTCGAAAGAAATCGAAAGGAGAAGACACGACATTGTTTAAGTGATCACCCGCTAAACAACTGTAAATGTGGGGGACATTGCTGTGCTAGTCTGGAGCCTCTTCTTATTTAGATAGGAGGTTTGAAGCGTGTTCTACCACGCCGCTTCTATGCGTTTTGGTGAATAAATAAGGGGGGGGGGGGGTTTTTATCTGGCATATATTCCTTTACTCCAGTAGAGCTTGCCCTCGCAGTCTTTGTTTAAGATTCACGAGTTATCACCACTGGGCTAATCACTCTACAAAATATTTATTTATAATAATATCTGGGGATCTCCTTTAGATCACATAATAATGATTAATCGAACACAGGCACACCCAACTCGCTGGAGAGTTAGCAAGAGCAGATGTTCAAACACTGGTATTTAATAACTTGAAATGGGGTTAAGCGATTTTCCTTTAGTATTAAATACTCGTTTCTAAACAAAGAAAATGTGAACGGTAATTGAAGGTGTTCCGAGAATTAATTAAAAACGTTTCGCGTTCTGGAGACCGAGTTCAAGTATTTTATGGAGATTTTTAATTTATTTAACAGCCTTATGATTACTTCCGACGAGTTCAGATAATGTCGACGATTCCTCTTTTTTTATTACAACGAAGTTTTAACTGGAATTTAACTTTATTATGATTAATAATTCCTAAATTGTTCGCATTGAATGCTTTTATTGTTTCAATGGGAATAGGTTTATTTAATTTCAAATTTATAGTATATCTAAGTAGAAAAAGTCAAAAGTCAAACTATACATACTTTACATAACTGGGCTTCTTCAAGCACATTTAGAATCGTCATTTTACAATTGTAATTCTAATATAAAAGTACCACCGATTCGGATTGAAGGTTCTACGGAGAAGAACCGGCAAGAAACTCTGTAGTTACTCTTTTTAACAATCAAACAAATGTACATGACGTATTAATCACATACAATTATTTTATCCTGTATGAATACTAACGCCAGACTCTTCTATCATTTATATGTATAATCCTGTGCAGTATAAGTAGTCGTATTATAATATATTTTAACATGAGTTTTATATTTAGATATTGGTAAATGTAAATAAGTAATGTAAAGTAAAAGTAAACGTAAAGTATATCTTATTTAAGTCACGAGCCCTTTTTTATTAAAATATTTCGTGATTTACGAGTAGATAAAGCTTTGCAAAAATGCATAAAAATTAAACGGTATTTTGCTTGCTCTTTGCTTAGCTGCAGAACATTTTTGGCTTAGAACTGCTTTGCAATTTAAACTCCGTCGAAATCACACGTTAAACTAAAATCTGCGAACAGTTTATAATCAATGTGACGTGATTACGTGCCACAGTACCGTTAGCTCGAAGAGTCTGTCGTAATATTTTATAACATTCCCCCGTTCAAAGAGCCTTTGATACAACAAAGCGATCCATTGCTACGAGCTTTGACGTCTTTATTTGAGTTTCATGCGACGCAACACTTATACCGAGCTAATCTCAAGGCTCAAATGAATTCATATCAGATTCGGCACGCACGAGGTGAAGGGAACATCGTGAGGACGTCTGAATCTTATGTTTCTGTTGCCTGATACATATACAATATTATCGATTTTTTTTCAAACAAGCCACATATTTGTTATAATTGAGTAGTTTTTGAATTAAGTATTAATACAATGCGTTCTATTGAGGTTGAACAGTAAGAAATTAACTAAGAGTGGCTGTACAGGTATTGGTTTCAGACTCCCGCCACAATAGGCGCCGTTGGGACTAGGGGGATTCACAGTACTCTGAGAACCCTAGAGAATGGAGGCCCGCATATGCGGGCCGGCCGTCAGAGCGTCATGGTAGCATGCGAAAGCGATCCCGTAGCGCTCCTCGTTAAGACGGAAAGGGTACCGCTGGTTTTTTAGAGAGTATTCCGATGTTTGGGGCGCACTCGGCGCCTTGGACACCGGCGAGCCCCACGTACATAAAGGGTATGCGCGTGATGCGTTTTTCCAGCGTTAAAAAAAAAGGTATTGGTTTTAGAAATAAAATTGATTTGAATTGTGTATTGCCTAAGTAAAGCGCGAATACGAATATTCAGTTATAATTAAGTAAATAGTCGAATTTATCGTTATGTTGGCGAACGTCTTCGAAAAACTAATATCAGGCCGGCCGTGCTGTCCACTATCGTAAACCACGTAAAGTATTTCTATGAACACATCAAAATTATATTAGGATTGATATCAATAAATTACTCCGAGTAGGGATTTAAAAAAAACGTACAAACACGTCACTTTTTCTATTATACAAACGCACTCAGAGATAACAAGATTATTTATTGCGAATATTCCGACCACTTGTAAACGAATACATTTTATCGGATATATTAGCATTGAGTGTTTTTATTTTATCATCGAACTACTATCGTCACAGCTATTGCGATAGGAAAGAGAATATTTATCAACGTATTTCTAAATCAGGCTAAATATTGGTGCATTCGAAAATGACATATTTCAACAATACGCAACGCTGACAGCTGTCCGAGCTTAATCACCGCGAATTTACGAGTGCGGTGTCGTAAATCATCTAACAATTGTGGATTTAACAACAACAGATAAATATAAGTTGTTAACCAAGTCACGAGGTCGACAGGGAGTTATATCGAAGCGAATTGTTCGCGTATGCCATAAAATCAGTTATCGGTCAATCCTGCGTTCAGAGAAATCGCATTGTTGCTCATTTACTATTTATAGATGACGCGTGTTCAAGATTCGTCCTTCGCAACCCGGGCCGGTTGCAAACGCGTATTAATGAACTTAATTGAATGTTCTGTTCTCATCGAACACATTAAATATAATACGATTGTTTTTATGTTAACAGGCAGGTCGTAGTGGTCAAAATGATGTCGTTACCTGTGATATTATGTATTAAATAAAAAAAAGTGGTTTTATTGAGTACAATGTATTATAATTAAATCAGATATTAATAAATTAAAATATTATGTTTAAATTTAATACTAGTTATGATTACATAACTGTGTATCGTTTAGCAATGTAATTGTACCACCATGTCACGTGTTCTGTCCAATGTCGACCCAGCGAGTAGTTTTATCTTCCGTCTTCCGCGCCACGCTCCGGTACACCTCAATAGCTACAATCGTATTTACATGTAAACATTATACTATTTGTCGATTGATTTTTATGTGGATAAATTGCTAATGATAAAAAAATAATACATTAATAATATTTAACCTTGCATAAAATACGAAGCGATGTCATTATACACATTAGTTATTGAAAAAATACGATTTCCCTACGTAAAATGTTAGAATTGATAACATTTATTTATATTTATAAAGAATTCAGGCTAGCAAATAATTCATTGCCACCCATGGGAATACTGCTACTGTTTATTGCCATTATTTTCTATAATAATTATGCATAACATTTCACTTAATTTCCCGTAGCTATATAAAACTTTTTCAATATATTCTTAGCTATTTATACTCTTAGTGTTAATTAATATGGCCAATCAACGAAGGACATATCACTTGCAGTGCGGCGTCTGCGTGGGCGTACTGAATTCACCAGCTCGTTGTCCATGTCAACTCATATGACCCGTTGTATTTATCGAGATTTTAAAGACAACGCCTGAATATAATGATTTGTGATATTCGGAAGCGTCTAGAAGGGTGAGGAATACCTAAAGTTTAATAATATCGCGTTGCATTTAGGTAAGAGAGTGTAGTACTGGCTGATTGTATTAATACCGATTTATGAACGTATTATTTAGTTTTTTTTATATAGAATAGGAAGGCGGACGAGCATATGGGCCACCTTATGATAAGTGGTCACCAAACGCCCTTAGACATTGGCATTGTAAGAAATGTTAACCATCGCTTACATCACCAATGCGCCACCAACCTTGGGAACTAAGATGTTATGTCCCTTGTGCCTGTAATTACACTGGCTCACTCACCCTTCAAACCGGAACACAACAATACCAAGTACTGCTGTTTTGCGGTAGAATATCTGATGAGTGGGTGGTACCTACCCAGACGAGCTTGCACAAAGTTCTACCACCAGTAAATTAATCCAAATCTAGGTTGTTAAATTTTATGTGTGTCTATTTTCGCATAATATTTACAATACAAATAACGATTAGTTTAAAGTTGGTATTTCAAATGTAAATTTACTCGAACTTTTTGCTGAATTACAAATATTGACCTATTTGTTTAGTACATTTATCGCTTGTAGTCGAAACTTATTTTTTGCGTGCGGTATGTAACTCGTCCGATTATTTGAGCGCATAACTTTACACGGCACAGTACCTTTTATACTAAATACAAAAAAATGACGTCTACTAGTGTTTACGTATTAAAATATAATATAATTATAGATTTCTCTGTCCAATTCGTTCGCACAGATGCAAATTTTTTTGTCTTAAATATATATTATACGATTCTTCATCGAGTTCTCAGTAGTGGAAACTAGCGTATTTACCTCGAGAGCGTTACTCGGAAACGCCGTCCGCGCCGACCTTGCAATCAGCCTTTCTGTATCCGTTGATACGTTGATTAAATAATCATATAATTTTGCTCCTTGCGCGTAATCATTGACCGTCACTAATTATCGCGTGCGACCGATATTCTACATTCATATACCGACGGGTATTCTACACGAGGAAGGGAGGACCCTTAGGAAATAGAAAATATTTTCGCTAATTTATATAACTTTAGAAATAATGTTTCCATTTTTTTTTGTTATCCTTTGGATGTGCTTATTTAACGTTTCCGTTTTTTGTTTCAGGTATCGATATCGGTCACAAGATAAATTGAATTCTATCTTACGTTAAAGCTAATGTTATCTATATACTGGTGGTACGGCTTTGTGCAAGCTCGTCTGGGTAGGTACCACCCACTTATCAGTATTCTGCCGTAAAACAAACAGCAGTACTTGGTATTGTTCGTTCCGGTTTGAAGGGTGAGTGAGCCAGTGTAATTACACTCACAAGGAATATAAAATCTTAGGTTCCAAGGTTGGTGGCGCATTGGTGATGTAAGCGATGGTTAACATTTCTTACAATGTCAATTTCTATGGGCATTGGTGACCACTTACCATCAGGTGGCTCATACGTCCGCCTACCTATATATATATCAAAATGTAAATATTGAGAACTTAAATTAAAACCAACATTATTATATAAAATTATAAATAACGACACATCCAATACAATTCCACATATAAGTTTATGGTTTTGACGACGGACGTTTTTGTTATTAAAACTTGTAATTTAATCTTAATTATTTAAACGAGTCACTGGATTACCCGCTTCAACGATTTTTAAATTGGAAATATTTTAATGTTATCGTTGTTTTATTACATGTATTTAACATTTGCATGAAGGGCTCTGTTAGGAACGAATTAATTAAAACCATATTTGCTACTCAATTGTATGCATTTGCTATGAAATGGTCATTATCAGACACGTACGGAATAACCAGTTTGATGATAACGATGAAATCTTTAAAATTGAATTATTCTCAGATTATTTTGTTTCTGATGTCAATTTTACATAATCTTCGAGCTTTCATCTATCCCACACAGCATTGGCGAAGTAATCTCTTGGTTTTACTAAATATGAATAATTGATCCAATACATTTATAAATTAAGATCATGACTTCTGTGAAAGTCGCATTATATTTTCCAAAGTCAAAGAAAAAAAAGACGATCGCACCGAATGAATAGTCCAGTGCAATTTATAGGAAAAACCGTGAAAAATCTTGGCAGTGAGTTGTGTCAGTCACGTCGTGAGCTCACGCGGCGTGCGGGTCGCTGATGTCATGATGTGTACAAAATACGACCGGACTACGTCACGCCGGATCTTCTCGATAATACACATCTAATTGCACTGACTGTGTGATGCATGCTAGGAATTTCTCGCTTACGTATGTATGCTTGTGAATATTGCGTTCCGAAAGATGTGCTGATATTAGTATCAATGCTCAGAGATTCAATTAAATATATTATATTTCAATTAAATATATTATATATATAAGATATACGTAAATACAAATTTTTCAAAGATTGTATTGCGTATAATAAAATGGATTAGTAACAGCCTGTTAATGTCCCACTGCTGGGCTAAGGCCTCCTCTCCCTTTTTTGAGGAGAAGGTTTGGAGCTTATTCCACCACGCTGATCCAATGCGGGTTGGTAGAATACACATGTGGCAGAATTTCAATGAAATCAGACACATGCAGGTTTCCTCATGATGTTTTCCTTCACCGTCAAGCACGAGATGAATTATAAACACAAATTAAGCACATGAAAATTCAGTGGTGCTTGCCTGGGTTTGAACCCACGATCATCGGTTAAGATTCACGCGTTCTAACCACTAGGCCATCTCGACTTTTTTTTTTGCTTTTTTCACTTTGACCAAAATTGATTAGTACAATGCAAATTGCATCCGAGGTTACATATATGCATGATCGTATATATAATTAAAAAATATAATATCTATCAGAGATCAGCGTTAGTGTAGTTTTTGATGCGTTTGTGGTTTTTTAATCACATCTGAACTAAAGATGTTGTTTATGAAAAGTGCTCAAGCTCATAACTATGTGAAAGTAGTACCCAACCCGTCAAGTCTTGTGTATAATAATACTGTGGTAACCGGCGGTAGAGCAGACGATATGTGGTTTTGCTACCACAAAACAACAAATACATTGTTATTACAAGATTTGCAAGATAGATTAGCTAATGCGATTTTTGATCAAGGAACATGGATAATTTAGATCATGGCTGGCTGTGCCTTGGATCGATTCATCACATTAGCGGTAAATCTATGGCATTGAAAACGTCTTACTCGTGTGCGTTCTTATTATCGGAATTTTAAAAGTATATCGTTATGCGTATAGAAGCCCTAACGATAGCCCTGAAGGCGTTCATAGCAAGGACGTTAAACCGGTTCTGCACAGCGTCACAGATGATCGGAACTTGCAACGGTCACGTCACGGAAATCTAGGGTTACCACAATTAATAAGAGTGTTTATGAACGAAATTTCTGCGCTCATTTGGCACAACTAAATTTAAAAAGTAAAATATTATTGGATATATTCAATTTTCGAAATTGCAAGAGTTGTAATGAGACATTGGACAGCTTTGTAAAAAATTAATGTATATTGTTAAAACATAACCTGCTCATGTATTAAATACACCTAAAGCGATGATTTTCTGAGCACCAACTCTTGTCTTGTTTACATATTATTAAACTTTACATTGTATTCTAACGTTTTAGTATTGTGCTTTTAAAAAGTGATTGATAGCGAAGGTCACGTGTTTCTCAAGAACTAAATCTTATACTCTATGATAACCATTAAATGTTTTATTTATATTATTTTTCCGTCTCACTGACACAAAAATTCCAATCATTCCGTGGTCTTGTGACATTTTATTATTAGAAAGAACGAATAATAGTGAACATGACGCCGGCGACATGATCCGTTGTTGCGCAAACAAATCAGTACTGCACGCGGCGGAGACTCAACAGGACGTAAGCTTATTTACATCATCTGGCGTACTCATCTCATACTAGCAAAATCCAGTTGTCGCTGTGCCGCCTTCGTGTATATGTATATATACTTATTTATGTGTGTGCAGACTTTCACGGTGATCGATCAAACGTTGACGAAGTCTTTTATTGCAAACAGAAAGGTTACGCTTGCAAACAAAACCGTTTAATATATTCGTATCTATGTATTTGTGTATCGCTCACCTGTTTTAGTTGAAAACTTCTAAACTTGAAAAAGTTTGTCCCTAGTCCCGGCGACGCTTATTGCGGCGGAGGGAGAAGGCGAACTCTCTGGCTTAATACCTTCGACTACCACCTAAAGATGAAATGGCATATAATATAAAATAGATTGACATTATGAGAGCTGTCAATGAGACTGTAACACTCTCAGTCATTAAAAAAATCAATCTACTGGTGGTAGGGCTTTGTGCAAGCTCGTCTGGGTAGGTACCACCCACTGATCAGATATTCTACCGCAAAACAGCAATACTTGATATTGTTGTGTTCCGGTTTGAAGGGTGATTGAGCCAGTGTAGTTACAGGCAAAAGGGACATAAAATCTTAGTTCCCAAGGTTGGTGGCGCATTGGCTATAAGCGATGGTTGACATTTCTTACAATGCCAATGTCTAAGGGCGTTTGGTGACCACTTACCATCAGGTGGCCCATATGCTCGTCCACCTTCCTATACTATAAAAAAAAAAAAAAACGAGGTAACGACACCGCGCCGGCCACTACTCTTAACTACTACTATCACACGCCACTCGACGCAATGGCTATTGCGTGTTTTAAAATTTCTAATCGTTCTAATGATAAATATTAGTATATTGCATTTGTAGTTTTGCGTCATGTTTAATACTCTTGGACATATGTATGTCTCGAGTTAATGCGACGGGTCGTTACCGTTATGAACGCAGATTATGTATAATTATAGCAACACAATCGACGGTGTTTGTGAAACACAACAGAAACTTCTTCGACGACACGACACGACACGAACTTATTTTAATAAATGTTTAAGGCTTCGTTTTATATAAATGAATGTAATTAACCGCTTCAGATAATAAAGTGGTACGTGTTCACTTTACCGAAGGTTATCACCTCACGTCGATACATTCCTTAAGACGAGCTCAAATATATTTTTATTCCACTTGTTTTATTATATTGATTGACAACCCCAATATAATTACTTGTATTTTGATTTTCTGGAGGTTTAATCAGGTAAAGTAACCTTATATTAAAAAATATAAGAAATGTAACATTGGCAAAAACTACAAAATATAAACAAATTAATAATAATTTTCTAGCAATTAATTTCCTTTGATATAAATTTCGAGGGCGGGTATATTCGGAGAGCATATTTTCGGTTTTTTTACATAACTGTCTTTTAGTTTGTGAAGTAGAATGAACGTATAGAACAACGACATATCGGCAAGTTGGTTTTCACGTAAACGGTTAGAAAATCGAAGTTTGTCACCCTTTTAAAATTTACATTTGGACCAACATCGCCTCGTAGAAGTATCATATAATTACTCCCTACATCGTTATACATTTGTGTATTATTTTGTCTTAGACATTTTGTTTCAAGTTGCGTCGTTCTCGTCCTTCGCCGACTCCGAGAATTTCGAGTGATTTTCGAATGATCGAGTGAGATGCTTCTCACTTCAGATTTGCATTATATTTTAAAATATTAAAAAAAATGTTGGGTTTCTTTTAATTCAATTACTACAATACGGGTTGATTATGTTAACAATATATTCGAATGAAGTGTTTTCCGAGGTGATGACGTCATCGATGAGAGCACTTGTAATAGTCACCATCACGTGATCGAATTGTTTTTAAAATACTTTTTATTTAAGGTAAAACATACATCTTAATAAAATTACAAACTGGGAATTTATATTTATGACATTGTAAACATATTTATATATTTTTTATGGACATGATGTAAACTTTGATAATTTGAAATTATTAGAACGTATTTTAATCGTATTATTTATTGATAAAGTAAGTCATTACTGGCAATTTATATCTGCTTACTTATCATTACTAAAAATATGTACGTATCAACGATTCTCGAACCATTGTCATAAACTACAAGGACATACTATATTACACTCGAAATTGTACTAACATATTCGTTGCGTAAAAAAGCATTATCTAAATGCTAACTGAGAGTTATCGTATTTATATTATAAATATTTTATATTACTTATTTAGAAAATATATTTAAAAAAAAGCCGAGATGGCCCAGTGGTAAGAGCGCGTGAATCTTAACCGATGATCGTGGATTCCCGGGCAAGCACCACTGAAATTTCATGTGCTATTTGTGACTAATAAAAAAAGAAATTTAAAAAAAATAATTCATCTCGTGCTTGACGGTGAAGGAAAACATCGTGAGAAATCCTGCATGTGTCTAATTTCACTGAAATGCTGCCACATGTGTATTCCACCAATCCGCATTAGAGCATCGTGGTGGAGTAAGCTCCAAAACCTTCTCCTCAAAAAGGGACAGGAGGCCTTAGCCCAGCAATGGGACATTCACAGGCTGTTACTGTTACTTATTTAAAATAGGTAGGTGGACTGGCAAATGTGGGTTGGTACCTACTTAGACAAAACATGTCAAAATATGTTCAAGCCTAGCCGTTTTTATCGGATTGATATAGGTTACTTTTCTTATATATGTCGCGCCTAGTAGTAAGACTTTCCTTAGTCACGTCTTGGTGGGATTCCGACACAGCTGTCTATCGCCAAAGTAATTACATGCACAATCCCGACATCTTAGATCAAGTGGTTGTAGAGAGGAGTACATAAAATTAATAAACATTATAAATACGTGTAGATAAAAGCATGACGCAGTTAAATAGTATAAATAAAAAAGTAATCGAGTTACATTAAAATAGTTCGAATGGTTTTCACTCGGTACATAAACGATTTAATGTAATTCAATATAGCACTTTCAAGTATAAATAAAAAATATTCATAATATATTTGTGTCTGAACATTCGTAGGAGGAGACGGTTCTTTGTTATTAAATTCACGAATCGTAGATATTTAATTAGTTATAAATCTGGCGTAACTCCTAATGACAAGTACCCGTGTAGGTCGTATTGAGGCATCATCACTGAGTCATTGTAGCGTCAACATCGCGCCCCCGCGACGCCCCGACCGACTCTCTAGCGCCAAGGTCGGGTCAGCTGAATTTTTAAGGCACCAAAAATAAGATTTGCAAATGCTTATATCACATAACAATAGACCTTCGCATCAATAAAAGGTTTCAAGTTAAACAGTTCATGTAAATATATTTACATATAATAATTTGAACTATGTCCTTTTTTGCAGTTATGATTGTTTTGTAGTTTATATTTTTTAATTTTTACTTCAGTAATTTTTATTTGTAGTGATGTGTTTACACAGAAAAAAAATTCCCAAATGTATTTATGTGGTTTGGTATTCATTGTTGGTGTGCCTCATTAAATAAATAAATAAATAATAATATTGTATAGCATCCATAACTTTTTTTTCGTTTAAAGTTATATTTTATGAAGTAGAGTTATGTACACTTTTCTAACGCTTCTTATTTCAGTCTAATGGTTTTTACTAAGCGAATATGTATAATTCAAATATTTCGGTTGTTATATATGATCTTTCTTAATACTTTATTTATCGAAGGTGTATTAAATCATATTTTATGACTACATACTTTCGGTAAACGGTTGTTTTTAACAAAACTTGCGATAAAATAGAAACTGCACCATATTATATAGTAAGTTTATGTATATGTAAACACAAACAGCGTCTCGTTTCATACGTGTCTTGCGGTAAAGTAAACGTGTGCAAGCCGCGTGTGAGCCGGCCGGGGATAGAAATTCAGCGACGTATCAATCACTAACCGCTGTCGAGTCAAGTATAGGGTTACACCGAGCCCTTCTAAAATACTGCGAAACTCATAAATCGATCGATACGTCTGCATCTGCACCCTAGATACGAGACTTCTACTTTAGTTAACTAACATGACCAAGAAATACTAGACTTGGGAGTAACTTTTGCGTAGGTTTCGGTCAAGGGAAAGATATCAGACTTTCTATATTCTAGTACAACACGCAGGGCTATGATATGTTTAAAGGAGAATCGTTACGCCACTAACAATAATAGACCATATAGTTTTTGTTTAATATGGTTTGTCGGTTGTTAAATCTGGCGAGTCGATTAATGACGATAAGATCGATGGAAATAATTAGTTACTGTTGGCTAAATATTATATTATTTTGATGGAATATCTAATTATAATTATATTCAAAAAGTAGTCGAAAGAACAATAATATGTTTAAACGTATAGGAAGATATTATCTTTATATACATAAGAACCATTTACATTTAAAGGCTAGTAACCTATGGCTTTGTATATACAAATCAAAATTATAAATACCTACTGTCCGTACCATCGTACTATACTAATTAACATAAGCTTTAGAGATAGTTATCGTATTATAGGATCGTGACCTGTTTTATTATTTACTTCTTGGTAGTACTTTGCGCAAACTCGCAAAGTGCTTAAGGTCTGTTATCCCATTATTTATTGCGCAAAACGATGTAGGGAATGATTAATACTTCTTAAAGTACCACTGACCGTCAAGTACCAGGGGTATTTGTTAGAGTGCTTATATATTTAAAAAGGTCTCTTATATTTAAAAAAATATTAGTAATAATTGTATTTTATGTTAAATAACACGAAAAAAAGCAATATTATATATCAAAGTACTTATAATTACATAGATTATTAAAAATATTAAAAAAAATGTAGTTAAATTTAAATGGAGCTGCCACTCTTCAATTAAGAAATATTAATCGCATAATATTTCATCATTGTTTCTGTTTTGATTATATTATTTATACAGATAAGTTAAAACATCCGTTCGAGTACCTTTCTGCTAGTGATATAATTATAGCCGGGAACTTAAAGCCTATCGGTATTTATAATTTTAAAGCCCAAGATAACTTTCTGCTTCTAAACTGCTAGAAACATTATATTGAGTAATATTTTTTGTTCGCTAAAGCAAAGAGTACGATTTGCCCCACTTCGACTTTGAATTTGCTTAATCTTTGACTAAAATATATTTTGTATGGTTTTAATACTAGCCTTGTACGTGTACCCTCTTCAATTACAGGTATATCCATATTTAACTTCTTTTTTCGATTCAATAAAATTTCAAAATGACTTAAGGTCATGTTTCGATCGCAGTAATATATTTTCCCTTAGAAACTTGAAGCGTGTTAAATTGTCTTTTACTAGATTGAGAAGTTCTGTTCAGGGTGACCGATAAAGTTAATTTACCAAATCTCTAAAGACATATCTTCAATCGATTTTACCAAGCGGTCATTCGATTTCACAAGAGATCATATTGAAATGATGATATATATATATATATATATATATATATATATATATATAATATAATATATATATCATATATATATTGTATATGTAATTTCAATTTGTGAATATGAAGATAGATAACATGCGATAACATTGCGCAACACAACGAGAAAGTGCAAGCCACCCCAAGCGTGCAAATCATTAAGATAGAGAATGCATTCATGTCTTCCGTGTCGATGCCCATCTCATTCAAAGCATTACATTACACTGGAGGAACGCTTCAACGGATTAGAAAAGTTTTTTAAAATGCGTCGAGTAAATTTGCTATATAGGAATACTGGCGACAGGATAAGATAAATAATAGAAGTATTTGATTGCATATATGTATAAAGGTAGTAAAGTCAAAGCCTGTTAATATCCTACTGCTGGGCTAAGGCCTCCTCTCCATCTGATGAAAATGTTTTTTCACCGCGCTGCTCAATGTGGATTGGATACATATGTCACGTATTTTCATCCAACATGTAAAGGTTTCCTTACGATATTTTTTTCGACTTACAAGTACGAGATTAATTATTGAAGTTAAGCACATGAAAATTCACTGATGCTCTTCGGGGCTTGACTCAAAATCTTCGTTTAAAATGCAGGTGTTCTTAACAATGACATATACATGTATATAGTAATCACAGAAAATATTGATACTGAGATTCAGGCAAAATTTCCACTAATATACCTTATAAATTTTCGTTGGATTTTCCATTAAGATTTACGTTTCGTAACCGGTTGACAATTTATACTAATATATAAAGACGAGTTTGTTTGTTTATCTGAACACGCTAATCCCAGCGTCTAGTACCATGTGGATTTAAACAAACATGTTTCAGTTACGGGGGCGGAGTAACATTTGTACACTAATACTTAATCATTAATTAGATGACATTATACTAAAACCTTTAAATATAATTTTGATTAAATGAAATATAAATCGTTGAAAAATTACCATAATTCAAATGAAAATTACGTAAAACGGTGTGCGTAACGAACGTAATGAAAGTCTTAAGGTGTTTTACTCAATATTCATGTTGATGAATTAGCTTAAGTTGCAATACATAATAAATAATAGTAAATTTATATTTATTTATAATTTAATTTAATACGGCTCATATATTTGTTGCTGAGATTTTATTTTAATGACTTATAATCATTACATGACAGCATCCGGTCTCGGCCGCAGCGTCGAATTTTCATAGAGCTATGAAAGTATATGAAATCTCTAACCAATGTTTTCGTCGGAGGACAATTTTGTTGCACCAATCGATTATTAATTTGACAAGATTGAAAACATTGCTATCAGTTTCAAACGTGTGTAACTAAGAAGCCCTGTCACATTTGTTTAGTTTAGAGATTGTATGACAACAGTATACTTAAAACAACAATGTATACTATCGCTAGCAACAATGACAATTTTACCAGCTAACAATTTGTGGTTTGTTTAATTTTTAACCGACCATTGGCGTCAACTGCTCGAATAAACGTTGTGATTTCACGTGTGATCGACAATTGGACTGTGGGAAATTATTTCATGTAAGATGAATAATTAACAACACGAACATTAGTATGCAAAACATAGTTGATAAATTTTATAATAGTTAGGGCTTAGAGCAGACCGCGTAATGTAGTAAACATTACACATACGTATTACACATACAAAAAATATTGTTATTATTTACCGAAACATAACATCGCACACGTATAAGAAAATTAAAATATGTATTCGAAATGCTTTATAGTTGAGGGTGGATTTGTGTTTTATTAATGCGTTTATGTTTGTGGCACGGTCTGTAGCTTTTCATTTAATTTACGGCTCTGAAATGATTATCGAAATTGTTAACGCTCTGTGGAACAAATTTATTTAGTGACAGTCAATTTGTACCGTTTCAAGTCTCAGAAGCAAGTAATTTTTGTAGCTATTTATAACTTGCTGTTAATGTTATCCTCAACATCGTGTGATCAACTAGTGAGTTATTCAGTATAAATACTAATAAGCCTCTTAAAATTTTTGTGATTTTTTTATTTGTCGTAAAAAAAAGCAAAGATTCCGTAAACAATCTTCGCCATATCTTATTATTAAGTTATTTTTGTCGATGATTTGCTTGAAATTTTTTATAATTAAATTTGAATGTATTTCAACGTGTTGCGTTTTGTGAAAATTGTGAATATTGAGCATTAATAATGAAGTCGCATTAAAGGTGACGTAGTCCGTCATATCCCGACACTCGACACTCGACACTCGACACCAGTCCATCCGCCCCGCGACCTTGCTCCGATTATTATTATTATACACAAGCTACCAGGCTTATATTACTACCGCGTTACAATGACTTTGCAAACATTAGTGGCATTTTTAATTAGCTGAGGTGTCACAGGAAAAAAAAGGTATGTATTTGTATATAATAAACAATATCTGAACTTATATATAAATTAAAAAGTTATTCATAAAAGAAACCGTTATCGAATTCATTATTTATGCTTCACATATTGATATAACAACAAGTGAATGTCCCACAACTGGGCAATGACCTCCAATCCTGTTTAGGCGAATGATTCGGAGCTTTAGATTGAGTACATCGCACCACGGCTGTTATACAAACGTAGCTATACACTATACATGCCTAACCTGCCTGCCTAATATAATAAATGCAAAATTTCACGGCTAAACCACTTATCAGATTTTAATATTTTTTTGTATAAAGCAAGCATAAACCCTAAAGGTAAAGACACACATACACGAACTTTTTATACCCAACACCTGAGCTCAGACAGCCCGCCCTCGACCCCTAACATACGGGTGAAATCTAGGATATTATATAACTGCTAAACAGATCGCGAGTCCTGGCTCCTAAGGATAAATATTCTTGAAATAATGAAAACGACGAAAATTAAACTTTAATATGCATTTACATAAAACAACAAATGAGCTTGGTTGCCTTGATTGATACAAATAGCCGTTTTAAGCATTTATTCGTTACGTTGCACGCTTTAATGTTGCTCTATAGGCGTCGCATATTTGTAATACTATTTCAATTTACATCTCATGTTATTTACGTACATTAGGCCGTTAATAATAATGAATATTTTAGTGTCACACGATATCAACACGACACTTGAAAACATTCAGAGTTATATGCAAAAATATCTTCAATGTGATGTGTTCGAGTACTGACCGTTACAATAAAATTGAAGGCAAAACTCAATTCTCGTTCGCAAATGTTTCGGAATGGCTTGGTCTCCAGTTCGATGAAGTACGACGTGCTATGTGTGTCGTGACGTACGGAGTCGCTCGTAAAACTACGGAATGGGAGCGACACTTCGCAACTGTAACGACTAACGTTAACGCTCACGTCTCCAGCTCTCCGCTGTGACCATCTTGCATAATGCAGCGATTGTTTTGTTTCAAGCGCAGCTCGCTAAGCTTTTTGTAGGTTAGGTGCAACATGTAAACATGTAGCTGTAACATCATTAGCCGCTTGTTTCAGATGCTATTTACCTTTTAAAATTTACCGTTTTTGTTATTCTAATTTTAATACAATATATTTTTTATTATATAAGTTTATAAACGAATTAAGTAAGATTCATAAACCAGTCATCATCACACCTTATTCAATTGTGTTATAGCAGATGATTTGCATATAATTACAGTTGGTTTTTCTCGTCAGCCACTAATACTCGACGTAAATTCGTTGTAGATACATAATACGTTTGTATATAAAATATATATTACAGACTTCAAATGGAATCTATTTCGGTAATTTTGTCGCTACTAATAGATATTAGTTACAGCCGTGTTAGTATTGTAACAACCTTATAAGGATGCAGATCCCGAGGTCTTCGGTCTAAATCCCGAAAAGAAAAAATGAAATAGGAAGCTTCAAAATCCTCGCCATCATGTTTTACTTTTAATAACAGAGGACACTGTGAACTGTTTCAGTATTTTTTTTTATTTATAATATGTAAAGAACAGTTATTTATAATATGTAAAGAAAAAGGCTTAAAATTTGATTTAAAAATATCACCAAAACAATGTAAGTTTTACAAAGATCATCTACAAATCACACAAATGGATTTTTTATTTATATATAGAGTTGGCAACTAAGTTAATGAGGTTTTAAAATAAGATGAAATGAAAACAATCAATGCGAAAAATCTGCAGTCGTTTAGTTGCCAAACCGTGTCTTATGTCTATCTATCTAAACTAATAAATGATGTGGCGTTTGTTTTTGTAATACCTAAAGGAGTATATTCCTTATAACACTTATAGCAGAAAATGCAGCGCGTTTTGGAGAAGGTGTTAGTATATAATGTTATGTTAACTTGTACATATATAAAATGACGTGCTACCTGTCGATGACCAAATAACAACTACAGGAAACTAGGAAAGTTAAGCGTATGAACTTTGAACACTAGGTATTTAAAACGAGGGCACCTTCTAAGTGATACCATCTTTGATTAACAAAGATATTTCAGCGCTACAGCACGGTCCTAAATAATTTGAATTTGGAAACGTGAAAATTGATCTTTTAGTAAGCATCGATTAATTTTCATGTGTTCAGTTTGTGAAAATGAAATAATTGTGAGGCGACCTGCATGTGTCGTATGAAAATAGCCACACGTGGATGGATATTTATAGTGGGTACATATCACACGAGTGGCGACAGATATGAACTAATCAAAGTATCTTCCAAGAAATTGTGTGGCACTAATCAACGCTATTTACTTAACAAGTTGATTAAGATTAATGCGGACTGTTAATCAATTAACAGAATGGAAATTAAGATAATGCGTTTGAGGCTACGTTATCGTTGGAAATACTTATGACATGGGTTTCAAATCAGGTGAAATGGACGTGTTTTATGATCTTTCCAGTTAATGGCTCTTAGTGAGTAACTAAGTGGTTCAACCCATAATCTCCACAGTTGTTATTATTATCTGTTGTTATAATAACTTTTCTTTTAACACGTCGATCATTTTATGAAACAGTTTTGTTTTTTCAACAATTTTTAAACACAGATGTTCTCTCAATTCCCTCTTATAACACGCCGAGAGGGCGATCCAACTCGACCGAAGAGAGTTCAAAGCTCAAGACCAAAGGCTTTACGGTCTTTCTAAGGCACGGGAGCGTAAACACTGCGAACTTCTTCACTTTAGCCTGTAACTTAGAATTTCTTACAAAAAGACCCTTAACATTCAGCCCAGTCGGTATTTAAAACAAGGACCTATGCATCTTATTTGCTAGCGACGAGATAAATACGGACTTTTGACATCGTTAATGTCTACTCGTAATGTTGTTTTCTGATTATATATGTATAATTAAATGAATGAAGGAATTCAATTCGAGTTCGTGAATGTACATAATATATACGTTTTCTTACTGATATTGTATAGTTTTTCCGCTCGAATACTTTTTACTTCATCAAATCAGGATTGATATACATAGATGTTTTGGAGGAGGATTAGCCCGAGATACTTGTTTATTCATACAAATATTTTAATAAATGCTTAGCGAAGCGGATATCGTTAATAGATAATAGAACATAGTCTTTTTATATATGAAATAATCGCTATGTCGTTTACTGCTAACGTAATTATTTTCTCATGAACACTAACTTTCTCGACAGCACTACGCGACAATAAAACTAAAGAGACATACTTTATTATGTAGCATTATATTAATATGCATATATAATATAATAATAAAGCGACTGCTCGTATATAATACATAACAATATATACTAGTAAAAGTACATAATAATTTTATTTCTCTTAAAAATACACACGATTAAACACGTTCGTGTGTCATGTATGTGTTGATTATATATAGACATCGAGTGATAAAAAGTATATAAATGTATACTGTGGGCGGAGAAGTGCATGTCCGATCGCCTTTGACTCGCTGCCCGATGACTAACTTCTGGGAACAGGTTATTACAGCTAATGATAGGTACTGACAGTGTAGGGTGTAATCATAATTGATTCCGATTCCCGTAGTATTGATATACCCGATTCCGAGGAATACTATTTTACTATTTTTATATAATACAAGCAGGTGGGCCAGCTGATAGTAAATGGTCAACCCAATGACATAATTCGTTACGTCGCGTTAATCCTAGTAACCATTCCTCACATCGCCAATGCGCCACCAAGTAGTAGTAACACTCACTTCCACGGAATACAAGACATCTTGTAATCAAAACAACTTACTTACTTCTCGGCAAATCTGCTTTATAGATAATTGTTCAAGTTGAAAACCAATATAATTTAACTTCGTCGTCGGGCCAAGAACGAGCAACACTTGACCCTGCGGCCAGCTCTCGGCCAGCTCTTGGTTGGCCCTATTGTGCTTCAAATGCTCGTAAAGTTCAGGCTAAATGCCAAAATTGCAACATTTACTTTCTATTTATACAAACATTACGTTCCAATTGCTTATTTTAACGCTATTGTTGTAATAAATTTTGCAGAAAAAACTTCCGTAATCCGTCCGTAACAGCCTGTGAATGTCCCACTGCTGGGCTAAAGGCCTCCGCACCTCTTTTTGAGGAGAATGTTTGAAGCTTATTCCACCACGCTGCTCCAATGCGGGTTGGTGGAATACACATGTGGCAGAATTTCAGTGAAATTAGACACATGCAGGTTTCCTCACGATGTTTTCCTTCACCGTCAAGCACGAGATGAATTATAATCACAAATTAAGCACATGAAAATTCAGTGGTGCTTGCCCGGGTTTGAACCCACGATCATCGGTTAAGATTCACGCGTTCTTACCACAGGGCCATCTCGGCTTAAACTTAACTCAAATAAATAGTATTGAATATTTGATATTAATACATACTACATATGTAAATATATTCTATATTGAGTTCGGAACAAATTGATTTAATTGCTTTTGCTAATAGATCGGGGCATTTTTATGATATAATAAAACAGATTTCTGCTTATTAGATGTACGTAATTAAACTAGCTCTGCAGTGCTTCCAGTAATATTATTGTAAAGCAGTAATATCAACGATCGATAAAATAATAAGTCGCGAGCCAAAAGTTAAAACTTGCAGCAGAGACGTTTCACGATTATTGCATATAGAAAAATTTTAAACAATTTCGACCTTGAAATGTTACCCTTATAACGACATCGCTTCTAAAATGTAGTTTAATAAAAAATCAATATATCTAAAATGAATGGTAACCCATGTTAACTATGTAGTCTATTGTATATCATGCTTCACTTGTGTGACACATAGAAGATATATCATTGAAATGATGACGTCGGCGTCGTCGAGATACTTTAAAGACGATCGTTTTGTTCATCGACTCCTCGAAATCGACCCGGTCGTCTTGAGATTAAATCGGAGGCACTCAGACGCGGTGATGACACCTTTACTGCTTTACTTTCAAACATGGTTGAACAACGGTCACATCTTCGATGAGAAAGGATGAAATCTATATAAATATAATGTTAATATAATGTATCGTGCTTTAATTAACTGCTAATTAATGAGGCAAATAAGTCAATTCGAGGGATAAAATGATGTACTCGTTACAGGGTGACCGACGAAAACTGTTATAGTGTTAGACTTTGGACGTATGTCGCGTTAAATTAATTTGTTCGACCAGGATAATGTTTAAATATTTAATTAATGAAATAATTATCAATAATTTTTTTGGTTATCAGGGAGGAGGTTCGCAAACACGCGGTGCAGTGGAACGCGAACTTTTCGTTCGTGTGCAAGATGTGCGCGAACGCGAACACAGGCGTGCTCGAACCGGCGCTTCTACGCGTCTCCGTTCGGAAAGAGTGCAAAGGTATCACTTCTTTTATTTATACTTAAAAGAAAATATTTACTTCTCGCTCAACAATAGTTTTGTAAGGAGGAAAGTTGCACAGTTTGTCAGCTTTATGTGTTCACTTACTTCACGGCCGCGAGAGTTGGCAACGGCTTAGTGGGTCGCCTGGAAAGACGATAATATACTTTAACAAATCGTCGGTAGTTTTCAGCAGGGAGTGTCCAAGTTACGAATTGTCGAAGGAGTCAAGTTTGCCAAGAAGCGTGTCAATATTGTAAACCTCCGGGTGTTTTTTGCATCGTTAGTCATTTTCTCGGAGTATATTTAAATAGTATTTATGAAGTTCCCGCCAGCTCCACAGAAATGGATGGTAATAAAATTTTATGTGTTGGAAAATATAAAATATAATAAATATTGGTCGGAAAATATACATCCGTTCATTCAGTATAAAAAAATGATGTTTTTTGTTATTCAGTTGCGGCTTCGTTTTATTATTTACAACAATAACTCATTTTACGATGGAGGTAAAGGTTCGATAAAAGATTTTCCCAAATAAAGCTAGACACAGACTTTAATTCATCTTTGATGTTTCCAGGTGGCCGGTCTTACCAGAAGCTAGGGTTCTGCGATGTAAACCTGGCGGAGCTGGCGGGCGCCGGTGAGACCACGCGGCGCTGCCTGCTCGAAGGCTACGACCCGCGCCGCCGGCAGGACAACTCGGTGCTGCGGATACGCATCAAAATGAATATGATCTCCGGGGACCCACTCTTCAAAGTGTACGTACCTTCAGTGTGCCAGTGAACAATTTATTTCAAATTCAACGACATTTTATCGGTTCCTCGAAATTATAACTTTAAATTACATTTCTCTGTAATAAAGTTTTCAGTGTTAAATATATTTTTTACATTTTTCGCTATTACAAAAAAAAGGAATAATTTTCCTGAATTGAAATATATAGTTTGCTCTATCATACTCCACATCAATATTATAATCAACTTTAAAATGTGCAATGATATTTAATATTTATACTTCGTTATGTCATTCCAGTCCCGAGAGAAAGCAGGAGGTCACGGAGAAGACGGGCGGCGACAGCGGCTCGGAGAGCGCGGCGGCGGCCGACGACGACTGCGCCTCCTCCACCGCCAGCTCGGGCTTCGGCTCGCTCACCAAGAAGAAGAACTTCGGTCGGTACCCATGTCGCCTGGAGCGCATATACAGGATCGTCGCGTCGACTGGAACGCATACCATTGAATTTTTCGGAGCCCGACTGTACCGTATAAGCTATATAATGTAACGCTCACCCCGCAGAGGGCGCGCCGGCCGCGCTGGCGACGGCGCCGCCGGCCGAGCCGCCCGCGCCCGACGCCGACGACGCGCCGCCCGCGCCGCCCGACCACAGCGGTAAGGTGACCCCCCCCCCCCCGTGTGGAGGGTCTTAATAAACACCGTTGTAACATTGCCCCGCCCCGCCCAGGGCTGGCCGTGTCGGCGCAGAGTGCGGGCTGCGCGGCGTGTCAGCAGCAGCACACGCACTCCAGGAACTCCTCCAACACCTCCGGCGACATGAGCAGCAAGGTCAGTCGCCGCGCCGGCGGTGCGGTCGCGTCGAGTGTGCGGCTCGACGCTGCAGACGAGCAGATGTGTAATGTGGCGATGTGTCCCCCCAGGCGTCCGGCTACGGCAGCTCCGTGTCGGCGGCGTCGGCGCACTCGCGACAGAGCTCGGAGGGCGACTCCGTCGGAGACTCCAGACCCCACCATAACAGGTAATATTGGCCATTCGTCACGCTGACCGCTACCTCGTCTCGATGGCTCCCGACTGCGAGACTATCGTCGGACATGACGTCGTTAACGAATTCGAACCGTTCAAAGGAAGGAACCTCTCGTTGCTAGTGTATAAAATGATTATTAAATAATATATATAGTATGTCAGGGGTAACATCGGGTCGGTGGAAGGCCAAAGTTATACAAAATGACACCCGAACTAAACCGAGCTACGAGTAGCTTAGGAAAAAGTAACCCCACCATGGGGTATGATGCGGTTACCTTGCCTCGTAATCGAAGTAAAAATATTCACAATGTCTGAGGCTTTTGTGATAAATATTTTATATTTAGGTGTTAGACACATGGACCGGAAGTAGTAGTAGATTTCTACTATTACGATATACATTTTTTTCGTTTTTTTTTTATAAATTGGGAATTTTGTTAAGCTTAATTAAAACGTACAATTTTTTAAATTATGTAATCGGTCAACGTAAAATATGGTTGTTCGCTATAACTCGACCGCTCCAGCGTATACTACTACTGACCCGTATCAATTTGACCGGTAAACGGATGGGATATTTCGCCCTCACACAACTATAAGAACACGTCAAAACTTCTCCAAACTATCGACAATACGGCAACGGTACAGCAGTTTCTCCTGTAATATAGAACATAACATATTGAGTTACAAATTATAGATCAAGTTGAAATAGTTTCCTTAGTTGAGGGAAGATAAAGTAGCTTGGATATATTATATCGGATTTCGATTCTTATTGTAAAGATTAAGATTAATTCTAACCAATCCTGAGTTAGGAAGGTGAAATAAATAAAAATTCAAGTTACAGAGGTAACTAACATATTTATATTTATTATAAATCAACATTATTTCAAAACATCTTTAAAATCTTAAAATATCCGAAATCAAGTTGTAAAGGTTGTAAAATAAAACATAGCAACGTTCGAGTGTTTATTCGAGGTCCAATTTACTTTTGCGAGGTATAGGGGGAAAATATACAAAATGTACAATGTAACAAAATGGCGCACTATTTTGATTCATAGTGTTGAGATTTCGAGAAATTGAGGTTTTGAGGCTTGAAGGGAAGGAAACAAAAGCTTTTTTTGCGTTGCGTTTCGCAGCGTCGACGTCATGCGGGAATTTCGTGTTCTTGTTCTATATAAAAGCGTTACGCTCGTGTATCGACTGGCAATAGTCTACTACTCGGACCTGAGCAGAACGCGCGGCAGATACTCAATGATAATTCAGTATTTACCTTTAACCTATATTTTACTTGAAACAACCTCACGAAAACATGAATTTAACAAGGAATTATTTATAAATAAAACAATTATAATAAATATTTTCAACCGTCATATCGATGTATGAACGTAACCACCTCGCGCCGGCGGGTGGCCGTCCGCCCGCGTCGGGGCGGCGACATCGACACACTTATTATTCATTGTATTTTTTCTTTCATAAATAGAGTAACTTCGAAGGCAGGAGAGAAATTCTTTATACCATCTATAAAATAAAACATATATTCTATCACCTTCATTGCGAAGTTTACCGGGAACTGTGAGTTGTAAAGTTCGTCAGGTTGTAAATAGAATCGTATTATCGGTGTTGGCGCCCGCCGCACCCCCCGCCCCCCGCCCGCCGCTTCACATTAACACGAGTGTCGAGCACGTCACTAACATCCGCAGCCTCCATCTCGCTATATTGATTTATATATTTTTTTTATTTTTTCCCCGTCACCCCTTACCTCCGCCCCCCCCCTCTTCCCTGCATGTCTCGCAGCGTGCGCTTAGAGCGGACCACCACCACCACCACCACACTGTACGTGCCCGCTACGGGCTGCAAGCACGCGGGCCGGACGCTCGCCAAGCTGCTGCTCGAGAGAACCGTCCTGAACGAGACCTCCGATCTCTACCTGTCGCCCGACACCACGCTCACGACCCCCGACGCGTACCTCACGCCCAACGCCACCCTCACGGGCCCCCCCGACGTCATCCCTCGCCACGCCCTCCGCTCCCCCTCCAGCGAGGAGTACAAGACCCCCGACAGCACTATCGCCGACGAGCACTCGTTCGCGATGCCGACCTACTTCGACCGCAAGAAAAAGGCGGCCTCGATAATAGTGTCGGCGGTGCAGCCGCTCGCGAACTTCCAGATATTCAAACAGAAGTCGCTGAACACGATACCCGCCCTGATCGAGAGGAGCAAGAAAAACGAGGAGCTATTCACGAACTTCCCCTTCCTGACGCCGCTCGCGCACAGGAAGAACTCGCTCGTGTCCAACTCGAACAGGCTGTCGGGGTGCGTCGAGGACGAGTTCTACTGCATCCCGTCCGAGGCGGAGGCGGACAGCTCGCTGGAGCACATCGACGTGCGGCACCGCTTCCGCAGCCTGTCCAACCGCGCGCTGGCCGACACGTCCACGCCCAAGGAGCTCGCGGGCCGCCGCAGCTTCCACGAGCGCGCCAGGTCAGTGCGTGCTCGCCCGCCGACCCGCACCGCTCACCGGCTCACCGGCTCACCATCTCACCACGCTTCCCGCTTTGCCGATGCCCTTAATCCACTAACGACACTCACCGGGTGTGGGGCTAACAATTCTCTGTCGCCTCTTTCATCTCTCTCGGTCTCTGCGTTCGGATCGTAATTTGTCATTCTGTGTCGTCGAAGGGTCACGTATTGCGCGAGGTTCGCGGTGCTAACGTACTCTCGAATTGCAGAGCGACCGATACGCTCGTGACGTCGGAGTCGCTCCACGCCTTCGCGTCCACGAGGTCAAGGGGAATGAAAACGTAAATGTTTAATGTTTGTGAGCGTCAAGGAGTAAGAGTGCGTGTGGCGCAGGCGCGAGGCGGGAGCGGGCGCGGGAGCGACAGCGGGAGCGGACGGCACGTGCGGCGCGTGCGGGGCGCTGCTGGAGGGCCCCCTGCGGGAGGGCCCCCTGCGAGAGGGCCCCCTGCGGGAGGGCTCGCTGCCGCGCCGCGCCAGCACCGCGCTGTGCGCACCCCCACGGTCCCGCGGGCTCGGTCGGCGCCGCCCGAGCCTCGTGTGAATGTTTCGTAGATGTTGTCTCGTGTCGCTGTCGTAGTGTGCTTTTTATTTTTCAGATTATTTGCTGGTGTATATAATTTAATGATATTATTCGTAGCGTTCGATAGAGTCCGTAGTTGTTAATGTTATTTCGTTGAATTTACTTCGTTGTTCATTGTTGTGAATATGTAAAGAGTATGGATGGCATGAATTATAATATAAACTTTTCTTTGCTTTAATATGCATGCGGCTTACGGAAAGTGCTGTTTCGATGCTTCCTGCATGAATTGGAAAAACTCTAAAGTCGTTCTCGTCCTAAATACAGTAAATGTAAAACTGAACAGATATTAAGATTATAAAATAGCGACTATCTAAGAAGGCCACGTCATTTAAGATCTCAATAACATATATTACCGAGTCGGTACTTTATATTTATTTTATGGACGGAGTCACATCCCCGACATCTCCCTCCCGGAAACTATTCCAGTACTAAACTAACTGAAGTATACTCGATTAAAAAAGCTAGAAACGTGACCGGAGCGGTGTGTCCGCAGGAACCCGTCGTCGGGCTCGCTGACGGCGTCCGCGTCCGAGAGCGGCTCGCTGGAGCGCGCCAGACTCGCGCTGGCAGCCCGCGCGCCGCCCGCCGACGACCAGGTAGCGACCGCCCCGCCGCCTGCGCCACCAGCGCCACCGCCTCCCACACTGACGACTGTCCTTCGTCCGCAGCACGTGGTGTCCTGTCGCGTGGAGAACACGCGCGTGAACCCGGACTCGCTCATCGACGAGCTGCTGGCCGCCACCGACCTGAAGCACGCCGTCGACGACGCCGCCGAGAGTGAGTACCCCCCCCCCCCGTCCGCCGTCGGCATGCGGTGTCGGTAACGCTGGGCTGTCCACAGCGTCGGGGCTGCAGCTGTACATCACGCGCGACGGCACGGCGGAGCTGGGCTCGCGGCGGCGCCAGCAGCTGGCGCGGCGCGACTACCAGCGCGTGGTGCTGCACCCGCACGACAACAGGTGCGCGCCGCGCGGGCGCCCGGCCGGCCCGCCCGCGCAGTGCTGACGTGCGTGTTGCGTGTGTCCGCAGGTAGCCGCCGGCCATCGCCGAGGGCGGCGAGCCCGCGCGGGAGCCCTGACGCCGGCGGCGGAGCGCCGCGGGCGGCTAGGGCTCGCGGCGACAGTATTACACGAGATTCGACGGACTCGGTGCACGACGCGATGCGTATTTATTGTTTTGGATATTGTGTAATAGATTATGCCATAATGTATTTGATCTGCGACGTGTGACTCGTCGGAGGAGCCTCCGGACGGTTGTGTTCGTGCGATCGGAGCGGTTTCGTATGATTTATATATTGTTTTTTTATTTTATTTTATATCGTAAGTAGGATTCTTTTGTAATACATGACGACCGACACGACGACCGAATGTTCCTATGTGCCCCCCCCCCCCCGTGACGACGTGCTCCCGGTGCCGTAGTGTATCGCTCCATATTCTCGTCTTTCGTTTCGCCGACCGCTAGTCTGACGTGTGCGTCTCGTGTCCCTTGTACCCTATTTAATATTTAAATGAATCCGCACATGTTTTATCTATTTATTTATTTAATCGCGATGAAGTGCTCACGTAACTGGTGCTAGGCGAAGTATACCTGACGGCGAAATCGTATTCTTTGCGTTTTTGTAATTTTGAATGTTTACTAATAATTTTATTGATATATTATTGTTATTACCGAGATCGGCCCCTCCATGTTGAAACTGTATACTTCCGAATCCCTCCAGTTTTCCGTTTTATAAAGTAATTGTTGTAAATATCCAATGAAGTGCCAAACGGCTTGTCCACACGGGCGGAGAAACGTTAGCGAGGTCGGCATTCGACCGTGCGGAGAGGTTTATCTAAGTCATTCCTTTATGTAAAGCTTAAGCGTGGCTTGCCGTTAATCGTAGCTGGGCCGGCGTTACCTTCGAGGAACTAATGCTTTTTATTTGGTTCGTCGAACGTGACGCCGACGTATTGTAATTAATAAATTGCGCATAAAGTTTGACGGCGCACGCGCCTTGTTATTGTATCATATTGTCTTGTAATACAGCCTGTACAGTATTTGAATAAAGGAAGTGTTTAGAACTATTTTTGTGTATTATTTTTGGTAACGTTTTTTTCAATCCTGTTTCCTGAAAGTTCCATTGTCATGTCATGTTATGTCATGTGGCGGACTACTATTAAAGATTATTGACATACATGGTCTGCTTATTAACTATCGATTAAGAAAAATACACTTCCCCTGCCAGCCTACAGTAAAAAATAAATTTGGACGTTTTAGACGAGAAACTTGTTTGAGTAGAGGGGAGTGTATCTGGGTGAACACAAGTATTACGCATGAATTGGCTGCGGCAGCGCTTCACAATACTGTACTTGTAATTATTTTAAGGGTAATAAATCTATACATATATTAAAAATGTTATTGATCGCTGTCTGTACATGGAAGATCTTTGAATAAAACTAATACCGGAGGTTTTTATCAAGGCAATAGAACTCAAAACAATATTTGTTAGAATTTTTGTTTCTGCGTTTGTGCACGCTAATCTTAAAAACGGCTCAACGGATTCGGGTGGGGTTTTCAATAATTATTGTGCCTAACTGCACTTAAAATATAGTGTTTGTTTTATATCAAGTTATGTAAATTTAAATAATTACGTCGATCATTCTTTTAGATAAAAATGCTATAAAATAACTGTTCAGTTGAATTGGCCGACTCTTTAGCTACATATAAATGATAGTCTGTAAAATGATGATGATTGAAAGTTTATATATAACAAAACAAAGTTAAAAAATGGACAGTTTGAGAGGCTTAGATGTAAGTTGAGCTTTGATCTATATGATCAATCTTATTAAATAGGGTTCAGCTTATGCTGGCATACATCGATTAACGCGCCCACGCGTAGATATATTTCTATCTTTTAAGGTTCTCACTATACCCTTTTGTATGGTAATCGAATTTGTTCTAAAATAATTCATTATTTGCAGCCATTTTTATAAAGGTATTTCGCTTCGCTACCGCATATACATATATTTTTATCATAGTTTTGTTAAATTTATACTTAGTCGGTTAGCTCGACAAGCAAAGTTACTGTACAAATCGTAACCGCGTGGTGTGGTGGCAAGAGTGCGGTTAGTTGATGATAAGTACTTATTTAAAAAAACAGATTTACGCTTTAATTTTAAAAGTACTCAAATAAAGCACAGGGAAAGACATTCAACTATGTCCGAAATTAAGCAATGCTGTTTTTCTCGTGGCCCTTTTGTACGTTACCCTATCTAGATCCGGTAAAAACCAATAAATATTAATATCGCACGAAAATAAAACTAATCAATATATATACTGAAATATTATAATGTTATTATTAATATTAGTCTTTAAATTACACGAAGGTGAACCCGCGGGCACAGCTAGTCTATCATAAATTAAATAACATTGTGACAACGTTTGATATTTCTTATCGGACACCTATCTAGCACGTAACTAGATTAAAAATATGAATTAATATAATTAATAAAAATAATACATCAGGTTTATTGTAAAGAATATTTTTATTGCAATCATGTGACGAAGTTAAGTAATGAGTACACGATACACGCCAATAGAACGGTGCCATAAAACACAAAATATCTCACACTATGCTTAACTGTGGACGGTAACATTGCAGTGAGCATTCTAACAGCTGCTAAATCAAAAACGCTTTCAAATTATTAGAATATAAAACAAAATTCATTTTTATAATAGTAAAAGAAAAGTAAGTTTAAAGATGTAAAAGTATTATCTACAGTGTAAACTAAAAATATAATTATTTGGATAGTTTAAAAAATAAATACTACTTAGCCTACTGCCACCAAAAGGTGTGCTCACTATGTACATGTTAACATACAATCATCGTCACTAGAAAATCTTATAAAATTGATCCTCAGTCCCGGACCCGAGGAGCAGACCGCAGTTACGAAATATCACAATATAAATAAGTATCTCAGACGACATAGACACGGCCACGCGTGACGAACGTCGACGAAACTATAAATACATAATATTACAGGGCGAGTTGGAATGTCGGAAGTTGAGCAACACATGATACAATCCAGGTAATACTGGTATTGGTAATTTTAAACATTTAAGTACATTCGCCTCGGACTGAACTACTCTGTACACTTACACTACTCGTACTTAGGTCTAGTCGAGCTCCGCTTCGAGCTCCAGTGTTCGAGTTACACGACAATAAAATCCTCAATATACAGACTTGTGTTTAAGGCACGGACGCCTCGCCGCCGCCCACGCGCGCCGTCGCGTCTGCGGCTAACGCTCGCTACGGAAACGTCTACGGTCTCCAACGGCGGCGCACCGGCAACGTGCGACACACTCGGAGGGGGACGGGGAGGGGGGGGGGGGTGTGTGCAGGGGGAGGCGAGGGGTCGCAGGCGGGCGCGGGGTCGCTGGCGGTCGAGGACGCCTTCACTATAAGTAATTTAGAATCTTGCACGCTTTTCGTTTCACTTACTCTAAGTTGATATAATACACATACCAGAGCGCGAGCACACCTCGGCCGAACGGACCGACCGCCACTCGGTGTCGCAGTAAGGCTATTTACAATATTTACTAGGTAAGAAGGCGCACGCGATGCCGAGCGGCGAGTGGCGGTGGCGATGCGCACCATACGACGATATTCAATTAAAGCAAAAGTACACCTTACAGCTAGCGTTCGACGGAGGTCACTCGCGACACTACTGCGCACTGCACACTGCGTGCGGCGTGCGACTCGCGACAGTCGCAGACACTCGTCCGCTCGTCCGCGGCTGTCGCAGTCATCGCTCGCGAATATTATATTTTATAATGATTACAATTCGGATAAAAGTACCGATCGTAACTTAATATTTGTCACACCTAAGTTTTTTACAATACTTTTTGATTATGATTTTATGATTATAAAATTTTCAATATACTTTTGAGGGTTACAATCGTTCATAACATCGACGATAAAACTCTGTCTAATCTCAGTGATAATACAAGTCGCAATAGCGCGTCGAAACATTTGTAACATCCCGCGCGCTATATGAGGCGCTCCTCCGGCGGCGGCTTGAGCGCGTGCGTGATCATCTCCGCGCGCGGGTTGCAGTACTCCTGCCCCGACGGCGAGTACGTGCCCCGCGTGGCGCGCTTGCGCCGGGCCTGCGCCGCCAGCGCCGCCAGCGCCGCCCCGCCCAGCAGCAGCGCCGCCAGCGCGCCGCCCACGCCCAGCGCCACGCGCGTGGCCTGCCCGCCGCTCGCGCCGGCCTCGCCCGCCACGGCCGCCTGCGAGCAGTTCTTGCCGGCCCAGCCGTCCTCGCAGTGACACACGTAGTCCACGTTCGCGGCGCAGGCCTGCTCGCAGCGCCCGTGCAGGCAGGGCCCGCGCGGAGCCTCGCCCGCCTCGCCCGCCTCGCCCGCCTCGGCCGCGCCGGCCGCGCCGGTCGCGTAGCAGGGGTCGAGCAGCGCGCACTCGTCGCCGCAGTAGCCGGCGGCGCACTCACACCTGCGGGACAGCGAGCGGTCAGCGCCGGGTGCGGGGCGTGCGGGGGGTGCGGGGTGGTCCGGTCGGGCGGCGGCGACACGCACGTGTACCCGCCGGGCAGGTTGCGGCAGCGGCCGGGCCCGCAGCTCACGCGGCGCTCGGCGCACTCGTCCACGTCCTCCTCGCAGCGCGCGCCGCGCCATTCTGTGGAGCGACGAGTTCGTGTCCTTAGAACTTTATTGAGTAACTATTTTTTATATTTCCTGTAACTGCTGTAAAAAGAATTATTTTTTATCTTTTGACCGTGAAAACGATACAATGATAACATGACAATGATTCTGACGCAAGTCATATTACGTATCGGAAACCCGAGCTGGAAATTATCGAATGGAGGAGACGAGAGTCTCCGTCGAGGTATCGATATCATTTCTGTCTGATGAAAAATAAAAAGTTTATAGCGAAGGAGGTGCGAACAGTAAACGTTTGCCATTATACAATACGCTATTAGCAATAGTTTTAGTATTATATCTATCGTTACTATTACTTCAGAAGTAGATAAAGAACCAATTCTATAAATTTTCATCATAACAAATATTGAAGAACAAAAATATTTTTCGTGTTTCCAACACAAAGGCGGTACCCGGCACACACGCGGCGACCACGAGCAGCACTATCCACGTGTCGGTCCGCGGGCGCATGGCGAGCACGTCACCGAGCGGCCCGTCCGAGCACATATTCCCACTAGGCGTTCCCGGCGCGATGTCCGCACTTCACATTTTCCGTCGCTTTAGCCGGACAAGTTAAACGAGAACACTGCTCGCGCGCCGCCGACGGTGACCTCGGGCGCGGCCAGTGATTCACAAAGTGTAATTGTTTGCTAAGTTTCCTCGGCGCGTCGTTATCAATGTCGCGTAAGGCCGCGCGCGTCACATTAATTCAATTGATGAGCTACTCTCGACAGAATTACTCACGCGTTGCGTCACCGCGGTAGTTATGTTTTAATTCAGTGAATTTTATCACTTCTAATAATTCAATTCATATAATATTCTGAATTATTAATAATAATAAATTTATACAGTGTACAATTTTATATGATTATTTGCATGTATTTTTAACAAGATGCAAATTTTTAAATTGAATTACTTTATTAATGTATTAAATAAAATAAAATAAATTATTTAATACATTAATAAAGTTTGAGAATCGTTGTAACGTTATCAGTGATTATCTTCAGTATTAGATTGTTGTCGATGGCGCGTTTGCGGACTGATAAGAGCCGAACAGCGGAGCAGAAACATCGTTACGTTTTATATAAAAGTCACCTCCACACGTTAACACCGAATGTATGACAGATTACATTTTAGTTTTGGTTTTTTTTTATGCAATTTGAATTTATTAAAAAAACCGACACATCTTTACTATTTTACTACATGACGTCCTATACGATATCCCAACGTTTTGTTATAATGTAATACTCACTAATATATGGAGACCGTAATCTCATTTACTTATTTTGACTAAATCTATCACAAGTATTCATTTTAGATTTTATTTTATTAAAGCAGTATGTGATGTCTGGACGAAAAATATATTTATTTTCAAAAATTTAATTACTACTCTATTTAAGAGTGACAAAAACGAACACTGAAACGTGTGTACTGCGTAACGTGTGTACTGCGTAACGTGTGTACTGCGTAACGACTTGACTAGTAGGTGAATAAATAACGTTTATAGAAACGTCTAACTAAACAAGTTAGTAAATTGTAAAAATAATCCGTTAAATAAAAACTTTAGTTTTATACCATAAGTACCCTCTGTCCTCGTAAGTAAACACCTCTCGTATCAACAAACATCAAAAGTGTTATCTGCATAAAGTTTAACAATCGTTACCGTGTTGTGATAATAGATTTTCATTCTACACAGCTCGTATAAGTGTTCAAATCGGTGAACCAATACCTCGGCCGGGACGACGGGGTCATTTACGCCGGCAGTGTCAATCTACCGCCAAACGTCTCGCATTAATTAACGAATTGAATTAAGCAAGAATGTTATTTTTACTGTAAATATTAATACTCATAGTGTCTTAACTTTTAATTTCTTTTTCTCGAGATTCGTATTACAACATTGTAAGCCCACTACTTTAGTAATAAGCTACAACCGCACCACCTTTTCCTCAACGCCGCCGATCACGAGTAGAAATAAATAAATAAAGAAATCCGTACCGGGCGGGCAGTCGCAGACGGGCGGGCGGCGGCGCGGCTCGCAGCGCCCGCCGTGCAGGCACGCCGCCGCGCCCGCGCACTCGTCGCGCTCCTCGCCGCACGCGCGGCCCCACCAGCCCGCCTCGCACGCGCACGCCGGCGGCTGCGCGGACGACACACCGTTACTCCGCGAACGAGTCGAGAGAACGACCACCTCCCGCGCGCTCCGGTACTCACGACGGCGTCGACGTCGCAGCGGCCGTGCAGGCAGGGCTCCACCTCGCAGAAGGCGAGCTCGCAGTGCACGCCCCGGTAGCCGTCGGCGCAGTCGCACGTGTAGTTGTTGCCGTGCGCGGCGTCGGGCACGTCGCGGCACCGCGCGCGCGGCGCGGGCGCGCAGGGCTCGTGCGCGCACGTGCGCGTGCGCGGCTGCCGGCAGCGCGGCCCGCGCCACTCGGCGCCGCACGAGCAGCGGTAGCCGCCCGCCAGGTCCACGCACGTGCCGCCGTTGGCGCACGGGGCCGACTCGCACTCGTCGATGTCGTGCTCGCAGCTGAAATTTGTCGAGGAGGAGGACGTCGCCGGGTCAATATTCGCAGACGTCGGGACGGGACCCGAGGGAATCTTCGATTACGATCGGCACTCACAATTCCCCGTCGAACCCTTCGGCGCACTCGCAGACGTACTTGGCGACGTCGTCCCTGCAGGTGGCGCCGTTCTGGCACTGGTTGTTTTCGCATTCGTCGATATCGGTCTGGCAGTAGTCGCCGGTGTACCCGGGCGGACACGCGCACGCGTACGAGTTGCGCACGTCGGCGCACGCGCCGCGCACGCACTGCGCCTCCACGCACAGCACGCAGCCCACGCCGCTCGACGCGCCCCACGGGGAACCAGAACTGATGTTTATAGATATAAATATATGTATTATATACCAAACAGTCGATCGACAAATTCATTTTAATAGAATTGACATCGTCAACAACTAAATAAACTCATTTATTTCCACAGGGCACTCACAGCAGCGCGTAGTGCGGCTGCGCGGCGAGCAGGGCGGCGGCCGAGCCCACGAACAGCTGCTCCTCCGTGAAGAAGGGCAGCAGCAGCGCCCCCACGTGCACGGCGCCCAGGCAGCCCTGCGGACGAGCGACGTAACAACATACGGCGGTCACATTAAGCCTGTGACGTTTATTGCACCGCACATATGATATACACTACCTTGAAATATTCTCCGGCCAGGTTGTCGTCTATGAACTCGTCTCCTTCCGAATACTCAAACACACTAGGATCCGTAGAGTTCTCCATCTGCTTAAGTAAGATAAGATTACGTTATATATTTTCTTTCTCTTTTGCTCCACTTCCGTGGCGTCGGAATATAAATTTCTTTCTCTATACGTCATATCTTTCTATATAAAGTTTTACTCGCAATTCTCAGTCACCTATCGAATATCAAACCGCTGCCCAACTGTTTTCATTTAAAAAAATATAGGACCCCGAAGCATCATGTAAGTTACTAACGACGGTCATGGTGGAGGGGCCGGCGGATGCGGGGCGCGCGGTGGTCGGGGGGGAGCCAGCGCGTACACCGCCCAGGGTGATGAGTCCCTCGGTGACCAGCTGCTGCCACGCAGCGACGTCGATGGTGTCCGACAGCCCCACCTCCTCGTGGCCGTCTGCGTCCACGAACGAACCTATCGACGGCCAGACGACGCTTGTCTTTAGTTTGTTAGATTATTTTTATAAAGTTAGAGTCGATGATTTATCATAAGAATCTCTCGAGCGGGTGTCGAGCGGGTGTCGAGCGGGTGTCGAGCGGGTGTCGAGCGGTACCGGTGAGGCGGCCGTCGGCCAGCGCGAGGCGCAGCGTGACCCAGGCGTGGTGCGGGCGGCGCGCGCGCATGCGGCGCTGGGCCGGCAGCCCCCCCAGGCGCCACTGCACGCCCACCTGCCCCTTGTACAGCCCCACGCTGAACACGCTGCCGGAGTCGGCGCCCTCCGCGCGGAACAGCGTCCCGCCCACCTTGCTCCTGCCGGACAGAATGCATGAGACGCCGTTCGTACGGGCCGGATTGCGTGCCGAGGTCGCGGGCCCCACCTGTAGGTGATGGTGAGCGAGCTGGGCGGCTCGAGGCGCAGCGGCTCGGCGGCCAGCGCGGCGCGCGGCTCGCGCAGGCGGTAGCTCAGCGTCGTGTTCACTCCGTCGAACGTCGCGTTGGACACGCACTCGTACCTGATCGCGCACGTTTTGCATTACATATATTTAACTAGTTTAATGTTATCGTCGTGAACGTGTCCGTCGGATCGTTCGTGTTACCCGCGGTCGAGGTTCCGGCAGTGCGAGTTAAGCGGACAGCCCTGCAGCTGGCAGAACTCGACCTCGGCGCACTGTTTGCCCTTGTAGCCGCGCGGGCACGTGCACCTAGAGACGAGGACTCGTTAATATTCGAGCACGGGAGCGGCCGCGACCACAGCCCGCCACGTACGTGTAGTCGTTCCAGGTGAGCGCGCACGTGGCGTTGTGCAGACAGGGGCGGGAGGCGCAGACGTCGTCCGACACCACCCCGCGCAGCACGCCGGCCGGGTCCAGTGACACATCGCCGAAGGGCTCCGGCACACGCAGCCCGGCCGCCTGCAGCGGGAAGAACTCCACCACCGTCACGTTCACGCCGTTCGATACCTGCGACGAGCGAAATACTTCAATTACACGGACAACCGATACGAGCAGTTAGCGTTTTATGTTCGTCGAGCTCGTTACCTGCACGTCTTGTATGACTCCCTTGAAGTAGTCGGCGTCGTCGGGCTCCGGCAGGGCGGGCGCCGGCGGGGCGGTCGGCGCGGGGGCGGGGCCCTCCGCGAGCGGCGGCGACGGCTGGGGCGGGGAGGGCGGAGGAGGCGGTCCGCCCAGGTATAGCACCTGTGTTTATGTAATTAAAGTGAGACAATTAAATCTACAATGTATTATCATTTATAAAAACGTTATATCGTTATGATCTCACCTGCGCATCCAGCTGTTTAGCCGCGGAGATGGACTTGCGGAAGTATTCCGTACCGTTCAGTTTCACTTGGATCAAAGTCGAATTTCGGACAACCTGCGAAAGATACAGTACTTTATGGCTCGACACTACATAGATAAACTTAATCGAAGTTTTTAATGCAGCGATACGATATCCCTCGAGCGTGGGTCGGGAGAGGGCGATCAGTCACCTCGATGAGATGCAGATGTCCATTGTCGAGCCTGGTCCCGCCAACGGTGTAGTCCTCGGGCGTCTGATTGAAACGCAGGTGGACGAGCAGCTCGCCCCCCTTGAGCGAGGCACCCACCAGCGTCTCCTCCGTCTGGCCGTACCTGCGACACGAGACGACGGTGTAGCGCGCGAGCGGACCGCCGGGCCGGGAGCCGGGCCGGGAGCCGGGCCGGGAGCCGGCGCGGCGCCTACCTGGGCAGCGAGCCGAGGTAGAAGATCTGTCCGGTCGGCTTGCGCGTGCGGATGAACATGGAGATGTCGAGCGCGGCGTGCACGGCGCGGCGCGCGGCGTCCGACACGGCCACCGCCACCCGCGAGCGCGCGCGCGCCCCCTCGTGGCCGAACGTGGCCGCCGTGTAGTCTGCAAGGGCACTACGTCACTACGCCGCCGAGCACAGCGCCCCCGCCCCCACCCGCATACGCACTGTACTGGCAGGTGTCGCCCAGGTGCGGGCGCGGACACGTGCAGCGGAACGACGTCCAGTGGTCCTCGCAGGCGCCGCCCGACAGGCAGGGGTTGGGCGCGCACTGCGGCGTGCGCGGGCACGAGGCCAGCACGCGGTGCAGCACGGCGCGCGCCGCCGCCCGCTCCGCCTCGTCCGCCTCGCCCGCCTCGCCCGCCTCGCCCGCCTCGCCCGCCTCGCCCGAGCCCTCGTCGGCCGCGCCGTCCGCCTCGTCGGGCCCGGCCCGCTCCGTCTGGCTCTCGGCCAAACTCGAGTTCGAGTCCTCGGGCAGGACCTGCGATAGATCGTATGCATCAAACGAAATATTGTACCGATATATACGATATGAGTATTGAAAGACGTAAACCATGTGCGATTGAGGTGTAATATTAAATATAAAAAGCAAACAATGAAGCAAGATATTCCATCGTTTTTCCACTGACCCACTGTCCGTTAACGACGACGTCCTGGAAGCAGCCTACGAAGAAGTTGGGTCCGTGCGTGAGCGTGGCGTAGGAGGAGCCCGCCGTGCCCAGCCGAGTGGAGGGGAACGACGTGACGGACGCGTTGAACGCCTCGTTCTGACTGATCGGGTAGATAGTTTGCTCCTCGTTGGCCGCCAGCACTAGGTGCGACGAGTTTATCGTTACGAAAACCTACAAACACCATTAATAAAATAAGATATTTATAACCGTAGCTGTCATATATTTATGAAAGCTACGGTTACTGTTTCAACGTTATCAAAGAATCAACTCAAACTAAACGAATGAACCAACATCTTCTTATACCTTCTGCCAGTTGCTGTCATTGAGGTTGGAACCGATAAAGACTCCCTCCCACTTGTTGAGCAGCGACGAGTGTAGATTTAGATGACCGTTGGACAGCTCCAGAAAGAAGTAGGTAAGCCCCCGGCCCATAGCGAGCAGGCCGTTGCCTAGCGTCGTTTTGAAGCGGAACGAGATGTCGTAGCCCTCCTCGCGGGACGTATTCACCTCCGCGTAGCTGCTCTTCTCCAGAGACATCGTCGTTATCTAGAAGGACGACGTCGAGTCACAATCAATGCGGGACCACTGATACGTACACTCTACCTCTTTGAAAAACTAGAGTATAACTGGTTCTTTATGGTAGGTTTTATCAAACCTTCTCGCAGGTGGTGCCGTAGTGTCCGGGCGTGCAGGAGCAGTTGAAGCGGTGCTCGGTCTCGCGCACGAGCCAGGGCATGCACGTGCCGTGGTGCCGACACGGGGAGTCGCGGCAGCCCGTCAGCACCACGGAGCAGTTCTGGCCGCCCCAGCCCGCCTCACACGAGCAATAGTACGAGGCGCGCCCGTCGTAGCAGCGCCCGTGCTGGCACGGCGTGTACCTGCACGCACACGCATCGTCAGTCCTCAACTCGCGGTTTGGCGGCGGGGGAGGCGCGACTCGTACCGGAGACACTCGTTGATCTCCAGCTCGCAGTGCTGCCCCTCGTAGCCGGCGGCGCAGTCGCAGCTGTAGCCGCCCACGGCGTCCACGCACTTGCCGTGCTTGCAGGGCGAGGACGCGCACTCGTCGATGTTGATCTCGCAGCGCGGGCCCGTCGTGCCGGCCACGCACACGCACTCGTAGCTGACGACGGAAATAGACACCGCGTGACACAGGGGACCACGGGACGCGGACACGTGACACGGTCGCGGGCTGGCTCTCACCCGCTGGCGGTGTCGAGCGAGAAGGGCTGGTAGAAGACGTCGGGCAGCGGCGCGGGCAGCGCGGGCGGGGGGGGCGCGTCGCGCGCGCGGTACAGGCTGCGGTCGCTGCGCTGCAGGCACACGCCGGAGTGCTTGCAGGGCGCGGCCTCGCACTCGTCCACGTCCGTCTCGCAGTTCTTGCCTGCACACAGAGCGCGTTACGGGCGGCCACGGGCGGGCGGGGCGGCCGGCGCGGCCGGTGCGAGCGACTGACCGGTGAAGCCGGGGTAGCAGGAGCAGTGGTAGTCGTTGACGTCGTCGAGGCAGGTGCCGCCGTTGCGGCAGGGTCGCGGCGCGCACTCGTCGATGTTGAGCTCGCAGTCGTCGCCCGAGTAGCCGGTGCCGCTACACTCGCACGTGTAGCCGTTCAGCCCGTCCACGCAGCGCCCGCCGTGCTCGCACGGGCTCGACTGTGGACATTCGATTATTGGTCTTACTGTGAAAATTACTACTTCATAAAGTTATACACGGACATTACGTCATTAGCTAATAGTATTGTTGTGTCCAACTGCCATCCAATCCTTTATAAATATTAATACCGAGGTAAATACTAGGTGATTAGGAGCAGCTGACTTCATTTATGATGGAAAAAAAACAATAAGACAAGGATAGTTTTTTGACGGTAAATATTATTTGGATCTACTATGTTTTATCCGTACAACGTATTATAATAAACTGTATCTGTTAGTATGAAACAAGCGAATGGTTCAAGTACCTCGCAGTCGTCGATGTCGATCTCGCAGTGCGGGCCGGTGAGTCCGTCCTGACACACGCACTTGTAGCTGGCGATGCCGTCCACGCACGTGGAGCCGGACGCGCAGGGGTTGGTCGCGCACTCGTTGATATTGATGGAGCAATCCTTGCCTGATGGAAATACCAACAATAAATAACTAACATAACATTCAAATACACGGACAGTTATGAAGCTCTGAATAAAAATGCTATTAAATGTTAGTAAATCTCATAAATACATACCTTCGTACCCCTCCACGCAGGTGCACTCGTAATTATTTTCTAAATTCTGACATGTACCGCCGTTCTTACAGGGTGAAGATAAACATTCATCGATATCCTGCTCGCAGCTATCGCCCGTATATCCTAAAATCAAAATCATAATTGTTATTGCATTTAAATCTTATTTATGGCATATTTTAATTTTGACAAATAAAAAAATATATATTTTGGTCAGATCAGACACATGGTTTATATAGACCAAATTATCGTATATATTTAAATTGACATAACTGTATAAACCTACTAAGGTTTATACAGTTTTTTATATATTATATCCAAAAGTTGTACCAAAAAAACGTTTTTTTTTTATCTTGTAGTATTTTAACATTAATTAGTTTTTAAATTACATTGCTACAATATGAGAGGACGTGGAGAATTAAGTTTTTTTTTGAGTAAGTGCAAAGAGCTTCATTTTGACAAGTCTAAAGATCTAAAATAAGGAAAAAGAAAATCTCAAATAACATTCACTATAATAATGTTAATTTTCTCATACAAGAAATTTAAAACTTATTAATATTATTAATTAAGTCAATAGAAACCACAATTTTGATAATTTGTAAATAAAATCAAACTCACCCGGTTTGCAATAGCACTGATAAGAGCCAGGAAGATTAACACAAACTCCGTTATTGCATATTTTCGGCATCAACGCACATTCATCAATATCCAGCTCGCAGAACCTTCCTAAATACATAAATTTTTACTTAGTACCTATTTCAGTTATACATTCAAGTAAAGAAAATACAAATTAAAACCACCTTCGAATATAATCAATAACAAGATGATATTATTAAAACTTTCCATTTCATTATTTGAATTTTTATCGAATATATTTAAAAAGAACTAATAACAAAAACATAAAATTTATTCACATAACGTAACATTCGCTATTTACACAAGTGGTAAAACCTTGCCGCTGTACGTAAAACAATAGTTTCATTACACGAGACACATTGGCTGAGACGTCATATAATACACATATAATATACATTGTATTATTACCTATTCACACATATTCCAAATTCGAGGTTAAATTATAAAATGTTTTCAAATTATTGTTATTATACAAAGAATGTATGCGAGTTTATTGTTACTTAAAAGACGTACTAAAAAGTTAATACTCTGTAACATCAGTATGACTAATTGACAGCTGACAGTTGCCGTCGCACTGACATCATAATCGAAGTGAAAGACGTGCACTTGTCACAACAACATTCTAAGTAAAAAGGAGTAAAGGTGTAAACATGTCTTAATGGAATTACATGTATTTATTATTTACAATGGAATATTAATAAGAAACAGTTCTAAATAATGTTGAAATTATAGTATTCATCATGATATATTCGTTGCGAAACATTTTGAGGTTACATCGTAAACGCAACGCATTTACTCGTTTTAAACATTTTCAAGCTTCAAATGGCGATGAAATCAGTCAAGATAATACGAATCGAGGGAAAGTGAAGGAGTTTGAAACACTTTTTCAACAATATAAAGATAAAATAGTGTTTAATTCGTATCTGGGACATGACAAAATAGAACTCGGCTACTATAAATATCACATAAAAACAATAGCAAACGCTCGAAAAGAGGAAGCAAAACGATTTGAAGAAAAGAGGTTACCACCCTTGCCTGTCGCATTGCAGTATTATGTTGATAAAGATAGGCTTTTAGACGAGGAAACTGTTGAAGAGGTTGAGGATACTCCAAAAACTTTTCAGTTGCCTTTCTCTCGTACAACAGATGTCAAAATATGTGAAGACGAAGTTAAAATCGCAAAACAATCCGAAGAGGAGTTTGACAGATCAAACATAAACAAATGGATGACAAACTATGAACATTTTGATGATGCAATGTTATCAGAAGATGAAAATTGTGATTTAGATACCCAGTGGAGTAAACATTATGGTACCGCAGATCCGATGGTACCAATCAGTCGTGTCAGTTGTGGTGGATGTGGAGCTCTACTGCACTGCAATGACCCCGCTATACCTGGTTACTTACCAAGTGAGCTTTTCAAAGGTCGAAAAGATGATGAATTGAAGAGAATGGAATGTCAGAGGTGTCATTTTCTTGCAGAATACAACATTGCCTTGGATGTTACCGTGCAGCCTGAAGAATATGAAAAACTTCTTCAGTCTATAAGGTTAATAAGGATATTTTTACCTTCAATATCTTTTTATTGATACTATTGCGAGTTGTTTTCAAAATATATCCCATAATTACTTACGGTTCTCATATTGATTAGTAGTTTGTGGTTTATTTTATCAACTTACTAATACTGATTTCCGACTTACTAATACTGAACTAAACTATATTTATATAATTGTTCTTTGTAAACTTTTAAAAAATGATTACAAGACATAGTTCTTACATGTTTTCAGCTTCAATTTTATGTCTCAATATATTGAATGACTTTAAGGACTACATAATACTAATTTTAATGACACAAATTTTTAACAATTGTATACAAATTAATCAAATATTCATTTACAGACATGTAAAGTCTTTAGTGTTACTGATGGTGGATTTGCTAGACTTCCCATGCTCCTTTTGGTCTGGCATAGTGGATATTATTGGCCCCGATAGACCCATTATTATAGTGGCTAATAAGGTAAAAAATTTTAGTTTTTGTTTAACAATTGAAAAAAATTATATGTATAATTTTGTTAACAAAATTGAATATTCTAGGTTGATCTCTTACCTGGCGATAGTATTGGTTACCTGAAGCGAATCAAAGAATCACTCATGTCGGAAATTAAAAAGACTAGATTAAGAGAGGCTAATATTAAATATGTTGCATTGATATCGGCTAAGACTGGCTATGGCGTGGAAGACTTGATATCCGCCATGTTTAAGTTATGGTTATACAAGGGTGATGTATTCCTTGTAGGCTGTACGAATGTTGGCAAAAGCTCTCTCTTTAATGTCCTCTTGCAATCAGACTACTGCAAAGTGCATGCTGTCGACATTGTCAAAAGAGCAACTGTAAGCCGATGGCCAGGCACTACATTGAATCTCTTAAAATTCCCAATTAACAGGCCATCCGGATGGAAAATTCGCGAAAGAAGTACAAGATTACAATCTAATGCGAAGCTTTTGAAGACTGAAAATGAAATTAGAAGACAACAATTATCAGGAAAAAATATTTCTGAGGCTCCATCTCTAATCGGTCATATAGGACGGACATTCAATGAGTACCAGGTTTTTAGTGATAACATTGCAGAGAAAAGGCAACCGTTAGAAGTACTTGACGAAAGACACGAATTATTTAAGAAAAGTAAATGGTTTTATGATACACCGGGTGTGATTCATCCAGACCAAGTGCTTTCTCTCCTTAGTACTGAAGAACTGCTGTTAACCATACCAAAAAAGCTCATAAGACCACAGACCTATTATTTGCATAAAGGCTCAACATTATTTATCGGTGGCTTGGCAAGAGTGGATCTCTTCGACTGCACAGATCCTTGCCGCTTCACAATTTTCTGCTCTGAGAATCTTCCTATAACTGTGGTAAAGACTGAAGAGGCAGATGAAATTTACAATAATTTTGTTGGTACTGAATTATTCGCTGTACCCACGGGTGATTCAGAAAGACTTAAAAACTGGCCAGGGTTACAAAAGAAACATGATAATATACAATTTACTGGTGAGGGGCCTAAACTATGTTGTGGAGACATAGTTCTTTCTTCAGTAAGCTGGGTGTCAGTGACTGCTAAGTTAGATACACCTTGTGTGGTTACAGCATGGACACCCGAGGGCAGAGGAATCCACAAACGCTATCCCTCATTACTGCCATATGCTATTAATTTAAAAGGCAAGAGGGTCAGAGATACACCAGCATACATGTTGGGAAACATTTTTACTGATGATGAGCAAAATTAAGATTAACTTGATCATGTCAAAATAAATTACCATGAATCATATTTCTTCTTTTATTTCGTCTTTATCTACCCAAATTTTAACAAACAATATCTCTGACTAAAAATTTAACTTAATTTGTTTAACTATGATTTGTTAATTAGCCAATCATGTTTACATATTATTTTTCATAATGTGTTTGGATATTTGTCTTCACACATAAAATTCTTTAATATACCTACTGTCGAACTGACTGTAACTTTACATAATTCCCGGTTTTTTTTTGTAATACTGTGACTTAGCGCGTTATAGATATCGTTTATTGATATCCATTGGACTGAATGAAAAACTAGATTTTTAAATTAACTTTGTCCTAATGAATGAAAACTATTGATACGATTTTCATATTTTTTAGTTTTAAAATTTATTTTTCTCGAAATACGTTTCGGCAGACTTACGTCCGATCGACTGCCCCGCACACAAACTCACACTGAGAATACTTTTGTTGCAAAACATAACCTTCAGAACGGTCGAGGTCCTCAAACGACGGTAACTCGTGTCACCCGCGGATCGGAATGGGGGAGTCCGATTATTGTCTACTCACTCGTTACAAAGTATATAGGATAACGTAAACACCGACAGACCGTTGTGTCCGGGCGGGCACTGGCAGCGGAACAGGCCGGAGTCGAGCGCGAGGCACGTGCCGTTGTGGCACGGCGACGACGCGCACGCGGAGTCCGGCGCGCCCGCCGCGCAGCGCCACGCGCCGCCCTGCTCCACGCACTCCTGCGGGCACACGCGCGTTACGGCCGCTCGCTCGCAGGGTCAGCGCCGCCCCCGCCGCCCCCGCCGCCCCCGCCGCCCCCGCCGCCCCCGCCGCCCCACTCACCTGCCGCGGCGCGCAGGGCGAGGCGCGGCAGTCCAGCGCCAGCTCGCAGTCGGCGCCGCCGTAGCCGGGCCGGCACTCGCAGCCGTCGGCGCGACACGTGCCGCCGTTGACGCAGCCGCGCCCGCACGCCGCGCCGTCCGCGCCCGGCCCCTCCGCCGCCGCGCTCGCCACGTCGCAGCGCGCGCCGCCCCAGCCCGGCTCGCACTCGCAGCGGAAGCCGGTGGCCTGCGGGGGGCTCCCCGATGTAGACACGTCCGCACGTAGTGCGGCGATATACGGCGGTGTGCGAGTACTCACGAGGTCGCGGCAGGAGAGCGCGTGCACGCAGGGCGCGGCCGCGCAGCGCTCCGCCAGCGCCTTGCCGGCCGGGCCCAGCTCGCAGTACACGCCTGCGCACACGGAACGTCACTCGCCGGCGCCTCGGGGCGCGCACGCAAAACTCGCACCGAGGCGACAGATACAAATGTATTACTCTAGTGATTCTAATCATTCCCTGAGCTATTGGCTATTGGTCTAATGTCACTACAGACACATCCCGAGTGAACACAACGTTACGAGGCAAAAGTTATAATTCAAAGCACATGCACGAATAAAATAGAAATATTAAACGAACATTCAAATGATTATTTCATAATGAAAAAGAAACAATTACGTACACTAACGCCATGACTCGAGCTATACACAAGTGGCAAACTGCGGGTGACAGGCGAGACGTCGTAATTATCTAGTTTAATATTAAAATGACATTTGTGTACAACTCTGCATAAAGCTCCACAGATTATAACAACACAGTGAGAGGTAACGAACCGATCCAATATTTTAAATAATAACATTGGTATCGGTGCAACCCGACCCAGACATAAGACATGAACAGTTGTACATATTATTCATGCACGAATATCAAGTAATCTTTTCATTGACGGTCCGCGGGCAGCTCCCATTGAGATGAGTACTGCTGCAAACATCTGGGACGGGCTCGACGCTATCTCTAACAAAAACTAAGACGACATATCATCCAGCATGGCGGAACACCTAAGACAGCGGCAGTCGGCAGGCACATTCAGCGGACTCGGCACTAGTTATGTACCTTAATACTAATCTTCTAATCCTAACTACGGCGGAAAGAGAATAACTGACGGTCACTGCGGGCGGCCGCCGCACCGCGCGCCACGCTCTACGGAAACGGAAGTCAGGTATTACATCAGGAGGGCCGACAGGGCGGTGGGGGGGGTCCACGTATGCGAAGGGGCTCCACGTACCCTTGTACCCGGGCGCGCAGGTGCAGTTGAAGTGGTCGGGCCCGCGCGCGCACGTGGCGCCGTTGAGGCAGACGCCCGCATCGCACGCCGCCTCCAGCGAGCTGCAGTTGGGGGCGGGGCCCGGCGCGCCTGCGGACACACTGCGCTTGTACTCGCACGCACACGCGCACACGCGCACGCCGGCGCGCGCCGCCGCGCACTTACCGTAGTAGCCCAGGTCGCACACGCACAGCACCTGCTTGGACACCATCACGCCGGCCACCATAGCGGGCATCCCTGAAGGAGATGTCCCTCGTGTAAACTAATTTATCGACAATTTTAATGTAGCTTCTCACAAAATAATATAATATCAATGTAGTAGCAAATTAATCTAAGATCATCATTTTAATTCTTATTGATCGGGAGACATTTATCCAGAAATACTTCAGATCTGAACGGGTGAAAGAAATTGTACATGACGATAATTTAGTTAGTGATTGTGCTTTAGACGCGGAATAATCTGAAACGTGTCGGGTACCGGCCCTGCAGTGCGAGCGCGGCGGACACTGCAGCTCGGCGCAGGCGGAGGGCGCGGGGGCCGCGGGGGCCGCGGCGGGCGCGGCGGGCGCGGCGGGCTCGCACAGCGGCGGCGCCAGGCCGCGCGCGCACACGCAGCGGAAGCCCGCGCCGCCGTTCTCCTCCACGCAGGCGCCGCCCACGCCGCACGGGCCCGACGCGCACGCCGACATCTGCGGGGGTGCGGGCGTTAGCGTCTGGGGGGCGCCGCGGCCGGGCGGGGGGCGGGGCGGCCCGACCTGGTGGCAGCGCTCGCCGGTGTAGCCGGGCAGGCAGGCGCACACGAAGCCCCCGTAGGTGTCGTAGCAGGCCCCGTGGCCGCACACGCCGCGCTCCTCCTCGCACTCGTTCACGTTTTGCTCGCAGCGCGCGCCGCCGAAGCCTGCGACCGGACACCGATATATATGTATATGATCTTAATAAAGTAACTTCACTCTTACTAGCGGGCAATCTTTAAAGTCTTGAACGTCGACGTGTGGTTGCATCACTCTCGGTCTTCTATCGGATACATTTCGGAGAATGTGCTCGGGAATTACACGAACTGATTCCTCCAGCCCCTTTTTACTATGGAACGGCCAGGCAAACGCGACCAAAGCGCCATAGGTACACAGTGAAAATTCCCCGCCTACGTACGAAGCGCTTTGAATCTGCATTCATCATTCGCACTGCGAAACTTTGGAATGCTTTGCCTGAGCCCGTATTTCCCGATAGGTACAATGTTGGTGTCTTCAAATCCAGAGTAAACAGGTTTCTTATAGGCAAGCGTGCTACATCTTAGACCGTGTCGATGCTTAACATCGGGCAAGTCAACGGTCAAACGCTGGCCTATTAATAGTAAAAAAAAAAAAAACTTCTATTTTTCTAGACCGATATCGACATAGATAGATAGATAGGAGATAATATAGCGTATAATCTGTTAGCCGCTGGACCAATGAGGCGACAGATGGGGCGAGACGGGTGAGTGATCGATCGCAGTACTACGGTACGCTACCGGTGCCGGTGCAGTCGCAGGTGTAGTTGTCGACGTCGTCGACGCAGCGGCCGCCGTGCAGACACGCGTCCGCGCCCGCAGACGAGCACTCGTCGATATCGATCTCGCAGTTACGACCCGTGTAACCTGCGGACAGCCCTCCCGTTAGTCTGCGCCCGGCTGGGTCGACACGGCAACGAGCAGAAGAGACGTCGCAGGCGACTAACCAGAGGGACAGTCACACACGTATTCGTCGGCGCCGGGCGGCACGCTGCAGCTGCCGTTGTTGCGGCACGGGCCCGCCACGCACTGCGGGTCCAGCGACTCCTCCAGCTCGCAGTAGGTGCCTGCACAGAGGGCGGGTTAGCGGGCGGGGGGCGGGCGTTGGGGGGGTGTCGGGCGGGCGGTACCGTGGTAGTGCGGCGGGCAGAGGCAGGCGTAGTCGCCGCGCGCGTCCTCGGCGCAGCGCGCGGCGTGGCGGCACGGGGCGGACGCGCACGGGTCGCCCGCGTCCACCTCGCAGTTGTTGCCCGTGTAGCGCGCCGTGCAGTGGCACTCGTATCTGGCGGGCGAGGTCGGGTGTCGGTAGTGTACGTTATCTGGTGTGTCGTGCCGTTAGAACTGATCTAATCAACATGTGACCGGAGTGAATAGTTTACGAACTTATCGTGTCTCGATATGCAGGTGCCGTGCCTCAGGCACGGTTCGTTGTAACAGTGATCTTTCGGCGGTATCCTCAAAACGTCTTTTCTATCTACACCTGAAATTGATTAAATATGTATTTACATTAGTTGTATACATTTTTCAAATCCTTTATATATTCTATCATTTTACATACTTTATTTTATGATTGTGAACTTGTTTGGTCGAATGAAAAAACACGCTTGATGTGAAAAAATTGCCCACAATTTATTGTATCTTATTATGAATTAAAAAAACCAAAATCATAGTGCCTTCGGATACTAGACGACAGCGTGTTCGGATAATATAGAAACGGTGGCCGATAGGTGAGTAATAATCAGAAAATGAAACTTACAGTCGTCAGTGGTGAGCGGGCAGTTTCCGAAGCGCACGGTGCTCTGCAGTACGTGCGCCGCGTGAAACTCCAGCTGTGGACCCTCGTGCACGCAACCGCTGAACAGGTTGCCCACCAGCACCACCGCCTCGCGCGCCTCCAACGCGCCCGGCGTCAGCAGCTCGGGATTCCACGTCACGTTCGATATCACCTGACAGGCATTTCATTGTGACACATTATATATATGCTGTGGTCTCAATTGTATAAAATGAGTATAGAAATCTGAGTACTCTTTGTTTTAGCAGCTAAATTATATGGACCAATATTAAGTGTTTAGGATTTTCCGTTAGGAAGTGTACCAGTAAAAACCCATAGTTTGGAGATTAACGTTTATACGCTGCCTCGGAAAATACATAAAGTCGTTTATCCTGCGTCTGAACTCTCTCCGCGAGTGCCAGATTGCCGTCCCATCGTATTATGGGAGTAAGAGAACAGAGTGCATCTGAATTTGCACGCACACTTGTATCTCATAATATCTCCTGTGTAGTTTGCTAGTCTCCGTTTAAAACTACAACCGGGACTGGATTCAGTCCAAACATCACGGTCTGGTAAAAATAATTAGTGATCAAAGGAAAACTCCATAGTATCAGTATCATGTTATTGTGCGATAATATTGTTATTCGGTAATACTTCGACTATATTGGGCAGATACGACCCCTGGGATGTGTTGGTAGATTAAATACTCGTTAGTGGTGATTGTGAATGATTTCTATAAATTACAAATCAAATCATCAAAATATGTTTGTCTTACAAGTATTTTAAAAATCGTCAACCGCTACAACATATATTTATTAGATTAAATATAAATACGTTACGTTACCTGTGTGTCTTTATCGACTTCTAGCAGTAGCGAGGGCGGGTTTGGTCTGTATCGGAGCGCGACCCAGTGCCAGCGGTTGTCCAAAGTCTCCTTGACGAGGCCAACCTCGCGGTGTGCCTGTCCCGGCCGAGCCCATGACACCACCACCTGCTCGTAAAGAGCTGTCACGTGCAGCGTGTAGCCCTCGTACCTCTGAGAGAACAACTCGCCGCCTGTCGCGAATACGAACATTACATCTAAACTGTTTCTTTAGACAAGGAATACAACATATCGATGATCGTTACGGAGACACGAAAGGACTATAACTAGGTTTAATAACTTTTAAATATAGTTTTGAACAAGAACTTTTATATATATTCTAGTATATAGATAGAATATATATAAAATATATATTTTATATATATTCTATCTATAGTCTATAATTATACTTGATTGCATACAAAAATAAATGAAGTCGCACAAAACCTGGGCTTAATGCTACTGCATTCCACAAGCCAGCCTCAATAACATAATAAAACAACAAATACAATACACGTTAAATATTATATTAGTTGTTTTTGTTTTATTTGTACAAATTAACCGATAGTATGTACCAAATTAAGAAAAAATTGAATATATCGATCACAGAAAGATAAAACATCTTGTTACAAGTTGAACTGGCAATAAAAGAGATAGTTCGTCGAACGGGTCTCAAGTGGATCGGAGGGGTCAACTAGCAGGCCGTCTTACATAATTCTCAGTGCGGAACTTGGGAGGTTAGATGCTCATCTGAATGCATACTATAATATGCATGCCTCACCAGACTGGGGTTTTGCGACAAATAAAAACATTAAAAAAATTAAGGGCTCTATAAGATCGAATAGTTATTCTACAAATAAATCTTGACGCGCAGACGCGGTCTCGGCGAGGAGTGTTTGTTTTTATACTCAATAAACGTATGTGATACATTATGTGATGACCGTCCAGCGGTGACACGCGGATAGATTATTCATGTCATAATAAAAAGCTATTGTTATACGTTCCCGCCGTTTATAGCACATTGTTAACCGATTCCAAAAAAATGGAGGATGTTCTCCATTCGATGTTTTTTTTCTATGTAATATTAAGTTATTTTGTTGTTGTGTCGATTTTTAGAAATAACTTATGTATTATTTATAAATATATTCATTCATGGTATTAAATTAAATTTAAGTGCAATAAATCATACTAAGTACTAATATTAAGAAATAGCTAATTTGAATTTATTATTTAAGCTAAATATTTCTATTATATATAAGAACGATCGATACATAAATAATAAAATACTTAAAATACCCTTGTTTGTTACTCTAAAAGTCTAACGGCCTTACTTATAAACGTTACTGCTGTTTAGATAAACACTGCTTTCTCTCTTTTTGTCATTATTGATTTGACATTTAAAAGAAAAAAAGACGTGGTATTTCTTAACTAATAAAAACCCACTAAACAACGATTGTGAGTAAAGCCGTAAATTAATAAATAATTAATAGTTACCAACTTAATGATTTTCAAGTATTATTTCGTGTAGTCAAGAAATGTAATACGTTATTCAGAATATAAATTCAATCATTAAGAGAAAAAAGTCGTTCAATCATGAGGGAAGAATAATGAACGCAACCAGACTTGCTCTACTACTTTTTTAAAGAGATTCCATATTTAACGACACAATATATGTTTACCTATATATACCAAAAACGGAATTGTCTCTTCTAATTTAATCATCATTAAAAAGAACACAAATATTATTTTTAGAACGAATACGATACACGTAATACGATACATGTTACTTTCGTAGAATGGAATCAGTAAGTTCCATAAATATGTAATGATTTCTGGGAGTGATGACCAGTTTTGAATTATATTCCGTTAGTCTCTTATCTCATAAATATTAATGTAAGCTGTTTTGTAAAAAGGGCTTAAACAACACTCGGAATCATTTCATTTTTCCTTTCCGAGGCTTCGACTTCTGACTTTATAGGCCGTGAGCGAGCGAAAACTGCATGAATCCCTAAATAAAATGAATCATTTTAGGCAGGCATCTGTTAATTAATAAAAAATAAAAAAATAAGCTTTGATTAATATAGACAGACATAAATAAAAAAAATCTAAGTTGTAAGCTTGCAATTTTTACAGACTAATGGTCCACGCGATCACCAGTTCGAAGGATCGTAAAATGAATTCAGTGCATCAATGTCCAATGATGTATCCTTCATAGAATACAGTGGGCGGCGGGATTGGTGTGGAGACAAAGCGCTTCGATACGCTTGCGATGATCAGCAATTCGCGGGCCAGCACGCGCGCGACACGAATATAAACAACGGGTAAACGGTTAGCTTCATATTTAAACACGTGTTGATGACCAAATCATGACTTTTATGGGCATATCACTGTAAATATTTGGACACCGACGTTTTTTATTAAATATTCGTACAACAATTATTATCATGTCCGGTCAGACTTATCATTTTTTAGAATATATCATTTCATAGGTAACATGATACTTTCATTGAATGTAGATCTTTTGTAGCATTAAAGTCACTTACAGTTGCGTGATGCGCAAGAGCGGGCTAAATGAAGAGAGACGCCTCGGGCGAGTAAAAAGTTATTATTACGATGATTGATTACGTCATAAAAATTCGTAATTACCGAACAAAAAAAGTGTTCAATGTTACTCGTTAAGAACGAAACGAAATCAAAATGAAATAACATTAAACAAACCGCTACAAAAATTCATTAAAAGACAATTAGGTAATTAATGAACACCAACCTAAGCCGTATTACCAATAAAGCTGTGGGAACACTTAATACGATAGCTTGAAAGAAAACCAAGAACGGAATTGAAGATACGTTCACGGATTGACCACATTGTCATACCGCTGTCAATACGGCAGAAATCAGCATTCGCATTTCCTTTAATGATATAATATACGTTTTAACTAGAAAAATATACTTTTATTACAAATTTTATAACATCATCTATATGACAATCTCACTTAAATATTACGTAATATTAGTGCATTTAATGTTCGATACGTAAAGTTGTTTTTTTAAAAAACAAATCGAATCATGTTAGACGTACAAAAACGAGATAGCTATAGATTTTCCAAACAAATTTTTAATCGCTTGACGTAACAAGAGGAAAAATTCGAAGATGATTTCGAATTGAGCAATTCGAATGTTCATATAATTCATGTTGTCTCCTTGAAATACTGAAGGACTAATGTAAGACATTGTTTGAATCAATATCTACAACACCACGTCATAGCAAATGTCCAATACATAACAAACAAATTTATTTCTTTAAAACGAACTTAAATGATTAACTATAAGGTAAAGGATAAATAGATGACAAGTTTGGAGAGATTAATGAAGTAGTAATATTATTTATTTAAATCGAAGTTTCTAGATGATTAAATATAAACGCATTGCGGTCAACGGACCATCTTTATAAGGAGATGTGGTCTAAATGGCGTGTCAAGGCGAACGATGCAAGCTAGAATGTCATCTATGTATGTACGTGCATATTCATTTAAACTCAAAGCATTCTTAACGAGCCGCGCCTGCGACATACAACATAGAAATAATATCATACGCTCTCTGTTATATGAGTATGATGAACTATCTTATATACGACGAACTTATTCAGGATATTAGCAATTATGAGAGTTTAGCGACCAGTCACAAAACTAACTTATGATTCAAATAAAAAGAGGATTATACATACAGCTTATGCTGTAACGTTTCTTTTAAATAAAACTCAAAGAAATAGTTAAATTACGAATATACATAATTATAAATACTTAGTTCCGTTTGGGCTTAGTGTAGGCGCGTCGTCGTGAGTACCGCCCACTAATTGTTCTATCGCCAAACAGCAATACTTTAATAGCCGTGTTCTGGTTCGAGCGGTGAATGGAGCCAGTGTTAATAAAGGTACAAGCGACATAAAACCCTACATCCGATGGCTGGAAGCGCATTGACGGTGTAGAACTGGTTATTATATTGTACAAGAGTTGACAACTTGCCGTCATGTTGCCAATTTGCTTTTCCCGCGAATCTCATTAAATTAATTTACAAACTTTGTTCGGAATGCACTCAGGTTGATTAAAAACGATTCAAAGTAGCCATGTCAGTTATGCCTTAGATATAAATCTAACATGACACAAAGTATTCGCTATATTTGATCATCTATATGAATTTTAGTTACGTTTAATTTCTTCATACTAATTGTAAAGGATCAAAATATCAATTAGAATGATTAGAACACAAATCGACTTACCGACACATGTCCGAAAGCTGAGTCCGACGAGCTGCTTCAGTGAGAAGGGCGCGGCGAGGCGTATGTAGGAGGAGCCGTTGAAGTAGGCCTCTGGTCTCTCGGACGGGCCAAGTGGACCCGTCGCGAAAATACCTGACGCTGTAATCAACAGGAGCGCGAGGCAACCTGGAAGAAAAACATTGTTTTAAACAATTTATTCTTCGTAAGACGAACAAAACTTCAAGTTGTAAAACGTCGATTTAAAGAGTAATTAAATAAAATGAACAGCCCGTAAGCCACTGCCACTCGTGAGCTAATGCAACCCCTTCCCTTAAAATTAAGGTCTAGAGATTACTCGCTGTTCCACGCACACATCACACAGCTCCAACTGTTAATGGACTGCAGGTGACGGATGAAATTCGTGGTGAAAACCTTCATCGTTAATCACAAGTACAGTACGAACATAAATTTAGCACATGAAGACGTTGTTGCTCTTCCAGATTTGAACCCGCGATATTCGTTTAAAGATAAGATGTGTACTACTCACACAGTCGTCTCGACTCGCCGCTACTTAAAATAAAAAATAAACTTTTAATTTGACTTATGACCTAGTTAAAGCGACTTGAATAAGATTTTTTCACACCATTATTAATGATTCCGAGTTTTTTGTTTAAACTAAAATATTCAAAGTAGTAAAATGTCACTTTGTTTAAAAGTGTTCAGTTCTTACTTCGTCAGTTGGACTAGCTGTTTTATATTTATATTAATGTAGAGTGTAAATAACTAAGAGAACACGTTTTATTTTACACAAAGTATATTTGCCTTAAACGCGAGCCTATACAATGCATTGAAAGCTATCATTGCGTATGTAAAAGTAAATGCTCATATGTTCGCCTACAAGTAACCATTTATTAATTTATACAAAACGTTAACATAATCGACGAGCCGGTTGGCGTGGTTGGTGGATACTTTTCTTTCGCGACGCAGGTCGTGGGTTCGATTCCCACCCAGGACAGACATTTGTGTTTAAAAACATGTCTGTGTGTCCTGAGTTTGGGTGTAATTATCTATATAAGTACATAATAACATATACGTAGTATATCAGTCGTCTGGTTTCCATAGTGCGAGCTCTACTTAGTTTGGGATCAGATGGCCGTGTGAGTGAGTGAGTAATGTCCCGGGATATTATTATTATTACTATAAATCTTATACAGTACCTACAATCAAGCCGACATATTATTACGTAATCAAATAAATAGTAGTGACTAAATTATTCCAACTTCACAGAGTTTGATTTTTTTGTTTTAGTGTAATATCGTGTGTAGTTAAATACATTTTAGTGTTTAACCAATGAACAGAGTTTGTCTTTTTGAACAAGTTTTAATAGAGCGAAATGCGAGTTTATTTAAAGCACAAATGAACGGTAACCCGCGATAGTTCCCTAGCCTACATTACGAAAGTTCTTTGACCGTGAGCACTATTAAAGTCTATCGAGCTATAGTAATAGACCTCGGTACAGGTTTTATAGCCAATATTAATAGTAGGTATTTGTACTCACTAACAAGAAATGTATAAACAAATAAAAAAATCCATTGAACTTTTTACTTTATTAACCGACCTAGTTTCGATCGATTCGATCACTAATTATTATCATTTATCAGAAGAATTATACCGACGGAGTTTTAAGTCCCAGTTCAGAACATTATTTTTGTCGCTTCGGTTTGTATTACCGTACCGTTAACCATCAAACTGACCATTATAACAGTCACTTGAATGTTCTAGCTGTTTCTATAGCTTTGCTTTTGTTTACATGTGTATAAATACTAGCGAAACAGAGTATAGCGTCGTATTAACGCGTGACGTAGCGAGCGCTGGCTGGCACCGGCTAATCGAGTTAGAATCGATTAGCCACGGAATCGATTCCGACCCAGTAGTGTTGGTTAATGAGATTTTTTCTGCATGTGGAAAGTGCGAAATGGGAAAGCTGGCGAAACTCGACAGACAACACGATATGGGAACCATACAGTTTCATGATGCGGAGATAGCATTGTTGCGATATCAAACTACTGTTTTCCATTGAGTCGATTCTACATCATATCATACTTCATTATTATGTAAAATTTACCTACGAGATAGGTCCCACGTCGGTTGTTTTGTTGTTAAAATTGTTGTTATTTTAAATAACGATTTTGTGAAAGTTTAAGTTCGGATATATAACATAAATAAAAGACAATAGAATACGATCTAAGCGGTCATACATCCTAAAAGCTGTGCACGAGTAATCACCAAATAAATTTGCATTCTGTTCTGCTAACACGAGGATCAATACTCATCAAATAAACAAGCAAACTATAAACGACGAAATCACTAGTTGTAATATTACAATGGAATCCACAAAACGGCAATGTGATTACGCAGTCTGCGCTGACCGAGCTAGCAATCAGCAAATTATACACAAATAACAATAAACCTTAATAACATATACATACGTCACATTACACATAATACAACATTACTAAATACTACTGACATTCGTGCGGCCGAGTTTGTGTGCAATCAAAACCACGATCGAAAATATTAGACATATCGAAACGAGTTTACAATTACAAGCCGATGGAAAGTCTCAAACAAATCGCATGAGATTTAAAATTGTGCATACAATGTTGCGTTACGAAACACTTTCGTAACTTTAATATTGATCTTACGTAGGGTTGACAACGAGCGAAAACATGATCAAGGATCATGATGTAGTTCCAATCGAACGATGTTAAAGTAGTAACATATTTTTCACCCAATATTACTAGCAGGAACGAGCAGAGTTGTTACGTCTGTTAGCCGACTCGACACAGGGTTAGTATTTCTTTGGCACAGTGTATACTAACTACATATTGGGACTTAGATGTTATGTCACGTGGACCTGTAGTTAAACTGGCTCACTCACCCGCCAAAGCGAAGTACAATAATACTAAGTGTTGTTGTTTCTCTACTAGACAGCTGACAGCCCCAGCTAACATTACCAATATTGTCGCTCTACATACGCGTACATAGGAGACGTGCTACTTTTAAACTAGTAGATATTTTAATGCCCCTAGAAACTTGTGAATAACATTTTACGTGTATTTTCTCAGAACTGTTTGTGATACAACAGGATCACAAAATCACGTCATATGTCCTGTTCAAGAAACACGTGACGAGGATTATATGAAAACATCTGTATAGTCCTGGAAAGAAAGACAGAGAAAGAAAAGACAAAAAAATTTTGGTCTCTAAGTGTAGTTCTAAGTTTTCGTCTCGGATTGAGCATTAATTGCCATATGCAAAAACACATTTTTGCGAACTTAAGAGTGCGTCGTACAACAAAATTAAATTTTGATGATTTCATCTAAAATGCTAAAGCGCTACCAATCTTAGGAACTAAATTTTTATACCCCTCGTGCCTATAATTTTTATTTACACTGGCTCACTCACCCAAATCGCTCTTACCGAAACATTATTGTTATTAGTATTACAGTTTCGAGATAAAATATCTTATGCTTTGCGAATGCTTGTCTGGGTACTACCCAGACAAGCATTCGCAAAACCCTACGACTAATAGAAAATTAAATATTTATTAATAAATACAGGGGACATAAATATTTATTGTAATACAAAATATTGAATACTATTGACAGGTCACAATTCCGTCAGGCCAGTCCACGGACGAGCACGTAGAGCAATGCAAGTCACGTTCCGCCATCTTTCCCACTTCCTTTTCCTCAACTCAACACATCTATACTATGATTATTATTATAACTGCATTTTTCAATTTTGTAGTTCATTTTAGAATAACTTTCAAGCTAAGTAAGTAATCGTTTAATGGTTGACGTAAGATACGATACCATTATCGGTTGTTTTTTTAATTACCGGTAGTTATATGTGTGTTTAGATCTATATGTATAATAGCATTCACCGAGTTGTGTATCACTCTGATTCTTTCGAGCTTTAAAGATTTAAAATACACTGAAAAGATGAACAAAATACAAATCCTCGCGCCGTCAATTAACGATGAAGATGTATATAATGAGGTGTAAAATAATAACAACATATAATCGACGTATTTACATATAAATATGATTATAACGAACGAGACAGCAAAACGATTTTCGCATTTTTCGTTTACATTATTAACTTTTTCACGAGGTCTAACGCGAACGTGTACAATGACCTTGACGTCTTCCCACATAAAAAAACCGCGTACCAACACAATAATATTACAGTTACTTCCTAAACTCCGAAGACAATATTTACATGACATCAACCTCATATGAGTTACAATTTTCTCTCGGCGAGATGAGATGAGACGGCCATTGCAATATGACCTTCAACGTGTGGAGATAAGAACGAGCGAGAGTCGCCATTGTTGTTCTTACAACAATGGATGATTACCGGCCTCGGAGTACCGCAAGTGGGACTTATTGGACTATTGCAGCGTTCGCCTCAACGCTGTCTGATGAACGGTTCAGATTGTTAACTGTAGCCGACGGCGGTTTCTAAGCTGTTTTATTGTTATTCGTATACTAAGCTATATTTACGGCTATAAAGATATTTCTGTATTCGTTATGCAGTTTAGTTGACCGTACAATAAAATATGCATACATACGTATTCTTGATATCATTTGTATTGTAGCCTTGCATCATCATAATTCTGTAAGAAATGAATCCCAAAACAATGACTATTATTGCAATCATTTAAATCCAAAATGTTTTATATAATGACGGAGTCAAATTAAACAAAGTCTAAAAGATTAAACATGAGTTTATCGTGACAGTGGGACAAAGAAATTCACAGCCGCTTCATCGCACAGGTATCGAAGTAATTTTACATGCCTAATATGTGCATATTTGTGGTTGCATCCGCTTCTCTTCCCTACCAGCGCAGGTCCTTACTAATTCTCGTTGTCCAAACGACATATTTAAATTCAAAATGTATCGACGGGTGACCACCATGATTTCATCAAAGGAACAAAATGTATGCATGGATATTTTTGTGACGATATTGTGATAAGTTGATCTAAACTTCCTGATTTCATTTTATTTTCAATTTATAGTTAAAAGCTAGTGTTGTATTATAAATGACTAAATAGGACTAACATTTAAATATCAATAAAAATTTAAATTAATAAAATTTGAAATTGAATCAACATAATTCAGTCTGTTATATTCGGCAAAAATTTTATACTTTTGACGTTGTTCAGAGAAGTAAAGTACTGGATTACATTTCCTCTATTTCCTTAAATAACTGTTGTGTTTGAGGTACGTGAGTATATTCAATTAAGATGTTTTGTCATTTTGAAAAGTTAAACAATTGCGAATTGTGAAGATACATATTAACGTATTCCTCATCTTTTCCTTGTCTAACAAATACCTGTCGAATACCGTCACACAAAAGTGTTTTATTGTCATTAAACACGAACTCCTAAAAAAACAATAAAAGCAGGAAATTCGTTAATTAACAAAGGCCTTATTTCCTAAAGTATTTAAAGCGAACATTTAAAAGCAATTTCTTTAGCATTCTCTCCATGGTTCATATTAATGATGTTTTATATAATAAATTAAAAAAAACCGCATTTATCGAAATGAAACGGTAAAGAAAAATATTATATAACATTCTATGTATATTTGATGGTTACATAAGATTATGAAGTTTCTTTAAGACATTAGATAACATCATAGTACTTTGTACACGACCGCCCAAAAAAAGAGTGTGGAGTAATAATGTGTAGAGTTCATCCATTCCACCATAACTTTAAACGTGTCGATGCTTTATATCAGGCAAGTCAGCGGTTAAACGCTATCTATATGAGTAAATTTAAAAAAACATGTTATAGTTTTTACTTTTTTGTTGTTGTTTTTTTTTAATTTTTGATCACCCCATAATTAGTTCACATTTTTAACAGTAAATTGTGTAACTTTCACCGTGTACTTAAGTATCAAATCCATAAAATACGCCTCGATTAAAATGTTACGAAGTATCTAGTGTTTATGTATACACGAAGCGGTCTCGCATAGCGGGCGTGGTGACGTCACGCAGGCCCTCGCCGGAGTTGACTCACACGCCGTTGCCTTGCTTCCCAAAACCTGCACTACCAGATGCGAGGCATGGTTGACTCAGGGGTTCACCGCCCATTCATACTATTTCTACGGTATTTTTCCGAGAAATTAATAAGTCAAGATTTGATGACGTCAAGAAGTTTAAAGTAGTAATAAATCTTAGGAATGTTCATACGAAACAATACATTCGAAAGTAGTCAGTACCTTCCATAACTTAACCTTTAGATTTTTTCAATGCCACGAGAGATTTTTCTGTGAAATTGTACAATTCATTCTGCTTATTTTCGTCCCAGTTAGCGGTAAACTTCTGGTCAAAGTAGAATGGCAACTATAAATCAAATGAACGGCCTTTACGGTTGTAGAAAATAAATAATCAAAGTGCAAGCGGACGAGCGCGACGAATGTGGCGATTTGACGGAGAGCGTCGGGCGAGCTTGCTGAGAGCCATGTCTTAACACCGCGCTAGGGCGAGGTAAATGATTACGTTCAAGTTAATTTTAACATTTAACAGGGTTATTTGATATCGGAATTAATTTGAGGAAACTAGCTAGATTCATGTGTCACACATTTCAAGTAATCACTTATACTTTGTAACCATTTCATCCACCTAGCTTTTTTTTATAGAATAGGAAGGCGGACGAGCATATGGGCCACCTGATGGTAAGTGGTCACCAACGCCCATAGACATTGGCATTGTAAGAAATGTTAACCATCGCTTACATCACCAATGCGCCACCATACTTGGGAACTAAGATGTTTTGTCCCTTGTGCCTGTAATTGCACTGGCTCACACACCCTTCAAACCGGAACACAACAATACCAAGTACAGCTGTTTTGCGGTAGAATATCTGATGAGTGGGTGGTACCTACCCAGACGAGCTTGCACAAAGCCCTACCACCAGTACAGTAACTAGTTTTTCATTGGTTAAACATTAATGGTTATGCATTATAAATAATAAGACCAAGTCGGCTCATGGCCCGAGATGCAAAATTATAAACCAACAAAGTGTGATCGTGATTAAAACCGAAAGTAATATAAAGCTTAAATTGTGCAAATAATGAGAGAATTTGTTGAAACAAATATTGTAACACAGTAATCTAAAAATATTCCTCGGAGTTTAATAAAATCTAGATACGAAACAATTGCTTTATTGTAAAATTTAATCACAACATCTCTGTTACATGAAATTACTTTCTGACGGTTTCCATACCTTTTACCACAATTTTATTGCAACCAGCCCCGCGTCTCTCGCCTTTGTCTCTGTGCGAGTGACACCTCTGACAACTCACCTGTCTAATCATTCAAAATTTTAAATCATCTATAATTACTATTACTACTTATTTGTTCCGATAAGAACATGATACTGTTTGGCAATAAAAACAGTTGCGTCCGCAGGTACTTAATTAAATATAATTATAATTTCCTATAATTTTTAACTAAATAGAAAAAGTGATTCAGTATTTAATTTGATATATTCATTAAGCTAATTATATAATGAGACTCGTTACATTGGCGGATGTTTTATTTGTGTTAATTTACGAAGTTAGTCAATTAATAAGTAACGATAGCAAGAAGTATAATATCGTAATATCGTGAGTAAAATTTATATAATTTATAAATCAATGAATAATATAATGTTTTCTTCTGAGCGGTTTTAGTGAATACGAGAAGATGAGCGTTACAGTTCAACATAAATACTGGAGTAACGGTCAAAAACGGTGCCGCTATCGTCGTTGTATCGTTGTACCTACTGCGATTACCTGTTGCAGAGTTTCATTTACAATCTAGACTTTAGCTGAATGAACGGACGATACTCTATTTAAACGATCGTCACTCAGGCCATTTCAAATAAAAATATAATTTTATTATCCTTATTGTAAAACACAATTTTTAAATTTGAAATTTCATAAAAACCGTTGAGTTACGCAGTTTCATCTCAAGTCTGAGGTATTTATTTTCCAACCGGTGGTAGAATTTTGACAGCTAAACGTTTTGCAACGCTTTTATGTCGACTAAAGATTTCGAATTTGACTTTCCCTAGTTCTTTTAAAACAGCACTAACTACATTAATTTTTACGTCAACATTTATAAAATTGTGTACCGTAACAGCCTGTGAATGTCCCACTGCTGGGCTAAAGGCCTCCTCTCCTCTTTTTTGAGGAGAAGGTTTGGAGCTTATTCCACCACGCTGCTCCAATGCGGGTTGGTAGAATTCACATGTGGCAGAATTTCAGTGAAATTAGACACATGCAGGTTTCCTCACGATGTTTATAGAACGTAAAATTTTGATAAATTTAGAGAATTGCAAGTCGCTGAGCGCTTGAATAATAGCGCTGTATAAAATGTGTACAGTCATCGTGTGCAGGAATTATTTTAAATTGAATACCGTGTGAATATACCGCAACGCGGTAGAAACTTGATAATTAACCCGCAGATTTGTTGCGATATCATCTCAGTGATGATGTACCGCGAATGAGAAAATATTAAACAAAAATATATGGTCTTCTAATACTGAGCTGAACCATACATAACTATACATCTAAAAGTGTTAGTATATTATTAAATTGCTGAATTATTCAAATTTCAAATTAATTTAACTACCTACTTAAATTTTTGTATAATAAAGGAAGCGGATTGAAATTTCTGCTCCCAATTATTATATTTTTGGAGTAATTTTTAATGATTTATTTTATAACATTAATCTCGTCTTATCTCTTTTTAAGTGTATTCTTAAATGCTTTTAGTAATGGACAATAAATTTTAATCATAATTCTCTGAATTTCTCAAGCGACAACTAAATACGTTCCACATTTGGAGTAGGTTAAGCTTCTAAGGCAATCGATACATTACTAACAGTATACAAAAAAAACACATTTTTTATTCAAAACTCAACACTGTCGTTATTCAAGTAAAGTCGTTAACTAATGACAAAGATAGTTTTGTTAAAGATATCTTTCACCGAAAACTTTTCAACTGTTTTTTTTAATTATTATTACAAAGTAAGTAGGCATGCTAGCTAATTGGCTACTTGATAGTAAGTGGCCACACATTACCCGTAGTCGCCACCATCCCTTACATCGCTAATGCACCACAAACCTTTGGAACCAAGATGTCATGTCCCTTATACCTGTAGTTAATTGGCTCACTCACCCTTCAAACCGGAACACAGCAATGAATAAATAAATATCAATACTATTTGAGTGTTTGGCGTTAGAATATGTTACGAGTGGGTGGTATCAACCAAAAAGAGGCCTGCAGTCTTATCACCAACTTATTCTATGAGTACATCATATATAACACATTACAACATGCACACGGACAGAACACAGTGATTAATCAAAAACATTAAATTGTATCTTCAGATTAACCAATCGTCCCCTATATATAAAGACCCCTATAATATAAGCCTAACTAAAACTTGTAGTATCGGTTGCATAGTACGAGCAACCTACAGGAAATGTTGTACTATACGTTACTAAACAAACTTAAACCCTATTAATTGAGCGAGAACTAACTGACGAAGAGTTCTGCCAAGCTTATCGAATTTTTAACTAAAGATACAGGCTGTGTCTTCGGATAAATACCATAGCTTATACAGATAAAACTGCTACGTCGTTCTCTATCTTAATGCTTTCCGATAATCATATCCGTCGATCGCCATCCTTTTTCAATATTCGCCCGTGACTGACTAATAGCAACGCTTTCTCACGGCTCAATGAAATCATATTACACGAGACAATTGCTGAATCAATGTTACGTAAGACGCATTGTGGTTCCGTTACTGTTATTAATAATAAAACAAGTACGATATACGTATACATGTTTAATATACCAAGTACTAACAAACATTATAAATTTGTATTAGATGACACGAATAGTTTGTCTTTGGTCATAACTAATTGTTTCTCAATCTTTAAACGAAATGCAAGTTTCACTTTAAGTTGAACGAATGCTGATAACAATTTCGCACGCTTGACATTTAAAGCTAAGATTCTTTATTGGAAACTTATAACTTATTAAGTTTCTTTTATATAAAACCTATTCTAAAGTACATAACCATACATACATACCATACATAATAAATAAATTTGTATAACAAAATATTAATGTAGACCAATCACAAGATTTTTTTTCAGTAGTTTTTATAATTTTTTACTATGGAATCCTGTTGAAATTTTAATGTACCTAATATTTCAAGATTTTTTTTGTTTCACTCGTATATTCATACTGTATATTTTATTAATTTACTTTAGGCAGACAACTTCTACAAAAGTATAAAAACAGCAATCTTTATTATTATTGTATTGTATAATGATTAAAAAATCCAACTGATTAATTATTTAGAAAAAAAAAAAGTTTATTTATAAGTTTATAAAATCATTATTTTTATATAATTGTGTTGAAACATAATGTAAAAGAATCACACCGTTTTATATTTCGAACACTTCTGCTCAAATGGACCCAGTAATAAAAGCAAGTCTTCAACTTTACAATAAAATGCACCGCTACTTTCCTATATATAAAACACAACGCATCCTACCAAAAAAAAAACTAAAATATTGAAGAAGTATTTTAAGTGGCGACCTACGCATTGCGCTAGCGAGCTCTGATTAGTACTAGTGCAAAAAAGTGCTGCAAAAACTAAAACTTCATATTTATTAATCCCATGACGAATGTGCAGCACTCCAACAAGCTAATTTTCTATACATTATGGCTTAAAGGACTTTTTAGTGTATTTGGAAGGGTACTTAAGTGCATTTTAAGATATCGTCAACTAGGTACTTCACGTGAAAAGCTGTAACTCACTTCAAGGTTGAATCAAAGATTAAACGAGACTCATTTCGTGAGAACAACGTTTTGTCTTTTAGACGCTGGAGACATAGTGAAGTGAAGGTTTAGAGACTTTTGGTTTTGGTACTTACCAAAAAGAAATACTAGTACAAAACAGTCCTTCATTTAAAAATGCGTGATTTGAATGAATAATTAAAATAATTTTCATGTTATTGTTTACAAAATTTCATTTATACTTATTTACGACTTCATACGTCGCAACGCATAACGATAACGAGAATTTTCTAACATTCAATTATTTACACATAATGATCGTTGTGGGGATAAATAATATAGTACGTATGAATGACATAATCTCACATTAACAGCTTATTTTATATTATATTATATAAAAATGGATGTTGGTACGTCCGTTTGAGATTACGCCGAGCTCTGCTAGTAATATTATATAATTTTATATAGATAGCCTGGACTCTTATGTTAGCCGACGCTCGGCAAACTCACTTCCACGTAGTTATCTCTTCCATCTCAACGTTTTAACTCATACTTGGGTTAGAGTTTACTATATGATCATCTGGATAGGTATTATGGAATTTATTTACAGGTTACCAATGTAATTCTACCGTCATACAATCACTTGTACATCTCCGTCAACTAATAAAGAGTCGGCCAATGTAATTACAGAAACGAAGAGTAATGGAAACTTTATCCAACGGATCCAGTACATGAGCAAAGACGATCCAATACTATTTTATTAGACACGTTGTCTACTAAAAGAAGAAATTATAATTGTACCAACAATAATTAATTGAAGTATCATAATATTCTTTAGTGTCGTAGCTACATATTTATCTAACGCGTCGGTAAAATCTTCCTACTCGTGTTAGGCCCAAGAACTGTTGATACAAAGTATGGTTAACAACATATATATTTAGTTACTATAGCTCGGTACTTTTCGTGTTTTGATCAATATTGTGAACACAACTATTACTGGGGACATCTGAACTTAAGTATGTACTGATCACATTAAATGTGTTTTCGCGCATCAAACTTGTGAAAATTAATAACTCAGCAGATAATGGGATATGCGAAAATAAAATCGAGTATAAGTCAGTACTCGATAACTTTGATCATCTCGCACTACATGCATCACTATTAGAAATATACTGTGCGAATCAAATTTAAACATAAAACGAAGCCCAACCCAATCAAATGTTACGAGGTTCTCTTTTAGATAAACGATTTTTCTCGGAGAGTTTCTAAAGCAATGACGTTCACTATCTGAAAAAAAAAACAGTATTTTAAAATGTCAGAGTAATTAAAATTAAAATGCTGTTATACTATTCAAAACTCGAGGCAAGCCATAATTGTGACAAGATGGTTAGGATTATTATGTAGGACTGTAGTTTAGTAACAATTCGTTGAATACGAATAGAATATCGGCCGCTGTGAAGCGACCGGCCATTGTCCTGTAATGTAACGAGGTGTGTCATTACCGAGCCGATAACGATTTCGGATATCGGCTTCGGACGAGATCGAGAACTGTGATCGAAACTGGAAATGTTCACAATGAATGTAATAACTCTTATTACGTGTACAATCACAACGAGATTATGGTTGACGGTCAAAGGTCATCTATATAAAAGTAGGAAAACTTATAAATGTCAGGTAAATGTATAAGATAAATGTACGAAGGATGGAGCGTCACACGTCACCGAGCGCGCACCGGCCCCTGCACGCCACCTGTCCACCTGCCCCTGCAAGTCTACCTTCAGACTATTGTCAACCTTAAATTCAATTATACAAAAACAAATACATCCACTATTGTTTGATTCCGACTTTTTAATGGTCGAATGCAACTCATGAAGCATTCATCCACCCTCTCGTATTACTCATAACGCGTGGCTAGAATAGTTTAATTTTATTTTATTCATTGCTTTTTTTTTTAAACATTTTCTACAATTAAATACACAGACAAGAAAGAGCCGACGTCATGCACTTCACGATTTAATAAAAATAGCAATAAAGTCTACATTCTAGCGCATTCGACACGTAATCAATTCGATGTTAAATAGTTATCTTATATATAAGAAAACCGATTATATACTGCTTTACATATTATAATGTGCTTTAAAGAATGACACTGTGAACTATTGATTTGAAATGTATTTGTACATAAGTATGCAAGTCTGTCCCGTTGCAGTAATATGGATGACAAATTGTTAATGAACGTCTATTAAATAATTTTAATCTACGAACAAAGACCACTTTCCAATGTCGAGCAACAATCGGCGTTAATCCCAAGTAACTGTTCAACAGGTAGACAATGATGCTTTCGTCTCAGACCTCTGAACTTAATCGTGTCACTTCACAAAACACGGGTTTTACTTATTACTTCGTACAGAGGCATAATTATTTTAAAATTCCTTCATAGATTTTATTGATGCCTCAGAAAATGTGTTATCAAAATGTCATGATGATTTGGTATAGTAGTTAAGGTGTGAAAATGTAACAAACAAACTCACTTTCGTATTGATAATATTGAGATGGTGATGCTTGTATTATACTAGATATATATGTATGATTATATAAATTAAATGATCAAATGCATTTACCTTAAATACCCTAAGTTCTTTACCTAATTTAAGCGAAGTTCATAGGTTACATGCTTACACGTCTTAAATATCTGTTTCTTTTTTGAATAATTAATGATATATTTTTAAGTTATAGAAAAATGTTTGGTTCTGTGTTTGTCTATGAAAGTTTTCATGAATATATTCGATTCAATTACAAATAATTATTTTATAATTTAACTGATTTAAATTAAATAATTATAAAAATAGTCTTATATATTTCTTTTGTTATTTAATATGTTATCTATATAAACAATAATTGAACATCACCTGTCTTTAGTGGTGCATGATCTGTCTGATATCATATAAACACTAAAAAATGCTAATAATAGGAACTTTTAAGCTAGTGTCATACAATATTGTACATATAATGATTTTATGTAACAGTATGGATGTTACTTCGTACATACATTAATATTGTTTGTCAACATTTATGTAAAATAATGAAATAAATATCCTGCACATACCTCATTATCTACAAGAGATTTAGTGATGATTAATCACAAAAAAAAAATTTTAGCAAACAAACTAAGAGTTTTGATTGAATTTGTGAATGATGAAATAAACTATAACCAAGTATGTTGTCCATTTTACACCATGTCCACTGTCATTGCATGTATTATATATATATCTTTACCTCCACATAAAGAATTTTTTTTCTAAAGCATTACTAAATAAAGTTGACAAAACACTTCTATTAATTAAATAACTTTGTAGTAATTAATGCTTTCAGCAAATTTACAGGCTAAATATTTGATGAAACTTATTTCAGCCATTCAACATTATTATTGATAGATAAATTTATATTATCTACTTGTATGAGGTTTTATGTGTTTACATGTTTTGTGATAATGTGACTCATCACGGCCAGTTAATGTTTTCATTATTTAATATAAAAATATATATATGTCACTCCTGGTGTAGGATGTTATAAAATGTTCATAATAATTACCTAAATATATTAAGTAACTAATTACATTTAAACCATCTACAAAATTAGAAGCAATATCAAATATATTATAATTTAAGTTGATTAGTTGAAATATCAACAACGAAAATATTTAAATCACTTTTGTACATAAATATATGTTTCAAATTTATTTTAGTATATATTTTCAATGTATAATTATTAAATAATTTATTTTCAATGTTCGATATTTAATATTATTTTATATAATATATATTTAATACATATTTACTTCCCAAAGTGGACTATAATTTTTTTATTACAATCCCCTTACATTTTAAATGCTATGTTTATAACAAATTTCTCTCAACTCATTTGAATATATTCCTTTCACGATTGTTCTAATTGTTGGGTGCATATCGCCACGGTTACGGGCAAGTTTTATTTTTGTATTTCTTAAGAACACTATATAAACGGCGATTAACGTTGGATTTCAAAAATAAGTAGTTTTACGTTAAAACACCAACCTGTGAAATTTAGCGCAGCGCGTCGCCTCCAAGCGCTGCTGTCCACCTTCATTATGTTGAAATAATCAACAGAACACAAACAAAACTAAATCATCAACAATAAATCAATAAAAATCAGTTAATAACTCATGTTTTACTATATTTAAAAGTAAAATTAGTAATTAAATTAACTAAAATCATGTAAAAAAATAAAGATATGTCACGAAAATAAAATCAAAAATGGACATCACCGTCCAACGTCCATGATTGCTTAGTTCATACTGGCGTTTTTGTTTCGAGTTTTTATAATCTGTACTGTTACATTGTTGCCATATTGTTTTTAATAACACCCAGGTTATATTATATCATTAGGTATCCATATTATTGAACTTTAGTATAGATAAGCGGACGAGCATATGGGCCACCTGATGGTAAGTGGTCACCAACGCCCATAGACCTTGGCATTGTAAGAAATGTTAACCATCGCTTACATCACCAATGCGCCACCAATCTTGAGAACTAAGATGTTATGTCCCTTGTGCCTGTAATTACACTGGCTAGCTTACCCTTCAAACCGGAACACAACAATACCAAGTACTGCTGTTTTGCGGTAGAATATCTGATGAGTGGGTGGTACCTACCCAGACGAGCTTGCACAAAACTCTACCACCAGTATTCACCGTTTACATCACCAATGCGCCATCAACCTTGGGAACTAAGATGTTATGTCCCTTGTGCCTGTAATTACACTGGCTCACTAACATAACAATACCAAGTACTGCTGTTTTGCAGTAAAATATCTGATGAGTGGGTAGTACCTAGCCAGACGAGCCTGCACAAAGCTCTACCACCAGTTTGTACCCAATCTATAAAACTTCACATTAAATAAATATAATTAACGAAAATAAATGTTCTTATGTTTTAAAAGTACTAAATTTTATTAAATAAGATACTCTTTATTTAATTGAAAATATAATTTTAAATATAAATTAATAATTCAATTAATAGTAAAGTTAGGAGAAAAGGAACGGAATGACATGAAAATAAATGTTGCTATTTTTCTTAAAAAATGGCAGCCTTTATGTCGTAAGCTTTTCTTTTCTTTTTTCTATATGAAAAGTTTTTAAATAAAGATTTGTGGATGATTTATAATGCCATTAACGGTGATTCAGATGGAGAAAATATTTTTCAAAAAAAATAAATAATTATCAAATGTTGAGAGTTACTATGACCTTCGTATTTCTAGTGAGTATTAACTAATAACTACGTGGTTATATTCTTTTTGTGTTTGCAGAATGGCTTTAATTCATTTTCTGTAAAGCCTATATGCTGGGTTTTATCTACATTTCGTAATCAATTGTGTGTAATTTTTAGGTGGCGTAGACTATGAACAAATGCTGAACGGTTCCAACGAGAACGATACTAGTAGCTCGAGTATAGCGATAGAAAATAAAGATAACATGAGCGCTGGTACGGCGACATTGGAGCGTGAGCTGTCCAGTACTAGACGACTGCTGTGGGGTGACAACGTAAAAGAGGACGTGTTTCGGCGTTGGGCGCAAGGTTTCCAGTTTAGCTCCGATGAGCCAAGTGCGCTTATTCAGCAAGAAGGTGGTCCGTGCGCTGCCATCGCGCCCGTTCAAGGTTTCCTTCTCAAGATCCTTTTGTCTGAGACACCTGGACATAGCCTTCAAGATTTGACGTCGGAGAAGTGTAATTCCTTGCTTGTTAGGGCTGTGTGTACGATATTAAGTCAGTGTCTAGCTTCTAAGTACAATGTTGCCGTATATCGAAAGAATGACACAGAGGCCGAGACGAGCACAGGTCTCAATGTTAGTGCTGAGGAACAGTCTTGTGATGCCATAGATCACTTTCATAGAAGAATGGAGGTGCACTCCTTTCAGACATTATCTGAAGTAGAAGCATTTTACACAAGGAACATTCGCATTTTGAAGGACAAATATGGTGTACTTCTGTTGTTATATAGTGTCATACTAAGCAAAGGAGTTAGTACTGTTGAGGCAGAACTTTCAGAGCTGTCTGATCCGCTCATACATTCGACATATGGATATGGTTCCCAAGGACTCATCAATCTAATGCTTACAGGTAGGGCAGTGGCACATGTCTGGGACCATGACCAAGTGGTGGGAGGGTTAAGATTACGTGGAATTGAGCGACAGAATGACATAGGTTTCCTAACTATTATGGAACACATGCAGTACTGTACGGTAGGTTCCTTTTACAAGAATCCTAAGCATCCTGTCTGGGTTTTGGCTTCAGAAACACATTTGACTGTATTATTCTCTTTTGAAAGAAGACTAGCAGCCCCCGAAACAGTTGGTGAATCTGCTGAACGCATTTTTAGATCATTTGATCCAGAAGGAAACAATTTTATTCCATCGGCAGCTTTACAAGATGTCCTATGTGCTGCTGATTTGGTTAGTGAACCAGAATATGTGGAATTGATGAGACGGAAACTAGATTCTGAAAACTTAGGAATAATTTTATTGAGTGCATTCATGGACGAATTCTTTCCTGGTTGTGAGCGTGGTGCACCTGATACTTTCACACTACACCACTATAACGGGCTGTCCCGCAGTAATCCAGGAGGCAGAGTGGTTTACCGCACTGGTCGTGCAGCACTGCTAGAGTGTCCAATGCGAGCTGCAACTACTGATCCCATGTTGACATGCTTGCAAACCAAATGGCCCAGTATTGACGTGGTTTGGGATGAAGGTCAATCACCCTCTCTTAATTAGCACACACTACATACTGTGCTCAGAACTTATACTGTGACCGAGTGAGGAGAGTTAACATAAAATGTATCTTAAAATATGTTGCAGAAAATTCCATTACTTTATGTATTAATTTATGTATAGAAATTGTATTGAATAATTTCAAGGCCTCTGCAGATAACATACATTGTCATGGTCAGCTATTTTTCATAAATTTGATAATATTTAAACATGGAATAAGTAATTGCTATCTTTGTGATGTTCCATTAGGTTTAGTTGCACATGCACAACGATAATAATAGGACCATCCAAAAGCAAGTCAAAACACCCCAAAGTCCAAAGTAGCGAGCTTTTGAGGTCGTAAAGTTTTTAATTGTATTTTATTTAAGAGCTGTGATCCGGATCGTGTTTCACATCTTCCTCCTTAAAAATTTAAAACTATTGTTAATAATTTTTAGTAACTAAAAGCAATTTAAAAGCCAAATTATAAATAGCTCTTTGTTTAGAAATAACACATGTTAAAGGTCTATGTTTCAATTACTTGTTTGATTACAAATATTTATTTCTATGTTTTGTGTTACATATCTAAACTTTAATGATGAAATTATAACCTAGAGTAATGTTCTAAAACTTCTTTTCATGTCTATTACTTTCATTGGTACTTTTACTGCACTTAGTTCGTTTTTTGCACAAAACATTGTCTCTAATAACTCCTCCGCTAATATCTTATATGCCAGCTGCATTACATTATTTGATAAAGTATTGAAATGTACCCAAATATGTATGGCACTTTTTATGTTTTATTAATTTTGATTTTTATATAGAATATTATTAAATACTGAGTAATGCAAATGTTTTTTAAGACTACTGTATTCAAATTAAAACATTTCAACATAGTCTTGATAATTTTACCATAATAATGGTATTCAGATTTTTCAGTTTAGAATATCATGATTTCGAATTCTTAAAATGTCTGTATATTACTTTTTAGTACAAATATTCTTTATCAGATTCATGTCAAATAGCTGTGCACATGTATAACAAAGATTATATTGGAAAGATAATTTTCAGTTAGTCGTAAATAATAGTGGAACATGCTTTTTTAATTACAGCCTGCGTTTTATTTTAATGATGATGCATAAATCTTTAATAGAAATGTTTTATATTGACTATTCAGTCAAATTAGGTATATGAGACGACGGTATAGTTGTCTGTGGCAACATTTCAATCAAAATTAATTGATAAACTATTTTGATGAAAATTTTTATTGTTTTTATTAATAAATTGGAAATATCTCTGCTGTTTCATATTTTAAAAACAAAAAGTATATTTGCATTAAAACATTAATCATAATAATTAACTCAAGTTCAATCCTGATGTTACAAATCAAGTTGTAATTGCCAAATAGAGTGAATAGGCATCTTCTAGGCAAGTGCGCTCCACCTTAGACTGTATCATCACTTTCCATCAGGTGTGATAACAGTCAAGCGCTAGCTTATATATCTAAAAATAAATAAATAAATGTTGTTGTGTAGGTATAGTACAAATAAAAATACTAATAAAATTAAGACACCAAAATGTCGTTTTTGATGTCTACAGTTTATGGGAAGGAAAACGTTATGAGATCTTTCAAATAACTTGTATAATTGATTAATACAAAAGATGCGAGTAGCTAGTAAGTATAAATGTATTATGTGTAAGAAAGTATTTATGATGCCCGCCTGGCCGATTTTGGCTATTTTAGAGTAGCGAACGGTGCAACAAGTGTACACGCAAAGTGTAAAAAAATACAAGAGCACTCTCATAATCCGATGGCACAGCGAATAAAATATACATGACCGGAAAGCCTTCAGGGCTCTACCTAGGATTTCTTGGCAGAAACCCAATAAGTTTTTAAATTTCTGAACTTGGAATTAACATAGATAGAGACCAGTCAATCGCAGTAGTAATAAGAGATCATTCGAGATAGAAAAGAACGTAGTTATTAGAACAAAACCTGCTAAATGAGCTCAGTGTATTAAATAAAATATTCTATGCTTATCTTTAAATAAATATTGTCGATTAATTTAATTTGTACATTTAGAAATAATCCTAGGAAGCTGTAAGTTCAGTTGAATCTTACATATATCAAAACGAACTATTCAGGTGTATACACAACATTTTTATAAAATATACTACTATGTTTTTAAGTTTAGAGAAAATATCAAATAAGCAGTAAAATCTAGTTTTGTGAAGTGGAGTTTCTACAATTACAGAACGACATTACTGCACTATTTGACAGTTATGCCACGGTAATGTTATATAAAAAACATTACAAAAAAATCTACCAACATTATCGTTATGCTGAGTTACAGATACAGAGTTGAGATAAACCAAAGACATGACAAGACAAGAGACAAGAAACGGGGGGGGGGCGTCCGGTGTAGTTGTAGTTTAAGGGTTACTAGTTAATAAAATTTCCTTACTTTTAGGGTCAACCCTTAGTTATTGAGTTCTCTATCTAATTGGTGGAAATTGAGAATAGCATTTATGTTTAAAAAAATAAATAGAGACTTTATAATTTTTCATAGTTGTTAATACTGAATACCGTCTACTGAAAGTGTATAATATTATGTTTGACTTGTATAATTGCACACAAAAATAAAAATTCAAATGTATAGTTTGCGACATTTTAAACATAGCTTTAAATTTTACAATGATATTTTTTTATATTATTGATTTTGTTACAGATTATTTCAGTTGTGCACAGTTTCGTTAATTTGTATAATATGATATAATTTTATATAATTGACCCAGTAGTATAAAATATGTTAGCTCTACTGGCAGCCCTGTCATTGGATTGCCATAAGATCCTTGTTATATTATACATATACTCTTTTTGAGGACGGGCAACAAGTAACAACACTGACTATATACTTCCAGCTTATATGTATTATCTATGACGTTGACAGTATAAAAATAAACAACAAGGATTTATGAAATAATTTTGAAATTATTACTATCAGAGAAATTAAAATGACACGTGAAGAATGTGACTTTCAAAAATATGTTACAACTACCTACGATCCAATAAAAATTGGATCTATTGATGGTTTGTACAAAATTTGTTTTTTTCTATTTGCATTCAATTTAACCTAAAAGCAACTATTAACAGCAAAAGCATGCCTATTACTGACTCACGTTTACGTTTCTGAAATTATTTCTAAACTATTTTTTATGACCAATCCTTAATGTAAATCTTAAAGTGTAATGTAAAATGTTTTATTTGGCAAACAACCTCTGCTCAAATTTTAGGTACAGATAGTGAACCACACGATCGTGCTATTTTAAGAGCTTTACAATCAGACTATGCCCCTAATAAACAAGTCAGAGGTGACCCTGACCATACTCTTTTTATTGCACGTCTCAACCCAAGAACAACACAAGTAAGTAACATGGTTTGATTCTATTGTTAGTTATTATATTGAACTAAATAAAGGCTTTATTTTCAGGACACAGTTTACACAGAGTTCTCAAAATTCGGAAAAGTCATTAATTGTCGCTTGGTTAGAGACATAGTTACTGGTAAATCAAAACAATATGCTTTTGTAGAGTATGAAAGTATTTCAAGCTTGGATCGTGTGTTACGGGAGATGCATAAAGAATATATAGATGGTAGTGAGATAATTGTTGAAAGAGAGGCAGAGAGGAGGCTGCAAGGCTGGCGACCGAGGAGACTTGGTGGGGGCTTTGGAGGACGAAAAGAATCTGGACAACTGAGATTTGGCTGCAGAGACAGACCATTTAGAAAACCCATTTTGATAACTCAAAATCAAAAATGATGTAATTATATAGTCATGAAAATTACATATTTTTTAAAACTGTTTTTCAAAAAGACTTACACCCTACCTAAATGTAATCTATGTGGTCATGTCTTGTTACAATATAATGAAGATAATCAATAATGTCATATTTTTAAATAATGAGTAATGATTGTTGTAAGGATTTTAAAGGATGGTGCAAAGCTTTCACAAGAACTGAGACTTATTTGTCAGTGCTACAATTAGTATTTCTTGTAATTTTTATTCTGAGTTTAATCTTCACTATTCTTCACTTTATTGCTTGCTTTAAAAATAAAGAGAATAGTGACATTGCGGAAGTGATTGAAACAAGTACAAGCACGACCACAACTGGCGAACCAATATTTGAGGACATATCAACAGAACATCTCACAAGTCAAACTCGAACATTGGCCAAGGAGATAAAATGTACTTGGACACCATCCGTAAAAACAACTGCTGTTACACATTATTATGATAGTGATTTGATATCATCCACATCTGCCAAAGATCAAGTGCTAGTGGTATCCAATAAAACTGATAAAAATACTCAGAAATCTGGTAGCAGTGAACTGAATCCATCATTCCAGTCATGGACTCCTACAGAATTCTCCACTGATGACAACACAGAGAAATCATATGATGGAGAATATGTAGATGAAATAAAAAAAGGTTACCTTTTGGCTCTTGTAAAGATTAAGCCTCCACGAGATATAACATTTGGATGCATACTGACCATTGTGGCTAAAAGTTGGACTGTAACTGCCGCGAGTTGCATAGAGGCAATCGAGGAGGTGGATTCTTTAGACTCTTTCGTTATGGTAAGAGGTTTTGGCGAAAAGGATGAAGAAAATATTTATATAGTGTCCGACATACTGATACATCCACTGTATCAAGGTGTGAATGCGACCTACGACCTCGCCGCTTTAAAATCTGAAGGAAGTGTTGCAAGGGAAACGAATCAAATCATAACACTCCCAACTATGGTGGACTATTTTTCAGTGACAATCGGCGAGAGCTTAACCATTCTTGGATATGGAAAATATAGGTAAATATAGTAATGTAATATTCTATCGAGTCAATAATCATATACTTCAAGTGATAAATATGAAATAAAGCCTTAAACGCAAACGGAGGAGATTAAAGTTCAGTGATCCCGTCGGCACTCTGTACGATTCTAAAATCTACCCGGTCATTCACAAGCACACGGGACATATTCGAGACGAGATTGAATAACATCGAATTTTTCAGAAATTTAGACAAAGACCCTCGGTCCCGAAGAGTGCGCTCGGTGCGGGTGCGCCGCCTGCCGGCGCCGCAGTGCGCGCGCGGCGACGCGTGGGCGCCGCGCCACCTGTGGGGCGCGCGGGGGGCGCGGCGCGCGGCGTGCGGGGCGGGCGCGCTGTGCGCCGGCGCACTGCGGGCGCGCGCGCGGCCGTGCCACTACTGCGCCGGCGCGCCGCTGCTGCGCCGCCGCGTGCTGCTGGGCGTCATGAGCGACAACCCGCAGTGCGGCGCGGCCTGCGAGCCCGCGCTCTACGTCAACTTGGCGCTCCTCCGCGGCTGGCTCGACTCCACCATTTATTCCGATTGATTTTATTTAACGATACCACTATTCGATGTTCCACGTCTGCTCTTTGCGAGCTTCCGATCTCGTCGACGGGACGTCTGGTTCGGCGCCTTTTGTCAATATGCATTAAAAAAGAATAAAATTGACGCATGTCATTTTTGAAACGGTCGCTTTGTTTTCTTTATTTCCCTTCGTTTTGATAATGGCTATGACTAAAGGTCTGGTGGTGTGTTCGTCGCTGATGGCGCTGTTCGTGGTGGGCACTATTGCCGTGTCGGTGATGCAATTTCTGACCGCCGCTGATAATGAAGATGACGAAGATTTTTTCAATATTTGACATGTGACCGTTTGTTAAGGATAGACTTCGATACATATTTTTTAAACTTAAATAAACATTTCTAGAATACGAAATTATCATTAACATTTGTTTGCGGAGTCTGTAGACTTTGTATGCTTCGTTAAAAATACATTTAAGTTAATAATCTTTTTTATAATGTGATGATAAGTGCTCACTCAGGCTTCTAACTGGAACATACCAATAATAAGTATCTCTGTTTGACGGTGATATGTGATGATTGGGTGGTGACTACGCAGACGAGCTCACACAAAGCCATCACCATCGAGTAATAATATGTTCCACTTATTTTGCTTCATGTACGAACGCAGAAGAATTACGAATAAGAAGTTGGGAATGTGTCGCGATTAATTGAATCAATCTAGAGCAAAACGATTCATACAATACGAACGGGGAAAGAATAAAAGTCAACATAAGCATTAACATAAACAATTTATTTAAATAACTTTAATAAGATGAATTATTATAATACATTTCGGAATACACGTTGCTTGCCGCGAGCGTCAAATATACAGACACGTCAAAATTACACCTTTATACAAATACAAGAACGCCGTAGCTCCATTCCGTCGCTACGACTTACCCCCCTACCTCTATACAACCTGCGTCACCTCACCTTTCTCGACATATAAAACACCATTATCTGTACATAACCTTTAAATCTTATTTTTACACGGAACATTAAACGAAAATTTATAGAGAAAGAATATTCTAGAAGATAACTAACATTTATTGTCTATAATTAATTGAGATAATAAAATAAAGACCGTTTCTAGTGCACCGTGATTAGAAAGAAGTTAATCGAAAGAAACTAAGAGAATAAAGGAGAATAATTATATTAACATAAATATAATACCAATTTTATTTTCAATTCATATAATAATAAAAAAAAATCATTTAATCTATTCTAAAATAGTGTTACCATTCGACGACTCCTGGTATGGCCAGTTATTCTTACCACGTTCAAATAAGCAATCGTGTTTTTTTCAGACAGAACAGAGATCGTGGAACTACACAATTACTACGATTGTCTTTTGATAGATTTCTTTTAAATCTTACATACTGTTTTTAAAAAGCAACATTCAACGCCCGAAACATTTACAAAATAAAACATTAGCAAATATAGAATTAATTTACACAAACTAAAATGTATCGAACTCGGAGTATAAACGAGAACTAATTAATATACATAGCTGTTGTCCCACTGTCGACCACGTCAGCGATACTAAGCGAAGGAATCGTCTGTAAAGTTACGACCACAACGGAGCGAGCTACAAGTATGGACAAATATAGGTCGATGTCATTCCGCTTCGCTTAATAGCGCAGGTGTGTAAGAACCTTAATTCGTTAATAAATGAACGTAAACAATCCGAATAATCGTAAAACAAAACGCGTCTTCACTATTTGTTAACATTTTCCATTAAACCTTTTATTACACAGAAAATATTAAAAAAAAAATTCTCACTCGATTATTATAATTTATTGAATTTGAATTAATTTTTTTTATTTTGTTGTATAAAACACACACATTACTAATTACATTGATTTCTATAAGATTAATATAATTGATCTAATGATTTATTGCCTTGTAGCATTAAGGGTTCGAACACACATTTTTAGTTTTACATATAAATTATGAAAACAAAACATTTTGACGAGATAATTTTGAAATTGAACACAACAAAGTTACACGCACTAAGTATCAACAAAGTCGCGCCGTTGAAGAAGAAAACCCATTGTTAAACCACCAGAAATTCCCAGTGTTTAATATATGGTAAAAAAATAATAATTTTGTGTTGTGTTCATGCGATGGCCATTTTTCTGCACAATTCAGGGTTGTTACATACTGAATATTGTCAATAGCGATTATGTTGTAAAAATAAAGATTTTGTAAGCCTATAGAGGAATGTAATGTGTTACAGTTAGATATAAATAAAATTTTCAATCTAAAGTATTGAACACATCCGCGCGACCGAACTGATAAAGCTTCATAACACAGATATGGCCATTGCTTCGTGATATATGATTTCGACGTTTCGTTTCTGGTTCGATCGCGTTGGTGTGTTCGACCTTAAAACTTAACTGCTATAACAACCCTGTGTTTTCATATTATTTAAAAGGAATATTTTATCGAGTTACATATTTGAATCCATCAACATTTATATAGTAAACTTAAATCCCACTTCGGAAGTCCTCGTTGTTGGCCGCGATCAGCGCCGGATCGTAGATGCCACCCTGTTTAAAAAAAATAATGTTGAATATTAATAATTCATATTATTCAATATAAATTAACTTTAATTACTACGAGCTCTTCATTAATTGGCGTAGCGTTGTCGACGCGGCCCGTGGCGCACCCACGTTTTTTTTTTGTAAACGCAAATTGTAATATTTGCGTTTACAAAAAAAAAGTTAGACAAACAAAGTGATACAGACGCGCGAATACGATTTGCTCGGTGAAACACAGCCATAAGATATTTGTTACGGCGGCGTGGCGGTAGTTCTACAACGAAATATGTCTATAGCAGGAAATAATAATTGTACCTGCTGCTAGGGACCATTCGGTACTTTGTCGGGTTCCTGGGTGCGTGAAATAACAAACATATTCCATTGAGTATTTAAAAAAAAACTTATCGTAAAATTTTAGGTTAAAATAGTGTTTTACATGTATATTAATGGCAGTATTTTTTAATAAAATCTAAATAGAAGATTATACCTCCGTTAGCGGTGGGGTCGGAGTGGGAAGGGGGGAGTCTTCGGGAGAGGAGGGAATAGTTACTCGCACCGGCTTGAGCATTTGCTGAATATTACATAGGAATGAAACATTAATGGACAGGAAATATTATGTGGCTGTGGTGCAGAATTGAATCGATCATTATTTGTAATGTAAAAACTGTTAAACTGAATATTAATGAAACATCTAAGAGGTGCGCAAGTGTCGTGTGTGTGCGTGCGCGTGTGCGTGCGTCACCTGCGGCGCGGGCGGCGCGGGCGGCGCGGGCACGAAGTAGTCGGCGGGCGCGGCGGGCGCGGGGGGCGCGGGCGGCGCGGGCGGCGCGGGGCCGGGCGGCGCCGCGGTCGCCCCCCGCGCCCCGCCCGGGTTCAGCACGTCCACGTACGACTTCTTTATGTCTGTAGAGAGTGTACTTATCAGTTACCGCAGTCCGCGCGCTTTGTCAACCTATACGGAAAACGACAGGTCTCGAGCGAAGGGGTTACCTAAGATTTTTGAATAATTATTACTCGACCCTGGCAAAGCCAAAAGGTTTATTAAATTGTAGCAAATTATGTCTATGTAGATATTAATGTACATATCTTGTATGTTCAACGGCATGAAATATTTCGTGAGTGACTTCAAAACGTTACCTCCCTTTCTACAAATTACCCACTCTAATGTGATAATTTATTATCTTATTACTAAACCAATTGTACATCCATATTTTTTTAAAATAAACGCAGTAGCAAAAATGTACACTAACGGACAAGTAGCTGTCCGAGCATCGACGCGAGTTTGCCAATGCTGTTGCTGGCGGGCGGACCGCGCGTGATTCCGCTCCAAAAAGTCGGCCCAGCGGTGCCAATTGTCCGATTGAAATCGTACTTATACGACCTTTTTGGAACTGATACGACGTATGATCATGTTTTCGAAATTGTAATTTTCATAACAAAATAGAATAATAATATTGTATTATGTCCATTTTGTATATAAAAAAGTCAATTTATCAACGAATTACCCGTTCCAACATCATGTATGAACGCTTTTTTTTACTAGATTCAAGAACATATTTGTAGTGAAGGTCATCCATAATTTCTTTATCAAATAGGAAGTTAACGTTTTAAATTTAGAAAAACATTTGTTATTGCATGTACAAAAATATTTTAACGAAATATATACCAATTACAAGCTAATATAACAATAAAAAAAATTGTTTTGTATAACAAAATAAAAAAAAAAACAACGAAATTTTGATATAAATATAAACTAATGCATTATAAATTTGATAATAAATTTGATTCATTACATTAAAAGTTAAAAAAAATATAATTATTCTATAATTATAAACAAAAATTAATTGCAGTTGTATGAATATTATAAATTTCAATGCGTGCTTTTTTACATTTTTCAGCTAAACGTAGCACATTTTCTTCGTGTATGGTACGGGTATGGTCCCTAGACGGTTGGCATCACTGGGATCACGTTTATTTCAAATCGAATACTGATATTCTTTTTTTTATTAACATTTGTTTCATTTTATTACTCAATGAAGTGAATCATCCTTGAAACCGAAAGACTTTATAATCAATTTTTTAAGTACGCAAATCGAAAACAAAGTGAGATGTTTAATATAGGTAGTTAGGAGAACTCACGTCGTCCTTTTTGCATTTTAAAAATATTGGACACGGGCACGGCCGGGGGCGCTCCGAGCGTCGCCGGGGACTGCAGCGGGGTCGACGTGCTTCTGGAAGTGACAATGAGTTTATACAGTTATTATCGCAATCGTACACACAGCTAGTAAATATACTATTTACACATCATATCAATATATAATTTAAATAAACAGATGAACATCCACACACAAAGAGGATCCATCGCCTGTTTTGGTAACTTATTTTCCGAATCGGCGAATTTGAGTTTGAAAATTTGATACACATATAAAACATTCAAGCCAAAGACACGACATACTAAATGTGTATCGATTGCGAGTTATGTCACTGGCAGTAAACGTTATGCATCGCGCTCTTCGTTTCATTTCTTAATCAGTACAATCGCATATGTTTTCAACGTATTTGAAACTGAGGGATTTCCCGTTTATGAAATCTACACGGTCTGCGATGCAAATGTTTCCTTAAGGAACAGGGAATTCTCCCGAATTTCGACACGAGTACTGCACGTGCCCTAAACGATCAATTACTTTGGCTCCATGTGCTGGTGAAATTATATTTTATTGGTATAAAAGGGGATACCAATGTAAACCCAGCAATACTACTGTAATGCAGCAAGGTCGGAGCAGTGGACTCGACCCTTGCGACATAAGCATAAACGTGAAACGAAAAGCGTCGCTCACGGTCCGGCGGGCGGCGGCGGCGGCGCGGCGGGCGCGTCGGCGTCGGCGGCGCCCGTGTCCCGCCAGCGCTGGCGCTGCTCGTCCCACACGATCTGCAACGCGCACGCGTCAGCCGCGACTCGAGTTCGGACGACTCGTGTCCAATTACATGTACATATTAAATTCGATCGATCGCCACGTCGACGACTTACCTCTCGCGCTTGCTACAGTTTAGTGTCAAGTGCTAGAAATAATAATAGACATAAATCGGGGACAACCTTTATTATTTTTACAATCTATCACAATACAACGAGGGTGCACCGCATAAACTATTACATACAATTATACACAGTGACAAGTAGATAGTGTTATAAACATATTAAATACGATTACATACACTATTAATATAAATAATAATACAAGTACACGTCAGTTCGATATCGATACATTCGATAAAATTTTATTTGCCAACAACTAGCTAATGTATCCATAATATATTATATACAATAAATATACTCGAATAAACCGCGTGTGCCGTAACAGGAAGCAGTCGAGTCGGAAAGGATTACTATTAAGGGTAAGGACGCGAGGGGGTGGGCAATAGGATGTTCCAAAGGGGGAGAATACATTACATAAGAGTGGGCATGTCAAGCGAGGACACGGTGGGCTGACTCACGGTGGGGTTGGTGTCGTCGGGCAGAATCATCTGGTTGGGGGCCCGCAGCGATAACTTGGTGAGGATGCCGCCCAGCCAGCCGCCGCCCCCCGCGGCCGCGCCCGTCCCGCGCCGCTCGCCCTTGGCGCCACTCTCGGTCCTGCCCTCCTTGCCGCTGGACTGCGGACTGTCGGAGTCTCGGTCGACTTGCTGGGATGGGAGTGACAATTTAAATTAAAAAAAAGTTTCTCATCCACGGACGAGTACTCTTGCGGCGCTGGGGGCGGTACTCACGTCGGCGGAGGCGGCGCGCTCGTCGCCGCGGGCCGCGCCCGGCATGGTGATGGTGGGCCGCGCGCCGTCGCCGCTCTGCGCAAACCGCACGGTTAATACACCTAGCTCCTGAGCCCGCTTGCGCTAGGAGTGGGGCGACTCCAGCACGAGGGGCGGAACCTGCGACTTTTGCATCGCTAGGCAGCCTTAATCTCATACCCCATTTCCACATGCGCGCTCGTGATTCGCCTCGTCATTCGAGAACTGTCCGCCGACACGAGTGAGCGTTTACTCATTCGCACCTCGATTCGTGTTCGAAAGGCGACGCGAACCAAACGACCGACCGCCCGTAGTCCCCGCGGGCTCGTGATTCGTCTCGACACTCGCGCGAATGTGTCAATGCGGTATTAGGATTGAACCTTGTGTAGCTCGTGTGTATGCAAATATTGAAAACTACTCGTTGTGGGCAAAGTAAATGATTCGATTTATTGATATTAAAATTGTTTCGAAAGCACGCGTGTTCGTTAATTCTGAAAAAAACGACTTTTTCGACTGCATTAAATCGCAGGAGATAGATTTTTCACCGAGATGATAACCATTAACGGTCCGACGGCGAGATGAATGGTTTGTCCGACACCGTCAAGTCGCCGCGGCACGCGGGCCCGTTATCGTCTCTGTGAAAATCTACAAAACACGGGTCAATAAAACAAATATAACATTTAGTAACCATTTATTGGCAACACTACAGAATGGTACAAGTTAGTGGGCGCCTCTACGACATTACACAATCTCATCAACATAACAGTGCGTGCCGTGAGTGAATTAAGTATTAGAACAGCGGTCGAAGAATACAAATCGAACCAAGAACGACATCGCTCCCAGCTCTCGTCGAGACCGGCACTGGTATGTTTCTTGTTCAAATTTAATATAAAAAAAGATCAGATCCGTCATATCACAGGAAAATAAATCAAAGCGAGCACCTAACACACAGGAGAAACGTTAGGCGTAACGAATAAATATTTATAATAAATAACGAATAAAAATAAATGGTTATCAACAAAGTAGTAAATAAATACACTGTAAATGCACAACTAGAGCGGCCCGTCGACGTCGTACGTGAGCGGCGTGCCGACGCAGTAGCGCGCGTGCGCGGGCCGCGGGGGGGTGGCGGGGGAGGGCGTCCGCCAGCCCAGCGGCTCGTCGATGGCGAACGTGGCGGCCGGCGAGCGGCGGGCACGCAGCACGTCGAAGCGCTGCTCGCTGCCCGGCCGGCTCTCGGGCTCCTCGGGCTCGTCGATGGGGAACGTCCCGCCGAACACGAGCGGGCGGCGCGCGCGCTGCGCGGCCGCGCTGCGGGCCCACGACTCCACCGTGCGGCCGACCACGGCGCCGCACGGCGGGCGCGGCGGGGGGCGGCGCGCCGGGGGGGCCTGGCGCGCCGGGGGCCCGCGCGGCGGCGGGGCGCGGCCGCGGCGCCGGCGCAGGCCGGCCGGGGGCGGCGCGGGCTGCCCCCACAACACGCGTTAGCACACTTGCACACACATGTTATAAGCGCGACGCTAGCACCGGTTCGACGTCTGGGTGGAGGCGCGGGCCTACTTGTTCGTTACGATTCTTCGACGCGACACGGCGGAAAAAGCTTTTTTTTTGAATTTCGTTAAATCATGGGCCATGTGGTAAATATCGTGTCACCGGGAAATAAAATATAAATCTTGGAACAAAACTGGCGGTCCGTTATTTGAGTCAATGTCGAGTCGCTACCGTTAGCCCTAAACGTTTCACGAACAATGAAGCGAATGATATTTATATAAACTATAAGAGTACTATAAAAATAATAAGAAGTAAGAAGTGTATCGGAGACTCACCTCGTTGTACCCGTAGTCGGGCTGCCAGTACGGGTCGGCGTAGGAGTGCCCGTGCTCCTCGTAGCCGTACTGCGGCTCGTAGTGCTGCTGCTGTTGTTGCAGATGCTGGTGCTGTTGATCGGGCACGGAATCCGAGACTAGTTGCTGCGGCTGCGGTTGAAACTGCTGATGTTGCTGTTGCTGATAGTACTGCATGGAGTAGTCAGGAGGGTCTTCCACAGATTCGGGATATTTTTGAATCTGCTGCGTCTGCTGCAAGGTCTAAAATTTAAGCAATTCAAATTAGTTTTCGATAGTATCGCATTATTTTAATAACAAGCCTTTGAAGTCACTGTTCTTACACATAGTTCTCTAATTCTCTAACGCGCCACCACTCCACTCGTTCGAGATTTGTACACTAACAATTTGTAATTGTTACTTAAAGATACAAATTTAAGGCTTTAACGTACATAAATGTGTAATCTTACTAGTGAGTTTAAAAACTAATGATATTTACTATTTAAATCTAATCGCATTTCGTATATACTACACATATTTAGAACTTCACTCCAACATATCTTTCAGCCGCAGGGCTGATATTAAATATATAATTTATTTAAATGTGCAAACGAGTACACAGTCGACTCCCACCTGGTCCCACGGGGCGTACTGCGCACCGTCGAGGTGGGGCTCGACGTGGGGCTCGGCGGGGGGCTCGGCGCGGTGCTGCGGGGTGTGCTGCTGCGACGCCTCCGCCTGCGACAGGACACGGCCGTGAGTGGGGGGCGTGGCGAGCTCACCGCACGGGAGGAGCGCGACGCACCGACAGCTGCGCCGCCACGGCGTGCAGCTCGTGCAGCCAGCGCTGGTGGCGCGGCGAGGCGTCGGCGCTGGCGTCGTCGGGCGCGTCGGGCGCGCCGTCGGGCGCGCCGTCGTGCAGCGCCGGGTCGCAGTACTTGAGGCGCTCGGCCAGCTGCGCCACGGCCGCGGCCAGCGCGGGCGCGGCCGGCGCGGGCGGCGCGGGGGGCGCGGGGGCCCGCGTGAGCGCGCGGGCGGCGCGCTCGGCGTAGCGCAGCGCGCGCTCGCACTGCCCCGCGTCCGCCAGCCGCGTCGCCAGCACCAGCTTGTACACCGTCAGCTCGTCCAGCACGAACTCCTGCTGCGCCGAGCTCAGCGACAGCGCGTACTCGTATATCTCGGTGGCGAATATCGCCTCGTTGGTGGCGAAGCGCGTCAGCGTGGTCGCTCGCGGGTCGGCCAGCAGCAGCGACAGGCGCGGAGCGGAGGTGGGCGCGGGCGCGGAGGGATCGGCGGGGGGCCGCAGGGGGGCCAGCGGGTGCGCGGCGAAGGGCTCGCCCGCCGACAGGTAGCAGAACTGCGCGGAGTACAGCAGCCCGCGCGCGCCGAGTGTGTCGCCTGAATGGGGAGCAATATTTAACCTGTTTAATTCTTAGTAGCTAAAAATGTTTAAAATTGCCTCACACAGCGTCATGAAACTATTAACTATAAACTGATATTCCATGAGTGTATAAAATTACCGAGCTGAGTGATGGTGCGGCGGTCGTGGTCGGCGCGCGCGCTGGCGTTGGCGAGCAGGATGGCGGCGTGCGGGCGCCAGTCGCCCCAGCGCGGGTCGGCCGCGCCCTACGGGGTGATCGGGTTAGCGACATTGCAGGACAACTTGTCGAGAAGCAAACGCCCCGTTACGATAGTGAATAAGTTGCACGTCGGCAAAGAGCCACACAGTACTCACGGCCAGCAGCGGCGGCGCGCGCAGGGCCAGCGCGGCGTACAGCGAGTGCAGCGGGTCGCGGCGCGCCAGCGAGGCCACGAAGCGCGCGTACACGGCGGCCCGCGCGCGCCGCTCGCCGTGCGCCGCCAGCTGCAGCGCGTGGCCCCACAGCCCGTTGTCCATGGCGTACTCTGTCGGCACACGTGCGTTACGCTGGTGACGTGCTCGGACTTTCTACGGGTCGATACTTTTATAAAATATAATAAATATATCTCCGACTCACCCAGGGCCTCCTGCCGGTTCCCGTAGACGAGATACTCCCGGTAGCGCTCGAGCGCCTCTTTCTCGTCGACGACTGGCTTACCCTTTATATCATCTTCCGCTGTAACCGAGCGAACATTATTTATAAGATACGAAATTTTATCTATTGAAATGAAGTCAAAATGAAATGTACGATCGCTTTTAAAACTATTATTTTATTTATATTATCTAACAGTATTCGTTTGGAATAACAACGTCGGAGACACGGCATCACTCACCCAGCGTCGAAGGCAGGTCGTACTGTCTGTCCCCCTCCCCCTCCCCCTCGACACACCCCGAAGACACCGAGCCGCCTTTCTCTACACAAAGAAACAATATTATTTTTATGTGTTCACGCATGTTTGGAAATATAACGAGCACACTAACAGATCAAACTGCTGCTGACGGTAAGTGGAGGGGTGTGTTTCGATGTTCAACATTGTTAACGTGTTCTGCATGCTGTTCGGCACTTTAGACATTTTTGAGTACTCCATACAACATAAAGGTGACGGCTGCTTCCACTATAAAGGACGAGTATTTGTATTTGTATCGTACCCGTGCTCTTGTCAGGTGCTATCTTGTACTCAAACTCCTTCGTGTTCTTCATTAGTAGCTCGGCGACGTCCGAACCGACAACCACCTGTAATTTTATGAAAAATTACATTTTAGTGAATAAAATCCACACTATAAGGTCTAAATACGTAGAGGCAACGACTTATGGGCCACCTGGGGGTAAGCGGTCACCGCCGCCCGTAGATGTAGGTGCTGCAAGAAATATTGTCTGATGGTGAGTCTAATCGGACAACAACAGTACATAATTTTACTCTATGGTGGTAGAATACGATGGCCCATACAAAGCCCTACTAACCCTACAACTAAGTAATTATTTTGATTGTGTGTAATGATTATTATTATTATTTTATTTATTTTGAAACTCGTATACTTATATTGTTTTTTTAAAACAATATAAATGAACAAAAAAGCTCACCCCGTTCTGACGCAGCATCAGCGCCAGCAGGTCCCAGAGCAGCGCGTAGCCGATGACGTCGGCGCCGCCGTGCTGGTGCGCACCGCGCACGCGCGCCTCGCAGTACTCCACGACGCTCTTCTTGTGGGTCACACCTAGACAACACAGCGGACGGTCAGCGGGCGGGTCGGCGGGTGGGCGTCGTGCGGCGGGCGCGGCTCACCTCTGCGCAGCGGGCCCGGGTAGGCGGCGAGGTCGGCGGCGTGGCGCTGCAGCAGGCGCGCCAGCGGCAGCAGCTGCAGCGCTGGCGCGCGGCCGTCCACGGGCCAGCCCGCGCTCACCACGAGCAGCGCGCGCGCGCCCAGCACGCCCTTCACGTGCGCGGTGGAGTACTTGAACGGCGTCATCCGCTCCGAGCGCACCGTGGACTCGTCGAGGTGCAGGTTCAGGGACATGTCCGTCGTCAGCTCCCTGCGGCGCGACCCACGCGTCAGACTCGCTCCGCGACTACCGCCCGCGTACGTACGTCCGGCGCGACGTACACGCGACGTACATGCTAGCGTGTGATACGTGTGGAACACTAGCGTTCGAAAATTGTAATTCGGAATATGTAAAATAGTTACGTTCTAAGCAATAGTTCTAAGTAGATGCAAGCAAGTGAAAGTTCTCGGTGTGGCGGATGATAGTAGTTATTAATGAAAAAATGAATGTGTCGAATTATAATGATATGCAAGTGATGCATGCGCATGCGATGCTTCGTGTTTGAGTGAGGGGAGGGGTGGGGTGTCGTGGTTACCTGTCGGAGAGGTCGGTGCGCAGCGAGAGTGCGTCGCGCGCGACTCGAGAGCTGACGTAGTACCTACAGCAATGAGCACTGCAATGCACCTCGCGTACTGAACGCAACGAATGCTAAGCACGTATTACGGTAACCCACAACACCGTAACGTCTCCGTCGTATATATATATATATGTTTTATTTTGGTCGAAAACTTTTGTACTAGCGAGATATCTTGTTACGGTTATGTGGTGTACAATAACAGTATTAATATAAAGTTATATGCGAATTTACTTTGAATCCAGTTTCATTTATGATAAGATTTAACAAAAAAAAACAAAATCAAATTAATTAAATTTAATTAATTTGATATTAGGTTTTATAATGAAAAATGAACTTTTCATTACAAAACCTAATATGTAAGACTCAAAGTATTTACTGGATACAAAATAATTAATAAGCTGCGATCCATAATATTATTATTACCCGTGACGTGGCTGGTGATTGGTTAATTTTTTAAATTAATGTGTGGTGTGCGAATGAAAGCAAATTATGAATAATATATAGTATATACAACATACGAGGGTGGATTGAGGAGTTAAATATCTCCTGTGAACAGGATCAAAAACCTTTGTTATATCATTTGAAATAAACATTTCCATCAACGGAGTGGTCGAAGATACTAATTATAAAGCGTAAGAGATAAGAGACGTTTCTCAGAATGGCAGCACGGTTTTATAAATCAGATGGAAAATTTTAAGTGATGATCGAGTCAGAAAATAATGCAGTTAAGAACATTCGTGGACTATTCATTCACCACCGCATTCCGACGGTACTCATACACTAGTTAAAAGAAATATCATGAAAATCAAGTAAAATGTCTACGTCTAATCTGTAGGAATGGGCGCGTGATTATGTTTCTCAGTTTACAATATAACGTGTCAAGCTTACGGTAGATATATTGTGTGTGGAAAAGTTATCGATTATGAATATCGATGTTTAACGAATGTTGTTAGGTGTTCAAGAGTCGAGTACACGAGCACTTGAATGCAATACAATCAGCCAATTCATCACAATGACGTCTGTCGCTATGGTGGTGCGCCGGTGTCGTGTGTGGTGTGCGATGGCTGGTGTGTGGTGTGTGATGTGCGGTCACATACGTGTCCGCAGGCTTGAGTCCGTTAGCGCTGGACCGGCCCGAGTGCACACTGCCGCGCTCCTCCGTGCGCGCCTCGTAGCCGAGCTGGCCGTAGCCTATAACAGAATATATTTTCGTAATTACATTCCTTCATTCTACTAACCGACGAATCGAACTCTCGTCGAAACATAACGAAACATAAAGACGGTCCCGACTCACCGTCCGCGTAGAGGTTGCCGTAGAGGCCGGGCGCCAGCAGCTGCTTGTAGAGGCGCATGTAGGCGGCGGGGTCGGTGCGGCGCAGGCGCTCGTAGTACTCGTAGTGGCGCCGCTGCGCCTCGAGCGCCGAGCCCCACGCGGGCCCGCCCGCGCCGCCCGCCAGCGCGCCCGACACTGCCGCGAACAGACAAAGTTCGAGTGCATCTCCAATATACACTTTTATCTCACACAAGGATTCACGAGAGTCGGCCGGGGTCGGTACCTCGTTCACCATCGTAGTAGTGATGGTGCCGATGTCGGCGTCGCTCGTCGCGATGCGCGCGGCGCCTCGGCTCGTCGGCCTCCTCGTCCGTGGCCGTGGCCTCGCGCGAGCCGGCGCGGGAGCCCGACGAGTACGTCTCGCCTGTTTCAGTTAATACCATGTAACGAGGCGACTTCGATATACCCCCAGTTCGGCCGGTCCGGTCTATAGTGTATTCTGTCATCTATACGTATCTGACTATTGTCTAATGTGTTACTGTGTGTCACTGCATTACAAAAAATAAAAATTTATACCGGGGTTCTATACACAATACAGAATGCCGTTTTAATTTAAAAACGTAATTTAATAATTTTATTACTGATCATTAAAAAACTCATTAGGTATAGCGGAAAAAAAATACACTAATTAAAATAAGCATAACATGCGACGAAGCTTAAATAAAACAACATGGAAATAACTTAAGACTTGAAAAAAAAATGTTTATTTATTTATACCAAGATCGTTTTCAACTGATCAAGTGATCAGCTTCAAAAACGTTTTTATTCCTAATGAAATTCTTTCGCATGCTCTTTCGCTTCCATTATGACAGGCTGTTATTTTTACCTCTGTTCTTGTGAAATGAATTTAATTCTAAGATGTATGTATGTATGTAAAGAGTAAATTCGATTGACCAAATCCCTCGTTACGGTAACCCAAACTAAGCCAGATGGCATGCACAATGAAGGCTTCTAGTATTGTGAAAATTGTAACAAGTCAAAGGTTTAAATTTTACATAATGGATAGTTGTCTCTGATAAATGTTTACCTACTTATTTGTGTTCAAGTACACTGTTGAATTTCTTTGAATTCTTTCACAGATTAATTAGATTTTTGTATCTATTCATCTGTAATCCATGTTACTAATTCACACAATAATGCCCGCTTATCCTATTACGCGCAGCTGCCCGTAGCATCGCTGCTACATTAAATATAAACAAAGAAAAAAAATTAAAACAAGCTCAGCATGTAGCGATTCAGACGTTACCGGCAACCTAACATAATAGGGACGAGAACACGGCGCGTGCGCTCAAACACAGCACGACATACAACCACAAGTACCTTTGGGTTTACTACTATCAGTTCTAGCATCGCCACTGAACGTTACGACTGCAAAATAAAATAAACATTCCAACTAATTACTGACATCACATTGCACCTGGAACTTTTTGTAATATTTAAACGAATTGTAATTGAAAAAATATATAAATCAACGCTACTTCCTGAAATACTAATAGAATAAAAAATGGTGCAATTATTGTACGAACAAAATTAGAAAAATGAGTAATTTTTTATATCCAAGTAACGAGCACTCGTTGCTCACAAATAATATCGACTACGAGGTTTCGATGCTATTAGAGTCACTCGCCTTTTCTCCTGTCGTCGTCGCCCCGCTCCCTGCGCAGCGAGGCGTACTTGCGGGGGTCGATGTCGCGGTAGCGGCGCTCGAAGGGGTCGCGCTCGCGCTCCAGCGTCAGGTGGCGCCGCCGCTCCTTGTCGTCGCGAGGCGGCTTCGACGTGTACGACCCCTCTCTGTATTGTCTGTTAAATTATTCAACACTTCATCTCTCTTCAATGCAAGAAAAGAGCAATAATTTCGTTTTTCAGAAGGAGGATAGGTCTCTACTGAAAGAAGCGACGAAAAATATATTCTTAATTACAACAGGCACGGACGTCAATAGCTTCGTGCATAGCATTAGGTTTATTTATTAGATATTCGTATAATTTTTTATTACTTCTTCTAGTTGATACGCAACACTCACCTACGATTTCTCTCTCTGTCGCTGTAGTAGTCGGTGTCTTCGGTCTCGTATCGATGGCTTCGAGTGCTGCGTCTATGTCGTCTGCCGTCAGGACTCACGTCTTTGTCACGTCTTTCCCGATCCCAGTCCCTGTCCCTGTCCCGCCTGTCTTTATCGGGGCGCCGCTCATCCCTGCCCGATCGCCTCTCAGCTTCGCGATCGTATTTTCTATCGCCTCGAGAGTATCGACCTCTTTCTTTATCCCTATCTCTGTCTCGATCTCTTGAAGTCTTCGGTTTGTCCCTGTCTTTTCTTGGAGATCCTTTGAAAGCTCGATCTCTCTCTGAATCCTCGCCCGAGGTGACGCGGTTAAGGGATTGTCTTCGCGAATTGTTAGTTGGATAATCAGTTGCATCTGTTACATCATGGTTGCGATCTTTTGGCTCTTCCACCGTATTAGCGTTGGAGCCATCGTACGTTGGTTCCCTCGAAAAAGACATGTCCACCGATGAAACGACGCTCAAATCTTGTAAATTTTCGCCTTCCATCGTAATCTCTCTTTGTTGATCATCAACAGATAGGCTGAAATCTGGAGAAGTGGCATTACTAGCTTCCCGTGCTCCAATTATACTTCTCGATGGATTCCTCGGAGGTGGTTCAGTGTAGTCGGACCCGTCCACGTTTTGTTCACGAATATCGGTGGGACCCGCATCGGCCGATATTGGGTAATCATGATCAACTCCAGTGACAACTCTTTGTTCATTTGCAGAAGCGAAATTCTGAGTTTGATATTGAGGATATTCATCGTTACTAGGCTCCCCAGGTACCATCCTATCCAAACCAACAGGTCTTCTATCTCCTCCTCTTGTAGTTACTGTTTGTGAATAATTATCGGGGGTTTGTTGGCCATCTGCTTGCCTATAAGGTCGACCACTGCTATCAGTCGGCTGCCCGTCAATTTGTCGGTCCATGTAGTCATCAGCTGTTTGATTGTACGAGCTATGACTTTCTGTCTGCTGACCAGGCACCATTCGCGCTAAGCCTGGAGGGGGTTCATCACCAGAAATATTCAAATTCTGATTGTATTCAACCTCTTGCTGTCCCACTCCCATTCTTCTTAGCCCTGGTGGGGGAATATTACGACTAAAATCTGTATTTTCACCATAGTCCACACTTGACAGATGGGCAGTTTGCAAATACTCATTTCTATCATTCTGTGGAGCTATTTCTAAGTTATCAGGCACCTGAGATGGTAGAGGCATTGATCTATAGTTTGAAACTTGTGGTTGATCAGGTCTTTCTGAATTATCAGGTGTAGTTTCCAAATTAGCTCCAAAGTTTGCAGAGAGCCTGTCTTGCTGAACAACTTTACTAACAGCAGCTGGTGAAGTTAAGATTGGGCCAGAATTTGGAGGCGCATATGTTGGAAGCTGTGGATTCACAGGTGGTACTTTAGAAATATTTTTATGGGAAAAAGGTGCAGCACTTTTAAATGGATTTTGACTTGAAGAAGTCGGAAAGTTTGTTGTAGGGGGTAAAGGCATTGTTGCTGTAGGTGGAGGCAAGCCAGGAGTTGGCATAATTGATGATGATGATGAAGATGCTGTATTGTTTGCTGCAGGTAAAGACTGAGGTGTCTGTACCGAATTAGTAGTAGATACTGGTAAATTATGTGGTAAGTATTGAGTAGAGACAGGAGGCGGAGGGGGCATAGATGGTTGAGAAATATATTGATTTAGTGCCGTGGGATTTGGAGATATAGATGGGACGGGTGCTTTCATCTGTTTATTATCTGTAATATTTTCAATATTATGGCTAGAATGTCTAACATCTAGAGATACATTTTCATGATTAGCTATATTCATGTCCTGTATAGAATTAATTAAGTCATCACAGCTTTCCCTTCTACTATTACTTTGAATATTACTGACTAGCATAGATTCCTCGGAGTAATGGTTCGACCATTCACTATTTGTAATATTTTCATTAAAACTAGATTGAGAATAGTTAAAATTTGCTGTGTCAGTGTTTGGTCCTGGACTACTTTTACTAGAATTCCTGGATTGATTTTCGCTCCTGTATGTACCCTCTGATTGTGTATGTGGTCCATCACTAGAATCCTGGGACATTTGTGACTCAATGGACCACTGAGGTGTTAAATTTTCTGGATTGAAGCGCTTCCCCAAAGCTAAATTTGGTAATGCTTCTTTTACAATTTCTTTGTCATTTAATGTTTTTATTTCATCTTGCGTGCTGTGTGCAGAAATATTACTGGCCCTCCTTTGATCAGTTGGTTCACTTGCCACATTGTTCTCGTTATTGGAGTTATCAATGTGTGCAGTTTTTTCTCTATTGTCTTGAATGGGTTGAGATTGAGTTTGTTGCAGCTCTGTATCTTTTTTCTCTTCCATAGACCAATTCCAGCTATTTGTGGATGCAAAACTCTCTTCTATAACATTAGCATTATTATTATAAACTGGTTGCTGTAACCCTGGCTGATTGGGCGCAGCCTGGGTCAAAGACTTTTGTTGTTGTTTAGAAGAATCCTCCCATCCCCAATTCCAGTTATCTTCCCATCCATCTGCATTACCTTCATTTTGAGCAAAGTTTTGTTGTTGTTGTTGTGGCATTTGATTTTGGTAATAATTTTGCTGGTAAGAAGGCTGTGCATTATCAAAGTTTTGATTTGCATAATGTTGATTATATTGCTGCGGCTGTTGGAAGTACTGATTAGTGTTGTTAACAAATGGTTGCTGTTGATAAACTTGTCCATATTGCTGACCATACTGTGGTTGTTGCTGGGGCATTTGCCACATCTGCTGTTGCTGGGCTGTTTGCGGTGCACCTTGATAATTTGGATACATATTCTGTTGATTCCCATATGGCTAGAAATAAAACAATACGTATAGCTTAGAATATTTTACAAGCGAATATGGAATGATTATAATATCCGTAAATAATATATTTAAAAATCGAATTACGCAGTGTGTAAATCGACATATGAAAAGTAAATTACATTAATATTTCTTGTTTATAAATCACATGACATTTTTCTATAATCAGCTAGTTATTGGACCACGTCATTGTTTACGTCTGTGTCGATATAACCTGCGCGCAACTCACCTGGGGTGCAGCGTAGGCCTGGTGCTCGGAGCTCGGCGGTGGCGCGTTGCTTTGCCGCTTCATCCACGACATGCTGCACTACCGCCGCTTACGTAACATTCGTGAAAGAACTCCTCACATATGTTAGATTGCGAGAAACAGCTTTGTCACTATCACAAAATGAAATTAATTTGAAAACACTTTCACTTTGAAACACGTATATTTACTTCATTATAATATATATAACTAATACACTACCTGGACTATTGGAGAAATATTATAGTTTTAATACGAGAAACTATATATTAAATATTTATATTAAATATTTCATGTATAGTTTCGTAAAAAATTGTTGACAGCAACACATCGATCGAAGGTGCCCTGTTGGCAGTGTCGCCATGCTAATGCCTAATTTTGTAACAAGTGTTCGGATACCAATTGTTAATCTGTACAATGATGATTTAAATGATTATCAATATACACTCAGGTATAAATATTTAAAATAAATAAATTGTATTATAATAAATCAAATTAAGACGTTGCTGAATAATATTTCTAGGTAATTACGTACCTATTCTTAAGTTATAAAATAAAAGTTACTTGTTTTACACAACCCTGGATATATCACTTTCAAGTAAAAGTAATGTCTTTTGTTTTTATTTATACATTTACTTATATTTTTCTTTTTACATTTTTCTTCATCTGGTCTTATTTTTATTCAGCTGCGACTTAAATCAATTTGTCAGTAGTTTAGTATCAATCAACTGTCAGATTTGTCAATTGACATCAACAATATTATTGTTTATTATGAAAAAGTTTGGTTCTTAAAAACTTGAGGTGAATTTATTTTAGTGGTATTTATTTTATTCTTACCCACGCATTAATTTATCTTAAAATTATTTTTCATTGAGTATTCCGGTTTTGTTGGTCAACTATGGCTAAAAGATCCAATCCGTACTCTGAAGACTTTATTCAACAATGTAAAATGCACGTAGGTCTTAAGCAATTTAACAACAACGAGGACGGATTGCAAAAAGTATACGGTAATAAAACGTTATTTTTCTATGAATTTATTTATTTCTATTACTACTAGTTGTTTCATGCCATGTTATACATCTGAATTTGTATCAATTACAGAAAAAACATTACAACTACTATTCCGAGGAGCGAAGAAAATACAAAATGATATTATACAGAGTTGTGATACAGTGCACGTTGAAAGAAAGGATGGAATGAAACAACTTTTTATAGGCAAAGACGGCAGTTTATTACATTCTGGGAACATGGTAACATTTTTATAATAATTGATTATGCATGATTCTATTTAAGATTTTTCACAGATGATTTTATTGATATTAGACATGGAATTTTGGCTTTTCTTCATATAAAAAAACAATTAAATGAACTTTTATATTAAAACAAAATATAATATATATATATATATATATAACTTTTCTAGAATATGCAGAAGAAGGCAGGAACACATTATTGTGCATGTAATAGGCTTGAGACAAACATTTGTGCTTATTGTGAAATAGCCTTATGTGCCGTGTGTCAGCACCAGTGTGGTATCTGCCAACAATCCTACTGTTCAAAATGTTCCCTAATTGGGTAAGATTAAAAAATTTTTGTTCACTACCAACTTGTCGGTCTTATACCTACACAAACACATTGATTACAATTAAATTACTGAAATCATTAACAACACACAATTATTGACACTGAAGGAAATCATTGTGAATAAACCTGCATGTGTCTAATTTCATTGAAATTCTGCCACATGTGTATTCTATCGACCCACATTGGAGCAGCGTGGTAAAATAGGTACTAATTGAATCGTATGCTTGCTATTATTATAATATTATACATATATTCGCAAAGGACATGTGGGTCATAGGATTTTTTTCTTCAATTATAGTCATTAAAAAACAGCCCGTAAATGCACCACTACTGGGCATAGACCTGAAGTTGAAGGGTTGAACTTGCCCTCGTAAATAAATATTTGACATTTTATCAAGACGTTATTCTAAGGTGGATAATATTTTGATTACTATTTACCATGAATATTAAGACGACCTCTCATTTCCCTTGTTATTTTTATATGGCGATACAAAATTGTATACAAAAGATGTAATCGAAGAAAATTAATTACAATTAATTTAATAAAATATTCTTTATTTCCAGATCTGAGGGCAAAGAAATTTGTGTTTCATGTTACAGATAAAGTTATGAAATAAGCATTAAAATAATATATACCTGTTTTTAGGCTTAGTTTATAATAATAGTTAATGTGATTAACCCGTGGGCTAAGAGCCTTGTGAAGAGGATACCCTTTATTACTGTTTAAGGAAATAGAAATTAAACAATTGCAAGTTAATAAATATACATCATCTTTTTATTATTTTCATATAAAATACATGCCAAACCGCAATCATAATCAAACCCATGTTTTATAAAATTGTCACTGACAAGACATCACAAGTTGTTCAAAATGTAAAATAGACAATGTCAAAATAGCCTTACTTGTAAAGTTAAGCAAAGTGAGTCATAAACAAGTTATTATACTTTGTTAAAATTTAAATTGCAATTATTTTTTCATGTAAATAGATAAAACATAAAAATGTATACTACAGAACTAGTATTGTTTTAATGAAACTGCACAAAAGTGATGATTTAATGGGGCAACATATTGCAACATTTTAACATCAAATAAAGAGATATAATGCAAAAAATATTCCAGTATCAAAGTTGTAAGTATTGTCTTTTTTACGAAAAAATGTAATAAATGTTCTTTCTTATAAATTGTATTTATAAATTGTTTTATTTCCACAAATTTGAAGCGACTTAAGGATTTTGGTTTTTAAAAAATCACACATTTGGGTTAAATTGTATTTTAATATAGATAATACTATTTATATTTTAAATTATAAAATAGCAACACTGTGCAAGTAAAAATCTTTATCTAAACACCATACATAATAATTGACATTAACACGCCATATAAAATTCAGCACCTCATGCGAAAATATAAACACGCAAAACTTACTATTAAACTATTTTCTAAACCAAGTCCCAGCAACACTTAAGACTATAATAATTAAAAAATTGTTTCCACATCGGAGCGTAGCGTACAGGGATAGAGGTGCGACTCGAGCGGCGCCAATTGATTATTCGCACGAAATTAATTTGAAGTGAAAAGATTATGTAATTCTTTTCCGACGAGTAGTAACAAAGTGTTTAAATATATTTTGTTTGTAGTGTAAATATTATTGTGAAGTATGTTGTTACTAACACTCAAATAATAATAATAGGACTTCATATAGATGTAATAAATGCAGTTTTGTACAATATATGTATACATTTAATACTCATTATGAATCTTTTTTATTAAACTATTCATTTAATGAACAATTCAAGCAAAAACGATCGAATGTCGCTTTAATCCGGTAAATTTATGTAAAAAAAATATTTACAATAAATTGTCAATTAAAATCATTTTAATATTACAATATTTGCTGTAAATAACCGACGCTATTATATGAATTTAAAATCATTGGCCGTTAACCGGTTATTGAGACACCACTTTTGTCTTAAAATAAACGATTATTTAAAAAACAATAGCTCAATGCAATCATTGGATAAAAAACACAACTAAAGTCCAAAAGAAAAAGTTTACAAAAAAAATAAGGCACAAATATTTTCAAGCTTCAACTGTACCACTGTAATGGGCATAATAACATTTAATCAAACTTGGCTATACATCCGAAAACTCTTCCGAGTCGAGTTTCCGAATATATGAATTTACTGCATAGTATGTTTGTACATATATTACTATAGCCATCGTAACCGAGACTACAAGAACAGGTATCGGTACAGCAGCGTCGCCGCCACGCCGAGCAGCAGCGGCACCATCCACGAGCCCCACGAACTGTCACCAATGCAAACATATAATTATAATAAAATAATACTGTAAGGTTGTGATATTCATATATAAGGTTGTGATAATACAATTCTATTTTTACTGCTCGTCACGACAAAAAAAGTGATGTTAGCACTTAACAAACAAATACAACTTGGAAATGTTTAAATAATTATGAGGATGGAAGAAATAATAGGAAGAATGAGTAAAATAAAATATGGTGGTGAGCAATTTCACCTGCGCGTTACTGTTTTAAATTATAAACTTTTTGTTCACTCAGTCGTAACGTACGTAAGTATTGATAATACTTAAATTATAATAGTGAGATAATTCTTGTGTCGATAAGAACAACTTGCAGAGATAACAATATAATTATGTCTGTACCAGTAACATTAAAACATAAAGTATTATCATATATAACTGACTAGTTTCCGCCTTCGACTCCACCCGCGTGTGAGGGTGTCCGTGGCTGACAACGAGCATGCATTTCCGTTATAATCGATTGAGTAACTACGCACAGACGTGAAGCGAAACTAACTCGCTTTCGCATTTATAATATTAGTTAGGATTACTGAGTAAACATTATTTTAAAAAACTTAAATTGCATGCGCGAATGCAACTTTGAATGCCAATTAATAATCTGGATAATCGATTTATTTTTAACGAGGAAGTCAACATACAAAGTGTTTGTACGTACATACGCCACACACGTGTATCGCCATTTTGTTCTATCAGAAACTATAATTAGTTAAACGTAGTGTCCTAACACTTAAACTAACGCTAAACTATACTTCTAGTACATTTCACTCAATAAAAAAGTTGTAATTTATAGTAAAAGCAGTGGCATAGCACGGGGAGGCGGAGGTCGGAAGAAAGAAGGTATATGCAATATTATCAATGATTTTTTTTTTTTTTTAAATACGAGTTTTTAGTTTATATGTCATAAAAAATTTCATTTTCACTTTTTTGGTTAGTGTTTCAATAAGTTTTTTTTTACAATGCTCCATTTTTTTATAACAAAATCTAAAGCTCAGGCGTTATATAAATTATATATATAGGTTTTATAGAAACGGAAGCGAAATCCGCGAAAAAGTGTAACCATTGCATTTTCCTTTCGGTTCTTCTCGATAGAATTTAGTTTCTAAGCCTGTGGTAAATTTAAGTTATATTTTAAATTGTAAAATGGCGATTTAAGTGCTTGAATGAGTACATTATAATCGGATTTTTTGTATGAATCAACAAATGCTTAATACAATTTTGAACAAGGGAAATGTTTATACATCCCAAGGTAATTTGTTTCTCTTTCGATTGAATACATTGTTCAATTTGTTATCACATCCGGTCATCATAGCCAATAACGCCACGACGCCCCCGCCGACGTCTTACAAGATCTTAAGAACCGTGTAGACTATACGAGTATATAGCATGTAACACACTTCACTTAACACCAAACTCTCTGTCTTGATCACAATCGTTTGGAACCTTTGGAAACGTCAATGTTGCACATTGACGTTTCCAAAGGCAACCGGCACTTGGGTCCGTGTAACGATAGAGGATCCGATCGTGTGTCGATTATGATTCAAATAAATAAAATATTTTATCATAACTTGCTTTATTTCAAAACGATTACAATCAATATTCCAATCACCGCTATTCTATCTAAGTACATTTATGTATATAAATCAATAGCACATAACGTTAAGTATATAAACAGCTACAGCTGAATACAACAATATACAAATATTATATAGCTTCATTATGGTTAACTTCATTTCTAACTACAGCGTCGATATCAACTACACTACGAACACTGAGAAGCAATGATTGTTGTAAAAGCAATATTTCTATAATTTATTACAAAGGAGATCATTTCGATTAGCACGCCAGTTTAACGCATTCGACTAAATATATCATTAAGAACAAGTACAATATGTTTTATAAATAAATATGTTAATTATATAGGAATACATTACATTGTAAGTATAAATAGCTCCGCTACACAATACGCTACGCAATAATGTATAAGCGGAAGGAACAGATCTTGATATCACATTTCAGTTATAATATTTGGTATCGGCTTAAGTACACAGTGAGCATGACGCTAACGTTACACAGGTCCGTGTGCCGGTGGTCGTGGAAACTGCAGTTGGAATGATAATAGCGTCGCTGTCGACAACGAACTACAATTTATAGTACATCCCGAGATATAAGTGACGTCCTACAATTGGTCAAGTGTCATATGTTACCAAGCGGTCACTGACAGATAGGATCGGACACCTATTCACAGTTTGGAATATGTTACATTTAAGTGTACATAGTTCTATTTCAAATGCGATAAATACTATTCATTTATATCCCAGGATACACCCTACAATATATTACAACATAATATATAACATTAAACATCCTCTAACGGATTTGTACAAATATAAATAAATAACTGTCTCATCACTTTATTATGGATTGGTATGGATTTATTTTAGATACGTTTTGATATATCTGTACAATCGATAACATTACCTACACGATACTTGTCCGTCCGATTATAATAATAAACAATAAATTGTATGACAACATTATGTAAAGTTTATTTTTGTTTTATTTTTTTGCATAAAAACGGTGACTTGCTTGTTTCCAAAAAAGCATTGTACTAAAATGTGCATATATAAAATGGTATTTAAAAAATAATATAATTATCGTTTGACTTCGTATATTTAAAACTTAAATCTCGATTTATTTTTAAAAATATATTTTAAATGGTAACGAGTTTAATACAAACTATTGAGTTTCTTGCCAGTTATCTTGTAGATAATCCAAATTTCGTACTGTTGCCAGCTAACTCATACGTTGGCGTGTTTGTCGTTCTATTGATAGAATTTTGATGAATATTATTGATAATGTATTCAAAGAGATTCAACGTGTACACTTTAGTGGTTACTGTATCAATGTTATCTTAGACATGACCTCAGACGTGAGACGTATGGCGACTTACTTGCTCGCTACGAATATTCTTTTGTTTGGACTATTATTACATATATTACTTATTTATTGCTTATTAATTATAAATATATATATATATAGTTTCGATATATATATCGAAACTAACTTTTTGCACGTGTTGAATGGTAAAATAAAGGCCGAATAGGAACAGAAAAGAACGATACGAAATAAATCCTTGTGGGTGAGATTCGTAAAGAAAAAAGTTCCTACGGTTTGGCGTTTTTTAAACTTATAATTTATCTTAGCCTTACAATGCTGCTTATCTCGACTAAATCATCTAATTAAAAAAATTGTAATAGCTTCATGTGGCGACTGACGTTAGCGTACTAGCCAATAGCCTACATTTGGTCCTATACTCATATGATAGTTAGCGTCGACTAGTGGTACTAAGCGAGTGCAAGTGATGGTAATAGATGGGCGAGTGTCTGGTGGAGTTCTAGGCGACTACGCACTTGCCCTGCTCCTGTTGCTGGTCGTTGTTCCACTGCGGAGAGAAGGACGCCTTCGCCTGCGTGCGGTCCGCTTCCACCAACTCACCAATTTTGTATTTCTTCATCAGGGATCTGGGTTGCGATAAAATTACAGCATATATCTTTTATTACATATTATAAAGGATTGTTGGTTTAATTTTATGTGTTATATCGCGAAAATTTTAGACTTGAAATATACAGGATATTATTATATGTTTAAAATAAACGTCCTTAATTACACGTACATACATATAATTACATCATTCAATAATTCTTATTAACAAAGCTATTTTCCTAAACAAAATTCATTCAATTTTATTTGAACTTTCTACCTGGCGTCGGAACTGTGGCTGACATCTTCGAAAGGCTCCGTCGCGTCTTGTCCCGCCAGTTCTAAGAGCACCTCTTCACCCCCGGGATGCTAGTAAGAAAAGAAAATCTTGAGTAATTTAGTTAATTATTTGATTGTTTCTTTTTTACTTATTCTGGTACATAGACGAATATATTTTCTTCAGTACTGGAGTTAAAAGTTCGTTTCCCATTGACAATGCCTGTATTTATGGTTTCTTCTACAGTCACAGCCTTGAATATTTTAAGGACATATATGTATTATTAAAATCAACTCGTAGCACAGTATTTATCATCTAATTTGTTTTTTTTTATACACCTATTGGTGAAGGACATTAGAAATGTTAAAACTGGGGCCAAAAAAGGCCGTGCATGCGTTCTCATCGAATTGTGAGAGTAAATGTTGACCACTATAATATTGTTGGCTGGTCTCTCATGAGAATGGCTGCCGTCGAGAACATCAACATATCTATATTTAAATATATATGACCAAATCCTTAATTCTTCTCGTGTAAATTCGGCTGGGTATTGGGTACAAAAATAAAATCCATTGGGTAAGTGTAATATTATATTATACGTATTATTTTAAAGTCCATCTATACTAATATTATAAAGAGGTAAAGTTTGTGAGGTTGTAGGGGGTAATCTCTCGATCTACTGAACCGATTTTGAATAAGCATAATATGAAGCATATGTCTTACTTTTATATTTAAGTCACAAAAAGTAGTTTTTTGTATTAAAAAATAATTTGAAAAAAACAATTATGAAATCTTATCAAAATAAGTAAACTTATCGTCTCAAGTGCTTAGAACAAAAGACTTTTCCCTTATACTGCATATAATTCGGACGAATGGTTAAAGAGATTATACGACATAGGTATTGAACCGCGACCGTGTCGTAATCTATTGAATGATATTTCTATTAGACGGTTTTTTTAATATACAACAAGTCAATCTATTTACAAATAAATTGCTTAATCACCAAGGAAATTTTATTTAGATAAAATTCGTTTTTTTTGTATGTTTTGGTTGCATAGTTTAAGATATAATTTAAAATATCAAATACACGAGACAATTTTACTAATGTTCGGCCAACGATACTTTTGGCAGTCAGGAAATAAATCATAGTACTCAGTACTAACCGAACCACACTCATAATTTCATCACAAGTAAAAATGTTTACCGCCCAACGAAGTGGGCACGGGTCAGCTAGTTATATATAATATAGTGGTAGCACTTGACGATTCATAAGTACTTCTAAAGGTCTATTTGAATAAAAATATTTTGACTGCATTAGTACAAAACGCTTTTTATTTAGTTTGAATTATGTAGCAGAAGTGTTTTAAATAATCTTTTAAAAATAGGGATAAGTAGAATTAAACATAATATAGTTGCACAAAAGCATAGTTTAGGTTTTAATATGAAATAGACATAACATGATGAGTCATAACATGGTTGTCTTGAAAAACTTTAAGGATTTAAGTTTTATTTAAATGTCGGCAGGGATATACGTATTATGACTGTTATTATTTTTCAATTCAATTTAAATACGGCAAATAAAAACAAATGATCACCACCAAGCACTTCATTAAACGCATTGTATAACGTTGTACCTTGATATGAATTGCGTATTCAACACACTTACAGACTTGGTATTCCAAGTAGAGGAATGGATAATAAAATATAGCAGCGATGAGGTCGTTTGAGAGGATCGGGCGCGCTGGAATTTTCCAATAACATTCCGGACCGGGACATAAATGCGAAACCTCATTCCACATTTAAATAATAATTCTGGCACGCTCCATGGGTCCCAGCTTTACTCGCTAAATTACTATATTAACATCGGTCGATTACTAACAAATGATGTTCCTTAAAATATTACCATTTATATGATATAAATAATTTTATTAAAATATTGGCTTTTATATTATTAATCAGGTCATCTATGGTCGAATAAAATATAATTTTATATTTCCGTTATTTTACCTGATATAGGCACAAGTGACGCTACATACATTCAGAAGTTTCAATTGTTAACTACGCATTGATGCATTGATGAACTGTATAAGGAACATCTCTTACAGTACTTACCAATGTATATGGGAGTGGTGACCACTTTCATTTGAAATACAAAAAAAAACTAATCAAAAGAACTAAAAAATAGTTTAACTGGAATTAACACAGCGAGGTGTTTTTTATTGAAGTAAAGGTCGGTGTCCTAGTTCAATCTGTTTAATTATTCGTAAATAAAGTAGAACATGGCTGAAACAATGTTTCGCCAGCTAACCTATCTTTGTAACAACAAATTCGGTTAAACTGATATTTGTATCATTGTACCATAACAATGCAATTCATAACTTTTACATTTTTTTGAGTACATGTTAATCAAATTTATACAATCCGATTAATAGACGACGCATAAACGCAGTAGAACAATACTGGAAATTTATATTACTCTTATTTACATTTCAGTACACTTTTGTGAAGGCTTATATGAAATACTTCTTCTTAACTCTACGCATACTTGCAAAAAAGACCAATGATGTATTTGGCGAGTTATTTAATTTGGTAAGCGAAATATTCATTTTCTATGAGTACATAATTATAATATTAAGCAATTTATAATTGTAATTGTTTATTATAATTACATTAAGAAGGTAATTAAGGTCACATTCCCACATAACTAAGGTTTTGGTTATTCATTTTTAGTATATTAGCTTGAGAATTCGGTTAAAAATGAACAATCCCTCAATATTTCAATTGTTTGTTTTACAATTAGTAGAATAAATTTGCAATTTTCTCTATAATTATTGTTTTATAAATGAAATTATACACTATTTAGCTACTACCCAACTCTTCTTTGCTCGGGTAGAGTAACGGTCTTATAAAACATTTATTGAACGACCAACACACAAAGAGAACTTCTTTGTTCCTGGTACCCTCTCGGGTGTACGCAGAACAACTCAGCAAAGCGATCAATCATTTTCAATGAGCATCGTAATATTCCAACAAATTTATACGAAACATCAATGAAATATACCTTCCTCATAAATCACCGTGTCCATTAGTGAAAACGTATGAAAATACGTTTCGGAGTTTTTGAGTTTATCGCTATCTATTTGGGACTTAAGTAGCGATAATGAAATCACTTTTTTGCATAAAATTAATTTTCGCCCGCATGTTGGGGTTGGACAGATATTAGATATAAAAAAGCCGCGTATGTCCTCTCTTAGGGTGCAAGCTTAGTTCATATCAAATTTTATCACAATCGATTCAGTTTCATCAATTCACTAACGAATTTTTAACAACAGTATAGATTACTAATGCTAAGTTTATATAAAGAAATAAAATTTATTTATTTATTCAGTCTATCTATTTACAATATGGTATTTACAAATTAACAGTTCAAGTTTATTTTCCTTACATATTTGTTTACCACAATTTTATTCATACAAATAACAATAAGCAATAAAAAGTGAGATTAATATGTAATTAACTTTAATTTATTTTTAATTATCGATCAATTAATACCTTATGAAATACACATTGTAACTATTAATGTGCAACTCACAGGTACAATTTTAATTGTTCTATTATTAGGACACAAATTTACAATTGACTTAATTATCAAGAATTATTTATTTTATGAATTATATTTGCTCTATCATACAAACACCTTATTATTAGTAATCAATACTATAATATACAAAGGCAAAAGTCACTCCTTCCATCTGTCTGCCTGATTTTACAACTGAACTGATTTTGATGATATTTGGTATGAAGCAAGCTTGAGCTCAGGACTGTGCTACTTTTTTATACCTAACACCTGTCCCCTTCAGCTTGTGAAAACCATCGTAACCGTAACAGCCTGTGAATGTCCCACTGCTGGGCTAAGGCCTCCTCTCCTCTTTTTGAGGAGAAGGTATTGGAGCTTAATCCACCACGCTGCTCCAATGCGGGTTGTGAAAACCAGTAAAGGATAATATATTTAAAAAAAAATACTCTATTAATTTAAATGAAAATATATTATGTTATCTGAACAAAGTTATTTTTTTTTAATTGGTAATTGTTATCAGTTTATGTTAATGCTATGCATAATTATCACATTTCCAAACCAAAAAAACAATTAATTATCTTAAAAATTCAAAAACACCCCTGCTCCAAATGAATTGTTGAATTTATAGCCAGTGTCACTCAGCATGATGTACAGATTCTTATGTAAATAAAGATACATTTAAATCGGTTCATGCCTTTAAGAGTTATGGTGGAATGAGTAAACTCAAAAATGTCAATACACACTCCTTTTTGGGCAGTTGTGTAAACACATTTAAGTGCCTTGCCAATATGAATTGTACAGTTATTACTGTACCCACAAATAAGTCCGAACTAATTACATTTATATAAAAGATTAAAAAAAAGATACTTTTCAGTTATCTATATTGGTTATAAGTAATTCAATCCATTCTTTTTTTATTTTTACTTTTAAATCTTAAATACATATTGCTATTTTTGAACATTAATTATTTATAGACTTAAGTATTCTAACACATTTATTACAAGTATATATGTCTCATTACCTGAATGTACTACCCACCCACTTATGATTCACTTAGAAATTTAATTAGACGTTATTTGTTTAAAAGTTCTCTCAATAAATGTGAAGATGTATGTAATCTTAATTTTAAGCTAAATATTTGTAATTAGTATTTTGATAAAAACTTGTACATAGTTATTCTATTATAATCTTGTATAACACCTCTTTCAGTATTGAAATGGTCTTGTATCTAATATCGTGTACATTATTCATCCAATATACATAATAAATAAATATAACAAGGACCCCTAGACAATTAACTTAAAATTATAAATATGTATTTCTTTTATAATAATTTGATATTTTTGAAAAAATAATTAAGATATTTTACAGAGTCCCTCTTTGTAAGACGTTGATATTTGTAAAGGATAGCAATTTTTATGTTAATAATAATGACATGTATAAAATACATACCTCATCTAGAAACTTTGTAACATCATATACACCATTGTGGATGATAAGTATCGCGTCTTCACGAGAGTTGCGGCTTTTAAGTTCATCTCTAGTAAATAATTTTACTTCGTCGCACATGATATAAAAATAGGTTCCAAGTACTACAAGACTAGAGTCAGTGACCACTTGAACAGAAGTGTTGAATGTTCAACTCAGTAAACACGAGTATTAACTGTTGAGTGTTCAGAACTTTACGATCCGATTTCAAAACCGAAGTGTCATGCTCATGCCATGTCATGATAAATCAAGATGGTGTCAAACTGTCAAAAATCTTGTCATTGTGAAAGTCACAGCTAACTTATTTTTTTAGTTGCCAGTTAACATAAACATCTAATATTTTATTATAGACAAATATTAAAAAAATGTGATTATTTTTAAAACATTTTACGCCAGATAAGGAAAAAAAAATAAGTAACTTTCTTTTTGAATAAAAAAGAAATCAGGAAGATTTAAAAAAAAAGTTGTTTTTTTTATACTTAAATAATCTTTAAATGATTATAATAACATGTATGAGAAAATTATGATTATATAATGTAAACTTTTTTTTTTAATAAGCAAATAAATTTGGGCGCTTTCGTATAATTTCTGCTCCGTCCGAGTTTGGACTGTGACGTCACTTCACCCATTGCGGGCGATTCTTTTGCTGTACGCGCGTTGATAATTTCGTATTTATTTTATCCCTCTTTGTAATTTGATGCCCCAAATACGTTCTTTCACTTATAATTAGAACGATTATTAATATATTATTTTAAGCTAAAATAAGAGCAGTATTTTCACGTAGACTAACAAATAATCTACCGAAAGTTGATCTTATGATTGCGGATTCTTTCACAAATCGTAATATATTAGTCCGAACGGACTAATATATTACGGACTTATAGCTGTACGTAAGGACGTACGGCTATAAGTCCGTACATACTCTTCATGTTGAGATACAAGTGCTTTCCGCTTTCGATAGAAGATAATATCGATATAGAATATGATATACATTTCCTATATTTTAATTTTAATATGCCATAAATATAAATATGCTAGTCATTAATATGCAGAAAAAGCGGATATAAAAACGATAAAAAAAGCGGAGGTGATAACACAAAGCCTTGTGGAACACCAGAATTGACGAATATTAAGTAAGAGCATGCACCGTCGACAATGACCTTGATGGTCCGATCTGGCAAAATTGGTGATCCAGTTGCATTATTCCTTGGGCAGCCCAATCAAAGGCTTTTTCTATGTCCACACTAACTGCCAATTTTGTTGCAGTTGAGTCCAAGAGGTAGTCTCTTAGACTCAACTGACCTATGTTTACCTGACCGATGGGGTTTCAGCCCATTAATAAGCCTATTTGAATAAAGAATTATCTGATTTCATTTGTATCATACGTACTATATTAGACTACATATTTGACTTTCAATTAAACATAATATGGTAAAAATCAATTTCAGTGGGTCACAGTCATTAAAGTTTTTTTTAACGTATACCGTTGATGATACGGCGTTGTTCACACATTATCTTCAAGATTAACAATAAACTTGAGATAAACATAAAATACATTTTTCATAGATACAAACTCGTCATAAGAGTTAACACTATCGCTATTCAACGTATCAAGGACGTATTACGAGCATTCTGAATTATGTATATATTAAACGAATAAATAAATATAAATAATAGCAAAGAAATAACTAGCCTGTAAAAACAAATTATTTGATCCTTAAACTAAAAACTTATAAATACGACAAATTTTACAACTAAGGTAGTTAGTACCTTACCGTAGGTACCTTAATCACGAAAATATCTACTTGTTTTTGTTGATAATATATATAAATGGAAAAAGTATTTTTCCCGAGTTCTATTTGTTGAATTAGTATGCTATGGTATAAATGTATGAAAGTTTTTTTTTATACTAACTGAAATATCAATAAAAACAAGAGTAATGCGAAAATACAGGCGAAATTGTATGGGCGAGCGAAGCGAGCGACGTTGGGCGATGTGACGTCACGCGTCTATCAGTCGCTCCAGAAAAAATCATTTTTGCAGATCTTCTTCCTAATTGCATTTGTGTCGTCAAGGTGCAAATAAAAAAAATGTAATTAGATAAAATGTAGGTTTACTCAAAAACTACATACCTATTATAACTATATCTACATTAAAGTAAATTTTATTTTATGGACCATCTACAATCTGATGGTTGTTGCTTCTTGTATTTCCTTCTGTTTATGTGTCCCATCACAAAATGGTCTATGTTTAGTCTGTTTGCAATTGCATAGCCAATATTCTTTTGTTCTAGCAACTTGAAATTTTATGGGTCTAAAAATAAAAAAATAATTATACAATTATATGAAATCTTACATGAGTATTTTTGTCAGAATTATAACAATAAAACACACCTACATAAATACACCAGTAAAATTATTTAAAAGGAATAAAACCATCTGCATGGACTGAGCGTACATAATTAAGTCTTATATTTCAGTCAGGACAAATAAATAATAATTAATTAAGTGCTTTCAGCATTTCTTTATACAAATTATTCTTTTACTGTCAATGCAATTCTTGTGGTCTTCTCTTCAATTCATATAAAAATAAACATTAAAGTTTGAATTAGCAGAAAATGTAATAGTAATCCTTTTTAGAATAAATTATTATTTATATCTCATATACTTTACTTTAGTTTTGAAACGGATCACGGATATAAAATATATTTACCTTTGAGTTATTTTAAGATAAACATCTTTATGTGTACCATCACACAGCGGTTGTGACTTGGAACGCCCACAAAGGCACCAGTGGTAAGTCTTACCTTCTTCCAATACTAACTTAAATGGTTTTCTGTCATAAACAATGCCATTATTTTGTTGATCATTAGCTGAATATATCTGTTTTAGAACATTTGTTGGTATCTCTGGCTTAGGGGCTTTGGTCACATATCCTGACTGAAACTAAATAGAAAGGAAAGTTATTAAGGTAAATGTAAAAACTCGATTTTATTGTCGGTCAGTCAATTAAATATAACCTTATTGCTAGATATCTTAAGACACTAACCGATTTGATGCAATAGCTCACTATGTTAAGTTGTGGTCTTCTCGAAAGCATTTTTTACTTGGTTATGAAAGAAATTCTTTGAAAGAGTTTACCAAAGTTAATGTTTGATTTCAATATTCGTTACCAATGTTTTCCTGTCCTAAGTGGATCTTAAAAAATAAAATGATTTATTTAATCTTAAGCATAAGTTGAAATTACGAAGTGACTATTTGACAAATATCATAATACACAGCTGTTTACCACAGACAGAATACAGCTAAATAATTTAACTTTGTGTACAGTTCATGGATAGACTTTCAGTAGACAATTTTTTTTCTATTTTGTCTATTAAACTAAAGTACTAAACTAAACGTCACTGAATCAATGAGATTATACGACTGACGTCAACATTGTTTTCTTTTAAATTTTCGTTCTTAATTTTATTTTGTTAAATTATTTATCGATGACTGTGTGGTAGAAGAGAAAGCTTTTGTTTTGCACCATTTTGTAGAAATATGATATATTGATATTTTAGTTATTTGAATTATGTCGAGAATACGTGGAATAGAGGCTAAAGTGCTAAAAATACACAAGGACTACAAGGATTCATTACACAACTTAGAAACTCGGAAAAATAAAAGTAATAAAGCCAGTAAAAAGAAAACAGAATCTTCCCTAAGTTACAAAAACGACGTAGAAAGTAAGTGAATACAGCCTTAAATTATTTTTGTTTTTTTAATGACATTAATATTTGAAGGTTAATTTCGTAAGCGCTTGTGTGTATTATTTTTAGAGCTTCAAATAAATGAGCTGTTGTATAAACTGCCAAAGCTAGATACAATATTCGACGTACATCGTAAAATTGGCGAGGGAACGTTTAGTTCCGTATATCTGGCTTCTTTAAAACAACACGCAGGACTATCCGATGGTCAAAAGTCATGGTTTGCAATAAAACACTTGGTGCCCACCGCGCATCCGGCCCGGATCGAGCACGAGCTGAGATGTCTTCAAGACATGGGGTAAGGATTATTTGTTAAATTATATGTCTTGGTTAGTGTAAAAGTGTTTATGTATGTGTGTATGTAAATTTGGTTTCAGAGGAAAACATAATGTGATAGGAGTCGAACTGTGTCTGCGGAATCTCGACACTATTGTATTTGTGATGCCTTATATACCTCATAAAAAGTTTTCTGTAAGTATCTTTTTTGTATAAACTATTCTGACCACACAAGAGAGTCACTAATGTACCTTTAATTTCCATGACTAGGAATATGTTGGAGATATGGATGCTAAGGAGGTGCGGCAATACATGCGGGCACTAATGGTGGCTCTGCGTCATGTGCACTCATTTGGCGTCATTCACAGAGATGTTAAGCCCAGTAACTTTCTTTATGATAGAGAAAATAAAAGGTAATTAACATTTTTTTTAATGATTATTGTTATTTTTGAATTTGTCTGCAACTATTGGAAAGATCATATACAGATGAACATACAAATTACAACCTCTATCAGAGAGAATAAATTGTTTTTGCAGTATTATATTATACACAGTAAAATAATAATAATTAAACATTCTCAATTAATAATGCTGGCATTCTAATGGTCATTTCATGGAGAATGTTTATTTATTATTTTTAATTATTTTTTTTAGTATAATACCATACATGTATGTTAACACACTCAATAGTATTATTCTTGCAATATTTAAATACAATTGTGATTTTTATAGTAACTTTGGCTGTGTGATGCGCAGGTACTTATTGGTGGACTTTGGTCTAGCACAACGCGTGTGGACTCGTGAGGAACCCCCCGCCGCGCTGCCGCCGCCCGCGCACGTCGCCACAGTGGCCTGCAAGCGACCCCGGGACGAGGTAATAGAAATCAAAATGTTAACTTGACACAAACAATTGACATGAGGATACTTTGAAAATGTTTGTTTTTGGTCATGTTTGCTGATGACTTATTCCGTTTCAGGACGATTTGACCCCAAACGCTAAGAGGATGGCCTTAGATTTGTCTGTTCGTGCGAAGTGCAGCAATGTCATCGCCCCGGCGCCAAATCGAACGGTTTTACCGAAAGTTCAAATTCCTAGACAGAATATAACTAAGGTATTACAATGTGATATTTTTAAATGTTCGGAAGAATACATAACATGTCGCATTACACGTCGTCGAGTTATGTGCTGTACAACTATTCCTGACTGAGGGATAATTGAATGAGCATTATAGAAGGAATGTAACGTCCTCAGAACCCTCCGCCGGCGCACGCGGGCGAGCGCTGCCCGTGCGCCAACGTGGGCGGCGTGTGCGGCGCGTGCGCGGCGCGCGTGGCAGCGCGGGCGCCGCGCGCCGGCACGCAGGGCTTCCGGCCGCCCGAGGTGCTGCTGAAGAGCCCGCGCCAGGGCACGGCCGTGGACACGTGGGCGGCGGGCGTGGTGCTGGCCAGCCTGCTCACGGCGCGCTACCCCTTCTTCCGCGCTGGGGACGACGTGTCGGCGCTGGCGGAGCTCGTGGACCTGCTGGGCACGGAACCGCTGCAGCGAACGGCCGAGGCGCTAGGTGGGGCTCGACCGTTTCTACATCTCATAGAATGTCTTCGAGAATATAGAGAGCCTTCGAACGGACCGTAGTCCTGCGAGGTGTTAGCTTTTAGGCCTGAATGGAACCTGCGACGTAGCTGGTGGATTTGGATTTGAAATGTGAGAAATGACCAGTCCGAGAAAGACGTCGGACGACATGAGGACCGTGTGAGGCTGACTGAGCCCGACTCACTCGTTTCTGATGCAGGTCGGCGAGTGGTGACTTCGGCGCAGTGGCGCGGCCTGTGCCTGCGCAAGCTGGCGGAGCGGCTGCGAGGAACGGCGCGTACGACGTGTACGGTTCCGGGGCCCACCTGCCCGCACTGCCGCCTACCTTTGCCGCAGTGCCTCTGTAGAGATGAATCTAAACCAGTATGTTTTATATTTTTTCCTTCTAATCTATACGGCAATACCCGGTACGGTTTGACTGTACATCATGACAGCGAGGAAATCACATAGTTGTTGTTTCTGAATTCACTTCCATCACTTTTGAATTGGAATTTAAATCCTGTCGGGATATGAGAGTGCACCTGTGTTGTAGTCTCTTACTCATATATTATTTGCGTTATCGCGATTGGAGATAGGAATGAATAAACAGACGTGCCCCCCAGGCGGACGCCTTCGACGCGTCGGCGACGGTGGCGGGCTTCCCGGACGCGGCGTTCGCGCTGCTGGCGCGCCTGCTGGACCCCGACCCGCGCTCGCGGCTGTCTGCGCCCGCGGCGCTGGCGCACCCCTTCCTGACGGGGGACGATTAAATGTATTAGGCTAATTTAGTAACAATTTTAGCTCAATCTTATTGACAGTGTTACCTAAAGACTAAGCGTATTTACAAATTGATTGTAACTTTTAAATTAAATGAAAATATCTTGGAACAATATTTTTGATAGCCATATATTAAAGTAGGCCGATACATATGTTTTATAAATTTACTACCACTTTCGAGGGAACGCCCGTGGGGGAGGGGGATGTCTCGCGTGGACGAGGCCAATGCGGCTGTGAACATTTTATCTCATTTGAGAGAGTAACATAGGTCTAAATGTTTAAAATATCCTATTTTTAGGATGTACAAAAATTTCTTTGATGTTGGTAGTGTGAACAGTTGTGCTTAAATCATAACTTATTTAAAAGACTGCCTTAATGGACTCGCTATAAAAAATAAACTATGTATCCCATTCCATTACTAAAATCTTATTTTTGCTTCTCAAATTCTTAATTAAAAAAAAATAAAGCTTTAAACATTGCAAATTATTCTTTATGGACATAATAGGATGAAATCAATATTAATATGACTTTAAATGGAATGAGGTATTCATAAAATGTATATTTGTATACTTCTTAAATTATAATTAACAGTCTTTTTTTTAATAACAGCATGTTAATGTCCCACTATAGGAGATCCAGGCCAGGGTCTCCTCTATTGGAGATGGTTTTCTTTTTCCATTATTCTGCAAATATGGTCTTGTACTGCTGTTCCAAATGTAATTTATTTTAATGTGAGAACACTTTTGAGATTAAATATATTTTTTTTGTAAAATTGTTAACTTTGTTTAGGGTAATTGTTTTTTCAGATTATAAATATAGGACTTAGTTTTTGTATATCTCAGCCATTGTTCGAACTTACTATTGTCGTATTAAAAAACAAAGCTGTAAGAACAGATTTGTATTTTGTTTTAAATAAGTGCAATTCTTACTGTTTTGTCTTCTAATAACATGCTCTTAGCTGTTATCTTTGATTGGTTTTTTTTGAGACAAATCTCTTAATTATTAAATGTAATTTATTTTTCTGGTTTTGCAAACTGCGACTTTTTCATTAAAGTCATTGTTAATTAGTTATAAAGAGGATCTCAGAGCTTATTTTAGTTTAAGTACAAAGTCAGTTTGTTTTGTTACTGTGAACAAACTGTACTGATCACATTGGGTAAAAAGTGGAAAAGTGATTCTGAGCCTTTCTTGGCTTACACTATGTGATCAGGTTAGTAATTGATGTATGTTGAGACGGCCCTCACCCATTGTAAAGGAGTGATGGAGCATGAATTCAATTTAATTGATAATCATACTTTATTTTGATTTTGTATTAACACATTTTAATAATTTTAAACCAGAATTGCAATGATGCTCTTATTTTTTGGCTTCCCTCCCTTTGTGGTGGCTCGAGCAGGTGCTCCTCTCTCTTTCTGCACTGGAGCTGGTCCTGAGTGTATGAATAAAACGGGAAACTGACTGAATTTAATATTATGACTATTGTTTAAACATACAAGGAATGATTTTATGTACTTTGTCAATGCAATATTAACAATAGTCATTGAAATGAGATTTTCAAGAGTAAAGTGCCTTGGAACTGTGTTCCCTAGAACTACATTACCTCATTTGTTACTATTCACTTGTGCAATACATGTTTATATTGACAACTCACACCTGTTTTACTTAATCAATCCTCAAATTCTATACAACAATAGCACTGTGTTATGGACTTATTACAACTATATTAATTAAAAGCCATCTTACATGAATATTTATTAATATTACATATAAATATTATTTTTGCATAACACTTATCCCACAGTAAATATAGTGTCATACATTATGAATTAATGTTTGTATAGTGAAACAAAATAATTAGTTAACACATTTTATTAGTGAAGTTTTCACTGAACACAGGATAATAATTTTAATTTCATAGCTCCTCTACATGTTCTTTCATATCATATAAAATTCAAGCAATCATTAAAGCTTATTAAATAAAAATATTGAAGCAGCCAAATACAATGGAGTTAAAAAACAATCATTGCTTAGAATGTTAAACACTTATTGAGAACTTCACCAAATCCCCAAAATAGTTGTATTGTAAGGTGATGATTTTGACAACTGAGAAGTCCATGTCAGAACAACACTAATTGCTTTTCCAGAAGTTAGGGTTCTGCTGCAACCGCCTTTCAAAGTTTTGGTACCAGGTGTGCAAGGTGTTGAGAGGTATGTATGAGACACCAGGAGTAGGTGTCATTTGATCTTGAGTAACAGAGAATGATGCTACAAAATTAACTAAATGTTCCAACATCTTTTGTGCAAATGTGACATACGAATGTACCTGTTGTGCCTGTAACAAGACATGTTTTGATTATGTAAACTGTACACAGTATATAATATTAAAAATGATTTAATATTTTTATTTTGGCTTTACCTCGGAGTTTGGAAGGAGTTGAGCATTTGTTTCTGGTTCTATAGAAATTCCAATCTGAGCATTATTGCAGATTTGTTGTTGGCCAAAAGCACTCATAAATTTGTTTTCACCTTAAAAAGTAAAATAATAAATCATCACCAGTCCATCTAATACCAGTCTTTTTATATACCTATATATATATATATATATATATATATATACACTGGCCGCCAAAAAAATCGACCCACCCGTATTTTTTTACTTACAAAGTTGTTATCTTAACTATGCGACGACCTAGGTGGATTGTTTTACTTATGGGACATACATTTAACATTTTATTACCCACTTGATATTGATTTGGAGGAGTTGTAAGTGTTATTGAGGATATTTGGAATATTTTTAAAGTATTGATAAGAAAACGTTACTTTGTGCACAAAGTGCATGGTTAGTTTATTTCCAGTTCTTAACGCGGAGTCATCTCGGTTCGATGTTTATTATTGATTAAGTGTATGAAACTTTGTTGAAACAATAATTTTAATAAGTTTAAACATAAAAAATGGATACTACTGAAGCAGAAGCTGCTCAAGTCGTAGCTCTTATTCATGAGGGGTTAAGTCAGCGAAATGTGGCTAGAACACTAAAATTAAGTCGTTCAGCGGTGCGAAGAGTGTACAAACGCTACTTGGAGACTGGGGAGTATCGCCGGAGACCAGGATCTGGCAGGGGGCGTGTCACGAACCCGACCGATGACCGTTTTATTGGTTTGACGTCTTTAAGAAACCGACACCTTTCGGCTGTTGACGTTCAAGGTAGACTCCGAGAAAGTCGTGGAGTGTCTGTGAGTGAAAATACTGTAAGAAGAAGACTTCGAGAGCAAAACTTAACCTCTCACAAGCCAGCAACAGCACCAAAACTCACAACATCCCATCGACAAGCAAGACTACAATTTGCTAGGCAGCACGTCGATTGGACACTGGACCAATGGGAGACAGTATTGTTCAGTGATGAAAGCCGAATGTCTCTAGTAGGCTCTGATGGACGACGTAACGTCATGCGAAGGCCAGGAGAACGCTACTCTCAGTGTTGCATTCGAGAAACAGTCCGATTTGGTGCTCCACCACTGAGAGCCTCCGCTCTACAATGTTTTGGAGAGGTATTTCTTTGACGGGACGCACAGAGCTGGTTTTTTTCCGTAATCGTGCTGTTAATGCTGAAACTTACATAACGGACATTCTGGAGCCTCATGTGATGCCTTAGGCTGGGTATATTGGGGATAATTTCCAACTTATGCACGACAACGCACGACCTCACGTCGCTAGAATTGTTAAAGACTATCTCAGGGAAGTCGAAATTCCAGTTATGCAGTGGCCAGCCAATAGTCCGGGCTTAAACCCGATAGAGCACCTCTGGGACCAGCTAAAACGTACGGTTCGAGCACGAAATCCAATTCCAGAAACCGTGAATCAACTGGAAGCTGCCCTAACTGAAGAATGGCAACGGACCCCACAGGAAGACAATAAAAAGCTAATCAGGTCACTTAATAGGCGTATGCAGGCAGTGATTAGGTCAAGAGGAGGAAACACTCCCTATTAAAGTAAGATTTAGGCACCCAAATTTAAAAACAAACGGCATAATCGTTTTGTACACAAAAAAACAAAATTGCGTAAAATTTTGTGTTTTCGTGTTTTGTCACATATTTACCTAAAAACCTATTTTTTGCGCACTATTTCTGTTTTTGTACAATCCTACAATTGCATTTTTTCATTTTCAATCTTAAAAATATAAATATGTGGTAGTTTAAAACCATACGATAGCTTTTTTACAAAAAATGTAGGTGGGTCGATTTTTTTGGAGGCCAGTGTATATCACTTTACCAGAAACTTACTAGATAGTTCATGAAGTTTTTTCAAATTAGATATCTTAAATATAGCTGAGGGTTTGGCGTTGGAAATGTGCCCTAAAGGTTGCCAGTTAGGAGGCGCGTTAGGGTCTGGCCAGCTCCAGTAGACCACAGCGACCGTGCCAACCGGCAGTGGCGTCGTCCCTGTCAGAAATACCACCGCGTGGTTTATTGAGTCTACATCCAGAATAGTTGTGATAAGACTCGTTTCAGACACAGGCGTAAAATCTGTCTGTACCTTGAGAGAAAATAGAGGGATAGATTCAGGCATGGTATTCGTAATTAAAAATAATTTGAGTGTAAACATTGTGATTTTTACTTACTAGTCGTCCTGACACAATCAAACCAAATATATTAGCCATTTAGATCTAAAAATTAATACGTCTTTATACTTATGTAAAAGATATTAAGTTTGAATTCTGTTAAAAAGAAAAATAACATTTAATTCTAGAAAGAACTTCACATTTCGATGCTACTTGCAGGAAAAATGCATCAATAAAAGCTAAACGTCAAATTAAATGTCATTTTCACAGGCTATCAATTTTTATTGTCATTTTTCCAGTATAGTAAATTAATAGTTATTTATTTAACAATTCATATTTTTTTATATATTTGTTACTTTGCTGTACAATGTACATAGCTCACAAATGACAATAATATTATATTCTATCTAATCAGATACTATTTGGTCTACTATAAAATAATCTTATGTACCTGTATGCTTAATCATAAATCGATTGTTATTGTAGGTAAAATTAATGAAATAATACTAATAAATTTTTAATGCAACATATAAACAATTGGTATCTATAACCTACATATTGGCTGTATTTCCCTTTTGGCTCGTCGTGTCACATGTGCTGCGACATTTACTCCAAAATATTTATGAGGATTGCTTATAATATTATTTAATTACGTTTTATAATTTATATTTTACAGAATCACTTGGATTACTCACTACAGTAAAGCCTGTAAATATTCACGGATGGGCTAAGACCTCTTATTTTATGCAGGATTCGAATTAAAAAAAAAACGTTTAAATGAAATATATCCATAAAATAACTCAGCAATTAGCAGAGTAAATCAAGATTCAAAAGAATATGTTTATCATTTAGGAACTAGTAAAATAATATAACTCATATAGGCTTTCCCTAAGAAAAAGTAACTATTTAAACTTTAAAGCTTCGATGCTTACGTCACAAATAACTTAAAATTCTAATTATTAATGCAACTCTATAATGTAGACTGATGGTGAAGTCAAAAACTGATTATAAAATGAACTTTTTTAAAAACAAATTACATTTACATGAAATCACATAGACAAGTTGACAAGGTAAATATGAATGTAAACTGTAAGCATTCAATCTGAAAGCCAATTATATTAATAATTAAGAGCTATTTTAAGAACAAACTCGAAACACGACAGTGGAATCAGAATGTGATTTGCGTTTCGCGAGATTGATTATAATATTGCAGGATACACACATCGATGTATCACCGTATGTCGATTTAGGGTCCGTTCACACAGACCGGCTCGGAGAGGAGAGCAGATTTTTATCACGTTGGAAACAGTGTTTTGAGTGATTGTAGTAAAGTTTATTTTTGCATTTGCACCTTTTTTGTCATTAAAAATGCCTGAACGCGCTTCGTGTGAAGTAATAAAAGGAGCCGACCGGCTCCGCTTGCGTGCTCTTTCTCGCTCGCACCCGCTTTCAGATCTCTTCCAGCCGGTCGATGTGAAATAGTTGGCGGCTCCGCTCCGGCCAATTCCAAGCGTATACGACCCGGTCTGTGTGAAAAGAAAAAAGCAGGCCGATGCTCTCCGAGCCGGTCTGTGTGAACGGACCCTTACATTTCACGAGTAACATACGAAATCACTTCTTAGTTCTTACAGAATAGCGCTGCAGTAAATTCTGTACTTGACATCAGTTAATTATGTTTCATCAATTTAATTTAATAAAAAGTATTTTAATGAGCACTAATATATTTTATTGCCTTAAAATTAACACAATAAATAACAACATCGACATTTACTTTTTAAATTAAATACATTACATCAAACAGAACTCTAGGTTTCTTAATGATTAGTTTTATGCAATACAATAAATAGTTTCGAAAAGTATAACAAAACTTAAACACATTTATAATGTGAACTTCATTTTGTAGAAGTTATTTTAAAAATTAAATATTGTTATTTAATAAAAATAAGCATAAATGCAGCAGATGATATAAGAAAGCATATGAGTGTGTCAGATATCAGATAAATAATTTATATAATGGGAGACACATTGTAGTGATAAGAAAGAGCAAATAGTAGGAGCATAGATAAGAGCCAGTAATAGGCCGAGTGTAAGCGAGGTTCCAAGTTTACATCAACAACATAAATAAAATTATATTTCAAGCAAATATACAACAAAACTGCATCTACACTATACTATCAAGGATATGACAATAAAGACAAGGTACAATACTTCAATTATTATCTAAATTGCAAACATTTGTTTCTTATAATTATACAATCTCAACCTTGTTTTAATAACAGGAATTTAATACATTTTGGTAATTATATGAATGAAATATAACATTCAATTTCTTTAAAATACTGTTTCTAGACAATTATAACATATTAATATTAATAAGTTAATATTAATTAGATAATGTCATTTTTCTAGTAATTAAATATTTAGAGTAATAAACCCTACATCAGAATGTTAAATTTAACACTACCATAGCATCATATTAACTAATAATTATTGTACTGATAATTTGATTTAGGATTCTTATTTATGAGGTTGAAGCGCCAATATTTTCTTTTTAATCTCTCATGTAAGGATAGTCAATGTCACGAAGAGGAACAAATGTCTCCTTAATAGACTGGGGAGTGGTCCAGCGCATGACATAGTTGGGCCCGCCAGCCTTGTCATTAGTGCCAGACATGCGACCTCCGCCGAACGGTTGCTGTCCAACCACAGAGCCTGTTGATTTGTCATTTATGTAGAAGTTTCCAGCGGTCATCTTTAGCTCTTCAAGAGCAGTTTGTAAGAATGTTTTATCAGAAGCAAACACTGCACCAGTTAAAGCAAATTTAGTGGACGAGCCAACAAGTGCCAGAGCCTTGGAGAGATCTTTGTCTTCGTAAACATACATAGTTAAGACAGGACCGAATATCTCCTCTGTCATAAGTTTGTCGAGTGGATCTACAGTCTCAATGATAGTCGGTTGAACAAAGTATCCCTTGCGATCATCAAATTCACCGCCTCCTAAAATTTTATTCTTGGGATTGTTTTTAGCATTTTTAATGTAACCAGTGATTCTTGCAAAAGCTTTGTCATCAATGACTGCACCAGCAAAGATTTTGAAATCCGTAGGGTTGCCAATTTTTAATTTAGCACGCTCCTCCAGCAGTCCTTGCTTAATGGGTTCAGCTAAAGACTTGGGTACATACATTCTCGAACAAGCTGAGCACTTCTGTCCACAATATTCAAATGCTGACCGTATTGTTGCAGTTACAACTGATTGTACATCAGCAGATGGATGAATAAAATGGTAGTTTTTACCTCCGCACTCTCCAATGAGTCTGGGATAGTTTTTGTAGAGATGCAAATTTTTACCAACCTCATTCCATAGCCAATTGAAAGTGGGTACAGATCCAGTAAAGTTGATACCCGACAGCTGAGGTGATGAGGTAATGGTACGTCCAAATGTAGGCCCATCGGCTGGAACAAAATTAACAACTCCAGCTGGAAGACCAGCCTCTCGCATGATGTTAAAGATGCGCCAGTTAGATAGAAGTGCAGTGTCTGAAGGTTTCCAAATTACTGCATTACCCATCAGAGCCGGGGTGTAAGCCAAATTACCTCCGATAGCAGTGAAGTTAAAAGGACTGATTGCAGCCACAAAACCTTCGAGACCCCTGAACTTCAGCGAATTTCTTGTAACAGATGGGTTCTCAGAGATAGGTTGATATTTAGCATTTTCTTTTAAAAAGAAAATGTTGAAGCGAAAGAAATCAATAAGTTCAGCAGCAGAATCAATCTCAGCTTGAACTACAGATTTTGACTGGCCCAGCATGGTTGCAGCGTTTAGGCGCTGGCGGTGCTCTCCAGCCATCATATCAGCAGCAACCTGCCAGATTCGCAAACGTTTCTCAAACGGAGTACGATCCCATCGCTTTTGAGCCTCGCTGGATGTTTGGATTGCTTTTTGAATCATTTTATCACTGGCGTAATAATATTTGGCCAGCTTGCGTCCGTGATCATGTGGCATGACTTGATACCGGGGTTCGCCATCTTTTATAAACTCGTCACCAATTACGATAGGCACTTCCTCGGTTACATCGGCAGTACGTTGCAGTTCGGTAACTAATTCGGCTCGTTCGCGGCTTCCGGCTCGGTATCCTAGTACAGGCTCGTTTTGTACCTCAAAATCCTGTAACTTCGGAATTTCAACAACGCTGGAAACACAGCGTTCCATGGATCGCGCTCTGAAAGCGGTCCTTGAACATATCGCTGAAATCATTCTGCTGGATGTCTAAACGTCGATTAGTAGTTGAAAATTGATTTAACCTTATAAAATATTATGACTATGTAATTTGTTACGTAAATCTTCAAACGCGGCGTTCGCGAAGTTCTCGGTATTACTGATGTACTAGACACACAGGCAGGCTGTGTCCACGACGTGGAAAAAAACGCAATTCGCTTTGGCAGGGACGTCTGAACAATGACCTTCACCAATTCACATTTTAGTGAACCGCAATATTTTTCACAGCGACAGTTTGAATTATTCACATCGCACGTCACACTTCACTATGACTTATTTCGAGACGACAAAGTTCGTTCAGAATTTCTGTATACAATGAAATACCATTTTCATAACGTCTCAAAGCGTTTTACGAAAACAATTCAAATGTAAAAATAATCAAAATGCAAACTCTTTGGATATTTTTCACTCAGCTGATAGAGTATCCATAGACACTTAACATACGTTTTCCCTAAAACAACACACAAGTTAAAATCTAATTGGATTTTTGTGTTTTTCTGTTAGACTATGGATACTATTTTATTAATAAGGTTTAATAAGTTTAAAATAAAATAAATTGAATTTTATTTACTATAAGCCTTCTAATATAATTTTATTTGTCTTTAAATTAAAACTTTTACTTGAAACTGTACCTTAAGTACTGATTTTATAACGATCCTACCGCGCATGTTCAAAAGGTGACCAGTGACCTACATTTAGCGCGCAAGCGTCGAAAAATGAGGATAAGTTGGAAGGGGTAGTTATGTAACAAATCGAATTTTTGAAGTATATACCGTATGTATGCACTCTTACTATCCTTCGTATTCTACAAGATTTTATTTAATTTTACTGTTAGTACTTACATGTGGATTAAATATTGCTTATGACTTTTGAACCAGATCTTCTCAAATAATGGAGCAAAATTTGTTACACTCAATCTATTATATTAAATTAAGTAATTTATTTAAATTCTCACAGGTTATTTTTAAGGAGATATTTTAAACTATCTTAGAATAATAAGTATTTGTTAAAGGTCAAAATTATACAGCTGTACTTAAAATATTGATATATTAACGAAGACATGAATACTACATATGTCTCGCTTAAAGTAAATCATATAATTAAAAGTACCTTTAGATGTAAAGAAGTTTTGTTATTGATTTTCTTGAAAAAATTAAATTCGCGCCAACGTGACATTTAACATAGAGTGGAGTGGTGTGAAAAATGATAACTATTTTTTATAATATATATTCTTCGTGCCAAGCTGGCACCTTGTGTTGTTCTTAGGCAGATGATCTATACGAATAAATAAATAAAATTAAAGGGTATGTCTGTGATTTAAAAATAACTGTCTCTTTTAAAGTTAATATGGTTATTTGCGAGTCATCAAAACCAAAATAATATTTTTTTTATTTAAGTCTGTCTCTGTCCGATGTAACGTCCTCTAGAAACGGTTAAAAGTCACAAATTGAAATAACTGAATTACTATAAGAAGTATTTCAAAGTACCGTTTAGTCTATTCCATCAAAATTGGTTGAGTCTATAAAAAGTTACAAAAACGCATGTATTTTTGTTATTATATCATATGTTGCGGTCATTAGCCCGTAGATGGCGGTGTGCTAATACGTCATTTCTGAATCGCGGTGACCAGATGTTCCGGAGGTTAAGGACCTTCCGCCATATATATCTGTCTTTTCTTTTATTTGCTGCTGCTTGGCACCCATGAGCAACAGTGTGTAGCATATTCAGGTGTAAGTCATGTCAAAGATATCGTTGTCATAGCAAACGGAAATACTACACCTAATATAGTATATAAGGAGGGATTACAATAATTCAGTATATCCATTTTTCTTTAATAACCAGAATCGCGCTGATATAATAAATATTATTATAAAATTTGTTAGTTCACGCTTTAGTACAGCTAAAATATGACATAATTACATATTTATTTTAGTTAAAGTATTTTAAGTAGTATTTAGTTACACATATGGTTTTTTGGAAAGGGAAATAAGATAAACAAAATTAAATTTGTGTACATTTTTATTGCCGTTTCAGCATTAGTACATAAAGATAATAATCAATAATTAGCACGCAGCGCAATGACTAAGCTCCGCGCGAACTGTTCGCCGTCGCTTCACTAGAATACATTTCTGCGACGGCGAGAGTCCATAGCCTTTGTACCCGAACGACGCGGACAGCAATTTACACATTGCTAAAGTACAAAATAATGCTTAAAACATTGTCAGTTGTCATTGGTTTCCTCGGGGGCGAGTCTGCGACAGTCGCTTGAGTATTTAATATTATCACGCGTCCCCAGTTAACTGCCCTACTACTGCGATACGAGTCTAAACAAGTTGCGTTACATCATAAACACCTCTATAGAGACCTAATTTAAATGTCATAATATGCATAAAATACAACTAGGCATTGGCAAGTGTCGGCCGGGCGGCCTGCGATGCTCTCGTACACACAGCGTCAAATACCGAATAAACTAAATATGAATCGTTAGAAAACTTCGTAACAATAATTGCACCATGGTCTCGATCAGCCAAACGTTAACATTTAACACGACGACGCTGCGTGTACGACGCAGCGGAACATACGAACGAATAATATGACACTCTTGAAGCGTGTCTGAACGAATCAGCTACTCTAGTAACTAACGGTAAGCTACGCTAAACACAACGCCGTCGCCGGCTTTACGAACAATACTCCACTAACGATACAAATGTAGAAACTGTAGCGATGTATGCGATTAAATAGGCGTCGTGGACAAAAGTACGTCACCACATTTGTACCTCGTTACTAAATATATGTATTTGCGGCTCGGCGCTGACTGACCGCATTCGCTGCTAACTGCTACGACTACGGGTCGACGCGACAGTCGAGATGATAAAATATCTCTCGCGGACGGCTCAGCGGCGAATGCCTCGAGTCCGATTACACACTGGCTGCGGATTCACCGCTAAATACATTCTTACGTATCACTGCATATTTGTATTACATAACATTATTAATATTATTATAAACATGTAAAACTGGCAAAAATTTCATGTAAAAATTTAGGAATGAATTGAAAGGAATGACCTCTTATACAATACAATTACATCCAATAAGTATAAAATACATTTACAAGATATTCACCTTAAACTAACGTATAAAATGCTTGAAAAGATGTCGAAATGTAATTTGTAATTACAAGCTAGTCAGTCAAGCTTCGTTATTAATTAAATCGTGTATTTTAAGTACATTAATTAGATATGACTCGGTGTTCCTACATTATACTGAATTCTTGAGCAGAACTTAACTTACGACCACCGTAATAATTGGCTAACATCATTTTGGCATTATAAATATAATTGTCAATTTTATCGCTACTTCATTGTAAGATTCCGAGTTGATTCCACGATTAAAAGAATTGTTCAATTCAATATTATTACAAAAATATTGCTTTTTGAATGTGGGGCGGAGCTACCACCGCGTGGAAGACTGCAGCGGAACTTGTGTGTTAATTCGATACGATACCTGTCCTCCGATATACGAGGCATTTTCTATTTATACAAATAAGGAATGTTTATTCACATTAGCTTAGCATTACATAAAAAGATATGCGAACTTTTTTGTGTTTGTCGAATCGATTACAATTTGTATATTATTATATAATGCATTTATTACAACAAATATATGTAAAATTATATAAAATTTAACGACAATTTAGTTACACATATGGTTTTGCACTCAGAGTGTATGAGCAATTTTTGGTTCGACTTTTAGTTTAACTTGAAACGAATACAAAGTTCGCACGCATTACAAACACCCGGGCGGCGGCGGGCGGCGGCGGGCGGCGCCTAGAACAGCAGGTCGGTGGCGTGCGTGCGCGCCTCGCTCCACGAGCGCGCGCTCTCCGCGGCGCACGGGCGCGCGTCGCCCGCCTCCGCGTCCGCGTCCGCCTCCGCGCCCGCCCCCGCGCCCGCTTCCTCCTGTGCGTGCGACTCGGTCTCCGGCTCGGCCGCTACTCGCTCGGGGTCTAGATGAATAGGGAAAAACGTTAATTGCTTGTAAATGATTGCGCAACATCCTAAAATCTCATTTATTTGGTGTCGGCGTAGCGGGTTTGGAAATATATTTGCTAGTAGATTAACTTCCCACCACTATGCGAGCGTGGACGAGCTGCGTTTATGAGTAAGCTTAACAAAAAGTGCCTTAAATAAAATTGTTTGTGTGTTTTAAATAAACAGCTTTTTTGTGTTATTTTTATTTGACTGTCTTTCGACTTGAATGGTGAGTGAGTCAGTGTACGAAGTGGTGTACTCCGTGCAAAGCCAAGGTCTATGGGCGAACTATATATCAACGGCCGCTGCTTGTCAGCGTTTCTTAAATGTGTATGTTGGCCGTGGTGGGCCGGTTACCGTGCGCGTCGGGGCGGCGCGCGAGGCCGAGCTGGAAGGCGTCGGCGCTCGTCTTGCTGGGCGTGTAGCGCGACAGCGACGCCGACACTGCGGGCGACACACGCACATTATATCTGAACCATTTACATATTATGTATTGTATTATATGCTTCTACGTGTAACATTACGAAATGAGTTGTTTTGTTTAAGATATAGAAATGAGTAAAATAAGTGTACAAAAGTGCTGTCTAAAGTGTAACAAAACCATTAAAAAAACATTTTGAGGAGGGGAGTCGTGTCTCCCTTTGCCCTCCAGTTATGGTGTAAAAAGAGGACGAGGAAGTGCTATAAGAGCTGTAGAAGGTATTGATAACATATGTCACTGTTATCAGTGCATTCTCTTATCTTATAATTATCCAAAAAAAAATACGCAAGTATCGATTCGAAACATCAACCAGTCTAGCGATAATTTAGCATATTTTCTCCAATTTTGCTAAAACTTGGGGGCATTTTTTTCTTACTTAATTACCGTGACCGACATACATAGACTTCGGTCGTGTAAAATGACGTCATATTTACATCAAATATAATATTTTGTCAGTCACGATAGAACTTAGAACCAGAGATATGATATTATTTTAAAGTTTATTTAATCGGCGTCAAAAACGTTGTAGTGTTTGACGATTTGTTTTGACGAGTAGATGACATCAAAAATCTGGACCATTATAAGCGTATTATATTTTTAATTAGATCCATTATAATTATTAAAAGAATCAAAGTCAAAGATATATTGACTTTAAATATTGTAGCATTCATTGATTTTCTTAAAAGTTACATAAAAGCTTGGGATATAAAGATTTGTATCGATTATCCATGTTGTAATAACATATAAAATACATAATATATGTAATAACAAGACTTGCGTAAGAGATAAGTTGCTCGGCCGAGGTGACTGTGCCGGCGTCTGCGCGATAGCGACTGTACACAATATTAACAATATATTGCGTCTGTTTATTAATTATTATGTTAAAACAATTAGTCGAACCTCGAGTTATCACACGAACGTTTATTATTAGTTTCAGTAAGAATGATTTATGTTTTATAGTATATTGTTTTTAGGAATAATTAATAGTAATGAGCCGAATTTGGAACTTACCCGATCCGAATATTCGATTAAAAAAAACAGATTTTGAAAATTAGTATTTTCTATGTACTCTTCCGTACGCTGACCGGCACGAAAATGTCGATTTTAAAATTGCTTTAATTAGTTAATAAATCGTACATTTGATTAAGATTGATATGAAATAATTATAATATTTAAAGATTTATTTTGTCTGTAATAATATTGAGATGTTTTCACTAACTCTTTTCTGTCATCAAAATTTGCCGCAAGAATTAAAATAAAAAATAAATAGAAAAAACAAACAAATACAACAATAATAGAGAATTGTCTAGCGCATTAAGTTCGTTCTACTCGTAGCGTACATATAACCAGTACTCTGCGGGGGGCGGTGACGTCACACGAACACGGCCCGCGCGCACGCTGCCGCCCGCACGCACAACAACACACTTTTGTTAGTTTAGATTATTAATAATGGAGCCGACTCTGTTAGACTCAATACTATTATTATTTACTGGTGGTACAGCTTTGTGCAAGCTCGTCTGGGTAGGTACCACCCACTCATCAGATGTTCTACCGCAAAACAGCAGTACTTGGTATTGTTGTGTTCCGGTTTGAAGGGTGAGTGAGCCGGTGTAATTACAGGCACAAGGGACATAACATCTTAGTTCCCCAGGTTGGTGGCGCATTGGTGATGTAAGCGATGGTTAACATTTCTTACAACGCCATTGTCTATGGGCGTTGGTGACCACTTACCATCAGGTGGCCCATATGCTCGTCCGCCTTCCTATTCTATAAAAAAAAACTGTTTAACCAATGCGTGGGAAAAAGTTAGTAGTATATTTAGTGCTATCAAATAAGTTTTAAGATTTAGTATAACAGAGTTGGATTTCGAGAGCGATATGATGTTAAACTCTTGCCGTAAACTTGTCTAACGTCCGTCCGTCGTCTAATAATGTCTTGTTATACCAGACCCGGAGCGCGATCTGTAATTTTTGCATCGCTAGGTGAACCGTACAGTCGAGCTTTTGTGGAGCTCCATATTAATGAGAGGGTGTTTGTTATTTATATGTTTCATAACAAATCAAACATGTAGTTAGCTTTATGAAAACAATATCGACACGCTGGACTTGTATTAGTTTCGTTTGATTTTACGAGCGTGTGTTATATTGTGCACTGGTGGCCCCGACGACACCTGCGCGGCCGAAGTTAGCGTTCGGTCGCGCCGATGTGTTCGCTCCTTATGCCTACTGTCGGTGCGAAGGGTCGTATGTTACATTTGAATTCCAATTTATAACGGTAACATTTTTTATGTTTATTGATTTAAAAGTAGTAGTTAAAACTAATACTGCAGATAATAAAATTGATATATATCTGTTTTGCACCGACGGGACGCGCCGCGTACTCACCGATATGTGTGTTGGCGCTGAGCGGCGCGAGGTGCGCGGGCTGCGCGATCTGCTGCACGGCGTCGCCGTTGTTGTTGTTGTTGGCGTTGATGTCGGTGGGAGTCAGCGAGTTGTTGTTGGCGTTGGTGAAAGCGGTGGGTGAGGGACTGTCCTCGCATAGCGACGTCTCCGACGGGTACTCGAAGGTGCGCGTCAAAGAATCGTCGAACTGAAGCTTCAACTGAAACGATAATATCACTCTAAAGTTACAATTTTCAAGCTATAATTACGAGTAATATTTAGGGCGAATAACATTTGTAACCTACCAGAGGTTAAGGTAAATGCCTTAAACATTATTTAATGTTATAATTCTCCTTGCTAAGTAGTAGTACTATTGGGAATTCCCAAACGTTTTTGACTATATTTTCGAGTTGAATGGTACTGGACTGGGAGCAGTAGTAACACTATTCTATCATGGGCCCTGTCCGCACGCGCCCGCTGTGCCGACACGGTCGGTGTGGTCAGCGCGTGTGTCGGTCGCGGGTCGGCGGCGACACGTGCACTCTCTAGGACGTACACGCGACACCTCCATCTGTCCGATGCTGTATAGAAGCGTCATTTGTTAAAAATATTACAAATAAATTATGTTCACGAAAAACGAGCTCTGAATGTGTGTTGGTAAAACATTTCCTTTTAAGTCCCCCGAGTTTGATGATCCGTTTTTAAGTGTGTGTGTTGGGAGACGTCTATGTCCAGCTATGGATCGCGACTGGCTGATGATGTGCACGTATACGCCCAAAAAGTATTATTATAATGAGTCATAATATTTGTACTATACAACCCAAAGCGATGTACATAAGACACTGCACTGGACGCTCTTCCTCGACCCAGCGGTTTCATCACTTACTACTTCCCACGTTGTTCGGTGAACCGTCTACTTCGAAGGGTCAAGAGCAAAGCGTCCGTATCTTAGTACATAATAATAATAATCTTCATGCATAAGTTATAATGGAATAAGTTTATTATTCAAAGAAGCTGTTATGAAATCTATTATTTTAAATAAGATTTTAGCTTAATATACATAGTTTTGATTTTTCTCCTTTGTAATGATTACTTTTCATAGTAACAGTATTTGATGACATCAACCGCATCTTGATCTTACAGCATCTTTCTCGCTTATCTTGTATGCACCAGAGAAGTATAACATTACTTTACATAACATATTTATTACCTTAGCAGCTCTATCCCTGCAGAGTTTCGCGGCCATGGAGGATCGTCCGTTGATGAGCACGTTGTCGTTGACGAAGCGCACGCTGCACGGCGAGGGCGGCCGCGCGTCCTCGTCCTCGGACTCCGAGTCGGCGGCCAGCGCCTCGGGACGCAGCACCACGATGCCCGCTTCACCCGCCTGGAATGGTGAGGAGTGCCAACGTTCAATTCATAATTCCGGCTTTTATTTGATTTATTTGTAAAAAAATAATATTTCTTCATACTACCATAATATTCTTATAGTATTTAAAAAATATATCAAATGCATAATTATTTAATCTACCTACATTATGAGATAAAGAATGTAGATAGATAGTAATGTCATAACGTTCGTTTATCGATGAAGGTTATGTATAAATTTAAAATCTATATTTGTGTAGTAGACGTCCAGTCTTAGTTAAAATAACATTAAAGACGCCATAAGAGGCATCTGAGCTCTCAGCTATATTGCATGTTGGCAAGCATGTGTACCTTAGGAGCAGTTAACGGTATCAGTTCTAGTTAATGGTCGTACTCGATTAACATTATTCTTCTCTCCTTCGTAGTCTTGATTGGCGCGTGCCGGCGAACCGAACCGAACCGAAAATATTTACATTTTATTACATATATCACTGTCACTTCATTACGTAAATACACTTTTACTTTAAAATATATAAACGATTACTCAACCCGGCGCACGCTCAGACCGCGGGAGGGTCAGCGTCGTCCACATCGCCAGCTAGCGGGCGCGAGGCGCATTACTCCTACAATAGAATGCATTGAAGTGGAAAATATCTAGTTTTTCATACGGCGCGATGCGTCGTGTTTCCTGAAGCGGGTTCGTAACCGGCGCGGAATCCGGTCCTGAGGTTCAAGGGAAAAACGTCACACGCACACACGCGCGTAAATACGAGAGTAAATACGAGAGCCTACATCCATCGATAATGTGACGCGGCCGAGAACGAGAACTATATGTATACTATTGCAAATAATGTTATCTTTAAAACGACATCAACTAAACATATTGTTGTCTAAATCATTTACCAAAAACGTTTACTTCGAGTATTACAATGATTCAAATTATTACACTATTGTATATTACAAGATGACATTTTGTATTGACAATAGAACCACTAATCAATCAAAGTACGGCGTCTATGACAGAGGCAGAGCTGAGCTGTGCTATGTGTTCAGTGGACGGAAGACGGCGTGCACTAATACGTCATAGTAATGTCTGTTTATTGAAACTGATCAAGATTCGTTACGGGAATCGATCACAATGCACTATGAGGAAGTTCTGTTTATTCATCAGAAACGCTAACGATCACATACCACCTTACAAAACTTGTAACACAGCAACTGGGCGTTCGTTACACGTGAGATTATTGAAGTTCCATGTTTCATATAAAATAATTTAATACGCTGACCGTGAAAACATGAAAAAAAAATACTTCTTATTACTTTGTCGCACGTTTACGTAAATGTTATCGAGATAAATAGTAAGAGTTTGCGTCAACCAAGTAAATTTTCTTAAAATGTACCTGTTTGCTTAATTATACTGTTTGACGCATATCGGTTTAGCTCTTAGCAGATTGTACGTCAGCTCGGAGTTGTCTTTATCGCGGAACGATGCGCATAATTGCCAGCAACTCGAGTCGCAAGTCTTTCTTCCGTTAACATGGTATTTAGGATTAGCTTTTCACAGTAATACGCAACTAATCCTTTAAGCTGACTAATGTAAATCCTATCCTCAATGTAAGTTCAGGCTTGAAGTTTATTTTAACAGTGGTGCTTTTACACGAGTTTCAACTCCCAATGTTGGTTAAGATGTGAAGAAGTCATATATATATATATATTATCAATGTAGAACTGTGGGTGTTACTATAAAATATATGCGTTTCCAGGATGTCGAATGTCCTCAATACGCTGACCGCTCGAGGTGCTAATGTTTATGAACGCCATGACTCAAGTTAATTTCTCGAAACTCGTATGTTATTAGTAGGTCGTTTCCGGTAAACGAATTGATAAAATCGTTCATTCTTATTAAAAACATGAAATATTTCTAATCTATATTTGTTAACAATAACATTCAGCTATCATCTGTAGATATATCTTAGGCGAAGTATTTTTCGTGAAGTTTTAATTAAATCACGTTTTTTTAAAGTGTCATTTGTCTGTCTCTCTGTGCATCACATCACCACATATTTTTAATTAAGATAAGATTGTCTCAACAGAAAGTCGATGATTCAAATCCTATCTGACAACCTACAGGGGTCGGATTTGTTGGTTCCTATTCTGATTCTTATATATATGTGTACCTTCCACTCTGTGAAGTAAAATGTATCACACGATGAGTTTAAGCAGCGATAGATATACAAATGTTAATATATTCCTACGTCCATGTCATATATGTTGCCGAAGAAACTGATCTAATAAATACTGAACAACGTCGACTAACTGTTTGTTTTAACGAGCGCGATTGAATGAACACATTATATAAATATTTTTATCGACAAATTTAAACACTATTTTTACTATTGCACGAAGTAAGGAACGTCAAACTTTTATCTTATATGCTATTGAGCGAAATTCTCTCGATACGTCGTGAGCTTTAAAGCAGGATCTTAAAATATTTTTGAATTCTGAAACACAATGAAAATAAAAAAGAATGCACTAATGAACTAAAAAGTTAATTTCGTTAATATAAATTTAATAACCGTAAAAAAGCGTACATAACTCGATATCAGTCGTGTTATTTTTTATCGATACCTATTCGTAACGATGAAGTTATGAAAATGTGAGTTGGAAAAAATTTGTTTTTCCGATGTCGATTTAGAATATATTCGATGTGCTGATTGTACATTACTTGAAGAGATTTCTTCTATTACAACTAAAAAGGAAAATACAGACTAAGTTGAAGATTATCTTGCGGACGGACCAATATTTCTTCTTACAATCTTTCAAATATTTTTTTGTTTATCCGTATCAATAAATTGTAAGTATTAAATATTTTGATAATACAAATAAATAATAAACTCAATAAACATAGTCATAAAATAGATTAAAATCGAATGGACTTCACATTTTATGTAATACTTACTACTTACTTAAAAAAGACTGAAAAGGACGACGTGTTAATGATAAAAAAGTTAAATGATGTTAAACTGTTACTTAAATATATTCAATGAACATATTTAGCGAGATCACGTTACGGTAGACTTGTTGATTTGCTAATTTGGAGCCACTTCAGTGTTATAGGTGCTTTTACTCTGTTAGGTGGCCGATTTAATTTTCCTTCCAAGCAGTTTCGCAAAACCTAATTTATTTGTCTGTCCATTGACATATTAACAAATCTATATACGATAGGTTTAGGGGTTTAGTCGTTGTCGTGAATGAACAAAGACGACAGATGGACAGTCACTCGCATCAAAAATACTTGTCTGATAATAAAATTTTAATGAACTCGTCCACATGTCACTGGAGATGAGGCCGCCACCACCCGGTAAGTAACAAATTGCAACAATAACATGCTGATCGGCGAGCATCCAACCGTGACTATCGGTCACTCGCTCACTCGTCGCATGCGCATGCGCCGACACTCCGCGTCTCTACTTCACAGACCACTGGCGATCTAAACAGTTTTTTGCTGTAAGTAATTCTACACTCCAAAACATCTTGATCAGTATAAACTTTTTTGTAACGTAACTATCGTCTGCATTGAAATCCGCTAGTTTTTACACTTCAATATAGTAAAAGTCGATGTCCATGTATGTATAGCCTTAGCCATAGAAATAATCTGTACAAATTAATAAAAAAACAGCGGGAAACACGAGTGTACTGATAAGGTATCTACAGAGGAGATTTGCTAAAATATAACGCGGCTAACGAGTACTCGAGACGCAAATTAATATAATCCTCAATCGAGTTATCCTATTTAATATTCTTATTAGCTGCTTAACTTGATGGCGACTTTTACCCGACTGCGGCGCGCCGAAGATGCGTGCGTCGTAATGTCTGTTTTTTTTTTGTCTAAAGTGATGCTATATACCTTTTGTTAGGTCCGAGCAGTAAATTTTAGAAAGCATCTACCATGATGTATTTCTGTAGTACATGTAATAACAATGGCTCACTCGCCCTTCGGACACAGCAATATATAGTACTGTTCGGCGGAAGTAGCCACGGGCTGACTTGGCTGCACAAAGTCCTATCACCGGAACAAAATAATACTAACGGAAGATTGATGAAATATCATGGAGTCAGGAGTGAAATCTGATATTTTTTTTATAAACTCCTTTTTTATATTTATTTATGTGAATTGGCACAAAGATTTGGAAACAATGTCACGTCTGAGGTGTAGGTGTTACGGTTTCAGTGTCTCGCTAAGTGCGGTTGAACTCGATACCATGTTTCACGGTTTACAAAACCGACAAGTGACAATTTGTACAAGTCACAAATAAAGAGCTCAGCGAATTTATAAAAATATAAAACGAACCTCAATTTAATTATTACATGGATCATTATCAGATAAAAGACGCTGACGAGGGTACAATTTATTTAACAAATTCATCATTTAATATATCAGAGTGGTTTCACATTACCCCTAAAACAACGAAGCCTGTGGAACATAATACGTATATTATTTATGTTGACCTCAATTTACGACCACACGATAGAATTTCTATAAGCGTTATGGAATTGTTTTATTTAACTTATATTTTAAATAAAACAATCGTAACGGTAGGCAACGTTTCGACTGGCTATCAACGCACATCTTTAGCTATAACAATACTATAACAAGCTTAAAATTGTATCCTTTGTCTTTGATGTCGGATAGTATTTGTATATTTGTGTTAGTGGTGACCAGTGATCTCGTTTCGCAATACTGTACCAGTAGTACGTTACATAGAAAAATAGTTCGGAACTGGTGATTTCGGATTGTTGAGTATACTGTCTGTGGAACGAAACTCACCGTTACGAGGAAGGTGGGTCCTTCGTTGACTGACGAACTTAACATTTGTAGCTGATATAAGTTCGTATTGATTATTTCAATGTACATAAATAACTAAGTATAACACGTCAGTACGCTTCGCTGTTTAGTTTACTTGGGCGATGGGTTTTATCTCGGATTAGAGCAGTTTATCGATAATCCTTATTATTTAGACGAACTCATCGGTATTTTGCTGATTATGTTTATGAAGGATATTATAAATATTCGAATGGTGATAATCGCTACATCAGAAAACCTTGAAACATTCGTCCTTAGTATTAAAAAAAAAAACATTTTCGTGTTTCTCGCTATCGGAGGGGGGCATTGCATGCGTGCGTTTGATGTTAATAAAAAAATTATGTAGGTATGAAACCATTTAATTAATTCTGCTACTTTTATACAATGTCAACGTAATAACGATTCGTTTGTAAATACCTACAAATAGTTTGTGTGCTCTGTGTGTGTGACTCGGACCGAACGTGCTCATTTGAAACACGAGTAGATTATGATCGTCTGGTGACCTGTATGGCCTATTTCATTACAATTTCTGAGATACAAATAAATACAATTTTACAGTCAAGACATTTCTTGCTAGAGTCGAGCAAAGCTTTTGAAATTATATTTAGATAAATGGAATATATATACACGAATTGATAGTACCAATATCTTTTTTAAATCTTACGATTTAACAGGACATATACAGATAATTTCTCATTATTCCGTCATTGCAAGCACCGTTAGAGCCCTAAAAGCAATTTTATTACGACGTCATTACAAAACACCAAAAATAGTTACAATTACTAAATAATTTGAAATTTATCAGATTATACACTAAAACCGACCTCAAGATAATACAAAGTACCGACAATACGGTGAGAACTGCCTACAAAATCATCGTATAGTTTAGAATAAGTGAGCAAATAAATGGTCCGAAGCGAAACGCTTTAGTTTATACTGTATATTATTATAGAAAGAGATAATGTATTCAAATTCTAATTACCTCTTTTGTCGTTACCTAGTATTTAATTAAAAGCAAGTAGAGACAATGGTAACCTTCAGTTACTGAAACGCTGTTTAACGTTAGACTAAATCATTTTGTTTCAATCTAAATGGTCATTGGTCGGTGGCACTGATGACGCAATATGTGACCCATAAATCTAAGCCAAATAAGTTCATCTGACTTTAGTAACCGTTTAAGAAACTGGAGGCAAGTTTATATAATTCGTTATTTGTTATTATGTATTGCAATCATATTAAAACTCATAACTATGGTCATAATACATAGATCCTATATACTTTACACAGGATCACTGAATTATTATATGAAGGTCAGTCATAATTATAGTCATTACAACGTAATCACTCGGTGTTGATTTTTACATCGAGAGTATGAGTACGTATGCGACGTTACATTATTTTAACGACATCTCACCGCTCCCAATGACAGTAATAAGCGCCGTTTTATAATTAACGATCACCATTAGGGTAATATGAGGTAACAATCTCTGTTCCCGTGGGATCCGAAACCACACACACATGTGTATACATATATTATTGTAATCAAGTCTGCGACCAAATACCAGTCTTTATGATTGTACGGCAATTGTTTGACGTACTTTTCTTTTTTTATTTGACATGTTTTTTAATAATTATACCTCGATAAATTGTTTACACAATATTTGCCTTGAAACTGGTCTATCAATAGGATATCCTGCCCGTGATTATTTTTAAACGTTCCCGCTATAATATGCCGGACAGATCCGTCTCGAACTAAAACCGTGAACACAACTCGATACGTTTCGCGAGCACGCTCTGAATGATTAATTGAATTCTATGATAGTTAAATTCCCCAGGAGGTTACTGTTTAAGCTAAGCGAGCGTCCATGAAGCGAGCGGTTCCATTTTAGTCTCATCATAATCTACATACATTACTTAGCACACACTCGGACGAAACGCTTTTCTTATTATGTTCTCTTGCTTTTAATATTTGTTTTCGGTAAGGATTTCAGTACTGTTTTCTTTTCCGAAATATACCGTAAGTATCAAATATTAAAAAAAAACCTGAATGTTTTAACTCTAATGATTCACTCTTGCGTCTCTCTTGGAAATAATTATTTTTTTGGAAAAACATCAGCGACAGTTTTCATTTGGGAATTTGAACCCAGGACCTGCGGGTCTGAGGCCTAGACTAACGATACAATTTGTATCGTTGGTCGATTATAGACGAATATAGACTGAATCCTGTTTGCCTTTATTAAGCTCAGAATAGCTTTATACCGAGTCGCATCATTCTCCTTGACTTGACCGCCCTGTTTGTGATCACTCCGTAAGTTTTTGAAACTACATAGGCGATAATACTGATATTATTTATACTTATAAATAATATTATTCTTAACGAGTTTTGGTGCCTTAATTTGTTAACAATGTAATACTTTTATGTACTCATTGAAAGAGAAAGGAATGAATCACAAGATACATGTTTTGTATTTGCGGAGAAATGTTTTAAGTTTAATTTTAGAAGGAAGTAGTCAATGAGATCAAATAAAACTTGGATTTATTTTACTTCATCTAAATATATATTTTATGTTAAATATTAATTGAAGTGATATTTCAAATGCCATTTATAAAAAACACGTTTATTTTATTTCAATGTTAAAATCGAAAACAAAAAATGTTACCTTGGTCACACTTAACAATAATATCCTAATTCCATACGCGCGTGGGAACTATAAAATCTCGATTTCGTTTTAGTATCAGTAGTCGGGTTTACATTGCACACGTCGTTACATTGAAGAAGTGCGTAAGATCAGAACTTTTTAAATGCGAATTTGTTTCCGAGACCTATAATTTAAGCTTGTAAAGTAGTTAGATATTGCGGTCAAGTCGAAGTCATTATATATAAAATTACCCCGAGATTATTTTAAACAATACATTCTTAGTTTTTTATAGCGAAACACAATTGATACTTGATTTTATCAGCGTACATCGACACAAAAACTCTTCAAGAACTCTTTGTATTTCAATGCAATGCTTTGCAAATGTTCAATAATTTGTACACTACAAATTGTCTCTTTAAAGAAACTGTCTTCGCAGACAATTTGTTATATTATTGTTACATACTCAAATCTACATAGTTTTCCGGTAATGTTTTTCTCAATTCTATCAGAATTATGATGATCAGGATGTCCTCCTAATCTATTTCGGTCACGACATCCATACTCAAGGAAGACTAGCCGAGGCAGGACATATCTGCTGTCCCGCCTTGGCGTATGTTTTTGCGCAAATACAGGCGCGCATGTTTATTAAATCTCTCTCGTATTCCGATAGGCTAAACTGACATCACCAAAAAGAGTTCAGGTGCAGGACTTACTGCAATAAGACATTTCGGATTCACGGGAGTGAATCACACTTCCAACTTCCAGACCCAACCCAATAACTTTTTATCAGCCCCTCCTGGGGTTTCAAACCAAGACCCCGGGATCTGTGGCCTTATAAACTAGCTAGTAAACCAAGGAGACAGTCGGGTTTTCTCAGAATATTCCTCTTGCACAAGAAGGTTGACATATTACCATCTGGTTTGTTCTTAAATGGTTTTAGCAGCTGCCATATAAAGGAGAAGTATTCTCAATGCGGAAACAAAATGAACACATTAAAATACAAGAATTTAGCGCTTAGGCATATATCTCTCTCTTTATATATAAATCTACTTTTAACGGATTAACATATACCGATTGGGTTACGATTATTGGATTACGTGGCATTTAGAAACATGTTATTGCAAAAATGTCACGGCCAAAAGCAGAATCAATGTCCGCTGTTAAGCTATTTACGTTCATGTCACTTTTTTATTATATTTCGAGTCATACGTAATTATAAATAATCAATAAATTATAAATAATCAAGATAAGGTATGATTTTCATTATTTATCAACAAAAATATGGAAATAAGATAGTGTAAATGAATAATGTTCATTTTAATTAATTTTAATGTTTTGACGATAAACTTGTTTTCGATCGTTATATTATTGTTAAAATCGTGTCTCGATTTTATACTATATCATAATTTTAGCGTAATTGTAATTTTACGGAACGAATTCAATTCATTTAAATAAAAAATCCCTAATTAAACTGTCAACATAAGCTACGGCTGGATTTTTTTTTATTTTTTTTTATATTCGCCGGGAGGGCAAATGACTCTACTCCACCTGATGGTATGTGGTAGTAGAGTCCAAACGCGACGACGGCCAGTACAGACGGGAAAAACGTTCTGCACTAGCCGCCTTCGCCTTGCCGACCCGGATTTTGATTTTGATTGGGCAGCTTTTTGACGATAAAAATTACATCGAAATTGACCAATCAGTCATCGTTTCACAATATAACGGTGACTCTCATCCAGTCAAAAACACATTATAATAACACGGGTGTGACAATAACCCCGTGTGAGTTTTTTTAGTTTATCTACGTGTGTAGTAAGCAAAGGGTTCGTCCTAAGCTGATCGAATATAATTGCTTCTATAAGTCAGTTGCGCAAGTCCCAATGTTATACAATCCAATGCGTAAGGTTGTCGAGGGTTGTGATAGATTGTCCCTTCTCGGGCGTCGCCAAGTGAGCCACTAACCACTGAAATGTAATATGTAATTGACGCATACGATTACTGGCAACTAATATACCCGTGTACTATAAAGGTACGTTTCAACTGAAATATTTGGCGGTCCTATGTGCACTCATACGGTTTGTTTCTTCAAAAAGTCATTAAAGTGTGAATTTATTTTTTGTTTAGAGCTTAATGAACAGCCTTTTTAAACATATTTGATTCTATTGTGTTATGTTTGTAGATACTATATTATTATAAGCCTGAAGTTTTTTTCCAAGCGCTAATCAATAACATTATATATTTTATTATAGTTTTTTTAACCGACTTAATAAGTCGGTTAAAAAAACTCCGTTAGTCTATTTACCGAAAGGTTACAGATTTCATAAAGCAATAATGTTTAATGCGAGTAAAACCGCGCAAAGCAGCTAGTCTGTAATAAAAATGGCTTCGACTACATTTGGATGAAATTGTCTTTACAATCTTAATTTGTCTAAACGAGCTAGATCGATAGCTAGCACCTAATGAGAAAGTATTATCAAAATCAACACAGGCGAAATCTGAGATAAGTTGAGGTGATGCTGGGTAACGTTGACTGACGGCCGGCGGACGCGTTCACTCATAATACAATTATGTAATCCTGTAAAGAATTCCTTTTATACGGTTTCACATAACGTGTTTCAATATTTCGCGGTTATCGGTATTAAGATATGATCTTAGGAAATTGACTTCTGAGGTCTAATTTCTTAATATTATTAATAATATTCAGATTTATGTTTTTCACGTTAAATTCTTTCAGTTTTTTACTGCACATCTTTATTATCATACATACCTTTAATTTAAATTCGATTTTGTGCATTATACATTTTTACATGTATTATTATTTGCTAGCGCGCCTCCTAGTGATGGTTTACCTTATCTCCTCGACCAAATGATTCTCGTCGTGGTCGTCGCGTAAATTATAAAACTTTATCGGACAATATGTAAATCCATTTAGAGCTATTTATATTACGTTTTTAATTGTATTAATAAATTAAATATTTTTTTCGTAAAACTATGATACGAATAAATTATAAAGAACATTAATCATGTTACTGGCATAATAAAAATATCTTTGTTCGTTAATAAATGTAATGAAGAAAGTAATTATACGATGCGTGCGTTGATGTCCAATCATTACAACAAGTGATGATATTCCATCTGTTCGGGAGGTGCTGCGCGCTCGTGAGATGTCCTATATCAACAAACAACGGAGTTGGATGTGGTAACAGTAACACCTAGACTGAGGAGGTATCACTGTTGACGCTGCGAAGTAAGAACATCGTTATGCCCATTCTGGTTTCTTTTTGTACAATGAACACTAACAATATATATTACCAATTGCACGATGAATAAAAGAAAAAACACGTTATTACAAATTTATCGTGTCAGCCCCAAAGTCGATTTTTGGCCGAAGCCGAAGATTTAATATCCCTAAGACATTTAAGTTTAGGGTGACGTACACAAGCGGCTAGTAAGAGTATTACAATTTCACGGTATGAATAAAAGGAAATTGCAAATTAACATAAATTATATTGTCAATTATAATATCTGTTTACTTAGAGTAATTTAACAATTACAATAAATTTAGTTTTTCTCAAGTAGTGTGTAATTAGATTAGCAAATAAATTCTTCCTCGATAGTAGTATCAGTGTCTTGCCAACAACGAGTTACAATCACTAAACTCATCAATAGATAATTTTAAGTGCCGTTCGCTTCAGAATATTTGTATTTAGCCTTCGCAAGAACTTCTTAATTAAAGCTAGATTGATTAGATAAATCAAATGCGTGTACGAAGTTATTTCGTTTCGATTTAATACTGACAGCGTGACCCCCGTCCCTCGCGCATCGCATCTCCCATTGCTCTCTCGCACATTTTGTTTAAGAAATTCGTCGAATAACTAGAAACCGAAGTTGGTATATTTGCCCAAAGATAGTCGAAGATAATATATTTTTGTTAAGTCCCATTATCAATAAAATATACACACACACATATATATATATATATATATATTCTTCTTCTTCGAGTGCCACTCCGACTAGCGAAGGTTGGCAGTCAGCTTATATATATAATAACTTATATATATAACAGGGAAAATAAACAAAAATATATTATTAAAATCACTGTAAGTTGAGGAAATAAATGGTTTATTATGATTGAAAACATGTAACGTTATCGCTCGGTGAGTAACGTCCGGCTGTCCGCGTTGCAGGCACCTCGTTCGTACACCACTATACGCATCTGTCAAATTTCGCAGAGAACTTTTCATGTAAATATTAAATACACGTCAAAATTGTGTTCTGGTTCAATGCCCGAGTTTTGCGAAACTAGAAAGTCGGTTGACAAAATTTCTTGATTTCTTTGCTGTGGCTAACTACAAATATACAATAGATCAACTGTGTAGGGCCTGTAACGACGTTAAATCGCAGCTTAATGTCATAGTTGTATATAAGAATAGTATTTTAAAACTTCTCTGGTCGTTTGCTTTTCGATTGATATATTTTGTTGAAACAACTATACTAAATTTAGCCAAACTATGTTTCTAAGGGCACAGTTCTTATTACAAGACCCAATTAAGACGTAATTACTTCAACAATATTCAGTTCACATATTTTATGATATGCGGATATAATTAAGACTTTCATTTTCCAGATATATTTCGATTTAAAAATAAAACATGTTCAAGGAAATCGAAAACGCAAAATAAGTGAATACGGACTACGTTATTTTTTATTTTTTGACATTTTTAATATAAAAATTATCATTAAAAGTACAAAGTGTGAACGATACGTGGAAAGTAATGTTAAAATTGGCAACTTGTTTCATCAAGTAAATAATAATATCAGAAACGTCAAAATATTGTCCTGAGGCAGCCACGGCGACCAATCTCAGAGGGTGCCTACCAGAGTGGAGGGTCTTATAGTGTACAAGTGTATACGTAAACACAGCTGCACTATTTATTACAATGATAAACCAATGAAAGGGCAATTCGAGGCGACTGGGGAAAGAAAAAGACTTTACTTTCTTTCCAGGGGGAAAGGTAACACTACTAGTTTCCTAGCTTCGGAACTTCAGGATCTAAAATCTATACACGAGACCAAGTAGATAGATGATAAGTAGCATAGTATGCTGATGTTTACCAACATTAAAGCTTACGCGACATTTACCTTTATGTTTTTTCTTTATTCAAATAATTGAGTAATCGCTAATTAACTAATAGCGCATGTAATTGGATACGTGCGTGCGAGTTTTTACAGCGACGACAATTGCTGACGACTTGACGGTGTGAACCGCTGCTGCTGTGCAATCGATCTTATTCGACATACTGGATATTAATTAATCTAAACATTTAAATATCGATCAAAATTTTTTCACGTTTCTAATGTAAATTTTAATCAATAACTTCTTTGAATTTCTATCATTCCTTTTTTATGATTTTAGTCAACTAAAGTGAGCATGTTGGTTTTATATTTAACTGTCTAGTTAGACCTTAAAACGAAAATAAAAAGTTAACAGCCTGGAAATGTCCCAATGACTTGGAGCTAATTCCAACACGCTGCTCCAGTGCGGGTTGGTTGATACACACGTGGCAAAACTTTACTTAACTTTAACAAATACACGAAGTTTTCCTCAAGATTTTTTTCCTTCGCCACCAAGCACGAAATTGTCACGGTATTAATGACTTGCTTTAAATTGATTTATTTGTTTCTTGGTAAAATAACAGCATTATTACAAATAGATGAATTACTAGATACAAATAAGTCCGACAACATACCAAAACTACAGTATTCAGTGCATTTTAACGAGAAAAATCAAACAAATAAGTCAGTAAACAGATGTTCACGTGCGTGGATATGAACATGTATATGTTAATTTGACAAATATTCAGTGATTTTTCTGCTAAATGAACGGTAACTTTTGGAGAAATGTTTTGACAAGACATCTGTTAACATCATCGTGGAGCGGACACGGCGACGTGACGATAGAACCGAAGTCTTTCATAGACATGGCGATCATTCCTCCATGCGTTATATACGCATGAGAAACCTGAATACTAATAACGAAAATAGCATGTAATAATTAACGACATGTCGATCAGACGTTGTATTAAGTACCCAGTCTTGTTTAAATTAAAGATTTAGAAACCAAAAACAACGTTTCGACTGAATATAGTGTCTCACTTCTACTAGTAGGTCCAAATAGTCATATAGTATTAATATCCAAGAGCCACCCTTTACAAAGCCGTGTTAATAATTTTTTTTCTTAATATAAATATATAGGTTCAATCCCTAAAATAGATGAGTAAGTAAGTAAAATAGATGATCGATGAGTAATTTAGCATTTTTCTTTGTTAATATAGTTGGAGCACCGCTCTGGGGAAGTGATTTCAATAACATGCATTTAAAAGGCTTCATAACATTAAACAGGAAATTAAATGATAGTCCCTCGGCATCGCCAACATGAGTCAGGATTAGTTCGTACGAGCGATTTCTGTTTTGTACTTTAAAACAAGTTGCGATGGCGTGTAATGTGTTTTCATACGATTTATTATGTATACATGTATATTTTAGATCACGTATTTGTCAAAGATAAGATTTCGACAAACGTCTCTTTGTGATATGAGATAGCAATCTATTCAATACGGCAGTATAATATTATACTGCAAAATTCTTATGTATTCTATATTAATTAATATTCTTATAATGATGGCTGCTTGATTATAGGTAGGTAGGTAGGTACTTTGCGGCTTAGTCCCTTTGTGAATAACTAAAGGACATCAATTCGCATTACATGACGTGTCAAAATGTATTAAGATAAACAATGAGTTCAGGAGCAAACGAGCGCTCACTACATTCGAGCTGCGCGGGCGCAAAAATCAGAGCGGAACGCGACGACCGCGTCACTGACACGACCATGTACTGCCATTCTATCATATCCTCACCACTTGCTCGTAAACATTTATAAAACGATCAATAACTGGGTTTTGTTGATCGTGTATCCATTTTTGTTATGAAAACATTATACGTTAAAGTTTGTCCAAGCGCAAATGTTTTGTTCGAGACTCGGCGCGATAAAACCGCACGTCGTCGTGAGAGTAATATTTACACTACTTTTTCAAAGCGTCCATTTACAGTTATCTGTGTGTGTATATACGAATGTCATAAGGCTTATCAGTAAATCGATAAAATAGGTATGTGGGTCTCGCGTCTAGGTCAATAGTTAATGTCAGCTCACAGATCCATCACGTATCGGATCGCGTATTAGCTTGTGCGAGGAAGTTCGGAGACTAATGGCTATATTATATTACCGGGGAGAGTGCTTGTTAACGTCATATACAGTTCTGAAATCGATGAATAATGATATTTTGATTTGACATCGACTTTATTTAAAAAAAGGAATGTTATTCGATGTGCGATTTGCGATTATGCGAAACAAAAAAGTAGGGCAAAGTGTTTCAGTATATACAAATTGCATTTGTCATTATCGCTTTTTGATTGCGAGCGGCTTCTGAATTACAATAACTCTATTACTTGAACGTTTCCTCACTGTCGATAGAGTACATTTTATAGAGGGTGATCACTTTGATAAATATTTGGGTGATTATACGTTATCGGTATGAAAAGCTATCGCGGAGATATACTATCGTTCAATATAATGTTGACAAAGTACTTTGGTATTCATGTATAGCTTCACATTATAACTAGAGTTTATTAAAAAACACTTTAATGATAAATACACAGCTAATTATGTATAATATGAGAAATCCATTTTTGTTAAGACTTTATGTCTTAACAAAAATGGATTACATCGTGTATAAATTACCAAATTAAAACGAATCTAGTCGGGTCCCAACAAAAACCATGTAATTTTAATAACGGAATACATACAACCAAGTCGTTTTATAATTACACAAAACGTTGACGTAAAAGATGTTTTTAAACGATTCATAACTTTCATATAAATTTACGTAATACGATTTTGATTAAGCGATTGTCCAGTGCGAGGCGGCCGATTTCGCTCCGCAATGCAGAAAACAAACAAACAAACACGAGTTAGATCGTAGTGTGCGGGACATTCCACGAAAGGTGACTTGGCGCATACCTCGCCTCTGACTGTCCCACTCTTGGGAAACAGTTGCTAATGAAATGTTAACTTTCTGCTCCTTCCCCGGGGTGGACATTGTTCTGTTCAACAATCTATTTATAAAACCAGTTCCCGTTGATCGATAGCCATTCCATTTCGGAGTGAACCAGTTGCATTTTGGATGTATTATTTTCCAACAGTTAAAACCGATATCTGTGCAGTATTCACTATTGTTATATCAAAATATACTTAATTTTTAGGATGTTGTTAATTTGAAAAACTTTCAAATTAAACTTTAGTTTGCATCTTAAAATCAGCATTTGCGGTCAGCGACAGCGAATTTTCTCTGTCAACGTTAGTCCTCATAATATGCCACGATATGGCTTCCTCCATAAAATAGACTCTTACCTAGCAGAGATTTAATATAAATACTCCTATGACGTAGCCTGTGTAAAGCAAGCATTAGCTGAAGGCTGTAATATATTATTATGTGATGTTCTACCTGTGTATTATACACAGGAGATTATTTGCGAAATGTACGATATAATATTAAAAAGTCACATAATAATTATTATATTAATGAAACGAAGAAAGTTACACGACCGCGATGCGTATAAAAGAGTGCCCTTATTTGTGGAAGTAATGTCCTCGAATATTTTTCTCAATCGATTTCACTAATCGAAGGTGGTTGGAGTCATGAGTGTGCACAAAAAACAACATGCGAAACCGGTCGAGGACGTCCGCATGGCGTTAGATTCGTCTCGGTAATAATTATGTAAACTAAGCTCGCCGCTCTCACCCGCTGGGAACGCGTTTTTTGGCGCACATTGTTCGATCTGAGATTCGCTTTTTCATCGCTTAGAAAGTAATCATCAATTATTGAACGTTTGAACTTCCGCGCGTGCGGGGAGACGCAGCCGATGATCAATTGGTATATTCATTCACGAAACGTTCGATCGCACGTGTCGTTTGTTTGCGTTGATGGCATCGAAACTAGAGCACTGTTTGCACTCCTGATAAAGTTACTAAAACTACATACACGTACTGTTAATATAAATTGAAACGTATTGTGATAATTATAATGATATGACATCATCTCTCTCTTAAGAGATGCGTCACGATTCTAAAAAATGAAAACTTGTTTTCATTTTAACCTATATTAATTTGGGAATACAGATAATAAAATTAGGACGTTTGTTTCGGTAATTAATGATTTTAAATTAAATAACAAAGAAACCTACGGTTTAAATATAACAAATAACGTTTTAACAATGAACACGTCAGTGCGTCGAATGCTAAAATATTTTTTTACTCCGTCAGCTCTAACTGTTTCAGCTGATCTTAATTTAACAGTCGACCCAGTAAAATGAGAAATGTTTCTATTAAACTCAACGTATGAAATGTGACCAACGTAATTAGCTATTTAATTTTTTATGTATTAGTCACAGAGGTGCCACGTGTCTCTATACGCGTTCAGTTTATTGCTTTATTTGAATACACAGCAATCGAGGAAGTGTCCGGACTTGTTCACGCAAGTGACATTTTGGTTGAGACTTAAGAATTTATTAAAGCGAATCATACAGACTTTTTTTTGTTCTCTTAACACTAATATTTTCACCCTACTATGGCGTGGGCGGTATATTTAGGGGAAGGGTTATTTACCCTGCTTGTGAATGTAGGTATTAATCTATCGATTTAAACACATGAATTGTCCCTGGTGTTGTAGGCTTCATGAAGTTATTTAAGCTGTTCATTATTTCTTACTGGTACGATGGACCGGAGACATAAATTGTAAGGTCAGTTTTACTCGTTACAGTGTGATATTTGGTTGTTTAAAAGACTATATATAAATCCTTAGTCGTTTTGAGCGAAATTAAGAATTTCCTTAATTAAAGACGTAAAGAGATAACTACGATTAGACCAGCCTAGCACAGAACCCGTTACTTCAGGCCAGCAGGCGATCCATGTTAACTCATTTAGTACTGCGCTAACGGTTTACCGGCGTGAAACGTCATTTCAAGCATTCTCTGCCTAATGGCATAGTTGTAGTTACTATTTTTGTGATTTTACTAAATGTAGCAAATTATATTTTAATTACTTTAAATAATTTCGAATTAGAATCATCTGTTGTGTCTAAGTCCTATGACGTGACTAACAAAAAAATAGGGTGTGAACGGGGGAAGACAAGTAGTAGAAGTCCTGACAGTCCTTCAGAAAAGTGTTAGGAGTCGTTAGTCACGGTTTACGGCGGGGTCGTCGTTATCGTTTAAATTAGTATGCGAATCATCAAACATGAACTAGTTCTAAAAAAGGGACGAAGTGGCTCAGTGAATAGAACACACGGTTTTTTATCCGGGCAAGCAGCACTTCATTAGTGTTAATAATTCATACCGTGCGCGGCGGTAAAGGAAACTTGCATGTGTTGGACGAAATGCTGCCGAACTGCTTCTAACTCTGCCCTTACTAACACTTTTAACTGAACCTTCAAAATGAGGTAGTCATCTTATTTATTGCGACCGTGGGAACAACCGTCAGCTGAAGATTTATTTGGCGGCTGATTGGCGAATTACAAGCGGACCCATTATTAAATTAAGTAAATTTATTATTTACAATATTAATTGTAGTTAAAACGAGGAAACCAGTTCGAGGTAAATACCGTAACCGAGTTAGTTATAGTTAGCCAATCGAGTGCCAACCCTTGTTGAGTCATTTCACATTTGTAGCAATAATATTACTTATACAATGACGCCTGCTTATCACCACTTATAGCCAACCAGCTGCTGTGTGCTGCTCGCAACTGCGTCGACTTTAAATTCATTTTATGACTATCCGCTATAAATCTCTATTATTTCCAGCGATATAAAAGTATATAATTGCTTACATTTTGTCCCTACCCTTTAGGTAACCAACTAATATTTGTTAAAATACATTACGTAACTTTTAAAATAAATGCACTATTTGTGTGAAAATATTGAAAAGTTAGTTCAATACGTACACGAAAACGCAGGCTAGGCACTAGTGAACTCGGCCCGAGTGCACTCGTACTGTGAAGACCCGGCTCAATGCCGTTTAAAATTATAATTCAATAACTTCATTTTAAATGGAGCTTTTGATCAAATTAACAGCGACGTTCGGGCCAATACATGTCGACACGTTGAAAAAATACAATATACTTTGATTTAGACTGATAAAGGCGCGCCAGTGAACATTGAACTAGCTATATATTATACAGAGACAATAATAGTTGTTAAGACGGTAACGGAAAATAATGGAAAAATGCTTTAATTTCTTAGAAATAACGTTTTATTAACTTTTACAATGGAAATGATATTAATTTATTATGTAGCGTAAAATAGTTTATTTTGCCATTTTTTAAGAAAAAATGTAAGATAGTTTTAGTTCACAGTATTAATCTTTATAAAAATAACATCGAAGTGTTTTCTAATAATTAAAATTGGTGTTTATACTTTGCAATTTGTACTACAGATTTTGAAATAAATTTGAATAAACGCATGCGTTACGTGCCCCGTCCGGTACGACGTACTAGCGCTGTACGGGCGGAGAGATCGCTCGGTATTATATTTATTGATATATAAGTTAAAAAAAAACTTGGTATTGAACAATTCAATAAGTTACATGCGAAGTTGGGACGAATGAGACAAGATGAAACCTAGTGTTCTATGATAATTATAGATTCCGGAACTGTCGATAGTATGTGTATAAACAGATAAAATAGTTGTTCAATCGATAAATAATTATTTTGAAATATCATTTGAGTAAGTATTGTTCGTATTAAAGTGCCCATTATTATTGAAGCAGTTAATAACATTAGAGCTGTTTATATTGAAATCATTGTGTAATATTTACATTGAAAATGTATTACCTATAAACATTAATTTAATCTGCGATGTATACAAAGGTAGGCAGAGCAGCTCTGGGTGAATTTAAATGAAGGCTTCAAATCTCTCGTGAAGTATTGGTTACATTGGATTTAGAACGATCAATATTCATAAAGCTCACAAAGCTAAAAAAATTAAAAATCAATAAAATTTAAATTAAAAATACAAATATCGGATTGAAATCAAACACTGCGATAAGTAACAAAAAGCAATTATACTGAAAACTTGCTTCCCAATAAACCTGTAGAACGAGTCCGAGTTAGGAAATAAACGTCAAAAAAACATCGCTGACGAGTTCATCTCAGCCGTAGTATGCACCTGCCTTCTTTCTCTTTTTAATTATCTTTTGTTTGATCTTATTAACATTGGCTTGCTTCAGTGAAGGTTTGAACTAGCAATTTCTGGTTATAGAGTTTTAGATTATGTAATAGTAGGAATTATTAATTCATTCTATACATGTAATTATTTTAATTTTGTATTTTTTGGGCCACATTAAATGTGGGACATTACTGTCAAGGTACAATTTATATAGCAATCATTACACGGTGCACTCATTATACTCTTTAATAATTGGTTTATGTTTTTTTTGGAATCGCAGTGTTTGCGTACATAAAGTAATAATATAGCTATACATGTTTTAAATTATTCAGTAGTCAAGAGGCACGCAGCGCGTTTAAAACAAAAATGAAATGTGCAGAACCATCAATTGCTCTTGTCTACATTGCTTTCAGTTTTAAATGTCTGTTAATTTAATTTAGAATCCGAGCCCGTGAAAGTTTTTATAACGGTCCAGCATTAAGGCCGGCAACAATCTGATCATCAGGATCGTCAAGTTCAAAGACAGCTTCTATAACGCTTCGTAATTATAAACCGATCGACCGTATCTACACGGTTCACTGGCGCACTCCGGCGGCTGTGAGAAAGGCTCTATCGAGGCGGTTATCGAGCATTCATTAATTCATTACATTTTGTCGTTATTATAATATTTTAAAACGAACAGGATCAATCCAAATCAAAATAAACTTTATTCGAGCTGTTAGAAGCATTATCGAATCGTCATTTTACAAGATACAATGGGAAGACATCACGACCTCAGATTTAGAGAGTGTCTTTCTTTTTCAACAAACTAATAGATATAATGCATTCAAAACTAACTAACACAAACGAATAATCGTTTCATAAGGAATATTGTACGTAGTGTATGTATGTACATGCGCTATGAATGTACTTAATGTTAAATGTAGACATAGTTGCGCAATCGTCTCATAAGTATCTGGGTGACTTTTCGGAATATCGATGTGGATCGCTCGTTAGCATTCAGCGCAGTGGTCACTTTCCACGCTATCTCATCGAAATCGAGAGTGGCATCGATTCGACCATCGCTACCATAACGCGACCGTACGCATCGAAACGGTTTCACCCGACCCGCACGTGGCCCCGCTACTTTCTCCGTAGAAAATATTATTATATTTGCATATTTCGCATTACGCAATTGATTGATTTTACGAGTCGTCGCCTTCAAATTCGGTGTTGGAAAGCCTAACAAACGGTCGTTCGAGCAGCGAGTGGCCCGTGAAATGGATGCTCGCGCAACTCGAGCGTAGCGTATTGTCTCTCAATAATATGTTCTTTGAGCTAATAAACACGACAATATTCGCTTGCGAGATTACACGGTTAAAAATTTCAATTTTACTTGTTGTACTAATAAATATTTTTATTTAGTAATACATTTAAGTACATTTCAGTTCATTTGTAAATATTTGAGAATATTGGAGACGGAAGTGCAATCCGATGTGAACTACCATACCGAAACAGCAAAAGTTAGAACAGTTCGGACGTTTTATTTAATTTCATGGCATTTAACAATTCGTCGCGCTAAATGAACTGAACTACGTATTATGTTTTGTAAATATTGATGACACCTAGTAAAAGGGCGATAACACGCGTTAAGGAAACGAACTCACTCACCTTAAATCTGTTCCGTCGGTTTGCGCGCAAGATGATGCCGTCGTTCTCGATGTAGTCCGGGACCTCCTTGCGGTTGGAGAAATTGAACACCACGGAGGTAGTGGCCGGCGCCGGCGGCCGAGGCTTGCGCCCTGAAGCCGGACTAGCCGTGCCAGCCACTGCGCTCCCGGCCATGTTCCCGCGGGCCCACGGTACCACACCACTCTTAACTTCACCATTGTCCTTCTTTTCTTTCGGAACGACGTTATTCTTCTTTTCATCAGCGCCAGTCCAGGCTCGCTCGATGCCAGCGGCGCCGATACGAGACAGCGTTCCTTTGGCTTTAATCTCCACCGGTTTAGACGGCGTAGCGTGACCATTCACCAATATTTTCGCCGGTGGAATTATCGGCGCATCTGTCTGTGGCGGCGGCTTCTGTTGTGGCTTAGGTTCTGGTTCCGGAGTTAGTTCACGGATAACGAGCGCGACCGAGTTTGAATTTGTTTGGGAAGATATCGGAGCGCTGTCCTCGGGCGTCGATCGAATTATGGGCTCGACTAGAGCAGAGGGCGGCGAGTCTTTTTTTGTAAGAGTTTCATCCTCGTATGGCAGTGGTGAGGCGATTCGTTGTACGTCATCTTTTTCGTCGGTGTCGTCTACAGCGGGAGTCGGTGAGGAGATCGATCGGTCGAGCGTCGGTGCCGGCATCGGGCGGATGACGCCGACTCGACGCGGTGAGGCGGACAGGCGAGCCCTACCCAACATGACAGGGTTCGTCGCGGCCACCGGCGGCAGGTGGGAGCCACGTTTAGGCGCCTCGAAGGAATAACGCACCGTTGATCCTGCGCGAGCGATGCCTTCAAGTGCAGCTTGAGATACTGGTTTAGTTTCACATGGCACCGAAACAGCGACCCCTTCCGGTTCATCGATGGCAGATAGGTCGGCCGCTGCAGGACTCGGGGACCGGCCTCGAGGCTCCGGTGTGGAACTGCGCGGCAATGATTCAAGGCCACGAAGAACGGCAGACACGCGTGCGGCCGGCGCCGTCCGCCGCGGTGGAGCAGACTCGAATTTTCTTAATGTCGACCGGACTACATCAGCAGGAGGTCGCTCCGTTTCGCGCAGGAGAGGAGTCGGACGACGAGGCGGACGCGCCGAGCGCGGGAGAGGCGGGGGAGGCGAAGGAGGCGGCGGCGGTGGTTGAGGCGGAGGCTGGAGCGGAATATGAGGTGGAGTGTCATCGCGGGAGTCGAGACGGCTGAGCGCGTCGACAGAACGAGCACGCTTTACGGAGTCGCGGCGCGGCGGCGGAGCAGAGAGCGCAGCATACGAGGGCGCAGCCAGAGACACGGGGCGGGCGGGGCGCGGCCGGGGCGCGGGCGGCGGCCGCTCGTCCAGCAGGTGCTCGAGCGAGGCGGCGCGGCGCAGCACCGAGGGACGGCGACGTGGGGCTTCGCGAAGAGCGAGGCTCAGGTAGCGCGATTTAAGTCTTTTGACGATGCCGGGCCCGTAGCGCAACTCCTCGTCCTCGTCGGCGGGCGGCGCCGGCGGAGGAGGAGGGACGGGGGCCGAAGGTGCCATGGGTGGTCGCGCCCGAGCCGCCCGTCTCTGTAGAAGCTCGCGCTTCCATTGTGGTAGAGCCCCGTTCGACATACCTGTAACCAACGACTCTTAGACCCACTTGCACAAATGTGTACTAAACCACCGATGACAGAGTCATTTTGATTTGTTTCTTAGTTTAAAGTATATACAAATTCATTATATTATTGTCTCTTTGAATATCATAGTTTTAAGTTATTTTTATCAAAGGTTCAAGAATAGAAAAAATATTTTATTCAAAAGTTTAATGACCAGCACATTATCTGTGCAGTCAGTTTACAGAACTGTTTTATAATAAAATCAATGTTAAAATTGTATTCCCAACTGTACTATATTTTTGGATATAAATTAAACCTATCAGTTAACAAACACAATTTATCTAAGTAGGAAGTCATTGCAATAATATCATTATGGTAATTGTACTCTCACAAAAAGAGTTGAATCCAAAAACAATTCCAGGGTCAAGTTTAATTGAATGGTACAAATTTCCGTAGACACTGAACTAACTTGGAACCTTCAAAGAATATACTTTAACTATATTAAAAATAATAAAATATATTAAGTCATAATACTAAATATAAATTTAATGCCTTACTTTTATGATAAATAATAAACAAGAAAATTAACAATAGTGACAATGTATAATACAATACCAAAGATTCCAACAGCCGTCCAATTATGATTATATTAGTGTTGGCATCAATGTCACAGCACATTCAGTGGTTTGAAAGTATAGAAATATAAAATAGATTTATTATTATTATTATATATTTTTTGTCTCCGACTTGAATATTTATGTAATTATATAAAGTTCTTTAACAAATTATTATCTAGATGAAATGTTTGTTTGTAAGGCATCCAATATTATTTCTGGGCATTCAAGTACAATGCAAGTGTAATACTTAAAAGTTTGTATTACATATATAGATCTGACAACCCTAAAAGTATTCCTACTCTTTTGAAACAAACACACAGCAAGGAGATAGAAATCCTTTTACTTGTGTCAAACTTGTTCATGAGTATATCTGAGGTATATTCATGTATACATCAATATATTCAGAGATAACGCTATGCCTAACAGAATATTTAGAAATTTTACAGATATTTAATAACAAGATTAGTAAGGACTTACCAAAGTCCTGAGAGGACTCGAGGATGGTTTCCACCATCATCTTGAGGCGGTGGCCCGGCAAAGCAACTGATGTGAGAATCGCAAATAAAAAAACATTAAGCTTAATCAACAAAAATAATGCTAAAAAAAAACTATAAGCACTCAAGTCTCCATCAGATAATAACATTGAATCTACTCTCTTAGTACTGGTTAATTAAGTACATTGCATAGAGAATACATTACACAGTTTAAATGGTTTAAATTAACTAATGGACCTAACATACTTGCATTGTGATGTTTAGAAGCAAAACAAAATCAAATACTTTAAATGATATCAACTCAAAACATGATAACATAAATAGTAAATACAATCCTCATTGTAAAATAGTGGCAAGTGAATATATAATAATTGTTTATCACTAAGGGCGTATGTACACATGTATATAAGTGATAAACACAGCTTCAACAATAGGAGTTGGGTCGTATATTTTGATACAACAAAGTAACGGAGCAACGTCGTTGACCCCGCGGACACGGCACACCAGCTCTTCTAACTGTTACGCTGCCTCCGTACACAACAATTACAAACAAACAAATTGTGCCTATAAGCCCACAGCAGTACACGCATTCCACCACAATAGCCGCCATCATTCACCGGCTCATTCCAATCCGCCATGCTTCGCATAACTTCATCCTTACCTATTAAATATCCATCGATGTACTCAAAGAACTTCAAGATTGATTCGTATTCAATTCCAATTAAAGTATCGCCATTTATGCGCCGTATTAACTTTAATCTATGAGTATTTTTGATTAACTTCAATACTAAATGAACAAATCCACTCACTGCCTTTTTTCAGAAATCAACCCGGGTTTAGATTTTCTACAAAGGACGGTCGATCAAACACATAAACTTTTTTAACCACGATAATAAAATACAATCAGGTCAATATAATGGATTTATATAAAATATTAGTGATTGACTTAATACATTATTATTAAATTATCAGAATATATTAATATAGAATCACAAACCAATAACGCACTAACACACGACCACCAGTCGAAACATAAAATATGACACTATTGTATCGGCTATAGATATTTTTGTATCATTAATTCTATGTTGTCTCTGACATACGGGTACAGAGTATAAAGTTATTTTGAAATGTCAAGTTTTTAGGCTACGACTACACAAAGTTAATAATGAGCTTATAAATATTATGTTTGAAAAGCAGCACAACATCTTTACTATTATTAAACATTGAGGTGGTGGGTGTTGATAGTGCAATCTTACTACTTACTTTTTTATGACCTACTGGTACGGCTTGTATCATTATACTTTTTACATGTATATTATCACTGATTATACCTATCATTTTGAATTTTTCCGGACTTTAAAATTAACATACCTATATTTATGAATTGCTAATGATAAATAAAGATAATTTTATTTTATTTTTTTATTGTTCTTTCTTTCTTACTATAATAAATATTCCGCATTTAGGGGTATTTTCATGTTGATATGCTGCTCACACCAACGACATTATGTGTCTTGTTAGTTTTTAATTGTGTCCCATTTAAGTATATTATGGACGGATGAAAAATGCATGCATTTGTTTTTTATTTTTGTGTAAAATAAAACAAAATATAATACTTACTTGTGAAATGTAATTCTACATCGCTTTTTTTGAGTTAACGAATTATGAATACAAAATTTTATAACAGGGACCTAATTGATAATATAATGTATACCGCCTCCGGTTTTTCGTATCACGTTGGAAAGCGATCGGCTTCCAATTTTAACATTTTTTGACGAGCCCTTTGGCGTGGTTGGTAGGTACCTGCTTTTCACGCCGAAGGTTGTGGGTTCGATTCCCACCCAGGACAGACATTTGTGTGCATGAACATGTCTGTTTGTCCTGAGTCTGGGTGTAATTATCTATATAAGTATGTATTTACAAAAGAAAAGTAGTATATGTAGTATATCAGTTGTCTGGTTTCCATGGCACAAGCTCTGCTTAATTTGGAATCAGATGGCCGTGTGTGAATAAAGTCCCAGGATATTATTATTATTATTATTAAATCAGCCTCCTACCTATCCTCTTTATGAGAGTGTGACGTTCTATTTACCCTTTTATTGGCTTGAGACACTAGAAAAAAATAGTCTAGCTAAATATAGAATATTATATTATAATTCAAACAACAGCAAGCAATATAATTTTCAACTGTTTTAAAACATATTAATATCTAAAACTAAGGTTTTGTTGAGACAATAGTATAATTATATTTAATAGCGATTATGCAAGAATGATAAGGGAAAAAGTCAATGCATTAATATGAAAAGGAATAATACTAAGATTCAGTATGAACATGTTTTTGGGAAATAAGGAGCGTGTCGTATAAAGTTACCTTCCGATATTTACAAGATATCAAGTTAGTTATCTTGACTACAGTCATCAGTCAAGTTTAAAAAAAAAAGACATTAACGCGCCCAACTAATGTTATTTGTCGCTTCAGCCGATCATTCGAATTGTGATTAATTATTTCCGAAGTTGTATTAAAGTAAAAAATGTGTATAATAAGTAATTAATATGATTATATTTTAAATTTACTTTTTTATGTTTTACGATTCTACGTCTATACTAATTATTGCTATAAAACATCACAGGGGCTATATTCAATACCGCGAAAAAAACTAGCTATTTTCTCATCGAGATTTTGTGGTTGGAGATCCCAATGAAGAGAAATGGTTGCCCTCAAAAGGGTATTTCTTCATTTAGTTCCAGGCTTAATAAAACCCCCGGACCCGCAAAATGGTGCCAATTACTTTCAAGATAACCCTTTCCTCTCAGAATTAATGCGAATGAAATAGTCCCCGGACTGATTGCTTTTAAAAACATTTTACGGGTTTTCTTGTTGTTAAGGAATTACAGTAACGCTTGTGATCAACGGACATATTTATGGAAGTTCAGTGAAAGACTCATCTAAAATATTTTACTTTAAATATAATCAATTACATTTATCGCATGGTCTGTATGGCGATAACACATATATTCGGCTCCAAAGTACCAACCTCGTTTTTTTAGCTGAAGTACTGGTGGTAGAGCTTTGTGTAAGCTCGTCTAGGTAGGTACCACCAACTCATCAGATATTCTACCGCAAAATAGCAGTACTTGGTAAGTGAGCCAGTGTAATTACAGGCACAAGGGACATAACATCTTAGTTCCCAAGGTTGGTGGCGCATTGGCGATGTAAGCGATGGTTGACATTTTTTACAATGCCAATGTCTATGGGCGTTGGTGACAACTTATCATCAGGTGGCCTATATGCTCGTTCACCTTCCTATTCTATAAAAAAAAGTCAATAAATGTTTTATAGAATGTGAACCGCCCGCAGCGGCACCGCCATTACATCCGAACTGACTCCACTCCACGAGCGTCGCGAGTAAACAGCTAAATAATCCAATGCATTGAGGCGGTAAAATTGTTACTATGCCGACGTCTGTTATGTAGGCACAGACTCTAAGATGTCGAAGACAAGAGTGGATTTATTCTTAAAAGTTTGACATAGACATATAAGAATGAGTTTAAGCATGGACTCACTTTATTACACGAAAATGTGCAGCTCTATTGTGCTTTTTCCAGATCACTTACCTTACCAAACGGTTCAGCGCCTGTGTTTTTATTGTTATAAACTACATACCTATATTCCATTCTGTTCAGATAAAAAATCTCATAGTGTTAGATATATAGTAATTGTATTATAAACAAATTCAGCTTTTGCAGTGTAACAGTATAAGCCATAAAAGTATGAAGAGAATGGTGGGGACGAGGAATCGGGCTTGAGTTCCGGACAAACATTGGGTAGGTATCAAGTAGGTACTTTTCACCCTGAAGAGCCGCTTAATGAGTTTTTCGTAATAAATGCCTCGACATACGTTTCAGCTCGAGGAAACCTTTCTTTCTTTTATTATTCACTCCTTTGACGAAATAATACTACTCTTATAATATACAATACTTTTATATTTTGAGATAAGATTGAGACGTGTTAGAATTCAATAATTTAATTTTGTCAAATAATTTTTCGATACAAGTACATCGCGTGATTTTTTCAAACTACGTTTTACTCTGTTTTCGATTTTTTTTTCAACTCCCTCTAAAAGCTGCGTATTGAAAGCGAATTATATATATATATAAACACTTTGTTGTTGGGGCAATTATATATATATATATATATATATATATATATATATATATATATTTAGTTATTGTATTGTTTGTGGTCAGTACAAAACTGGACATTAATAATCGGACTAACAGTAACGTTCATAAAAAGTTAAATAATATAATAAGTATTGTCCTCCAGATCGATTTCGGCCACGGCGGCCAATCCCAAAAGAGATTAGCCAAATGCGCAGGACATATTATAGTGTACAAGTATGTGCGCACACAGGTTCGACAGAAAACTCAATAACTTTTAACTCGTCCGACCTAGGTGTTGAACCCAGGACCTCCGGGTCCGCGGCCTTACATCTAGCCATTAGATCAACGAGACAGTAACTAAGTATATTTTAATATGTTATTACTTAGCCCTGAGAAAGAAACTCAAAGGGATAAATATTTTTGATTTACGTGGTTATTACAATTTTAAATTTTATATAGAACTTGTTGTCTTGAATTTAAAGTAAGAAGCAATGTAACAAGTTATTAATTTAATTACGATAAAGAGACGTACACATCGCACCATCGATTAATTACCCGCCATATTGGCATAATCCTCGCTAAGACGTGTGTTGAAGATAAAGACAGGGAGTCGACGTTAGTACATGAATAAGGAAAACATGGGTGAACGAAACAGCCTCATCAATAATTAGGTATTACACTTTTCTCGACACTTAAGCTTAGTGTCACAACGATGGTCCAAGCAAACTCGACACCCTAGGCAAAAGTAACAAGACTAGCGTCTCGGAACAAAAAGTTAGCTACAATGTAAAACATAAATGTAATTTATTTAAGTAAGTAAGACAAGGAAGATATTTGTTGGTGACGTAAGTCTGAACGCACTCGTCCAGGCGGATGGCGCCTAGCGGTGCCAATTTTTTTAAGGATTACGCGTAATTCTTTATTTTTAATAGTTGAGAAATAACTACTCCGCATTAAAACAGTCAATCGAGTATTTTATGTTATTTTCAAATAAAGACAAGAACAACGAATTACTTTGAAAAGAGTTGGTATATATTTTTAGTACCGTTAGGAGTAGGTAACCGTAAAGTAAAGTACTAGTTTGCAAAATGGTAATATATAAATGTTTAGGGAAATAAAACAAATACCTGATAACGATATGATACATTAAATGATCTTTAATTAATTAATTAAGAACCATGTTGAACATGACACAATCACTTTATACCGTACAATATTGTTGCAGGTGCCCTCTCAGAGCATGGCTGCTGTCAATTATTTCAGAATATCTTATAAATATAATTGAATGCCTTATTTACATTTTATTATATACATACGTACACAGTTTTCGATAAAATTTTACAATTTCTTGTTGTCGTGTCTAATATCTTGTCAATTAAAAGTAAAGACCTTTGATTTGATAATAATTAGTTCACAGCATCTCAGCATAACAATATATATGACACATAATACAATAATTGTCTTTTAAGTTTCTTATGAACTACGATTCACTTTAATTTTGAAACATTCGTTGCCACTTCACTTTTTAACACTAGTGGAGGTAGTTTATCTTTTCAAGCGCATATCTTCAAAGTGAGCAAGGAATTTATGATTCACGGCGTCAGAAGTGAAGCCTCGAATTTCCGTTCCATCGTACTGCGGAAGGAGGTGCATCGGTGGAAGCGAGAGAGATGTCGGTAGAGGGCGTGGGTGCTGGGTAGTAGACGGTGGGAGCGGGCGAGGCTGCACGTCGAGGCCGGCTCATACGCGTCGAGCGCATCTCCGATCGTCGAAGAGTGCCGTTGCGCGCCAGCCGCAGCGACATGCGCTCCCCGCATGACGCAAACGAATCGTCCCTTGTATGCTCTGGCGAGTCCCGCAGCCCCCGTGGCCGAATTCGCCCCGCGCAAAAAATCTTGAGAAATACACGCTTGAACTTTTCTCCGAAAATAACATAGATCACGAAGTTGACGCTGCTGTTTATAGTCACGAGGAGATTACTCGTTTTTACCAGTGGATCGAGATTGTCGAAAGCATCTCCAAGAAATACTTCAAAAGCGTTGGTTACGAGCGGTAACAGATTGCAGAGAAAGAAAACTAGAACGACGACAAGCAACATAGTGGCTAGGCCTAGTTCACGGCGTTGCACGCGAGATAGTCGCGCTCGCTCTGCCTGCGCGCGATGTACTTGTCGAACGATGCAAGCGTTGAGGGCTGCTAAAGCGGAGAAAGGTACAATGTACATTACCACCAGGTACATCCAGTGTATGTACACCGCCACGTATCTATCGGTTCGGAAGTCCACATTTGCTCGAACACAGTATATTATTTCTTCGACTTCGGGGTCGCTCTCGGCTACAACTTCTGCCTCGAAGAACTTGGGCGCATTGTAGGCGAAAGCGAATGTTGCAGTACCGAGTACATACCAACGCGCTCGTGACGATGTGCAGAGTGCCTTCGCTCGAAAAGGATGACAAACAGCCACCCATCTCTCGACTGTTACTATCAGTGTGAGGTAGACTGACATCGTTTGGGCAACATTTGCCAACGGATAAGCGTAGGGTGTTAAATGAGGACATATGTGGTAATAATAGTATCTCAAAGCTCCCGTGTAAGGATATACAGCTGTGAGTCCGAAGAGAAGAATTGATGTGAATATAAGCACGGTGTCGCAGGCGGCGAGGCCAACGAGTAGGCAGTTGATGGAGGATCGCATCTGCGGGCGAGATAGTACTAGCACTGAGAGCGCATTGCCTAAGAGGCCGCCGGCACCAATCGCATTGAGGAGCACCCCGTGCACCACGAACCGGAACAGCTTGTCGGAGTCGGGCACGCCCACATCCGTGTCGCACTCGAGAGGCGCTGACCGGTTCATGTCGCCAGCGCACTGCTCTAATCGGCAACATTCTAGCGCACCGCGCCTCCTTGACAAACTGTCACGTCCATCTGTAATCAAGAGTAGAGAATGTTTAATTTATGTTTTAGAAAATTTCGTAACATATGGATAAAACTGTGAAATAAATTGTTAAATTGCTAAAAACATATACGAGTAAATTTAAACATAAGTGAAGTAAAAATATACGTAAGTAAATAATATTTAAGTAACATTTTTTTCTCTTCGGGGTACCTATAAAATCACTATAAAACACTATAAAATCTTCTTTCTATAAAAAATCAGTGACGAAAACCAAATCATATTTTGACGCATTAATTTTGATAGATAATCAAAATTAATCGCATTAATTTGATAGATATAAATAATCGTTCGTTATAAAAATGCAAAGATTTTCAGTTCTAGTAGTAATGATTGCTTTGGAATGTTCAGAAATTGTAACTTCGACGTTGCCAGGTAATGACTTGCCTCGTTTTGACATAGCCAAAGCCGGAAATGGTAAAGAATTACAGGTGAAGCTGCACAATGGAACGAGGTATAAATTCTTTCGGGACATGGACCCGGACCCCACTCTTGGCGGCACTTCAACGCGACGTGTGTTTGGAGGTTCCGCTGCCGATCTGAAGAATTTCAATGCAGTGTGTGCTCTTTTGGATCGTTACTGGGTCGTTCGCTGCACTGCAACTATTGTCACCCCTCACTGGGTCCTGACGGCAGCCCACTGCGTTACATCTCGTCTTGCTTACGTAAAATACAATACGCGCCGGCCAGCTTCAAACGACGGAAATGTTACAGCTGTTCATTTTCTTTACAAGCATCCTAAGTAAGTTCTAATTGACTTAAATATTTATATACTATATATTAATTTGCGATTTAATTGCACTACATTAATTCTGTCCATTTAATTATTATTACTATTTAGGTATGCAGTTGTCCAGAAGGATGAAGGTCGAGGCCTGGATGTGGTCGTGTTGCAAAATGATGTGGGATTGGTGCGTACGCGGGATGAGATGAAGCTTTCTTCTAATCCCAGGATACTCACTAGTTTACGATCAAACAATGCATTTGATTTGCATGACAAAGAAGTGCAGGTAATAAATAACAATAGTTTGTATTTTGTCGGTGTTCTAATATCTATTCCAACGTTCTTTCTAAGTTTAAATCAATCGTATTATTGACATAACGATACAAAATAAAAGATCTAAGCTCTAAAAAACAATATCTTGCTCAGCTTTGGTTGACACTGATTTCAAAAAGAACAGAAGTATTGCAAATATTTCAATGACAACAATTTTATAAACGAGATGACCTAACGGTTAGAACAAGTTAATCTTAACCGTAAATTGTGGGGTCACACCCAGATAAGCACTGCTGAATTTATTTTTTAATTTATGAGTTCGACCACATGAAAAATCATTGGCTGTGGTGAAAGAAAATGAAGCGAGGAAACCTGCATGTGTCGGATGTTAATCAGCCACAAACCCACATTGCGGTAGCGCGGTGGAGTAATCTCGATACCTTCTAAAAGGATTTTACGTTTTTGTTTTTTAACTGTATCATCGCAAATTAACTGTTTTAAAATTCTTAAAGTTAAATAGAGCCTATTATAAATATAGGTGCTCGGCTTCGGTCGCACGGAGAGGGCGGTATTGGGTGAAGAATTGTTTTCGGTGAAGCTGCGTCTGGTAGGATGTGAGCGGAGCGAATGGGTGTACTGCGTGTGCGGCGTCGCAAAAGTAGGATTGCCACGTGGTGTCTGTTCCGGGGACTCTGGCGGGCCCGTTTTGTACGAAGGCGTGCCGGTATATTTCATTTCTATTAAAACTTTCAATGTAGCTTATAAATATTTTCTACGTTTGGAAAATATTTGGTTTTTATGTTTTATAAAACTAATGTGTTAATTACCCTTAATTTAATTAATTATATTAAATCTTTTAAGGATAAGTTTTCTTAGGATCGGTTTTTAATTCTTTTAGTAAGCATAGAAAAACGTGCAACTTTCAATTCATTGTTATATTGATTTAACCTGAATTTTTTATTTATTAAACGTTTGTTATATTCATTTATAATTAGTGATTAGGGTGGTTTTCGTATAGTTTTCATATATATAATATTTTTCATGGACTCAATGACACTAATTCGTAATTATTCAGGTGGGGGTCACATCGATGGGCCCAGTGGAATGTGCACAGAACAGCGAAACACCACCAGCCGGTGCGACCAGCGTTTTCACGTCTCTTTATCAATACATTGACGTCATCAATACTACGATCACGGACACTGAAGCTAACCTGCGTTTGGGCAAAATATCGCACGCATCCATCATCATAAGCTGTCCTTGTCTAGTTATATTGCCTATTATAACCACTTTACTTATGTTTCCTTCACGATAAATTCATATATACATACATATGTTTCGTCTATAAACGTTATATATTTTAAAAATAAATAATTCTTTGTCCGAGTTGAATTTGATATTACTTGTAAAGTATTTTATTAAGTTCTGGTAGCAAAAACAAACATCGTCCGTAGATAAGATGTAATTTAGTCTGAGAGCAAAATTGAATGTTATCGCCTCTCGAAATAATTGACGTAAGATATGATTCAAGTTTGATGACATTTTATAGATTGTTAGTTTCTGAGGTTTGGCGCTCGTTATCTAAGTCCAGGCGCGTCGCGACGCGTGCTGATACGCTGCTGAGATGTGTATCCGGATTCTCGTAATAACCCTATTTTATTGTTTCTTTTGTGACGTTTATTTTGTTCTTAGGTCTATTATAGGTTGTAAAATAAATTTATTCGTCTTTATTTTTCAGTTAAATATTTCATTAAAAGTTTAAATAATCAAAAATGAATAAAAATAGGAGCCGAGATGGCTCAGTGGTCAGAACGCGTTAATCTTAACCGATGATCGTGGGTTCAAACCTGGGCAAGCACCACTGAATTTTCATGTGCTTAATTTGTGATTATAATTCATCTCGTGCTATACGATGAAGGAAAACATCGTGAGGAAACCTGCATGTGTCTAATTTCACTGAAATTCTGCCACATGTGTATTTCACCAACCCGCATTGGAGTAGCGTAGTGGAATAAGCTCCATACCTTCTCCTCAAAAAGGGAGAGCAGGCCTTAGCCCAGGATTGGGACATTCACAGGTTGTTACTGTACTGTACTGTATAATCAAAAATATTTTTATATTATGCCCCGCAATTTAATATTGACCAGAGCTCCATTGTTACTTAATATAAAATTTTGACAACAACTTAATAACCTAACTATCCATCATTAACCTTTCCTTGACTTGCCAATCGAATACGTAAATGCCTAGAAGACTTGTATGGTCGAGCAGATACAGTCTACTAATAATGACGTCAACCAGGCCGCGAGACTAGCGTCACGCTAGCATGCGAAAGCGATCCCGTGGCGCTCCTCGTTAAGACGGAAAGGGTACCGCTGGTTTTTAGTGAGTATTCCGATGTCTGGGGCGTACTCGGCGCCTCGGACACCGGCGAGCCCCACATACCCCCCACTCTTTCCTGTGGGAGAAACGCGTGACGCGTTTTTCCAGCGTTAAAAAAAATGCCGCGAGACTTAGAGAGTAGCCGAAAAGTTTCAAAACAGTCAATGTACAATTTTGCTAAATGACACACTGCTCGCTATCATAAATAAATCTTATATTTGACTATAAAATAAATAAATAAATATTACAATTTAATGACATACTACTCGCATAAAACATAATTTAGGAAAACACGTTACATTTGATGTCAAATAAATCCGACAATTGTATCTAATGATTATTATGATTTACTTAATATATTTAATACTACTGGTGGTAGGGCTTTGTGCAAGCTCGTCTGGGTAGGTACCACCCACTCATCAGATATTCTACCGCAAAACAGCAATACTTGATATTGTTGTGTTCCGGTTTGAAGGGTGAGTGAGCCAGTGTAATTACAGGCACAAGGGACATAAAATCTTAGTTCCCAAGGTTGGTGGCGCATTGGATATGTAAGCGATGGTTGACATTTCTTACAATGCTAATGTCTAAGAGCGTTGGTGACCACTTACCATCAGGTGGCCCATATGCTCGTCCGCCTTCCTTTTCTATAAAAAAAAAAAAATGTATATTTCAGTTAAAACGTAGTGATTCTATTCGCTTTGATTTTAATTTTATTTTTTACGTTTTTTACGTTTAATGTAATAAGTTTAAAAAGGCTTCCATCTTTTGTAATGATTAAATAATTATTAAAAAAACAATTACCTTTGGATAGCACAATTTTAAAATTATAATGGGTTTGATTTCATGGTAATTAATAGCATTTCGGTTCAAGTGTTACAATGAATAACGAACCGTTAAACGATAAAATTAGTTAAAACACGAGTCGTGTCTCCAACACATTCAGAAAATCTAAATACCTAGGATAGGTAATTAGGAGAAAAACATTTAAGTTTAGTTTACAAATTATAATAGATATTATCCAATTCTGCAACGTTTACTTTACAATAACAATTTTGTTTTTCTTCTATGCAATAAAAATTTGCTTTAAGCACATTCGTACCGACCAGCAAAGAGAAGTTTCGTACATGTCAAGGCTTGAGATACTTAATCTATTCTTAATGTACATAAATGGCACCTTAGGCACTTGATAGTATTGTACATAAAATTATCTTATAAATATACATTTCGATATGATACAAAAGTGTCCCGGACGATACAACAAAAAAAAAACTCATTATTTAAAATCCCAGGCAATTGAAATCACGCGCAAATGTAGAATACGTCGCTTATGTCATGATGCGTTTTAAAACTAAATCAAAGTAAATAATGCTTATTATTAAAATGATTCCTCGTATATATCATTTCGACAAACTTAAGTCATATGACTATCTCGTTTGTCTAGTGGCTAATTACAAAGCTGCAGATAACTCGAAGGCTCTGAGATCAAGTCACACATATAGTCAGTACAAGATAAAATGCCAAGAAATCTCAGCCTGGAATTAGTGATAGAGATATATGAATAATTGCATTGTAAAGGCGTGAGGTGGGAGCATATTATCATCACACGAGCATAGCTGAAATTAGCTTCTGTTAAAAGTGTAAGCCTCAGTATATCCGATAAAGCGATGCTATATTTGTAATTATATTTAAACTGCAGATTTTGTCTCGAAAATGTAATAATAGCGAGGTTTTATTATTCATAAAAAGCCTTTCAACGAACGGAAAAAATCTAGGGGACTATTAGTGATCAAGACGCTGACGTCATTATCGTCGTTTCCTCGTTGAATAAACGAAATTGCTTGAGCTCGAACTACCATTTTGTTCTCTTCTCGTGAAACCTATATAGCATATTTTTTATTTCTAACGATAAGACATAAAACATTTGACTGCATATAAAGTTAACATATCTTTATATAGTTAACAAAAACATATTGATTTACAAATGATACAAAAACAAAATGGTTCTTTTTAAAATAAAGTGGTCGCCTGCCACTTCATTATTTATTTTGTAAAGCGGCGGTAATGACTACTTTTGAGTAAAACGAGTCGTTGTAGTCGCGTAATTGATGTAATTTACTAATTACATCACGTGGGGTTTTAATAAAAGATACATGGAGAAAAGATAATATAATCTGTAATTTTATGAAACTCATGTTCTTATTATTTGCTTCTTATTTAAATCCTTGAGAGATTTTTGATAAGCTACGATTACTCACGTGTCTTCATTTCAATTAACAAGGAGCGAGGTTTGTGGAATTTATCAGGATGAATATTCCGAAATACGTTGCATCTGTGACGCGTCTCGAACGTTTCACAAGTTTGCTAAGTTATAACAAGATGTGCGAATTGATATGTTTTGGAAGCAAAGTCAGATTTACTAATCTGAATAAATACTTAACGCGCATTGGTCGCTTATTGCGTCATCGGCTCCCATCGACCAATTATATTAAAGTTAAATTACTTCATCTGGCTTTGGTCAGCATTTCAGAAACTAACTAAACATAACTAAGTTATGTAAGCTAATACGATTAATTTACGATTACGATTCTTTTTTGTAGACGACCACATACACATATTAAACCAAATAGCAAGAAAGACTGAAGCGTTGACAAATTATTGAGAAAACATACATAAACGGTTTTATTAATTATATTAGTTATTATAAATATATCTTATCTATGTAGTTTGTCTTAAGCCTCGAAATGGAGGAAATTAGAAAAGGTTAATGCTTAATAACAACGCATCCGGTTTGGCATCATGTACGGGGATGATTGCCTTTTATCTATTTATAGGTGGATTTTCATAATCCAGCTTTTGATCGTAGAGGGCTTATGAATGTAAGGGAAACATTATCGTTATATCGTTATTAAGTTAGTAATTATTTCATAATTACTAACTTCGTATAGACTTAGAAAACATCAAAAAGAAAAAAATCATTTTCAGTAAAAATAAAAACTTAAGGAGTGCGCCCAAAGCTAGTAAAATTTTAATTCGACCCAAGTGTCCATTACACGCCTCTCTCAATCTCTCAATCACGGCGGTCAATCTCAAGAGAGATTAGCCAACTGCGCAGGAGCTATTATAGTGCACAAGTGTATGCGTAAACACAGGTGCACTTTCTATTCCCTAACTCTCATAATGCGATAGGACGGTAATCCGACATGACCGCTTAGGCGCAACACCAACGGCTTTACGACCTTTCTGGGGCATGGGAGGTGACCTTACTTCCAAGTTTCAGATTTCGGCCTATTATGAGAATTTTCGACAGAAAAGCCCAATAACTTTTATTGGCTCGACCTGGGATTTGAGCTCGGGACCTCGGGGTCTGCAGCCTTATATGTAGCCACTAGAACAACGAGGCAGTCTAACGACTGATACAACCTTGTTCTGTTTAACTGATTTTCGCGTTGCACGTGTTTTACAAATTATTCTGAAGAATGTAGTGGTTATTTTAACCATAATATGATAAATAATTCAAAGCGTTTTAAATATATCCGTATTCCTCTTGTCTCCACAGCGCCGCTGTGACTGATTTAAGAAACAAATATATGTTTTAAGTATGGGTGACATGAGACAGGCGATGTGGTTTTTCGCGGAGAGAAAGTGTAGTAAACGCCAACAGCCTTGTTGCGTTATAATAATAGAACAAAAAAATCCCTAGTGATAGACTTAAGTTGTTTGTAAATATAATTAAATATGCAGTTTTTTACTTGATTACCTACACATATACATAGTATTACGAGTATGAATCAGAAAAATGAAAAGATTAGCGGACAAATCATGATTTTTTCTATCGAGAAAAAAATTATGATTTTATGTTTTTGATTAGACCTTGAAAATTGAACATATAATGTAGTTTACATAAAATAATTTAATTTTAACTTTGAACTGGATATAACCATAAAATCAAATAATATATTCGCAATTTTGCTTTATACTTATACCTTAAAAGTAGTATTATGAAAGATTACAATATTGAAGCTCTAAAATTAGATGCAATATCATATTCATATAAGATATTGCATCGATAGATAATAACCAAATGTTTACATATACATATTGGATGTATATAAGTTGTATATACATGGAGGGGAACACGTGAGCTGGTAAGGAATTCCATTTTTTGGAATTGCGACAAAGAAAGGAGTTGCCAAATTTCTTTGTTCGCGATGGAATTGATGTCACAGTAAGGCGGTGACATCGAGAACCAGCTCGCGTGGACTTAAGAAGGAAGGGGGAAGCAGGAATTAGAGAGAATAATTCCTCAGAGCACTCGCCGTGATACAGTCGATAGAAAGCGCTCAGTGCTGCTATCTCACGACGCAATTGTAAAGGTTCAAGGGTGTTTGTGACCTTTACGTCGCCAATAATGCGTACGGCACGTCGCTGCAACCGGTCCAAGGCCTCAAGAAGGTACTTAGCGGAGCCATCCCAAAGGTGCGAGCAATATTCCACGCAAGACCGTACCTGTGTTTTGTACAGCAGGCACAGTTGTTGTGGCGTGAAAAAGCGCCGCACCTTGTTCAGAACTCCGAGTTTCCGTGAAGCTGTTTTTATAACAGCCTCGATGTAATCCCTTGGACTAAGGTCGTAGCGAACGTCAATCCCCAGCATGGCGATTTTGCTTTGCATCACCAGCGGAGTACCACAGAGGGAGGGAAGAGGGGAAAATGTTGACTTTTTCGCCGTGAGAGCGCATACCTGTGTTTTCTTGGCATTAAACTCAACAAGATTATCAGAGCCCCATTTGGCGATGAGCTCTAACGTCCTATCGAGTTCAATGACAAGATTCTTCCGCCTCTCCTCAGTTTCCGCTCGCCCAGCCACTGCGCGTCCGTGGTATCCACCATGCACTGTACTATCGTCTGCATAGCAATGTATGTTCCCAAGAGAGAGCATATCATTGATATGCAAAAGAAAGAGTGTGGGAGATAGCACAGATCCCTGGGGGACCCCAGCATTCACTACATAGAATCGTGAAGCGCAACCATCAACTAAAACACGAAGGCTACGCTTGTGTAGGAAGCTGGCAATCCAGGTGCATAGCTGAGCAGGCAGACCATATGCCGGCAGCTTGGAGAGAAGACTTCTGTGCCAGACCCTGTCGAAAGCCTTGGAGATATCGAGGCTGACAACCAACGATTCTCCATGCTTGTCGATAGCTTCACCCCAGAGGTGCGTTACGTACGCTAGAAGATCACCTGTGGACCGTTTTGGTCGAAACCCGTATTGACGATCATTAATTAAAGAGTGATCTTCTAGGTAATGGATCAGTTGGTTGTTTAAAATCCGTTCCATCACCTTACAAAGTACTGAGGTGATAGCTATTGGCCGATAATTTGCCGGGTCAGACCGATCCCCTTTTTTGGGAACCGCTTGCACATTAGCTCTTCTCCAAGCCTCCGGCACACTTCCCGAAGAGAGAGAAAGTTGGAACAGGCGCGTTAACACAGGAGACAGCTCCGCTGCGCACTTCTTCAGCACTATGGCTGGTATTCCATCGGGACCGCTAGCTTTCCGTACATCAAGTGATTGCAGCTCCGCACGCACATCACGTTGCCTGATTTTAATGTCAGGCATCGTATGGCCACATGCAGGTATTGTAGGTGCCAGTGCACTACAATCATCGATGACGGAATTGTCGGCAAAGAGTTTAGCCAGGAGATCAGCTTGCTCTTGCGGACTGTGAGCTAGCGATCCGTCCGGTTTTCTGAGCGGTGGCAGCGAAGGTTAGCAGAAATTGTTTTTCACAGACTTGGTCAGACGCCAGAAGCTACGGGAGCCCCTAGGATGCGAAACAAGGTCATGACCAATCTGTACAATGCGCTGTGCATCCGCTCTCGTGTATGCCTTTCTACAGGACTTGGAATTTTTATTATAGTTTGCTTTCAGTGAGTCAATGTTAGATGCCCCGCTAATGCAGCCGTTGATCCACTTGCGATATGCCGCCTGCTTAGCTGATACAGCATCGGCACATTCACGAGTGAACCAACGGTTACGCGTACTCCTACTGACGAGATCTGAGCTAGGAATGTAGTATTCCATTCCCAGCATGATCTCGCCAGCAACAGCAGCGGCACTAGCTGTCGGGTCATTCCCACTGAAGCAACGTTCCTTCCAAGGGACCGACGCATAGTAATCGCGCATACCGTCCCAATTCGCCGACTTATAGTGCCAAACGCGACGTTTGCATACCGCTAGTGGCGGCAGCTTGGCCTGTGGCACTCTGGTAGAAATAAGGCTGTGATCCGAAGAGCTAAGAGGAGCCTGAACCACAACCTGATATTCCACCGGGTGAGAAGTCAGCAGAAGGTCCAGTAGAGAAGGTGCTTGCCCATCAATGTCTGGGATCCTGGTGGGCTGATCAACCAGTTGGGTCAAGTCATGTGTGAGAGCAAAAGCATGAGCAGTCCTTCCAGCATGGTCAGTTTTGAGGGATTTCAACCAGGATTCGTGGTGAGCATTAAAGTCCCCCAAAAACACCAATTCCGCGTTAGGAAATTGCTCTTGCGCAGCATCTGCCACCCGACTAAGATGGTCAAATAATCGGCTTGTCTCCAAGTCACCATTGTGGGATCTGTAGAGGCACACGTAGACTCGGCTCTGACGAACCAGGTCCACACGTACCACCAACATGGAGAAGGAGGGGTCCTCCAAGCAGCGCAGTCGGTGACAGCAAACATCCGTCCTGACGAACAAGCATACTCCGGCTTTCGCTTTGAAGGATTCTTCAAGCGTGTAGCCGGGATAATTAAGGTAGCTGGTATCGGCAGGACGGAGTATTTGTGTCTCCGTGAGAAACAACATTGCTGGCCGTGCTGTCTCGAGATGGTGGTGGACAGCGTATTATATTATATACATAAGCTAAATACAACTCATCAAGAGATCTAAGCTATTCGCCCGATTGACTTGAATTTTGTTACAGTTATTCTTCTCCGATATAGACGCTCACTAAGAACGGCTTTACGCAAATCATATGAAAAATATAATACATTTTTCTTCTTATTTACCCGTTCTAAGCCGGAACGATTACCGAATTATAATATAAAGTGTCCTTTAAATATAATTATAATGTTATGTACATTATAATTACACACCTATCATCATACTGTCCGTATGATGATACGTGTACCGTACGTCACATTTCAACATTTTACCGTCACGTCGGCTTGAATTTCGAGTGTAATATTTATTTCTTACAAAACAGCATTTCTGGGCTGTGTGTGTGTGAGCATAACAGACGTTACACGACACAGTTGCGGTGGGGCTCGTATCTCAGCTTGCAGGTCCTGTGAGGCTTACATTGGTTGTTTCACTTGCTCGCTTTAATTCCGAATTAATTTTGTATTCGGTTAAAATATAAGCATTGCATTGTTTATATTTTTTGGTAGAGCTTTTCCTTCTATTTTCAAAATGTATCGGACATAATATAACACTTTTTAAAATATTAACAAAACATTTTTTTTTGCTGTATGATATTATTTAAAGCAGCTGGGCAACCGAGCTTCGCTTGGCTCTAATACTTAGTTAAATTTTTTTGATAAATTTCGTGTTTTTGAGAACAGACCCATATTGATAATTTTATGTGTGTGTTAAATAGAAATATTTGGGGAGGCCTTGTTTATATATTAGATTAGAAATAATTGAATAGCTGGTAGATAAGAAATTTGGACAAAAATATTATTCTCTTTATTCTTGTTTCGTACGTCGTTTTAGAGTGCGATAATTTTCGTACTCCGGTTTCAGTATTAAAGCTTATTTTTTGAATGTGAGACAGTTAGTTAGCTATTATAATTCCTTTCTTGATAGAATGCAAAGTACTAATAATAATTAATTACAAATTATTTTTGGGTTCCTAATACCCCACATTCCACAAGACAATTTACTACTCTTCATTTTGAGTATTAAAAGTATAGCTCTTAGTTATACTTGTCTGTAAATATCACACCGCTGGTACAATGTCACACTTCTCGTCTCCTGACGAGGTGAATATAATGAATACTAAAAACAACTATAATTGTGAAAAAATAGTAGACTGAATTTTTAGCATTTATCCACAACTAGTTCTTTCGCTTATTTTCCCGAGGCCAGCTTCTGTGAACAGTCTCTTGAAATATGCAACGTGAGAACAGGCCGAATATCCGGCTATACGGTCAAACAACCATCTGTCTCAAACTACTCTTTATGCCTACACTCTTATAATCTTATCGGACAAATCGAACACGACCAAAAGGAGTTCAGGCGCAGAACGGAACAATAAACGTTGCCGATCTCCCTGGTACTAAAGGAGATGTAAACAAATCTAATAACTAGATATAAAAGCCATGGCATAGCCATAAAGGCTCGATCCGAAGTTTGAACCCAGGACCTCGAGATCTGCAGGTTTATAACCCAGCCACTCGAAAATTTGATTCGATGTAAAAGCTAACCTCTACAAACTTTTATGAAAACATAAAACGTAGGTCTATGTAATGGATTAGGTACAATAAGATGAGACAATGGACGATTACTCAGGAGGAGGAAACGAACGCGTCCGACATCTCTCGCTGTTTGGAATAAATTACGAGTAACACTCGAGATTCACTTCCGTGACTCTTTTGTTTTTACAACATGGCACGAAATTTTAACGTCATAGAAACTTTTATAGAAATATTCTTTTCCTTCATTTATAAAATTATTATTATTAAAAAAAAACTGTTTAACAGTTAAAGAAATTTATTTTAATATTTATTGTATTATTTTAATAAATTGTTATAATATTATAATTATTGAAAAATAAATTGAAATAAAATTTAAATGCGTCATTTCTTTTGTAAAAAAAAACAAAAAAAACTATTTTTATTAGTTTTTACGAAATATGTCTACTTTAAGTTCTGTCTGAATTATTCATTTCGCATTCATGTGCCTTCCTCATTTTTCAGATAAAAATAAGCAAAATACATTTAATTTCTTGCTTTTGAAAAATACTTTAAAATGCTCGCGAGGAAAACCAAATGAAAGTCTCTAACTGTTTTTAAATAAATAGAGATGGATCTACTTTGCTCCTGTTCGGATTTGACTTGACTCAGTTCGTGTTGAAACTTATTTTAAAAATGTAATTTAAGAGCCGAGATGGCTCAGTGTCTGCAATAAGTGAATTTTAATTTACGGGTTTAATTTGTACTTAGAATCAATCTCGTACTTGACAGTGAACAAATCTGTGAGAAAACCTGCCATATGTGTATCCACCGACCCGTACTGGAAAAGTTTATTGGATTAAGCATCAAAAAATCTCTCTAAGAGCAAAGGAGCCCTTCGTGTAGCGGTGGGACATTTACAGGCTACTTATCTTGTTTAACGTTTATTTTAATTTAAAGGAATTATTAAAATGTCATTATAACCTTATAATAACTGTAACTACTTCCTTCGTTTACACGCGTATATATAGTTTAGTCATACCCTATATGTCCTTGTGCATTCCATCCAATTTAGTTGAAACATTGCACAGTTGTAAAATTGTTCACAAAATTGCGTGAAAATATCTGGCAGTGTCATCTTTTGCGCATTTCGTATGGTTCGTAATATTGCACCCGCCCGACAAACACGCTTAAATTTTTTTAAGCCTCATCATACATATAAAAGTTGGTATTTACAATTTTAAGATTAAACAAACAAAAGGAAAACTTTGTTAAAGCATTAGGCATGTTCTGTTTGGTTTAGAACTTGAACTTCATATTTAATTTGTCTGTGCTTGATCATCTTCTAGAAGTTGCGGTTATTTCTGACTATGATATAGAGTTGATATTCATTAATATTATATCGCTTATCTTCTTAAGTAAAGTTTTCAAAAAGTAGATATTATTAATTTCAGATAAGGTTATTTCTCAAGAGAGAGATATGAAGAGTGTTTCTGTCAAAGTGAGTTATTCAATCATATTACCTCCATTGATAACAAAGAATGGTTATTTTTTGTCCACAGAATCTGAAAATATTACCTCTATTTTATAAAATTATTCTTAAAACGTTCGTTTCAACGAAAGCAAGAGAGAACAATTGTTGTCGCGACAAAAATAAACAAATAATAGTTCCACTAATCAAATTTGCCGAAGGTTCGTGACTTAATTATTGGAAATAATATATTAGTTAATGGAATTAATTACTCTCTATTTACAAATCGTGCTATTTTGAACTTTCAAATTAGTTTACTGTTGTTGATAGTATGAATTAGTCGAAGCTAACCTAATAAGAAACAGTCGAGTGTGCGAGTACGAGGTACGAATGGGAATAATTAATAGTCCAGTATTCGTGTAACTTGTCTAATGATAATACCTCAGGCTGTACGCAAGTCTGTATAATTATATAATCTTGTTAATTCCCATGCAAGGCTCTCTACAGAGAAGGACTTACAGAACAAAAGCAAAGTTCTGTAATTTCTTGGCAAAAGGCTTTGTAGCTACGGTGAGTTCCTAGGACAGTAACGAGTTATTTACGGTGAATTTATTAAATATAATATAATATAATCTGTGTATGTGTTGTGGAAACTGATCGGATTTTTGGGATAAATATTGCTTCTCTAAAGATTTGCTGTACTTGTTTTAATTTTCTCTTAAATATTTTATTTAATTAAATATTTCTCACAGAATTACTATTATAATGTACTCTTAACCAGCCTGAAGTGAAGCGTGGGTGGTATTAAAGTGTCAGCTCACGTGACGTTATTCCGACATGACAGGAGAGATTTTAGACGCAGTATAAACGTGTTTTCCAAGGCACGGGAGTGTAAGCTTCGGGATGCCCACATACATCTTTAAATAGTTAACTGTATTAAAATTTATATTTCATCTCAATCAATGACGAGTTATGTACTAACAACGCCGCTGTGTTTTCTGTGTGTTTTTTTTAAATATTTATTTATTGAATAGGTAGGTGAACGAGCATATGGGCCAACTGATGGTAAGTGGTCACCAATGCCCATAGACATTGGCATTGTAATAAATGTTAGCCATCGCTTACATCGACAATGCTCCACCAACCTTGGGAACTACGATGTTATGTTCCATGTGCCTGTAGTTACAATGGCTCACTCACCCTTATTACAGCAGGAACATAACAATATCAAGTACTGATGTTTTGTGGTAGAATATCTGATGAGCGGGTGGTAACTACCTAGCAAGCTTGCACAAAGCCCATTAGTACCATTAATAATGTTAACATGTGAATAAGGATAGTATATTCTTGGTTGTAAGGCTTTGTGCAAGCTTGTCTGGATAGGTACCACCCACTCATTACATATTTTACCGCCGAACAGCAATACATATTACTGTGTGTTCTAGTTTGAAAGCTGAGTAAGTCAGTGAAATTACAGGTACAAGGGATATTACATCTTCGTCTCTAGGTTAGGGGCGCATTGACGATGAAAAAAATAATTAATATTTATAAAAATACCCATTCATATAGGACACATGGCGGACACCACATACTTTCAGATGGCCCCTTTGCTAGTCAGGCTACCAATACTAGTCAGCTACTGATAGTATAAAACAAAGTCTGCCTTTGTCTGTATCTTCGCTTACTTCTTCTAAATCATGCAACGGATTTTAATAAGGTTTTTGTTAACAGAAAGAATGATAAACAAGGAAGTTTTTTGTATACAATTTTTAATTTAATGTTTAAATATTTTCCTCTGACGTTGTAGTTATCCATAAAAAGGTTTGTATAAAAATTGTACAGGTTATTTGCTAAGCCATTTTCTTAGATTTATTCTGAATTTAGTAAAATGGTCCAGTAACAAATAGTTCCAACTAACTTACCAACCTACTTCAATTAATGCCCTAAAACGCAAGTGCTACGTGTAGCAGAGCTACACAAGCTACGGCGTAGAATCCAAGAGGAGAGAAAATTCTACTATTGTATACTTTTTTATATATGACAATAATTTAAACACGTTTTTTTAAATGCATTCATGCCTTAATAAGTGTTAAATATATCCATTTTTGAAACGGAATTAAAAGTCTTCTTAACATTGTAACAAATCAAAAGTTATTTATTGTTAACTAATAAGAAGCTGTTACAACAAATATTAGATTGTTGATCTATAGAATATACACTATTCTATAATATTTCGACGTAATGCAAAAACACAAATATCTATGCAACATTCCCAATAGCAAAGGAAGCCGTTTCAATTCTACAACAAACACGTTTGTTACAGGTTTATTTGAAACAGAGAATAAATATAATTGCTTTTATTTGTTTCAGTATTTGATTTTTTGCACAAAGTAAAACATTCTTTTACTGTAAATGGAAAATGCTGCTCGCATTCTTGCTTTCACTCCACGCGATCTTGATTGTTACGGTAGATAGTTATTTGAAAAATAAATGATGATACTTAAGTCTATTGTACGTCACTAGATAAATAATATTAAATAGTTATATAGACTATAAATTTCATATAAATATTCATTAGACTTAGTTTCAAACAACTTTACAAACAAATCCTCTAAATACAAGCGCAATAAATAAGTATTCGTTGATTTTCATGAAGGATATACAAAAAAACACCGCCAATGTTAGTACATAATCTGTTTAAGAGGATAACCACTGCCGATGCACATCCTGCTGATAGTTCTCGAAAGAATATCTACCGGTATTAGGAGTTACTACACTCTCACCAGTTATTACGGCCAATCAGCGATACTCTGTATTACTATATTCCGGTTGAATGTTGAGTCAAGCCAGCGTAAACAAAATATACATTGATAGTGTAAGAAGCGGTTTATGAGCCAAGCTGACCAATTGCAATCAAGATGAGCAGGCATTTCTTTGTCTATTTTGCTTAAACAAATACAATAATATATAATACAAACCCGCGGTAGTTTTACATTTAAAAATAAAAATTCAAAAGTGCTTGTAAGACTTTAATAAACTGTATTTGGATTTGACTCGAGGTGAAAATGTAATTAACTCTATTGTGAGTTTGTCAGCAAATATTTGAATTTGTTTGCAAATGACTTGATCAAAATATTGGGCGGTTGGTGCCACGGACTAAAGTAAATATTAGTCTCGAGTCAAGAGGTAATGGCCTCGCTTGACTTCGAATTCTTATTAATGAATTTTTATAAATACATTATTTATCAACATTAATGTAATTGCTCTGTTGAAGATGATTATTTTATTTTATATTAGTAACGGGTTTCGAGACGCCGCAATAAATTTACTTATATAAAAAAATGTTATATTTTTCTTTTTCGTACAATATGTGTCGAGTTAATACTTTGTATAATTGTTGTTTGTTATTGTAGCGAGATGTTTCTGGTATAGTATTCTCATCGTACAAATGGAGGCGGCTGACGCACTAGGCGTCAAGCGTCTCCATTTGTACGTTGTACGGTTTTTTTAATAAATTTAAAATGGTATTGCATCGTATGCCCTACATTAGATAGTAAGCTTGAAAACAAAAGATTTGAAACTAGAAAAAGTAATCACATGTATTTGATATAATATACTCGTATGTTCATGTAATTCTATTTGTAGTTACAGTGTGAATACGTTTGTAAAAAGTCGTAAAGAATTCCGTTAAAACAATTTGAAAAGGATTAGTCTAACCAATCAAAGTCGAATTAACTAATTTGGATTTAATCTTTGATTATTTGATTTAATTTTTAATTTAATTTAATAATTTTAAGCAAAGTTATTTATTCTGACCGAGACCAGCATTTCGGAAACTGGAAGTTTTTACTTAACCAATTATAATTTTAAAATGATAAGTAATTTTTACTTTGTTAATTAAACTTAGAATATATCGCTAATAAATTAGCTAATATTTAAAATGTGTTCGCTGTTGAATGTGTTTTGTCAATAAACTTTAACAATGTATTTGACAACGCTATTGACTGCGCATCTGGAAACGGCAGTTCAGTTGAGCGGCTCTGTTGTAGAATGTAGATACTAAAATTAATCGTTTTATTCTATTCTATTCAATATTTATCGGTCGCGTGCATAAAGCCAATGGACGTAGTTTAGTAACAGGATATCGGCGCTTAGCCTCGTATTATTTTGCTATTATGTTCATATTTGTTATCTGTGGCTATATTTTCATTTTGCATGAGATAAGGAAGATAACTGGGTAGCAATTACTATAATGTTATTCCGAAAACATATCTGAGCAATATATTGAATATTAAAGGATGACAGAATGCTTACGAAGTTATATAGTCGGTTTATATTACTTTACTGGAATTACGTACGAGCTGACATGACCCAGCGAAAACGTGCATATTAAGCGTTAAAGTTCAAGCTTGAACACTGAGTGGTCATTTTTTATGGTATAGGTAGGCGGATGAGCATATAGGCCATCTGATGGTAAGTGGTCACAACGCCCATAGACATTGGCATTGTAAGAAGTTTTAACCTTTGCTTACATCGCCAATGCGCCACCAACCTTGGGAACTAAGATGTTGTGTTCCTTGTGCCTGTAATTACACTCATGTGCTTAATTTGTGTTTCTTATCCATCCGTGCTCTATGGTGAAGCAAAATGTCATCTGCCACATGTATATCGCTTATTCCCATTGGAGCAGCGTGGTGGATTAGGCTTCAAGCTTTTTACTCAAGAGGAGCATGGAAATCGCGCTACTAAGCTCAATAAATCACTTACCAACGCGGCTTAATGATGTATTTAATTTATCAATCCGATTTTCATTTCGCAAAGAGAATACAATTAAGCGATGGACGGTCACTGTACCAACATTTGCTTAGAGTTCAAGACCCGAACTTTTCAACCATAATAATTACACGGAAAGTTTGTTCATCAATTAGACTTGTTTTGTGTTTTGTTAATACTATATGTATATACTTCGATTATAACTCTTATATCGAATTATTGTGAAATGCTTATTTATATACCGTGAACGAGTGAGTTTATATAAGTAGGTATTTATTCATTTTAAGATTTGCAATTTTTAAATTAAATTAATAATGTCGCTTTGTCCAATTTTAGGCCATGGTGGTCCAATGTCAATGATTATCAATCTTTACATATTTTTTTCGCAAACACAGGTGAACGTAGGTGCACGCGGTATCCTGTCAGCCTTGCAGTCCGATGGGGTAGCGATCGGACACGATCGGAGAGATATCAAGCGCAAGGGCTGTGCCTGCTTTCCAAGGTATAAAAGTGTATATTTATTTCATACCTCTGAGTTGGTACTAAAAATGATTTGAGATCAAAAATCCATATTATTTCACTGACCCAACCCCGGATTTGAATTTAGGACTTCTTGATCTTCAGCTTTATAAGTGGTAAGACTAGGGTAATGAACCAGTTGGATTTGTAATACTTTTTATTTTATTTTATTAAAGGATAAAATGTAATAAAACTAAAGACGCTTAAAATGTAGTTATTCTGATTACAGTATTATATTTTTAAAGATTCTATTAGTTATTATTAAATCATTTGTTGTCTTAAACTTTTTGTAGTGAGCATGTATATATGGATAATACATTTATTTTTATTTACATTACACAAATAAGTTTTATGTATTACGCTTATTTTACAACGCTCGCACGTATCGATACATAAATACATTTGTACGTCAATCAAAAGACATAACACACCTGAGAATTTTTGAAGAGGTTGTTTTTGAGAGGAAAATTATACAGAGTTTTGTAAGGATGTTCGAGTGCGTACCCGATATTCTCGATTAGGCGTGTCACTTCGGGCTACTGCGTGCCTAGTGCGAGTTTTTATTTATTTATTCAATGGCGACGACGACTGACGCTAATCGCTGTTTGTATGGAATTCCGATTATTGTCATTAGGCTGCCCCTGTTTTGTATACAAATCGCAGTTAACGTCAACATTTTCGAATACGTAAAAAAACTTGCGCTAAGCACAGTTTCTCGAACGCTTTACATAAATTAATTTGTATCAAAAAAAGTAAAGTTAATTTGTAGGTTTAATAGAAAATAATATGCCAAATTAAAATCAATTAAAAATACATTTATCCCGTTAAGCTCTGAACTTTCTTCGTAAGAGAAGCGACTTGGCCTAACTGTGGGACACTGATAGGCTTTAATAAATCTGTTGAATATTAAAACTAATTATTCTTATCTATTTCGTACGAGTCGTCAAAGTTCCTCAAACAAATTTGATCTTGCGGAATATTGGATGTTTGCATGTCCAAGTTTTCATAACTTGTATATTTTTGTATTGTATACTTGTTTATTAACTTTACTTGTATATTTATGTGTGTAACTTTGTAGACAAATTTAGCATGAAAGTTTCATAACTTCGACAATATCAAAGACGCAACGTCGATCTGTCTGTACCACGTCGGATAAATATAAATATCCCATCAAAAACATAAATGTGAAATGAGAACCAAGTTCAATATTATGATATATGCCTTGGTTGTTGACTTCAACGACAAAAGAAGTGAGATCTAAATGGGTGCTTAAATATTTTATAACAACTTAAAATATAATATCTTGTCATAACTTAGTATAATATATTGAAGCCTAAGGTCTGACTTGGCTAGTTATCATATACAAATTATTATTAAGTACCTATTAAAACAGTCATGGAAGAGCTCTATGTTCGATGGTTAGTTTCTACCGGCGAGTCAAATTTTTGGAAGAATAAAATAAAAACTTACAGCTTTAGAACTTGCGAAGGCTATAATATAGTCGAAAGTCGACTATACTCTTAGTTATAAGTACTAAAACTGTTGTTTGGATTTAAAAAAATTAAGGGTGGTATTCCACTTGTTATATATTCACGTGAAAACCGTAAAATCTACATAAACACCGGCTGTCAATAATTTTGATTGCTGATTCTTACATTACAGGCACTATAAGTAAGTGTTTCTAATAGAATCAACTAATTGAAAAATTATGATAAAATCATAAAAACTTACTTGTTTCTAATTTATTCCTTTGGATTTACCCAACTACCTATCTGAATGCCAAATTTGAACTTTCTAGGTCTTTTTTTTTTTTATTATTATTTTTTTTTTATATTCGCCGGGAGGGCAAATGACTCTACTCTACCTGATGGTGTGGTAGTAGAGTCCAAACGCGACGACGGCCAGTACAGACGGGAAAAACGTTGGAAGTGCGACAAAGAAAGGAGTTGCCAAATTTCTTTGTTCGCGAAGGAATTGATGTCTCAGTTAGGCGGTGACATCGAGAACCAGCTCGCGTGGACTTAAGCAGGAAGGGAGAAGCAGGAATTAGAGAGAATAATTCCTCAGAGCACTCGCCGTGATACAGTCGATAGAAAGTGCTTAGTGCTGCTATCTCACGACGCAATTGTAAAGGTTCAAGGGTGTTTGTGACCTTTACGTCGCCAATAATGCGTACGGCACGTCGCTGCAACCGGTCCAAGGCCTCAAGTAGGTATTTAGCGGAGCCATCCCAAAGGTGCGAGCAATATTCCACGCAAGACCGTACCTGTGTTTTATACAGCAGGCACAGTTGTTGTGGCGTAAAAAAGTGCCGCACCTTGTTCAGAACTCCGAGTTTCCGTGAAGCTGTTTTTATAACAGCTTCGATGTAATCCCTTGGACTAAGGTCGCAGCGAACGTCAATCCCCAGCATGGCGATTTTGCTTTGCATCACCAGCGGAGTACCACAGAGGCAGGGAAGAGGGGAAAATGTTGACTTTTTCGCCGTGAGAGCGCATACCTGTGTTTTCTTGGCATTAAACTCAACAAGATTATCAGAGCCCCATTTGGCGATGAGCTCTAACGTCCTATCGAGTTCAATGACAAGATCCTTCCGCCTCGCCTCAATTTCCGCTCGCCCAGCCACTGCGCGTCCGTGGTATCCACCATGCACTGTACTATCGTCTGGAACTGGGTTAGAGTTTTGATCTACAGGTCAGTCAGTGATAAAAATGACGACTTTTGGACGTTAATATCTAAAAAACTGCTTTGTGGAGCACATATATACCTCGCAAGTCTTAATATATGAGCCTTATTTGACATGTTTGTGTGAAATAGTTTTTGAGTTATGAGGGGGTCAAAAGTGGCTCCAAATGGTTCGTGTAATATTACACACGGTACTGCTCGCCAGTTCTGTTAGCTTGAACTTGGCTTGATACGCTACCGCGTGTCTAGATAACAATATATTGTATTGCCGTTGTGTATAATTCAAATTAAATTAAATGAAAATATTTTCATTCAAATAGACATTTATCCAGAATAACCTATAAGAAACTTTTTTTAATATGCATAAAATAGAAACCCCGTAAGTAGTTAACTCTTTTCTGACACTTCATTTACATAAATTATATTAGTTGAATTCTTATTTACCATGCATGGAAATTAACGAATATTAACGTAACGATTTGTCTTCAGCTATATTATATTTTATTCTTATTATTAAATACAAAATCCTTATTTATTTATTTACTACTTACCTAATTTAAAAAAAGAACGGTTCAATTTTGTATATATTACAATATTACATACAGCTGGTTACTTTTTACATGAGATATTATAAAAATAAACCTGAAATATATAAATGCGAGAATAAATTACTAACGTAAATATTTTCTATCCTGTGGTGGAACGGTCGTTCGTGTTATCAGACGTCCAAATAAATATATACACCCATAAACTCGATTGAGTACACAGCTTAAGAAGCAAGATTATTTGTACTCGTAACTTCGTTTGTGTGAATTACTATTTAATACGTATATAATTTTTCTATAAGCGTGTATGTCACGGAAATCTTTCGAATGGGCAAGACCGATTTTTTTAAATAAAAAAAATTGTGTGTTTGAGTGGGCCCCTGTAGGTTGCTCTGCGTTCGGGTTCCAAGATTTTATTTTCAACTATTTATTTCGCCCGTACAAAGTCGAGACGGGCAGCTTATATAATATAAATAAATTTTTTTCTCGGGATAAATTCGTAACATCCATTTGTACGTCGAGTTATAAAATCCGTTTTGTGGTTTCTTAATTATGCGTAAAAATTATTATTTACATAAAACGGTAATTTTCCTCTTAAATGTACGAAAGTAGGAGACGAATCAAATTATTTAAATTTTAGAACGACCAAATCATAAGTGCATCCTTGTTTCGTCGCCGTCGCCTGTCCGGACCAGGTGTGCGGTGGCTCACGTAATATGAAACGTTCATATAACAATTTCTCGCGGAGTAAGGCAATGTAAAGAGATCTATCTCCATTTATCGCATCGTATTCATGGAGTCACAGCTACAGAGGCAGTGCACTTCGCATTATTGCGCGCAACACTCTGTAATAAGTCACGAGTCACGTACGACGGTGCCCTTGACGATGCATCGTGTTTATTGCAAAGCTTAGACGAAACGACTATGTTATATGGAGATAGTGGCTAAATGTCATATATTGTACATTGCCTATAAACAGGGTAACTTGTCGTTTATTTTTTTCTTCTTGTGTACAATCAAGAATCTAGATTCCTAACCGGTCGTAACTTTAAATTTAATTAGGCTTGTAAATTAAAGTACATATTAAAAAACTTTGTAAGAGGAAAGTAAATATTTCGATAATGTTCATCTGATGTTAGTTCGTTTTTTATTGAAAATAGATCGACGGATTAGGAAATGTGGTACTTGGAGTAGTCACTGCCACCTATAGAATTTACCACTTTAAAAAATAACCTTCCCTTATATCGTCAATATGACACAAACCACACAATTGGGAAATAAGATGTAATAGAAACATTGGATATCCGTTGTATTAAGTATATAATAAGTGAGTGAAGAAGATAATAAATATACTTTACATAGATACAAAAATATTTACACAGAACCCACTAGGATTAAGGCTATTTTTTTAAATATTTCGAGGCCCAGAGAAACAGAATTGCGATTCAACGGGGCGATGCAGTTGCGATTCTTGCTAACATTCCACGCAGACATCATTTATACGATAGCTATTTTTTAATTATGACTTGTATAAACTTATTTAAGTGTGAGATATTAATAAGATATTAACGGTTTTTAAAATTATTCCTCTAATTAACATATAAATACATATTTTTATCCTCTATAGATTTCCAGTGCTACTTCAACAGAGGCACTATCGTCGGCCTACGCGTGTTTTCTCTCCATAAGTCATGCAATTGATCTTTAGAATTATAATTTAATTTGAGAGTTATTATTACAATCCTCTAGCTTTATTACAAAATACCACCAATTAGAACCATAACGTATTAGAAAAATAAGGACTCGACATGTAGCAAGTACATTCTAATAAATTAAAATTAAATTAAGAGTTGATGAGTGTTAACGTGGAGGTTATCACTGTGGGATGATCTCTTCTGACCTCTTTAGTCCGTACGCGAATGATCTCATAGCGGAGCTGAGACGCATGAAGGTCGGTTATCACATACTTGCGTGAAAAATTACTTATATGAAGCTGATATGGTGCTTTTCAGTCTCTCGATCAGAGTTTATTAAACACAGCGATATATAAATTATGCTACAGGTCATAGTCTAAAGTATAACGTTAAGAAAACAGTAATGACGGTGTACATCTCTGGCTGTGCTTGTGAGACGGTTCTCTCGGTGGAGATATACTAGAGATGATAAATAGCTTTGTTCTCATATACACAGCACATACACTGACTTCGTGTTCTGACTTGTAAATGTAATATGTCAGTGCCTCGCTTTCCAAGATTCTTATTGGTGGTAGGGCTTCGAGCAGGTTCGTCTGGGTAGTGTACCTACCCACTCATCAGATATTCTACCGCATAACAGCAGTACTTGATATTGTTGTGTTCCGGTGTAAAAGGTGAGTGAGCCAGTGTAATTACAGGCACAAGGGACAAAACATCACAAGGTTGGTGGCGCATTGGCGATGGTTAACATTTCTTTCAATGGCAATGTCTATGGGTGGTGGTGACCACTTATCTTAATAATGGGCCACTTATGGTCCATTTGTTCGTCCGCCTATCTATTCTCTAAACAAAAAAAAACAAACAAACAAAAAAAATGCTGCCAAGAAGCAATCCTGTCATCACTCAGAACGTATGGTATACATATCAGATGTGGGTTAACTTCATCTCGGATAGGTTTGCCAAAGCCAGAGTAGCGGACTTTTTGCGATCACAAGATCAAGAATCGCAAGATAATTGCATAAGCTTAAGTCTCATAGTCGATAAATTTTATAAATAAATAATGTTCTTTTGCAAATTTTTATATTTTATATATTAAATATATATATATATATATATATATTAAAATATTTTACAGTTACTCCTTCGAAATATAATACGTTTGGTACTGTTAATAAAATCGCTGTATTTGTTATTAGAGTCGCTCTAGAAATAGTGTACTTAATCTTCTACTTGTTTCGAAAGCACGTGAAGTAAAAACTGTTTACTTATATAACGGCAAAAGTTTTTGAACGTCCTCCATTTTTCAATTGATTTTCTCGACGATTTCAACAAGCGTATTGTGCGTTAGGCGTTTTAATTACAGGGATAGATCAGGGTAATATTGCTTTAAATTGCCGGACCCGTCCTTGTAATTGAAGACGAATAATTCAAATGGTGTAAAGCTTCGTGTTCCAAGATATCGATTTCATTTGTCGAAATATAGTATTCCGTTGAGTTTTTATCACAGTATTAATTTAAATTTTAATGTAAACAATTAGTTGAATAAAGAGTAAACAAATCCAATTGGAGACTTAAAAGTTCAAGGAAATTCGGAATGGTTGTTTTTTCTTTTATAACTTCTTTCATCCTGTCACAATGAATTTAGATGCAAGCTAGATTATGAGCCAGTTATTTCCTAAACGATTTTATAGTTTTACATTAAAAAAAAAGTAGTAGTTTAGTAAAATATTATATCGTGCGCATATTTTACAGAATTTAACGTCATCGTTGGTTTTCTACATCATCGAGTACGATATGAATTATAAACAAATCGAAGTACATTTAAACTCAGCGTTTTTTTCCAGTTTTGTAATACAAACTTAAGCTTAGATTTACGTGCAATATCGTAAAATAGATTTTAATCATCTCCGCCACGTGTATCCTTTTTAAAGAAGTAGCTATTCATAGGAGAATTTATTTAGAAACGATATTACATTATATAATATCAATTTCCAAGATGTTTTTCTCTCAGTATCGAGTGAGACTCGTATTATATAATTACACTCTTTAGTTCATGATATTTCTTTACAGTGAACGTCTGATGATGAAATTAGCATTTAAATGTGGATTTTACACTAATTGCAGAATTCCTTGCCACTTGCACGTCCTGCAGATGAGAAAGGCTGTTAAGATGCAAATAGGTTAACGGCTGCTGCGCTTGATAATATCATTGTTGTTACGTTTTTCAAGTAAGAAAAATGTTAACATATTTTTATGTAGGTGTAATTGATAAGTATAAACGAGTATCCTGATGACGTCGGTACGGTCTCCGATCTCAAATAGAACTAGACATCTGCGCAGAACTTAATGCATTCAACATGATCGAGTGTACAAACACATGTTTAAACGGGCCGGTTGCTAGATACTTTCACGCCGAAGGTTGATGTGGGTATGATTTCCACCCAGACATACATTTGTGTGCATGAACATGTCTGTTTGTCCTGTTACTGGGTGTAATTATCTGTATAAGTATGTATTAACAAAAGAAAAGTAGTATATGTAGTATATCAGTAGTAGTATGTCAGTAGTAGTAGTATGTCTGGTTTCCATACCATTCCATTAGTGTGGGATCAGATGTTCGTGTTTAAATAATGTCCCAGGATACTATGATTTATTTGTGTGTCCTAAATCAAATAAGGCGGCAATCCTACAAGACCAAACAGAGTTCACTCACATCAGTTCTTCAAATATCTAGTATATTCTATATGTACTGGGAAACGGGTATTATTATGTTGACTGTTGTGTCGATATGTTGTCACTGTGTCAGGTTAGTGCTCGGATTACCGTACAATATGTTCGTGCAACAGCTTTAAGCTATGCCAACGTAGTCGGGGGGAAATTGACACTGGGTACAAAAAATGTAATATAAAGATATTGCGATAAGCACCACTATGATTTAGTTTTATAATTGTGCTTGTGCTCCGGGGATAAGGACATTATCTTGAAAATATGAAGATTGCATATGTTGGAATGAGTTAATAAGCTCCAAGTCTTTTCCTTAAGAGGTAAGAGTGCCTTTATCTAGCAGCGAGACATAAACGGGTTTTTATTTTCCTTATACTTATACATATATAACATAACCTGTTCTACATTATTCAATCATCATTCGATTCGAAAATTTAACTCTATATTGTCTTGTAACTTCAATTCACTCTATTCTTAAAAGTCAATACACTTTGTATATATATAACAATAACTTTGAAAAACTATATCCAAATAAAAATAATTATATTCAGATAACAAAACACATATAAATAATAATTACACATAAAACTGATCCACCGGTTCAAATGGAGATATGTATTAAAATAAAAAAAACATTTTGCCTAAAAGTCAACGAATACATTTTTTTTAGTAAAATATTCTGCTTGTAATGTTTTAAAAGAGATGACACATAATACAACAGACATGATGTATAATAGAACATACGAGTAAAACGCCGACATTTTATAGAAATGATTTTATGATCCGTGCAACGATAATAACTGAACCAATATTGTTGGAATATTAGTTTGAATTGAACCATAATGTTTTCCATTAATCGTTTTCGAAACACTCCACCGTTGATTCATTCAATAGGAACTTTTAGAAAAAGATGATAAATCATGAGAATAATTATGAAAATGAGATATAGAAGCTGATGAAGTTGCTTTAAGGGAATTGATCAGCAATTTCATCGTCACGAATGCCACAATAACTAAAAATACATGCAATTTTAACGATTAGACCCTTTTTATGACAAATATAAAGAATATCTCTAATCTTTAGAGTTATGGGAAATGTTGGTCAACACGGTAAGGGTTTTGAGCTATAGATTGAAGGCAGCTTACGCAGTCTGAACGTCCTTCGTTAATAACTTGTCGAATTAAGTGTGTAACGAATACTGATTCCACGCTTTTTTGTCGTGTCATATCGAAAAACATGACTTATAATTTTTTTAAATATAAAACCTCAACTTATTAAGCGGCAAAGATAATAATAGGTGCGTATATTTGTTAACCAATCAAATGTTTAGTATTATGCAGATCCATTTATATCGTTTGACGTGTAGTACATCCAGGCTATAGTTCTCCCCAGGAACACTAATTGTATAATGCGATCGGGTCCGATCACTATCTATTCAGATTACCCGATCGATTCATCATCTCGGTCAATCTCAAGGACCTGACGTAGTGTTATTACTGTCGCTAACAATAAAGTCTGAGTACTGCATTCGAGATGATGGATTGCTTCCTCCTCTAAGAAACATGAATGAGTTAGACTAAAATGAATCTTATTTTGTTAACGTTAGACTTGACATTATTATTCTTAGACATAGGTTGATTCATTTTTACTTAACTAATGAGACGTCTCTCGTCAAGGGCCGCCAACTGAAATTCTTTCGGCTTTAATTTTAGTTAATTAATGATCTTTTCCGATGGTGTCTATGCTTACATAATAGAGTGAAGACTTTTTTTTTAAATTTTATTCTCCTCTAGTATGTATTATTCCTTTTTTAAACTGAGATAAAATAGACGATTGTTTTGACGATTTTTGCGTTGGGCTCAGTACTGCTTCAATTCCTTTTATTCAGTCCCGTGAATATAGGCGCTCAATCGTCGGGGAAACATAGTAGTATGCGCAAGCGATCCTGTGACTTCTCCCAAAGAGACGGACTCCGGACGGAACCGACGAGTCCCACATTCTCCCCACTTCATGTGTGAAAAACGTGTAAGTGCGTTTTTTTAGAAAGATAAACAAGGATAGCCCCAATTAATTTCATTACTATCGCAGATTTGTAGGCTGATTACTTTACTTACTATACGTATTACTTGAACACTGATTTCACTCTTTCATTATTATTTATATGACATTCGAAAGAAGAAGACACATCATTGTTTAATTAATCATCCGCTACGTTTTAAGTAAGGCCGCTAGTGTTTAAATGATGTAACTGACAAGCCTATATAATTTATTATCTAAACGTTTGTTCGGTTAACTTCGGTCTGTACGATAAACTCGCTGTTTTACTATTGTTTTATCCTAGGTCAATATATAAATATATTATTACAATATATAAATATATATTGACTGCCTCGTTGGTCTAGTGGCTTCATGTAAGGCCGCAGATCCGGAGATCCTGGGTTCAACTCCCCGGTCGTGCCAATAAAAAGTTATTGGGTTTTTCTGTCAGAAAATTCTCAGTAGCAGCCCGGAGTCTTGAAGTTGAAGTAAGTACACTTCTAAAAATATCTCCTGCGTAGTTGGCTAATCTCTCTTGAGATCGGCCGCCGTGGCCGAAATCGTCTGGAGGACATTATATAAATATAGTTACGTATAGAATTGAAAATTTGATTGATTATTATTACTAAAATAATTTGAAAGCGTAAGTCATTTTCTTAAATTTTGTTCTTTATTCTTAAGGTGACGTCATTCTGAAGAAAAACGCCTACACTAATATTTTATGATTAGTCATTAAAATGTACTTAAGTGACCGTTTGAAAATTTAATGAAAAAAATATCGTTGCCTGTATAATGGCTCAACCCGTGGTTTGAACGCAGCCATATAAGCGATTCACTAGATAGAGGCAGTTAAGTAAAATACGAACTCGTCTTAAAACGTTTCCGACAGTTCCATGGCAATCACGTCTGTAGCTTTCGAGTTATATTAATGTGATGACGTGTGGGTGTGGCGTGCGGATTCAAAATTGATATTTACAGCTACAGATTAGTCGATTAACGTTGACATAATATGCCATAATGCAAAATTGATTTCAAACGCGCCGACCTCACTGTTAAGCTCATCGAAGTAAAATTGATTGCCTACAATTTGTCTTCACCCATTACGCATCATTTATCAAAATCGTTCAATTTCCTTTCGATCGGCCCTTAATATTTCATGGCGCACTGACTGCGCCTTAAAGTTTCGAGATTATGAAAAAATCGTTACAATACCAGTGAGTGACTGCATGACTTGCAAGAACTTATCTAACAACCTGAGATATATGTACGTGTATGTATGATCAGTATAGGATCTGAGATTCATTAGGTTTATTAGGTTATTTTTGGTGATAAATTTTGTACTGGTCCATCTTGTGGGTTGGTTTACCCCACTATCAATTATTGAATGGCTGTGTTCCAGTTTGGGTGAGTAAGCCAGTGAAGAGGCAGATATAAGAGTTCTAAAATTTTGATTTTCATGGTCGGTGATGCATTGGTTTTATATAATATAATAGTGGTAACTACGTGGCCTTATCGTATATTTAAAATTAAAAAAAAGTTGTTTACCATTGTGATATAATTGCTGTTCTTTTTTTTATATTCGCCGGGAGGGCAAACGACTCTACTCCACCTGATGGTAAGTGGTACTAGAGTCCAAACGCGACGACGGCCAGTACAGACGGGAAAAACGTTCTGCACTAGCCGCCTTCGTCTTGCCAGCCCGCAAGATGCCTCTTCACGCCTCGTTTGAAAGAACCCGGGTTGTAAGAGGAGGGAAACACGTGAGCTGGTAAGGAATTCCATTTTTTGGAAGTGCGACAAAGAAAGGAGTTGCAAAATTTCTTTGTTCGCGATGGAATTGATATCACAGTTAGGCGACATCGAGAACCAGCTCGCGTGGACTTAAGAAAGAAGGGGGAAGCAGGAATTAGAGAGAATAATTCCTCAGAGCACTCGCCGTGATACAGTCGATAGAAAGCGCTGAGTGCTGCTATCTCACGACGCAATTGTAAAGGTTCAAGGGTGTTTGTGACCTTTACGTCGCCAATAATGCGCACTGCACGTCGCTGCAACCGGTCCAAGGCCTCCAGTAGATACTTAGCGGAGCCATCCCAAAGGTAAATAGCAATATTCCATGCAAGACCGTACCTGTGGTGTGCCAGCAGGCACAGTTGTTGTGGCGTGAAAAAACGCCGCACCTTGTTCAGAACTCCGAGTTTCCGTGAAGCTGTTTTTATAACAGCCTCGATGTAATCCCTTGGACTAAGGTCGCAGCGAACGTAAATCCCCAGCATGGCGATTTTGCTTTGTATCACCGGCGGAATACCACAGAGGGAGGGAAGAGGGGAAAATGCTGACTTTTTCGCTGTGAGAGCGCATACCTGTGTTTTCTTGGCATTAAACTCAACAAGATTATTAGAGCCCCATTTGGTGATGAGCTCTAATGTCCTATCGAGTTCAATGACAAGATCCTTCCGCCTCTCCTCAATTTCCACTCGCCCAGCCACTGCGCGTCCGTGGTATCCACCATGCACTGTACTATCGTCTGCATAGCAATGTATGTTCCCAAGAGAGAGCATATCATTGATATGCAAAAGAAAGAGCGTGGGAGATAGCACAGATCCCTGGGGGACCCCAGCATTCACTACATAGAATTGTGAAGCGTAACCATCAACTAAAATACGAAGGCTATGCTTGTGTAGGAAGCTGGCAATCCAGGTGCATAGCTGAGCAGGCATACCATATGCCGGCAGCTTGGAGAGAAGACTTCTGTGCCGGACCCTGTCGAAAGCCTTGGAGATATCGAGGCTGACAGCCAACGATTCTCCATGCTTGTCGATAGCTTCACCCCAGAGATGTGTTAAGTAAGCTAGAAGATCACCTGTGGACCGTTTTGGTCGAAACCCGTACTGACGATCATTAATCAGACAGTGATCTTCTAGGTAATGGATCAGTTGGTTGTTTAAAATCCGTTCCAACACCTTACAAAGTACTGAGGTGATAGCTATTGGCCGATAATTTGCCGGGTCAGACCAATCCCCTTTTTTGGGAACCGCTTGCACATTAGCTCTATATTCCTATCTATAGGAACACGACCGCGACATGTCACAAAGCGACATTGGATATAATAAATCTAACATTTAATATACGTATCAGAATATTATATAAATTGTATACACAATTGTAGATCAGCTTTCAAAGAAATCACGAATGAGATACGAAGTCCACTGTACGCTTTTACTGAACATCGCTGCTGTTTATAAACCACGATAGCATACGTCAGTGCGTCAGTATTTTTCACAGTGCATGCGTCATCGTTCAATTAGTGTTGCGTCATAAGATTGATGAATGAAATTATCTTCATGAAGTTATACTTTTTACCTAAGGAAGAGTAATAAACGTACATGCATATGTTTGTCGTAATAGAAGAATGAAGATTGAGTTCGATCATGGTTTCGATCTTCGATCATAATGAATGTTTGAGTTAATATTTTATGTTTCTGCGTAAAATTCGGCAGCTTTCGGCATTTATAACTTTATCAAATAATAAATTAAAATAAGATGTTAAAAAAATGTGTAGTCTTACTTGCGGTGCGGTACGAAGTTCTTTGCGATATTTTTTCAACTCAAACCGTGTTTGTACATTTTAGTACATTTTTTTGAATATATTGCTGTATTTTGTCACACCAAACGCAGTGCTCCGTTATTCAACTCTTTCTAATTTGTATATTTCGTGTTATTTTTTATTAATTCAGAGCAAAAATGTTAAGTAACGATTTCAATTAATATATTTCATTTAACTACTTTTAGGAAAACAGTAATTTATTTAAATTTAAATCTTAAATAACGAACTATAAGTTATATATAAAAATCAACTTCATTAAGCTTACTTGTTGACAATTACACAGAACCGTCTTTTTATAGTTCCAGTGATGCAACCGCGTCTTTTCCTTGCCTTACAATCGATTCAAAACGAAATTCACGTTATTAGAAAAAATGAATTATTGCTATTTAATTCTTGAAATATAGTTTAATATTGAAAATAAATATTTTATTGAAGTTTAAATAACTCGAGATTATTTTTTACACTAATTATATAAAACAGTAATATAACAATTAATATAAGCAAACATTATTTTAACTCTTTTCACAGGTGGCGACGCTAACAGAATTTAAATGGAATTAAGTTTTACTTTTTGCACAAAATAATTAAATTTGATTCAGAATAATGATATTAACTGTAACGGATTTTATTTGAACATAGTCACAGAAAATTAAATAGTACAGTACAGTAACAGCCTGTAAATGTTCTACTGCTGGGCTAAGGCCTTCTCTCCTTTTTGAGGAGAAGGTTTGGAGCTTATTCCACCACGCTGCTCCAATGCGGGTTGGTAGAATACACGTGGCATAATTTCAATGAAATTAGACACATGCAGGGTTCCTCATGATGTTTTACTTCACCGTCAAGCACGAGATGAATTATAAACATAAATTAAGCACTTGAAAATTCAGTGGTGCATGCCCGGGTTTGAACCCACGATCATCGGTTAAGATTCACGCGTTCTAACCACTAGGCCATCTCGGCTTAGAAAATTAAATATTTTAACAAAAAAGCAATTAAGTCAAGAGTTTAAATGAAATATTAATATTATAGCTTGATAAATAATGGCCTCATATTTTCCAATAACAATTGGAATATAAATTTCATTTTTTGGACATTTATAAAATAAAGTCTTTTAAACGATAACTTAGAACAAAGAGATTAATATTCGACAGTTTTTGCAGATAGATGGCGATATGCGCCCATTTATATATTTATATATACTACGTGTAAATTCAACCTGTTCGAACCGAAAGGGGCATAGACATTACTAAAAATAATATTCAAAATCAAATATTCATTAATATCAAAATGTTATTGTAATTAAAAAAGCACGTTTTTTTTTTTAAATGTGACATCACCAGACTCGTCAGGCGGCTCCTTTGAGTGCCTTTGAAAAGCCGTCCGTTGGCACGTGTACGTGTTACGACTGCTCAGCGTCAATCAGTACGACTTATTATCTGCTAACTAAAATAAAAAAGCCACAAATCACCTAGCTCACCTGTGCTTGTGTTCGGCGATATGTCGTATTCCAATTAAGAGTATTTCAATATGTTAGTGTGTCTGAGTAGTAGGGGCTTGACTATTTTACTTAGTATTTTAAAAATGATTACATAAATAGAACCGACTCACAATACCTAATATCCACTTTACAGGGTTTTTCTTATATACTGTTATTATTTATATTGCAATTAACAAAATCAAATTAAAAGAAAATCTTCATTGATAAAAAAATAATAATAAAAAAATAAACTACTTATTTTCATTTTAACTTTTCGAGATGTAATTATATTGTTTACGAATGATGAATGATTTGCAAATTCTATTAATATAAACCGTTTTGCAGAAAAACGTCCTCATTATGTTTAAATTTATTCAGATTTTTCGAGATTATATTCAAATATGAATTGTATTGGTAGCTTGGTACTGAGATTGAATACTATATCTTAATTATATTCGCGTCAGATATATAAATTATAATTTCGTGCCATCCAACGTAAGTGTATCACATTTTATTAAAGTTCAAGAGACGGATGAAAACGCTGTGGAGACGTTGAGTTTTTATTGTCTGTACTGTTAGCTGTAATCTCAATCTGTAACACTTCACAATCTGTATCACGAGTACGAGCTATCGATACAATACTGTTGTTTTATTTGTGTTAAATATACTTAACTTTTGTTATAGCATAACAAACAAGTTATTGTTGACAAGGCAATTGTTGACGTTGCGATATAAAATTATATATGATTTTTTTATTTGACTGTTATAAAGTATAATATGTGTTTAGGTACTCGTACAAAGTTCATGTACAAACATTTTCATGTAGTACTGATTACACTTCTAATGAAAACAAAAAAATAAATAAATATTAAAACTTTATTGAAAAACGCCGTACAAGCAGCAGTAATTATTGTTATAAAAAAACTGTTAACCTGTTTCTTTATTCGCGCGTTTTTAATTAGTAGTATATTTTATTTATAATAATAACTCTATATACTTCAAAAGCAAAATGTGTGCGTATGTTGTATGTACTTATCATTCAAGCAATGTGAAGCCAAGAATGGTACCTACGGTACTTACGATTGTCATATTCTGATCACACTTCTAATAAATTTTTGTTCTTTAATATCGCAAATTGAACATGTTAGTATCGAGCTATTTTAGATGATTAATATTGAAAAATCTTGCAACTATTAAGACACAACTCTTATTGATAAGTTAACGATCCGTGAAAAATTGTGTTTTTGGATAGTTCATTAATCAAATTTACTAGATGGTATTATACAGATATTTAAAAGCCAAACAGCAACAATAAAAAAAAAAAATAAAAAAAATAAACGCGAAAAGCATTTTTTTAAACTTAAAAAAATACTTCAATTAATAGAAAAGGAGTAAAGGTAGATAATATTCTTTTGGATCAGATGGCAATCGGTCAGTGAAGGATTAGTGATCCGTCAGCTAGGAAAATGCGCGGAAATAATACGTAAGAACGTAAGAGACAGCTACAACAGTTCATTCTAATAGATTTTATTACAATGAAAACTGAGAGCAATAGACGAGTAACTCGCACAGTGTCATCACCGCTTGCTTTAATGTTTTTAGTTTCAAATCACTTATATCTTCACAAATGGTTCGTTCTATTTGGTCGTAAATAAAGTTTTCGTCGAGACGTGTCCGAGCTGACTTCTAGATTTCAGGCTGCTTTTATGGATTTATCGAGAGAAAAACTTAACGGGCTCTACCTGGGTCTTGAAATTGGAACCTCTGAACCTCCAGCTTTATAAGCTAGTTATTAAACAAACAAAGGAGACAAAAACTGTAAAAAACTAGAACAAATAAATAAAACCAGATTTATTATGATCATCTATTAGATTGTATTGTTATAAGGTTATTTTATATATTTATTAGAGGAAAACAATTATTAATACAAGAGGCGAGTAATGTGGAATTCAAAGTTATAAACTCGCGAGCCCTGAATGTAAATTCACTTCTCTATGTGAACTTCATGTTGTCGAAAAAAGTAAAAAGTGAGTTTATCGCACATATACACGATTTATTCCGAGTATTTAAGCAACAGTTCATTAAATGGTTTTACTAGTTGATTATTACTTTTGCTATTGACTATTTTGCTAGCCATAGGGTAGATACTAATTATATGTTTATAAATATTTTTTGCCAACTCCAAAAAGGAAAAGTTAATAATAAATTAATAATTATTATTAACTGGTGGAATATTATAATTTTGCTTTATTTCTTGTATTCCGGATGTTCCTCTACAGCTTCGGCAATTATAAACCGAATGTGTTGATTATTTTTTATTCATACGGTTTTATATTAAGGATGGTCAAATTGCACTCTCTATTCTTATAACATATCTCAAATATTCTGCGTTGATTGTTAATTTGAATAATTTTAAGTAACGCGCTTAAATATAATTATATTCTAAAATCAAAAATACATATCAGAACCATATATTAACATACCTCACAACGCACGAGCTCGCGAACGGAGAGATGAACAGACAATGATTAAACGCGGATGGTTTGCCTTCCAAATTATACAAATAATGGGAATGAGAACTTTTGAACAACTCCGAAGTTGAAAATAAAGACACCCCCAGTTCATCGTATAAAGTGATATATAGTATATATTTCTTATATTAAAGAAAAGCCGAACAGTTATATAAATAAAATTGTTTTACTTTTAGAATTAATATTCTCGAGTTTTATTCAAGCCTTTTAATGTATCTCACGTTTGAAAATATCTTGTTAAAATTATCTGTTATTTCGCAAATGAAAGTAAACAAGAGTTATTCTGTAAGAACTAACTTGAAACTCGCCGCTCAACACGAACGTTAAACGTCACACAAATGATATATGACAATAATAAAATGATAACATTTAAAGAAGATTTACGTTGATCCGTTATTTTGATGCATCTACATCAAAATAATGGATCAACGTAAATTAAACATTTCACGAAGGAGTACGAAGAGTTTTTGTAGATAACATTGCAGTAATATTAAATTAGACAACATATTTTATACATTATCCTGTAAAGTAGCAGCTTGTGCATGTTACCCTACTGCTGGGATAAGGCCGCCTCTCTTTTTTTGCGAAGAAGGTTTTGGATTCCACCACGCTGCTCCAATGCAACCCAATCCTGTATTACCTTATATTATAGGATTTTGGTTTTTCAAATGATATGCAAAATCAGATTTATCAGCCTTTCTGAAAATAGATAATAGTCTTAACCAAGTGTATTTTATGTATAACGTGTAACTTTTATCATTTCTCAGATATTTCTAAATCATTACGATTAAAAATAATATCCCTTAGTCAATATACAACTTAAGCTCACCTACATTTTCAATCAAATCAATCAATCAACAGCCAATCGTTGTCCACTGCTGAACATAGGCCTGTCCCAAGGTGCGCCAAAGCTCCCTGTCCTTCGCCTTTCGCATCCAGTTGGTGCCCGCCACCTTCTTAAGGTCGTCGGTCCACCTGGCTGGAGGGCGCCTTACGCTGCGCTTGCCGATTCGCGGTCTCCACTCTAGGACTCGTCTGCTCCAACGGTCATCGGTCCTACGACATACGTGACCAGCCCACTGCCACTTCAGCCTGCTAATTTTGCAAGCTATGTCGGTGACTCCGGTTCTTTTCCGGATAATCTCATTTCTGATCTTATCCTTCAAAGATACTCCGAGCATAGCTCGCTCCATAGCACGGTCGTTGACCAAGGCGAGATTAGGGCGGCTCTAGAACAGTTTAAAAATAATTATAGGATCTCATTAGCAGCATTGTGGAAATCAGTAGTGTGTCGAACCTGGTAGCGTACCTTGTCCTAAAACTTTCCGACAGGTACTCCCTGAAGGTCGTATATTGGAGCGTCGGAGATCGCGTCGCGTCAGCGTTTTTATTGTTCGGTTTAAGGCCTTATCTGACAAAAACGATGGTAGTTCTCGTCGTTTTCTTCGCTCGAGTGTCTCAGCAGAGAGTTTTGGTGCGTTGTCTCTTCTCTGTGGCGGAAAACACTTGCGGGATGTGTTTTGCAGTATTTTGACCAGCGTATCAGTTTTCTCATCAATGCTGCTTACGGTTTCCAACGCGGTGACATTTTGAAGTTCCATTTGGAACTTTTCGGAGCCTTGAGCAGCTTGGAGCATGGTAGGTCGGAGAGTAGACCTCATCATTCTCGATCTTTCGGCTTTGAAGTCGATATTTAGAGTGCCTCGAACCAAGCGGTGATCACTTCCGGTATTAATCCTGTTGATCACTGTAACATCTCTAAATATGTGCCTTTTATTCGAAATGATAAAGTCTATCTCGTTCCTTGTCACGTTATCGGGGCTTCGCCAGGTCCACCTTCTCTGAGGCTTCTTTTGAAAGAAAGAATTCATAAAAAAGAGCCCCTGCGCTTCGAGAAACTTTACCACCATTTGCCCCCTGTGATTTCTGCAGCCCAAGAAGTAAGGTCCGACTTTTGATTCACCGCTATCTTGTACTCCCACTTTAGCATTAAAGTCTCCCATAACAACATTGTAGTGGGCCTTCGAGGTGTCGTTGAGGGCCTTTGCAATGTCCTCGTACATCGCTTCGACCACATCATCAGAGTATGTCGAAGTTGGCGCATATACTTACATTTTTATTAATAAAATATTACTTTGATAGCAATTTAGGGCAAATGATTATTAATGGTTGAAACAAATGCAGAAGGGACGGAATTCTATCCCATTACGTTCAAACGCGTTTACGAACGATAGGGATTCATATTCTTGTTTATGGCCTATAAAATATCGTCTCATCGTCAGCTACGAGACAGCCTTCTCAATCTGAAGATATTTTAATGAAATGTAATGGAATGGAATGATGTCTATTTGATTGAACTTCCGTACTCCCTCAGGTCCGATGACTATCCCAAGCCAAAATAAGAATACATTTTCCTTTTAAAACAGTTAATGTCGTTATCACAATGTTTCAATATTATAATTTGCTATTGCAATGTCATTTTAAATTTTCAAAAGATAAATCTGTTTTGTTAATTGCCTTTGTAATTACATTCATCTCCTAACACTTTACATAGCAAAGTATTTATCTAGATGAGATGAAACGCTGGAATACAAATACTAAACGGAAAATTGTCAATACAAAAAGTATTATACTATATGATTTGTATCAAAGTGTGTTAATGATCAATATTTTCAATTCAAATTTAGACACGGGACGTATTATTTCAGATCCTATTGATGGTTGCGCATTGACGATGTGAAGAATGCTATTGTCAATGATAATCACTCACCCCCAGGTAGCTCATTTTCCATGTCTAACTTTCAGCATTAAATGTTTAAGAAAAGACAAGTACACGTAATAATTTGTTATACTATAAAACTAGATAATATACAATAAAAATGTCAATCCATGTTATTTTTGGGGTAGAAGACCCAGCAACTTCAAATGAAGCGTTTTTTATTTCCTTCCGAAAAAAAGATAGCCATGCAGACTAAAACTCGTATTTATATTTACAAAAATATTGTAGGTTCGAATTTGGAAACACGTTTCTTATTTAATAATAATGACAGGCCGATTTTAATATATGTTATGCGTTAATTGAGTTAGGTTATCATTTATATTTACTTCAAACAATATGTGACCAATATTTAATCTATATAAAACATATAAGTCACCATTTTACATCAGCGAAAAAGTCACCATTTTACCCTCATCCCTCCCTCTGTGGCACACCGCTGATGATACAAAGCAAAATCGCCATGCTGGGGATGGACGTTCGCTGCGACCTTAGTCCAAGGGATTACATCGAGGCTATTATAAAAACAGCTTCACGAAAACTCGGAGTTCTGAACAAGGTGCGGCGTTTTTTCACGCCACAACAACTGTGCCTGTTATACAAAACACAGGTACGGTCTTGCGTTGAATATTGCTCGCACCTTTGGGATGGCTCCGCTAAGTACCTAATGGAGGCCTTGGACCGGTTGCAGCGACGTGCAGTACGCATTATTGGCGACGTAAAGGTCACAAACACCCTTGAACCTTTACAATTGCGTCGCGAGATAGCAGCACTGAGCGCTTTCTATCGTCTGTATCACGGCGAGTGCTCTGAGGAATTATTCTCTCTAATTCCTGCTTCCCCCTTCCTTCTTAAGTCCACGCGAGCTGGTTCTCGATGTCACCGCCTAACTGTGACATCAATTCCATCGCGCACAAAGAAATTTGGCAACTCCTTTCTTTGTCGCACTACCAAAGAATGGAATTCCTTACCAGCTCACGTGTTCCCCTCCTCTTACAACCCGGGTTCCTTCAAACGAGGCGTGAAGAGGCATCTTGCGGGCCGGCAAGGCGGGGACGGCTAGTACAGAACATTCTTCCCGACTGTACTGGCCGTCGTCGCGTTTGGACTCTACTACCACTTACCATCAGGTGGAGTAGAGTCATTTGCCATCCCGGGGCATATAAAAAAAATAAAAAAAAAATATAAATAATATTGCTATTTTCATATTGTCTGACTGTTGTAATACGTAAGATTTTTTGGGATGATTTTTCAATAGTTCTTAAATAGAAAGAAATTGCGCATCTTCTTCAATGAAAAATAATAACTACTTACTTGTCGGTTCCTCTCGGTGGAACCTTCGAGCCGGTGATTGCTTTACATTTAATTTGAATATTTTAATTAAGAAATGAATTTGATTCTAGTATTCAATTCATTGGTATTTCGATTATAATATTATTATCACAAATTATTCGGATTTCAAGGTTTTATTTGAAAACAATTTTATTTGCTCGCTATTATGCGTATGTTTTTATTATTGAAAATATTCTTTAAGTGGTACTTCCTAGACCAAACTTAAACATTTACACAAGTTCTATGGTAAAGATAAGTCAAACATAAAAGTTAAGATTAATGTTTACTCAACACTCTAAACGTCGAGATGGCCCAGTGGTAAGAACGCGTGAATCTTAACCGATGAACGTGGGTTCAAACCCGGGCAAGCACCTCTGAATTTACATGTGCTTAATTTCTGTTTATAATTCATCTCGTGCTTTTCGGTGAAGGAAAACATCGTGAGGAAACCTGCATGTGTCTAATTTCATCGAAATTCTGCCACATGTGTATTCTACCAACCCGCACTGGAGCAGCGTGGTGGAATAAGCTCCAAACCTTCTCCTCAAAAAAGGGAGAGGAGGCCTTAGCCCAGCAGTGGGACATTTACAGGCTGTTACTGTTACTGTTACTGTTACAACACTCTAAGAATAAGAAAATCATTTATTTTAACTATTAATAAGTAAGTCACTAGTTCGTTGTTAAATAACAAATCTGGATTTTGAATTGATTATTACTTTCAAAGATTCTGAGTTTACTAGTGGTAAAGCTTTGTGCAAGCTCGTCTGGGTAGGTACATGTTACATTTCAGTATTCAATAATGCTTTAGAGTATTTTTCAACTTAGCTTTTTTTCAATCTTTTTCTCTCTAAGGAGAGTAAAGTCACGGGCTTAGAAGTAATGTAATAATAGTATAAATATAGAATCCCTTTATCTCTTTCATCGGAAATCTTTTCCTAGAAAAAATGAATAAAATCTCGCATTCGCTCGGTTAGTTTAACCGAGCGAGCTCACTCGGCGCGTGTTACGTGAATCAAATAAAAATTAGTTCGAGCTTGAGTTCATTTCGAGTTCTGAATAAACTTGTTTAAGAAGAGGAAGATCGACCTTCAACAAATACACCGCCTGGCGAGTCGAGCGATTAAAGGATCGGTTACTTGAGGAGACTTTGTGTAAAGTTTCGTGAGTCTCAGTCATTGGAATAAACTGATCGCTTCCTGGCTCCTTCGTTATTAGTTATATTTGTATTGTCTAGACAATACTCGTGTATTAGTTTTATTAAAGAGTGCTCTCAAAGTAAAATTTTATAATTTACGATCTCGAGACTGTCTTCGGTTTTATTAATAAATTATAGGAGCACAATCGATCACGATGCTCTATAGTTTTATGGCTTAATAATAACAAATATGTATTCTCGTGCAACAACAAGTGCCCAAAAAGTAATAGTTATATATTAAAAAATATTTTTTTCTTATTGTGTATATACAAATAGTATTATTATACAAAATATATAACTGAATTTTGATATTAACATAAACTAGTGAATAGTATTATAGTTTATTTATGAATCTATAGATCAAAAGTTTAATAAAAGATAAAAATAAGAAAAAATTGCAAAGAAACACAGAATTAAAAGATGAAATAACCAGAAATTGGCATCAACAAAGAGTACCAATAGTTCTTTCTACTACAGGCGTTATTCCACAACTCTACCAGTCACTTAAAGCTCACGATTTACCGCCGCATATGTTTATTCAATTACAAAAAGCTGCAATATTGAACACGTGTAGAATAATAATAAAATATATGCAGTCGGACAAATATCACATTACATTGCCAAACGTACAGATTATTTAAAATTTTCAATTAGGACCCAGATGATGTTTACTTGACTTTGGTCCGTGATCATTAAGTCATCCTCGCTAGAGCTTATTTCATGCCTTCAAAAAGAGCCTTAAGTGTGTAAGTTTATTTCATCGCAATATATTTGTATTGAATACTTAGAATCCTGACAATGAAAGTGTATCGTTTCACTAAATAATGTTGAATATTTTACTTCAATACAGAATTTAAAACGATTCAACTTTGAACAAAACGAGTTAATAGACTTCTAAACTATTTCAAGTTGCAACGTATAGGACTCATTTAGGTAAAAACTCACCAATACCCAGAATGGCGACGTTATATAATAATAATTCTAAAGAAATAAATGATTTAGACATATGCCACGACAAGTTGGTACAATTTAGGCAAAAATTTTTGGCCTTTTTAAAATAATACATTAATAATGCATGCACTATTGCAATTATAATTTAAATTAAGCTTGGATCTGTTTGTCATGATATTTTTTATAGACATTTATGAATATTCATATATGTACATATAATATATATATTTTCTTCTTGATTAATTTTGGTATTACACATAATGCATTTTTTTTTTAAAATAACTATAATAAAATAAAATATTTTTTTAAATTTAATTTTGTGATATTATAAAACTTTGTGTTATATTGAAATGTTGAATTGTATTTTCTGTAATAATGTTATTAGTTATGTCAATGCTATTGATTATTATGTAATGTTTTATTGAATTTATTATTATTGTTTTTTAATTTAAATCTTGATATACTACAATTATTATATTTTGCATGATGTGATAGCCTATAATTAAAAGGACATTTAAGCTATTGTTAATAGTTTGATAATGAAATGAATGTAATAATGTTTTCTTTTGTTGGTTATCCAAATAATAAATAAATAAATAAATTAAATAGGGGTATTACTTTCTTTATAACTCGACAGTGAGACCTTTAGTGATACCGCGTCTAAGGTCCTGGACAAACACAGTAGTGAGAGTTTTAACAAAAGATTTTATCGTACACTAGCTACACGCTCCGACTAATTGGCCGCTATTTTTTGCCCATTTCTAATTTTAGTTCGAATCATTTTTTTTTACATTTATATGGGATGGCCTACGAGCAAACTGGTCTGCCAATGGCTAGTGATGGTTGTGGTGGCTTACTCAGCTCACTGGCTCACTCTCCCTTAATATGTTTAGACATAAATAATACAAAATATTTTTTTCTAAACTATTCCGTTTGTATATCTCGGAAAAAAACTATTTATTAATCATATTAACATGTTTTCTTGTTGGTTATATAATTTTATAAATGTATAAATATATATCAGACTGTAAATGTCCTACAGCTGGGCAAAAGTGTTCTCTCTGTTTTGAGGAGTTTGGAGAGGTATGGAGCTTGAGCTTTGCTGTGATGTGACGGGTGACAGACCTAGTGCTATTACTACTAATCTTCGAAGGGAATATTTCGATTTCCACGAACAGTATCTCAATATAGCTATAACCAATACGCTAGTAAATCATTGTGGTAGATATTTCTAACAATACACATATCAATAAGACATATCAATAGACGTCTTTACATCGACCGTTATGCGTATTTTCTGATGACATAACATAGCTATGATTCATAAATCAAGTATTGTGTGGATGCTGTGTGTAAATATCTAGTGAATACCTTGCGTACAAAGAAATAAAAGTCCCACCAAATGGCAAGTTAATTATAATTAATTCATCATCCGTCTTACAATGAGTGAATGACAGGATCAATTTAAATATCTTATGCTTCAATTCCACTGAATAGAATCATAATCTCGCCACTTCGTTAATATAATCTTGAAAATTAATTTAAAGATGAAAGAGACTGAAAACATAATACGAAAATTATTCGTCGCGAGCGACCGGCGGAACTCAAACACGAAGTAAAACTTGCATTTGTTCCCGTAGTGTTGGAATAGCGCTGCCGAGCTCCGGCAACTGCGAGATATTGAAATTGTAAAGGGCTGAGTGCTTCCCGTAAACTCAGTTTACAGCTGCCTCGTACTAAGGATTGCGATGGAAGTGGCTCGACACTCGTGCTACATCGTATATATATATAAATATTGTTTTTTTTTTCAGTCTTTTGCCGTCCACTGCTGGACGAAAGCCTCCCCGAATCTAAAATAGAACGCCAACCATCCCGATCTTGGGCAGTCCGCATCCATCCCGAACCTGCCACCTTTTTAAATATGTTTTTATTTGTGTTTTCGTAATTATAATAGTAATTTGACTGGAGGCCTTTTCTACAATTAATAGGCCAGCGATTGATTGACTTGCCTGATGTTAAGCATCGACACGGTCTAGGATGTAGCACTATTTATTTATTTGTAGCCTTTACAATAAACAAATTATATACATTTATATATATGAAATATGAGATTGTAAGATTACTTGTTTTGTCAGATATATTATGTATAATAAACTCATATAGTACTCTAGTATCTGCATTTTCAACAATGGATCCATTATCTGCGCTCCTGTAATTATATTACCGCCAGTAAATACTGCCTCGTGAAATCAATTATTAAAATTTATTTATAACACAAATAATTTTTCAATATAATATTTCATCTCTAGAATGTAATAATAATAATTATATTTCTTTTTATTGCTTGTAGTAAAAATATTTATTACACAAACTATAAATAAAATATTATCCAAAAAATATTCGATTAACTAATATTATAATTGTTATAATTTTACGGCACTACAGCGGAAACACCCACTAAACAACGTTTATAAGCGTTGTTTAGTGGGTGTTTATGTAAACAGCCGCTAAGCAACGTTTATAAATAGGGTCTTAGTTGTAGTAGTAGTAGTAGTAGGGATTAATATTTTTCAGAATAAAGATTATATATATTTTAGCCGTTAGATGCGGGTACCGTAAGATCGGCCACTGGAATTGCTTGGGAGAGGCGCTTGTCCAGCAGATATGATGATGATATTTTATATGAATTTCACACATTTAATAGATTATAATCAGTAATAAAGTTTAACGAAACTTGTTTTTAATCGTTTACTGGAACGTATCAAATCGAGTAAAGCGGATTATATTATCTCGAGGACCAAACGTGTGTGCAAATATCATGTGCATTCGGATTATCAACTAAATCGCATAATTGGAACTTGAATAAAATTCAATCGTAAGATTTCAGTCAGACATAAAAATCTGCTTGCGACAAATCAGATGGGCTTATATCAATAGCATTGGTACAATAGAAAGGTAAACTCACTAAGCGTAAACTTCACTGGTGGACTATGGTGTATTAGTTACGAGAATCATTAATATTGCAACCTTGCAGTTGAAGAAAATGTTTTTAAATGTATATATTCATAATATGTATATAAGCAAATTATATAATAAGGTTGCTCTGTACACAAAGAAACGACATTTTAAGTTTATTATTCTGTTTTTCCTCACAATTCTTCATTACTTTTTTTACTAAATAATAATTTTTTTATAACATCAAATCTTTTTTTAAATGTCATCACTAATTTTTTTATTATCATATGTAAACTATTACACAAAACTGAAATACCAGTATCAACAATAATCAACAATGCAAACTTATGAAACATTAAAGAAATATTACAATTATTTCTTTACATGTATATTATTTTAATAATAATATTTATGCCATTTATGATTAATATAATGTTTATAATAAAAAAAGGAAACTCAAAAGGGCAAGGACGCAGATCTCCGCAGCGAAAGATGACCCAGTGGTTAGAACGCGTGAATCTTAACTGATGATCGTGGGTTCAAACCCGGGCAAGCACCACTGAATTTTCATGTGCTTAATTTTTGTTTATAATACATCTCGCTGAAATTCTGCCACATGTGTATTCCACCAACCTGCATTAGAGCAGCGTGGTGGAATAAGCTCCAAACCTTCTCCTCAAAAAAAGGAGAGAAGGCCATAGCCCAGCAGTGGGACATTCATAGGCTGTTACTATATGTCATTTCATAAGTTACGCTTGATATGTTGAGAAGTGATGACTGGTTTATCTAGCGTATTTTCCAGCCCTAGTTGAGGCTGGATCAGCGCGTGATCGAATAGACTCTCGAATCGCTGATGTTCAATCGCTGTGTTTGGATTTAAGAGGCACTCCGCAATCTTTCGAATTGTCTTTATTATATAAATGATTCACGTCTCTAATCAGAAAATAAACTTAAGAATCTAATTGTTTTACTCAAATAACAAGTGAAAGTATGTATTTAATAAAAACGAATATCATTTTAAAACCAAGAAGGTTTTGTACAACTTTAAGTATCATTTTAAAACATAAATTATTGGTCTGCGTAAGTTAAATCTTTGTTTTATATTCGTATAAGTAAACTTTAACTTAACTTAGAGATAGGACGTTTAAAAGTCAAGTGGAGCCGGCTTTCTTAAGAAACTGTTTATAAAGTCATTATAAACTTTATAAGTTGTTTTTATTTGTCAATTTACATTATTCGTTCTATTAAATAAATAAAGTGTAAGTTATTAAATTATGTTGAATATTAATATAATAAACTTCAACAATTTTATCTCCTCTTTAGTTTTTCAAGTATTTAATTATATTACATGTTAAAATTAAAAAAGTATATAAAATGATAGTTTTGATCTGTAGTTTATACCAATCGAAAAATGAGTAAATATAAATTTACGACTTTAATATGGAGACATGTCATCATTGGTCGAGATCTTGAATAATAATAAAATATGGTATCTAAAAGGAATTCGTAAAAAATAGCATTTTAAATATCGGCGAAGTTGTTATCGGAACTTTGGAAGTAAAATTAAAGCTGATGTAATAGTTAAAAGTGGAATAGTGTTATATTATAAATAAGGATATATTAGGTCCTTACATATGAAGATGGCGTTTTATTAATTTTTTTTTTTGTAAAATATATTTAATTAACCAAGTATCCACCGTTGTTATCTATGCACTTTTGCCATCTCATAGGTAGTTCATTGATCCCTTTAGTAAAAAAACCATGGGGCCGAGAATCAATAAACTTTTTGAAGGCGGTTTGGACTGCCACATCGGAGTTGAATTTTTTTTCTTGTAAGAAGTTTTCCGGAATTCCGGAAAAAATGGTAATCTGTTGGAGTAAGGTCCGGGGAGTACGGTGGATGTCGCAGACATTCCAATTGTAGCTCATCTAACTTAGTGGTTGTTTATTGTGCAGTGTGTGGTCTTGCATTGTTGTGAAGCAGCAGTGGCCTAGAGCGATTGACCAATCTCGGTTGTTTAGCAGCTAGTTCTTCCTTCATGGTTTCTGTTGCTGACAATAGATATCTGCCGTAATTGTTTTAGAAACCTGTAGTGAATGACACCGGCGCTAGTCCACCAAACACTCACAAGTAACTTTTTCTGAGTCAATTTTCGTTTAGGGCAGGATATGGCTGGGTCTCCAGGGCTCAGCCATTGCGACGAGCGCTTCCGATTATCGTACAGTATCCACTTTTCATCACAAGTAATGATTCGATTCAAAATCCCTTCATTATTGTGTCGGTTGAGCAAAGTAACACAGCAGTCGACGCGTGTTTGCAAGTTCGATTCACTCAATTCATGAGGTTCCCATCGTTCAAGTTTTTTTACTTTCCCGATTTGCTTCAAGTGGATTAATACAGTTTTATCACTTACCTCAAAGCTTGCAGCTATCTCTGAAGTGCGTTGTGATGGATCCGCTTCCACAACGGCCTTTAATTCTTCATTTTCCACTTTGGTCTCCGGCCGTCCACGGGATTGGTTCTGAAGGTCGAAATTTTCAGAACGAAAACGTTGAAACCAAAAACGTACCGTGCTTTCTTTTGCAACACTATTGCCGTACACATAATTCATCCTTCGAGCTGTTTCTGCAGCACTGGTGCCACGGTAGAACTCGTACTCGTAAATATACCGATATTTCATGTTTTCCATTGTGCGTTAATAAGCGACGCCAAAGAAAAAAATAATGGGAAAAAACAAATGAATGACTGTTTTCAAAACTCAAATGTACCAGCTAAATGAATTTATAAATTTGAATTTGAATTCTTAACCAAAGAGGAGATATTTCAGATCAAAGTGGTCAGTACGACAAAACGCTAATTTCATATGTAAGGACCTAATATTTACATTCATTAATAGTAGTGCATAATATAGCAGAAATATCAGCAAATCGCGTAGAATATATAAATCTAAGGTTTATTTATCTTTACTTTATTTTGGGTCTCAATTTAAAACTACACGGATACTGTAACGTTTAAAAAATACTATTACATCTAATTCTATTGTGGTTATAGAATTCAATATGGAATGTTAATTTAAAAATATTAATTTTCATTGTACTTTGAGTGTTACTTAAAAAAATATAGAACGTGTGGTAGCTACTACAAAAACTTTCAGAAATCTGTTTTCAGAAAGCTATAGAAAGCTTTAGTTCAGTTTTGTTTTTTACAAATTTATTGTACAATAAAAAAAAACCTTTTATGTTACTTAATTGGTATTATAATTATTCTTTAAAAGAAAATGTTTCAGTAGTCAAAGTGGAGTAATAAATAGTGGGTGTTATAGTAGTTTTATTGGCCGGGGTTCGTCGCCACTGGCGCGGCTGAGCTTTGAGAAGTTCTTTTATAGTGTTTGCTCGACGACGTCGACGTTTCCGGCGAGCTCAGGCGCTCAAAGGTGACACTATATTATTTTCTATACACTGGAACTCTTTCAAAACTGTTCCTAACATTTCATTCAATGAAAATTCTATGGCGTTGTATTTTATATAATACTTCTTGGTTAATATGTTTTGAGAAAGGTAAACGGCCACATGGACTAAACAAATCTACATCAACATATACTTTATTAAAGTTTTTTATTTTTTTATAAGCAGCCTAAAAACAGTACTAACGCGATTAGCCCTTAACAGTACGGCATGATGCGTCGTTTCAACATATCTAATTCCTCCGGGTGGATTATTCTTCTGGTTGTTTTTATTCGTAAACTCTTGTCTTGGTAATTCAATTATTCAAGTAAGTTTATTACTAATTCGGTGAGGGTTTTGGTGGATTCCGGAGGTCAAACTTTAAATATTAGTAATAAGATATAAGTAAAAAATATAAACGTCCTGCAAATTCTTAGAAGCCTTAACTTCCTAGGTGAGGTTTGAAAATAGATGGTAAGCGGCCCACCCAGTCCAGTCCGCACACGGTGAAAATTGAAACGGCCGCTTTCCAATCCCGTTCCCTTAATATGAGCCTACTCTTAGTTAATAAGTAAATCAATATATTAATCACTTTATATGATTCAAGGACCCATCGCTGAGTCAAGTCATCGTCATTATTTCTATTGCTTATAAAGTTATAAATATAATAATAATGTGTTGTTATATAATTGCTATCACAAGTTTCAATTGTTGTTAACATTAATTCTGATAATCAACTATAATTAAAAGGAATGCTTTATATTTTAATGTAAAATAAGTTAATTCTTGTTAATTAAATATACGACTACACTATGATTTAATTATTACCCAAGAAAATAAATTGAAGAGGGAGGCAAAAGTACAGAAGCTAGGTGGGCGTATGAGTTATTTGCGTAGGATTTGTCGAAGACTCGTTGAAAAAGACAGAATATTGTGTATTTACGGCCTTACCTTTCACGGCTTGCACGTGTACAACGAAATTAATTTACGAACTCACAAACTTGTTTGTCGTTCATTCACAAATGAGAATCGTGATCATATATGATTTGTCTTCATTTGCTTTGGTCCTGCGCCAGTTCAATAGATCGTGTTGGAATTTGGCCACATAGTGTTTGAAAGACAAATGCAATGCAATCTCTTTTGAACGACCTGGAACGATGCTCTCCAATAATGTGGTAAAACACGGTAATTGATAATTTGCATAGTTGTAGCCGCGTGATTTACATAGTATGCGTTCGCATCTTCAGAATAAATCACCGTAACTTAACTATATCGCCACAGATACTTATGACCAATCTATGACTGGCTTATTCCTATCGCACGTGTTGAATATTATTATTAAAACGGAAGAAAAAACGGTTTCCTTATATGTTTGTTTCTATTCATGTAAGTGTTATGTGGAGGCCTCATCCGAACTATAATTACTTAACCGCATAAAATAATTTGTAAAGATTCTACTGAACACTAGATGTCGCTATCCTTAATATTTAAATTACTAAATCGCGCTATGACATTGTAATATTTATACTACTTCATTTTGATTAAATTTTGTTTAATATTACAAATAATAATGAAGTAGTCTGGTTCATTAAAACAATAGAGAAATAATGCACAGTAATGAGGATTTATATATTCCCTATGCAATGCATTTATATAAAAATAAATATTACTGACCTCTAGTATATAATATAGCAACTATGAAGCAAAAGTCGTGGAATTAGAAGTTGTCCTTGAGTATATTGCTACTCCTGCTTTACATTCGTTCGACCCTGACGTTCGTATATTAATGAAATTCCAGATTATATTACCGCTTGACAGGTTACCTCGGGTTATTAAATGAAAGGGGTTACAGAGTATAAGTAAGAACATTGCTTGAATACCTAAAACAATTATTAATAAACTAAATTATAATTATATCATTCCATTTTTTTATATTATATAACCATATAAAGCTGGAGAGACTGTTTGTTTGAATGCAATTACTATCTCAGTAACAAATTAATCCGATTTGACAAATTGTGTTTGATCTATATGTAGATAACTCTCGTAAAGAACGGGAATAGTATCGGGATCATTATAAGCCAATAAGGCTAACTGTAGGCACTTGTCTACAGATGAGCAGTTACTCATCGTGCATTTCTATCAGGTTTTATTTATTTTACTCCACATTTATTTATCGATTTTCTTTAATTATAAGTTCTTTTAATACCCATCAATTTCGCTGTTTTCCTCCTGGCAGCCGTCCCGTGTTGGTCAAAAAATTCAAATAGTACTTATAAGGTTATTGTTTGATTAGCAATAAAATGATTTATAAGTGTGATACATTTGTACGACAACAACATACAAATATTTTCAAGATAACAATTCTAGTGTAGTCGTCATAAGTCACTGTTGTGTTTTCGTTTAAGAAATATATTTCCTTTGTCGGTACGTTTGACGCGTACCTACCTCAATGTTGTGTTTTTCTTTCTTCATAAAATCGAATTCGTTTCGTGTCGAGATCGTTATCAAGACACTGATTGAAACTGAATATTTTATTTTTTTTCAATTGCGATGTCTCTTTTAGATTACTTTCGAAAAAAACTTCGTTGGTATTATTAAAAGTTTTCATTAGTAAGTGCGCGGTGAGAATGGTGATTTTACTAACAAAAACGCGTTCATCTATAGCCATGCTGGAAATGTAACCAGACTACGTAGATTTAGAGACTAGCAAATAGCCATCTGATTGTAAGTGGTCACTTTCGCCCTAGTGCTTGTATTAACATTTCGTTCGTAGTAGCTGCGCTAGAAAACTTAACTTCTCATTGGTATATATAGGTGTAATAAATAGTTATAAGTAGAGGGTTTATACGTACTCACACAAACGCACCTGGACAAAACCTACCACCGAGTAAATAGCTGAAATACACAATGAAATACAAACAGATTGAAATAACAAAATATTTAATTAAAATATTCGACTCACAGTCGATTTCATGGAAAAAGGCATGTAAGGGTATTTAAATATAAACAATGCCGGATCATGGTCAATGTTAATTTCTATATAATACATTTACCATAAGCACATTTAATATAGCTACTTATGTTATTTTTTTTGTCCACAGATTTTATCTTTGTTATTCAGCCATAGAACTAAATATTGTAGGAGTTGAAGCTACTGGTCAACTTTAAGCTCTTATCATTGCAGGAAATCAAAGGATTTCCAAGACGACAAGCTCGTTAGAAAGAAGAGGAAAAGAAGAGAGAAGGTACATGGTGATAAGTTATTGCATGTTGTCACAATTGTATTATGAGAGTCATAATGAGGGTTAAAGCAATTTGAATATTCGAAAGTATATATATATATATATATAGTAACAGCGACGAGGTTCTATTCCCAGAGCGTGTAAAGAGAATATGTGCGCTTAATTTCGAAGCATAATGGAATATGTGACGCCATTTTATTACGTGTCAAGATAAGTTAACCGTTGACTCGCGGCGCCAGTGGAAAAAGACGGTTATTACAATTTATTAAATTAACATATATTTAATAAAAATGTAAGGTTACGAGTATAAAATAGGCGATTTAGAATTTCTCCGTAATTTACAAAAACCTTTCTTATTTCAAATTAAATACAAGATTTAACATTAAATAAAAAGTAATTATATTTATAAATCTATCACCGTTCCGGAATATAGCTGGTACCTATTCTAGGCGGGCTAGCCGGCAAGAAACTTAGTACTTACTCTTTTCTTAAATCTAACTTCTTGTTTTTAACATCGAGTACATTATCAGCTATTATATCGAGGACATGATTATGTAAATTCCTTGAGATAGTCCCTTAGACTACTGGAGTAAGATATTATAACGCACAAGCGACAAGCCGACCCGACTAAAGAGGGTGCTGGAACAGGATCAACTACATAATGTATTTTTTTTATAATAAAGGTAGAAGACAGAAACATCCAATAACTTTTATTTGCCTCACATGAATTTGAACTAAACACCTCGGGTTTACAGCCCCCTAAGCGAGCCACGGGGTAATCATCGAGCACCTCCACTCTTCGATGCCATTACACTTGGTGGTAGTTCTCTGTGCAAGCTCGTCTGGGTAGAGACTACACATTCATATTTTCTACATTAAGATGTCCCGTTGGTGATTGACGACGTAAAAAATGTTTTATACTTCTGTCCGTATCTATTGACAGACGTGAGGACTTGCCATAAAAAAAACCTCATTAGCTCGTCTGTCTCAAATAATTTAAAAAAAGTGTGATAGACAGTATTTTTAAGTAAGTAACTTTAAGTTTTTTTTTTTATAGAATAGGAAGGCGGACGAGCATTTCGGTCACCTGATGGTAAGTGGTCTCCAACGCCCATAGACATTGGCATTGTAAGAAATATTAACCATCACTTACATCGCCAATGCGCTATCCACCTTGGGAATTAAGATTTTATGTCCCTTGTGTCTGTAATTACACTGGCTCACTCACCCTTCAAACCGGAACACAACAATACCAAGGACTGCTGTATTGCGGTAGAATATCTGATGAGTGGGTGGTACCTACCCAGACGAGCTTGCACAAAGCTCTACCACCAGTATTCATTTAAATATCGTTAATACCTCAACTACAATGTCACTATAGAACAATGTATCTTTCGTCTGTAATTGGCTAATTCACCTTTCCAAGCTAAATATTATGTAATCAAAATGATTTATTCGAATAATGTTGACTTTTTCATATAAAATTTGAAATTAATCGTTATAATTATAATAGTTATAACATGAAAAAATACCGTTTAAAAGTTTTCGTTTCAAAATTTGCAACTAAATGTTGTAGCCGGAATCAATTAGGTGAATATAATAGTCAATTTATAGAAGCAGTGGAGAGAATACAGAAAAGTTTGGGAACACAAATTGAGCCATATTTAGCAATTAGGTCAAAGAAGCCGAGCTTTAAAAGGTTATTGCAGCTTTTATTTATTTATTAAGGATATCCAACAAAGGATATACACTTACGAGTACATTACATCGTGGAATAATGTTTTAAAATATGTGTGCTCCTTCAATTAAAGGAGACCACAGCAAGCAGCTTTGAATTAAATATGTGTTGACTTCTAAACATAAACGGCTTCAATTATAAGCGTTGCTTAGACGATGCTTTATTAAACAATTTTGTGTCTTCTTCTTTCGAATATCAAACCAATATTGATAGGAAGAGCGAAATCGCAGTTTAATTAACAGCCGCTGAACAACGTTTATGTAAGTAGGTCCTGAAATTGTTTTTATTTTTTTATTTTATAGAATAGGAAGGTGGACGAGCATATGGGCCACCTCATGATAAGTGGTTACCAACGCCCATAGACATTGGCATTGTAAGAAATGTTAACCATCGCTTACATCACCAATGCGCCACCAACCATGGGAACTAAGATCTCTGTCTGTCCCTTGTGCTTGTAATTACACTGGCTCACTCAACCTTCAGATCGGAACACAACAATACCAAGTATTGCTGTTTTATTTATATGAATACATCAATATAAAAAATAACAACGATGTTCATTAAACTTTAATTTTCGATTAAACATGAGTGTTAACTCTGTAATAAATGCTAAAAAAATATATTTTTAAATGTGGTACCAAAAGCACGTATGGCGTATGTAGGTTATCTATAGGTGACACTTATTACGATATATCATCTAGAATTTGATATTTAATTAAGACACCGACCTAAGTAGGTACTGTGGCGACGCTTTGGCGCCGAGCTGTTAATTACGAGACGTCATGTCAAAGGTCACTAAATGGTATGAATAATCCTTTCTAATAAACTAAATTTGTAATGACTGCTAAAGTTGTTTGACCTTTTTATACGCCACTGATCAACGAACCAAGGGATCCACGTGATTTTGTACTTAGACTTTATGGACTGGAGCGCGACTATTACTCCGAAAATTGCTGCTTCCCGTGAGACAGACCTTTAGCGCTTTTTGTTATTACCTTTCCATAATAAACTCTGTATGTAATTATAAAATTACATTTGGCATTTTATAATATCTAATCGGTAACGTGTTAGGTTGTTTACTGGACGCACATTTATATTGAAACCTTTAGCTTACATACTCTTCTCTAATGTGTCATTTTTTTTCATATTCGCCGGGAGGGCAAATGACTCTACTCCACCTGATGGTAAGTGGTAGTAGAGTCCAAACGCGACGACGGGCAGTACAGATGGGAAAAACGTTCTGCACTAGCCGCCCTCGCCTTGCCGGCCCGCAAGATGCCTCTTCACGCCTCGTTTGAAGTAACCCGGGTTGTAAGAGAAGGGGAATACGTGAGCTGGTGAGGAATTCCATTTTTTGGAAGTGCGACAAAGAAAGGAGTTGCCAAATTTCTTTGTTCGCGATGGAATTGATGTCGCAGTTAGGCGGTGACATCGAGAACCAGCTCGCGTGGACTTAAGAAGGAAGGGGGAAGCATTATAATTAGACATGTGTTGTTAGTTCGTTACCATTTCGGCTATCGGCATCTATGGTTTCTATTCGTTATTGAACCAAAGTATGCTCTCAATAATAGATGTACGTCAGCTGTGTCGCGTGGGTGTCACTATCGAGACATCAATTACTACCATACATACGAGTACGTACCAGCGTCGTACGCCCACTTCAATTTTTAAAAGCAATTTTTGTAGAATAGCTTCGTTATTCGGGCTTCTAGTCAATAGATAATATTGATAATATAAGTTACAGGCCCTGCCAATAAACTGTCATACTCATTAGACTATCTTGGAAACTAGAACATTGTTGGGTGTATGAATATATATGAAATGGATACATAATATATGTATGAAAATGGATATTTATGTTACATGCCTATTCAATTGAGTATCGCAATCATATTAAGTTCTGCTGAGAGCTGATAGCTGATGGATGAGACCACGACAACCAGTAATATTAAATATCAATACATCAAATGTACGTGTATTCAATAGTTGAGTTTTTCATCATTATTTCTCCTTTTTAATGTATCAATATAATAATTTACAATAATTGAAACATTATCACGTTGTATAAATAGTGAATTTATATGTATAACATAAAATGACTTCTATCAATAAAATAAAAGCTATGATAGCCGTGTTATTGAACAGTTGTAGATTTAATTTCCTTACGTAAGGAAATGTTAAAACTTAATTAAAAATACTATTCTGTAAAATATATTTTGAATACAATACAAACGTCTCCATTAACAACGTTGTCTGCTCATTTCTTTATTTCTGTTTTTTATAACGAAGCAAAACGGTTTTTTTTCTTTTTCGAATGGCCGTTTCTTTCGTTTTTAATAAAAAGTGGAACAGTGCAGCAATCCAGCCAGCGACGTAGTGCTCATATCTTATTTGTAATGTTTATGTCTTTCTCGGGAATTGCGGACTTAGAAGTTAGCCACTACACCACTACGCTAGACCAACGAATCGGCAATGATTTTTCCTGATTTTTTATACTTTATACTCGTGTATATCTATAGCAGTCTATAGGGGTCTTTTGTATTATAAACATTATTCGGTCTGTCTTCTGCTTTCGCGAATTTGTTAATATTTCTGACTATGGCCCTAAATCTAAGCGATATTTACGGTTATTAATAAAACAAGCAAATGTAACGCTTCTTATATTATTATTCTCTTTCACTCCCACTATCCTGACTATTTAAAGACAAATTTTGAATTCCTGTGTCACAATTATGATCGTACGTGCAAACGGTTCGCTCTCCCTTTCGGTGCCTGTTCGTAGCTCAAGTTTTCTTTATAATTCACCATCGTGCTATTAGACTTCGGAACAAGCTTCCTGTGGACATGAGAAAGGCTTCACCGAAGCTTCACCTCTTAACATCGTCAACGAGAACATTTATTGAACAATTTTTCTTAATATTTATTATTTATTTTTACATTTTTTTCATGTTTCTGACAGTATTTATATGTTATTTACGCACGTAATGCATTTGATTATAATTGTAATAGTTGTGGTACTGCATTTATGTATTTCTGACTTGCCTTTTACGGTTACTAGGTTGAGCGGTAGAGCGCCTTCTGGCATTACGTCTAACTTTTTTACCAACTGAAAGCATTTAGTCAAAAAAATAATGAAATCAATAAATATAATATATAAGAAATTATAGTATAAGATATTACTTATTAGTTCCAGTAGTTATATTACGGGTTGGTCCAACTACTTTTAGTGCTAATGTAACGCTATTTCTGTATTTAGGAGACTACCTATGTTAACTGTATGGGTTTATTATATTATTTATTGTAGCCGAGATGGCCTAGTGGTTAGAACGCGTGAATCTTAACCGATGACCGTGGTTTCAAACCCAGGCAAGCTGAATTTTCATGTGCTTAATTTGTGTTTATAATTCATCTCGTGCTTGACGGTGAAGGAAAACATTATGAGTAAACCTGCTTGTATCTAATTTCATTGAAATTCTGCCACATGTGGCATTCTACCACCCAATGTGGGTTGGTGCAGCAGCACAGTGTGGTGGAATAAGCTAAAATCCTTCTCCTCAAAAGGCTGTTACTACTATTCACCTGGCGTTTATTAATTTTAATCAAATCATGTTTCCGATATCTGAAAATAATCCGCATCATTCGGGAGCGCGATTGCTGGATCACGATCCTCATCGTACAGGCTCTGTTTAAATAACTTTAATCTTTAAAATACGCTTCTATAATTCGCTTTTAATTGAAGATTAGCTAGTTCAATACAAGCGCGGTGATAAAATTTACTCTACATAGTATACACTTTATATCTCGCGATTCTAATTTCAAGCCACCCAAATAGATTGCGCGAATTGTAATTGTCTTTCAAAGGCTATTTTTCAAGCACTACAAATGATCTATAAGCCGGATATAGCCAACCGTGGAAGACCATAATTCATCCATTGTTGACCATTCGCACACAGTGTAAATTGCAAGCTTATTTCTCAAACCCTCCACTCATATGGGTGTGCTTGTTTTTTAAGTTTTTTTTTTCAAATGTTCCTGTCATAATTTTTTTCTTATTTTGGTATTCATTGAATCAGAATGTTTCGTGTTTAATTATTAAATATTAATTGATTTTATGTATGATATTTAAGTAAATTAATTTTGATTTTGGTTAATTATCAACCGTGTCAAACCGTGTCGTGTTGTAATTTTAATTAAAATTTGTTATAGCAATTATGTGGCAACATATTATTTATTAACTATCAATAGTAATAACAGCTTGACTGCAATCCCACACGACGGGAGAGAGCTTAGGTGCAAGACGAACTAACGCGCTGTCCGAGGCACGGGAATATAGCACTTCTAACTTATTATCATCGGGCTGTGATTAAGAACAAATTATGGAAAACTCAACAAATTTTCTTGAACTAACCTGGGATGTGAATTCAGTATTTACAGAATTAAAAGCTCGCCATTAGGCAAACGAATAATTTAGGGTGTAGTTGTATAACTAATAAATATATAATTATTATAAAAAATTGTTCCTACTCACTTTAAGTTGTATCGCAGCGATCCAGTAGAGCCATCAGCGAGCGAAGTCACGTATCACTGGAAACATTAATTTATATAAATCCATTTCTAAGTATTATAACATAACATTTAACAGCAAACTCAAAAACTCAACGCTATTAAATTCTCCGTATATCTGTTTCAGATATCAGTTTTCAGACAATTCTAGTAACCGGAAAATGGAGAGCCGTCCGTGACATAGCGTTTCGAATAATTCTATTAATGTGAGTACGTGAACGGCGAAACTTTTTCTATTCAACACTTAATAAAAGGATAGAGTACGCGTACTTATCCAAGGCTATATAATAATATATATATAACTGATACACCACGAGCAATGTATAATTATTATTATAATTCAGTCAATCAACTTTAGTTTGGAGTCATACAAGGAGTTTGAGTTTTTGGCTAAAGTTTTACGGCCGGTTGCCACCTGACGCCAAGGTCGTACTTCTCGTGGAGACATGCGGGCGCCGCCGTTGGCCTTATACAGGCTCTTCCGCCGCCATCCCTTTTGTGCGTCCCAACCTAGGCGCACAACACTAACTACAGCCTTTGCTCCAGATATTTGAGTAAGCCGGCAGCAGGGGTTTGGTAACGAAGTGTCCTTCTCCGACCTGTTGGTCCACGGGAGGTATTTTATTTCCCTCCTACCCGGCATACCTACCGAGTCCTCCCCTATCCGCCACCTGGGGATGCGTTCTCTAGGGGTGAGGCTCCCCCGAGAAAATTGAAGGAATGTCGACTGCGCCGGTACGGCCATATCCTGAGACGTAACAATGATCATCCTATCAAGAAAGCCTTAAATATCCCGGACTGACCGCGGGGAAGAGGGCGACCGCCCGCAACCTGGTGGTCAAACATACAAAAAGAGGCCCAGAAAGAGAATCTGAGTACACAGACAACCCAGAACAGAGCTCTCTGGCGCAGATGTATAAGGAGACCCGAACCCAGCTGAACTGGGAAGAGTGTTTGAACGAAGAAGAAGAAGAAAAATTCAGTCAATCAACTAACGACTGCATACTGTAAGGGATGGCAATAATCAGCAATAGTTATTTCTGGAAATAGCAATTATTTCTGACTTTATATTTCGAAACAATATTTTTGATGTCTAGTGGAATAGTATTTATTTTGTTTTTCAACAGTTTAAAAATAATATTAGTATTAACATAGACAAGTGTTTAATAATAATAAATTATTTAATGTTACAGGTAGGTAAACGGGCAAATGGGCCACCTGATGGTAAGTAGTCACCGTCCATAGATACATTGACGTAGAGGTACATCGCCTATGCCCCACCCTTGGGAACTAAGATGTTATGTTACTTAGTACAAGTATTGCTGTTTAGCGGTAGAATATCTAGTGAGTGGGTGGTACATACTCAAACGGGCTTGCACAAAGCCTTACCACCGAATAAATATATAAGAGTATTTTACTCATAGCCTTAATTAACAAGTCTTTTAAGAAATTTCTAAAAATACTAATCGAGAGCGAGAGTATTTAACAAAGTTAAAAAACTTCGGAGCACTTTTAATAGTTTCAAAAGATGCGAATCCTGCAAACACCGATAAGTACTACCCATTCCTTTTTTGCTAAGCCCTCCATACTTTAGCATAGAGAGATATTTATAATATTATTGTAATTATCGATAAGCTATCTACTTTTATTTTGCATTTACATTAACATACACACCCGTAACAATGTGTAACAGTGAATGAATGTCCCACTGCTAGGCTAAAGGCCTCCACTCTGTTTTTGAGGAGAAGGTTTGGAGCTTATTTCACCACGCCGCTCCAGTGCGGGTTGGTGAAATACACATTTGGCAGAATTTTAGTGAAATTAGACATGTGCATATAGATTTCCTCACGATATTTTCCTTCGCCGTAAAGCACGAGATGAATTATTATCATAAATTAAGCATATGAAAATTCAATGGTGCTTGCCCGGGTTTCGAACCCACGATCATCGGTTAAGATTCACGAGTTCTTACCACTGGGCTAGCGCTTCGATCGGTTTATATTCTGATGATCAGACGAGCTTACATGATTTAGATATTTAGGTATTCCCTAATATTAGGTATTTCATTGGTTTGATTGGCATTGTATTAAAACAATCTGATTTATCAAACTACTTCAATTGTAATATGCACTCGCCAGACTTTTAAGTCTGGCTATTATTTTACTATTGCTACTAATGGACTCGATCTAGTTCTGACTTCTATTTGGAGTGTCAATAAATAAAGACGAATCACTTACAAAGCCATTACATATTCAATTCGTTTTGTCATGATATATTTTTATTCCAGTTAAATGGCCTCGCGTCACTAAATGGGCTAAAGACCCTGACACAAGCTCATTTGAAAAAAAAACAAACGTTTGAGCTTTATTATTATAGATTATAAAGGTCATAATTAATGCACTATCAATCAAAGATCACTGGACGCATTAAAGTGAAGCCAGACACTTGTGATAACAACTTAACCGCAACCAATTTACTGCTCAACTGTTACCTGTATTAATGAAATAAATCAAAGTTTGATTATAAAATCTGAAAAAATAGTGCATTTTGTCAAAAATAAGTGGTTTTAATAGGTGGTAGGGCTTTGCCCAAGCCTGTTTGGGCAGGTAACATCCACTCATCAGATATTCTGCCACTAAGCAGCAATGCTTAGTACTGTTGTGTTCCGGTTTGAAAGGTAAGTGAGCCAGTATCAAGCCAGGCACAACGGGCATGACATCTTAGTTTCGAAGTTTGGGGGCGCTTTCATTTGCTCGTCTGCTTGTTTTTGACATAAAAAAGCATGGTCCCTGATAAATAAATTAAAAAATCGTGGTAATACTTATCTATTTTTATCCAAAGTATAATCTCCTTGCAAGTTTATAATTCCCTTGGGGCGAAACTGCAAGGAATAGATTGTATAAAAAGATAATTTACTTTACAAAGCAGCTTATTAAGTCCGTTGCAGCTTACTGTTCTATATTTCGGACTGTAGCAAAAGATTATTTCTTTCTTTAAAGAGTATTTCTTTTTACAAAATAACGAATTAATATCTGTATAACGAACATGGAGTGTTATTAAACGTGCACGCTACGATGCAGTTCTCCTCGGCGAGTGCTTCTTCGCGTAGCACTTATAAAATGTATCATAAAAACTTAAGATTACCACGCTTGCCACGTTTACCCGCGGAAAGTAAAAAATAAGAGACTGTGTTCTATGCGCGACGAGCGAAACATATATAACTATATTTATTGTCCCTTTACTAATAAAGAACAAATTGAACGTGTCAATATAATGAAGTCCTCCTTAATTTTTAGAATTAAAATATATTTTTTTTAATATATTATTAATTAAAATATATTATTTGTATAAACATATGTATATATATATATATGTATATACAAATAAATAAAATTGAAGTGTTTGTCTGTGACTTCAAAATAAATCTCTTTTAAATTTTATATGGGATTCGAGTTACCAAACCACCATAACTTTATTTTAGACTACCGCTACAACTTAAAAATTAAAATAGTTAATATATAAATACATAATTCAAACAGGCATTACGTATGTACGTTAAAATGGCAGTTTCCTTAAAGACTGATTCCCACGCTGGCGAAACCGCGGGTTTTGCTCCTACGTATAAACTACCTGAACGAAGCGGCAAGAAAGTAAGATGTTTATACAAAAATAAAGCTAAACTATGATATTTCACAACGCGTGCCAGACAGCGTGAGTAGACAGTCCTAGAGGGTTAGTTATGTATTACTTATTATGGTATGGCGTATATATGGTAATGAAATTCAGTTTTTTGAATATTCCGTATGAAAATCAGCGAATGCTCGACGCTATTTTATCATCTCTATTCATCATCATTTCTATCATAAATCATACGATACTTTTTTGTGTAATGAGATCTATCCATGTTTAATTGGTATAAAATTTAATTTAATTTATTATCAAAGTTAAGAATTACTGCGGATTTTATTAAAGAAACGAATAACTCGCCCCAGGCGAGATTTGAGGAGTTGGAAACTTGCTTTAATGAGGTGGTCTTTACTATGTTTATACAGCGATTCTATTAGAATAATCAGTATTATTGTGAATTTACATAGGATTATTGTAAATATATTTAACGCAACTGTAAGTATGCAAGTTCTTACGTACATTACAAAGAGCTGTCTGAGCTAGTCAGGTTTCGTGGACTAAATGAACAATAACGAATCACCGTATATTTCTTTATGCAGGCTGGATTTTCTCAAAATCGGTTCACAGTTGGCGTAGCTGTCAAGCTATACAAAGAAAACAAGACGAAATTGATATCTTCTTTCTTTTAAAAGTCGGCAAAACACACTTATACATGTATAGTACATAAATGATTAAATATTACGGTGTTGCATTAACTTATATAATATGAAAATTATTATAATTATTATATATGCAGGTATTATTTAAAAAAAACGACATGTTATGGTCTCATTCCTATAATATCATTGTAAGTATTTCAACCGCATTAAATGTATGCGTTAGTTTCGCTCGCGTTGTTACAATTCCTGTCACATCGTGATATGTCCCGAGAGACGTCAACTGAGATGTGAACGTAATTTTCGTCTGTTTTTGTCAGCTTGTTCATTACTAATCTAAGATAAGTACAGACATGACATGACGATACCATTACAAGCTTAGCTGTTATACAATACTAGCTCCGATCTGCACGGTTTTACCCGCGTTTTATGTAATTTCATCTTATATAGTCTATAACCTTACTCAATAAATTGGGTGTTACGGAATTGTTAATATTTCTTACAGTGCCAATATCTGTAGGCGATGATGAGGATACTTACCATAAGGGAAACCTGGGCGTTTGTCAGCTTGCAACCTATATAAATAAAAAAACAACATATAAATAAAAAAACAACTTTATATATTTATAAAGTTGTTTTTTTATTATTAAATATATATATATAATATATATATATATATATATTTAAAAATAAAAAACAACTTTATGATTAAGAACTTTACTTTAATAACTTTACTTGAATAATATTTTATGTATTATTTGTCAGCCAACAATTATATTAGTTTACTATAGTCATATGCAAAGACTGACAAGATATATATTACAAATTACACGGAACAGCTTGAATAAGAATTTAAAAAATTTCATCGACAGCAGTGATCGAACAATGACTGGAAATGATCGCCGTTCGTGACTGCAATATTTCACAGTGAGATAACAACTGCCTGAACTTGGATTTATTTCTGCTCTGTTCTGCTATTCCCTGCATTTAATATTAGGTCCTTACATATGAAATTAGCGTTTTTTCGTAATGACCACTTTGATCTGAAATATCTCCTCTTTAGTTAAGAATTCCAAATTCAAATTTATAAATTCATTTAACTGGTACATTTGAGTTTCGAAAACAGTCATACATTTGTTTTTTCTCATTATTTTTTTCTTTGGCGTCGCTTATTATCGCACAGTGGAAAACATGAAATATCGTTATATTTACGAGTACGAGTTCTATCGTGGCACCAGTGCTGTAGAAACAGCTCAAAGGATTAATGATTTGTACGGCGCTGGTATTGCAAAAGAAAGCACAGTATGTTTTTGGTTTCAACGTTTTCGTTCTGGAAATTGCGACCTTCAGAACCAACCCCGTGGACAGCCGGAGACCAAAGTGGAAAATGAAGAATTAAAGGCTATTGTGGAAGCGGATCCATCACAAAGCACTTCAGAGATAGCTGCAGGCTTCGGGGTAAGTGTTAAAGCTGTATTAATCCACTTGAAGCAAATCGGGAATATAAAAAACTTGAACGATGGGTACCTCATGAATTGAGTAAATCGAACTTGCAAACATGCGTCGACTGCTATGTTACTTTGCTCAACCGACACAATAATGAAGGGATTTTAAATTAATGATAATCGGAAACGCTCGTCGCAATGGCTGAACCCTGGAGACCCAGCCAAATCCTGCCCTAAACGAATATTGACTTAGAAAAAGTTACTTGTGAGTGTTTGGTGGACTAGCGCCGGTGGCGTTCACTACAGCTTTCGAAAATTTGGCCAAACGATTACGGCAGATATCTATTGTCAGCAACTGCAAACCATGAAGGAAAAACTAGCTGCTAAACAATCGAGATTGGTCAATCGCTCTAGGCCACTGTTGCTTCACTATAACGCAAGACCACACACTGCACAAAAAACAACCACTAAGTTAGATGAGCTACAATTGGAATGTCTGCGACATCCACCGTACTCCCCGGACCTTGCTCCAACAGCTTACTATTTTTTCCGGAATTTGGACAACTTCTTACAAGGAAAAAAGTCAACTCCGATGTGGTAGTCCAAACCGCCTTCAAAGAGTTTATTGATTCTCGCCCCCATGGTTTTTTAGTAAAGGGATCAATGAAAAGGGATATGAGATGGCAAAAGTGCATAGATAACAACGGTGCATACTTTGATTAATTAAATATATTTTACAAAAAAAAAATGACTTTATATTCCTCCTTTACAAAACGCCAATTTCATATGTAAGGACCTTTTATAAAAAATGCTCCAATTATTAAAATATTATTCAATTCTTTTTTCGAATTAAATACACTCTACAAGCACAATCGAGATCAAAAATGTCTTGCACCTCATTGTCTTATTATATTAAATTCTTACGAGATTCTTAAAAATAGTTTCTACATACGTTTTTAAAGATAGCTAAATTACATCATGATTTTACAAAAAAAGAGAGAAAATTTTATCAAAAACGAATGAATATTTTAAAAATGTTATCAGTGACAAACAAAAGTCGTTACAAACAAATAAGCAAACTAACTTATTTCTGAGTGTAGTTTTATCTTTGCAGATAAGCGAGATCCTTAATAGTAATCCTTCTGAATAAATTTAATGATACCCACATTCATTAACGTGTGTAATCTCATTAAATATTGTGAAGCTGGTACAGCTTCACAATATTTCTTTTAATATAGTATAATGATGTACACATTCGTTTTGTCTCTTTTAAATCACCATACACTTTTTAGGCATTCATACTCGTTTTCAAGCAAGCGTTTTTCAAAATGAATCTCGAAGACATCACATATCACTGACGGCCTCGAGTCCCGTCGCTGTGAGAGAGCGATCCGTTACTACGAGATAAGGAGACGATGTAGCCGAGATTACTGAGTCTCTCGGTCTTGACTGATGTATCCTGATCACTTTCGAAGTGAATCGATAGAAAACTAAGGTAAGGGGTATTATTTAAACTGCTCCACTGATAGCAAGATGGCCGAAGAGCAGAAGCGCCGTCTTGTCGTAATTTATTACTTCATCGAGGCACTATTGACATTAAATAATACGTATATAGAGCACAAGCTGTTATTCCAGATATTATCAGAATAAAAATAAAGAATCTTTTTTATAGCTACACACTACAGTAATCAAAATAAACAGTATTCGTATACATTGTTTTACAAATTAATTTATGTCTTAAATCAACATCAAACTTCATTCAAAAGGCAATTTTAAACGGGTCCAAGATACATAATCTTGGACCCGTTATGCTATTATTATGAAAAAGATTTGTAGGTTTACGGCCGAATATGCATTTAATCGATTTAACTGAAACTGGATTGTTGTGACGCGAAAAAATGTGCCCATGTATACAACGAAATACCAAAACACCACGCCACGTGCGTCGAGAGATATATACGTATATAATATACAAGATATTCGCTAATACCGGAGCGAAACGAAACAAAGAAAAAGAAACACGGACACAAAAGACAGTACAGATACTATTTTGCTTATATTAAAAAAAAGTATCGAGGAAGGGACGCTCGCTAGTGACGGTCGGGAACCGTTCTTAATCCGTCATTAGTGGGAGTGAGTGATTCAGTGTTTAAGAGGAACGCAAACATATGCCGGTTCGAATGCTAGGCAAATCAACGTAGTAATTGATTGATTTTAGTAATTCGAATATTTTATATTGCTCTAAAAATCTTCATTTCTGAATCTAAAATAGTGTCTACTTCCTATTATTCATGTAAATGAACTCGATTATTCTTGGAAAATAAACGGGAGTTTTCAAAAACGTAGATAGTTTCTAGTATATACAATTTAGTTGCGTCTCTGACAGAATGACTCAGCTCCGCGGGTTGTATGCTGGTACACGGTTAGAAAAGTTAGACAACTAATTGATATTGATACCGCTCGACTTGTATATTTCGGTTATTTTTATAGTATATCATGTACGTCTCTCGGTATTAAATTTGGATAACGCCCCGCTACAGATATTGAAACAGTTTTTATGTTACTGAATAGAGCTGTCCGTCCGGTCTATTTATAATCTTGGAGATTGAGACTCTATGGGATGTTTTGACATAATGGAACACGTCACAATATATTTACAACAATGTTATACATATTCACAACAACACTGATCATTTTGATAGAAACAGTGATCATCACTGTAAACACGAAATAAAGGTTAGCTTATAATACCAAGTTTCCGACTCCACAAAGGTAATAAATCTTTACTCGGGCAAAATATTTTTTTCTATAATCTAATTTCGCAGGTATTTGCCAATTGATAAATTTAAATCGTTAAGTTAAGTTTAGCAAGATAAGTTTAGCAAGATGTTGATCACAAAAAAGCGTGGAATTAGGACTTGTTAACAATCGGAAGAAAAGAACAATCGGATATATATATATATATATATATATTGTAAAAAGATATTTGAATAAAGTATATTTTGATTCGATTTTATTTATTCACTTGACTTAACCTCTATCAGTGGTAATTACTAGAGCACAATAATTAATATAAACCTCTATTAGCGCTAAGCCTTGGCCTGCAATTTTATTTAACTTTTTCCGTAAATCCTTTTATTTTTGTAATTAAGGGCAATAAGTTTTTTATCAATCTATTTATCGTTTTTGAAACAATATTTAATGTCCACGTACAGAACATTTATTTTATAAAATAATGGTTAGTATCTTTTCTACTTAATGTATTATGATTTGTATCTGCTATCAAATATGTGTCATAAATCTGCTCGACTAGCGGACAGTCCGAAACAGAATCGGCCTGCTCGCCAACGCGCCACGGTCGCGGTCTACAAGCGTACGAGTTGTGATGTCGCGCACGTATATATACTTATATCCATATGTACATACGCACACATAAGTATATCACTCAGCATATTTTTTCAATTTCAAAATTATTTTTCAGTTGTATTTTAATATTTATTTTAGTAGTAGTCCATAAATATCAAATTTGTTTGTGATTTTATGAAATTAAAAAAATATAACACGAAAGATAAAAGACTACACAAATTCAAATAAAAATCTTTACATACTATGAATGGGTATAATGGAATCATTTTAGTAGTAAGCTTCTCCCACTTTTACTTTCCATGTCATACATACCATTCCATTCGCGTTGAATTGCGACTCCATTGGACTTTGAAAGAGAGAAAATAGAGGTTCGTTAACAAATAAGAGGATTTAACGAAAACGGACAAGTTCACAATCCTAAGATAAATGATATTGGATAACTTCACAATCAATTATTTTTAAATGAAATTTAAACGGAATTCTGTCAACAGTACATATATGAGAGAATGTTGTCTCACCGAACGAGCAAATTTAGTAAATCATTATGTTTTCGTATGAAATTTTAATAACAAATAATATTGTAATAATGAAATAAGTAAAGCTGTCAATCTCCGCTGTCTTAGAAGTGTACTCGTATAGACTCGTATACAGCCTTTTTAACTTGTCTGACTTTCTTTTGACTTAATTTTTTTAATATAAAATTTTCAAACGGTCGTTGCTCTCTTCGAGATTCCTTTTATTAGTTTCTTGTACATCAAGTGTTACTGCAAATAAGAGCGCTTTTATGTTCTCGAAGTTGATGCCAAAATGTTTATAATAAATAACTCGTACCGTTGATTTTATTACGATACAATGGTACATTCAATAATAATTATGACGTCTGACGTAGTTTGCATTACCAAGAGTGCAATTTACGAAAATATTAACTCTTTATTTACGCTACTTAGCTTACCATGGCGTGCATTGATCTTATTAATCTTATATTAAACAAAAACTACATCGTTGCTCTTTATTGTCAATGTAACATATGCAATATAATAATAAAATTATAATTTTTAAATATTATCAAAAGCCAGTTTTCTCTTAGTTAATAAACATAAAAACATGTTAATATGTATATAAAACTGTTCAACGATGATGAAAGGATTTTACAAATACGGACTTAGTTAACATTTTACTAAATGTAATTAGGAGGTTCAGATGTGTTGAATTGCAATAGAAAATGTTTTATTCTGTAAAACAAACGTCTAAGTTTGTTTCAAATTCGTAAAAAAATACCAATATGAAGACAATAATAAAATCACAGAAAAAGTGTAAATGTTTTGCTGTTTGTATTGTCAAGACTTTAAGACCTGGAGTCGTAACCTCTTAAACAACTTCAAGTGTTCCTATACGTTTCAACTGCACAACCGCCAAAAGATTACAGCAATATTTTATCTTTATATATATACATATATTACCTCACAACAGAATTTGCAACAATGCTTTATTAGTAATCAGATGTCAAAAACCTGCTTGTAATTGTCACCTCTGATCTCGGACGTTGTTAAAATAATAGTTGGCACTGAAGTACGATTGCCGACATGATGCTGTGGGATGTAATCTAAGTCTCGTTTGCTCGCATACAATCGCACAAAGTCACAACTGATATAAAAAATAATAGCTGCTAAATCTATTCGATTTACTATTATTTGTGTTTGTTAGCTAGTACAGCTATTGCAATACAATATAGAATTTCTTTATCTATCTTGGTGACTGGTTATTATTTTCTAAATTATTGTATAATTCGCTATTCGTGGCGGATGTTTCAGTGGTCAAAGTGATGAATGCGCGATCACAAGTGTTACAATGGCCAGTTTATCTATTCGTGGATATCGGCGGCTGCCAAGTACACGGCGTGTCGCGGCCAAGACATGGCGTGGACATTTATTTTCGCCGGCACATGTGTCTCTGTGATACAAGTGCATTACACTGATATTGTTATCTCCACGGACGGTTGTTCGTAATTAGCCGCCGGTGAAGCGGTATGCATATGCCGTACATTCCATGTTACACTCGACTAGTTTCACGGGACACGTGGCGTTGTCTTTGTGTTGGGCGAACGGGAAGATCGATAACTATTAGGTTTGGTGCGTATAACTTGCATTAGCGAGTTACGTGTATAATTTATTTCATTAGAATCTTCGAAAATACTTGACATTGGCGCCTCTTCGTTTAAACTCTCCGCCGTTTAAATTAAATTTAATAATTACAGCTTAAGTAGCTTATCCATAAACTTCAAATTAATAAATTTTAATTAAAAAAATCTTTGTTCAACAAAGCTTAACAATCATTCTCTCGAAAAAAATTGGCAAGAAACTCATTGTTACTATTTTTCATAAATCATATACGTTTGCTATTTAAATATATTTAGTGTAATGTAATTTGTACATCATAATTTAAGAATATACGACATAAGGGAATATTAAATAATAATAAAATATTCGTATCGCCTATAAAAAACATTTATATAAACTATAATGTGTTTATTCACATAACAACAAATAAAATGTGCTGTCAGCTATAATATATTACATTGGTACGTATGATGTATTGTTTACTTTATTCCTTATTGTTTATTACCTTGCTCTAGTCAATCCGCGATGGCTCAGTGGGTTAAGTGTAATTCTTAAGACTACTGCGAAGGTGCGGGTTCAAGCTCACAAGTGAATCGACAGGACAACATCTTGAGGATACTTGCATCTGCTCGATGAAAATCTGCCACATCTTATCGTATGTCGCAACCCGCATTGGAGGAGGGAGATGGAAACAGCCTTCTCGCTCAGAGGAAAGGGAATAGCATTTACTTTTACTTAACTTTCTGTTCGGCATATAATTCGACGTACTCTACCCGTCCGGCAAATAAATATAATTTTGATTAAATCACGATATTCGTTACATTTGATTACTATCCTTTTAATTTGATTTGTATATTTTACGAGCAGCTCGGATCCAATCATCGCTTCAGATGAGATTTCACTGCTCATCGAATAGCGATGATCATCAATTTTATTGCCATACAATACTGTACGAAGTATTTCCGTGTGTGCGTGCATGCGAATGAAAAAGTCACGTGGTGTGCATATGTGTTTGTGATGTTATATTTACCATCTTATTCTTAGTTTTCCAGTCACATTTATAAAGTAATAAAGCTTATTATTAGATATTGTTGTGAATGAGGATTTCTCATCCCGAGGAATAACTTCTAAGAATGTTTTTACAAATCCAAGGGCTTTCTGTTTTTCCGCCTGCGTGGGTACAGTTAGTTTACTGGCATCAATATCATCGAAACTGTTTCTATATAACGTTTAAGGTTCCATGTTTTGCGGCGCATATACGTTGAATACATGGGGTTGACTGTTCTTATAGTAGTTGTACTGTAGTTATAAGATATTTTGTTCGGAATCTTCGGATTTTTTTTACAATTAAAAAAAGCAAGTTATGTAGTATCCTTTAGATTATTAATAATCTCTAAAGTTTTTAATACTTTATTTTAAATCTCAAATATCGATGTTTTGGAATTTGATGTTTTCAAGGCGTATAAATTACTATGTAATCGGATGATACAAGTTAAAAAAATGTTGTGCTTTGTGTTAATAGTATTGTAAGCAAATGATAAAAAGCTGTCATGTTATATTTTTGAAACAGTATTTACTTATTTAAGAATTACTTTATATTTTTTTTTCTACTGTATTCAAATGTTTATTTTTTAATTGATATTTGACGTTATGACGATTTTGTATCTGCGTAAAAAGGTATTTTGTCGCGCTTTTACAAAAAAGGTACATCGATAGCAATACAAAAAGCGGTCTTAAAATGAATATTCAATTATTATTGAATAGTGATGATTGATATGGGATGGGCTTTGTAATAAATATTAAAATAAATAATTAAAGTAAACTGTGAAAAGAAATTTTACTAACAAGATTTTTTTTCGAATTTTAAGTAGTCTAGTTAGTAGCTACTGTTATTAAAATATAACATTAGATATTATTATCAATTTCTAACATACATCATGTATATTATAAACCTGTACATATATCATTTATTTTAAATATATAATGAGCAACGACAGTGCAGCTCACTTGTTTTTTGTGTGAAATCGGTCTTTAATGTGGCCTCGATTATGGGAACATTTAAATATATATTTTATGTAAACAGATGTGACAAAATGATGCGGAAAATTTTCGGAAATTCCGAAATACATGCGTGTCAGCGTGACGGCGAGCGCGTAGACGTGACGGACGTTGAGTCATATCTACGAGAAATGACAAAAAAAAGGTCAGAAATAGATTCGTTATTTCAATGACGATTTTCGGACGTCGGTTTTATTTATTTAAAAATATTTCTTGTAAAATATCTAATGGTGCTACTTTTTTACAGCAAATACGCGAGTTGATGCTATTGAATAATTGTTTACATGCCATTGCCCATACAGGCTTAAGTTTAGGATCATCAACGCCCTGCTGACCACAATAGCTAAATTGTTTAATCCTATCTTGTGCCAGTAATTACATTGATACCTTATAAAAAAACTCCGTTGTGAAATTACTGTTGAATTGATTGTACTACGTATGTACATATATACTCAGACTAAGCTACTAAACAGCTCGTATATAATCCACATCTGGGTAAAGCGCTCCTCTCTTAAGTTTGAGTTTGGAGCTGTCCCCTTCATCATTCAATGCGGGATACAAAGGTGGTAGAATTTTACAAATCAAGCAAATGCCGTTCAGTGGTACTTGACCGAATCTAAGCCCGCTATCTTCGGTTAAGATCTACTGTAATCGAATGTTAATTTTTTTAAATTGACTTGAAGTTATGACCGAACGTAGGATTTTGTATCTGTGTAAAAATGTACCGAGCCATTTCTGTAGAACGTAGACCTATATATAGAATACCAATTAAACTTTACTAAAAGTTTCGTCCTCATTCCAATTATACAGCGAGAAATAAATGCATGGAATGTCTTAAATCTCAATCTACACAAATATCTGTAAACGGCTTAATTTTAATCGTTTTATAAGAATACACATCTGCGTGTGTCTCGCGCTCGAACTTTTAATGTTACGAGCGCGCCGGTTTATGAAACGCGAACAACTAAAAGTGCAGTTAAACTTTTATTAAAGCGAACATCAGTTTTGAAGATTAGAAGTTGTTTTTTATATCGCTCGTCAAGTCGAACGACCCTGTTCGTTACTAAGAGCTAACCGCTAAGGCGTCTGAAAGGTTATTTTGGCATCGTGAACATTATATTGTACTACTATTATTTACTGACAAAACTTTAATATTTATTTATAATAAAATTCTGGTTATGTGAAACATAACTTAAGGAAATAGTCAGTTATATTATACTGCAAAGTGCACTTAATTGCACATTCGAGCGTTTGATCTAGCCGTAACATATTGGGACCAAGGTGCTCGGATAATTAAGTTAGCCATCCGAAATGTCTCGAAATTCTTGACATAGTCTATTCGGTCTTGGTGACTTTATCACGACTACGTTACGAACTTTGTAATGAAGATAATGCTATCTCCAATACTTTAATTATATTTCGTAACGTAGTTGTTACGATATAATTTAAAAATGCAATCCTTTCTATTCATCCTATATATATTTTATCAGTTCGTTTTTAATCTAGGTTACCTACTCGTAAGTTTCTCTCAAAAGCATTGTTTCCTACGAATTTATGCAACAAGTATGCAAATGCAGAGATAGTCGCGTTAAAGATAATCCAATTACTAGCTGCTCCGCTCGTTCTCACACGCGTTAAACGAACTACTGCTTCGCCCATGGTTGTGGTTGGTAGCCTTGTGTTATATAGACTATAAATATAAATATATATATATATATATATATATAAAAATAAATGTTGCCGATTCGAATAGATTGCCATATTAATGGCCGCCATTGTCGTCCAATATGTTGATTTTATTAAATCAGTCAGGGCGCACGTCCGGCGCTGGCGCTGTCCTGAGAGTGAGAGACCAAGAGACCAAGGGGGCCGCTAGACAAATGATCACACGCGCTACTGATAGACACACCATTATATTTTATATTTCCATTATTGGTCACACAACTTGACGTCTGCCACCTTATGTGGTGTTGCTATTCTAATAAAATAAGTGCCAGCTTATACTCTCTCCTCAAAACCTCAACCTTCTCCTCAAAAGGGAGAGGAGGCCTTAGCCCAGAAGTGGGACATTAACAGGCTGTTACTGTACTGTTACAGCGTATACTCGCCGTCGTATATATATATTTTAATTGGACTTCTAGTTTGTTATGTTAGTGAGATCAAACAAACGACAACTTTAATAGCTCTATAATATTAATATTATATAAATTCCATTTTTTTATTCTAATTATTAATTAACTGGTAATTAATTAAGGACTTCACATGGCAACGTACAATGGACGCTCGATGAGGCTGGACCATCACCTCGCCGAATTAGAAGTAGAGTTAAGTCATATAAACTGGCACATAGTGGGGTTATCTGAAGTCCGAAGACAGGGGGAGGACACGATAACTCTAGAGTCCGGTAACTTACTCTACTTCCGAGAAGGTGATAACCTCTCCCAGGGTGGTGTCGGTTTTCTAGTCCAAAAGGATCTCATTAGCAGCATTGTGGAAATCAGTAGTGCGTCGAACCTTGTCCTAAAACTTTCCGACAGGTACTCCCTGAAAGTCGTACAGGTATATGCGCCAACTTCGACATAATCCGATGATGTGGTCGAAGCGATGTACGAGGACATCGCAAAGGCCCTCAACGACACCTCGAAGGCCCACTACAATGTTGTTATGGGAGACTTTAATGCTAAAGTGGGAGTACAAGATAGCGGTGAATCGAAAGTCGGACCTTACGGCTTGGGCTGCAAAAATCACAGGGGGCAAATGCTGGTAAACTTTCTCGAAGCACAGGGGCTCTTTTTGATGAATTCTTTCTTTCAAAAGAAGCCTCAGAGGAGGTGGACCTGGCGAAGCCCCGATAACGTGACAAGGAACGAGATAGACTTTATAATTTCGAATAAAAGGCACATATTTAGATATGTTTCAGTGATCAACAGGTTTAATACCGGAAGTGATCACCGCTTGGTTCGAGGCACTCTAAATATCGACTTCAAAGCCGAAAGATCGAGAATGATGAGGTCTACTCTCCGATCTACCATGCTCCAGGCTGCTCAAGGCTCCGAAAAGTTTCAAATGGAACTTCAAAATCAATTCACCGCGTTGGAAACCGTAAGCAGCATTGATGAGAAAACCAACACGCTGGTCAAAATACTGCAAAACACATCCCGCAAGTGTTTTCCGCCACAGAGAAGAGACAACGCACCACTCATGAGAAAACGACGAGAACTACCATCGTTTTTTTTTTTTTATAGAATAGGAAGGCGGACGAGCATATGGGCCACCTGATGGTAAGTGGTCACCAACGCTCTTAGACATTGGCATTGTAAGAAATGTCAACCATCGCTACCTTGGGAACTAAGATTTTATGTCCCTTGTGCCTGTAATTACACTGGCTCACTCACCCTTCAAACCGGAACACAACAATATCAAGTATTGCTGTTTTGCGGTAGAATATCTGATGAGTGGGTGGTACCTACCCAGACGAGCTTGCACAAAGCCCTACCACCATAGTTTTTGTCAGATAAGGCCTTAAACCGAACAATAAAAACGCTGAGGCGACGCGATCTCCGAAGCTCCAATACCCGTGCCATCAAGGCTGCGATTGAGCAAAATCGGGGATCGAAAGTGTTCGCTCGCAAGTTTGGGAGGCCACGTCTTAAAAAAACTTAAAACTGAAAATGGTGGGGTCGTTACCTCTAGGCCTGAGATTGTCGGAGAAGTAGAGGTTTTATGAGCAGTTGTTCTCTTCAAGATCGGATAAACCCGTGGGAATCAGTATTGATGACCAGCGCGCCCCTCTTATGCGCCATTACTCCGAGGAGCTCCCGGTCGTTGACCAGACAAGGAGAGATTAGGGCGGCTCTAGAACAGCTTAAAAACAACAAAGCTCCGGGAGATGACGGAATCACAACAGAGTTACTTAAGGCAGGCGGGACTCCGGTCCTTAAAGAGCTAGCAAGCCTCTTTAATTCCGTCATCCAACATGGCAAGACCCCGGAAACGTGGAGCGGGGGTGAGGTGGTACTGTTTTTCAAGAAAGGTGATAAAACCCTCTTGAAAAACTACAGACCAATCTCCCTCCTGAGTCACGTGTATAAGCTGTTCTCAAGAGTCGTCACGAACCGTCTCGCCAGACGACTTGACGAGTTCCAGCCCCCAGAGCAAGCCGGCTTTCGATCAGGCTACAGCACCGTGGACCACATCCATAGTGTTCGGCAGATTGTGCAGAAGACCGAAGAGTACAATCAGCCGCTGTGTATTTGTGGACTACGCGAAAGCCTTGACTTCATCAAAACCTGGGCAGTGCTCGACTCATTGCAGAGATGTCATATCGACTGGAGATATATCGAGGTACTGAGATGTCTGTACAACTCGGCGATCCAACTGCGCAGAGGGGTGAGACAGAAGAAACTGTTCACCAAAGCGTTGAAAGACGTTTTCAAGACGCTGTCTTGGACTGGGTATGGAGTCAATGTAAACGGCGAGTACGAAGACGAAAGTCTTCAACCAATGCGTCTTACCTGCCATGACATACGGTGCCGAAACGTGGACACTAACTGCGGGACTAGTTCACAAATTCAAAGTCGCTCAGCGTGCTATGGAGCGAGCTATGCTCGGAGTATCTTTGAAGGATAAGATCAGAAATGAGATTTTCCGGAAAAGAACCGGAGTCACCGACATAGCTTGCAAAATTAGCAGGCTGAAGTGGCAGTGGGCTGGTCACGTATGTCGTAGGACCGATGGCCGTTGGAGCAGACGAGTCCTAGAGTGGAGACCGCGAATCGGCAAGCGCAGCGTAGGGCGCCCTCCAACCAGGTGGACCGACGACCTTAAGAAGGTGGCGGGCACCAACTGGATGCGGAAGGCGGAGACTTTGGCGCACCTTGGGAGAGGCCTATGTTCAGCAGTGGACAACGATTGGCTGTTGATTAATTGATTGAAGTATATATATAAAGGAGCTGAGATCTAATCTCTCGGATTCGGTGGCACCGAATGTCAAATAAAATTCTGTCACATATGTATCCATCAATCCACAGTTTTCGCTTCCGAATGTTATCTTTAAAAGGAAAGATGTTTGTTTGGCAATGGGAAAAATACATTATTTTTTAAATTATATATTATTTCAGTTTATCGATAGTTTAACATAAAATATCTATTAGCCGTCAATATTTATTACAGACATCATTTAAGTTTTAACTCGGACAAATCGCAGCTGCTCTTAACAGAATTAGGACAAAAGTTGTAAAAACTTCCAGAAAACGTAATATTTTGTCGTCGCCACACCCCATTACCCCCAGAAAAGCTTTAACTTCTTATAATTAAAATTTACTGAACTGTAAACAGTTTCGGCGATGACGTCTCACCTCGCTTGTTAATGATAGATGCCGTGCTATAATTTGGTAAATGTTTGTAAAAAATGATTTTATAATACTGTAATTCTCATAATTTAAAGGTTTAATTAGTTTATGCCGATGTTTTGTATATATTTAGGAATGATATTATTGAAAACTTGTTTGTAATGTGGTGTGAGTGCAAATAAAAGTTTTGTCTATCTTTGCATATCTAATATTATATATTTTGTGGATAATTTTCTGTTTCGCCCTAAAAAGTTGATAGATAAATCTCGAATGATTTCCTTTCTAACCGTTTAATGTCAAAAGATATCAATCATAATTTTTTTTAGTAATGCAGCTGTTTTCACTACTGCACTTTGAAACGGGTTTTGTGGTTGAGTGACAGTGCAATTCGATATTTGTCGAGATAGCACGTCATTAGCAATACTAGTAGAATAGAACAATATTTTGTATTATCCATTAATTAATTATGAAATTTATAGATTACAAAATAAATATTTATGTTGTGGATTATTATTATTAAGTCTTGAATATCAAATTATTCTTAGGTAACTACACTTGCTTGAAACTTTGGTTAGAAACATTTTATTTTGTGGACATAATGCACCTACTGAGTTCCTTTTCGGTTCTTCTAGGTAGAATCTGCATTATGCACCGGTGGTAGCTTCTTTACATTTAATTCAATATGTAACATAAATAAGTCTACTTGATTAAATAATTATTTATCATTGTCTCCCCTTTATGTGTGAGAAACGTTTCATTCAAATGTTAGGCATAGAAAACGTGGCACGCTTTGACCTTGAAATATTCCGAAATATTCCTTTGAAATATTACACAGCGCAGAACTTTAAATGCAAGCTTAAAATAGAATTAAGGAATGTAGAATAGAACGAGAGATAATATGACATGATCTGTGTAGAAATGATGTGTGTGAGGAGCTGAAGTATGAGATTTTCATAAGTCGCGAGCAGACCGTTGTTTTGAAAATTTATGGTTCATATTAAAGTCATAAAAACCCGTCACAGCGGAAACATGTGGCTACATATTTGTTATTTAAAGTAAATAGGTTAAAATTATAAAGATTTAATAAACTTATAATACTCATTTCGATTACAGTTATTTTATTTATATTCTGTTTTTTAAGTCCGTAACCGAAAAAAATATACATTTCGATAATAGTAGAAGGTCGCCCGTCAACAATTCCTTAATTACCGAATATCGTCATTGAAAATAACAAATTGACATTAATTGTATCGCTTCACGGCGAGAACACACCACTTAATGATACCGCCAGTGTCCTTCGAATTATAGCCATTCTCTTAATGTGCTTAGAAACAACTATGTATGTGAGACAGCGTAAGCACAGATCATATATTTGCAAGTATATGTTATATACATATTTGCAAGTATATGTTAGAACGAATAAATTATGATTTTTATTTGTCTTTAAAGGAAAGACATACAGGTAAGTTGATTAATCAATAATATAAAACTGTTTAACAAAGTACAAGTTTACATATCACCAGGCTCCCACTCGCACGGACCGATGCAATGGTATTAGTTACTTACTGAAGAAGTAGCGTTGATAAATAACAATATATTTTCGTAATTTCGGGTTATGCTTTAGTTGTAAGTGTCATCTTGCGGAGGAAAATCAGTTCGTATAAAATGTTATTGTAGATTATATTGATATTAATATATCCATCGTGGTCTTTCTCAACCGAGTCTAACCACCTATGCAAGAGACAATCTAAAGTCCGATGTAAAGTCACGACAGTGAAGAAAGCAGATACAGAAAACACTGCTTTACATCTCATCTGAAGTACGCGTGCGTTAAACGAGCTTTACTCCATTCTAGGAATGAATTGATCTAAAAACACAATATTTTTTTATTGGCTCAACTTGATAGTCGAAACCACATAAACGTCAGCGTTACAAGCTGCCTAATAAACTAATGAAATATTTAAAGTAATAAAAACAATGTCGAAACGTTCTGAATCAAATGTCGTTTGTTATTTTTGTTGATTGTTGTCGATATGATAAGTGACACTTGATATATTGAATAGCAGCTAATATAATGAATGCGACGCCGCGACGTTTAATACAGTAATGCTAATAGATTTATTGTCAAGGTGTTCAAGAAACAAATGTGAAACATTGATTTAGATGTCAACTTATCGAATAGTTTGGACTTTTAACAGAATATTAAAGAATCTAAAATGGTTTATTCGTTAAACGTTTCTGATTATGTGCTGTTGTTATTTTAAATATAAATTAAAATAGTTTTTTTATATTTTATTTAACTAAGACAAATTATGTTGAGATCTTGCCAAGTGAGACTTGCTTAATGTGTTTTTTTGTGTGTTTAATATGTATTAACTATAAGATTTTTTTGTAAATATTGGAATATAGTATATACTCTTTATTGCACCACCTGCTCAGATTTTGTTTTAAAATGTACCACTTTAAGATTGCCGGAAAGAGACGGCAAATAAGCAATAAGACCACTCGTTGTTCAGCACAACTATAATATTTTTTCTTCATAAGCAATTATATAAATTATGATTTTGGTCAATAAAGTATAATAGTAATGTATGATCACTGCTCCTGAACTCGCTTCATACTGGAACATTGAAATTGAAACACATTCTTTGGCGGTGATTTGGCTTGATAATTCGATTGTGGTATTGGCCGACGAATTCGCGCTAGAGCCGCTTTAGTCAAAGCTTTTTTTATATATTGTTTTAAGAATTACGCTCAGAATATTTTTAATACAAGGAAATAAAACTGCTCAATGTTTTTTTTTTTTGTAGAATATTACGTTCCAGTTGTCCTTTGTTCATTTAAATTGGTTAATTAGCCGCCCGCTTTCAATGCTTTGATTTATTGTCATAAAATGAATTATTATTTTACTATAGCTAGGAAGACTGGCAAATGGGCCCCTTATGATGCCACTGTCTTCAGAAATCGGCACTGTAAGAAACATTATGTATCCTTTATATCGCCAAAGCGACACCAACCTTGGGAACTAAGGTTTTATGTTCCTAGATTAGACAGAATTGAAGCAGTTGAATTATTTATTTATATTGACATAAGTAATCATATTTGTGACGTCATCAATTAAAAAAAAATGCAAATCAAAACTTCCATCACTGCATTGTCCAATGTATAAAATTTAAACGACTGAGTATAAATGAGTTTTTTGAATATTATTCACGACAAACAGCACAATATATTTTTAATTTAATGGAGAACTTAGCTAACATTTCATGTTGAGTTAAATTTCGGAAACCGCGCGATAAGGTCGGAAGCGGTATTACACATCGGTTAAACCGCGATCGACTGATACCTTATCAGCAGAGGTCACCGCCCACAGCCTCACGCTAAATTATACAATTCGTTATACAATAATAGTTAAACATTAAGTACATTGTCGAACTACATATTATATATTACAGTACTATAAATATTATATTACATCTTAAGATCTGTCCAACATTTGTAAAACTCTAGCGTGTGAACGTATAACCGACCTCACCGTTGTACCTTTTTTACTTGTTTAATATAACTTTTTATTTTTATTCCGTCCTTTCGAGGGGCGTCATGGGATCGCTTGCGCATTCTACCGTGACGCCCGGATGGTTGGCTCGCCTAAGCGCGCCTCCATTCCTAGGGGGATTCCCGGGATACGGATTGCCCCCCTAGCCCCATCGGCGCTTACGGAGGGGAGAGAAGGTGGACATAGCATCTTATTTAATTTAGCTAGGCAGACGGGCAAATGGCTCGTGATGATATATTGGCACTGTTAGAAACATGAATTATCCCTTACATCGCCAATGCGCCACCAACTTAAAATTTTATATTCCTTATGTAGCTATACTGGCTCACTCACCCTTCAAAGCAGAACACAACATTCTAAGTATTTCTATTTCTTACAGTGCTTCTATGGGCGTTGGTGACCCTTTAACGTCAGGTCCGCTTGCCTGCCCATCTATCTAATTTTTAAAAAAAGTTCAACAAATGTTTCTTTTAACCGACTTCAACTGTTTCTTAGTTTCTTTATCTACACGACTAACTTAAGTCTTGCTTTTGGCACAAAAAAAAATGAAGCCACGGTTACTATGTATAATATTAGTAGGAATTATCTATAAGCCGGCATGATGTGTTACTGCAAGTGACATTCAATTTTGATCTACGTTATTATGGAAATACCTATAATTCACCTTATATTAGATGCACCTACTTGTGACATAAAGTGGTTTCAATCTTATATGTCTAGTTCTATATTCTTGCATTTCTATATTCGTGATGAAGCCTGGTATATTGACACGAAACACCCAGCAACTATTGACATAGCCTTGCAGTTCCAATACGTTCTCACAGATTAAGAACTTTGAAAAAAGCCGGTAAGGGTCAATAAGTTTTACCCGTGGTATTTACTTTTCTCTATACGATGAGTTTGGTTTGTAAAAACTAAAGAGGTACTAGACCATCTCCCTCGTCGGTGTTGTGACCAGCTTTTAGGGCAAGAGATCCCGAGGTCTAGGTGTCAAGCTCAGGCGTCAAATTGGGTAACACTATCGGAAAATCTCAGTAGTAAATGAAGTTGGATTAATTGCAGAGCTTACAATAACGTGTCTCACGCAGAGTGCGTGAGGTGTTGATACTGAGTCGAACCTCTTTCGGTCTATATTGTGTTTGCATCGGATTGCAAGTGTGAGGTGAGATTGCTCATTATGTATGTGCATAATATGCCCTGTGCAGTTAGTCTAGTCTAGTGCTGGTCTCGTTTGAGGATGCTTATTTTACACAGTAAAAGAACTGTGATTTTTATTCGAATTAAAATCAATAACATTTCATTTAATGACATTTTCGTTCTATCGTAATGGTTACAAATGTGTCCCACTTTTGCTAAGTAATTTTAGAATTTAGATATTTGTTGCGCATCGGAGCAACCCTACATACATTAGCTACTAGCTTCTTCGAACCATCACCATAAATTTGTCAACATTATAAGTTAGAACAGACATAATAACTATTTTGAATATAAATATATTTTTTCCTAAAAGCATTTCTAGTTCCTAAGTATCTTCTTGTACGTCGCGACGTGGGATGAAGAACGACGCGTCGCTCGATGTTGGCAATATTTGACAACTAAACACAAACGTGCTTCTAACAAGCCATGTAACTTGATTTGTGGTACTGAAATTGTTAGTTTTGATAAAGTTCAGAGTTTACTCAATTTATTTATTTTGTTTTGCAGTTTGCGTCCTGGTGTGCGAGCTCTCCTTCACGGGTCAGATGTTTCGCGACAGTATTCAAGAGAGTGTAGCTTAAACATTATTTATAGCAATATTTTGTTAATAAACATTAATAAAATAATATTGCAAGGTAAAGTAAGAGTCTGTAAATGTCCTACTATTAGGTTAAGACCTCCTATCCCTCTGAAGAAAAGGTTTGAAGCTTATTCTGCCAAACTTCTCCAGCGCGCGGTTTTGTGAATGAGATGAATTATGAACACAAATGGGTTTGAACCCAGCTATCATCGGTTATAGTCGTGTGTTTAACCCTTGAGCCACCTCGGCTCGGCAAAAATATCTAACCAAAGCTCAAATAGACTGGCCTTTGGCGTGGTTGAGCTACTTGCCTTTTGCGCCGAATTTGGGTTCGATGCCCACCCCGGACAGACATTTTTGTGCATGAACATATCTGTTTGTCCTGAGTCTGATGGTAATTATCTATATAAGTATGTATTTAAGAGAATATGGTATGATAAAAGAAAATATGGTTTTGTAGTATATCAGTTGTCTGGTTTCCATCGTACAAGCTCTGCTTAGTTTGGGATCAGATGGTCATGTGTGAATAATATCCCAGGATATTATTATTATTAATGTATTAAGAAGTTAAGTTAAGTTACTCTTGCCCTCCAACGTAAACGTCCGCGTCAACCACGTAGGTGTTTTCACCGGTTCGTCAAAATGAATTATCATTTCATCCTTAATCTATGTAAAAAGGTCTGTGACTAATTGTTAAATCGTTTATCTCATTTAAACATTTCAGCTTTGTAGCTGCTAACGAATAAATTATGGTCCTATTTTAAATATATAAATCTCCATTTGATTGAACTTTTAACTAAAATATTTATAAATTTACCGCGCCTGCACCAGATGGCATGTGTTAACAAATTAGCTTGGAGAGGAACAGCTTCCAACATTTGCATGATGTCTGCGGCTACAATGTATCCTGTCACTTGCTACAAATAATGTTCTTTTTCCTTTTATACTTTCTTCTCTCTGAAAATGTCAAGAAAATACACTTGAGTAAGTTGGTGTATTTGCTCGCCCGCACCGACAACGCTTACACTTATTGCGAGACTTAAACGATTCGAAACCAATCGTCCTTTTTCATAATTAACCACTTTTATACTTTTATACGCATTATCGGATACACACGACGACGCTATATAAATTATGTGATGATGTTCTCATTATAAAACTAAAGTACTTAATTTTTTAAATTATCGAAATCTATGAATTAACTAGCTCGATTCATTCTATCATACTAATTTTTTTTATATTTGCCGTATTGTGTAAGTCAATTCTGTCATGTTGGATTTAATATTACGTCACATAGTCAATGACAGACGAGACTGATACGAACGACATCTCCTTTGTCAAAATAATAAAAGAGCTGGAAGAAAACAAGTGCACATCCCTACTAATATTATAAACGCAAAAGTGTGTTTGTTTGATTATTTGTTTGTTGGTGACGTTTTAACTACTCAACCCATCGTCATGAAATTTTGCATTCATGTGGTCAGGAGTACAGAAACATAGGGTGCCTAACTCCTCCCCTCCCCCAAGAACGAAGTCGCAGGAGGAAACTAGTAATAACATACAACCTGATAAAAGCAAAACTGTTTGAGACAGAGCGCGGTCTTAATTGAATGAATAATGGAAAAAGTACAAAAGGCTTTCCTTAGATACCTCTTTAAATGTTGCTATGGATATATTTTTCTATACACAACCAAATTTCTTTATGCTGTTCGGGTTTGAACTCCTTGGAAGTCAGACAGATTTGCAAACAACTAAAAATTATGTGCCGATTTTGCAAGGAGACGGCAACGTTTCACATCTTCATGCCCAACTGTGTCTCACACGTGTCCCAAAAGATGATAATATTGGTCCAAGAAAAAATAATTTTTATTATTACGCGTTCATTGGCGCCATTCATCGCGCTCTCGGACAATAATTCTCAATAGAATCAGGAAAGTGGACAACTTTGTTTGATGAATTACTAAGGCTGTGTAAGAATGTTGAATTATAGCAATCATTTATTTTATATAATGTTCTGTATATTTAATTTAAAATAATCACAATATTATTGTTGATAAATTTAATGTTTTTTCTGATGTTAAATATCAATCATCTCTTTAATTTGTGATTCCTGTATTTTATAAACAATATCCAGTTAGTTTAAGTGGCATCGTTGTTTTAGTTAGATTCAGATCTGGTTCAGCATTGTTCTAGATAGAAAAACATGTAACTTAATTTTAAAGTATTCGCTAAAGTTATTGCATTTTTAATTATATACTATTAATTAATATAATTATAATATTACTTACATATGATATAGCCGAGATTACCCAGTGGTAAGATAGCGTGAATCTTAACCGATGATCGTGGATTCAAACCGTGCTTAATTTGTGATTGTAATTCACCTCGTGTTACACGGTGAAGGAAAACATTGTGAAAAAACCTGCATGTGTCTAATTTCTAAGTTATAGCATTTGTGGGTTAAGATTGGTTAGATTTATTGTTACAAGGATGCCATTTTTTGGTTCCCTTTACGTCTTCGAGGGATGCCACGAGATCTTTCACGCATTCTAGGGTGACGCCCCGAAAGCTAACCTAACCCATGAATTTAGTCAAAAGAACTTTTAAGTAAGTTTGCGAGGTGGGAGTGGGTTTATCCGACTTTAGCATAACAAAATAATATATACATAATCCGCGCTTTTTTTTGTTTAATAGTTGATATTTTAAATTACCCGCTCAAACACCGACATTACATCGAAAGCGAACATAGTGGATAGCGATTTAAATGTTTGACATATTTACAAAATACCTACACAAATTAATAGTATTCAAATTTATTTAAATAACATTTTTTGTTATACATAATAAGGAACTAGATTTTGCGGTGCGATATCATTGACGAGCAAGATTAAGGTCACGTGCCAAATAAATAAATAATTAAAGCCGTCGGGCTGTGGTAACTTTTTTTTTAAAATATGTATTAAACTGTTTCGTTTATTGTTAGCACATCCATGTCGGCCCAGTAACGAGCTGTATAAGATACTCATCTTAAGGTAAATATAAACATACGTGATTAACAAAAATGGTTTATAGATATAACAAAATAGCTTGTAACTAATCGGTTGGGTTAGTAATTATATAAGTAAGTAAACCCTTCTTTTGAATACTATCCGACTATGAGAGAAACGGAAAAGAACGTGCAGCTGCGGGATCTGCGTCTGCACACACACTTATTTTTCTATAATATCTCTAACGTAGATGGTTCGCTTATAATAAACGTCGTAATCGGTCTGGATGACATCAAACGATGTCTGAATTATAATTGAAATATACGTATCTGTACCACACGGTTGATTATTTTATGTCTCAGAGAACTTCAACTGCAGAGTAACTTCTCTAAATCTGCCTCACGTACTCATTTTAATTATACTTGAGAAAATATAGAGAGGGAGTATTGCCAAGGAGCTTTATTAGTTGTTATTCTTAAAGTGATAGAATTGTATTTATATGTTTTCTATTTATGTAAGTATACAAGGGGAAAAATAAAAGCATATTTAATTAATTCTGATATCTCGAGTATTATTCGAAACGTTTTGTAAAATAATCTTAAATCTGTTTCGTTTTTGTGATTCACAATCTGTTAATATTTTCGGCCTCATATGAAAAAATATAAGTTGATTAGTTTCTAAATTTACATAAAGTTTATAGCATAGATATACATAAATTACATATTTTAAGTAGCAAAAAATTTGCTTCCATGACAAGGAAATTTTTGGATATTAATATTTAAATGGTTTTTTAAATGTTCCTCTGGGGCGCTATCAATCAAATTATCTGTTAACGTAATTAGTACCGTGTATGAACTCATACTATAAATTCGTAACTTCTATCTTATTATTAATATTGTTTTTTGACCAATCGATATTCTATAGCTTTATTAACATTATAATGCAACATATTTTGATTTATTGCCTCTATAAGGTCTTAAACTTTTTATCGAAAACAGATCAAAGTTCACAAATATACTTTATTGTAAAATGTGTTTCCATCGTTTGTAAAACTATATAACCGATAGTAAATTCTGTTTCTTGACGATTGTAAGTAGTGAGAATATAATTTTAAGCAAGTTCTTGTTACTATGCAGTGTAATTCTATTTCAGATTTTATTAGTTAATATCTATATTTGTATAATAAATTCATCTTATTATACAACACACGTTAAACACGTTCATCTACATGTACAAAAATTACACGTGCTGTAGACCACTGTACGGAGAAACTTAGAAAGTTTAAACAAAAGGCTCTCATGTTGGGTAACACTACGAAGGGATTGTTCACTAGAACAACAAACACAATTTGTTTGAAAATTAGGTGCGACAATATTATGTGTTCGTCATGCGTCAAATGTGTTTTAATTTTAATTAAAAAAGTTTAAGCTGACTTGATTAATATAAATCTTAAAGGAGTTTCCTCATCGCAAAGGTCACAGAAACCGCAGACACACCGCCCGGTCACATAATTTAGAATTCATTAACCAGTTTAGGCGAAGAACATTATGTTTTAGAAGAGTCATAAATACGACTTAACGTCATATGATCACGTGAGTTATCTGAGGCTACGTAATTAATTAATAAATAATACATTATTTATGTTTTATATTTTATTGTTTATTTCTATTCTATATTCTTTGAAGATATTAAAATTATAAATGATATGTACTAACAATAAATTAAATATAGCCAAATAGCTATTAATTTACGTTTACAATTACGTTTCATGTCGTTTCGGTCAGGTATCCTTCAGATAACATCGTGAGGATACCTGGGTAATATGTCATTGTGGCAGAGGTGCATCAAATAACCCACATAGGAGCAGCTTCGGTAGATCACGAGCTTGTCCAAACGTTCTCTACATCAGAAGAGTAGGCTTTCGACAACCGGTTAGATTTTAAGGGGTTGTTATGGGGCTGTTTAAATTAATTAATGAAGATAATCCTTTTTTACGCTGAAAGCAAATGCTGGAAGTATTTGTAACGTAACGGATTTAAAATTATTTATATATGCAAGTTAAATCCAATAAAATGTTCGTAGCTTTAACCATATTATTGGCTATTGAACAAAGCTGCAGTTAACTGCTAGTATGTTAAGCCCGGTTACATATAATAAAGCTGCTATCAAATTAAGTCACTGTTACGCAAAGTATTAATTAATGATCAGAAAACCGAATTAGTACAGTGAACAGAGTAATAAAGCAAAACATTAATCAGGCTTACCAGAAATATTTAGTATTCTTTTGTTCCAGTTTGAAGGGAGTGAGCCAGTGTAACTACTGGTATAGTTCCCAAGAGTGTTGGCGCATTGGTAATGTGGAGAATGTTTAATATTTCTTATAGCACCAATGACTTTGGGCTGTGGTGACCACTGACAATCAAGTTCATCTATCAATATGATAAAAAATTGCCACTTCTAAAAATCTCTGCTCTCTGCTATGTCAAATAAAAATGTAATCATATTTATTTACGAACGTACTTAATTAACATCCTGACATTCTGTTTCCCTTTGAGTTTATTCGTGACCGGTTCATATCGCTGTTTTAATAGCTTGCTTTGAACACTCGAATGTTGTGTACGATTTTTTGGAATAAGCAATTGAAGAATTTTGTTTAAATATATTTATATAAATGAACAAACATACGGTATGATTTATGAACAAAATTACAGTAACAGTAACAGCCTGTTAATGTCCCACTGCTGGGCTAAGGCCTCCTCTCCCTTTTGAGGAGAAGGTTTGGAGCTTATTCCACCACGCTGCTCCAATGCGGGTTGGTAGATTACACATGTGGCAGGATTTAAATGAAATTAGACACATGCAGGTTTCCTCACGATGTTGATGAACAAAATTAAGCACACGAAAATTCAATTGTACTAGCCCGGGTTTGAACGCAGTCATCGATTTAGATTCTAATTGTTCCAACCACTGGGCCAATTCAGTTCACTTATTAAATGTACGTAGAAAATTGATTTATATAGACGCGCGGTAACGTGTCAAGCCAAGTTCAAGCTAACAGAACTGGCGAGCAGCACCGTGTGTAATATTACACGAACCATTTGGAGTCATTTTTAACCCCCTCATAACTCAAAAACTATTTCACATTCATATGTCAAATTTGGCTCATATATTAAAACTGGCAGGATAAATATGTATTCCATATTTCATAAACACATCTCAAACGGTTATTTAGATATTAACGTCTAAAAATCGCCATTTTTATCACTGACTGACCTATACATCAAAACTCTAACCCAGTTCCAGATGACCTAGAAAGTTCAAATTTGGCATCCAGATAGGTTGTGCGGTGAATACAAAAGAATAAATCAGAAAGTGGTAAATTTTTATAACTTTATTATAATTTTTCAATTTATTGATTCTATTAGGAACACTTACTTATAGTGACTGCAATGTAAGAATTAGCAATCAAAGTTAATGCCGGCTGTCATCAATTTTTGATTTTAGTATTAATAAATACTAAATCGCTACTTATAACGTAATAACGTTATTAATAATTATTTATAAGTAGCGACCTTGCACTATTGATGTGCGCTAAATATAGAAATAATAATTAATACTAAATCTCAGTTAATAACGTAATAAATACAAAAGTGGACTATACTCTTAGTTTTAAGTACTAAAACTGATATGCTTAGGTTAAAAAAAATTAAGGGCGGCATTCCACGAATTATATTATAGCCTTCGTAAGTTCTAAAGCTGTAAGCTCTTATTTTATTCTTCCAAAAATTTGACTGCTGGTAGAAACTAGTCATCGAACATAGGGCTCTTCCATGACTGTTTTAGTAGGTACTTAACAATAATTCGTATATGAGAACTAGCCACGTCAGACCTTAGGCTTCAATATATGATCTAAGTTATGAGATGAAATATTGTAAGTTGCTATAAAATATTTTATGTTGTTAAAAATAAATTTCAGGACTGACCGTTGAACTTGGCACCCATTTAGATCTCACTTCTTTTGTCGTTGAAGTCAACAACCAAGGCATATAGCATAATATTGAACTTAGCTTTCATTTCACATTTTTGTTTTTGATGGGATATACCGATATTTTTAATCCAGCATATTTAACGTTATAAAAATATTCTTAAGATATTTGGTAATTACATTAAATTGCGTCGATTATCCACCCGTGTTGTTTCCATCAAATTTATCGATTTTATTTATATTATATTTTATTATTTAATTACTACCTACACATTCCGGTTTTTTTTCGCACTAAGCTTTGATTATACATGTCTGGTTGATATAGAGTATCTACAGTACACTTGCTATATTGAGTAACTTCTATGGTAACTTTATACTAACAATCCGAAATAGCACTTATGCTTGACATTTATTACCTACTACATTGTCATAGCAAACTTTCCAATAATGCGAGCCCTATAATTGATATCTCGGGACCCTATATACATATGTTTATATTGGTGAAACAAACAGTTTAACAGTTTCCGTTCCGCTCATTAACGTAAAGTTAATAAACAGACCCATAAGGTAAGGTGCGACAGTTACTGAAATGGGAGCGATCAAACATGCACCCTGTCCAATATAAACTAAATAGTGTAGATCTTAACGCCAATTGTTCTTCTGGTTGTGGTGAACACTGGGATGAACGAAAGTGCTATTTGAGTTATAGTTCAAACTCACATTCGCTGAGCGTTGTCCGAGCCAAATATAAATTCCATATCAAACGTTATGACAAAGTCAATTATTTGTACTTTTAAAACCAAATGAATACTAATTGTCAATTAAAAGTCATTGTTTGAGAATGATCGTTCATTATATTGTTTAAGCGTGACCACGCTGCTAATATTAGATAATTATTTAAATCTGTCTGCTTGTCAGCCATTGTATCGCTGCCAACATTTATTATACTATTATATCGCTTGTTTTCCGTTATTGTCCAGCTCAGCTAAGACTTGAGAAGTCAGCCTGACTGAAATTCTAATATCGAAAAAAACTACTAATACGAACAATTTATCATTTTACATATTGAACACGTTACCAAAGAATTATTCGAACGTAATTAAAATTAACGGCGATCCCTCGATGACGTCCGACCACGATATATCGCTGTCCGTTTGACGTTCCGCCGGAGTGACGTAACAACAAAAAGTATGCTGTCACTCTCGTTTCAAATTCAATAGCCTAAATCAATGACGGCACCACAGCTCTCGACGATATAATGTGTGTAAATCATGAATATTTAGATAGTTTTTATGACGACAAAAAAAAAATATAAACGTAACTGTCGAGAGGACCGTCTATAATTTTAATAACTAGATAAATATAATACCGATATGACACAAAAACCATCAAGAAAAGAGCGAACTCATTCCTCAAAAAACGGCAACGCTCCTGTTAACCCGAGGTGTTGCAGATGTCCATAGGCGGTGGTAATCACTTTCCATCAGGTGAGCTTCCAGCTCGTTTGCCCCTTCATACATAAAAAAATAGAACCCAGAACAAACTGTACTACTTTTCATGTGTTGATTAAAAAAGAAGATAAATTTATTTCACTTTATTTGTCACATTTTCAATGAAATGTTACACGACTTGTTTTATCACTTAAAATATATTATATAATATTGTAAAAACTGTATATTATATCACGTCGCAGATGTTGATGGATACGGAGACGGTTTCTTTATATATACTTTTTATTTCAATATCAAACACCTGGGCCAAGACGGCTCATACATCTTAATTTAATAGTTTGTAAATATTAAATCTTTCCACTTCCGAAATATAATTCTCAACATTGTACAATGATACTTTCTCGAAAAATAATTGAAATAAAAAATATATGATTAATCACTATATTTCGACTTCGGTAAAAATCCTTGCGTAATATACTTGTCTACCGAATATTAAATTATGTAGTGGTATCATCTAATACGTAAGTAACTTATATATTTTAATTTAACACTTAGATATGTTGATTTTTAAATGTCTTTGTCGTGGTTGCAAGTCATCTTGCCCTGAGAGCCGTTAAATAATATTCACCGGTAATAATATACCCTGCGATTTTGTCCTGTCGGGTTTTAATTTTTTAACTTACTTTTTTAAATGGATATAATAATATTATTATTATTACTCCATCACGGGTAGTCACAGCGTCGTAACAATAACCTTTCTCAATAAACGGGATAGTGCAAATTGCTTTTCCAATCGAACTTGTAGATCCTTAGCTTAGCGCATTCGAACAAACAAACTTTTCAGCTTCATATACTAATTCATTTTGTACTTCATTAATATTCTAGATTCTTAAAAGACAATGTGAGTTATGAGTGTAATGAAAACAGACGTCGAGCACATATTTTATTAATGTTGTCAATTTCTCTCTCTGTGGAAGTTCATGTGAATAGTTTACGTTCTGAATATAAATAGAGGTTACGCTACGTCACGTTACGTTAATATTGATATCAGACAACAGAGAATATACTAAAGTCGTACTAATAAATAACGAGACCTTTTTGCAATGCCTAACTGAAGAAAAATCAATATATATAAAACTTATACCAGAAGATGCAGCTCGTCTCAGATAATATATTAGTATATGATATTATGTAAGTATGTACGCTGCGCACTTTCAACCGCTTAAGTTAAAACTATTGCCATGACAAGCGGGAATTTCATGTCCCAGCGGTGACATATGAGCACCCTTCCGTTTGGACTTTATTATATATATATATTGTATATCCTTTAATATTTTTGCTTGTCAGAACAGTTAAATGTTATATTATTAAAAATTCGCAACCTTTTATTGTTAAAGTTAAAGATTTCATATAAATTTTCATATAAATCCGGTTGAACAAGAGTGTGGTCTCGGCTCATTATTCAAACTTTGTCTTAATTATAGTCGTGTAAATTAAAACGTACACAATATATAATCTTGTCACTTAAATTAAATGACATGCAAAGTTTTTGTCATTTTAAAACCAAACTAAACGTCCTTGACATCGTCTGTATGAACTTTTTAAAAATACAGTTGAATTTAAATCACGTTTGAAACTCTTTGTTTTTTTTTAATAAATAAAAAGAAATAATTTTCATACATTCTGTAAAAAGGGAGATTTTGTCGATAGTAGGCTACAATACTTTTTTTTTTTCCTTTATTTTACCTGGGAGTTTAGTCATCAGATTGACTATGTCACCCCCGTACAAGCAAAACGCATAATAATTATACTAAATCAAAACAACTTAACACCTAATTAATAAAATACAAATAAACAATAATATAATACATCCATAATCTTTTCTTTTCTATATAAGGTATTATTGAAAATGAGCAAGTATTCTATATATACATTTTCAATAATAGCTTAGTTTCGTTTGATGATGGTACCGCAAGACAACTATTACATATACCCACATTATATGATTTTAATAAACGGGGCCGGAACGACGCATTCCGCGCACATTCCATCAATCGGTGATAAACATCATCCATGCAGTTACATTGTACGCATTTATAGGTGTTGGTTTTGCCCATCATAAAATTAAATTTGTTTGACGGAATATGACCGGAACAAAGTCTCATAAATGTCACAATATTTTTTCTGCTACTTTTAAATGTTTGAAACCATGGGCAATGAGTAAGTTCACATACAATTGTCTTGTACCATATACCTTTATGTCGCGATCGTTCATCAAAATATTCCTGCCAGTTTTGTTTACATCTTGAATTTATTTAAAATTTCACTATGTAAAGGTATGCACTGATAAGGAATTCCATCATGAATAGCTTGTTTTGCTGCTTTGTCAGCTTCCTCGTTGCCCATGATTCCAATATGTGAAGGTATCCACTGGATAATTATTGATTTATTTGCATTTTGTCTATTGCGTATGGATTCTAAAATATCGTAGGCTACCGGGTATCCTCGAAAGGTCGAGGTTAACCGAGCCAAATGAAAAAGGGCGCTCTTTGAATCAGACAGTATAACAACCTGACTTCCGGCACAAGATGACGCATATGACAGTGATTCCGAAATTGCAGTCAGCTCACTATGCATTATAGATATATCTGCCTTAATTTTAAATTTAATTCTTATATCTGCCTGAGGGTCAAAGATTGCTGTACCTGAACCGAATGTATTCTTAGATCCGTCGGTAAAAATTTTGTAAAACGACTTATATTTGTTATCTAGAAGTGTCCGACAGCTATTTAACATGTCTGATTTCTTACACAGTGTTTTTGACATCGCTATTCCTTCTACTACTGGAAATATATTATTAGATAAGTCTATACCACTGACCCATGTATGGAGAGAATGACATAGTAATTTTTTATTTGATATAACAGAATAATGGCATAAATTTCTGTAGTACAATACTTTAAAAAAAATAAAAAAATAAAATAAAGTAATAGCCATTAAATGCTCCACTACTAGACTTCTTTTGTTCTTGAGGAGAGGATTTTTGGCCAATTCCGCTACGCTGTCCCAATGTGGGACGATGGATAAAAATGTGACAGATACAATCAGGTAGGTTTCCTCGCAACTAATTCTTTAATCTTTTTTACTTTAAACAACAAAACATTTTTATTAGTTGAAGGAGCTCGAGTAATTACATGCAGAATTAGCGATTAAACTATATAACTATTAGTATTGCCTTAATCGTCAAAGAGCTTCATCGTAACCGCGCACCGACATGTATTTATTCGTCCGTCATCGTATTTAAAATGAAAAATCTATTACTACATAATTCGGTATCAGTTATATTAGATATTGCTAAAAATGTATAATCATTGAGTTTATAACCTGTTACGCTAGCCTAGCTTGGCCTCGGCGTCCGTCCAGGGTCGGCGGAGGTTGAGCGAGTCAAGGCCCTAGCCCAGCGAGCCTTGATTCGTAGCTTGAGGTCCCCCTCGGCAGGCCTAGTGACAGTGGAGGCGGTCCGCCCCCACTTGAGTCGCTGGGTGGAACGGAGTCACGGCACACTCACATTCAGGATGACGCAGGTACTTACCGGACACGGCTGTTTCGGTAAGTACCTGCGCCGGATAGCGAGGCGGGAGGTGACACCCTCCTGCCATGAGTGTGGTGCGCCTTCGGACACAGCGTGCCACACTCTGATGGAGTGTGCCGCTTGGGGACCTCAGCGCCTGTCCCTGGCGGCCTTGTCGGTGAAGACCTCTCGCTGCCGAGTGTGATAAATGCCATGCTTGGTAGCGAGAGGTGCTGGTTGGAGACGGTCTCCTTCTGCGAAATATCATGTCGCAGAAGGAGGCAGCGGAGCGGGAGCGTGAGGAGAGGGCCTCCGCTGACTCGCTTCGCCGAAGAAGACCGGGGAGAAGGCGTCGGCGCTATGCGCATCTTCTCCTCCCGCCCTAAGTGTTGCCGGGGTTAGGGGGTCTTTATACCCTAAGAACCCCCTAGGATTTGGAGGCCTGCAGAGGCGGGCCAACCGTCGGGCGTCACGGTAGTATGCGCAAGCGATCCCGTGACGCCCCTCGAAAAGGCGGTGTGGGTACCGCTGGTTTTTTAGTGGGTATTCCGGCACATACTCGGCGCCGGCGAGTCCCACATACCCCCCCACTTCAAGTGGGGGAAACGCGTAAACGCGTTTTTCCAGCGAAAAAAAAAAAAGCCTAGCTTGGCCTGTGAACGGCGAGCGATTAATATTACTTTATACTTATATATCCTCGTGATATAAATTATTTTTGTTGTTAAGCGATCCATAAACTAAAATAAATATTATTAAAATGAGGTTCCTCATCAAGCTATTTTTATAGTGAGTTTATTTGTTTATTTTCCGAAATCACAAAAACTAATAATGATATATATGAATATGACAGGTAACTGTTACAGTACTGTAGTTTATTATTTCAGGATCTACCTGCAGAAGTATGCTCACATAATTTCTCGTATATGTTTATAGCTTAGTATATCAATGCAGTCGAAGAAAAAGATCTTCGGCTTGGGCACTTTCCAACAAACGTGTCAAAAAATCTGTATTAAAGATTTAGATCTTAAAAATTCCTACAAAAAATTATCATCACTGGTACCATTTTTATGTAAATATAAAAATGATGGGAAAATTTAGTAATAACTTTAGTTCATTTAGATGGCAAAGGGTATTCTAATGGTAATCGTTTCTAAATGGTAATCGTTAAAATAAATAATATAACTTTAAGTGCATCCTGACGATTAAAATAACCATTTGCTTTTTGAAATTTACAGCAGTCGTTTTAGATTTATTGCAAGATATTTAAATTTAACCGCATGACAAAATAGATGCACATGGGGATAAAGCCTTAGTACGGTACGGTTGGATTTAACGCTTAACTATTATTATTTATAATAATCCTTACTTTTTTATTAGTTAGAGTTTTCTTAGTTTCAAGGTTGATATTTCTGACATCGCTAATATCTATAGCTGGTGGTGACCACTTACCATCAGGTGACCCATTTGCCAGTCCGCGTATCTATTTCATAAAAAAGACCAAGATGTAACAATTACTTCCTGATACGATATTTGTTACCACTGTAGTTTATTTTTGCCTATGAATATTACAAGTCTCAGATACATTATATTGAGCAACATAACATAACAATCAGTAGGTCGCCAACGGACAATCTCTCCGCCCGCATCAGTCAGCCTTTCCATCGCTAACCGTCACGTAACCGAACGACATACATGTCGTATTATACTGGTTACAATATTTGGTTATATTTGCCATTTCAGTGTTAATTTGATTTACATATGGATTGCTTATGTTCACACATTAAACTGTTGAGTCAATGTTACCGGTACCTTCTTCCCGTTTTCCTGACGTTGAGAGTTCTTTAGACTTACTTATAAATAATTATTGAGGGATTTACTGTACACACAAGATTAGAACCGTTCAACCGTTGTCCAGTGACATGCATCACTGAACTTTCATGGGCTTAATTTCTATTTATAATTCATCTACAGATAGGAGTGAATGAAAATATTGAGAGATGGCCTGTAATATAACTGAGTGGAGCAGGGTGATAAACTTGAGGACCTTACCCCCTCACGGGATATTCACTTTTTTACGCTGAAGATTATAAAATATTTTAATTATTTAATTTTCATCCTTATACAAAGCGGCTATACAAGTATGTTTTAGCTTTGACCGTATGCCATTTTTCAGATTTTGACACGTGGCGTCATTTTGTCTTGAGATCGTCAAAGATTCAAGACTCCAGAGTCCCGAGAACACAAGCTGCTGAGTGAAATCTTATTTAAAGCCGCTCATTTATACTTAATTAAAATTTACTCCCGTTCAAGATTCTTTGCCAATTGCGTTTTACGTTCAAATTACTTAAGTGAGATTTTTTTTTAATTAACTTTTCGTCAATTCGTTTAATCATTTTGTATAATTTGTTAACATCTTGAACCTTGAAGCAAGACTTAGTAAGCAACATATTCAGGCAGGCTAAAATGATTTTTAAATAAACGAGTTAGTTCTGTGTTTATTACATTTATAGATACAGTATGTTGTCATACGAGTATTATGTAACGGCTATTGATAAATTTTAATAAATGATATGCGAAATAAGAACTTTTAATATATTACCAGTTTTTAGTCAGAGCGATGACCACCTGACCTCAGCCAGCAGTCAAGGACGAGAACACGTTAGTTTTATAAAACACTCGATGATTGACTGATTGAAGAATTAAGATTGCTAAAATATGCTACAGGATAAACAATTTTACCTTAACACGACAATAATTGTCGAAGTGGGACCGGCTCGTCCTAAATATTTCGATTATTGTTGTCAAGGATTTTTTTAATTCTATTGCAACCAACAATTCATATATTTCATCTCACAAAAACTATTAATTGTGCTTCGAAATCTTTATAGGCAAAAATTATATATCTTTTACTCTTTTACTACAGAAATACAAGAATTTTTATACTTAACATTGTTGACAGTGTAAAAAAACTATAAAATATAAAATATGACAAAATATAGATGGAAAAAAGTTGTGTTTGTTAATTTTTGGTATTCAGTAATAAGTTAGTTTACAACTATGATTTATGAGGTAATTGAAACCGCAATTACATTACTCTGCTACAGCGACTTAACGCGGTCTCATTTTAGCATAACAAAATTGGTTAGTCTGCAAAAAAAAAATTGACAAATAATCAACAATATTTGAAAGGTGGCAAATTTATTATTTATACTTTTTGCAGATTCAATTTAAGTTTTCCTTAAAACAGTCCTAATCGTTTTCGATTCGGCAGAATCAGTCGGCTAGTGTGAACGTGGTGTTAGATTCAAAGGTCTTTTGACTTTTGAGTTTTTGAATTAGCACTTACGCTTCCAATCGAAACACAGCAATACTAAGTATTCTCGCTTTGCGGTAGAATATACGAGGAGTGGATAGGACCTACCCATGCGGACTCGCGCGAGACTCTACCGCTGAGTAACACAAATTATTCGCTTTTCTTTTTACAAACTCACAACTCATCATTATAGTTGCCAGAAAAAAATTGACCTCTACGAAGATTTATTGCAAAGGTAATATTAACAAAGGGGTTATAAGCTAGAAAAGTTGCGACAAAACGCGATAAAGAATTGTAAAAGTTGGAGCAGTCTCGTCTGGGTTCGGTCGTTCGTGTGTCGGAGATGTGAGGGAAAGAATATTTACACAAACTTTACGATATCACTCGATCGAAGTTACGCGTGAAGTGTTAGCGACAAATTTTGTTTTTGAAAGTTTTTGAATAACTGCTATAATTTTTATATTAAATGTGGGTCAGCCCTTCTAAGCGCGGTGCTTAATAGTAATAGCGCCGTTAAGAGAAAATGATGAGTCCCCTGGTCGTCCATCCTTAGTAATCGATATTTATCATTAAATTTACAAGAAACCACCTTCAACTTATTTTCTAGTCAGCCAAGCCAAGTATCTTATATTGTATTTTTTGTGTGTGTGATAATTCAAATAAAGAAAATAGTAATTAAAAAAAAATGATTGACAGTAGACTAAAATATCGAGATTAATATATAAAATATCAGATGCCCAGCAGTTTCTACTCTTATTTGACTGTAGGGGTTTTTTTGTGTGAGCTAGTCTTTGTTGTAATCGGTTCACAATCGGCGAAGTTATTGTCTAGTATAAATACGAAACACATGTCAGAATGTTCACTTGCTTCATTTTGAAGTCGGCTATAAAAGTTGTAAGTGTGGGATGAACTCATAAGTTGGTATCACTTCAGTTCAATTCAGTATATCTACACGAATGGGGTTTATAGTACCACCTGTGTCATACTAGTTAATGTGTGAACTTCTTAAATAATAGATTTATTAACATGTACCTTTTCATCAATGGAGCATTGAAAAGGGCATCTTAATATAATAAATAGTTATTGCAAATATCATTAATATTACTTACGTGTATATAAAATAGATGAGTCAATGACAATACGAAATGAATTAACTATTCACTATAAGTCACAATACGTAACAGTAGATTAATAATTATATCGATACACTTTTATTAGCATTATATTAGCATTAAACTTTTTATATTTTAAACTTTCCGACGGACAAAAATGGCGTCATATAGCACTTTCACAACATGGAATTTAAGAAATTAATAGTATATTTTGTTGTCACACTCAACGATTGATTATTCACAAAGTTTGTTTGGTGGAGTTTCCCGCGTTGTTGCGTGATAGTGCAAGCTACGTTGCGCGTGGATGCGAACGATCGCTCGCTCAGCGCGCTACTGGCTACTGCTGCGTGCGACGCCGCGCGTAACTCGTGACGCTACGGTGACAGCTACGCCATGTCACGGTGTCCCGCCGTTTGAATTATTATTATTTTTGAGATGGGAATTACATTACTTTATTAACTAAGCATTGACACGTCCTGTCGACTTTACTTCTGTTATAAAATATTTAAAAACTAAGTAACTTAGTAAGTAACATACAATCCGTCACATATCTGTGTTAGTTAACATTACATAAGTTAATTTTTTTTTTGCGTTTAATTATCGATCAGCGTCGTCGATTAATTGTAGTTTATTTTTTACTACGAAGGTACTATTATTAAGAGGTTTTTACTTTTTATGAACACTTATTTAAGGTGTTTCCCTCAATTAATGCTTTAATTAAATTGATAATGAGAACGCCTGTAGGATGTAGAGTTTAATAATTCCTCGATTCAAGGTTTTTGCGTATTCATCAGTACTCACCACGAAATTATCCAAATTCCGTTTTCTTGCTTCCGACACCACTTGTTCATATTAAACAAGACTAATATATAAATATAAAAGTGAGATTGTTTGTTACTCTTTCATGTCTTATCTACTCACCCGCCAAGCATGAATTTTGCTTACAATTTGTCAGAGGTGCAGAAAAGGACATAGTATCTAACACCTGACAGAACGTCCCCTCGTCACACGAGGGTGAAGCCACGACAGAAAACTAGTATATAATGAGTAGTATAATGTAAATGTTTTCTTTTTTTAAACTTATAATGTACTTAAACTTATAATGACAACATTCTTTATCCAAGTAGGCTCTTATAAGTGCTTTTAAATCGTCATTTTACAAGATGACATTGAATGTAAGGATACCGGAACTACAGATTATTTCGATTTAACAGAGAAAAATCAGTAAAAAACACAATAGTTACTCTTTTTATCAAATTACATACATAGTTCTCCCATTTTACATATATTGTATAGAAATCAACGCAAAACGAACTCAATACTTTTTATTATATATATATTCTTATATGCACCTGGGCTATTGTGCTGGTGGCGACTCATACGAGCTTTATTAGTAAGTTACTTTAAACGGGAGTTGCTAACATAATTTGGTTAGATCATTTACGATGTTCCCATCACTGCTCAAGAAGATATCGGTATGAATTATCGCCGCAAATTTAACACAAGAAAAGCTCAGTAAAGCCCGAGTGTTAGGTTTATAGCGACGACGTGCTCCTCATACTAATATCAACTATTTCATTAAATTTATGTTTTTATCGTAATCACGTGGCGATTCGTCCGACGTTTGCGTTTTTTGATAATTTGAATCGAACTTTTGTTGAAATATGACGAGTAATTCTAGCTAAACAACGTCGGCGAAACCGGAATATTTAGTAATAATATTATTAGAAACAGTAAAGGTAATAGCATAATATAGATTAAATAATGGGAATAATATATGTTATCTACATGAATCTCAGAACGTATCGGTGTCAGTGCCCTTCGCCTGTAAGCGACACGTCTCGATTAATTTCATTCGCTTTTAAATTAGACGTCAACGCCATTTGTTTTACGTTTATATTGAAAAATATGATCCTTAGAGATGATAGTAATATTGAATTAGAGACAATTTACACTGTTATATCGATAGAAAGATCACTGCTTCTACTGCTTCATGGTCTAGTGGCTATCTTATAAAGTTCAAATCCCGGGTCGGGCAATAAGAAGTTATTGAGGTGTATTATGTGTGTGTGTGTTAAAAATTTTAGTAAGAGTCAAGAATTCGGATTCAGGCAGAGTTTACAGTCACGTGCCTTGGATGGCATTTACGGTGCGCCTGAACTTTTTCATATCACATCGTTTTGGTCCCATCCCATAATAAAACATATTATAACTCTGATATCGTGTGAAGGTCGATCCTGCAGCTTCTCCGATCCCTGCCGAAGACGGTCATCACAATGGTTTTAGTGAGTAAGATTATACCAAAATAATCCGGTTTCCCCAGGAGTCGGAATTGAATTGTCAAGAGTGAATTTTTTTTTTTTTTTATAGAATAGGAAGGTGGACGAGCATATGGGCCACCTGATGGTAAGTGGTCACCAAACGCCCTTAGACATTGGCATTGTAAGAAATGTCAACCATCGCTTATAGCCAATGCGCCACCAACCTTGGGAACTAAGATTTTATGTCCCTTGTGCCTCTAATTACACTGGCTCACTCACCCTTCAAACCGGAACACAACAATATCAAGTATTGCTGTTTTGCGGTAGAATATCTGATGAGTGGGTGGTACCTACCCAGACGAGCTTGCACAAAGCCCTACCACCAGTACAAAGCCCTACCACCAGTAAAGACTTATTTTAGGAACATACATATAACGATCATTACAAAAGTCGATTATTACAAAATATATACAATTCATGATGGTATTTACTTAGTTGTAGTTTTATTACAATTACAATCATTTTATTTCATAATATTTAATTAAGCAAGTAAACAAATTCTATTAAAGCTTCGCCTACGAACTAGTCGAGAAGACATCTGGGTCTGAACTAAACAAATAATTATCTGTATTATCTGTATCTCAGACTTCAGGCTGTCTCAGATTTCTTAGACATTTACCCGATGCTATCAACAAAAATATTTCCAGTAAATAAATATCATTCTCAGAGTAAAGATAAACTTTTTTGGTTTATAGAAATACTACTATCCGCCCGCGAATTGGGTCAGATGTCAAGTCCTTTTCAATACTGCTGATAATATGTGTATTTTATTGAGATCGACAATTAGATCGGTAGTTAAAACGTGAAAACGCAAAACAAATTTACACTTGCATTTTTAATATTAGTTAGGATTCTTAATACTTAACGTATTACTCAGAGTTTTCCCTTTTTTAAAAGAAGACGCATTACCCTCACTTATTAATAGTCAAAGTGAAAACTACCAACAGTTACAAAATTTTTGTCATGCTTTTAATTTTCAATGTAAGAGAAAAGGTCATCGTTTTATTTTCAAGTAGTACTATTATCATAAATTCACTAATTGTATAATAACGTTTTGCTAACAAACGTTCCATCACAATTTCATGATTGATCATCAATCATCCCAGTTGAGACGGTAACTGACGAGTAGTGAATATTTGTTTGAAGTATATAATTGCCCGCGGCCGTGAGTCTATCATCAGCTGGCATAAACAATGCACGTGTTTGTTCGCAAAGCTTAATAGCACCTGAATCACTGATTTATTTGGCACATAAACCAACGCCGCGTTAACAGTAAAATAAAAGTCGTTGGTTTGCATTTGTATAATTTGCATGACTTTTATTTAGAAAATATAGCTTGCTAAATGAAGATCTCAGAATAATTACTCCTACTAGTATTGAAATGAGATATGTCTGTTTATCGGAGGTATCTTCATCACTGGTTTAATTTAAAATCTACAGTACGGGCTCCACTCATATATGATGAGTAGGTTACCTGGGAGCTCAAACAGTGTTCTGAACATTTTAGTACGTTATACGGAAAACCAATTTATCGGGTACTGGGTGAGTTTGCACGCAAAGCATATAATATATGTGATTGCCTCGTTGAGCGGCTTGATGTAAGACAGCAGATCCGGAGGTCTTGGGTTCAATTCCCAGGTCGGGCCAATGAAAGGTTTTTCTGTCAGAATATTCTCAGTAGCAGCCCGGAGTCTGGAAGTTGGAAGTGTGTTCACTACCGTGCCTCGGACGACACGAGCACGAAAAGCCGTTGGTCTTGGGCCTGAACTCTTGCCGATCGTGTCGGATTGCCGTCCCATCGGATTATGAGAGTTAGAGAACAGAGAGTGCACATGTGTTTGCGCACACACTTGTGCACTATAATATCTCCTGCCTTGTTGGCTATCTCTCTTGAGATTGACTTCCGTGGTCGAAATCGTTCTGTAGGGTATTATTATATGTGATTGAATTTTAGGCGGGATAAATGTATTTAATTCGTTTTTTTAATTTATCTACGACGTTTAATTTCTGAAAAAGATACTGAGTTTCTTGCTGGTTCTTCTCGTTATAATCTACATGGTGGTAGCTTTACTTAGTAGTTTAATAATTAAATAGAAATGCGTGTAAGTGCCTACTAAATATATAGTATATTTTGATTTGATATGTTGTTGATAATACAATAATTTATTTTTACTATAAACATATTGACTGAAAATAGCTAGACTAAAATTATGTAATTATAAAAATACAGACGGTTAGTATTTTTAAAAGTTGTTTGTTTGTCCTATTTTCAGCGCTGTCGTCGAGTGGTTTCCAAAATACCGGAGCCGAGAATTAGGTAAGTTTATCGTTAGATAAAATTTTCGGTCGATTTATAATCTGTGCATTTGCTTAGTTTATTTTCTGTTTAGTCTATGGTTAGCGTCTTAATGTTAGTTCTGGTAATTTTCTCTATGTCATAATAAATAGTTAAAATTAAAACGCATTAAATAAAAGTCAGTTTTCTTTAACAAAAATGAAATGTAAGCATTTTCGAGCGATTTGGCATATTTGATATTGGATTTCATATTTGGTTACACGATATGTTTATATTTTAAAACTTAATAATGATACAAATGTAAGAGTTAGTTTAAATGTAAGTTTTTTAATATAAAACCCCAACATTTAAAGTACTTTGTATATTTTTATCACGATTTATTCAAGACGTGTTTTGAGATATAGTTCTGGTGTATTTACCGATTAATAGTTTAAGATTGAACATTAAAATCCGTTACATTTAATGAAATTGAAGTAAAAAAGAGCTTTTGGCTAGAAATAATTGAACTCGCATGGAAATGTCACCGAGAATGGGACGAAGAGTAAGTCCGAATAATTTTGTGTGACAGAGAAGAGGCCGCTTATATAGCCGGCAGTATGACATTTACAGTTTGTAATGGTAATTAATAATTAAATTAACTTATAGAACAAAATGATTTTAAAGACCGGAAACACATCAAGCCCTCCGGTGCTACAAATGTCTATAGGCTCAGGCGATTACCCGTTATACTATAAAAAGTGTAGTGTGGTGGCCGAGGTTCACGGGTTAAAATCTGAAATAGCATAGCTGATTTTAAAGTGTTTAAGTTTTGTTTATCTTGTACTCGGCGGTGAAGGAGAGCATTATATAAAAAGACACGTGTTTGATGATATTTTGCCACACGTGAATCCTTAACTGGAGCAGCGAGGTCGAATAAGCTCCAAATATACTTTATTCAGAGGAAGTATTTGCCCAACAGTGCAAATATGGATAAAACTATTTCAATTTGCCAAGGAACTTTCGAATCTTATTGGAATGATGAAATACCTATTAATATAGTTTTGGCAGGTTTTCATGTTTCAATTGAACTGTCAAGGAATCTTTTCTATTGATTTGTTTGTCATAGTTGATTTCGGAGAATGCGTGTTTTATGCGTCTCCTCGTTTAGTGTGATCATATCTAGCTTCATGTTTTGGCAACAGTTCAGAATATATAGCGCAGTGGATAGAGCACGTGGACTTAAGCTGAAGGTAACGGGTTCAAGCCCACTGATATGCAAAGTGCTAATCAGTAAACAGCTAATAAGAAAATGTGACGACGAGTTTTGCAAGCAAGGGAAAACAATTGTATTTTTAAGTTAGTTTGTGCATATGAAGCAAAATTTACAGTCCATCAATGTATATGTAGGTATACGAAAAAAATTGATGACCTCCGAACCCAATTTCTAATGTGATCAAAATGAAAAAAATCCAATATGGTCTAGATGAGTTACAGTTGTGTGGCTACTATCTGGCAATGTTTCATTGGTTTGGATAATATTAGCCTCTATTACATTTGTTTTCGCGTTATCCGCTCGCATGTGTGAGAACAGTGCCAACATCCATTTAGTCTTTACATGTTATCTTTTGCCACCCCTCTTCTAAATAGTTTTTTTCTATAAATAATAAAAGATAGATTGACAGAACGTTTATATAATGTTTTAATTACTGCGTTGATAAAAAAATATTTATTTTTAATTATTTTATCTGATTGTGTTATAATGTTTTGCTAAGCTTTTTCAAGGTCTCATCCATCATGCTACTATACAGCTGATTGGTGGAAAAATGTTTGTGGTATAATTTTATCTGGAACATGAAATTTTCCGCAAAATGTTTCGCGTTACCGCAGTAACACAAATTAAGCGCATGAGACTTCTAGAGATTACCCCGATTTGCGCCTGTAATTTTCAGATATAACATTGTAATTTCTGTATTAATCTCCATAAATAAATAATAATATAAAATTGTAAATAGAGAAGTACTCATTAAGAATATTTTTGGCACTGATGCGCGGGAAATAAATCCATTTCTTTTTAATTCTTTGATTATTATTACGAGAAATTTATTAGCCTTTTATTTTCTAAGACATTTAAAGTACGACCTTACTTCCAGGAAATAGTAAATAAAATGTTTTATATATGAAACGTTAAATTTGACTCCACGATGCCCTTGTATTTTTGTGACCGTCGACGCTCATTAATAATGAAACTCTTAACTAAACTGAGGAGTGAAACGACGTCAAAAAAAATCTTTGTTTATTTTTAATTTTACACGTATTAATATTAATATAACTAGCTAATCGTCCCGGCTTCACACGCGTAGATAAGAAGAAGAATGTATTTTGAAGAGGATTTGCGTCAAATTCGCTCTTAGTGAGCGTCTACATCAGGAATAGTTTAGGAGATTTCGTGATGAGTGGTATTTTGCCTATATATATAGATATCTGATAATATAATAATATATATCTGTATTTTCTGATAAGTACAATGTTGGTGTCTTCAAATCCAGAGTAAACAGGTTTCTTATAGGCAAGCGTGCTACATCTTAGACCGTGTCGATGCTTAACATCAGGTAAGTCAACGGTCAAACGCTGGCCTATTAATTGTAAAAAAAAAACTGATATCTCAAATAATTTTTATCCTACTTTAATAGTTGACTTTGAACACTACTATTCATAATTTGTGTGAATAACCTGTGTAGGTAGGACAGTGTGTGTAATGGTATCATCCGCTCATTAGGCTCTACCACCGTACTTACTCGTTTTCATCAAACATAATTACATATGTAAATATCATATAATTAAAAAAAAACGAGTACATAGAACATAATTAAGTAAACAGCAAACGGATACATTTATAATATTTATGTTTTATTGTTAAAGTAAATTTGAGTTTTATTCTTAAGTAAATTATTATTTATTCTACACACAATGTATGTTTCGCAAAAACGTCACAATCGATTGCGAATATGTATCACGCTTGTGTAACCGGTGACAAATGATATTTTATAAAAAAAAACAATGTTAAGAAAAATATGTATAATGTATTGATAATATTTCTTAGTATTTAAGCTATAAGTCTATAATCTTGCAGATAATGTTGTTGCACAAATTACTAAATTATATTGCATCTGAGTCAAGATTACCCAGTGCTGATCGTAAGTGGTCACCAACGCCCGTAGACATTGGTATTGTAAGAACTGTTAACCACCGCCTACAACACCAATGCGCCATCAACCTCGGAAACTAAGGTAGGAGACACCTTAATTACACTGACTGGTCTATAATTACACTGACTCACTCAACCTTCAAACTGGGCACAATAGTAATGCTGTTTTGCGGTAGAATATCTGATGAGTTGGTGGTACGAACCCAGACGAGCTTGCACAAATCCCTACTACCAGTGCTTAGAACACTTGGATCTTATGTAGAGGAAACGAAGATCTACTAAATTCACTATGTGTAAATCAATATTTTGCATACAAACGTTGCTTTACATTTTACTTAAAGTTACCAACAGAGGCAGTTGTGAGGCGGATTTTCTAAATTCCTTTTGTAAAATTGTACTATACTATTTATTAAAAAAGAAATTATTAAAAACAGAAATATAACATTTTCCCTTAAAGATACATCTATTATCTATTTATACAAGTCCAATGAAGTCGCGCGCATGAATATTTCAAATGACTAAGACCGGCCACTTCGAAAGCGTTCGCTTAAGTTTTATCAATGAAACTTGCAACGTCAAAGTTTGCGTCGGGTTTATCTAGGCGCGTTCTTCGAGATAACGTAATTAACGGATCAGCTTAATGCGCCACTTATAAAGGATATAAGAACGTCTGTCGTATCACACATAATATGTTATGTGTTTATTTCGGAGGGTTTGTGTTTTTATTAAAATATTAATTAACTACTTATTTACAGACATTACCTTAAATGTATTAAATAAGTAAAAAATAAAATTAATTCGAGTAGGTTCTTAAAAGTAACGACAAACGACATTTCACAGGAGTATATTAAATGTAAAACTACCATCACTTCGGAATGTAGATTATGTCGAGACGAACCAGCAATAAACTTATGAACTTCTTTATTCCAAAAATTAAATAACATACTTTATAAAATACAATTAAATGTGTATATCCTGTCTGACTATAATTAAATATTATATCTACGCTCGACGTTATACTATGATCTTGTGTTGAGTAATGTTTTATTAATGACTTCTTAGCAAAAAAAAATACATTAAATGGCAAAGTCGACTGTCAACGATCCTGCTCGTAATATTTATTTAAACGAAGAGACGTGAAAAGCGTCGAGCGATAGCACTCGTAGTCAATTACAAAGTAAAAGTTACCGCACTCTCACTAATTTTATTTCAAATTTTCACTTTTAAAGATCATAAAAAATATATTTTAAAATAATTTTAGTTCATAAAAAACATATATCTAAATTTATTTTGAACCGTAAGTCGATCATTGTGACGTATATATGAAATATTCGATATTTTTTGATATCTCTCGTCGGGAGTCTTCTATTTTGTTTCCTACTTAGTTAACATAAGCAATAGTTAAAAACATATACTGGTATACAGTTTAGTCTTTGTCTTTAATATAAAACAGATATAGATAACGTTTTATAATATTAGAATTATTGTTTTGAATACTTGTAAGAAATTCATAATAATTCAATCAATCAAAGATGAACACTCCTGAATAATTTCCATATACAATTTTTCACGATCTCATTAAATAATATCTGACATTACATTTATGAAAAAGTGCTTGTTAAAATAGAGTTTTTATTACGAAACATCCGGTTGATAGACAAATGACTATTATTTTTGAATGATAATATATAATATGTCGTGGGAAACGATACTATTAAATGATAAGTTGCTTATTTGATTATTGTAGTTTGATGGAGAAGTTAGGTACCGTGACGTCCGAATGTGATGTTGGCACGTGGGCGGCGTCCTATTGGCGGGTGAGGATTGTGCAGAATGCTCTCGGAACATTGCTCGGAGACACCATACTGGTCACTATTCCAATACAATGTCGGTTAAACAAGGAGTTTAGCGCTTATGTTCTCAATCAATAAAGTAAGGATATTACACAAGAACCGCGTTGAAGTTGTAATTCTTCGTGTTGAACGTGTGCCACCCAACTCGGATGACGACGACACTGTCGCTCGGGCGTCGCTGACGCCGTTACGTATAAAAAACATAAATTAGCTACTCACAGTATCACAGTTCCCTGAATAATCCACATCTAATAAATACCGTGGTGACTAGTAACATAACATGCTTACAAGATTTTTTTACTAGCACCTGTTGGTATGCTTCCTCCTTAATCCTGCAACTGAGTTTGAAGGAAGCTCCAAACGACCGATTGCGTTGATATTTTGTAAATGTTGTTGGTGACAATACAATTTATCTTTTGGAGCCGTTATTTACTGTAATATTTACCAATGAACAGTGAAGAGAAGGAAATTATTTATATAACATATTTAAAAAATATAACATTTAACATCACAGACTAATTTATATAACGTAACTATCTTTTTTATATACTTAACTTTTTTATGTTATAGGTTGGTCCATCAAGGACAAACGAGCCACCTTGTGGTAAGTGGTCACCGCCGCCGATAGACATTGGCGATGTGAGTACAAACCTTGAGAATTAAGATGTTATGTCCCTTGCCTATAGTTAAACCGGCTTACTCATCCTTCCATCCGAACCGCAACTATATAATACTAAGTATTGCTGCTTAGCGAATATATAGACTGATAATAAATATTATAATATAAGAATATCTGATGAGTGGATGGGACCTACCCAGGCGGCAAAGTCTTACAACCTAGTAGCCATCTTAAAAATATTTAACGAATTACTCAGTTATAATATTTACTAATTCGTTTTTAACTTTACAATTTATCACTTGATACTGCAAGTAACCTTTTCATATATTTTATTTTTAAAGAATTAAACTTTATCGTGCAATAAAAAGAATGCTAAAATAGTAAGATATTTTTTATAATTTGTCTTTCAATGAAACGCGTACACAGTTGAACTCGGGATATATTACAAGGAACGTGTGGACGTCTCACGTCACTTGCGTCGTTAACCGTGTTGTGTTATGTTATGTTATAGTTATAAGTTAGATGCAATAAAATTTACGACGCCGTTAAATTTGTAGAGGAGAATATTTTTACATCTCGGGCCGGTGTTCGTACATAAATAATGTCTAGGAAAATGTTTCATAAAATTAATATATAATAAATAAAGCAAAAAATAATTTAAATTCGTTTGCGTCACGAGGAAAAATTACGAATGAGTTGTTTTATATGATTTTTGACGAAGAGAACGTTTATTTTTCACTTTACACGCATTATGTATCGTCTTTAGTCATGGTTGACGACACATGCGCACATACGTAGGATTTTATAACTCGTACACAATAAATAAATTCTATGGAAGTGCATGGGATTTAAAACAAGACTTTAAAAAAATACAGATCGTTAATATTTTGTTTTAGAAATATTAATAACATGCAATTGGGATACTGTGTGTGAAACACAAGAATTATAAACAAAGCAAGATTAACAACCGAGCTATTACATAATACTTAGATAAAGAATTTGACTTTTTATGGAGGCATAGGTAGGTATACCAAAATTATTTATTATATCGCCAAACAGTAATACTTTATATCGATGTGTTCCGGTTTGATATTAAATACATAAAAATACAAGTTTCTTTTGGAGCTCAGCCTTGAAGAAAAATTGCCAAAGTATTTTTTCGTTTTTTCATCCGTTTCGATAATACCGATATTTTATATATCCTGTAATTTTCAATAAAGAAAAAAGCGAATTATTTTTACTTTACAGAAGAAACGCCCGATCGTGGAACATTTTCGGATCATTAGATAAATCCTGGCAGTTTTCATAACAGCGGTAGTCTTTATGACGACCGGGATTTTCCGAATCATAATCGCACGTCTAAGCCTCACTATATGTATATATATATATATATATATATATAATAATGACGACAATAATTATAACATTAAGGAACTACATAGATACACACGTGACACGTCGATAGCTTAATCCGTAAGTCGGTTTTTCACATATCACGAGTGACCTAGGACATTACATTATTTCATTAAAACCTTTTTAAAACAAATATCATGTCAGGTATTGAGAAGATATATTGATGTTGTTCAAATACGAACATTGTTAAAATAAAACCTTTTTGCAGAAAAACTTCCTTGGAAACGATGAGTGTAAAATTTCAAGGTTTAATTTGAATGAAACGTTTCTTGACGCAAAACTTTTTATGAGAAACTTTTTAAGGGCTTAAATATAATGGTTGGCGGCGATTGCTACAATAATCGAATATTATATAGAACTAAGTAGGCATTACAGTGTTGTAGATGTTCGGAGGATGATAACATTCTCGATATAAGCTCTGACACATGGACGTCGTTGTGATCAATCACAATTTGCTGTCAAGCGATTTCTCCGCTCGCTTCCACCGCGCGCTCCAAGCAAATGTAATTACGTGTTCTTTTTGAAAACATCATTTAAATTACAGTTCAAAGGAATATCAAGATGATCATTTTATGTAAAGATAACGTTTACATTTTGTTTTACTTGATAAGGATATTGTATTAAAACGTGAAAATTCTGTGTAAGAACATCCTTATTTGATGCGTCAATAGGATATTATAATAATATTTACGTACACATGTAACACATACAATATTGAAAGCTTTTTATCTGATTGTGTTCAAGATATTTTATTCCCATATTCGGAATTTTTCAAAACCTTATTACTTAACGTTGTAAAATATATTTCTTTAAATAAATTTCACAACATTCTATGGCCATGAAGTCCTACTAGTTACACAGTAGGTAGACTTCGGTTTAATTTCCTTAATTTGATCAACGCAGATAACCTTTAAGCCGATTCAGACTTCAATAATTATATTATTTCTATAAACTCAAACAGGATAAACAAAACCGGCCCAATTGAACGGGCCGATTCTTGGGCGGACTTAAGTCAGGTGGTACGCTTACAATAAATCATTAATAGTAATGTGTGCAGCGATTACCGCATAACTTAGAAACTGCAGGACCGATTTGTTCGAAAATACATGAACTAAACTATATATAACTCCCTCTGTGAAGACGACGCACTTTAGAAATGAGATTGGTTGTTATAGTTATTACATTTTAATTTATCAGACGAGCCGTTGTCATATGTTTACCGAAGCAAACGTACAAATCGAAAATAGAATCTCTTAGTTTTTAATTATTTTTTTATTAAACGGCATGAAATCAATTAAAGAAATATGAAGAATATTGTCATTTGTCTCTGATAAGGTAACGGCTTAAGTAGTTGATTTTTTGCATATAAATTTTTTTAATAAATGTTTTGTTCTCGTGACGTGTTTTCGGATCTAATAGTAAAATTTGTATTCCAAGCTGTGTTAGTTTTACATTCAATTTATTCCTGTAACTTGGCGATTCAAACGTATTTATAACACTGAGCACACTCCAATAAAATACATTGTGTTTTCATAAAAAAAAATCGTTAAGTTAATAAAAACAGCTTTTTAACTGAATCTGTCTCTGATATTGTGTGAACAAGTTTTTAGTTAAATTTATATGGTTTTATTTTTGTCTTTTTAAAATAAAATCGATCTAGAACTCATTAATCAAGTATTAGGGTGAGAGAACGCTTAAAAGTAATTAGAATTCAGTGAAATGGGGTTACGATATCGAGAATTATTCAAATATACATGGGACATCTTGCAGAGGTTTTATTATTCATGGACACATATCACAATTAAATTCGTCTAACAGACGTAGAAGTAAAAAGATATAATATTATAAATATTACTTACACCGATGGTGTAAGTACTAGAATTAACTATAGGAACTAATATATTTTGTCTCTTCTAGCTATACATTTTAAACCTAAATACAAGCACAGGAAGTATTGTTGTTTGGCGGTACGATAACTGATGAGTGGTGTATGAGATGGTGGTGGGTGGTAACAACACAGAAGAATTTTCACAAAGCCCTACCGCTCGTAAGAGTACAATTCCAAGTAACTCTGTCCAAATGAGTTATACTATTATGATTATTTACAATATCTTTAAATAAGTATCTAAAATAAATTAATATTGGTGTTAATTTTCACATGAATAAAAATTCGACATTAATCTATAAACCAAACTTGTTTCTGCTAAAATGGATTAACATTAAAAATTAACTCGAGCAAAAATGTTGCGAAATAGAAATTCTGAGGAAAACAGATTTTGGCGAAAGATTTCGGAATATAATTTTATCACGAACGTAATAAAATTCGTTTTGTATTACATAATAGGATACTTAAGCTTTTTGAATTAAATCGTTATGTATTATATATCGTATTGCCTTAAAAACATTCCTTAATTTTCCAAGCCTGTCAGTTCTTTGCAGACGAGACGTGGGAGTTTAATTAGAGTTGCGAAAAACCAGACAAAACCGGAAATTGTATACGTCTTTCGTATCTAGTCTTTTCTGAATTTATATCATTTTGATCAAAGAATCATTATCATATTTATAATACACTTACTGCCTTATTATTTAAACATGTATATGTTAGTAGCGTAATCAACTAAAGCCGAGCGTCACTTAGGCTATATACGAGTAAGCACAGTAGCAGCTCCGCGTGTTTCCCCTCGCGTTAAACTTTACTGACCGCTCTGACGTGGGTCGCATGTGTTATATATACATTTTATTATAATTCGCAATAGACTACTAGATACTGATATAGGTATTTTCGAAAAAACAAACAAATAATTTTGATACATACTCTTTAAATATTTTTAAAAACGAGCTTCACTTTAATCTCTTTTCTAAATAAAATAAAAAAAACTAAATCGATTTTTAGCACCAAAATATATGTGAAAAGCTTGCTAACTTACTTACTTAATACAAACAAGTAAAGCCAAATAAAGTTTTGTAATAACAGCGTATGATCTAGAAAAGTTGATCGTGCTTATGACTTTGAGCAACAATACTTCTCTTATAATTCATCTTGTTCTTGACGGTAAAGGAAAACATCGTGAGGAAACCTGCATGTGTCTAATTTCACTATAATTCTACCACATGTGTATTCCACCAACCCGCATTGGAGCAGCGTGGTGGAATAAGCTCCAAAACCTTGTCCTCAAAAGGGAGAGGAGGCCTTAGCCCAGCAGTGGGACATTAACAGGCTGTTGCTGTTACTGTTACTACTATCTATACTAATATTATAAACGATAAAGTAACTGTCTGTCTGTTACGCTTTCGAGGCTAAACCGCTAAACTGATTTTGATGAAATTTGGTATGAATAAATCTTGAACCTCAAGTACGAACATGGGCTACTTTTTTACCTGATACCCGCCCCTCTAATGAGTTGGCAAAGCCGTTAGTTAGTTTTATTTGTTTTATGAATATTATATTTTCAATGGATAGTCGAGATCAATTATTATAATTAGAATCATATATCTATTTTGGTATTTTACTTTTAGTTAAACCCTACTGTGATATTTATTGACTTTGACTTACTGTACTTATTGTATTTACGATGTATTTACTTAAGACATGAATAATATGAAAGTGAGTTGAATACAAATAGTTAAAAAGTATTTATTACGAAATTATACGGCGAATAAAGCAAGCGGCATAAGAAATGATCCGATGTAATGGTCTGGGCGCCGGTAATGGAGCACGTCTCCACTCAGACATTTCTCAGATTTTCTATCGAATAATATTCTGAAGTTGATGTCTAAAAAATAAAAAATAAACTATTAAGAACTATTCACTTTGAAAATAGTTTCCTTTCCTTTTCAGAATATTTTAAAGAAATGTTTTTATTAATTTATTTTAGACAGGCGGATGATTAAGTTGACTCGAGAGTGGGCGGTCACTTTCGCCGGTACACGGGCAATGCACGAAATATAAACCAGTTCGTACCGTCAATGCACCAACCACGGGGTCTAAGATATTGCGTTGCCCTCAGGACACTCCACTTAAACTGAAACGCAGCACTACGCGATAGCTGCTTGATGGTTAAAAGGCGATCAGTACCATGTAACCAATAAAACTGGGGAAACCGACTAGTACAGGTAAAGTGGTTGTTTGTTAACATTTCCCAATTATTTATCTTCATCTGCTGATTTTCTATTTATAACAATAAATAATCTTAAAACGCATTTTTATATAAAAAATAAAAAATATTTGTTTGTGTTCATAATTCATCTCGTTCGCGGCGTTGTACGAAAACATTGTGAGGCAAACTGCATGTTTCGAATGAATATCTGACATACCTATGTATCCTCCAACTCACACCAGATCTGCGTAGTGGAGTCAGCTTCACGTAGTTTTTCTTAAAAAACCCACCAGTGAGACATTTACAAGTTGTTATTTTAATATTTTATACAAAAAGTTTGAATATTTTAATTAATGTTTTGTGAAAATAAATGTTCGCTAGCTGCAGGAATGAACTTGGACAAGACCAAGGTCATGTTCAATAGGCATGTCGTGCCGGGACCGATATACGTCGAGGGGAAACCTCTCGAAGTTGTTAGTGAATATACCTACCTAGGACAGATTATACAAATCGGTAGGAACAACTTCGAGAAGGAAGCCGATCGAAGAATTCGCTTGGGATGGGCAGCATTTGGCAACCTTCGTCAAGTCCTCAAGTCGTCTATACCGCAATGTTTGAAGACGAAAGTCTTCAACCAATGCGTCTTACCTGCCATGACATACGGTGCCGAAACGTGGACACTAACTGCGGGACTAGTCCACAAATTCAAAGTCGCTCAGCGTGCTATGGAGCGAGCTATGCTCGGAGTATCTTTGAAGGATAAAATCAGAAATGAGATTATCCGGAAAAGAACCGGAGTCACCGACATAGCTTGCAAAATTAGCAGGCTGAAGTGGCAGTGGGCTGGTCACGTATGTCGTAGGACCGATGGCCGTTGGAGCAGACGAGTCCTAGAGTGGAGACCGGGAATCGGCAAGCGCAGCGTAGGGCGCCCTCCAGCCAGGTGGACCGACGACCTTAAGAAGGTGGCGGGCACCAACTGGATGCGGAAGGCGGAGGACAGGGAGCTTTGGCGCACCTTGGGAGAGGCCTATGTTCAGCAGTGGACAACGATTGGCTGTTGATTGATTGATTGATTGATAGCTGCAGGAATTTAGTAATGATATCGTCAGAGGGCGGATGTCAGTTTGGTATCACTGTTATGTAGCGAAGTCACAAAGTATTGCAGACGTTAACCTTGCACAGCGAAAATATAATATGAGTATATTGAAGCCCTCTCCTCCTGTTGGGTAATCTTTAAGGGTAGACAGGAATAACAACAGAATACGTGAGTCGTTGTTCTTTCACCCTTATTACGTTTATAATATATTTTTTTATCGTTGTCACGTTTTATGGCAGTTCCAAGTACGAAACTTTTACTCTTGCGGTGTCTTGTTACGAGAAATGAGTCTTCTTCGTTTTTTCCCGCCAAAAACAGTGTTGTTGGTATATCCGATGGGTGTATCTATCTGCCTCCGATTATTCGCAGAGCGATCAAATGAACCGAATGAGATCTAGTTCTCAGAAATGCCTCCACAGCGTGTCTCAGTACAAAAAGAGGGTGCAGCTTAAGATACTGGATTATGTTTCTAAGAAACTTTCGTCGTATTTAATTTCTGTTACGTTGGACGCGAATACGGCCAAGAGAAGAGTAAGAATAGTGGCAACTAGTGGTGATAGTTTCGTGGTTCTACTTTATAAATATTACATAAAATCATATCTCTGTTTATGTTCTTCTAATGATTTAAATAATGAGTGTTTCTCGTAGACCGAAAATCCCTTCCACCCGAGATCTGTATACCTGTAATATAGTTTGGCCAAGAATATCCACAGCCTTCTAATAGACATAATTTCGTAGACGGGAAATGAAATTCTTGTTTGAGCATTATATCTAGCGCTGCCTGATAGTATAATTGGATACAGAAAGCGAATCATGTAACTGCATTTTATTTATCGAATTTTTATATAAATTTACCTTGCATTAAATTAAATACAGAAATAAAAATTCAAATGAATACATAATTTAAAACATCGCTTTGAAATTGATGATGCCAGACTCAATTTTTTTTTGTTTTTTTAATATTGTATTTATCACAGACTATTTCTTAACAGTTGTCGTTAGTTTGTATAAGAAGATTTAATTCTGTATAATGTCAGTGATCCAGCAGCATAAAATATTTTGGCTTTAATGACAGCGCTGATTATACAGAACTTTAGTATTGATGAGAATTAATGCTAAACAATTCAATCTAAGGTATTGTATTGTGTTAACTGTTAGGTTATGAGGTAAGATTGTTATTGTGTGAGATTTGTGTAATATTATAATATATAGACGAGCAGAATTGCCTGCAAGTACTTCCATAATTGTAGATTGTAACGTGTAGGTTGTTATGAAACGGTGTTTTGCTCCTTTACCTAAACTTTTAAGCATCTTGTTTCGTGTTGCGTGTCATTATTAGAATAGTATATATTGTTGAGGTCTAATGTTGTCGAACATTCGGATTAGACACTTGGTGTAACGTGATGGACATTCACTTTTATAGGATATAACTTATAAATACGCGATGAAGATAATATTCATATTAAGGTTTATTTTTTTGCTATATTTTGTATTCGTTTAGCCACTTGGACGTGATTGTGTGGCAAACGTATACGGTTTCTCAATATTAATACATATTTAATTTGGGCATATGTTTTGAATTTTATTGTAATAGTTATAATGTGATTTGTTTTACCACATTGAAGCTTAAAGTTCTTCTAGAGTTAGTTGAATGAATTATTTACAAACGCCACAATATTTACCCACAATTAATTGGTTATTGTACTTCTAAAAAGCTTATGAATTGATTCCAGACATCCTAAATAAAATAAGTACAGATTATTGCTTAGATCGAGCGTGGGCATTAGTTTTTTACATTTAGGTACAATATTCAGCGGCACATACAAAGGCGCTGATAGAGGACGACAGTTTCACGTTCCGAGTCAATTGCACATTCTCAGACGCACGTGACCTGACTGAAATCCCTGCAATACAAGAAAAACTGGATGTGAGTTCCGCCATCACATTATTCAAAAAATATGTACGCTTGATGGATGGAACTTGTGATGGATGAAGCGGCGGTCGATTGCAAGTCTCGAAATTATTCAGAATTCCTATTTAGTATTCGTTTGTTCTTTTATCTTCGTTTCCCCCAATTTTTACCTTATGGTTAAAGTAACCGAGTAAGTATTTGAAAATTCTATTTGGATTATTTCAAAACGTTATAAGCACCGTGTTTTACTGGTGGTAGGGCTTTGTGCAAGCTCGTCTGGGTAGGTACCACCCACTCATCAGATATTCTACCGCAAAACAGCAATACTTGATATTGTCGTGTTCCGGTTTGAAGGGTGAGTGAGCCAGTGTAATTACAGGCACAAGGGACATAAAATCTTAGTTCCCAAGGTTGGTGGCGCATTGGCTATAAGCGATGGTTGACATTTCTTACAATGCCAATGTCTAAGAGCGTTTGGTGACCACTTACCATCAGGTGGCCCATATGCTCGTCCACCTTCCTATTCTATAAAAAAAAATAATAATAAAGAGCTCACGAAGTTATTTTACAAATGCCTTATTATTTATAACGATACATTACAAGATAAAACCAGAGGTTTTATCGAATATAGGAAGCATAAAGAGGATAAATATTACTTATTTTTATTTATTTATTAGGTTTACTGACAATCACTTATAGTAAATATCGAGGTAACAATAACATTACACGAAATTACGGAACAAAAAAATCTTACTATTAATATTAAGGGTAGAACGTAGTCTTGGAATTAAAAAACATAAATTTTCCCGCAGGTCAGTTAAAAAACCGTGAGTCAAAATTAAAATGAAAAAAAGGAACGCAAACTTAGATAATTAAGAATAGTAGCGTTGAACAGAACGCAACAAGGAGTAGAAGTTTTTCATCAAAGTACACTCTGAGATAAGAAAATAATATAATAAGGTTTTAGCTACAAAAATATTATTTATTTACAGTAAATCCTTTATTATTATATATGAAACAGTGGTGCATTTCAAGTTGATTGACGTGACACACGGGCAAGGTGAAAGTATGAAATAAAATAGTTGACTACCGACCGCTAAAAATATCAGAAAGAAATTGTTTATTAAATGAGGTCTTTTTTCTTGACTTGTAAAAAAATTTCATTTTATTTCAAGCTAAGCACGTAGGACGTATTCCATACTTAAGAAATTCTTAAGTATGGAATTTATCCAAAAAAAAAATTGTAATTTGTTATGCGAGTATAATTGTTTTGCTGAAGAATATAATTAAAGTATCTATTGACTGCTATTGCAACACAGCTTTGTTTTTTATGTCTGGCTTTTCATGCTAAGGAGATTTACGGTGTAAATTATCAAACCTTTGTAAGAAGCTCACCTGAACAGCCCTATCGTATAACGGATGCTTCTCGCCAGCCTTTGTAGACACAAAGGCGTTTGTGTATCGCAAATACTTTTGTCTTTATATCTTAAAATCAAGCTTATAGTGTAAATTTTATTAACATATAAATAATTTCAATCGCTATTTAATACACTTATCCGATCAGGTCGTATAATATTACTCAATAAAATGTCATGAAGAATTTGTTTTATTTTCGGAATTCTAAAAAATGTCAGGTGGTTTGTTTTATACTTTAATACCAACAAATAATATTTAACATTTCATTACGCATTTACACTAATATATTGACAATCTCTTTTATTTGGTAACTGTAACCACTTACAATTGCCGGACACCGCTTAACATCATTGTCCGGAATATCGACCGCAGTTAAATTCTCTGTGAATTTCATAAATTTATGTTCAAATTAATCCCAAGTGCACACACAATGGAAAAGACCGAACGATTTTCATTTGTCTTTATTCGTTCGTATTTCGAACACGTATTCGAATTATTATTACTATTGCATTTTACAATAGGAATAAAATTTGCGCACGAATATGTAGCGAACATCAATCTAAGGCGAATAATTTTATCTTTTAGCTTCATACTGTCACTTTGTCATGTTAATTAGGTGAAGATATTTGCTACTTAAAATGCAGAAGGGTTAAGATTTATTAACTAATATTAACCGACTTCAAAAAAGGGAAGGCAATGGATTGATTTAAATCATGGCTTAAGCTTTATTCTGTCAAGGTCCCGAGGTGGCTTCAGATATTTATAGTACGATGATTCAAAAAACGTTTATGAAAATAAAAGTAACAGCAAGTGAATGTCCCACTGCTGGGCTAAGGCCTCCTCTCCAGTTTTTGAGGAGAAGGTTTGGAGCTTATTCCACCACGCTGCTCCAATACGGGATGGCGGAAGAAAATACAAAGCCGACGGTAATATCGAATCGCACGTATAGCTGACGCTAATTGTTTTAAAATAATGTACTTATCCTATTGATTACTAAAATTGATAATATAATGTGTTTTAATATACATATAAAAAGAAACGGCACTAGGCGTTCAGTAAGATTGTTAGAGTATAACTCATAAAGTATTTTGTTATTTAATTCGATAAATACAGTAGGTACTACTGTCAATTAAAATTACAATTGAAATTTTTCTCATAGCCGTCGGTTTACACTTCGCAGTGACATACGATCGCAACAATTTGCAGCTTCGGGGGCATAGTTAATTGATCTCGTGGTCCAACTCGCACACTAGTCCGACCAATACTCGCAACATTGCTGCTCTCGCCCGAGTCGGTTGGCCTGCCTGGCGAAAATGCACGCGAGTGATTCATTTGCTTGCTTATAAATTCAAACATACCACATATTTGATTTCATCAATTATGTAATCATTGCTAGCGATCGTGCTCTCGTGTATTGTGCACACGATTGACTAACCACATTGAATAGTTTATGGAATTTGATAGATACATACAAGGGCCCTCGTTTGAAAGCATTTGTCTGATATTATAACATGCAATCTATGTGATGGATGTTAACCCTTGTGGACTTTATGAAATCAAAAACAGCCCAATTATTACACTTAATTTATAATAGACAGCGTAACGTGGTGCCAGGAATTCTTAACACGAATGTGCTCCTATGGCGTGTCCTACCCACTTTATACAAAAATAATCGGATGTCAGTTTATGAACTAATAAATTATGGTTTACAACGTAATTTAATAATATGATGATTAACGAAATTATTAATAATGAATTATAAACATAATAAGGTATAGGTAAATAAATCACAGAGATAAATATCATTGGGAGTAGTTATTATATGCCACAACAGCTGGGCGCCTATGTGGTACTTGTTAACATGTATGAAAAAAGTTACTACAGTTTCTGAGTGGGTTTCTAGATATAATCTACACTCTGAACCGTCGCTTGCTTTAAATTTAATTTGCTTAGTAGCTTTAAATTTAAAGAAATAATCTATTTGAATGAAGTATACTTTTGATTTTCATTTTAGGAATAGTTTTCGTGTTATTTATATTAAAAGAGACTATTTGTTATTTCGTCGATCTAAGAAATAATGATACATATCATTTTATTAATATCGTTTATAAGCACTTGCTCATCAAATCAAATGGTCATGTACACTTGTAGGCGGCAATTCGGTGTATATAATCAGGGTGCAGCTTTTGTTACAATCTAGGTCAGTGTATGTACTTCTTATTCCATAATCTACAAGAAAGAAAAAGAATTATCGAAACACTTTATTAAAAATTCCATGAAAGGAAAGTCGCGTGTTCACGTGAGTAGACAACAAATGACTCGTAGAGCTGTCAAAATAAAGTTAGTCGCTCGGGGTTTATAAAAGATTAATATATCTCAATAAGCATAGGCAAAATATTTACAAGTTTTATATCTCGAGATCACAAAACAAAGGTTTTTCGAAAGTTTCGTATCAAAAAGAATACGGAGCTGCGTTGTAAGTTCAGTATATTTTCGATTTAGTCTTTTCTATCGATTAATCTATTAGCGCTAACATAAATATTTAAACCCACACACTTTAAATATATCAATCTTATAAATAGAATAACATCGAAAAGTGCGAAATGTCTCTTTAATAGTGAAAATGAGTAATTAATATAATACTTGTATCGTAATGTTAATACATATGTATATGATTTATTTGAAATGTTAATGTAGAAATAATTTTATTAATTCATCGAATCTAAATAAAAGTTTGAGTATCATATATGCTGAAACGAGAATGGATCGACTTTTAAATATGGTTCTATTTATAACGAGAATTACATAATAAGCATACATTACATAAAGTATAAATTTAAAATAGAACAAATAATAAGATATCAGTAAGATGTGTTTTAAAATAAAGTTAATGATTTCAAAGTAATTTTAAAACATATATAAATTCTTCATTAAAACATTTTGATTATGTCATTTGTATGGTGGAAGTACGCGGGGAATACAATACAATCGTTTATTTGAAAGGGAGATTATAATTGTATATTAAAGTTACGCTTGGAATTAATCTCAATTAATTAATTTATGAATATCTTTAGAATACTCGAGTTACTTAAATCTTTTGTAATCTATAAGTTACGAGTAAATTATTTAATTTAATTATTATGTTCTGTATTTTAATTTTCCAAGGTAAATGACTATCGCACTAGACGCTATCCTGCAGCAGTCCGTGATTGTCGATGGCGACGATACACATGACAGTTGAGAAGTAGCAATTACATTCGGGCGTGTGTCAATGTTCTAGGAGATTTGTGCTATTATAGGTATTTTAACGGCTATGAACTGATTGTTAAATCTATCGTCGGTCGAATTAGTTCATTTATTCGTTTAGCCACCACAGTAAATAATATAAACAAATAAGTTTTAATAAACAACAGGTTATATACTATGTGTAAAAACAAACGAAGTTAGACTAAGGCAGCTAATATGTTTTTAAATCAAGTGGGGATACACATTAATAACTAAATTTCAGTTAAATGAGGGATTATATTTATGTGTAATACCAGTTTTTTGGTATTTAAATATTTTATACATTAAAGGTCTTTAAAGAGTTTTATTTCTTTAAGAGTAGTAAAATCTTAAAATATGCCTTATTTTACGTAATTGCCATGTGACATTGACTGTGCCAGCGCTATTATAATGTTATAACGGTCACCATAGCACAAATGTTGGAATCTATTAAAATAAATCATTTTAATTTAATTCTTCTCCATAATCGTATCTTTATAATAATTCCAAGAACATTTGAGACATTTGACCCGTTCTAGCAAAGATGCTAAACCAACCAACAATCTCTTTACAATATCACTAGAGGAGGAAATTATATGAAAGTATCTCACCCAGGTCTGTTTAATTGAGGAAATTCTATAGTTGTTAGAAAGACAATGAACGTCATTGAATATATGTAAAACGAGAAAGATTTAAACAATATCACGAGATTGTGGCACTTTATGCGTTTCTGACTAATTGTAGCGAGAAAAAAAAAGAAATACATTTTTGTAACATTTTAATCGTTATATTCCACAATTTACAATAGAAGTAATTTGCGCTCAGATATGATATTCTGTGAAGGATGTAATGGAAGATGACTTTTCAGATTCTTCAAAAGTAATTTATTCTTTGCAAGACTCACCTATCAATTTTTATGTGTCAACGTATTGCTACCATAGCAATTCATTGCCATCATAAAAACGATGAATTTTGTATTCATAAAGTAAATAATAAGAATAATGCGAAAAAACGGCGATTGTGATGTGGTATTAGCCTCGTAAGTGCCGAGGTGCTCGAGAGTATTGCTTTTAGATATAACGCTAAAGAATAGTAACGCGTCTATTATTTAACAAGATTGTATTTAGTAAAGCGAAACTGTCGAGATGTTTTTTTCGGCCATCGCATTACGAGCTTACATTTATGGGCATTAGCAATAGCGTTGGGATGTATTTTATAGGCCATATTCCTAAGCCCTTGCGCATTAAATCCAAACATAAGAACCAATATGTAAGCACAAGTTATGAGAATGGCCCTATATAATGGCATAACTTATGAAGGCCATAGGATTTATACACAACATTCGTCTGCTTAATCATCAAATTATAATATCACGAGTTCTTGTTTCACTCAATTTTGAGGGTTTGTTTGACGTGAACGTGATTTACCGTTCTGCTCTTTTACTACCCAACCTTATTATGTAGTCATTTAATATTCGCCTGAAATAAATAAGCCGTTATTAACTTTGAAAGTGTTACTCTGTGATGTCTAAATTCATTGTGACGGTATGAATCTGTTACAATTTAGTTTTCCACATTGCAGTCGGAATTCTTCCTGTGCATTTCCTGTTTATACATTTCATTTTTAACATGTTGTATTTATGTTAATTTACATATTTAACAAAAATACTCTGAATATCAACAATAAATAATAAGTTTTTTTGTAGCGAATAATATAATTAGCGCTTTAGTTATCTAAATGACGGAGACGTTAGATATGCGTTACATTTATTGATGAGCAATTAAATATAACCTTATTTCTATAACAACCGGTGCCGTTCTGTTCTTCTTTTAAGTCATTATTTTTAAGCTCAATCATGAAAATTTAGTTTATGTTTATAAATTGTGCAAGAATACAAGAATTATGAACAACTACTAAATTTTGCAAACCTTTTTAATTCAAGACATAAATATCAGTGTTACCACAATAGATAATAATGCTTGAGTAATAACATTATTAACTAAAATCCACACGTTAAATGGGTGATAAATTCTATTACATGAAATTACGAAGGTATTAGGAGGTAGAGGATAAATTCAAGCAAGTTATTACTTTGGGAGGCAGACAAATTATTTTCTCAGATGGTCCCCGTCGTCTTCGTCGTCGTCGGACGGCCATTATAATGAATGAGTCGCTCTTATTAAGAACATATTGTCAGTGCACGATATGTCTTCGTGTGTTGTCACAGTGAGTAAAATTGCGGTACATATATTTTTACATATTATGACATTATAATTTTTTGTATTATTTACATTTTTTTTCAGGGATACTTTCGACAGAGCAAAATATTACCAACTTAATAGAATAATCTAAAATTATTTATTATAATTTGAATAATATTGTTTATTTAGGCGCTTAACCACTAAAGTCTGCCCAATACATTTTTTATATAGTGTTGTTACATATTTCACTTACTTAAATAAATACGATAGCCAGCAAGTGATGAAGATGATGAATTACATGTTTTTTTTCTTCATTAGATGTTTTAATTTTTATAATAATTTTCTCTTTCATACGATACATGGATATGTTTTTGCAAAAAGATACATAAGAATATTACAGAATAATTAGTACCGCATTAATCTATCTTTCCGCTCGCCTGATTCGAGTCAACTTAAATTTATTTTGTAATTTCAAAACTTAATTACAAAGTTTGACCGGTAATGTTTGTTTACGGATATCGTGTCGTTTTTTTATAAAAATGTAGTCTAATAAAGATTCTTAATAACGAAGTTAATTGTTTCAAAATCTACCACTTACGGCAGCGTAATGAATGGTTGTGTTAGGATTTCGTGTACAGTTACTCTAATCGTGTACTTAGATGTAATCACTGTAACAAATGACGCGAATATACGACGGATTTAAAGTAGCGTGTGGAGTTTTCCTCCGCAAGATAATTAATATTTAAGGTACTAGTAACATTGGTAATATTGTGTAAGGAATGTACATTTTTTTTAATTCATTAGCTAGCCAGTCTGGCAAGCGGTTGATCTGGTTGTGAGTGGGAGTTACACTGGGTTACTCACCCTTCAAACCGGAACGCAACAATACAAAGTACTGCTGTTTGGCGAAATTGTGATGAATGGGTCGTATACAACCAGACTGCTTGCACAACTTACCACCAAGTATAGTCTTCGAGGAGAGTTAACTCCTGTAAAATGTTCCTGATCATTATTAAGTTATATTTTACATCCGACGAAGGGATCGGGTTAGTTAATAATAATAATAATATCCTGGGACATTTTTCACACACGGCCATCTGATCCCAAATTAAGCTTGTACAAAGCTTGTGCTATGGAAACCAGACAACTGATAGTATATCAGTTGTCTGGTTTCCATATATAAAAGTAGTATACATATACTACTTTTCTTTTGTAAATAGATATTCTTATTCTTATTCTTAAATAGATAATTACACCCAGACTCAGGACAAACAGACATGTTCATGCACACAAATGTCTGTCATGGGTGGGAATCGAACCCACAACCTTCGGCGTGAAAGGCAAGTGTTCTACCAACCAGGAGTTTTTATCGTATATGTATCTATTTTACTTTTTCTTTTTTTACTAATCATGAAATTAAAAAAATTATACGCTATATAAATGCTCAACTGGGCAAATGCATCTTATCACAGAGCTTGGAGCTGCTTCATACCATATTCTACCATATGTACATTGAACACGTCATACAACCTGTATATATATATACGACTTTAAAAAAGTTAATTTATTTAGTACTATTATTATGTGATCATATTATTTTAGAATAAATATTTAAGATAATAAAACCCCTTTGTTGAATATTGCTTAAGAAATATTTTTCATTCATGTAGACACTTTCATTTAATGTAAATATATTTTTTGCGATTTGTTTACGAACGTATCACTCGCAACATACTAGTCGTATTACAACCGGAGACGGCGATCGTTTGCATCCTTTGTCAACACGGCTCGAGTCGTTTGCCTGTCAGTTCATTGTTGGGGTTACAAGTCAATAGAGTTCATCACTTTCGAGCTGAAGTGTTTAATAATACTATATTTGCAAAAACAATGTGTTTATGTTTAACGCCCGAACACTCGGTATAGAACTCGCTTATGTCCGAGCAAAGGAAATCATAATTGTGTTTAGTTATTTTTTATTACAATATCGTGCTAACTGATGTTCTCAACTCCGCTTATAGACATTGATAATGTAATAAATAAATTTTACAAACAATTCCTTATAATGATAATAATAATAATAAATAATGTCCTCCAGACCGATTTCGGTCACGGCGGCCAATCTTAAGAAAGATTAGTCAACTGTGCAGGAGATATTATAGTGCACGAGTGTGTGCGCAGACACAGATGCACTATCTCTTCCCTCATTCTCATAATCCGATGGGACGGCAATCCGACACGACCGGAAAGAGTTCAGTCGCAGGACCACTTCCAACTTCCAGACTTCGGGATGCGACTGAGTATTTTCTGACAGAAAAACTCAACAATTTTTATTGGCTCGACCTGAGAATTGAACCCAAGACCTCCGGGTCTGCAGCCTTACATGAAGCGACTAGACCAACGAGGAAGTCAAAATTCCTTATACTATACTTGCGTCGTCATCACGGCATCTAAGACGCTATGTTGAAGCCGTTACTTGGGCGTGTAATTATAACGTCTAACATAACCTGCCTTTTATAATAACAAAATACAATTTAAGCAAAATCGGTTAAAGCGTTGTACTTGTACCCGTAGAAGTATGTAAAAAAGTCCTATCGGTAATCTTATAACATCATGCATATAATTTTATCAATATTTTTATTGATAAAATTGAAGGACGTGGATAGTAGTTGGTCAGTTGTGTATATTATATATTAATTATATGGTCATAAGGTGCTCGTTTCCGTAGTTTACTGCAATGGACTTCGCTGTCTTTACTCTCATTCATTATTATCTAAAAGGGAACTTAGTTTTCACAGCATTCAATAAATTGGATACTTAGTGCAATATTCGTTGACATTAATAATTTAAGAACTATATTCAGTTTGTAAGTTAAATCACTTTAGAACTTAACAATTCTACCATTGCTAAAAAACAAGTAAATATGCAACAAAGTAAACGAACAATAATTGCTCTATACAGAGAGTTTTAACAGACAATAGGAAAGAAAAACTGTAATGACAAAAAATCTGCATATTGCTGTATATACATATGTGACCGCGACTTGTTCTAAATAGGTGGATACCACGCAGCTTCCAAGAAACATTTGAATCTCACTACTGATTGTTAATAGCTCTTTTGTGTCTGTGACGGGTCGTGATGACAGACAATGGTATTATTTTATAACTAAAAAAATATGTAAATAAAAAAATGTAGGATAGAGTCACGTTTGTTCAAGATATAGAGAGCGACGACAAAAACGACATAAGCGTCGCGTTACGTGTGTTCGGGAAGGACAGAGTGACATATTAAAACATATGAATGGATTTAGCTCGCGTTTATTGTTTTGATGTCTGGAATGATATCTCAGTGTTCGTGTAAATGGAAAGGTCGCGTGCAACAGTCATATTAATTTGATTAGTGTTCATAATGTATTGTAAGTTGTTTCGTATAAAAATATATTTTTTATTAAGTAATATTATATCACATATAAATAAACATTAACTATTGACGAATTTAGTACAGGTATTAAGGCCAAGTGTTCGACTGAGACAAGTGAATCACTCATGTTACTTTCAGCCGAGATGACACAGTCGTTGGAATGGCGAAGATTGCGGGTCCAAACTCGAGCTAGCGTCACTGAATTAACGTGTGTTCACGTGAATTAACGTGTGTGTGAATTAACGTGTTTGCACCTCATGCTCGTTGTTGAAGGAAGACACCATGAAGATACTTTCATAAGACGATTGAAAATTTGCCAACTCTAAAGGGTGAATAAACTCTAAGCTCAAAAGTAATGGGGAAATTTGCTGGCTGTTAATTTTACTTTCAAAGCACAAAACAATGAAAAATCAATCACGTGACCAAGAGTCGTGTAGAACATGTCGATATATTAGCCGGAGCGCGTGTGTTCCCCGCCCTGCTCTTTTATAATAATCGTAAAAAGAATAACACACGTCGTAAACGTAAAATTATATCGGCATTTCTCAAATAAAATAGCTCGATAAAATGTTGTTACTTTTTTATTCCAAACATTGTACTCGTTTGGAAGTTTGCCAAAGAGCTTACAATCCTGAGCGGGCAATTATAGTTTTTAATTATGTGCGCTCAATTGCGGTTTTACTACTTCACACTATCACTATAATCTATTTCACACACGAGTGGCTCGGTTACGCTACGGCGTCGTTTAATTGATTTCGTTCCAAAACAATTAAAAATAGTGAATAAAGGAATTTAGTTATATTTTATAGATAAGTTAAAAATACAAATTAAATTATCAAACAATACTGCGTAGTGCTGCTTAGCGGTAGAACACGTGACGAATGAGTTATACCCGGTGTACGGTTCGACGCGACGAATTTTATGAAGGTTAGGCCGATTTGGATGGTTTAAATTTTATTCTATTGAATTAAGTTCTCATGTAACTGTGTGACGTGTGACACAATGGCTTGTGTTATTTTAATTGTCACAAAGTTAATTCTTGTCTAAATTAATAAAATATTAACTTTGAACGCATGTACTGGACGATACTGACAAATAGATCGAGTGGCGAATGTATATATTTAATTATATAAAAAATGGGACGGGATAATTTTACTCGGTGGTAGGGCTTTGTGCAAGCCTGTCTGGGTCTACCCAGACAGGCTTGCCACTCACTCATCAGATATTCTATCGCGAAACAGCAGTACTATTATTGTTGTGTTCCCGTTTGAAGGGTGTGTGAGCCAGTGTAACTACAGGCCCAAGGGACATAACATCTTAGTTTCCAAGGTTGGTGTTGCAATGGTATATATATAATTTTTCTAACAATGCCAATGTCTATGGGCGGTGTTGACCACTTACCACCCCATGGTGGCCCATTTGCTCGTCCACCTACCTATTTTATAAAAGAAAAAAGTTAGTGCTATATTCGTTGATTTTCATTCCGGAGTAATAAATTTAATTATATTTAATTAACATACCGATGTAAATTGGTGGAACAGTATAACTAATAAGTTTCTTGCCGGTTCTTCTTGTTAAAGTCTACTACGGAATGTTGGAAATTCTTACTATCAACTGTTTCACGTGCGACTCGGGTCGTTGGAAGTCACGCGGTTGACGCATAGGAACCGCGAGCAGTATTTATTAGATATGACAACGAATATAGCTATTTACTTACTGTGTAAATTCTTCTCTTCTGATTTTGTATATGATTTGAAATATTTCTTTAAATATTAAGAACTGTAGCTTCAAAGGATGCTAAGGAATTTAAGACTGCTTGAAGCATATTAGCCTCAGTACTGAGGCTTAAGTCTAGTTCGGGCTGATAAAAAGTTATTGGGTTTTTCTGTTGGAAAATTTTCAGTAGCTGGGGTTTGGTTTCGAATTTCTCGGTGTTAACACTCTCGTGCCTCGGAAATCACTCAAAACGTTAGTCCAGCATCTGGATTCTTTCTGTTGTGTCGGATTTTTCGATACTCGGATTAACTGAGGGAATAGAAAGTGCACTAGTGTTTTCGGACAACCTTGTCAAATATATGTTCTCAGGAAGTGGTTAATATGCCTGGAGCCTGACTACCGTGTCTGACTTCAGGAAAACAGCAATGGTTTCAAAGTGTTTCAAGAATACTTTAATAATATTATTAATACCATAAAACACTGTGTTACGTCTGGAAGGAGAACTAACCTCTCTTTAAGAGAAAGTATGATACATTTTTTTACAAATAAAATATAAATGTCGGTTATTTATTGTTTTATTACTTTAAAAGCAAAACTTTTCGTTTTTTGAATAATTTAGTAACCATACACTACTATTTTTAGTAAATAAATACATATAATATTAATACATGCGTATTATTTATAACAACAAATTCGCCGCGGCGATCGGTCATAAAGTCTAACAATCTGCGCGGAAGATACTGTACATCATATACAAGCGTGTGCGCGAACACAGGTGCACTCTTATAGTGTAATGGGATGCGGACGGCCATAAGTAGTTAATGCTTAATAGTTCGCTCACTATTATGCGGTTTATTTTAATAAGAGAGAATGTTGACGTCGTGTAAATTGCTGCAATTTCAACATATAATAGAAACATTATAACGTCGGTGTTTTCACCGGTTAATCAGCGCTGACCCCGATTACTGACGAACCGGACGGAAGTAAGCATTGTTTACGTTCGGCTCGGTCGGGCCCGTTATCGGTAATGTTCGTTATAAATCGTAAGTTTGGTTAGACGTTCGGGTTATTTACTAGTTGATGTGAGCACATATGTCTCGGATGACTACTGTTAAGCGACAGCGCCTGGTCGCGTATGCGAACCGAAATGGAAAGTTTAGATTTGAAGATCTTTATCTTCTATAATAATTCTATTATATTTATAACTTCTATAGTAATCTTTATACGAATCGTAAGTAAATAGAATATAATAAAATAGGGTCGGTAAATATACACTTGGGTGATTATCATCCGACGCGTGCAGATTTCTTCACGGTGTTCACCTTCACTGTCGAGAGCGAGATGAGTTTTATAAACACTAATTAATCACATAAAAAATCTTTGCTGCTTGCCTGCCTTTAACCTGCAAGCCTCGGTTACGGTTCACGAGTTGTAACCACTGGGCTATCTCGACTCAATATCCCTATTTGTATATATTATGTAAGCACGCCATGTAATGAACAAATAGTCGCGGTTAATCTATCACTCGAGCGGTTGGAGCGAGATGGAGCGCCGAATGATGTGCATTGAAGCGAGTTGACACTATCAATCTGCGTCGCATGTGACGACACTTACTGAAACTTTCAAAAATAACCTAATTTCAGGCTAATGTATGCTCATATCAAAGGTATTATCAAAAGGTTAATAATATATTTTAATGTTTGAGAGTGAATTGTTTAAAATAACATCTTTACATTACGTTACGCAACAAATTTTTAGCTTAAAAATTTCGCCTTTGCATATTTATTAATTTTGATAACGGTAATAGAAATGTCATGTTCTTATGAAAGTGAGTGGTTGATATTGATGGTCGCGTCCGTCGGCATGAAATAGCAAATATATCAATAACCGCAATATCAGAAATTACTGCCGTCGGCTTCGGGCAGAAAACATCCATTATTATTTTCATGATTACCAACGCAAATCATTCTGTGCATAGTCATTAAAAGTATTTTATGATAACCGTTTCAGTAATTATCAAAATGTTTTTAATTTATTGAATCATATTGCGACTGTGTAATGACTCATTATGTAGTGTTCATATTGTAAAATGTAACAAATTAATATCTTGTTTATTTTATAGTATTTGATTTTTATGGTTTTCGTTTTGTTAGTGGCGTGTGATTGGATAAATATATTCTATTCATGATTATGGTCTGGTTATTTATAGCAATGCTTTGCAGGCAGTCGGCGTAAAGAGCCGTACTGGTGGTAGGGCTTTGTGCAAGCTCGTCTGGGTAGGTACCACCCACTCATCAGATATTCTACCGCAAAACAGCAATACTTGATATTGTTGTGTTCCGGTTTGAAGGGTGAGTGTGCCAGTGTAATTACAGGCACAAGGGACATAAAATCTTAGTTCCCAAGGTTGGTGGCGCATTGGATATGTAAGCGATGGTTGACATTTCTTACAATGCCAATGTCTAAGAGCGTTGGTGACCACTTACCATCAGGTGGCCCATATGCTCGTCCGCCTTCCTATTCTATAAAAAAAAAAAAAAACCTCTTTTAGTGATACTTGATTTAGAAGAAAACGGTACAACGAGAAATACAAGTATAATCTATATGATTACGATTCATGCTCGATGGAAATAAAAATATGAATTATTTTTAAATTTTACCGTGCATGATTATGACGGTCGCCATCCTCATCATCGACGCGAGAATCTACATAGATAACCTAAAATCCTTAGTAATTTAATTTAAATAAATAATTAATATATTTTATGCATTTACAGCGATACTACAACCTCTCGGAAGTATGACATATATTACATCGGCGAGTGCGTGTGTTTGTGCTGGCGGAGTGCCGGTCGGCGAACACAACGCGCCTCCAAATTGTGAAATGTATTCACCGACTAATTGGCGCTGAATATTTGCGATGCATGAATCCAAGTTATGTTGATGTTTCCCGAGGGGAAGTATGTGTTATCTATTGGTATTTGAAACGAATGTTATGCTTGGGGTTGATGAGATATTGAAATAAGTGTTTAAGTTAGTAATATGCTTCCAAACCTATGAGTTTTACTTGGTTGTTACCAATTGATCGTCGCTAGTTCCCTAATCTAGACACTGTGTGATACATGCCAAAATAAATTATTTATACATCAGAAACAATTCATATTTCCTTCCTTATTCTATATCATATATTCCACGGCGGCCTTCGCAAACACAGAAAATTGGTATTTATATATAATAATATAATTGTTTATCTTCTATTGAATGCTGAATAAGAAATATGTATATATCTTGATGAATAAAAAAATTACTTTAATTTACTTCATTCGCGGTTTTACTATTTCTACGCTCTGTAGCGTTTCCTATATTTCTTAGTTACAAAATAATGCCCTCGTTTGTCTAGTGGCTATATATTAGGTACTTACATATGTCGCCGAGATGGTCCTGTGGTAAGAACGCGTGAATCTTAACCGATGATCGTGGGTTCAAACCCGGGCAAGCACCACTGAATTTTCATGTGCTTAATTTGTGATTATAATTCATCTCGTGCTTTACGGTGAAGGAAAACATCGTGAGGAAACCTGCATGTGTCTAATTTCACTGAAATTCTGCCACATGTGAATTCTACCAACCCGCATTGGAGCAGCGTGGTGGAATAAGCTCCAAACCTTCTCCTCAAAAAGAGGAGAGGAGGCCTTTAGCCCAGCAGTGGGACATTCACAGGCTGTTACGGTACGGATATGATAGCGTTTTGTCGTACTGACCACTTTGATCTGAAATATCTTCTCTTTGGTTAAGAATTCCAAATTCAAATTTATATATTCATTTAGCTTGTACATCTGAGTTTTGAAAACAGTCATTCATTTGTTTTTTCCTCATTATTTTTTTCTTTGGCGTCGCTTATTACCGCACAATGAAAAACATGAAATATCGGTATATTTACGAGTACGAGTTCTACCGTGGCATCAGTGCTGCAGAAACAGCTCGAAGGATTAATGATGTGTACGGCGCTGATGCCACAAATAAAGGCACGGTACGTTTTTGGTTTCAACGTTTTCGTTCTGAAAATTTTGACCTTCAGAACCAACCCCGTGGACGGCCGGAGACCAAAATGGAAAATGGAGAATTAAAGGCTATTGTGGAAGCGGATCCATCACAAAGCACTTAAGAGATAGCTGCAGGCTTTGGGGTAAGTGATAAAACTATATTAATCCACTTGAAGCAAATCGGGAAAGTAAAAAAACTTGAACGATGGGTACCTCATGAATTGAGTGAATCGAACTTGCAAACACGCATTGACTGCTGTGTTACTCTGCTCAACTGCTTTACTTGTGATGAAAAATGGATACTGTACGATAATCGGAAGCGCTCGTCGCCCTAAACGAAAATCGACTCAGAAAAAGTTACTTGTGAGTGTTAGGTGGACAAAGCCGGTGTCGTTCACTACAGCTTTCTAAAATCTGGTCAAACGATTACGGCTGATATATATTGTCAGCAACTGCAAACCATGAAGGAAGAACTAGTGGCTAAACTGAGATTGGTCTAGGCCACTGCTGCTTCACGACAACGCAAGACCACACACAATACAACAAACAACCTCTAAGTTAGATGAGCTACAATTGGAATGTCTGCGATATCCACCGTACTCGCCGGACCTTGCTCCAACAGATTACCATTCTTTCTAGAGTTTGGACAACTTCTTACAAGGAAAAAAATTCAACTCTGATGCGGCAGTCCAAACCGTCTTCAAAGAGTTTATTGATTCTCGCCACGGTTTTTTTAGTAAAGGGATCAACTGACTACTTTGATGGCAAAAGTGCATAGCAACGGTGGATACTTTCATTAATTAAACATATTTTACAAAAAAAAATTGACTTTATATTCCTCCCGTACAAATTGCCAATTTCATATGTAAGGATCTAATATAAGGCCATCATCAGTAAAAAAATGTATTAATCCTAGTGTTTTAATCCTATTTTAGCAAACCGTCAACACTTTATCCGTACATCAAATTTCGTACTTATTGTAATTTACATCTACTGTTAATTTTCTAAAAGCTTTGATTTACAAAGATAATTTACATTATAAATAAAACATATAGAAGTCCACTAGATTGTTTCTCTGCACGCATAAATTAAAGTTTTAATAAATTAAACTGATCCTCTACGATCCGATGTATAAAGTTATTTTGTTAACAAATATTGTCATATCAATCCTGTAAAATGCACAGAGAGCCATTATCAGTGCATTTTTACATTACTGGTTAAAATTCTGGAATCTTACTCCAGAGATTTTGATCAAAATTTTTTATTCATTTAAAAGTTGGGAAACATTTATAAAACGCAGTCATGATTCGATCACATAAATGCCTCAACCGGGCGTGGGGGAAACAGCCTGAATGACTTCTGCTATATCAGGTTACTCCCGAAATAAATAAATACAGTGAATATGAATATTATATATATATAATATGTGTTTAATGCTTAGTACAAAAAAGGTCTTTAAAAAAACAAACTTATAACTGCTATTATATTATCTTAGTACATGACGTCATACATAACGGGGTACTTATATAACAAATTAAATGTTCTTTTTGTTTCAGAAATCAATGGAGCCTCAATAAAGTTGTAAAAGATTTTACTCGTGGTAGAGCTTTGTGCAAGCTCATCTGGGTAGGTACCACCCACTCATCAGATGTTCTACCGTAAAACAGCAGTACTTGGTATTGTTGTGTTCCGGTTTGAAGGGTGAGTGGGCCAGTAATTACAGGCATAACATCTTAGTTCCCAAGGTTGGTGGCGCATTGGTGATGTAAGCGATGGTTAACATTTCTTACAATGCCAATGTCTATGGGCATCGGTGATCACTTACCATCAGGTGACCCATATGCTCGTCCGCCTTCCTATTCTATATAAAAAAAAAGATTTTTTTCTCTGTTTTTTGTACTGATTTCACATTCCATTCATTTCCATTGTGACTAGAATGTTCGTCGAACGCGTTGCCTCGTCTACATTTAGCAACTTATCACTCGAGCGTGGTGGTGACATCTGCCGCCGTTACTTACAATGTCATCGAAGTCATTCTTCAAAGAGATAAAGTAGGATTACTTTTTTTGTGTTATTTGATTTTGTGTTCCGAATAAACCTCAAAATGCGACCTATTGTGTTAACCATTTCACGCAGATATTAGTAATTTAATTTTAGCAGTCAAACGAGTATTTGTTTTGATCGATGATACAGTATTTCACGTGGACCTTGGCCTTACTATGTTATTTATCTAATAAAAGTCAGATTTCGAGAGAGTCAATATAAATATAAAGCGCAATTTCACCGAGAATTGACTTACTGGCTGGCGCGCGTCGCGTCGCGGCCCAACTTGGAGATAAGTTTGCGGTTCGCTTGTAGCCTCTGCGCTTACTTTGAGTTAATTTTAATGTTGAACATTGAAACGGTACATAGATCGGATTATTTCGTTAAGGTTTTATTCTCTTCTTTTGTAGAAACTGCTTATAATAAATCTCTGACAGCTGTAATCTAGTGTAGATATGTTATAAAAAGGTAAAATTAGTTTGTTTGTATGTAGGGGGTTATCTCCAGAACTAATCTGTCTGTCTGTTTATTCCAGCTAATCTCCAAATCCTCCAAATGTAAGAAGAATTAGGTTTACCTCCAAAAAAATGAAAACCCACGAAATTCGAAATCCACGCCGGCGAAGTCGCGGGAGGAATTAAGTTATTTGTGTTTTTTGTTGTCTATATATTTGTTTATTATTTTTAAATTAGATTGTTTTAACGTCTACTGCTAAGCAAATAAGCCAAGAAGGTCCAGTATATAATGCTTGGATTTAAAAAAATTGCGGTTTCAAAAACGGTAAACACCTCTGACATTGATTCATGTGCTTTACTTGTGTTTATAATTAACAAACCTGTAGATTCTAATTTTGTAACAAGTTCAATGAACCCGCGGTGAAGCTGCGTGGAGGAATAAGTAGAAAAACTTTGCCAGATGATGACATTAAAAGCTGTTTTTTTTGCATTTTATTGCCAACATTGGTAAGTCTACATATAGTAAAGAGTTTCTTGTTAAAAATTCATTCTGTTCGCTACTATCATGATTCTATCTGTATGGCTTAATCACTAAAAAGTCACTTATCTACATTTTAAATAGTTGAAGATTCGTCCTTGCAAAGGGCAATGCCCTTCCAGAATAAATGTCTAAAACGTTAGTATGGAACGACTAGATCTATTTTTTCTTTACTTGAAAATTGTCCCCTTCGGTCTTTTCCTTTCTTTGATTATTGGTTAAGGGGTGGCTGGGTCGGACGCGCATCCATCTCCATTGAGAGCAATCGAGGCTAATTGTCAACACTTGCGCTCGCCTCGATAACTCAGAGTTGTAAATGTTGCTCATATTTAGACTTGCGTTAAATTCAATTTCGATTGATTGTGTAAAATAAAGGGATTATCTAAACTTAATAAGTCTTTTTGCTCACGTACTAATTACCTGGCAGTAGATCTTTCTGCAGGCTAGTGTGTGTGGGTTCATTTAAAATTCAATAATCAATTCGAATCTACCGCCAAACATTGAACTTTCTATTGCTGGTTTAGGTTTGTGATATGAGTGATACAGTGTAGTTATTATAATTACATGCCATCTTAGTTCCCGAGCCGAAATGGCCTAGTGGTTAGAACGCGTGAATCTTAATCGATGATCATGGGTTTAAATCTGGCACCACTGAATTTTCATGTGCTTAATTTGTGCTTATAATTCATCTCGTGCTTAACTTTGAAGGAAAACATCGTGAGGAAACCTGCATGTGTCTAATTTCATTGAAATTCTACCACATGTGTATTTTACCAACACGCTTTGGAGCAGCGTGGTGGAATAAGCTCCAAACCTACTCCACAAAAGGGAGAGGAGGCCTTAGCCCAGTAGTGGGACATTAACAGGCTGTTACTGTTTAGTTCCCGATGTTAAGAGCGCACAGATGGCTTTGATAATATATAAACGCGAAAGAAGCACATGTAAACTCGGTACTTGCCTGAATTTGAACTTGCGATATTCGGTTAAGATTTAAGTGTTCTATCCATTGTGCCGTATCTGCTCATTTGCATAGAAATATGTTAAAACACTACACAATTAATTGAGATTCCATTGTGAAATAAACTTTGTGTCATATAAATCTGTCATGTTTTTATTTAATTTTGTCACAACAATTGGATGAACAGGAAATATATAGCCGTCGAAATAGTCCAGGGTGTTTGTTACAACGAAGCAACGTGGTTAAAGTATGTTAAGGTTAAAAGTTCACCGTCCATTGATTTTGAAAGCTACAGCGGAAACAAAGTGAAGTAGAATAGCCAGCACAGTCAAGTGAAATGAAGGAACGTTATTTTGCAACGTGCAGCTGTACAACTACTCCTCATTCCTATAATCTGTATAGATGTCCTGTTCCGACAGCCCAGGTTGTCTCAACAATTATTCTCATTCAATCGAATGCTCTCAGTTTAAGATATTCCAAAGACTTCTTAAACTGCCTACTTTTGTAAGAGAAGCCGGCGACATCAAACCGAGCCCGAAGTCGTGTCTTGGGGACGATCGTTTCGATGTTTTAAAGAGACTTTCGTAACCTCGTAAAATAATCAACTATGAATGCTGTGGACGGCTAATCTAACTCGTTGCCCAGATCGGTGTCAACGCGTGTCACGGTCTCAACGATCAAAGTGGCTCGCCGCCAACTTCGTCTATTATAGTTCTCTTATTTGCGTCGTGTCTATCCGTCCTCGCAAAACGTGTTAAAATTATACTTCATATTTCTTTCTGATGATACAGCATCATCACTGTTACCTTAGTTCATCCCAACTTAAGTAAATAAGCAACTCTGACCTTGATTGTTTGATTAATAAGCCCGTAATGACCCACTAATGAATGGGGCAATATGTTGTTTTTTTACACATACTTATAATTATTTTAGATGTAGAAAGGCATTAGAGAAAACTTTCGATAACAATGCATAATTATGATATAGATATATGTTTGCATATAGATATATGTTTGAAGTCTGGCTTCAGCTTTACTCTAATACCCGGTAAGACTTGTTAATTGATCTTTAGAGTTATTTCGTGAGAACGAATTCGAATCGTCAAAAATGTCAGTTGAAAATGACCTAAATAACCATAAGTATGTGTATCATATCAAATTAAATGAAGAAAGGAATATATTTAATATTATCAACCGTTACATACAATTCAAATACAATTATCATTAAGTTATCATTCAATGTGTCAATATACTATTTAGTCGATTCGGGAAAAATTACTTCTTAAATAACGGTGAAATTGTTATCGTAAGTATGAAAATTAGAATAAATTGTTTTTATGTAGTTAAGTACAATTTTCTTGTGTTATAAATAAAAACATTATGTTATATAAAAAATTATATATAACGTAGCCAGAGCTTACTAACAATCGCATTGAATATTTATATGTATAAAAGGTTTGTGTACCTACTCCTAGTTTCTTCGGAATTATAATACTATTGTATTGAGAGAAACATGAAAAAGGTGGGTGAGAACTTACTATCAATACCAAGAACATTAGTAACAACTACAGAATCCGCGTTGTTGACTGCGATATTTGTAAATAGAGGAGTCTATTAACAATTAATTGGCCTCTCGTTTTAATTATTATTGTTGCTTTAAGCGATTTCGTAGCAAAAAAATAACAAGTTTCAAATTGTGAACTACGTTTCTAAATTAGTTTTTATATATATATTAAGCACCTATATATCGTCGATCAAAGATTTTTTAAATAACAAAGTTATTAATTCAAATAAAATGATATATTAATATCATAACCGACTTGCGTGTCGAGTCTCATCAGTATTTACGACTTAATTGAATATATCGGACAAGTAATCAACTTAATTTATGTATATAGTTATATTATACATCAAAGATCGGCTACGAACATATTCAGTTCGGATATGCTCAGGGTTCTGTACACGAAATCAAACGATTCTGCGTTTACTAGATAATTTTGAAAATAAACTCGAATTTATTGACGAATGATACCGAACTTTGGTGACTTATTTTTTAAATTGTCTAAACTTACGTTAAAAATGTTTAATGACAAAAAATATCTTTGTATGGACTTAATATAATTTATAAACCTTTTTTAAATTTAGAAACCTTTGTTCGTTATTTTAGTTCTTACTCGTCTGTTACGTCTGAGAACTGCTCCAGCTTATTATTGATACCGGATATCAAAACATTTCTAATAAAAAGTTCAAATTTCCAACTTTGTACTCAAGTTTAATTTCTAGCTTAGGAATGTCAAATTATAACATAAACAAGGATTTAAATAAGTCAAAAAGTTACACGATTAGATACCAAGCCCTTAAACCGTTTCTACTATAATATAATGTCTACGAACACGTGATAGAATTAAAATAAAAGACAGACTAATTGTGTTCGAAGGTATACGTGCAGTCAGTTACGAAGAAACCAGAATCAAATTATTATTAACGGTGGAACGAGTTGTAATCGGGTTCTGATGTTAATAAGAGGTATGTCAGCCGAGCGGCAAAAAATAACTAGAAAAATATGCATGTTACAAGTAACATCCGGGAAAAATATAATTGCTATTTTTAGTTTTGTTAGTATTAGAAATAATTTATTCTCCGAAGTATTACTGAGTATCTATCGTAACTTCAGCTACGTTCTTTCACTTAAAATAATAGTAAAACGATTATTAATATATAATTTTATGTTAAAATATGAGCAGTATTTTCACGTAGACTAACAAATAATCTACCCAAAGTCGATCTTATGATTGCGGATTCTTTTATAAATCACGCGAAATATATTTATTTTTTATAGAATAGGAAGGCGGACGAGCATATGGTAAGTGGTCCCTAATGGTAAGTGGTCACCAACGCCCTTAGACATTGGCATTGTAAGAAATGTCAACCATCGCTTACATAGCCAATGCACCACAAACCTTGGGAACTAAGATGTTATATCCCTTGTACCTGTAATTACACACTTACATTGTATGGGTTAATATATAGCCTATAACATTCACAAATAATGTGGCTTTCTATTGGTAAAATAATTTTCAAAATCGGTTCAGTAGATCGAGAGATTACCCCCGAAAACCTCATAAACTTTACCTCTTTATAATATTAGTATAGATTAAACGAATACCTATAACCAGCCCGTAAAAATTATATTTTTGATCATCAAACTAAAACTTATAAATACGACAAATTTTACTACTAGGGTACTTAAATTAAAATGTTTATCACGAAAATATCTACTTGTTTTTGTTGATAATATGTGTATACATATATACGAAAATACAGGCTAAATTGTACGGGCGAGCGAGCGACGTTGGGTGATATGAAGTCAAGCGTCGATCGGTCGCTCCAGAAATTAAGAACTCGTTATATTAAACACTTTAAAAAATTGTTAAAAAATCATTTTTCAGATATCGTATAAACTTTACGTATATATATAATATTACATAAGTTCACATCGGCGGTTTTCTTGTGCGCAATTATAATGTTCGACTTCTATGTCTGTCTATGAATATAAATCACAATAAAAATAGTTTTCCGACTGATTAAAACATATTTATGTTTTTATCTATATAATTCAGTTCCACGAAAACTGCTGCTTTCTGTTCATTTATGGAAGATATTTTGAAATTTCGTGAAAACATTTAATTAAAGTTACCGTAAACATTATTTCGACATTTAGCGGTCGATGTGATCAAATTGAATAAGTTGAGCAAGCGACCAAGAACGCGAAAGTCCGCTGAAAGAAGACGCTCTCGGACAGAAGTTGAGAACTTTGCGGACAATTTTTGATAAGGAACGCGGTTTGTTTGCCTTATATTAGAATAGACTTTCCAAACTGCATCTTGGAAAAATTGTGGTAAATATTTTTAATATAAGCGTTGTTATTATGTTATAATTTATCGATGTAAAAAGAGTTGATGAACACATTTATGAGATTCTTCATTCACATTTCTCGATTCTGATTCGGCATTTTCATAGACAAATCAATGATTCCCGAACAGACGAAGCTCGCAGTGGAGGCGCCAAATAAATAAACAAAATATTTACCAATTTGATTGCTTCCCATCAATCACTCTATTTACAATTTAGAGAATGGATCTATCAGCGCTGTACAAATATAAATTATCTTTCTAAAATACCGAATATAATCCTGTAACGGTCTGCGTCTTGTTATTTATGCGATAGTAAAACCACTTGTCCGTTCGACCTTTACATTATGAGAATTGATGAACTGGGTTGCTTCGCGTAAACTTACACTATTTTTGGTACGATAAGCGTAACATTTTATTGATCCTAAGTTTGATGTATAACTAACCAACGATTGAGAATTTCGTAACCGTTTCACGAAGATGGACTACACAAAACTTCAACTCGACAAAACATCAAATTCATCAAATCTTCTTTGAAGCAATTTAAGAGATAAGATACTAATATTGCATTATCCTTGGTGAGTATGAAATCGGTACGACAACTTGTATAACATAATGTTGACTTTGGTAGCTTATACAAGTGCATAATATATATAAATCAAGTAAATAAGCAGATAAAATTTTCATTGGTAATATGGAGAGACTGTTGTTGTAGAACACAGCGTTATAATATACTTCAAAGTAACTAATGTCCACTTAGTTAGTTATATTTAACGGATTATTTTTGTACATAAGTAACCGATAATTTTTCTTAAACGGTCATTCCTACATACATCATAACGTACAACACGTTTTTATAGGTAAGTTATTAGGTTCATTGTTTTACATACAAACAAAACAATTTTTGTAATAAGAAAATAACAGCTAAGGATTGACACGAAATAAGCTATCGTATAGTTACCCAGAGATTCATTTTCATTCTTTGATAATTCACTCGATATACAACATGTAGGGAATCCCCATAAGCAAGACGACGTATAAAGCAGAGCAGGGCTCGGCCTCTGACAACGCCCAAAATACCGTCATATGTAATGTCTTTATTAAAACACCAGCACTCGTAATGCGACTAAAAATAAACTGTTTCTATTAGTAGAGGAGCGTTATTATTTCAGCACAAAGGTGTAATATCTCGATACCGGTCAAAACACCTCCGATCTAGATGAATTTTGTTTTCTAATTATTTCTGATTATTGAAAGAAATATATTATTTATATAGAATAGGAAGGCGGACGAGCATATGGGCCACTTGATGGTAAGTGGTCACCAATGTCCATAGATATTGGTATTGTAAGAAATGTTAACCACCGCTTACATCACCAATGCAACACAAACCTTGGGAACTAAGATGTTATATCCTTTGTACCTGTAATTACACTGGCTCACTTACCCTTCAAACCGGAACACAACAATACCAAGTACTGCTGTTTTGCGGTAGAATATCTGATGAGTGGGTGGTATCTACCCAGACGAACTTGCACAAAGCTCTACCACCGGTGAACATCCTTATCCTTAAAACACAACCAATAAAACCATAACAAACAATCAAAATGCTTTTATCTTCATTAGAAATATAGCATTTAATTTATTATATATTAATATTATTATATTAGACTGTAATTTATAATCATTAAAATAGTTTGCTCTGTCGTAAGAAATGCTTATAAACATGTTAATATACTAATTTAATTTCACTTTTCATAAACATGGCAAACAAATTCTATAAAGGCGCGTCCATTCTATAAAGAACGAGACAAACCTTAGGACCAAATCATTTTTGTACGGGATAGATTTCACAGTATTTAAATTACAAATTCATTGGATTTTTTTTAAGTTTAAATACCTCGGGTCCATACTGCACGAGTCTGGTACAATCGACCACGACGACATAGCTCGAATAAACGCAGCCTGGGCCAAATGGCGGGAAGTCACCGGGGTAATCTGTGACCGCAGGATACCGGTGAAATTAAAGAGCCTTGTGTACAAGTGCATCATCCGACCAGTCTTATACGTGGCCAGCTCTCGCGAGACACGTTCAGCAACTTCACGCCGCGGAAATGAAGATGCTGCGGTGGATGTGTGGTGTTACGCGACTAGATCGCATTCGTAACGAGCACATCCGTGGTAGCCTTGGAGTTTGCGATGTAGCGGATAAGTTGCAGGAAAGCCGTCTGCGTTGGTTTGGCCACATTAGCCGCAGACCACCAGACTATATCGGGAACCAATGCCTGGACTTTGTTGTCGAAGGCCCTAGATCCCGCGGCAGGCCCAAGAAGCGCTCGATGTTGTGAGGGACGATATGAGAGAGCACGATCTCACTAAGGAGGATGCTTTAGATCGGGCAAAGTGGAGGCGTAGATGCAGGAAAGCGGACCCTGGCGTTACTAAGAAGAAGAAGAAGGAGGAGTTTGAATAAATTAATTAAATTTCTTAAATAGAGTTATTTTATTAATAATATTAAAAAATACTAACAAAACAAAGAGTGACTATTTTTTAATTTTTAAAGTTTAAGTATTTATAATTGTCTAATAAAAAAAGATCAAAATATATTACTACATACGCATAAGTAGATGTGACCTTTGTTTGTGAGGTGGAATTAAAGGTAAAAGGGAAATAAAATTTTAGTTCTCATAATCTTTCATAATTCGTAATGCTCATAGTCATTGTACATTTGTTTATCTGCGTTATTATAAAAACCAGCGTCAGTTCAGTTTCTAGCAGCGTCTACAACATAGTTATAATGTTTATATAGAGATCACAGCGCACGGCATCGGTCACAAACATGCTCCGTAGCAATTGAGGCGATCAAGTTGTATAAGTGCGGATCCGAGTCGATTATAATAACTTCCAAATTTATAGCATTGGACTTTGGTAATTTTTCACCTCACGGTTAATTTGTCTCGCTTGACGCCTTCTTTTATCTGTTTCTTTTAGTTTAGTTCTTTTATCGTCTAAAAAATAGATTGTGCTATAATTACGTATTACTTACATACATATTTTGTTACGCGTTTATAGAAAATTTCCAGTCTGCCGACAATTTTTACTTTTTATTTCTTAATTAAGCGATAATTAACAATAAAAGAATAAAAACAAGTGAAATAGTGGAGCGTTTTCTATATTATATTCGTTGTCCTAGTAGCCCATAAGGACGCTAGTCCAGAGGTTCTGCCATATATAAAAAAATTGTCAGTGTGATCATGTAACTTTTAAACACCTTGACCGATGGAGGTCTTGTTAACACAATAATACATTTGCTCTGATAAAGTCCGCATACTGTTGGTGCCGTAGTCGAGTTATTAAGAAATTTTATGGCACTTCTCTCACTGATGGTCAAGTTTGTTCCCCAACAACATTTCTTAATTAATGTATCAGTTTAAATGTCGCTTTAAAGTCAGATCCGACGATGGCTTGAAGTACTAAGGTCTCAAGTTTAACGGAGACGCGGCACCGCTATCAATTTCTTACATTTCTTAAATATTCAATACTGCCCAGTGGCCTGAATAACTGAAACTTCTGCTTGAGAGCATCAACTTTGTTGGAAGCTTATAACATTTTTGCTGCCGGTTCTTCAACTTTCTGGCGCGCATGTCATAACTTGAACAAGGTAATTGCTTAAATATGATGAATTTCGTAATAGATATTTTACTAGCGGTAAGTCGCTCTTTGTATTTTATTACTAATTTCAAAAGTTATAGTATTTATTTAGACTTTTTAGATAGTTTTGTTTTGGACAATCCTAGAAAATATGAGACTTTGAAATAATAGTAGAAGCGGCTCGAAAATCCACTAGTAGCTTAAGGTTTTCTCCTCTTTACAGCGAGACACTTTAACAAGGCTTCATCTTATTTAGCAATGCAAAGTAACTAAAAGATAAAAAAAACGTTTCGACTGTTTGATTTATAATAAATCAAATAGCGTTCGGCTTTTATTTATATTGAAGGAACTGAAACTTGAATATATTGGTCGAAGAAAGCAACAGCTATTTAAATTCATATATTTACTAAAAAGAGTACAGGTAGCTTTAACGTCTTAAGTAATATTAAATATAAACTTTAATTAAGTTGAGGCTTATTACGAATCTCTTTGGTATTTAAGCTCTTGCTCTGCGAGAGAGAATTCTCTGTAATATAAAAGTTTTATTATCTTGTAAATACCCGTCTTGCCCAACTTTGTTTACAGTTCGCACTCTAATATTTTTTACTCCAATAGTAAAATGATAATATTTACTAATACTTTATACAGGCCCAGACTTTAAGATCCATGCCTATTAGGCACTTTGACTTTTGAGCCCCCCGCAATCCGAAGAACCCTAATGGTAAAATTATTTTATCTTTGGCTGTCTGGTGTCCTTTGGCTGGCGGGGACTCTAGTCCCGTGCCTTGTGGGTTTAGGTATAAATCTGGAGCTGTTTATATATAATAAACAACTGGTGGTAGGGCTTTGTGCAAGCTCGTCTGGGTAGGTACCACCCATTCATCAGATATTCTACCGCAAAACAGCAGTACTTGATATTGTTGTGTTCCAGTTTGAAGGGTGAGTGAGCCAGTGTAATTACAGGCACAAGGGACATAAAATCTTAGTTCCCAAGGTTGGTGGCGCATTGGATATGTAAGCGATGGTTGACATTTCTTACAATGCCGATGTCTAAGGGCGTTGGGGACCACTTACCATCAGGTGGCCCATACGCTCGTCTGCTTTCCTATTCTATAAAAAAAAACTGTTACTAAGAAATATTATAGTATCACAATTAATATGACGAATAGAAATATACCAAACCAAGGCAATCATATTGTGATCAGTCCAATACCGAAATAAGTTAAGTAGTTCTTGAAGCGCGCCGCTGATAGAGCCAGTTTGTAATAATTTAATTAACACGCAGACCGTCGAGCCTCTTTGATCTTAATATATAAAATTATAAATATAAAGGAGTTTTAAGCGGCCGTCTGTTCAAAACGCTGCCCCGGTGACTTCTGTCGAACACTTCCTTTTTCTAAATAACTGCGTAATATTACTAAGATAGATAATTGTTTAACCCGGGTGAAGTCGGGGCGGTCTGTTAGTGTAAAAATAAAGAAGGGCAAGATTTATTAAATTATTAAAAAATTTTTGCAACGACGTAGTTTACGGTGCTGAAAACGCAAATAATGGACAATATATTTGTGTTTTATAAGAATCGAAAACATTTCTTGTTAACTACTTCAAGTAAATAGAGAAATTAGACGTTATAATTAAGCATGCTATAAATCGCCGTGGCGTCATGTAAATTAATTTTAAAATATAATCCTTCGCGTTTGCTCATCAATAACAAATTAATTCGGTCTCATGTTCTGAATAATTATAATCATTTTCAATCTGCGGGAAAATGGTAATGTTTTCATATTGACATGCAATCGGATTTGTTTGCGATGACAGGAATACATTTTGTGGATTATGAGCGAATAGAGTTTATTACTAAAATATTACGAGGTCTTCGCTGAGGACGAGGATTGCGTTTTACTTATAAATCGCACGTGTGATCCGGTGTCACTTATGTTGACATCTTGCGGGAAGGCTACGGTTTTCATATTTAAATCAAGAACGCATAATTTTTATAATAAATCAGGTGTATTACTAAAATTTTACCGGTGATAGAACTTTATGTAAGCTCTTCTAGGTAGGTACCACCATCAGAGCAGTACTTGGTATTGTTGTATTCCGGTTCGATGGGTGAGTGAACCAATGTAATTACAGGCACAAGGGACATAACATCTTAGTTCTCAAGGTAAGTGGCGCATTGGCGATATAAGCGATGATTACATTTCTTACAATGCCAATGTCTATGGACGTTGGCGCCACATACCATCAGGTGGCCCAAAACGCTCGTCTGCCTACCTGTTCTATAAAAAAAAACTAAAAACAAGATTATATAAATAATAAAAAGAATGAAGTTAGTGTTTGTTGATTTTCAGGATATTTTATAGAATATTATATTTAGTTGGATGTTTATAATATGTGTGTAATGTTATTTTGAAAAGAATCTACGTTTTGAGCAAATTAATATTGTAAAATGATCATTTAAGCTCGTTAAAGCTTACTTCTTTGATTTTCTTGAGAGTAGTGTAAATAACTTCCTTAGGCGCGTTGCGAAGGCTTATCGCAGGGATAGACTCGTGGCTTCGCGTACACCGACAGGCTAATGTTGATATAAGTGTATTTTAACTATTATTATTTATTTAAATTAAGCTGTCGGTATTAATATTTTATTCCGAGTTTGCCACATACTGTGTATTTTGATGAATAAATAATAGCTATTTATTCATCAAATTACTTTAATAATAAAATTTATAACAAAATAAATTGAATAAAAAGTTATATAATAAAAAGGGATAGAATTATTACTTGAATTGCCAATAGCGGATGTGGAAATTGGACAAATATATTCAACAGTTTCAAGTTTTCATTTATATCGGCAGGCCCTATGACTGCCTCTTTTAGAGATAAAAGTTATACATTATTTATATGTATAACTTTTATCTCTTTATATAAAAAACAATCTCAGTCTACATCAAACCTTACATCAAGCCACTAGACCAACGAGGCAGTATAAGTTTTTTTTTATATTTGCCGGGTAGGCAGATGTTAAGTGGTAGTAGAGTCCAAATGCGACGACGGCCAGTACAGTCGGAAAGAATGTTCTGCACTAGCCACCCCCGCCTTGCTGGCCCGCAGATATATTTGAATTTAAAATATTGACAAGAAGATGGACATTTTAATCTTATAAAGTCGGGATCAACGCACGTTATATATTGCGTGCAGCGCGGCCCGCAAGATCGAAAACAAATTGGACCGTCGACGCTGAATATTCATAAGCCAGCTTGTTTACTTTGAGCTGCGGTCAGATATTTACTCAGCTAGCACAGGCGCGCTTACCAAACTACTATTCACTATTCGGATCGAAGATTTCATCGCTAATATAAACATTGATTTTCATTTTTAGTGTTACCTGAATGCACTCGTATAGACATACGACATACCTGGTGTGTTATTGTAGAAAAAAGATAAAAAATTTTAAGGGCTTATCATTTCGGGTTTGTAGTTCATATTAAACTTTTTTATAAAAAAATCTGTATTATTTTTCTTAGTGTCTTTCCCTTTAGTGCCTTTATTGTTGTTTTCTATCGGTTCTTTTAATTTTTAATTATTTATATAATAGCTATATAATATGATATTTTTATAATAGCTATATGAATGATATATGACCTTAAGAAGGTGGCGGGGACTGACTGGATGCGGAAGGCGGAGGGTCGGGAGCTTTGGCGCACCTTGGGAGAGGCCTATGTCCAGCAGTGGATTACGAAAGGCTGTTGATTGATTGATATAATAGTGACTAACTTTATGTTTTTCTATGGGAGTCAAAAAAAGACAATATTAAATCATAACGGTAATTTTTTCCGTTTCAAATATATTATTATGTTCTGTGTTAAGACATAAAAATACAAAGACATGTGATGGGGAAATCTCCTTGTAAGCCTCGGATGGGATTCCACCGACCGCTAACAATAAAATTTAGTTTTGCAAATGCCGGTCACTATTGTACGAGTTGTGTTTGTACTTCGTAATGACAGTAATTATAATAGATGAGTTATACGCTACACTTACCACAGTCTTGAATCATTACTCCTTCACAATCACTCAACCACTAACTTTATATTTATTGATGTTAGGGAGCTCCCTTTGCTACCCACAGTATGTTCAGATATATCTTTTGTTGCGCGGCCGCCGTCGCACATTCAAGAAGTTTTGTCAAGATGGCGCGAAACCATAGTCGTCGTTGATTGGTCAAACGACATCCTAATAGTTATAACGGAGGAACACAAATATATCTACAGTAGAACCTCTTTAATTCGAACCTCGATAAGTCGGAACCTCTAAAACACGAAAAAATGTTTTGTTCCCTTCCCTTCAAGCCCCAAAACCTAAATTACTAGAAATTTCAACCCTCTATTAGTCGAAATAATCAGCGAGTCCCTGCAAGCCATTTTGGTACATATTTTACCTCTATAACTCGAAAAATTAAATTGGATGTCTGTATCTCGAACATAGCAATGTTTTATTTTACAACCTTTACAACTCGATAATTTGAAACTTATTACGTCTATAGTTCGAAGAAAAATAAGTTATTGACTTTAAGGATTTGCCGACAATGTAAGTACACCACTTTTTACCTTAGACAGTGAAATAGATAGATAATAACTGAATTATCTATACTATGTACATAGTATAGATATTAATGTTTTATTTAAACTGAAAGCTAAAGCTAAAACTATATATATATATATATATATAGTTTTAGCTTTAGCTTTCAGTTAAGTTAGCTTTCAGTTAAAACTATATATATATATATATATATAGTTTTAGCTTTAGCTTAAACTATATATATATATATATATATATATAGTTTTAGCTTTAGCTTTCAGTTTAAATAAAACATTTAATCAATCAATGACAAACGTAAGTCTTTTTATTAACAAAGGATAACGTTTTTTTTTTTTTTTTTTTTATAGAATAGGAAGGCGGACGAGCATATGGGCCACCTGATGGTAAGTGGTCACCAACGCTCTTAGACATTAGCATTGTAAGAAATGTCAACCATCGCTTACATATCCAATGCGCCACCAACCTTGGGAACTAAGATTTTATGTCCCTTGTGCCTGTAATTACACTGGCTCACTCACCCTTCAAACCGGAACACAACAATATCAAGTATTGCTGTTTTGCGGTAGAATATCTGATGAGTGGGTGGTACCTACCCAGACGAGCTTGCACAAAGCCCTACCACCAGTAGCAAAGCCCTACCACCAGTAGCAAAGCCCTACCACCAGTAACAAAGCCCTACCACCAGTATAAAGCCCTACCACCAGTAACAAAGCCCTACCACCAGTAACAAAGCCCTACCACCAGTAACAAAGCCCTACCACCAGTAACAAAGCCCTACCACCAGTAACAAAGCCCTACCACCAGTACGTAGTAACGTTTAACAAAACAACAGAATTCTCGTTTCAAAACAATGGTCGTTCAATTCTAGACAGTAATTCAATTCAAATTACTAATCAGCACACCAAATACATACAAACATATAATAAATCTGGAACCGTTCGTCGGCTGTACATGTAAGACAAATGAGTAAATGAACGTTAGAACACAAAACAATGATTGCTAGAATTTTGTCCGTTTATCTGTTTGTCTGTGCGTGTTGTGTCTGTTAACGAATTTGAGTGCGATTTCTTACAATGTATTGTGCCTAACTTTACTTTGATTCATTTCAATTGATTTATAAATAATAAAGCTATGTCAATTTAAAGTCACGACGAACATTTATTCGATGCAATTACTATAGAATAAATCCAAACTCCTTCTTCCAATGCAAATTGAACTCAGATCTATACGATCAATCATATTAAATAGACTTCAGCTTATTCTGGTATTTATTGGTTAACTCGCACATGCGTAGATGTAATAATAACAATAATTTATTTAAACTGTGTGTTTAAATAAATTATTGTTATATAATATACATAAAACATAAGTTAACATATGCATTACAGATTGTTAAGCCTATTTACTAAGGCATAACATTAAAATTTTGGTTTTGCTATATGTCTACCTTATAAGGTTAACTATAACCTTTTGTCATCATCATCATCAACCCTTCATCATCCATTGTTAGACATAGGCCTCTCCATGGCACGCCACTGAGCTCCATCTTCAGCTCTGAGTCTCCATCCACTGCCAGCCACTTTGTGTATATTGTCACTCCACCTAGCCGGTGGGCGTCCTACGCTACGTTTGCCAAGGCACGGTCTCCACTCCAGAACACGTCTACTCCAACGGTTGTCGGTTCTACGACATATATGTCCAGCCTACTGCCACTTTAGCTTCAGCTTACTAATCCTTTGGGCCACATTGACAACCTTGGCTCTATGTCAGATCACCTCGGTTTTGGGATTCGATCTTTCAGAGAAACTTCGAGCATAGCCCTCTGCACAGCTCGTTGAACAACCTTAAAATGGTCGACTAAACGCACTGTCAGTGTCCACGTCTCGGCTCTGTAAGTCATAACCGGTAAGACACACTTGTTGAAGACTTTAGTCTTCAAGCATTGCGGCATTTGTCACGAAAAGACTTGACCAAGTTTCATATACGCTGCCCAGCCCAGCTTAATTCTTCTACGTGCTCACTTCTCAAAGTTGTTTCGACCCAACTACAAAGTTTGCCCAAGGTATACGTACTCCTAAACAACTTCGAGAGAAACTCCGTTAAGAGAAACTCAGTTAACATTGTCTTGGTTTTGTCCAAGTTCATCTGGAGACCAATTTGAACAGAAGAATCAGCCATTATGCTCAGCATATACTGCAAGTCCTGTAAGGTTTCTGCAACGATGACGATATCGTCTGCAAATCTCAAGTGTGAAAGGTACTCGTCATTTACATTTATGCCTCACCATTCTCAGTGCAGTGTCTTGAACGTATCCTCTAAGCATTAGTGAACAATTTCGGGGAAATGAAATCCCCATGTCTCACTCCTCGATGTATTAATGGTCAGATTGCTAATTTTGTACTTTTACGGTCATAACAGTAGCGTCATGCAGCAACGTCAGCACTTGGATGTATCGCATAACGATTTGGCACCGTTTTAAGGACTCCAGAACAGTTTTCTATGGTAGTAAAATCTGTTCCAAAACAACGCACTATTTGTAAAGTCGTCCGTGTAGTGACGGAGAAAGAATACATTTTACACCCCTCTCGTTCCCATGGGTGTCGTAAGAGGCGACTAAGAGATATCTGAGCGACCATCTGCTCATCTGGTGGTAGGATGTTAAACATCCGCCTTGCTTGTTACCACCGTACGCATGGTGAAAAACTCGTGAAATGGCTTGCAGCCGCGTTTCGAGGTCAGCCAGCGTACAGCCAGTGCCCGAGCGAGTATTGCCGCGATGGGTGTTGGTCCAATGGAGACGGCTGTTGAAGCAATGCCGGGGGAAACAGTATTGACTTGCCGGACTCCTGTCCGGCAGGTCTTCCTAGACCCGAAGAAAGGGCTGTTCCGCTGGCCGCCCGTGGTATGCCACGTACCAACAGCCAGGGCCCGAGCGTGCCTAACCAGCTCGCGAGGCTGCCCCAACAGGCCACGCATAATCTCGGGGTGGACCGTCGTGCCGGTTGGTGACCGGAAGGTGAGGTCCCGGCGGCCACTTCCGGAGGGGGTTCGGGCGGCCTTCCCTCCGGCGGGTCAATGTATTTTTCCTTTTGGCAACAAATTGGGGAAACACGCCTCCACACTTTGCCCATCCCTATCGTGGCAATACGTCGCTCGCTTCACGTCTCTTTGCCATTTTTTTTCCCAAATGATAGCGCAACAAAACAGAAATAACGGTCGTACAGCGGTGCACACCCCCACCATACCCTCGCTGTTTGAGGTCGAGTTCTCTAACATCCGTGGACTCCACGCTAACCTCAACGCTGTCCACCACCATCTCGAGACAGCACGGCCAGCAATGTTTTTTCTCACGGAGACACAAGTACTCCGTCCTGCCGATACCAGCTACCTTAATTATCTCGGCTACACGCTTGAAGAATCCTTCAAAGCGAAAGCCGGAGTATGCTTGTTCGTCAGGACGGATGTTTGCTGTCACCGACTGCGCCGCTTGGAGGAGCCCTCCTTCTCCATGTTGGTGGTACGTGTGGACCTGGTTTTTTTTTTATAGAATAGGAAGGTGGACGAGCATATGGGCCACCTGATGGTAAGTGGTCACCAAACGCCCTTAGACATTGGCATTGTAAGAAATGTCAACCATCGCTTATAGCCAATGCGCCACCTACCTTGGGAACTAAGATTTTATGTCCCTTGTGCCTGTAATTACACTGGCTCACTCACCCTTCAAACCGGAACACAACAATATCAAGTATTGCTGTTTTGCGGTAGAATATCTGATAAGTGGGTGGTATCTACCCAGACGAGCTTGCAGTAAGCCCTTGGTTTGTCAGAGTCGAGTCTACATGTGCCTCTACAGATCCCACAATGGTGACTTGGAGACAAGCCGATTATTTGACCATCTTAGTCGGATGGCAGATGCTGCACAAGAGCAGTTTCCTAACGCGGATTTGGTGTTTTTGGGGGATTTTAATGCTCACCACGAATCATGGTTGAAATCCCTCAAAACTGACCATGCTGGAAGGACTGCTCATGCTTTTGCTCTCACACATGACTTGACCCAACTGATTGATTAGTCCACCAGGATCCCAGACATTGATGGGCAAGCACCTTCTCTACTGGACCTTCTGCTGACTTCTCACCCGGTGGAATATCAGGTTGTGGTTCAAGCTCCTCTTGGCTCTTCAGATCACAGCCTTATATCTACCAGAGTGCCACAGGCCAAGCTGCCGCCAGTAGCGGTATGCAAACGTCGCGTTTGGCACTATAAGTCGGCAGATTGGGACGGTATGCGCGATTACTATGCGTCAGTCCCTTGGAAGGAACGTTGCTTCAGTGGGAATGACCCGACAGCTAGTGCCGCTGCTATTGCTGATGAGATCATGTTGGGAATGGAATACTACATTCCTAGCTCAGATCTCGTCAGCAGGGGTACGCGTAACCGTTGGTTCACTCGTGAATGTACCGATGCTGTATCATCTAAGCAGGCGGCATATCGCAAGTGAATCAACGGCTGCATTAGCGGGGCATCTAACATTGACTCACTGAAAGCAAACTACAATAAAAATTCCAAGTCCTGTAGAAAGGCATACATGAGAGCGGATGCACAGCGCATTGTACAGATTGGTCATGACCTTGTTTCGCATTCTAAGGGCTCCCGTAGCTTCTGGCGTCTGACCAAGTCTGTGCAAAACAATTTCTGCCAACCTTCGCTGCCACTTCTCAGAAATTCGGACGGATCGCTAGCTCACAGTCCGCAAGAGCAAGCTGATCTCCTGGATAAACTCTTTGCCAATAATTCCGTCATCGATGATTGTAGTGCGCTGCCACCTACAATACCTTCATGTGGCCATACGATGCTTGACATCAAAATCAGGCAACGTGATGTGCGTGCGGAGCTGCAATCACTTGATGTACGGAAAGCTAGCGGTCCCGATGGAATACCAGCTATAGTGCTGAAGAAGTGCGCAGCGGAGCTGTCTCCTGTGTTAACGCACCTGTTCCAACTTTCTCTCTTTTCGAGATGTGTGCCGGAGGCTTGGAGAAGAGCTAATGTGCAAGCGGTTCCCATAAAAGGGGATCGGTCTGACCCGGCAAATTATCGGCCAATAGCTATTCCCTCAGTACTTTGTAAGGTGATGGAATGGATTTTAAACAACCAAGTGATCCATTACCTAGAAGATCACTGCCTAATTAATGATCGTCAGTACGGGTTTCGACCAAAACGGTCCACAGGTGATCTTCAAGCGTACGTAACACACCTCTGGGGTGAAGCTATCGACAAGCATGGAGAATCGTTGGCTGTCAGCCTCGATATCTCCAAAGCTTTCAACAGGGTCTGGCATAGAAGTCTTCTCTCCAAGCTGCCGGCATACGGTCTACCTGCTCAGCTATGCACCTGGATTGCCAGCTTCCTACACAAGCGTAGCCTTCGTGTTTTAGTTGATGGTTGCGCTTCACAATTCTATGTAGTGAATGCTGGGGTCCCCCAGGGATCTGTGCTATCTCCCACACTCTTTCTTTTGCATATCAATGATATGCTGTCTCTTGGGAACATACATTGCTATGCAGACGATAGTACAGTGCATGGTGGATACCACGGACGCGCAGTGGCTGGGCGAGCGGAAATTGAGGAGAGGCGGAAGGATCTTGTCATTGGTTGTCACGTTTTTATAAAATATTAATTCCTATGCTTTCATAATAATTACATGATTAATATCGAGACAAGACCATAGACCGTTTTTAGCACCATTTATAGTTTTGACAATTCTATCCAATTCAATTCCATTTATTTGCTTTAAACATAATATGCATGTTTAGTCACCACACACATACATACTTGTTTATTTTCGGTTTGTAAATAGCTTTGTACGTTAAAATTTAGGTACCTCATTTCGTTGCTGCATACATTTATTCAGTTTTTCGTGTTTTTTTTTATTCAAGTAAATGAAGTCTAAATTAAATACAAACAAAATTAATAATAGTATGATGATAGTGATCGCTTTAAGTTACATGCGGGTAAAACCACGGGCACAGTTAATCGATAATTTTTTAAATTTAAATTACTCCGTAATTAAATAAAACTGACTTGTATGGATCCTTTCTGATTGTTTGGCTGTACCTGACCTTGACTAATAGTGCAACGTAAGAGTCTATATTGGTTGCCAAAAAGGCACTTCTTTAATTTAATAGAGAAACCCGCATCTATTGAAATCTGGAGCGACTTGGGACACAATATTCATTCGTTAGCAGTGGCTAATGAAAATTTTCCACTAAAAGCGGCTTGACTAACCGTCAATGCTACAAATTTACTTGTAGGGCTAGTACAGTCTTCTCCTTATAATAATAATAATAATGTCCTCCACACCGATTTCGGCCACAGCGGCCAATCGCAAGAGAGATTAGCCAACTACGGAGGAGATATTACACAGGTGTGTGCGCGAACACAGGTGCACTCTCTATTCCCTAACTCTCATAATCCGATGAGAGTTCAGGAGCAGGACCAACGGCTTTTACGTGCTTTCCGGGGCACGGGAGTGTGCACACTTCCAACTTCCAGACTCCGGGCTGCTACTGAGAATTTTCTGACAAAAAAATCCAATAACTTTTTATTGGCCCGACCTGGGAATTGAACCTAGGACCTCCGGGTTTGCGGCCTTATATCAAGCCACTAGACCGACGAGGCAGTCATTTTTTCTTATAATCTCAATCGCAGAGCGCAATACACGCTTCGGGACACCACTCTTTGTGCCAGGCACACATATCTGTACATACTCTCACTATTGTTGACTAACCACGCTTTAAACAAAATGCTATATTGTAATTAAATAACAAATCAAATTCCTACACTAAAAAACCTAATTTTATTTGTAAAACAATCGATGTATAAAGAAGTGTTCAACAGTAGTATTTCTTGTACATGCAGCTTTGCTGGATTAAGGTCTGAAACCTATCAGCTTATTGTTTTACTAACATATAATGGTATTACATACTTTACAACAATACAACATGAATCTAATCAACCAAGGTTAATTGCTAGGGTTCTGCACAGGTCGTGTTCAAACAACTACAAATGCGATATAAACACTCAATATCACTATTGGCTTTAAATTTTAGCGCGATCTACCTTCTCGCACAAAATTTTTATGCTAATATCGAAATTGGAATTGAAAAATTGGTTGGATCTCACCGTAGTATTGATAGATCGTATCGCTCGCACCAGAACCGTGTTTCGTGGCAGCACTCATAGAACACCCCGACGAAGACAACGCCGCAGAGTCCCGATGCTCCACCATAGTCACAATCGCTATCCACTGTCACGGCAGCGTCCCTCGAGGAGGTAAACGGTTTATTCCTCCAACGACGTTAATCGATTTCTGGAACGTGAGTCACACGAGTATTCATTTCTTTTACCTTTTCTACGCTTATGGCTGTATTAGGCATGTTTCTTAGTTATTACTACGTAAGATCAGGGAAACAACATATATTTTACTTTAATCTTATTTACGCTCAAGAACTTTTCCAGCGCTCGCTTTCCTAAGCCCAATAGAACACTCATTAGTATAATTATGTATTTATATGTTCATGTGAATTAGTATAAAACTACTCTCATTACCGCCCTAAAGCCATAAATGCCAGAATTATAAAGGTTCTTATCGACTCATTCAGCTCGCGCTGCCAAGCTGATTAAAGTCATTACGCTCATCTACAAAAGGTTCGGTATATGTCTATCTGAACCTCATTACTACGCGAATGTGTTACTATGTCATAAAGACAAGAAATAAAATAACAGCCATAAACGTTTCGAGCATTCGCAACATTATCATGTTTTATATATGAAACTAATTAAATAAATAAACGTTTTCAAGGACAAACTATCAATTCATATGGAACTTTGTGAAAGATATAGGTATAATATAAGATGGACCGTAGCTTGCTTTTAACTTATTAAGTTAAGCCGTCAGTTGAACAAAATAAAAGGAAAAAGAATATATTAATTTATTTAAAGGCCATGTCTTGCAATGTCTCTTTAATTAGGTTTTGAAAACATTTGTTTCCAAACATTTTAGGTAAAATATAATAACATATAATTTTAGATTATTACCATTCTGTTTCTTTTTAATAATAAATTATGTTTATATGTATGCATATATTTATATAAACCATGTAAAAAAATGAAACAAAACATAAAGAACTTACATTGACATGTTTTATCAATATGTATAATTACGTAGCGTAGTGTGAGTAGACGGAAGTGTTTGTATAATATGTGACAATGTGGTAGGAAAATATTTTTCGGTTATATAATAGACCGACTGTTTACGCTTGTGAAGTTCTGCTTCGATTTTATTTTTTTATTAACCAAGAACAACTAAATGAACACAATTTTCTTAAAAGTATAGAAAAATATTTCTTTAAAAAAGCAAAAAACAAAATAAAGTTCGGAAAGGAATCTCGGCCACGACGACTGGCAGGAAATGACTTTGAGTTCAGACATTGTTCGTGTTTCGTTTTTGGCTTTAAAAATTCACTGATTATATATACAATTTATTCTCAAGTTATTTTTTTCATAGTAACGCTTTTGAGTCCCCTTATAAAGAAAGAAGGGGGGGGGGGGGGACCCAGTAGTGAGTCATTTACATGCACTAACTTTAAAGAAACATGTATATTTGAAAAAAAAAAGTGGCGATATTGCTAATAATGTGATGTGAAATTTTCCTAAAAATTAAAGCAATTTAAATATTAAAAACTTTTGTAGGTCTCCTTAACAAAAGATAAAATATCTTAGTATAAAGACTTTGTAACTTAGTACAAACATGCTTTTTTAGTGAAAAATAATTTTCTATATTGAAAGTAAAACGAAGGAGTTTTCTTTATTCTTAAAGCTGTATTTGTATAGAAATGTTTGAGGATCGCTAACAAATTGATAACATTGTGCGCCTGTGGGCACAAAGAAGGGACAAAATTAATGTAAAGATAATACAATCAGGCTCGAGTAATCTGAAAACGAGGACTTAATGTAAACTTTTTACAGAAGATATAGAATATATGAGATGTTTTACAAAGCTAAAGAAAATTATATCAATTTAAATGTACATTATCGTAATAAAGGTACAATTTAGAGGCTTAACAGCTCAACTGTATGAGCGCCGGGTCGTCTAGTGAGGTAGGAGAAAGGCACTGGTTCGATATTGATACCAGCCTGTTACTTCCTGCTGATTCAAATTTTAGGTAAAAAAAAGATAGAGAAAACTAATATTAATAATAATTTTAATAATTATTTTTTATCACCTTCTTTTCTTTACGTTGAAGTCCATACAATATGATATGTTAAAGATAAGGGCATATTCAGACATATTTTAAGATAAACTGCTTAACACGAATACCGAAAATATTATCTTACACTATTTGGTTCGTTGTAACAAATCATAACCATTACAAAAGAGGGTTTAGGTTAGGCGTGCTGAGGTGTACATCTTTCAAATTTATTTCCAACCCCAACAAATGTCACGTAGCTATTACTCAACGCCAAATGCGATTTAAATTCCTTACACAAAAGAAAAAACACTATCTCTGTTTATACTTACCAATTGTATTGCAATATAAGTATAACTTCTTGAAATTTGTACCTAAGTTGGATGATCAGGAATTAATTACAGGTGGAGATGTGATATGGAGACGAGGATAAGCTTTGCACTAATGACTGCTATAGAAGCAGTCGAAAGACTAAAATAAAACTGACTAACTTATAAAATAAATCGGCAATACTACTATGCTAAAGTCCATTGTTCTATACTCGTGCATCATAATATTTATTCCAATCGCTACATGTCGTTTTAGCGAGAATTATTTACGAATATTTGACAACATAACAAAGTGTCAAGTAGTTAGTTCATAACAATAATACATCATTATAAATAAATATAATGGTGGCATAATGAAGTTATATACACTTCTATATTTTAACTGCAAGAAGTGACAACTATTCAAATGTACATTCCGTAGTAAACAAAACAATTTGTGAACAATTTGAATACATTACTGTGATGAGATCTCGAGTTATTCGCGGAAACCGTCCAAGTGGAGCTTCGGCTGAATACATTCAGGACGCAGCCATTTTGTGGATAAATCGTCGGCAATCTTTACAAACTAGAGCCATTGTCTTGGTTTAGAAGACGCTGCCTTCGATATAATGTTGTCAATTTTTTAATTTCAAAGTTTCTGGATTGTTCTAGTTTTACAAAGTCGTCAAATTATGCTGAATTTGCATATCACATGTATGCAATAGTAAATTTGGTTTTTTTGTGTTCACATATTCCACTTTCACCGGCGGCTGCTACATCTCGCTATTCTAATTAAGCTTGATACAGGCTTAGTTATATGTTAACAATCACGTGTTTACGTCAGTATGTGTAGGAAGGAATTCTGCCACAAGGCCACCAACCAGAAGTGTAGTGTGGTGCGTGTAGTATAAAATGATGTAAGTAAGTGATGATGACGATGACGATGCCATAGTTTAATTTTTCATAATTAATGCTTAGATGGAGGACACAACTTTAAATGATATGTGTATATGGTGACAATACAAGAACAAATAAAGGCTTATTAAGAAGAGTAATGTCACTGCAAGCATTCAGTACATCTGGCGCCATTGGGATGGTGCTACTCCGTCCAGTTTCTCCTCTAATTTTTTGAAATAATTGGTATATTATGTGCTTAATTAAATATTCCTAAGTTGAAGACTGTACAAAATGTTCGGTTCGTAAAATATGACTTGCAATGAAGTTATACTTGACGAGGTATGGTATGGTAGTAACGGCGGGAGGCGTTACCATCGTGAGAGCTGATATTCCATTTTGCACAGTATTGACAATGATCATATATATGTACATGCATTTTTTTTTTATAAAATAGGAAGACGGACGAGCATATGGGCCACCTGATGGTAAGTAGTCACCAAACGCCCTTAGACATTGGCATTGTAAGAAATGTCAACCATCGCTTACATAGCCAATGCGCCACCACCCTTGGGAACTAAAATTTTATGTCCCTTGTGCCTGTAATTACACTGGCTCACTCACCCTTCAAACCGGAACACAACAATAATAAGTACTGCTGTTTTGCGGTAGAATATCTGATGAGTGGGTGGTACCTACCCAGACGAGCTTGCACAAAGCTCTACCACCAGTAACACAATAATGCATGCATATATACAACTGGAAGTCTGAAACATTCTTCTTCCTCGGTTATGATGCTTACTCATTAAACAATATCTAAGCTATCTCAGTGTGTACGTTCATAAAGCTAATCATTAAACATAGTTGAGAAGGTCGTAAGTACAAGTATACTTTAGAGCACAGCATAAAATTACTAATTATTTCCTTTGATTTTATTAATATACTAGCTGTGCCCGCGGTTTCGCCCGCATTTAACTTAAAAAATCACTAAGAGCAGACTTACAATATTTCAGTATAAACAACATTTTTAGTTTTATTTTCGTGGGATATTAGTATTTATTGGTTTCGCACGCGGATCTAGACAGGGCAACATACAATTGGCCATGAGAAAAACATCATCCCTTTAATCTATTCGGACATACTTGAATGTCTTTCCCTGTGCTTTATTTATTGTGACTGAAAACGATAAATTCACAGGAAATTGTGTCCTTTTAAAACTAAAATGTAAATCCGAGAATCGAAATTGCGATTCAAAGGGGGAAAAACTGCTAACATTCTTGCCACCATTCCACGCGGTGACGATTTGTGCTATTTTAAATTATTTTTAATTTTTATTTGTATTTGTTTAAGGCTTTACTTCACTTCTCAAACTAACCGACTAAATATAAATTTAATGAAACCATGAGAAAATTATAAATGCGGCAACGTAACGAAATACCTACCTAACCTATAAACTTTAACTTACAAAGTTATTTACAAACCGAAAATAAAAACGTATGTAGGTATGCATGAGTATTTTCAAACAGCCTACTCAACTACCCATTATCGTAATATGTCAAAACTATAAAAAGTACTAAAAAGTGGTCTTATCTCGATATCTTTATAAGAATTAATATTTTATAAAAATGAATTTGCAAATAATGCATTATCTTAGAACAAATTTGATTGCCATACAAAAGGTTATAGTTAACCTGAAAAGATAGATATCTTAAGACAGATAACCGAAATATCCACCATAGGCTGAACCCTATTTAATATGATTGCTCATAATTTTGATACGCCGCAATGTAACAAAGTTAAATCAAAACTATGCTTTTTTTTACTATTAATAGGCCAGCGTTTGACCGTTGACTTGCCCGATGTTAAGCATCGACACGGTCTAAGATGTAGTAGTTACCAATGGAACCAACCATCCTATATCTATTATATGTTAGCAAAGATATATATATATATATATATATATATATATATATATATATATATGTATTTATTGGTCATATAGATCTGAGTTCAACATATAGTGGAAGTCCTAAATCTCTGAAACTGTCCATTTTTTAACTTTGTTTTGTTTCTATAAACTTTCAATCATCATTTGACAGACTATCATTTGTATGTAGCTAAAGTTTCAGTAAATTCAATGGAACTGTTATTTTATAGCAATTTTTCGAATAAATGTTCGACGTGATTCTTTAAATTGACATGACTTTATTATTTATTAGCCGATGATTTAATAAAACAAACACTAAATTTTCAGTGAAGTTAGTCACAATACAGTAGTAAAAACCGTACTCAAATCCGTTAAGCCGTTTCTAAGATTAGCGTGCATCAAAGCATAGACAAATAGATAAACAGACAAAAATTCTAACAATCATTGATTCTCTTGCGTTGATAAAGGCCCCTGGTAATAATTTCTCTCATATATCTTTCATGTATAGACAGCGATCAGTTACAGATTTATTATATGTATTGATTTTTAGAATGCCTCTTTTCTGTTTGCATGGCCACTAATAAAAAACCTCACTTTTAAAGAACATCAACGTAACACATTTATGAATATATAATATACGAACATACGACTTATAAATACTAACCATTTATTACAATTTTAATTAAATAAGTTACATTGTTAGTTAATTGACGGAAAAGAATATCTACTGAGTTCTTGCCGGTTCGTCTCAGTAGAATCTACATTCTGAAATGGTGAGTACGTAAAATTTAAATGAATTTTGTGACATGACGATTCAAAAGTGCTTTGTGCACCGCAAGAATTAAATTGAATAAAGTATGTTTTGATTTGATTTTGTTGCAAATAAAAACTAACATTTTACATACAAGGCTTATATTTCTAGCGTTTATTTCAGCTCTGGTTTTATACACGTACTAGTTATACGCGTGTAATTAAGCAAAATAGCCGTAATAAAGACATTAAATAGCTTGGTCACAAAGAACAGGTATAGTTTTTTATATGATATCGTGAACGTTTTCTTTACTTTGTCATGTGGGAGTGTTTCATTCCTTAATAGCATTTAAAAGTAGATTTAGGTACAATTACATATTATTTTTTGTAATTAAAAAAATATTTATAAGAGAAGCATTATAAAAGCAAAGTAATTTTTTATGTTTTGACTGCGGAAAACTGATTATGTGTGGCATACGGTGTGGAAATCGCTAGTCGTTTATAAAGTCGTGTTTTACAATCCCCTGAGAAAATAAAACAGATTTGTTGTATAATATCGGCATAAGCATAATTCGTTTCATCCACGGTAGGGTTTTGGATAGGGGTAAAATTTCAAACAATTTAACTGAGTCACCAATACAATGAAATACTTATTTTCATTTCATTAGAAATGAACAAATATGATGTGTTTTTTTGTTTCATTCGATGGTTAGTAAGTCAGATTATAAGCGTTCGGCATAATAAACGATATGTTATGAATTTGTTTACTGTTTTTCCATAACGTAGGAAAGTGCGACGGTAACGAGCACACTACAACGGACGTAATCCGGCTTAACTTCAGAGCAGCCTCCCGACGTCCACCCTCCGCGCTAATGGAGTATGTTGCGGGATTGCCACGCTTCTGCACAAATAAATGTAATGTTCAAAGTAGCCTTGATTTATAACTATATTTTAGGTTTTATATTTAAGTATCTCTAACATTGTCAGCTTAGAGTGCAGAATTAAGTTCTGAGCTGAATCTTCGAGTCAGAAATCAGAATTATATTAGTCGTTAGCGTTCAAAACTTAGACGCTTGGTCTAAATCAAATCAATGTCCCCTCGGTGAGGAATTACGAAATCTAATTGAGTAGTTGTCCGTCTTCGCTTTCTGTCTGCGAATTGTTTGAGAATTGTGGGACCCGCATCGGTTGGTTGAACAAACATACGAAATTATTTGACGAAGCGTTGGATCAAATATAGCCATTGTGCTGTTCTTTTAAAGGAATCAATTACTCTTCTATAAATACTCGCATATGAAAACTGCGACACCTGTCTACCTGCTTTTAGTTATAGATTGATAAATTTTTGTGTTCATTGTTATTGAAACAAGATATCATATTCATAATAGTAAAAATATTTCAAACTTTTTTAAAAAAAACTACTACTCTAACACTTCTATATCCAGAAAATATTAATAAAAAATTAAATTAATTATTTATACCGTTCTAGTGATTAACATATTGTTGTCTGGAGAGAAATTCTTAATACGTATAAATTACTTATTACTTTATTCAATTTTCTTATTGTGTGTCCTGGATTGGGTTCCATCCACCGGGTTTGGCATTGGTCACGTTATTACAATTCACCTTCTTATGAAACGCGATGAGCTTGGCAGAGAGAATACAATATCAACACGAAGCCGTTGATCGATCCCTTAAAAATCCTATTTGATGTTTCTCTTTAGTCTTAACTTGTCGTTTCTTTACGACTAACTGAATAAATCGTGAATAATAATTTAGAAATTCCACCTTTATTTTCGACATATCTGCATATTTAATGGCACCAGAAAAAAAGAAAAAAGAGTCGGTCATTATATAATACTTAAGCAATAAATATCCATCCATTATTATTCTTTGCATACCACAATTTAATTTAATCTTGTTAATTGAAGATACCAAAGTGCTTGTAAGATTCTACTTAAAATAAGCACAGTAACAGTCAAAGCCTGTGAATGTCCCATTGCTGGGCTCCTCCTCCTCTCCTTTTTTTTGAGGAGAAGATTTGGAGTTTATTCCACCAGGCTTCTCCAATGCGGGTTGGTGGAATACACATGTGGGATTTCAGTGAAATTTGACACATGCCACACATGGGTTTTCTCACGATCACATTTCCTTCACCGTCAAGTACGAGATGAATTATAAACATAAATTAAGCACATGAAAATTCAGTGGTGCTTGCCCGGGTTTGAACCCACGATCATCGGTTAAGATTCACGCGTTCTAACCACTGACTTATAATAAGCACTTTTAATTTAATTTGATTCACAAATTCATTTTTAACGAGATTGTATGATTTTTCTATATATATACATATATATTGTTAAATATATCGATGCCATATTTTGCTTTTTTCTTTTCTCGATATAAATCTGTCATTAATCTATTAAAAGAATCGACCACGTCTGATGAGGTTTTATACTTATTAATGATTTTCGTGCTGTGGGTGGGTGATTGAAATATCTCAAGGACCAGGAGAAACCTGTTCAAGACAAATTATAGTTAGCAAATGCGTAACTTCATCAGATGGAATGGCAGTCAATCCCAAATGGAGTTGGATTAGGAACCGGACCAGAGACTGGGATGTCAACAACTTTTACCGGCTCGATCTGGGAACCAGTTCCTAGATATCTGCGGCCTAATAGCCATTAGACAAACGAAGCAAACAAACTGTGTAAATAATAAAACTCTGCGCCTCATCGATACCTAATCTCGCACACAAGGGTATCTCAGTTCAATAAAGCTCCTAACTCCAATGAGGCTGAAAGATTCCAGATTGTCGTTGGGCACATTTTCACATAATTTCTCGCCTCAATAGTTTTCTTTGTGCGAGGAATCTAAGCTCGGCATTTTATAAAATAAAATGAGAGACAGGCGGACGGCCAATCGGCTGCTTAGTAACGGGTCGGTGTTAGCTAGATACTGAACTCACATATGCTGAAAAGTTTTAAAACTTGAAACGCTTTATTTAAATACCTAACTTTACATTCTTTATTTTTTACGTACGGATAATAAACCACGACTAGATAAAATGACCGTAACATTTTGGGACATTTTATTATTTTGAATATAATTATTTACTTATATTTGATGTTATTAATTTATATTAAGGACTTAAAAAATCACATTAAAGTTCTAATAGCTAAAAACAAAACATGAACGCGCGGAATGGTGGCAAAAATAATGATGCGGTTCACCAATACCAAAAAAAACATTAATTTGTAAATTCGTTTATTTTGCTTAGTCTGCATCATTTCACTGTTACTTAATTTGGTCGTTTACATGAGTTTCTAAGCGTGGCTGAACCTCAAATCGTCTTAGTACCTACAGAGATAAGTTATAACATCAATTAAAATGATAAATGGAAACGTGTAATTCCAAGTTATGCGATTAGTATCCTGTGCAGTGCCATAAATTGTGTCTAACTGAGAAAACATTTAAGACAAAACATTCTGCAAAGTTATTTATTAAGTTCTTAAAAAACGATTTTTGAAAACTTTATATTTTGTTTATACTCGTACTTTCTTGTATCTTTCACAGAATAATAAAAACCGTTCCCTTAAGCTGTTTCGCCTCGATGTGTGATCTACACTCTTTATCGACACCGGATTGCCTGATGGTGTGACGTTATTCCAACCGAATAGGTACATCAGGTGATTCATATCTACGAATATCAGGAGCGAAGATGCGCCGGTTGAAACTCAGACTTTGTTAGCGGTTATCTCCTACATATTTTATGTATTCAGTCTTTACTCCGCAGTTTCTTGCCTGTTTCAGTCAGTTTTTACATTGGTTACATTTCATCGGTATCTATGCTAACTCTTTCGCTCTATAGAGACGTAGCGTGAAATTATAATATAGCCTATAGCGTATAGCCTACTTCGATAAGAGGATGATCTAACGCAAAAAGAACCGAAACGGTCTAGTAGTTAACCAGATCAGTGCGCTCAACCAAACAAATTAATTACTTTCACAATTGAAATGACAAGATTAGTTTGTGATTATAGTGGTTAGTTCCTTGATATTTTATATATTTTGTAAATGTAAATGTTTTACAGAAGGAGACGATTATTAAACAACGCGTACTAATTTGAAATTAATTTGAATAAAACATTTTCAGAGTATTTTGCATTTGCGGTGACAAATATGGAGGAAGGAAGTTGTCGGCGGGCGACTGCCGACTGTCGACGAATGAACAATTTTGAAACGAGTATTATCATATCATTATTCGAATTTAGCACATTAACCTAGTTATGTTGGCAATTAAAGTTTATTTAACGCATATTTTAAGCAAGTTTTATAAATCACTTGCTAATAAGATAAGGTATATAATTAAATTATAGTATATATATGTCAGAGAAAATAAATTTAAGCGGGTATACGACGTCACTTATTAGAATAGCAACATCACACAACGTGATGTATGACATATAGGTTTGTCGGTTGTCAGACGTCAAGTATGAAAAATATAAGATAGATAGTGCCTATTTTATTATGTACCCGACTGATGGAAATATAAAATATAACCCCCTTGGTCTCTTGCTCTCTTGCTCTCAGGACAGTTATATCCGTGCAGTGACGGAGAAAGAATACATTTCACTGCCCCTCTCTTTCCCATGGGTGTCGTAAGAGGCGACTAAGGGATATCTGAGCGACCATCTGCTCACCTGGTGGTAGGATGCTAACATCCGCCTGGCTTGTTACCATCGTACGCATGGTGAAAAACTCGTGAAGTGGCTTGCAGCCGCGTTTCGAGGTCAGCCAGCGTACAGCCAGAGCCCGAGCGAGTATTGCCGCGATGGGTGTTGGTCCGGTTGGAGACGGCTGTTGAACCAATGCCGAGGGAAACTGTATTGACCTGCCGGTCAGGGAGACCCGAAGAAACGGCTGTTCCGCTGGCCGCCCGTGGCATAGTACAGGGGCCCGAGCGTGCCTAACCAGCTCGTGAGGCTGCCCCACCAGGCCACGCATAATCTCGGGGTGGACCGTCGTGCCGGTTGGTGACCGGTAGGTGGGGTCCCGGCGGCCACTTCCGGGGGGGTTCGGGGGCCCTTCCGTCCGGCGGGTCAGTGTATTTTTCCTTTTGGCAACCACTTGGGGAAACACGCCTCCACACTTTGCCGATCCCTATCGTGGCAATACATCGCTCGCTTCACGTCTCTTTTCCATTTAATTTCTCCCAAATGACGCAACAAAAAAGAAATAACGGTCGTACAGCGGTGCTCACCCCCACCATACCCTCGCTGTTTGAGGTCGAGTTCTCTAACATCCGAGGACTCCACACTAAGCTCAACGCTGTCCACCACCATCTCGAGACAGCACGGCCAGCAATGTTGTTTCTCACGGAGACACAAATACTCCGTCCTGCCGATACCAGCTACCTTAATTATCCCGGCTACACGCTTGAAGAATCCTTCAAAGCGAAAGCCGGAGTATGCTTGTTCGTCAGGACGGATGTTTGCTGTCACCGACTGCGCTGCTTGGAGGACCCCTCCTTCTCCATGTTGGTGGTACGTGTGGACCTGGTTCATCAGAGCCGAGTCTACGTGTGCCTCTACAGATCCCACAATGGTGACTTGGAGACAAGCCGATTATTTGACCATCTTAGTCGGGTGGCAGATGCTGCGCAAGAGCAATTTCCTAACGCGGAATTGGTGTTTTTGGGGGACTTTAATGCTCACCACGAATCCTGGTTGAAATCCCTCAAAACTGACCATGCTGGAAGGACTGCTCATGCTTTTGCTCTCACACATGACTTGACCCAACTGGTTGATCAGCCCACCAGGATCCCAGACATTGATGGGCAAGCACCTTCTCTACTGGACCTTCTGCTGACTTCTCACCCGGTGGAATATCAGGTTGTGGTTCAGGCTCCTCTTGGCTCTTCGGATCACAGCCTTATTTCTACCGGAGTGCCACAGGCCAAGCTGCCGCCACTAGCGGTATGCAAACGTCGCGTTTGGCACTATAAGTCGGCGGATTGGGACGGTATGCGCGATTACTATGCGTCGGTCCCTTGGAAGGAACGTTGCTTCAGTGGGAATGACCCGACAGCTAGTGCCGCTGCTGTTGCTGGCGAGATCATGCTGGGAATGGAATACTACATTCCTAGCTCAGATCTCGTCAGTAGGAGTACGCGTAACCGTTGGTTCACTCGTGAATGTGCCGATGCTGTATCAGCTAAGCAGGCGGCATATCGCAAGTGGATCAACGGCTGCATTAGCGGGGCATCTAACATTGACTCACTGAAAGCAAACTATAATAAAAATTCCAAGTCCTGTAGAAAGGCATACACGAGAGCGGATGCACAGCGCATTGTACAGATTGGTCATGACCTTGTTTCGCATCCTAGGGGCTCCCGTAGCTTCTGGCGTCTGACCAAGTCTGTGCAAAACAATTTCTGCCAACCTTCGCTGCCACCGCTCAGAAATCCGGACGGATCGCTAGCTCACAGTCCGCAAGAGCAAGCTGATCTCCTGGCTAAACTCTTTGCCGACAATTCCGTCATCGATGATTGTAGTGCACTGCCACCTACAATACCTGCATGTGGCCATACGATGCCTGACATTAAAATCAGGCAACGTGATGTGCGTGCGGAGCTGCAATCACTTGATGTACGGAAAGCTAGCGGTCCCGATGGAATACCAGCCATAGTGCTGAAGAAGTGCGCAGCGGAGCTGTCTCCTGTGTTAACGCGCCTGTTCCAACTTTCTCTCTCTTCGGGAAGTGTGCCGGAGGCTTGGAGAAGAGCTAATGTGCAAGCGGTTCCCAAAAAAGGGGATCGGTCTGACCCGGCAAATTATCGGCCAATAGCTATCACCTCAGTACTTTGTAAGGTGATGGAACGGATTTTAAACAACCAACTGATCCATTACCTAAAAGATCACTGTCTAATTAATGATCGTCAGTACGGTTTTCGACCAAAACGGTCCACAGATGATCTTCTAGCGTACGTAACACACCTCTGGGGTGAAGCTATCGACAAGCATGGAGAATCGTTGGCTGTCAGCCTCGATATCTCCAAGGCTTTCGACAGGGTCTGGCACAGAAGTCTTCTCTCCAAGCTACCGGCATATGGTCTGCCTGCTCAGCTATGCACCTGGATTGCCAGCTTCCTACACAAGCGTAGCCTTCGTGTTTTAGTAGATGGTTGCGCTTCACAATTCTATGTAGTGAATGCTGGGGTCCCCCAGGGATCTGTGCTATCTCCCACACTCTTTCTTTTGCATATCAATGATATGCTCTCCCTTGGGAACATACATTGCTATGCAGATGATAGTACAGTGCATGGTGGATACCACGGACGCGCAGTGGCTGGGCGGGCGGAAACTGAGGAGAGGCGGGAGAATCTTGTCATTGAACTCGATAGGACGTTAGATCTCATCGCCAAATGGGGCTCTGATAATCTTGTTGAGTTTAATGCCAAGAAAACACAGGTATGCGCTCTCACGGCGAAAAAGTCAACATTTTCCCCTCTTCCCTCCCTCTGTGGTACTCCGCTGGTGATGCAAAGCAAAATCGCCATGCTGGGGATTGACGTTCGCTGCGACCTTAGTCCAAGGGATTACATCGAGGCTGTTATAAAAACAGCTTCACGGAAACTCGGAGTTCTGAACAAGGTGCGGCGCTTCTTCACGCCACAACAACTGTGCCTGCTGTACAAAACACAGGTACGGTCTTGCGTGGAATATTGCTCGCACCTTTGGGATGGCTCCGCTAAGTACCTACTTGAGGCCTTGGACCGGTTGCAGCGACGTGCCGTACGCATTATTGGCGACGTAAAGGTCACAAACACCCTTGAACCTTTACAATTGCGTCGTGAGATAGCAGCACTGAGCGCTTTCTATCGACTGTATCACGGCGAGTGCTCTGAGGAATTATTCTCTCTAATTCCTGCTTCCCCCTTCCTTCTTAAGTCCACGCGGGCTGGTTCTCGATGTCACCGCCTAACTGTGACATCAATTCCATCGCGAACAAAGAAATTTGGCAACTCCTTTCTTTGTCGCACTTCCAAAAAATGGAATTCCTTACCAGCTCACGTATTCCCCTCCTTTTACAACCCGGGTTCCTTCAAACGAGGCGTGAAGAGGCATCTTGCGGGCCGGCAAGGCGAAGGCGGCTAGTGCAGAACGTTTTTCCCGTCTGTACTGGCCGTCGTCGCGTTTGGACTCTACTACCACTTACCATCAGGTGGAGTAGAGTCATTTGCCCTCCCGGCGATATAAAAAAAAAAAAAAAACAGCGCCAGCGCCGGACGTGCGCTCTGACTGATTTAATAAAATCAACATATTGGACGACAAAGGCGGCCATTAAAATGGCAATTCATTTGAATCCGCGACATCTGAAGTGGGTATATGAGTCTCACGTGTTCTGATACGCTTAACTTCCTGAATTACAGCCGTTGTATATGCAAATTAAATCAAGGCAGTTACGATTATTTTTATTACGATTGTTTACGAACAATAAGAAGTATTCAAAGCTGACTGCTAATCTTCGCTAGTCGGAGTGGCACTCGAAGAAAAAGAAGTTACGATTTATTTTACTACCCTACGAAAATATTAAAATTTAGCGAATGCAGATAATGTATGGTAACGTATTATAAGATGAAATTGATCTGGTGAGTACGTTCCAATTTGTTTAAAAGCGATAGACACTGTGTCTTACTGTGTGTCGTACTTTATTAGTTTCTTAGTAACTTCTCAAGTTAGCTTGTACCTACAATGCGATAATTTATTTATTTAGCTACCCTGGTTTTTGGATTATTAATTAACCCTGATCTTGCGCAATAATAGCTAAGAAACATGCCTAATAGAGCCATAAGCGTAGAAAAGGTAAAAGAAATGAATACTCGCATGGCTCACGTTCCAGAATTCGATAGTCGACGTTTGTAGCGTCGACGGTTAGTCAAGTCGCTCTTAGTGGAAAATTTTCATTAGCCACTGCACTCAAAAAGAATTGCCTTTTTAGCAACCAATATAGACTCTTACGTTGCACTATTAGTCAAGGTCAGGTACAGCCGAACAATCAGAAAGGTAGGATCTATAATGGATTAGTTTTATAGCTTTGCCCGTGGTTTTACCCACGTGTAACTTGAAGAGATCACTATTATCATACTATTATTAATTTTTGTTTGTATTTAATTTAGGCTTTATTTACATGAAAAAAAAACTGAATAAATATATGCGGCAACGAAATGAGGTACCTACCTAGCCTAAAAACTATAACTTATAAAGCTATTTACAAAACCGAAAATAAACACGTATGTATGTGTGAGTATTTTCGAACGACCTACTCCGTTACCCGATTTAATAATATATTCCTGCAATAAATATTTGACATTTATTTATGAATTTTTCAAGTATTTTTAAATGAAGAATTATAATGTAATGTAATACCTTGTAATTGAGTTAAAATAATTTTCATTAATAATTTAAGTTAAAATATTTGCATGTCATAAAGTGTGGTGAATAAGCATGTATATTATGTTTAAAACAATTAATGCAATTGAATTGAATAGATTTGTCAAAGCTATAAATGGTGCTAAAAACGATCTATGGTCTTATCTCGATATTAATTATATAATTATTATGAAAGCATAGGAAGTAATATTTTATAAAAACTACTTTGCAAATAATGCATTGTTTTGGAACAGATTTGATTACCATACAAAAGGAGTACTGTTGTAGAGTCCAAATCAATTGGCGATACATCCAAGTGCTGACGTTGCTTCTTGACGCTACTGTTATGACCGTCAAAGTACAAAATCAACAGTCTGACCCTATTTTAATGCATCGAGGAGTGAGACAAGGGGATTTCATTTCCCCGAAATTGTTCACTAATGCATTAGAGGATACGTTCAAGACGCTGCACTGAGAATGGCGAGGCATAAAAATAAACGGTGAGTACTGTTCACACTTGAGATTTGCAGACGATATCGTCATCGTGGCAGAAACCGTGCAGGACTTGCAGTATATGCTGAGCATAATGGCTGATTCTTCTGTTCGAATTGTTCTCCAGATGAACTTGAACAAAACCAAGACAATGTTAACTGAGTTTCTCTTTACGGAGTTTCTCTCGAAGTTGTTTAGGAGTACGTATACCTTGGGCAAACTTTGTAGTTGGGTCGAAACAACTTTGAGAAGTGAGCACGTAGAAGAATTAAGCTGGGCTGGGCAGCGTATATGAAACTTGGTCAAGTCTTTTCTAAAGATCTCTGAAGACTAAAGTCTTCAACAAGTGTGTCTTACCGGTTATGACTTACAGAGCCGAGACGTGGACACTGACAGTGCGTTTGGTCGACCATTTTAAGGTCGTTCAACGAGCTGTGCAGAGGGCTATGCTCGAAGTTTCTCTGAAAGATCGAATCCCAAATGTGGTGATCCGACTTAGGGCCAAGATTGTCGACGTGGCCCAAAGAATTAGTAAGCTGAAGTGGCAGTGGGCTGGACACATATATTGTAGAACCGACAACCGTTGGAGTAGACGTGTTCTGGAGTGGAGAGCGTGTCTTGGCAAACGTATCGTGGGACGCCCACCGGTTAGGTGGAGTGACAATATAGACAAAGTGGCTGGCAGTGGATGGAGACTGAGAGCTGAAGATGGAGCTCAGTGGCGTGCCATTGGAGAGGCCACGTCTAACAGTGGACGACGAAGGGTTGATGATGATGATGATGTCAAAAGGTTAACCTTATAAGGTAGACATATAGCAAAACCAAAATTTTAATGTTATGCCTTAGTACATAGGCTTAACAACCAATCTGACAATATAATCTGTAATCCATATGTCAACTTATGTTTTATGTTTGTGTGTTTAAATAAATTATTATTATTATTACATCTACGTATGTGCGAGTTAACCAATGTATACCAGAATAAGCTGAACTCTATCTAATATGATTGATCGTATACGATAAACTTTCGTATACTTAAAATTGACATAGCTTTATTATTTATAAATCAATTGAAATGAAACAAAGTGAAGTTAGCCACAATACATTGTAAGAAATCGCACTCAAATCCGTTAAGCCGTATCTAGTATCGTCGTGCACAAACGCACGGACAAACAGATAAACGGACAAAATTCTAGCAATCATTGTTGTGGGTTCTATCGTTCATTTACTCATACGTCTTACATGTACAGCCGACGAACGGTTGCAGATTTATTATATGTATCGATTTGGTGTGCTGATTAGTAATTTGAATTGAATCAATGTCTAGAATTGAACGACCATTGTTTTGAATTGAAAAGAGAATTATGTTGTTTTGTTGAACGTAATCCTGTGTTAATAAAAAGACTTATGTTCGTCATTGATTCATTAAATGTTTTATTTAAACAGATTACGAAAGTTGAAAGTTGTTACTTTTTGTTGAAGAATGGATTGAAAGCATTATCACTTTGTCCTAGTGGTTCGATGAAAGCTGTTACAATTTTCGAAAGATGGATTGAAAGCCTTACCACTTTATCCTGATGATCTACTGAAAGCTAACACGCTTTGCAGTTAGGTTGGGCTCAAATCTGTCTTGACCCAAGGTTGATGCTGAAAGCTGTAACGCTTTGCAATGTGTTCCAAGTGCTGATTCTGAGCAATGCTGAAAGCTCTAACGTTTTGCTATATGCAAGAGCTGTAACGTGCTGAAAGCTTGTACGCTTTGCTTTGTGTGTGAGGTTGAAAGTTGTCTGTGCTGTGCCATTTAGGCTGGTCGTGACGTCTAGAAGCAACGCGAGAGCGCGTTGAGGATCAGAATGGCCGTATCAGAGATAATAAATTTAAGCGGGTGTACGACGTGATTTATTAGAATAGCAACACCACACAACGTGATGTATGTCATGTAGGTTGGTCGGTTGTCAGACATCAAGTGTGAAAAATATAAGACGGGTGCCTATTTTATTATGTAGCCGACTGATGGACATATGAAATATAAAGAAATATGTCAGTAGCGCGTGTGATCATTTTGTCGAGCGACCCCCTTGGTCTGTTGGTCTCTTTCTCTTAGGACAGCGCCAGGGCCGGACGTGCGCACTGACTGATTTAATAAAATCAACATATTGGACGACAATGGCGGCCATTAAAATGGGAATTCATTTGAATCCGCAAAATATATAATAAGCATAGTAAGTATAAATCTTTATTACGATATAATATATTTGTTCGCCGAAGCAAAAAGGGAGAAGTACATTCACTTATTGATGTTTAAAAAACTATTAGTATATGATATATAAACATTTAATGAATATTTTGGATTTGAGCCGAACAAGAAACAAAAGATTTTTATTATTTTTCGGCAATATTTGTTTGCTGTTATATATCAAAAAGTTTAAAACATGTATTTAGCCAAAACAACACAAACGAAAACAGTATAGATTTCTGAGCCTAGTTGTTAAATGTTACCAAACAACGTTTTGTGAAACAGTAACTAATTTTAGTTGCCGAACTAGTACCAAGCTTAAATAGCTTTAAGACCTGAACGCGGTCTGTTGAACAGCACTTAAAATGTTAGTTTCAGTTCACGAGTACGACATTTACGAGGGCGGTTATCGGTTATTGCTGGCATTTGATATATCGACTATATTGGTTTTGGAAATTGTCGTTAATGCAAATTTTTATAGGCTGCATTTACAATTAAGGGGTTCTTTTAGGGATTTTACTCGTATGTAATTCCTACTATGTCTTGGAAAAGGGTGAAAAGCTCTGTCCGTTGCGGTGGATGAACGAACAATGGATTTTGTGGTGAACTTTGTCAAAATTTTAAGCTGTATTTTAAAGGCGATAATAAAAATCCTGTCACAACGCATTAAAATAGCTTGTTTTAATTTTAATAAGAAACTAACCGTTTTTATAACATCAAAAACAATTTACTGAATTATTATATATATTTTTTAATTTTTAACGTATTATTTATATTTTATTAGCACGCCTTTTAATCGATGCTTGACAAGCGCCAGCGGTCCACTGTCAGTGACTCAGACATGCACAGTGACTAGCTTCATTCAATTTTCTACATCCCGAAATAGTCTGGAGCGATTTTGTAAACATGTGTGACGTTCGAACGATCGAATGAGAAGAGCGTACGATGGCACTTCATCAGCCCTTACGAGGTTAGATTCTATCGAGCCGAGTTACATTTTGTCTATGGCGAATGTCTCTCCATCGTATAAGATTAAATATTTAAAAAAAGAACATTTGTATGCCGGGCATTTTTTCTGGGACTTTTATCTATTTGCTAAACTTTTCCTTGAACCCGGATATTATTTTATAACTCTAGCGGATGACTTAGTGTTACTCACTTATTCAGCGACCAAGCGAGTTATCAATTCAATTTGAGACATTTCTTTGACGTAACATAGATGCATTTATTAGTATATTATTTCCGAGTGAGACATATCTCTATATATGATTTGCTCATATGACATAGAAATTAAATACAACAAAGCGCTACAGATTCTAGGTAGGTACTGCTTAATGCCTAATTGACTCTATAAACAATACCTCCGTATATTATACATATTATATTTATTATTTGTTTGTATATTAAAATATAAACGTGTTTAAATAAATAAAAAATACCATTAATATTCATATTCTCAATAGATTCTCAATATACTCATATATTAAAAGTTTATTAAAAGATTTGACAATATTACGAAATTTTTAGATTTGAATAGAAAAATGTAATAAGATTAAATAAAAATATGGGAATTCGTTATTTCTATGGCAGCCACGCACACTGGCGCACTATTTACAGCGCTGTCACAAACATATACTAATTTCTAGGCACACAATGATCGTTTCGCGCGCTCCATCTGCCTTTTGTTTTATAATCTGTGCTTCTACCAGCGAGATTGTGTTTCGTCGTAAATTCATCATAGCCTGAAGCCGTTCTTTCAGAAAACGAAGAAACTAAGAGTGATTTTAGGCAACATTCAGCGCATCTAGGAGACTGACACGGCGAAGAAAATATTATAACGCGAGTATTTGATGTCAAGTAATCAATGATGAGCGAAAAAAGAGGATTAATAACAGCCGCTTCGACGGCGCGGACCTCTATATATTTAGTTACCTTATTAGTTCTATTATATTACAATTTAAGAAAGTGTATAATATGAAGCGAACACCTGAATCTCTATTGAAGACTATGTAAGAGACCATAGAAAATGATCAACCTGTGTAGCTTGTGTTTTATCATCATAAAAAGGAAGTGACAAAGTCACGTCGTGTTACCTGAATAACATTAAAACTGAATATATTTTACAGTAATAATTATAAAAATAGTGTTGCTAAAATTGGCTACGATAAAATAAAAAAAATATTGTCGGCCTTATTTATTCTTTATAAAATCTATTACAATTTAGTCGAGGTCTAATCACAATATGTAATCGTCATAATAATAAAAGTATAAAAAATAGTAGTTTAATCCTGTCTCAGCTCACAAGTCACACGATCTTTTTTGAAAATTCTTATTAAAGCGTTTGTTTCTCAAATTAGTTAAAAAAATATTTACGTCTCTTAACAGACAATAAAAGTCCGCACTCCCACTAACAACTCGATAACACGTAGTTCTAAACTTGAAAGACATATTTTTAGTGGCCTTTTTAGTAACAGGCGACCAATAAACAATTAGTTTGGGTGAAGCCCGGAACCACCGAGCGGCAAATTACCGGGGCAAGGGACTCTGAAAAGGATTTTTTAGTAAAAAAATGTGGCTTTTATGTAACGTTAATTTGTCGATTACGTTACGGAGAACTAGGAAAAAAGCTTCGAACAGATCGAACAAAACTTGTCAGAGTGCTGACGTGACGCATGTGACGTAGAAAATAACGTCTAAGTTTGTATATTTATTTTTACAATTTTTACTTTTTTCTCTACCTTATTATTTAAGTGATAAGTGTTGCAGAAACGCGGGCAATTTAAGTCTGTAATTTCTCACGTATTCGGCAGTTAAAGAAAATATCTTGAAGGAGTCACTTATCGAGGGTAAAATCAGCAACCAAAGGTAAATCATAACTTTACGCTGCGACTTCATCAGACATCGGGTGTATGAATCATGAATTCAATAATATAAATCTTTTGCACAAATTCTGCGCTGAAAATGCATATATGATTACGCTCACGTAAAACGAAACCCAAATTCGGGGCGAGCTGGGTCGAGCTGGGCCGGACGCCGACAGATTACTGTCAGATGCTATTTAACAAATAGTGTCATGGAATTACTCTTCGCAGCTGCATCGAGTGTAATGTTATTATGCTAATTGAGTCATGTCAGGTGGCACTTCGTGTACAGTCTGGTTACCAACTATGATAATACCTGTACTAAAAGTTCATACACTGAATGTATTGTTTTGACATGTTCAGGTAATAGCGGTAAACATATAATATATATGTGCTTATTTTTTTATTAATATCTTTAATATTATAAGGTAAGATTCTTCCATGCGGTTGATACGCAATGCCGTATTAGACCAACGTGATGGAATAAGCTTTAACCCTTCTCCTTTAGAGGAGGGTTTACTTTTTCTCAGCATTAGCGTACGGGTACAATCAAAGCTTTATTGCAATATATGGAACAGATAAATCAGGGCACGCAACAAGTGAAGTAAAATTTTACAAATTATTAAATTAACGTTAATACTTTATTATTGAATACCATTACTTATTTCCTTAATTAAATTCTGAAAAAAAGATTATTCATTTTGTTTTTCGAATGAAGTGAAGAATATATTAATTAGGTTACTTTAAAATTTAATTATGCTGCTTAATTAGATTTCTCGGAAGGTTATAAAACCCCAAGTCAGTAGTAATTAATTGAAAGAAAACAAAACGCCATTAACTGAAATGTTTCTCAAGTACTCTCCCTTGAAATAAATTATTATGAATTAACCACTGTAGAATTTCATTATTAATATGTTAAGTTATTTATATATTTATTACACGTCAAATTGTATGTTATAAAGGACAATGCGCGATTTTGCCCTACAGCATTAATTCGCTCGAATTTATTTATTATTATCAATATGATAAAAAATAAATAAAAATAATTTCGTGTAAACTGATATAATATAATAGTTTGTGGCGCATTGGCGATGTAAGGAATGGTTATTATTTCTTACTTTGACAATTTCTTCGGGCGATGGTGACCACTTACTATCAGGTACAAAAAAATGCAAGTTTCTGGAATTGTCATATAAGGGACATCATGGACGATTCATACATTTATAGCTCAATTATGAAAGTGCGGGGCCAGGTGTTGGCCGACTTTATGGAGAAGGAGGGACTCTTTATGATGAACTCCTTTTTCAAGAAGCCAGGTCAGCGTAAATGGACCTGGGTGAGCCCTGATGGGAAAACCAAGAATGAGATAGATTTCATCTTGTCGACGAGAAGACAAATATTTAATGACGTCTCCGTGATCAATGCAATGTCAAAACTGGGAGCGCTCACAGACTCGTAAGAGGCTCGTTAAATATCAATGTTAAACTCCAGAGGTCCCGACTGATGAAGTCTACGCTCCGACCATCACCTCTTTAAATCCGAAATGCCTTCAGCCTTTCAGCTCGAACTCCAAAACCGATTCGATTGCCTAGCAGACTGCGAGGAAGTGGACACATACAACGACAGGCTTGTGGAAACTGTCCGTACGGCTGGGTTTAAGACCTTCAAGACCAGCCGTACAAAAGGAACCAAAAAGATCTCTGCCTCTACCCTACGGCTTATGGAGGAAAGACGGAAAATGATTCTGACGTCCTCAGCTGATGCTGCCAGCTATCGGCTGATCAACAGACAGATTTCAAAGTCTCTAACTCGCGACATTCGCCAATTTAATACAATGCGCATTAAAGAGGCCATCGAGCGGAACAAAGGCTCTAAAGTGTTCGCCAGAGATCTGTCTGTTGGTCAGAGTCAACTGACAAGGCTGAAAACTGAGGATGGCAGAATAGTCACGTCAAGATCTGAGCTGTTGGAAGAGGTTGAGAAGTTCTACGGTCAGCTGTACACGACAGCTCAATCACCTGTCAGTAATCATGCTGCAGATCCCAGAGCAAGACTAACCCGACACTACACTGAAGATTTTCAGTCTTTTCGAGATTAGAATGGCTCTCGGACAACTCAAAAACAACAAGGCACCTGGTGATGATGGTATTACAGCTTGATGAGCTTCTGAAAGCGGGTGGTACACCGATCCTCAGGGCTCTTCAGACGCTTTTTAACTCCGTCATAGCCAAAGGTCAAACGCCAAAGGCATGGCATAGAAGTGTGGTGGTACTTTTCTTTAAGAAGGGTGATAAAACCCTTTTGAAGAATTACAGGCCCATCTCACTGCTGAGTCATGTTTACAAGTTGTTTTCGAGAGTCATTACGAATCGTCTCGAGCAAAGGCTTGACGACTTCTAGCCACCCGAACAAGCCGGATTCCGGAAAGGCTTTAGCACCATAGACCACATACATACGCTGCGGCAAGTTATACAGAAGACTGAGGAGTATAACCAGCCACTTTGCTTAGCGTTTGTGGACTATGAGAAAGCCTTTGATTCGATCGAAACCTGGACCGTGCTGAATTCTCTTCAAAGGTGCCAATTTGATTATCGGTATATCAGGATGTTAAAGTGCTTGTACGAGAACGCCACCATGTCGATCCGACTCCAGGATCAGAACTCAAAACCTATCCAACTGCAGAGAGGTGTAAGACAGGGAGACGTGATATCTCCGAAACTGTTTACCGCTGCTTTGGAAGATGTTTTCAAGCTTCTGGACTGGAACGGACTTGGCGTCAATATCAACGGCGAGTACATCACTCATCTTCGATTTGCCGATGACATTGTAATTATGGTTGAGACCTTGGAAGACCTCGGCACTATGCTCGACCTCAGCAGGGTTTCCCAACAAGTGGGTCTAAAAATGAACATGGACAAGACGAAAATCATATCGAACATCCATGTTGCACCCACTCAAGTCAAGGTTGGAAATTCTGCACTCGAAGTTGTAGACAACAATGTCTACCTAGGTCAGACCATCCAACTAGGTAGGTCCAACTTCGAAAAAGAGGTAAATCGTCGAATTCAACTCGGCTGGGCAGCGTTCGGGAAGCTACACGATATCTTCTCATCCCAAATACCGCAGTGTCTTAAGTCGAAAGTCTTCGACCAGTGTGTGTTGCCAGTGATGACTTATGGATCAGAGACGTGGTCGCTCACAATGGGCCCCATAAGAAGGCTCAAGGTCACTCAAAGGGCAATGGAGAGGGCTATGCTCGGAGTTTCTCTGCGAGATCGAATCAGAAATGATGAAATCCGCAGGCGAACCAAAGTAACCGACATAGCCCGAAAGATTGATAAATTGAAGTGGCAATAGGTGGGGCACATTGCTCGCAGAACCGACAGCCGCTGGGGCAGAAAGGTTCTCGAGTGGCGACCACGAACCGGAAGACGCAGCGTGGGCAGGCCCCCTACAAGGTGGACCGACGACTTAGAACGAGTCGCGGAAGCCGTTGGATGCGGGCAGCGCAACATCGGCCAACGTGGAAATCCATGGGGGAGGCCTTTGTCCAGCAGTGGACGTCTTTCGGCTGATATGATGATGATGATGATGATGTGAAAGTGCTGGCCGAAAGAATAAAATGCCATATTATGACTACCTAAATATTGTTTATTATGAGACCAAAGTTGGGGGAAGGATCCTTGGTTTTATTTGAGATCAAATTCTATCATTATTCAGTTGAATAAAATATTTCTATGTCTCTAAGTTTTGTTCTTTGTTAAACTAAAATAAAAGCATAGATGTATTATCTACTGAGAAATAATTTACTATGAATGCATTTTTTTTTCTCGCAATGGTAACCTTCAGAAAGGTACCCGGGTCCTATGGGGGTGGAACCGGGTTATGTGAGATTCTTACCCACTAAAACCACTGCGATGGTCTCCCTCAGCACGGATCGGAGAGGCTGCGGGATCATGTTGATATAACGCATCCGCGGCCTCTCCCGTGCTTTGCTCCACTCGTGGCTCAGCGGAGCTCTCATCAGGGGGTGAATCTCGCCCCCTCGCACTCCTCGCTAGTGCGTACGGCAGCGCGAGGCCATCATGGCTGCCGTCCTCCACAGGGCCGTCTGAAATAGGACAGGCCCCCACCTCACGCATCCACGGCCCCAGGGTTACGTAATATCTTTTAAGCCCCGGGCGTCTGGGCTATGGGAGGGCCGAGACGACGCCGTCGTCGTACTTACATCTTAATACATACACCTCCAATGTATGCTGTGCTATGTCTCGGTCCGCGCCACAGTGGTGACACATCGCCGTCGATTCGCGTCCGATCTTACACAGGTATTCTCCAAAACAACCGTGACCGGTCATTACCTGCGTAAGTCGAAAGGTGACTCGTCGCTTTCGTCTCATCCAGGCTTCGAAGGCTGGCAGGATCGCTCCAACGAAGCGTTTGCGTGCGTACCGTTCTTCACAGAAACTTACTAAGTATGCATATTCCAACCTATCCACATACCCATTCTTATAACGCTATCGTTCAATCTCTTCAATTATGTGTGACGTAGCTCGGTCAGGTGTACCTCTGACAAGTAGTTACTAATTACTAACTAACTCAATTATAAATGATCCGTTATATCCTTTGTAACTACAAACAAGACTAATTTATATATTGAGGCAGATTGAGGACAATCAAAAATATAAATAATAAGATTTTTATATTTAAATGAATTTTAATTTTGTTTTTAATGCAGGTTATGGTAAGGGCGGGGAAGGGGGTGCTAAGAATGCCCGGGTTACGGTAGGCCGCCGACACTTACTGACTCTGGCTACGTATAATGGAGTGACGATATACGCAAACAAGGCACCCGATGGACATTGGGAGTTGAAGATCGAGCTCAGTGACTCACTTGCCTTTCGCTTAAAAAACCTTACTCTAGCATACAAAGAATATTTCACTTTTGTAGCAAAAAGGTGTCATCGAAGTAACAGAGACTTTCTTTGGTAACTACAGCTTGCGTTACGTCACAGCGGGGTCCAATGTTATTGTTGTATTGTGTACCTAAGATTATTTTCATTTTAACTTTTAAGTACGAAATAAGTTATATAAATATTTCTGAGATTTCGTATACATATATACTGGTTCTCGTATACAAACGTATATAAACAACCGGCAACAATTGTTATTATAGATTTTTAATTATTAACAAATACATAAACTGTTTCCTCCGAGCCGAAGCATGCATGTTACAAGATTCCCTATGATTAATAACAATTAAAAGTTTTTATTTAATGTAAATGTAAAATATAAACCAACCTTGAAGGTTCCAATACAATAGTCTAGGAATGTATCAAGCTGGTGAAATATCTTCTGGTATTTTCACGTTGTCGCGAACAACGTATACAAATATAAATTTTTAGTTCTCTGACATGAATGTGTTGTAAACTGCAAAAACTGTATAAATTATACAATTCGTTTAAGTTAAATAAACTTGTTAAACAGGCAGCCTGTGGCCGCTGTATACTTTAAAAATACTTGGACGAAAAGCTGCGACTGGTTGCAACATATATTATTCGTTTTTAACTACTCTGTGTAAAAAGACTATATAAGACTATATATATATATATATATATATATAGAATATAGGGATTTATCCAAAACATTCATCCCAGACTTTGCTGAGTACGTGACCATGTAATATGTGCAGACACGAGTTTTGAAATCTGTATGTCTCGTACCGCACGAGACCGCACTACTCGGAATATTAAATAGTCTTTAAAAATATAAATACGCTAAACAAGTTCGTAGAGAAACTTGAGGATGAAAGATTAAATTAGAGAACCGTCAAGTACACGTCAAGGAATTACGGAAATCCCTATTCTTAGAATTTGCGTCAATTCTCGGGATAGTTTTTCAAGTAAGTGTTAGATCCAATAACACACAGCTGTGTTTAGAAATTACTTTATAAGGCTGTTTTTTATTAAATGTATGTACTATCTGATTAGACTTAGAACGTATGTAAATCTGCGAGCTAAGGAGGGTTACCTTGGATGTTCATGATTGTCAACTTCACTTTATTGCTATTTAAAAATTGTTTGATTTTGTTGTTACATAATGTTGGTCTTAGTTGTATATGATTAATTCAAGCTGTTGTTTACATCCCACCGATTCTTACTAATAATAAGCACTCCACACTACGACCACGACCTGACCGAGGTGCGGCCTCATGTGATACATCCTCAGGGTAGACGTCTTCGAAGCCCGACAAGGAGCCCGACTAAATAAAGGCGAGTTACAGTCAACGGCAAAGTACGACGTTAAACAAGAGCATTGTACTATTTATATATAACATATGTAAGAAATTACGATGTACCCACATTTATATGTATAAAATAAAGAGTATAAAAGGGTCTCAAACGTTTTTCGAGATCAGTTTATCGTTACGCTGCCCGAAGGCAACTTAGTCGTGACATTCATAAAGTGTAATCGCGATTTAATTAAGGACTAATAATTCTGAAAGAAAACCGTGTTTTAATTGTATTATGATTTAAGAGTGATTGATGTGTGAAGTGATTTAAAATAAAATTGTGGGATAGTAAATTGGTGTTTTAAATTATAATCGCCACCCTCGAAGAAATTATTTTACAAATATCAGAAGTGGGATAACACTGAGTCAAGATGTCCGGTGCTACACCTGCGCCTAAGGAAACAGGGAGTCGTCGATCTAAGAGTCGATCTTTACGTTACCGTAATAAGCGCCGCAAAACTACATCCGACTTTGAGAGCACTAGTGTTTCATCTAGTTCTCGCGATACATCCCGAATACGGAGTTGCCGTCACCGAAGACGATATTCAAAACAAAACGTACACGTGAACCCAGCCAAGACAGCAGACATTATCGAAGACGTAATCGTAGTCGTAGCCACAAACGTGACTACAGCCGAAATCGCAGCAGTGAACACCGCTGTGACCGCCGCTGAGAAAGCAGTCGTGGCCGTGGCACTACAGTCGAAACCAAGGTAAAGTTTTTTTTTTTTTTTTTTATATTCGCCGGGAGGGCAAATGACTCTACTCCACCTGATGGTAAGTGGTAGTAGAGTCCAAACGCGACGACGGCCAGTACAGACGGGAAAAACGTTCTGCACTAGCCGCCTTCGCCTTGCCGGCCCGCAAGATGCCTCTTCACGCCTCGTTTGAAGGAACCCGGGTTGTAAGAGGAGGGGAACACGTGAGCTGGTAAGGAATTCCATTTTTTGGAAGTGCGACAAAGAAAGGAGTTGCCAAATTTCTTTGTTCGCGATGGAATTGATGTCACAGTTAAGTTAAGTTGCTGGTCAACGCAGTGTCCGCGACCGTAGCAGTGGCGGTAATCAAGAGGTGCTGCGTAGCTGCACCAACCAGTTGCTTGATCACGATTGCGGGAGCCATCACGCATCCAGGGAGCATTTTAACACTCATGGTATGGACTTTACAAATAACATTTTGTGTGAAAGTAGTAAAAGCAATAAATCTGACCTTGACAAATTTATAAGTTCACTATCAACAGCTATGGCTAAAAATAATACAGATAGATTTCAAAATACTATCAATACATTACCTGAATTTGATCCATCATTAAAAAACCAAACCATGTCTATGTGGTTAAATAAAGTAAATGAGAGTGCATCTATTTTCGATTGGTCCGACAAACAATACATTTTGCTTTATCTAGACTTACTGGCCTGGCCAAAAGATGGTATGAGAGCCTTCCTTCACTACTTTATTCTTGGTCCGATTGGCAAAATAAACTGCTAGATGCATTTCCTTGTCAAGAAAATTATGGTCAATTATTAAATGACATGCTTTTGAAACGTGCAAAGTTCGGTGATTCATTGGAGGAATATTTTTATGAAAAATGTGTTTTATTAAATCGTTGTGGTATTGATGGTAGAAAAGCTGTGGACTGTATTATTTTTGGCATAGATGATAGAACAGTTAGAATGGGTGCCGAAGCTGCACAATATGAAGACCCTAATAAATTATTATCCTTTCTGAAAAATGTAAAGATGATCAAACGTTTAGATAAAATACCATCTAATAACCTTAATATCATAAATACTCAAAAAAAGACAAATTACTGAAAAACGATTTAATATACACTGTTACAATTGTGGTCAATCGGGTCATTATAGTTCTAGATGTCATTTACCTTTTAGACGTTGTTTGAAGTGCCGTCTTATTGGTCATTTAACTAATGAATGTACTAGAGAAAGTAGTTTCAATGATATTAATAAAAAAACAAATATAGTAACAGATGGAGGTAATAATGATAAAGCAGTCATGAGAATTAATAGTTTAAATGAACCTTTCCTTATAAAAGTTTTATAAGGAAGCTTTCGTTAATGGTATATTACTGAAATCGTTTATTGATTTAGGTAGCAGTAAAACATTGTTGCGTGAAACTGAAGCACGAAATATTTTAAATGGTTGGAATAAAAGTAATACTGATACTTTGATAGGATTTGGCAATTCTTTAGTTACACCAATAGGTAGTTGCGAAGTTCAGATTGTCGTCGATGACATTTCAGCTATAATAGAGGTACTCATTGTACCTGATGAATATTTACCAAGATATCCACTTTTGATTGGTCATTCGTATACAGAGCAAACTCATATTGTTATAATCAAAACTCATGAAAACTTCTACCCAGGTTTCAGGGCCTATACAAAATAACAACCAAGATAGGAATGAAATTGAGGACACTCTAATCACAAAAAAAAAGTAAAGGAACCTACAGAGCAGTTGTTGCTGTAGATAAAATTCAACCATGGGTAATGTTCGATCATCTTTCAAGCGACAGTGGTAGTGATAAAAACAATAATTCGTATCAGTCTAATAGTTTAAGTCAATCAGAATCAGATAATGAAACCCGTAGAGGAGATTATTAGGTTGACTATATTATTGTGTGGTTTATATACCATGTGATAAAATCTGTACAATATGATTGTTTATTGCATTAAGTAAAAAAAAAAATCATCAATCAATCAATCAACAGCCAATCGTTGTCCACTGCTGAACATAGGCCTCTCCCAAGGTGCGCCAAAGCTCCCTGTCCTCCGCCTTCCGCATCCAGTTGGTGCCCGCCACCTTCTTAAGGTCGTCGGTCCACCTGGCTGGAGGGCGCCCTACGCTGCGATTGCCGATTCGCGGTCTCCACTCTAGGACTCGTCTGCTCCAACGGCCATCGGTCCTACGACATACGTGACCAGCCCACTGCCACTTCAGCCTGCTAATTTTGCAAGCTATGTCGGTGACTCCGGTTCTTTTCCGGATAATCTCATTTCTGATCTTATCCTTCAAAGATACTCCGAGCATAGCTCGCTCCATAGCACGCTGAGCGACTTTGAATTTGTGGACTAGTCCCGCAGTTAGTGTCCACGTTTCGGCACCGTATGTCATGGCAGGTAAGACGCATTGGTTGAAGACTTTCGTCTTCAAACATTGCGGTATAGACGACTTGAGGACTTGACGAAGGTTGCCAAATGCTGCCCATCCCAAGCGAATTCTTCGATCGGCTTCCTTCTCGAAGTTGTTCCTACCGACTTGTATTATCTGTCCTAGGTAGGTATATTCACTAACAACTTCGAGAGGTTTCCCCTCGACGTATATCGGTCCCGGCACGACATGCCTATTGAACATGACCTTGGTCTTGTCCAAGTTCATACCGAGACCGACACACCGGGAAGACTCGCCTAGGCTACGCAGCATTTCGGTGAGTTGTTCCAGCGACTCTGCTATGATGACGATATCGTCGGCAAATCGAAGGTGTGAGATGTACTCGCCGTTTACATTGACTCCATACCTAGTCCAATCCAGCGTTTTGAAAACGTCTTCCAACGCGTTGGTGAACAGTTTCGGGGATATTACATCCCCCTGCCTCACCCCTCTGCGCAGTTGGATCGCCTTCGTCTTACAGTCCTGGATGTGGACAGTCATTGTAGCGGCGTTGTACAGACATCTCAGTACCTCGATATATCTCCAATCGATATGACATCTCTGCAATGAGTCGAGCACTGCCCAGGTTTCGATGGAGTCGAAGGCTTTCTCGTAGTCCACAAATGCCATACACAGCGGCTGATTGTACTCTTCGGTCTTCTGCACAATCTGCCGAACAGTATGGATGTGGTCCACGGTGCTGTAGCCTGATCGAAAGCCGGCTTGCTCTGGGGGCTGGAACTCGTCAAGTCGTCTGGCGAGACGGTTCGTGACGACTCTTGAGAACAGCTTATACACGTGACTCAGGAGGGAGATTGGTCTGTAGTTTTTCAAGAGGGTTTTATCACCTTTCTTGAAAAACAGTACCACCTCACTCCCGCTCCACGTTTCCGGGGTCTTGCCATGTTGGATGACGGAATTAAAGAGGCTTGCTAGCTCTTTCAGGACCGGGGTCCCGCCTGCCTTAAGCAACTCTGTTGTGATTCCGTCATCTCCCGGAGCTTTGTTGTTTTTAAGCTGTTCTAGAGCCGCCCTAATCTCTCCTTGGTCAACGACCGGGAGCTCCTCGGAGTAATGGCGCATAAGAGGGGCGCGCTGGTCATCAATACTGATTCCCACGGGTTTATCCGATCTTGAAGAGAACAACTGCCCATAAAACCTCTCTACTTCTCCGATAATCTCAGGCCTAGAGGTAACGACCCCACCATTTTCAGTTTTAAGTTTTGTCAGACGCGGCCTCCCAAACTTGCGAGCGAACACTTTCGATCCCCGATTTTGCTCAATCGCAGCCATGATGGCACGGGTATTAGAGTGTCGGAGATCGCGTCGCGTCAGCGTTTTTATTGTTCGGTTTAAGGCCTTATCTGACAAAAACGATGGTAGTTCTCGTCGTTTTCTCATGAGCTCGAGTGTCTCAGCAGAGAGTTTTGGTGCGTTGTCTCTTCTCTGTGGCGGAAAACACTTGCGGGATGTGTTTTGCAGTATTTTGACCAGCGTGTCGGTTCTCTCATCAATGCTGCTTATGGTTTCCAACACGGTGAATTGATTTTGAAGTTCCATTTGGAACTTTTCGGAGCCTTGAGCAGCTTGGAGCATGGTAGGTCGGAGAGTAGACCTCATCATTCTCGATCTTTCGGCTTTTAAGTTGATATTTAGAGTGCCTCGAACCAAGCGGTGATCACTTCCGGTATTAAACCTGTTGATCACTGAAACATCTCTAAATATGTGCCTTTTATTCGAAATAATAAAGTCTATCTCGTTCCTTGTCACGTTATCGGGGCTTCGCCAGGTCCACCTCCTCTGAGGCTTCTTTTGAAAGAAAGAATTCATCAAAAAAAGCCCCTGCGCTTCGAGAAAGTTTACCAGCATTTGCCCCCTGTGATTTCTGCAGCCCAAGCCGTAAGGTCCGACTTTCGATTCACCGCTATCTTGTACTCCCACTTTAGCATTAAAGTCTCCCATAACAACATTGTAGTGGGCCCTCGAGGTGTCGTTGAGGGCCTTTGCGATGTCCTCGTACATCGCTTCGACCACATCATCAGAGTATGTCGAAGTTGGCGCATATACCTGTACAACCTTCAGGGAGTACCTGTCGGAAAGTTTTAGGACAAGGTACGCTACCCGGTTCGACACACTACTGATTTCCACAATGCTGCTAATGAGATCCTTTTTGACTAGAAAACCGACACCACCCTGGGAGAGGTTATCACCTTCGCGGAAGTAGAGTAAGTTACCGGACTCTAGAGTTATCGTGTCCTCCCCCTGTCTTCGGACTTCAGATAACCCCAGTATATGCCAGTTTATATGACTTAACTCTACTTCTAATTCGGCGAGGTGATGGTCCAGCCTCATCGAGCGTCCATTATACGTTGCCATTTTCAGTCGCTTTATACGGTAGCCTGCCGTGAACCGGTGATTCTTAGCACCCCCTGCCCTGCCGATACCGCGACCGCTACCTTGGTCGGGCCTAGCGGGCTTGCCGGTAACTGGGGGCCTTTTTTTGGGCGCATCTGCCATTTAGGGAGGGGTTTGCCCATACTCGCCGCGCTGGGCAGGCGTGTTGGCGAGCGCAGTAGGGGGTAAGATGTTTATGGGAGGGGGGACGCTGCTGCCCATCCCCCCTTTTCCCCGTCCCTCAGTCGCCTCTTACGACACCCACGGGATGAGATTGGGGGAGTACTATTCTAAGCCGGTACTCCACGGCAAAAAGTAGAAGTAAAAGTAAAAAAAAAAATCATATATAAATATATTTTAGTAGAAAGTTCCTATAAAAATAAAAAAATCTAAAAAGATGTAAGAATATGTGTACATTTTGGTTGTAGAGATTTATTAATTGTAATCTATGTTTTATATATATTAGTTTATGAATTTTAATCAATATTATGTTTTGTTGTGAATAATGTTATAATTATTTATTCTATGCTATGTTTGAGACAGTTTTGTTATGTTTATATTTTAATTAATGTATGAGTTCTTTACAATAAATCTTCAATTTTTTTTACATTTTCATATCCTGGGGCAAATTGCCCTTATTGCGGTCAGATTGCCTGGTAGCAGGCTGATTGCCGGGTGCGGGCAGATTGCCTGGTCGCGAGCAGATTACCTAGTGGTGGGCAGATTGCCCTGGTCGCGGGCAGATTGCCAGATTGCCGTGGTCGAGCGAGATTGCCAGATTGGCGTGGTCACGGGCAGATTGCCGTGGTCGCGGGCAGATTACCGTGGTCGTGGGCAGATTGCCGTGGTCGTGGGCAGATTGCCGTGGTCGCGGGCAGATTTCCGTGATCGCGGGCAGATTGCCGTGGTCGTGGGCTGATCGCCTGGTCGCCGGCGGATTGCTTGTACATCTGATTCAGATTGCCCCGATCGCGGTCGGGGCAATCTGAATATCATACTGGAACTTTTTTTTTTGAGAAACACGAGGTCGTTTTTATTTGCAGGTCGGCCGAACTGTAAGAAATTACGATGTACCCACATTTATATGTATAAAATAAAGAGTATAAAAGGGTCTCAAACGTTTTTCGAGATCAGTTTATCGTTACGCTGCCCGAAGGCAACTTAGTCGTGACATTCATAAAGTGTAATCGCGATTTAATTAAGGACTAATAATTGTGAAAGAATACCGTGTTTTAATTGTATTATGATTTAAGTGATTGATGTGTGAAGTGATTTAAAATAAAATTGTGTGATAGTAAATTGGTGTTATAAATTATAATCGCCACCCTCGAAGAAATTATTTTACAAATATGACCGAAAAATGAACGCATTTACAACCTATTATTTAAATTAGTAGTTAGTTACTAGTTTGAGATAATTATTATTGATGGTCGTTGGAGCCGACGCGTGTTAGAGTGGAGACCACGCTTAGGCAAACTTAGTGTAGGACGCCCTGCGGCAAGGTTGACCGACGATTTAAAAAGATGGCAGGTACGGGATGGATGCGTACTGCCCAAGGTCGTGATGACTGGCGTTCTATGGGGGAGGCTTTCGTCCAGCAGTGGATTACTATTAGCTAAGACGAGTAGGTGTTGGTCAAATCTTGCAAGTGATTTTTTTAACAGTTAAGCCGATTAAGTTAAAATTATTTACACAATATTATTTTTATTAGTACATGAATAAATGGTTTTTATTCTCGTTTTATTCAAAAAATTGTTAAACTTGTAACTGAAACAACTCTTTGACGTCCACTGCTGGACATCGGTCTTTCCAATGGCAGCTCAGCAACGTGAAAATACCGGAAGATATTTCACCAGCTTGATACATTCCTAGACTATTGTATTGGAACCTTCAAGGTTGGTTTATATTTTACATTTACATTAAATAAAAACTTTTAATTGTTATTAATCATAGGAAATCTTGTAACATGCATGCTTCGGCTCGGAGGAAACAGTTTATGTATTTGTTAATAATTAAAAATCTATAATAACAATTGTTGCCGGTTGTTTATATACGTTTGTATACGAGAACCGGTAGCATTTTTGTCTTAAATCTCAGAAATATTTATATAACTTATTTCGTACTTTAAAGTTACAATGAAAATAAATCTTAGGCACACAATACAACAATAACATTGTACCCCGCTGTGACGTAACGCAAGCTGTAGTTACCAAAGAAAATCTCTGTTACTTCGATGACACCTTTTTGCTACAAAAGTGAAATGTTCTTTGTATGCTAGAGTAAGCTTTTTTAAGCGAAAGGCGAGTGGTCAGATAAGACGCAGACATGTGTTTATGACTATAATATATTCATATATTTTGATACTCTTCTCAATTATTAAAGGGTGGAAGGATTTAAAGTTCACCAGAAGATGAAAAAATCCAACCAGATATTTATTCGGGATCAAGTGCTGCGCTGACAATCAAACAAATGCTTTCCTTTCATTCATATTATCTTTAGTCGCATCCTCAGGAAGAGATTGTCAGGGATAGATAGCTCCATGCAAACAAATCAATTTGTACAAAAATGCTAGAACGTCAACACATGTAACTTAATCTTGTATTTATTTATTTATGTAATACTGAACTACCAACAAAAGTTATAATATTACAACATAATAAAGGCTAAATTGCACTTATATTACAGGTAATTACAGCATGCTCATAATTAATAACATTAATTACATTTTCTTATCACTCATAAATAACATATGATAACAATGAATAAATCCATTCTTACGGAGCAAGAATATCAAGAGAAGAGTAAAATTACAATATAATAATTAAATTAAAATTTATTGTACTTAGTATTTATAATAATTTTAATTGAAATCAACTAAATGTTAATTTGTACAATATTGTGGTGTAATCTAAGGAAAAAAATGTGTAATAACATAATTAAGAATGTCAAACATAATAAGAGAAAATTCACAACCTAATTAATAGCATACAACAGCTTAAAAGAGTTAGTTCCCATTAATATATATGTCGCATCCGGTCAATCATAGGGACACTCAATCCGATGTGGTTCGGCAGAACTTCAGTGCGCTTTCGACAGAGTCGTGATGGTATCGCTCGGGCCCGGGCAGAACACTCTCTGCAAGGCCCTCGGTCTTACCAATCCATAAAGTACTTTGCGTGTGATATTAATTGTGAAGTGTAATAGTGTGAATATATTAACTTGGTGTTGATAATTTTACGATAACCCACTGCACGCCCACATGATGTTCGACGATAAGGATCGAAGATATGATGTCTCTCCGACATATACTATATGTATGTATACACACACACATGTTATGTGAATTTGTTTTCGTTCGTTCGTTTTGTTTATTTATTTACAAAATATAAGTAAACATTACAGGTTTAACCTAAAGCATTTACTTATTTAATTAATACACTTATTCCTTAATTATTATTGTTTGTATGTATTCCGCTGCCGTTTTGCGAAATACAGCAGGTGATGAATTAACAAGTCGAGGTATGGATTCCAGGCCAGGACACCATTGAGCAAAGTCAACGCGCGTATCAAACGTGACTCGCTCACCAGTACCAATCGACAGCCAGGCACCGCAATTAGCTTGTGTCGACGAGCGCGAGTGTATTTGTCAGGAACGTTCAATGATATTAGCTCTAACACTGAGGGATTGAAAATGGTACCCCTGAGTAACAGGAAGAAATAGCTTAGCAAGGCCTTTAAGTTTAAGCAAATATAACAAACGTACAATAACTAAAGACTGACCTTCAGTAAATTTATAGTGTAGTTAAACTGTCTGGGTGCCGTCTAGTGCAATCAACTCTAACGGCTCAGTTTATATACATTTTACAACCTACTATCAGTTGGCGTGGGCCACTTGTCTGCTTCGTTGCTGTCTTTAAATATGGTTCAAATATATATTGTTTTATATTATCTTAATTTTTAAGCTGTATTTAAATATACTTGCACTCTATAACCTACTTAAAATAAGGAGGTTCTCAATTCAGTTGTATTTTATTTTATAGTTATCTCAGTGCTCGGTAATCAATAAACCGATTTGGTCTCATTAAAATTTGACAAAAATACCACCATTCCAGGTAAGAATTTAGTTTTTAAGGGCTGTTACTGTTACTGTTTACTGTTTATTATTAAATCCTCAATTTCGTAACATTACATATACGCATAGCCGGGTAAAAGTCATCGATTCGATCCTGAGCCCTGGAACTATTGTGGCAATGATCCTGACACAAGTTTTACTGACTTAACTGGATGGTATCAAAGGATTATTATTAAAATTTTTTGGTTTTATAATATTATACATATTTATTGTTAAATTTTTAATTGTTAAAGTTCCGCCGATCCGCTGATCACTTACGTGCAGTCTCATACGTAACGCTATCAATTCACGAGTGTCAACAGCAAAGCGTGAGCATGTTACGTACAGCACCTCAGGGAGCATCGCTGACGCAGCACATAGCCCCGCACAGTCGCCGGCGCGACCCAGTTAAGAGATCAGTAGGTTAAGCAAATTACATATTTGTCACGTACAGCCTTAAAAACACCTAGCTGGGAAGTCGCCGCCGCGAGTCAGCTCTGCACGTACCACCTAAATTAATCTAATAGCTCAGCATTTTCAGCACTATATATTAGGATGGAATAATTATATGTATTATTCAATATGTGATCCAGTATTGAGCAGTATTGTTTCTTAGGATTAAGTTCTATATATAAGCTATGATTCAATATCTGCATCCAGCATCGAGCAGTATTGTATCTTAGGATTAAGTTAAATATAATATTTAGTGATTAATTAAAGTGTTAATAGAAACTTTGGTTTTTCTCAAATCCTCCGGCTATCGTAAACGTAACTAGCACGTACTTGTGCCGCCTGTATGTGTATACATTAATAGTTGTTGTTTATAAGCAGCCTTTGATATTGGGATTCTTGAATATTGTCCTCCCTACAACTTTATAAACAAAAATAATTATAATGTATAATAAACGATAAATGTTCCTGGTCATATAGAAGAAAAATATAAGACTAAACAATATAAAAATTAAAACATATCAAATAAAATGCAATTGAAATTTGAAAATATAAACTACTTAAATCATAAACTATCTGCACCTCGCACTATGCAACCAACAGTCACCTCTATTCCGTCACTTCCTCCGACATATCTATTTATATGTATATGATTGTTACATTTGTATTATAGAGGAAAAGGGGAATTTCTCGGTTCTTATTGTGAGAATCCAGCTTTAAATTGAATTTGTCTTGAAAAATTATTATGATTTAGAGTGAAATCTCGTAGATCGTAAGATTGATAAAGTATAATATCTTACACGCCCGTGAACACGACACGTGATTAGCGGCAGGCAATCCGTCCCTTAAGGAAAGTTTTAGCGTTTGTTTGATTTGAACGAAGTAACGGCAATATTAAAAAAAATTGAGAATATTAAAATGACTAGTGAACAAAATATTAATACCATTTTTTGAGGCTGCCTATATATAAAACAATTGGGTTATATGTCCCTCAGCTAAGCTTCGTTCAGGTCGAGAGATACTTCAGTGGCTCAATGAGCCAATCACTTAGCTCACGGCCGGTCCTGTGCGGCTCTCACTCACTCACTCACTCACTCACTCTTGACATTGAAATTTACATTATACGCCTGAGATCTCCTTGAATCGTCGTTTACATAGGTTCCTCATTCATTAACTCCAATTACGTTGAAATCAATTGCTCAAATTATACATATATTTTTTTTCAGCCTTTTGCCGTCCACTGCTGGACGAAAGCCTCCCCCATAGAACGCCAACCATCCCGATCTTGGGCAGTCCGCATCCATCCCGAACCTGCCACCTTTTTTAAATCGTCGGCCCATCTTGTCACAGGGCGTCCTACACTACGTTTGCCTAAGCGTGGTCTTCACTCCAACACGTGTCGGCTCCATCGGCCATCAATGCGCCTGGAGACATGACCAGCCACTTCCACTTTAGCGAGCTAATTCTAAGCGCGATGTCGGTGACTTTAGTTCTCTGGCGAATGTCCTCATTTCGGATTCTATCTGCCCGAGAAACGCCAAGCATCGCGCGTTCCATTGCTCGCTGAGCGACCCTAAATTGGTGGACCAGTCCTACGGTAAGTGTCCACGTTTCGGCACCGTAAGTCATTACAGGTAGGACGCACTGATTGAAGACCCTGGTCTTAAGCGACTGTGGGATCGACGATTCAAAAATATGACGTAACCTCTCGAATGCCGCCCAGCCCAAACGTATTCTTCTTTTAGCCTCCTTCTCAAAGTTGTGCCGGTCAAGTTGTATAGTTTGGCCCAGGTAGATATATTCCTGCACAACTTCAAGTGGAGAGCCATTTACGACCACTGGTCTCGGGGATACATGACGGTTTGCCATAATTTTGGTCTTTTCAATGTTCATCCCTAGACCTACTTGTCTTGAAGAATCGCTCAGGCTGTTTAGCATCTCTTCCAAATCCTGCAGAGTCTCTGCCATGATGACAATGTCGTCGGCAAATCGCAGATGTGTAATGTGTTGGCCATTTATATTAATGCCGCGTCCGTTCCAATCGAGCGTCTTGAAGACGTCCTCCAATGCATTGGTAAAGAGTTTCGGTGATATTACATCTCCCTGTCTTACCCCGCGATGCAATTGGATTGGTCTTGTGCTCTGATCTTGTACTTGGACGGTCATGGTTGCGGCTTCGTACAAACACTTTACCACCTGGACATACCGACAGTCAATTAGGCATCTCTGTATGGATTCCAGAATAGCCCAGGTCTCGATTGTATCGAAGGCTTTTTCGTAGTCCACAAACGCTAGGTATAGAGGCTGATTATATTCCTCGGTCTGTATTATTTGCCTTAGTGTGTGTATGTGGTCTACGGTACTGAAGCCTTTTCGAAACCCAGCCTGTTCCACGGGTTGGAAGTCATCGAATTTTCGGGCAAGACGATTCGTGATTACCCTCGAAAACAATTTGTAAACATGGCTTAAAAGTGAAATGGGGCAGTAGTTTTTCAGAAGAGCTTTATCGCCCTTCTTGAAAAACAGCAGCACCACACTTCTGCTCCATGTCTTCGGTGTTATACCATTGTGGAGGACGGAATTAAAGATGTTAGCCAGCTCTCTCAGAACTGGTGTGCCTCCTGCTTTGAGAAGCTCTGAGGTAATTCCGTCATTTCCTGGAGCCTTGTTGTTTCCAAGTTGCCCGAGAGCAATCCTAATATCGCCCAAATCGATGTCGGGAAGATCGTCTGATAGATGGCGTGTTAGTCTGGGTCGTGGGTCATCCGCACTGTGGGACTCAGGTGGAGGTACTCGTGATGAGTATAAATCGCCATAGTACTTTTCGACTTCAGCTAGAATCTCTGGTTTTGAGGTGACGGTTGTGCCTTGTATGGTTCTGAGTTTTGTCAGGCGACAACAGGAGGTATGTGACTTTGCAAGAACCTTTGAGCCCCTATTGAGTGCTATAGCATCTTCAATATTCCGGGTATTCGCTCGTCTTGTCACGCCTTATTAGTTTTTTAACCTTCCTGTTAAGTGCTTGACACTCAGATGGCGTCATGTTCTGCTGTTCTCGTCTCCTCGTCATCTCGTTCAGAGTTTCGCCTGAGAGCTTCGACTTACGTCCATTGCTCTTTTGTCGAAAGTAATTTTGGCCTACCTCGCGGATGACACGCACCAGACCATTGGTGGCGTCGTCAATGCCCTGCCTGGTTTCCAACATGGCAAATCGGTTCTGTAGTTCCAGCTGGAAGCTTTCGCAACCAGCTTCGACCTGAGGTAGAGTTGGTCTAAGAGTCGACTTCATTAACCGCGATCGTTCTATTTTAGTGTTAATATTCAGGGTGCCTCTTACCAGGCGGTGATCACTTCCAGTGTTTACCCTGTTGATCTCGGAGACATCCCTAAATATTTGGCGCTTATTGGATAAAATGAAGTCGATCTCATTCATCGCTATGTTATCGGGGCTTCGCCAGGTCCACTTCCTTTGGGGCTTTTTCTGGAAAAATGAATTCATCAGAAATAATCGCTGAGCCTCGAGGAAGTTTACCAGCATTTGTCCCCGATGATTTCTGCGCCCATAGCCGAATTTTCCTACCCTCGATTCACCATCTTCTTGTACTGCCACTTTGGCATTGAAGTCACCCATAACAATTGTGTAGAAGGTATTGGTACGAGACATAGCTTTCACTATGTCTTCGTACATGGCTTCGACCTCTTCGTCAGTGTATGTAGACGTTGGGGCATACACTTGTATAACCTTCAAGGCCTCTACCTCTCGGTTATCTTTAAGACAAGGTATGCCACCCTCGCCGACACACTGCCAACCTCCACGACATTGCTTCTGAGTGACTTGTGGATCAAAAAGCCGACGCCACCTTGGGATGGTTGGTGTCCTTCTCGGAAGTAGAGTAAGTGACCGGCATCTAGTGTCATCGTGTCCTCGCCCTGTCTTCGGACTTCTGATAGACCTACTATATCCCAGTTAATAAGAATTAACTCTACTTCCAATTCTCTCAGATGTTCGTCCAGCCGCAGAGAGCGTCCATTATACGTGGCCAGAAACAGTCGCCGTTTGTGGTACCCTGCCGTAGCCCGGGGATTCTTAGCACCCCCCATCGCACCGTTACCATGGCCGGTACCGTGGCCAGGAATAGTGTGATTACCGGGAATTGGGGGCCGTGAATTTTTGCGGTCGCTCATAGGGGGGTTTTTGCCTTAGTCACCACGCTTGGCAGGCGGGTTGGTGACCGCAGTGGCTGAAAATCTTTCACTAATAGCGCTGCTGCCCGCTATCAGGATTTGCATTTTCGGATTCCAGCATTTGTGTGGTTATACCGCCACGATTTCGGTCGCCAGAGCCTCGTTCGTTGATTAGCAGGATGTACCACGAGCAGGTGAGGTTGACGGTAGAGAGCCTAGGTTGTTATCGGCTCCCCTTTTTTTTTTTTTTTTATAGAATAGGAAGGTGGACGAGCATATGGGCCACCTGATGGTAAGTGGTCACCAAACGCCCTTAGACATTGGCATTGTAAGAAATGTCAACCATCGCTTATAGCCAATGCGCCACCAACCTTGGGAACTAAGATTTTATGTCCCTTGTGCCTGTAATTACACTGGCTCACTCACCCTTCAAACCGGAACACAACAATATCAAGTATTGCTGTTTTGCGGTAGAATATCTGATGAGTGGGTGGTACCTACCCAGACGAGCTTGCACAAAGCCCTACCACCAGTAAAATTAAATCTCTTATATACATTACGTCAACTTAATTTTGCTAGTGGCCACCCATTGGTTGAAATTCGACCGAAACTTGACACCAAATTATAAAAAAAATTGAAGTATAAGACACATTATCTGCATATGTAACTTTTTAGTGACTCTTAATTTTGTTCGAGATATTCCATAGAAATAACGAGGCTTAGCTGGATGAAACCTTTTCATTATAACAATAATTATCATCATTAAACAATTCAAAATTTGAAACCGAATTATCTCTTATCATAATATGTGTCCTCTATTTTATATGTGAAATTGGCAGAATATTTTGCGCTCTAGAGTAGATACACGTCAGAAATATACAATAACAAATGAAGGGTTGTCGAAAACGCATTAATGGTATTTGTTTGTGTGTTGACATTAGCACTAACGTAAACTTTGAATTTTATTAAATATTACATCTTAAATCCCAATTAATCTGTTTAGCGCAGTTGAACGCAGTTCGTTAAAGAGTTTATTTGTATTTTTTTTAAAGAAAATTAAAAAAAATAACAAATAAACATTCATTTATTTAATACATTAGGACAAAACCGATTTTATAAATCTTAGTAAATTTCGAAGTTTAATTTCAAAACATCATCAATTTTCATTAATTGCCTATTCTCTGTACTCTTAACTCTAGGGCCTGTTTTGTGTCAAATATTATGCAGTTGGTTTCTGTTGCTGTAAAATTATTATATACTAATAAATTTTACAAAATAAGTCACTTTGGGCTTAAGTTTAACGAGCCGAGACTATTTTGGAATTATATTTTAAAATGTGATTATAAACTAAAAATGTATTTTATAGTTTTATTAAGTATTCAAGAACTTGATATATATTTATTAGTTATGTACGAGTGTAGGGCTTTTTATTTGGTTAGTCATGTAATCTATTTCGTTCATTTAATATATTAACATTTTAATAACCGTATCTGGACAATCTGAAAATTATAAGCGATCCCTCAGTTTCTATACCCTTTGAGCGTCTCTCGCCGGCTTCCCTCACCTCCTCCTTTTTCCTACCTTTTCAATTAGACTATAATAAATATATTTATTATAGTCGAATATTATAAAATTAAATTTTTCAAAGCTGATATAAGCAACGATATCAGAATAACCTGTTATTCTAAAATTCGTAGTTATTCATCGGATACGGTTGTCGTGGGCGTCACCTTCCTCCGATATTAAAGCGTCGCCGGTAAATGTCGCTTCACTGTTCAAGAAAACATAATATGAGAAGATTATATTAAAATACGGTTATTGCTTCCGTCGCTAAAATACTCTAATCAAACTGTTTTACCCCTGATCACACTACAGGATCACAATGTTCCATGCATTTTTTTTAAATATTTTAATAACTTCTCTTAGACTGATCGTAATTTAATCACTACTTTATGTACATGTATTAATATTTGAGACAGACAATAAGATTAAACGCAGAAACAAGACCGCGCCGCTTAACGAAATAAATACTGAAACCTCATTCATCTACCTTAATCTGCCTGTAGCAGTACTCATAGCAACAAGAATACACACGCCATGCATGCCTCATTATATAACGTCATAGTATGAAACAACGAATACCTCTGAAAAGAACTATTTATTTGAAATAAGAAGCAGCATGCAATGACGTAGTATGACGTAATGTCAAGCTCTTAAAAGAGCTGTTTTTATATTTATTATGACTGAATGCGACGCCGCGGTAAAACGAGTATTTGTAGAATCAGCCGCGCATCGTCAATAGAGGGGAATTAAGCGAGGGAGTTAAAGGCAAAACAGGTTTTTACGCGCCAATCAAAATCCCTACTTTTAATGTTGACGCGCGCATTTGTTATTATTTTTACATTTTTACAATTTATATTTTTCTTGCATTCTGATTGGTTAATTTTTACTTCACTTTTTGTATATATACACGTACCGTTTTTTAATAAATCATTCCACGGATTCCGCCATATTCCACAGTTTCTACTGTTCTACAATACAAGAAGAAGTTTTATTTTACTGCTACAACGTCCACCTCCTAAATGCCTTTGCAGCCTTGTAACCCTTGAATTAGTGAATTTATGATTCAAAACCAAATTTTACTTATCATCTTTTGCGATGTCTGATGTGATTTTTGATGTGGAACTAATTAAACGTTACTGAAATAGCCATACCACGGAAACCTTGAAAAATGGCCATGAACTCTCGCCGGTCGTAACGGATTTCCACCCCACATGTGTCGCATACAAACTAGTATTTTTTGATATCTCTAGTTCATTTGGCTATTCTCCGCTGACATTAGATACACCATCTGACGTCGGTCAGAAAAACACCAACTATATAACTGATAGTATATTATACCTGATATGTATTTGTAACGTAACAGGGAGATGGACACCGACGCGCCATCAAATACATCGGCGACACCTGGTCGACACGGCCCCGGTCCCGCCGCGTGACACTGATTTATTGCCGAAATACATCGGAAAGTTTTTTTTTAATATATACACTATTGGTACGAGTGGGGATTTGGAGTCTAGGGGACAGTCTAGACAGGCTGTCTAGCCTGTCGCGTCGAACAATCATCGTGCTGGACGTGTTACGTCGTATTTCCAAAAGTGGCATGTTGAAGGTTCATTTATTTTAAGGAGAATGTAATGTTAAAAATTTAAATAATTATATTTCTATCCACAAAATTTAACCGTATGATTTGATATTATATTTGATAGACGTACAGTTCATAATTCGTCAAATACAGGTATCAATTATTATGCTATTAAACTCTTCAGAATTCAAAATTGTAATTTTCTTCCCTTCGGTTTTTTACCAATACAAGAAATGCTATCTCATGGTAAAGAAATAAAGTGTTTCATTTAAGATCGGGCGCAATTTGTCTCGGAAGAGTCGCTACGTGTTGAAAAATTTACTCCTCGGGGAAGTCGGGCCAAAGGAAGCCATTAAGGAGCATGTGGTGACCTTCGGAAACCCTCGACATGAGTAACGCTAATATATGCTGAGGATTTTATCGCTTCAAATGTATCAAAGATTTGCTAACCGAAAACGAACTCGCTGCGAATTCGTAAACTTCAATACTTTTTTCAAAAAGTCCAAACAAATCGTACCATTCGAAGCGTAATTTGTTAAGGGATGGTGAGGGATGAATGTTTGGAATATCAATGGTATATGACTGTATCACTGTGAGATAAAAAGATAACCAATATCTCCTCTCTTATGAAAAGTATGTATGCTTAAATTAATTAAATTTAATTCGAAAAACAAAATAATTTTATTTATTTATTTATTTATTAATAATTGTGTATTTTTCCAATAAAAAATCTACGAGATACGAAATATTATACCGATAACTATTGCACTGCTACGCTACATGTTTATATAAATAAAACATATATACGCAGCGATTTCTTGAAATAGCAGGTGCTCGTCCAGAAATAAACGCGTCACTGAGACGGGGTGGCGACAGGGGACTATCTGTGCATGGACATAACTCTTCACGTTTCTCTATTCATACAGTAGTTGGCAACGCGACTCGCGACGTCACACGCAGTCTTAACCGTCCCGCGGACGGCTAAGACCGCGTGTGACTTGTGCATTTAGGTCTTATTCTTATATCATATTGGCTTAGCGGCTAGTTTGTAAAGCAGCAGGTCCTAATCCCGGCCCCAAAATAATATGAAGTTCTTATGTTAAAAAAAATGTTTCAGTTACGTTGTTGCTTTGGAATCTACGTGATATTAATTTTGAAATTTGATCGTATAATCACACATGCATTATATTTATCGCAATCAAGGGCAATATAATAATATAACTACTACTACGTTATATCCAATCTAGTCACTTCGTGCAGAACAATTGACACTCGAGCATCAAATTGTCTCACTTTCTCCACTGAGCGCAGTTCAGAATATATCGCGATCGCAAGTCGATACGCAGCTTTATGTGTTCACAAATAGACGATCTAGCGCTGGGAGGTATTAAATGGTAATCATGTGACGAGCGGCGATAGCAATAATTTATTACGTTATCTGCTCAGTGCGAGACAAAGAAACGCTACGACCAGCTGATGCTGTGATGCTGTGTTCAGTGGTCGATCAGTCAATTTAGTAGACATAATGTATACTTTTAATTAAAATGATTGTGTAAACACATTATAAAAAATTGAGTACGAATATATTATAATGATAATAAACATTGCATTAAAGGCCGGCAACGCTTCTACAAGCCCACGGGTATTGCAAGTGTTCATAGGCGGTGGTGGTTACTTTCCATCAGATGACCGTTCTGCAAGATGGCGCCTTATAACAAAAAAAAAAAAAAAAATTGAACTATTCTTTAAGATGTAAGATGAGATGGCCCAGTGGTAGGAACGCGTAAATCTTAACCGATGATCGTGGGTTCAAACCCGGGCAAGCACCACTGAATTTTCATATGCTTAATTCATCTTGTGCTTGACGGTGAAGGAAAACATCGCGAGGAAACCTGCATGTATCTAAATTCGCTGAAATTCTTCCACATGTTTATTCCATCAACAGCGTTGGAGCAGCGTGGTGGAATAAGCTCCAAACCTTCTTGAAATAGGAGAGGAGTCCTTAGCCCAGCAGAGGGACATTCACTGGCTGTTACTTTAAGATCTACGTCTGTTTATCTGTATATCTGTCTAAACGCAATAAACTTAAAACCATCCAAACGGGTTTTCGTACGGTTTACACCAATGGACGTGATACCTATGTATTATTTAAATTATTAATATTGCGTACTATTCTACCCCTACGAGTCCGGGATGTTTTTTTATGTTGCATTTGAATTTAATGATATTAAACCTAAAACATTTTATTCTTTGGTTTAGAAATGCGTGTGTACTTAACGAATTATCGCTAACGTGAGCCTTTGTTGGAGAAAGTGAATGTGTTTTCGTTCAAATTTTAAAAACCGAGCACTCTCCGTTTTGTAAGTTTTATCAAATATTTCTATAGCAGAAAGACAATCAAATATATTTAAATTATTTAAATGCGGGTCCAAGTGATGTCACATGCGGGCAATTACATAAATGTCGATTGAAAATCACTATTCCTTTTAATGGTGGTTAGTGCTTTCGCCATTGAAGTACATTTGCTAATTACCTACTATTGTAATACCTACAATATTTAAATATTTTTTTATCTCATAATTTTATTTTCAAAGTTAAAAGTGACGGCCTGTATATTGAAACTCATCTCCCTGCTGGGCACAGTGTCCTCTCCTCTTAAATCTTAAGCTTCTTTCACCACGCAGCTCCTATGCGTATTTGTGGATAATGTGGATATGCCTGAATTTTATCCGATGCAGTTCACGATGTTTTCTGCACAAATTGAAATGAAAGCCTAGAAATATTTTTTTTAGTCAGACTTACATAGTTACTTTCGCATTTATGATTGTATTATAATAAATATGAATAGAAGTTTTTATAGATTTGGAATTGGTTAGAACTACACTGTACAGTAGTCTTTAAACTCAATGAGAAAATTTATTTACATCAGAATCGTATTAGAGTCAGCCCTGGCATTAAAACTAATTAGCTCAGTCGACATATATCGAGTTTAATTTATAAACTAAAGTAGTTATATGGAATCGTTTTATTAAATCTTTATAATCTGTTGAACTTGTAATTTAATCTACTTTTTATTAAATTTGTTCAGAGTAATTTACGCTAGACCTAACTCTGTCGAATGTTTCTTGAAATTAATTTCTACTAGTTTTTGCCCGAGGCTACGCCCGCGTATGGGAGTAGGTGCCAGGTTGAGCTGTGAAATGAAAACGTAACAAACGTATAAACAAACTCTATTAGTTAGAATAACGTCTCTTTTTATCACACATAGATCTCATCTCTCCGTCGGGTAGATAAATAAATACAATTCTAAGGAATTAAAATATGCTTGCTTTAAAAGAATTACTGTTAGAACAAATGAAGCAAATTGAGGAGTCGAGGAGAGCACACACGCTTAATATTATTTGAAAATTTTCTCACTCGAATTCGAGTGACATCGATACCGTTCTAAAAGATATAGCTTGGGTCCTTATCAATGTTGTTTGTATAACTATTAGTATTATTATTTAATGATTTACAAGCTCTCTAAACAATAACATGTGTCTGTAATGTCAGTACCCTACAAGCAATAGGTAAAACTGCTGACATATTAATAAGTTAATTACAAAATCTATTTCATTTTGTTTTAAATGACTGCATTCACAGGATCTGTTAACTTTGAACTGATACATAATTAAGGTGTCTTAGCTAAGTAAATATTAAGGAATGCTCTTTGCTTTAGTTGGTTTAGTTGGTTGTCATAAGTAATAAATAAAATTGTTTAGTTAATGTTACTAGTTCCAACATATTTCGGAGCACGACAATTAGTTAGCCTGTAAATATCCCACTGCTTCGCCAGCGCTCCTCTTTTTACGAGGAGGTTATTATTGATATTGTCCTTCATTGCTATACACTATATTAATAATAAATATACTTTAGGTACATGAAATTCCCTTGGTGCAGACCCGTACTTGATCCCGGAATAAAATGGTTAGTCAGTCAGTCAGTCAGTCAGTAAATGAGTAGTCATTTGGTAGGTATTACCACGCGTGCCATTAGTAATGGCTTACGTTACGTATCTGTATTCAAATGTAACCGACGTAAATACAGTTCTATTACTTTTTAATCCTAAGCCGTTTTGTTGAATTAATTTTTCGTATTTTTGTTCAGGGGACATCGTAGATACTAAATTTCACTTTTTACAATATTATTTGTATAGTTTACTAAATTTTGTTGAGAAAACTGTTTATTTTCAATGTATACTTAATATATATTTGTAAAAATGTCTGCGCCTTGATGTTCATGACGCTCATGAATGGTAATGGACGGGATTACATAAATTTACATTTATTTTAAAATGCTGAGTTGGTTGCTATGTGTTAAATTAATAAAATCAGTTGAAAAAATCAGTGAAATACTTTTTTTTTCTAGCTCAAGACAGCAGGCAGTAGCGACTTCAGGCGTCCAGTGGCCAGTAGCGAGATGAGTCGAAGACATAATCAAAGTTACGTGTTTAATCTGAAACAGATGGGTGCGGGAGACTTGTGGAGTGAGAGCCCCCCCCCAACCTAACAAATAAGGAGATACTATTGACGATACCATGGATAAGGAAGGTTATGGATGGCGTTCATAGTTTAGCTAACATTTATCATTTTCTTATTATTGTGATAACGTTTTCAGATATTATTCTCAAAAACTATAAGTCGTACAGAGCTTAACATTGGTTCGCATATTATTTTATTACCGTATTTCAGAAACCGCATAAAATACTCTGAGCCGGATCTCTCTCCAGTCGTAATGGATTTCTGTTCTGTCGAACTATGACGGAATAATACTACGGGAAGAATAAGCTTTCATGGAGACATTATAGAAATGACTATAGTAGCTGTATATGATGTATAGTAGCGAAATTTTCGTAATATCAATTTTTGTAAATCAAAGTCAGACGAAAAAGTATATATTTAAGAGCCTTAACAATAAATTTATATTGAAAATAAGTAATACAAGAATCAAGAGTAAATCAAATGGAAAGTAGGACGCAATATTACTAAGATTAAATATTCTTCAGTTAATATATACAGAGCTATATAAAAAATTTAAATTATATTGAAATTGAAATCATGAATATTGAAACAATAATAGGTTCAACAAAAAGTCTTTTTAATTGTTCAATTCACTTACCGTTTTATTACTGAGTCATTACAACCGAAGTGTATCTTTCAATTTTGATGATGATTATGAAAATCAATTGCTAAATATACTTATCAATGTAAACTGTCGGAAGTGAATTTTCTTGTGGCGCGATGCGCCATGTTCAAAAGTCGAATTTGGTAGTAAAACTTCTTTCACATTTTAAACATTGTTAAATGTAATCAGTAAAGAAACAAAATATAATCAATTTAAGCTGATGTAAAAAGTCCAAACTTGTATAAGAGATCGTGCGCTGTAATTTGTTTCTCTGTACCCGTTTAATCAAAACCATTTATCTTTGTTTGTGACAGCAGCAAAGGCTCTAAAGATTAAAAACGGTTTGTTTCTTCCTTTTTAGAATTATGTTGTTACGAAAAAGGGTTCGTTAATATCATGGTTTCGAGCCATATTTCATGGAACAATTTACATTTGAGGTCGAGTTGTATTGTTTAGTTTTGACCAACCATTCGAAACTTTTCAATTCTTTATCCGTCTTAAGTAGCAATTGAGTTAAGAGTATTTAACTCGAGCTGCGTGCGTTACGCAACGTTCATAATGTCTGTAAACATGACATTACGTTTAAACTAATTTTTATATCGTATATTCTATTTCTATTTTGTTGACATATTACGTTATTGCGTGTTAGCAAAACCCGCGGGTTCGCGACCGTGGAAATCAGTTTTTTCAAACAAATCAATTTTAATGTGTATGTACATACTTCAATTATAAAAAAATATTAGAATTATTAAAATGGCTGTTAACTCGCAAGTAGCCATTTTAAACGAGGTAGTTATTTTAAAATCACAGACGAATTCTACAATTTTATATATTTGGAAAAATATAGATACTGCAAAGACACTGAGTTAGATTGTTTAGACACGCCTCTTTTATGTACAAGCACATCAAAAAATTACACGCAGGGTCTCCGGGAAGTACACATTATTTTGTTATTGTTTTTTTTGTTCTTTATAATTTTGATATGATGATGGGGAAATCTCCTTCGGTATAAACCTCGGATGGGATTCCACCGACCGCTAACAATAAAATTTAGTTTTGCAAATGCCGGTCACTATTGTACGAGTTGTGTTTGTACTTCGTAATGAGAGTAATTATAATAGATAAGTTATACGCTACACTTACCACAGTCTTGAATCATTACTCCTTCACAATCACTCAACCACTAACTTTATATTTATTGATGTTAGGGAGCTCCCTTTGCTACCCACAGTATGTTCAGATATATCTTTTATTGCGCTGCTGCCGACGCACGTTCAAAAAGTTTTGTCAAGATGGCGCGAAACCATTGTCGTCGATGATTGGTCAAACGACATCCCTATATAAGGGAAGAAGACAAATATATATAGTTTGTTATAATCTGGAAACAGTTGAAGTGTATTCCTTGTAATTAGTGTTGCAAGTATTATAAATTAAAATATGATATTTAATAGATTACATTTGATCGTTTACTTAATATATATTTTGTACTTTGTTTTTGCTCTCGAATTTAATTTATTCATAATTTTATATACAACTATTGGCAATATTTTGTATTATGTTTCTATGAAACTTTATCCAATGGAAAAAGTTATTATTTTCTAGATTACCAGACCTTAAGAATTAAAGATTTTTTTGTTATGATTGATAATGACTTAATTTAAATTACAAAAGACAATTACAATGTAAATGAGAAAATTAATGTTTGTAATAGATGTGGACATAGTATTTGTTATATTGTAAGTGAAGTGGAACTATATATTATATAAAAATAGATAGACTATTGATATGCAAACAATGTATGTGACGTGCTAAAGTACTTATATTTACTTAAGTGTAATTAAAACTGAGTAAAGAAAAGGAAATAAAATTAACGAATGATGATCGAATGATGAAAGTATATTAAACATACTAATAATTATTATCAAACAATTACGAGTTTGTTTTCATGAAATCCTAAAACAAAGTTGTAACAAAAGTTGAGGTCCGTTCAACAATATCTAAGGTCAATCAATATGTTGGGCTGCGTGTAGGCGGTGTTGTTCAGAAAACATCTGTTCTTGTCAATGTTCTACCACGTCATACATTCACTATATGCTAGATGTGTCTTACATTAAGACTCAAGTATTTGCTTTAAATGTGATTTAGTAAGTGGTATATTTGACTGATAGTCTTCTGCATATTATATTTAAAATACTCAGCCAATGGCATTGCACTTATATAATAAATAATAATGTCCTCCAGACCGATTTCGGCCACGGTAGCCAAACTCAAGAGAGATTAGCCAACTACGCTACTTAACTAAATATTAAAAAACTGACTGCTTCGTTGGTCTAGTGGCTTGATATAAAGCCGCAGACCCGTAGGTCCTGGGTTCAATTCCCAGGTCGGGCCAATAAAAAGTTATTGGGTTTTTCTGTCAGAAAAATTCTCAGTAGCAGCCCGGAGTCTGGAAGTTGGAAGTGTGTACACTCCCGTGCCTCGGAAAGCACGTAAAGCCGTTGGTCCTACGCCTGAACCTGTGTTTGCGCATTCACTTGCGCACTATAATATAGGGGACATTATAGTGCGCAAGTGAATGCGCAAACACAGGTGCACTTTCTATTCCCTAACTCTCATAATCCGATGGGACGGCAATCCGACACGACCGGAAAGAGATCAGGCGCAGGACTAACGGCTTCACGTGCTTTCCGAAGCACGGGAGTGTACATGTAATAACTACACGATATCAATTATAATCGCCGGATCAGCCCAGTCGCTATTCTGTGCTAGTATTGAAATTAATTATAAACTCTATTTAAATAAATCAATGTATGAAAAGCAGTAGTTTGATAAATCTTAAGATAAGTGTTGTTAAGTATTTAAACCGATCATAGCATCACTGAAACTTGTAACTTACCCACTACTTTCGCGATCCAAATCACTTCCACGATCACTTTCAGTCCACAAACGCGTCTGAAATTGTTTAAGTTTTAAATACTGGAATTATTAAAAATAATTAAGTATATTAAAAAAAACACAACTAATAAACAGTAGTTCGAAGATCAAATCCCAAATTCGCAACGTTCTCTCTGTCTTTACTGTTGGTCTCGTCGCGTGTCGCCGGAGCGGTGGGCACGCGCGCCGGCTCTGTGCGTTACTGCGAGGGGCGCGCCTGCGACGAGCACAAGCGACATTCTCAACTTCTCGTACCCAACAAATATCATATGTTACAACCAATCTCATACATTTGTTGGATACAAAAAGAGTATGAAAGAGTATTTGAAGTGAGATTAATCTCCTTATTACTTAAGTATAAATTCAGTTTGGGGGGAGGGGTATTTACACCCCGGGGAGTCATCAAAACGGCCGTAACAGAAAAACTGACTGAAAATTTATAGCTATCGAAAACCTATATAAAACTGGGATTATATTTTATAATCTTATTAATCTTTCTCTGCTTAACTTGACAGTGCGGGGTCGACGACTGTATCACAAAGACGCGAAGAACAAACTAGAAATTTAGCAAGATGAAAGTGATCGGCGACTGTCGTGTTGGCGATGGTACGCAAGTAATCGGCCTGGAGTGAGTCCATGATAGTCCACGAGATAATATAGTGGGATCGGGAATGGTCGCAGGCGCGTAGGGAGTCATGTTTTAAATGATCAGACATAATCAGGGTCCCTCGAGGGAGCCTTTTAAATGTCTATGCGGTCATTTTATTAATAAGAATTTGAAGTTTGTTGGGTATCTTTGTGCCAAACATACTTGTACTGTATGTGCGGAATTGAAAACCATAGTTGGCTTCAAGATGGTTATATACAAGTAAGATCCACTGTGGACAAGAAAATATGGCTTCATTTATGATCAAGTGATCTTCATTTTTATAGCCCAATATTCGAATATCGGTTTTGAATGACCTATTTACGTTTATTTATTTTCATCACATCAATTCAGACTACAGTACAAATCAATGCGAATACTCTCAACTGTGTATTAAACAGAAACAATAATTAAAGTAACAACATAATAAAATATTTTTTTTTTATTATATAAGCTAGCGCTTGACTGTTATCACACCTGATGGAAAGTGATGATACAGTCTAAGATGGAGCGCGCTTGCCTAGAAGATGCCTATTCACTCTAGACTTGAAGGTATCCATATTGTAGGTGGTGGGAAAAACGGAGGTCGGGAGGGTATTCCAGATCTTAGCGGTGCGTATCAAAAACGAGGAAGCAAATAGTTTCGTACGTGTCTTAGATACATCAACGTACGGGTGCAGGTCTTTACGATGCCTCGCAGTTCTATGGTAAAAAGGTGACGGAGGAACCAAATTAAATAGTTCCTGGACACACTCTCCGAAATATATTTTGTAGAAAACCGACAGACAGGCAACCTTACGACGGTGTTCCAAGGTCTGGAATTTTGCGACCAGTGTCTGGTCGCCAATGTGCCTTCTAGCACGACGATTCACTGAATCCAAAGCTTCAAGCTGGTATTTAGCAGAGTCCCATAAATGGCTGCAGTACTCCATGCACGATCTGACTTGAGCTTGATATATGATATTGATAATATTAAAATATGTAAATATTTGAATAAAATTTATGTAATTACATAATAGTGGAGCGTACAAAACAAAAGATCACACTAATATTATGAAAACAAAAGAAACTTTGACTGTTATACTGCTAAAATATTATACGATTAGATCTCGATTTCGGGAATTACTTATATTCCTATTTACCTCCAAATATGCGTACAGATTGTGTTAGGAATGAGAGCGACAAAAGCTCAAGATTATGCCTGTGACTTTCAGATCACTAGGCGGCTCGTAAACCATTGCGTTATTGACACTTTTTAGTGAGTACGGCGATATTTTAAATTATAAGTGAACACTACTTAACCAGAAGGGCTGGTACAAGGCCCTGACATCAAGTGCTTGTTGAAACAATTATAAAAACGCAAACAAGCTGCAACTATCGAGGCACCAACATCGTAAGTAGACCGAATGTCGGATTCGGAATATGTTCATTTCGTTATATAGTTTTTATTATGTGCATAAATTAATATATAGTGCTTTAATCCACTTATCCTCCACTCGAACCAATTATGCCCAAAATGAATTTATATATTGCTCTTGTAAGAGCTACAATAGGAAGTTTATTGCCTTGGACATGTTTTCTTGTACGCTCAATACATTTAAAAAAAGAGTTTGTGTGCATTTGTTAACTTAGTCAATGTTTTTATCTATTTAATTTTTATTATATAATATTATTTTGCTGTTGTTAACTGTGTGAATCTTAATAATTATTATTTGTAATTTACAAAATTTGCTTGTTTACTGTCATACATGAATTAGTTTTGAGTGGAAACTTGATTGGTGTGTGATCGAGTTAATTTGTTGTGTATATAGTATAATAGTATACGTGGCGGGTACTGTTTGTTTCCCAGATATAATAAAAATATATATATATATATATATTACATCCCTGCCACGAATACAAATTACAGACATACGATCCAAAAGATCTTATAAATTATAATAAAATTTAAGCTCTAAAATAAAACTATATTAAATTTAAATACACTTTGAGAAACATCGAAACGTAAAGATAAATATTAAGTTTCTCTCTGACACGCGCGCGCGTTATCTTCAAAACTTTATCAATGAAGCCTTAAGCGCGACTTACAGATCGCTCGGCTTATCGAAATTTCACTCCGCGGTATAAACCAGAGCAGATTTCGTTTTATACGAATTTAGGGAAGCTTATCTCATTGAAGAAACTGAATAAAAGTATTATTTTGTTTTTTGTTCTGTGTGATAACGCAAGTCTTTTTTTCCGCTGGAAAAACGCATTTACGCGTTCCCCCACATGAAGTGGAGGGTATGTGGGGCTCGCCGACGCTGAAGGCGCCGGAATACCCACTAAAAAACCAGCGGTACCAACACCGCCTTTTGGGGGACGCCACGGAATCGCATACTACCGTGACGTCCCAACGGTAGGCCCGCCTCTGCAGGCCTCCAAAATAACAGTGTCAAACAAAATAACATTATGGCGGGAGGAGAAGGTGTGCTTAGCACCGACGTCTTCTCCCCGGTCTTCGTCGGCGAAGCGGGTCAGCGGCAGCACTGTTCTCGCGCTCCCGCTCCGCGGCCTCCTTCTGCGACATGACGTTTTCACATAAAGAGACCATCTTCCAGCATCTCTCGCTACCGATCATAGCATTTATCTAGCTCGACAGCGAGAGGTCACCGCCTACAATGGCTGCCAGGGAATGGCGCTTAGGACTCCATGCAGCGCACTCAATCATGGTGTGACGCACCGTGTCAGAAGGCACGCCGCACTCGTGGCAGGAGATAGCGACCTCCCGCCTCACTATCCGGTGCAGATACCTACCGAAGCAACCGTGCCTGGTAAGTACCTGCATCAGCCTGAATGTGAGTGTGCCGTGATTCCGTTCCACCCAGTGACTCAAGTGGGGACGGACCGCCTCCACTCTCGCCAGGCCTGCCGAGTGGGACCCCAGATCCTCCCACCTGCGAATTAAGGCTCGCTGGGCTAGAGCCTTGACCTCGCTTCCACCCGGAGTTTCCAAGGCGGATCTCTCGTGAGAAGTGTCGCTGCTGTCCATGACACTGTACGGTAACAACGTATCGCTCTCACCGCTATGACTCTGTGGTCTCCGAAGAAGAGCTTTGTTACGAGCAGTGAGAGCGTCCACTCAGATGGGTGCACCGTACATTGCCATGGAACGCACCACACCAGCGTATAGACGCCGGCAACGTGTTTCCAGCCCTCCTACGTTGGGCAGAAAGCGGCCCAAGGCGGCAGTGGCGTTGATGAGCTTTGGGCAGAGTTGGACAAAATGCTGCCCGAAGCTCCATCTTCCATCCAAAATCAGACTCAAATGCCACATCTGCAACTTAATCACCGTGTCCTGGACGGTGACAGACGCCCCTTGAGAGGGACCACGACGTGGGACGTGGAATAGGAGGGCCTCCGTTTTTTTACAAAGACCGTCAAGCCCAGCATCCTGATCCGATCCATCGTGAGCGACACTCCGACCTCAGCCAGGTGGGCCGCCTCCTGAAAGGTACGTCCCATCGCCGTGATGAGGGTGTCATCCGCGTAGCAAAGCACCCCCATCCCGGGAAGGACGGGTGCCAACAGGAGCCAGTCAAAGCCGACGTTCCACAGGGTTGGGCCGAGAACCGACCCTACTCGACGCCGGACAAGTCACCCATCGCCCCCCTCCCAGAGGACCACCCGATCCTGGAGGTATGCCTCCAACAGCCTTCTGAGATAGGGAGGCACCCTGTAATATCGAAGCGCCTCCCTTATTGTCCCGAAAGGAAGACTATTGAAGGCGTTCGCTACGTCCAGTGATCCCTCCAGGACCACGTCCTCTCGGGCCACCGCCTCGATGGTTCGGGTCTTCAGGGTGTTCAGGGCGTCGATGGTTGATCGACCCGCCCTGAACCCGAACTGAGCCTCTGAGAGACCCGGTCCCACCTCCTCGAGGTGCTGAACAAGACGGGCAGCGACAATCTTCTCGAAGAGTTTGCCCATCTCATTCAGCAGCACAATTGGCCTGTATGCCGAAGGAGAACTTAGTGGGCGCCCCTCCTTGGCAACAGGACCAACTATCTTTTCTTCCAAAACTTCGGGAACTGCCCACTGGAAAGAAACTCGTCGAACAGTTCCTGAAGCCTCCCTCCTAGGTGTTCCAGGGCGTCACGCAGAACATGTCCTGGAACCCCGTCCGGACCCGGCGCTGTGGTTCTGGCCCTCAGTCAATCAAGGGCCATCTCCATCTCTCGCTCTGTGATATGCGGTGGAGCCATATTCTCATCTGTCATGGAGCGAGGGGCCATACTTGGCGGGACGTGCTCGCCTGGGTTAGGAAATAGTTCCCCAACTAGGCGCAGGAAGAGATCCGGCGGTAGCATTTCCGTAACAGGGGCGCCGTGTGAGCGGAACTTCCCCCGCACACCACGATACGGGCGTCCCCACGGGTTCCTGTTCAGGCCCACCAGAAGCTCCTCCCTTGCTCTCTGCTTGGCACAACTTATCACCTGCTGCAGCTCCTTTTTCAACTGGCGATAAGCGGCCCACCCACAGTCATCCTTTCGAGTCCACGTCGAGGGCCTTGCGCCTGCGACAGCGGACATATGCCCTCTGCACCCGGTTACATGACACCCGCAGCTCTGCTATTTCGGGCGACCACCAGTACACTTGACGGCGCGGTACCCTCCGACGGGTCCTCAGCATGGCCGCATCGCACATCTCCTTTAGAGCACTGCGAAAGCGGTTCGCCGTCTCTTCGACGCTGGCGCCCTCCCTCCTTCCCTCGGAATCCCACCGCTGCACGATGGCAGCCTCCTTGACCAGCTCACGATTTAGCTGACTAAGTGCCCACCTCGGGAGCGTGGTTGGCACCCTCAGAGGTTCTGCTGGCCTGCAGGAGTTGGAGATCTCAAATCGGATGTACCTATGGTCCGACAAAGTCTCCACCTCCTCCTCTACGTGATAAAGCAAGCCTCCCGCTACCTACAATTAAGATATTCAGAAGGTTATGGGTTCGATTCCCACCCAAGACAGACATTTGTGTGCATGAACATGTCTGTTTGTCCTGAGTCTGGGCGTAATTATCTATATAAGTATGTATTTACAAAAGAAAAGTAGTATACATATGTAGTATATCAGTTGTCTGGTTTCCATAGCACAAGCTTTGTACAAGCTTAATTTGGGATCAGATGGCCGTGTGTGAAAAATGTCCCAGGATATTATTATTATTATTATTCATACAAATATGCATTCCGATCTGTCAAAATCATGTTTGATAGATACTGTATTGTGTTATTATGTTGCCGAGGCATGGTGCGTCAATAGCGCGCCCTTATGAAATATTAGTTTTGTCTGTAACACAACACTGTTCGTATCAAAGCGCCCGCTTTCGCTCTATTGCACTGAACGCTGGATTCAACAAGACCGCTACGCCATCGCACTTATAGTGCTACAAAACGCAGTTCTAATTGTAGATAACTTATTATTTTACTATGACGTAGGGAGATCTTCGAGACGGTGAGGTAATTCTCCGCAGGTTATTTATACCAAGAATATTCTGCGGAATACCGACGTGGTTGTATATTTCCGAAGAAGTTGATGAATCTCTAGATATAAGCTTATACATGTGTGTATGTTTATAATAACAGTGCTCTAAATTTTCCTTTGTTATAAGGAAAATGCTTTACTCGAATACGTCACATATCTGAAGGGCTCATTGTATTCGCTTTGTATTAAATATGAGATTATTAGAATGAATTTTAAAAGTCTCTAAGTATAAATGATCGTAGCGCAGTACACTCAGTGGACAACTACCGTGAACAGGACTATCAATATTGGAGTAACAATTTCAAACTTTTATTGCAGTATCGGACTTTGTTCGTCGAGATGACAACTGTGAGGTGAAGAGCTTTCAGTTTTTATTGCCGTCAAACAAGTGTTTACCGATCGGATATTTGAATCAAGTTATACGAGTATATGCAATCATTACGATACTCCATATTTAATGATTATACCTATTATGAAATATATACGTAAATACATATTACAATGTTATAGTTTACATATCTGAGATGTACATACTGTATCAACAATAAGTAATATTTTTAAAACAAAATGTATCATAATAAAAAATCATTAATATTAAGATAATACACATGTATGTATCATATCTCTATATATTATATTAAAAATAGTAAGTGGCTTGCACTTGTTGCAATGGCACTGTTTATGATCATCTCTGGCACTTACACTGTAGTTACGTCTGTCGGTCGAAAATAACTAGACACATTGTTTATTTTATGTAAATAACTGAAGTATGTAATTATTTTATTGTTCGGCTATCTCGCAAAGCTCGGCAAACGTTGTCCTGTCTGTGTATCCATATTTAACAATTAGAATGGCTGTGGCTAGTGGTGTACGTTAATCGAGTTGATGAGCAACAGCGCCGTCTCGTGGGCGAATTTCTCATCTCTCAGAAAGATCTCAAATTTTCCATTTTTTAAAATAAAATATTAAAAGTAAATTTTATTAAAAGTACTAATTTTCAGTATTTTACCTAAAATAACTACAACAAAATTTCATAACATTCTTTGATGTTTTCACAAGTTCTCCACCGACCGGGAACCGTTCGAGTGATTAAATAACTTTTATACGCATGAAAACCTTATAATATTATTTGTATTAGCTTGGAACTTAAGATTTCACAAAACTTCACTTATTTATAGCACAGTGTTCATTAGAGTTTAATTAAAATAGATAAGCAACGATAAGAGGATAACAACAGTTCCACAGCTGCTAGATTTTTTGAATGTTGAGTTCTTTTGAAAATGTGGATACTAAACTTTGATTCCTGCGAAATAAAAAGGAAAATAAAATTACCTCATTGATATTCTTGTGCCTCGGAAGGCGCGTAAAGCCGTTCTGAGCCTAAACACTAAAAATATTGTGGACTTGGGTTGTAATGATATGGCCTGCGCATTTGGCTATTGTCCTTTACGTCGGTACTCGTGGATACATTTTACTATTCAATCTCGATTATTTTTAAAACCAAGACAGCACTTGTTGCGATTAATGGTAATCGACGATACACCTCATCGTCCTAGACTGCATATAAATATATACTTTGAACCACTTAAAATAAACACAAAACGTAAGATAACCGAGTAGTCGTTGTTGTAACAGGATACACTTGTACCTCTATTCTCTAGTGTTCGGGTCGTTAGTTCACTGCGTTTTGAAAAGCCTATTTTCGTCTTCGTTCATATTTTCACAGAAATGCTCCTCAATAAGTAGTTGTATAGACTCTCGTCCCAAGTATAAGCGTTTTTGATTATCCGATGAGTAAGATTAAGTACTGTAAAGTGCAAAGCAACTTATTTGGTTTCTCAGGCCCGTATTACAGAACGAGACTCAGTCGTGAATCTGGTTTCAAAAATAATTTGAAGCATAAGTATAGGTTTTTTGCAGAACGACTTTTAAAACGAGATTCATCAAACAGCACTCAGCAGTAGTTTCTAATTTTTGAACAGATCATAACTCGAGCAACGATATGCTCTAAGTTTAGTTTACTTAGTTTATTTTGATGAGATTAGAAACATATTAAATATAAATACGTAAAACGGATAAATCTTATTATCTAAATATAAAGCAGACTAACTAGTGAGATACATTGAAAGTTGTTATGATCGTAATTTAACCAGAAGCTGTCTGACGGGGGCATGGCAATCACAATGTACTGCGAAATTGCTCCATTAGGAGTCTGTAAAGTCATTCATTATACAAGTTCTGACTGATTCTCACGCCAAGCCATAGATCGCTTTCATTAACATCGACGTACATTACGAATGTACATTCAAAATATACGAAGTACTGCTGTATGAATACATTTATGCAGTAAAATTTCCAATTTTTTCACAACTCAATACAATTAGATTTTATTACAAAATTACTCGAGCAGAATTATACGAGCGAACTTCAATAATACAGAAATTAATTGGATAAATAAATTGGACCGCAAATTACATTTGCGGTCAACCACCAGTGGCCACGTGACGAGCCTCTTACCCGACAGCCTGCAGATCTCTCGCCAGCCACCCGACGACCACCCGATGCCCATGTTTTCCAGCATTTAAAAAATATATTCAATATTTAAATAAACACATACATAGAAGTCATATCGTTCTCGAGGGAAAAAATGAATATTACAATTTACTGTCTATAGTAGGCTTTTCTATAGCCTGTGTTACCCGCGTGGGAGCAGTGTGCTGGAAGCCAAGATTTCTCATCAAAACAAGAGGAGTCCTAGCAGTGGGACATTAGCATGCTATTACTTTTTACTTTTTAATTGCATTTTAACATATTATTAAGATAATAATTAATGGATTGTAATAAAATAATGATATTTTACTAATATAGACACTGTTCTAATATTGGAACTAAATTCGGTAGAGGAGCTCCGAGTGTTTACTGAAACATTTAGGTCTCGGGCAGGAGGTCTAAGTTGGTAATGAAGGCGAGTACAAATACAACTGATTAATTAAACTTGTGTTTATTTAAGCGAGTTAGTATTAATTATACTTTTATAAATTACTACAAGGAAAAAAATTTCAACGCTAATTTTTTATCAATTAAATAAACAATTAGACAGGTCGGGTGAACTCAAATTATTAATTATTTCAAAGTTTTGACGAACAAAAGTCTGACCTTTATGAAATAATAAAATTAAAAACAAAATCTTGTCTGTTAATCCATATGTGTGCACGTTAACCCAAAACATTTTAATTTTGATTTTTATTTAATATTAAGGAAGAATGTATTTTATTGTACACAAGCTCCCCGTCCCTAGCTTTCGTACATTATCAACTTCTAAAGAAATATAAAACTATAAATATAAATATAAATAAACAACAACAACGACCAAACCCGGAACTCCAAGGTGGCAGTTAGATAATGTTATGTACGTGAACAAGGGTTAGATCAAATCAGATCTGAACGATGGACTAATTTATATTTAATAAGCGGGTTACATACGTAAGATCAAAGTGTACTCGTCATATCAATATGTGACGTAAGTTGACTGAGCAGCCGACCGACCAACCGCGACGTTTTTAAATAATTACGGACTCAGTAATTGTGTTCATTGTGAGTCGCTGCTGAATCACACCGTTACTTGGAAATGCACTGGCGAGTAAATTGTATCATTTTTACCAAATATTCAGTTTTCAAACGTGACATAAACCTTTGTTTGTCAATAACGAATTATATTCCAAATAAAAGTAAATTGGGCGCTAGTAGTACTGGCCCTGTTAGTTTTCTTTGACGTTTCATACAGTGTGCAACGATCCGTGAAAAGAAAGTAATTGGACTCAATTTGTCTACAAATGTTCTCAAGTTAGACTCCAATTTTTTTTCAATCGCATTACTGCGTGCCATATTGAATAATTACTCTTTATATATATATATATATAATTATCTTTTTCATTCTTTATTTAAGACAATACGTCTTAAATAAAGAATGAAAATATTTTCAATATATGTAGCGTTACCCCAAACTAAAATAATAGTAAATATTTAGTATGTAATAGGTTTAATACATTCATGTCACGATGAGATCAAATACATAGTTGAATGAATACGTGTTACACGCCTATCTGATCACGCTGCTTTCTTAATAAAGTACAATATATATAATAATAATAATATTAATTTGAGCGTACACCATAAATATTATTTATACGGGAATAATGGAAACGATAGATATTTTACCGAGCATTTATTGAGTTAGTAGAGTGCATTACGGTTCAAAGTAAGTTGCTGTGAGAGTTACAGGTTTGGTCCAGTTAACGACATGCGCTCGGGACGAGGGAGCACGAGCCTCCGAACTGCTATATTGCTTTAATTACCTAATCACCGCGCAACTAGACAATGCCTGACATTTCAATTGTAATTCTATATAAAATCATGGATTCTGATTTTAATTGATTTGTTCAGAATTGAACCTGCAGATTTTTCTAGCTAGACGGCCCCTAAACCGTTGCGCTAATGAAGCTAAAACGTGCTGCGTTTTATGCGTGGTTCGTTCGGACGTCAATATTCCACCGCTCAATAGAATAAAATATTTCTCAAGTATATAACATGATATTTTCTGGCGTAATGATAATTATATACATAATATGATAGTAACGCTAACAAGAGGGATATCATCAAGGGAGGTGTCTTGTGCCCGGCGGGAGCGCTCGCCCGTTTTACTGATCAAAATTACAAACACGTTTCGCCACTTGAAGAGATAAAATAAGATTTGTATAAGCTAATAAAAATTCTCGGGTTGATACAAACCTCAAGCAGCACAATATTAACTTTGAAATATATTTATTGTTTGAAGTTTATTTACTCGTACGACCATCCCTTTGTAAGTACTCCGCGTTTGCTGGCTGGGCTGTATTCAGTAATCCTCGCCGACCTCTTACGTAGGAGCGGATCCCTGATGCAGCACCGATAAGCTCATACTCGGTCCTTCTGTGTTCCTTACCTTTTGACTTGATTTTACTTTATTGTATTTTCACTTTGTCGGATAACAAGGTGATCGAATAATAAAGAAAATGTATTATATTTTATTTAATAATTTTAACGAAAACTTTTCCTTTTCATAAATATATGACACAGTTAAAACATTGAAGAAGATACCTCTGACCATCCACACAAACACTTAAGTGAAGTACTGCTGGGAGTACTTCAGGTGATTGAATACTATCATTCGAGACGGCAGTTGCTTGTTTCTTCTGAAATTCAGGTTGTATTGAATACGAAAGAGTTTATTTAATTTTATTATTTGGGTATTTAAGGTAATATACCTTGTAACTGAAAAAATATTTCACGATAAAAGAAGCGGACAAGTAAATGGACTACGAGTGATGTCAGCTGGCATATGCACCCGACACGCCGTCCCACGATACGCGACACCAAACCACACCACACTATGCCACATTACCGTATAATACACCACGTTACCTCAAGCTTTGCAACGCAACACCTGTTTACTTTTATATACTAACATAAGTCACTTACAGCAGTTTTAAGTAATTTCTTATCTTTTCGGTTAGTGATGTATTTCTTCACCTTGTAACAGCAGTACAACTTCGATGATTGGCGAAACCATAACTTATTACTCGAGCTAAGCAATATTTTTTAAACGCATTTTCATGTTGTGCGCGTGTGAAGACGCCTGCAGGGTGTTTTACGGTCATTTCAAGTTCAAATTGCGTATTAAGTATATCGCCAACAATAGTTTCATTTCTTCCAATGACAATGATGGATTGATTCTATAATCTGAAAACGAAGTGCTATGTCATCGTAAACATCTTAAGTAATAGCCATGCAATACTGTCGAAGTGAATGTATGTAGCTTGTACTTACTTTTAAAAAATCAATAGCTACTATACGTAGTATACATGTTAAAAGCTGATGTACTATTATGGCTAGCTTTATTGGAAGTAATATGCAGAGTTATTGAATAAAATGGATTAAGACACGTAAAGCTTTCTTTCTGTATTCTGTGTCCTGTGTGTGTGTGTGTGTGTGTGTGTGTGTGCGTGCGTGCGTGCGTGCGTGCGTGCGTGCGTGCGTGCGTGCGTGCGTGCGTGCGTGCGTGCGTGCGTGCGTGCGTGCGTGCGTGCGTGCGTGCGTGCGTGCGTGCGTGCGTGCGTGCGAGCGTGCGTGCGTGCGTGCGTGCGTGCGTGCGTGCGTGCGTGCGTGCGTGCGTGCGTGCGTGCGTGCGTGCGTGCGTGCGTGCGTGCGTGCGTGCGTGCGTGCGTGCGTGCGTGCGTGCGTGCGTGCGTGCGTGCGTGCGTGCGTGCGTGCGTGCGTGCGTGCGTGCGTGCGTGCGTGCGTGCGTGCGTGCGTGCGTGCGTGCGTGCGTGCGTGCGTGCGTGCGTGCGTGCGTGCGTGCGTTCGTGCGTGCGTGCGTGCGTGCGTGCGTGCGTGCGTGCGTGCGTGCGTGCGTGCGTGCGTGCGTGCGTGCGTGCGTGCGTGCGTGCGTGCGTGCGTGCGTGCGTGCGTGCGTGCGTGCGTGCGTGCGTGCGTGCGTGCGTGCGTGCGTGCGTGCGTGCGTGCGTGCGTGCGTGCGTGCGTGCGTGCGTGCGTGCGTGCGTGCGTGCGTGCGTGCGTGTGTGTGTGTGTGTGTGTAGAAATGCGCATTAGAACCGATAGAAACAATGGATGAGGTCGATGAGTAGCACCGATAACATCGGGGACCGATTTCTGAGATGAAAGTTAATGGTGCACTTGTTTATATCCGCATCCGTTTATCTCCTTCGCTTGTTAGCGAACAGTAAAAATAAATATCAGATATTGTTTTCATGGATAACAAGCGGTTGCTCACGCTTCAGACCGCTATATACCGTTTCTGTCCGGTTTTATGTAAAGCCTCCATTTTAGAACAAGCTATTTCAACGTAAAGTATTCCTATTACGTATATTTCAATGTATTAATGATTATGAAATTAAATTAAACATACATAGATAAGTTTTACGGCCGTAAGTAAACAAAGTTGGAATCAGACTGAGGTGTAATCAACTATTTTTGAAATTCATTTATTGATTGAAGGTTATTTTTGATTACAGTAATTAAGATTGCAAATATATATGCTTAATTAAAAATATAAAAGGCTTTTACTGCTCACGTACGCTATATAACATAATATACATAATATAAGTGTTACGCACTTGCCGCTCATAAAAGTAGTGTCGTGAACTAAAGAAAATACATCAATAGATATTAAGATACAAAATTGAGTGAGAGATTTGGAGCTGAGATGTGGGCGTCAGTAAATCCATAGAAATAACGATTTATTTAAATCGACACGTCTCGTGGCCCACGCGTCACACGCCTTCCTTGTATCCGTACTGACACGAGCTTAGGGACACTTCAAATATTGCTATCGTTGAAATTAATCTAATTCAAAACTAATTAATAAATAATATATCCATCTAATTTGCTCATTTGGCATTAAAGCTTATGGGATGGAAAATGATTCGCCCGGATTATCGAAGTGATTTAAAGAATATGTTGCTCTTGATAACACTTCACGCATACGCGGTCATTATTTCTATGTAATTCGTAAATATTTTTTTATTGAATACAATTATACATATTTTAAATTCTCAGTGAGTAAAAGATAATCTCAGTGTAGAATTATATAATTCATACGAAAATATTTGATATCACTGAAATGTATGTTCCCCTGTCGGTCAAGCAAAGCGGTCACGTCGCTTCGCCTCGCAGTCATTTGACAATCAGAGTTCAAAGAATGGTCGAGTTAGAACAGAAGTGATAGATTTTCTAGGTTGCAGAAGATTATCTGTTAATTTGCTTATGTAATATGTGTATAATTAATATGAATAATGATTTTGAGCAGATCGATACGGCACATTATATACGCATTTATAAACGCATAATATTTTACGCCAATAATTAATTAAACAACTATTTCGTATACCACTCGCACCGATAGAGTTATTTTCGTGTTTTCACAATTAACTGTTATATAAATATTTTCCACATTTTACTTAAGCATACGCTGTTTATTATGTCTGTTCCGACAGCGCTTCATGCCAGTGTCGGCTCACTAGAAGAGTACCGTGGTGAAGGCCGTCCTGGAACCCCGCGTCGACATAGATATACATGCATACGTAGAAACAATATGTATATTAGGAAAATGAGTTAGTCGGTCAATTAAAATATATTTCATTTACAACAGCAAAACATATAAATTCATTCAATGTGTTGTATTTTTGAGGTGGACATATAATATATACCATTCATCATTTATGAGAACAAATAATGGCATAATCGTGAATCAGCCACTTCTCACGTGTCGGCTTTTGTTTCCTCACTCGACAAATTCCTGCCATTCTATACTAGTGTATTATATATTCAATCATTATACGAATTTAGCTATTGAACATTTTTGTAGTAAAAATAATTATCTGAATCAGGTTATCATAAAAAAAAAGATTAAATATAAAAATAAATTTAAGCTAAAAATATGATCTGATTCCAGATGTACTAAGAAATAGATACCACATTACTTTAAAATATGTTCGCGATTCTGTTAGCAGCCATCGCAGATTCGAACTCGTACTAGGAAAATCCTCTGAAATATTGCTGCAATAATCATATCGTAGACGTTGTTCCAGGACGGACGCGCGGCCGCGAGAGAGAGAGAAGGCGAATTTTATTACATTTCTAATATATCCTTTGATTGTGTTTCTCTTATAATAGTATTCGTTTTAATTATGATATTTTTACCGACAGTTCTATAGCCTCATTGAAAAAAAGTTTAAAAAAACTGTTTCGATAGATTAAATTATTTAGCTATTAAAAAAAACTTATAAGCTTAGGTCTTTGTTGCTGTCACAGACTAGACGCTTTTTTCGCACTTAATCAAAAACGCATGTCGTGTCTACATCAAGAGAAATGTAATCATTTAATTTTTTTGATTGTCATTTTGTTTTGTAGACCTATGAACATAAAATAACATAAAATAAAAAATAAAAATTTTATCTGGCCGCCAAAAAAATCGACCCACCCGTATTTTTTTACTTACAAAGTTGTTATCTTAACTATGCGACGACCTAGGTGGATTGTTTTACTTATGGGACATACATTTAACATTTTATTACCCACTTGATATTGATTTGGAGGAGTTGTAAGTGTTATTGAGGATATTTGGAATATTTTTAAAGTATTGATAAGAAAACGTTACTTTGTGCACAAAGTGCATGGTTAGTTTGTTTCCAGTTCTTAACGCGGAGTCATCTCGGTTCGATGTTTATTATTGATTAAGTGTATGAAACTTTGTTAAAACAATAATTTTAATAAGTTTAAACATAAAAAATGGATACTACTGAAGCAGAAGCTGCTCAAGTCGTAGCTCTTATTCATGAGGGGTTAAGTCAGCGAAATGTGGCTAGAACACTAAAATTAAGTCGTTCAGCGGTGCGAAGAGTGTACAAACGCTACTTGGAGACTGGGGAGTATCGCCGGAGACCAGGATCTGGCAGGGGGCGTGTCACGAACCCGACCGATGACCGTTTTATTGGTTTGACGTCTTTAAGAAACCGACATCTTTCGGCTGTTGACGTTCAAGGTAGACTCCGAGAAAGTCGTGGAGTGTCTGTGAGTGAAAATACTGTAAGAAGAAGACTTCGAGAGCAAAACTTAACCCCTCACAAGCCAGCAACAGGACCAAAACTCACAGCATCCCATCGACAAGCAAGACTACAATTTGCTAGGCAGCACGTCGATTGGACACTGGACCAATGGGAGACAGTATTGTTCAGTGATGAAAGCCGAATGTCTCTAGTAGGCTCTGATGGACTACGTAACGTCATGCGAAGGCCAGGAGAACGCTACTCTCAGTGTTGCATTCGAGAAACAGTCCGATTTGGTGGAGGCTCTACAATGTTTTGGGGAGGTATTTCTTTGACGGGACGCACAGAGCTGGTTTTTTTCCGTAATCGTGCTGTTAATGCTGAAACTTACATAACGGACATTCTGGAGCCTCATGTGATGCCTTACACTGGATATATTGGGGATAATTTCCAACTTATGCACTACAACGCACGACCTCACGTCGCTAGAATTGTTAAAGACTATCTCAGGGAAGTCGAAATTCCAGTTATGCAGTGGCCAGCCAATAGTCCGGACTTAAACCCGATAGATCACCTCTGGGACCAGCTAAAACGTACGGTTCGAGCACGAAATCCAATTCTAGAAACCCTGAATCAACTGGAAGCTGCCCTAACTGAAGAATGGCAACAGACCCCACAGGAAGACATTAAAAAGCTAATCAGGTCACTTAATAGGCGTATGCAGGCAGTGATTAGGTCAAGAGGAGGAAACACTCCCTATTAAAGTAAGATTTAGGCACCCAAATTTAAAAACAAACGGCAAAATCGTTTTGTACACAAAAAAATAAAATTGCGTAAAATTTTGTGTTTTCGTGTTTTGTCACATATTTACCTAAAAACCTATTTTTTGCGCACTATTTCTGTTTTTGTACAATCCTACAATTGCATTTTTTCATTATCAATCTTAAAAATATAAATATGTGGTAGTTTAAAACCATACGATAGCTTTTTTACAAAAAATGTAGGTGGGTCGATTTTTTTGGAGGCCAGGTACTTTAGAACTTATTTCGACACGAAGTCTTATTCCTGGTACTATCCAAGGCATTATGCAGGAGGTCAATTTTGAATACATTTTAGCCCCTGTATAATGCCTAGCTGCTACGAAACTTTCATGGCAATCGGTTTGGTATGTTATGTATTTAGTTCCTTCCTGATGACGTCCATGTAGAATTGACTAAAATTTGCAACAGATAAAACGAGCGTTGAAACAGTAGTAGGTCGGGGGGGGGGGGGGGAAAGCGTTCGGACGTAATTTAATAACTCAGACTGAGGAGTCGCCACGGATCAAGGAGATTTCATGTGATTGGATTGTGAGTCCATTGAGAATGTGTCGATGTGAGAAAATTATTTTTTAAACATATTTTTTTATAATTTTTTTTATCGATTTGGAAAACACCGGCATCTAAATACGTCACAGAATAAATACCTCAATAGTGTCATCGAATTATTTAAATTAACATTAGTTATTTATTATTATAATATTGCAACTGTATATATAATATATTATGAAGATTAATAACTTCTAAATACTCTATGGTTTCCAATATAGTTCTAAACAGTGTAATTTACCATTACATGCATTATTAACAGACAACTATACGAATACGAATAATCCACAGATTTTAATAGGAGTATATTCCGTTATATTGTTAACTATTCTATTAATTTCAAAATCCTATTGCCCTTTCTTTCAATATTTCAATCATATCCAAATGACCTACCAACGGTACTGGCAGATATAAATTTATGAAATAATAATAACAATAATAATATTTTACTTTTATAGAATTTGCTGTTGATTATATTAACTGTACTTCACTATAAAACTTCATAACAAAGTTGTGTGCTGAGCATTCTAATTGAATACCAAATGATTACAGGTAATTGAAGGCTATACATTATTTATTTGTGAAATTTAATTTTGCCATTTATACAGATATTTTATACTCCAAACGAAGTAAGTAGTTGAATGTCAAGATTAACCACGTTTATACTGATAAAAAAAAATATTTTATTCCGTTTCAACTGTCCGATTATAGAACAAAGTTCCCGAAAGTATTAGAAAAGCTACCTCTAAGATTACTTTCAGAAATCGTCTCCGAGAGCATGTTTTTTCAGAAAGTTCCAAGTTCCTAAGGGTTTGTCGTCTTATGTTTTAGTAAATTGCTTGTAGTATATTTATACATATTATGTTGTATGTATGTAAAGTTACATGTACATACATATGGAATATTGTTATTGGTACAATGTACCGATTACCGCATTCACTGATTTTTGTTTAGCCTAAAGGTTGACAGGCGGAGAATGCCTTCCGGCATTAAGTCACCCCCTTGTTCCATCTGCGTAGTGTGGCGGTTGATACAGTTTTTAAATAAATAGTTGAACGACCTTATATGCGAATATATAAATCTTCATTAGGTGTTTCAATAAAGGTCGAGGAATCTGGCTGACTAACGAGTAAGGATACTAGCGCTAATAATATAATTGTTCTGTGTCGTCCGTATTCGGTATCGGACACTAGGCAGTGATAAGAGCTAGCAGATTATACAACTATATTGACACTTTAACTAAAAACCTTCTTCAATAAACTTAATCACCTTCACGGTTTGTCGAAGGTTTCAAATGTTCACCGTAACTCTAATCTGAATACCGACATAGACTTGAATATATTCAAACAGTTGAACCGTAATTTATAAATTATGCTGTCTCTTCCATACATTCATTCTTTATATACATCTCACCCCTACCGGTCTTATAGTTCAGTTCATTTATTGGCAACGACTTTCATTTTGACCTTAACATTTGATTATAAAATTATGTTGACGCATTCGGATGGATGGATCCGCTGGGGCGCTTCAAAAGGAGAAATGATAACAGATGTATTAAGCCAATATCAGGGCGACATGAAGATGTAAATAATATTAATCGCAATAATTCACAATGATACAGTCCGAGGCCGGGAAGTTATACTACCTTGTTATGTCGTCATTTTGTTAAATATTATAAGGTTTTGACCTTCAATATTTGGCAGTTCGTCAGTATTTGGAAATATATTGATATATATACGTCATTCAACTTTTTATAATTGTTAAATAAATAAATTTACGAGAGAAGTAACGTATTAACAAAACACACTATTTATCGTGTATATCCCAAAACAAGCTATTTACAGAAATGTAGACCATAATTTAATTTCAGGGAGTATCAAAAAGATGTTTTCGTGGTAGCTATTAAAGAAGTCCGTGTTATCGTCGTCCGTTCAAACCGGCTGTCGTCATGTCTGTAGCGTAGTAGCATGTGTATTCAATACGCTCAGTCACTAGAAGTAAATCGGCTCCAGAGTGGACCGAGGTGCCGGAAGGGACAGACACGGCGGGAAACGTGACGCGATGTGTCCGCTCCGAGGCACATTCCGGTACACCTTTTAGAAAACTTATTTATAAAATATTTTTATTCGTGTAAAATATGTATCATATCTGAATACATACGTACGGTTCACCTCGTTCCAGCAATTACCTTTTACCTCAATCACCTTAATATTTAATTACCAAGTTAGAGATGATTTTGTTCACCGTATTGATTTATTGTACTTTTGTAGGTAGTACGTATTAATTATAAGACACAATATTAAAAAGAACATTATGTAACTTTATCTCGTTAAGGGAAACATTTAAAATTACTTTAGTTAGTACAAAATTTTAATGTATACTATTAGTGACAAGTAATAACTGCGGAGTTTTTGTTTGTAACAAAAATATTTTGGTTAAAAATTTTAGATAAATAAAATACCTTCACAATATGACATGAAACATCTATTAATCCCTTATACACATTTATACATATACAACTCCTAAAATTATTATCTGTAAGATCTGAACCCATAACCACCTCGTGTGATTCCTTATGTATATTGTATATACGTTTGCACAAAAATGTATTTACTATATTCACACGCCATTACCCATATTTTGCGAAGTATATAACGTCATAAAAGCGCGAATAAAGACGAACTCGATACAATCAAGCTCAACCTTGTGTCGGTTATATATCATAATATTGTGATAATCTAGATTGAAAATTTAATTCGATAGTACGTTTTAGTCAAGTGATCTATGTTTCGACTCACTTCGTTTCAAAAATAATTTATAGTAATTTAATTGTAAAAAATAAACAAAACAAGTAAGTAATTAAGCATCTAGCTTAGCTACTTTAATATGTTTTACTGCTGAGTAGAGAAAAGTCATTGATGTGGATCGACTGACCGTTCGCCGACGACAGCGCGACCCTTCATTAAAACTTACGAGTAATTATTTAACTTTGTGTCTCTTCGTGGCTGGACCACCGTCGGAACCGTGCACTTGCCCCTTGCACTCGTCTTCCATTCTAACGACTTACGACGTTACCGCGTTGTCACAGACAATTTGAATGTTCAGACTGTTTTTATGAAAATGTTTTTTTTGAGTTTAATCTTTTCGAATAGTATTACCAGTATTACGGGATGCAACACGCTATTGGTTTCATGCGACAGCCCTAGAGAGTTTCATTAGTAAAGCCACAATTACTGTTACTGCTTCTAGTAGAGTGTAGACTACTACTCAATATTTACTAATTATATTGATTACATCATAATTTAATGAAAAGGGTACTTATTGGCGCAAAGCAAATTTAATGAGAAAATTATCCTTATAAAATTACTTGGTTGTCAATAATGATTAAATTAATTGGGTGTACAAATTGGACCACAATTAACGCGGTAATCAATCAAAGTACCCGCTTGCCGCGCGACGCTGACGCGGTACACACACAGAGTAGGCTCGAATCAGTATTCGATCTATCGTCGTCAGTACGACGGTATGAAATCGGTGAAACAGAATCGGAGGACGTCAAACTGTTAGCTAAACATTTGTACCAAAAAACATTTAACGTAATAATTTAAAAAATATTTAATATTTTTTAACAAAAAACGCACATCATTGCTTCACTAAATCAATTTATAAATATTTAGGTATGTATTCATCATATGTAAGAGTTTTTAACGAATTTATGAATGTATGGAAAGTTAATCGATGACTTAAAGATGAGATCCAACTCAAATTGCTAATTCCTTTCCTTTATTATTATTATAAACGAACATAGTATTGAATTAAAGAGAGTGTGGCGCCTTGGTTGTAATACTATACTTTTCAAACGTTTGTGCGAGGAGTTACGTCCTGCGATCGCCAACCTGCATGCCCAGCGTGGCGATTATGGCAAAACGTTCCATGAGAAGTCGAAATATACCACGACACTCCCTTTCCGGTCGTCCAACTATTCCTGACCACGGCGCCGATCACGGCTATATAATGCGCCACTAACCTTGGGAATTAAGATGTTATGTCTATTGTGTAGTTACACTGGCTCAATCACACTTTAAATGAAAACACAACAATATTAAGTTTTGCTGTTTAGGGGTAGAATATCTAATGAGTAGGTGGTACTTACTCAGACGAAGTCGGTAAAACAATTTTTCTAAAAGAAATTTCACTTTTATTAAAATTTTCAACGAACGCCTCGGAGTTACAAATCAATGTTATACCTGAATATATAATTATTATACAGTACGAGTTATAATGTTCTGAAATACAAAGTGAGCCCAGTAGGAGAGAGTCCCGGTCATCTATCAATGGGGTCACATTACTGACGCAATTCGTTCCTCTGGTAATGAAAGCCGTTACGAATACATTGATTAATTAAGTACAAACCTATTCAACTGTTCAAACGAGAAAAACAAATAATTCTGTAAGACACAATATTATCCCCATCTTAGTTTCAGCAGAGAAATACTTTTAATGACTGACCGTGTTTTGGAATACGTGAGAGAGGACGTCGTCAGGCTAGGTACGAAACCTACCGAAAATGGCCGGCCACAATTGAAAATAAAAATCCTGAAGTTCAGGCTCATCGGTGTCAACCAGTGGACTAACAGTGGACCGGTAAGCACCGCGAAGATTTTTATTTTAACAGTTATTATTCCGACGACATACAAAGACCAGAAATACAATTTTAACTGTTTACTGTGTCTGTCTGTCGGTCGGTACCCCGTCGATGTCGGTGTAACTGATTGTTCCAACTGATTGTTTATATACAACGCATTTAATAATGGATTAAAATGTCTCATTCCCATTGTTAATACTGGTTTGAACAAAAAGCATGCTGACACTGCAAACAGTTAAGTTGTCATAACTCCGTCACTATCGTTAAGTTTTAGGATTTATATTATTACATGTTTATTAAATGTGTATTATCACACGAATACGGTGGCAGTGGTAGCCTTACTACTGACCATCATGTGACGGCTATTTTAGTAGCATTGAACTGAAACGTGATATTGGCTCCTCTGCATTTGTGCGCGCTAATCTTAGAAACGGAATAACTAATTATAATTAAGTGCTTATTTTATTTAAATCGGCTCATAAATAATACAGTTACGTCAATTTAAAGAATCAAGTCGAACCTTTATTCGATTAAATTGCTAATAAGTAACTGTCCAGTTGAATTGGCTGAAACTTCAGCTACATATAAATGATAGTCTGTCAAATGATGATTGAAAGTTTAAAGGAACAAAAAGAAGTTAAAAAAATGGACAGTTTCAGAGATTTAGAACTTCCAATATAAGTTGAACTCAGATCTATTATAACCTTTTGTATGGTTATCAAATTGGTTCTAAGATAATGCATTATTTGCAAAGTCGTTTTTATAAAATAATAATTCTTATGAAAGATATCGACATAAGACCATAGACAGTTTTTAGTACTTTTAATAGTTTTGACATATTATTACATGTAGTTGAGTAGGTTGAAAATACTCCTACATACCGACATACGTATTTTCGGTTTGTAAATAACTTTGTAAATTAAAGTTTATAGGTTAGGTAGGTTATTCGTTTCGTTGCCGCATATATATTTTTTTCATGGTTTTGTTAAGGTTATACTTAGTCGGTAAGTTTGAAAAGTGAAGTAAAATCCTTAAATAAATAAAAATTAAAAACAGTTAAAAATAGTACAAATCGTGACCGCGTGGAATGGTGTCAAGAATGCTAGCAGCATTTCCCCTGTGAATCGCAATTTCGATTCTCTGGGCGAAAAATGATCCATTCAGTCGGTTAGTTGATAATAAGTACTTTTAAAAAAACAGATTTATGTTTTAGTTTTAAATGGACACAATCTCCTGTGACGGTATCATTTGCAGCCACAACAAATAAAGCACAGAGAAAGACATTCAAGTATGTCGGAATAGATTGGTCACAAGGTGACCGCTCACGAGAGATCTTTCTTTTTGTATGTATTACAAAGTAGAACGATAGTGTGAATTATTTGTAAAAACTTATAACATAAATGCTTTTATGGATACATTTTGTATAGTTACATGTTTTCGTTAAAAAGGGAAGTAAATTAAAGTCTACGTGATAGTTTTGTCGACTTAGTAATGTCATGCTTTAGTTTGTATTTTATGTTCATTTGTTTATATCACTAAAAAGATTTTCATTATAGCACCTCAATTATATACACTATAAAATATGATATTAATGGCCGGTATGATTATTCTTTTATATCGATTCGAATACAATAAGTTTTTTTTTTAAATCATTTGTATAGTCGAGTTCATACATGGACGTTCATATCTGACGTAACGTCCTGTAATATGGGTAAATGGAAACAATGATATTTAAACGAATCCCTGTGTACGATACAAATATCTTGAGATCGCCCTTTAGACAAATAAATCAGAGTAGATAATTTGGAATTAATCATAAAAATTTGTTTTAATAAATATAATTCTCACATCATTCCTTCATTAAAATATTTTAAAAACTGAATTCGAGGGACGCCTTAATAGTGTATTTATATTTTAATTTATTGTTATCCTGTTTATATATATTATGTTAACACTTTTATACTTTCATTAAAAATAAGTTTGTATTCCATTTTATTATTGTAGTATGAAAAATAAAATTCCTTCGTATATCCGAATATTTATTAGGAGTTACGTAGTTTATTGTAATGAAGCTTAAGGAACATTCCGAGCATAATGGACGAGTATGCGAGTGATCGCCTCGGAGGAGCAACAATATTTGAGGCTTTCAGCCAAAGAGGTAACGTTTCAGAAAATGTATTTTATTACCGCCACGTCGCAAGCCATTACCTATTCTTCGCGACTTTTTGCCTCTATAAGCCTGCGAGCTTCGAAAATGTACGCTATCACGATAAAATACCTCCACTTAGAGTATCAAATGGCAACCCTCACCGCGTTTTTGTTTCAACTATCAGAAATGGTTACTACATTATTTATAGAAGTTTTCATTTCAGTGTGCTCAAAGCATTAAAAGTAGATTAAAAGTAGATTTTATCAACAGAGATGTGAATTTATAGATGTAAATTAGGAAAGTGAAATGTCGTTCGCCGCTCATTCGCCGCGAGTGTGGCGATACGAAACCAGGTACGTGGTCGTTTAACATGATTTTTACCATTCATTCTACGATCGCTCATTAATATGAGCTTGGGTAACGGTTATCGTCGACTTATATCTACGCACTGTTCTTGCGCACTGATTCATAAGAGCTTTCCCACGTCCCACCTCATGCCCACAAATATTGCAACATGGAATTATTTTTAAACGTAAGACAACAAATTTATTTATTTGAAAGGAAAAAAAAGTGTCTTTTGTTAAGAGCGTCGGCCTAAATTCAACGTTCACAGAGCTCTGATCATTTCATTTCATAACATTTCAACCCACATACCATTAATATTTGATTTTAATTATAGCTATAATCAAACATAATCTCCACCAATAAATTCTTGGGATTCATCAACAAAAGATGTTATCGCGACAATACAGTCGATACTAATAGTTGATTCGTTGGCCTGATAGCGTTTACACATTTTATATTAAAATTTTTATTAATACTAACTGTTGATGTATTTTTTTTTTTTTTTGTACTCACTGTGCTATTATAAAACATAAACATTTATATAATGTACACATAATTACTCACATAAATAATACTACACTAACTTCATTCGTTTCTTTGATTTCTCAATTTACTAATAAATTATAAATACCATTGACATTATGAGGCTTTACCAAATCTTACTATTGGCTATATTTTTTATATTTAAAAGCTACTTTTGACTGAATTGTTTCTGAGTAATCTATTTTAGTACTCCAACTGACTATGCCATACTAACCAATCTCCAGCAATTTCCTGTTTATTAAAAAATTATGAATATTGTAGTTGGTTTCATATACTCGTAAATACAGCGCAGTAATGTTGTTAGACTGTATGCTCACAAAGTTATTATAATCACTATAGAGGAGAAATTTGAAGCGAGCTCGTCTTAATCCAAACACAAAGGCTCAGTTTTAAATAATTACTGCACCGTCCAGGTCTCAGTCAGGTCAGGTCAGGTCAGGTCAGGTCAGGTTAGGTTAGGTTAGGTTAGGTTAGGTTGGGGTGCATGTGGGGTGCATGTCAGTCACCTCCACGTGGTGCACCCTGGGCAACGGGGTCGACAAGTAATCCGATGTTTTCTCGGAGTGCCTGTCGACCGCGGCTGAGACTGACGCGACGGTAATGCCACGGGCCGTTCCTGGTACTTTTCTGTTCAGCAGACTGGACTGTGCGAGCGGCTTTGTGGCAAATTGAAGGTGGAAGGAAGAAGCTCTCTGCTTTCTTTCTTTGTTTTGTTTTGTTCTTCTTCCGTTTTGTTTCGTTTCGTTTTCTTTTCTTCTGTCTCATTTTTATTAATTTTGTTTTGTTTTATTTTCTTGTTTTATTTACTTTACTTCTTTCATTTATTTATTTATTGGAGGTTACTCCCAATGGTGGAGTCAGTCGAGTTAGAGTTGGTCTCCAGGGTCTTTTTGGGCTGCCGGAGAAAGGAGGTGGGAGAGGCGGGTTCACCCAGTGTCGGTATCGATGCTGGGTGGACAGACTAAAAGGTCACCGCCTCTCAAACTCGTTTCCCCATCCGGGTGTTGTGGACATGTCTCGCAGCCCGTGGTGGGACCGAGGGCCTTGCCTTAACCGGCTGGGCCAAGAGGAGACAACCTCAATAAAAAACATTAGTTTGTAGATCCCGTGATACCACCCGACCTCACGGTGTATATAGGGTTACCAAGGTACAGGGGGCTCTGCCTTGGTGGACTTTTTATTTCCCCCATACTCGTGGGATTAAGTATGGAATTTATAAAGAATACAAAAAACAACAACGGACTCGGCGATCATACGGACAAAGATAACATGGCGGTGGAGGCGGGCGCCCCAATAGCGCGCGCCGAAACCAAAGACACTCTCGTGTCCAAAAAACTGGTGGTCCGACTGGAACGACTCTCAGAGTCCGACTCGTCGGCCACCAGCATGGTGATGGTCTCTTCGAGAGACCCCGCCTGTCGTCGGCGGAAGGGCGAGAAGCGGCCCCGTCCTGGGCCGGAGAGCTACTCCGGCTCCGAGAGCGACGCGGGTATGAGCGAAGGCGGCTTCTTGGGGTCAGGCATCAGCAAATGGCTGAAGCCCTCCCCCAAAAGGGGGCGTGGTCGACCGCCCACGACGGGCGAATACGTCGGCCTCGGGCGCTCCCGCGAGGAGCTAAAAGCCGCTAAGGCAAAGGAGCGGCGGTACGAGGCGGAGGACGCACTGGCCGCGTACAGTGCGGCGGCCAAGGTGGCCACTGAAGAAAGGGCGGCCCGAGCAGAGAAACGCCAACCCGGCGCGACCGTGGACGTGCCGCAGACGTCTGCCGCGCTGGACGCGGCGGTGAAGGAGGTGCTCGACGTCGTTCTGCAGGTTGCCGACAGGTCGGGCAACCTGAAGGGCACGTTCGTTCGGGCCCTGAAGTCCGCCGCCGTCACCATTAAAGGTGCGGTGGCGGATCTAAGGGCCCTCACTGTGACGGAGGAAGTGGCGCGGCTGGAGGCGGCTAACACGCGACTCTCCGGCCAACTGGCTGAGCTGCGCCGGGAAGTCGCCGAAATGCGCCAGCGGCCGGTGGCGGCGACGGAGGCGAACCTCCAAAACGTCATGGAGGAGGCGCTGCGCGCGAACCGCGAGCAGTTCAGCACGATGCTGAACGCTCGCCTCGAGGGCCTCGAGGGCCGCCTCCTTCCGGAGCCTCGGCTGCGGCCTCCACTCGCCGCTGACCGCCGTAGGGTAGCGCAGGCAGCGGCCGTAGCCGCGGCGGGAAAGGAGGCTCCAGCCGCCTCCCACGCAACTGAGGGCGTCGAGGCCAGCGCCGCCAAGCCTGCTGCTGTCAGGCCGAAGCGGCCTAAGAGAAGTATGGCTGCCCAAGAGGCGGCAGCCAGGAGGGTGGCTCCTCAGTCGTCAGCGGAGCCGGCCGCCACTCCGGCCACGTGGAGCGCCGTGGTCGCTAGGAACAGGCCAAAGAAGGCAGAGAAGACGGGCGCCAAGCCAGCGGCGGCGAAGCCGACTTCTTCCGGGGCCACCAAGAAGGTCCCGGTTAGGAGGAAACTCCGCCCCCCTCGCACCGCAGCGATAACGCTGACGCTGAAGCCCGGTGCTGAGGAAAAGGGGTGGAGCTACGAGAAGGCTCTGGCCCTGGCCAAAAGCCGGATCAGCCTCCGGGAGGTCGGCTTGACGGCGGTACGGTTCCGGACCGCGGCGACGGGAGCGCGGATGCTCGAGGTGCCGCCGGGCACCAACGAGGCCGAGAAGGCGGCGGATGCCCTGGCGGAAAAGCTCCGCGAGGCCCTCAGCCCGGAGATCGTCCAGATCCATCGACCCACAAAGTGTGTCGAACTAAGGGTACTAGACCTGGACGACTCCGTGACGGTGGCGGAAGCCGTGGCGGCGGTCGCTGAACAAGGCGGCTGCCCTACCGGGGCCATTAAAGCGGGCATCATCGCTCGCGGCTCGAGCGGCTCGGGCTCTCTGTGGCTGAGCTGCCCCGTTTCGGCCGCGAAGAAGGTCGTGGAGGTAGGTCCCATAAGGGTCGGGTGGGTGTCGGCGCGAGTCATGCTGCTCGACCCCAGACCGCTGCACTGTTTCCGGTGCCTCGAGCGGGGGCACATGGGGGCAAAGTGTGACCGGGACGTCGACCGAAGCCGTCTGTGCTTCCGCTGCGGTCAGCCCGGTCACAAGGCTCGGGAGTGCTCCGCCGCCGTAGCCAGCTGCGTGGTCTGCACTGCGGCCGGTAAGCCAGCTGCCCATGCCGCCTGCAGCAAGTCGTGCCAGGGCGGAAAGGGCGCCGCGCAGAAGGAAAAGACAAGGAAGGTGGCGACGAAAGGCCCGGTAGCCACGTCTCCACGCACAGAGGCGGAGCCGATGGAGACCACGCAGTGATGGCCCTGCGCTGCCTCCAGGCCAATATCAACCACTCTGCCAGGGCTCAGGACCTCCTAGTCCAAAGCATGGCAGAGTGGCAGATCAACGTGGCGGTGGTATCGGAGCCCTATTTCGTTCCCTCGCGGGACGACTGGGTCTCCGACCACGAACGGGTCGTGGCCATCGTCGCCCCTGCGGTCGCTGGCGCTCCGGCCATCGAGGGTTTGGCCAGGGGCAGGGGGTGCGTGCTGGCCGTCGTCGGCGGTGTGACGGTCGTCGCCGTCTACGCCTCGCCCAGTCGGAGTCTCGCCGAGTTTGAGCAGATGCTGGCAGAGGTCGGGACTCTGATCGGGCAAGCGGCGCCCGCACCGGTGTTGGTCGCGGGGGACTTCAACGCCAAATCAACGGCTTGGGGTTCTCCTGTGGCCGATGCCCGGGGAGAGGTGCTCGAGGAGTGGGCGGTCTCGTTGGGGCTGGCGGTCCTCAACAGTGGGTCGGAGAGCACGTGCGTGCGGCGGCAGGGCGAATCGATCGTGGACATTACGTTCGCGTCCAACGCCCTGGCCCGCCGTGCTCAAAACTGGAGGGTCGAGACTGGCGTGGAGACACTGTCGGATCACCGATATATTCGGTTCGATGTCTCTGCGTCGGCTCGTTGGGATGTTCGGCCCACTGTTGTCGGAGGAACGGAAGGTCGTCCGCGTTGGTGCCTGGGCCGCCTCGACGGACAGTTGGCGAAGGAGGCGGCCATCGTCGAAGCTTGGGGGGCCGGTTCCGACCCGGTCCTCCGGATCGACCAGGAGGCCGACCGGATCGACGGCGCCCTGTCCCGAGTGTGCGACGCGGCGATGCCGAGGGCTAAGCCGCACCCGCAACGTCGGCGGGTGTACTGGTGGCGTCCGGAGCTCCGTCGGCTGCGCGAGGCGTGCGTGGCGGCACGGCGCCGTTACGTTCGGTGTAGGAGACGAAGGGTTCGTGATGACGACGCGGAGGGGGTTTTCTACACCGGATATAGGACCGCCTGCCAGGCCCTACAGAAGGCCATAGCACAGGCCAAAGAGGCGGCGTGGGAGGAATGGCTGGAGACGCTCAACGGCGATCCGTGGGGGCGTCCGTATCGGGTCGTGAGACAAAAGCTCCGACCCTGGGCTCCTCCGCTGACCAGCAGTCTCCAGCCGCAGCTCTTGGCGAGGGTTGTGGACACGCTCTTCCCCGAGCGGGGAGAGTTCGTGCCACCGGCCATGGTGCCGCCCGCGAGCAGGCCCCAAGAGGAGGACGACGGGTCACCGGTGACTCCGATCACCGAGGCGGAACTGCAGGTGGCTGTCATCAGACTAGGGTCGAAAAAGACAGCCCCTGGGCCCGACGGAATCCCCGGTCGAGCCCTGAAGATCGCATCGGAGGAACTCGGCGAGAGCATGCGGCGCCTCTTCACCGCATGCCTGTCTCAGGGTAGGTTCCCGCGACGGTGGAAAACGGGCACGCTCGTTCTGATCCGCAAGGACGGGCGTCCGTCCGATCAGCCGTCAGCCTACCGCCCGATCGTGTTGCTCGACGAGGTGAGCAAGCTCTTCGAGCGGGTGCTCGCTGCCCGTCTCGTCGGCAGTATGGAGCCGGGACTCGACGAGCGGCAATACGGGTTCCGTCCCGGCCGCTCGACGCTCGACGCGATCGCCAGGGTGAGGGGCCTGGCCGAGGAGGAGGTGTCTCGGGGCGGGGTGGTGTTGGCAGTGTCGCTGGATATTTCCAATGCCTTCAACACCCTGCCCTGGGAAACGGTGATGGAGGCCCTGCGGTTCCACGGTGTGCCGGGCTACCTGCGGCGTACCGTGGCCGATTACTTCTCGGGCAGGGCGGTGGCCTTCCCGACTGCGGACGGATGGGCCGTCAGGTCGTTGTCGTGCGGTGTTCCGCAGGGGTCGGTACTAGGACCGCTCCTGTGGTGCATCGGCTACGACTGGGTGCTGCGCGGGGCCACGTTGCGGGGGGTCAGCGTCACGTGCTACGCTGACGACACCCTCGTGTCGGCCCGCGGCAGTTCATACCGGGAGGCGGCCTATCGCGCCACGGCTGGGGTGGCGCACGTAGTCCACCGAATCCGCGCGTTGGGCCTCGAGGTGGCCCTACACAAATCCGAGGCCCTCGTCTTTCACGGGCCTCGGAACGCGCCACCTCCGGGGGCGGCGATAACGGTGGGCGGAACTTCCATCGCCGTCGGGTCGACGATGAAGTACCTGGGACTCGTGCTCGACGGCAGGTGGAAGTTCGAAGAGCACTTCCGGCGCTTGGCCCCAAAGTTGGTGGCTGCAGCCGGGGCGCTAGGGAGGATCCTCCCGAACGTGGGTGGGCCAGGAGGTGCCTGCAGGCGCTTGTACACCGGCGTCGTGCGCTCGATGGCGCTCTACGGGGCGCCGATATGGGCGGACGCTCTGAGCGCCCGTAACGTCGCCTCGCTGCGACGTCCGCAGCGAGCGATGGCGCTCAGAGCGGCTCGGGCGTACCGCACGGTGTCGTACACCGCGGCGTGCCTGCTCGCCGGAAGCCCGCCATGGGACCTCGAGGCCGAGGCTAACTCGAGGGTCTATTGGCGGATCAAGGCAGCAGTGAGAGCGGAGGAGAACCGGCCCCACCCACGTGAGGTTCGGACGTGGCGAGAGGAGGCCCGCGAGAGGGTATTCGCCGAGTGGTCGGAGAGACTGGGTGTCCCGGGTGCTAGCCGGGACCTCGTTGCGGCCATTCGGCCGGTGCTGAGGAAGTGGGTCGAGCGCAAGCACGGCCCACCCACGTATCACCTCACACAGCTTTTGACCGGCCACGGTTGTTTCGGCCGGTACCTGTGTGAGGTGGTCGGTAGGGAGCCGACGGTGGAGTGCCACCATTGTGGCGGAGGAGCCGTGGATACGGCGCAACACACGCGCGTAGAGTGCCCGGCTTGGGCGGAGCCTCGCGCGGTCCTATCCACGGCTGTAGGTGGGGACCTGTCGCTTCCGGCCGTCGTCGAGAAGATGGCCGGAAGCGAAGAGATCTGGGCGGCAGTGTCACGGTTCAGCGCATGTGTCATGTCGCAAAAGGAGGAGGCAGAGCGGGAGCGGGAGGACGACGTGGACTCGCTCCCGCAACGAAGAAGGAGACCTCTTCGACGGCGACGTGCCTTCGCAGGCCGGACGCTGCCGCAGAGTTAAGGTGTGGTTGGCGGCGGAGCCAGTCTGTTGATCCGCCGCGGGGCTTCAAGCCCTGACGCCCAGCCTCCAGTGGCGGACTCGGGGGAGTCCGTCACGTAACAGGACGGAGGCACAGAGAGGAGGGAGGCGCGCCCCAACATCCTGGCGCGCTCTCGAGATGGGTCGCCTTATGGCGACGACCGCTGGCGGGGTTGCGGTTGTAAGTCACAACGTTCCCGTGACCCCGCCGCCTTGCGGAGAGGCGGAAATCCGGGGAGGTTTTAGTGGGTAGGACGGTGGCCCTCTGCCCCGTGAGTCCCACATACCCGTCCCGGTCCCCCCGGACCGGGCGGCAGGCGTAAATGCCTTTCCTCCCCGAAAAAAAAAAAAAAAAAAAAAAAAAAGGTTAGGTTAGGTTAGGTTATGTTAGGTTGGGGTGCATGTGGGGTGCATGTCAGTCACCTCCACGTGGTGCACCCTGGGCAACGGGGTCGACCAGCAATCCGATGTTTTTCCGGAATGCTTGTCGATCGCGGCTGAGACTGACGCGGCGGAAGTGTCGCGGGCCGCTCCTGGGTCTTCTCTGTTGCGCAGAGTTGACCAGCGAGCGGCTCCGTGGCAAATAGGAGGACTCCGGGGTCCTTTCGGGCCGCCGGACAGAGGAGGAGTTGGTCTCCGGAGTCCTTTCGGACTGCCGGAGACAGGAGTAGAGGAGTAGAGGAGGAGGGAGAGGCGGGTTCGTCCAGTTTCGGTGTCGATGCTGGGCGGACAGACTTCGGTCACCGCCTTCTCAAACTCGTTTCCCCATCCAGGCGCCAGCCTGTGGTGGGACCGAGGGCCTTGCCTTCACCGGCCGGGTCGAGAGGAGAAAACCTCAATAAAAAACAACAGGTGGGTCGCTCACCCAAAGCGACGGCCGCAGGTGGGGTCGCGGTGGTGTGCTAACGCGTTCCCGTAACCCCGCCACCATGCGGTGAGAAGGAAACGAGGAGGTTTTAGTGGGTAGGACGGTGGCCTTCTGCCCCGTGAGTCCCACATACCCGTCCCGGTCGTGTCCGGGCGGCAGGCGTAAATGCCTTTCCTCCTCGAAAAAAAAAAAAAAAAAAAAAAAAAAAGGTTAGGTTAGGTTGGGGTGCATGTGGGGTGCATGTCAGTCACCTCCACGTGGTGCACCCTGGGCAACGGGGTCGACAAGTAATCCGATGTTTTCTCGGAGTGCCTGTCGACCGCGGCTGAGACTGACGCGACGGTAATGCCACGGGCCGTTCCTGGTACTTTTCTGTTCAGCAGACTGGACTGTGCGAGCGGCTTTGTGGCAAATTGAAGGTGGAAGGAAGAAGCTCTCTGCTTTCTTTCTTTGTTTTGTTTTGTTCTTCTTCCGTTTTGTTTCGCTTCGTTTTCTTTTCTTTTCTTCTGTCTCATTTTTATTAATTTTGTTTGTTTTATTTTCTTGTTTTATTTACTTTACTTCTTTCATTTATTTATTTATTGGAGGTTACTCCCAATGGTGGAGTCAGTCGAGTTAGAGTTGGTCTCCGGGGTCTTTTTGGGCTGCCGGAGAAAGGAGGTGGGAGAGGCGGGTTCGCCCAGTGTCGGTATCGATGCTGGGTGGACAGACTAAAAGGTCACCGCCTCTCAAACTCGTTTCCCCGTCCGGGTGTTGTGGACATGTCTCGCAGCCCGTGGTGGGACCGAGGGCCTTGCCTTAACCGGCTGGGCCAAGAGGAGACAACCTCAATAAAAAACATTAGTTTGTAGATCCCGTGATACCACCCGACCTCACGGTGTATATAGGGTTACCAAGGTACAGGGGGCTCTGCCTTGGTGGACTTTTTATTTCCCCCATACTCGTGGGATTAAGTATGGAATTTATAAAGAATACAAAAAACAACAACGGACTCGGCGATCATACGGACAAAGATAACATGGCGGTGGAGGCGGGCGCCCCAATAGCGCGCGCCGAAACCAAAGACACTCTCGTGTCCAAAAAACTGGTGGTCCGACTGGAACGACTCTCAGAGTCCGACTCGTCGGCCACCAGCATGGTGATGGTCTCTTCGAGAGACCCCGCCTGTCGTCGGCGGAAGGGCGAGAAGCGGCCCCGTCCTGGGCCGGAGAGCTACTCCGGCTCCGAGAGCGACGCGGGTATGAGCGAAGGCGGCTTCTCGGGGTCAGGCATCAGCAAATGGCTGAAGCCCTCCCCCAAAAGGGGGCGTGGTCGACCGCCCACGACGGGCGAATACGTCGGCCTCGGGCGCTCCCGCGAGGAGCTAAAAGCCGCTAAGGCAAAGGAGCGGCGGTACGAGGCGGAGGACGCACTGGCCGCGTACAGTGCGGCGGCCAAGGTGGCCACTGAAGAAAGGGCGGCCCGAGCAGAGAAACGCCAACCCGGCGCGATCGTGGACGTGCCGCAGACGTCTGCCGCGCTGGACGCGGCGGTGAAGGAAGCGCTCGACGTCGTTCTGCAGGTTGCCGACAGGTCGGGCAACCTGAAGGGCACGTTCGTTCGGGCCCTGAAGTCCGCCGCCGTCACCATTAAAGGTGCGGTGGCGGATCTAAGGGCCCTCACTGTGACGGAGGAGGTGGCGCGGCTGGAGGCGGCTAACACGCGACTCTCCGGCCAACTGGCTGAGCTGCGCCGGGAAGTCGCCGAAATGCGCCAGCGGCCGGTGGCGGCGACGGAGGCGAACCTCCAAAACGTCATGGAGGAGGCGCTGCGCGCGAACCGCGAGCAGTTCAGCACGATGCTGAACGCTCGCCTCGAGGGCCTCGAGGGCCACCTCCTTCCGGAGCCTCGGCTGCGGCCTCCACTCGCCGCTGACCGCCGTAGGGTAGCGCAGGCAGCGGCCGTAGCCGCGGTGGGAAAGGAGGCTCCAGCCGCCTCCCACGCAACTGAGGGCGTCGAGGCCAGCGCCGCCAAGCCTGCTGCTGTCAGGCCGAAGCGGCCTAAGAGAAGTATGGCTGCCCAAGAGGCGGCAGCCAGGAGGGTGGCTCCTCAGTCGTCAGCGGAGCCGGCCGCCACTCCGGCCACGTGGAAAGCCGTGGTCGCTAGGAACAGGCCAAAGAAGGCAGAGAAGACGGGCGCCAAGCCAGCGGCTTCGAAGCCGACTTCTTCCGGGGCCACCAAGAAGGTCCCGGTTAGGAGGAAACTCCGCCCCCCTCGCACCGCAGCGATAACGCTGACGCTGAAGCCCGGTGCTGAGGAAAAGGGGTGGAGCTACGAGAAGGCTCTGGCCCTGGCCAAAAGCCGGATCAGCCTCCGGGAGGTCGGCTTGACGGCGGTACGGTTCCGGACCGCGGCGACGGGAGCGCGGATGCTCGAGGTGCCGCCGGGCACCAACGAGGCCGAGAAGGCGGCGGATGCCCTGGCGGAAAAGCTCCGCGAGGCCCTCAGCCCGGAGATCGTCCAGATCCATCGACCCACAAAGTGTGTCGAACTAAGGGTACTAGACCTGGACGACTCCGTGACGGTGGCGGAAGCCGTGGCGGCGGTCGCTGAACAAGGCGGCTGCCCTACCGGGGCCATTAAAGCGGGCATCATCGCTCGCGGCTCGAGCGGCTCGGGCTCTCTGTGGCTGAGCTGCCCCGTTTCGGCCGCGAAGAAGGTCGTGGAGGTAGGTCGCATAAGGGTCGGGTGGGTGTCGGCGCGAGTCATGCTGCTCGACCCCAGACCGCTGCACTGTTTCCGGTGCCTCGAGCGGGGGCACATGGGGGCAAAGTGTGACCGGGACGTCGACCGAAGCCGTATGTGCTTCCGCTGCGGTCAGCCCGGTCACAAGGCTCGGGAGTGCTCCGCCGCCGTAGCCAGATGCGTGGTCTGCACTGCGGCCGGTAAGCCAGCTGCCCATGCCGCCTGCAGCAAGTCGTGCCAGGGCGGAAAGGGCGCCGCGCAGAAGGAAAAGACAAGGAAGGTGGCGACGAAAGGCCCGGTAGCCACGTCTCCACGCACAGAGGCGGAGCCGATGGAGACCACGCAGTGATGGCCCTGCGCTGCCTCCAGGCCAATATCAACCACTCTGCCAGGGCTCAGGACCTCCTAGTCCAAAGCATGGCAGAGTGGCAGATCAACGTGGCGGTGGTATCGGAGCCCTATTTCGTTCCCTCGCGGGACGACTGGGTCTCCGACCACGAACGGGTCGTGGCCATCGTCGCCCCTGCGGTCGCTGGCGCTCCGGCCATCGAGGGTGTGGCCAGGGGCAGGGGGTGCGTGCTGGCCGTCGTCGGCGGTGTGACGGTCGTCGCCGTCTACGCCTCGCCCAGTCGGAGTCTCGCCGAGTTTGAGCAGATGCTGGCAGAGGTCGGGACTCTGATCGGGCAAGCGGCGCCCGCACCGGTGTTGGTCGCGGGGGACTTCAACGCCAAATCAACGGCTTGGGGTTCTCCTGTGGCCGATGCCCGGGGAGAGGTGCTCGAGGAGTGGGCGGTCTCGTTGGGGCTGGCGGTCCTCAACAGTGGGTCGGAGAGCACGTGCGTGCGGCGGCAGGGCGAATCGATCGTGGACATTACGTTCGCGTCCAACGCCCTGGCCCGCCGTGCTCAAAACTGGAGGGTCGAGACTGGCGTGGAGACACTGTCGGATCACCGATATATTCGGTTCGATGTCTCTGCGTCGGCTCGTTGGGATGTTCGGCCCACTGTTGTCGGAGGAACGGAAGGTCGTCCGCGTTGGTGCCTGGGCCGCCTCGACGGACAGTTGGCGAAGGAGGCGGCCATCGTCGAAGCTTGGGGGGCCGGTTCCGACCCGGTCCTCCGGATCGACCAGGAGGCCGACCGGATCGACGGCGCCCAGTCCCGAGTGTGCGACGCGGCGATGCCGAGGGCTAAGCCGCACCCGCAACGTCGGCGGGTGTACTGGTGGCGTCCGGAGCTCCGTCGGCTGCGCAAGGCGTGCGTGGCGGCACGGCGCCGTTACGTTCGGTGTAGGAGACGAAGGGTTCGTGATGACGACGCGGAGGGGGTTTTCTACACCGGATATAGGACCGCCTGCCAGGCCCTACAGAAGGCCATAGCACAGGCCAAAGAGGCGGCGTGGGAGGAATGGCTGGAGACGCTCAACGGCGATCCGTGGGGGCGTCCGTATCGGGTCGTGAGACAAAAGCTCCGACCCTGGGCTCCTCCGCTGACCAGCAGTCTCCAGCCGCAGCTCTTGGCGAGGGTTGTGGACACGCTCTTCCCCGAGCGGGGAGAGTTCGTGCCACCGGCCATGGTGCCGCCCGCGAGCAGGCCCCAAGAGGAGGACGACGGGTCACCGGTGACTCCGATCACCGAGGCGGAACTGCAGACGGCTGTCATCAGACTAGGATCGAAAAAGACAGCCCCTGGGCCCGACGGAATCCCCGGTCGAGCCCTGAAGATCGCGTCGGAGGAACTCGGCGAGAGCATGCGGCGCCTCTTCACCGCATGCCTGTCTCAGGGTAGGTTCCCGCGACGGTGGAAAACGGGCACGCTCGTTCTGATCCGCAAGGACGGGCGTCCGTCCGATCAGCCGTCAGCCTACCGCCCGATCGTGTTGCTCGACGAGGTGAGCAGGCTCTTCGAGCGGGTGCTCGCTGCCCGTCTCGTCGGCAGTATGGAGCCGGGACTCGACGAGCGGCAATACGGGTTCCGTCCCGGCCGCTCGACGCTCGACGCGATCGCCAGGGTGAGGGGCCTGGCCGAGGAGGAGGTGTCTCGGGGCGGGGTGGTGTTGGCAGTGTCGCTGGATATTTCCAATGCCTTCAACACCCTGCCCTGGGAAACGGTGATGGAGGCCCTGCGGTTCCACGGTGTGCCGGGCTACCTGCGGCGTACCGTGGCCGATTACTTCTCGGGCAGGGCGGTGGCCTTCCCGACTGCGGACGGATGGGCCGTCAGGTCGTTGTCGTGCGGTGTTCCGCAGGGGTCGGTACTAGGACCGCTCCTGTGGTGCATCGGCTACGACTGGGTGCTGCGCGGGGCCACGTTGCGGGGGGTCAGCGTCACGTGCTACGCTGACGACACCCTCGTGTCGGCCCGCGGCAGTTCATACCGGGAGGCGGCCTATCGCGCCACGGCTGGGGTGGCGCACGTAGTCCACCGAATCCGCGCGTTGGGCCTCGAGGTGGCCCTACACAAATCCGAGGCCCTCGTCTTTCACGGGCCTCGGAACGCGCCACCTCCGGGGGCGGCGATAACGGTGGGCGGAACTTCCATCGCCGTCGGGTCGACGATGAAGTACCTGGGACTCGTGCTCGACGGCAGGTGGAAGTTCGAAGAGCACTTCCGGCGCTTGGCCCCAAAGTTGGTGGCTGCAGCCGGGGCGCTAGGGAGGATCCTCCCGAACGTGGGTGGGCCAGGAGGTGCCTGCAGGCGCTTGTACACCGGCGTCGTGCGCTCGATGGCGCTCTACGGGGCGCCGATATGGGCGGACGCTCTGAGCGCCCGCAACGTCGCCTCGCTGCGACGTCCGCAGCGAGCGATGGCGCTCAGAGCGGCTCGGGCGTACCGCACGGTGTCGTACACCGCGGCGTGCCTGCTCGCCGGAAGCCCGCCATGGGACCTCGAGGCCGAGGCTAACTCGAGGGTCTATTGGCGGATCAAGGCGGCAGTGAGAGCGGAGGAGAACCGGCCCCACCCACGTGAGGTTCGGACGTGGCGAGAGGAGGCCCGCGAGAGGGTATTCGCCGAGTGATCGGAGAGACTGGGTGTCCCGGGTGCTAGCCGGGACCTCGTTGCGGCCATTCGGCCGGTGCTGAGGAAGTGGGTCGAGCGCAAGCACGGCCCGCCCACGTATCACCTCACACAGCTTTTGACCGGCCACGGTTGTTTCGGCCGGTACCTGTGTAAGGTGGTCGGTAGGGAGCCGACGGTGGAGTGCCACCATTGTGGCGGAGGAGCCGTGGATACGGCGGAACACACGCGCGTAGAGTGCCCGGCTTGGGCGGAGCCTCGCGCGGTCCTATCCACGGCTGTAGGTGGGGACCTGTCGCTTCCGGCTGTCGTCGAGAAGATGGCCGGAAGCGAAGAGATCTGGGCGGCAGTGTCACGGTTCAGCGTATGTGTCATGTCGCAAAAGGAGGAGGCAGAGCGGGAGCGGGAGGACGACGTGGACTCGCTCCCGCAACGAAGAAGGAGACCTCTTCGACGGCGACGTGCCTTCGCAGGCCGGACGCTGCCGCAGAGTTAAGGTGTGGTTGGCGGCGGAGCCAGTCTGTTGATCCGCCGCGGGGCTTCAAGCCCTGACGCCCAGCCTCCAGTGGCGGACTCGGGGGAGTCCGTCACGTAACAGGACGGAGGCACAGAGAGGAGGGAGGCGCGCCCCAACATCCTGGCGCGCTCTCGAGATGGGTCGCCTTATGGCGACGACCGCTGGCGGGGTTGCGGTTGTAAGTCACAACGTTCCCGTGACCCCGCCGCCTTGCGGAGAGGCGGAAATCCGGGGAGGTTTTAGTGGGTAGGACGGTGGCCCTCTGCCCCGTGAGTCCCACATACCCGTCCCGGTCCCCCCGGACCGGGCGGCAGGCGTAAATGCCTTTCCTCCCCGAAAAAAAAAAAAAAAAAAAAAAAAAAAAAAAAAGGTTAGGTTAGGTTAGGTTAGGTTAGGTTAGGTTAGGTTAGGTTAGGTTAGGTTAGGTTAGGTTAGGTTAGGTTAGGTTGGGGTGGGGTGCATGTCAGTCACCTCCACGTGGTGCACCCTGGGCAACGGGGTCGACCAGCAATCCGATGTTTTTCCGGAATGCTTGTCGATCGCGGCTGAGACTGACGCGGCGGAAGTGTCGCGGGCCGCTCCTGGGACTTCTCTGTTGCGCAGAGTGGACCAGCGAGCGGCTTCGTGGCAAATAGGAGGACTCCGGGGTCCTTTCGGGCCGCCGGAGAGAGGAGGAGTTGGTCTCTGGAGTCCTTTCGGGCTGCCGGAGACAGGAGGAGTAGTGGAGTAGAGGAGGAGGGAGAGGCGGGTTCGTCCAGTTTCGGTGTCGATGCTGGGCGGACAGACTTCGGTCACCGCCTTCTCGAACTCGTTTCCCC